>NC_080021.1:4905000-10380000 GCF_030020395.1 Manis pentadactyla | reverse complement strand
GACAATTGAAGGGAGGCAGGTTTATAAGCCATGGTGCCTTCTAGTTCCTCACCCAACATCATTTCTCCCACTTTCTTAACCAAAAAAACTGAAAAGTACTCAAGGAAGGTAAGCCTTCTCCCCACGTCTCTGGGGATGTTTTATGATCATTCTCAGCTGGACATGATAATCCTATGCTTCCAAATGGTGACTGGCCTAGGGCTGAGCATGTGACCCAGATCTGGCCAAAACAACTTAAGGGGAAGTCTCTTAGTGGTTTCTGAGAAACAGTTCTTTCCTCATAAGAAGTAAAGGCATGTAAGAAGATCATTTTGGTATGCGTATTTCTTCTTCCTTGAATGTGGGTGAGAATATGCTGGCTGGAACTGCAGCAACCACCTTGCAACCATGAGGCCCCAACCCTAAAGCTGAAAAACCACTGTACCCAGGGTCACAGTAGGGAAAGAGAATGAGCCTGCTGGGTTGCTGATACCTGTGTTGAGCTACTGCACTAATCTCGCTGACTTCAGACAGCTTATATAAGATAATTAAATGTCTTGTTATTTAAGTCACTCTTAGTTTGATGAATGGATCCCTTATAGCACCAGCATTAGAGAACTATAAGCAAGTGCAGGAAGAAAAGGGGTAAAGATATAATAATTTGGGGGCACCTACTATGTGCCTGAAACTGTGCTAGATGCTTTAAATATTTTTGTACTTTAAATATTTTTGTGCTTTAAACAGATAGAGTGAGTAATTCTTTAGAAAGCATTCACTTGGTCTGTTATCCCATAAGCCTCAGGTTGATCTGCAAGGAGTTGCTATTCTGCCACCTCCATGTCACAGGTAAAGAAACTGAAGCTCAGAGACATGCCTGAGGTACCAACCAGTGATGACAGTTTGCCCTTAACAAAAATGCTCTTACAAAGTTGGCAAGAGAGCAAAATCCTGTTTTCTGACTCTTAACTCCATGCTCAGCCTCTCCACCTTCTCCCTCCTGATGGAGGATGCTCAGTACTAAAAGGGTGACCCCACAGCACTGACTAAAGTGCACAGGGTCACGGGAGGCAGCCTGGGGAGATTAAAGCGGGCTGTGAGGGCCACTTCCAGCCACACCTGTTCTCCTGGTTTCTTCCTTTCTGGGACTTCCTACACCTCAGTGCATTCAAACTCCTTTCCTATGCCTCATTTCCACACGGCCTCATCGAAAAATGAAGCAATGATTCTATAGTGATGGAAAAAGCCATCTAAGGTTAGTGTGTGTGCGTTTATATAAACATGTACTTTCATTCAAAAACTTACAGGGCCCCTGCACGTAATCACATGTACATCTGAAGTGCAGCCTTATGCACGGCCTTGTCTAAGCTAAAGCAGTTCAGAGCCTGCTCCTTTCAGTCATCTGATAGGCTCACTTTTGGGGTACTTTTAGCAATCAATAATAGGCACTATCATGGTGTCTGTAATCGATAGTCACATTGTAGATGTGTAATTGATAAAAGGAATATTGACACCCTTTGAAAGTCTTAGGCCTTGTGTATATCTATCAGTTGGAGAGAGAAAACAAACCTACTTTAGTGCAGGAGGCTCAGCCCTGGACTCAGAGGAAAACTGCCCCCTTCTAGCTGTGTGGCCTTGGTCGTGTCACCTGATTCCGTCTGTGATGGGATACCTAGCCAGGTTATGATCAGGGCTAAGGAAGTAAGGACTCTAAAGGCACCTGGCACCTGGCAGCCATGTGTCTCCCCTGCCATCTAAGCAGCACCACTGCTCTCATCAGAGCCCAGATCACGTTGTTCAGAGCTTGCTGGGCGGTGGCAGGTGGGAGCCCTAAAAACTCAGAGGGCAGAGACCAGGGCCCTGGTCATTTCTCACAGGCCCCTGCCCTGACACCTGATGGCTGAAAGCAATTGCAGATTTAACTTACCAAAAACTTCAGCCACACTTTCTCCGTTTTTAAACATCCCTTCATATAATGTGATATCTAAGTGGAAGGAAGAGAAAACAAATTAAAGGACTGCTCCCACTTCCCTGACACCCCCTGGGAGGAGAGTAAGTAAACCCTTTTTCTTTCTCTAAGTATAGATTTGACCTTGGGCTAACTCTGTAGTAACACAGTTTACCGAGGAGACCTGCTAAGCTGAGATGGGAATTGTGTTACTAGGCAACATGGCTCAATGGTAGATAAGACCCCTGCGTGGTGAGGTGTATCTGGACTGGTGGGAACTACGGCTGAGCTCTAAATACCTGCTGGGAGTCAGCGTGTTGGGTCTCCCTCTGTGTGATGACTCTTGCAACTGAGCATGTCCCTTCTGGGCATCCTAAAAATTACACCTCTGAAGTAGTTCTGTAGATACTGATTCCTAGGGAGAATGACGTTTCTGGCCAGGGCAGGTCCTGTGGCTGCCCCACATAAGCCCGGTTCCCTTGTACCAGAGCCTGTGTGCAGGGGCTCTGGGACTGCTGTATGGATTGCTGCCGGGGCCGCTCTCCCTGAAGAGGAATGCCTGAGCACTGCGTTTCCTGGCCTTGATCCTTCTACATGCCAAGTGTGGCCTGTGAGTCTTAACATCTTTGCAGAAGCCCTCCTGGTGGGCATTGCACTTGCCATGGGGGCAATGCCATTTGGAGAGAGGCCACATTGTCATTTGGGTCTGGGTGGGACTAATCACTTTGCTTGCATGGGCTCGTGCACAAGTACTTGGGCTGACTCAGCTCACATCTCAGAAAGTCAGAAACGGACTCTTAATTCTGGGCTAACATCAACAGCCTAGTTCATTATGCACAGCATTCTTTAGCAATAACTATATAAATATGCAACTGGGAAATCTTCACAGTCCATCACCAGAAAACTTTCCTTTCCCAAAGGAACAACAACGCATCCTCCTTTCTTCTAACAAGAGCACTGTAATACGCCATCTTTCTCTTTCTGTCCTGCCTTCTAGGAATCTCAGAGCTTACTCTGAACCTAAACTACAGCTACCGTATAACCTTCATGATCAGCTCATTTACTTCCTTCTCCTGTTCCCCTTTCAGCTGACCTGTTCTGATGGGAGATTTTAGTACATGGTCTCAAAGTTCAGTGGTGGCCAGACACCAGGGGAGACTGCTGATGGAGAGGCTTTGAGTCTCATTTGAACCACTTTACCTACAAATGTCACAGCAGTAAGTGACCCAGGGTATACTTAGAAGGGGGCATTTTCTCTGCCGATATCCTAGAAAACTTTCTTTTCAGCAGGTCTCTTAAGAAAAGTTCAAAGAATACTTACTGGTATCTTTTGAGAGTCCAGGGGGCAGCTCCTGTGTAAGGTGGGGGGTGTCCAGAGGGTGGCCCCCTACAATCGAGGAGAGGAATGTTATCAAAAGCACTGATACTGCCTACTTGCTGGGCTAAGCCTGAGAGGTGGCAGCCAGGATGACGTGAGGATGCATGTAAATTCAATTCTATGCATATTTCTCTAGTACCTGCTATGTGCCAGGTCTCTGTGGAAGAAAATAAAGGCACCCAGTGTTCTGTATTGGTTGGCCTTAAGAGAGTAGCCTTTTGGGTGAGATTAGAGAGATTTAGGGCTATATCTTGAAGCTGTTATTGCCTGTGAAGCTTACCATTTTAATTTAGATCGCTTGTCTTTTGGAGTACCAAGAGATGAAGATTGGGTAGAGTAAGTACAGACATGGAAAGGACCCCAGCCCCAGGGAGCATATAATAAAGGACAGGGTTTTCCCCACACTATCAGCATCAAGCTCCCCTGGGATGTGGGCTCAGTAAACATTCTGGCTCCTGAGACTCAAGTCTCATCCAGCAGGTCAGGAGTGGGGCTCAGATATGGGGTTTTTCGGTTCCCAGCTGGTTTTGAAGCTGATAGTCTAGGAACCACACCTTGAGAAATACTGCTTGGGAGAAAACGATGATAGGGCGGGGGGCTGGCGCCAGCACTCAACTACTAACCACCACCTCCAGCGCCGCTTCATCCGGAGAGTGGGAGGGTGCGGGCCGGGGCCCAGGGGCTCAGAGAGCTTGCAGACATGCTCATGCTCACGTTGTTTGTTTGCTTGTTTCCCCCTAGTTACACACAGCATGCAAGTAGTCTGAAAACGTTGAAAGATTCTTGTCTTTCTTCACAAAATGGCCGATTTAGTCAGGGCAATTAGCTTGACATTGCTTGGAAATCTGTAAATCTGAAAGCCACAAAAAGTGACCTTCACTGAAGAATGTTTGATTAAATCTGTTTAGGAAGGTCTTCCTGATAATGCCTGACTAGGCCCTGCTCAGCTTTGAGAGGGTGGCTCAACCTCCAACTATTGATATTTTGGATTGGAAAATTTTCTGTTACGGGGGTTGTCCTGTATGTTGTAGGAAGTTGGGCAGAAAGCCCAGCTTTGGCCATAGAGCATATAGTGGATAGACACCAACTTTGGGGGAGACAAAGGCACCCCTGGTTGAGAACACCAGGCTTAGAGAGGAAGAACCAGGGCACAGGGCACAGGGCACAGATCCGGGCTGAAGTAGTGACCATCTGTCTGGACCTTGTCTCGTACATTACCCCTTCAAGTGATAATCAAGAGGATGCCATGCACACGTTTTTCTTAATAAAATTCATCCCCCTCGGAGTGTCTGGAACACCTCACAAGGAAGTCAGTGGGGCTGCTGAGTCCTCTGAGTGGAGACGATGGCCTGAGGGCCAAGGGCTGTGCAGAAGCAGCGCCCTGCAGACAAGCAAGGGGGCCCGAGGCTTCAGTTCCATTTGAGTCTCATCACAGGACCCGAACTACTCCAGTACATTTTACATTGCGCATAATTGCCTCCGAAAGTATTTAGCATGCCAGCCCTCTTAGGCAGCAATTGTAAAATATTGCCTGCTCTTTGATGATTATTTCACAGTTATTTCCTTTGTGCAGCTGAGAATTAAATTCTTATTCTGGCTGGCAGGAGCTGATCTTATTACCGGGAGGTGCTAACACGGTATGCTTCTCCCCCATGCACCACCTAACTCAGGACACCAACACCCACACATTTTCATTAGCAACTAAAAAAGGCACCCTGGATTTGAAAGTGTGTGTCCCAGGGCACCGTGTTCACAAACCAAGTCTGGGGGGCTTATTGGGGGAGATGGAAGGTAGCGGCAACATAAGGACAAGATTCACCAGAACAAATTGGTGCTGACTCAATATCCGTTTATTGTCAAGGGAAGTGATGAGCAATCGCACCATTCTGGGCTTTATTTTGCACACATGACCGTATCTATTCCTGTACTGGCACGTGCTGTCATTGCCAATTTACAGACAATGAAACTGAGACCCATCCCTGAAGCTCTGGCTTCTTCTGGCTGGCTCATAAGGCTGTCCTTGATCTGGCTCCTGCCTAGCTCTGCTGAACCACCTCCTACCTGGAACTTCGTGCTTCTGGGATGCCGAAAAGCTTATCATTTTCTAGATGCCACACTACTTCTTGCTCCCCAGCTTTGCTTGTGGCTTTGTCTGCTCCTTTTTACATTACTGACTCTGCCTGACATTTGAAGTTGCCACTCAAAGTTCAAGAAGCCCTACCCGCCTCCCAACCTAGGGGTCAGGACACCCTCCCTACCTCCCGTGATGCTGGGACATCCTCCATTCATTGTATATGTGACCCCAGGTTGCAATGATCTGTTGATGTCATTGCTTCATCCACTAAACTAGGAACTTACTGAGGGTAAACACCATGACAGATGGAAGCACAAGTTCAGTTGGAATCTCTTTAATCAATAAACTACATCACCAAATGGCCAATTGTTCATCAGCCAATGAGTGATGGCCCACTAGAATCTCAGATTCCTACTCTTACAAACTCTAAGCAAAATTAGGAGATGTCATCTCTATATAGTGGGAGGAGGTCTATTAGTGGTTATGAGTGGAATTCACAGTATCAAGTATTCTAACCAGAAGATCAACTGCAATGCACAAATATCTACCTTTGCCCAGCCCCTTCCCAGAGATTCTGGAAGGAGATGAACATGCAGTGGACACTGGGAGGTGGGCACCAATATGGTGCATACCGTGGGTTGGGTGGTGCGCTCCCTGTAAGGGGTGCATACAGTGTAGACGGAAGGTCCAAGGGCATCTCCCTCTCCTAACACAGATCTGACCGCCATCCCACTGTCTCACTCCCGCACTTCAAAATCAGGAGCCACCTCGGAGTGAAGAGAGGAGCGAGGTAGCATCTGCCCAGGGCAGGTGCGTGGAGAGGACAAACACGGAGGCCGCCCCCGGTCCTGCCGCCAAGACACCCAGAGAAAGGCTTGTAAGGCACGGAGACCCTCGCCACTGTCCACACGCCTCAAGCACGGTCTTGCAATCCACCCGGGATTGTACCGGGGCAGCCGTGAGAAGGCACCCTTGAGAAGGCACCCTCAGCACCCCAGCTGGAGCACACGCAGCACACCGCAGGCCGCGGCTCCCAGCAGTGCCTCGGCGGGCAGACCACGGCGGGCAGGGGTCCTGATGGACGCTCCTTGTGGCCTTGACAAACTTGAGTAGACCCTGCTGTGGTCTAGGACACGTCCACGTCCCACTGCTCGTTCCCCAGCACGGCTGCCTGGCCCCCCCAAACCTTCCTGGCTGCCATCCCACTTTTTTCTCACAGGTGTTTCCTCTAACAGAGTCTGCACATTTAATCTGGTCATGGCATCTGTGGAGGCCAGACTAAGACACCAGCCACTTCCCTGAGAGTAAGCGAGCAGGCAGACGCCTCAGAATTTTACCTTTCCCCCATAGGGTCTGGGCAAAAACGGGTGATTTTGTTGGGTGGGCAGTTTTATCTCTGTGGTGGTCACACTCTTATGACCTGCAAAATCAAGGCACCTGTAAATCCATACCTAAATGTATATGTTTGCACTTAAACTTCCTATGACTGTAATTATTTGAATTCTAACTGTGTTTGAGAATGAAATCTCTCAGGACACATATACAAATGTTTGTAATGATTTATAATAACAGGATATCATTATCATTTTTATTATCACCATGTCATAGTAAGCTAAGGGGAAAAAGAAATAAAGCAAGAAAGGCAGGTAGAGAAATGTTTAATAACCTCAATTTTACAGAGAAATAAAAAAATTTAAGAAAACACTAGGTGGCTGGGGATAAGTTGAAGGTGCATTTTTGATCAAAGGGATATTTGTTGTTTTGGAATAGAAAAATAGAGAAGAAAATTAAAATTAAAACTTTGGAAAAATGAATTTTGATAAATGAAATCTCAAAAAATAAGAGATTGAAAAACTGCAGAAGATTTCATGATTTTGTCACCCAAAATGAGGCAAGTCAGTTTCATAGTTGGAATTTGATCAAGACAGCTAAGCACCTGGTAAAGGTTGAGCTACTGACATACCAGCCCCAGATGTACTGGCCCTGGGGGCCCAGATCATGACCAAAACATGTTAATAAGGAAACAACCATACAGGAAGGAAGTCAATGATCAAGAGCTGCAACCCAGCGCCTTCTAGAAGTGGATTGTCTGCTGCTCTGGAGGGAAGGTCTGGGACGACGTTCGGAAGGAACTTTACTGAAGGGAAGCCTTTGAGTCTTTCGTTAAGTGATATACTATGATTTCTTACAGGCTTCTGAATAACATGCAACCTCTTGCATTATCCACTAACTGAGGTTGGGATAAATTATCAGTAATATTTGGGGATTCGCTTGCCTCACCGTCACCATGGAAGGGAACTTTAGAGGGGGAGCCCAGCGTGTTGGCCCAGAGTTTACCTGAACAGGAGAAGGCAGGGGGGAAAAGCCAAGAGAGCGGTGCGATCAGCTACGACAGCGCCCACCCACTGTAGGAAGGAGAGAAGTGAGTTGGGGTGTTTGTGAGCTGCACGTATGTGCCAACAAGAAAGAAAGTCTCAGATCCACGTCCCAGACTCCAGGTGGGCGTGAATTATTATCTGGGGCCACCAAGGAGCTGGATGAGAGGTCTTTAGGTTTTGGTGATACGTCTCTAGAATGCAGGGTGGGAGTGTTTGCCTTTACACCTGACATTCCTAAAAAAGGGAAAGGGAGCCGTTTGGTGTGAAGAAGGCCAATACACTCCAAGGGCATCAGCCAAACAAAGGCAGCAGCCATTCGGTGGAGAGAAGGTCGCCATGGCCGCCTGGCCCTTTGCTCTTCTCAGTTCACCACCTCATCTCCATCCCACGCTTTCATGCATTATACAGGGCGCTCCAACATACCAATTAAATTCAACCCATAGCTTATCATTTCCATCACTCATTAGGCACGGATATAAACGTAGTAATAAACAAATCAGAAGACATTTGACAACATGCCCCAGTGTTCATGCTAACTACATACTAAGCCAGAAATACTGTTCAAATGCCCTTACTCACCGCCGTGCGGGGCCACCAGCATACTCACGAGGAGAAGCAGAAGCATAACAGGAAAGGCGGGGCTGAGGCACCAGCGGGCAGCCTCCTGGAAGAGAAGCCAGCGGAGTACGGTGAGCAGGCTTTTAGAAACCCCATGAGATAAGGATCCGCAGGCGCTCCCTGTCCCACAATGCAGCGTGGTCACAGGAGAAAGCCCGGAGGTGTTTCTGTTCCAGCCGTGCCACTTACTAGCAGGAGGACGTTCAGGAGACCACGTCCTCTCTTTGCGATTCCTTCTATTCATCTGCACAACAGAAGCTTCACCAGGTGCTCCTTGAGGACACAGCTCAGGACTCACTTAGTTATTCATTTATTCTGTGGTCACTTATTGTGTGTCAGGCACAGTGCAACCAACCCAAGAAAGCTGATGAGGAAACACCTGCCTTAGCTGTGGGCTGTTCACAGACCGATGGGAAAGGGAGGCCATTTAGCAAGCCTATAGCTTGACTTCTATGGATTGGATCCCCCATGTCTTACGATTCACCAGTGTTGGAATAGACACTTAGCAGGTGGACTTTGAACCTCAGCACCATCACTTCACATATGAATGGATTTGGCAATTGCATGGCGGCACTGCCTTCCACCAAACAATGATTTTCTTGAAGCGACTCCGTTTTTCTTCCTTTCCTTGGCTTTGGAGCAATTTGGATCCTTTGCTGGAGCCCTAGTTTTCATGAGCCGTGCCTCAGGGACTGCCATGGGTGGAAGGGCCAGTGTGGGCTGTGTCCAGGAACCTGCCACAGTCTGCCTGGAGCTGGCCTGTGATCTGAGCAGGTGGGCAAACACTTAACTTCAGTGGGCCCTTCCTGCACTCGATTATGGAACCATGTGTCTAATAGGGAAGGAAAATGACCAGGGGGATTTTAGGATAATTCTAGCTCCCTGGGACTATAACTCCCTAAAGAATGTTAGGTGGATGGTAGACTTGCACATATTCTGCTTTCGAACATGTTTTTAGAACAAAGCATGAATGTTAATATGGTGTGATCATGCTACCCAGTGGCACACACAGGGCTGCTGGATACGGTTACACAGGCTGTGCACTGGACAAAGGTGTTGTGCTGAGAGGGCAGGTAGGGGCCGAAATGCAGCCAGTGCTCAGCTCCCAAGCTTGCCCTCTGCAAGGCTGCATCAGCCTGGAGGAAGAAGCCCTTTCTGCATTTGCTCTCCCAGAAGCAAAGGCTGCTCATGTCCTGGTGGCCCTGCAAAAGTAACTAGGGCTGTGGTGGGCCACTGCCTTGTGGGCAGGGTTCAGTATTGGGAAAAGCGTCCCAGAGGAGAAGACATTTTTGGCCATAGGATCAATATTCTATAAACCTACCCCAGGGCCTAGCATAGCCTCTGGTGAATGCAAAGGGTAGGATGTGAGAGTTTATGGAGGTTCCCACTCAGCTTGAGCATTCTCTAGTATCTGCTTATTATCTGATGGCAGAATGCTCTGCTTACAACTGTTTGTAGCCACATAAATTCCTAGAACAAGTTAACTTTCAGGGTTCAATAGGCTGTCTGATTGTCCTGCAGAGATTCAGATCTGAGTGACCTCATGTCAAGGCCAGGAAACCAGACTAAAAAGGGTGAGGCCTGGGGCATCTCCAGATGGTAGGTGGCCTGCCTGGGAACTCCATAGGCAAGCCAACGAAGGCACAGCCACATGACTGAGGTCAAGGTCACCACCTGGCACTTACTAAGTCAGATTTTCTATTGTCCCCATCATACAATGAGAGAATTCCAGAATGCCTGAACTTGAACGTGGCACTGGGATCTCACTGAAACTCTCATTCTACAGATGAGGTCACTGAGACTCATAGATAGGCAATTTACAGTCAAAATGTCCCACTTCTCAGATCCAGTGCTCACTATAATGGTACCTACGTACCTACCTACGAGGTTATCAAGGCGACCGAATGAGGACATGCATGTGGGACACTTGCAACAGCGCCTGATGGAGAGAAAAGGCCCCCAAACACTTGCAGTCCCTACCACTGTGTCTGGCACACAGTAAAGCCTATTTCAGTGCAGCCCTCAGGTCCCTGTGTGAATAGAAGCCCCAGTCGGTGAGGTGAAGGCGTGTGGTCAGGCCAGCGCAGTGGGGGCTGTTATTTCCCTCTTGTGATACCCGTTTCAGGCAAGCATCCCCCTGCATTGTCCTGAAGCTCAGAGAACATAGACTGAGGGCCATGTTTATTGGAATTGCAAATACATTTATTGGATTTTTTAAGCATATATTTATTAGAATGTGAGCACAAGTGACCTTATTACAGACATCATCTTGAGTCAGTTCTAGTATATGTTTTTGAAGTACATTATGGTGGCGGGGAATGAGGAGTTAGGGTTTAATGGACAAAGAGTTTCAGCTGGGGGAGATGAGAAAGTTCTAGAGATGGTGGTGGGAATGGTTTTACAACGATGGGAAAGTACTTAATGCCACCGACCTGGATGCTTAAAAATGGTTAAAATGGTAAATTTATGTTGTGTGTATTTTACCACAATGAACAACAAAGTAACTTATAAATTTCAGGATCTTATTTCTTAAAACACTGCCTTTCCTTTGCTGGGCTGATTTCTGTGTCCGATGCCCCACCAAGCATTCTTTAGGTACTGCCTCTTAAGGAGGCTCCAGAACTTTGCTGCTCACACACCTCACTTCTGAGGCAGGGAACTGAGGCTCAGAGAAGCCCAGTAAAGCCAAGGCCACCTTCCCCAAGGGTCAGCACTGCAGGGTCACCGTGGAGCACCAGACGCAGGATTCAAGCTGAGGTCAGCCCATCTGACTTAAGTCTTTGCTCCATGTACATTACCCTGAACAGCCAGCTGATCATTACATTCAAAGCAGCCTACTAATTATTCATTATACAACTGCCATGACTCCTGGGGGCCCCTCAGAGTGGCCAGCCACCCACTGGGGGGGGGGGGTGTGACACTAGTGGGCAATTTTCAGCTGGAACTTAAGGAAAGGGAAATCACGGTGCCAGCAGGCGGTAGCAGCATGTGGTCGGCTCGGAGCCGCGGTGAGGGAGACCTGAATCTGGGGCCGTGCACATTAGGGTGTGAGGGCGGGATGGTGCAGGGCCGCTGCTGAAATCCGACATCCTTCTGTCGGCCAAGTCGGGTGCCCTTGACTGTGGGCTGTGTCCCCCTGGAGCCAAGGCCGCCTTTTCCTAATCTGCCCAGGGGTGCCTCTGGGGCTGTCAGTGGCTCCGCAGGGCAGAGCTGTCCTTGAGGGCCTGAGGGATCCCAGGGCCTCGCCTTGGTCTGCATACACTGTTTGGAGTCCTGGCTCGCCTTTCACTTGAGTGTCCTGAGCCCGGCACTAGAGCCACCTGGAATGTGTTTTCCTGGGCAGTAAAATGCCCACGTGGCGGTGCTTCCTTGGAGTGGCGTGAGGGTCAAGCACACTGTAAAGGGGGCACCATGCCTGGCATGTACCAGGTGCTCAGCAAGGCTGGCCCATAATTAATTAAAGATTATTTCATTTCCACACTAGGTGCCCTAGGGAGAGATGCTGGTGCACAAAGTGTTGCGGGACCCTCTCTGATACGATGTGGTGGATTTTTCCCCAGGTAAATCCACCAAATGTCTGGTAGTGCAGCTCCTTGTACAAGGGCTCAGAGTGCGTTTGGACTTTGGGCTGCAAGCTGGAGCAGCACCCAGGTCCCAGACGCCCCCTGAAACAACCTCTCCCTTGCTCTTTCCCTCCATCTTTCCCTGCCTCCCTCTGTCCCTCCCCCACCTCGGCTCCCCACCCCAACCGGAGAAGGGGGTGCCTACCGTGAAGGTCCCACTTGAAAGCAGTCAGATGCACGATGCTCAGCTTTGAACAGGATGGTGACTGAGTCCTTTATACCCTAAGGAAAGGCCCTGCTGTGTGACCCCTCCCTGTCCCCACCTCAAGAGGACAGCCTCTCCTGAAGGCTGGCAGGTGGGCGCGCCGAGGGGGAGGGCGGCATTTAATGCTAAGGCTCAGAGCAGGTGAAGGTGCATCTTAAGGGGCCCACCTTGAGCTCAGAGACCCAGGCTCCAATGAGACAACAATGGCTCTCTTGTTCCACATTCTCCACCTCCCCTCAGAGGCCTAGAGGCCCAGGGATTGTGTCTCGGGGTCACCAGGGGCACTTCGGGGGAGGAAAGACCCTGAAAGTCATCCGGGTTCTTCTGCGAGGAAGAGAGCTGGCTTTGTCTCGTCTAGTTAATTCTTCAGCAAGAAGTATAACTGGTGTGATCTTTCTTTTATGCTCTGGCCCCAGGCCTGGGAATGCAATGCCTCACCCCTTGAGGGCTTTTCTGCCCAAGCTGTGGGGTCGGGTGAGGTGGGGCTTTATAACCAAGCATGCCCGGTTCCCAGGCCAGCCCAGCTTGCTCCTTAGAGGGGGCATTGGGCCTGTCCCGGCTCCGTCCTGGCTCCCGCTTCCATTAAATGGGGACAATCCCACTAGGATTGTGAGCCGAGCCGGGTAAGGTGCGCGGTTCAGGAGTAGGGGATCCATAAACGCTAGGTCCCGTCCCCTCGTATCCCCTGGGAGCTCTCTCCTTTCCAGAGGTCACAGGAGAACCAACATTCATCGAGGGCCTACTGCGAGCCACGATGTTCTCACAGGATTTTGTCCTTACGGGCCCTACAGCAGCGCTGCCGTGGCCGCTGTGGTAATCCTCCGCGAGACTGAGCATCGCCCCCCACCCCAGGCCCCCTTCTTCCCCATCTTTCTCTTGCCATTTTAGCTTGACTTTGGGGCATGAATGACACAGACAGAAACGCACCTGTGTCTTTGCCTCCGGGAGGAATCCTGTGTGACGCTACACGAGTCACTGCACAGCCCTCCCCCCATCAGCAGGGGGACAATAACTTTCCCGTCTCTCTCACCCCATCAGTGACCCGCTGGTGGCCGCCGGCGCACAGATCAGTAGGAACCCCCGTGTGGTAGCCTCCCCTAAATCAGGACTTCCTGGGCTCAGGAGGGGTCAGGCCTCGCGTTCGGCTCCAGGAGACCGGGGACTCCAGGCTGTGGTCGGTTTACTCTTCCTCCTGCCATTGCTGCTGTGTGACAGTGCTGTGACCCCAGGAAACTGGCCCCAGATGACCCAAAAAGCCTTTGTCCTTGCTGCAGGGTCAGGTGCCTGCACGGTCCTTACCAGTCCTCTACACTTGGGCTTTTAAGTTAGAGTCATTCAGTCACTGTCCTCAACGTACAGAGTGGCTGGGTCTGCATGGGCTTTCCCCACGAGTGGATGGCTGGGGCATCAGGACCCGGCCCTCAATTCACCACCTTCCCTGATGGTAACTTACTCCTCAGGGAGGCTCAGGGAGCCTCTCCTGCCAAAGGCTCTAACCAACATCGACTTGGTGCATCAGAGAGGGTCAGCCAGACTGACCCACACCTGATGGATGGTGCTGTTTCCTTGATTCCTGCTCAGAAGCAAGTCGCTTTGCCCTAGCAAATCTACTGCATCCTCCTTAGCTTTGCAAACCAGAGCGCCCTCTGCAGGCCCCACGAGTCATAACAACAAGTATTTAAGTGATTATATTTGCATAACTTGGAGGGTTGTCTGTCTGGTGTTCTGGAGATGAAAAATAAGTCCTCCTTTGTGGGACCAGACAGCGACCTGCCTGGCTGTTTTTCCCCCCAAAGTCCAAGTTCTACTTCTCCAAGAACCTTTTTATTCACAGGTAATGCAAGAGCTCCGGTCTGTCTTCCAATGGGGGAAAACTGTTTCTGCTTGAATTCTAAACAGAAAGTGGTTTTTCTTATCAAAGGTGGGGCATAGGTCACAGAGGGGTAGAAAATTGATGGCTGGTCAGCCTACTAAGGACAGAAGGTGAGCAAGAGCTTTGGGCACATCAAGAGGGAAGCTATCCCCACAGTGAGGAACTAAAGGGTCTGTATGAGGCCACTGGAGTCAGCAAACCTGTCTAGCAATGTCTGCATAGAGAATCAGCATTTACAGGGATATTGGAGCCACTGCAGTGCAGGCATAGAAAAACAGAAAGAGCCCTGATACGATAAAGTGTGTGGCAGTGCCGTGAAGGGCTGACTTAGCAGGGCTGGGCCATTCAAACCCTGCACCTTCCAAAGAAAGGCTGGCCCTTGAGCTGTTCCTGGGAGAGAACCACCAAACCTCTGGAATATGCTGCCTGACAAGAGTGTCTGTGTAGCTGGGGCTTTGGGCCACACCAGATGGTCTAAGCTAACAATGTGATTTATGGTGGGGACACGGGTCACATAGTGTGAATCTGACTTCTGGAGAGGCCGGGGACTGAGTTACAAAGCTCAGCCATGTGGGCCCTTCATGCCTACATGGCTGACCCCCCAATAAAAAGCTTGGACTCCACAGCTCAGACAAGCTTGCCCAGTTGACAGTATTCCACACATGCTGTCAGATCATTGCCAAGAGAATGGAGTGCTGTCCCTCCAGCTGTATTTGTGGAGGACAACTGGCAGCTTGTGTCCTGGACTCTGCTGTCCACACCTTCCCCCTATGCTGATTTTCAGCTCTATCCCTTTGCTGTAATAAATAATAAATGTGAATATCACAACTGCTCTGAGTTCTAGAGTCCTGTTAGTGAATCACTGAAGCTAAGGGTGCTCTTGGGGATACAGCGGGACATACACACAAGGACTCAAGGCAGGACAGTAACAGGATAGCTCCCCAGCCTTCCTCCCAGGGGAAGGTTCTCATCGCTTCCTGCCGAGGGGGCTTGGGAGGTCATCTGGACCCCACAGCGCAGCGAGTCTGACTGTGCCTGGCTGCCCGTGACTGTATGGAGAAATCACATGCGAGCCTCTTCAAAATCTGGGCTCCGTTTGCCTCATTTACGCTGGTGCTGTCTTCCTAGAGTTCCAGCCTTAAGTCACTTTCCATCCTAGATTGGTCCCTGTGCCTGGACTAGTTTGCTCATGCCAGTGTGACACCTGCAACCCATTTCTCCAGTCTCAGGAGGGCTGCAAGCCTCATGGCGGTTTCTTGAGCATAGAAGCAGGTTTCTGTAATGTTGGAGCAAACAGGGGAGTTGGCATTACCACATTTGCTGTGAGGTCCGTAAATTTGGCCTTACACTCCAAAACCTTACATGGATTCACAGGAGAGCAAGAAACGCTACTTGCAAGAAGAACTGTTATCAATTAACTGATGATCTGGCTGGAACCTGGGTGAATTCTGCAAATGCATCCCCCTTGGGCCTGGGGCTAGGGTGATGAGATACAGCTCAATTTACTGTTAGGTCCCATTGCTTACTCAAGGCCTCACACAGACTTGCAGATGTTTTCAAGGCATTTTTGTTTCAAGGCTGAAAAAAAAAAAACAGTAAAAAGAAGAGGGAACTCAAGGTACTGAGAAGGAAATGCTCTATCAACACAAGTTCTGACTTTGTAATGACCCAGGTGCTTCCAGAGGGTAAGTGTGTGGCTGGGCCCACTGATGTCTTTCTAACACCCAGCTATGTCTACCTCACCTCCCCACTTTGCATAAAGCTAATCTAAACTCATTAATATGTTGTTGCGTAAAGCAACTGGTTGTGTAGCAATTTTAGTGTGGCAAGAACAATGGAAAGCTATCCAATTATAAGTCGTTGGCAAGGTTTCCTATTCCTTCTCTCCCTACCAGGTAAAGGGATTTGTATTTTGACTTGGCAAATGCCTGGCTTTTGTGCTGTGGAATAAAAGTGATGATAGAGAAGACAGGAGAAGCGTGTCTGGGAAAATGACCTGTAAGGACCTAATTAAGGTGAAGTGAGGCCCTTGGGGTGAGTCCTACTCCTATATGCCTGGCATCCTCATAAGAGGAGAGGACACAGTATCACACCGTGGAGACTGTGTGGCCACAGAGAGAGCAGACGGCCATCTACAAGCCACCTAAAGCCAAGGGAAACCAACCCTGAGGACATCCTGACCTCAAACCTCCAGAAGCCAAAGTGTAAGATAATAAATGTCTATTGTTGACGCCACCTACAGAAAAAGAATGAAAGAAAAAAAGGGGGAAGTGTGTTTTGAGAAAGAAGGAAGTACAGAAGCAAAGGAAAAGAAAATAAACAGCGCTGATTTATGCAAGCAGAGAGGACGGCGAGCAAGCTGGACTTTAGGAGAGTTACTGAGAAGTTGGAAGACAAGGCCTGGACAGAAGCTCCGAGATGGTGGCCTGTGGGCCGTGAGAGCCACAGAGGGCCCTGGAGCAAGAGGACTTTCTGAGGGGTGTTCACGCTAGCAGGTCCCATCCCATGTTCTCTAAGGGGAAAAGGAAGGATTGGGTGGCCAAACTTTTTCTTTAATGTAAAACATGGCCAAGACTGGGCCACGTGAGCCCCTAGCTCATATTTGTGTTACGCTAAGAAGGGATTTTTCACAGAGTTCAATATAGTTCCATGCGTTTTAAGAGGCCAGATAGTCCCAGTAGATGGCACAATAAAGTTGCCGAACCAATGGTTTTGGGGCCCAACTGACTAGATCAGCCACTTTGGTCAGCAGGAGTGGGAGAAAAAAACAGCTGAACCTGGCATCTCTTTGTGCTGCCTTCTTTTTCTTGAATAATTTCATAAATTTTGCTTTGGCCAGGAATGTGAGTGTTTATCTCATTTATACACAATTCATAATTTATACACAAATAAGTGTTTGCCTTTTATCTGATTTTTCTTTGCCTGTGTTTTTAGCTTACATGGGGATTCAGATTAAGAAACTTGCCTGAGATCACACAGAATGCAACATCGCTTGCTCAGGCTGACTCCTGCTTTTTTTTTTTTCTTCCTTTTTCTTTTCTATACCTCCTTGCAAAAATTAAACAGCTAGGTGATGGGGAATCAGAACCACCCTAGACTCTTTTTGTCTAGAAGTAATGATGACCAGATGAGCTACACCTGTTCCAACGGCCCCCCCTGCTAAGGCAGGGCACTCACTCAGGGCTCTAGAGCCCTTTTGCATACTGCATTCATCGCCTGGTTACAACACAGTCCAGCTGCATACTCACTGTGTGAGTGGGACACCCTTTTCACCCTCTGACAGATGTAGGTTGCATTCTTCAGAAACCAGGAATAGTGTTCAAGACAGTACCTAACATTTGAATCAGAGATGAGAGCAATCACTATCCTTTGTGGCTATTAGAAGACAACCATAATTTTTAAAAATCATAACGGCCAATTATTCACAGCAAGGAGCCTCCTCTCCATCTTTATAGATGTGGGAGGAGAGGTAGAGAAGGAGGCCGAGTAGGAAACAGCTTAGACCTTGGAGTCAGAAAGACCCACATTTTGTCCTCCTAGCATCATGACTTACGAGGACGTGTGACTTCAAGCAGATTACTTAATTCTCTGGCCTTGGTTTTTTTCACCTATAAACAAAGCAACTATAGAACCTACACTTACAGGTTTTCATGGGGATTAAATGAGATTTAATTAATCACATTTGCAAAGGTCCTGAACAGGGCCAGGGTTGTAATAGGTGCTCAATCAATGGTGATGTTCACTTATTTATTATTGGGTGTGAAGCAGAGTAAGTGCATTGCTGGCATAGCTAACAATGCTGCCAAAACTTTGCAAAACCATATCCTGCTCCTGGCTGGTGGCAGCAGGCAGTGCTTCACCGGGCTTCAGTGAAAACGGCGCTGACACGTAATGGGGAAGAAGAGCTTTCAGGACAGGCTGAGTCACAAGCGCACCGCGGGGCTCTGGGAATCCTTTCCAGTCCCTCAGCTGGTATGTGAGGAGGTCAGGCTAACCATGCTCCAATTTCTCTTCCATCTCTATTATTCTGGGATTCTAGCATATTCTGGGGAGCAACCTACTGCTCCAATAAAGCTGGCTGTAAAGATTTCCCAAGTTCCAATACCCTGAGCTCACAGGACACTGCAAAACCAAGCAAACTGATCGGCCCAAGGACGCACTGCTTTCAAGTGGCAGAGTTGGATTTTAACCCAGGTCATCCACTCCATGCCAGAACACACTGCCATTCCAGTGGGCAGTAAGGCTGATATGAGTCAGGACCCAGCTAGGAAAAGCAGCCCAGGTGGTCTACAGAGAACATTTAACACTGGGAGTTAGTTAAAAAAGGGTTAGAAGAACTCTGTCATTCTTCTGTTCTTTTGTTAACCTGTGAAGAGGTTAGAAAGGACCATCAGGGAAAATATTGCTGAAAGTAGAAATAAAGGGAGAGAAAATCCCGGGCTTCTCCCCTCCACTGCCCTCTAATTTCCTGCCAATATCTTCCACTGGATAAACTAACAGGAAGCTAGCTGGCAAGGTATTCTGGGAAATGCAGAATGTACCACCCACTGTCTACAGAGCAGAGTAAGAAAACACAGGGAACGGATCTGAGAGTCGAGGGGAATGATGGATACCACCAGGGCTCCTTTAATGGTGAGCCTGGGACCCCACGCTCTCAAGGTGACACCTCAAAAGCTTGGCCAACAGCTGACATGTCCATTAGGTATTTGGTTGCCACAGCAACAACATGTTAAGGATGCTAGAGATGGATTCAAACTTGGCTGTAAGTAGACAGAGAGCAATGCAGTGACAACCACGAATGTATCTTCACCCGTCAGCAGCCAGAGCGCAGCTGTCCAGGCACTCTGCAGAAATGACTCAGTGTATTATTTCATTTTATTTCAATCTGTTCTCTCAGCAGTCTGGCAGTGTAGGTAAGAATGCTTCTCCCCTGTGACAGGAGTAGTGCTCCTGGAATTATGTGGGGCCGGGCATGTAGGCAGGGCCGGAGCTGTATAGGGAAAATCAGAACTCATTTGCAAGAGCTAACCAGGTGCTTGAAAGAGCAAGGTTTTCCTGAGTAGGGACATATGCTAGGGACAGTGGCCAGCCATCCTTGCTGCGGCCACATTGGACAGGGATCTTAAGATGTTTCAGGCTGCTTCTCTTTCTGTCTTTGCACATGCTGTTCCTTTTGCCTCGAGTGGCCTTTCCCATTTTCTGCCTAGAAAACTCCTACTCCTCCATCAAGCCCTATTAGTTATTTCCTCTTGGGCCCCACAGTCCATAATCAGGATCTGCTACACTACCTTTCACATTGCTCTATAATTTGTCTCTTTACATGGCCATCCTCCCCACTTCTTCATCACAGGGACCGCCTTATTCAACAAACATACTGAGTAAAGCTATAAAGTTATGCTATTCTTAGCCTGAATTCAATGCTCTGTATGAGATTATAGAATAATTCACTATTAAAATACAGGGGAAAGAAGGGATTAGCTCAGGTTTACAAGTGCTTCATTTCTCTAAACTTAAACTCAAAATATCTTTCTGGAAACTTCTTCCTTCCCCATTTATCCTTCAATCCAATATTTACAGTATAGACTTTTCAAGTGTGATTTTTTCCCCCCCACGGAAGTATGATTAATAGGTTTTGCCTGTGTACATGACTTCGTTCTGTCACTCTTTCATATTTTAATTTGTGTTTATTTCTTCTTCTCAGAAATCCTCTGTTTCTGGGTCTGTTTCTGATTCACCACTCCATTCCTATTCCTATGGCTTAGCACTTTGTGTAACTGATAAATAGTGGAGACTCAACACATGCCGTTGATTCAAAGAGCTAGTGGAAGAAGTATCTAGAAGCACACAGATCCTGTAAGAAAGTATTGTTGCTCAAAATTTCTCTTCTTTAGGCCAAGCCTGCGTGGTAGGGAATGGCCTCCACCTTGCTTGCGAACACCTTGAGTCCATAGATTTTGCTTGAATGGAAACATTGATGCTGATGGATGGACCCAAGAGCAGGGCCAGAAAGAGATGGCGGGAAAAGCCTACAAACCTGGACTGGGGACTCAGAGCCAGAGATCATGGAGACATGAAAAGCAGAAGGATCATGAGTACATTTTGAAAATAACATTAAAGATCTAAGAGACTGACCCCAGACCACTGGAGTAGAAGTACTCATCTACGCTTGCTTGGTTCTGGGCCTGCAGTCAAGAAAAAACCCTGGAAGAAAGGATAGTATGTCTGCATTCCAGGGTAGGAAAAGGTCCTTCTTAATAAAAAATGGGGTCTGCCTTCTAATTTTCTTTTTACAGTCTTTGCATTTGAACAGCTAATAAGTGCTAGGGGTTATGAAAGCACTGGAATTTAGATGGACATATCCTTGATCATTCTCTTCTAGCAAACCTCTGCAGGCTGAGCCCTGCGGTCCTCTGTAAGCATCCCACCACATGGGACCCAGCTCAACTCGGTGTGACTTGAGTCAGCTGCACCTGGTGTGCCAGGCCCTGTGCTTGGTTCTGGAGACCCAGAAATGAATGGGGTTCCACTCTGGCTGTCTAGTAGAGGATTCACTGGGGAGTACATTCCTTGAAGTACCCCTGCTATCTGCCTATGGATTATTTAATGCCTGGCCACCTTGTGGCCTGCAGAGAAGCCAGGCAGAATAACAAGCCCCTAAATACTGGATGTGAAAAAGCAGCAACTGGCCAAGTTTACCTCATGGCCTCCATCCTGGGGACTCTTCTCTGGCTCATGCAGAGACATTGCTGGAAAAAGCGGCATAGCTCCATCAGGCAAGGGTTGAGCTTCTGGATGGCCGGGGTAACAGAAACCCTTTCTTTGTGGAATGACTGAGGACACCCTAGAAGACACAGTCCCAGACCAGTGTAAATAACCAAGAATTTAGCAAGCACCTTCCCTTTGTTGGGTACTTTGCTCCTGATCTCAGGAAGTGAGATGGATCTTGCAGAAATACTGTGTTGCTTCACCATTGCCTGGTAAAGCTGCAGTGAGAGTTCCAAGAGAGAGGTGGAGAAAGGTGGGCATCCAGACCTGATGGGAAATCACACATGATTTCACTGGGGAGCAAATCTTAAATGAGGATCTAAACCACTGAACAGAATGGATCAGGTGGGGACATTTCCAGTGTAAGGGATGGAGTATATGATTCATCACCATGCAAGAGCTGGTTTGTTGATGGGGAAATAAAGAATAATTTGTTGGTACAGAGGGTTATGGTGTGTGTGTGTATGTGCAAGGGCATATGTGTGCATACAGGTGTATAAGTGTGTGCATGCATGGGGGCATGAGTTTTTCATGGGTGCGTATGTGGATATAAATATATGTGCATGTGTGTGTGACTGTGTACATGTGCATGGGTGTGCATCACCATAGGGTGACTGGGAAGATTAAAAGAGACAATTAATACCAAGCATATCACCAAGTTCCTGGCATGGAATAAACAATAAATATTTTTAAAAAGTAATAAACAATCAATTATTACTTTATTAAAAATGTGCTGAGTGTCCACTATAGCCAGGCTTTGCTATCAGACACTAAGGGCACAGCAATGAGTAAGAAAGGAAAGAGCCTTCCTCCCACGGAGCCCGCCCTCCTGTGATTTGAAGGTTAGGATATTGATAATCTCTTAACAAAGAATCACTAATCCTCTCTTTCTGAATACCGCTTGCCTCCCTATGCACACAGCCACCTTCTAGCTCCAGCCCCCTTCATCTCTGGCCATCAGTATAATAGTCTCCTCACTGGTGTCTCCACTCACACTCTCACCTCTGTCAGAAAAATGGTCTGAAACCTGGAAATGAGCCAAAGGAATTATTGAGCATCCTTTCGGTGCAGTTCTGGGTGTTAAGCATACCTGCAGAGATTATCTGGTTATCTAGGGCTGTGTATCTTTGACTGACTTACTGAGTAGATGACTTTACTTCTGTGAAGGGATAGAGGTTAACTAGCAATGCAAATAATTTCTATCTGAGGCAAAGAAGCAATTGTTTCCTGCCCAATAAAAAATAAAAAATTTTATTGCTGTAGATATCAATTAGCAAATCGATTTCAAAATGCCTTTGACTGACTGTATAAATATAATTCCTTAAACTCTCATTGAACCAACCTGATATCTTCCTGTTTTCCTCATATCATCTTTGACACGTGTTCATTTTATATTTCCATGAGTCATGTTTTTATCCTTTTGAAAATTATAATTTAGCAGCTTCTCATTTATTAAAGTGGAGAAGAGGGCTCATAGTGTTAAAGAAAGATTTAACAGAAAATGTAGAAAGGAAATGTATTTTAAATCTCATGCTGAGTCAAAAAGAACATTAAACCCTCCAGAACTTTCACCAATTTTTATAAATATGCCAGAATTTTTTCTCTAACATTTATTGAGCACCTACTATGTATCAGGCCCTTTCCTAAGTTCTTTATGTACACTTGTTCACTTAATCCTTCAAAAATCATGTGGTGAAGATATCTGAAGTACTGTTTCATAGAAGAGGATGCTGAGGGTCTGAGTGATTCTGCAGTTTGATCAGTTATACAGCAGGTAGTGACTCTTGACAAGATCTGACTCTGGAGCCTAAGCTCATAACCCACACCTCACTGCTTGAATGCATTTAACCTTCCTTGGGCTTCATTTCCGTGTCCGTCCCCCCTTCCCTACCTCCCTGCTGCTTCTCCATCCCAGGAAATAACACTCACTTGCTCAAACTTGGGCATGATGTTCGGTTCCTTCCTTCCTGGTGCTCACTCTGCCTCGTCACATCCTCTTGATCCTCTCTTTCCAAATACTGCTTGCCTCCCTATGCACACAGCCACATTCTAGCTCCAGCCCCCTTCATCCCTGGCCATCAGTATGATAGTCTCCTCACCGGTATCTCCACTCACACTCTCACATCTGTCAGTGTCCACTCTGCAGCCAGGGAGCTCTTTCTGCCACACAAACCTGATGTCATCATTCCCACCTTCCACTGTGCCTCAGAAGAGGTCCACGCAACTTGACATGGTTCTGGGGATCTCACCCTTGCCAGCCTCTCCACCCCTACTCCTCATTACTCTCCCCTTCAGCATCAGAATTGCAGCCACAAAGGCCTTTCTCAGCCCCTGGGAAACATCAGTCCTGTCCTGCCTCAGTACCTTTGCATAATAAGCCTTACTTCTGCTTGAAATGCATATTTAGAAGCAACCCTGTTCAGATGCCACTTTCTCAATCAATAAAATGCTCTGGAATGATCCCTCCAGATGGAAGTAATCTCTTCCTTTCTGGATACACAGCATTTACCAGTTTTTCTCTAAGGAATCTTACATGTTTCTCCCACAAATCACATTTTTTTTGTACTTACGGAGAATTTTGGAGTAGATAACATAGAAGGGTGAAATGAGCATATGCTTTGGAACTAAACAGATCTAGGCTCAAAACTTAGTTACTTTTTATTCGCAGGACCCACTAAAACCGCCTGATGAAGATTAATACTACCTACCTTGCAGAATTATTGCAAAGACAAAGTAAAAATAGGCTTAGCACAGGGCTTGGGAAATAGTAGGAGCTCAATAAATAATCACTGGGTAGATAAATGAGTGAATCTCGACAACTCTGTGGCATGATTTTGTTTGTGGGCGGGCAGAATCATTTATTGGAAGATGGCAGAATCCCTTTATTTTATATTTATAGTTCTCATTGGATGGATGGATGTACAAAAAGATAGACAGGTAGATACAACTATATAGGTAGATACAGGTGCAGACATAAATATAGATACAGATAGGTATGGATATATAGTCAACTTATTTTCTAGAACTCAGTCTGACAACTGCCTCCATCTGCACCACTAGTGTGTTTCTTCAGAACCCCTGGGTTCTAAAGAAGGCTGTAATTTCCTGTGGTAGCATAATCACGTCTTTGTGTCTGAAAGGCCCATTCACCGTTCACTGCAGGGTGAGGGGGCTGAGGCGGACTGTACATGATATGAAAAAGGAGACTGTGCAGGCTCCAGGAGTTTAATAATGTCCTGCTGACAGATGACTGGATGGCCCCGGGGACATCCCGAAGTGGGAAGGGCCTGAGGACTCAACCAGCTTTGAAGGACTGCTTTGTATCAATTTCTCTCTTGGAATTGAGAGAAATGTATCAATTTCTTCTATGGAAACTGGGCTCAACAGAACAGAGAGAGACATCCCAAAGCTGGGAAAAGCTGCCCGCACCACAGGAGCCCAAGCCCTGAACCTCTGTCAGGAGTCCTGAACACCCAGGTCCAAGCCCGGGAAATGTTCCCTCCAGAATTACATATGCAGGGTGGGGAAGGCAGGGTGTCCTTTAAAACTGAACAAATATAAGTCATACCCAGTGAGTGGGCGTTGAAGTTCGGATCATCCTTTACTCCCTCCAGCCCGTCTGCTAACATCGTGCCCATTATAAGAACAGCTTCCATTTGCAAAGCACGAAGCATGTTGCTTAAAAGGGCATTCATGCAGTAAAAGTGGATTGGATTAAGTTATACGGAGCTCTGCAGTTCCTAGTCACTTCCACACACATTACCTTACTTAATACATAATCCTGTAGGGAAAAAGGACATTCTCAGTGCCCGCGATAATTGTTATTATTCTCCCTTTATAGCTGAGAGAACTGAATTCTGGAAGTTGAGAGCTGGAGGCCACTCATCAGTAAATGGTAGAGCTGGAACTTGAATCCCAGCAGTCTGAATCTAAATTTATCAAGCCAATGTCATTGGAAACAAACAAAAGCAGCAGGAGGGCTGGGGCGCTGTACCTACTTGAAACTCGACGGGGTCCTGGGAGCAGGGTTGGCTCTTCTCCAGGGGCAAACGGCAACAGGGCAGGGAAGTCACCTGCAAGGGGCAAGAGCGGCTCCCAAATATCAAATGAGAACTAGAGCATCATGGCCTGTAAGGATGAAGAGCTCTTGAAATCTGTAGGGAAACTGTAGCAAAGACGAGGAGGTGATTTCTCGAAGGTCACAGGGCAATTTAGCAGCACAGCAAGGCTTCTGAGCTAGTTCTCCTGCCCCCGCCCCTGTTAGAACCAATAAAGTGCAGTCATACAGATCAGGATAGATCTGGATGTAGTCAACTTGTTTTCTGAAACTCAGCCTGACACCCCCTGTGAGAAACCCAGCTCAGCTGGCCTGCTGGCCCCCGTCCCACCCACCTCTGCCCCTAAGCCGTGTGATGTCGGGGGTTCTCTTACCGGCAGCACGTTCCTACCTGTCTGTGGGTATCCGGGTGCCGGTGCCTTGGTTGGACTCGGAGTCTGTGCACCAGCGGTGAATGTTCCTGGGACGAGCGGAGTCAGAGAAGAGCCAGCATTTCCTCTCGGGACACCTGATGGGGAGAAGAGGCCCCCTGCCACCAGTCCTACCCTATTTGACCAGTGCTGGGTGTTAGGGTAGGCACCTGGCCGCGTACTGAGGATGCAAAAACAAGGGAGAGAGAGAACCGACAACAGAGGCGTGGCCAGTGCACAGGAGGCCAAGGGCCCGTCCCATCAGTGTCTGTGCTGCCATGTGTGGTGCCCTGGGAAGCCAGCTGACACTGGTGCGAGCGATGGGACTCTGCAGGGGAGTGGCGGCTTGCACATGCAGCATGCAAGCACGGAGCTCCTGCACAAAGGGCAGGGATAGGCTTTTCACTCCTCTGAGTCTCCGTGTGCACATTTCCTCCATGCCTACCCCTGACAGCTGTCTGTCATTTTCATGCCAGAGCATGGCCTGGCTCATCTCAATGATCCTCTGGAGCATGTTCGTAAAGACCTGGTATAAGGGCGGCTTCAGGATGCCATCCTTGACGTCAAGATTCTGGCCTCTGGCAAAACCGGCCAAGCAGACTCCTTCCAGGGAGTGATGGAGAGGAAGCTGAAACAGGCAGGTTTGCCCATGGGGATGAGCAGAAGGAAAGGGGGGAGGCTGACCATATGGATAGGGTGGGAGCAAGTGGCATCCTCCCCAAGACAGAAGAGGCTAAGCTGTGAGCGAGGAGAATGGGCCTGCAGACAGGGGACAGAGCGTAAGCAGAGGCCCGGGGAGTGAGTGTTGGGTAGTCTGCTCTGGCTGGAGACTGGAGGATGACCTGGAGGGGTGAGGTGTGGTGAGACGGAAGCAGGGTCTTGAGGCCACTCAGGGCTCTAATACTTCTCGGTATGTATCATGCTCCTCTGCCAGGACTGCCGGTGGGGCAGTGTGCAGGTAAACATAGCCTCTACTCCACCTGGACCACCGTGTCGGGACCAGACACAGCATGGCACATTCACACAGATGCGTGTAGGCAGGAGGCGCAACTTCCTCAAAGGAGTCTTGTCATTTCCTTGCAGCGGGTCAGCACTTTCCTCGGATCCCTCTTCAGGCGCTGGACTATAAGCCCCTGACAGCCGAAGATGTTAGCTGATGCTTGCTGCCAGGGTGTGTTTCTGTGTAGTTCTAGAAACTGAGCAGCCTTCACCACAACCCACAGCGTTTACATACATGTCTGTGATTGCTATCAGCAGCTTAGTTATTCAGTTTTAGGTAAATGACTGCAAAATCACAGAGGGTTAGGGCTGAAATGCACTGAAACCCAAAAACAGACCCACGCTCTCCTCTGCTGAGTGTCCCGTCTGCCAGGACCCTTCCCAGACAAGGGTGTCTCCTGAGGCCAGCCGCTGTGTGCACAGTGGGGCAGGTCACTAGGAGATGCCAGTGATTGTGCCGTGTGCTGAGCTGAACCCTTACAGACATCACCTACTTTAATCATCATGACCACTCTGAAAAGGGTATTATCTCCTCCACTCTGACGATGAAAAACCTGAGAATCAGAGAGATCAAGAAAACTGCCCAAGGACCCAGGGCAATGGTGGAGTCGGAGTTTCTACCCCTCTGCGTCTGAAATAAAAGACCGGAGCTCACAGCCTCAGGGCTGCTCTGGCTGCTGTGTGGCTGGCAAAACCCAAGTGTGCTAGCTTTTATTTTTTCCCTAAGCAATTATGTCAGGTGTTTCTCCAATTAGAGCTATCAAAATTGCATCCCCAGGTCTGTTTGTGCATTTGAGATTTTGAGCCTAAAGTCAAGACTTTACATGTATGCCCATGAAAATTCCTCTACTCCTTCCCCTCTGTTTCTTAAGAAATTAGGGTAATTCAAACTTCTACTGAATGCCTGCTGTGTTTCACAGAAACTGGAGATTAAAGATACATGTCCTTGAGGAGAGCATGGCCCAAAGGGGAAAGGTCAAATTCACAGACATTAACAGCACAGGAAGGACATGTTACAATCCACTGATTGTGGTGAGCATGGGAGGGCCTCTGGCTGCACATATCAAAGGATGTGATTGTAAAAATAAACCTTTTTTTGTCCAATGATAGGAGTAGAAAACAGGGAAAATTTATGACACTGGAGTAAAGAAAAATAAAAATCATATCTACTTCCTCAGTTTGGCCAAGATTAATATGTTGGAAGTTCTTTTCAGTCTTAATGTGTTTTGTTTTCTATTTTCTGTGCATGTTTATCACACATGCACACACATACATCAATACATGTACATACACAGAATTGGGATCACACCTGAAAATGTTCCTCTTGCTTTTTCCCAGGTCTTCCTCATATTATATGATTACATATTAACGTATGTGTAATTATATTCATATATGTAATTAATGTATACATTACATTGCATTTGCATAATATATATGCAGTTAATCTAATAACATGAAATATATTAATACTATGCTAAAAGGCAGTTGAATTGCCTGGAATGAACAGCGTCAGCTTCTAGTAGTCACTTATGCAGTGGACAGTGAAAATGGGAAAAGGAGAAGAAATTGGGAAGTGAGTTCATAAATGAGAGGGGAGAAGGGAGAGTCCTGCAAAGGGGGAGTCATTTACTTATCCATCCATCCATTCATTCATTCAAAGATGGGAAGAAAAAGGTTGGATAAAATAAAGAAAGAAGGTTGTTTCATGATTATTCATTATGCCACTAACTTATGTTTTATTACTTTTTTTTTTGTATGTGTATCATATTTCAAAAATTTAGGGAAGGTTTTAAAAACAGGCAGTGTTCAAGTTAGCGTAAATGTGGGGGAGATGGGAGCAAGCATCGTCTCTCACCTGTGGCTCGGCTGGTCTGGGATGGGCTGGCACGTGTGGCCGCTGTCCAGGCAGGAGGCCCAGGCAGGCTTCTCGAGCTCATGGCCTCGGCAGGAGAAGTCGGTGTGGAAGAGCGTGTTTTCCAGGGAGGCGCTCCAGGCGTTTTCTCACCGATGCTCTGAGTCCAGGGCACAGGCAGTGTGGAAGCCCATACCGGCCTGTTGGCTGCCACCCATGGGTTTCCGGCCACCCTCCTGGTAGCTGTGACCATGACAGTGTACTTACTATATGCTTGACCACTTTGATTCAGATATAAAACTGGCAAGACGACTGCAACGTAATCAAAGAGTAGGCGCAACGTGCATGCATAGTATAGATAATCCAGGTACTTAAACTTTTCCCTGAACTGGAATAAATGGACCAAACTGAACTTTATTTTCCTTCTTATCAGTTAAAAAAAAATCCCCAAATCCCTTAGACACGCAAGCAATCAGCCAGGGTGTGTGTCTGGGGGACAGTGGGCTCTGTCAAATATAAGAAATACATTTCTAATCATGTGACATAGTGGAAAAGTTGCGGGATTTGAGGTTAGGAGACCTGGAGGTGTAAATTCTACTCCTGCCCCGGCCATGCTGTGAACTAGAGGCCACATGCCGTAACTCTTCTCATCTTTACCATTAAAATGGAGATGAGAGCAATAACAATCATACTGCTTGTCCCAGAGTATCACAGGATGGTTATTAAGACAAATATTCCCTCACTGCTCATTTAAACAATTGCTATAGGTCTTCATTTGTTCATTCCCATAGTAGGAACTAAAATCATTTTTTAAAAAATTCTTCAAAACTAATTCCTTGGTGGATTTTAGAGTTTTAAGTTGGGAACAGTTGTCATGTTTAAAATATTCAGACTTCTCATCCAGAACATGGCATATCACTTCATTTATTTAAATATGCTTTCATTACTGTAATTAAAGCTTTGTAGTTTTTTCTCTGATAAAATGGGCACTTTTCTGGTTAGGGTTATAGCTGAGTATTTTATCATTTTTTGCTACTTGCAATCAGGTCTTTTTTTCATATTATACTGGAAGGTTTCTAATTCTTGAGAATGGTCATGATGCTGGCTGTTGTAGTAAGGACTGTCCTGGTGAATGAAGCCCATGTGTTTTCCTCTCCTCCTCATTCTCTGCTTTCTGTTTCTCATTCCTCACGCTCCCCTGCCTGCCTGACCCCCATCAGTCCTCACCTCCCCTGGCAGGCCCCTCTCTGGGCTCTCCAGGACAATAGTTCTTTGTAGGCTGGATTGTAGAGGTCAGTTTCCTTGCCTGTGTCTCTCTCTCTCTCTCTGGTGTGTGAGCTCAGGAAGGAAAGAGAACATTGAAAAAGCTGTATTTTTAACAGCTAACTTGGTGTCTGGTATTAAATACATGTCTGATGTGTGAATGAATGAATTCTGATGACTCTGGTCCATCGTTAGAACTCACTGAGACAGTACTGACTCAATGCAAAAGTCATCTCAGTTGTATCTTATTTTCCACAAGGATTAGCATGCCTTCTGCATCTTCAGAGACAAAGCACTGATTGCAACTACAAAGATGGGGAGGAAGGAGGAACCCACTGGCGTGCCTGCCGCAGGTGGTGGCTTTTCGCGCTGGCATCAAGTCATTCACCTATTCTTGGCCAGCTACAAATTAACCTAACCCTGTCATGACACATTGCCTCCATTTCACCATTTTGTATGAACTGCAGAGTGCTATCGCTAAATGCTTTGCTGCAATAAAAATACCTGTGCTACAATATTCTCACTGGGGGATGCTGGGAGAAGGGTATCAGGGAACTCTATGCACGATTTTCACAACCTCTTGTGAGTCTTCAACTATCTCAAAATAAAAAAATTTCTGAATACATGTTAGCAGGACATTGTGCCTGTAACATGTGCCTTTGCTTGTCCCTGTCAAACCTATACTGCTTCACATCACTTTCTATTGTAGGGACGCTCAAGAAAGGGGTTGGGAGAGAAGGGAGAAGGGGAAGGGCTTCCGTCAGTACGTGAGCCCAGAGGGAGCAGGAGGGGGCAACGGCACAGGAGAGCAGGACCCGAGAGGGAAGGGGAGCAAGTTTCTCACCCAAGCCTGGAAGGGTGGGAGAGGCGCTGCCCACAGGGGCCGCGGTCCTGGCACGCAGCGGAGGGAGCCTGTCTGTGCCCGCCGTCTGCTCTCCCTCCGAAGGCGGGGTCGTCTCCATCCAGGGTGAGGTTCTCTGCACAGACCCTCTGGTGCCCTGGGCTTCTCGCGGAGGGCGCGTTCCTGGCTGTGTCTGCTGGCTTGTGGGCGGGAGCTTTGAAGTCACGGCCGTCCCCCTGGTAGCTGCACATTCAGGGAGATGGTCAGTGGCAGCCTCAGTGTGCTTGACACTTCGGACCCAAAGAAAGGTTGAATACTGAAGGGCGTTGGACAGCAAACACGCAGAATGCAGAGGTTCACCCCCTACTCGGAACAGGACCACGTGTCACCACCAAAAGGAGGGTTTCTCCCTGAATGACAAATGAAGCTAAAAACTATCCTCTGAAAATGCCATGGAAAGAAGCACTGTGAACAGAAAGGGATGCTGTCAGGCTGAAAAGTATCAGACCCTTGGCCTGCTTTCTGAACAGAATCCGAATCCCGTCAGATCCTGTCCCACCTGGCAGCCCACAGCCCTGGTGCTGGTCCCTGGAGGCGGACATGGTTGCTCCATGTGCCCTGTGGGCGGAACTAGGGACCGGAGGTGGAATGAGACGGAAGCAGGTCTGCCAGGCAGAAACAGCTTGAGAGACAGGCCCCCACAGAGACAGCAGGACACCTAACTCAGAGGGAGACCTCCCCAGCACCCTTGCTTGCTCCGGAAGGAAATGGGGAGGCCCAGGAGTTAGTTTTACTCTTTATGGCCCCTCTTCCCCCCACCCCAGGGGGCTTACATGGTGGGGGCTGCATATTAGGATGACAGGCTCCCACTAGCCCTAAGGTCCCCTCCTCTGGGTGACAAAGGCTGGCCTGCACACTGGTGGGATTTCAGTCTCATTCTCTGGGCCCCCCTTGCCTCTCTGGCTGGTACCTGTGTGGGGGGCAGGAACTATGCAGCTGTAGGAGGGGCCCTGCCCCTTCATTTCCTCTCTCCTGCCTTACCTCGGGCTCCACAACACCCCACCTGCCCCAGAAGCCTGGTCTTTGCTTCCAGACTAACCGGGCCTGGGGCTAAGGGCCTCTAGTAACCTGTCACTCAGCCAGGTGACTGGCTATCAGGTACACCAACCTCAGCACCAACTCATACATATGGCCTCTCTTCCCTTTGTGCTTTATTGAAGGAACATGAAAGGGGAGACATGATTGAGACTGGTGGTGGGAAAGTCCTAGAAGGGTGTTTTGAAGAAGCCCTCGGATTGGTCCTCTGAACTGAGTGGGTGAAGAGAACCCACCAAATGCCCATTTCATCTCCTAATCAAGCAGCTTCATCCCACACTAGTTGGGGCTCCATCCCCAGCATAACTAAAAGATGACCCACAATAAATGTAAACCAGCAGACTCACAGAACCCAAGAATGGACTAACAGTTAGCAAAGGGAAAGGGACTGGGGAGGATGGGAGGGAAGGGAGGGACAAGGGGGAAAGGGGGCATTACGATTAGCACACATGATGTAGGCGGGGCACGGGGAGGGCAGTGTCGCACAGAGAAGACAAGTAGAGACTCTGTAGCATCTTACTATGATGATGGACAGTGACTGTAATGGGGTATGTGGTGGGGACTTGATAATGGGGAGAGTCTAGTAAACATAATATTGCTCATGTAATTGTATATTAGTGATATCGAAATTAAAAAAATAATAAATAAAAATAAAGCCACATAGCTCCACAACCTAAAAAAAAATGTAAACCAAGGCAGCCACTGAAATGGAATTGGAGATCTATTGTCAATGTCATTTCATTCCAAGAGGTGTTGATGGAGAACCTACTATGTACAGGGTACTGTGGGAGGCACCTGGGTGGGGGGCAGACTGTGGGGCTGGGGGAGACTCAGTCTCTGCCCTCAAGTAGCATTCGGTGAGGAGACCTCCTACAGTCACCTGTGAGACCACCCGGAGTGACATGGAGCCCAGGATAGGCGGTGCTGTGTTGTAGAATCACAGAAGACAAAGTTTGATTGAGGAATTTTTAGAAAAGAGCATCTTTTATACTGGAAGCACCTGAGCTGCCGATTGACAGACAAACTGGGTTCTAAAGTTTGGAAAAGTAGGGATGGGTTCAAGACTGAGACAAAAGCGTGGGCCAAGTCACAGGGGCACGGAGATACATGTCACCTGCAAGCAGAGGGGAGAACGCCAGTGTAGTTTTAGCAGAAGGTTCGTGGGAAGAGAGAGCCGGTGAAGGGGGGCTTGATGACAAAGAAATGTATATTCCAGGTTAAGGATTTCGGACCCTCTGCTGCTGACTTAGAGTTCTGAGCAGTGAAGAGATACAAGTCAATCGTATTTTAAGACTATCTATTGCTCAAATGGCAATGGATGGATGTTCTAGGGAAATAAGAATGGGTCAAGGGGACTGGTTCAGAGGCTATTCCAGTCCAGAGGTAGATGACAAGGACTTGAAGTAAGATGAGATGGCAGCAGATAATCTTAGAGGACCAGCCAGATTTGGCAACTTTATTCAGCTAGAAATGACAGTTAAGTACAGGGAAGAAGGAAGGCTTGAATATGGTTTCAAAACCTTGTGACAGGAAAAAGGCAGAGAGATGGGTAGTTGTGTGTGGAGGGGTAGAGGATGGTTGGGTAGGGGCAGGGTATTATATAGTGGCAATGTCTACAACAGGGGCAGATACCTACAGAAGCCAAGTACTCAATAGGGGGCAGAGAGGGCTATGGAAAATAGAAGAAAGGTGTTCCTCCTAGTGGGGTTTTGGGGTTGCAGCTGTTCGACTCCAGGAGCTTGCTGCCATGGATGAGGGGGTGGATCCAGGCTTTCCAGAGCTTCTTGTGTAAGAGAATCCAGAAATTCAAAAGGAGAATCTGTGATGGTGAAATCCTTTGATTTTAACACAGCACAGCTAAATAAAATACCTGAGGGTAGCATTCGGTCTTCAGTTTGCTAGGCCAGACCCTGGCCGGGAGACTCTGTAATAGGAGTTTTGGAGGTTTATACTCACCCAGAACACCAGACATGCTGCTGGTAAATGTGTAATTGATAACAGGTGATTTCTCTGCCATCTCCCAGAAGTCAGAAAGATTCCGTCCTGCAAAAATCACACCAACAGAATCAAAACTTGGGCTTACCTTCTGGCATGTTGAGCTTAATCCTCAGCTCAGAGAGCCTGTCAAAGAATGGCTGGTGGTTCACCTGACTTTCCTGTCATCATACAGATGAAGATGCAATTGGATTCATTCGTCTGACTCACTGTAAGACAAAGCAGACAATACTCAGCAATGGGTCTGAAGTTGGAAGTCTTTGGTTGAAGGGAAAATGAAGCTGGAATTCCCTAGTTCAGGATGCCATAGGAAAATAAGGCTAACTTCTTACTTTTAACACAGCCCTGATTTTCTGGGGGTTTATTTGGGTGGTAGGAGGAGGCACATTGTACTGTAATGACTAAGGGCACAGCCTGTGGGGTCAGCTTTCAGGATTACAACATCAGCTCTGCCACTTACTAGCTATGGGAATGTGAGTGAATGGCTTGACCGCTCTAGGACTCAGTTTACCCATCTGTAAAATGGTGAAAATTCAAATCCCACAGTTCTTCATTTGCAATTTCTAGATCCCCAAAACTCTGTACAATGGATGGTTTTGTGTGAGTGTGGTAAACAGATGCAAGGTTGTTTATAGTCCTTATCTATCCCACTTAGTGTAAAGGGTCAACAATTTTGCTAAATGAATATGAGTGTGTTTGATTATGACAGGCTGCCCTGGATGCTGCTGGCAGTGTTATATCATTACGGTGTAGACACCCTGTTGGACCTTCAAAAGTCTGAACACTTCTGGATCCCTATATAAACTTGCCCCTGAGGATGCCCCCTAATGCAGTGTGGATGCGTGGCTGCATGCCCTTGGTAGGATGGCTATGACGATCCAGTGAGATGATGTGTGTGAAGTGCTAAGAAGGGTGCCTGGCAGACCAAAGAGCTCAGTAAATAGTCATAATAATAATTACTATTATTGTTAATGTGATACTATTACTATTATATGCATTAGCATAGTGACCAAGGTCACGGACTTTGGAGCCAGACTGCCTGGGTTAGGATTCTATCTCTGCAGAATGACCTTGGGCAATTACTTGACTTCTTTGTGCCAGTTTCCTCACCTGCAAAGTGGGTATAAATACAGTAACTACTCATGAGGTTCTGGAGAGGACCCAAAGAGGGAATACACAGAAAGCCCTCTCAAGAGTCCCAGGCACCAAATAATAACTATTACTATTTCTTTCTCCCTCCCTCTCTTGTTTTTGAAACCACAATTACTCCACAGTGTAGCACACCATCTTTTCAATGAGACCAGGTGTTGGGCTATTGGCTAGATCTGTGCTTTGCAAAGTAGGTTGCCCGGGGAATGTGAATGACCCAGGGGTAATATGAAGCCACCTTCCTTATACATGAGGTGTATTTTTCTCAGTGGCACATCAGACACGGGCTTAAGCTCCATATAGATCTAAACCTGAATTCTGAACCAACTTGAGCAGAACAGTCAACCTCTCTGAATCTCAGTTTTCTCTTCTTTAAAATGGGAGTATAAGCCGTCAGTATACCACCAGAAGGTGTTTTCTTGACTCTAACTAGATTCCCTCAACTCTAAGCCTTGGATTCTTCCTCTCATTTCTTAGGCCCCAGGAATATATCTGATTGGAAGATGGAGCTTTACATCCTAGTGGCTGAAACTGGACCACCCTGATTATTTACGCAAAACTTACATGAAGATTCTAGGCAGCCTGGCCTGTCGCGGGGGCTGGGTGGGGAGTTGACTAGGCTTGCTTATTCCATGACGGATGCCAAAGCTCACATTTGCCAAGCGTTTCAAGGTGCACACACCTGACAGGATGGAGGTCGACTTAAAAATCTCTGTGAGGAAGCTGGTAGAATTCCCAATAACGTCCACCAGCAGGGCTGTGAAATCTGCAAGACAGATTGAGGAGCCTTACATTTCTGATTCAGAGACTCGAGGGAAAAGTTACTGTGCTTGGATCTTTCAGAGTTTGACCTAGCTCAGGGTGTGGAGGAATACTATCATATAGAGAAATACTACTAGTTATTTTAAAAGTCTTAATTCCAGGCAGGCAGAAAACTTTAGATCCACTGTTATAATCCCCTTTCTTCTCCCAGTGGCATCTCATCCCAAATTCTTCTCAGCCAACATCAAAGGACAGTGTAAGGCTGCATTATTGAATAATGGTGTTCCTGGTTTACAAGGGATATATGTCCTAAGAACCCTAAAATATGTGCCCTAGGAGCCTTCTTTTCTAAAGAAGCTTCTGGGGTCCCCTGGATAATTTCCCATCATGCCTTGTATAAATGTTTCTTTTCTCATTAATGGGAGTATGAACTTGGGTGGGGGGCAAGCTGACTTGAAAATATAAAACCTGTAAGATTGAAAATACAGAAGCCAGAGAGGCAGGGAAATGTACTGTGACAACCAACGGAATGTGTACCATGGGAAGCCAACAGGAGGTGGACACTGCCTGTGAGCCAGAGCCGTGGGGGGACCTTACACTCCCTCATGGACACGTGGCTGAGCTCCAGGAGGGAGATGTGGCCATGCACCCATTGCCATGCAGAAGGCAGGCAAACTTGGGCGTCCTCCCTCCTGTGTCTCTTTAGATCAGTCTGTCCTTGGTCATGATGTGGCAGCTGAGGAAAGGTACTATTCTGTTACTTATTCCACCTATTTTCTTTCTACTTCTTAAGTCTCCTCTGTTTATTAACCCACTTATCTAACACATTCATTGAGTGTTTGTAGTGTCTCAAACACCTGATAGGTACTGGTGGACTGTGTAAGACACAGCCCACCAGAAGCTGAGATTAAATCAGAGGGAGAGAGCCTCATAAACTGACCAGTAAACAGCAATCCACTATTAATACTGCACAGAAGCTATGAGCATGACTCTGAAGCCAAGACACCAAGGATGGAATCCAGCTTCTGTCCAAGTGTCAGAGAAATAACAGAACTTTCCCAAGGTCCCAGCCCAGGTGGCAGAGCTTGAATTTGAGCTGAGGTCTGCCTTGGGCCGAAGCTCCCTCTCTTCCCAGTTTCCCACTGCTGCTCACACCATCTCTTACTCAACGCATTTTGCCCACTCCTTTTAGAAATGCTTTCACAATCTGTTTATTAGGCTTGGAAAAAAATAGGTTATCGTTACCTCAAGGATATCCTCTGTTTTCATGAAAATTTGACTTATTTTATTTACTAGCAAAACTTACAGACAAATGATTTCTGATGATCTTCACATACGAAGAGCAAGTAGGAACAAAAAATATTTTTGCTTATTCAATTGGTAGTGATTTAAGAATGTGTTTAGTACTCAGTGTTGGCAAGGGTGTGCAAAACTCACTTTCGCATGATTGGTAAGAGTATAAACTTATGCAAGATTTCTAGAGCAAATGTGAGCAATTCGAATCACCATAAAATAGTTTCCCTGTCAGGCAACAATTCTATTTTGAGCATTTTCTTCTACAGCAATAATTGGGAAAGCAGTCCAAGCGACTGTACATGAGTATTCGTCACAGCATTGTTTAGAACACTGTAAAATGCTGGGGAAAAAGTTACCACCAAGAGGCGATAAATTAACTAGGTTGTGGTACATTCTCCCAGTGAATGCTATGAATTCATGTGAAGGATGAGGCCAATATTTATATGAATTGGAAGGTGAGTTTTTAAGACACGCTGACTGGCTTAAGTGTGGGTTATAAAACTGCATGGGAAACATGGTAGACACTAATGGATGTCTCCCAACATCCATTCCCCCATCTTCCTTTAACAAGAACATGAAATTTCAGTTGGCAGTTTAACATAAGTGAAAACGACATTGTCAAGCCTGCTTTGCATGTGGGTGGGGCCATGTGACTAATTCTGGGCAGTGAAATGTGAGAAGCCTTGTGAAAAGCTTCCAGACCATGCATTTATACAGTGATGAGCTTGCCTTTCAATTCCTTTCTCCCCTGCCTTGTAGCTGGAAGGTGGATGTACGGCAAACCATCCTGGACTATGAGAACAAGGGCAACACCTTACGGAAAACAGAGCAACAATCTGCAAGCTGCCTGGGGTCCCTAAACATCAAACCATCAGAGCGGCCTGCTATGCCTCCCCAGGTTGTCACACATGAAAGCGGTGAACCCTGGCCCTAACCTTCCGTGAGCCACCTGATTTGGGGATCATTTGTTATAATGGCCTAGTTTGTATTCTCAATAATATCGAGAATGTGGAGTAGGATGGGCAGGTAGATGGGTAAATGGGTGGGGTAGGCAGGTGGTGTAGAGAGGTAGTTTAGGTACTTGGTGGATGGCTTAGATAGGATTAGGGAGGTGACTTACATCACCGTGGGTACTGCGTTTAATCTATGGATGTTGGCATATCAGGTATTTCTGCAATTTTAAAATTATTCCTGTGCATTACATGGCATTTTGACATCACCAAACAGTATTTTTTTTAATACCAAGAAAATTTAAGCTATTTTCATTTAGAAAAATAAAAGAAATGTGTGCAAATACACCATCAAAGGAGAGCTGTATGTCAGAGTTGAGACTATTCTAAAGAAAATGACCCAGGTCTGAAGATTATTCACACATACATCTTCCCCGAGGTTTTAAGCAATGGCAAGATGTTGGCCTAAGGGTGCAGACTCTCATGGTGGCAGTTTGAGAGGAATCAGTGTGATGTGTCAAACCTTGTAAAAAAGTTGTTATGGCTTACCAGAGGAGCAGCATGCTATTTCATTAATGGTAATGATCCATGGGTCAATTCTTGTCAAATAATCATTTCAAGTATATGGAAATACACACTGGCTCACCGAATAGAATTATCAACCTCTTTCCCAGCAGATGGGACTCCACTTTTTAAATTCCATTTTTATCTTTCACACAACCAGAGCAGGGACTCAATGCCTGCACAAAACTTGGCTCCCAGTAGGGATCTGTGAGATGGTGAGAAAGATGTGATTCTGAAGAACATATTCCCTCCCAAAAGGAGTTTGTTGATGAGATTCAGAAGGGGAGTTAAATAAGATAATGGACATTAGGTACTTACTACAGGGTCTGGCATACAGGACTCATCAAAACAATAAAATTATTCTCTTGAAGATGTTCACAATATTTGTTTCAGAAATTCTACTTTGGGGAATATATCCTCAGAAAGTTATCTGTAACAGGAGAAAGGTTTCTGCACAAAGATGTCTAATACAGGATATTTTATGTTAAGAAAAACCTGGGAAACACCTAAAAGTCCAACAGCATACTAGCTAAGAAAATGCTTGTAATTCGTAGCTTAGGTAACTATACAAATGTTTGCAAAGAGTTTGTGATATCATGGAAAAATATTTTTAGTATTAGGTTAAGTGGGAAAAGAACAGGAAGCTTGTTCATCTTCTTGCTTTCCTTACAGTCCGTTTTTTTAACAGAGGGATCCCTTTAAAATGTATGTTAGATCATGTCATTCCCCTGTGTAGAAAATCACAATAGTTTCCTTTTTATTCAGAGTGAAAAATCAAAATCCTGTGGCAGACTACAAACGTGCACGTGATCTGCAATACCCTGTTTGCCTCACCCCCACACTTTCGAATTCATTTCCCAAGACCCTTTGCTCTGGTTTACCTGCTCCTACCACACTGGCCTGTCCAGTCCTCCCTCTGCTGACTGAGTTTTTCCTGAAACACTCCATCCCCAGGTACCACAGGCTGTCTCCCCACTTTCTGCCTTTTTGGAGCAGACTTCCCTGACCTCCTCAGCCACAGCATCCTTTGCTTTCCCCCTCACCCTTTTCCCTGCTTTATTGTTCTGACGGCCACGCTGTTAGCCCAGAGACAGGGTACTTCCTGTCTATCCGTTCACTGTCTGACCTTCCTACAGAGCTGAAGTCCATGACTGCAGGGGCCAAGTCCACTTTGCCCCCCATGGTACCCTCACACCTGCAAGAGTGTCTGGCTAACAGTATGTGCTCAATAAAGAATTGTTGAACAGGTGAATTAGTGATGAGAGAGTATTTTCATTTTTATTTTTCAGGATTCTCTAAATATACAAAACACATAATACTCTCAATTTTTATAAAAATAGTACATGACTATACTCATTGAGAAAGAAATCGGATAATATATGGCCCCTTTAGTCAGCACTCTTCCACTCCAAAACACACCCAGTCTTCTTTTCAGAGTTAATCATCTACCTGGTGTCCAGATACTTTTGAATTTTTTTACCAATGACATTGCATTCTACCTATTTCTTTGTAGCTCTCTTTTTCTAGTTAAAAATTCCGTAGAAAAGTTTCCACATGCAGGCCAAATCTGGCTACCCTCCTTCCTTTATGTACCATCTCCGGCTGTTTCCAAAGTTTGCTCATATGGTATATAATGTAACCATTTTCCTAAAGCTGGGGGTTATGTTGGTCTCAGATTCTGCTGCTGAAACAGTGCCTCATGAACATTTTGTTCTTGACCCTTTGCACAGACTTCACTATTTCTCCAGGGTCAAAACCAAGAAAAGGACTTTCTGGGACAATGTGCACCTATTTAAGTACAGTCGATATCACTCTATTTGCCTATTTTACTCTGTGGAGAAAAATGTAATTCAAATTTATCAACAAAGGCACAAGCAAAACCCGAAAGCTGCAAGCCTCAGGGTCAGTTCCACCCACCTGACACGTCACTGGTCCGATTGTTCAGACAGTAGCAGTAGCGTGTGGGGAATTTGGCTGGGTCCACGGTCTTCAGGTTAGAAACTGTGAAGAGGAAGGATTCACACAGCAACCAGGACGTGGCCCTGCCGGCCCATCACTCACCACTATCGCCTCTAAAAAGAGCCTGGCAGCACTTACTGTTGTAAATGGCCACAGACAACTTGTGGAAGGCAAAGGAACTGTAGGAGGTGATGCTCAGCAAGGAGAAGAACCTCTTGCTGTCTGACAAAGACATCGAGATCCAGAAACAGACTTACGCTTACTAGCAGTAAGTAAATGATCATAGGAATCAGTAAACATAATAGAAATTATTAATACAATGAACAAATAATAAAGATAAATAACAAAACTAAACCATCAAATAATCAAAACTGAAAAGAATAAACAGAATCAAATAAAAGCAAACCAAAAAATGTAAAAGTACATGCTGCTTGGCTGTATTTCCTGATCTGTTCTTAAGCTCTCTCACAGTGCAGTTAGGGTTAGAAATGCCTCCAGATGCACCATGTGTGGACTGCAGCTGGCTTGCAAAGTGCCGGCAGGCCCCCTACATCATCTCATCAATGTTTTTAATCTCATCAGTGTTAGGAGGGACAGCACTTTCTGCCTCTGAACACAAAGAAGCTGAGACATAGAGATGTGACCGGTCCAGGTCACACGGAGTCCAGAAGGGAAGCTGGTATGAGACAAAGATGCGCCTGGATTGGACTTTTAAAAAGGGGCTACCTTATTACAATTAGCATGTATAATGTGTGTGTGGGGGCACGGGGAGGGCCGTACAACACAGAGAAGACAAGTAGTGATTCTATAGCATCTTACTACGCTGATGGACAGTGACTGTAATGGGGTATGTGGGGGGGACTTGGTGAAGGGGGAGCCTAGTAAACATAATGTTCTTCATGTAATTGTAGATTAATGATACCCAAAAAAATTTTTTTTTAAAAAAGGGCTACCTTTTAAAGCTCTCCTCAGCATCCCGTTCACCAGCTCTGTCAGGTTAAGTGCTGACAGATCGACAGACCTTGCGGGCAGTTCTGGAAGAGATTGGATGATAATGTCAGGCTTTTCTGGGCAACAGAGACATTTCCAATGTTCAGGCAGACGTGCCCCTTCTGTGATGTTTCCTGAAACGCTCCCAGTGCGGGGCTCAAGGGTTTTCGGAGATGAGGCAGTTCCTGTCTTCAGGAGGTGACAGCCAGTGGCATACCTCACGACGGGTTAGAGGAGATACAAGTCTGGGTGAAGTACAAGGACCGTTTGATTTTAGTAACTTTCTATCTGTGCATTTGGAGGGAGTAGAAATTGGTGGGAAACACTCACATGTGATACCCAGGGAAATCACATGGACTTTCAACGGCACGGTACTGGAAGTAACTACTGTGGTCAGCAGACCCTGGCTGGGCATTGGCATCACCCAGGAAGATTTCTTTGTCTAATTCTGCAGTTGCAGGTCTTGGGCTCCATCCTCAGAGGCCCAGACTTAAGAGCTCTGGGATGTGGCCCAGGCATTGGTACCCAAACCTATCAGTCAATCAATCAGTCAATCCCAGGTGCTGGCAGTGCACCACCAGGTGCAGAGATGCTGCTCCATTAGAACCATCCTTCCCCCAGTGATTGATTCCCTGAAGACGGGAAAATAACAGCTGGCAAGGTAGAAATTCGGGTTGATGCTCCCTCCTCTATATTTTTACAAACGGTCTTTTTCAACTCTTACATAACATTCTGATGGTTGTGTGGAGGAAGCAATCTGAAGATTGGACATATGCTGCTCCCTCATTCGGGGGATTAGGATGGAGGTCCAGGTAAGTGGAGAGTTTACTGGCAGCCCAGGCCACCTATAGGGGAGTGGAACGGGGTTGGGGGGACTTACCTGTGGTATCAAGAAAGGCCATCCCCTGTTCCTTCTTCTCTTCTCCTCCAAAGCCAGACACTGGGGAGAGAAATGGTTCAGGAGAGGAATGGGAGCTTCCAGCTCCAGCCCCACAGCCCTGGAGAAGGCTCAGGGTCCTCTACTGCAGCGGCCCCAGGCTCAGTGATGGGGACACTGTGAAAAACAGATTCCAGGAATCTTGCTCCCCTGATATTCTAGTCTCCTTGAACTGGGCTGGGCCTAGAAATCCATGTTTTAATAAATAGACAAGGTGATTCTGACATAGGGGGGCTACCTTACTCCATCTCTTCACTAGCTGGAGAAACCGAGGCTCAGAGAGGAAAGAAAATGTGCCTAATATTCACAGGTGAGCCCTGGTAATGAAGGGGCCAGAACCTACTTCCTAGAGACACAGAGCAGTGTCTTTTCCAAAATATCAGGCCGCTTGCCCACTTGGCAAAGTTCACACTATCAAAGAAGAAAGTGTCAAAGGAAAGTTGAAATGTCAGGGCCTTCATTCAACCTTTATTCATTCAACAAATAGTCACTGAGTGCCAAGCAATGCTTGGGGGCTGGGTATAAAGAGGTCAAGGAAAGGATTGGGTCTTCACCTACATGGAGCTCCTTGTAGTCCCTGGAGCAGGAGGAGGGAGATTCACGTGTAATTGCACGTGAGGAGTGTCAACAAGGAACAGCAGGTTTGTAGGTTTGTGTGAGCACCTTCTTCAGGGCACCTGACCTGGTGTAAGGGCTGGAGGAGACCTCCCTGTGGCAGTGACTTAGAGCTGAGACTGAAAGATCAGCTGTTTTCGATTAGATGCCTTTTGATGGTACCTCATCTACTTCTAACATTGTTGCAATGATTATTTTTCATGTAGTATTTGCCATATTCTAATGCAGAAGTTGCCTTATAGCCCTTTATAGGCAGAAAAAACAAGGACAGGGAGGCTAAAACATATGTCCTAATGTATTTCTGTTAGATATATTTTGTCCTCAGGAGGTAACAGCCAGTGGCATATATTGTGACAAGTTAGAGTAGATACAAATCTGGGTGAAGAACAAGGAACACTGGTTTTAGTGATATTTTATCTGTGCATTTGGAGACAGTAGAGACTGGTGGGAAATAGATATATCTAATAAAATGTATATATTTTGCTAAATATATCCCTATGTATTCTAAAATACATGAACATTAAAACATTAATTATTACAACATTACAGAGTAAGTCAGAATTTAAGGCTGGTCTAGTTACCTGTTGCACCAAGGAAAGCCACATCTTTTTCTTTTTTAACATCTTTATTTCCAGACACTAAAATAAAAGTTTTCATGAATAAAACAGTATCATGGAAGCACAGCTTCACACAATTTCTAACATCCTTGAAAATCATAGTGTCCAACACTCCCTTTGAGGGACAAGGAATTGAGGCCCAGGAAAATGAAGTGATACACCTCCATCCCACACTGGGCTAGTGGTGATTTCCCGCTCTCTCCATCCTTGGCAACTGCCTTTTTCTCTCTGCTTCTATGAGCCTGACTATTTTTTAGATTCCTCATATAAGTGGCTCATGCAGTCTTTGTCCTTCTGTGCCTGGCATATGTCACCTTAGCATAGCATCTTTCAGGTTCATTTATGTTGTTGCATATGGCAAGATTATCTCCTTTTTTAAGGCTGAATAATACTCTGTTTTATGTATCTACCACATTTTTTTTATCCATTCATATATGGGCAGACATTTAAGTTGCTCTCTGCTTTTCAAGTACCCTGTTGGAACTTAGGTCCAGTCAACTGTTGCCTGTTTAAGCCAATTTGACCTTTCACCAATCATCAGGCATTTTGGTTAAAGATCAGAGCTTTGGGGCTACAGGTAGGTGGGGCCTATGGATCCCCTTCCCTACAGCATGGCTCCTGGAGAGGGCAGGTCATGTTACAACAATAGGAACTCTGAGAGAGGCATTCATTTATCTAGCAGGCCAGAAGCTGTCAGACAGCCTGGGCTCTGACTTGGGAGGGTGCTGCTCACTCCCTCCCCGTGCCCTGAGTTGCTCTCCGTGAGTCGTCAGTCGGCTCTAAAGCAGCTGCAGGGACATCTGGGGGAACCATCAACCGACCTTACTTGTTCCCTGACCAGGAAAGCAAGTCCTCCCTGGGGCTGGGGACCAGGATCGTGTGAGTTCCGCATCTCCACTCTCCAGGGACGCTCCAGGCTGCTGGGCTGGCAGGAGTCCTGCACCTGTCAAGGCTGGTTGGAGGGCCCTGCACAATCTTCCTGACCAGTGAGCTTTCTCAAGTACCACTCCCATCACCAAAGAAACAATGATTCTGCCACTTGGTATGATTACAAACCTGTGGGTGAATTTTGGTAACGATATTTGAGGTCTGAACTAAACACCCCTCAAGTATGGATTTTTGAATAAGGTGCTTAATGGAAGCATTTTTCAGATAAATTGCCAGACAGATAATATAAAACTATCATTCCTTTTTTTTTGGATTAAAAGACCACCATAGTAATATCTTTAAGAGAAAAGGTATTGGCACTTTTCATACTCAGGTTTAGTATTCTTTCCCCCTTCCCCTTTATGATTACTTTAGAGCAAGAAAGGTTCCCATTTAAAGAGGAGCTTGGAGGCTCAAATAGGGAATATATTTATTAAAAATTGCCCTGCTTATCCACAAGAAATTGGCATAATTGGCGTCCTCTGGGGAAGGGAAGTGGCTGGCTGGAACAGCACTTTAAGTTTAGAAACTTTGCACCTTTTGCATTTTGAACCACATGAATTATACTAATTAAAAATAAATGAAATTTAAAAAGTAAGGAGTAATCCTCTCCCCCAAAACCCAAAAGCACACAAAAGATTATCCTGTTGGTTTACAAACCAAGCCCCTGACTCCTACGTGTGCTTTATGATGTAATGCATTCACCGTCTTACCACACAGCCAATTTTATACCAGCAGAAAAAGAAAAAAAGGTAAAGAAAGACAGATTTATTACAAAGGTGATGCTGGCACATAACAATACCCCCCATTATGAAATCTCCTATTGCTAATAGAATGTCACAATTTGTGGATTCAATAAAATCATGATAATCCAGGTGTTCTGTGACCATGAAGCAGTGAACAGCTCATAGGAACTATTACTACAGCTGTTAGATCCTGAGATATGGTCCAATTTCCATCATACAGAGAGAAAAAGTGAGGCTCAGAGAAGCCAAGGAATTTGCCCAAGCAGAGTGAGCTAGGAGGAGCACCTTCTCATTTACCTGTTGTAGGTAGGAAGGTCATGACCTTTTCCTTCTTGGCTTCTTCTTTAATAGCAGACACTAAAATAAAAACGTTTCATCAGAGAAATTATAACCCAGAAAATGACACCAGAGAGAATTTAATCCAAAGTACTTATTTTAAAAATGACAAAATTGTGATCTGGAATGGTGAAGTGACTTGCTTAAAATCCCACATGTAGTTTGTTCATTCATTCAGTAACTTCTTCACGAACTATTTATAGAACAACAATAATAATACTAATGGTTGATAATGTTACTCAGCACCTGGGCTTTAATAAGCATTGTGTGTATTAGATGCTAGAGGAACTATGATAAACAATGGATACAAATTCCATCCTTATGGAGCTTACAGTCTACTTGAGAAGGCAGATATAAAGGAAATGAAGATTGCAGGTTATTACCACAACGTTGAATTCTTTGAAGGGCACTTTGAGGGTGTGCAACAGGGAGCCTGATCTATTCTCAGTGATCTGAAAGCTTTCCTGGGGAGGTGATGTTTGCCTGAGATCTGAAAGCTGAATGGTATTTGAAGGGATGCAACTGGCTGAGGAGTATTCAGTGTATAGAAACCAGCATGTGCCTGGGGTCTGAGATGGGCATAACTTTACTTTAAAGACCTGAAAGGTCAACAGTAATGGAATGTAAGAATGAAGGAGGTGGGGGATTGTAGGAATGGTGATGGCATGGAGGGCAGGGCCATGTTAAAGGACTTGGGACAGTACCCAAAGATAGGTAGGAAGCCATTGAATATTTTTTTTTTTTGCAGGGGAGAATGAGGGAGGAACTTGGAAGGTGACATAATGAAGCTTATGAAAAGATCATGCAGACTGGCGGGTGGAGAATAGATCATGGAGAGACAAGAGGAGAAGCAAGGGAAATGGTTTAGCTCGCTTAGTGGTCCAGCAAAGAGAAGACAATGGTTTGAACAAGGACCCTAATGGTGGAGGTGAAGACGATTCTGTTGCATAAATAGGGCTCAAACATAAAAAGTCAAGGGACAAAACCAGACTTGGGGAATTTATTATTGCTATTTTGATCAAACTCATTTAGGATTCTGGACTGAAACATTGACCACTGCCTTTCTCTAAACAGAATGAATACCCAAACTTAGTATATAGAACAGATATTTCTTGAACTTCAGCCAGACCTACCTGTGTTCCAAAGGGACAGGATGCATGCAAGGCCCATGCACAGCCTCACCAGAGGACCAGGTACCAGGAAGTCCAGCATGTTCATGAGACTCTGGCCCACCTGGAAGCAAGTAAGCACTTGGAGGAAACACACTGACTTCTAACCACGCTGATGCAGAATATCCTTGAGAACATTGCATGGGGAGTCATTTTAGAAATGTAACTGTAGAAGGCTTTGGATAGTTAAGTAAGTTAGGTTATACTGAGGTAACAAATTAACTCCATAATCTTACTGGCTTAATTCAATAGCAGAAGTTGATTTCTTGTTTATAGTCTATCTTCACTGCAAACTGGTGAACTCTGCTCCACATAGTCACTCAGGAACCCTGGTTAATGGAGGCTCCTCTGTCTTCTAGCTCTCCATCTGGTCCCTGGCCTCCCTGCACTCTAACTCGCAGAGATAAGTATGCTGTGAATAGGCCTCAGCACTAGACTCAGGGGAAGGTGCAGAACAGATGCTTTCAAATAACAGGATTCACTGTGGCAGTGGGAGGGAGAGAGCTGGAGGGTTAAATTCTTGGCAGGAGTGACACACTTTTATTTACAGCCCATGCTAGAATTACTCCTGTGACCTGCATAGCTGCAGGAAATCTGGGAATATGGGAGGGGAACTAGTATCTTTTCCATAGGTTTTCTAGCTGTTTAGGTGGGAAATAACTTTCAAATACAGCACGAGTGCTGCTTATAAATAGAAATATAATATACTAAATAATAAAAAAAATAGAAAAAAAGCATATGTGAGTGTTCACACTCTTTCCTTCTCTGCAGAACTGGGCATTTGCTATGCAAAATCACCATGATAGTTAAAGCTGCAAAGCTGAGACGAATTAGAACAATGGTGAAAAGTTATTGAGGGCTGTGTGTCAGACACTACACAGAAGGCTATCTGATGCACTTTATCCCTTAATAACTATAAAATCTCTATGTGTAGGTATTAATGTAAGGCCCATTTAACCTGTGGGCTATACAGACTTGATTTGAAAAGAGCAGAAACTTGTTATTGGTAGAGAATGGAATAGATCCAGATGGTGAAATGTAAAGAGGGAGAAAATGCACTGGGGAGAGGAAAATGTCTCAGGCAGTGGGCAGCCTCATGGTAAATTGTATTTTGAGACGTTCTGCTCTTTGTTAGAGATGGAACCGCCTTTGGAATTTTCTTGAAAGATCCTAGTAAACAATTAAATTGCTTTTGAATTATCAGTAGATACTTGAGTGGTGTTTATTCTGGATGCTGCCCTGAACAGACGGGACGTATGGAGGACAAGAAGCTGGGGCTTTCTCAAAGTTCTCTTACTCTCAGAAATCTGTTGATTCCATGAATCCCAGTTTTCCTCGGAAAAATGGGGATAAGAGAAACTAGTCCACAGGTCTTTGTGAGGATTTAAGATACTAAATACAAAGCATTTAACCCAGGGTCTGGCACATAGTAGGTGCTTAATACATAAACCAGTCATTGCATGCAGGCTGGCGACCCAGGGACAGGTCAGACACGCCCCTTCCCTCAAGCTGTTCAGTAACTTAGAGGCGATAGATACATGAGCGCCTAATTCACAGGTAAGGCCAGCAGGGCTGCATTCTCCACAGAGACATTGAAAGGGAGACCAAAGAGAGAGAGAGAGAGAGACTAGTGAGTCCAGGGCTTAGCATTCTCCCCAGCAAAGGGGTACTGGGTGGGGGGTGGGCAGGCAACATGGCAAACTACGTGAGGGCTCCATCCTCTGGCACTCCAACTACTGTGCAAGCAGGACATCACCTTTCTGAGCTTCGTGTGTCAAATGGACAGTCAAAGCTTTCTTGCAGGTATTTTGTGACGATTCAATGAAATCCCAAAATACGGCACCCAGTATAATCTCTGGAGTATGGGATCTGCTTGGGTATCTGAATTCTCACTTGTTCTAATATCTTTCTCTCTTCTTCTTCTTCTCCTTTTCTTCCTTCTTTGTGTCCATCCTGGGGCCCAGCATCACATCAGAAGCATAGGGAGTGAACAGATATAAACTTATGGCAAAAAGTAATTCTCCACATCTGTATAATAGATGTGCCTTTCTTTCTATTTTTGACTGCAGCCTTATTGTGTTAACTACTCTCTTCCATTTAGATGAAGAGTTATGATGGTAACATTTGTTATTTTAAGACTACAATTTCTATTGATTTTGTTCTTGAAAAAAAAATGCATTTTTCCTTCTGTCGAGTTTTTTGTTTTTTGCCATTGGCCATCTCAGCTTTGTGTTTGGAGTACGGGTGCCAAATTTAGCCAATAAAAATACAGGCTACCCAGCTACATATGAGATACCTGAATATTTAAAAAATGTATCTCATGTAATATTTGGGGCTACCATAGTTTTATTAAAGAGAACTTGCTTTCACCGCAGGCCCTGGGTAGTTACTCAGCTAAGTCTCTGCTGTACTAAACAGGGTCTGAAGATTTCAGTACATGAGCCCAGAACTGTGAGCATCACACTCTCTGGCCTTCAGATAGCTCTTTCTTCTTATTAAAAGCATTTCCCCATTGCCGGGCAAATGCTCTTAATAAGCTTCTCCTTTTTCACTCTCAGTCCCATCCAATCCCAGAAGGAAAAACGAGAACAGCAAGAGAGAAGGAGGCAGCGTGGAGTGGTTTGTGGGATCTGGGGTGCGCCCTGTCCACCTTCAAAGCTTACATGAGCAGAACTGGCTGGATTTCGCCTCTCCACCGAACCAGGAGGTCAGACCTCCCGGGTCTCCCTGCGTGGGCCTAGGACACTGTGGGACACTCGAGGGGCGAGGGAGGAGCTGGGCTTAAGGCCAAACAGACTGGATTTGATTCTCAAGTTGGCCTTTGGCTAGTGCTATCTGGGTCAAGTTCCTTAAACTTCACTCACTCAAAAATACCTGTGGAGTTCATGGCATCATTGTTTTAAGCAGGAACCCTGCCTGACTTTGCTTTCTGGCTCTGCCATTTGCTGCTGTGCAAGTCACTAACCCTCTCTGTGCCTTGGTTTCCTCACCCAAAGCTGTTATGAGGACTAAAACATGTTACATTTATAAAATACAGTGAACAGTGTCTGGCACAGAGCAAGTGCTATGTGCATGTTTAACAAATAAAAGTGACAGTACCTAAAAAGCATTGGCACTCTAGGAGAAAGGGACACAGATAACAGTCCCCACATGGATGGAATTACATACCGCAAAGTAATGTTTTACAGCGACTGCATCAGATGTCCAAACGTCTGACCTAAAAATGACTTATTATTTCACTGCACTCCCCATGACTATTATTGGATAATTATTCATGAATCCTCATTTTTTGTCAGTGGCACTGGCAGAAAAGCTAGTCATGTAATGATATGATGATAACAACAGTGCATAACATACTGGATGGGGTCCAAATATGCTATCCCACTTTGGCATATGGATTATTTTGAGCTGAAGGTTGTTGAAAATCAACAGGTGCAGAAAGAAGCCTTTTCAGAGCCTCCCTTATCTGATTAAGAGCAGAAACTTCTGAGAAATGAGGACGTCCATAAGTTCACTCTCCCCAGGGCGTTTTACGGCCATGGCAAAGCCAGAAAGTCAGCACCAAGACTGGTCTGCCCAAACAAACCTTACCAAACTAACTTCTCTCTTCTCTTAGTGTCCCCATGTGCTCACCTTCCACAATTTAGCATCCTAGAAACTCAAAACTCTTTTCCTTTTCTTGTGATTTCCCCATAAATGTATCCTCCTTCTGTTAAAACAGTTTAAGCTGCAGGGTCTGGCCACCTCTTTGGGGTTTTCGTGTCATTTGGAGGAGGCTCCCCTTAAGTATATGACATAATCCTTTTTTCCTGTTAATCTGTCATTTGTCAGCTCAATTTGCAATGCCCTGGTCACTGAACCTAAGATGGTAGAGGAAACAGTTTTTTTCTTCTCCAACAGTATAATTTATTGAGCCTCCACTTTTGGCATCTTCTCTGTGGTTTTTCCTTCTCAAGCATCCCCATGAGAGAGACACTGATATTCCAATTACATACAAGAAAGACTCAGGGATCAGAGACAGAATCCCTACTCATGGCCACACAGCAACCAAGTGGGAGAACTGGGATTTAAATCATGGTTTCTTAGATACAAAAGCTTGTTTCCTTTTTTGCCTCGTTCCTCTCTACTTCCCTGCCCTCCAAGATATGATCCCAGAGTGCCGCAACGGGGCCTGATGTTGGAAACGACCAGATTGATGGGTCTGGGCAGAAGGGGGTATAAATGCGGTCACACTCCCGGGAGAAGGACTGACAAGTGCTGTTGTGACTGATGAGCCAAGAACCTGCCCAAGGATCCTACGAAATGAATTCACAATATGTCTGTGCTCTGTTGGCAATAGCCCTGGAGCCGGAAATGTGAAAGGTAAGAACAAAGCGGCTGGAGCCTTAATTAAATGTTGTGTTATTTCCAATGAGCAAGGAGCACAGATCAACCAAGGCTAGTTTAGCCGCCAAGCAGACCTACCTACCTTTCTAACCATACTTGGCAGCCAAAAGATGCCCAATCGGATACAGAGTAATTACAATCTCAGTGGAGGGGTGAAAACTAACAGTGAAGCCACATCTCGTTTGGGCCAATGGCAGTGAGAGCTACGTGTTCACGAGACATTATGACGGTGCGGCCACTCAGCCACCTGCAGCTAGGCATCAACTCCCTCTTCCCAGGGAGGACCCAGGGGCTTGGAGAGAATGATCAACTTGACCAAGTCCAGGTCCCTAAACTGGTGAGTGGCAGCCCTGGGCTTCATACTAGGCATCAGCTCCACAGCTTGGGAGAGACACTGCAAGATTCTGTCTTTGCAAAAATGGTTAATGCAGAAAAAGAAGTGAAGAATCTAATATTCATTGGGCATTGGATGTGCCAAGAATTTTGCTTATGGTAATTCACTAGGGCTCTAAGTCACCCTTCTTAATTGTTATTAACTTTATTTTACAGTTTGAGGAAGCCAAGGCTCAGACAAGTAGCTGGTCCAAGGGAACAGAGCCCAAGAGCCAGGACTAGAACCCCCGCTGTTTGCGGAGGTTTGGTTGGGCATGACCGTTGGCCACAAAGAAAGTGTAATTTTCGTAACTGGTGTCTTACTGCCTGCCATTTTTTAGGACATCCTTTTATCCTCATTCTAATTCTTTGGATTAAAGATTGTGTTTCCTTTATCACAGATGTGTGGACAAGCCATCCTCCCAGCGGATGATGGTATTAAGATTCTAATCAATGGCTTAAGGGGAAAAAAGGAAAGAAACCCACTATGATCAAGGGGTGGAGTCTTAAAGGGCAATGTAGATCTTCGATGATAGCAACTCCTCTCCTACCGTTCAGCAACGGGGAGCCCAGAACTTGGGAATCAGTAAGATATATTCCTTATCAGGCTTCATGCTTTGGGAGAAGGAACCAAAGGGTTTAAAGATATCTATAGTATAGACTTACCTGTCTTCTGAGCAGGATAAATGACTTCAAAGAATTTAAGTAGCCAGAAAGATTAACAGCTAAGGCAGAGCTGTGGGGTTTATATGAGTTCTTAGCGAAAGATACAGAGGATGGAGGTGGGGAAAGGCTTAATAACTTTGCTTTAAATCCTCCAGGAGAAAAAAAAAAGAGAATAATCCTACCAAGAACTCAGCAGTGAAACAGGATCAACTCCCCATCAGAGAAAAATGCCTTTGCTAATGGACTGGACACAATCTGTGAGCAGAACGACAATGGACTGATTGAGCGGTGGGATGGGAAACCTCCTCTGTCAGTAATTATGTGTATTGAAGGAGCAGAATAGGATCACTAGGTGATGATTTCCCCCTTCCTGTTGTAAAGGTCTGTGAGCCAAGCGTTACCTGGCCTGTGGACATCTTCTGAAGAAAGGGCGAGTCACTGCCTGTCAGTTTTACAGGTGCCCAGAGCAGGTAGGCAAGCCTGGCCCCTGCTGCCTGTTTTCATAAGGCTTAACATGGTTTAAAGCATTTAAATGGTTGGAAAAAAATAGAAAATAAAAAGAGTATCTCGTGACATGAAACAATGACATGAAATTCAAATTTCAGCATCCACAAATAAAGTTTTATTGGAACTGTTAGGGAGAGTTTGGTTCGGTGATGCAGGGAAGTCAGAGGACACAGTGAGGAAGGAATTCATTAAAGTGGGAGTGTTAGGGAATGACAGAATAGAATAATAAAGGAAGGTCACTGAGGAGCTACTCAGCATGGGGCACGACCCCTGCCAACTCCTTAAGCCAGGGTCACCTGGCGTCCAGCATCTGCTTGGATCTGCACGGCGTGGGAACTGTCCCTACCACCCCAGGCTTTGGGGGAGCCGCAGAGCACTGGATGGAGCGAGATTATGTTCTGCGAACTTCCTATAGGTAAAGAAGGGAGACTTTCAGGCAGGTTACTAAAGAGCATGACTGTAAAATGCAGTTTCTGGTCACGCAGGTGATCGTAATTTGCAATCCCAGGTCTGAGCTCTCAGCGGCCCCGCCTTACTTGTCTGAGACAGGATAGAGTGAAGGTTAGAGCCAGAATTCGGAGGATTAGAACGACAGAGCAAAGTAATGAAACACTTACTACTGGAAAGGTGCAGAGACAATGCGTTTAAGGGGGAAGTTTATTTAAGGCAAAAGAAGCACACTTGGAGAAAGGGGAGTGTGGGCTGCCCTGGAGAAGAGGCACTCCTGAAAGGCTGGGAAAAGATTAAAAGGTTACGCATCCAGAAAGTGTGGGCAACCTCAGAGAGAGGAGCGCCCTGAAAGGCTGGGTGTTCCCCCTTTTAAGGATTCTTTAGGAATGTGACTAAGGGCTGGGGGTGAAGACTTGTTAAGTGGTCTTTGAACACTTAGAATTAACTTAACACAAGGATCTTCCTGCTCTGATTTCTCCCCAGGATACCCGTGTCTTGGTCTGGGAGCCTATCAAACAGGCTGCCTGCCCAGCCCCCAAGGTGGGTTGAGTTATTGTCTGTTTGCTAAAGAGTAAGTTAAGAATCTTACATTTTTAACTTCCTGGGTATTAAAATACAGTCTTTAAGATGGAGTCCTTCCTGCCTTTCACTATGTTGTTTATGGCTGCGCCTGCATGCTAAATTAGTTGGCTAGGTTACAAACTACTTAATTAGGGCCGGAAGGAAAAAAACCAACATATAAGTAAAGGTAAAGAAGTAAGCTGGGCCTGCATGATTAACACAATAAAGACACAGGCCATGCTGAGGTACCTTCCTTTACCTGGGGAATATTCAGACATTCCGGGCCAAGTTGCTCTTGGCTTTTTGAGCTTTAATTGATTAATTTTGGGTCTTTTTCTCTTTTCCACCCCGCTCTTATCTATTTTCCTGCCCAACAGAATGCTGCCATGTTGTTTCATTCACGTGCTATTCAAGGCTGTGTTTGTACTTTCACGGCTGAGTTGGGTAGTTGCTACAGAGACCTTACAATCCACAAAGCCTGAAATGTTTACATCTGGCCCTTTACAGAAAAAGTTTGCCAACCCCTGGCTTAGAAACGCCCACAAGGTAAGAGTCTTTCTTTTTGTACCACCCAAGCTCAAGGTTGATCTTCCTTTCCTGGGCTGCGGGAATTCCTGCTAACTTGCCATCCTGCTGCACCCTTGCTGGCTTCCCTGAATGAATTTCCCTTGTATCAGCCATAGACATCTTATTCTAAACAACTTTCTTGAGGTACTATTTACATACTATCAAATTCAACCATTTTAAGTGCACAATTCAATGACTTTTAGTAAATTTAACAAATTGCATGGGCATGACCACCACCTAATTTTAGACCATCTCTGTCATCTTAGTAAGATTCTTTGTGCCCTCTTGGAGTTAATCCTCCCACTGCCATCCCAGCTCCAGGCACCCATCTATCTATCATGTCTATCGATTTGCCTTTTCTGGACGTTTCCTATAAATAGAATCATACAATATGTAATCAGAGAAATCTTTTTAAATCATGATTCAGAGCAGGTCACTACCTCGCTTAAAGCTGTCCCAGGGCTTTCCCCAGCACCTGGAGAAGTGTGACCATGGATGTAGTCAGAGTAGGGTGAGGGCCTCTGGAGGGGGCAGGGCGGGATATTTGCAGTCAGAGCAATGTAACTACATGCAAGGAAACCCTCCCTGCCAAAACTCTATGTTTAACATTGAGCTCTAGAATCATTCTTCAGTGAGATCAGTTAATGTTCCCCAGATAAAGAAGAGTAGCACATGTTTTATTATCCTAAACATTTGTAACCATGTGTAAGATTCACTTTAGCATGCTAAAAGGCCCAGGCCTATGTGCTGTCTTTCCTCCTTCAGATCTGAGGAGGTGATTCTGCAAGCTGAGCAACTAACTTAGCATGCAGACCCAGCTGTAGACGGCATAGTAAAGGGCAAGAAGAATTCCATCTTAAAGATAAGATTGCATTTTAACACCCAGGAAGTTCAAGAGGCAAGATTCTTTAGCAAGTAGACAATACCTTGGCCCACCTTGGGAGCTGAGCAAGCAGCCTTTTGATGTGCTCCTGACCCAGGCGCCGGTGTCCCAGAGAGAAATCAAGGCAGGAAATTCTTTATGTTAAGTTAATTTTTAATATTCAGGGGCCACTTAACAAGTCCACACCCCTAAACTCTTTTTCACGTTCTTGAAAAATCCTCAACTGCCTATAAATCCCCTAGACAACGCACCACCAGGGACTCTCTTGTCCCCTCCTGGCGTGAGTTGGGAGCTCTGTCCTTTCACTTTATCTCTAAATAAAAGCCTGTACCTTGCTCTCCTACCTTGACTGTTTGTGGAGCTCATTCTTTGGCTCCACTAACAAGAACCCCGGCATCACCCTGACCCAGCAGGACTCACAGGTTGCCCTCCTAAGCCTCTAGCCACATCTCATCCTGCTTTTCCCCTGTTCGTGGCCCAGGAATGACAGCCCAGTAACACTGCATGGCTGGAGGGTGATTTTTGCAGTGCCTCTGGGTGGTGTGCTCTTCCCCAGCCTTTTCTAATGACTGGCTCCTTCCTGCCTTTAGTCATCAATGTAAATATTGCCTGCGATAGGTGCCTCCCTCAAAGATGCTTTTGTAATTACTCTGACCATGATTATAAACATTAATTACATTGGCATGATTCTCTACTGTCTGTGTCCCTGCCAAAGATGTCCCATCCAGGAGATCCTAGGCCTCCTCTGCCATATTCACCACCATATTCCAGGATTTAGTGCAATTCTTGACAATCAGGTGTATTGACTGAATGAATAAGTCAATTATTACTCAGTTAGGCCTTTGATAAAATCTCCTAGTTGATCTTTCTCCTCTTTAACCTATTCTCTACATTTCTGCCTATAGAAATATAATGCAAACTACATATTTAATTTTAAGTCTTCTGGTAGCCACATTAAAAAGTTAAAGAATCAGATGACATTAATTTTAAGAATGTATTTTAGTTAATGCATTGTACCTGAAGTACTATCTCAACATGTAATCATTTTTAAAAATTAGTGATATTTTCCTTTTTGGGGGACACTAAACTTTCAAAAGCTCGAGTGTAGTTCACACTTACAGCACATGTCAATTCACACTAGTCATATTTCAAATGCACAATAGCCATACTTGGATGGTGGTCACCACACTGGATAATGACACTATAGAAAATCAGAGTGGTTTTCCCAGACCTAGAAAGACCATGTCACCCCCCTTCAATGGCCCCTCACTCCCTCTCAGATGAAGGCCAGGTGCATCAGCCTGACCCATGCCATGTTCTCTGTGATCACACTGGCCCCCTCCCTACCCTATCATTTGCTGCGCTTAACCCCACACTTTCTGCTCTGTCACTAGCATGCTGCCCAGTGCTCCTACTCAAGCCATGGCATTGCTGCTCAGCCTCCCCAGGCCTTTCCTTGGGCTTTCCTTTCACAGGAAGGCCATGAGCAAGGGCAACAGTGGCATGAGATGTTCCTGCAGAATCAGGGGGCAGCTCTGTGGCTAAGGGAAGGAATTGCCATTTCATTTGGTGCTGGAAAAAGCTGTGGGAGGGTTTTAGTAAAGGAGACACATGATCAAATTCACACCTTAAAAAGATCTCTCTGGCTGTGTTAAAAGAAAGCCACAGGCCCAAGAGCAAGTCCCTCATACTGAGTCGGGCCACCATGTGGGGGGTTATTGCCTAGCCTAACGGCAGGATCAGCCTCCTCCAGAAATGTGGTCTTAACAGTCAGCTGGGAATTTGTGGTCAGCACCAGTAAGGTAATCTGTTAAGACCCCCTGTTCTTCCCTCAAAAGGAGGTTGACCTTGCCTAAAATGCCCTTTACTTTCTTTTGCTAACAATGTCTTGCCCACACTCTTGCCTATAAGAACCTTCCATTTTGTACAGTCGGCAGAGCCTCTCTCTGCTTGCTAGGGGGCATGCTGCCTGATTCACGAATGGCTTAATAAAGCCAATTAGATCTTCAGATTTACTGAGTTTTGTTTTTTAACACTTGTTATCTGCTCCCTTTATCTACCCACACCCTAAACTTCCCCACATCCTTTTAATTCTAATCTCAGATGTCCCCTTCGCCAGGATGCCTTCTCTGATATGCTCCTATCTCATGAAGGTATTATATTTGGCTTTGTCTGATTGTGCTGTGTGGGATGATCCCTGCTCATCTGTCTCCCTCAGTAGGCTTGTGTCCCCCAGGGTGGGTCCCCACGTTGCTCAAGCATCCTGCATCCCCCGCGCCTGCCGTGGAGTCTCACAGAGGTGGGACAATCAGCACAGGTTTGACAACTGAGTGAAGGAATGTTTGTTTTCTGCTCTTAATTCTTCATCTGGCTTCCAGGGGATTTGTATTAATAGCTGTCCTATATTCTGGGCCTACCAGCTTATTTATTACTGTGCCTTAATTAGTCAGCATCTCAAGTGATTCCTAGAATGTCCAAGCTGGAACACACTCATTGTTGCTTTCTTTCTCCGTCAATCTTCACTGAGCTCAGGCATTGAGGCACTGAGCTCAGCCCTGTGGATGACAGTGGACAGTTTTGGGTCCTGGCTCCCCAAGAAGCTCCCTGGCTAGAGTGTCATCAGGGACACATACATAGGCGTGTGGCAGTACCATAGGGCAACCACACCCATCTAAAATAAGTTGAGGAAAACTTCCTGAAGGGGCAGGATTTTAAAATTAGACATGCAGGACAGATATTTTAGAGCAAAGGAGTGGGTTAGAGCAGTGAATTTCAAACATTTTGGGGTATTATAATCCTCTAGGGGGCTTGTTAAAACCCAGGTTGCTGAGCTCTGCCCCAGAGTTTCAGATTCTGGTCTGGCTGTGGCCAGGGAATCTGCATTCCTGGAGAGCTGTGTGGTAGCAGCCAGAGGCCATAGTTGTGCGAAGGCTTGGAGACTACAGCCCTGGTGCAGGTAGTAAATGGCAGAGGACAGATGGGTCAGGCCAGGTGGAACCACAGGGGAGGTGGAGCAAGGGGAGAGATATTGTTGGAGAGGGAGGCAGAGGTCAAACACTGTCTACAGGATTAATATAGGAGGGTCACTTGTGTGCCAGTCCTGTTCAGGGTGAATAGCTCTGGATAAGTGGGTCGGGGTCCCTGCCCTCCAGGCCTGTACAGTTCACTCTGGGGAGATCAGTTACCTCAAAGTCACTTTTCTCATCTCTGAAACGGAGATTGCAACAGTAGCCACCACTGTGGTTTGTCCTGAGGATCGAACAGTCATAGGGAAAGTACCCACAGCTCCTGGCTCCCGGTAAACATTGGATAATTGTTACCTGCTACCTGCCTGGAAAGATTGCCTTTCTGAACTTTTGGTTGATACCTGTGAACAGGTTGATGCCTTGTGCAAACAAGAACACTTCTGGGTGAAGCAGCAGGAACAAAAGCCACAGTCCTGGTTCTGCTTCTGTGACTTGCCAGCTGTGTGGCCTTCGATCAGCTGCTTAACCTCTCTGAGCAGCTTGGCAGCACAGGTACGAAAAGGCAGATTTTTTTTTTGTACCCTGAGTAAGCAAATCCTTAGAGACAGAAAATACAGTGGCTGTTGCCAGGGGCTGGGGAGGGGAGAATGGGCAGTTCTTTAATGCGTGTAGTTTCAGTTTCACAAGGTGAAGAGTTATGGAGATGCACGGGGTAATAGTTGCATAGCATTATGAATGTACTTAGTGCTATGGAACTTAATGCTTAAGCTCATCACCCTGAGTTGCCTCTAGTAGATGCCCCCCATTCCTCTCCTCTCTCTCAAGGCCAATCAGATATCAACCAGCACTCCACCGGAACCGCGTTCGTCAAGGTCCCCAAGGCTCCCCCATGGCTAACACCTCGTCTCAGTCCACCTCTCGGTAGCCCTGGGTGCCATCAGCTGATCACTGGCTCCTTGAGACCAGGTGTGCCCTTGGCGTCCCCAGCACCACACTGTCCTGTTTTCTTCTGTTTCCCTGACTGCTCCCGCCCCGTCTCCTATGCTGGCTCCTCCCCATCCTGTCCCGTGGTTTTAAATGTTATCTCTAAGTTATTGAATCAATAGACAGACAGGCAGGTAGATAATAGATGATAAGTAGATGATAGATGGAGAAATGATAGATACAAAGATAACTAGATATACAGATACATTTTCAGCCCTAATGTCCTTAGCTTCACACTCAACTACCCACAGGATGCTTCCACTACACGCCTCAGATGCATCTCACATTTAACGTGTATCAAGCCAAATTCATGGGCTTATTGTGAAACCCCCTTCTTCTCTAATCTCCCACCTCAATTAATGATACCTTCAGTCTTCCAGGTACTCAGATAAAAAACTTCACAATCATCCTGGGTTCAGAGTAAAAGAAAATGTCCTTAGAATGGCCAGAAGGCCATTGATGGCCTGACCCATGTTACTTCTTTAATTTCATATCTTCTTTTCCCTTTGCTAATTCCCCTTGCCCTCCTCTGGCCTGAGGCTGACCTGCCCAGAGCCAGAAAAGAAACTGCTGGGAATGTTTTTGTATTTGATGCAGAGGCAGGATACAGGGACAATCAGGCTTTTCTCTGGGGAGACACCTTACACAGCTTCAGTGAGGGGAAGCCACTGGGTCCCAGGTCCACTGGATGCCCAAGCTCTTTGTTGGAAGCTGACAGCATTAGGAACAATAACTGGTTCCCAGGAGTATCTGGGATGCGAGGCCGTGAATGGGCTTCTGCTTCATTTGTGCAGATGGAAAGAGGTTTTCTCAGGGATATAAATTTTACACTCTTTCTCTGCCAGCTGTGCAGCTGCCTGGGACTGGAGGTGGGTGGGATTTATTGTTGCAGAGAAGATGCTCTTCCAAAACCGCAAAGTCATCCACAGGCCTTTGTGGTGACACGTGTGGCCCCTGGAGCTGAATGATGACCTTCTAGTAGCAGATCGGTTATCTGCCCTGGTTCCTTGAGGCTACAGATACTGTTTTAAAAATGAGCTGTGCCTATGGGCATCATGAGCAGCTTGCCCAGTTGTGTCCAACTTTGTTTGGGTTAGAGAGTGGATTGTGGCAGTATGGCTGGGTTTTTGCTGACCTTTGTGTGTGCAGCGGCTTCAGGTGCGCTCAGGTACCAGATGCTGATGTCACTGAACCCCATATGTCCTCTGCCTGCCTCTGAGTTCACCTACACTCACACAGGTCACAGCTCCCACCTCCAGGGGCCACATCTCTGCTCCTCGGCTTAGGGCTTCCACACCTTGGGGCTTGCACAGGTGTAGCATGGGGAAACCTGAGAGAGTGGGAGATTTAACACCCCAGGGGCTACCCTCAACCAAGGAGGAACAGGGGTCAGCAGGTGAATGCCCCAGATTCCTGTCTCAAGGTGAAACAATTCTTCAGTACACTTTACACAGGTTCTCAGGGGGTTCCGGATGCCCAGTTGCTCATAAGGATCAGCTCATTCTTGAGTGACTTTTCCCCATCCCAGTTCTACTCTCCCCACTCTCAGCTGGGTTTTCTGAGATCACATTCCAAATATACTACCTGCACCCAAAATCTCGTCTCTGTTCGTGTGGAAGCCTGAATTAAGGCATGTGGGCATAGATTGCAGTAAAAAACTGCCACCCGTGGAACATTTGCTGTGTGCTGGATTCTGTGCTAAGTTCTCTACAGACATCAATCCAGACAGTGACCTTTCAAGGTACATATTTTCCTCCCCATTTTACAGATGATACACCAAGGTACAAAAAGTTTAAGTAACTCTCCCAAGGTTTCCCACCCAACTTCTTCTTTTTCATGTGAAAATATGCCTCCCTATATGCTCACAAAAGAGAGAAGCAAGCTAATAAGAGCTTTACTAACTTCCTCTCCATTGCCCCACAGTCCCTCGGAGTCACCCCTTCTTCCTTCCTCCCGTGGTCTAGGAGGTGACGCTGCTCCAAAGGAAGCCACAGGAGGCGCAGGGGTAGATGGCCTTGGGCTCAAATTGTGACCCTTCCGCTTATTAGTGTCTGACCTGAGACAGTTCTTTTTATGTTGCTGGGCCTCAATTTCCTCTTCTATAAAGTGGGAGGAATAATGTCTTAAAACTGTAATAATTGGATAATGTTTTTACTAACCTCTGCACCTCCACAGCTTGCATGGTGGCTAGTTCCGAGGAAGTGTGCTGTACACGTCCTGGTATGTGCTTTACTTCCGCTTGCTATTCTCTTCTCCCTCTGGCCTTCACTCCATCAATTAGGGCTCCTTTCTTGGGTCTTATCCTCTCCCTCCCAGATGCTTCTTTTCTCATAACTTACAACTATACTCATGTCTTGCCTATCTCCCCTTCCTGCAAGCAATAGCTAGCTGTCTTTGTCACTCCATGTTGCCAACGAAGCAAAGAACATCCTGTCACATAATCATTGAAATGTCCATTTATTAATAAGTGGTGCAGTATTTGTTTTAAGGTAGAACATAAAAAATCAGGTAAGAATTATTTGCATAATATATATGGAAATCAACCTATTAAAGTTGTTCAAATATTGGACAGAGCCAGAATATAAATTACACATACAGTTTAAAAATTACAGGAAATCATATTATAAAGAGCACTAAAGGCCACTTGTGGAATAGTCATGTTCCCAGAACGTGAAGAGAGCCTACTTGTAGCACGGAGACAAATTCAGGAAGCAAGGCACAAGAATTCTATGCCGCAAAAGGGGGTTAAAGAAACTACAATTCAAAATCGAATGTAATGGATTCGTGTCACTGGGAACCTCAGTTTGCTCTTCAGAGATCAGTGTTTTCCATCACTGGTACATTAGAAGAGAAAAAGGAGAGACAATAGCCGTATCTCCCCAGAAACAATGTAGAGAGCATTGTTCTTTTAAAAACAGGAATGTTTGACAAATCTGATGAAGTTGGCCTGTCTTGCTGGGGTGATTTTCAAGATGGGGCAAAGCCTTCCTCACATCCCCAACAAGAGAATCTCTGACACTTGACAAAATAGTGGCTGCCTGTCTTGGAACCTGACCTCCCACCTGATTCAGCTCCCCCAGGGATTTTGGAGGGTGGAGTTGCTTGCTCTCCTCTTCCTTGGAAAAATGTTCAGAAGGGACCAATCACCAAATCAGATTGGCTTCCGCTGGGAATCTTGGTGTTTTAGGATCAAGAAAGAGCAACACAACTGATGAGAGCGTGTGGCCTCTGAGAGAATGTTTTTGAAGGCTCACCTATTTCTGCAGGATTTTGAAGCCTGGAAATAAAGGTATAGCCTAGAGACCAAAATAGATCAGGAGGGTCACTTGAACTTGTTTGGTTAAAACAATGATAGGAGATTCTTGGGGACAAGGAACAAGGGAGTGCTTGTAGGATTATCTGCAACACACCAGACTCCCAGGACTGAGGGATCCTGATATGAACAAGGTGAATAGTTTATGTGGCATTATTTTCTGCTACTGACAGGTGGATTGTGAAACCACTCCAAGGACCAGGCAGGACGGGCTGAACAGCCAGCACAGAAGTTATGCCCCTCCCAGTGGGTCTGCGATTTTCTGCCATAAAGCTGACTGGGCATAGGAGGGCAGGGCATCATGCCGGACCACAGGGCAGCATGACTTCAGAGCATTTCCATTGACCTAGGAGGCTTGGTGGGGACAGGATGAGCTTTGGAGGTACACGAACTTTGGTTACAAACCCAGATCTACCTCTTACAATGAATAACCCCATTTGGCTAGAAATTTCCCCTCTTGGCTTCAGTTTCCTCATGCATACCATGGAGACAGGAATACCTCCCCATGGGTTGTGATGAGGATTGCATGAACTCAAGAGAGGGAACTATTATGCTGCATGCAACTTACACAGAGAGCTTAGGGTAAGGTTTTCTTCCTTTTGCTGACCTCAGTCTTGTGGGCAGAGAGAGAAAAAGGGAACATTGAAAGAAAACGTGTTGCTATTTTTCATTACCCTTAAGCATCAAATTGCAGTCCATTTGACAAATGTAAGAGGACTTACAAATACATTCCTAAACCCTGGGCTTTTCACTATTTAATAATAAGTCAGTCATGTTAGTCTTTATAGAGCTCATTTTTGGCTTACTTCCCCCTGAAACTTACTTTAACCCCAGAACAATGCTCTTTGGAGGCTAAGAAGACTTAGGTAGAATGACAGTCTTTAAAATTAGTAGATCACTTCTTGTTATCCAAGAACTTGACCACCTTTCTTTCTAGCTCCTAGGACTTCTGGGTTAGCCTGACTCAGGAGAACTGAACACCCTGTTCTTGGGTTTAACAAGGGCCATCGGTGAGCCCGGCCAGATCCCGGCCAATCTACCCGAAGCACAACTGGAATGGAAACCGACTGTAGAAATCCTCATTTGAGCCAACAGAAGCCTGTTTGCATGACAATTACTTTCTCGTTAAATGAACACAAGATATCTTAAGTTGAATCCTGTTTGCTTCTCTGTAGCCTTAGGTGAAAGCCCTAAAGTGAGTCCTAGTTGGGACCTGGCCAACGTGAGCATTCTCTGAGACTAACCTGGAGGAACCAGGCTGTGCTCGGGTGAGACCCAGAGATCCCAGTGCAGACGGACACCTTTAGTAGAACTGACAATTTAGGGTCATAAAGATCGCAGAACTAATCACATCCCACTCCCTGGAATCAAACCCATACTTTTTTTTCAAGAAAAAATCTTGTTAAATTGGCTTCTAGATGAGCACACAATGACCTGACATGCCTCTGGAGCTAAATGAGTCCAAGTGATGGGGCAAAGAGCTGAGACAGCCCAAGCCTGGCAGGGCAAGGAAGGGGCCAAGCAGATGTCAGAGGGGCAGAGGAGAGGAGCTTCTTTATTCCCTTTTCTGAGCACACACAGCAGCAGGAGTTTTTGCCAGGCCTTTGGAAGTCAACAGGATTTGGGGACAAGGAGCATTATCACCTTTCAAGGCTTGGGCTCATCAGTCAAATTCTAGAGGTGGGAAAGAGGTCCCAACAAATGTATCTGGTTTAGCAATTTCTTGTGTGTCCAGAAGTTCTTGTTTCTTCTCGGGTGCAACAGCAATACTTTCTCCTTATTTGTAATTTTACTTATAGTTTTTGATCTTCAACATCTGGACCAGGAGTTAAGAGACCTGGGTTCTTGATTCATTCTGCTCTTCAGTTACTCATTCAATCACTGAGTGACTGAGTGTGATTTGCTCTGAGACTCCAGTTCCTGATTGAAACAGAGAGGTGGTTGCGCTGGGTGCTCAAGCTCTATTCTGGCTCTGAGCAGCTAGGAACCTGTGAAATCATATCTCCCTGCATCTGCAGCAATAAAACAAAATACTAGTCACAGTTTTCTTACAGGGATGCTAAAACTGAGTTTGCTAGAGACTGGGAACAAATCCCCCTGGGTTGAGTTTGTGGGATCTTGAACTCTTTTTTCTGGAAGTTCTCCATTCATTGCCAGGGTGTCTGACAGACGTCATGGCATGATTGACTTCCCTCATTGAAACCACTAGATCCTTCATATTTAATTACTCCTGTCATTTGGCTTTACCTCCTACAAGCATCCTTTAAGAGAATGGTGCAAAATCTGGTATTGCAGGTCTAACCCAGCTACTGGAATCCAACAGTCCTTCTCCCTTCATTGCCAATATCCCTGCTCTTCCTCATTTTGATGGAAAAAGGAATCATTTTTATTTATAGAAATAAACTTATTTAAAGAGCAATTATGAAAGTGCCTGATTTTGTCATGTAATAATTGGGATTGTATCTCCACCACTCTTACCTGAAAAAAAATTTTTTTCAGTGTAAATTTAGAGTTCATAAGTAATACCAAAGACTGAGGCATGGAGTCCACACATATATAAAGAAAGAATATGTGTAACAGTCCCCAGTATATGGCCACTGCTGTTCTTGGGGCATTATATACATCGATTGTCTAATTTGAAAATCAAAACAGGCCAGAAAAGTCAAACACTTTTGAATGTCCTAAAACTCATGTTTTCATCTGCGTTATTTCTGCATCCTTCCTAGCTCTGTGACATTTCCATTGCTGGCTTCCAAAACCACTAAAGCCAAGCGGATAGCCCGTTTCCTACCTGGGCATTGGTGAGCTACCAGCTGCTGCTTTGTTTAGAGGACTGTCAGCTCGGTTCTGAATAGGATGGTCGCAGTAGCCCAAGCACTCTGGGGGCATTTGAATACAAACAAAAGACATACAGTCTTTTTAAAAAGTTCATCCTGAAATAAGCAAGCCTTCAAGGACAACTGAGGCCATGAGCCAAATTCCTACGGACGCCTGGGGTTCAGACAGCAAAGCAAATCCTTGTGGTCCCCATTGCCTTAGAAGAATATTCCCAGAAAACAAAGACCAACTATGTGGCATCTTCTGGGGGAAGCCTGGGGTGTGCTTGGCAGCCATGTTCAAAGTGCAGTCAACTTGTTAGACCACTGAAAACCCTGATTCTATTTCCCCAGAGTTTGATGAGCAGATTCCCACAGGCAGAGTGGTACTTTTCTCTTGAAATAGACGCTGTGCCTCTGCCGGTACCACAAGCCTCTCTTGGAAGTAGCTAAGCTCTTCACCTGACCTCAATCATAGTAGAGCCTTGGAGAGGAAGGTTTTTGTTTTTTCCAAGAACCTTCTCAGGTGCTCTTGAACTTCCTTCTTGTACAGCTTATCTAGAGCTATAAAGTCCAAAGCATTGAACCCAAATGCAAAGTCCCCATTCAACCCACTCAGTCTTCCCTGGGCTGATGGGGTCATTGGTGTTCTGACGTGGAGTTTTTGCTCTCATTATCCTCCAAGCTCAGTCTTACACTGATGCCAAGCCAGGAAGCATTCCTGTCTGCACAGAGGCAATGCATAATGCTTAACTGTTAATTAATTAGCTCATTTTGAACTATAGTATATCTTGGGGTTTTCTAGATATATTTTCATGAAAACTAGAGCTTATAATCAATTTCATATCTAAGCTCTCAGTTTACAGAAAAAGTACAGTTAGTGAATAGAATTTTCTCAATTTGATTCTTTTCTTTTCCTCTTATTTTTTTCTTAGATTTTTCATTTTTGCTTGTGTGCTGGCATTTGATAGTCAAACGTCACACTTGATTTCAGGTATTTTCTTCTCAGCCCAACAGGACCACCTTTACCTAACATTTGCAAAGTACATTGATCTCATTCTCATCCCACTAAAACATTACCTCTTAAAAATCTTCATACATCTTATTGTGACACAGAGATATTGGATACATATAATGGGATCACAGTTTCACTTGAGAAAATTATTCCTACCTTTTCTGATGGAATTGTTACTATTTCATGGGATTCTGTTAAAATTATTGCAATTTCCTGGGCAAGCTTCAGAACCACTGGTATATCTGAAATGTATAGTCTTGCGCCATTTTTGTTGTTAACCAGTTCTGTTGGATTATTCCAGCATGCTGTTCCTTTGTCTTACAGTGTGGAAGCACACAGTTTCTCCCCATAAATTATGTTCAGTCCTACACCTCGAATTCTGCTTTATCTATGCTAACCATGTTGATGATGTTGTCTCTGGGCAAGCAACTTGAGCTGGTTTGCCTTGCTTTTCTGGAATTTTCTTTTAAAGGGGATATCAAAGAATAGTCCAGAAGATAATTTTTCACTTTTTTTTCCTTAGATAGGAAAGAACATCTCTTAAGGGTCTTATCATTTATTCATTCATGAACAATGTATTTTGTCTTTGTCTACACTGGTAATGACATGGTGGTAATCCACACAAACCCAACCTCTGCCATCCTGGCCTTATAATCCAGCAGGAAGCTAGCCTGCCCTCCTAGAGTTTGGAAAATAATACAAGCTCCAGTATTTGTAGGTTATTAAAAGACACTAAGGCAGTCCTCTAACTTGGCATCCAAGGTAACTATTTTTAGCTTGAGGATGAGAAAGTCTCATCCTTCCAGCTGCAAACTCTATCGAGGTCCTGGCAAATCTATTTGTAAGATACTGAGGCCCGTAGGTTCTGTAAGAATATTAGTAGTTAAGAAACAATAATTGGTGCATACATGGAGAGTTTGATTCATTCTCCATTTTTTTGTTTCAAATAACTCATATGCATAAAGAATATGGTAACATATTAGATGGTAGGTAGTACAAACATTTCTGTGGAAGATTCCAGGAAGCTCAGAATCAAGAACCAAGCCTGTGGGAGGGCACAGAGGTTCTCAGGTCATCAATGGCCACTCATGGCACTGACAGGCGCATCGACGGGAGCCAAGAGGAGGACCCAATGCTGCTCACCCCTTGCCCTTCAGACTGCAGGAAGGCTATATGGCACCCTAGAGGGGAGGGAGTTTCAACTCTGTGTGTGATCTTTCTTATGCATGTCCCGCCTCAGACTTGAATGTCAATACCCATCTGCTCCCCAGACCCTCCATGTAAAACTCCTTCTCTACCTCTCGCAATGCCTGCCCTTGGCTGGAGACTTGAGGCTTGGTTGTATGTTCCTAAAGTCCAGGGCCAAACCTTCCTTATCACTGTGCTCTGAGCCTTTTGCACACTACCTGTTGACATGTGCAGTGGAAGACATCAGTCTCTGAGAAAGCAGTTCCTCTCTCCAACACACCGCATCGGTAATGACAAGCGCATCGGGCTGCCTCAGCTGCTACTGCTCTTGATGAGACAGCTGTGAGGGAGAACTGTGGTGCCATTTGCAGGGAGATACGCGTTTAGGCCATGTCGATCAGCTCGATGGTCACCGTGGCAACCATCTGGAGCCAGTGCTTGGATGTAAGAGTAAGACAGTAATACTGCAGTGTAGTCATTTAGCTAATTCAGCTAAGCCTAAGAGAAACCTTTTCTGTCAGTGTTTCAAAGAGTAACGACATCTCCCAAGAGGCCACAGGATGGCTTGTGCTTAATATTAGTTCTTACATAGTAGGGCAGTGTTTTCCAGGTTGTCTGACTATGCTTCAGCTAATCTTATGGCTACATGTGGTTTAAAAAATCTGGAGGAGTAACATTGGATGGTTCTGGAAATTTTGCCCATTTGTATATTAGTAAATGTTACAGCTTGTTTGTATTATTTTTTTTTTCTGGATCCACAATGCAATGCATATAGTGAGCATGTTTTGCAATGAAAGCAGACAGCCCTGTCTTGCTGGATAAGTTGTGTCATGAGTGCTTTTCACACGATACAGACAGTTGTCTTGGCATGACTTCTGGGTCCCATTGTGTAAACGGCAGAGTGTGTGATAGGAAGAGACCAGGGCCTGGAGCCGGTCAGCTGATGGGGCTTTGAGTCCCAGCTCCCTGGGGGACAAGGGAGTGACCCTGGGCATGTCTCTCTACCTGAGCCCAAGGTTTCTCATTTTTATAAAGGACTTGGATCAGATAATTCCTGTGCTCTCTTGACTCTATTTCTATTTGATGAATAATCTGTATAAGTCTCATGGGGAGGAATGTGAGTTGGAACTGCACTTTGAAGGCACTGAACTTAGCTCCTGCACAGAGGGGCACCCCACTTATGTAAATTTAATTGTCTTTGGCTACATAAATTGGGAACTATTTTAACTTGTGTGTGTTTTCTTGCCACCAATTCTTAACTCATTTGAAATGCTGCACTTGGGGTTACCACCACCTTTTACAGATGAGGAAACTGAGGCATGATACTAGACAATGGCAGGCCAAAGGAGGTCCCTTTGAGAGCTTTTAGATAGCTTTGTCACTTTTTCCTTAATAAAATAAATGTTAAAATTCTTGGTTTTGGGTATGCGATGACATCTTGTTCCTCTCCTAATGTGTTAGCTCAGAAGGCAACCTCATTGATGCAATGCCTTTTTGTTGAGAAAATTATTTGCTTGCTTTAGAAAACAGTTAATTGCTGGACTGTTTTATACAAAGGGGCCATGGTTCGAGAAATAAACTACTTTCCTTGCTTACCAAACCCAAATCCAAACCAGCCAACCAAATAAATAGCACAGTTCATCAGTAACTTTGTCCTATACTGGTCCAACCATGATTAAAAGTAAGAACAGCAGATAAATGTGTATCCTAGACAAGATTAGTGGTACCAGTTATATAGTGTAAAGTCATGCAAACCATGCTTGAAAGGAAGCGGCTTCATTGTGGTGACGTGGGGAGGAAAAGGCCATGACAAGCCCCTGCCCGGGTGGGGGGGCCACCACGCACATGCATGTTTGATGCAGCCGTTGGTGATCTCACTGGTGAGTGTTGGGCGTGAGAGCAAGTGAGCTATACAATGTCTGTCTGCATTCCAGAAGGAGTCAGTCCGTGAGCCTTCTTAAATGGGCTTGTTGGAAGGGGTCCATATCGAATCAGAAATCCCATCCCCAGTGGATGACAGAGGCATGGAGCCGCTGGGCGTGAAGGGGTCTGTGTCCGTGTCCGTCTCACCCTCGGCAAGGTAACGTTTCTCCCTCATCCAGCTTGAGCCCCCGCTTGGGCCAAACATGTAATCATCTCTGTCTTGGGAGATGCTGAAGCCACTCGGAGACCGTTCCAGCTCCTCGTGGTTGACCGACATCAGGGACAGGGGCGTGTCGCTGTCCCGCGTGACACTGCGTCTCTGCCGGGGGGAGACCTGGTCGGAGCAGAGGCCGTGCAGTTCAGCCTGGGAGTGGTGGCCCACTTGGCAGTCTGCAAGCGTCAAGATAGGGAGGACAGTGGGCCGTTCTGCGTGCGTTGCCGTCAAGGAGGAAAGAGTTGCTTGAATCTTTCCAGAACTGGGTCCTCTCTGGGGCAGGTTCACTGGGTCATGGGCAAAAAACCCATAGGGGCCAACTTTGTCGATGGGCAGCTGGTGGAAGCTGTAGGGGAGCTCGTGGGGGCCTGCCTCAGAATAGCTGCAGATGACGGTTTTCAAGCCAGAACCCCGGTTGTCCTCCTCCACCTCGGCGGGCAAGGGGGCACCCTTGGTGGGGCAGGCCTCTGTGACGCCCACCTGCAGCCTCTCCATGTGCTGCATGTGCATATCCACGAGGAAGTCCAGTTTCTTCCCCATGTCGTTAACCTGGAAAATACAAGGAACCGGCAGTCATGGCCTCCCCTGCGGGTGGGGTAGCTGTTAATGGTCAGGAGGGAACACTGTCACACTTACTTTTCAGAAAGGAAAAGGGGTCCTGCCAAGTCATAATATTAACAACAGCTAATAATTTTGTGCTTCTAAATTCTGAGCCCTGCACATGTTTTAGTGCTCATCTAGAAACAACCTACACAAGGCTTTCCAGAAAGCAAAGGCTCGAAGCAGAGAAATGGTTTGAGGACCAGTTTCACCTTGGCAGGCGGTGGCCTTTCTGCTGCTGTCTGGGTCAGTGAGTGGGAGTTCTCGACTCGCAAACATTCCCTGGGATAGAAGCAGGAGGATTGTTAGGGTTCGTTTCTCCTCCATGGCAATGTAAACCCGAAAGACACAAGGGCAGTGGTTAGCAAGAATTGATCTTGTCAGCACTGAAGACCTCACCTAGGGGCTTTGGAGGCCAGTGGGAGCTACACTGAGATAAGCTGCATCTGCTCTTACCTACAAAACTTCGAACTTAATCTTTGTGAGTGCGTATACACAGGTATGGGTGCATGTGTGTGTGACGCTCTCTGACAATTCATAGGTCACCAGGCAACAGTGTGGGCAGGTGTATCATGCCCCCTCACAGATGAGGAGACAAAGCATATACCAGGTAATGGCTGAGATGGTGTCCAAGCCTTAAAAGTTGCTAATACTTAGAGCAGTTCGTAAATATCTGACTGTTTTATGAACTTTAAAGATAGCGACTCATTTCATTGTCACAACATCCCTGTGAGATGAATTACTGTTATTCTCTCTCTGTTACAGGTGAGGCACAGAGAGATGAAGTAACTTGTCAAAGGTCACAGAGCTGGTAAATGGAGGAAGCTGAGATTATACATTAAAATTTGAAAATGAAAAATGATACTCTCAATATACCAAGAAAGAAGCATCATTCAAATTTGTTCTGTCTCTCCTTCACAGATCCAATTTTGGGTTATGAATAAAACAAAAGGATTGATAGGGATCCTAAAGGAAACCGATGACACCATTTATCTACTGAGAAGTCAGTTGAGCCTTGTGATCATATCAGCTGCTTGACTGTGGAAACGGGAGGTGAGCTGCCTGGGCTGTTGTGAGTGGGTGGGCTTCTCTTTCTGCCCTGAATAAGCCCACCCACGGCCAGCCCTCCTCCAGGCCTCTTCATACGGGTCGCCCACGGCCCTGATCTTTGAGGGCAAGAGGACTAAAGATTTAGGAATGTAGGGAAGGGAACCAACATTTCTTAAGGAACACTATAATGTGCATAGGAATAATTTGCTGAATATTTACTGTGCGCCGGCTACTGTCTAGGTAGTTGACACATATCAACTCATTGAATCCTCACAGCAACCTTATGAGGTATTAAAATCCCCATTTTATAGACGAGGACACTAAGGCTCAGAACAGTTGATGAGAATTGATGAGCTTGCATCAGCCAACAGGTGCTACTTCAGGGACTTCCACATCCTTGCCTTGAACGGTAGATACTCAAGTATGTTCTCTCCCTATGAAAAAATGGCATTTGAAGAAAAATGTTACACGTTTGCTTTTTGGTGAGGGAAAGGCAAGACCTACCTGCCTCTCGACTTTCACGAACTTCCCCATCATGCTTTGGTCTTCGATTTCTGATGTGGATGTTCTGGCTACGTATGGTTCATTCCTAGGAAAGAGCCAACAGTTCTCTAAGATCGTTCCGTCTATTTCTGCTTTGCAAGGTTGCTTCAGCTAAGCAGGCTATGCTCCCGGGAGCCATGGTTCCCAGGCTCATGCTTAGACAGTCTTTGGAAGAGGCCCCCTCAACTGGAGGCACGTGTGAGTCAGGAAAGACCAGCATTTTCCCCCCTTCCACACTGGCCTCTCATGTATTCCTCCACTGCAGGAAAATTTGAAGCCAAGTATTGAGCTGCTGTTATGACGCTTTGTGTCAAGGTTAACAAACCATCTAACTGTGTCTAGAGTGTTTACTTCCTTTAATTTGTATTCCTTTGTTTTTCAGTCTCAGACTACTGGTTGAGAGTTTCTCCTGGGAGTGTGGGGTGGTGTAGGGGGTGGAGGGTGAGAAAGGGGTTGTCGAAATGCTGAAATTCTATGCAGTGGGTATAAAAATTTCCTTTGTTCCGTTTTGTTAAGAGTGAAAAATAGATGCTGAATCTGGAAAATGATGCAAAAGATGATACTGTTAGTAATGGGTTGAGAGGTGGGTTGCCTTTGCTCTTTGGCTCTGCACAGTTGATGTCTGCCTAAATTCCAGTTAGTTTCAGTATTGTTATGCTCTATGCAGAAAAGAACCTTCAGGGAGCCCAGCTATTGCTCACAACTGTAAATATAAAGCACTCTCTACGTAGCTGATTTTCTCTCTCATAGGCTACTAACTCCTGCTAAGTCCCTTCCGCTTAGCACCAGAGGCCCAGGTGCTAAATCCAGCCCACAATTGTCTCCCTTACCTTGAACAGGTTTTAAAACATTTAAGCCATCTCAGCAATGGGGAATCACATATAATCTGGATACCCACTTTTCTTGAAAAATTAGACTTTCTGAAAACAGAGGATCTTTACTCTTAAATTAGCAACAGCAGAACAGAGTAACAATTACCTCCTTGAGATGGACATGTGCTCTTTAGGTGCCCACGGCCCACCACTCCCTGTCCTATCTCCAGGCCTGAGGCTGTAGATTAGCTGCCTTGTGCCATCACACTCACATTCTTGCTTCTGTTATAATAAGGAGCTTTATTACTATAAGGTGCGTAAGGGTTCTTCAGCCTGGCGTTTTCCACTCATTTATGTTACCTGCCTTGAGGGCATTTGGGGATAAAGATGTGTAAATGCAGGCTGTGGACTTTTTCAAGGACTGTGCTTTTGTTCATCAGGCCCTACACAAGGAGAACTTTCAAATAATTTTGGGGGGAGGGCAGAGCTGCTCTGCTCAGGGGCACAGCACTGCCTGTCACAGTGGTGTCGGGGGCCTGCCATCTTCTTCCTTCCCCAGCTCTGTCTTGGGAGGAGAATCAATGAACGCAGGGGTGACCATGCAAGAAAACCACCCAGGTGACCAAGGATGCCTCTGGCTCGGCTAACATGAAGTGTCCTTTCTGTTCCAATCAACTCCTCTTTTATAGTGAGGAAACCATTATTTTTGTTTTCAATAACCATAAAAAGGAGACCCACATGGTCTGAGGAAGCGGGAGGTAAGTCTACAGAAACCCTTCAGATGGCCACAAACTGGAATAAGCTTCAAACTCTTTTCTTCATTTTATTTAGGGGTAGGGCTGCTTCACCCAGCCACAAGGGAACCAGGCTGAGATGTGGGGCAGGGGGTGCCCCCCAGGCTCTGGGGCCACGCAGCCAGCAGTCCATGTGCAACGCGCCCCACCTGGGAGACTGCTGGGAGGGGTAGGTGAATGCTGCCCCTTTCTGCGACTTCTTATGTTTCGGAGTAGATGGAGGTCCTGGGGTGAATATCATGTCTATTCTGAAAGAGACCACACAACGGGGATTCAGTTACAAAGAGTTTTACAGGTAAAGAGAGGAAAGCAATTCCTCTATTCACTCTAGTCAGAAATGGGTTTGAAATACATGAGAGAAGGGAAAAAAGAGAAGGGAGAGGGAAACGGGGGGTAGAGAGAGGGAGAAAGAGAGAGAAAAGACAGACAGACAGAACTTACAATCTCAATATATTATTGTGTTTTTTTTGGTCCAGTAGTACCACGGGCATCTCCACAGCCCAGGGGAGAAGGAGGGAGGGAGGCAGACATTCCGCTGAGGCAGGGTGAGGGCCACTGTAGGAAGTGTCATCTGTGCTGAGGGCCTGTTTGGTCTTCCAGCTCTTTTGTTCGTCTCCAAAACATCTAGTAAGGGAGTTTTCCCTACTAAACCTACACTCTGTTTTTAGGATGCAGGCTTTTCTCGGTACCACTGTTTCTCTGCAGCTCTGCAGGCTTCTCTGGCCATTAGAGGGAAGGATCTGGCACCTGGCTTCCATTTTTGGCATGAGGCACTAGCTGTGCAGCTGCACTGCTCCTGAGCATCACAGGAGACAAATGCCCCCATCACACTGCAGGGCCAGCACAGGGGCAGGATGTGAGGGCACCCTTGAAAGCCCATCACAGGCTCTGCGCCACCGAGACCACGTACCCAGACGTAGTCATGGATGGCTGTCTCTACAAACCCAGCTGCTCTTCCATTGACTCCAGCATGTAAAAAATTGACCCTCTTCCCCTCTGGTCTATCCGAGCATAGCTGGAGATATGCAATCAGTCATCCAGACAACCAATCTCCAGCCATAACTCACTGAAACACATACACCTAATACCAAAAATGAGGACTGTGTCAATATCTATACTATGCTCATTAAGATGAGCTGAAATTTTTAGAGTCTGGTATGTCCTAGACATTCTTTCTCCATCCCTCAGATGGCCTTATCGCATAAATACAGCATGTTGGGCTCAGAACTTGTTTGCACACCCATTTGTGGGGCAGGCATTGAGCACCAACTGTGTGCCTGGCACTATGCTAGATATTCACAGGTGACATTCCAGATATGGGCAAAGCAAGGTCACAAATAAGCATTCCTCCAGCCCAACAGCATCATTAACTTCCAGCTATTCAACCTGGTGGTCCTGTTAACTCTGCAGGACACCCATGTAGGGAAACATTCAGGTGAGAAAACCGAGGTCCAGAGAGGACTCGACTTGGGTCTGTTTGAAATCTCTCACAGGCCAGATAGTGAGGCTTTGGTTTCCTGAAGTCAGTTCCTATGTATTGACATCATATTGTCCTTCAGTTTTTTAAAATGATTTTTCTTTTTAAAAGGATATTCTTACAGTTCATTAAACATTTGGTAAATTTCAAATGTGAAAAAAAAATCACATATAGGCTCATCATCTCAGCCACTGAAATCCTTTGGGGGACACTCTACTCCTTTTCTCTAGGCCCCCTTTATGGGACAGTGTGTATGTGTGTATATTTCTCAGCAAACGTATATGTGTACATTTTTGTAATCACACTGTACATGCTAATATCACAAGACCTAGGCAGAAAATATATATAAGTATAACCATATACACCTATATGTAAATGTAGGTACATGTATAGGTATATATATATATATATATATATGTCTGAATGTATTGTCAGTAACCCTATTATGCATACGTATATTCACAGATCACATAATTTGAACAATCTTATTATATGCATTTTTTAAATGTCGTTTGATAGCTGCATAACTTTTTAATGAGAGCAGGCACCATTTTTCCTTACTACTATTCAAATGATTAAGGAAGTGTTTTGTGGTAGAACGGGAGTTTTGTAACCAGTTGGATATGGTTTGCTTTCCAGCTCTGCCACCTACTGGCTGGGTAGTTTTGGGTAAGTCCATGACCTTTAGAACTTCAGGTTTCTCCTTGGTAAATGGCACCAACAGTGCAATACGCTATGGGGTTATAAGAGATGAGCCACATATTATGTAGAACACCCAGCTGCTCAGCAAACATGGTGGCAATATTAGTTGGACATTAATGCTGTTTCTGTATTTTCACTACTATACTACTTGATGAACGTTTTTTTTAATATGGTGAAAAATTTATATTTAGAATTAGACTGCTGGACTCAGTCTAGCTCATCACAATTTGGTGGCAACATCCAAAGCCTCCCAGCCAGGGGCCAGTCAGACATATACCTTCCTGCCCCAAGGCCTGACCAGGTGTGACCTTGGCCAAGCCAGTGTCACAGAGCTTCCTCACGGCCTGTTCAATGTTTGCCAACCTTGACACCCACAGTGCTTGATGAACATTTTTGATCTTAAAGTTTCTCCTCTGCATTTTGGATTATTTCTGAATGCGTTTCACCCCAAAATATAGGGTTCATCTGGCTTTGGTTCCTTAGTGGTCAGGAGAGCATAGTTCCTCTAGATGTAGCTGTCTCACCTTGTCTGAAGGTACTTTATCCTGGAAAGCATGTCAAGGTGTCCTGCGGAATACTGCTCAATCACATCCTTCACATCATAAGGCCTCAAAGTCTCCTTGAATTTTTTTTTATAGAGACGGAATTGTAGAATCCTACGAGGCAAAGCAGAGACATCTGTGCGTCACGAGTAGGAGTGAAGGAAACCACTTCAGAACTCAACAAACTCAGGGGCAGGGAGAGAAAAGAACCAAAGAGAAAATGACCTGATGGGGAGAACTTCCAACTCCTGGTCCTGGGCCTACCCTTTGAATCACAGAATTAGGCTGGCGAATGCCTCTCCATGACTGCCTCCCTTCAATCATTTGAATGATAAGAAAATCATAGTGACAATCCCAGACAACCTTTATGGAACATTCACTACAGGCCAGACACTGAACTATGTATTTTATGAACAGTCTGCTAATAGGTCAACTCAAAGATGATGAGACCAAGGTTCAGAGAGTTCAGCATCTCCCCAGGGCCATCTGGCTAGTAATGTCAGAGCTGTCCTCAAACCCACGTTTGTTTGCTGACAAGGCCCACGCTCTGAATCACTGTGTCACACTGCTTTCTGTCTGAGAACAGCTGACATATCTCTTCAATAGTCTCTTTAATTATTTGGCTTGTCAGCACTTGTCAACAGAAACTAGCTTCTGTTCCCTGAGTTTTCTCATAGTCTCAGTAAAATGGGGCACCCAGAGCCCATAGATACCAAACCCTCACCCCCACCTTCCTGGGAATCAATAAAGTCACCCCAGATAGCAAAACCCCCTTGAAAGGCCCATCAGGAGGCCAACTTCCACAGAGCAGAGTCAGTTAAAATCCCTAATAATAGGCCAGCAACAGAAAACCCCGCCTGCCCCAGGCCCTCCCTGCCGATGCTTGCACAGGTCTTTTTTTTTGTAATGCAAAGTTCATTTTGTTCATGCTAGCCCACGTCTCCAGCTCTAAACACTGTTTTGGCATGTTGATTATACCACCCATTTTACTTGTGATTCTTCCCACCTCTGTCATATTATAAGCTGGCCAACTGCCTGCTTTTGAAAGTAAAGTTACGCTGCAGCACAGCCACACCCCTTCCTTTATGCACTGTGTCCGGCTGCTTTTGTGCTACAAACTGAGTTGAATACGTGCAGTAGAGATCAACGGACCATAAAGCCTAAACTATTTACTCTCAGGCTCCTTACTGAAGAACTTGGCCCACCCTTGAACTAACCCATCAATAAAAATTCCAGAAGGACAGAGAGGAAAGCCAGAGCCTGGGGCATCCTGGCAGACACCTCCCTCCAGGATGACGCAAGTTCATTCACTGGTTTTCTTTGAATAAGATCATTCAATGCCTGTTATGAATTCAGGCAGCTGTGTCTTCATCCAGCCATATTGCTGTCATGTTGTACATGCAGTGTCATGAGAAACCGGGTCAATGGCTTTGGGAAGGGCCACTTATTATCACACTAATGTGCTTCCCTGATCTACTGGATTAGGAATCTTGCTGAAAATATCACTACCAGTTCTTGGAGAATCCACCTTGGTCTCTAGAACTCATAGCCACCACTGTGGAGTGCTTATAAGCTCCTCTCCTGATCTAAGTTTTACTTAGTGGCGTATTTTTCTTTTCTTGTGGAATTCTAAAGCAAAAGAGAACTAGGATGGAATGTAGTCTCATCTGATACAGACCGAAAAATCCTATAGCTGCTTGTCTTGTTCAGATTTCTAATTAAAGAGAATTAGATGGATGAAGACACAGAAGCAAAGCTAGTTTGAGTATGGAGCCTGTAAAGGAAGAAAAGTCCATGTCCGTATTCCCAGCAACCTTTAAGGTAAAGGGTGGCCAAAATGAGACAAAAGCATGCCAGTTGGGCATACTATCAGGAGCTGTGGGAGCATTTTTATAAAATGGCAGCAAGACTCAACCACCGTGACTCACTAATGCAGAAATCGTTTTGGGGCAGCATCCCCTGTGGAGTACTGACAAACTCCTGGACGTGACTTGGGGTTACTTGAGGGTCTGCCTGTCTACCTTCCCAAAGCCCAGGATACTCCACATGGCTGTGTCCTGTGGGGGCTGGGCTGGGGCCTGGGCAGGCCCCCAGGAGGGGAGGGGGCATTACCTGACGGCTCGGATGGCAGCCTTCAGGGTGGGGATCATGTCTTCAATGAGGAAGTCATTCCCGTAGCCCCTGTCTTCTGCCATGGGGTCACCAGTCCCGGCATCTGGGAGGGAGACACACAGTCAATGGCAGGACACAGCTTGGGGAAGCTTGGGGACCCTGCTCAGTCAGGGCCTTCCTAGCTCAGCCGCCAGAGTTCCTGGTGCTGCTTCGTGAACGCGCGCAGTGTGCCACAGCTGGGACGTCCTGCAGGCTCTCCTAACTTCCCCTGCTATTATCCAGGTGTCTGAGTCAGAGGTGCCCGTGGTTCAGGACTGGTGGTTGGGAGAAGAGGCTAGGAGGGGTGCCTGACGGGGCCCCTGGGGGCAGCAAAGAGCCCTCATGTGGGTGTTGAGACAGACAGACCTGAGTTCAGATTCTTGCTCTGTGGGTCACTATCCTTGTGACCTTGGGGGAGCCACCTTCAAAGCCCTGCTTGTCCTCTGGCTCACAGAGGTATTGCTCCCACAGCCTCTGCTGGGCACTTTTCCAAACCGCCTTCCACTCCCTGGAGGTGCTGGGCCCCTAGGTGTCCAGGTCACTCTGCGCTCGGGCCCTCACCATCCCTCAGGCAGGCCCGTGACAGTGCACTGATCCTGGCCATGCTTAGGAACCATGGGAATATGTCCTGAAGCTCCCTGGAGGGTCCTCACAGTGAATGCAGTGATCCTGGCCCAGGAAAACAGCTAACTTGCTGTACAAGTTGTGGGGACATAACACAGCCGCCTCCAGCCCAGGGACGGGAATAGGGTGAAGCCAGAGGTTGGTTCAGGAAGGGTGGGGGACAGGCTACTTTGCACACTGGTGAGGTCTTCACCAGGGAGGGAAGTGAGGAAGGAAGAGGGCTGGCTTGGGAAGGGGGAAGTGGAGAAGACAAGGGGAGGGAGAAGAGAGGCATTACCTTCAGAACTCTGCCAGAAAGCGTAGGCTTTCATGCGGAAGGCGGTGCGGAAGCGTTCTTTACTGTTTAAGCCAACAGGCTTTGGTTCTTTAGAAGGGCTTTCTTCTATGGCATCTACATTCAGAGGGGTAAATAGCTTTCCTTTAGTATTGCTACCACGAGGATTAGAAAGGCGAACCCGATCCAAGAGACCCAGCTTTTGGCTACAAAATAAGCAAAAGTGAAGAATTTTCCTCCTTGAGTGCAGGCTTTCGTAATTGCCCGTCCCTCTCCATCAAGACTCACCCATTCTCCTCCACGTGGACGGGGAAGGCGGGCCCTCAATGCTACATCTGACTTAGTGGCTTGGAATGGGCAGGGCTTGGCCCAGACCCTAGCTGGACAGTTTACTCGTCTTGGGCATGTCTCCTGACTTCTCTGAATTTCAGGTTTTTGTGTAAGTGGCGCTTAGATGAGATACAGGTTATAAACTGCCTGGTCAGTAGCAGGATGCACAAAGCTTCACGCCTTCTCCATTCCTTTGTAATACCCCATGGAGCCCAGTTAGCGCCTCACACAGAAGAAGCCTTACCAAATGTTCCTTAACAGAACTGGATGACATAAATTTCACAAAGCAGGAAACCTCACCTACATCCACAGACATTCCCATGGATGGAATTTTGGGGGGTGGGTTCCATGAGCTCAAGTGGGAAAAACTGCATCTTTAACTTACCTTTCACTGAGATTGAGCATGTTTTTCAATTCTGAATGTAGGTAATAAACCCCAGTAATATCCTCAATGCCCTGGTCACATCCTGTGACTTTCCACAACAGAAAGTCCAGGCCATTTCATATCCTGTTACCTCCCAGGATTGCTATGCTGTCATTACTTCAAAATTATGATAGTATTCAACCTGTTACTAGGTCTTGTCATAAGAGTCATCACAGAAAAGCACATATATGAGTGCAGCTCGAATGTTCAAATAGTTCAATAATTATGTTTCAGTATAATCAGCTTCTTTTGTAGCAGTATGCATTTTATTTATGAATTGAAAATTATTATTCTGAGAAAGGGTCCCTGGACTTCACCATACTGCCAGGAGTGTCCTTGGCACACAAAAACAGTAAGCCCACAGTAAGGTTGCCCTGGTGCAAAAACCAGCTGCACTTTGACTTGCAGTCCAGCCAGGTGACCTTGGACAAATCCATGACCTTTCTGAGCCCCAGTTACTTCATCTGTAAAATAGGGATGAGCACTCCTCGCTTCACCAGGTTACTGAGAGATGATGTTTATCGAGGATTTGGCATAGAGCCTGGCACACGGGAAGTGCTCTACATAGATTAATTTCTTCCCTCTATTTCTCCACCTCCTAGTGGGCACAGGGAATGAGGTCCTTTCAGTGTGGCACACATACCAGAGAGAAGCCACACTGCATGTTTGCACACATCAGTATACTCAACTCGGCTGCTCCCTTCCCCTCCCCCCACACGGGGTCTGTGCACCTGTACTTGTGGAATAAATTAGCAAATAAATGAATAAGGGTTATCAAATCAGCTTTGCATCGCCTGAGACAGTTCAGTATTTCTAAAGAGTGTGTCTGCTTATGACAGCCACGTGCATCTCATCAAAAGCTGCTGCCATCTTTGTGACTTGGTGGCAGTGAGGAGGTCACAGATGTTGGAGCACCAGAGAGGCTGGAACACATCTCCTGTTGAGCAGGTACCGTACATTCTCTGAACACTAGGTCCTCATTGGTCAAATGGGCCTAATAACACCTGCTTTGTAAGGGTTTGGCCTGCCTCACACACGATAACATCTTTTTTAGCCCGGCATAGAGAAGGTGCTAAGGCACATTTAGTTAACACATAAATGAATGAACATATGGATGAGCAGTCATTATTTATGACTCCCTCTGGACTGTTCTATCTCACCCAGCACATTGACATTAATAACCTGACCTGGGTAAATTCAGAGAAACTCCAATACCCAGAGGGTTCATCTTCCCTGAGCCAAAGTCAAAATTTTCAGAGAGGTTTTCCTGATGAGTACTATGTGAATGATCAGTAGGACAGAGAATGTATCAGGGTCTGTGGGCTACAAATACTGAACAAGGTGGGAAGTCAACACACACAGAAGGCCTTTTCACCCAGGAGCTAAGGAAAGGGGACTTTAGGACAGTCACTTCTCAGACTCTCTTTCTCTTGGCTCTTGCCTATGTCTTACGACACCTATACAGCCAAGCAGACCCATCATTCCACCTGCACCAGGCCCCTTGCCTGGCATCCCCAAGTCCCCTCCTGCATGCCACAGTACCCACGGCTCCTCCAGCTTGCAATGACCTTTCTTGCCTGCTCAGCCAACTTCATTCCCATCTGCCCCTTAAAACGGCCTGAGCATCCCTCTTGGAAATTAGCCTCCCCTCCGTCTGTTCTCCAAAGACATACTGTGTTTGTCTCTGCTGCCACATTTAACACACTGTATGGAGACCGTATGTTTCCATGCCTGCCTGCCCCACTGCTTTGTACAGTCTTAGCAAAGACTCTGCCCAGTTACTTCTAAACCCATCACAGCCCCTGCCCAGTACATCCTGGTGTTCAGGGTAGCAGAGAAAATCATGGGCTTTGGGGCGGACCAGCCTGAGAAACTGTGACCTAGGACACATAACTCAATCCCCACATGCACAATGCTGACAAGCAGGCCTTGCTGTGCATGGTTGCTCAAAGGTACTGAGCCTTGTAAAGTACTGAGCCAACCATCTGGGATGCGGGGTGTGAGGAGCCTTCAATAAATGCTGGCTGCCGTCATTATCTCAGTAAATAATCTGCCCACAGAAACAGGAGAAGGCTAATAACATGTGTGAAAAGGAAGGATAAAATTTCCTGAGCCACAAAACAAGTTGTTTTTTCTTTTAATGAACTGAGCTGAGATCTTGGGACTTACAGATTATTTTACAGTACTTTTAATGCTAGCCTCAAACACTCACCATTGTCATTGAACTTGACCTCAGCAGGAGATGAGTACATGAGGAGCTTAACCCCAGATAAAGGAAACCAGACAAAAGCAGTGGCAGCTGCTTTGTCCTGACTTGAAATCTCGGCGTAACTGCTGATGACTGGAGAGAGAATGAGCAGCCTCTTGGTTCTATCTGTGCTGGGATTTAGCATTCGCTTATTTGGCATTTAAATGCTTCATTGCAACCTCTAACCGTCTGAATGGCTTTAGTTATGCTCACTTAATATCCCATTGGTCACAGAGCATGGTTCCTGAGAGATGGATTCCAACAGCGTTTAGGAATCCAGATGTGTTGGGCTCAAGTCCGAAACCTCAGCTCTGAATTACTCACAGCCGTTGCACCTTAAGAGGCTAATGGCGCTCTTCCTCCAGCAAAGTGGGTGATCAGCTTACGTCTTAATTCTGTTGCCTGCAATCCGAGACCCTAAAGGATAATCAAATGCAAGGCAAAGTCCAATCCTGAAACTCAAAACCCATCTCTACCTTCTCTGTAAGGATTTCTGATGCATAATTCAGGCCTGTGCTTCGAGGGCACTACAGCAGGTTTTGCAAGGAAAGCTTCCCTTGGAGCTGACATCAGATTTCCTCGGAAAGCCAGGGTCCCCGATTTGTTAAGTGTAGACAAGAACGTTCAGAACACGAATTAGGAAAACTGGAAATAGATGGACTGAGGATGGAAAAGTACAGTCACGGTTGTTCTGTCCTGGCAGATACAGCCTCTGCGCTGGGCTCCTGCCTCACGTCCCAGCGCAAGGAACTCCAGCCATGTTAAACCCCATGCACGTCCCAGCCTTTGCACATGCTGACCTGTGCCTGGGAAAACCTTCATTCCTTCTTTTATCTAAATGATCCTGACTTTTGTCTGAAACTTGGTTTAAGAATTAGCCCCAAGACTCACTTCCACGCTTGGTCCAATTAGATATCCATTCACCATGCCCCTTGATCACCTTAGGATTTTCTCAGCCATGGCACCCGCCACTGTAACGAAATCTTAGATTCAGCAGGAGCTCTCTCACTACAGCAGTGGTTCTCAACCAGGGCCAATTGTGCCCCCAGTGGACATCTGGCAATATCTGGAGTCATGCTTGACATAACTTGGGGTATTCTACCGGCCTCCAGGGGGTGGAGGCCAGGGATGCTGCTAAATACCCCCCAATGCACAGGCAGCCCCCCACAATGAGGAGTGACCCCACCCCTATCAATAGAGCTGAGACTGAGAAACTGAAAGGAAAGCTATTGGTCTGGAAACTACTCTGTTCAGTTTTGCGTACCTAACAGTGCCTGGTGCACAGTAAGCATTATTATGATACTGAAGGAAGGGAGGAAGGAATATGGTATTTGATCTTCTGATTAATAAATGTATCCCAACAGCTGAGAGAGGGAGTGCTGTGTAGTGTAAAGAGTGTGGGCTTTGTGAGTTCAAGAACTGGGTTCAAATCTCTACTCTGTAGTTAATATTTCCACTTGGGTAAGTCATTAACTCTCTCTGATTCATTTTTTCACTTGTACACTCGAGCTGGTATTATTTATTTGTTCAACAAAAATGTGTTCTCTACCCCATAAATGCTAGGCTCTTGTTGACTTGTTGAATATACACTGGTGACTAAGACAGACATGGTTTTCAGGCTCCAGTGAGCTTATGATAAGGCTAGGAAGACACACAATAAGCAAACAGATACAAATATTGTTACAAATTCAACCAGGAAACAAAGAATGTGCAGTAATGGAGAAGAGTAGGAGGTCAGCATAGCTAGGGTGCTCAGGGAAGGCCCTTTGGGTGGATAAGACCAGTTAGGAGGTGAATTTCAGTGGTTCAGGATCAAAATGATGGTGGTCCAGACTTTGAAGGTGAGACCCAAGGGTGAGAAGAAGCCAGACTTCAAAGGAACAGCATGAGAGCTGCCCAGGCAGAAGAATCACACATGGGTGCAAGGATGTGAGCTCTGGGTTTGTGCAACTAACCGAACCACTGTGAATGATGGCAAACTGGCACACGAAGATATCAGAGGCCATCTCACTCAGGGATCTCAGAGTTAGGGTTCGAATTAGAAACAGGAAATATAATTTCTATTTTATTCTAAGTGTACCTAGATGTCACTAAGAGTTTTAAGGGGAAAGTATGCCAACTTTGCATTTAAAAAAGGACACACATGTTCATAGCAGCTTTATTCACAACAGTCAGAAGCTGGAAACAGCCCAAATGTCCATCAGTAGATGATTGGATCAACTAAACATGATATATACACACAATGGAATATTACTCAGCCTTAAAAAGGAAAGAAATGCTAATACACACTACAACATGGATGGACCTTGAGGACATTATGCAAAGTGAAATAAGCCAGTTACAAAAAGACAAATACTGTATGATGCTCGTTACACAAAGTATCTACAGTAGTCAGTTGGTTTCCAGGAGCTGGGTGAAGACAGAGGGGATAGAAGTTGCTTTTAATGGGTACAAGCTTCAGTTTTAAAAGAGGAAGTTCTGGAGATTGGTTGTACAACATGTGAATGTACTTATTAACACTGCCAAACTGTACACTTAAAAATGGTAAGACGGTAAATGTTAGGTGACGTGTGGGCTACCAGAATCAAAAGTTAAAGAAAAAGAACGTGACGACTGTTTGGTGGAGAATAGACTGCAGGGAAGGAAGAACAGTAAAGGAGCCCCTCAAGTCTTCCAGGCAAGAGATGTTACCAGCTCGGGTGGGGGTGTGACCGTGGGAGGAGACGAGAATTTTAGCATATATCTTGGAGTAGAACCACGACAGTCTTCCTTGATGGGGTCTATGTGGGCTTGGAGGGAAAGAGGCAGGTGAGACACCACTCCTAGATGTCTGGCTACACAAATGGGTGGGTGGTGATGCCATTTTCTTCAGCTGAGCAAGACAGGACCAATAAGAGTGGGATTCGGAGGAAAAGCCAAGTCCCTTTCCCTGACGTGCACACAACCACACACAGACACACTTCCCACAAGACCTGTGTGGAGCAGATTTTACTAAATTGTGAGGATTTGCCTCACAGCTCAAATAAATTAAATAGGAGGCATCACTATGAAAATATGTAAGGAAGGTGGGAAACTAAAAATTAATTTTGGTTTGTGTTTGATTAAGAAACACTAGAAAGACACCCTAGGAACTAAAAAAGAAGTTTCTTGTGAGGGAGGGGTGGTGGGAACAGAGCGGATGGGGACAAAAGTGGGACAAGACATTTCACTGTATGAGACTATATTGTCTTGATTTAGGAGCGATTCACATCTTTTTTTTCAGAAAATTTAAATTAAAAAGTAAAATTTAAAAATCAGGTAGGTCCCCTCAGGCCCCGTGTACTGGGAATTTCCCAGGGGCTTTGCCTTCCAGCTGCATTTATCCCCCTTCTACTCTCCCTCCACGAGCTCTTTCCTGCTCCAGGCTGGACTTCTGTGTCTCCCAATTCAATTAAACTCTCTTTTGTCCCTACTCTCAAGATCGGCTGTAGGCCTGATTTTGCACATTAAAAACTGATAAAACTGCTCAATACCTACATTGATCTGAGTCCTAAGCCAGCTCTACACTATATGGAAAAGACCCTGAGCACAGAACACCTGGAAATGTGGGTGCCCATCAGAATAATAGTGATGACAATAAAAGTGAAGCCCTGTACAGCATGAGAAAGACTCCACGTCTCACCCTTACAGCAGCACGGGGAGGTAGGTAGTTTCACCATAACCATGACATAATAAGGAAACTAAGGCACACAGGTTTGGCAACGTGCCCAAGTTCATAGACCCAAAGTTCTTATAAGTAACCTGTAACTCACAGTGTCTAATGCAGCAAAACAACGTGGGTCCATATCTGCCCCAAACTCACAGCACATAGGACCTGAAGTGGCTTAGGACGTCCCTAGTCCAACCTCCTTCTTCTGGTGATAAGGCAGCCTGGGCCAGGGGATGGGGCGTCCTGAGGGGCACTCCAGGCTGAGGAGGGAAGTGGGAGCATAAAGCAGGGACAGAGAGACAGGACTGTGACTGGACTGACTGCTGGGCTGTAAGGAATAGCAATACAATTTTGAAATACCCTTGATGTGTTCATCCGGTTTTCTCTCATTTGGATGGTTCTGCAAAGTTAGCTGAGTGAATGGCTTATTTGGTTTCCTCTGATCCAGCAAATCTGGGAATCCGAGCCTGTTCCCTGGACATTTGCAGCTGCTACTCTGAGGACACACAGACTCACACAATGATATGAGAGTGCCGAGCAATGTATTTTTCTTTGTTGCTCTCCTAAAAGAATGATTTTCTCCATGTATCCAAATCTCATGTATGAATAATAACTTACTAACCAACCAGCACTGATCTCTAACAAGCATTTACTATGTACTAGGCCACAGGTGACATTGCAACCAGTCTATGAAGTTGATATTATCCGCACTTCATGGATAAGGACATGGGGACACAGGGAGGTTGCGTGAGTTGTCCAAGATCACACAGTTAGTAAGGAGGCCAGGCTTTGAAGTCCAGTAGTCTGACTCTGGAATCTGTTCTCAGGCCCTATTGCTATGACTACCTTCTAATTTTACCACCTGGTTTACTTTTAGTCCCTGGTTAAAGAGGAGAGAGAAACACAGATCTGAAGGGAGCCAAGAAGACACAGGATTGAATCCTGGCTCCTGTGCAACTTGCTTGACCCTGCTGAGTCCCCGTGTCCTCATCAGTGTTGGGGGATACTGAAATCTAACCCTCATAAATGCCCTCCTTAAAATCACATACTCTGGATCTGCTCAGATAGCTTCACACCACATGCAAACCCATCCTGCTTGCCTTTGGCAAATACAGAGGGTTGAATGGGTTCCCCAAAAACCTATGCTCAAGCCCTTTCCTGATAGCTGTGAATGTGACCTTATTTGGAAATAGAGTCTCTACAGATGTTTGGATGAGGTCATACTGGAGTAGGGTGCATTCTTAATCCAATGACTAGTGTCTTCATAAGGGAAGGAGAGGGACCTTTGGGTACAGGGACATAGACACACATAGAGGGAAGGCCATGTGAAGATGGAGGTGAATAATGGAGTGATGGGTCTACAAGCCAAGGAATGCCAAGGACCTCTAGAAACCACCAGAAGCTGGAAGAGGCAAGGAAGGAGTCTTCCCTGTAACCTTGGAAGGGACAGATCCTAGTGACATCTTGATTTTGGGTGTCCAGCTTCCAGAACAGCCAGACAATAAATTTCTGTTGATTTAAGTCACTCAGTTTGTGGTGAATTCTTATGGCAGCAACAGGAACGAATACAGTGAACAATGAGGGCTTAGTGGGCACATAAGTACTGTTTTCAGACTGATGGAACCAGGTCAGAGCAGATACCATTACAGGCTCACAGGCGGAGAGGAGGCTAATGAATGGTGGGGACAACCATCCACTTTCATATTTTGGCAAAGTCATAAAATGGAATTTCTACACTCTTAGAAGGACTGAGAAGGAACCCCTAGCCATCTACTGGCTCCTCCCCATAGGAGGAGGTGAATAATCTGATTGGGTCATGGTGAGTGAGTGATAGCCACTGGCCCATTTTCTTGATTGGTTGGGCTTCCACACTAAATGTCAGTTCTGTATTCAAGGTCACATGTGGTCTCTGTCTGGTTCTCAGTGCACCATGGGGTCAGGCAGGCCATGGCTGGCTCAGGCAGTGTCTGCCCTGTCCATGCACTGATCTTCAGGCCAGACTTTGTGGGAAGCGTTATGATGAAATTCACTGTTGTCCTGGAGCCAATCCTTCTTTACCCTGCAAATGTAGCCTATATTTTGATCCTTCTCTGACTCCTCTATTTACTCCTCAATGGGCTTGTAATTCAGAGGGAAGAGGTGCTATAAATAGGCACTTTCCATATTCCAAAAGGACAATTGAGACAAAGCCCTTATAACAGGTGAGGAGTCACTCTGAGGTTACACAAAATTGGTCCCAATCTCCCCCCTGCATCTCAGCTCCTCCACAGCTTGGGACCAGTGTGTTGCAGGATCTGGATGGCTGGAGCCAACAACTATGAAATTGTGTCCAAGACTTTCATTTTGCTCTGGGTAAGAATTTCCTCACCAGTAAAACTGGAGGATTGGATTAATTGATCTAAAAATTCCTGCACACGTTTTATAGTCATTGATTCTCATACAGGGAAGGAGGTTTACCATGAACATCATCCATCACCCTGTGAGGTGAATTTCATGTGGCTGATGTCCTAGGGAGGAGGCCAGGTGTGAAGAATGGTGTCTGACCAAATGCTCCTTCACTCTGAAGAACAGATCCTGGCTCTGTGCCTTTCCCTGCCTCCACAGCCTCCTCTCATGGCAGGGACTCCAGCCACATGAGTCATGAAACAGTAGAAGAAAAAGAAAGGGAGGGGGGTATATGCAGCGACCGATCAGCTAACTGTCCCCAAGGACTGTGAGGGCCAGAATGGTGGCTGGGACCACATACTGTGCGAATAGACCAACCAGATCCAAGTCCTGCTCTTGCTACTGTCTAGCTGTGTGACTGTGCAAGTCACTTACCTTTGGAACCTCATTTTTCTCACCTATAAAATGGGTATGAAAAATAATATCTACTGATAGGGCTCAATGGGCTTAGAACTATACCTGGCAAACAGTAAGCATTCTTTATAAACTATTGATATTATACTTGAATTCTTTGACCCAAAGAATGATCCTCTACTAAATTTAATGGTAAGAACACAATAAGGAGACAGAAGACAGAAAATGCCTGGAACAAATTTCCTCCTGCTCCAAAGACCAACACAGAGAAGAGTCCAGAAGGCTGCTGTTCAGATTGGATTGTTTGAAAACACAAAGTGAACAATGGAGCTCAAGCGAGGGGTTATTGTCAACACAGTTATTTGTTTCAAAAATTCAAAAAATAATGCTGGTTTCTTTCAAACAAATGCCCCTAATGATCAGCACTGATGCATGTTTACTAATAGTTACAATTGGTGGTTAAATGATGTCCCATAAAATATAAGTTTTTTTATGGTATAATTTATAGAATAAATGAGACTTGGCATGGTTTATTGTTGGTATTCTTTAATGCAATATTACTTTCAGGGATTTGAAAATTTATGGGTAGAGTTTATGCTTGTCATGGGCAACTGTCATTTTTTGTCTGCTCCATTTCATGCCTTACTCTTTGGGGAAAAGGAACTGATTCCTCTTCTTCAACCAAGTGGCTCTAGGGGCTGTCAATCATATTATCTTGAACCCACACCACTCTGCTCCAACAGCTGCATGCGTGAACCAGAGTTCGGCCGGTAGCCTCTTACCCTCTGAGCCATAGATATTACCCAAGGTATGAGGATGTGGCCCATGGGTCGATCTAAGTGCTTCCCTGGGATTTTCTGACTTGGAGTTGGGTGAAGGATAGATGGACAGAAGAAAAGGAGAAATACCTGATCCTAGGGCTGCTGGTATCCACACCTTCAACAGTATGGAGAAATCAGCTGAGAGGCGGGGCAAAAAAGGGAAGCAGAGACGAGAACAGAAGAGAGAAATCCCAGAAGGGTCCCATTCCTCGTTTCCCAGGGGTCCCCACCTTCTCTGATGGGGTGCTATGTAAGCCATTACATCTCCCTCTTAGTCCAAGTTAGTTTAAGTTGGGTTTATGACACTTGTAGGATTAAGAGTTTGTCCATCCATCCATCCAGCACTTTTTTAGTAAATGAATATCTACGGAAAGCAACCATGTGCCAGGATGGGTTCCAAGCACAGTTTCAGGAGCTGGAGATCAAGCAGTGAATAAGGAGCAGGACCAAGGGTCTAGCGACTAATGAGGTGTGGCCAGAGGGTCAAGGAGGGTCTCTCTTGGGAGGTGACATTAGGCAGAATCCCAGATGAAGTGGAGGAGAGAGCTACATGACAGCATGAGATACGTGTTCCCAGCCTGGCCAAGGGAGAACAGGGCTAAGATCACATGTCACTCTCTACTCCTGGGCTGCAAGGGAGGCATGGCAACCACCTGTACCACAGGGACTCGGCCTAATGTGGTCTGATAGCTGGACAGACCTGTGTGTGAAACCCTGCTTTGGCTATTTTCAGCTTGGCGTGGGTTTAAGTTATGTAAATACTTGAGCTCACTTTCCTCATAAGTAAAATGATGGTACATGTCTTTTCATTAATTCATTTATTCACTGAGAAAATATTTATGGAGTGCATCCTATATTTCAAGCACAGTATAAGCCTATGGAACTCATGGTCTAGAGAGGAAGAAAGAATTTTTAAAGTTTTCACTATATATAAACAAAGGGTTTATTAGGAAGGTGCTGAGTCCTTGCTAGAGGTGCTGTGAGTGGTGCATCTAAGCTAGGTGAGAAAGGATGGGAGGTGTCAACTGCCCTCACTTTTATAAAAAATGAACTACAGTGACCTATGTAAGTGCTTAGGTCCTTGTAAGCCCACAACAGAATTGGCTCTCTTCCTTCTGATTAACCTCAGAATCATAGATCCTGAGAAAGAAGCATAAAATTATCACAGCCAACCTCCCAGTGATCACAGCAAGTCTGCAGGACCTGAGTTCCTCAGACAAATCTGCACAGATCAGAAGAGTCAAGGGAGCTCTGTCCGTGGGACATGAGAAGCCCATCCCTCTGGTGACCCCTTGGTGGGGGTGGGAACAGCCTTATAAGTGACTACGTATGGGCTTGACTTCTTCCAACAGGGGACTAACCTCTGCATTTTCTCACCCCAACCCACAACCAGGATCTGTTAGGCGTCAGGGAACAGAACTCTTTCCTCAGGCTGACAAACAAATATGTGGGCTACCTATGCTAGAAGAGGAAAATGTGACCAACTCCAAATCTGAATCCAGAAATTTAGAAATACTAATGAAACATTGGTTAGTGATAACCTACTGAAGAAGTTAATCCTAAGACAGAAAATGTACATCATTTTCTAAATGTACTATTATAGAAAAAATACCATTTTAAAACACATGTACATTGCTGACCACTCTCCAGTCTTTCTTCCGCCTTCTTGAGTAAAGGCACTGATTCCTGGGTTGACGATCTACCCATCCTCCCGCTAGATCGCACACCGCTCCTCCAGCTTTCTTAGCTACAATCACACCTGGCATCTCACCTGTCGATCCATCAGCCAAACTTCTTTGTTAGATAAACCCAAAATATTGCACCACAAGCCTGGATGGGGGAGAGTGAGTGGTTTATATAACTGAGCTCTCCTTCTCTGAGGAAAATGAGCCAGCTAACACCCAGAAACTCTAACCCTGAGAAATCACAGAACGTATTTTTCCTCTGCACCCCTGGCAGAGTGGAGAGTTCTTGAGAGGGGACTGAGCAACTCGGTGATCAGATTTCAGAGAGCCCCTTCTTAGTAACTGGAGAAGCATACCAAGGAAAGCCTCAAGATGCAACTACCTGGAATCTGCTTAGACCAGGAGTGCCTAATCCAAAGCACGGTGCTATTTTTCATGTAGTGTACTTTCCAGTCTGGCTAAATTCTGCTCATGTCTGTATAGAAAAGGCTCTAAGGATAGATTTAGGAACTCACACACAGTGTCAACATCTACATGATTTAAAACCCTGCAAGAGAAGGAGGGGACAGAGCACTCCTTTGGGGGTCCTGAGGCCTGGCCGGTAAAAGTCCTGGTACTCAGGGGCTCTGTAACTTAGGGCCAGCCTGTCCTCTTGGAGGCTGTGGCTTCTATAAAAGCCTCCAGGAGATGACCTCTGAGGTCGCCCTGCTCTGCCTCTGTGAGCCGTGTGCTGCTGGGGGTTCTCTAGCACATGTCCCCTCACACTGTCATTGTCAATTCTCCAGCGCTTGTCGCAATCTCGCCAGGTGCCTCCTACAGTCCGAACTGGGTCCAGGGAAGAAACAGTCCATTTGAGAACAGACCCAAAGGAGGCTGGAAGCCCAAACCATACCTCTGCATGTGAGCCATAAGGGGCTGTGTGTGACATGTCCCCCCAGAGGGGTTATGCACGGTATCAGGGGACACATTCAAGAGGACTTGACCCAGCATTCCAAAGGCCATTGTCCTCAAGTGGTTCCCCTACAATGTGGCCCAGGGTCTGACACCTGCTCTGCCCCAATTCTGTCAGCTTTCCACGGATAGCAGTGGAGCATCAGGAGACTGACTTCAAGGCCTCAGTAGTAGTTTGTCAACAATTATAGATGAAATGTATACTTTTTCATACATTATGTAGATTACATATGTAAGTAGCTTCAACAGATGTTTGAGAGAGATGGTTTTGCTCTATAATCTGGAGCAATGTCCATTGCCTCCCTGCTACGGTGACACCTTGATGAGATGGACTGAGAAAGGCAGGGTAGGGAATGCTCCTCATCTGGAAGAGCAGCCTGCCTCTGCAGCAGCCTGCAGTGAGAGTGGTCTAGGTGGGATCACGAGTTACAGTCTTGATTCACTTTGTGAAGAACTACCTGTGAACCCAAGAAGCAAATGAAGCCAGACACAGTGGGAATAACATGGCCTTAATACCCAGACCCAAGTGAGAATATTGGTCTTGCCTCTCAGTGGCTGTGTGACCTGGGAGAATAACTCAACCTCTCTGAACCCGTCTCTTCAATCCATAAATGAGGACAGGAGGGCCTCTCTGTGTTTGTGAGGACTAAACGAGAAAACACATTCAGGACTCCAGACACAGAATCCTGCCTGGAGGACACACTCAGTAAGTGTCTGCTGCTGTGATCCTGCTAAATTGTCCTTGAGTAAATTAACATGACAATGGCGGAGGAATATGGTGGCCAGCAACAGGCAGCAGCCGTGAGCCCCGAAACACTATCTTGTGACCAGCGTGCTGCCCAGGGGCACTACACCACACAGAATTGGACCCTCTTTCCCAACACACTCGTGGGAAGAAGGGGATTCATAATCAGAAACGTACCTGGCTGCCGCCTCCAGCTGTTCTTTCCTATAAGGAGATGAAGGAGAAAGAAAGAAACAAAGTATAAATTACTTGCAATAGCTTTGCCTTTGCCCCCCAATTTCCCCATGGCTTCCCTTTAATGAAGACAAAGAAGCAGGGTGGAGCTCTAAGCAAGATGGCAAGTGTGGATGGGGCCCACAGAACAAGGCGGGTTTGCCCGGCCAGAACCCAGGCCTTTACTCTGCTGGACTGGCTCTGAGGCTGGCTGGTGGTGCTGGGCTCAGGGGATTTGTTGATCTACAGAGACAGACCAGGAAACCAGGAATTTCATAATTTAGCAGCCACACACCTAGTCCCTCTGTCACCATCACCAGCATTGTTGACATCACCATCATCATCATTGCTAATATTTTCGGAACTATAATTACTAGGCAGATACTATTTTAAGTGCTTTTTATGAATTAACTCATTTAATCCTCATAACAACCCTATGAGGTAAGTATTAGTATCATTCCCGTTTTCCTGATGAGAAAACAGGCACAGAGAAGTTAAGTAAGTTGTTCAAGGTGTCATGGTCAGAAAGCAGAGTCAGGATTCAAACCCATGTGATCTGGGTCCATAGCCCACGCTCCTAACTATGAGGCCACATGTGGCATCCACACATTCGTGACTCTGAACCTTTGCTCAGCCTCTGCTTAGAACTTGCATCCTTTTTTCTCTTCTGGGAGCAGACCTAATGTGTCCTTTAAAAAAGTTCCAGCTATCGCTTCTCAGCCTGTTGGCTAAGATCAAGTGTAGTATCTGTTCTTATCAGTTTAAAAAAGTTCTAGCTAGAGAGGCTGGCTCCTGCTTGGGTTTCTTATCCAACTCCCCAGGGTCTAGGCTGAGCTAATCTCTTCCCCAAGGCACTGAACTCGGATCACATTGTCTTAGAATTATGTGGTCATCCATGAGCTGCCTAGGGGAAAACAAAGCCTCTGTTTTCCTTCATTTCTCAAACTTGAGCACCCCATGCCCTGACAAATATGGAATGGGAAACTGGCCTGTCACTGGAATCAAGGAACAGGAGAAATGGGGAGAGAACAGAAGCACCATGGTAGAGAAGTAAAAGGGCCACTTGTAGAGTTAAACTCCAAAAGTTACCAGAAGCACCTGGAGAGAAAATGCTCTGATTTCCTGGAGTACTCTGGGTCTCTGATTTCAGGAGAAGTAGGGAAAGCAATAAGAGAAGAGAAAGGTGAGGGAGTAGACTGGGCAGGATCAAGGCCAAAGGTACTATGGGAAATGGTGTTAAGGAATTAGAGGCACCACTCTCTCACTCTCCACGACAACATGTCACGCCTTCTCCTCTACCACCACGCTTTCCCACCAGCTCACGACCTTGACTCACCTCTCAGTGAGCTAGATCTGCCCCACGGTCCACCACCAAACTGACAACCTCTTACACCTGGCTCCACCCACCTGGCTTCTCTTCTGTGCCGACGGATGAAAGGCGCATGCTACTGATGGCCAATCCTCACTCACGCTTCCGAGCCCAGGCCTCCTACCCTGCTCTCTTCACGAGTCCTTCCCCTCCCCACTGCTTCCACATCTAGCGCTCTCTACCGGACCCTTTCCACGCAGGGAAGAACCCTGGCCCCATGTCCCACTCCAGCTGTCATCTGCGCTTGCTGTCCCCACGTGCTCACTGCCTCTCAGCAGTCTTCTATGCCACCGCTCCACTGGGACTACTCTACTCAAAGCCCCGACCAACTCCAAGTGGTAACATCCATGGGCTCTTCTGTGTCTCCATCCACCTGTGGCAAGATCAGCACAGCTGCCCCCTTTCTGTGTACTCTTACGTCCCCAATGCCAAACGCAGTGCTTAGCACATAGGAGATGTTCAGTAAATATTTGCTGAATGAATGAATGGGGTAACTGAATAAAAGACCTTCACATTCCTGACAGGGTGTTCTAGTCCTGCTGTCATTCAACAGTGGTTTCCTAAGACTATAATTTGGGAGCTTAGTATCTTCCTTTCCCACTGTGACACTGATGCTTCCTTCCAGCCCAGATTGCTCCAGCACAGCCTGAACACCTACTATGGGCCAGGTACTTTGACATATTTCACAGGTGTTTTCACATATTTTATTCAGTTTCACTTTCAGAAATAGGTATTATTATCCCAGTAACACCTCTCTCATCCTAATTTTCTCCCTAAAACACTTTTTGTTCCCAGAAATACAATGGGCTTTGGTCTAAGACTTGGGTTCCAATCTTAGTTCTATCACTTACCAGCTGGGTAAAATTAGACAAGTTAATTAATCTCACCAATGCTCTGTTTCTTCACCTATAAAATCTGGGTTATGAAAAATGGGGTTGCCCATTCTACTTATCTTCCAGGACATTCTAAAGATTAAATAACACAGTGTGTATGAAAGCAGGTCCAGTGTTATCTGGCTGTAGGGAGGGATAGCTGCATATAGCCCCCCATCTCTATTTTTAAGCATTCCAATAATCTGGACCCTGGTCAACAAAGGAACAAGGTCTGCATATACAATAAATAACTGAATCTTTTTGGGAAAGTAACTTCTACTTCTTTGGCCTACGTCTCATTTCCATTTTCATTCTCATATCTACTGATTCCAAGCTATACTGTCCAAGATGTAGCCACTAGTCACATATGGCTATTAAAATTAAAATTAAATAATTCATCCTAAGGTGCACTAGTAACAGACACTGGCTCAAAAGCCACACATGGCTGGTGGTTAGCATCTTGGACAGCACGGCTGTCATTGCTTTTACTGAGCAAACTGACCTTCTGGTGATGGAGAGCAAGGTCAGGTTTTTAATGTCTGCCTTCATCTCTGCTTCCACATGAGAACGGCCTATCTATCATCCCTCCTGCATCATCTCCCTGTACCTTCTCAGATGCCCATCCCCTTCTTGTACTAAGCCTCCACTGTCTCCACTGACCAGCAAATGAGAAGACCTGGGTTTGGTCTCAACTATGCCCAACGACGTGTGTGCCCTTGAGCAATTCCTGAAGTTTTGGAGGCCTAGGGTTCTTCTCATATAAAATTGGGTTTAGACTTGAAACTCTCTGAGGCCTATTACAATGGAAAAACCACGAGTTTATCATTTTAATATTAGTATTTAAGTTTATCATTAAAGTATTAAGTATTAACAAAAGAGAAATGAAAACGCACCATCATTCTCCATCCATGCTAGCCCCAAACATATATATATACTTGGAAACTAACAAAGGGCTCCCCTGAGCTGGAGAGTTTCACGTAGCACCATGGCTAGAGATGTGCTGTGCAACTTCATCCTTCACAACCTCTGGGAGGAAGGTAAAATGGTGCAGCCACCACAGACAATAGCCTGGCAGTTCCTCAAAAAGTTAAACATAGAGTTACAATTGCCAATCCTAAGTATATACACAGGAGAACGGAAAGCGTATGTCCACATGGCATGTACGTCAGCATAATAACCAAAAAGTGGGAACAACCCGAATGTGCATCAACTGATGGACAGATAAACAAAATGGGCCATCAAGTAAAGGAATATTGGTCATCCATAAAAAGGAATAACATTCTTATGCACGTGACAACACAGATGAAACCTGGGAACATGTTAAATGTAATAAACTATACATAAAAGACCACATATTCTAAAATCACATTTTTATATGCAATGTCCAGAATAGGCAGAATAGAGATATTAAATAGATTAGTAGTTGCAGGGACTCAGGGAAAACAGGAGGGAAGACTGACTGCTAATGGGGACAGGGTTTCTTTCTGGGTTGATGGAAATGCTCTGGAGTCAGACTACATGATCGCGCCCAGTTTTATAAATATGAAAACCACCAAATTGTCCATTTTAGAAGTGTACCTTTTAGTGTATGTGAGATCCTCTTACAGCCTGTGAAACATATCTCAATAAAGTCATTAAAAAAAAAAAAGCATAAACAAAAGACAAAAAGTCTTTAGGAGGCAGGTGAGGAAACACCAGTGTATTATCATCTCCTCCTTTGCCATTAAACATATGGAGTAGGTTGGAATTCAGGGCTATTCCTTTCCCAAGGGACTACATTGCTTCAGAACGGTTGCCAAGTGAATTTCTCTAGTGACTTTATACTTTTGTCCTTGAAGAGAAGAAAGAAAGAAACGTTCTCTCTTAGTCGAAAAGTCATTCCCATATCACAGCAGCTGTCTGCAGCACAATGCATCCCTCCATGTCTCAGACAGCTAGGACAATGCCTTATTTATAATAAATCAACCCAAAAGAATGGGCCTCGTGCCAAGGCCTTGGGATGCATAGCAAATGGAAATCATCTTGGTTCTGCATTCAGTGTGGTTGTGCGTGTTCTTGCCTTTGAGTTCAAGGTCACTGTCACTAGGGCCCTCTAGGGAACTTGAAAAAATACTGATGCCTGGGTCCCACTCCTGGGAATTCTGACTTAATTAGCCAGGAGTGTGGCCTTGAGCATTGGGGATTTTTTATGATTCAAACGTGCAGCCCAGACTAGGACCCACTACCCTGAAGGATGTGCCCCAGGAAACCACGAAGACCACTGGCACAAGTACAGACCACGGGAGGATGGTTAGCCACGCTCCGAGCACTCACACAGGCCACCACTTGCCTGAAGAATGGAAAAGAGACGACTGATTCATAGAAGCGCCATGTTGCTACAAGGTCAATCCTGTTGGGGTTTGTAGCATAGTATCTCCAGGCAGCCTGAGGAGGAGAGAAGGGGCAGAGCGTCACACAGGATGCCCCGTGGCAGAACGCCCCCGCGGCCCTTATGCATTTAGGTAACATCCAGGGAAGCTGAGATTCTTGGCTTTTTGTAGCTCCTTGGGGAAGAAAACCTTCCTTGACCCCATCACCTGGGAGCTACCATGGGCAGTGATGGGCTGGGGCCGGGAGGTGAGCTGCAGGGCAGGGCGCTGGCTGTAAAGTCCTGAAAGTCCTGAAAAGAAAGCTCTTGCTGCCAGGTTCCCCGAGACTTCTCAAGTAGGTGGGAAGATGAACACTATCTTCTGTGCCATTTCCGGGTACTAGAGACAGCCCCGGAGATGAGGCTTTAATTCTAATAGATTAGAACTTTGGGGAGACTGCAAAGGTTTGGGCCAGGGGGATAACGGAGCATTGGGGATTGGCATAGAAACTATGGTATGAAGGATAACATCATGTACCACCCAGTATCTGACCCACTGACCCACTGACACACTCATGCAACCAAACACAAATTCATGAGCAGGTGGTCATGCAGACATTCAACCCCGCGCAGCTATAGCCACAACACTCCACTTCCCTATTCTCTGTGTGCTCATCAGCCCAGGTAGCCACGGAGCAGGAGCTCTCTCTGAAGTACAAGGACACTCTTCTGCCTTTCCCACCCACCACCTCTCACTAGTCTCCCAACTTCCAGTCCACGGTGTGGGCAGTGATAGAGTCAGACAGCTGGCAGGCCTCCAATGTACACCAGTGCTTGCCTGTCTATTGGGCAGGACAAATAGGCAAACTGCCCAATGTTTTGCATGGGTGAGGCATCTCTTCCTCTCTTGGCTATGGGTACTCTATCGTTAGCAGATGTGAGGGGGCACATCTCCTTATAGCCAACTGGCTTAGCCCCTGCACTCTAGGCTGACTCTTCCTCGAGGACTTCTAGGTCAAGACTGGAGTGGGAAGTAGAAGCCTAGAACGGACTCAGGCCCACCCCAAACTCTCCACTCCCAGGCTGCTAGTAAAACAGCTGATGCGTCAGTCCCTGAGCCTTTTGTCTATTTCCTGCTTGGCTTAGAACCTGGAAGGGAGAGTGACAGGACTGTCGCATTCAGTACACAGGTCAAACAGATAACACCAGCAACACCCAGAGCCACCCACAAGCAAGCACGGTCCTGGGTCCTGCCCTGGTTCATGGGCATGCCCACTCCTGCACAGGCGTGCACGCACATGCACACACGGACGCAGACACGGAGAGTGGGGCCGTCCCAGGGCCCCGGCACACACCTGGATGAGCTCAGCGGCCGGCTTCCTCCTCTTCTCAAAGTGTTTCTGCCGGTGCTGTTCCTGCACCTTGAGGGCCAGTCCTGACCCCAGGATGCCCTGGGGGGGAGAAGGCAGGCCCCGAGGTCAGCCCACCCCCTCCTGGGGCCACAGTGACGGCGCCAAGCATGGGGAGAAGGGGACACCCCTCCCGTCTCTGCAAGGGCTGCTGGGCTACATGGAGCCATGAAGTCAGGAAGGCCTGGGTTCTGCCCCCAACTCTGCCGCTTCCAGTGCTGAGACCCTGGCCAAGCCTCTGTCTGCTGCATTTCTGTCTCCTTCGTAGGGAAGTGGGAGACCGGGGCCTGCCTCATAGGGAGACCGGGGCCTGCCTCATAGGGAGAACGGGGCCCGCTTCATAGGGGTACTAGGCCCGCCTTGTAATTTGTTAAGGAGAAAGTGAACTAATGTACAGGACCTGCTTAGTAAGGGGGACAAGGGGCATGACACAGAAGATGACCAGTAAATGTTCCCAGACTTTAAACAAATATTTCAGCTGCTTAAATTGTCACTTGAGATTTCTACTATAGCTGGAATTTCTCAGAACTGTGATCTGTTGTTTTTCCAGATCAGACTCGCGTGTGGGTTAAATGGATGGAAGCGCACCCTCTTCAAGCTGAGAGGGACTCAGACACTGTGCAGCGCCCCACAGCCCCTGGCCTGTTACAGATGAGGGAACTGAGCTTCAGAATGGGCACTGCCCAGGTCAAACAGCTTAGAGACAAGGTAGGGCTGTGATGGAGAGAGAATGTCACCAAACTAAGGGTGGGAGAAGAAGGGTGGATAGGATTGCTGTGTAAGAAGGTTCTTTGCAAGCTTTGTGATGAAGAGCCAGGCTTCAGAACCAGCAGCCCCAGGATTCCCGGCTCCACAGCCCAGCAGCCCTGGGATTCTGCTTTCGTCATCTGGAGAATGGTGACACATGCACCAAATTCAAAATGTCATCATGAAAATGAAATGAGATGCTATAGGTAAAGTATTTGACATGATTCCAGCACACAGTAAGTTCAACAAATACTATCTATCATTGCTCATATTATGCTTAGGGGCCCCAGGCTTTAGGGAAGTTATTCACTCACGGGTCAAGACTCACTTTTGAGGAAAATGCATCTTTTTTTACAAAAACCAGTAAGTGTCAGGCACAGGAAGGGAGCTCACATATACAAAGGACCCACTATGTGCGAGGTGCTGGGAGGAAGATGTGATCCCAGTCACCCAGGGGCTCACAGCTCTGGGGGAGGCAGGTGCAGGAAGGGACTACCCCAGCTGGGGTCAGAAATGCCTTTACACAGTTATGCCTGGAGGAGGGAGCAACTAACTCAGCCTAAAGAATCAGCATGGAAACTGGGGCTCAGAGGACGAGTGGACATATGGAGAGATCACTCCGGGCACAGCCGTGGCAAAAAGGCAGGGAACTGTGCTGACGGGGCTGGCTACTGAGTCACCAGGGCTGGAACTTAGGGTAGGACAGGATGAAGGCTGCATTTGCAAAGTTCAGCTGGGCCAGATGGTGAGGGTCCTGCACATCATAGTGAGAAGAACATGGAAGGTACTTACCGCTGGAAGGGCAAAAAAGGAGACGCCAATTAAGGAAAAGGTGGCTGCAATCAGACGGCCTTCCCACGTTTTGGGCGTCTTGTCTCCATAGCCGATGGTGGCCAGTGTGATCTGCAGAGAGAGGAGTTCAGGCACAAGACTCCCCGGAAGGGGGGGAGGGGCGCTGATCAGGCATGGGGCTTCCTGGGTGGGCACGGGGCTCCCAGGGGCCAGGGGGGACTGATCAGAATGCATTGACCGAGCCCCACCGATGGCCCTCTGTCCTCCCTGGGAATGTTTTTCCCATGGAGAAAAGGCAAGCAGTACCAGCTCACTCACATGGAGCCATGAAACCACACCTGTTTCTAAGTTAAGGATTTCCTACCTGTAGTCAATCAGTCAACAAATACTAAATAATTTGTAAATGTGTGTGTGCCTGTGCATTCTTGCGTATATCTGTGTATGTGTGATTGTGGAGCCATGTGTGCTTGTGAGTGTATTTATATGCATTGTATGTATATGTGCACAGATCTAATGTCTGCACGCACGTCTGTTCTGGGTGTGCTGCATATCGCTGGGTGTGTTTTCACATGTAGTTGTTGGTGCTCTTGTACTTAAGAACATGGAAGGCAGGATGTGACAGCAGTTATGAGTGTGGCGGCTTCTGGAGAGAAACTGCCTGAATTCAAATCCACATCAGCTACTTACTGGCGCTGAGACCTAACTGAACTAGGTCCTTAACTTCTTCATGCCTCAGTTTCTGCATTTTAAAGAAAGGAGCTAATAAAGGGAGGTGCTTGAGTTTAAAATGTCTTAGTAAGTGCGAGGTATGTGGAGCAATGCTCCGGAGCAAAGTAAGCCCTCAGTCAATGCTAGCTTTACTGCACATGTCCTGGGGGTGTGCGGCTGTGCATCTCTACATGTGTTTGAAGGTCTGTGTGCACGCATGTGCTCTTCCACTGAGTCTGTTTGTACATGCATGGCTTGGCTGATCACAGCCAATGACTGATGAGGTAGGGTCCTCGAGTGGCCATGGGACCTGACTCTTACGGCCCCCTGACTTCCTCTAAGCCCTATAGAAAGCCTGCTGCAATTGCATACCATGTGGGCAGGCCCTCAGCCGAAGGTGGCAGCAGACTGTGCACGCCCGTGCCACGCCTTGGCTCTTTGGTCTCTAACAACACCCCGGGGGTTGGGGAGCCTTCAAGGTGGTGACTCACCAGGCCCCACCAAAGGGCATCTGCATAGGTCTCAAACTCCTCTTTCATCTCTCCTCCTTGTGCATCCACCTCTGGCACATCTTTCTCAACCAGGTACACCAGAAATGAAGAAAGGATGAGCGTCAGGAACCCAATGTACCAGGCGGTGATGAGCTCCTGGGAGGGTGAGCAGCAGACAGGGAGTGGTCACTGGGAGGTCACTCGGGGAGCTGGAGTCTAGGTTTCCCAGCTCTGTGACTGTGGGTGAGTAACTCACCTTCTCTGATCCTCACCTCCCATCACTGTGCAATGGGATCAGTACATCATTAACAAAGCAAACATATGGCTCTAGGAGGGGAAGATTTCTGCCTTAGGGTGACCTTGTTATTACAGCTCAGGAGGCTTCACAGGGAGGCAAGAGGCAGGAGGAACTGGCTGCTGCCTCAGACACAAGGCTGAGGATGCAGGAGTCTCGATTCTCCAAGGACTGGGCACAGCAAGGCTAGAGCTCAGTACTTCTAGGAATTTGACAGCAACGGGAAGCTGGCGTGGAATAGCACACACAGCTATGGACAGGGACCAAGCTGTGCCACTAATTGCTGTGCCCCTGGGCAAATTACTCTCTTCCTCAGCCTTAATTTCTTCAGTTTTAAAACCAGAGAGTTCCTGAAAGTGCCACGTGTACTGCAGATACATAGTTTCTATGTTAAATGGTCACAAATTGATGTAAGCCATTCTAAAAATTAACATAAGTAACACATAAAACCTATTATTTCATGGATACTATCATGCTTATAGACTGGGACATATAAGTAAGCACACTAGAGTAAGGTGATTCAGATAAAAATGGTAAGGAGTGGCGTGGATGATGTAGAGATGTGGCAAAGATCAGCAAATCACTGAAGTTTCAAACACGCTCACGGAGACAATCCCTAAGGCGCTTCCTGTTTCTCCCATTCTATTCCCAATACAGAGTTCAGCATGGTCGTTTGGGGAAGAAGAAAGTCCAGGTTATGGGTGCACACAAGCTGGAGATGAGCCCTGTGGTTCCTGCAAAGTCTCTCGGGGAACAGAGTTGCTCACACCGATACATAGCACCTCCCTGGCCACCTGCGTCAGGCGAGCTGGCCTTCTGGCCAACAGAATCTCTCTGCCGGGGTAGCTTCCTGCTTCCCACCCCCTGGGCTCTGCTCACACTGGTCTCGCTACCGGAACTGGGCCTTCCCACGGGACCAACCAAAGAGCTTCGAGTCAAGTTCAGACGCACGTCACCTCCATTGTGAAAGTCTGCCGAATATTTGAGCTAGAGTTCCTGTCTTTATGCCTTCCCTGTTTTCTAAACAGACTTCCCTGACTCTCCGACACATTAAAAGGCCTGGCTCGCCCCACAGCACTGTGGGCACGGTGCTCTGGTGTGAGTTCACTCCGTGGGTTCGTTTGGATGGAGCGGGCAGTGCAGCCGCCTCTCCCCTCGGTGAGTGTCTGTCCTCCTGGGAGGCTGAGAAGGAGCAGGCAAATGGAGAGCCCACCCTCAGGGGCTGTCTGAGCATGAGCCTCTTGCCTTGTTGAGTGTGTTCTAGGGTTCCTATATCTCTTCATACCCTCTGGCCCACAAATGTGAATCAGAGTTTCAGCTGGTGCTTATCCAAGGGAACAGCTAACCGTTCTTGAATGCACAGAAAACCTGGCTGTGCTGGATTACTAAGAGGTGGTATAATGGTCCCTGATGAGGAGTGAAAATGTGTCCCGAGTCTATGCCTTGTCATCACTTAAATAGTCAGGACTATTTAAAATCATTCTGACTTGACACAGGTTTTGCCAGCAGCTCTGTGGCATCCCCACAGCCTCTGGCACATGCCTGAGCTCTCTGCAGTCAGCCTGGGGCTGAGGGACTAGGGTGAAGCCAGTGTGGGGAGTGAGGGGAGCAACTTACTGCCCGCTCCTTAAGTCCATTCTGCAGGATGGTCCAAGCCCCGGAGACTCAAAACCCATTTTTAAGACAAACAAGGGCCACCCGGCCCACATCAGACACCATGTGAGCAAGAAGACATCAATGATTTTGTGCTGGAGGCAGGGCCTGGCCTACTCTAACTTTAAAAGTCTAACCCTGCACAATGTGGGCCCCCCACTCCGAGGGGTCAGCCTGGAATTTGGCCCAGAGTGCATGCGTTTTGAAAGAATGAATGAAGAAGTGAACTGGTAAGTGATCATTCACCTGGCTTAGAGAAGGAGCTGGCCTAAGCTCTCGCTGCTAGCCAATGGGGAGGCTGGGCCCAAATCCAGGCACGTGCTCACCTCCTAAACACACTGCCTGCCCCGGAAGTGAAGGGCAGCCCGGCAGCTGCTCTGTGGCTCAGCAACAGCGAATGGCTGAGAGTGTGTGTGCAGTGGTGGTGTTTCAGGGAGGTGTGGGACATAGAGCGTGACAAGCAGTTTCTTTTTCTGCCTTTCGTCTCCAACCACAGAGATGTGATTTCATCTTGAAGTTCTGCCCAGTGGCCCCAGTTGTGGGGTCTGGCAGCAGCGCGGACCTGTCTCTTCCCAGGAATTACTTGACAAACATCCAGTTGTCCTCTATTCTAATCTGAGGGAACACAGGACAAGGACCTAAACAGCATTTTTAGTCCTGATTTCCTCCAGAGCCATGAATCAGCTCATCTCTGTCCAGGTTGCAAGGGTAGATGTTACAAGCATGTCCTCTGATAAAAGATAAAATACAAGGTCAGGTGGAGGACCTTCTCGAAAGAAAGCTCTGGCCTCAAAAAGTCTGTGGTCAGAGGTAGCACAGAGAGAATAAAAAGTGTCTAGCAAAAAATGGAAGACTCCCAAGTGTTTTAAATTTGTATTTAATTTTACTTATATATTTATTTGCACTGTTTGTGAGGAAAGGCATATCTGGAATAACAAATGCAACCATTAATGAGCACCTACTGCTTACCAGGCACTTAAGTGTACCTTTTCTCATGTGAGCAGCCGGAAGGATTCACATTTTAACCACAGAGGAAGCACCTAAAAATAGAGTAACATTCTTAGCCTTACACCAGGAAGGCAGCTGAGCTGAATTTTGCACTGGGTTGCTATCTGACCCCTAAGTTCATGTTTATTCTACTAGGAGATACCAGCATATCTGAGATGTAGGAACCCAGGAGTTATGTGAGTGTGTTCTGCGTTGTCCAGTGGAGGTGATGTTAACACTTACAAGGAAAGCTCTGAGCTCCCCTGTGTCAACTTGCTTTAGGTCCAGTACACCAGAAGCAGAGCCTGAGATAAGGATTTAGGTGCATGTGACTTCTTGGCTTGTGCTGATTGAGGGAGGCACTCAGAAGAGAGGGAGTGAGGGAAGCCAGGAAGCGCAGGAGAGGGAGCTAAGCAGAGATGTGGTCTTGGTTGGAGCCTCCTTCAGCCTGATCCCCTGGGCAGCTCTGGAGTATGAACTGCACCACAGGGCTGGTCCCAACCTGAAGAAATGTGCCCTGCGCCAGCTGCCATTGGCTGTGGGCTTCCCTCATGGGCAGGGAGGAGGGTTAGGACAGTACACCCTCCTGGGCAAGGCAGCTCCTTTACTTCTCCAGAGAAGGAGACAGCTGGGAGCATGAGCAGCCAACAGCTGAGCAGCTGAGGGCTGGGCACATCCTCCTGGTAAAAAGGGCCTGGCACCAACAGTGTCTGTTGTACTCACCAAGGTTGGCATAAGAAGATATTCTCTTGGTAACAAAGGCAGCCTTGACTTTATCCCCTGAAGGATGCCCACCCCAGGGGTCCTGCCCTCTGTTTCTCCTGCTCTGGCCTCTGAGGGGCTCTTCCTGCTGAGCTGAGACCCAGAGGTTCTCCTCATTCCTCCAGGGGCCAGCTAAGGTGAGGATGGTAAAACAAAGTGATACCAAAGGCTTGGACTAGCAGGAAGGAAACTCAGGGAGCAGCACGGCTCTGGACCCGCTGGGCACCTCAGCTCTAGATGTGCTGGGCTCTGCCGGCCTGGGCTTCCACACCCGCTCCAGCACAAGGGACTCTGGGAGGGGCCTGGACTGAGCCCACCTGTCCCAGCTTCTGATCCCCCTTGGAAAGTGACTCTACCGCGAACAGCAGAGACCACCGAACACGGGCTCTGCGGCCAGGCTGCCTGGGGTTTGAGTCCGGCTGCGTGGCCTCAGACAGGTTACATCCACTTCCGAATCGGCTCCCTTATCAGTGTGATGAGGCAGGAACAGTGCCCAAGTCCTGGGATGAGCTAATCTGCAACAGTAAGCACTCAGTGTTGTGCTTTGGGCTACATATAATAGCAATGAAATGTTTCCTGCGAGCCGGGTATGCTCTGAGCGCTTTCCACCTGTGAGGTACGTGCGCAGCATCCCTGTTTTATAAATGCAGGAACCAAGACCCAGAGAGGTTACAGAAAATCTCCAAAGTCACACTAGTAGAGTTTGGATTCTAAGCTGTCTGCGTGGCCCACCCCCCTTGCCATGCTGCCTTGCATAAGCTCATTTCATCCCAGAGGTACAGGTGTTCTTATCCCTATTTTAGAAATGGGGAAACCGAGTGACTTGCCAAAGTCGTCTGCACAGTGGAGCTGAGGCTGGAGCTCAGCCCTACGTGCTCTGCTCCCTGCAGCACACCTGCTCTCGCCTCTCCTGTCGCTGCTCCTCCTCCTCCTCCATGATGGCAGGACGGATGCCCTCTGGGGGCACTGTAGGGGAGGGGATCCCCCTGGAGGGCAGAGGTGGGTGAGAAGCCCCAGCAGCTTCTCCGTGGCACTCACTTTGCTGTGGGCACAGATGGCCGAGCCCAGAAGCTTCCAGGTGCCGCCCCTCCTGTCCATCCGCAGCATGCGCAGGATCTGCAGGAAGCGCAGGCTTCTCAGGGAGGTGGCCAGGACGTTGCCCTGGTTGCCCACAGCCACCACGGGCACAGAAGCAATCAGCACGAAGATGTCTGGGGAGGACAGAGAGGCAACAGGGGAGAAGGCAAAGGTCAGGGGAAGGTGATGGGCTGCCACAGGCGGTGTCCACCCGCGGAAGATCACAGGCCAAGCACCGTTGTGTTGAGTTGTGACATCAGCCGCATGTGGCAAAGTGCGTAACTCCCCTGTGGCAGATGAGGAAGCAGCCTGAACTCCAGCACCTTCCCAAGGCTACACAGCAGACGGAGTGGAGCTGGGACTGGACACAGGCCCGTCAGACTCCAACGCTCCCTCTAAACCCCAGGGATATGATCCCCGCGGTCCCCCAGGGTGGCATTTGAGGGTGGCTCTCAGGCCGAGAGGGGGTCAATGAGACCAGGAATTTATCCAGAAATAATCCCAGGAAGCAAAAATGAGGGGAAAGGAAGACGGGAGGGAAAAAAAGCCAAAGTAAGTGGTGCTATCAAGGCTGCTGCTGGGGCCACTGAGCTGGGAGCACGACTGCTGCCAAGATCATCCCTCTGAGAGATGGGGACTGGGACGTGTGTCCACCTGCTCCTGTCCCCTGCTGGCTGAGGGTCGCCCACTTCTGAGCTGCATGCCTGATGATCTCCCTTAGCATCAGAAAACGCCGTGGGGTGGACTATGGGAAGATACGAGGCCCGCCATGCAGTGATGTGGGAATGGCCATCACAGCCGTGGCTGAAGGCGGGGAGGCCAAGGGCATGAGGGTCTTGTGAAAGGGCAGCACCCGAGGCTCCCGAACTCAGATAGCCGAGTGTGGAAGATGGTGTCCTCGTCTCTTCCTTATTCCTTTCAGGTCCCCAGTGCCCATATCAGTGACCTTCCTGCAGAGGGCTAGCAAGCTCAAAGGACCCCATGGTCAAGTACATTTGGGAAAGATTCAGTTGAACAGGTTTTGCTCCTACAGGACTTCTCAGAGCCTTTAGCATGCTAATACACACTGTGACTTCAATCATACAAATGAAGTACAGCCTTTCCCCAAAGATTTCAAACACAGAAATATTTTTTGCAAGAGCATCAGGGTTCTGAGGAACACACTTGAGGAAATGTTTATCCACTGGGCAAAGTCCAAGCTACTGAAAACTGAGTTGGTTCTTGGGAAACTCATGTCTCCACACCTTTGCATGTGCTGACCTCTCAGCTTGGGATAGGCTCTTGAATTCACACCAGTCATGTTTGCTGAAACAACTGGCACCCTTTCTACCTTGCCAAAGTGTCCCCCAGATGTGCCTAACTTGTGGGAAAAAACTAGAGGTCAAACATGTGGGTCTCAATATGTCTACATCTTTGCCAGGGTTCTCAGTCTATCTATGCAAAGCTATCGACTTATAATGTTTGTCGAAAACAAAACAGAACAAAACTAAATGTGTGGCAAATGTAACTCAAGTTGATGATGCTCGGGAATGAATGACAGGTTCTGTCCCAGGTGGACCACTCCACACCCGAAATGGCAGGGCCTGAGGCTGCCCTGACTATGCAGGCCACGATATCCGTGGACATGGTAACCACCTGCTTGTCAGGCATGTGGAGAAAAGAAACATTTTCCACGAGGGCCATGTTATGCGAGAAGTCAAGGTGAATAGAGCAGAAAATGCAGCAATACCAGAAAAGAAACCAGCCAGGATGGTGGGAGGCTGAGGCCCAGCCTGGCCTCCCCAGGGAAGGCCAGCAGGGGAGTGTGACTGGAGCCCTTACATCAGCCCACCTTGGAACAGTGCCTATGGCTCCGTGGGGATGTTCCTGTCCTGGAGCGTCCAGGCTCCACATGCTAGGATGTTCGCAAACTGGGCAGGATTATCTGAATTGGGGCATTATCAATCCCAAGGTCCCCTCGCCCAACCTCCCTGCACCCCCTCACCTCCCACCCCCACATGACTTCTGGTCAGCACTGGATAGGTCCCTCCAAAGAAGGAAAAGAAGTTCAGCCTAACATCGCAAAAGACTCAAACGGAAGACGTGAGAGAGGAAGGGAAGGAAAGCTGGGGGCTGCTATGGACGAACTGTGTCCCCCCAGATTCCTATGTTGTGATCCTAATCTGTAGTGTGATGGCATTAGGCGGTGGGGCCTCTGGAAGGTGATCAGGTCATGAGGGTGGAGCCTGCATGCATGGGATTAGTGGCCTTTGAGAGACCCTAGAGAGCTCCCGGGCCCCTTCCTCCAGGTGCAGACACAGTGAGAAGTCCAGGAAGTCAGCAGTCTGCAACCACAAGGGGAGCCCTAGCTACACCCCAACCATGAGGGCACCCTGATCTTGGACTTCTAGCCTCCAGAATGGAGAGAAATAAATCTCTCCTGCTTAAGCCCCCCAGTCTGTGGTATTCTGTTAGGGCAGCCCAAAGGGACTAACATAGGACTAGGCAGGGGAGGAGGACAAAGGAAGAAGGAAGGAAAAAATATGAAAGGAAAATCAGTAGCTAAAAAGTCCTCCAAAATCACATGGGCATGCGCGCACGCACACACACACACACCCTACTTGAATTCAAACCCTCATATGTCCAACCTCAGCAGCAGATGGGAAGGAAGGAGCAGTGGTTTCAGCGGACAGCAAGGGGTACAGACTGGCTGTGAGCAGCCTGCACACAGGGTCGTGCAAGCCCAGGCCTCACGGAGAGAAGACTGGTGCCTAGCAGGGGTGGGTCCAGCTCTTTGGTCCTGGGCTGGCCATCCATACTCCAAGGGCTGTGTTCCATCCTGGGAGTCACTTTTCGATGGGGCAAATAGGGACAGGTAGTCCACTCAGAGAAGAGGGACGACGATGCTGAGAATGTGTGACAGAAGGTGAGGTTGCAGCTACTCAGCACACATTTCCTGAAAAAGGAGGATTCTGCTGGAGTGGAGAGGAGGATCAGAATGGCTAGACTCAAGCATTTGAAGAAGACAGGTGGAATTAAGAGGGAATAAAAACATTGAGAGGTAGTGAGCACCCTGGACAAGAGGCGTGCAAGGCTACTTGAAGGCTGCTGCAAAGGGGACAGAGCAACAGACAGGAGGGCATGTTGGACTAAATGCTTCAGAGCATAAAAATGCTTTTTCCAGCCCAGACATCCAATGATCCTGTAATTTTAACCATTTCTAGGGGTCTGAAGTTCCAATAGTCCTACCCACAACGAAGGCAGATTTTGTCTGTCACTATATGATTTTAGTAGGATCTTCAGATGCAAAGATATAGGGTCCATGCTGCACCAAATGGGGTAAATGAAAGCTATCAATTGGATGGAGGGGTTTACTGACAGCTTCCCACAGCAACTTTTGGGTCAGGACACAGCAACATGGTGATGGGTAAGAGGACGGGGGCTAGATTCTTCCAGACCTGGGTATTAAGAAGGAATCTGCTGCTTCCTATCTATGTGACTAGAAAATGACTCAGCTCTGTGAGCCTCAGTTTCCACTTCTGTAAACTGGGCACAAAAGAGTCCTATAGAAGTAATTCTCAAACAGCAATGGTGTCATGCCTCCTACCCCCACTGCCGCCAGTTTGGAAATGTACAGCCAGTTTTGGTTGTCACAGTGACTGGGCACCACCAGTCTAGGGCCTGGGGGTGCTCGACATCAAGCAACAAGCTGTCTCTCCATCACCCAAAAGCCCACAGTGATCCCCGCCCCCATAATGAATCGCTGCCCTATAGAGCCGCTGGGAGGATAAGCCACAGAAGGAGGCATTCAGCACATGGAAGACTGGGGCAGCTCCTCATCGAGGAGGGTCAGAGGCCGGGCTGGCTTCCACAACACCACATGATTTCCCAGAGGGATGGCGTCTGCTTAAAATGTCCCCAAATAGTTCACCCAAGAGGGGCCCTCAGCCTCCACTCAACCTGGGCTCCGGGCTTACCCAACATGCACAGGGGCTTCCTGGCGAACTTCAGCCGTCCCCGCCAGCCTTTGTATCGGCAGCAACATCCGGCAGCCCAGATCCGCAGAGCGAACTCGGCTCCGAAGATGAAAATAGCAAATGTTTCCTGCATTGAAGAGCATACGGAGGAACACTGATTAACCGGGACCTGCACGTCTGGACCTGGACACTTCCGTTCTGACGTTGTGAGGAGTTCGGTCGCTGCCATCGCTGCTTCGCTGGGGCAGGGGGCAGGAGAACAGGTGGATCACCTCCATTCAGTCACCTGCCTGCATTCTGATGGGCTAACTGTCCCTTACATTAAGCCTTGCGAAGTGATTTCTTGTTCTTTTTCCTATGTTTTCGTTCCAATGGATCATGTTTTTAAAAGTCCCATTATTGTACTAAAAGCCTCTGAGAAGAGCAGTTAGGTCGGAAAGACAGGTGTCAATGAACCACACTCTACTAACCCCACCCAGGGTCTGGCCCTGGAATCGCTAACTGAGGCCAAGAGTTACTGAATGAGGCTTCCGGGCCAGGTACCACCCAAGTGTTTATGAACTTATTCTCATCTTATGTTTTGAGAAACCAAGTCAAGGAGCAGTTAAACCAATTTCTCAAGGACAGAACATGGCAAAGAAGGAACTGCAGGCTGGGAACCAGGCTCTGAGCCTAATATTCCAGTATAATATAACTACAACATGCCTAACATGTATTGGTTATGCTTTGACCTGGTATATGCCCTTACCTCTAGTCTAGAATAACAAATTCCTCACTACACCTGTGCCCAGGGCCGACCTGACCAGTGGATTCAAGCATCATTCTTTTGAGCCTGGAATTGGCCAGAGACTCTAGGAAGCCAGAGCGAGTTTGGCAGAGCTGTACCCAATGGCAGCCTCCTGACCTTTGCTGTGAAGGTCCAGCCGGGGGCCTCCACCTCAGAGCAACACCATGGTGGGTGCACCATCTTACCAGCAGCAGAAGCCAGTCTCCCGAAACAGTCTCGTACTCCCTGAACGTGGTCAGGACGGCCAGAATCAAGCACCCCAGGACAATCAGGAACCTGGAAGGAAGGAAAAAGGAGACTAAGGAGGCATCATCAGGTCCCGGCTTGCTGCCGAAACTAGACAAAGAAAGGTGTCAGCTGAGTGAAACTTCAGCTGCCTTCGGACACTGGTAGATGAATTGTATATTAGCCCACATAACCTCACCACAAACCTATAAGGCAGGTAGGAATGATGATTCCAGTTAAAGAAAACAGGGCTGAGCGAGGTTAAGCAATACGCATTACTTTTATTTTACCAGCTAGTTAGTGGAATCAGTTATTTAGATAGAATTGAACTAGATCATCTGGTCCCAACACTGGGGGGCTGCAGATGGCCAAAGACCAAAAGTGAACCACAGGCTTTGGAAAATCAGGAGGAATACAAATATAGTGATAATATGTCCTGCACATACAGGACAGTGGTTTTCAATGCCTCAGGCAGGCGCAAACTGCAAATAATCCTTTGAGATTATTCTCTTGATAAACCCTGCGTGTCTGGGTGGGAGGGAGAGCGTGTGTGTGCATGCTTCATTGGTTCAGCAAAGAAAAATGGTTCTCCCCCCTTGGTTCAGTGGTCAGCATCAGGCTCCCTGGTGTCTAAGAGGGAAATTACTAGCTAAGATCCATGTGTGAGGCTTGGTACCACATACTCCAAACTCTCCTGCTCTATGTAATCTGGTATCCATTCCCCCTGCTAGGTTCTAGTCCATGCTTTTTTGGCTTGCTGTGTAAGAGGGCACTGACCTATGCATTCTTCATTCATTATTGATATGTCAGGCACCAGGGACACAGAGCTGGAACTCACTGATGGAGAAGCTGGATTGGTCCTCACGAGGTCTGTCCAGACAAACAGAAAGCCACCTCGTGGTGTGATGGCAAGGGCCGTAACATAAGGGTGTTTGGGAACGTCTGCTCCTGGCCTTGGCTGGAGACTCAAGCCCAGGCTCTGACCCTTGGTGATCCTAATCAGTCCACATTTTCTGATCAATAATCCTGCTCATCTGCAGACCTGAATCTACACTTACAAGCCTGCCTGGAATCTAATCAAGATTTTCAACTCCCTCCTGGGTTTGGCCATTTTACTTTAAATTCACAACTCCCAACCCATGCCTGGAATCTGCCTGTCCTGAATCCCAAATCTTCTCAGGTAGTGATCAGGACAATGACTGTGGTAACGTTTCACTGCTATTTTACTGCCATCACCATTTAAGAAGCACCTTCCAGTCACCACTTTGCAACTATCAGCTCACTATCCTCTCAGAAACGCCTCCCAAGGTAGATCTGGCCACTCCCATTTTAGAGATGAAGAATTTCACCAGAAGGGATCATCGCCATCAGGATAACTGTGTTGTCAGGAAAAGACCACAGAATTTGGAGTGCAAAGACACAGGCTCAAGGCTCTGGTACTTTCTATGTGGTCTTGAGCAGCTCACTGACTTTGGGAAACTTGATGATCACACTCATAGAATGGAAATAGTGAGTCTGCCTGGAGATCACAGCTACTGTGAGGACCACAGGACATAATGGATGCGGAGCCCTTTGCTCAACTGTATAGGATCATGCAAATGATGCCTGGTGCGGTCCCAGACACGCACTCATGACGGGCTGGCCAGGCCCTGGGAAATGTGCTCTTGGATGACTCTGCAAGTCCACACTCAAGTGATCGCAAGACTTAATTTTATTCACTCATAGTCTCTGGAGATAAGAATCTTCTTCTTCCTCTTTTGCTCTGTCATCTTAGGCAAGTTACATGAACTCTCTGTGTCTTGGTTTTCACTTCTGTAAAACGAATCCAATAAAATGGCAATATCCTCAATTACTCAGTGATGTATTCAAGGTACCCATAACAGTGCCTGGTAGATGGTTAACCTTCTCTAAGTGTTAGCTATTATTTTATTGAGATGTAATATCAATATATCAAGTTCCTCATCTATCCTAAGCAGAGTATAGGTTTTAAGGATACAAATGTGGAAAAAACCTAGCCCTCATTTTCAAGGACTAAGGGACACAGAGGACAAAAACAAGAGTGTGGTTGAGGTTATGATGCTGGTGCCCACCACCTGCTTTGGGAGTGCCAGATTGGAAGCATGCAAGAAACTATGGCTAAGGGGTTGGAAGAGTACTTGAGGCTTAGCCAGGGTTGACCATATGTTCCAATTTATCCAGGACATCCTGCATTTGTTTGTGTGTTGACCTGGAGTGTGGCCCCTGAGGCAACGTGGGTAACATGTGCATGTGCAGAAAGTACGAAAGTTCATGAACACAAAACCCAGACCAACCTCCTTTAGCAAGGGGCGTGGGCCTTTCGTGATCTGGCCTTGTTTTCCATGGTCTCATCTTCTGTTGCTTCCCCAACCACCCCCCAAGGCTGGCCATACAGATGACAGCATTTCCTCAGACTCTGAGCCCATGTGTGTCTGTTCTTGTCCCCACCCGCCCCACTGCCCTGTGCCCCTTCATCCTCCTGCTAATGCTTGGCAGTGCCACTCACGCCTTGCCTCCAGAGCCTTCCATGACTCCAGCTACTCTCTGCAGGTTCTCCTGTGGGACCCCTCCCTTGGGACCAGAGAGCACCCTGATGCATTTCTACTCCCATACTGATCATAACCCATTATCACTTTGCAATCATTCACTTGCAGGGTGTAGTAAATAAAACATATGACTTTAATCCCTCACACCAGAAATCCTCTTAGAGCAGGACTGCCTTTGTCTACTGAAACATTTTATTGATCCCACTGAAGTGGAAGTTGCAACCCTCAAGGCGTGAGACCGCTAAACTATTCATCAAGAAAATTTAACTAGAAATTGGACGTGGGAGTTGGTGTTGACGGCCGGGAATGGCAAAGAAGAAAAGATAGGGCCTAGCCACATACTGAAGGACTCTTAAGGACAAGATTGTCTCAAATTTTAAGCTCATGGGCCTGTAAAGCAGACCATGAACCAGGGCCTTGTATGAGGGGCTCTGCTGTTTATTGGCAATGAACATGGAGCTGGAGGCTGGGCTGGGGCATGTGTGGGGGGAAGAGATAGCTCAGCATCCCACAGCTGATCGAATGCTGCAGAACAAGGTGGGCATGCTCTAAGGGGACTCCCATTAAGCCACACCTGTGTACAATCCCCATCTGTGAGTGCAGGCAGAACCCTTGACTTGCTTCTAACAATACAATGTGGCAAAGGTGACAGGATCAGCCCCCTGATTAGGTTTTGTTCCATGGTAAAGGCAGTGGGGTAGATGCATCTGTGATTGCTACTTCCTGTAAGACTCTGTCTTAGCAGAATGAGGAGATAATCTTCTGCTGGCTTTGAATCAAGCTGCCATGTTGTGAGGGGTCTGTGAGGGCCACAAGGCAAGAAACTGGGGCTTCTAGGACCTGAGAGTAGCCCCCTGCTGATGACTGGCATGAAAGCAGGTCCTCCGTCCCACAACCACAGGAACCAACAGTCATGAACTTGGAGGAGAATGCCCAAGCTCCAGGAAGGAGCCCAGCCCACACCTTGACTAATGCTTTGCAAGACTCCAAGTAGAGGGTCCTGTTAAGGTGTGCCCATACTCCTAACCCATGGAAACGGTGACACAATGAGCATGTGTTACTATAAGCCACTAAGTTAGTGGTGATTTATTATGCAGCAAGAGAACACTAATACAGTGCAGCATGGGAATCTGTGCCAAGTGGATGCACTTTTTATAGCGCAGGTAATCCTCCCCCCAGGCCATCAGATGCTGTCTGGGCCGTGTGGGGGGTCTTGGTCTGCCTGTGTGATCCCCTCGTTGCTCCTCTCTGTATCTCAGCGGCTCTCAAAGCCTGGCATTTAATAAGAACCCGTAAGTGTTTAGAGAATGGATAAAAACAATTTCGAGATGAGCAAGTGCCCTGTTATTGGAATGAAAGGCAAGGAAGGGGTGTACGATGGGTCTAGAGAGACAGGTCCGAGTCGGATATGAAGGTTTTTGTAGGTCAAGTGAGGAGTTTGTACTTCAATCTGCAGAGGATCTTGAAATCTCTCTCCATCTCCATCTCTATGTGCTCACGTCTATATCTATGTCCATAAGCATGTCATCCCTCAGTATGCCTGTGACGGCTGCTCTCTGGCAGCACAGCCTCAGGAAGCTGCTGGCACAGGTTCATGAGGATGAGGGTCCCGTGAGGCAGAATCCTCCCGGCGCTCTCCACAGGATTTGCAACTACCAGGACGTGGAGGCCAACGCGGGGAGTGTCTGGAGGGTCTTGGGGGTGGGTGATGGGACAATGTGCTGTTCACAGACAGGAGTTTATGCAGTGGAGCCAGCAGGTCTGCAGAGACAAACTGTCACTGACCTCCTGGGTCTGAAGTCCGGGTGGAAATATCCAGAAGGCTGATACAAATTCAAGTCTAAAGCTTAGGGGAGAGGTCGCGCTTGGAGCCTTAAGTCCCGATCCGCTCTAGCAGTCCGATTTGGGCGCCAGGGAAGGGCTAACTGAGCTTTAACCCGTCACCAAGAGGCAGTTTCAGCCTGGTTCCCATCTCCAGGCAGCGGGCAGAGACACGCTGCAGCCAGCAGGGGGCAGCAAAGGCCCGACCGAGCGGCGCATTTTCTCGCCTCCAGGAATTAAAGCACCAGCGACGTTGTGAATTTACTTCCTGAGATTGGAGAACAATTACTTCATAAGGCTCCAAGCATCAAGGAAGCCCTCCTTCATCTGAGAAAGGGAAAATGCTCTTCGGTGTCTTGAGCTTTTCAGTTTACTCTCAAGATACGAACTTGGTTTTAGACGGACCGACCGAATGATCAGCGCCCCCGTCTCCCGCGGCTCCTGGCTCGGGGCTCACCGATCACTGTCACCTCCCCTATCATTCGGGCTTCCTCTCTGTAGCCCTGTTTGCTTCACTGCACTGTCCTCCCTCCTTGTCCCTCTTTGCCTCAGCCTCACTTGGCGCCCTCCTGGGAGTGGGGGGCGGCTGTGGCGGGGGTCTTGGAGAGCAACGTCAGTCCCTCTGTCTGCACGGTCCTGGCTTGGCTGCCTTTGCAGATGAGGCCAGTCAGCGTCTCGGGTCTCGGACAAGGCCCTGGATCAGATGCCAACGTCCCCACCCTCGTCCTCTGCCACCTTCCAGCCGGGCCAGGGCTGCAGAGGGCGGGAGGCACCTGGCTCCAGAGAGAGCAACTTTGCAGCAGCACCTGGTGTCTACAGTGTAAGGGCCAGGGAGCCCACATGAGGACCAGCGCTTCCTCCTGGGGCCCCCTCCATACCAAACCTGTGTTGGGGCAGTGGCCTCGTTCAGGCAGATCGGGGCGACGAGCCGATGTGGCCGCGGATCCCCCCCACCTCTCCCCTTCTAGGAACAAAGCTAGGTGCACTGAAAATGATGGACGTGTGAGCTGCGTAGCAGCCAAATACCCCCTCACAGCTTCTCTCCCAGAGACAAGTATGTGATAAAAACTCCTGAATATATCGAATCATTTCCTTCGTACATCATTTTCTGCTTTACACCTGGGAGCAACACTGTGAGACGGGGGGGCACTGTCCTTATTATATCTGGATCCCCATTTCACAGATGGGAGCGAAGCCTCCGGGCTCAGGCAACACAGCACAGAAGGAGTAGGGAGAGCGTGGATGGGGTCCACCCCTGTGCTGCGGGCGGCCAGTGGTCCATGAGCGAGAATCTGCAGGCAACATGGCCAAGTTAGCGCCGGCTGGAGGGCAGGCAGGGTGGCTGAGGGCTCCGGGTTCAGCTGAGAGGACCACCCCTCCCTTGTGCTCTGGACCACCAGGTTCAGGGAGAAAAGCCCAGTTCCGCTTCCTGGTAGTTCCCAAGCTGGTCCCTGCCCCCATTACAGCTGCTCAGGGCAGCTGTCGAGCGCCTGTAGCTCCCCAAAATCCTAGACTGAGGGAGGAAGGCAGCAGATGACTCCATGGGGCTCTCTTCCTTCCCATCCTTGTCTGGGTGCCGTTCCGTGGGGATGTGAGGAACACTCTTCCTTGCCAGACACAGGCAGAACTGAGTGTCTAACAGAGCAGGTGTTGCTGAGGTTGTAGTTAGCCCAGAGGTCCTGGTCCTCAGCCACCCCATGGTCTGTGCTCTCAAGCGGAAGATACAGCCCTTCAGACGACATCGGGATCCTACTGATCAGCAACCGGAATGCCTGAGTAAAGCACTCACTGCATGCCAGGGAGCCCTAATCCCCTGTGAGGCAGCCCCAGGGCCACTGAGAATCACAGAGCCCAGCCCAGGGGATTAGCTAAAGACACTACACCCCTCAGTTCCACTTGCGGCCCAGTTATTTATTCGCTGGAGAAGCTTGGAGGAGCTTTTCTTCTTTCCAGGCTTCAGCGTCTACATCTGTGAAATGAGAGGCCTGAGCTAGAAGATCCGAAGGCCCCTCAGGGAAGTGATTTGCAGCACCTCTGTAAACATCTAAGTTTCATGGTATGTTACCATGCATTTCTTCTTGATGTTCCATCTTCTCATTAATGGTTTTTAAACAAGTCAACAGCCCTATCTGTTAGGCAGAAAAATAGGTATGAGTGGGGTGGACAGAGAATAAGGCCAGTAAAGCTCACTAAAAGGGATTCAAAGAGTTAACCAGGTAAAACTCCCAGATATAGAGAGAGCCAGAAAAGGCTCACAGAGTTAATGAGTTAATCATGTGAAGCTCCAAGGCCGGGAGCAAGTTAGAATGTCTGGACATTCCCCAGATAAAGAAGAGCATCCGACGCAGCCCATGTCTTCATTGTGTCAATTAGATCATGCCATTGTAAGATTTACTGCAGCAGCTGAAAGGCCCGGCTTATTTTTAACTTAACCTATATGCTGTTTTCTTTCTCTTCCTCCAGCCCCTTATCAAGTAATTGTGTAACCAGGGCTGGAGACAAGCATTATAATTAATTTTCCAAAAAAGCCCAGATATAAACAGTATAGTTTCCATCATCCAAATAGGAAAGATTCCATGTTAAAGCTAAGATTCCATTTTAAAAGTCAGAAAGTTAGGAAGATTCCTAACATATTCTTTAACAAACAGACAATAACACAGCCCACCTTGGGGGGCAGGGCAGGCGGTCTTGATTAATACTTCCCAGAGGGAAGCTGCTATCCTGGGGAGGAACCGGATCAGTAAATTTCTTGTGTGTTAAGTTAATTTTGCAGCATTACCTGGAGGACTGCTAATAGAGGAGAGGACACATGGTGTCTCTCACCAGAGATAAGCATTCTGAGACCACTTGACAAGTTGATACCCCCTGGCCCTTTGAAAAAATCCTTAAAAGAGGGAACCCCCAACCTTTCAGGGCACCTCCTCTCTGAGGCACTTTTTCTCTTTAAGTGCATAACTTCAAATACAACTTATACTCTGCTTCACTACTGTGTCTCTGCCCTTCAATTCTTTGTTGTGGGAGGACAAGAACTGAGAAAAATAAACAACCACCCCCTAACCTATCTAGACTCACCGTTGATGCCCAGGAGCATATTTGTGGGTGGTACTAACTGTATTACTTTAGGCTGTAAGGCAAACTTCTCTAGGACCTGACCAAGTGTCATGGGGACCTCCTGTGGTGCGCCATGTCCAAATCTCAAGTTCAGTCTTCCCTGCAGGCTTTCGGTTCTTCACCTGCAGAGTGGGAATGAAGTCCCCACATCCTAAGAGGATTCCATACGATAACAGATATAAAATGCTTACAGGCAGGCAGTAGGCACTAAATAATTTCTATTTTCCTGCCAATTTGCTAACATTCATGACCATTTACAAAATGTAACTGAGAGTATAAATGTGGGACTTAAAAATGGAATGAGTTTAAATTTTCACTACACTATTTACTGCTGTGACTGGGTAAGTCACTTAAACTCTCTGATTCTCCCATCCCTCGTGTTCACTCTGAGAATAACTATTACACCTCTCAGAGTTGTTATGAGTACTAAACATACCTCAGTTTCTCCATCTGTAAAATAGGGATAATAAAATGTCAGGCTAGGGCTTGATAAATGTTGCAATTATTATGACTATTAAAAATTACTGTATAAAACATAGTGCCTGGGAAGTTATAAATGGAAGCAATTATCATTAATACAATACATTTGGAATTCATCAAACATACATCATCTTTGGCTAACTCTACCAAAAAAACACTATTAATTATAAAACATTAAAATTGTATAAACATATATCATCTTTGGATAACTTTACCAAGAAACACTATTAATTGTAAGACATTAAAATTGTATAAACTACTAAGAAAAGGAAACAGCCAATTATAAATTGTGACAGCCATTGATTGTATTTCACATCCTCACTTTAGGGACTCCAAAATGGGAAAAAATATGCATTTAGAATCATGAAATGGGTATGTGAAGCTGCCTTATCACCAAGTCCTTTAGGAGAAACCCTTTGAGCAGGACAAGGTGTTACAATGTGACTCCAGGTGCGTGTAAGGGGCTGGAGGCAGATCCTATGTCCCCAGCCTCAGCAGGGCGCATGCATTGAAGTATGGGTCCATTTACTTGGGCTGGGCCCTTCTATTTTTATCAGCACTCTGAGTTTGTTTGGATCTCCACACACTTCACATCTTTCTTTTCCCTGGAACTAAAGCTCCCATATTTTACTGGAACAGAACTTCCCAAGGCTCACCTAAGCTGGCAGAGCTAGGAGAGGTACTGAGGTTCAGGAATCTTATACGCACTCCTCAGCGTTACTGGCTTTACTCCTTTCCCAGATTTGACCTGAACAGGCAGCCCCATGTTTATAAGGACCTGGATTTGGGTTGTGAGCTGTATGACTTCAAGCAAGATGCCCCATTGTTCTGGGTCTTGGCACTTTAATTTGAAGATTTTGAAATGAAGGTGCAAAGGGCTGCCCATGGAGGACTCACGGGGAGGGGGGGATGAGGCCTGCTTGGTGCCCATCTCAGCTCTGCAGCCAGAAGGCAGAGCCCCTCCAACTCCGCCCACTTGCAGGCCATAGCTACGCCCCCCCCTCTGCAGGCATACCTGATCCTTGGCAAACTGGGTCCATTCTTCCTCTGAAATAGTATCACACATTACGTGATACGTATGTCTCTATGACTAATGTCCTAGTCAAGCCGTGCCATCTCTCTCCTGAATCTCTCCCATGGTCTCCTGATAGGTCTCCACCCTGGAAAGGCCAGGGAAATCTTTCCCAGCCTCATTGCCATCCCTCCCAACGCTCTCTGTCTCTCTAACTCCTCATCTCAACTCTACAGAAGGGCTTTGTTTCAGCCCCATCTCCTGTCACCCACCTCCCAACCCACCATCTCCCCACCCTCCGTATACACAGAACCAAGGGTCGTTTGGACAACTTGGTTTATTAGAAAGAGAAGGGTCTTAGGAGATAGGAAAATCTGGGTTCAAATTCTGCATCACCTGTCTAGCCACATGTCCCTGGTCCTGTTATCTTGCCTCTGGAAAATTCCGTCTGTTTATTATAAAATGAGGCTAGTAAAACACAGTGTAAACACATACCAGAGTGACGCTATCCCAGTGCAGGTGAAGAGTGAGAATGAATAGAAGTTGTTAACTTTCAAACCCCTCTCACCATTCCTCATGCCCGGACTGCAGACTTCCTCCCATTTTCTTTGTCAGCTTCCTACCAAACCAGCCAAGCACTGTATCCCCTGAGGGAATTTTCCCACGTGCACATTGCACCTCCAGGAAATAAATGCGGCATTTCATGTATGCCCACCCAGGAAAGCTGACCCTGGGAGGCTGGACAAAATGCAAAGCTACATTTCTACCCACCCCCCTTCACCAGGACTGTATTTATTGCTATTCTCATAATTTCTTCAAGACCTTGTTCCAGAACACATTGTATCAGAGAGCTGGATGGGGCTGGGTGGGGCTCACCATCAAAGAGAAAACCCTGAGAAATCAGAAGACAGAAGCAGCAGGGGCTTCCGTCGCTTGGTTATAGGGGTTTGCGTGACTTTACAGGGTGGGAAGGCCAAAGGCAGGATCAAAACCCCACAAGCCTGAACTAGAAGTCCAGTCTGCTTTGTAAACAAAATATTCTGGTCCACACCATGGGCAGTACTGCTGAGGTCTGAGTCCATGCTTCCACAGACACTCACTCTGCCACGGGGATGATGCTGAACCATCCCTCGGGGGATGAGAGGTCCAGGAGGCTTCTCAGCAGCTCTCCCTAGGTCACGGGGAGATGGCCTTTGGTCTGTGAGGGTGGAGGGGAGAAGGTGGCGGCGGAATGGCAAGCAGGCTGCGTGGGTCCCCTGGGTCCCCCAGCTTCCACAAGGAGAGGGGCACATCGTAACAGGCTCATAGTAGATCCAGCCACCTGTGTCTCCAGTCCTGCTACCTGTCTTCTGTCTGTCTAGGCCTAACGAGCTCCTGAGAGGACTTGGGGTTTGCAGACTACAGTCCAGGGCCTACAGCCCATGCCCTAGGGCATCCCTTCTGTCTGGTGCTGCCCCGTCAGCCTTTTCTTCTGCATTTCTCACTGCAGGTCCTCAGTGTCCCAACCTCCCATTGGTTCTTGTCGCTGGGCATGCCTACGGTCAGGTACCTTGACCCTGTACATTTCCCGTCCTCTTGGTTCAAAAGACTCCATTCACAAAAGCCATTCTGAAGTGAACAATGGAAAGCACGGTAAAAGAATCATCATACTTCATTCTAAGCCTAATAAGTCAATTGTTTTCATTTTCCTCTGTTCCCTTTCCAGCCCAAGGACACGTGCATATATACCATTTCTATGTATTTGTTTTGTCACAACATTACAGTCTACATTTTACCTTCTTAAAGTTTAAATGCTCTCTCACTTTAGCTATAAAATATTCAAAACAATCGTGTTTAATGAAAGAGCGGCATTCTTGACATCAGTGCATTGAAATATATATAAGCATTTTCTTATTGCTTGATATGAAGGTTTAGGTTGCTTCCAATTCTGTGTTATTATAAATAATGCTATGGTAAATATCTTTGTGCATGTAGCTTTTCCTTGTTTAGGCCAATTCCTTATATTAAATCTCTCGACTATTGGGGCTTTGCATGTCTGCATGGATTCTTGGTACATTCAGGCAGAACTAGTTTGCTAAAGGCTGCATGACTTTACATTGTTCCCAGGAAAATAGGAGAACCCCATTTTCACCCAATTTCATCAGCACTGGCCGTTACCGTTTGTTAATTGATTTGCTAGTTCAACAGGTATAAAGTGGCACCTGGGATTTGCATTTTAAAAAGGAATAAAGCTTTGCACCATAGGACTAAGGTACTTCTCATGGGATCTCCAGCTGAGAGACAGAGATTCTAGAAGAAAAGCGAGCAGCTCAAAAATTATCCCCAGTAGGCATTCCCCTTTTCCTCCTACACAGGGCCAAATCAGATGCCACCCTTTTCAATGGCCTTCTAGGCTGAAGACAGTGGGAAAAATGCCAATGTGTAATTGGCATATTACTTACTTTTCTCACCATGCCCCGGAGACTTTTCTCATTCAGATATAAAAATTGGTTCTCTCAGACCCAAACCAAAAGGTGTAAACATCTTAGATTTTCTTACTGCATTAGCACCTTCCTACAAATGGCTCCACTGTTTCTTTTGAGAACCGAACACAGAGACACAAAGTAAAATCTGGGTCCCCTGCTGTTTTTTCCCCAGCACGACAGAAGCCTCAATTATTCTAGATGTTTTTCTCTCTTTTTGGAAATCTCATTAGAATGGAAACATTTAGTGGCTTCAAGTTTCCAAAATGAGAGAGATTTTTAAAAAGTGTACCCCATGCCAGAGGACAGAGACGCATCTGTGTGTTCACCTGCACTTGTAGCGATTTCCTTCCCTCCCTGGGCTCGGCGTTCGTCTTTAACTGCTTCTGGATTTCGTATTCACTCACTCAGTCCTTCATTCAATACGTTCACTGAGCAATTACTCTGTACTGAGTGAGCCCTGTGTCAAGGTACAGAGGTGACACAAGAATCAGTTCTGCCCTCAAGATACTTACAGCATTATAAGGAAACCAATTATTCTAGTGGAGGGCACCCAAATTAAGGTGGGCACAGCACATGCTACTCTGTGGGGACAGAGGGCAGTCAAGAGCACCCTAATGAGTTTTCAAGGGTTAAAAGCTATTAGCTACAGTTTCAAACCAGCACTGCATCCTGGGGCTTGGAGACCCCCTTCTCTCACCTATTTCTAGCGTCAGTCTCTTAGGCGGAATGTACAAGATTGTTCACTAGGCACACATGTTAGGAGTTACCTCAATCTTGGGTTCACCTGGCTCTACTGTCCCTAATTCCTAGGACTAGGGTCAAATTTTGTAAATTAGGGTGAAAAATTTATCTAGGGGTACCCCGAGAAAGTGAGGAACAGGTTGCATATGGTTTGCAACGTAGGAAAAGAGGGATGGGGAGGGAAAGAAATACTAGGTCAGGAAATCTGATTTCAAGTCTTTGTCACCAATGACCTGTACAATCTTGGGCAAGCGGACTTTGAGCATCAATTTCCTCATCTCAAAAATGAGTGTAACCAAATGACCTGTTAGAGCAATTGTAAGAGATTGGCTCGGAGAGTCAATAAGAGCGTGCATGCAAAATTCTGGTACAGTGGCTGGCACATAGCAGACCTTCAGCTCATGTTCATTCCACACTCTTCCTCTGAAGATACCTTCTGCATCTAGAACAGGAGCTAGAAATGTGGTTTTCATTTGCATTGGGGTCTATGAGGTACAGCAGGAGGCATTCTGGGTTTCAGGCTGTTCAAGAGGAGGCAGACAACACAGAGTATGGCTTAGAACTGGCCCTCAGAGTTCACTTACAGGGAATGGTGATGAGCAGGAAGCCCCCAAGCCCTTCCTATCCAGACTTATTGAAGATAATAGGCAGTGGGATGTCATGTGCATTGGTCCTGGTCTGTCTCATTCTTCAGTAACTCTTTGACCTCTCTGTGGGGTGTACTCCTCATTCTCTGACCTTATACCACCACTCTGTATCTGTACCTTTTCTTTTTTCAGTCTAGCAGCACTTGTCAGAGCACTTGGGGAAAATAGGTGGTGTTACACATGGGGTCTTACCTCCTTAGGCAAGAAGAGCTGGGTATAGAAGAAATGTTTGTGTCAATGGAAAACTATGATGCCTGTCAAGACTATACCTTTCCCTGGAAGTCATCTTTTAGCAAGGGCTTTCTCCCAGCATATAGTGTGGATATAAATTCCCTGGGCATCACTGTGTCTTAGAACAGTGGTTTGTGAGGCTGCAAATTAAAAATTATGTGTGGATCTCTCAAAATAACAAAACACCAATGGCTGCTCCCAACCCTTGAATCTCCTAATTTAATTGCTGTGGGTGGGGCCAATGATGGTCTAATTTTTAAGCTTCACTCAATGATAATAATGCGCAGTCATGGTTGAAAATCACTTTCTGGGAATAATAAATCACCAGCTAATACTGGAGGCTTCATAGTAAGACCGTATGAACTTGAGTCCTGTCTCTAACTGGTCAATAGTCAAAGGAGCACATGAGGCTGAAGTGTGTGCCTGCCATGAGCAGGGCTGTGCCTCTGCATTCTGAAAGAGTAGCACATGAATCATAGCTCTAGCAGTCTTTAGTGAGGGGCACTAGGCAAGTTACTTGAAGTCTATATCCTCACTATCTGCATTCATTTTCTATGCCACATAACAAATTGTCACAAATTCAGCAGTTTAAAACAATGGACATGTATCATCTCACAGTATCTGTAAGGCAATAGTCTGGTCACAGCTTATCTAGGTCTGTTGCCTAAGGCTGCAGTCGAAGGGTTGGCCAGTGCTGGCTTCTCATCAGAGGCTCAACTGGAGAAGAACCTGTGGCCAAACTAACCTTGGGTTGTTGGCAGAATTCATTTCCTGTGGCTGTTGGGATTCATAATGACAGCTTGCTTTCTCAAATCCAGCAATGGGGAGAGAGGGAGAGAGAGACGGATGATAGAGATAGAGAGAGAGAGAAATAGATAGATGACAGAGACACCAGCAAGATGGTACTCCACTTTTATGTTACCACATGTATCACGAGAGGGGATCATGGGCCCACCTTCAAGTCTGTCCACCACACTTCTCACCTAGAAAATGGTCATGTTAATTGATTCTGGTCTGTCTCATTCTTCAGTAACTCTTTTACCTCTCTGTGGGGTATATCTACCTCCTGAGGCAGTTGTGGAAATTAAAGAAGACAATCCATTGAAAGTGTGTGGCCCATGGCCACTCAGTGCATGCTGTTATCAACAGCGCACACAGAAGTTTCTGCTGCACAGTTTCCCACGTCAGGTCACGGTGTCTTCCTCCAGGCTCCGTAACACTCTGCACAGACCTGCCCCTATCACTGTGTTCCCTCCATCTGTCAAGCTTGCTGGGCCCCTTACAGAAAACTTGCCACGTACCAGGTATTGGACAAAATGCAAGGCATGCAACATTTTGTGTCATCCTCACAGCAAACTGATGATATACAATCACTGTCACTTTCAAGGTGGGCAAACAGGCTCTAAAAGGTGTAGTAGGGAAAAGTGTGCTTCAGTGCAAAACTGCCTTGTTTATGCCTCTGGTTTATGCCTTTCTTTGTCTTATTGACTTTGGTCTTCCGTTGTCTTAAGTCACTTTGTAACTGTAAGGTGTAAATAACTGATAGCAACGCCAACTAACTCTTGACTGTAAACATGCAAATTTTGTACTATCTAGTAAAGGTTCACTTGAGTTCTTTCCCCCTCCTATGAAAAAAAAACCAGTCATGCCTCCCATTTGCCATTCATTTCAATACCTCCCGATCTATGATCTATAAATGCCCATTTTTCAGATTCCCTTTTGAGGTCTTTAGAACTCTGGCCTGGTTCTGTCATTGATTGAAAAGAACATTTAACACACATTCAATTTATAACTGTGTGAAAGTCATGAGTTTACCTTTTGAAAGAGTAATTATCTGTTAACAAGGTTACATATATTTCCCAGGCCGCATGGTCAGTAGGTGAAAGAACCAACATGGAAACCCACTCAGCTTTGTCTGGCATCAGAACTCACATTCTTGCCCGTATAGGGTGGTGCTGCACACAGAGGGCACATACACACATGCCTTCTTTGCCTCTCTGGCCAGATGGCCCTGACCTTCTACTCATCACATGCAGAACTTAAGCTCCCACACACACCTTCCCATCTCTGTCTATTTGCCTGATTCCTGCAATTCCTGTGACTTTCTGTAAAAGGCGCTCACCGGTGGCTTCCGCCCAGGGCCTCTGCAAATTCTTCCCCTAAAGGAGTGAACACCTGTCTCCCCATAAAGCCCACCCAACTGCCCTGCTTCTCTCCTCTGGAAACACACGCATCTCCTTCTTCCACACTGGCTCTTCCAGATCTGGAAGGCAGCTCTCAAGGCCGTAAATCTGTCTTTGGGAATCTGCTCTTTAAACCCGGCCTCGTATGACAGGCCTTCTAGCGTATCTGCCACCCTGACCATTCTCTCTTGGACACAGCCTGCTGTCCGTATACACTGAGTGATCCTTAGGTCTACACGGATGGCGGTCTGACCTGTACGGTGGAAGGCCTCCTCCTGTTATGCCCAGTACAGTCCCTTTATAAAGAAGATTCTTTGTGGTGAAGCTCACCGTGGGGACCTTGACAGGCTCCAGTCCTCGGCCTGCAGATCCCAAGCTCCATCCACAGACGGGTCTCCTCACCCGACTCTGCTTTGCCCCCTCTGACGTCACCGTCCAGCCCCTGGGGCTGTGGCCTTGGTTCTCCTCTCAGTCACGGCCTACTTGGAGTGACACTCCGCAGGCCTGAGTGCCCTGGGATGCCCTCTCCCTGTGCAGCCCTGCAGGCAGCCCCCATTGCACAGCGGCTCTGTGCACAGAGGCGGCAGGCGCCTTCTGCCCACACCGCAGACCACACACACATGGCCTCGCAACTCACTGGAGCTTGTGGTACACACGCGACACGTGTGGCTTTTCAGTTAACTTATGGAAAACTGAAAGGCAGGTTTTTTATACATTTATCATATGAAACTATGGCTCATAAATCAGCGCTTGTGTAATTGACTTCTTCTTGGACCTTGCAGGCCTTTCTGTTTCTGTTTATCTTTTTCAACTTACCCTCTTAGACGCAGCCTGTATCTCTAGTTCTGCAGCTGAAGCATTATTGTCCCCTCCAGCTTTGCCATCTGAATGTCTGACAGTCCCACCAGTGGCACAGTGGACTCTGCTGAGGAAGGAGCCGCTCTCCTGCCAGAGCTTCCCAGGACCTTCCCCTCCTTCTCCATCCATCCCCCTGGGGCAGGGGCGGGGATTCTGGCTTAGGTTCTCATGTCTGCCCCCCAGGCCGGTCTCCCAGAGACCTTGTCAGTTTGGCAGATTGGCCCTCTTAGCTTTCCCTATCTACCAACAACATGCCTGAGCAGGGCTCCGAGACCCACACCAACCCCTGTGAGGCTCAGCTCCTGCAAGGCGCCCGTCAGACCCTCCAGCCCTGAGATGGAGGCACAGCCTGCCCTTGGTCTGTCCCTCTTTTTTTACTCACAGGCCACAGGCGCAGAGGATGTGGAGAGAATGAGCTCTCTGGGTGGGCTGATCTGAAGGCCAGCCGCCGCTAGGGTAGGTTATTGTAAGCTCTGGTTTGAAACCATCCTAGCCACAGTAATGAAGACCCCAGATCTATTTGTCAAGGTCGCTGTGACCTCTCGGGGCTCTAATGGGGACTGAGTAATCAATGCTGCTCGGGGCGAGTTATGAGGCTGCATGGGAAATGTGTCATAAGTACAGCATCGCAAATGGGATTTTTTTCTGTTTCTTTAGAGACGAGGACACTAGGCTTTCTCCTTGAGAGGAGGATAAGAAAAAAAAAGCATGCACAGAGCAGGAAAATATGCAGAATGACTCAGAACTAAGGTAGCCAGCTAAGGCATTGTCTGTATGTACACCTGTCTTCACTGTGAAGATAAAGGAAGATCAGGAGGGCAGGGGTCAGTGCGAGACCCCAGACTAGAGTCAGGAGACCTGGGTTCTAGTCCTGGGTGTGCCCCAAACTCCCCAGGTGACCTCCGGCAAGTCGCTTTGTCTGTCTGAGCTGCAATTTCCTCCTTGTAGCTAATTTCTGTAGATGCTTCCCAGTTCTAATACTAAGACACAGATCACAATTTAAGCAATATATATATCCTCCTGAAAATATATGGATCAACTTTTGTCCCCTCAGCTGAAGTTGATATATTCCTTTGTTTTCCTCCCTCCTTCCTGCCCTCCTTGTTTTTGTAGCAGATCCTTTCTTCAAAAACAAAATCTTATGCAGAAGTCCAAGAAAAAGGGTAGTGGCTTTGTGTGGAGAGATGAGGGGAGCCTGCCTGTCCATTCTTGACACCTGCCAGCTCCCCCCGACCCCCTACCAGGCATGATGCACTTGGCGGCATTTGGGAAGCCCTGAATTAGGCTACTTCCTTGTTTGAAGTGACCTTTGTTTTGAAGAATGCTCTGCTTGGGAAAGAAAAACATGACATGGCCAATGTCAGCTAACAAAGCACCTTGATGTCACTTTCTATTTACAAATCTGCCAGGCTGAATGATTTACCCCATGCCACAGGTGAGGACACTTGAGCTAAGATGGGATGTGTCATTCTTGGTCAGTGCTCTACCCCTGGTACCTGGGACAGTGTCTGGGGCACAAGGAGAGCTCTGAGAATAGTTGTGGAATGAATGGCCACATGGCTTGCTGACCCTCCTCAACCAATCCCTGCCAGGGCTGGGGCTCCAAGTTCTTTTGACCTCTGCTGGTTCACAGGCACTAAAATTCTTTTTTTGGAACATATGATCACTTCCAAATATCACCCTGCAAATTTGCATGCCTAGCCCCCTCACCTTCCTCTGCCCCAAACAACAGCATCATACTATCTAAGGGCCGCACCCTTATTCATAACAGAGGGAAATAAATCTTTATCCTGCTTTCTTCTCTTCATGGAGATGACTAAGGAAAAAGCTGAGAGGCAGGTATGCTAAAGCCCTGGGCAGTTCTGTTTTGTCATGAAAGATTGTAGCAGACACTGTTCATGTTCTGCCCAGATTCTCCATCCAAGGATTTTTTACTGTTTCCTGGGCTTCTGCCTCCAATGAGTTTACTTGCTATTCTTCTTTGAAGGAAGTAGTCTGGCTGCTGGAACTGTGCTACCTGAGGTCAGGAGCAGAGGACAGGGAGTGCCCACCAGTGGGGCTGGGCCTTAGCCAACAACTGATGGGTCCCACATCAGGACACATTCCAGAACTCCCTGTGGGATCAGATCAAAGCTGCCCTCCATGGGACTTCACTGAAATCATCCTTTTGTTTACATTCTGTAGCTTAAGATTCAGATTTGGGGAACCTGATGTAAGACAAAGGGTGACTTAGAACTGAGGGTCCATGATGATCAGTAAACATAGTGAGTCTGAGAATATACAGAAAAGCATGAAGAGCCACATTTCTCTGTATAATAAACCCCCCCTCATGACCCACAGAATAAGAGCTGCATTTTGTGGAAGAGTTGTAGGACAGGAGCCGGGGAAAGGGAAGATGTGAAGCTTTAAGGAGAAAAGAGGGCTGAGCCACACGAGAATGTAAAACCATGATGACACCACCACCAGCGGCAAAGCCAAAACACAGCCCTGCAGCAGCCCTGACGCTCAGCTAAGTTTGCTAGGTGCCCAACTGCCCTTTGTGCATGACAGTCTGAGGGACATCAGGAGAAAGCGGCTGTGTCCCAGGTCTGGGAGGCCGCCCACACCAGTGAGGAAGCACTGTTTCTGCCACAGGACGGGCTTTCTGCGCGGACTTCTCAGCCAGAGGAAAGCAGACAAACAGGACCATGCTCCACGCAGGTGCTTGAGGACACGGGCTGCAGGGAAGCAGGCTCCTGCCAGTGCTGCAATGGGGCTCAAACCAGTTCCACTCGGATCCCACAGGGACCTTCAGGGGACATCTGGGTTTCACAATTTTGACTGCCTAGACCCCAGTGGAAGGGACAAGCACACAAATAGCTCTGAACGCACAAAGGAGACAGTGACAAATACCACTAGCAGGGGAAAACGGTGTGGGGGAGAGCACACGCCCATCACTTGGTTACTTGCCTCTGAGCAAGTGCTTTTGAGCTCTCAGTCCTCCCAGACACACAGAGAGGGAAGACTGGGCACGAGAGCGGAGTCACTCCGCAGCCTGAGCGCGGTAAGTGGGGAAGAAACAGTGGCGTGCTGGGGCCAGTTCATGGGACTCCTGAGACCCAACTGGTGAATTCTTAGGAATCTTCCAAGCCGTAAACATAGTTGTTATTAAAAAATTAATTATATAAACTTATAATAGAAAAAATGATATTAAAAACAAAGGTAAAAATGCTCAAAACTCATCACTACCTAATTATTTTATAGCTCACTATTATCTATGCCCTTAAGGTTATTTATACTTCGGTTTTCTGTATAGTAGAAATGTTACATAATGGCGCCCATCTCTTTCCTGTGTTCAGTGATGTCACGGTAGTAATCTGAAATTTACACATAGTGCGATTATTTATACCATAGGACCAGCAAACACTGCAGTTTGGGGTGGGGGCTCTGCCCTTCTCCTGATCAGAACTAGTGGTTAAACATTTACTAGCACATCACCGGAGGAGAGTTCTCAAAGACTGTCCAGATAGAGTGCAGAGGAAATAAATAGAATGACGTTGTCCATCCATCCCGCGCCACTTGCTGGTCATCTGTGTGTGATGCCCATGTACTCACATGGCTTTAGCAGCAGGCTCAGTCAAAGCTGACTGATCGAGCTAACTGGGCACAGGCCCATGGACAACACTGCAAGTCCCAACTACTGAGCATCTTTCAATAAGGACATTTGGATGACTTTCCAGCTCATATGTAGCAGCAGTTCCAAGTAATAGCAAACAAAGGGCTGCCAAGGAGGGGACTGGCCAGACCTGCTGCAATAAATAGATAAGGATCATTTAAAAGCAGTCCAGTAAGTGTTTGCATGCAAATGGCCCTGCCAGGCTTCTTGAGAAACAGTGTGTTCTCCTAAGAAGGTTAAATATTTTCAATCTTGTTTGAGTTATTAATTTGCTTAGCCAAGTGTGTGGTTGTGGGTGCCTTTTTAATAGTGGATGCTAAGACCTTACAAAATGATCCTTATCCTTGAAACCTAAATGACAGGGGTTTTGTGAATCCCATCAAAATTACCACAGACTTTGCCTGTATCCCGAGGGGAAGAAATCTCTGCCCCGTTCAGGTCAGGTAGCCCTGGGGTAACCTACAGAATGGGGAATGAAACAGGAAAAAGGAATAAACGCCAGGCATGCTGCCCACCTATCACCTAGGACAGTGTGGAGCACAGCTGTAAACCCCAGGATGGGCACACAGTAGATGTATGAACAAACCCAGCCATGTTAGGTCTCTGGCACTGAGGACAGCACCTGGCCCAGGGTGGGCATCCAGTATACTTTTGTTGTGCGAATCAAAGTCCTAGGCCATAGTTCTAAGTACTGTTTGGATGAGAAAGGGTCTTCTAAAAATGGTAGAAAATGGCCATAGAAGAAAAGGAGGAAGGAAGGGGAATTTACATAAAAAGGGAGACTCTTTTCATATCGTGTCTCAGTTAATCCTTGCAAACATCTAGGAGGTTTTATGATCTGCATCCTACAGATGAGACAAATGAAGGCCAATCAGCCCACCCAGTATTTCATAGGAAAGAGGTAAGAGGGATGTCAGAATCTGCTCTATTTTAGTTAAAATCCCATGTTCTTTACATGTCCTGTGAAATGGTGACAATCTTCCTGGAAACACTCAATTAAAAAGCAGATCTTTCCTCTTCTCCCCAGAGGGTATGACGAATTTCTTTTACTAGAGAAAATAGAACACTGAACATTGAATACTCACACCAGACACAGTGGTGGCCCACACCCCTTCCTCACTCCCTTTCCTCTTTCCTTGACCACACAAGAATGGTGTGTGTGTGTTATCACTTTCCCTTACTTTCTTGGACATCAACTTTTGCTTCCACAGTCACTGGTGCTAAGCTCTAGTTACGGCATCTCTGTCCCACAGAACTCCGTGTAAGTTGACTATTCCTACCTCCATGGTGTGGATGAAAAAATTCAGAAAAGTGATTTGATGAAGGTCAATATCAGTCAGTGGAACATTTGGGAATCTAACGTGGGTTATTCGTCCTGAAGGCATTTTTCTGCTAACAGTTTTCTCAAATTCCAATGTCCAAAGGGAAACTTACTAAATGCAGATTTGATTCAGGAGGTCTGGGGTGGACTCTGACGTGACCCCAGGTGGTGTGAAGGTCTCAAGTCACATTTGATGAGCAGGTCCCAGGTCAACTGCTGAGTCAGTTGCACAGGCAGGGCTCTCCTGCTGTATGAGGTCAGTTCTCAGTTCATCCTCTTGTGCTGGTGAATTACTCGGTTCACCAACCACCCTGGGGACCAGACAGGGCCAGGAGCGCAGCCATCTGTCCCAACCGGAGTCTGGCTGGCTACCTCCGCATACCTCCACTCAGGGTCTGGGCCACAGTGCTGTTTACCCAGGAGTCCACCAGTTCCCTGCTCTTCAATCTAAGCCCACACGCAGCAACTTCCTCTATAAATGGTCTCTGAACCTGCAATCTTAGCCCCTTGGATTCATTTCTCATACAGCAGAAATTGTGAGCTTTAAAAATGTAAGTCCAGTGATGTCACTCTAGATCTCAGACTCCGTCAAGAAAGGGGGCCACTAACTCTGTTGCCCTTCCCCAAATCCTCCTTTATCAGAGCACCCTAGTTTGTATCTGCTATGGCTATTGTTCAACATCTTATTAAAAATTAAAAAAAAAAAAGATTTTGCTGCTAAAGAAAACTAAGAATACCTCTGACCAATCTAATCTATTTCTTCCATTTTACAGATGGGGAAAATGAGTCACAGAGAGGATTAAGCCTGTTCCTGAGGACCTTCTGGCTATGGAAACTATCTATAATGCCCTTGAAAGTGAAGAAATGTTCTTCTGAAGAATATCTCGACTTGCTGCTTCCTAATTTTAACCTGCCTCCCTACTATTGGTCTCAATGAGTGGGGTCTACGGTGCTAGCTTATCAATCAGCAGGAACATACTGTACCTTCAAAAACTCCACCCCAGGCATGCCTTCTCATTTTATCATTCCCTCTACCTCCAAAAAGAGGGAGGCTAATTGAGCCAAAGGGAACAGGCCAATCCTTTTTCTAAGTGGTTGAAAAATAATACAATCCCTGGTCCATGTTCAGCTCAAATATCTTGAACTGGATACTTTTTGATTACTCAACAGTGCTCTGTCCTGACCTTCCATTCTTCTCATGAGAATCTACTGTGTCTAGCATCAGCCACATAATGGTAATTCAATTAACTGAAAGGATAAATGAATGAATGAAGTCATGAAGGAATGGTCAGATCTCATTATTGAGTGCCTACTGTGTTCCAAGCATTATGTTAGGCACTAATATAATGATGGACTAAGTTTTACACCATTTTACAGTAGGAGGCTACATTTATCAAGTATTTATGGTCAATTTGAGAAAGAATGGACCCCCCAGTTTGTCCTCTGTTTGCTAATCAGGAAGTGGTTTGGAAGTGATTCCCAGTAGGGCTTGCTCTCTGTGAGCCCCAAGAGGAAAAACTATACTATGTTGGTAGAAGCAATGGTGAGGAATACTGTGCCCAAATGAAAAAAACCTTTTAAAATATCTTCCAATGGAGAGGAGAAGAGAGAATTATAAAAGTTGCTAGTGGAGAGCTCAGTGGAAGTACAGGGCATCATGAGGATCTTAGCCCAAATTGAAAGTACTCCAGGGCAAGACAGGTAGTCAGTCTAAGAAAGATCACTGGAATCCTTTTCTGGGAGTGAGTGGGAAGATGTGGCTGGGAAGGCAGTGCAGAGCCTCAGGTTCTGCTAAAAACTCATCAGAGGTACGATCAGGTGCAACTCCGGGCAGAGAAGACAGAGTGGGTGAGCACGTGGCTTCAGGTCAGAGACCTGGGATGATACAGGAGACCTTTTCCCTGATGATATGTGATGACAGCTGGGTGACAGTGATGTCCTGGAGCCTGCTCAGACAACCTCACAGGAGCCAGCTATGAGCAGCTTGTCCCAGCTCTGATTTCTATCACTTTATACTGGTAGCTTGAAATCAGCCATGGCGGGAGTATTTATATCACAGAAAGTGGCAAATGCTGCAAATCAGGGCTTTTCTTTAGGAGAAGGTATTAAATATTGACCAGCACACCACTGGGTATGGAGTCCAGACTAACAGCCTGACGGACCTGCATGGAACCAGGAATTGAGACCAGGAATGTACTAGGGTAGCATTGTTGCCTTGGAAGTAACACATGTCCTTCACCTGGTGTCAGGAAGAAGTTTCAACTCTCGTACGGAGGCAGGGAACAAAGGATCTTGACAGCGGCTTCCAGCTCTGAAAGTCTGCATTCCTACATTAGCAACAGTCACGGAGGATTTTAAGACTGCAGAGGTGATGACATACACATGAATAAATACTATACTAGGGAGTGTTTTCATCCATAACGGGTGGAAAAGGGTGTGTATGTTTGTGTGTGTGTGTGAGAGAGTGAGTGTGTGTGAGTGTGTAGGAGTCTACAGGCAGGGCAGGAGAATCATCGTTTAGTGGTTTCTCTAAAATAATCTAAGGAATTGACAAGTGGCCAAGGCCTTCTAAGAAATTGAGATAGAGTGCCATCATCTTACACACTAGGTGTGGGCATCTTAAAAATGCACCTGAGCTTATTAAAGAGCAGACCATTTTGCAGATGTCTAAAGAGTGGCAAACTGAGGCTAGGGTAAGGGTCATCCTAGCAAGACAGCAGGAGTCAAGTATCAATGAGCCGGAACTGCAGTCTAGGACCGAGCAGAGAGAAACAGGTTCCCTGGTAAATGCTGCCAAAATGCACATGAACTGGGTGAGGAGATTGTTCCCTGCCCACATTTTGGCAACACTGTCTGAGAGATAAAAAGAAAAGTAAATGACATTCATAGCAGGATTTTGAGAATTTCACATTCATTATCTTGTGGAACCATCCAGTATCCTTAGAGGAAAGCATCACTGACTTTGTTTTTCAAAAAACAAAACTGGATTGCAAAGCGGCTGTCACGTGTCCAAGGTCACTGAGAAGGAAGTGGCACACGTGAGGATGCAGTCAGGTAGCTAATACATGCCTCACTCCTGAGAGATCCATAGATATTCCTCATTTCTTCCACTGAGAAAGAGCCATACTCTTTGCACCTTGCTCACAACTTCCCACAGACGGGTAGCCCCAGTCACACTGGACTCTCACTCCTAAGACATGTTCAAAGTGCTGTGATTTTGAACATGCTCTTCTAACTATTCATATCCCCTCTCCCCATTCTCTGCTTTGATCTCCATTTTCATTCCTGGAGAAAGAGCTGTTTGGAGTGTTATGGCTCCGCTGTGTCCTCCTCAGATTCATATGTTGAAGTCCTAACCCCAGGACCTCAGAACGTGACTGAATTGGGAGGTAGGGTCTTTAAAGATTGATTAAGTTGAAATGAGGCCCTTGGTGTGGTCCTACTCCAGTCTGACTGGTGTCCTTGTAAGAGGAGGAAATTTGGACACAAAAAGAGACACACCAGGGGCTTGTGCACACAGAGGAAAGGCCACATCGGGGCACAGAGAGAAGGCAGACATGGACGAGCCAAGGACAGAGGCCTCAGGAGAAACCTAATCGGCTTTCACCTTGACCTTGGACTTCCAGCCTCTGGACTGTGAGAAAAGAAACTTAGATGTTCAAGCCACACAGTCTGTGCTATTTTATTAGGGCAGCCCTGGCGGGGTACTACAGGCGGCCTAGCTGACTGGGACCTTGTGGCAACCGGAACTCACTGCAAAGTGATAATTACCAGGGTCAGTGGGCCCGGGCTGAGGGCGTCTCTAGCGTGTTGTTGGCAGCTGACACTTCATGGGCATTCTGAGGAGGAAGCCACGGTTCCTCTTTGGTTCCTCATTTCTTCTCTCTATTTGGTGGTTCCCCCATTATCCTTTTCTATCTTTGGGTTCCAATAAATACACCCTCCCCCAACCGCTGGCCTCTCATGCCCACGATGGGCTTCCGTACGGCCTCTGGCTAGTCTCGTTCTGGGTTTTGGCATTCATCTCTTATCACAGGGCATCAACCTCTTTAAGCGAAGAAGGCCTTCTAAACTTTCAAGCCCCTCACACTTACCAATTTCATATACATTCAGTATGTCTGAGAACATATGAATGTATCTGCTTTTCTTTTCCTATGTACACAGAGCCTGGCACCTAACAGGGACTCAATAAATAAATGAGTGATTTTCAAGTGAGATGAAATCACCCAACGTCCCCAGCCCTATATCTGACACACAGTAGGTGTCCAATAAATGTCAGTTTTCTCTCCTTGATCTTGATGACTAATACTGAAACCTTGGCCTTCCATGATATTAGGAGGGGGTGCCTCTTTTCCCAAACCCATTATCAGTGGTTTCGTGGGAGCCATTAATATTATGTGCAGCAGATTCACTACCACTCCTAGTCATTCATAAACCTATAGGAAAATTAAAAACTGCCTCCCGTTGCCCTGTGTCACAGTGTCTTCCTTGCCCCATGAGCTGCAGGTCTTGCTCAGACTCAGAGAAGTTAGGAAACATGATTACATTCACATGGAGTTAAAAACTACAATGAAACAAGACCCAGTGGGTTTGTGTTTGGTTCCTTCAACAGTGAATAATCTGTATTTGAGGAAAACTCTTGTGCTCATGCAAAATCCTGTTGACAAAAATCAAAGCTACTGCAATTAGCCAGGGGGAGCGCCTACTCACTTGTCATACATTTAGTTAAAACTCAGGCAGTTTCACCTCTGGGTAAACTTTTTTTCATTTACCCAAATCAAGTTCACATGATTTCTTTTCAAGAACTCAAAACATCCAGGCCTCAAATGTGAAATGAATCATTTTATTGAGCAGTGTGGGCACAAGGCACCCTATTCATGTATAGGGTGAATAGAATTCACTTATCCATCCATCCAGGGGTACACTCACACTTGTTAAGAAAAATATTTATTGAGCACATACTATATATCTAGTATAGAATTAGGCACAGAGGATACATGATTGCAAAAGAAACAGGATCTTCTTTCAAGGAGTTCACGGTCTAGACTCTTTCAGAGGGATGTGAGCTTTAGTTATATCATGGAAACGCATCAAAAAGTACATAGAATACAGTCAACAATCAAAATAAGTGGCTCTTATTTTTGTTATCTGGTAGAGCGTGAGACAAGAAAACATTTTTAGTTTACTGTGGTAAAAGTTTAAAAATAAGGGTAATCTTGGGGCACAGCTAGGGAGAGCTACCTAAGCCAGGTAAGGGGTACCTGGAAGTCTCCCTCTAGGGGTGTCTCCACAGCTGACTCTTGAAAGAAAAGGAGAGGCAGACAGACAGGAAAGGAGTTCTGTGAGATGAAGGCAGGGAGACAGAAGTCAAATCCTAAAGCGCCTTGTTGGTCACGTTATGGACGTGAGCATGTATCTTTCAGGTAACAGAACCACTGAAGGCTAAGGCATCCAGAATCTATCTCTGTGGCACCAAAATTATCTCGAGCTAAAGACATTTGAGAATCAAAAGATGCAGAAAATGGCTTTGTCTGATTTCTATCAGCCTCCCACCCCCACCCACCTGCCTAAAAGCAGAGCCTTCCAGAAAGAATTCATTTGCCATAAATCCCCCTTCAAGGAAGGTTTACTGTACTGGGGGAAGACCGATTCCTTGTGAGACAGAGCAGGGAAATGGCACAAGGGTCATGCCAGTGTGAGATCTACTTAGCCTCCCAAAGAGGCCCAGTTTACATTTCAACTTAATCTATATGCTCTTCTTTCTCTTCTTCCAGCCCCTTAGTCAGTTAAGTAACTTTGTAACCAGGAGAAGAGGTAGACCTCCCTAGGGTAGATGAACCTACATGGGTTAAGAATGCCAAGATCCGGATCAACAGTCACCCAAACCCTATTCTTAAAACAAAACTTCAAAGGGATTATGAATCAACTGTGTACATACCTTATGCCGACCCTACCCAAAATGCCCTATAAAACCCCAAACCCTAAATCCTTAAGTGCATCTCCTCTCTGAGGTCACTTGCACTCCTGTCTGTGTGTTGTCTTATAACAAATAAACTTTCTTGTTGCATAAACTGATTGCACTTGTCTCTGAAATCTTCCCATGATAAAGACAAGAACTCTCAGACCTCCATGTTCAGTGGTAAATGTCTTTGTCACTTTGCTTTTTCATTCAGCTTTCTAGTCTTAACACAATCCTTTCCTCTCTCCGTTTTATTTCAGACCAGTAGGGAAGTGGAAATTCTCAGAACATAAACTCACTCCATCCACTGTTCCATGGTTCCCCCAAGTTCTGGGGTGCTGGGGGCTTAGTTCTCACCCTGTGACGATCATGCAGACACTGGGCGGCAGGTGACTGAGGCTGTTAGCAAGGTTTTGGTCCTTGAACTTCCCTTTTCTCCCTCTGTCCTTCCTGCTGACATTCGCTTCTACTCTTGCTTTAATGAATTCCTTTCATGCTGTCACTTTGACCTGATGGAGACTTCTTTCCCGATCAGTCAAGAACCCTCCCCTGTCTGGGCTGAGGTTTCACCTAGTGAGCAAGAAGAGGCCTCCCCAATCGCAGCGCCAGAGGCTAGAGGTCAGCACTGGGAGGAGAAATCACAGGAACAAACACTGTATGAAGCCATCATTACCTCCCATATATTCCCCAGGGCCTGATTATCTTTCCCAAGAGTCCTTCCTTTCCCCATAAGGGCCATTTCTCCCCGACTCCTTCTCCTAGTGAGATGGTATACCTCTTTGAGCCCCATTTTCTGTAAGCTCCTGCAGACCTGCCTAGATAAAGTTTATATTTTCTTCTGCTAATCTGTCTTCTGTCAGTTTAGTTTGCAGGTCCCCAAACCGAACCTAAGAGGGTAGAGGGAAATTTTTACTCCCTGACAAAGGACTTTAAATAGGGAGAGTGAGTACAACCATCGGTCATACTTGTGTTTTCAAGATCTTTCCGGATGTGCGGTGACAGTGGCAGGAAAGGTGCTACTAGTGCTGCTCTCCCCAGAGACCGTCGATGGGAGACTCAGCCAAGCTGGCGGCAATGGACCACAGGAGGAGGAGGAGGCCGACTCAAAATACACTGAGGACTCGACGTTAACTTGGCTTCACAACTTCGGTAAGGGGGATGCAGTCAAAGACCCTAGGGATTAGAGGACGATGTGGCGAGGAGTTGCTCTTGGCTGAGTTTTGGTACAGAAGCAGGTTTGGAAGAAAGCTGAAGGTTTTAATTTTGAAGGCTGTGTTTAAGGGCAACTTCCAGGTGGTGACAGCTAGTCAGCAAACACAGGCTGGAGTTTTTAAGTGAGTCTAGAGCTGGAGCTAGAAATCTGGAAATCATGAATTAGTAGATGGTCTGTTAAACGGAAATGGATAGGATGGAAGAGGGTATTTGAGAGGAGCCGAGGGGGTGGTGGAGCACTCCTAGACCTTCCAAGAGGAGTATTCTTGTCACTGAATCTACTGAACAAGGGAGCAGATATAGCAGCCCCCAGGCTGAAACACGGCAGGGTGGAGAGAAGCCCTAGGCCAAATGCACTGCGACTAAGGATATGCCACCATCTCCTACAGAGAGACTCGGGGGAGAGAGCTAGGATGTAGATCAACCCACAGCATTGGCAGCTTTCACAGAGAAGTCTGGTGCAGAAGAGCTGCTGGCTCAGGGCAGGGCAAGATGGGGCCTGATCAGTCACCTTCCATCTGGGAAGCCAGCTCTGTCAGTAATCAGTTTGTTTCTCCCCCTCAGGGCCGTGCTGGACCTAGCTCAACTGTTTACAGGTGCCAGGTCCAAACAGTCTTCCCGGCACCTCCCCAGAGCCACCTCCTTGTGGGGCAGATCTGAGCAGCATTCAGCCTGGCTCCCTGCCAAGGCTCCCAGCAGGAAGTACCCCAGGCTGCAAAGTCCTCCTTTGCACAGGGGCATTGCTTCCTCGGTTTCCCAGGCCAGGATAAAAACAGGTCCATACCTTCCAAGATGAAGGCCCCACTGGAGAACAGAGAAAACACACCCACGCCCAGCTGAAATTCATCTTCTATTTTCTCAGCCTGTCACTGCTGAGAAAGAGGCGACTGCTGCCACCACAGGCAGAAAGGGAGGGGAGAAAACCACCCGCCAGCCTCGGGAATCTGCTTACAACGTGTCTCCCTGCCTCGCACCAGGAAGGTCCCTGTGACATTATTTTGAAAGCTTCTACAGAGAGCAGGGAGATGAGAATTTATCCCATTCCACAAGCAGCAGAGCCATGCGAAGACATAATTCTTAAAAGTCATGTCTACATTAGTTTTTGAAAAGAAAGCACCATATTTTACCTGTTGTTTCCAAGCCTGTCTTTTTTTTTTTTTTTAAAAAAAACATTTTGCTGTGGCCATCTCCACAACATTAGGTTGTTCTCCATAGCTTCAGCCACCTCCAACCCCCCTCCAGAATTATACCCAGTACTCACCAAAAGCCATTGCCCAGTATTACAGGCAGAACTTTATCATGTCCCCTCCACCCCACCCCAACACACACAGAAGGTATGCTGAAGTCCTAGCCCCCACTACTTCAGAAGGTGACCTTATTTGGAAATAGCGCGTTCATAGAGGTAAGTTAAAATGAGGTCATTAATGCAATTCAACTGTCATCCTTATAAAAAGGGAGAATTTGGACACAGAAACAGGCATGCACAGAAGGAAGACAATGTGAAGACACGCAGGCTGCAGATGGCCAAGTGACTGGAGTGCTGCATCTAAAGCCAAGGAAGGCCAAGAGTTGCCAGTAAACACTGGCTTCTAGACGGGCCAAGGAAGCATTCTTCCACAGAGCTGTCAGAGGGAGCATGCCCTGCCTACGCCTTGACATTGGACTTCTAGCCTCCAGAAGTATGAGAGAATAAATCTGCTTTTTTACACCCAGTTCATGGTACTTGTTTATGGCTGCCCTAAGAGACAAATGCAATCAGATGGGTGGGTCTCTTTGCAGGTGCCCTTAAGCATTCCTTGGGTTTGTGATACCTACCCCAGTCCTCTGCCACGGGAGTGTTTGCACAATGGGGTCCAAGTCATAATGCTCTTGAGCTCTTTCCCCCGGTCCTTAGCAATGGTGATCCTAATGGTTGCACAAGACTCGTAATGCTGAATATTCTTAGAAAGGAAATTCACATTGAACTCCTGCAACATACCAGGCAAGGTGCTCAACGCCTCAGATGTCCTGGCCCTCATGACCCCTTTGTGGGAAATAGTGACAACCATCCCAGGAATTTCTAGCAGAGGTGGCTTAGCATCAGACTAGATAGTTTGAGAAGGTCACCCAACCAGGACCTGGAAGGCCCCAGATTTAAACCTTAGACAAACGACTCCTTGGTATAGGCTCATTCTCCTGGAACAGGAAGAGCACCCATACTCTTGTCCGAGTCTGTATTCCTATTTCTGCAAATGTGATTAGGCTGCTTTGAACACTGTCGTAACATCAGAGCTTCTCAATATTTAACGTGTGCATGAACCATAGGGGGAATCTTGTTAAATGGCAGATTCTGATTCAGTCTGTCTGGGGCGGGGCCTGAGAGACTATTTCTGACAAGCTTCCAGGTGATGCTGGGAGCCAGTAGGCCCATATTTTCATTTCTAAATGTCCTGTGGAGAAAGCCTTTATCACACACCCTCAAGGTCTATGCTCCAGCACTGTGCTAGGTAATATGGATACTTATCTGTATACAAGAACTTAATTTTAAATTCCTTAAGAGCACTGGCTGCTTAAGAACAGTTTGACTTATTTTCCTTTGAACAACCAACACAGTGGGTACATAATAAGCACTTGACCAACACACATTTATCAACACACGTTTACATCCCCAACTGCTAAAATACAGCTCTCAAGTAACAAAACCAATCCTGAAATTCACCGCTGTGGCAGATGTTCTGCCAGCTACTAGAACTCGCTTCATGACCCACGGATACCCAATTCCCTTCAAACGCCATGTCCCTCCGCTCCCTGGTAGATCCGGCGGTATTGTGACATGGTTCTGGCCAATGACAGGTGGCGGAGGCTTTTGCCTCTTCCTTACAAAAAGCTTCCTGTGTCTTCCTTCTGCCTTGTGCATGGGTTTAAAGTAGATGCAATGTTTTATGTCAATAAGACAACTAACATGCGGGAAAAGCCAAGATAATCATTCAGACATTGTTTCTAGCATTGCTGAGCTGCTGAACAAAGGTCAGCATCTGCTTGCCTCATATATCTTGTTACGTGAGAAAAAGGAAGTGCTGTAAGCCAATCTTATTGGTGCCCTGTACTGTGGCCCAAAGCATTTCCAATCAATACTCTCCATTTCCAGGAAGGGACATCCCACTTATGGCACCAGCTGAGGTAAGAGCAGATGATTCAGAGGTTAGAAGCAAAACCATGTCACACATTAAAAACTCATGTTTTCAAAATCAACTCCAGCCAAACACCAACTAGAAGCATATTCTATGGCTTTATTTGGATTCTCTCCGAAGCAACTCTTTTGTCCTGTTTTCATTTCCCTTGCTGTCTAATCCAGATTCTACTAGTCCATTTTATAAAAGTAACTCAACTCAGATGCTCGGGAGTATGGGAAGCCCAGAGCATTAGGATGCGTTCTGAGTTATCTTTGAGCTACAGGCTCAACATTAAGCATCGATCAGAGCTCATAATCACCGGGATAGCTTACTCTAAAAGCATCAATGGAAGTTTGGTTTCCCCCTTAGACTTCTGATGCCAGTGGAAGGAAAAAGCCAAGACCTACATTGTGCTTCTTTATTCTTCTCACCCACGAACACACCCCTCTTCCCCCGCTGCTCAGGAGAGAGAGCCATCTACACAGGCCTCTCTTTTCCCTCTGTTTCAGTCTGAGGACACAGAAGCATGTTTGCTTTTATTGATACTTCATGGAAACTTCATATAGATATATGAATTAGATCATAAGTGTATACAAAAGGAAGCACATCTTATGCTGACTAGATTCTAAAGGTAGAGAGGCAGGCAAAAATTTCTTTAATAATAATCACAATAAAAGACCCCACCTTTGAATATCTTCAAAATTGCTCTTAAATCCCAAAAACCTGGCACTTTTGGTATTTCAGCTGGAGCAATAAAGGAAAAAATCTAATGTGGTCTGTGGCAAAAGTGATGAAGTGAATAAACTGAGTGACCACATAATTTATTGTCCAACCCAGACCACTTGTGACAGTGGAAGGTGGAGCTATTAGTAAGTACACTGGGATAGTAGGTGTAAATGAGAATAGACCTGGACAATCCTGGACATGTGCTCACCGCACAAATAGGGACGTTTGTGTTTAGTTTTTTCCCATGGCTGAATGCTGATCACAGACATGCACAGAGATGAGTCCACTCTATATGTGCAGATATGAAATAACACAAATGACTCTGCATTTGTACAGCCCCTTTCATTCCTGTGCCATCTCACAGCCAGCTCTCCCTTGGTCTTTACTTCCCAAGGTGGGTATTAACATCTCCCTCTCATAGATGGAGAAACTGAGTCTCAGCCCAAGACTACACTACTTGGAGGCCATGGAGTCAGCACTCTGCCTGCCTCCTTAAAAGCAGTCCTGCACCCCAGATTTGGGAATTAGCTCTGTGTAATGATGGGGGAAAGCCTGAACAAAGTTCTTGAGAAGCACCCTCAAGGTCAGGGGTGCCTCCTAAGGGTGGGTTGGGGCTGACACCAGAGGGGACATGAGATTCAACCTGAGAGATCATAAAACAAGAAAATGACATACAGAAAACACTCACCATGTCCTGAGCACTGTGATAGGACTTTTGTGTATTTTAACCTTGTTTGGTTTTTACAACAAACACATTTGGTAGTTTTTCATGTTCCCACTTTTCAGACTGGGAAACCAAGCCTCAGCTCCACTCCGTGATTTGCCCCTGGTAAGGCAGGTAGGCAGTGCTAGATCCAAAGCTAGGCTGTCCAGCCCCACATCTGTGCTCTCGTCACCATGCCAGGATGCCCGATTTGGAAAGGGGAAGCCTCCGAACCATGTGCTTCTCTTCATCACCACTGCTGCCCCGGTCTAGCCACCATCCAGTCTTCCCTGGATCCCATGGGAGCTTCCTTGCCTCACCTCACACAGTCCGTTCTCTGCACACAGCGGCCAGATGCAACACTTTAGAAGGTAAATCAGACCGAGTGGTGATGCCTGCACAGCCTGTGAATGCACTATGAAGCAGTGAGGTCTACCCTCTAAAGTGAGAAATGCTGAGGTATGTGAATCACATCTAAGAAAAATAAAAGATGCTGGGCAGCTAATGAAACAACCAATTATAAAATTAAAAATAAAAAAGGAAGCCAGACACCCCCTATCCCCCACATTCTCCTGCTTATCACTCCCCATGGCCTTCCCATCCCACTGCATTTGGAACAACATGTAGCACTAGGTGCCCAAGTGATCAGGCGCCGCCCAGTCATCCCCTCCTTGACTAGCCCGTGTCCCCTTCACTCACTTGGTGCCAGTCATTCCTTGATCACACCCGTGTGAATTCTGTTTACCTGGCACCATGCCTGGAATGCTCTACTCGGCTCTGTCGGCTGGCTCTTTTCGCATCATTCAGATCTCAGCCAAAATATCCTTCCTTGGCGAGGCTCCTTCCTCACCCACCAGCCCCCCACCCACCACAGACACACAGTAAAATAAGCCAGTACCTCCCCGAGCCACTTTCAGTGGCATCATAGGGTTCATTTCTTGATGGCACTTAATCCTGTCTGAAATCCTCTGAGGTATCCCCTTCCATGTCGTTGTCAGCCTGTCTTCTTGGCATGTGCCCCATGTGAGTGGAGTCCATGTGGGCCTTCTTCACAGCTGCTTCTGTGGCCCAGCAAAAGGCCTGGCAGGAAACAGTGGACATGTGGGATCTTCTCGGGATGAAGCCATCAGGAGAAGCTCAATTCTCCTCTGTGCTGCTGTCTACACTGACGTGGCAGTGGGGTTGGCAAACTAGAAAAAGTGTAAGAGTTATCTACTCAGCTTTTCTTAACTACATCACTGCTGGCAAGAGTTTTCTGAGCCCAGTTACAGAATCACAATTGCAAAGGGCAAACAGTTCTCATGCAGAAAGTATTTCATCCTGCCCGAGAGTGAATATCTTGAAAATCCCTTCCTAAGGGACAATTGTTTCCCAAATGGTTCCAGCTTAATCTTGACCTCCACCAGGTTATTCAATCCAAACATACAAAACAACCAACACATTTTTGAAGCTTGCAGGGATTCAAATATCTTTCCTTGTAAGTTAAAAATAAAAAGAAGGCAGTGTTCACACTGGGAAAAGAGGTCTGACTGAGGATGAGACTGAGATTAATGTTAATAATGAAAACAAAATAACTATGGCCACCACTCAGTGAGCATCAGCCATGTGCCAGGTAACATGCTAAGAGGTTTATTCACATTATGCACATTACCGGCCCACCCTGGGAGGGAGAGTGCTAAGGTGGCCCCAAGATTGCCTGGCCCCTGCATAATTCCAGGCAACATGAATATGATGGCTTTCACCCTGTGATTGGGTTATCTTATATGGCACAACTGACTTTAAAGGAGATTGTCTGGCAGGCCTGACCTATGCAGATGAGCCCTTTCAATCTGGAAATAGGGGTCTAAGGAAGTCAGAGATGTAAAGCATGCGAAGGATTCAACACAACTGAGATTCTCCATTGCTGGCTTTGAAGATGAAGGGGGCCATCTGGCAGGGAGTGTGGGAGACCCCTGAGAGCTGAGAATGGCCCCCAGCTGACATCCAGCAAGGGGATAGAGACCTCCATCCTACAACCACAGGAACTGAACTCTGCCAACAACCTGAATGGGCTTCAAAGAGAACGCTGAGATCTAGGTGAGAGGGTAGCTGGCCGACACCCCAGTGTCCAGCCTTGCGATACCTGGAGCAGACAGCCCAGGGCACTGTGAGCTAATAATGGGTCTCATTTAAGCCACTAAGTCTGTGGTAATTAGTTACATGGCAGTAGAAATCTAACACACCCACAATAACTTTACAATGTATATCCAGGCAGGTGAACGATGGGGAATACGTAACAGTGACGTCAGTGAGTTGATGGCAACAGTGCCCACGGGGCAGCCAACACCTACCGAGTGCTTCCAATGTGCCCAGTGCAGATCTTTACACCAAACTTTACAAGACATGAGCTAGAATTTCAATCTTTACAGCTGAGGAAACTTAGGAACAGTCACCTTATGAGTGGCTCTGGCCCAAGGCTCTGCCCCGACAGCAGAGGTGGGATTCCAACTCAGGGTCTGTCTGGTGTCGGCTTTGTGCTCTTAACCAGCTCAGCACCACCTCCCCAGGCCCATGCTGGGCAACAAGCAAGGGCTTCCCAGAGGAGTGAGGGGCTTGGCCCGTGACATCCTGGGGAGCATTTAAGGCGGAGGGGCAGCATGAACGCAGACCTGGAGGCAGACAACACGATGAAAGGTATAGGGAGTTGAAAGCTGGGTGGTATATTGCTGGGGACTTGTGCTTTAATGATTAGGGCTTCTTGATCGAAAACAACAGAAATTAAATCTAAAGCCACCTAAGAAATAAAGGGGCTTTACAAAGCCGAAGGATCAAAATAGCAGCAGACTCACAGAGTCTGAAAAAGGACTAGTGGTTACCAAAGGGGAGGGGAGGGGGAGGGTGGGTGGGGAGGGAGAAGGGGATTGAAGGGCACTGCAATTCCCAACCCAATATAGGCAGGCCATGGGGAAGGCAGTAGAGCACAGAGAAGACAAGTAGTGACTCTCTAGCCTCTTCCTACGCTGACGGACAGTGACTGCAAGGTGGGGGGAGGGGCAGTGAGGACTTGGTAATATGGGTGAATGTTGAAATCACAATATTGTTCATGTGAAACCTTCATAAGATTGTATATCAATGCTACTTTAATTTAAAAAAAGAAATAAAGGGGCTTTATTATAAAACAAATAAATGAAAACAAAAACAAAACTCGGATGTCTCCTGGAATTACTGAGATAGGAATCTAAGCTATCCCAGGAACCAGGCTCAAACGCTCCCTCTCTCCTTTTTGCCCCCTTCTGTGCAATCTCCTCCTCCTTCTCTCTTTCTTTATCCCTCTCCCTACATTCCTCCTTGTCCCCTAGATTCCCTGGACAACATGTCACACCCCAAGTTCCCAGAAAGAGAATGAGAACATCTCTCGGCTCTAGGACTACATAGTCAGGGGAAGAATCCATTGGCCCATCTTGGGCGAGGGGCCGACCGCCAGCCCGGTCAGCCGTTTCCATGGCCCTAACCTAGATGCTTCTGCCAAATGAATGGAGAAGCAAGAGGGGAATTTGTAATAAAGGGAAGCTGGGAAGGATACCCCATTGGTGTACACAGCAATGAGGCCAGACGAGAACAGGTACAGGAGGGAACCTTGGGCAAAGTCAAGCCATACTTAATGGGCCATGCTAATGAACTTACCTGGTGACTAATTAACTGATGGGCAGAAAAATTTGAGAGAACCTTAATTGTTAGGGAACCGACAGATTATGAAGAAAGCCCTGGAGAGGGTCTCTTACATCATTTTACTGGGAGGATCACTTACTCCTCCATAAATCCAACCCTGAAACGGAGGGAGGCTTTGGAATGCCGGAAAGCGAGGGCTGCCCTTGCCCCACTCCAGCCCTCCCTCCTTAGTTTGAATCCATGAACTGAGAGTGCCTGCAAACACGCCCTGCTCTGGGCAAGCTGCTAAATCCAACAAGATATAATCAACCACGTTCTAATGCATGAATAAATAAAAGCCCTGGGAGAGATTGAGGGAATTTAACACCTCTGTAAGTACCTCTCAGGTTACTGCTTGGAGAATTAAAGCACGTTTTATGAAAGCCTCTGATTTAGGAAGCCGATGATGTAGGGGACGACAAAATGAGACTCAAAGAAATCTGAGAAAGAAGGAGGCAGGAGGGAGATGGTTAGCCCTCCAGAAAGCCTTGGATATTAGCACTGAAACAGACAGATTGCAGAAACTGGAAGGCCACGCCCAGCGCCGCAATATGCCAACGCCAGGCGTGACCCCTGCAGTGACATCTCGTGAAACGTGATGCTAAGTCAGGCTCAGTGATTGAACTAGACCCTACAGATGGTCAATTATAATTGAGGGAAGAAAAACTCTTTGTGAAAAGATGATACAGCAATTCCTGAATAAGAATCTTAGCTCTACACCATAACTGATGAGTGATCACGGACACTTAGACATTCTGAGCCCCAGTTTCTATGTCAAGAAAAGAATACTTGGGTTGTGAATATTTAAAGGGCCACTGTGGTAACACAAAGAACAATCTTTGACACAAAGAACAATCTTTGACACAAAGTAGATAAGTAAATATATGCCAGCTTTCCCATCTCCCATCTCCCATGTCCTTTCAAATCATGGCCTTCAAGACCCTGACCGCAGTATTGAAATTCTGGCTCTGCCGCTTACTCTATTACCTTAGAGTCGTTCCAGGCCCAAAGGAAATTTTGGAACTTGAGTCTTTTTTCCAATTCCAGGCAGGCTGGCAAGCACCGCAGGAATGTTGCCTTCATTACCAACAGCTCATGCTAAAAGTTGACACACTGACTGAGAAAGGGAACCAGTAGCCACACCCTGCAGTTCTAATTCCATTCACCTCCACCCTCTACCATGTTCACCTCCTGTGTGTACTGAATCCAGAAAATAAAGCGGACTTTCCTCCAAACGGGCAACCAATACCTACCTCAATGCCAGGGCCACCCCAGAAAGCCTACAGGCCCTTAAGTAATAACACGTAATGCTGTGGCACACCTCCCCACAAAGGCAGGGGACTTCTGTCATTTTCTTCACTGATCAATCCCAAGCACCTAGTCTGCTATCTGACATGTGCTAGGCTCTCAACAAATATTTGTTGAATAAATGAATTAGCTAATGAAACCCTATATGTGCCAGGCACTGAATGAGGGATTTTTATGTATATCAACTCCTTTAGCTTTCATGACAAACCCTATGAAATAGCTGTAACTATAACAGCCCTTAGATAGGTTGCCCAAGGTCACACACTGGAATGCTACAAGAACTCACATCCCTACACGTATCTGCTTCTGCATGCAATGTAAAACTCTTTTTCATTTATAAAGACATTATGCAATGACAGTATTTTAAATAATTATGCTGTTACTGTAGTTATTATCATTCATCAGCTCCCTCTGGCCTTAGAAAAACAAAGGTAGTAGGGAAAAGGAAAATTCTCATTTTCACAGAAGTGAAGACTGAAGAGGGAATTGAACTAACTTAAGACTCTATCAAGTGTTCCACAGTCAAGGACATCTGGATAGATCCAGGGTATTTTAGTTTGCTTAGGAACTTAGTGTTTTCTGTACAACCACTTAACAAACCACACCAAATTTCTTCTGAGGCAGGAAGTAAACTCAACTCATTTTTTTATGCATCAGTTCGGAAGAAATATCTATTTGAGCCGTGCAGACTGGCAAATAGCTCCTATGTGGGTAAGTCAGAGCTGTTGAACTGAGAAATAGTTAATGCATCTGCTTTTGTCCAGTAACTTTTTACTAGTCAATCAAAAATCACTTATTGAACACCTGCTGTGCATAGGACACTGTACAAGGAATTATGGGGTGGGTGGCCTTCCCATCCTGGGTAGGAATTGGGAGGGGTGCTAACATTCTTGGTCCACCTATGAAGTGCTGGCAACTTGTGTACCTTGTCTTATCTGACCACTAACACAACTTCATGATATTGGCCCTGTTTATGTTTACAGATGTCAAGGGACCTACCCAAGGCCACACAGCCAGTAAGTGGAAGAGTTAGGATTTGAACCTACACCTCTCTGATTCCAGAGCTGCATGTTTGATCTCTGTGTTATACCACCTTCAACAGCATAGCATCTAGTTTTATAATCACTTGTTTCTTTGTTTTCCTGATTCGAAAGATGGTAGAAAATTCAAATTAGTAGGTTTGCTACCAATGCTAAAAATGTAAATTCCACATCTATGTCATTCACTGCTGGATCTATTACACCTAGGACAGTGTCACACACCTAGTAGGCAAAAGAGGAACATTTACCGAATGAATGAATATTTAAATTGTTTTTGGTTTTAGAATCCCCAGGGCTTATCATAATGCCTATATTTTATTTTGGGGAGAACAGAAAGAAGTTCCTATATATAGGCATTTGTTTATTCAGTAAACCTGTTTTCTAGTTCTATAGATGATAATGCAAATTTCAGAGAATAGGATCCTGCCCCATGACAAATGACTTTTCAGCAGAGAGAGTGGGATGCTACCTCTATTTTACCGTGATGCTTTAAACAAAGAAACAGGGGCAGTCTCCAAATGTTCTTGAGAAGGAATAAGATAGTCAAATCCTGTTGTAGAAGGAACTCTGGCAATAGTGGGTAAAAGGTATCAGGATGGGAAGACACTAGACAGGAAAAGAGAAGAACTGTCAATTTACTATACAGGTCTATTCTGATATAGTGATGAAGTTTAACTGCCATGGTATTTAGCCCACTCCACAGATGAACCACCTGAGGCTCAGAAAGGTTAAGTGACTTGACCAAACCTAGGAAGCCAGGATGCAGTAGGAGCCAGGATGTGTATGCTGGATGTGATACAGCCTCACAGGTCTGACAGTGAGTCTCTAGTCCCTTGCGAGGGAAAACAATACTCTGATCTGGAATTGTGCCCAGTGGCTTCTTGGAGGAGGTGGCAGAGTAGGTTAAAAGGGAGTAGGGAGGGAATTCTTGGCAGAGGAATTGCAAAGGTTTGGGGCAAAAAAGGAAACACACTTAGAGCTCTGATGTGTTTCAGCCTGATGGAAGCTGAGGAAAAAGTAGCAAAGAATAATCCTTTTCTTACTCATATTTGAAGACTGCATCAGAGTCTGCAACAAGTAAGACAATAATTGCTTCATGGATGGAGAGAGCAATAACTCTGGAGTCAGAGATGCGGTGTCAGACCCTGATTCCCAAATAGAAGCTGCGTGTCCCCAGGTAAATTGCTTAACCTCCCTGAGGCTCAATTTCATAGTAAGATAAAGTAACTAATGGTTCAATGTACAAAGTAAGTGCTTAATAATGGTTCATTTTCCTTTACCCCCTCCCTTCACTGATGAACCTGTATGGGTAGAAATGCCCATCAATCATCCTTGTATCCAGATTCTCATCTCTTAGGATAATATAGTGACCTCGCAATGTAGGTACTACTATTATTGAAGCCTGCATGTGTGCCCACCCTGTCCTGAAAGTCTAGGGATGATCAATGGCAAAAAGCATTGGCTGAGTCTTGAGATACCAGCGGCTGAGAGCAAAGCTGTAGCCTTGCAGAGAAGATGGGTGTCCTGGGTGTCCCTGTGCAGAATCAAACACCAGTGAAGAACGGATGAGGGACCCTCATGGTCTTCCTACACCACCCGAATCTCAGAACTGGGCGGGACCAGAGAGAGCAGAGAGGGCAGGCTCTTCATGCTCCAGTGAGGACTTCTCCACGTGTAGTCACCACCTTACCCAAATTGCTTAGTTTTCTTGAGCTTGAATTTTGAACATAAAAGATATTTTCATATTTATGTTAAAAAGGAAACTATATCATTACCACATATACATAGAAGGAATCTATAAAAATAAATACAATGAAATAAAAAAATCTGTGACTAAATTATAGTGAGAGACCATTGCCTGGCTAATGTTCTGAGCCCAGGGCTTTCTCTTTTTTTGTTAGAAAGAAGAGGGGAAGGGAGGGAGGGAGGAAGGAAGGAAAGAAGGGTAACTGGTAAGTTGCAGAGAGGTGTTAAAAATATACAGTCACCAAAATGAGACTTTTCCCTTCTAACCAGGAGGATTGAAAAGATAAAAAGGTAAAAACCTTAACTATGTGCTTCAGTGTTACCTAATGTCCTGCTTCCATTTTCCTCTGTAAAACACCTCATGGACAAATCCATGTTTGGGGAAACTTGAACCCAGCCTCTCATCCTACATATGGGAGACTAAGGGTTGGTCTGAGGATCCTGATTTCAAGCCGCACTGCACAGAAATGGGTCCGATGTCCCCTCTGCTCCCTTCTCCAGTCTGCATAGCAGCCGGCATATGGTGCTTCCCTCATCTGTGTCTGTATCATCCTGTAATCGTTATTGGCAATGCTGGAGCCTTGAGGTAAAAGTCTTTTCATTATTAATAGAAACCTGGTTTTCATTATAAAAGTAACATAACCACAGCACTGAACTTAACCAATGAAAAGAAATGAAAAAGCCACCTACAATCCCACTCTCCTACTGTATTAGCATCTTTTCTGTCAGTCTTTCTTTTATGCATTTAATTCATAATTGCACTCACAATATGAATATTTTTTTAGCATCTTGCATGGACTTGTCCTGTCTCCTGAAGGATGTATGGTGTCACCTCAAGCTATAGTTTATGCCTATCTACATCAAAAGCCTTGAGAAAGAACTGAGTTTCCACTGTGAAAATTTTCACGTGTGGTCTGTCCCTCAGTTTCCTCGTGGGCAAAATGGGGGTAATGCTAGCAAACTCAATCCCAGAGCAGTTGTGAAGATTCAATGAGATATGTCTGTAAAACAGTTAGAACAGGGACTTGCATGTAGAGAGAGCTTTGTGTATATTTCTCCTGTATTATTCTTACTCAGCTTACTTATCAGGACCAGTGCTGGAACCAGGGCTCAGTAGCTCTCTGTACGGACCTAGGGCTGACTTCTGATAGCCGACCACTCAGAGACCTTTTTCACTCCTTTTGGCTGTGTTCCTCATCTAGGCATCCCTGATCCTTCAGGATCTGATTCATGCTTACCTTTCTCATGCCATCTCCTGCAGTTTGTTCCTATTTGTAAGCATATTGTTTAGTTTCATCACTCCAGAAAACTTCTATACATCCATCAAAGCCCTCTTCAGATGTGCTCTCCTACCAAATAGTTCTTCCTGCTGAAATTCTGTTCTTCAATATTGTCTGCAGCTTGTCTACGAATCTAATATTGCATTTAGCAACTAAACTCTAAATACACAAATGTTATACAAATACATTTATTCATTTTAAAAATTACAGATAAGTTTTTAACCTTCTGGAGTTTTTAACTACTCCTCTCCAAGCCCCCCAACAAAAAAACTCAGTTGCTTCCACCACTTATCTGCCAAGTTAATTACTAAAGTGACATAGGTTCACATGTCTCTTACATACCCGGGTCACACTTGATGGACTATTTTTATGCTAAGTCAATCTCAAATATGTAATTATATTAGGATCGATTATTATGATTACCTCATTCTTTCTAACTGCATAGTATTCCATGGTATAAACTTGTCACAACTTTTTTAGCGGTTTTCCAAGATGCAATAACACGTTTGCATCCTTGAACACACGTTCCTGGGCAGTTACTCTTGTTTGCTTGTCTGCTCTGCTAGCCTGTGAACTTTTCGGGAATGGGTTCTAAATTTTTTTATCTCAATACTTTTTAACGCAGCACAGTGTCTGTATATACGAAACGCTCAATGAGTAGCTGACAAATGAATGAAGGAATGAACTAATGAATGAAAAAAGAGAAATCAAAGGATCCCTCCAGAATCCAGAACAAGAATATTTTCTTGATCTTTCCGTCCCAATCCACTGACCTTGAGGATTCAGAGCATGAGCAGTTTTCCACATGGGACATGGCCGGGGGATCTCTGTTATTTTAGGGGGGCCCAGCTGCTTACAGTAAACAGACTGCCTGTCCCATTTTCTGATTTTTGTGCAAATGTCTAGAGCCCTCTGGACACAGACAAAGGGGATTTAAATAAACCAGGAAATAAATAAATCATTGCTCCAAAATAGCCAAATGGGATATTTCCAATAAACCATTTCTCTACAGGAGAGAAGGAACATGGGGGCAGAAAAGACCCCAAGCAGCAAATTTATGAAGAAGCTATAATGTTAACGGAAATGGAAGGTCTGCAGAGAAATGTGCTACTTTAGCATCCCATCTTCAGAGTATTGCTGGGGTGTCGGGTTCTCAAAGGCAGCAGTCATGATGTTGAAAGCATAAACAACACTTTGAATCATTATTTAGCAAGAGGGGAGCAATTTCTTTGCTCAGGCAAGCCGGATGGCTGCCGTGATAATGCCCCTTGACCATTTGTTCTCTCTCCCCATGAAGCTGGAAATATTTGATGGATCGTGACAGTTCATGCATTTATCATGGCAGGACACTACATCAGATTCTTTAATGGAGTGTTTCATTTCAGGGTCCAGGAAGCCTGCTCTCTCTCACTTCCCTGCCTTTATTCATGCTGTTGCTGCCACCTGTGGTGCCTTCCTTCACCTCCATCTTTCCTCACCAACTCCACTGACCCCTCAGCTCAGGCCAGTCATTACCTCCTTCACAAGGTACTCATGCCTTGAAATATAGTGGAGGGGGTGCCTCCAGTGCCAGGCTACTTGTGATTGTGGTTGTGCTTTAAACTCTGAGCCTTGTTTTTTGTAATTCATGAAAGAGCAAGGATATTGGCACCTAGTTCACAAAGTCCATGTAGCTGATGAGCTATTTATAAAATACATGCCAATATTCACTGCCTAAGAAATTACAGGCACTGTGATAATACTTGTTATTAGACTTTTCATCTCCCAATGTGGCTCTTATTCTACTGTTCTGTGGTCATATATTTACCTGCCTTTTTCCCCTACCTGTGACCTCCTGGAGAGTTCAGGTGCTCCACGAACTCACGCACACACACACAAAAGAAGACCAATATCGTATTGTATGTCCACTATACTTCAATTTAAAAAATTCTAGCTTTGACCAATGTATATGCATTTTCCTTCTTCTATCTTACTTTACCTACACAATAAGCCTAAAGATTAAATGGGATAAGTTTTATATTTTCTTTGGACAAGAAAGAAAGTGAAATTTAAAGAGACTGAGTGACTTCCCCAGGGTCCTCCAGGGGAGACGAAGTCCAATTCCACAGCACAACCTTGTCACCATCTGTTAATTTACAGTAGCCATCCTAGCGCCTTGATTGCTAAAAGGGCAAGGGATATGTCTATTAAAGGCTGAGAGTGTTCCATTCAACACACTTGTTCGGAACAAGGAGGGAGAAATGAAAATAATGGTAGCAAACATGGATAGACCCCTTAGCAGGTGCCAGGCCCTGGTCTAAGCACTCCTGACTCAGAAGCACATACGATCATCACCTCCATGACACAGAGGTGGAAGCCACCAAGGCCACACAGCCAGTAAGTGGCAGCACCTTGCTCCTCTTCTGATACCAGACTCCACCTTAGCGGCTCCCAAAAGCTGATCCACAGACCTCTTCCTGCCTATAAATATTCATATATAGATATAGATTTAACGTGGGACCGACAGTGCTCTCTGTCTCCACGTAAGCACATACATATGCTTATTTACATTCATATGCTTACATGGAGAAGGACAGCACTGTCAGTCCTATTCACGCCAATTCACGAGCATGGCCTTCCCAATTTAAGTGGCGGGAGCCTGGAGTTCTTCATATTGGCCTCTAGGGGGAGCTCCAGACCCTCTCCGTCCTGCTTGGAACTCTTCTAAGGAACAGCATGGGCAAAGTGAAGAGGCAGCTGAGACTCCAACAACACTGGTTGGGCTCTTTCTTCTAATAGTGGCACCCCAATATTCCCTATTAACTCTCCCACTCCCATACACTCAAACCCCTTATCCCATATACGGGGCTCTCCCTCTCCTTCTCCCCAAGCATGAGCACAGGCCCAGCTCCAGGCAAGCGAGATGCCTCCCCATCCTGCCACAGTGACTGCAAGTTAGTTCAGTCAGAGGTAATGCAGGGGTGTCTGCTGGAACTACGGAGAAAGCATTTTCTCTCTTGCCAGGATGGCTCATTGCTAGGGCAGCATTCCTGGAGCTGCCGACTGCATTCTTGTCTCTAGGAGAGTCTGACAGAGAATGCAGCCCAGGGGGCCAAGCAGAGACGAGAGTCAGGGAAACAGATTACTGAAACATCAGCTGAGCCCCGGGTCTCCACCTGGCTAGAAGGATCTGCAGCAATTCTTTAATGAGGAGGAATAGAAAAGCTGACCCCATGGAATAATGTCTATGGGATGTGGCAGGTGCATAGGGTTAGTGAGCTACATAGTAGGTAGTCTGTGGTTATTGTTTCAGACGGTGGTGACATAATAAATTCAAAAGTACTTTATGAAGTGTTAAGTTTCTGAGGTGGGCTTAAATACGGTGACACCTACCTTAAAACGTAGAGTAGAAGTTTGAAGGCCTTGATGGCCTCATCATATATGAACATGAACAGGTTATAAAAGCAACCTCTGAGGAGACTTTTGCCCCATCCATGGGCCATCTCACCATCTCCAAGAGGAGTGGATCTTTGTTCCGTTGGGCCTGGGCCCTCTGACACCCTTGCTATCTCACAGAAGGGCCCCAGCCCAGTTCTTCCTGCCAGGTCAGTACATTCTGTCCACCGGCCACTCTGACCTGGCAAATGCAATAGCTGCCCTCAGGATGTTAAGGGAGGAGATTTCAAACTCATCCCTAGCCACTATCTACCAACATTTTGGCAGGGGGAAAGTTCATCAAGGGAGGGTTTTCTGAAGGGCCATTCATCAGCTGCCCCAGATATTCTAAAACCAACCCCTGGACCAGGCAAGATTAGTATAAAGATGTGCATTTGTTCTGCTTCCCAAAAATGCACTGTCACTGAAGCATACGGAGGTGAACAGCACCCACTGTTTTTCTCCTGTTCGGGGGACCGTGGCCAGCATAGGGCCTCCCACTTAGCGTCACTGGCTATCCTGTCTCGAGGTCTCTGGGGATGCTCTTGAGTGTGCTCTGATCTGACAGCCTCTAATGGCCCTCTTTTAATCACAGGTCACAGGCACTGAGAGTGACATTGCTCCAGGTAAAACCCTGCCTCTTGCTGTTGCCTTTGTCACTGGCTCTTAATCCACGTGGCCACCCTCATCAGCAGAACATTTAAACCATCTCTGGGAAAGCACCTGGTCACCTCTTCGGAGACAGGTTTTTACAAAGGCTAAAATGCTTCTCTTTCTGCTCACCTGTTCAAGCAGGAGTATGTATTATGGAGGGTGCTGTGTGCCAGACTCTGGGCTGGGGGGTAGGGTTCCCGGAAGCTTTCTTCCAGCAGAATGTGGAGCTCAGTCCCAAGAAGCAAAGACAGCAAGAAGAGGAAGTTAGATGGGGCACCAACTGGCTCTGATTCCAGCTGCCAGCTTGGGCAGGTCATGCTCTCTGGGCTTTCATGACCTAGTCTAAAAGCTGGGGTCCCAATGCCTCCCTCCAGGGTGAGGTGAGTTACATGACTTAATGGATGGCAAAAGCCTAGCAAGGTGCTTAGTGATGAAAACCAGAACTAACATAACTGAGCACCTTATGTGTGGCAGGTAGTTACATGTCAGTGCTGATGTTACCCCCAACTTAGAAAAGAAGAAACTGAGGCACACAAGAAACAGGCCCAAGGCTATGCCACCAGTAAAGGTGAGCTCCTGGACATGGTCTTAGCTGCCTGACTCTGGACACTAACGTGCTCTCCTCTAGCACCTGGAACACAATGGCTCTCAAGCATGTGCATTTGATTTTCCCGCTTTGCTTCTCCTTCTTTTGCTTTACAAGCTTTTCATATCTCTCCTTTTCTCCTCAGTTGGCTTAGTAAAAAGGTCTGTAAGAGGCACCTGACATGTTTTACAAACATTCAGTTTTCTTCTGGCTTCCCTTTCACGTACATACAGCACCCGGAGAATCCAGCCATGACTGACTTTGCAGTGACCTGAAAATTCCCGCCATCTAGTCCTGGTCTTCGGGCAGAACCTCACAGAAATTCTCTATAGATGAGTTCTCTCCTATGCTGAGCCCCAAAGAAAATCCCTGTGACCTACATTCTAAAGTTCAATGCATAAATAGTCCAGGTGGAGAAAGCAGATGGGAGCTATTTTCTATCAAGGAGATGTAGGGGGTGAGTTTTGGGAGGCCAAGGTTGCTAAAATATTTAGGACCTCGCTACTCTAAGTGCAGTCTGCAGGCCAGCATTACCTGAGACCTGTTACAAGGCAGATTCTCAGGATTCACCCCAGACCCCCGAATCATGATTTGCATTTTAATCAGATTCATGTTTCCATGGACAACTGATGCATGCAGCTTTAGGGAGGGGGAGAAGGAGGCTTGGAATAAGCAGGAAAATCGATGGCATCAGCAGCCTGGGGCTTGGGATTATGCGCACTCCACTTTAGGCACACAAACGATTGGTAACCAAGTAATACAAAAATTAAAGGGGCCTTTAAGGGACAAATTAGCAATTACGAAACCACTTGTATAGACAAATTTGGAATACAGACAATGCATACTGAGGCGTACCAGCCTAGCTCCAGAGGATACCATGATGACAGAGCTGTTGGATATAGCATCACAGTTTATACTTCTATTAATGCCTTTGTCAAATCATATTTTCCTTACATGTGTCTGTCTCCTTTAGACTGTGAGCTCTCTGATGGCAAGGAATGAATATTATTTCTCTTTGCATTCCCAAAGGCTGACAGTGAATGTTTTATGAATAAATGGAAGGAAAATACTGTTCAGAAATGGCACAATATGGACCTCCTAAAGTCTTCTCCTCCATAAAAGCAAAGAAAACAAAAATCAACATTTTCAGAGCTCTGCAACTTAATGAAAGGCTCGGAACAATCCAGGAGTATTTATTCAAGAAAAACAGCTCAATCTCAGTAGGAATAGCATTTTAACTTGCCTTAGTCCCATTTCCCCTCCCTAGGCTCTGATAGCCTTAAAAGCCAATAACCCCATAGATCACATTCAAAACCAGCAGTCTAAAAGCCACTGGAGGGGGCAGAAAGGGGCTATAGGGTCTCCAAAGCCCAGTTCACAGAGAGCTGTCTTTACCTGATCTGTGGGCAGGTCCCCAGAAAATCCCTCTTTCAGGGCTTACACAGTGAGAGCACCATTTTCTCCAGAAGATTTTGTTGAAAACAATCAATGGACATTGTTAAACAAGCCAGCTGACCAAGGTAGCAATAACAGCTGGGGAAAACAATAAGCTAACCAAAGCCCTCAAAGGGAAAATCTGGGCCACAGGGACGCCTGCATATTCCTGGAAATCTAGAAGCCCAAGCATGGGTGGAGGGCTGTGCCCACGCCCAGGCTGTGCCCGTGTCCGGGAGAGACCTGAGAAGGCCCTAAGCTCTAACTTCTGGCTGAATTTCGAGGCTCTGCCCAAGCAGGAAGTGAAGGCTAAGGTGGAGCTGTAACTTGCCTGCCTGAGCATCACCATGCACACAGAGCTCCTCCGCGAAGGCAGGGAGACTTACTGATCCCGGGAATTCAAGGAACTCCCTGCCCAGCCATTGGCTGGTCACTGAGCTAACTGAAGACTTAAGCTGCCACATGTGAAAAAGAATACAGATTTTACAGAATTAATTCAGGAAACTCACTAAACAAACACCAGCAATAACAACAAATCCTGAGGGTATCCAATTTCTAGAGTTGTTACATTTTATTATTTAGAAGGTGCAGTTTCCAACTAAAGAAAAACATGAGTCATGCAAAGAAACAAGAAAGCAGTGCCCATAACAAAGGAAAAAAGAGCAAATAGAACGTGCCTGTGGAAGCCAAAGATATTAAGTCTGCTACTTTAAACATATTCAAAGAACTAATGAAACCATGTATAAAGAACTAAAAGTCTTAGAACTGTGTTCCGCCAGAGAATATCAATAAAGATACATGTAAAAATGCAACACATCATTGACATTAGTTTTAGAACTAAAATAAATGTTAAGACATTGTGTTCATGGGCTTAGAAGACTTACTATTGTTAAGATGAAAATGTTCCCCAGATTGGTCTATGGACTCAACACAAGCCCTGTCAAACTTGCAGCTCTCTCTTTTCGCAGAAATTGGCAAACTGAGATCATCTGGCTCCAATCTGACCGGTATTCCCAGCATTCTTCTTCGATTACTAAGGTGGGTTCCAAATATAATGAGGAGGTTGCACACAAAATGATAGTATGTCCTACATATTCTCTTCTGTCTGAACTGTGAAGGTAGAAGAGCTGTGTCATCCTTTCCCACCAGAAATAAGGATATTTACCTATTCATGTAACAATTATTTATTGACGCATACTATGTGTCGAACATTGTTCTATGAACTATACAGCCATGTATCCATTTATACATCCATGAACAGAGGAGGAAAAAAATCCCCTCTTTTCAGGGAGCAAATTCCAGGGGCAATATAGGCAATTTAAAAATGAAAAATAAGTGCATATTATGTCAGATTTTGATATGTGCTATAGAGAATAATTTGGCTAGATAAAAGGGAAAGGGGGTGAATGTCTGGTGGGGGGTTGAAGAGTGCTTGAGAGTATAAGCATTATCTGGAAAATCACTTCTCATAATGAGGAAGATGTTTAATCAATGGGACTTCCTAGCTTCTCACCACAGAATGTTCCCCATCTCCCTCCCATCCTTCCTAAAACAGCAGCTAAAATTAGATGGCGTCTGCTCAGAGCCTTCTCTGCTCTTCAAGTATCCATTTCTGCTTGGATGCACCCAACCCTCCATCCATCCATTCAACCATCCACCCAAGATCCACCCGTCCAACTGTATGTTCACCCTCTCATTCATTCATTCTTTCATTCTTTTTTAATTGAGATATAATTCACATACTATAAATGTCACTGTTGTTAAGTGTCCAATTCTTTGGGATTTAGTATATTCACAAAGTTGGGCAACCATCAACACTATTTCTAGAACATCTCATCACCCCAAAAAGAAACCCCATACCAACTTACTATTTCCTAACAGTTCTAAAATTTAAGTCTATACTAAGGAGGTCAGAGACCAGAGGGCCCAGGAATGTGCATGCAATTCAGCTCTGTGCCTGAAGTTGGCTGAGAGAAGTGGGGAATGGGGTGCCCTGAAGTCACTGGTCCATGTAGACACATTGGTTTTCTCACTGAAGACTGAGTGGCCTCTTCCTTTTTATTGGCATGATTCCTAGTACAGCCACCTTCATACATGCCCACTTCAAGGCTGTCCCCTTTCACTGTGCACATGCAGCCTGTGCCCCTGCACGCATGCTTTTATTCTGTGACGGGTCCACATCCTCATCATCAGCTCTGCAGTCGGCTTCCCAAGTGGTGGAGGATGTTTTGAAACTTGGAAGAGAAAGGCAATATGCAGGCTCCCTCTGCTTTCTGCAGAAAAGAGGTGAGTGGCAGGATGTGTGGGTGGCACGCACAGCAGGGATCCAGCTGGCAGGAGCTGATGTAACCAGGAGAACAGGGAAGAGCACAGTGGTGACAGTCCTGGGGGGTGAGGGGTGACGGTCAAAGCTGACCACACTGCTCCCACGGAGCAGAGCCCCTGCCGTTGGCCTCGCCTGCACAGCCCCAACACCCACACCAGCACCCACTCGGGGAAGCAGGCTGCTCTGCTGGTCTGCACCTCAGCCACACTACCGAACTCCTTGTGGGTGGCGACACGGCAGAACCAGGTGGAGAGAGTGGGGCACTCACTTTATGCGCAGGACTTAACAGAGTGCTTGCACACAGATGCCCACAGTCTGCACTGTTCACAGTAGCAACAAAGTGGTACCACCCAAATGTCCATCAGCCGATGAACAGACGAACAAAATGTGGTCTATCCACAGTGGAATTCTTATTTGGCCATAAAAAGGAATGGAGTACAGATACATGCTACAATATGGATGAACCGTGAAAACTTTATGGACAGTGAAAGAGGCAGGACACATTTATATGACTGGGATATATGAAATGTCCATTTATGTGAAATGTCTAGAATAGCAAACCTATAAAGACAGACTTGTGGTTACCAGGGGTTGTAAGACAGGGGAAAAAGGAGTGCGACTGCAAATGGGCATAACATTTCTTTTTAAGGTGATAAAATGTCCTAAATTTGATTTTGATGATGGTTGCACAACTCTACAAGCACGCCAAATACCAGAGACTTGCACACTTTAAATGCGTGAACTGTACGGTGTGTGGATTGTATCTCAATAATGCCATCATGAGAACGAATTTAAGGGGATAGCAGATATCTCAGCAATTAAGATATTCAGTGCAATGTTTACAAGATCAAAATTAATGCAAAAAAAATCCATGATGAACAAAATATCAAAAATTTTTCAAATGATGGCATCTGATCCCGCACCGACAGGTCCTCACTCGCCTCCTACTCACCCTGGCCCTGTGCAGTGAATCCATCCTTATTTCAAACTCTGTATTTGGAATCGTAGTTACTTCTGCAAAGGAGCGGTAACCTGGGGAGGAGGTACACAGGGGCTTCTACCTCTGCATCACAGTATTTTATTGCTCAAGTCGGGTGGTGGGCTCATGGGTGTGCACTGTATGACTTTTTGTGCATTTTTGGAACATTAGAAATAATTGTTAATTCAAAAACAAAATTAAAACACTTGCCCCCAAAGACCCTTATTTAAGGGAACAAATTTTGCATCACCACTGAAGAAGTCAAATAATCAATACAACTAAGCATCTCCCCAAAAGTCCCCACTGGGGTGTCCAGAACTCAATGACAATTCAATCCCTCACACATGGCTCTCAAGGGCGCCCCAGACCTACCTCATTCATTCAAACTTCCACTTATCCTGTATTTACTGAACAGCTCCACTCCACCAGGGACTGTGGAGTCACCGAGAAGCTGGCACGGCTCCAGCATTCCAGGAGCTCAGTGTCTCACCTGGCAAAGCCAGGTGAGGGCACGGACAAGCGGCCAGACCAATGCAGGGAACTTTGTGGCACTGTAAGGTCTGAGTCTTCAATGGGGGTGTCAGCACGGGCTTCTGGGGGAGGTAACCTCTGAGTTGAGGATGTCAGGATGCCTACGTGGGGGACGAGCAGCTCGGGCAGCAGGAATAATAGGTACAAAAGGAAAGAGGCAGGGACACCAACAGGCCGCATCCAGGGGACACATGGAGACATGCTGGGGAGGGTGGAGGCAAAGAATAGAAGGCACGTTTGGTCCCCTTTGATGCCATGGAGCTGCCACACCTGCCTAGGAGGAGCTGTTTCCAGACTTCATGCACAGGAGGGAAAAAGAAGCCCTTCTCTGTTTTGTTAGGTGGGTTTTCTGTTTTGAATGCTGGAGCTTAAACCTAACGGAATACTGACACTGTTTATTGAGCGCTCACTGTGTGAAAGTCCATCTGTTAAGCCCTTTGAATGAACCGACTCATTTAATTAGGCCCACGACCCTATGAGTGGGTATGATCCTTGCCCCCATTTTAGTCTAGGGCCCTGAGGGGCTGAGATCCGAGGAACTTGTGCAAGATTCCACACTTACTGGAAGGTGTAACTGGGATTACTCCTCCATCTGACCCTGAAGCCAGTGCGCTCTGCGTCTGTAACTGTCTCCCCCTGGGTCAGCACTGAGATAGCATCATGCCCTCGCCCTGCTTGCCTGGTGTTGAGCTCGCCGACAGTTTAGAGGGTGGCTGTGGGCGCCTTGGCCTGGCTGCTCTGGCTCCTGTGGCTCAGTCCTGGTCATGACACCTGTCTGGCAACCCGCCCACTCCCAGCCAGTGCCCTTAGGCCCCTGTGTGCTCTCTCTGGGCTCTCCCGAGGGTGGCTTTCTGGAGCTGGAGCCCTGATTCCCATAGAGAGACTGATCTGTTACTACCTGCTCCACCATGCACCCCCGTCACTGCCAGGTTCTCTGTGGAGGAAGCATGTGCTGCCCCCAAGGGCCCGGGCCCAGCTGACCGCTGCTCCTGGGCTGGGGGCTGGTTGGCTGGTCCATTACCCCAGTGGCCAGCAGCAGATGGAGCCAGAAGTCTGCCGAAGCAGACTACAAATACGAAACACACCATCAGGTCCAAAGAAAATCTTGTTGATGAAACCAAAATGGACAAGTGATTGCAGAGACCAAGGACAGAGAGAGAAATGAAGTCAGGAAGGGAGAAAGAGTGCCCTGGACTTTTGCAGGGAGCTAGGCCTGGAGCTGCCTTTTATTGGGTGCTGGGATGAGGGGCTCTGTCTATGTTAATGGCTCAGGTTAGAGCAGCAGGGACATCCCAGCTGGCCTGTAGGGACACCTGTGATTTCATCTTGACCTCCCAGTGTTGGTCCCTTGCTTTGTCTGTGCCCAGAGACTGCCTCATCCCTTGGACACTGGGCATTCCCACCCGACCAGAGATCTTCAGCTTTTGGGGTCACCCAGGGGCCACCTGTTTCCTCACTCTAGTGGCTCCAGTGCAGATCCTTTATGCCACCCGCTTCTCCGTACACCACCTGAGAGCTTACTGTGTGTTAGGCACAAAGCCCAGCACCTTCACAGTATCTCATGTAGCCCTCACCATGAGCCTACAGGCTAAATATGATCATCGCCAGCCTAGGACACTGAGGCTCAGAGAGGTTGAGCGACTTGCCAAGATGACCCAGATAATAAGTGGTGAAACTGGGATTCCAGTGTGGTTCCATCTGCCTCCAAAACCCACGATCTTCACCCTTAAGCTGTGCCTGCTGCCTCATCTTCAAATCCCCACCTTGGTCAGCCTCTGCACGACACACCTAGTACCTGTCCACAGGTACCTGTCTACAGGGTCCAAAGAGCACCAGGGAACTGTTGAGAATTGAGCCAGGCAGGAGTCAGAGCCCCACTCCCACTGCCCCCCAACAATTGAGAGGGACTGTGTATTGGGCTATCTCCCCAAACCTTCCCGGCCATCTCGTCATGACAACACCTGGGGCTCACCAAGGCTGGTATGCAGTGAGCCCTGCTTACAGAGCCCGTGTCAATGGGGGGATAGAAATTCCAGACACACAGTGGCCTCTGGGCAGAGGTTCCCACTCCAACTCTCTCAGACTCTCCTGTGGGACTCCCCAAAACACATGTGCCAGAGTCTCACCAGAGAAATGTAGATGCCATGCAGGTCTGGGTAGCAAAGTGCTAAAGCAAAGGAATGGGCCCTGGAGTACATCTGCCTGGGTTCAAATGCTCTACCATTTACCAGCTGTGCCACCTTGGGTAAGATAACTCACTTCTCTGCCAGCTCAGGCTCTTTCCCTGCATTTCAGGGTAATGACTACCTACCTTATAGAGTTTTTATGAAAGTTAAAGTAACTTAGAATATTGCCTGACCTCCAGTAAGCATGCAACAAGGGCAAGTCATTATAATCACTTGTCAGATACAGCTTTAAAAAAGCTCCATAGCTTAGAGTTGAGAACCATGGCAAAAAGAAAAAAGGATCTTTCTACTTACTTAGGAGGCTATGGGCTTAGAGACCCGTGGGCTCTGAGACCTTAGACATGACACTTAAACTCTCTGAGCCATAACTGTCCCATTTGTAAAATGGGAATAGTTACTTGTGCAGCTGTTGAAAGGACTAGTAATAATCAAGGTACAGGGCCCAGGATAGTGCCTAGTACATAATAAGTGATTAACAAATCACAGCTATTGTTAAGACATTCTAGAAGAAGAACCTAGCTGATTTCTACGCAGTCTGGTGGTTTTCGGATGTGAGTGGCCATTTATCCTCTTTCTCTGGATGCAATAGGTCCTCTTCACCTGAAATAGGTCCTACAAATTGTTTGTAACAGCAAGGCCACCCTGTGTCAACCCATATTTTAAGAACCTCAGCAGGGGAGTGTCAACAACTTTAATTCCTTGGCAATGAGACCATCCCTTACTTCCCAGCTCTCCCAGGACACTGAATTGTCAGGCAAGGGCAAGGGGCATTGCATTCCTCCCAGGGCCAATGTTCTGACAGCCTTTGCAGTCTCCAGTGCCTCTAGCTGGCCTTCCAATACCCAGACAATGTCTCAGACATACAGCCAATTGCCATGGAGATGGGACTTTTCCCACTGAGGCTTCTGTGTCACTCACTGTGCATCAGCAGATTTTAGCTGTAACACATGCAAATCGTTCAAACTGACGTCAGCGCACACCACGGCCTCTCTATCTACTGCTCATGTGAAGCGTAGCTCAGCTGGAGTCAGTCTGCATTAAGCCTCTGTTGTTTTCTCTCCTCTCTGGAACAAGGTGTGGAGAACACACACACACACGCACACACATTTAATGTCAGTATCCTTTTCTTTCTCTATCAATGTCATCATCTAGGTTGTAAACCCCTTAGACTTGGCGGCTTCACCTGTTTTCTTCCTGTCTCTCCTACAGCCCAAGGTGGCCACCCAGGTAGAGATGAAAGAGTCAGGCAGCCTACCTCAGGGGTCACAGACCAGCTGGAGACCTTGACTTTACAATTTCTGTCTCAGAACCCTGGGTTTTCCCTCTTGTCAAAAGGGAGTTAGATGTCGTACCTCCCGAAGTGTAGTTAGGAATGATTGATACTATTTATTTAAAGTACCTTTCAGATTGTAAAGCCTTATTCAAAGCTACCTTAAGTCATTAAGTGCAGAGTCAAAGCACTTGTTGGCTGAGCGGATTGGTGGACAGATCTCTCTGGATGCCTTCTTTGCAGGGACAGAACAGAAAAGTTCCCAAGTAGTATAAACAGTGGAAGACCAGTGACCTCTGCATCATCCTGGGGGCTCAGGCGCAGAATGGTTAGGGGACTAAAATTTACTAAGCATCTTCTAAGCCAGGAGCCAGATTACATTTTAGTACATAAGCCTCACAGTCGCTTTGTGACTGAGCATTATTGTGTCTGTTTTAAGATGGGAAAACAGGCGCCATGCTGCAAGCTCTTCACCACAGCCTGTTTTTTATTCTTTTGGGGCACTCTGACTACAAATCCCATCCTGCCTTGCAGTAGGTGCAGCCAATGGAACGGAAGGGAAAGTGATCTACACCCCATTAGGACCTGGTGCATCAAGTCAGCTACACACACTTCCCACTTTCCCCTTCGGGCAGGAAGCAGAGGGCTCCAGAGACCCGGGGCAGTGGCTCTCAAACGTGAGCTGCTTCAGAAGAGTCCCTGGGGTGTGTGTGGTGGCCCAGATTTCTGGGCCCCACCTGAGTTTCTGATTCAACAGGTCTGGGGTGAAACCTGAGAATGTACCTTTCTCACAAACTCCCAGGTGATGCTGCTGGTCTGGGCCACACCTTGGGAACCTCTATTCTAGGGGTTGGTTGAGTGGCAAGATGAAAAATGCCTGGGCCCCTGAATCACCACATGGAGAAAAGCAGCCCTCTGTATTTATTATTTGAGATTTTATGTTATGCATCTGAAATTTCAGGGTTTATTTATAACAGCTGCTAGAAAGACCCTGGAACTAAAGGCTAAAGAAAAAGTTTTCTCCTTGTGGAAATAGGTGATTTTAAAGAAAACAAAAGCTTCTGGATGGGAAATGAGGAACCCTGGGTTTCATACCCAGACTTCCCCTCCTCAGATCATTCAGCAAAACCCAATAATTCTGTAGACAGCAGTCCTAACACCAAACAAGAGTTATCTTCAAATTCCGCTGCATATAAAGATGGGGCTATAATCCACTATCAGGAACACAAGCAAAGAAACAAAATCTCCCACTTAACCAGGGTCCCTGATTAAGTTCAGTCTTTGTTACTGGAACTCGGCCACCCTCCTTCCTCTTGCTTCTCTTTGCCATTAGCTCTGCTCAGGAGTCAGCATCACAGCTGAAATGTGCTGCCCCCTTCCTCTGGGCCAGGCACCATTTAAGCTCCTGCATATATCATCACACTTGGTCCTAGAATGTTTTTCCTGGGCGTGTGCGATGGCTTTCTAACTCACAGCTGGCAGATGAATCTTCTCAAAGCGATACTTTCGACATGTCATTCCCCTGATCACAACCTTCAGGGTCTCTTTACGACCTACAGATCAAAATCTGAACTCCTCAACATGACCTTAAATCCTCTTCCAAATCTCATACAGAGCAAGTTGCCAATCCCAAACCCTATTACCGTGTGAGTCAGTAATTCCTAAATGTTAGTGTGTATCAGGAGTCCTGGGAAGATTATTGACCCTTCCGAATGAAAATAGCTTGGTGACAGAGCCCAGGAATCTTCATTGCTAACAAGCTCCGTGTGTAGTCTGTGATTCTGGTGTAACCTGCTCTAAAAACCAGTTTGAAAAACACTGCTTTGTACACATTAATATATTGTTACGCAGAAGCATTGAAACAACCAGCCCCCTACTTCCTGATGTCAAATGGACTTTACATCAGACAGAAATGACCTTTTAGGTTAAAGCCTTGTTATTATCTTAAGTACTGCAGATGTTCTGTCTTCCCCACTAGACGGAGAGCCTCCTGAACACAGGGCCTGCTCTCTGTAACCCTCCATCTCTCTTCCTCCTGACTCCTGCCCTCCCTCCATCATAGCCAGACTTACTGCAAGGCCTGATGCAGAGCAGGGACTCAAGAAATACTTGTTGCAACGGGATTTCTGTCCTCAGCGACCTTGGGCGGCACAGGCAAGGCAAAAGGATGCGGCTCCCTGCCCAGCCCACATCTATCCGGACAGAGAATTCACAGTTAATCACCGTCTCTGAAGTGGATAATTTATCAAGTGGATTCTAAGTGGTCTGTTACCTATAGGACCACTTTCTCTAACCTTCCCACTTTGTGATTGAACACTTAGATTTCTAAGCTTGATGATTTTTCTGGAGAAAAAAAAAAATCTAAGCAGAATTTAGTAAAAGAAGTCAGAGAAAACTTTAACTTGGTGTTTCAATTAAAAAGCTGGCAGTGGGTGTGACTCTGCCAGATTGAACACTTGATGGTTGGGAAAAGGCCGTTTTTCTAAAAATACCAAGTCAAGAATTCTCCAGTTTCCGACTACTTGAAAGAGAATCTCCATATGCAGGGAGTCCTGATTACAGGCATTTCAATACAGAAATGGGCACATTTTGTTTTCCAAACATTCTCATCTGCGGCTGTCCGTCCAAGAGCTGTAGGCAACAGAAGGCAAAGCCTGTCCCACGTCCCTTCTAACTCTGACCGCAGGCAAGACTGGGAGCCTCTGTGTGCCTCAATTCCTTCACTTGTAAAATAAGGAGGCCTGGACTCAGGGATTAGCACCTACAGCCTATGGGTCAAATCCAGTCCATCTGTTTTGACAGCTTTAGCGGGACACAGCCACACCCATCACTTAAGCATTATCTATGGCTGCTTTCACGGTGCACAGTGAGACTAAGTAGGTACAAAAGAGTCCCATCTGTACTATTTAATACAGGTATATGTTTTCTGAAATATTTGTCAAGATAATTTTTTACAGAATATTTCTTTACAGAAGAGAACTGCCAGCCCTTGGACTAGGTAATCAATCTGCATCCTTCTCATTACAAAAGTTTAAGAGAATGTCCATTCGTTCATTTATTTACTCATACTGAATTTGAATATCTGGGATGCAGCCCAGGACTATTCATTTGAACAAGCTCTCGAAGAGATTCTGCGGCACACAGAAGTTTGAGAAGCTGTGGTCCCAGCGACTGGGTTGCAGCAATTTGTGAACTGTTCTCTGTGAAACACTTCATGATCAAGTAAAGATAAGGAAGGGTAACTTGATTACACATTTCAACAAACATGTATTGTGCCCTATTTACATGCAAGGCTAACTCTTTTCAGTATTAGATATTTAGACAGAAAAGAAGCTTACATTGTATCCAGGAGCCCCTTGGGGGTCTGTGCACTCTAAGGAAGAGACATTGCTCCCGGGCCTGGTGCAGTGCCTTGCATGGAGAGGACATTGACACAGATTTATTGAATGAACCAAAGGCAAAGGTCTCTCATCACTGACACTGTTATCTAACCACACATGACACTGACATCATTGTGTAGTGGCTACCAGGTAAGAGGTGACTCTGAGCAGGGACCCGAAAAAGGAAAAAGAGGCAGACCCCTGGGGTGCTGGGTGACCATCGAGACTCAGGGTTGTCCCTGCAGGGGTGGTCAAGGAAAGGGAAGAAGCCCATTCGGCTGGAGCAAGCAGGTCGGGAAGAGCAGGAAGCAAAGAGGCTTGGAGGGAGGCAGGGCCCACACCTTGTAGGGGTCATAGGCCAAGCTAAGAGGTGTAGGTTTAGTTGGAATGGGAAGGTGGGTCACTGCAGGGTTTTAAGTACAGTCAGGACAGGAGTCATTTCATTTGTATGAGAGCACTTTGGAGTGGCGTCTGTTGAGGGCAGGGTAAGGAATCCAATTTTTCTTTGCTTCCCCAGGGCCTGAAGAATTCCTAACACAGAGCAGTTTCTAACACTCCATACATATCTGTGGAATGAGCCAGCCAATGAAAAGACAAAGGCGCATATGGGAAAATGCTTTCTAAACCACAAGGCATTATAAATGTGAATGAATAACTGCTACTAATTAAAGATTATTTACATGCCCTTTCAAATCAAATAAAGGCAAACTCAATGAATTCATTGTGTGATCCCCTTGGAGGAAAGAAAAGCTACAAATGAGACTGGCAGGGTTGTAGGCATAACTGGGTTTCCCCACCAGCCTTTGGAGCTGGAGGAATCGGGAGGACCTGGGAAGGTCGTTTGCTCCACCCTCTGGCCTGGCACATGCCGCCCAGGAGCCTGGGGAGGATCCACGGAACAGCTGCACGGGCACTCACTCTCACGGGGGACTTCTGGAGCCCCTTTTAGAACCGCCTATTGAGCCCAGGTAATAAAACTAAAATATCATCACCACCTCCACCGTCTGCGATTCATCCAGCACCCATGGGGTTTCCCTAGGTGTCTCTACTGCACGTAGGCCGGTGCTCATGACCATGGCCTCATCCGTCTACCCACCAGCGTGCGGGGTTGGAGGAGGCCACATGATAGGCCTTCAGTTCCAGCACCATCTTTAGGCCAGTGAGCTAAACCACAAAAGACCGTTTAAATTTTTATAGTTCATTTGTAGAAATGAAAATAACTCCAGAGGCTACATTTGTGGTACCCCCACCATGTGTCAGGGATGGTTCTTGGCACTCTCTGTGGATTACCTCAAAGCTCAGAGCCATTCCAGGAGGTGGGAGCCCTCTGCCAGCTTTACAGGAGGCATGGAGGCGCTGAGGCGCAAGGCACTCGGCAAACGCCACACAAGGGCGAGAGGCAGAGCCGTCATCAGAGCCCCAGGAATGCCCAGTGGCCAGTGGACTCCCCTCACCGGGAGCAGAGTGGGCACCAGGCCTACTCTGCTGGCCCCAGCTATGGGCAGCAGCTGCCTGCCCAGCACCTCCGGTGGGGAGCCCACCACCCTAGCAAGGTGGCCCATTTGGGTTCCAGCATGATGCACTTTTAAAACTCTGTCCTGATCGTGACTCAACAGGGGTGTCCCCTCTCATGTCCACTGGCATTTCCCTCTTACTCTGTGCTGGAGTCACACATGCAGCATTCTGAAACATCAGAACGCCCTCCACAGTCAGCATCATCGACCCCAAGACCACAGACGCGTCCCAGGAAAATCAGACAGAACCAGGCGGAGGGCAGAGAAACTGCTCACTGCCGCTAGTCTACCCAGTGAGCCTAATGACACAGAGGATGACACCCACCTTTCAAAGCAATGCGGTGAGATGGCACAGTGCACACACAGTGCTGGGAACAGAGTAGGAACTCCACCACCCTTCAAGTTCTCTGCCTTCTTAGGACGGAATGACCATGCACATCAAAGAGAGACAAAAAATATGGCAGAAGAAAAATTCCACAGAACCGGATTGAAGATGTCAAAGAAGAGTAAATAATATTTTTTTTAAAAAAGAAAGGAAAAAACTTTAATGAAAAAATTAACGTGCTAAGCAATATGCTCACCACTTTTGTGTTTTCCATCCTAAGATGAAAAAGACTGGGACTCAGAGATGTTGAGCAACTTGCCCAAAGTCACACAGCTTTTAAGTAACCGATTCAAACTTGGGACTATTGACCCAGATCCAGTCCTCTTTACATCCCAACATCTGTCCAAGCCAACTTTATTAGCAGTGTTTGTTCAACTCTGGAGTAGATGTGGATTTGATATGTCAAAGTAGATATGAGCTTTGCAGATACACAGGGGACTACTGCCCAAGTTTGCAAAGTAAATCCTAAAGCGTCTTAGAGAAGGAATTGTGAATCTGCCAAATTAATCTGAAGGAGGACTCAGTAGAGGAGGGAAGGGGTAGACCGGCTGGGGAGACAGATTTTTGAGCGTCTTTTCGCGAAATCTAAAAATTACTAACCTTATACATAGCGAAAGAGTTTTTTGTCAACACATGTGAGAACACCCTGCCGAGAAGGAGCCCAAGCGAGCAGATGGATGAGTTCGCAGACGCGCAGACGTTCGAGTTGGAAAAGTCCCTGCTAACGGTTTACAAAGGACAGGCCCAGAAACCCCACCCACCCAGGCCTGCTGTGAGCAGGGCTGGATCGAATACCTTCCTCGCAGCCTGCAGGCTGCTGGCCTGGCTGGAATCCACCCTGGAAACCAGGGCAGACATTGCTTCTCAGAATGGTACCCTGAGCTTTCAGCTTCTACCTCTGTCCTCTGCGTCTCGAAGGTTTCCCACTCGACGTTAATGTGCCACTGTCACCGCACCTTCACCCGCACTGGGTGATGTGCCCCTGTGACAGGTAGGGACTTACTCGAGGCCACAGCAGAGCTGGGATTCCCATGAGTCAGGAGAACATGACTGCACCAAAGTCCATCTGTCCTCATAGACCACGAGGTCCCCAGGGCGCCATGCTGCCTTCAAGGAAGTAGAGAATTCCCATGTGTACTCCAGAAAAGTATGACTCAGAGATGTCATATAAATTGCTTTCAAATGGCATGGTAAGGCCAAAGATAAATTGAATATGCAAAAGTAGAAACATAAATCCCAGTGTCATTACAAATTTGGGCTGTAATTTGGTTCTGTGCTTCCAGTGGCTAAAGCCAAAAAAAGAAAAAGGAAGATTAATTACACAATCAGCATCATCCATGAGGAACACATCTACCAATGTCAGGCTGCACAGTGTGTTTGCGGGTACTTCTGTCTGAAAAAGTAGCTTCCCCCGGGACTGTTGTGAGCCCCACTCCCAGCCCTCCACAGCCACTCCTTTGGATGGAGTGGAATGGAACATCTGAGGTAGAGCTAAGGTCCTGTGGTCCAAATGCAGGAATGTTGGGTGCCTGGCCTAAGTGAGTGGTAAGATCAACCCTCTTGCTACTCAGAGTGTGGCCCAAGGACTGGCTGCATCCGTCACTGGGGGCACTGGTCGAAATGCAGAATCTCAGGCCTCCGGTGACTCATGAACTAGAAACTGCATTTTTATGAGGTTCATGGATGATTTGTATGTATTAAAGTTCAAGAAACAGCGCTCCAGAGCAGGGGCTCCTAATCATGCCTTCCTTCATGACTGGTGTGTTCACTGGAAATAGATTCCCTGTTGTCTCAAAGAGCTAGACCTCAAACTTGGCTGCACATTAAGATCGCTGGGTGGGTTTTATAAAAAATGCAGAGGCTTGGGTGCCACCACCAGAGATTCTGACTTACTTGATCTGGGGTGCCCCCTAGGCATCAGGATCTAGAAGAGTCTCCCCTGGGGAGTCTGCTGTGCAGTCTGGGCTGACAACCACTGCACTGGAGATCAAAATAGGCTCATGCTAAGATGTCAACGGCCAACTATTGTAGTGAGATTTAGTTCAGCATTAGATCTGGGTTCCTACTACACACCAGGTATGTGAGCATCTATGGACTTAGGGACCAAGCCTCAGATCCACAAATGACTCCATGTGTAGCCCAGGTGGAGGAGCACTGATTAAAGCTTCCAACACAGCACCTGACACTCAGTAGGTGATTCATAAAGGTTAGGTACTGTTCCTTACTAATAAATAAATGTGCTCATGTTAGGCTGTATCAATCAATTCATTTAGCTAGTATGTTCCCCACTCATTCTCTGTATTAGCCAAAGTCCGTAAGACTTGGACACAGAAGACAGATTCCAGACCTCTGAGCAGGGCTGGTGGTGACAAGCTTAGGATGGCAGGGGGTTCTTTCAATGGCTCTCAAGTCACAATCTAACCCCAACTATAGGCCAGGCCTGCTATCTTCTACAAGGCGGGCTTCCAGAATATTTACAGAGATGTTCCTACACCTGCAGAAGTTTCCAGCAACCTTTTAGACTGGACAATTCAGAAATCACCAATCACATGTCAACAGTTAACATGCTAGTGAAATATGGAATCCCAAGCACCAATGTTCTAGAGTTAAGGAACCTGAATTCTGGTGACATCTGTGACATTAAGTGACTGTGAAACTTGAGAGCAATCACTCTCTCTCTAGGTTCAGGGTCCTTGTAAAAGTCATTTTATGTGTCAACCTGGCTGGGCCATAGTGCCCAGATAATGTGGTTGGATGTTATTCTGGATGTTTCTGTGGTTTTGGATGAGATTAACATTTAAATTGGTGGACTCTAAGTAAGGAAGATTGCCCTCCATAATTGTTCTCTTCCCTGCAATCCCTGAAGATTTTGGACTTTCCAGCCTCTTTAATCACATGAGCCAATTCTTTAAAACAAATAATACACACACACATATATAAACATACATATATATATATATGTATATATATATATGTATGTATGTATGTAAACATACAGACACATCCATCCACACATACACATACCCTGTTGGTTCTGTGTCTCTGGAGAACCCTAACATAGTCCTCAACTGTAAAATGGGTGTGTGTATGTTACGGGATATTAGTTTAGATAAGTATTTCCAAAGTGATTCGTGGGATGATCATAGGAGCTCCTAAAATAAAAAACTGTAATCATACATGAGAGGAAAAACTAGGTTAAATAAAGTTATCTAAAATGAATGCAGAACACTTCAGAGCCTTTAAACCTTTACTATGCTCATGTGCACTGTGACTCTGGACAGTCTACATTATATTGTGTATGTATTTGATTATGTAATTTATTTGTTGTTATGGACATTTCTTAAACTAGGGTCCAAAGACTCCTTCCCCACCAAGTATGTGTGGATAAAATTCAGGGAATCAGCATGAACTTGGATGGAAAAATTATTTACCTCTAATCGAGGTACCAGTGAACTATAGCCCCCACTGACTGTTACTCTAAGTAAAATTTTATTGTCATACAGCCACACCCATTCCTTTACGTGTTGTCTCTGGCTGCTTCTTGCTACAACAGCAGATCAAGCAGCTGTGAAAAAGGCTGTAAGTTCTGCAAACTTGGAAAGTCAAATATATTTACTATTTGGCAACTTCCAGAAATATTTTGTTGATCTCTGCTCTAGTTGAACATTACCATTTCCTTCAATTGTGAATGTAGGTAGACCTTGATAGTATTAATAGTCATTAATAGAACAGTCTTTGTCATTAATAGAAATAGAAAACATTTTGACATCATATCATAATTGTAGCAGATATCTCAAAATAGCATTCACACTTTTCACTATTTTACAATTACGGAAGTGATTAGGCCTGTTGCCTGATTGTTTTTTAATATATTAATAAAGATTCACATTACTATTTCAAAAATGGTTTGTTGTGAATTTTGATAAATTGTTGTGCATTTTGGTATAATTGAATTCTTTTGTAATCCTATTAATTTTATTTTATGCATTTAAAAACATTTTGCTCAGTGTGCCTTAGGCCAACTGCCGAAAGGGTCCATCCCAGAGGCAGCAGATGAGGATGTCATCCACAGAGACTGACCTCCAAAGATCACACTTGGGAAGTGGCACCTTCCTTGGGCATTGTTTCACTTCCCCCAAGCCCTGGGGAGACAGGTAACAGGACCCATAAACGACAGTTCCACTTTGGATGGGAAAACAAGCATTGTTCTCCTGAAATCAATGTCATGACCAAGACCACATCGTCCCCCTGAGCATCTCTGGGCAGTCGTCATCAATGCGATGGCACAGATGGGGACATGGGTCATGCAGGCTCTCGGTGGCTTTTGGTCGTTTCTGCCAACAAGAGTCCCTGGTGGAAGCAACATGAAGCTGGTCTTCAGGTGTGGATTTCGCTGATTGTCAACAGGACCAGTTGCTGATATTCTCCATTTCTTTTTAATAAATGGGAGGAAGAGAAAAGCACCCAAGTGTGAGCCTCAGAGTGCCTGTGATCTGGTCCCTGAAATCCAGACAAGATATGGGACTTTCCTACCTGATCCAGGTCTTCACATCTGCAAAATGGAGGTACTAGTGCCTGTCTGTTGGTGGTGCACACAAATGTACACACACACACACACACACACACATGTGATCATGTATCTATATACATACATGTGTGTAAACACATCCATATAAACAATTTTGTGTATATACTGTATAGATACACACACATTTATTCATACATATCTGTATATACATATACATATGATTGTGAAGGGGAGAACATGGATCTGACAAGCTTTGATGAATTCCATAAAGAATTAACAATTAGGGTAGGAGTACTGATGGACATTCATTTGTTCATTTAACATACTTTACTGAGCACCTGATATATGTAAGAATCGATTCTGGGTGCTCTGGTCCCATGGAACACATGCTTCAGCAGGGAGAAGACGAGCAACAATAAACAAATACTCGAGATGATTCCAGAGAGAAAAATCCCATGAAGAAGATATGCCAGGGAGCCACGACTGAGGAGGGGATACTTTAAATTGGGTGGCCAAAGAAGACCTTCTGGCGGAGGTGACATTGAAGCTGAGAGATGAAGACCCAAGGAACCAGCTGTGAAGAGCTGCAGGAAGTGGCTTCCAGGCAGGCAGAATATCTGGTGCAAAGACCTGAAGGTGGAATCCCGTTCACAGAGGTGAAAAGGGCATCGTTTGCCATGTCGCTGGCAGGGGAACGCAGGTAGGAAGTGAGCACGAGGCGCTGAACTGGGCTGGTGGGCAGGGTTCAGGGTCGCAGGGTTTTGAACAGGAGAGGCAGAAGCGATGTGATCGTTTCATTCGCCTGGATTGCAGGCAAAGCAGAGTGGGAGGAAGCCTCAGGGACGGTTGTTCGGGTTGGGGTGGGAAGAGGAGGCTGGGAGCAGCTTTTATGAAGCATCAGGTGCTTCAAGCATCCGCCGCATGCAGCACGAGGCCGTGGCTGCTTCACTCACACTCTACATCAGCCCAGTGGCGAGATACCATTACCTCAGAAGAAGCTGGTAAACAGAGATGGAGGCACCCTGTTCATGGTGTACCACCCAATTCACATGCCCTTCCATTAGGACGGCCATGTCCCCTGGACATACAGATGGCAGGGACACGGGAGGCAAACCTCAGTGTGCCAGCGTTCCCAGGGGGACATCAGCCCCAGTGGGTGCTCTGGTCCCCGTGAAGAGCCCACCCTTCCTCCTTTGCCAGCTCACTCCCGGAGGGCAGCACTGACCCCCGCCAAAGCTACGGCCAGCCCTGCAAACCTACCTCCTACAAATACAGGCATGTAATTCATTCATATACACCAACTGATTCCTATGTGTGTAACTTACCTACATCGCCCCACTCCATCTCCACCCTAGGGTGCATCTCCACTGGCCTCACCTCGCCTGCGTGCTCACTCTTGACTTTAAGGCAATTCACTGCAGCCTAGGAGAGCTTTAGAGGAGCAGGTCCGTGAGGGCCTCCACATGCTCGAAGCCCTATGGTGGCTTCCCACTGCCAGGGGGTAAAGCCCTGGCTCCTTCCAGGCTCCCATGACCCAACCCTCTCCCCCCTCATCTCCCTCCTCTTGCTGATGGTCCGGCAGCTCTGGGACTCGCTCTTGCCCACTTTTCCCTGCGTTGCCCGAGTCCTCACACATTTCCCCCTGTGTGACTCCTCTTCCTCTACCTCATTCCGCTTCCTCCTTCCAGCTGTGGCCCGACTGTCCCTACATCACATGGCTTTTTCTAACCACACCAGGTCACAAAGCACCGCATACCCAATGCACCCCGTCAGACTCATCAGAAACACCCGCTCTGTCAGCAGGAGGAAGTCGGGGGCTGGTACTGTCTCCCCAGCTTCCAGCACAGTTTCCCAAATCACACCTGCCTCAGGGAATTTAGCAGCGGCCTCCTAAACGGTGGACATCTGCAGCTTTATCCTTCAGCCCTTCGTCCTGTGCTCGGGCAGGCTAAGCAGGGCCACATCTTTCTGAATTTTAACAGAATGAGAACCTTCAGCCCTTGCTCAGGAAGGGAATCCGGGGGAGGACAGGCTGCCATCCTGTTCCCAGTCCCATCTGTCCCCTTGCCCAGTCTTGGGGGACTGCACAGTTTTGTTCTCGGCGCACTCCCCAGCACCTCCTGGGCTACCCCCCAGGAGCCCAGTACCCAGGGTGTTTGTCTCCTCTTCCCTCCCACAGTCCTTCCTCCCCTTCACTCCCCGCCAACCATCTTCTGCTGTTTGCATTTTCCCTCCTCTTCCCCTCCTCGAGAAGAATCCCATTTCTAAGACTCATGCTTTGCCAGGGCTGCTTGCCAGAGGGCTGCCTTCTCCCCGAGATGCTGCCAGGCCATCTCAGGCACTAAGGCAGGTGCCGCCAGCCCTCCCTTCCCTCGGCATCGCATGTTAAAAGAGCTCTGCTGGCCTGAAGCTTCCAAAATTAGGCTGCACTTTGACCTCCACTTAGCAGGTCACCCTCTTGATTGAGTCACCATAGACCTGGCATTTTCTTGATTTTCTAATTTTTGAGGTGTACCTTAAAATACAAGGTTTGTTTACCTCCACATCACTGCACCTGCGTGTCGCATACCAGTGGCCTGGTTGGCCTGGCCCGATAATTTCAAGGATGCTCAGAGTCCAGGGGTCCCATCAGGGTGTGGGTAGGAGAAAAGCTGGCAGGAAGGAGGCAGAGCGGGCAGGAGGAGGCCGGGATGGGAGACAGGCAGGGAAGGTGCCCAGTGAGGAGGCCGAGCCTGGGCAGTGGGGGGAGAGAGGAAGGCCAGGGCTGGGAGGGAGCCCTGGGTGGGAGACGGAACATGAGAAGGGGCGCAAGGAGCCCACTCTGAAATTACATTTTCCTTGGAGGGAGAGAGCTGTGGAAATTCTTACTGAATGTCTGCTATGCTGCTTCTAATCATCTGTCCAGGGCTTTTCTCCAACTAGGTCTTATTATTAATTCCCATTTTCCAGAGAAGAAATGGATACTCCAAGTGTTTACCTTTGACTCTCTAGCACCCAGTCCAGCGTCAGGGCACAAAGCAGGCTCTCTCTCTGGCAAAGTGTTTGGTCCAGGAAGAAATGAATAAATTAATGCATTCTATGTGCCTGCCCTGAAAGCCTGTTCTTTTACTATTCTACTTTCCTGCATTTCTCTCAACAGGAAACACACACCTGGAGGAAAGACCAGTGTAGTTAAGGAAAGCACAGCGATGTATTCCTTCCCCTGTGTTCTGCATTTTGCTGGTAGAGAGCCCAGCGTTGGGGGGAGAGCCTCTTCCTGGTCTCTTGGGAGTCATCAGCAGTGCAGGCCAGCATGGCGGCAGGCTGCTGACCCTAAAGACATCTCAAGAGATCCCTGCCACCCCCTTGTCATCTGCACCCTTTGCCAGGTGGACCATGTGGGGCAGTCATCAGGGACACATCAAGCTGGATTTGAAAGGGCTCTGAAAACCCTGAGGAACGGGCACATGTGGAAGGTGATCGCCGTGCTGATACACACTGAGTTCTATAGAACAGAAGCTGGGGCACCTCTGACATCATCCTATACAAACTGACTCCTGATACCATTAGGAAAATGTGGGCACAGGCTCACAAGACCAGGAGGATCAGGGATGGAATCCCAATTTTCTTTATTCCTATTCACTAGTCAAACAAATATTTCTCAGGTATCTACTTGTGTGCCAGACACTAGGACCCTTGTCTTCAAGGAGCCCAGAGTCAGAGGAGGAGATGTACGTTAAACAAGAGCATAAGCAAAGAGCTGCAAGTCGGGCTGCATGCCACAGAGAAAACAGATGATGTATATGAGGGTATCTGCTCTGCTGATGGCGAGAGCGCCGGGGAGCGTGTCTCCAAGGAAGCGACTCTGGGGTTGAGGAAGTGGTTTGCAGGCACCAGGAGGCATTCCTGGTACAGTGATGTGGAGGTAAACACACTTCGTATTGTAGGTTACACCTCAAAAATAAGAAAATCAAGAAAATGCCAGGTCTATGGTGACTCAATAATAACAACCCTTAGTTAACACCTACTATGTCAGAGTAGCTGTCCAAGGTGACACGGCTAGGAAGTGGCAACACAGTTTTTGAAGTTGGGTCTGTCAGCTTCTGAAGCTCTCTAGTTTTTTTTTCTTTTATGTTCTCTTTTACAGTGAGTGCCCCCTGGAGATGAGGAAAGGGGAGCAACTGTCACGCTTTGGATAGAGAATTTTCTATAATGTTTTTATGACTATCTTCACATGGAAAAGAAGGTCAAATCATATTGACTAGCATAGGATTGACACTTCATTTGTTTTGATGAAAACAGATGATGTGTATGAGGGTATCTGCTCTGCTGATGGCGAGAGCGCCGGGGAGCGTGTCTCCAAGGAAGCGACTCTGGGGTTGAGGAAGTGGTTTGCAGGCACCAGGTAAACACACTTCGTACTGTAACCTACACTTCTTTTTGTACACTTCGTATTGTAACCACACTTTCTATATGATAACCTAATCTTTTCCTCTCTAACTTACAACAAATATTTCCCCATGTTATTAAAAACTTTATAGGGTCATTTTCCATGGTCATAGGTCATAGTCCGTACACCAGGTGAAAGCGATCACACAGCCAAGCAGTGTGTGATCAAGGGCTGGAGATGTTTAATGTGGGTGAGCAAAAGGGTTGGGTATAAAACCAGAGGGAGCGGTTGCAACTGAGCCCAGCTGAAGTGGCAAGGAGCAACTACAGAGGGTTAAGTTCTTTTTTTTTTTAATTGACAACCCAGCAATTCTGACTGTAGGTATGTACTCAAAATAATTGGAAGAGGTATTTAAACAAAAAGTTGAACAGAAATGTTGATGGCATTGCTATTGCAATAGCCAAAAGGTAGAAGCACCCCAAAGTGTGGCATATCCATATGATGGAATATCATTCAGCTATGTACAGGCTACAGCATGGATGAAACTCAAAAACATTATGTGATATGAAAGAGCCAGATATAAAAGGTCATATACCGTGTAATTCCATTTACATGAAACATCCAATATAGGCAAATCCATTGACACAGAAAGCTGATTAGTGGTTGTCAGGGACTGTGGGAAGAAAGGGAGGGGAGAGACTGCTTAGTGAGCTCACAACTTCCCTTTGGGGTAAGGAAAATGTTCCAGAAATAGACAGAGGTGATGGTTGCACAACATCATGTATATACTAAATGCCACTGAATTGTACACTTTAAAATGGTTGATTTTACAAGAATTTTCCATCAATTTAAAGCAACTGACAAAAGACATGTTTCAGCCCCTTGGCTACCACCATGTAAACTCTGGAAACCATGATTTGTTTAGTCATTTACTTCTTCTTGGATATGTAAGTTATTCCCTGCTTTTCACATCATAAACACTGCTGCAATGAACATCTTCATGCATAATGTCTTTTCATATTTTCTCATTTTCCTTACAGATTCTTGGTGGCAGCATTCTCAGGGTAAAATGTATGGATTTTTTTATGGTTTAAATCCACATTGCAAAGCCGTTCTCTAATAAAATTGGACTAACTCAGCCTGCCATAAACTCTATGGGAGAGGTCTCATCCCCTCAACCTCATCAGAGCTCCCATGTTACTGACCATTTTTTAAAATTGCTTGTATTTTATAGGGCATGAAGTTCTCTTAGTTTTTTCTTCATGCTTATAAAAATCACTTCTCCACTTTTTCTAAGTAGTTCTTCCACGTAAACATGAGCTGCTCTCTGGTGTCTGGGCCACCTGTATATCCCTAACTCCACAAGTTACCCTCAGCGCTTTGCCCATGCTGTTCCCATTGCTTAAAATGCCCTTCCTTCACCCCCTTTTGCCTTAGAAGTACTTCCAAGTTCATTCAGGTCTAGATTGTCCCACTTCTCTACAGCTCTCTGACTCTCTGGCACTGTAGTAATTGTTTCCACACCTCTACTCCAAAAGTATTTTGTCTCTACCTCTTTCACAGGGCAGTACATTGTAAGAGTTCTTTTCTTAGGTGTCTGTTTTGCTCTCTGGATTCTGAGATCCTTCTGGATAGGACTAATATTTACAAATCTCTGAGTTGAACTGAACCCACATGCATAGTCCCTGACCCACACTTCCACACAATTTATCAGCCCAGGGATGTACCAAGGACATCTCAACAGCATGGAGACACAGCTGAAATCCTAAAGAGCCTTTTGCAAGGAAGGGACAGTGTGATGATTCACATTCTCTGGTGGCAAGGCCTTGTGCGTGGGACACAATTACACAACTCATGATAGAAGGCAAAAGACAGAAGTTAAAAGTGGCAAGGACTATGCCTGGTATTCAAGCAATTGAAGTGGATTTCAATATGCTTCTGAAATGGGAAAATGTCAGCTGAGCTACAAAGATAGTAGATAGAAGAGGTGGGCTGGAAAATAAATCACTCAAGTATGTGCTCATTCCAAGGTTATGTGGAGAATATGTGACTGGGTCCTCATTTAACAAGGATATGCATCAAGGAGGTTGGAGAGATAGAGAAGAGCTGTCAGCGCCCTTTTATGGAGTGCTAACTTCAAATGCAGAGATTTGAAAGGTGAGTACTTCACATACATCATGATTTATATTATCAATATTTGAGCATAAAATTCCCTGAAGATGCTGTAACAAATTACCATATACTTGGCAGCCTAAGACAATAGAAATTAATTCTTTCAGAGTTTTGGAGGCCAGAAGTTCAAGGTCAGCACCACTGGGCTGAAATCCCACTAGAGGCTCTAGGGGCGAATCAACGCCTTGTCTCTTCCAGCTCTCGGAGGCCACTGGCATTTCTTAGCTTGTGGCCACATCACTCCATCTCAGCCTTGTTGTCCCACTCGCTTCTTCTCTCTGATGTCTGTACATCAGATCTCGCTATGCCTTCTTCTTATAAGGGTTCATGTGATTGCATTTAGGACACACTGGGGTAATGCACATCCCCCCCGCTTCAAAATCCATAATCACATCTTCAGTCTTTTTCTTTTTTGGTTGTGATTGGTTTTACATTATCTCTTTCATCTCCTATTTAAATTATTGATTTTCTGAAAGCAGGAATGTGACCTCTCAAGACTCTTATTCAATCTGTGATTATGTCCTTAGCAGCAAGCATCCGCCAATGTCTCCAAATAGGGCTCAGTCCCAGTGACACGTCTCTCCTCTCTTTTATAGACTCTTGCTTGTTTAGAAGCAGCTTCAGTTTCTGCATTTGTAGAAAAATGGTTTTGTATAAGGTAGACTTTAATACTTTCAGCTAATTGTAGAAGCTAGTCTCAAAGTTCATCTAAGTTAGCCATGTTCTTTCATACCAAATCTAAATACTAACAAGAAGTAGAAAATTCACAATCCATACTCCTGACAGGGGAAACCTGCCCACTACTCTGATATGCCATTAAGTTTAAAAAGCTAAAGTTATGTTACTCATCTTGGCATGCTTGAGGCCAGGCCAAGGACTTACATCTGGCAGATGAAAGTAGGAGATGAGGCAAAGAGGAACGTGAAGGCCATTCCCGGCAGAAACTCCTTGTAGGTCTTGGTAAGGATGTTGCATTTTGTCCCCAAAACAATGGAAGGCACTGATGTATTTCTTTTGGAGGTAGGGCTGGTGGAAGGCATGAGACACAGCCTGACCTGCATCTTTACCTGGATTACTCTGGCTGCTGAGTGGCGATTCAATTGGATGGAGCACGAATGCTTGGCAGGGGGACCTTTCTGGAGGCTGTATTCATCCAGACTCGAGATTCTGGGATTCTGGTCATTTCAACTGAGGATGACATTGGAGATGGTGAAGATAGAGACTTCTGGAGATATCTGTAGGTAGAGCCATGGGGGTACAGTGATCAGCTGAATATGGAGGATGAGAAAGAGGGAGGTTTCAAGAACAGTTTATAAGTTTCTGCTGGAGAATGTATGTAAGTGCCACCTATAGAGTTAGAAATTACTGGAAAAGAACCAGATTTTAAGAAGAGATGAAGTTATCTAAGTGGCAATAAAAAGAAGGCAAGTGGACATTCAAACCAAGAGGAAGTACACAGATGCATGATGTGTGCCAGGAAGGGACTGGGATCCTAGGTATGGGTGAGGGTTCTTAGAGACAATGTTCTTCCTGGGAAAGATGGTGCCTCCAAGACAAGAGAGAACCAACAGACAGAGAAAGAAAGATGGAAAGCCAAGATACATAATGGCAGGAAAGATAAAGGAAAAGAAAGCTTTCAGAAGTGCAGAGCCCTGCTCAGATGTCAAATATAATGAAGACTGGAAAATGGCCACAGGATTTAAGGTCATACATTGGAGATCTTGGCAGGAACTATTTCAGTGAATCATGGTAAAAAGAACACAGACCAGAGTCTGTGAGAGGAAGAAATGGAGACAGCAAATTCAGACAGTAGTTTTGAGGGGGCATGGAAGCTAGTAATGTATTTAAAGCACTGAGCACAGTTCCTAGGAGGTGCACAGTAAATGTGGATTTCTTTGGCTCCCTCATCCTGAGCACAAATAGACTTTCCCTTTTGGATACTGAGAGAGATTAATACAAATGCTCCTTTCACAGCTTGGGAGAGTACCAATAAAAATAATTCTCCATTGCCAAAGTTTAGCCCACTGATGTGAAACATGTACAGAAAGACTATTTATTGTTGTTGTTTCCCAGAACATTCCAAAGTCAAGTTATCTGAATCTATGTCAAAATAAAGGCAATTTGTCAATTAAAGTGAATTAATTTTTACACCTTTGCTAGAGTTTTCAGACATCTTTCTTGATCCCATGTAACCACACTTAGTCCAGATAATGTTGTTCTCAGTGTGTATCTATAATTGCATGCAAGATTTCTGCTATCTATTTGACTCATTAAAAATCCACAGGAAACTTCAGTTGAGGAAAATAAATGCTTTCACTCCTTCAACAAAAAATATGAAAAACACCATCCATGCATAACTGGATGCAATGAAACTACTGAGACCCATCTAAGGAGAGGACCCTAGAACTAGGACCTCCAAATTAATGGGGTGACCCCTTCATTCGTGCCATCTATGACTGAGTATTGATGCCAGATGAGAACCTAAAGGGAAAAAAAACAATCTAAGAAAAAACATTAACTCTGTCTTGGAAATTAAATTTAGAAAGCTCGCTTGGCTTCCATGGTTGCAGACAACAGAAGAGAGATAACAAAGGAAATATCCTGCAGCGCCGAGTCCAGGGCCACAGTGACACAGACAGAGCAGAGGCTGCTCGACGGGGAGACCGCACGGTCCTTTGTTCCCCCAGCAGCCCCACCCCACCCGAGTCCTGTCCAAATGCCTGAAATTGTTCATTACCCACACAGTTAAGAGTCCTAGAATCTCCTTTCCACAGATTGAGCTCCCAAATGATATGTTTGACATGTTGCTATTTTGTGTGATAAATGTTGAAATAACTACATGAAAAGCAGAAAAAGTCTGAGTCTCACTGGGGTGCAGAGATCCTTGCAGACAGCTGGACCTTGCCCGCCTTGGCCTCCTCAGAGTCTATAGCAGGGGACTAACGATAGCTACTACATGTCAAGAAGTGTCCCTGAGATTTTAAATGCAAGCTTCCAGGTAATTCTCACCCAACCCAAGGAGTATTAGGTGAATATTATTATTCATCCCCACCATGCAGAGGAGGAAAAGGAGGCTCAGAGAGACCAAGTCACACGGTGATGACTCACCCAGCTGGACCCCAAACCCGGACCATCTGACTCCAGAGAGTAAGCTGCTGACCTCCACGTGACGAATGTTTGTGGGCGGGTAGGTGGGGATACAGAAAGAAAGGAAGGAAGCAGGGAAGGAGAAAGAGGGGAAAGAAGAAGGAAGGAGGGGAGAAATAAGGGGAGGAGGGAAGGACAGAGAGATGGCTGAACGGATGTGTGAAAGGATGGACAGTGAGATGGACCCACAGAGGGGCGGGTGGGTGCATGGAGAGTTGGATATATGGATATTCACTTGTCTTAGGCTCATAAAAACCATGAACTTCCCAGAGGACCACAATGGTGATTTAACACTGATGTTCGTGTTATTTTAATCCAGTTTCATGTGAGAGAATGATCTGCCAGGTCCTGCAACACAGTACCTCTCATTATATGGTAGCTGGGTCCAGTGCTGCAGGACACACGGGCATGCGGACGGGCGAGAGCACATGTCAGACCGGAGAGGGAGGTCGTTGGTGTCAGCCGCAGAAGAGTCAGGTCTTCGGGCTGGGGCACTGAAGTGACAGGGAAGGCACTGGACGGGTGGAAGGGCTCTGTTGATCTGGGTCTGGGTCATGGAAGTCACGTACCAGACAGTGCACCAGAGACTGGGCAGTAAGATGCTGCGTGGTAGGTGCCAGCAAGCAAATGACCGAGGCAAGCTCTCCCTCCCTTCAGGGCCACGGGAACAGGGACGGAGCTGAGGAGCTCTGGAAAGGACCAGAGCTCTCTCCTTCATTAATGTCATAATTGAAAGGAAATTCCTCACAAGCTCTCAGATTGTTCCTTTAATGTTCTCCCTTAGAGTTCAGTTAAGTAGTTTTTAAAGACGGAGTTTAATACAGTGATGCTAAAGGGAATTAGGGGCAAAAGGTTTAGGATTTTATGGGCCTTTACTACAGGGAACAGTACTTCTTTAGGGGCCACCTTAGGAAGAAAAGGAAATCAGAGACAGAAAATCTGAAACTGGAGAGTTAGGAAGTACAGTATCAAGGATTCCTGGTCCTATAGGTCCTCTGCATTGGGAAATTCTCATTCCCAGGCTAAACTTGGGAGATTCCAAGATTTACTTCATAACCAGGGAAACACCTGCGTAAGTACTCACGGAATGTCCAAATAATCTGATCCTTTATATTGTTTAAACTGGAGCCACGTCGACTCATGGCTGACCCTACGGCCCCTTGTTGGCCACACTGGCAGCCACTCACCAAGCAATACCCCACATTGGTTTGGCCAGCCTGGGACAGGGGCCACCTCAGCCAACCAGAGGGCAAAGCCAGCTAGGATCTGAGCTTTGTAGCAGGAGCCAGAGGCCTTGGGCCAGGATGGTGGAAAACCTTTCCTGTAAAGAGCCAAATGTAACTTTCTAAGGGTTTGTGGGTCAGATAGTCTCTGTGGCAACTACGCAAATCTACTTTGTAGCATGAAAGCACCTGCAGACAATACATAAATGGGCAGGGCTGTGCGCCACTAAACTTTGTTTACAAAAAGAAGTAGTGGCTTATGGGCTCTAGTTTGGCAGCCCTGGCCTTGAATTCAGAAAGATAATATGGGTTTCAGTAAGTCATTGGGGTAACAGTAGACACTCACCTTACGGAGCTGATCAGTCTACCATTATTTAAACCTCATTTACTGAGCACCCACCTCATTCTAGGTGCCAGGTCTTAGGAACACTATGGGGAATATGTTAGGGTGATCTCTTTGCTCTGGGGTGTGAGGTTTGATGGGCACCCCACACAAGAAAACAGACCACTGCAGTCTCATGTGAGAGATATGACAGGGAGCAGAGGGTGTTTTGGAAACAGAGATGTGCCATCTAACTGAAGAAGGTGGTGGCAGTGGGGTGTCCATCAGGATGTGGCTTCTATTCTGGCAATGGGACATATCTGGAGGGGATGTGTGTACCAGCAGGGAGAGCTGCATGCACCAACGCATGTGGGCCAGAGAGATGCAGCTCATTTGGAGAACTGCAAACAGTTATGGATGGCGAGTATGCGGAGCTCGAGGTGGAGGCGTCCTGACACAGTGATTCAGAATGTCTGGTAGGGAAGTCTGCCGATTTTAAAAAACTTTTTTACTTTTTATTTTAATTAAGATTATTTTCAAATGGAAATCCATCCATCTGGCACAGAGTTCAATAGGGTATGGAATAAAGTCTCCCTCCTCCTCTGCTATTTAGACACCCATTTCCACTGGCAACCAGGGCTTCTAGTTTCTTATATTTTCTTCCAGACAGAGTCTGTGCAGATACAAGAAAACATGCACTTCTTTCGCCTCCCCAAATTGTTTTCCACACAAATGTTACCAGCCTCCACACTTTCCTGCATTTTGCTTTTATCACTTAAAACTAATCTGGAGGCAGCTTCAGATCATTTGCCTTCCTATGCAAGCGAGATCCTTGAGTGATTCCAACGTGTGTCCAGGGTGAAGCCCAGGGTGGGAATTTGTTATTTTACCTGTGTGTCTCCCGGGCCAGCAGCTTTCATGGTAAATTCAACTGGATGGATCCAGGGAATGAATGAATAAATGAATGAGGTGAGAGGAGGGAAAATGCATTTTACAATGTGATAAGGATGGAAAAGAGGAAGGAAGGATCCTATTAATATTTGATTCCTTGGAGGCATCTCGCTCCACGATTTGAGAAATGGCATGTCCTCGTTTTGGAAAATAGAATATAATTAGGGAGGTGCCCACGGCTTTCAGCCTGAGAGTCCCATTGCCTCCCCCAGAATCCGACACACAACTTTCTAAATGTCTCAACCAAGCAGTACCTACCTGCCTCTCTGAAAACTGAAGCAATTTAAATGCTGTTTATAAGGTCATAGAATTGAGCTCAAACCAGGCAAGGATGGAAATGCTTTCCCTGTTGGCAGAGGAGGTGGCTTCTAAGGAGGCCACATGCCCTTTAACTCTGCCCTCTCAGAGATCCCTGGGAATCCTTCTATCCCAGCAACTACAAGCCCCAGGTTGTCAATATCTATGTATGTGTCTGTTTTCCTGACTAGTGGGAAGCCCTCTGCAAGCAGGCTTACATCTCATCCATCTGTCCCCCACATATGCCTGCAACTTACGAACACACAGAGTACCCTGAATCCTACCCCAACAGGGATGGAGGGGAGACAAACTGAAAGAATATGTCTATTAAAGGAAGAGAAGAAAAGCAGAGAAAAAATAAGAAAAGACCACATGTTCCACCATGGAAAGTGACACCGTTTTTTGCATTTTCCCTTCCTGACAGGGAAAGCCCTTTGCTGGCATTTCACATGGCAGAATGTTGGAAGCGACAGCTGCCAATATGACAGGAGTGCCCAGCACAGAGATAAGAATAGACGGATTGGTTTCACGATTTCTATTTTTGTTCCCAGTAGGGAGGGCTATTTCTGTCTCAACTTTGAGGGTTGCTAAAGGCAGGCACGCTGCAGCGCTCACAGGCTGTCAGAAAGTGGCAGGCTTTAAAATGGGTCCCTGCTGGGAGGGCCTTTCAGGGCTTGAGACGCGGGGGAAGTCCAGAGCTCTGGGACACGACAGCACTCAGCACCATGACCCTGTAGCTGTGACATCGGAGCCAGGCTGGGTCTTATGCCCAGGTGGGTGGGAAGCACTGGGTTTCCAGAATTACCTGGGGAAGTCAGTCCCACCCAACATGCATGAAACCAGAATCTGGGGTGAACACCACCTGACAAACTGCATTTTAAACTGAATCTCAAGTTAACGACCATGTGAGGGGACTCCTCACCTGCCTGACCCCTGTGTGTTAATCCCCCTCCAGGACCCCAATGGCCTCACCTGAAGGCGGTGAGGGTTGGTACCACCATTGACCTGGTAGGTGTGGAATGAGAATCAGAGCAGATGATGAACAAGCACCTTGTCATCTGAACAGCATTACCAAGGGTCCACTAGCATCAGGGTGGTGATAATTATTCTCGATATCTTGCTGCTATAATAGGGAGTAAGCCAGCCAAAGAAGAATAAAAATGTTTCCAGCTTAGTTTCTTTTTCTTCCAAGTTTGCTAGAGAGAAGGCTTATAATCAGCCAGTGCCTATTAGCAAGTCAGACTAATAGGTGAAGGGCTTTATGGGTTTTCTCCTTTCTATACACTTCATGCTCCTCTGATACTCAAACTCTCCCTCCAAACACTGCCCTGCCTAGACATAGCCCTGTGTCCGGGTGCCCTGTGGTTGTCCCACTTTCCAATGATCCCCAAGCCCATAGCGCATGATTTGAGCCTTCCCCACATCATCATCCTTTGCTTCTCTTGTGCTCTGTTCCATCCTGCCATGGGCACATCAGAACAGATCTCTTACTCAAGAACCAGCAAAGGCTCCCACTTTCTGATACATAAACTCTGAACACATTGTCCGTAGCAATACTCTTTGCCTCACTCATCTCACCTCAGTCTCTACCCCATAATATTCCATGCTAGAGGAGAGAGGATTACAGATGGCAGCGTGAGAGGTGAGACAGAAATCTTCTCCTAAAACCACATATAATATGAAAATATAATTAATACAACTAATCCTGAAAGAGTAACAGGAAAGAGGGCTGCGCAAGACTGCATACATGTGGAGAAAAGAGCAGACATCATGGAACAGGGTAACGCACCAAAGCCTTGATCTGGTGGTACCCAAGCCCTTTCCCCACCCCAGCTCACCAGTGGGAGGAAGAAAAACAGAACAGGAAGGGAGTGGAGGCCTGGGATTGCTGAACACCTAGCTCTGGAGATCTGCTCTGGGAGCACAAACCTACATTACATGGTGCTCTGGTGATTAGTGGGTTTGGAAAGCTAAGACAGGCGGAATACCTGGAGAGACTGATATTCCAGCTGCTTGTGAGAAGCAGCAGATCTGGGCAGGTAGTCTGAGAGACTTCCTAACAGCAAGAGGGCTGCTAAAGGGGCAAGGATTGCACAGAGCTTACTGCTCAGGAGAAGGACAAGTAGACAAAATTGTTCAGTGCACTCTTCCCAGCAGGTTGGGAACTTAAATGATCTACAGGCGCTCCATCCCCCTGAATGGATATGCAGCTCCAAGGCCCTCAACCATGGTATGCAGTCTGCTGTGCCTTCCTCCTGGCTAGCCCACACCTGGCTTGCAAACCAGCAGCCCCTGCCCTGGTGTCAGGCCAGCCAGAGGGAAGCCCCACCTATGGCAGCTACAAAAACAAAGCATAGAGGCTTACACCTGTGTGCTCGGCCCACTGGTTCTGGCTGTGGAGACAGGCACTGCAGCCGGGAAGCAGGAAACAGCTCTTTCCTCCTCCCAGGCAACAGCACCACTCCCCTGCGACCCCCGACATCATTCCAGGGGCTGAGCAGCTCCAGCGAGTAGGGCTTCTGGGCACTGGAGGGCAGCACAGACAAATAAGAAATGTCAAAGGAATCTGGTTCAAAGCAAAATCTCAACACCAGAAAAGGATCAAGTGAGACTGAAGTAATAAATCTTCCTGAAACAGATTTCAGAATAAAAATCATAAACATGCTCCTGGAGGTACAGAAAAATATTCAAGAACTCAGGAACGAATTTAAGATGGAGATCCAATCATTGAAGAACACAATGGAGGGTATTAAAAGCAGATTAGATACGGTGGAGGAGATGATAAATGAAATTGAAATTAGGGAAGAGGAATATAAAGAAGCTGAGGCACAGAGAGAAAAAGGGATCTCTAGGAATGAAAGAATATTGAGAGAACTGTGTGACCAATCCAAACAGAACAATATTTGTATTATAGGGGACCAGGAGAAGAAGAGAGAGAAAAAGGGATAGAAAGTGTCTTTGCAGAAGTAATTTATGAAAACTTCCCCAATATGGGGAAGGAGATAGTCTCTCAGGCCATGGAGATGCACAGATCTCCCAACACAAGGGACCCAAGGAAGACAACACCAAGACATATAGTCATTAAAATGGCAAAGATCAAGGATAAGGATAGACTACTAAAAGCAGCCAGAGACAGAAATAAGATCCCATACAAAGGAAAGTCCATCAGGCTATCATCAGACTTCTCAGCAGAAACCTTACAGGCCAGAAGGGAGTGGTATGATGTATTTAATGCACTGAACAGAAGGGCCTCAAACCAAGATTACTTTATCTGGCAAGATTATCATTTAAATTTGAAGAAGGGATTAAACAATTTCCAGATAAGCAAAAGCTAAGAGAATTTAGCTCCCAAAAATCATCTCTATAGTGTATTTTGGAGGGACTACTATGGACAGAAGTGTTCCTAAGATTAAATAGCTGTCACCAGAGGTAATAAAAAGGGATAGACAAAGAGTACAGAATATAATACCTAATATATAAAAAAATGGAGAAGGAATAAAAGGAGGAAAAAAAAAAGAACCTTTAGATTGTGTTTGTAATAGCATACAAAGTCAGTTAAGTTAGACTCTTAGATAGTAAGGAAGTTAACCTTGAACCTTTGGTAACCACGGATCTAAAGCCTGCAATGGCAATAAGTACATACCTATCGACAATCACCCTAAATGTAAATGGTCTGAATGTACCAATCAAAAGACACAGAGTCACAGAATGCATTAAAAAAAACAAGACCCATCTATCTGCTTACTACAAGAGGCTCACTTCAAACCCAAAGGCATACACAGACTAAAAGTGAAGGGATGGAAAAAGATATTTCATGCAACTAATAGGGAGAAAAAAGCAGGTGTTGCAATACTTGTATCACACAAAGTAGACTTTAAAACAAAGAAAGTAAAAAGAGACAAGGAAGGACATTATGTAATGATAAAGGGGTAAATCCAACAAAATGATATAGCCATTATAAATATCTATGCACCCAACACAGAAGCACCTACATATGTGAAACAAATACTAACAGAATTAAAAGGGGAAATAGAATGAAATGCATTCATTCTAGGAGCCTTCAATACTCCACTCACTCCAAAGGACAGATCAACCAGACAGAAAATAAATAAGGAGACAGAGGCACTGAACAATACATTAAAACAGATGGACCTAACAGACAACTACAGAACTCTACATCCAAAAGCAGCAGGATACACATTCTTCCCAAGTGCACATGGAACATTTTCAAGAATAGATCATATACTAGGCCACAAAAAGAGCCTCAGTAAATTAAAAAAGACTGAAATTGTACCAATCAGCTTCTCAGAACACAAAGGTATGAAACTAGAAATAAATTATGCAAAGAAAATGAAAAAGCCCACAAACACATGGAAGCTTAATAACATGCTCCTAAATAAGCAGAGTATCAATGACCAAATAAAAACAGAGATCAAGCAATATATGGAGACAAATGACAACAATAATTCAACACTGCAAAATCTGTGGGACACAGTGAAGGCTGTGCTAAGAGGGAAGTATATTTCAATACAGGCCTACCTCAGGAAAGAAGAACAATCCCATATGAATAGTCTGAACTCACAATAACAAAACTAGAAAAAGAAGAACAAATGAGGCCCAAAGTCAGTAGAAGGAGGGACATAATAAAGATTAGAGCAGAAATAAATAAAATCAAGAACAATAAAACAATGGAAAGAATCAATGAAAGCAGGAGCTGGTTCTTCGAGAAAATAAACAAAATAGATAAACCCCTACCAGACTTATCAAGAAAAAAAGAGAGTCTACACACATAAACAGAATCAGAAATGAGAAAGGAACAATCACTATGGACACCACAGAAATGCAAAGAATTATTAGAGAATACTATGGAAAATTATATGCTAACAAACTGGATAACCTAGAAGAAATGGACAACTTTCTAGAAAAATACAATCTTCCAAAGCTGACCCAGAAAGAAACAGAAAATCTGAACAGACCAATTACTACTGATGAAATTGAATTGGTAATCAAAAAACTACCTAAGAACAAAATGCCTGGACCAGATGGCTTCATCGCTGAATTTTATCAAACATTTAGTGAAGACCTAATACCCATTCTCCTTAAAGATTTCCAAAAAGTGGAAGAGGAGGGAATACTTCCAAATTCATTCTATGAGACCAGCATCGCCTTAATACCAAAACCAGGCAAAGATACCACAAAAAAGAAAATTACAGACCAATATCCCTGATGAACATAGATGCAAAAATACTCAACGAAATATTAGTGAACTGAATTTAAAAACACAACAAAGAGATCATCCATCATGATGAAGTAGGATTTTTTTCCAGGGATGCAAGGATGGTACATTATTGAAAATCCATGAACATCATCCACCACATCAACAAAAAGAACAAAAACCACATGATCATCTCCATAGATGCTGAAAAAGCATTCAACAAAATTCAACATCCATTCATGATAAAAACACTCAACAAAATGGGTATAGAGGGCAAGTACCTAAACATAATAAAGGCCATATATGACAAACCCACAGCCATCATCATACTTAACAGCAAGAAGCTGAAAGCCTTTCCTTTAAGATTGGGAACAAGACAGGGATGCCCACTCTCTCCACTTTTATTCAACATAGTTCTGGAGGTCCTCACCATAGCAATCAGACAACACAAAGAAATAAAAGGCATCCAGATTGGTAAAGAAGAAGTTAAACTGTCCCTGTTTGCAGATGAAATGATATTGTACATAAATTGTATAGGAAAGCAACAGATTTCTGTGTATTAATTTTGTATCCTGCAACTTTGCTGAATTCAGATATTAGTTCTAGTAGTTTTGGAATAAACCAAATAAAGGAAGTGAAGGACCTATACACTGAAAACTACAGGAAACTCATGAGAGAAATTAAAGAAGAAACCAGTAAGTGGAAACACATCCTGTGCTCATGGATAGGAAGAATTAATATTGTCAAAATGGCCATACTTCCTAAAGCAATCTACAGATTCAATGCAATCCCTATCAAAATACCAACAGCATTCTTCAATGAACTAGAGCAAATAGTTCTGAAACTCATATGGAACCACAAAAGACCCTGAATAGCCAAAGCAATCCTGAGAAGGAAGAATAAAGCTGGGGGGTTATGCTCCCCAACTTCAAGCTCTACTACAAAGCCACAGTAATCAAGACAATTTGGTACTGGCACAAGTACAGACCCTCAGACCAATGGAACAGACTAGAGAGCCCAGATATAAACCCAAGCATATATCAATTAATATACGATAAAGGAGCCATGGACACACAATGGGGAAATGACAGCTTCTTCTACAACTGGTGCTGGCAAGACTGGACAGCTACATGCAAGAGAATGAAACTGGATTATTGTCTAACCCCATACACAAAAGTAAACTCGAAATGGATCAAAGACCTGAATGTAAGTCATGAAACCATAAAACTCTTAGAAGATAACATAGGCAAAAACCTCCTGAGTATAAACATGAGGCAAATTTTTTCTGAATGCATCTCCTTGAGCAAGCATAACAAAAGCAAAAAAAGAACACATGGGTCTACATCAAACTAAAAAGCTTCTGTACAGCAAAGGACACCATCAACAGAACAGAAAGGCATCCTACAGTATGAGAGAATATATTTGTAAATGACATATCTTACAAGGGGTTAACATCAAAATATATAAAGAACTCACATGCCTCAATAGCCAGAAAGCAAATAACCTGATTAAAAAATGGGTGGAGGATATGAATAGACACTTCTCCAAAGAAGAGATTCAGATGGCCAACAAGCATATGAAAAGGTGCTCCACATCACTAATTATCAGGGAAATGCAAATGAAAACCACAATGAGATATCACCTCACACCACATAGGATGGCCAGTATCAAAAAGACTAAGAACAACAAATGCTGGTGAGGATGCAGAGAAAGGGGAACCCTCCTATATTACTGGTGGGAATGTAACCTAGTTCATTTCCACTGTGGAAAGCAGTATGGAGGTTCCTCAAAAAACTAAAAATAGAAATACCATTTGACACGGGAATTCTACTCTTAGGAATTTACCCAAAGAATATAATTTCTCAGATTCAAAAAGCCATATGCACCCCTATGTTTATTGTAGCACTATTCACAATAGCAAGATATGGAGGCAACCAAAGTGTCAATCAGTAGATGAATGGATAAAGAAAAGGTGGTACATTTACATGATGGATATTATTCAGCCATAAGAAAGAAACGAATCTTACAATTTACAACAACATGGATGGAGTTGGAGGATATTATTCGCAGTGAAATAAGCCAGGAGAAGAAAGACAAGTACCAAATGATTTCCCTCATTTGTGGAGCATAATAACAAAGCAAAACTGAAGGAACAAAATAGCAACAGACTCACAAACTCTAAGAAGGGACTAGCAGTTACCAAAGGGGAGGGGTGGGGGAGAGTGGATGGGGAGGGAGGGAGAAGGGGTTTCAGGGGTAATATGATTGGTACACATGGTGTGGGGGGGTCATGGGGAAGGCAGTGTAGCACAGAGAAGGCAAATAGTGACTCTGTGGCATCTTACTACACTGATGGGCAGTGACTATAATGGGGTATGAGGGAGACATCATAACATGGGTGAATGTAGTAACCACATTGTTTTTTCATGTGAAACCTTCATAAGAGTGTATATCAATAACACCTTAATAAAAATAAATTAATTAAAAAATATTCCATGCCAGTTGGGCTGGCACTCCCTCCTTACTGGAAAGTGGTCCCTGTTCACTCCAGTCACCAGTCCACTCTCCCTGCCTGTCACACCTCCTTTTCCCCCCTCCCTGTCCCCAGCTACCCAGCCAGTGAGGTCCTACCCAATTCCACACTGTGCCATTTACTCTGAAATCCTACACCGTGTCAGACCCACAATTAAATAGTTTGTTAAAGAGTTTTTTACTGACCATTTATAAAATGACCAGAAGGGATAGTGACTTAATGGAAATATTGAAAGGAGGTCTTGTCTGGTGACTGATAGGACTAGGATGATGAGGGAAAGGAGGGAATCCACGAGGACTCCCCAGTTTCTGGCCTGATAAGTAAATGAGGGTGCTGCCCTTCACAGAGACAGCAATGCAGGAATGGTACCAGGCTGGTGGCAGGGGATGAAAATGAGTTCCACTGGGACACTTTGAGTCTGAGGGTGCTGTGCAGCACCCAGGGTCTGGTGTCCAGCAGAAAGCAGCCCCAAAGCTCAAGAGCTCTCTGTCCAATCACTCTGTCCACACTGAGCCCACAAATTAGAATATAAAGTAGTAAATGCAATAGACAAGGTAGAAACAGAGCCTAGAGAGCCCAGAGGAAGTAGCAAATGCCTGGGGGTGTCTGGGAGACTTCTAGAGGAGGTGGCATTGAGCGAGTCCTTAAAGGACTGGTATGGGTGTAACATGTGAAGGGAAAGAAGAGAGTTCTGAGATGAGGGAACAGCAGGCACAAATGTACCAAGGCACGAATGAGGACGGAGTATTCCAGAAGTGGCAAGCAGGTCAGAATGGCAGAAGAGTAGAGTATGTGAAGGTTTCCAGGGCAACAGAGCTGGGCCACATGAAAGGGTTGCAAAATAATTTTGGACCAAATCTGACCCAGTGATATGCTTTACTTGGTCTCACAAAGTAAGAAACTAGGCACTTTACACCAAAATCCAGATTTTCCTCTCTTGAAAGAAAAAGGAGTACCTGGGCTTTCATTCTTACATGAGATAATGGTCAGGTGGACCGGCGGCTGTTCCCTTTCAACAGCCGTGGGCTTTCCAGGTAACCAATTCCCCAAACTCCCACTTTGCTCTTGATATCATCTACCTAGTTCCTGTGGGCGTTTGGGACTTGATCTATTGCTGTGGCCGGAAAACAATGCTAAGAGTTTGGACTTGCTTTTGAGGGCAACGCAGAGCCGCTGAAGGTGGATAAAATAATGAAGACACAGGGATAAGGCCATTCCTTTGAGTTCCTTGTCCTGAAAGGATTGACCACAAACGAGTCCTGAATAGACACTGTCAGAATGTTCTCTGATCTTCAGTCATTTTCTTAAGGACTCAGCTTTGCTCTCTCCTGCTCTGTCAAATCCATTTGTAACAATGCCGTGTCCCAGGTACAGAGTCAGAATGCATCTGTCCAATTTCATTCAGAATTCACCCAACCCAGGACCCATCAGCATGGTGGTCCTTTGGCTCATGGCTGCCCTGGACATCCAGAGGTGCATGTGTCCATCCAGAAGGCAGCTGGTCATTTTTGCATGCTGCTCAGGAGAACCTACTGAATTATATCACAATATTCAGGCACTGCTGGCCCACCAGCCTGCTGGGAAGACATGCTGGGAAACGTGCGCTGGCTGGGGGAAGAAAGACTGAAGTCAAAAGGACAGCAGGCTTAAAATACTCCAAGCCAGAGCTATCAATTGCCCAAGAACAGGAGTGTGGAAGGAGCCCAAGAGGGAGGCAGGCAGACTGGAATTGTCCCTCAGCAAAAATCTTATTGATCTATAGAATTCAAACCTATCAAGGAAACAGATGAGACTGGCACCAACAAGCCCATGCTAGTGCATTACCACTTCAGTGCTTATGGAATCCATGAGGGAAGCAACGATAATGAAACACTCATTTGCTAATTCTTTTCTCTGTGCTTACTAGGTGGCCCCCATAATGACTCAGCTCCTCACCTCAAAGACCTCATGCTCTATTAAGAAATAAACACAACTAAAATAACTGCAATACAATGTGAAAAGTGCATTGCTGAGATATTTATGAGGTATGATGGTGACATGTCTTCAAAACTGCGTGGGGATTCTAGAGATTTCATGGAGGGAGAGACAGTTGAGCTGGATCTTGAAGGATGAGTAGGAGTTGGCCAAGAGGCTGAGAAGAGGGGTATCCAGGCAGGGGGAGCAGTTGTGGTACAAGGCTGAGTGTCTTTGGCATCAGTGAGAACAGGGCTGCTGCCCTGGCTCTGTCACAGACCAGCAGGTGATCATGGGAGAGTCACCTAACCTTGCCAGGACTCAGCATTCTCAAGTCTGAAATGTAGATGATAAGAGTAGTCCTTACAGGGAAATTTAGACTGGCACTGTCCAATACAGTGGCCCTAGCTTCTTGTGGCTGCTTAAATGTAAATCAACTAAAATTAAAAATCCAGCTCATTATTGACAATAGTTACAGTACAGAAGTTCAATGCCACATGTGGCAAGTGGCTATCATATTAGACAATACAGGTCAAAAAACTTTTCCAGAAAGTTCTGTTGGATAATCCTGATTTACAAGATAAGACTTCTGCGTACAAATGACATCTTGCATAGTGTTCAGCACATAAAAATGTTCAATAACATAATATATAATAATATGTTATTTATATGTTATATTATACTTACACAATACATATATAATTATGGCAAAGACTTAGAGCAGTCATTCTCAAAGTGTGAAATTGAATAGAGAAGAGCAATAGGTTGTAGTAATACAGATAAGGAAGAACTAACATCAGTTGGGAAATGAAGCAATGGGGGAGGCAGGGAAGAAAGAGAAGGAGGCAGGAAAGCAGATGAGACACAGACAGGCAGGTGAGGGTGCTGATTCTTCTTTATTTGTCTCCCAGAACCATTTCTCCACTTTCTGTTCCACTCAGTGCCTCAGAGGCTGATCTTGGCAGACCACCTCATCTGGGCTCCCTTGATGGCTGCCTTCTGGTAGGGTTCAGCCAATAAGAGTGAGAAATAAAACAGAAACCAATTTGCACAATGAGCAATGACCAGAAGAAGGGATAAACTGAACTAGCCATGACATACAACACAAATTAAGCTCAAAGTGTTTTAAACACCAGCTCACTCAGTCCCCTATGTCCCAACATAAGACTGAAAACTTACGTAACAATAACTCCGCATAAACTCATAAGTTCCAGAGATAAGACCACTGATTGTTGCAGTAACTTATCTAGTTCATCAGTTCTGGCCAATTTCTGTCCAGACCATGCTTACTAACTTCTGCCCTAAAACCCTCCTATGACTGAACCCAGCCCTTCAGCCTTACAAGTACTTTCCTTGATGCCTCTTATTTGAGCTATTCTTGAAATACCATCTCAGGGCTATTCCTTGATCCTCATATTTAATAAACACAGCTTGGATCAACAATCCAGTTTTCCCTGGTGATGGGGACTGCAGCCGGGGGCAATGGCAGAAGCCAGCATGGCAGGAAGCGAGGTGAGCCATGTCTTCCTACTCCCTGCCCTATTCCAGTGCTGACTCTGGTAGTAGCTGTACCACCAACCCAACTACAGCTTTTGCTTGGTGGCCCCCACTTTAATGAGCTCCAGTAACACACTTCCTTCTCTTGTGCCATCATCCAGGGTGTGGTAATGGCTTTTGCAGTTGCTAGCCTCTGTGTGCTTCGCTATCCCTCACTTGTTCCCTTCATTCTTCCCATGATCTACACAATATCCCTTTATTGAACAGTCTTTCTCTGTGGGCTGAGTTTCTGGATGACAGTGCAGGGCGCTACTTATTGTCAAACAATGTGCTAAGCTTCCTTTCCTGGGTTGTCTCCTAAACCTGCACAATAAGAACTCAACCTCATTTTTCCAGTGAGGAAACGGACTCATAAGGTTGAGTGACTCACCAGAGGCCACACCAATCAAAGTGCAGTGCAGGGACACACATCTTTCAGATTCTAACATCTGCGTTCTTTCCACTGCTCTGCACTGAACCCAAGTGTGGGCGTTTGAAAAATGACTCTCCTTCTCTCAAATGAATGTTTTGTTGGCTCCTGCAAGTTGTTCTCGGCATGGTTTTCCTTTCTGTTTCTTCTCTCTCTCTCCTAATCCTGCTAGTAATTCCATTAAAGCTCTCACAGCTTCTCCTCAGGACCTGACATTTCCTTTACTTCCTCTAAGAAGCAGCCAACCAGACGAATCACTTACTCTCCTTGTAGATCGCTGACCATCCATCTCACAGTTGGCCTCAGTTTTGGCAGATGTCAGTGCCCTGTAGCCCAGAGCCACAGAGACCATAGTGAGGACTTCCAAGGAGGGCATGGTGCCACCCTGGAAGCGCAAATGGGTCTTTCAGTCCAACACAAAAATCTGTTCCCAGCTGAGTGTGCACAGATGACACAGGTAAATCACACTGGTATACACACACCTGAATTTATACCAAAGAGGAATTACTCTCAGAACCGACAAGCTAGGAAGAGTTACTGCGAATCAGAAGTTAGTGTAAAGGATAACAAACGTTTCCTAGATAGATGGAGCAGATAACCCTAGAAAGACTGATATTTAGGGGAGAGTCTCATGAGAGATATCCCTGAGTTATGTGCACACAAAAATCACTCTGGAGCAAGAAGATAAGGAATATTACCTGGCTTAACAAAGGCAGGCTGACCCTTGACAGCATCCCTTTATACTGAGCCAGGAGGTAGTAGAAGAATCTGCAAAGAGTCCGTGGGATTCTTGATGGGAATAAACCAAAACAGGGCACAAAGTGGCTCAGAGGTTGCAGGAGCCTTGGCCAGTAATACTGATTTAATTCATGGGCCACAGAACTTGTGGGGCAAAGTTGGTTCCAGTATTGCCTGTAGCTAAAGCTGATCCAGCCACCTTCCTTGGCATTATTCTTTCCCAATCAATGACTGAGAATATACGCATGGAACTAAACAGGTAGAGTCTTGGAATCCAAGTCTGCAGCACTTGGAAGCAAGTGCAGGATTTGGGCCAGCAATAGCTGCTGTGCAGTGTAAACAAGCAGGCACTGGACTGTGCAAGACCTGTGTTCAACAGTGACACCATGTGGTAGTGAGAAGTTACAGCAAGAGTGGGCTGAGTAGACTTCCATTTTTTCTCACAGGGAGCATTCCAAGTAGGACTGACTTCTTTTTGAACTGCATAAGCTGCTTGACATTGTGGCTAATTCCAGAAGGAGCTATTGGTCTTTCTGCTAATAAGTAATAAACTTTGTGGCAAGGTAGAAGTGAAGTAGGTTATAACAATCACTTTGAGAAACCTAGGGCCTTGTTTCAGGAGCATCAATTGTGTGAGACTTGGACCAAATTACTGTTTCTCTGGACTTAATCATCTCATCTTTAAAACATCATTTTCAGATCCAAGATGCCTCAGAGAACTGTAAACTCCATAACAGGGCTAATGTTTTCTTCATTGCAGAATCCCCAGAGCCTAGTGAATGGCCCAAAGCACTCACTCTGAAATACTTGTTTAATTGAATTGAATTAATGATCTCAAGCATGATCTATTCATCAGGAAGCTTAGCCTTGAGGTAAATGCAAAACAAAATTCAGCTTCAGGCCTGGATATTGGTCACTAAAGGATTCATAGTCGTGCTGAGTATATGGAAGACGGCCAATAAATTCCATCTCTTCATATTTCCTTCTCCTTCTTGTCTTTGGAAACTTTAGTGTAACCTTTAGTGTCAAACATTCTTGGACATGGAAAAGACATATATAGGATCTTGTTCAGATGTATTCTATACTTTTTAAAAGCCAAATAATCCTATCATACGAAACATATGAAAGAAAAGCACAGAGGAAAGCTCCATATGTAAAGAAGTTTAGTCAGACCTATTCTGATTGGCAGTGTAAGAAGGGAGGGGCCTCTGTGATTGGTGGCATAAGAAGAGACAGAGCCTCTGTGATTCGCTAGGTAAGAAGGGGAGGGGCCTCAGCCCTAGGGGCTTTCTTCTTTCCAGTCCTGGGGGTTAAATCAGCCTGGATAATGCTTTGGATCTGTTGAGCATAGTTGGAAGACTCTTGGGGAGTCACAAAGCTCCCTTAGGGTGGTCCTCTTCATGTTCCCTGGTAACCGAAATGTGTCAGCCAGCTTTTTTTCTCCTTGAGCCAGCTGGTTTCTCCCACGAGAGCTTGTCTCCTCCTCTGACCCCATGAGGATGGCAACACTTGACTCCTGTCCTAGAAACAAGTCTTAAGGATTCCTGGAGCTTCCTGAGAGTTTTCAGTGTCAGGCCCACAGGGAGCCACAAAAACACAGGGAGGCATAAAAACAAAGAAAGGCAAGATACCATCTCTGGGGGGACTCACAAAAGAAGCAGTCCAGGGTGTTGTGAATAAAATTGAGCTGGGCTCTGCAGCTCCCTCTGGATCTGAGCCTGGGGCCTTCTTTTTCTCTATGAACTCTTGGGTCCCTGGGCTGTTTTCTTCATCAGCAGCCCCTGTAGCAATCTGTCCCTTAACAAGTCAGGCCAGAGAGGAGGAGAGCATATAAGGAGGTGAGTCAGCATCCAGTGACAAGCACCATTGGAGAGAGGGGACATTGAGGGTGGCTGCAACACAAGAGAGGAAGCGATGGGCTCAGTCTGCTGAGGAAGAGCTGGACAAGGGAACTGGTTCTAGAGGGAAAATAGACACAACAAGGGGGGAGTCATTTCCAGGAAAATGCAGTAGCAGGGAGAAAAATGAGATCCCCAAGCTGCTCACTAAGGATGCATACGCAAGGTGGATGTGCAAAGCGGCTATGGCAATCCAGAGACAGCCTGCATTTATTGTTATAATCATTATCCTCAGTGAGAGTAACAGTAACCACAAGTGGTGACATTCACTGAGTGCCACAATAACATAGGCACAGTGACTGACATGGTTTGCATGCCATGTAAGTCTCATAAGTCTCACAATAACCCCACAGCATGTTATCATCCCTAGTTTACACAGGAGGCTCAGAGAGGCTAAGTAAATTGCTCAAGATCCTGTAGCTACTAAGTGGCAAAACCAGAATTCTACCAGGTCTATCTGATTCCAGAGTCAGAATTGCTAACTATTATCATCTCTGGCTGCTCATTCATTCATTCCACAAATATTTATTACATACCTACTATATGCCAGGCACTGTTCTGTATTTTCTTATGTTGACTCCTGATATTTGCTTTAGAAGCAAATTTCCAGGGGAACAGCTTCTGTGAGGAGCAGTGCCTACACTGGGAGAGAAGTAGGGGCTAATGGGTGATTACAGCTCCACTTCAGAACTGGCACCCCAAACACTCTGGCCTGCGTTGGCAGGTGGGCATTGGAAAATGAAACTGCTTCCAGCATCACTGCCAAGCAAACTCCAACAACAGCAAGAATCACACAAGAAACTTGACTCTCACCATTTTCCAGCTAAAGGAATAAACCAATAACTGCATAAGAATTTTGCAAATGAAAATGTGAATTGAAGAAGCATAAGAAGGCAGGACCAACCTACATTTTTTGACCAGCAAGTCTTACAAACATGTCCCTCTGTGGGAGTTTGAATCCCAGCTATCTCACAGAGAACTCTGAGCTATGAAATACTAGAAGCCTTCTAGACCTTTCCAAATGTCAGTTTGTCAGATACCCTATCACCTGTCACCTTAACCAGGCACTGTCCATACAATTAATTATATTTTTTAAATGAACTTTCTTTTCCACTTGAGTCCTAGTTACAGCATAAGAAAAGGAAACTTTATATCACAACTTTTACTAGGAAAGCCAGATCCCCTCACATAAATGAGTTACTATAGGAATAATGTGCTGGTTCCAGAATGTTACTAAGTTCAAAGCAATTTAAAAACTAAGGTAGATGAATCTGTGAGTCCTGGTATTTGGGGGAGGACACTGAGCAGACAGACCCCTGAGTGGCTGCTGCCTCTCCAGGACCAGCCCAGTGGACTCGGTGTCCTCACGAGGGTTCTTCCCCTGCCGTCCTGCTGCTTGGCGGCCGCCCTTTCTCATTTGCCAGCTGCCTGTCTGTCTGAATAGCTGGACACCCTCAGGTCCACCTCCATCCTTCCTCAATATCCCCAGCTCCCACTTCCTTTGCAGGCTTCTCCCTCTCTAGGCATGAATCTGATGCCCACGGCTCTCAAGGCTCCGTTCTCTCCGTTGTCCAAGGGGAGAGCTGGGGTGGGGGTCAAAGTGCTCCCCTGGGGTCACCTCAGGGAGGGCCCGGGGAAAGCCACCTATGTGAGGAACAGGGGTGACGGGGGCCAGGACACGAACCCCACTGCCTGCCTTGGACTTGTTTTCCTGTAACTGACTAAGTGAGGGCTGGTCATGCCCCTTGACACTCCACCCCCAGTGCAGTGAGGGGTCGGACTGCACAGCACTGCTCGAGGTGGAGTTGGGCCTCCCAGGCACACGCAGCTGAGCATCCTGATGCAGCAGCTGGAACATTTCCCGGCTGCTGTTCAAGGATGAGGGTGACTCAGGCAGGGAGGCACAGAAGGTGGGTCCAGAAAGCCCACCCAGAGATAAGACCCATGATGGGGCTTCCGGCCTCAGGCCCTACCAGGAGCCTGACGATGGAGACCCTGGCCAAGGGCAGCAGGGCTCCTGGGGTGTCCAGCCCCTGAGTGTCGGTCAGACTCATGGCTCTGCACACTAGATAATCTGGGGCCATGAAAGTGGTCTGTGAGCAGAGCGGTCTCTAGTTTTAAAAAAAGGTTAAAAGTCAATTTGTAAAAATACATATAAATAAATATTGGAATTAATATTTTAAAAATTCTGTATGATTTATTAAAAAGTGATAGGTTTTACACGGGAATAATGGTGATCACTGGGAACTAGTAAAGGTTCACTATGAACCAACTGTGTCAGAGTCTTCTGTGTTTGCATTTAATAAGACACTTTGTTTGGTCAGCAAGCCTTTATGGGGCATCTGCAATATGCCAGGGAGTTGGCTGAATGCCCCACATGTACCATGGTTCTTCTGTCACATAGGTTCTGGGTGATACCAGAGACTAAGATGCCACCAAATAATTTGGAATTTGAGAAATAAGATTGCTCCCTGATTAATGATTTAAAAGTAAGCTTTAGAATTACAGGACAGTTATATAAATGTCCTTAAGGAAACAAAAAGGTTAAGGGGATATCTGTCCAGCAGCCTCTGTTCGGCTACTCCCCATTAACAATACCAGTGAGAACTCAGGAAAGAGATAAACCTTCCTTACTCATATCCACACTGAAAACTGAAAGTGGTGAGTAAATTATTGCCAGAATGTGGAAAGAATTTTCATGAACTCTGTGTGATGAATTCACACATGTGAAGCGCCTGACACATGGAAATCCTGAATAATGAACTATTATTAAGTTTATTCAAAGGAGTGAGATTGAGAAAAGGATCCATGGCCTTTGCAGACTTGCTCTTATGGATGAGAGAGGCCTTGCCAGGCCAAAAGGTGCTGACGAGGGGTAGTGGGTGGAATAGTGTCCCCTCAAAATCCATGTTCACCCAGGACCTGAGAACCTACAGATGCAATTAGTTCAGTCGAGGTCACCATGGACTAGAGTGGACCCTCATTCCCATGACTGGTGTCCCTATAATGTGAGAGGAGGCACAGAGATAGACACAAAGGCAGTGAGGAAGGCCATGTGAAGATGAGGCCGAGACCGGGTGACGTGGCTACAAGCCAAGGACACCAAGGACTGCTGGCAGCCACCCAAGCCGGAAGAGACAGGGAAGAACTCTTCCTTAGAGCTTTCAGGGGTACACGGCCCTGGCCAACACCTTGATTTCATATTTTGGCCTCCAGAACGGTGGGAGAAGAAACTGCTGTTGATGAATTGCAGTTTGCAGCACTTTGTTACAGCAGCCCTGGAAACTGACACGGGAGGCATTTGCCCATCCTCTCTACTGGCAGAGAACCGGGGTCCATATTCACGTGAAAAGCTAGCCGTCATTTCTGCCTTTGTGTGCTGCTGTAGGTAGCAGCTGACACTGCGGTCCTTGCTTCTAATCATTTCATCTGCATCCTGGGGGATGGGTCACCACAGGGGGATGCTCCCCTGGGGGTGGAGACAGGAAGAGCTTTGGGGGTGCGCCGGGCAGAGGCTTGGGATCCTTTGTGTGCTGTCCCATTGCAGACTGATGGAAACTCGGGCTGACTGCTTGGGAATGGAAGCTCCCATCCCAGTGCATCAAATCTGCATGAAGCAAATGTCTAGGAGACCGTGAGACCAGGGTCAGGAGGCCCTGTGCACACCAGTCTTGTAGATGTACACCTGGGAAAAGGCTGTGACCATCACTCACGTGGCACTGGGCAAGGCCAAAGGCGGGCCACATAAATCTGCCATCGCCAAACACAGACCTGAAAAGATTCCCCTTAGCTTGGGTGGGTTAAGGAGAAGAAAATAGCAAATATGGGGACTATGCAAAGAACAGTACGGTATGAGTGGAAGAGACATAATCCTGAATTCTCAAAGGGAGAACAGACCTCTGAACAAGGTGTGCTACAAGGGCCTGCAGGATATTTTAGAAAAGCAGAAAAGAATGTAAAAGCAACAGGGTATAAGAGAACCTGGTCTTTATGTCTTTATGAAATAGGACTAGAGAGTTATAAGGAGGTAATCTGAAATCAAAGAACCAGGTACGACAAAAGGCAAATACCTACATTAAGAAGACAGATACAAAAGTCCTTCATAAGAACGTTAGCATATGAATTGCAGAAGAACATTTTAAAGGAATGGCGTACAATGACTAAATAATCTCAGGTTTATTTCAGGAATTCTACAAGAGTTTAAAGTTAGCAAGTCACTTAATTATTTGTATCAACAGAACATTTGATCAAATTCATTGTCCATTCATGAAAAAAACTCACAAACTGAAAATGGAAGAATATTTTGTCAATATGAGAAAATACCTTAATGTGGGCTGTGACATGGAATCCAACTTATGTCACAGACAAGACAGGGATCAATGTCATCATCAAAGTCATTTAACATCACCTTTTAAAAAGGAAGCCAGAAGAATGAAAAACCAGAAATGGGAGTTCTGGCTTTTGCAAAAAGGAAAAGAAATGTATCATTGCTTTTAGTAACAGGACCATCTACCTGCAGTAGCAAGAGGTAACACTTCCTGAATCCTCCTGAGGACTGGACATTGGTTAACACTTTACATGAAGTTCCCAGCTGAATCCCCACAATCACCTGATGAAGCAGGTGCTATGATGATACTCAAAGAGCAAATAAGAAAAATAAGGAACCCTGGGGTTAATTTGCTCCAGGATCACACAATAGGAAGTAAAGAGCCGGAAGTGTTGGCTCTAGAATCCACTTTTGAATGAGTGCCCCCAAGCAAATCAACTGAAAATAAAACAAACAGCAACCAGAACAAGCCAAACCAAGCATTATAACTAATGAGACAAAATTGTAAAGTGGCTGCATATAAAAATAAGTGCCTGTGCTCCAAACAATACATTTCCAATACATCAACAGGAAAGGTAAAATTAGAAAAAATACATCCATTTAAATTAGCAAAACCAGCAACAATAAAACCGTGCAACCCTGTAATGAGGGAAAGACAATCCTAACATGAACACTCAGGCTAGAAGGAAAGAAAAGACTTTTCTGGAAGAAAAGATTAACTGTAAAGATTTTGATTGTTTCCCAATTAATTTTAGGCTTAATATAATTCCTACAAAACCCCAAGTAAACCTGGGAGAATATACCAGACTGTTCAGACAAACAGAGTAATGGGAGAGGCCTTACCCTAAAAGATTATGGCAGTTATTAAGCATGTTTAATAATCAAAAGAGTAAGACAGTACGATACAAGAATTGTTGGGTAAAAATAAGGGCTCAAAACGCACGAGAAGAGGCCCCAGTCATGTGCAATTAAGCTTGAGAAACGAGTGAGAGAAAGAATAACCCAATAAATGTTTTCCAAAGTAATTAGCAAAAGTAGGTATTTCCTCTAACTAAACACCAGGAGTCCTATCAAAGGGTATGATGTTTGAAAGAAGTCTTCAAATACAAGCAGGATTATGTTGGATGAACAAGTCAAGTAATAACATTCATAACTGGCAGACAAGATAAATGAGCAACTCAAGAAATGACAGAGCAAAACACGTTCAGACACTTGCCAGAAATAGGTTCGACTGAGGATAGGGTTCCAGGACAGGGAACAGAAGGAAAAAAGACCGGGAAGTCAAACTGAATTAAGTTAGGGAGTTTAGACTGTATCTAAGAGCGAGGCAGAACCGACTGCAGAAAAGACATGGTCAGGGTAGTCTTTCAGGAAGATGGTTCAGTTGGCAATGTGAAGGAGAAACTGAAGAAATAGGAAATTGAATCTATTTAGGAGGCCACTGAGGAGCTCAAGAGGAATACAGCGTAGGTAAGGAACAGGGCTGTGGCGATTGGGGAGTCGGTGGGCGCGTGCAGACCTGCGAGCTGTTGAGGTCGTAGAACTTACTGGAGAGCAGGTCACTCGGAAGAGGTTGGGTGTGAGGAAGTAGGTGAGGGTGAGGTATTGGCTTCAGGTTGGTGGCAGGAGAGCCACTGATGGAAATGAGGAATTCAGGAGACAGAAGGGCTAATGCTTGGGAAATGTTTATGCGACACAGGCTAAAGGAGCTGATCTGTGACTTCAAGGACAAAGACAGGCGAGAGCTCATACTCCCGGGGCGGACTTACCCGGTGCCTGCCACAGAAGAGGAGCTGGAGAGTCTTTCCCTGGCCGATTAGCCTTTAGGGACTTTTGGTTTGCGATACAGGTTCTGTTCCGTAAGAACTTTCTTCAGGTTGGAAGGTACCTTACGTCTTGTGAAAGTTCGTTCCTGTTTGTTTTTCCTTTACAAGGGCAATCCACGACCTTTATTTTTCTCATATCTGAACTATTTCCACTCAATTAGTCAAGTGTTCCCTGAAGTCATATCCTTCACTTTAATAAGAGGAAAATGAGGCCACTTTATGTATTATTAAACTTCATTTTCAGGCTGAAATTGAATTATAAACTATCAATAGTTCCTCTAATGTATTACAAGTTATTGGTCTATGATTCATGCTTCTGAATGGTTTTCCATCTTTTGGAGGCAGTGACGGAACTGTCTTGAAATTGCCTGAATGTAGCTCAATGAATATTTTTGAGAAGTCTCTAATTTTGGAAACTTTTATAGAAACATTTTTACTAATAAACGACCCTGGAACAGGGAGTCTGCCTCAGGCCTTGGACATGTGAGTTACTTTTTGTCACTTTGCTTATTTTCCTTTCCTGAATATGATGGTATTTTAAAAGACCACTTTAACCCCAGATGAGGCACAGTGATTAAATAGCCCCATTTTATCGAAACTCCACAATTTCAGTGCTTTGCTCTGGCATAAACTTCCTCAGCATCATCCTGTCCTGAAAGATTATATTTAAATGCTCAACTCACTTTGTCTGCCTTGAATAGTTTCTGTCTTCTCTCCTTCTGAGTCACTCTGCCTGGCACAAACTAGTCACCACCTCGCAGAGCTGGGTGGTAGGTTAGGGGTGAAAAATAGCAATTAAGAATAAAGTCTCTAAAGCCAGACAGACCTGCTTAGAACCCTGGCCTGGCCAATTCCCTAGCTCTGTGATTTGGAAGCAAGATCCTGAGGTCCCCAAGACTTTGATTTTTCTTTTGCAAAGTGGGGAAAGCAAAGGTTCCTTTGTACCTGGGCCATTGCAAGGCTCAGTGTGTGATTCTGGAGAAGTACTAGGAGAACATCCAGCCCTGAATACATGCCCAGTACTGTACATAGTCACATGGCATCATGCAGCCTGAGATCAAGTACTGCTGCAGACTCTCTGTGACCTTGGGTAAGTTACTGACCCTCTTTGAATCTGTTATAACCATATCAAAATGGCAAAATGAGGGGAATGGATGCCTAAGTCACTGAACCAATTTTCAGAGTGCCTGTTCTACGTGACACACTGTGCTAGGTGCTACAGAAGCATCAGCTGACCCTGAAGCCATGGTCCCTAGGAGTCATGGGCCCACATCTGTAAGGCTATCTAGATCCTATGACCTTGTAGAAGTGCCTCAGATTGGCCAGAAAAACATTAGGGTGTGAGTACAGGAAACTGCCAAGGGTTGGAGATTCAAGAAGAGATGAATGCTACAGACAAGAGGCCAGTTTCAGGAAGACTGAAGTGTGCCTGAGATAGAGCTATGATTCCCAAGGTCCCTGAGAAGTAAAGGGTGTGGTAAACCAAGGCATTCCAGAACCAGGGAAAATAAAGGGGTGTGGGGTGGGGAGAGGGGAAGGCATGTTAAAGGGGTAGTATTTCTTCACCGAACCAAGTGCTGGGAAATACTACCAAAAATCAGCATCACTTCTGTGCATCAGATTGCACAGATTACAGATTGCTGGGGAAAATGAGCCTCAGAGAGATTGGATAGCATGTTCAAGATCAGACAGCTGATGTGATGGGAATCTGATCTTAGGTCTGACCAGCTTTTTCTATTAGATATATTTCTCCTCAGTCCTGGGAAATTAAAAATGTGAGATCACAGATTTGACTCCTTTCACTGGGGACACTCTGGACACCCCCAAGCTTGAGCTGAGTGGGGAGAAGTCCCCCACAATGTTGTTCTAACCACGAAGCCAGGCCAGCATGGTGGTGCCTGTCTGTCCACCAGCTTTGCTGTTGTTCTGCATCATGGGCTCCCTGAGGGAGGGTCCTTAGTCTCATATGGCCTCGGGCACCCAGCAGACTCAGTTCTTACTGGCTCAGTGAGTTGAAAGAATAAATCAACCCAGGCACCTGAGAAACATGCCTGAGATGAGGACAGAGAGCAGAGGCAGACGCAGACCGCTCATGGACTGGAGACAGGCTGCCCAGGACTCTGCAACGGCCGGTGGTTGGTCTGACCCTGGTCTGACCGCCCATGAATTTAAGAGCGCCTGAGTGCCCTCCATGAAGTAGCTACACTCGCTGTGCGGAGGTGACGGATGATGGCAACACGTCCCTTCTGACCTCCTGTGTCTTCATCTACAATCCTTGGGTCGGGATGCAGTATGATGCAATGGGCTTTCCATTGCTCTAATGGTCTGGCCTGTCAGTGCGGATTTATCACAACATACACAGAGACACAGGGCCCGCTGAGAGCTCTGCAATGGAAGACTATCAGCAAAATGAAGAATTTACTTAGGGCAGCCTCACTCTTACTCAGTACCCCAAAAAAGACCCCCCTTATCCCTGCAGCACCTATGGTGGCCAGCCTTGGACAAACTTAGTTCTCTTCTTGAACTCCATGTTGAGTGACTGAAAAATATTAAAAAATGGATAAATGCCTCGTATGAACGCTAATGAACTCACAGGATTTTACTTCCAACAAGTAGCAAAGTTGTCAATTTTCAAAGTACAGTCCTTAAAATAATTAATAAGCAGTTGAATGTGGAGAGTTCTCAGGTTCCCTAGCACATATCATTTTATCTGATGATTAAGACATAGGCTCTGAAGTCCGAACGCCTAGGTTATATTCCTGGTTCTGTCACTTACCAGATATGTGACCTCGGACAAGTGACTGAACTCTCAGACCTCTGTTCATTCATCAGTTAAAACGGGGATGAAGACACCTATATATGAGGGTGGTGCAAGGAATATTTAGATAAACATAGGTAAAGAATGCGATCACAGCCATCTCACTTGAATGCTGGCTGTATCTTTGTCTTACCGGAATGGCATTATCTGCCTGTCTTTTCAATGAAGCAATTGACACTCAGGGAGATCACGTGATTTGCCCAAGGTCCAGTGTCGCCGAAACCCAGTATACGGCGCTCACCACTGTACACCAGGCAGAGCCACCTTCCAGGCTGAAACTTATCCAAATAGTTCCTGATCCAGGTCACTCTCCAACCTTCTCACCCCAACTAATTCTGAGGGCAAAAAGCAGCTCACGCTCTACTCAGAAGGGAAGCTGGAACTTGATCTTCCAGAAAGAAACCTAATATATCCTGACAGCCCCCCTTTGGTAGTGCCAGCACCCCTGAAATTATAGTCAGCGCCAAGCAGAAGACAGAAGCCTTAATGAGCCCAGGAGCCCCTGCGATTTCCAGCAGATGAGAAAACCAACTAATGCTGGTGCCTGGTGAGGCTTCCAAATGTTAGCAACTTCGAGGCACCTCCGCCTACCAATCCCTCTACCCACCTACAACTGCAAGAATCTCCTCTTCACCCACATTTCCTTTCATAAGTTGTTCTTAACTATGGCTTCCCATTACAATTACCTGGGTGACAACTGAAAAATAAAGGAATAAGCAGATGTGTGTGACACCTACCTACGGAGAGGGCAGATTCAAATGGCAGAAGGTGGGACCAGCTCTTTGCCTTTTGAAAGCTCTCCGGTGATGTAAACATGCATTCTGGGTTGAGAACCACTGGTGTGGGTCATAATTATTCAGTGGTTGATTGGCTTGAGGTGTGAAGTTGTACCATTTTGTGGAGTGCAGAGATACTCAGGAATCAGCCAGTCATAGAGACTCATGATACTTGACGCATGATGTCATCAGGCAAAACGGTCCCCCACCCACTTATAGGTCCTGTTAGGCTCTTACCACTGTACATTTTGCCCTGTTAAAATATGCCTACACACCACCATCTTGCTCTGCTAAAACCCTGCCTTTGGCACCACATTTCACTCTGCTAAGACTTGGCCGTCTCGCAGGAGCCCCAGGTCTGCCATGGTCACTCTCTTCTCCCTTCACCACCTTCTCCTTGAAGCCCTCATCACCCCTTCCCTGGGCTTTTCCTCTGGTTCCATTTGTTGTCCCTCCACACAGAAACATAAGGATGCATCTAAGCAGGAAATCTGACTCACTTCTAGTCTGGACTCTTGACTCCTACAGGACTAAATGCAAACTTACCAGCCATGACCCACAATCTCGGCAAAGCTTGATGATTTCCCCTTGTTTCCTAATCACATTTTTTGCTGTGTTTTTTCCACATTATTTATACCTGAGCCAAACTCATCCAAGCCCCATTTCTAGAACATACTGGTCACCCCCACACTGCTGTGCTTTGGCTCAGGCTTTTCTTTTCACCAAGAACATCATGCACCCCAGGCACCAGGTGAAATCTTACTTGTTCTTTAAGTTCTCTTACACCTGCAGAAAGATTCTGCAGAAACATGAAAAGCACCCTGGGCAGGGTGTCCCAGTGTGACCCGCATCCCCATCTTGTGCCAGGCAGGCCCCAGGCCAGTGTCTTCAAGCATTTCTGCTTACAGTGCCCTTACAGCTGGATGGGTAGGTGCTATGATTATGCTCACATTCCAGCGGGAGAGACTGGCACAGAGAGGGGTTTTTAGCACATTGTTTGGATGTGGTTTGGGTGTGGCCTCAGGGCATGGTTTGGGGATAGTGAAAGAAGGAAAATGGGAGCAGGAGAAGGGAGGAGATGAAGAGAAACAGAAAGTCAGAGTCCTATGACAGGCCTGGGAGGGAGTGGCTAATGAAGATGTTTTGGCCAGTGAGCAATTCTTAAGTGTATGCATTGAATAACAAATAACCAGTTTTAATTACTGTCTAGTGCATGAGTTGCTTCCTCCGTTTCTGCTGATATCTTGAACTCTCAACAAAGTCAGCTCTACAAACAAACGCTTCAAGAGAAAGGCTTGGAGAGCACCCAAGACAAGGGGCTTTGTGGGGCATCTTTGCCAGCTCAGAGCCGAGGAGTGAATGGGCACAGGAGGTAAGTCAAGACTGAGACACAGGGTTTATGGGAGCAGGCAACTCAGAACCAGGTGACATGGGAAAACATCTGTCAGTCTCCCCACCCTGTCCCCAACCCTAAGTGACAGGAATATTAGGAAAATGACAACTAACCTACTGTGTTTTCTCAGCATATGTACCCATGTGGGATAGAGGTGGATAGGTCCTACCTTTTGTTTAAAGCTCAAAGATGGGGTGACCCCAATAGATACTTGCAAGATTTGGGATGGCCATACAGGCCAGGCCTCCAGAGAGCAGACAAAACTGGGCAGCAGACAAAATGGGCTTCTATATTCACTCGCTCAGCTCAGATACATTTACACAGGAATCTCGGGGCAGAAAACTTCATCTTTATCCTCAGAAGCCAGCTCTGTACTGGGCAGGCTTCCAAGCCTCCACATAACCAATTAAAAACAGACATGTTGTGAAGATCTTTGGGCACGGTGGGTGATGACCCACCTGGGGGAATGGAGCTCCCCTAAATAATTACATTTCTCCTCAAAGCCCACAGACACTTGCAGACTGCACCGCTTGCGAGGTTACTAGGTCGGCGCCAGGTCGAGGGCCTCAGGCTCTTTGATTTGGGGAGCAGTGGTTATGTTTGCCGAAATGCAGCGCTCCCACTGACCCTCTCCTGGGCTCCATCTGCCCCAGGAAGCAGGGAAGGCATTTTCCATTTGTACAGGCTGGGTGCTGAGGCTCACACTCTCCACTGACTACTCAGACACCTGCCTTCTTCCTCCAAACTGAATCCTGATTTTGTTTGCTTAAAGATGGGAGGAGGGCAGGATAGAGATCCCAGCGCCTCAGGCAGGAGGGCATTAGGCTGACTGGTCCAGGGGTCAGAAACTAGGTTCCATGGGCAGAATCCTGCAAATCCAGCCTGCTGTGGTTTTGTAAACAAACATTATTGGAAGATGTGCACGCCCATTCATTTATGGATTGTCTATGGCTACTTTCATGCTGACATGGAGAGTTAAGTAACTGCGACAGAAACCGTGGTCCACAAAGCCTAAAGTATTTAGTTACTATCTGGTCCTTTATAGAAAAAGATTGCTGACCCCCAGCCAGCTGAAAACATCCTGAAATAGGTACAGATACTTCTCATTTAACCCCTACAACAACCAATGATAAACATCATTGTCCCCATAACAGAGGAACAGTTAAGAGACTTGCCCAATGTCACATAGTTATGAAGAGCTGAAGCCAGGATCTAAGCCTGGATCAGCACTGGAATTACCAAAGTAGACTCAGGACTGCCCTCCAGGCTATCTCGACCTCCTTTGGATAACAGGGCAGATCTCTTGTAAACGGAGTTGCAAGAGGCCTGTGCGATCACCGTAGTCCAATCCCCTCACTTTACACTGGAGATGCCAAGGCCCAGGTGACGCGTGTGCAACCTGCCTTTGCCAGTCCCACTCAGCTGGAGCTGTGCTTGGTTTCCCCAGTGTGCTCAGTCCTTTCCACTCCTGAGCCAAACCAACCAGGACATGGAGCAACCAGAGTCCCCAGGCCCACTGGAGAGAAGGTCTGGAGGAAGTTATGTTGGTCACCGGTGCCTGAGTGACCACTGGGCTGTCTCATCCACTGTCAGGTTCTGACCCTCTGACCCTGCTGTGAACCTCCTACTCAAGCTTGTCATCATCGATCCTTGCTATGGTGCCAGCTAATGGGACCTGATATATGAGCTTGAGCCAGTCTTTGTGCCAGGAGGGCAGGTATAAGGTGCAGCTGCTACAAGGGTCCTGAGCTTGAGGACCTCGCCCAGTATGTACCACGCCACCCCAGTCCTGCTGCACCCTCACCCTCAGGCTAGACTCCATGGGACATCAACACCCCCTAGACCAGGATTCTCTTTAAGGAGAGAATAAGGAGCTGGGTTTCCTGGAATAATCTTCTCGTGTCCATCACAAGCCTTACAGGGAGGGCTTCCAATCTCTCTCGTTAGACCTGATCCCTCTGCTGAGCTCAGACTCACAAACCCAGCCGCCTACTGGACTCCCCCTCTTAGATATTCCACTGGCCCCAAATCTGGTCATGTATATGCCTGGGCCCATCAAATCTGAGCCCCAAGCTCTTCTTTCTCCTGGGTTCTCCATCCCGGGGAATGCTCTAACCACAGGATCTCTCCAACAATGTCTCATTAAGCCCCCCAATTTTGTTTTTCCCCCCTAAAACCTGTGCCTAGCCTGTTTTAGGAAATGGCAAAATCGCTCTGAACTAATCATCTGAATCAAAATTTGGTTTATCCTTTAACTTTTTTCTTCTCACTTCTGTTAAGTCGCCACATGTGCCGAGTGCACCTCCATATTCCCAACGGCCTCCCCTTGTCTTATGTCTCTGCACTAGAGGAACTGAATTCTACAGCCAAGCCAGCTGAACCATCAAGATAACCACCCGTCTCAGCCTTGCGCCCCTCCAACCCCACTACCCGTCTGCTGCAGAAGCAAGCTTTTTAGGACCCATCTGATGGTGCCATTTCCTCCTTGACACTTAATATGTTCGCATCACTTACAAAAGGAAGCGAAAATTCCAGACCTCAGCCCCCAGGGCTGACACCATCTGGTCACTGATGATCTCTCCAGCTTCCCCCACCCCGGCTACTTCTGTATCGCAGTCCTTGCTCCGGGAGCCACTCTCCGCCTGTGGTTTCTCTGAAACTGTCACGCTGTTTCATGCCTCGGTACCCTGGACCTCACCCTATTCCCTCTGTCTCTAATGCCTTTCTGGACATTTCTGATCTGAATTATCCTACACACCTTTCAATATCAAGTTTACATGTCAACCCCAAGCCAGAAGCCTCCCTGATGTCTTGCATTTCTCCCTCTGCATGGCTGGTTAACTTACCCTCCCTGGCTGTAGTCTGCACATGCTTTGGTTTCTATACCTTTACTTCACTGTCTTTCACTGCATTCTCTCTACTCAGCAAAACTATACCATTCTTGAGAGCAGGGCCCTTATTACCTTTGTATCCTTAACCTCTAAACACAACGGCTTGAAAACAGGAGATACTTGGAAATCTGATGAAGTGAATAAATGCAGGAGTGAACAAATGCATGAATGCAGACATCTCTTTAGCCCCCATTTTCCCGTCTAAGATACCCACCCCTCACCCTTCCCTTCCCTTACCCTGTTTACCGTGTCTCTAAGGAAGGGCCACCTTTAAGGAAGAGAATGAACACAGTTTAGTGTGAGGACTAAGGACAATTACCACACAGAATTTCCCTTTTAATTAAGCATCATATATTGAGCACCTACTAGGTGCCAAATACTGTGTCAAGATCTTTACACATATATTATTTTAAATAATAAAAACGATGGGTTCTCAGCTCCATTTTATAGGATGAGCATTGTGAGGCTAGATGGTGACCTTCCTGGGGTCTCCCAGCTGGTGAGGGACGGCATAGGGGGTGGAGTCGGGCCCTGCTGGCTCTGCCCAGCTGCTGCCATTTTAACAGGCCACTGTCCTGCACGTCCCTGTGACTTCACTGTCTTGTGAAGCAAAGTTAGAGGCTCCTCAGCTGAATAAACCCAAAATCATGTTGTGTTCACTGTCCTAGTTCATTTTTTTTCTTAAGAAAAAAAATAAATCAGGCCGGCGTGTTCCCTGGCCTCAATCCCATTGTTTCTAGGATTGCCCCACAGCACAGCTTGGCAGGCGCTCAGGAGTGCGCAGGCGACACCCACACAGGGACAGGCTGGCTTTCTCCGGCCTCTTCCTGAGGCTCTGGAGGCATGGAGGGAGAAGGATGGGCAGTGGGGCCGGAAGGAGAGAGAAGAGCCAGGTTTCAGGGAATGTCGGTCACGTGGATGGAGAGGACAGGGCCCCTTCTAGGCTCCAACACAGACTGGGGGCCTCGGTCAAGACCCTTCCCTACTTGGGGCCTCCGTTTTCCTGTCTGAGATGGTTGGCTGGTGTTATGGGCTGAGTTATGTCCCCCACCAAATTCATATGGTAAAGTCCTAAGCCCAGCACCTCACAATGTGACCATATTTGGAGACAGGGTCTTTATAGAGGTAATTAAAATGAGGACATAGGGGTGGGCCTAATCCAATAGGACTGTGTCCTTAGATGAAGAGCAAATCAGGACATAGACACGCACAGAGGGAAGGCCACATGAAGACACAGGGGAAGATGCCGCCTACAGGCGGAGGAGAGAGGCCTCGGACAGAGCCAGCCCTGCTAACACCTCGCTCCCAGCCTCCTAGCTGCCAGAACTGTGAGAAGACAAGTCTCTGATGCTCAAACCCCCTAGTCTTGGTGCTTTGTTACTGCAGCCTGGGCAAACCCATGCAGCTGGAGGTGAGAGACGTCCGATTTCTGCTCCCACTGACACCTGGGTGGATGTGTTCAATTCCATGGTCCCACCTGAAGAGAACAAGATTTCTAGAGGCCGGGAAAGGTGGCTGAAATCTGAATGGGAGCTATTTAGATGGGTGGAGAAAAGACGGGGGAAACACAGCCTTTGCCTTTGTGTGTGCCGTGTAAGCGGGTGGCACTGGCTGGGCTCCAGGGAAAGAAGCCCATCTTAGTCCATCAGGGCTGCTATAAAAAGGACCACAGACAAACACTTGCTTCTCATGGCCCTGGAGGCTGGGAAGTCTGAGATCAAGGTGCTGGCAGACGCAGCTCTGGTGAGAGCCCGCTTTCCGGTTTGTAAGAAGGTGTCTTCTCTCTGTGTCTCTTTTCTCCTAAGGCCATAAGTCCTGTGACTTAATTGTCTTCCAAAGGCCCCAACTCCAAATATCATGATGCTGGTGATCAGGTTTCAACATATGAACTTTGGAGAAACACACACATTCAGTCCACAGCACACCTACACACCCTGAATAAAACCAGCAGGGGCGGAAATGCCATCTGGCATGAGGCTGGAAAAGCCCTTCCCCAGGATGGTGAGCTCCCCGTCCGAGGGGGAATTCAAGCAGAAACCCAAATTGGATGCAGAGGGAATGATGTCAAGGGCTCAGGCTGTGTCACGGCAGGAGGGAAGTGCCTTGGGACAGGAGCTGGTGCAGCGTACAATAACATAAAAAAGCTGTCGTCGCAGCAGGGAGACAGCTGCCAAATAAATCTGGGATTCCCGTGCCTGGAGACCACTGGGCAGGGTTTGAAGGCCACCTGCAGGGTGGTGCAGATTCCCATCCTGGGTCAGCATCTACAGCAGACCTGGAATCATCCATGGGACAAACCTTTGGAGCATCCACTCTGTGTCAGGCACAATGCAAGAGGCTAGTGACACAGTAAAGACCAGTCCTGGCTCCCAGACAGTTAACACTCACTCAACCCATTCATTCATTCATTCATTCATTCACTCACTTATTCCTTCATTCGCCTCATCAAAGAGCCTCCCCTTCCATCTCATCTAAAATAGCCCCTCCCCGACCCCCTCCTCTGTTTTGTGTTTTGCTGGAGCACTTACTGCCTCAGGCTATATTCCGTATTTGATGTGCATTTGCTTGTCAATCTCTCTTGCTAAAATGAAAGTACCAGACAAAGGGAATTGGACTGTTTTACTGTTTTATTCCTAGCTGTGCCCAGAAACCAAGAAGCTAACAAATAGTTATTGAGTCTGACTACACGCAAGGCATTGAGGGGGGTGCTCGGCGAATGGTAGTGAATTTGACAAAGCTGGTCCTTGTCTCTAGGGCCAAGAAACACACCGCCTTGAGGAAACTGAGAAAATCGCCAGAGCTAATACTTACTGGGTCTCTTCTGTGTGTTGGGCACTCTAAGACCTTCTACACTTTGATCCTGTGACTCCCCATAGCGTCTCTATGAAGTCAGGTGCTGTTATTATTATCCCTGTGTTACAGATGGGTAAACTGGGCTTCAGAGAAACCAAGTAACTTGCTCTAAACCATACATAACAGGCAGAAGCAGGGTTTGAATCCAGATCTGCAGGCAGCACGGCTGTTGGGGCTGGGCACGTGTGGCCCCTGCCCTTGTTCTGACTTTGCAGATCCCACTATCGTCCTCCTCCTGCCGTGCCCACCCTGCCCACGTGCACAAGATTCCACAAGACCAAAGGGATGTGCCCACCTGGGGTGGAGGTCCCTGAATCTGCACACAACTGGGCACTCAGGACCGTGCAATTCTCCTGCTCAGCGCCCCAAAAGTTTCATGGGCTGGGCGGGCCTCATGCTGGGCAGCCTAGGAGGTCTAAGGTGAAGCGGGGCGGGGTGGGGGCATGGAGAGGAGGAGCTTGGATGTGGGCTCTGGGGGCCTATAGGCATGAATGTACACACAACCCTTTTTTGTGTGGGCTTGAGCTGGGCGGGAAGAGAAGGGGACAGCCCAGGGTCTGGGGGACCCCATCTATACTGCAGCCCCTGCCTCACAGGTGTTGTGGGTAGGCCTGTCTGTGGGCCTCCACGCCTGGGTCCTTACTCTCTGGGCTCTCTCCCGCAGTGAGGACACCTCAGGCAGCCCAGAGCCTGGGGCAGAGCACGCAGGATGCGTGCTCCTGAAGCCTACGCAGGACAGCTGGGTGCAGCCGGGCGCGATCACCTGGGCCACGCAGGGAAGGGGCTGCATCCAGACAGCTGCTAGGGAGAGGCCGCAGGACCAAAGCAAATGCCCAGAAAGGGGAGATGACATAAGGCACAGCCCTCTGTCCATGCCTCCACACTGTCTCCTCAGCCTCCCGCCCAGGATGGCATTATCCCCACCGTCACAGTCATGCTGGCTGGGAGGGGAGAGCAGGGACAACTGGACCCCAGTGTTACAGGAGGATGGACCAAATCCTCCTCCTTCAACAGCCTTCCTGGAAGTTCTGTGCGCTTGCCTGTCTCCCTCCCTTATCACTGCTTTACCCTTACATGAAACTAAGCATTTTTTAAAACATTTGCTCCATCTCTTAATAATATTAAATAAAACATTACAGTTCCTAGGAAAAGCCAGGAGGAGGAACACTGGATGGAGCGTTCTGGGAAGTGGATCTACAGGTACTGTGCCATCTGTCATCTTGTTTAGGCTTTTTTATACTGCATAAAGTTAAAGTCAGAACTACAGTTTTCTTTTCTAACTACTTTAAAGTGAATGATATTTTAGCAATTCTATTTCACACTCTTACCTGTTCTTTCTCTTGACTTATTTTGTAACGTTCTTGAAATAGGACTTGTTTCCATTTAAAGGATTAAAAATTCCAATTCTCTTATATCTGTTTAAGGCAGAGATGGGGAATCTACTCTTTTTGCTGACCCATGGAAACCAATCAATGGCTCACACCAGGAAATGAGCTGCTCAAGTTTATTAGGGATCTTTCTATAAGAAGAGACTTATAAAAGCTTGGAGACACTTGAATTGCTAAAATTTCATTCACCTTAAAGTGGTTAGAAAAGAAATTCATAGTTCTGACTTTAAGTTTACACAATGCAGAATAGCCTAAATAAGATGATAAATGGCATAGAACCTGTAATCCCACCACCCAGACCCCTCCATCTGGTGTCTTCCTCCCAACCTGTCCTAGGAACAGTTTCATACACTCATTTAGCCCTTCATATTATTTTGAAACTCATCAGACTTAGAATAGGGACTATAAGGTTTTATTTAAGAGATGGAGCAAAATACATTTAAAAAAACTTTAAATTCCATGCCAGGTACTCTTCATTCTAGGGCCCTACATGCCTTACCTTCTTACATCTCAGAAATGTCCTTGAGGTAGGCTCTGCTGCCCCTTCTTTACTGATGAGGAACCCAGACAGCGACAGTCAAGGAGGCTGCCCTGCATGATCCGGGGCTCTGAACGAGCAGCCCACCTCCAGGTCCTTGCGCCCAAGCACTGCATCTTCCGTCCCCCTCTGCCTGGCCAGATCCCACCTTCCCTTGATTGTCACACATTCCCTCCCAGTAGGACTTCACAGAGTTCGCTCCTTCTTCCTCCTTATAGTTATGCTCAGTTCTAGGCACTCCTCATTTATCATCACTGACTATACATTTTTGAATCAGAGACAACCCAGTGCAACCCAGAGACCCCTCACTCCAAAATGGTCACATGCACAGGCAACAATTCCCAGGGCATCCTGTAAGGCTGTTCAGGTTGTGTACTGTGTAAGGGGCACCAGTCCAATGGGCCTCCAGGGAAGGCTGAGATCCTGCCCACATCCCAGTCAGCAAGCCCTGAGGCCTGGAAAGAGCACCCAGGAGGAAGGGGGCCATTCTAGTTTAACCTGCCCAGAGAGGAGGCCCTTTTGGAATGTTTGCTCCTGAAGGTGGTGGGCATCACCTTTTCCAATTTTTAAACAGGCCCCTCATGACCTAGTATTGGCCATGGTACTTACATACAACTCAGGGAGACCAAAGGCCCCAGCAGCCTATCCGTGGACCGACCAGGGGCAAGATGTTTCCTCAGGAAAGACCTGTAGACCCAGCTCAACCTTATGAGTGAGGCCCCATATTGGTCAGCACTTTGGGACTCAGAACACATTTCTATAGACACAGAATTCACGAGGTGTCAAGGGTTCAGCACAGCCTGTGAAACCGCTGATGTTGCGGTCCTGGAATCAGGATGCAGATGTCACGGTTCTGGGTAAATGCATTCAGGCCCCGTCAGAGGGTTAGAACCAATGTGCCTACGCCATGTCTGGCATATAATAAATACTCAATGTACCCTCCCATCCCAGCCTTTTTTGGGAGTTGGTTCTGTGCCATAAAGCTGAAGTTGGAAGTCTGACAGTGTGGAAATGAGCTTTACAAAACACTCATCAGGAGAGAAACCTCATAAGATGCACCTCGTATTCTTATCATCCAAATACTTTTCCAAATCAGTTGAACCCAGGGAAGATGGGAGCCACTTCTGGACTACATAGTGCTGAGCTGGCTAAGGGGAAAAGTGCAGTGGCAAGCCTTAGAGGGGCGAAGAGGTAGAGAAACAAACAGATTCTGTAATTGCCTTTCTTTTCAAATGTATTGAGAACCTTCAGGGTGCTTGGCAGACCCCAGAGGAATCATCTGCATCTGTCTTCCCTTCTAATTCTTGCAATGGCCCTGTGAGAGTGGGTATGCCCATGTCTAGGAGACCCTGAGGTTGGGGGCTGGGCATGGACCCAAGGTCACACACTAAAGTGTACCCCCAGGTCCCTGGCTCCCCGGTCCTGGTAATCTTCCTGCATGGCTGAGGGCACAGATCCAGTAGTCAGTCAGTCTGGGTTTGAATCCCAGCTCTGCTTATCTGAGCCATGTGAGTCTGGACGAGTCCCATACCATCTTTGAGGATAATAAAATGGGAATAATCTGGTACCTACCTCAAAGGGTTGCTGGATGACTAATGGATCTCTGATAGCACTTAGAAGAGCACCTGCTACTCATCTACTGTTCATTCCATTATTATTGTTATTTTGACCACCTCTGGGTGAAAGTCAGTGGTTGGACAGTGGTGTGGGGAGGGAAGCCGAGGGTGTGAGGGAACACGCACTAACATCAGCTCCGAATGTGCCTGCCTGCCCAGAACTCCCATCTGTGCTCTCAGGATCATGCTGAGGGGATATGAACACAGAGAAAACTGGGTTGCTTCAGGCAGGAAATGGCCAGGCAGAAAACCGGTGTCAGGGATGAGTGACAGCCTGGGGGAAGGATGGATGTTGAAACCTCAGAGAGACAGATGTGAACTCCAAGGCCTTCTGCATCCCTGCCTCCATGAGCTGTCTCCTGACAGAGTTAATATAATGTTGGGGGGAGGCTAGCTTGGCAAACCTCAGGAGAAGTCAGGGTGCAGCAGGAAAAGGGACCGCAGAGCAAGCCCATTAAAGGGGCTGCATAAAGAGAAATCTCATTTCCCACATTGTAAGAGTGCCTGGAACACAGTGCAAAAGTCGTCAGAATCAGAGTGGAGGGACCTGGACTCCAGCTCTTGTCATAATGTTAATCAGGCAGCTGTGTGGCCTTGGGCCAATCTCTTCCCCTCTCTGAGCCTCAGGCGCCTCTCTGAACAATGCAGGGGCTGGACCAGAGCCCAGATCAGGGCACTCACAGATATGAAAAGATGAATATTTCAAGAGAACAAAAATCTATGTTGTAAATTACCTTTTAACTTTCCCCTTCATTCCTCCATCCATTTGCTCATTTATCCATTCTTCCACCAATCCAATTCAAACTAGGCAATGGAGATAAGCCCCTCTCCCCTCAAAAACCTAAACTGAACAAGTTTGCCCTCAGCAATCCCAAAGGCCTGGGCAGGCAATGCATTTCTCAGACACGTGCTGCCACAGTCTGAATGCTTGTGTCCCTCAATATGCACGTGCTGGAATCCTAACACCCAGTGTGCTGGAGGTGGGGCCTCTGTGAGGGTACGAGGGTGGGGCCCTGTGGATGGGATTAGTGCCCTTGTGGAACAGAGCCACGGAGCTCCTGAATCCCTCCCTTCCCCGCATACAAGGACACAGGGAAGTCAGTGGCCTGGAGAAGGGCCCTCGCTCACCATGGGGCACCCTCATCTGGGATTTCCAGCCTCCAAACCACAAGCCATAATTTCTTCTCTGACCACCCACCTGGTCTGTGGTGTTTGTTACAGCCACCTGAGAGCACAGAGACACCTGCTAGTCCCGAGGATTTCCGGCTGAGTGACGTCTGCTTTCCTTTCACCCCAAGATACAAAGGTCAGTCTCTTCACTGGTTTCTTCAAAATATCCACTCACGCTAAACATTTTATCATTTTGGATCTTTCAGATTTGGGGGAGCTTGGAAACAGTTACAGGACAAGCAAATGGCCCATCCCCTGGCTCCACTCTGTCTTCCCATGCTCTGTCATCATAAAACCCTGGCTTTTCTACCTCTATTATGCAGAGTAGCTTCCCCTTCTCCCAAATCCTAGGCCTCTGGCTACACCCAGGCTTTAGAAGGTAGACGGGGCACCTTCCACTGGTAAAATTGCAAAACCCAGTCCCCGGAAGGGGACGTGCTTAGTAGTATCAAGGTCATCCCTGTAATATTCATTTTCTTACAGACCAGCCTAGACTTTAAGTAGCAAAAAATAGTTTTCTTCATCACACCTGTTACTGCTTTCCTACTAAGCACCATTAGCCACATGCAGCTATCTAAATTTAAATTAATTACAGTTAAATCAAATTTAAATTTCAGTTCCTGAGTCACACTAGCGAAATTTCATACGCTCAGCAGTCACATACAGCTAGTGGTGGCCATAGAGGATGGTGCAAATAGGGAACATTTCTGTCATCACAGAAAGTTCTACTGGACAGTTCTGGTTTAAGAGCAAAGAGGAAGAAGGGAAGAGAAGGCTAGGCCAGCCAAGAGGCAAAGCATGAAACACCGTAGAAAAGGTCTACTCCCGAGCTCAGAATCCATGCCTGACTGCCCTGCAAGCAGGATACTACTACTGATAATAATCAACAGAAGAGGTACTGCTGGAGAGTTGGCACACTGAGTCTTTTTCAGCCTTGAAATAAGGTGGGAGTGCCATCTATGCAGCTGAAGGCAAATTCTCTTCATCTGGAGATGCCTCCTCTTCCCAGATGCTTCTCCCCTTAATTCCTGAGCTCTTCGGTTTTTTTTGCTTCTGCTATATCCACAGACATTCTACCTTGGATCACAGTCCTGTCTGCACATGTCTTATGGTCCCTTCTAGCTGTGAGCTCCTTCTCTATCCATCCCTGGTACAGCAATTTGATAACTGAATGAATGAATGAGTCAATGAAAAATTAGTGAATAGAGTGAAGAAATGAATGAAAGCATACTCAGTGGCCCATTCCACTGTGGGCTTAATCCAGACCTGGTTTCTCTGTTGCAAACCTATCCATTAACAATGGAACTTAGAGTCTAAGGTTCTATGTCAGCTGTCCAGTTACCATCTCTCTAATCTTAGAAATCTGAGATATACAGTACTTAGCCACCTCTAATCACCCAGAGAAATAACCGTGCAAAATTCTCACACAGCCATGCAGCTTTACTAGACAAAAATAACTCTCATGAGTCACGTTTTCTCTAATAAATGGGGTGGCTTGTGCAAGCACAGAAATGTCCTGGATCTACTACCCAGCCTGTCTTCTTCCTATCCTTGTTCCTTCCAGATTTAGAGAAGTTTCCTTTCTGCTTGATGAAGCAAGCTCTCTCCATGTGTCCTTGAACCAGAGAATAACCTCCTCCTTCTAGTGTGCACCAAACGGGTCCAAAGCTGAACGCCACAAAGCTTACTCCATTTCAGAATCCAGTCCTGGTTTTCCATAAATTTAGATAGAGACTGCTTATCCCTTAGCATCTTTCTAACATGCCCTAAACTCATTTGACTTCCCCTTACTAAACCTAAACCCTTTCTCGCTTTCTTTCGCCATCAAATCTCTTCAAGGAGGTGCCTGCCGTCCTTCACCTCCCACTCACCCTGAAGTCAGACTCTATCCTTCACCTACTGATACTTCTTCCAGAAGAATCACTGCCCCCATCCTCATTACCCAAACCACCACCTAATTTCCCAAATCCTTCCTTCTCAGTAATGTTTCAGAGTGGAAAGAATGACAGACAGGGCAAAGATGGCCAAGAGGCAGCCTGCAGGCAGAATTCGGCCTGTGAATATGTTTCATTGTTCAATAAGGTATTTTAGAATGAAGAAAATTAACATAAAAATGCAGATTTTTACCCCTCTTGTGACAAATAAGACCTGGTAACACTGGGCTTCCATTCCCACTTGGCAGCAATTAGTAGACACAGAAGTTCCTCTCCTCAGAAAACTAGACTTTGCAAAGTTTTCTCAGAAAACCCACTACTTTCTATTGTCTCACATTGGTCACATGGCTCATTTGCAATACTTGCCAGCCCCTGTGGCCATTTGGGTTTGTAACTCCTGGACTACAAAGTTTCAAACTTACAATAACAACCTATTTTTCCCTGTGGTCATTTTACAGCAAGTGTTTCCACACTTCTGAAGGTACAGTCATAAAAAATCTAAACATCACTGCATCTATGGGGCAGAGATCATATGCAGTTCTTATTCATAAGATATGCTTTTCTTCCCCATCACCTCCAGCACTCTTACCAAATTTCCCTACCCACTATATAGCCTTCTTAAAAACAATCGCCTACCGGTGAGTCAAAGGAAACACAGGGTCACTTCTTCAAGGCCACTGTGTCGACCCCTGTGAGCTTTTCCCACAGGCTGGTGCCCTGCCTGAGTTGGGAAGCAACACACAGGGCTTACTCCAAGCCTGCTCTGATCCAGTGCTCCGTACCAGGGCTGCCCACACCGCCACCTCTTCATTCTGACACACGTTCAAATCCTCAGGGCGGGTTACCGTGCTGAATGCATTTGATGTCTCACTCTATTTCTTCCACCCACTCACCATATCACTTATTCATTCTTTCTCTCACTGTAGTTTTATTGAGAACAAACTGTGCTGCAGATCCTGCACAGGACAACACACCTTTGCTACGCTCTTCTTGCAGCTCTCACATTACATTGCCTGCGGTACATTTATCTGTGCTCAGGCCTGAGCACCACAGGTTTGAACCAGAGCCCATCTGGGCCCCAAGCACCAAGCAGGGCAATCTCTTATCCAGAAAGGCCACATAAATGCTTATGAAATTGGATCAGGCCTCTGGATACAAAGCCAGCAGAGGCTGAAGAAGAGGAAAGCTCACTGGCCTCACCGGAATTAACCCCAAGGCTCCAGCCTGTCTGCCTCATCAAAGGCCATCAAGGCCGAAGCATCACAGGTTGGTCAGGAAGGCAGGAAGAGGACACCGTGCCCCTTGGGGACCTTCAAATCAGAGGCTAACCTGCCAGGAGTCTGACAATGCCAGAGGTGACAATCTGTGGGGACCCCCATGTGCTGCCCTGGGTGACTCTGCGTGCGGTTCTCCCAACCTGAGCAGTGTGTGGCTCTCAGTGACATACTTCCTTTTCTACCCTGGAATAAAGGGCATATCTGTGTTCGATCTGCTCGACGAAGAGAACAGGAAATGAAGTGAGATTTGCAGCAAAGATTATTCACTTTTTCATTTTGAAAACTACGACAGAACAGAAGAAAAATATTCTGAGAAGTTGCATATGTCCTCTGTGTTTAACTCAAGGTCACTGCCAGGCAGTAGTAGGCCTGTGCCCACAGGTCTGAGGCAGTGAGCAAGTACATCACGGGAGAAACCCGAGTAGGAGAGGGGATGCTCCTGTGAAGCACCACAGTCTCATCCAGTGATAGCCCGGCAGTGAGGGAACCTCCACTATTTACAGGGTACTGTGGGATGAGTGTCCTATTTTCTAGTAATATAAATTTAGAATTAGCCCTCACATTTGCTAAACACTCAACAGGCTTCCCACTAATTTCATAAATTCATCACGTTCAAGGACGTTGCCCAAGCCAGATCCATGCAGGGGCTGAGTGGGAAGCCACCTACCAGGTGTCATTTGAGGAAAACTGCATTGCCCGCTTCCCCATTTCCATCCACCAGGAGCATCTACTCCATCAGCAGACCGTGGTGCCTGCAATGTTCCACCCTAGATTCTCTCTTGAAAGGTCTTCCTAAAGAGACAGTGAGTCCATTTTTATAGATGCATGACATTATATGGAGAAAAAAGTACCACATGATTTTACTTATATGTGGAATCTAACAACAAAACAAAATGAATAAAACAGCAGTAGATTCCTAGACACTGAGAAGTGACTGGTGGTTACCATGGGGGAAGGGTTGGGGTGGGTGGGTGAAACAGGTGAAGGGGATGAAGAGGTACAAAATCTCAACCATAATATAAACTAGTCATGGGGATGAAAGTACAGCACAGAGAATATAGTTAATAGTTCTGTAACATCTTCCTGTGTTGACAGATAATTACTGTACTAGTTAGGGTGAGGACTTAATAATGTATATAAACTGTTGAATCACGATGTTGCATACTTGAAACCAATATAATATTGTATCAACTACTTCAATAAAAAATTTTCTTAAGTGTCCTAACTGAATGAATGAACTCATTAATTGAATAGGATGGAAAGCATAGGTACTGGAAGGAGACAGATCTGGGCTTAAACATAGATAATACTAGTGCTCTCACATAGCTGCCGTGGGGCTTAAATGAGATTGTGTGTGTACAGCACTAGTCATATTTAGAGCTGAATAAAATAGACATTTACTGAGTTTACTGTAGGTGCCAAACAATGTCCTGAGCACTTCACACATATTGACTCACCGGCGCCTCAAGAAAACCCAATGACCTTGTGCAGGTAGGATGCCCATTATGTAGATGAGGAAACCAAAGCCCAGAGATGAACATGCCCAGGATCACACAGCTTATCAGGGATAGCACCAGAATTTGAATCTCCAAAATCCAGGTAACCAACAAATAGCAAATGCCTGTTTTTTATATTCTTGGGAAAGACCACACATAAGTTATAAGTGCAGGGAGTAGATAACTGATGGGGGGACACTTGGATGGAGGTGACAGGCAAGTCAAGGCCAGTGTGTAGTAGGAGCAGGCGAGGCTGGGGAAGAGTAAGTTTGTGGAGCCCAGAGGGGATGAGGGGGCTGGGTGCTCTGGGTGGGGCAACATGATGGCGATCGGCTCCTGTGGGCTTGGGAAGAGGGGAAGAGAAGACGGCAAGAGGCAAAGGATAGGCGGTAACCCCAAGAAGAGGACAAGGAGCTGTGATAAAGTGATCACCTTCTCAAGGTCAGCCTAGCTAGCCACGTACAGCTCCACGTGGTCTCTGGCACGGCTTTGCTAGACCACGTTACCATCTAGTGGGCTGATCACGGGGTACAGATGGCCACCGTAAGTTGCCGAGGTGAATCCCACTCCTCTCTGTCTCTCAAGACACTGACATTTATGACCCTGATGAAATTTAGAATAGCTTTGAGTCAGAGGTAAGAAAGGAAGATCGGTGTTTTAGTTAGATCCCAGAGAAGTTACAGACACTGGGCTCCTCTTGTTTGTTTAATGTAAATACCCATCCTGCCCCCCGCCTTAGATCTGCCTTGAGGATTAAAAAATACAATGACGGTGAGTACATTTGGATTCTTGAAAGAGTACATAAAATTGTGGGAGTGTCATGTTCCAGGAATCTCTTCAAGCAACTAGCGGGCACCAGGTCCGGCCAGGCCCCCGGAATGCAGCAGCGAACACGGAGGTCCTCGCCCAGGAAACTCCCCGCCAGTCCAGGAAGGCTGCTATTACACAAATGATCAACACCATGGAGGAAAAATCCCATGTGCACTCGTTGGAGCCCCGATCTGGGCTAAATCCTGTCTTGACACTTTATAATTGGGAGATTTATTTTTCCCATTACATAAATCACTAAATTTCAGTGGCCTTCTCTAAGGTGAAGAGTGGAAGGAGAATAAGACGATAAGCACAGAACTTGACACATAACAGAAGCTCAATAAATAGTTACTATTCATTATCAACAAAGGCTATAACAACATCAACAAGGAAGAGGAAGATGGGAGTGGTGGCAGTGATGGTGAGGATGGGGTGGTGACGGTTATGGTGATGGTAACGGTGAGGGGATGGTGGTGAGGAGGGAGGTGGTGATGACGATGGTGGTGGTGACAGTGAGAATGACAGTGACAGTGATGGTGGTGGTGGTAATATGTCAGGGCATGACCATAATCAGACCCACTGCCCCACCACAGAGGACCCATAGGGGCTATTCTACAAATGAGGCTGGAACTTGAAGCCACCTGGGTACCCTACTCCAGTTGTCGTGTTCCAAAACAAGCAGACTGGCATTTCCACACTGCATTTCTTCTTCCGGCCTCTGCTCAGGCAAGCATCGCCTCACTCCGAGAAAACGCCAGCCTCCCCTCGGTGAGCTGGAGCCTAGGGAGGCGGCACGGGGAGCGACTCCAAAGCCAGGATGACTCGGCCGTCCTTTGAGAAGCATGGGTGCTGGGGAGGGGTGCGCTGTCAGCGCAAGGGAAGACTACATCCCTCTCCACCACTCTCTCCATCAAGGCTAAGAAGCTTGACTCACCATTTCTTTCATCCCTCTTGCAAGTCTGATGAGGAAATGTAGGTGATTTCCTTAGCTGAGCTACAACGATTGATGGTTCAATTCCAAAACCATGGAGTAAAATCCCCAGTGTTTGCTTGTTAAAATCACCCAGGACATCCAGGATGGAAGGCAAACAGGTGTCCAAGAAGCTTCAGGATCTCCCAGCAGCCAACCCTGCTCAACCTGTAGGCCAGAGCCTCGGAGATGAGAGCAGGCAGCTGCTCCCCCCCGCCTGGCGTTCTCTAGGGGGCGGTGGGCTGAGGGTAGAGCTGCCCCACATATGGAACAGCTGCTTCTCGAGGAAGGGAAGCCGGCAACACCTAAGGAAACGCCCAGGGCAGGGTGGGGGGTCGAGCGCAGAACAGGCCGGGCTCAGGCGGAGGCCGGCGATCCAGGTCGGCTGCTCATTCCGGTTTTTCCACAGCTGAACTGAACCCCTCCGGGTGGAGATGCTGGCTCTTCTGCCATCATCCTCTATTGTCCCGTCCTGGCTGATTCGCACAGGTGTGGCATCTGCCCGCTCCCTGTAGACACCTGAGTTTGTCGCTCCCAGGCTGGCTGATTTTCAGGATCCCTTCTACCCCTAGAGTCCATGCTTCTCAGAAACAAGCACCAATGAATCAACAAGTATGGATTCTAATCCTGACTTAGCCACCAACACACGGTATGACCCAACCAAGTCCCTGGCCCTCCCTTTACTCATCAAATATTTCAAGAGCCTGGTAAGAACCCATTAACTTTCCAGGCTACCTTGTCCTGTAATAGTGCCTTTGTTTGCTTTAGTTTGTGCCTGTATGACAGTCTCCATTCCCAGGCGGGAAATACAACAGCGAACAACACAGCTGTGTTCTCTGATCTTGTAGAATTACCTGCTAGCACGGGAGGGGAGCAGATAAAGGTAGAAGTAAATACTCAAGCCGATACACGTGACAAATGGTGACAAGCGGCAAGTGAATTTATTTGGTGGCCATGTCAAAGAGTGCCTTTTTGTAAGGAAATGATGTTTAAACTGAGACAGGAAGATCGCATAAGAGTTTTGTAGGTAAAAAGAGAGGGGAAACTATTCCAGACCAGAGGAAAAACAGATGAGGATGCTCAGAGGAAGGGAAGAACCTGACACGTCTCTGAGCCTCTACAGCATTTCCTAGTGTATGATTTACATTAAAATACTACATTACAAAGACTGTGATCTGTTCCTACAAATTAACTCTAATTCACACCCTAGGGGAAGTGAATTACTATTTGAAGCTTCTAATCAGGAACCAACACTTCGGAGATGATAAAACAGGGTATGAACTGCCCTAATTTGGAATCAACACCTTCAGAGGTAGTTACTTAACACTTAAAATATCTCTGTATAATAAATCTGCACCAGAAGGCTTGTTGGTTTGCATAAGGGTTGTTAGAAGTAAGTTTAATGGGTGGTATTTACATTAGAATCTGCCAAGCCCTGCAATTTAGGATCACTGTGCTGCGTGGGAAATCCAGTGTTACACCGTCCAACAGAGCTTTCTGTGATGAGGGACATGTTCTACATCTGTGCTGTCAATATGGTGTCATTAGCTACATGAGACTGTTGCACATTTGAAATGTGACTAGGGTGATGGAGAAACTAATTTTTTATTGTATTCAATTTTAATCGATTTAAATATTAACAGCCCCTTGTGGCTAGTGGCTGCCTATTGGACAGCACAGGTCCAGAGCCTGGCTAATCCATCTCCCGTCCCCTTCAAGGGAGGCCCCGCCCTCTGAACCCACCACAAGGCTGGGAAGTCCTGCTTCAAAACATCATAGTGTGCGCCTCAAAGTGGCCCTTTCTGAACTTGCCAGGCCACCCAGCAGTTTGCAATGCTGTTAATTTGTTTTGCATTTTATATGTGCTAGGTAATTAATGTTCCTATGTTGGCAGAACTTACGTAGGCTTGCTTCCCCCTTGACATACCACACGTCAGTGAGGTTGGAGGGAAGGTACATGGAGCACCCTCCCCGCCAGTCCCACCTAATCACTAATCGCAACAAGCTACGAATATTCACCAGTGGAATCCGACACTTCAGAAGAGCCGAACTAGGCTGGGGCTTCTGGCAACAGCCTCCGTTTCCTCACCTGTAAAGTGAGCAGGTTGAACCAGATGGTCTCTGAGTGCCTTTCCATTCGCCCACCCTGGGATCTGGTCACAAAAACTCAGATCAGAGCTGGAAGACACTGAGCTAGGTCCCTTCTGTGATGAGTTGGTGACCAGAGAGGTGAAGTGGCCACCCAGGGTCAGCAAGTTAGTGACTCTGCTGGCTTAGGAGGTGGGGTTGCCTGGTTCCCACTTCACTTTAACAGCGGAGATTATGAAAACAAATTTATATTACATAAAATTAGTATCGAAGGAGGGGACTCTCAAACAGGGCAACCCATTACATCATAAGCATGGACAGGCAATGAGCTATCCTTCACCTTGCCTTCTAGAAGGCAGGTGAGAGGAAGAGAAGAGAGAAGGGGGTCTGCCACACTCGAGGCCTCATCGTGGACAAAGTGGACTTTCCTGTCCCTTCAATGTGGGTTTGTCATGTGACTTGATTTTGACCAGATATTATGCGATGTTAGCAGATGTGAGGCAAGCAGGGGTTAGAATATGCATGCATGTATGTTTAGACACTTCCTCTTGAGCCTCTGCCAAACCCTGGAAACAACATGCCATAACTAGCCCACTGGGCGGTGAGGGAGGACAGACATTGGAGCAGACCCGTCCAGGCCGACCTGCAGCCCCACAGTGTGAAGTGGAGTCAGCCAGCCTAGGGCAGCCTGGAGCAGCCCCCAGTTCCACCTGCAAACACACGAGCAAGCCCAGCTGAGGTCAGTGGAGCCCCCTTGCCACCTGCAGATCTATGAAAATAAAAGGTTGTTTTGAGCCAGTAAAGCCTGGGGACTGTTGGTTACGTAGCATTGTGCGGCAATAACTGAGTTTCAGGTCCAAGGACTACCAGTAAAAAAAAAAACAGTTGATAAAACAACTAGGGACAGCTACTGGTGCATGAAAAGGGTCAAAACTCAGGGGTCAGACAGATGTCTCCAAATCTTGGCTCTTTGACTGACAACAGACTTTGGGCAGAGCTGAAAATCCATCTTGGGCTCATTTTTTCATCTGCAATTTAATTTAACAATTACTTGGCTCTTGTCACTCAAGGTGAAGTGACTTGCCCAAGACCACACTCCTAGAAAGTAGAATTCTAGCTCTGCATGAAATGAGATCATGCTTCATAGGCAACCTCTAAACAGAGCCTCTTTGGAGGGTTCAAGGGGGCACAGTACATAACACGGGGCCTGAGAAGCAATTTTGGAGTGTTAGACGCCTCCTGCTCCCAAACCTCACACTTGGTGGGATGCCTGCAGACAGTTTTGGTGGTCTTGATTTGTCTTGTGATCACTAAAAAGTTCAAAACCTGATACCTGCACAGTTTGACACGCTTACTACAACCAACCCATGATGCAGAAAGATCCTTCCAACAGATGACGTCGGGATTTCAGATTTCCTGGTGGGACAGCTTCAACCATGCAGATGCGGGCTCTGCTTTCACTTGACCCCCACTGGATGGTCCCATCGCCAAGTGTTGTCGACTCACTTTCTATCAGTCTTCCTAACAACTGTAGGAACCAAAGTCCCTTTCATTCCCATTTTACAGATGAGGCCCTGAAGTCCAGCACTGTCAAGCTACCTGCTTAATGTCACCCAGCAAAAGAGAAGTAAGAGGGGACTGATCTCAAAGCAGGGACTGTTAGGCTGGAGGAAGGCAAAACAAGGACATGCAGACAGAACAGAGATGCCACAGGGAGAGAACAGACCAGACCCCAAGGTCCGTGCCGTATATGGAAAGGGGACAGCTCTCCCTGAATTCCATCCTGATGTGCCAACTAAGAAGCAAATGTCAGCCTCCTCCCTCTTGGAAGGAAAAAAGTTTCTAGTTGTCTATTATGTCACCTTTAGCCAATCATGCCTCTCCACGCCCCCTAGGATAGCTGCCCACTCTTCCCCCTCCTAACCCCTTATAAGCCCCCACCTCCCTGACCGGGTGTGACTTCCCCGGCCTGTGGTACCCGGACCGCAGAACCTCACCCAGGAGTGGCACTCAAATAAACTACCTGGCCCTTTGTTGCCTCTCTTCGCCTGCTTATTTCGGCTAAAATTTATCTTACAGGGACCACATCCCACTCCCATCCCGGCAGTGGATGGCCGCTGCAATGTCCTACCAGCACGCCAGGCAACGCACCGGAGGGGAGAGAGGAGGAAAGGATTTTCCTTCTTTTCCTCTCCCTTCCCACCCAGAAGAAGTCTGGGGGGTTGCTCAACATTCCTCATGCACAAGAGTCTTAGTTCAGACAAGTACTGCTCAGTCTCAGAGCGAGTGGTCAAGGGGAAATCTTGTCAAAGCCTCACCCCCACGCCCACCTTGAAATTCCAGCCTTCTCTTTAGGAATTCTAATTCCTAAAAACTTTAATTTTTTTAAACCTGGAATTGAAAACTCCTAAGGGGGAAATCCTTTACAACAAAGTAACTTACTTTGCTGCTAATGACAGGAGTCTGAGTAGTTCTCTGAGGCCCAGGCAGGGGCCTTCTGCCATCCAGTCTACTCCAACCCCACCTCAAAGAGCTCTCCCCCCAGACGCCCACTCCCACACACTTCGGCTTCCCCCAGAGTGACTGATCCAATTAATATAAGTTTACTATCTACCAAGAATTGAGATGACCTCATTGAGTCCTCAATCCCCAAGACCGGATGGATAATGCCCACTGTACAGACAAGGAAAGTGAGGCTCACGGGTATAAACTGCCTGAGGGCATAGATCTTGGCTGGTGTTACATCCACGGTTGAACTGGCTTGTGAGTGAACCCAAAGACCATCCCTTTCTTTCCTCCTTACATCCACTCATACAAAACAAAACAAAAAGTGCATCCTTGGGGATACAAGGGTGAATAAATGCAACCCAGTCACCCTCCCCACCCCACCTCTCTAGCTTCCCCCAAAGCCAGCACTAATCAGACTGATGGGACCCACCATAGTCACTCACATAACTTTGCAATTAAAAAACAGATATTCACTCTTTTGAATCTGTGCATCACTGCTGGTGAGACTTTAGGCTATATCTCCATGGGAAGAGAACCCAGAAAAGCCCAGGGAGGGGGCTTAAGACCAGAGACCCTGGAATTACTCCTCTGGGTGCTGCAGGGTGGAAGCAGACCCTCCCAACTGAGGACACGGAGGCCCATCTCCTAAAAGTCAGGCCACACAGCTTGCAGGTGGAGTACCTTCTCTCTTCCTGGGGGTGGTGTCATGACCAGCCAGGTTATCTGGAGGTAGGTGGCTGTCATGGGGCGTAATAGGATCAGGCAAGGCTCACCTCCTGCCTCAGTTTCCCTTCTTACCCTGATGCAGTGGTTATCGTGGGTAAAAAGCGTTTCTGATTCCAAGAGATGCAGACTTAAGTTGGGGTCTGCAGGCTGGCAGTGGGCATACAGCTTCCACTCCCTTGACTCCATTATTTGATTTCTATCTGGTGTGGCTCCAGAAGACCCTCTCCACAGAGGCGGGAGGGTCAGTGGCTTTACAGTCATCCTAATAGCCAATATTCATTCAGTCTATACCGTTTCCTATGCAACAGTTTAGATTCACTTTATGAATTAAGTCACTGAGTTCTAAAACATACCCTGTACTGTGAGGGTGGCATGGCCAACAGCCAAGGTTTGGATGAGGAGGCTCAGAGAGGTTAAGTAACTTGCCCAAAATCACAGAGTGAGGAAGCAACTGATCTGGGATTCAGAGAGCAGTGCTCCAGGGCAGTGGTTCTCAGCAGGGGCGGCAGCAGGGGCAGCAGTGGGCATAGCGAGTGAAGGGATAATTTTTGCTCCTTCAAGGAAGGTTTAACAAGGTCTGGAAATACTTTTGGTTGGCAAAAGTAGGTGGGGTGCCACTAGTATCAGTGCACATGCTAGAAAATCTAGTAAATACAGTAAATAGAGGCCAGGGATGCGGCTAAACATAAACAATACATAGGGCTGCCCCATAACAAAGAATCACCAGGCCCAAAATATCACAGTGCTGAGGACGAGAAACCACTCTGAGTTAAGGGCACAGAGCAGGTCACTGCCCAGCGCTGCTGTGATGACTACGTCGATGCTGCTGATGGGCTCCCAAACACCATGATCTTTACCGGGAAGGAGGGGGCGGGGGGTTACTCAGCTCCGGGAGAGGCAGGTCTAACCACAAGGTGGTGCTGGTATGCGACAGCAACAGTTCACACTGTGCCAAGGTGCTCATCTTTTTTCTTTGATTTTATTTTCCATTATGATGGAGATAATGCTACTTGAACCTGTTAGGTCAAAAATACTTGGAGACTCATATGTTATTATTTCATAGCTGATTTTGTTGAGTTTTTGACAGCTCTGCCATGATCCCTACATTTAAGGCATGTTTCCTCTCTTGAGGAAGTGTGGGGAGCTGTGTCCATTTACCACTGTCCTGATCCCAATCTGCACTTGGCATGATGTCTGCTAAATGTTGGTTGGGATTCATAGAAGGGACTGAGAACTGAGCAGCACAAGGAGGATTCTGAGTGGCAGACCTGGGAGAATGCAGAGGGCAGAAAGGAGTAAAGGGAGAGGAAGGGAGAGAATATTCAGGCAGAAGGACTACAGGAAAAAAGAAAAGTTAATAAATAACTAGGGGCAGCTATGGCACATGGAAAGCATCAAAACTGGGGCTTGGACAACTGTGTGTTCAAATCTTGACTCTTTCACAGACCAGCGTGCTTAAGCAGAGCTGGTGATCTCTTTTGGTCTCATTTCCTCACCTGCAATATGATTTAACAGCACCTTCCTGGACACACATTGGGTTTCTCTGGCAGTAAGGTGAGATCATAGGCAAGAGAGAACACTGTAAACTCTCAAAGGGCTACAGGAGGTTATTGGTGCCTTGCAGTTATGAGTGTGTGTTCCCTAGCTGCCCAAAGCTCCCTGGGGATTGTGATGATGTTGTTCTTTTTGCATTTCCAGGAGCACCTGGCTCAGGGCTTTGAGCAAGAGAAGGTCTGAACTATTTAAGTTCTGTGACACACAGAAGTTTGTCTGATTTTCCTCCTAGTGCCCAACTTGCACAGGGCACTCACTGAACCCCCACTGTACAAGTCCGATGAAAAGCTAAGAAGAATATCCAGAGAAGAGCCAGCTGGCTGCTCACAGAATGGAATTCAGCATTAAAAGACCTTGCCATTGTTCAAGGCCTTCCTCTCCCACAGGTAGACTCACATTAACCAAACTCAAAGAGACCGATGTATAAATCAGCATGCCAAATGATTACAGCAAGAACAACTGCCAAGGATAAAAAACATTACTTCCTTAGGTCAGGGCACCCTATCCCTGCAGAACAGCTGTAAACCAGAAGTTGGCTTTGTGAGATAAGAGTCAAAACAGGAGGCGGTAGTTACCTTATGTCAGTGGTTCTGGCATCCAGCTTCTAGCCAGCCTGACATTTCCATCTCTATTACAAGGATATGCAGCCACAAATACCAGACAGGTCATGTTCTTGGGTCAGTATATCCTGCCCCCTGGACAATGCTCAGGTGGCACTTCCTACTCTGCTCCCCACTCTCCAAATCTATGATGGGCCAACCCCACTTCTGGTAGGCAAGTTCTTTCTTCAAAGATGTTCCTACCTTTTGTGAGAAGGCAGCCTGTTCTTGCTCTGGCCTGAGAACCATTCTGCCTTGCAGATCCCATATGTCCCCCACTGGAGGCTGAACTCCTGCCTAATCTCTTCTCATTCCTCTATTGCTGGACTGGCAGAGTGGGTGGGTCACCCCCAGTGCTCTCTGGCAACCTGTACTCTTCACCTTTCTCAGCAAGCAGCCTTCTGACATGGGGGTGGGGGGAATTCAGCATCCCTGCAAACTGTCTGGAGTATCACCCTGGCACTATCTCTGCTACTGTCCCCAGGGTAAAACCCCAAAGGGCAATCAGCAGCAGTGCCAGGCCTAAAACAGTCCTCAGGGCAGCAAAAAGCTCTAGGTGAAGAGGGAATGTACCTTGATCTTTATGCTACTTAATTAAGAACTGAGCTATTTGTGGAAATGTCACAAAACACCTCTAGAAACCAGATTGAGGTCAGGATTTAGAATGCTTCCCTTTACCTTACTGTAGAGCTGTGGCTTGGTGAGCATACATTCCTGCTATAAAAAGACCTCAAGGCTATTTGCTACCCGTAGTGAGCAAGGATCACACATCTAGTAAGAGCGAGCCACTTCCCTGCTTCAGGAAGCACTGGGATGCTGGCTGGGCCCTCAGTGTGTCCCCACGACCCCACACCATCACAGCCTTGTTTGGGGAACTGCTGCCACCCTGATGGAGCTGGCCATCCAGAGTTACCTGTCCAGGGAGAGACCCCTGCCCCAGGGTGGGCCAAGTGTAATGCCCTACCTGTCTACCACAGTGACTGGTCTGAGGATGGACATGTGACCACAAGCCTGCCAATCAGAACCCTTCCCTGGGAATTTTCAAATGAGTGTTGAGGAGGAAGAGCCCAGAGCAATTAGAAGGTTGGTTTTGAACTAACAGCAATCATGTTTGCACACCTGTGAGAAAGCTGGTCTGCAAGCATGAAGCTGGCAAGCAGAGAGAAGTGGGGACATGACAGGGAATGCTTATGGGTCCTGAGTGCGACTCCGGCTTCAAATGAGCCTTTCCATCACCAGGCCTGTTGATATATGTGCTAACATATTCCTTTTGTGCTTAAGCTAATCCAGGTGAGGGTTTTGTCATTTGCAACCAAGTTGTCTAGGCTCCCTGGACTTGTGAGGCATATTTACTCCCAGAAATGCCTGAGGCAGAGTCTCTTAACGGCCTGGTCCTGAGCTTGCCTTCCCAAACCGAAGACTTCATGGCTTGTCAGATGGCTGGTCCCCTTGGCTCAGGGGGAAGTGAAACACCAAAAGGCAGGACATCATGTGGGCTCCAGGAAGTCGGGCAGGCAGGACTTAGCATCTCTAAAGGAGGGTGGTAACTCAGGCAACCGTGCTTCCTCCGTGAGCTTCCTCGTCTGTTAAGTGGAGACAGTCAGGAGGGCCGTAGCAGGATTTCATGAGACTCTCAGCATAGTGCCAGGCCCTGAGCAGAGGCTCAGTAAATGCTAGTTCCTTGCTGTTCAAAAAGCAGTAAGGACACATCTTCTGCCCTCGGGCTGCTCACTCGCAGCTGTCAGGTTAGCATCGTGGGAAAAAATGTAAGGGTCCATTCAAAGCCAAGTTTCTACAAGAAAAAAATGTCCTGGGAAGAGTGCCGGGCTGGGGCAGCAGGGCTTGTCCTGAGCTGACATGAGGCAGCCTCACTTCTTGTAAGTTGAGGGAGCTGGAGGAGTAACCCTAAAGTCTCTGCAGTCCCCAGATACTGCAACTTTCAGGGCAAGTGATGTAATGCCTACTAACAGTTACTGAGAGTTTGCAAAGAGCTAATAAGCACTTTCTGCCCACTGCCTCCTTTAATCCTCACCACAGCCATATGAAAAAGGCCTTTTTCCTCCCTACATTGTAGATAGATAAACTGAGGCAAAGAAAGGCCAAGTGCTCAAGATTGAGCAGGAAGAAAGTGATGGAACCAGGACTCATTCCCAGTCTGACTCCACAACCTACATCTTAACCATCATGACTATGATGCACATGCACACACACACACACACATGTGCATGCACACACAAGCACACCCCCGTACGTACACAGTGCACACACACATCCTCCCTGGTTCCACTGTGTGCTGACACACAGAGCAGCCTGTACTGCTGCCTGCATGGCTGCCTCGACCCCCTCCCACCGGCCTCTCCCCTCACCTTGGCTGCCAGACTGAGGCAACTGTCTAGCCCACTTTCACTACAGACCCCGCTCCCTGGCACTGCCAGCCTGGGGGCTGAGGAGCCCCACGGGGCACACAGACCTCATCTCCTCTGCCCGGCTCGGATGGCACCAGGTGGTCTAGTTTTGGTTTCCTGGACGCTTCCTTGGCCTCCTTCCCCAGGCAGACACCTCCTGGGGACTGTTCTTAGGAGGGGTCACAGTGGTCAGGGGACAGCACTGTTTCGGGAGGCAGGGCGCCCTGATTCTGGCTCCTGCTCCTCCCCTTCCTGTGTAGCCTTGGGCTATTCTATCACATTTCGGCCCTCAGTTTCCTGATCTGTAAAATGAACACAGGATGCTGGGTTCAACCAAGGTTTCATGACCTCGGCATTCTTAACCTTTGGGGTCAGACGGTTCCCCGCCATGGGACTGTCCTTCACATGGCAGGGATTCAGCAGCAGCCTGGCCTCTCCTCACTAGATGCCAGTAGCACCCTCTCTCAGTTGTGACAATCGCAGATGTCCTCAGACACTGCCAGATGTACCTGGGAAGCAGAAGTGCCTCCAGTTGAGAACCACTGGGTGAAATGGTCCCCAAGGCTCTAGCACCCTGGGCTCAACATCACTGTCACAGTCACATCTCCCGAACTCCTCCCGCTGCCCTGGACCTGCCTTCTGCCACTCCAGGCTGTCTCACCAGCTCTGCATTGGGGCAGGTCACACACGTGTCTGTCCTGCCGTCCACTCTGTCCTCTCACATGAGAGTCTCTGGGCTTGGGGTGGGAGTGACAGGGCCGTTTATTACCTCTTTCCTTACAGTCCCATAGAGGCGAGGGCATCTCCACCTGGTCCCGAGGGGAGGCCAACACAGGAGACACGCTCCTAAGGTCTCTCCTGACCCCTCGCTTTTTCCCCCACAAGGTGACTGAATGCGTGAGATGGCAGCATTCTGACAGCCATTGGTGCCACTTCTCTAGGAAGCAGAAACAATATTTTAAAAGACAACACATGAGTATCTTCCTACTCTGGGGACCCAGGTTGTCTGCACATGAGAACCGTCAGGTAGACCACAAACCTCCACAGAGTTGGCCGGGCGTGTATCCACCCTGCAGACCTGTCTCTCTGCTTATGTTCCAGGGTCTGTACTTGGAAAGAGAAATGTTAGCAAGCTCTTCTGGCTCAGGATAAAGCTCCATGGATTCCCTAAGGCATTATTATCAGCAACAATGCTGAGACACGCCCCCATCTGACTTTGGTGCTGTTTCTCAAATGCTATAAAACCTGGAGGGAAGAGGATTGTGAGAGATGCTCCCCTCAAACACTCCAGCACCCAGCACCTAGCAGATGCTAAACAAATATCTGCAGAGTAGATTTGTTGAGTGAAGGCCCAGGAATGGACGGTCTGTCTGCAAGGTAGTGAGCTCCCCAAGACAGGAGAAAAGGCAACAAAGGGTGATGGCCACACAACAGAAATGATACAGAGGCAATTTAAGTATGAATTTTGTATTGGATTAGGTAACTTTTAAAATACATGCCAGGTTCTAGAGTCCTGTGGCTGAGGAGAAAATGAAGTAAATCCAAAATGATTCTAATAATAATAGTAGTAATAAGAGGCCCTGGGATTCTGGGAGTTGAGTCACTTACCAGGGAGCACCAAGAACATCTTGAAAATCATCCCTTTGTAAATGAGCCAGAGAATACTGCGTTACTCACCCAGTCAGACCATCTGGCATCAGATTCACTTGACTTAAAACAAAAACAACACCCACTTTCTTTTATGTCCCTGTCTGAGTTTGGGCTTTCCCACAAGGAGAGCCTGAGCAGAGGGCCTGAGGTGGGAGGTTCACTTGGGAGGTAACTCCAGTGAGCAATAGTGAGCAAGCGACAGGGGAGAGGGAGGCAGGGAGGCAGGGCAGCCTGAGCCTGTACTGCGGGGAGCAGGGGCCCCATCTCCCCAGGGCCACCTGAGCTGCTTCCAGAATCTCCCAGAATGACCTGCAGGAGGGCCAGGAGGCTGGGGAAGTTATCCACATCTCTCCCTTGCTGGTCAGGTTGGCTGCTCGACTGGCCTGCAGGCATGCACGCACACTATGGACTGGGCTTGCATGTACACAGGCCACTAGAGGTTCAACTGCAAGTCTGAGCTCACACTGGGCTGCCCCTGGCAGCAGCCAAAATGAGATGAGGGATGAGGAGAAGGGAGTGGGGCACCAGAGGCTGCTTCAGGCCTACCTGCACTCACTGCTCTACGTCGCCTCTAACTCAATGCCACTGCCCCACGGTGAGTCTCCAGTACAGCGAACAGCCCTGTGTGCTGACCCCCAGGCTGTTGCTTGTGATCTTTGTAAGACCACCTGTCCCCCTCAAACCCTCCTGTCTTCAAGCCAGTCTGAAACCATTAGTGCTGCCCTGGAAGCCCTTCATGATGGGAATCGTCTCCGTAAGTCCAACTCAAGCTCCAGCTGTTCCTTCTCCAAATGGAAGCTCCCCCCTTACACCCCAGTGAGTCACCTGCCCTTCCTCTCTGGGGTATAATTATCACTATATTTGGTCTTTATCCCCTGGCACAGAGCTCCTCAAACGCTTGCAATTTCCTGAGTAATAGGAGCATCTTCTGTCATGTCAGAAGGAGCCCCTTTTCAGCTTATGCTAATGAGGTGACTTAGGGTGGGGCCCCCAGATGCCCTCAGGATGGGGCTGGTCACCAGAAAGGCCAGGCATTGGGGGCTGGAAATGTGGGCCATCCTATTGCCCTCTGCAAAGGATAGGAGGGTGGGCAGGGGTGGGGAGGCAACAGATTATTAAAGCTGTTGAACAACATGATTTGATGAACTTCCATGTTAATGGATGCATCCACACTCCAGTTCCATGGGCCCAGAAGTTCCCGTGCTTGGGACCCTTCTGCACCTCTCCCTATGGGTCTCTTTCATTTGGCTGTTCTGAGTTACATCCTTTACAATAAAGTAGTAACGTGGTAAGTAAACTGTTTCCCTGAGTTCTGTGAGCTGCTGTAGCAAATTACTTGAACATGATGAGGGGATTGTGGGAACCTCTGAGTGACAGACAGTTGGTCAGATGTGCAGATGATAATCTAGACTTGCAACTGGCATGTGAGGTGGGGGCAGTCTTGAGGGTGTAGGACACCAGCTCGTGTTGCAAAATCGCTTGGTGGTTTTGAAAAACTCATGTTGGATTTCCACGTGTGCATCCCTTAAATGTCCTGTGCTTTGGCCCTGACATTCTCCCTGCCTGGTAAGCCTTTGGTCTTCATTTTCAACCAAACTCTGCCCAGCTTCATAGCTCACCTAAAATGTAATTTCCCACATGGAAACTCATTCTTTATAACAGTATTTTTTGAGTGAAATTTTCATTTGCGTTTCAGCGTCCCCACAAAAAAAGCCTCTCGAGGTCAGGGACAAGGTCTTATCCCATGTGTGGGAGCGGACATGAGATCGTCGGTGACTTGCATGAGGAAAGGAGAGCAATGCAAAGGGAAGACACTGACAAATGGTCTCCAGTTCCTCTAGGACTCGGTTTGTTCCACTTTAGAATGAGGGAGGGGCCTGAGCAAAATCAGAGTTGACTCAAGTGCAGTCTGAGAAGCACTAGACCTGCTGGATGTTTCTAAAGAACACATTCAGAGGCCTGATAGGTCTGGGAGAGGCTCCATGCTTGGGCCCCTTTGGGAGTCATGTGGCTCTACAGAGAATCCTGGTCAGCTCTGTGTCAGTCAGCACCACCCACACTCATCCAGCCACAGGAAGTCTTATATATTATAAAGCCCAAGAATATCCAGACAAAGTGGACTAGCCAAGAAGGCACATGGGGTAAAGTTAGACTCGACATGTCATTGGTCCTTTCCAGTTCAAGAATTTTACAATCACCACTAACTTCTGACTAAACGGAACACTATAGAGACTTAATATTTTACTCAGGAAAAAATGTCATCCGAGAGCTTTCCAAAGGTGAGGAGGCAGTGAGCATGCAACTGTGATGGGGGTTGTTCAAAAGGATGGATGAGCCCCACAAAGTGCTAGCAATACTGACACGAAATTCAAATATGGGAATTGGACAATATCAGAGGATATTCATTTGGTGTCCATGGGAGAGCTTGGCAGGGTGGGTATGAACCCCTGAGATACACACTGATTTGTGTGAACGCATATGTTTCCTGTATAAGGATTCAGTGCTTTCAACATGTTCTTAAAGGGGTCTGCAAGCCCCCAAAGGCTGAGTCTCTTGTACTCCATGATGGGCCAGACTGACATTTCATGCTTCCATAGGAAACACAGGCAGACACCTTCAGCTCACAGAGGAGGTAGATCGATGGGCCTGGGCCATCCTGTCTCTTGCTGGAATTCTGCCTTCAGTACACTCATTAATGAGTTCTTTGCACTAACTCCCCTCAAGCTTGTTATCGCTTAACTTCAGCCCTGTACTTGACCTTTACACATCCCCATTTCCTTATCTGTCAGTCAGGAACACCACAGTATAATTGTGAGGGTCAAATAGGAAGATAAGGCACCATACAACATGCCAGTTAAATAGTAGTGAGCACTTACCCAAATTACCCACCCTTTCAAAAAACAGGAAAATCCCCACTTGTTGGTTTAAGTCTAAAAGGAGAGAGGTTTCATCTATGATTCAGACTACAGATATCCTGCTAGGCAACCTCTAGCTTGTATTTTATAACTAAACGCTTTCCAGTTTTCAGAGTGGCTTCTAGCTTGGCACATTGTTTATTGCTCTCTGTCTTAGATGTTCTTATCATTCTCTATCTCTTCCAGTTTCTGTCCTGCCCAGAGCTCTGGGGAAGAGGTGATATGCTGTTCTCTCAGGTATGCGGGGTCAAGCCAGCAGTGACACCTTCACTGCGCAACTTCACCAGGCCCCTTGGACACTGGCGTCTTTGGACAAGTTAGTGGGAATGCTGCATTTCTGCATTGGGAAGAGGGCTACCAACAGAACCTGATCACATACTCTGGAAAGAGTCCTGGAGGTAAATCCAGCTTCCCCCATGTGACAAGGTGAAAGAGCCCATCAGTGCATCCTAATCATATTAGTGGTCATTAGAGAAACTAGTGATGATGTCATTGACATGACAAATAATTTAGTGGGAGTTTGCAAGGCACTTTTACAGTCATTTAATTCTCTTGGTTCTCCTTGGCAAACCCAGGTGAAGGCATCCAGCTAGGGGGAAACAAGGTCTGTTCACAGGAAACCCAAGTGTTTAGTTATGAAATATAAGCTCTAGGACCATCAAAGGAATTTGGGGTGAATTGCAGGAGACCCTTAACCAACCGATTGCTTAAGAAGTAGGAGAAAAAGACAGTTCTGAAGCCAAGTCAGAAAACAACTTATGTAAATTCATGTTTAGAGATTGCTTACTGTGTTCTGGGCATTTTCAATGTAAACCACCAGCCTGTTAGCCAATAAGGAAGCTGAAGTACAGAGCAACTTCATTACTGCTCTATGGCATGTGGCCAAATAAGCTGGGATGCTAGACCCTAAAGTCCAGACCCCTGACCACTCTCCAGTGGCCTGGGTGAAGCCAAGCACTTTGGTTACAAGTGGAATTGCATTAGGGAACACCCCTCTCAAAGCAGAATTCTTGGCCTTACCTGGTATTTGTGTAACCCTTCATTCCCAGATTCTCTTAGCAAAGCTCTCCTACAATGTCCAAGTCTGGTAGCTCCAAAGCAGAAGTCTTTTATTTCTAGTATTTTTTTCATGTATTGATTTTTTTATCCTCTGAATTCCTCAGGGTGTTGACTTCCTGATCACTGTTGTTTTAATTGTGTCTTAGAATAGCAACTCTGTTTATCAAACCGTGAAATTTCTGTTTGTGGGAAATCTAAGACATAAATAAGTAAAGAGACCTGAACACACAACAAACTACTAAAATAGTCAGCATTAATCAAACAAATGAAAATGAATCAACTTTCTGTCTCACCCATAACATTAGAAAAGGCAGTAAAACACAATTCTTGATTATTGATTAAGGAAGAGTACACTGGTAATTGTAGTTTCTAAATTAATCCACACAAAGAACACTTAGACCTTTACACTGTCATTTATGTGTGAGAGGTAGAGGCCCATTAAAGTCTTTTAGTATTACTTGTAATAACGTAAGAGTAGGAAACAACTTCCTTGTACTAAATCCAGGGAAAGGAATATTACACAGCAATTACAATTCATTAACAGAAGTATGTTAGCAAATATTAAGTAATAACATTGTGAAGTACTTATATTTAATGTAAATGAAGTGAGCAGGGCTTCGAATTATATGACAAGAACTTGAACAAAGACAAAAAAAAGGCAAGAGACCCTCTGAAGTTTAGTGCGTTATCTTTTACGTATGGCTTAGGTGATTTCCTTTATCAATTTGTTTTGATTAGATATATATTTCCAACATTTCAAAAGAGAACACTATTAATTTCGTACTGGAAAAATAAGCATAATTTAGAAAGGCTTCAAAACAGACTTGCAAACTTCAATACAGAAAAAACGGACTATACAAGAAGACCCTTCTATGCCTTAGTACAGGTCCACCAGAAGATTCCAAACACGGGATCTATTGTTTACTAATAATGTCACATTTTTACCTGTGTAAACCCTTTAACTTTAAGCACTTATCAAAGTTCAAATCATGCTTTATGTTCAAATCAAACTCCCACTTTGCCAAGTCATTTGCAAACATCTACTGAGCATCTATTCAGCTCCTATGGAAACAAAGGATTAAGCACAAGCCCTGACCTTTAGAAGTTCTGGTCTGAGGGCAATCGGTGCTTAGAAAAACAATGACGACACACTGGGGCAAATGCCCTACTGGGGGGTCTACACTAGGCACTTATTTCCGGGTTAGCCTCAGTAGGCACTGACAGAAGGAACAGTCACGGGAGCACCCTGATGCCAGAAAGCTGACGGTGACGTAGGTTACGGAGGCGCTGTGTGATTAGCCAGGCAAAGGGGGAGAACATGACAAGATCCTAAGCATGTGCAAAGGCAAGCAGGCTGAAGGGCATGTGGTCTTCAGATTCACAGCTGGGAGGAGAGCCGAGGTACTGAGTTGGGAAAAGACAAGAGGAGGCTGGAGGTTTATGACCATGTTAATGAGACTTGGAGTGAGGAGTCTGTCAGCAAGGGTGGGGACACTGTGAAGACTTGGGTTCTAGAAGCTAGAGTGAAGGGCAGGCAAGAGGCAGGGAATCCCAGATTTGAATAAGCGGATTTGAATAGTGAAGAAGTTGCAAACATAAACAGAAGCAGCACCCCGGAGGATGGCCTGGAATCTAGTAGATTCTCAGTAAGTACTATGAATAAGTCAGTCAGAATGAGCGCACAGCATGAGAAACCAGATGCAGAAGCGAGCCCTCCACTCAACAGAACTTGGCTGCTTGCAGGCGAGCTAACGAGACGTGTTGAACATCTATGATTCAAATCTCTCAGAGGACTAAGTGGAACCCTAATTCTGAAGGATATTAGTAGAAAAAACCCCAAAACACAACAGGGTTCCATGTGGCAAATGACTTTAGGAAAGAAGAGATGAAAGGCTAGAAGTGGTTGAACTTCTCAGAGCCTTTAACAAGCTCATGTGCAGTATGACTTTCCAAAGGATGGGTACATGTTTCCCAAAGTATTTTGCCATTGAGCCCTTATTTCCATAATTGATTAGTGACCTCTGAAACACAATGGACAATGTTACTAGGCCACGATGCATGTGTGTGTGCATGTGTGAGCGTTACATGGGATGTGGTTCTGATACAGACATAAGAAAAACCCAAGAGCAGTTGTAATGCAACATGTGAAGAAGGGGTCATCACTGCAAGCAACTCCTGTATTTCTAAAACTCCACATCTCAAAAGACATTGACTCAAGGTCGCCTTCTGATTCCACCGCACTGTCACCATCTCTACTTGTATGGCTTCTCTTCACCTACAGACTTAGCCCATGGCCAGCGGCAGCCCCCCAGCAAATGGCTCCAGCGTGTGTACTTCATTCACCTCCAGTTTTTTTCCAAACCAAGTTCCATGTCTGACCCATTTCAACATCCGCATCCCACTTTTTCCTCTCTCTTCCACCCTTCCACACTTTCTGAATGCCAGGGACTGGTGAATTTCACTCCAGGCTGTTCTATTTTATCCCTGGTTGACCTTGTATTTAAAACTGGAATCCTCGAAGAACCTAAACTTGGATGTAATGCACTCTCTTTTTAAAAAGCCCACATGTACCGCTGAAGTTTGTGTACTGCTCTTGGCTGTAACATAATTCACCTCTTCGTTTATGATTCTGATATTTGCGGAAAAATATTGTCCCCAAATGCCATTAGTTTCAACTCCTCAATCTGTCTTTCCTGACACTTAGTCAATGATTCTCTGGCTCTAATTCATCACATCAGACAGAATGCAAAAATTGAATTAAAACATTTCAGGGCAGGTAGAATACAGATTAGACACAGGATGTGGTTTACATTGTGAAAAGCAATGCTCACACCAATAAAATTTGAAAACATTTAAGGAAGAAATTACTTTAGGAGGAAAAGAAAAGAAACACCCCAGTGTAGGTCTCTAAGTGTTGTCAACACACCTACATAGCAGAGAGCTTCTTGTTCTGGGCTGATGATTTCACATTATATGGCTTCCATGGATTTCCTAAGGCTTCTCCATCGAATCTACCTTTTCATTATGGAAAAGAATTCTCTATCATCCCAGGGGAAGCAAGTCTTGTTTATTAACCTTGGAGATGTCAGGAATTAAAGTAGTGAGAGTCCAGGCTGTAGGGAGTGTCACTGTTGCTTGACTGTAAATTCCGGAAGGAAAGATGTAAGTGTGTTTGACTTATCATTGGGTGTCCAGGATCTACCACAGGCCTGATACATAATAGGTACATAGTACATATTTAATAAATGGGTTCAGTAAATGGATGGGTGGGTGAATGAATGGATGGATGGGGTGCCAGAGTCAGCATGAGCACATGGCCATACTACCGCAACAACTACTAGTCCAATAGTAATAATCATACCATAGTGAACACTAACAAATTACCTAGGCACTTTTCTGGGTGAAGATCTCTCCATTGTGTAGTAGGTGCTATTATTATTTTCCTTACTCTGCAAAGAAAGCAAGGCTTGGAGTGGCAACTTGCTCAAAGTAACAGAGGTAGGAATTACTTGTCTCCTGTTCCCCACCTTTACCTGGTGATGAAGAATACCTGGTGATGACAATGTCTATATCAATATGGTGACAGAGTATCCATGAGAAGGTGACAAAGGCTATTCTAGCCATCCTGCCACTGATTTTTTGTTTTGGCTGGTGTGTGGGGGGGTATTTTTATGTTTCTTTTCTGCACTCATTCATTTAATACTTATTCCTTTTTATATCAGAGTCAAGCAAAAAGACTGTGATGAGCATATTAACGGATAAACGTTAAATCCATTTTCTGTTGGGTTCTCTCCTGAGTGAAAAGGGCTAACACATAGATTACACAGCTACTCTGTACTACACACTATGCTAGATACATTGCATGTGGGAAATCACTTCATTTTTACCACAGGCCCTGAAGCAGGCATTTTCTTACATTTTCCCAAGGAAAAAGACAAGTTGGGTGCTTATGCAAATTTTTCCTGCCACAGTAAATTCCCTATTATTTCACTGACATGGGGGAGGATGCTGGAGGTGAACACCTTGGCTGTCCAGCAGCTGAGTCTATACTTAGCTTCCATTTTGCAGCCTAGTAGGACCTGCAGCGAAGTACTCAGCTGCTATGTGCCTCAGTTTCCTCAACTGTAAAACAGACATGATGATAATGTCCTGTGTCTCATGGTTTGTTATTGGATTGAATAAGTAAATGCTGGTGGAGGATATAAACAGAATGTAGAACAAAATAAACATTCAATGTACGAATCTACTTGTCTAGTTAAGTAAGCACGAGCATGTATATATTGGGATTAAGTTAATTTTATAGATGAATATGGGCAGAACCAACATATTTACGTAAAGGCTTCTTAATTCAAAAGCATGCCAAACACTTCCATTTGCTTAGGGCTTTGTTGACTACCTTCAGGGTAGTTTTAAGTTCTTTTTTTATAACTCTTGCACATTTCTTATTAAATCTACCCTCAAGTGTTTTACCTTTTTTGTTACTATGGTACATAGGCTGTGGTCTCATAATTTGCATATATATTTCTGTGCATTAATTTTTGGCTCTGTCACCTTACTGAATCTCTTCAGTATAAATAATATATTTAACTTGATTCTTTAGTTTTCCAGGCATTAATCATGTTACCTAAAGGCAGAGATAATTTTACTTCTTCTTTTCTGATTTTCATACTTTTAATTCTATTCCCTTGCATAATCACATTGGCTCATATCTCTAGTACAATGTTAAATAACCATGTTGATGGTGGATGCTCTTGCCTTTCATACCTCTTTACTCTGAATGTTTCCAGTGTTTTTCTGCAGCCATGATGCTGGCTTTTAAATTAAGATAAGTCTATTGTACCAGGTGAAAAAGTATACATCAATTCTACTTTACTAAGAAAATCTTCAAGAAATACGTTGAATTTTGCCAAATGTCTTTTCAGCATCTGTCAGGATGATGATGTACTTGTTCTCCTTCTATCAACTTAACTAAGATAAAAAATGTTAACAGATCTCCTAATGCTACATCCCAGAATAAATTCCATTTGATCATGGGATATTCTTTTAATGTGTTGCCAAACTCTGCTAATATTTTATTTAGAACGTTTGTCTTTACATTCATAACTGAGATTGAACTATAGTTTTCTATTTCTGTTTTGTCTTCATTGCATTTTGGCATCATTGTTATGACTGCTTTATAAAAAGAATTTGGAAGTTTTCCTTCTTTTTCTTCCTAAACTGCACATTTTACAGGATGTGTAGGAATTAGCCAAGGGAAGCATGGTGTGGGGATAGAAGTAGGCATTACATTGAATGCATAAACCTCAGAAACAAACCTCAGTACCAAACATCAGTATGTGCAGAAAACTCTTAGCCTGAGACCACTTCCCACAAAGCCTGCAGCCTCCTCCTCCCGATTAATCCCTAATGCTTGTTCAGAAGTAGCTGCATACAATTGTTTTCTCCTGCATATTGATGCATGATGATTTCCTATATTAGGATTGCTTTTCCTCCTTCAGCAAAATTATGAGATTCTCTGTTTATCTCAGAGAAGTTCTTAAACTCCAGCAACAACCTGGTGTATAAAGAGCTGGCCTCAGGCACACACCACTGATAAATGAAGTCATTCACACATTTATTCACTCATTTATCCAACATTTATTAAGACTGTTGGCAAGACCAGGAAAAATCAGACACAGCCCCTGCACTCAAGATCTCAAGAATGAGGGTGGTCTAGTCCTAATGTGCATGACAAATTAAGCTTCTCGATGGATTTTTTTCAACTAAAAAGCAATTATCCCCACATTTTTTTTTTTTAAACCTCTAGTGCTGCTGGCCAAAACTCAGAGATAAAAATCAAACAAGTCAGAAACATTCCTGGGATTAGGTGGAGGCGGTAGCAATCCCTGAGTGTCTCAAGTACTTCTGGTAGATCTCAAGCTGTGGGGTCATCGTGTACTATCTTTTTCCCAGATCACTTGTCAGAATTAAATATACTCATATGTCACTGTGCTCCATCAGAATGACATGGCTCCCAGGAGCTCTGTCCCACTGAGACATATTTGAGAATCAGAATGTGCAACTCCCAAATAAATAGAACATACTGCTGGGGACACAGTAGGCATATATTAAAAAATTACTCACAGGCTCATGTTTTGAGATTCAGCTACATGAACCTCGAGTCTGCATGAGGAATATACTGTAACTTCCTTCAAAGGGATATCCTGAGGCAAGAGCCCCCTTCAGAGGGGATCTGTAAGAACTATATGACAATAAGAACCAACTGAGCCAAGGACTTAACTCTGTGCACACACAGTGTTGGGTTTATAATGTCTCATTTCTTTTTCACAAGAACCCCATTTGGTAATAAGCAGTATTACCTGCATTTTACAATAAACTTTGTAGTTCAGAACAGTTTTGGATTTAAGGAAACCTTGTGAAGAGCGTACAGACTGTGCTCATACACCTACAACCACTTCCCCTGGTTCTGACATCTTACATCTCTCTGGTGCGTTTATCACAACTAATGAATTAATATTGATACTTTATGCATAACTGAAGTCATACTTTATCCAGAGTTCACCATTTTTCCTATCACTGTTCTTTTTTCTCCTCCAGGATCTCATACAGAAGACCACATCACATTTAGTCCTGTCCCTTAGGTTTCTCTAGATTGACCATTTCTCCGACTTCGCTTGTTTTTGATGGCCTTGATAGTTTGAGGGGTACCAGTCAGGTAGTTGTTGATTGCCTCTCAGTGTGGGTTTGTAGGGTATTTGTCTCACGATCAGACTGGGGTTTTGGGTTTGGAGAGGTAAAGTGCCATTCTCATCCCATTATATCAAGGGTACCTGCTGGCAACATGACATGAATGTGCACGTTGACCTTGATCACCTGGCTGAGGTCATGCTTGTCAGGTTTCTCCACTGAAAAGCTACTCTCATTTTTCCATCTTTACACACTAGATTAATCGGAAGGAATTCACTGTGGGCAGCCCATACTTACAGGATGGGGAGTTATGCTCCACTTTCTGGAAGGTTATTCTCTACATAAATTATCTGAAATTCTTCTGCACTAGAGGTTTGTCAGGAAGCAACGATATCCTAACAGCAATGAGCACACCACTATTCAGATTTTTTTTTTCTATTACTATCATACAGTTAAAGGAACCAGGGATCCTTAGATAAATGGCTAATTCTAGGACGGCGACAGGGACTATACAAGGTGAGCACGGAGCATTACAAAGGACTAGAAAGCAAGGAAGTGCTCAGACACACATCACACACTCATCAGTGGTGGTATGAAATAAGGGCACAGGAGATAACTCTAAGAGCTCTCAATGGCCAAAGCTGGAACAATAAGTAACAAAATGAGTGATGTAGAATTAATTGTAACCCAAAGTATTAAATATATATCCACCAGTCCACACCGACATAGATAAGTGGTTGTATCGCCAGTTTTTAAAGATGGGGAAACTGCAGCTCAGCAAGGTTCAGTAATTTGTCCATGATCACACAGCAGGATTTAACCCAGACATTCTGACCCATACATTGTTAGAAGCGTATGCCACACCCAATACTCAAAACTCCTTGAGATAACGTGTGCAGTGTCTAGGAAGGCACGAGGTGTGACTAAGCTCTCAATAAATGTCCACTGTTAAGATCATCATGATTGTCACCTCCCTCGACCTGTGTGGCTCCTCAACTGCACTTTCTGACTCCAGGCCTTCCTGGAGCTGCTCTGCTCCTCTGCCCAGTGTGCCCCATTCCCCCATTTTCTCTTCCTTGAATCCCACTTGTCTTTCAAAGCTCTGATGAAGCCACTTCTGACTCCTGGCCGTGATGACTGACATGGTGACTCAGCAGCTCCACCCGGCCAGCCCCTCCACCTGCCCATGGTCTCCAGTGGCTTGGACAGCACCCCTGGCCCAGTGGACCAAGCGGCAGGAGGGCGGGAACAATGAATCACACACAGTGGCACTTAATAAATATCCACTGTGCACATGCATGTGTTCATGAATGAGTGGATGGGTGAATTAATTAATTAATTGATTAATTTGTGTTTGTGTCGCTTGGTGCCCAGGACAATGATTGAGCAACAGCAGGCACTTGATGCATGTTTGCCAAATGAATGGATAGATGGATGGATGGATGGAAGGAAGGATGGATAGATGGATGGAAGGATAGAAGGAAGGATGGATGGATGAGTGAGTGGATGGATGGGTAAATCTTCTTTGTAGAAAACTGACCCCATAGAAGGAACAGGCACCAGTAACGCCTACCTGGAGCAGTGAGGCCCAAGTGCCCCCTGGAGGAGACAGCTGCTTACAAGCTGCTAGCCTGCTCCCTCTGGCAGGCTCTCTGCACCATCAGAGCCCCGTGGTTTCTCTCTGGCTTCAAATGGCCCCAATCAATAGGAACAAGAGAACAGGGTGCTCGACCAAATCAGCTGCAGAGCAATCAGGGATCCAGTTACACAGCTGGCAAGGCTGGAACTACCCGCTCCACTACAGGGCAGAGGCCCAGGAGCAGAGCCCACTGCCGGGAACACCCTTCTTACTGGTACTCTGTTAATGGGAAGAGGCGGCACTGCTGAACACTTCACCATGTGCCAGGTGCCCAGCCCCATGACTCCTCACCCCTGCCCAATGAGGCCACCATCTCCACTTCACAGATTGGGAAACTGAGGCACAGAGAGGGAAAGTAAACTCTTCAAGATTTCAGAGCCAGTAACTTCCTAAGCAGGGAAATAAGCTCCTGAGTCTAAGCCCTTAACCCACAAGCAGGTTTTCCCAGCCTTCCCCTTCTGCAAATCCTCGGTGAGGCCCCTCCTTCCCCAGAGGCCTCCTGGTCGCTCCCAGCCATGTGCCACTGACTTCTGGCCACAGCAAGATCTGTGCTAAGAGTCATCTCACAACCGTGCCTTATCCACCTGCTCCCACCTCTTCGCTCTGACTCTCCTAGAGGGCAGGAGCTGAAGTGCCTCGTCCCCCTCAGGGCACAGGGGGCACTCAGTAGGCACCCAGCACACATCTGCTGATGGGCTGTTTCACTGGGCTTGGCATTTCCTGGGCCTATTTGTTCCCCTGCAGTCATTAGCTACTGTGTAGAACTGCAATATGATCTACTGGAAATGATTTTGAAACTCAAAGCAGGCACTTAATAATTTGGGTAAGTGACTTATCCTCTCAGAAACCTTATCACCGCTCTAATGGGACTAATAGCCTAACCCCAATGGTTGTCAACTTTAGGACACAAATATTAATGAGCACTGAGTCCATGGTTTGAAAAGTCTGCAGCCCAGTGCAGGAAGCAGACATGGGATCCAAAGGCTGCAACAAAGTATGTTGAGGGCGAGAATTCAAGCACACAGGGTAAAACGAAAAGCAGGAGGGAAGCACCAACCTAGCCTGGGCAATCAGAGAAGACTTCTTGGAGGAAGAGATGCCTGAACTGAGCCATCAGGAAGGAGATGGAAATGGATGGTGGGGAAATAAGTGTACTTAGGGCTACCTTCAACCCACCGGTCCCCCAGGGAGAGAGGGATTTGTTAAGGACTAGACCCTCTCTGAGGGCATGCCCTGTTTAAAGCAGGAAGAAATATTCTCTATAAGTATGAAAGGTGAAGTGCTTTTTTGCCTTTGTGCTGAGCCAGGACAACCAGGCAAAAACCACCACCCTCCCCCATGAAAAAAATATAGGCCTGTTCCTTTAAGACTCACAAAGCACAGCAGAGGCTCCAGTGAGAACAGCCAGTGATTCCAGAGAAGATGCCAGTGGAGGAGGCCTCCGGTGTCTTCACTGTCCCATCTGCGCTGGGCAAACACTTGCCCGGCTGCCTGGGGTGAGAGGCACCTTCGGCGTGGCCTGTGAGCCGGTATTGAGGGCTACCGCAAGGGAGCTTGGAACTGTTTAATAAGACGTGGTCCTTCTGCTCTCAGAGGTGGGTGCAAAGCCAAGGTCAAGCCCTAGAGGAAGGAGAACCTCAGGCGCCCCCAGCACAGTTTCTTGGCTTCATCTCGTGTCCCAGCTCCGACAACAGGCACATCTCTGCCTTCAAATGGCTCAGTCTCGGCTGCCAGCACCCCAGTTCCATCTGTTCCTTAGAGGTTCCATCCCAAAGGCAGAGTTCCCTTTACTGCCTGTGCCCGAGTAGGCCCACAGCTCTTCTCTGCCCGAGACTGTGGTTGGTGGTGGGCTCCAGAATCGGCCTGTCTGTCTCTGATACTATCCTGCCACTGCCACTCACTAGCCACGTGATCTGGGGCTCTCTCCTGCACTTCCCCAGGCCTTGGGGTACCTCCTCTGTAAAATGGACCCCCCGGGCTTTTCTGAGTGGAGTGAGTGAAGACATAAAAGCATTCAGAATGGCGCCTGGCAGGGGACGCAGGGGGGGCACAGGTCTCCCCCTTAGTGTGACTCATGGGCTCCTTGTGTCCATCATAAGCAGAAACACACACAAACTGTGGCTCCTGCTCCTGGAAGGAAGCGCTCCATGGTCGTTAGCCATGGTTATTAGGAGCAGGAAGAGGACAGGGAAACTGAAGGAAAATGAGCAAAGACAGAGAATCTCATAAAGTTGCTAGGCCCGAGGTTTCTGGTTGAGGTCCTGGACGTCTCTCTAAGGGGGCCCCAGGCCTCCCAGGCTTCTCATCTTCAAAGATCAGCAAACACCCACTTTCTCACGGGCCCCACAGCCATGTAGGACTTTTCCATCAAAGAAGCTGCTCTTGATGGAAGCAAGAACTATGTGAGTTCACAGTCATGCCAACATTCACGCCTCCGGCATCAGAAGTAGGCACTGAAAAGTCAGCGACTGCAGTGTGAACAGACAGGGGAGAGGTGGACCTGCAGACCCACACCTGGGTACATCACTTAACCTCTCTGAGCCCATTTACTTATCAAAATCATTGGGGCAATAATGAAGCATCTAACATGCAGGGCTAAGCTGAGAACAACCCAAGTGCGCTGTGAGAGGCTCACTGCATTCCAACGAGACACTGACCTTCGTATGTTAAAAGCACTACACTTACGAGTGACATCTATCGAGCACTTTCTATCTGCCAGGCCAACACAAGCACTTTACCTATATTGACTCATCTGATTCTCATGCCAACCCAACAAGGTGAGTACTAGAAGGCCATCTCCATTTTACTTCCAGGAAACTGGGGCACAGAGAGGTCAAGTCACATGCCTGAGGTTACACAGCTAACAAGTGGCAGAACAAGGTTTCTCAGTCCAGAGTCCCCAGGGACCCAATGCAGATTCAGCCTTTGCTTGCTGACCACAGTCTAAGAGGTCAGTGAGTACTCGATATCCATTCTTCTCTCTCTCCTCTTCGGTGCTCCCACCAGGGACCCAGCCTACACCAGATGCATAACAATCACCTGGAGAGCTCTGCCCAGTGACTGAGAAGATAGCTGGCCCTAAAGGTGCATCCTGCCCTCCCAGCTCCCAGGCTGGTTCCCCTGAGGATGAACTCACTGCTGGCTGCTCACTTCCTTCCAGAAGCCTCTCCAAGTAGTTGAGAGCCACTTTGCCAGACCCAGTGTCCACACCCGGTCACCATCCATGGACAGCTGTTCTCCCAGACACTGGTGAGCACCCCCACAGGGTGGTGAGGGGACAGGGGCCCCGAGTCCTGAGCAGCTCTCAGGGACTGGAGCCCCCCGCCATCCCAAAGATGAATGTGACTGGGCAGGGTGAGATCAGCACAGGCCCGGGAGTCAGACAGACCTGAGCTTGGGGCCTGGCTCTGCCTGCCTTGCCCTGTGTCCTTGGGGAAGCCGCTCACCCTCTCTGAACCTCAGTTCCCTCATTTGTAAAATCCAATACCTGCCAGCACCTTTCTCACAGAAATGTTGTGCAGGTGAGACAAAGGACACAATGTCAGGTCCAGCACCAGGGGCTTTAGGAAGCAGTACCTGAGTGAGGACAACACTTTTTTGAAGGAAGGTTTGTGCTGGGCTGCTGGTCATCTCACTCCTGCCTGCACACCCTCCAGCCCTGTTTCTCCAACCCTCAGGCCTTGGGTGCCTAGGCCAATATGCCCCCTGCTGGTGCTGCCTGGCACAGGCCCCTCCCAGCCAGCCAGCCTTTAATCTAGCGGTCCTCTAAATTTTGAGAGTCTGAAACTTTGTAGAGGATCCCAAAGAGCTTTTGTTTATTGAACCAAATCTACCAAAAGTCACTCTATTCAAAATTAAAATGAGATATTTTAACATGTGTAATTCATTGAAAGTAATAAATGTATTATATGTTAGCTTAAATAACATAGCTTTTTTGGAAAATAGCTGTATTTTGAGAAATGAATAAACTAAGAAAAATAGCACTATTTAGATGTGTTGCTAAAACTCTTTAGTGTTTGTCTTACTAGAAAACAGCCAGACTCTCATCTCTGCTTTTATATTCCACCTGCCTTGATGTAGCCTCTGAGAAACTGCTTTGTACACACGTAAGAGAATGGGCTGGAAAAGGCAAATAAGTTCTTATATTAGTATGAAAATAGTTTTGACCTGTTGGACTCCCTGAAAGGGTCTTAGAGACCCTCAGGCTCCCCAGGTCATACTTTGAGAATAACTGCTTTTAAGCCCATTCTTTGCACACTGGCTGCTGTGGCAATGAGGTCCCCTGCGGGTCTGTCTTGCAGCCTAAAGTCTTTGCAGACGCCTGCTGCTCACAGGGCGGGGCCCAAGCTCCCCTGCCAGCATCCTGTGCCCTCTCATGGGCTGGGACACAGCCTCCTTCTTGGCGCTCCTTGAAAAGCATGAACAGTCCCATGTCCCATCTGTGGGCCTCACTGGGGCGGGCCCCTCCTCCCGGCCCACACCTTCTCACCCCAAAGACTCTCCACAGGCATCACATCCCTTAGGCATTTCCCCTCCTATGCCAGGCCAAGTAAGTGCTCACCTGCACTCACCTAGCACTCTCTGCACCCCTCATCCTGGCGCTCACCCCTTTGGAGCAGGTTTTCCGGGTCAGGAATCAGTCTCCTGTACTGACCCTGAGGCAGGGGTATGACTCAGGCTGGCGTTAGGCCCTCATGGCATCCATGTCTATCAGGGCGTTTTATCTAATGTATGTGCCCAGCCTGCCGAATGTCCTTTCTCACTACTTAACTGTGGTCCAAATTCCCATCCCCACAGTCATTATTCCAGTCCTTCAATTCTGAGACATACGCTTCTTTCTCCTCACATTATCATATTGCTGAGATCAGAATGCCTTACACTACTGTCTACATTTAACGTTTCTGATTTCTGAAAGAGTTGTAGCTAAATCGACGGTCTCCCTTACAATCAGCAGCATTTTACTTTATAATGAATATAATTACCCTGTTCCCAATATGATGCTGGTTATTCACACCGTGCCTTTAATTAAGTGCTTCCACATACCCCTCCTGTCCTCTGGAGAATCCCCCCGGGGGGTGGGAGGGTGTGCATAGCCTGGTTTCATTCACGGGGGAGTTTTTGGCAGGGACAGGAATGGAAGAATTTCAGGCAACGAAGCCTCAAAGCTGAGAACTGAGAGCGAGAAGGTGCCAGCGAGCCTCCAGTCACTTGACCTACAAAAGCTACTGCTTCTGTAGAAGTGACTGTCCAGACAGCACAGGGGCTGCTCCAACCCCTTTGAGGTGGTTGGTGTTAATGTTACTGTTTTGTATTTTGGGGTGTTTTTTTCTGGCCCCCTAGAGTTTATTTATTTTTGTATTTTAATTGTACTTCCTTTTGGTAGGAACACCTAACATGAAATCTACCCTCCTAACAAATTTTTCAATGTATGATACAGTGTTGACCGTAGGTACACGGGTGTAAGCAGACCTTCAGAACGCACTCACCTTGCTCTGCGACTTAACTCCCTGCCTCCCCTTGCTAATGGGGACCATAAAGTCATGGAACAGTCAGCTAACCAAGCCAGGACTTCGTGTTCTGTGAGGTAATAAATGCCCCTGGTGGGCAAGTCCCCTTCAGGTGGGTTATCTTCTACTTGCACCCAGAAGCATCCTTAATGATACAGCTACTGTTTGAACCCCTGTTTGTGTGTTTGCTTCCCTGTCACGTGTGGCCATCTATGCACATTTAGGAACATTCACGGAAAGTATGAACGTTAATGAACATCTATGAAAACTAATGTGTTTAAAGATTTACTAGTTGTAAGCACTTTAGAAGGCATATGATGGGTATCATCTCATTTTTAATCTCACAAAAAAATTTATGTGCTATTCAAAAAGATTAGCTTTATTTTCCAAATGAGAAGGGAACCAAACCTTGGACGAGGGAAAAAAACAGGGGCGGAGAGGCCAGAAGGCAAACCCAGTCATTCTGTGACGCGTCTAAGCGGCTTCTCCACAGCTACAGCCCCCCGGCTTCAGCCCATCCTTTACAGCCACTTCAAGGTACCCAGTTCCTGTTTGTGACACCCCCCCTGCCCCCAGCGAGGTAGGGCCCTTCCCCTCCTCCCCTCCCCGCCCCCTTCCAGCTGGCCCTCTGTGTTTGCCGCCTTCTAATTACCCTGATTCTTAAATATGAGAAACAATAATATTCCCGATTGCTTCCTCCTATAATTTCATGTAACCGGTCCCCTCAAATAGAAAGTCCTTAATTTAAATTGCATATTATGTTCCCATTCTGAGGGCAGACAGCTATTTTTTTCATCCAGCTAATTGTTCAAGAGACAAAGACATGGAACATATCGCACCAAATTAAGTATTTGCTAGTTGCTGTTACTACTGAGGCTACGTTGCATTCCTGATTTCCTTTTCCTTTCGAGGAGCTCCTAGGAAATCTTGGCATCTTTCTAAATAAGCCTATTTTTTGGCTTAGCCTACCCATGATTGCAGAAAGGCCAACAAATGCCGGAGTTGTATTATTACTGGTGATGATATGAGTAATTAAGACAACATATAGGTGTACATCCATATGTTCACTTGATAAAAGAGGGAAAAGATACAACTCATGTTTGTTGAATACCTACTGTGTGTCAGCTTTGGGCTGCACACAAGAAGAAATTCACCCATTCCCTCATTCTTGTTCAAGAACTACTTAAGAGACTATTTCCCTGCTCACACTGATGAGAAATGAAGAGTAGAAAAGTGAAACCACGTGTCTGCCCTGGGCACACAGCTGGGCATCAGAGGAGGGGAGTCTGGGGCCCAGGCCAGCATTAGGCCCACAGCATGGGTTCTTTTCTGGCTCCTTCGAATCTCAAAACTTGCTCCATGACAATATAAGTATCTCAGTTCCTACTGGATACATATGGTCATCTTCACAGGCAGCAAGTGACTTTCCTGGCTTTGGGGGATCAAGTTCTGCCTCAGAAGCCAGATGATCAAGGTGGCAGTGCAAACAGCTCCCAAGACAAGTCTTCCTCTCCCTGGCCCACTTCCCACACTGCCCACACCCAAGAGCCCTACACTGTGCCCACTGATTGCACACACCCTGGCTCTCTCCCCTACACACCTACCCAGCAGGTACACACACACGCATGCGTGCACACACACACACACACACACACACACACACACAGTTGCAGGAATTCAACACTTCCTGGGGAGTCAGTCCTACAGCTTAGCTCCTCTATGTCCAGGGGGAACCATCAGTTCATTTCATTAATACTCCCAGAACATCCAGCCTGCCCTGGGCAGCCCTGTGCACACAGACACGGGGCAATCATGGGCTGCCCGGTCCCAGGGGAGGGTCCCAGATCGTCACAGTTATGGCCAAAGCATGGGTCTAAGGAAAAAATGGTCAAGAAATAGTGTGCTTTATCAGAAAAAGAACGGAAGCAGGGAGACCTGGAAGAGGGGCCGGGGCCCGGCATCTGGATAGGACAGAGGCCTGATCAGATTTCCACCCTGAAGTGATAGTCCTTCCCACAGAAGAACTGGCCATGTCTGCTGCCATGTCCTATAGCAGGTGCTAGGGGTCCCCAACCACAGGACCCCAAAACATTCAGAGAGACCAGGAGTGTTCAGCTGCAAGGAGGAGAGATGGAAAACTCCCTGTGAGGCCCACTCCTACCTACCTCATCATCAGCCCATAACTAGAGGTCATTTCTTCAACAAATATTCCCTGAGCTCCTACTGTGCACTGGGCGCTATGCCTGGCGCTTGGGATATATCTGTGATGAAACAGCCATGTTGGCTTTGTGGCGCTGACATTGTAGTGATGGATATGGACACCCGGCCACGAGGCCCAGCAGCCTGACATGCACAGGGACACCGGCCCTTCACTTTAGCTCAGCCCCGCTGTCTACAGTGCAGGATCAGAGAGGCTGGGCGGGTCATGACCGGGGTCAGGCTGAGTCGGTCAGAGCTGGGTGGGCACATCTTGGACATGTGGGTGGAAGCCAACTGGCTGGGCAGCCAGAGCCTGTGTCACCACATGCCTGGGGTCCCACGTGGAGTGGGACCAAAGAGTTTGTCCCAGGGACACGAAATAGCCACCAGTGCATTTTAGGAACACATTTCTGGGAAGCAGGACATAGGGGCTCTTAATGGAGAGTTTTGAATCTTCTCAGGTTTTTAAGAATAGCAGGTTTAGTGAGATATAATTCACATACCATATTTTACAGGACTTTGAGCCACCTCGTTGTGAGGGTCAGGCTTTCTGAAGTTTGGAAGGGAGACAGAACACAAGACCCCAGGAGAGAGATTCCTTTAGCCTCAAGAAATGAAGTACAGCCTCAAGTGCTGAGCTGCTGAGGGACTGGGAACAGGGTGGAGGGAGGGTGGCCGGGAGCATGCCATCCTCAGTAGGGTGATACTGTAGGAGAGCTGGGGTCCAGGGAGCAGTCGGGCTGCACCCAGATCCTGGCATTGCCACTTCTTAGCTCAGTTCATTGGGTAAGACACTGACCCCCTCTGAACCTCAGTGTTCCCATCTGTAAAACAGAGCTGAGGCACATACCTGTGTCAGTGGGAAGTTGGGAGTATTAAGTGAATGGGGTCTCTAAAGCATCAAGCCCAGTTCCAGGCCCAGAGCATCACTATGAGAAGCATCTAGTTCTCCCTAAAACCTGCTCATTCAAAACACTCAAAAAGCCAATCATCTTCTAAGAGCACACAGTTGAAAACACCTCACCCCCAAACCATTCCTGCCTTCTTTCCCCCAAATCTGACAACCTCCCTCTGAAGACCAGGTGTTGATCTGCTCCATGAGGATATAAGGCAGGTAGGGTGGGGAGACGCCTGGGGGTGATGTAAGGCAGGAAGGCCTCCAGCTGCTGCAAAGGCAGCGCTTGCAGGAGGGCTGGGACATCATCTCCACCGTCTAAGAAAAAATGACCTGCGTGGGGAGTTTGATTTGCAGAGGGCAGGATCGTCATGGTAATGGGGACAGGTGAAGAGGGAAGTGTGGGCACTGCCTGCCTGCAGGAAGCTGGGTAAGGGTTTTGGGTGGGCAGCAGAGGCCAGAGAGAGCCTCAGGCTGCAAGAGGGGCAATGAGGGGAAGAGAAGAGATGGCACAGCACCCCTGCATTCACACATTCAACAGGCCTCTCTGGTTGTGCTACATGATGACATCAGCTGTTGACAGACTCTCTCCTTGACTAGGCAGTAGTCGGGTGCCTCCTGAGCCTCTCTCCGACTAGGTCTCCACCTTGACCCTTGTCCTGCTTTTGGCCTGCCTGCTGGGTTTTAGCAAAGAATCCTGCTGAGACCATTTAGCGAGAATTCCCCTCCACCCTGAATATCCGATGGATTCTTTGCCCCCCACCTTCGATGTCTAAGGTTTAACTTGCCTTTAGCAAGAATCCCATTAGGTCACTTTAACAAGAATCCCCTACCCTTGATGTCTCCCCTTAGTAAGTTTCCATCCTCGGGCACCCTGGCACTCCTGCCCACTCTCTGGCTACAAATTCCCACTGCCCCTGTTTTCATGCGGAGCCGAGTCCACCTCCTTCCCCTATTACAACAGTCTTGAATAAAGTCCTACTTACTGTTTTAACTTGTCGTGGAAGGGCCCCACCCTTTGTTCATCTCTACAGACCACAGCACCTAAAGTGGTGCTGACACAGAGCACATGCAGGGTATGCACAGAGGGGACCTGGAGGATGGGGTCGGGGAGAAGGGGGGGAGGAAGGGCTGCTAATGGAAGATTCTATAGGGGGCTCCTTCTTATTTCCCGGCGTGGGCCAGGCTGGCCTCTGGGCCTTTGGCTCTGCCTTTCCCTCTGAGCACCACCTGGCAGAACACCAAACTACGTGTCTGCCACTTCCTGGCTATGTGACTTCATATAAGCTACATAATCTCTCTGGCCTCAGTTTCTCTTCTGAAAAGTAAAGATTAAAGAACAGGGGAAATGCATCTAGAGTTTCTGAGTTACGCATTAGCTGTGATTAGCTGTGATGAACTTTGTCAGACCTCCATGACTGCAAGGAAAGCCTAACTGGGGAGACTGGGTTTAGTGCAAGGCCTTCTGTTCATCCCCCAAAAACTCCTACACATCCTTCAAATCCCAAATCACAGCTCACCTTCTACAAGGAGGCTTCTCTTCCCTAAAGGCTGCTCCCCAGACTCAGCAAGTCTTTGCTAGATCTGTCCCCCAGCACACACCCACCCCAAGGGTCTGTGTCTTACTTTCTTATCTGTCTCCTCACGCTGTAGGCTGCTATGGCTGACTTATCTCTGTATACCCATCACCTGGCACTGAGTCTGGCAGAGACTGAACATGGATACATTTGAAAGATGAATAAATGAAAGAAAGAATGAATGATCTTTCCAAGAGGAAAGCAGGTAGGAAAAATGTGACCATCTTAGGTGATGTGATGGCATATTTGAGACTCCAGGGTGGAGACAGACCCCTCCAAGCATACAAACAGAAGCAAAGAGGTTGTACACTATGAAGATAATAGAACTGGGACCTAAGAGATCTGGGACCCTAAGACTGCTTGGCCCAGTGCCTTAAACCTCAGAAAGCAGTGGAACATCCATGCAGAGGCTTAATGGGAAAAGGTTGCAACCCAAGAATTCCGTACCTGTCAGCTGGGCATTCATCCGTGACAGCAGCCAGGGAGGCATAACCGGAGAGTCCCTGGAGAAGCATAGCCTCAGGGACTTCTGTGCATATTTAAAAGTAACCGCTAGGAAAATCGAAAGCAGGATTTATACCTTCCAAATCAACAGAGGCAGTATATGAAAGTCAGACTGCCTGGGTTTGAATACCACTTCTGCCACTTGGTGACGAGGGACAAGGACAAGTGCTTTCATGTCCTGATGCCTCATTTCCCACCCACTAAAGGGGAACACTGAGACTGCCTACTTCACAGAGCTTTCGTGAGAGTTGAGCAGGATAATCCATATACAGTGTTTGGTCCAGGGACTGGCACATAGTAGGCTGCGGGGGATGCTGTGACGAGCTACTCAGATGCCCCTCCAGGAGCAAACGACTCCCCTCCTGCCCCCCCAGGTGCTGGAATGCTGCCAGAACACCTTAGCAAGCAACCCTTACAGGACAGTCCAGATGAGGAGAGCTTCTCCCCCAAGATCATGCCTCTGTGCAGAGATGGTCCACAGCCAACAACTGACCAGCACAGGAGGTACAGTGGCGCAGGCCTCCTGCCCCATTTTGGGACAATTCTGAAAGATCACCCAGCTTCAGAGATCCTGGTGGAGCTGGCTGGGGCCTGTGTGAGGACTGAACTGCGCCTGACTTCTCCCCACTTCCTTATCTTCCTTTCTGCAGGCGCTCCCGCCCTGGAGGCTGCTCCCTAAACAAACGTCCTCAGGCTAATGTCCTCAAGAGTTGCTTCCTGGGGAACCCAGCCTCCCAGCAAAAAGGCTAACATGAGAACCCCATACAGCAGCACCACTGAGAAGACCAACCAGCTGCAGGAGGCAAGGTGGATGCCTTACAGCCTGTGCATCCAGAATGGGCAGCCATTCCACTCAGTCGATCTTACACACATTCTGGGTACAGCATCCCTTTCCTGCCTTCAGGACCGCAGGCAGCACTGCTGTCTAAGAACTTGCAGTCTGTTTGACCAGCATCGACTCCACATGACATCATGTCAGATCAAGGAATCTGCCTTAGAATAAAAGGTGTACTGAGGTGGCCAACAGCAAAAAACAGAATACTGAGGTAACAGCAAGGATATATAATGCGCAGAAAGCATAAAACAAGACAAGATGGTGATGGCAATGATCAAATACATAATACATGAAAATAGGTTAAAACCTCCATGACACTCTGAGGTCACAAAAAATCGAGTCTAACAATTCACTATTAGAAACACAGCTAAGATGAAGTGACAAAGAAAAAGGAAAAAATTTTTAAAGAGCTCTGGTAGGGGGTTGGGGGAGTTCGTGAAACAGGGACGATATGAGACTTCCAGGGATTGCTTATGTTGTTTCCAATGATCCTTAGGGTGATGGTGAAGTATATCTTCCTAAGGGAACATACTCTCCTGATTGAAAAGAAAATGATAATGAGCACATTTCTTATCAGAATTTAAGGGTGCCGGCCAAAGCTGTTCTCAGAGGAAAAATAGCCTTAAATGTTGTCAATATTGGAAGAGGCTAGATTAAAACAAATGGAGTGAGATTTTAATTGACTAATTTTTTTTCAAATATAGGGAATAGCTTAATGAAATTAAAATAAAAAAGCATGAATTAAGAATAACATTGAAAAATAAATTCTCAAGCTGGTTAAACATAGACAAATAAAATTTTAATAGGAAGCTTTTATAACCATAGCTATGGATGTTTTTAAATCACAAAAATGGGTTTTATAGCTATTTCTGTGCGATTATCTTTTAAAAAGTTGATGAAATAGGTTATTTTAAAGGGAAATATGTGAATTACTAAAATTAGTTCAAGGAAAAAAAAAAAACCCTCAATATAGCAGAGAGATACAATAAAGAATTAAGAGTTCTTTAAACCATTAAGGCATGGATCATGAATCATGTTTATGGCCCTCAGTTGAAGCAGAAGTTCTCCCAGTCCATTATGGGGAGCATAGCATCATGTTGTAAAACTCACAAATTAAGAATTAATTTAAAAAAAGAAACACAGAAAACACATTCTGTCAAATACTTACAGAAGCAAAAATCAAAATAAAATCCTAGTAGGAGAATCAAGCAGCATATTAAAAGTACAAAACTTACTATGTCCGAAGGGGACATTGTGTCCAGTAAGGCCAAGAATCATAAGGCCTTTATGCCAGGAACAGAAAAGATACTCTACCACTAGAAAAGTTATTATTGGAGTTGTCACATTAACAAGTCAAAGGAAAAAATCCATATAATCATCCTAATAGAGGTCCAATGACAACTGATCAAGTTTGATATCTGTTTCTGGTATTTTTTAGTTAGTAGCATTGAAAAAATTCCTCAATATGGTAAAATTGTTTTGAAACAACAGGAAACATCTTACCTAATGTTGAAAACCTAGAGACAGTCCCACTAAGGTAATATAGGGAAGGTTTCAGGACACAGAAACTCAAAGATTAAACCACACACAGAGTCTAATAGGGTAGATGTTGTACATAACAATGTGAAAATTCTGAAGAAGAAAAAAACAATGAACTTCAAAGACAAATGGCAATTTAAGAAATACATTTGTAATACATCTGATAATCAAAAGATTACCTTCCTTAATAAATAAAAAACTCTTAGAAGAACTTAGCAAATGAGAAAAGAAAAAGAGTTACATAGAGCATCCTACAGTATGGGAGAATATATTCATAAATGACATATCCGATAAGGGGTTGAAATCCAAAATATACTAAGAGCTCACATACCTCAACAAACAAAAAGCAAATAATCCAATTAAAAAATGGGCAGAGGATCTGAGCAGACACTTCTCCAAAGAAGAAATTCGGATGGCCAACAAGCATATGAGAAGATGCTCCACATTGCTAATCATCAGAGAAATGCAAATTAAAACCACAATGAGATATCACCTCCACCAGTTAGGATGGCCACCATCCAAAAGACAAGGAATGACAAATTCTGGCGAGGATGTGGAGAAAGGGGAACCCTCCTACACTGCTAGTGGGAATGTAAATTAGTTCAACCATTGTGGAAAGCAGTATGGATGTTCCTCAAAAAACTCAAAATAGAAATACCATTTGACCCAGGAATTTCACTCCTATGAATTTACCCTAAGAATGCAGGAGCCCAGTTTGAAATAAACCAAAGAGCATATGAGGTGCTTAAGTTTTGTAAGCACCCCTATGTTTACTGCAGCACTATTTACAATAGTCAAGAAATGGAAGCAACCTAAGTGTCCATCAGTAGATGAATGGATAAAGAAGATGTGGTACATATACACAATGGAATATTATTCAACCATAAGAAGAAAACAAATCCTACCATTTGCAACAACATGGATGGCGCTAGAGGGTATTAATGCTCAGTGAAATAAGTCAGGCGAATAAAGACAAGTACCAAATGATTTCACTCATCTGTACAAAGAAAAAACTGAAGGAACAAAACAGCAACAGACTCACAGAACCCAAGAATAGACTAACAGCTACCAAAGGGAAAGAGACTGGGGAGGGTGGGTGGGAAGGGAGGGATAAGGGGGAAAAGTGGGCATTTTGATTAGCACACATAATGTAGGGGGGGCAGGGGGAGGGCTGTACAACACAAAGAAGACAAGTAGTAATTCTATAGCATCCTATTACACTGATGGACAGTGACTGTAATGGGGTGTGTGGTGGGGACTTGATAATGTGAGGAATCTAGTAACCACATGTTGCTCATGTAATTGTATACTAATGACACCAAAATTTAAAAAATATGTTTTTAAATTACATAACTTTTTCAAATTCTCTTGAAATAAATTAATTGAAAATTAAAACAAACTTGAGATGTGACTTTTTATCCATCAAATCAGTGCAGATTTTTTTTAAATGATGGTGCAAGAATTTTTAAAGACCCTGGTTATAAGGCAAGTTCATCAGTTGCTTGACGAAATTTAAAATGATTCAAAATTGTTTGAAAAGCAATTTGGTAGTAAGTTTAAAGATAGTTATAAATATTTATACTTTAATCTACTTCTAGGAATGCATTCTGAAGAAATAAATCGAAGAGCATATGAGGATGTCCAAACAAAGGATGCTATTCATGCTAGTTGAAATTGGGAACAGTGTACAAGTTCAACAACAGAGCACTGGCTGAAAACATTCTACATATGATGAAATACCAGATAATCATTACAAATCATCAATTAGGGAAAAAATTTAATATTAGAAAAGAGCCAAGAGCTATTGTTAAGTGAATACATCACGTTGCCAATAGCATGTAGAGCATGACCTGAATTCGCATAAATATGCAAAGACCAAAGAAGATGGAAGGAGATGAGCAAAAATTTTCATTCATCATTCATTCTTTCTTTCAAATAAAAAAATATTGATTAAATATCTACTAAGTGACAGGCTTGGTTCCAGGCACTATCAAATAAAATAGAAAAGATGCATGTATTCATGAAATAAATGAATATGGTTATTTCTGGGTGGTAGGTTTAGTAGTGTTCTCATGTTCTTCTCTGAGATTTTATATTTTTTCCCAAAAGTCGTACATGAAACAAGATTTTAAACACAGTGCAGTAGTTCTCATTCCAGCCTATAATTTGGACTTTGCTGGGAAGCTTAAGCAAATTCTAATACATAAGCTGATAAAACAGTCTTTTTAAGAAAATAAAATGTTCTTGAGCAAATTTGGTATCAACTGGAAAAGGGAAAGTAGAACTTGACCTCTACCTCACAATACACAAAAATCAGTTCCAGGCTGATGGTGGACCTTAATGTGAAAGATAAGACAATAAACCTTCTAGAAGAAAATAATGGAGATGATCTTCAGGACTATTTCATAAAGGCAATAACATCAATTTCACCGCATTAAAATTAAGAACCTTTGTTCATAAAACAAAACAATGGCAACAAAACCTTTGAGAGAGAGAAAAGTGAAGCCACAGAGTGAGAAAAGGTATTTGCTACACATATAACTAATTAAAGGCTTTTTATCCAGAATAAGGAAGAAAAGAGCAGGCAACCTAATGGACAAGTGATTGAGGGACTAGAGTACCCACTTCACGAAAAAGGATATCCAAATGGCTTTCAACCAAATGAAAAGTGAGTAACCTCATAAGCCACCAGGGAAATGCAAATTAAAGCCACAATGAAGATACTTCCATATGCCCATTAGAATGGCTAAAGTTAAAATGGCTGAGAATACAAACAGTTGTTGAGATGCGGTGTGGAAAAGGCTCCTATACTATTATTGCTAATATAAACCACACTGGAAAACCGACACTATGTACTATATTTGAACATAAACATATACTTGACCCAACAATTCTACTCCTAGGTACGGGCCTTGCAAAAATATGTGCATATATGTACCAAAAAACAAGAACATTCCAGATAGCATTATTTGTAATAAACCAACACAGAAGTCAATCCAAATGTCCATCCGTGGTGACTGAAGTCAGGATCCTATGATGGCATTCCATACAGCAATGAAAAGAGCAAGCGACAGTCACATGCAATAACATGGGTACATCTCACAAACATAAGGCTAAATAAAAGCAACGGGACACAAAAGAACACCTCCGATGTGGGTCCAGTTAAAGAAGGTTCCAAAACAAGCAAAAGTTAATGACAGTGTTTGGGAACAAATACTTACATAGTGGCAGGATAAAGAAAAGCAAGAAAGTGGTTACTACAAAAGCTGGGACAGTGGTTACTTTTGGGACTAGTGGGCTGTGAATGGAAAGGGACAGTGCTCTTACCCAGCCCTTGGTGACACTGCTGTCCCCTTCACATTAATTCAGCAAGTTGTATATTTGTGCATTTTTCCTTGTGAGTGTCATAATCACAATAAGAAAGATAATAAAACAACAAAAATACTAATGCCTGGGCCCCACCCAGACCAGTGAGACAGAATCTGAGTAGAAGTGTGGTACCTGTGTTTTTAAACACTCCTAGGGTAACTCTCATGCGGCATGAGAACTAAGAAGTATTAGTGAAATGTTTAAGAGTCACACGAGCTCTCCTGCTCATGGGCCTTGACGAAAATGCCACCTTCACTTCCCCTTGTCTCTGTGATTCGAGCACTGCTCTGCACCTCAGTTTCCTCTTCTGTAAAATGGGTACGTAACAGTATCAGGAAGTTTGCTGTAAGACTTACAAATGACAATAGCCATGAAAGGTTTTAGAGTGTTGCCTGGCACATTTTAAGTGCTCAATACACACTTGGCTGATATCTCTGTAATAATAACATAGCAATGCATAGTATTTTTTAAACAAGGTAATGTGGATGAAAGGGTTGATATAATCCTGAACATTTAATAGGCACTTAAAAATGGTTATTACTATTAAATATTTCATTTCCACAATCTCAGAACAACCTGACAATAATCCTCAGTTGTGGAAACCTTTATCCTTTGGGCCCCAAAGTTGGGGGATTCTATTTCAGAAAAGACTGAAATGTAATCAGAATCCAGAGAGATGAAGCAACTGTGGGAATAAGGGGATATGTACATTTGAAATACACCCTCTAGTTTTGTTAAGTCTGAAAACTCCCCAGAGACAAAGCCCAGATGCTTCTTTTCTTGATCCTGCCGCCCGTGGCCAAGTGTCCCGTAGGAGCGGCAGTGGCTCCAGTACCTGTCTGGACCAAGGCTCATTTGTTCTGTGGCTCAGGAACTAGCCCTGCATGAAGACTGTGGTATCAAAAGGCCTGATCTTAAACATGCTCTCCATCTTTTGCAGGCTGGGTGACTCCAGGCCAGGCACAGACCCTTTGTGGCCTCCGTGTCTGCATCTGTAAGACGGAGAGGATGGCAAAGCCCGGTCTCACTTGTCCTGGATGTTTTGGTGAAGCTGTGCTGAAATAAGGGAGACAAAAGCCTGAACACCCAGTATGCGCTCAGCTAAAGAATGCTCTACGCCCCCACACCCAGCAGGTGGCTCGACAGGCTCCTAAACATGACACAGATAAAACAAATCCTGTAGGCTGGAGTTTAGGAGCCTGTCCAGCTAAAACAAACACCATCAAACTGCTTGGGGAGACTGCCCTTGGGTACACAGAGCCAGAAACATCTTTCGCCACTGGGCTGCAGGAGCCAGGAAAGAGGAAACATCTCCCTCTGCCCACAGCAGGAGATTTAACAGCTACCCGGCTTCTTGTCTTTCTAACCCCCTGGAGACTAATTCTCAGCCAAATGGCAGGCAGCCTCCTGTACCATATTCTAGGTGGGGAGCAACACTCTGTAGCCACCAGTCTCACAGATCATTTTAACTGCTCCCAATACAGAGGCCCCCAGTACCAGTAGCCAGTCTTACAACTGCCTCATGGGCTAGGAGAGAGTGGGTGTGGACTCCACGGTGTCTTCTTGTACCAGGAAAGGGAAAATAATAATCCGTACGAAAGCCCCCACCAAATACATCCTCTGATTGTGACATGTGATCAGCAAGGCCTATGAGAGCGCACGCCGCGCCTGGGCGGAGTGCCTTCACTTCCGTGTGCGTGCAACCTGCCGCCACAGACCCTGCAGTCTTTAATTACCCAGTAGTTCCAAGCTGGATCATTCTAATGCCTTCAGCATCCGGCTTCCTCCCTGGAGAAGCATATCTGGTTACAGTGTAATTCCTCAGACCTGCACTGAGTCGAGAACAGTGGCTCTTCAGCGCTTGGGTCAATTTTATTGACGTGTCTCTAACAGAAACCCTTTGGAACTCATCTTCTGTTCCCGAGTTTGGTCAAAATTTTCCAAAGGAGAATTCATGTTTACTGTGACTTTCAAGACGGAGGCATGATGCTGATCCCCAAGTTCTGTCCACACCCCATTACTAGCTTGATCTCAACTGCTGCCACTCACCATCTAACTCTGCCCCAGCCACACTAGCCTCCAGCTGTTCCTCAAAATCGCCAGGCACGTTTCCACCCCAGGGCCTTTGCCCTGGAAGTTCTTACCCGGCATGGCTGCTTGGCTTACCCCTTCATCTCCCCCAACTCTCTGTTCACACCACACATCACCCTCCCCATGAGGTCTACACTGGCTCTTCCATTTAAAAAATGTGCTACCCAACTCTGACTACCCCTTTAACTTCCTCTCTTTATTTCATAGCACTTTGCACCTCATATTTAAGACACCATTTTTTAAATTGTTTCGTGTTGTTCTTTATTGCCTGTGCGTCCCACATACTCTAGAACATAAATTTATGACGCTAGTAATTTTCCAGTTTTCTTCACATCTAGGTCACCAACATGAAGCCCGTAGTAGGTACGGAATACCTCTGGGATTTTTACTGCTGCCCTACCTTTGTCCTACTGAAGTCTTTGGTCTGTGAAGAAGTGAGTGGCTTCAAAGGCGAGCCTCTCTTTAAACGTCACCTCCAGAGAGAGGCCACCCTATCTAAAAAGCTGTCCTGCCTCCCCCTTCCGTGGCCACTTCCTTCTCTTCCTGTAACTGTCACTCCTTAACACCGTGTAACTCAGGAAGCACAGGCCTTGTCGTTGTTGTTGTTCACTGTTCTATCCCAGTATCTAGAACAGAGTTCAGCAAACTTTTTCTTTACAAGGGAAGGCCAAAGAGTAAATATTTCAAGCTTTGCAAGCCATCGTGTCTTTGTCTCCACTACTCAACTCCGCCTTTTACCACAAAAGCTGCCACATGCAAACATAAACAAATGCACATGGTGGCATCCCAAAACTTTATTTACAAAAACGGGTCATAGACCGGGTTGGGCCTGAGGGCCATGGTTTGCGGATCCCTGATCTAGAACACCAAGCATAGTAAATGTTCGATAAACATCTGCTGAATATATGAAGGAACTGAATAATTGATCAAATGCCTACTGTGTGTCAGGCACCATGTTCTGGCTTTCTTTCAAACATTTCACTTTAGCCACAGACCACCTATTAAGCTAGGGACTTAGCTCTGAGTTAGAGGTCAAAGGACAAGGGCTCAGGGCAGCCCTGTGATTCCTCCTAAGCCTGTCCCGATTAAGTGACAAGGTGGGGACTGAAGCTCAGTGTTCCCAGCCCCTGCCCATCCCACCCCTGAACATGTGTCTTCTACGCTTCTTGCACATTCTGTGAAAATGCCAAGTCATGCTGAAGAGGCTGGCCACATTCTCCATCACGCACTGGGTACACGTGCTTTCACTCATCTACCCAGCCAGGTGTGCCCAGCACCTCCCACGGCCTGGATCTCAGTGTGACACAACTTCAGCCAGACTCGGGTCTACTACGTTCATGCATACATGACACATATGGACCGTGTGCCTGACCCCAGGCTGTGGGCATTAAAAACCCTGACTCTGAGTGGGGGACCCACCTTTAAAGGAGGAAACATAAGAAAAGCAAGTACGCCGCGGGCCTTCTGTATGCCAGGCACTGTACCGAATCCTTCCCTGCCACAAACAAGACTTAGAAGGTGACAGGCACCATTGGAAAATCCAGACCAAGGCCACAGGGCCTCCATGGAGACAGTGGACTTCGACCTTGGCGCTCAGAGGAGGCTTTAACAAAAGGTCACAGTTAAGCCGTGGGTTTTAGGGAGTCATTTCAGGGGCCAGTTTCCATTCCTGCCACTTCATAGCTATGGAGATCCTGAGCACATGACTCAGTTTCTCCGTGTCTCAGAAAAAAAAGGGATAAAAATAGTGTAACTTCCATCCGCCAACATTTTTTTTTAGAAAATTAAATGGGCTAATACATGTAAAGCGATTGCATGATCCAAAGTAAGTCCTTAAAACGTGGCCTCATCATCATGATTTGATCGGATCTTTGAAGGACCACGTGGGGCTCAGCATGGTGTGATAAGTGTGGGTGGAAGGAGGAGGCCCCTGTTGATTAAATAGGCTGAAGCCAGAAAGATCCCCAAATTGGTTGATTTGCTTGTTTAACCAGCACCAAGCATGGCAGAGGGCTTCCGCCTGCTGCTGAGAGGTGGTGAGATGCACCACAGCCAGGGCTGCCTGGCTGTCCTGGGAAGACAAACTGGCCTTCTGCCAGACATTCAACTTAAATCACACCAGAGGAGCAGGGCCAGTTGCCTAGGATGGGGAAACTGGGCCGAGGCCTGCTGGTAGGGGCCTGCCTCCTTGGCAACCGGCGCTATCTGGATTAGTCATCGCCAGCGTCACTCGCCAGGGGTGCACAGACGGGAGGCAGAGCTAACAGCGCGTCGCTAACATCCTCCCAGTCCCCGCTGCTTCTCCCGGAACTCTCCATCCCCACCGTGCTCCAATACAAGCACCAGGGGGTCTATCTCAATAGCACAGAGATGGTTTCCGAGTCTAGCTTCACATAAAGCAGCTCAAATCAAAGTGGCCCCCTACTCGGTCCTATACATCTTTTGCAATGAAGAATAGCTCTTTTTTTTAACTTGCCAGAGCATCTTAGCTCAAGGCAATTCAAACACATAAAAATAAAATCAGGACAGGGAAGAGGCTTTTTTAAATCAAATAGCAATAACACCTGGTGTTTACCCAGCAGCTCCTCCTAAGGGGATTTCTGGCTCCGAGCATTTTGCAACCTCTACAGTGTGGGGGGGGCTTTCCTTGATGCTCCCCTAGGTACACTCTTCTCAATACTTTCCAGGTAAGCTTGGGCCCCTCCTTAGGGGCTGAAGCTGAAGCTCAAGGAACTTAAGGCACTTACCCAAGCCAGACAAAGGAATCAACAGGGTCTCCCAGGGGAAAAACCCACCTCACCAGACACCAGGAATGGAGAATACTCGTGGGAACAAGAACTGCCATTTGGCGATAACCCAGTAGGCAGCGCGCTCATTTCACAGATGCTGGGCCCAGGCCATGGTCACAGCCCTGCCCTCAGTCCCAGGCCCACCACCATGATTGGTATGGACTTAAGCATGTCACTTAATTTCTCAAATCCCAGTTTCCCCATCTGCTACATGGAGCTAATTCTAGTATCTATTGCTGGGATGGTTGTAAGGGGTAAATGAGGAAGGATGTGAGAGGCCCTCAACATGCCCTTTATTTCTGATCCAAGCACTCTGCTAAGTGCACTGCATACATTGTGTCATTTCCTCAGAATGGCCCACTATTTGCCCCATCTTACAGATCAGGATAACAAACACTTTCGGGTCTCCAGGTTCAGTTTCCATGGAAATCCACTCTAACCATGACCTGCACTGAGTAGGGAGACTGTGCAATCAAGAACTGATCCTTGCAGAAGCCAGATTTATACAGAAGAGAAACAATCCACTGGTAAAGAAAAACCCCTGATTTTTGCAGAGCCACAGAAATGGCCAGACAGAAATCTGACCAGGCAGTAACTTCATGTATCGTATTGTCAAGAGGGAGGAGTTTCTTCCTTGGCATTGCAAGTGTGCTCTCAGATTTGTCCAGTCCTGCCTCCTGCAAGTGTATAAACCTGAATACCAAAACCTGGGGAAAAGACCAAAGATATGAAGGTAGTTGCAGAAGGAAGAATTCAAAGAGGGCCCCCCAGGTTCCTGGCCCCTGGTGGGTACACACAGAGCAGCATGTGGACTTGTGTGGGCTTCAGCGGGCCAAAGTGGCCCGAAGCAGTCAGAGACATCTTGCCAGAGAAGCCCAGTTTTGAAAGAAAAGGAATTGGAAGGGATGGGAGAAAAGCTGTGAGTGTGTGTGTGTGGATGTGCATGCATGTGTGTGGTGTGTGTGTGTGTGTGTGTGTGTGTGTGCGTGCATACTTGGCAGAGTGTCACCGTAGAGCAAGGGAGTCTAAGCTATTCTAACTTTTGAGAAAAGGAGATGCAATAAGTTTTACAGAGAGAAGTGAATGCAAACCCCTCCTCCCAAATAATTTGTAAAGCCACAGAAAAGTTCCACTTGTTTTTCAGAAGAATATTTCTTCTCAATGACTTAGCCTGGTGCCAAAGAGAATGGACTATGGAGTCAGACTGCCTGGATTCAAATCCCAGCTGCACCCCCACCAGCTGTGTGACCTTGAGCATTACGGGGCCTCTAAGTATGAATTTCCTCATCTGTGAAACTGGGGTAGTAACAGTGCACACCTCAGAGACTGTGGTGGGGTGGCAGCCCATACCCACGCAGCATGGAATAATTCCTGGGTAAATGTGAAACAATGAAACATGATTCTTTGGGGGGACAGGCTGAAGGGAGGGCAGCAAAGACCCAAGTATCATTCAGATAACTTGGATAACTGTTTCTGAGAACCTATTCCAGTCCTGGCCCCTCACTCAGTCAGCCCTCATGTTCTCACACCAATCCTTTGCACGGTGCCTCAAGATAAGATTTCAGTTCAAGTCTACATTTTATAGAAGCAGAACCCTATTTTCCGACAGGGTTGTTGTAAAGGTATTTTTAAAATCTGAGACAATATATTGAAAATATGGCAAATCCATCCAACAGCAGATGCGGTTGTAAGTCACCTGATTCTCCACCCACAACACCTGACATGAAGCTGGCCAACATCCTAGGAAGATGATAAATTCTAGGCAGGGCTGGCAGGTGGGAATGGGCGGCTGTAGAGGAGAGAGAGGTTTCCATGGGGCAGCTGGCCCTGGCCAGTGGGCTGGCCTTTTGGGTGTTTCCCACGGGGTTCCTTGGTAGTGACTTTTAGAAGGCCTTGGCCCTAGTGTTTCCCACCCTGGAACCCTCTGCTTCCTCCGCATCTCGCTGTACCTACATCATCATGTCAGCCCAGCTTCTCAACCAACAGGTCTACCCGTGGTATCTTCAATCTTCATTTCCCATTCACTTCCTTTTCTACAGCTTCTTATGTTGAAATTTTTCAAACTTACAGAAAAGTTGAAAGAAAACAGCAAACACTTACATGCTCTTCACCTAGATTAATCTAATGTTAACAGTTCGGCCACCTTTGCTTTATGTCTACTTTTAAAAAATTCTGACCCATTGGAAATTAGTTGGCGACATCATGAGTGCTGGGGCAGAATGACAGTCCCCAAAGAGGTCCATGTCTCATTCCAAGAACCTGTAAATATATTAGGTAACATGGCAAAGGGGAATTGAATTTGCAGATAGAATTTAGATGGCTAACCAGCTGACCCTAAAATGGAGAGATTATCTTGGTGTCGCTGATGACATAGAGATTTTAGCCCTGTGACCATTTTAGATGTCTGATCTTCAGGATTTAACACAATAAATCTGTGTTGCTTTAAGCCATGAAATCTGTGGTAATTTCTTATAACAGCAATAGGAAACTAATATAATGACCTTTTCCTAAATTCTCCAGCATCTTCTAATGAGGCTACTTTCCTCTATAACCGCAGCAATATTATCACATCCAAGAAAATTATCAAAAATTCCATAATATCGTCTACTAAGGAATCAATATTCCAATTTCTCCAATTGTCTCAAAAATATTTACATTCAAATGTTTACACTCAAAAATGGCACACTCTCTTTTTTTTTAAATCCAGGATCCAGTCAGGGTACATGACTGAACCCGGCTGTTAAGTTCCTTCACTCTCTGCTAATCAAGAACGGTTCCTTCAGTACGTCAGACTTGGGGGATGTTTGCATGTCACTGATATTTGTAAAGAGTCAGGCCAACTGACTTACAGAATACCTCACATTCTGGATTTGTCTGGTTGTTTACTCCTGATTAGTCTCAGGTTACACCTCTTTGGCAGGAAATTTCACGGGGGACATTGTAATTCTCCCATCTGCTCTTCTACCGACCACTCAAGTCACCAGTGACTTAACATGTTTCTTAACCCAATGGATGCTTCCCTCTCCTCATTTCACAGGACCCTCGAGTAGCATCTAAAAGAGCTGAACACTCTCACTTTCCAAAAACTTTCTCCTCTTCTAGCCTTTCTGAGACCTAGCTATCCTGTCTCCTCTCGCTTCTTCCTAAGGTCCTTTTTGGCTGACTCCACTCGCTTATTCTCCTCTGCTCAACCTTCAGACACTGGAGAACTCAGGTCCCGTGCCCTCTGTCTTTTTCTTCATGGATCATGAGCTCATCCATGCCCTTGGCTCCTATCTGCTGATAGCTCCCAAGTTCATGTCTTCAGCCAAGCCCACTCCTCTGACAGCCAGGCTCACAGATGCATCTGCCTGCCTGGCATCACCTGCATGTTTCAATGGCATCTCTGACATGCTCAAAAGGAAACTCGTGATTTTCCTTCCAAAGCTTTTGATCCCCAGTCTTCCATCCCAGGAAAGAGCATGGCTCCTTCCTCGTTATAACAATTTGGAACCTAGGAAATCATTCCTAACTCCTGCCTCCATTTGCTGTCACAGCTAATTTGTCACAAAGTCCTTGGACACCATCACTTACATACCTTTTCAGTCATTCACTTCTATTAATCTTCCAGTCTAAATTACTAGTATCTCATGTCTGGCCCAGGTGTTGAGATTACAGCAGGCAATAAGACCGACAGCAGAATTCCTTAGTTTCCTCTTTGTAAAATAAATCAGTGTAATATTAAATTAGGTAACACATAAAAAGCCCTTGGCATAATGCCTGCCTTAAAGTACACATTCCGTAACTGTTACCTTTAAGGAGAGAAGAACCGACAGTAAGGCAGCGGGTGAAAAGGAACAGTCATTATTAGGAGTCAGAAAATAAACAAACTAGATTAAATTAGAAAACAAAGTTCTTTCTGGGTGCTAGATTTTCACATTTATCTCTGAGTTCTCCAGTAACCAAGGCAAAGGGAAAACCAAGGTTAGTTAAACAAGAATCATAGTGTCCTAACGACGAAAGCTAGGTGGTAAGAGCCCCCCCACTGAGCACCTGATGGCCATTCCGATAGGCCCTCGGGGTAAGCATCCGCCCGTCACATGGTACCTATCCTTGACTAACACTACGTTCAGATTCTTATTAGCAGTAATTATTATGAGAGTTTATTGTATTCTAATCATTATGGTTATCTTCATTACTATTTATTATGATACAGTGTCTCTGCCTCTGAGATAACTAGAGCTTGTCACCTTCTGACAGCTCAGCCAATTTATTTCCCAGGTAGTTTATTACTATTACCCTACTTTGCATAATAAGCCCCACTGCCAAAGACACACATCAAATTCAGTTGCTCTAGTTCAATGGTGGCTTAATGGACAGAAATACTATTTTACCTAATCCCTACTTGCAACCTCACTACTAAGCCTGGGAAGCTGAGCAGGGCTCCCTGTGTCCCACGTGACCGCCCTGTGTGATGCTGACCACCATCCCCTGTCCTGCCCAGCCTCAGTGCTCCCTTTCAATGCACAATGAGCTAGAAGGAGGCCAGGCTTCAGAGCAAAGTACTAGTTTGAACTCAAGTCTCCTCTCTCCTCCTCCACATCTGGGTGACCCGGTCAACTTGTTTACTTGTTTAATATCCCCGGGACTCGGCTGCCTCTTCTGAAATAAGCTACTCAGAACAAGCATATATACACAGAATAGGTTGGGAGTTGTGTAAAATCTCATGTAGGGGTGTGCCAGGTACAAAGTAGATGCTCATGAAATACTCTGCTTTCTGACTGACCTTTAAGGGACTAGGATGTTTTCCAGATTCCATCAACTGTGAATTTAAGACAGGTTTTAAAGGGGTTACCATGGGTGACCCAGAGAATCTCCTTGGCTCACAGAATATTTAGCTTGAAAGGTCCTTTCTTTTCATTTAATAATTATAAAAATAGTTAAAGAATTATTCCCAAAGAAGTTAAGCAACTTGCTCAAAATGCACAGGATTTAGAGGACTCAAATCATTATTGCCTAACTCCAGGTTCAAGAATGGGTTTTCCTCACATTGAGCTAAACACCAACTACCCACCCATCTGTCTGTCTATCTATCTATCTGAAGTCCTAGGATTGTCTTTTAAGGAAAAGTAAATCTATCATGAAAAAAATCGAATTTATGAGGTACTTACTTACGCCTTGTGCAAAAGCCTCAGATGTTTATTTGGGTGGTTACTCTGGGATAGCAGGGTGGCAGGCAGACAGACGGTGTCAGAAGCAAACGCTGAGAACCAAACTCTAGAGTCATACTAAATTCCACATCAGTTAAGAAAGAATCACCAAGTTGTTAGAAAAATCCTTCTGTCTTCTGAGGCAAGTTCAAGGACCAGATCTTTATTCTCTGCAAGCAGTCCCTGCTGAACCAAAATGTAACAGCAACAGGGTTTGGCTCTCTGCCAATCTTTGACTTACTGGTTAACTTTTATTTCTTTGCAGGTGTGTGTAATACAGTCCTCTACCCCACCGCAGATTTTGGAGCTTCTTGGTTTATTTTGGCATTTCATGCATTTTTTGAAAATGTGTTAAAATCTAATAGAATGGGAAGAAACCAACTAATAGTGGTTTTTGTTTTTTAAATGGCCTTCTCTAGAACGATTTGCTCAAACATCACATTTTCTAAATTCTCTATGTCCTCTCCTCAGCCAAAGAAAAAGTCTCAAATGTCAGAATCTTATTTGGGTTGCCCCAAGAACTCAACATTTTATTAAAGGTTCCTTGCATAAGCCATTTCCTCTATTAAAATGCTATTTCAATTTTGTTCAAGATATATAAATAGTATAAATAGTACAGATTAAGCAGCTAGATACAGAAAGGCAGGAAGAGATTGGATGATGCAAAAACGATGAGGTGGGAGAGAGGAGAGAGAAGGGAGAATGGGAGAAAGAGGCAAAGCAGGGCTGGGAAGATGAGCCAGGGCCAAAAGCAGAGAAGGAAGGTGGCAGGTCAACGGCACAGCATGCCCGCCGGATTGAACGGGCTTTCTCAGAGCCCTGGGTGAGGTGCTGGCAACCGCCCCAAAGGGAAGCTGCCGGACATCAGACAGCAACCCTCAGCGGCCTGAGCTATGGGCCACAACAGCAAGCCCTGGCTCACACCGCCCGCCCTCGGCGGGAAGCCACCACTGCGCCAGCACACACCTGAAGACACATTCCGTGCAGCCATATGTCAGGTGCGCTTGGAGCCAGGCCATCTCAGAAATCCACTAATGAAATGGGAAGGCTTCCTCAGGCCTCTGTCCAAACACTGGGAGGTGCCACAGAGATACTGGAGCACACACCAATGACATAATATGATATATGATCTATACACTTAGCCCGAAGATACGGCCCAGTGCTCCCTATATTGGGTAGATTCAACCTGCTTCATAGGATTTTATTAACAATGTGGCAATAAAAACTCTTTTAATGAGTTACAGAAATAGCTCTCACCTCTGTGCACCCACAGAGCAGCCTGAGCTTTAGCTTTTTGGGGCATTTTTAATTCCAGTGCACATGAACTTTTTTGAGCTCTCACCGGAAGCCGTGAAATGAATAGGCAAGGGACAGGCTGACTTCCTCTCAGGAAGACACCTCTCCTGCTGCTCCCAGTGGCCTTTGTCCCTGCTTTCCACTTCCTCTCACCCCATCCTGGCTGTCCTGGCCTTCAGGAGCCATTTTTTATCTGAGGCCCACAGAGCTAGGAGGAGAGAGAGCAAAGGGGCCAGGAAACCCCCGGGATTTCAATAACCCCTACATTGTCCAAAACACCAAGCATCCGTACAGTTGGAAGAACTTTATGGGCACCTCCCTCAGGGTCATTATAACAGTAACCTGTCACATTGGCGTCTGTTCGCATTAGGTGGCAAGACTCTGGAGGCCAGGATAACCCTGCCCATAGGGCCCCAGCGCCCAGCCCAGCCCAGCGCCCGCCTCTTACGACTTCAAACTCTCTCTGAGCCTCGGCTTTCTCTTCTCGAAGATGGACACAATCCCCACCATGGCTGCTTTCACCAGGGGAGCCAGAGAGATGCTACTAAAAGCTAAGTCAGGCATATCATGCCTCAGAATTCTGCAGGAGCATCATGAACTCCCCAGAGTGCAGGTCCAGGCCTGATCACCACCCCGTGTCCCCACCAGATGCCTTCCTCTCCCACTCAGGTCCTGCTTCCTGCTCCTGCTGCTGGGCCCTGGGCCCTCCCTGCAGCTCCTGGACACTCAAAGCACATGTTAGCACACAGTGTTCTCCTCGCCATCCCCTCCTTTCCTCCCGACCCCTCTGCTCCAGGGGCCCTCACACCCAGTGGGCAGCAGCAAGACCCTCCCTCCCCACTGCCCTCACCTTGCTCCCCTCCACAGCAGTGTGACCCCACACTCCCATCTGGTCCATTCATGTATATATTCACTATCTTCCTGCTCCTCTAACTGAACCTCGAGCTCTGTGAACGTGGGGGTTTTTGTCTTTTGATTGTTTGATTTTGTCAGCTTTGCTGACTGCTCTCTGCACAGAGCCTAGAACCCTGCCTGGCAAGTACCAGGGGCGTGATCACTATTTGCTGAATGAAAGGTTATACAAGCACCACATGGGGGCATAAATCAACTCCCCGGCAGAAGAGCAGACAACAGAGGGCAGGGGGACGTCCAGAGAGCTGGGGACGTCTTTTCTGCTGCCTTCTTGGTTCTTCACATGCTCAGGGTAGCTGAGAAAGCTGTGCTCAGGACCAGCAGGCAGGTCCTCCATCTCCTAGTGGAGAAGGTCACTCAATGGGTTCAGAACACTCTCTGTCCTGATACCCTCATGATGAGGAGGAGGTGAACACCTGGCCATATGCCGTTGGAGGCTTCCCAGAGTGGCGGGAATGCGGGATGGCCTTTGGAGGCTGTGCGAGACGCCAATGAACAGAGGTCAGGGAGGGCATACGGACCCAGAGACCAGCATGTGCAGGTGGTGAGACAGGAGAGCAGTGTCTTTACTGATGTATTCAAGCATCTTGCACTGACCGTCTACTTTGTGTCCCGCCCTGTGCTCACGGCTGGGTGGACTCCTGCTGCAGAGAGGGAGGAAGAGTAGGAAAGATTGTATTATGACCCTGTTGGAGCTGGTGCATCTCACAATGGGCCGTGAAGCAGCCCACGGGGTCACCAAGGAAGGTGTGGCACTGGCCTTGTATAACAGGAGGGAGACGGGGTGACGCCATGGCTTGACAGTGGATGTGCACGCATGAGGGTCTGCAGAGGTGACAGATGGGCAGGAGACAGGGACAACGGCCCTGGGGAGAAGGCACAGGGCCTGGGCTGAGGGGGTGAAAATAAGTCCAAAAAGGAGCTCCCATCTTCCTTTACACTGCCCTGTCCACCAGCTGCTTGAGGCCTTCTTCCCAGCCCTGTTCGCAGGCAGCCCAGCAGCAAGCCTCTTCAGTCCCATCTGAAAACACATCCCACGTGGATCCCACAGGGCTGGTGGAGAACAGCCCGGGCTTGGCAACCAAACTTCCCAGATGCCCGTCCCAGCCCTTCTGCCTTCCAGCTCTGTGTCCCAGGGTCTGACTGCTCTAAGACTCAGTTTCCTCACCTCTGGCAACAGTGACAGGAAAGCTGGGAGTGTTCCATGAGTCACTCCAGAGTACGTGCTCAGTAAGGATTAGTTATTATTACCGTGAATGCTGCACAGTCCAGTCCAATCACTCTCATCTAGCAGCCTGAAGAAGCTTCCTGAGTGGTCTCCAGCTTCTATTTTTGCCCCTCTTCAACCCATTATTTGCAACCCTCTCTTCACAAAGCCCTCAGCACTAAGCAATCCCGAAGAAATAAAAAGTAAGCCAATGACCTTCAAGGCTTCCTGCTGCACTTAGACTAAAATCCAGGCTCTCTGTATGATCAACAAGTCCTCCAACCTCATCCCAGATCACCCTCATCTTCAGCCACCTGTTTCCAGACCCACTGCCCTTTAATAAGTTTCTCCAACAAGCCAAGCCCTTTCTGCCTCAGGACCTTTGCACTCACTATTCTCTACACCTGCAAGGATAACTGACTCCCCGGCATAAATATCGCCAATCTCAACTCCTCAGAATGCCTTTTTCTGACTATCCTATCCAAAAAGATGCTCACTCCAGCAACTCTGCTTTGACTCTATTTATTTCCTTTCAAATTTGTTAAATTAATCCAGTGATCTTCTGACTCTGGATTTTAGCTCCATGAAGGCAGAACATTCTGTCTTGTCTGAAGGCTAAACTTCCAGCCTAGCATTAAATAGTCATTCAATAAATAATTTGCTAAAGATCCCAATTTCAGAGCTAGTGTCAAGGAAGAGAGCAGAAGGCATGTGCTACCCCTAGATTTCATCATACCATTTAGCACTTGATTCTGTTTTGTTCTGTACTATTTCTAATTCTTCTCCTTAGTAAGTCATCAGGGATCCACAACCAAAGCATGTCTTGTATCTTTCTTAGGGTCACTGAAAAAAATCATACTAGCTTCAAGAGATTTAGTCACTCAGCCCAGTTTGACTCAACTACCCAATCATTCATTTGTTTATTCATTCATTCCCTTGGCAAGTACTGTCCACTATGAGCCAGAGGCTGCTGGGGGCAGAATGCAAGACATGGCCTCTACCCTCTGGATGCTTATAGTCTAGTACAAGAGATGAGCATGTAAATTGGGGAAGACAACATGGAAAGATACATGCCAAGGAAGGGGTACATGTGGAAACCAACCTGGCAGTCAGGGTGGGCTTCCTGGAATCAGTGGCATCTAGACCTGAACAGTGAGATGGAATTGGTCAGATGAAGGGGGCTGTATTCAGGGCACAAAACAAATACAGGTGAGCTATTCAAGCATTATTTTATGAAAACATACCACACGCAGTTATTTGGCCTCAAGCTGTGTGCCTCTTCTCTGGAATCTGCCTGCATCTTTGTGAAATGAGGGAGTTGAACTAAAAACCAGCTCAAATCCCATCCACCTCTAACGCTACCTGTTACCTCAGCACAGGGCTGGGTTCGTGGCTCATGGAATCACCGTTTGGTTTATAGGCACAGAGTCAAATCCCGGGTCTGGCTTTCCATACAGCCTTGTGCTCAAGTACACATCTTGTATAATAACCCAAATGAATGTGACATTTGATCAGCTTGAAACAACGGACTCTCACCAGGGTGGCCCCGAGGGGTCCGGGCTGCATAGGCGAGGAGCCAGCTCCCGTCCCTGGTGATGCCACTATGGGTCTCTGGACGGTGGTCCCACACCAGCTCTGACTCCAGCTGCCAGGGAAGTCCAGGAAGGTGCTGGGAAAGGATCACCCTCCTCTGTCCTGTCCATAAGGAAAGCAATCACAGAGCCTCGTCCTCATAGGGAGACACTGTGAGACAGGCTACATAGAACCAGAATGTGGAGGCTCTCTGGGTGTGAAGGCTGTGCATTTATCTCAGGGGCCTTTCTGTGCCCGGACATTAAATTCTTGTCCCTTCCCTCCCTCTTCCTTACATTGTCTCACTGCTCTTTCACCAGGCCCCAGAAAGGGTGTTCGATGCCTGGAGGACTGTGGCTCAGAGGGGGGCTGGCCCAAGCCTCTGACATGAACTCAGAGCTCTGTCTGCCCGGAACCCCCAACTCAGCTTCACACACAATAAAAGTTGGGGCTGGGGCAGGTGGGGGACAGCAGGAGGGCATTCCTGCCACGGGGTAATCTACAAAGAAACACACCGGTGTCGGAAACCCTACCAAGAGTGATAAAGGTTTTTTGCTCCACCAAAACTTAAGTCGGGCTCCCAAAACTTCACCTAGGACCATCGGTGCACCTCCTTGTAAAATCTGGGTTAAATAAGCACCCTGTTCAGCCTGTTTAACCAGAACCCCTGACCCTGCAGAGCTGATCACTTTCCATATCTGATCGGGTTTCTCACCTTTCCCTGCAGCCCACAGTCCCCTAGGAGATGTCTCATCACCCTGGCCTGTCTTCAGCAAGCATCCTGTTAGGTCAGTTCGGCCAGAACCCCCTTATCGTTAATATTTCCACTTAGTAATTTTCCATCCAATGACCACACTCTGCTTCTTGGCCATAAATTCCCTGTGGCCCATGCTGCATTTAGAGTTAAGCCCGGTCTCTTTTCCCCACTGGAAAATCCCATTGCGGTGGTCCTGAATAAAGTCTGCCTTACCATCTTTAGCTACATGGGATATTTTCTTTAACAGAAGCAACGGCTGCAGCTATGAACAAGGAGCCATGAACGTGGGCCTGGTGGGAGCATCCTCCCAGCTGGAGGGCTTTTAAGGACAGAGAAGAACCAGTTGGATGAGCAGACCTTGCCACTTGAACGTCTTGTGTCCCTTTTACCCTCATGAATATGGATCCTGACTGCACCAAGAATTTGGGTAGGATGAAACACTTTTAGTTCCCACAGAGCAATCTGCAACAGAAAAGGAGTCAAAGACTCTCTTGTCATACCCTGCTCTTCCCAGCCCACCTTCCTCCCAATGTCATTGTTGATGCAGAAGCAAATGCTTGGAGCTCACACCCAGTGCTGCAATGCTTCTATTAGCACAGACATGAGGGCAGAGGGCAGAGGCCAGCTAGATTTGACCAGTGGGACCTGAGAAGGGGCTCGGAAAATCCAGTCTGAAACCACTGGCACAATGCATCCTTCCCAGGAAAGGGGCTGGCCCAGCAGGCCCACGGCCACCGAAGCAAATCCCTGAGGCGGGAGCTGATAATGTCTGTGTTTCTTCCTTACAGGTCCCTGAAACAGGAAGGGTATGTGCATGTGGTGTGGAAGACAGGCAGGGCTACAGGTTCGGGAGTGCCAGCCCTTGAACTCACTCTGTCCAGGACTGTCTAGAACCATGTAGAACCATCTAGAACCGGTCCCTTGCCCAGAGGGTGTGTGCATGTATGTGGAGAGAATAAAGGGCCACATGAATGAATCATCCAGTGATGAGACCGTCCAACCATTATGTGGTTATTTCTGCCTATTGTTTGTTGAATGTCACCTTTCCTTCTGGCTTAGTGAGGAGCCCAGCTTGAGAACTAGTCCCAGAGCCAGGCACCACCCCACACTGCCTGGTGTCTGGCGGGAAACATCTGCTTAGTGAGCTCTGATACCAAGTTTTCACTCTTTCTTAAACAAGACTAGGCCCAGTAGTCCAAACCTCCAGCACATTTTCATGCAGGAGACCACAGACACTTGCTATGGGGTCTGGTCTCTCACCTACTGGCAGAGCCCAGAATGACTTAGCAGGTTGTTTATGAGCACCTTCCTGGGCTCATTTAAAGGCCTTGCATGCTGTTTCATGCATGCACTGCTTCATCTCTAATAGGTGGAGCACAGGGAATTTGGGGAGCAGTGAAATCATTCTGAACGATACTATAATGGTGGATGCAGGATATTATGCATCTGACAAAGTCCACTGAGCTGTGCATCACCAAGAGTGAACCATATTGAAGGTGTGGGCTGCAGTGAGTGACAATGCATCAGTACTGGTTCATCGATTGTAACAGATGTGCCACACCACTGCACATGTAATAATAGGGGAAAGTGTGGAGGAGGGAATGGGGTGTATGGGAGCTCTCAGCATGCTCTGCTCAATTTTCTGTAAACCTAAAACTGCAAACAAAGCAAAGTCTATTAATTAAAAACAAATTGTTTTTCCAAAGCAAGAAAATGTCCAAGTGCGGACTTGTCTTAAAGAGAGCAGTGGCCTGGGACCCAGAAGCCCCTTGGACTTGAGCTGGTCCTGCGGCCACTCTGAGCCAACCCCAGGCCCCCACTGATGGACAGCGCCCCTGGCTGCTCCAGCCAGAACATTCTGTGTACAGACCCACAGCCCATCCCTGCTCTTCAGGGAGCAGGCTGCTCCAAATGCTGTGTCTGGCACATTCGAGCAACAGCGGCTTTGGGTTCATTAATTAGCAGTTGGGGTGTTTAAGCAGGATGCAGGCATGGGCTGCAAGTGTGAATCTTGCCTCCCTTCCATGCCTCAGAAACACTACCTTATAAAGAATACCAATGATCCACCCCAACCGTGCAGATGGCAAACTTTAAAACCCTCCAGGAAAAAAATACAGTAATTCCTTTTCCACTGGCCAATGCCTAGTTCAGAACTCAACCTCATTTGGAGTCATCTCCCCTGGAAGCTTCTACTGACCCACAGGACCTGGGGCTTATGATTTTCTTGGCTGTGTTCCCGAGCAATCTGTACACCCGGTAGAGAACAGGGACCTGTTTTATTCATTCTTTGAATTCCTCAGAAAACATCCTGCAACTGGACTAGTTTTCAGCTACTAAAGCCTCACCACCGGGCAGGGCCACAAAGTGGGTCCAACAGTGTCCTCTCCCAGGACCACTAGTGACCACTTCTCCCTAACTCTAGTCTGATGTCAAATACTACCAGGTACTCCTCAAACTTTCAAAGCTCAAAACACCCCTAAAGTTGGCTGATATGGCTCAGATTTGTCCCATTTCCACTACTCTTCCACAAAATTCAGAGCAAATGAAGAGACATGGGATGGAGGAGTTTTGATTAGGGAAGAAGTAGGAGAAGGGCCTGTTCTGCAAAACAGTGGCTCCAGATGGGGAGAAAGGTCACATCAAAACCTCCAGGGGAAGAAGGGCTCTGTCCCTTGAGAACATTCCCCTGATGCCCAACGGCCCTCTTCCTCTTCCCCTGGTTGAGAACCAGGGTGTTCATTTGATGTGTTAGCTTGGCTAGGTACAACCCCATTGCTCAATCACTTAAATGCTCCCTGTGAAGGTTTTTTACAGATGTGATTAAGATCCCTTATCAGTGGACTTTAAATAAAGGATTATCCTAGGTAATCTGGGTGGGTATGATTCAATCAGTTGAAAGGCTTTATAAGCAGATAAGACTTCCCTGATAAAGAGGAGTTTCTACCACAACAGTGGCTTCAGTCTATGCAGTGAGATCCGGCATATCCCCTGACAGCTTCCCCTAAGGATTTTGGAATTGCCAAGCTAGCCCCAACAGTTACATTAGCTGACTCCTTGCAATACATCTAATATACATCTCCTGTGAGGACTGTCCTGATTTTCCAGATGAGAAGCAAAGGCTCCAAGTGATTCACCCACAGTCCTAGTTACAAATAGAACGAGGGTTTGAATGCACGTCTCCATGACGGCAGAGCCTAATTCTCCTGCCACGCCAAGCGCCGGGGTGAGGTGGGGGAGACTGCGCCTGGGCAAAGGGAGGGCGAGATGCAGAAAGGTGGTGGGAACACTGCTGGGGGGCGGATGATACATGCCCTTGAGTCATTTTTCATTCTTCGAAAGTTTGCCAGGGAGCTGCCGCTGGGCAAAATTTCAAGAAATAGCTGGAGAAGAGATCTTGGCTCCTTTTGAACATGCACGCGGGGACCTAAGAAAGGGAAAGGCCCCACCCAGGGGCTGTCAATCCACACGCTGCAGGGGGAGCTTGGCCAGCAGCCTGAAATGGCCATTCCCACAAAGAAGATCTATGATTACCCCACAAGTCATGCAGCCCCCAGGCCCCCATCCCACTGTCCCTGTAGCAGCCAGTATTCTTGAGGATCTAAAGAACACAGATTGCTTCTGAAAGAGCCCCTCTCATATTCAGTGTCAGGATAAGTGAATGCTAAAGCTTATTTCCCCACCACCTTGAGGACATGCCTGCCTAGTGAGTACCCACCCCCAGAGAACACCGAGGAGGCACCCACTCGGTGCCAGGGGCTGTGCTGTGCAAGAAGGTGCGGTGCCAAGATGACCGGTCATGGGGCCTGCCTTCCAGTGTGTAACTTACGGGGGAGGCTGACAAATTCAAAAACAAGGCTGCCAGCTCACGGTGAGATGGGTGCTGCAGCAGGGGCCAATCACTTCTTGGTTCAACCAACATTTATGCAGCAACCATTACAGATTTGGATATGGCACTGGAAGGCTTCTGCCATGGGGCAGGGATAGGATGTCACCCCAAAGATGGAGAAGGAGAGTCCGAAAAGGCATCACAAAGGAGGGGGGTCTTCAAAGGAAAAGCTGCTCCCCTTAAATATAACTGCTTCTTCTGAAAACTTTACTCCCATATGGCCCACAGGTCAGGAAAGACAACACTGAACCAAACACTGAGCCACATAGAACAAGAAACCAGGCAGAAACGTCCCAGGGGGTACACGGTGTGTTTGTGTGTGTGTGTGTGTGTGTGTCTGTCTGTCTGTCTGTGTGTGTCTGCGTGTGTGTCTATGTGTCTGTGTGTGACTTAAGTTCTCTGTACAATACTGCATCATTTGTGAATTGGAAATAATAATGCCAAATTCTCCAGTTTCACAAGGCTATATAGTGAGGATTAAATCTTTTAATTGAAGAAAGCTACTGTTTCAAAATATTTAATCCCAGTTACTGCCTGGATACTGACTAATCAGAACTGATGGTGGCCCTGTTGAGGAAGCCATGGGTGCCAACTGTTAATACTTTCCTAACTGGAGCAACTGGTGCTTGGGACAGAAAAACTGGGTGAGAGAATGGGGTGGGGTGTCAGGAGGCTGGGACAGTAAGCTCTCCTGAAGCCACACAGGAGAACCTCCCTGCTCTAGTAATGTGGGTTGTCCACTGACTCGTCAGCTCTGTCCCAGAGGCTTCCCCTTGCCTCTAATGACAAAGGAGAGAAACATTAACAAGTTTTACATGGCCACAAAGGTGGCCTACTTTTTAGGTGTCATTCCCACGACTCTATTTCCGAGCCCCATTCACCCAACACATGCACACATGTAGACATACATGTGCAGACACATGCAGACTCACACAGACGCAAACACACCCATGCACACATGCAGGTACACACACAGACACACACACCGGCAATACTAACCTGGAATGTTTCCTCAGTGCAGGACACACGTATAAGGAACACCATCAATCTAACAGTGGTCACGGCACAGGGTCGTATGGGCAAGTAGACACCATATGAAATATGCCAACTGAGTTCAGGAGTCAACTTGGATTCAGAAATTAGGTCAATGCTTCTCAACTTTAGAGGCTTATGGTTTAAAAAAATGTATGTATAGTGAGAAAAGGGGACAAGATAATCTAATGTGTGTGGGAAGATAATTTCATCAGATAACGAAAGAGAAAGAAAAGCTTAGGGGTTATTTTTCATCCCCTTTTACAAACCAAGCCAGCCTCCTGCTCCCACGCTGGGTACCTTTGCCTCCTACACCAGGTGTAAGTGAGCCACGAATGCCTCCACCCAGGCCTGGGTGCAGAAGGCAGGCTGGTGCACGGAGGGAGGAGATGGGTGGCCAAGGGGAGTGGGAAGGCCCCCAGGAGGCAGCGTCCTTCCCAGTCTCACCCGTCACGCTCACAAGACCCCCAAGGAACCAGGGCTGAGGCAGAGAGCCCTCCTCCAGGCCCGGCAGACTCCCCCTCTCAAGCGGACCCCTGGCCTCCCTGATTTGGCCAGTCGACGCCCCTCTCTGAACACTCAGGCTCTGGGACTATCTCTGATGAAGAAGAACCAACTCCCCAAACAGATCGTTCATTGATTTTTCTCTCCACCCTGGGAAATAAGGGCTTAGAGCTTCAATCACCTGGAGTTAGCCAGGTTAAACTGGATTCAGAACCAGTCAATGTGTCTAGCATTGCTTGCCCTTAAGAACTGGGTTGTCCTCCGGACTGTCTTCTCAATCCCAAAAGCGGGGTGGCCCTGTTTTTTAGCTCCTGACCACCTCCACCTCCACTTTCTCCTCTGGCCTTCTCTGGTGCTATTTCTTCTGCCTGAAGCAATGCCCCACCTCTCCCCATGACCTTCCTCCATCACAGCACTTAGCATACCTAACAGAAGGCCAGCTTGCTGGTCCACCTTCCCACCACCACTACCAGGCTAGCAGGTCTCAAACGCCCACTGCCCTCAAACACCTGGGAAACTTGGAAAAAATACATATTCCTGGGGCCACGCCAGACAGTGGATCTGCAGCAGAGTGCAGAAATCTGTACTTTTCACATGCTCCCAGGTAACTGAAGTTCAAGCAGCCCCCAGAGCACACCTGAGTAGCTCTGGGATGGAGGAAGGGCCTGGGTGGGTTTTGTAATGCAGTGCCCATCACAGCACGGGCAGTGGGCTTTCAATACAGAGATGCTGAGTACTGGCTGCAGGTTAAGTTGTTGGGTGGGTAGGTAAAGAAATGAGTGAGTAAATTAATTTCATAATAACAAACTTATTCACTTACTTGCTCTCCTACACATCCACTTAATTAATTAAGCTCCATACCAAAGGACTATAAATAAGTATTGTACGGACTATAAATGCCCACTAGCATCTTGTGTTTTAATCATCATGGACTAAATTCAGCAACCTGCTTCGTAAATGTTCAAGGTGGAATGGTTTCCCCGAAGTTCTCCCCGGGAAAGCTGGCATAATATGCTACGGAGACACTTTCAAAAGTCCAACAAGATCTCGAGGCTGTTGGTCGAATCCTGGTGCAATGACTTTTTGAGTCCTCTGCTTCCCCCTGGGGGGTGCTGTGCAATCCTCTCTGGGCCCTGCTCCTGTGCTCTAGGCACATCGCACACCTTCAATAAGGCTAGTATCTGGCCTTGTACCCTGTGCTGGGCACTGGGGACGCAGGGATGGGTTAAACATGGGCCCTGTGGTCGACAGACTTCTAGGACTGCCCCAAGCCCCCAGGCCTGGTGTCCATGCCCTATATAATCCCTCCCCTTGGAGCAGGACTTGTGAATATGATGGATGGCACTCCTGTGGTTACTGTATCTTATATGGCAGAAGGGATTCTGCAGATGTAATTAAGGTCCCAGCTAACTGTGAGTTAATCAAAAGGGTAGGCCTGACCTAATCTGGTGAGCCCATGAAATAGGTAAAGGGGAGCAATGAAGAGGAGAGGGCCCAGAGGGCAGGAAAGTGGTTGGCACCAAGGAGCCAAGAACCAACCCCAGTTGGCAGCCAGCAAGGGAGCAGGTCTCAGTCCTAAAACTGAAGACCCCTGACGACAACTAGAGAGCTGGGAAGGGAACCCTGAGCCTGAGATGAGCATGCAGTCCTGCCCAACATGGGGATGCCAGCCCGAGGGCCTGAGGGGGGCTCCCAACCACGCTGTGCTAGGACTTCTGACTTACAGAATCTGTAAGACTGTCCAGGGGTGATTTCAGCTACTAGATTTGTGGTAACTCGTTATGCAACAATAAAAAACCTAATGGATCCCTTCCTGCAAAGGAACTCACAGACCCCCAGGGGTGACAAACATGAGAAAGTAATGACTCTGTTATGTCGTTTCCGAGGTCAGAGCAGTTCGTAGCTTTGCTGCTTTTCAAAAAGTTAGGCCCAGTTTGCCTTCAGAAAAATCTTCCCACTGACCTCCAATCCCGTCTAGGGGTACATTTCATCCCCAAAGCTCCCCCTGAGCTCCCATTCTGTGCTAAAACCCAGGAGACTTGAGGGGGCCCAGAGGCAGTTCCTGATCCCCTGGCCTCTAGTTGCTGGCCTGAAATGTCCTTCCCCAACTTTGGGCAATCTGCTGATTCCCAACACCCAGCTGAAATGCTGTCCTGATTTCCCAGATGTCCAGTCACAACAAAGAGCTCCATGCTCAGCATTTCCACGGCAAGTTCCATGGCTCTCTGCAAATCACATTCGGGCTCCGCTGTGCGTCTGACCAGAATGAGTGTGTGCACATCTCAGTGGATGGTGAGCTCCGTGGGGCAGAACCCAGTGCCGGAGATGGGGAAGAGGTTCCGGAAATGTTGGGTGAATAAATGAGCACCTCATCTAATTCATCCTTGCACCCCCTAATCACCCAGCCATCAGTCCTACCTATTTTAGAGGTTAGTGCCTATGGAAGTGGGGAGAAACACTTCAGGGAAGACCCTGAAACAGCTGAACATGCAGCCCACTCATCAGACTAGTCTTGCCTAATGACCAGAATCAACCACACAGCTTAGAATAATCATCCCCCTGCATGAGTACAGGCACCCTCTGTGTATTTAGAAGCTGAGTTTCAGAAATGTTATGTATAAGCTGAATTTGTATAAGCCAAGTCACAATTTAAAAGCGCTGGGCTTGCTGTTTCCTTAAGGGATTACCATAATGAGTCATTTTAAAGGGAGGAATCACTTAAAATATTTTTGATGCCACCACTAGTTTTAAAAGGATGTAAGGTAGGTTACAATAGAGAGAGAATTTGACAGTGAAACTAAGGATTTTCAAAAAAGGAAAATCTAAGTTATTGGGAAGGAAGAGAAAGGTTAAGCTGGGAGTCTGGACTAAGGTCATCCCTGAGCTCCTTGAGAACAAGGAGAAGAGGGGAAGACGTTGGACTTCCTGCCTCTGCTGTCGGATGCAGAGGGGCAAAGCCATCACCTTCAGGGAGAAACCTGTCCCTGGAGCTCAACCTGAGAGGCCCACGGGAGGAATACTGGGAAACGGCGTGTGCAGAAGCATACGGGGCCTAGCACCTAGTATGTGCCCGGTAACTGCCAGTCAGCAGCGGCTTCTCTTTTCATCTAAGACCTGAATCAGAGAACTGGGTGGTCTGAGACCCACTACCTCTAACTGTAGCTCTGCAGAAACTCAGTCCTATTTTTCGAACAAGAGTTTGGGATACACTGAGTTTCCTAGACGCCAAGGTCAGGTCATTACAGTAGCTGGGGAGAGCTATTTTTGGTGACCACTTAGCTAATTGGTTAGTGTGACAGATGGCAAAATGGGACTCTTTTCCCTCGGTTCCAGCCAGGTCCTCATACAACAACTACCACCTGCCCCCACTTTTTCAAAATGGGGCGCAACGAGCGCTTCCCTGACCTTGCAGTGCATAGATGCACCGGGGCATCTTTTTCCAGCCGCTTCTAACTCGTAGGTCTGGGTGGGCCCGAGGAGCCCCGTGGCTGGAAAGCTGTGGCTGATGCAGACACTGCAAGGCCGGCCACTTCCAAGGGCAGGTGCGGCCGGCCACATGGAACAGGCTGCTGTGAGGCCCGAGCCTGCTACCTCCTGCAGACATGCATAAGGATCTAGGCTGAGAATATGAAAATGAGAAGAAGTGTTTTTTTAAAAAGAATTTCTTGGCATCTTGTAAATTCAATATCCTCTGTGGGAATGGGAAGTGCTTTGCCCACTGTCATCTCAGGCCTAGTGAGGAGGACTTGTAAGGGACAACCCGAGGAGTGTGTGTGCGTGTCCCCTGACCTTGGGGACACAGGATGGAAAGGGCACTAGGGAGGGACTGGCTGAAGCTGCAGGAAAGAGGGGTACCTGTTCCAAGCAACTGTTCCAGTGACAGTGAGTGGTCCAGTAGGCCTGATTCGCAGGGGGCTGGGGAAGAATGTCCAACTAGGGCAGATGGGCCTTCGGCCGGGCAAGGTTGCATGGAGGGATGGGGTCCCTGCTCCCAAAGGTGGGCTGAAATGGGCAACTAGTGGATGATAATACAGCTGCTGCTTGCATCCCAAGCACCCATCCTGTTCAATGAACCACCCACCACCCGCTTCTGAGCGCCAATTCAGGGCCAGCATCAGATTAAGACTTTATGGGCCTTAGGTACCGGGGGTACGAACCTCAGCTTCACTCTTCCAAACTGTGTAAAATAAACTCACTCCACTGGCCCCCAGGGCCAGAGGGAGAATGAAATGAGCCCACTGCGTGACACCAAGCCCCATGCTTAATATGTAGCAAGTGCTCTGCACAATCCCTTGCTGATTCCAGAAGAAAAGCTTTGTGCTTTAAAATGCTGCTTCTCAGACATGAAAGATTCTGTATCCCCAGGGGTGGAGATTAAAAATGCAAATTCCCTGGCTCCCCACCCCCAGAAATTCTAATTCAGTAAGTCTGCGTGGGGCTCAAGAAGCTGCCATTTCACCCTCATCGCAGGTGATTCTGATTCGGGTTAATCCACAAAGCACACCTTTTGGAAGAAAAGATGCTCAAAAGGATTTAAGAAGGGGAAGAAGCACATTGGTCATTTCTAGCTCAAAGGAGTACCAAGCCGTCTCCTGCCTGGGTTCAGCCAGGCCTCTGGGTTCTGGAAATGTTTTGGGCATGGAACACAAACCCTTTTGCAAATGTCACTGGCCATCTAAGCCATCTGGGGTTAAAAGAGGTGTGTATATTTGTGCATCAAGCATTCCAGCCCTCAGCCTAACTGACGGCAGTGCCAAGGGACAGAAACCCAGCAGCTCACAGAACGGAGGGATTCTGGATGCAAAGGCAAGGAGCATGGCACCTCCCCTGTGCATCAGGACCACCAGTGGCTACCCAGCAGCACACCTGGGGCTGCAAGCAATAGCTATGAGTGTCCCAGACAGGGACCTTCTGCAAGTTCAGACTGGACCAAGAGCTTAGTTTTGTTGACTCTGTTTATTTAAAGCAAAGTGATTCTGATCTGACCTGACAGGCAGCCTTGGTTGCCTCAGCACAAGGGATGTGATGGCACCCCTCAGTACATCAGCTGTGTGGCCTCCTCGCCCCACTGATGCCTTGTAGTGCAGCACCCACTAGGCATTTGAGAAATATTTGCTGCATACATGGAAGGACAAATGGATTAATTAGTGAATAAGTGAGTGAATGAAGGAAGGCACAACCTTATCTCCCAACTTCCAAATGTCCTTTTCCTCAACCCATTCTACACAATGCAGCCAGAGTACTCTTGCAAAAATACAAATAATACCAAGTACCCCTCCTACCTAAAATCCGTCAGTGGCTCCCACCAGATTATGTGCAAACCTAAGGAGATATGCCAGGACATCTGTGATCTGGTTCATGCCTGTTCTTCAGATATACATCTATTTGAAGTTTTCTGAAAACACCATGCTTTCTTATGTGTTTCTCTAAAGCCTTCTTCATCTAGAAACTCCAGCTCAACTTCCAAACTTCAGTTGACTTATCACCTCCTCCAGGCAGCCTCCCCTGACTACCACAGGCTGTTAAGTAGCTTTCAGTCAGCAGTTCTTTATGAGTTCAGTAGAAGGTTATTGCATACTTACTCTATCTCAGCAACCCTCTTCTTTGAGTTTCCATAAAGTTCTGTACAGATATCTATTCATCTCTGCTCTCCCATGCCTACCACAGGGCCTGGAACCCAGAGGGAATACAATGGATAACTGTGGAGTGAATTAAATATATTGACTCTATAATTCCCAGGAGACCAATGTGCCCCCATGGTTAACAGATATTGTCAGACATTGTCAAGGACACGCAGGATGGAAAATACCCGCTTTCTTTCAGAACAGAACAAAGCTTTTGCTACATATGGCACGGGTGGCAGATTCGCGGCATCCATTTTCAGAAGCTGAAGTTCCTGCTTCTGTCTCCTCCAAGAAACAGGGCTTCCTCAGAGCGTCTGTGTGTCACGCTGTCTGCAGGAGCACGTGACTGGGGAATCCCATCTGTTCTCGTGCACGCCCACCCGTGACAAATGAATTTGTCTGCAGTGTTTGCCAGGAGCTGCTGCTTTGGGAGCAAAGGAGACTGGCAATGAATTATTCATCCTGAGGAGATGCTCGCCCCAGCCGCTCAGTGCCAGTGCAGCCCGGAGAAGCACCCCCTGTGACTACTGGGCTCAGGTCCCATTGCACCAAATAATAATAATTAATAACAACGCTAGCATCTCTCTCATTGAGCCCCTACAATGTGCCTGACTGGGGGCTTAACCTGTATTATTTAATTTGGTTTTCACGACAGCCCCTTGGGGTCTGAGGCAGCAGCATCCCCATTTACAGATAAGGAAACAGCACGCAGAGGGGTGAGGAATCCAGCCCTGGCCCCCAGGCTCCCTCAGTCTGGAAGGTACGCTTCCCCTGCAAAAGGGCGGCGCATGATGCAAGGAACTGGGAAGCCGCGGGAAAGCCCAGGGAGGGATCCCCACAGGCGGAGCCGGAAAATGCCTGGCCTCCCCTCCCCTCCCTACATTTAACATTCAGGGCGGCGCTGGCAGGCAGGATGACTCTGAGGCCTAAGCAGCCCAGCTTCGTCAAATGCGGCTGCTATTTCCAGCAGCTTCTCTACCAGAGAAACCAGGTCACGATTGATATGGCTGAATCGATGGTTCTAGAGGACCGACAGTTAGATGCGGCGGAGCTGGGGGGAAAAGGAGGGAGAGGACTGTCTAGGAGCTCAATTTTTTGACACAGTTACTAATGTCCAACCCCATGCGCAGATCATGGGAAAGGAGAAGGGACAACGGGCAGGATCCTTTTAGAAGAGGAATCAACCCAACATGAACGGATGTGTGAGTGAACAGACACAAATTTTGCTTGTTATGAATGTATGACCCTCTTTGTTTCACAAAGCATTTGGAGTACTTAACAAAATCCTATCCACAACAGCAAAACAGAAATATGCAAATGAAAAATGGGAGGAGCGGGTAATTGTGAACAATGAGCAGTATGTCTGTGAGAAGCAGGGACTGGCTCCAAGCCCCAAGTCACTGCCAGGGAGAGGCTGCAGTCAGTTGTTCTGTTACAGCCGCCTGGCACAGCCACAGTGCCACTCTGATGTTCTCGTGCTGGACTGTACCACCTCACCTGAGCAAATGAGATTAAAGGTCCCCAAAGCTAGAGCAGGTGCAGAAAATCCTGGGTGGGGGGCCCCCTGAGCCACATACTGCAGGAACTTCAACTCCAAGCTGTCTCCCCCTTATCCTTCCTCTCCAGTCCCCACAACCTGGGTGTCCTACCGGCCCTGCTCTCCAGACCGATCTCTGCTAGCCTGGGGACCATGGGATTCTGCAGCCTCCATCATGTGACTCAGAACGGAGCAAAATCCATCCATTCACTGGTTCATTCATTCCTTCATTCCAGGCACAATGCTGAGTAAGAGGGATATGTCTGCCAACAAAACCCGCTTGCTTCCAAATGGGATCCAAGCCCCACCCCGACCCCACCGTTAAGCCAGACCACTCAGAAATTCAGTTGCGGAACCTCTGTGGACAAGAACGGAAAAACACTTTCTTTTTCTGTCACCTCGGAGTTGAGAGGATGGAGGTCTGGAGATCCATGCGCCAGCCTGGGAGGGAAGCACAGTGAGAAACTGGGAGACTGGGGTTTCCTGGGTCACCGTCAAAGGGAGGATTTCTCTTCTGGGCCACTTCTTCCAGGGCAGATTTCCTGCAACCTCTTGGGATCAGGGATAGGAATCCTGATCTCTAAGGATTTTCATGAACACAGAGACACGGAGCATCTCTGGCAGCTGGTAGTTCTGAAAAACAGAGCTGATGGTGGGTTCTCTCTGAGTAGAGCATTATTACCCACCCTGAGTACCCCAAAGGACAATCAGGAGGAGACAGCTGATGACTGAGGACAGGGTAAATATAAGCTCAGATCACAGTTTTTCTGAAGAGGACCAGCATTAGCTGGCAGCCAGAAGGAAGGGATCCACCACACAGCTGACGAGCCCCCCTCCAGCTTCTGTGTGGGTTTAATGATGCGCAACGCAAGGCTGGGGGCAGGAGAAAGGCAGGCGCTGAGTCAGGACTCCTGGGTCCTGACCTGGTTCTGCTTCTAACCGACTGTGAGTTTAGGATAAATCATGTGTCCCTTCTCTGAGTTTTAGTATCCTCATCAGCTAATTTTAAAGACTAAAAGAGCTGTAAGGGGGCAGGTGAGGAAAGAGGCAAAAGCCTGGTGGGGTAGGGGGCTCAGTTCAGGTCTGAATTCAACCTTTTAAAGCCGCCTGTCATAAGGCAAGTAAGTCTTTAAGCCTCAGTTTCTCATCTGTGAAATGGATGTGACATCACCTTTGCAAGGGCATCCCTGTGAGGGTTAAGAGAGATAAAGACCAGCACAGAAGGGATCGGTCTAGAAAGGTCTGTGAGTTGCTTCCTAGTCCAAACTCCAAATGCTCTGGGGGCTGGGGCACAGCGGCACTCTTTGAATAAGGAGGAAATTCCTGCCCCTGGCAGGCTCCCCACTGAACCACACAGCTATCTCACCCACGCCCTGGCAGGGCATCTTTCATCTCCATTTTCAGCTGTAAAAACATCCTTGAAAATTATTAGTGTTTTGGTCTTGATTTCTGACCTTGCTTGTCACAGTCATAGTTGAGGATAGAGCCATCTTTGCAAAATTTAGTAAGTGTAATAGTTTTCATTTGAAATTGCTTTTAAGAGCATTATCTACCTGTGTAAACTACAGAGGTTTTGCTAATGCCAGACGTCACACAGGAAGCCCAGCACCTTGAGTTCCTGACTCCTAAGACCAGACAGAGCCCTTCTCAACCCCAATGTACCTGCCATGTACACCATCACAGAGGCCAGAGAGAAGACGGTCAGGACCACACCCACGTTGACGGTGCTCTCAGAGAGAAACCTGGAAAACAGGTCTCTTTCTCCATCAGCTAGTATGTGCAAGAGACTAGTCCAAGTGTTATACCAACTTTATTTCTAACCCTCAAAATAAATCTGTGATGGTCAATATTTTAGCCCATCTAAAGATGAGAAAACTGAGGCTCAACAACAACCCTTCAGCGGCTTGCCCAAGGCAACATCAGTTAACAACTGCGGAGGCCGGCCTTTGGGCTCAGCAATGTCTAGAGAGCCTGTGTCCTTCCAAACATGCCATTCTCTAGTCAAAGACAAAAACCACATCTGCCATGTTGGAATACATGGGAACCCACCCAAGGGGACAAATATTTGGCTGAGCAAGTGCTAATGTGCCTCAGAAAACACCAGTCTCATCAGCGCAGGTGATGAGTGGCTTGTCAGTCCTCTGGGCTATCTAATTCAGGAGACCATCCTGGTGCCATCTGCAGCTTGTCCCCTTCCCCTGGGATGGAAGCACCAGGCTCAGGACAGGGTGTCTCCTGGGCGGACACCCGGAAGTGTGTGGGATGCGTTCTTTACCCCAAAGAAGATGGAGATGAACCAGATTCCAGGCAGCAGGGAAGAGAGGTCACTGTGGTCAGAAAAGACTCATGGAGGGAAGAATTCTCTGCACAAGCACAAGTGTTTATTTAACTATTTTATGCCTGGATGAATAACCCAGTTGCAGCAGACCACAGTGCACTCAGGATGTGCTGATAAACGGGGCTGCAGACGCAGCACGTTCCTGGGCCTTTGCGTGTTTTGTGTTCCCCGAGGCTGCAGGAGAATGCCTGCTTCCCTGACGAGGCTCTGGATCTTTGGAAGCACAACACAGAAGGCCCCTGCATTTCTCCAGGACAAGAATTGCACCCAGTCCCCTCTGTAACTCTAGCCCCATGGCCAGCACACAGTAGGTGTTCAAAATAAATGCTGCTTGGATTAACATGGAATAAATTTTAATTTTAATCCAAATGGTGAATACTATGTTTCAAAGGTAAAGGAGAAGGCACAGCTGGTATATTCCAATGGGAGGTGTGAGCAGAAGGCAACAAAGGTGAGCGTTGAGAGGCTTGTACAGTCAATGTGCGCATTTTCTACATTTTTGGATTAGATGTATGAATATGTATGGATATAGTATATTGTATCTAGAGATGAATGATAATATATTTTGACATATTTGATGATTAAATATAATCATGCATGTGATCGGCACACAGAAAAGCTCATTTAAGTGGTAGCTTATCCTGGTCTGAGAAAAGCTCTATGAAAATGAAATTCCGACAATTTAGTCACAATTGTCGATAAAAAGTCTCAAGAAACCAGTGCTGGGAATTGGGAAATGATCTCCACTTATCAGCAATTAAAACAGGCAGGCAAGTAACAGGAATAGGAGACACGAGATGCAGGAGACATGCTCAGAAGTGTTTCAAACCTGCAGGAAGCCGCACACCCGGGAGCAGCAGCAGAAAGACGCTGGGGATCGCCCACACTGCGTTGCATAATCTTGATGGAGAAAAATGGGGATTCGTTTTGGGGAGATGGCAGACCCGTAACAGCAGAAAAGGAGAACGTGGTCTTTTCCCCTCGATTGTTGATTCTGTCTTCAGCAAAGCAAAAATGTTTTGCAAGTTGGAAAGTGAGACTAAACAGACGAGGCAGGAACAAGGGGAACACAGGAAGGGTAATAACAAGGTGAGGCCCTGGCCTTGACAGACCCCCACCACCTAGAGCTGACTGCAGAATCTCAAAGGAAACCTGGTTTTTAAAATAGGAAATGGGGGAGATGCCTGGATCCTAGGCAAATGCCAGTCCCATTTCCCTCTCTGCTCTCTGGACCCCCAGAGCACACAAGCCCAGGAGAGACAGGCGGGCTAGTGGTTCAGAGTGTGGACTTAAGACACTCTGGGCTTGGCTATTCTACAGCCATGGGTCAGTTCTTGACCGCTCCGTGCTGCTGCCCCAGAGAGCGGTCCTATGAGGGAATCCCTTCAAGGAAGGAGAACTGATCCCAATTTTGCAGTTGAGTAAATGGGCATTCAGAGAAGTGAGTAACTTACCCAAGATCCCACAGCCACAAGTCTCACTGCAGAGCCCACATCTCTGACCTCTGAGCCACCGTGACCTGAGCAGGTTGCAGGGGAAGCCAAGCCCTGACCCACCCCGCATTCCAAACCTGAGCACCCGAGTAGACAAGCAGCTCTGAAGGTGACCTGGGGACACTGGAAAAGTGTATGGCACTTCAGCTCACTTAACTATGCCCACATCCTGAGTACAACCAAAACTAGGGCAAAAGAATTATTTCTGGGATTTAGGAAAAAAACAAAACAAACCAAAAGCCTGCAGGAATATCCTAAATGTGTCTCTCATCTTAGCGGATGGAGGACTGGGTACTAGTCCTTTTCTTTCCACCATGTTGAAGCCCTGGTCCTGGCTGGAATGAACCTGCTCCAGTTGGCAGCTGGCAACTCCTGCCCCTGCCCAGCCAGCTGTCTCCAGGCACAGCGAAGTGGAAAGGGCAGGGTTAGCTGCTGTTCAGATGGTGCAGACTCCCTGTGGTTGGCTGGGCAGCACATTCTCAAGAGCAGACATGCCCCTTGGCCCCACACCCTCCCTCCCCTGTTCCACTGGGCCTCTGCCTCCATCCCCTCTCAGTGTCGCCATTACCTGACGACATCCCCACATCTCCAAGGGTTCACACCTCGATCTCAGGTCACCTGGCTCTTCCATTTTATAATATCCCCTTGCTCCTGCCATTTTACAGATTTGGAAACTGAGGCCCAGAAAGAAAAACAGACTATTCCAAGGTCTACAACCCATTAGTGGCAGACCAGGGTGAGAGCTGCCCTCCAGTAAAAGGGGTTCTTGAGACACCATGGGTGGATTCGTTTCCTGGGGCTGTCATAGCCAGTTACCACAAACACGGGGGCTTAAATCAACAGAGGCATATTCTCTCACAGTTCTGGAGTTCTGAAGTCCAAAATCAAGGTGAGGCAGGGCTCCAGGGAAGACACCTTCCTTGATCTGTCATTGCATTTAGAGCCCACCCAGGTAATCCAGGACGAGCTCGTCTCCAGATCCTTAACTTCATTATACCTGCAAAGCCTTTACCCAAATAAGGTCATAATATCCCCGTGCTCCTGCCATGTTACAGATTTGGAAACTGACATTCACAGGCTCCGAGGTTAAGACATACCTCTTTTGGAACCACCATTCATCAAGCCACCACAATGACCTTCTACTGGAGATTCCAGGCACCTCTGGAAATCAGGAATTGTGAGCACAGCTGACCCTCCAATCCCAGTAACATCTGCCCACAAAGCAGAGCAGCAAAGGTGCTCAGCCAGGACCCACCCTGCTGGACATCAGCGCCCCTGCCATATACTCACAAGAGACACATGTAACGTATGGTGTCAGGATAAAGAGAGGAGCTCACTGCACAGAAGGCTTACTGCCGACCGGGCACTGTGCTCCATTATTACACACGCTCTTCCATCCTACAACCACCCGAGAAGGGAAGCAGGAGGTATATGCCATCACTTGCTAGTTGTGTGATTTCAGATAATGAAATTCTCTGGGCTTCAATTTCCTCATCTTAAAAACAGTCATGATCATGGTTTTGAGAGGTCCTTAGGAACGTAAAGGAGAAAAAGTGAGGGAAATGCCTAGCACAGAGGCACACACTCTCAACACAAGTTTTTGTCATCGAATCTGCCATCATCATCACCCACCTCTTTATTCAGTGTCTGCATATGATGTCTGCATATGATTTCCTTACAAATCAGTGCCCCATCTCCTTGCCTAACTCTGGACTCCAAACCTCCATAGCGTGAAAACAACAGTTACATACTGGGGGTGTTATTTTAAATGCACCAGGAGCTTTGTTCTTTAAAAGAACCCCTGGGAGCCTCCTCCTGTAAAGGCTCGCCAACCTCAACAGTATGAATATTAATCTGCCAAGGTGTCTGTCTGTTCATGCATTTGTATGCATGGTCATGTTCTAATGATTTAAGTGGCACGCAACTCCCAGCAGCTCAATGAATCTGTGTTTCCCACCCTCGGTTATATTCAGCCCCACTGACTGCTTAGTTCATTCTCTGATTCTTAGACAATGCCTGAATTCATTTAGAATATTTTGGTTCTCCCAGCCACCACAATGTGACACACACAAAGAGAGATGGAGAAGGAAATTAATTCTATCACTAAACAATGCCCAGGTGTGATGCAGCACAAACACAGATGCAGCCCTGAGCTAACTGACAAGATAGAAAGATGGGAAGGCCATTTACTCTGTCTGAGACTCCACAGGACGTTCTGGCAGGAGCCCGTGTCATGGGATGGGCAAGATCCCAGGCTTTGGAGCCATCAGCCCTGGGTTCAAATTGTAGCTCTGTGTCTCCTAGCTGCAGTATAAGGCCTGAGACTAGAGCTCAGTATTAGGTGCCTCCCGGACATCTGGGGAAATCAGTAGGGCCTCATATGCCCTAATTGTTAATTCCCCTCCCTACTATGCTCTTGTGGATAACATCCCCTAGACAAACAACCCAACTTCTTAGGGGGACCAAGCACAGTCCCCACTTATCCCAGCCATCCCACAATTATTCAAATTAGCCCAACACACCCTCCCTCGGGAACCAGGACACCCACCCTCTCAAACTACAAAGGCTGCCTCCCACAGCACCTGCTTGTTCAGGAGTGCAGCCCCCATGTAGCCCTACACAGCATACAGTGTCCTCCTTCCTTGGGCTGTGGGCACATGTGAATAACAAACTGCTGTCACCCTCCTCGTCTGGTGGCCTGCAGCCATTCCCACAATTCTAGTGCTGGACTCCCTCCCTCACCAGCAGCGCATTAAAACACCAACCGTGTGCGCTTAGCCAAACTCTCTGAGCAATGGTTTCCTCATCTTCCGAGCGATGCTCAAACCTTTCCTGCAGAGGACCAAAACACAAAGTCCTATAATCTAACTATAGGGGCTCCCTTGCCCCCCAGATGAAATAAACAGAAAAGCAAAGAAATAAATAAGCACCAAGCCCAGCCTAGACATTTCCTCTTTCCCCCCATTTTCACGCATAAACACTACCTGGATTCCAACAAGGGATAGATCAGTTTTCCTCTACTCTTAACACTAACATGCGTTATATTATTAATCAGTGGACAGCAGGCCACAGATTAAAACTACGAACCTATCTACATAAGAAAGATAAACACATGCCAGCAGGATAACACCATATGGTACAGGGAGAGTAAAGAGGGCTCATCCCACAGGCAGAATCTAATGGCTGTCGGCACTCCCACACCCTGCTGGACAAGGCTCTGGTGGCAGTGGATCACGATTGATTAGTGATGTCTGCCACGGAAGGGGAGTGGGTCATGCAGCAGAGCTGATGGCTCCCTCCCTAGACAGGAGAAAGAGCACAGGCCTCACACACAGAGTCCTGGGCTTCGAGCCAGCCCCCTCTCAGGACCTCATCTCTCTACCTGAAAAATGAAAGCACCAGACTAGATGGTCTCTGCAGTCTCACCTTCTCTTCGTCATTCTGTCTCCTTTAATCTAATTAAGCCCAGCAAGGAGAGGGGCCAGGATGGGGTCACTGATCTCAGGGAGAGAAGGAAATCATTCTGACCACCCTCTTAGAAAAAATGTACTGTTTCCTGATTAACCTTAACATCCTACCAGGTCTGATTCCAAAGGAAGGCTCAAAAGCAGAGGAGTTTCTACAAACTGTATTTGCTCTCTGCAGCAGCAATTTAAGATGCAAAAATAACACCCTTATTCCAACAACACTTAGGATCTAGGCAGCAAAGCCAAAGTAACGAGGCCCTTGCTGGGCCCTGTACACACTCCCTCCCAAATTCCTCCCAAGTTACCTGGGGAGGGACACCCCCCACAGCCAACACAGGAGGGAGGAAAAGAGGGGGGCAAATCCACAACTCCCCTCGCTCTGCCCTCACAGACAGATCAACTGAAACAGCAGCCGAGCACAGGGGGAGAAAATGGCCCAGGTTGGTCTCTCTTCACCAAAAAGGCCCTTTCAGTAAAATGGCTTTTAGTTGCTTTAAAGATTTTATGAAAAATGCCCCATGGGCCGATTCTCAGTGATGCTTCCTAGCCACATCTGTCTGAAGGTCATGCCCACGTCCTCTTGTGCCCCAGCCTGCAGATGCCCTGGGCCTGCTCTCTGTCCTAGTCTCTCCAGAGTGTCTGACCATACCCCTGATCCCAGTACGGCTGTGTCCCCACCTCTGTCTCCCTGCATTGGTCTCCATCTCTGGATCCTGGCCTCTCTCCATGTCTCTCTCCCCATCCCTCTCACCCCATCCCAGGCTCCCCTCTTCCCTCTTTCCACCTGCCCTGCTCTCTCTTTCTTTGTGCCAGAGTCCCTTCCACCCCCTCCTCCTCTCTGAGACCCTTTCTCTTTGAAGCAAAGTCCCGTGCTCTCCTTCCATTCCTTCTGCCTTCAGAGAAGCTTTTTCCAACTTGGAAGGGCGGCCATAGCCAGTCAAACATCCGTTGGAAACACACCCTCTAAGCTACTTTCGCATAAGGCAACTTATCTACAAAAGAGTACTGCAATGATCAACACAGACGGTTTAAAATAGTGACCACAGCCTCTGGTCCCTGAAAACCAGCAGCTCGAAATTGGTCAGCGTTCCCTTCTTGCCCAGCATCCCAGAGAAAACACACACAACACCTCACAGCTTTGTCTGGTTCACTAAAAACAATTAACCTTTAAAATGCTCTCAGGTTTGTGATTTTCTTTTATACATCTTAAAAGTAGAAGACACAGCAAGGTAACCCCACCTTCAATTACATATGCAAATGCTTATTTCATAAAATTACTTAGCATAGACCTTATCAGAAACATTACTTAAATGTACTTTGGAACATCTTTCCCATTTACAGAAAACTGCATTCATTCAGTTATACCAGCAGATGTGAAGTACCCACTTTGTTCCAGGGGCTGGCATATAAATAGGACAGCATCCCTCCCCTGAAGGTACTCACACAGTGATGAAGGAAGCAGACATCCGAACAGAACATGACTCTGTATGATAGGAACAGACACCTGGGGAGGTCAGGAGGACTGAGATGAACACTTTTCAGCTTGTTTCTTGAAGGCTGGGTTAGCCATTTCAGGCCATAAATGATGGGATGGCCTTAGCATTTCAATTAATGCCTTATATATATATTTTTTTTCTATGTCTTTTTTTAAAATATCATTAATCTCTTATATTTTTCAAAACATTATTTGAAAGCACTTCCCCACAGATCCATCTGTTTTGATCATCCCAAGCACAGTGCCAGGCACATCGCGGGCACGCGGTGCACATTTGTCAGCAGGAATGAAGGAGGGGACAGCAGCACGAGCTCTGGGAAAGCAGGCATCCTGCCTTCATACCTGTGCAGCCTTGGCGCGAGCCCGCACCTGCCTCCCAGCAGACATCCCCTGCATGTGTCCTGAACTCGAGTATCTGGGTGAGGCAGGAAGTGGAGGCTTCATGTCCTTACTCGATAGATGATGAAACTAACGGAGAAAACATAATCCCATGGCCGTGGCATCCAGCTAATGAGGGCAACTGTTGAAAACAGAGAAGTAATCATCTACTATGAGACTACATCCACCCTTCCTCTTCAAGATGTGCCTTATTCTCTTAACACTGATTTTCTTTTCTTATTCCAAGGAACAAGTATTTCTAGATCCACTCTCAAAAGTTTTGTCTCCATGTCTCATCATGAAATAGAAGCAGAAAGAGTCGTAAGGATGCGAGTTTTCCAATCACCCTGCCCAGAGAGCAACTCTGCTCACTGCCTCAGACTGCTCCCAGCATCAAGTGCTCCCATGCACTCCCTCATTCATTCACTCATTCATTCAATGAGCAGTTACAGATGCACAAACGCCTCCTCCCTTCCACATCCTGTGCCAAGAACTAGACATAGAAAGTAAGGGACTCGCTTTGCCCTGAGCAGCCGACTGACACCCAGACACCATCTCAACCAAAGCATGTTGTAGCCTCATCACAACCTGTTACTTCTCAGGAATCACGTTCACTGTGTGCTTTGGGTGGGTGTCCACCCAGACCTTCCTTTATAAGCATCATTTGGAATTAGTTCAACTGACCAATGGTTCTCATCCCTGGCTACACTATAGTCACAAAAAGATGAAAAACAAATACTAACCTCAGTCTCCGTCCCAGACCAAATAAACCAGAATCTCTAAGGGGAAGCAGGAGACAGCCACAGAAATTCTAACAGCATCCAAGCAATTCCACCGAGCAGGCCCAACAGGACCACTGAACCAAGAGTTTTGATAACATCCTCTCAACAGGCAGCACTGCATGGAAAGGCTCAGGCGCGAGTCCTGGGTCTCCAACCACCCTGCCGTGTGCCTTTGGGGCTTGGTTGACTTCCTTCTGTGTGTGAAATCAAGATACTGAATTGGGGGTTTGCCAGGACCTTTCCGGCTGTCATAGTCTGTGTCTATGAAAGCTCTAACTGGTTTAGAACCCACTCCATTTCCGAAGATGAGCACCTACAGCAGCAAGGAATTCAGTGGGAAATCAACCATCCACACAAGCTCCTGTCTATGCATCCAGAACAATGAGTTCCAGTGAAAGAAAGAATTTGCTCACCTCAGTGTATGTGTCCCACAGCACAGCAGTGGGGGAAGCTTTCTGCTGAAGCTCTCCAAGGCTCACAGTCAATATCCCTCAAAGGTGCTTCAATCGCCCTGCCCTCTTCTGCACCGTCCCATCCCCAGTGCCCACCGCTGCTCGCCTCTGGCATCAGGAGAGGACTCAGTAGGGTTGCTTAGCCTTCCCGTTCCTCTCATGCCTACATACCAGCCTCGAGGCTCTCTCTCCCCTTCCTCTTTCCCGACTCAACAAATAAGCTGCGCAGTGGTGCCCTCCCATCCCTGAGGCCCTGCAACTGACAGCTCCTCGTGCCTCACTCCTGACTGATATGGGCCCTAGAACCTTTGAAAGGCTGCCAACCACCAGGCAGTGCCAAATTCAGCTTGCCCCAGCCTCCCAAAGGCCACTCAGATCCCTTGAACCCCAAACACCACACATCAGGATTCTCCCATCCTCATCCCCTAAGAGAGTCGTGTCCTCATCACTTACGTGGCATCACGATCAGGAGAGCCTCCCACACCTGCTGCTACTCACACCAGAATCACATCCTCCCAGAAGCTGAAGAGACTGGGGTTGATGGTAAAGCCAGTCATCTACGCCCAGGGTTTCAAGCCTGCTATGACGTTCTTCTGGAACACCCATCATCTTCCACCTTCCTGAAGTCAGGGGCTCACCCTCACTGGCCTGCTCTGATCTCCAGACCTCCACAGTCAGCCCTGCGTGTCCTGGTCTGGCTGCCCTCAGAGCTAATGGTGGGCACGTCCGACAAAGCCGGGTGTATTCCACAGGTCCCAGCCTCTGTCTCCCAGGACTCTGGAGCCTGCCTCATCTCAGAAGGATCCCCCCATAATCAGACACATGGATTGAAGTGCATCATCCTCACCAGGTGGCTCCACAGCCCCCAGCCTGGAAGGAGAGGGAAGTAAGTCATGCTTTCAGGGTGCATCGAGAGCTGGCTCCTTTTCATGGGCCTGCTGAAAATTCTTGTCATCATTTCTACTGGGGCCCAGATAGGCAAGAACCTGGGCAGTGCCCATCTCAGAGACCGAGGGGGAAGAGCATGTGAGGCCAGCCCGTGGTCTCCAACCACCGATGGTCCCCCTATGGTCCCTAGTCAGGTCCAGGGGCCTCGATTCAAATCCCACTTACTTTTTCCATACTAGCTGTGCAACCTTGGGCAAGTGATTTTGCATCTGGAGGCATCAGTCTTGCTTTCTATAAAGTGATTTTACTAAAATCTGCTTTGTGGAGGTGGTGTGAGGGATCAGTGAGAACCATAGGTGAAACACTTACTGATCTCATTTAACTGAGCTTGACTCGTGCTCAAAGTCTTCCTGATAATTCTCTATTGACACAAAACAAATTCACATTCTCATGGACCCACATTCTATTTGTCACTGTATCTGCAGCACCTGGGATGGGATGGGGCCCTTGGCAGGCCCTCAATGCTTGTTAGTAGGTGAACTGAAATTGAATTCATCAGGATCAGGGTAAGAATCCATGGCAACCCTGCTTTCCAGTGGTAGAAATGTGACCAGCTAAGACATCTAGGGCCTAAGGCAGAAAATGAATGAACAGGGCAAAAACCCAAAACACACTGCAACTGCAATCTGTCAAAATATTGGAAGTTGTTTTCAAGGCCAGGCTTAAATCAATCAAGAATATATTTAAATACATTAAAGTCAAACACTCCAACTAGGTTGAATGGCATGCTCAATTTCCTATATTCTAACATTATTCCAATAATGTCTTTACCAGCCTCCTGACTGGTCTCCTCCCTTCAGAGACATACCCCTTCACCCCATACTGGAAACTATAGTTAGCCTGAGTCTTTCTCATTTAAATGTCTGTCTTTCTCACTAGACTCAAAGCTCCATGAGGGCAAGAATCTGTGTCTCTCCTGCTTGTACCCTAGTGGCTGTCCTGGTGCCAGACACAGATAAAGTGCTCCAGGATGATCTGCAGAGCTAAAGGCCAAGTTCATGCTAAGAGTAATCTGCCACCATTTGAAAAGAAGACAACACACCAACAGGTACAGCAATTACATGACGCCACAGTCTGTGTGAGAGAAAATGATCAGTAGGCTTTTCTTCATGGTGGATGCCGAGTCCCCATTTGGGGTTAGTAGCATTACTGGCTTTTTCAATGCCCGAAGTCCACGGGTCAAAGAATCTTAAGCCACTGGAGGAGGATCTGAGCAGCCATTCTGAAGTCTCCAGGACTGGAATGTTATAAAGTCAACACCACTCATCTGGATCCTCAGCCTCTACCAGTTCCCAATTCAATGAAAAGTCCCCACTAGCCATTTTGTTTGTGGAAATCAATCCCTCAGAGATGTGTGAGCTTGTTCTGACTCGCCAGAGAAGGAATGAGCACAGCCCAATGCTTCTCCATTTCCTCTTGGGTCAACTTTCAAGTCTACAAGTGTTCGTCTATGATCCCAACACAACATTCTAATTTTATAAAAATCACCTGAAAAATCATCAAAGGAGGGATGGACATTGCCTTTCTGGAAGTTGAGGGAAGCTGGTAAGAGTTTATTGAACTGTTTGTTTCTCAGCATATACTTAATAAAATAAGCTGGTATCTCCATGGTATTTTAAAGTTGTTGAATTGTGTTCAACCTTTCCATCACCCATATCCTGCTGTTTTCCTTCATAGTTCTTGTACGATAAAGTTTCCTATTTGTTACATTTATCATTTGCCTCTCCAAAGAGAATGCTCATTGCCTAAAGCAAATGTTTCTTTCTTTATTTTGCTCACTAGTATGTTCCAAGCACTCAGAATAACACCTGCATATAGCAAGTATGGACAAATATTTGCCAAATGAATGAATCTGCTCAGGTGGCCATCGTGACCTTCAAAGGCAAGTAGTTTTAACCCCTTCATATCAAAGAGAAAATTGAGGCTTAGAGAAGTTAAAATATGTCTTGGGATTTTGCAGGTATCCTTCAAACTAAGTTGTGGCTTATTCTAAAGCAACTGAGGTTTCTGGGTTTTCTTCAGTCAAATCAAAACAGTCTGAATGCAGGAACTTCAGGGGCCAACTCATGTAACACAAAGGGGCTGACAGGATGCTCAGGGGCCAATACTTAAAACTGTGCATGGATGATATAAAATGACATCTGGTATTGACAGTGAGTGCTGGAAAAGGTGGAAGAAAAATGGACAACTGAGCCATAGAAACAAGGGGAGGCTTCAGGAAGGAGATAATCCAGGAGACAGCTGTCCCCTGGAGGGTGGGTAGGAGCCAAATTATATGGAATCAGGATGAACTCTGTAAGTTTTGTAGGTCTAAAAAGTTTCTAGCCCCAAAGGTCAGCACTCTGGACTTACAGCCTCACATGGCTGGGCCTCATTTGTTCCATAAATAGTCACTGACCACCGCCCAAGCTCCAGCGATAGTGTCCCAGCGCTGAGCATGCAGGGATGAATGTGCGGATAGGTGGAGAACATGAGTCCATCAAGGAACACAGGGCGTTCTGGACCACCAGCCCAAAGCTTCCACTGGTAATTACCATTTTGTTTTATTTGATTTGATTTAGTATTTGATTCTTTAATTTGTTAATGTATTGATATTTTCAGCACATAACAGATGCTCAAATATTATGTGGAAGAAAATAGTGAATGAACAAATGGATGCATGAAAGGGGCGGGGCTCTTCGGAAGGGGAACGGAAGCTCAGAGCCACCGGGTCAGTTGACTTTAATCCTCATAAAGAAGGCAAAGGCGGCCATGACTATCCTTACAGATGGGAAACAAGCTCAGAGACTTTAAGTCAAGCCCCTCAGCAAGTCCAGGAACCAGAATGGTAGCCCAAGTCTACATGATCTTAGCCACTGCAAGCTACCTTCGGGACATTTCATCTGCATAGCAACTTTGGGGCACACTGTTGTTATCTCTGCTTTACTGATAAAGAAACAGAGCAATTTGTGCAAAATCAAACTGGATCCAAACGCAGATCGAGGGATGAACAGGAATCCAAGGAAGTAGAAGAAAGTAGGTATAGACCATTTTTTCAAGAACCTCTTTGCAGAAGGCTCCCTACACTATGTCTATCCCCCAAGGCCTGCCCTCATCACTTGACATACAGTCAGATCTATGCTGTCTCCACCAGGGTCCACACCCCTACCCCAGCTATGTGAGGACTGGCCCCTGAAAGAGGAGCAGAGTCAAAATTTATTAAATGGCTTCCTAAAAACAATTTATATTTATTATGTATTTATGCTACAAAATTCTTTGCCTTCATTCCAGCAAATGCATGAATTATGTTCTATAATTAAGATTTTCCTATAATATGCATTCTGTTGATGAAATGCCTAGTAAAAAAACCTTTCTTGAGTCAATGTAGTTCTTAGATAGTTCTTAATTAACTTTAATTTGGAGATACTCACCCTGCTGAAGCAGTAGCAAGTGGGATTATCAAAAAAATTCTTAGAGCAATACTCAGATTTGGAAATGAACCCTGATTTTTGCATTACCACAAACACTATACAGGGTTGTATATGATAAATGGCAATGACAGATGATATTATGAAATATTTACTTGATCATATAACTCACCATCATTAACAGTTTTTTAAGCAGTTGTTAGATCTGCACAGAATATCTAAAGTTCTTCTTTCAAATCTTAGTCCTGGTATATTATGAAGAAAACCGAAAACAGGTGATTCAGCTTTGCTCAATCTCTCTTCAAAAGATACTATTCCTTGATTTACAATGAACAAAAATATAGCCTCTATAGAAATTCATTAGGGGATTATCTGTGCATGAATATTCTTTGAGCCAGGCAAATATGTTCTGTTTCCCTATATTTTATTTTATTGGCATGTCATTTTTGTTGAGTATTTCACATGCAGTTTTGATTGTTTCTCTGAACTTCTAGAAAATTTTTTAATCCTTTTCAAAGAAAAACAGCCAAACTATTTTGTTTTTTAAGTTAAGCTTTGGTTGAGACTTATGGAAACTGGAAGTTCATACTAAATGACTGTGTGGAGCTCAAATTTGAAGTTATTATTTTCTGCTTAATACAGTTTTTATAATGTCAGTATCACCAGATTCCCACATAGGACCTGCCAAAGACCAGGGCAGAAGGGATTGCGTTCTCAGTCAAAAGGACAATTCCCAGCCTCCCCTATTGTTAGTAGTTACCACTGGGAGATCTGGTGCCTGAAAATCAGAGTGTTCTCTGAGATCCACGATGCAGGAATACTACTATACCCATTTTAAAGATGGAGAACTGAGGCTCAGAAAGATAAAGTGATTGGCCTGAGTCTCCCAACCTTTTTTACTAAGAAGATGCCTCCATAAGGGCCATGTCCTGTCCCTATGTCCATGTCCTAATCCCCAGAACCTGTGAACATGTAGGTTACTGGCAAAAGGAAATTAAGGTGGCAGATGGATTAAGGTTGCTAGTCAGCTCAACTTTACAGTAGGAAACTATCCCAGATTATCTCAGTGTCATCACAAGGGTCCTTAAAGGTGCAAGAGGAGGCCAGGGTCAGAGACGTGAAGATGTTGCTTTGGCTTTAAAGCTGGAGGAAGGGACTACAAGCCAAGGAATGCAGATGGCCTCTGGAAGCTGGAAAAAGCAAGGGAACAAACTCCCCCATAGATCCCCCAGCAGGAATACAGCCCTACCTACACCTTATTGCCTGGTGAGACCCACTTCTGACCACTGAACCTGTAAGATAACATTTCGTGTTGTTTTAAGTCACTAAGATTTCAATACTTTGTTACAGCAGCTGTAGGAAACTCATACACATGGCTTTCTCTCCCATTTCATTCAAGTCTCTGTTCAGTCACCTTGAAAGAACTGGCTTGAAGCAATCTTCCCCTAACACACGTTCCTCTACCCCTTTACCTGATGTCTTTCTTCACTGAACTCCCCGCCTTCCACCATATACATTTGCTCATTTCTTCGGCTGTCCCACAAAGAAGGCAAGCCCCCTGAGAAGCAGCCTTTGGGTCCTTCCCACCACTGTATTCCTGTGCTTAGAGTCTCACCTGGCGCAGAGTGATGTGCCATAAATAGCTGAGGAATGCATGAATTTGTTGCTCACCACCCCCTTGTGAGGTGCAGTTCTCTACTTCACTCACTAAGTTGGGGCTCAGAGAGGTTACCTGACCTTTTCCCCATACCAGGGAGGCAGCAGGGCAGGAGAAAAACCCACAGCCACTTTGCATTCCTCAGTCAGAGTTCACACCCCATCTCTGCCATTTATCCCCGCAGGACTCTCGTTACCTGACTTTTCTTCCTCTGCAACAGAGAGGATGGTGCCCCTACAAGACAGCACGGTGGTGGATGCCCGTAACTCACAGGGCCCAGCTCTCCCAAGCCCTAAACCAAGAGCGACTATGTATTTATCAGGCGCCATGAATGACATGCTGTGCAAAGTGAGAACCATGCTGCCCTGAATAAATTTTTGCTTCCCACTTGTTAAAGACTTCCAGCCTGCCAGATTCCCCACTGGCTCTTCCCTCCTCAACCGCACCACCTCTGACCCTGCAGAGCAGGTCTGATTAGTTGCATTTTACAGATGAGGTTATTTGAGCTCCAAGAGGGGAAGTGACTTGCCAAGAGCTATAGTTATCATATATCACAGCCAAGATTGGCAGCAAGGATCTCTGCCACACAGCCTCTTTCCCACTCTTGACACCTCAAGACCTCAGAAAGTGAACCAGATTCTTTCTCCACATCTAGGTTCCAATGTGAAACCCACTGAGTTTTCCAAGGAGCTTTGTGCACAGGCACATCTCCTATGGAACAATTATAGGTGGTAATCTTACATTAATTTTGATTCCCTGAATGATGTCTGTGTTTCCTACTAGCTATAAGCTGCATGGAGTCAGAGAACTCTTGGATTTGGGTTCACAGTTGGCTCCCCTACTGCTTAGCAGAGAACCTGGCACATAGTAGGTGCCAAATATATATGGAATGCATAAATGGCTGCAAGACCAGGCTCCAGCCTCCAACACCAAACTTGTCAAATGCTGGCTTCAACCAAGATGAGCCAGAGTCTCCCTCCATTCATTCCTACATTTATGCCACCTGGAAAGCCAGCTCCATGTCTCAACCTGGAGAAGCTGCAAGCTGCACATGCTCCTCGCTGGACCTACCAGTTTTCAACTAACCCTATGAAGTCAAAGCATCCGTCCTCCCAACATAAATAGCCAGAGCAGAAGACCATCCCCACAGTGCAGAGAGCATCTCACTCCTTCAAACATCATTTTCCTGCTTCGTGTTTTATTCAGAATGTAACCAGGCACTGTGAAACTTTAGCAGGGTATGTTTTTCTCCTCTCCAGATTTAGAGAAAAAATATATTTGAGATATTTTTAACTGAGAACACCCAGCCCCCACTGCCACCCCCAGCACACCCTCTCCCGAATCTGTTCTCAGACACTGCATCTCTGCCCCAGACACAGGCCTTGGGAGGTGGAAACTGCTCAGGCCATAAATCCTCACCCTGGCTGGTAATCCACAGGGAGAGGAATGACAAATGCTCTATTTAGCCCTATTTCCAAGGAAATTTGAATTACAAATTGGAGCTATCTGCTAAAGCCTGCTTGAGCATAGCCTCTGGAAATAAAGGTGGGGGTGGGGGTAGGTCTGCCATTTCAATGTTTCATTGCGGGGCTGCCTTTTGTAGGAATCTGCCCCACGCTGGAAACTGCCTCCTCCCCCCCTCCCCCCCAGCACCACCAATTACAGCCTGCGGCCCTGGAGTATTCACTCTGCTTTGTTCACTGCTTCGGGCGCCACCACACCAGGTAAGCAGTCACTTCCAGGGAAAGTACAGAAAACTGCTTCTTTAATTGGATTGATTCTATGGCTAAGAATAATTCAATTGAAAAACAGCATTAATGAGAATTAAAGAGATTTGAAAAGGGGCCAGGACAGAGATGTCCACATGTCAGCGATGAGTAAGAGGCTGGCTTCCCAAAAGGCATGTGCAGAAAAGGGCTTGGTCAAAAACCCATCACCATCACATCCCACTCCCCATTCCCCCTGCCCGACCCTCCCAGGCGATCTCACATCAGGAGAACTGCGGAGCAAGACAGTGGCCCTATTTGTTTTGTTTTCTCAATTTTGCAGCAAATAGTGAGATAGAAGGGAAGCAAAATGGACTTATGTGGGTGTGCTCCTGGGATGTGGGTTCAGGTCCTTCACCTGTCCCTGTGAGGACCCTGTTGAGGTCAGTCAGCCCATCCAAGGCTCTTTTCCCACAGATTTGTTCAGTTTATTTACTCAACAGCTACTTTCAGAGCCAAGAGCCAGACAGTATCCTCAGTGCTTATAAATACCAAGTCATTTAATCCTCACAGCAAGTGAGACAAGCCTCATTTGTGGCCCCTCCTCATATCAGAAACCTGAGAGGCACAGAGAGGTGTAGTAACTTGTCCAAAGTGACAAGACTGGTAGGTCCCAGAGCTGGGATTCGAACCCAGGCAGTCTGGCTCCAAAGTCCACCTCCAGTTATAACAAAAAGCTTCATGGGTTAGCCCATGCCCTTCCTGTGCTGACTCATCTGACTCCTGTGTGCTCCTCCATGCCCTTCCCCAGCCACCACGACGCACCCCTAGCACCAAGGGGTTTCCACACTCTGTATGAGAACGCTGGGGTTCTGAGTGGGTGTTGCATGCCCTGCCCCTGGCGGAGAGCCCCTACACTGAAGAGACATTAAGTTTATTCCAAATAGTTAGGCATCGATCACAATAAAAAGTCAGCACTGTGTACAGGGTAAGAGCAAGGACTCCACAGGCCAACAGCCTGGATTTGAACTCAGGCAGGTCATGTCACTTCTCTGTGCCTTGGTTTCCGTATCTGTAAAAATAAATAAATAAAATAATAAAACCTACATCATAAGGTTGTGCAAACTGAGAGTGCAAACTTAAAATCGGTAAGACTCTGACGAATGCTAAGGGCCCCACAGTGAGGAGCAGATGCCCATGAGACATTGTGGGGACAGGTACTGGCAGTGAGACACAGCTGCCAACAGGACTCTGCTCTCTGCCAGCCACTCGTAGCAGGGCGGAGCACAGAGGGTGGGGGTTCAGGCCCAGGTTAGGAAGATGAGAGGCAGTCCCCAGCAGAGGCACAGAGGGGAAAGAGCAGGGGAAAGGGTGGGGGTGGCCCTCCAGGCACGGCGGCACCTTGCACGCGGCACCCCACTGCTGCCCGCAGAACAGCTCCTTGCCCTACGTGTCTCCCCCACCGGACTCCGAGTTCACTGTGGACAGAGGCACGTTCTCTTCCATTTCTATATCCCACGTACCTAGCACAGTGCCCAACATAAGCCACTCTGAGTGCAAATGACTGACAGACAGACACGAGTTAGCTGGAACACAATGACTGTTGTTAAGACGAAATAAGAAAAAGGCTCCAATAAGCAGTAAGGCCAAACCAAATTTATGTGATTACTATAGGCCAGGCATTTCAATACAGAATCCTATTTAAACCTTAAAACTACCCCATTTCACCGATGGGAAAATTGAGAATCCTAGAGGTTGTAGAAGTGGTCCAAAATTATACAGTTAGTAAAGGCTTGTTTTAATCCCAGGGCTCTGTCTTAGAGGCTGGAACTTGGCTGTTTTTCTACATTCTCTCTCTGTCTGCTTGGAAAACATTCCATGATTTTCTAGGCCAGAAGTCCATCTGCCATGTGCGTGTGGCCCAGGCACCTTGCACAATGCCAGGCACAGAGCGGTGTGCTCCATGGACATTTACGGAGTTGAGCTGTTCCTAATCACCTGGGTCCATCCAAGGGCCGACCTCTTTATAGGACGAGGGCCTGGAAGGGAAAGGCCAGGTTACTGTTTCACTCTCTGAGCAGGTAAAGCACCAGATGACCTCCTGGTACTCGGCTATTCCTAACAGTGCTGGGGTGACTTCCACAATCCTCACCTTGGCATTGATCACCAACCTTAAGCTCCCGCCAATGCAATGCTTTAACTGTGGCCAATGAGATTAGTGCCCAATTAATAACTAATTTGGGAAGTGTTGTGTGAAACAGCTTGGCAAACTGCATCAGCCCTCACATCAGCTTGACCCCAGGGCACCCTGCCTGGAAATGGACAGAGAAAAGAGACTGAAAAGATGGAGCTCAGGAGACACAGGCACTGGCTTCTGGTGCCACTGGTACGTGGTGTGTCCACAGGCAAACCCCTCCCCCCTCTGGGCTCAAGGCCTCCATCACACAGGCCTCTTCCAGCTCCAAAATTCTATAGCTCTGGCACACCAATAAAACCATGCGTCAGCAGAAATTCCCAGGGAACACGTAATTATTGGCACTTAACCAACCCATAGTTACCTCCAGGTAATTTCCAGAGGATTTACTGCAACTCTGAAAGCGATTTTGTGAGGAAGCCATGTATATTCAATATTGACAGTGCAAGAGGCAAGCTCTCTATCTCCAAGCCCATAAATTATCCAGGGCGTCAGGAGGACAAAAACTACCACGGCCTGTACAAGCAGGCTGCCTCCCAAACAGAAATCAGGATTTATAGGAAGCTATAAAAAAATGTAGGGGAGGAATTTAAAGCCAGAGCATGTAAGTGGTATGAATGGGAGGACGTGTGGATGTGTGGATATGCACAGCCTCAAGAGATCAAAATAGAAAACTCAGGAATGTCCAATGCATCTAATGACGAGGAATGTAACTTTGATCCATTCCCACTCAACGAACATTTCCTGAGCCCTGCTAAGGATCAGGCCCCCTGACGGAGGGAGAGATGCGTAAGAGGTGGGACCTGGCCCTGAACAAGCTTATGTGTGGGGCCCTCACTCTCTCCAGTGTGACACTGAGTCACCTTAGAATCCTTCTGATGCTCAGTTCTCTCATCCACAAAAGAAGACCCCAAAAACTTATGCCATGGTGTGCTCTGAAGGCTTTATAAGGTGAGGTATGCCAGAAAAAAAAGGTCTTTAAAAATTAGTGATAGCATGGCTATAAATAACTCTGATACAGGGTTATAAATAACTGATAAGCAGGAATGGGTCATTATAAAGGTACAAAAAAAAGAAAAGAAAATGGGTGCTAAACATTTCTGGGAGAGGGCTTTGGAAAAGACATAGTAAGAAAGCAGACAAAGCCAGAGAGTGGGGAGCAGGTGGGGAGGAGGTGCCTCTGGGTGATACAGGAAGGACCACACAGGGATTGGAAGCCTGTGAGGAGAGGAAGGAGAGATTGCAAGGGAACAGAAGAAAGAGAAGGAACGGAGACCAAAGAGCCAGAGAGTAGTGGGAGGAGAAAGAAGGTAACACAAACCGAAAGGCGCCACGACAGAACAGGAAATCAGTACAAATGCCTAAACTTGATTGATCAAGAGACGGGCAGCCGAGCCTCCACGCACAGATGCGGAGAGAACAGACGGTCTAAGGACAGCCTGGAAAAGGAGGCTGCCTCTGGGGTGGGGCCAAGGGTGGGAAAGGATGGGGCAGGAGTGGCTTCTCATTTTAAACCTGCTTGCACAATTCGGGGGTGGAGTTACACACATATATCCCTTTGACAAAAATAAAAATACTTAAAAACCTTTTAAAGGGATGGAAAAGGAACTTAACACTGCGTAAATACTACGTGCTGGACACTGTCCTCTGCCACTTACAAATGCTACCTTTTTGTCATCCCAATAACCCCACAGGGTAAGCAAATCCTCTCTTTATTTCCCATTTCACAGCACCTAGTTCACGTGGTTGTTGTGAGGACTAAAAGAGTGAACACAGGTCAAGCCTCAGGAGAAGGGCCTGGTGAAATGTAGGTGAAATCTGGGAAGGTCTGTTGTCAAAGACGGCAATACTGGCAAGCTCTCTGCTCCCTTTTCTTGGAGATTACTCTGTTCCCGGCAGCGGTTGTCATGCTCTCTCATGATCCCTACTCCCCAGGACAGTGGTTGGGAAGGGGGATCCAGCAGTGGGTACCTGAGGACCAAGGTCAGTCCCTCTGCAGGAACACAGAGGTAAAACTCAAGACATATGATAGGTGACCATGCTTCCCACTGCGTGGGTAGAGTCTGCAGAGAGCAGCAGACGACAGCGCGCATCTGGGCTATCCTCCAGCCCCTGGCTCCAGGTGTTCTTGGCCCCAGGCGAGGCCCCACTCTGAGCCTTGCTCCTGCTCTTGATCTCCCCTGGGGTCCGTGAGCCAGCAAGCTCCCTGGAACTCTTCAGCTGCTTTGAGCAAGGCTTACTTTACTGGCCTCCAAAGACGTCAAGAGGGTTCACACGCCAACAGCATGTAGGTCTCTCCAGGGGGTTCCAAGAACAGGTTGCTGAGCCATGGGGCTCTTGAAGTGAAAGAAGAAAGATGAAAAAAAAAAAAAGGAGGGAGAGTGTGCGTTCAGGGGATTCTGCACTTGGGATGCTGCTATTTTACTGCGAAGGGAAAACTCAGCAAAGCAATCTCCGGTCACAGCTACCTCACTACTCTTTGCATCTCCATTTTTCCAACCCACGATCTGTGCCACTTGGATTTCGGGGTCTAAAAATATCTCCCAAACTTCCAAGTATGTTGGCATGAGCTGGTGGACTCAGATTTTTAATCCATTTGCAAGTGTTTTTTACACAGCTCTTTTTCCCCCTCTCAAATTCTATTTCTTGCTGAATCACTTCCATCATTCAGTTTGACATTTACTGTGAGCAGGAAGGAAATCATCTTGAACACAAATGTCAACCCTGGCCCTAATTGTTCCTGAAGGCTGCAGAGGGAGTATGAGAGAAAGAAGGCTCCCCACTGGCTGGAGAGCAAGGTGTCCCCACTGGTACAGTGGGGAGAGCCCAGACTTTGGCGACGGCTGTTTTCAGCTGCACCTTGCTGCAAGGCACTGGGCCTTAGTGTGTTTCTTAACTACAATGTGGGGACAAGGAAGTCAATTTAGCAGAGCTGCTGCAGGGGTTTGATGGGTTAGAGGTCCACATGCACCTCCTAGCCCAAGGCAGGAGCTTAATAAATGGCCCCATTTTGAATGGTAGCCACGATCTTGGATCAAATAATTACCATTTGTGCTGCAACATTCCCATCCTTTCTCCAGCCAGTGCCAAAGTCATCCTTGTGAAACATAAATCTGATCACGCCACAGCCCGCTGGGAAATCTGGTGGTCTTAGGGTCAGACTGAAATGTTCGCCATGGTCTACACAGCCACGTCCAATTCCCCATCCTCACCTGACACTGGCCTCCTCAATTGCCTCCTTCCAGCTTCCAAGCAGAATGTTCCCACTCCCCCTCACAAGGTTTTCCTTTGATTTCAGGCCCTGCAAATTGGTCACTTACTTCCAACTCCACCCACAGTCTCTCCCACCTCTCCAGCCCCCACTCATGTTAGCAAAATGACTGCAGATGCTCCAGACTTCACAGCCTAACACCATACCACTCACAGAAGACACCTCTTCTGGTATGCTCTCCCAGGTCCTCAAATGCACCCTCTCCTCCCATTGGCTCTGACTGGGTCACATGCTCTTTCTGGTGCCCACCACTGGGGACAGGGGGCAAGCTGACCAGCTTATTCTAAATGGGGCCCACTTTTGGCATTGGGCATGGGGTTAATCTCAGCCAAACAATGTGGTTAATAACAGGAAGGGATAAAATCCTTAAAGGAAAAATCAGGGAACGATTGGTGAGAGAAAAGGGGGCAAAAAGTGGGGGGGCAAATAATCAATGGTCAACACAAATTCCCATTGGTTTGGCAAAGGGCAGGGCCAGAACCATGGTAGGTCAGAGCCAGCAGAGGCCTTCAAATTTACAAATAGGATAATTAAGGTTCAACATGGGTTCAAGAATCACCCAAATTCATACCAGGATCACTGCCAAGTGTCCAGACCCCCACGCCAATGCCTCCCTATGACTATGACAGTACCCCTTGTCCCCCAGGAAAACATCTCCATGATCCAATATGTCTCATGCTCAGAAGTTCCAGCCACAGGCTTCATAACTGCAGATGTGAGGAATGGCTTATCAATGTGAAGTCTGAGGCCCACAGGGGTTAAAGGAGCTAACAGCACACTGCCTCCCACATCAGGCACAGGGCGGGCAAAGCTGATGAGGCAGAAAGCTTGTGTGATGGCTCTCCTCCCAGGGCGGTCTCAGCACTAGAACTTTCCCTCCATTCCTCGTCTCCTTCCACTTGTCTCTGCCCCTTCCCTGGCCAAGGCACAGAGGAGGGGGTGGGAGAGAAGAAGACGAGCAGAATTGCCAAGGGCATAATGGATGGAAGAAAGGGCTGCTTTAGACAGTTCTTTCCAGAGAGGGATGGATTTAAATCCTCTGGAAACAATCCAGGTGATGAGTCCTTTTTTCTAAAGAACGTCTCCTCGTCCCTCAAGATAAGGGCCAAGAATCACCTCCTCTGTGAAGACCTCCATGATCCATCCCTTACCCAGTTAGACTCTATCCATCCCTCCTGTGTGCCCAAGACAGGGCTGGGCACACACTTCATTCTGTTTGTGTGACTGACCCCACAGCTCACATCTGTGGGATAGGGAACCAGTCAGTGTCCAATAAATGTTGAATGAATTAGTTGAAGCAGAAGGTCATGCCCATATCTCGAGTTCAGGGAAGAATACAGTGTAGTCATGGAATAAATAGAAACATAGGGAACACAGGCTGAAAGGGGTCTGTTTGCACAGGGCTCCCACTGTGGAGCCATGAGGAGGGTCCCAGCAGATATCTAAAGATGGTAACTGTCACAAACATTTAACCCATGCTGTTCTCTCCAGTGAACGGAGGAGATGAGATGTAATGTCCCCAGGCCTTCAACAAGACCAGGCCCAGCAGGAAGGCAGTGCGGACAGGACAAGCATGGATGTCAGCTGGCCTGGACGGTCCAGGGGCTCAACTGGGGCAGGAAAATGGAATCGTGGAACATTTTCAAATGAAGTTCATTTTTCATACAACTGAACACCAGACTTGGAGGGGACCTCTAAAACCATGTGGTCCAAACAACCAAAACTGTACGTCATTTCCCCCACAGCCAATGCTGTTTTTTTCTAATTGTAGAAAAGTATACATAACATAAAATGTACCGCTTTAACCATTTTTAAGTGTACAGCTCGGCAGCATTAAGTACATCCCCACTATTGGGCAACCATCACCACCATCCACCTCCAGGACATTTCGTCCTCCCAAACGGAAGCTCCTTCCCCACTGAACAGCCAGTCTCCCTTCCCTCAGCCTCCCGGCCCCGGGCAACCACCATTCTACTTCCTGTCTCGTGAGTTTGACTCTTCTAGGTGCCTCATATAGGTGGAATCCCACAGTACTTCTCCTTTTGTTTCTCATTTACTTCATTTGGCAGAATGTCCTCAAGGTTCATCCTTAAGGTATGTGTCAACATTTCCTTCCTTTTTAAGGCTGCGTACTGCTCCACACAAGTGCCTCATCACCTCCACTGGAACCTCCAGCAAAGATGAGCCATCCTGCTGCAGTCAGGCCTGACTGGTGCCAAGGTCTTGGGTTCAGCACAGCTCCCTGCTGTGGCTTCTACCCATGGCTTGGAGCACCAGCTCGTGGAACCACAGAAAGTTAGTCCCCACCCATGGCACAGGACCGGAGATATCGGGGAGTGGGGCCCACAGCCCTCCCCACTCCTTCCTCCATCTAGCACGCAAGATGGGTTTGGCCGTCCTCTGGCCATCCCGCTCACCCACCTCCAGACGTACTCTAGCGAGCCTGTCGGGGTCATCCCGTCAACACACACACGCCAAGCTGGGAGCAGGGGTACCCTAGGGAACTTGACGGGGGTTTGCCCACCTGGAGCTCACATTTGGTGAAAGGACAGAAAAACAGTGAAGACTGACGTGTCAAAGGCTGCCCAGGGAGTGCCCACCTGGTGAGGAAGAAGCTGTCATACCAGCAGAGGGAGAGTCTCCCAGGCAGATGAAGTAAGAGCAGAGGCCTTCCTGAGAGAAAGTGGGGTCTGGGGTGCCCTGGGCAGGGCTGCAGTGAGCTGGACCCAGGAACAGCCTGGCCAAGGCAGTCGGGGGCCAGGGCTGGATTGCTCCAGGCCTGCGAGCCTCAACAAGGAGGAGGGTTTCGTGCCTAGGTTAACAGACAGCCACTGAAGGGCCCTGGCCAGGGGCACATGATCTAATTTACACTGGAAAAGCCCAACCCAGCTACTAGGTGGGGAATGGATAGAGATGGACAGGAATGGAAGCCAGACTGAAGTTAGGATATTGCAGGAAATGAGGCCCAGGATGCTAGGCTGCCCAGAAGCATTGGATGGGGCTCCTGAGGACAGCCACCATGACAGAGCCTCGGCTGTGCAGCCCAGGGTACTGAGAGGCCCCTTCCGGGCTGCTGGAGCCCAAGAGCCCCAGACGCAGAGGCCAGGTGGCTCCTTCCTGGTTCCCCTCTATGCTGCCAACCCCTCCATTCCATGAGCCTGGTCTCTACCCAGTCAACTCCTACTGATCTGTTTATTGCCATCTCTGGGCACAACCACTAGTTTCAAACCTGGACTAGGATCCACACACAACAGACTCTGGCGACGTCCTGCTAATTGGCTGTGATAGTTGTGAGGCAATGGAAGTAGAGCTGACCTGGTCCAACACAAGCATAGAAGCTTCTCCACAGGCCGCCAAGTTCTGGCATATTTATAGAGTCCCCATAGGAGTCAGCCTCATTAGGCTTTCTAATAGCAGCTTTCAATGCCTGTGTTCAGACATGGGTTTTATTTGGAACTTGGCTTGGATGCAAGGCCAAGGGGATTAGTCAACAGTGTTTGCTAAACATGGACCCTGTGCCCAGCATCATGCCTGGCACTATTGATGAAAAGAAAACACATTATGCATAGCTCTTGCCTGCAATGGAGCCACGACCTGGTTGGGACACTCATGGCAAATCCTGCCAAGACAGAGCTCAATGGAGGATGAATTGAGGTGCCAGGTCCACTGGAGCTCAGGGAGAAAGGCCCAGGAAAAGACAGGGAGGGGAAGCACAGGCTGGTTCTCAGGCCCACCTGGGTGCCCATCCAGCATCAAGCCTCCCGGCTGTGTGTCATTGGGCAAGTCACCTACCGTCTCTGAGCCTCCACTTACTCATATCCACACCAGGTCAGTGAGATTAAATCATGAGTCAAGTTCCCAGAATTTATGTAACAGCTTCCATTTTACAATGCATACCCTGTGTCAGCACTGCTTCAAGGGCTTCATGTAAGTTAACTCATGTTATTCTCTCAACATCCTGTGAAGGAAACATGAGTATCCCCATTCTGTAGATAAAGAAGTGGAAGCCAAAGGAATGAAGGAATTGCCCAAGGTTATCCAGCTAGAAGGGGGTCACTTCCTCCCCACTCCCTGGAGCAGCAGACGGATGGACTTGTGATGCCAGAGAAACTCAAAGAGGAGCTGGGACATGGTTAAAAGCACCAATATGGCCCTGCACACCCATGCTCACAGCAGCATTATTTACACCCGCCAAACTGTGGACATGACCCAATATCCATCAACAGGTAAACAGACAAAATGTGGTGTATCCATACAGTAGAATACTAGTCAGCCTTAAAAAAGGAACCTCTGATGCATGCTACAACATAGATGAACCTTAGTTAGGCACATTATGCTGAGAAAGAAACCAGTCACAGAAGGACGAAGGCTATACAATTCCAAGCATATGAAGCATCTAGAATAGTCAGATTCACAGAGACAGAAAACAGAGTGGTGACTGCCAGGAGCTGGGTGGTGGGAGGAACAGACGGTTAGCGTTTAATGGTGCTCTAGACTGATGGTTTGTGTCCTCCTGGAATTGAAATGTTGACACCTAACCCACAATGGGTCAGTACTGGGAGGTGGGGCCTTCAGGAGGGGAATGGGTCCTGAGGGTGGAGCCCTCATGAACAGGATTAGTGCCCTTATACAGGTGACCCCAGAGAGCACCCTTGCCCTTCTGCTACGTGAGGATACTCCTTCCTGCTGCATGTGAAGTGGGAAGCGGGCTCTCCCCTGACACCAAATCTCCCAGTGCCCTGAACTCAGACTTCCCAGACCCCAGAACTGTGAGAAAGTAATGTTTGTGGTTTAAGCCATCCACTTGACAATATTTCTGTTACAGCAGCGCTAACCGGCCGACACAAACAGAAGAAGAGTTTCAGTTCTGCAAGATGAAAAATGCCCTGTGGATGGACAATGGGGATGGTTGCACAGCAGTGTGGATGTGCTCAATGCCACTGAATTGCACACTTATGGTTAAAACGGCAAGTTTTATGTTACATATATTTTACTAATATATATCATTAAAAAATTAATATAGTAAAAGAGGGCTGAACTTCTCCCACTTAGGTAGCCCATGACTCCCTGTACCCTTATTTGGATTTATTTGTTTCTTCAGTGGGTGTTTTTTGAGCAGCTTTTGGGTTTACAGTAGAATCCTAGAGGCCTTGTCTGTCTTCATCACAGAATAGCAGATACACGCAGCCCTTGCTCTGTGCCCAGCCCTCCTCCGCCTGTTTACTGTTATTAACTCATGTAATCCTCATAACCACCCCTTGAGGTGAGTACGGTTATTACCCCCATCTTAGAGATTAGGAAACTGAGGTGCAGAGAAGTGAAATGTCGTTTTCCTTAGGTTACACAGCTGAGATTCAGACCCTGCAGCCTCGCTAACACTCTCCGTTCCAACACACCTTCCTCATCTGAAACCCCATTTTCAACCACACACCACCTCCCCATCGAGCCGAAGTGCCCAGGCTTCTGGAGCAGTGAGCCCCACAGCCCGGGGTGGGCCTGGGTCTTGGTGAGATCCCAGGAACCCTGCACTGCCACTTCCAACTTCAGCATTTTCCAGGACTATTTTTTTCCAGATGGGAGCAACAAAGTCCCCAGTTTAATTTGTTTCATGCAGTGACACTAATTAACATTCCAAACACTGAGGCTTAGGGATTGAAGGGTGTGTGTGTGTCTATTCATGTGCACTAGTGCATGTGTGGCATGTAGTTTGTATTTTGGTAACTTTTGAAATGATGTATGTGGGTGTCCTACCTGAGCCAAAATGTTTTACCTCAAAAAGCATTTTAGGCTTTCCTGAAGTCATAGAAACACTGCACTCACCCCACCAGTATAAATAACCCTCCAGCCTCCTACATTTGTGCTTTTGCTTCGACTCATCACCAGCAGTGTGAATGCTGGGAACATGAGGCCAGAGACATCAGCCAGAGTCCCACCTTTAGGAGCTAGTGATTCGTAACCAAGGGCGCAACCTCCCCCATCAGAACCTTTGGGAAAGCCTGGAATGGTTTGGTTTATTGTGACTCAGGGGCTCTAATGGCATCTTGCAGGCAGGGCCCTGGATGCCGAAAATCCTGCAAGATACGTGATCTTCCTGCCCGATGGGGAATAGTCCCATTCATAATGCTAACAGCTTCTCCAACTGAGAAACCCTAAAATGTATCCAACTACTTAATTTTTCAGGGAAAATGGAAAGGCACAGACACACAGGAATTTCCTGCCCGAGGCTGCATAACAATTCCAGAGTTAAAAAAGGTCTGACCCCTCCAAAAACATGTCCTATGTCATCTTCTGACCACCCAGGATTCCCCACCACCAAGCCAGAGCCCCCAGCTGCAGCCACTGAGAAACGGTCACAGCTGCCCTACCGGCCGCGTCTCACTCCCAGCAGCCAACGTCCCTCTGCTGTCCACCCTAGCTCCGACTGTGACAGTGCCACACCCTTCTGTCTGGCTCAAAGGCGGCCTCCTCAAGGAAGCCTGCCAGACTCCTAACTCAGAACCAACCCACAGCAGTCTGCCTGTATTTTGACTTCCAGCCTCTGGCCAAGATGTCTTTGCGTGAGAGTCATTTACTATGATTACCATCAACAGTTTGCAGCCAGCTGCTCTACAGCAGCTATGGCGTCCGAGAGTCACAGTGATCTGGCAGGCAGGTCTTATTTCCCCAGGTTACCAATGACAGCAGAGCCCACATCACAGTTATGAGGCCACCTTGCCTCCCTGTGTGGCCATGTGCACGTGTACCTCTGTCTGGACAGTGAGGCCTCTGAAGGTGGGATCTGTGTGAAATCCATCCACACTTACCTTATGGTGAAATCCATAAATGATGGCAAAGGGTCCAGGACAAGAGTCTCTTGTTATCCTGTCTCTTGGTCAAGGGCCTGTTCATTCCATTAGGCCACCTGTGGCCTGGCATAACCTTCTTGCAGCTACATGGTGAGTCAGGAGCAAGGCCACAGAATGGGAAGTCTCCTGAGGCCCCCTGCCTCCCACCTCACCCTGCAACAACGAAGAACAGTCAACTAGAGTAGTTTCAACAGGCAAGTAAACAAAATCGTCATTTCTCATTTCTCTGTGGCTCATTACGTTGTGTAGGATGTTGCAATGGGTGGGGCCCATCAGGGTGTCCAGGGCTTTGAGAACCTCCTTTCATGCCCTCAACCACTATGGGTGAAAGGCAGTTAGTGGACAACTCAGACATTCTCTCTGCAGAGGGCCAGGCCTGGCAGCCTTTCCAGCATGTGGTCCTCTTTAGACAGCCCGACTCAGGGCCCTTCCGACTCCAGGTTTTACGATCCAACCTTCTGTTGTATCAATTTCAACACCTTTCCCTTTGTGTGAGAATAAACCAGACCTCCAAGTTCTAAATGTGTGACAGTCTTGAGCATGGTTGCACATGAGAAAATGGAGACATGGTCTTTAACCCTATATAGATGGTAGAAATCTTCCCAGACTCATTTAAACAGCTTGACAACTCTACTTGAGCCCCATGTAGACCCAAGGTATGCAGACATTAGAGCGAGTATCATACCATTTTATGATTACTTATTATCTATTCCCCCCCAGCCCCTCAGGAGCAGAAACTGACTTATCCACTCCTTTGTCCCCTATTCTAGTCGAAGGCCTGGTATCTGCTAGGCCTGAAATCAGTTTCTACTGAATGATTAGCCAGAATACATTGGGACTGATCAGCAGGTATTTGGAGGCATGTATATTAAACCTAAAAGATTAAGATTTTCCCATGAGAATCTCAGCCAAATACAGTGTTGAAATCATGGCACAAAAGGAGAATTCAAGAAGAGATCTCAACACTCTAGAACCTTCCAGAATCCTGAAGGCGAATGTTAATGACTTCTCCAGGAAATCAGAACTGAGGCAAAGGGCGGAAGTCATAACACCACACTTCACAACCAAGATCCTGACATTTTCTCAACAAAAGATGTGTTTGTAAGAGCAACTGGAATATCTATTTAAATCTTATTTTGCAAATGCTAATGTTTCTCACGTTATAAATTAGTAAGATTTTTCATTCTTTGAAAGTATCACAAAAGCCACCCAGAATTATAGTGTCAGCAGGACTAAAGTTTTCTACGCTTATTTAAAATAACTCACCTGTTCTATTTTGTGAGAATTCCTAATATGTGAACACAGGATAATTTCAGCAAGGATAGAGCTCCTTCCCCCACAGGATAACACCAACAATGGCCAGGTTTCCTGAGCTTTTGAAAAACTCTAGGATCGGGCACAGAGTAAGAGCTCAGGAGGGTTAGTTATCATTAGATGCCAGGCACTGAACTGACATATTTACAAATACTTTTAATTCAGATTTTTTTTTTTTCTTGAATGACTATCCTCAATGAAAAAGTAATGAAGGGGAAAAAACACTACAGAATTACCATGACCCTTAGGCCACAAGACTTCCATTACTTAAGAAACACTGAGAAAACAGAAACATTTGTGATCCTCAAGTCAGTATTTCCTTAAGGCCTAGACAATGCCTAACCTGCTGTCGGGCCCTTACCGGCTCCCTGCACCTGCCCATGGTGGTCTTTGGGGAACAGTGGCCTTTGGCAAACACCCCACCTTTTTGCCTGAGGGATTCCTCTGAGCGGTACCACCCCTGGGGGCAGCCCTGCACCAGCGATAATGGAGTTTGAGGACAATCTGTCTTGTTCTTCGCCGCCTTCCAGGGCTCTGCAGGAGGACTGGGCTCCCGCGGCCCCGGGGGCAGCCCTGCTTGATGTGGAGGCCTTCTGCTTCCTGTCCCTCTCCCGTCTTATCTCCCCCACTTTCTCCAATCCACTTATTCCCATTCTTGGAATCAGTTCTGAAATCATGCATTCTCCAGAGGGATGGTACTGCTGCCAAGGGGGAGGGGGGTGGGGGCTGAAAAAAATCTTACTTTTTGTATAATCAGCCAAGAAATACAATATATCTGTGGTATTAAAATAGCATGGGTGGGGGCAATTAGGGAAAAAAATGTCCTAAAAAATAAAAAAACTCCTGGCAGGGGAGATGAACGAAGACTAATGGAGGAATCCTATGTTAAATAAACCACCTGCACTGAGCTGCTTGCCCCAGGGAGCTTGTGGAGGATAAAATCCGTGCCGGCTGCTGAGCAAATTACTATGTTTAAGCCTTTCAATAATCTGTAAGGCAGGGAATATTAGGTCCACTTATCAGATGAGAAACTGAGGCTGTTAGAAGTAAAACGACTCATTAAAGTCTGCAGAGCAAATGAGTATAAGACTTGGCGTGAGAACTCAGGCCGCCTAGTGGCTGGGATCTCAGCCCCACCTTAGGAGAACCATCGAGAGTACTTAGCTCAACATGGCCCAGGAGAACAACTCTGTAAATCTCAGTTCCTCTTATGAATGAAAGTAAATCAAGTTTCCATGAATGGACCAGATGGTGGTACTGCCCCACAAGTGTCATCATAAACAACCCAAATGGATAAAAACATTATTCATCATTAACATGATGGTGTTGAATACCCCAACTCAATGCTGAGCTCAACGGAGATCAAAGACAACCTTATATGACTCTTCATAGAGGACTGGATTGGCGGGGGTTGGAGGGGGTGTTGAGGGATGGAGAAAGGGGGATTTAGGCCCTGGGAATTTTAACAGGAAAATAAACCTTCCTCAGCAAGAGGCCAGCTGGAACCTGTGTACAGGTTCCTAATCAGCCCACACCTGGCTTTACTCTTCTGCTGTTATCTGACCCCGATCCTAGGCCAGTGGGCACAGTGGAGTCATGCTGTGGGTAAAACCGCCCCACTGGTACACAGCTGCTGGACGACCGCTGTGGAGGGGAAGCCGATGTGGCTGAAAGAAAGCTGGCCCTGGAAGACCTGAGTTCAAGTTCTCTGTTGGTCAGCAGTGGGACCTTCGGCAAGTTCCTGACTGCCCTGGGCCTCAGCCCTCCACAGTGCCTTCCAGCGCTGAGAGCCTCTGATTTTTTGGAATCTGACAAGAGCCTCTCTCAGTGCCAGGCCCATAAATCCCATAAGCTGCTGTTTAAGTAACTATCTGCTGATTAGTTTGATTAGACTTGCTGGTTACTAAACCTTGCTCGTTTCTGGATCGACATCACCAAGTGGGCGAGCATCATCACTGATATATGTGGGGTGAGGTCAAGCACAAGCTGGGGTTTTAGGAACGGGCAGGAGGAGAGAGAGATGTAGTGTGACAGTGCTGAGTGATTTTCCATGAGTGCAGATGGCCTGGACAGATGAGCCCATTCTCGTCGCGTGGTGTTTTCAAGTCATGTTCGATATTTTACTCCATCTGTAAAGGAAATGGACTTGAGCGGCTGTGACACCAAACCTAAGGGACCAATGGCAAAGAAACTCTGCTCCTCAGACACAGCAACAGTTAGGAAAACCAGACATGGTGATTTTTAAGAGGGGACCTCTTATAAAAGTGACTGTTACTAATCCATATAAAGCAGGTCCCCTGGTGGTATTGTCCAAGAGAGGATATAATCAACTATGAAATGATGTGAAAACACTGGTTATTATAGGTATGCTGGTTTTATATGTCCCAACTCAACTGCTATACTCTTACAGGGTCCAGATGATTTTACATGTCTCTTGAAAGAGGGGAGGGTGGAGAGAAGGAAAAGGAGATCCTGGCCGTGGGGTCTCCAGCACAGAGGGAAGCCCCCCTGCAGGAGGAAGCCAAGCAGAGCCTCTATATGGGACCCCCCAGGGCCAACTTAGGAAAAATAAGAAATTTACTCTAATTTTTCTAAACTATCAGCAAGAGGCAATCCTGTTCCTGAGTTATAACCCAACTCATTCCCTCAAAATATTTCCAAAAAACTCCTCTATCCCTTCTGAGGCAGGAAGAAAAGTCCCATCCCATCCAACAAGGCCACAATCCAGATGGGATGGGATTTGCATCCTATGACACCTGCAAAACTAAAGGTGGCCAGAAACCTTGGTACTGACTTCATCCTGTCACCTCCAGACCTTTCTTCTCTTCATTCTCCCAAAAGGTGATCATTTTAGGGAAGCTGACATCCTTACAGATAGAGGGATTAAGTTATACCGTTAATGGATTCCAGTAAAAATACGCAGTGCCACGGTACAGAAATGCGGTGAGTCTGCACATGGGCAAATGCTTAAACCCAAACAGAGAGTCCAGACTGTGGGACCTAGCTGGTCCTTCTACAGCTGTAGAGCATGCTTCTTCAGAATGCAGCACCCTCTGTGGGGTCCCAAGCACTCCCTCACGCCTTGTCTCATGAGGTTCTTAACATACAGCCGATGCTGTGGGTGTTTGAAGACTGGGGGATAAGTGAGGTGTCTGGACCACATGGTTTATGCAGTTCCCCTAAGTTTCATCCAATGCACTTCTGACACACCCACAGCTGTCTTGGGCCATCCCAAGCCAGAACCACACAGCACAGTGCCCACAGAGGGTGTTGTTGTTGTTGTTTTATCTACCTATCCATCTATCTATCTATCTATCTATCTATCTATCTATCTATCTATCTATCTATCTATCTATCATCTATCTATCTATCTATTTATTCATTATTAAGGTATCATTGATATACAGTCTTATGAAGGTTTCACATGAGCAACATTGTGGTTACAACATTCACCCATATTATCATGTCCGCCCCCACACCCTATTGCAGTCACTGTCCATCAGCATAGTAAGATTCTATCAAGTCACTACTTGTCTTCTCTGTGCTATACTGCCTTCCCCATGACCCCCCTACATTATGTGTGTTAATCGTAATACCCCTTAATCCCCTTCTCCCTCCCTCCCCACCCACTCTCCCCACCCCTTTCCCTTTGGTAACTGCTAGTCCCTTCTGAGAGTCTGTGAGTCTGCCACATGGGGGTATCAATCCACATTTGAAGACCTTCCCCTTGCTTCTCTTCACACTGCCCAGCTAATAAAAGATGTAACAACTCTTGTTTTCATTTGGTCAAAATTTCAAAACCCAGACAAAAAAAGAGAAAGAGCAGGACCTTGATTCTCTGGAAAATACCGTAAGATCATGCTCACTTTATGCAACTTTTAAACACTGATGGCATATGTTTAATGAATGAAAGGGGGAGCTTCCCAATAATTCAAGAAGAATAATTTAACACACAATTTCACTGAATGGATCATTCAGTTCTCCAAACAGAAGGGGAGACTAGTCATCAATAGTCAAAAAGTAGACATCATCTTACCCTGGTTGCTGAAAACTCCTTTGCAGAAGTCGCCCTTAATGCGACACAGCGGGCTTAACGGTGCCTCCCCTTTTTGCAAGCCTGGCTCCTCATTTACTTTCTATTATTGCATTTGCTAGACTATTTAAATTTAGTTGTTTCAAGTCTCCTTCTCCATAGGAAAAGAACTATGGCTCATCTCTCTCAAACACAAAGCTTGGCACTTGACTCAGCATGTATGGCCTTGAAAGGAATCACCTTAGCATGCTGAGCTTCCCCTTTCTACTGTGTTTGTCCTTACCTGGTCAAAGACCACAGCAGAGAGCAACCTTGATGCAGGTCTGCATAGGATCTCTGAATGTAAGAAAGCCCGTTCAGCTGAGCCAACCATTCTCAGGCCTGGCTTCATACTGAGATCACCTGAGGACAATGTCTGGTCCCCCACAGATCAATGGTATCAATTTCTGGGGTGGGTTCTGTCATCTGTATTCATGGATGTGTCCTGTGCTGTTTGTGTGTGTTACTTAGTCTTCTTTTTTTCTTAAAGTATTTTTAGGTATATTTTTTAAAGATTTTTTTGAAAATATTAACTTTTTAAGTTGAAAGAGTAAGATAACACTCTTACATATACATACACTTTACCTAGATTTACCAATTGTTAATGTTTTTGCCGCATTTGGTTCCTTCTCTCTTCCTCTGTGGGTATGTATTGTGTATACATACACACACTTACAAATGTGTGCTGAACCATATAAAAATAATATACATATATCATGACACTTCACCACTAAATATTATACCATATGTCTCTTAAAAAATAGAACATTCACCAAATAACCACAACGCAATTTTCACACTCAAGAAGTTAAATTTTGACTTATCTAATATGGAGTCCATGTTCAGATTTTCTTAATCATCCCTACAATATCCTTTATTGTTATTTATTTTTTCAATCTAGGATCCAATCAAGGATCATGAAGTGCATTTGTTTGTCTTTATTCCAGCTTTACTGAGCTATAATTGACATACCACCTTATGTAAGTTTAAGGTGAATAATGTGATGATTTGGTATATACATATTATGAAATGACATCACGATAAGGTTCATAAGCACATCCAACACCTCACATACTTACGTGTGTGTGAGTGTGTGTATGGTGTGTGAAGACTTAAGACCTACCCTCTTTCAAGTACACAAAACACAGTATTGTTAACTGTAATCACCATATGGTACATGACATTCCCAGAACTTACTCGTAACTGGAAGGTTGGACCTTTTGGACATTTCCACCCATCTCTCCCCTACCTCCCAAGCTCTGGAAACCACCAATTCAATTTCTGTTCCTGAGTTCAGTGTTTTTAGATTCCACATATAAGTGAGATCACACAGCATTTGCATTTCTCCTAGCATAATGTCTTCAAGGCTCATCCACATTACTGCAAATGGCACGATTTCCTTCCTTTTTATGGCTGAAAAACACTCCATTGTTTATACATATATTTATACCACATTTTCTTTATCAATTCATCCATCAGTGAACAGATCGTTTCCTTGTGTTGGCTATTACAAATACACAGCAATAACCTGGAGATCCACATTCCTTGAGACAGTGACCGCATTCCCTTCGGATACATGCCCAGAAGTGGGACTGCTGAATCCTCCAGTAGTTCTAGTTTTCATGTTTTGAGGAACCGCCACACTGCTTTCTGCAATGGCTGCACCCCTTTACAATCCCACCAAGAGTGCACAAGGGTTCCTTTTTCTCCACATCTTTGGCAGCACTTGTTATTTCTTGTCTTTTTGATAACAGCCATCCTAACAGGTATGAGTTGATCTCTTACTGTAGTTTTGATTTGCATTTCCCTGATGATTAGCAATGTCGAGCACCTTTCCGCATACCTGTTGGCTACTTGTGTATCTTCTCAGAAAAAATTCTGTTCAGGTCCTTTGTTCATCTTTAAATTAGATTATTTGCTTCTTTGCCACTGAGTTGTATGAGTTCCTTCTATATTTTGGATATTAGCCACCTACCAAATATATGGTTGCAAATATTTTCTCCGTTCCGTAGGCCACCTTTCCGTTTTGTTGACCATTTTTGCTGTGCAGAAGTTTTCTAGCTCAGTGGAGTCCCACTTGTTTATTTTTGTGCACCTCATTTGGTTGCCAGGTCTCTGTAGCCTTCTTTAACTGAAACCGTTCTCTTTATCTTTGTCTGTTTTCATGACATGGACCCTTTGGAAGAGCCCATGCCAGATATCTTGCAGATGTTCCACAGTTTCAATGTGTTTATTGTGTCTTCATGACTGCATTCTGGCTGCTTGGGGTTGAAGGCATGCTGCACATTCCACTCCATCACTTCAGGAGGAGGGGAGGGCCGCTGTGGTTCATCCTACATGGGCTTGCCAACTTCAGTTCAAGTGGAGTCTACCACGTTTATTTTAAGGTTCCTCCTTGCGTAGGTGAGTTACATGTATATCAGTGTTTGAGAAACACTGCTAACTCAGAGTGTGGTCTGCACACCAGCAGCACTGGTTTTCCCTGGGAACTTTTCAGAAATGCAGCCATAAAGCACCTTAGTCAGGAAGGCAGAACTTCAGCACCCATCTGTTAGCTTTCTTCCACTGAGGACAATCGTGATGTGGTGACCACACAGGTGGAACGCTCCTGTGTGACGCGTGTGTTGCCACTTGAATAGCTTCAGGTGCCTGGACAAATCACGAAACTTCCCAGCACCTACTATCCATTTGTGAAAGACAAACCCTGGGTACCCCCACTTCCAGCACGCACGCCACCTGATGTGAGCCCAGTTCCTAGCAGTGAAACACCAGGCACTCGTGGCCATGCTCCTGCCGGCACACAGCCTCACTGCCGCCAAGACAGCTGATATTGTGGGGTTGCTGTTGTCAGCTCCTTACCTGACTCCTTCATTCTACTTGAGTGGTTTGAAAAGGTCAAAAAAAGAGAGCCAAGAGGAAGGCAAGGGTTCAGAAAATGAAAAGAAAAATAAATGGGATTATAAGAAAGGGGCGGGGGCATGGACTTTATGAGGGGTGCAAGCAGAAGGCAGATCAAATATGACTGAAAGGGGAAGCAGAAAGGAAACAGTGTTTACTGAAAACCTATGTGTGCTGGAGGTCATGGGAAGGATGTGACCTCCAGTTGACCCGTGAGCTGTCAGGGGACAATCAGAGGCTTTCCCCCTCCCCTGTCCTTGGCATGGGCACTCTACCCTGTTCCCACAGCGGGAGCTATTTCAAGAACGCAGCCTTGAGAGAGGAAGGTGTTGTTGACATCACCTGGACAGTGTATGCGTGACTGAACCCTGTTAAGGCCCCTATAAACATTAGGATTCTGGCCAGAAAGTGTGGAGATCTCTTCATGTTGGGACCACCCCAGACGAGCCTCATAGTTCCCTTTTTTAGCCAACTGCCATCTTTAGACGTGGAGTAGCCAGCCCGCCTCTTTCTTCTGACTCTCCTTGCCCTCTTGTGTGTCAGGCCCTGTTTCTGATTTCCCCTTGGGGAATGCCCAAGGTTGAAAGCCAACACAATGCCATGTTCAGGTGTTTTGTATCATCATCTCAACTAAATTTCACAACTCTGGGAGGCAGGTATTATTATCTCCATATCAGAAATTAACTGAAATCTAGCAAAGTTGAACAAAATGCTCCAGGTCCCACAGCAAGGACATAGCAGAGGTGGAGTAAACCCAGGTCTGATCCCAAAGACCAGGCTCTTACCACACTATAAAGAGTGACACAGGGATACATCACCTCACACCTGCCAGGATGGCGATTATAAAAAGAAAGAGAAACAAGTATTGGTGAGGATGTGGGTGAACTACAAGCCTTGCATACTGTTGATGGAAAGGCAAAATGGTGTTGCTGCCATGGAAAATACGGAATTTCTTCAAATATTAAAAAATAGAACTACCATATGATCCCCCAAACCCCACTTCTGAGTATTGATCCCAAAGAACTGAAATCAGGATCTCCAAGAGATATTAACACTTCCATGTTCATTGAAAATTGAAATATTATTCACAATAGCCAGTATATGGAAACAACTGGAATGTCCATAAATAGATGAATGGATAAAGGAACACTATTCAGCTTTTTAAAAAAAAAGGAAACTCTGCATACAGGCCAACATAGATGAACTTTGAGGACATTATGCAAAGTAAAATAAACCAGTCACCGAAAGACAAACACTGCGTGATTCTACTTAGATGAGACATCTAAATCAGTCAAATGCGTAGGTCAAAGCATGGAATGGTGGGTGCCAGGAACTGGAGCAGGGAGGAAATAGGGAGCTACTAAACAATGGGCTTCAAGTTTCAGCTGGGCAAGATGAGAGACCTGCTGCACAGCACTGTGTCTTCTGCCAGCAATAATGTACACGTCAATATTTGTTAAGAGGATAGATCTCGTGTTAAGTGTTCTTACCACAGTAAAATAAAGTACAATCAAAAAAAAAGTGATGCCTTCCCAAAAGGCATTCTTGGTTCTCAACAGTGAAAAGGAAACTAACAAAACTGAGGAAAGAGATGCAAAGAAGATGTGTGAAGGGGAACGTGGGGACAGACGAGAAGGCTAAGACCAACAACAAGACATGAGGAAGAGAAAGATACACAGGGGCAGAAAAGGAGGAGGATGCGCTAAACAGAGTGTCTTGCCAATGGGTTTCAGCCCCGGGCAAGTTCGCTGTGGATTCAATGTGACCAAAGAAATTGACAGCAGAACATTCTTGGGGTGAAAGGGTTATACCCAACTTTATTTCCAGGTGGCAGGTCGGTCACTAGAATCCCATTCACTCAGAGCGAGTCTGCATGCAGCAAGCCGGTCTCTGCCTCTGGGCCCTTCTGTCCACAGAGTCGTCCCGCACAGCTGTCCTCTGGGCCTCTGTCCTCGGCACTGCCACCACTCCAGCCTCTGCTCTGCTCTCCTGCAGCCTTGCAGCCCTGCCACCATGTCGTGCCCAAAGCACTGGGCGGAGTTCTTTATATAGAGTCAACAGCCATGTATTGCCGACAGGTGTGCAGTGAGCTAGTCAACCAGGGCCAGGTGAGAATCCTGGCCACAGGAACTCTCATTTTATCCACACAGAGTCAGAGAAATAGCACGACTGGAAGAGCTGAAGCCAGCATTGTGTAGAAAAGAAAAGTAATATCCCTTCTGTGATTACAAGTTGTAGCACTGGCTAAGATGCTTTTGAAGGAATTCCTTTTGCCCAGGTTGGGAGGTTGACCAGATGACCCAACTCTCAGATTTGTTCCAATATTAATGATATTATTGTTAGAGCATATGTTTTACTGGGACAGAGACTGGATTGCTTGTGTTTTGTGTTATTCACTGCTATGTCCCTAATGTTTAGTAGAGTGACTGGCACAGAAAAGGCACTCAAGAAGTATCTGTTGACCAGGTAACACTAATAACACCAATAACTAATATTGAACATTTCTTCTATGTTGAGTGTTCTTAGCTCCACAAAAGCCTGTAAACTGATAATGTTTTTCAAATGAAAAATCTGAAGCTCAGAGATACAGCCACTCGCCCAAGACCATACCAGTTGAAAAGGCAAAGCACGTTTGGAAACCCAAATTTCTCTTACCTCAAAATTGCTAAGACTCTGCCTGATTGGAGGTCTGACTGGGAATCTAGAGTCTTTCCACCACCTTGGGGACAGTAGATCCTTCAGTCGAGATGCTAAGTCCACAGCCAGGTCCTTTACATTACCTGCTGGGCCCTTGTCTCGCCTCTCCGCCTGCAGGTGTCCCTAGGGCCAGCCCACTTCAGAACGCAGTCAGCAGGCATTCCTTGGGATCATTTCCCGTTGCTCTGTCAACAGGTGAGTGAGTGAGCATACCCAGCTGACTGCGGAGAGGTGGTGAGGGCCGTGGGATGCTGTGCTGAGCCAATCCAGCAACAAGGCCAAGATGAAGCCAGCTTTTCTCTGTCCACTACTGGGATAGGAAGGGGGAGTCCTTGGACAGCGCTGGGCAGCAAAGTGGCTGGTGTGTATAACTTTTCAGGAGACCCCTATTCATAGTTAATAATGGATGCTGAGTGCCTGGTGGGCTAGTTCCATTCATATACACCATTTTCTTTCAGCCTAACCCCTCACCCCATCCCGTAGCAGGGCAGCTATCAGCCCCAACTTACAGGTCATACCCAGTTTGCCTCACGCCAAGTCCCAGAGATGAAGGCAGAACCCAGATATAAACTCCAAGTCCAGCACATTTTCCACAACCTCACAATCCTCTTCAGCCTCAAGGCTCAAGAAGCAGAGATACTGTCAGCTTTACTAGAGTAAAGCATCGTCTCCTATCTTCCTCCACCCTCTCCAGCCAATTTTAGGACTTCTGAGAGCTATTCTTATTGTCGCAATCCTATGCTAACTTTGGCTATTTTCATTGTTGCTGCTGTTGTGATAATGGTAAAGCCACACAGAACAAAGCCTTGGTTAACCTGACAAGTACTCTTTCACGCAGCCATGATTCAAAAACTACCTGCCAAGCAACCACCATGGGCCCCACAATCTGCTGGGGCTGAGAACACTAAAGAACAACGCAGCCCCTCCTCTCAAGTCACTCTCAGTTCAATGAGGGAGATGAACTAGCCAATCAGTCCAGCGCAGTGTGCAAAATCCTGTGACTGCAGAGGAGGGGCAATTCTAGCTCAGTCTGGAGAATCAGAGAAAAGCTTTCCAGAGGAGGGGACACTGGGGCTGGGGAAAGGTGAAAGTGAGGAGCCAGGAGAAAGTAGAGGATGGGCATTTAGGGCAAAGGGAGGAGCCTGGTCAGGGCAGGGGTCTTTGATTTCCCCATTTGTAATCTACCTTTAGGATAGAATGGGGGGAAATCACATCTCACAGTTCTGGTTCATTAAAAAGCATGCACTAGATTGTGAGCCCATGGTCAGTCCCCCTTCATGCCATTAGCTACAGCCCAGAACAGGATAATGGATGCTTGGAAGCACAGATTTCTGTGCCTTGCAAAACCCTGAATCATCAATGAAAGGTTCGATTTTGTCCACTTGACTGGACTTCCTCCTAAGCTGGAGGATGTACAGTGGATCCACTACACCGGCTTCAGTATCAGGAGCTCAAGCCCAACCCAACACGGATTTTCCCATATAACTCCCAGTTCCCCAGAATCCACAATCTCACCATCACCCAGCCCGGCCCACATTTCTCTAACACTGTGGTTCCCTGGGCTCTGATCAGCCCTGTTTTGATCCCAACTACATTTCTAGCTACTTGCCAACTGAGAGCTAGGCATGGGAGGCAGAAGCATTACTGAGAGCTCTGTGTTACCAGTGGGGCACGGGGCATCCAGTGATATACCTAATGAAATGCCCACAGTCCCCCAATTGCTGGCAGAGGGTCAGAACTGGGATCAGGCTCAGAAACAGAGCTGACCAACAGCATCAGATGTGAGCTCCAGAAACCTCGGCTGTATGAACTTGGACAAGTGGTAGTTTTATCACTTGAAGATTTCATACCCTCATCTACAAAATGTAGATAATAATTCCCACCTCATAGGATCCTGGTGAGAATGAAATGAAATACACAATTTGTATGTCTGTAAGCACCTGGCTAGATCTTCAACTCTCTCTTTGCCCACAGTTTTACATTGTCCTGACCCTTTCTGGAAAACTGAGGCTGCAGGTTTCCACATTCTCCAAGCTGCTTCCAGGTGATGGGACACTTGTAGAAAAGGATAAAATTGAGGCTCTGTCAATAATAGGCCTTAGCTATCCCTTCCCCAGACTAGGGGAGGCAGGGCCAAGGGGCTGGCTGGGAATGGTGGGAGGAGAAAGAACAGGGAGCCCATAAGCTTCAGTGGGACCCTGGGTTTGGAAATCAGCCAATACATACAAAATGTCATTTACATGCAAAGGACATATGAATCTGTGTATGCTGTGTGCACTCAAATAATTTCTGTGTTTCTTCTTTTTCATTATAGATATTCCAGAATTAGCCTCAGTTCAATTTAACTAAATGCAATGCTAGAGACAGAGAGGAATGTGTTTTTAATCCCTTTTTACCACGTCAAAAAAGCAAGTGGAAGAACAACATTGCTAACCTTTTCTCCAGCCACCAACACCTGCAAGTACATGTGCACGTGGAAGCCACAGTCTGGACCACCCGAAATCCACGTTCCTGGCTGGATGCCCCCCTCCCTCCTGATGGCTCCTCTGTTTCAGGGATGCACCCTTTCCAAGCTTCGTAACCTCTCTGAAGAAACCTGTTGCCAAGCCTGAGGTCCTGGGCAGACGCCCCCACCTGGTGGCCAAATGTGGAAAAGCTGTTTCAACCAAGGAAGATTGGCAGGTAGTGCAACTCCAAGGCCCGCTGAACCCCTTCAGACCCCATCAGTCGCTGGTCAACTGGAGTAGGGCAGAGAGAGGAATATCCACGGCTAAAGGCACAAGAGGGATCAAAGTCATGGCCAGTTCCCCTCCAAAACCCTGGTAATGGTACAGCCTCCTAAGAAGCAGCCATCAAGATGACTAAGCCACAGACAGGAGGCAAGGGGTGACTGGAAGTGCCCTGCCAGCCCTGCAGCGTGCTGACGGCCGTGACAGCCCCTTCGGGGTGAGAAGCCACCGCTACCATTCTCTCCCTCTCCCCAAATACAGGAGGATTTTCTACGCAGGGGGTCAGGTCCATCTTCCTTCTGGCCATGCATTTATACCCTGAGTAGCAAGGGAACTCTTTCTAGGGGAAGGATGCCTGGGAGCAAAGCTCCTGCCAGGCCCCCCTCCATGTCCCCGCCCCTGCCCAATCGAAGCCAGAGTAGCGGCAGCAGCTGATGTTCAGAGGATTTCACGGACCTGTTTCAGCCAAAATAACCCCGCCCCTCTCCTCCAGGCATGGTTAAGCCCCGGACCCTTAGTCTAGGGTTGGAGCCCAAGATACTCGTATTCATTCCCTCTTTCTCTTTTTTGCTCAATTAACTTCCCTAGGAAGAACCCACAGACAAGCATTTTGGTAAGTCCAAGCCCCCCACTGGGGCAACAGCAGATTCTTTCCTGTACCAGGAGGGAGCCCTAGGAAGTGAGGTACGAGCAAGCAATTCTTACCCGCGCTCATCCGCGCGCGCGCGCACCACACACCCCGACTATGGGCAGAGTACCACTCCCACCCCCAACTCCAATAGCGTCTAAACTCAGCAGCGATCCCGAGAGAAGGGACCCACCCCAAGCACAAACAGCGCATGGGAGGATCCGCTTTATCCTGTTCAACCGCCACATTATTTGGAGAAACCACCTCATTCTTTTAGGCTTCCATACCAACACGCGGAGGAGATGCCACAAATGCGCACCCGCGCGCGCACAAACATGCCAATCCACTCTCCAAATCAGCTGGGGAACCCTCAGATCTTTAAAGCTCTGGTGTCCGACACCTAGAGAGTGGCTCCCAAACACACAAACACAGCACAGAACAGAGAGGGCAGACCGGTCTGCAGTTCAGCACACGGGCTACCCTCGGCTTTAAAGCCCCAGAGCCGCCCTCAGCTCCAGCCCGCACCCCGAAACCCCGCCTGCGCCGCCGCCAAGGGGCGCCCGGGTACTCACACGAGCGCGTGGTAGAGCAGCGCCCAGCCCCGCGGTCTCTCCAGGGCGTCGTAGATCAAAGTTTGGATGCGCCGGTACTTGGCGTTGTTTCTCTTGACAGGGCGGCTCAGCGGAGTCTTGGCCAGGAGCCCGATGCCCTGCGGGGTCCTCCGCAGCCCCTCGTCACGGCCGCTGCCCTCCAGCAGCAGGGTCCCGTCTTTGTCGGCACCGGCCCCGAGCGCCAAGGTGACTTGCTCCACGTCGCCGGGTGCCAGCCCCACTTTCCGCCCCTCGTCGCCGGCGGCCGCCGCGTCCCCTCCGGCAGGGTTAGCGGCCCCACCGCCTCCGCCGCCCCCGCCGCCGCCGCCGGACGCCCCCGCAGCCCTGCGCGCCTTGAGCCCCATCTGCCTCGCCCCCGCCGGCCGCTTCGCCTTCTCCGCTGCTGCTCCGGGAGGAAGGGGCGCTCTGGGTGCGCGGACGAGGCGGCGGCGGCGGCTGCAAGCCCGGGAACTCCAATGCCATGATCCGCGCGCCCCTCCCCACCCACCCCCCCACAAAGCAGGCAAAGGCGGTCTCCCCGGGGGGCAGGGGAGGCCGGGCGGGGGCCAAGGGGGTCACATTCCGCGCGGCTCTGCCGCGGGACCCCGAGGGGCGCGGGCCGGGGACTGCGGGCAGCGGGCGAGGGCGCGCGAGGCCGGCGCGGAGGCGCTAGGGCGCGCGGCGGCGGGAGCCTGGCACCGGCGCTCCGGGGCGGCGGCGGCGGCGGCGGCACCCGGGCCGGCGGGCCCCAGACAGCATCGCAGTTTATTTACAAGCCGGCTGCCAGCCGCCCTCCCGCCCGCGCCCGCGCCGCCGCCGCCTCGCCCCTCCTCCGCGCTCCTCCCGCGCCCCTCCCCGCCCGCTCCAGCCCCAGCCCCGCCGCGGCAGCCGCGGGCCCGCGCGTCGCGAGCCGAGCGCACGCCGCCCCCTCCTCCCCCCGCCCGCTCCGGGGTGGGGCCCCGGCCCCATCGTCCCGCCCCGTCGCGGCGGGAGGCCTGGGTGGGGCCCCGCGTCTCCCGCCGCCGCGGCTCCCGTGGGTCGGGGGATCTCCGGGGCTGTGCGCCCGGCGGCCGCTGAGCGGTGCTCCCGGCGCTCCAGCGGGCGCTGGGTTGCCCTCGGGCGGGAGCAAGAAGACCCAAGGGAGGGCGCAGCCCTGGGGCCGGGGTTTGCCTGCTTCTCCGCGTTCGCCTCGCTGCTGCAGCTCTACGTTTTCTCCGCAACTCCCAGCCCTGCTTCTTGACTTCAGAAGTAAAATCCAAGTTGCTGGGTTGGCCCACCCGCCCTGCGCTAGCGCCCTGTGCTAGCAACACTCGGCTCCCTATTCTTTGGTTCATGGTTCTTGGTGGATAGGTCCGGCCTCACCTCTCCTGCCCTTGAGTGGCACCTCTGCCTGAGCTTGGGCTCAGGGCTGAAGAAATGTAAAGAACAAGGCGAATCGGTTTGGCTTCTAACTTAGGCTCCAGGCAAGTCATTCTCTCTCTTGCCTGAGTTTCTGTTCATTCATTCAGTCAATCAAACCACATGAGTGAGTCCTACGTAGAGGGGTAGTGTCTTCCGACCAGGGCATCCTAGGTCCCTCTGCTCACAAAGCCTTCATTCTAGAGAAAGGGGAAGACAGTAACTGAAAATCAAATATAAACAGTGTAATTTCCAATATTGGTCAATCCAGCTTAAACAAAATAGCGCGTTGTGTTGGAAGTGGGGGGACTTCTTTCACTTGGCTAGTCCTGAAAGGCCTCATTGTGGAGGTGACATTTTGAAGTGAGACCTAAATGACGAGCTGGGGCCAGAAAGTGATTCTAATATGAGAACGTAATATAAAATAAGAGCCATGACCACCACCCGACAGAGAAAGATTAGTCATTGGTAAGTGGGCTTCAGGGTGGGTTTGGGGAAGATTACCCGAAGTGGCATTTGTAAACGGAAACGTGACTCCGTGCACAGTGGGACAGCAGTAAATGTTTATGAAAATATTAATGTTCAGCAACGGTTTGGAGCATGGTAGGTAACCAGTCAGTGCAAACTCTGGAAAGAAGAAAAGGTTCAGAGAAAAGGAAACATTGCCTGGGTGAGAGAAGCTCCAAATTGAAGCTGGGTGCAATGCAGGTGCACGTGCCCTCCACCCCTTATTGCACCCCGTTCTGTCCCAGTCCAATCCCAACCACCTAGAAAACAATTAGTTCCCTTTGAGCACTTTTCCTAAAGCTGCCCATCCCTGTCCATCCCTTCCCATTTATTTATTCATTACATTTATCACTGTCTGAAGTGATCATATTTACATTTTGTTTACCTGTTTACTATTATCTCAGTAAGCAAGAGCAGGGACTCAGCATTCTATCCCTAAAGCTTAAGTACATGCCTATTATATAGTAGCTCTCAGTACTTATTTACAGCATGAATGAGTGAATACAGACTGTAGAGCCCCAGAACAATGCCTGGCATATGACAGAAGCACTCACTGTATGTTTGTGTATGAGATTTGGGGTTTTATCTTTTACCATTATGAAAGTCTTTATTCTTAGGAAGTATTAGTACCCATTGCAACTTGAGTAACATGATGACAAAAACATTTTGACAGTACTTAAAATAAAAAGCCTCATAAAATAAGCATGAAAGGAGACTCCTCAAGGACCACATAGAAAGAAAACTTGAGAATTCATTACTGTGCAACTCATCAAAAGTCCAGATTTCTAAAATAACAGTTTGGACTCTCAGGCACTTGGGAAGGTTTCTGTTTTGATGAGAGCTGAAGACTGTCAAATATTAATGTTCTAAGATCAAGTGCAGTGGCTTTGTTCATACCTTCCACAAAGGGTGAGGTAAAGTCAGTATCAAATTCATAACTCTGTTCCATTAAATCCAGTGATAGAGAAACTGCCAGGTTGTTTGGAAATTAATTTGCTTCAATGGTTTTATAATCCAGTAGAGACCCTTGTTCAGAAGAGATGTGTGGAAATGTCATGAAAAATTGGTTGCACTCTGAGTGCCATTTGGGAGGCTATAATCTCAAAACTCTACAGCACACTGTCAGCTAATGGAAATCAAACATCCCAGTATCCCATTGGAAGGAATCTTCTTTGAGACCCAAAGTCCCCACGACAGAGTTCCTGTCAGAGTATCCGCAAACAATAGGTCATCCATGGGGGTCATGTGCAAATGACAGGACATTTGCATCCCCTCCTGGCTTTGCATCTCAGCTCTGCACAACCTAAGCTCCCATGCTTGAAAACCCAACCACTTCCTAGTCCCCAGACTTGCCACCCGGTACTCCTTCTCTCTGCCTTTGCTGCTTTCCCTTTTCCTAGCCTTCTCGTCACTGTACGTTGGGGCAGATCATCTCTTTCTCCCTTGCAGGTAGGGAGCCTTCCTGATAATGAGTAAAGAGAGAGGCCAAACGTTCCCTCCTCTGTCATTCTTCCCAGGGTGGTAAGCATCCAGTGGCAAGACAGACAGAACCGTGTTTGCAGGGAGGTGATACTCAGTACGTCGGAGTTGGTTAACTATTACTGTAATCAGAACAGCAGGCTAGAATTGTAGGTCTCAGGCACAGGCTAATGGGGGCCTACTTACCCTTTCGCCCTCTTCCTAAAACACATTCAATAACTGTTTTAGACCCTGTTTAAATTGACTTTTAATATTTGTTGCACAGGAAATGCATCGTAGTTGTAGAGAAATTATGAAATGCAAATCAATACAAAGGCAATGATAATAACCTCATTACCCATAATTATCCTCTGTTAATATGCTGGGGACGACTATTCCAACACTACTGTAGTATGCCTGATACGCAAACAGTGCTGATTCCCCAACATAGTGCCTTTCCAGGGGAAGGGGGTTAGCCAGCTACATCATGGCAGGTTGATTACATGGGATCTTCCAGTCGTGGGTGGGGAGATGTGTCCCCACTAGAATGGGGACAGCTCCTGCATACACATCGCCTTCCCAGCCCATGATGCTTCTGCCAACATCCCCATATGTGGACTGATGAATAACTTCTGCACTATCGTGGAATTCCACATAAAACTGCTTCTGATCAAATTATGTATCCACAAAATGCTTGCTTTGCACCTGGTTATAAATGGACCTCTGAGAGGAGCCAGTGAGGTAGGTCTTTGCAGCTAAGGAGACAGATACCCTTTGCTGGTTTGGAGGAGACAGGGCAAGCTCCAATTTGGGGTTTGGCAGCAGTTCAGGCAAAAGGGAAATGTGTTTGGAATGGCAGCATCCCATGCCTCCCCTATATGTAGTTTTGATTCTTGAAAACCCAACTACAACAAATGCCTACGGACGTCCTAGTGCTCTCCATCAGGGCAGATGAGCTCTTGCTCCCTTGCAGGTGAGCAGCCTTCCTGGAAATGAATAAGAAGAGGCAAAACGACGCCCTTGCACATGTCACCCAGAGGGTGCGGGCAGCCTGGAGTCTGCTGGCTCTGTGGCTTTGAGCTTAGTGACCTTAGGCAAGTTGCTGGACTCATATGTAGCCTTAGTTTCCTCATCTACATCATGAGATAGTGTTTCCTGCCCTCCTGCCTCAGACTTGGTTGGAGCACCATTGAGGGACCCATGCTCAGCCTGCAGTGTGTGCTGTGCACATTTACTACGTTACTCAAAGGCATCAGGATGTAGATGAGGAAGCAGCTCGAGTCAGGTGTGACGGGGAATGAATGAGCTCCAAGTCTAGCTGCGCTCACCTTCACTCCAGATGGCAGTAATTAAAGGATTTAGCTTAGATTGTTCTCAACAGGGGGGAAAAAAATGTGTCTTTTCCCTGACTCACATTTGCAATTCTTACATCAACTTTTAAATTTATTTTTGCATGTTTCTTAGTGTTATTTTTGTCTTCTTCTTTTAAAGACTTATACTGGTGGTCCCCTGCTTTTAAAAGCTCGAGTTATACCACTTTGCTTTTACAAAAGGCCTACTTCAGGATCTGTTTTTGCTAACCATATCTGGGGAGAACTGTCCGATTTACAGAAAAGGTGGAAAACGACAGCGCTAGCGCAGGTTTTTGCAGCGAACCCTGCAGAGGCAGCAGCCACCGCCGCCAGCAGCAACGGGGCTGGGACCCACATATGGCATTTCAGCGTCATATTTGTGACCCAGAGCTTTGGACTGTGTCTGTGAGCACCTGTGCTTTATCTCAACTTATTTTGTGCCTCCATTAGCAAGATGGGTCTTAAGGTATCCAAAAAGCCTAGAGAGACATTATTGGGGGGCTGGGAATACTCAAAAATCTTTCCATATAAATGAATGGTAATTGCTTCTTCACTTTGTACCATTTCATCTTATGAAAGGCTTCAGAGGAAATGAAGGCTTCAGCTAGCAGGAGAAACGTGTATTGGGTAAAATATCCTATTAATCTACTTAATGAATTCATCCATTCACCCTTCCAGTGAGCATTTATTGGTAACCTGTTTCATGCGTCGCTCTCTTCTGTGGGAAACAGGAGGAAAAAAAGAAAAATTGAGTGATTAATTCCACATTGCCTTGCCAATAGGTTTCAGCCCCACGCAAGTTCACTATGGATTCAGCGAGACCCAGGAATGACAATGGAACATTCTTGGGGTAAAAGGGTTTATACCCAACTTTATTCCTACAGTGGCAGGTCAGTCACTAGAATCCCGTCCACTCATAGCGAGTCTGCATGCAGCAAGTCAGTCTCTGCCTCTGGGCCTCTCCGCCCCCGCAGCCGTCTAGGTCTCTGTCCTCCATGCCGCCACCATTCCAATCTCTGCTCTCCTGCAGCCTTGCAACTATGCCACCGTGTTGCCCAGAGCACTAGAGGGAGCTCTTTATATAGAGTCAATAACGACATATTGCCCACACGTGTGTAGTGAGCAAGCTGACCAGGGCCAGGTGAGAATCCTGGCTATAGGAACCTTCACTTCATCTACACGCATTTAGTTGAAAAGATGAAATAAACATTGCAAAACAATTTACTCACCTCTGTATGGTTGATGCCTTTCAGTGACCTGGCTCATGATAGATGCTCATTCATCATCGTCATTACTTACATTTATTGAGTGCCTACTATATACCTAGCACTGGGCTAAGTGTTTTATGTAGATTATCTCATTTAATCCTAGCAACAAAGTTATGAGATAGGCGTCATGGTTATTGCTCACTATATTAGCCATGAGGAAATGACACTTAGTGAGGTTAAGTACCCTGCTCTAGGTTACGTGGATAAGAAATGATGGTCCCAGGATTCAGTCTCAGGTTATGTTAAGTCTATACTTTTAATCTAAATTGTATTCCTTGCTGGGAATGCTCTACCAGGTGGGAAATTCAGCATAGGCACAGCTGGGAGTCAAGACAAAGCATGGAGTTTCCAAGGCAAGAGGTTCAGATGGCTGGTGACAGGTATGCATGGAGAGGGGGCTGTGGGGTACAAGCTTGCCTGCGCACCGAGTTTATGAACTTGGGGACCAGGAGCTCTTCTATGTGGACTCATGTGACTGATCCCAGGAGGTTTCAGAAAGCGCTTCCCGATGACTCTGTGGAGGAGAGTTTGGGAGGGGGAGAAACAATTCAGTGAAAGCAATCTCAATCAAGACTCTTGGTGGTGCCCAGCTGGGACGTGGAGGTCCAGAAGGAAACTGGTAACAGATCCTGGAGATGAGGCGATTGGCTGCAAAACATATTTAGGAAAGAGAGTCCCCAAGAATTGGTATGTGAAAAAGGCAGGACTGGATCACGGGTCCCTTGGCATTTGAGAGGCAGAAACAAACTCACCCAGTGCCTCAGCCCCACTCGTCCTGGATTCCCTGAGCTGAGCGTCTCTCCTCTGGCTCCAGTAATAGGATCCTGGGCCGTCTGTTCATTTCTTTCCACCGAATTAAGCTCCTTCTCTTTGGGTCTTGATTGTTAAAACACCCTGTGTGCCCATACCATTTACATATTCCAATTACCCACTGCCATTTCCCTGCTAATGAGCCATGTACCTGTGTTAAGAGCTTCTGGCCCCGAGCCTGCGATCTGGGAGGGCTGACGGAGCTCGTCACGGACGGAGCTCCTCACGGTGTCTTTGGACAAGGAGTGCCGGGGCTGTTTTCTCACCTCCTTCTAGTCCTGGTGGACCAGACCTTTGTGCCCCACTGCCCACCCCCACAGACATCCCGACGCTCTGTTTACCTTAGTGACAAGAAGGAAAGCTCCATGCCAACAGAAGTGCTCCGTGTTCGTTCTGCGACCATAAGAGGCACATTGTGCCCTTAGTCAGTCACACGTACTGAGCGTCTTGAATGCAAGGTCTTCCTAATTTCCATCGCTGCATTCTTTGCAGAGGAGAAGCTGATGCCTGGGTGCTAAGTAACTGGGCAGAGGATTATGGGTAGCTGCTCAATGATGCTGGATGGGGAAAACCAGGCTTTGGAGAGAGTCTGCTCTGGGCAGGATTTCTGTCCCCATTTGTCCCTGGGCAGGTTAAATAACCGGTCTCAGCCTCACCTGTAAAACAGAAATAATTACCTTGAAGGGATGTTTCAAAACTAAGGGAGTTATCATTTGTAAACCCTTGGCACTTAGAGGCACTTAATACATAAAACTGATATACTATGAATATTAACATATTCATTACAATCATGGCAATTACTATGTTACAGAAATGAACAGAACTTCTGGCTGTCAAGTCCAGGGTCGTTCCACCTTTGATGACAGTGCCTCAGATTTTACATCACAACCCAATCCACCTAATATAATATGCATATAACTAGCTGAAACAGTGCTGTGCTGACAACAGTGATGCCCTCTGATATTTGCTATTCCATACTTTGTAAAGTGCTGATTTCGACCTGTATTAGCTTGCTAGTGCTGCTGACAAAACACCACAGACTCGGGGGCTTAAATAGCAGAAATTAATTTTCTCACAATCCTGGAAGGTGGAAATCCAAAATCAAGTTGGCAGGACTGGTTTCTTCTGAGGCCTCTCTCCTGAGCTTGCAGGGAAACCACCTTCTTGCTCCTTCTTTTCTCTTTATGCTCACATTCCTGGTGCCTCTTGTGTGTCCAAATTGCCTCTTCTTATAAAGACACCAGTCAGATTGGATTAGGGCCTTAACAGCCTCATTTTAACTGTTTAAAGGCTCCATCTCCAAATACATTCGACAAAGAAATCAACATAAGAATTTGGGTGGTGGGGGTGCCCAATCCAACCCATAACATGAACCCACTCTGGTGATTTCACATTCCCCTAAAGGATCGTGAACCTAGCGTACAGAGTGTTAATCCGCATCCATGTACAGCCAAGTCCTTTGGTGTCTGCTTGGATGTTTCCAGTGAGTTACCTTCCAAGGAATCCTCATTGTCAGTCACCACCCTCACCACTTCCCGGGGATCAGCTCTGTCGGGGGCAGGCCCTGTGTGGAGCACTTTTCTTTCTTAACCTCATTTAATTGGCCCAGTTGCCCACTGAAGTATGCGTTACACAAATGCAAATTGAAGAATGTATAGGGATTACCCAGAGTCAGAGAACAATAGCTGAGCAGTGATTCCAACCCAGATTTTTCTCCAAAGCCCAGAAGACAGTGCCCCCATTGTTGCAAAGTTCTTCACAATGAGAGAGAATTGTCCCCAGGTAATGTGAATGTAACAAAAGATGCTAAAATGCAGGGGTTTCATAGGAGAGCAGTGATAGCACGGGTTTAAGTGTGAACATCTCAGTTTCACTCTCCATACTGGCACATTTTGGCTAAATGGCCTTGGAGAAGCTATATCAGTCTTTTCAAAGTTTATCTTCAGGAAAATGGAGAATGTTCATAACATCTGCCTCATGTGGTTAGGGTGAGGCTGACAGCTAACCATGGAGACCCAAAGAACTAATCAATGCATTGCAGATAGGTTTTTGGGCCACATTATTATGGCCACCTGACCTATTATCAATCTCTCTGTACCTCATTTTCCATTATTATTATTAATATTATTATTATTATTATCTCCATATTATATATTAAATATTATATCCAAATAATAACTTCATCAGAAGATTATTGAAAGATGAGATATCTTAATGCATGCATGATGCTACATTATTTAGAATTTCATTGTATGTAGACTTTTCTTTTGATGCTACAAATTGATCAAGAAAAAAATGTGAAGCATACCTCCTCCTCTTCTTCAAAGGAAGAACAGCCAAATTTGTTTTTATCTTGACTTAAAATCCCCTTTTAAACGGGTGTTAGTTTGTAAATTTTCTGAGACTACCCTTGACCAGGCTTCATAAGCGGAAGTCCCCGCCAGGGTTTACACCCCGGTGTCAATGGGGACCAGGCAGGGGGCCTGAAGCCAAGAACTTAGGTAAAGTGTAGTGCACAAAACCTACCACAAGAGGGGAGCGATTCATAAATGGTAGTGGCAGGTATGATCGTAACCATGGTGACTTTTGGAGAAGAGGAATATAGGAAGAAAACAGAAATTCAGAGAAGAGGGAAGAGACTCTTGAGCCCCTGGCTCTGGAGAAACGGTGCTCCTCAATCTGCTCTCTATCTCCCGGGTCTCAGAGAGGGCCTCACGGTCACAGCCCTTTTCTAGGTTCCCTGTTCTCGGTTTTGTGCTTCCCGCTCGGGCCTCATGCTCCCTGTGTGAATGTCAGACTGGAAACCCCCACTTCTTCATCTTTGGTTGTTTACCATGAAGTGTTTCTCCTACTAATTACTTGTGGCAAAAGGAAGAATAAGACAGCACAGTAGAATAATCCACTAAGTATTATATACCATTTATTTTTTTGCATGTGCCATACTACAGCGATCTTCTTTTAATTTACAACATTTCTCAAAATTCTTCAAGTAAAATCATCTCTCAGGGGGATGTGTCAGGGGTATCCTGTCATTTTGTATTCCTCCCAGTGACAATTCTGAAAATCTCAAGGGCTAGGTGTGCCCTATGTAAGAAATGGGTACCTCTACTGACTTTTAGGGCCCAGCACCCACTTCACTCTGCCGGTGATAAGAGTAAAATATCGGCCTGAGAGTCCCCCCACTATTGGAGCTTATGTCGCAAAACCAAGCCGCAGAGTAAGGTCATTTTCGGACTGAACCTTTGACTGGCCAACCATATTTCCCTTCACTTCTGGAAAAGGGGGGCAGATGGTCACCAAAAGTCTCTGAATGTAAAAGCCTCTTGCTCCTGTATGTTTGCACAATGCTGCTGTATCCAGATTTTTTGCATCTCTTAGCACAACCTAATACGAACTGAAAATTAGGAGAATGATTACTGCTCGGCAAATATTGACTCCCCGTGTCCAAGGAAGCATTATACACCAAGCCCTCTAACATTGGGCTGGTTCCTATAACTTGCGGTGGCTAACTGAATTTGGCAGAAGTGAAAATGTACCATTTCCTAGGTGAGGCTTGAAGAGGTATCACGTGTTTATGCCTGCTTCTCTGGGACCCCTGCCCCTCCCACTATGAGAAGAACAAGCCCCAGGAAGCCGCAGCCTCCTTCAGCCTGGGCCCCAGATGAGACATGGAGCAGAGCCACTCTACTGCCTCTTGACCTATAAATAGGTGAATAAATGCTTATGATTGAAAGCTATTGAAATTGCTGTGGTTTTCTATATCAGGAAAAATTAGAAATTGGTCAAAGAGATTATTCGGACTCTTTTCTTTGGAGTGCTGAAATCCCTGTGGGGTTTATCTGATCTATAGGTATCCACACTTTTGGCCAACTTCCTAAGAAGGATGCTATTTTACAACTCTGCCGGGAGAAAAGTTAACTTGTAGAAAACTGATAGCAATGCAAATGAACTCTGTGCTGTAGAGATATAATTTATTTGTACCCTGTAGAAAGTTAACTCCAAACTAAGGTTATGTTATGTTATTTTATGTCCTTTTGAATATCAACCTGTATTGCATCTTTCAGCAAATTTCAGCATTCCTCATTGTCTATCTCTCTGTTCTTCAAAATCTCTTTTGAACTGGTCTCAACATCTTCCTGATTCTCTCATTAATTCGTGAGTTGGATAAAAATACCTGATGTGTATTCATTTTATATATGCATAGGAGTTATGTTTTTAACTTTAAAATAAACTTCAGCATTTGTTATGAACCATCAGCTGACTAATACACTGGGGTTCTGTACTAGTGTTGGTCATCCATTTACTGAGCAACTTGGAGAAGCTGCATAGCCTGTCTGGGCCTCCGTGTCCTTATCTGGAAAGTAAGGGTTTGGGACAGGTAGTTTCTTTATTCAGTCCTAATGTTGTTCCTCCCAAGGTCTTGTGGGATGAGGAGGGAGAGTGTTATAAACTCGTAACAGAAGGAGATGCTGAGAGTCAGCTATGCAAGGATGTCCTCAAGGTCACAGGACACCTCTGCCTCCTGTGTTACTTCACCATCTGCTAACTATGCCAAATGGACCACTATTGCCCAGATAAAAGGCTTTCATGAGCTAATGCTTAGGTTCTTGCTTAAATAAAAGCATAGGGTGTACAGTCTCACAGACTGAACTTGAATCCTGGCTTCACTAGTTAGTAGCTGTTGAACCTTGGGCTAAGAGCCAAATATCTCTGAGCTGCAGTTTCCTGATATGTGAAATGTAGATAAAAATGTGTATTTACAATGTGGCTATAAAATGATTGAAAGAAATGTTATCATGCTGAAGATAGTGTGGGACATAGAGTAGGGGCTCTATAAATGCCAGTTTGTCTTCCATCCCTTCTAGCAAAGCCAGAGAATATAGCTGCGGTCGAGTCAAACCTGCATGAAGTTCAGCTCTTGGCTCTGACACTTGCTGTGACCTTGGGCAGGCTGTTCACTGTCCCATATGTAAAATGGTGATGCCAGTACAACTTCTTAGGGCTGTGCTGGAGATTACAGAAGGGCTGAGCCCGGGGGGGGGGGGGGGCTGCGAAATAGGCGCTGTTGTTCCCATCATTAATTGCTGAAAAACACTCAGGCAGAGTAAAGGTCAAAGAGGAACAACAAAAATCTTTGTATGGAATTCTGAACAGAACCTGCCTTAAAAGCAGGCCTAACATCAACAGGGGTTCGGAACAAGAACTATAGATTTTGGGAGCCCAATTAGCTGAAAGGAGCAGAATTACATGTCAAAAGAGCTCCTGCTTAATCAAGGAATTGCGTGAACACTGATTTTGAAAAATGTTAATGGGAAATATTACGTATTTGTATGCAGTTCTGAAAGATTTATGCCAGTCTTGATGGCTGGAGATGTCCTTCAAATTTTCCATCTGCCTTGGAATAGGCCTAATGTGATAACAAACAGGAAATTGACTGGGCTAAGGGACATGCAGTTCTGTTTGAACCATAAAATACACGAGGCTGCTGACTTTGCATATTAATTAGCTGATCCATTCCTTTCCAAATTAAGACCTTAGTTTTGTCTTACTTGCATGGATATAAAACTTGGCTCTGTGATTTGGATGCATGGAGATTTCATTCACTAAATATTTTTGGAGCACCAAAGAGTTTCTAGGATCTTCCAGGCTTGGCATGAAGCAAGATAAGATATAACCTAAACCCTGGAAAATCTCTCACTATCTAGGAAGATGATGGAGAAGGATAAGATAGGAGTAAAACTGTTTGCAGTGAATTGTGCCAGAAATATCTAGGCTTTTCCAAAGCATCCAGTATGATTTATCTTGCAGTCACTGGGAATCTTGTGAGCGTCATGTGTCCCTCTTTGCTTTGGCCAGGAAAAGGCTAAGAGCTGATTTTTCCTGCTCCCCTATTTCTGTGTATATGTTTAAAAACCCAGCTATTCATCTCATAGTTATTGAGCAACTACTGTATGCTGCATACCCTATGAGGTGCTGAAATACAGCCATGAGCAAAACAGGCAAAAATCCCTGCACTCGGAAAGCTCACATTCAGTATGGTAGATCAACAGTGAAGACAACAAATACGACAGCAAGAATGCATGATTTCATTTCATGTGCCAGTTATCTACACAAACCCGATGGTGAAAAACAACAGTCCCTTTATTATTCTTGGGGATTCTATGGGTCAGGGCACATCGGAGCTGGCCTTTTTCTGTTCCATGACACTTGGGCCTCAGCTGGGAGGACTCAGATGTGGGGACAGGTCACCTGAGGCAAGAGGATCCACTTCTGAGATGGGATGGGTGAGAGCTGCAGGACTGTGGGCTGGAGTACCCACATGTGGCCTCTCTGGCATGGTCACATAGGATGGTTGGTCTTCTGACCTGGCGGCAAGCATTCCAGTGAATGAGGCAGGAATGGCACGGCCAGAGGTCACAGAATGTCACTTCCAAGGTGCTCCATTGGCTGGAGGACTCAGAGACCCTGTGGATCATAGGATGGAAGCCACATGTTGAGGATGGCAGACAATGAATTGGAAGCAGGCCAATTTCCCTTCACCAATAGACCCTCACACCATCCCTGAACTGCCTCTAGACTTTAATAAGAAAGAGAAATCCATATGTGGCTTACTCACATCAATGTATTTGGGGGCCTTATTCTGTTGGGCTTCTATAACAATATAACATACAAACAACAGAAATTTATTCTTCACTGTCATGGAGACTGGGATGGCTAAGATCATGATGCTGGAAGTTTCAGTGTCTGGGGAGAGCCTGCTTCTTGGTTCACACACAGCCATCTTCTCACTGTAGCCTCACACGGCGGAAGGGGCGGGGAGGTCTCTGGGGCCTCTGTCAAAGGGCACCAATCCCACTCGGGAGGGTTCCACCCTCATGACCTCGTCACCTCCCAAACCCCACCTCCAAACACTATCACCTTGGAGATTAAGTTTCAACATATATATTTTGTGGAGACACAAATACTCTGTCCATGGCAGGACCTCTTTGCTCCAGCAGCCTACCCTGTCCCTTAATCATGTAAGTGGTTGTCTGAAGCAGACATGACCTCCTTACTGATCGAACTTGCTTCACATCGACTCTGAGCACATGGCTGAACAAATGAACAAGTGGGTGAGTGGATGGATAGTTCAAGGTCTAACCAGAACCATCTAGAAAATATAAAAAGAAATGATTTAGTACTTTGTCACAAGAGGCAGATAGATAACATCATATGCTGTGAGGCTGAAATTATTTGGAGCCTGTGCTTCACGCAGTGGGCTGAGGCATCGCACCTTCTCTGCTCCATCTGCCTCCCCCTCTGTACACAAAGCCGCTGTGATCCTTTAATTCTCCCTCCGCACACTGTCCTTGTTCGGTTCCTTCCTAGCCTTTCCTGAAGCCCTAGCTCTAATTCGTACCCTCATTACCTCTCACCTAAACCGTGGCACTAGTGAACGGGCCGGCCTTTCCACCTCCCGTCTCTCCCCAGAGCTGTTGCCATGGCAATCTTCCCCTGGCACAGTGACGAGCCAACCCTTTGAGGGCTCCCCATTGCCTCCCTGTAAAAGGCCAACCGCCTTCAATTAGCTCCCACCCCACCTTTCCCGCCTGGTCTCCCACTGACTCGTCTCACCTATGCTCTCTATGCTATCTCGCTGTCCCCCAACATGCGTGCATTTTCCTTTCTAAGTGCCCTTTTCCAGGCTAACTCCTTTCCCTGGAATGCCTTCTTCATCCAGCCTCACTCCCATCTCTGCCTGTTAAAACCCTTTTTTTGCTTCAAAGTCCAGCAAATCCTGTTTCTTTGTAAGCCTTTCTTATGTTTCAGTGTCAAAAGGATTCTACCCTCTCTGTGGACATTCCCAGCCTTCTGTGTTCCTGATATAACATTTGTCATACTTGGATTAAGATTAGATACAGGTGGCAGAGCAATCAGATAATACTAGTTCTGTTATTAAGAATGATAATATCAATAACAAAAATGGCAGTGTCTAGCCGTTTGCTGGGGCTTGCTATGAGCCAGGCCTTCTCCCAAGGGCTTTAACTACATTAAAGCATCCGCAGCCTGCAGCAATCAGTCTTGTGGGGTAGGTATTATCTTCTCCTCTTTAGGGAAGAGGTCGTAGGTACAGAGAACGTAAGTAACTTGCCCAGGGTCACACTGCTGGGATTTGAGACTTGACCTGATCACTCAGGAGACACATGAACTTAGTTAAGTCCTTTCCCATCTGGAGCCTTAGTGTCCTCATCTCCCAACTGTTGTGTTGAGACAGCTGTGTGATATGATGTACGGGATGCACCCAGGCCAGTTCCGGGTGCTTAGGACATACTCAGCTCATGCTATGTCCTCTTTTGTTTGCAGAGAAACAGCTTATAGGTCTTGTACCCATGGCTTCTCATAAATTACCCCATACATGGTAGGTGCCTACAGATGTTTGTTTATGCTGAGGTGTATGTTTCGTCTTAGATGTCAAAGTCCTAGTCATGCTTAGCCAGTCCTCTTGATCTGAGATACAGCTGCAGGGTGGCTGTGACTGGGAGCGCTGGCTGCCCGCTAACACTCTTTCTTCCGTACTACATTCCTAACAACAATACATTTTAGCTTAAAACAGGCATTCACACACCTCTCTTGCTGCTCGATAGGACCTCATAACCCAATTCAGGCCAACAGCCTGGGAGCGGAAGTGATGGAGGCAAAGTGCCTCTCCTTCCTCTGACTGCTTCTTGCCACCTGGGAGGGTGAGTCCTCAGGGACCACGCAGCCCGGGCAACAGCCTGGTGGGGGGTGGGCAGAGGGATACCATCAGAGGGGCCCGATCTCTCACAGCTTACGGGAAGACACAAGAGGACGCCAGAGGTAAGGACACGGGAGGAAACTGAACTTTGATCCTTGAAGCCATTGGATTTGATCCTCTGTGCCAGCACCCTAACTGACCTGCTGTTTGGCCCCGCTGAGCACAGCCACACCCCTCGCACCCAGGAGACCCCAGGGGAGGCCCATAAACCCTCAGGGGCCCACCGCCCACACCATGGGCTGAGAGAACGATGGCATCTGCCGTGGTTGTTGTGCAGATATGAGAGCACGTGAGCAGTTGCTTAGCACACATGAAGCGCTCAGGACGTTTTAGTGATGATTGTTATCCCCAGTGGGCTGGGACTGCAGCTCTCGCCGTACCTACCCCTGTGTCTGGCTGCGGTGCTGCCTCTGTTCGTGCAGTAGATGGTTCAGTGATCTCATCCTCCCATGTTCATAGAATGTGCTGCACAAACATGTCTCTCTCCAGGCCCTCCCGCTGATGTCATCACTGCCCCCCTCCCTTTGCCTTCTGCAGAGCAGGGAATGGCTCGTCCTGCTCCCAGGAGAGAGGCAGAGAGGAAGGTCACCCCACTGTTACCACATCAGTCCTCAAATGGCTGGTGGATCTGCAGGGCAAGCACTTTGCTCAACAGGGGGACCGGGGCAGGAAACGCATTGTTCTAAGCAGCTCCCGCGGCCTGCAAGTCCCATGGCACCATGCACCTCACGTAATGCTCATTCTCGCCTCCGAGGTCAGTGTTCTTCATACAGATGCACAGATATGAAAACTAAGGATGAGAGACAGGGAGTGACTGGCTTACAGTCACACGGCTGGACACTACAGGTCCAGGACGGCAAAGCACGCTACAAACCATCTCTGACCTTAATGAGAACAGCCTGCCCTCTGAGGACGAGAAGACCAGCATGTGAAATTGACATGATTGGGCTTTGGGGGTGATTCCCTTCTGAATAATGTTTCTGTTCTCCTCCACCTGCTTTTGGTAATGAAGTCCCAAGAGGTTCCTCTGCCATTGGGACCCCAATTCACGCCTCCTGGGCCTTCCAATTGCTGTCCCACAAAAGCTGCTGTTTTTCCAAATGACATGCTCTCTCACTTCCCAGGTTACATGTTGCTCTCAAGTTATATTTAGGTTTAAATAAAAGAGAATCTAGATTTTGGCAATGGATCTGTTCTTAAATAAAAGAAAATGGGGAGTGCTCAGGGCCTTCAAGGGACAGTGCTGGGGTCCTGTGGTTTATAAGCCCTCATCCTCGAGCCAAGGGGAGGGCACAGGCCCACAGGCAGATTACAAATAGGAGGACACTGGAGCTCAGAGAGGTCCTAGAGGCAAGGAGCTGTGCTCCTGGCCCTCTGCTACCCTAGCAGCCTCATTACAATGTGTTCCATATAGTGGGATTTTACTTAAAGCTATCTTGGAGAGAAAAAAGCCACTGCTAGTAAAAGTAACAACCAAAACATGACCAAGCCATTGATGTTCTTAGAAAAGTCACTGCTACGGGATGGGACAGTCCTTGGTTCTAAGCCTTGATCTTCTGTCAAGAGTTCTTGGACACGAGTCCTTACGTCTCTTTCCTCAGTTACCTGCAGAACCTCAATGTCCCCATTTGCAAAACCAAAGTCTCAGTTTGGAGGACTGTTTGGAAAATTAAGATAATAGGTGGTAGTTATCACTACTGCACAATCACAAATCTGTGAGCTGACAGGGGTGTCCCCCGCCCTCCTGGCAGGATGCACTCCGAGGCCAGACAAGAGCAGCAGGAACCCACAGATTACACGGTCCTGAGTCATCTGAGTCAGCATTTCCCAGAATGCTTTCTTAGTAATAAAGTGCTTATTAATAATGTCAATTTCTGAGTTCAACCCAGAACTACCAAGTCAAAACTTCTGCTGATGGGCTGGTAACTCTGCAAATGCATTTTTAAAAGAGCAGCCCAGGTAATTCTTATGCACATGGAAGCAGACAAATTCCTGACTTAGGGAATAAAAACTAATAGTATCTGCATACGTCATGAATGGCTCAAATTAAGAACCACAAAATGTCAGCAAGGACACAGACCAACTGGAATGACTGTGCACCCCTGGAGTGCTTGAAACATTACCATGACTTTGGAAAACTGCCTGGCAGTATCTATTAAAGCTAACTGCAATTTTTCTATGAATCAGCAGCTCCACTCCTCAGTACATACTCACGAGAAGTGAATGCATGTGTCCACAAAAGATATGTGCAAAAAATGCTCATAGAAGCTTTATTCACAATAATTCCAAACTGTGGATAACTCAAACGCTCATCAACAAGCAAATGGATAAATAAATTGAGGTATGTTAATACTGTCAGGACTTTTTTCCAAGACTTGGAAACCAGCCAAAGAGATCCCTGGGTGTCCTTCCAGCGCAGTACTGGGTGTTGTTGAGAGGACCCTCCAGGAATTGTGCAAGTATGGGGGGTACACCTTTCTGTTGACTATGTGACTGTATAACTCTGGAGAGATGGCAGTTATGGAAAACTGACATCATTGCCAATTATTACTGTTCATGGTAATTGAAATGATTCCTGTTCATAGCAATGCCAACAAATTTATCTTGTAGAGGATATAAATCTCAGGAAATCAAATACTCACTGGAACCTATTTTAATGTTTTACTGATTCCCTCGTAATTAATGAGTTGAATAAAATCTTTGATACATGGGGAATTTACATTTGTTAATAAGAGTCAAATTTTTAACTTTGGAAAATTATAATTTAGACGCATAATTGCTGACTACATAGTAATAGAAAAGAACAAACTACCGATGCACGCTAAAACACGGGTGAATCCCATAGATCTTACATGGATTAAAAGAAGCTAAATACAAAACAGCACATATCGTACAATCCCATTGATACAAAGAACAAAAATTGGCATAACTAATATATGGTTTCAGAGCTTAGAATAGTGGTTACCTCTGGTGGGGGTGTAATGACTGAGGAAGAGCACAAGGGTCTTCCAGGGGATGGAAATATTCTACACCTTGATCTTGGCACTGGTTACATGGGTATACATCTATAAAAAGTCATCATGATGTACACTACAGGTGTGCTCACCTTTCTGAATGAAAGTAGTACCTCAATTTTTAAAAAATGCCAAACATTTAAAAGAAATTAAAGGGCAGTATTTTATCTTTGCAGCCATGATATTGGCCTAAAACGGTGCTGTCACCTGACTGCCCTAGCCTTCCTGCCTGGAGCTGGTCCGGTGGGAGGTGGGAGAGAGAGAAGCCCCCGTGGCTGACTGCTCATCTTGGGGCAGCTGCTGCAGCGCCTCCCTGACGCTGCTCGGGTGCTGTGTCTCGTCACGCACTCTGTCACTCTAACAACTTCATTAAGGTGGCTGAGGGCAGAAATAACCGTGGGTCCAGACAGCTGGGAGCAGATAGATGCTACTCATTTTGAAGCTCAGCAAAATGTATTTTAAGGAGGCCTGAAAGAGCTTTACAAGGCAAGTCTGTCAAAAATTATCCCAAGCATCCATCTGAAATGGCCGTATCAGCAACATCTTTTATATGAAATCAAATCAAAACAGAATGTTTGCCTAGAAACAAAATTCCAGTGAATTCCCGAGTCCTGATTTGCAGGCATCGGTCCTGGACTCCCTCGAGATCCTCCATACCAAGGGACCGTCCAGCCTTTATTACTGAGGAGGGAGCTCCTAGCCTCTCAGTATTTATTCCTAGAACTTACTGAGCAGTTACTCAGCTTTGTTTCATTTAATCCTCACAACAACCCAGAAAAGTAGGCACTATTATAACTACCAGTTCACAGATGAGGAAGCAGGATTAGAGAGTTTAAGTAACTTGGCCGAACCATACAGCTGGTGGGGGTAAAGCCAGGGTCCGCCCCCAGCTCAGCCTACCCAGAGCCAGACCACAGAAACCCTCTCCCGATTCCCCTTCCGAAGCAAGCCAGTCCCACCCTTGAACAGTTCTGAGATTTAGAAAAATTGTCCTTATAATGAAGACAATCTCCCTTTTCATGTTCTCACCTCTACTGGATTATTCTGCCTCTAACCCTTGGAGTCACACAGAACCACTGATTTTCTCTGATGTGTGAGAACCCTTCAGATATTTGAAAATAGCCCCATTTTCCCCCTACTCTTCTCTTTGCCAGAATAAACATGAATTTCACCTGATAGTAACCAACTGCTGGGATTTTCCAGGGACTGAAGGGGCCCCTGGGATGGGGGACTTTCGTTACTAAACCCAGGACAGTCCCAGCCAACCAAGCAGCTGGTCACAACATCTCAGTGCATTTAATGGTGTATCTGATGCACACGGGTCTTTTTTCTGTGCAAGGCTTGCCCTACATGACTATCCCATCATTCAACACTCTGGTTTCAAGTGCAGACCAGCACCTCAACTGGTTTAACGGAAAGGGGGTCACGGAGCTGCAAAGTTCAGGAGTTCCAGGTACAGCAGAACCAGGGGCTCAGGCAATGTCAGCAAGCCCAGGCCCCTCTTTACTGAGCAGCTCGGCTTGCTCTGTGTCCCTTTTACTGGCAGGTGAGCTCTGTCCAGGCTGTTACTCTCCCAGCCCAGTGACCCCAGCAGAGGTCATCTCCTGCAACCCCAAACACACAGAGTTCTGATCAGATTAGAAGACTTAGTCCCACTGGACTGACTTAGCTCACCTTCCTGTGACCAGGGGTAGGACTGTGTTGGTGGAACAGGCTTGATCTCATGATCACCTGTGAGCTGTGGGATGAGGACAGACCAGCTGCTCCTAAACCATTTGAGCTGATCAGGAGGACAGTTGTTTGTCACCAGGGGACTCCTCGGGCTGTTACTAGAAAGAGTGAGAATGACCGCTTGTCAGGAAAGGATGGTTGCTGACCACAGTGCCTCTGTCGCCTGGGCCCCGCCTACAGGACACTCCCACAGCTGGGTCACTGTGTCCCCACCCACCTCTCCAGCCATGCCCTCCCTCCCATCCCTGCCAAGGGCCCATTTATCCTTATTTATCCTTTACCTTTCTCTGCTCTGCTCTGTGTCCTGAGAGGCTGACCATGAGGATTGAACCACGCATCTGCCTTTCCCTTCTCCTCTGGCTGGATTCAGCTAGTGGGAGACACCAGAAGGAGGTCAGAAAATGGAGGAAATGTGGGGCATACCTGCTCCCCTCTCTGCCTACTGTTGCTCTGATTTTAGCATCGCTGTGTCCCTCTCTGCCCATGTGCCTGTTGGCTGGCCCTTCTTCCACACTTCTGGGAACGTGGGGGCTCCTCCCCATTTTCCTTACAGGCCCAGGGTGGGTATCAGCCTCCTACCATCTTCCAGTACTTGAGTGCTTTAACATTCCTCAGTGGCGTCCCTTATCCTGAGCAGGCCTCTGTGATTGGACCCTTGGTTAAATTCTCTTCAAAATCCTAGCTGAGCATCTTTCTGTTTCCTACTGGGACCCACATCTAAATTTTCTTTGTTATCTTACGCTGTTATTGCATCAGTTTTTGTTTGAACTTTTAAATTTTCCATGAATGTTCTTATTGAATTATTCTATAGGATGAAACAATCATGACACATCTCTTTCCCCCACATGAGCTATGCTTTCTTATCAGTTGAGATCTTTGTCTGACTTCTGCATGATGCATTCATTTTGTAAGTATATTCATTCCTTCTGTACTACATTTGCTTAGTCATTGTGCTATGGATTTTCATCTCACCGCTGCACGGGCAGCTCATACAGATGTTCTACTTGTTCTGATACAGTGGGGCTGATTTCCTGACCCTTTGCTCACTGTATCAGCAGCCAGTTAATTTTTTCCCTCTAAGATACAATGTCAAGTCACAGGCGCTTGGTGTTTCCTCCAAATTTGCAAATTAAAAGGGGTTGCTGAGATGAACACACACACACACACACCATGCAGAGTGTCACTAAAGGTTTTTTTTGTCTCTCTCTCTCTCTCTTCCGGAGAAAGCCCTGTGCTCTTTACTATTCCCTCTTCCTTCCTGCCTGGAATGCAGATATGGCAGTGGAGGTACAGCAGCCATGTGAGCCCACGAGAATAAAAGCCCCGTATAAAAAGAAGGGAGAACAGTCAGGCAGGAGGGGCCTGCCTCCTTGATGGCATCTTTGAGCTACTGGACTATTTATATATAAATGAGAAAAACAAATCCCTTTCTTTCATAGGTCACTATGGTAGGATTAGCTACAAGTCACAACTGAACATAAACCTAACTGATACAGTAAGATTGTCTACACTTATTCCAAATTTATTCCTTCCAACTCTCAAGGGCCCCCTTCTTGTCCACTAAGCAGGCAAAAACTTAGAATGGAGTTAAGTCCATGTTCTATTCTATAAGCACAGCCTGTCCAAGACACTAAAAATGCTCATTCCATAACTCCCTTTTTCTTCTCTCTTTAATTATCAGAAAAACTGAGCAGTCATAGATTTAAGGAGAAAGAAAACAAGACTGTGTGTGTTTGCTTTGCCCACACAGACTACAAGAAACCCATCAGCGGACAGAAGGAATTGGTGGAAAAATGTGATTTACTACTTGCTTAATAGTAGTAACCCACATAACCCTTCCAAATCTGTTTCCTGGCCTGTAAATTAGGGACAAAAATATCAATGCCCACTACATTCGTTACCTGTTGCCACTGTAACAAATCAGCACAGACTTAGTTGCTTAAAACCTCACAAATTTATTCCCCTACAGGGCTGGAGGTAAGAAATACGAAAGAAGACTTACCAGACTAAAAGAAGGGAGCTGGTAGAGCCTGCTCCTGCTGAGGCTCCAGGGTAGGATCCATCCCTCGTCCCTTCCAGCTTCCAAGGCAGCCAGCATTCCATGGCCACATCATTCCAATTTCTGCCTCTCTTTGTCATATTACCTTCTCCTCTTAAGTCAAATGTCCCTGTGCTTCCTTCTTAGGAGGACACTTGCACGGGCATTTAGCTCCTCTCCCCAGTCATCCAGGATTATCTCCCTATATCAAGATGCTCAATCACATCTGCAGAGGCCCTCTTGCCATATAAGGTAACATCCATAGATTCCAAGGACCAGGACGCGGTGCTCTTCGGGGACTCAGTCAGTCTACCACACCCACTTTACCAGGTCAGTAGGAGGACGAGGTTAAAACAGGGATCTTTTAGGAGAGGCCCGCAGAATCTTCAAGGTTCTTGGCAGACGTGAGCCAGAGCGGCCTTACTTCCCAGGGAACCCCCAAAGGGGTGGGGCATGTCGCATTCCTGCCCGGCAATGGCCTGAGCAGCATAGGATCCAGCCCGGAGTCTAAGTGTTCGGGGCTTGACTAATGAATTAATAAGGAATAAATGATTAAGTGAACTGGGCGGGAAAGACAGGAAAATACAAGTTGACTGGCCACTAAATTAAGCAGATTCCATACCAGTTCCGTGGCCGCCTACAAGGAAAATGGTTTTCCTGTGGCTGGAGGCCTGCGGGCTGGGCTGGGTAATCACAGCTGTCCTTTACTGGGCACCCCCTCTGCCACGGGCTCCTTACTGCAACCCACAAGGGTCATTCACAAGCAAGGGAATGGGTGCTCGAGTTTCCTGACTTCCTGAGGCCACCAAGGGAGTGCGGTACCACCCACCTGGGATTCCAACTCGGCTCCCAGTCAGGAAATCCCGGAAGTCTGCAAACGGGAGGGCGGCGCCTCTGGGAAAGGGGAGGGGGTCTCATCTGTTGGGGGCGGTTCCTGGGGTCAGCATTTCTCACTGGTGATCTTAGCTTCAGCCCTGGTGGAGCAGTGATATTCGTCCCATTTCTGGAGCAGGAAACCGGAGCGGAGATAAGAGATACCCTGCTTGAAGGCATTGCAGATGGTAAAGGGCAGCACCGGACTCGAGCCCAAGCGGATTCCAGAGTTGTGTCCTGGGCCATAAAGCGAGGGTGCTGGGTGTGGGCTGAGGATGAAGCCCGCACCCTTGGGGATGGAGAGGGAGTTAATTAGCAGCAGAGCGACCTCTCTCTTAGGAGAGCTGGGAGGACTTGATTGGATACTGAGAGTGGCATCAAATCGAAACCTACCTACAAAGCTGAATGCAACAGAGACCCTTAACTCCAGGGCGATGCCAGGCGTCCGTGCCTGCTCTGGCCGCCCACCTCAGGGCCGGGAACTCGCTGCAGGCCAAGCCTGAGTTGCACGCGGGCTCAGACACAATGAATTTCACCTGTCTCGAGGCATCGAGGCACAGATGGAGTCTGCATTTGGGAACAAGGTGCTTATTCCACCAAGGATTTGAAGAGATGACTCAGCAGGACGCCTCTGGGAAACGGAAGTGCGGGCGAGTGAGGAGGCAGGTCAGCCCTGCCTCTGAGGTTGCTGTGCTGTGTGTCCTGAGACAATGTCTTTCCCCTCTCTGGGCCTCAGGGGCCTCTAATTTACCACCAATCTCTGAGTTATTTGAGCTCTGACACTCTGGGACTGCCAGAAATAAAACTAGTGGCTGGGACGTTTTTTTTGTAGTGCAAAGGCACATTTTTTGTGTCCTTCTAAGAGCATTTGGCTATTCAACAAGTCGAAGAACTAGAATGTTCATGGATGTGGGCAGAGGCCCCGTTTGGCTGATGTAATGTGGGTCTCAACTTTGAGCAGCTCGTGGATTTTGCAGAAAGCATACTGATGATTTCTGAGTTAAACTCCCCTTGCAGACCTGCTCTGATTGGCTAGCAGTGTGTCTTTTTTTTTCAACTACATGCCTTTAGATAGGACATGCCCTCACTGCCACGTCACAGGCCCACTCCCTCCTTTGTCTTAGCGCTAACTGGCATTTGAATTTCTGCCTACAAATTAGACACCTGATTTGCATTCCATGCCTTCTCGTCCTTCCAGACCTGAGGCAGGCCAGGGGGCAAACTGTAATTTGTGGGTGGCCCTGTCACTGAAGCAGGAGCGAAACAAATGCCTGAATGCCCCCTGCCCTGCAGAGCCCTGCCCAGCAACCAGGCCCTAGAGGCCTGCGTGAGGGGGACTCTCTCCCATGCATTATTCACACCAGTGCTTCCCTTTCTATTTTTAATGTTCAGCGTGAAGCGGTTCCCTCCGCCAGCTATTTTTAGCAACGTTGCTGCCAGCTGACGGCAGAAACAAAGGCAGCCAGGCACCTTGAGAATGACAAATGGCGATTTCAATGATGAAAATAGAAAGGCTATTTTTCTTCCTGGAAAGAAAGCGAAGAAAATGTCCATAGTTGCACAGTTGCTGGGACTTGAATTGAATTTCTAATTGGGCACACAGCGGCTGCCATGCACATAAAGGATTTCCTCTCTCTATCTCTCTCCCCTTGACCCAGATCAAATACACCCTCCCCTTTGAAGCCTCCCTGATGCTGCCCTCTGCTCTTCTCTCCAGATAGAACCCCTCCATCATTGTGCTTTTTAAATGGTATGGTAAATATTTGCTTCCCTCCAGGCTGTGAGCTCCCTGAAGGCAGAGACTGATTGCTGCTCTCAGAACTTAGTCCAGAACTAAGAAAAGAAAAGCAGCAGCCTCTGCCGTCTGGAAACAGGCTGGGCTCTCACAGCCAGGATATATCTGTGTCCCACAGGACCTAAGAAACCTCACAGAGCACCAGCATCGACAGGGTTACTCTGAGACAATACAAGGTCACTGGGCCACCCACAAACTACCGGACACCCCGTCTTGGCTGAAACGAGTGACTGCAACTTTCTATCTTCTGCCTGTGTGCCCTCCCTACATGTAAGATTTACTGAGAGGCCCAGCCACGGAATTGCCCTGCCTTCTGACAGCACCCGACCTGGGGCTGATTGACCCCTGCTTCTTTCAACCAGCCCCATGTCCCAAACAAAGCCCAGGTCCCAGAATAAGTTCATTCTAGCCTCCTTTCCTGAAACTCGCTGTGGTTCCTGAGGGTGTACGCTCTCCCTTGCTCCCTTGTACCTAACTTCTTTGAGCACACGAGTTCCCAGTGGCCTTTGCCTGGAGAGTGTTGACAGCAGTCTCACCTGAATGGAAGGTCCACCCAAGTTTGATGAATAATATGGACTAGGCACGCAGGCAGGGACCTGAGGCCCTCGCATCTCCTGTCGCTCCCCCGAGGCCCACCCTGAGGGTAGCTGGCCTGCTGAGCAGTGACTGTGCTGTACAAGTGTTGGTCATCTGTGATTATGTAATTCCATCTCCCAACAGTCCTAGGACGTGGGTATTATTATTATTTTTTGTCCATTTTTCCATCTGGAAACAGAAACTTCAAGAGGCTAAGTAAATAGCCCGGGTCACCAAGGTTTAAGGTTTTAATGGCTTTCTCTCCCTGGAAGAGCTGATCTTCTCTCTTCTCCCTGCTTAGCCTCGTGGGGTGTGACACTCAGAACGTCTCTACAGCCTTGGCGCTTGGGCCCAGGGTGAGGCCAGCTCTGAGCACAATGAGCCAGCCTCTCCACATGTGAAATGCACGTTTCCAGGCTAACCGAGCCAGTTTATGTCAACGTTGACGTTTCTGCTACCTGCAGGCAACTTACTCTTCCCACCCTCATGGCCTCACTCAGAGATGCGCCTTGCTGCTCTGAGGCTTTCTGTGACTAAAAGGGCACCATCCGTCACCTCTATCCCTTTAGTCCACATAACATTCCTCCATGGTACTAATCATGGCCTCAAGCTGAATTACTCATTTAATTATTATGACTTCATTGTCCATTTCCACACTAGAAGGTAAGCTCCATCAGGTCCGGGCAAAGCCTGTCTTGTTCATCACTGCAGAATAGCCATCTCAAAGCCTCATACATTGGAGGCACCCAAAGAGTGTTTGTGGAATGCAGTAACAAATGGAAGGTGTTTGAATGAGTAAAAACCAAGTGTCTTTCCATGAACCTTCACCAAAATCTAGCCTTTAATTCTAAGGTAATCTGCAGCCCAGTGCAGAGACATGGGGTGAGCAGAAACTGATGGACTTGCAGTTGGAGAGAGGAAGAGCTAGCTGTCAAAGGCAGGTGGATCTGAGCCCAGGGGCCTTGTTCTTAACCACTGTGCTCTATTGCCTGGCTGGGCAAGAGGGGTGGGTGTGTAACCCATATGCAGTATGTGTTCTGTATACAGGACATGGGCTTCTAGAAATAAAGGGAAAAAGCTAATGGTTCTATTTTATTCTGTATTGTCCAATCCAGACATGGAGACATGGGTTAAATTCTCAGTACTGTGCTTTGATCAAAGTGAACATATTTAGAGCAGAGAAGCTCAGAGAATGAGGTGTCTTGAAATTTTTCAGGGAGCTAAGTATGTTTACACAGAAAAGAGAGGCCTGGGGAGCTCAAAGGAAGAGTGGGAAGAAGGAAATGGGAATTTCCAGGACACTATATTCCCTTTGATCCTCCACCCCTAACTCAGGGAGTCATATGCCCACTAAAAAGTCACGTGTTCCATTGCTAAAGAAAACAGTGCAAGCAGAAATGGTATGTGTTTGTGTGTGTATGGATGTGATTTTATAAATATGGAATCATACATGTGAGAACATGAATAACATCTTTGACTCCATAAGGAGGTCTTCAGTAATAATTTTTTGGGGGCTGGGTGGTTTCCATATCAGTACTTTTCCTACTACGTGGAGATAATAGTTCAAGAGTTTACTTGTGCCTCTCTTTGGCCACCTTCCACAGCTAGGTTAATACTCTTCATCGTAATCATCTCCTATCGGCCTGGAATTCCTAGCATCCAGTCAGTTCTGGGGTTTCCATCTCTCTGCTTCCTATTGGTCATGTTGGGCCCTGATTTATCTTCCACTCCCTGATATCCATAGTCTGGAACTTCCAAAGATGCATCCACAGCAAAATCCTCTTATTTTCCAACCCCTAGAGGTCTTACCCTCTCATATTTCCCTCACAGCAACCTCTTCTGGGTCTGCTTCAGCCTGCTGCTGTGGTGGGGTAGAAAGCATGAACATCACTGCAAGAGGGGCTGTCATGTGAAAGATGATTACAATTGTCTTCAGTGGGCCCACTGGGGGAAGACCACAGAGAGGCAGATTTCAGCTCAATATTGGGAAGAAGCTTCCAATATTAGAAAGAACAGCCTTTATGAAGTAGTGAGGCTCCCATTACAGGGAGCATGCAAGCAGAAACAGAACTACCTTGCAGAAATGGAGAGCACCACCTGCAGGAGGAGGGTGTCAGCAGAAAGGAAGGGATGTTAAAGTAATTGCAGTCTTTGAATCCACAGGCTTCATCCCCTTCCACCCACTCAAAATGCATATTGTTAAATGCATGCAAATGCTGTTATGATTCATAAAATAAGACTTATTTTAAAAGGGTTACTGAATGTGTAGTAGCAATTCTTTCAGTCAATGAATACTAAAATACAACTACTATTATGCAGGGATCTGTGAAATTTTTTGACCCTAAAAGCACTTCTTATTCTTGAAAAAGTTGGCAACTGTAGTTTTTGTAGATCCAAACATCACAGGGGAGAAATCAGATTAGATGACATTTACTTCCCTTCCAGACCAGTTCCCAGACTAAGTAAGCAGTCACCTTTAATGTAACAGTGCTGCACAAAAATGAGAAGAGAAATAAACAAGCTATTAACAACAATGAGATTTCTATGTATGTGATTTATTTTGTCATGAAGAAATGGATAATTCAAAAAGAGCATGCCCATTTAAAAAAAAATGAGGAAATAGTATTTAGCAATTCAATTGTCCATTTATCTGTCACTGACATGAAGGCAGTTTTTTCCTTAAATATCCATTTGGACAGGCTATTCAAATGACACCTATATGGCCCTGAACTTTAGGCATCAACTAAAGTGAAGCATGGGTCCTAAGTCTGCAGGAATAGAAAAATTCCTTGAGGAGACACTCAGCCATTCTTCAGTTCCACTAAGGAGCTACTTAAGACAGCCATGAAGTAGGACTTCCTGAGAGCAAATGTCAGATTCCACAGCTCTTGCTGGATGGGCTAAAGGCTTTCCTAGACAATGGGCATGCATCTTCATTTCTGTGGAGCTTGTGGAGCACATTTGGCTTCTTACCTAGGACACTGAATGGCAGTTGGAGAAAAAATTGCTTAATGAAGCAAAATTTGTAATCATATATTTAAGGGGCAAATCATATAACCTCCATCTTAAGGTGGTGGAAGGCCCTTTGGATTGAGCCAGGTGCCCAGGTTCTGGCTCAGCTCTCCATCAGAGCTTTAGTCCTGGCCTCAGTTCGCCGTGGGCCTGTGTCAGCTGCATTTCCCTGGGTGACGTATGGTACAGCCTGGTGCAGATCAAGAAAGAGCAACCAGAAGAGTCTTACAGTTTTGCTAAATTCACGGCTCCCTGGGGAGGACCCACAGCGTGCCACTCAGGGTCACTCAGGAGACATACTGAGTCAGCTTTGAGTCAGAGAGAGGGGGATCTGTGTGCAAACACCTTTACTGTGGTTTCAGCAGGAAGGAATGGGTGAGGGGGTGTAAGCAGGCTCAGGATTGGCTAGTTTGAACAATTTCAGCAGCTCTGGGGCACTGGGCTGTCCCTGGCTGTCTGGTACCTGGCCCTCGGGACTTAGGGTGAGTGTAGTGGTCCAGCGTATGGGCCCAATAAAGGAGATGTTGGGGTGTGGACTCAATCCAAGGCTCAAGAGGGGCAACTATCTAGCCTCCAGCCGGGCCTCAAACCTAGGTCAAGGCAGCATCTACAAGACTATATTGCACAGACTTCACCACATCACCAGCCCTTTCTGGGCCCCAATTTCCTCATCTCTAATATAGAAGATGGACTAAAAGGTCTTCAAACTCCCTTGAATTCCAAAGTTACTCATTTTGATGAAAGTGCTTTCTGAGATTATTTGCAACATCTCCAAGAAATCCAATGCTGGAATTCTAATTTAATGTTGACAGTCATTTTCAAAATATTGCTGGCATTACTATAATAATGCAAAATTATAAAATGAATATGAAATGTAGATTCAATTTTTAATATAATATTTGAAGTCCTGGCAGACCAATCATCCATCTCAGCGCAGTTCTCACACAGAGGTTGCAGTTCCAAAAGAGTGTGTGCAGTTTTCCTTTACCTCTGACGTTCTCTCCAAGGATGTGCTTGCTGTCCCCCATGCGAAGTATTATAGTCTTCCTGAGGATAATGAATGTCTTTGACTATTCAATCATTCATTCATTCATTCATTCATTCATTCAGTCAGTAAGTCATTCGACCACTCAACAAACATCTATTGACTCAAATATTCTATGTACCAGGCACATGTAAGCACTGAGGATGCAAAGTAAGTAGGACCCTGCCACCCCTCACTGATTTCAACATCTAGGTCAGAGAGCTATTCACACACTTGTCAGGGAACCTGAGAGAGAATAAGTCAAAAAAGTTGTCACAATTGCCAATTTGTCCTAAAGAAATGACAATATTTTGTGTATACAGAAAGTGGGAAAAATGTCTTGGCCTTCAATAAAAAAAAAAACGGAGACAGCAGTGATGTATGGTTTCCTCTTTCTGGGCCTCCTTCTCTTCTTTTCTCTTTACAAAACCCCGCAGGTTAATTCTATTTCAAAGTGCCTTTCCCAAGGGTGATCTATCTCCTGAACTTGCCCTCACTTCCCCCCATGGCCCAGTGCTTTACCAATCCCATATTTCATCAGCAAAGTTTTGTTGGGCGAACAACTCAATTAAATTAGAATTCCAGGCTTGAATCATCAATCCTAGTCTTCAGAACCCTAGCCATTTTCTTCTAAAACTTGTTTATTTATTTTTTTAATTACCAAGAGAATATATGTCAGTGCATAACAGGAAGCTCTCAAGCGGTCAGAGCCAGCGGCATTTACTGGGCATGCACTGTGTACACCATGCCAGGCAACCCACAAGAGTGAAATCCTTGGCCCTCACCGGGACCTTCTTAGGTGTGCACTCCCATTTCAGAGATGTGGAAGTGGAGGCTCAGATGGGTGAAGAGGCAACAAGAAAAATTTTGCACTGAGCAGGTCTGATCAATGAAAACAATGTTAACTTTAAGAGAACATCAGTCGGACTAAGGGGAAAGCATTTCGGATTAATGGGTGTTGCAGAGGGAATCAGTGACTACTGGGAAGGACCTTGTTTTGTGTGGATCTGAGTTTTGTTTATGCCTGATTTTTATCGTCCTATGCTGTTGCTTCTGTGCATTTTCTTTCTCTCACGTTTTTCTATTTGCTGCTTTCACAGTTTCGTAGCCCAGATACGTATACTTAGCACCCTGGGCTCCACACACTGCCTCTGTGCCCAGAGCTTCCCTACTCTGTGTCACCGCGGCTGGGATTTCCACCTGGAGGTCCCACAGCAGGACACGCTCACCCTCGGGCTTCCCTCCCACCCGGCCTCCTTGGCCTTGATTACCACGCTCACCACAAGCCCACCATCTCTCCAGTCTCCCAGGCCAGGAATGTGGAGCCATCCTAGGCTCCCACCTGCCCCCTCCCCTTGGCCTCCACATCAGTCACCCAACACTGTGAGTCCACCACGCGTTCCTTCCATGCTCCTCCCCACCTCTCCTCCTTCCAGCAAGATTCTAGCTCAGACCTTGTTCCTCCCATCGGGACATCGGCACCAGTTTCCCTGGCCTCCTAGTATCTAGGGAGAGGCTATTTAATGACCAGTTCTGTATTTGGGTAAATGCATTTTCCACCTAATGCAACCGACAGAGCTTGGCTTCTCCAGAAGCAGACACATGGGAAGCAAGGATTCACATGCAGGTGATCTTGAAGGACATGCTCTCAGAAGACCTGGCAACAGGGAGAGGAATGGAAGGGGGAAAGAAGCCAAGCAGTGGGGCAACTTCAGGCCGAGTCTTCAGCCTGATCCTGCAGGAAACTGGAATATAAAGGACGCCACGGGGCTCTGTCCCAACTCGAGTTGCTGGGTTCTCAGATCCTGCACTGGTCCATCCATGGCTTGTGGGACAGATGCAGAGGCAGAGGCACAAGGAGACTAAGTGATTCCAGGTGCCCTGCTGGGTAGGTGGGGCCAGGGTTGGAGCCCAGGCACACTGACTTTGGGGCCCATGTCTTTGACCCCCATCTCTAGCCGCCTGACTCCTGACATGAGGTCACTGACACCCAGAGCAGCCTGCAGAGCTCACCCAGCTCTAAGCAGCAGATAAGGATTGGAATCCGGTTCTTTCTAAAGCGCTTTTCCATCTATGATTACATTTGCCAAAGCCTCACAAGGCAGGTACTAAGATCCCACCTTCACATGAGGAACTTGAGGTGCAGAGAGGCCAAGTGACTTGCCTTAGGTTTCCCAGTCACGTTGTGGCAAAAATCACAAGTGAACCCCATGTTCTCTGACCCTGTTCTAGGATGCACAGGGTGTGTCCCAGGGAGTGATGCTGGGCCCAGTAAAACTGCACACCAGTGGAGATTGGGGATCGGTGTCCCCCTTTATTGTTTCTCCTGAACACTTCAGAACACCCTTTCCTCTCTCCTTCCTGGAGCAGGGAAAAGTGTGCCTAACCGAGGACTGAGTTCTAGTGGTGGGAATGGGTAGATCCTGGGAGCTATGAGCAAAGGGAGGTGGTGAAGGAGTGAGTGAGCTCACCTCTCCCAGTCCCATTATGGGCCTTAGAGAGACAGGGCATGTGGGGTAGAGTAGGACAGAGCCCTGCGAGGACCCCCGAGGACCCGCCTCTCACACGGGTTCAGGACCAGAGAGGCATCCTTCCTTGGTCTGCAGTGTGTGTGTGTGTGATTCGGAGCCACAGGGAGGTGGGTGGATTTATACTCAAGTCTCATGAGATGTACAAGCACCTGAATAAAATGCTTTCATTGCCTGGGAGTGATAGGTTTGCGTCTTTACCTCCCAGGCCAGAAGGTGGGCTTCCTGATGGAGGAAGTCCTATTCCATTATCTTTGTATTATTTACTCCCCAGAGACATTTACATTTAAAGGAAAGGAAAACTCTGAAGACACACTAATTTCAGACAATGCTGCAGCTGACAGAGAACAATATCTAATAATATCAGCATGTTTGCTTCTTAAAACACCCCCAAGGCTTGATCTACCCAGCAGTTTGCTATAGTGTACTTACTGAGTGTCAAGGGACAGGCCTGGTAGGTCTCCGGGGCTGGGGGGAGTAAAGCAGTGGTTACAGGGCTCATTTTCAGGATGAGAGGAGGGGCCTCAGCCCCAGATGAGGCTGCTGACTGCCCAGAGGAACCTACACAGAGCTTGCATTCTGCTCTCCTAAGCTTGGCTCAGAGTGCCTTGAACGCAGTCTCTGCTGCCATCAATCCAAGAACAAATGTCCTCCCTCCTGCCACCTCTGAGAAAACTCACGCACAGCCCTTCTCTGCTCTTAAAACCCAACTCCTTACCATGAGTGACCTACTCGGGCCCATTTCTTCTGTGGCATCATTTCCCACTCATTCTTCCACCGTGAGCTCTCTGCTCCCAGCACCTGAACCTCTGTCAGTCCCCCCAGACCCAGTACTAGGCTTTCCCTCTGTCCAGACACACTTCTGGCCTCCACTTGTTATTCCTACCAACCTTCACTGCCAGCCTAGCTGCCGGCCCCTGGAGACAATGCAGCCCAGTGGTCACAAATGTGGGCTCTGGAAACAGCTGGGTTGTCCCCCAACCCGGCCTCTCCACGTGCAAACTCAGTGCTAACTGTTCTTCCTCTAAGAGGCTGCTCTCATTGCCCCCTGCAGGTCTGAGCCCCCCCCACTTTTTTTTTAATTTTTAATTTTGGTATCATTAATCTACAATTACATGAAGAACATTATGTTTACTAGGCTCCCCCCTTCACCAAGTCCCCCCTACATAACCCTTCACAGTCACTGTCCATCAGCGTAGTAAGATGCTGTAAAATCATTACTTGTCTTCTCTGTGTTGTACAGCCCTCCCCGTGCCCCACACACACTATACATGCTAATGGTAATGCCCCCTTTCTTTTTCCCTGCCCTTATCCCTCCCTTCCCACCCATCCTCCCCAGTCCCTTTCCCTTTGGTAACTGTTAGTCCATTTGTGGGTTCTGTGATTCTGCTGCTGTTTTGTTCCTTCAGTTTTTCTTTGTTCTTAAACTCCACATATGAGTGAAATCATTTGGTACTTGTCTTTCTCCGCCTGGCTTATTTCACTGAGCATAATACCCTCTAGCTCCATTGTTGTTGCAAATGGTAGGATTTGTTTTCTTCTTATGGCTGAATAATATTCCATTGTGTATATGTACCACATCTTCTTTATCCATTCATCTACTGATGGACATTTAGGTTGCTTCCATTTCTTGCTGAGACCCCCTTTTAAACAGTCTTAATGAACTATAATGCACATACCATATAACTCACCTATTTAAAGTAAGTTATAAATTAAAGTGAGTACATTTCAATAGTTTCTACTTGGTTCATAGAGTTGTGCCATTTATTTTCTAACATTTTCATCACACCCCCACCCAAAATCCTGTGCCATTAGCAGTCACACCCCTTCCCACCCCCAACCCCAGGCAACCATTAATCATCTCTGTCTGTACAGATTTGCCTGGTCTGTTCAGTTCATGTAAATGGAATCATGCGGTATGTCTTCTTGGGTGACTGGCTTGTTTCACTTGATTTAATATTTTCAAGGCTCGTATGTGCTGCTGCGTGTAGGAGAACTTCATTCTTTTTTATTGCCAAATAATATTCCACTGTATGGATATACTACCATTTATTAATCCATTTGTCAGTTGGTTGGACACTTGTTTTGTTTCCACTTTTTGGCTATTATGCATAATGCTGTTTGAACATTCATGTACAAGCTTCTGTATGGGCATATGTTTTTAGCTTTCTTGGGTAATATACCTAGAAATAGAATTTCTGGGTTGTATAACTCTATGCTTAACCTTTACAGAAACCCCCAGACTGTTCTCCAACGGTCCTGGGCATTTTTGCTACCAGATCTGCTCCTGGCTCTTCCCCTGCGGTAGGGCCGATGGCTGGCCTCTGCAGGATCCCGTGACAGCCGTATTCCAGCGGGGTTCAACCAAGCAGGAATCACCCAGTCTCTCCACTTCTTTCTGACTACTTCTTCACTCCAATTCCACCTCTGTACAACTTCAAACTCTTTCTCCCACGGTCATAACCTCATCTCAGGGCTTTCCTGAGAGCTGGAGTGACCTGGGCTTGGCCTGGAAATGAGCCACCGTGCCCTCCTGTCTACCCTCACTTCCTTGATGGCCTCATCCACTGCATTGCTTTGAATACAATCAATGTGTACATGACTCAGCATTTATTATCTCCAGACCAGATACTCCTCTGAACCCCATAATTCACTGTTTACTTCCCATTTCTACTAAGGCACCCCCAATGTGCCTGGACCTGAACTCCTGATTTTCCTCCTACAAACCCCTCTCTTACTGTAAAGAGCAGTGCTATTTGGCTAGGTCCATAGACCAGAATCCTTGAAATCATTCCTGTCTCCTCTCTCAAAGCCCGTATCTGATCACCAGCAAATCCTACTGGCTCTATATTCAGAACAGGTGTGCAAAGGGCCCTCCTCCTACCACCTCCGCTGCTACTCTCCTGGTCAAAGACATCATCATCTCTCACCTGGGTTACTGCAAATCACTCTGACCCCCTTCTGCCCTTGCCCCTGCAAGTCTATCCTCAACAGAGCAGCCAGAAGGGTCCTGTTAAGACGACAGTCACATCACATCACTTTTTCTGCCCCTAACCCTCCACTGGTCTGCTTCACTCAGGGTAGAGGCCGTGTCTTCATGCTGACCTCTACAGCCCCACGTGACCCAGCCCCCACACTACCCAGCACCTGTCCGATCTCAGTTCCTCCCCCCGCCACCCCCCCGGCTCCAGCCCCAGTAGCCCTCCTGCGAGGCTTCCCGGGGCTCAGCATGGTCCTCATCAGAAGACCTTGCTCTTCTCTCTACCTGGGGTGCTCTCTTGTCAGACAGCATCAGACACTCTATTGAAGGCTCTCAGGTCACTCTCCCAACGATGATGACCTTGGGGAGGCTGTCCCGGGCACCTCATCTGGATGTGATCTCCCCCGTTACTTCCTATTACTCTTCTGTGCTTTAATTTTCCATTTCTATCATAGTTTTATTCATTAACTTCTTGATTATCTGTCCTCACATCCTTCCTGCCCTCTTCCCTGCCACACATAAAGCTCCCTGAGTCAGGCAGATACTATCCTGCCTCCTTCCCTCCCTGGTGTATCCTCAGGGCTTAGAATAGTGCCTGGAACAAAACAGCATCTAACAGATATTTGTTGTAGCAATGAATGCATGTTCTTTGGGATCATGTCTGTAGAGTTTCTTATCCACTCCACCAACAGTGGATAAAGAACATGTGCCCTGAATCAGACCGACCTAGGCTCAGACTGAGTTAATAGCCATGTGACCTTGAGCCTAAGATTTCAGCTCGCGATTTAAGGTCTCATTTTAAAAGCAGGGGTTGCTATTCGTATCTTCTCAGGTTTTGGGAAGATTAAGGCATGAAACATGGATACAACATGTGTCGCCTGAGCCCCTCTCCATGTGCATGCCACGTGAACCATGGGTGGGTGCTACCTGAGAACACAGCACAATTTTAAACCCTCGAAATGTTCACAGACCTCGGTACTTAGTCTCACCTCTGAAATTAGCTGTAAGTGTGAAAAAAGCTAGCTAGCTGGTTTTGCAGCATGAGGTCTGAATGTTGCCTTATTATGTCAATCAATAGGTAATTTTAGTAGGCATATTAACAGCATTTAGATAGAAATTTGGGGGTAATTAATGAATAAATGAGAGCAGGTGGAAAAAGTTTTCATTTTTCAAGCTTCCTTTTCCAAAACACCTTAAGAAATCCTTTTGCATAGATCTCAATATTTGATATTTTGAGTTTCCTCCTGGCCCCCCACACACATTTATGTCGTTTCAATACATATATTCAATCAAGTATATTTAATAAAAGGCCTACCGTAAAAGGAGCATTGTTAGCCTCCCCTTCACTCATTTACTCTACTTCATTCATTCAATGATCTAATGCTTATTGAACAGCTAATATGTACAAGACTCTGTACCAGGCCCTTATGGTATTTCAGAAGTAAATAAGAGATTCTACCTTCATAAAGCTTACAGTTTAGGAAAGGAGAGAGATTAAGACTAGCACACAAATATCAACAACTTAATGTTGAAAGTGATTTAGAGAGATCCAGAAAAGGGAGACGGTAATTCAGAAAAGGGGAGATAGTGCTTCCGTGTCGTCCTGCAATTGCACATCATCTCTGGCAGAAATGACCCTCTCTGGAGCAGCACTGTGTTCAGTTCCAGCAAGGCAAGAAGGAGAAGACCAGAGGTCAACACACAGGAAGACCTCCCAGCTGCCCCACTGTGCTGGCTATTCTGCTCAGGCCACTGCCATCCTCCTCCCTGCCACAGCCCAAGGCTTTTCCCTTTCCCATCGCTATGGTCCCTGTGACGCCCCTGGCCGTCGACTCCATGAGTGTCTGGCCTCAGTGTCTCCTGGTTCAGTCTCTACCCCTTTCTCTGTCCTCTGAACTCTTCACTGAATCACCTGTGATCATGCCTACAGGTGGGGGTCCCTTGGACCTTCTTTGCCTCTCAGCAAAGAGAAACCTCCAAGATTACACAAAACACCACCTCATCCATAAGATCATTTATTTCATTAGCAGCAATCATATTAATAGTATTTGTAATATGACACATATAAGACCAGGGGCACTGAATGAAGTATAAATTGCTCCCTTATGATGAGAAGACATGATGTAGACCCAGCCGTCATTCCCAGCTGAACCGGGGAGTACGCACGGGAGGGATCCTAAGGGTGTTCCGTCACAGGGACAGAATGCATGATTGGATGGGGTTTGCTGACTTAGGTGCTCTCCTGAGGTACAGAATTTAACATCCCAGCAGGGACCCAAAGAGGTGGTGTGAATTTTTGATCAATGTTTTAAACTGAGCAAGGTCAAAATGCCAGAATGGCCACAGCAGGGGTTGAAAGGAGAGACTGAAGGACTCGGGAGTGGGCGTGCTGGGACTGCTTTACCACTCTGCTTTGTCGAGGAGCCATCCCATGATTCATGGGCAGACACAGAACAAGCCATTTACAGAAAACATAAGGACAGCCCTGTTGGGGACATCACTACTGCGGAAGGTGGTGGAGCTCCCGTGAGGGCAGGGCTGACATAGAGGAGACAGTCACAGGACTCGGCCTGCAGACAGCAATGCGGGTGACAGGACTCCAGAACAGAGAGGCCAGGCGGCAATGCTTAACTGCCAGAAACCAGGGGGTTGTAACTCCTACACCGTCAGGCAAGAGGGCCTGACACACAGAGGACTGTGGGGGTGTTAAGATCGTGTGGCACCCTTTGGGGGGGGAAACAGGCGGGCAGGGGATGAGCGTGATACTCAGCTTACACCAGCAGACATCAAGGATGAATGACCGTGAAGGTAGGAGCTGAAGGTAAGTTCTTTGTCCTACTAACTTCCATCCCCTCTAAGTTTCCCCTTAGGAAGAGAAGCCCACCAGGCTCCTGGATTGAATCCCCAAACGTATATGGAGAACTGTTTCCAGACAGGGCAAGGGGAGGCCTGTAGTAGACACGGGCATGGGCCGTCCACATGCTTTTCTCAGGAAGAACCTGCTGCCACTTCAGGGACTGTGGCCAGCATACCCCTCCGTGCTCCTTCAAGTGTGACCCAGGATCAGACCTTCCCCAGAGCAGCCAGGGACCAAGCACAACGGGAACGATCCCGCTGTCACTAGTCCTTGGGATTCCTCCGTAGGCTTCCCACACTTTGAAAATACTCTTCTTAAGAAACCCTCCTCCCATTGTCCTAATTTGAGGGTGCCCCAACTCCGATACAATGGCCAATAAGACTGGTACACCCAGGGGGACACACATAAATAGATGACTTGGGGGAGGCACATTTTAAGGTTCTGCTTTATTGAGCAGGTCAGTGTAAAACCAATAAAGTCAGGCTGTAAATATAAACATAGGTCTTTAAATTCTTTAATATGTGTCCTGCTCTGAATTTGCTGAGATTTGTTTCAGTGTTTCCATCAGCCTATAGATGGGGCATTTCATTCTCATTCCAAGCCGCCGACTGCCTGTCTTAGATGTCACCCACTGAATGTGGCGCCGACTAGCCACCATCTATCGCCTGGAGTCAATCTCTTTTCAACACTGCAGATCCTGCCAGGCTCCAGAAAACATTTGTTCTCTGGGGGCTTCCAAAAATATTGACAGTTCTTGGGAGAGATTCAACACTAATTCTGGGGACTTTCTCTTTTTCTTTTCCATGGTGACAGCTTTCCTGACAGCATGAGGCCAAGAGTTTCGGCTGTTTAGATGATTTTTTAAAAAGACGATGAGCTCATCTCTGTAAGTCTGTCTGGGTGGGTATGATTGGCCGAGACACCTCACATGCCGGGCTGTGTACTGAGTTCCCGAGAGGAAGATGACCTCATTGGAGTGCTAGCATGACTACGGGCCTGGGATCAGGTTGCCTTCTGTGTATCCATGGCATCTGGATTCTTGCATGCGGACACCTTTGCTTCTGAAAATGGCATAGCTGGCATTTTATTTTCCAGCTGCCCATTGCAAGCTCCTCTCCATAGAGATAATACTTGTAGCAGATGCCCTCTTTTCAAGTTACACTAGATATGCCATTCCTCAAATGTGCCCTCACTCTACTGTCTCCAGACCTTTGCTGTCCTCTCCACCTGGAATGTCTGCTCTGGATCTTCCATATGCCCAGATTCTAATTATTTTGCAATTTCCACTGTCTCCATGAAGTCTCCCCCCAATCTCTCACGTTGCATTTAATATTTCCCTTCTCTGAACACCCATAACATTATACTTCTCTGATAACTTGGAAATGTTATTTGTGTAGCATTTCACAGTTTTCTAAGCACTTTACATGCACATTATTAATCCTTACAATTTATGACATTATCCCACTAGTTGTTGCGAGGCTTATTCACTGCGGTAGTCACTGGTCCAGTGCACTCCAAGCTCCCAGTTCTCCTCTCGGCACATAATCGTGCTGTGCCTCCCTGCCCCTGGGAAGTTAAGTACAGTCACGTGACTTGTTTGGGCCAAGAAAATGAGACTGATGTGTGGTTTCTGTGACACAGCTTTCTGAGCCAGATGCCACTGGTCACATTCCCTTTTTCTCTGGATTGTCATGGTATTTGCTATTTCTCTGTACCATCCGTGATAGTCTAGGTTGCACCTACTCTGACAGCCTGGATTCTCTGCTGGGTGCTGAGGACACAAGATGGGTGAGAGTGGTCCAGCCTTGGAGAAGCTCTGGGGCTAGTGCAGGATTACTGGTGCTGATGCATTGCTAGCACAGAGATTACTGTGATCAAACCAGGCAGTTGTTATTACAGAAGTATTTTCAAAATGATGTAAGTATGTGGGAGAAAGATCCTTTATTTGCCTGAAAGGTTCGTGGAAATAATTATATTTCAACTGATACTTGAAGGATGAGTCCCAGCCAGGCCAAACAGTAGGAGCAGGGGCTGTGTGTGAGAGACAGAGAGGCAGGAAAAAGCCAGCAATGACAGACGAGATGAAAGAATGAAGGTTACCAATGAGATTGTGATGAAAGATAACACTCTGGCGTCTCCGTGATACCTATCTTTAGTAGGGTATCTTTATTATTAACAGCCCAAAGTACTAAATGATCATTCCCAATCTAACTCTGTGCTGTTTTGAGGTCAGGGATGAGGAATGTGTTCCCATTGTGTGTATAAATACTGTACAAGGAGACCTGGGTCTCTTTTCCCCATTGCCTGCCTCTTGCTTTGGAAAAGACGTGGCTTCTTGAGTCAGTCAGTGTCCTGCAAGTGTCAGTGGCTCCCTGCGATCTTCAGGAAGAAGTTCAGACTCCTGGGGAGGCCTTCAAGTTCGTTCCCAGGATCAAACTGCACTGTGTCCATACAGAACCACATCCTAAATTTAACAGTTCTCTGCGTCTTGGTCAATCATGCCCTCGACCTTGAAGACCATTACCCAAAATCATAGCCATCTTTCAAGGTCCAACTGAAATATCATCTCCTGGGGGAAGTCAGATTTTCCCCTGACTCCCTAGACTTCCTCCCACGGAGAAAATACCCCCACCCTGTTGATGTCTCAAGTTGTGTTAAGGTTTTTTCCCCTTTGGTTTTTGACAGTTTTCCTATGATGTGCTTAGGTGTAGTTTTTATGTATTCTGCTTGGGGTTCATAGAGATTCTTAAATCTCTGGCTTGATGTCTTTTTTCAGATTTTTAAAATTCTCAACCATTATCTCATGAAATATTATTTCTACCCCATCTTGACCTTCAATACTTGGAGGGCTCCATTTTCCTTTCTTCTGTATTTCCCCAACTTTTCTGCCTTCTTGTTTCAATCTAGGTATCTTTCAATTCAGAAATTTTCCTCTCAGTTTGGTTGAATCATCTGCTAAAGAAGCCCATTGTGTGTTTAATTTTAGTTACTCTGCTTTTTCAGTCCCAATATTTCAACTTTTTGATAGTTTCTGATTCATTGCCAAAATTCTCAATCCTGTATTTTATCTTAGGATATATTATGCCTATTTATTTTATAGTCTGAAGTTATAACTTCATTACTTGTATCACCTGTGGGTCTGCTGCAATTGCCTATTTTGTTTTCCATTCGTAACAGTTTGTCTCCTGTGTGTCTGGCTATTTTATATTGAGTGCCACACACCATGTATGTGAAAAACTAGGTCAAGTGGCCAATAGATATTGCATGACCATGATCCCTGAGAGACAGGAAACATATGAAATGAGCTCCATGATTGTTTCAGTTTTCTGCCCAGGGGAACTCTCTAGAATATTGCAGAGGGGTAGTTCAGAGAATGTGGAACATTTCTAGAATATTGCCGAGAAGCCCAACAAGAATGCAGAAAATCAGTTTCTCCTTGCTGGCCTGCACCAGTTTTTATGAGTGATTCTCTTGGCCCCTATTTCCCTTGGCTTTGAGGATGAGAACCTTCCACATGTCCTCCATTCCCTGGCCAGTGGGCGGGGATTGAGTAGGAAAGGAGGAATACAACTATTCCATACCATTCCTGCATTGCTTGAGCAGGGGTCTCCTGTCTTCTCAAGATCCCGTGTATACCGGGGCGAGGGTGCTGGTGGAGCTGGGGTACAGGTGGAGCTGGCAGGAGCCGTACTGTAGCAGAGGCACTGCAGGAAGCCACGAGGAGGCAGCCAGCTAGAATGGGGGCACCTCAGGCCTTCTGTTTTCAGCTGTGACCTTGCTTTTCCATTCCAGGAAAAGGAGAGGCCCCATTCAACTCTCAAAAGCATCCTTTCACATATATAACATTTTCACTGAATTCTATTAGTGAAATCCAGTTGATTTTTTTTACTGCAATATGGTTGATATACAATATTACATTGGTTTCAGGTGTACAGTATGGTGACTCGATGGTTATATACCTCATTACATGCTCGCTACAGAAAGTGGGGTTACCCTATTACTATACAAAGATATTACAGCATTATTATCGGTTATGTTCTCTATGTTGTACTTCTACTCCAATGACTAATTCACTTTATGATTTGAAGCTTGTACCTCTTATACAAAAATCACTGCCATATAGATTAAGATGATACCAAAATACAACATTGGATCCTGCCCTTTCAGCCTGACTAACAGAACCGTTTTCCGTGACTTTTCAAATTCTTCCTAAAAATAATTTTTGGTATTATAATTTACTTAATCATTTCTCCATTGGATATTGGATGCCATAAAAAATTCCAGCATTGTAAGTAGGGCTGTGATGAACGTCTTTGAGCATAAGGCGTTTTTATGTGACTCTCATTATTTCCTAAGATTAGATTATCAGAACTAGAATTTTGAAGCCAGAGAGCATAGACATATTTAATATTCTTGCTACATCTCGAAAAATGCCCGTTCCAACATTGTGCCCGTTTATCCTGCTGCCAGCCACAGGTGGGAGGGGCCCTGCTGGGTGGGTTCTGGAAGGGAATCAGAGCACGCGGGGCTTTCCCTGTCCCCAGAGGGTGACAGCAGCTCTTGGGGTGCCTGCCAAAAACAGTTCTCCTTTGGGTGGACTGCGAAGCATGGCTGCTTTTTAAGCCAACGAAAGGCTCTCTGAAAATGGGGATTTTACATTTTTTTTCAAGTGAGTGGGAGGCCATCTGGCTCTGGATCTGAGCTTAGACAGAGGAAAGCTTGAGCTGAGCTACAAAGATTTTTTTTTTTTAATGAGAGATACACACGAGAATTTTCTTTTTACATCTAAAACCTCCAACAGCACAGGAAGGCATTAAGCACTAACGGGTGGTTTCTCAGGGGGGTGCGGATCCTGACTCACCAGCGGATGATCTTGGATGCCCGGCCTCACCTCTTACTCGAGTTCCTTTCATCGTACAACGAGGTGAATGACACTGACCTCTAGGCACAGCGGCGGCACTGAAAATGCTACCTCCCTGCCACTCCTCCCCCGCCAGTTCCGGACTCCACCTGCCTCACGATTGCCCTGCTTGGACTCTAATAGGCACTTGCAGCTGAGCTCGGCCAAGGCTGGGCCCCCACCTCCTACTGCCCCAGACAGCCGCTCCCCTCCACTCTCCTGCTCTCTGTTGAGCTGCTTCAGCCTGCCAGTTTCTCAGGCAAACTGTAGCATCACCCTCGACTCCATCTCTCCGTCTCGCTTTCTCTCTTGTGTGTAAAAAGCACACACACGCTCCTGCAAAGCCTGATGTGTGTCTCCTCAAAATACATGCAATCCAGTTTCCTCTCCCAACCTCCACCTCCACCCTGGGCCGAGCCAGCACCGCCTCTCCCAGGACCGTCCCCCCTGCTGCGGGCAGGCCCGGGGCTCTTCCGTGCAGAGCAGTCAGGGTGGGACTGGAAGCCGCAGTACACACTGCTCCCGCCCTCTGCTCCCGCCCTCTGCTCCCGCCCTCTGCTCCCATGCACTTGGAATAAAAGCAAGTGCTGGCCAAGCTCTGTGGGGCGCTACAGAGTCTGGCCCCATTAACTCCCCGACTGGGACCCCTCATCCTCTCCAGTCACGTGGTCTCCTGCTCACGCTTCCAAGGAACTCAGCTCCTTCCCACCACAGGGCCTTTGCCTTTTGTTTAATCTCCTTGGAACCCTCTTCCCCAAGAAGTCCATCCCGAGTCTGATGACTCCTTGTTCTTTGCTTAGACGCTGTCCTCCCTCACCTCACCATTTAAACTCAGAGGGTTCTCTCCATCCCTCTCCCTTGCTTATTTTTCTCCATACCTCTTAGACCGCATGGTTGACTTGTTAATTTATTTGTTTGCCCCTTTATTTCTCGTCTAGTCTGCCTTCAATCAAAAACTCCATGAGGACAGAGATTTTTGTCCATTTGTTTTACTGTGCCCTCAGCTGGAACACAGCAAGTGCTCAACCAATGTTTGCTAGCATAAAATGAAGGGCACACAGTAGGTGCTTAATAAATGTTATTATTATTAGCATTATTATTTTTGTAACATTAGATTAGCCTCACTGAACCAAATCTGCCATGAAAAGGATGTGTTTCTGGTTTATTATGAATTAAGTCATTGTTGATGAAAGAACACACTTTAAATTGTATTTTAAAAATATTTCTAAAAATAGAGACTGATGAAAATGACTCTGATTTGCCTACTGAACATCCAAAGCTCCCAGAACGGCCTTCAGCAGGGCTGCTGGAACACAGCGGCAGCACTTCAGGCCCTCCCGGCATGCACCGCTGCTGCCTCTCTCTTCTCTGGAGCGCATTCAAGGTCCTCTGTGGGGATGGGGCTGGGCTGAAGCACGGCCAGGTGAGTCCCGCCCAGTCCCCTTCCAGATGTCCGATTTCCGCCGTCAGCTGTAGGCAGAAGCTGGAGGTGTGCCGGCCTCTCTGGCCTCGTGACAGTCAGTGCACGGAGGAGGTGTCCAGGGCTGGGGTTAACTCTTGGCTCTTCTGCCTGTTAGCTGTGCGATCCTGAAAAACTGATTAACCTCTCTGCCTAATCAGCTTATCTATAAAATTAGGACTTCATGGCACTGCTGCACAGGTTAGAGATGAGGTTAGAGTTCTTAGCCCCAGGGCTAGTACATAGCTGGCCTCAGGAGACCACTACTCACCTTTCCTGCCAGAGGGAAATGTCACAGGTTTTTGGACAACCTGAATCCTACACTCACCTTCGGTGCTGGCAGGGCCTGGCCAATGGAGCCACACAGAAAGGTCACTAACCACATGGGAAATAAGAACTGATTGCGTGCGTCTCTGCAAATCCTTCCAAGCAGGGCCATCTGGCAAAGAACGTGCCCTGAGGCTGGACTGTGCAGCTGGGATGTTGATGGCACTTAGGGATACAGATGGTCCTGAAACCGTTCACCCACCTGGAGGCGGGGACCCAGATTAGAGGCCCAGCCACAGGTGGAATACAGGGAGACAGAGGAAGCAGCTGCCCTGCCCTTATTCATGCTTTGAAGACATGTTCCCTGGTTCACTATTCAAGTGTGACTCACTGAATGGTCTGTGCAGACAGACAGGTTTTTGTACTCAGGAAGGTCCAAGCAAGGTGGCACTGTTCTAGAAGCTCTTTGTTTTACCATTCACAGTTAGATCTAAAAATAACCTTTTAGGTGTTGAGTTTTGTGTGAGGTAGGGGTCAAGTTTCATTGTCTCCATACAGATATGCACTTGATCTGGCACCATTCACTATTCTCTCCCTATTGCTCTCTAGTCTCTCCTTTGTTACAGATCAAGTCTCTGTGAGGATAGCTGTCGCTTTTGGACCCTCTTCAGTCCCAATACCACACTGTTTCCTTTACTAAATATTTTACATTCATCACTCTTCTCCATCATCAAAACAGCCATCACCTTCCTCACCACTGTCACCGTATGTCATCCTCACCACTGTCACCTTGGTAAGTCACTGTTGTTGAGGGGTTTGCCAAGTGTCCATAGCTTTATATGCATTTAATTCTCACACCAACTCTATGGAATTGGCGTTATTATTAACCGTACTTTACAGATGAGGAAACTGAGGCTCAAAGGGGGAGGGCAGCACCCCCTAGCTCATGCAGCTGATAAGCGGCTCGGCAAGGATTTGCCCCGTCTTCATGGGAACCCATGGCTGGTTCCCAGAAAACGGGGTTTCTGTTGTACCACAGTGTTTCCCGTACCACAGTCTTCCTGTCAATGATGGGGCCCCTTTCTAGCCTAGAGGCTGTTTCATGTTTCATCATAAGACAGCAGAACTGGCCTGAGTTTGTTCTATTTTATGAATGAATGAATGAATAAGTTTCTTCTCAAATAGGAATTTTAACCCCTGTTAAACTTTTAAAGACCGAGATTGGCTGCTTTGGGAATCACTGGAGTTGACGCTGGAGAGGAAATTCACAACCCAGGCGGGGCTAACCGCAGGTTGGCAGCCTAAAGACCTACGTGGACGAAGCTCCACTTGGAGGGTCCCAGGGAACTCCCCTTTATTTTGCCACACCCCAGCTCCTCTCTCATGAAGCATGGAGGGTCCTGGAAGGTGAGACCAACACTGAAGGCAAGGGCAGTGTTTCCATGGCGTCAGGGAGTTGTCCCTGACCTGTCCCATTAGCGTGACTCACAGATGATCTATCCAGATGCCTGGGAACACAGTGCGCTCTGTTTAAGGGCTGAGCCAGGGACAGGATGATGCTGATCAGGAACAGTTAGTTCCGCAAGCCTCGGGCCCTGTGTGTTAGGGACAGCGCAACGGAAGGGAGCAGAGGGACTGGACGGGCACCGGTGGGCAAGGGCTTCACCTCCTCTGATCCTAGGATTCTGCTGATGGCTAATGTAGACCTGGAATTTCTGCTGAATTCCCATTCTTGTCTGGAGTCAGCAGCTGAGGGGGTGCTAACTGCATTCAGGTAGCACTTAGGAAGGTAATTTCACACCCTGCCTCAGTGCTGATGAGGCACTATGAATTTAGGGACACTTTAACACCACTTCACTGTGCCAGCTTAGCAACCTGGCTAATTAATAGGGAAAAAGGAGTGAAGGGTTGATTTAAAGAGACATTGCAATGAAAAAATAAAGAGTCACCACGAAAGTTTTGATACGAGGAGAGGGTTTGGGATTCTTTGTATGTCAATGGAGGTAAGGCTATGATCTTATTGATACCCATATATAGAATTTTGTATATATTTCTTATAAATCAGTATGGTGTAGTATAAAAGAAATGTGTAGTAGGAAGTGCATGGTTTTGAAATAAAATAGATCTGAGTTTCAACCCAGACTGTTCTTACTAAAACAATGTGAAGAAGTCGTTCGATCTCAACGAAGCCCATGCCCCTTCTCTGTAAAATGGGGCTGATGCTCCCCACGTTGTGGGGTTATTCTGCTTGGAGATTTTATCTCTGATGCATCTGGTGGTAGCATAACTGATAGTCAAGTATAAGAACTTTCCAGACTAGAAAAGCATTCTTGAAATGAATTATTTGAATCCAGAGTTTTGGGGACATAAAACTCCATTGTCTTCCTGCACAAGGAATTGGCTGAGGGAACCTGCCGGGTCTGGGGGAAACGGTGCTCTCTGGGGCGGGCTTACCAAGGTATTGACCCAGGTCAGGGTCAGCAAAGCTAACCCACAAGGGAACCAGACTTCACATCCAGAATACCCAGCCTCTGGAGGTTTTTGAGTAAAGCAGTGATGTAAAAGACAGACATTCTGAGGTCAGTGTGGGGGAGTCATTCAAACAGCTAATTACAGGCCAGACTGTGCAGGCTCTTGGGAACCACATACGGTTAACATATGGCCCTGCTCTCAGGGGAGATGGGAAGAGAATGAAGAAGAATAATTCAGAGGCTGTTGATGCAACTAAGGCTTACAGAGGTTAAAATCTAACCAGTAAGTCTTAATGAAGGGGAGGATAAGGAATCTCATGAGAAGGTATGGTGTTAAAATATGTGGTGGGTACAATAAATGACACCCCTGTTTTTACTGCCTCAGTTCAGATTCAATGAGGGAGAAGCAAGCGTGTGATATTAATAGATATTTATCCACATGTTGGGAAGTATCAGGAGGGGGGCAATACACGTTCCCTCTAGCAAAGTGTTGGAAAGTGACCTAAAAATAAAACCTTGTAACCTAATTGATCTTCAATGAGATACACTGTGCTTAGGAACCACAGTGCCTCCCAATCAAGTACAAATATCTTTCAAAAGTAAAAATGGAGTTTTACTTCCTAAAATTATCACTGCTTGAATTGTAGGATTAAATTGACTACTGTAGTAAGCTGCTGGTTGTCTAGACAATATGCATTATTCCATTCTTCCTTTCTAATAGAATCCTGTTTTCCCTTAGCGCAAAACAACACACAGTTAAAAATAACGGACCTCTAGCCTCCCTTGCAACAAACCGTGGTCAAGTGTGGCTGTCTGGGCTGAGGAAGTGAGGAAGCTGAGGCTGTCTGGGCTGTCCTGGGCAGCCAGGAAGCAGGGCCTGGCATGTGGGGAACATGTCCTCACACTTCTGTCCTTTTCTGATCCTTCTCCTTCCTCCTGTTCCACCACAGACAGAATCCCTCCTTGGGCTCAATTAATGTGCTAGAGTGCCTCCCGGAACTCAGAGAAGCATTTACTTACTAGCTTACCTATTTATTACTTTCCAAAAGTAACAGCAGTTAGTTACCAATTGAATTTGAACACAAGAATCAGAGAAGAAGTTTTCTCATCTGGGTGAATAGAAAGTAAATCTACAAAACAAAGGCCAGGAAATGAGCAGCAAAGTAAAGCTGCAGGAAAAGACTTGAGAAGGCAATGAACTCAACTGAAGACCCGGAGAGTCATTTGAACTTTAAGAATGAGGCCTGAACTGGACATTTCAGGGGCCTGTGCCTCCAGCCGGCAGTGGAAGCAATGGGAACAGATCCAGTGTCCAGGGACAGGCTGGTGTGCACATGCAGAAGAGGATGTGGCTGGAGGGCTGCCTGGGTAACAGCCTCACATGAGAGCTGGAGGGAGCAGGCACTCAGCAGAGAGAAGGTGAGAGCCGGGAGAGTGGGTTCTCAGAAGAGAACCTTCCACAGCACTTGATGTGGCCCTGGAACCTAGCAGGTGCTTAGTAAATGTTTGTTGAGTAAAGAGACCCAGCTGCAGAGCTAATGAAAGCCTATTTCTAGCACAAAGAGAACACCAGACCAAATGAAAGGAGTAAAAATTAGGGAGTAGACATACAAAAGCACAGCTAGTTTTAGCTGAGGTCTGCTACAGGAGTGACAGCCACGTTGGCTTGACATGTGTCAACTGGAAATGGGGTAGCACTTTCCATCCAAATGTGTCAGGCAAGCTGTGACAGACTGCAAATGGTGACAGACACACACTGCATGCTGCAGCCCCAGCTGTCAAGTGGAGGGCAGCCTTCCTGGGAGTGAGGGAGGGGGACACTTCCACTCAGACCCTGGGGCCCAAGCAATGCGCATGCCCCACTGATAGTTGATAGTCGCTGTCAAGGGGGTCCTCTTGCCCCTCACAGCCCACTCACACACCAGGGGCCCCACTGCAGAGCTCGTCATGGCAGCTGGGAGAAAGATGCAGAGACACAAACAGCTGTGCTGGGAACAGTGGGTCATGATGGGCAGTGACAGAAAAGGGCCAGCTCATGCTGCTCAGTAAAAACCTGGGAAGAAAAGCAGGAGAGGAAGTGCAGGGACTGGAGAATGAGCATCAGGAATAGAAGGTGACACCACCTGGTAAGTTCTTCTCTCTCCTGGAGACTAGAAGGAGGGCGAAAGCACCCCCACCCCTGGTGGAGCTGGTGGGGGGCAAAGCAATGAGCCTTCTGAAAGTAAGAAATGAATGGAGGCAGGGAGTGAGGAGGCTAACACGGGGGGAATCTGGAACGAGCAGCCAATAACTGGAATCCCAAGTTATTATTAGTATAAATTTGATGTTGAATGGTTCACCTTGCAGCCGTGATCAAAACACACCACGTTTTTGTCTTGTACTCAGCCTTTGCCCTTCCTTCAACAGCGTGGCCCTTCCCTGCCCCTGGATGGACATGTAGGCAGACCCTACACACTACCTCTTGTTCTTTGGGAATAGATGGATCTTCAGCATTTGAATCATATGCTCAGTCTCCATTTGGTAATGAGATTGTCCCCCATAATGGTCACCACCCTGGCATTGCATGTTCCCCACTCCTCTCCCTCTCCTGCCTTGTCTCGGACTCCTTAGGTTGGGCACTGGCAGCTAAAGAAGGGGGCAGTGTGGCCCCTCTCCGTCCTGCTCACCTGTTCCTCTACGGCACTCCGGGGGCTCTAGCCCCATCCTCGAGTGGGGCAGGCTCGAGAGCGGGAGAGAAGGAGGCAGAGTGCTGTGCCAGCTCCTCGCCTGGCCCCCTCCTCTGGGCTGTGACCTCCTAAGGACCCGCGGCAGGCTCCCTTGCCCCTGGTTCCTGGCTGGGTTTTGCCAGAGGGAAGTCATGCGGGGAGTCCAGATGGACAGAGGAGAGGAAGGTGAAGATGTTTCCCCTACCCCCTCCTGTGGGCTGCACCCATGGGAGACGGCCCCAGCTCCCGCCGGTTCCTACGGCCCTCAGACACCTTGCTGGGTCCGGGCAGCCACTCCCTCCCCTTACCCACTCAAGCCCAAGGCTGGGAACTGCAGGGTGAGAACTGGTACAGATAAGGTGGTTCTTCTGCAGAGCGGCCAGGCTTCCTGCTCTGTCCGCCTAGAGGAGTGTTGAGCTGCCTTTTCTGGTTATTGAGGCTCTTTCATGGATTCTCAGATTCCCCATTTGTCCCTCCCTACATCCCCTGTCCTGGCTAGTCCTCTGAGACTCCTTCTTCAGCCCCAGCACATGGCAGCTCACCTCCAACCTCCTCCCCAGGAGCCTCAGCCACCAGGCAGCCCCAGCAGACAGAAACCGAGTCGACCAGGCCTGTCATTTCCCACTGGCCATCCTGAGGAAACGCTCAGAGCCCCTGCCCCCTGCCACTTAGGGAGAGGGCCACGTTCTCTGCTCCTCTGGCCCAGCTCTCGTCCTGCTCTCTGCATGAGTCACCTGGCAGTCAGACTCCAGTACCCTGTCTGTTCCAGGCTTCTCAGGTGCCAGCCTGTGTGTCCCCAACCTCAGGAAGCAGTGTGCAAAGACAGTCCTTCAAGAACCCCTCACTAAGCTTGGTTTCCAAAGTCGAAGCCCTAAACGAGGCGGGACACACAGAAAGGAAATAGCTCTCTCCAAAGACAACTGTTCGTCCATCTTCACCCCAAAGTCCCTTGGAAGTCACACTCAGCCAAACAAAGTGGAGACATAACACCACCCCTGCCCACAGCTAGTTTCCAAAGACATCTTCTTCCACAAAGCCCCCTCTACTCTCAGGCCTCTGTTCACATTCCCAAAGAGAGTGAGTGGGTTTAAGATTCAAGAAGCAGGTTTGTAGCTATTTCCCTTGAAAACAATGTCACATGAATCACCTTATTCACTTGGATAGGTAAAATCTTTCATATTGGAAACTCAGTCAAAAATGACTTAAGAGAATCCTGTCCTAACAACTCATAATGCGATCTTAGGCCAAGCCATTTAACTTTGGGGAATCTCCATTGTTAGAACTGTAAAACATGAGAATGAGTTCAGAGAAGTTAGCTCAGTTTATTAGTATAGTTGATTAACAATTATCTGCACCACAAAAACAGAAGCTGTGTGAAACCTGAGATGGTGTTTCTTTTGCTCATGATATACTCCCTGCACCTGGCCCACAGTAGGTGCACTCAAACAATAACTGAATGAAAAATGAACAAATGCTTAGTTTACAGGATTTCTTAGTTAAGATAAAAAATGAGATGGGTATAGGAAAACATTTGGTAAAACCCTCCAAAACCCAAAAAACAAAGTGAAGAAAACACTACAAAACTCAAAGATATTCTTTGGGGGCAATGCAATTCCCAAGCTCTATGATTATCTTTCTAGATTAAGCACTGTCATGACCAGCTCTCTCCATCAGCTCCCCCACCCCTCTCCTAATACTGCCTTGCTCAGCCTGCTCTGGTCACACTGGTTTATTGGCTGTTCCTGAAAGCTGCCAAACATTTTCTACCTCAGGGCCTTTGCACTTGCCGTTCTGTTTTGGGGACACTGCTTCACAGTTGTATCCCTTGGGGAAGGACCCTGCTATGCTGCCAAAATTCTATTCTGTAAATCTTCTTCCTAGCTTTCTGTCAAGGGGCCCACACTTACTCAGGATGACTGTGCCTTAAGAGAGAAGAAACACTCAGACTTCTCAGGGATTACTCTTCACTGGTTCTGAACTGTTTAGTAATTCCTGGGGACACAGACCAACATTGTGGTCCACAGGGTGAGGCCGTTTTTTATTTTAGTTGGGAGAGACTGGGAAGAGAAAGGCATATTTTTGAACCAAGCCAGGATAGTTCCTTTATATGTCCTCTAAATTCTGCTTGAAAATAGACTATTTGTGCCTTTTGATTTACAGCAAAAAGGCGCAGGTTGATACTTTTGGCATTCAACTAGGAAATCTCTGTCACTAAATCCATTAAGTCACCAGGTGCATTAAAAACTTTCCATGTGACCATAGGCAAGAGTTTTGCTAAACTTCCTCTACAGCAGTAGGGTCTCCTCTCCTGCAGCACTGAAGAGTGTTTTCCTGCTTCCCATGCAGCCTCAAGGCTGGTGGCCCGTCTGTGGTCTGTAATCATCTAGGGGCAGCCGTGGTGTGCAGCTCAGCTGTCTCTTGGAGAGAGCATATGCCGCAAGGAGCGCAGAGGGCCCAGAGCCCTGGCTGGAGGGCCCCGGATCTGCCGCAGCACGCCCGCTGCAGCCACCGATGTCTCGGCAGGCAGCTCCGCCAGCAGCTGAGTGCGGCAGGGTTCACAGGGCCCGGCCACCCTGCCCACCACACGCATCTTCCACAGACAGTCCTGGGCCTGCGCTCCCCACTGGGCTGAGTCCTTCTCAGAGCTTCACTGCAGTCTGTGGTAACTTTTAGCCAATATTCCTTTTACTTCCACCACCCTCATGTAGCTTACGTCCAAAATCGAAAATCTAAAGGCTTCCCCTGCCTATTCCTGCTCCCTCTTTATCATTCCAAGGCATTATCCCCAATAAATCTCTCCCACTTCTCTCTCAGTGTCTGCTTCCTGGAGGAATCAACCTCTCCTCAACCTCAAGGTCCTTCTAGCATCAGCCAGCTCCCTGGTCCCAGCAATATCACATGTCTTAGGGTTTAGTTAATGGTAGCACTCCACTTCCAGGTACCAAATTCTGTTCCAGTTGCTGTTGCTGCAGAACAAGTCATTCTGAAGTTCAGTGGATTAAAACAACTATTTAAGTTTGCTCACAACATTGTGGGTCAGATTTTGGGAAGGCCCAGCTGGGCAGTTTTCACTTGGCATGTCTCATGCAATTGCAGCCGATTTTGGTCATCACTGAACATAAAAGACGGCACGCTCACATGTCTGACAGTTAATGCTGTCAGCTCTGAGGGCTTCCGGGGCTGTGAACAGGAATGCCCACTACGGCATCTCCGGCACAGCAGTTCCAGGGTAGCTGGACCTCTTACATGGCAGGGGGATGCCCCAGAGAGAGTATCCCAGGAGAATCAAGTGCAAGTGGCATGGCCTTTTCAAATTAGCCTTGTCTACCATGTAGCATCATTTTATCATTATTCTATTGGCTGGAAGCAAGTCACTAAAGTTAGCCCATATTCAAGACAAGAGGTCAGACACTCCACCTCTTGATGGGAGGAGTGCCAAGTCACTTGCAGGCATCCCTGTGACCAATGGACAATAGCAGAAACCAACACTGAACCCTTTACATGGCACTACACCCCAGGGGCCATCCATCTACCTGCTGGCGGATTGGTTACGCTGGAACACTTCCATTATGGAAGGAGCAGCACCTTGTTCTCCCTGAAATATACTTATTTCGAATATGACTTTGCCTTCCTTCCTTGCTGTGCTTCTGCCAGAACTACCATCTGTGGCCTTACGTAGTGAAGGCCACAGTCACTGTCACAGTATTTCAGGAAGCACCGCCTCTGACCGGCTCTCGCCACTCCCTGACGTAGTACGTGTTGGTATATTCAGTTGCTCTGTTACCTCCGACTCCTTGATTAACAGAACAGCTCCTGGACCTCCACAGGTGCCCACCGAGGCCTCGCAGAGTGTGCGTTTGGGGGCCCTGATTCCAAGTCAGCACACTGTGAGCAGAGTAACAATTACTTTCCCTACAGTGTCTGTGGAATGTTAATTCATTATGTAATAATATGTAATTCATTACATAACTATCTAGATAAAGAAGAGGTACTAATATTAAAAAGGTGAAGAAGGAAGTAGAGGAGGAGTAGGATGGGCAGGAAGAAGGTGGGGAAAAGAAAGAGGAGAAGGCAGACAGGTAACTGAGAAACGGGAGAGATGGGGCAGGTAGGGAGAGGGCCACGTCCCAGGGTAGCGTCCCAGGGAGGGGAGGACGGGGGGAGACCACACTGGGCACTCACACTGTAATGCGCGCTTTAGGCTGTTTCTCTTGAGACAAACCTACATATAAGGTAAGTATTATCATTCCCCAGTCATAGATAAAGCTCCCAGTGCTCAGAGAAGTTCAAGGACTTGCTGAAGTTCTTTACAAAGTGACTGAGCTGGAATCCAAGCTCCGGGTGTCTCATTTCAAAACTCATCTTCTTCCCTCTATCCCATGTCACCAGAAAAAGCAGACACATCATGAGGAAAAAATTGAAACATTGCTTAAAATCATACTAAAGCATTCCAATTTGATCTGAAAGGACGGCTTTAACTTCCGACCTTGACCAGTTTGCCGAGGTGCCAATCATCAGTCCTCTATCTATGACTTCATCTATCTGCATAAGCAGGCACTTTTATGATTCATCATCAACATTTTTATGTAATAGTCCTAGGTTTACTGAACATTTTCACTAGCCAATCTTTTGTTATAAACAAATGAGTTATAGCATTTGTACACATTTTAATTTTAAACTAGTTTAAGAGTATAGATATACAAGGTAGGAGTTAAAACATTGGAGTAGTGATATTGAAAGATAACTTCGTGTTTACCCCACAAATGATATGCATGCTGTCCACACTGGGCAAAACGGGGTCTGGAAGGTCACAGCCAATGCAGCCTGACGGTTCAAATCAATGGGGGCACTTCAGGATTATCTTCAAAGTCGGGATCTTCCTCACTTGGTATCATTTTGGGTTCAGACCGAATTCTTCTGGGCATGTGTTTCTTCTCTTGAACTATGTTAGCCACGTCGGGGAAGGAGTGCTTGCTAGGATCCACTTCCAGCTTCTCAATTTGCTTGCTTCTACAACAACAGAAAAGGCAAAAGGAAATTGACATGTCATTTTAAATTAAATGTAAAATTGATTCAACTCATTCAATCATTTGTCCAGCAAACACTGGCAAGTGCCATCCCTGGAGCACAGAGACAAAATCAGAGACTGTTTCCAGTTTTGAGTATCTTAGAGCCTTGGGGAAGCAAGAGTGTGACCCATGGGGAAAGCAAGTGCTGAGAAGTGCCACAGGGTGTGCTAATGCAGGCAGCTGGAGGAGAGGTCAGCTGGGAGACTGCTTACCTCAGAATTTCCTGATAATTGAAATGATACCATAGGCAAAGCCCCCATAGCCAGGATCAATAATACCATTGCCATAGGCAGGTCTTACCCCCAAATGTAGCTAATCAGGCTCCTGGACCCTGCTGCTTCAGACAATTCAATCTGCTGTGGTTTGCGGGGGCCATGGCTGCTACAAGTTCAGGTGCACAGCAAAGCTTAGCCCATCGGCAGCCCCTCCTGTGAGAACATGCTGCAGCCCCATGCCCGCTACCCTCAGCAACAGCTGGAGTGAAATGGACAAGAAGAGCCTCCACTGGCTGGTGATCCCCATATGCCAGCCATGCAGAACACTCTAGATAATGCTGGCAACTAGGCTACCTTTTCTGGCAGTTTCCCTCATAGGTCTGGAGTTGGGCCCAGTAATCTGCATTTATAAAGTTTCCCCCAGAGATTTTGAGGATCCGTCAAACTACTTTGGAATCATCACATCATTCGTCCAGCTATTCAACAGAGAAATACTCTGTGCCTACTGTATCCTAGACACCAGTAACCCCATGGTCCGTGCAAACAGGCAAGTTTCCTGGAAATGTCTGACAGTGCAGCATAGTGCTCTGATGTAAAGTTTATCACATTTTCAAGTAATTGTCTTATTGCTGGCCTGTTCTCCCTGCTAGACTAGCATCTTTGAAACAAAGATACTGTTTTTTTTTATCTTGTATTTTTGGCATGCAACTTTCTGAGTAGTTGTTGAGTATATGAAAAAAATTATTATACAATGGTAGGATAATGAAATTAAATAAGAAATGGTCTCTGACCTAAAGATATTGAGTCACTCTATCTGGGAGCTCCAAACTGATATCTTCAGACCAAATTCATGCAGTGGACACAATATATTGTGGGGAGGGAGGTCTGATTTTCCATGGAAAGTATAAAAACCTCTATGTTCTTGCAACCTTCCCCTCATTTCTATAAAGTGATTAACCCTTAAAGGCATCTGAGTTTCTGATTCTTAGTATTGTCACTAATACACATGGAATGCTGAAGAAAAATACAAAGTATGCAAACAGTATTAAAGTAGTATATTTTTGAAGACCCTGATTGTACATTATAAACTATGTAGGAAGTTTTCAAAGAGCTACATTACAGTCATTATTAAATAAAGCTGTACTTTTTAATTACTATGTTTTTGTCTAAAAGGCCATAATATCTGTGGCTTAATTAAGTAAATACCTAAATTCATTTACTGTAACTACATTGCCCTTGACTGAGGAAAAGCAGCCCCTCTCACTTCCAGGCATGTCTTCGGGATCTCAGAAATAAGCAGTGAACTGAGCCCACCCACAGTTATCTGCAGCTCCCCAACTTCGGGTGTTGTGAGGAATAACCTGCAGGCAGGATTTCAACTATTCCTGAGTCCCTGGAGTAATAAACAGTGAGCTAGGCCCCGGGGGCACCTGGTGATCACGCTAACCCCCACCTAAGGAGGACAGGGGCTTTTCTCCCACTGTTTCCTGATTCAGTGTCGGAGGCCTGGAATAACAGATGCCCATCACCAGCTTTACCCACCACCTGACTGTCAGAACCAGACCTCTGGAGTCTAGTAAGAATAACTGGAAGACCAAATGAATAGACGGATTACCATGGGGGAAAGAGAAAAAAAAAGAAAGAAAGTGTCTAAAGTCACTAGGCATAAAACACATCAAAGATTGATTCCTTCTACTAAGGTCCATAAGGAAAGACCCTTCTTCCGGTAATACGGTGGGCTCGCAATTGGGACCAAAGACTCCCACCTCCCCACGAACACTCTGTTGAGGTCATGGAAGATCTAAGAATAAGGAATTACAAGGTCAGAATTCAGTGAAAGGAGGATCCCAGGAAAGAAGGTGGATCCCTGAAGTCACCTTCACCCTCAGGGCGTTTGCTGAGCCCCTAAAGTTGTGCTTTGGTCTTGCTGGCCTCATGGAGTCCTGGGACAGAGGTCACGGCCTGAGCATGCCAGGGGGCAGTCTACCTGGTTGCCTTCTCCCCAGGGGTTGCAAAGGGTTTTTCTGCCATGCGAGAGTGAATGAGAAGTAAATACACTCTGCCCACCTCCCTCAAGGGGCTGTTGGGAGAGTTGCCTCAGAGGCTAGAGGAGGGCTGAGCTGTCGCCATGAGCTGGTGCTTCTATGGGTTTATAGCAGTCATGATTTGACACCTCAGTCCAGCATTCAGAGTGAAGTCTTTCCAAACTGGAAATGTCCTCAGGGTCTCGTCAAAGCCATGCCAGTGCCCCTGGCTGAGAGCCTCCCAGGCTTTGGGAAATGTTGACGACTTTCTCCCTGGACGTGGCAATAAAACAAAGATGCCTGCAGTCACTCTCTATTTCACATTGTACTGGAGTCTTTCCCTATGCAGTAAGGCATGAAGAAGGAAGAAAATTAAGAACATGAATAAGAAAGAAAGCCATCATTCTTTGCAGGTATATAGAAAACCCAAAAGAACCAACAGAAAAATTAATAAAATAAGAGCTATTAGCAATGTTGCTGGGTACAAAAATCAAACACAGATGTGAATTTTATAGTGGTGATGGTTGCACAATGTTGTGAATATACTAAATACCACTGAACTGTATATTTTAATTGGTTAAAATGGTGAGTTTTATGTTCTGTTTATTTTACCACAATAAAGAAATTAATTGCAAAGCTACATACTAGCAATAAAAAATAATACCTTTATGATAGCATCAAAAAATCACACATAAAGAATTAGTAAAACATGGGTATATTTAAAATAAATCTAGACACAGACCTTACAACTTTCAAAATAATTAAGTCAAAATGGATCATTGACTCAAATGCAAAATGCAAAGCTATCAAACTCTTAAAAGATAACACAGGAGAAAACCTATGACCTTGGGTATGGTGATGACATTTTAGGTACAACATCAGGGGCACCATCCGTGAAAGAAATAACTGACAAGCTGAACACCATTAAAATGAAAAAACCTCAGCTCTGTGAAAGACAATTTTGGAAAAACAAGACAAGCCACAGACTGGGAGAAACTGTTTGCAAAAAACATTTGATAAAAAACTGTTTTCTAAAACATACAAAGAACTCTTAAAACTCAACAATAAGAGACCAAACAATGTGATTGAAAGATGAGCCAGAGCTCTTCACAAACAACTCACCAGGGAAGATGTGCAGGTGGCAAATAGGTGGATGAAAAGAGGTTCCACACCATATGCTCATCAGGGAAATGCAAATAAAAACAATAATATACCACCACACACTTAGAAAAGCCAAAATCCAGAACACTGACACCACCAAATGCTGGTGAGGATGTGGAGCAACAGGAACTCTCATACGCTACTGGTGGAAATGCAAAATGGTACAGCACTTTGGAAGAAGGTTTGGCAGTTTCTTACATAACCAAAAGTACTTTCAGCACATAATCCAACAATCAGGCTCCTTGGTATTTACCCAAAGGAACTGAGAAGTTATTTCTACACAAAAACCTGCACACAGATGTTTATAGCAGCTTGATTCATAATTGCCAAGAACTGGAAGCAACAAGGATGTCCTTCTGTAGGTGAATGAATAAATAAACGATGGTACATCCAGACCACGGAATACTACTCAGCTCTGAAAAGAAATGCACTAGCAGGTCATGAAAAGACATGGAGGAACCCTTAATGCATATTACTGAATGAAAGAGACCAATCTGAAAAGGCTACATACTGTCTGATTCCAGCTATATGATGTTTTGGAAAAAGCAGAGCTATGGAGGCAGCAGTCCCTTGGTGAAGCACAGGATTTTTAGGGCAGTGAAACTACTCTGTATGATACTAAAATGGTTGGTGTGCATCATTATACCTTTGTCCAAATCCACAGAATGAACAGCACCAAGTTTGAACTCTAATGCGAACTACGGACTTTGGGTAATAATGATGGTGTCAATGGAGGTTTATCAATTGCGACAAATGTGCCACTCTGATGGGGGATATGGATAACAGGGGGGCTGGGCCTGAGTCAGCACAGTAGGTGTGTGAGAGTATGTATGTGCTTTTCACTCAATTTTACTGTGAACATAAAGAAGAAAGTCCAAAAAAAAAAGACACCATGAAAAGAGTAAGAAGGCAAGTCCAAGAGTGAACCAAGCTTTATAATCCTGGTTCTGCCACTTACTTAGAAACTCTGTGATATTTGGCAAATTAAAAACGTTGAACCTCAGTATATTAGGAATAACATGTAGTTATTTTGAAAATTAAAGATAAGTAGCTCATAGTGTCATGTAACACAGAGTAGGCACTCAATATCCAATAAACCCATTTTTGAGAAAGTTGTGTGATTTCCTTCATTCTACTGGGTCACAAGAGTTCACTGAATCAGCTATCTTCCCCCCAAAACATGATCCCATCCCATCCCAATGCTCAAAACCCTACTCCATTCGCCCTCCTCCTTCCATTCATTCTGTCATCACAGCATGAGAGAAGGACCACACTGGCAACAAGCAGGCTGAGGGGCGTATGCAGCTCATCTCCCAGGTGCGTAACCACCATCCTTCTTTCTCTCAAACTAACCACCTGCTTGACCTTAACAGGCAGCTGTTTGGTTAACAGGGTTGCCCAGCCAGAAGCTGAGATAATGTGGATAATGAACTTTGTCAATGATTAAGGAGCACCATAAACAACCTTCACATAGATACATTATGTATGGTTGAGAAGTGATTATTTTTCAGTAATAAAAATGAAAAAGAAAAGCTTTGCAAAAATACTGTAGGAGGGCACTACTATGGAGAATTGTGCCAAGACATCTCTAATCCCCAAGTATAACCTCGTATAACAGTGGCTTTCCTGGGGTCTGAAAACCAGCTGCAAATTGTCTGCTGTGACTTGGCCTCCCATAACTGTGGTTCCTCACAAATTAGATTCAGACTCTACATGTGTTGGGCCTGCTGGGGGTTAATTATGACTGCGAATATTCATAATAGTCAATACCCTTGAATCTCTAAATTACACATGTATCTGAAATGTAAATCACTAAGCTGGGAAATAGGACAAAGGATTTCCAAGGTTAAAAACACAACCCACTTTTCAGAAGGAATTCAATTCCATACCTGTTGTTCCAACAAGGCCCATGTTTGAAAATCTCCACAAAATTTCAACAGTTGTCTTTGAATATATGAATGCCTGACTACTTGTATTATGCAAGCCATAAATATAGCTCTTGTTCAGGTATTTTTATAATGATAATTCTAGCATATACATTTGTATCACAAAGATAGTTTGCCTTGGTTCAAAATAGATTTTGCCATCTGGATGGAAAGAGTCTGGAAATCATGACAAGTAGAAGGAAAGTTGAAAGAATTAGGGTGTTCAATCTGAGGAAGAAGTGGGAAATAATGAGAGCTTTGTCCAAAACACTTTAAGGGATATCCCTGTTTTCAGAAAGTGCACTTTGTTCTGAGGTCTCCATCGGCAGAGCTAGAATGCTCAGTTAGGAATCAAAGAGAGGCTCTCTACCACTGGGGAATGGGGTGAGCATTCTTCTGAGAACGTGAGGGCCCGAGGCTAGAAGACAGAGCTGTGACTAGGAGGCTGACAGGAGGGCACATGACAGGGCCTCTTGGCCCTTGTAGTCCTAAGAGTGTTTGGAATCTATGAGGTAACACATGGGTCAATGTAAGGAAAGCAATGTGAGCAGGATTATAAGCCGGGCTCAGCAGAATTGTCCCAATGTGTCACGGCAACACGATCTTTGGACATTCTAAACTGCTCCCCACCTCATTTTCCCATCTGTCACCTGAGGCTAAAAATGGTGGCGATTAAGTGTGTTAATAAGGGTAAAGCATATATAAAAGCACCAGGTGCAGAGTAAGTGCTCAAGGAATGCTAGCAGTCATTGGTGATGGTATTACTACCCTTATTATCATCACAAGGAATTGGGACCTGTATGCACACAGATTTGTTTCTGAGGGTTCAAAGACCCTACAAAGCAAAAGACTAAGTTTTGGGAATAAACACTAACATTCATGGGATGAATCATTTTTAAACTAAATACTTATATCCTTTTGGAAAGGGTATTCTAGCCAGGAAATGACAAGAAGAACTATGTAATAAAGCTGGAGACAGACTGGGGAGGTGGTACCTTTTGCTTTTGTGCCCTTGGCTGCTGTCCAAGGTACTTTTCACAGGCTTTGATGATCGTCCACAACCTGTGATTACTTGGTCTACCTAAAATAAAGATACGACACACATTAAGCCGTACATTACTCTCTGGTAAATCCTCAAAAATATACACTATATATGTATTTTTTAAGATGCTCAACATTTTAATTTTCACTACATATTCCATGAAAGTGTCTAACTTTAAGCACCTCTGTGGTATAAGAAATTATATCATCAGTTATATCTGTTCATAGTAGCCTTGCAAAGCCACATGCTATACTTCATTTGCCAAAGGCCAGGCAGGGGATATGGTGAAATAATTCATTTAACAAATATTGTCTGAGAGCCAACAACATGCTAGACACATACAGATGACCCAAACACTGCCTTTGAACAGCTCCCGGAGAATGTGCCAGAACTGGAGGCTCAAGTCCCCATTCTCCCAGCTCATTGGCCCCGGTGCCTTCCTATGTAAGATAAGGAAATAAGAGATGAACTCAAATGCCTCTTCTGGGTCTGAAAAATTTCACTGCTTCTTTTAAACTAAGCTTAGTGTTGAGCATGTTGAGGTCTTGATAAATAAAATTTATTTCATTCTATAAACATACAACCAAGATTATTCAGACCCAGCACCTTCCCTTAGGAAGCTCAAAGATGGAAGGGTGTGGGAGGGAGAGAACCTGCGACCGTTTACTAGACCCAGACATGCTGGGCACACGCCAACATATGCTCGGTGTTTTGTATATTTTATCCAACCCCATCTCCCAATATTCCTGTGAGACAGGGATTAAAACTCCTCTTTTCCTGTTGCCTTGGTCCACTGACCAAGATGATAGCTTCTTCCCTTTCTTTTTAAGGAAGAGAAAGATCTGGAATGGGTATACATTTCTCTCTCCACCCTGAGCAGCTCCTTCTCTTTGTTGAGGAAACGCTTCATCTCACAGGCAGGCAGTCAGTCCTCTGAAAGGTGAGGGACACTTCACCCTTTCTCTGTTCTGCCTACAACTTCATGTGTTGCACAGAAGTGATCAAATCCATACAACTTAATAAGAAAAATGCTTAGGCTTGGACTCTGAGGGTCCAGGCACCACCCTCTCCCATCTGCTGGCTCAGGTGAGCATGCTACACTCACCATCTGTATTTGGGAAGGGAGTTAGGAGCCGTGGGTTAACCTCATTCCTGAACAAGATTCTCAGATCCAATCTTTACTAGAGTTTGCATTGGAGTGCTGGGCACTAAATCAAGTTAATAGAGGGTAGTTCATTTTCCATTTGACTACAGAGTCTTGGTTGGCCGCTCCACTGGTCAGAACCTCAGCAAGCCTCGCTCATTGTTTACCACATGTGTACTTCACAAATGAGTGATGAATGAACAAATGATGAAAGAATCCTAGTCTGGGGGTCTGTAGTATCAAACTCAGGGAAGTGAGTGCTTTTCTGGATGCACCCCTCCATGGCAATCCTTCTATGTGCCAGAACAAGAACCTGCTTTTGAAGATTGTGTGGTTGTATATTTTTCTATCATACTTTATAAAAATTCAATCTGTGTATGTATATGTGATTTAGTTCAGCTCCCTTACACAGAAGAAGGTGAACCTAAGTTTGCATTGCCCTTCCCACAGACCTCATGGGAGGGCCGAAGTGCAATGCAGAAAGAAGAGATATCTGCTTAAACTCTACCCTTGCAATATATGTATGGAGCACACGACTGGGGAAAATGCCTTTAAACATCACAAATGTGTTTGTTGCAACAGCTAGACTTTTTGCTGAGCCTCTGGAAGGAAAAAAAACAAGGAACACTGCATGTACTAAAACATTAAATTTCTAGTCTGGAAGAGTTTGTTCAGAAACATTTTAAAAGAGTACAGTGTGCATAACAAAAACCTGTAGAAGAATATTATGGGAGAATCACAACTACAGCTGCCGATGCAACGTGTACTGAGTATTACAGAAGGTGACCCACGGAAAGGTTCACCCAACAAAGCTGGTGTTTATCATCATCAGTTTGTTCTGGAAGAGGTTAATTCTACAATGTTTTACTTGCTTTGTTTTAAAATATGTTTAATGCATTACTTTCATTGTTTTCCATTAATTTCTTGCTGGCCAATGATTGATGTTATATTTTTGGATGTTAACATGTATGTTAATGGGTATGAATGTATGAAAACATAATTGGTTTTCTTCCTTTTCTCTTACTGACTAGTACAGTGAATACAAATATTTTCTCCTCTTCCTGACCTATCCTTAAGGAGATAGAAAGACTTTTCAGTTGCTATCTTTTCCGGCTCTGGTTTATTAAGCCATATCAATGTCAAATATGAAAGAAAACATAGATGCATCCCAGTTGAGGGGAGCAGGGAGAGGTCATACATGTCAGGGCAGTGAGAACTGGCACCTTCCTCCTGAGGTGTCTTGGGGAGGCAGCAGGGCCCCTGGGAGGTGTGGCTTCGTGTACATCAGCAGTACTGTCCAGCAGAATCTTCTGCAATGACAGAGGTGTTCTGTGCTGTCCAATACCAGGCTTCTGAGCAGTTGAAATGTGGTTAGTGCAACTGAGATACTGAAGGTTTAGTTTTATTAAGTAATTTTAATTTATAGTGACCAAGCCAGAGAGATGGAAACATGGCCAGAGTGAGCCCCAGATGCATGTGTGGGATGCTGGATTCTTCTTCAGGATGAGGGACAGCCATCAACACCAGTTACCCCGAATTCATCTGTGGTCCTTGACTACATGGCCTTTTCAGTTCTGGAACTTGATGCTCCTTCCTTGACATGCCTGGAACTCTTAGGTGAGTGTGAGAACCTGAAGCCCACATTCCAATCATGCTGACCACTGTGGGGTCTAAGGCTGCTCCCTGTATCCCACTCAGGGCAGCTGTCAGGACCTTGTTAGCCACAGAGCCTGCTGGGCACTGATGAGGCCTCTGTCGGGCCTGCACTGCAGCCAGCTTTCCCCTTTCCCCAACCTGGCTCCTTCACGCCTGCCCAGAGGCATCGTCCTGGGGGCACTGCCTAACAGACATTTCGCATGCTCATCTCCACCTCAAAATCTGCTTCCTAGGGAGCAGTGGCACCTTAGCAACTTTTAATTTTTTAATATTTTAATTGCATTACATGAGGCCAGTTTTGGTTAAAATGCATTATAATGTCAGCTTTAAGAAAATAGGTCTTAAGCCAAAAGTTTTGTATTGCTTCATGTTTGCAAAGGCACTAACAAGAATGGGAGTAAGTGCATAATTAGGCTTAAAACACCCCACTTCTAACACTGTTATTCGTCACATAATAAGCTCAGACAAAGATTCTGTGTGTTTGTGGAAATGCAAATAGAATCACAAATTTGGAACTCTTCTTCACAGGGAATTTGCTCTGTACCAGAATCTAAATGTGTTTCTTATTTTTAAAGGATATTTCAGCTCATTTAGTTCCAAAGATTCTTTTAAGTTTAAAAGTTAGAAGGAATTAAGAACTCATCAGTAGGAAAAATATTAAGTCCAACATTCACCTTAATACCAAAGTTTATATGAACAGCAGGTAAAATGCTTCTGGAAAGAGGTCTAGGTCTAATTTTTCTAAGCAGAGGATCATAGGTTGAGAATTCCTAGGGACTGAAGTACTGACATATGGTTCCTACTACACCTGTAATCCTAGAATTGCTTTTCTGCTAGGAAGTGATGTTTATTAACATCAAGCATCTTATTCATTTGTACTAAGTGTGTTTACAGATGACTAATGGAAAAGTTGTAAGGGTCAAAATATGTCTAATAAATTAGATAATGTGGGACAAATGGTTTCCTGAATCCACAGAAATAAATGTAATCAACTCCCTGAAAATTCGATTGTGGTATAGGCAAAAAGGTACAAATTAACATTTTAATGATGTTACATTATTTTAATTCTGGTAGAGTCATGCAGTTGAAAGTTGGGAGTGAACATGGAAGTAGTAATCAAGTCCACTTTCCTACAGAATGCAGAAGTCCCTTCCAAGGTTTTTCTGGCAGAAGACTTTCCAGCCTTTGTGAAATCGTACCCTGGGATGGAGTCTCCTTACTTCCTGAGGCAGCACCCCGCACTGAGACAATCCATCTTTAACGAAATGTATGCAGTTGCTTTACCATCTGTAAACGCGGTACTTTTAGTAACACTAAGGAACTCTGACTGTGTGAGCTGTGTAAGAACACAGTAAAGATGTGAGGGAGATAGACCTCGCTCTTGATCCTTATTTTTGGATTGAACCACAAAAATTACCAGTAGCTGACTACTGATGACCTACAAAACTGTGAGTTTACATGGTTCTATTTATAAGCTATTTACACAGTTAAATAAGAATGAGTAAACAATCACTCCATTTCAGATGAAGATTTGCTGGTGGTAAATTAAAAGAATGAATGAACAAAGAAAAATGGACTATAATTTGAGGTATTTGTTGAGAAAGAAAATATAAAACAACCAACCTCTTAACTTTTCCTGTGAATTTACCCTGGCTTCTTAACAGGAACATCAGAAGTAAATTTTTCTCTTGGATTTTCACTTTGTATCAGAGTTGCAACTATAACTCTATTAAATTTCTCAGAGAAATATTTGCTGAGCATCTATGATGTGTCAAGCATAGAACTAAGTGGTAAATATGGAATGATTAAAAAATTATCCCTGACCATCTCATGAGGGATAAAGACACAAAAGCAATTAAAATACATTGAAGAGACTGCAACTAACATATGCAAAGACTACTATGAACGCCCAAGCGATTGTGTGGAGAGCAGAAACCCAAGAAGGCTGCCTGGAGGATGTGAGGTTTGATAAGCATTTTAAGAATAAGGAGGAATTTTCCAGAAGATGGAGATTATGTAGCAGATGAACACTCAAGGGAGAAAAAAAAAAACCTGAACAAAAATACAAAGGTGAATGATCACATAAACTAGCACAGAATATTAGTCATTTAATAGCTGGAAATAAGGCTGAATAGCTAGGCAGAGTTCAGATCTTTGGAGAGACTTAATTTTAAAGTGCTTGGACTTTGTGTGGTACGTAGATGGGGACTTTTGCAGTATTTTTTTCTCAGTGACATTGTTTTTCATCTCAGCTGAAAGAGCAATATTCTAAATGTACTTCATTATTCTCATTAGCCAAAGTGCGTGATGCTAACAAAACTACTAGTCCAGAGGAGTGTTGGCTTTTGAGAGAAAGTGTGTCTTTCCTACTTGATAAAAACCACCTTTCTTTTCCAACTATTAGAGTCAAGTTGCTTCCTTCACCCACCAAACTCCACTCTGAAAATACTAATGACATAAAGTCCTATTGGGAAACTATCTAAATGAGTGTAATGGCCATTAAGTTGACTGTAAGAATACTCACATGTGAATTTTTGGCTGATTAAGCTGTTCTTTGGGGCTGTAGTTTGCCTATGGACTATCGATATGTACACATTTCTCTAGCTTACCACTATGTCATGTGAGGTAGGTTTGGACTCTGTATTCAAGATCACTGAGAACTTATACATCTTCTTAGAAAGGGTCATTGGCATGAAGTACATTCCATTATCCTCAATTACCCCAGAATGGAAGAAGAGGAAAGTTAACATGAAAGTTAACTGGAGATTTTCCTTAGAAAGAATTTAACATTAGTAACTGACTTTTACACTCTTCACTCCAGGTCTCTGCAATATGTTAATGAAGGTGTGATACGGTGTCCTAACTCACAATACAGGTATGACCCTGTTTGCTGTCATATCCATTTCTTGCCTGAGTTTTGCTCTACTCTGTATATTACATGGAGACGGAGCCCTGCAGCCTTCATTATCGTGCATCCCATGTCATTTGGTTCTAGCTGGGCTTGGCCAATGCAAAGCACTGAAGGAGGCTGAAGGACCGAGAAAGACTGACTCCAGATGCTTGCCCTATACTTCTACCTGTGTGAGCAACCCCTTCAGCAGCGGTAGAGTCTGCTCTGAGGCTGCCCAAGGGGCCTGTGCAGTTCTGGTTTCTTCCAGATGGCCACCCCCACCTCCTGCCTCTGTCCTGGGAGCGGTGGTACAAGTTTCTGGGTGCTCTGACTTTCCCCTCTTCGGCATCTCAGATCTTCTGCTACCTGTACTCTCACTAATACATTGCCTGAATTACTCCCATAAAATGAATTCCTGTATATATTTCCTGTACACATTTTCATCATGTATTTCCTGATTTTTCATTATACCATTACTGATTTACTCCATGATTCTGAAATCCTGGGGTGCTTGTTAAAACACTATTTCCACACCACTTAATCACAATCTGCAGATAGTGGTCTGGGAATCTAGTTTTTTTTAACAAGTTCTCTCCAGGAGATTCTCAGGTTCAGGCAAGTTTTGAAAACAATCTTGGCTGATCCCAGAGTTTCTAGGCTTTCCTGGGTGCAATTCATTTACACAACCCACTTTCATAGGATGCCTATAGTGTTGCAGGCATTCTATCAGGAGCTGGGATGCTATGGTAAACCAGAAAAACATGGTCACTATATTGATGAAATATTTTCCATTGCACTAAATTATATACTTTGATCTATAGATGAGGCATAATAGTTGTGTGATACTCCATTTTATGTATACACTGTCATTTAGTAGACTGGTTTTGAATATTTAGTTTGTTTGAATTTTCTCATAATTATACTACGGTGTCTACCTATGTGCATAAATTTATGTCATATATCTATTTCATTAAAATAGAATCTAAAATTAGAATTATTAAGCCATAAAGAACATTTCAAGGCTTGAAATATGTTGACAATTTTATTTCCAAAAAGATTGAAATCATTTTCATTTCCTCTAGCAGTTAAGAGAGCACTAACTCATAGAAGCCTCAATAGCACTGAACTTCATAGATTGTTTTGGTAGGAAACTAGTAGCAGTGGTTGTTTCTAGAAGAGGGGACTAGATGGTCAGGGAAGAGGGATGGAAAGGTTTCCTTTATACTGCAAACTACTTAATACTTTGGAATTTTGTCCTATGAACAAATATTACCTAAAAGTAAATAAGAGGTGTAAAGAATCTTTAAAATGTTTGATAATCAGACAAATCAATATTTTGAATTATAAGATACAGTGACCATTTCTCATGCATTTACTAGGCTTTTGTGTTTCTTTTGTAAGTATAATTTACCTGTTTTCTGGGGTTTTAATATTTTTTCTGAAACACTTTGATGAGTTTATATATGATATTGATAACATCTCTACTTTTGTCTTCTGTATTTCTTTTTCTCCTGCCAATGGGACAAAGCATCACTTGAAAAACTGTATATTAATTTGTTGATTCATTTATTGTTTTTGATCCTGCTAAAATTTAAACCCCATGAGGGCAGGAATTTTTGTGCTGGGCACCTAATAGGCCCTCAACAATGATTTGTTGAATGACTGAATCAATAGATGAAATGCAAATGAATAATCAATATTTACTGAAATGGTAGTCTTTTGACAGGCAGCTTTTACATGTTAAAATAATCAAAACGACTGCATTTTCTTGTTGAGTTTTACATTGTTTTATGACTTGAAAGTTGTTCTCTGAAGAGAATGAAAATAAATATCTTTATGTCTTTCTTAAAATGTTTTAAAATAATATTCTAATTCTTTGATCCATATAAAATTTATTTTGGTGTATGGTGTGAAATGAGATGACAAACTGATATATTTGAAATAGCCAGTATTTCCCAATTTTACTGAAAAATGTATATTTATTTACTCACTCAATTCCAATCAACAGGTACTTTTTGGAATACTTACAGTATGCCTGCCACTCATCCAGACACAATTCTTTATTCAGGAAGCTTGTGGTTTAGTAGAAAGAAAACAAGAGGGCAGGTATTTTAGGACTGTATGATAAATGCCATTTTAAAATGAATAAGCACACATGCCCTAGGAGGGTCCTGGACAGAACACATGTGGACCTTGGGGGCCTAGGGGAGGTTTCCTGTGGGAGTGTCATCTGAGCTTGATAAGGACTATACAGTTGAAAAGGAAAAAGATGCCTCTTATTTACAGGCAAACTTGTACAAAGGCTTGAAGGTGAGAGAGAGTGGGGAAATAAAAAACACTCACTGAATAGAAATAGCAGTAGAATGGAAGTGGTAAAGGAAATGGTCAGTGAACTGGAAGACATATCAGTAGAAATGATCCACTCTGAATTAACAGAAGGAAAGTGTTTCTAAAACCATCCAAAGCCACAGGGACAGGTGGGTGATACCAAGTAGCTGAGCATGTATCTGGTCAGAATCTTTCTAAAAGAAGAAAAGAAGGGATTGAATAGGACAAATGTTTAAAGAAATCATGGCTAAAAACTCCAAAATTTGTTTAAATGCATATGCATAATGATTCATGGACCTCATGGCATCCTAAGGTGGATAAATACAAAATACATAAACAAATAAATGCAGTCCAAAGATATGTGATAAAGACAAAATCTTGAAAGTAGAGAAAAGTGATACATCACATTTAGGAGACAACAGTAGGAATTAATACTTCTCTTTAGAAATGATGGAAGAGCACCTTTAAAATGCCAAACAATGAGAAAGAAAACCTTTCAACAAATATTCAGAGACAGCATCCTTCAAATTAGGGCAAAGTCCACTAGTAGCCATGCTGAAAAAACTGGTACTGGATTTGATCAGGTGCCCTAAACAACTAGAAAACTGAACAAAAACAAATTTAACGCTTGCTTTATGACTGTGTACAACACACAGTGCAAGACTGTGATATATAAGCAGAAGTGAGCTTTACGATCATCTAGGCTTTCTCTGGAGGTACTTTCAACTATAAATAGGTAAGGAATAAAGTTTGGAAAGTAAAAAGTTAAACTCTATTCACAGATGACATGGTATTTTTAATACAAGAAATCTTAAGCAATCTACAAAATGTACTAGGAGTGATGATGAGAATATAACAAGATCAATACTCAAAACCCACTTTTATTTCTATATACTAGAGCAAATTATTGATAAAATAAAATTTTAGAAATACTTTTACCTACAATGGTGACAAAAAACCATAACATATTTAGGAATAATTTTAACAAAAGTTGTGCATGACTTCTATACTTAAAACTATAAACTGCTGTTGAAAGAGAACTTTCAAGGCAGTTAATAAAGAGAAACTCCATGACTGTAGATCAGCAAACTTCTGAAGATGGAAGGATGTCAGTTCTTCCCCAGGTTGACCTGCACATTCAGTGCAATCTTAATCATGATCCCTACAAGGTTTTTGTATGGAAATGGATAAGCTTAAGTTTAAATTTATATAAAATTACAAAGGATTTACAACAAAATAATCATGTGAAAGAATGAAGTTGGAGGAGTCACAGCCTTTAAGCCTTATTCTATAGCTACAGTAGTCAACACAGTGTAGTATTGGCATGAGGAGAAACAGATTAATGGAGTAAAATATGAAGGTGAGAAACAGACCCTTACTATTGAGGGTAATTGACTTTTGACAAATGTAACAAAGCAATTCAATGGGGAAAATAACCTCTTAGGGAGCTTGAAGTGTGTATCCATATGGGAAAACATGAACCTTGACAATTGCTTCATATCTTTCATTAAAAGTAATAGGAAATTACTATTTTTATCACAGACCTAAAGTTAAAGGCTAAAATGATAATGCTTCTACAAGAAAACATAAAAGAGCACCTTTGGAAGCTAAAGATTTCATGAGGAGGAAATAGGAAGAAACAACACAAATGGAAAAATAATTCACATTAGAATTAATCAAAGTTAAAAACTTCATCCTATTATCCAAAATAATAAACAAGTGACTCGCTGGGAGAAATAGTCAGGAAACAAAAGTCATGGTAAGGTATGAATAAGAAGCCCTGGGATTACTTGTATTAAAGTGTAAAAGACCGGAGGGAAAAAAGATGGCAGCTTGAGAAATGAGGCAGAAATCTCCTCCCAAAACCACATATAATATGAAAATACAGCAAATGTAACTAATCCTAAGAGTCACCAGAAATAAGATTGCATCAGCCAGCCTACATCTGGGAAAAGAGAACATCTCAGGGAAAAGGGTAAAGTAACAAAGCTGCAGCCAGGCAGGACCTGAGCCCTCCCCCAACTGAAGGTCACTTCTGAGAGGCAGAGAAACAGAGCAGGGAGGGAGTAGAAGCCTGGGACTGCTAAATACCCAGCCCTGGATATCTACTCTGGGAGCACAAACTTACATTGCATGATGCTCTGGAGATTAGAGGGGTTGGAAAGCAAAGTCAGGTGGAAGATGGGGAGAGACTGAGATTCCAGCTGCTTGTGGAGAACACATTCCCACAACCAGCCACTCTGGGACAAAAGAAATGCGGGTGCTTTGAAAGACTTCCTAATAGTGAGAGGGCTGCTAAAGGGGCAAGGATTACACAGAACATGCTGCTCAGGAGAAGGAACACATGGACAAAATAGTCTTGGCATACTCAGCCCAGCAGGTTGAGGACATTCAGGAGCTTCAGATGCTCCATCCCCTGGCTGGCAACGCAGCTCTGAGGCCCCCTCACTGTGATAAGCAGCCTGCCACTCCTTCCTCACAGCTGGCACCTCCATGCAAACCTGCTGCACCCGCCATCACTCCAGGCCAGCCAGAGGACAGCTCCACCTTTGGGAGATACAGGGACTTAACACAGAGGCTGCTCTCTGCATGCTCAGCTCACTGGCCCTGACAGTGGAGGCAGGCACCGTAGCCAGGAAGCAGGAAAGAACTCTGTCCTCCTGGCAGGCCAGTGCCGCTCATCTGCAACCCCTGCCATCATTCTAGACCAGCAAGACAGCAGCCTCGCCTATGGCAGCTTAGGGGCTTAATGCAGGGACTGCTCCCTGCATGCAACTCACTGGCCCTGACAGTGGAGGCAGGCACTGTGGCTGGGAAGCAGGAAAGAGCTCACTCCTTAGGGTAGGCATCAGCACCACTTGCGTGCAGCCACTGCCACCACTCCACATGCTGGAAAGCTCCAAAGAGCAGAACTTCTGGGCACTGTAAGGCGCCACCTATACAAACCTCATATTTCTCATTATCCAAAAGTATTATGAAAAAGCAGAAGAATCTTGTTTAATCCAAAATCCCTCAAACACCATAAAGAGGGCTCAGTGAAACCAAAATCAGCAACCTTCCAGAAAAAGAATTCCAATTAAAGTCATAAGATAATGGTGCTGCAGAAAAATAGTTAAGATCTAAGGGATGAATTCAAGAGAGAGATAAACAATTTGAAAAATACAGTAGCTGAAATGAAACATACAATGGAGGGATTTAAAAGCAGATTAGATGAGGTAGAGGAGATGGTAAATGGAATAGAAGTTAGAGAACAAGAATACAAAGAAGCTGAGGCACAGAGAGAAAAAAGGATCTCTAGGAATGAAAAAATATTGAGAACTGTGTGACCAATCCAAACAGAACAATATTCACATTACAGGGGTACCAGAAGAAGAGGAGAGAGAAAAAGGAATAGAAAGTGTCTTTGAAGAAATGATTGCTGAAAATGTCCTCAATCTGGGGAAGGAAATAGTCTCTCAGGCCATGGAAGTACACAGATCTCCCAACACAAGGGACCCAAGGAAGACAACACCAAGACATATAATAATTAAAATGGCAAAGATCAAGGACAAGGACAAAGTATTAAAAGCAGCCAGAGAGAGAAAAAAGATCAGATACAAATGAAAACACATTGGGATATCATCAGACTTCTCAGCAGAAACCTTACAGGCCAGAAGGGAGTGCCATGATACATTCAGTGCAATGAAACAAAAGGGCCTTGAACCAAGAATACTCTGCTCAGCAAGACTATCATTTAAATTTGAAGGAGGGATTAAACAATTCCCAGACAAGCAAAAGTTGAGGGAATTTACCTCCCACAAACCATCTCTACAGTGTATTTTAAAGGGACTGCTCTATATGGAAGTACTCCTAAGGCTAAATAACTGTCACCTGAGAAAATAAAACCACAATAAAGGAAGTAGACTAATTAATTACTAAACAAATGCAAAATTAAATCAGCTAGCCCCAAAGTCAGTCAAGGGATACAAAAAGAGTACAGAATATGACACCAAACATACAAAGAGTTGAAGAGGAAGAAAAACAAAGGAGGGAAAAAAAGAATCTTTAGATTGTGTTTATAATTGCATAATAAGCGAGTTAAGTTAAACTGTTAGAAAGTAAAGAAGTTGCCCTTGAACCTTTAGTAACCATGAATCTAAAGTCTGCAATGGCAGTAAGTACATATCTGTCAATAATTACCCTAAATGTAAATGGACTGAATGCACCAATCAAAAGACATAGAGTTACAGAATGAATAAGAAAGTTAAGACCCATCTATATGCTGCCTACAAAAGATTCACTTCAATTGCAAAGACATACAGAGACTAAAAGTGAAGGGATGGAAAAAGATATTTTATGGAAACAGTAGGGAGAAAAAAGCAGGAATTGCAATACTTGTATCAGACAAAATGGACTTCAAAACAAAGAAAGTAACAGAGACAAAGAAGGACATTATATAATGATAAAGGGGTCAGTCCAACAAGAGGATATAACCATTATAAATATCTATGCACCCACCACAGAACCACCCAAATATGTGCAACAAATACTAACAGAATTAAAGGGGGAAATAGAATGCAATGCATTCATTTAAGGAGACTTCAACACACCACTTACTTCAAAGGACAGATCAACCAGAGAGAAAATGAGTAAGGAGACAGAGGCACTGAACAACATGTTAGAACAGATGGGCCTAACAGACAACTACAGAACACTCCACTGAAAAGGAACAGGATACAAATTATTCTCAAGTGCTCATGGAAAATTTTCCAGAATAGGTCACATACTAGGCCACAAAAAGAACCTCAGTAAATTAAAAAAGATTGAAATTTTACTGACCAACTTCTCAGATCACAAAGGTATGAAACTAGAAATAAATTGTGCAAAGAAAACAAAAAGGCCCACAAACACATGGAGGCTTAACAACATGCTCCTAAATAACCAATGCATCAATGACCAAATAAAAACAGAGATCAAGCAATATATGGAGACAAATGAAAATAGCTTAACTCCCCAACTTCTGTGGGATGCGGTGAAGGCAGTTCTAAGAAGAAAGTATGCAGTAATTCAGGCATATATCAAGAAAGAAGAACCATCCCAAATGAACAGTCTAAATTCACAATTAATGAAACTGGAAAAAGAAGAACAAATGTTCAGTAAAAGGAGAGACATAATAAAGATCAGAGAAGAAATAAATAAAATAAAGAAGAATAAAACAAGAGAAACAAGAGCTGTTTCTTTGAGAAAATAAAAGAAGAAAAACAAGAGCTGTTTCTTTGAGAAAACAAACAAAATAGATAATCCCCTAGCCAGACTTACCAAGAAAAAAAGAGAGTCTACACAAATAAACAGAATCAGAAATGAGGTAGGAAAAGTTACTGTGGACACCACTCAAATACAAAGAATTATTAGAGAATACTATGAAAAATTATATGCTAACAAATTGGATTATCTAGAAGAAATGGATAAATTTCTAGAAAAATACAACCTTCCAAGGCTGATCCAGGAAGAAATAGAAAATCTGAACAGACCAATTACCAGCAATGAAACTGAATCAGCAATCAAAAAACTACCCAAGAACAAAATTCCTGGACCAGATGGATTCACCACTGAATTTTATCAGATATTTAGAGAAGACCTAATACCCATCCTCCTTAAAGTTTTCCAAAATGTAAAAGAGGAGGGAATACTTCCAAACTCATTCTATGAAGCCAGCATCACTCTAATACCAAAACTAGGTAAAGACACCACAAAAAAAGAAAATTATAGACCAATATCCCTGATGAACATAGATGCAAAAACACTCAACAAAATATTAGCAAATGAATTCAAAAATACATGAAAAAGATCATCCGATGTGATCAAGTGGGATTCATCCCAAGGATGCAAGGATGGTACAATATTCAAAAATCCATCAACATCATCCACTACATCAACAAAATGAATGGCAAAAATTACATGATCATCTCCACTGATGCTGAAAAAGCATTCAACAAAATTCGACATCCATTCATGATAAAAACTTTCAACAAAATGGGTATAGAAGGCAAGTACCTCAACATAATAAAGGCCATATATGACAAATCCACAGCCAACATCATACTTAACAGCGAGAAGCTGAAAGCTTTTCCTATAAGATTGGGAACAAGGCAAGGATGCCCACTCTTCCCACTTTTATTCAACATAGTACTGGACATCCTGGCCTCGGCGATCGGACAACACAAACAAGTAAAAGTCATCTAGATTGGCAAGGAAGAAGTTAAACTGTCACTGTTTGCAGATGACATGATATTGTACATAAAAAACTCTAAATAATCTACTCCAAACTACCAGAACTAATATATGAATTCAGCAAAGTTGCAGAATACAAAATTAACAGACAAAAATCTGTTGTATTCCTATATACTAATGATGAAGTAGCAGAAAGAGAAATCAGGAAAAAATTCCATTCACAATTGCATCAAAAAGTATAAAATACGTAGGAATAAACCTAACCAAGGAAGTGAAAGACCAATATCCTGAAAACTACAAGACACTCGAGAGAAATTAAAGAAGACACCAATGCATGGAAATATATCCCATGCTCTTGGCTAGGAAGAATTAGTTGTCAAAATGGCCATCCTGCGTAAAGCAATTTACAGATTCAATGCAATACCTATCAAAATGCTAACAGCCTTCTTAAATGAACTAGAACAAATAGTTCTAAAATCCATATGGAACCACAAAAGATCCTAATAGCCAAAACAATTCTTAGAAGGAAGAATAAAGCAGGGGAGACCACCCCCCGACTTCAAGCTCTACTACAAAGCCACAGTAATCAAGACAATTTGGTACTGGCACAAAAACAGACCCATAGATCAATGGAATAGAATAGTGAGTCAAAATATAAACCCACAGATATATGGCCAATTAATATATGATAAAGGAGCCATGGATATACAATGGAGAAATGACAGCCTCTTCAACAACTGGTGTTGGCAAAACTGGACAGTTACATGTAAGAGAATGAAACTGTATTACTGTCTAACTCCATACACAAAAGTAAACTCAAAATGGATCAAAGACCTGAATATGAGTCATGAAACCATAAAACTCTTAGAAGAAAATACAGGCAAAACTCTCTTGAATATAAATATGAGCAACTTTTTCATGAACATATCTCCTTGGGCAAGTGAAACAAAAGTAAAAATGAACAAATGGGACTATATCAAACTAAAAAGATTCTGTACAGCAAAGGACACCATCAGTAGAACAAAAAAGCATCCTAAAGTATGGGAGAATATATTTTAAATGATATATCCGATAAGGGGTTAACACACAAAATATATAAAAAACTCACACCTCAACACCCAAAAAGCAAATAACCTGATTAAAAAATGGACAGAGGTTCTGAACAGACACTTCCCCAAAGAAGAAATTCAGATGGCCAATAGGTACATGAAAAGATGCTCCACATCACTAATCATCAGAGAAATGCAAATTAAAACCACAGTGAGATATCACCTCACACCAGTTAGAATGGCCAACAACCAAAAGACAAGCAACAACAAATGCTGGCAAAGATGCAGAGAAAGGGGAACCCTCCTACATTGTTGGTGGGAATGTAAATTAGTTTAACCATTGTGGAAAGCAATATGAAGGTTCCTCAAAAAACTAAAAATAGAAATACCATTTGACCCAGGAATTCCACTCCTAGGAATTTACCCAAAGGAAACAAGATCTCAGATTCAAAAAGACATATGCAGCCCTGTTTATCGCAGCACTATTTACAATAGCCAAGAAATTGAAGCAACCTAAGTGTCCATCAGTCAATAAATGGATAAAGAAGATGTGGTACATTTACACAATGGAATATTATGCAGCCATAAGAAGAAAACAAATCCTACCATTTGCAACAGTGTGGATGGAGCTAGAGGGTATTATGCCCAGTGAAATAAGCCAGGCAGAGAAAGACAAGTACCAAATGAATTCACTAATTTGTGGAGTATAACAACAAAGCAAAAACTGAAGGAACAAAACAGCAGCAGACTCACATAACCCAAGAAGGTACTAGTGGTTACCAAAGGGAAGGGTTTGGGGAGGGTGGGTGAGAAGGGAGTGAAAAGGGGATTAGGGGGTATTGTGACTGGTACACATAATATAGGGGAGGGTATGGGGAAGTCAGTATAGCACAGAGAAGGCAAGTAGTAACTCTATAGCATCTTAATATGCTGATGTACAGTGACTGTAATGGGGCGTGGGGGGACTTGATTATAGGGGAGAATGTAGTAACGACAATGTTGCTCATGTGAAACCTTCATAAGATTGTATATCAGTGATACCTTATTAAAACAAAAACAAAAACATAAAGAAAACAACGAAAATTATAAAAGACCTAGAACAGTTAAAATAATCATGTGGAAGCAAGAAGTTGGAGGAGCAAACAATGTCATCCCCTACAGTGGTGATAACAAAGCCATAAACATTTAGGGGTGAACCTATTTCCTGTTCATGAGTCTTATTAAATACATACATACATGTATGTAGCGAATATAAGACAAACCATTCAAAAGTGAACAAGCACGGCCATTGCTGCTGGTGATAAACACTGTACTAACCACAGCTATGGCTGTGAGAGAAGACTGGGGAAGGCACCTGGCCACGTCGGCTCTGGAAATCAGGAAAAGCTCCCGTGAAGAGGTGACATTTGAGCTAAGATCTGCGTGATACAGAGGAGACAGGAGAGAAAAGAAAAGGCACGGACTACTCTCCGGACATAGCCCTGTGGTGGGGAATGAGGCTGCGGTGCTCCAGGGAGAGAGAAAAAGCCAAGTCCAGAATGAAATGAAGGAGGAAAGTGGAGGAAGGTGCTGGAAAAGCAGACGGGAGCTACCTCACACAGTGCTCTCTGGGCCATGATGAGAAAAGCTGACTATTATTCAAGTGCTAAGGGAAGCCATTGGTGGGTTTTAAGCAGAAGAATAAAATGATCTGATTTACGGTTTAAAAAGGTCGTTTTGGCTTCTATATGGAGAAAGAATCGAAAGGCTGGAAAGAGTAGAGAAAGGAAGACAGGGAGAGGGCTGTTATGAGGTGGTGTGCCTGGGAGACGACACTGGCTTGGACAGGGGTAAGTGGGGAGGTGGTGATGAGTAACTGAATTCAGGATATATGTGGATGGTAGTGCCAACAAGATGTAGGTTGTGAGGGTAAGAGGTAAGTCAAGGACGCCTCCTGAGTTTGACTTGGATAATAAATTGGGTAGATGATGGTGCCACCTTCTGGGGCATGGAAGCCTGTGGGAGGAGGAGGTCTGCAGAAGGAAACTGTGCGTTCATCTGGCCATTTGCAACCAATCATGCCAACTATGCTTTCAATTGGCTTGTCATTTGGTAGGGGCCCAAAAAGTGTCTTTGATTCTAAAGCCTATACAGTTTTCTAATGTTTACATCATTTATTCTCCATATAGCAAATGATTTTTTTATTTCCTTTGTGGTTTAATAGCATTTTAGGACAGTATTTTGAATTTCTCAAATTTAGTTGTTGGTTTGCTCTATACTTTCTATTCAACTTTATTTCTTTTGACTTGCAATTAAATATAATTGCTGCAATTTTTTCTTTTGGAAATGAAAATGAAGTTTTCATGAATTCTGTCTACTATGAACTTTTAAAATTATCTTAATTGTATTATTCAAATAATAAATGGCCTTACTTTTTCTTGATTATAACAATCAGACAGAAATTGGTCAAAATATTCTAGTAGAGCTTATTCTGGTTATTTTTCCTTATATTTATAAGGCCTTATGGTTCATACACTTAAATAACATACAAACTAATGAATATATAAGTCTGTCAGATCTTTATTTCATATTATTTTTTGTTGCCATAGAATAACCCTTTTTCCATTTAATGCTATCATGTGTGATATTAATTTTGCCGTAAGTACTCTAATTATTTTTGCATTCACTTAATATAGCTTTATCCATTATTTTCTTTATACATTTCCTGTGTCTTTTAGATTCAGGCATGTTCTTGTAAACTGGACAGCATAATTGATTTTACATCTGCTACTTTCTTACAAATTTTCTGATTTTATGTTTCCTTTTTATGTTTTTCTTTTCCATGTAACTGTACTGACTTTGGTTTGTATTGGTTTTCTATAATGCTTGTAACTGACACATTTTTATTTAATTCTACTAATCTTCCTGAAAATATTTATATTAAATATCGATATGAATAAACAATTACCCTATTTGCATGTTTTAATCTAAATTTTCTATGTTACATTTCTTTTTATATCAATCATCTTCACTACTTCTAAGGAAAATAACTTTTTGAATCATTTGAAAAAGAATTATAACTGTTTTTATAAGACTATTGAAATACTTTAGAAAGATGACAGTGTCTCAACAGCAGAGGGCTAACCAGTGAAGGATATAACAGGGATGGACAAATGAGGTGCCCTCATTAGGTGTTCAGATCAAGCAACATATTGAGGAAGTATCATAGCCTTAGTCCTAACTCTGCAAGTCAATATCCCTGGGATAACTAATTCACTGCGAGTCTTCTTTTTTCTTTGCATTTCCAAGAACCTAGCACAGTGCACAGTAGGTACTCATTAAAATACAAGGAATATCTGAATGAGTGAATGAATGAATGAGTGAATGGCAACAAACTCGAACTAAGAGGAAAGACCCCGTAGAGATGCCTATTCCTGCCTATTATATCTACAAATTGGGAAGACGCGGGAGTCTACAAATTGCAGTTTCATGCATACTGAGCCCTGTTGATGCTGAATCTAACTAGACAAAAAGGGATTTAGGGAGCCATAGAGGACGCCAGCAGTTATGACTCTGAGACTAGTCTCTGAGCCAATAACATAATTTCAAGCTTAAGCAGTAGGGAAGAAAAACTCCTTAAGAAAAATCTGAGCCTATTTGACACTGGGACTTAGAAACTGGGGCAAGAGCAGATGTGGGTCTGCAGGGGGTGATGGTCAGTGGATTCAATGGGGAGCGGGGAAGAAGGGCCTAAGAGATCGACATCATTTTTTCCCCTCTTCTACACTAATTCACACAGTGCTTTATTCATACTAAGTGCTTAATAAATCTTGGATGAATTGAATAAATATTTTAATTGATTAATTAATAATTCACTAATTATCTAAAGTTCTTCATAATTTTGCAGAAAGTTTTCTATTTCTGAAGTCTAGCACCTTACTTCCATGTTGTGGCAACCCAAACATGCTAAATAATTCCCTCATCTGATATTAATAACTTCCATATAATTTATTTATGGTACAGCCTATCTTCTCTCCATCACCATTTAGCTTAAGTATACACTCTTACTGTCTTGACTCATGCCTTTTAAGTAACTTCTAAAAATGTCTCCACATTTTTTTTTTCATAAAACTGCCCAACTAGCTAAGTCTATTAGATACCAATCAACCTTGATGTAAGCCAATTATTTGATTTGGGGCTTAGGGTAGTTGAATCAGTTACTGGGTGAACAGTACTCAGCAATGGGGCCCATCCCTACAATTGAAACAGATTGTTATTTTCTAACAATTCTTATATCAATGTCAGTGGAATTGGGTCACTTCTAAACTGTCTAGCTTCTTAAATATTTCTGGCATTTACATTTGTTAGTTATTTGTCCATAATATTGGGGTTGGACATTTAAATATGCAAATTTCAGACTCCCAAAAAAGACTGTTATTAATATGACTTCAGAATCAATTAGATTTTTTATTTTCTTTTAGCCTTAGAATAAGTTTATATATATCCAAATTTATTCTTGATATTTTAAGAATTTCATTATTTCTTTATTGTTCTGAAGGACTTAAGAAAAAGCATGTAATTCACTGAGCCTGCAAGAAAGATTTCTTTAGAGAATGCATAATATTAGAAAAATATACAAATTGCCACTGGCACATTATTTTAAAATTTTTGAGCAGATAAACATACCTCATTAAGTCAACTAGTTTTGAAGTATATTCTATCCTAAATAAATGCATATTTGGCAGCAAAGAAAATTTAAATTTTGGAAAAACTGATCAGAAAAGTAAGAAGGACAAGAATACTGGTTTTGATTTCAAAGATACTGAGATGGTCTGAAAAAATTTTTTTAAAGTGCACTTACTGATTACTTATGTGTAAAATCAATATTGACAGTTACATAAGACAGTTACTGCTTTGAAATTAAAGTGGAACAAATCTGTCAAATGGGTCCTTTAAAATTCTTTTATACTTGTTAAGTGCAAACTTATCTGACAGTTCTCCATGAAGGAGCGTCCACATACAACAGCCTAAAACTGAAAATATTTTATTAAGTTAGGCAAGGATGATAATTATGTTTAAAAAGAAAAGAAAATATTTTTTTACAATCTTGATGGAGATAGTCTCAGGAAATATCCTCCATTCACATGAAAAAGTTCATGATCGTTCTTGCTTGGTTTACAGCAGCAAGAGTTCAGAAGTGCTGGGGCATTTACTCCACCCCCATCTTCCCACCCTACCACAGGGAGCAGCCATCAATCAAAAATTCTCAGGGGCTGGTGTGTTGCTACCCCAGTCCCGGCACCCTGCAGAAGGAGTTATCCTGAGGCACGTGTCGTGCATTATCCCCTCGTGCCTCCTCACCGGGGTAGCGCCTAATGGAGTATTCCCCCCTGGCTGCCTTCCCTTCCCTGCTTCCTGACCAGCAGTCCCTTATTACTCAAATAAACTACTGTGCTCACATCTCTCTATTAGGTTCCACTTCTGGGAGCCCTCAAATGAAAACAGTGTTCTACAGTCTGTCTCCCCGCAACTGTGGAGCTTTTCCAGCGCCCCTCAGGGGGAAGAGCAGCAGCCAGTCAGGCATAACCAGATTCCGAACCACGGACCGGGTTTCTACTGGATCCCACTCACGTCTCTGTGTGTGCATAGTTTGTCTTTGCGTGATGGATTTTAGTTGAAAAAAAACATACATATTAGTAATATACATATATATTGCTAGGCACGTATGGGTGTTACTCATCTGAGACTACTTTCGCTCAAGTTCAAGGCCCAGTTTGAAGGAGGCCATTTCTATAGGCTGCAAGATCTTCTGAGGATTGGCTGGCTTCTCTTTCACCTTACTCCGAGGTTACAGTACTTCAGAGACCCAAAGTCAGGGTGGTTTCCTAGAGTCCCCATCCATGGAAGGCTCTGGACTTTGACTTTTTCTTCTCACCCCTATGTGGTCACTGGAAGCATGGTTTACCTTCTCAGCCATTCCTTCCAGATAAGTGGACAGTGATTGCTCACTATCTTATTAGGTAATGGTACTATTAAGATGTTTTAAAAATATGCAGTCCATCTTTCCAAATTTTCCTTGGTGTGACTGTTGTTCCCAATTATGTAGTTGGTAATTAGCAGATGATGAAGCTCTAGAGATGTTATTTAAAGCCATGAGATCATGCAGGGAATTTATAATAGAGAAGAGAAGGGGCCCAGAACTGAATGTCTGGACGTGCCGACTTTCAGAAGCCTGAGGATGAGAAAGAGCCAGCACAGAAGCACCCGGTGGCAGAGGACACCCGTAAGCAGGAGCGTCTAGTGACATCGGAAGGGAACCAAACAAAGTGGTATATCCGATGCCTGGTGAACAAGTGTTTACAAATGGAGGGACTGATCAATGGTGTAAACATCTGCTGAAAGGGCCAAGAAGACGAGGGCCGACGGTGGGAGTTAGTCACATGGACATGGCTGAAGACCTTCAAGAGAGATGTGTCCGTGGGTGGGAGTTGGAGAGGAGATGAATGCCTAACTGGACTTGGTCTTTTATGAGATTATGGGAAAGAATTGATACAACAAATAGAGATGTCTGTTATATGAGTTTTGCTGTAAACAGATGAAAGCAATAGATAGAGGGGGACATTTTTATTTCATAGCACTTTTGTTTTGAAGAAGGGAGATATTTCAGCATGTTTTCTAACATAAGATGCAGAGAGGGAAAATTCAATGAAGTAGAGAGAAGAGAGAATTGCCAGAGGTAAAAAAAAAAAAAAGGTCTTTTAAAGGCAAATGGAAATGGGTATTTGGAGAGTTTGGATAGATCACAGACAGGCCATTCATAGAATCAGGACAGCCAAGGAAGCCAAGCAAGGGAAGATATGACAGTTGGTAGAAATTACCTTTTGATGCTTCCATTTTTTCAGTGTTGGAAATTCTAGCAATGAGCTGAGGATAAGAAGTAATGTTCTAAGAGAGTAAAGTACAAATAGAATGGGAAAGCCTGTTAGGATAACCAGGCAAAACCTCTCCACAGACCCACTTTAAGTTAACAATCAGAGAATAAAAGTGAGTTTATTTTGGGTATATCAGAAGTTGGTTTGAGCAGAAGTATTGAGAAGCATGTATCCAAATATTAAGGAGAAGGGAAGCTGAAACTGTAGTTTAGAATCACGGTCTGTAACATTGGCCTTAGTATGTGACCTTCACCCCCTGTGCTCAGTGTAGCAGAACCAAGATGCTCACCAGCTGTAGTTGTAAATGTATTTTGCTGCTCAGTTCAGATAGCAACTTCCTTAATTTCAGTTAATTATTCTGAAAGAACACCCTAAGGAAATCATGAAGCATATTCTTGGCAAGTGTTCCTATAACTTGTCAATTGAGAATCTAGATGGGAGTTTAATTTAATGACTTGATGCAAGCTTCTCAGTGAATACAAAATTTCACTTAAATCTTATTAAGTTGGACTGTGATGAGCTCATATGCCAAATCTTCCTAGGCTGATGATGATAAGATTGTTCATGTACATATAACTTAGTCTGACCACACATTTAAGAAAATATACTGAAGGCCAAGCATAAACTCTCAGAAGATGCAGTGGGGAATAACCTCATCCAAAATAGGAACTAAATCACATGAATGGTATGTATAAATAAACTTTTGAAAATAGGTAGCAGGTTTGAAGAGAAAATTACAAAAAGAACTTCAGAAGGACATGAAAGAAGAGTAATAAATGGAAAACATACATTATTAGAGATACAGTTTTGATTATGTAAATACATCAATTCATTTTCACAACAATCTATAAATTCAAAACAAATCTCAATAATAAAAATATTGGTTAATAGGAATGGATAAAATTAATTAATTTAACAATATTAATTATTAGTAAAATGTATAGTATTAGTTAACAGTAAACATTAATGCAGTGTGTATTATCTTCTTGGTGCTTTACATATATTAATTTATATAATCCTCAAGATAACCTTCTGAGGTATGAATTATTATTAATATCATTTTACAGACAAGGAATCTGCAGCATCAGGGATTAATAATTTGCCCGAGGTCACACAACTACTAAGTAGAGGTGTCAGAATTTAACCCAGGCCCTCAGGCTCCAGAGCCCAGTACCTTACTCATTACTTTCCACTCCTTCTAAACTACAGTGACAATAAAAACGGTAATGGCATTTTTGGAGACAGGATTTGAAAAAATTATTTTAAAGTTAACCCAGAATGATACACATGGAAAAATAATGAGGAAATGGTTGGGAGACAGAACAATTAAGGGAGATAAATTTTCTAATTATTAAAATGTACTTTAAAGATGCATTTAATGTATTCACTTATTCAGCAAAAATTTATTGGATGCCTACTCATTTCTGGGCTCTGTTCTAGGTGCCAGTAACACAATAGAGGCAACAATAGGCAAAAATCCTGTTATCATGAAGCTGACATCCTTGTTGAGAGAGAGACAAAGAAATAAATGTATAGACTGTGATACACTCTATGAAGAAAAACACAGCAGGAACAGAGGACAGAGAATGCTGGGACAGGAGAGGAGATGCTTTTTAAACATAGGGTCAGGAAAGGTCTCAGTGAAAAGATGGCACTTGAGCAGAAACCCAAAAGAGGTCAGAGAGCAAACCATGAGGACATCAGGGGGAAGGGCATTCCAGCATTTGCAGGACAGCAAGTGCCAAGGTCCTGGGATAGAAGGATGCTTGCCACGTCTGTGAAACAAGTCACTGTGGCTGGGATGATTAGAGGGTAAGTGGTGGAAGATGACATCAGAAGGATAATGGCAGGGGGAGGTTATCAGGCGATGTTATCTTTGACTCTGAATGAAATGGGAAACATGACTTGGTATGATTTACATATACTATAAAAAGATCATTCTAGCTGCTGTGTTGAAAAAGGAATTACTAATTCTCCTCTGAAGAAGAAGAGTGAGTTCCTGGTTAGTAGATGACTTCCATGTGTCCATTTTTCTTGACTGGATACATCTAATGTAATAAAAGCCTACACACACTGGAAATTGAGATCCTCTCTGCCACTTCCCAAAGCTAAGCCTACTGAATAAAACAGTGCCAGAAACTAGAAAGAAATGCCACTAACCAGTGGGACAGGCCTGAGGAAAAGCTCATGAAATACAGAATGTTTCCCACTCGTCTACCACCTGGGCAGTTAGCTTCTATTGCCTGCTGCTACTGTCCTGAGAAAGCAAGAAGACCTCTTCATCCACACCTCCACTCACCACTTCAAGCCAAGGCATCAACCCTTGAAATCTTGGTAGAGTCAGTACAGCATAGGTTGGCATTCTGGGAGACGTGGTACCCACATGTTAAGTTATAAAGGTGGTAGAGAGGGAGGAATTCTGGCTGTGTGCTTTGGATGGTGGTATTTGTGCATTTCATCAATCCACAGTACAGGGCTCAGGGGCTGATACTGGGAATTATCTGGCATTGTAGAGCTGGCATGAAGGGAAAGCCTCTTGGAATATGGAGCTGAGCTGGGAGAACCCACTGGCATGCCAGCAACAGAAAATTTAGCCATGGCCCCTGTGACAGGGAACAGATTTGATGAAATTTGTCTATTAATCAGCACCCAGTCTGTACAGATCCAGCCTCATTTAGGGGTAAAAAAAGAGAAAAATATCAATTTGACATGTATGACAAAATGCTGAAGAAGTATCTTACCATTTTGTGGATTCTATCACAAATTTTGTATCCTTGGAAGATGTACACAGAGTTCATCACTGAATTTCCACAAATAAGCATAATACAATCACCATAGCACAGACATATCATATAGGTCAGCTTGTTACAGTTTTACAAGTATTATCACAAAAGGGTATGACTAAACATCAAATCTGATCTCCTTTTCATTAATTAGAACATCCAAATATTATAAACTACTAGGGACTACATTAGTATTTCTGGAAGTACTAAGTTATCAACATATTTAATACTGACAACACTATTCCATGAATGAATCGAAATTTTACCTAAATGTCTACCTGGTTTTTACAATATGCTTTAAAATTCCAAAAAAATTCCTTAGTAATTATAATGCAGGCCAGACATAGACAATTCTACAGCAAATTAAAAGCTTAGACAGAAATAGCTCAGTGGATTGAACTTCAGTACTTCAAATGTTTTGATCATTAGGAATTATGAAGATGGTAATTTTCAGTAATACATATCTTTAATATTAAGCATAAGTGAAGTTAAAGTTTTGTTTAACTTTTGGTGATTTTTAAGAGAAAGTTTTTGTTCTTTAAAGTTTATAGCCTTGAAAATACCTAGCTCATGAATGAAAACAACTTATTTGGGGCAAGAAGTTATTCTCCAAAAGTTGCTTTTACTGATTCTCTACTTTTAAAAGGAATAATGATAGAGATATATGAAGGAATTATTAAAGGAAATAAATTAATAATAATTTAAAAGGAACAATGAGAGAACTTATACATCATAGTAATCTAAAACCTTAAAATATATAAACCTCAAAGGAAAAATGTTATTCATAGTTTATTACTGAGGAAAAGATAGAACCATTCTGAGTCCTTCTATGTAAACTATCTTCAGCCAAGCACTTGTAACATACTTTTTCTTTAATAAGTCATTTTTTATACTTTTCACATATATTTAATATGAAAAATTTATACATAAAAATACAAAAGGGATAATGGAAATAGGATGTTGTGTGTATTTAAAAGATTTTTAAGGAGTGACAGGAGAGGCTATCTGATCAGTTGTCTGGTAGGCTTCAAAAGGTACATAAATCCTGTGTCTTGATATCCTTTTAGGAAATAGCAGTTACCATTTAATCTTTGTTAAAATGGAACTTAAAAAAGAAAAGATTGCTGATCACAGTGTCTCACAAACTTCTCTATCAAAGTGCTGAGGTAATTAAGTTACCTCTAAGATTTCCCTACAGGAGACTCTGATAGGCATAGAAGCACTTCCTTAGTTTGTTGTGATCACCAAGGACATTGCCATTCTTACAGCTGTGTTTGTTATTTTATTGCTTGACAACAAATTGTATTTACTGTTTTACTATCTCAGAGTGAAGATACATAATTGATAATCAAATGGTTAAAAAACTACCTAAAGGATTATTAAATCACTGCAGAAACCTTATTGGTTAATCACATTATAATCTTTGCAGCAGAGGCTCCTGCCGCATCTCCCCCTCACAACCCCATCTCCACTGGTTTACCCACTCTTCTCCTTTGACACCTGAGTGGCTTAGGCAAACCTGACTCCACCTCCAGCTCATGAGATGAGATAATAGTAACCAAATTAAAAATAATGGAAACAAAACAAAGTATCATTATTTCTTTGGTCAGAGATTGGTTTCCATTGCCCAGGGTTCAATCGAGACCTGCTGGGCTCTTCAGCTAAAATGGCCTTAACAGTCCGGAGGAACTTTGATGCCGTAGTGATGGGTGAGATCCTCTCTGTGTCTGTCTCTGGCTCTCTATCTTCGTGGAAAGTAAGAACAAGAAAGCACGTCACCCAAGTTGCTGCAAGTGCTCCTCTCAGGCAGGAAGCCAGTCCGAGGACAAAGCTAACATGAGGAAGGCTGTGCCCTTGCCCTGTGTAGACCCTCCCTGCCTTCTTGTATCTTAGTTCAAGAGATGAAACATTTCTTCACGGTTAAAGCCAGTTCGTTTTGGGTTTCAGCAGCTTGTAGCTGGAAACCTCCTAATTCATTCATATATCTTCTAATGAGGAATTGAGATACTTCATTAGACAAACTAATTTTTTTTAAGTTTGATTTCCATAAGTTCTTTAAGGTTGTCATCTATTTATGTCAAGCCTGTTCAGGCTTCTAAACAATTTCTATTTCAGATGCCCAACTCTGATCAAAGTTAAGGGGTCTGAAAGTCCACAGAGGCAGTTTCACCAGACTTTAGAAGTTAGCTGTTATCAAAAGGTCATGTACACCAACACTGCCCCCAAAAAGACAATAGTTTTAGTTAAAATAATATTTAGTCTGTATGAAAAGTGGTACTAGTAATACTCATTAAGTGCTCACTCTGCTATGAATTTTATGTGTATCATCTCTCTTAAGAACAGTAGACAAAGTCACAAAGCTGGTAAGCTCAAGATTTATAATTCAAACACAATTTTTTAGAGATCTAAGGCCTACTACCACATCTCCTCTCAAAGTTATTTGTAAGGAAAGTACCAGTCACTGTGTAATAGACATACTCAGTGGTACCTCCCCACATCGGAGAACCAGGCGACTGACACACCCCAGCTCCCACCCCAACTCTGCTGCAGAGATGGGAAAGGTGGTACAGGCAAGAACCAGTAGGCAAGTGATGGTGGGATGAGTGTCTACAGGCCCCAAAGACATCCTCTGCTCAGCTCTGTTCTCCCAGGTCTTTGTTCTCCTGAGTTGGGGTAAGTAGATTTTCTGGTTCTCTTAAACCAAAGAACATTGATCAGAAGTCATTGTTAGCCCTGATGGGTCAAATTCGTTCAGGAACCAACATATCCAGACTTGAAATCGACCCAAATGGCATTGCCTACCTTGGGCATGTGGATCACCAAATGTCCTGTTGTCTGAGATCTTTTAGCAGAGCTGCTGTCAGGCTTGACTTCTGCAGGAAGAACCAGCTGAAATGGCTGAACATGAACATGAAGGGTCATGGAGAGTGAGTGCATATTACAGGAGAGGGTTACTTCAAGAGGTATTTTCATTACAAATTTAAGATTCACTGCTCTGTTTTAAAAAATGTGCTTAGACTTATTAGGAACAAAATAATATATGGGCTATGCTTGATATGCATGCACTACTTTACCTATTTTAATGAATAGTCTAAATAGTCATGGATCATGAACTGAAATACTTGGTCCATTTACATTAAATAGGCTGATAAAGAATTTGCAGATAAAAATTCTCATAAAACAACATATTTCCACTTTAACGTCTTTAAGCTAACTCATATGAATGCTCAGAATCAGCAAAAAATACTATTTAAAAAATGATATCATTAAAGTTGCTATGAGTGAAATCACTGACGATTTACATATATTATTTAAATATAATGTCAAACATAAGCTACCACATGTGTGTCCATCTTACCAGCTGTGAAAGGAGTACTAATGCAATGGACACAGGTTAAAAATGCTAATTTTATCAAGATACCCAATGGTCAGCAATCATTCCTGCTGTATAAAATCACGTGTCTAAAAAGTAGTTCTTTGACTGGATTTCTCTTTTTCTATTTTAATACTACTTTAAAAACTTCTGAGGCAACCTTAGCTCTTGAAATTACAGCAGCTCTACTCACCTTCCCTTTGACCATTACTCTCACGTAAGTCGGCTGCACATCTACATCAATTAAAGATGTATCCATATACCTTCAAAATTAAACACACCAAAATCTTACCATTTTCAAAAACATTAAGTTTAAAGAAGTGCAAATACAAATTCACACTTGCAGGACCATTTTAAATGACAGGACTTTACAATCTCCATGCTAAACAGGTCTTGAAAATTAGCGTTCAATTAATCCCCAGACCAAAGGAAATTCAATGTATCAGCAATTTCATTTTTAGACCCACAAGTACACTTGGCACTGACTGCCCCTAACCTAAAAATATCTGCAGCCTGAAACACCAGAGGTTTGCAAAAATCAGCCTGCCATGTTCTTTTGAGAGTATTTTATTTTAAGCCCTTAAAACTGACTTGAATAGCCAGGAATGCTGAGTCCATGATGCCTTGGGCCTGCCACCAGCTCCGGCTTCCTTAGCTGCTCTGCAGCTGCCCTGACACTACCTCTCCTGTAAGACTGGCTCTGCTTCTCCCTTCCAAGGCACATCCTGCACAAGAGGCAAAGCCTTCCGTCCATGGCAGTGACCCCAGGATCACTGGTTCACATTTATTTGCCTTGACTTTATGAACAAATGAAAGATTTCTATTTTTACCTCACTCATTTAGCCATAATAATAAGTAAATTATTTTTTACATACTTATAAAAATTATTATTTTTATACATTTTAAAATATTTATTCTGAACCTTTGGAAATGCAGCAATGATTCAAAAACCACAAACACTGAGGCAGGTAGCACAATACCAGGATTGCCAGCAAGGGCTTCAGCCACACCGACTCGTGAGGCATTGACTCCACCCTTCCTGTTTTATCACCTCTCTGAGCCCCAGTTTTTGTTTTTTTATCTGTAAAATGAGGATATGCAGAGTGCCTATCCCCTAAGATAGCTATGCAGACACATGCATAGTGCCCAGTACATAGTGTTAACAAAACATCATTATATTTTATTTAATAAAAATTATTATAATAAAAAGTAGAGTCAATGTTTCCTAAAACGTCACATTTGATGTCTACCACTTTGATGGATGACATATTTTTGTTCATGTTTAGGGCCTCCTAAAGAGTTCATCTGCTCCAGCCTACAAGGTCTTTGCAGGTGCTGGTTTTCTCCAGTTCTTTGCAAAGTTTGCTGCTTCTCATCCTTCAGTTTTCTGTGCTCATGTCACCAACTTTCCCTGACCAATTCCTCTACCACCACCCACCAGATTACACACACCATTGCCCTTGACCCCTGAACTCTGGCCCTTTCCTGAACAGCACTCCTCTCCCTTTGTGATTACTTATTGTCTTCCTCCTCCACTGGGCCATAAGCTACAGGAGAGCAAGGACTGTATTTAGGACATGCTAGTTACAGTCTCCCAGTGCCTGACACATAGTAGATATTCTATAAATGTTTGTTGAATAAAAGTAGGAAGCATACATGAATGAACAAATGAATTTAACTTTCATATATACATCCATATATACAGGCACTGGGAGACTGTAACTAGCATGTTCTAAAGACAGTCGCTGCTCTCCTATAGCTAATGGCCCAGTGGAGGAGGCAGACAATAAGTATCCATATATATACATACCAATGTAGATAACAAGGAATTTTAGTGTAATTAGTTAAGACAGAATCGTGGTAATGGAAAGATTTTATTACTTATACAAGAGAAATATCATCACACCCTGAAAATGTACATACACAGTTGGATGAGAAAAGTTTTCATTTGAGGACTGAAGGTGAAACTACCAACAGAGCTAAAATGAGAGAGTGTTATGCCACTCATTGAACTCCAGGAATATGGCCTAAAAATGGAAAGGGCTTAAAAGGATGAGACAGAGAATGGTTAGCTGAAAAACAAAAGAAAGGGCAGCTTGGATTGCTGGAGGAACAGAGGCATGAAAGCAGCTGGAGAAGAGCTAGAGGCTCTTTAAAGGCAGGTGACTGGCAGCACGTGGCCAAAAGAATGGATAGGAGGGGTGAGAGAGGCAGCTCAGTGCAAAGACAGGACCACAAAGAGCCCCCACTCACAACAGTCACAGGTGGAACAATGCCAATGTCCATCAACTGCCGACTGGATGAGCAAAAATGTGGTCTGTCCAAATGATGGAATATTATTCAGCCATGAAAAGGAAGGGGCCTGTGACACATGCTACAACATAAATGAACCTTGGAGATATTATGCTATGTGAAAGAAGCCAGACACAAAGGTCACATATGACTCAATTTATATGAAATATCTGGAATGGCCAAGTCTCTAGTGAGAGAAAGCAAGTTAGTGGTAGTCAGGGGAACAGGGAAATGAGGAGTGACTGGTTACTTGGCACAGCGTTTCCTTTTGGAGTGATGAAACTTTACTGGAACTAGCTAGTAGTGATGGCTGCACAACACTGTGAATTTACTAAATGCCACTGGATTGTACACTTGGAATAACTGAAATGGTGAGTTAAGTTATGTGTATTTTACCACAATTATAAAAACAAAGTTGGACCCAGGCATGAGAGTACATATTCTGGCTCCTCCAATTACTATCTCTACTTTGACAAGACTCACCCTCTGAAAATTTACAGCCTTTTGGGTAATGCTAGGATAACAATCCCTCCTACTTCACTGGGTTACTAAGAGATTAAATAAGACAGAGCATGTAAAAAAGCCTGTAAAAAGAGAAAGACCTTTATTATAATACATGCATATAAATGTTCATTGACTCCCATCATTAGCATTCATTCATTCATTCCTGGACTTACTGAACTCCTACCAGGTGTCAGGCTCTGTTTTAGGTGCTGGTGACATAAGTGTTAGGCTGGAGGAAGGAAAAACAAGGACATGCAAACAGAACAGAGAGATACCATAAAAGGAGAACAGACCAGACCCCAAGGTCCGTGCCGTATATGGAAAGGGGACAGCTCTCCCTGAATTCCATCCTTCTGATGTGCCAACTAAGACCTGGATGTCAGCCTCCTCCCTCTTGGAAGGAAAAAAGTTTCTAGTTGTCTATTATGTCACCTTTAGCCAATCATGCCTCTCCACGCCCCCTAGGATAGCTTGCCCACTCCTCCCCCTCCTAATCCCTTATAAGCCCCCACCTCCCTGACCAGGTGTGACTTCCCCGGCCTGTGGTACCTGGACCGTGGAACATCAACCGGGAGTTGCACTCAAATAAACTACCTGGCCTTTTGTTGCCTCTCTTCGCCTGCTTACTTTGGCTAAAATTTATCATACAATAAGGAGGGAGAAACAAACAAAACAAAGTCCTGCCTTGACCACACATTTTTAAAAATACAAGTGTAGTTTGTCAGGCAGACATCAAAAGGCAGGGAGAGGTGGAAGGAAGTGCTGGGGCAGGGTAGGTACTGTTTCCTATCGGATGCTGGGGCAGAGACGCCTCTCTAATGAAGTGATAGCTGAGCAGAAGCCGAAGGAAATGAGCAGCAAGCCACACAGCCACCCAGGGTGAGAGTGGTGCGGGCAGAGGGACGCATGCATGCAAAGCCCTGAGGCCCCGGGGGTCTGCAAGGGCTGGAGAAGAAGAAAGAGCCTGCGAATGGGTGGGTGCTGACATCAGGGGTGTGAAAGGCAGCAAGCCGGTGCCTACGGTCCTCAAGGAAGGAGGCACAGTGACCTGGGTGTCTTTACACGACATCAACAAGGAAGAGTGGAAGGCGACATAGGCTGATGGTGTGTCAGCAGTACAGAGATCGAAGACGAGAGCAACAGCCAGTCACGATGTGGCGACAAGGGCAAGCATGCCGCCTGTGCCATTCCTGCCCACTGGCACAGGGTGCGGGGGACAAGCCAGTCGTGATGTAGGACACCACCTGGGAAGAAGTGTCTGCCTGCGGGGGGGTAAAGAGGCTGCTGGGTGTATGCTCAGGCCTCCGAGATGGGGGGCCCCACCTGCTGTTTATTATTACGTCAAAGTGTTGGAAAAAACACAGAGGAATATAAAGTGAGTGGCACTACAGAGAGGTCCTTGTGGGGCGTAAGCATAAGCATAAGGAAACAGCAAAGCTCTGAGAATTATGTTAACTTTGCCTTAGAGAGAGCTACGCCGGAGTTCATAGCCATGGGACTGTGCATTTATTTACTTTGTCTTTCATTTTAATTTTCATACTTTTAAAATTACAGTAAATTTTTATCTTAAAAAAAAAACTTCATTTGATCACATGGAAAAGCAAATTTCATTTCAAAATGTTGCAGAACTCAAGAGATTACAGCTGAGAATGAAAACAGACAGAAATGCCATTAAATAAATACAAAACAAAATGTCTTTACCTGTAGACAGCAAGGTCCAGGATGATCTGGTTACGTTTTTCATCATCTTTCAAAGAGAAGGCAAGTCTAAGGAATAATCCATTTGGGGGAAAATAGGTTACATCTTCAGCAATATTGTGTAGATAACCCATTTCAGTATCAAAGTGAATTTGGTAATTATATAATGATCTCTAATGGCAAACTTATTTTGGAAGTTGGATAACAAAATGTCTACATCAACTTAAAAATTTCAGCAGAAACCTACAACATATTCATGTTATTTGTTTACACTGTTTAAACATGAGAGTCTTAAGGTAAATTACATACAAAACATTAGCATTGCTGCAGAGATAGAGACATCTGGTGGTTAAAGGTTTTTTTTCCATTTCATTGGAGTTTGCTAGAGGCAAACAGAAACACCGGAATCACTTCTGGAGAACCGAATGTCACATCTGCCACTCCCTTCCCAGCATTCCAATCCTTATGTTTGAAACAGTCCCTTTTAATTTTCTTGCCATTGTTTTTCTTCCCTTCATTGCTGACCTTTCCAGGGCCCTGGAATATGCTGAAGCACTATGCATTTTTCAGATCTTACAGATGAAGAAAGAGAAGCTCAGAGAGGTTGACATGAGCCTGGAGAGGCAGAATTTCAGCCCCTAAGTCTTTTAACTAACTACCTAAGGCTGAGGCCTAGGTTTAAGGCCTCAACATATTATTCAGAATTATCTGATTGATTTATTCTGAACATTTCATTAATCCTTTTATTCTGTAAAATATGTAACCCAACAATATTAAAGAATATAGGCCCAATTGCTTGGAAAATGCAGTTAGCTATAGATCTGGCTGCCAGTAGCATGCCTGCTTGCGGCCGTCACTCACACTGCTTCAAACCATCCAGCCATGCAGGACCCTTCGGCTGCTCAAGCGACCCATGCATTCTTGATCTCATCTCATCTTTTCTGTGTGCTGTCTCCTCTGCCTTGATAGCTTATTCCCCAATTTTCCAGCCAGGCAACTTAAACTCTCCCTTCATAGTTTACTTGAAAGCTAGTTTTGGAGAGCTTTTCTATGGCAGAAATTACTATTCATTTCCCATGATCTACTCCCCTTTTATCCATAGTAATAGGACTCCTGAGTTGAACTAGGAACATGCTTATGCAGAATAAAAGGTACATTTTCCAGCCTCCCTTGTAGCTAGATGAGGTCAGGTGATTTTGATCTGTGAAGGAGAGTGTTGTATGGTGCTTTCCAGGAATTTTCTTAAAGAGATGGAGTATGTGTCCTTTCCTCCCTTGTTTTATACTCAACTGAGCAGAAGAGATTATAGGAAGCCAAGAGATGGACCATAGGGACTGTTTAACAAGCTACTGCAATCGTCCAGCAAGTAGTTCACTTGCTCTAAGGTGGTGGTGATGGCATCAGTGAGAAGTAGTTGGAGTCTGGATATATGAAGGAAGAGCCCATAGGGATTACTGGTAAAGTGAGAGAATAATCAAGGGTAAGCCCAAGGTTTTTGGTCTTACCAAGTGGGTACAGGCTCACTACTGGGATGGAGAACACTGGGGGACAAGCATGTTATGGGGGAAGGTGATAGTGGGGATGGGAATGGAAATTAGGACTTCTGTTTTTATTGTGATTAAATTTATGAAACCTATCTTATATCTACAGAGTGATGTCAGTAGCTGAGTATACAAGTCTTGAGCTCAGGGAAGATGTTGGGTCTGGCTGTGGGTAATGTAAAGATGGTGCTTAAAGCCGTGAAATTTGATAGACATCCTCAAAGAATGAATGTGAAAAGAGAATGCAGCTGAGGACTTTGCCCCAGAGGACTTGGGATCCAAGACTAAGAGGATCCAGCAAAATACAGAAAGATGAGAAGGTAGTGAGTTCAAAGAATCAGAAGCAAAGGGCCTGCTTCAAGAAGGAAGGTAATGATCATTTGGCCTAATTTTCTAGGTCAAGTAGATGGGACCGGACTCTGAAATGATGTGAACAGAGAAGATAAAAATGATGTGACTAAAGAAGTTTTAGGGTGCTGGAATATGCAGAAGAGGTTTCAAGAAGAAACATGAAGTGAGGAATTGGTAAAGACATCTCCACGGAGAACTCTGGCTATTAAGTGGGGCAGAAAAAGTGGGCTGTAGCTGCAAGGGACGCTGGGGAAGGGAAGCTTCTTGTTTGTTTGATTTTGTTTAAGACAGAAGATATTACATTTGTATAGTGATGAGATCCAGTAGAGCAGAGAGAACTAATACAGGAGAGAAGGGATGATTACATAAGTGGTGTCCTTGATCAGAGAGTGGGTTGGATTTGCACAGCAGCGAGTGACTCAGAAAGGAAGTTCACCTGTCATAGCAAGAGAGACAAGTATATGGCACAGGTCTAGGTACATTGGTAACCTGGATGAGAACACTGATTGCTTCTGTTTTTTCAATGGAATAGAAACAAAACTGTTGGAGGTAAGAGAGGAGGTGGTGTGAAATGGGAGAATGAATTGGCCAAGAAAACAGTGAGATTGCCAGAAGTCCACTAAAATCTGGTTGCAAATTTACAGTAAGACCAGCAAGTAGAGTTGAATGTTTTCTTCCAGCCATGCGTGAGGGCAAGTCAAGAGAAGATGGCATATTAGATGTAAAGGTTGGGAGGGAGGGTGGCTGTGAGGTGAGGATGATGGAAGGCCAGAAGGACAAGTGAGTTGAAGATGTACATCAAGGACAGATTTCTGTGAATCATAAGCCAAAGCAGGTGACAGAAGGTGGGAACATGAGGGGTGGGCGCAACAGTGGAAGAACAGCAGTAGATGGAACAGATTCAGGTCTTAGCAGGACATGTGATCGTTGAACTGGAGGGGGTTCCCCAGGGACACAGAAGGTGGTGCTCAGGGAGACACTCCAAGGGAACCTTCTGGAGGTGGAAGACATACTGATGATGGCAAATCTGAGAATGAAAGTAGATAGTGTGGTCAGGCTGAGGTGGAGAGAAAGATGGCTGGGACTGAGGTGGGTGAGGGATGGGAAGGCCAAGGCTTTGGACGATCATCCACATCTATGATGAGGCCACAAGCTTGATGACAGGGGAGAGGAGAGAGAAAGACACTGGTCTGGTGCCAACTAAGATCTTCAATGCATTGAGTGGGGCAGGGCTGAGTGTTCATCAGGAGGTAAGTAGATAGATGATGGTAATAAGGAGGAAAGGGGGAGGCATATCTAGAGGAAATGTTTAGGGAAGGGAAGAAAAATGGTCTGAAAGTAGCAATGATGAGGTCTGCCTTTCCTTGCAGTATATGTGGTGAGGAAGAACAAACAGGGCAGCCATGGAAGCAGAATGCTTGGTTTCCGTCAGTGAAAGAAGATAAACGGGACACTGATAGAAAAGGTTGAGGCTACAGGTATTGTGGACAAGGCCTAACCTCCGGAGGGCACAGTGGAAGGGCTGAGGTGGGGGTGGCCAGGGAGTGGGAGGGGAATGAGTTGGATTAGGAGGTGTACGGTGCCACAGGACGTAAGATTCTGGATGATGACAGAGGACCCAGCAGGACACAGAAGGGCGACCGCAGTATGACAGTAGGTAGTGTTAGGGGGAGGCAGAGGTGGTAGGGAGACGCCCCCTAAAAAATTAGTTTTAGGGGCAGGTGAGGTGGTCAATGGGATGGGAAGCATGGTGGTTTTACTAGGGTCAGAGAGCTCTGAGGGTCTCCCTAAACCCTGTTGTAGACTGAAAGGAGACATCTTCCCCTTAGATTTTTAAGCTCTGTGAAGGCAGACACGTGTCTCATTCACTGCTGTATCCCCAGTGCCTACCATCGTGTTAGCACTGCGTTCATGCCTGCTGGTGTGTGTGGGAATAGGAGGTAAAATTATAAACTTGATCATGGAAATCACTAGAACTGAGTTAGCATAAGCAAGTCAGACACACCACCTATTAGCTATGTGACCTTGGGCAAGTCATTTCACCTCCTCTCAGGCTCAACTTTTGGACCTGTGAAAAAGAAATACTGCCTAAAACATGAGACTGCCACACAGATTAAATGAATGATGCCTGGGAATGACTGATGACAGAGTCTTTACCATGGTAATGGTGTAGCTAATGAAATGATGAAGCACGCAGGTTTTGAGTAATGAAATGCAGCAAACAAGGTTTAGTCCATAGGTTCTTTGGTCTGTCTGTTGGCTACAAAAGGCCTTTTCTCCTACTTTCTAGTTTTGAAATCTAAGACAGCCAGATAGGGTGCATCAATTATTATTATACCTGAGAATTTCCAGTTTGAATATTTTACCTCTCTTATTAACTTTAGAGGTATTCATATCAATTTCTTTTCTTAGCTCTCAAATGCTTTGTAGACATATTCCAGAGTACAAAGTAGATGTAGAGGAGATGTATCATATTCTCAGCCAGGTTGTACATGGCAGAATTTTAAAAATTAATAACCACAACAGTAATGCACTTGGAATTTTTAGGCATAAAATTGTAGATGGTCCAATGTTTCAGGAAATACATAAATACCTATGATTTCCCTATGTCAAGATCACTTTTTTGCATGCCAAGAAAATGAAATATAACACTATGCACTTGAAAACATAATAGATGTTTTGTTTTCAAATATGCACAAAAATCACATTCTTTTTAGGCTCATCAAGGGTGTTAAGAGCAGTCAGATATATTCTCCTCAAAGCAAACTGTAATTGAAACCATCGTAATGATCAGCCCCACAAATTTTCCTCTTTCAATTCTCTGTTTAGTCTTACGTACTTGGGCACATTTACATTCAGAGCTTTCCCATCTTTGGTGACCAAAATCCTGGGTGGTTTCACTTTCTTCTTTTTTTCACTTAAGATTGGAGGTGGGTGGGAACAAAGGGCAGTGGGGAGAGGGAAAGATAAATAAAGAAAATATAAAAGTAATTAATATTTTTGTGAAACGGTTTAAGAAAAATAAATCAGATATTTGTGAATACATCAATAATTCACTGTAATAAGCTCCATTCTTTTAATTCCATGCTGAGAATTGACAATCAAACCAGATTTCTGTATGATTGTATTTATATCTGTAAAACAAAAATGTGACCAAGTGAATTTGCCAGATAATTCAAATGAGGGAAAAAAAACCCCTCCTTTTTATAAAATATCCATGAATATTTAAATGAGTCAATTTTATGCATGATTTACCCAGATAACTGTCAATTCTCCATTTGTGTATACAGCTTCTGCTTTAGTTAAAATTATAATTTTTAAGATGCTAAGTAGAATCTATTCTGTAGAAATAAAAATACCACTACATAAGGACCTATCACAGCATATCTGTAGTGGTGAAGCCCTGGAACCACTGTGAGTGGCCATCAGTGGAGGAATGATTGAATATTCATGCTGTGAAATATTTTGCAGTTACTAAAAAGTGTGTTTGCTCTTTACCTACTGGTCCAAAATGTGATAGAAGAGTGTCCATGATGTATATAATGAGAACAAATCTGTAATGTATGTTTATTTTTGTTTTTTAAAAAGACCCCAAATCCTGTATTTGAGGAAATGATTTATGTGATTGTAGAGAGTAAAGAAAGTTCTGGCAGGATCGACCCAAGACTGTTAATATGCACTACACTGAAGAGGCGGCTACAGGAAGAGAAGAAATGGAACGGGAGGAAAGATTTATGGAATAACATGAAAGAAAATGTAGGATGTAAGTTTTATTTATTTAAAATGTTACTGAAAATATATTTAAACTTAAAAACGCATCTATGAACAAGCTCTAGAAGATCAGATGGACAAATCTATTTAGATAACAGAACTGGAGCAGTTCTTTGCCTTAGGTTTCTATTGTTCTTCTAATACAGATTTTGTATCAGTCAGCTTTATTAGAAAATGTAAATTTATTCACATTTTCCTGCATCTCAAACTGGGTCTCCGGTCCAGTCAAGTTCATGCTTCCATGAACTACATCATTCTCTGTGACCCAGGGTGGTCAGGGGCATCCAAAAGAGGCAAACAGCTCGGGAACCCACTGCACGGGGCCGACCTCAGACACCGGACAGAGCGGCTCGGGCTTTCATCCCACGTGGCTGCCCTCGTTTCAGGTCGTTGGGGACAGAGGGATGTTTTCCAGATTTCAGGCTCAAAACAAAATGTACATTTTATGTGTGTATATAAATGTGTTTATATATGTGCTTATGTATTTATGTGTGTATATATCTTATATATGTATATACACACATATACACACATATAAATATAATGTGTGTATACATGTGTATGTATATATACCAGAAATATACTACATATTATATAAAAACATAGAATTTCCATTTCAAAAGGTTCTTGAGTCTGTAAGGTACTTCCACAGTTATTGGCCCACCTGATTCTCCTAAAGCCTGTTTAACAGATGAGGACACAGATGAGAAGTCAGGTACTTGCTGATATCACACAAGGATTAAGCAGCCAAGTGGCAACATGAACCCACATGTTCTGATGTTATTCCAATGTGCTTTCTGGAGCACTGGGCAGCTTGTTTGAGTACAAAGCATTGAATTTTACAAACAGGTATTTTAGATAAAATTTGATTCTAATTTTTCTACCTCCCTATCTAACTAATAAAGAAAATTTTATGAAAACAGAGATGTCCAATAGATTTTTACTCTTTTAGTTTCTTGCTCGTAGTTTGTAATCATCGGGAGAGAGCATGTGTTTCGCTGGTGTCATTGCCATCCATATTTCAGAGCGAAGAGATCACATCCCCAAGTTCATGACTATTCTCCTAAGTGATTCTAAGCAATGACATGAAATGCAATGACAGCCTATCTTTTAAAAAGCTACTCTGAAAATAGTATCTTAAGCATTCTGGCTTCTAATAAATCATCAAACTGTATCTAAGCAATTCAAAGTGAAAATATACTGCTAAACATCCAAGAAGAGTTGTAAAGAAACTATAATGCCTAATGAAACAAATTTCTGATTGTTAATTTTGCAGATTAATATACAAAGAACTCCTTCATCCCACCTTTTTCTTGGTACCATGATACAGTATCTCTAATCCACACCATACTATGGCTTAATACATTTAAAGTTGTTAAAAAGCTAAAGACATACAAATAAACCCCTACCTAAAATGCCATAATTCATAACATTCTAAAGAAGGTAGCTTGATATTGATAAATGTTGGCAGAAACATTTCAACAAAAAGCTGAGCTTACAAAAAGCAAAATCTATGTGTGATGGCTAACAAAGATTTAATGCAGATAAAGGGTAAAAAAATATGCAATCAGGAAAATACATTCTGAAAGAGAGTGTCACCTTATTCTCAATGATGGGAATAAAATAGAATACCTGGATTTTTCTTGGGCTTTCCGTTGTTTTTCCATATGTCTGAGAGTTTCCAATCTAGATTCAGGAGTAAACAGAGAGGGCTTATTCCAGAATTCCAGGTCATCTTTGCTGACCTCTGATTCCTTTTTGCTGCATTCCTCTTCTTGCATTTCTGGTGCCTGGAGGTCTTCACTCTCTACAGACAGTGGGCTAGGAAAGAATGAATAGAGAGACCCATAATGATGTCTAAGTCTCGTTCTCAGTGCTGCCCCTTAAATATCATATACATTTTTCTTATGTTATCTTCTTACCTTTGAATGACAAAACTATGCCTGAAGAGAGCCTATCTGAGCAGAGCTGGAGGAAATTACTGTCCCACATTAGGGCAGGCCCTCATCATTTATCCCCAGGAGCATTGCAGTAATCTGATTCTAGGGTGCACAGACTGGGTTAATGTGAGTCACGTGGGGAGCTTTATAAAAATTATTTTCCTGGACTCCCATCAGAAAGTCTAGCCTTGGGGTGGGCCCCAGGAATCTGTGTTGTACAATACCCTGCAGGAGCAGGAATTTTGTCTAACAAGCAGACAAACTCAGGGACCACTAGGCTTTAGCAATCACCTACTACCAGTCCTGCACTCCTCAGTCCCACCCTTCATAAGCTCCCAGAGGGATCTTTCGAACAGGCAAACTGGATCATATTATTGCCAGGTTCTTTAATGGTTCTTCATCCCCAATATTTTCTAGTGGGACATATGAGATCTCCCATAATATGGCCTCTGCCTACTCTTTTTATGGATAACTTCTGAATTTATAGTTTTATATGATAACAGTGTTGTGTTCTCTTTTTGATTCATGTTTTGTGGGTTATCAGAGAATTAAAATGATGTCTCTATATGATATCAAATAGATATTATATGAGATACTCAAAACTAGTTCAACATAGATTCAAGAAATATTTAGCAAGCATCTTCCGCACGCCAGCACAAAAGATGTGACCCTGGTCAGGACAGACACTCACTCTACTTTCAAGAGATTCTATTCTAGCAAAGAGAAAAATGCCATCATTCAAATAGTAAACCTTTCTCCCCTCTCCTCTCCCTAGAATATATACTCTATTATGAGTAAATATTTCATGACATTAATGAGAAAACCCACACAAAGCCTTTAGTACCAAGAACGGCAAATAGTAAGTACTTATTAAATGTTAGATTTTGTTCTTGTCCTTACCAAAATGAAATGAGACAAAAGGCTCACTTAGTTGGCTCTTGAATAAGATGCTTTTTGAAGAGAAGAACCAAAAATACTCTATCATGAAATTTAAATAATGTAAACAGAACACAGAGTAAGATTCTGCTTAGAGTTTTTACATACTATGAAATGCAAATAGATGGTTAATGAGCATAATAACACAAGTGACTGAAAACCAGTGCTTCGCCACATAGCTGTAGTACTTCATGGTGTTGAAAAAGGAATCTATTAAGGGGATCTGTGATATTCTACAATCTTCTAGCTAATAATTACTGAAATAATTGGTTACATTCTCATTTAAAAGAAGTCTTTTATTGCTGTAAAGTGACTGATTGGTTCTGAAAGGAAAGGAGCGACACACAGCAGCAATTCACCGGAGAATTCCGCTTTATTAGGGAAAGGTGCTGGGTTATATAGGAAGGGGCATGGGGTGATTGTGGTGTTACTTCTAAGGGGCTGGTGGGTATTGGCTAGGTGCTGGGATTAGGGGGGCGAGGGGTGATTGGGCTTCAGGTGGCGCCGGCGGGAACCGAGGACCCGGAAGAGAAGCAGGAGGTTCGCCATCTTATGAGTGGGGGCCCTTCATTCCCCCCTTTCTCCTCTATGGGGTTGTGGACGTTGCTTTCTCTCTGACTGCTTCCTGCTGAACGGGGGCGGAGAAGGGAGTGAAGGCTTGAGGACTGGGAGGAAAGGGTTGATAGGACTCCCCACAGTAAGGACGAGTAGATGTGGACTTCTTCAGGTTGGAAATCAATGAAGGTTCCCTGTAACCAGAGGTCGAGGACTTGTTGATTCTAATGGTGCCAAGAGGATACGGGTGCCAGAAGCCAGGCGTCTGCGGCCATTGTTTCCAGGAACAGTTTCCGGCGGAGAGAGGGGTCCATCTCAGCGTGTGGTGAGGAGGTCACGTGAGGGTGAGGGATCTTCTGTGGCTAAAAGCTGGTAGTTCCTGAGTAAAAGCTGGTTGAAAGTTTGATTAGAGATTTTACCGACTTGGGATTTGATAAACTTTACAAGGTAAGAAGAGGCAGGCGAGGAGAATGATTATTATAGGACCTGCAATGGGCCAGAGCCAGGTAAGGAGGGGGTTTGTTAGTATTGAAGAGAATGGGTTGGAATTGGAAGCAAAGTGGGGGCTGGAGGCAAGGTCGGTGAGTTTGGTAATGTCAGTTTCCACAATGCCGGATTCGTTGATGTAATAGCAGCACTCTTCCGAAGGAAGACGCAGGTGCCGCCCTTCTCGGCTGTAAGCAGATCTAAGGCCCACCGGTTTTGAAGGGTGACCTTAGCTAGCGAAGTGACCTGTCTTTGGAGAGAGGCCAGGGAATCGGCAATGGATGTCAGGGCTCCCTCAAGTTTGGCGTTGAGATCTTTAATTGCCCATAGAGAGTGACCCAAGGCTCCTCCCGAAAACCCTGCCCCAATGGCTGAGGTGGTCAAAGAGATACCGACCATGATGGGAAGGAAAGCAGCCCTTTTTGTGCACGAGGGCAAAGGAGGTTGGAGCTCAAGGAATTCTGCCATGCTGTAAAGTGTAAACTGTGGGATTAGGGTGACGAGAATGCAGGGTATATTGGAGTTGGGAGGCAGTGAGTTGAAAAGACTGCCATTGCACCAAAAGAAGTGACCTGGTTGCGTAAAAGTCTTAGAGCCGGAGGTAGGGGTGTAGATAGAGAGACAGTGAAGTGCGCTGGAGGGGGGAGGGGTTGGGCCTACACAGTGGTGGATGGTGAGATTATCTGCGTATTCCGGTTCCCATAGGGGTATGTCTGCCAGGGGACGGAAGCGTTGTCCTTCTGCATGGAAGGAGTAGTTGGAAATATTAAGGGGCACGGCGGCCAGCAGTGGGCGCTGTAGTGATGCGCACAAGAAACAATTGGCGGTGTTGAGGGTGTGGTTGAGAAAGATGGTGGTGTCTTGAATGAGCTGTAACCAAGAGTAGGAGCGAGGGTAAGAAGATGAAGAGGCGCCGTCAAGAGTTTGGACAATAACTTTTTCGGAATGTCCGATGTCTGATGCAACTTGAGAGATCAGGGAGTGAGAGGGAACATACTTTTGAGAGATATGAAAGGTACCGTGGGGGGTCAAGGACCCCCCATAGTAAACTGAGGCTGTGACTCCGGTGGCCCATTGAGAGTTCCAGGGATCTGGGACTGATAAGGAGAATGAGCTGTTGGGATATTTTATGAAACGGTTGGAGGAGTAATACTGTGGGTACCGGGAGTTACCCATGTAGTGAATGATGCAAGACCAGTAAGGACATCCCCCGTAGGTGTCTGGCCATCGCCTGCAATAGGCTTGTTTTTGGTCATAGAGGAAGCAGAGGTAGGGAGAATAAAGGCAGCTGCTAGTGAACACTTCGGTGGAGGGAGGAAAGTGGAGGTATAAAGGCTCGGAGCAGCCTTTCAGAGGGCAGTCTGATGTGGCAATGAGGGTAGTAATTTTTGTTTGATGCTGTGTGTAAGTCTGTCTGACTTTGAATCGCCATACAAAGGAGGCTGGGGTGGCAGGGTCGACAATAGGAATGAGGAAAAAAAGCGAGAGAGAGCGAGGGAGCAGTACAGGAGGAAAAAGTCATGACTCGGGTATGGATGGCAAAGGGGGTGAACGGGATTTTGGAGGAAAGAGGACAGTAAGGTCAGGAGTCTGGAGGGAGGGAGAGTCTGTAAACTTTTGTAGGTTAAGAGATCCTTTAGGTGATGTGGGGACAGAATGGTAAGGGGCGCCCCGAATGTCAGTTTATGAGCTTCCTTCTGCAAGAGCTGTCCAGCGGCTAATGCCCGTAGGCAGGGGGCCCATCCCCGAACTGTGGGGTCTAATTGCTTGGAAAGATAAGCTACTGGGGCAAAGGATGGGCCATAATGTTGGCCTAGGACTCCTAGAGCTTGACTGGACCTCTCATGAATGTATAATGAGAAGGGCTTCGACAAATCAGGAAGATGGAGAGCTGGGGCTTCCACAAGGGCTCCACGGAGCTTAATGAAGGAGTGTCGGGGTGAGGAGGATAATGGTTCTTCAGGGGGGCCCTTGCTGAGGTCGTATAGGGGTCTTGACAACAGGGAGAAGTTAGGGATCCACGCTCTAAAATACCCAGCCAGGCCTAGAAAGGAAAGGATTTCTGTCTTGGTTTTGGGAACGGGCAGGTCAGAGAGGAGCCGTTTTCTGTCTAAGGTAATGGACTTTCTTTGTTGATATAGAAGAAATCCGAGGTAAGTGACAGAAGGGGAAGAGATTTGAGCTTTGACAGGGGATACCCGGTAACCTCTGGAAGCTAGAAGGTTAAGTAGGGAGGCAGTGTCAAGTTGAGACTGTTCCCACGAGGGACTGCAGAGTAGAAGATCGTCCACGTATTGTAATAAGGTGGACTCGGAAGCCTTGTGGCAAAACTGTCCAAGTGAGTTGTTCAGAATGTCTTGTGTATGGGTCCGTCCAGGTGAAGGCGAAAAAATCTTGGGAGGAGGGGTCCAGAGGGATAGAAAAAAATGTGTCCTTGAGATCTAGGACTGAGAAGTGGGAGGCCGAGGCAGGGATCCGCGATAAAAGGGTGTATGGATTTGGGACTAAGGGATGGATAGGGACGATGGCCATGTTGATGAGGCGAAGGTCTTGGATGAGGCGGAAAGATCCGTTGGTTTTTTTAACAGCTAATATGGGGGTATTAAATGGGGAGTGAGTGGTTCTGAGGTAATTTTTGTTTAAAAGATCTTGAATGATGGGTTGGAGGCCTATGAGGGCTGAAGTGGTTAGGGGGTATTGGGCCTGACAGACATACTGAGAGGGGTCACGTAATTTGATAGAGGTAGGAGGACATAGAGCCACGGAGGGGCTTGTAATGTCCCAAACTCTGGGATTTACAGGGTGTATGAGGGCAGAACTGGAGCTTTCATTGGGTAGAGGGGGGTCGTCGGCTATGAGGGCCATCAGAAGGGGAGTACTGGGGGCTGTGGGAGTGGATTAGTTATGGAAACATGGAGGAGAGAAAGGATGTCCCATCTTAGTAAAGGGATGGGACACTAGGGCATAACCAGGAAGGAGTGGGAGAAATGTATGGGATTGTCTTGGATTGTGCATAAAACGGGGGGGGTTTTAATGGGAAAATCTGTTTACCTCCTACCCCGACTATAGGAGTAATGGCAGGCGTGGTAGGGCCCCGGTATTCCCGCAAGACTGAGAAGGTGGCTCCTGTATCCAGGAGGAAGGAGATGGGGCCACCGTCTACTATTAGAGTAACCCTGGGCTCCTGTTTGGTGATGGAAATGGTTGGGCGAGAAGCCCTGAGCCCTGTCAATCTTCTTCTGCCAGCCCCACTACGGCGGGCTTAGGATGGGGGTTGTTCGTCCAGCCTCCCCTTTGGGTGGCTGGGCAATCAGACCCCCAGTGGCCCTTTTTGTGGCATCTGGGGCATGGGGTGGTAGGGGATCTGGGGGAGGGGCACGCCCTTGACCAATGTCCCTCTTGTCTGCACTTGAAACAAGCTCCTGGGGGGGGGGCTTGTTTGTAGAGGGGCGCCCAGGTTGTGGTTTTATCAGCTGGGCCAACATTTGGAAATTGGCCTGATCAGCCTTTTGTTTACGGCGTTCTTTCTCCTCCTCCTGGTTATGGAAGACTTTAAAGGCCACTGTTAGGATCTCAGTCTGTGGGTAGCAGGGCCCTGTTCTAACTTTTTGAGTTTAGCTTTAATGTCGGGGTAGCTTTGAGCTAGGAAGTATGTTATAAGGACATGTCTTAGAGCTTCTGAAAATTGACTGTTTACAAACTGCCTTTTTCAGACCTGCTATTAAGCAGCAGGTGAAGATATCTCGAGAGTCGAGACCCACGGCGGTGGGGGACTGAAGGGTTCTGGCTCAGTCTGTGGGGGAGAAACAGGTGATGGGGGCAAAGATGGAGGAGGCTCCTGGGACTTAGTTAGAGGGGGGCTGAAAGGCTCAGGCTTGATGTGCAGGGGGGTGAGGTGGGGGAGGAGATGGTGGTGGAGGAAGGGGGAGGGGCTGTTGTAGGCGAGGAGGGGGAAGGGAGTGAACGGGAGGCTTCTGTGGGGGAGACGGCTCGCAGGCTGGGAGAACTTGGGGGGAGGTGGGGGGAGGAGGCGGAAAGCTTCGGTGTAGGGAATCTCCTTCCATCTTTTCAGGCGCTGGCAGTAGTTAAAGAGATCGCGAGTGACGTCAGGATCAAGAGCTCCCCCTGCCGGCCATTGGTTGTGATTGTCTGGGGGGCATGTCGGCCAATCTTGGGAGCAGTATTTACGGAGAAGTTTTGGTTTTATATCAGGCGTCAGGGAGAGGGTGGCTAGATGCCTGAGCAGGCATTCAGGAGGTGAGCTTCCAGGGAGGGATGAGGAGGCTCCCATGGCTAAAGGACAGAGAAGGAGACAAACGGGAAGACGAACGGAGACCCTGGACTGGGAGCAGACGGCACGGAGACAAAGGGCGTCCCCGATGATCCCTGGGGGTCTGCGGAAACTCGTATACGAGTCGGTTTCTCAGGAAGTGTGGGTCGTCACCCAGGCTTCTCTAAGAAGGCAGAGTGCCGGAGTCCAAGGAACCTAGTACTAGGAGTTTTCGGCGGAAGGAATTTTCGGCGGAAGGAACGGGGGGGAGGGGAAAGGGAGCGTTCTCATCCACAAAGGAGTCACCCCGTTTATGGCTGTTGGAGGGGGGCCTGAGCGTCCGCCGCAGCCGTGAAGGCCTGAGGCGGGGAGAGTTCCCTCCTCGTCGGGGAAGAGCGGCCCACTCCGGGGGAAAACTTACCCAAAGGCCAGAGAGGAGTGGTGAGTGTGAGGAGCCAGCGCCAGAAAAAGAGGACGAGGGCAAGCTGCTGCTGGTGTCGGGGGAAGACGGGGCCCAGTTGGGGTGTCCTGTCTCCCGGGTTTCAGCACCAATGAAAGGAAGGGAGCGACACACAGCAGCAATTCACCGGAGAATTCTGCTTTATTAGGGAAAGGTGCTGGGTTATATAGGAAGGGGCATGTGGTGATTGTGGTGTCACTTCTATGGGGCTGGTGGCTATTGGCTAGGTGCTGGGATTAGGGGGGCAAGGGGTGATTGGGGTTCAGGTGGCGCCAGTGGGAACTGAGGACCCGGAAGAGAAGCAGGAGGTTCGCCATCTTATGGGTGGGGGCCCTTCAGGTTCACTTTTACCTTCTGCAATCTAAAAAAAATAATTATACTTAAGAAAACTATAAACATATCAGCTAAATAACATAAGTCTTCGATGTAAATTGCATAAATCTACAGAGCTGGTTAATGAATTGATGAGCTCATTAGGAACAAACAACAACAAAAAATTTCTTATCAACCCTTCTTTCAAATCTGCCCTCTCACAAACTCTCCTTCTGCTCACGAGCAGATCCCACGGCCCTGTGGTCACTTCCAAGAACAGTCTTATCTCCGCAAACATTGACTTTCAAGTATTAAAAGGCCTGCAGTTCAAATAAACTTCAGACTTACATCCAAATCAAAGCCTTTCACATCCCTCTCCAAGCCCTTCTCCCCTCAAACAACTAAGACTGGGTTGTGCATGGGGAAACAGACACGGACTTCATTGCTCATTTCCTCCATCCCCACTAGTTGAAGGACCAACTAGCAAGTTGGCCCCTGCAAGAAGTCCAGCTGTGTGCTTCCACTAGAATGCAAGGAGCAGATCATTTTAAACCCTTGTAAACTTTCATAAACCAAAACTAGGAAATGATTCCAAACCCATTTTATGTACCTATTAGAAATCTGATACAAAACAACAGAAAAAATAGAATGAAAGTGTTTATTGCAGCATAAATTCATTTATGAACATAGGTATAAGCATTATAAATAAAATACTAACAAAATGAATGCAGCAATGCATTAAAATATATCATGAACAAAGTTAGTTTATTCTCAAAATCAAGAAGGGTTTAACATTGGAAAATCTATTAATGTGATTCAACACAAGAACAGAAAAATGTAATTGTCTCAATAGATACAAAAGAAGCATATAATAAAACCCAGTATCTGTGATAATAAAAGCTCTTTATCAACTTGGAAAAAAGGGAAACTTACTTAACTCTACCAAAACCTCACAGCAAACACTATATACTCAGTGATGAGAAATTGGAAGCATTTCTTTTGAAGTTAGAATACAGAAACCTGTTCTCACTGCTGCTATTCCACCCCATCCTGGAGGTCTTAGCAAGCACCATAAAGAAAACATAAAACACAGGCAGAAGGATTGGAAATTTTTTTAAAGTTGCTGTTTATTAAAAAAAAGTGTGTTTTTCTACATAGAAAACATAGGCTAATCTACAGACTAATGCATCTTTTTAAAAAGGTCAGCAAGATTGCTTATACAATATCAGTATACAACAGCAAGAACTAATTACAAGGCTATTTTTTAAATCCTGTTCTACAAGATACTTAGAAATAAGTCTAATAAAAGATGGTATAAGACCTTTATAGAGAAAATTATAAAACCTTATTGAAGGACTCCGACGAAGGTCTAAATAAACAGACATATTCCAAAGTTCAACAAGCAAAGAATCAATGTCATGAAGATATCAGCTTTCCCTTAATTAACATATAAATTAAATTAAATTCCAATCAAAATTACAGGAGGGATGTTTGAGGAATTTGAATAGTAGATTTGAAAATTCTTGCAGAAAAGTAAAGAACTAAGAATAGTCAAGATAATTTTGAAAAATGAGAATATCTCCTACACAATGCCAAGAGTTACCATAAATCCATGGAAGTTCACACCACGTGGAGGTGCTCCCTTAGTATGTGAATAGAGACAAGGATGGTGTTACCGATCAGTGGGAGAAGAGCACTGTAATGAATGGGGCTGAGACAATCAGCTGACTGTATGGGCCATGATCAGTACTCTGCCCACACTGTGGCCAAAGGTTAATTCCAGATAAATAGATACAATGCTGGGTAATGAAAAATGTCCTAAACAAGACCAAAAAAGTACAAAAATTACTTTAACTGCAATACTGTTTTTGAATTCTATAAACAGATGGCTTTATTAAAATTAATGACATATCAAAAGCTGGGAGAAGATATTTGTAAAGCATATAACTAAAGAATTTGCATCTAGAGTATAAAAGAACTAAAAATCAATTTAAAAAACCCTTACAATTTATTTAAAATAGGGAGAGGATTTGAACAGAAGAAATCTAAATAGCCCAATACATACAGAAGATACTTAAGATACTAAAACTCATTAGTAATTCTAGAAATGCAAATTAAGCAAAATATTAGGTGCTATTTAACAACCAACTTGACTTACCAATGTTTTAAAATATCTTATTTTCTAGCATTAGCAAAGATTAGGAACTTTCCTCTACTATTGATATATGAGTGTAAATTACAGTTGACCCTTAAACAACACAGTTTTGAACAGCACAAACACTTATATGTAGATTTTCTCAAATTTTTCAAATTAAAATTTTTTAGTTCTCAAATATTGGAAGATTTGGGGGAGATTTGCAACCACTTGAAAAAAATATTTTCTTCTCTAGCTTGGTTTATTATAATACAGTGTATAATACATATAACATACAAAATATGTGTTTCTGATTGTGTTATGGAAAAGTTTCTGGTCAACAGTAAGCTGTCAGTAGTTACACTTTGGGGCAGTCAAAAGTTATACATGGATTTTGACTGCACAGGGGGTCAGCACCCCAACCCCTGTGTTGTTCAAGGGTCAAATGTACTGTACTTTAGAAGACAAATGGGCAATGCATATGAAGTTAAAAAGATGTTCACAATTGATGATGTGGCAATGTCACTGCTCAATTTCACACCTGCACAAAAACATGTGAGCACCGTTGTCTGAGAAAGTGAAAGAAGGAAAACAACCTAAATGACCACAGAAAGAAGGATGGGTGTACCATGACACCCCTAGGAGGGCCAGGTGAGTTGTTAGAGCTGCTGTGTATTCTGATTGGTCAGGGCCAGTGAATGACTAGCTGTTACATATTCTGAATATCACCTCTGAGTTAAACTGTAACTTATTCACCCAATGGAATGTTATTCTATACTTTGAATGAATGAAGTAGTTCTACATGCCTTCATATGCATAAGTCTCAAAAACAGAATGTTAAATGAAAAGCCAAGTTGTAGAAAGATATCATTCATGCTAAGAAAATACACACAACTACTCTTGTTTGAGGAGGCATAATTACATAGTAAATATATTAAAAATGTGGATGCTATCAACATATATTAAACAGAGACTAACTTTAGATGGTGGATATCCCTGGGGATGAAACCAGGAATGGGATGGGGGAGAAATTCTTAGAGGGCTTCTACTCTATCAGTGATATTTTGTTATTTTACAAAAGGCCCAAAGCAAACATGTGTGGTGGAACTATAGCTGTCTATTTACTTTTTTAACATGTATGTATATCTGTAATATTTTATAATTATTATTTTAAGAGGTTAAAGTAGTTTAAGAGAGTGTATTACCAAAATATTTAAAGCTTTCACTATATGGAATCAAATCAATGGACTTCAGTTACAGTTTCCTTAAATAATTAAACATGAAAAATTCATGTTTGTAAAAAAGACCAATTTAGGGATTTACTAATCACATTAAAAATGTATTCATTATGTAATTCACAAAACATAACATTTTATGATGCGATGAAAATTATTCAATTTATAATAATGTGATTTGCATTTTATTTTTCTAAAATATCCCTATTTTATAAATCAAAGCATACCTGTTAATTCATCTTCCCTGTGCATCTTACAGAGAGATTTGTCTGAAGATAATTTTAGATACAAATTAAAGTTGCTAGTTTGGAAAGGTATTTTTTTTCTAAGAGAGGAAAACCTCATAAAATTGTCATAAACAATGGGATATTCATACTCTTCTCCCAAATTCACATCCTAATTTATTCTTCAGTCATCTTGGGACAACAACATAGTTTGCTGCTTTTCACAGAAGTTAACTAAAAAGTAAACTCATAATTTACATACCGAGAAGCATTGATGTCTGGGTACCAGTGTTTCTCAAAGTCTGGATGGCTTCTCTCCTTCTTGTCTTCATTTTTATCCTCCTCTTGCAGTTTCCTCTGAGCCTCTTCCTTGTCTTTGGTGCGTTTGAGGCAGTAAGCTTTCTCCTGCTCTTTGATTTGTTGTTCAATTACTGGAAAATTCTGCAATGCCTGAATCCTTTCTGAACGCTCTATTTCTCTACCATCCAACCACTTGGATAAAAAACAACCAACATTATGCAATTATTCAAAAGTCACAATTTGAATCAGGCAGAGCGGGAGGGAGAAGGAGCCCAGGACAGTTTGATTGGAATATTTTAAACTTGGAAATAATAAAAATACACCTCAGTGATATGGAATTAAAAGCAAAGTTATTAATGGGAAATATCAGAAACTTTGATTTAATAATTATTTATTTCATATAATTAACACATTTTATAAGGTATCTTTACTGGTAATAATAAGTAGGTCTTGGAGGGAGCCAAGATGACAGCGTGAGTAGAGCAGCGGAAATCTCCTCCCAAAACCACATATATCTAAGAAAAAATAACAAAGACAACACTTCCTAGAATAAAGACCAGAGGACACAGGACACCATCCAGACCACATGCACACCTACGAGAACCCAGTGCCTCGTAAAGAGGGTAAGATACAAGCCCCGGCCCAGCGGGGCCCGAGCGCCCATCCCCCCAGCTCCCGGCAGGAGAAGAGCAGGCAGAGCGGGAGGGAGACGGAGCCCAGGACTGCCGAACACCCAGCCCCAGCCATCCGGGCCAGAGTGCAGACACAGTGCGTGCCCAGGGGGCCCTGGATGCTAGGGAAACAGGGCAGCAGGAACAGTGAGCAGGCACCGGAGGCCTGGTGCTGGAGGACATAAGAAAAGCGAGCGGCCAATTTTTTTTTTTTTTTTTTTTGCTGTTTTGTTTTGGTGAGCGCTTTTTGGAAGTCTTAAAGGGATAGGGACCCCAATACTAGGGAAACAGGGCAGCAAGACCGGTGAGCAGATGCCTGAGGCTGGCACCGGAGAATCAAGAAAAACAAGCGGCCATTATTTATTTAATTATTTATTTAGTTAAATTTACTTATTTTATTTATTTATTTTTTTTTTTGTGGTCGTTGTTTTGTTTTGGCGGGTGCTTTTTGGAAGTCTTAAAGGGGCAGGGTGGGACACTTAACCCAGAGGTAGGGAATCCGGGGATCTCTGGGCACCCTAATCCCCTGGGGTGCAGGGAGCAGGGAGGCCCCTTACGGAGATAAATAGCCTCCCAGCAGCTCCTGCTCCAACGCGACTCCACCACTTTGGAGCAGCTGCCCGAGCCAGGCCACGCCCACAGCAACAGCGGAGATTAACTCCATAGCAGCCGGGCAGGAAGCAGAAACCCTGTCTGCGCGCAGCTGCGCAGCACAAGCCACTAGAGGCCGCTGTTCTCCCAGGAGAGGAGGGCCACGAACCAACAAGAAGGGAAGTCCTTCCAGCCGTCACTCGTCCCAGCTCTGCAAACTATTCCTATCACCATGAAAAGGCAAAGCTACAGGCAGACAAAGATCACAGAGACAACACCAGAGAAGGAGACAGACCTAACCAGTCTCCCTGACAAAGAATTCAAAATAAGAATCATAAACATGCTAACAGAGATGCAGAGAAATACGCAAGAAAAATGGGATGAAGTCCGGAAAGAGATCACAGATGCCAGAAAGGAGATCGCAGAAATGAAACAAACTCTGAAAGGGTTTATAAGCAGAATGGATAAGATGCAAGAGGCCATTGATGGAATAGAAACCAGAGAACAGGAACGCATAGAAGCTGACACAGAGAGAGATAAAAGGATCACCAGGAATGAAACAATATTAAGAGAACTGTGTGACCAATCCAAAAGGAACAATATCCGTATTATAGGGGTACCAGAAGAAGAAGAGAGAGGAAAAGGGATGGAAAGTATCTTGGAAGAAATAAATGCTGAAAACTTCCCCAAACTGGGGGAGGAAATAATCGAACAGACCACGGAAATACACAGAACACCCAACAGAAAGGACCCAAGGAGGACAACACCAAGACACATAATAATTAAAATGGCAAAGATCAAGGACAAGGAAAGAGTTTTAAAGGCAGCTAGAGAGAAAAAGGTCACCTATAAAGGAAAACCCATCAGGCTAACATCAGACTTCTCAACAGAAACCCTACAGGCCAGAAGAGAATGGCATGATATATTTAATGCAATGAAACAGAAGGGCCTTGAACCAAGGATACTGTATCCAGCACGACTATCATTTAAATATGACGGCGGGATTAAAGAATTCCCAGACAAGCAAAAGCTGAGGGAATTTGCTTCCCACAAACCACCTCTACAGGACATCTTACAGGGACTGCTCTAGATGGGAGCACTCCTAAAAAGAGCACAGAACAAAACACCCAACATATGAAGAAAGGAGGAGGAGGAATAAGAAGGGAGAGAGGAAAAGAATCTCCAGACAGTGTATATAACAGCTCAATAAGCGAGCTAAGTTAGGCAGTAAGATACTAAAGAGGCTAACCTTGAACCTTTGGTAACCATGAATTTAAAGCCTGCAATGGCAATAAATACATATCTTTCAATAGTCACCCTAAATGTAAATGGACTGAATGCACCAATCAAAAGACACAGAGTAATAGAATGGATAAAAAAGCAAGACACATCCATATGCTGCTTACAAGAAACTCACCTCAAACCCAAAGACATGCACAGACTAAAAGTCAAGGGATGGAAAAACATATTTCAGGCAAACAACAGTGAGAAGAAAGCAGGGGTTGCAGTACTAATATCAGACAAAATAGACTTCAAAACAAAGAAAGTAACAAGAGATAAAGAAGGACACTACATAATGATAAAGGGCTCAGTCCAACAAGAGGATATAACCATTCTAAATATATATGCACCCAACACAGGAGCACCAGCATATGTGAAACAAATACTAACAGAACTAAAGGGGGAAATAGACTGCAATGCATTCATTCTAGAGACTTCAACACACCACTCACCCCAAAGGATAGATCCACTGGGCAGAAAATAAGTAAGGACACGGAAGCACTGAACAACACAGTAGAGCAGATGGACCTAATAGACATCTATAGAACTCTACATCCAAAAGCAGCAGGATACACATTCTTCTCAAGTGCACATGGAACATTCTCCAGAATAGACCAAATACTAGGCCACAAAAAGAGCCTCAGTAAATTCCAAAAGATTGAAATCCTACCAACCAACTTTTCAGACCACAAAGGCATAAAACTAGAAATAAACTGTACAAAGAAAGCAAAAAGGCTCACAAACACATGGAGGCTTAACAACACGCTCCTAAATAATCAATGGATCAATGACCAAATCAAAATGGAGATCCAGCAATACATGGAAACAAATGACAACAACACTAAGCCCCAACTTCTGTGGGACACAGCAAAAGCAGTCTTAAGAGGAAAGTATATAGCAATCCAAGCATATTTAAAAAAGGAAGATAAATCCCAAATGAATGGTCTAATGTCACAATTATCGAAATCGGAAAAAGAAGAACAAATGAGGCCTAAGGTCAGCAGAAGGAGGGACATAATAAAGATCAGAGAAGAAATACATAAAATTGAGAAGAATAAAACAACAGCAAAAATCAATGAAACCAAGAGCTGGTTCTTCGAGAAAATAAACAAAATAGATAAGCCTCTAGCCAGACTTATTAAGAAGAAAAGAGAGTCAACACAAATCAACAGTATCAGAATCGAGAAAGGAAAAATCATGACGGACCCCACAGAGATACAAAGAATTATTAGAGAATACTATGAAAACCTATATGCTAACAAGCTGGGAAACCTAGGAGAAATGGACAACTTCCTAGAAAAATACAACCTTCCAAGACTGATCCAGAAACAAACAGAAAATCTAAACAGACCAATTACCAGCAAAGAAATTGAAACGGTAATCAAAAAACTACCAAAGAACAAAACCCCCTGGCCAGATGGATTTACCTCGGAATTTTATCAGACATACAGGGAAGACATAATACCCATTCTCCTTAAAGTTTTCCAAAAAATAGAGGAGGAGGGGATACTCCCAAACTCATTCTATGAAGCTAACATCACCCTAATACCAAAACCAGGCAAAGACCCCACCAAAAAAGAAAACTACAGACCAATATCCCTGATGAACATAGATGCAAAAATACTCAACAAAATATTAGCAAACCGAATTCAAAAATACGTCAAAAGGATCATACACCATGACCAAGTGGGATTCATCCCAGGGATGCAAGGATGGCACAACATTCGAAAGTCCATCAACATCATCCACCACATCAACAGAAAGAAAGACAAAAACCACAAGATCATCTCCATAGATGCTGAAAAAGCATTTGACAAAGTTCAACGTCCATTCATGATAAAAACTCTCAGCAAAATGGGAATAGAGCAAGTACCTCAACATAATACAGGCCATCTATGATAAACCCACAGCCAACATTATATTGAACAGCGAGAAGCTGAAAGCATTTTCTCTGAGATCGGGAACTAGACAGGATTGCCCACTCTACCCACTGTTATTTAACATAGTACTGAAGGTCCTAGCCACGGCAATCAGACAAAACAAAGAAATACAAGGAATCCAGATTGGTAAAGAAGAAGTTAGACTGTCACTATTTGCAGATGACATGATAATGTACATAAAAAAAACCTAAAGACTCAACCCCAAAACTACTAGAACTGATATCGGAATACAGCAAAGTTGCAGGATACAAAATCAACACACAGAAATCTGTGGCTTTCCTATACACTAAGAATGAACCAACAGAAAGAGAAATCAGGAAAACAACTCCATTCACAATTGCATCAAAAAAAAAATACCTAGGAATAAACCTAACCAAAGAAGTGAAAGACTTATACTCTGAAAACTACAAGTCACTCTTAAGAGAAATTAAAGGGGACACTAACAGATGGAAACTCATCCCATGCTCGTGGCTAGGAAGAATTAATATCGTCAAAATGGCCATCCTGCCCAAAGCAATATACAGATTTGATGCAAACCCTATGAAACTACCAGCAACATTCTTCAATGAACTGGAACAAATAATTCAAAAATACATATGGAAACACCAAAGACCCCGAATAGCCAAAGCAATCCTGAGAAAGAAGAATAAAGTAGGGGGGATCTCACTCCCCAACTTCAAGCTCTACTATAAAGCCATAGTAATCAAGATAATTTGGTACTGGCACAAGAGCAGAGCCACAGACCAATGGAACAGACTAGAGAATCCAGACATTAACCCAGACATATATGGTCAATTAATATTTGATAAAGGAGCCATGGACATACAATGGCGAAATGACAGTCTCTTCAACAGGTGGTGCTGGCAAAACTGGACAGCTACATGTAGGAGAATGAAACTGGACCATTGTCTAACCCCATATACAAAAGTAAACTCAAAATGGATCAAAGACCTGAATGTAAGCCATGAAACCATTAAACTCTTGGAAGAAAACATAGGCACAAACCTCTTAGACATAAACATGAGTGACCTCTTCTTGAACATATCTCCCCGGGCAAGGAAAACAACAGCAAAAATGAGTAAGTGGGACTATATTAAGCTGAAAAGCTTCTGTACAGCAAAAGACACCATCAATAGAACAAAAAGGAACCCTACAGTATGGGAGAATATAGTTGAAAATGACACATCCGATAAAGGCTTGACGTCCAGAATATATAAAGAGCTCACCCAACTCAACAAACAGAAAACAAATAACCCAATTAAAAAATGGGCAGAGGAACTGAAGAGACAGTTCTCCAAAAAAGAAATACAGATGGCCAGCAGACACATGAAAAGATGCTCCACATCGCTAATTATCAGAGAAATACAAATTAAAACTACAATGAGGTATCACCTCACACCAGTAAGGATGGCTGCCATCCAAAAGACAAACAACAACAAATGTTGGCGAGGCTGTGGAGAAAGGGGAACCCTCCTACACTGCTGGTGGGAATGTAAATTAGTTCAACCATTGTGGAAAGAAGTATGGAGGTACATCAAAATGCTCAAAACAGACTTACCATTTGACCCAGGAATTGCACTCCTAGGAATTTACCCTAAGAATGCAGCAATCAACTTTGAGAAAGACCAATGCACCCCTATGTATATCGCAGCACTATTTACAATAGCCAAGAATTGGAAGCAACCTAAATGTCCATCGATAGATGAATGGATAAAGAAGATGTGGTACATATACACAATGGAATACTACTCAGCCATAAGAAAAGGGCAAATCCAACCATTTGCAGCAACATGGATGGAGCTGGAGGGTATTATGCTCAGTGAAACAAGCCAAGTGGAGAAAGAGAAATACCAATGATTTCACTCATCTGTGGAATATAAGAACAAAGGAAAAACTGAAGGAACAAAACAGCAGCAGAATCACAGAACTCAAGAATGGACTAACAGGTGCCAAAGGGAAAGGGACTGGGGAGGATGGGTGGGTAGGGAGGGATAAGGGGGGTGAAGAAGAAGGGGGGCATTAAGATTAGCATGCATTGGGGGTGGGAGAAAGGGGAGGGCTGTACAACACAGAGAAGACAAGTAGTGATTCTACAACATTTTGCTATGCTGATGGACAGTGACTGTAAAGGGGTTTATAGGGGGGACCTGGTATAGGGGAGAGCCTAGTAAACAAAGTATTCATCATGTAAGTGTAGATTAATGATCAAAAAAAAAAAAAAGCAGTTCCTGTGTGGTGACCTCCAATGAGTTCTACACAATGATATAAAGGGCATATAAAAGTGTAGGCAAAGGGCCTGTTTGTGTTTATACAGAGGATCAAAGCCTAATTTGGCTACCCCGAAAATCAACTAAGATACAATATGAAAAAGAACTTCCAACATCAGCACTCTCTGGAAGACTCATGCCAGAAGATGATCATCAAAAAAACCCCAACAAAGATCCACACACTGCTACAGCTGTAGATGCACTCATCCCACCAGTTCCTGGACTTGCCATGGGAATGAAGAAGGAGATATCTAAGCTGGCCTGTGCATACAGTAAAACAACAAATTTGACTGGATCTATACTGTTGGAACTCAACCAAGAATTAGGAGAAGTGCAAACTGTAGCGCTCCAAAATCTTACAACTACAGACTATTTACTGTTAAAAGAACATATGGCATGTGAACAGTCCCCAGGAATGGGTTGTTTTAATTTGTCTGATTTCTCTCAGACTGTTCAAGTTCAGTTAGACAATATCCACCATATCATAGATAAGTTTTCACAAATGCCTAAGGTGCCTAACTGGTTTTCTTGGTTTCACTGCAGAGGGCTGGTAATTACAGGTATGCTTTCGTTATGTAACTATACTCCTATTATGTTAATGTGTGTGCGCAATTTAAGTAGTAGCTTAAAACCTATACATGCTGAAGTTACTCTACAAGAAGATATGTCAAAGAAATAATCAATCTTCCCATGCTTTTTTCTGCCTGCTACTTCTATAGCCTTTCTTCCTCCTTCCTAATTACAACCCTTAAATAGAATTCGTGCCTCATATCAAATTTACCGAGTATCATAATTCTTCCAAGTAGTAAAGATACCTCAAGACAAATGCTGGGCATAGAAGCCACAGGGCATAAATATGCAAAGAAGTAAAAGCTAACCTTTTCAAACAATAAGGCTTCTCTCTCACTTACCAACTTAACATTTCCCTGTATGGCTCCGGAAGATGACTGGTTAGCCAGAGACAGGTAAGATTCCTCAAGGGAGGAACAACCTAAGACAGGCACAGTCGCAGGGGGACCATCAGGTGAGAAATAGGGGATCAACAGAGGTGAGGCTTAGAACCTCACCCCCCCGTTCTGAGAGAAATCTTCTGCATCCGTGGATGTTTTATTGCCCTTGTCTAGCTTGGATTAACACATAGTCTACAGGCACACACCTGATCATCTACATTTGCTCTCTTACAACACTAAACTATGTTTTCTACCTTTATCTTGTATCTACCTACCACTTCAGCATTTTATTAAAAATAATAATAATAAAGAGAGAAATGTGGTATCCACATATAAATCAAGTATAAAAACCAAATGAGTATTCATATTTGAACTGACTGTTTATAGTTCATAATGCATGAGCAAAACCGAAAGCTTCTGTGATGACTCCCCTTGTACTGTTCACCATGTAACTTATTCACTATGTAAGAATTTGTTCTCCATGTAAGAACTTGTTTGTTATGCCTCAGAAGATTGGAGACTGATGAAAATTAGGCTTGGGGTGGATCAATGATTGTGCATTGAGCATTGACTCCCCTATACAGAATTTTATTGTCGTTAACAACCATTTGATCAATAAATATGAGAGATGCCCTCACAAAAAAAAAAAAAAAAAAAAAGGACAGACTTCCAATGGTAAAATAAATAAGTAACCGGGATGTAATGTAAAGCATAAGGAATATAGTCAAAATATGGTAACAACTTGGTATGGTGATAGCTGGTACCTAGAATTATCATGTATATAAATGTTGAAACACTGTGTTGTACACCTGAAACTAATGTAATACTGTGTGTCAACTACCCTTCAATAAAAAATAATTATCTACAAAAAAAAAATAATAATAATAATAATAATAAGTAGGTCTTCCGTTGAAACCAATTATTAATGACAAGCTCTCAAAATATATTAATTTTATAACTGCTCCCTATATAAAGAATTTCAATGCCTCAAATCAAATCATAGCTCCAAACTGTAACAATGACACTTCCCAAATGCTCTCCACAAAAATGGGCCTTATATATTACTCAAAATTGAGCTCTACTACCAACCAACCCATGTTCTACCCTTAACAAGATGCCCAGAGTATACTATTAATTGTTATGGTCACTGTTTATAATTGGTATTTTTATAGTGATTTTCCAAATTGAAATACTAAAAAGCACTAATTAAAATCTAAGGTTCAAATCTACCAGTTTAAAGACGCCTGTCTATTTACCCAGCCTCTTTCCACAAAAAGAAGTTAAGGTTGTTTAGAAAGATGCAGTCAGCAGAATAATGGTCCCCTAAGAACATCCCCATTCTAATCTGCCCAGAATGTCACCTTCCATGGCAAAAGAGATTCTGCAGATGTGATTAAGGATTTTACCATAATAGGATTATCTTGGATTATCTGGGTGGGCTCAGTGTTATCACAAGGGTCCTTATAGGGGAAAGAAGGCAGAAGTGTCAGGGTCAAAGCTAGGGAGATTTGAAGACACTTCATTGCTGCCTCTGAAGATGGAGGGAGAGGCTATGAACTAAAAAATGCAGGCACCCCCTAGAAGCTGAAAAATTCAGAGAAACAAATTTTCCCCTGAAGCAGCAGGAGGAACACAGCCTGCCAATCCCTTAGTTTTGATTTTAGACTTCTGACATCCAGAATTAGAAGAGCATAAATGTATGTTGTTTTAAGACACAAAATTTATGGTAATTCATTACTCTAGCAACAGGAAACTAATGCAAAAGGAAACACACAGAGATTGAGCAAAATATCAATTAAAAGAATTATCAGGATCTGTACAAAACATCTACTTAAATCCTTTCATTTGTACCATTCCTTCAAATAAAGAAATTTTGTACCCTCTCCCCTCAAATTATCAGGGACAGTAAAATTATAAACCAAAATTATAAAGTTGATATTTGGAAAAAATTATTGAATCTATGTTTTGGTCATAAGGACCACTGTAGATGGGCCACGTGAGTCAGGCACCCATCTGAGGCTCTCACAAACTTCTAGCCTGAACACCAACTGCCGCAGTGACAGGGACTCGGCTGTGTTGGCCGCACGTCCTTCCTGAGAAACGGCTCACAGCAGTGGTGTTCTGGTTCTCACCAGCTCATTTTCTAGGAAGTCATTGTACAATGATCAGCTTGGGTTATGTTCAAGCTAATTTATCATTTATTCTAAATACATAGTATAGAATCAGTTACCTGAGTCACTCATTCTCTTAAACAAGAAAGTTTATAGTAGAAGCAATGTGTTCCATTAATCCAGCAATCTCTACTACACAGCACACAGCAGTGTAAAAACAAATGTTCTCTGAGAATTGAAGAAAATGACTCTCACAAAGCCAGTGCATTCATGAATTCTCTTTGCAGAAGCACGGGTCCATGGGCTGGTCAGCAACTCTTGAAATTGCATGAAAATTAACATTACTACTTTAATATGCTCAGGTGTGATTTCTCTAGAAACCATGTTTTTTCCTTGGCTCTAAAAATACTAGATTAGGGGAGAGAGAGCATAAGAGATTAACAGAGAGAGTGGAGGTTCTCAAATGAGATCCCTGGACCAGCAGCATCAGTGTCACTGGGGAGCTTGTTAAAAATGCTAAATTGGGTGTATCAGACCTACTGAATCAGAAACTCTGGGGTGGGTCGCAGCAGATGTCATCCACATATTCCAATGCATACCAAAGTTTGAGAACCACTAACACAGAGAATAGCTAAGAGAAAACAATGATAAGAAAACAATAATTTTAGAAGCACAGTAGTTTAAGACTATATAATACAAAAGGTAGCCACTTCAAAAACTCAAAGCTTCTGGTTTGCTATTAGTAATAATGAATGCTCTACATGATGATTTAAATTCATCAAGAAATAGTTCAATTAAGCTCTGTGTGTTCTGAATGAGAAAGGAGAAGAATATGTAATTTATTTTTCAAAGATTTATTAAAGCCATTAAAACAATTTTACAGGTTCAGAAAGACAAATAATTTTCTGGAATATTTCATTTTGTAACAACACATTCCCTGGCAATGCTGTGAATAAACCAGGAATTACTGAAGTTGTTTGTGTTCATTTTTCTGAGATTTTGGCACTATTAAAATGAGCATACCTTTAACTGCGGAAGGGTGGCCACCACGAACTGCCGGTAGCCATCAAAGTCAGCACACGGGTTGCCTATGAGGAACAGCTCCTTTAGGTGGACGTTGTGCTGGAGGGTTTCAATGCTGCTCAGCTCGCCAATGAAATTGACGGTCAAGTCAAGTTTTGTCAGCTCTTCACATCCTTTTGAGAGAAATGAAAAGAGAAATAGAAAACAGAGCAAAAGAAAATCACACTGGTAATAAAATGTGTGTTCTGGCACATAATAGAAGCAACAGCTGCAATATTTTAACTCTGCTGATTAATTGCATTGCTTACCGCTCCATCAGTGGCTACATATCCCAGATTTCCATCCTTGACCTGATATTCCCTCTCCTCTTAGTCCTCTTTATGACAAGTCATGATCACTGGTTTAAGTAACTCCAGATTCTGATGATTCCCAAACAATAACCCCAGACCTGATCATCTAGCTGAATATCACACTTCTACTTTCAAATGGCTACAAGATATATCACCTTCCACATGTCCAAAACTGAATTCTTCATATCTTCTCTCACTCTCCATTCCTTTTCTGCCTTCTGTATGTCTAGCCTTGGTTAATGTAATCACTACTTTTGGTATCAGATATGAGTTTGACACCAAGTTAAGTCAAGGTCAACTTGAAAGTTCACTTCAGTTATTCTCTTTGCCCCTTCATGTCATTACCGTAAAGCCTTGCAAATCTTAACTCCTAAATTCTTCTCACACGCTTCTTATCCACTATTACCCTATTACCAGCATTCCAGTTCAGGTTCTTATCACCTTTGTGTACAACATGGCATATCTTCTATATCATCTCCCTATTTTGAGAACATAGGAAGGAAGGAAGGAAAGAAGGGAGGGAGGAAAAGAGAAAGGGAAGGAACTACAGAAGGAAGTAGGACAAAAGGAAGGGGAGAAGTCGGCTCTTCTCTTCCTCTTACTGCCTTGTCCTTCCCTTCCCTTCAACTCCTTGTCCTTCCCTTTCCTTCTTTCTCTTCCTTTCAGAACAATTATATTTAATTCCTAAATATGTTAAACATATATAATAAACAATACATAAATATACATACAATAATTATTTAATTCCTAAATGCACTGGGAAGGGCAGAGCTTAGAAGAGCTAGGGGTAGCTATGTTGGCCCAGAGCAAAAGCTCAAAGACGATGAGAAAAGCATGCAGAAAACTGCCCAGCACTGGCAGTCAGAGCCCAAGCAGAGAGGGCGCATCCCTGGGTGAGGGTGACCTCAGTGAGGGGGTGGGAGCGAGGTAGGGCAGGGACATGGGACAAGCACCATGATTAACTTTCCCTGCCTATGATGAGAAATGTTTTAGATATAAACGGTATAGTAAGAACAGAAGGGACCCCATGTTAAGGCTAAGATTCCATTTTAAAAAGCAGAGAGTTAAGAAGTAAGATTCCTAACATATTCTCTGGTAATCAGACAATAACCCAACAGCCTATCTTAAGGCAGGGCAGGCAGTCTTAACTGATATGTCCCCACTGCTTGAGGGTAACTGCTGTCTTGGAGAAGAACAGGATAAATAAATTCCTCTTGTTGGGTTTATTTGGCAGAATTAGCTGGAGGACTGATAATAAAGGAAATGGGACATGGTGTCTCTCACCAGAGATAAGCACCTGGAGATCACGAGTCAAGCCTACACCCAACAACCCTCCTCGGCCCTTTGCCCCATTCTTGAAAGCCTTAAAAGACAGAATCCCCAAACTTACAGTGCGCCTCCTCTCTCAGGATGCCCGCACTTTCCTTTCTTTAAGTGTGTACTTTCAAATAAAGTTTTCTCATTGCTTAAATAATTGCAGTTTGTCTCTTTGCTATTTCACTTTATTTCCAAGTATTCACTCTGTCTCCACTTTACTCCTGATAAGTAGGAAGGGGCTGCTAAGGGCTCAGATTTGGGCCTGCATGTTTCTGTCACCTGGGTGACCTGGATGGAACTGCAGCTGTGCGATCTGCTCTTAGCAGCCTGCCTGAAAATCTCCTTTCTTTGGGAAGGTCTCAGAACATAATCTTACTCCAAGCTGTGCTCCATGGCTCCCCCAAATCCTGGAGTGGTAGGGGCTAGTCCCCATGCTCCCCATGCCATGCAGATCCAAGCGGACACAGGATGCCAGGTGACCCTGGCTTCAGGAGTTGGCAAGGGAATCTGCCCTAGGCTGAGGATTTTCCCTCTTTTGCTCTGCACTTTCCTGTTCTCTGCTGCCTGCAAGGCAGCTGCCATTCCCTGACACTCTTGCTTTAATGAATTCCTTCCTCACCTACATTCGTCTGACCTGTTCGAGAATTCTTTCTCGCCCGAGTCAGGAACCCTCCCCCGTCCAGGCTGTTTCTCCTAGTGCTTCACCTAGTGAGCAGGGAGAGACCTCCCCAGACGCAGCTGCCCAGCAACAGGAGGCCAAGCCCAGGGAGGAAGGCATCTCTGCAGAGAGGGAAAGGTTTGCAGGAACCTGAGCAGGGTCTGAAAACATCCACACCATAGACAACCAGCCAGGGGGTGTCAGAATCTGAGTGCAGCCAAGGATGGTGTCCCTATGGAAAGACGGGCCTGGCTTTGGAGTCAGAACCCAAGGAGAGTAGGAAGGTACAATATAATGAGTTATAAGAAATACATATTTGGTCATTCACATGATTTCCCAGATATATTTCTCCTCATCAACATTTCCTACAGAGCTTTAAAAGTGAAATGGGGTCTTGTCATGTTAATGAGAGACTTTTGGACCCCCACCCAGGGCAGGGCCTGGAGGTCAAATCAGACAATGGTCTATGGTCAATGATTTAGTGAATTATGATTATGCAATGAAGCCCTCACAAAAGAGCTTATCACTCTCTTAGGTCCTGTTTTGCAGTCAGAGAAGAGCCTCTAAGCTCGGGGAACCAGAACACCTCCATGTTCCGGCAAGCCGGACACCAAGGTCCCCGAGGATATAAAAGTTCCTTTATTCGGGACCTTTCCCTATGTGTCTCTTCATCTGGCTGTTAAATTGTATCCTTTACGGTATCCTTTATTAAACTGGTAAACTGTTAAGTGTTTTCCTGAGTTCTATGAGCTGCTCTTGCAAATTAATCGAACCTAGGGGGAGGTCACAGGAACCTCCAATCTGTAGGCGGTAGGTCAGAAGCACAGGGAACTGCCCGCGCCTTGCGACCCCGCGTCTGGAGTTGGGGGTGGAGGGTAGGACAGAGCCCTTAACCTGGGGAATCTGGTGCTGTCTCTGGGCAGACCGCGTCAGAACTGAGTTGGGTCCTCAGACACCGTGCTGGTGTTTGAGAATTGCTTGGTGTCGTGTGTGGGAAGGCCATCCCCCCGCTTTCCCCCTCCACGTGGGCATTAGAATCAGATCCAGGAACCTGAAAGGACCTATAATACTGTTATGCAGCTGCATACTATTGCTGCTGTGTATAACGCTATTATTGCTATTGTTGTATATGAAAGAAGACACCAGCGGAAGGGCACTTTCACTTGACGCTCACAGAGGAATCAGAGAGCAGACAGCCTGAGGCGGAATCCACCCTGGAGGCGAACCAAAAGCCAGGCATCAGAGTCTGAGCAGGGTGAGCAGGAATCCACAGAGGAGGCTGCCCAGCATGGGGAGCAGGGCAGTGACAGGCGAAGAGGACATCGTGTTGGGGGGCAGTCTAATTAGGTTATCAGAGATTGAAGAGGGGAAGGAGTTCATGCTGGTGCCGGGGTTCTTGTTTGCAGAGTTGAAGAATGAATTTCGCAAACACCCAAGGTAGGAGAGCAGGGCAGAGGCTTTTACTGAGAGATACAGTGAGAGAACAGAGCTCCCGGCTCACGCCAGGAGGGGACAAGAGAGCCCCAGGTGGTGCGTTGTCTAGGGGATGTATGGCGGTTGACAGACAAAGGGCTAGGGATGCAGACCCACTAAACAGCCTCTACATGTTTATCTTTGAAGAGACACTAAGTTTCTTATCAGTTTGCTGGACTATTTTGCAGAGTTAACGTAAGAAATTTACTGTTTTGATTCTTTCCCAGAATAGCAGTTTCTTGGTTTGGGAGCATATTAATCAAGGCTGCCTGTCCTGCTCTCAAGGTGGGCTGAGTTATTGTGTTTGCTAAATAGTAAGTGAAGAATCTTACTTCTTAACTTCTTAGGTGTTAAAATGCAATCTTATCTTGCCTTTCGCTATGTTGTTTACGGCTGGGCCTGCCTGCTATATTAATTGCCCAGGTTCTATATTACTTGATTAGGGCTGGAGGAGGAAAAGCAGCATCTGAGTAAAGTTAAAGATAAACTGGGCTTTTTAACAGGCTCAAGTAAATTTCACAATAGCCTCATTTAATCGACACAAACAAGACATGGGCTATGCTGAGGTATATTCTTATCTGGGGGATGTTCAAACATTCCAGGCTAAGTTACTCCTGGCTTTTTAGTTCTAACTAATCTTCACTGAAGAATGCTTATATTCTTAGTTTGATATTTTACTTTAGAGAATTAATGTGACGCTGACTTTGCTTAATTGTTAAATACGGAGTTTTTGTAGGGGTCTTTTTCCAGGGTCCCTCACTCTACCCTGACTACACCCACAGTCCCTGTCTCAATGCCAGCCATGGAGGGGTCACTAAGATGGGGTGTCGGCATTCGTACTGGATGGGGAGGTGGTGAAGAAGCCTTCTTGGAAGTGGAACCTCTAACAGCTGCCCAGCTGATGCCATGGATCAGAGAGGAACCTCCCAGCCACGTCTTTCTGAATTCCTGACCCACAATACTGTACGGGGTGGGGAAAGAGTTGTTTCAAGACTTGGGGTAGTTTTCTCGCTGCAACAGGTATTTGGAACTGTCAGGCAAATGAGCTAAAATATAACAAATATAAAATACAATAAAATATAACAAAGTTCACACAGCTACTAAGTGGAGAAATGGGAAATGAATCCAGGTCTGCCCAGCTGAAAAGCCCCTCTGAACTAGATGGTCTCTTTGCCAGTATTAGCTATTTATTACTAACAGCAGCAGCCACACTGTTGCCAACACCATCATCATCACCTTAAAACTCCTGAGCTATTGTAGAATACACTCGGGGTCTATAAGCACAAGCAGTTGTAGTTACACCCATTGACGATGGACCCAGGGCAGGATGTGCCTGTGATTCCTAGCATGGCTGGAAAGAGCCAGACCAGCGTAGAGGAAGGTGGCAGGAAGAAAGGGAGTTAGAAAGGCCAGAGATAAGATGTGGGTCAGCAGGGGAGCAAGTGTCATTCAGTTCACAACATCCGTCACCATAAATGGGTCCCTATCCTTCATCTCATTGTGACATCCCATTATGTGATATAAAGATATAAGCAAGGTGAGTAGGAAGGAATAAAGAACCTTGGGGTTAGTATGAGAACAAAATCTACATCTTCCACAGAGGAAGTCAGTAGATGCCTACAATGAGACTCTCTGAAAGAGCAGATAAAGCACAATATGAGCATATTATTCAGAAACTCGCAGAAGAAAGAAGGTGAGTGAAGAGCAGTCATCTCTAGGGAGCAGGACTGCAGAGTCTCAGGGTGCTGACAAGAGTCTGCTATTTCTCAACATAAACCTAGGTAATAGTTTGACTTCTTAAACTATGTATTGTATCGCGATGGTAAAAATATTAATTAATAAAATGATGAATACCCAAAGACTTCTGTATATTCCAGATTCAGCTTAGATAAGTGAGGGAAATTCAGCAACTTCACATCTTCAAAAATAATCATATAAATGACAAAAGGACAACAAAATCACTTTCTTTCTAAAAAATTATTAAAATAGAGACAAAAATTTAAAAAATATTGGCAAGGCTGTGAGATAACAATTATATTTTTCATCATTCAATCTGTTAATATTTAAAATAGGCATTTAAATGTTTTTCCTCCCTTGACCCAGATTTTCATTTTGAAAGAAAAAGTCCCAGTCGAATACCTCAACTGGAAACAGAGGTAATTTGTATAAAACTGTTCAGAATAGTTCTACTCATAATAGCAAACATAAGTAAAAACACTTAAGCACCATACAATAAGAAATTATTTAAAACACTTCAATATACTCCATAATTCAGTCACTGAATTATAAAAATGTGGATTCAGCCACTATATGATGAATGAATATGCAACTTTGGATAAAAATACAATTAAGATTATGGTTCTATGTCTGTATGTTTGCTTCATATTGGCAAAAAATGTTAGATGGGTTTTATGAAATTTGAAAGATACATTTGGGGTAGTTTGACTTAAGATATGGGTCTGGTATTTCTTAAGTTTATTTTGGGAGACCCTGGGAACATTTTAATTATGTTGTTCTTTTTAAGGAAAGGGTGACATTTGAAAGTCTCCACCAAGTTAAAAAATTCATATATTTTTGATTTTGCTGAATTTTGCAGACGAAGGACCCACCCAATGCTCCTTGTATATTTCAAAGTGATGGATCTGAATTTTGTCTTCTATCATCCTACACGAAAGAATTAAACCATTTTGCCATGTTTGCCATCCTGATGAACAATTCTTGCTGAACTAGCCAGGCTTGAAAAGCCTCTTCTTTGGAGGTAGGCACTCCTTCCTCCAACTGAGTCCCACCTTCCACCTCCTGTTCTGGAAAGATCCAACTCAATGATCCCTGGCACCAGACATGGTTGACTTCCAAGCGGGGAAGCTCACGCTATAGAAACCTCCTTCTCCTTCCAGGTTAAGTGTGGGTAAGGAGGAGGGATGGAAAAATTAGCTATTTTATTCTCTTAGTGAATCCACATGGTGTGCAGCGGTGGAAGGAGGCAGGACACTAGCATATTTTTGCCATCCATCCAAAAAAAATAGAAAAAGCAAAAATCCAACTTTTATTGAAAGTTACATTGAAATTTACTCAAGTAAGTGGGCTGAGTATGCGTATCTGTCTTCTCTCACTTCAAACCTTTACAGTTAAACAAAAAGGTCATATTTACCAGCAGATAAGATGCATCCCCCCTCCCTCCTGCCCATTCCCTGGAAAATATCCTCGAACTACCCGGAGCCTAGCGCCTCCACACTCGAGCTGGAAGGTGGAACTCACATAGGAGTGTCCAGGTGAAGGTGGCCTGTGGCCCAGTCCCAAAGTTCAAAAAAGACAATAGTGACGATGCTGCCCTCTAGTGGCAAATATATAAAACATACGCCAAAACAGAAGCCTAAAATACTTTATATTATAAACACCAAAGACAATCCTCCGACAAGACAACTGAGAGTGACAGTTTCAATTACTACTTTGGAATTACAGATTGACATTTTACTACCACAGAACACACACACATAGGATACATTTTGTTATTCCATTTGTTCACATAAGGCGTGGTAATGGGGCCAGAGAGGGGAAGCTGGGAGAGAGAAATGACTCCACTTCTAACGCAGAAAATGCCAGTTGGGGGAAGGATCATCTCAACTCCAGCACTGGTGATAGGCTTGGGGTTTCATAGTGATAACATTTTAGGTTTTAGGATGAAAATTTAAAATGTATGGTGAACATTTATGTTTTTATTGATATAAACCTTGGTAGTCAATGAAATTATTTTTATACTAGGAGGCAAATAGGCTAAAACTAGTGTAACCTAATTAAAATCCTCATAATTTTAGCTACTGGCAGATAGGAGATGGGTGGAGAGAGCAGCTTGCCTGCCTCTGCTCCATGCCCCTGCCCTCTAAAGTAAAGCCTGCCAGTCGGCATGCCCTGCACACTCACACAGAGCCCGCAGTAGCCCTGCCAGCAAGGAGTAGGTAGATGTGGAACAGAATCTCACAGTGCAGAATACGCTCACACCAGCCACCTAATCAGCCAACTCCTTTGTGATTATGAATAGATATACCAGGTTTAAAACAAACAGTAAAAGCACAAAATAGAAGCTTGCAAAGTAAAACAAGAAACTACCCAGAATAACAAAACAAGGAGAAATAAATAAGGAACACAGTTTAAGAGGCATAGAAGATCAATCTAGTACAATCAAAATCCATTCAAAAAAGTTCTAGCAGAGATCAGAGAAAACAGAGGTAATGTCTATTACCTTAACTGTGGTGATTTCACAGGTATATGCATATATCAAAAACTCAACAAACTGTTCACATTAAATATGTGCAGTTTTTTGTACATCAATTATATGCCTCAACAAAGCTATTTTTTTAAAAAAAGAACAATAATGCTCCAAAAGACACCATCAAGAAAGTTGACAAGAAAACCCCCCAAGTGGGAGACTATATCTACAAGTCATATACCTGATCAGACTCTAGTATCCAGAATATACAAATAAGTCTTACAACTCAACAGTAAAATGACAATCTAATTAGAAAATGGGCAAAGGGTTTGAATAAACATTTCTTCAAAGATAAACAAATGGCCAATAAACACACATAAAATGTCCATCTCATTAGCCATTAGGTAAATGCAAATCAGAACCACAGTGAGATACCACTTCACACCCATAGGATGGCTACCATAAAAATAAATGAACATATAAAAGCATAAAGTAACAAGTGTTGGCGATGATGTGGAGAGAGTGGAGCCCTCATAAATTGCTGGTGAGACTGTAAAACGGTGCAGCTACTTTGGAAAACAATTTAGTAGTTCCTCAAAAATTTGAACAGAGAGTTGCCATATGACCTAGCAATTTCATTCTAGTTATACTAAATTAATTGAAAACATATGTTTATGCAAAAACATGCATTAATGTTCATAGCAGCCTTATTCATAATAACCAAAAAGTGGGAACAACCCAAATGTCCATCAACTAGGGAATGGGTAAATAATATTGTGTAGCCATATGATGGAATGTTATTTAGTCATAAAAAAGAATGACGTACCGATACACACTACAACAGAAATAAACCCTGAAAACATTATCCTACAGACACTAAAAACCACATATTGTGATTCCATTTACATTAAATGTTCAGAATGGGGAAAATCTATGGATATGTAAAGTAGGTTAGTGGTTGTCAGGGGCTAGGGCAAGGGGTGAATAGGGAGTGAATGTCAATGGATACAGAGCCCTGGAAGTGGACAGTAATAATGGATGTACAACCTTGTGAATACATGAAAAAAAATTTTTAATATAAAAATTAAAAAAACAGAGTTGCTTATTTTAAAATGGTGACTTTTTTGTTATGTGAATTATATCTCAATTTTAAAAATTGGTCAAAGTATTTCAATTAACAGATATTTGGAGTAAAAAAAACCATATTTTCCAAATTCATCTTACTTTGTTTTTAATTATTTTTTACTAGGTATAATAACATTATATAGTGCCGGAATACAACACAATGATGCAGTATTTGTACATATTGTGAAATGATCACCACAATAAGTTTATTTAACATCTGTTACCACACACAGTTACAGATTTTTTTCTTATAATGAGAACTCTTAGGATCTATTCTGTCAGCAACTTTCAAACATGCAATACAGTATTATTAAGTATAGCCACCATCCTGTGCATTACATCCCCATGAAGTATTAGTTTTATAACTGAAATTTGTACCTCTTGACCATCTTCACTCACTTTGCCCATCCCTCACCTGCTGCCCTCTAGCAACCACCAATCTGTTTTGTGTATCTGTGAGCCTATTACTTTTTTAATTCCACATATGTGAAGTGAGTAACATCATATGGTCTTTGTCTTTCCCTGTCTGACTGACTTCACTGAGCATAATGCTCTCAAGATCCATCCATGTTGTCATAAATGGTAAGATTTCATTCTTTTTAATGGCTATATAATATTGCATTATGTGTGTGTGTACACACACACATTTTCTTTATCCAAAAAATACATGTTGATTCCTTTTTTACATGACAAATTTGAAATGCATTAGAGATTAAATGTAGAAAATAAAATCATTAAAATTATAGCTTAATAAGGAATATATTTGTGTTTAGAAACTATAAAGAAAAGGATTGATACATTTGAGTATATTAAAATTTAAGACTTCTGAATGATACTAGCATAACTGGAATAAAACAAAAGTAGTAGATGCAAGAGAAAATATTTACAACCTATATAACAAAGGATTAATATTTGGAATGTATATGAACACATTAAAAAAGATATGCAGTAGTAATTCATATAATAAGAACTATAAATATTCAATAACCTCTGAAAGCTCAGTAATACTAATGAGATGTGAATTTAAAAAATTATTTGATAATAATATATTTTTCAATTTTTTTCCCTATCTTTAAAAACAGTATTAGCAAAGTTGTGTAAAAATGGTATTCACATGGACTATTAGTATAAGAATAAACTGAGACAACCTTTAGGGAGAATAATTCGGCAATAATTTGTGACTATAGTCAATAATTTGACAATACTCATAATATAATCCCATTGACACAAAGCAAAATGAAGCAAAACTACTTTCTCCACACCAAACTGTGAACACCACTACTTCTGGGAAAGAAGTAAGTTAGGAAGGGGTGAAATGGACTTCCATTTTTTAATGTGTGTCTCATCATTGTTTGAATTTTTACAAGAATAAACACTTATTTAAAATGTTAATTTGAAAAGGTATCTGCTGTGTAAGCAATACTGTGTAATTTTAAATCTCAATTTTAATTCATAATAAAATAGAAGAAAATTCTTACCTTCCAAATTTTCAATTTTTTCAATGTTGTTTAAAGCTAAATTCAAATATTCAAGTTTCTTGAGTTTGCTAACATTTTCTGAAATACACAAATCATGTAATTAACCTTCAAGATAAAAGACATTTTTACATAATCTATTGTGAAAATAATGAAGATCTATGGATTATGATGGTTACCAAAACCGTATTGCTTGTTCACGTCGGTACCTGTACATCAGACATTGTTGGCTGCCTGTGCAGCAACCACCTTTTCCTCCATCCTTCCTCGTACGGCCCAGTTCTGCTCTCGTCTCTGCCTAACCCTGACTCCAGGGGGTTAAGCCTAATGAACCAAGCTGGACTACTGCAGGGCAATCCCATGTCCTGACAGCTCAGGAACTCAGTCGAACAGACAGCCCTTGGCAGTCTCCTGGCAACCAGGTGCCGGAGAGGGCACACATACCAAGATATATATTCCATGCTTGGGGAGTTCCTTTTTTTCCCTGCTGGATGTTAAGAAGGAAGTATTATCCTTACTGATTCTCACACCCATCTTGCAGCCATGAGGAGACTAGCTGTAGGAGGACGCCCACCCCATGGCTGATGGAGCAGAGAGAAGGAATCAACTAGCACCGGAGACCGCCCCATCTCTAGGCTTGCAGTTGGGTACGATGTTAGATTTCTTTACTGGAAGTCACATTAAGTTGGGTTTTCCTCTACTTGAAGTCAAAATCATTCTGATACACACAAGATTATCATTTTTCATTAAAATGAAAGCCAATATAGGCAAAACAGTCAGCACAAATAAATCAAGGAATTGCTGTAGTGTGGGGCCCTTTACAAACAGCTAATGATACCAGAGCGAACATTGCCAAGTGCTCATTATATGCCACATAATTTTCTAAGCATTTTACATATATTATATCATTTAATCCTCATAATAACCCCATGAGGTAAAAATTATTGTTGTCTCTCTTTTACAAATAAGGATACAAATCACAGAGAATTAATCCACTTGCTCAAGGTTAAGTGGTAGAGCCAGGAGATTTGCCTCCAGAGCTTGGCACTAAATTGTCACACTACACCTTCAAAGAACTGTGCTTTCTAAGATGATGTGAATGTAGAAAACCCTGCTAAGGAATGTGCATTGTGCACAACCTCACTCAAAAATGCCTCATTTGCCTATTTTTCAAGGATATTATGAAGATAAAATACAATGATTATAGACCTCACCTTTATCATCATTACGTTCCACTTACAATTTACAAAATACCATATATTTGTTCCATTAGACCTGAGAATAACAGTTTTCCTTTCTAAGCCTCAGTTTACTTGTTTTTTGAAATGAAGATTTTGGAATAAAATGCTAAAGTTTCTCTCAGCAATTAGATTCTTCTAAGTAATACTGATGTTTATAAAAGGTCCTCTAGGCCACATCTGGGCATTTGACAGTCATCAGATTTGTTGAGCTCTCTGTGTCAAGGATTATGATAGATGGAGTGTCTGGTCTGCATCCTGAATGAAAACACTTGAAGTTATTACTGTTGAAATTGCCAGCCTATGATAAAAGACCTGTTCCTTCCCCACACTTGTTGCATGTATAACCCTCTAAATATGAAGAGTCATCTGGTGTGAAAGATTTATTCGGGAAGGATTTCTTAAGCTATCCCTTGAGGACAGCGGGCCAAAGGGGTTGGGAAGAAAAAGGCTCTGTAAGTAACAATGCCTAGAGCCTCCGGGCAGCAGGTGGGGGAGTCGGTGCTCTAGCCCCAACCACCCTGGAAGCACCTCTCACCAGCTGCCATCCCCAGACCTGTAAACTTGCGGTGGAACAAATCTTTCCCCCAGTTCAAAGAGCTCAGCTCTCAGCTTTACCCAGTCTTGAGGCTCCGGGAAATCTGTTACAAATGCAAAGTCCAGGAGCCCACCCAACAGGCTTTGGTCAGTAGATGTGGGCTTTAGCAGGACCCCAGATGGGTCCTCAGCTCACGTATGGATCAACACTGAGCAGAACCTTCACTGCAGCCCATATGGACCTCGGGATGACAAAGAGAGCTTCGAGAAAGGCAACTGTTTTGCAAACTTCTGTCTACCTCAATCGCACAAGAGTAAGTGTGAATCCTAGAGAAATAGTTTTACTTGCTAAATAAGTGCCTAAATGCCTATGGGTGGAGTAGTGCTGAAAAATCCCATTATTAGGATTTAAAAGAGTGTTTAATTTAAGAATACTTTGGAAGCAAAATTTAAGCTTTCTCACAGCTCTGAAAAGGACCGAAATACTATGCTACTAATTAGTAATTGTGATGGACCCAGCTGTGGAGATGAAAATTTCGGGAACTCTTTTAGCTGTGTACAATTAGGATGGGTCTTTAGTGCCCCCATGCATAAAAGCTGGTGGTTTTCTATAACAGCCTTTTTAATTGAACAATGTGCCAGAGTTTCTAATTTCTGATAAAGTGAAAGATGCCAAAAATAATTACCTGAAGAAATTTAAAGAATTTACCTTCGAAAAATGATATAAATTTTTGCAACCCTAGAGCCAGTTTTGAATTATCCACCAAACTAGGGCAAGTGTACCCCTAGGGTTTCTTGGCTCAGCAGTACTAACATTTGGGGCCGGGCAATTCTTCACCGGGGTGGGGGGCTGGCCTGGGCACTGCAGGCAGTTAGCAGTGTCCCTGAGCTCCGCACACTACATGCCAGCAGAAGCACCCCCATTCCTCCCCCCCCCACACACTTGTGACAACCAAAAATGACTCCAGACATTGCCAAATGACACTGTGGAGAACCACCGTAGATCAAATATTAAAATATCATCTTAGCAGCTGATCTGTGGACTCTACCACCAGAACCCACAGGAGATGGTGATTTCTGGGATCTCCCTGCTAGCACACAAGACACCGTTTAGAGCCCCATATCTCTATAAAGTAGGGGGCTCCTGTGGGGAGGGGAAGCCTGTGGTTGTCCAGCTCTGCATGTGACTAGGTGGATGAGTTAAATTCTGGGGGCAGCATTAGAAAGCCCACTTGGCTGCAAGACTAAGCCACATTCTCCAAAGTGTTACTTCTTATCTAATATTTTGATCTTCATCCACCTGCCTCCTATATTTACCTCTCATTTCATCCCAAACTGGGGCACTAAATGGATGTAACTGAGGCACCTGCTCAATATCCAATTTGGAGCCCAGTGCCATGCACATGTATATTCTCAATAAACCTGGCAGAACTGGCCCTCATAGGCTGTAGGAATCCGATAAGGATTTGCTGAACCCCACATAATCCTTTCTGAGTGGTGTTGAACCATGACAAATTCCTGAATTATATCCTCCTTCCTTTCAAACTTTTGAAAAACCAGGCCAAAAATGAGCAGGTCAACTAATATGCTCCTGCCTTTAGCTGTTCCTGCCTTGATGGTGGTCTTGAGGGGCAGGGAGACCAACCAACCTTAGAAAGATAGGGGGACATGTTCCATAACAACTCAGGAGATGGCTGCCTATTTCCCCACGTAATTTCTTTTTCAGCTGTTGTTTTCCTCTAAGAATAACACATTTTCCAAAGTTCTCCCAGTCAAAATGTTAAAGAAACCATGAGGAAAAGGCCTGACAACTTACCAATTTTTCCAATGAGATTATTTTGAAGATAGAGGATTTTTAAATCCCGGCACCATTTGTCAATATGTTCCAGTCTCTCTATTTCTTGCTGATGCAAGGAGAGTTCCTCCAGGGAAAAAATTACACAGTCATTGTGTTCTGCATTCCGTCTGATAAGATCTTCTGTGACTGTAAGAAAATGTGTTGCATATTACATCTCCATCCCCCCATTCATCATCAGGTTATTACATTACTAATGGACTGGTTTTTCTTTGCAGTCAAATACCAATTTTCCAGGCCTGAGTGATTTTTTTAAAGAGAAGACATCAGAGAAATGCTGCCTTCTGCTGGAGTCTTGTGACCTATGGTGAGTCAGAGGGAAGAAAGAGATGATACCTTTGTCTCTTTTGGTGCAGGGTCTGCATGTATTTTGCTATATGGATGGAGACACGGTTGTGGGTAATGACTATAAGACCGCTGATACGGAATCTTGTAGTAGTATGTATCATACCCAACTGGATGAGGCCCACACAGAGTAAACCAACACAGAGCAATTGCTGAGAGGCACAATCGGGTGCACAGAGGGCAAAATATGAAACCACCTCCCATCATTCAATAAGGTAAGGTTCATTCATTCATTTAACTGATATTTACTAATTTAACAAAAGTAGAAGAGAAAGGAGTGGAACACCCTAAATTTTACTTCGCATTTTATCAAGCAACCACCACTGGTTCTGTTTCCCAGAGGGATAAGGGAAACTGCTCACAGCCCAAGGGGTGAGGAGAGTCCCCTCCCCTATGACAAGAGCAAAGTGCAGCACCAGGCTGGCCTGACTCAGCAGTTCAGGACCTTGTGATGACAGCAGACAGCCCCAAGGGGCTGGAGACTGCACCGTGGTCCACAGCTAGAGCCCAGAACAGACAGGAATCCTTTCCCTAGAACATACTCAAATGAAAGAGGCCATGACGATGGAGAAACCCTTCATTTCCCAGTGCTATTAAAAAATTATTAATCCACTAGAACCCTCACATTTTTGGTGTAATGTGAAAATGCCCAGCCCAAGAGACAATAAAGATTATTTATTGCCACTTACAAGGTTCCAGGCACTATCCTAAATGCTTTGCATGTGTAAATTACTGTTTACTTATGTCAGATGGGGGACTGAAGCACAGAGTTTGAATAACTTGCCCAAAGTCTTGGTAATAAGTGCCAGGGCTGGGTTTTGAGTGCAGGAATTTGGCTCCCCACCTTGTGCTTCTAGCCACTGTGCTACACTGCCCCAAACATTAGCAAGTAAGAGCCTCTCAAGACTTCTCAGGCTCCCTAAAGGTACAGGTTCCTCTAGCTAAGACAAAGCTCTTCATAGCACCTTTAGCTGCCCTGTTCTATGCCACATCCTTATTAAAAGTAGAGTTTGCCTTTTTTTTCCAAATGTGTCCTATGAACTTGATCATTTGTGTGCAGTTAGTTGAAGCCCCTGCTAACTCTAGTGGTAGGAGATGGGGCCGCATGCAATGGCGGTTCTTTGGAAGAAAGACGGGGGGAATATAGAGGTTGCAAGATTAAAATACCACACATGGGGAGTGTCCTGCTGCTCTAAGCTGTGGCTCAACCAACAGACAGGCATGACTGCAAACCAGGCCCTGGGGAGAGGTGGGCCAAAGTGGCTGAGAAGGAGGCTAATAGGGCAGCCCACCAGCCCCGGCTCAGAGGTCCCCACTGCCGGCTGCACTCTGCTGTCACTGCACAACACCCCTTGCCTGCTCTATTCAAGGAAAAGAAACAAAAGTTTCTGAAAACCAAACCTGTAAGAGAAGGGCATCAAAACTACTCTCCACACATCCCATCACCAAGCTGGTTCTAACAGCTTAAATCAACTGCTAGTAAGTGGGTGCAGACAAGTGGAGGACACAGCAAAGCTGCGGTGCAGAGTCAAACCTATTATCTGTCTCTGCGATTTGCCTACAAGAATTCTCTTAGCAAGTCTGCAACATGGGTTAAAGGGTTAAGATGGTGCAACTAAGTGTTATTTCAGCTACCTTAAGGAAATGTGAGAACCACTCAGCACTCTGGGTGAGATCCAGCTCCCCTCAGGCACCATGTTCTGGCACAGAACCCAGGGAGTTTGAAAAATATGTATTAAAACGTAGCCTTCTGGGTGCTATGAAGGGAATGCATTTTATTTGGCAGTTTGATTACCATTTGATACGTGGGCCTCCACTTACATGCTTTCCGTGGATCCCCAGTCATCCCGGAAGGCTTAGTGGGGGATCCACATTGAAGATACAAGCCTGACTCTAATCCCACAGAAGCTGCCATCTGTAAGTACGGATCAGTCAAAACTGTCCAGGGGAATTCTGACAGCATTTTATTAAGTATCACTTGGTCTCTGGCCTCAGATGACTGTATCAGCATCTGCAGAACCCCTATGGGCTTCTTGGATCTTAGGGACACTAAAGGTGTCACAGGCCCCTCCAGCACTACAGTCTTAAATTCTTTTCCAATTTGCTCAACCCTAAAGGCTGGCAGGTTCCTCCAACTGCTGACAAAGTTCCTATAGGCAACAAACAGCCTTCCTCTGTTCTCTCACTACACCTTTCTTAAAATTTAAGGAATTCTTTTCATTATGCTCTTATATGTGTGAATTTGATCATTTCCTTGCAATTGTCAAATATTCCATTTCAGAAGCATGAAGATACTAGGAAGAAATTGTGTTGATCCCTCTCTCTCTCCTAACCATAAGAATTAAGATAACAAAAATCACTCTTAGTTGAGGGGGGTGGGGGACAGGAAACTCCCTTAGCATAAATTACTAATTTCTCTCTCTCACACACACACACGGGAAAGGAGGGACTATGAGTTCATTTAGCATCACATGGAAGTTTGCTGAACAGAAATCAGGATAGATTAAAAGAAAACGGAGAATCACAGAGAAAGGAGGTAGAACTGTGAAGGGCTAGAATTTCCCAGTGGCCCTTTTCCGAACTTTTGTATATTAAGCAAACTGCTGTGTGGCATACCGTCTTCTGGCACTCGAGAAATTGTTGTTGTACAATCCTGCCTCTCTTGTAATGGCAAACATTTGTACAAAAATCAGAGCCCCCAAGAAGAAATGTGTAAGATAACCTATATGATATATGGAGATGATAGTGTTTCATACTTTTAATCAGGAAAGCATTTGGCAGTTTTATATTCTATATCATTTAGACCAAACGTTCTTTAATTCCAAGGAGCATTGTTTACCTTTAGAAAGTCCTATTCCAAATAATACTGGATTTATAAGAAATCATTCTTGAAATTTTTAAATATTTTGGAAGCATTAATATGTCAACATGAGATTATTTCAAGAGAGATGGCATCACAACGCCTATCATCTGGTACAGAAGAACAGGCCAAGGTACTGCACAAGACAATGCTCCCACTTCCCTATTTTATAAAAATTCAAATAGGAAATAAAGCATTTGTAAGAAATGTGGATTGTAAGAAGTGTCTCACTCATAGAGATGCTAACCGAAATGTGCATGGCTAGAGGAATGAGCGGCTGAAGCAGAATACTGACAGTTTTAACCACAGATTCATACTTACAACATTAAAAGAATGCTGCTGTGGAATCCAAAGATTTAACCAAAACTCACCAGCCAGCCTAGGCTTCTTTTCAGTTTCTTGCTGTGGTGAGGTTCTCCCTAACTTGAGAGGGTGCCAATGCAATGGCTTTGCAGGCTAAGGAGGCAAAAGGCAGAAGGAGGTTTCTGGAATCCTAGAGTTTGTCAGGCCATGTTGTTTCTACAAAGCTTCCCAGTGTATTAAGCAAAATTCTAGAAACTCCCAAAGCCGACAATTTAGTGTTCATTCTTTCAGGATTTCTATCATATTTTATAAACAGCACTCTATTTCTAGCTGGATTAGAATAAAGTCAACAATAAATGTTTATGGCAGATTTTGCATAATTTTTAATTATCTTGAAAGACCTAGCAGATAAATAAATGAAATAGAGATTTAAGAGAAATGAAAGGATTATAAATACAAGATAGTTACTTCTTATAGCATCTAAACCTTTTCTTCTTTTATTATTTTTGATGGAAATTTTTAAAAACAAGATTACTCACTTCTTGGTTTTTTTTTTTTACTGATTCTGGGTCATCACAAGGAGCGTCAGGAGCACACTGCACCAGAAACCACGATACCAGTAGGAGCCCCGGAGTAGAGGCTGCTGTTAAAGAGCATGATAAAGTGCTAGGGGGCAATGACAGTAACGTGCAGAAAGCACACCGAGTACAAAGGAGGGACAGGAGGGTGTCACAAGAGGCAGCATGCAGAGGCCTGAGCTGAATCTTGAAATGTGAGTAGGTATTTGCCAGATAAACAAATGAGGAGAGGGCACTTCAGGCTTCAGTAGCTGCTATGATGCACTGCTCAGCTCCCCCTTCAGAACTGAAGGACTCATTCCTCTAACTGCTGGGAGTTCTGCCAAGAGACAAACATCAGCTGCCCTCCTTCTTTAGACGTCACCTCAGCTGAAGAGACACCTCAACCAAGGTCAGGCCCCCTCCCAGGAAAGTCCATACCCAGTGCTGGTTGATGGCGAGCTATGAAGGCTCAGCCCTCTCATCCCAACTTGGGAGAATTAGAAGGTCCAGTCCAAAGTCAGAGCTCTTTCCAAACTCCAAGAAATTTAGCTAAGGCCTTTGTTAAGATGCATCAGAGCCCAACTGCCCTCTCTGCCAGTCTTGCTCTCTCCCCTCCCCACTCCCTAATAAACCTCCTGCACGCTAATCACCACCAAAAAGCCTGCTTCTTGGGGAGCTCAACCTGGAAGAGCTGATGCCAGAAGGGGTACATAAAAGAAGATGTAGTTAACACAGGACTTTGAAGCTGGATTCTGCTGCCTGAGAGGCAATGAGGACACCATTACCATGGTAGGTGGAGCACAGATGCATCTGGCACAAGGCAGCTGTGCAATGTATAATGTTTGTAGTGCTGTTGAAGAGACGTGGCATCTTAATCCATTTGGAATACTAACAAAAACACCATAAACTAGGTGGATTTAAAGAACAAACATTTGTTTCTCACTGTTCTGGAAGCTGGAAGTCCAAGACCACAGCATCAGCAGATTCAGCGCCGGCTGAGAGCCTGCTTCCCCACTGATGGCATCTCATATGGAGGAAGGGGCAAGCTAGGCTCTGGGGCCTCTTTTGTAAGGGCAAAATCCCAACCATAGGAGCTCCACCCTCATGAACTAATCACCTCCCAAAGGCCCCACCTCCTAGTACCACCACCTTGATGGGTAAGATTTCCGCATGTGGATTTGAGAGGGAGGCAGAAATACCCAATGAATAAAAATGAGACACTACAGAGGGAATGCACTAGTGAGAGTGACACACCAGGCATTTGAGACTATGGAAAGAAAAAAGGTCTCAAGCATCATTTCCTTTTTAAGAAACCAGAAAATGAACAAATTCAATCCAAAGGAAGCAGGCAGAAGAGGGAAAAAGGATAATACCAGAAATCAATGAAATGGAAAGCAGAACAATAGACAAATATCCATACACATTCCTTAAGAAAAAAAAGTTCATAAACTTGTAGCCAGACTGACCAGTAAAAAACAGAAAAGACATAAATTACCATTAGGAAAGAGAGTGACATCATATAGATTTTACGGACATTTAAAGGTTAATAGGTAATATAAAATAATAAATTCAAGAATTTAGATTAAATGGAAAAAATCCCTTAAAAGGAACAAACAACCAAGGCTCACTCACTAAGACATAAACTGAACAGCACTGTATCTACTAAAATAATTGACTATGTAGATAAAAATCTTCCCACAAAGAAAACAATAGAACAAATGTCTGCACTGATAAATTCTACCAAACATTTGAGGAAGAAAAATACCCAGTATACAAACTCTTTCAGAAAATTTAAGAGGAAGAATACTCCCTAATATATTCTATAAGGCCATTACCCTGAATCCAAAACCAGAAAAATACATGGCAAGAAAAGTACAGATTAATGGCTCTCATGAACACAGATGCAAAAATACTAAAAGAGAAGTGTAGCAAATCAAACCCAACATTATAATTGAAGGATAATGCATCATAACTAAGTGGGGTTTATCCCATGCATGCAAGGTTGGTTTAAGGCTTAAAAACCCATGAAATATACAACATTAAGGTGTGAAAAAAAAAGATAATACTAGTAAATGCAGAAAATGGATTTGATAAAATCCAACATCCATTCCTTATTTTTTTAAAAAAAGAAGAAAACTTGCAGCAAACTAAGAATACAGAAGAACTAACTCAACCTGATAAAGGGCAACTACAAAAGACCTACAACTAACATCACACTTAGTGGCCTACAAAAGACCTACAACTAATATCAGACACAAAGACTGAATGCTCCCCCTAAGATTGGGAAAAAGGCAAAGATTTATGTTCTCACCACATCAACATTGTATTGAAGGTTTTTGCAAAAAAGGAAATAAAAAGAAAAACAAGGCATTCATTTAGTAAGGGAAGAAGTACAATTATCTCTATGTGCAGATGACACAACTAGCTATGGACAACATCCAGTGGAATCAACACAAGCTACTAGAACTAGTAACAGAGGTTAGAAAGTCCGCAGGATATAAGATCTATTGAAAAGAGCATATGTCTGTATACCAATACCCATTTACAATGGCACCAAAATATGAATGGATACATCTGACAAATACTTGCAAGGTCTATCCACTGAAAATTACAAAAAAAATACTGCAGAGAAAAAGTTCTAAGATCTACATAGATGGAGACATATGCCTGTTCATGGGTCAGAAGATTCATGATTGTCAAGATGTCCACTCTCCCCATATTGAGATACATATTTAACACAATTCCAGTCAAGATCTAAGCAGGCTTTTTTATACAAATTGCCAAAATGATACTAAAACCATATAGAGATGCAAAGGATCTAGGGTCACCAAAACAATCTGGAAAGAGAAAAATGAATTTGGAAGACTAACACTACCTGATTTTGAGATTTATTATAAAGCTACAGTAATCAAGACAGTGTAGTACTGGCATAAAGAAAGACAAACAGACCAATGACTCAGAAAAAGAAATTCCAAAATAGACCCATACCTATGTAGACAAGTGACTTATCCAAAGGTGCAACAGCAATTTGACAGAGAAAGGACAGTCTGCAACAAATGCTATGACTGGAGTCTCACATTATAAAAAAAGAACTTTAACCACTTCACATCATATCCAAGAACTGAGTTAAATGGATGATAGACTAATGTGAAGCCTAGGAGGGGCTTAAAGATGGCGGCATGAGAAGTAAGACAGAAACCTTCTGCCAAAACCACATATAATAAGAAAATACAGCAAATACAACTAATCCTGAAAGAGCGACAGGAAAGAAGACTGCAACAGACTGCCTACATCTGGGGAAAAGAGAAAACCTCATGGAAAAGGGTAAAGTAGCAAAGCTGCAGTCTGGCAAGACCCAAGTCCTTTCCCCACCCCAGCTCACCAGCAGGAGGAAGAGAAAGGGAGCGGGGAGGCGGTGGAGGCCTAACACTGCTGGACACCCAGCCACGGAGATCTGCTCTGGGAGCATGGACCTACATTACATGGTGCTCTGGAGAATAGTGGGGTTGGAAAGCTAACACAGGCAGAATACTTGGAGAGACTGAGATTCCATCGGCTTGTGGAGGACAGGTACCCACAACTGACTGCTCTGGGACAAAAGAAAGGTGGGCACTCTGAGAAACTTCCCAACAGTGAGAGGGAAAGAGGCAAGGATTGCACAGAGTTTGCTGCTCAGGAGAAAGGATGGGTGGACAAAATCACCCGGGCACACTCAGTCAGGCAGGTTGAAAACTTTTGGAAGGTTTGGGTGCTCCATGCACATGGCTGGCAACACAGCCCCAAGACCCCCCACCACAATATTCAGCTCCTTTCTCCAGGCCAGCACCAGCTCACAAACCTACTACCCCTGCCATTGTGCCAGGCCAGCCAGATGGCTGCACTGCCTATGCCAGCTACAAGGATGTAGCATAGAGACTCCTCCCTGTGCACTCAGCCAGCTGGCCCTGGCAGTGGACACAGGCACTGTAGCTGGGAAGCAGGAAAGAGCTCTTTCCTCCCGGTAGGCACCAGCACCGATTGCCTGCCATCACCCCTGGTGCTAAGTAGCTCCACAGAGTACAGCTTCTGGGCACTAGAGGGCACTGCGTACATGAAGTTATTATTCCATGTTATTCATTACAAATATGAAACGTCAAAAGAACCTGGTACAAACCAAAATCCCACAAACACCAGAAAGAGGGCCAAGTGAAACTGAAATCACCAATCTTCCTGATAAAGATTTCAAAATAAAAATCATAAGCATGCTCACAGAGCTACAGAAAAATATTCAAGACTTCAGGGAGGACATCAAGAAAGAGATAGAAACTTTGAAAAATACAGCATCCAAAATGAAACATACAATGCAGGGATTCAAAAGCAGATTAGATGAGGTAGAGGAGATGGTAAATGAAATAGATACTAGAGAACGGGAATACAAAGAAGCTGAAGTACAGAGAGAAAGAAGAATCTCTATGAATGAAAGAATATTAAGAGAACTGCATGACCTATCCAAATGGAACGAATAGAAGTGCATAGATCTCCGAACACAAGGGACCCAAGGAAGACATCACCAGGACATATAATAATTAAAATGGCAAAGATCAAAGACAAGGACAGAGTATTAAAAGCAGCCAGAGAGCCATCCTGCCCAAAGCAATCCCTATGAAATTACCAACAGCATTCTTCAATGAACTGGAACAAATAGTTCAAAAATTCATATGGAACCACCAAAGACCCCGAATAGCCAAAGAAATACTGAGAAGGAAGAATAAACTGGGGGGGATCTCGCTCCCCAACTTCAAGCTCTACTACAAAGCCACAGTAATCAAGACAATTTGGTACTGGCACAAGAACAGAGCCACAGACCAGTGGAACAGATTAGAGACTCCAGACATAAACCCAGACATATATGGCCAATTAATATTCGATAAGGGAGTCATGGACATACAATGGGGAAATGACAGTCTCTTCAACAGATGGTGCTGGCAAAACTGGACAGCTACATGTAGGAGAATGAAACTGGATCACTGTCTAACCCTATATACAAAAGTAAATCTGAAATGGATCAAAGACCTGAATGTAAGTCATGAAACCATAAAACTCTTAGAAAAAAACATAGGCAAAAATCTCATGGACATAAACATGAGTGACTTCTTCATGAACATATCTCCCCAGGCAAGGGAAACAAAGGCAACAATGAACAAGTGGGACTATATCAAGCTAAAAAGCTTCTGTACAGCAAAGGACAACACCCATAGAACAAAAAGGTATCCTACAGTATGGGAGAATATATTCATAAATGACAGATCCGATAAAGGGTTGACATCCAAAATATATAAAGAGCTCACGCACCTCAACAAACAAAAAGCAAATAATCCAATTAAATGGGCAGAGGAGCTGAATAGACAGTTCTCTAAAGAAGAAATTCAGATGGCCAACAGACACATGAAAAGATGCTCCACATCGCTAGTCATCAGAGAAATGCAAATTAAAACCACAATGAGATATCACCTCACACCAGTAAGGATCGCCATCATTGAAAAGACAAACAACAAATGTTGGCGAGGTTGTGGAGAAAGGGGAACCCTCCTACACTGCTGGTGGGAATGTAAATTAGTTCAACCATTGTGGAAAGCAGTATGGAGGCTCCTCAAAAAACTCAAAATAGAAATAAAATTTGACCCAGGAATTCTACTTCTAGGGATTTACCCTAAGAATGCAGCACTCCAGTTTGAAAAAGACAGATGCACCCCTATGTTTATCACTGCACTATTTACAATAGGGAAGATATGGAAGCAACCTAAATGTCCATCAGTAGATGAATGGATAAAGAAGATGTGGTACATATACACAATGGAATATTACTCAGCCATAAGAAAAAAACAGATCCTACCATTCGCAGCAACATGGATGGAGCTAGAGGGCATTATGCTCAGTGAAATAAGCCAGGCAGAGAAAGAGAAGTACCAAATGATTTCACTCATATGTGGAGTATAAGAACAAAGGAAAACTGAAGGAACAAAACAGCAGCAGAATCACAGAACCCAAGAATGGACTAACAGTTACCAAAGGGAAAGGGACTGGGGAGGACGGGTGGGAAGGGAGGGATAAGGGTGGGGAAAAAGAAAGGGGGCATTACAATTAGCATGTATAATGTGGGGATGGGCATGGGGAAGGCTGTGCAACACAGAAAAGACAAGTAGTGATTTTACAGCATCTTACTACGTAGATGGACAGTGACTGTGAAGGGGTATGTGGGGGGGACTTGGTGAAGGAGGGAGCCTAGTAAACATAATGTTCTTCATGTAATTGTAGATTAATGACACCAAAAAAAAAAAAGAGGTCTATCAAAGTGTTTGAAGACATGCCAGACTAAACACAGCAATAATCCTGAGCTGGATTCTGTACTAGGCAAAGATATGCTAGAAGAGACATTGGACCATGTGGGGAAGTTGGGGTTCCTGTTGCCAGGATCCTCACTGAACTTAAACCACCTGATGATGTAACTGGCCTGTTCCTAGGCTACTGCTTCCACACCTGTAGGCAATAAGCTATTACTGCACCGTATAGAGAGCTTGGCCCAGTGCTCTGGGCGGAGGCAAGAGATGCTAGTGCTCGACCTACTATTTGGTCACATTGAATCCATAGCGAATTTGCCTGGAGCTGAAACCCATTGGCAAGACAATTGTTGAAAGTCGGCAGGGTTCATTGTTGACCAAGGAAAAAACAGGCTGCCCTTATGGGAGGGGTGCTTCAGCGGGCTGCCCCTGTGAATGGGGAGACAGTGGATTGTCCCCCAGTGGGTATGTGGTCTGAGGTGGCTTGCCTCCTAGAGGACTGGGCCCCACCCCAGGACAGGAGGCAAGTCGAGGTGACACCTGAGGCAGTAGGGGTGGCCCTTGGTATAGTAAGAAGGTCTTTGAGAAACAGAGTGCCTGTGAGGCAGTGGGGACTGTGGGTTGGCTGCTTTTCACAGTATTAAAAAGGTCTACAAAAGAGACCCAAGAAATGGCGACATGAGAACACAAGTGCAAACTTCTGTGGATTCCCTGAAGAAGGAAATGGCATTGATGCAAGAGGAGGCAGCACAAGAACACCGGCAGCAAGGTGCCATTGAAGAGGTAAAAAATTCCTCATAGAATGAGACTGCAGTGCTGCCAAGTGTTCTGGAGGAGGAAGAGGCCATCAAGGAAAAGGAAGAACTGAGGAAAGCACAGGCGGAGGTGGCATGAGAACGCCAACTGTGAAGCATTGAGGTGAAGGTAAGAGAGCTGCTGAAGACTGAGCTGGCATTGTTGTGAGGAACAGGTAGAAAAGGGAAAGGTCGTAGTAGAGGCACTCAGGGGAGGGGAGAGAAAGGTGCCATCTGCCCCAGAAATGGAGGAGCTGGGGAGGGATGAAGGGGTGGTGCCGGAGGCACTGGCCCCTCCTGTATTGAAAGCACGCCCAGTGGTTGTAAAGAAAATAAAGACCCAGCAGTTGAAAGTTCCCCAAGGAGAGGAGCAGCCCCCTCCCCAGGTCGTGGAGCAGTCTGTGGTCCACCCCTATACTCAGGCTGAGCTGGTGGATTTGGGCTCCCGGTTTAGGCAGAAGCCCTTGGAGTCAATATTAGCTTGGCTCCTGTGTCTGTGGGACTGAGGGGTGGATGGAATTGTTCTGTCGGGATTAGCGATGGGAAAGCTGTCTTCCCCGACAGTGCAGCCTGCCTTGAGGCAGCGATTACAAAATGCACATCAGACCCCAGGGAGTCACTCCCTCTTCAATTGGCTTATGGCCACACTTCGTGCTGTGTGGCCCAATCTGGGTGATCTACCAACCTCTCCTGTTAGATGGCAGACATATGCTGAGCTCCAACAGGTGTTACAAGAGCTAGGCATAAGAAATACCTTCTATAGTCCAGAGAATTATGGCCCATATGAAGAGATTTTCACTACTGGGATGAGAAATATTGTACTTCAAATGGCTCCTACATCCCTCTTTGGGTCTCTAGTGGCCATTCTTTCCCCTCACTTAGGGCAGCCCATAAGTGAGGTGACATGTACAGTAGCAGACTTAGAAGAGGCTGAAGCAAAGAGAACCTGTAAAGAAATAAGATCTGTTATTCACAAGAAGAATTTACAGGGGCCCCTGAAGGTTATGAGGACCTAGATGTGGGTTGATTTAATACAGGCAGGAGCAGATGGAAGGAAATTAGATGGGAAGTCAAATAGGATCTTACTAGAGCTATGGCAACAGCTGAAACCAGAGCAGCAGTTCCAGCCATTAAGACCAAAGAGGCAGAGGTCAGAGACAGAGACACAAGTCCGGCCTGTGTGTTTGCAAGACTTCCTGCTGGAGACTGAGCCAACCTTACTGAGCCCACACAGGAAGGTGATTGGGGAACATGTTTTGACAGAGGAGAAGGTCAAGGTATCTTCCCTGAGGGACCAGGGGGGAACTGGAGGCCACATGTTAAAATAGCTATTCATTGGTCCCCAGTGAACATACAACGTGACCTGGCTCTGGTGGACATGGGATGAATGCTCACTGATTCATGGTAATCCTGAGCAGTTCCCAGGGACCCCCACTATCATAGATGGATACAGGGGGAAGGCTATCAGAGTGAAATAAGCCCAAATCCCTTTGGGAATAGGGCATCTACCCCCAAAAGAGTATACTGTATATATATCTCCTATGCCTGAGTATATTTTGGGGATTGATATCCTGCAGGGCCTATGGTTGCAAACCACTGCAGGTGAGTTCAGACTGAAGGTACATGTGGTGAAGGCAGTTCTGAGTAGACATGCTAGACACCCGCCCATAACTTTGCCTGTGCCTCGGCAGGTGACTAATACCAAACAATATAAACTGTCTGGAGGGCATAAAGAGATTGGAGAAACTCTCCAGGAGCTGGAAAAGGTGGGTATTATAAAGCCCACCCATAGTCCTTTCAACTCTCCAGTGTGGCCAGTAAAAAAGCCAGATGGCTCCTGGAGTATGACTGTGGATTACAGAGAACTGAATAAAGTCATACCCCCTATGCATGCTGCTGTCCCCTCTATTGCAGGCTTGATGGATACCCTCAGCCATGAACTAGGAACATACCATTATGTGGCAGATCTTGCTAATGCCTTCTTTTCCATTGACATTGAGCAGGAAAGTCAGGAAGAGTTTGCCTTCATGTGGGAAGGATGGCAATGGACTTTCACTGTCCTCCCACAGGGATACCTCCACAGCCCCACCATTGGTCATGGACTTGCAACCCAGGACTTGGCTATATGGGAGAAACCACCAACGGTGTGATTGTACTGTTATATTGATGATGTTATGCTCACTTCCGATTCTCTTTCAGATCTAGAAGGTGCAGCACCTAGACTGCTGCAACATTTGCAGGAGAAAGGATGGGCTGTGAATAGTACCAAGGTTCAGGGACCTGGTTTGTCTGTCAAATTCTTGGGGGTCATCTAGTCAGGTAAGACCAAAGTTATACCAGAGGCAGTTATAGATAAAGTCCAGGCCTTTTGTACCCCTACAACTGTAGCATTGCTACAGGAGTTTCTGGGTCTTCTAGGCTACTGGAGAGTGTTTATCCTGCACTTGGCACAAATTCTGAAGCCGTTATACCAGTTGGTACGAAAGGGCATCAGGTGGGACTAGGATTAGACATGTGCATCTGCCTTTACTACAGCAAAATGGGCAGTCAAGGCCATGCAGGCCTTGAGTGTGATAGACCCATCATGGCCCTGTGAGCTGCTGGATGTTCATGTCACTGAAGACGGTTATGGCTGGGGTCTCCGGCAGCAGCTTGAACGAACTTGCCAACCCGTTGGATTCTGTTTACAACTCTGGAAGGGGGCAGAGGTACGATACACTTTGATAGAAAGACAACTGGCTGCCGTGTATCATGCTTTGCTGGCTACAGAACCCGTCACTGGACTGGCCCCGATAAAGGTAATAACCACCTATCCCATCTTGGGTTGGGTACAAGACTGGACCCAAAAGCCAAGCAGTGGTGTGGCACAAATGCCCACACTGGCCAAGTGGGGTGCTTACCTACAGCAGCACAGTGCCCTCTCTAGTAGCCCCTTGAGGGAAGAACTCCAATGCTTATTGGGGCTGGTGACACATACTAGTGAAAAGCAGGAAGAATCTGCTTTTGAACCATTAGTAGCAGAGAGTCCCTATCGGGAGGGAAGAGCCCCTATACCCAAAGACGCATGGTACACAGACGGCTCCAGCCATGGGCAGACCCCAAAATGGAGGGCCATAGCCTTCCATCCTAAGACTGAGACAATATGGATGGAAGATGGTGACGGGAAGAGCAGCCAAGGGGCAGAGTTGTGGGCTGTGGCTTGTGATCAGCCTCCCCTATAGTTGTCTGCACTGACAGCTGGGCTGTCTATCAGGGCTTGACCCTGTGGCTACCAACATGGTACCATGCCAACTGGCTGGCTGGTCACCGACCCCTTTGGGGGCAGGAATTGTGGCAAGACTTATGGGCTTGTGGTCAGACAAATAATTACAGTGTACCATGTGACAGGTCATTTGCCATTGGCACCCCCAAGAAATGATAAAGCAGATAAATTGTCCCAGATACGTTGGTTAGAAGGAACGCCTGCCTCTTATGTAGTCCAATGGTTACATCAGTGTTTGTTGCATGCAGGGCAAAAGACAATGTGGGCTGTAGCCCATCGGTGGGGCTTTCCTTTGACCTTTGAAGAAGTTAGTAGAGCCCGGCAGGAGTGTGTCATGTGCTCCAAAAGGGACTTACACCAAGTTCCACAGCAACATGGGACAATAGCAAAGGGGCCTATACCCCTAGTCAGGTGGCAGATAGACTATATTGGGCCTCTACTTGTGTCAGAAGGATATCGGTATATCATGACTTGTGTGGACACAGCTACTGGACTTCTGGTTGCTTTTCCTAACCATTGTACAGACCAGTGGATGACCAAAAGAGGCCTGGAGTAACTTTTTGCCACATATGGCCAACCACAGGTAAATGAGAGTGATCAGGGCACCCATTTTACTGGACATACACTGCAAGAATGGGTGCGACAGCTGGGAATCAAATGGAAGTTTCATGTGCCATACAATCCTACCGCAGCAGGCATGATAGAGAGGCACAATGGCTTGTTAAAATCTGGACTAAACTCAGATACCAATAGTCTGCGGGGATGGTCAGTCCACCTATGGACCGTGCTACGGTGTTTGAATGAGAGACCCCTAAAGGGAGCCCTGAGCCCCGTAGGCATGTTAACACCTATGGATGCCTCCCCCATACAACTGCAAGTATAAACCAAGGAAGAATCACTGAAGCCGAGGTTCGGCCACCAGAATAACATCTTGCTGTTAGCACAACTGCACTGAACCCTGGAGACTCCATTGAGTGGACATGGCCTTGGACCTTTCGACACATGGACCAACGATGGCTGGCTCTCCTGGCACCTTAGGGACAAGGCCTGGAAGGTGGCCTCCTGTGTATTCCTAGAATAAGAGCAGAGTGGCCGCCAAAGGTCACAGTAGTATATCCTGAACAGCCAGAAGGTAGGAGCATTTTACTGGGGAGTTTTGCTTTACCATTATGGCCAGTGCATGCACCTCCAGTAGCACTATATATATAGACCCTTCAGTAACTCCCATGGGGAAAGGAGTAAAAGTATGGTATACTAGACGTATACTAGACCTGGAAGGGGCCCCCTTCCTGCTAGAGTACTATCAGAGAACCACTCTCTTGCACACATCCTACTTGATGGACAAGATTTCATTAAAACATGTGTCTTTTCACCCCTAAAGTCTTTGTGGATTGGGAACTTCCTCTGGCTTGAGGATTATTATAATTTTTTGTTATGAAGAACCTCCTCTGGCTTGAGAATTATCATTTTTGTTACCTGTATCAATATCTTGTTGTATCTTAATTTTTGTCATTATCTCTAAGTTGTTATCACCCTCTGTTGCTGTAGTGGAATCTGGTTACAGTGCTCCAGCTTTCTCGCACAGGGACCACTGCGGAAGACTGAATGTGTGTAGATTGTAAGGCGAGAATCCTGGAGGGGTGGAGTGTGGGGAAGTTAGGGTTCCTATGACCAGGATCCTCACTGAACTTAAACCACCTGATGATGTAACTGGCCTGTTGCTAGGCTACCGCTTTCACACCTTTAGGCAATAAGCTATAATTGCTCTATATGGAGAGCTCGGCCCAGTGCTCTGGGCGGAGGCAGAGACGCTAGTGCTCGACCTACCACCGGAGAACAAGCCGGGTAATAAACCCTTTCACCCCCCCTCCAAAAAAAAAAAGCAGCCAGAGAGAGAAAAATGATCACATACAAAGGAAAACACATCGGGATATCATCAGACTTCTCAGTAGAAACCTTACAGGCCAGAAGGGAGTGCCATGATATATTTACTCCAATGAAATATAAGGGCCTTGAACCAAGAATACTCTACCCACCAAGATTATCATTTAAATTTTGAAGCCAGATTAAACAATTTCCAGATAAGCAAAAGTTGAGGGAATTTACCTCCCACAGACCATCTCTACAGTGTATTTTGGAGGCACTGCTATAGATGGAAGTGCTCCTAAGGCTAAACAGCTGTCACCTGAGAAAATAAAACCACAGTAAAGGAAGTAGGCCAACTAATTATCAAGCAAATGCAAAATTAAATCAGCTAACCCCAAAGTCAGTCAAGAGATACACAAAGAGTACAGAATATGATACCTAATATAAAAAGAAGGGAGAAGGAAGAAAAAGAAGGGAGGGGAAAAAAAGAACCTTTAGATTGTGTTTGATATAGCACACTAAGGGAGTTAAGTTAGACTGTAAGTTAGTAAAGAAGCTACCCTTGAACCTTTGGTAACCACAAATCTAAAGCTTGCAATGGCAGTAAGTACATATCTGTTGATAATCACCCTAATTGTAAATGGACTGAATGCACCAATCAAAAGACAGAGTTACTGAATGGATGAAAAAATATGACCCATCTATATGCTGCCTACAAGAGACTCACTTCAAACCCAAAGTGAAGGGATGGAAAAAGATATTTCATGCAAATAATAGGGAGATAAAAAGCAGGTGTTGCAGTACTTGTATCAGACAAAATAGACTTCAAAACAAAGAAAGTAACAAGAGACAAAGAAGGACATCACATAATGATAAAAAAGAAAGTCCAACAAGAGGATATAACCATTATAAATATTTGTGCACTCAACATAGAACTACCCAAATATGTATGTAGAACAAATACTAACAGAATTAAAGGGGGAAATAGAATGCAATGCATTCATTTTAGGAGACTTGAACACACCACTCAATCCAAAGGACAAATCAACCAGACAGAAAATAAGGAAGGAGACAGAATCACTGAACAACACATTAAAGCAGATAGACCTAACAGACATCTACAGAACACTCCAACCAAAAGCACCAAGATACACATACTTCTCAAGTACACATGGAACATTTTCCAGAATAGACCACATACTAGGCCACAAAAAGAGCCTCAGAAAATTGAGAAGGATTGAAATTGTACCAACCAGCTTCTCAGACCAAAAAGGTAAGAAATTAGAAATAAATTATGCAAAGAAAACAAAAAAGCCCACAAACACATGGAAGCTTAACAACATGTTCCTAAATAATTAATGGATTAATGACCAAATAAAAACAGAGATCAATCAATATTTGGAGACAAATAACAATAATTCAACACCTCAAAAACTGTGGGATTCAGCAAAGGCCATGCTAAGAGGGAAGTATATTGCAATAAGGCTTACCTCAGGGAAGAACAGTCCCAAATGAACAGTCTAAACTCACAATTTAATGAAACAAGAAAAAGAAGAATAAATGAGGCCCAAACTCAGTAGAAGGAGAGACATAATAAAGATTAGAGCAGAAATAAATAAAATTGAGAAGAATAAAACAATAGAAAGAATCAATGAAAGCAGAAGATGGTTCTTTGAGAAAATAAACAAAATAGATAAACTGCTAGCCAGACTTATCAAGAAAAAAAGAGAGTCTATACAAATAAACAGAATCAGAAATGAGGTAGGAAAAATAACTATGGACACCACTCAAATACAAAGAATTATTAGAAAATACTATGAAAAATTATATGCAAAGAAATTGGATGACCTAGAAGAAATGGACAACTTTCTAGAAAAATACAACCTTCCAAGGCTGACCCAGGAAGAAACAGAAAACCTGAATAGACCAATTACCAGCAATGAAATTGAATCACTAATCAAAAAACTACCCAAGAACAAAATTCCTGGACCAGAAGGATTCATCACTGAATTTTATCAGATATTTAGAGAAGACCTACTATTCATCCTCCTTAAAGTATTCCAAAAAGTAGAAGAGGAGGGAATACTTCCAAACTCATTCTATGAAGCCAGAATCACTCTAATATCAAAACCAGGCAAAGACACCACCAAAAAAGAAAATTACAGACCAATATCCCTGATGAACATAGATGCAAAAATACTCAACAAAATATTAGCAAACCAAATTCAAAAATACATCAAAAAGATCAGCCATCATGACCAAGTGGGATTCATCCCAGGGATGCAAGGATGGTACAATATCTGAAAATCTGTCAACATCATACACCACATCAAGAAAAAGGGCAAAAATCACATGATCATTTTCATAGATGCTGAAAAAGCATTTGACAAAGTTCAACACTCATTCATGATAAAAACTGTCAAAAAAATGGGTATAGAGAGCAAGTACCTCAACACAATAAAGGCTATATATGACAAACCCACAGCCAACATCATACTTAACAGCGAGAAGCTGAAAGCTTTTCCTCTAAGATTGGGAGCAAGACAAGGATGCCTGCTCTCCCCATTTTCATTCAACAGAGTACTGGAAGTTCTAGCCATGGCAATCAGACAACACAAAGAAATAAAAGGCATCCAGATTGGTAAGGAAGAAAGTAAACTGTCATTGTTTGCCAATGACATTATATTGTACATAATAAACCCTAAAGAATCCACACCAAAACTACTAGAACTAATAACTGAATTCAGCAAACTTGCAGGATACAAAATGAATACACAGAAATCTGTTGCATTCCTATATACTAATGTTGAACTAGCAGAAAGAGAAATCAGGAAAACAATTCCATTCACAACTGCATCAAAAAGAATAAAATACCTAGGAATAAACCTAACTGAGGATGTGAAAGACCTATACCCTGAAAACTACAAGACTCTCATGAGAGAAATTAAAGAAGACACCAATAAATGGAAATACATCCTGTGCTCATGGATGGAAGAATTAATATTGTCACAATGGCCATCCTGCCTAAAGCAATCTACAGATTCAATGCAATCCCTATCAAAATATTGACAGCATTCTTCAATGAACTAGAAAAAATAGTTCTTAAATTCATATGGAACCACAAAAAACTCTGAGTAGCCAAAAGCAATCCTGAGAAGGAAGAATAAAGCTGGGGGGATTACACTCCCCGACTTCAAGCTCTACTACAAAGCCATAGTAATCAAGACAATTCAGTACTGGCACAAGAACAGACCCACAGACCAGTGGAACAGAATAGAGAGCCCAGATATAAACCCAAGCATATGTGATCAATTAATATACAATAAAGGAGCTATGGATATTCAATGGGTAAATGACAGCCTCTTCAAAAACTGGTATTGGAAAACTGGACAGCTACATGTAAGAGAATGAAACTGGATTATTGTCTAAGTCCATACACAAAAGTAAACTCGAAATGGATCAAAGGCCTAAATATAAGTCATGAGACCATAAAACTCTTAGAAGAAAACATAGGCAAAAATCTCTTGAATAAACATCAGCAACTTTTTTTCTAAACACATCTCCTCCAGAAAGAAAAACAAAAGCAAAAATGAACAAATGGGACTACATCAAACTAAAAAGCTTCTGTACAGCAAAGGACACCATCAGTAGAACAAAAAGGTATTCTACAATATGGAAGAATATATTCATAAGTGACATATCTGACAAGGGGTTAACATCCAAAATATATAAAGAGCTCACATGCCTCAACACCCAAAAAGCAAATTATTCAATTAAAAAATGGGCAGAGTATATGAACAGATACTTCTCCAAAGAAGAAATTCAGATGGCCAACGGGCACAAGAAATGATGCTCCATATCACTAATCATCAGGGAAATGCAAATTAAAACCACAATGAGATATCACCTCACACCAGTTAGGGCAGCCAGCACCCAAAAGACAGACAACAACAAATGTTGGCAAGGATGTGGAGAAAGGGGAACTCTCCTACACTGCTGGTGGGAATGTAAATTAGTTCAACCATTGTGGAAAGCAATATGGAGGTTCCTCAAAAACTAAAAATAGAAATACCATTTGACCCAGGAATTCCACTCCTAGGAATTTACCCAAAGAAAACAAGATCTCAAATTCAAAAAGACATATGCACCCTTATGTTTATCACAGCACTATTTACAATAGCCAAGATATGGAAGCAACCTAAGTGGCCGTCAGTAGATGAATGGATAAAGAAGATGTGGTACATTTACACAATGGAATATTATGCAGCCATAAGAAGAAAACAAATCCTACCATTTGCAACAACGTGAATGGAGCTAGAGGGTATTTTGCTCAGTGAACTAAGCCAGGTGAAGAAAGACAAGTACAAAATGATTTCACTCATTTCTGGAGTATAACAACAAAGCAAAACTGAAGGAACAAAACAGCAGCAGACTGATAGACTCCAAGAAGGGACTAGAGGTTACCAAAGGGGAGGTATAGGGGAGGGCAAGTGAGGAGGGAGGGAGAAGGGGATTGAGGGGCATTATGATTGGCACACATGGTGTGTGAGGGGATCACGGGGATGATAGTGTAGCACAGAGAAGACAAGTAGTGACTGTGGCATCTTACTACACTGATGGACAGTGACTGCAATGGGGTGTGGGGGATACTTGATAATATGGGTAAACGTAGTAACCACCATATTGCTCATGTGAAACCCTCATAAGAGAGTATATCAATGATACCTTAATAAAAAAATAATAATAATGTGAAGCCTAAAATTATAAAACTTCTAGGAAAAAATTACAGAATAATCTACATGAATTTGGTTAGGCAAAGATTTCTTGGATGTAACACCAAAAGCAAGATCTATAGAAGAACAAATTGGTAAGCTGGACTTCAAAACTGCAATCTTCTGCTCTTCGAAAAACAGTGTTAAGACAATGAAAACACAGGCCTTAGATGGAGAGAAAATATTTGCAAATCATACATCCAATAAAGGATTTCCAGACTATAGAAAGAACTCTTTTAATTAGTAATAAGGAAACAAATCAATATAAAAAGTAGGCAAAGTATTTGAATAGATGCTTAACCAAAGAACATATATAGATGACAAATAAGCACATAAAAACATTCTCAGTATCCTTAATCATTTGGAAAATGCAAATTAAAACAACAATGGGATATATTAAGCATCTACTAAAATGGCTAAAATTAAAAAGACTGACCATACCAAGAGCGGGTGAGGATGTGGAGGAACTGAAATTCCTGTATGCTTCTAATGGCATGAAAAATGGTAAACAGTTTGGCAGTCTCTTTAAAAGGTCACCATAAATGTACCACATGAACCACTCCCAGGTATTTATCCAAGAGAGAGCAAAAAGTATGTCCATACAAAGATGTGTACAAAATGCACAGTGCAGATTTATTTGAAATAGCCCCAAACTGGAAACACCTCAAAGATCCAGCAATAGATAGATGGATTAACAAATTTTAGTGTATCTATACAATGTAGTGCTACTCAGCAATAAAAAGAATAAACCATTGATACATACAACTATGTGGATGGATAAGAATAATTAATTGGAAAGAAGCCAAGAAAAAAAAAGGTGTGTACTGTATGATTTCACTTACATAAAATTCTAATAACTGCAAACTAATGTACAGCGACAGAAACCAGATCTGTGGCTGCTGGGGAGAGCGGGAGAGGTGGGAGGGAGGAATTACAAAAAGGCACAGGGAAACCGTTGCAGATGATGGGTTATGTTCATTATCGTAATTGTAGGGATGGTTTCATGGGTGTACACATATGCCAAAACATCAAATTATACACTTGAATATGTAAGTTGTCAAATAAAAGAGAAGCAGAGCAACAAAGTTAAACTCTCAGTCTAGGCAGGTCAGTCATACAAAGGTCAGGTCTTAGTTGGAAAGAATGGGGCCCTGAAAAAAGGGGTCAATAAATGTGGGTGATTCACCCCAAAATCTCGAGCCCAGAGTTCCCTAAACTCCACTCTGCAGACAGCATACAGGAGTGGGCCATTCCTCCCTGTTAAGGGCTAGCACTCCCCTGTGCAGACCAGGAGCTCCTGTCAGGACCTGCATGCACGTGCCCTCCCAGCCTCTTGGCCAACAGGTACATTGAAGTCACATGGTCTGGCTGAGGACGTACTGGGCCTGATAATGGAGGAGAGGGACTGAATCTCAAAGGAGTTTCAGGACATAATCAACGAGGCAGAAACACAGATGTGGGAACAGATCTGTGGGTGCTAAATCAAAGAGGCAGGAACACAAAGTCAGATAGAGTTCTGAACTGTGGACACTCTCAGGGAGTTTAAAGGGGTTCAAGGGCTCTGGGAGCTACTACAAGCATGCTGCCAGGATGGGGCCTAGAGGCATGCCCAAAGCGATAACCATGCTCTCTGAGGCAGAAATAACAGTTTCTGTGGCAAACAGTGAAAGAATTACATGAAAGGCTCCTAGAAATATTTGTGCTAGGGTGGATATACTGTGAGGTTGGAGATCTGGTAGATAATGTCCCAGGGAACTAAAGCAATAGCGAATGTTCTGGGGAAAGGGCATCAGCATCACTAAAAAGTTCACTGGTAGCTCTGCTCTGAGGCCAGGCTGACCACAGAACAGCTTGATAGGAATGGCAATGACAGACTCCCAAAACAATGAAAGCCAGGCAGCAGTTTAACCTGAGAAGTGGACCAATGTTATAAGGAGGGAAAGGCTGGAGAAAATGGGCACAAAGGCCCTGCTCTATCTGCACAATCAAAATACACCAAGGATTGCTGACCAGAAGGCTGAGTACAATGGCCTCAAAACAAAACTCACAATTTCTTATCCAGTTTCCAGACATTAGCCAGTTTGGGGACCTGAAACTAGGGTTGCCAGATTTAGCACATTAAAATACTGGGTATCCTGTATTTTGTCTGACAACCCACTGACTAAAAGAGAGGCCCAACCCCTCTTGGCCATGATTCCTCCAATCCTTTCCCCAAGGACTGATGGCCATTTACTTGAGTGACAATACATTGGGAAAAAGCTGAACACCAAAACATGTTGGGGCCGGTGGCACACAGGGGTTGAGCTGACATTAACATCTGGTAACACAGAGCATTGTCAAGGTATCCTTATTAGAGAGGGGACATATGGGGACCAGGTAACAAATGGAGCCGTGCGCCTGTCCGGCTTGCAGTGAGCCCACAATTGTTAATCCATTAACAAATGTTGAAGAGTATTTGGGTTGTTTCCATTTTTTAGCTACTGTGAAAGCAGTTGATACAAAAATTTGTATACAAGTCTTTGTGTGGACAAAGACTTTGTTTTTTGGTAATATGTGGGAGTAAAATGGGTGGGTCATAAGATAGAAATAAAATTTTCATTTAAGCTTTTACTCCTGTTTGTCTTTTTTTGTTTTGTTTTGTTTAGTGTGTTATGGAAGAGTGTGAGACTAAGTATGAGGAACTGGTTTAGGAAAGGGGCTTCACTTTTACAAATCAGCTGCCTCGCCACCACCCGGCCATCAGCTCTTCCACACAGAAACCCTGTCATCTAGCATACACAGTCTCTTGACTTAAAAATATTAATTATGACACTTTTACAAGAAGCAATCAATTAGGCTGAACAGTGCAAACCCATCATTTGGGGAGGTCAAAACGGTGTTGGTATCAGAATGGTTCTAATGTAAGTAACTGTTGGTCCCATCACTTTGCACATTCTCTTGGTGTATTTTTAAACACACACTTTACAACATTTACCCTGTCTGTAAAACAATACCACTCTTCCCTTGGTGTTGGAGAGGAGGAGGCTTAGGCCCCCAGGGGTGAAGTCCACTCTCAAAGTCCCTCACAGCTAGTGGGCGGAGGAGGCAGGCAGGCTCCAGAGTCGGTTCCCTCAACCACCTGACTGCACCGCTTTCCCGATGAGTCTGGAGGCTGCAGCTCCAAGTCAGCGACTACCCGAGGACCACGCGACCAGGAGACGCGTGGGCCTGAACTGGGGTGTCCGGCTCCACCCCCCTGGGCCCTCCACTACCCCTTTCATCAAGCCCAACGCCTTTCTCACCCACCCCAAGCCCACCGCATTTGACGGATGAGGGGCCTGAGCCTCCAAGAGGCAAGGCTGCGGGTCCCGCCAGCGGACGGCCTGGCGCAGCCGGTGTGCGGAGGACGAAGGGCCGGGCTGAGCCAGGCGTGGAGGACGGGACGGGGCGCGGTGGACTGGGCTGGCACGGCGGGGCCCTGGGACCCGGGGCAACGGCCGGCCGCGGCCGGAAGGGGCGCCATCGAAAGGGGAAGGTGGGAAGGGGCACTTACTACGGCCCATGTCGCCTCTCGGTTTCGCGGTCCCGTGAAGTCGACCCCGACTCTCGGGAACTCCCGTCAAGCTTCCCTGTTAAGCGTCTGCACCTGCACTCGGAGTCTCGGGAGCCATGGCAACGGGGACGCTACGGCGGCCGCGCCGGGCCAGACGGCGCCGCGTTTCCTGACCGCAGGAGGGGCAGGAAGAGGAGACTCCGAGAGCAGGGGCTCCCGGAGAAGACTGAGGCTCTCCCCGACGCCGGCCTAGCCTTGTTCCACGTCTCCGCCTCGGGCTGCCGCAGACGGCTTCTCTGTTTTCAAGTCATCTGGCCAGACTAAACAAAGAACCACAGGCGCTCCTGTTTCCTGCTGCGCTCTGCCTCCTCGGCATGCCCCTTAGCCCGCCTTCTACTTTTGTTCTCTTCGTGTTTAATTTAATGCCCTCCAGAGCCAGATCTGGATTTGGCCCCCACTCCGTTTACTAGCTGCAGGATAAACGTCCCTTATTCTCAGTTCCCACATATGTAAAATGAATAATAATAGCCTCAAAGGATCATTGTGAAGCTGTTTAACAAAATAATTTTGAAAGAGTGAAAGATACTTCATAAAAACAGCAGGCTCAGTATAAAGGTTAGTTATCACTGTTAGATTTCCTCTGTTTAAGATCAAAGCCCAATATCAGTGAATTTCCTACTAACAAGTTTTCTAGAAACATGTACCCACCACTTTCTTAACTGTAAAAGGTAGGAGTGTTATTTCCTACAGCCCCCCCACCCCCACCCTGCTCTCCCATTTCCCCATACCTCTCTCCAAAGTGCCAATGTGCCTCATCCAGTTCTGACCTAGATCCAGAATTCAGCAATACAATTCATCCTCATTATCAGAATTCATCTTCATTCATCCTCAGATGTTCATATGTAGCCGTTTTAATCGTTTCAATGTAGCACACCTCCCCGGGGTTGTTTTATTTGTTTCCACCTTCACTCATTTTGGATCCCCTTCCCCCACTATCACAACCAGAATCAATTTGTTCTGTGTCTATGGTTTCTTTGCAGAAGGTGGGGGCGATGGGGAGTTTGTTTTTTAGATGCCACATGTAAGTGAGATCATACAATATTTGTCCATCTCTGACCTATTTCACTTAGCATACTGCCCTCAAGGTCCATCCATGTTGCCATAAAAGGCAGGATTTCCTTATTTTTTTATGTCTGAATAATATTCCACTGTGTGTGTATATATCAGTATCCATATATCACATTTTCTTTCTCTGTCCATTTGTCAGTGGACATGTAGACTGCTTCCATGTCTTGTCTATTGCAAATATTGTTCAATGAACATAAGGGTGCAGATATCTTTTCTAATGAGTATTTTCATTTTCTTCAGATAAATTCTCAGAGGTGGAATTGCTAGATCATCTGTAGTTTTAATTTTATGAGGAACCTCCATACAATTTTCTCTAGTGGCTGTACCAGTTTACATTCCCACCAACAGTACAGAACGGTTCTCTTTTCTCCACATCTTCATCAACACTTGTGATTTCTATGCCAGCCATTCTAACATGTATGAGGTGATATGTCATTGTGATTTCGATTTTCATTTTCTTGATGATTAGTGATGTTGAGCACTTTTTCATGTCCTGTTGGCCATTTCTGTGGCTTCCTTTGGAAAAACATCCCTTCAAATCCTCTGCCCATTTTCAAATAAATTTTTTTCTATTGAATTGTAAGACTTCTTTATATATTTTGGATATTAATCCCTTAGCAGATATATAATTTGTAAATATCTTCTCCCATTCTGTAGTTGCCTTTTCATTTTGTTGATTGTCTCCTTTGATGTGCAGAAGCTTTTTAGTTTGATGTAGTCACACTTGCTTATTTCTGCTTCTGTTACTTTCAGTTTTGGTGTCAAATCCAAAGAAATCATTGCCAAGACTGATGTCAAGAAGCTTACTTACTATGTTTTCTTCTAGGAGTTTTATAGTTTTATTTTTAATATATTACTATTACAAAACTAATTATTACCCTCTATGCAAAAAAAAAAAGTGCAATATGTAAGAGATTTTTAAAATTTCCTCCCTCATAATCATAGTAAACAATATGGAGTGCATACTTTTTTTCTGACATGTGTATGTTTACATTATACATTATAAAAGAAGATTCACAGAACAATGTTGAGTGTAAATAAATGTATTTTTTCAGCAGACACCTGTTAAGCATTCACTGATGGCAGTTATTAGGGTTTGCCAAGTGGAGACAAGAGCACAAACTCTTGTTCTGAGGCAGAGAGGTAGGAAACAGAGTAGACTGAAAGAACAGCTGGGGAAGCTAGTCAGTTTGGCAATAGAGAGAACTGCATGGAGGTGATTTTTGAACAGCAATCCTGAGAAATTAGATCAGGGGTAACAGAGGCCTTAAATGTCAGGCCAAAGGAATTAAACCAGAATGGTGGGATTTCAGGTACTATATCCACACAGTGGGAGGAATATTTGGAGTTCCAAGACACCTCCCCAAATCATTCCAACTATGAACTTAGGTGACATCCACTGCTGCTACCCAAAAGTCTGGTTCCCATCATTTTACTATTTTTTGGAAGCAAGACAGGGTAGGGTGAAGAGTATGAGCTCTTCAGCATAGACATTGGAGACCTGGTTCAAATTTACAAATTTATTACTATGTGGCATCGCACAGATGACTTTACCTCCCAGAGCTAAAAGTTCCCCATTTCCACATAAAGATAACAATTTAGGCAACCATCTGTGGCTGTCCCTCTGAGAGGTCTGTGTGCTAGTGTCTGATCACTCCTGTAGGAGATGACATGCTGTCAGCAACAGGGTAGTTGAGCAAACACGACTATGTCGGAACTGGTGCATTTTGACATTAAAGGGTTCACTAAGGCTGAAATAGGTCTAGCTTCTGGCAGGAAGCTGGTGCCAGGGGACAATCTAGTAGAAAGGTAGTTTCTGAGATGACAGAGGCATGAAGTCAGGGGCAATATAAAGGACCTCAGACTTCTGGGTCAGAAGAGACAAGAGGGAGGCAGTCCAGGACTCTACATAAGTTCTCAAGAGCAATTGCAAACTGGGTATCTGTTATGTTGGCTCTGAGCTTCTCTCCATACATTCAGACAAACTCACTCATTAACATTCAGCCTCACTCTTAAACTCTCTAGTGGTCAAAGGGGCCTTGAGTTTTTCCTATGAAACTTAGTATCTGAAGAATTGGAGTATTTTATTCATTCATACCCAAGTGAACAAACTATGGAGCTGTCATCTACTCTAAAATCATATCTGTGTGCTCAGTACTGCCCGAGAGCTTTAAAAGTGTTAATTCTCACATCAACCCTTAGAGGTAGGCAATGTTATCATATCCATACTACAGATAAGGAAACTAAGGCCCAGGGAAATTATATTACTGGGATTTTGTGCCCAAACCTGCACTTTACTGCATCATTTTTGAGACTAAGAAGCTACTTGAGGTCAGGGAAGAGGTTTGTTTTTTATCTCTGAATCAGCTCTCAGAACAATTCCTGACACTTATTAGGTGCCCAATAAATATTTGTTGAATGATTGAATGATGAGTCAGTGAGCTAACCTCTCCAAAAGCTTGACTGTCCTGGATATAAGGACCACATCTCATGACTTAAGTAAGATCACCACAAAGGTTTCCATGGTTATCTAGCAAGCCACTCAGGAAGGGTGCTGCATCCTATGGTCATTGGAAATTTCCTACTTTGGGACCTTTTCAACAAAATCTAGGATAAGAGCTCTGGGAGCAAAAAATTGATAGATTGTTTCACCACTCTAGTGGAAAAGAGAAGAGCCTTGGGTAGTAAAGGTGGGAAACCACAACCATCTACCTCATAATTTGTCAGGAGCCAGGCTGGGCTGGTTATATTGTGTCCATCTTCAACCCAACATCACAGTCACTGTGTTTCTTAGAAACTGAGGGCCTATGGGGCATGAAGGGCAGGTGTAGAGTGTTCTGTGATTGTCATAGTCCACTGGCAGGGAGGGAAACTGGGAAATAAATCACAATGTGACAGCTCCAAATAAAGTAAAGTTCAATTTACTCAAACTGAATGTGATAGTTTAAAGAATCATGGTGTGTGTCTGTTTATGCAAATCATTATTCAAAACACTTGTTTCCTTGGCTCCTGCAAATATAACAAGATGAGTGTTGTTTCCTGAAGAAACTGCTACAATATTTTTTGTCTATATAAGTAGGAGAAGTAAATATGGAAGACGGCTTTTTTTTTTAATCCTAGTAACAGTAAAATAGTTCTTCTACTCCTTATGGGCTGGATAAATTCAAGGAACATTGACCTAGAAAGCTAAGTGGTTCTTATTATTTTCATTATTATATATAATTGAGTTTTTTTATGATGTGTAACTAATACTGTGGTTACAAATCCTTGTACTTCTCATTAATTCTCCTTCAGAAGAGTTTCCTCATTGCAACTTCATGACAAGTGAACAAACTCCTGTTCAGCACCTCTATAATAACAACCTCTCCCTCCCTTCCTCCCTTCCTCCCTTCCTCCCTTCCTTCCTTCTGCAGATACTTAGCAAGTGCCATCCACATACCAAGCACTGTGAGGAGTTGAGACAATACATGAAAAACTTTTAGAAGAGCACTTCCTGTGTAGGAGGCACTCAGTAAGGGTTATCTACTCATATTTTGAAAATAAAATTATCTCCTCCATAGACTGTAACCTTGCATAGTAGGCACTATTGTCATTCATTTTACAGATAAAGAAATGGTCTACTATGTATCAAGCCAATGAAAGAGTCGTGAGAAAATAAACCTTAAGTGCTTTGTTTGTCCCAGGGTAGATTTAGAGATGGGCAGCACTATCAAAATTGGTCTACTGTATCCATCTGAAGGATGACTTCTCCTGGCTGGTAGACTGAAGACAGGAAATGAGAAGAGGGGTGGAAACAGATCAATAGGTCATTTTTTAGTGCTTCCTTGACCCGTATCCATGGAAATGAATCTACGTTATTGTATATGTGTTTCGCAAACATCAGACACTCCAAGAAGCAAATGGAAGTATAAAAGCATGTTTCCAAATCAAGTGTAAAATGGTTGCTAAATTATTTTCTTTACCTACCCCCCTCTCTTAAAAGACAAACTGAGACACGTTAAAATTTCAAGAGTTTATTGGAGCAAACGTGGATTTGAATCAGGCAGTGCCAAAACCAGGAGTGGTTAGGAGAGCCCCAGCAACAGGGGTCAGGGTTTTTTATATAGAAGATGTGGAAGCCAAGCAAAGCGAGTATTTGATTGGCGGTAGCTTAAGCAGTTGCCTTATCTGCCTAGTTGGCTGTTTTTGATTGGTTGTTTTTAGGTTTGGATTTCTTAACCTTGAGATACTTACAGAAATTGCCTGTGGTCTGAGTTGTGGTTTACTTACGTAGGTTACCAAGACATTAGAGTCACTGCAGTCTACTGGTCTCCCTGTTTAATTACTTTAACACATCCAAACTTCTATCCATCTCCATTCGCTTAATAAAAGCAAGTGCTGACATTTTAGGAAGGACTTTTACTAATTTGAATATATTCAGAGGAGAGTAATCAGGATGTCTCGCTCCACCAGCGAGGACCAAGCGCTGGGCCTTAAACAATTTACTTGACCCCACTGTTCCCTCATGTAAAATAAGGAAAGTTAAAGTGCCTGTTTGATTCAGAAGAGACTGTGTGAAGTACTTGTCCATAGTAAGTATTTATTGTTACGTGTGAAGAAAGATGAGGTTATCTCAGAGAAGGTGTGGCAAAAAAAGAGAGTTATCTTCTGGTATTTGAAAGGCTGCTGTGTAAAAAAGAATTGAGAAATGCTTTATCAGGCCTGAACAGAACCAGTGACTTGAGGACGAGGCAAATGTAATTCCAGTGCTAGAAAAAGCTCTTCAAGACACAGAATTTTCTAATGGTGGATGTAAAAGCTTTAAACATGCATGGCTGCAAATTATTTTACATTCTTCCCATTGAAAGGTATCAGGCCCATGGGCATGCTTCTGTCCACTTCAACCTGTATAGTGCAAAGGAAGAGACGCTATGTGATTTGCAGAGGTAGTTCATAAAATCTGTGAAGCTTCCATTATGCTGAATGCTGGCTTTTGGAGTCCTGAACCACCATGCAAGAAGTCTGATTGTTCTAAGGCCACCACGCTTGGAAAAGCTAAGTGCCACTGTTTCCTCCAGTCAAGTGCCAGGCTACCAGCCTTCTCTGTCCATACGCCAGATGTTAGCAAGGCTGTCTTGGACCCTCTAAACCAGCCTAGGCATCTCTGAATGTCTCTGAATAACTGACCTCTGTCAACGCCACATGGAACAGGAGAATCACCCAGCTGATCCCTGCCAGAATTCCTGACCCACAAAATCATGTGAAATATTAAATGAGTTGTTTTAAGTTTGGGACTAATTTTAATACAGCAAGAGATAAATGAAATGGTGAAAATGACCACTGTGAAAGTCTCTTCCCTTACTCTCCTTTGATTGAAGTGGTCAGAAATGCTCCAGGTTCAAGGGATGGACGAATCCCTTTCACTACTGTGTTTAATGGATGGTTTAGTTGTGTTCAGTTAAACACAATTTGTTGATAGAGTTTAATTAATGAAAACATGTTTCACCTGTTTGCATAGGATTCCGCAGATGGCGATGCCTCACCTAGGTAGGAAACTGGGTTCAGTGGCTTCCAAGCTTTGCTTTACCAGCCTAAGTCTTCTGTTCAAATCCTAATACATAAGACATATAAAAGGGAATCTTCTCAGGTTGAACCTGGTGTCAGTGTCCATGAACACCAACTGTGCTGAACGGAGACAAGTCAAGTCAATTATTTGTCCTTGTGGACCCAGGAAAAAAACAGCATTTGATTTTGTTTGCTATTAGAGGACCAGCTCATGAGAAACTCCCAGAAGTAGTGTTGAAAACCACTGAGCTAAAAGTCTTCCCCTAGTCCCCTCCAAGACTACTGAGACCCATCCTTTCTGGGCCTGATCAGCCTGCCTCCTCCATCCCCACTGTATGGTCTCCGGAGTCCAACATTCCATACCTATGGATTTTCTTCCTGCTTAACTAAGGCAGTAATTCTCACCTGAAAAGTGGAACAGCATAAAATACGGCCTTGTGTTTTAAATCCCATTATTTAAACTTAACACTTTCCCGTCATAGTAGATTGTTACACATCTGTTTAGGCAACCCTCCTGTAACATCCCCACAACACCAGAGGAAAAGGGTTCTGACCCAGTTACTTATTGTCATGAAGAACAGAGTCTTTCTAGAGGCAGGTCACAAATGCATCCAGCAAATGCAATAAAATGCTTCTCTCCATTTTCCATGAGGTCAGCCTCTCTCGACAGGCACCTGCATGCCCTCTCCTTTTCTGTTCTCCCAAACTGTCCCCTGTCTGCCCTGCTTTCTCCACTGCCTCCCAGCTCCATCCTGCTGTGTTCCTTGGGCACTGCTGTTTCTAGTTTATCCCAAGCCTCACTGGGAGGAGGCTAAGTCTTCCAGATTCTTTCACATAGAGCACTGCTAACAGAGTAGAATCTTGCACATACTGTCTCGTAGTCTTATTTTTGAGGTGGAAATCTATCATCCTTTGGTGCCCAGGCTCTACTCCTCTGGGTCTTGTTGGAGGGCAATTCCACATGCCAGTTTCCTGATACAGAAGCCAAAGTTACTGCTAGTATTTTTCTCCCACTCCTGATCAACAGCTGGTATAGGGGCACATGACCTCAATTTGCTCATGTGAACCATCTCTTGAGAGCTGTGGAGAGAGAGGTGGGAAAGTCATCACCGTGGTGTCTAGCCAGACAGTTTTACATGGCAGGTGGTTGCTCTGCTTTCTGCTTCTAGCTTCTTGGCATCCCAGAGCACCTTGGCATCCCATGGGCACCTGCAGTCCGCCCATTGCAAATTTTGGTACGCCTACTTACAAATTGTTAAGGCCACCCACAGAGTTTAGAGGGCACGGTCTTTACATCAGACAACTCTCACTTATGACACCAACTTCAGGTTTGGGGGTTCATGAAACCACTCTCAGTCTTAGCAGCTCACTAGAGGACCCACAGACCTCCCTGAAAGTCGGCATAATCACACTTAGAACTTGTTCCAGGGAAAAGATGCAGAGTATTATCAGCCAAAGGAAGAGACAATAGGGCAGAGTCCACGAGGGTTCCAGATGTGGAGATTTTGTCCTCTCCCCATGGACTCAGGACACATTTGCTTTCCCAGCATCAACACGTGACCATACATACGGAGTACTTAAGTTACCAGGGAAGCTTACATGAGCTTCAGTGCCCAGAATTTTTACTGGGGCTTCGTTATCTAGGCATGATTGATTGACTGTTCATTGAGATTGTTAATCTCAGTCTCCAGATTGACTAACACTGCATAACCAAAGCTTGGTTGACCTTTCAGTCACACTGTTGGTCTTTCTGTGGACAGCCCCACCCTAAGACTATATGCACGTTGCCAGTGGTTACATAACAGGGGTTCAGTCCTGCCTCTGTTACCATCCAAAAAAATCTGACCCACCAGCGCACGTTTCCACAGAAGGAAGACATTATCAATCTCAGAAGGTCGGTGACCAAGATTTTTCCTTGATTAGTTTATTTTCCTCCATCTCAGGACTTTTGTCATTTTCTAGTACTTCCTGGAAGATAAGTGGTAACAGGTGCTGAAGGCCTAAAAAAAGTTACCAGAGGAAAAAACTGAAAAATATTATCCATTGATTTAATTGTCTCTGAGAATTGGGTAAACAACAGCTTTGTTCAGTTTTAGTGTGAGAACCCCTGGGTCCAGCTCAGAAAACGTGAGATCCACAGGATTGCTACTTGAGGACCGCTGAGCTCTACTCACTATGGACGGGATGCGAACAAATGAAATCCACCGAAATTCAAACTGTATATCCAAAGACATTAATCCTGCCTTAATATAATCTACAAGGATAAACTTGAAATGAGGGCCCTGGGGAAATTGCATGTAACTGCCAATTTTGCTAATGATAATAAGTTTATTTTAATTGCTAATATATTCCTAATTACTCTAGCTCTAAAATGTTTACTTCGCTGTCAGTCATCTTCTTTGATTTACGTTCTTTGTGAGAAGACTTTGTCATATCAATCAACCCTTTTCAAGTTTGGCGGCAGCTGCTGAAAATGATCTCACCTCCTTGTTACACAGCTCGGCTGGGCACCATTTGTCCCAAGGCAGACAGAGGCCTTCTCCACAAAATCTTCTAGAATTCATAACTACACAGTTCTGCTTAGAGAAAAGTAGTATTTTCAAGACTTTGGTTACATGAACAAAGAGGATTGACACTGTTCATTCCAAACTGTTTTTAAACTAATCTTCTACCTGCTCTGTGTCTTCTTATTTACCTGAGTGTGTATGTACGTGCGAGTGCGTGTGTGTGTGTGTCCAAATAATTACCTGGAAGGGCATTAGAGGATATCATTAACCCATTTACCTATTTTTTTTCTTTCAACAAGCATGAGCCCCTAAGCCTGAGCATAGGGTGGTGACCAAGATCGGAAAGGTTTTGACCACCTGGAACTTGTACACTCATAGGCAGAGACAGAGGGTAACCAAGCAAATAAAGACTATGAAAGATGCTTGCAGACACTGGTATGTGAAAGAGAAATGGGGGGACAGATTTAGTTTGAAGGATGGCTACTTTGCGTATTCAGAGTAGGTCACACCTGGTGTGAGACCTGAGGCAGAGAAGAAGCCAGTTACGTGAAGAGCTGAGGGAAGATTTTCCCAGGGAGGGGGCAAAGCGAAAGTTTCCAGGCTGGGGACAGCATTGCCTGCTAAAGGAACAGAAAAAGATGGCTAGTATGATAGGGCAGATGAGCAGAGAGGAAATGTTCGGGGGTGGGTAGGATGCCAAGAATCACGTAGGAGTGTGTAAGGAGACAGGGTATTATTCCAAACGTGAAGGACACTTAGAGACACTTCCAGAGGGAAGACCACGGGAAGACACAGGGAAAAGAGGCCCACCTACAAGCTGGAATGCATCTTTCCCTCGGGGCCCTCAGAAAGAACCAAATTTTTCTGCTCTCAAACACCTTGATCTCAGACTTCTAGCCTCCAGAACAAGAGAAAATACATTTCTGTTATTTAAGTCACCCAGTTTGTGGGGTTTTGTTACAGCAGCCCTAGAAAACTAATGCAGGAGTCAAGGATGACTCCTGATTTTTTATTTGGAAATTGGAAGAAAAAAAAAACCCTGACAATTCTATTAACTAAGATGGGGAAGACAGCTGAGGGGCAGATCTGGAGGTGGTAGGAGTTCGGAGCTCTGTTTGGGACATGTTAAGTTTCACATATGCTCAGGTCTCATGCCAGGTGTGACCTACTCTGAATACCCAAAGTAGCCATCCTTCAAACTAAATCTATTACCCCATTTTTCTTTCATATATCATATGTTAAATAAGACACGCAGGTGGAAATTTTGAGAAGGCAACTGGAATATGAATGTGGGGCAGAGGTCCAGGCTGGAGATAGAGTTGGAGAGGTCATAGTTTACAGAGGTGTGTACTCTCGTGCAGATGGATGAGATCATTCTTGGAGTGACTTTAGAAGAGGTCCAAGGACTAAGCCTGTGCATACTCCAAAATTTAAAAGTTTGCAAAATGTGGAAGAATTAGCAAAGGAGATGTAAAACCAGTGAGGTAGGAAGAAAAGCCAAGTCAGAAAGCACTTCATGAAGGAGGGAGAGACTGTGTCAAATTCTGCTAGAGATCAAGTCAAATGAGGCCTGAGAATTGACCCTTGCATTTTGCAACATTGCAGGTTGTTGTAGCTTTGATAGGAGCTGCTATGGTGGATGGCAGGGGTGAAGTCCTGATTGGAGTGGGTTCGAGAAAGACTTGGAGGATGAGAACTGGGGACAATAAAGTATAGAAGACAAGTCTACCAAGGAATTTTGCTGCTGCTGGGAGCAGAGGAATGGAGGAAGAGAATAGTTATAAGGGATGTGAAATCAGAAGAGAGCTTAAGACAGGCATAACTGCAGCATTTGGCATATGCTACTCTTGTAGAAGAGAGGGCAGTTCCTGGAGCAGTTGCCATGAATAGATAAGAGGGGGTGGTGGCAGTGCATGAGTAGTAAGTTGGCCTGAGATAGTGCCCAGGATTTTCTATCCATAGAACAGAAAGGAAGGAGAGTAGGGACAGATGCTTGTTGGTGGATAGATACGGTGCCAATGGCTAGTTGTGTCTTCATAATTGCTTCTATTTTCTCAGCAAAGTAGGAAATAAGGACATCAGCTAAGAATGCGAAACAGAAAAAGATTCCCTGAAGGCTTGAGGACAAAGGACAAATTATGAAATAGTCATCTGGGGAATGGAAGAGTAAGTACATCGGACGGGGTTAGGTGATTGCCAGGTACCGCCAAGCACTCCTTGAGGGTTGGAGCCCCACATTGAAAGAAGCGATTGTGTGCTTTTACTCAAGCCATGTTTGGTGTGTGGGTAAAGCTGCATAACAGACACACCTTTGGATGCAACCAGAGATGTGGTTTTACCAGGAAAGCACAATGCACAAACAGAAGTGGAAGGGAATGACTTTGATGTTAGCTCATGGAATCTAAGTTGAAGAACAAAAATGAAGACATGATAGAGGATGACAGATGGTGAAATGTTATCAGGATCAGTAGAATTTGATTCCAAAAGTAAGCACTGAAATATTGTTGAAGGTGGAGAGTTAGTAAGCTGGAAAGATGGTTATAGTTAAGGATGGAATGTTCAAAACTGAGATAATGAGGGTGGTAATGACAAGGTCCAGGGTTTGACTGTGAGAGTATGTGACCAACTCAACTCAAGGAGGAAGAAAAGATTATAAGCACAGAGGCAGTGAAGAAAGTGAGTGGAAAGATAAGAAGCACATGAAAGATGCTCAACCTCATTAGCCACCAGGGAATGTAAGTCCAATCCACAATATCATTCACTGCCATTAGGGCATGGCTATAATCAGAAAGAGACACTGCCAAGTGTCAGCAAGGATATGAAGAAACTGGAACCTCAAGCACTTCTGGTGGGAATATAAAATAGTGAAGCTTCTTTGGAAAACAAGTTGGTCGTTTCTTAAAATGTTAAGCTTGAACTTACCATATGACCTAGCAATTCCATTCCCAGGTATCTACTAAGGAGAAATTAAGGCATTACATCACCACAAAGGTTTGCATGTGAATTTCAGAGTAGCCTTATTCATAATAGCCAAAGAGAGGAAATGACCCAAACACACATCACTGGTAAATGGATAAACAAAATTTGCCATGTCCAGAAAATGGAATATTATTCTACTATGAAAATAAATGAAGTTACAATTCATGCTACAACATGGGTAAATCTTAAAAGCATTATGCTAAGTGGAAGAATCCAGACACAGAAAGCCACATATTGTATGATTCCATTTATATGAAGTGTCCAGTGCAGGCAAGTCTATACAGACAGGAGGAAAATTCAGAGTTGCCTGGGGCTGAGAGGTGGGAATGAGAAGTGAAGGCAAATGGGCAGGGGAGATATTTTTTTGGGTGATAAAAATGTTTTAAAATTGAGTGGTAGTGATGGTAGAGATGGTAGGTGCACCAGTCTATAAATCTGCTAAGAACTCTTGGATGTTTTGGAGCCAAACATATAATTGTACACTTGGATCAGGTAATGTTACAGGATGTAAATTATAACTCAACAAAGCTGTTTTTAAAAACCAATAAATGAAAAAAAAAGAAAGAAAGAAACTGAGGGGCCATAGCATTAGAGGGGATACCTGTGTACATACTGATCTCCAGGAAGAGCAACAGGAGAGAAGGACAAGGAAAGAAGTGTCAGTAGTTGACGCACCAGGAAATGGCAGGAATGGTAGCAGGTGATGCAGTCCAAAGGCACAAGCTTCAAAACTAGAGGTTTCAGGGGAGGAGGGAGGGAGAAAGATCCAGAAGTAGCAATGAGAAGCAAGAAGGAGGACCCCTGCCCTCCAAGTATAGGGATACCAGGGGTCTGAAGGAGAAAACTGAATGCCTGTCTTTATCAGTTATAATTAACCATCACGACAGCAGTGGTGCAAGTGGGAAACGTCTTGGACTTGGCACCAAATGTGGGGACCTCGTCTTGACTCCTCCAGTGGTAACAACAACTGACCTCAGGCAAACAGCTCACCCTCTTGGATGCTCAACTGTAAGATGAGAATAACAATCACTGTCAGTGCCACCGGGGTGCTCTGAAAGTAAAACAAGGGTACTTATGAATGCTTCTCACATTTTATAAGATGCCAGAGAGACCTTGCATCCTTGTATACTCTCTGTCTTTGCTGAGAGGCTTGAACTTCAGAGAAGTCGGGTGATTTGTGCAAAGCCACACAGCACTTAAAGAGAACCCGAGTGTTCTGACTTCTCCCATCCTCCATGCTGCCTCCCCTTTGCAAAGCCATCTTTCAGGAGCAGCTCTCTTCCAGGGTTTCTGTGCTGGCTCTGAGACAGAAAAGTAGGTAAATATTGCGTTCCTGTGGTTCTATGAAATAATCAAATCAGAGAATTTCTAAAACTAAATTAGAATGAGCCCGGGATAAAGAAGGCATGTTGGTAAATCAACACACAGTCTTTGTTTCCACCACAAGCCATGGACCCCTTGCTCTTTCTCTGCACCAGCCACACCATGTTCCTGGAAGGAATAGGTGGTGCCCAGCCATCTGCTCATTAAACAATTATCCCTTGAGTGCTTTCTAAATGCCAAACACTCTTCTGTGCCCTGAGGATTCAAAGAATTCCTGACTTTCTTAGAGCTTAGTCCTGGTGAAGAAAAGAGGGCAGAGCAAGGGAGATCACAGACCAAAATCAAACCGAGCAAAGAAAAAAAAATACCCTACATGCCACAAATAAACAAGAAAGGTCATTTCAGAAAAGGAGATAGTTACATGACCTGGGGTGGTGGGGGTGGATGGGAGAACATTCTTAGAGTGGTTGGGAAGGCCTCTCCACAGAGGTGGTATCTGCCTGATGAGAGGAAGCTGGCCTTGAGAAATTCGGGGAGAAAAGCATTTCTGCCAGAGTCTAGCAGGTGCAAAGGCCCTGAGGTGGAGGTGAGCTTCGTGTGTTACAGAAACAGAAAGGAGAGGGGTGTTGTGGTCTGGCATAGTGAGCAGGAGAAAACCTGCTCACTAGTGTGGGAGGGAGTGTTTTCAACAGGATAGTTAAGTGATCTGATGTACATTTAGAAAGATCACTGTAGCTGTTGTGTGGAGACTGGATTGAAAGAGTGAAAAGGGGAAAGGCCAAGAAGGAAAACTTCTCTGCCATGGAATAAGTGGGTCCCTTTCCTTCAAATGTCCCATCCCATATTCTTCACCTTCTCAACTCATAACCCTTCTTCAAGAGTATTTCAGAAGTATTCACAGTAGCCAAAAGGTGGAAGCAACCCAAATATTCATCACTGAGGGGATAAACAACTGTGGTATATCCATACAATGGGATATTATTCAGCCATAAAAGGACTCAAATGCTGACACATGCTGCAATGCAGATGAATCTTGAAAACTTTATGCTAAGTGAAAGAAACCAGACACAAAAGGTCATGTATGGTATGACTCCATTCATACGAAATATCCAGACTAGGTCAGTCCAGAGAGACAGAAAGCAGACGGCTGGATCCCAGGGGCCAGGGGAGGGGCGCGGGGAGGGCTGCCTCGTGGGGGCGGGGTTTCCTTAGGCGGTGGTGAAAATGTTTTGGCACCTGGCAGAGGTGGAAGCTGCATAACACCATGGCTGCTCTAAATGCCTCTGAATCATACACTTTAAAATGGTTAATTTTATGTTATTTCACCTCAATTAAAATTTTTAAAGGAAAAAAATATATTAGTTATTTTTTCTTCAGGGTTCCTCAGAAAGTCCAGGAAAGCTGTGGAGCTAAACGGTGGTGGCCACAGGATGAGGGGCCCTCACTCCTTTGCTCTGTCCTTCCTCTAATCACCGCTGTCGTGAGAAAGAAAATCTGATTGGCCAGGCTGTGCTCATGCCTCCAGGCTCCCCAAGGCTTGGGGTCTGGGTTTGAGATCAGCGGCCCCACTAAGACCACAGACTGAGGGAGAGGTCATTGAAAGAGGCTCTCTGGGGACCAAGAGGGGAAGAAGGGACACTGGGTAAGACAAGAGCTGCCCACTCGACACCCTCAGCTCCCACGCTGCCGTCAGCCCCTGCCCCGTCACTGTTTGCTGAGCAGCTGCCCCGCGGGCACTGCTGGGCCCTAGGGACGGACATCGCCTCTGCCCTCCTGGAGCTTACAGTCATGAGGAAAGATGGATCCGGGCCCTGTGCCGGGGGCCGAGCGTAGGGGAGTACAGGGCACCGGAAGCTCCTCTGTCCGTCTCCCGCCCGGAAGCGGGAGCATCCCACGCTCTGGAGGGCTCCACGTCTACCTGGAGTCACCTCCGTGTTGCTGTTCATCACACTGTCCCTTTGTCTACCTCTCCCAGCTGTCACCAGACTGTGAGCCCCGAGCCACACGGAGCTCAAAACTAACATAGGGGCTGAGGGTGGGAGGAAGGAAGGAAGGAAGGAAGGAAGGGAGGGAGGGAGGGAGGGAGTGGGTGGGTGGGAAGAAAAGATACACTGATACACTGCATATACTAGATTTTAGCTCATGTCCTGCTTCTCTTCTGATGAAGGTTCTTCAAACTTGACTCTTGTTGTGTGGCCATCTGAACCTCCACGTTGAGAGTGGGAGTGAGATGGTTTCCTTGCGGTGTGACAGCTGACGGCACTGCCCTCACAATAAATCATAGCCGGGGGCGGGGCCTGTCATCTGCTGGAACCCTCTGCTTCCAACAGGGCAATGGCCACGCGATTGACCCCAGATGGTGGCGGTTTCCATGTCCAAAGTCTTTCTCACTAGGTGGCCTGTTTTTATAGCTCATCAACCCTGGAACCAAGACAGTTTTCTTGGATAAATCCCAACCTGGTGGAGGTGGCTGTCTTTGTGTTGAGGAATTATGGGTAACCTTTTCTCATTTGTTCATTTGAATTTCCTCATTTTTATTTAAACAAAATAATGGTGAATCACTTTCAAAATAAAGAAAATCAAATTAGTTATTTTTAAAGGGAATCTTTTCTCATGCACCAAATAAGCTCACTTTCTCCATGACAATAAAGGGCCGCCACCCCTGCCACTTCAGAGAAAACCACGGGCATGAACTCACGCCTGTCTCCCAGATGAGGATCGAAGCAGCTGAGTGACAGGCCCAGCGGCACAAAGCTATAAATAGCAGAGCAGCCAAGTCAAACCTATGTCTGTCTGATTTCAAAACCCGTGTTCTTTATACCGCCCTCCCTTATGCTGAACATCGCAAGAAGTGTTTATTCAGCCAGATGGACACAGCCGAGGCTCAGCCCACTGCTTGTTTCTTCCTTCTACCATCTCACCCTGGAACTGAAAAAAATTCACATGGTCCCAGAAATCAGAAAAACGACTTCTGCTACTACTAAGGCTAGTTACTACTCCTAGTCACATCCGCAGTGTTAGTAATGGCAACTCCACCGTGGAAGAGCTCACGAAGTACCTAAAGGAGTTAAAATTTAAGTACTTTGACTGCATGGACTCATCTAATACTCCTAAAAGTGCTATGAATTAGGTAATATTTTGATCCCACTTATGGGTGAGGAAAGAAGGCTTAGGTAGAAAGGTGAAATACCCTGTCCGAAGAGACACAACAGTTAAGTAGCCGGGTCAGATCCCAGCCCCAAGCCTAGACTGACTCCAGAGCAAAAACACCGCACTGTACTGTTGTGCTAGTGTCCAAAGGCTGGGATCCCGCAGAGGGTGAAACAGGAAGATGCGGAAGGTGGAAGGCTGTGAAATGTGGTCCTTGGCTTTTCCTTTCATAAAAGGAGAGAGAGAGAGAGAAACGGAGCTGCTGGACTGAGCTGTAGCTCCCTCGCCCACAGCAGATCACTTGCCACCCAAATGTGAGTTTCATCCACACACAAGTCTGCAGTTTCAATGTGGGTTAGGATGCAGGCTGGGTCAGGGTCTCTTTCTCTTTCTGAAATGCAAATGCAAAATGACGTTTTGCATGAAAGTCCTGGTACCCCAGGCTTTGCTCCCAGCCACTGCATTTCATTTTCTTTGTTTTGATTTCCTTTAAGGCTACACCAGGATAAGAAAATTTTTGCAAAATAGCTGCTGGCTTTTAGTATCCACCTGCTAAATTGTCCAACCCCCACCCAAACTACCCCTCCTGGTTCTATAGCAGGTGTAGCTTGTAGCTGCAGCACATTTCGCCCAGCATGGGACAGATGGAGGGGACACAGCCATCACAGTGGGACAGAGTTTTTTAAAAATACATGTTTAGACCTTCCTCAAGGCCTGGTAGGGAAATGTGGCATTGATGCAAAACATGCCAAGTTAGCAGGTGTCTGCTCTGCTGTGCTGTGTGAGCAATGGTGGCATTCCTCTTCAGGGGGGAGGAAGGCGGTTGTCATCCCGGGCTGCACAGGCAGATCATCTTTCATCTGATTTGTTTAGAAGTAACTGCATCAGAGTATACTTGGAGAAGCATTACTGGGAAATGGCACAGGAATCTTACGGACCTGGTGAATCTGGCTTCACCAAATCTGACTAGTATGACAGCACAAGTCAAATTGTTGCTGGGCAGCTGCGCCTGGGGAGGTCTCTCCCTGCACACTAGGTGAAGCACTAGGAGAAACCTCAGCCTGGACGGGGGAGGGTTCTTGACCCTGGGCGAGAAAGCGCTCTCCAGCAGGTCAGAAGGGTATAGGTGAGGAAGGAATTCATTAAAGCAAGAAAGGCAGGAAATGGTAGCTGCCTTGCAGGCAGCAGAGAACAAGAAAGCAGAGGGAAAGTTCTCAGCCTAGGGCAGATTCCCTTGCCAACTCCTGAAGCCAGGGTCACCTGGCATCCTGTGTCTGCTTGGATCTGCACAGCATGGGGACTAGCCCCTACCACTCCAGGATTTGGGGGAGCCACAGAGCACAGGGTGGAGGGAGATAATGTTATGAGAACTTCCGAAAGAAAGATTTTCAGGCAGGCTGCTAAGAGCACATCACACAATGGCAGTTCCATCCAGGTCACCCAGGTGACAGAAACATGCAGACCCAAATCTGAGCTCTTAGCAGTCCTTTCCTACCTATCAGGAGTAAAGCGGAGAGAGAGTGAAGACTCAGAAATAAAATGAAATAGCAAAGAGACAAACTGCAATAATTTGAGCAGTGAGAAAGCTTCATTTGAAAGTACACACTTAAAGAAAGGAAAGCACGGTCATCCTCCAAGTCAGGAGGCGCACTGAAAGTTTGGGGATTCTGTCTTTTAAGGCTTTCAAGAATGGGGCAAAGGGCAGGAAGGTTGTTGGGCGTAGGCTTGACTTGTGGTCTCCAGGTGCTTATCTCTGGTGAGAGACACCATGTCCCCTTTCCTTTATTATCAGTTCTCCAGCTAATTCTGCTAAATAAACCCAACACAAGGAATTTATTTATTCTGTTCTTCTCCAAGATAATGGTTACCCTCAAGCAGTGGGGATATATCAGTTATGACTGCCTGCCCTGCCTTAAGATAGGTTGTTGGGTTATTGTCTGATTACCAGAGAATATGTTAGGAATCTTACTTCTTCAACTCTCTGCTTTTTAAAATGGAATCTTAGCCTTAAGACAGAGTCCCTTCTGTTCTTACTATACTGTTTATATCTCAGCATTTTTCATCATAGGCAGGAAAATTTAATCATGATGCTTGTCCCATGTCCTTGACCTACCTCAAAATGTTTTCTCTGAAGTTCACCTTTCTCATCTTTAAAATGCAGGCATGTCACAGTCTGTTTGAGCTCACCAAAGATCCCCATGCTTCCCTACATATCCCAGCCCCACATCCCCAATATGTGCGGTCAAGTGACTAACCCTCACTTAGGGCAGGTAAGAGAAAGGACATATCACTCCTCAGCCTGAGGCAGTTAAGCAGGCAAAATTAGGGGCCATCTGTGGCCAATGGCATGGTTATGAGACTAAGGCAGGCTGCCTGGCCCACATCAGGAATTACATGGGTTTGCCTGTTGTGGCAGCTCACACCAGCAATCCTTGGCCAGACTGTGAGGAGGATTATAAAGAAGGCAAATAAACCATCTGGCACATAGTAGGCACTCTATCAAAATGGCAGCTCTTCCATGAGCTGGCCACAGCTATAGAAACCGCTACAAGCAGAGGTCCTAAAGCAAACCAGATATGGCTAAGTGATTTCTCTCTTACATGGTGTCTTACTCATGTTAAATCTCTGAGCAACTAGATTTGGAAAGTTTGAGATACAAGACAAAGATAAAGGTCAATTTGGCTCTTTTCATTTAATCTCTTGCCTCCTGGAAAACTTTTTCCTACGTTAGTATTTCCAGAGAGTGACTCAGGCAATATTTGATCTTGAAGGCGCCAGCCAGCAGACTGGGCAAGCCAGCAGACAGGCTCAGGTAAGAATTGATACTGCAGCCTGGAGTCCGCAAGCTGGAAACTCAGGCAGAATTTCAGTGTTGCAGTCTGGAAGCAGGATCCCTTCCACCGTGGGAAACCGCAGTTTTTGCTCTTAAGCTCTTCAACTGATTAGATGAAGCTCAACCACATTCTGGAGGGTAATCTGCTTTACTTAAAGTCAACTGATTGTAAATGTCAGTCACATCTAAAAAATACCTTCAAAGCAAAATGGAGACTAGTATTTGGCAAACAATACAGCACTACAGTCTAGTTACAAGGACAGAAAAACAACCCAAACATGAATGAAGGGGCTCATGTAAAGAATACTCCAGGGGAAATTCTAATTTCAGATGTACCTTGAAAAGGTCTCAGAGTCAACAGGACCCAGTCTCTTCTCAACTCTGCCTTATTATATATATGTATACATAATATATTATTATATATATTATAACACATACACATATATATAATTTGCCAATGACTCCATTTATTTATAAGTATAATAGTTTTCTCAACCCAAAATGCACTAAATACATGTGATATAAAAAGCAATATTCTGACATTACTATTTTAAGCAAAAACAATTTTCTCCACACAAGTTTCTGGCCAGAGAGTTTCATATAGAACAAATTTGAATTGCAGGCAACATTTTCTTTGAGAATATATACCAAACAAGAGGGATGGGAAGAGAGTGTCTTCTAAGACCCTTCAGTTGATTGTGCAATGGCACCATTTTCCACGTTTCAGAGCACTCTGGTGTTTTGCCTTTATTTTGTCCTTAAGGGGACTTTTCTGAGTTATATCTTTATTTTAATTGCAATTTCAGTTTAAGGTAATCATGAGACCCAAGAATGTTGGAAACTTGGAAAAAAAAAATGATTCAAAAGAAAAATGTACCTCCTAAAAAAAGGCTGTCTGCTGTCCATTTTTCATTGACCATCATCTCCTGTGGAACCACCCCTCTGGGGATAATAATGAACTTTTTCTACATTATATTTTATGTGCAAACTGCAATTTATTTACTTTGAAGTGGATATTGATTATATAAACTTGCAGGGAGAGGTGCATGCAGACTTGCCATGGTTACAAGCTCCTCATAGAATCCTTTAATGAAAATTAATGTTCGAGAATCATGGCCTGGGAGAATTATAGGGAAACATTTATCCAGGTGATTTGCTGTTCATCACATTTCCCAGTCCTTTCCCTCTCAATGGCTAGTGTTTGCAAAGAAAAGACAAATTAATATTACTTTCGTGATTATAATGAAGAGCAGCAGATTACAATTAGGAGGGCACAGCTGATTTTTTTTTTAAACCACAGCACCAAATTAAATGTTTCTTCTCAATTATCCAGTTGCTCATTCTCTTTCAGTAAGGCAGTTGATTCCAAGCAGACTGCAAATTGGACAGCTTCTGGATATTCAGATTGAAGGCATTCATCAAGGCACTCCTAAATGGTTGTTAAATTTTGGCAAACCTAGATCAAAGAAAGGAGAAAAGAGTATCCTGTGTATATGAAGTATTCATCCATAGACACAGGAAATGCAATATCTAGTACAATCATTATGTACTTGTGTGTAAGCACGTGCACATGCACACACAAACAAATTGGCTCAAATAATCATAAGTAGGAAGGATGAAGCTTCGAGTTGGAGTAACATTTTTTTCCCTAACAGTTCCTTTGAAAGGCTAGAGGTTTTTGCCCCTGTTCCCAGCTTGGTACTTAGTTAACTACCATTTCACGTTTTTTCTCTCCACCTGTACCACACCCTCTAAAACAGAAATCCTGATAGGGTAACAGGTGGGTTTTCCCCATACTTCTAGTCCCTAAGGTTATTCATTAATTCATCAACTATACACTCATACATTTTTACATGTAAAAGAAGACACATTACCTATTTTGTTACTATGGAGTCATAAATGTGCAAAACATACACTGCTGATGTGAACTCATTATTGGCCACAACAATATAGATGGTCCCCAAACTCAGACTTTAAATTTAACAAAGAAGGTGGTTGAATAACAAATGCAGTATGGTATGAAAAAGGATATGACTTGAGAAGTTATAAAATGGGAAACAATAGGGAACTAATCTAATCTAGGTACCCTCAGCCCAGTACAGGCATGGAAATTGCCCTCCGTTCCTTTAGATTCTCATCCTTGAGTGTTGGAGGAGACTTGTGAGTCATTCTTGACTTCTGATATCAACTAGACCTTTGACTTATTAGCTTCTGGATAAGTTTATATGTGAGGAGAGGGCTGTCAATACTGTAGGGACACCGAGCTCTTGGCTTTAAAAGAAGTACTTCAAGAAATGATGCAGCAAATACATTCAGTCGAATGAATATTTATGACATATCTACTATTTTCAAGGCACTGAGATGAACACAAAAATGAAGTCAATAGTCCTTATTTCACAGGTCTTAATGCAAGAGTGTGTATATATAAGGTCAGGTGGACAGGAAACAGGAAAAAATGGAGAGGGCATTAAAGAAAAACAAGTCAAAATATGTACACAAAGAATCAAAGGAGGGATCTTATTCCATAACGAGGTTGTATATGAGAGTGTGTAGGATAGAAATATCCTGATCCTGATCCAAGTTCTTCTGGGAGAGAACAAATAACATGATCAGAACAGTGGGTAGGGGGGTGACCTGAAAGCAACAGATAACATAATCCCTGCAGGTCAGATATTGGCATTCCAGGAAGCCTTCCCTGCCCACACTCCCCACTCTCCTAGTCTGGCAAAACCTCTTTCCTGGTGCTGACTCTATACTTGACTTAACCTATTTAAATGCAACTGTACTTTGCACTTTCCCTGCCTCTAGACTCAGAATCTCGAGGCCTCAGCATTGCAAACTTGGCACACAGAGGCAGGGTCTGGCCCTTGGTAGAGACTCCATAAATGTCTGCTGAGCACAACTGGATGCCCAGTGCAGCACAGAATATATCCTAAGTTCTCAATAGCTAGGAGATTAGGTGCTGCCACTTTAGAAATGAAGGAGTAAAAGTTTTACAAACCATCTTTCCAAGCTTCTCACAGTTAATGTACAAAGAATTAGTTAGAGAGATTGGTGAAAATGAAGACCCCTCAGAAATTTGGATTCAGGAGACCTGGAATTGGAATTTAAGCTTCCCAGCTGATTCTAAAGCAGGTATTCCCACACCACACTTTCAGAAACTGCTCTCATTGCGGAACTTCCTAGCAAGTTGATGCTTGCCTTTCTGAATAAATTGTTCAGGCTCATATGAAAACCCAAAGAGAAGGAATTTATGCAGTTTGTACCATCAGACAAACAATAACAATGTTTTCACTTCTGACACTTGGGTCACAAAATGGCTCTTTAGGTGAAAATGTTCTGTTGAGACATTACTGGTTACTCTGGTTCCGACTAGCATGATAGTGTAGCCCATAAACCTGAGCACACATGCAAATGTGTAGTTACCATTGGGTGAGGTACATGGCGAAGTCTCTGCACAGACCCAGGAGCAACCTGCAGCCACACGACAGGAAATGGGTATCTTAGAAGAGCTTTAAACAAATGTCATTAACTTACAAGAGCTGAAGAATTAAGATTTCTCAGTTGACTTCAGGACCCAATTTTCTAACTAGCAGACTCAACGAAACTTATCTATATCAACACCTGACCCCAGAAACCTGGAATGCCAAAAAATTAAAGGAAGCATCCATCAGAGTGTCAGCAAATCTATATAGGCTGGAGTCCTAAACAAAACAAATTTCATTAAGCCTTATTGTGATTTCAGAATTAACACAAAGATTTCATAAATAGGGCAGCATAATGTCCAGAGCAAAGGCCAATAAACTAATACGAATTGCAGACCTTAGTCTCCAAGCTATGGGACTTGGCCCCTGGCAGCCATATTGAAGTGAAGGCAATTAACACAATCCATCTTGCAATGGGTTGGTTCTATGTATAGGTTGTTTGAAATTCTGTATGTATCTCACCCAGACCCCAGTAACCCATTGAAATATGATGAATCATGGCAGTCAGCACACAGGGGGGTCGTTAAATGAGTAAGCGATGGTAGAGAAATCACAGTTTGTAACTGAGGTCATTTCGTGGGCAGTTTGCCAGCTATTTGGGAAACTATAAGGTAAAGGTCTCTTAAAATGAGGTATTTATAAAGTGCAGTGCTATGAACCTATAAAAGTACTTTAAAAACTATTTAAAATTTTAAAATTCATATTATTTATGTCCTGATGCCTGAACAATTAATTCCATCTATTTTGATGTAAGGATTTTGGAGACAGGATGAGAATACTATTCAATTTGAGCAGGAACAGAAAGTATTCTTCAGGACAGATCACCAGGACCCTTCCCGTATGTAGTCCTTGCTCTCTATTATTACTCAGCAGAAAGCCTTCTCAGGTAGGTGATTATGCTCATCTTTGTCCAGACGTTGATAACAGGGAACACTTACTGAGCACAGGTGGTGGCTTTGAAGTAGTTGGCCAGCCCAGGAAACAGTAACTTGACAGCATCTTGGAAAAGAAAGAAGAAATATTTGAAAGTTAGTTTTAAATGACCCAAGTTGGAATGAAATACAGGAATCTGAGTAATAATTTGGGAAATGGTTACTTACAGGCAATGGTTATCATCAATAAGCACGTGAAGATGCTGGCTAATATTCCTCCCAGAAACCATCTGAAACAGGATTGCTCAGGTGAGCTGATCATGCATTTTCAGCACATGAGATGTTCTTTAGACTTACTGTAGACTTACAATTTAAAAATCTACTATAAAACTACATTAAGAAAGATAAAATGGTATGGGGAAAAGGATAGACATATAGATCAATGGAAGGGAATTGAGAGCCCAGAAATAGCCCCATACAGATACAGTTAACTGATTTTTAACAGAGGCACAGAAGGGATTCCATGGAGAAAGCAATTCCACGTTTCAACAACTGGTGTTGAAACAATTGTATACCCACACGCGGTAGTGCGAGCCTCCACATATGCATCACACCTTAACGCAAAATTTAACTCAAAATGAGACATAGTCTGAAATACAAACCACAAAAAGTATAAAACTTCTAGAAAAAAACAAAGGAGAAAATCTGTATGCCTACTGCTTCAAAACCTTGCCAAAAAAAGTGTGTTAAAATTTTGGGGTTTTGCCAGTCTGACAGATGATTGTATCACAGAGTGGAATTTTTAAAAAGAGAATAAGGTTTTTATTGTTTTTATTTTCAAAATATGAATTGTTGGAAGAAACTGGAAAAAAAATATGAAGGGGAAAGGAAAATATTGTAAAAACCTCTATCACCCTGAAGCATCCATTATTCAAATTTGATCAATATCCTTTCAGACAGTTTATTTCCATTTTTAAAACTTTCTAAATTGAGATTTAACAAATGTACTTACAAAGTATATAAAGTACACATCCTGTTTGCCTGCTTTACCTAAACCCTATAATCGCTATCCAGACCAAACTATGGACGATTTCCAGCACTCTATAAGATTTCCTTTATTGTTTCTTCCCACTCTTACCCGGCAGAATTAGCCACTACTCCTCGTACAACTGTGGTCATTGATTAGCTTTGCCTCTTCTTGAATTTTACATGTAAATACAATTACACTTTTCCATCATCTTTCACTTACATAGTATCTATGAGATCCATCCATGCCCTTGCCCATATCAGTAATTCCTCTTTAAACCAATTTTTTACTTAGATAAGCTTTTTTAAATTTTAGAATAATTTAAAATCCACAGAGAAGTTGCAAAGGGTAGTACAGAGGGATTTCTCATATACCCCTCAGCCAGTTTCCCCTGTTGTTAGCATGTTACAGTATCATGGCAAGTTTGTCATCATTAAGGCACCAGCATTAGTGCATGACTATAAACTCAGTTCCACACCTCATTTGGACTTGACAGTTTTCCCATAATTTATCCATGTCCTGGGATCCCATCTAGGATGCCACATTACATTTAGTCATGTCTCCTTAGATCCCTCTGGGCTTTGATTTCTCAGACTGTCTTTGGTTTTGATGACTTGACAATTTTGAAGAGCACTGGCCCATTATTTGTAGAATGTCCCTTAATTTGGATGTCTCATGGTCACACTAGGGTTCAGAAGATTATAGAAGTTCACTTGCAAGTGCCATACTCATCTTATCATATCAAGGATATATGCTATCAACATAACATGTTCCTGTTGATGTTAACTTTGATCATCTACAGTAGTGTTTGCCAGGTTTCTTGTCTGTAAAATCACCTTTTTTCTATCTGTCCAAACTTTTTGGAACCAAGTTTCTAAATGCAGCTCATACTTGAGGGATGGGGAGTTAAGCTCCTCTCTTAAGGGAAGAGTATCTATAGAAAGTAACTGAACAGGAATGACTCATTAATAGTCCCGTTGAAATAAAGGAAAGGGTTCCATGATCAACTAAGTTGGGGCACACTAAGTAAAAAATGCTTGGGGGGCATATTTCCTCACTACATTTCACTGGGCCTTTAGTATGCCAACACATGTTGTGATTCGCCAACTTGAGATATATTCAGCAGAATTTTGCAAAATTATTTTTAACCTCAGGACCTTACCCACTTTTTGTTTTTTTGGTTCCCCTGTGGTCTAAAAATACTTCTCAAACCTCATAATTATCTAGGAAGGTTGATTTAAAATACACATTCTCATTAGACCCAAATTAGTATCTTAAGGGATGGGATCCAGGACTTTGTATTTCAAAACACAACTCCCCAAGCAATGTGAGGTATTTGACTCTCAAGAGGTGGGACTTGAGAGCAAGCAGCACTTGCCGACCAGGGTGCCAGGATCACAAGAATCGCAGGACTATGTTATCCATCCCTTTTTCATTGATTCAACAAATACCCATGAGCCCCTGGCGCTGAGGATACAGAAGTGAAGGTGATGCATGTTTCCGCTTCTAGGGGGCTCACATTCTTGTAGAGAGGGATAGTTCATTAACATTTAAACAAGTGAACATAGAATAGGTTAAGCGGTGGTAAGTGCTCTGAAGAAAAGTAAAGTGAGTAGTGTTATGACAGAGTGGTGTGCTTTAATACAGGGTTATCAGGGAAGGCCTCTCTGATGATGATGTGACAGTTGAACAGATTCCAGAAAGAAGTAGGGGCATATGTTATGAGGCGTTCTGTAGTAGGCAGAATAAACAGCAAGTGCTAAGGCCCTGAGGTATGAGTGGACTTAGCACAGAAGAGATTTGATCACTGCCCTGGAGACTTGGCCAAGAAGATAATAGGAAAGACATATGGGACAGAGAGCAGAACAGAAAGACGCCTGTAATCAGGCAAGAGCATTATGTGCTCTGAGATGCTGAGTGGGCTTCTCTGGAATAGAACTTTATGTTGGGATACACAAATACAATGGGAAAGATGGAATCCCAGTAAGGACTCCAACTCCCCTACTGCAGTCTTCAAGTGCCCTTGAACTCCAAGCAGGGTTACTTGGACTGTATTTGTAACAGGGAGTCACTGGGATTTAAACAAAGGATGATACATGGTAAAATGCAATTTGCAAGATCCACTGGCTTTTGTATGCTCTGTGAAATAATGGGAGGAGGGAGGTGATAGACACAGGGGCACTTATTATGGACAGGCAAATGGACAAGTCTTAATCACAGAGCAACCTGAAATGCTTTGTGGAATAAGGCAAGGAAATTATCAATCAATTACAGCTTCATTAATTATGAAAAACCACTGCGAGAAAATAAAATCTGAATTACCTCCCACATGCAGAAATGATTAAGCAGGCAGCAAGCATAATTGCCTGAAAGGAGACCTCTCTTAACAAACTGGTTCCTAAAAGGAAAAATAAAAATGAATGAATTAGAAACCATTGCTGATAAAATCGTCTTGGAACAATAAAATCATACTAAAACTTCTTTTTTACATACCAAAACAAAAAAAAATAGTTTTCAAATGTATGTCAGCTCAAGCTATTTGTCATAAGTAACAAGACAAAATGATCAAATGTTGTACAGAGCCATTAGAAAAATTTCTGCAAATAATCATTTTTTTTCTATCACAAAATAATAAATGATCATGTTACATAAACAGTTTGGGGCATTCTGTTCATTTTAATTTGGGGAAAGCCTTTATAGAATGTATGCTAATGTCAGAAACTGGATTCTGGTGATGACTGATCACACCTAAAATTTGTAGATGGCCATATAATTCAGAGAGTTTTTATACATTGGTTCATTAATCAACAGAACAAAACTATGAGGTAGGAACCATTATCACAACTATGCAAATGAGGAGACCAAGACAGAGAAATGATGACGTTTGTCTAAGGTCACACAGCTCTGAAGTACCAGAGTCAACATTTAAAAACCACATTAAAGAGCCAGAACATAATGCTTTGCCTGAAAGGGGGCAGGGAAAGAGAATTGCAACTTCATATACTGGGAGTCTTTAAAGGGCGAAAAAAGAGGCTATGTATTACGAACTATTTGTCCTTGCAAAACTCTTTGCTATCAGTAAAATACCTCAGTGTTATTGAAGCACAGCAGAAATAACAGCAAATCCTCCAAGAGTTATAAATAAAAATGTAAGAGTTAAACCAATCAGGTACCTAAATGGTACTCCAATCACCTAAATGAAATCAGAGCTGGCTTAAGGATTACCACATAAAGATATACAGGAGAGTATAAACAGACCTCAATTTTTGCCAAATGCTTTAAAACCTCAAGTTTTGTAACAGCTCTTTTAAGCTCGGAATGACTTCATGCTCTAAATGTATTTATTTTTGCTATTTATGCTGTGAATGAACAAAACCTACTTAAGCGCAGAACACAGGTGGACTACTACAGCTTGGCAGTGCAAAACGGAGCTGTTGTGAATGATGTCACAGCAAATGTACAGTACTTCATGTCTACTGTGAGCTGAAAAGTTATTGTGGGTTCACTTGAACATTCAACCATCCTTCCAAAATATGTTCGTATTCTTAGCCTCCTTTGATTTCACGTAGAATTTGGAAAACATTTCCTCAAAGTAACAAGTCTAGCTTGACAAACTGCAAAGCTCACTAAACCTGAATACTGAAGGGCACCTGGGTTTAAATGTAAGTTCTACAAAGATATGTATTGTAGGATTTGGGCCAGGATGTTCATCGATTCATTGCTCCAGTAGCCATTTGCTTAGTATCTATTTTGGCTTGGTGCAAGTGTAACCTCCTTCAGGAAGTCTGCCTTGACTGTTTCAGCCCCCCTTGGCCCTTCCATGTCCCCTCTCTGTACTCCCATCATACCTCATGCATGTCTCTATCAGCAATTGCTGTTTTATTTCTCTGTATTTCCCCACAAATTTCAATGAGAATAGTCGGCAGCTACTTGCTGCCCTTTAGTTGAACTTTTCCTTGGGGAATGACCGCTCCCCTTCTCTTAGTGAATGTTTCATGTGGAGAGACGGATTCCCTCCCAGCATTTGATCCACTCCACTTAACAAAGTGATTGGTTTTGTCAGGTAAATGGGAGCCTTCCAAAACAATGAAACCGGGCCTCTTGTTATAACTCGAGAAGGCTTATAATCCCTTTGTGCTGGACTGGAAATTGGGAAGTTGTAGGCACAAAGCATCCCAGAGCCACCGTGGATTAATAGCCTCTTAAAGAGTAAAGCTGACGTGGAAGAGCAGAGAGAGCAATTAGAGACTCCTAGAAACCTGAGATCTGCCTGGAACTTTCATGAATATGCACCGCTGAATTCTGCTACTGACTACTCCATTTTGAGCTGGGTTTCCATCTACCAGAACCCCAAAATTCCTGGCTGATAAAGGTGATGCTATGTGTATCTATATCCTTAGCATGTGGGGCATCACCTGGAGCAGACTACACACCCAAAACCCACATGTGAAGGAGACGCAATAGAAGCTGATGGAGACTTTGTCCACCCAAGGCTTCAGAGCCAGGTGAGGAAGAGGAGGAGTTTCACCACAGACAGACATGGAGACATGGAGGGAATCACAGGGAAGCGTTACTTCCCACAGCCAGAGGGGGGCAGAGAGGGACCCACAGAGGTGCTCTTGTTGACTTGGGCCTTGGAGAAGGAATAGGGGTCTTACAGATATAGCACGTGGGGGACACATTCCAGACACAGCAAAGAATAGGTACAAAGGCTTACTTGACCTGTCTAAAACTTGAGTATTCATAACTGTAAAATGGAGATAGTAGATTTAACTCTTCCCACAGTCATGGAGCACCTGCTCTGTGCCAGGCACTATGTAGGCAGTTTGGAATCCACAGATAACTTAAGACAAAGTGCCAACCCTCAAGGAGCTCAGAGCCTGGTGGGTGAGACCCAGAAGTAAATACGTAACAGCAGTTCAGGAAATGGGCATGAGACAGGAAAGCCCTGGGAGCTAGAGGAGCACAAAGAAGGGTCACTTAAAACCTCCTCCCCAGGAAATAGGGTGGGCTTCCTGGAGGAGGTGGTGTGGGGCTTTAGTGGGTGTCCATCACCTGCAAAGTGTCTAAACAATAAAAACTTCTTCCTCTGTCACCCCAAAACCTAGAAAGGGAACTAAAAGACCCTTTAACACTTATCTAATAGCTGCACTGGGAATGAAATGGAGCAGGACGTATTGGTCTTTGGGAGTAGAAGAGGGGATGGTCAGTGAAGGGGATATGCATGATTTTGTGAAAACAGAGAAGATAATATCTTTCTGTTTAGCTTCAATTTTATGTAATTATAACTTTACGTTTAGAATATATGATACATGATGCTAAGTACTTTACATGAATTACTTTAGTCATTACAAGGTAGGAACTCTGATCATGTCCAATTACAGATGAAAATGTTAAGTTCTGGAGAATTTAGGAACCTGCTTCAGGGTCACAGCTAAGAAGCGGGAGCTGGGTTCTGAACCTCGGCAAGCTGGCGACAGAGCCTCGATGCCGCAGTGTGTGTTGTCCTGATACGTGTAGCAAGCTGGAGACTGAAGAATATGCTCATTTGACCTATTTCAGATTTTCTCCTGGCAGGAGATACCAACACTTTATGTCTTTTGACTTTTTTCTCACCAGGGCATAGCATTAAAGGATTTTTTTTTCTCCTCTCATTTTCTTTCCTTCTTATAAAATATGTCAAATACACAGCTAAGTATAAAGAATAAGATAACAGGCAACTGCGTATGCACTACCCACTTTAGCATAGCTTATCACTTTGCTAAACGTCTTTGGGGCTTTCAAAAAATAAATAAAAGACTGAAAATCCTGTCCTTCCGGTACCTCTAAGATGACTCCCCCAAAACAGTCACCTCCCCTGGGCACTGGAAGCACCCTGGGTCCTGCCCACTTCACACAGGCCAATACCAGTTCCTACGTGTACTCACCTCCGGGTCATTCTTTGGCCCTGAAAGGCAGAGGTCTGTGGGTGTGGGGAAGATTTAAAAAGAACTCACTTGAATGGCCCAAAATACTGCCTTGGACCAGTGCAGAAGACGTCAGCTGGGACTGAAGAGACAGGCTGTGGGAGTTTTCTCTGGGCGCCTGAGATGTGACATGGTGGGAAGAGGAGGCTGTCACACGCTCTGCATTCGGCTTCGTCGTCTCCGCGTAATCAGTCAGAAAACAGTCAAAATCACCTCCTGGAAAAGCAGAGGGGCTCACTAGGGAGCAAGTGAGGGAGTGAGTGTGTGTGTGTGTTCGGTGACCAACACACGGTACCTAACAATTATAACAAAGGCAGCCCTATTGAAGTAGGAGGGGAGACGGGTCTCTAGATGGGATGGCATTTCAAATTGTCTGCCTCCTTGAAGACTGAAGAGGAAAAGGCCACTCAGTGAAGAGACAAGCAAAGGCCAGAGGCATGAAAGTTTCATGAAGGAGGCTGATTCCATTGTGGGTAGAACAAAGTGACCAAGGGAGGCCCAGGAGAACAGGAAGCTGGAAAACTTGACTGGGGGCAGGTCACAGAAGGCACTGACTTCCAGGCAAAGGAGTTTGGAATTTACGCTGCAGACAACGAAGAGATGGAGTGTCTCTGAGTAAGGGTGTACTCTATATATACTTCCGTGGCATTTTTTTTTATGTACATAAAATAATATGTGATTTTGATATGTGGTAAAATCAAAGTGGCCTTGCTAGAAACCATGAAGTGTAGCCTAAGATACGTGCAGAAGAAGGCACAGTATCTCAGCCCTAAACCCCAAGTGAGTCAGGGGTTGTATGGATGGTGGAGAAAGATGTGTGATAGGCATCTAAGCCTCTCATCTTTATAACACCAAACTCTACAGTAGAGCCAGCATCTTTAATTTCTAATTCATTCATTCAGCAAACATTTATTGAATGTGACTATGTGCATCAGGAACTGACTCAGCTGCTAGGATACAATGGTGAATTAGGTAGATGTTGTCTCTGCCCTCATGTGCCTTACATTCCGGCAGGGGAGAAAATAGCTCATGAGTAGTGTCATGAAGGAAATTCTCCTTCTGTAAAATATCCAGCATTGAAATGCTGGATAAAATATAATAAACATCTTGAAAAATTTTTTTCATTCAAAAGGCTATTTACATATAGAATTTCAACAACATGTGCCCATATTTTTCTATGAAGGCCCATACTTAAATACAGTTTACTGACCCTAAAATTTGCTTGACAGTCCCTCAAAACAGAAAAAGCCAAGTTCACTTTAAAAGCATGCAACATCAAGTTTCAAACATGCTAAGATAACTCCTAGTAAGGATTGAGGTCTTCAATGCGAGGTCATCAAGGAATGATAGCTAATCCTTGATTCTTGATTTGAGTCAGAATTACAGGGGACAGAACTCCCCAAAGCAAAGCTTTACTGGAAAGAAGGAATATGTTAAGAATGTCTTTCAGTCTCAGGGAAAATTACACACAGCACTTCGGCTCCACTACTGGAAGTCTTCCATTTGGCAAAAATATGCCTCGGAATTCCCTTGATTTTGTCTGTGGTGGTCTGGGTGATAGCCACTCAAGGTTCAGAATGGCCTTGGATAAGAATTTGAGGTAATTTAGATTTCCTGGCTTTAAGCATTGAGCACTGGGTATGGCATCCGGGGAAACTGTCCTAATTTTCTTTTCCTTGGGGAAGCTCTGAAAAGGGCCTATAAAATTAGTTTTTTCCTTCCATAGAATCTTCTTATTGTGCTTCTTATCTAAATAGGACAATTTCTCCATGGTCCATATGAATCTTGGTTTCACTACTAGGAAAATACTCAAATCAACTAGGCAAACATTTACTGAACACAAAAATTATAGGATACTCAGATAAATGGGAGAAACACAGGTATAATAAAACACAGACACTTCTGAAATTCTAGTTGAGAGAGAGAGAGAGAGAGCGAGAGAGTGTGTGTGTGTGCTGGTCGGGCCCGTGAGAAGGGCACTGGTCAAGCACAGGGGATATATGTAGACAGATGCTATCAGTTTTTAAAAAGAAACATGATAGGCTTTGATGGAAACTTCAAGGACTTGGGCTTCAGAAAGACCCAAATATAATTTGTCGTAAGGGTAATACAGGACAATCTGTTTAATTTTTCTGACCCTGAGTTTCCTCATCTGTAAAATAGAACAATAGCTTCTACTTTTTCAGTTGTGTGATAACTGAGTAAGACAAGGAAAAATGTAGACATTATGAGATATAATATAAACCAAGGTAATTCAAGATTCCATCATTAATAATCAGATATAGTTCCTGGTTGTAGACCAAAAGGGAAGGTCTTCTCCATGGAGGGGGTGGGAAAATGCTAGTCAGTCATCAACAGATGCTTCAAGGTAGAAGGGATTCTTAAGAACTTATCACTTCAGGAAAAAATTGCGTTTATTAAACCACCTTGGGAAAGGGAATGTTTTACTTTGAGCTGGTATAGCTAGGAAATTGCTGTACAATGACCTGGTCCCAGACATTTCCAGGCATGGGGTCTATCACATATGGCTGCTTTATTTTCCTGACTTCACTGTATGACAATGTCCCCTGTAGGGGCAAGTGCCCTAGAGGAGGGAAAGGACTATAACCTCTGCCACCTGCCTCATTGCAGAACTGAAGACACCTAGCAGGAGGGTCTATAGGAAAGACAGACTTGAAGGTGGCAGGGACTGGGCACAGCTCCTAAGAGGAGTTTAGACACAGGGATAAAGGGAGAGCAGTGGAGAGGAAATGAGGAATCTAGGAGGTTATTTTCACTGTGATGTAGAGACTTCAAGTGGAACCAGAATTTGAGCAGCCCTCGTTAAAAAACGGACAGGCCTTCTCAGCACTGGGAGCTGTCACGGATGTCACCGCATGAAGCGAGTAAGGAAAGCTGACAGCTGAGAGGAAAGACTGAGGCAGCCCACAAGTGACATCCCCAGAGAAGTCCCCAAAGCCAGAGGGCTTCAGGGAGTGGCGCAAGGGCAGAGCAAGAGGCAGAAGCTTTAGGGACACGGGGCAGGCGGACCTACTTACTGGTCTACAGCAGTTATCACCCAGCTGCACACACTGCGCCGTTCAAGGAGCTGGGGGTGGGAAGTCAGAGTAGCTGCTGCAGTGCCCGCCTCCTGGTCGGGGACGCACAGACGGACGAACGCCCACAGTGAGGATACAGAGGCAATGCCACAGCGAAGGCCCGCGGAACGTATCCAGTGAGGATCCAGCAAGACGTGCCTAAATCTGTTAGGGGAAATCCAGGGAGGCTTCCCCGATGAGGCGGCACTGAAGTGGAGACTTGAAAAGTAGGAGTCCTTCCAGAGAGAGAGCAGGAAGAAGGCCAACAGAGAGATAAAGGAGGAGGAAGAAGAGAAGACAGCAACCCACGAGGGAACAAGGCGGGTTCCCAGAGGAGTGAGCTGCCCTCTGTGGCGTGATGAGTGTGGGTGGTCCTGGGAGGTGATTCTGGCCGGCCTGCTAAATAGGGGTCAAGTCATCATGGGTTACGCTTGGGAGCTAAGATTTATTCCGTGGGCATTTGTAGCATGAGGGTAACTTAAGAACCGTTGTGCCTTGAAATGCTCCCTCAGCAGTGAGACTCCAGCCCCGTTCTGGGAGCCGGGAGGGACGGTGGCACACCAAGGGGCACTTTGGGTCCTCATGCAACAGAGGTGAGTTCCCCCCACCCCCAGGAATGTGGCAATGTCTGGAGACATTTTCACAACTTGTGGCAGGAGGAGTGCTGGCCCTGGCACCTAGTGAATGCACACCAGGGACATGCTACAGTGCACAGGACAGGCCTCACCATGAATTGCCCAGACCCAAGTATAAATAGTGCTGAGGCCGTGAAGCCGTGGCATGGAGAGCAGACCTAACTGTAGAAGGAGTCTTGCTCTTTAGTGCCCTTTCAGCAACTCTGCTAGGCATTTACAAGAGCGGAACATCTGTATTTTCCTGCATTTTCTGTATCTTCCTGATTGCTTTTGCTCTTGTTAAAGCTCCCTGCACTCGGCCTTCATAGGGCAAATCATAATGTGTGATTTTGTAATTATTACATTCACATATACTATACAATACATAGTTTGTGTGATCTTTAATGCCTGCCTCCCTTACTAGACTAAGAGTTCCATGAGTAAAAGGTCATCTTGTCTGTCTCAGACACCAGCAATAATACCTGGCTTCTAGTTAGCACTCAGTAAGACATATTAATAAGTGGAGAGTTCTGGTGGGGGTGCAGAGAAGTTGAGACATGCAAAGCTGCTACACCCCAAATCTAAACTGGGCCTGCTGGGAGAGGGCCACAGTGGCATAGAGAGAGTGGGTCAGTCTTCACCCTGTGACTTTAAAGCTGACCCGAGCTTAAGGCTTCAAGCAAGAATGGCCTTCCTGCCCAGGCAGATGGGCTGGCTGCCTCTGGGGTGCCTCTCCCACTCAGCCCGGATACCGAGCTAAGGAGCTGGTGCTTTCAGACCAGGGAATTCCTGCCAGTCCTGCAGGCTCCCTCCCATCGTCCCACACACAGCTCTCAGCCACTTGACAAAGCGGTCTGCAGAAGCCTGCCTGCAGGTTGCCGGAGAGAAAGGGAACAGCAGCAAGTGAGACATGCAGGCCGCCCAGCAATGACCACGCCGCAGAGAAGGTCCTGGACCGTGCTCATTGCAGCGCTAGTCACGATAGCCAGACACAGAAAGAACCCAAGTGCTCATCAGTACATGAATGAGTAAGAAAATCCTGCTATTTGTGACACTATGGATGAACCTGGAGGACACGAGGTGCCATAAGTGACGTAAGCCAGTCACAGAAGGAAAATACTGCATGAGTCCGTTTACACGGGGTATCTAAAATCATCAGTCATAGAAGCAGAGAACAAATGGTTGCCAGGGACTGAGGGCTGGGGGCAATGGGGAATTGTTCAATTGCTTCAGTCTTGCTAGATGAGTAAGTTTCAGAGATCTGCTGTACAACAGAGTGGCTATAATTACAATACAGTATATTATGCAATTCAAAATGTATGGAGAGGGCAGATCTCATGTTAAGTGTCCTTACTATAAAAAACAAACAAACCAAACACACGTGCACACACACACACACACACACACAAAGGGACACAAGGAGACTCTGTTACCCGGATTGTGGTGATGGTTTCATGGCTGTTGCATATGTCCAGACTTCTCAAATTGTACACATTAAATGTGCATAATTCTTTGTATATCAGTTACACCTCAATAAAGCTGTTAAAAAAAAGAGGCTTTATGGTCAGATTGACATGGGATGGAGAAAGAGCTGGGAACCTCCATGGCTGATTATGTATTCAAGAGCGGCATTTACCTCAACTCTGGAGAGATGTGGATGAGACTGGGGCAATAGTAAAAATGTCCTTATGCTTTCCCAAAGGCTGCCCTGTTGAGCTGACAGCTTTGCCACCAAGAGCTGGATGAAATAAAATAATGTGTCCTATCTGGAATACTGGAAATACTACATAAAATTAAAGAGGAAAATCACAGAAAAAAATCTTAACATTAAAAATCAAGGAATTTTCATCTCTGAAAAGACACGGTTTTCCCCCAATTCACACTTTCCCTAGCTGACATTTAATTTTTTTTCAACAACCTTAATGAAAGGATCATAATACAGAAGACATTTCAGCAAATAGTTTTTTGTATTATATTTGAGATATTAATTTCATTCGGTCTCCTGATTTATTTAAATTCAGTGTAGTTTCCTTCTGTTCTAAAAGGGTGAATCTATTTCTTCCAAGCACATTCCCATGTTCTGGCACGTAAATTGGGCATTGTTGTGTGCTATCGAGGAAAACACAAAGCCACATACAGATGTTGCTATCAAAGATACTTATGGAAGAGAAATTAATTCTAGAGAAATCAGCAGACCTCAAGCTGGGGTGACTTGCTTGAGGCCAGCTTGCCTTCCTTTCTTAGGACTGGCAGAAACAGAGCAGGAAGTACTGATCAGTCAGTCCTTCCAGCAAGAATCCTCTATCCTCTTTCAGTATGACTCACGGACTCTGGGAATGCATCCCAAATTTCAGTAGTGGGGTCTGGGAGCTGCAGAATACCATGGCTAAAGAATGAATTGCAACTAATGAGGAAAGGTGTCTCCACAGCTGTGGAAGGGGTGAACCAAGGATACACAAAATAGGAACAACAACAAAATCCTTTTTAGCCTGAAAAATGAAGCAAGAGAAAATCAGGGGAAGTAAGTTTTGATTGCATCCACTGCCCAGAGAGAAAACAGCAAAACAGTTTAATTTTGAATTCTTCTTAGTCTTCTAACGAGGCAACATTTCCAGAGAAAAATAAATTGCTGATAAAAATCACGGGGCCTTGGGTAAATCCAGAAAACATGAAGTCTGGGGAAGATGTGATTACAATTGACAGCAGAGATGAGAGACTTCAAAGTCCTGTGTGCACCCCGGTTGACTAATTGCTGATTTTGGAGGGGGGTGGTATGATTTGTTATATTTAGAAGATGTTTGGAAACCATGAGAATTTTAACAAGATACCTCATGCACGTGCATGGCTGCTGTAGTCCAACTGCTTTAAGATTGTTTGGACATATTTCGAGGAGGAAACTATGGGAAAACTAGATGTTAACTTCCAAACATGAGAAGCACTGCCTTTAGAACAGTGATTCCCAAACTGTAGTTATTCAAGCATCATTTTCCTGATTTTTGCTGTATTCCAGAGTCTGCTTACTCTTCATCATTTAAAATTTTCTTCATATTTTTTCATTAAACTTTGTACTTTAAAGGAAACACCATATCAATAACTTAAATGTCCTAAAGAGAAAGTAAATGTAAAAATAAATACAATGAAAATGAGACCTTATTGAATTTGCACTAAATACTATTGTAGCAGAAAGCTCTGAGCCTGTTCTTTGTTAAAAGAATTTTGTTGAACACTGAGCCCTTCTCCTTGGGTTTATCAGAAAGACTGTGGGAATTGGCAGAGGGGCCACTGCTTCTCTCTCACTGCGAGATTTAAGTTTATTTCTGCTGTGTCCTGATGGCAACTGCCACCCCACCCCACACTTTGGGAAATGTTCCTTTAGAACAGAGAAGAGACTTGCCTACGTGCTCCAGAAAGCCAGCCGAGAACCAAGGGATAGAAACTTGCAAAAGGCATGCGATAGGTCAGCATAAGCAAGCCACCTCTACAGCGGCATTACCAGTGAGAGGAAGAGGTGACCTTAAAAGGTCATGAGAGGATATGATTACAGATGGCAGCGTGAGAGACTGTATATCAATGATACCTTAAAAAAAAGAAAAAGGTCATGAGAATCCAAAAGGCAAATCCTTAGAGAAAGGAAATAGACTAATGGCTGTCGGTGGCTGGGAGGGAGGGATGGGGAATGGGGAATGACTGGTGGTGGCTGTGGGGTTTCTCTTTGGGATGATGAAAATATTCTGGAATTAGAAAAGGGTCACTGTTGCATAACCTACCTTTTGAGTATATTTTTAAAAATCATTGGATTGCACATGTTAAGTGGTAAAATGTATGATATGTGAATTGTATCTCAATTCAAAGGCAATGAGTGCTCCTTGATGCTGTTGGTCTCTGTGCCCATCTGCCAGGGATGCCGAGGGACAGTCACATGACCTCTACATTGCCTGCTCATTGCAGAATCTATACTTATTTAGCACAGACTTTGGTAGGGCTACAGGACACTTTAACTGACCTCTTCATTAGGCTGTACATCATTAGCCATTTCCTTATGTTATCTTTTTTTTTTCACGATAGCATACTATCTTGTTTCTCTGCCTGACATGTCTTCCCCAAAAGAGCCTCTCCTGGGTGTGGCATAGATACCACATGCTCCAGACTCTTGGGTTTGAATCCACGCTACACTATTCACTAGTTGTGTGGCCCTGTGAAAATTATTTCACCTACCTCTGCTTCGCCCTCTGTAAAATGGCGACAAAAATATTTCCTCCATGCTGTTGCAAATGGCATGATTTCCTTCTTTAATAACACTGAATCATATTCCATTGTGTGTATTCCATGCCATACTTTCTTTACCCATTCATCTGTCGATTGACATTTAGGTGGTTTCCATATCTTGGCTATTGTGATTAATGTCACAGTGGACATGGGAGTGTGGATTTGAGACCCATGGCTTTCAATTCCTCTGATTCATACCCAGAAAGGGGATTGCTGGATATTATGATAGTTCTATTTTTAATTTTTTGAGAAACCTGTACACTGTTTTGCATAGTGGAAGCACCAATTTACATTTCCACTAACAGGGCACACAAGGGTTCCCTTTTCTCTGTATCCCTTGCCAACATGGATGAAACTGAAGGATATTAACAAATAATATCAGGCGCAGAAGGAGAAGTACCAAATGTCAGGAGTCCAAGTTTCCACTGTACCTGATGAATAAGTTCTGGTGATCTACTGTACAGCATGTGCCTGTAGTTAAAAATACTGTGTTGAATCCTTAAAACTTTACTAAGAGGGTAGATCTTATGTTAAGTGGTCTTCATATGCATGCACACCCACACATACACACCACCGCCCCTGCAGACTTGGGAGAGAAGTGAAGTCGTGAGGTAGGGGGGGTGTTGGAATGACGCCGCTCCGCAGTTCTCATCACTGCTCAGGGAAGTTACTGCTGGAGCTGCTGTTCAGCCTCCTGAGTTCCTGCCTTCACTCGCCTTGTGCTCATTCACTTGTTTCCCACAGGTAGACTCCTTTCCTCTAGAGACCGCCACTCCTTCTCATACCAGCTTCCAAATCACTCTCTGCCCTTTCCAAACCTCTACTGGCTATCTTTCCACTTCCCATAGGTACCTCCAGTTTAACTCACATGAAGTAGAATTCATGGTCTCTTTTCCTGATCCAAATATGTCCTTATTTTGCCTTTTAGAGCTGCTTTGTATTGAGCAGAATACCAGTCCCCAGGCTAAGATGTAGTTTTCATGAATTATTGCATTTCATATTTACAAGTTTATGTGCTATTATTTTTCTGTTGTATATATGAGGAAATGGAGGATCAAAGGGGCTAAGTAACTTGCCCAAGAATACTCAGATTGGAAAGGTGTTTACAGGGCTTGAATGCAGGTCCATTCAACTCAAAGGCCAGTCGTCCTTGTTACTTCACCATACTGTCCTCTAGACCTTCAGGACTGGCAGAACTTTCCATGTATCTCCCAAACTAAATACATCAGTTTTCTTTGATTCCTCCCATTTTCTCATCACATGCTATTATTCAACAACCTGTCCATTTTACCTTGAAGAATATTCCTCAAATCTCTTCCTTCTTCTCCATTTCCAAAGCCATTTTCTTTGCTTCTGAGCTCCTACTAGGAACCCTCCATCCAATCTTTACTTCATGTTGCTGTAAAGGTAATCTTTGAAAATCCAGATCTAATTGTGCCATTGCCCTGCTGAAGGGCCTTCTAAAATATCCTTGATATTTTATACTATTATACTATTATGTTATTTTACTCCTCTTGCTTGCTCTTTGAGCCTAGGCTATGAAGTATATGCTGGATGTCTTCTTGGAAAGGAGAGCAAAACAATTACTCCTGGCAGTAGAGCAAAGGCTGAGCTTCAAACTAGACAGACCCACGTTGAACTCCAACTCTGCTTTTCATAAACTAAATGAACTTGGGCAGGTCACTTAACTCTGAACCTTAGTTTCACCATAATTATAACAAATAGCATTTTATGACCTCATTCCCAGGGGTTTGGAGATATTTAGACATGATAATGCATGTGAACAAGGTAATATACTTAGACAAGACAGAATGTAAAGTGCTTATCATATAATAAGCTCTCCTGACCTCTCTTTCTCTGAGCTCGCTTCAATCCTAATCCTACTGGCTCTACTTTGGAATTATATCCAGTTCTTACCTCCAGCTGCTATATCACCTTAGGTCAAGCTACCATTATCTCCCACCCAAATCAATCCAATGGCCTCTTAACTGGTTTTCCTTGTTTCTGCCCCCAGTATCCACCTTATTTCTGATCTGAACACAACAGCCAGAGATAACCTGTCAAAATGTAAATTGGATCATGTTATTCCTATGCTCAAAATCCTCCAGTGGATTCTCCTCTCACTCCGAGTAGTAGGCAAGGACTTTGAAATGGCCTCTAGCTCCCCCTGTCCTTCCTGACTTGCACCCACCCGCATACCCTGAGATCCTGTCCACCCTTCTCCCCAGGGCACGCTCCTGGCCCAGAACCTTTGCACTTGCATTTCCTCTGCCTGGATGGATCTTTACTCTCCCCTGCCCCCTGCCCCGATGCTTCACTGCCACTTATAAGTCAATGCTCAGAAGTCACTCTCAGTCATGCCATCCTGATCACCTGTTTAAACTTGGAATCCCCATCTCTCCCTCTCTGTTGTTGCTTTAATATTTGTTGACATGTTATATAATTTATTTATTGTCTGTCTCTCCCGACAAAGATGGAGTTTCCAAGACAACAAGCAGTTTTGTCTATTTTGTTCACCACTGAGTTGTAGTGTGTAACACAGTGTGTGGCACGTGGTTGGCCTTCAATAAAACCTTCCTAATGAATAAATAAATAAATGAATGAACGAATTCCAGCAGACTAAGCAAAATGGCAAAGCACAGAGTGTGGAAGGACATGGTCCATTCAGGATGCTGAGGGCAGATCAATGTGATCAGAGTCGAATGCATGTAGGTGAGGGTTAGGTCTCTCTCCTTCCTTTCCCAGAAGACATCTTGAAGGGGCTGTAAATACCCTATGCCTCCATTTTCTTACCTCTCCACCTGCTTGGCCCGGCTCCTGGGTCTCTTCTGCCACTTTCCCTCCACTACTGATAACCTCCAGGCCAATGATTCCAGGGACTCCTTATCATCTTATTCAACCTTTGGGCTTGATTTGCCACGTTGCCTGCCCCCTCCCACTTGGATCACAATTTCCCCTTGATTCTGTTACACGATGCTTCTCTCGGTTTTCTTCTAACCTCTCTGGATGCCTCCTTTCTATCTCTTGCAGGCTAATCCTGTCCTATTCACCCATACAATATTTGAGTTTGTAAAGTTCCATTCTAGGTTCTCTCTCCTGCCAATTCTACCATCTTCCTACTCTATTTGATCCACTCCTTTTCTTCAATAACCACCTACACTGAGGTGACTCCCGATGGGTAGCTTTGACTCATACAGACCTCCAGACTGACTGGCCCTTTATGTCCCACAGGAACTTAACTCACATGCTCCTTTTTTAAAACACATGTGGCTTTCCCTCCCCCAGCAAACCTACTCACTGGACTCCTCAGACCCTAGCCTTTCATGTCTCTTTAGCTAAGAATGCTCTTACCTCCCCCCCTTTGCCCAGAAAAGCCCCTCTCATCATCCAGAAATCAGCTCAATTGCCACTTCAACAGGGAGAACTTCCTGACTTTCTAAGTGGGTCAAATCTCCCATTACATCACCTACCTTTTTTTCATGGCATTTACCACAATTATTATTTTGTATTTGTTTGTGTAACTATTTAAGAAAGGTTTGATTCCTACCCTCCTGCTACAGTAAACTATAGGCAGGAGTCACGTTATCTGTACGTACCCTTGCACCCCTAAACCTAGCACAGTGCCTGACAATGGTTAGGTGCCCAATACATATCCACTGTTTACATTCTAGTAATAAAAATAATTATAATTACAAATTCTTGAGTATCAGGCATTGAGCTATGCTTGACATTTTTGTCCCATTGAACCTTTTGATATACTTTGAGTTCCCATCATTGTGTTTATACATATATATTTACATATACTAATATACAATATTCATAATATGTATTACATAGTATGTATATATTATATAGCTATACATACATATGGCATATATATATATATTTTTAATTTTGTTATCATTAATCCACAATTACATGAAGAACATTATGTTTACTAGGCTCCCTCCTTCACCAAGTCCCCCCAACATACCCCTTCACAGTCACTGTCCATCTGTGTAGTAAGATGCTGTAAAGTCACTACTTGTCTTCTCTGTGTTGCACAGCCCTCCCTGTGCCCCCCCAAACTATACATGCTAATTGTAATGCCCTCTTTCTTTTTCCCCGCCCTTATCCCTCCCTTCCTCCCATCCTCCCCAGTCCCTTTCCCTTTGGTAACTGTTAGTCCATTCTTGGGTTCTGTGATTCTGCTGCTGTTCTGTTCCTTCAGTTTTCCTTTGTTCTTATACTCCACATATGAGTGAAATCATTTGGTACTTGTCTTTCTCCGCATGGATTATTTCACTGAGCACAATACCCTCTAGCTCCATCCATGTTGCTGCGAATGGTAGGATATGTTTTTTTCTTATGGCTCAATAATATTCCATTGTGTATATGTACCACCTCTTCTTTATCCATTCACCTACTAATGGACATTTAAGTCACTTCCATATCTTGGCTATTGTAAATAGTGCAGCGATAAACATAGGGGTGCATCTGTCTTTTTCAAACTGGAGTGCTCCATTCTTTTATTTTTTTGAGAGGGCATCTCTCATATTTATTGATCAAATGGTTGTTAACAACAATAAAATTCCGTATAGGGAATTCAATGCTCAATGCACAATCATTAATCCACCTGAAGCCTAATTCTCGTCAGTCTCCAATCTTCTGAAGCATAACAAACAAGTTCTTATATGGTGAACAAATTCTTACATAGTAAATAAGTTCTTACATGGTGAACAGTACAAGGGCAGTCATCACAGAAACTTTTGGTTTTGATCACGCATTATGAACTATAAACAATCAGGTCAAATATGAATATTTGATTTTTATACTTGATTTATATGTGAATCCCACATTTCTCCCTTATTATTATTATCATTATTATTTTTAATAAAATGCTGAAGTGGTAGGTAGATGCAAGATAAAGGTAGAAAACATAATTTAGTGTTGTAAGAGAGCAAATGTAGATGATCAGGTGTGTGCCTGTAGACTAAGTGTTAATCCAAGCTAGACAAGGGCAATAAAACATCCACAGATGCAGAAGATTTCTCTCAAAAGAGGGGGGGTGAGGTTCTAAGCCTCACCTCTGTTGATCCCCAATTTCTCACCTGATGGCCCCCCTGCGACTGTGCCTGTCTTAGGTTGTTCCTCCCTTGAGGAATCTTACCCGTCTCTGGCTAACCAGTCATCTTCCGGGGCCATACAGGGAAATGTAAAGTTGGTAAGTGAGAGAGAAGCAATATTCTTTGAAAAGGTTAGCTTTTTACTTCTTTGCAGATTTATGTCCTGTGGCTTCTGGGCCCAGCATTTGTCTTGAGGTATCTTTACCACTTGGAAGAATTATGAAACTCGGTAAATTCGATATGAGGCACGAATTCTATTTAAGGGTTGTAATTAGGAAGGAACAAGAAAAGCTATAGAAGTAGCAGGCGGAAGAAAACATGGGAAGATTGATTATTTCTTTGACATATCTTCTTGTAGAGTAACTTCAGCATGTATAGGTTTTAAACTACTAATTGAATTGCGCACACACATTAACATAATAGGAATACAGTTACATAACCAAAGCAGACCTGTAATAACCAGCCATCTCCAGTGAAACCAAGAAAACCAGTTAGGCACCCTAGGCATTTGTGAAAATTTATCAATGATATGATGGATATTCTCCAACTGAACTTGAACAGTCTGAGAGAAATCAGACAAATTAAAACAACCCATTCCTGGGAACTGTTCACATCCCATATGTTCTTTTAACAGTAGATACTCTGTAGTTGTAAGATTTTGGAGCGCTACAACTTGCACTTCTCCTAATTCTTGTTTGAGTTCCAACAGTATAGATCCAGTCAAATTTGTTGTTTTACTGTATGCACAGGCCAGCTTAGATATCTCCTTCTTCATTCCCATGGCAAGTCCAGGAAACGGTGGGATGAGTGCATCTACAGCTGTAGCAGTGCATGGATCTTTGTTGGGGTTTTTTGATGATCATCTTCTGGCATGAGTCTTCCAGAGAGTGCAGATGTTGGAAGTTCTTTTTCATATCGTATCTTAGTTCATTTTCGGGGTAGCCCAATTAGGCTTTGATCCTCTGTATAAACACAAACAGACCCTTTGCCTACACTTTTATATGCCCTTTATACCCTTGTGTAGAACTCGTTGGAGGTTACCACACAGGAACTGCTTTTTTTTTTTAAGAGAAAGGAATATCATCAGAAAAAATGTACCTCCATAGCCGATCATCTGACACCCTTTAAGTGATCAAAATTAACGATATTTAAAGCATGCATTAATCATGGATTTACAGTTAATTTTATCCTATCAGGGAGTAATCCCACTTTTCTTTCTTTCTTTTTCTTTATTATCATTAATCTACACTTACATGAAGAATATTATGTTTACTAGGCGCTCCCCTATACCAGGTCCCCCGTATAATCCCCTTTACAGTCACTGTCCATCAGCATAGCAAAATGTTATAGAATCACTACTTGCCCTCTCTGTGCTGTACAGCCCTCCCCTTTCTCCCACTCCCCCATTATGCATGCTAATCTTAAAACTCCCCTTCTTCTTCCCCCCCCTTATCCCTCCCTACCCACCCATTCTCCCCAGTCCCTTTCCCTTTGGTACCTGTTAGTCCATTCTTGAGTTCTGTGATTCCGCTGCTGTTTTGTTCCTTCAGTTTTTCCTTTGTTCTTATATTCCACAGATAAGTGAAATCATTTGGTATTTCTCTTTCTCCACTTGGCTTGTTTCACTGAGCATAATAACCTCCAGCTCCATCCATGTTGCTGCAAATGGTTGGATTCGCCCTTTTCTTATGGCTGAGTAGTATTCCATTGTGTATATGTACCACATCTTCTTTATCCATTCATCTATCGATGGACATTTAGGTTGCTTCCAATTCTGGGCTATTGTAAATAGTGCTGCCATAAACATAGGGGTGCACTGATCTTTCTCATACTTGATTGCTGCATTCTTAGGGTAAATTCCTAGGAGTGCAATTCCTGGGTCAAATGGTAGGTCTGTTTTGAGCATTTTGATGTACCTCCATACTGCTTTCCACAATGGTTGAACTAACTTACATTCCCACCAGCAGTGTAGGAGGGTTCCCCTTTCTCCACAGCCTCGCCAACATTTGTTGTTGTTTGTCTTTTGGATGGCAGCCATCCTTACTGGTGTGAGGTGATACCTCATTGTAGTTTTAATTTGCATTTCTCTGATAATTAGCGATGTGGAGCATCTTTTCATGTGTCTGTTGGCCATCTGTATTTCTTTTTTGGAGAACTGTCTGTTCAGTTCCTCTGCCCATTTTTTAATTGGGTTATTTGTTTTATGTTTGTTGAGGCATGTGAGCTCTTTATATATATTGGACGTCAAGCCTTTATTGGATCTGTCATTTACAGATATATTCTCCCACACTGTAGGGTTCCTTTTTGTTCTATTGATGGTGTCTTTTGCTGTACAGAAGCTTTTCAGCTTAATATAGTCCCACTTGTTCATTTTTGCTGTTGTTTTCCTTGCCCGGGGAGATATGTTCAAGAAGAGGTCACTCATGTTTATGTCTAAGAGGTTTTTGCCTATGTTTTCTTCCAAGAGTTTAATGGTTTCATGACTTACATTCAGGTCTTTGATCCATTTTGAGTTTACTTTTGTATATGGGGTTAGACAATGGTCCAGTTTCATTCTCCTACATGTAGCTGTCCAGTTTTGCCAGCACCATCTGTTGAAGAGACTCATTTTGCCATTGTATGTCCATGGCTCCTTTATCAAATATTAATTGACCATATATGTCTGGGTTAATGTCTGGATTCTCTAGTCTGTTCCATTGGTCTGTGGCTCTGCTCTTGTGCCAGTACCAAATTGTCTTGATTACTATGGCTTTATAGTAGAGCTTGAAGTTGGGGAGTGAGATCCCCCCTACTTTATTCTTCTTTCTCAGGATTGCGTTGGCTATTCGGGGTCTTTGGTGTTTCCATATGAATTTTTGAAGTATTTGTTCCAGTTCATTGAAGAATGTTGCTGGTAATTTGATAGGGATTGCATCAAATCTGTATATTGCTTTGGGCAGGATGGCCATTTTGACGATATTAATTCTTCCTAGCCACGAGCATGGGATGAGTTTCCATTTGTTAGTGTCCCCTTTAATTTCTCTTAAGAATGACTTGTAGTTTTCAGAGTATAAGTCTTTCACTTCTTTGGTTAGGTTTATTCCTAGGTATTTTATTCTTTTTGATGCTATTGTGAATGGAGTTGTTTTCCTGATTTCTCTTTCTGTTGGTTCATTGTTAGTGTATAGGAAAGCCACAGATTTCTGTGTGTTAATTTTGTATTCTGCAACTTTGCTGTATTCCGATATCAGTTCTAGTAGTTTTGGGGTGGAGTCTTTAGGGTTTTTTATGTACAGTATCATGTCATCTGCAAATAGTGACAGTTTAACTTCTTCTTTACCAGTCTGGATTCCTTGTATTTCCTTGTTTTGTCTGATTGCCATGGCTAGGACCTCCAGTACTATGTTAAATAACACTGGGGAGAGAGGGCACCCTGTCTAGTTCCCGATCTGAGAGGAAAACCTTTCAGCTTCTCGCTGTTCAGTATGATGTTGGCTGTGGGTTTATCATAAATGGACTTTATTATGTTGAGGTACTTGCCCTCTATTCCCATTTTGCTGAGAGTTTTTATCATGAATGGATGTTGAATTTTGTCAAATGCTTTATCAGCATCTATGGAGATGATCATGTGGTTTTTGTCTTTCTTTTTGTTGATGTGGTGGATGATGTTGATGGATTTTCGAATGTTGTACCATCCTTGCATCCCTGGGATGAATCCCAATTGGTCATGGTGTACGATCCTTTTGATGTATTTTTTAATTCGGTTTGCTAATATTTTGTTGAGTATTTTTGCATCTACGTTCATCAGGGATATTGGTCTGTAGTTTTCTTTTTTGGTGGCGTCTTTGCCTGGTTTTGGTATTAGGGTGATGTTGGCTTCATAGAATGAGTTTGGGAATATTCCCTCCTCTTCTATTTTTTGGAAAACTTTAAGGAGAATGGGTACGATGACTTCCTTGTAAGTCTGATAAAATTCCGAGGTTAATCCATCTGGCCCGGGGGTTTTGTTCTTGGGTAGCTTTTTGATTACTGCTTCAATTTCGTTGCTGGTAATTGGTCTGTTTAGATTTTCTGTTTCTTTCTGGGTCAGTCTTGGAAGGTTGTATTTTTCTAGGAAGTTGTCCATTTCTCCTAGGTTTCCCAGCTTGTTAACATATAGGTTTTCATAGTATTCTCTAAGAATTCTTTGTATTTCTGTGGGGTCCGTCGTGATTTTTCCTTTCTCGTTTCTGATTCTGTTGATTTGTATTGACTCTCTTTTCCTCTTAATAAGTCTGGCTAGAGGCTTATCTATTTTGTTTATTTTCTCAAAGAACCAGCTCTTGGTTTCATTGATTTTTTCTATTGTTTTATTCTACTCAATTTTATTTAATTCTTCTCTGATCTTTATTATGTCCCTCCTTCTGCTGACCTTATGTCTCATTTGTTTTTCTTTTTCCAATTTCAATAATTGTGACATTAGACCATTCATTTGGGATTGTTCTTCCTTCTTTAAATATGCCTGGATTGCTATATATTTTCCTCTTATGACTGCTTTTGCTGTGTCCCACAGTAGTTGGGGCTTTGTTTTGTTGTTGTCATTTGTTTCCATGTATTGCTGGATCTCCATTTTGATTTGGTCATTGATCCACTGATTATTTAGGAGCGTGTTGTTAAGCCTTCATGTGTTTGTGAGCCTTTTTGCTTTCTTTGTACAGTTTATTTCTAGTTTTATGCCTTTGTGGTCTGAAAAGTTGGTTGGTAGGATTTCAAACTTTTGAATTTACTGAGGCTCTTTTTGTGGCCTCGTATGTGCTCTATTCTGGAGAATGTTCCATGTGCACTTGAGAAGAATGTGTATCCTGTTGCTTTTGGATGTAGAGCTCTGTAGATGTCTATTAGGTCCATTTGCTCCACTGTGTTGTTCAGTGCTTCCGTGTCCTTACTTATTTTCTGCCCAGTGGATCTATCCTTTGGGGTGAGTGGTGTGTTGAAGTCTCCCAGAAAGAATGCATTGCATTCTATTTCCTCCTTTAGTTCTGTTAGTATTTGTTTCAGATATGTTGGTGCTCCTGTATTGGGTGCATATATATTTATAATGATTATATCCTCTTGTTGGACTGAGCCCTTTATCATTATGTAATGTCCTTCTTTATCTTTTGTTACTTTCTTTATTTTCAAGTCTATTTTGTCTGATACTAGTATTGCAACACCTGCTTTTTTCTCTCTGCTGTTTGCATGATATATCTTTTTCCATCCCTTGACTTTAAGTCTGTGCATGTCTTTGGGTTTGAGGTGAGTCTCTTATAAGCAGCATATGGATGGGTCTTGCTTTTTTATCCATTCTATTACTCTGTGTCTTTTGATTGGTGCATTCAGTCCATTTAAATTTAGGGTGATTATTGAAAGGTATGTACTTATTGCCATTGCAGGCTTTAAGTTTGTGGTTACCAAAGGTTCAGGGTTAGCTTCTTTACCATCTTACTGTCTAATTTAACTTGCTTGTTGAGCTATTATAAACACGGTCTGATGATTCTTTATTTCTCTCCCTTCTTATTCCTCCTCCTCCCTTATTCATATGTTGGGTGTTTTGTTCTATGCTCTTTTTAGGAGTGCTCCCATCTAGAGCAGTCCCTGTAAGATGCCCTGTAGAGGTGGTTTGTGGGAGGCAAATTCCCTCACCTTTTGCTTGTCTGGGAATTGTTTAATCCCTCCTTCATATTTAAATGATAATCATGCTGGATACAGTATTCTTGGTTCAAGGCCCTTCTGTTTCATTGCATTAAGTATATAATGCCATTCTCTTCTGGACTGTAGGGTTTCTGTTGAGAAGTCTGATGACAGTCTGATGGGTTTTCCTTTGTAGGTGGCCTTTTTGTTCTCTCTGGCTGCCTTTAATACTTTGTCCTTGTCTTTGATCTTTGCCATTTTAATTATTATGTGTCTTAGTGTTGCCCTCCTTGGATCCCTTGTCATGGGAGTTCTGTGTACCTCTGTGGTCTGAGAGGCCATTTCCTCCCCCAGTTTGGGGAAGTTTTCAGCAATTATTTCTTCAAGGACACTTTCTATCCCTTTTTCTCTCTCTTCTTCTTCTGGTACCCCTATAATGGGGACATTGTTCTGTTTTGATTGGTCACTCAGCTCTCTTAGAATTCTTTCATTCCTGGAGATCCTTTTATCTCTCTCTGCATCAGCTTCTCTGCATTCCTGTTCTCTGTTTTCTAGCCCATTAATGGTCTCTTGCATCTTATCCATTCTGTTTTGAAGTCCTTCCAGAGCTTGTTTTATTTCCGTATTCTCCTTCCTTAGTTCTTGCATATTTCTCTGCAAGTCGATCAGCATGGTTATGACTTTTGTTTTGAATTCTTTTTCAGGAAGACTGGTTTAATCTATCTCCCCAGGTTCCTTCTCAGGGGAAGATGTAGCAGATGCCGAAGCTGTCTGGGTTAGTCTTGTCTGGATCAAATTTTTTTGCCTTTTCATGTTGACAGGTGCTATTGACTGTCAGCTGGGAGGGCCAAACTTTCCACTTGCTACTGGCCTTTCTTTACTGGGACAACTGCGACCCCTAGTGGCTTGTGTTGGGCAATTGCGTGTAGACTGGGTCTTTGTGTCTTGCCAGGCCAGTATCGAGGAAGCTCCCTTGCTGTGGATGTGGCCAGCCTCAGGCTGCTTCACTGCTGTGGCAGCGCCCTGGAGGGGTAATGGATGGGGGGCTATTTAGCTGTTTACCTCCATGAGGGGTCTCAGAGCTGTTTCCCAGGGGGTTACTGTGCCCGGGTTTCCCTGGAATTTCCAGCTGCTGGACTGAGACCTGGGTTGTTTCCATCCAGCTGTTGCGTTCCTGTTCCTTTAAGACTTTCAAAAAGCACTCGCTTTTCTTTGTCACAGGGGCATCAGCTTCACGACCCGTTCAGAGGTCTTGCTGCCCTGTTTCCCTAGTTTCCAGCCCTCCACACATGCACTGTGTCTGCACTCTGGTGCAGATGGCTGGGGCTGGGTGTTCAGCAGTCCTGGGCTTCCTCTCCCTCCCTGCTCCGACTCCTCTCTTCCTGCCGGGAGCTGGGGTGGGGGGCACTCAGGTCCCGCCTGGCCGGGCTTGTATCTTACCCCTTTCACCAGGCACTGGGCTCTTGCAGGTGTGGATATAGTCTGGCTGTTGTCCTGTGTCTTCTGGTCTCTCTTTTAGGATTAGTTGTATTTGTTGTATTTTCAAAAATATATATGTTTTTGGGAGGAGATTCCCACTGTCCTACTCACACCGCCATCTTGGTTTCACCCCCCGGAGTGCTGCACTCTTAGGGTAAATTCCTAGAAGCGGAATTCCTGGGTCAAACGGTATTTCTCTTTTGAGCATTCTGAGGAACCTCCATACTGCTTTCCACAATGGTTGAACTAATTTACATTCCCACCAGCAGTGTAGGAGGGTTCCCCTTTCTCCACAACCTCACCAACATTTGTTGTTGTTTGTCTTTTCGATGATGGCGATCCTTACTGGTGTGAGGTGATATCTCATTGTGGTTTTAATTTGCATTTCTCTGATGACAAGCGATGTGGAGCATCTTTTCATGTGCCTGTTGGCCCTCTGGATTTCTTCTTTAGAGAACTGTCTATTCTGCTCCTCTGCCCATTTTTTAATTGGATTATTTGCTTTCTGTTTGTTGAGGCATGTGAGCTCTTTATATATTTTGGATGTCAATCCTTTATCGGATCTGTCATTTATGAATATGTTCTCCCATACTGTAGGATACCTTTTTGTTCTATTGATGGTGTTCTTTGCTGTACAGAAGCTTTTTAGCTTGATATAGTCCCACTTGTTCATTGTTGCCTTTGTTTCCCTTGCCCGGGGAGATATGTTCATGAAGAAGTCACTCATGTTTATGTTCATGAGATTTTTGCCTATGTTTTTTTCTAAGAGTTTTATGGTTTTATGACTTACATGCAGGTCTTTCATCCATTTGGAGTTTACTTTTGTGTATAGGGTTAGACAGTGATCCAGTTTCATTCTCTTACATGTAGCTGTCCAGTTTTGCCAGCACCATCTGTTGAAGAGACTGTCGTTTCCCCATTGTATGTCCATGGCTCCTTTATTGTATATTAATTGGCCATATATGTTTGGGTTAATCTCTGGAGTCTCTATTCTGTTCCACTGGTCTGTGGCTCTGTTCTTGTGCCAGTACCAAATTGTCTTGATTACTGTGGCTTTGTAGTAGAGCTTGAAGTTGGGAGCAGATCCCCCCCACTTTACACTTCCTTCTCAGGATTGGTTTGGCTATTTGGGGTCTTTGGTGGTTCCATATGAATTTTTGAACTTTTTGTTCCAGTTCATTGAAGAATGCTGTTGGTAATTTGATAGGGATTGCATCAAATCTGTATATTGCTTTGGGCAGGATGGCCATTTTGACGATATTAATTCTTCCTAGCCAAGAGCATGGGATGAGTTTCCATTTGTTAATGACCTCTTTAATTTCTCTTAAAAGTGTCTTGTAGTTTTCAGGGTATAGGTCTTTCATTTCCTTGGTTAGCTTTATTCCTAGGTATTTTATTCTTTTTGATGCTATTGTGAATGCAATTGTTTTCCTAATTTCTCTTTCTATTGGTTCATTGTTAGTGTATAGGAAAGCCACAGATTTCTGTGTGTTAATTTTGTATCCTGCAACTTTGCTGAATTCTGATATCAGTTCTTGTAGTTTTGGGGTGTAGTCTTTAGGTTTTTTTATGTACAATATCATGTGATCTGCAAATAGTGGCAATTTATCTTCTTCTTTACCAATCTTGATTACTTGTATTTCTTTGTTTTGTCTGATTGCCGTGGCTAGGACCTCCAGTACTATGTCAAATAACAGTGGGGAGAGTGGGCATCCCTGTCTTGTTCCTGATCTCAGAGGAAAAGCTTTCAGCTTCTCGCTGTTCAGTATGATGTTGGCTGTGGGTTTATGATATATGGCCTTTATTATGTTGAGGTACTTGCCCTCTATGCCCATTTTGTTGAGAGTTTTTATCATGAATGGATGTTGAATTTTGTCAAATGCTTTTTCAGCATCTATGGAGATGATCATGTGGTTTTTGTCTTTCTTTTTGTTGATGTGGTGGATGATGTTGATGGATTTTTGAATGTTGTACCATCCTTGCATCCCTGGGATGAATCCCACTTGGTCATGGTGTATGATCCTCTTGATGTAGTTTTGAATTCGGTTTGCTAATATTTTGTTGTGTATTTTTGCATCTACGTTCATCAGGGATATTGGTCTGTAGTTTTCTTTTTTGGTGGGAGTCTTTGCCTGGTTTTGGTATTAGGGTGATGTTGGCTTCATAGAATGAGTTTGGGAGTATTCCCTCCTCTTCTATTTCTTGGAAAACTTCAAGGAGAATGGGTATTAGATCTTCCCTGTATGTCTGATAAAATTCTGAGGTTAATCCATCTGGCCCGGGGGTTTTGTTCTTGGGTAGCTTTTTGATTACTGCTTCAATTTCGTTGCTGGTAATTGGTCTGTTTAGATTTTCTGTTTCTTTCTGGGTCAGTCTTGGAAGGTTGTACTTTTCTAGGAAGTTGACCATTTCTCCTAGGTTTTCCAGCTTTTCAGCATACAGGTTTTCATAGTATTCTCTAATAATTCTTTGTATTTCTGTGGGGTCCGTCGTGATTTTTCCTTTTTCGTTTCTGATTCTGTTGATGTGTGTTGACTCTCTTTTTCTCTTAATAAGTCTGGCTAGAGGCTTATCTATTTTGTTTATTTTCTCAAAAAACCAGCCCTTGCTTTCATTGATTTTTTCTATTGTTTTATTCTTCTCAATTTTATTTATTTCCTCTCTGATCTTTATTATGTCCCTCCTTCTGCTGACCTTAGGCCTCATTTGTTCTTCTTTTTCCGATTTTGATAATTGTGACATTAGACCATTCATTTGGGATTGCTCTTCCTTTTTTAAATATGCTTGGATTGCTATATACTTTCCTCTTAAGACTGCTTTTGCTGCGTCCCACAGAAGTTGGGGCTTAGTGTTGTTGTTGTCATTTGTTTCCATGTATTGCTGGATCTCCATTTTGATTTGGTCATTGATCCATTGATTATTTAGGAGCGTGTTGTTAAGCCTCCATGTGTTTGTGAGCCTTTTTGCTTTCTTTGTACAGTTTATTTCTAGTTTTATGCCTTTGTGGTCTGAAAAGTTGGTTGGTAGGATTTCAATCTTTTGGAATTTACTGAGGCTCTTTTTGTGGCCTAGTATGTGGTCTATTCTGGAGAATGTTCCATGTGCACTTGAGAAGAATGTGTATCCTGTTGCTTTTGGATGTAGAGTTCTGTAGTTGTCTATTAGGTCCCTCTGCTCTACTGTGTTGTTCAGTGCTTCCATGTCCTTACTTATTTTCTGCCCGGTGGATCTATCCTTTGGGGTGAGTGGTGTGTTGAAGTCTCTAGAATGAATGCATTGCAGTCTATTTCCCCCTTTAGTTCTGTTAGTATTTGTTTCACATATGCTGGTGCTCCTGTGTTGGGTGCATATATATTTAGAATGGTTATATCCTCTTGTTTGACTGAGCCCTTTATCATTATGTAGTGTCCTTCTTTATCTCTTTTTACTTTCTTTGTTTTGAAGTCTATTTTGTCTGATATTAGTACTGCAACCACTGCTTTCTTCTCTCTGTTTTTTGCCTGAAATATGTTTTTCCATCCCTTGACTTTTAGTCTGTGCATGTCTTTGGGTTTGAGGTGAGTTTCTTGTAAGCAGCATATGGATGTGTCTTGCTTTTTTATCCATTCTATTACTCTGTGTCTTTTGATTGGTGCATTCAGTCCATTAACATTTAGGGTGACTATTGAAAGATATGTACTTATTGCCATTGCAGGCTTTAAATTCGTGGTTACGAAAGGTTCAAGGTTAGCCTCTTTAGTATCTTACTGCCTAACTTAGCTCGCCTATTGAGCTGTTATATACACTGTGTGGAGATTCTTTTCTTCTCTCCCTTCTTATTCCTCCTCCTCCATTCTTCTTATGTTGGGTGTTTTGTTCTGTGTTCTTTCTAGGAGTGCTCCCATCTAGGGCAGTCCCTGTAAGATGTCCTGTAGAGGTGGTTTGTGGGAAGCAAATTCCCTCAGCTTTTGTTTGTCTGGGAATTGTTTAATTCCACCATCATATTTGAATGATAGTCGTGCTGGATACAGTATCCTTGGTTCAAGGCCCTTCTGTTTCATTGCATTAAATATATCATGCCATTCTCTTCTGGCCTGTAGGGTTTCTGTTGAGAAGTCTGATGTTAGCCTGATGGGTTTTCCTTTATAGGTGACCTTTTTCTCTCTAGCTGCCTTTAAAACTCTTTCCTTGTCCTTGATCTTTGCCATTTTAATTATTATGTGTCTTGGTGTTGTCCTCCTTGGATCCTTTCTGTTGGGGGTTCTGTGTATTTCCGTGGTCTGTTCGATTATTTCCTCCCCCAGTTTGGGGAAGTTTTCAGCAATTATTTCTTCCAAGATACTTTCCATCCCTTTTCCTCTCTCTTCTTCTTCTGGAACCCCTATAATATGGATATTGTTCCTTTTGGATTGGTCACACAGTTCTCTTAATATTGTTTCATTCCTGTAGATCCTTTTGTCTCTATGTCAGCTTGTATGCGTTCCTGTTCTCTGGTTTCAATTCCATCAATGGCCTCTTGCATCCTATCCATTCTGCTTATAAACCCTTCCAGAGTTTGTTTCATTTCTGTAATCTCCTTTCTGGCATCTGTGATCTACCTCCAGACTTCATCCCTTATCTCTTGCGTATTTCTCTGCATCTCTGTCAGCATGTTTATGATTTTTATTCTGAATTCTTTTTCAGGGAGACTGGTTAGGTCTGCCTCTGCAGATCCTTTCTCAGGTGTTGTTTGAACTATCTTGGACTGGACTAAATTTTTTTGCCTTTTCATGGTGATAGTGGTGACTGTATGCAGGTTGCTGGTGTGTCAGCTGGGAGAAGAAAGTCCTTTCCTGCTTGCTGGATGCCTTGCCCTTCTCCACTGCCTGTGATGGTTACCCACACTCCTGGAGCAGCCACCGGGTGAGTCCCCTAAGCTGCTGTGGTCGGGGTCTCCGTCAGAGCAGCATGGAGCCTTGCAGGGAGTGGCAGGCATGCCAGGTGTGCTCTTCCGTGCTAGCAGCACCCCTGCTGGGCAGCTGGGCAGCACCAGTGGCCTTTGGGTCTGGCCCAGGCGGCTGTGCGTTGGGCTGGGATTCCGGTCGCCTGCTCGGAGCGCACCTGCTCCCTCTGGCTCTGCTGCAGGTGTGCGTGGGCCTCTCCTGTGCGGGCCTCTAGTGGGCTCCTCTGGCTTCACTGCCGCCGGTGCGCGTGAGCCATGCCCAGGCTGTTCGGTCTCGCTGCTTCAGGCTCGCACAAGCCTCTCCCAGTCCCGTCTGGTGCTGTTGGCACACGGATCTGCTCCCGGTCCCTTCCGGCGCTGCCATCCCTAGCACGTGCTGCCACTCTCCCGCTACTGGGCCAGTGTGTCGGGGTCCATGCCCGTTGGAGGAACGACTGGCAGGCTGCTTAGTGCCATGAGGGGCTTCAGAGCTGCGCTGCCTCCCCGGGGTTTAGGGCACCTAAGTTTCCCCAGGATTCCCAGGTGCTGGTTAAATGTGCCAGGACAGCTTCATCCAGCTATGGGGTCCCTGTCTCTTTAAGACTTGCAGAAAGCACTCGCTTTTCTTTTGTCTCAGGGGCGCCAGTTGCAGGGACCTGCCCACAGGTTTTGCTTTTCCGTTTCTCTAATATCCAGCACCCCGTGCACCTTGTGTCTGCATTCCGGGTGTGGATTTCTAGAGCTGGTTGTTTAGCAGTCCTGGGCTTTCACTCCCTTCCCATTCCAACTCCTTTCTTCCCGCCGGCCGGGTTTTGGGGTGGGGTAGCGTTCAGGTCCTGCCTGGCCACGACTTGTATCTTACCCCCTTCATGCGATGTTGAGTTCTCACAGATGTAGATGTATCCTGGCTGTTGTAGTGCATCCACTGGTGTCTCTTTTAGGAATAGTTGTATTTATTGTATTTTCATAAATATATATGTTTTGGGGAGGAGATTTCCTCTGAACTACTCACGCTGCCATCTTCCCGTGATCCGCCCATATGGCACATATTTTAACAGGAATATATATTATAATTATTCTATGTATAAATATCTTGTTTTTAAAATGAGGAAATTGAGAGTTAGCAAAATTAAGTATCTATCTCAATGTGCCCAGTCTCCTTTCTCCACCCAAGTCCTGTATAGAAAACATATATTAGAGAGTGCAAATATTTTCCAGGTATTATCAGCTTAATAATTTATGCATTTAAGTTAGGCTATTTTGCATGACATGGATACATATATATTTGGATCATATAATTAGTGTGGAGAGAATTTTGGGTGAATTTTTTTTAATGTGGCCCATCCTCTCTATCAAAATAGCTGTCACCTCTGGCTTTCACACTGGTCCAGGACCACATGGTTGCTATTGCCCATTTGGAAATCCTATTTCACTCTGGACAAGGAGCTTCAGACTCACCGTCATCATTGGAATGATGCATGTCCAGCCTCCTGACATCCTCCAGCCAGATATCCTTACTCAGGGAAGAATCAGCATCACCAAAGATACTTCCAAGTAGCCAGGATTTAGAGGTACTGAGGTTGAAGAGAGAGGTTAAAGGACGGCGGATTCTCTTTTTCTTTCTAAATATTCTGGGGAGAAATTAAAGTAGCATGTGACTAATGAATAGCAGCTTCAAACTGGAAAATTTAGTGAAAGTGATTTAAAGCGCAGAGCTCATCTCCATAACCCAGGTCCACAAAGCTAATTTCACTTATTCCCTCCATTAATTCCACAGAAATTTCTTAAGTTTCTATGTGCGCCAGGCACTTGGATCAATGTCAAGGATATTGAGATAAAAGACAAAACCTTGTTTTGTAACATCTTTCTACGTTGATAGATATTAACTGCTTTAGAGGGAGTGAGGATTTAATAATATGGGTAATAACTGTTGAATCACTGTGCTGTATGTTTGAAACCAATATAAGATTATGTATCAACGATACTTCAATTTAAAAAAATAGACAAAACCTTATGTAAAAAAAATCCACAATCTTATACAGGAGAAAGACAAGCAGAGTGCAGATCTCTATAGAGCTTATTCTGTATAAGAATGTATCAGAGCATCTCTATAATGCTCTCATAGAGCTTATTCTGTGCCAAGGGTCTTTATTACTGGTTTCATATAGTAACTCCCATTATCCTCAGACTGCCCTGTGAGGTAGGTACTATTGTTATCCCACTTTTCAGATCAGGAAACAGGTTAAGTAACGTGTCTGAGGTCAGGCAGCTAGTAAGTGACATTATGGGGAGGCAAGCCCAGCAGTCTGGCTCCACAGCCCCCGTTCTGGGTCACTGTGCTATGTGGGGGGCGTGTGTTCTGGCAGAATTAACTGGAGGCTGTTCCCAGAGCACCAGGAGGGGCATTGCTAACAGGAAGTCAAGGGAGGCTTTCTGGGATAGGAGAGCACCGGGCTCCATAGGGCCATCAGGTCTACTCATGCAAGAACAAGCCAGTCTTATATTAGGAGATGCTGGAAAGGTAAAAAGAAGGCAGATATTGAAGAACCTTGGATGTTATGTGAAGAATATGGGATTTGAAGGTAGGGAAAAGGGAGACATTGCAGTATGTCGGGGGAAGGAGGCAGTGCTGATGTGATCTGGTTTGCATTTCTGAATGATCTGGACTACTCACTGCCCCCAACCTGCTCCCCCCGCACACACTCCCAACAATCTGTCCTCTATATCGTAGTCAGTGTTATCTTGCTAGGGATAAATTTGATGATTTGCCAGTGATTCCTCTTCATCTACAGAATAAAGCCCAAACTCCCCAGGCCTGGGACTTAGCCCATCTATTCAGGCCCTGCACCTGTGCTCTGTCTTCTCTTGCAGAGCCGTCCTTGCCCACCCTAAGCTCTTTCCCTACCTGCCATTTCCTACACTGTATCAGGGGCTCTCAGAACTCCATGCCTGTTCCCTCTGTCCAGATGTCCCCTTTCCTATTTCTATTTCAATTAATATCCTACATCTCTCAAGACTCAAACCAACCACCACCATCGCTAGGAAGCTTGTTCTAACCTCTTCCTCCAAGTAAGCAGGCCTCCTTTCCTTTTGTCCGCCTCTGCTCCCCATTCAGACTTCACTCCAGTGCCCGCACCCCCTGGTCACTTTTGTGTGTTTCCCTGCAGGCTTCCCTGCCCTTCGGTAGTCCTTGTGTTTCCATAGTTGGCTCCTTATAAATGACTGTTGAGTAAACAAATGAATGGATGGATTGGCCTTCAGATCCTTTCATGTAATAAATACCCCCTTCTTACCTCACTAAGTTCTCCTTGTACAGAACACTGGTCTGGGGTGGGCTCAGGGTCATGCTGCCATCTTCGTCCCAGAGGAAACTGTCTTCTGTCCAAACATAGTAGCCATTGGTAAGAAGTCTGGAGCTTCGGCGACAGGTAAAGTGGGGGCCAGTCAGGGGATCTATGGAGCAGCATTCAAAGGAGCTGTCGCTTTCCAGGAAATCACAGGTCAAACTAAAGAGGAAACAAGGCAAATCCTTTAAATCTCCATCCAGTACATCCAGTCCCATGAAATCCCTGTTTCTAATCACTGAAAAGGAAAACATCACTTTGCATTCATGGCTACTAGTTACTTCTGCAGCTCTAAGAAGGTCACTCTTATCTTCTCAGCTTCATCTCCTCACCCATGAGAGCATTAAGCTACAGGGCATTTAGCGCTTCCTTCTGTTTTAAACACTTAAGTGAAAATGTTATGGCTTGTCAGTTTCTTTACTGTGTTAGGCATCTACACCATTTATAGTAATCCATTTTCCTAGATGGAAAAATTACAAAGCTGCCCATCTGGGATGTTGGGAGCTCGTAGTCCCCTCCACTCCCCTTTCTTCGATTAGCCCTCCAATTGCCATAGTCTTACTTTTGTCACTGTAATAGACAAATTGTATCTCCATAGCCACCAGACAGTCAAACAGATCTTTCTGGCTTTTGCTGTTTTCCCTCTGGGTCAGCTGCACAAACGATCATGTCGTTACCTTCCCTGATTCAGTATCTAGGGAATTCTCCTATTTAGTTGGGTAAATCTGTATGTGTCTCAGGTTTGAAAAACAATCACATGCCTGTGTGATTGAAAGGCAAACTCACACCTCATGCTCTACTGAATATCTGATAAATCTTTAAATTAAAAAGCCTGTTCACAATACATACACTGAAGTTAGTAAAAAGACTATTTTAAATGGGTATTATTTATTGAGAACCTACTATGGACCTGGCCCATACTTCATGCTTCATCTACTTTACACAAACCTCCCTAAAAATTAAGTATTATCATTTATATTATAAAGCAGGAAAAGAAAATGAGTTGCAGAAAGGCAATATATAACTTGGATATTTTACATAGCTAGCAAATGGCAAGCTAGGATTGAACCTTGGTCTGTCTGATTCCAAACATGTGCTTTTTCCACACAGCCTGCTTGCTCATCCTCGGTAGTTCCCTTAAGAGTTACAGAAGACCTAGAATTTACAAAAAGGGGCAGGTTCTAACACCAATGCATGATCTCTTATTGCCATTGGCACATTTCATAAAATACTAGACGATACATCAACTGATATCTGCATAAGGAATCAAAGACAGAGGGACAGAAACAAGAAATGCAAGGAAGGCGAAGAAAAGAGGTTTCTCTCTAAGGAAGAGCTTGAACAAAATGGTTGGTTCTACGTTTTCATGGAATGTGACATTCGGCCAACTTGTGCACTGGTGCAGAATCTTGTTGCTCTTATAAAGTAGAGCATGTTTAAAGGAACTCCAGTTTGAGAAGAAGTAACCATACACCAGTCTTCAGTAATTTCCCCAATCATCAAATAAACAGCTCACATTTGCCCACACACTGACACCCCACCCCCCAAAAAGATTCATTGTTAGGTTAAGCAAGTTTCCATTTTGTGTACACATGGGACTGAATATTTTCACCCACCGAAACTGGATGATAGCTACAGTGAATATTTTTAAACCATGAATACAACAAAGTAAGACACACAGGAAGAGAACTCGAGTTTTCTTGAGAAAAGCCCCACGAAGTACCTTGGGAAAATGCACGAGGGAGACAGCTGTCCAGTACATTCTCTCTTGGAGCCAGAAGAACCTGTGACATTAAAGCAAATGAGGGAGAAGCACGAATTTATCATTAAGCAAATAAGAAAGAAGCACACATTTATCACACCTCACCAACATGCATGATTGCCACCTGTGGACTTTAAAGGAGGTGGGACTAGCCAACACACCAGCAGTGGATACTCCAACTGGTACAATCATCCAGGGTCAGAACTAACACAGCTTGTCACCAGGCTGCTACTTCTGGGAAGCCAGGGGTAATCTAGGAGCCTCTACTGTTTCTTCTCTCACTCAACACTCCTTGTGAGGTTCCATAGTACAAGAGGAGGCAATAATAAATCATTAGCATCAAACTGACTCATGAAAAGGAGGAAGAAAACATCTTGTGTGAAGCTGTAGAAAACCCAAATCAATTACCCAGTGTTCTGGTTATTTTAGCTTACTCAGTAATTTGAGCAATTCAATCATCTGCCTAGACTCTCTCTCATTAGTGCCTTTTAAGGCATTTCTGTTATAAAATAATGAGCAGAAGACATTGGTGGTAGAAAAAAAAATAGTTTTGTTTTATATAAATGGTTTTCCAGTGTATAAAGCCTGTAAGTATTCTTAATTAAAAAAAAGAAAATCCATTCATTCTTTGCAGTTTAACCAAAGCTATGCAACATATTTCAATTGGGGAATGTTTCCTTTGATTAATTTCCAAAGCTGTAAAGCAGATTTTACATCGTAGGGTAATGGTGTGAATACTTCTCATAGACAGGCTCAGTGAAACTTGATTCCATTACTGACAATTAACATCTGAGACAAAGAAAAGAATTTAGACTTTCAGATTGGGCTGGTTGATTTGTCAAGAGAAAATTGTAGGTGTGTGAGGGAGGGTTAGAAGCAGGGTTTGGGGAGAAAATGACAAGAGGAAGGAAGGAACTTGAAACCACTACCGTTTTAACAACGCCCTTATTTTCTGCAAGTAGCTATCAAAATCATTCAGTATTTTTTTTATAGACAAACAGTTTTGCATCTTAATAGTAGCTGATAAACAGTCTCCTTTCACATTTATGCGCAGGCATCTAAAAAAAACGGTGATTTTTTTTTTTTCCTACTAAAAGAAAAATACCACATGTCTCTCAAGGAAAGAAATGAAGTCAAAATCCTTGCCAAAGGGAACACTGGCATTTACAAAGCACAAGCAACTGACAGATGGTTAATGGTGTGAGTCTCAGCAAAATCAAAGCAAGGAAATTGCTAAACGAAGTCTCATCATTCAAAAGATAATTGCGTGTAGCAGTTCTCCTACATTGACTTGCCACTGGCGTTGACATCAGTTGAGATATTCGGTACATCTTGGGGAGGATGCTTGCTCAAACTTCACAGATTTTCTGCAAAAGACATTTAAAAAAGGTGAATTATATATTAAAAATAGAAAAATGATGCCAAAACAGACGGCATCTACTAATTGCACTAGGCAGATTTGTTTACTGAAGTAATACAGACATGAAGAACATAATAGAACTGAAGGCAGGAGCTGGCCTGAAGGGCCGCTGAGGTTGTGTCTGCCTGTACAATTTTGCATCACACTTTCTATTGTCTTGCTTAGTGCATCTCAATAACTTCTGTCTGTAAACAAGAATAACATTTTATTGGGGAAAGCGACACTTAATAAAGGTTGATTTTTAATCAAAGTAAAATAATAAAAATGAGTTACGTGGTTAGGAAATCTGAAAAGCAATTGGTTCTAGAGCCCCCTGAAGGAACATCTTGCATTTTCATCACCCAAGACATATCAACCTCATTATCAGGTTTCAAACAGTGCTTGGGGATTGGTGTCTGTCTTTCGCCCAACACCTGGAACCGTTGACAGGTAGTCATACCGAGGGCTGGTGGTGTTTGTACTTGTCGACAACCTGCACGTTCCTAAGAAGCAGAAGCAACATCGCACTAAAATAGTATGCCACTACACAGATTTCAAAGCTCTGTTTTCATTAACATACAATTTACTTTCTCAACTACAAATTAAACACATATCCGAGTGTGTAAACGATGTAAACATTGATCATTTACCGCTCAGTACGTAGGCCTATCTTCTGTTCACTATTACATTTTGTATCTATCATAATCCTAATAGCTCTATAAAGTAGGACTACATTCTTTTCTGATTTATCACCTCTATCCACATTTTTAAAAGGTGGTGACTAGTAATGGACTGTTTTTGAAGCCATCATACATTAAATCAAATCAGGATAATTCTATAGCTCCAAATTCATTCTTTCAATAAACTAAGCACAAAAACCTGTTAGAAAATATAAATCCTTAATTATACAGGGACGTTTGGAGAAGTGAGACCTGGAAGATCTCTAAATCAAAGCACACTTTCATAGACTTCATTAGTTTGGAACATAAAATAATATTGTTTGCACTATAATATAATGGTATATCATTTGTCCTTCTGATTTTTTGATTGATACAATATGAGTATGTGCAACTCAAATTACCCTGTTAGTTTTCCCCAAGGATTAAGTTTAATTTTTTAAGCCAACAAGTCCTGTGGCAGAAAGCAGTCTTATCACTATATCTTACACATACTTGCAGCAGGCTACAGACACTATACTAATAGTTTATCGAGTATTAGTAACATTGAAAAGAAAAAAAGACTTCAGTGACACCTCTAAAACTTTTCAAGACACAGATCCTATTTACTAGTTCCACCAAAGCAACACATCTGTCCTGGAAAATAATTTGTCCATACATGTTCTTTCCAAAGGGAGTTCCCAGTCTCCTCTTCCCACCGATAAGTAACAAAATAATTACTGAAATATGAAGCTTCCTGTGGTTGACAGCGGAGAAGTCCAAGACTTCAGCAGTTCTTCAGCTGAAAATAATTTCAGAATGTCAACAGGTAGAGACGTCTCTTAAGAAAGGGAAATCCCATCTTTCCCTCCTTCTAAGAGATGCCTGCACACATCTCCATGTGCAGGTGTATGCAGAGAAGTTTCGTGTTGTTCTTTTGGCTGTTTCCTGGAATAGAAAAGCATGTAGTTCTTGGGAAAGTCAGCGTTGTAACCGCTTTTGTTTTCTTTCAAAAACAGCCTGCGTCACCAGCCGCTGAGAGGCAGAATGAGGTCACACTTCCTGTCGGGCTCACATCAGTGGCATTCATGCTGAGGAGCATGGGGAAGGCTCAAGACAATCTCCTGGACCGGCAGTGGGGGGTGGGCAGCCCATGAATCAGGCCAGCTGCATACATCATGGCCACTGGAGAGATGCTTTTCTGAGCTAGCTAATCACCCCTAGTTGCGAGAACATAAGAAAAGCTTTCAGAGTAGCAACATTTTTGCTTATCATCTTCTGGCCATTTTCAGTAATGAGTAGTGCATAGTATGGTAATTTGCCTAAATCAATTAAGCTCAGTAGGGATAACGCACTGATGCATTTAAATTCAGAATACTATTAAATGCCAGTAGCTGGATCTTATGTAAATGTCTGTAGTGGCAATATGTTGATTTAGCAAAGGCTGGGCTTTACAAGAAACTCTGTGGGTGGCATTTTACATTTTATATTAATATTTTAGCAGAGTTCAAAGAACTTCATGCTGTTGGGGGGTCCTTATAAATCTCTGCAATTGCATGTAATAAAAGTAATATACATTGAAGCAGTATCGAGGTGCTTTAAAGTCACAGAGACGGAGATTCAAATTTTGTCAGTCCTATCCGGTCTGTGACCTCAGATCTGTGATTTAACCTCTTTGAGAAAGTGTGGTATTTAGACACAATGGAATATTATTCACCTTAAAAAAGAAGGAAATCCTTCCATCTGTGGCAACATGGGCGAACCTGGAGGCCATTTTGCTAAGAGAAATAAGCCAGACACAGATGGACAAATATTGACATAAAATACTTATGTCATAAATATAAAAGCAGAGGGTAGAATAGTGGTTACCAGGGGCTAGAAGAAGGGGAAAACAGGAAAGTATGGGTCAAAGAGTACAAAGTCTTTGTTATGATAGATGAGTAAGCCCTAGAGATCTATTGTGTGGCACAGTAGCCATATTATCGTTAGCCATATTGCGTTGCATACTTAAAAATTTGCTAAAAGAGTAGAACTTATGTTGAGTGCTCTTATTACAAAATAGATGATAGGTAGGGCAAGAGGAAACTTTTGGAGGAATGGATATGTTTATGGCATTGATTGTGGTGATGGTTTCTTGGGTGTATACGTATCTCCAGACTCATCAAATTGTATAAAAATGTACAGCTTTTTGTAGGTTAATAGTAGCTCATTAATTTTTTTTTAAGTTCAAGAAAAGTAGGTTTTTAAAATAGAGACCACTATAACACTATAAAACTTTTTAAAACGATAATGTGCTTTGTGACTACACACAAAGGAAATGTTCTCACCATTTCTCCAAATCATTTGCAACGGAAACGTTTTGTTCAGGTAACATCCCCGAAGACTTGTGTTCTAGGTCCATTTTTCAAAACCTTTAATGTGCTGTGAATCACCTGGGAATCTGGCAGAAAAGTAAGTAGGTCTGAGGGAGCAACAGAGATTCTGCATTTTTAACCATCCCTGCATGAGACAAAGCTGCTGGTCCACTGGCTACTCTTTGAGAGGCTAGTGACTATACTTTGGGAAATGCTATTGACAAATCAATACAAAAATACTACAGCCAATAAACAAACATACTTGTGTGCTTGTTTAAATCCCTCATGTGCTCATGATGTCCCTTCTACCTAAGCCCCATCCTCTTCGGCTCTTGTCTGTCCCTTTAAATGGCATCACCTTCCATCCAATTACGCAGGCCAGAAGCTTGTGAGTGGTCAACACTATCCCCTGTGTAGCTCTTGAATGTGACACTGTCCATCTCCTTTGTCACCTCTGGAGCTCCAGCTGCTACCTTCTCTCACCTGAAGTTCTGTCTCAAATTCAACCTGTCGTTCTGCCTCTTTCCAATACATTCTCCAAGCCAGTGCAGAATGAGCCTTTCTTTATAAATACATGCTTATGTTGCTTCTCTGATTAAATCCTTCAGTGGCTTGTCCTTGCTCCTCTCAGATAAAGTTCAACACCATCTCCCCAGCCTACAGGGCCCTGGGGGATCTGCTTCTGCCTATTTCCAGTCTCATCTTTTCCTCCCCACCTCATACCCTCAACCAGACTGGCTTTATCTCAGCTTCCCTAGCTTGGTCCTACCTCAGGCCCTTTCAACAGGCTATTTCCTTTGCCTCTGACCTGTCCTTCCCCAGACTCTGTCTCTCCTACTCACCTTGTAGGTGCAAATAGCTCTTTCTTGGAGCAGGCTCCCTGTCCCTCTCAGATCGGGTTTTAGGTCTTATAGCACTTGGTACCTTTCTGTTGAAGTGACCATCATTAATTACGGTTCATGAACCAGGTTTTCACTGGTGTTGGTCTCTCCTGCTATACTGTGAGCTTTGGGAAGAGAGAGGGACAATGCTTTTCTAGTTTCTATGTTAATTATAGTTTCTATGATTAGCATAGTCTAATGCATAGAAAGCACTTAAAATAAATGAAAAAGATCTTTATACAATCTAAGTCTGGCTGGGCTCTTTGCCACACAGAGCACAGAACTTTACTGGGGCCAGAAGCACATACATGAGCCAAAGCCTGGAAAGGCTAATGATCTGGCAGGTGCTGGAGGCTGGACATTTGATTACAACAATTATACTATAGTAAAAATCAACCCCCAAATCTAAGTGGGTTGTAGTAATAACCTCTTACTGTCCCACATAGTGGCTCTGAAATGTGTCAGCTTGGCCAAGCTGAACTATATATGCCAGGATTCCTTTCCCTGTATGTTCCGGATTAGGAATGGGCTGCAAGTACAATTTGTGCAAGATTTAGAAGATGGAGTGGAGCAGGGGCGACAGTTATCTTTCAAAGGTCCATGTGGGCCAGACTCTGTTATAGCTCATGTACTTTTTCACCAACCTGCTTTCTGACTGCATGGACTGCACCCAAAGCTCCAGTCCCCATGGATGGCTTCCCTCAGCTTCCAAAATCCTGGTCCAAGAGTGTGGCTCTGCAGCAAGAACACACGCTTTTCCTGCAGGGTATCCACAGCAATGGCATTGGAAACTCTGAGATGGGAAGAGGCCAACGTGGGGTTCAGTGATGGATTCATGCTCCAGTTGGTTCTCCATGAATTCCTGTTGCCCTTGTTCACCCCCACCTCATGCCTATCTTTCGATCCTGACCAACTGCCTTACAACTTCAGGTTCGGCACCCCTGAAATAGTCAAGCTGAAACTCTTTTACCAGTGTCTGTAATTTAAGGTTCAATCCTTACTTTAAAAAATCACATATTCTTTATCATTCCTAGTGGTTTGGCTTCTCAGCTTGAACCTGATCAATACACTTTGTCTTACATATAAGGTCAAATCCTTATTTAAAAGTCTCATATTCTGCGTCATTCCTAGTGGTCCTGCTTCGTTGCTTTCATCTGACCAACCCACCTAGTTTAATGTTGGCTGCAAATTGGCTGTAGCCCTGTTCCTTGTGCCTTAATTCCAGGAGCCAGGCTGGAGGATCAACTTCAATGGGCGTCATGTACTTCTTGAGACAGAGGGAAAAGAACAAAAGAGCTGGCAGAAATAATAATGGCTTTTTAAAGCTTCTTTTCAAAACTGGCAACAGAAATTTCTATTCATATTTCAATGGTCGAAGCAGATTGCATGGCCAAGTTCATTGTCAAAGGGGTAAGGAAGTACCCTCCTCCACAGGGAAGCACTGCAAATCATGGGGCAGTGGGTGGGGACCAACAACAGATGTGTATTGAAAGTAAGCAGAATGACTTGAAATGGTTATGTGATTTAGTACGGTCCTCCATGTTGGTCACAAATATTTACCTGCCTCTCTTACTTTCCAAAATGCTGTATTTAACTTCCTCTTCACAGAAAACACTCCAAAATCCCATTCAATGATGGCAACAGAATTCAAGTCCAGGATTTCATAATAATCTCTACACCAGTGTGGTTCCTCTTGATATGGAGGCTTCGAATCAACCTTCCCCCTATGCCCAGCATTCAATACTGGAACACAGACAATCACTTCCACTGAAACTCTCTCGTTAAGAAAAGGGAGCAATGGTTGTTCCATGGAAATTTGAAAACTGAATGGTCAGACACTAAGAGCCCTGTACCCTGTGGACAGGATAAGAAAAGACCCTGGTTTTGCTTCCCAAGAGGGGCAACTCAGGAAGCTGTTTGTGGCTCTTGGCTCCACCCTCTGGAAAGTAAAAGTCTTTTCTTTTCCCTTGTCGTTGGCTACCTCTGAAGGTTAGAGAATGTGTCTTCCTTGGGCCTGAGCAACTTTTCCATCCACTTCCTGTTCCTTGAAGTTGGAAAGTGGAGAGGTTCCTTGAGCCCTGAATTGTCACAGTCTCTGATACAAAGCTGCCACCTCTTTGGCTACACATTTTATTGAAAACAGTCCACAACTTTATATCTATTTGATCACAAGAGATATCCATACTTCTAATCCTTTTGAGACATACCTATTACTCTGTTTTTAATTGCTGGCAACCTGAACTTGTCAGACTATCCATTTCCTGAGTATATGTGATGTGTCATGTGAATAAATTCATGGGAACTATCTTTGAAGGGCTCTCAAATTGTTTGGTTTTAAGAGAATTAGATTATGTTGCCTTTAGATTGTGTTACCTTTAGTTCCTTTATAGTTCCTTTGTCATAACACCGGAGTATCTCACTTACAGATGGTTGTTGACAAATGAACTCTCTAATGGTTTCTTCTGGTTTCTAGTACCTACAATTTCTATACAATTTGATTCACTGCAGTATCTTGATTATTGCCTTTACCTTTGATTTTTCTTGTAATTGAGGTTCTTAAACTTCCTTTGTAACTAACGTGTCTTTTTAGGATTCGAACAATATTTCTTGCAAGTAGAATTCCAGTGTCTCAAAAATGTTCCAGATATGTTTGCAAGAGTTGACATTTATTTGAACTGCACTAGGAATAACTTTTTTAAGAGAGACAGACTGAGAAATGGGGGGTGTGGTCAGAGGAGGAGGGTGGATTAGCTAGTGAAAACCCTACCATAAAGCCTTAATGAGGGCTTACATTCTTGGTGGCAAGAACAGTGTTTTATTCATGTCTGTAATCCTTAGCAGCAAATACAGGGCTTGACACAAAGTAAATCCTCAGAAAAGGTATGCTTTCATAGAATCCTGGAGAGTGAAACTGGAGTTACCCTCAGAGATTCCAATGACTAGATGTATGGGTCCCTCTGAAAGGTGTGAGAGGAAGATTAGGAAACACCTGGCACTTGTAGATCCGTTATAATTTGCAAAACATGAAAGCCTTGCTCCTTTGAATTTAATTCCCATTACAGCTCTGTGAAGTAGATTTAAAATTCCCCTTTACGTAGAGGGAAAGAAAAATCAGAAAAGGGCCTGTTCCCCAAAATTCTAGTAACAGTGTCAGGTCTAATTTACAACTCCCGGTTATTTCCAAATCCCTGGCTCTAATATGCTTGGGAAATACTAGTACAGTTAATGGAAGTAATAATAGTAAATAACAAAAGCCAAAATTAGAGGAGGTGCAAAGTATCTGCAGAGAAGGTGCAAATCAAAAGCCCATCCTTTGTCCTTGTATTGCAAGGGGAAAATCCATTGAGAAATTGAGAGTTGATCCCTTACTCAATGCTTTTCCATTTAGGAAATCTTTACCTTATTTTTCTTTATTATTTCTTCCTGCTCTTAGGTAACATGATCATATGTCTCAGTTTGTCCAGGAGTGCCCAGAAATCCATCTGTTCTTGTGTAATTGTTAATAGCACTTCTTTCCACTTTCAAAAGTGTCTAGGCTTGGATGACAAGTGTTATGGTCACACCACTGCTTCAGGACAATCTCAAAAAGTGTAGTTCTTTGTCAATCATGTCTCTTGCTGCATCTCCAAGCTTTTGTTGGGTGAAACATATATTTTTTCTATTTTATGACCTTTACTAACAAAGACTGATATCTTAAAATCATTATTGCCAAGCTAAAAAATAATTAAAAATCTCAGAAACCCAGATAGCTTCTGAGTAGCATATGGACTTCCAGTAAAAATAAATAAAGTTGTCTAAAATGTCCTATCTTCCTTATGATTGACTCCTTCTAAGAAAGCAGCATATAAACCCATAAATCTTAGTGCAAAATACATTAGAAATGTGAGCAGAATGCTGTGTGGACATATGGGAAAGATGATATCTCTCTTGTCAGGTTTGTACATGGCCCAGAGGTCCAACGACCAGAAAAGAAATCTGGAACAACTATCACTTCTGGTCAGTTGATAAAGGGATACAGTGACAGAGGGACGAGTTCTTTGACAGGTGAAGGAAGTGATGTTAGTACTATTTGCAAAGATTTTTAAGCACCTGGGTAGAGAGATATGCTAAAGGTGTCCACTGTAGCAGTTTAGAGTCATACTCAGCCAGCCAAATAAAAAAACTGCAAGCTTTGAATTGCTTTGATTTTCATCATTGGTGCTAATTAGAAATATTAAAGGAAAACACAAAAACAGATTTTTTGTGTGTTTTATATGTGATCAAGAATATCTGCTAGTTAGTAGTGACTTTTTCTCCCTTAAAATAGGTATACATAGTTGTGAAATATTCCAGGAGATATTATAGTTCCATATTCATATTTTTAATGTTGGGAGGAATTTTAGTTCAGTGATTTCTGCCTAAGGACCGTTGTTTCAAGATAATTTGCCCCTTGCTTGTTTGGTTCTGTTCAAACACAGCTGTAAGTTCTTGCTTTCTATATTTGGAGATGGAGCGATGGCTAACATTAACCATCTGGTTGAGGGGTGTGTTGTGTGAGAGAAGGGGATATAGCAATGCATAGCTCGCTTCACTGCATGGCTTGGGAGTCATCTCTAGACTTTTCTATATCTTGTGTCCCTGTCCTGATCTTGACCCTTGACTCTTATCTGGCCAAATATCTCACCTGATGGGATCAGCCCCTGGCAGGTTCACTATGGATTCATGAGGCTGAAAAATGACAACAGAACATTCTTGGGGTAAAAGGGCTTATACCTGACTTTATTCTCACAGCAGTAGGTCGAGCACTGGAATTGAGTCTGAATCCAGCAGTCTGCATATCTGTAATCCACCTCCATCTCTGCCTCTGCCCAGAGTGGAGCTCTTCATATAGTGACTCATTCAATAGCAGCTCATTGCCAAAGGATGTGGAGGCATTAGCCTAGCAGTAGGCTAATTACATCATCAAGTAGTTCAGGGTCAGGTGAGGATCCTGGCCATTAGGAACTTCCATTTTCCCCACACTCTATATGGTCAAAAGAGTCAATGATAACCTATGTTAGTTTTCTATCAGTTTTATCAGACTAATGCCTCCTTTTTAGAGTTAATATTATGTAACAGCCTCTGCAGTTCTATTAAATTCATAGATGATATAAACAAGCTACATACATTAACTTGAAAAATAAATGTAATGACCTAATGATAATATAAGAACAAGCTTTATGGAAATAATTCATAATAAAAATAACACATATTTCAATACACAAGTATTCAGCCATGACTCACAAAGAGACATAGTGAAGTAGTCATGTATTTGCATCTAAATTTAGATTTACCCTGAATGTAGTAGGTACAAATGTAATGATACAGCTACATTCTCTCAGTGCCTCAAATACTATGAGTCGCCTTGACATTGGTGACATGATTTTTTAAAATGGGATAAACTCTTGGAAATACTCATTAAAACGGACAATCTTCCCTCAGATTACATAGTTACTTCCTTCCTGAAAAACTGCATGGATACATTAAAACCTTGAAAAAATACTTTGTGCTTATGTGTAAAACTAAGTTCTAGGCTCAGGCAATTTCAAACAGATTTCTCACCATCAAGAATGTTTGGAGGTGCATTCAAAAGTTACACATGACCTGGGGCAATTCTTCAAGTTATGGGACTGCACTGTGCATTCAGGATGTTAGCAGTGGTGGTCCCTCCCCACTAAATAGTAGCTGTGCCCTTCCCCAGCCATGTAACAAATAAAAATTCAACCCCCACCCCCATTCCCAAAGTGTCCTCTAGGGGATGGTTTTGACTCCATTGAGAACATTCACCTATACGATCCACTCAAGCCAGGAATTATTTATATAAGCTCGTTTCCATTTTTTTCTTTCAAGTTACATTACTGAAGGGGTCCCTTGTTAAGTCCCTATTAAAACAGAAAATTCATCTTTTCAGAATACATTGGTGGATTCTCAATGAACAGTGGAGTGTGGATATAATGTACATTATCCTTTATGTGTTTATCTAAATTATAAACAACCTCAAACTTTCAGTGATTTATAACAACACATATTTTATTTTTCTTTCACGTACTGACCTGTGGCCCAGTAAGGGTTCTGCCCGGGTTTAGTTAATTAGCTGTAGGCTGAAGCTTAGAAATTTGATCACTGGAACTACCACTGCTGCTGGAGAAAATTTTTTTATTGTGAACATTACTAGCAGCTTCTGATAATATGGTATTCAGTGAGAGAGTCTAATTGGTTTGGCTGAGAAAATCACTTTAGCTTCAAGGAATACTGGGGGTCTTGCCAATGGGTTTCAACCTTAGGCAAGTTCACTATAGATTCAATGTGACTAAAGAAATTGACAACAAAATGTTCTTTGGGGTGAAAGGGTTTATTACCCGGCTCATTCTCCCGGCGGTAGGTCAAGCACTAGCATCTCTGCCTCCGTGCATAGCACTGGGCGGAGCTCTCTATATAGAGCTATAATAGCTTATTGCCTAAAGGTGTGGAAGCGGTAGCCTAGCAACAGGCCAGTTACATCATCAGGTGGTTTAGGATCTGTGAGGATCCTGGCCATAGGAACCCCAACTTCCTCACACTCCACCCCTCTAGGATACTTGCCTTATAATCTACACACTTTCAATTTTCTGCAAAGGTCCCGGTGTGAGAAAGCTGGAGTACTGTAACCAGATTCCACAATAGCAACAGAGGATATCAACAACTTAGAGATAATAACAAAAATTAAGATACAACAAGATTTTGATAGAGGTAACAGAAATTATAATAATCCTTAGGCCAGAGAAGCTTCCTAATAACAAAAAATTATAATAATCCTCAAGCCAGAGGAAGTTCCTAATCCACAAAGACTTTAGGAGTGATAAGACACATGTTTTAATGCCACCAACATAGGCAAATCTTGTCCATCAGGTAGGATGCATGCAAGAGAGTGGTCCTGTGATAGGACTGTAGCAGAAAGGGGGTCCCTTCAAGGTCTAGTATACCATACTTTTACTCTTTTCCCTGTTGGAGTTACTGAAGGGTCTATATATAATGCTACTGGAGGTGCAAGCACTGACCATAATGATAAAATAAAACTCCCTGGTAAGATGCTCTTACCTTCTGGCCATTCAGGATATACTATTGTGACCTTTGGTGGCCACTCTGCTGTTTTTCCAGGATTACACAAGAAGCCAGCTTCCAGGCCTTGTCCCCAAGATGCCAGGAGAGCCAGCCTTTGTTGGTCCATGTTTCAAAAGGTCTAAGGCCACATCTACTCAATGGAGTCTCTGGGGTTCAGTGCAGTTGGTGCTGGCAGCAAGATGTTATTCTGGTGGCAGAACGTTGGCTTCAGTGATTCTTCCTTGGTTTGTACTTACAGTTGTATAGGGGAGGCAGCCATATGTGTTAACATGTCTACAGGGCTTCCTTTCAGGGTCTCTCATTCAAATTCCATAGCATGGTCTATAAGTGGATGAACCATCCCCACAGACTATTGCTATTAGTCACCTGCTGAGGCACAGGCAAAGCTATGGGCAGGTGCCTAGCTTGTCCCCTCAGAACTGCTTTTACCACATGTACTCTCAGTCTGAACTCACCTGCAGTGGTTTGCAACCACAGACCCTGCAGGATATCAATCACCAAAATATACTCAGGGATAGGAGATATATACACAGTATATTCTTTTGGCGGTAGACATCCTATTCCCAAAGGGATTTGGGCTTTTTTCACTTTGATAGCCTTACCCCTGTATCTATCTATGATAGTGGGGGTCCTTGGGAACCGCTCAGGGTTACCATGAATCAGTGAACATTCAGTCCCTGTGTCTGCCAGAGCCAGAACATGTATGTTCACTGGGGACCAATGGATAGCTATTTCAACATGTGGCCTCTGGTACCCCCCTGGTCTCTCAGGGCAGATACCTTGACTTTCCCTTCAGTCAAACCGTGTTCTCCAACTACCTTCTTGTGTGGGTTCAAGTGAGGTTGGCTCGCTCTCTAGCAGGAAGTCTTGCAAACACACAGGCTGGACTTGTGGCTCTGTCTTTGACCTCTGCCTCTTTGGTTTTAATGGCTGGAACTGCTACTCTGGTTTCAGCTGTTGCTATAGCTCTAGTAAGATCCTATTTGACTTCCCATCTAATTTCCTTCTATCTGCTCTTGCCCATATTAAATCAACTCATATCTGGGTCTTTGTAACCTTTGTGGGGCTTTTTAAATTCTTCTTGTAACAGATCTTATTTTTTTCTGGGTTCTCATTGTTTCAGCCTCTCCTAAGTCTGCTACTATACATGTCACCTCACTTATGGGTTGCCTTAAGTGAGGGGAAAGAATGGCTACTAGAGACTTAAAGAGGGATGTGGGAGTCATTTGAAGCACAATATTTCTCATCCCAGTAATGAAAATCTCTTCATCTGGGTTATAATTCTCTGGACTATAGATGGAATTTCTTATGCCTAGCTTTTGTAACACTTGTTGGAGCTCAGCATATGTCTGCCATCTAACAGGGGAGGATGGTCGATCACCTGAATTGAGCCACACAGCACGGAAGTGCAGCTCTAAGCCAATCGAGGAGGGACTGACTCCCTAGGGTCTGATGTGCATTTTGTAATTGCTGCCTCAAGGCAGGCTGCACTGTCAGGAAAGCCAGGTTTCCCATCTCTGATCCCAACAGAACAATTTTATCTACTCAAGTCTCACAGACACAGGAGCCAAGCTGATATTGACTCTGAGGGCTTCTGCCTAAACCAGGAGCCCAAATCCACCAGCTCAGCTTGAGAATAGGGGCGGACCATAGAGTGCTCCACGACCTGGGGAGGGGACTGTTCCTCTCCTTGGGGAATTTTCAGTTGCTGAGTTTTTATTTTCTTTGCAACCACTGGACATGCTTTCAACACAGGAGGAGCCAGGGCCTCTGGCACCACTCTTTTATCTTTCCCTAGCTTTTCCCTTTTGGGGGCTGATGGTACTTTTATCTCCTCTCTCCTGAGTGTCTCTTCTGCCACAACTTTTATTTTTCCTACTGTGCCTTGCAGCAATGCTTGCTCAGTCTTCAGAAGCTCCCTTACCTTTACCTTAATGCTTTGCAGCTGACGTTCTCATGTCACTTCTGCCTGTGCTTCCCTCAGGAGTTTGCCTTTTTCTTTGATGGCCTCGCCTCTTTTTCCTTTAGAGCACCTGGTAGCACTGCCATCTAGTTCTGTAAGGAATAGTTTACTTTTTCAATGGTACTTTGCTGCCAGCATTTTCGGGCTGCTGCTTCTCGCATCAATGTCATTTCCTTCTTCAGGGAATCTACAGAAGTTTGCAGCTCGAGTTCTTGTGCTGCTATTTCTTGGGTCTCTTTTGTAGATTTTTTTAATAGTGAGAATCAGCCAACTCACAGTCTCAGCTGCCTGATGGGCACTTTGTTTCTCAAAAGACTTATTTACTATACCAAGGGCCACTCTTTTAGCCTCAGGTGTTATTTTCATTTGCCTCCAGTCCTGGGTTGGGGCCTAGTCTTCTAGGAGGCAAGCCATTTCAGACTATATACCTACTGGGGGACAATTTACTGTCTCCCCATTTACAGGGGCAGCCTGCTGAAGCACCTTTCCTATAAGGACAGCCTGTCTTTTTCCTTGGTCCACAGTGTCCTGCTGACTACACCAATTGTCTTGCCAATGGGTTTCAGCCCTGGGCAAGTTTGCTATGGATTCAATGTGACTAAAGAAATTGACAGCAAAACATTCTTTGGGGTGAAAGGGTTTATTACCCAGCTTGTTCTCCTGGTGGTAGGTCCAGCACTATTGTCCCTGCCTCCGTGCAGAGCATTGGGCTGAGCTCTCTATATAGTGCAGTAATAGCTTATTGCCTAAAGGTGTGGAAGCAGTGGCCTAGCAACAGGCCAGTTACATCATCAGGAGGTTTAAGTTCAGTGAGGATCCTGGCCATAGGAATCCCAACTTCCTCACACTGGGAATGTGACTTTCTGACATTTTCATCTTATTTAATGTGAGGTTGACTCTGCCTCTAAGACTCATACGGTGGTTGTGTCTGTCATTTTGCATTAGGTTATGCTGTATAACAAAAACTCTCAAAAGCTTAAAACAACAAATATTATTGTTCTTGTTATACTACATGTCAGTCACAGATTAGCAGTGGATTCTTGGCTCATCATAATCTGTCCAGAACCTGGGTTAGTAGAGTAGCTCCATCTCAAAAATTGCTTTTTGCTGTGCTAGAGACAGAAAGCATGGTGAATTAGCTTTTTAAATTACCAGCTGGCCATGTCAAAGCTCACTTCCCATTTCTTTTTACTAGCCAAAGCAAATCAAATGGCCACACATGGTTCTAAGGAGGGTGGAAAGTGTAATACTGTCATGTGTCCAAAACATTCTGGAAATACATGGTGTATTGCACTAATGACAACCATGAAGGGAAATTTCCCAAACATGGAAAGGGAGTTCAGTTGCTGGGCAAACCCAAAACAAGAGGACAAATGTCCACTAGAGACTGTCTTATTTACTTTTTCTAAAAAAATCACCTGGCTCAGTCTAACCAGTAGCTATTTAAGTGCTGAATGAATGTCTTCTGAATAAGAGGAAATTAATATAGTTGTTTAAATTACCAAATCTCATTGAAATTGAAGCTTAAAGAGAAATACTTTGTTATTTTAATTCCACAGTGAAAAGTGTGATAAATGTAAGTTTTACTTGTATGCAGTGTTGCATTTTGAAAGCTTGAGATCCTGCGTGGTACCCTGGAGAGAGGAAAAAGATGGTTCATCTCAATATTGCTTTGAATGTATTGTTGGTTTCTCCTACAGTGGGGACACTTTCTACTGTTCCTAATATAGAACAGTAAAAGTAGTTCTGTCACTAGTCTTGGGGAAGTCACATCAATTTAACCATAGGTTCTTCAGCTGCACACAAGACACACATACAATCGTTTTAGTAATATCTGCCTCTCGTGTTGTAAGGATCTCTGGATTATGGAGGGCAATACAATTGCGCGACTGTGGTTGACATGTGACATACTGCACAGTACTGGCCCACAAAGTATCCATTCAACAGACCTTTACTGACTTTATGGTAGCAACCTTTTACTCTAACGTGGAAGTGGGTGGCTATCTAAGAAAGCGGGTAGTGCATTTACAAGTTTGCCCAGATTGCTGGCGTTAAGGAGTTTAGGGAACCTGGTTTCTATAAAATCAGCAATAACTTTATTCAATACGGTTCGTCCTCCTTTCTCGAAGGTCAAACCCTTCAGAACTACCAATAAGCTCGCCGACCCCGCGTTCTTTCCTTGGCTGACCACGGCCCCTTCCCTCTGGCCGTCAACCAACTGCCGCAAAGCCCCGCCTCCCAGGCCGGCCCTCCAATCGGCCGCGCGGTCCGGGCCAACCGAGTCACGTGACTCGAGCAGGCCCACTTCCGGCGCGTCGCGGGCAGCTGACGTCGCCGGGCCCGGCGTCGCGTTAGGGCTGGCCGGCAGCGGCGGCGGCGGCAGTGGCGGCGGCGGCGGCGGAGGAGGAGGAGGAGGAGGAGGCGGCGGCGATGGCTGCGGACCCTGAGCGGGCTTGAGGGCTCGGGCCTGCCCCCTCCTGCGCGACCTCGGGCCGACGCGGCGCTGCGGCCCCAGCTCTTTCCGTTCCTGGTCCTTCCCCGGCAGCTGCCCGGGCGGAGGTGGTGGCGGAGGCCCGGGCTGGCCGCCCTGGTCGAGCCCCGGACGGCCCGGCTGCTGTGCGGAGAAGAGGCCGAGTCGGTAAGAGGCGGCGGGGGCGGGGGCGGGGGCGCCTGGAGACCGCCTGGCCCCTGCCTGGCCGCCCCGGACGCCCCCGCTGTGGTGTCTCCCTCTGGTCCGCTCCCCTCCCGCGCCCCTCTGCAGAACTCGCCGTCCCCATTGTCTGGGCGCTGCCGCTCCCTCTCGCCTCCCTCCCTCCCTCCCTTCCTTCCCCCCTGCTGAGGGCCGGACGACTGTCAAACCTGGAGGCATCTCCCGCTCCCCGCCAGCGCGGAGCCTTTCCTGTCTGTGTCTTGCCACCCCCCTTAACACCTCGTTTCACGCCCGCCCCCCCACCTTTGGTCTCGCGGACATTCTCTGACCATTGCTTCACATTCCCCGTATTGTTGTAGCTTCTTGCTGATTTTCCTCCCAGTTGTCATCTCCCGCAACTTTCACCATCCTTACATATTTTTGCCATTCTTTTTCACTTTCCTTCCTGGTTTTATTCCTCTTCGTCCTGTCCCCTTTTGTCTTTGTCCTTCAAATTTGTACGCCCAATGGACTATCATACTTTATCTTACTCTTAATTCAAATCCCTCCCCCTTCCTTCTTTCTCTATCCAGGAAAAAAGGAAATCTTGCCTTTTCTGGTATCTCATCCTGAAGGAGATTGTGTCTTAACTCTATCACTTCTATGAGTTCTAAGTTTGATAATAGAAAATCTTAGTGTAATTTGCAAACCACCCCTTAGGAAGTTCTTCCTGTCCAAGAACATCAGAGAAGGTTGATTAGATTTCTACATATTTAAGTAACTGCCTTATATGTGGCACACTGACCAGACCTCTTAAAGATATTCATACTTTTGTTCTTTTTACACCAAAACCCTCCTCCTGAGCTTCCTGTTAACTCTAATGCACTAATCTGCTGTGTTGCCATGGCAGGAAGATATCCCGCCCCCCAATCATGAGTATTTAAATTTGTTTTTATATGTTTTATGGCAAGTATTGGTGTTCTTTTTTTCTCTTACCTATCACATTCTTTCAAAGAGGAAGAACAGTTGGTTTTATGTTTGCTGTTGTGTCTATGCCTTTTGAATTGTGACCAAACCATTAAAAAAAAGGACGCTGTTGTGTGTTTTCTGTTTTAAACTGATAGGGAACATAGCCATATTAGTAATTCTAAATATCAGAAAGGTTTTAGGAAATCTCTCCTCTCCCCTAATAACAGTAGGTTTGCATTCCTGATTATCTGTTATATTTTGATTAGGCTATCTCAAAATGCATTCATATTCCTTAAGTACTAATTAGTGAAAAAGAGACTATCCCAGGTATGCGGGGTGCTCATTGTGGCCAAAAGGATAGAAAAAGTGCATGTGTCAGTGATGTAGACAGGAGTAGATACTCTTTTGTAGTTTTTTGTTTGACTGTTGCAGTCACTTTTATTGTCAATGTGGGCATTGTCTGTATTAAAATAGAGTGGAAATGAATTCTCAGAGCTAAAAAAATCCTAATTGTTGCTTATTGAATGCATCGTGGAAAGAAATTTTCTTTGCAATGTTATATATTAAATTAAACTAATTGAATCATGTGTCAACAAGGTGGGAGATAATAGGTAATGAACAATCCTAATCACCAGAATCATTAAAATCAGTAGCACAGAAGTTAAATCTCCTGCTACTTCCATCTTTGTGTGCTCTTTATTAGTGTGTGAGTGTTTTGTGTTATGAATATAAATAAATATTTGTTGAAACGTCATTGATTTATTCTCTTAAGAATTCCAGTAATCATATTCCAGAACACTCAGCTGTCTTGATTTTCCAAAGGCAGAAAAACATTTTCAGCTATTGTGAAGAATTTTCTTTGGTATTTTTGAGTTAAAATTTAGAGCCTTTTAGCCATTAGCAAGCTTTAATGCCCCTGTATTCTTTTCAAGGAGGGAAAGATGCGATTCCCTTTATTAAGAGACTTCTGTACCTCTTGACATTCTGGCATTATTTTCAGTGTAATTATCAAGATTGCCTGCAAGTTGCACAGTACTTTGCCTAGAGATAGTGGTAGTCAGCATACAAATTTCTTTAAAATATGGGAATTATAATATAACTTCTCATTTAATGTTTTTAAAATTGTTTAATCCCCTGTGCATTTTATGCATTGGAATCTAACTTTTTTTTTCTCTTGAGGTAGTGAAAAGAAAATACTGAAGAATAGGATCTCAAGATGAGCAAAAAGCCCCCAAATCGTCCTGGAATCACTTTTGAGATTGGTGCTCGTTTGGAGGCATTGGACTACTTACAAAAATGGTATGAAAAATATGGAGCTCTTGACCTAAAGCACAATATCCTTACCCTTATATTTGTTGGTTAGTTACTGTTTTCCTAACAGTGGTAAAAGCATAATGTGTTCACATTTGAATACACATACTTTTTATTTTTTGGTTTCCTACGTTTCAACAGAATCTTTGCAGGTTTAGCATTTACGAACTATTTTTAGTCTGAATCATTTTAGTCACAATCGTTTTGGGTATTTGAGAACTCAAAATAATTACCTCGGATATGAGACATAGAGTATCACTACCCTTGTGTACCTTACCATGGGCTGTTTGGCAGCTGGAGGGAGGGGATTAGTTCAGATAACCAGCTTCCCAAGGTTTGGATAAAACTTCATGTAAATCTTGGCCTGCATTGGAAGTGGTCTTTCAAACTACAGAATATGTTGATTAACATAGTCACTATTCACTATCCCACCTAAAACCAAAATCCAATTTACCTCCTCCTCCTTCCCCAGAAAACAGTGGTCTTAAGGTAGGTTATTACTGTATTCTCTACTAAATAGGCAGTCCTTTCAAACTTTCTTTTGTTTCTTGTTCTATTCTGGCTCTCTGTGCTAGGTGGTGAATTTAAACACCCCCAATATACTATCTGTTATACAAAGGTGTAGGAAAAACCTGTTTGCTGGGATAAAACCACTACCTGGAAAGGAGAGAAGGGGAAACAACATGCAAGGGTCACCAGACTGCATTAGGAGTAATGTGGATATCTTCTTTTTCTTAAGGAGTGCCTTCCTCATTCCGGTTAGCTGACCTCTGATTTGGCTGTCTGGTAGGATTTCTCTTGTTCCCTTCTCAGTCCCCTGCCCTGAGGAGGCATTAGAGAGGTACCTCTATGGGAACAGTGCTTCCTCAGCTCTTCTTGAAGCCCACTTATTTTGATAAGGGGTCTAGTTGTTCATCAGCTTCAGTATTTGTCTACCAGACTTCTTGACATGTTCTTTGTTTATAGCTTCTTTAAAAACATAATGGGCATTTTGTAAATTTGCATTAAGCCACCTTCCTGAATTGGCATTGGCAAGCAGAGAAATAGTGTTTAGTCATGGTGTTTGACTTGACACCAGCCTGGGATTTTTTTTCTCTCAGTATCTAGTGTTAGAACTTGAACTCATGTCTCTGACCCCCAGTTTAGTGGGCTCTGCTTTGGGACAGTTTGAAGTGGGAAGGCATAGTTATTTTGGCCCCATGACTCTGAAATGCATTTCAGTTGGTAGTTCTGTTTCAAGGACTTGTTTCCCTCATCAAGTGGAAGGTGTACCCAGTAGTTCTCAGGAGGGACTTAGGAAGCACCTGAGATCAAGCAGTGGCACCTCTCAGAGTCACGAAGCTAAAAATTATCTCCACACATTGCTAAATGTTCATTGGGGATGCTCTTGATTGCGAACCACTGCATTAGACCATACAGCAGAAGATGGCCAGTTTAGTCAGTAATTGGTGGTTAATTTTTTTTTGATTTGACCATAAGAAGCTTTTTACTGTCAAGGCCTGCTATGGAATCTCCATGTGATCCAAGGGTATGGGAAATTATACTTCTTCTTTTATGTTGATGTTAATTAATCTTAAGTTATTTTTTTCCTGTTTAAAGTTGCTTTTTAAATCACTAGTTAATTCATATTAATATATTTTTTTAGGCTTCCAAACTGACAAAGTTGCAATTGTACTCACTTCTAGTTTGAGAGAAGCACAAATTTATTAGTTCTCTTAGTGATTTTCAGAGGTATTAGCATAATTAACTTTGGTATTCGTGGAAAATTGATTTTTAGTGATTAAATTGACAATCCAAAAGAAAAAGGTTATAAAAAAGAACTACTTTAAAAATCCAACCTGACTCTGCTTTCAGAGGATTTGGAATTTGAGAGAACAAATGAGAGTTGGCACTTCAATTTTTACATTGTCTTGTGCTTTTCACTAAGAAATTCCTAAGTGCTTAGGTAGGGTGATAACTAGCAGATGTACTCATTGATGAAGTTTAGATTTAGTTTTAATGACTCCAGTAATAATGGTCTCTAAGTAAACATTCAGAAGTAGACTTACAAATATAGAAAACCAACTGGTGGTTGCCATAGGGGCAGAGGGTGGGGTTACAGGACAAAAGGTGAAGGGGATGAAGAAGTACAAACTTTCAGTTAAAAAATAAGTCACAAGGGTGGAAAGTATAGCATAGGGAATATAGTCAATAATGTAATAACTTTGTATGTTAACAGATGGTATCATGGTATCTATTTTGTAATGCTTTTTATTGTCAAATGGCTATATTGTGCACCTGAAGCCAATATAATGTTGTGTATCAACTATACTTCAATAAAAAAATAAGCATTAGCCAAAATAATCACATATGATAATCACTGAAACTTGTCAGTTCGATTTTTTATGAGTTCTTTTATATGAAGATTTTAACATTCTGCTATAGTTGGTTCCTTGATTAGAAAATAATTGTTATATATACATATTCTAGGTAGTTGAAAAAAAGAATTTTCTTATTGTGACTTTGTTTATTAATGTCAGTAGTCTCAAGAACTGTTAGGCTTGAGTGACCCTTTAATTTAGTATTAAAGTGCTTTACTGTTGGACAACTAATTACTTGCTAAGATTTATTGAATTTTATAGGAGAACAAAAGTTCTATGAAACAGTCCACTTAACAGATTTTATTTCTGAATGAGATAATAAACTTCCACTTACTAAGGAAATATTCCATTTATTATTGGCCATTCTGTATTTCATGTAAATTCTACCAATTTTTGCTTTAATATCAAGTACCAATGTAGAAGAATTATTGGAGTGTTAAGAAACTTTAACCTTGTATGGAGCAAAATAGTTAATTACTGAAAATATATTGAAATAATTCCCCTGTTTCATGCCTCCTTCCCTCCTGTCACATTCTCTTCTGTTGCAACCATATTGAATGCTTAGTCTTCCACATGTATTCAGTTCAGTAGGGAAAGTATTGAGTCTTTATTTGACATAATGCCTTTTGAACTATTATAGGCATTGGCCAGGGAGGGATAAGCAGGAATGCAAATATTGCTTACTGTCTTTGCCCTCAAGACATTTACAATAAACACTATATTATTAACAGAAGTAACTTATTGCATGTTGATACATTACCTCTTAAGGAGAAATGCAAAGGAAACTTGTGGTAGTGGAGTACCCAAAACACCAATTTATCTTATATATGAAAGGTTTTTTTCTGTATAAAAAAGGAAAACAATTTTTACTATTATATACCTAGCAATAAACGGATAAACTCTAAATTCACTGGGCAGAAATAAACTGAAGTTAAGCTCCCACTTTTAGATTTGGGGTAGATCTAATAGGAAGACTCACTCGACTTTTCTTAGGAAAAGTGCAATATTACTCTTGAGAATACCTATCACATATCTTTAAAGTTCAGAAAGATATTTCATCCTTGAAAATACATTTTTAAGTAGTGATTTATTACCTTTTTGTTTTCAAAGTAACTTTACAGCTACATTAGGAAACTGTTGTTGTTTTTTTTAACCAAAGCTATTGGTAAATAGTTTATTTACTAATACTAACAGATGGAGAGCCTGAGAAGCCGTTGAGAGGCTGGTCATCTTCAGTTCCAGGATGTGGTTTTTGATCCTTGAGTCTGTTCTCTACTGACTAAACCTAACTCCTGCTGAGTAGTGTAGGTTGCTTTAATTTAAAAAAAAGTTTGTGGTTTTACTTCAAACATTCTGTTTAATATCTTTCTCAACAGTTTTTTGATTTAAAAGTCTTCTAAAGGACTTTTAATATGTTAATGTTTACAGCTAACACAACCTTTTTCTATTTTATTTCCATCATATTTTCTACCACACCTGTGTACATCCAAAGCTTGACATACCGGTTTTGTAATCTCTTGAATAAAGTAACATAATAAAAATGAAAATGGATATAGGTTGTTGATACAGGAATGTATTTGGGGAAAGAGAAAGCTCAGAATTTAAGTTATATTGGAAACACTGTAAAGAGATTCTGAAGACAAAAGAGGCAGATTTCAAATCAGACTTACTTTCTGAGCTTGTAAATATGGGTAAGTCCTTGAATTTGGTTGGCTTATTAGTAAAATGGGAGCAGTGTTACTGGCTTTTGCGTACAAAATTATTTTAAAGATCAAATAAAATAATGTATATTTGCTTAAAATTCTACAAAATGGTACATCATCATTATAAAGCAATGAAGTAAATGCAACAGAAGAGGGAGGGTTGAAAAATGAATTTTAGAGGCTCTGAAGACTTAAAACTGTAAGTTTTAAAATGTGGTTTTAATGTGGACATGAGAAGGCCTGGAATGTAGAGAGAAAATCACATCATTACAGTAAGCTACAAGCCATCTTTTTTGAGGTGATAATAAAATCTTCAGGTTTCTGCAGAGTTTTATCATTTATAGAGAATATTAATATTGTTCAGTAAGAATAATGATGAAATCAAACTGGTTTGGACTACTGATTTATCTTCTGCCTTTTGACTGAAATTAAAATAATTATCCTATAGTAATGATTCAGTTATGAAAACAAAACAAATCAACTGTTGTACTCTGGAAATTCGAAGTCCATTTAAAACATTCAGATGAGTTAGTTATGCTCTTCCGATCTTTCTTGGAATATTTCTATATAATTCTCTTATAGATCTAAAGGAAAGAAATATGAAAGATTAAAAAATGAAGAGATGTCTCCAAGTATCAGAGTTTGATAAAACAATATAAATTTGAATTGGCAAATGCTATTTCCACACATCGGGAGTTTTTAAACTGTATGAAATATTTGCAAATGTGAGTTTATAAAATGTTCATGGACAGAATGGGAAAATTGAGAAAGTTTAGATTGTGGAAGTAGAAATACCTTCTAATTTAAATAGAAGTATGTATTTTATGGAAAAAAAAGGTTTGCATTTTTCTATTTGGATTTAGCTCTTCAAAGGAAAACAATAGAGGTAAGTTGTATGACTTCTGTTTGGAATAGCAAAGTGCTTGTGAAAAGTAGTATGCAGATAAAATTTAAAACCTGAAATTATATTTAAATTATATTAGGTGAGTTTGAAATTTGTAGAAACCTTAGGTGAATACTTTGAAAAAAGAATAATCTTCGGTTATATGAATGAAATCTCATCTTTTTGTATTGGGTTTTCCTGGATCTGTATATACTTGAAAGGTATTGATCTTGCTCAGTGACCTCAAAGGTTTTGCTCTTATGTGCTTCCCTTCATTATACTGATACATTTCTTATAGAGTGTTTCTTATCTGGTCATATTTTTTGCTTATCCTAGTTTTCTTAAAAGGTGGGAGAAAAGGAATATTAGAAAAAGTAAATTTACCTGGAAGTCAGAAACTGTGGGTTCTAGTTGCTATTCTGCTGTGAACTGTGTGATTTTGGAGAGTTACTTCTCTGCTTTAATGTCCTTAAAATGAGGGTGTAACATATTAGATGATCTTTCACATTCCTCAAATTAGAAACCCATCTAATTCAGATGAGATTTTTAAATCTCATTTTCAGGTAGGTAAATAAACAGACTTGAGGCAGAAGTAAGATAGATAAGGAGCAGAAGTCATAGATAGTTTGCTAAAAACTGCTGGTTACTAGAAGAGAAAATGAGTTGAAAAAATCGGATGAGGTAAATAATTTGGAACAAAAGTGCAGAGGTATGAAGTCTTTGTAGTACAGTGGTGTTGGGTAGGTTGTTATCCTTTCTCCAACCTGCTCTCCAACTAATTTAAATCCTTTTTTGTTAACTGTTTAATTTTGAAATTACTTAGAATCATAACTGTTGGCTTAAAAAGTGTGTTTTTCCAGTAGGATATTCTAACTCACTAAATTTGCATATGGTAGGAATTCACTAACAGTAGGATAGAACATACTGCCCTGCAGTTACTTTGAGGTACTTCAGTTTTCTTGTTCTTGGTCTTTCTGTAACCTCCAACCCTAGATGTCTGGATAGTTGTTGGGGTTTAGGCCTTAGTTGCTAAAAACAAACAAAAAAAAACCCAGAAGAAGAAAGCTATCCATGGCTATAGTTAATCATGGATCGACTATTAGGTAATGATTCAGGATTTATAGAAAATATTCCATATATCACTTGAATTCTACAAGAAAACTATCAGGTAAGGGATGATCTTTACTAGTTGAGAAATGACAGATCTGAGGTTTGTGGATGTTAGCTGTTTTATCGCAGTTCATCTGGCTAGAAGAACTAGTCAAGCCTCATAGCCTGGTTCTTTTGACTCCCAAGTCTAGTCATCTCTTTATTACCATTGCCTCATATATAGATGAGCCTTTGAGCCTCAGCTTCAGGGAGCAGATGGGCTCTGTGTTCACAGGCAACCTTAATTTCTGACTTTCCCTAGTGATATGTATTATTTCTGGTGTTTTAGAAAAGCCCTGAGAGTCCAGCATGCCTGTGTCACTCTGTTCTGTGGAATTAGCTTCTGCTGAGCAGGTAAGTTTTAGGCCTGTCCTCCCAAGCTGACCTTAGAATCAGACCTTCAAGCTGATGATTTCCTAACCTCCTTCATAAACATATAATTGTGAAGTTCAGGAACCTCAGGTTTATCGTGCTGTGCTGTGTGTGTGTGTGTGTGTGTGTGTGCGTGCATATAATGAGGGGTTAGACCAAGAGAGAAGACAGTTTTATTTGCTTATCTGACATTTGGTTGAAGTCATAAAAGTGAACCATTGCATATCATATACCCATCCAGCTCCCTAATAGTTAAATCCTTCCTGTCGAATATTATTTATTTTGAGATTTTACATTTGTCACATCATATTAAATAATGCTTTATTTTGTAGTAGGGAGTTGGTTAAAGCTACTCATTGGGAAATAATTTATCTGTGGTGGTAGTCCACTCTTCTAAAAATAATATTTTGCAATTCTAGTTTTGCTGAGTAGACAGAACAGTATCTGCAGATATTAGAGAATTTTTAATTTTGTTTTTAAATGACTTTTTTTAAAGTAAGGGGATAATACTAGTTTTAAGTTTTAAATATCTGTAGTATACTTTAAAAAAAGAGGTTTGGGGAAAGGTGATATTGGAAAGGTGGCTTAGGTTTGCTGTTCTTCATGAGTCCTAGTTTTTTAGTATTCTTATATGACTTTATATTTGAAGAACTATTGACCATCCGTCATTTAACTTCCCACAGATCATTAGCATACAAAATTTTTCTTTTTATTAAATTAAAAATTGATGGGGAGGTATTACATTATTTAATTACATTAACTCAACTTTGAGAGAATTGTTGCAATAAAACTGAAGAATATGTGGGTATTTATTGAATATTCAGTGTGTCTTGCAAGTCTCTTTCTCACTGACAAAAAAAACCAACCCTCTTCAGTTAGAAATGAGTATGTTTCTAGCACCTGATGGTTAGGTAAGGTACTGAAGAATAAACTACTTACATGAAATGATATACATACAAGGCTAAGCCCCTAAAAGGTGCCCAGCAGAGTTCATTGAATTTTGGTGGGTTGTAAAGAACGAACCCAAAAGTTTTAGGGGTATCATGAAATCTGGTTACCCTTACAGAAAACTATGGCAAATGAATGTGACTTATGGGTTGGAAACTAAGCATAGGATGATATTTGTCAAACTAGATTAACACATTTAATTATATCTTTAAAGTCACATAGTTGTTTTTCTTAGTTCTGTAACAAATCATATCCTAAATTTCCTAATTTTTAAGTTTATATTACAACAGTTTTTAAATCATAAAAGTTAAGTTACTTCCTTTTCTCAGATTCTTTCACTTTAATTATATGTTGTTTTATACTTAGGCATAGTTGAAATATAGTGCAACTTTTGAGAAATTTTAATAATAAGACAAAAGAGCCTTTCTGCATTGCTTAGTCCTTCTGTGTGTTGGATGATGTTTTACTTTGTACAGTATAAAAAAAAAGCTGTTTTCTATACTCTCTGGGCTAATGAAAACCACCTTCAGGTATTTGTTTATATCAAAAGCAGAAGGTTAAAATTAAACTTGTAAAGAAAAAACCCATATTATTTGATTTTCATATTGTTATTTTTATCTGTTTTCATACCTCTTGGTAAGAATCCTCTTTATCTGAAACTCTGCATTAAGTGTGACAAGATGAAAATCATCATTGGCAAGATGTAGAATATATATTGATCACAAGCAGTCTTTAAGGACAGACAAACCTCAGTTCAGGGATCCATCATATATTACCTGTACTAACTTGAGCAGTTACTTATCCTTCCAGAGCCTCTTTTATACATCCCTTTAGTAATTGGGAAAAATAATACACCTAATTCAAAGATTCTTTGAATATTAAGCAAGACAATGCATATTAAGAGCTTATGATTTTTGCCACATGATGGACACTTAATAAATGTTAGCTTTAATTATAATAATAGCATGAATATTAGCTATTCTGAAAAAGTACTGTTTAGTGGGAGAGATGTCAATGTAAATTCTTGAGACTTTAATCAGTAGGTATATAAACAGGACTATGTGTAGTAGTGAAGTAATTTTTTAAGTGCTAAATATTAAGAAACAAACTGGGTGGGTTAAAACCTGCTAGTTTTAAGTTTTGTGACAAAATTAAGTAACAAAGAGTTTGGTCATGTTAGTCTGAACAAATTATATGAAATACAACATACTGGTGGCCTCTTTTTGGTAGAGTAGGAAAGGAATTCTTGCCAGTCTGGTAATTCTTATGGTGGGAGACAGTAATGAGTGAAAAGGCAGCAGTACAGGCATTTTGATTTGCTTAGAACTGACGATGTGAATGGATGTAGGCACGTCGGGAGTTCAGGGTACCAGTGAGGTAGAGAGGAGGAGGAGTTTCAAACCAGTGATATGAAATGAAACGTTAATTTCAAAGGTGATTGCCACATGGTTCTAAAGGAAAATACATAGCTAACTCTGACCGTAGCTCTTCTTTACTGCATGGGTTGTGAACTGTAGAAAGCAGGGTGGTCTGGCAGCTTGTACTTGTGTCCTGCAGATAAATGGGTCTGAAAGGAGGACCTGAGGGGTAATGTGACAAAACTCTTAGAATTCAGCGTTGGAGAAGGTGTGATTTTGACATACAAACTATCATCTGAATGTTCTTAAAATGCTAGATTCTTTTGTATTTATACTTTATTTTGGAATATCAAGTTTGAATTAATCAAAAGGTTTTGTTTTCAGGGTGTTAATTCTTAAAAGTGTGAGGAGGAGGATTTTTGGCCAAATAATAAATGATGAAGAATGTAATCCAAAGCAAACATAATATTCTTATAACAAAAATCAGAAGGGTTTTCAGTGTTAATTCTTTTTATTTTTAAAAAAATTTTGGTATTATTAATGTACAATTACATGAGCAACATTATGGTTACTAGACTCCCCCTGTTATCAAGTCCTCCCCACAAACCCCATTACGTCACTGTCCATTGGCGTAGTAAGATGCTGTAGAATCACTACTTGTCTTCTCTGTGTTATACTGCCTTCCCCGTACCCCCCCACCTGCCCCCCGCTACATTATGCGTGCTAGTCGTAATACCCCTTTTTCCCCCTTATCCCTCCCTTCCCACCCATCCTCCCCAGTCCCTTTCCCTTTGGTAACTGTTAGTCCATTCTTGGGTTCTGTGAGTCTGCTGCTATTTTGTTCCTTCAGTTTTTTCTTTGTTCTTATTCAGTGTTAATTCTTAAAGTATGAAACAAATTAATATGCAGTATCTAAAAGCACTTCATCTAAAAATATAACAAATACTAGGTGATGTAGTTTAATCCATGATTGAATAGATGAGAAAACACTTTTGAAAATTACAAAGTGTAATATAAATTTAAAAGCAAAAATATTAAAAATGTTAGTAGGTTATAAGAATATTATGTTTGCTATGGATTATATTCTACATCAATTTTTATTATTTGGCAAATAATCCTTCTGACAGTCTAAGGAAATTCTTACCTTTGTATTTCTAACTCTTCTAATATGTTTCAGTCATTTTTTATGACACCATGTTACAGTTTCTTGCTTATGAAGTTCTTAGCCATAAAATAGGTTTGAGTTATTAATCCTAACTCCCTAAATTTCTGCTAACATTAGATTGTGTTTAAATCATATTTCAAGCATTTCACATTTCATCCTTTAAAGAATGACTTCTTTCTCCAGGAGAACATCCGATTCAGGTTCTTCCTGTGTGCTACTGTAATGTAGGTTTACTATATGAGCTGTCACATTATATTGTAATTGTGTTCATTTGATTATCTTCTGCTCGTCCTCCCCTCTGAATTTGAATTTTTGATTGGAGTAATATCTTACTTGTATTTGTCACTTTATTCCTACTTTAGTGTCTGGCACACAGTGAATTAGAGACTCAGTGTTTATTGAGTTACGTGAAACAAATGTGGAATTGTTAATTAAGTATACATTAATGAGAAATTTTGTCTTAACCAATATAAACAAGAAAATATGTTACTTAAAATACATAATTTGCATAATTTATTGTGGCACTTTAAAAAAATACTTTGTCTTTTGATTAACATGGCACTTACTCAAATGATTAGTTAAATCACAGAGAATTCTGATGGACTTTAGGACATTTGATAATGTTGTCTGGCCTTGCTCAGTGGATTGTAACAATGAATAGTCAACAACTCTGTCCTGTGGCTTACATGCAGGAGAAGGTAGGCCATACGTGTATCAAGGAATTTTTCTTGTCATTTCCTCATGGTTGACTTTTATCAATACAGGTAAAAATCTGGATATTTCAAACTAGATGACAAATCAGAATGGGTTCCCGAAGTTCAAATAGTGTTTGTTTTATTGATGCTACATTGAATAGAAAAGTTTTTTTAAGTCTCTCAGATTGTAGTTCTGACAGAGCTGCATGCTCATCATTTCTTTCTTCCTTCTAAGAATAATAGAGCACCTATAGTTTGAGAGTTGCTAGTACATGATCTTGCCAAATTTTTTTTTGATAATGAACCCCTTTGAAAATCTAAAGTTGAAAACCCCTACCTCAAGAGAAGATTCATAAACATCTGTACCAAACACACAGCATTTTGCATAGAGCCTCCAGAAATTATGGTCTTCTGACCTAGTGGGTGAGGCAGGACCTGTGTAGAATAGTTACTAGTGTGAGCCAGTATAGGGAGTCATCTGTAACAGTAACTCCCACTTTAGGATTCTCATGCTCTCTTTGTGTTTTAGCAGTACTCAAAGAGTTCATACTATAAGGGAATCAGTACAGTGTATTCAGTGTATATCTAATTTCTTTGGGCAGCATATGGTTCTTATTAGATTGCAGGTTTATTCCAGAACCCATAGATAATTTGCTACTTTCTGAGCAATGTTGTGCAAATGGGAGGTACCAGTGACAGTGTTAAGTTCCTGGTGTTATCAGATGAAGCAGTGAAGCTGTCTGAGTTTAGAGAAGGTGAAACAGTTTTCATTCTTGTTAAAGGCCTCACTTTACTCTGTAGTTATAGCCACAGTTTAACTTGACCGTTAGTGGGCTTTGATCACGCTGATTCAGAAAGGCTTCTAAAAAATCCGTTGAGAGACTACAGTAGTAGAATTGCATGTATGAAAATTCTGTAAGAATCACTGTAAAGTCTCCTCAGTATTTCTGAATGCTGTTTATTTCCATTAAGCCTCATAATCAATTTTAGAGTTGGGTCATCTTTCTGTTAGCTTGCGGAGAGTAAACTGCTCTGTTAGAGTTCAAGTGTAAAAGACAAATGAGAACAAGATAAAACCACAGCAATGGCGGCAAGCCCCACTTTTCTATACAAGTAAATATCATTTAAGCAATACCTGCATTTTGAAGTGAGATTGTTATAGAGAAGATAATGGAAATTTTACAGTATTTTGTAGTAACAAATGATAAGGGGTAGCAGATTTCTGTGAAGAATTTTGGCATTGAGGAATCATACTTCTAGTGAAGTTGCCTTCTCTCCAACTCTTTCTTCTGAACCCTTGGGAAATCCAGCTATGGTATTTTCTTTTTTTCTTATCCCTAATTGTTTTAACTATGAAACCCGTCTCCCACTTCTCAGCACTTTTCTCAAATTATTCATAAATGTCTGAGAGTCAGCCTAATCATTATTCCTTACTTTAACAGCTTTCCATGACTCAGCCTTTAAAAAAAAATAGCAAAACAATAACATTAATCTTCCAAATTCAGTAAGAAAAATCTTACATTCCTTTCACACTCAACTGTAATAAAACATAAATTGTGCATTAAAATAATATTGCTGTCTTTGAAGAAAGAGGCATTTAGGGACGTATTTGTAAAACAGTATTTTTCATTCACTGTATCAAAGCATTATTACTATGGGCCATCTTTGAGAATGGGGAAGTCATCTCAGTGTGTAGAATTATACACAAATTGCCATTTTGTGCAAAGATCTTAATGTTAGGATTTTTTTTTTCTCTAAGGTGGAACTGATAACCAAATTAACAACAAACTTAAAGGGATTCCCTGTTGTTTGTAGAATGAAGGGTCATTTCACTAGTTTGCTTTTTTAAAAACCTTTCGTTTGACCTAGTTAACTAGTCCCATCTGACATTCTACTGTTTTCCTTTATTTGCCTTGCTACTTGTCATGTAGTCTGGCCAAAGGGAACTGTTTCCTTAAAGAACCCGTCCAATCTCTGAAGTCTTTAAGGACAGAAACCACATTCTATTTGTCTCTGCATCTTCATTGTCTGTCTTTGTCTCACATTGAATTACATGATAGTGTTAAGTAAATGAACACTGATGGAATAAATGAAAGTGTATATACTTTACCTTTGTACCATGTTCATTAAGTCTAAATCCTAGAAATCCTGTAAGACCAACATAGATTATGTCTCCCAAGGACCTTCAGTGAAGTCTCCAGTTTGCTCTGAACAACTACTCATAGCATCTTACATAAAATTTTTGTATATACTTACCAGTTTACTAAATATGATATACCTACTTTGATTCGGGTCTCATCCCATTTCTCCTATAGGTTTCTGTGTCAGTTACATTGGGCTTTGAATATTCTATCACATGTCTTCTTAGACAGTCTTCATCTGTTAAATGGGTACTGTGATATCTGTACCCTGAATGGCTACCAGGATCTAATGAGATAAGGTATATAAAGAGCAGTTGATAGTCAGTAAGAAAAGAACATAGAGCGTAACAAACATGTGACTCTTAGTAAATATTCTGTTTTTTTTCTTTGTCATCTGACTGCAAGCTAAGCCTCTTGAAGGTTGGAGTTTTTGTTTCCTTTATACCTACAAACAGTGCCTAGCAAATGCCTTAATCTTACTAGATACCCAAACATATGTTGAATGAATGAACAGAAATTTGGAATTCTTGACAAGTAATATTTAGGAAAATATCTTTAAGATTCAAAATTTGATTAGTAAACATTATAAAAATTAACATTGGTAATCTTGGGTATTCATGTTACTCGTTTTTAACTATAGGCCTTCATCTGAAGTTTACCTTATCAATTCCTAAATATTTATGTGAAGAGTATAACATTATGTCAATTATCTTGAAGAAGTTCTCCAAAATATAATTTTTAGTCTGGTTGTTGCATTAGGCATCCTGTCAACGAACAGAATCTGAAATATTTTAGGAATATTATGTTACTTAAAAATGCAGTCCAGATTTAAATTTTTTGAACTCAGATTCTGATTCTTGGCTGATTTCAGTCATTTTATGAAAATAAAAATGTGTTTGACTCTGTTCTGTGGACTATTCTCACTTTGAGAAATGTCCAAGTAAAGAGAGTTCTGTACATTTAGAATTTGAAAGAACTGAGAGAATAAACTTTAATTTTTTGTTCAAAATTAAAAAGATTGTGATAAACATGTGAGGTTAGAAAGAATTTTACCAATTTTTGTAATAGAAAATGTCTTTATAGTAGTTAAGTGGCTAGTGAATGTTGAACAATAAAGGACACCTCTATTTCTAGACTTCCCTTAATGCTACTGACAATTTTTATGTTTTAAAAACCACAGCACAGCAGCACAACCTAGTCAGAACAATACTACAAAAGGCAAGCATTATTGCATTTATTCTAAACGGGTGGGGTCTGCGTGTCCACCTCAGGGCGTATGTTTATCCACTAGGTTTTCTATTCTTACATGCTTTCTTTAACAGTGTTTCCTCACCCACACCTATTTTCCAAAAAAAGACTAAAAGTAAGATCTGACCTAAGGTTATAATTGGGATGACAGCCTTCTTAGTTGTGAAGAAGTATGAAGATTGTCTTTCTATAATATCACCTCTTATTCCTGCTAATCAGTTCCTGAGTGACCAGGGTGTGTCTGTTAAGGTGCTGTATGCTGAGGGATACAAAGATGGACATGACTCAGTTATTGCCTGAAGCTCATAGGCCAGACATGCTTCTAAATCATGTTCCTTAGAGCTCTACTTTCTTGAGAAATATGAGAAATATTCCATAATAAAAGGGTTACTACACCAAGTTTGCTAATAGTGAATGTTTTATTTCAGTCTTGTTGAGGGACCAGGAATTCTTTCAATAAAGCAGTTTAACTTTTTAAAGTTCAGTATTTTCCTAGTTAATTTGACGATAGGACCCTCTTTTGGGTCACACACATCAATGTTTCAAGGGCTCTGAACACTCTACCGCATCCAGTTGAGGAACCTTCCCCAGAGATGGTCATGGTGAGATGGATGCAGCCAGAGTGGGGGTGGGGTGGGGTGGGGTGGAGTGGTGGTGGTAGGGAAGTCTTCCTATTAAACCAGGTCTTGAATAATGAGTATACAAGGGAAGAAAGGGCAGCCTAAGGCTAGGCAGAGAACAGAATGTACAAAAGAAGGAATGTTTTGACAGCATAATGTGAGGAAATTGCAAGTAGTTCGGTATCATTAAACCAAAGTGAGGGAAGAAGCTATACTAGAGAAAGATTCAGGGCCCTTTGAATGTGTAAAAAGCCTTGAATAGTATGAGTGATCTATAAAGCAGGTAGTGAACCAATTTCTAAATTTCACAGTTATGTAAGTTCTATTGTGCTTTATAGTTAAAGCTAATTTTCCACAAGGAAAAGAAAATCGCAGATTTATCAAAAACTAGCAAAAATATGAGATAAACCATTATGACTGAATCATCCATTAAGTGCTGCTATTGAATTCTTAAGGTTATTTAGTGATATTTAAGAAAATTTGAGTTATGTTTATACATTTAATATAGAACATTAGGAATGATGAAGCAACTCTCCTTGCTAAAAGTTTCAAGTTAACTAATTTCTTTTTTGGAATTAATCATCGGAGAATCATCACACATGAAGACAGAACAATGTAATGTTATTTTTATATTTTTAAATACAAGGTTTAACTGAGCCTTCCCTACCAATCATTGATGCTTATTGTAAAATACTGGAAAGTATATGATGAAAAATAGAAAAAAAGTACTTTTTTGTCACATAGAGACAAATGAACATGTTGGTATTTTTTGCTAGACAGGTTTATTTTACATACTTAAAATTCTGTTGAACACTGTGCCACTTCTTTTTTACATTTCTCCACATAAATTCTTTGTAAATGCCACATTTAAAGACTATATAATATTTTATTCAGTAGATATACCATTGTTTATATAGCTGTAGACAGTCTTCAGTTTTTCTAGCCATATTTTTAGGTGGTTTCTATTTTCTTTGTCTTTACAAATGTTTTTATATGTAGTTCTACAATTAGAATTATTGGGTCAAAAAAATGGGAATCTGTTTAAGGTTCTTGAAGCATGTTATCAAATTATTTCCCAAAATAGTGCAGTAATTTGTATTTCTCAATGTATAGAGAACAGTCATTAAAAAAAAGAAGACTGGGTATTGAGAACAGTCGTTAAAAAAAATGATGAAGCAAACTTTGTTTATTTGGTAGTTCAAAAATATGGACCTATATATTCTTATTTACAGTTTTAATGGTAAGCAATATTTCGGTTAAATCCTCCTTGTTAATACTTTGTGTAAACAAATCTAAGAATTTTCTCTTGATACGAAGCTCCTTTTTAAATTTTGAGGTATCCATCACGAATTGAAAAAATTGACTATGAGGAGGGCAAGATGTTGGTCCATTTTGAGCGCTGGAGTCACCGTTATGATGAGTGGATTTACTGGGATAGCAATAGATTGCGACCCCTGGAGAGACCTGCATTACGAAAAGAAGGGCTAAAAGATGAAGAAGATTTCTTTGTAAGTAGCAAGCCTTTTCATTTTGCTTGGTTTGTAATGATATATTTTAAAAGGAATTCTGTTCAGTTTTGCAAAAGCTTGTTTTTATTCAGGAAAGATTACTTATTTTACATGGCATTGACCTTAAAAGTTGTTTAAAATAGGATTTTAAAGCTGGAGAAGAAGTTCTGGCTCGTTGGACAGACTGTCGCTATTACCCTGCCAAGATTGAAGCAATTAACAAAGAAGGTATGTATTTGAAATGATCTGAGATTTAAAATGGTATTAATAGTAATTTAACTGTTTTCTAATTTTAATTAGTATATGTAAGTATTCATGTATGTAGCTGTTTCTTTGTTTTATACTTTGCTTAACGAATTTCTTGCTAATACTCTTTTTTGGGAGCATTTGTCATGCATTGTATAGAGTAAGATGATACATGATATACTTAATGCTTAATCAACTATTTAAATTAGTAGAGGTAAATAGTTTAAGATTTTTCAGCTTTTTGTGCACAGGTTTATATTATATGCATTTTATTTCTACTTTGTTTTCAGCTTGTTGGCTAAGTTATTTTCATGAGCATATCATCCAGAGTGTGAGAAGTTAATGATATAGGGAAATTCAAATCAGTTCTGCTTGGAAGCAAAATACAGTACAATATTTTCGGATGAAAAAGTATGGAACTTTATCATTTTGAGGATTTCCTCCTTTGCATCTTTCCCTTGCCCCCGTTTTCTTAATTTCTATAGATAATTGAGAGTTAATTTTTCGCAAAGCTTTTTGTAGTGTCTTCTATTGATACTGAGTACAAGTTACTGACTGATCAAAAATATTGGCAATAACCCAGAAAGCAAGTGTGTCAGTGTGGCATAAGATGAGTAAATCTGTTGGACAGATGACATATTTAAGAGAAGGAACTTTGTAGACTGATTAATTTGGAAAGACAGGATAATTAATATTTAAATTATTAGTGTAATGTGCTTAAATGTTTTTTAAAATTTGTTTAAAATCTCATTTCAAATAGTTGTGAAAACTTGTAAGTATATTTTACAAGTTGGTAATAATGTATGAGTTTTTTATTAAAGCTATTTCTTAAACTTGATCACTCATTCATTCTTTTTACTAAAGAAACACATTGAGTGGCAGCTTCTTTGCAGGAAGGGAATTTAAGATGATCCTTCCTTTAAATTCAATCTTGAAAAACAAACAAGTTAGCTGCATGAGAGAATGACAGACTTTTCTGGCAGAAGAAATAGTATATGTAGAAGAATAGAAGAGAGGCATATCACTTTTCAGGAAGAGCAAGTCTTTGATGTGACTAGAGTAAAGGATCCCTTTAAAGGGAATAGAACAGAAGGAGAAGAGGTTGTAGAGAGAGGCAAGGGTCCATATATAAAGTGTCTTGTAATCTTGCTAAAGAATTTGAATTTTATTTGGATGTGATGGGAACTATGGAAGGGGTTTAAGCTGAGGATTTAAAGTAACAACAAACAAGAAAAAAGAAGAGGAAAATATTTTAAAAGAGTTCTATTAATGAATGTTAGGTGTGAAAAAGTAAATTGTAATTGTTTAGTTAGAAATTACAACTTTACAAAGGCCGTATTCCAATGTATCATTTTAATGAATTGAAATAACAAATATGGCAATGGTTTTATTACCATTAGTCACCTTCCTAGAGAAAGAGTTGAGGGACGTCTCAGTTGTTAGGTTTGCAGGTTACTTTTTCTTTTCTCGTGGAGCCTTTTTTTATCTTACTGTTTGTTCCCTACACTTCTGGAGAACTCTCTTATGGAGTTCCTATTCCTGTGTCTTACACAGGCGGGCTCCCCATGTCCAGCACAGAGTATCCAGTCCAATGTCTAGCACAGAGTAGGCAGTCCGTAACAATTTGTGGAACAAAAGGAAGAAATAATGAGTCAGTTCTGTTGGATAATAGGATCCACCCATGTAAAACATGGCAAAATTAAACAGTGCTCCTCCCTATTTTAATTGAGTGGTTTATTTACATGTGGAGAGCTTTGTGACCTTTTTTCCTTACTTAAAGCTCATTGGGAGTATGCACGTATACGTACATGCATAGGCACACATACAACACACTTAGAAACAAAACTACCCTCATTTTTCTATCCCATTTGTCCTTGGACATGTAATATGGAAATTTAGGCTTACATTAGTGAAAGAGTGAGGATACCGATTATAGTATCTGCCATTTCAGCAGTTTGAGTGAGTCCTTAGTGAAATATTGGCAGATATAATTTGTTTATTAAAAATCTCCATTAGACATATTTATTTTGTGATTCTATATGCCCCACCTATTGGACAAGCCTGCCCATCCACCATCTCCCCCCAGAAAAGGCAAAACCCAAAACAAAGGAAGCCTTCGAGGAGCCTTCTGTTCACCACAAAAGCCAAACAAAACTAACACATGTGAACATTTAGGTATTTGTAATATGTCTTGGAGAAGTTGACAAGAGGAGGCAAATAAGTGTAGACTGGAGTAGTTAGCGAGGTTTTTCATGTTATGGGTGGGGTTGAAGCACTGATCCTTGAAGAGTGGGTTGGAGTGAGGAAAGGAGGAAAAGAGGAGGGCATCACACCAGAGGAAACAGTGTGAGCAGCAAACAGCAGGGAGGGATGAATGCAGTGGCCATAGCGAGGAGCCTGATCTCATCTGGAATGCCGTGTCGAAGAAGGAAGAGGACAGTTGCAGGGACGATGGCAGTAGTGTAAGGTGTGCATAAGGCTTGGCATTCTTAAAATGTTCTGTCTTAACGTCCTTGTTACTCAGCTGATCACTTTTTTTCATAACTTGGGTTTAGATCTTTATATCTGCAATACTGGGCATTGACATTAATTATAGAAAGATATGAAATCAAGTGGTGTCATTCAAATTAAAAAAAAATTTTTTTAAACATATATGTCATTGGCTTTGGTGCCAGCCTCAAAGCCAGTAATACCAATGATCACATTTATCATTTATATTCTTTTGTAAAGGTCAAGTATCTGTTTACTTAAAGGGGCACTGTGCCCTCAGTACAGGAAATAATAGAAAAACATTGGAATTTTCAAAAGTATAAAATCCACATAATCTATACATTTTTTAATAGTACTGACTTGAAAACATGGATTCTAACAATCCGTGTGATAGTCATGCAAACAGAATCTTGAGTCCGAGGAGCTAAATGAGTTAGAGGAAAGGCGTAAGGATTGAGGTTATTAGTTTTGGCTGCACTGCACTTAGCTCACTGTAACTGGACCCAGCATTTAGCCTCGCTGGAATTCAGTGTTCTAATCTGAACAGGAAAACTTTTATCTAGATGATCTGTAAAGTATTTTCTAGCTTTTAAAAGCCTGTGAACCTAATTCTTATTTGTCAGACTATTAATATTGCCAAAAGGATAACCCCTTCCTGAGAAAATGATATTTTCCCTTTATCAGATCTTTATCTCCCTTATTTGGAAAGAAGCGTTCAAAGAGAGCAAATGCTAATTCCTATAGAAATTTTATGCATTTTTGTAAATAATTACCTGATTTTTGTCACTTATGTTTTATATTTGACATGTTATATAAGTATATATTGAAATTATTACAAAATAAAATTTAAAATCCTTCAGGAAAAATCAGATTTACTTTCAGTTAATCAGGTTTTAATTTGTGTTCTTTTTAAGGGAAATCAGAGTTATTTTTAGAGGGAAAGAGAAAATAAACTTAATAAGCTTGAGTCCTTAACAGGGGTGTGTGTTTGCAGTTACGACAGAGTGTATTTATTTCTCTCAGGGTGTTACTTGTTAGATTTCAAGTGTTTTTGTAAGATTGATCTATATTTCCTAATGATTCTGACTTGCTCCTATTTCAGGAACATTCACAGTTCAGTTTTATGATGGAGTAATTCGTTGTTTAAAAAGAATGCACATTAAAGCCATGCCTGAGGATGCTAAGGGGCAGGTAAGAGTGTTCAGCATTCCTAGCTACCCAAAGGGGTTTCTCCTCGAATGGTGACCAATCAAAAAAAAAAAAATGTATACACACACACATACACATACACATACACACACACACACACACACACACACATACATACATACATATATACACACACACACACACACACATACACACATTTTTAAAGTGAACTAATTGTAGGATTATGTGCTGATAGCCCCAAATAGCAGCAAGAAAAAGAAGCTTAGAATGTAAAATAAATTATACACTTGATTTTTGCTTCTTTGGTTTTAGACCTGCTAAAGTTATAGGTCACTAGTTTCTGTTCCAGGTGAAATCCCAGCATCCACTAAGCTGGTGTTGTCCTATCGACCCAGCTGGATCGTGTAACCAGTCTATGGGAAGTGAGGTAAGTGCCTTTTTTAAATTTTGTTTTGTTTTTCCTGGTATATGGTATCATTTAGAAAGTTAATTTTTAATATAAAATTTTATATTGAGTTTCTTTATCTTCTTCTTTCCTTCTATAAATCATAGCCATTAATCTTCTTTTAAAAGGCGCTTACCTGACACTCTGTAGGCTGTTTCAGGTAGGGCTCTGTGAGTCATATGATGTAAGCAGTGTAGTACTACATGCTTTGTCACTGCTCAGAGCAAGAATGAACGGTAAGCATTTGAAAGAGACCCTGGGATAAGGTTAAAACCATGATTCCATTGGTTGAATATGTTTCCTGAAATACTGGAAAGAAAAGGTGCCAGTAGAAATTTAAAATATTTTCTTTCATGTTATGCTGTTATTTGGGATTTTCAGCACCTGGACCTACAATTAATTTTAAGAAATTGAAAGCAATCTATAAAAGTGTTTAATATGGATGTTTGCTACATATTTATTCCATACCAAGCAATGAAAAATTTCATCCTGAAATGTGTTGAAATAACCTGGTCAGCTCCAGTCAAGTATATACATTTAGTAATCTAGAAATATAGACCACCACATTTAAAAAAAGCTATTCTTGATACCTTCTGAGAAGCATGATTGTTTAGATCACTTGTTTTTCAAAAATTCATTTTGAAACTATCAGCTGGCAAGAGTTTTTTTCCCCAATTAATATGGGAAAGCAATTTAAAATAGAAGTTCTTTTGATTAGGAAATTGCTTTGTGTCTGCCTACTTGTATGTATAAATAAAATGTTCTTTTAAGCATTCATTGGTGTGATTTCTTGGTTGCTGCATTGAAAGATTGGTTAAAACATTGGGAACTTAATATATACGTGTTTATTTAAATTTTTTCAGGTAGGGCTGAAAATTCTCAATTTTGTTTTTTACTTTAAAACTATTATTTTGTAATTCTGGTTATTCAGTGTTCATGAGATTGACATTAAAAAAAAAGATGAGCATAAATCTTCCTTTTTTTCCCAAGTGAGACATTGAGCTAATTTTCTTTGTGGTTAAACGATAAGTTGTAAAAATAAATTTATTGGATATATTGGATGTTTATTTTTAGGAAGTATTTTATAAGTATTTAGTAAGTATTTTAGTCACACCATGATATGTTAACATTGAAATCAGTGCTATAGTACCACTCTGAAAGAATATGTGGGTAAATAAAAATATGGGAAAATATGTAAAAATAATTTTACATTTTTCTTTATGATTTTTACACACATATTTTAAGCACATTAAAAATATTTATAGAATTTTTTTAAATGAAATGTTCTTTTATGAGTGTCTTTTTTTCCCAACAAGTTTTTTACTTGTTTCATCTAGGAAATACATTAATCAGGTATTGCATGGATAGTGCTAAGAGTCCTACTTTGTCTCTTCTAGATTTTGAGTACTTTGAGAATTCCTTTATAAAGATACATGGTAAAATTAATTTTACTATATTAGCAAAGGATAAGGCATCAACTAAGTGCATTATGGAAATTATATAGCTCTTTTCTGTTCTTTTTTCTTCCTGAGAATATGCTGGTAGAAAATTTGTATCGTAAGTTATTAGTATGAAAGATTAGCTTGTATAAGGTCCTTTGCTATTTATAAAACGTTTTTTACATACATCGTTTTTTTGAATTCTCATAGCAGATCCTTTGACGTAGGTATGGCTTATATTTCTATTCCATAGTTGATGACTTCTGAACTTAGAGAATTGAGTGACTGAATTTACTTAAAATTTCACTCAACTGTAATATGCAGAGTGACTCTGAACTCACTTGATTTCAGATATTACTCGTTACGGAGCAGTACTGTGTTATCTTCAGGGAGCTTTACCACTAGTTCTAGTTCATGGAGGGATCACACCAGTTATTTTTTATAGTGAATCTTTCCTATTTAAAAAATAGAGCAAAATTATGGGGGAGTTCTTGAATCACACAACTGCAGTGATCCCATGATTAATAAGTCATATGATCAAGAACTTTTTTGTTACATTTAATTTCACTTTTAAAAGGTACAGCATGAATCTCTTTGTCCTACTTTTCTCTTTATTGGAGATAGAAAACAATTGGAAATGGAATTTACCTTTGGCATTTTTCAGCATTTCTCTAACAACTTAAAATTGTCCCCACAATGTGGAACCCAGAATTAAATGCTCTGCTCTTAATAAAACTGCAAACACATGTTCTCTGCTGAATTTAGCACTTTGTACTTACTCCTGTTGCTCTCTTTTGCTTTGTTGATTGTTCCCTATCAGTCTTTTTCATTGGTGATGCTTGCTTGCTTTATTAAATGTCAGTCTCAAGGCTCAGCTCTGCCATCCTTGAGCTATCCAGATTGCTCCTTCACCCTTAGACCCCTCTTTCCCATTTTGTGTACACTTTGACTGCCATGTCTTCAGTTGTTTTCCTTTTGCATGGAGTGCCCATTTACTCCTTTCCTCTGCCCTTTTCCCTAGCCAATTCCTACTTCAGGGTTTCAACTCATCTACCGTTTTTCCCTGAAGTCTTCCACTAGTCTTTATCTTAAGTCAGTCTTTTCTTTTTTCTTCTGTGATGTTCTATTGATTCCTCCACTATTTCTGCTGTCACATTGTCTTGCAGTTAATTTTATTTCCTTACAGTCAGGACCAAAAATGAAGATGGCTTTAAGTAAAACTGGGGTTGGACAATACTGGTGCATCTGTTTTTGCTTTGTTTTTTGTTTGGTTTGCAAACTAGAGATATAAACCCCATGACACCACCTTGTCATAATTCACTTTCTAGTAAGACATGTACTGGGGACATAGTTTAAAATACTGGAAAAGCTGGATGCTGGGTGTCTTCTAGGCAGGAACAAGGATGTGGTCACTGCTGGGCCAGTGCGTTCCTGGGGCTTTGAGCCAGCGTCTTTTATCAGCTGTTGTCTCATTAATGCTTAGCATATTTCCTGGCACATGTAGCATGTTATTCAATAGAAGATTGGTGAACGAATGTGTTAGGTGCAGTCATGTGATGTTTTCAGTGTATTTCAATCATGCTGGGGAGAGAGACATAGATTTTGTTTGTTTTTGATGGCTTATTGTCTTCATCATGTATTTTCAAGATTGAGAAGCTATCAGCCTGTATTGCTTAATTATCTGTGTTTGCTTATGTAACCCATGAGTTAAGTTTATTTGATATTGTGAAATTGTTTTTAGTTGCTTGGACTAAGAATTTAGTGTATAATGCATTTTGATAGAATCTGAATTGTTGAGTTTATTTGACAACTTAGTGGCCTCAGTGGAAGATAACTCTATAGAGATATTACAGATACTTGTTTTGAAAAAATCTTTTTGATTGTTCAGATTTAAATGTTAACACCACTTCTTTTCATCTTTCCATTTTTTTTACAATAAGCATTTTTCATTAAAAGGAGTAAAAATTATTTAACAACAAACAAAAAATGAGCACAAGAAAAATAAATATTCCCTCCTCAGAAAAGTGGTAACTAATACAGACACAGTAAGCTGTAGAGAGAGGGAAATTAATCTGGAGCCTGACAGTGTGTACTTTACCTTGGTCAAGACAAGTAACTTTTTTCTTTTACTGGTTATATGAAGCTGTTGTGATAAATTGGTATCTGAACTTTGAAAGCTTTAAAAACTAATAAAATCATACCTTGATTGCTATGAAATTGACTATACTTTGAGTGGTACATATTCTTCCTAATAAGGAATAGTAACTTGCTCAGTGGGAATATGTTTCTTTTAATCTTTGCAGAATTGCAACATAAACATTTTTCTCTTATTTCTTTTGTAGTCCGTTGTTTTACAGAAACACAACTTGACATTCAAACTGTCAAGTAATTAAGGCCCAATATCATGTAATATCCTTATTTGTCATAGACTTCTCTGTTATTTTAGATATTATTCCTGTGAAAATATATCAAAGGAATATTGTTATTGTGAATTTTCCTGTTTTATGTAAGGTTATATAATCCAGCTAACCCATTAGACTGTTAAATTTGACAGTCTACCATGTCAATTTACCCTGTAAATATAGTTAGTTCAGTTTTTATATTTGTGTGTGTGTAAAAGTAGCTTTGAAAATGTGATACATGCTTTTGCTCATTAGCGTGCATAAGTTTTGATTAATTTTTAATGCTTCACATGTTTTGTGTTTTTCCCTTGGAGGATTGGATAGCGTTAGTGAAAGCAGCTGCTGCAGCTGCAGCCAAGAATAAAACAGGGAACAAGCCTCGAACCAGCGCGAACAGCAATAAAGATAAAGAGGAGAGAAAATGGTTTAAAGTCCCTTCAAAGAAGGAAGAAACTTCAGCTTCCATAGCCATACCAGAGGTTGAGAAGAAGGAAGATCTGCCCACATCTAGTGAAACATTTGGTACAAAATACATTCTTACGTTCTTTCCTTATGGCAGTGGTAAACTTACACAGTGAAGAAGTCAAACCCTTTGGCTACCTGTAATTTGAACATGTAGTAAAATTGTGAGGCTTTTTTCCTAGCATAATATGATGGTTAACTTTTTTAGCATCTTACAGATTTGAAGACTAATGGTCTAATGTGGGTACTTGCTAATGGATGCCCTCAATATTCTTGAATAGAAATGAGTTGAGAGATTGATTTTTAAGTTTTTGGTAGTAGGTTTCAGGTTTTCGGTTTGTTTATTTTGTGTTTTTTCTTTAATTTTTAAAATACTTCTGCATGTATTTCAATATATCATACAGAAAAAGCAGTGAGTCATTCTCTTCCTGCTTTTCGTTCCTAAAAGAAATAACTGCTAGTAATTTTTAATTTCTGATACATCAGTCTGGAGAGATTTGTGTTTTTTAAAGTTCTGTGTTAAGCACTAGATTAAAAAATTAAATGTTAAGCATTTTTACTATTTTGCTATTTAAAAAAGAAATTCATGTGTTTTAACTTTGAATTCTAGATAAACTCTCATATATATATATTCTATTAAAAGTAGGACTTGATGTAGAGAACGTTCCAAAGATGATCTTTCCACAGCCAGAGAGCACATTATCAAACAAGAGGAAAAATAATCAAGGCAACTCATTTCAGGCAAAGAGAGCTCGACTTAACAAGATTACTGGTAAACTACAATGATTCTTTTGGGGAGGGAAAGGAGGGTTGGACTTGAGAGTAGTTTATTTTTAATAAAGCAAAATGTGTCTTTTGGTTAGTGTAACAAGCTGGTTAATAAGAAAGACAGTTACTTTATGGTTCTTCACTATCAGCTTTTTCTTTCCTGAAATGTGGAAAATAACACATATTTTCTACCTACCTCACAGGGATGTTGTGAGGATTGATAGGATCAAATGTTATAAAATTCCATGGTTTTTAAATCATATTGGTGGTAGGAGTAGTTTCTGTAAGAACTGAATTACTAGCTTTTGTCAACCTGTGGTGACATAGTGTCTGAGGTTCTAAGTATGACAAACATTCTTACTCTTGACCAGACTCATGAAGAATGGTGCCATATATGGCTGGGAAGATGAATGCTGAATTAAATTCAGTTCCTGAATCTGTTAATTGCCAATGTGAAAGCACTTCTATATGTGTTTTAAATTTCTGTCCTTATCTTCAGGTTGGTCTTTAGAATCTGGTCTTATTTCTCTGTGCTTTCTTGTAATTTAGGAAGTAGAGTGTTAGTATGGTTAAAAAAATACTGAAAATCCTAGCCTGGTTAGTGTCTATAGAAGAAGGGATTTTAGCATTAAGAACTGGGGCCAGTCATACTAGGCCCTATCACCTCCAAAGTCTGTTCAGCCTAATGACTCTAGTCTTTCAAAGAAATTGTAAACATACTTAATTTTTCTGAATATATGTCAAAAGCAGAGTTAAGATACTTTAATTATTTAGTTATATGTTCTCATTTTAAGGAAAAATGGTTTTTAGGGCCTTTGGCCTAATAAAGCTATATAAACCTTTGTTGGCACTCTTTTAAGTCATTTAAAGAAGCTTGGTTTCATTGTCAGATCTAGGAATGAATATAAATTAAACATTCGATCATGTTCTGAAGGGTAGAAGCCCACTGAAAGACAATTCTGCAGTTGAGGTTGTTTAGAACCATGGTTATTATATTAGTCATCTAAGTGATTATCATTGGTTTCAACAGGTAAAAATATTTAGTCTTTTTCCATGTGTTAATACTATTTTTTGTACCTTTCTCTGGTAAGGGTTGTATTTGGCCCCAGGACAAGAAATATTTCAAGTCAGTTCACCCATTCCACCTTTTGCTTAGAAACTTACTACCTTTGGAGAAAGCCAAAATGTTGTCCAGGTGATTGTGACAATGGCAACTTGAGATTTCAGTTTTGCCTTAGAAAAATGGGAAGTAGTGCTCCACACTGTGGCAGAAGTGGGATAGCATTTCTAACTCCTTTGACACCAAGATTGAAACAACGTTGTTGGAGGAGCCAAGACCAACCAAGCAAGATGGAAGGGACACTGATGTGATATAACTACCATCTCACCAGCATCACAGTTTTTCCTATCTGGGATACCTGATTTTAGGTTCAGTCAATGTACTCTTAAACGTGCCTTACTGAGAAAAGTTCAAGCTCAACATTTAAAGAAGTGAAAAAAAAAAAGAAAACGCTCAGTCCGCAATGACGCATTATCTCCGCATGGCCTTGAAAAGACAGTAGTAGGGAAAAACACATTTTACTGTGTGCCTCAAGGAATTTCTAATGCTGATTGCTTAGTAACACCCTGTGCCTTCTGTGTGGAGGAATGCGGCCCTCACATCCCTTTGGGAATCTCAAATGAACAAGTGATAGTTTGGCAGCAGTAGAAAAGAATAGGACTTTATGAATGTGAAATCATGATTTTTTTGCTTTTTTTACCAAGAAGATTTAAATGTATAATAATCCTTTCAGGTCATCTCTGCATCTATTTGTGATTTCATGTTACAATTATGTCATGCAAAAAGACAATAGCTATTATAGATTGTCTTCAACAGTTGAAACTCAGACTTGCTCTGTTCAGTAAACTTCATTTGTAGACCATAAAAAGATGAGAAATATTATAAAATAGTAATTTTTGTTATGGAATTACAGTGTATTTTATATTTGTCAAGCTCACTTACATGTGTCTTTTTGTCCCTTTACTATGGAGAGGAATAAGACTATGATCATGGCAGCATCTCAGCTTGCTCTGATATATTTCCTCCTGCTCTATTTTATTTATGCTTTAAATAGTTGTAGCTGAAAATAAGTGGACCAACCATTGGATAGATTTAATTCATATATTTATTCACTGTCTTTCTGTTCTCTTCCCCATATACACACCCTGCAGTGATTCTAAACCTGATTTTCTGTTCAGGAAATGGTATGGGATGGCTATTTCCAAAGTTTACAAATAAGTAGACATTGATATTCTAGTTGTGCACTATATATATTCTTCCAGAGTCATACCATTTTTTATTATGCAGTGTACTTTATGGATAGTTATATGCTTTATGCATACTGATTTAGAATGGACAGTTTACCAGAGAACTAAGAGTCCTACTTTGGGACAAATTTGCAAGCAAAATGTAGACAACTTTGAGTAGATTTTAAGATATAGGTTGTTAAGGGAAGAAGAAACATCAGCAATTGGTAAATGGTATGTTTCTAATAGTTGTAGTTCTTAGAAATTCAGCCAGCTTAGAAATGTTTATGTAACCTAAAAAATTTTTAAAAATAATTTTAAAACTCAGAGGTTTGAGTTGGCCTGTAATGTTATTGATAATAATATCAAGAATATTTGATTTTTTTTTTTATCCCAGCAAGAATATTGTCTTTTGGATTCCTTAAATGAAAAGTAGACAACAAATTTCACCACTTTACTCTTACTTTCCACACTTTTGTCAGTCCAAGGTGCTTTGCCCTCTCTATTCTGTTTAGTCCTGTTGGCCATGAGAGACCAAATGTATATTTTATAGCTGAAGTTGAGTATTTAAATTGTAACTTTGTGGGTGGTACTCATGAATATTTAATATTCTACTTCTACCTGATATTTAAATCATTTCTTGAATCTGCATAATGCATTGTGTTAAGATAATTATAGGTACAAGGTAACAGATTTTTGGCTGCTTATCAAGGTAGCAGTAGTCATAGTCCTCTCAAAGACATTTTATTTTTTGTCCCCTTTTTTGTTTATATTTATTATCTCTTTTGTAAGATAGTGTGCATATAAAGTATGAAAAGCTTTCTGTTGTTCATATTTGAGGGTTTTGAATTCACTAGATTACTTGTATTTTCTAATCTAATTTTTATGTAGTTTTTATTAAATGCTCCATTACTTTTTATAAGAACATTTTGAAGCTTTTTTATTTCCTTCATAAACCATTAACTGGGGATTGCTTTTAATTATTTGGGTCTATAATACCTAATTTAAATTCACAGAGTATGGCTGAATTATTTTGTTTCTTTTAAAACTTGTAGTATCTTATTTTTAATTTTGTGGTTTGCTGTCTATTTCATCAATTGATGAGATTTAGAAATGATTTTACCACCTATATGAAAGAAAACACAATTTAAGATGTATTTAATAGATTGAATAGCAAATATTTGTCCTGTCTGCATAGTCCTTAGAAGTGGAGCCTCTACTCAGTTCCCTGCAAAAGAAGAACTTGGGAATTACTTATCTTTTGATTTTGGTAGTATTGAGTCTCAAAAATATTAGCTAGAGAAGAAAAACCTAGTGAATGTAGTCTTTATTCCATGCTACATCTTTTTTCAGTTATCTAAAAATCACTCCAGAAGTAATATTTATATATTTAGGATTGAATTTATGGTCTATAAACTATTTTTTTAAGATTATTTATATATATATATTCCCATTTAAATCAATTTGATTTTGTTTGAGACTTAACAACTGTGTGGTTTGTTATCTCAAAATTCGATATCAATGTTAATAACCATGGTTGATAAATTAAGTCATTGTTTTACACTCTGCCTTTTCTATTTTAAATTACAATTTCAAGTGCTAGATGTTCAGCTTTCCCATAACGGAAAGGTAGTTTTTGTCTAATTTAACACTTGGCTTTAGTACTACTTTAAGAATACAAGTTTAATATTTGAAGTCCTACTTCAGTTGCTTAGTATCTTTCTTTGAGATAGTTATCTGAAAAAGTTGAGATATTGTTTCTTGGGTAGCTCGAAATTATGTGGCATTTTGGGGCACTCTTTCCTGCATATTAAATAAGCCAGTGTATACAGGTGGTACTGCTGTAGTGAGTTTACTGTTATGTTATCAGTTATCAAACAGTCCTCCTTTGAAGGAAAGGTTTTATGTGGCTCACTTTGAAATGACACAGAAATTAGTTTGGTGACCTTTTATGTGCCTGTTGGCCATAAGCAAAAACAAAATTTATTATTATGCAAGGGTTATAAACTTGGCTTCATTGAAGGTACTATCAGGTGCTTAGCAAAGAATCTTGACCAAGTAAATGCCTTTAATTTATAAATTAAATCAGAGTTTTACTGTCTCATAAAGTTAATTATGTGTTCTCCAGATAAAATATTCTTTCTTCTCCAATTGAGAATTAGTGGTATACATTGGTGAAAATCGGAACTCCTGGATTATTTCTTCATTTCTAGAATTTCCTTTTTCCTGTTAACATTAAATAGTATCATCAGTGTATTCAGCACTTTTGTAAGAAGATAACCTGCAATTGGGTATAGAGATAAACTGGTAAAGCTTAGGTGAAAGGATCTGAGTGAAATTAAAAATTTTATATTCTAGATGTTTGGAAGGATTTCTCTTATTTTAATATTCTATATTTCTGTTGTATAAACAAAGCCCATGTTATGAGTATTAACAATCTAAGCCATCCTAGGTTTCTGGACATTAAGCCATAGAAGTTAAAATTTTTACAGAATAAATGTCTACATGTGTGGTTTTTAAAGGATATCTTTGGGATAATTAAGGATGTTTGTATTTTTGACATGTAAACTTTTGAGAAAATATTTTTTCTATACATTAAAAAATATGGAGGATTTCAATTATTAAATTTTTGAGAAGTTAATTAAGGTGAAATTATTTTTCTAATAAGCAATTTCTGTACAATTTTTCTCAAGGTTTGTTGGCATCCAAAGCTGTTGGGGTGGATGGTGCTGAAAAAAAAGAAGACTACAATGAAACGGCTCCAATGCTGGAGCAGGTATGAAATGGTAGCATTTGATTTTTTTTCAAGGTTCCCAACTGGAATGATCACGGAGCTATATTATCCACATAATTGAAATTGCCCTTTTGGTCAGATATGGGAATAGGAAGCTAATTAATTGATGATATGTTTTTAGCTCTGCCTTCTCCAAGGTATACAAATAAAACACAAATTTCATTAGTGTTTGTTTTCAACAGACTGGCATTAAAGTCTTTGTCTCCAACATTTGAAGGCCTGGAGGCAGGCATCCCAGGGTATAAGCTTACAGCTAGATCACCTTTAACTAGCTTACAAAAAGACCCTTACACAAATACTTCTCATTTGTGAGTTAAAACAGGGTTTTTGACATCTAATAAAGCTTCTTTTGTAAGAAGTTTCTTTTATATTGTAACAATTGGTGTTGTTAGACTATGTGTTTTATGAATTGATCAATGAGCCATACATTTTTGCTAGGATGTATATTTTAATAACTACAAAAGAAGAATTTTAAAAAGCTATTAAGGGTCTGTCTTTAAACCACCTAATAGAGGAATTTAACAGTGAAGGTTGCAGTTGCTAGATTTTGCCTTGGCTACCTTCAGATTCCCACAATACCTGTACATAATGAACTGTGCATGTTTTTACATTCTCTAAGGGCTTAACTTCTTGGGCACTGTAAGACTATAAGAACATAGTAATAGCCATAACTGAATTTCTTTGGTTCTCTTATTTTAAAATCTGAGCCTTAATGTAGTTTTAATACATCCCTTTTGTATTTTAATTTTCTTTATTAGTAGTCTAATAAAGAAGACTTTAAAATGAATATATTTTGCTCTTCTCTATATGCATTTAAAAAAAATCGTCCAAATTTAATTGATATTGTATTGAGTTTTTCAGGGTTATTTAAGGCCTGATTTGGTAACAATACATTGTTTTAGTGAGTCCATTAATGTTGTATTAAATCAATGGTCTTTTAAATTGATTAAAATGTCAGTGAATCATACCTTCTGATTTTCTGTGATCATCAAACGGTTAAGTCTTTGCCGTTATTGTCAGTGTATCAACCAAATTTTAAGTAACTTTTTTACTGTGTATTACTATATTCGATGTCCCAGATAAAATAACAGTATTTTGTATTTTCACCAGTGTTTATGATATTCTCAGAATGCAATAAATCAGGGACTTGGGTAATAAAATGTTTCTGGAAAATTCATTACAATGTCAATCTTTCATATGCACAATCCTGCTGAGGTAAATGTGATTGTGAAAATTACTTATTATGTGTGGAAGTTAGTGGAGAGGGCAGTGCCCATTTCAGAGAGGAGTACAGAAAACATTTTGAAATTGACGTAAAAAGGAAAGAAAAATTGACTGACTCGGCTGTTTCTATTTGCATAATTAAAACATTTTTGAGAGTCCTTGCCAGTTTTGTAACAAAGAGACCAGTGATCATTAATGAAAACTGTAAATTATTTTAGTTATTTAAGGAACGTAATGCTGTTCCCTAATTTATTTGTCATTCAGGTTGATTTCAATGTGGAAGTGTTTTGTAACCAAACTCTTAATTTTTATGCTAAGTGTTTGCCCTGCTTCAGAGTTAAAAAGCCGAGTTATAGAACTCTGAATTACATCTCAGTTGGTATCAACAATAGTTTGAAGGAGAGGTATTGATTGTCACTAACCTCTGTTGTCCTAATGAGTAAAAATAATGTCACTCATGACATAGATTTATAACAAGTCTATAGCCAGAACTTATGGTGCAAATGGATTTATTTTATTTACATTTAAAAAAATTCAATCTCTGTGGTCTTGAGCCCCCAATTTTCAGATTATTAATTACAGGTCATATAATTGTATTAGGGATTGTCATGTTATATTTACTTTTGGGTAAAACCTGCATTAGATGCATAATTCAGTAAGTTTTTAAAAATGTTAATTTGTCCTTGTTTAGAAGTTAAGCACCTTATCAAGATATTAATTTAAGTTTTAAAATCTTGTTTTATAACTTTGTAACTTGAGAGTAATGGATGCTGTAGTGATGTCTTTCACATATGTGAAGATGAACAATAAAATTGTTTATTTACAAGTAATGGCTCTAATTACTTTTCTGGCAACACCTTTAATAATAAGCTTAGGAATCCTTTCCATTTATGGAGTAGCTTTTCAGATGGTTAATCTTCACTTACACATGTGTAATGAGTAAATTCAAGTATAGAAATGATGACAACTGAATGAATGGGACACTTGACACCAGCCCTTTTATATGGTATGTCAACATGCCATCTGTAGAGCGTTCAGAGGTACCATACATAATACCAAATAATACACCATTTTTCCCCCACCAAAATTTGAGCACCTTGTATTTTAGTTGGGAACAGAAGCTGTTTGCTCCCCAGACAATGATCTTTCATATTCCAGAAAACTGGAGACTGCAGACTGATGGTCATTCCTCACAAAATATATGGAACTAAAAAAGTTTCTTGGGGACAAGCATGTTGTTCATAGTGCTAGCAATTTGATTCTTTATAGAGGCCTGTCTTTGTGTAGATTTTAAAGAAGTGTTATCATATTTTGCTGTCCATTGCCTATGTCAGAAGGAGATACAGTATAGGCTTTCCAACACTATATAGATTGCAAATCCATCTAATGTGGCTATTCTCTGTTGTCTGTGGACACATTCACATATATTTTTACATATGTAGGAAATTTTACTGCCAAATGAATAAAGATACTCTTTATGAGAGAACTGACAAAGTTCTGATTTTTTTTTAAAAGTATCAGTTGGCAGGAAGAAGGTAAAAACTCTCATCTAAGAATGCGACGTATTTTGTTTTTAAATCCAATGTTTTTAACTTACACTTGGTTTTACTCCTTTTTTTTTTCGTTGTTGCTTGTTTTGTATTGTTTTTTAGTCTCTTAACTCAGTATTGCTGGTGGCTTTGATTTCATGATGCATTATGCTTATGAAACCAGCTTTCAGCACTAAAATGAGTTAAAGATAATGTTTCATTAATTTGGTCATTGTTTTCCTGTTGAGATCTTTCTTTAAAGGGAAGCTGTCTATTTAGACCTCTGCCTTCAACTTGATAAAGAAAATTATCTGATAAAAAATATGAAAGTCAAAGGCTTAAATATATTCCTCTAGTGCTCTAAAACACGAAAATGTTTATTTAAATAATTCTTATTAATATCATTGATAATAATGATTTCAAAAGAGGTGTATTTCACTTTAATACCGAAAAGTAAGATAACATTTCATATTCTGAGAATATTATGAAGAATGTATTTTTTAAAAACCAAATTTAGATTAAAATTTGACAGCATCCCCTTAAAGACAGCCTATTCAACTTTTAGTTAATAATTTGTGGGGTTCTTTTTGGTTTTTCATTTGTAATAGAAATGTTATATGTTGCTTAACAATGTTTTTGGATACTAAAGTTGCTTAACAATCAAAATAGAATACAAGAACAAAAATGAAGAAACCAAAATAAAAATATCAATTTTTTATTATTTATTCAGGCGATTTCACCTAAACCTCAAAGTCAGAAAAAAAATGAAGCTGACATTAGCAGTTCTGCCAACACTCAGAAACCTGCACTGTTATCCTCAACTTTGTCTTCAGGGAAGGCTCGCAGCAAGAAATGCAAACATGAATCTGGAGATTCTTCTGGGTGTATAAAACCCCCTAAATCACCACTTTCCCCAGAATTAATACAAGTCGAGGATTTGACGCTTGTATCTCAGCTTTCTTCTTCAGTGATAAATAAAACTAGTGAGCACAGATTTTTAAAAAATAGTTACTTATCCTATAAGATACATTAAAAAGTTTGATTGTAGTTATATTGTATTTTTATGAAGTTGCTTTTTAAAAATTCCAACTTAAGTGCATATGATAGGCAAGGCTTGAAGCTATTTCAGGGGCAAAAACCATATACATTTCTGACTGATTTATTGTACAGAGACTGTACTGCTGGTTGAGAAACCTTACAATTTAATAATGCAAATTCCACTGACTCTCCTTATTTAATAAATCCAAGCACAATGAAAGGCCTGATTCATTACAAAAAAAAAAAGACATAAAAGTCCCATGGTGGATATTTTTCCTCATTCCTAAGACTTCTTATGGATAGATTTAATTATTGTCTCCACTTGTCTGAATTTCCCTCTGCAATACATTTTCATTCTTATTCTAGGATTTAGAGTGCAAACTTAGTTTAATCTTAACGGAGGGTGAATGCTTCCTTGATTTTCGTTTTTTCTAGGTTTTACTATTTCAGTATCACAAAGCTTTTGAGAGTTAAGTCTTCTTAAAAATAGCCTTTCAACATGGGTTTGGGTATATAGAAGACAAGATTTCTATTGACCCTGTGCTTCTTATATTAATATTCTAAGAGACATGAAAAATACCTTGAAAGTCACTGGGTAAAAGATACTTTTCCTCTGCTGTTTATACAACAACTGAATTAGTAACCTGATTAGTAAATGAATATGACACATTTCCTTATGAACTCTTCCATAACAATAGAAACATTGGCATTGAGAAGACTTTGATCAAATATATTAGCCTCCTCTTCCATTCAGTTGCCATATTTTCTACAAAACCATAATTTTCAATTTCTGATCAGATTTTGATACTTTTTTTGTTTTGGTCTTACTCTTTTTAATAAGTGGGTAGAAAGAATATGAATAGAAAAACTCAATTGTTCTCTCATAAGCTTCATTTAATTGTGACATTTGTCATGACAGAATGTCATTAGTAATTCTGATTTTTGTAAAATTACTTTTAAATACTCGTTAGACCACACTTATTTCCTCCTTCTAAATTAACACGAATATATTGGCCTAATGTAGTCCTACCTATTCTGAATAATCAAACATGTTTACATGCCATGTGAAAGAAGAAAACTAAAGGTTAAAAAAAAAGGCAGAAAATTCTCAAACTTTTGTGTTGCACAGCTAGAAGATGCTTAAATGACTCACCAAGTTAGTTATTAAAAAATGAAACACATGATTGCAAGATCAGTGTCTTATTCTTTTAAAATCCTCAATATTTGCCCATAATGTAAATACTTGAAGCTGTTTGTGTTCAATTTTTTTTAATGAATCAGGCCCAAATATATGTTTATAAAAATCCATTAGGGGAATGAGGGTGGGATAAAATTATATTAGTTTTACTTTCGCAAGTAAAACACTAACTCTACAATGCTTGTCAGATTTTTGTCACCTATGCCCCCTGCCTTTTTTCTTTTCCTTAAGAGTTTCTGGATTTGTAATATAACAAAGGAATATAAATATATATATACTTATATATATATGCATATATATAGATATATATGGAAAATGAAAAAAAAAATCTTTGGCTATACAAAGACTATTTTTCCAAAGGAAGAATGGCAAGTACACAACGATCTGCAATTACAGAAGTAACTGTAGTCTGTCACGTGGGAAGCTACCTGAAATTAATGTTCCATGTTATTTTCTTCTGGTTGTAGTAGGCTTTAGATTTTAGAAGTTTTGGTTAGCCATTTTTGTGAGTGAGGGTGCAGTTTTGCCTTTGATTACTTTTGGAACATGCTGTTCCTTGTGGATACCTTACAGCATCAGAGGGCAGAATTTGAATCGTGTTTCCCATTTATCTCCTTAAATATTATAAGATGATCCTGGCATGTGTCTGCTTCGTGAACATTGAGGATCTTTTTCTAGGTTCTCTGCAGCCTGTGAACCCCCCTAGACCTTTCAAGCATAGCGAGCGGAGAAGAAGATCTCAGCGTTTAGCCACCTTACCCATGCCTGATGACTCTGTAGAAAAGGTTTCTCCTCCCTCTCCAGCCACTGGTGGGAAAGTGTTCTCCATCAGTTCTCAAAATCAGCCAGAGTCTTCAGTACCAGAGGGTAATGTATATTGATTTCCTGTAGAACCAAACATAAAAGAAGATTAAGAAAACACTAAGAGAGAAAGACTGTTAAAATATTAAGAAATTTCTGCTTTTTCCTTCTTCACATCATTTGGACATAAAGCACTTCATTTATTTTACAAATACTGAATGCCCTCTTTGTGCCAGGCACTGCTTAACTTACATAACATTTTAATGCACATTGATATTAATGAGCCAGTTTATCTGTGTTAATATTATATTACATTCTTTGTTTTGTGTAGTGCCTGATGTCACACATTTGTCACTTGAGAAGCTGGGACCCTGTCTCCCTCTTGACTTAAGTCGTGGTTCGGAAGTTACAGCGCCACTAGCGCCAGATCCCTCTTCCCATAATGAATGTCCCAGGGCAGAAAAAGAAGATACACAAACGCTTACAAATCCTTCTTCCAAAGCAATAACTGATGGAAGAGGAGCTCCAACAGTATCAGGTAAAAAACATTCATTTTAGAAGTACCTACCTAGGCTTGCATTCATGGGGTAGAAACATTTTGATGCGTAATTACATTACTTTAACTAATTCCTTGTCTTAATTACTTTGTGTAACATCTGTGGAGATAGGGTTTCTCAGTTTGAGTGCTTTCCTGCTACCCTTTACTGTCATATTCCTGGGCTGCTTACTTTGTCACTCTACTTCCTTCTCCCTGCTTCTTTCTTCTGTCCTATTTCTACTGAATAGGAGTTGTTGAAACTAAATATAATGACAGAAGTTCTTGGTTTTGATACCAGAAAATTCTTAATGGGATCAATACTTAGGTTTAAGGATTCTAATAGAATTTAATATTTAAGAACCACTTGGTTTACATTTAACTATATACCTATCTTAAATATAATCCCATATTGTGAGATAGAATCTTCCAAATTTAAATGTAAATTGTTATAACATTATTTTGGGAGTCTGATATGTAAAATCAGCCATGCTCAATAGCACATTCTTGGGCTGATTTCATGATACTTACTGTAATCTGAAGCCATTTAGAGGGATTTTTTTCAAGTTGATATTTTCATCTAACAGAATATTAATTTGCATTTCCTTTATGTAGTTACATTGTTTTATTGGAAGTTTTATAGAATTTCAACCTCAACCAAAGAGTACATATAACAAAAAAAGGCACACAGTAATTTCAAGTGCTTTTCTAGTAAATTACTAATTTGGAATTAGAGGGGTGAAGGTCTGAATTGAGTCAGTTCTGAAATGCAGAACAACATAAAACTGTTTCTTGGTTTGCAGCCAACAGTATTGCAGATAATTGTTTTTAATAGCATATTCTGAAGTCACTTTATTTACCAACTCTTTGGGTGAAGCATAAAATAGAGCTTGCCCTTTTCTGGTGATGGTATATATTAAATTAATATGATTGAAGTAACTTAAGAAACATATACTTTTTAGATAACTGCCTTTGCCTTCTTATTCCTTCTTTCAAAGTGAAAATGTAACTAATATGAAACACAATTTTCCACAGTTCCGTTTTACCAATAATGGTTGAAGTTGTTTTGTACCTGATGGTATTTCCGTATCTTGTTTTAAAAAATCAGTGTGCAAATCTGAAGATTTGTAGTTTTTGAAACTATTCTCTTCTCCACAGTTCCGTTTTACCAATAATGGTTGAAGTTGTTTTGTACCTGATGGTATTTCCGTATCTTGTTTTAAAAAATCAGTGTGCAAATCTGAAGATTTGTAGTTTTTGAAACTATTCTCTTCATTTCCCAAATTTGATACATTGTTTTGTGACTCTTTTTCTAAGCCCCCTCTATCCTTAGGTTAGTTAATTTTTCTTTCCCCTTTCCCACAATATTTCTGAAATACCACTGACCCTTTGAGTCATTTTTTCTGATGGAAGTCTCATGCAGTTCTTTAACAGTCTGGAATTTGTTGCCATACTTAATGTATGAAAAATATGTTAAGGTTATAATTACCTGTATCCATTGGGGAAATTATTTTTAAATGTGACTTTGAAAAAATTTGAATTTTTTTGTATATTCTAATAATAGTAACAAGGCTGAAAGATAGACCAATATATCTGTGTAGTAACTAAGAGTTATGTTAGCCAGAATATATATCCTAAGATGTCAAAGTAGTGACTGTGCATAGAAATCCTTGATTCCAATGATTGTGCTTCTAATCAGAGTTTTAGCCTAGTCTTTTTTCAGAATTTCTACCATATTTGTGGAGATACAGCTAACTACCATTTGGGGTGTGGTTTCTTGTTTCTCATAATGGCTAAAATGTACTAGGATAAGAAAAGGCACAATATTTTTTCCTTTTAAGTATTAGAAATAACTGTTCAGGAAAGTCAAAGTAGTAAGACAGCTTTCTGCAAAAGAGAGAGGTGGAGAGAAGTTTAGATTTGTAATGTTAATTTGTAGATTTGTTGAAGAGTGAGGATTGCCTGGGTGTGGTGTTGGATGGCAACTTACTTAATTCAGGAAATGCATGGTTTTAAATGTTAATTACTGAAAGTCTTTATTAGTGTGTTGAACGCAGTTATAGTATTGGACAGTAGGGTTGGGGAATGTCTCTTCTGAAGGGGATTGCCCCTGGGCAAGTTCATTCTGGGTTCAGTAAGACTGAATAATAACAACAGAATGTTAGGGGTACAAGGGTTTATACCAAGCTCTACTCTGATGGTAGCAGGTCAGGTGCTGGAATCTCATCTGCCTCTAGGATATTAGCAATCTATCTCTGTCTCTGCCTCCAGGTAGAGCTTTGGATGGTGTTCTTTATATAGTAACACCGACAATAATGGCTCATTGCCAATGGGTCTGTAAGCATTAGCCTAGCAGTAGGCCAATCACATCATCAAGGAGTTGAGGGTGAGGTGAAGATCCTGGCCATAAGAATTTTCATTTTCCCTACACTCCACCCCTCCAGGATTCTTGTCTCACGATCTGTGCACCCTAAATCTTCACAATGGTCCTTGGACCTTTAGTGCTGTTCACAGTCCATCCTTTCTCCTGTAGATGTTGCAGCAGTCTAGGTGGTATTCCTTCTAGGTCTGTAAGAGAATCAGAAGCATGATATCATTAGTATAATGTTACAGTTGCAACATTGGTGGTTTCTTCCATGCTGTCAAGTCCATGACAGATGGTGGAACTGTGAAGGTACCCCTATGGAAGGAGAGTGAAAGTCCATTGTTGTCCTTCCCACCTGAAGGCAAACTGTTCCTGACTTTACTGTTCTACGTCAATATTCTATGTCAATGGAAGAGAAGGCATTAGCAAGATCTACAATGTAATGATATGTCCCCATGACTGAGGGTGTCCATAAGGCCTGCAGTAGAGGGGACAGTAGCATGCAGATGGAGTATAACTTTATTCATTTCTCTGTAATCCATGGTCATATGCCAGGAGCCATCCAGCTTTTTTACTGACCACACTGGGATATTAAAAGGGCTGTAGGTGGGCTTTATACTACCCACCTTCTCCAGTTCCTGAGGTTTTCTCCAATTACTTTATGCCCTCCAGGCAATTTGTATTACTTGGTATTAGTCACCTGCCAAGGCACAGGCAAAGCTATGGGCAGGCGCCTAATATGTCCCCTCAGAACAGCCTTAACTACACATATCCTCAGTCTGAACTCACCTGCAGTGGTCTGCAGCCATAGGCCTTGCAGAATATCTATCCCCAAAATATATTTGGGGATGGAAGAGATATATACATTATACTCCTTTGGGGGTAGATGCTCTGTTCCCAATGGGATTCAGGCTTGTTTCACTCTGATAGCCTTACCCCCGTATCCATCTATAACAACAGGTGTCCCAGGAAACTACTCAGGGTTGCCAGACATCAGTGAACATTCTGCTCCTGTGTCTCCCAGAACCAGGACACATTGTGCAGTTGCTGGGGACAAATGAATTGATATTTCAATATGTGACCTCTGGTTCCTCCCTGGTTCCTCAGGGCAGGTACCTCAAGCCTTCCCTCAGGCAAACCATATCCCCCAGTCATCTTTCTGTGTGCATTCAGGTGAGGTTCGCTCACTTGCTAGCAGGGAGTCTCTCAGACACACAGGCTGGACTTGTGGCTCTGTCTCCAGCCTCCACTTCTTGGTCCTCAGTGGCCAGATCTGCTCTGGTTTCAATTGTAAGATTCTATTTGACTTCCCATCCAATTTCTCTCTGTTTGCTCCTACCCCTATTAAATCAACCCACATTTGGCTCCTCATGACCTTCATGGGGTCCGTTAGACCCTTCCTCTCTGTAGTGGACCGTATTCTCTTCTGTGCTGCATCGTTAACACCTCGCTCAAATCTTGTACAGTATGGGTAACTGCATGTATGGACTGCCCTAAGTGAGGGGGCAAGAATGGCCACTAAGAGCCTAACGAGGGACAAGGGGCATTTACAGTACCATATCCTTCATCCTCACTATAAATAGCTCTTCATCCAGGCCATAATATACTGGATTATAAATGGGATTTTTCATGCCTAATTTCCATAACAACAGTTAGAGCTCTGTATATGTCTGCCATCTAATGGGGAAGGATGGTAAGTCACCCTGATTGGACCATACAGTGTGAAGTGCGGCCATTAGCCATTTGAGAAGTGAATGATTCTGGGGGTCTAGTGTGCATTCTACAGTCACTGCCACAAGATAGGATGAGTTGTTGGGGAAGTCAGCTTTCCCATCTCTGAGCCAGACAGAATGATCCCATCCACCCCTAGATCCCAAAAGCTCAGGAGCCAGGCTGTATGGACCCTGAGGGTTTCTGCCAAAACTGGGAGCCCAAATCCACCAGCTCTGCCTGTGGATAGGGGTGGAGCACAGAGTGCTCCATGAGCTGGAGAGGAGTATGGACCTCTCCCAGAGGAACCCACAGTTGCTGCATCTTTATTTTCTTGACTATAGCTGGGTGGGATTTCAATAGAGGAGGGTTGGTGCCCCTGGTACCACCTCTGCCTCATTTTCTCCCAGCTCTTTCACCATTTCTGGGCTGACGGCAGCTCTCTTGTTCCACAGAGTGCCTCCTCCCCTACATCCTTTACCTTGTCCACAGTGCCTTGCAGTGATGCTGTCTCAGTCTTCAACAGCTCTCTCACCTTTTCCTTGATACCTTGCAGCTGGCATTCTTGTGTTGCCTCTTCTCATGCTTCTCACAGGAGTATGTCCTTCTCCATCATGGCTTCTGCCTTTTCCACAGCACCATGCAGTGCTGCTGTCTCATTCTGCAGTGTTAAGAATCTTTTACCACCTCCATAGCATCTTACAGCTTGCATTCTCACGCTGCCTCTCCTCATGCTTCTTGCAGGGGTACGTCTTTCTCCTTCATGGTCTTTACCTCTGCCACAGTGCCTGCGACAATACCATCTCATTCTTCAACAAATCTTTTACTTCCTTCACAACACCTTGCAACCTGTGTTCTTGTGCTGTCTCTTCTTTGTGTTACCATTACATCCCTTACCATCTCCATATCACCTCACAGTGAGGCCATCTCAATCATTAGTGATTTTTTTTCTTCCTTCATTACCTTGATGTCTTCTTGTGCTTCTTGCGGAAGTGCACTCTTCTTCTTTATAGCCCTTCTTAACACTGAGAAATAGCCAACCATGGTTCCCTCTGCCTTGTGGGCACATTGTTTCTTTAAGGAATTCCCTGTTTTGCAGAGGGCCTTCTCTGCTGCCTCAGGCATCACCACCTTCCTCCCGTCCTGGGAGGGGCCCGCTCCTCTAGGAGGCAAGCCACCTTGAACCCCGTGCCCATTGGGTGTTACCGAGTGCCTCCCCATCCGTAGAGGCAGCCTGCTGAAGTACCCCTCCCATGAAGGCAGCTTATTCCATTTTTTTCCCCGGTTTGCAGCAGATCCTGCCAATTACAGCATTGTCTTGCCTGAAGGAGATTGCCCCCAGGCAAGTTCACTCTGGATTTGGTGAGGCTGAATAATGACAATGGAACTTTAGGGGTAAAAGGCTTCATACCAAGCTTTATTCTCATGGTGGTAGGTTGAGTGCTGGAGTCACATCTGCCTCTGGGATGTTCACAATCCATCTGTGTCTCTGTCTCCTGGCAGAGCACTGGTTGGAGCTCTTTACATAGTACCACTGATGATAATGGCTCATTGCCAGTGGGTGTGTAAGCATTAGCCTATGCAGTAGGCCAGTTACATCATCAGGTAGATTAGGGTTAGATGAGGATCCTGGCCTTGGAAACTTTCATTTTCTCTACAGGGGGATTCTAATTTATTTCTATTACCTTCTTTTATTTTTTGAGGGAAGTAATGGAAATTGGGTCATATTCTAATTAGATGTCTTTTGATTTTGAGCCTATCTGACTTGCATTGAAATTCTCAATGGTTTGCATATTTTCTCTCTTAACAGTTTTGTTATATATCCTCTTTAAACTGTTTTGTGGTATTTTTTGGGCTTCTGTCTGCTCCCACACTTGTCTTTCATCTAGAGTCAGAGTACTAGGTGTTTTGGTTTTACTTTTGCTTTTGTGTCTTCCTTTTTTTTTTTTTTTTTTTTTTAATGTGCATATGCTTGTTTGGTTGGTTGGTTTCTATCTTAATTACAAAAAATAAATGTTGTTATTGTTGAATTTTACCAGAGCATGTATCAAAGACATTTTCTGGGGTATTTTTTGTCAAAACTCTTGGGATGTTTTAGAATGGTGAGGATGTTAGTCATTCATGAATAGTGAAATAGTTAACAGACTCAAATTTCTACTTTTTTGTGTGAGGGGTAAGTGCACACTGCCAAATTTAGCAGTGTTGGTAAGGGATGATGAAATTATGCAAATTATCCAATTACATACACCTGTTCTTATTGGGTTAAAATTTGCTTTTAATTGTTTTTCTAGTAGAGATAATGAGCTTGCACTATCCTTCTACATTTTTTCCACTGAGAAGCATCCCAATATTATGATTAGCCAAGAATATTATCACTGCCCACATTACCAAAAAATGTCATTGGTACCCTTGTAAAAATTGATTTCTTTAACGCTTTATCTAACAGAACCACTTGGTTGTAGGTAAAGATAGAGTTTAGTTCTATTACTATTTGGGAATGTTACCCAGTTTTCTTTCTTACCTACTGAATGTATGTATAACAAATACTGAATCACTCTAACGTCTTCAAGTAGTTAAAAGATATGGAAGGGTGAACCGATAATAGTCACAGAAGCTCTGACTTGGCAAGGACTTGAGGACTTGCCTGTGCCCAGCACTTGTGCTCATACTTTAAATAGATGATTTTTAGTCCAACATCTTATATCAAATTTACATTTACTTTTTAAAAGACTTTTTCTTTTAAAGTGACTTTCAATTCTTTTTGCAGAATTGAACAAAGCAAAATAAAACTACAACCAGAGACTCCATAACTGACCTCTGACCCCACACCAAATAGTCCTAACTTGTATAGGACCTGGGGTTTTCATGGAGAGTCTCAGTGATAGCTTCTTTTTTAGCTAGCGGCGTCTAGGATATTTAGCACACTGAAAGAAACTTGAGAAACCACTGTGCATGACGACTGCGTTTAAATTGTGTGCCAGCAGCTGCAGTTCAGAGAGCTGCCTCTCTTACTTGACTCTAAATAGCTCCATTTTTAAAAATTTTGTTCATTTTTTTGTTTTTTTTTATTATATATTGGACTGTCATTTATATTTTGTTTGAAGAAAATGTTCTGTTGATGAAGTTTAGTTTAAAAATCACTGTTCTATAAATGAATATCCTAGTACTTTTGTTCCCAAATTCTAGCACATAATAAAATAAGGACAATGTAGTGAACTTCTCATAAGACTAAATTTATTCTTTTCTTAAAGTCATGAGTAGGCATGTTTTGTTTTTCTATTTAGGTATGAGTGCTTTTAAAAGTCCTGATATTTTAATGCCTTTGCTTCTGTAAAGTTTTGACAAGTGTTCATCAGTCTCCCAGTTTTACTTATGAAATTTTATACATTAAGAAATCTAAAGGTTTGGGAACCACTAGGATGTGTGAACTCTGTATCTAGAACTGGTCATCCTGAAAGCACTCTGGGAATGACTGTATCTGTGCTGACCCCTATTGCTGAGCAGGTTCATAACCATTTTATTTGTAGTACCTGAGGGATCTGGTCAGAAAGGCAGCCCAATAAAGCAATTCTTTCATTTGAATTACCCCAAGGGGTTCTAGCCATGATCTACCTTTCACCCTGGAGATTAGGTGTGCCAGGGAATTAGGGACCTATAAGGCAAAGGTCATGATCAAGTGCTGCTGCTGAATGTATCTGTACTATTACAGGATTTGGAAAACTAACTTTGCATTATTTACATTGTAAATGTCATCATTCTCAAGATTATCAAATCCGTAAAATTTTCATGATGCAGCGATTAGTAGTTGGTAAATAGTAATTAGTAAAGAGAAATGACCTGTTTGCTCAACAATCTTGGTAAAATTTTATTTGTATTTCTCTTCACTCTGATGTCATTTTGTCATAAGAGTTTTTAGTCTTGGAGGTTATCAGTAGTCTACTTAATTTGATACTTATTAGATCCTTATTAACACTGAATTGCAATTGAATGGTATTTTTATATTTATATAAAATATTTGAAATGAGATAAAATGCTAGCTTTTTTTGATACTGTATTGAAATAATTTAAAAATGAAAGAACTCATAAATGGTGACATTAAAGCATAATTTTATGGACTGAAATTATATTTTAAATGCATTATAGTATATTTCTTAGATTAAACCTAGATACATGTAAGATATTAGCATTGGGAATGGTCAAATATGAGTTGAGAACTTGGTTAAATCTGTGTCAGCTATTAGTTACTGAGATGCACTACTGGTTTAAAAGTGTATAGGCTGAATATTTTTTTTATGTGTAGATAAGCCTTTGTATTTTACATTTAGATAAAGACCAAAAGTTATTTATAAAATAATTTTTTTGTTACCAAACAACACATTCATGATGAATTTCAAAGATACAAGTTTGTTTTAGGTAATGAGGTAGATATTGTTTAAAATTTTTAAACAGATTGTTGAAAACCAGTATACTTCAATATGAAGTTGAATATTTCATTTGGATGACCTGAATAGCACTCATGTTGTAACTGTTAAAGAACTGAAAATGTTACATGGACCTACCACTCCAGTTCATTTCAGCATCTTCTGGATTGCCAAGGGCTGTGATGCCAGAGTAGATCTTGACTGATTGCCCAGTACATTCATCTTAACTTTTGTTTTATGTTTAGACCTTTATTTATGCTATATCTAGATATCATGTAGTCTCAAATTATTACCCCACCACAAAGAAAATTTTAAAAAACTTACTGTTTGACTTGAGATTAAAGATGGAGGCATGAGTGTATATCAATGATACCTTAATAAAAAAACGTATTATTTATCAGACATTGGTTTAAGCATGATAACACAAGGTGGATATTGTTCTTCCTCTTTGACAGATAAGGAAGCTGAAGCATAGAGAGATTATATGGTTAACTAAGGGCCATACAGCTAATCAATGTTGGAAGCAGGATTTTAATTCAGATAGTCTGAAGAAAAACAAAAATCGTCCTTAATTTATCAGTTTTTTGAAGTAAGAAATCCCATTTCTTTGTTACTAGTTTAGGCAATAAAATAATGTAAACCTTTAGGAGAAGAGAGTCTTATGTAGAGTTTTGTGAGTAATTGTAATTTAAAACATTGTCCCACACTTTTAACTCTTTCTGACTAAACTTAACAATTTTTTCCCCTAAACCTGCAGGAATATCGAAAACAGAAAAAAAAGTGAAATTGGAAGAAAAAACCTCAACAGCATTTGGTATGAACAGAAAGTAATCTTTAAACAAAGACTGTAGATGGCTTGACAGTGGGAGGACGTAGTCTGTCCCTTACTTTTTACCTGTTGGTGCTCCTTTATGTGCAAGTGATCATCTGCTTTACTATTTATTAGTGTCTTTCAGCTCCAGATAGATGATTTCTTAAATATCTGTCTTGTATTACTAGGTATTTTTTTTGTCAAGGGAGTCTCAAGCTTTCTCTGGGAACTTTGTGTTTTTGAACATTTTAAAGATTATGGCTACTTAAAAATAAGCCACCATTTAATATTGTTGGGACTTAGTGAATGGATAAAATAGTTAATTTTTTTAGACTTTCCCTAATCTACCTTATAAAAAGCTATTCAGTTTTCTGCTATTTTTTTGATCTTCTGTGCTATAATGTCTAAAAGTTTAGAATAATGGATGATAGTCTTAAATATTCTATAGATTAGTAGTTAAGTGGAACTTGGATCACTGGAAGTTGGTTAAGTATAGTTGATAAATTATAGACTAAACCACTCTTGAGTTAGAAGGAACAACAGGTGAATATATGTGATGAATTAATTTTAAATTAAATATTCTAGGATACTGCTTTAGCATACATTCATTTTCTTCAAAGTTCATATAATTGGGGAGAAGGAATATTTTAAAACGTTGGGAAAAATCCGTTTGATGCATATAAGCTTTTTTTGTTTCTGTTCATAGCCTTCATTCTTGTACACATTGGGAAAGTATTGAAAGATTGAGGAATTATAGGTGTAACTTTTTTATTTTTCCGAAGAGAAAAGTTATTTTTTTGTTTATCTTTTAATGTATTTTCTCATTAAATCATATATGGAAATGCTGAGTCTCCTCAGTCAGGTCCTTCTCCTTAAACTTAAATTCTTAAGTTAATTTTTTCCATATCAGGAAACTGAGCTGTATTAAGATTTTTAACTACTGCTGTCTGTGTTAACTTTAAGGTGTCAGGAGTTGGGATTTCTCAACACTGCTAATGAAGATCCCCTCTTATAGTCCAATAAGCTAATCAAGAGTTCCAGACTCATGACAGGAACTGTTTAATTGAACCCATCCACTCTGGGCAGGTGACTGGAATAGCTGATTAAAACATAATGCTGCTTTTAGGTTAACCACAGAGGAACATCTCAGATCAATAATGGTTACTAACTTATTCCCTTTTTGTCATTTAGGTAAGAGAAAAGAAAAAGATAAGGAAAGAAAAGAGAAGAGAGACAAAGATCACTACAAACCAAAACAGAAGAAGAAGAAGAAAAAGAAAAAGAAATCTAAGCAGCATGGTAAGTATGCTAAAATGGTGATTCCCATTTTTTTTTAATACTAAGATTCTTTCAACTTTCCTCTTTTACCAAAATGGTAGTAGGACCAAATCTCCATGTTGTTGAGAACTGAGAAGTTCCTTTAGCTTTCCTTTGTCTTGCTAATTTTGAAAATATGTAGCTCTGTTTTACTATGGTCTGCAAATTAACCGTTACAGCTGACTGGAGACTTTCATTTTCAGACTCTGGTGTACTGGGTACCCTGAGGAAGTCACTTTCCCTGTATGAAGGAATTATTTTCAAAGTAGAATTTTATAATTCCTTGAATTCGCTTTCATAAATGATGGTAAAATAAAAATATTTTTAGAAAAAGCAAAAAAAGAAATGATTTTTCTATCAATAGGCTATCTCTAAAAGATATTCTAATCCTCTACTTGAAGACAGTCTTCAAAAGGAAGGTTTGAGATGCTAGCAGAAATGATGAACAAAGAAAATGCAAATATGTGGATAAATCTAGACATTGATTATGTAAATCAATTTGATGTATGGGAGGAAAACAAAATGGTAGAGAACAAAAATATGTAACACTAATAATAGCTTGTAAATTAAGAGGGGCATGCTTGTGTTTCAGTGTTTTTAAGGTCTTGTATTGTTTGGAAGAGTAAAAGAAATGTATTGCTTTTAGACTCTAATAAGTTAAATCTGCATTTTTGAATTTCTGACATGAATAATTAAGGACTAGAAGCATAGGGTATGATTTCCAAGTAGTAAATATAAAAAAATGTAATGCAATGAAAGGTAAAAAAAGGGTAACAAAGGTTAAAAAAAAAGGAGAAAGGTCAAAAAATGTAATGGAAAAAGATCCAAAAGAAGGCAATAAAAAGACAGAAAAGAAGAAAAGTACAAATTATAAAATAAGATGTTAGAAATGTATCAGTAATTATAGCTGTGTAAGAGAGATAGTCTTAATAGATTTAAAAAATCCAGTTACATGTTATTTCCAAGAGATAAATATAAGGATAGAAAGGGCAATGTTGAAAATAAAAGTATGGGAAAAATACTAATCAAAAGGAAAGTGGAAGTAGATATATTTATATCAAATGAAATAGTCATTAGGGCAATAATCGTTCCTAGTGATAGAAGTTTACCATATGATGATAAAGGGTCTGTTCATTTTATATTTTACTAGATATAAAATTCTAAATTTTACCACTGAAAAATATCATATTTTTCTTGAAGTAATTAATAAATTAACAAAACTTGAAAATATTCTTTAAGGATAAGAAAGATGGCAGCACAGTTGATTTGTTAGACCTACCAAGGACACTGAACTCAGCAGATACAGAGTAGATAGTTTTCTCAGACACATTTATTAAAATTGACCTCTGGATTCAGGTTTAAACTGAACACACTAATCTCAACACATTTTAAAGATTGGTATAATAGAGACCATGATTGTCTGTCTACAATATAGTTAACAAAAATCAGTATTAAAAAATTAAATAGAAAAACCCCATGTATTTAGAAATCAAGGAACACATCTTTAAATTACTCATGATTCAAAAAGTAGGACCAAAGTAATAATAAATAAGAAACTAAGAATCTCAAAGATGATGAGAATATTATATATCAAAACTTGAGGATGTATTTAAAATGGCACTTATAAAAAGAATATGTATTGATTGCCATTTGTGCTTATATTAGAAACGAAGGCTGAAAATCAGCTAAACCTACAGCTTAAGAAGTTAGAAAGAGCAAGTCCAATAAAAGAAGTAAATGGTAAACATATGAACAGATAAAAAAAATGCCAAGAAGAAATTAGAAAATGCCAAAATTAACATTTCATGGAAAACTAATAAAATCAACAAATCTCTGGAAAGACTTAAGACAAAGAGACAAAATGCACAAATAAACAGTATTAGTATTGAAGGGAACATAACTACAGATGTTCCAGACATGAAGATAATGTAAACAATTTAATGCCAGTGAAGCATCTCAAGATGTTAGATGAAAGTATGGACAGTTGAGAGAAATCAAATGCACTCAAGAAGAAGGTAAGACCTGAGTAGTCTTCAAACCTTAGAAGAAATTTAATCGGTATTTAAAAATCCTCCCACAAAGAAAAGAAAGCCCTGGCCCATAAAATTCTACCAAACATTAAAGGAGCAGATTATTCTAAACTTACATAATTATTTCAGAATTTAGAGAAAGAACATTCTTGTAGTGGGGTGAATAGTGTCCCTCCAAAATATATGTCCAAATTCCAAGCCTGTGAATGTGACTGTTTTGGGAATAGGATCTTTGCTGATGTGATAAAGAATGAGATCATATGATTCGGGGAGGACCCTAAAGCCAATGACTGTTTCTTAGAAAAGAAAGGCACATTTGAGACACAGAGGATAGAAGGCCCTGTGAAGACACAGGCAGTGATTGGTGTGATGCAGTCTCAGCTTAAGGAGCATGAGCCTCCTGAAGCTGTAAGAGGCAAGGGGGGATTTTCCCCTAGAACCTTCAGAGAGAAATGGCCCTGTTGACACTGATTTTGGCCTTCTGGACTTCAGAACTATGAGAGAATAAATTTCTGTTGGTTTAATTGCCAAATTTATGTTAATTTGTTGAGGCAGCCATAGGAAACTAATACAATTCAAAATTTATTTTAGATAAATAACTTTGCATTCAAAGTAAGAAGAGAACAGTATGAGAAAGGACAATTGCGTGTTTTTCTTATATGTAGACACAGATGTAAAACCCTTAAATAAATGTTACGGAATTAAATACAGCAGTGTATTAAAAAAAATGTGAGCACATAGGATTGGAATACAAATTGGTCTCACATTAGAAAATCTGTTAATGAAGTTTACCACAGTAACAGATGAAGGAGAACAAACATTACCATTTTGTAAATGTAGAAAAACCATTTGATACATCCATGTATACTTACATTTAAAAAAGAAAAATTGAATAGCTGATTATAAAACCTTAATTTAGAAATATTAAAGAAGGCCTAAATAGGAAATAATTCATGTTCATAAGTTAATAGATTCAATATTGAAAAGATGTCACCTCATGCTAAATAAGTAAGTATAGGAAAGCATCTTTATGATCTTTGGGTGGAGAAGGATTTCTAAACAAAAAATGCTAATCCTAAAGGAAAAGGTTAAAAACTTGACTAGACTGAAATTAGAAAATTACGTTAGAGGTATTCAATAGCAGATAGTTAAAGCAGAAGAAAGGATCTGTCAACTCTAAAAGACAAGACAATAGACCTCACCCAATCAGAGCAGCAAAAAGAAGAAAGAAGAAAGTAAAGATAGTTTAAGGGGCTCGGGATAATATCAAGTGGCAAACATTTGCATTATAGGGGTCCCAGAAGGAAAAGAGAGAAAGGGATAGAAATCTGGTTTGAAGAAATAATGGCTGAAAACTTTACTAACCTGGGGGAGGAAACAGACATCTAGATCCAGAACATCAGAGAGTTCCAAATAAAAAGTCAAGGGGACCCACACCAACACATGTAATTAAAAAGTCAAAAATTAAGAACAAGGAGAGAATATTAAAAGGAGCAAGAGAAAAACAACTTGTAATGTACAAGGGAACCACCATAAGACTATCAGCAGGTTTTTCACCAGAAAGTTTTCAGAACAGAATGGAGTGGCATTCGTGTGCTGAATTCAAAGTGCTGAAAGAAAAAACAGAACATTTCAGTCAAGAATACCAGGCAGAATTATGAGTCAGAATTGAAAGGAGAGAGAAGCAAGGAAAAGCTGAAAGGATTGATCACCACTAAACTGGCCTTACAACAAATATTAAAGGGACTTCTTAAAGCTGAAAAGAAAGGGTACTAATTAGTAACAAGAAAAACACATGAAAGAATATATCTCATTGGAAAGGTAATTATAAAGGTAGTAGCTTAATCACTTACAAAGATAGTAAAAGATTAAAAGACAAAAGTAGTAAAAATAACTATAACAACAATAATTAGTTAAGGGATACATTAGATAAAAAAGATGTAAAAGTGTAAACACACAAGTGTAAAACGTGTTAAGAGAGTACAAATGTTGAGCTTTAGTATGGGATCAAACTTAAATTGTTATCCACTTCAATAGACTATTACAGGTATAAGTTGTTATATGTAAGCCTCATCGTAACCACAAAGCAAAAGCCTATTGTAAATACACAAAAGATAAAGAGAAGAAATATACCGCTAGAAAAAGTCATCAAACCAAAAGGAAGAGAGCAAGAGAAGAGGAAAGGAATAGAGAAGAACTACAAAAACAGCCAGTAAACAGTTAACAACATGGCAGTAATACATTCTTATCAATACTTATTTTAAATGTATGGACTAAATTTTCCATTCAAAACAGAGTGGCTGAATGGCTTAAAGAAACAATACCCATTTATATGCTGTCTACAAGAGACTTATTTTAAATGTAAGGACCACACAGACTGAAAGTGAAGGGATGGAAAAGATACTCCATGCAAATTGAAAGCAGAAGAAAGTTGGAGTAGCTATACTTCCATCTGAAAAAACAGACTTTATAACAAGGATTGTAATAAAAGATAAAGATGGATGTTATATAGTAATAAAGAGTCCATTAAGAGAATATAACATTTGTGAATATTTATGCACCCAACATGCGAGCACCTAAATAAATAAAGCAAACATTATCAGATCTAAGGGGAGAAATAAACAGCAGTACAATAATAGTTGGGAATTTTAATACTTCACTTACATCAGTGGATAGATGATCCAGACAGAAAATCAGTAAGGAAGCATTGGCCTTAAATAACATAGTAGACCATATGGGCTTAACAGATATATGTATAACATTCCATCCAAAGCAATGAAATAGGTATTCTTCTCAAGTGAACATGGATTATTTTCCAGGATAGATCATACATTAGGCCACAAAACAAAACTTAATAAGTTTAATAAGACTAAAATTGTATCAGTAATCTTTTTCAACACAGTGGTATGAAATTAGAAATCAATTACATGAAAAAAATCAGAAAATTCACAAATATGTGGAAATTAAACAACATGCTCTTGGAGAACCAATGGGTCAAAGAAGAAATCAAAAGAGAAATAAAAAATTACCTTGAGACAAATGAAAATGAAAATATACCCAAACTTGTGGTATGCAGCAAAAATAGTTCTAAAAGGCAAGTTCACAGCAATAAATGGCCAGCTCAAGAAACAAGTCTCTGTAAATGACTTAACTTTACAACTCAAGGAACTAGAATTAGGAGAACAAACAAAGTCCAAAGTTAGAAGGAAGTAAGAAATATTAGAGCAGAAATGAATGAAACAGAGACTAAAAAGACAGCAGAGAAGATCAGTGAAACTAAGAGCTGGTTCTTTGAAAAGATAAACAAAATCTACAAGTCTTTAGCTAGGCTCACCAGGAGAAAAAGAGAGAGGACTCAAATAAAATTAGGAATGAAAGAGGAGACAATACAACTCATACCACAGAAATACAAGGGATTATTATTAGAAACTTATGAGCAATTACATGCCAATAAATTGGACAACCTGGAAGAAATGAGTAAATTCTTAAAAGCATACAACCTACCAAGACTGAATAATGATGAAATGGAAATCTGGACAGATTTACTAGTAAGGAAATTGAATTAGTAATCAAACACTTCCTAAAAAAGAAAAAGCCAGGACCAGATAGCTTCACTGGTGAATTCTAACAGACATTTAAAGAAGAATTAATACCAATCTTCTTCAAACTCTTCCAGAAAATTGTAGAGGAGGGAACTCTTCTAAACTTACTTTATAAAGATAGCATCACTCTGACACCACAACTAAAGACTCTATCAAAAAATTGATAGAATTAATAAATTAGTAAGGTTGCAGGGTACAAAGTCAGTATTGCAAAAACCTGTTGTGTTTCTGTACACTAATTACCAGAAAAAGAAATAAAACAATTGCATGTGCAGTTGTTTCAGAAAGAATAAAATACCTAGAATAAATTTAACCAAAGAGGTGACAGACTTGTGTATTGAAAACTGCAAGACATTAAACAAAGAAATTGAAGAAGACACAAATAAATGAAAGGCTATTCCATGCTCATGGATTGTAATAATCAGTATTGTTAAAAACATCCATAACTACCCAAAGCAATCTGTATATTCAGTGCAACCCCTATTGAGATTCCAATGACATTTTTCAAAGAAACAGAACAAATTATCCTAAAATTTTTATAGAACCACAAAATACCCGAAATAGCCAAAGCAACCTTAAGAAAGAGGAACAAAACTGAAGGCATCACATGCTCTGATTTCAAGCTATATTACAAAGCTTAAATTCTTAAAACACATAGGCATTAGCATAAAAACAAACATATAGGTCAGTCGAAGAGAATAGAGAGCTCAGAAATAAACTCACACGTATATGGCCAGTTTATTTATGACAAAGAAGCCAAAAATATACAATAGGTAAAGGATACTATAGTCTCTTCAATAAATGGTATTGGGAAAACTGGATAGCCACATGCTGGAGAGTGGAACTTGGCCACTGTCCTACAGCATACACAAACATTAACTCAAAAAAGGAATAAAGACTTTGACAGAAGACCGGAAACCACAAAACTCCTAGAAGAAAACATAGGCAGGAGCACCTTGCCATAGTTCATAGTGATGATTTTTTAAATCTGATACCAAAACAAAAGCTAAAATAAATAAGTGGGACTACATCAAACTGAAAAGCCTCTGCATAGCAGAGGAATCCATCAACAAAATGAAAAGACAACCTACTGAATGTGAGAAAATATTTGCAAATCGTAAGTCTGATAAGGAGTTAATACCCCAAATATATAGGGAACCCATACAATTCAATAGCAAACAAATAATCTGATTAAAAATGGGTGAAGATCAATGCTGGCGAGAATGCAGAGAAAGGGGAACCCTCCTACACTGCTGATGGGAATGTAAACTAGTTCAACCATTGCGGAAAGCAGTATGGAGATTCCTCAAAAAACCAAAAATAGAAATACCACTTGACCTAGGAATTGCACTCCTAGGAATTTACCCTAAGAATGCAGGAGCCCAGTTTCAAAATGACATATGCACCCCTATGTTTATCACGCACTATTTACAATAGCCAAGACATGGAAGCAACCTAAGTGTCCATCAGTAGATGAATGGATAAAGAAGATGTGGTACATATACACAGTGGAATATTATTCAGCCATAAGAAGAAAACAAATCCTACCATTTGCAACAACATGGATAGAGCTAGAGGTGAAATAAGCCAGGTGGAGAAAGACAAGTACCAAAATATTTTACTTATGTGTGGGGCATAAGAACAAAACAAAAACTGAAGGAACACAACAGCAGCAGGCTCACAGAATCCAAGAATGGACTAACAGTTGCCAAAGGGAAGAGGACTGGAGAGGGTGGGTGGGAAGGGAGGGAGAAGGGGAATAAGGGGTATTAGGATTAGCACACAATGTAGGAGGGGGGCACGGGGAACACACTATAGCACAGAGAAGACAAGTAGTGACTCTGTAGCATCTTACTACACTGATGGACAGTGACTGTAATGGGATATGTGGTGGGGACTTGATAATGGCAGGAATCTAGTAACCACAATGTTGCTCATGTAATTGTATATTAATGATACCAAAATTTTTAAAAAATGGGTGAAAATCTGAATAGAAATTTTTCCAGTGAAGACATACAGATGACCAACAAGGTACATGAAAAGATTCTCAACATTACTGAATATCTAAAAAATGCAGATCAAAACCACCCTGAGATACCACTTCATACCTGTTAAAATGGCCTTTATCAAAAAGAAATAAAAAGTGTTGGTGAGAATGTGGAGAAAAGGGAATGCTTCTGTTGGTGGGAATGTAAATTGGTGCAGCCATACAGAAAACAGGATGGAGGTTCCTCAGAACATTTAAGATAGAACTACTGTATGATCGGGCGATTCCACCATTGAGTATTTATCTGAAGGAAAAAAAAAAAACCCACTAACTCAGAAATATGCATGCACATTTTCATTGCAGCATTATTTACATTAGCCAACACATGGAAATAACCTAAGTGTCCATCAATGCATTAATGGATAGATTGTGTATACATACACACACGAATATTATTCAGCAATAAAAAAGAATGAAATAATGCCATTTGCAACAACATGGTTAGTACTCAAGGGGCACTCATGATGTAAGTGAAATAGTCTGTGAAAGACAAATATATAAGATCTCTCTTATATGTGGAATCTAAGAAACAAAACAAAAAAATGAGCTCATAGATACAGAGAACAGATTGGGGGTTGCCAGAAGCAGGGGGTGGGGAATCAGAAATGGATGAAGGGGATCAAAAAGTAAAAAGAAGAGAGAAATAATACAGTATAAAAAGAAAGAAATTAATTTTCCCCTTAGAGGAGAAAAGACTAGAAGAGAAAAACATTATTAAGAGAGTGAAAAGACAACCAAATCATACTTGGAACACATGCGCCTGACAAAGGATTACTATTCAGAATATATTTGAAACCGTTACAAACTAAAAAGAGAAAGAAAAATCACTCAGTATGAAAATGGGCAAAAGATTTTAGCGGGTACTTCACAGAAGTGGAAACCTTAAAATAAGATGAATATATAGTATGATGCTCAGTCTTATAAGAAGCTAGATTTATGCAGTTTTTAAAACCTAGTGAAACATACTTGTGACCTGCCATGTGGATAAAAGTTACAAGGTGGGTGATTCCAGGTGTTGTTGAGGAATTGGGAGACAGCTGTACAACTACACTGGTAAACAGTTGAAGATGTGCATATACCGTGTGAACTAACTGACCTCAGGCACTACATCAGGTGGCATATGTAAGAATGTTGATGATAGTACTGGCATCAGCCCAGATGTGCATCAGAAGTCATATTCCATTCAGTGGAATCCATGTCACCATGCATATAAATGAATTATATCCATAGGAATCTAAGCAACCAAATGATAAGCCAAAAGTCAAGTCACTGAAGAAAACGTGTATGATTTCATTTATGTAAAGATTTAAAAAGTTGTAATAATGAGCCATGTAATTTTTAGAGATTCAACTGTTTGGAGCAAAACCTTAAAGAAAGGCAAGAAAATGATGAGCAGAAGTTCAGGATAGTGGTAACCTCTGAGGTGGGGGAGGGAATTGATCACTTCTAATTGGAGAATGTTGGTGATGTTCTCTTAAACTGCACGGTGGGTACCTAAGTATTGTCGTATTCATATGCTGTATGTCACACCCATTTTTTTATATTCATTAAACAGTTTAAAATCCAGTTTTAAAACCTGTAAAGTCAACTGAGTAATTTTAGAGTTGGCAGCCATTGTAGGCATATTCTTCTGATTTTTTTAGCTCTCTATATAGGACAAAAATAACATACAATTTTTCCACAAGATGTAAAGCATCTACATTTTCTAATTCTAAAGCTGCCAGATTAAATTTGAAGATCTAGGATCAGAATGAGATTGAAAAGCTTGAAACCGCTTCCCAGAGTAGCTTGAATGTTCTCGGACACTCCTGTGTCTGCATTGTCCCTCACCCATTCTCTCCCAGCCCGCACCTTCACATACAGCCCTTAGGAACTAGAGCGAACCTAAAGTTAGGAGACACTAGAGCTCTGTAAGCAGAAACCATTAGCCACCAATTCACTTGATTCATGAATACTTTCCTGTGGTGATGTATCATAATGCAGAAATGAGAAGCTTCCAAATGCCAGTAAAACTGCCAGATGACCTCCCAAGGCTGAGGGGATGTGGCTGGAGTGGGTTCTGGTGGGGACACTGAGTTGTCAGGGCAGGAACAGCCAGCAGGCTAAGTCAGCTGACGGACACATGGGCAACAGCTCTGCTGCGGAACTCAGGAGCAGGTGCAGACTCTTACACACTAAGATCCCTGTGAAAGTGGGGAGAAGACTACAGGAAGAGGCTGATAGCAAAATAAGAAATGGGCCACACTTTGTAGCAAAGTGAAGGATAGAGTTTATGAGAAAGGAAGGTGATCAGGATTAATAAGACTCGGGAAAATTGCAAAGAAAATTTGTGCCTCAGAGCTGTGATTGTTATTTGGGTTAACCCTATTTATGAAGAACCATTAGCAGAATACTTTAAAAATGCTAATACATATTTTATTTCTTAATTAAAAAGAAAACCTCATATCTTTGCATTTTAAAATTGGACCTGTAAATGAAAATCTTCACTTTGTTAGTTGAGTCCTAGTAAACACTGAAGCTGCACAGAAGTGTTGCTCTGTAAACAGCAGGTGTTGAGTCAGGTCATCACCAGCATCTTTGGCAATAATTACTGTATTTGAGGAGAATCTATTCATCCTGGAAGCAACACTTTTCCTTAGATGATTAAATCAGAAGAGTGGTCTTTAAGCTGGAAATACAGGATTTTAAATAACTTTAAAATTTTAAAGAATTCACATTATTCCTACATGAGGTTCCTAATATAATCTGTATTTTAGTCTACAGTTATTGCCACCAAGGCATTTCAAGAATTCTTTATTCACCACTCAAGTGTTATTTTGCATATTCTGCTGGTGCTTGTTATATACTAAACACTAGCTAAGCATTTTGTATATGCTAGTTCATTTAATCCTCACATTAACCCTTTATAGAAGGGCCTGTTGTCCCCATTTTACAAACAGTTAATAGGTGTAAAGAGAGTTGTCCAGGCTCACATGACTACTAGTAAGTAGTAAAAAGAGATTCAAACCCTGGCAGTCTGCCTTCAGGGTCTTAATTTTAATATTCACCATGATGCTGTGTTATTAATCTTCCTGTAACTTAAAGATTGTTTGTTAGACTGTGTTCTTCCCTCCAGCAAATTTTTACTTGTCTTTGTCGGCATACTAAGGTCTTATGGTTATCTGTTATTTTAAAAGAAGTTATGAAGAGTAGTAATTTAGCTAAGTAGTTCATTGTAATTATTCCATACAATAGTGGGTTGCATGTGTTCTGATTACCAGAATTAGTTTATGAGATACAAAAATTAACATCATGTTCAGTCTCTGTATATGAAAAATTGCCATCTTGGGATTTATTTGAATGTTATCTTTGCCAGGTTTTAGTTTTGTCACTTTGAGCAAGTCACTTCAATTCTTTGTCTGTAAATAATGAGAAAATGAAGGCATACAGAGACTTAGAAGAGCTAGACTAATAAATACAAGGAAAATTCAAGGCATTGCACAGTAAAAACAAATTCCCTTCCAGGAGCTTATAAATGTATAAAAGCATGTACATTTATAGTAAGAGTGATAAGCATATTTTAAATACCTACCAGGAAGGTATGATATGTTATGTATGGTAAAAGTGATACAAAATAAATTCTATTTATAGTTTAGAGAAGCTGTAGTGACCGTGGATGGGCTTTATGTAGAAGACTGCTTGACCTATAACCCTGAAGCACAGCAGTGGACTTTTCCTCGTTTATTTAGCCGCATGGGATTGGAGTGGGAAATCCAGTTCGGGGCGTAGGGTGCTAGGAAATGTGCTGCGCATATGCCAATGTAGCATAGAGATTCGACGTCAGCCATCTTTTATTTTTAACACCAAATTAAGATTTCTACCATTGTATTTACACTCAGCCTCTGGTACTTTTCCTTTTGCTGAGAGGGCAGTGTAACATGTAGTTGGCTGAAGGGCAGCTTTGAAAAGTGAGCATGTGGGTTCAGATCCTCATTGAAACACAGCTTGGGTGACCTTTGGCAAGTTATTTAAATTCTATAAACCTCAGTTTTCTTACTTCTAAAGTGGTAATGATAGTTCCCACTGTATTTTCATCATGTCGATTATCCTTAGGATTCAATAAGGTAATCATTGTAAGCACTTAACACAGTACCTATTAGCGTTTAACAGATGGGCTTTCCCTCCATACTGTGCCTGGATAACGCTGTGTTGTACAAACTGCTGTTACTGCAAGGCCACCAGAAGCCAGATAGCACACATAGTGCTGCTCAAAGGTTGCCCTGTAGTCTGACAGTGTCAGCAGCATCCAGGAGCATCCCCTCTCCTGACCTGCAGAGGGGCGGGGAGGCCCAGGAAATCTGTTGTAACAAGTTTCCCAGTCTGTGTACCTGTTCAGTGTTGCAACCCACTGATAATGGGTAAGAGTAAAGCCTCTGTAGTAGGGCTGCCTGGGTTTGAATGCTGGCTTTGCCACTGTTAGCTGTGCATTCTTAGACAGTTTACCTGTTTCTGCCTCTGTTCTTTCATCTACAAAATAGCACTGGCAACTGTAGTTCCTTTATTGGATTGTTGAGTTAAAGGATACACATAAAGCACTTAGAATCATGTTTGGTACACAGAGCACCCTCAGTAAGTGTGGGCTGTGCTGTAGTATTTATTATGACCAGAATATTAATTTCCCATTGCTGCTGTTACAGATCACTACATAACAGTGACTTAAAACACAAATTTAGTATTTTAAAGTTCTGAAGTCCAAAATAGGACTCAGTGGGCTAAAATTAAGGTGTCAGCAGGACTGCATTCCTTTCTGGAGTCTATTTTAAGGTCAACTGATTAGCAACTTTAACTCCTCTTTGCCACGTAACCTGACATAATCACAGGTTCTGGGGACTAGGACATGAACATCTTTGGGGACCATTATTCTGCTTACTACTACCACCAGCTACAACTCGGTTACTCAGTACACACTAGCATTAGTGCCCCGTGTACCTCGTGAACTTGCTTTCTCACTCACTGCCTTCCCTCAGCCTGTCTACCTCTTATTTATTCCCTAACCTGCCTCAGTTGATGCCCTTTACCTCACACTCAGTTGAGGGAATAGGGAACTTGCTCATCTTCTGTGCATACATCTCTGCACTTACCTGAATATGTCCGTCTTCTTTGCCTCTACTAACATGGAGGCAATGTCTGTCTTCCTATTCTTAAAGTCCTGGCATCTCCCACCCCACCCTCCCACATTCTCTAATGTATGTACATGGTGTGTGTGGCCTCCCAGCTCTCTGGCTTCTCCGCCTCCCAGTTACCCCTCAGCCCCATCTCAGAACTCTGCTTTTGACACCGCGTTGTGGAAGCAGAAACCTGGAAATCGCCTTTGTTGATGCTGTCTCAGCCTCCACCTCCAGTCTCCAGATCAGTTCATCTGCCTCTGACTCTTCCCCGCAGCTGCCACCGTTCCAGCCCAGGCCGCCGGTGTCTCCTGCCGGTGCTGCCACTGCAGCCTCAGAGCTGCGCCGTGACTCCGCCGCGTGCCTGCTCTCCTTTCCCCACTCCACAGTGGGAGCGGCCTTTGGAAAGGGAGTGGGGCTGTGTCACATCCGGCCCCCCTAGAAAATTCAGATGGCTTTTTGTTGCATTTAGGATAAAGCTTAAAACATCTTTAACCTGATCTGGCCCCTGTCACTGTGGCCTCATTGCTCGTCCCCCTCCCTCACTGTGCTCCAGCCACAGCCTTACAGTTCATCACATGTGCCAGACTCTTCTGTTTCAGAACCTGCCCGCACACCTTCCGGTCATACCCTTCTGTCTTTTCCTTCCCCTCACCCATGGGCTACGGGGTGGCTTCTCCCTCTTATCCATCTGTGTGACTCATTCCAGGGTGAGGAGGGTGGAACTGTAATTCATCTCCTTTCAGGCAAGTCAGTTTAATATCAAAGTATCACAGTAGAAACTGACATGCTAGACATATGAGAACCTCTTTATAAATTACAAAAGGAAATTAATTTCTATCTTGCATGTCTTCCTGCAGATATAGCTGTGATTATAATGAGAGAAAATAGCCCTTCTTCATTTCTGGACTACTTAACAAGAGTTTTACTAGTACTAGTTAGAATGCAGCACTGTGTTCTATATTGTGTATATACTGCCTGGAGTATATTTCCCAGGTTTTCTTGCCAAATCCAATTAATCAGATATATAATAATAGAGCTGTTTGTGGATAAGAGAAGGTGGTGGTGTGATTATTTTATGTATTGTTAAACATGACTTTCTCTTGATTACCTGACACTTTATTAATATTTCTTTATGTATCTTATGTTTCAGACTATTCAGACTATGAAGACAGTTCCCTAGAATTTTTGGAAAGGTGCTCTTCTCCACTAACTCGATCTTCTGGGAGTTCTCTCGCTCTGCGAAGCATGTTTACGGAGAAAAATACAGCATATCAGTACCCGAGGGCAATTTTGTCAGTTGATCTTAGTGGTGAAAGTATGTGCAACCATGTAATGCTCAAAACAAGTCTCAAGATTCTTAAATGTGGAACTAAGAACAAAGCATACTTTATTGAGGGCCTAAGAGCAGAGCACACAGTTTGAAGACTTATTCTATAAACTAATCTGAAATCTCAGCATTAGAAATTTGAGTTGCTTTTTAATTTATATTGAGTAAAATTGGCTTTTCTATTTAATTGTAGCACAGATGGTAAGGAAGGTATTAAGTGTCTGTTATATACTGTTCTTCTGTAGGTGTTTTTACATATATTTTCATATTCTTCACTACCAAGTTATAATGTGTTATTTTTACACAGATAAGTGGAGGCTTATAGATTAAGTGTTAGAATTAAAACTTAAACCAAAGTCTACACTCCAAAGATAGTGCTATTTTCTACCAAATATTTACCAGTCTTAAAAATGCACTTAAAATTTCTGGTCACAGATCCATCTGTAACCAAAGGTCTGGGAATGTGGTCAGATGAATGATCTGAACACACTCAGGTGTTAGGTGCCCTTCGGTACACAGAAGGCTGTGTCAGTTGGTGAAAGGAGCCTGGGAGCAGGCATCTGCTGGGTTTTCCTGCGAGTCCTGTCCCAACAATGGACAGTGTTGAGGACTCCTACCTGCCATGTTCCATGCGATGAGAGGAGAGACTCTGAACTGTAGACATTGGTGGCAGTGTCTCGAGACGAGAGCTCCAGCACAGTTGGAACCAGAGTCAAGGAGTGAAGGAAAAGGGATGGGGTCTTCATCTTAGGGAAAAACCAGGGATACTGGTGAGCGCACTTCCTGTCCTTTCCGTTCTGAGTGCCTTACACAGTAGATACTAGGTTATGTGTTCTTTTGCACTATTAACTATGTGCTGTCTTCAGCCCAACCCTTTACTGGCTCACTGTGGAGAAAAGCGTGTTCTTCCCTTTACCCTAAAATAAGCATACAGTACTTTAGAAATTTTTAATTAAAAAAAAATTGAGGCAGGGAGGATTAGGAAACCCTCTTCCCCCTCTCTAACAACATAAGTCCCCTTTTCCCTTTCTGGCCAGTGGTTCTTAACTTCAAGTGTACGTGATAATCATTGCTGTGATGCTTTTAAAATACACTGATACTGGGTCTGCTGCAAAGCACAACTAAATGAGATCTCTGGGAGGGCAGATCCTGGCAAGATACAGCTTCTGGTTGGTTCTGTAGGGCAAAGTTGCAGAGGTTGAAAATCACATAAAAACACCCATAGTGTGAGCCATCAAGGTCTCAAAATCATCTTTATACAGATCATTGGGAGTGGGAGATTATATCTGAACTGGTTATGTTGCTGGAATCTGGAACTAGGATACTTTAGACAGGAGTGGAAACGGCGTCATGGATATGTGCCCTCGGTGCTGCTGTGTCTTTCCCCTGCCTTTCATGTGATTAAGCGTGGAGCTATGAGAAGGAAAAAAGGTGCTAATAAGGGGCAGAGGTCTTAGGCCAGAGGTTCTCAAAGGTTATCATGCATCAGAACCACCTGGAGGGTTTGTTAAAATGCATTTCTGGGCCTCACTCAAAATTTCTTATTTCTAACAAGTCCCCAGGTGATGCTGATCTGGAGAGCACACTTTGAGAATACTGACTGGGCAAATAACAATGGTAGTTCTAGGGGCAGCAGTTGGAAGTGGTGTTCCTGTAGCCCCTTAATTGGAGCTGTTGGCCAGGTAGCTCTTTCAGTGTGAGAGGGAACTTGCTTTTCTTATGTAACTTTCAACCCAGTTGTCCATTTACTCAGCCCCTCTAAGTCAGCCAAGGATTTGTTTGATGCTTGGGAGTTAGTTATCCAAACTGAATTTTCTGGCCAATATGTAAATTTGCATTCTAATACCATAAAACCTGGTTATTTTGGCCATGCAAATGTGAGTGTATGTGAACGTATCATTGAATTCCTTTCATTGATAATAGTTTTGAATGAAATTCATTATTAACTCTAATGATTGCCATCCATTTAATACCGCATATTAATGTTCTAGTCTGACATTTTGAAATACGAACTTGTATTCAGGAAAGCCCAAGAGAAAACACTAATTTTGGATTTAAGCTAGTAAGATAATGAATGAATGAAATTTCCTCTTTAGGTTCTGAAAAATACTCATATTGTTAACACCAGAAAGATTTTATAATATCTAGTTGATTTATTCCTCGTTCCTTGAATATTTTCCTGTATTTCTCTGCCATTTTCTTATTTCAACTGATTGTACTCTGTCCACAAAGCCCTAAGAGTCTAAAGAGAAGAAAACATTTTCCTATAAAATGTTAGTGCTTTATAAATAGAAAACAAATCTTTCAAAAACGTTGAGTCAGGAAAAAAAATAAGCAATATTAGAAGCTGATAAAAGAAACGCTACATCTTATGAAATATTTAAAATAGTGTGATTTTTTTTCCAACCAGCCAACTCCCATCTGCTCTGAGTAAGCCTGAAAAGAAACTTATGTTGACTCCTCCCTTACCTCTTTCAGAAACATTCTGGAGTGGCTACTATATATGTCAGGATTTATTCTAAACACTGGATATGGAGCATTCAACAATAAAAGCTCTTGCTCTCATGGATTCTTGACATTCTAGAAAGGGGGAGGTGAATAATAAGCAGATGAAGGAATAATTTAGAATGTGTTCAGAGGATAGGATGGGGAGGCTCCATCTCTATGGCTGGAGTGCTCCGCTGATGATGAGAGGAGCCTCGTAGTGGCACCAAGGTCTTCAGCATGTGTCTTGTGATGACTCAGTTTCCCCAGTATTTCTCCATCCATAGTGCTGCAAAACCTTCTTTAGTCCTGTCATTTCTTTCCCTTTGTCATAAATAAATATTTCCTTATGTTTGCCTCAATTTTTTTCACAATAGCCTGAGGTAAATGGTAGTCTTGGACACCAACACTATTATAAATATAAGTCTAAAACCTGTCATTTAAATCAAGTTGTATGTAATGATCATCCATATGATCTAGTTTGTACAGTATGCCTATTTTTAAAGATTTTTATCAAAATGAAACTTTTAATTTGTTAAATTCTTTAGGGAACTCATGATTGTAGTTTAAGAAGTAATGATTAAATTGTTAAGAACATAGACTTTAGAGTTAGGCATCCTGTTATGCTGTCAGTTTTACAACTATCTGGCTGTGTTACTTGAGCAAGTTATAAACCTTACCTATGGAGTGCTTAGTGTAGTACCTGGGGTATGTTAAGTGCAATGGCAGTTAATGATACTGTTAAGGTTGGTAAATGTTGATTAAGACCTAGGCAAGCTCCTTCCCTTTCTGCAGTGCTGTTTATCTCTATGGTACAAATAATGAAACCTGTTCTCTTTATAGCCCACGGTTCCTGTGAGGACCCGAAAGGATAATGTTTGTGAAAGCATATGCAAATTTAGGTTACTAGTATCAACTTTCGGCATAACTTCGAAATGCACCAAAACTAGGGGGTACTTTGAGTTTCTTGTTAGAGTGTGCATTAAGATGTAAAGCAATTACCTACACTTCAAAAATCATTTGTTTCTTTGTCCAGAGACAAATGCTCTATTCCCATTTGTTTGTCCTCTCTTTCTAAATACTTGGTAGCTTATCATCACTTATTATAGCTCTTTTCTGGAAAATGACATAAAAATGGAAACAACACACTAATTATACTTTTGTGTATATTCTAGACTTATCAGACATGGAATTCCTAGATGATTCTTCAACAGAGAGTTTGCTTCTAAGTGGGGATGAGTACAATCAGGACTTCGATTCAACAAATTTTGAGGAATCCCAGGATGAAGATGATGCTCTTAATGAAATTGTGCGATGTATTTGTGAGATGGATGAAGAGAATGGCTTCATGATTCAGGTGCCCTGACTTCCCTAGAGTACCAGTCAGTCACTGCAGGTGCTGAGCCCATGTGTTGGGCTTTGGTGTCTCTCTTTACTAACCTGTTGGAGATTGAGGTTTCTAACTTACCATCATGTTTGAAATACTAATAGTACGATTGGGAAATCCCTTTATCAAAGGAAGTAGACAGTTTTCTTATTTGAGAACCAACTCCCTTTGCGAGGATGTTTGGTTTGAGGCCTTCAAGCTGAAATTGTTTTGAAGAACCATTAAGACGAGTGACCACACTGAAGGATAGACCATAGCAACCCTGGTCTTACAGGTCTGGATCCCTGTTCAGTCATTTATGTTACATAGTCACCCATTAGGCAGATGTTGAAACACAGAAGTTTCCACTGTTCTCCAGTATTAAAGGAAAACTTTGTTGTAAGGATTAACCATTACAAACAACCTCTCCCTGTAGAATAGTGTCTAAGCAAAAAGGGAAGCATAACCCGTGTTTTGTGATGACATCTGGGGGATGTGGAGACATTAGTTACAGAAATCAAAAAAGAGCAGTCTTTTTTCCCCCTTTTCCAATGGTTTTCTGAAATCAGGGAACTAAAAAATGAGCCTCACCACACACAGGTCATACTCTAGGAGGTCATTGCTCCAGGCATTGCTAAACGTGCCTTCTTTTTCTTTTTAAACTACTCTTAAGAGTCTCAAGGATATAATTATCCAAAAATCAGTGTGAAGTAGATGAGAGGAATGGTTTTATGACTTTTTATGATTTAAGTAATTTTATCAAAGTACATTTTAATAGATGCAACAGGAGGAAGTTCTTGAAATACTTGACTTTTAAAAATAAAATTCATCCCATGTTTTCTTCCGCCTGCTACTTCTATAGCTTTTCTTCTTCCTTCCTAATTACAACCCTTAAATAGAATTCGTACCTCATATCAAATTTACCGAGTATCATAATTCTTCCAAGTGGTAAAGATACCTCAAGACAAATGCTGGGCATAGAAGCCACAGGGCATAAATATGCAAAGAAGTAAAAAGCTAACCTTTTCAAACAATAAGGCTTCTCTCTCACTTACCAACTTCACATTTCCCTGTATGGCCCCGGAAGATGACTGGTTAGCCAGAGACGGGTAAGATTCCTCAAGGGAGGAACAACCTAAGACAGGCACAGTCGCAGGGGGGCCATCAGGTGAGAAATTGGGGACCAACAGAGGTGAGGCTTAGAACCTCACCCCCCCGTTCTGAGAGAAATCTTCTGCATACGTGGATGTTTTATTGCCCTGGTCTAGCTTGGATTAACACATAGTCTACAGGCACACACCTGATCATCTACATTTGCTCTCTTACAACACTAAACTATGTTTTCTACCTTTATCTTGTATCTACCTACCACTTCAGCATTTTATTAAAAATAATAATAATAAAGAGAGAAATGTGGTATCCACATATAAATCAAGTATAAAAACCAAATGAGTATTCATATTTGAACTGACTGTTTATAGTTCATAATGCATGAGCAAAACCGAAAGTTTCTGTGATGACTGCCCTTGTACTGTTCACTATGTAACTTATTCACTATGTAAGAATTTGTTCTCCATGTCAGAACTTGTTTGTTATGCCTCAGAAGATTGGAGACTGACGAAAATTAGTCTTGGGGTGGATTAATGATTGTGCATTGAGCATTGACTCCCCTATACAGAATTTTATTGTTGTTAACAACCATTTGATCAATAAATATGAGAGATGCCCTCAAAAAAAAAAAAAAAAAAAAAGGACAGACTTCCAATGGTAAAATAAATAAGTAACCGGGATGTAATGTATAGCATAAGGAATATAGTCAAGATATTGTAACAGCTTTGTAGGGTGATAGCTGGAACCTAGAATTATGTATATAAATGTTTTATCACAGTGTTGTACACTTGAAACTAATGTAATGTAATACTGTGCGTCAACTACCCTTCAATAAAAAATAATTATTTATAAAAAAAATAAAAATAAAATAAAATAAAATAAAATAAAATTCACCATAAATCATCACTTGCTGTTACATAGAGTGAGAATTGAACTGGTGGTTGCAGTAAGAGACTAAGCCAGCTAATTGAAAGAAAGGGAATCTGTCTGTATCTGCATGAGTAAACTGGTCCCTGTCCTCTCTTCTCTGTTTTCTGGCAGTGTGAAGAGTGCCTGTGCTGGCAACACAGTGCGTGCATGGGGCTGCTGGAGGAGAGCATCCCTGAGCAGTACATCTGCTACATCTGCCGGGACCCTCCTGGTAAGCCCGTCGTCCCCGAGCTAGTGGCGGCCTGTAGGGTAGCAGCTGCATGAGACACCATTACTTCTCTGTCACTTAGACTCTGCTTCCAGCTTAAAATCTTTAAATATTTTTCACTGTTTGTTATAGTTTTATTTTTCAATTACTTAGACAAAAACATGACCAAAAACTCATCAGCATGATTACTACCTTACTGTAAGACACAGTTGTGGCTGTTTCCTGAAAAATGAGCCCCTTAGCATGCCCCTGTATGATGCTTTCTAGATAGGCTTACATGTGGCTATTTAAATGAAACAGTATTTTGAATTTACTCTCCTCCTGACATGGTTTTGAAAAAGTTTCTGATCATGCTGCATATCCACTAATTTTAAGCAGATGGGGTCTCGTAATACCATGTACAATCCCTTTATTTTACTGATGAGGCAGCTAGGGCACAGAACGTTCGGTGGCTTGTGCACAGGAACAGTACCACACATGGCAGAACCAAGCTGAACACCTATGCCTTTGGGTCCCATCCATTGTCCTCTCCACTTAGTGCCTTTCTCCAGACTGAGGCTCTTGGAGTAGCAGTGTTCTATATATTCGATACACTTTCAACTGCTGAGCAGAAAATAAGTAGTTATTCTCAAGTAAAAGGTTTGTTCTTTTATGAATTGTTCTCATGTCTTTAAAAAAAGTAACGTTAAGAAACGAGAATTATTCAGATCTATATGGCAGCATTTATCGGGTGCCTTTTTGCCACATACTGTTGTAAGAAGTAAGATGATTGATTCTAACCATGCTTTCCACTATCTCATATACTATGTATACATAGTATATATAGGGACACGGACACATCCTAATTCTAATAGATATAATTACTATTGACACTGAAGATACAGGATCATATAGGATTCTGTGAGATCTGAGACGTAGGAGAGGTGTCCCTGATCACTAACTAGAACTCTTAGTTTCATCCAGTTCAAAACAAACAGTAGTGAGAGAAATGGATACCCCTGCCTAATTTCTGTCCAGCCCTTTCAGCCTTTTTAGAGGACAGGTGACAGATAACATAACAAATGGGAAGCAGTACACTCAAGTTTCCTTTGCAAGGCTCATCTGCTACAAATCATCCTTAATGGAGTTTGTTCTCTTTAGTGGGCAGGAAATGGGAAAGCGTGCAGGAACACTGATAGCACCAGCTCCTCAAGACATTGTGAGTTTGTTCTTAGTACTAGAGCTCTCCTTCCTTGGGTAATGTTAGGAGGGTAGCAGCTGAAGGGAAATCTAAGTAAGTGGGATCCTTTGTCATTTTATGTCAACTTCATCTACAGGTCAAAGATGGAGTGCAAAATACCGTTATGATAAGGATTGGTTGAATAATGGGAGAATGTGTGGGTTATCATTTTTGAAAGAAAATTATTCTCATCTCAATGCCAAAAAGATAGTTTCCACACATCACCTGCTCGCTGATGTCTGTGGTGTTACAGAAGTTCTGCACGGGCTACAGCTCAAGATCGGGATACTAAAGTAAGTGAAGGGTGACAGGGAGGGTAACATTTGAGTATAAAGTGTAACTCAGGCTAAATCAGCTGGCCTTTGAAGGTTCCGATTAGGGGTTTGGAAGACAGAGTAGACACTTGAATATATTTTAACTTAAAAAAAAAATAGGAAAGGTTAATAAATTTTTTGGGGTGAGTAGCTGCTTCATGCCTATTGTCCTGGTGTAAATAACCATGGTTGAAGTTAAGATGGCATTTAGTGTTTCAGCAAATGTTAATCCATGGCCCTCTGGTTTGTGTGCTCCCCATATGCACAGAATTAAGTGCTGTTGCCATAGTGTTTGCTGTATTTTGTGTCCTCCCTCAGGAATGATGTTAAGATGAAATGCATTAAATGGTATATTTTTTAATTACCTTAAGATTGACTTCGAAGGGAGCTGACAAATCATGTTATCCATCCCTGTGCTGTACACCAAATAAGTTTTTGACATCCCAGACAATTTTCTCTTAAAAAAAGCAAACTTGGGCTTTCCTAATTAACATATGAGAATGTTCTTGAAGTCCTTGTTTTTACTTCCTAATACCTGGCTAGAATTATTCTTTAAAAACAAACTAGGATGATTCACTGGTTCTTCCCAAGCTTTTCTTCATTTTGACTCACTTGCCCAGGCCAGAAACTTGACCCTTCCCCTCCTTCCATCCCCAACCCGCTACTGCCTACGTGGACTTGGTGCCCTACATGCTCTTATCCATTGTGATTCCTCAGCGTTATTCAGGCCATATCATTCTTCTCACTGATAACTGTCAGTCTAGGCTGTTCTTTTCATATAAACCATTGCCATACCTTTTTAATTCTCTTTGGTTCTAGCCTTGTGCTGTTTATGTCATGCTTCATGCTATTGCCAATGTGATTTGAGTAAAAGATAAATATGAGCTTGTTTGTTTCAGCTTAATATACCATAGCATCTTCCTGGTGTCTGATGAACAAGGTCTAAGCTCTTCAGCATGCATTCTGAGTCCCTCCATGATATGTATTCTGTCATTTTGTTGCTGTGTCTTCCTTCTCCTAATTTTTTCCTCCAAATGTCCCAGCTACACCAAACCATAAACCCTGAGTGAAGCATGCTTTCTCATAGCTCCAGGCCTTTCCTCACACCCAGAATAATCTGCTGCTGCTTGTCTTTCTATGAGATACTTTTGCCAAATTAGAGCTGACTGTGCCCTCCTTGGCAAACAGCTGGCATACTGTTTTCATGCATTTTGGAGCACTTTGTTTTTTTATGTCTGTTCCCTTACTAAACCGTGGGTTCCTTTAAGGTAGGGCTGTGTCTTATTCAACATTTTATTCCTAGTGCTTAGTGTAGGGATAAGTACTCAGTAACTGTTCGTTGAATGCAGTTTACTTCTGTTTTAGATCATAAACCTGAATACGGACTTCTTTATTAAAAGGCCATGCCAGTGCTAAAACTTGAAAGAGGAACTAACTTATTTAGCTAAGCTTTTTTTTTTAAACCTGGTTGTTCTTGGTATCACTGTGAATTGTTATACATTCATAATTTCATTAAGGATCTCAATTGGACCAATGTTGCTTCAAACCTATAGCCTCACTTCATGTTAATATTTCTGATAATAGTAATTACTATCATTAGCTACTATTTATTGAAAGTCTACTACATGCCAGCCATTGAAGCTTTCATGTGATATTTTAATCCTTAAAATATGGCTGAAAATTTTTATCTTGTTTGACTGATGGATAGTCAAAGAAAAGAGAGATTATGTAACTTGTCCAAGCTCATCAGTGGCACAGCAGGATTCAACCCATTGGACTGTTGGACTTCAAAGCTAGCTTTCTTTCTACTATGCCTTTTACTGTGGAAGAATGTTTGTATTTCTGGATATAATTAGGGGTCCAAAAGATAAAATTCTTAATTTTAGAAACAATACTCTGGTATTACCAGAAGAACACTAATTTGGTTCCTGTTGTTTAACTTGGAAACTATTAATTTGCAAACATTATTGAGCCTTCTGAAGGGTTGATGCCTCCCGAAGATCTTCCTTGCACATCAACTCTGGTGAACGGATTCCTGTTTTACTTACCAGATAATGTAATTGCTGCAGAAGTAACTTTGCAATATGCTCATGTTTAGTGAGGGTGGGATTTGTAAAAGGGCACTATCCTAGGCAGTTGGGGAGAGTGCCACTTGAATAGTACCTGTCAAAATTAAATGTTCATATGTTACTCAGCAATTCCATTCTAAAAATTTATCTAACTGAAATATTCCTGTTTACATGCAAAGATACACACACACAAACATGTACACACATCTATTGTAGGGAATTGGTTGGCTAGACCAGACTGTGGTACATTAGTACCATTCAGGTTCTAGAAGGAAAGTAGGGAAATTTATATGTACTGCCATGGCAAGGTGCCACATGTGTTACATATGAAGAAGGCCAGTTGTATGAGAATCCTGTTTATATAAAAAGAAAAAGTGTATGCTTACCCATTTTAAAAATACATGTATAGAAAAAATCTGGAAGATTATACATCAGCTATTTATGATTGCCATGGCAGGAAGTTTTTTACTTTGTTCACATTTATAGTCCAAATGTTTTTGTCATGAGCAAGTATGATTTTTTGATTGAATAAAGATTTTAAAATATGCTCACATAAAAGTTTTTCGTGTTGTACAGTTTTTAAAAATACAATGAAAAATCAGAAAAAGAAGTACATATATCACATGATGATGTGAGCTATCAGCAGAATTACATTCATTATTTTTCTATGTGAAATTCTGGGGCAAGTTAACCTAACAAATACCTTTGCTTTGTTTTGAGTCTCTGATCTCCTAACTTAGTTTCCTCCCTGGTTGTGGTATATGTTTTCAACAGGGAGTTGAGGATCAGTCTGCCTGAATCAGTACACTCAGCATACAAAAGGCATGAATAACCAAAAGTTATAGTAATAATAATTATATATTATATATATTATATATACAATATATAATATATTATATACAATATAATTATATATTATATATACAATATATTATATATTGTATATATATAATATAATGTATATTATACTATATATAGTATTAACTGTATAATTTTACATTCTGAAATTTACCATGGCATTAAAATTGTTACTAGATTTCTTTTTCTCCCAAACTGCCATTTCTCCAACTTTGTTTGAAGGAATAAACATCATCCTGACCTTCATCTCTGGGCGTGTCCTGGAAAGCGAAAAGACCAAGGTCAAGTAGTTGCTGGGATAGAGAAAAAAATAGCAGTGCAAGACATGGTTAATGTGGAAGAAAAGAAATATCATGTACAAAACCATAAGGAGCCACCTCGTTTGCCCCTGAAAATGGAAGGCACTTATATAACAAGTGAGCACAGCTACCAAAAGCCACCAAGTCTTGGGCAAGACTGCAGATCTCTTGTGGACCCAGGGGGCTCAGATGATGATGACATTAGTTTTGAAGAAGAACAGGAATTCTACATGAGAGATAAAAGCCGTTTACAGTACTCAGTGAAAGAAGGTGGAATGCCTGAAAAGGTATAACTAGTTCATTTGCTTTGCTTGGGAAAATATAATAGAACAGAGGAACATTTCATAAATAAAACACACTGAATTCCCAGATTTTACCTGTACTTCTAGGTTCACAAGTACCTTGTTAGGTAGGCATATTTTGCTTTCTCCACAAGAAAACACTGGTTATTTGAACATCAGTTATCAGAATTTCATCAATTCTGTAGTCTTTTGCCCTAACAAAGGTTTCAGTTTTATAAGCACACTTAGATACCACCCAAAATCATGAGCCATTTTTTTTCCAAATGAAAATGTTCGTGAGAACATGAGAGTACATATGGGTGTGTATGTATGAATGTAATTTGTGGTTCTTTAATATGTGTTTCAGATGAAAGGTAGCACTCTAATCCTCTTTTTAAAATTTTTAGCATATTTGTATATGGGTATTAATCTCATTATTCATTAAGCTGAATTTTTAGAGCTCTGTGTATAATGAATGTTTATAAACGTATATCCTCTTAACTGGGATTGTCTTGGACAATTGTGCTGTGCCTTTTTTTTTTTAATTGATTTTTAATTAGCAATGCCACTTTAAAATTACTTCTTTATTTTTCTGTTGTCTTCTGTCAGGTAGTCACTATAGATAAATATTTAACTGAAGTTGAGAAGCTTATATTTTATGAAATCAGTGGTAAATTATTTTGTCAAATTAATATCCCTCTTATAAAATGAGTTAACTCTAGTGAGTCTGAGTTCATATTGTGCGTGGGTGTTAAGCAGTTGTACTTTTTAAGTTTTTAAAAGATTATCTTTCCTTCACCTCACTTACTTTATCTAGCAGTAAAGTCCAGTCTACTGTGAATTAGAGCCTTTACTGGCCTTTGCCAATTTTCTTGATTTTTCCATCATTGCTTTTTGCCTTCATTCCACTTAAGTCAGCAGTTTAGATTAAATGAAGAAATGATCTAAAGTACCTGGACTTTCTAGTTATAGAATATGCTTTGCAACTTCATTTATTTAGTGCATCCTATTGAGTGAATTGTATCCTACGTAGCACTGTGCTAGGCCTTGTGGAGAGAAAAAGTGGGCATGTCTACTCTTAGGACCAAATGTTACTCATTTAATAACGTACAAGTGCTTCCTTTAAAAATATTCTAGAAGTCAGATTCAATATCACGGATCATTGTGAGTAATGCGGTTTTCATGTATCTTTCCCTTTATAATAATATGTTTCATCCAGTTCTTTGTTTTTTTTGCAATGGTTCTTTGGAAAAGAATCCAGCTGAAAAGAATACGGTATTTGTTTATAAGGATAAGAAGGTCCCTGAAGACCCAGGAGACTCACATCTCCAGTGGCAGCTCAACCTCCTCACACACATAGAGAACGTGCAGAATGAAGTCACCAGCAGGATGGACCTAATAGAAAAGGAAGTTGATGGTAATTTTAAGAAAGGACAAAAATACAATTACTGTAATACGTAAAGTGTGTTTATGATTATAATGAAGTTATTTGAAGTTCTTTAAACTATGGGATGAAAACTATAGATGTTCCCTTTACATTGTGTTTAACACAGCTGGCATTTGGGGTCTTTTAGGCTCAAGGCAGTATGACTGGATATTACCTTGGGTTTTTTTGTTTTTTTTAGGTGCACATTAAATACTATCTATCTACCAGGTTCACTATAGAGCACATACGGAATATTTACTAATGTCATTGAACTGGGTTGTCTTTGAAAGCCAGCATAAAGACTTTAAACGTATTTACAATATGGGGAAAAACATTTGTATCTTTGTTTCACTTTGGTCAGTATTTGTTAAATGAAATTAGCAACAACAGAAAAGCCCTGCAGGATTAAGTAGGAAAACTGTACAGAAAACTTAGAGATTTCTGTACAGACTTTCAAATGGTTTTCTTCTATATTTTAATTTTATTGCATAGAAGCCTGAGGAGTACAGAAAAAAGATATTATCCCCATTTCATAGTTGAAAAAATGGAGCAATTTATAGAATACCAAATACATAATCCAGTATTTTTCCTGTGCTTTCTGACTTGTTTCCTTCCCCTAGCTCATAGATTGTATTTATGCTTTTTGTTTTTAATTTGCAAAATCATGTGTCACCTCTGTCCCACACTAAGCTAGAGCTTCTACTGCTTTGCTTGAGAAAAGGGGAAATGGAAATCCATGTCAGAAGCATCTTCCATTTGGATTTTGTTTAGCTGAAGAGTTAATTTAATGTTTTGAGTAGATTTTTGAAGAAAAAAGTGCAGCTTGACACTATCCTCTATTGTTGATAAAAATGTAGAATGTAATTAATTTTAGTCTACCTGGATTTCTAATATGCTTGCATTTCTTTTTTTAGTAATGATAATAGACTGAAAAGGATACTGAGAAACTGCCACCACCTTTCCTTTGTTAAAAAGAACTTTGGGGTTAAAAAAATATGTATGGTTAGAGTATCTAAGTTTCATGTAAAATGAAGTAAAGACGATTTAAGCCAAAATCAATAGAAAGCTTGATTGGGCTCAGGGAGCTGTTGCTTTTACTGCAAAAGAGAGTAAAAGTTGGCATTCAAAATGCAGTTAGTTTATGTCTGTAACAGGAAAAATTATCTACTGTAATAGCAGATGACATAACAGATAAAGGTTACCAAGAGGGACTAAAACTCTTGTGTGGTAAGATTTAAAGGATGCTAAAGTGCCCAGAAATGGCTTGAATATATTGTCTTTCTGAATAGAAGTGAATTCTGGCTCCATCACTTTTGCACCTTTCTAATTGTACCACTTTGTGATTGTTCTTCCAGGTACTGTTTAAATTTGATTATTCTCTCCTCTCTTTTAGTTCTGGAAAGCTGGCTTGATTTCACAGGAGAGTTGGAGCCACCTGATCCTCTCGCAAGACTGCCTCAACTTAAACGCCACATCAAACAGCTCCTAATGGACATGGGCAAAGTACAACAAATAGCAACCCTTTGCTCCGTATGACGGTAGTGAAAACCTAATGAAAAGAAGGTGGCTCTTTTCCGTGAATGAGTTTCATTATCCACATGACTGCAAGTGGATAGTTAACAAGCTTAGTGATGTTTGGTCGTTTACTGATTTGTGGCTTCAGTAGTAGAATGGTACCTTAGAAGGGAAAATGGAAAACAATTTATCAAGGAATCTAATATAAAAAAACAATTTATAAGCAAGCTTACAAATGTTAATGTTATATTTGGATCAATGAAGTAGAATATAATCTATACAGAGGGAATTGAATTGGCAGGATTTTTGAGTAGTCACTTACATGAAGCTTGAGATATCTATAGAAAGAAACATGGTGTATTTATATAGTTTTTAGTAGAAAGATTCATGTTTATAAACCAGCATTTGGCCAAAAACAAAATTGCAGAGGAAATTTAAATTCTGGAGAGTTCTGTAAGGTTGCTGTAAGAACTGTCCTCTCTGCAGTTGATCCAGCTGCACAGAGTATTTTAACTTACATAGGATCATGAGCTGTTTCTTAGGTGATGATTATCCTTAATCAGAAAACTGATAGTAGAAACCTCACTTCTGAGGAAAACGGTTGAGGAAATTCTTACTTCATTATGATATTTTAAAAACAAACACCAAATAATTAGAATTTATTGCAGGCATTAATCTCATTAAAAACCAAATGGCTTGTAGAAGGATCATTGTGCCAAATGATGAGGACACTGCTAGAAAGAGTATTTTAAATACTGTGGGAGTTCTCTCAGCTTAAGTCTTACATACACCATCAGTGCGTCAGAAGCGTGTATGTCATGTACGACACATGTAATATATATAGTTGAACTGCAGTACTCAGGCTTCAATGTACAGATTGAACCTGAGTATGCTTGATATTTGCCTTCAGAAAAAAAACTGTAAATAACCTCAGCTGGGATGAGGAGTGACAAAGTAACAAAATAATTTGTGGCTGTGGATTTTTTAAACTGCTGGTAGTGGAATTCTGGGAAAGCTTCATTTTTGAAGGTGAATTTTATTTTTAAAAAATAGGTGTGCACTCAAAACTTTGGCTTTGATCACAAATGGACAAATTTCTGAAACCAAAGGCAACTAAGTTGCTGTGTTAGCTCTTGCTGGATTTTGAGCCTCAGTCCTCCTGTCTGCCAGTGCTCTTGTGAGGTGTGTGCTGTCCCAGTGCTACATAATGCAGGTGTGCGGAAGTGTGTATGCTTGTTTGAAACAAACACTCAACGTACATATGTACATAATCTACACATATTTATATCTACACATATCTAGTTTTAATACTACAGACTATAAGAATTGGTGGTAAACATGAAATGTTACCTTTTAACAGACTGTTTTTAAAAATTAAAAATATATGTACAGGTTTTGAAACTTTTTTAAAAAGGGGGAAAAGACTGTTAAGAGGGGGCTATTTGATGACATATAACACTTGAATATTTTATGCCTCATTCTGTTTATCAGTTCTAGCAATCTGTATAAATGCATTTTAGAACTGACAGACAGTAAACTTGAATTTATCTTTGATAAGAATACATGCCACTGTACATTCAGATAATATTTAAATTTGCAAACACACTGTTCTGTATGTAAGGTACTGTATGTAAAACTCTTTATTAAAACTATTCCATATATCCTAAAACTGCAGCTTGTTTTTTTGCGGCCTTATATTTTGGATGTAAAGACGATTGAAAGAATGTGCAGAACAGTCATTAGACATTTTCATTGCTTTTGATATTCTCCAGCTTGACAACTGTGCCAAAGATCAATAGACCTAAAGTGTGGTTCTGTGTATTTACTTGTGATACGTTGAGTTTGCCAAAGATTTTACTGAGAAATGAAAAGCTTTAGTAGAGTTGATGCGGGGTAGTTGCTTAAATTTGCATATTAAAGTAAAAGGAATAGTGGGTGCATTTCATGTGTGGAGTAAACTTGCTAAAGTCTGTATTTCAAGATTGATACTCTTATCTTTCGTTTGTGTTTAAAAATAATGGCTCTCATCTTTTACCTGTTGTGGTTAAATTCTAGATATTGAAATTTCTGTCTCCTTTTCTCCTTTTTTTCAGAATGGAGCAAATAGCAACTTAACCTATGAGTAGTGGTGTTGCCTAGATTCTTGTCACACAGAAGACCTTTAATGCAGTAGCACTTAACTTCTCAGTCCCTGGTGACCATTATTAAATTAATATGCATTTTCTTGTAGTATCCTAAAATTAGACCACTTTTTTTGTTAGCAGCCAACAAACTGGAAGTTCTGTTAATTGGATTGCTAAATTTTTGCTTTGCTTTTATGTATATGAATTGAGAGTCTGAATTTTTTAATTTAGATTTTTAAAGTAAATCTCTATCAGATTACTTGTATACACATATCCATTTGATACAGAATTTACCAACAGTAGGTTGAAACCTTTTAGCAACTATAGGCTGCACCTTTGTTTAAGAGAGTGAATTTGTTTTTGAGAAGTCCATTGTGAGAGGTTTCAGATGAGTTAATTTTCTTAAAATAGTCTTACCTAAAATTATAAGTATATGCATTTAAATATAAGCAATAAAATAGGGTAATTCTTGAAAAGATAGCTTTTCAGTGCTACCCAGACAGAATAGAATGAGCATTGGTCGGGAGAGGTCCTTCTTATTATGTTACTGATAAATGCAGTTTGTACTGCCTCATACTTGAGGGTGGTTGGTTGTACTGACTTGCTGTTTTCAAACTTAAAAACAGTGCACTCTTTCTTTAAAGGAACTTGGTTATCCTCATAACTTCAGGTAAAGTCCTTTTTCCTACCACTCTTACACTGGTGTATTTCAGATGTTCATATTCTACATATTCAAAACGGGAACACCCTCACATCCCCTCCAGTGAACTGGCTCTCCTGCCAGCTTACTCTCTTATGTAACATTGCCCTTAGGGCCCCAGCTTGAAACTCACAGACCTCCCCATTTCCATTTCACCACTCATGTGCTGGTTCCTCAAAGTGGTAGTGTAATTTTTCTCCCCAGTCCCACTAGTAGCCCACCATTTCTTATAAAACTGCACTATGGAGGTATTACTGATGTCCTCTGAAATTGCAACTTTGTCTTCATTCTCATTCATCAAAATGGTTACTGCCAGACTAGAGGATTAGAATTGCGTGCCTGCTCTGTGCCATATGTCCATGTTACCGCAGTATCTAATTTACTTCTTTTGTGGGCAGGTAAAACAGGATTATGTTGAAGATAGGGAAGCTGAAGTTGAGAGACAGTTAGAAACTTGTTCTGGAAAAGATGTAAGTGACAGGTTGAAGATGGCAAGTCCTGTGCCACTCAAGCTCATGTTCTCTTCCTAGTAGGTGTGTTTCAACTAGTCTTGACATTACCATTTCTTCTCTGAAACCACTAGTGACTACCTACTTCAAACCAAATTAGGTCTGTGTAATCTGGGTCTTTTTTATTTTACCTAACCAATTCTCAAATTCATTTAAGTATAGCCTCACTGTTAGACAGACAGTGTTCCATGTCTTGCCTTCGTATCATTTCCCTCTTCTGTAAAACTCTTCTTTGTTGTGTCTCTGCAAATCCAGACACTTCTTCAAGCTTCAATTCCTCTTTGTAAGAGAAGCAGTCCGTGATTGAAGGCCTCTTGTGGTTCTGCATTGTACCAAGCTATGGAGGAACTATGCCAGTGAATAATAACTTGGTATAGTGGAAAAGGCAATCCTGATGAACTTTGCAATTCCTCTACTCAAATTTTCACTCTGGCAGTTTACTAGCTATGATCTCTCTGAGCTTTGGTTTCCTTTTTTCTGAAATGGGAATAATGCCTAACTTAGAACTTTGTTTTGAGAATTAAATGACACGAATAAAGTACCTAGACACTCTTACTAGATTATGTAAAGTTGAAAATTAAACATAGATGTAATGAGTGTCTACTTCATAGACACTGTGTTTTATGCCAGCCATTAAATTATATTGCTGGATATGGAGTTAATGTTAAGATTACAGGCTATAGGCTAATAGAAGCATGAAAAGCATCTTTTTAATGAGATAGGTGATACCAAAGAGGCAAAAGAAAGGAAAGATAATTAGACTTGTAGGTAGACGGGTTCGGGGGAAATAGAATACATATGTTAATTTAAACAGTGGTCTTTAGACTGTGACTTCTCTCAGGAATTTTGAGAAATTATTATCTGCTCCTGGTAGTTGTCATCTTTGGGCATCACTGAAAGTAGATCTGGAGACAAAACTTAAGTGTACTTAGTTTCTTTAGGAGACCATCCAAGGAGATTGGAATGAAGAGAGGAAGAAGTGTGGGCAGTGAGGAAGAGGCACACTTGAGGCGCTGCTCCACGCCATGGGCTTTGATTTTGCCACTTGGAATTGTTCACCATAAATTTTAACAGTTGCAAAGGCTATGGTGTCCAGTTTATAAATCCTGGCATATTTAAATCAACCTGTTATCACTTTTAAATGTATGTAATAGAATCAGTACAATTTTGCTACTTAATATCTACTTAAAAAGACACAAGCTACCCTTCCTTAACATTTGAAAAATTTTACAACATTTTTATATTTTCATTTTTGCCTTTCCATTTATTTCCTAACAGATTAAGTATAAAAACTTTCTTTTATCCTTACAGGTCCTCATCTATCATTCTTTCATACTTTTTTCCACACACACATACAAAATAGCTAACTATAATTTAAAAATGTACTTAGAGGCTTATTAATAGAGTATCAAAATACATGAGATAAATGCTAACATCACTGAATAGAAAATAGAAAAATCTACAGTTATAGTTGATATCAACCCTCCTTTAACACTAACTGATAGAACAAGTAGATGGAAAATCAGTATACAGAAGACTTGAACAAAAATAGTCAGTTTGACCTACTCGACATTTATAGAACATTTCACCCAACATCATGACACAAATTTCCTTTTCCAGTACACATGGAACACTCAAAAAAGTGGACTGTATGCCAGGCTGGGCTATAAGATAAATTTCCATACATTTAAAATAATTGAAATCGTGACAGTGGAATTAACTGGAAATCAATCTTAGATACCTGGAAAAAAACAAAATGGAAATTATCAACATACTTGTAAATAGCCTGTGACTCAAAAAAGCTGTAAAATTAGAAAATATTTTTAATTGAGTGAAAATGAAAACAACATGCTAAGATTAGGATGCAGCTCAAGCAATATAAGAGGGAAATTTATTTTAAATGCTTATATTAAAAAGAAAAGTTCACAGATTTTTAACCAGCCTTATGGGGTGATCATTTTGCAATATATACAAATACTGGATCATTGTTTTGTAAGCCTGAAACTAATATATATCAGTTACACCCCAATTTAAAAAAATGCAATTAAGGTACAAAATCATTGAGCTAAAATTGGAAAACTAGAAAAACAAGCAAAACCAAAATAAGTAGAAAAGGAAGGGAAATGATATCTGCTGAAATCAATGGAAATACTAAACAAACAATAGGGAAACCAATATAAGCCCAAAAGCTGGTTCTTTGAACAGGATGATAAAATTATTAACTCCTACTTAGACCAATAAAAAATTAGAGTGGAAAAGGGGACATAACTGCATGCAACAGACAATTATTTTAAAAGGGATATCTTGAAAAATTATATGCCAATAAATTTGACAGCTTCCATGAAATGGAGAAATTCCTTAAATTACCAAAACCTGACTCAAAAAGAAATTAAATAGAATTTTTAATTAGAAATGTTTCCTCAAAACTCCAGGCTTAAATGTGGGTTCTATCGAATACTTAAGGTAGAAATCTCAATTTTACACAAACATTGACAGAGAAGAAAGCAACACATACTTTTCAAAACCAATTTTGACCTCATGCCACAACCAAGAAAAGACCACAAGGAAAGGAAATTACAGGCCAATACATATATGTGCCCCTTGACAAATATCACATCCTCAACAAAATATTAACAATCTGAATTCACTGGCATATATAGAAAAGCTAATATATCAAGATCAAATCATATTCCACAGTAATACAAAGTATTCAAAAATCAATGAATTACATCATATTCATAAAAATATAAAAAGTATATGTTAATCTCAAATAAAAGGCATTTCATAAATTCCAACATCCATTCGTGATTAAAAACTATTAGAAAAGGAATGGCCAGAAATTGACATAACTATAAATGGCATCTACCAAGAAACTTACCCTAACATCATAATGGTAAATGGATACTTTCCTCCCTAAGATAAGGAACTGGGCCAGAATGTCCATATCGCCACTTCTATCCATCATGATCTGGAGGTCCTGCTAAAGCGACATGCACTAGACAATGAAGAAAACTAGGAGGCATCACTTGGAAGAGCAGAGGAAACATTTGCAGGTGCCGTGTACATGGAAAAATAAGGTATCTACCAAAATACTACTAAAACTAATTATTTAGCAATGAGCTATTAGAAATTGGAATTTTAAAGAAATACCATCTTCAGTAGAATCAAAAATATGTACTTAGTGGTAAATCTGCAAAAAAATATAACGCAGAACCTGTACACAGAAAACTACAAAACAGACTAGAATAGAGAATAAAAAGACATAGCAAGATCACAGGTTGGAAGACGCAATACTGTTCAAATGTCGGTTCTCCCAGAACTGACCAGTGAATATAATACAAGTAAAACCCCACAGACTTTGTGAGACAGAATAGCAAGCTGATTCTAAAACCTATATGGAAATGGACAAGAATAGCCTAAGCAATCTTGAACAAAGTACTTAAGAGTTTCTGATTCGGGGCCTTACAATGAAGCTAATCATGATACTGTATAAGTGGCATGAAGATAGAGACGTAGACTGATGATACAGAAAAGAGAACCCAGAAATGGACAAAAAATTATGGGCATTTGAATGAGTGAGAGTCCATTGCTCCACATCCTTGTCATCATTTTGTGTTGCAAGTGTTTTGGATTTTAGCCATTCTAATAAGTGTGTGGTGGTATCTCCTTCTAATTTGCATGTAAATATCCAATTGCTCCAGTACCATTTGTTGAAGAGATGATATTCCCTTTGAATAACCTAGGTGCCTCTGTCGAAGATCAATTGGCCATAATTATGTAGATTTATTTCTGCCCTGTATTCTCTATGTCTGTCTTTATGCAAATACTACATTGTCTTGATTACTGCAGTTTTATACTAATGTTGGAAGGTAGCATAATTCCTTTAAGTATATTCTTTCCATTTTGTTTTTGCCATTTCCAGTTTTTTTTTTTTTTCTCATAACAGTTTTATGACCAGGTGGCCAACTTCTTTAAAAAATCTGCTGGGATTTTAACAGGAGTTGCTCTGGATCTACAGATCAATTACCATCTTAACACTATTGAGTCCTTTGATCCAAAAGCATGGTATATTTCTCCATTTGTTTAGGATTTTTATATTTTTTTCTCAGCAATGTTTTATAGTTTTCAGTGTTCAGATTTTCACACTTATTTTGCTAAATTTATTTCTAAGTATTCTTGATGATATTGTAAGTGGAACTGTTTTCTCAATTTTGTTTTCAGATGTTTAATTTCTAGACTATAAATAAACTTGATTTTTAAAAATATGTTGTATCCTCTGACATTGGTAAACTCACTTAGTTGTCCTAAATCTTTTGTATATTCTGTAATATTTTCTAGGAGACCTTATAGGTAAATGAAATGTACAATCCTGGATTGGATCTTACAGAAAAAAAGGACATTACTAGAAAAATGGATAAATTCTATTGAAGTCTATAGTTAGCATTGTATTGATGATAGCTGCAGTATGGTTATGTCAGATATTGACATTGGGTGAAATTGATTAAAGAGTATTGAGAACTCTACTAGTATTTCAGTTTTGGATAAGTTGATAATTTGAAAAATTTCAAAAAAATTACAACACAAAGAGTGAAATAATGTAAATTACAAACTTTAATGTGTAAATATTCATTCATTCATTACAACAAATTCACCCCACTAAAGCAATATGTTAGTAATAAGGGAAACCATGTGGAAGAGGGTATATGGGACTTTCTGTACTATGTGCTCAATTTTTCTGTAAGTCTAAAACTGTGAAGTCAGTTCATTAAAAAAAGTTAAAGGATTGTGAGAGGATAATTATAATATGCTATCTTTGTAATTTGAGAAAGAGAAGAATTCATTGAAATTACTACAAATTTTAAGTTCCGTCTTTGAAACACTGTATCTCTAGGAGTCAGGCTTGCCCAGGAAATCAAAGGGGAAATGCAGTCATTAGAAAGGTATGCTTCTTTCTTACAACCAGCACCAAAGCCTTGGAAGATGGAAAACAGACTTTAAGAAGATAGAACAAAGGAGTGTTGCTTGGGAGAAAGGCTGCGATGCTAGAAGGCACACTCGCCAGATTTCAAATAGAAAATGGGGCTTTGAAGGCCAGGGTAGGCTAGCACAAGTGGGCAAATGAGTTGCATGGGAGACAAAATTGCTTTGAAAAGAGACTAGAGAAACAAACGTCTTCAGTAAACCCAGGAGAAGGTGGGGTGTGGCTCCTAGGCGGTGGGTAGTGGGAGGCAGGAGAAGCTGCCCAGCGCAGCAGGACCCCCAGCAATGGGGAGGCAGGCTGGGTTAGGGAGAGACGGCTGGTAAGTGATTCTGTGGGGGGACGCAGCTGATGGGTGTCAGCAGCAGTGGCATCTGATGTTTGTTTTGAAGCAATTTCCTCTTCTGTAGTCCAGTCATTCATTCCCCAAATCTTGACTAAGTGCTAGTGGTACCCAGTGCCCCGGTACAGAGAAGGAAGGAGCAGAAGGAGAAGTCTGAGCGGTTGGGTTCAGGCTAAGGAGGATGACAGAGGTGGCAGGATGGTGATGAAGAGGTGACCAGAGCAATGGGGGCCTGGGCCAGGGGCAGGTGGAGAAGGTCAGGTGAGGGCATTGCGGTGGGAGCCTGCGTGTTCTCCAGCTCAGTGGGGACCAGGTGAGAGCAGCAACAGGCAGCTGAGTCATTATGAGAAAGGTTTTCATGGTGAGGAGCCAGAGCTGGTGGGGTTCTCTACAAGCTCCCCGCTCTGTTGCTGGGGTGGAGAAAAGCACCTCTCCTTCTCGGCGCTCTGCATCCAGCCCACTGAGTGTCGTGCCGAGGAGCTGACCGTACTCCAGGTGGGGTCTGCAGTAGAGCCAGCTCCCAGGCTGGACTAGCCTGACTGCTTCTTGGCCTGAGGCCAGCGTCCCTAAAACACCAAACCCAGTGGAGCAGAGCCCCCCGGCCCAGGCCAGGAGCATGAATTCTACTCTTGCTTCCCAGCGCCAGGCCAGTGAGAATGACTCAGCACACAGGTTGACCTGTGCTAGCTCTGCATGTATTTTGGGCTGGTGGGGAGCATGGTGAGTGGGGTTTGCAGTAAACTAGCCCTGTTACACATTTTATAAAACTTATCTGCTTTAGCATGCCTGTCAATGGAGAAATGGCAAGGTGCTCACAATGCTAAACTTCCTATGTTATCGGAGGAAAGAGATGCTGCTGGCTCCCCATAGTGTGGCCCGTGTGACCAGGCAATGGGGGCTGGTGGGGGAATTCTTCCTCTCTCATCTTCCTCTCCTATCTCCTTTCAGTAAATGCTAACACATGTGCTCGAATTATCTTGGTCTGAAACCTAGGTCTCATTCTGAAGTAGTCCCCCTCACTCCCCACAGTTAGTGAACTCCAGTACCTGCCAATGATGGATGATCTTGACCTCCCAAACACCTGCGCAGTGTCTCCATCCCCGGCCCCTACAGCTGGAGCCGCAGCCTGCCTAGGGCCGGGTGGGCGGGAGGCCCAGAGAAGGGCTTGCTGGTAGGATCTGGAGGCTGATGAGATGCCAGGCAAGAGGTTGAGGAGGGCACTCGGATTTGCTCTTAGAAGCAAAGGCATGCTGAGGTGCCACACTGGCTGGCGTGTTGGGGAGTTCTCTTTGGGACGTGACTGTGAAATGCGTGCAGAGCGCCCAGGCAGAGTGGACCTGAAGCTGACCGAGAAGTCTTGCTGGAGCCGGAGCCACAGCCACAGCCACTGCCATAGATGTGCGGGTCCCTTGGAAGGGTGTGCACAGCAGGGATTCTCACCCATTTTTAATCCCACACCCTGCCAGTGGAAATAACTGTCAGGTTTTACATCTGTAGTTTGTATCATGTAACGATGCTAGTGGCCCCCACTGGGTACATCTTATACTCAGGGGCTGTGTCAGGCACTGTGATACTCCCAGCAACTCTATATCAGGCTCAGCGGTCCTGCCGTCCTGCTGGTGCAGAGCTGTCCCCTGGCCTCTCCCTGGGACCATGTCCCTCCTGACTTGCACCCACCCTCCCTCTCCCTTCCAGGGCCACCTCAGCGAGGTCTCCCTTGCTCTTAAACCACCCCTGCCGCTACCTGTCCCTGTCCCCTAACCTGGGAGGTTTCTTCTGCACACCCATCTCTGCCTGACATGATGTCATCTGCAAAATGAGAAAACCAATAATATTAACATCCCAGCATCTCATGAGCATGTACTCTTCATGGTCTCTATCCCCTGAAAGCCACTATGGCCACCAGGCACTCATTCTCCTCTTATTTGTGTTTCCTAGAGGGGGGTAGGGGCTGGGGACGATGAGGTGGGCACAGGGACAGGAAGGAAGGAGGGTGGTTTTGCTAAGAAAAAAGGCACTGATCTACAGGTTCCATGCAGAAGGCACCATTCTGCTCCCCTTAGGCTTACAATGTCTGAAGTCCTGGGACAGAGGGAAAAGGAGGATAAATAGGAGTGTGAAGGTGTGTGTGTGTGTGTGTAAGATTCTCGCATTCTGTATTAATGGCTTTGCCTGTTTCATTTTCTGTCATACCCTCAATGCCTAGAATAGTATCTGCTCTGTTGGGCTTTGCACAATACTGGTGGAAGGAAGGAACGAACGAAGGAGGGAGGGAGGGAAGAATGGCTTTTCTCCCAGTGGGCCTGAGCCTGCTGCCCACAGAGCCTTCACCCGTAGACATGAATTTCAAAGCCACCCCACCCAGTTCTGCTCCCCCACATCCTTGAGAAGATTCTCATCCCCCACTGGCCACACGAGTGTGCTCGGCGGGAGCAGACGCAGGTGGAGGAGCTCCTTGAAACCGGCAGGGTAAACAGGGTGGGCACTGCTTCACTGAGTGTCCTCGGGCGGGGTGCCAGCACCCACAGCTGCTCTATAAAGGCTCCCTGCCTGGAGCCCTGGGGTGGCAGCCGCTTCCACTCCTTCGTCCCCGGAGGGGCCCAGAAAAATGGCCTTGGCCCTGCGGGTCTTCAGTCTGCTGGGCTCAGCCTGCTTGGTGTCTGCCAACATCTTCGGTGAGTTCTGAGCCCGAGGCCACGGAGCGGGGGCCCTGGTGGGGGCTCTCAGGCTGGAGCTCTGAGGTCGCCTCGCTCCGCCCCAGGGCCTGAGAACACTGGTGGTCTCATTTAATCCCCCCGATGTCCCAAGGTCTGTTATTCGCTCTTTCCTTTCAGAAGAAGAGACAGTTTTTGAGAGGGAGACTGCCTGCCTGAGGTCCCAGAGCCAGTGACTGGGGGAGGGGAGATGGGACACTGGATCTTCCTAATGCACTTTTAGCTCATCCCAACCCCTACCCTTTCAGCGAATTTTGACATTCACATTGTTTTTTAATTCCCTTGGCTTTCTCAAGGCTTAGGTCATCCCTGTGAGATATTCAAGAAGTAGTCAGCAAGTAGTGAAATAAACCAGTCAGGCTGTGGTGTGAACTGGTCTGAGATTAGCTGTCGCTCAGCCAACTACTGTATGACTGGATAAGTCTAAGCTTCAGTTTCCTCCTGGAAAAAGAAGCAAATGTCACCTCACAAGGCAGCAGCGGTTTCTGAGCAAGCTCCTGTATGTTACCCACACTCTTCATGGAAAATAAGACCCACGGGAGTTCCTCGTGTCCCTGCGCTGTGCCAGGAAGGTGCCATCTAGTGAGGGCTTGATGGGTTCAAGAACACCTCCTTTAGGGGCTCCTGAGCGAGCCCCACCTTGGTCTGGGGGAATGGGCCATCTGAGGGTTTATTTTGAGTCCTTCCCTTGCCAGCTGCATGACCTTGAGCAGGTCGCTGTCATTGCCCCAGGCTTTGTGCCCCATGGGTAACATGGAAATATCGCTTCCCAGGGGAGTGTTGAAGATTAAGTGAGTTAATGGCATCTTTGAAAAGTGTGAATAGTGGCAAAATTGCAAGTTAGAATCTAATTATGATGGTGCTGCTAGAAATAAAACCCAGAAGAGTGTCTGTGCTTAAGCAAGCCCTTCAGTGTTGCTGGAATCCATCCCACTCTTTCCTGATGAGTCGCTTCCTTTTTTGTAGAATATCAGGTGGATGCTCAGCCCCTCCGTCCCTGTGAGCTACAGAGAGAAAGTGCCTTTCTGAAGCAGGCGGACTATGTTCCTCAGTGTGCAGAGGATGGAAGCTTCCAGTAAGGCTCATTTCAGCCACATGGGCCCTTATGTCCTAGGGGCCCTTAAAATGCATCTCCTGCCCCACTCCCCTGCCCCATCCTTCTCCCGGGCCCTGCTTCTCCCAGCCAGCACCTAGGGCACCCCCTCTTCCCTGCCAGAGCTTCTACCGTAACTGCTTTAATAAAAGGTGGTGGGGAAGAAATGATTTGTGCTTTGGTGTCTCCTCTCCTGCATCCTCTACTCCGAGTGGGGAAAGTAGAAGCTGCTGGACTTCCAGGTCAGTGGCTGCCTCCAAGTCCTGCTGACTGAGTCCTGCTTTCTGGGCTGCATGCTCCTTTCCCCAACCCCTCTCTGGTGAGCTCCTCTCTGAATGGGGATTTTAGCTGCCTTAACATGAGCTTGAGTCTGGGATTGTTTGCTGTAGAGTGAAGTGCTGGTCGAAACAACTCCCCCAGCAGAATACACAGGAATCCTTTGCATGTGTGTGCAATTTCACGTTCCCTGTGCCGTGCCCTCACGTTGACCTAGGAGACCTCTGTCTGTACTGTGTTCCCGGAGTCATCGTGAAACCTCCCTCCCTGCCCTCTTAACATGCGCAGCAAACTCCTACAGACTCCCAAGAGTGCACAGAGTTACTTCTTTCTACTCCCCGCTTGGATCTCTGGGAATTCTGGCATTGCAGGAGTTGGGAGGAAGGTTCACTTTACCGGCCTTAGTTATGCAGCTATTCCACTTCTCTTGCTCCAGCCACTTGGAGTTTCCAGTCGGCCCTGATCCTCCTCCTTGGAGGCTTTGCATGTGCTGTTTTTACATCTTTACCTGGAGCACCTTTCACCTTCTTATGCTTCTAGGATGACACCTGATCATCCAGTTGGCCTTAGTTTAGCCATTACTCCCCTTGGAAAGCCCCACAAATGTGCTTCCCTGCGTAACCCCCAACCAGGCCCTGCTCTCTGCTGGCTCTGACCCCCCTGAGCTTTCACCTGCCCCCGGTGGGCACTGCCTTAAGCCTCTGCCGCCTTGTTGTGGCGGTCATGCACCACGGTGGGCACTGCCACAGCGCCTGCAGACCAGATGGGTGGAGAATCAGGGACGGATACTGCAGAGTTAGCAAGACAGGAAAAGGGGTGCTTTTCCTTCCCCAAGTCACCCACCCCCTTCACTCCTCTCTGCAATGTAAATGAACTAAAACTTGGAAGAGGAGAAAGGAAGAAAGGTTAACGGGTTGTGGCTCCAGGGGCTGACAGTGGTGTCAGCCTGGTGTGTCTCTCCTGTCCTCAGGTCTGTTCAGTGCACCAATGACGGCCTCTCCTGCTGGTGTGTGGACACCGACGGCAGGGAATTGCCTGGCAGCCGGCAGCCTGGGTGGCCTGCAGCATGTGAGTGGGAAGGAGGGAGCTTGTGCCTGGGCAGGTCTCAGTCTGGCCTGCTGGATCTCCCTCTGTGAATTGGGATGACAGTCCCCACACATGGGCCCCATTTCTTATAGGAATGCTGTGATAATCAAGTGGGACAATCAAGTCACTGATTCAGCAATTAGCTGCCCTGCGTGCCAGGCAGGGAAAACGGTGCACAGACATCAAAGGCCTCTGATGCCAGAAAGTTGCCATGTATACATGAAGTGTTTTCGTACCTGAAATGTTTCTAAAATTTGAGACTTAGATTGAAAATTTCCCCGTTAAAATAATTACTATCATGAGTAGTCAAAGAAACACAGTCCCCATTTAAAGCAGGTCATAGTTACGCCTTGAACAAAGTTTAAGAGTTTAAGCTGGTCACCTTAAAATGGTGGAATTGGGCCTGGTAACAAAGCTATTACTTAAGAGAAAAGCTGTTTGGGACACTGATTTTTACACAGCCAGCAGGGCTGGCTTGGCGAGCAGGCTGGCTCCCCCCACCCTCTGGCTGAATGACCCCGGCCAGGTCTCTTGCTCTCACGCTCCTCACCTGTAACAGGAATATAGGATCTGCCTCAGAGCATGTGTGGGGATTTAAAACATTGTGAAACACTGGGCACGCAGTAGGTATCAATAGGGGCAGAAATGATTAATGTCCTTAATCATGTCCCCGAAGAAGGCGTGTACTTCAAATCTGCTTGTCCCTGATTTGGTCCACAGGATGCTGGAAGGAATAAAGCTGCATAGTCAGAACGCTGGTCCTGAGCCTACTGCCAGCTCATTGGCATCCGTAGGCTGGTGGTTCCCTGTCAGCTGTGGGAGGCACGCCCTCCCAGTTCTAGGGAGGGAGCGGGGTGCTCCTGGGCTTGGCCCTCTATCTATCCCGATGGCCCTGCCCTGACGCTGCTCTTTGTGCCTTAGGTCTGTCCTTCTGCCAGCTGCACAGGCAGCAAATCTTGCTGAGCGGCTATATTAACAGCACAGCCACATCCTACCTCCCTCAGTGTCAGGAGTCGGGGGATTACGAGCCCGCGCAGTGTGACCTGCAGCGGGAGCAGTGCTGGTGTGTGGATGCCGACGGGATGGAGGTGTATGGGACCCGCCAGCTGGGGAGGCCAGTGCGATGTAAGTGTCTGGAGCACCAGCATCCCAGAAGAGGAGGGCGTGGGCTGCTTTCCACACACAACCACACTTGGTCAGGTCTCCATGACCTGTCCCCTGGGACAGGTCAGAGACCCTGGCCCTCAATGCAGAAAGCGAAAGCATTTGAAGGAAGGTTATGTCCCTTCTAATATTTCCAGCTGATGGGCAAATAGCATTTGCTGGCTGATGGTCAGCACGTCAGCAGGATTCCAGTGAGCATTTGCAGGACTCCTGTTGCAGACCTTGGTCCCTGTGTGGTCCCTAACGGTCACATGTGTGGTATGACCATGAGCCTTGAGGCTACAGGAGCACACACCTTCCTCAGACATAAGAATTTAACATCTCTTCCTTGGAAATGTGTAGGTCCGAGGAGCTGTGAGATAAGAAACCGCCGTCTTCTCCATGGCGTGGGAGACAAGTCGCCACCCCAGTGTTCTCCAGATGGAGGGTTTATGCCCGTGCAGTGCAAGTTCGTCAACACAACAGACAGGATGATTTTCGACCTGGTCCACAGCTACAACAGGTAAGGGCAGCCGGTCCCTGGGGCGCGCCCGAGGCTGGGCCTTCCCTTCCTCTGCCAAAACTCCTACTCATGCTGGGGCTGGAGGTTTTGATAAGGAATACACACAGCCTGGTCGGAAGTGAGAGAGGCCTGAGCCTCATATTCTGTGAGTGGACATCTGCAGGGCGCCAGCATTTTAGCACAGCAAGCTGGCAGTAGTTATCCAAAGGAGGAGTACGTGGACCCTCTGGCCCAGCTGGCCTGTGGAAATAACGCCAGAACATGAAGACATCTCTACTAGGATGTCCACTGCATCATTTCCCATTTGAGCAGACAACTGGGAGCAAAGCAACTAAACACCTTAGGCTGAGTAAACGTGTACCCACCATACGTATCTATGTAGCCATTAAACAGGATGCATCAGAACTACACCAGTTGATTTGGAGAGGATTCCACAGCATATTATGATAATATGACATAAGATATGAGGTACAGATAATATGATTTAATTTTTAGACAACCAAAAAGATCCGTTTATATGCATATATGGTTATATGACTGCTTGTATCTGTATAGAACCAGGTGAGCACAGAGAAGAATATGAAGAAGCGCATACTGGGGGCTATTACAGCTACTTTGAGGGTCAGAGATGCTATGGATAAGGAGGAATAGGGAGGAGAGGGAGTCAGCAGAAAAGGAAAAAAAAGTCACTATAGAAAGCATAGATTTTTATAAATTGTGTATATGTATGTATGCACTTATAACTAAGTTTAATTTAAATATTTAAACAACTATAAAAAGGAAGATGCATTATAGATCACGGCCCAGATAATTGGATAGCTTCTGGTTATTCAAGATGGCTATTTTATTATTGTACAGGGTCCACCCAGACTTCAGATATGATTGAAATGTTCTGAGTAAAAATAAGTAAGAATATTAGTCTGTGAATACTGATAGGAATTCTCTGGAAGAACCTGAGACTTTCTGGGGCTGACCTTCAAACGACCAGTTTCTTTGCTATGTGAGAGAAAGAACGCTCATGGGCTGTGCCAGGAGGGGTCATAGACAAGCAGCCTGTGAACAGGAACTCTTCCATAGAAAGGGCTTGTTTGAGCTGCATGATATTTTTAAAACTGGGGAATCCGAAGTTGAACTCGATGAAATTTCTGTCTGTGTGGGTAAAAACAGTTGAGCATTAGCAATTGCATGTGTTCAACCTAACATACAGAATTCTGAGCTTCTGATTTTAACAAGGGTGGGAGGCTGTATGCATTCTTTCATGGCACCACGAAACTGGTCTTGGGTGGTTCTTTTTGGACGGAGTGCATCCCTTCAGTGCTCTGGGACCCTCTGAGTCCATTGCCATACTCTGGCCTGCTCCCTGCTCCCTCTATCTGCATTACCTGCTTGTCCCTATAGCGTTGCCTCTGTGACTCTCCTTCTGATTCTGACCTGTCATTTGCCCTGAGCCTCAGGGTCCCCATCTATAAAACAGAGACAACATCCCGCTCACCAGGTCCTGGTGAAGATCTGACTGCGGAAAGGGTGAATCATTATGCGTCCGTAGGGGATCCTTGCTCATCACCTGATTCACCAAACCCAGAGGAGGTTTCTCCTCCAGGCCTAGAGTGGGCCTGCCTGTGTGCACATAAGAAATCCTAAACAGCCTGATTCACAGGGCTCATTGATGCAAACCAGTGTGTGCACAGTCAAGTTCAACTGCTGCTTACTATATACAGGGAATCTGTTGTCCTTTTGCCTACTTTAATACTTCCAAAAATAATTGGGCAATTATGTTCTCTAGCATTAAACGAGGACTTAGAGCACAAAGGTTCAAGAGCTCACTCTGGGAAGCACAATTAGTGGGTGCTAAAGCTGTCTGGTCCTTTAACTATCCCACATAGCTTTGGCCCGACTCTGCTCCCCTGCAGTGCATAGCACAGAGCTGTGCACACATTAGGCCTACAGTCAGTGAGTGCTTAGAATCAAAGCATCAAAGAACTTTGAGGGGGCCAGCTTGGGGCACTGTTCACAGCTCCTTCCACAAGAGGGCAGCCAAGTTCAATGCAAGAGATGAGGACTAAGCATCCATTGTTGAAGACAGACAGATGCAAACATTTACTCCTGAAATGGGATCCTTTCTTTTATGTAAGCAAGCATATCTCAGGGCGAATTCTGATTTAGGAAGGTCCTGGGAAGGGTCAGGCAGTTGGTTACTGGAAGCTCAGTTGTAATCAGAGATTTTCTGTTAAGCAGACCTGGGCAATGCCAGGCCCAGGGACTCCAGCACCAACTGGAAGGAGTGGAGAGTTTGGGCTTAGCACCAGAGCTGCAGATAAAGCACAGGATGACCAGTTACCTTTGAAGTTCAAAGGTGCAAGGACTAAGGTGTTAGTATAAACCTGACCCCAATATTGCATCAAGAATGTTAAGCCTGGTGTGTGTGTGTGTGTGTGTGGTATATCTTAATAATCATCAGGCTTGGGTTTAGGAAAGAAAGGCCTGTGGTCAGGGAAGAGCAGAGCTGGTGCTCAGAGGCAACACTGTGAGTCTGGAGGCTACTTCACTGCTCTAGGTGAGAGGTGGGCTAGAGAGGTGATAGGGAGGATGATGGAGAGGTGAGGTGGGGTTGGAGGAGTATGTACTGGGCAGAACCCATAGAACTTGGTGAAGGAATAGATATGGAGGGTGAGGGAGAGGAAGAATCAAGGATGACCTCGAGGTCTGGTTTCTAGATGGATCCTAGGGGATAAGTTTAGAGAGGAAAAATCATAAATTTGATTTTGGAATATTGAATCTGAGGGCATTCTTTTGGGAAGTTCACAGATAAGTAGCTCAAGGCAAGTTGACGTCTTTCCATGGGGTGATGAGGGCCCATTGGGCTGGAAGCCTGTCGGGAGCTCATTTGCCAAACTGTGGTAGGTTGCTAATGAGTTGGATGCTAATTTGCAATGACCTTGGCCATAGTGCTTGCCCATTTGAAGCAGGTCCTTTTGCCTCTGGAAGAAGACCACTGCTGACTACACCTGTATGACTGGTGACTCTTAAAAACCATGTTGTGATGAGGAATAAGCTTCAGTGTTTCTTCTGACTCTTTCCCCGCTCTTGCCCAACCACGAACTAGAGTAATGCACTCTGACTACGCAGATTGTAGATAAACATCGTAGGAGTTGACGCCATTACCAAGACCTTTGCGTCTGAGTTAAAATTAAGTTAATTGGTTTCCTTATCAGCCGTTGTTCTCAGTGACTAAGCTCATTCAAACTTCCTGAGCAACCAGCCTCACCTCAAATACCTTGCAACCCACGTTATCCAGAGAATCCATTGAGAAGGACCAGACGCACCTTGGCATGTGGCAAAGGGGCATCATTACCTGAACTTGTGGGCAACCACATGGAGAAATCCTCACTGACGAACCATCTGATTATCCTCCCATAGGTCTTGTGCGGTGTGGTCTGCACTGCACCAGGCTCTATGCTAGCTTACAGCTCCTACCTTGAAGAGCGGTCCTCTAGTAGGAACCAAATAAATTGCTAATTAACTGATGGTTAGATTTCTGGAGGGACTGTCGCAGGTGGAGAATCTGACTGAGCAGGTGTGTCCACTACCTGAGCCCAGAAGCAGGAACCCTGCTCTGCAAGGGAGCACAACCCGTTGCCTGCAGGGACTGACGTTTTGTGTTCCGCGAAGCCTTATTTGTGATTTCTCTAAGTTGGCCACAATCTGACATAAACTCAGAAATCATTTCCCACCCCACTACTATTTTCTTTTGTGAGTACTCTTTTATGATCATCCTGACACTTTGCTTTTTATCCAGCGCAAAGGGAAGCATCCTTTCCCAGTAGATTAAATAGATACATATTTTGTTTTTAAATTTTGTGTTGATTTTTCTCTTCCTGTTCTGATATGTCCAGAATCACGAGGAAGGCAAAATAAGGGTGGAAAATCAGAAGAAGGAAAGGTGAAGATTGATACATACCATTCATTCTATGAAGTTATAACAAATGTGAGGGGCTGCATACTGGTCTCTGAGCTTCCTGGAACCAGAGAAAGAGGAAATAGTGTAAATTACTTGGTTCCTACCAAATAAAAATAGTCTCTCAGAGGAACACAGTTTTTTACTCTATGAGGGTGGAAAGAGCTTTGTGTCTTGGGCCCTCGCTAAGGGGATAATGTGCTATGGGACTTGACAATATGCTGCTGCCAACAAGACCATCCATCTCCTAAGGCCGGTGCCTGGAGGAGCAGTGGGCGGAGCATGTTCATGAATGGCGCTTCAGTGAAGGAGATGCACAGGTCCTGTGGTCTCCAGCAGACTTGTGCCTCCTTCTGTGACATCACCTCTCAGTTTTCTCTTCTGCCCACACTCGTCCTCTGTCTCCCACCGTGAAGTTGGAGGCATGTCAATGATCCTTCTAGACATGGTCCCCAATCCGTTTTCTCCTTGTCAAGTCGTTATTCTCAGCTTTAGAATCCCGCTCAAGACTCCCGTCCTGTGGGAGCACTCTTTGGCCACCCAGCAGGTCCCAGGTATGAGGCTGGAGCCAGGGCTGCCCACCTTTCCACAGGACTTGAGGTTCATTTCAGTAGTTTGGGCTTTTCCTGGGGTGGCAGAGAAGGGTGGAGTCTAATAAGCAGAAGGTTGAAAGTGTTGCAAAGGCCCTCTGCCCTAGGCGACAGTAAAACACCAAAAACCTTAGCAGAAGCAGCAAGCAAACCTTGCTGATCTCAGTGCCAATGATCATGCCGGGAGAGGGGTCCCAAATTCGTAGATGGGGATAGTGGTTCAGAAATCAGCCACAAAAATCAGATTGTATTAGATTGCATTGCGGGATTCAGTTTGAACTTACAGTCACGGGGGCAGGGCGCTCTGAGGACCATGCTCTGTTTAAGTGGTAGCCTCCCCATCCCGCCAGCTGCTGTTGTTGAAAGAACATTGCAGATGGTCTCAGGATACCTGGCCCCCGGTCTTGGCTGAGGAATCTTGAACCAGTCACCTCACCACTCATGTCCCAGTTTACTCATTTGTAAAATGGAGGTTTTTACAGGTTGTTGCAAGGATTAAATGAGATGAAGTATGGAGAGTGTTAGGCTTAGAGTGTGACCCTCCAATACCTGTCACCTGTTGTTATTTTCATCAGTGACAATTAGTGGCAATAATCCCACATACCTAGGCCCGGAATTCTGATATGTTTTGCTCCAGACTCTGAACTCTTCTCATTGCATACAGAATTGGGGGACTAAGGGTGGGGCAGGGTGTCTGCCCGGAGGTGAGCAGAGGACGGCCCTAGAGTGTCCAGGTCAGTAGCTGGACTTCAGCTGGTCTCCTTGGGACAATGGGAGGACCCTCCCTCCAGCTGCAGCCATGGGAATTTCCAGTATGCGGGAGGCGGGGATGTCAAAAGAGAGGGCCATGCAAAAAAGCCCAGGGAAGCCCAGGTACTGGGTAGCTTTTAAGACCAGGAACCCAGAGAGGACTTTGGCCCTGAAGCTCTGGGATGAAGATGGCTCAAAGGTCCTGCTGGTTGCACTGGCCCTGGGATAGGATGTTGAGGTGGGCCTTGGGTTGAATTGACAGAACATGGGCCTGGAGTGATGTAAACTTCCTGTGCCTCCTGGACTAGGTTTCAGGACCTCAGGCCAGCGACCCATCAGTGCATTCATTCAGCACCTGTGTCTTCATCTGTTTGATGCCAGGATGAGCTAGGTGCCAGGCATACAGAGAAGACTGTCAGAACAAAACAGTCATGTGTCTTTCAGGATATGAGACAGGAACCAGGTATAGCCAAACCCATGTTGAGTAACACCATTGGCAGAGACACATATATTACATGGTGTGTAAGACCTGGATCTGAACCCTTAGCTCCCACCACTATTTCAAGATGGTGGCCGACTGCCTTACCTTCTTGGCCTCTAAAGTGGGGATGAAAAGCACCACCTGCTTTTTAGGCACATTAGCTGGATTAAACAAGTCACTGTATATTAAATATTCTGCAGGTTGTCTTTTACAAAGCAGTGCTCAATGAATGCAAGTGGTTAATTCAATACTAAGTGTGTTAATAACAATTATCCTAGGTTCCAATTAATGAACTTTTATTATATATGTCTAAGTAGGGGCAGCTAGGCAAAATGAGTTTTAGTTTCTATTATGCATAACTCACCATAGCATTCTTTTTTATTTAGCTCATACATGCACAATAATAAACCAACAACCTGGAAAACACCCATAATACTATAGTTTTTTCATAGGATTTGTGTCCCATGTTCATTTCCATTCAAATTAACTACCGCGTGTTGTACCCCTGTTCAGCCCCTGAGCAGTTAGCTGCACCATCTATTACCTTCCAATACAGGTTCGCTTATGTAGTCGTAATTGTAGTATAGGTACAGACCATTTTGCATTCTGTCCTTTTTATATAATGCATCCATTTAAGGGATTTACTATATAATTTACCTATCACTGGACATTAAGGTTGTTTTCAGTATTTTCTAGAGTAGATTGCACAGCCACAGACCTATTTGTGCAGAGAGCTGCTGGTTCTGCTAACTTACTATCCAGGGAGATATTTCCAGACATACTTGGTTCTCATGTACTAGCTATGTAGGGCATAAAAGCAAATCTCTCAATAGAGCATAAAGATGAAAAGTTTCTCTCTGGTTGCTAAATCATTGCACATGGGAAAAACTCCTTAATATGGCTTTACATCAACTAAGCTCCATATTACTTCCAGCATTGGGAACCCAGCCAAGAAGCTTCTTACAGGAATTGTCAGTTCAGACATGATTTAGGCATACTTTTTATCAACTTATGGGAAGAGGTGTATAGCTCTTGTTACTGATGTCATACTGACTTTTTCAACTGGAACTGAGAAATGTCCTGAAGAATTTCCTGTGGTGGAATCTGGCTTCTTTTCAAGCTCATGAAAAGTTGTAAAGGGCCCTGAAGTTCTTTGATTTCCCCACATGAGATCATCTACAATGTACCATATGTTTGTAAAGCAAATTTGGCCTGTGGTGTCTGGGGTTATGCTCTAGTAAAGGAACTAGTTAATGTCATGTTTATTGCCTGTTTTCTGCTTGATCCAATGAGACACATGCTTGGGTATAAATTGGTCAAATGCCACGAATAAGGACAATGGCTAATTAGTGGATGACAGCCAAGCACAGTTCTATTTGAACAGGTGCAGCCTAGCTCTGGCCAGGTAACACCAACTTAGAAAAGAAATACATTTACTATGGGAAACATGGAGCAAGTGGCAGCAGATAAAAAAGCAGATGTTACTTCTCCCCAGATGAGATGAGACCACATTAACTTATTTCCACAGGAAGAAGTCCTGATGACTTGACTTTTATGAAAAGGTAACCATAAATCTCATTCTCTCAGATTTCCAGATGCATTTGTGACCTTCAGTGCCTTCCGGAGCAGGTTCCCAGAGGTGTCTGGGTATTGTCACTGTGCTGACAGTCTAGGGCGGGAACTGGCTGAGACAGGTAAGCATACCTCAGGCAATCTGAGGCAGGGAGGGAGTAGCACACACTAGGCCTGAGAGCCTAAATATCATTACCTGCAAATCATAAACCATAGTGACTGCCTGACCTCAGGCTGTTGTGGGTATTGAAGAGGGCATGGTTAGCAAACTTTCATCTATGGTACTTAGAATGCAGCTGCTGCTGACCCGTTTGGTGCCTTTGTGCACACTGGAAAGAGGCCCCTCCCCACTCCCCCAAGGAAAGCTTGAGAGTGGAACACAGGATGGATGGATTTCTCATACTCTGACATTTGTGCTGTGAACAACCTGTACAACCATACATAGCAACACTGACTTTGGAAACCATTAAAGTCTTATTTAAACCCAATGCATTAATGATGCTTGTGAAGGCTTGGGCCCTCTTTATTGTAATCTGTTTGCCCAGCAACATCAGGACTTCCTTTCTGAATGAGCCCATCTCTTGAGACACTCACTGTCTTTGTTTAGGTTTGGAGCTGTTACTTGATGAAATTTATGACACCATTTTTGCTGGCCTGGACCTCGCTTCCACCTTCACTGACACCGCCCTGTACCGGATATTGCAGAGACGGTTCCTAGCAGTTCTACTAGTCATCTCTGGCAGATTCCGATGTAAGTAATAAACTGACAACAGATGTGCGTGTTTCAGCTAGGAGGAGACCACTTGGCTTTTCAATTTGCTGCCATCTCCATGGCTGTTCCACCAAAGTGGGTGTGGAGATTTGAAAAAATTTTAACAGCAAAGACAATGCATGCTGTAAGCATCTCAGGTCTTGTTTACACACTGTAAACACTATTTCTCCTAGGCCCCACCAAGTGTGAAGTGGAGCGGTTTACAGCAACCAGGTTTGGTCACCCCTTTATTCCGAGCTGCCACCGAAATGGGGACTACCAGGCCATGCAGTGCCACAAGGAAGGGCTGTGCTGGTGTGTGGACACCCGAGGAAAGGAGATTCACGGGACTCGGCAGAAAGGGGAGCCGCCATCCTGTGGTGGGTTTCCTCTCAAGGGCTTCCTCTTTCCATCTCGTCAGGTCATGTCCCCTGGACTGTTTCTCCAGACCAGCTGCTGCAGAACCTATTAATTACACTGCCTCCTGAGTGCCCCCCAAAGGCCCTGCAAGCGCCACCTGCTGGAAGACCTGTTATTTGTCATTAACTTCCAGCATGTTTCTCATCCTGTCAGACATAGTTGCTTCCTCAGGTTGCTCAGAGGGTATTAGAGGCCTCAGAGGTGAAGAAAACAATAGAGAAGTAAGTTTACATGTAGTGTGACAGAAGTGCGTACTGGTAACTAAACGAGCACAGAGCGGGGTGGGGTCAGTTCTGTCTTGCAGCATTTAGAAAGATGAGACATTCAGGAGAGCTTCATGGAGGAGGTGACACTTGACTAGCATCTTCTAAAATATAGATACTTCCTGAAGGAAGAAAATTAGAAAAGGTGTTCTCTGTACAGAGAGCAGGAGAAGACAAATCATAAGGACATAAATAACAGGCATTAATATGCCACCCCTTGCATATCACTAAATTTGCAAGAAGGATAGAGGAGAAAATTGTTGGAGTATGACAGGGCAGGGCTCTGAACTCTAAGGCTAGGTGCAAAGCCAGGGGTAGACTAGTGAGGTCTTTCATATCAAAGTATGGGCCTGTGGGCTTCATCCTGGAGGTCAGGGGGAGGTAATCAGGGCTTCTAAGCTGGCGACGGAGTCATGGGTTTGTGTGTAAGAAGGCCCTCCAGACATTTTGGAGAAGGGATTGAAAGGAGCATTAGACTGCAGGCTGTGGGCTGGTTTGAAGGTCACTGCAAGGCCTGCAGAGGGCTGAGGGGACCCTATTACTTTCCTGGGGCTGCTGTGACAAAGTACTACCGGCTCAGTGCCTTAGAACAACAGAAATTTACTCTCACAGTTCTGGAGCCTAGAAGTCCAGCACAGAGGTGTCTGCAGGGCCACGCTCCCTCTGAAGGACCCGGGGTCGGGTCTCTCCGTGCCTCTTCCCTAGCTTGTGACAGTCACCAACAGTCTTCGGTGCGCCTTGGTTTGTTATGGCATTGCTTCTGAACTCTCTCTCCTCCAGTATTACCTCTTCTTAACTAGTTCCATCTACAATGACCCCATTTCTAAATAAGGTCGCATTCTGAGGTTCCAGGAAGGGCCTGAGTTTGGGGAGACACTATTCAACTCAGTTCAGGGACCAATACTAAAGTAGAAGCAGTGGGCCGGGGAGAAGGGAGTGGGTTTGGACACATCTCTAGGCATTCCAGTAAGACGCCAGTCCGCCTCCCCCAGTCAGACTCCAAAGGGTGCCAGTGACAAGGGAGAGGCGGGGTCTGGGAGCGCTCGCAGGCCTCCCACCGGGGCGAGCCGGGTGGATTCAGGAAGACATGAAACAGTGAAGGAGGACGGCGAGTCTTTTTATAGCCTAAATAGATATGTATTAAAGTTCATTTAATTCCTGTTAAATCATTTCATTTCTCCAACTTAACATTTTGAATATTCTGCATGGTGTTTGGTAGTGAGAAAATATAGAAAAGGAAAATTGAAAAGCTCTGCCTTGAAAATATTCACAATACTTCCATTAAAATCTAGAGAATATTGTACTTTCCTGTTTTCAGGTGGAAATGAAGAACTATGGTTTTCCAAATGAAAATCAAGAGTACTCCCAAATATAGGGATCATATAATTTTACTTTCCTTTCTGGCATATCAGTCCTATTTCCAAGGTAATGCCACATGGAACCAATATCAGAATATTTTGCCTTGGAAATACTGCATAACAAATGAGTAGAAGGGATATGCTCTTAATTTGGAAAGAGAGTCAACAAAGCCACGACCTTTATTTCTTCCATGTCTCCCTGTAATATCCATTAAAGGAGGCTATGGTCTGCTTAAGGGATGTGTTATGCGTTTTGATGTTGCCAGTCTTTTTTTCTCTCTCTGACCACATGTTCCAGTTCTTTCTCTGTTGCCTGGCTACGGAGGGAAACTGGCTGACTTCCTTTTTGGCATCCATGTGAACCGAGGGGAAAGAATTATTTTATAAAATTGGGGGTGGGTTGGTGGTTGAAAAGGACATCTGAGATTTATGGTTTTATGGAGAAAAGTGGAGCTAATTGACTTGCACCCATGTGGAATTTGAATTTAAAATATTTTTTCTTAATGTGATTACATGATCTAGGATGTTCAGATAGAATGACCTGACTATGCATGGAGGTGTTTATTTAATTAGTGTTTCAAGGGATGGTCAAGAAGCCTAGAAAAATACGCTAAGTGTGCTTACTGAGTGGGCATTATCATATTATATTATGGGAAAGACTGTATTTCCCATAATACATTATAATATATATTACAACATTGGAAAATGTTTCTTATTAGAGGAAATACTAGTAGCAGAGAAAGCATGGTTCTTATCCTCAAAGAGACTATAAACTAGTTAGCCTTGACAAGACTGCCCACAGGAGGAACAAGGCGGCCACATGAAGAGAGTGTAGTGAAGCATTCAAGTCTGTTAAGAATTCTAACCAGAGAATGCTGGAAAACATTTCATTAAGAACATATTTGTCAGTGTGTTAGTTTCCTAGGGCTGCCGTAACAAATTACCATGCACTGGGTGGCTTAAAACAACAGAAATTTATGCTCTTACACTTCTGCAGGCCAGAAGTCTGAAATGAAGGTATCAGTGGGGCCACACTCCCTCTGAAGGCTCTAGGAAGGACTCCCTCTGCGCCCCATCCCAGCTTCTGGTGGTTGCTGGCAGTCCTTGGTGCCCTTGGCTTGCAACTGCATCTCTCCAATCTCTGCTTCCAGCTTCACTTGCCCTTCTTATGAGGACACCATCCTTGGATTTAGGGCTCACCCTAATCCCATATGATGTCTCTCAACCAGTCACCTTTGCAAAAACCCTGTTTCAAAATGAGGTCACGTTCTGATGTTCCAGCTGGACATGGATATTGGTCAGCGAAGAGGGAAGGACACCATTCGATCCAGTATGTTTGGTGCCCATGTGTGGTCAGGTTTACAGAAGGCAGGCTGGTGTCTATGAGCCCTGCCTCAGAAGGCGGTCACCCTCTAGTGCAAGCTAGGAGAGGAAGTCATGTCAACTAGCATACTCACTCCCCCCAGATGGCCTCCACATATGTGTTCAGAGGGAAAGGATAAAATAAAAGGATGCTGAGAAGAGGTACCAAATGCAGGTGTCATGATTGAATTTTTTGACATCTTTCTCTCAGAAAGATCTGAAGGGTTGTCTCAGGGTTACTTGTGATGTTAAACCATTTCTCCCACTCGCTCTGTCTTGTGCAGCTGAAGACCGATCCTGCGCCTCAGAGAGGAGACGGGCCTTGTCTAGACTCCACTTCGGGCCCTCGGGTTACTTCAGCCAGCGCAGCTTGTTCCTGGCTCCCCAGGGAACACAGGTCTCTCAGAGAGCAGCCAGAGCTGCCACCTCCTGCCCTCCTTGGATCAAGGAGCTCTTTGTGGGCTCCGGGATTCTCCGCCCATTGGTAGAGTGGCAGGGTGAACGCTTGGCCTCCCCAGAGAGTCTCCTCAAAGAAGCCATCGGAGTGATTTTTCCCTCCCGGGAGCTGGCTCGTCTTGCCCTTCAGGCTACCGCCAACCCAGAGCGACTCCAGCAAAACCTCTTTGGAGGGAAGTTTTTGGTGAATGTTGGCCAGTTTAACTTGTCTGGAGTCCTTGGCACAAGAGGCACCTTTAACTTCAGTCAATTTTTCCAACAATTTGGTCTCCCAGGCTTCCAGAATGCAGGGGAATTAAGAGATCTAATTAAGCCCCTCCCAGTGGGATTGGATTTAAATCCTGCCCCGGAAATCCCCAAAGCCTCTAAGAAGGTTGTTGCTATGAATAAGCCAATTGTGGGCAGCTTTGGATTTGAAGTCAATTTACAAGATAACCAAAATGCCCTGGAAGTTCTTGCTTCTCTCCTGGAGCTTCCAGAATTCCTTCTCTTCTTGCAGCATGCTATTTCTGTGCCAGAAGACATAGCAAGGGATTTGGGTGACGTGATAGAAATGGCATTCAGCTCCCAGGGCTGCGAGCAGGCACCTGGCAACCTGTTTGTCCCCTCGTGTTCAGCAGAAGGAAGCTATGAGGATGTCCAGTGCTTTGCTGGGGACTGCTGGTGTGTGGACTCCCGGGGCAAAGAACTTCCCAGCTCCAGGGTTAGAGGTAGACGGCCACAGTGCCCCACAGAATGTGAAAAGCAAAGGGCTCGCATGCAAAGCCTCTCAAGTAGCCAGCCCGCTGGGTCCAGCCTGTTTGTCCCTTCTTGTTCCAGTGAGGGGCATTTCCTACCCGTCCAGTGCTTCAACTCAGAGTGCTACTGTGTTGATGCTGAGGGTCAGGCTATTCCTGGAACTCGAAGCTTCCTTGGAGAACCCAAGCAATGTAAGTCCGTTGGGTATTCCGTCTACAAATTCTGATTCTCTCTTGGGGTCCTGCATTATAGAAAAAAAGAATTCAGTCATAGCTAACGCCCAAACTCCTGTTAATGACAACAGTTGGTTAAATGGTTAAAATAAAAATTATTCAGGAAAGTCTTGATAACATTAACCATTCTAATGAGTGAATAGGGAGACTGATTTGGTCTTAAGGAACTGCTCCATGTGTTTTTGCAGTGCTGATAACAGCTGCCCTCAACAGTGGCAATTTAGTGATACAGGTGCACTCTGTCTAGGTGTTATTTACAAATTTAAGGTTGATGGGATTTCTATGGTTGTATAAGGTCTTTGATGGAGTTTGGACAGCTGAGGGCTTCTGTCTAGGACTGTTAGACTTACTAAACTTTCTTGGGGAAGTGGCTAAAGCAAAAAAGTATATTAATATTGCTAGGAACCAAGATACCAGCTGTATCAGTTATAGAAAAAAGATACAGTACAAATTTGAAAAAGCTAAGTAATTGGGCTTGTTAAGCTTCTTAACCTCACACATCTGCTCATTGTTGTTCCTCCCCAGGCCCCACACCCTGTCAGCTGCAGGCTGAGCAAGCCTTCCTTGAGACAATGCGGGCCTTCACCTCTAATTCCAGTCTGGCACCCTCCCTCTCCAGCATCTACATTCCACAGTGCAGTGCCAATGGGCAGTGGAGACATGTGCAATGCGACGGGCCCCCCGAGCAGGCCTTCGAGTGGTATGAACGATGGAGGTCTCAGAACAGTGGTGGCCAGGAGCTGACCCCTGCCGAGCTGCTGATGAAGGTCATGGGCTACAGAGAAACAGCTTCCAGAAACTTCCATCTCTTTATTCAAAGTCTGTATGAGGCTGGCCAACAAGACATCTTCCCAGGACTGGCAAGATACCCTTCTCTCCAAGATGTCCCACAGGCAGTGTTGGCAGGAAACCTAACCCAGCCTGGGGGGAACATCTTCCTAGAGCCCTACCTCTTTTGGCAGATCCTAAATGGCCAGCTTAGTCGATACCCAGGGCCCTATTCAGATTTTAGCACCCCTTTGGCACACCTCGACCTTCGGAGGTGCTGGTGTGTGGATGAGGCTGGTCAAGAACTGGAACGGACCCGGACCGAGCCAAGCAAGGTTCCAGCATGTGAGTGAAACCATGTGGAGACCTGAATTTGTGCTTTTTAAAAAAAGATGTCTGGGGGGAGGGTAAAGAGTGTCAAAGCTGGAACAGCCAGATATCCCTTTAGTATATGGTTGAGGAAACTGAATATATAGTCAGCTTGGGCTGCTAAAACAGAATATGGCAGGCTGGGTGGCTTAACCAACAGACAGCTGTTTCTCGCAGTTCTGCAGGGTGGAAACCAGATTTAGGTGCGGGCAGACTCAGCTCCCGGTGAGAGCCCACGTCCTGGCTCTCAGGTGGCCGCCTCCTTGTTGTCTACTCACAGGGCAGAGGGAGGGAGAACTCTGTTCTCTTCCTCTTCTTATAAGGGTACCAATCCCATCACAAGGACCCCACCCTCAGGACCTCATCTAAACCTAATCCCCTCCCAAAGGTCCCGCCTCCGAATACCATCACACAGGTGTTAGGGCATTAGCACATAAGTTTTGGGGAACACATTCAGTCTAGAACACTGAGGCTTATAGAAGGGGAGTCATTTCCCCACATGTACAAAGTCAAGTGTTGGCAAAGTTAATGTAGTTCACTTTTGAGTTTTCATATAATTGATTATTTAAACCAATGCCTCAAATTTTAATTGGATGTTTTCTGTATTCAAGGCATTATCTTAGGCCCAATGAAGGCTGTAAAGTGAATATGACCTGGCTTTGTACCTCTATGCTTTAGTAATCTCTCCTAAGTTACCTGTACCATTTAATTAACCAACACATATTATGAGGGTCTTGCTGCTTACAAAGACACAGCTACTAGGTGCTCAGGACCTCGATAAGTGCTTCTGCTTTCAAAATGCCTTTAATTTCTTGGAGGGGTTTAATTAAATGACTAATTGGAAAGCTGCTGAATGAGATCACTTAAGTTCAGCTTTGTAGCACGTAGACTTACTGGGAAGCTGTGGTGTATGAGGCATAAACAGAAGGAGGGTGATTCTGTGTCTTCAGTTAAAATGCTTTGTTTCCAAGTAACCATGCCAGCAGTTTGAAAGAACAACCAGGCAGATTCAACACTGTTATTATCATATCAGAACCTCTCTAACCAGCCATTGCAAATATTATAAATAATATTATAGCTGTTCAAGTCCAATGAAATCTCTCAGTTCATTCTTTGCCATATTCAACATTGTCCAGACCTTTCTATTTTGACATTAGCCCAAGTCTAGGCTTTAACAGCAAATGGGCTTTTAGAACGTTGGGTAATAGGGACATGTGATGAGACCGTAATACCTGGGCATTTTGAACAGACTGGAGATCCCACTAGGATTCTCCATTAAAATGTCAAGTTCTAGCAATAGGCTGACTCTCAAAGTCAACATATAGGTATTGGCATGACTGCTCAATTAGAAGTCACTTATTCTTTGAGACTCTCTATACTAATAAGCAGGTCTGCTCTATGGGGGTATTCTTTTTTTTAATTTGGTATCATTAATATACAGTTACATGAGCAACATGTGGTTACTAGATTCCCCCCATTATCAAGTCCCCACCACATACCCCATTACAGTCACTGTTCGTCAGCATAGTAAGATGGTATAGAATCACTACTTGTCTTACCTGTGCTCTACTGCCTACCTTGTGTCCTCCCGTATATTATGTGTGCTAATCATAATACCCCTTATTCCCCTTATCCCTCCCTTCCCACCCACCCTCCCCAGTCCCTTTCCCTTTGGCAACTGTTAGTCCATTCTTGGGTTCTGTGAGTCTGCTGCTGTTTTGTTCCTTCAGTTTTTGCTTTGTTCTTATGCTCCACACATTAGTAAAATCATTTGGTACTTGTCTTTCTCCACCTGGCTTATTTCACTGAGTATAATACCCTCTAGCTCCATCCATGTTGTTGCAAATGGTAGGATTTGTTTTCTTCTTATGGCTGAATAATATTCCATTTTGTATATGAACCACATCTTCTTTATCCATTTATCTCCTGATGGACACTTAGGTTGCTTGCATTTCTTGGCTATTGTAAATAGTGCTGCATTAAACATAGGGGTGCATATGTCTTTTTCAAACTGGGCTCTTGCATTCTTAGGGTAAATTCCTTAAAGTGGAATTCCTGGGCCAAATGGTATTTCTATTTTTATTTTTTTGAGAGACCTCCATACTGCTTTCCACAATGGTTGAACTAGTTTACATTCCTGCCAGCAGTGTAGGAGGGTTCCCCTTTCTCCACATCCTCGCTAGCTAACATTTGTTGTTGTTTGTCTTTTGCCTGTTGACCATCTTAGTTTCTTCTTTGGAGAAGTGCCTGTTCAGCTCCTCTGCCCATTTTTTAATTGGATTATTTGCTTTTTGTTTGTTGAGGTGCATGAGCTCTTTGTATATTTTGGATGTCAATCCCTTATCGGATATGTCATTTATGATTATATTCTCCCATACTGTAGGATGCCTTTTTGTCCTACTAATGGTGTCTTTTGCTGTACAGAAGTTTTTAGTTTGATATAGTCCCACTTGTTCATTTTTGTTTCCCTTGCCTGGGGAGATATGTTCATGAAGAAGTTGCTCATGTTTATATTCAAGAGACTTTTGCCTGTATTTTCTTCTAAGAGTTTTATGGTTTCATGACTTACATTCAGGTCTTTGATCCATTTCAAGTTTACTTTTGTGTATGGAGTTAGACAGTAATCCAGTTTCATTCTCTTACATGTAGCTGTCCAGTTTTGCCAACACCAGCTGTTAAGAGGCTGTCATTTCCCCATTGTATATCCATGGCTCCTTTATCATATATTAGTTGACCATATATGCTTGGGTTAATATCTGGACTCTCTATTCTGTTCCACTGCTCTGTGGCTCTGTTCTTGTGCCAGTACCAAATCATATTGATTACTGTGGCTTTGTAGTAGAGCTTGAAGTTGGGAAGCGAGATCCCCCCTGCTTTATTTTTCCTTCTCAGGATTGCTTTGGCTATTCGGGGTCTTTTGTGGTTCCATATAAATTTTAGAACTATTTATTCCAGTTTGTTGAAGAATGCTGTCAATATTTTGATAGGGGTTGCATTGAATCTGTAGATTGCTTTAGGCAGGATGGCCATTTTGACAATATTAATTCTTCCTCCCCAAGAGCATGGGATGAATCTCCATTTATTAGTATTATGGGCATATTCTTATAATTTTAGATGCTTTAAGACTGAATTTGGTCTTCTTTGGATCTAGTTTTTGGGGCCAGAGTTGCTAATACCAAAGCCTCTTATAAATTTTAGTAGCTAGTCTTATTCACCGTGGCCTGAATGCTGGGCAAAGCATAAGAACTGGCTTAGAATATATATTGACTTTTCCACTAAGTAACAAGAGGCTGTGTGGTGAAAACCACCTGGGTGTCCAAGATGATACATTAGGAAGCAAATACTAGAGATTACATCTATATTTAGTATTTTTGTCTTTTCTTTTTGAATTTCTAATTTTGTTTTTGCAATTAAGTGTTTGCTGAAACAGCTGAGAAAACTGTACCTAATTTATTATATTATCATAGCAGTACACATGTATATGTTGTAAAGAAATAAACATATTTTGTGGGTGCATGTTCAAATTCTTTTGTTGCTAGAAATTAAGAATCTCTGATTCCACCTGCTGAATCAGAATCTGCATTTCTACAAGATCTCTAGGTGGAGTGAATGCTCCCTAGAGCTTGAGAGGAACTGGCCTAGAGGACAGGGCACTAGTGTCTTGAGTCCTGGTTCTGTTACCAGCTACTCTGTGAGCCAGATGAATCTTAGTTTCACCTGTAAACTCTAAGTTATGATAAATAACCACCTCAAACGTTGTGAGAGTTATAAGTTAATAGATGTAAAGCAACAAGCCTGGTACATGAAAAGTCCTTAATAAATTACTGGATTAGCACAACTGATAGTAAATAATGAAGTGAACCATAACTTCCCACGCACAGAGAGGATGATGGCTTAGGGGATGAGGTCAGGTCCTGTCCATATCACCATCTCTGCCCTGTTTGAAGGTTAGTTTTCTTTCTTTAATATGGACTTATTAACTATCTACTGTGTGTACTCTGCTGTATGATGGGGAGATGGTCATGAGAAAGGTATGTTTTCTGCCCTAAGGGGCTCAGGGACCAGTGTGGGAAACAGATGTATTATCAGGTAAATAACAGACTGAAATGGTAGAACAGAAGCGTGAACACAGTGGAGGATGCCCAGACAATGGGCTACTCACTGATTGGGGACTAGGTAAAGATTCACATGGCATCATCTTCTGGATTGTACGGGGTGTTTTCTCAGGTAAAAAAATGTGGCAGACCTTTCCTAACAGAGGAAATAATATGTGCCAAGTCAGGGAAGCTGTAAGAGGTCCTCTTTTGTTGGGAAGGTCAGTGTGGTAAGAAGGGAGAGGTTTTAGGAGGGAATAATAGAAGAAGAGGATAAAGGTAAATTGGGGCCTTTGTTTAAAAAGGTCCTATGTGTCCAGTCACAGAATTTTCATTCTCTTCTTGAAGAAGTGGACAGAAAGCATAGATAATTTAAGAGTGAGTTTTTGCTTCAGGAATTCCAAACCATTTGGATTGGTGTAATAGATTTTTTGATTGGGGGCATTCACAGAAGGTTATAATGTCTTCAAATCCCAGAAGTCAAAGGTTTCTGTTGCGCCTATGCTCTCAAAAGAATCCACTGAACACCTTGACTGTTGAATTCATAGCATGATTGGCTAAAATAAATATGGCCAGGGTGGCTTTTGTTAGTAGTGACAATTTCAAGGGCAACATGTGCCAGACACTGTGCCAAGCACTTCAAATGCAATAACTCATGGAATAATTGTGAAATTACTATGGGGTAGATGCCCCAAGTTATCCTCATTTCACAGATCACAAGACTGAAGCTCAGAAGAGTTAAGTACATTATCCAAAATCACATAGCTAATAAGCAATCAAGCTGGCATTTGAATCTCAGTGGTCTCTGAGAGCCATGCTCTTTTCTCTTTATAAGAATAATTCTGTACTCACCTACTATGCCTCCCTTCAACTTCGGATACCCATCCATCCTCTCCCCAATCCATCCACTCACCTGTGCACTCACCTGTCTACTCACCCATTCACTCATCCATTCATGCACCCATCCATCTGTCTATCCTTCCAGGAGAGGCATCTGGTTAAGGATTACTGGTTCTAGAGTCATACTGACTAGAATTCCAAATCAACTACTTGCTAGCTAGGAGCTTGTTTAAGTTCTATGACTTCTCCATGGCCTCAGTTTCTCATCTGCAACACACAGTTAATAAGGTCTTACTGGGCTGTTGCACAGATTAGATTAGATTGTCTGTGTAACTGTGCTTAGTACAATACCTGGTGTTGAGTAAACATTAGCTATTAGTAATCTTCTTATATTGTAGGTCCTCCATAAATGTTGGGTGAATGAAATTGTGAAGATAAAACAGAAAGAACATTCCGGGTTGTGGGAAAAACTGGGGCAAAGGAAATACCTGAGGCAGAACATGTGCTTGTGTGTATGCACATACACTTCAAAGGGGTCAAGGGAATTGTCTGTGGTGGGTGAATTCACCCGTGATGTCTTTATTCCTCTAGGTCCTGGCTCTTGTGAGGAAGTGCAGCTTCGCGTCTTGCAGTTCATTAAGGAAACAGAAGAGATTGTCCTGGCTTCCAACAGTTCTTGGTTCTCTCTGGGAGAGAGTTTCCTAGCAGCCAAAGGAATCCAGCTGACCAATGAGGAGCTCACCCTTCCTCAACTTTCCCCGTCCCGGGAGGCTTTCTCAGAGAAGTTTCTGAGCGGGGGCGATGACGCCATTCGTTTGGCAGCTCAGTCTAGTGAGTGCCATGCTCTTCTGGTTTCTTGTGCCATCTCTCTGGGGAAACAAGAGCCTGAATTACGTCCTCTTCAAAACTTTCCTGCCTTGATTTCCCAAGGCTGATGGGTTCCTGGGAAAGAAAAGGAAAGTGGTTTGGTACACCAGTCAAAGCTGGAATGTGTGCACCTCTCCAATGTGCTCCCCAACCCCCCAACAGAACCTTGCGGGGCCAGGGCTCCACCTTTTGTATTGCAGATGGTGTTTGCTGTTCACCAGGAAAGCCTAACACTTGTGTGAAAGTGTGGGGGGCCCCAGCCCCAAATGCTCACACTCCCCTCATGGCCTGTTCTGAAGCTTGCCTCCATTTCCAAGCACCCGGGAACACCCCAAAGCAGGAAGGAGAGGAATCCTCATTACTGAGGAGCTACTGGGTCTCAGGCACCTTCCACACGTGATGTCACCTAGTTCTGAGTGTAACTCCAAAACTCACAACCTGCACAGGACAGAGAAATGTGCTCAGAGAGCAGACGATGCTCTAGCCCATAAGAACAGCTTGACGTTACTGGAAACCTAGCCCAGCCAGGCGCTTACTGTGCTAAGTGGATCACCAGAGCTTGGCAATCGATCCTCCCAATGTACAGGAGATCGGTGCTGTAATCACTATCTGTGATTCTTCACAAATGTGGAAACTGAGGTTAAGTCACATGCCCAGGTTCCCCCGATAACAAGTGGCAGAGCCTGGACGCTTTGCTGGCGGTTTGGCCTGTGGGCCTCTGTGCCCTGCCCAGATGATCTCTGGGGGGCTGCGCTCAGAGCCCAATCTGTCTCCTCCCAGAGGCCCTGCTCTTCCTCCACCACCTGCAGCTTGTCTGGTCCCATGTCCCTCCCGGTTCTCTCATGGACCCCCACCCACTGACAGGGACAAACGGCTCATGGCTCTGCCAGCACGCCCAGGTTCCTGCTCCTTGCCAAGATCTCAGCTGATCCCCTATCTGGGGTTCTCTGGGCTTGGTTAGTCTCCAGGGGACACTGGTAGCAGGGCAGAGAACGCCCACCCCGACAGGCCAGAGCCCTGCCGTCCAGTCCTGGGAGGTGTGCTGCCACCTGGAAGCCGTTTCAGTTGTTTGTTCTCTTAACCCCCCGTGAGAACCTCCCCAGCACCATCTTGTCCCGCCTCTGTCCCTCACCTGTCATTTGCCTTTGGAGGACAAAGCACCTTGTTTTATCCCCCTTTATATTTTGGGCCTGGCAGCATGCCTGACAAGTGGGAGCCCAGTAAATGCTGGTTAATCCTCCTTCTCGCTTCCTTCCTCCCTTTCTTTCTCTTAGATCCCCTCGGTGTCCCACAGGCTGAGGCTCTTTTTTTCTCTGTTCCTCAGAAACTTTGGGACTTCTGCTTTTGGCAAGAAACCAGTTACTTTCAATTGTGTGCACCGACAAGATCTAATGTGATCAGAGAGGGGAGTGGGCCACTTTGTTGTGGAGTTGTGACCACTTGTGTAGGGTGGGAACTGTGAGGACAGGGCAGAAAGTTGTTGATGCACAGTGATCTGCCCCCTGAATGGCACGGTGACCTGTCCAGAAGATGGGCTGAGGCGATACCCTCCACCCAGCCACTCTCTCCCATCTGGCACGTCTGAGGCTGCAGCAGAAAGAGGAAGGGTCTATGAGCAGGACCAGGGGCGCCCAGTTTGCTCCAAATCCCTCCGTGGGAAGGGGTGTCTCTGCTGTTGCAGAGGAGGGGATCCTGGAGAGTCAAAAGAGATGGAAGCCCTCAAAGTGTCTTTGGCCTACATAACGTAGCCACCGTGTCCGTGGGCCTAGTGAGGGTGAGGGAGCACAGGCACGTCGCTGGGCCTGCCGTGTGCTTGGTGTTCAAGCTCTTCTGATGCAGCACACTTCGCCTGTGAGTCTGTGTTAGAGCCATTTCACAGTGGAGGACACAGGCTCAGAGAGGGCTTGTCACACTGGTGAGTCCCCAAGTGCCTTCAGACCAGCCCCCAAGGGCAGCCAGACCACCCTTTCCCAGTCCCCAGGCCTGGAACACTCTCCCTAACCTTGACCCAAGGCTCGTGCTCCTCGAGGCCTAGATGGAGACAGGCAGCTGAGAGTGGGAAGGGGCCCTAGGTTCCCCCCCAGCCCCGCACCTGCTCCCTGGGTAGTTTCAGCATCCATCTCACATCTGTTCTCCAGCATAGCCTTACTTCTGAGGTTTGGACCCACTTTACACCTCAAGGGTGATGTTCCCTCTGAAGGCACTTCTTGACCTAATCAGCTCTATATGAAAGTTATGGGGCAAAGACTACGTACAACTCCTTCAAACTGCAGCCTACATTTTTATTTTTAAAACACAATCTGCCTACCCACTGTTCAGGCATCCTTTAGATACTTTGGGTAGAAATTCTTGCCACCCCAATAAGAAGTCCTCCTTATGCTGGAAATGGAACAGGGACATGCTTGGTTCTCAACAATGGAGCCCACACGGCCGGGCTTTTCCAGGCCCAGTGCTCACATCTCTGCGCCTCTCTCTCCAGCCTTCGACTTCTATCAGAGACGTGTTCGCTTCCTTCAGGGTGATTCAGCACCAGCTACTGGAGCAGCCCTTCTGTGGTCCGGCCCCTACGTGCCGCAATGTGATGCACTGGGAGGTTGGGAGCCCAGGCAGTGCCATGCCAGGACTGGTGAGGGGGCAGCATCCTTGGGAAGCTGAGGGGTGGCCCTCCTTTTCATTTAGGGGAAAGAGCTTGGCATGAGGGGCAAGTGAACTGGACTATAGGTCCTACTTTGGCAACTGGTAGCACATCCCTTAATTTATCTGGCCTTTGGTTTTCTCATCTGTAGAATGGAAGCAATGACCTTCTATGAGCCTGAAGGTCAAGTGAGTGGTTGTTTGGGGTATTGGGCCTGTGGTTGTGGACAATGTCAGGCAGAGGGGACAGATGGCGGGACCTTTGCTGGCACTGCTGTGAATGCAAAAAAGGACAGGACACGGGGGAGTAGGGGTGGGGAGGCAAGTGCGCCTCCTAAACTCCTGGCCTGTGTCTCTTTCCCAGGACACTGCTGGTGTGTGGACAGGAGTGGAGAGTACGTCCCTGGCTCGCTGACTGCCCGCTCCGCACAGGTCCCCCAGTGTAAGTGAAGCCCGTGGAACTCTCCCGCTTGGCCCCGGTGCTGGGCACTCTATACTGGGGGGTGCCATCTGTTGTTACCCCCAAGTACCTTCAGACCATCCCCCAAGGGCAACCAGATCACCTTTTCCCAAGTCCTCAGGCTTGGAACACTCTCCCTAACCTTGACCCAAGGTTCGTGCTCCTAGAGGCCTAGATGGAGACAGGCAGCTGAGAGTGGGAACGGGCTCTCAGTTCCCCCCAGCCCCGCACCTGCTCCCCAGGCAGTTACAACATCTCACATCTGTTCTCCAGCATAGCCTCACTTCTGAGGTTTGGACCCACTTGACACCTCAAGGATGATGATACAGCCCACATGGGTCTTTGGCCCTGAACCTCTGCCTGCTTCTCCTCTGAGCTTCCAGCTGTCTATGCAGGGCACCTCCATCTATCCAGATGCTCAGCTCTGAAACCGTGCGGCGCCCTGGCTGCCCGCCTCCCTTGGCACCCACGGCCTCCCTGAGGGCTCCCTTCTCTCTCCCCAGGCCCCACCGCCTGTGAGAAATCTCGAGCCAATGGGCTGCTTTCCAACTGGAAACAGGCTGGATCCCAAGGAAATCCATCTCCAAAAGACTTGTTCATCCCAACCTGCACAGAGGTAAGGTTCTGAATGCCCATGAACAGTTTGAGGAGGAAAGCCAGAACTTTCTCCTAAAGGCTGAGGATGATTTGTCTAGTTCTTGATAAATTTGTTTTAGATACAAACTCACTGGGAGTTGTAGGTCTGGGTTTTTGTCCTCACTCTGGCAGACCCAGGCTGTGTGACCTTGTGTAATTCACTTACCTTCTCGGTGCTCTATTTGCTTCATGGTATGCCAAGACGAGGCCGTATTTTTATCCTGCCCAGTGCTAAGATTGTTTTGAGGCCCCAAGGAAATATCTTCCATGCAAACTCTGAAAGATAATCTACAAATGTACAGGTGCTGCCGTGCCTTTCCTAAAGTCCTTTTGGCCATGTTGCTAGGCCTGTTTCGTAACATAAGTGGAAGACATCATACCATAACCCTTGCCAGCTACCTGGATGATTGTAATACCTGAGGGCCCATGGAGAAGGAAAGGTAAAAACCAGAGCCTCTGGCAGAGGGAAAGTGATTCCGAGCTGCTCTCGGAGGCCCTGCAGTCGGGTGTCTTCCCGGCCTGGCTCCCATGGAGGAGCCCAGGTGCCAGGTGCCAGGACCTGAGACTCCCACTGACCAGACTGGATGGCTATGTCTTGACCCAGCTCCTCAGGAAAGGTAGTTGATGGCTAGAATATTCTCAATTTTAAGGCTTTATCCCATAAAATATTCACAAACCTTTGCTTGGATTTGAGTCTTAACTGTGTAGCTTACAAGCTGTGTAACCGGGGGCATGTCACTGGCCTTCCCTGGGCCCCTCTGTGCAGGCTGAGGATAGTATGGTCCCTACTCCTAGGGACTGACTCCACCCTGGGGGTGCAGGGTGCTTAACACAGGGTGGGCTTCATGGTCAGGCTCCTCGTGAATGTCAGGTGTGACTATTATTGTTGTGTCTTGTCTATGAACAAGTCACAGCAGAGTATGAAATGAACAAGTGGTCAGAAAAAAACCTCAAGGACACACAGTGATGGCCAGGGAGCTCGGAGGTGGCTGCTTTCCTCTAGCAGTTAGTGAACAAGCAAAGCCCTATTGTTCTTGAGGTTTTCTGTTATAGATGGAGGAGAGAAGACATTTTCCACCATCAAGAGTTCCTAGAAGGAATGCATTCAAGCCTCAATCTAGTCTCACCTCCTTTTCATAAGATGGGGAAACTGAGGCTCAGAGAACTCTAGGGGCCTCCCCAGCTGACCCAGAACAAGCTGGGGAGAGGGACCCCAGCCAGACACATGGTCTGGGTAGCTGCCTTGTACTGTTTCCTTTATTCTCTGTTACAGATGCTAAGGGCTCCCTTTCTCCTAGGGATGCTCGTTGAAAATCATTTCTGGAATCGGGAAGCTCAGTTTGGGAGAGTGCTGGGGCTTTGGGCTTTGGGGCTGGCTGGGTTTTGGCCCTGGCCATCTCTGCTGTTCCCAGCCCGTGGGGTTGCTGCTCTGTCGCTCTCCTCTCTGACTCAGCCTCAGTTTCTCCTGTTATAACCATCAATTCCAATTATATGTGTCAAGGATCTGGGACATGATGGGGCCACCTCTCCATCTACCCCCTCCCTTTAGAGAAGCCATCACCAGGAGTTTTGAAAAGGACATTTGACCTCTGCCAAGTGACCTGTGGGCTGCAAAAGCGTCTTCCTGGCTGACATGACCAACTTTGTCTCAGACAGGAGAGTTTGCCCGGCTGCAGGTGTCGGAGGCTGGCATGTGGTGTGTGGACCCGGTCTCAGGAGAGGGCATGCCACCTGGTACAAACGGCAGCACCCAGTGTGAGTGGTCGCCCCCTGCTCACCTCCCAACCCCTCCTGTGAGCCCTGGCTGTGGAGCCCGGGTGCTGGCTTCCTGTCGCTGAAGCTGTGGGAGCCTCTATCCTCACTATGCCTCAGTTTTCTCATCTGTAAGATAGGAGTAGCATCCCTAAATGGGGTCCTGGGAGAGACCCTTGGGCCAGGGAGCAGGACTGTGCTTTGCAGCTGAAGTGGGCGCCAGCACTGGTCACTATGAAACTGCGGGCTGCTGCTTTTGGGGGTGACCAGCAGTATAGCACTGATGCTACAGCAGGGCCCCCACCTTGTCCTCAGCTTCCAGCCCGGCCCTGCAATCTGGTTTCCATGGTGAAGCCAAAACGATGTCCCTAAAGTGCAAATGTGCTGATGTTCCTCCTCTGTCTGAAAAGCCATCGTCCCTCCATAGGCCCTTAGGGCCAGGCCCACCCTCCTCGCCACGGCTCTGCGGCCCCTGCAGAGGGCCTACATGTCTGGCTCTTGTATGTCTTTTGCTTCTCTTGTGTCTCTGTCTCTCACACTTTAGGATCCAAGTGCAATAAACTACATCCAGACTTTTCAGGAGGGCTAGGCCTACAGGAGTTCTGATTCAGCCCCTGTAGTGCTAGTACTTCCTCCCTACACCCACCTGGTAATTCTTACTCAGACCACACACCACTCCCTCCAGGAAGTCTTCCAGCCTCTCTCTTCCATAGCTGAGTTCACTACCTTTCTATGTGCTCCTAACTGTTCTGCACATCTCCTATTGTCTTCCTTGTCACTCTGAGCTATCCTTTCTCACTTCTTAAATCTCCTAGAAGTCTCTAAGATCCTTGAGGGCATGCAGTGTGTGTGTGTGTGTGTGTGTGTGTGTGTGTGTGTGTGTGTGTGTGTGTGTGTGTGTGTACATGTATGTAATACAGAGCTGAGCAGCCCCACTCTTTGCTCTGTCCTAGTTCAACACCCCATTGGGGAGGGAGCCCAGACTAGGTGGGGTTCCCTACAGGTGGGTGGCAGGTGGGTGGTGGCAAGGGCTGTGGCAGCAATAGCGGCCAAGCCCATCTGGCTGGTCTTTGTGTCAAGGCCCAAGCCTCTGTGAAGCGCTCCAGAGTGGAGTCCTCCCCAGAAGAGCTAGCCCAGGCTACACCCCAGCCTGCAGGGCAGAGGACGGCGGCTTTTCCCCGGAGCAATGTGACCTGGCCCAGGGCAGCTGCTGGTGTGTTCTGGACGGCGGAGAGGAGGTGCCTGGGACCCGTGTGGCTGGGAGCCAGCCAGCCTGTGAGAGTAAGACGTGCCCCTGGAGGGGCTCCCGGGGCTGGGCTGGGGGATGCTCATCTTTCCTTTGCTCAGGATAGGGGGGACCCCAAAGGCACCAGGACCGGGGGGAGGGTGGGAGGGGGAAGGGGAAAGAGTGTGAGGGCTATGGTTGCAGTTGATCCCCGTGGTGTTGAGCTGTGTATTTCCTTCCTAACAATGCTCAGCCCTGGAGTTAAAATCAAGGAGAGGCTGTGCAGGGATCCCCACAGCTGGGACCCCAGGAAGCCCGGCGCTGGCCAGGAGGGGGGTTCTGGGTCTTGGTCACCCCATCCTTGAGGTGGGGAGGGGCCTGATAGCAGTGTCTCAGTAGGGGCCGGGGTGGGGGTCCCTCCCGGGTGGGGTCCCTCCCTGCTGGACAGCTTCAGGAGTGGGTGGAGGTGTCGATTTGTTAATTTTTATTTCTAGTTAAAAAATCTGTTTGGATATTAAGTATTGAAATGTATGTCATATATATATTAGAATTTTGAAGTACATTATTACATGTTAATATATTATTTGTCAATGACTTTTTTTTTTTTATTTCTCCTGTACACTCAAGTCACAGGACATGATAATCATTTTACAGTTTATGTGAGCAAGTAGGTTGAATTTCCTATCTATGAATTTCCTTTCAGGACAATAAACAAGGACATTGCAAAATATTTATTACAGTTGGGGTATTGGATCTGGTGGGTTGAAAATACTGCACTAAGTGATTCTGATTTTATTGCAGTTACTTTTCTTTTGCTGTCCTTATTGTTGTATTGCTTTATTTAAAAATTTTGCAGTCTCGAAACAATTAATTTGGAATTGCTGAGACATTTAATTAGGTCTAGAGATTTATAGGTATAAAGAGAATTTTTGTATATTTGTACATTTATATTTACATTGAATGAGCAAGAAGGAGCCTTCGAAGGAGGGGTGGGCAGGTAGAGCTGCCCTCCGTGGAGGCCCCTCTGCTTTGTCCACTTCCTCTCCTGCTCCTGACTGTGGGGTGCCCCAGGCTCTCCCCACAGGCCTGTTCTCCCAGCCCCTGCCTGCCCTGCCGTGCTTGGGGCCTGCTTCAAGGTGGGACCCTGTCGCCATCCAATCACTGTGGCCCTCAGCAGCCTCCTCGCAGGCAACACAGTAGGTGCTCGATGGGTGTTTTTAAGTGGAGTTCCCTGCCCTGTGCTCCCAGCAGGAGGGCAGCGTCAGCCTCAGGGCTGGATACAATCAGTCTTCAACTTCCAGGGCGTCTAAGATGTGGGAGCCAGGGAACAGACTGCCGTTTCTCCGCCAGGAGCAGGTCTGGGAGCCCAGCTCTCTCAGGGCTGGGAAGACCCAGTGTGACTCGGCCCTCAGGAGTCCATGATAATAGCTCATGTGTGCAGAGAGCTACCTGTTAAAAGTGCCTTTTACATCCTTTACTCCATTTTTGCCTCCCAATGATTCAGGAAAATAGATGGAATAGCCTGTCTCCCCATTTTACAGATGGCAAAACTGGGGCTCACAGAGGTTCATTAACATGTCCAAAGTCACACAGCCTGGCAAGTGGAACAGATGGCATTAACATGAGTCCCCCAAAGGCACTTCCTCCTGCCTTACTGTGGGGTGTGGTGGAGAAAGCTCAGATGTGGGGGCCAGATAGCCTTACTTGAATGTCAACCCTGCCAATTCCTTGCTGGGTGGCCTTGGGCTAGTCCCTTAACCTCCCTGGACCTCAGTTTCCTACTCTGTGAAATGGGCATGGAGAATTATATCTAGATTTTGGAGTCATTGTTAGGATTAATTCAAAATAGTCTCTGTAAACTGCTTAGCCTGGTGTTCAGAATGCACTCTGGGGACATGCCTGTCTCCCCACTTGCTGCCGTAGGACTTAGGTCAGAGAAGTCAGCCTCCCCATGCCTCAGTGTCCTCCCCGTGGGCTGAGGGTGGCAGGAGGCCTGCCTCACAGGCCACGGTAAAGATGAAGTCCGTTCCTGCGGGGCAGCGTGAGCTCTCCCACGAGGGCCGGAAGCCAGGTCTGGTTTCCAGTCTAAGTTCCAGCTTGTGCCCCTAAGCAAGCCGCTGTGCTCCTCTGAGCCTCCACCTCCTCATCCCTTCCTCAAGGCAATAACGATTCCACTTTGGAAGGACCGCATGAGATCAAAAGGGGGACGTGCCCACTCCAGAGCTGGCCCATGGTGGGTCTTCAGTTCATTTCGGTTGCCGCACTTCTCCTTCCTCCCCTCGGCCCCTTGGTTTCTCACAGCCATGCCCGTACACTGAGCACACTGGTGGAGCACATGGGCTCTGGGGCCAGAAGGACGAGGGTCAGGCCCCAGGTTTTCCATATACTAGCCCTCTGGTCATGCAAGGTGTTTCCCCCCAGTGTGCCTCAGTATTGGCATCTGTGAAATGGAGTAATGGGGCTGACTCCCCCCTCCCCAACAGCACTGTGGGAAGAATTAAATGAGCTGATATTAGTAAGACTCACAGCAGGGTACCTGGCACATACAAAGTGCCACACAGTTTAAAAACATAGTTTTAAAATAAATGCTCCCCTTTATAGATACGGTTTTGGAGGTTCAGATGATGAAGGGTCCTCCCTGTCCCTGCTCAGGTTTGAGCCCACATGTAGGTCAAGCTGGGGATCCTGCACCCTCAGAGGGGCCCAGCTGAGTCACTGTGGGAAGTCACAAAGGGCAGAGGAAGGAGCAGGGGCTTGAGGTGCAGTTGGAAGCCCAGGCCCCAGCCTCTGCTCTGACCCACGTGAGTGTGGGACTCGGCCTCATCAGCCTCAGGGACTTAGGCCACACCACGGGGGCCTTGCTGATGGGTGTCTGAGGACCTTCGCAGGTCCTCGGCCCCTGGCGGTTCTGCCTCTGCCTGATGCCCACTACCTTTCCTTTAGGCTGGGGCCACCTCGCTGTTGGAGGTGCCAGGGATCTTTACTGCCTGCCTAGAGGTGAAGCGTGGAGGCTCACAGACACCAGGAGCTGTGCGAGATGGATCGCTCAGCACGGAGGGGTCCGTGGGCTTTCCATGCAGCCCGAAGGCGGCAGGAGGGCTGGACTCTTGGAGACATCAAGAGCCCCTGTAGCACCAGTGCTGAGGGCCCTGGAAAGGGTATGCAGGCAACCAGGGCACGCAGAGGAAGGCTGTCTGCCCTTCTCCAAACAGTATCCCACTAAAGAGAAGCATGGCCTTTGCCTTCCGGGGTAATGCTTAGATTCAAAGGGCCTGTGTTCAAATCTGGGGCTCTGCCTTTCCAAATCCTCAAAACTCAGTTTCTTTGTCTGCTAAGGGGGTGATAATCTTAGTGCTGCCTACTTCAGAGGGTAATTTTGAGTAAGGTACAATTCAGTGTTGATCATGACAGGGTGTCACCAACTCTAGAATTCATGGTAAATATCAGTTATTATTTCTATTGGAAGTTCTTCCTTACAGTGCACTAAATGCTATTTCATTGTTCTGAAAATGTTAATTTACATGCTAAAATTTCCAACACAGGTAATAACACATTACTCTTACTGTTAATAATAATAATGACTAACACTGATGATCCTTTATTGTGTGTAAGGAACTCCTCTAAGCTCTTTACGTGCCTTAGTTCATTCTGATTCACCCCATCTCTGGGAGGCGGGCATTACTGCCATCCTTGCCATTTTATGGGTGAGCAAACTGAGTCCTGGAGAAGTGAGTAAACTTGATCTAGGGTGCGCAACTACTGAATGATTGGGCCAGGATTCAAACCCCAGTAGGCTGGCCCCAGAGCCCACAGGCTGACTCTCTTCACCCCTACATACACATGGTACTTGGTAAATGCCAGCTCAGTAAGTCCACTGCAAATCATGGTGCACAATCTTGGCTGAAGGCCATCCTTCTTATTAGATTGGAGCCTGAGCTGCACCCCAGAGGTCAGGATGGGTCATTCTCCATCTGTGAGGCCCCCATTCCCCTTGGAGTGCACGTCAATTGCAGGTCTTAAAGCAAGGCTGTGCCCAAGAATCAGATAACTAACTAAAACTTTAGCCAGGTGTGAAATTGTCACACCAAGTGTCTGTTCTTTAATTTACTCACCCACTTATTTAATACATATTCTTGGAGCTCCCTGGCCACCAGCATATCCTTTTCAGAGCCCTCAACACTGGTGTTATAATGGCTCGTCTATGTCTCTAAGAGTCCAGCCCTACTGCTCCCTTAGACAGAAATCTTGCAGCCACACGGTAAAGCCAGGGGGGCCCAGGGAGGACCCCACCCCTCTGTGCTGAGCTATCCATCCTGCATAGCTCCTTATGTCCCCGAGCCTCCATGCTCCACCTCTAGGCAGGCAGTAGAGATCCCTGGCACTTCCTAGAACAAGGTGCCCAATGTTCTGGTCAGCATTGTGCCATGGCCTGAGTGACCAGGGGAAAGGCACCCTCTTTCCTGCTGTGGCGCAATCCAGTGGGAGACCAATGTGCAGATGGTCAGGACCTTGAACAATTGACACCAGGGAGGTCTCTGCTAGGAGACCTGAGGACTTGGAGCAAGGAGACCTAAGTGTCCTGGGAGAACCACAGAAGGCATTAGAAAGTTAGGGATGTGAGCTGAAAATGAAGGGTCAGAAAGGAATCTTCCAGGCAGATGAGCAGGCAGAGAGAAGCGGATGTGGCTGTACAAGCAAGGTTGTTCAGGGAATGACAGCCACGCCTGGGCCGGAGGAGATGAGAGTGGGGAGGATCGGGTCAGCAGGCGCACAGGAGAATTGAAAACCTGTGTCCTGCTCCATTATAATTTCTTCCCCAGCAGCGGGGACTGTGCAGACGTATGAGGAGAAAGGCAGGCGATGGGCCTCAGCTGCAGGGAGCCTCGTGAAGAAACTTCAGTAGCAGTTCAGAGTAAAGATGATAAACTTCTAAATGAAGGAAGCACGGTGGGGATGAGGAGAGGCTGAGAAGGGGCGAGCCACAGCCTGGGCTGATGCTAGGGCAGAGGAGGTGGGCCATCTGGGGTGCCCACTGGGACAACCAGGTGCTTGGGGGTGCCACGTGTTGACCTTGGGGCTAAGGAGCAGCTGCAGGCCTGGGCAGCACATGACAAGTTCTGACATGCTGGCTTCGTGGTGAAGGCCAGTGGGTAACTGGATTTAGAGATGGGAAGAAACTCAGTAGGGTCTGAGCTGGAGATGAAGATACAAGAGTCATCCACGCTCAGGTGTTCATGAAAAGTGAGAGAGAATGCGCTCACCCGAGAAGAAGGTGACAGGTAGGGAAGCCGACCAGGCCAGCACCCAGCTGCCCGCGCATCCTGGGTGCCGGGCAGAGGCCGCAGTTGCCCCTCTCCTTCTCTAGGCCCACAGTGCCCCCTGCCATTCCGTGTGCCAGATGTGGCTGGTGGAGTGATCCTGTGCGAGCGAGCATCGGGCCCAGGTGGGGCAGCCGTCCAGCAGTGCCAGCTGCGGTGCCACCAGGGTCACTGGAGCGCCTTCTTGCCTGGGCCGCTGGTGTGCAGCCTCAGGACTAGACGCTGGGAGTCACAGGCGCCTCAGCCCTGGGCCTGCCAGAGTGAGTAGCCTCGGGAAAGTCTGCCCAGCAACCGCTCCCTCCAGGGCTCAGGGCTGGGGGCCTTCCTCTTCCCAGCTGCGTGCAGCGTTTCCGGACAGCCAGGGCGTCATGGCAGCGAGAGCAGGGGAAAGGGCCCACAGGTGTTCTCTTCTAGCAGGAGCAGGGGTTAAGCTTTCCCTGTGGCTTCTCTTGGGGTGTCTGCTCCTTGGGAGAACTGTCAGTATTTCAGGCTCTTCTGGCATCTTGGATAGGAATTTAAGAGGAAGAGGAAGAGGAAGGGACTCCAGTAGCCAGATTGATTACACTGGTGTCACTGAGCTCTGAGCTGCTTGTTTGGCCTCTGAGAGGCACAGTGACACACCGGCCTCTCCCTGAGGCCCATCTGGAGACACAGGCTAATGCCTGACAGAGTCAGGCCACACCCTGCCCCAGGGTGGGGGGCGTCTGCCTCGTGGCTGTGGGCCTGTGCCCTACTTAAGTGTTAGCAGAGCCCTTTTCTTCTGCTTTTACACTGAGCCCACTTCCACACACACATGAGCGTGAGGCAGCACTGGGCTCCGACTGCATCTGCCTTGGCAAAGGCCATCCACGGTTACAGCCAGGCAGGGCAGGGGCGGATGCTGGGACCTGGCACCGGGTCTGCCCAGTGCACTGGGAGGCGTGTCCACGAGAGAGACAGATCCTAGACTGACTGCCACAGGGCCCTGGGTGGCTGGCAGAGTGTCAAAGGACTGTCTTTGTTGTAAGACATTCCGGAATAGAGAATGATACCCAGAAGAAGTTCAAAATATGATTTGGACAAATAAATGGCCTGTTTTCCTGACTATGACCTAGTAGCCTAAGCTGAAATGAAGACCAGTCTGGTCACAATTGGATCTAGATCAAGGGACTTGGGAGAAGAGTGGTGTGGGTCTTGAGCTCCTGATGTTGAATGCAGGGCCACTGTGTATGATTGAGCAGGTTGTGCACTGATCAACCTTAGAGTATGCCTTTCCCATGATCTATGGTCTGTACTCTTAACTGGTAAAACCACATGGAGTGGTTCTGTGTGAATGCAGCATAGTGTGGAAGATTTCCCAAGAAGATTGTCCAGGACCTCAAAATGTAAAGCAGCTTGGTTTAGGGGCCAAGGCAGGACTGAGCTTGCTGTGCGGGTCTCAGTAACTTCAGAGACAAGCCATCATGCTTGGATGTATTTAGGCTCTGGGGATGACAAAGCAAGATGGCAGTGCCAAGCTAAATGGAGAAGGGTTATTTTTTCAGAGGAAAATCCAAAGCAAGGAAAAGAATGCCACAGGTCTGTTGCCTGTGGCTTCTGACCTCTGGCACTTGCCTATAGGGCTCCAGCCATGGCAGACCCTCCAGACCCAAGGACAGTTCCAGCTCCAGCTCCCACCCGGCAAGATGTGCAGTGCAGACTATGCGGGCTTGCTGCCGGCTTTCCAGGTCTTCATACTGGACGAGCTCATGGCCCGTGGCTTCTGCCAGATCCAGGTATGTGCCTGGCTTTCCCAACGAGTGGGGACTTGCACTGAGCTCAGGGCCACCTCATGGTTCAAATGAACCCATAGTTCAATGGGAAAACTGAGGCCCAGGAGGAAAAAGTGATTGAGTCAAGGCTAATTACACAGCAGCAGAGGTGGGATCCCCACTTGTTACTGGTCACGCTTTCTGCATGTAGATGTCACATCAAACATGTGCTGAGTGCTTGTTATGCGCCAGGACTGTGTACTGTTGGCATGGCTTAGCCACCCTCACAGGGCCCCTGTTATGACTGCCTTCTATGGATGAGGATGAATTGGCCAGAATCGCAGGGCTAGGAAATGGCAGAGCCAGCTGACTGACGTGCAGGTGGAGCTGCGACCATCCCGTAGAACTGTCACCACCCATGGAGGAGAGCAAGGGATGTGGGCCAGGAAGGCTGCGACACTGTGATGTGCTCCTTGAATTGCTGTGATGGACACGTCCCTTAAGAAACCTGGGAGGAGGCATTACAGATCCTCCCAGAAGGAAACTCTTAGATGCCAATGGGAAAGACACAGAACCATAGATAATGCATATCAGAGATTTTGGCAAGGGTTTTTGTTATTTGAAGTCACAAGTATTTATAAGAGGAAAACATTAAAAGTCAGTTAAGTAAATCCGTGTTCTTGTCAAAGTTTGGTAACTCAGAGCAACTCATTTGTAGCACTTCATGTGAAGAATTTTGGAGAAGACAAGACTTCCACAAAACCAAATACAGAGAATATTGGTTCTAAAACAAAAAAACCCATATTGCCCAGTTTTCTTCAAAGACATGTATTCAACAACAAAAACAATAATACCTATTAATTGTTGAGTGCTAGCTGTGTTCCTGGCATGATGCTAGAATCTCTACATTCCTTATCTCTAATGATTACAGCTCCCTGCTCAGTGGGCATCATTAGCCCTTGACTTAAAAGTGAATTAACTAAAGCCCAGGGAGGGTCAGTTGACCAAAATTTTGCAAAGCTGAGTAAATCCAGGTCTGCCTAGACTCGTTCTCTTCCTCCACTTCTGCCTCTCTAAGTTCCGTGAGCAGGTTCTCTGACCTGGGAACTTCGCTTTCCCTAGGTGAGGACGTGGGGTGAACAGCGCCTTGTTCCCTGAGGTAGGGTGGAAGGGGGATTATTGCAAGTTACATAAGCCAAGTTCTGGTGTCTGATGTGGGCACAACAAATCTGGCTCCTTTTTCTGTGTTACTGAACTGAGGACATCTGTCTCCATGTAGGTGAAGACTTTTGGGACCCCCATATCCATTCCTGTCTGCAATGACTCCACGGTGCAGGTGGAGTGTCTGACCAGGGAAAGTTTAAGAGTGAATGTCACATGGAAATTGCGGCTGCAGGATGTCCCACCAGACTCTCTTCCTGATTTGCTCAACGTTGGTATGTTTTCCTGTACTGCTGCCTTGAAGAAGCCATGAAGCTTCTCTGAGGTCCGGTTTCCTTGCCCGCCAAATGGAGCTAGTGAAGCCCATAATGCCTTGCCATGAAGATCTGGTCAGAGAATGATGAACCTTACCAGTGGGAAGGGCTAATTGTCAGAAAGTATATTAGAGTAAACAGCTTTCTGGTTAATAGCTTACGAGAGTTAAATGATGTCACTTACTGTACTTACGTGAATGTTTTCAGATTCTCTCTTTTTTCTGGGCACAGAGAGGGAGATAGGTATGAAGAGAATGGATTAAGGGAGTCTATTGGTATATAATTTATGTCCTGTACACGTTCAATTATAAAACATCTCAGACCACTTACACTATTTAAGCCTCTTAGTAAACTATTTAAGACAAGGCAATTAGGATATGGGTGAGTGAGAGAGTAGAACGATCTAAGGAGTAGAGAGTGCATTTTCCCATGGTACTGTGAGCCAGACGAGCACGTAATCCATGAGTTTCTGACCAGAGGGTGGGGAGCAACTCCATCTTCTCCTCTGCCATCCAGTGGCCAAATGCCCAGGGTCAGGACTGGCTGGGGCTAACCCTCTGTTCTGTGAGGAGGAACTTCTGGAAAACATTGCCAGAGTGTAACCCAGGAGGCAGACTGCATCTGTCATCCTGAAGTCCTTGTGGCAATAATACCACCCAGAGCATTTTGAAGTAAGGGTTCCCTTTTCGTCTTCCTCTGGAAAAAGCCTGGATAATTTGGAGTTGTTTAAAGCTGCAAAAGGATGAGATGTTTATTCCTGGTGCCGATGTGTTGACCATGGCTTCAGGGATGACCTTCTGGTAGCCTGCTGTAGCATGAATGCTTGCTGCATGCTGGGATCTGTCTCCTAGGAAATACATACATTTCGGTAGGAGGCCTTCTCAACACTTAGCTCAACACTGACGCAGGAGGCCATGTTGCCCCCTGGTGGCTCTGCCTTCTCTTTGAATGGCCCCATCACACACATTCTTTCATATCATCCTCACCAACAGCAAAAGAGGTATTCCCAGCCCCGCTTTGCAGATGGGGAAACTGAGGCTCAGAGATGCTGACTTGCCAATAGTTGAAACAGTTGTGTATCTGGATGGTGCACCTTAGATTAGTGATTGAGATGTGGTGTCCTACACCAGGGAAGATCATCTTGATGCCACAGAAGTGACAGGAGCCAGACCTGTGCTAAAGTCCTCATTGTGCTGCTGACCTCTGTGTGAGGTTGGGCCAATCAGTCCTCTTCTCAGGAGTTCGGTTTTTCTCTGTATAAAATGTGACACGGGGTAATGCCTGTGTCTCCTCTGGGCATGGATGTTGTAGGCACCTCTGCTCTTGATCCTGGCCCTTGCAGAAAGAACAAAGAGATGACATTCCTGTTTCATCCTGTGTCTTACAGAGGAGGCCTTAGTGGGCAAAGAGCTCATTGGACGCTTCATAGAGCTGATCCAAAGTGGACTGTTCCAACTTCATCTGGATTCTAAGACGTTCCCAGCGGACACCTCCATCAGCTTCCTTCAAGGGGATAGCTTTGGCACCTCTCCTAGGACATGGTTTGGGTGCTTGGAAGGATTCCACCGAGTGTCAACCACCAGCAATGCCAGTCAGGACCCACTGGGCTGTGGTAGGTCCCCCCCACCCCAAGCTGAATAATAATCACTGCTATTATTCAGCCACGTGAGGCTGTGGGAAGGGCCACCAGGGCTCTGGGAGAAGTCGCTGCATGCAGATGGAGTGGAGAATTGTTCATCCTCTGTGTGTGGGCATGTTGTCACCATCCGCTGGGTAGCTGCTGAAACCAGAGTCACAGATGACATGAGGAAGGGGAAATGATGTTTGAAGTCACCCTTCTGCTTAGTTCTTGACAAGCCTGGGCTCTGCGACCTGGCTTTGTGAAGAAGGCTGATGTCCACCTGTGTGCTCCATGTCCCTTCTTGGCCAGATTACGGCAATATGGTACTCTCCACCCCCCCCCACGGCCACTGATCAGCCCAGGGCTTTCCCACTTGGGAGAAGGGGGTCCCGGTGGAGGGTTACTGGGGCCGCTCTTGCCCTTACACGTATGTAGGGCTGGAAGTCATTTTCACTGGAATGCAGCTGCAAATTCCTTGAGTGGAGGCTGTTTCCTGTAGCTACTGTAACAAGTGACCGCAAGCGTAGTGGCTTAAAACAGCAGGCATTTATTATCTTACAGTACTGTAGGTCTGAATTCCTACACGGTCTCACTGCTAAAACCAAGGTGTCGGCAGGCCTGCATTCCTGCCAGAGGCCGTAGGAGGGACTCTGTGTCCTTGACTTTTCCAGCTTCTAGATATTGCTCACATTTCTTGGCTTGTGGCTTCCTTCCTTCATCTTCAAAGCTAGCAATGTTGTAGCTCTCTCTGAACAGCCTTCCATGGTCACGGCTCCCTTGGGCTCTGTCTTCACTTCTAAGGCCCCTTATGATGATACATGGCTGGACACCCCAGAACACTCACTCTCTTTACCTTCAGGTCAGTTGATTAGCCACCTTAATTCCACCTGCAACCCTAGTTCCCCTTTGCCATGTAACCAAACATATTTATGGCCTCCAGGCATCAGGACATGGATGTCTTAGGGGCCATTGTTCTCTCTGCTACCAAAGCTTCCAGGGTCTCATGATGAGAAGTCTTCCTCCCATGCGGCATGGGACAGAGAGGCATTTTTATAGAGCTGAAAACAGAAAAGATGTTTCTTGGTTATTTGTTTTTCCATTATTTATATTGGTTGAAACACAAAAACTACATGGCCTTTCCTTTTATGAAATCCATGCCAAGTTCTAAACTCCATGGTAAATTTAAGATGCAGCTAAATCTTAACACAGAAGCCAGAAACGTGACCACTTCCCACTAACATTTATAGAGGATTTTGCAGTTTATGGTGCACTGTTACAAATATTTACCTCTCATAATAGCCCCCGGTGGCAGGTTGCATGACAGATGAAGAGCTGAGGCTCAGATGAATTGAGATCATGCAACCGTAGTGCCCAGAGCAGAGCTGTCTCAAAGGAGGGCCTCAGGTTCATGAAACCAATTATCCGTGGGTGAGTAACCCTGGGGCCTCTGGGACCAGAGCTCATGATCTCTCCTCCTCATCAAAGCTGCCCAAACAAAGAGGACGAGAAATGGGAGGAAGAGTGGATGGTGTCACCCGCCAGGGTAGGTGAGACAGGGTCACAGCAATGACGGTGTTCAGAACACCCACCGCTGCGAGGAGCTTTGGACACAACTGACAAAGGCTGATTTTAGTAGTTGTGTGTGTGTGTGTTGGGAGGAATGAGGACCAGTAGCCCCCATTTTGGGTCCCCCCAGGTCATGCTGATAAAGCGGGTCTGGGAGGCTCACTGACCTCAGGTACACCCCTGGAGCGTGAGGCCAAGAGGTGGAGAGACAGGAGGGAGAGATGCATACTAATCGAAAGGCAGGACACGGACCTGTACTAACTCTGGGCCTTAAAGCAGGTCCCATTTCCTCTCAGGCGCCATTTCCTACCCATAAAAGGCAGGTCTGGAAATCTGATCTCCTGTTTCCTTCTGAGGAACCCGATTGGTTATTAGATTGTTATGTCCCATCTACCAGGATGGGTAGCCCAGCTCAACTGGGAGGTGGGGAAGCGAGCTAGGAGCACAGGCAGTCTTGCCTACAGGGTGTCAACCAGTGTGCAGGGAATCAGAACCTGGCTTCAGGATGACAGGGCTTCAGAGGGAGTCTGGCCGTCTGGGGAAGGGGTTGAGTGAAAGGTTTCGCTCCAGCTGCACCTGCTCCAGAACAGGAGTTGGCAACTTTGTGAAAAGGGTGGGGACAAGTGATTTAGACTTTGCAGACTGCAGTTTTTGTCATAATGACTTAGCTCACCTATTGCAGAGAGAGAAACTTGGCTGTGTTCCAATAAAACTACATTTGCCAAAATACAGGTGGGTTGAATTTGACCCATGGGCTATAGTTTTCAATCCTAGCTCTAGAAAAATCTACATTTGGTTTCAACTGCTGCAGCTTTCTTTTTCATGGACTCCAAAGGAGTTGTCTGCCCACCACACCATTTATCCCTGCTTCCTTACTCCAAGTGGTCAGGCGGGTCCAGAATGGAATTCACGAAGTGCCACCCAATGCCGGGGACTTTTCCCAGTGTCAGCGGTAATACCTATTTATTACTGAGTTTCTGAAATGTGCTGGGCCTTACCAGCATTCCTTTGGTCCAGAGGCAGGTATTATTAACCCACCGTATGGATGAGGCCACCAGGGCATTCAGTGAAGTGTTAGGAAACTGCTCTTTGAAGTCAGGTGGACCTGGGCTCAAGTCTGGCTCTAACACCTTCTAATCGTGGGCTTTTGGAACATTGCTCGTCCCCACTAGGCATAATCTAAAAAATAGTGATGATAATACCTATTTCATGGGAGCTGTGGTTTGGATATTATAATATAGTCAATACATAGCACATCCCTTCACACACAGTAAACTCTCAACAAATGGTCTTGTTGTTAATTGTCCATGCTGAGATTTAAACTCAGCTCTTTGGGTTCCAAATTCTCTGCTCTGTTCTCTGCATCACATGTCTCCCATCCCAGTAAGGGGGTTCTTAGTGAATTCACGCCCTCGGATTCTTGCATCTGTTCTTATCAGCTTTTTTCCTTCTGGAGCACATCTGGAACATAGCTGTGAGGCTACAAGCAGAGCATTGTCCTGTGGAAATGGAGCAGGTGTCATCTCAGGGGGCTAGTCTGGACATGGCCTCGGGGGGGGCAGTGACTTGGGGGGTACTGGTGGGAATATCCACCTCCCACGACTCATGTAGGATGGCATCCTTCATCCAGGAAATGGATCCTGTGGGGCAGGGTTGGGCAGAGGCTTTGTTTGCAGCTCTGATCGGGACATTTATGCTCACGCTCTTGCCTGCAGGCCAGCCGCATGGCTTCACCCCAGACTGCATCTGGGTGACCTCACACCAGGTCGGTCCACTAAGGAGAAGCCTGGAGAAACTGTCTGAATTCTTTTCCATCTGGACAACATTAACTACCACTCTTTCTCTACAAGTTCTTATTACAGAGCTACTTCTCTATGATTTTTTCCAAATAATATAGTATGTCTGTTTCCTCCCTCCTTCCCTTCCTCCTGCCTTTCCTTCTTCCCTCTCTTCCTTCATTCTTCCCATCTATGCATCCATCCATCCATCTTTCCATCCATTCATCCATCCAAACTTTCAAACTATAATGATGTGTCACCTAACAGGATACATACTCAGGGAAGCAAAAGTCATAGTCCCATTTTCAAGGAACTCAGTCTAGCTGGGGAGGAGAAGGTGAGCAGACACCTGATAGCTGTGAAAAGCCTTGTACGCTCCACCCAGGGCAGTCAGGGAAGGCTTGCTGGGATAGCTAAAGCTGGCATGAAGTCCTGAAAGCAGAGTCAGAATTGCCCCTCAGATAAGAGCAGACGAGAAGTGATGGGTGTGTGTGCATGTGTACCTGCGCTTGTGTTGAGGGTGCTAATGTGATGAGTGACTTTCCGGAAATGGAGATTAGTGCAAAGGCAGGGCGTTGTGCAATGGTGTGCTTTAAGGGGACGGGGTGCCTGGTTTATATGGGTGGAGAATGGGACGCAGGGAATGTGACAGGAGATGGGGCCAGAGAGATAGGCAGGGACACGTGGGAGAGGCCTCTGGGCACAATGAGTGCTCGGCCCACAAGGGGGAAACAGAAAGCATGTTCCTGGAGCACAGCTGAGAGGCCTGACACATGTGAAGTTGTGGCAGGACTTCGTGCCTAGCTCTGGGCTTCCTGTCCCTCCTCCTGCACCTTGGGTTTGGAGGCAGGGCACCTCATGCTGGCAGAAAACACTTTGTTTTCCTTTAGCAGTAAATTTGGAGTCACAGTATTGGGATTAAAATCCTAGAGGTGATCAACAACCTGACTCATAGAAGTAATGAAACCCTGCTCTCGGAGGGAGGATGTGATGCTCAGGGCAGACCGGAAAACTCGTCATTCTGTTTCCGAGATGTGTCTTGAGTTTCTGATTTAGTCAGAAATGCCAAGTATACATGTACACCTGACCTGAGATAGTAGTTGTTAAATCAACACTGACTTCATTCCGGCATGTCCTACGTGTTTGTGTTTGCTGCTTTGCCAAAGGAAGGTGGTTAAACTGGTGGGTGGAGAAAGGTTTCAGTTTGAAGAGACGGGGGTTCTATCACTTTGCTGCCTGCCTCTATCAACCGAGCTTGAACATTGGTTTTCTCCAGCCTAGCATGGGATTGTGAGCTAACACATGGGAATACTTGCCACTGTGCTTGGCCTATAATTCCACTTGCCTCCTGCCCTTTGCAGAAAAGCATGCTAGGGAGTCAGGCATGAATGTCCCATGGTTCAGCTTTCTCATCAGTGAAATGGGAATAAAATAGTACCTCACAGTGTGCTGTGGTCATGCCTGTAAAGAATACTGTAGAGTGCCAGGCACATAGAAGGGGCCCCCTAGAGGGGACATGTTTTCAGCGGCTACCTTCACTGGGTAACAGCTAACTTCTTCTGGAAGTTATTTGGCAAATTCTAGTGAACACAACCTTGAACTGATAACCTCCTTGTCCCACCCCCTTCTCAAAGCTGACAGAACTGGTGTGGTCAAGTTCATGCACTTCCCTCAGATCCTACCCTAGAACTCCTCTGAGACACACATCCCACCAGGGTGGGTTTCTGGTTCCCCATGTCATGTTAGAGTAAGCAAGTAAGGAAGAATTGAGAATGTCTGAATCTGAGGGTGGGACGCACTGGGAATCTGCAGTTAACAGGGGCAGCCCAGGGAGGAAAGAGGGAGACAGGTAAGGCATCCAAGGTGCAAGATGTGCAGAGGCCTAGCTCTCAGCATCACACTTGGTATGTCTGAACAGATCAGAAGCCCAGCAACCTGGCAGGGAGGCCTCCAGGAAGCCTGGGCATGGAGTGCCTCACCTTGCCGTAGTCTGAGCAAGGCCAGTCATGATTGGCCAACAGGGAGAGGCCGCATGAGTCAAGTGAGGTGGTGCTGAATTGAGAAAATAGGGCCTCAGAGAAGTCAAAGGTCTTTTAGTTATGGTGGGGAAAGGGCCTCTAGTCAGTCGGTCTAACCTCAGAATTTGTGCCCCACCCACACTGTGTTCCACCTGTCCTGAACTTTGGGAAATGTTGCTATGGCAACCTATGGCTGGACCCTCCTCTTTCATGCTGTTCTCCAACTTCATCTCATGTCATTCTCCCCTTTGTCTGTTAGGCTCTAGCTTAGTAGCTAGCCTTGTTTGGCTTTTTTCTTTCCATTCTTTGAATAATCCAAACTCATTCCTACCTCAGGATTTTGCATGTGCTGTTCCCTTTGCCTGGAATTCTCTTCTCCTGGATCTTTGCCTGGGGTACTCATTATTCAAGTCTCATCGTCACCTCTCAGAGGGGCTTTGCTTTTCAACATGCCCTCATCTCCTGCTTCATCTTACCCATATCTGACATTTTTTGTCTGACACCCTCTCGTCTTAGCAGCCCGTCAGCTCCCAGAACCCTGTCTGCTTTCTTCGCCGCCTATCCTGACTCTCAGAGCCCGACACACAGCAGGTTCTTTATGGGCATTTACTAAATGAATGAGCTCATATACTGGTTTTGGGATTTCACATACCCTGTGTGTTCTGAGGTTGTAACTGTAAAACAAGTCTTTAACTACAGAGTCTTGGTCTTTAACATCATTTCTCTGTTTATATTTTCTAGTTAAGTGTCCGGAAGGAAGCTATTTTCAGGATGAACTATGTATTCCCTGTCCTGTTGGATTCTACCAAGAACAGGCAGGTAGCTTGTCCTGCGTCCCTTGTCCTGTGGGCAGGACCACCATTTCCATGGGAGCTTTCAGCCGGACTCACTGTAAGTTCTGCAGGGTCCTTCTTTGAAAGAGAAACTCCAAGTGCAATGGGGACACAGCAGGGTGCTCAACCTCAGCATTACTGAGATTTGGGGCCAGATAATTCTTCATTTGGGGGCTGCCCCGTGCATGGAAGGATGTGTATTTAGCAGCATCTCTGGCCCTTACCTATTCAATGCCAAGAGCAACAACCCCCACACCAAGTGTGACGACCACACATACCTCCAGATACGGTCAAGTGTCTCTTGCATGGGGAGCAAAATTGCCCACCATTGAGAACCACTGGGAACACAGCACAATAATCAAAGGGGCACCAAATTTAAATGCCTGTACACTGCCAGGATACAAGCGAGGCATTTTACCTGTGTTGTCTCATTGTGTCCTCCCAACTCCCTTTCTAGGTAAATATTATTAGCCCACCTTCTACGGAGAAGAAGGCTAAAGCTCAGAGAAGTAATTTAGCCAAAGTCCCCTAGCCAGTAAGTGACATGGTTCACCTTTGATCTCAGTATTGTCTGATTCTGAAACTTCTGATTTTTGTAAGTCAACCTTATCAGATTGAGAAGTGGAAGATATTTTCCACCTACAGTCATTACCACTGTGTAGCTTATATTCCATTTCTGGCCCTAAAAATTTTTCAGGACTGTGTGTACGTGTGGCCTTCCCATATGTCATGTGATTTCATTTGGCCTATTTAATAGTCACCTGGGTATTGCTGGGTTTTTCCTAGCAAGGGCTCATAATGTGCCTTATTATGCATCTTTTTATGTTAGTCTGAAATTGTGTCAATATGAGGCAAACTGTCATTACTTAAAATCTGAATAGTTTTTAGAGTTTTAAAATAACTAGTCAAAAGAAACCAAATCCCATTCTCAGATGAGGGCAGTGTCCTTATGGGTGCAGTGGTAATAAGATGATAATTCCAATGTTCCTGGTAACTAAGAAAATAAGAGGGATTTTACAAGCCAGAAGTTTCACATTCCTGCAGGGGAAGCTGTCCACCAGGAATTCAGTGTGTTCCTGACAGCATGGCGTCACCCTCAGTTTGCACACATTGACTCCAGTCACCGTGGTTTGAGGTGACTTGGCGTGCCGTCTCAGTGCCAGAGGAATGCTCCTGTAAAAGGGAATCCATGTAATGTACTGATCCTTGTGTATGGAGGGACTGCGGCAGACGTGGCAGGGCACAGAGGAAGAGGCTGAGGCTTGGCACCAACCAGGCCCAGTTTGACCTGCACTTCCTCCTACTGGCACTGTGACCTAGGCCAGGCCGCCTTCCGTTTCTGAATGTCAGCTTTCTCACCAATTAGTTGGAGCTAACCATACCTTACTAATAGGATCATTATAAAGCCTATCTTAGTCAATTTGGGCTGCTATATACAAATTGCCATAGAGTAGGTGGCTTCAACAATGAATGTTTATTCCCCATGGTTCTAGAGGCTGGAAGTCCAAGGTCAGGGTGCCAGTATGGTCAGGTCCTTGGTGGGGGCCTTCTTCCTGGTTATATCCTCATGTGGCCCTTCCCCAGTATGTGCATCCAGAGCAAGAGATTTACTGCGTCTTCTCCTTTTTATAAGGGCGGTAGTCCCATCGTGGGGATTCCACCCCCATGACATCACCTAACCCTAATCACCTCCCAAAGACCTCACCTCCACACACCATCACATCAGGGCGAGGCGTTAACCTATGGATTTGGGAGAGACAGAGACATTCAGACCATAGCAAAAAATCCATAAGATGATTAAAGTGAACAATAAGTATTCATCCTTACCCCACTTTGGGGGTGAGCTTTGATTGCATTTCCATGTGATGGTGGAGGGCTGTCTCATCATTACCACTCTCCCAGACATCTTCCATGAGTAGCAGAATAGATTTCAGTGAATGGGTCTCCAGGGTCAGTGGTGGAGTCTATGCTAAGGCTATGTTTATGTCTAAGAACTTCTCTGTGACTCACTAACTCCACCATTCTGCCTTGTGTTACCTGGCCTGTGTTCTTAGATGGAATCATATTAAAGAGAAGCATAGAGCAGGAGAGCTGCTAAGTTTTAAGTGATGTTAAATGATTCTAATATTTCCTTGGCTTCATTTTGGTGTTAGGATTGCTTTTAGAATCTCAATTCCTCTGCATTGTTGAAGGCTATGTTACAGTTTTCACTTACAAATACTTTTCTCCTTTATATTCTAACCTTGCAGGTCCATCAGATGATTTTTGAGGTGTTGTTGATAACTGAGTAGCTATTTATTTATTTGTTTATTGATGTTCTAATTCATGTATAGTATGTATGGCATGCAAAATATTTTATTTAAGAAGTAGCCTTTTTAATCTCTCCACAAGAAAGTTGTTATTAATCAATGGTTAGTCACATAACAAATAGTCCTGAAATATAGAAAATATGATGTTCTCTGGGCTGCCATAACAGAAAATCTTTTATCTACTTCCCAGCCTTGGGAAACCAAGTCAAGGTATTCCCTTTATATATCATTCATCAGAAATTTATTGAGCCAGTAAACTTGTGCCAAGTGTATATTGGATATGTAAGTAAAGGTAAATTCCCTGTCCTGAAGGAGTTTAGATCTGATAGAAAAAGAAGAAGTGTAAGCATATAACTATAATGTAGTGTACTTAATAATAGGGTGGGGAGTGTATGTTAGATCTTGTGATAGCAGCTAGCACTGGGTGCTGAGAGATGACTGGGGATTAGCCAGGCACTGGGCAGAGAAAGGAAATAGCTTGAACACAGGAATAGGTATTCATCTATGAATTCAACTAGTGCTTATTGATTGGGTGTATTATTTTTGGGTTTTTGGACCCAATCCCAATGAGGGGGGCCTTCCCCAACATGAATAGCAAGTTATTCTCAGACAACAGCAGGACTTTGGAGACTTCAACTCAGTTCTAACACTACTCAGAGACAGCTTCAGATCCCACAAGTCGAGGGCTCAGTCCTATAGGAATACTCACTGCCCAGCCCCTTCCCATTTCAGACCTTGTCCAAAGCCCAGCTGACAAGCTACAAATTGGAGACTCCAACAACCTCCTCCAACTCGGGATGCCAATCACAAGTCCAGCGTATCACCTGTACTTTGGCCTGACTGGCTATAAATCAAAAGTGTCCACTACCCCCTCCTCTGGTTTGATTACTTTGCCAGAGAGGCTCCCAGAAGTCAGAGAAACATTTCACTCACTAGGCCACCCATTTATTATAAAAGGTAAAAACTCAGGAACAGGCAGTTGTAGGAGAGGCACAGGGCAAGTTGTGAGGAAACGGCCCTGCTTCCATGCCCTCTCCAGGCACGCCACTCTCTACACATTTCCATGTGTTCACTACCAGGAAGTTCTCTGAACCTCGTGCTTTTGGGGTTTTATGGAGACTTCATTACACAGGTGTGGCTGATTTAATCATTGGTTGTTGGCGATTGATTCAACCTCCATCCCCTCTTCCCTCCAGGGAGATCAGTGGAGAGGCTCAAAGTTCCCACCTTCTAATCACATGGTGAGGTCCCCTGGCAATCAGCCCCCATCTTTTGGTCCCACCCAGAAGCCACATCATTAATGTAACAAAGACACCTTTATGGCTTTCTTCGCTTAGGAAATTCCAGAAGTTTTAGGAGCACTGAGCCAGAATGGGGACCAAAACCAATTGTATATTTTTATTCTAAATCACGATATCACAGTGGGGGAGCCTGTATATTGGTCAGACACCAAGAAGGCACTGGGCTACAAGAAGGAGCAAAACCAGATTCTGCCTGCTTGGAGCTTCTACTGAGTGGGAGGCACAGCTGTCAACCATTCATTCATTCACACCGACAAACGGAAAACTTATCTGTGCTCCATGCCTCCAGGTGTGGGTTTATAGGAGCATGTGTAACACTCAGACAGATGTTAGGGGTTTGGGGGTCTTCCCTGAGGAAGAGTGCCGATTGGGTTGACAGTTGATGAGCTTTGAAGAGCTAAGCTACTGAAGACAGGATGAGCTGTGGCCAGGGGGGCAGAGCGCTCAGCGCCCACAGCAAAGAAGGCGCAGGTTGCGGTGCCCTGGACGGGGCGCACAGGCACATGTGCAACTGGGTGGGTGGGACCAGATCCGGGGTCTCCTTGCCCAGGGTGTGCAGACATGGTCCTCCTCCTTTGGTCAGTTGAGGCGCACTGTCTGTGTATTAAGATGGAGAGTGTCTAGTCAGACGTGTGACTCGGACGCCTGAACAAAGCCTGGGAGGCTGGGTGGCCAGAGGGGAGGGTCACAGGGGCTCGGTGGTGACCGTGGTGTCCATCTTGTTGTTCCAGGTGTCACGGACTGTCAGAGGAATGAGGCGGGCCTTCAGTGTGACCAGGACGGCCAGTACCGAGCCAGCCAGAGGGCTGCAGGCAGTGGGAAGGCCTTCTGTGTGGACGGCACGGGGCGGAGGCTGCTGTGGTCGGAGACAGAGGCCCTGCTGACCGACTCCGAGTGTCTGAGTACGTGCTGGTGGTCATATGAGCCTCTAATCAAGGGCCTTCTAGAAGGGGAAACGCCTGGGGCATGCATTTGTCCCCAGCCTTTTATTCTGAAAGATTTTAATCTACATAGGAGTTGAAGGAATAGTAAGGTGAACAATACCTGTTATCTGTATTCAAAAACTGTTAGTATTTTGCTCTTTTTAATCATTGGAAAATAATTATCAGACATCATGAAACCTCACCTCTAAATACTAAAGTATTCATGAGAAATGAATTTGAAACAAAACTAACCTGTTGAAGTTTCCCTTCTTGTAGGCACCTTCCCTCAGAGAAGCTGGTGGGCATTTCTCCCTCAGTGGGATGTTGTGCAAAGACTTGAATGTTAGTCCTGGTTCCATAACGTTCTTGCTGGGCAACCCACAGCAAATTGCTCACATTCTCTGATCCTCAGTACCCCCAGGCCACCTGCCTGCCCCCTGAGACACTCTGAGGGTCAACATCTTCCTATGAAGATGGCAAACAGTTATTGGGCACTATCGTCTGCCAGGCACAGCTCCTCAGTAACAGAATGGGTGGGAAGGTTCCTGGTGAACCTGCAAATGTCTTACAATAATAGGTGCAATGGGAGTGGGGACAGAATTAGTTAATCTCAAAAGGTGTCCTTTCCTGGCTGTGAAGTCTTGAGCAAGTCACTTACCTTCAGCATTTTCCTCATCTGTAAAATGGGGATGCTAAGGCCTACCTTGTAGGGGAGCTGAGTGTGTTAGCAATGATGTGCCTGACAGGGATAACAAATATTTCAGGATGAGTGGAGGACTCGGTACTACTTGTTGCCTGGTTTCCTCATCTACTAAACAGGAGCAGGCTAAGACAATCTGCAAGGCCTTTTAATTCTGGTCTCTACATCTTCAGGATCCGGCTCTACCTTTCCATGGAGGATCCTTCCTGCCAGCGGTCCTAACTCAGGCTTACCTTCACATACTTGATGACCCAGAGCAAGCCCTGGCTGCCAGTCTCTTAGATTTCTGTGTAAGAGGGTCTGATATGCGCGGGCTTACTATGGGCCAGGCCTCCTGCCAGGCATTTTATATAGACTATCATGTTAAGATGTCACAGTAGTTCTAAGGGATAAATATTATGATCCCCAATAACTTAGCTGAGGAAACTGAGGCAAAGAGTATTTAAGTGGTTTGTTTTCATCTCATGGTCAGGATATAATATACCTAGAATGTGAACTATTGTATGTCTGACTTCCAAGCCCATTCTTTCCATATCATGAATTTGTCTACCTAGATTTGTCTGCTTCCTCATTAGACACACACCTGTACCCACACATGCACACTTGCACACACATATAACATGCACACTCCCACTTGCCCATAGCCTGGCTACTCCCTAGGGAAACAGCTAATGACATAAAACACCTGAGAAAATCCAAGAGAGAAATTTTCATTTTCTATTGCTCAGAGCAATCATTTCCTTTCTTTAGCAAAGTGCTAATGAATCCTAAGGATGTGTGTGTGTGTGTGTGTGTGTGTGTGTGTGTGTGTGTGTGTGTGTGTGTGTGTCCCCATGGATAGTTGCAAATCCAAGGAAAGTTCTAATTATTTTTTCCAGTGTTCCTCCTCTTGGGCACAAATAGCCATCAGGGGAGTTATAGCTGGAAGGTGCTTTAAGTGATCAGGTCTGCAGATATTTGCTGTTCTTTACAAAGGGTGGGGAGGATGTCCTTGGGGGAAACAACTTGCCCAAGGGCACTGGTGATTCCATGGATATCTGGGATTATCACCTAAGTGCTTGCACTTAATTCCAGCCTTCTTTGCTTTGCATCCCTGTCAGTGAAGGTTGTAATACGCACTTTGTAAAGCATTTCTTGGTTTGTTCTGCACTGTGTTCCTCTAGAGCAGAAAGGAGTTTAATCCATGGCACCAGGAACATTCATGAATAACAGCTCAGCTTTGCCAACTTTAGTGATGCCTCCCTGAGGTTCTGATTTATGAGTAGCCTCCAGATTGGTTATGCAAAACTCTGAGCTTAGTTTCTCTAGATAGACAGGAGGATTTCCATGTTAAGAAGCTGGGTGCCCAGTGGGATGTCAGCATACCTCTTCTCAGAATCCACTTGACTTGCCTTTGAGAGGAACTTTCTCTTCAGGAGTAGAAGTGTAGTCTAATTTTTGAGGCTTTTGTCTTCTAGATAAGGTAGAGGGTATAGAGGTCAGCTATGTAATTCCTTAAACAGGTAAGTACCTGAGAGGAATTTGCCCTTTCTTCACCCCACTTCCACGCCGTTTGTCCAGGCCTGGTTACCACCCACATGGATTACTGCTTCCTAATTCATATTCCTGCCCCAGTCCTGCCTTCTGTCAGTGATTTCTCTGCAGTGCTTCAAAGCTAATATTCTAAAAGGCAACGCTGTTTATGCAGTACCCCTGGACCTCCTCAGGGGTTCTGCTTTGCTCTCAGGGTAAAGCGAAATGGTGTACTCCAGCTTCCCTCTGCATCCCCGCGTCATTAGACAGTATCCTCCTCTGAGGCTAGAACTGTATCTTATTTTTTAGTCCAGAGTAGTTTGTTCTTGTTTACAGATGAATGAATTGCCGTAATTATATGGGCTTCTTTGAAGCTAATGGCTAAAGGTCATCAGGCAAAGAGATTCTCCCTGAATTCCTGTGGCCAATTTTACAAGCCCCAACACTGGGTGTCCCTGCAGGGGGACCTGGCACTTAAGTTGCGACTGTGTACCAGGCGCTCTGTGTTCTTCGTTTACTCTTCACACCCAGGAAATAGGGACCCTCTAAGATTGAAACATGCCCTCGGACACAGAACTGGTGAGAGGTGGATGTACAGGACACAGAGCTGCTGAGGGGTGGTGGCATTAGGATTTGAACTGACCCCAAATCTCATGCTCTTTCTCCACTGCCCACTGCTGCCCTCTGACCTCTTCTGCAGCTACAGGGTGGGCTCCATGGTCTTCTCTATATTACTTCTGGTAAACATGTTATTTACTCACCGAGTTAGTTGTTTGCTCACTGACCTCGGCCAGTTGAAATCCTTCAAGTTCATCTTCCCTTTAACTGTGGATCCAGTTTTCTAATTCTGGTCTTTGTAACCCATGCCAAAGACTTCATAAACCAGACTGAGTACCCAGAGGTAGATGCTTACCATTGGAGCTACACCATCTTCGTGATCCTCTCTCCAGGTTTCCTGGTGTTGTGATGATTGCGGTAGTCATCCATCCATCCACCCAATAAACAGGAAACTAGCATCTGTCACTATCCTCACTAGTGGAGGTTCATATATTCTCAGTACTGCATTTTCAGCCTCTGGGAAGACTTTAATTAGGAACAGAAAGACATCTCATTTTATTTAGTCTCCTAGAATGTTGTCAGCTTCTTGTCTTCACCAATCAAACCTTAGGGGCAAAGGGCTGAATTTAGCATGGTGTTCGCTGGACTAGAGCCTGCAGTCTCTACAAACAAGATGCCAAGGAATATAAAATAACAAAGGGAGAGATGAGAGCAGAAGGGCTGAATCTATCAGGCTGGGCATGTGAACTTGGCAACTTCAGTGATCAATTAGAATTTTTTTTCTCTATCAAAATTTATGAAGGTGTACAGCATGTCACTTTGTCACATTAACACTCCTTTCTCCACCTCCAGCCCATAAGTAATAAACTTTTTTTCTGCAGTTATTATGAAAGCTGCGAAATATTGCTTTGGATAGTCTTGAATTTACTGACATGATAAAAATCAATTTAGACACAAGTTTCTTTTATAAAGCAATAGATGTGTATGAGAATAAGGACTTACATTGCTTGTTTATCATTATGTCTGCAAAAAACGAATACTCATATACTTTGGGGCTTGTTTTTTGATAGTTACCTGCAAAATACTGACCTTTGGGCATTTTTGCCTTATAAATTGAGTCTCTTTCTTTGAAAGTTATCCACAATGCTTATTACTTGAAGAATGAGTTCCAAGTCTCACAGCCTTGAGAAATTATATTGGTTTCTTCTCCCATGTCTAGTTCCATGAGCATGTAACTGTGTTATTCCTACCAGATAAGAGCTCAGGTGTGTTCATGGTGGCAAGAAAAATAGATGCTAATATATCACTTAAAGAGCATCATAAAAATGCCTGAGTCACAAGACACATGTTCAGATTTACACGAACCCCATAATGTGCACATTATCTTTTTAAAATACCTCTTTCTAGAAGGAAGTGAAGTTGTCCTATGGAAAGAAAATTTTCAATAAAATAATTATAAACTATAATCAGCACCCAAGATAAGGACAGGGACATACAAGTTTAACTAGGAAATGAATATCAGTGGTAAGGACTAACATAATATTAAATTTTCTCCTTACTTTGTGACAATGAGGTAGAAAAAGAAGACATGGTAAGTCATAGCTCTCTGCATTAGATGTGAGGCAGTGTGCTGGAACTGCCTGAAAAGGGAATTTCTCTCCTTGGGACATTTGTGTGACCAAGGCTGCAAGTGGGAAGTGATTCCTTGACATAGCACTCTTTCGGGCTTTTCCACAAATGCCCTCTACCTTTCAGAGTCAAATTTCATGGAATCTGCTTTTCTTTCAGTGATACAGAAATTCGAGAAGGCTCCAGAATCGAAGGTGGTCTTCAATGCCAACGTTGCTGTGGTGGTCAGGTCCAAAGTCCCTGGTAACGAGTCTCCGCTCATGCAGTGCTTGGCAGGTAAGAGGTGGTGGGGAGATGGTGAGCAGTATAGAAACACGCACTCCCGATCCTGGAAAGACAAATCCAATAAAGCCGTGAAAACTACCATGAAAAAGATGTACTTGCAAAGGATTCCTCAGATGTATGTTCAACTCCTAATTTCACTTCCACATGTATGGTGCATCTACTGTATGCCAAGAATAATGCTATGCTAGATGTTAGGGATCAGAAATGAGGACGTTAGTTCCTAGTAGGGTTATTAGTTCCTTGTGCAGGTCAGGAGATATGTCTGCCTATAGACCCTGAGGCCAGAAAGGGGTAATAACAACTTCCATTTATTGAGCATGTATTTTTACAAGGATTATCTCACAGTCCATGTCTAGTCATTGCTGTCCATGTTACAGTTGAGTGCATTTGCAGGGTGTGTGGGTGTGTTTGAGCATATTGGGGGCCGTGATGGGGGTATGTGTCTGTCTTCAGCCTCCTTGAGAGAGGGTAGTGACTGTCCCCTGGTGTTTGCAGACTGTGCATTGGACGAGGCCTGCAGCTTCCTCACAGTGTCCACGGTGGGATCAGAAGTCTCCTGTGATTTTTATGCTTGGACAAGTGACAACTTTGCCTGCACAACTTCTGGTCAGGTGCGTTGTGGCAGCCGCGTGGTGGATCTGCCTGCTGTGCATTCTGTGTCAGACGTAACTGGGCCTGAATCCACACCAGGCTGATGAGGTGACAGAATGAGATTGTCAGTAGCTGATCCCAGGTTGCCTCCATTTCTTCAAAGTGATGAGACTTTGGGCACTTGGAACTGCAGGAGACCGGAGATGGCTGGGGATGAAGCTGACATAAGGGGTGTTTATCTCAGGAGTATTGTGTCCTGACAATAGGGACAATAGGTAGTAGGGAATTTCCATGAGAAGCACTCGTCTTCTGTTCCCAGTGGCTCACCTTGTTGGGTGGCCTGGCCACTGGAAATGACTGCATCATACAGAGCCCTCCATAGCATCTGTCCCTCTGAGTCCTGGACCATTCCTTGCCACTGTAAAAGTAAAATACAATTATGGCTTAAAAAGACAGAAGTTAAATATTAGTTAGACCCATATGAAATTGCTGTTACTTTATGTCAAAGCTGGTTGAGTATTGGCAATTTCATTGTTAGAAGAAGTTAGGACAGAAGGGCAGTGAAAACCAATTCTCCTATCTTCTTAACTCCTAACCATGTGCAGATCTCCATCTTTACTCTCCAGTTTCATATGGATACTTCCAGAAAACTTTTATGTGTTTATAAGTATCTGTTCCTTGGTTTGTTTACATGGTTGTATTTAGTGATACATATGCTTTCCTACCTTGATTTTCTGACATAATACATAACTTTCTGTATCTTAAAATGAACTTTGTTCTTTGTAATGGCAGCATGTCAATCCATTCTTTGGATACATTATTTGTCACCCATGTGAAGGATGTGGATTTGTTAGCAGTGTTGCAACATTACTCACACGCCCTTTGTCCACATACCTATGCTTGCATGTGAGCGTTTAATCATTAGGGACTGAATCCTGGGACTCAAGCCAGGGTCTGAGCTGCAGGGGCTAGAGAAGAGGCATTGGGTCTCGGATTGGATCTCAACCCTGTTACTTTGGGGCTGTTAGATCGTGTATGGGTTCCTTAACCTCAATCTCCTCATCTGTAAAGTGGAGTCTTTAACTCGAAGGCTTCTGGTGAGGAGATGAGAAGCTAACACAAGACACACAGTACACTGTCGAGAAAATGTTAGCTCTTTTTAGCTTAAAGGTTAAAGCACTTTGGGGAGGATGGCAGTGCCTTTATTCTCTTATCACTATTATGATTCTGACCAGACTTAAGATACATCATGGGAAACGGGGGCCAAGGGTGGGCAGAGGGCGGTAAGGCTTTTGGGTGGTGACACTCCGCGAGCTCTCTCTACCGTTACCACCTGGCCCGAGCGCATGGTCTGGCATTGCCCTTCTGCCATCAGACATGCAGAGCAGCTGGATTTATTTGTTATCTGAGCCTTCCAGGGGCTGCCCCTCGTCCTGGCTGGTCCGTGGTGAGGTGCTTCTTCTAACCGGACACCTCTGTCCAGACCTCCTGTGGGTCCTTCGTGGTTGAGGGGTCTGAGGTCATAGTGACCAGAGAGAGTGCTCCCTAGGCAGCTGTCAGATCATTGGGAATCTCTGACTTGAAGAAATTCTCCTTTTTCCCTAAGGGATCAGAACCAGCTTTTAGAATTAATAATAACAAAAAGAGCTGACATTTACTGAGCTCTTACTAAGCACCTGGCATTTCTCTGAGCAAATGTATTAGATTTTTGATCCTTTCATCCTCCTATATCCTGACAGCTGCTTCTTTAGTAAGTATGGAATTTAGTGTACAAGAAACACAACACTTCTTCATTAACAACAAAACAAAAAAGGAATGAACCCTACATTTGACTGCTCAGTCCATATGAGAGACGCTCTCTTAGAGGGAGTGTCGTTAAGAAGGTGGCTCTGGAGCTAGGCTGCCTGGGTTTAATTCCGAGCCCTACTACCCTACAACCCACTGGCACCACTGTATTTGAACCAGGCTTGAGGTGTGGAAGGGATTCTTTGCCAAGGTAGGAGCTCCATGCTTTGGGTTTACCCGCCTCCCCAAGGTACATTGTCAGCTGACAGTTGCCCCACCCTCACCAGGTCCTAACCGCAGGTGGGCAGGGCCTGTAGTCTAGGTCCCACAGCTCAAGTTGTCCGGTTTATAGAAATCTTTCCTTCTCAAGGGCCCTCCTTCCCTCCCCCGGCCATCATCCCTTCAGTGAGTTGAGGTTTTCTAAAAAGCAAGAAGAGTAGTTGCCTTCAAATAGCTTTGCTTTAGCCCCTGCCCCCCAAAATTCCCACAGCCAAGAAACTCAAAGTCAAGCAACTTGGAGGGTGAAGGTAATATACTGGGAAAAAAACCCAAATTGATAGAACCAGATTTACCCTTCCACACCCACACAGCAAGAGTGCTGGACATAGTCAAGAAAAGAGAACAGAAATCAGTGAGAACGGCAAGGTCCTTGGAGGCCTGATCTCCTGCCCGAGCTTTACCTCCCCTGACCCTCACTGGGTATAAGCTGTGCGCCCCCAAGGTCTTCCATGAGCTGACTCCAGCCTCTCTCTCCTCCCACCACTGCCCCTCTCATAACTGACAGCCCCCAGAACTGCTAGACCTAGTCCTCGAAACACCATAGAATTCCTTGTCTCCATTTTTGCTGTTTCCTGCTTAAAATCCCCTTTCTCTTATTTCCCCCCAATGAACTCTTACTCATACGTCAGTAACCCACCCAGTACGCTTTTTCTGGGAAACTGTTCCAGCTCCCCTTTCTCAGTAGAATGAATCACTCCCTCTTCTGTAATTACCTCTTCTCGAATTACATGTGTCTCTGCAGCCAGCATATGGGGGTTGGAATTTGCTTTGTTCATGTCATGTGCTCCAATAGATGGAGAAACTAATGAGCAGGAATCTTAGCATTTTTATCTTTGTGACTCAAGTGCCTAGCCATGGTTAGAGTTGGTAAATGTTTGTTGAATTGAATTAACTATCACAGGATGATGACACAGCCTCTTTCTACCTCCAGGATCAAGACATGCTGGGGAACTCGAAGGCCACTGGCTTTGGGGGTCTTAGATGCCAGGTGAAAGTGAGGAGTCAGGGCTCCCTGGATGTATACTTGAAAAAGGGTAAGTTGGTTGAACTGAGTGGCTTTGGGCCTTGGTGAAGTTGCTTCCCAGCAAGTGCACTTAGGGAGGGGCCAGAGTGCCCCCAGCGCAAGGGATTGGGGGTCTCATCCTGCAGGTGAGGGGCCATGTTGTGGAGCAGACACAGAAGCTGCAGGCAGCACCCTGCTGAGTCCAGACCGTGTGCTGCCTGCACTGGCAACCCCTGAGCTGCCCGCAGGGTGGGCATCCCTGGCAGGGGCCTGGGCTCTTAGTTCCCTGCACCTTCCCCATCTGGGCCCCCACGCAAGGAGCTTTGAGCTCCTCTCCCTTTGGTCCCCACCCTCTCTGGAAGGTGTGGAAGTTGTCGGGCCTTCTCACAGCCAGTCCAGATCCCCAAAACTTTCTTCCTCAACACCGGTACCCAGGACCTTCTCCAACTGCTTTGTGCATGCACATCACCTGGGGAGCTTGTACAAATGCAGATTTTGAATCAGTAAATTGCAGTAGGGCCAAGATTCTGCCTCTCAAATTAACCTCCCGGCATGCCCGAGCTGCTGGCCTGGACCACACTCTTGAGTAGCAAGGGTGTGTCATATGTCACAGTTAACAGCTCACTTCGCTGTACATCCTTTCACTCCATCCTCATGAATTCTTGGAAGAAGGCAAAAAAAGGGATCATGACCCCAGTTTTACAGATGAGGAAATTGAGGCTCAGAGAGATTAAGAGAGTTTCCTAAGGTCATACCATTAATACACTGGGAGCCAGATTTGAACCTACATGTGTCTGAATTTCCCCTGCATGGCTTCCTGGAGTGGGGGCAGCGAAGAAAACACTTCTTGGTGGTTGTAGCAAGTGGGGGAGAAGCAGTGAGTCTCCCAAGAACCCCACAGCCTGGAATCTCCTGCCCTGTCCTGCTGGCATACTGCCTTCTCTCCCTCCAGCCAAGAGAGGCACCGGCAGTGCAGGTCAAGCTAGGCTCCCTGTGAGCGGTACCGCCTTCGCTGGTCACTGCACACAGGCCCTCCTGCCTGCGGTGAATGGCCAGGAGGCTGGCCTGCCAACTGGGGTTGGCCCTAGCTCTGCATGCATTGGCTGTGTGACCTCACGCAAGTTCTCTGACATTCTGGACTTCCCTTTCTTCACTAGTAAAACAGGAATCACAAAGAACTGAGGAGGCTGGGAGGCTGAAATGAGGTCACACACACGATGCTTTTAGAAAAGAGTGCACATGTGGTGAATAGCAAGTGCTGATTTCTTTGATCGTTTTCCTTCTTGACAGAATGTTTCCTGATGTCCCAAGGCTAAGGCTGTGCACCAGAAGACAGCCAAGGGGGCCTGAACGAGGGTTTGGGGCTTGGAATTCAGAGTGGCAGGCATATCATTCTCTTGGGTCTGTAACTCAGGTCAGGTGGTCTGGCTCCCAGCGGCTTCAGACCTGTGTTGCAAATAGATGTCGGCTAGTGGAGACAATGCCACTGCCCAGGCATTGTCTGACCTCTGTAGCAGTCTTCAGCCCACCGCAGAGGCGAGTGTGTATGTGTGTGTGTGTGTATTTGTCTCTGGTCCTTCTTTTGCCAAATCCCTCCATCCTATTTTACAGGAGGGTTCCCCTGGGGGAATGGGGTCCGGCAGAGCTGGGCGTTCTCTGATCTATGGCCAGAGTTACTAGAATTTCTGCCCCAGTGTTTTTTATAATTATTTTTATTACCCATTTTTTAAAATACCAGAGCATAGAGATTATTTTCTAAAAAGGAAAACCAAAATGAAACAAGTAACCCCTCCTAAAAATGTTCTTTAAAACCATACTTTGGCCTTTTATCACATGTTTGAAAAATATAATTATATTTGTTTTCAGGTTTTTTTTCCCCTCATCTTCTGAAAATTTATACTTTGGGGGAAGATTGCAAGGGAAATTATGAAGCTTCCTTGCTGCCAAACTAAATTCAGGACAGAAATGTTTTGTGTTTTTTTTGTCTTGTTTTGCTTTTTTTTTAAAGCAGGAAATGCACAGACCCAGCCATTCTGGGTCCTGGCAGAGTGAAGAGGGAAGGGGGGCTGAAGTGAGCTGGATCTGGCTTCAGACTCCCACCTCCCCTCTTACTAGCTCTTCTGATCAGAAATGACTTCTTTTACTCTCTGTGAAATGGGAATAAAATATCACAGGGGAGGAGCAGAGGATATGGTTTCTGAAAATGGCACCAGTAGGCAGTCACATGCCTGACCTTGAGTGACCTGGAAGGTGGGACAGCATGGGCCAGCCTCCGGTACCTCCTTTGTCTAAGCCAGCTTAGAGTTTGTGGCCTTGAACATGGAGGTGGAGCTTTGTGATTTTTCAGAATCAAAGGTAGGCAGTATCAGAAGTTTTCTTCAAGATTGTCCAGCCCAACCTGTCATCTCACAGATGAGGTCGGTCTAGAAAGAGAAGCATCTTGCCACTCTACCAAGGTTTAACCTGGGACTCCAGGGCACAGCCTCCCTGAACTCTGAGAGATCCCTAGACCTGCTCCATTGTCTAGGACTTGACCATTGTGTGGATCAGCTCAGCACTGGCACATCCCATAAATGTTTATTGAGCACCCGTGGTATGATATGCAATAGTCAGGCACTCTGGGTGTGGAGGTGAGCAAAATAGAATCAGTGATTGATGAAGGAACTGATCAGCAATAAGGTCATTTCAGAAGTAAATAAGTGCTTTGATGAAAATGAAACAGAACACTCGTATAAAGATGGACTTGGGCTGCCTAGGACAGTCAGAGTCATAGAGACAGAAAGTAGAACGGTGGTCATGAATGGGGAACTAGTATTTGATGGGTGTAGAGTTTCAGTTTGGGATGTAGAGACAGTTCTAGAGATGGGTGGAGGTGATGGTTGCACAAGAGCGTGAAGGCATTTGATGCCATATTTAAAAATGGTTAAAATGCTAAAATGTATGTTTATTTTACACTGTTAAAAAAATGGAAAGGAAAGATGGGTATGAGCCGCCTTAGGGCAGTCAGGGAAGGAACTTCAGAGGAGGGGATGTTGGATCTGAGACCTGAGGGATGAGGAGGAGCCCACATTGCAGGGCATCAGGGCAGGCGGTCTTCTGTGCAGGGCGATGTGGAGGGTGCCACGTGGAGCTGAGACAGCCCTGCAGTGCAGAACAGCACTTTCCAATACAGTTTTCTGCTGTGAGGAGAATGTTCTACAAATCTTCACTGTCCAAATGACAGCCAGTGGCCGCATGTGGCCGCTGAGCCCTTGGCATCTGGCTGTTGCATCAGTAATTGTGACAGGCTGGAACTGATACTTGAATGGTCACACATGGCTAACGAGCACTGCATCAGACAGCAGGGAATAGCTCCAAGGACTGACTAGCTGGTGGGGGAAGCAGATACTATTTCAAGTAGCTTAATATATAGGGTGAAAATTGATAGAGCCTTTGTTATAGGCTCAAACAGAATATAACAGAAGTTGAGAGAGGAAGAGATGAATTTTAACTACAAAAATCTGGGGGATGGACCCATTAAGGTAAGTTGGGCTTTGGTGAAAGATGACAGGGGCGGCTGGCAGAGTTAGAGGCTGTCAGGCAGGAGTGGCTGAGTGACCCAACGCTTAGAGGGAGAAGATGCTGGCCTTTTGGAGGCCTCTAAAATACCTGCTGAGCGTCAGCCAAGTGCCAGGCTCATTGCTCAGCCGCTGTATGTACAGTATGCTTTCATCTGTGGGGATTACGTACTCTCACCCCCATTGTGCAGATGGGGGAGCTATGAAATTGGGAGCGTGCTTGCCAGGGGTTTGCACTCACTTCTGTCTCATCCTGAAGCGTGTGCTCTTGGATCCCACACTGTGAGCCTCTCCACTACTTCCAGGTCCACGAGTTGGCTGAGACCTGGGGAACCACTGGGCTGATGGGGGGTCAGGGTGGTGGAAAGCATGGGCTGTGGTGTCCTGCCACCCACCAGCTGTGTAAACCTAGGCAACACCACTCACTTGTTACCTCAAAGGTAAAATGGACATAAGAAGAGAACAGAAAATTTGACTATACTGATACATGTATGTGTGTGTGTGTATATATATATATCCCTGAAAAATCTCCTATTTGCAAAATGATGTTCTAAATATAACAGGGCTTATGGGAAAACTAGAGCTAGGGTCAAGCAAAATCCAAACCATGCTGTTTTTAACTAGAGGATTGATAAAAAAAAAACAATAGCAATCCTATTTAAAATGCCAGGAGAGTTTTAAAAAAGACATACTGAATTCATCACAAAGAAATGCTCAGTAAATGTAAAAGGGCAAGGCAGCTTGATGTGGGAGGGCTTAGGGGGAGGCTGAGTCTGCTGAGTTATAGAGACAAGGGCCACGTACCTGCACAGGGGAGGGAAAATTGTAGTCGTCACTTCAAAGACAGCTCTGGTGGCCAATCTGAGACAGGAGGAAGGAGCTGGGCTGATGCCCGTCATGGGTGGTCCTGAGCCTCTTGCAGCTAGCTGCATTCCGCTGTGCTTGTGTGCTCTGCATTCACCTGTTGTTTGGTGGCCCAAGACAGTGCATGCTGGGGAAAACTATAGGCCAATCATGTGATCATCCTGCCCATCACATGGCCAAACCGTCTTTCACCAAAGCCCAGCTTAACTTAAAGGGTCCATCTCCAGGATTTTTGTAGTTAAAATTCACAAAACCACTTTGTGATAGCAGAGCTGGCTGACCTTAACTCACAGGGCAGTGAAAATGAAATGGTGTCATGCAGGTAAAACCCAGGTTACGGTATCTGTGTATACAGTTGGAGCTCAGTAAATATTTACTGCTAATAATAAAAATAATAAATGCCAGTTCTCCACACATTCTCTTTAGACCCTCAAAGTTGTGATGGCATTTGTCTGGGTCTGCTGGTTGGGGCCATGGCTCTCTGAGTTTCCATGCTCTTCATGGACAGAAAGTCCAGAGTTCTCATGGCATAGAAAGCATCTCATCTTGGACCACATACTGCCCTTAGCACACTCAGAGATCCATTGTTGTATGATCAGTAAACTCTGGTCAACTCTGAAATGTTTTGGGATCTTTAAAAAATGTTTCTGTCTTTCCCCAGGCCAAGAATTCACCACAACAAGCCAGAAAAGCTTTGAGAAAACTGGTTTCCAAAATGTGCTCTCCGGAATGTACAGCTCTGTCGTGTTCTCAGCCCCAGGAGATGATCTGACTGACGTTCATCTCTTCTGTCTTCTTGCTTGTGACCGTGATTCCTGCTGTGATGGATTCATCCTTGTGCAGGTCCAAGGAGGTAATTGACAGGAGAGTGAGGACTGGGGCCTCCAGTACCTCGACTGGTGGTCTGACAAAGGTCAGGGAACCAGCAGGGTTGCAGAAAACGATATGGAGCCTGCCTTGAGAAGTTGCAGGCATGAGGTGACCATTTAGCTTATGCAACCTGGTAGATTGCACTAAGGTGGTTTGTATTCTAAGAACAACTGGAAGCTATTGAAAGTTTCAAGCAAAGGAGTGTCATGATCAGATTTGCATTTTTAAATGAGTGCTTTTGCTTGACTGTGCAGATGGTAAAGGGAGTTCAAGTAGACACAGAGCTCAGTTAGGAACTACCGTAGCCATTCAGGGAGGAGGGACGGGGCCCTGGGCCAGGGTGACAGCAGTAGACAGGGAGAAAAGGGGACAGATTTAAGATATCTGTAGGAAGCAAAATCAACATGACTTCGGGTACCATAGCTGAAGAAGGAAGAGGTGTCAAAGATCATCGTGGCTGATGGGCATATAGTGCAGTCGGATAGTTTGCTATATGGCAAGTAAAAGAAGTCATCAGATGTTGGATTTTGTGATGGAAGAGGCAGGTTGGGAAAGTCATTGAGTCTATCTGGGGTATGCTAAGTTTGAAGTGCCTCTAAGACATTCTTGAGATGTGGACCAAGTTTTTGGATACACGGGTCAGAGGGGAAGTCTGGGCAAAGGTAGAAATGTGTGAAGCACCAGCATCAACATGTTTTAGAGGTGACGTCGCAGATGGGATTTCCTAGGCAGGGGTTGTGGGTGGGAAGATAGAGGAGGATGGGCAGATCCCTAGTGAACGCCTACGTAATGGGTAGAGTTTCTGAGAGAGAACGAGCAGCTGGTCATCGCGGTGGAGACCAAGAGGGCGGAACATCATGGATGATGTGGAGAGGGTGGAGGGGGTTGAAAGATGAAGGAAGCTTGTCGGCAGTTTCAGATGCTGCTGAGAATTCAAACAAGGTGCTTACTGAAAAATGCTGAGGTGACTCGCAGCCCTTGGGATGCATAAGGATGTTTTGTGGGAGTGGGAGAGCAGGAACCTGAATTGGAGTAAGCTGAGATTTACAATTCCTGCTGGCTCTAATGCTCTGTGGCATTGAACACATATATGCACACATGTACATGTGTTTTTATTACACATTCACATTTAGCAGCACTGCAGTTCAAATCCAGGATGCCTTCTGCCTGCTTTGAACCACATGTCGTTTCGGAGGACACCACAGTTTCCCCAGATGCTTGAGTACTCACCAGACCCTGTGATTTTTCAGGGTGGAAAGGTTGATTTCATTTTCCTTAGGATCATATACGGAAGAATTATTTTGCCCCATGAAGCAGTCAGCCCCCAAATCCTTTTTCTCCATGACAGCTCTGGCTAGCAGCTTGCTTGCGTTTCCCTCCAGGTATAACCTGTGATTCGTGAATTATGTTGGGCTGGACAACCACCCTGAGAGGCTGCAAGTAAAGCGCTCTCCAACACATGCATAAAACATCAGGCAGATGTTTTTTCCAGTCTTGTCTGGTGGACAGATTTGGAGTATTAACTTATAAAGCTTTGGCTGGATCTGCTGATGACCAGGAACAGAACATCCTTTCATGGCGTCTGGAAAGTCACTTAACTTTCAGTAGATTCCCCTCCCTGCTCCCCACCCTTACCTCAGCAACAGTCCAGCCTCCTCTAATTCCAGCCCCTAAATGGCTTTGTTTCCACCAATAGTTAACTAGTGAAAATTCGTGTGGCTTCTGTACCTACATTTCAGGTGAAGCTACTTGGAAGTGGGGTCCAGAGGGACTTGTGTGGTCTGAGGTTCATCCTGGGACTGCAATCGAAGCTGGCAGTATGTGATTAGGAAAGTCTGATCTCTAGCTGGTGCCCACCTCTCAGACGTGCTGAGTTCTCCTTGATACTTTAGCTCTAGTTTAAAGAAGCTGCATGTGTTTCTTTTCTGAGGTCTGAGAACAGAAGGAAAAGTACCCCCCGCCTCTTGTTTAATCCCCTGGTTCTGTTCTTTGGCTGTGAGGGGGCAGCCACAGCGCTCTGTCTTCGGGTGGGGTTTCAGCAGGCCTCACTGCACCCCTGGTCCTCTGTGACTCAGTCTGGGCCTGGCTGAGGCCTCGCTGCCTGCTGGCCGTGCCTCTAGCTTAAAGCCATTCTCCCTGTCTGGGCTCTGTTTCCTCCTCTGTGAAGTGAAGTGGTCTAAACAGGCCGGGGATTCTGGAATCTGCACCGCGCTGGTATCACCTGTGGTGCTGTTTACAGTACTGATTCCCAAATGTCCCCTCTGTGGCTGGTGCCGAGGACGCAGCGTTTTCAGGCTTTCCCTGTGCTTCTGATACAACCAGTGCAGATGCCTTGGTGGGAGGCCCACCAGTTAGATGACCTCTAAGGCGGTTGTTTCCACAGAGATGCCCCCTTTGCTTCTCCTTACTTAACTCCTGCAGGTCACAAGTGGCCAGTGGGAGGGAGGATGAAATGTCAGATTCAGAAGCCAGACATCCATGAGTCATCTACTTTGGGGAAGTTTTAGTGAGAGATGAGTTTCAAACTCTGTCTGGTTTGGCACATAACCTAGGATGTGGAAGGGAATAGGATTTGGGGGTGCTATAGTTCTCTCTCTTTTATTTTTTACAGTAGCATCTAAACAACTATACTACCAAACAGGAAAAATTATTTCTGTAACTGGTATATAAAATACCTAATCTATAGATATCAGTAAATAGGAACAATTAATTTATATGAGACTCAGTTTCCTCATGAGTAAAATGGAGATAATGTCTATACGAATTAAGGGGACTAATATACTTAAAGCATTTACTATAGGCGCTGGCACATCACAGATGTCCAAACATTTGAGTTATTTACATTTATCTAACTAAAGTCACTGTCAAATCAGTCAGCTCAAGGGTAGATCTTCCTAATACTAAATAAAGTCATAACTATAGGGCAGCTTTTTAAAATTCCAAGTTAAAAGATGTATTCTAGATGAAATAGTGTAATGCCTCTCCTAGTTATAGATTTTTCTCTGTACATCCTAGGTATGTGGGCACACAGCCTCTGCTTGGGTACATCAGAGATAAGGGGCTCACTTCCTAATAGGAAGCTTGGGTTCTTGGTGTACAGCTCTTGGTTTTTAATAATTTCTTACTTTTAATCTAAATATTCCTTCCTGAGTCCCTTTAAGGTTTATATTCTGTGTGTGTGTGTGTGTGTGTGTGTGTGTGTGTGTGTGTGCGCGCGCGCGCGCACGCAAGAATCAGAGGGGTGGATAAGCTGCCATTTATTTCCTTGAAGCCTCAAAAAGCTGACTCTGTTGAGTGGGGGTAGAAAATGGGAACAGAAGAGTCTGGCAGGAAGCCCCAGGTGTTATTGGAGATGTTACCGCTGCTGACCCGTGAAGAGGAAGAAAAGCTCAGTGGGCATGTGGGTGGCCTGCCCCTTGGCAATTGCCAGTAAGACAACTGCAGGACATTCAGGAAAGAATTCCATGTGAAGTCAGGCTTTGGAGTTCCAGTGTCTCTGTCCACTCCCAAGGAGTTGTTACCTGTCCCCCTGTTACAAGCCTCTCAGGGCACAGATATGTGTCTCTCCAGGGGCCCTGGCTGTTCTCCATCACATCAACCTCTCCTCCCTTCGTGACTCCGCAGGTCCCATCATCTGTGGGTTGCTGAGCTCCCCTGATGTCCTGCTTTGCAATATCAATGACTGGAGGGATCCCTCTGAAGCCCCGCCTAACGCTACATGTCCTGGTGTGATATATGACCAGGGGAGCCGCCAGACGACGTTGCATCTGGGAGGCCAGGAGTTCAAGGGTAAGTCTCTGCCTTCTGCCCATGTTTCTTCAAAATTAATTTTCCTCACCAGCATGGTCTTCTGCTGCTCTTTCTGAGCCCTCTCCATCCCCTGAGGAATATGTACTTTTTGAAAAGAAACGGAACCAAAAATGCTACCTAAAAAACAACCTGAGCATCTCAGCAGCACTGATCTCCACAAGAAGCACTGAGTTACTCTCCAGGCTGCAGGGTGGCTGGTTGTTGGCTGGCTCAGCTGGGCTGCTGGGCTGGTTTCAGCCAGGCCCACTTGCCATCTAGGGGTCAGCTGGCAGCCGACTGATCTTGTCTGGACTTGGCTGCGATGGCTTGGCGTTGCTTCATGTCTCTCTCATTCTCCGAGACGAGCACGTTCTCCTGTAGATGGCAGAAGTGGGAGACAACAAGGGAAAAAGCCAGGCCTGTAAAGGTTGAGGCTTGGCTCTGTCACTCTGCTGTATGTATTGGCCACAGCAGATCACACATCCTGACTGAAAGTCCAGGGGTGGGGAAATAACACTCTGTCCCTTTAGTGGCAGGAAAGGCAAAGTCCTGTGCAAAATGTGTGAAGAACCAGGGCCAAAAATATGATCTGTCCATCAAACCAATGCCCCTAGGGAGTATTCCCCCCTCTGAGTTAAGAAATTCCAGGTAGTACCAGTTGCACTGCCCATTCTAATTACAGGGGTGCATGGGACTGTGGGCCCATTCCATGGGCTCAGTTGAGGGAAATAATCATTGAACTTGCTCTTTCCCCTCCCTCTGGAAGCTCTTCCAACCATTTCCACACTTACAAGCATTAGCACTGAAGTCACCTTTGAGATCACCTGCCCTCCCCCTCATGTTACAGGGATGGGCGTTAGTACCCGAGGCCCCATGGTGGCCAGTCAGACCGCCTGTCTGTGCACCCAGTCCTGTGCTGCCCTGTCAGTGGGTCTCCATCAGGGCAGTCCCTGAGCTGGGAACTGACCACACCCGACTACCAGGCCAGGACCGCAGGCTCAGCATCACCAGAGGCTCTAACACATTCTCAGGCCCCTCCCAGGCTCCTAGGGTGGCCCCAGGAGTCTGTTCTGACAAGCTGTCTGGGTAAAGCTATGCTCACTGCGTTTGAGAAGCACCGATTAGGTGACTTGGATGCTTCTTTTTAACCTGCAGAGTCAGAGTTTATGGCAAGAAGAGGACCTGGTGCTCACTCCTTCCAGCTCTAGTGTGAGGCTGGGGGAAGCCTAGCTCTGTCCTGCCGCCTCTTTGCTCTGTTCGTGTGCCAGCCTGGGGTTCCAGTCTAATCTCTGGATTGCCAAGGAGGGGTGAAAGCACGTGCAGGTGTCAGCTAGACAGGGAAGCTGAGGGGATGGAGGGGAGGTCAAAAAGGTGGTCTTGGCAGGAGCCCTTGGAGGCTGGAGAGACTCTCTCCTGCCTCCTGGAGAAGTTTCCAAGCCCCGCTTCTCAGCGTGCTGCAGCTCTCAGGGTTCTAACGGCAGAGAGCTCAATGCCTCCTCCAGGAGCCCTCCCTGACTACTCTACAGAGCTTATTTCTTCCTCTGCAGAGCTCGTGCCCACTCCATGCGTTCCAGGAGTGCAGCGCAGTGGGCAGTGCCCTGGAGCTGTGCCTTTGCCTGTCTGCTTTTCCCACTAGCTGGCTGCGAGTTTGCTTGTCACCAATTGCGTGACCTTGAGCAAGTCAATAAATATCTCCAGGCCTAACTGCTTGTCTATTAAGTGGCCTATGGCAGTACCCACCTCCCAGAGCTGTGGTGAAGATGAAGGGAGGGTAAGAGTTGAAGCAGAAATGTCTTCCATGGTGCCTCTTAGGAGCCAGGCCCTGCCCTGAGGCCTTGGCCTCTGCTAGCTCATGAATACTCAACCCAGTGCTTTGAAGGAGGCACCGCTATTATCGTTTGCCCCATTTTACAGCTGCAGAGACTGAGACACACAGAAGTGAAGTCTGCCCAAGATCTCAAAGCTTGCAAGTAGAATGGGTGGGATTTGAAGCCAGGTACTCTGGCTCCAAGCTTGCACTTAAAACTGCTTTTCTCTGTTGGCACTTAGAGATAATACATGTGAGGAACTTAGCAGAGTGTCTGCCACATAGTGTTAATATTAGATGATATTATTATTATCATTAAAAAATTTTTGTCATTGCTTTTTGCTATATTTTAAGAACTGTACCATGTTTTATTAATTTCTGGATTTAAACTATCAAGCATAAAACCTGGCATAGAGAATATACATAATATCTCTGGAGTGCATATTTACCAAAGCCTGGATAGAAACATTGTAGAACTAGGTGGAATTCCATGAAGCTTACTTTCTTTTGGGGTAAATCAAATCAAATAGCTTATTTGTATGATGGATAGTAAACATATGGTATCCATTACTGTGAGAGGTAGCCCAGCGTGAAAACAGTGGTTGAAGAAAGGCACATGGTATGTTCATGGGCAATAAATCCAGAGTGAATTGCTTAACCTAGAGCGTGTGCTTGGTATGTGCCCAAGAAATGAAGCCTGTGCCCTTGTCTGGCCTTCCTGAGATGGAGTGATTACCAAATGACTTCTGAAGTTGTTTTTCCCAATGCCCTGGGTATATGTGTATATTTTGGGGGTGCAGGCAAAGCTTTTAGGAGGGTACCCTTTGACGGGGATTGCAGACAACCTGAGGTATGTTCATCACGCCCCAAATTGAAGGTTGCCTTATGTGTAGACTGATCAGGAGGCCACCTCCAATTGGGAAGAGCAGACATAAATCCTTCCACAATAATAGTCTGTAGGCACAGTGAATCCCTGGGAAAAGAAACATGATTAAAATTCTTACTAAAATATGTATAGCTGATAGATTCCCTTTCCTAACAGGAGCTGTTGGTGGAGGGAAAGAAGAGAGGATTCCAGGGATCAGGACAACTGAAGGGGAGTCCACAGAATGGACTGAGAGTACATGGGAACGGGCCAGGGACAGTGAATATGGACTCTAACCCTCCAGTGTGGGTTGAGGGCCAGAGTTTTCCTTCCCATTTAGCAATTGGCTAGCTGGTCATTAAGATACAGATCGGCCTCAGAGCCCAGGATTTAAATCCCAGTGTGAATGTTAATTCATTGTATGGCTTTCATGGGTCTTGGTCTTGCCAATTATAAAATGCAGAATGATGACTTTGGTCTCTTAGAGGGGGGAGAATGGAAGGAGAAATGCACATGCAGCACTTGGCCTAGCACCCAGAGCAAGGTGGGTGCTCAGTAGATAACAGGCACCGTGGAGCAGTGGCTTGCATTTAAAGTACTATTATTGAATCATCCTGCTTTTCTCCCTCAGCTCTATGGCCTTGTTCAGAGCACTTAACTACTCAGAGCCTCAGGGTCTCCATCTGTAAACTGGAGCATGCTGTTTTATATGAAGTGCCTACACGCTCTACAGGCTCTAGTTTAAGGCTTTGTTTTCTGAAACAAGTCCCTGGTCCCCCAGTTGCTCATTCAGCAGAAGTGCACTGTAGGACTTCCGGTCTGGACACCCACTTTACTGATCAGTACTGAGAGGGTCTTGTTAAGCAGGTGGCCTGGTTAATGGGGGATTAGCATTCACTTATAAAGTATGACTGAACCGATTGCCAGTTGTAGGAAATTACAGCCCGATGGATACACTAAATTTCAAATAGTAAACATGCCAATATCTATATTGCTTTTTGCAAAGCACTTTCATACCCATGAGCTCAACTGGCCCTTTTGACGTTCTGGGGAGGCAGTTGGTTATATCACTGTTTTATCCAGGAGAGAATTTCAGACCCACAACATGTTTTAAAGAAACTATCTTTGCATCAAGTGCCATAGCTGGGACTTCAAACTTATGCTTTAGAGACCACAGAGGTCAGTGGAAGCTCTCCACCACACCCCTCAGTGTCAGTTTTTGCCATAATGGTCCCCCATGTAATTTACTGGGAGCAGAAAGTGCCTCGGACTTACCCTTGTATTGTACCAGTAAATTAAAGAGTCAGTAATTGAGAATTTAACTCCTTAGACAGCTCTCTGGAGCCTGCTATACTCCAGACTTTGGGTCATTAATGTCAGCTACCAGCATGTTCTAGGTTGAGGATTTTAAAGAGCTATGGAGAGAAGGGGACAGAAGGTCTGACTGGAGGATCAGGTGTGCATTGTGGAGTTGAGCTGGGAGTGCATAAACAGACACAGAAGGGAGTAGTTGGCCCTCTCATCCATCACACATCCTGAGAACCTGCTTGGTGTGCGGTGCCAGGCCAAGTGCTGCCAGAGAACAGAGAGGGGTACAGTGGTTCCTGCTCTCAAGGAGCACATAGGCTAGTTGGGGTGACAGATATGACAATTATCAAGGTACAGGAGGCCCCCAGTTTGCCTGTCTCGGCAGACTGATAAAGGACTGTGGGACACAGAATGCCCCGTGAGCTCATCTCTCCCATTTGATAAGCTAACCAAACCCCTTCTAGGTCACCTGCTATACAGGAGTTTAGGGCTGACTTCTAATACCAGCCACAACAAATAACCATACCCACAAACAACCCCATTAATCTTACCCAATGTGAAGGCACAACACTCTTCCTGGCTCTGAGGTTTCTTTCTCCTGTCATCAGTTCCTGTCTAGCCTTTGTGTCTGCATTGATGTGTGCTCTCAAGAGAGAAATCCACCCAGGGTCTGCAGCTCCCAAACTTCCAATGGGCTTCTCTGGATGTTTTTCAAATATTTGGTATTGGCTGGATTGATGTTCCTATTTCAAAGGAAAAAGGCTTAGAAAACTCTGGAACTGCACATAGCTCCTTTCTGACAGTGTCTTAAAGTGCAAATGAATGAAAAACAGGCATATTAAATGTTCCCTAATTCTGAAGTAAATTTAGACTACACAACAGCCATCAAGCCTCAAGAATCAGGCTGCGTGCCAAACCCCTAAAGTTTTAAATGTGTATGTGTTCCTGCAGCCTTGATTATAGACAGAGCAGTGATGAGGTGGAGTCTGGGGGCCTGTTTACTGGAGGGATATTCTAATTCAGCTGTCATGGAAACAGATGTCTGGACAGTCTAAGCCATCCTGTCTTAAAATGCCATTTAGCAGGGAAGAGGAGGAATTATGTTTGCTTCTGTTCTATGTACTTTCTTAAAATCAACAACATTCAACTGGGGAAACTTTGGACAATAGAGTGAAGGATCAGAAATCTGCATTAGGAAAACTGGTCTGGTACCCAGGCCTCTTGTTGTTGGTCAGATAAGACTCTGCATTTATTTGGTGGGCTCTGAATTTCATCAGCTGTTCTCTTTTCCTCTTTATTTCTCTGTGTATTCATTAATATACTGAAAACCAGCACTGTAGCAGATTTTATATTAGTTGTGAGTGATATAAAGAGGAATAAGGCCCCTTCCCAACCTCAGGAAATGCCAGTTTAAGTTTAAGGTCATTTAAGGAGCTGAACAATTACTGTCAAGTGTGAGAGTAAAGACAGATGTGTTTGTTTATGCTCTGCAAATCCCTGTGACAGGCATATATCTCAGGCAGAGGGCTCAGGGATGCCTTCTGGGCAGAGGTAATACAGGCCCTGATTCTTACAGAATGAGGAGAGGTTAAGCAAGTCAAAGGGGACATGGGTTCTGGGCAGAGAGAAAAAATTCATGCATTGATGCAGAGCCCTGAAAGCAAGAATTAGCTGAGACTGGGAAGACAGGCATCTTGGAGATGGCATGAGGCTGCTCAGACCCTCAAGAAGCAGATCACAAGGAATGAGTTCTGAAATCTGTGGTAGCTATTGAGAGACTGTGGATACTTTTCAGGAAGAATATCCTGCTGCTGTGTGGCTGAGGGATGGGAGAGAGTCATGGGGATCAGTAGAAGTCTACTGATGTTATAAGATGTGAAGAAGGCTCAGCTAAGAGCATGGGTTCCAAGGAAGCAGTGGGTCTAGGAACACTTTGGAAATAGCCTGGTTGGATGTAGAGACTGATGCAGGGGGCAGTCGAGGGTGACCAGGCAAGTGTGAGATTGGGTGACCAGGAAGCAGGTGGTACCATTAGCTGCTTAGAAAGCATGGGAGGAGGTGTGTTAGGATGTGGACATGGGCATAAGACATGATGAGGATAACAGGAAAATAGGCAGAAGCATGTCTTCGACCTCAGCGTTCTCTGTGCCATCATTTCAATAGTTAAAACTACCCAGGGGTTGTAACTTTCTTTGTAGTAAAGATGCTTCCCAGGACCCAATAATCTGTAGGTGCTGGTCAAGTAACCTGTATCAACCAACATGCTCAAAATTCATGTGCTGAGTTTACCTGAATTCCACTGGATTAAAGTGCATTGAAGTGAGCAAAAACCAAGGCTACGGTTAAGACTCACGGTATGTCCCAGGTTGGAAGGCACAGGGCTCACTTGTCTTGAGATGGACAAAAAATGTATCAGAAGACCCTGCTTCCTATCCCGGTTCAGTGCGTTCTGGTCACAAACAGTGTGAGACCTGTGTGCTCCCATGCACAGCACCCACTTTTCTCTGGGTGATGGAGGCACATATGATTTTCCTTTCTGCTCTATGTGAAGCAGGACACATATGCCAGACAAAATCTGTCAAGATGTTTTAGAAAATGTGAAAGGCTTCCCAACTCACACAAGTCAGAAAAGGGGACTGCTGAGTGGTGAGGCCCTTCCTCTTGGAATTCCCTAAAGGACTGTTGCCCTTGGGAAGGGACAAGAATGAGGATGTGAGCTGATAGTTATTGAGGGTCCATCATCTCAGTGCTCAATATTATCCCATTGTGAATAATTTCTTCAAGTGGCCATTGGTTTTGGTCTTAGATTTGAAACTGAAAAAACCCTAGAGATAAGGTTTTGTCTCTCTACTTTCACAGGTAAATAAGAACCATAATGTGTGGCCTAAACTATTTTGAAAATGTTGTCTACATGTTACCAAAAAATATCTATATATCTACTTATCTATCTATTTATCATTTTAAAGAGTCAGTATGCTTAACAGATATGGGTATAAAAACACTGAAGAAAAATTCTCTGATTTCCCTTGTGACAAAATCCAAAGTTCCCTAGCCTGACCTTCATACTAAGCAAATGTGTCACGAGAAGATAGTGCAAACAACACAGGCCGAGCAGATGGCCCTTCTCTGGTGGTGTCATAGGGGTGTGTGGGATGGTCTCCTACACAGTAGGTGGAGGAAGTACCAAAATTTTCAGAGAACCAGGTGTAGGTTTCCCAGATATTACAGGCCTTCACTTCCCCAAATTTTTATAAAGCCTTCCTCCCTCTGAAGCAGGTTAGGAGAGAATTATGAGCAGGTCCTTTAAGGAAACCTGTTATCCTAATATTAGGGAGTCTGAGAAATTCTAGCCTCATTGTTTATTCCCATTTCAGAAGCAAAACCAAATTGTGACTCAGTATTTCTAGCTCATCCCTACAGCGTAGAGCACGATCATGTTTGGGTGGGGGCGACTCATTACGTTCACAGCTGAGTTTTCCAAGTAGTTCAGTGTTTAACTGAAGCTCTTTTTTTTTTAGATAATTATTTTTTATTGAAGGGTAGTTGACGCACAGTATTACATTACATTAGTTTCAAGTGTACAACACAGTGATAAAACATTTATATACATAATTCTAGGTTCCAGCTATCACCCTACCAAGCTGTTACAATATCTTAACTACATTCCTTATGCTATACATTACATCCTGGTTACTTATTTATTTTATCATTGGAAGTCTGTCCTTTTTTTTTTTTTTTTTGTGAGGGCATCTCTCATATTTATTGATCAAATGGTTGTTAACAACAATAAAATTCTGTATAGGGGACTCAATGCACAATCATTAATCCACCCCAAGCCTAATTTTCATCAGTCTCCAATCTTCTGAGGCATAACAAACAAGTTCTTACATGGAGAACAAATTCTTACATAGTGAATAAGTTACATGGTGAGCAGTACAAGGGCAGTCATCACAGAAACTTTCAGTTTTGCTCATGCATTATGAACTATAAACAGTCAGTTCAAATATGAATACTCATTTGGTTTTTATACTTGATTTATATGTGGATACCACATTTCTCTCTTTATTATTATTATTTTTAATAAAATGCTGAAGTGGTAGGTAGATACAAGATAAAGGTAGAAAACATAGTTTAGTGTTGTAAGAGAGCAAATGTAGATGATCAGGTGTGTGCCTGTAGACTATGTGTTAATCCAAGCTAGACAAGGGCAATAAAACATCCACGTATGCAGAAGATTTCTCTCAGAACGGGGGGTGAGGTTCTAAGCCTCACCTCTGTTGATCCCCAATTTCTCACCTGATGACCCCCCTGCGACTGTGCCTGTCTTAGGTTGTTCCTCCCTTGAGGAATCTCACCCGTCTCTGGCTAACCAGTCATCTTCCGGGGCCATACAGGGAAATGTAAAATTGGTAAGTGAGAGAGAAGCCTTATTGTTTGAAAAGGTTAGCTTTTTATTTCTTTGCATATTTATGCCCTGTGGCTTCTATGCCCAGCATTTGTCTTGAGGTATCTTTACCACTTGGAGAATTATGATACTCGGTAAATTTGATATGAGGCACGAATTCTATTTAAGGGTTGTAATTAGGAAGGAAGAAGAAAAGCTACAGAAGTAGCAGGCGGAAGAAAACATGGGAAGATTGATTATTTCTTTGACATATCTTCTTGTAGAGTAACTTCAGCATGTATAGCTTTTAAGCTACTACTTAAATTGCGCACACACATTAACATAATAGGAGCATAGTTACATAACCAAAGCATATCTGTAATTACCAGCCATCTCCAGTGAAACCAAGAAAACCATTTAGGCACCTTAGGCATTTGTGAAAACTTATCTATGATATGGTGGATATTGTCCAACTGAACTTGAACAGTCTGAGAGAAATCAGACAAATTAAAACAACCCATTCCTGGGGAATGTTCACATCCCTTATGTTCTTTTAACAGTAAATAGTCTGTAGTTGTAAGATTTTGGAGCGCTACAATTTGCACTTCTCCTAATTCTTGGTTGAGTTCCAACAGTATAGATCCAGTCAAATTTGTTGTTTTACTGTATGCACAGGCCAGCTTAGATATCTCCTTCATTCCCATGGCAAGTCCAGGAGCTGGTGGGATGAGTGCATCTACAGCTGTAGCAGTGCATGGATCTTTGTTGGGGTTTTTTGATGATCATCTTCTGGCATGAGTCTTCCAGAGAGTGCTGATGTTGGAAGTTCTCTTTCATATCGTATCTTAGTTCATTTTTGGGGTAGCCCAATTAGGCTTTGATCTTCTGTATAAACGCAAACAGACCCTTTGCCTACACTTTTATATGCCCTTTATACCCTTGTGTAGAACTCATTGGAGGTTACCACACAGGAACTGCCCTTTTTTTTTTGTTTTGTTTTGTTTTTGGTATCACTAATCTACACTTACATGACGAATATAATGTTTACTAAGCTCTCCCCTATACCAGGTCTCCCCTATAAACCCCTTTTCAGTCACTGTCCATCAGCATAGCAAAATGTTGTAGAATCACTACTTGCCTTCTCTGTGTTGTACAGCCCTGCCTTTTCTCCTACCCCCCCATGCATGTTAATCTTAATACCCCCCTACTTCTCCCCCCACCTTATCCCTCCCTACCCACCCATCCTCCCCAGTCCCTTTCCCTTTGGTACCTGTTAGTCCATTCTTGAGTTCTGTGATTCTGCTGCTGTTTTGTTCCTTCAGTTTTTCCTTTGTTCTTATATTCCACAGATAAGTGAAATCATTTGGTATTTCTCTTTCTCTGCTTGGCTTGTTTCACTGAGCATAATACCCTCCAGCTCCATCCATGTTGCTGCAAATGGTTGGATTTGCCCTTTTCTTATGGCTGAGTAGTATTCCATTGTGTATATGTACCACATCTTCTTTATCCATTCATCTATCGATGGACATTTAGGTTGCTTCCAATTCTTGGCTATTGTAAATAGTGCTGCGATAAACATAGGGGTGCACTGATCTTTCTCATATTTGATTGCTGCATTCTTAGGGTAAATTCCTAGGAGTGCAATTCCTAGGTCAAATGGTAAGTCTGTTTTGAGCATTTTGATGTACCTCCATACTGCTTTCCACAATGGTTGAACTAACTTACATTCCCACCAGCAGTGTAGAAGCGTTCCCCTTTCTCCACAGCCTCGCCAACATTTGTTGTTGTTTGTCTTTTGGATGGCAGCCATCCTTACTGGTGTGAGGTGATACCTCATTGTAGTTTTAATTTGTATTTCTCTGATAATTAGCGATGTGGAGCATCTTTTCATGTGTCTGTTGGCCACCTGTATTTCTTTTTTGGAGAACTGTCTGTTCAGTTCCTCTGCCCATTTTTTAATTGGGTTATTTGTTTTTTGTTTGTTGAGGCGTGTGAGCTCTTTATATATTCTGGACGCCAAGCCTTTATCGGATGTGTCATTTTCAAATATATTCTCCCATACTGTAGGGTTCCTTTTTGTTCTATTGATGGTGTCTTTTGCTGTACAGAAGCTTTTCAGCTTAATATAGTCCCACTTACTCATTTTTGCTGTTGTTTTCCTTGCCTGGGGAGATATGTTCAAGAAGAGGTCACTCATGTTTATGTCTAAGAGGTTTTTGCCTATGTTTTCTTCCAAGAGTTTAATGGTTTCATGACTTACATTCAGGTCTTTGATCCATTTTGAGTTTACTTTTGTATATATAGGGTTAGACAATGGTCCAGTTTCATTCTCCTACATGTAGCTGTCCAGTTTTGCCAGCACCATCTGTTGAAGAGACTGTCATTTCGCCATTGTATGTCCATGGCTCCTTTATCAAATATTAATTGACCATATATGTCTGGGTTAATGTCTGGATTCTCTAGTCTGTTCCATTGGTCTGTGGCTCTGCTCTTGTGCCAGTACCAAATTGTCTTGATTACTATGGCTTTATAGTAGAGCTTGAAGTTGGGGAGTGAGATCCCCCTTACTTTATTCTTCTTTCTCAGGATTGCTTTGGCTATTCGGGGTCTTTGGTGTTTCCATATGAATTTTTGAATTATGTGTTCCAGTTCATTGAAGAATGTTGCTGGTAGTTTCATAGTGATTGCATCAAATCTGTATATTGCTTTGGGCAGGATGGCCATTTTGACGATATTAATTCTTCCTAGCCATGAGCATGGGATGAGTTTCCATCTGTTAGTGTCCCTTTTAATTTCTCTTAAGAGTGACTTGTAGTTTTCAGAGTATAAGTCTTTCACTTCTTTGGTTAGGTTTATTCCTAGGTATTTTATTTTTTTTGATGCTATTGTGAATGGAGTTGTTTTCCTGATTTCTCTTTCTGTTGGTTCATTGTTAGTATATAGGAAAGCCACAGATTTCTGTGTGTTGATTTTGTATCCTGCAACTTTGCTGTATTCCGATATCATTTCTAGTAGTTTTGGGGTGGAGTCTTTAGGGTTTTTTATGTACAGTATCATGTCATCTGCAAATAGTGACAGTTTAACTTCTTCTTTACCAATCTGAATTCCTTGTATTTCTTTGTTTTGTCTGACTGCCATGGCTAGGACCTCCAGTACTATGTTAAATAACAGTGGAGAGAGTGGGCATCCCTGCCTAGTTCCCAATCTCAGAGGAAATGCTTTCAGCTTCTCGCTGTTCAATATAATGTTGGCTGTGGGTTTATCATAGATGGCCTTTATTATGTTGAGGTACTTGCCCTCTATTCCCATTTTGCTGAGAGTTTTTATCATGAATGAATGTTGAACTTTGTCAAATGCTTTTTCAGCATCTATGGAGATGATCATGTGGTTTTTGTCTTTCTTTTTGTTGATGTGGTGGATGATGTTGATGGACTTTCGAATGTTGTACCATCCTTGCATCCCTGGGATGAATCCCACTTGGTCATGGTGTATGATCCTTTTGATGTAGTTTTGAATTTGGTTTGCTAATATTTTGTTGAGTATTTTTGCATCTACGTTCATCAGGGATATTGGTCTGTAGTTTTCTTTTTTCGTGGGGTCTTTGCCTGGTTTTGGTATTAGGGTGATGTTAGCTTCATAGAATGAGTTTGGGAGTATCCCCTCCTCCTCTATTTTTTGGAAAACTCTAAGGAGAATGGGTATTATGTCTTCCCTGTATGTCTGATAAAATTCCGAGGTAAATCCATCTGGCCCGGGGTTTTTGTTCTTTGGTAGTTTTTTGATTACCGCTTCAATTTTGTTGCTGGTAATTGGTCTGTTTAGATTTTCTGTTTCTTTCTGGTTCAGTCTTGGAAGGTTGTATTTTTCTAGGAAGTTGTCCATTTCTCCTAGGTTTCCCAGCTTGTTAGCATATAGGTTTTCATAGTATTCTCTAATAATTCTTTGTATTTCTGTGGGGTCCGTCGTGATTTTTCCTTTCTCGTTTCTGATACTGTTGATTTGTGTTGACTCTCTTTTCTTCTTAATAAGTCTGGCTAGAGGCTTATCTATTTTGTTTATTTTCTCGAAGAACCAGCTCTTGGTTTCATTGATTTTTGCTATTTTTTTATTCTTCTCAATTTTATTTATTTCTTCTCTGATCTTTATTATGTCCCTCCTTCTGCTGACCTTAGGCCTCATCTGTTCTTCTTTTTCCAATTTCGATAATTGTGACATTAGACCATTCATTTGGGATTGCTGTTCCTTTTTTAAATATGCTTGGATTGCTATATACTTTCCTCTTAAGACTGCTTTTGCTGTGTCCCACAGAAGTTGGGGCTTAGTGTTGTTGTTGTCATTTGTTTCCATATATTGCTGGATCTCCATTTTGATTTGGTCATTGATCCATTGATTATTTAGGAGCGTGTTGTTTAGCCTCCATGTGTTTGTGAGCCTCTTTGCTTTCTTTGTACAGTTTATTTCTAGTTTTATGCCTTTGTGGTCTGAAAAGTTGGTTGGTAGGATTTCAATCTTTTGGAATTTTCTGAGGCTCTTTTTGTGGCCTAGTATGTGGTCTATTCTGGAGAATGTTCCATGTGCCCTTGAGAATAATGTATATCCTGTTGCTTTTGGATGTAGAGTTCTATAGATGTCTATTGTCCATCTGCTCTACTGTGTTGTTCAGTGCTTCCGTGTCCTTACTTATTTTCTGCCCAGTGGATCTATCCTTTGGGGTGAGTGGTGTGTTGAAGTCTCCTAGAATGAATGCATTGCAGTCTATATCCCCCTTTAGTTCTGTTAGTATTTGTTTCACATATGCTGGTGCTCCTGTGTTGGGTGCATATATATCTAGAATGGTTATATCCTCTTGTTGGACTGAGCCCTTTATCATTATGTAATGTCCTTCTTTATCTCTTGTTACTTTCTTTGTTTTGAAGTCTATTTTGTCTGATATTAGTACTGCAACCCCTGCTTTCTTCTCACTGCTGTTTGCATGAAATATGTTTTTCCGTCCCTTGACTTTTAGTCTGTACATGTCTTTGGGTTTGAGGTGAGTTTCTTGTAAGCAGCATATAGATGGGTCTTGCTTTTTTATCCATTCTGTTACTCTGTGTCTTTTGATTGGTGCATTCAACCCATTAGCATTTAGGGTGACTATTGAAAGATAGGTACTTATTGCCATTGCAGGCTTTAAATTCGTGGTTACCAAAGGTTCAAGGTTAGCCTCTTTAGTATCTTACTGCCTAACTTAGCTCGCTTATTGAGCTGTTATATACACTGTCTGGAGATTCTTTTCTTCTCTCCCTTCTTGTTCCTCCTCCTCGATTCTTCATATGTTGGGTGTTTTGTGCTGTGCTCTTTCTAGGAGTGCTCCCATCTAGAGCAGTCCCTGTAAGATGTTCTGTAGAGGTGGTTTGTGGAAAGCAAATTCCCTCGGCTTTTGTTTATTTGGGAATTGTTTAATCCCACTGTCATATTTGAATGATAGTCGTGGTGGATACACTATCCTTGGTTCAAGGCTCTTCTGTTTCATTGTATTAAATATATCATGCCATTCTCTTCTGGCCTGTAGGGTTTCTGTTGAGAAATCTGATGTTAGCCTGATGGGTTTCCCTTTATAGGTGACCTTTTTCTCTCTAGCTGCCTTTAACACTCTTTCCTTGTCCTTGATCTTTGCCATTTTAATTATTATGTGTCTTGGTGTTGTCCTTCTTGGATCCTTTCTGTTGGGGGTTCTGTGTATTTCCATGGCCTGTTCGATTATTTCCTCCCCCAGTTTGGGGAAGTTTTCAGCAATTATTTCTTCTAAGATACTTTCCATCTCTTTTCCTCTCTCTTCTTCTTCTGGGACCCCTATAATATGGATATTGTTCCTTTTGGATTGGTCACACAGTTCTCTTAATATTGTTTCATTCCTGGAGATCCTTTTGTCTCTCTCTATGTCAGCTTCTATGCGTTCCTGTTCTCTGATTTCAGTTCCATCAATGGCCTCTTGCATTCTATCCATTCTGCTTATAAACCCTTCCAGAGTTTGTTTCATTTCTGCGATCTCCTTTCTGGCATCTGTGATCTCCCTCCGGACTTCATCCCATTTCTCTTGCGTATTTCTCTGCATCTCTGTCAGCATGTTTATGATTCTTATTTTGAATTCTTTGTCAGGAAGACTGGTTAGGTCTCTCTCCTTCTCTGGTGTTGTCTCTGTGATCTTTGTCGGCCTGTAGCTTTGCCTTTTCATGGTGATAGGAATAGTCTGCAGAGCTGGGACGAGTGATGGCTGGAAGGACTTCCCTTCTTGTTGGTTCGTGGCCCTCCTCTCCTGGGAGAACAGCGGCCTCTAGTGGCTTGTGCTGCGCAGCTGGGCGCAGACAGGGCTTCTGCTTCCTGCCCGGCTGCTATGGAGTTAATCTCCGCTGTTGCTGTGGGCGTGGCCTGGCTCGGGCAGCTGCTCCAAAGTGGTGGAGTCGCGTTGGAGCAGGAGCTGCTGGGAGGCTATTTATCTCCGTAAGGGGCCTCCCTGCTCCCTGCAGCCCAGGGGTTAGGGTGCCCAGAGATCCCCGGATTCCCTACCTCTGGATTAAGTGTCCTGCCCTGCCCCTTTAAGACTTCCAAAAAGCACCCGCCAAAACAAAACAACCACCACCAAAAAAAAAAAAAAAAAAAATGGTCGCGCGCTTTTCTTATGTCCTCCGGCACCTGGCCTCCAGTGCCCGCTCACTGTTCTTGCTGCCCTGTTTCCCTAGCATCCAGGGCCCCCTGGGCACGCACTGTGTCTGCACTCTGGCCCGGATGGCTGGGGCTGGGTGCTCGGCAGTCCTGGGCTCCGTCTCCCTCCCGCTCTGCCTGCTCTTCTCCCGCCGGGAGCTGGGGGGAGGGGCGCTCGGCTCCCGCGGGGCCGGGGCTTGTATCTTACCCCCTTCGCGAGGCGCTGGGTTCTCGCAGGTGCGGATGTGGTCTGGATATTGTCCTGTGTCCTCTGGTCTTTATTCTAGGAAGGGTTGTCTTTGTTATATTTTCATAGATATATGTGGTTTTGGGAGGAGATTTCCGCTGCTCTACTCACGCCACCATCTTCCGCCCCTCCCCACGGCATGATGACTGAAGCTCTTCAAACCTCTTTAAACACCCTTCTAAACACAAAAGCCTTACAAGTGTTTCCATTTTGGAAGGACAGAGTTCTGCAATATGTTATCCTCTCCTTGATACGGTGGTTAAGAGCAGGGCTACGGAGCCACACGTGGGGGATTTGGATTCTGGTGTTAACCTCTGGAGTTTGCTCTTCACCTGGAAATTAGGAACAAAAATACCAAACCTTGGGTTTAAATTAGACAATATCTGGACGATGCTCACTCAAGTGTTGGGCAAATGGGAATAGACCTTAATAAAAGGGGGCTATAAGAATACATACTCTTAATGATAATTAACAACTAAATGTGATCCTTTCTTGATGTCTCGGGTTCTGTGCCGGCGTCTCCTACAGAGCAGGGGGCTGTTTGCCTCCAGCACCTGCCCTTCTGGAGCTCTGCTCTCAGCCTTTCTTATCACAGGATCTTAGGGCTGAACAGAGGCAAGAGAGGCAACCCCCTCCCCCCATTAAGAAATGGTGTGGCATATCAAGTCTCACCCAAGGTGGCATGCAGAGGAGCGTAGTTTGGCAGAAAAGGAAATATAATAATATTAGTAATAGATGAAATGATGGTACCTGCCAATCATAGCGTGCATATCAAATGTTGAGGACTGCAGGAGATAGTTCCTAAGCATTATTCCATCCTCACCATTACTATCCCCATTTGCCAACAGGGCAGGAGTCTCAAAGGACTTAAGTGACATGGACAGTTGACACAGTGCTCTAGTCTCCAGTGAGCTTTGCTCTTTAAGCCAATCCCTAGTTCCTTAAGTGATTCTCTGTGTCACAGGTTCATATCCTCTCACCACAACTGTCCCTTTGGTACCCTGAACAAGACATCTGGTGTCTGACCAACTGTGCTTTTGTACCAAGGATGTGGATCTGCTCCACAAGGCTCTTTCTGGGGTATATGTTGTGTGGGAATTAGAGCTCTCAAGGTCTGGGGTCAGGACATGGGGGAGGCAACGCAGTGTGGCCATGGCGGGTCTCTAGGCAGAGCAAGAGTGCTCAGGCTCACAGAAATAAATGTCTTCCACTGCAGGCCTGACACCCCAGGAGGAGGGAACTCAGGACACCATTACCAGCTTCCAGCAGGTTTATCTCTGGAAAGGTACGTTCTGCAGTGGGGGTGAGCAGGACACCCTTGCCCCAAGACTGTCTGGTCCCACCTCTCGTTCACGGACCCCTCAGCCCCCAGAGAGAAAACCAGGAGATTTGCTTCATGTGGGGCAGAAGGGCCTCAGCTCTCATCAGGTAGGATACTAAGTCTAAAGGAAAAGAGGGAATTGTGGAAACCCAAGAAGGGTGAAGGAAGGCAGCACTGGTCTCCTGGGATCTTGTCACCAGGCTGGGAGCTGAAGCCGCTGCAAACTGCAGGAGGCACTTCCGCAAGGGGACCAGGCCACAGGTGCCTCTCTTGCTGCCAGGTGGGGACAGGACCCCAGGAGGGGGGTGCCAAGAACTCCCGGTTAGAAATAATGCTACCGTGTGTGCGTGGAACAGGCGGACAGCTCAGATAAAATGCACCACTTTCCTTTTGGTTGGTCCTCCTTTGAGTTTACTGAACATTGACCAGGTGCTTACTCAGAGCCAGGGGCTGTGGGAGGCATGTGGGTGAGTGTGAGTGATCAGGGATGAGAGAGGCAGGCATGGCCTTGACCTTGAGGGGCTGCAGCCCCAGGAGGGAGCCAGCAAGCAGTGGACTTCACAAGTCATGGCCGCAGGTGCTGGGTCAGAGCGAGGGAGGGGGAAAGATCCCAGACTCTGTGCCCCTCCTCTTCCCAGCCTCCCTCTTCACCCGTCTCCAGTCTCCCAAGAGCTGGGACTGGCGACCCGTTTCTGTGCTTGTAAAGTGAACTAGAGGGAAAGAGCACAGAGTGGATTAGAGTGATGGCATGAATTCGGGTTCCATTACTTACTTTCCGCGGGGCCTTGAACACATCAGTCAGTCCCTAAGCCCGGACGTCGTCCCACGGGTAATATGGCAATAAAGTGTGCTTACTGCATGGAGGTGGGTGAGCACGGGCAAGGTGTGCCTGTGGAGTGCTTAGAACAGAGCCTAGTGCGCCAGATGCTAGCCCCTAGCACTGGTGCTGGTGGTGGGTAAAGAGCGAGAGGAGGAAGAGGAAAAAAAGAGTAAAACAGAAAGGGAGGTGCCCATCATCACTTTCATTTTAAAGTGATATAATGAGATTGATTATAATGTCTTTTCTCATTAGGTCATATCTGTGAGGTAGGTACATAGAGGGGATAGAATTTTGTTCACTTTTCAGGCAAGAAAAATGAGACTTGGAGAGGTTAAGTGAAATACCCATGGGGCTCCTGGGGGTGGGACCCAGATACTGGTTCCCAGTTATCAAAAATTTCTGGCACATAAGGTTCTAGCTGGTGGGAACTTAAGGAATTGCTTTTCCCCAGGACATTGCCACCAGAGACCTGTGCAGAACCTCGTCCTTCCCACACATGCGCTCTGCTTTCAGGAAAGACCTGTTCCCAACTTAGGGACTTGCTTTAGTTTTTCAAATTGCAGTTCATCTTACCACCTGCTTGTTCTGGGATAAGTTATTTCATCTCTCTGAGTCTTAGATTTTTCAAGAGTAAAATGGAAATCTTACCATTCACCTTCACAAGGTGTTGCAAAACCCAATATTTATGAACTCATTTCATTCACTTTAAAGGGCTTTCTTTGCAAGTGTTAATAATTTCAGTATCAAGGGTAATAATAGTTTGGTGTTGAGAGGTTGGCTGCTGTTCCATCAAGGACCAGAGAGCACAGACTTATGCCACTGACTTTGTTCCAGACCGTGTCTTGGGCACTTGGCTATGGACTGTGAGGATTTCCCATAGGCCACTGCACGACCCTTTTCCCTCCCCAGCATCAGAACAATCCTTTCTCTCCCTCCCAGGCTCTGACATGGGGTCTCGGTCTGAGTCCCTTGGATGTAGAAGAGACGTGGAACCAAGGCCAGCGCCTCCAACAGAAACAGGTACCAACCACAAAACCTTTCAGAACCTGGGGTGCCTGGCTGTGAGGATGGGATGGTGATGCCAAGAATCTCGTCACTGAAGGGGCCCATTAGCATCGCCCCATTCTGCAGCCATGGACTCCCCTCTGGCCTTCTAACCCCAGTATCCATTTCATAAATTTTCACAGCTCTTCAAATGGGCAATTGGCCCAAAAAGTGAAGTGACATCAGTGCAAAGTCACTGCTGCAGCTGGAAAAAAGCCTGACTAGAGTGACAGAGAAGGCAGAGAACTGCAGAGCAGGGCTCCTCTGACTGTGGGTTGTGGCTTCACTTATGTGCACCCTGAAGAGGCTAAGCAAAATAGAAGCATTCTGGAACTGTTTAATGAAGGAGATGTCTGTGAGAATCTTTCAAGAGAGTCATTTTGTGCAGTGGAAGATGCAAATCCATATGTTATAGGGGCAGAGTATATGTGATGTCTGTGACCTCTCTATCCCTGGTCCCCACAATTGTTCCTTAGGTGGAGCTAAAACTAGGAGTGGGGAGAAGAAGGGGGAGGAAAGGGAAGTGGGAGAGGAGGCCACTCAGGCTGCCAGCACAGGGGAGGCAGCATTGTACAGTGGGGGAAATGCCACACTGCAAGCACACACATCAGGGCTTGAGCCGTATTTTGCCAACTTGCTACTAACTGCATGCATGGCCTTGGGTACTTCCCTTACCTGCTGAGAGCCTTGGTTCCTCATGTGTGCACATATGGTGCTTTCCTCTTATCCCGTTATAGGTGACAGGCCAGGTGACACTCCTGGCACATGGCCTGATATTTAGCAGATGCCCCCCAAATCATAGCTTCTCCCCTTTCCCAGGGCTTTTGTACAGATCAGATGAGACAATGTACACAAGCCACTGAAAATGGGGCTCATCTCATAGTAGCTGTTTGGCAACTATGAGTTCATTCTGCATTCACAGAGCTGTGGGACCCAGGGTTGGGCACTGGTTTAGAGTGTGGGTTCTCAGGTGTGGGCAGGAGGGTTCAAATCCCAGCTTTGCTTCTAACTGCTTGTCTGCAAGCCTGAGTTACCTTCTCTGAGCCTCAGTTTCTCCCTCGATAAAGGAGGGTAATGGCTGTACCCAAGAGATATGGCAGTTGTGAGAATTGGAGTAGGTAATTCTATAAATTGTAGTGACACAGAGCAAGTGCTCAAAGGCTGTTGACTGTTATTATGGGGTAGTGGTGGCATTGGTGACTGTGATCCTAGCACCTAGCCTGGCTCATAGCAAGCCTTCCATAAAGCTTTGTCCGTATTCCAACCCTCTTCCTGTATTGGCTGGCAGATAGCAGATCCCAGCTTGGGATCAAAGCTAGGGTCCCAGTACATATTCCTGTTCAGACACTCTTAGCAGTGCTGTCTTTTGCAGCTTTGGAAGTTTTCCAGTGGAAGCTTTAATTCTACCAGCAGGGTGCTGGTGTGGGGACGGAGGGTCACCTGCTCAGGAGGCTTCCCCTCCTTGTTCTCATAAACAACCGTTTGGCTGTGTCTCCTCTGCAGTGGCCTGGCTGCTCTCCTTTCTGATCTTTGTCCGTACTAGCACACTGGCAAATGAGTTCTGCCTTGGGAGCCTCCCAAGTGCATGGCGCCTGTTCAAGCTTATCTGCTGCCAGCCATTTTTTTCCTGCTAAAGCAAGGATGAGTTCAAAACTCACCAGGAGGAGAGCAGAAGAGAACAAGTCCCCACCCCACATCCCTTACACCTCCGGGTATCAGTCCTGCATCTGGTGCTTTGTAAACAACATCTTGCCAACAACGGTATGACAGCTCTGCTGATCGTGTCCTTATTCCCATTTTTCCAATCTCTAAGTGCATCACTATGCCCTGTTGAAGCTAGTCCAGCACTAAGGGGGCAGCAGAACCAGTATTCAAATGGTGGTCAGATGACTCCGAAGCCGGGATGGATTCTTCTAGAACTGTACCAGCTGCTCCCTAGTGCAGACAGCATGGGCTCCAGGCTGAGTCCTGATGACCCGTGGCTGACAGAGCAGATGGGTTGTTTGATTTATAGAGTGGAATTTGTTTTTTAAACTGAGCCAATATTTTTAAATTGGAAGATTTTATATACAAATTTGGATTTCCAGCTTTTATAGACAAAAACAGAGGGAAGGCTCTGGCAACATGGCTTCACATTTCCTCAGACCATCCTCTGAGCTAAGTTGAGCTGCCCCTTCCATCAGGGCGCGGATCTTCTGTTTGCCCCACTCCCCCACCAGCCCCAGGCACTCCTGCCAGCCCCTGCCTTCCCTGGGCATTTGCATCTGCCATCCCCAACCTTAGAGTGCCTCTTGGGGGTAACCATAGTCTGTAAATGTGAGTGATTTCATGGCACTTCTGAACATTCTGTAAGAACCATCCTTATACACTGTGCCATGGCCACACCTACAAAACTATCCCATGATTCCTTCAGGAAGGACCCCTGCAGTCTCCCCCCAAACCAGAAGGGGAGCTGGGCCCCCACCCAAGACCTTGCAGGGATTCAGGGTGAATAGACAAAGCTCAGCTCAGTTTTCCCTTTCCCAGCTGATTATATTCCTGGACGTAAGAAGATAACGCCCCTGTAGGAGAAACGCCTTTGATCCGCGCCTCTGCAGTGGGGCCCAGTGGCTTCTCTGGGGCTCCCTTACCTGGCCTGTGCTCCTCAGTGTCTCTGGGAACCGCCTTTCCAATTCAAAGAACAGTGGGGAATTTTTCTTGTTCAGCTTCAAGTTGTTGCGATTAGTCTGAGTGTTTGAGACACACTGGGAAGCCGACAGGAACAGCCTCCCATCTGGCAAGCCGGTGCTGGCCTCCTTGCTGTCAAGGGGAGTGCACAGCTCTGAGAGAGCAAGGAGAAATGAGTTTTTCCTAATATGGCATGTAAGCTGAGTGGCCAAAATATTCATCCTTTCATCTGCCAGACACTTTTTGAGCACATATTCTGTGCCCTCAGACGTTCACTCACTAGTGAGAATTTCCATATAACAGCGACTGCAAGGCAATGCAACAAGGCTGAAATGGGGACAACTGTCAAGGGCAGTCACGTTGCAGGGAAGGGAAGGTACTAAATGGCCTACAGATGACAGGAAAGGCTTCTCAGAGGAGTCTAAAAGAATGTGCCAGGCATTCCCAGGGTACACCTGGGAGAAGATGTTCCAGGTAAGAGGACCAGCCTGTACAGAGGCTCCAAGGGTGAAGTGTGATTCAGCAAACTTCCAAGTGTGCCTTTAGGCCTGCGGGGTTGGTTTTCCCTCCTTTCTCTGTTGTCTTAAGAGGTGACCTGTGCTCTCCTCCCTTGTGCATGGCTCAGCAGGGGGACAGGTATATAAACTGTCATATAATAATGGGACATTCAGTGACCCAGAGATCTGGGGCAGTGGAGGAGGGGGCAGCAGCATGGCCTCTGGGGGCTCTACCAGCAATAAACTGGCCTCGGCAGACATGAATAAAGCTTTTATCTTCTTTCTGGTTATTGCTGAAGAAGTTCAGTCTCATGAGACTGCCTTATGCAGCCTGGAGAGTAGGCTGCCAAGTGGATGTTCAAGTCCAAGGCAAAGTGAGGATCTGTATGGGATGTAATGCCCCTTATGCCAGAACTCTGACTTAAGGGACACTGTAGATGTGCCCCAGCTTTTCTCCATGAACTGCTTCATGCCCCCTGTGTAAGCCTCTCTGGAAAGTCATAGCCCTCATGAGGCACAGAAATATCCCCCCACCCCCAGGCCTGGGATTTGGGGTCCTTCAAGAACAGAGAAGCTGTTTATAGAGCCATAGACCATCAGATCAGGAGGGAACAGCATTTGCCCTTGAAACACAGGAGGACTAGTTAGGTGAGGGAGAAGGGTAAGCATGGACACTAGTCCTGGGGCAGAAGGCAGTGTGGTGATGAGCTAGGATTACCAGTGTTTGCAGGCTTCTGGAATGTGAGTTGAGGCAATCAGAAATGAGACTTAAAATACAGGTGGAGCTTGGATCAAGAGGAAAGCTGGGGCTTCTGTCCTGTGGGCAGGTGGGCACCCAGGAAGAGCCTTAAACCAGAGATCATGGTGTGTGAAGACACAAAAGAAGACTAGGGGAATAGCTAAGCTGTGATTTTTAAGTTTGGGGCTGAGCAGAGCTAAAAGCTGTCTTCATAGGGGAGGGCTGTCATTTGGGAGGGAGCCAGGACTTTGATTTGGCTTCAGAAGACAGAAGGGGCATCTGTGTTTCAAAAGTTACAAACAGAGATTTGACTCTACAACTTCATAATGATGGGGTGTGGCCTGAACTGTTGTGGGAGTAAGTCATGCCTTGGTGAAGAGTTGAAGCAGATGGCTCCCAAGCTTTCTTCCAAACCAAAATTCTAAGATTTTGCAACTCCATAATTTTCAGGACTTTCTGACCTTCTGGGACCTTCTGAACCCTTCCTTCCTGACCAGACTCCAAACCCTGTTGACTCCATACCTGCTCTGGCTTCATGTACAGCCTGAAAGAGTGTGTGCATGTGAGAAACAGAGATTGATTGATTGATTCATTGATCATGGAGATAAACAAAGAAACTCCTTCTTTTTCAGATTTGAGAACAGAGCTTTTCTCCCGTGTGGACCTTAACCAGGTCATTGTCAATGGAAGCCAGTCCCTGCCCAGCCAGCAGCACTGGCTTTTCAAACACCTATTTTCACCTCAGCAGGCAAACCTGTGGTGCCTGTCTAGTAAGTACCCTTAGGCCTTATCCTTCTTTCAGACCCTGTGGTCCCACATCACAGGCCTAGTTTAACAACTCTTGAGAAATAGGTAAGATCAAACTCAGTGGCATGATTCAGGGATCCATTTAGTATCATGGGTGCTACAAAATAAAGACAGGACACAACCCATCGTTGTAGTTAATCTCTATTCTGCTCCCTGAACCTGTCATCCATCCATCCATCCATCCATCCATCTTTTACCCAATAGGCATCTACTATATTGAGCATGTGCCATATTCTAGGCCTTGTGTTTCACCTTGGGGATGAGAAAACAAAACACAGAAAAATGAATGAGAGCCACGATCCTCCCTGTCAGGGAGTGCACTGACACCAGTGCCAGTGTCTGACACAGGAGTGGCAGCAGGGCAGATTGTTCACAATGTTCACACGGTTTTTATGTCCTGTGGCTTCTGCTCTGAAGATTCTGACAGCCTCTGAGATGGTCCAATGAATTTTACCCTCTCTGCTCCTGTATTGCTGTGTTTACAGCTCACCTTTTCCACTTTGAGACTCTGCCATCATTTAGAGCCCCATGGACTCCCTCTTTTGCAAATGATCCTCTCCCAACTCGCAGAACCTAAGTGATTTTTCATGGGCTTCCAGACTGGATAGCCTCTACTGTTCTGGGTCTTTGCCCTGCCTAGGAAGAATCCCTACCAGGTGTTTCTTCCCAGAAGATCTTCCAGCACTGACTCTCTCCTGCAGGCCTCCCAAGAACTAACACCTGACTGCTCTGTTGTCTGTAGGCTGTGTCCAGAAGCCCTCTTTCTGTCAGCTGGCAGAGATAGCAGACACTGCACCCTTGTACTTCACCTGCACCCTCTACCCAGAGGCCCAGGTGTGTGACGATGCCATGGAGTCCAGTCCCAAGGGCTGCAGACTGATCCTGCCCCACAGGCCAAAGGCCCTGTTCCGGAAGAAAAGTAAGTGCTTAGCAGGTTCTGCACAAACTGCATTTCTAGTGGGCTGCTGGCTCTGTGGTTATAGAAATATCCAGATTAATTTATTCTTCATTTTAAAGTAAAGTTATCCATGCCAAGATGTGAAACCATTCAGAAATGCATCAAGTTGACTACAGAGAAGAATCCTGCTCTGAATCCCAATTCTCAGAGAAAGCTACTCTTAAAGCACGTATCAGTTAGAATTCCATTTGGCTGCACATTACAGAAAATCTCAACAGCAATGGCTTTTACAAGATAGAAGTTGATGTGTCTCTCTGGGGAAATTAATGACACTTTTTTGTTTTTGTTTTTCACCCATCACAATCTCTATTCTTCCAAGATGTTATCATCCTTCACTCACTGTCCTATCTCCTTTTCTGGAGGCCTTTCTCAGATATCTGGTGACCCTTGGTTTTCCACTTAAATGTAAGAAAGGGGCCAAAAGCTACTCAGGAAACTCCCAGGTTGTGGAGGGAGCTGGTTGACTTTAGGTTTCCCTGCAGAGTAATCTGGTTGAGCTGCACTTTGGGGAAATCCCTCAAGTGGTCACTTTTAGGTCCCTCCCCAGAGGGATCCTGTAACATCTGCCTGGGGGCATGAGCTTGGCTGCTGTTGATTTGGATGCCAAATAAAGTTGGAAGATGAAAGAGCCTCAACTTCCACCATGTAGATTGATCAGGAAGAATCCCCGGGTGTCAAAGTGCTGCTCCCTCCATGAACTCACCTGGTGCACCCAAGAGATCCTTTCTCTTCTGTCCGCTCCCGAAAATAAACCTTCCATCTTCTGCTGTGGTGGGGAGAGCACAGTTGTCTGCTGTGGAAAGCACAGGAGGTATCTGGAGACCAAATTGCTTCTTGAAGAGATTTATAGTCCCCCCTGCTTTAGCCCACCTTCCGCCCAGTGCCGCCAATACTTCACCCTTTTGGGATTCCAGAAGGTGTATTGAGTTACTTTGGGTTCTTCCCACAGAAAAGTTGAGCATTCAGCTTTCTTGGGCCCATTAAGTCAATCGTGTGCTCTTCTGTGCTTTCAAGCTTCCAAACGTTGATTGCTGTATCCCTTCTCCTATTCTCTTTGTCCTTGAGGGTGTGTGTCTTTACAAGAATCCTTCACGATTATTTTAGTAAGCTGTGGGACAGGAGCAGAGAAAACATGTGATTTTAATAAGCCATCTCTAATTAGGAGCTCTCGGTCTGGTTTGTATGTCTTTATCCTCTTATTTTCATGGATATAGCAAATCTCCCTCTAAATAATAAGATTTCTTTCTTTCTCTGTGTAGTTGTCCTGAAAGATAGAGTGAATAACTTTTATACTCGCCTGCCATTCCAAAAACTGACGGGGATTTCCATTAGACGTAAAGTGCCAATGTCGGAAAAATCCATTTCCAATGGGTAAGGTACTTCTTTCCCGCCATTACCAGTATTTATTATTAAGACCCTTCTACTCGCATAAAGAAGGTAATACAGTATCTGTGAAAGGCACATGTATAAAACATGGTAAAACCTAGAGCAAATGGGGAGCAAGGTAATACGGGGGTGACCGGATCTAAAAAGCATGGCCAAGGTAACTTACTGATAATTAGACACCAGCTTCAACCCTGAAGCTCCGCTCAGCTGATGCAAAAAGGAAACACTGAGCCCTGTCTGATCAATTAATAAGAATTATCTAGTGTTGTAATAAATGTGTTCGGCAGAGACTCACTGTGCTGCATTCAGAATCCAGAGAGCAAGTAGAACTTCTAATAGGACCATGGGACTTTATGATTTTTAAAATATGTTATTTATTTAGTTATTATAAGTTAGCTGTTCTTTAGTTGTTTTAAACGAGGGTGACATTTTTCTCTGCCTGGTCTGTGGATCTCACCCATCTGAATCACCAGAACTTTTTACAAATCACATTCTTGTGTCCTGGACCTGGTGAACCAGCATTTTCTGGAGTGGGGCTCACGAATCTGAATTTTAAGTAAGCTTCTCCTCCTGGTGATTCTCTTGTACTTTAGAATTCAAGAGTCATTGATCTCAAGACTGTTGATCTATGAAGTACTGCTGAGTTAGAAACTGTCATGCAGCTGGTGTAAATGTTTAAGATTTACTTTGAAAATGCCGTTGAAAAAAAGATGACAGCCGTAGTCTCTCTGGAGACCCGGCAGGGCCCCACCCCTGCTGATGGGACCTGGAGGAGGAGGAGGGCTGGAACCAGGGGTCAGCCTGACCCTGGCTGGGATGGGACTGGGGTCTCAGAGAAGGGCGGTTCAGTGGCAAACACATCCTCCCTTGGCTGTGGTCTTCCAAGAAAGGAAAACTAAGGGGTGGGTGGCAGGACTCTGTGGAGGGAGCCATGGGCAGGTGCAGAGATACAGCTAGCAGAGGAAAAGCTGCCCGAGAGAGATGGAGGCTTTACCCACTGAGATATGATTTGGGTTCAGGGGCTCCTACAAATGAGAAGGAGAAAATGGCAAGGATGAGGCAGGATCCCCATGGTGAAAAGGAACTAAGGGGTGAGGGGCTGAAGGGGCTCTCAGGAGTCATCAGTGAATGAGCAGAACTGGGGCATGTGGTCAAGGTGGAGAGCAGTGGAACTGGGCCCAGGAGTAGCACTGGTTTGGAGCCACTAAGTCCCTCTTGCCAGGACTGGTCCTAGAAGTGGGGTCCACCAGTGGGGTCCTAGAAGTGGGGTCCAGTCCATATCTGAAAGGATGGTAGGAGCACATTCAGGATGCTAGGTTAGCTGGGGTTTGAGCATGATAGGCACAGGGTATGTGCTTGATGAGTGAATCAGCAAATGAATGAAGGATGGCAAGACCACATCCCCCAGAAAAGAGAAGAATTTTGTTGCCAGAAAGAACCTCCAAGCTAGGAATCCACTCATACGTACTGGCCAAAGCACCCCCAATTTGGGTGGTCACAAAGAAGGTAGGCCCTTAGAAGTAAAAATGACTGCCATTCAGCCACCCAGGAGGTCTTGGGCCACCAACAAAAGTGAAAACCTTCAGGCCTGCTCTCTCTCTTCTCACGCCAGCTTCTTTGCATGTGAGCGACTGTGTGATGTGGACCCATGCTGCACCGGCTTTGGCTTTCTGAATGTTTCCCAGCTGAAAGGTAATAAAAACTCCCTCTCACCTGCGTGCACATTGCAGTCTAGAAACACCTTTGTATTTATGATCTTATCTAGTTTGCAGCATTGCCTCACAGTGGGTGGGGAGTAGTAATCCTCATTTACAGATGGTAAGTAGAGGCTTGGAGAGGGGAGATGGCTAATAAACAAGACAGCTGGGACAGGACTCCGTGTGCAGGGCCCGCTCATCTTCACACAGCGCTTGCACCTGGCTGAAACAGCCTTCCTCAAGGGGCTCACCTAGCTGTCTGCTCGTCTTTCAAGATTTGGGTTAGACAGCTTGGTGGGATCAACTTTGGATCTATCCATATGGTGTGTATTTAAATTTGATTCTTACAAGCCACTTCCTAGTGGTGGGATCCTGGACAATTATTCAATCTCTGAACCTTGGTTTCTCATGTGAAAATAGGGATACAGATGCTACCCTCCTCCAGGGCTGTGTGCATACCAGATCAGATGATGCAGACGGAGCCCCAGCACAGCCCTGGGCACACGATGGGTGCTCCATACGGAGCTGCTCCATCCTTCCCTCTTTAGCAGAGGCTCATGAAGGGACCCCATTTGTCATCAGTGCTGAGATCATACCTGGAACACAGTGGAGCCCCCCAAAAGTCTGCTAAGAATGAGTTTGCAGAATTTCTTTCACTACTTAGAATCTTCTCTCATGATCATTTTCCTTGCCCTGGTTATTTTTTGCTCCAGGAGGAGAGGTAACGTGCCTGACTCTGAACAGCTTGGGGCTGCAGACATGTACTGAGGAAAATGGAGGCGCCTGGCGCATTTTGGACTGTGGCTCCCCTGACACTGAGGTCCGCACCTATCCCTTTGGATGGTACCAGAAACCTGGTAAGTGACCTTCCCAGAGCAGCTGCATGGTTATCTTTAATTGACTGTTTCTCAACCATATGTTCCTCCAGCCAGGGGTTCCTGGGCTGGGAAGGAAATTCGTCAGGACTCACTGGGTGCAAGTAATAGAAACTGATTCTATTTAACTTAAGCAGAAAAGGAACTTATTGGAAGTCTGTTCATGGACTTAGAGGGAAGAGGACAAGTCTCAGCATCATTGATGTATTTAGCAGAAATGAGTGTACAACCTCATCATTGGGCCACTGCCATCATCAGTCTGCTCCAGAGGGCTTTGGTTGTTAGATTCAAACTATAAATTCAAGGGAAAAAAATTTGGCCCAGCTTGGGCTGTAAGTCCAGCCACTGTCAGAGGGAGGGTGGGGCAGCTTGGTGACAGTCCCAGCAAGACTGCACATGGGGGAAGAGGAGGTTCCTCAAAGTAGAGTTAAGTTCAGTTGCCCGACAGGGGAAACCAATGGATGTGCACTCTGCCAGGTTCCCTTGGTGTGCCCATCCTGTCAGTCAGGACAGTGGAGCACATGGCAGTCTCAGGAAGTGAAGAGGGGCCGCTGACTCGTATCGGACAATGTATGTGGAGTTAGGATTTCAGGGCCAAGGCAGTGTTGACTCAGTGTGAGTACTTCACACGTATGTGCTAATTAAACCCCAGCACACTTTAGGAACTCAGTCTGAATCAATGAATGAAAGGTCTGTGTGGTGTGATGGAGAAGCTCCTGGACTCAAATGAAGGGATATTTGTAGTTTCCAAACTCTCCCTTCTACTATGACTTTGGGAAAGTCATACCACTTCCTCAGTTTCTCCATTAGTAAGACAATGAGTGGGGCTCATTGTGGTCCTATCAGCTCTTCCTTCTGGGTGTTTAAGGGTGTGGGTACACTTGGGGTACAGTGGGTGATAGCATGGAGACTGGACAGCCTCATTCTGTGTCCCAGATGCAAATTCACAAAGATGTCCCAGACACAAAAAGATTGACAGCCCTGTCTTAGTAGGTGTCAGTGGAGAGGCTGGGTGAGGCTCAGTGTCTCCAGCCTCTCCCACTGGTGTTTTCTCCCTACTTTCAGAGTCAGCACAGGATGGGTGTTGACCCTGGCCTGGCACCTGCTCTAGAAATGAGAGTCACAGAATGTCTGGTCTGGAGGAATCTTAGAGATCTATAACTTTGATCTCCACATTCCTTACATCATCCGACACAAAGGTTTGCCAAAACAGGAAGGGAGAGAAGAGCTGATATTACTCACGAGCCTACTACTGTGTGTCTACATGAATGCTGTGTCCCCACATGCTGGGGCTTCTACGTGGGTTCTATAATTGAATACTCCTAATTCCCCTATGGAGTAGATATTATTTCCTCCATTTTTAGATGAGGAGAGTACGACATAGAAAGTTGAAGTTATTTGACCCAAACCACATAGCTAACAAGCAGCAGTCAGGTTGCCAAACCAGATCTGATGATCCCAGACTTCTTTCTTCTGCTTTACTGTGTTGCTTCCTGCAGGTCTTCAATATCCCAATAGTGATTGGGTATGAAAATGTCCTGACACCTTGTCTGACTGGTTTTCCCCCAACTAAATTGACTAACAAGCAATTGATTAACACATTGAAAAAGAAAACAAAACTGACTAATGAACTAGCAAACTAAACCCAGTGGTGGGTTGTCCTCTTATTCCAGAGCCATATCCAACCTAAGAGCCTGGGATGGGGCTCCCAGGTGGAATCTGGTCAATGGCCTTTGTTCATGAGCATACTAATGCCTAAGGTGCTCATTGACTTCAGAGCATTTCTGTTTTGGAGTTAATTATTATCAGGCTGAATGGAATCTTCACTGTTGATGTCTACCTTGAGCATCCTGTGACTTGATCTGAATTCATTCCATTAGCTTTTAATTTTATTTTAACATCTTGAATTATTTAAAAAATGTCAGGGTTATATGATGACAATAGCCTTAGTGTATTTCTATTTAGGGGAGAACGTTCCCTACAGAGCAGGCTTTCACTAGCTTACAGGGGCAGGGGAGAGGTGAATACCTGCTTAGGACAGTGGCCCCTGCAGGATCCCCAATGCCAGCTCTGGGTATTGAGGGGGCTTCTGGACTGAACCTTTACCCTCCAATGCCTCCTTGCCCCACCTGGCCTCCCACATCTCTTCCCATCTCCTCACTCCACCAAATACTGAAAAATGTCCTTTTCCATCTTCATATTGCTCGGGAAAGGTTTGGGTAAAATGAAGCTTAAGAAATAATTCATTTATTCAGATATATCATGAGATACCAGAGTGTTACAACATTGTGGCAGGAGCTGGCAAGTAAAAGAACCTGGGGTGCTTGGTGTCCAGACTCAGTCCATCTGTTCTGTTTCATGTCATCTGACTGTATAACTTTTTCCAACATACATCCTGTGGCATCAGGCTGGGGAATCAGGAGTTCTGATCAGAAACTACAAGGCAGAGAGTTAGAAATTCCCAGAGGTGCTCACCTTCAGCAGACAGACTGAGCATTGACAAAGCCTGGGACCTCTGGTGTTACAAATGCTGCCTCTACTCAGTGGGCTGGATACCAAGCACTTTATAAGATTTTGCAGATCTGATCCTCACCGCACTGTTAGATGAGGAAAGAGGGTTCAGGGAGGTTCAGTCACTTGCTCGAAGTCACACAGGAATCATGTCTTATTCATCTTCAGCCACATAACATAATGATTTAGAGTCAGAACTAAGTCCAAATTCTGTCATTTACCAGCCTGAGCCTCGAAGGGTAGCGAGGATCCTCATATTCAGTCATATCAGCACATGGGGGCATACATACCTTTTTACAAAGGAATTCTTGTGAAAAAAATCTCCATACTAGACTTTGCCCTTGCCTCAGGTCCATGGCTTGATCATTAATGTATCGACCTCTGTATGTGGTGTTTCCCATGGACCCCTGGCTAGACTCCAGGCTGAGCGTCAGAGACGAGTAACACAGGTCCCGTCTCTGAAACCTCCACTGAGGATGGGGAGAGGAAATGATGTTCACGGAGCTCCGGCTACATGTCCAACACTGGAGGCAGAGGTGGAAGGTCCTGCCCACAGGCGGTGTGGCTGGCAGGCGTGGCAGACGGGAGTGAAAACGAGCATTGCTTAAGCACGCACTCGGTGTAACTAACTCCACACACTTTACCCAGAATTAAATTACCACCCCACTGTCAGGTTGGCACTCCTTTCCCCTCATGAGGAGGTAATTCTTCTCTTTGTAATCAGGGAACTACTCAGAGATGTGGCTTACATTCCTGGGGTGGGACCCACAGAGGCTTCTGGGGGCATGAAGGGGGAACAAGGAGGTCTGTTCGATAAGGGGTGATGCAGAAGCATCTCCAGAACAATCTGGATGTAGATAAAGTAGAGTGTAGATAAAGGGATGAAAGGACAGGCAGGTTATGGGGGTGGAGTTGGCTGTGTCCTGCCCTCAAGGCCCTGGGGGCCTCAGACACTTGCACACAGAGCAAGGGCCGAAGTTTAGTCTCCAGGAATCCAGTAAGACAAAGGCGTAAAGCGTAAAGACAGAGCAGGGAGCATGGAGAGGGGACCCCAGAGAGCCTGCACAGTGCACTCTGGCTTTGCTCTCCACAGTGAGCAGAAAGTTCTGTGTGTCTTCGCACAGAACTGAGAGGCTTGGGCTGAGCAACGGTGAATGCAGATGAGGCTGTTGGCAGCCCCTTCCCGGCAGCAGGACCCAGAGAGGAAGTGCTCTTAGCATCCCGGGTGGGAGTGCAGGGGTGAAGTGGGCTGCTCTCTAGTCAGGCGTTGCCCCAGAGCCCAGGGTTTCCTGGAAGGGGCGGGCCTCTGGGGCACTGGTAGTCTCCTCTCTTTGAAGAGAGCTAGGGCAGCCCTTCTCTCCACAGCTGTGCATGGCCTGCAAGTGGGGCAGGGTCTTTGGTTTGTTTTCAAAATCAGTGTGGCTTCTAAAAAAAAAAACAATCGAAGCCTCATGGTTCCTCTCTTCTTTAGCTAAGCAAATGCACTTGGCCCTTGAAGCAATTCTAGATGTGGGAACATAACCTGGAAAGGAAAGGAAAATCTCTTCTAATTATGCTTTTGCAACCCACGTAGAAGTGACCACATGGAGGTAAAGTTTCCTGCGGATGCGTTCTTCATCCTCAGCCACACTCCACCAGCAGCTGCTGCCATGTACTGAGCCCAGAGCTGGCTCTGCGCTCTAGGCTTGCATTTTGCAGTAACATCTTATTTAATCCCCAAACAATGTGATGAGGTAGGGCCTACCGTTCACCCCATTCAGTGCTGTGCTGGCAAGTAGTTTACAACAGGACGGGCTGGGGGAGGCCCTGATTTGTAGTCTTTCCCACTTGCTGTGGTGTAAATACTCCCACTGAGGCTGGTTGCAAGCTACCAGCGTGACGTTGCTGAAACCAGAGTTGGGAAGAAGCAGGAGGGTTGGCATCCACTCGCTGAACAAGCGTGAATGAGCCGAGGCCTTGCTCAAGGTTGCACAGTGAGAGCAGCAGGGACCCCAGGGAAGTCGGCCCTCCCAGGGCTGAGGGTGTTGCGGTTTCAATGCCCCAGGGGCCCTGGGAAGCTGAGAATCTTCAGGGCTCTGCTATTCCTGTACAGTAAGGAAGGTTCCACCCAAAAGGCTAATAGTGCCCTGTTTAGAAACACTGAGAGTGGGTGAGAAAAAGAAAGCAGAGCAGCAGCAGGCCTGTGGGGCATCATCTGAGAGGACCTTCCCATAACTGTCCCCGTGGACGTGTGTAACGGGCTGACCCCTCTCAGAGTGCTGGACATGTATATAGGTTCCAGCATTTCAGTAGTATCGTGTCGATGTGCCCTTTGCAAACTGAGCTTGCTTTCAATTTCCAGAACCAGAATTACTTGGTCCAAGCGAAAGGGCATTTGAATGTTAGAGATAGTCTGATTGTTCTCTAACGACTGCACTAATTCTCGAGCTCTTTGCCCTGAGAACCACTCTCTTCCAGGAAAGACAGGCATTTAAACAAACAAGCCAGGAGCATGGCAGATGGTTAGTAGTAATTTTGAGTGTTGTCTGAGGAGACAGAACCTTAGCTTAGGGGTCCTCAAAATGTGGTCTCAGACAAGCAGCATCAGTTTGGGAATTTGTTAGAAGTGCCAAATCTCAGGCCCCCTCCTGGACCTGCTGAATCAGACACTCAGGGCCAGCGTGGTGTGTGCTGTCTGGCCCAGGAACCAGGACCTTGGAATGATGCTTAGGAGCAGGAGTTTGCAGGCAGGTGGGGCCAAACAAAAAGATGCCAGAGGTTCTAGGCCGCAGAGAGGCTGGTCATGGCGTACCTAACTGAAGTAAAAAGGCAGTGGGGGAACGGGAGTGAGGTGGCCCAAGTCGGGACTTCAGGGACCAGATGGAACATAACCCTGCCTGAGGCGTTTCCTAGAGGCAGCCTAGGGCAAGAGACGGTGGCCGAGGTGTGTCACTGCACAAGGGCAATATTAACAGTGAATAATGGCCAGCATTTATTAAGTGCTTTCTGTATGCCCAAAGCTTTAAATGTACTGATTCATCTAAACGTCACAAACCTGAGATAGGTACCATCATTACCCCCGTTTTACAGACAAGGAAACAGAGCACAGGGAGATTAAGTAACTTGCTCAAGATCACACAGAAGGAAGTGGCCAAGCCAGTCTTACCCTGTGCCACTGACCCCAGAGCCCCCCCGCCCCTTGACCTCTGACCATGCTACGCTGTGGCTGGGTGTGCAAGGAGACCCTGCATGCTCTCCTAGTTTGGGGCACTGGGAGGAAGGAATGACAAGGCTTTGGAGACTGAGATCTGTGTGGTAAGGGAAGAGGAGGGGAGAAACTACAGGCACTTGGACTTGGCCTGCTGGGTGTGCGTGGTTTCTCACTCAATTCTTATATCACTCCCAACTTACCAACACTGAAACGGGGTCTCGAAGGAGTCAGATCACCTCCACACTGCTGCTGAGTGGCATTTGGGGATTCGAGTCCAGGTCATCTGCCCTCTGCCCCTGCTCTGTCCACCCTGCCATGCTGCCTGCCAATTATTTAGCTTTTACTCTGCTCCTGGCACTATACTATCTCCTGTAATCATCGCAATAATTCTTAGGGTAGGCTATATTATCCCCATTGTACAGATGTGGAAACTGAGGCCCAGAGAGGCTGAGTGCCTCATGCACGCGAACAGTCAGCCAGCAGGTGTCGGTAGGTATTCTCCTTGTTCACCATGTGTCTTTGGAACATGCCGGGACTGCACGTCCTCACCCCTGACCCCACCCCTGGCCTTGGTCAATGACATGTGTGGAGAATGATGTGAGTCCCTTGTAGGCAGAGCTGTAAGAGCCAGAGTGCAGTGTGCTGTGTCCCTGTCCCCTGCAGCAGCATCGTGGAAGCAAGGGCCCAATGGAGCCCGCCTCCACCAGGGCCTGGAGGGAGGACGACTTAGAGGAAAGCCCCAGGCCACCTGTGGTGGACACATGTGGGAGAGAGGCGATGCCCTGTGGGTGTTTTAAGCCACTGAGATGTGACTGTTTGTGACCTCAACATAACCCAGTCCATCCTGACCAGTACAGAAGTGGTGCTGGGAGCTGAATGAGGTCTGTCTGCCTCCCAAGTCCAACTGCACCACTACCAAGTTGTACCTTTATTAATGCCTTCAAATGCATTGATACAAAGAGGAGCTAAAAGGCTGCTCTTTTCTTTTTTCAGTTGCTCAGCATGATGCTCCCAGTTTTTGCCCTTCGGTGGTTCTGCCATCGCCCGCAGAGACAGGTGAGCGCACCGTTGTGTCAGTCTTTCTGATGGGAATGCCGCTTCACCTTGCTCCTCTTTCTCTCTGCTCTCCTCACTCTTGCCCAGTGGCCTAGAGCTTGCACACCTCTCACGTCGTTAATGCTGGCTCCTACCAATTGCGCACGTGCATAGACAGGGCAGATGCCAGCACCATGCTCATTTTACAGGTAAGGAAACTGACTCACAGCAATTCAATGACTTGGCCAAATAATGCAGTTAATTGGAAGCAGAGTGGGACTTTCTCTAGTTCTCCCAATTTTTATTCTAAGGAATTTTTCACTCTATCACCTGCACAGTCCTGAGCGATGTCAAGAACAGTGGCATTTGTGGCCAAAAAGTGAAAGACCTCATTGTTTCATTTGCATGGACAAGTAGGGGCTCACAGTCATCGGCATACGGGGACTCATGGTGGCGGGATGCTGGCCCCGCGCCTGGGAGCACAGCCCGGGTTGAGGCTGCTGTGCCCTCCTGTGGGTCACACCAGGCTTCCCACCACGTGCCCTGTCTGGTGCCAAAGGAGCAGGAAGTGAGTGCGGGGAGGTGGGTGCAGGGAGCCGCGCTGGACGGGTGAGGTGGAGGCGGGCAGGAAATGAGAGGCTCCAAGAGCCAAGTGACATTAATTCCTGTCCTGTGACATGATGTCTGAGAGGCTCTAGACATCTGTCATTATGGTCCTGGTTGAAGAGACAGAATATAGTTTGTGTAGGAGGGAATCATTTATAGCAAAGCTGTAGCTAAAAATATAAATGTCCTCAACCCATGTTGTCACTTCCCTCCACTAAGTTCCAAGAGCTGACTTTGGAGATCATATATATGTACTTTTTTCCTTGCACATTCCATACAGAAGGCCTGTGTCTAGCATGTTAGGACTTTATGTCCAGGACTTGAGGTCCTAGCACTGTACATATGTGACCTGGGGTTAGCTTCCTGAAACCCCGAAAGGCAGGAATCGCTGTGGCCGTGTCATGGATGGCAGAGGTGGGACCTAGAGAGAGGTTCACACACACTAGCAGATAAAACATGTCCAAGCCTGACGTTGGCCAAACCTGATTTTGAGTTTTAGCAGGATAATGTACAAATGATCGAATAGTCCCAATTAGGCCCTTTTGGTTTATGGTTAAAAAAAAAAATGAGTGGTTCCCTGTAATATCTCAGCCCACCTGCCATTCCCACCCCCAGAGCCACCACATTTACCTCTTCTAGCCATTTTTTTCTCATCTTAACATCTGTGTTTCTAAGTAATACTTGAATCCTGATGGTCCTTGATTTTGAAAGTAACTCTTGAGCTCCTGCCTTGATAGAGGCATCCTCTAGTAATCCTGACATTACTAGGTCATCCTCATGATCTAGTAATGTCAGGACTCAGGACTGAAGCAAGAGTCAGTGTTAGTTGTTACGACCATGTAAATAGGGCTCAGGGAGCCCAGGAGAGGACTCGGAATCTTCTCTTGTCATTGCCGACTGCCGTGTATGGGGGTCCCCAGCTGAACCTTCTGTTTTCAACCCCATAATTCACCCCTGCCTTCCATGCCGCCTCATCCTTCCTGGGCTTCCCAGGGCACCTGTGGCACAAACAGGTCGTTTCCGTGCTCCACTCCGTAGGTACCTGGAGTGTTAGGTACCCAGCTGTGGTGCCTGCCAGCCCATCTCCCTCTCCTTTTCTTCATCTAAAAGTTTGTTGAAATCCCTTCTCTGCTGTTAGTTCAATTCAGTTTTTTTCTGTTGTTATCTTTAAGGGTTTAGTTTTTTTGTTCCTTTACCTCATTTTGAAGAGGTTTGTGGAAGAAGAGAAGAGAAATGTGCTGCATTTAATTAAAAGCAATAATACAGCCTTTTTCAAAACTTTTCAACATTTAGTGAAGACTTCATTTTGTCCTCAGCACTGTACTCAGCATTTGATCATCACATAAACCCCAAGAGGCAGGTCCTATTTTAATACTTTTTAGTTACAGAACATTCAAACAATACAGACCTAGAGGAAAAAATCACAGTTGTTTAGAAGGTGCTCCATGTTAGTTAGAACATTGGTTTATTTCCTTCGCATTTCCTTAGGCTTTTCTGTAAGGTTTGAAGTAGTTTACAATGGTACTTTTTTTTTTTTACCTAATAGTGCATCATTTGTGTATTTCCAAATTGTTACTTATCTCTCTAAATCATGCATTCATGCATGCATGTGTGTACTTATTCATTCACCTGTCTATGTCCTATTTGCACAATGCTCCAAATCTGACAATGAAGAAACAGGTAAAGAGAGCACAGTGTTACTAGCTACAGTTGTATTATTCCACCAGGTAGACATACTGCAGTTCACTAACTCATTTCTCTGCTATTGGGCATTTGATTGTTAATGATCTTCTTCATTATGAAAATAAAACAGTCAATACCTGGGTACATAAAGCTCTTTCCAACGTCCAGATTATTTCCTGGGGCACATTCTACGAAGTACAATTATTGGGTTTAAGAACTTCATATTTTAAGACTCTAGATTTATATTGCCAAATTTGTCTCAAACAGTTGTTTCTAGTTGCCTGCTTACTAGCAGTGAACTAAAGTATTTTTCTATCACGTATTTGGAATCTTTAAGTATTATCACTGAAAAAAATTACATTTATTAAATTTACAGATAAAGAGTGCTTCAGTATCAAAATGTCAAATGCTTACTGTTAGATATTTTAAAAAATCAAAGCATAAACGTCTTTGGGTGATTTTACAATGCTCCCTCTCTGCTTTTGCTAAAATCTTTATTATTAGGAGTTACATTACCAACAAAAGAAAAGACGATGTAGAATTGCACATTTCCCTTCACATACACAGAGTCTATGGATCTGAGTAGATGTTTCCAAGGCGGAATGAGGTGTCACAGTATTTTAAAATGTGCATTTGACAAGTGTGATTTGAAAGCAGGAAAAGATGTCGGAGCTGGCATTCCATCTGTGCTCAGAGTTCCCAAATTGGAATTAAGAGTTTGGGCCTGTTCTTTGATGTGAATCAGAGGGATGACATAATTCTGCTTCTAGGGTGTTCATATGTCAATGTAAATTTGACATGGATTGTGTGTTGTGTGTGTGTGCATACATGTGTATATACATCATGGGTGTGTAAAATGCCTATTTTTATTCACTTTCTATTCAGGGAGAAAAGGAAATCGTTTATTAAAGACCAAACATTTCATAAATCATTTAACATTCACAAGAAAGTCAGATGGTAGCAAGGTCTATTTTTCAGAGGGAAACGGGGGATGTAGGAGGTTAAAAGACCAAGCTGGAACTTGAACCCACAGGTGTCTGGCCCTCCTCAGAGTTAGGCAAGAATATTCGGTCTGAGCTTCTGGAAAGGGTGACAGAGACGCACTTTCAGTCCTAGACTTGTCTGGAGACCTAATGTCTTAGCCTTGTTTCTCTTACGTGTTTGTGTTTAAAGGCTGCCCATTTAAAGCCTCTTTGCAAAAGGGATTCTGATGCACTGATTGGTTGGTGGGGATGGTGTGAAGATGAAGGTGACTTCTGAAGTCGCACAGGCCTATCTTGGGTGCACAGTGGGTACCAGAGACCACTCTAAGCACTATATGTTGCTCCAGAGAAGGCTTCTAACTCATTATTGGTTTGAAGATGGTAGGAGTTTGTCAAATGGGCAAGTTTTAGAAAGCCTTTCCCAAGAGTGTGGTTTGTGTGCCCGAAGGCCCAGAGCATGAAACAACCTGGGACGCTCGGACGTTGGAGACAGATCAGAAAGGCAGGCCTAGCACCATCAGGGGGACAAGGCAGAAGATGAGCAGTAAAGAAAGGCTTTAGCTTGGGTCTGGAGATGGTAGGAGCCTTCGTACTGGGTTGGAACTGGACCTTGGTAAGATCTCTTGGGGTGGGTGAACAGGAAAGTGGTAGCGAGGTCTAGGATACGCAGGTTAGAGAAGCATGTTGGGGCAAAACAGATCATATTTTATTTCCGTTTAGTTCAATTCAGCGAGTATGTATGTCCCAGGCACTTTTTGGATAAAAGATTCTGGATTTTCACTTACGTTCCAGGAGAGGCACTGTGCTGGGGTAGGAGGTCTTGCTTGCAAAAATAGAAGCCCACCTTCTAGTTAGGAGCAAGTACACAAAGAAAGAATTTAAAGAGATGAATCACTTACCACAGGGGTGAGCCTCAGGAAGTCTCCCCCAGATTCACTGCAGGCAGGCAGCACCCCCAAGCATGGCCAAGCTGGGACATAAAGGACGAGCATGCATTTGTCACATGGCCAAGAGGGCAGAGGGAGGCATCATGTGCGGAGGGAGGTGTGTAAACAGAAGCCCAGGGGCATTCATTAGCATGACACATGCAGGGAAATGTAAGTGTTCCAGGATGGCAGGGCCAGCAAGGGACAGGAGGGAGGCTGGATGTGGGACAGGGTCCAAAGAGTAGAGTACCTTGGGCACTACAGATCCTTGAAGGGCTGTACACAGTTGCCTGGGCTTTAAAATGATTGGGAAGCTCCTCCTTTGGGTCTTTTGGCCACGTGATTGTAGTTATCAACTTTGTCTGCTTTGCCTCCATCCTTTACTTTTGGCTGTGCCAGTGGGCTGATGGAATTTGGTTGATCTTCTCTGCAAATGTTTCCCGTTAAGTTGGAGACAGAGTTGTGTGAACTCAAAAAATGTTGGTGTTGGCAGGGAGCGTGCACAGCCTGTGACTGGGGGAAGCAGTGGGGCCCCCTTGGGCAGCAGTGGGCTCTGAGTCAGTCTGCCCAGCTTCCACACCTGTCCCATTACTTACCCACTGGGGACCCTCAGTGGGGCCAGATCTCTCACCCTCTTGATGCCTCGGTTTGCCTCTGTAAAATGAAGATGATGAGGAAAAACAAGTATCAGTCTAGTAGGCTTGTGTTGAAGAATACATAAAGTACAATGCTCAGCACAGAACTGGATAAAGAGCAAATGTTGAAGAAACGTCAGTGATAATTCCCAAGTCCGAATCCATCTTTTGACAGAGGAGGAATCTGAGGCACAGAGAAAGAGAGCAACTCTCCCAAGTCACAGACAATCATGGCAGAACTACAAGATTATGTATTTGAAAGATTCCTGTGTATTGAGTGACAAAATATGTCAATCACTGTGCCAAATGCTTTCCATATTTGAACTCTCCCAGCTGCCCTATGAGACACACATGGTTATGTCCAGTTTTGAGATTTGGAAGCTGCCCACCATCATATAACTAGTAAATGGTAGAGCTGGGATTCAGTCCTAATCTGAATCCAAACCCAGTGTCTCCCTGCTGAACATGCTGATGTTGCCTGTAGGCTCAGAGGCCGAGCTTAGGATGCAGGTCAGTTTTTAGGGAACGGTATCCACAGGGTGGGAGAGGGAGAAGGGAGGCACAGGACTGGGCAGAGCGAGCATCTGCTTCTACTCAGTGCAGGCCTCAGCCGACCTTTGGGGATGCTGCGATGATCTTCAAACTTGATCCCCTCACACTGGTCACATACTGACATGGGCTGCCCTGAGAAGGGGCACTTCTGGAGCGTGACCCTCCCTACGGGGGGCTGATGGGGTCTGCCTGCTGTCGGCACTCAGCGGCTGGGGCAGACCCCTTTATTCCCGAAGGGGTCCGGGGGGACATCACACTTGCACCACAGGGTGTTATAGTCTCATCTGGGGCATGTTGGGGGCATGGGTGCTGTTAACAACTGTGCGGGCTGTGCTGCTCTCACCCAGGGGCAGTCACCGTCCCGCCGGAGTGGTGCTACATTAACTCGCGCAAGGCTAATTCTTAATCCTTTTGGTTCTCAGGCTGAAAGGCTCAGGTGAACAGGCACCAACTCCAAAATGGCCTAATGCTTGTATAAAACTTAAAGCTTTCCAAATACGCACAGACCTTATGTGCATGTGTGTTCACACTCAGGCACACACGCATGTGCATACCCTGGGAGGGAGCTCACAGAGCTACTTCATGAGAACTGCTTTCCAGGGATAGGACTATATCCCAGGGCCCAGCAAGGCAAGGCTGGCTGCATGCACTGTTTCCTGCCTATGCTCCTGAGTGAATCACCTTGTTAGGAGTTGCAGCGCTCAGCGCGATAAACTCCACTCCCAACCCAGCACATGAAGCTGGGATGCACATCTGTGGTGAGACTGCACTGCCTGGTGAACGTGATTGGCAGGTCCGTGTGTGCTGTGGGCACAGATTCCAGCACCCCTCCCAGACCTCTTCCCTGCTTCTCTGAGACCCAGAGGCTGAAAAGGGGAAAAAAAGCAGCTGGCAAACTGGGAGTCCAGGCTGTCTTGCCAATGGGTTTCAGCCCCAGGCAAGTTCACTATGATTCAATGTGACCAAAGAAATGACAGTAGAATGGTCTTGGGGTGAAAGAGTTATACTCAACTTTATTTCCAGGTGGCAGGTCAGTCACTAAAATCCCATTCACTCAGAGCGAGTCTGCACGCAGCAAGCCGGGCTCTGCCTCTGGGCCCCTCTGCCCGCACAGCCGTCCTCTGGGCCTCTCTACCCCTGCAGCCATCTCAGTCTCTGTTGTTGGTGCTGCCACCACTCCAGCCTCTGCTCTGCTCTCCTGCAGCCTTGCAGCTGTACCACTGTGTCCCCCAGAGCACTGGGCAGGGGTCTTTATATAGAGTCAATAATAATAATGACCCATTGCTCACACATGTGTAGTGAGCTAGCCAACCAGGGCCAGGTGAGAATCCTGGCCACAGGAACCTTCATTTTATTCACAAGGGCAATGGCAGGTTGAAGTAAATAGGAAATGTGAGGAGCCTGGCCCCCAGTCTGATAGGCTTCACTTTTCTCCACAAATGCAGGAGGGAGCCTCCAGCCAGCTGGTGAGGTGCTAGATTTGGGATGCAGTTATGGCATCTTCTGCCTCAATTGCCATTCCCTCATTCATTCGTTTATTCCTCTAACTAGTGTTCAGTGAGCACTTACTCTGTGCCAGGAGCTAGGTGCTGGGGCTGTGACAGTGAACTGAGCTGGCAAAAGCCCTGTCCCATGGAGCTTTATCCTCCTACATCTGTACAGGGCTCGTCACCCCTCAAAGAGACCTCCAACCACCCCACTGGCCCTCTCTACCCCCTTACCCTGCTTCTTTGTCTGCTGTGAAATTTTTTCACTTGTTTACTTGTCTAGTGTTTTGCCTCCTATGAAAGGGAAGATGCACGAGGACAGGGACTTGTTCACTGCTGTATTCTTAGCACCTGGTAGTGTGCCTGGAACCCAGTCAGTACTCAGGAAATAGCTATTGAATGAATGACTGCATTGCTCTTGCTTGCTTGCTGGATTTTGTGCTCCCAGAAACTGAGTTTATAATTCATACTTTGATCTTCCACACTTAGCGTAGTGTGTGTTATATAGTAGACCCTCAATATTATTTTATTTATAATTGCTTGGTTTAAAAAACATATATATATATATATATATATATATTGCTCTAGCTTTGTATTTGAAGCTAATAGTGATTTGGTTGATGTTTGTTGGAAGAATGACCAATTTAAAGGATCTTTTTGAGTCTCAGTTGCCTCACCTATAAAATGGAGATGCTGATGCCTACTACAGAGGGGTTATTATTAAGCTTAGAAGAGATATTTTATGCAAAATTGCTGCATCAATGCCTAATGAAGGTTGGCAAAGGTGTACATAGTGAGCCTAGGAGGCACTTGATTAATATTAACATTTCATAAATGATTGTGTCTTACACCCTTGTTGGATCCTAGAGGATGGAGAAAACCTAGGATTTTCCTCAGTAACTTCCTGCCGAGAGAGCACCAGTTTTGTACCTGGTCCGTTAAGGATTTGCTCAGTCAAATTTAAAGGGAAATAGAGCAAAAACAAAATATGCCTACTTAGGATCTGCCTTTTGCGTTTGATTGTTTTGGCTTTAGCTTTCAATATTTTTTCAGATCTCTTGCTTGGCTACAGAAGATATTTTTCAGCCTAGAAGCAATCAAATACCACATGATCAAAAATGATCTTAATTAAAACTGTGAGGGAGAAGGAGCTGACCTTTGGTATCACCCTAAATTCTTTTCATTCCTATCACCAGCCTTCTGCCCACCCTGGGAAACTCATGATTTCATGTTCCTCAGCATTACCTATCCCTCTGGAATCCCAAGGCAGGGCTCTGGGATGGGAAACGTGGTTCCACTTTCCTTCCCACCTCCAAACCGGCTTTGGTCAGCTAACTGTCGTGCGGAAGAAGCACTGTGCTTACTGACTGTTCTATTTCCTAGTGCTGTGCTGGCGACTCTTAATGGATTCACAGAGTAAGGTATACTAAGGTGAAAATGACTGATGTTATTTTAATGGATGTTTTCCCCAAGAGTGTTCATATTTGAATAAGTAGATACATCAGAAAGATTTCATTTCTTAAAGTGAAAATTTAGACCACTTGACAAATATTTTGGGGGAAAATTTTAGACAAGTTGCTCTTCCTAGAACCCTTCACATTATTCTGTGTAGCTGGTTATTAAACCATTCCTGAATACACTCCATCAACAGTAGTAGATTTCCTTTAGTTTTATGAATTATAATAATTTTAACTACTGATTGAAGATGGTAATATTATGTTCCCAGTGGCTAGTGCTATACAAAGGTTTTATTCTTTTATGTTTTAAATGATCCTTTGGTCATCCTCACTTATTCTGCCCCACTATTGAGTCTCTGCTGAATTCCCTGATCTTGGAGGAACTGAATTTGATTTATTAAGGAAGCAGTTGCCTTCCTTGCCCATGTGCAAAGTCCAGGAGGTAAGAAGGGGCCCCGCTCAGGAGAGGCTGGGGATAGCTTCAGTAGGGCTGGGGCATCTCGTGTCCTGGGAGGGCCAGTGGAGGATGAGATCAGAAGGGGATACGATACAGTCAGGTGATGGAAGGAGAGGGCTCCTGTTGTCTTGCTGTGATGGAGATTGAGTATGCAAGCATGTTGGAGATGTGCTTGCTGTGTGAGGGGGTGGCTTAAATGGCCTGTTTCCCTTTAAGTTTTCCATTTTTGTAATTTTGATGATGGGCTCAGTTATGCTTTAAGGTGTGGTCTTTGTTTTGCTTCTCTTTTTGTGATCACTTACCCACAGGCAAGCAGAAAGTGCTTGGCAGATGTTTGTAGAAACAGAGGCAGTGAAGCAGAGAGTCTTTGACATTGGGCAAATCTGGGTTTCCATGCCAGTTCTATTCCTACTCCGTATGACCCAGGGCAGGTCACTTGACTCCTCTGAGCCAGAGTGTCCTTAAGGTGGAGTTCATAATATCATCTCCAGCCACAAGTTGCTGGGAGATCTGGATGAAGTTATGTAGAGAAAGTGCTCAGTAGGGTCCATACAGCAAGCGACCGAGAAGTGTTGACAACAGCAGCTGCTCCTCCGAATGCAGTGACCAGAGAGGCAGTGCCTGCCCGGGTCCACACTAGCTGTATGACCTTGGGTGAGTCACCTACAGTCCCCTGAGAAGTCAGGATGGCCTCTGTGTGCCGCTCCTGCTCAGCATCCCTCAGGAGACCTCTGCATTGTTGGGAATTGCTTTGCTCAGCTCATTGGTTCTCCATATGCATTTGTGCCAGGATCCAACACAATTACCCCAAAAAAAGAGGAGTTCAAATGCTCTCAGGAAAACCAATTATGATACCATCTCCTAGAGAGCCTTTGTGTTTTTGGGGAGTCTGCAGGTGTCTACTTGATATGAGTTAAGCCTCTTAGAGAGAAACCAGATTCAGTCTGAACCTTTGAATTTCTACCAGGAGTTTTTGCATGTGATGAATTCAGTAATTTGTCAAGAGGAAATGGAAGGAATATAGCTCCAAGTCTGGTTTCATGTGTAGGATTTTTTTCTTCATTAGAAATTTTCTCCAGAGATGCCTTTGAAGTTAGCAGTGTAAAAGATGATTACTCACCAGCCCACAAGCTCATAACCCCAACAGCTGCTCTACCATTTCGCATGTCTCTGGAAACCTCTGCCTGCAGAGTGCATGCCACTAAAGGGAACCACTTGATGAGTCCGAAGTTGAGTCAGGGGAAAGAGGCGGCTGTGGTGGAGTGGGGACCGGGAGGGGATAATCTGGGTGAAGTCCTTCATTCACCAGTCAGAGGCTATGACTTTGCCATGCCATTCACCACCTCTGAGCTTCAGTTCAGCCCCTTGCAAAATAATAATAGTAATACAGTTCATGAACAGGTTGACAGTTATTAATTGCAGTATAAACGAAAATTTTTCTTAAACTAAAATGTGCTACATCAAAGTGATGTATTATATCAGTTGCCTGTTATTTGTTTCCTTTGTGATTAATTGATCAACTAATCAAGTTATTCAATACTCATTTATGAAGCCTTGTGAATAATTATAGTGTTAATCTTTATAGAGATAGAAAAAAAATTAATATCCTATTTTTCCTTTATTGGTTGAGGAGCCTCATTAATTCATTTAATATACATTTATGGATTAGGCAATTCATACAAAATAGTGATATTATTCCTGTTTAACATGTAGAATACTTAATAAATGCTAGCTACAATTATATTACTATTTCTATTGTTAATATTTTTATATGCTGTTATGACAGGTCTTAGAGAATCAGTGAAAACTGAGGCACAGTCTTCGATTTCAAGGAGCTCATAATTTAACTAAGATAAAAACAAGTAAATTATAATGCAGTATATTAGTTCAACTAATCAGTTGATGTATTTATAAGACACTTAGAGCAGAATAAAAACTATTGGGGGGTGGTAGAGGAAAGAGTCTTAAAGGGGTTTCTGTTGGGGGTGATGTCTGAGCTGGGTTTTGAAGGATGATATGAGTTCATCATATGAATAAACTAACTTAACTTTGTAAGTGCATATCAAACAAAGGGCTAGTGAACAAAGTCATACAACACGGAGTGAGTTGCCAGACCACCAGATGTGAGTTTGGGGTGATAGGGAATAGACTGAGGGCGATGTTCCTGAAGAGGTAGGCAAGGGATGCAGCAGACAGATCCTGAGGAAACTTGGAGGCCATGTTTTTTGCTAGGAATCCAGATCCAATATGTTTACTGCAAGGAGAGTATCTACTTTTAATGGTGGAATCTGAAATTTAGACTTGGAAGAATATTTGTTTTGACTTTCCTTCTTCAATGTCCTTTCTAGATGGACATTCAATCTACTTGAACACCAGTCAAGGACAGTGTTTAATGTTTAGTCCCTTGGGTAGTAGTGCCAATTCTCAAGATAGAGAACCTAAGGAGGGAAACAACTGGACACTGTGGAGAAGGCTAGAAGTAACATTAAGTGTTCAGCTTTCGACTTGCTGAGTTGGGGATGCCTTGGGGACATTTGCTCAGAGGTGGTTAGTAAGCACTGAGTATCTCAGTGTGAAGTTTGGGTGAAAAGTCTGGCCTGGAAGAGTTTGATAAGCATGAGCCTGTTGGTGGTACTTAAGTCATGGGGATAGTGAGAACGCCATGGAGAGTGTCAGATGTAAGCAGTAAAGGTCAAGGACAGATCCCCGAAGACCAGCAGTATTTAAGAGCAGAGCAGAGGAGCAGTCCGAAGGATCAACTAGATAAATAGGAGGGGTGCTGGCAGGGTGCATGTCATAGAAACCAGGGGAGGGAGGGATGGTCAGTAATTTCAAGGAAGCTGAGGACTGCAGACGTTCATCGGGTTAGTCATGAATAGCCCTTTGCGAATTTAGTGGGGTGATGAGCGAAGAAACTCAAAAGTAGTTGATTAGAGAAAGTGGAAACTACAAATTTTTCTCAAGAATCTTGTCTCTGAAGAAGACTTAATGAGACTGATGGCAACAAAAATGATTGTGGCTCATTAGTTGGTACCCATCATTTTCGGGTCATGGTAATCTACTGAAAACAGTGAACCCCTCCATACATGCCAATTTTGCCTACATTTCCAGGGAAATGGGTCCCCTGAAGCCCATATGTTAAGAAACATTGGGTTAGAATATGGTGTTGTTTTCATAATGAGGAAATTTGATTCTGTTTTTAAGCAAAGAGTCAAGTGTCAGTGTCCAGGGAGGGACAAAAGGCACAGGAGGGACGGGAGGGGGTCTGGATGGAGAAGGTAATTGGTGATGGATGCCCCCGGCGGCGAGAGGGAAGGAGCCCTAGAGCACAGCGCAGGGAATTGGCTTCAAACAGCCACCCTGCTTCTACGTAGGAGAAACAGGGGAAGATGGGCTGGTTCAGAGAGAGTGGGAAGGGGACAGGGAGGTGAAGCTGATGCTGAAAATGGGCCCTTTTTCCTCTTGGAGGCAAGAGGTCCTGCCGTTGGTGACAGTGGAAGGGCCGTGACGATGTCCGGGCTGCGAGAAGGCAGCGAGCACTGGAAGTAGTGGCTGTGGGCGCGGAGGAGAGGGGACTGGGTTGTCAGCTGTGTTGGGAGTTCAGCTGAGGCTAAAGACCCAGAAGTGGCCAAAGTCAGTCTGTTCTGTTCATCTGTGGGGGTTTCTTGAGCCATGTTCAGCAGACCAAAGCAAGCTGCAGAGGAAGGGGGCCCCTGGGTTAATCCAGCTGGGAGGGGAGGGGGTTGAGGGCACTGGCCAAGGGCAAGTTGAGACAATGGGTCCCTGGGAGGCCGTGGTTTATGATCAGTGAAGATGGGTAACATGGAGTGGGTGAAAGAGTAGAAATCACAGTGAAATTAAAAAGCTCATTTTAGTGAGATAAAGTATGAAAATGCTGGGAAGGAGGAGGATTATGGGATGTAATGGCCAGTGAAGCTTACAAAAACTAAGATTTATGCAATGATTGCATTCAATGCCATAACAGGGTCTGGGATGTGGTCATGAGGTACTTGGCTGGAATGAATGGAAATAAAGGTCTCTGGGGTTAAAGAGGTCAGGAAATAGACCGGAGTGTTCACTAGGCCATCTCCTTCCCCCTATAGATGATAAAGTCACCCAAGATTTTAACAGGAGTTGGGGTGGAGATGATAATTAGGAGCTGGCTGGCAAAGAACTTGTACAACGTAGAAGGATGACCATGCATCTCCAGTTGGGGATGATGAGAAGGACCAGAATTTTCCATTGCCAGAAGGTTATGACTCAAAACAGCATCAGGGGTCATGATGGTCATGGTAAGGACCCTTGTTGCCAGGACACAGTATCGGGGAAGGATGAGACATGTTCAGGGATCAGCTATGACAGCAGTGAGATGGCTTCAGAGAGGGGAGCAGGAGGCTGGATCAGGAACGAGATAAGGCCACATTGTTGTAGAGGAGACAGGCTGGGCTTACGTTCCATTCTTGGATTGCAGGACTGCTCATGGTTGCCAACTTTTCATTCTAACAAATATGAACAATTTTTGGAAAACAAAGCAAACTAAACATCATCATTTTGTAAAGGACTTTAATTAACATGCCAAGTAAAGAAGGACAACTATCAACATGGCATAAATTATAATATTTTACCTTCCAGATGGCATCTCCCAGACTACTCCTCATTCCTAGAAAAAACACAAAAACTCCCTGTGAAGTTCTCTGTTGGATTTTTGGTTCTCATAACATAGGCCTCCCCATCCATGTGGCACATAGTGATTGGACCCTGTGACCCTTCTCAGCCTCTGCCTTCTAGACCAGGGGTCAGCAAACCACAGCCTGCATCCTGTTTTGTATGACCCATGAGCTGAGAATGGGCCTCAGGTCTTTTTTAAAGATTGTTAAAAAAAGTATGAAAGATTGTAAAATAAAATTTGTTCTTACAACAGAGAACAAATGTTGCCAGTAAAGCCTAAAATATTTGCTATCTGGCTTCTAAACAGAAAAATCTTGCTCACCCTGTCCGAGCCTGAAGATTTGCTGTCTTCTCTGTCCTTCCTCCCAAGTCCCTGAATCATTTGAGTGGGTCTTTTCTGGCCCTCCTGGGCCACATGACCACTGAGTGACACTCTTGATCAGGAAGTGAGGAGGTAGCAGAAATCCTGTCAGTAGTACTGATGCTTGTGTTTTGGTTGAAAATGCCCTGTTTTAAGTGACAGCATATATTCCCTCATACATCTATCAAGCAGGACATAGAGGTAAGAGCTCTGGCTTTGGAAGCTGACACACAGGGGGTCAAATCTTTAATAAATGTTATTAAACACTTCTTATGTACAAAGAAGCTTGCAGACATTGATCTACTCAGCCCTCACCCCGTGTCTAGAGCCCACTGATATTTTCATGCCATGACACATGTTAGGAAGGTGACATCTGCCTTGGGATAACCAGATGAGAGAGGACCAGCCATAGCTGCCCTCACCCTCACCCCCAGGACTGCTAGAAGGATCAACAGCAAACTGTGACCCTTAACATATGGGAAGCTCTGTTCTATGACACAGGTGACATGACTATTCCAGTTTACAGATAAAAACAAAATACAGTTGAAACTTAGAGTGTAATTTACCCAACATCAGAGCTGACAGTAGGCAGAGCTGGGGTTTGGCCAGGCAGAGGCAACCCAGAGGGGCTCTTCCTTCAACGTGTATCACCACCTCTCCTAGCAGGGTGACCAGAACAGCCGTGTGTACGGCTGTGCATAGATTAAATGAAACAACATGTGTAACAGTGTGTCTGGCAAATAGGGAATGCTTAATAAATATTAGCCATTAGAATATGTATCATTTTACATGAGAAGGATTATCCTTAGGCATAGTGTTTCTATGCCAGAGAGCAGCAGTAGGACACAGCAGGCTCTCCAAATCAGTGGATGGATTCACTGTATTAGCATTAATTAGGACTGCCATGACAGAATGCCGCACGCTGGGGCTTAAACACAGGAATTTGTTCTCTCATGATTCTGGAGGGAGAAAGTCCAAGATGAAGGTGTTATCAGGGCTGGTTTCTCTTGAGGGCCCTGAGGGAAGGCCGTGTTCCAGAACCCTCTCCATGGCTTATAGATGGACCCTCTCCCTGTGTCTTCACATTGTCTTCCCTGGATGTGTGACTCTATGTCTGTATTTCCCCTTTTCTTAAGGACACCAGTCATTTCGTATCCGGGACCATTATAATGACCTCATTTTAACTCAGTTGTCTCTGTTAAGAACCTATCTCCAAATAAGATTACATTTTGGAGGACTGGAGGTTAGGACTTTAAAGTCTGAATCTTGCTGGGGGGACACAGTTCCACCCACAGTTCTCACTATCGTCCGTCTGTTGAACTGGAGTTGCAAAGTGAAAGAGGAATGCATGCTGCCTGGAGAACTGAAAACCAGGCATGAGGAGGCTGGCTGGGCAGTAGGCGTCTAGTGTTGTAAGTGTTAACGGAGGCCGGTAGGGTCTGCTGTAGGTGTAAGGCTTTCCTCTCTGAAGAAACGCTAGACTGACAGGCAGCGTGGTTCCATTTTCATCTTTCAAATGATCACAAAATGACATGGGTGACTTTTTTTTTTTTAATTCTCTTTCTGTTATCAAGAGAACATCTGTTTCTTCTGAGTGCTGACTAGGGCACAATAGCCCAGTGTGACATGCTCACTTGGAAGACGGTGTGTGGTGAGAAATCAGAATGTCTGAGTGTCATCCTGTCCAGTAAGGACAGCACGCGGGGCTTCTGCCAGCCAGTGGCCGTGAGCTCAAAAGCAGTGTCAGTGCGTCCGGTGTGTCTGCTTTCGCACCAGGTCGCCATGGCTTGATGGTGCCTTAAATACTTTCCTGCTCAAAAGGCTTCAAAGCTTTGATGTTTTGCCCCAGCCATTCAGCCTTGGCCTGGAAACTACCTCCAATATTTCCTGACTTTTTCCATCTTCAGCACCATCACTTTGATAAGTGCCGAGGAGCTGAAAGGAATTCTTTTTGGTTCTGATTGCAAGGAGAGGAAGAAGCCTGTGTTCTTTTGGATGCTTTTGAGCTTAATGCTCATGGTTAACTTTATTCCTGGCAATTCATAAGAAAAATCATCTATTTTCATTTTAAAAATGGGTCTGTGATTAATTGAACACTAGAGAGAAAGTTGGCATTTGCTACTGGTTTCTGCTTGATTCAAAAACTTGGGGAGGCACTTTCCCCCATTTTTTAAATGAGGAAGAGGAGGGCCAGAGCAGGAACTTAATCTCTGGTTACCCAGCCAGCAAGCAATAGGCCAGCAAGGTCATGCCCTGTAGCATTCCCCCTGGGGCTCAGCGTCCGCCTCTGCTATGGGGTGGGGTGCGGTGCGCAAGCAATAAGCTACTTTATTAGCATAAGTCTGCAGTTATGCGGGGTTTCCATTTTTGGCTATTTTTAGCAGTTGGAAAAAACTCTATGCTGTAAAATCAAAATAAAATATTTCCTCCTTTAACTGCTGTTTGGAAAGAAGGCAAGAAGGTTGTTGGACAGAAAGGAAAGAAGGAAGGAGGGAGGAACTAAATATCATTTTCCTTATATTCATGGAAATTTTCAGATATATTGTAGTCTAGTGATTTGCTCTTTAACTCAAGACTACCCTAGAAGGGAGTCCAGTGCTTTCCAGAACAGAGTATAAGTGCCTTCATGTTCCCAGAGGCCTGCTGGTGCCGAGGGTGAGGCCATGCTGCCCCAGAGTCGTGGGTTGGCCCAAGCGGTGCCCACCTTGCCGCCTGCTTCCCTGCTGCCCCCCACCTCCCCCCCGTCCCCCAGCAGCTGGCAGGGCACAGTGGAGCGTAATGAATGCCACAGGCCGGCCCTGGGTCCAGTGCTGACTTGCTTCCTTTCAGCTGTGTGGCCCTCGGCCAGTCACAGGCCCTCCCTGGAGCTCACTTTTCTCTTCAGCAGGAGAGAGATAATGTTGTTCGTCTCATTAAAGTATTGAAAGATGGAATCAGATAATGTTAAATTCTCAAGTACTTGATGCCTGTCCACTAGAGGGTAGCACTTGTTCCCAGTATATCTGTCACGGAGGAAAGGGGCTGTGTGACATCAGTGACCTTCCTTCACAGTCAGTTTCCCCTCCGCTAAGGCACTGGCAGGGCCACTTGCCTCAGAGGCCATGTTCTCCTCCAAGGTCTTAGGACCTGTTGGTGAACTATTTCATACTTAGGCTGTCTTTACAGCATGCAGAGATGCCAAGACCCTTCACCAGCATGGCACAGGGGCTGGGTCAAGGGTGGAGAGGGCGGGCATTTGCTGCTGGGAAGGGGGGCTCATTTTGTCAGCCACCACCTCACTGAGGTGGTCCCAGGCAATGGCGAGGCAGGGCACAAACAGCCCCTGCACCGTGCCAATGGGGTCTGCCCTGTAACCTTGAGGAGTGCTTCTGTGACCCTGGGGAGTACCTCTGTGACCTTGGGGAATACTTTGTGACCTTTCCTCCCTGTGGCTCAGCATCTCTCTCTCTGCTATGAGGTGGATCAAAGTGAGTTAATATAAGTAACACGGATCATGTGGTGAAGGGAATCCCTGTCCATTTATGATTACACAAGAGCATGTTTGGTGTCTGGGCAAGAGTGGGGAGCACCCAGGCCCACCCTGTAAAAGTGAGGGGGGGCCCAGTGCCGCTGGAGACCTCAGCCTGCTCGCCCTGCCAACCACAGGTCTTCTGACACCCTGAGGACCTCAGGCAATGAGTGCCATGGTCCGACTGGGAGGTGACCCCAGTTATGGTGTGGTGATGGCCTGAGATGGTGTGAGGTGGCAGGGCGGCCCCTTTGGGTCCCAGTGATAGAGTGGAACTGATGAAGTAGGAGTCTGGGGAAGAAAGGACAGTTCCCAGAGGGACTGAGGCGGTGGAACTGGCTGGACAAGGCGAGATGATAAGGCCGATGGGATTTCTGGGTTGGATGATCGGGTGGATAGGTGGGGTAAGGAGCAGGATGGGGGACAGTGACGGGTTCACTTTAGGGTGTGCTGAGCTTCTAACACCTTGAAGCCTTTCTGTTTATAAATGTCTCTGTATTCAGCAGCATGTCTGCTTTGGAAACTGAGGCCCAGCAGCTTGTCAGGCAGGCACAGTCCCAGCTCCACCATGTCTGTGACATGGCCGAGGAGTCACAGGGCCTCAGGGCAGGCGTGAGGGGCTGATGGGCAGGAAGCAAGGTGCCCTGGGACAAGCAGGGATCAGGCAGACATCAGGGAGGAGATTTTGAAATCACTGGCAACAAACTGGCTCCCACATGCCTTGGAGAACCACCCCCTTCTATTTCCGTCAGGCTCAGACCTCCGTAGTTTTAAACAGACAGTGATCCAAATACAGCAAGTGCCCAGCAGCCTGACCCAGGGGCAGCGGGGCAGCCGCGACCACCAAGTCCCCCGTGTGCCGGCTCTGCCTCTGTGTGGAATGCTTCTCCCATGGTGGCTCGTTCATTCCTCATTACCACCTTAGGAGAGGGCTCATGATTGCCCCATTTTGCAGATGAGGAAACTCAGAGAGGCTCCGAGAGGGAGAGTGGTCTGCCCAGAGTCACAGAGCTGTTAAATGGAGGGGCCGGGGTAAGCCCGAGGAGCCAGGGCGCTCAACCAAGTAGGTCTCACAACTCATCTCAGAGCCATGCATTAGTTACAGCTGCCGGATGCATGCAGCTCATTCCCTGGTTTCTGGCAATTTAAGGGGCAGCCCCCCACCCCCACTTGCAGTGTCCTTCCCCAACTGGCAGTGGCCCTTGAGGGGGCTCCCTGGGGCGGGCGGCCTAGCACCCCTAAAGAGCAGGCCAGGGAGCCCTGGGGCATCGAAGCCCTGGACCGGACAGCCTTCCTAGAGCTGCTGACCCTCCTCTTCTCCTCCTTGCTCACTTCCCTCCCCAGCGCCCTCTTCTCCCTGCTCTGGAGAGAGGGCCTCGTTTCCCTAGGCCCAACTCAGAGGGGCTCAGAGCAGAGGAGCTGGTGAGCTTGCTTGTGCCAGGATGTCAGCAGTCCTGTAGCATCTACTCAGAGCCCTGTGCTTATTAGAGATACTGAACAAGCGTGATGTTTAACACAAAGACAAGCATTTTTAAAGATTTGAGTTTCTCAGAGTAGTTAACGGACTTGCCCAAGGATACACAGGATCAGGCTGAGTGAGGTTTGAGCCTGGAACTGCCTTGTCACTAGCCTAAGCTGTTACTTCAGCAGTTATGGCCAAAAAAAAAGAAAAACCCTAAAGGAATATTCAGGCTGTGGAATGCAGTTGTTCTCAACTTGGCTATGTGTCAGAGTCCCCTGAAAATCTGGAAGATGCACAGAAGCATAGGCTTATTGACATTCCGGCTTTGGGATTTGTACCAAGTTCTTTCAGTGACTCTGATATTCACCGAAATTTGGGAACTACCCATGGACAGGAGGAGCACCATAAATTTTAGTCTAATTAGTCTGTTTTTCCAGGCTTCTACCTTTTGCTGTCATGTATAGTCCTTGGGATGCAGGCAGCTGACAGGTGATGGTTGAATGAATGGATGAATGAATGGACAGCTACATAACTAAATTAGTCAATAGGGAGCCTGCACAACTATTGCCTGCTGAGGCACGTCGTCACCATGTCTGCAGTCTTGTTCGGGGCCCATTTTCAAGCAGCCAACAGAGAAGAGCCTGGATTGCAGCCTCATCTGTGAGTTCCTCTGAGAGTGAGTTCAAAGTCCTGAGTACAGGCGAATAAATAACTTCCCGATGGCAACAAGAACCGTTTACCAAGTAAGATGGAAAAAGTCCTATTCCATTCTTAATGACATAAAAAATTAAACATAATAAACTTAAAAAAATTTTTCAAATTAATTTTTAACTTAAGAATGTTCCAGTTAATATCCCAAAGGAGCTTTCTTGAAGCTTTAAATGGTTTTGAATTTCATCTGGCAGAATAAATAGCCAAAAAGAGCCAAGAAATATTTTTAAAAGAAAAATTATATGGGAAGACTGTTACCATGAGATGATAAAACGTACCATAAAATGGCTATAGTTTAAGCAATGTGAGGCCAGAGCCAGAACTAACAGAGAGATGGCTGAAAAAAGAAAAGATACCCACCAAACAAAATCCATTTACATGTAAATACTTCATATATGATAAACATGGCATTTCAAATTCAGGGGGAGATGATTTTTTTTTTAATAAGTGATGCTGACATTGCAATCTATAAAGTATAATTAAAAAAAGAAAAAATGGAAACTAATCAATAAACCACAGACATGCCTTTTTAGAGCAGACGTACCCTTTGGCTGAGCCTGAATGCTGCTGCCACGTCATTGACCTGGACAGGCATTGTAGTGAACCATGGTTTCTGGACCCGAAGGAGCTGAGCTCAAGCCGAAATACTGCCACTTATCAGCTGAGCCCTTTGGGAGTGTTACTGGATCTCGTGGATTTTAAATGCAGTCGTGTTGCTGGGTTCTTGGAAAATAGTAGGCTCTCACAAATGCTTCCAAGATTTCCTAGCTTTCCTGTTTTATTATGCCTTTATGTTCACAAAGAACTTGTTCTCAGACTTTTCATGAGCTGAATGAACTCCAGATGTTGGCTTCTGTACAATGGCAAAGGCTATCCTGTAGGTCCCTGCTGGCCTGGGGGGCAGGTGGATGGCATGGCAGACACCTGGCTGCAGGCTCTGGGAAGGCGACAGATGAGCTGACTCTCACTCTGGAGATGAAATTAACCCTTCAATTAGAACTTTTCCCCCCAGGCATCAACTTAAACACAGAGTGTGGCCAAGGCTTCCATTTCAAGACCATAATTGGCAAGTTTGGTCCTGAAACCCCATCATAACTTTTCTCTGAAATTGCCATGTCCTCACCATCTAAAAATATGTAGTTCAGTTTGGTCAAGTTGCAAAAATGCCACTTGTACTGACCAGGAAAACAACGACACATAGAGGAGGCTGAAGATAAGGAAAGCCCAGCATTTCTTGCAGGGAAGCCAGGCCCCAAGTTCAGAGAGACCTGGCTCTTGATTCTGGTCCCACAGCTCAGGATGAGTACAGAGGTTCACCTTCTCCTTGCTGAATCTGTGAGAAATCTGGTCACTTTATTTACTGACTTCTCTAGATAAATCTTTTCCTCTCCTCTTTTAATTTTTATGAAGAAAAAAAGGGTGTTGGTGCTGGGTTGTTGTGCCACTTTGTTTACCTTTCCAATTTTAGTAGACCCTCCTCCCACCCAGAGCTCTGGGTGTCAACGACAGGTTTGAGATAAAAATGACAGGCTTCCCCATTTGACTAAGAGCATGGTGCTGTCAAGGACAGAGACCTTTTCATACCTGGGGATAATTTTCCAGAAAGGATGCTCAGCTCCAGAGGAAGCTCAGAGGGGATGGGAGGAGCACTGGCTTAGGGCCAAGAGACATGGTTCTGTCTCTGGCCTCGTCAGTGTCCAGGTCTGTGTTTTTGGAAAGTCCTATAAACTTTTCTGGTTTCCAACTCCTTATGTGTGAAGGGGGCCCTAGAGCCCCTACCCCACCTCTCAGCTGGGGCACCGTGGGATTAAATATGATGATGTTTTACAAACAAGGAAATATTTTACAGATGAGGCAATGGAGTAATACCATCAGAGGGCTTAGCTGAAAGGTGATGGCGCTTTGTAAACTGTAAAGTGCTGTGCCTCAGACTGCCAGAGCTCTTTATATTTAACTCTGCTAGCACAAGGTAAATGCTCACAAATATTTATTATAGGGGTAAACTACTGTGGACTTCTGGGGAAAAAAAAAGAGTTAAAGGCAGAAAATAAAAATAATCAGATAATCTTCATTAACTATAAAATGATGTAACCACTGAACAACTTTCTAGAGTATTCCAGAATCAGCACTCCTGAACGATCATGGAGACCTATGTGAGGAGTAGCATCTTGCCCTCTTTAGTGCTATTTGTGGATAGAATAATGCCAGACCCACAGCCTTCCTCAGACTGGAAGCTTAAGCCCCCGATGCAGGGTCGTCTCTGCTCACGGGGACTCAGGTGCTCTGGTAGACCCTTTCCCTGCTGGCAGCTACACCCGAATGCCCTTCTCTCCTGTAGTGACAGCTGCCTATGCACAGGAGGTGGGAGCAGTATGGTAAAGAAGTGGAAGGGCACAAGCTTGTGGCTGCAGAGACCTCGTTTCAATCCCGTTCCGCCCCTGAAGAAAGGCGTGCTCTGGCGCTGGCCACATTAACTGTGTTAACCTCTCTGGGCCTCATTTCCTTCATCTTTAAAAGAGGATGTCTTAGCTGGGGTTTTCCAGGAAACAGACTCTGCGATGGAGATTTGCATGCAGGAAGTTCAGTGCACAGTGCTCTTGGGAGTAGCACCTGTAAGGAAGCAAGGGGCAGGATGGGGCAGGGGGAGAAGTAGAAGTCTGAAGCAAACCAAACAATGGCCCCGTCCATGCCTCAGTGAGCTCTGCAGCTGGGCTGCTCTTCAGAGCGTCCCTTCTTGAGGCAGGGGTCTGGGCCTTTGTACACCCACGTGGACTAGGTTTTGGATGAGGCTGACCCGGGGGAGGGGAGGCTGCTTGCCTAGACCAAAGGCAATTTTTGGAGAGAGATCTGGCTGGGAGTCCCCAGCCACCACCTTCCCAACAGTTGGTGAAATGAATAACCTTGGTCTTGAAGGCAGCCTGGGCAGCCCACCATGGTGGCCACTGTGGAGGGCAATGGTCTTTTCACCCTCCATGGGCTTGGGGATGATTAATGCTACAGTGTCTGTGAAGACCTCAACAGAGTGCTGCAGAACAAGACTGACATGTCTGTCGCCGTCATGGTCCCCTAGCATTGTTCTGATGATTGCATTGTAACACCTGCATTATGATGTTTGTCTTGCTCTTCTGTTTCTTTCCCACTCTACTGAGAGCTGCTTAATAGAAACAGCCATGCTTTTGTTTTGTTTTATTATCTTCGTATTTTTAGGCACAAAATTTGGCTCATGAAAACTCTTCTATTTTTTCAGATTCTTCTCTTATTGAAGTATAGTTGACATACAATATTGTATTAGTTCCAGGTGTATAACATACACATAACTGACAATTATATACACAATGAAATGCTCACATTTCATAATGTGATGGTAACAGGTGTACTCCCCATCGGTCACCATACGAAGTCATTGCAGTATTACTGACTGTCTTCTCTAAGCTATGCTTTTCATCCCCATGACTTATTTATTTCTTAGTTGGAAGTTTGTCCCTCTTTATCCCCTTCACCTATTTCACCCACCCTCCCTCCTCCCACCCCATGGTAACCACCAGTTTGTTCTCTGTTTCTCTGTTGCTGTTGGTTGGTTGGTTGGTTTGTTCCATATGAGTCAGTAACTCCACTTCTGGGTATTTACCCAAAGAAAACAAAAATGCAGAAAGATATATGCACCCCTTTGTTCATCGCAGCACTATTTACAATAGCCAAGATATGGAAGCAACCTAAGTGTCCATCAGTAGATGAACGGATAAGAAGATGTGGTATATATCTGGTACAATGGAATATTACTAGGCCATAAAGGGAATGAAATCTTGCCATTCACAACCACATGGGTGGACTTAGAGGGTATTATGCAAAGTGAAATAAGTCAGAGAATGACAAATGCCATATATGTCTTACATTCTACTTACATGCAGAATTTAGAAAAAAATAAAAATTTCTTAATAAATCATTGTAAAAGGGAGAGATGGATAAAGAAATGTGGTCACCTGAGAACGGAGACCATGACGAGGAAGCCCTGGGGCTACCCTTTGGGGACATCAGGTCGGGTTCCACTGTCTTTACTACACACCAGGGGAAAACTGTGTGACCGAGTGTCCTCTGCTTTCTCTCCTAGTCTCTCTGGATGTGTGGCAGTCCCTGCCCCTCTCTTCAGTAGTTGTTGATCCATCCATCAGGAACTTCGATGTTGCCCACATCAGCACGGCTACCACCAGCAACTTCTCTGCTGCCAGAGACCTCTGTTTGTTAGGTAAGGAGAGTTACCCTCCCACTTCCCCTGGGATAGGGTGGTTGATCGGAATGGGGCCTCATGCAGTCCAGCTCAAGAGTCAGGCCTCAGAAACTTGGGGTGTCTGGAAGGAAGGGATTTGCCTGGGGAGAAGCTCTGTGGTCACCTCGTCCTCTTGCAGGGTTAGTCCATAGTCAAGGTCTCTAAGGCCAGCCAGAAAATGAATGATTTTGAACCAGGTCGGAGGAAGATAAGGGGAGAGATCTAATGGGCTAGGCTGAGACGGGAGGTAAGGGGAAGCTGTGATAGCTGTCCTCAGTTTATAGGCGGACCATCACAGCTAGGAAGAAATATCCTTGTGGCCAGGCTCATGGGGCAAAGCTGAGACCAGGAGAACCTCAAATGTCAAAAGGCATTTGTGCAGTATAAAGAACTTCCTAATGGGCAGAAGTTTCACAAATGTATCCTTCCTTTAGAGGATTTCCAGTCACTGAAAATTAAGCAAAAGCTAAGAGATCATAGGCAGATGGACAGGTTGTCACTGCACAACTCTGGGTGGTGCCATAGCCCAGAGACTGGGCTGTGAATAAGGCCTTTACACAGCGCACAGCTTGACCATGTGAATGAGACATTATTTTCAGAGCTGAAAACCCTAAATGCCATGAACAATTTAAATTGTCTAGCCTATGACTCCTGATGGAACATGGTGGTATGATTGGAGAGGTGGAAAAGGAGATGGGGCTGAAGAGTAAGGCAAGGGCTGGAACATGGAGAGCCTTGTCTGTTATGACTTAATCCTGAAGCCACTGGGAAGCCATGGTGGTGCCTTAGATAGGGGAATGACGAGGGCGTATTTGTGAATTAAATAAACAACCGAATACCTGACTGTTGTGTGGAAAATAGATTGCTGGGCCAGTTGTGTGCCCCACCACCATTGTTTTATCGCCAGACTCTGGGGATAAAGTACAGTATCTGGGATATATAGCAGGTGCTCAATCAAGTCAGTGAGGGATTGCATGGATAGATGGATGCGTGGATGGATGCATGGTGCATGGATGCAGCATTGGATGGATGGATTGACAGAGGCGTGGATGCATGGATGCAGCACTGGATACGTGACAGGATGGGTGTATGGCTGAGTGGCATCTCTGAGGCCCATGCCTCATTCTTCTCCCTCTGTTCTGCAGAGTGTTCCCGTCACCAGGCCTGCCTTGTCACCACTCTGCAGACTCGACCGGGGGCTGTGAGGTGTATGTTCTATGCTGATACCCAGACCTGCACACATAGCCTGCAGGCCCAGAACTGCCAACTTCTGCTCCGAGAAGAGGCCACCCTCATCTACTGGAAGCTAAGTAAGTGCAGGCTTGTACCTTCGTGGCCATGCCTGGGAGCCTGAGTGTGGCTGGGAGGGGCTGCCGGAGCCTGTGGTGACTTGCCGACAGTGCTTTTGGTGTTCTTAAGGGAAAGTCATCCAAAATTATCCTGGGTTAGGTGGCGCTCACTCGGGATGGATGGAAGGAAGGTGAAAACTCTACTTCTAACTTAGACCATTTCTGTGGACCTTTGTTCATTTATTCCATTAAGTTATAGAAGCCATTTTGGCCTATTAGTTTCTTTGTAAAATAAATAAATACACTCCTTTTTTATATTTCATTGTTTAGAAAGTTCTGTCACTTGCCTTATTTTGTTTGGTCTTCCCACTAATCCTGTGAGGTGGCAAGATAAGGATTTTATCTCGTCTTAGAAATCAGGAGACTCTGGCCCAGAGGAGTTGTTGCTTCTCTGATGTCACACAGCTAGTGACAGCAGGGTCTTGGAGCCAGGTCTCCCAGGTCTCGCTGCAGTCCTCTCCCGCAAAACACCATTGCCTAATGATCTCATCACAGTCACTTTGGAGAGGGCAGCTGCTCCTGGATCAGCTTAGTTTAAAGCAGTCCAGAGGGTGCTGTTATGTGTCAGCCATTGTGCTAGGTGCTGGGATACCGGGCTGGAGCCGGCAAGGGGGAGCAGCATGTAAATTCATCACTAAGTGAAAAACGTAAGATCTCTCTAATAGGAAACATGGAAAGGGGGTACCTGGGGGAGCACCTCCCCCAGTAGGCATACTTATGTGTGAAATAAATAACTTTTTAAAAATGTGGGCTATTTCTGTTATCTTCTAGAGCAGAGGTTGGTAAACATTATCTGCAAAAGGCCAGGTAAGAAAGAGTTTAGGCTATACAGCCACACGTCTCTGTTACAACTACTCAGTTCTGCCATCGTAGCAGGAAAGCAGCCACAGACCATATGTAATTATTGGGCATGGCTGTGTGCTAATAAAACTTTATTTACAAAACCAGGTAGCAGCCAGGTTTGGCCTCGCCCCGTCCTAGAGCACTGATGGGCCTTCAGGCCTGTCTTGAAACAGTGATAAACTCCTCCTCTTCAGCCCCCTCCTCACCACAGACTTTAGACCCTGAGAGTGCCCCAACCTGAGAGGGCTTTGATTTCCTGATCCAAGTCTTGTCTTTTACTTAGACATTAATATTACTTAGTGAGGTTAAATTTCAATAGTCTATTTCACCCACAGTGTAGCTAATCTGCATGGTAGTCCTGCTGAGCAATGCCTTCGCTTTGAGGTTTAAGTACTATAAAACCAGTTAAAACATTTCTCTATTAATTCTTTGTAACTCAAATTCACTGTGAAATACCTCTGACAGAAGATGCATGCCCACAGGCATCTACATGGGCATTGTTTGTGCCTAATGCACATACAGAGCTATGGTAATTTTCTTAACCCTGGTAGTCACATGGCCTAAATATGTGGCTATTCTGGAAAAAATCCATCATTTCTGCAAAAGATTTCAAGAGAGAGAGAGCTGCACATTTAGCATTTTCCCCATGCTGGACCTCGTTCAGGTCTGGGATCCATTGGGTAGCCTCAGGAGCGAGGCTTGCATACCACAGTCCATGGGAAAGCAGGCTTGCATTCCCTCGAAATTCTTTGGCTTTTATATTTTCTGTCTTTGCTCCCCCCTTCAGATAATGCCACATTCATGAAATGTGACTGTTTCCTGTAGAGCCAAAGAACTGACCTAGAAGGTTCTGCTGCTTAGCACCCACAGTCCTGGCTAGCTTGCCTGGGACCCTGTGATTTATAATTGAAACAGGAAATCTTGTGAGAAGGAACTGCAGGGCTGAGATCAGTCATGATTTGTGATTGAGGCCAGATTAAAAAGCAGCAACTATTTCTTTCCATCTTGAGTTTCCATTTTGAGTTCTAACCCACATACCAATTTTTGCAACAGAGAAAGTTTCCTTAGTTTCCTTTTTCTTTGTTTCCTTCTTTACTTCCTTCCTCCCCTTCCTCCCTTTCTCCTTCCTTCCTCCCATTCATTCGTTCATTTATATGTTGCACTCCTATCATTCACCAGGCACTGGGCTTGAAACATAACAGGCATCGTTATTTATACTTAACATCTTTGTGTGGTAGGGACTATTATCCCTATTTCATAGATGGGAAACTTGAAAGGGAGAATTAGAAAGTTTTCCCAAAGCACCTGGTCCGTAACGTGAAACACAGGTCTGTTGGACTCCCCTGACCATCCTTAGGTTCCTCGCCTCCGTGCTGACCCTCAGTGACCTGGAAGTCATCAGCACACGTCATAGCAGAGTTTCTTAGCACCAGTGCTGTTGGCATTTAGGGTTGGATCATGCCTCGTTACGGGGAGCTGCCTCACCTATTATAGGATGTTTAACAGCCTCCCTGGCCTCTGCCCTACTGTGTGCCAGTAACATCTCTCCCCGACCCCATGACAACCAAACATGCCCCCAGGCATTGTCAAATGTTCCCTGGGGGCAAAATCATCTCCAGCTGGACTGCTGCATCATACCAAGCTCTTGAGGAATGGCCAGACTTCTGCCTGTGCCCCTGCCTGTCTGCCTCCTCTCCCGTGCTGCTCTTTGTTGTCATGTGTGCATTTTAAATAGAAGGAGCTGAAGAGCACAGCATCAGGGCTTAGCCAACAGTGGAGCTGAGCAAACCAAACATATCTGTTGGAAAGATAAGAGACGTCGTGTGCATGGCGTGTGTGCACACAGACACATACACACTCACACACACACGTACTCGCACACACAAGGTCTTCACCAGCATTATTTCCTTTGTGCAAGCCCTAAGCTCCATGGGGATTCGGGCACAGGTCTGTCTCAAGTCCCTGAAAATACTGTTTGGCCTGGAGCCAGGCCCCAACAAAAGTTTTATTGAATCAGTGAGTGAATGAGAGAAAATGTAGTAGAAGAGATAAGATAGGGCTACAGAGGCCGATAAATGTGCTGGTCATTAGTCTTACGAGGGCGATGGAAGGCACTTGTGAACACAGGGCAGAGGTGGCAGGAGGCACCAGCCTTGACCTTACGGGTCAAGTGGAATTCAGATGTGAACAAAGTGAGGGAGTGTGTTGCAGGCATGGGAAGAGGCCTGGAGAGGGACCCTGACCTGGCCCTGGCCCCATGTGAACAGGACTTGAGTTAGTTTCAGGAAGGTGCAGCTTTGAACCTACATCACTTGAAGTACCGGCACTACCCACCCTCGGCCCCTAAACCTATTTCCTCACCACTGAAAGCGTATATGGGCCCACAGTTCCTTTGCTGCAATTCTGAAATCCAGAAGTTCTAAAAGTCAGAAAAAAAATTGTTTGTAAGTTTGTAGCAAACTTACTTGGTGACAAATTCTGATCTGAAGAAATTATATCCAGTATTCCTGCCTCTTTGTTAAATAATCCATACATTCCACCACAGAAATAGTCCATGTGGTCGATGATGGGGCTCTGTTCCAGACCTCCCTGGGAGGATTGAACATTGCATGTTCTGTGTCTCTCTGTCCTTTAAAAACCCAAATACTCAGGCTGCCAGCTCCCATGTGGCCCAGGTGCTGAGGAAGTGCTGGTGGGGCCTCTGCCCGGCCTCCTACGTGGAGAAGGGATGGCCACTCACCCTGCACAGACTCAGTGCCTACGACAGGCCAGCTGTCTCTGCTGCTGATTATCTCTTCACAGTCAAAACTTACTTGACTAGACTTAAATTATTGGGGTCTGGAGTCCCTGACAATTTCAAAGTGCACAAAGCAGCATTTTGTTTTGTTTGCGCAGAGCACCCACTGCTCTTTCTTTCCCTCCTGCCCCACACTCCCCTCCCAGCAGACATCCCTCGGCTCGGTTTTGGGACATCTGTACCTTCTGTGACCATTGCCGCCCACGGCCAGCTGGTGGGTAGGTCCCAGGCCGTCCAAGTGGGCACTTCATGGAGGCAAGTGGACCAGTTCCTGGGAATTCCGTATGCCTCGCCACCTCTGTCGGAGAGCCGCTTCCGGGCACCAGAGCCTGTGAACTGGACCGGGTCCTGGGATGCCACCATGCCACGGTAAGTGTGGAGTGGAATGCATTTTGGTGACTGCCCAGGGAATTCCTCTCCCATTCTAATCCATCAAAGTGAGGCTTGGTGGCAGAGCAGTGCCTTCTGGTCTGAGTGGTGCAGGGGTGGGGGGAGCATCAGTGAAGGCAGTGTCACATGCTCTAATGACAAGCCCCAGATATTAGCGACTTAATGTTACTTACTCCTGTGAAGACCATTCGGTGATGAAGGGGCTGGTGTGCTCTGCTCCGTGTGACTTGGGGACCCAGGCTAATGGAAGCTCTGAGTTCCTCAGCACGAACCTTCCTTGATATTGCATCCAGGAAAGGGAGGCTTTGGAAAAGTCTGTAGTGGGGTGCACACCTCACTTGAACCCGTACTCAGCCTCTTGGCCATGTTTGACTTCAGTGGGGCTGAGAAATACAGCAGAGAAGGAAAAATACATGAGCTAATGAAAAATAGTTTTAAAGGACTTTTTACCTCCAATAGGGAAGTTTTCAGAAAAGGGAAAAATATCATATCATGTCTCCCTCCCTCATCAACTATTTTCAGTTTATCCATTCCCTCCCATGCATATAACACTTTAAATATTGGATATGTTGTGATTTTTCTGAGCAAAGCAAGCTCAGAGTGTCCATGAAAAGAGCATTTATTCTCCTCTCTCCTCCCCATCCGCATCTGCCCTCCCGACAGGCATCTGCACTCTGTCTTGAGGCAGCTGCATCCTCCCTGTCCCTTGCCACCTACGGCTGGCTGCTGGGCAGGGCTACAGGCCTGGGGCGAGAAGCAGTGGTGAGCTAGCAGGCTCCAGGCAAGGCATGATGAGGGCTTGAACTAGGGCAGTGGCAGAAGCATGCAGAAAGCCATGGGTGTCCCTACCACTGAGCAAAAGGAATCAGTGTGCTCTAATTGAGTGCTTTACCGTGTTAGGATGTGCCCATTTGACAAATGAGGTGGTGAGTCACATGGGCTTCTGGGTGGAGAGTAGTTGGCTGGTCAGAGTCAGGTGCTCATGAGGTGGTGAGTAACCTTCTGGGTAGTTTACCATCATGCTGCCATAAGGCATGTCCCAGATGTGGTCTCAGCTCTTCTGTGGGGAGATGCTCAAACTGGCACACCTGGGCTCTGTACTGGCACAGAAAGCAGGTTGAACACCTAGTCCAGCCACAGGTCCGCACACTCAGAGCAAAGAAGGGCCAAGGTCCTGAGTAACAGCCACTTTTCCCTTCTCTGTGTTGGGCATCCTTCTCTCTGGGTTGGATGTCTTTGTCTCATGGCAGAGAGAGTGCTGGGCATTCTGCAATTTCTTCCGTTCACTTGCCACCCCCATTTCCCATTTACCTGAAGCTTCCCAGTTGCTGCAGAGCTGGTGGGCCTCTGGGCCTTTTGGAATGTGGCCTCTGGCTGCTGGAGGTCGGTGGCAGGAAGGGAGGGGAGGTGTGTCCCCTTGGTCGTTGCCCCTGGAAGTCACACGGTCTGTATCTGCAGGGCCAGCTGCTGGCAGCCAGGTGCCAGAAAGCCCACATCTCCAAGAATCAGCGAAGATTGCTTGTATCTCAACGTGTTTGTCCCTCAGAACCTGGTGAGTTCTGAAGCCCTGGCTATGTTTGCCCTGCAAAATGCCCCATTAGAAATCCCTTGCCCCTAGAGCTGCCAGCCTTGGTCACTCAGCTGCCCATGGCCCACTCAGGTCGCGCTCCCCAGCACTGTCCGAGCGGGCTCTGGCTTCCTGCAGACCTAGAGGGCTGAGAGGGAGCAGAGGGTCCTCCTGTTTCCTCCAGGCCACGTCTCCCACCCGCACAGCCTCACACCCCATCCACACGCCTGCATGGTACACACTTGTCCCCATCAGTCCCCTAAGAAATAGTCATAAAGGGCCCACAATGGGCCCAGACTGCAGGTAGGACACAGCTGTGAACAAAACAAAGCTGCTGCCCTTTGGGGGCTTACATTTTAGTGGGGGCAGAAATAAATAGATGAACACCCATTGAACAACTATGGCACTGATAAGACTGTGAAGAAAAATACGGCAAGGTAGGAGACACCAAGTGACAGGTGTTAGGTGGCGGCCTGGAGGTGCCCTTTGAGCAGGTGTGGGGAGGAGGGAGGGGGTGAGCCCTGCCTGCCAGTGAGGACCAAGGATGCAGGGCCTCTGGAGGGGTGGGGCTCAGGCTGGGGAACGTGCAGCAGGACTCCAATGGACCTGCAAATGAGGAAGCCCGTGGGTGTCATTGGAGAGCCCCCTGGAGAGACCCCGGGGTCATAGAGTTCCCTGTAGGCTCTTGTTGGAGGCAATTCTGGAGGGTGGGGTTTGCAGCTGTACCCCTGGCTCTGGTGACACTATGCTTTGAAGCCTGTCTCTGCCTAAGTAGCCACCATGATCCTGATATTGAGCATTTGAGTTTCCTGTTTTGGGGGAAGTGTCAGAGCACAAGAGAGAAAAAGGAACTGATGAGCTTTAGGGAACATGAGTTCCTGGTAACGCCAACCCAGTGTTGACAGATCTTATGGTACATGTAACTATGCCACCACTTCCTGGTCCCCTAGCCTACTAGCAGTGAGAGCTAAACAAATTTCGGAGGTTTGATCATAGCAGGCTGATATGAGTGAGCTTTGTGATGAGAACACCAAAAACATGAAGGCTCTCCTGGGCTGTATTAATAAAAGTATGGAGGCTAGAGTGAGGGAGGTGATGAGCTCCACTCTGCAGAATGCTGGTCATACTATACCTGGGATGCTGAATCAGGTTCTGGCTCCAGACCAGCTGTTTACCACGCCAGTGCTGTTTTCCACTGCCTCACCAGCCTAGAGAAGGTGACTTGAGTCCTGTGTGCCCCAGTTACCTGTTCTGAAAGTTAGGAAAGAAATAGCCCTGGCTCATAAGGATTTTGTGAGAATTAAATAAAACAATGCATAGATACTGATCACTGGATGACTGATGAAAGAGACAATGGAAACGTCAGTGAGTGGGACAGAGATCACACCTGAAGGAGCAAGGGCCACTCAGCCTGGAAGAGAAGGTCATCACACGGGCAGTGTAAGAGCTACTGGCAATGTTGAAGAGTGGGAAGGGGGAAGGAGGTGACCATCCCTGGAGGCCTATGCCCATCGCCAGTGGATGCCATGCTTCCTTTCGATCCTCACACCTCTAAGAGGTGTTATTCCCATTGTACAGATGAAAGTAAAGTGACTCAGAGAGGTTAAGTGACCTGCCTAAGGACACTCAGCTAGTGAGTGATTAGACTCTGTAGACTTGGGTCAGTTGGGTCCCTGAATTCATGGCTAGAGCCAGTGAGTGGTGACCAGTGACCATATACTTTTGCCATAGTGTGAACAAGAAGTTTGTAACAGTGCTTCACAGTTTATACAGCACTTGTGTATCTATGATTTCAATGGCCTTCATACCAGCTCTAGGAGGAAGTTATGTGTAGATTCTCCCTCCCCATTTTAAGGTGCAGAAACTGAGGCTGAGAGAGGCTAATTAACTTCCTTAAGGACAACAGCTGGGCTGAGTGAAGGCTTGATGCCTGTCTCCTGACTCCAATTTCAGAGCTCCTCCCTGGGGGGATATTCCAGGTCACAAAGAGCTTTGCCCTTCCTGCCTTGGGCTGGCCCGTTGCCCCATCTGGCTTGGGGAGGAGTGTGGGTGCCTCGCCTGCAAAGCCGCAGCAGTGCATGGGCCCAAAGTGACAGGCCCTGCAAAGGCGGGGCCAGCAACTTGGATACTTCCTTCTGGTGGGGGGTCACCGAGGCAGAGAGCTGACCCTCACCTCTGTGTCTTCCTTTGCTTCGTTGGCAGTTGCTGGCATCGAGCCAAACAGCCTTCTTGCTTGCTGGAGTGCTACCCAATAAAAATAACTCATGGCACTCAGGAGAGGGTATGGGGCCCATCCTGACCTATCTGATAGTCCCCAGCAAATGGAACCTCCTTCCCACTCTTCAACATTGACAGTAGCTGGCCTTTTACTATGGCAGTTAAGAAGGCCTCGTATATAAAGAGTCATTTCTGCCAAGTGGTGCCATCTAAGAGATGGAATGTCACAGGCGGAAGAGCCCAGGAGAGTGGGCTGCGAAGGCAGGCTGAAGTCAGAATTCTGGGCTGGCCCCTGCCTGCTGCAGGTGTTCTAAGAAGTGACCTCACCACACAGCCTGTTTTCACACCTTCAGAATAGGGGTGCTTATAGCATTAGCTCCTGGGGTGTGAGGTCTAATGGGCCATTCCAGGTGAGCACAGGTAGCATGGCGCCCATTAAGTAAGGATCTCAGTCCACATCTGCTGCCGGTGAGGAGAGTAACCATGTGTCGGAGCTCCAGGCACTTGGAGTGGAAAAGTCACAGCACAGGGAGTCAGGGCCTAAACAAGCAAGAGGCACCTGGGGTCATGCATACCCGTGGCCTGGAGTGGGGTATCAGATCCCCCGAGGGAGCATGATATTCTAATATAAAAGGGTCAGCCTGGGTTCCAACTTTCTAACTGTGTGACCCCAGAGAAGCTATTTAACATCACGAAGTCTCTGCTTCCCCATCTATAAAATGGGAATAATGTGGGTACCTCACAGAGCTGCTGAGGACGGAATAAACGAATGCATATACTTCGCACAGTGCCTGGGGCTCAGTGCTTAATCAGAGGTAGCTCTGTGTTGCCAAACGGGGCTTTACTCACAGAGAAGCCATACTGACGGGACTCACCTGTGAGGGCCCAGAACAATCTTGCAGAGTTAGTGAGGGGCCAGACCTGGGGCTTGGAAGACTGCCTTGCTCCATGGATGGGCTCCAGGTGTGCAGGGCACTGCCATCCTGGCCACTTGCTCACTTGGCAATGTGGGCAAAGTGTCCTCACTTTTTATGACCCTCAGTTTCTTTATCTGTGCAACGGGGGTCATTAGTTTTCTCAGCTGCTTTAACAAAGTACTGCAGACTGGGAGGCTTTAATACTAGAAATGTACTCTCCTGATTCTGAAGGCTCAAAGTCCAAGATCAAGGCATTGGCAGGGCTCGTTCCTCCTGAGGCTGCTCTCTGTGGCCTGTGGGTAGTCGTCCTCTCCTCCGTGGGTCTGTCTCCCCGTGATCTCCCCTACATGTGTGTCTGTGTCTAATGTCTTCTTTTTATAAGGGCACCAGTCATACTGGATTAGGGCCCACTAGCTTAATCAGCTCTTTACAGGGCCTGTCTCCAAATACGGTCACATTCTGAAGCAGTAGGTCTAGGGCTTCCACATGCGAATTTGGGAGGCATACATTGCAGCCCATAACAAGGGCCTCGGTGTGCCTGCAGTGCAGAGCTCATGGGATAAGTTGGCTGCAGGCTCAGAGCCTGGCACCTGCATGGGAGCAGTGGCCTCACTAAGCCCTGCTGGGTGAAAGTGGGCCAACCTGCCCCCCGACAACATTTCTCCAATCCCCACAGGCCCCCAACGCATCCGTGCTGGTATTCTTCCACAACACCCTGGAGGGCAGCGGGAGTGGAGAGCAGCTGGCTGTTGATGGCTCCTTCCTGGCTGCTGTTGGCAGCCTCATCACGGTCACTGCCAGCTACCGAGTGGGTGCCTTCGGCTTCCTGAGTTCTGGTGAGCTGCTGCTGTGGGCGGGGGCTGCCGAGCCCTGAGCTGAGGTTTGCTCCGTGTATGTGTTCAGCCCTTTCTTCCCGAAGCCCCGTCCCATCACAGCCCTGCCCCTCCTCCCGCCCGGCTGGGCCCTCAGTGGAATATCTGACACACTTCCAAGACCCTCCAACATTGCTGACCCCCGACAATGAGAGTAATAATTGCCCTTGATTCAACTACCGTGTTTCTGAAGCTGTTCTAAATATGCCACGTATTTATCTTGTGGTATGTGTGTGTGTGTGTGTGTGTGTATTGAGGCCCCAGAAGGTCGAGACTTGCTCAGGGTCACATGGTCAGGAAAGAGCAGAGGCAGGATTCAGCAGCAGGGTCGGTTGCCCTGGAGAACTCCAGGTAGTAGATTACAGCTCCCGAGCCCACAGGGAAGCTGTGACTGGGAGTGGGGGCTGAATCGGAAGGTTTCCCACTTCTTTAAAGCAGCCTCACCTGTAGACATTGCCCTGTCCTCTGTCTAGTCACAGACCCATCTACCACCCTGCTTGTGGCCTCCACTTTCCCCAGCAGCCCCCAGGGCAGACTTGAGGCTCGGACCCATACCCCATCCTCCTTCCACATCTTTCCCACCATCTCTAGGCCCCTCCAGTGGGAGGGCAGGTGTGAGCAGCCCCGGCACTGGGCAGACAGGCTGGCCTGCGAATCCAAAGAGCCACAGGCCAGCTCTGCCATCCACTGTCTGTGAGACCCTGGGCAAAGCCCTTCCTTTCACCAAGCCTCAGTTTCCCCCTCTGTAAAATAGGAATACTTCTGCCCAACTTCCAAAGTTTCTGTGAGGAACTACTTGGGAAAGGGCTTTAGAGACCACAGTGGGTTTTGTGTGTCCTCCAGGTCAGACACTGAGCTTCCTCTCTGGTCTCCAAGGTTCTCATGTAAGACCTGGAGTGTCTCACCTGCGGAGTATGGGTGGGCAGGTGAAAGGAGCCGGCCAGAATGCTGGACTCATCTGCCCCATGTGGGTGAGTGGAGCGGGCACCCAGCAAGAGCACACCCAGGAGTGCTTGGGAATGAGGGCTGGATGTGCCACGTGGCATGAGGCCTTGCGTGCATGAAGATTCTAGACCTGCACAGCAAACACGAGATGGGCAGTGAGTTAAGGCAAAATGAGACCAGATACCAATGAGGGAAATGTGGAGGAGAAACAGTTTTCAGATTTTCTTTCAAAAGGAGCAAGGTCTGTTGCTGGAGCCCTGAAACCTCTGCCTGGGTTTTCTTTCCTTTTTAGGAACACAGGGCTGCTAACGACTGGCTAAGTCAGTAGTTCCTTCTCTAAAGAGGCAGGCAAAATTCAGAGCTCATCCTGATTAGTCCTTCCTAATTTAGAGCATTTCCAGACAGAAGAGCTCGGGTTTCCGTGTGTCGTCTGTCCCTGAGGGGTGGGGGTTGTGATTTCACGGGCTGTAATCTCCCTGAGAATTCTTGTGCTTCTCAAGACAGTCTCATTTCTGCTGCCTGTGGAATGACACGTTCATTCGGGCAGGCAAAGGAAGCTTCCAGAACACCCAACCCATCTCATTCCTGATGCAATGCTACCTGTTCACTGTGCTTAAAACAAAACTCTTGGCAAGAAAGAAGGAAAGTTGCACTTACCTAAGACCAGGCTTTACCAGACATTTCTCCTGGGTTACCTCGCTTCATTCTCACGGCAGCTCTGTGAGGCCATTTCATAGATGAAACGGCGGGGCTCAGAGAGGTGAAGGAACTTTATGTCCCACAACTAGAAGGGACATAGTAGGCATTCAATCCTGTTGGTCAAGCAACAAGAACAAAATGTACAATATTGAACTTGTTCCCTCAGATGTTCAGAAACCCTTTGGATTTCTTCTTATTGTGCGTAGAGAGCAAGATCAGTCTTTTACGTCACGTAACCACAGGCAGTTTTTCTTTGCTGTATCTACTAGATCTCTTAGCATTTCCCACACCCCCGAGATTTCACATCTCTTACACTGAGCCCTGCAGTTCAGCCCTAAGTGGGTGCACTCAATCAAGACACCAAGGGGCGGAGGACTGCGGTGCTAGGATACAGACATGAGATCTGGATTCCTCCTGCGCAGCACACTTGGGGACAAGGCTCTACAGGCAGTGGCTGCTCTGCCGAGGGTGCCAGCACACAGAGCCTCAGGGATGCTCAGGAAGGAGGAAGAAATGGGCGTGGATTCAGCCATCACCCAATACATTCACCATGCAAGCCCAACTTCACCACTTAAAATATATATAATAGACGGTATATTCTTTAGAGCTGTTTTAAGTTTACATAGTAATTGAGCAGCAAGTCCAGTTTCCATATGCTCCTTTGTCCCCTGTGGCAGTTTGCCGTTATTAACACTGGGTTGGAATAGCACATTTGTCACAGTTGATGAGCCCCTATGGCTACATTGTTATTGACAGAAGGCCCTTGTTTGCCTTAGGGTTTGCTCTCTGTACCCTACCTTCTATGGGTTGGATAAATGTTTAACGATGTGTGTCCACCATTACAGCATCCTACAGAAAGAATATTGTCACTGCTCCAGAACCTCCCTGTGCTCCTCCTTCCTCTTGTCCATTTTCAATAGTTGGAAACTGAAGTTCAGAATACACTGGGCTTCTTCAAGCGCCAGCCTCAGCCGTGTCCTGCAGGGTGCACAGGCTTGGCATCTGAGCAGAACAGGGTTCGGGAGCAGCTCTATTGCTCTGGGAGGCTGAGGGGCTCTGGGCAGTCCCTTCACTCTGCATCCCATCACGGGCTGCCCAGCTCTCAAATGGTGCTAAGACACGTGGCGGCAGATGACGAGAGAAAGTGCGAAAGACAAACAACGCCTGCAACCTTGCCTGGTACCTGGCAGGGCTCATGAGGGTTAATGCCCCTTCTCTTTCCTGGACTGGGCTCTTCAAGGCGGGGCTGTGTTGTTGCCATGTCCCAGGCTTGTGTCTGGTCAATAGCTGGCACAAAGCTGCCTCTGGATCGCAGTAGTGTGCCTGGCATTACTGAGTCGGGCCAGGTCGACAGTGTGGATTATCTCATCTGATAAATGTGTGTGGCATCTACTGTCATGGCCCAGAGCAAGAATGGCCTGCTCAGAGCTCCAGACTCCAGAGGCAATTTTCAAAATGAATGGGGGAAAGATGAAAACAGAAACTTGTGCCAGTCCTATGGCCGACTAGACAAAACCATGTTCTCTGCGAGAAAAGATGGCCAAACCCAACTTAAAGGGAACCATGGCTCCAGATGAACTGAGCAGCTGGAAGAAAGTGAGGGGTGGGTGGTGCACCTGGATCCTGCAAGCAGGACAGACCCCAGGGGCATGGGGCGCAGTGACTACCCTCCTCTCTCTGGCAAAGCAATGCAGTGAGGGGACCCAGGCAATGGTGTGCAGGCAGCGGAGGACTGGGTCGGCCTTGGCCCGCAGGCCCCCTGCACCGTCTGCAGGGCATGGCTGCTGGGCAGTGTGCTTTGGCCGGGGAGCCAGACAGAAGCATTGCCATACCTTATTGTCCCGGGACCCTTGGACACTTGCGGAGAGGGACTGCTACCCTTGCTAGCTGGAGGAGCAGGCCCAGAGTCCTGCCACCACGGGCTCCCCATCACAGGTGCAATTACTGCTGCTGAAGACAAGGCTCAGCCTGCAAAGGGCACCCATGAGATAAAGCTGGGGCCTAAATCTGCTTTATCAAATTAAGAAAAACCAACTTCTGCAGAGCTTTATGCCAATCACTATTCTCTTCTCTTTACAAATATTAACTAACTCAATCATGAGAAAACCCTGAGGAGGTAGATACTGTTATCATCTTTGTTTTTACAGATGGGGGAAATCAAGTCACATTAAATAATTTGTCCAGGGCCCTGATAGGGCGAGTGGGTGATGGAGCCACTCTGGTGCCCAGCTGGCTCCATAGCCCATGTGCTCAGCCACCTGCCTGCTGCCTTCTAGTGACAGCCAGCAGTGAGACCTGGGAGAGAGCCCAGGACAAGCCCAGCATGGTGCTAAGGTGCTGTAGAGGGGCAGTTGAAGAACTCGAAAGAGTAAGCTAGAATGAGGGAAGAGTAGATGTTGGCTAGGGCGGTGCTGACTGTAGGCAAGAGACAGGAGGTGGAGGGGCGGGTCAGGGTGGACTCGGGGAGGTGGGGAGGAGCTCGGTCACTTGTCCAGAAATCCACTCACATTGTCTCCCAGTTGGACTGTGCATGACTGGCCAGCAGAGAGCAGCCCCCAGAGGCACCGCACAGCTGGTGTCTGTGGCAGGACTCAGGTGGGAGCTGAGTAGGGCCCTGAGGAGGAAACCGGGGCTTGGCCGCAGCCAGCCTGCAGGGGCACCAGCAAGGCGTGATGAGCAGACCCTGAGGGCTGAGCGAGGGGCTGGACTGCTGGGGTAGGCCGAGGTCCACCTCAGGGGCTCCGAGAAGCCAGGGGTAAGCTTACACTTGATACAGTAGGAATGAGGGAGTTAGGAAGGCTTTTAAGCAAAGAAGCTTCCATAAATAGAGCACTGTTTTTCATGAAAATAACACAGTGCCTACCTTGCACATCATAGATTCTTTGACAAGTGTTTGTTGAATCGGACTGAATGTTAGGACAAAGAGTTCTGAGAGTGCACGGGGATTTAAGTCCCAAATTGTTAGTATTTTAAGTGGGAAAAGAGTCAGGGACAGTCGGCATCCCCCACTGTCACTAGAAATGCAGACCACAGACTTCACTTCCCAGACTGAGTTCCCCTGGGTTGGCTCCCTGCTTTCCTGCCCTGCCTGAGACCTTGGGAGCTTCATCCAAAGAAATGGAACATTCGTGCAATCCATTAAAGTCTACAGCGAGGGTAGTGCCAATGTTTTCTCCAATTCCAGAACATGAAATGCGTTTGAGAAAATTCTGCAAGTCTCCCATAGAAGAGTAATTTGTACGTTTATGTCCTTTGATCTGGTGTTCTCGTCAGCTTGTGACAACCAGTCTGGGGAACTGGGAAGCAAGATTTTTCTGTTTGAGAAATAGGGTCTGAATCTTGTTCACCATAACTGTGGTCGTTCACTCACTTAACATTGACTAATAATTGATTACGTGTGACTGGTTGTAGTGGGGCACACAGTCTAGCAGGGAAGGCAATGGTGACAAATACCTTGACAGGGGAACCTTTTTCCCACATCAGGACTCCTGTGTATTGGTGGTGCAGCTGAGGCTTACAGGCTGGCAGGGCCAGAGGAGGAGGAGAGGGAGAGGGCTCTGGGCGGAGGGAGTCACATGTGCCCAACCTGGGCCTGGGAGGGGATGGTGCCCATGTGCTTGAGCAGCTGATGGGAAGGCTGGGTGGCGCGGCACAAGAAGACAAAGGGAGATAGGGCCCAAGAGATGGGCCACGCAGTCCCATGGGGCCTCGAATTCATTGGGAGAGCTGAGATCCTAAGGACAAGGGGGTGAGATGAGAGATTACAGATAGGATGGGGTAGTGTCTGTGTGTGTGTGTGTGTGTGTGTGTGTGTGTGTGTGTGTGTGCGCGCGCGCCTGCGCATGTGCATGTGTAGATAGTAAAGAAAGAGATTGCAAGTTTGAAAAGACCACTCTGGGTGTGGCATGGAGAGCTCATTGGCAGGAGGAATGTGCAGCTGCAGGAGGCCAGGGAGAAGCATCCAGGGGAGGTGGGGCCGAGGGCAGCGGAGAGAGGGCCCAGAGCTCCTGGGGAAGGAGTGGGGACACAGCAGCAGGTGGCGGGGAGCAGCGTGGCTGAGGGGCTGCTGTTGGAGAAGGTAAGACACTCTGGAAGTGCTGCAGGCTGGGGTGCTTAGGAGGCTCAGAGTCAGTCCCTTTGGGGCTGAGTGGACTGAGGGATGGTGAGGGAGCCCCCTGGGTGACATAGGGTTCTGGAACAGCTGGTGCTCTGGGCTCTGGCCCTCCCGAGAGTCACCAGCACGTTGGGGGTTACTGACAGCATGGAATATGCTGAGCTTCCCTTGAGCAAAGTGCATGAGCCTCAGTCAAACCAGAACAGGCCTGGTGTGTGGTGTGTCAAGGCAATTAGTGGCATAGATGGACAAGGAGGGTCGACCGAGTTCAGAGGATCAGAGGGCATGGCATGCAGTGTCCGAAATGCCAAAGTAGGCATGTTTCTGCTATAGGTTTTTTTTTTGTGTCTGAATCATACCATTAAAAAAAAGTAGTGCAGAGATTTCAGTAAACATGTATTGAATTCTACAAAAAAAGGAAAGAGAAATGAACTCAGTTGAAGGCTCCTGTTGGTCATGGGGGATGAGGCTGTGGGAAGGGGCAGGATCCAGAGCCTCACCAGCCCAGCCTTCATCAGGGAGGAGGAGGCATGGAGACCCAGCGGCAGTGGGTGGAGATGTGGGGCAGGAAGCTCGTCTCCTCCCATGTGTGCCAAGCCAGGTGGTGGTCTGAACATGCACACTGCCTCTAATCTGAGCAGCTGCCCTAGAACTGCCCTCAGCTATGCTGCAGAGCCTGGCCCAGCCAGGTGGAGGGACATGGCCGAGGTCTCCTGCCTGGCAAAGGCTGAAGTGAGGATTCGCTGTGCTCTTCCCGCCACACTATTTGGAACCACATGCCTACCTGTGCGGACAGGAGTCCCGGTCCCCCAGAGGCACCACATGGCTGTCTTAGCATTAAGATGATCAAACTCCGGGTTGTAAATTCACAAAGGGTGAAAGGCTTTCCTCTTTCTGAAGGCTCCAGCAAGGTGAGTGGCAACTGGGGACTACTGGACCAGGTGGCAACCCTGACCTGGGTGCAGACCCACATCGCAGTGTTCGGTGGGGACCCTCAGCGCGTGGCCCTGGCAGCAGACCGTGGCGGAGCCGATGTGGCCAGCATCCACCTTCTAACCACCAGGGCTGCTGACTCCAGACTCTTCCGGAGAGCCGTACTGATGGTGAGTGGCCTCTTCTGCCTTCAGCCTTGCTGCAGGCACTGGCCGGGCGAGGCGGTCCTCTGTTGCCTCTTGAGACGAGTCAGTTCCAATCACTTGGTTCTCCCTTATCCTTTGTTCTCAGTGTGTTCTCCTCATGGCCCCATCTTGCCACATACATGTGATTCTGAGGTGCTGAGGGCTCCCTGACTGCTGTCCACACATACCTAAAGTGCTAAAAACTCTAGTTGGCCAAGTGTTCCTAGTTCCTGGGAATGCCTCACTAGGGTTTAATTGTCCAAACTCTTGATTATGTCCTTTGTCAACAAACATAACGGGATGGAATGTAAAATGAGAGGCTTTCCGGTGGAGCAAAAGTCAATGGTGAGGGTACAGTTTGGCCAGCACGGTGCTAACTACGCTCAACAGTATCACCCAGAACAGAAGAGAAGAGACGCAAGAGGATGTGCAGCTGCCTCCCAGTGTTGCTTTGCTCGTCTGCTCTGGGTGTGAACTTGCGTCTCCCCTGAAGCTGTCTGGTTTCTCTAAATGCTGTGCTCCACTACCCCTGAGATTCGGCTCTGGTGGCATTTCACTGTGGGACTTTATGGGGTATCTCAGTACCCTCACTAATCCCTCCACCTCATTGCCTGAGGTGTGAGGAGAGGCAGGGGACCCCAGAGCTTGTCCACAGGGCTGGTCAAGGGATGGCGGGCAGCTTAGTCAGCAGCCACGGGGGGGGCACAGGGTCCCAGTGGTCTGGGCAGCTGAGCCAACCGTTAAATGAAGGCAAAGAAGAGACTCAGGGCCTGTGCTGCTGCTGGCTGGCCTGCTAGGTGACGCTGACGATGCTGACGCTGACGATGATATGATGATGATGATGATATAATGATATTGATTATGATGTAATGATGTTGAGGATAGAATAATTATGATGGAAGATATAACCTGGTTGGCCACAGCATAAGCCTTGATGGCTATTCTGCTATTGGGTAGGTTTTAATTCTATGAAGTCTTCAGTTTGTGCCAGCTGCCGTGCCAGGGGCTGGAAATGCCATGCTAAATTATTCATGTCAATAATTGTAGTTTACTGGAGGGCGGGGGACAAACACTTCAAGCAGATATTTAAAGGAGGGTCTTGGGGCAGCTCAGAGAGAAGTCCCCAGCCAAGCACAGAAGAAGGAGGAAGTGTGCAGAAATGCTTCCCAGGAGAGGGAGCGTCTGAGCAAAATGCCAAAGATGGTAGGCAGTAACATAGCCAGAGTCCTGGCAGAGCTTGGCTCTTCTGAGATGTGCCCGCCCTGCAATGCAGAGGAGAAGGGATCCCCGTGGGCAGTGCAGGCGTGGAGGCTGGCAAGCAGCTAATGGCCAGGTTGCATTGAGCGCCGTGGGTGTCATCCCCAGAGCATGGAGCTGTGGAGTTCTGTTTGTTGCTGCTGTGGTGTGGTGTGGCATGGCATGGTGTGGTGTGTGTGGCATGGTGTGGTATGTGGTGTGTGGTGTGGTGTTGTCTCCCATTTTAATAATTTTCAAGTGTACAATTCAGTGGCACTAGGCACATTCACAGTATTGGGCAATCATCACCACTAATCATTTCCAAAACTTTTTCATCATCCCAAACAGAAACTGTACCTTTCTAACAACAGCTCCCCGTTACCACTTCCTTCCAGCCGCTGGTAACCTGTTTGCTTTCTGTCTCTGTGAATGTGCCCATTCTAAGTACCTCACATTAGTGGAATAATACGAGATCTTTCCTTTTGTGTCCCGTGTATTTCACTCAGTATAATGTCAAGGTTCATCCATGTGCTAGCAGGTGTCAGTTTCCTTCCTATTTAGGCTAAATAATACTTCATTGTGTGTAACCACCATGTTTTGTTTATCCATTCATCTGGTGATGGCTTGGGGGTTGTCTGTACCTTTTGACTGTTGTATAATGATGCTGCAGTGGACGCTGGTGTACCATCAGAGGGCTTCAAGCAGGTGGGAAACCTGTCTCCCTAGGAAGATTCTCCTGGAGTTGGGTGGAGGTTGGACCTGAGAGGTACAGCGCAGCAGGCAGAGAAAGCAGTGAGGAGAATCTTAAGTAACACAAGTTAAGGAAAGACAGAGAACCACTGAGACAACCAACGCCATAGACCTGCTCACAGTTCTAAGGCCATCTAACCACACTCCGGCTTGGTCCAGCCTTCCTGAGATCCCTTGATCATGAGGAGGATAGGAGTGGCATTGTTTGGGCATAACTGATACTGGATCAGCATTGTCACCATCTGTGACAGGAAGCAGTGCCACCTGCCAGTTTATCCTTCAGCCATAGGAGCCTTCTAATGTTCCTTGAAGGGTCCATGCTCTGTTCTGCTTCACACAGGCCCTTCCCTCTGCATGGAGCACTTATCTCCATCTTCCACTAGTTGGCCTGTCCTATTTGTCCTTCAGGGAATCCTTCCAGACCTCCCTGCCTGGAACTGGACCCCCTTCATATGGCCTGTGCTCCCTGTACTTCTCTGTACAGAATTTATTGTGATTTCTCATCAGTAAATAATTATTCCCACTACCAAGTCTGTCTCCCTCACAAGATTATAAGCTGTGGGAGGGCAAGGTCTAGGTGTGCCTTGCTCTCCACAGGGCCCCAAGCACCTAACACATCTGTTTTTTAATTAACATCTGGACAGAGAATGAGCAGCTGGATGGGGAGTGTGCCCAGGGACCCACAGACTAGCTCACATGTCTCCCTCCCACCCCTTTCTTGTATTTATTATCCTTTGACTAAGGTTTTGTGGGGTTTTTTGCTGTCTGTCCCTCTGTAGTGCATCTGTCTTAGTGGCAGGAGGTCTGAGCACAAGCATCTTTCAATTCCTGGTATTGAAAACAGACGTCCCTGAATTTTTGTTAATCCTGAAAAGATGTCCAAGGGCTCTTTCAGAAACCAGACACTCAGAGGGACCCAGAAAACAACAAAATACCTTCCCGTAGACCCAGGACGCAGAATTTTCTTCCTGAAAATTTTGGAAAGTTTAAGTGTTTGGGGATTTTCAAAAACTAATCTGTTTTAGCAAATGGTAGTGTATTTAAAAATAAACTCTCCATCTGTTGTAGTCTTTAGAAGCAGCTTTTACAACTGCTCCCAGCAGTCTTTGGGATGCATGTGAAATTATTTGGAATTGAGCAAACGAAAATACTTCAATATATCAGCAGTTCTTAAATATGTTCTTTACCAACAGATATTTAAGGAATGACTGTGAGTTGGTGATAGATTCTTGGATAAAATCTTAAGTCTTTCTACAAATATTGAGGCCAAAATTGTTGAAATATCAGGCAAGACAGACTCCTGTAGTAATTAATAATTTATATTTATTTGTTTAGGACATTTGTGGCCACAAAGCACTTTCAACATACAGTTTGACCCTCTGAATCACATGAGTCTGAGATTATTTTTAATAAATATATTGGAAAAGTTTTTGGAGATATGTGACAATTTGAAAAGACATTTTCTTTTCCTCTAGTTACTTTATGGTAAGAATCCAACATATGGTACATGTAATATACAAAATGTGTGTTAACTGCTTATGTTATCAGTAAGGCTTCAGGTTAACAGTAGGCTCATAGTAGTTAAGTTTTTGATAAGTCAAGTTTTATGTGGATTTTGACTGCAAGGGGGCTTGGCACCCCTAACCTCCAGTTGTGTAAGGGTCAACTGTATCATCTCATAGATTGCTCACATTAATTGGTGTGGGGTCTTTATATTATTTCCAATCTAGACATAAGAAATCCAAGTCTCAGAGTGGCTTAGGGACCCTCTAAAGAACACATAGCAAAGCAGCTGCCCAAAGGTGCTAGAACCTAAAGCCAAATCCTACCTTTTCCTATTTTATGAGGCCTCTTCTTCAGGAACTTGGGCCTCTATCAGGGTGTCAAGGACTAAGAGAAACAGCCCAGGCCTAGGATCAGGCAAAGCCAGCATTTGGATTCTGGCATTGGGTAAAATCTTTCACCCTTGCATTCTTCATGAATAAAATTGGATTATTAATTCTGTCTCCCAGGGACTCAAGAAGCTGTCATTGTATAAAGTTTGCAAAGTGTACTGCACACCCTAGGAACTCAAGATACCCAGGTTCCCCCCTTTTACTAATCGAAGGCAGTTATAAACAAAAGCATATCTGGGGGATATTTCACCTATCCTGGGGGCTAGGATGAAGAAGAAAGAGGGGTGACATGTTGCAAATATGCATTCCGTGGCTCTAATGCCCAGGCCAGTTTTAGGAGAAGACAGGGGAGCTCATGTCCTCTGTGTATAATTCACAAGACCTTGAAGAGAGGTCCATGGCCCTCCTACAATATTGCCCCAATTCTGCATTCCTTCGATGGAATGCCAGGCCTCATGAATTGGCCTCGAGTTAACTTTTCCTGTTTCCATTCCTGCTCCATTCATACAGGAACACCACAGTCCTGGCTCAGTAGGCATCACCATTCTGACAAAATGCCATGCCATCTTCTAGATCTTTCCCTTGCTGCTCTGTGGTCAGCTCCACCTGGAAAATCACTCCCTTGTTCAGGGCTCAGCTGAAACAGAGCCTCTGAGCCTTTCCTGTCTCTTAAAATAGAGAGAATCTCACTTTAGTGAAGAGACTTGTATTAGCAATTTTGGGGAATTCTGCCTTGTCTCACATACCTATATCTCTCTGCCATATCTTATTCCAGTTCTACTGTGACTGAGTGCTTGGCTGGGTGTGTTAGTTTCTCCTCTTTGTGTTTCCTTACCTGTACTACTTAGCACAGCACCTGGTTCGGAGAGGGCATGCCAGCCCATGCTGAGTTTCATCACACTAACAGGGGTGCTGGTCTGAGCCAGAGCCTTTTTAATTTTTTTATCATTAATCTACAATTCAATGAGCGACATTATGTTTATTAGACTCCCCCCATCACCAAGTTCCCCCTACATACACCATTATAGTCGCTGTCCATCAGCATAGTAAGATGCTGTAGAATTACTACTTGTTTTCTCTGTTTTGTACAGCCCTTCCCATGCCCCCCCACTCCTACATTATATCTGCTAATCGTAATGCCCCCTTTCCCCCCTTGTCCCTCCCTTCTCACCCATCCTCCCCAGTCCCTTTCCCTTTGGTAACTGTTAGTCCATTCTTGGGTTCTGTGAGTCTGCTACTGTTTTGTTCCTTCAGTTTTTTTCATTGTTCTTATGCTCCACAGATGAGTGAAATCATTTGATACTTGTCTTTCTCCACCTGGCTTATTTCACTGAGCATAATACCCTCTAGCTCCATCCATGTTGTTGCACATGGGAGGATTTATTGTCTTCTTATGGCTGAATAATATTCCATTGTGTATATGTACCACATCTTCTTTATCCATTCATCTACTGATGGACACTTAGGTTGCTTCCATTTCTTGACTATTGTAAATAGTGCTGCGATAAACATAGGGGTGCATCTGTCTTTTTCAAACTGGAGTGCTGCATCCTTAGGGTAAATTCCTAGGAGTGGAATTCCTGGGTCAAATGGTATTTCTATTTTTAGTCTTCTGAGGAACCTCCATACTGCTTTCCACAATGGTTGAACTAATTTACATTCCCACCAGCAGGAGATTCCCCTTTCTCCACATCCTCACCATCATTTGTTGTTGTTTGTGTTTTGGATGGTGGCCATCCTTACTGGTGTGAGGTGATATCTCATTGTGGTTTTAATTTACATTTCTCTGACAATTAGCGATGTGGAACATCTTTTCATGTGCCTATTGACCATCTGAATTTCTTCTTTGGAGAAGTGTCTGTTCAGATACTCTGCCCAATTTTAATTGAATTATTTGCTTTTTGTTGTTGAGGGGTGTGAGCTCTTCATATATTTTGGATGTCAACCCTTTATCGGATATGTGATTTATGAATATATTCTCCCATACTGTACGATGTCTTTTTATTCTATTGATGATATCCTATGCTGTACAGAAGCTTTTCAGCTTGATATAGTCCCATTGTTCATCTTTGCTTTTGTTTTCCTTGCCCTGGGGGATATGTTCATGAAGAAGTTGCTCATGTTTATGTCCAACAGATTTTTGCCTATGTTTTTTTCTAAGAGTTTTACAGTTTCATGACTTACATTCAGGTCTTCGATCCATTTTGAATTTACTTTTGTGTATGGGGTTAGACAATGATCCAGTTTCATTCTCTTACATGTAGCTGTCCAGTTTTGCCAACACCAGCTGTTGAAGAGGCTATCATTTCCCCATTATATATCCATGGCTCCTTTCTCATATATTAATTGACCATATATGTTTGGGTTAATATCTGGACTCTCTCTCTTCTGTTCCACTGGTCTGTGCACCTGTTCTTGTGCCAGTACCAAATTGTCTTAATTACTGTGGCTTTGTAGTAGAGCTTGAAGTTGGGTAGCAAGATCCCCCTTACTTTATTCTTCCTTCTCAGGATTGCTTTGGCTCTTTGGGGTCTTTTGTGGTTCCATATGCATTTTAGAACTATTTGTTCCAATTCGTTAAAGAATGCTGTTGGTATTTTGATAGGGATTATGTTGAATCTGTAGATTGCTTTAGGCAGGATGGCCATTTTGACAATATTAATTCTTCCTAGCTAAGAGCATGGGATGAATTTCCATTTGTTAGTGACCTCTTTAATTTCTCTTAGGAGTGTCTTGTAGTTTTCAGGGTATAGATCTTTCACTTCCTTGGTTAGGTTTATTCCTAGGTATTTCATTCTTTTTGATGCCATTGTGAATGGAATTATTTTCCTGATTTCTCTTTCTGCTTGCTCATCGTTAGTGTATAGGAAAGCAACAGATTTCTGTGTATTAATTTTGTATCCTGCAACTTTGCTGAATTCAGATATTAGTTCTAGTAGTTTTGGAGTGGAGTCTTTAGGGTTTTTTATGTACAAAATCATATCATCTGCAAATAGTGACAGTTTTACTTCTTCTTTACCAATCTGGATGGCTTGTATTTCTTTGTTTTGTCTGATTGCCATGGCTAGGACCTCCAGTACTATGTTGAATAACAGTGGGGAGAGTGAGCATCCCTGTCTTGTTCCTGATCTTAGGGGAAAAGCTTTCAGCTTCTCACTGTTAAGTATGATGTTGGCTGTGGGTTTGTCATATATGGCCTTTATTATGTTGAGGTACTTGCCCTCTATGCCCATTTTGTTAAGAGTTTTTATCATGAATGGATGTAGAATTTTGTCGAATGCTTTTTCAGCATCTATGGAGATGGTCGTGGTTTTTGTCCTTCTTTTTGTTGATGTGGTGGATGATGTTGATGGATTTTTGAATGTTGTACCATCCTTGCATCCCTGAGATGAATCACACATGATCATGGTGTATGATCCCTTGATGTATTTTTGAATTCGGTTTGCTAATATTTTGTTGAGTACTTTTGCATCTATGTTCATCGTGAATATTGGTCTGTAATTTTCTATTTTGGTGGGGTCTTTGCCTGGTTTTGGTATTAGAGTGACGCTGGCTTCATAGAATGAGTTTGGAAGTATTCCCTCCTCTTCTATTTTTTGGAAAACTTTAGGGAGAATGGGTATTATGTCTTCTCCATATGTCTGGTAAAATTCAGCGGCAAATCCATCTGGCCTGGGAGTTTTGTTCTTGGGTAGTTTTTTGATTACCAGTTGAATTTCGTTCCTGGTAATTGGTCTGTTTATATTTTGTGTTTCTTCCTTGGTCAGTCTTGGAAGGTTGTATTTTTCTAGGAAGTTGGCCATTTCTTCTAGGATTTCTAGCTTGTTAGCATATAGATTCTTATAGTGTTCTCTAATAATTCTTTGTATTTCTGTGGGGTCTGTCATGATTTTTCCTTTCTCATTTTTGATTCTGTTTATATGCATAGTTTCTCTTTTTCTCTTAAAACGTCTGACTAGGGGTTTATCTATTTTGTTTATTTTCTCAAAGAACCAGCTGTTGGTTTCATTGATTTTTTCTATTGTTTTATTCTTCTCAATGTTATTTAATTCTTCTCTGATCTTTATTATATCCCTCCTTCTGCTGACTTTGGGCCCCATTTATTCTTTTTTTTGCAATTTCAATAATTGTGACTTTAGACTATTCATTTGGGATTGTTCTTCCTTGTTTAAATATGCCTGGATTGCAATATACTTTCCTCTTAGAACTGCCTTCGCTGCATCCCACAGAAGTTGGGGTTTTGTGCTGTTGTTGTCATTTGTCTCCATATATTGCTTGATCTTTGTTTTAATTTGGTCATTGATCCATTGATTATTTAGGAGCATGTTGTTAAGCCTCCATGTGTTTGTGAGTCTTTTTGTTTTCTTTGTAGAATTTATTTCTATTTTTATACCTTTGTGGTCTGAAAAGTTGGTTTGTAGAATTTCAATCTTTTGGAATTTTCTGAGGCTCTTTTTGTGGGCTAATATGTGGTCTATTCTGGAGAATGTTCCATGTGCACTTGAGAAGAATGTATATCCTGTTGCTTTTGGATGTAGAGTTCTATAGATGTCTATTAGGTCCATCTGTTCTAGTGTGTTGTTCAGTGCCTCCATGTCCTTACTTATTTTTTGCCCAGTGGATCTATCCTTTGCGGTGAGTTGTGTGTTGACATGTCCTAAAATGAATGCATTGCATTCTATTTCTTCCTTTAATTCTGTTAGTATTTGTTTCACCTATGTTGGTGCTCCTGTGTTGGGAGCATAGATATTTATAATGGTTATATCTTCTCATTGGACTGCCCCCTTTATCATTATGTAATGTCCTTCTTTATCTCTTGTTACTTTCTTTGTGTTGAAGTCTATTTTGTCTGATATAAGTACTGCAACACCTGCTTTTTTCTCCCCATTGTTTGCATGAAATATCTTTTTCCATCCCTTCACTTTTAGTCTGTGCATGTCTTTGGGTTTGAGTTGAGTCTCTTGTAAGCAGCATAAAGATGGATCTTGCTTTTTTATCCATTCTATTACTCTGTGTCTTTTGATTGGTGCATTCAGTCCATTTATATTTAGGGTGATTTTCGATAGATGTGTAGTTGTTGCCATTGCAGGCTTTGGATTCATGGTTACCAAAAGTTCAAGGGTAGCTTCTTTACTATCTAACCATCTAAGTTAACTCTCTTATTAAGCTATTATGAACACAGTCTGATAACTTTTTATTTATCTCCCTTCTTATTCTTCCTCCTCCATTCTTTATATGTTAGGTGTTTTATTCTGCACTCTTTTGTGTTTCCTTTGACTGCTTTTGTGGATAGTTGATTTTATTTTTTGCCTTTAGTTAGTATTTGGTTGGTCTGCTTTCTTTGCTTTGATTTTATTTTCTGTGGTGACACCTATTTAGCCTTAGGAGTGCTTCCATCTGGAGCAGTCCCTTTGAAATACCCTGTAGAGGTGACTTGTGGGAGGCAAGTTCCCTCAGCTTTTGCTTTTCGGGAAATTGTTTAATCCCTCCATCAGATTTAAATAATAATTGTGCTGGATGCAGTATTCTTGGTTCAAGGCCCTTCTGTTTCATTGCATTAAATATATCATGCCATTCTCTTCTGGCCTGTAAGGTTTCTGTTCAGAAGTCTGATGGGTTTTCCTTTGTAGGTAATCTTTTTTCTCTCTCTGGCTGCCTTTAATACTCTGTCCTTGTCTTTGATCTTTGCCATTTTAATTATTATATGTCTTGGTGTTGTCCTCCTTGGGTCCCTTGTGTTGGGTGTTCTATGGGCTTCCATGGTCTGAGAGACTATTTCCTTCCCTAGCTTGGGAAGTTTTCAGCAATTATTTCTTCAAAGACACTTTCTATCCCTTTTTCCCCCTATAATGCGAATATTGTTCTGCTTAGATTGGTCACACAGTTCTCTTAATATTCTTTCATTCCTAGAGATCCTTTTATCTCTCTGCCTCAGTTTCTTTGTATTCCTGTTCTCTGATTTCTATTACATTAACAGTCTCTTGCACCTCGTCCTGTCTGCTCTTAAGTTCTTCTATTGATTGTTTCATTTCTGTTATCTCCCTCTGGACTTCATCCCTTAGCTCTTGCATATTTCTCTGCAGTTCCATCAGCATGGTTATGACTCTTATTTTGAATTCTTTTTCAGGAAGGTTGGTTATATCTACCTCACCAGGCCCTCTCTCTGGGGTTGTCTGAGTGATTTTTTACTGGACCACATTCTTCTGCCTTTTCATGGCAATAGAAGTGGATGCAGGCAGATGTCCCATATGTCAGCTGGGAGAACAAAGTCCCTTCCTGCTTGTTAGTCACCTTGCCCTTCTCTGCTGCCTGTGCCGATTACCTGCACACCAGGAGCAGACTCTGGGACAATCTCCTGAGATGCTATGGGTGGGGCCACCCTCAGGCTAGCCTAGAGCACTGCGGGGGGTTGCAGCTGCACTGAGTGTGTTCTCCTGTGAGAATTGTGCCCCTTTGTACCTTCTGGACCTTGTTCCGGCTTCCGCTGCCTGTCCCAGTTAGCTGCACCGTGTGAGTAGACTCTGTGTGGTTGCTGTGGGCGGGGCTGCTTTCCCAGCTGTGGCGGGTCAGCCAGATTGCTTGTAGCACTGGCCGGGGGGAATGAATGGCAGGCTGCTCATCACCGTGAGGGCCTTTGGGCCTGCTTTACCCCACAGGTGGTTAGGGAGCCCAAAGTTCCTCAAGATTCCCAGCCTGCTGGGCTGAGTGTGGTGGGACAGTTTTCTTTAGCTATTGAGCCCTTGTCCCTTTAAGATTTTTAAAAAGAGCCCACTTTTCTTTTGTCCCATATGGCGACCCACTCACAGTCTCCATCTCAGACCCTACCCTTCCGTTTCTCTAATGTGCAGCATACCATGCAATGTGTGTCTATGCTCCCAGTGCAGATGACTAGGGCTGGGTGTTTAGCAGTTCTGTGCTTCCACTCCCTCCCCACTCCAACTCCTTTCCTCCCGCTGGGGAGCTGGGGTGAGGGGAATGCTCGGGTCCCGCCAGGTCATGGCCTAGTATCTTACCCTTTTCATGAGGTGCTGAGTTCTCGCAGATGTAGATGTAGCCTGGCTGTTGTACTGTATCCTCTGGTCTCTCTTTTAGGAGTAGTTGTATTTGCTGTATTTTCAAAAATATATATGGTTTTGGGAGATTTCCACCGCCCTCCTCACGCCGCCATCTTGAGCCGGCTCCAGAGCCTTTTCTTCTCCTGTTTTGCACCTGTCTCGCAGTATGGACGCTCTCTCCTGTGTTCCTCTTAATCAAATCAACTAGCTATTCATGGGCCTTGATGCTTTTGTATATATTTTAAAATAAGTTTATTGATTTTTAAAAAATATTCTTGGCGGGAGTTTGGTTGTATTTTTATGTAATTTCCAATTCATTTCAGAAAAATTTCTATGTTTTTATGATATTAAATTGTGAAGCAGGGTAACACCATAACCACGAACATAGTTCTTTTGTCTCCTTAGGTCTTTTCACAGAGTTTTGAACTTTTCTCCACAAAAGGTTTATGAAATAATTGTCGGCATATTGCATAGTTCGGTTGGCATTGTAAATGGTGTCATGTTTTCCATTGTACTTCCAGTTGGTAAATACTGGCATAGAGGAATAAGTTGTTTCCAAAGTTACTGAGCATTCTTACCATTCTCATACTTTGTTGGTTCCATTGGATTTTCTATGAAGTTATCCCATTATCTGCAAATTATGGCAGGTTTATTTCTGTCCCCACTGGAGCAAAATGCTCAGTTGCTCTAACAAAGAGACCCAACTAAAGCAGCTTGAGAAATAAAGATATTTCTTTTCTTTTCTCTTTCTCATGATGACATTTCCCATGGTGAGGAGTCCAGGTGTCTCATGATCTCTCAGGGCTCAACATTCTTTCTAGGTGTTTCTCTCTCATCATAGGGTCTTGTTCTCCTCTGCAGGGCTGAGTCTGGGTTGCTGAGGGCTGCAGCCAGCAGGGAAGGGATGGAGAGAGAGGCGGGCCACCCCTGCTGACTCTGGGAGGGAAGGGGCACCACCCCCATACAGCCTGGCTCCACAGACAGTGAGTTTCAGTTACTTTGGTTCTCCTTTGTGATGGGCATTCTTGCTCATGTTTTTATCATATTAATCTTACTCCCTAAACAATTTTTTGCTTTTGAAAATCTTTTTGACTGTGTTTTAAGGACTCTGTTTCATTGATGTCTGCCTTTGTCAATATCTTTTACTTTCTTCTTATTTCCTTGACAGTCTTTTGGCTTATTTTAGCCTCTTAAGATGAAAGCTAACCTAATTTCTTTTGTTTCCCAATCAGTGGATTTCTAGCAATAAATTTCCCTCTTATTATATCAGTTTTGCACCCAAAATGTTGATAAGTAGCAATATGCCATGTATTATTAAGTATTTTATTATTTCATACTTTATGTTATTTTTAACCCAAGGAAAATTTTGCATTGTTATCATAGAACATGAATTAGGGGATGCTGAATCTTTGAGACTTATTAGGACCTCCTCTGTGACCTAAGGTGTTCTTCATTTGTTGGCAGAGAAGTTAAATAGTGTTATTGAAATCTTCTACCTGTCTGTTTATTTACCTATTAATTTTCACTTACTCTATCAGTTTCTGAGAGTTACGTGTTAAAATTTTCAAACAGAATTATTGCTTTATCTATTTGTGCCTGCAGTTGTTGCATACTGTATTTTGAAACTATAGTTGAACCTCAAACAGTGTGGGGGTTACGGGCATCAACCCCCTCATACAGCTGAAAATTCACATAAAACTTTATAGACTCCCCAAAACTTAACTACTAATAGCCTACTGTTGACTGGAAACTTTTCCAATAACATAAATGGTTGGTTAATACATATTTTGTATGTTATTTGTGCTGTATACTGTATTCTTGTAATATAGCAAACTAGAGAAAAGAAAATATTCTTTCAAATTGTCACAAATCCCCCAATTTTTTCCAGTATACTTATTGAAAATAGTCTGCATACAAGTGGACCTGCACTGTTCAAACTCATGTTATTCAAGGTCAACTGTATGTATTGTTAGGTTAATGTAGGTTCAATCATTGTATCTTCTTAATATATCATTCTTTTTATAACATCTCTCTTTGTCTTTTGATCATTTCTTTTCACCTCAAGTTCCATTTTTCCTCAAAACTAAATAATTTTTCCTTTTGTTCATTTTGACACAGTCTTTCCACCCTTTATTTTCAAATTCTGAAGTCTTTTGTTTTACCTGTATGTTAAGTAGATCATACAATGCCAGAATTCTAACAATTCATTCTCTCTGTACACAGCAACCAGTATGTTCTATTAAACATATAAATGAAATGCCATCACTGCTCTGCTTAGATCCTTCCAGTGGCTTCCCATTTCTCCTAGAATAGATCCTAAACCCCTGACCCTCCCAGACCTTCTTCCTCCAGACAGCAGCCCTCCATCCTGCCCCCACCTCACTCAGCCCCAACTACCCTGGCCTTTTTCCAGTTCCTTCCACACGCAACCTTGCTCCTGCCCACAAGAACCACCTTGCGTCCCCTGCTGCCTCCAGTGTGCTTCTCAATCTTTGTGTGGCTGTTTGCTGCTCATCCTTCAGGCCTCAGCTCAAATGGGAGCTCAAATGCCTGAGCCAGGAGGTCTTTGCTAAGCATTGGATTAAACGACTCCCCTACCTGCCTCATGCCAGTCTAGCAGCCTGTGCCGCTTTCTGCACTGTGTTCACCATCACCGGGAAGTTCTTGTTTATTCAAGCTCTCTGATATCAGAGAGTTATCAGCCCTTCGCTGCCATAGCTCCTGTGCCTAGAGCAGGGTCTGGTATTTCATAGGAGTCTAGAAAATATTTGTAGAAAGAAATTCTTGGAAGAACAAATAGCAGAGGTATCACAAGTAAAATACACATGTATCTAGGTGAGACAGAGTTTTCTTAACAATCGCTAAGAAGTTGTTCTCCCCTGTGTCCAGCTTTAAGCTTGATAGGACTCCCTCAAAAGTCACAAAATCCAGTTTTCTTGAGGCTGGATGTGAAGAAGCAGCTGAGCTGCTAACCAGTGGGGTTCCTCTTGGTGTTCCTTGCTCTTTCTCATCTCTTTCTAGTTTCAAGTTTATTTGAAAACTCAAAACCTAAAAAAGCTTCAGAATGAACTACCCACCCACCTCACCTGGAAACTCCCCCCACATCCAAGGGTTAAATATTTATTAGGTTTATTTTAATCAGGAATAAATACATGATTTAGCAAAGTGTAATGCTTCCCACTTAGAAACCCCTCTGAGTACCCCCGAAATGTTCCAACCACATTAGTCACAATAGTAAACAATAGCTAAGACATTGTACAAACATCTGGGGTCTGTGAGGCCACTCTGCCTTATGGTGGAAGTCAGCATTCACAGTGTCATATTCATTCCCATATACTGACTGGTCCCTTTGAAACAGCCTTTTAGGATTGCTGAGGAAACCACAAATATCTTCTTGTATAAACACACTGGAATCTGGTGATACCCAGAATCATGTAAATGCATATACACACACCACCAGCCCAGTGATCTCAGGTCCGTGGAATGCGTATGGTGAACAGACAGACCCCTCAGATCAGGCGGTGAGGGTTACTGCATGCCCCCCTCTGCTGCTGACTCCCTCTGCAGTGGGGGGAAAATGAGTCACGATGCACCGCCGCCCCCTTCCTAACAGGACCCGGATGGATGCCTGGAGATAAATACTCCTTCTCTAGATCTTCCCTGTGTTTTCTCTCTCATCTCTTAAAATTATATATGACAGAATTAAGCTACTCTCCCATTTGTATGGGAGCTCAGCATTTTTATTCATGCAGATGGCAGACCCTTCTTAGAATAAAATCCTGGATGAGTTAATTCTTTAGAACTTATCAATTTCCTTTTTTCAAAAGATGCAACCATTCTCACCAACTCAATCAGGCAATCCTCTGCTCTCTGAATGTCCAGCTGAGACAGGAGCTCCGGGTCACCTTTACCTGACCCCAGTCCCACCTGAAGCCATGAGCAGATTTCTGCTTTTACATCCCACTTCCATGACACTTGTTTATACACATTTCTTTCTGTCTACACTGTGAGCACCTCTGCTGGAACCTGAGGCTTATTCCTCTTTTTCCCTTTTTGACCTGCCAACCTATGTGGGACTTAACACAATGCCTTTTCTGGCACTTATGGATAAATAACTGATGCATTTATACAGACAAGAATCTCAGCATGCCAGAGAAACTCCTTCTGTTCTGCAAAGCCATGGCTGGGACATCGTGGCAATGTGCACAGGTCCCGGCCCGCCCTCGTGCTTCCCCCCAGCAGCCTCCCCCTCTCCCATTTGTCTTGCCCTCTGCAGAAGCAGGGAGGCCATCTGACTTCTGCACATGTGGCTTTGGTACCAGCAGGCCAAAGGGCTCTCCTGATTCAGGGCTAATAAGGGCGGTTCATGTTTAGTGTCACTGAGTTCCCTTAAAAAGAGAGGCGCTGCACACCTAAGGTCTTTCTATGGATGTGTTAGAAAAGTTCAGTGCAGGGACAGTTTGCAAACCCAGACCTTCTGCTGGGCCACAGCTTTTGGCTCGTCTCCTTCTCAGGTTTTTCTCATTTGGAAGTTCTCTCTAATGATTTCATGCGTGACCATCTGGATGGTTTATGGAGGATGGTCCTTGTGCACTTTCCTGTGAGAGTGTCGGCATCTTTCCCGCAGACATGACAAGCACACGCACACATGTAGGGCTCTTCTGAGACGTTGCCCTCTTATATCGCGATTTGACATTTCGTGACATCTCAGATCAGACACTAGGGAGGGGCTCCCTTTGTCATGATGTGGACAGAGAAGATTCAAGTTTGAGTCTCCATGTGGCTTCTCTTGGGTCTGGAAGATGTGAGGTTCCCTGGGGACCAGGGAACAAGGCCTCTTCGCAAGATCCCAGGTGATAGTCCAAACCTCTGATCTTGTGGGTGTGCACCATAGTGACTGTTTTGAGCTAGTCTTCAAAGTATGGTGGCGATGAGAAGAAGGAACTCTTCCGTTTGCTTCCACTGTACATCAAGGAGACACTCTTCTTCTTTCTGTCGAAGGAGGTGCTGCCGTCACTGGTCAGGGACAGGTAGGAGGCGATGCTTTCTCGAAGGCCGTAGCTGAAAAGAGACTCATCTACACCTAGTGGGCTCTTTGCTCCCTCCGGGTCCCCCTGCAGTCTGTGAGTGGGAAGGAGGCAGAGGACAAGTAAAAAGAGAGGGACATAGAGAGATGGAGGACAGGAGAATGAGAAAAGGAGGAGAAAAAGAGCCTGGTTAAAACTCCTCTAACTTACTGTTTTTAATTCTGCTTCTTAGGTTTGTGGTGTGTGATCTTAGAGAAATCACTTAACCTCTCTGAACCACTATTTTCTTGGATGGTTACAACTTGCAATTAAAAATTTTAATAAGTATTTCTTTGTGATGTTTACAAGGAAGAGCAGTGTTATTCATCTCCCAGGCAATTCTGATCTCTGACTTTCTTTGAATTTGCCAATGGGATGTCTGGATCAGTGTTTAATTAATAAACGAACCTGCTCATCCCCAACTACAGATACCCCTTAAAATGCAATAACTGACAATCAAAACAAATCAGTGGAAGATTTTTTTTTCCTTAAAAAATTGAAGTCACCATAGGATTTTGCTGGTATGTTTAAGCTTTCTGAGTTTAAAATAATATTAAATTTATACAAGATTTATTTGCATGTTACTCTCTAGGATCTGGACAATTAAGAAAGCAAGGTAGCATCTTGCAGCTAGAAAATATTCTGCTAACACTGGATGGGGACTTAACAAATGTTTGCAGAACTGGGGTTCCTGAGAGCCTTGGCAAGGGATTGTGAGGGCCATGCCACCCAGTGCATGAGGCTGGAGGCTAGGTCTGCCTCCCAGGGGACCGTGGGGTTCCATGGGGCTGCACCTGTTCAGAGTGCTGCCCCTCAGGTGTCTGCAGGGTTTGCTGTAACTGGCCATGGCTTCCATGTGCCGGTTTCAGACACTGGTGTGGGGTTCACACATTCATGGAGGATACGCACACACATAGACACCCCACCTGGACACCCTCTTCCAGTCAAAAGGCTTCTGGCGTAAGGTGACGGGTGAACCGGGGGCCCTCACTGCCGGGGCAGCCATGCTCTGAGTGAGGCAGGGTGTGGTCAGCACACAGCAGAGGCCATCAGCCACTTCTGAGGAGAGAAGCAGACAGCTAACTGGTCAGTGACTCTGGGATGACCTGCCTGCACAGGATGTGGGGTCTGACGGACCATCCAATATGGCTGTTCACAAGGGGAAACAGGCCAAGATCTGGCAGGGTTGACATGTTGTTAACATGCCCTGAATATGCACTCTGCTTAGCTTGGCACAGATAGAGAGTAAAGCGTAGGATCTAGAATCGACCAAACGTGGGCTTGAATTTCTGCTTCCCCACTGACAGTAAATCACCTGGACCCCCTTGAGCCAGGACAGCTGGCAGAGCGCCTGCCTGGGCCCGCCTCCTGGGGTCCCCACTAAAGCAGGTTCCAGCAGCTTCTGCAGGTGAGCCTCGTGTACAAGGAGGCACTGTGTGCAATGCAGATTCCCCCAAACAGCAGTGATTAATACCGCTCGGTGGGCTGACACAGTTGTAGAAAGAAAACTAAATGATGGAAGAAGATAGGAAGGAAGGGAGGGACAGGAGGAAGAAGGGAAGGAGCGAAGGAGTGAAGGCAGCACAAAAATGATGAAAGACCCAGGAAGGGAGTAGGAAAACAGATCAAACATAGAGGCAAGAGAAATTGGATGAAGAAAAAATATCTCTTCTCTACCCTACATACTCATGCACAAAGAGAACAAAAATTAAGTAAACCCACTTCTTTTTTCCCTCTGCTAGTATGAAATGTCAGAGCTTCCAGGGCCCCTCCTCTTTCCCACAGCACGAAGGTAGGGCCCCCATCTCATCAGAGCCCTCTGCCCACCCTCATCATCATTAGAAAGACTATACTGTGGCCGTGCTCAGACATTCTCATACACTGGGGACGTTCCATGGGGGCCCATTCAGTGTGGAGACCTAGTGTTCCCCATGTTACAGGACAGGAAGTGGCCAGGGACGTGTGAGGCTCCTGGCCTCCAGCGGGCCTACCCCTCGGCCTCCCCAGCCTGCCCCAGGGTCTGGGAGGCGCATCACACTGCTGGCCGTCTCCACCTCCCACCTTATTTACAGAGCTTTCAGGGTATCAAGAACAAAAGAACAAAAGGAATTTCACTGAAGAGGCAAACCCAGCCTTTACAGGCAGTGATGCCCTGTTTCACAGTGTTTGGTCTTCCTTTCACAGTGACCTCAAATGCCCACCCCGTTGGCCCATGCTGAGAAATGTGACATTGGGCCCTGAGGTTAGAGGGAGCTTAATTGGATGTGAATCTGAAATAATTGCCTGCCATGGGTTGGAAATTGAAACACCCTCCCAGGTTAGGGGATGAGAGAGAGACCAAGTCAGATACAAAGACTAAAAAAATCAGAGGCAGTAGACAGCATGGGCAGGGGACCTCATGGAAGTCCTTCCTTAGAAAGGTTAGTGCTTATGGTGAAAAGGACGTTTTGGCAAAGAGGAAAAGAACTGACAGTGACGAGCGCATGACACGAGTCCAGTGGGACCAGCATCAATGCTGAGCAGGAAGTACTTGGGTCCTCAGGGGCATGGGAAGCCTTTTAGGATTCAGACCCTTTCCAGTGATTATCAGGGCTGACCTTACTGCAGTCCACTGCCTGATGCAATGGCTGGGGGTCTATGTTTGGAAGGCATTGCTTCTGCCTTGGTGCAAGATCCTTGGGTGTTCTAAGCCTGGAAGCCTCCCAGTCTGTAAAATCTTTGCTGGGGTGGCATCCTTTTCACGTTTGCTTTTGTCTATGCAAAACTTATGGTCTCTACACCTCTCAGATGATTGTTATTAAAAGCCAAATACCAAAACCAACCTTTACTCATAATCAGTAAAAGTTGACTGTTTCCAGGACTCCCTTCCTCTTTCAATTTTAGCTAAGCTGCTAGGTTTTCAGGTATCATATCTGTGATCATTTATTTCGCATCTGCCATGCACCAAGCTGTGATGGGCACATTACATGAATGGTGCTGTTCACCAGCCGCCACAACCGCCGGCAAGGAGCCTGCTCATCCACCCCCATGAATGGGGAGCTGAGGCTATGAGACGGAAGCCTTGGCCGGGTCTCCTGGAGCCCAGAGCTGGGGCTGTCTCCCAAGGGGCCGTGCCATCTTTACGGCCTGCACATCTCCCAGTCTCCCAGGCCAGGCGTACTAACCCACGCCCAGTGGATACCTCCTTTCACCTTGAAATGTCCTTCACTTCCCCACACCCTAAAGAACACTAGCAAAGATACCCAGGGGTGTGAGGTCAGACATCCTGAACCCGGAAGGGGGAACACCTAACAAAGTGAAGGCGGTTTTTTCCTTCCTCTCTCCAGTTTGTCAGGGGAGGGAAGGGGGAAGAGGTGTGCTGGCTGAGGAACCATGGCAGACATTCAGTACGAGCCCATGTTCACGTGCTGGGCCCACTCCAGCACGTTCTGTGTACTAACTCAATGAGTGCTCACTACCTCCCTGCAGTAGGCTGAGATTAGCTACGTTTTACTTATTTAGGCAGCGTTCACAAGCAGTCTGTTTTAGCCTGAAATTTACCATCTGAATTCACAGGAAAAAAGCATATTGAGGAAGCAGGCTGGGCAGAGAGCAAAGCAAGTCCTAAGGGCACCACAGGGCAGCTAGCAAAGAGGGACTTCATTGGTCTGTCCTGATGGGGTTTCCCTTACCGGAATAGTGGTTCACCAGGTCCTCCAGGCACTGGAATGTGAGCCTTGGGGAAATGTAATACCAGTTGTTTGGCAGGCGGAAGATGCGGTAATGCTTCACCTGCCGGTGTCTCACTGAGAGAGAATAAAAACCTGCAGGAAGTGATGACAAGTCAGTGGCATTCCCGGTGTCCCCAGGCAAGGGCAAGCAGCTAAGGGGCCCGCCACCACAGAGAGGCTGTCTCAGCCTGTGATACAAGGATGGTTCCCGGATGTGCGCTCTTGTGTTTTGAGTAATGAGCACCAGAGCGTCCTGCCTGGCTGTCGCTCACCCCGCAGAGCTGCGGCACGTGCAGTGCAGGCTTTCAACACAGCCTTACTCTCTGCGAGATTACCATGTGTGGTGCTTCCACAGCTTTCTGTCAGTCTTTAGGCCAAAGTAAGTGTGTAGGCTTGGGTTGTGCCCTGTAGACCCAGAATCTGTGGTCCTCCTGTGTCCTTCTCAGGTCCTCACAGTATGATTGGTGTGCTGCCGTTGCCCTCCCTGTCCTACAAGGCCACTACCCCACAGATTTTAGGGGGCCTTACAGTTGTGTCTCCATTTCCTGATTCCTGTGCCCTCTGATTTATGCTTGGTTTTTCTCAGTGTCCCTAAGAAACGTGTAAAACCTCTGTTATTTCTCCTTACACACTGTTACAGTAATACCCAAGGTTGGCTAGTAAGAGCAGAACCTGGACAAGTGCCTTCACCTCTCTTAGCCCCAGTTTCTCTGATGGAGAGTGAGACAGTTGTACCTAGGCCACAGTTAAGAGCCCTTCCTGCTTTGTCTTCTGGGGTCCCACCCACAGGCAATGGGAGAGGAGGAGCCCTAGAATTTACTGTGTGTGCTGGGCAGGGGGCTAAACATTTCAAGCAACATTTCTGTTGACTCTCAGAAAGACCCTGGGAGATATTGTCCCCGAATATTTTATAGATGGAGAAATGAGGCTCAGAGCCTCTGAGTGCTCTGGCCAGAGGCATGCAGCTTAGAAGTGGCAGACTCGGCACCTGTCCCTTGTCCTGAGCAGACATCCTAGAGCATTCTGATGGGCATCCCTCACGTTGGCCCCGATCTGCCCTCCGAGGGAACCCAACATGTGTCTTCCAGTAACATCAGTGGGGACTGGAGTGTAGTGAGCAGGTGGAAAATCATCAGAACTTTGCATACCCGAGGGAGCAGAGCCTGCCGCCGCTTCGCTCACCGCCCGTCCCAGCTCAGCTGCAGATTCGGTTGACGACTTCTTTATATTTAGATGGGCTCTGGCACTCAAGCCGAGTTCTCCCCAGCCCCTTAGCCATGCCAGCTCACAGGCTCTGTCTGACCCTGGGTCTCCTGCCTCAGGGGACCCCCAGAACATGCACAAGAAATTTGGCCTTTTCTTTGATCTTACTCTCCCTCAGCACATTCATATTTTTAAGAAAAAAGCTATTCTTGGATTTTGTTATTACGTGTATGTGGTCCCTGCCTCCCCTGAGTAAGGCTGATTCTCATTTTGGCCAAGGGCTCTGGCATCAGGTAGCACTGGCCTTTAATAGGTGCACAGAAAATATTTCCGGACACCTTGTTTTCTCTTCTTTGATAGCAAGTATCCAACAAGCAGGCTGAGAACTTGAACATTAAGAAGTTATTATTCTTAGTTGGGGAAAGTCTAGCTGGTAGGTGCTTTGCTCCTGTGAGTTAGGGCGCTTAGTACATCCTACACACCATGCTCAGCACTTTCCTACTGTTAACCCCATGTTATAGATAAGGGAGCCCAGGCTGGCAGAGCGCAGGTGGCTCCTTAGTAATCCACCAGCTGAAACGGGAGTTCGGCCCCTTGCTCTGAAACATGACAAGAAGCCTCACTATTTCATTTTCACTGACTTGCTTAACATGTAGGATTTAAGGAAGTTATAATGGCCAAGATCACAGCCAGTAAGAGTGTACATCTTGCGCTGATTCCTAAATGGCCTGATTTCATTGAAGGGCACAGTGGGAACTAACATAGGGCCTCCTCTGTAGCAAGAGCACTACCAATATTATATTTGAATAGCACCACGACCTTACAGGGAGGGGTTTGTGCTCCATTTCCCAGAAGAGAAAACTGAGCTCGGGGAAGTAAATGACCCACCCAGGTCACAGAGCTTGAGTGCACAGGCTTGGCCCAATCCAAAGCCTACACTCATGCCACCAGAGTGTCCTATGCCTGGCATTCGCTTTTCTTTTCAGCTGATGGGAAATTTCCCAGCAGAAGTTTGCAGGGCTTCATGTGGATTGGGCCTGTGGCATTGCCCCACCAGGTGCCCACTACCTAGTGCTCATCCTCTTGCTTTGACACCTGCCTCCTTGGAAGTGTGTGGGCTGCAGGGAGCTCACCACATCCGATTGGTTTGCATGTGTTGTGGGAGGAGGGAAAATGAATGAAAGGAGTCAGCCTGAGGCAAAACCTGCTTGTCTGCCTGGAGCCTGGGAAGATGAGTGGCAGGCTGCTCACCTTTCTTTGTCTCACTCTCTCTGATCATGAAGGAGCCGATCTTCGTCTCTGGCAGCTGCAGCAGCTCCTCAGCCTTGTCTCTGCCAAGCCCCTCAAACAGCCAGCTGGGAGTAGGAAGACAGCCATGAGTATGCTGGCATGCCCTCCCCTCAAATAGACAGGGGGGATGCAGGACTAAGAGTGGGGTCCAGTAATAGAAAACCATCAGAATCAAAAAGAAGGCAACCATTCATTCATTCATTCATTCATTCATTCATTAAATCTTTCAAGTAAAATTTCCAAGTATCTACTGCATGTGAGGCACATCACATTGGGAAACGAGGACACGGAGGTGCACAGAGCATCCCCTTTCTCAGGTACCAGCTGGACTGTACCATTCTGTAATATGAATCGTATGAACATTCTATAACGAGCCCATTTTGAATCCTTTATATTGCCTTCTTGTCTCCTCTCTTTTTCAACACATTTGGAACACAGTTGTCACTGCTCTATGCGTTTACATGTATTTCTTGCATTTTTCACTTACCAGTAAAAAAAAGCAGTTGTAATACTGCAGTCCAGCTTTCTAATGGAATGAACCCCTTGCGGAGGAGAGCGGGCACTTTCGAAGACTTCAGAAAGCAGCTCAGCACACAGAGGGAGCTATGTTCTATGTGAAGGGCCCTTACTCATTTGGCAGAGCAGCCTGGGCCAGATCTCCGTGTGGCAGGAAGTGCTTTGTTAGCAGTTGGCTGGTGTGTTCTCAGAAGTAATTGCACATCCCTTTTTAATAGCCTCTGCGTTTTAGTGAACAGGCCCTGGCTTTTACTCCTCGGGCCTGAATTAGCATGTGCTGTGGCGAATGCTCACGCTGTTTCACATCCTCTAACGTTACCCACGGCCTGCAAGAGGGGACGTGGAGGGCTGGCTGAGTGCGCCTGAAGCACTATGTGTGAGAAGGCCCGCAGAATGTCATCGGCTACTCTGTATCTATGTTCTGGTCGCCAAGAGCACTTTTATTGAGATCAGGATTGTACTGGATTTGGCCTGATATTTCAACAGTTCTCTTAATTCTGCACAGTGTATGGCATATTAATTATTTTAATGCATATGACAAACATTCATCCTTCCAAGTCCTTACATGAAATTCCACTTAGAAAAATGAAGACAATAAAACAGTAACAATAGTCATGTATCAATTCTAATTATGGGTCACATACCATATTAAGCACTTGAAACTAAACCCCAGATCAACCCCCTAAAACAGGTAGTGTTATCTCTCTTACACTGATGAGGATACCGAGGGTCAGAGTAAACAGGTAATTTGTCCAAGTTACCCCAAGTCAGCAACTGATAGAGATAGAATTGGAATGCATCGGGACTTCCAGTTCCCTAACTGCTGCACAGCTCTCTTCCTAGTCTGTATTTTAAGAACACTTACTGCGTCAACTAGATTAGCAGCTCCATAGGGTGGTGATTACCTCTTACTCATCTGCTCCTACCAGCACTCAGCATGACGTCTTTAACATGAAGGCGTTGATGCATGTTTGCTAAATGAATGAATGGCTTGGTGACACGAAGCTGACTTAGAGGGGTTATGTGACTCAGATCTCTTAGAGAACATGACTCCCATAGCAGCTGCTGCCCCACTTGTGCTCACGTTTATCATCCTGAGCACAGAAAAAGCATTTGGTATTCATAATCAAAATCAGCAATATTGTAATTAAATGCATCAAATTATATTCTTCAAAATATTCAGGCAGTTATCTCTGCTTCACCTGGTGAGAATGGAATGTGCAAAGTCCTTCTCTGAATGTAAAGAAATTATGCCTTTAAATGAGAAACAGTGCTTCCCTCCTTCCTTCCTGTATGCCAAAGTCTGGCCTAGGTAGCCTGACATGAGGACACTGGCTCAAGAAGGTTAAAGAACTTTTCCAAGGCTCTTCCTTGGAAGTCAGGTTGCTTAGCCACACATACACCAGTCCAGGTGCGCTGGCATCCACGGCCACCCATCATGTTGCATGGCTCTTTGCACAACTGCAGGGGAGGCAGCGAGCTGGTTTTCTCATCTGCCCTGCCTGGTTAGTTAGCATTCCTCCTTTTCTGCTTGACTTCTCTCTTTGTCAAGTTGGGTACGTAAGCATTTTTGGCAGTAAACGTTCTGTGTTCTGGATATGATTTTATAAGAATATAGCTAATATGTATGAGTGCTTACTGTAAAGCTGAGCATTGTTCCCAAAACTATCGCAGTATTATCCCACCTCCTTCTCCTAACCACACTATGCTCTGCTCATATTATCATATAATATCACCCCCATCATTCTATTTTATGAAGTCTATTTAACAGGCGGAGAGAGGAAACCAACGTATAGGATGTTAAGTAGCTTGCTCACAGTCACACAGCCAGTAAGTGACAGGCAGGATTTGAGCCCTGTCAGACTGACTTTTTATCTGCTGTATCCTATGATAGCAGCTCCTGAATATTTATTGCCGTGTGCCAGGAAAACCACATTAGTGCTGAAAGGTCTAACTCCCTGCATCTTACTGATGGGGAAATTGAGTCCCAAGTAGGGGAAGGGATTAACCCAATTTGCACCCTTCCTTATAGACTGAGCTGAGAGTAAAGGTGACCCTCTCGAGCCAATGCTTTCCTTTCCACTGTACCATGCTGGAAACCCTCTGTTGAAACTTACATGTCACTTGCATGAATATGATTCTTTACTGATGCTGCTTTACAATGTACTCACCCATGGTAAACCCTGGCCACACATATTCCAGGAATATAACTCTCTCGACCGGTGCTGAGGGAAATGGCTTTCCACCAGCCCCCTTCACTGTAAGAACAAGAACAGATAGGAAAGGATGGGTAGGTAGGTAGCAAAGCAAAATGAATGAGAGAACAGAGTAATCAGGTTTAACCTGGGGCATGTTGGGACGTTCCTTTTTTAAGATTTCTCATTGCCCATGTTGACCTGAATTTCCCCATATGAAAATTTAGTTTTTCAGTATATCCTTCCATTCCACGCTAAGCAGGAAATCTTCCCATATGCCGGCAATAGCCCTTGGCTGGGATCAGCAGCTGATGTTTCTAGCTGCTGTGCTCCAGTTGGAGGCTATATGAAAGTAAATGCTTACTGTGAAACTATAACCAAGATAGTGTCATATGTCTATAGCCATGAAAATTAAAGGGGCTTAGGGCCTCTATTTATTCTATAGCCTATTTCAAATCATAGCAAGATTACAGGAGAGAAGGCAATACTTTTTTATCATCACAAGTTTTTTCAGACCCCTGGGTGTTCCTTTCTGGGTCTGTACTGTTATATATTCTCAATACTGCATGGGTTAGTGGGGCCAATAAGAGAAGCAGAAGTTGGATCAAAAAGGATCTCAAAAGGCAAGTAAGGAATTTAAATGTTGTCCATCAGGAAATGGGGAGCCACTGAAGATTCTAGAGCACCGGCACCACTAAGAAGGATTAAGATCTACTATATGAGCCAAATTTCTCACTTCACATAGTACCAGGGTCCATGTGGAGGAGCAGGACAGTTATAGCTAAAATCTAATGATCACAACCCAAATCAAGTTCATTTTTTGGAGGGCTATAAAAGTTTTGGAAAGCTAACTCACTCAGAAATCACTCGCAGTTTCTCCCCTCGGCGGAATATCGGGGGGCTGATATCAGGAGATGGGTAATCACTCAGCACAGCCAGGAAGTCACTGTCCAGTCCTGGGGAACAAAGGCAAAAGGGTGTTCTTATTCACAAGGAGCTACAAGGCAACCTCAGAAAGGGAGGGGGCCAAGAGGGGTCCCTCCTGGGGACTCTGTAACTGGAGATGCCCCAACTACTTTGAAACAGCAATCGATAGCAGCCCTGCTGTCTTCAGGGATGGTGACCTGGAGGAACCCTGAAGGGCAGGAGATCCATTCCCATTCACAAGCCTGCCTTCTTGGCCTTGATGTTCTTACCTGAGAAATGAGGATCCAGAGATCTTTGAGCTGAAGTCACAAGATCTGGCTTCAGGGTCTGCCCCTGTGTCTGCTAATCCATGTAGGTCCCAGAGTAAGAGTAACTATTAGTCTCGATTTCTCAATCTTTAAAATGGACTAATAGAACCTCATTCCTTATAAAGTGTGGCTGCACATAGTGAATGACAAGGTGCTGCAGAAACATCCCTTCTAATTACCGTCACCTCAGGTTCCCTCCTGGGGCTCACAGGCCCCACATCTGGCACATATGGGGATGGGGGGTGTCAGAGTTAAGCTACATGAATTCTGAGAACCCACCAGGACTGGGCAACACTAATTCTCAAGCTCAACAAAGCACTTCTCTCTTGTAGAATATAAGGTGCCACATTGGAGGTCTGTTTCATAGGGACTTGGTGGAGGGTGGGGCGGAAGAAAAATTAAATGCTTTTCATCATATATGTATATTGAAAGTAATTCTGGTGGTTTTGACAAGGAAAGTATGCCATCTGGTTCATCTGAGTGCAGCTTACTATGAACTAGAGATAGAGTGATAACATGTGAATTTGCTTTTTGGCACTAAGCAAAATCCTTGTGTCCCAGCCTTAGTGATTTGCCATAATTCAGCGCATTAGATGCAGGGTAATACTGGGGACATATTTGAGGAGATAATATACCTTATAAATGGGCAATGTAGGAATTGTTTGCTATGACATTGCATTTAGCACTCCATCTACTAACTGGTAATCTGAACTCAAATTTCTGGGTAACGTATCATATATTCATTCATTCAGCAATTATTTACTGGGCCAATCACCTACATGGGCCAAGCACAGTGAATGAAGTCTCCTTGCTTTAATAGAGCTTATTCCAGAGAATACACAAATTAATTCCATGAGGGGCCATTTCCTGCCCCCTCCACCCCCAGGAAAATCTGGAGATACTCCAGCACTTGGGCATGGCAGGCCATGTTCTAGGATCCAGAAACACCCTGTGCTGGGACCTGTAGACCCTGCCCCTTACAAGTCATATGTCCTGTAGTGTCTGGCTCACAAGTCCTGGGACCAGACTAAGTCAGAAGAGGGTTTAAGCACTAGAATGAGTCAGAAACAAGTACACTCAAATGTACAGTTCACTTGGGGAACCTGAGTCACAGAGACTAAGCAATGTAATAGCAAGTGTTCCTGGGTGTGAAATGGAAACCAAAAGTGAATCATGGTGGCAGTAGTCCCTGAAAGGGGTCAGGACTCATGAGAAGGGATGACCCAGTGAGGCCTCTGACCTTCCCTGGCCTGTGGGGAGACCTCCCTCACTTTTGGTTTTGCTGAATTAAAAAAGGGCTCTCTGCTTGTATAGCCCAGACCCCACCCAAATAATTATAGGCATCATTACTGTTGGGCTTGCAACCCAAAGTCCCACGTTCTGATGAGGGGTGCACCCAGATTTTGCGGGGCATGAAGTTTATGCAGTCTGGAGGTCTTAAGAAGAATAACGAGAATGCCGTGAAATTGCAAATACAGAATCAGGTTCGGGTCCTGGGAAGGTGCCCTGCCAGGCAGGGAGGCCTACAGTGTGTGGTTTACGCAGCTTCCTGGTAAGCCCACTCCGATTTCGAGGCTGACTCTGCCACTCTGCATGTGGAGGCATCCTTCCCCTCTCGGGCTGGACTGGTCTGGAAAATGAGGGATTGGAAAACTCCTGCACCATAGAAATCTGGACAGATAACCCCCAAAGTGAAAGTCGCACTGGTTAATATGGTCGCTGCCACCTCAGGAGCATTGTGACAAGCTGCTCTGTTTTCCTCAACCTGCCGGGTCCCCAATACTCAGAGCCTGCGAGCTGGCTGTTCCTCCCCACCCTCCCATGGTGCCTGCAGGGAGCATGCTGCTCTCCCCTCCCTCAGCCTTCGGTCCCAGGGCTCCCACTATGCCCCACTCTTCCCGGGCCCCTGCGTTTTCCCTTCGAAGCCATTATCCCAGGCCTTTCTTCGTGTGGTGTGACCTTAGGGCTTATGCCTGAGCTCCGGGAGGAGCCGGCTTGTGGCGTGGCGCCTGTCCCAACAAGGACGCTCAAGGCAGGTTTATTGAACAAAAATGTGACGAGGTCCTTGTGCTACTGGGCCCTTAAAAACTGCCATTATGCTGTGTTTTTAAAGTGACCCAGGAGAAGGAAACCTGAGTTCGGGTGGGCAGGATGGTAGGTGGTCATCCCAGAACCAGCCCTTTGTGAAAAACAAGTGTTGAAATGAGAGGCACAGCATTTGTTATCTGTGACAGTAATAGAACCTTGAAATAAATTGTGTCTACAGAGCAGCTACAGCTTTGATGTCTGACTCATGATTAAGAGTGTGAAACCAAATAACTGTACTTCTTAACGTTAAAAACAGAAATAAAAACAAAAACAAAATCCCATTCTAAAAGCAATTGTTTCAATAGGGGAAAGAGGCTCAGGGTTCTGGAGAGTTTCAGTATCACAATAACAGAGTTGAGCTTCCTGTGGAATTTCCATAATGTGTTGTTGTAGGTGTAACATTTAAAATTCACAGAGAAAATCTTGTGCCGAGGCTTTTGCTTAAAGGTAATAGCCTTTATGTGGTGCTCTGCGAGGGGTTTCAGGCCCGTTGCTATCATCGTTACCACTGGTGTTGAGACATGTCGGCGGAAGGCCCTCTAGTGTGGTGTGTACTTCTGTGGGAAGGGCAGCCATTCGTTCTAAACGAGGTCCTGCGCCAAGATCTCATCCAAGTCTTTCCTGAATTTTGTTCCCTACGGTGAAATAAGTGCAAGGTAGGAAGTCTTTAAGTTCTCTCGTCAAGTTCAAATACATTATCATGTACTACTGGAGTCCCTGGCTTTGTGGCGAGGTGAACATTTGAATTAAATCAGATAAATGAGTAATACAGAGGAGAGACATGCTGAGGAAATAGGATTATTGCAGATTTAAGAGAAGGAAACAAATTAAATGAAGAAATGTATGTTGGGCACAAGGGAAGAAATCCGGAGAGAATTTTTGGAAGAGAGAATGGGCTTTGAAATCAATCAGACCTAGCTTAAATTTTGCCTCCACCGGTTAATTGTTCTGCGATTTGGGGAGAGATTTATTTTTAACTAACCTGAGCCTGAGTTCTTCGAGTATAGAAATGGGCACTATCAAAAGCTACCTCATATGCGCGGGTCAGGGTTCATCAAGTGGCCTATATGGGATGTCTACCTCAAGCAGTGGCAGCTAACGTCATTTTCCTGGGACGGGATGGAGTTACCAGGGTAAACCTATCTGATCCTGACTGATTTCGGCCAATAGTGTCCTAATTTTTGAAAAGCCTCCCGTTGTGTAAATTTGAAAGTATTCATATCTTGTGAAAACAAACTCCATTTGGTGAGAGCAGATGAAATTCAGAAGGCCAAATATTTGCTGGTAGCTCAACTCAGAAATGAATCAGACTTGAACAAAATGTACTGAAATATAAAATAGGAAGTGAGTCCAAAAAAGGAAGGAGACCCAGACAGCACTTACTAGCCACAGATACTACTTGGTTGAAAGAGGACAGGCCCTTTTTTGCATTTTTATTCATTGGAATGTCTCTAACATTGCTTTTTAAATGCTGGACACCTTTCAGTAGATCCCATTTATAACCTTAGAGCAAAACCAGCCGTTCAGTACTTTCAGTGCTCCACACAACCCTACAGAACATATATATTCTTATTTAAAAGTTGAACAACCCAAGGCTAGGAGAGCTTTAGTGGCACATGCAGAGGAGAGCATGAGGATTTCCAAGCTAATAGTCACACCGCTAAGCCGCATCACTCTGCCTGGCACTCTTTACCAGACTCTCTCCAGCTAATATTTGCTCCTTGATGGGCTGGGACAAAGGCTGACTCCACATGAGGCTTCAGAGTCGGCTCAAGCTGCTCAGCGAAGTTGGTGGACAAGGAGCTAAACAACCCAGTGATTTCAGCTTCGGGTTTTGCGTTTCCTTGAGTCCTGCCCAAACGCACGGCCTCAGGAGGGGTCAAAGGAGGCCTTACCTTTAGTATCTTTTACAGGAAATACATGCTCACAGACTTAGCCAGTTGGGACCAAGCAGACTGGCCTGACAGAAGGTCTGCTGAGCTCTCTCGGTCACCAGGAACCACAGGTTATGGGCTGGGAAGTGAGACACAGCAGTCCAGAAAGTTGTTTTCTGCCCAATACCTTGTGTTCCGCCTCTGAAAGATGGGGCAGATCGGGACGGAGTAGAGCCTGCGTCTCTTAAGTGGTGAAACAGGCTTGTGGAGAGGGTCTCGCCGAGAACACACAGCTCGTAAGTTGAGTGCCCATCTCAAAACCAGGTAACGTATCAACAGGGGATGCAGATTCTGCTCTTGACCACCAGCTCTTCTCCTTGTCATACCTCAGATCCACTTCCACTTCTACTTACCAAATAATGTTTTTCTTTATGTTAATTTGTTAAAAAAATTATTCAGTCCCATTCTAAGCAATGTGAAATTGTGGTTTTGATGGACTAGTTATACTTCGTATGGTGTCCATTAGATGTACAAAAGTTGTACAGTCGGTATAAAAAGCAGACTGACCACGTTCCACCTGAAACCACCTAATGTACCTGGGTGGGATGAGTAAGATCCAGATGGGAAATGTGGAGCTGACCTAAGATCTGATGCGGGCTCCTGTCTGTGGCGTCCCTCAGGAGGCCCTGAGTGTCCGTGTTCTTGAATCTGGTGGCCACAGTCTCCCTCACTCTAGAGAGCATTCATCCCTTCTCAGAGCACATGAGCCTCTTGGAAGTCTCTCTCCAGGCATATCCTGTGGGGGTGAAGGGAGGGACTCTAGATTCAGGCCACCTGGCTTCAAATCCCAGCTGTCCCCTTCCAGCTGTATGGCCTTGGGCAAGTCATTGAACTTCTTGTGCCTCAGTTTCCTCAACTGCAAAGTGACGAAGGGAATAGTGATTCTCTCCTGCGGCCATTCTGACAATTGAGAGTTGATGTACATAAAGCGTTTGGACTTGCGTCTGGCATACTATAAACACCAAGTAACTGGAATTATCCCCATTTTACCAAGGAGGACAGAGTGCTCCTAAGGTAACACACTGATGTCTCTCATTGCTTATTGTTTGTTAGTGTAGAAGCAGGATTAAGAGCTAAGTCTGTGGTCTGCAAGCCTTAGAGCGGTTCAGATTCACCAGGGGGCTTGTGAGAAATTTGGCATGCTGCTCCTGTCTACCACCAGATTCTGATTATCAGGTCTAGGGCCAGGCCAGGAAATCTGCATTTTTGACAGCTTTCTAGGGAATCTGACATAGGTGGTCTGAGAACTACCCTCTGAGAAGTGCCAGGCTGGGTCTGAGACCTCCCTGCCCCTTCTAACTCCTCACAGTGCATGCACCCTTCTTCCCACGGGGTAGCACCCCTGATGCCATGTGAATGCACTGCTGAGGTCTCCCCATCCTCGCCCAGGAGGGGTCGCACTGCCGCCTCTCCCAGTGATAGCTCACCTTAGGTCAGAGCGCTAAGAAAGAAAGAAGGGGGAGAAAGGAGGTCAGGAGAGGAAAGAGATCACAGCAGCGGCACTAAATTCTTTTTTTAAGGTAGAAATATGTTTTTTCCCCACTACATGGTGGTGCTTGTGTCTGGCACAGAGTAGGAGTCTGAAGCATGTATATAATTCTAGAGAAAATGAATTTATTTGGGCTGATTTAGAAACAAGTCATAAAATCCCCAGTTCTACCAATTAAAACTTTTTGAGGGGATGGCCGTTTAGACAGCCTAACACAGTCAGATTACCTGCAGTGGAGTTAAAAGAAAGTGGTTTTGCCGTGAGGGAGGATTGTTCGTGCTGATCTGCCTTTGAGGGCTGAGCCCCACCTCGCGCAAGGCTGAGTCACTTACCTAAGGTCATAAAGTTTCCTGGGACATGCCAGAAGCTCAACAAGGTCGTTTGCCTCAGAGCTGCCCTGTGTCCGACAAGTCCTGCTACCTCTCTGGGTTTTGTGACATTAGTCCCTGGGAACTAGGCCACTCAGGAATGTTCTGGAACTCTAGTTGAGGAGAAAACCGATGGGCAAAGCCATATTCCAAAGCACTCACAGAACCGGTCTGGAGGAAGAATGAGCTCCTAAAAGCCCAGAAAGCTTATTCATGTTCAAGTCCGCAGGCTGTCCCTGGCCCTGCAGGGGTCTGAGGGCTCTTGGCTGTCCACCATCAGGTGACATCACAAGAAACTCTAACTGTGTGTTGGCCCACAGCATTGCCTCCCAGGTGTTAGGCACTAACTGAATGAGTAAGTGTGAGTGTTCACTGAGTAGGTGCTGTTCCATGAAAACCTGGTCCCCTTGCAGCATTTGTATGGAGACTAATTAATGCAGCCTCAACTGCACCACGTCCGCTGCCTTATGCAAGTACGTGTCAGAGAAAAGGGGAAATCAAGTTAGGACTGATCACAAGGGAAACTTTTCAGAGCTGGGGGATGGAAAAGCCACCGCCAGTGCTTGATGTGGTTGCCTGGATCACAACTGGGTACAACCTGGGGAATTCTCTTAACAAGGGGGTGGAGGGCTGGGGAGACCCCTCTACCTCCTTTTTAGAGGTGACCTCCCACCCACGCAGTGGAAAAGAGAAACTTATTTCATGACAATTTGCATTTAAAAAATAAAGGCAAATGAGTAAGTCCTTGGAGGCCCATGTTTTCATGGGGTTTGCTCAAGCAAACCGCCCCCTCTGCCCCAGTGTGAGAGGTGACAACACAAAATGGATTCAGTGAGAGGGTGCCTCCTGAGCCCGCCTGGGCCCCGGGCATTACAGTGTTAGTTTTCTAGAAGTAGCCATGGGCTCAGGAGGAGGCTATGGCTTGAGCTGATTTGGAGAAGGTGAGAGAAAGAGCCCAGGCTCTGTCCTGGCAGCAGTGGGCACAGCCAGTTTGCACAACTTCACATAGTCTTGAGCTTTGCATGGGAGATAAAGAGCCCCTGAGACAAAGGCCCCTGAGAAGCACACACACTCTGCTCACCGCATCATGTGGTCCCACCAACTTTGTCCTGGGGAGCTTGCTGTTTGTTTTTCCCCCTTAGGTTTGGGGAGGGGAGTTGCTGGGCTGGAAAGGAGAGCCACTAGAATTGCCTTGCATCTTACTTGAGCTGGGGTCAGGACAGCAGGGCCTCTGCACACCCGCTGAGGGGCCATGAGACCATGCGTAACCTGGGAGTGTCCATTTTGGAGGAAGTGAGGAGGTAACTCCTTTTTTAAGGGGCCACAGGAGTCATGGGGTGAGCAGCAGACAGAGACAGGGCACCTGGCTCCCTCCACTCTCACACTGAGCTGCAGCTCGGTGGGCACTGTGGTGGACATCTGTGCATGTAGTGCAGGGCTGCAGAGGGCATGCGGACATCAGGCAAGGTCACCCTAGGAGACGGGAACCAGGCCCCCAAATGTCGTGATGCAAGGTAGGACGTGGAAGTGTCCCAAGGTCCCCCGTGACTCACCCTGGGGACACTGATGGATTGCCTGACCTCCTGACCATAATCTTCCCAACTCCTTAAATTAGGACCTACACAGTGTGCCCCCCACTGCCCTGACTAGAGAATAAAGGCAAGGGCGTTAGAAGCCAACAGCGCCACTGAACCCAGAGTTTGATGGATTTCACTCTCAGCCTGTGCCTTCGGCTTGCTGATAGCCTCTCCCACCTTGCTGGCCACTCTCTGAAGGACTCTGACTTCGGGGGTCTAGCTGAACTTTTCTCATCACTGATTAACCTGTGACATGGTACCCTTCCCCTGCAATCCTCCTACCAATGGGACACAGGGCTTCCTTTATTTTCAGGAAGATTTCCTAGGGCTGTTGACTAGCTTCATAAATTTATACTGAAACAGCCTTTGAAAAGTAAAAAATTGATAATATTATATACCCATGAGAATATTATACCCATGGAAATAACTATCACAGGCTGGCAGGGTGTGGTAAGCAAAAGCCTCTATTTCTGAATCAGACTGGCCTGGTTAAAAAGCAGTGGCCTGGGTGGGAAATCTGACTCCACAAATAGCTAATGACACAGATTACATTTCCTCTGTGGGCCTCAGTTTCCCCAACTAAAAAATAAAAGGATTGAAGCAGCTGCATTCAAAGGTCCATCCCAAAATGCCAGCCACTCACCATCTTTCTAGGGTGCCATTGCTCAATCTTCTTAAATGTTTAATTATGAAAATGTTAACTACAAGCAAAGCAAGAGAGACAATTGTAATGAGCCCCTTACGTACCCATTGCCCTGTTTCAGTAATTCTCAGCACCCCCGTCGCCCCATCTTCTTCTGGGGCTCTTGTGGGATAGAGTTAAGAATCACTCCAAAGAAGCCAGACTTACCATCAGTGCTGGGCGGAGGCCTCTCAGGAGGTGATGGGGTGGATCGCATGCTGTTTCCCATTTCTCGCTCTCTCCGGGCTGTCGAAGATGCTCGAAGCCTATGGCACAGGGGATACACTTGGAAAGTCAACCACGCGCTGAGCCCTCTGGGTGGAGAATGACCCAGTTTAGAGTACATCATGGATCATTTTGCAGGCAGCCCACTTCTTGAAAGGCGGGTGTTTTTATGTGAAGACGAGATTCGCGAATGTTGGTTACATGTGTGCCGCTCTAGTTCTTTTATCAAGGGAATGACAGAGAAAAACCACAGAGAGGGAAGTTGCTAGCAAGTGCTGTTGGTGGCAAAAGTTTCCATTGCTGCGCCCGGGTTGACAGAGCAGCAGCAGGGTCTGTGTGAGGCTGAGGGAGGTCTCTCCCCGCCCTCAGCCCAGCCCTCAGCCCCAGCCCGGGGCCGGGAGCACTTGCTTTATACCCAGAGGAGTTGCATAGCTTTATACCCAAAGGGGTGAGCAGAGGGCACTTTCTGTTTCAACTCTCCCTCCTCTGTTTGAGTTTGTCAACACATTCTAACAAACGGTGAGAAAGGAAACCTGCGTGCACTGGCTGCACTATTCACAGGCTGCACCGCACCTTTACGTCCACCGTTACCTTGGATTATTGTAAAACCCCTGCCTCCTAACTGCACTGTGCACTGGAGGAACTGAGTATCAGAGAGGGTGAGGATTTTGTCTTAGGTCACAGAGCATGTGATAGTGGAGCTGAAATTTGAACTACTGATGCTAAGTCTCCGCTTTGTTCCATAACGGTTCAAATTCTGGCTCTGCACATACAAACAAGGTGAACTTAGGTAACTTAGCTTTTCCTGCCTGTTTTGGGGAACAATAATAACACAACATTGGGTTATGGCTGCAAAATTAACAGAGGAAATGGGAAGCCTTAGAACAGGCCCTAACATAAAATACATGTTAGTTGTTGCCAGTTATGGTGTATGTTTTGATTGTTTATTATGATAAACATCCAAATTCTGGGCTCTCATACAAGCATTTTAGAAAGGAACTGAGATGATTTCAGAATAAAAGCATCCTCCCAGGTTGTCTGGCAAGACCCTCCCTGCAGGCTGGGCTGGCAGGTTTTATAGCATCACCCCAGCTCCAGGGGGCAAGAATGGATTGTCTTTGTCCTCAGCTCCTAGCCTGGTGCAGGCAGTCAGGACAACACACCTAAAAAGTGTTCAAAATCCGTGCAGGTGGAATGGCCTGGAGCCTCACTCCCTGCAGCCCAGCAGATCCTCCCAAGCATCTGGGGTTCTGGGGCCAGAGCCAGTGCCTGGAGAACGGCAGGCCCGCACGATCTCCCCTGCTTGACAGGAAATGCATGTGAAGCCCACCTGAGATTTGTCTGGAGAAGAAGCGAAGCAAGGGTCTGTGCCTCTGAGAGCAGCTGGCAGCACCACATGAAGCTCTGCACCCTGAGGTGTGCACAGGTGTCCCTGGAGGCCCCCACTACCTCGGTCCTCCTCCCAGCATCTTCCTGGAGCCCACTAGTCACCCCAATCTCTCAGCCTCTCTGTCATCTCCATCTAAGAGGTCTTTGGACTCCTAGAGGAAGCCCTCAGGACAAGCTGAGGACAGGCCCTGGCAGGTCTCCCAGGCTGAGATAAACCTGTGCTGGCCTCCTGCCTTACTCTCTCAAGTGTCCCCACAGCACAGTGCACTGCGCTGTCACTTGACCTCCCCCTAATGATGCCCCTCTGTTGCCTGCAGTGACTCTTGGCATCAAGGATCAATTAAAGCCCAGGAATTGTGCCTTTAACCTGCCCCCAGATGGCCCCTTTGGGTGTCAATTTTCACTTCTCCAGACATCCTGCATGCCCGTTCCTCCCACTCTGGCCTCTGCACCACTTCCAAGCCCCAGCCCCAGCCCTGTGTACCCCTCTCTCTGTCCTTCACATCACAACTCCTGAACAGTTGTGGGGAGAAGACTTTGTTATCTGTCAAAGTGAATTCTAACTTTGCCCCTCTTCCCAACAAATTTAGATTTTTCCAACCATCATGTGCTATCTGGGGGCATTCATGGAATCTAGTACTGGAGAAAAAAAGACTTTGCATTTTTCAGGTGGGAAAACTGAGGTCCACCCAAGAAAAGAAACATACCGGGCTTATGAGGCGAGAAAGGTCAGGTAGATCCCGGGAGTCTGGGTTCTTCTACTCAGACACACTCCCTGTGCCTGTGTCTTGTTCTCTGGCCTCTTCTGCTCTCTGGTCTGTGGGCACGCACCCTTAGAGCCAGCCCACCATGTCAGACAACCCACCCAGTCTCAACAGCCCCTTATAGTCTCCAGGAAAGAGTTAACTTATCTGGAGGAGGCTTTCGTTTGAGAAGAGTGAAGATGCCCCCAGAGAATGAGAGCTAGAGACTCCCTAATGAAATGACTGAACAATTTGATTTAATCTGTGACAGTTTTGTGCAGTGGCTAGAGGTGCAAGAGAGGGTAGGAGAGACGTAATTGCTTCAAGGAACAATAAGGAAAGGGCAGAAGAGAAACGAGTTAATTAACACTGGCTATGAACATTCGTGGTTTCCTTCTCCCTTTTCTTTGTGATGTCAAAGAATTAGAACTGTCATTTGCCTCTTATTCCCTCACGCCTCTCCACTCCCAGGTTTGGAGTAGCACTCGCTTCATTCTGTGACCTTGAACCTTAGTTTACTCTTCTGAAAAATGAGATGAGTGGAAAAGGTGATCTCCAAAGAGGGAGATACGCTTAACCTGGAATCAAGACTCAGCGTCTCTTTGGAAACTGTTAATAAAAGAACCATCATCACTTTTCTTATGAAGTCCCATTAGACAAAAGCTAAACCTTGTCTTTATATTCTTTAAGATCAAGGGAAGGCGCTCCTATGCACTGTACTTTGTGGTGGGCAATTAGCAGACACCCGTGCATTTAATCTTTCCAGCATCCCTGGGAGGCAGATATTCTTTACCTTTTCCTTGTGGAGGTTAGTCAGCTGGCTAGGTGTCCTGGCCACACTCCTAGAGCCAGAAACCTCCAGAACAGAGCCCATGACCTTCCCTGGGGCCATGCTGCTGTCTCTCCAGAGGGAGGACAGAAGATCACCAGGGAGCCCTGGTCAGTAGGGCCCACAGCATGGAGCGGTCACACGCCTGTAGGGAGTTGCCATCAGGAATGTGCGACTTGCCTGACAGCAGGCCTTCTCTGGCTAGGTTTCTCTTTGACCAGATCAGGGACCCTTTCATCGTGTGCTCTGTATTATCTTATAAATTCAGGCGGTGACAGTTCTCAGAACGTTCCATTCCTTGGGCGGCATCCCAGGACAGTTCTATGAACCTCATCCACTCTGGGCTTCTAATGTCCAAACTTGCTGTGGGAAAGGAAGGAACGTCTGCATAGAATGCCGAGGAGCCAAGAGTTGAGGAGCCTCAGCCAAGGGAAGGCTGTGTAAAACCTGGGCAACAGTGGCAATTAATATGAAATCCAACGTAAGATGCAGCCTTCCCTTTGCCCTTTGAAATTTCTTCTACAAAGTGTGACACCTGTACTCCTATCCACATGCCCTGTGTCTAAGGTGTGGGAGCAACTTACTTAGGTGCTCTTACCTGTGCCCGGGCACTGGGTGAAGCATTTGATAGTGTCATACCCTGTTTTGCTCTCAACACCCCACTTTATAGGTGAGATAAATTAAGTAACTTATCCAAGCTTATATGACTAGTAAGAGGTAAGCCTGGGGTTCGAACCAGATCTGACTGACTAAAACCTGAGCTTTCAACCACTCCGAAATGCTGCCCTGCTTTCCTGCCTTCTGGTCCAGTCTAAGAAAGCAACAGAAAAGTGATTTTTAAAAGTCATCAAGGTAAACTTCTGGGACTATAAACCTTAATACAAGGGACACAGAGGTCCCAAGGGGTCTTTTGAATGTCAAGTGGAAATATGTGGAAGCCTAAGTGTGGGGATTTGACTGGGGGAAACAGAAGGGGCAGAGGCCCATTAGGGTTTGCTCAGCTCTCAGCTGTTGTAGCCACTCTTAGGTGGCCTCGTTGTGGTCAAAGGGCAGGGCGAAATCATATGGGATATTTTTCAGCCTTTCGTAATGTTATTTTAAACAACAACAAAAACTAGCTGTGCTTGTATTATACCAATTTTATAGAAGTTTAACATGCATATGCATGTATATATATATATATATATATATATATATATATATATATATATATATATATAAATATTAAAGGAAATTATTTCCAAGATGTTTCTAAGAAATCTCTCTGGGTAGTCATTTTATAAGGTGAAACTGTCAATTTCTTCTTTACACCTTTCTAAAATTGCCAGATTTTCTCCCACGTGTATGACTTGTTTCTGTATCAGACCCAAGACTTGGAAAGGATAGGGAACCTTGATAAGAAGTTTTCAAAGCAGGAAAGCCTGAGTTCAGATTCCAGTTCCCAACTGCCTACTACTGTGTGCGGCCAGTTACTGTACTTCTTTGAGCCTTGATTTTTTTCCTTTTGGTATCATTAATGCACAATTACATGAGCAACATTATGGTTACTAGACTCCCCCCATCATCAAGTCCCCCCCACATACCCCATTGCAGTCACTGTCCATCAGTGTAGTAAGATGCTATAGAATCACTACTTGTCTTCTCTGTGCTCTACTGCCTTCGTGAGTCTTGATTTTTAAATTAAAAAATTTGGAGTACAAATACATGCCCTGCAGGGTCATTTTGAGGATTAAATTACAGGTTAAACCTGAAGCAGAGACAGGTTTGGTGAAACAAGATAGCTAAAAACTTACCAAAAAGCTAGATCCCAGGGGGGCAGCATCGGGTGGCCAGCTACTTGCTGTGCAAGCTTGACCAAGCCCCTACCCTAGCTCGGACCTCCAAGTCCACAAGTACGGTGGGGGAAGGGCTGGGACAGACAGTGGCTCATGGCCCTTGTGCCTCAACTATACCCCCAGTGTAACTGGTACCTGGTACCCACCTAGTTGACTTGGGGCTTGCTCAGTACTGTCTCTGCTCTGACACTCTGCACCAGAGACTATAGGATCTGGGACAAGGGCTTAGTATCAGTTGGTTTCCCTGCCAGGGATCTTGCAGGATTTCCGGGGGCACCATACCACATCCTGACCCTGCTCAGCAGGTGCACCTGCCCTGTGACCCACATTGCTCCCTGCTCTCCTCTCAGGGCAGGTGTAGCCACAGGTCTGGCCCCCCAACCCCTAGCCGCGCCTTGTTCTCCTATCCCTGCACAGTGAAGGCGGGCTGTGGTATAGCCATGGCTCCCAGGGCACTAGCTAGGGCAAGACCCACAGAGAGCAGGCAACCAGCTCAGAAAGGTGCATGCACCACTCCCGCCTTCTCCTCCTCCCTGACTCAACATCAGAGGCCCCAAAATCACCACTTGGAGGGGACCTTGAGATCCCCTCAACCAGCATATTCCAAACCTGTTGGTGGAAAACTCTTCTGAGAAAGTTTCTCCAGAAGCTCAGTATGTAATGCAGATAAAAGCAAGCTGCTGGTGGGGGCTGGGGTGGCTCAGTGCTCCTGTCCCTCTACTCCTCCTGGTGGGGCACCTCAATCCTAGGATATTATAAAGCCCTGAGTAAAAAATAGTAATCCAGTACCCTCATATTACAAAGAAGGGCAAGCGACTGCTCAAGATCATGCAGTAAGTTTGCACAAGTGCCATGACTGCCTGTCCAGCACCTTGTCCATCACAAGAGCCTGACCCCTGTGTCCCTGAGCCTGCATGGCCCCTTCTACCCTTGGGTGCCCAGAAGTTGATCTCCTATATACTCCTCAGGCTAACAGGGAAGCTCAGCTTTACCTTAAGACTGAGATAGATGCATCCAACCAAGTATTTTATGGTCATTTTAGGCTGTCTTAGGAAGAAACCAGATTTGGGGCCAGTTGGTGCTGGGGCAAATTCTAATTTCACCCCTTATTAAGTCACTAGGCCCCTTTCCATTGTTTGGTTGTTTTTATTTAAGAAATGGAAATAGCTAGATCTGCTTTGCTGGGTTTTCACAAGGAAGGATTAGAGAGTAGCTGTCACAGGATAAATTCACCGTGGGGCTCACCTCTCTGCTGACAGTGCGTGTGCCACAACAAGGGCCTTCCTTTGTGCCCAGACCCACATCCTGACCCTGGGAGTCTGTGTGCACTGGTGTCTAGCATGGGGAGGTGAGCAGTAAGGTCATTCCTGACATGGCTTTAATATCTCATTGAAACAAAAAGAAAGAAGCCCCCCCCCCAATCTCTTTCCTTTTTAGAGCAGCTTTTCATACATACAGGACCCCCATTACACATAAAACCTGTAAGCTGGCTGATATAATAAACACTGGCATGAGAGACAGTTGTAAACACAATTATTTTGATACTACATTACACAGACACACAGTTACCAGAATGGGAAAACAGTGAATATGAAATAGTCCTTTTCTTTTCCTTGGTACTTGGGAGATGCAGGCTTCATTAGGAGGAGAGGAGGAGACTTTCATGGAGATGTTAAAGGTTGTCTGGACATGTGGGCAGAGGGGCTGTAAAGTTAGTGATTTCTTTATGATGTCCCATTTCCCAGCAAGACTTAGTGTGGCTTTTTATTCACCCGCAAGAATCACCAGCATAGCTCAAAACCGTATTGAGTGAGAGGGAAACTGATATTTGCCTAGTAACAGCATCTGCATATGCTGAGCTTCTGCTCGCAGTCCCTGCCCTTCTCTGTGAATCACTTGTCAGGACACACAGATGTGAGGCCTCTGTCTCTGCTGCTTGGGCACTGGGCTTCCTAAAGAGGCCCCAGGGTGTTTTTACATGTTGCCAGGGGTGAGAATCACCAATCACCCGTCCATCCTCACTTCCTTAGAAACGCCTGCACTGCCTTTAGAGCAGATTATAATTTTAAAAATTATCTGTGTAGTTGGTTGATGACTGAGGGCCGTGGAGACAGTGATCAGACCTGCTTCTACTTTTGGCTGGAACACAGTCAATGCTCCATAAGGAAATAAAATGAATAGATGGGAACTGGAAGAGAGTGGCTTCGTGGTGTGCTGGCAAATGCCTAACAACCAGTGATCTGGAGGTGGGGAGCTCTAATTTGTAGTATTTGCTGATTTCTGTGGTGTAACTATTCCCACCAGGGCTGATTTCAAATGTCCAGTATGACATCCCCCACTGTGAAGTTGGGAAGGAAGGGGCATCATGGGCTGAATAGACCTTCGTGACTCGTTCACCCAGCAATTGCCCGTATTTGGAACCGCTGCCTGCAGACATATCCATTGGTCTTCAAAGGAGAAGAGATAATAATCTCAATGAACATCCACTATGTGGAAGGTCTAAATCAGGTGTTTAAGTTACACTTACTCACCAGCCAAAGAGCCCACCATTTCAGACATAAGGAAACTGAGTCTCAGAGAGGTTAAGTACTTGCTCCAGGTCACGCAACTCATTCAGTGAGAGGCCGGGTTTAAACTCTGTTTCTTTTTACACCCACTCAAATTCCTTCCATTACCCTCAACCCAGTGTAATGAAATTTTAATGGAAGGTCGTGGGCATAATAGGTATTCAATAGATGGACGAATAGGTGTATTGATAGAGCCAAGATCAAGAAGTGGGTCCTGACTCTCTGGGTGCTTGGAATTTGTATTCACAATTCATCATTATGTATCTGTTTCTTTAAGTGTGCATCGCCCACTCCCATCCTCGGGTTGTAAATGTCCATGTCTACCTAGCAGGTGCCTTGGAACACAGTAAGGACTCACTTAACCTGGCTGAGTGCCTGAAAACACTGTCCACAAGGGGCCTGGCTTGTGCAAGCAGGCAGTCTGTGCCTTCAGGGGCAGCCTGCCCCTCCTGAGGTGGTTATGTTCCCCTAAGGACAATCGGGAGAGCAGTCCCCACTTCCTTCTGAAGCTCTTGGAGTCCCGCAGCTTCCCCGCTGCTGTGACAGAGGCCCTCCGGCCATCGTCCTGTCATAGCTGCCTGGAGGGTGCCAAGGAGGAAGTATGACTTTGCAAAGCAGTTTGACAACAGAAGTGAGCCACTGACCCTTTGAAGCCCCACAGTGTCTGTCCATAGTTCATAGCGTGAGTTACTGTAATGAAAGAAGCCCCCTCCCTCCCTTGGTGGTTCTCAGATGTGAGGAAGTGGTTTGGACTCAGTATACTTACTTCTTTCAGAACTCTTGGGGAGGTGAGGGGGAGGAAGTCGGTCACATGGTATGGCCCCGCTGCCTGTGTATTAAGGGAAAGGAGGCAGCGGGGGAGGGAGGGATGAATAAGGAAGGACACTAACAGGGCTAAATGGGGCCTGACGTGCTGGAAATCTTTAATTGAGAACTTCAAGCTCCAGCCTCTATCGGAGCTGGGGGAAATAAATTCTTGCTGAATGTCAAATGAAAAATTAAAAAAAAAAAAAAAGCAGTATCTATTAATTCAGAAAGCTGATTGGGGTTTACCAGAATGAATAATTTCTAAGTCTTTAAGAGAGACTCGCTCCCCTTGGAAATACTTTGCCAGCTCTCGAAATGCAGAGTGGGGAAATTTTCTCTGTATTAGGAAAATTTCAGTTTGCTGCAATGCAAACCTACCCTTGTCACGTATAGGGAGGAACAAGCAGAAATAAGCATTCGGAAAAACTGAGGCATGTCTGCTGTGTTGTACACTGTCCCGGTACCATGTACCGCCTAGGAGTACCCAAGCAGCTTGATGTGCTTTCATTGTCTGGGTTAGGAATGCTCTTAGTAGCCACTGTTTAGGATTTAGCACCTTCTACATATTGTACATAATTTGAACTTACAAACATACAAGGAAGCTGTGTCTTTTTTACAAGGAGGAAACTAACACTCAGAGAGGCAAAGTGACTTGCCCAGAGTCACACAGCTCATGGCGACTGACCCAGATGGTCAACCCAGGTGTATCTGATTAAATCAGTAACTTTCCATGAGCCGTCTTGCTGCTGTCATTCCAGATCTGTTTAAGATACGAGTCTAAATAGATTTCAGTCTGTCTATGTCATCAGTTTTATTGTTATTATTTTCAGAGCATATTAATTTCTCTGAATACCATTCTTCTAAAAGAGAGTATTAATTGCAAAAGATTTTGCCAGGACTGGGATTTGGTCTTATCTCCCCAGTTTTGAAAGGTCTACAGCCCAGTTTATGGGCTTGTGGCTCAGTATCAAACCACAGAATGACAATTGGCAGACAATGGGTTATATTTCCCCTAAAATGAAGAGCACTACTTAGATACACATTTTAGTCCTTCATACACTAGTTCTCACTGAGGTTCTCCCTTGAGAGCCTCTTGCAAGCTGTGTGACTTGTACGAACCACTTAACCTCTCTGAGCCTTGTTTTCCCATATCTTGAAAGCAAATATAATCATATTCTTACTGGATCATTCTGGGGATTGCAGGAAAACTAACTTTTCATACAACAGCCCTCCCCTGTGACTCAGCAGAGCAGACACCCACCATCCCTTCACACCTGCATGCACAGGCCCTGTCCAGAACATTCTAAGGCCACATCCCAGGTCACTTCTCTGACATCAACCTGTCTGGATAGGTACACACCTAAAAAAGTGTGGATTGTGCCACATCCCTTAGGGATAATTTCTCTAAAAGCTCTTCTAATTTTAACACTTGATGTTTTCAGGGTGTATATACCTCATGTTTGCCTTTCCTTTAGCCCTGCCCCAGCTTCCCACACATCCCACATACTCTGATTATTGTTGTGTGTTATTATTAGTTATTGCTGGCATCTTCCCAAAGACCCACACATCCAAACTCTTAGGAGCACGATTTTGATCAGCCTGCCTGGGCTTCATGGACCTTTAGATGTCATGACTCTATGCCATAGCATTTTTTGAGCACCTACTGTGTGCCTGAAACTGGCTTGGGCACTTTTCATATGTGAGCTCATATAATGTGCCCACTACTTGTGTGAATTGGGTACCATTATTCTCATGTTTTAGAGGAGATAGTGAAGGCCTGGGGAGGTTTAAAAGACTTGCCAAGGTCACACAGCTAGTATGACTGATAGCAAGCCATAGCTGTCCTTGTCAGAAGCCTGATGTGTGCCAAGCTGTTCTTTAACTAGAAAATCTCATCTGGCAGGAATGTGCCCTGTCCAAGTTCTACAGTCCTTCTGGCCATATAATTATGTATCAGATGTTCACTGAGCAACTGTTATGTGCTGGGCGCTGTGTTGCTTCACTCTAGACATCACCTTTCCTATTCTCATGGAGCACTTCTCTGTCTCCAGAAAGTCAACCCTGCTAGTTACGAGTCTGAAATGACCTGACGTGTCTCCCCACCCAGCCCCTGCCAGATCCCCCAAGATACCTTCAAAAGCTGGGCATAGTCTTCCCCGGCAGTAGCTGAGGAGGGGCTGCCAGGAGCACTGTCACTGCCTCTCCATCACCCGCTGCTGCTGCGGCAGAGTGAGCAGGCGTCCAGGCCTCCCGTGGGTGGAGAGAAGCCCATGCTATCAAGAACAGCAGTTGCTAAATGGGCTGCACACTTCCTCTGCTAGAAACAAGGAAGGCGTGCGGGACGTGAAGGGCAGGTTCCTGTTTTCAGTAACTGCTCTGAGCAGGCTTCTCTCTGTAAGGCTAAGGAAGACAGGGGCAGCATCAGTCTTCTAACAAGCAGTTGAGACTAAGGGCCGCTTGATTCTAAATGTCCAGGCCATGCTTGGGCTTTCAGAGGCTGAGACATTTTCTCTGATTAAAAGGCGGAGGAGGTGGAAGGGCTGCTCTCACATATCCCCAGAGCTCACTGGGTCCAGGAGGCTACGGCTCAGAGCAGCAGCTTCTGTTTTCTCAGTTTCCCTGTCATTCCTCCCTCCTTATGTCACTACTGAATGGACCCTGTACAGGGCTTCTCCTGGCTCTGCTGTAGACTGGTTTCTAATGGGCAGAGGCTTAAATACTGGGCATCAAAGCCCCTCTAGAAGGGAGCTACCCACCAGCCTTCCTGGGTGAGATATGCCATCCCTTGGCTGCGCTACCCCCAAAAGAAACCAGAAAGGGTATGGAAAAGACCTAGGCCCCAGGTTAAAGTGAGCCAAGGAAACATGGAAATGCAGTGTGATGTGCATTGCTTGACTGAATCTTGAATCAAGGGAAAAGGACTAGAAAGAATAGTTTTGGGATGGAGGTTGGGGGCATTCAAATATATCCTGTATTAGATAACACTGTGCCAATGTTAATTTTCTCAGGAATGATAATGAGAGTGTGGTTAATGGGGAAATGTGCTAGTTTTTAGGAGATACATGCTGATTTATTTGGAGGTCAGGTATCATGATCTCAATCACAACTTTCAAATGGCTCACTAAAAGAAAAAGAAATATAAATATGAATCTATAAAAATAAAGAGAGCAACAGAAGGCAAATATGGCAGAATAATAATATTTGGTGGATCCGCGAAGAGCATATGTTCACGGTACTATTTTGACTTTTCGATGGTTTAAAAATTTTTCAAACTGATGGTGCACAGCTCCCCATTCATAGCATGTAAGTCTCAAGCAGGAAAGCCGGGCACATGAGGCCTAAGGGCTCGTTGGGGTCAAGGGCAGAAGCTGCTGAACGTGGACTCCAGGCGGGACTGCCAGATGACCAGGCTGGCAACCCTCTGAGGGCCCTGGCCTGCCTCCTGCTTCACACAGAAGCGGAGCAGAGCATCCTGCGACTTCCCCAGAAGTGCACGGCTGGTCTAGATGAAACATAGCCAGGCAGGGCCAGTGTCTCGGGTTGGTGACGCATGGCCCCATCCCAGCAGGGCCAACACGGCTCCCCAGGGCCAGTCATTTAGAAACCTCACTCAGTATAGTTATCGAAGATGAATTAAAAACATCAGGGCTGCTTCCAAATTTAGAAGGAACTCTGTACTAGATAGATGCTTCCTTAGACAACTTATGAAAATAGCTGCTATGCGCAGGGCACCCTGGGAACCTACAAAGGAAATGTTGCAAAAGACTGAGGGACAATTTGCCTAGATGCAGAAAAGCAGACCAGCAGAAACAGGGTAGTTTCTAAACTACCTAAAGGGTAGTTTTCTCCCCAAATGCACACTGAGGAGTGAAAGATGTTGGACCCCAGGCATGAGCTTTGTGACAACTTTTCAGAAAACATGTAGTGAGAATCTACTATGAGTTAGACTCTAAACTCATTCCCTCATTCAATCATTCCTTCAATAAAACTTTACTGGGCCTGTTCCAGGCACTGGAATTCAGCTGTGCACAAACCCTGGCAAAGGCCTGCCCTCATTGAGCTTTCCTTCTCTGTGGCAGCCACGTGATAGAGACTTAGATGCGGCAGCTGTCAGTTATGGGGACTGCTGCACAGAAAGGAAACGGTCACTGTGACAGAGGGGCCAGCAGGTGTTACTTCCCACAAGTGACCAGTGTCAGGGGAGCGGGGAGAGATGTGTTCTCTGTAGCTGTGCGGTTAGCGAGGCCCTGCAGGGAGAACGCAGCCAGCCTTGGACAAGCCAGGGCACGAGCAGCTCACGCAGAAGGAACTACTGCCTTAGCATGGACTTTGGAGGGTTTGGGGAGACCCTGTCAATCCTGAGGAAGCTCCACGTCTGATGGAGAGTATGGGGAGACCCCATCAGATCCCGAGGAAACTCCAAATCTGATGGCGGATGCAGACAGCAGATAGACAGCACCCAGAGTGGGGTCTCCATTAATGGACACCACCCATCAGCCAGAGAAGCTGCCTCAGAAGGAGCAGCTCATTTTGGTGCCCTGGGGTCAAGGCCTTAGTACCTGCTCCTTCCTAGTGGGAAAGGGGTGGCCAGGGATGCCATTAACTTGCTCTGGCCTTAGTGTTACACTCTCTCTTTCAACCCTGGGGCAACTGGCAGGAAATAGAATAAGCCCAAAGAAATGTTCCTAAAACTATCAAGTGTGCTACATGGAAGCTAAGCTGTGGCCGGAGCAGGAGGGCAGTGCAGAGGTCAGAGCCCCGGACCACACATAAGTGAGAGCAGGGGTGAAACCAGCATTGCATGTGCCCATATGTGACTCTAGCAAGTGGCCAAGTGACCCAGATTTCAGCTCTCCCTTTCCAAGTACCCAGGGGGTTCTCAACCTCAGCCTTATTTGACATTCTGGACCAGACTGTTCTTTGGTGTGTGTGTGGGGAGGAGTTTGGGCAGGGGGCATCCTGTGTACTATAGGATGTTTCGCAGCATCTCTGGCCTCCACTCACTTGATGCCAGTAGCGCCACCCCCCTCCAAGTAGTGACAACTGTCATATCTCAGGCATACACTCTCCAGGGAGTCATCCTTGCTGGGAGCATCCTTAAGACAGCCTGTGAATCTGTTCCTGTGTGGACTGTAGATGCTGCTCTGCAGTCAATTCTCTTGCTTGCATAGAGGCTACCTCTGCAGCAGGCCAGCTGTGGACCCCAGCTCACCGCTCAGAACAATGAGACTTGACAAGGGCTGGCTGTTCCACCAGCCCTCCCTTTGCGCCCTGACGCAGATGGCCTGAGAGGTGGGACAGGGATGTGGCCCTGCCCAGAGTCCCAGGAGGAGCCATGGTGGGAGCAGTGTGCCGGCTGCATATGTAAGGAAGGTCTGGTTTGGTGGAGGGAAGAGCAGGGGGAGCCCTGGCTCCTTAGGGGCAGAGCCTGCCAGAAGGCAGGAGAGAGACTTCACACAGGAGGACTGCAGTGTTCAGCTGCTGTGAAGTTTCCCCAGCACCCTGCCCACCCCTCTCTCACCCATTTTACACTGGACCTTTAAAGTTCACATGTCTTCCTCACCTAATCCGTGAAGGAGTCCTTCGCACAAGAATGTTGTCATTCACTCATTTATTCAGAAAGACATTTTGTGACTCATTCATTCATTCCACAAATGTTAGTTAGCATGCAGCACGTACCAGGCACTGTACCTGTGTGCCAGGCTTGACAAGTCTCTACCCTCAAGGAGCTCACAGCCAAACACCCTTATCCCTGTTTCTCGCAGCCCAGCCCCAGAGTACTCACTGCAGATTTGTCAAGTTACTGAATTTAGCAAACATTCGCTGCTAACTTCTCATGTGTAAACCTGCACGGGGAGCACAGAGAGGGAGGGAATTCACAGATGTAGTATGAGTGAGGCTTCATGAGTGAGGGTCCTGTGCGCAAGTGGTTTATAATCCAGTGGAGGATACAGATGCACTGTCAAAACCCCAAGGGAGTAAAAGAAAGAGGGAGGGAGCCGGGAGAGGCGTGGACTCCCAGTTTACATGGGAACCTGGCCACAAGCCAAGGCAGGACCAGGTGGAATCCATCCCAGCAGCGGGCTCCATGTTCAAGTTCATTGAAGTTCTGAATCAGCAGAAGAAGCAGAGACAAAAAACACTTGGCAGGGCATGTTCCATTGGAAGGTGTTGCATTCCCCAGCCGGGGATTGGCAGGCCTCCTAACCCAAGCAATAAGAAGCCTATTTCTCCAGTCTCGGGTCTCAAAGAGGGTTCCAGGTTCTAGAAAGTTAAGGCAACTCAGCATCAATCAGCAAGAGTACAGTGTTTAAGCCGCACAGTTTATAGGTTGGTCCAGTATGAGCAGGTCCTGGTTCTACTCAAAAGTATTTTTCCTTCTTTCTACATAAATGTTGGAAAGTTTAGAAGATGTAAAAGGCAACCCCTGGAACTAGTAAACTCCCTTTCAGTGGACAGAATTGAGTGTTAAGTCCACTCAGTAGAGAAGTTGGATAAGCACAGTGATTTGATATTTTATATATTGCAAAATGACCCCATGAGCATCTACAGTTTTATGACACCGAATATTGATTGGTTCCTGAGTTTTGGTGCCACAAAACTGTCAGTGGTCATGAGGATCACTTTTCAGTGTATAAAATATCAATTTGCTATGATCTATACCTGAAACCAATAGGATATTTTATTTCAATTACATTTCAATTAAAAAAAGAAAAAGGAAAAAAAAAGAAAAAGGGCAATGAGATTCTTGTATCCAAAGGGATTAAACTTTACCATCTTCAAGATCCTATGTAAGCTCAAAGTTCTCTGAGATTCAAGTATATGTCCCTTCTATGACTGCATTCTCCTGACTCAGTCATTCAAACATTTATTCAACAAATTTGCAACAAATATATGTTCATTCATTCAATTCACACCCTCTGTGCATGAGCCGCTGTTCTAGGTGCTGAGTTAGAGAAGTGAACTGGCAATGGCCTAGAAGGCAGCTGAGGGAAGGGGGACAGTAAGGGGAACTGTAACCTCACAGTAGAGTTTTGTAATGAGTGCAGAGTGACGCTAGTGTGTAGATCAGGAGGAAGAACGATGGGGTAAAGCAAAGGTCAAGTGCAAATGTTTGGGGCTTGAAATGCTTGTAGTGTTGGAATAGGAGAAAGCTGGGAAAGGGTGCTAATATTGGCAGAATGTCAGGAAAGAAACTTGGTTCTTGCTTATGGTACCTATTTATTCTTCCCAGTTAGTCTTGTGTGTTCGTACATCTCCTGAAGAAACCAAGGCTGCAGGGTTTAACAGACTTGCCCTGGTTCACTCGGCTCATGAGTGATACCATCCAGGTCTAGCTCGGTAGCCTCTGGAGGTGAGCTCACTGTCACTATTATGCTGGCCTCCAAGAGGGTCTTCCTGCCTCTGAGTGGTTCCCGCACACCCTTCCAGCCCTGTATCCCCAAACCAGACCCCGACTCTTGCACTCCTCCTCAAGCACATAGGACCAATCCTTTTCCTGACATTTGATGCTCGTTACAATTTGTTCTCTACCCTCCTCCCATGACAGTGTCACCACTCAAGGCCTCCATGCCCCATTCATCACAGGGACTTTTATGCCCTTCTGTACATCAGACAGGCCTTCCACGTCTTTACCATTTACTTTGCCATTACCGTTCCCTTACCTGGGTGGCAGGCCCTCCCTTGGACAAGCCCCCACCCCCAGAGCTCACCTTGACCATATGCATGCCCAGACCTACCCTAGCCACCAGCGATTGCTCCCTCCTCAAAAGACCCCCTTAGAGTCCTCCCTGCTCCATAAGAAAAGGACACATGCATATTGGAGTCAAGATTAAGAGAGGAGCTCAGGATATTTGGGAGTTGTGTGACCTTGTGCAGGTTTCTAAGGTCTCTGTGAGCTTCAGTGATGTTTATAATCTTCCTTCCTTCCTAGGTCATGAGAGTCCCTAGGAGAATGTGCACAGGCAATGTAGCATAGGACAAGTAGGGCTCCACGGGGTACAAATGCCTCCCATTCCTTTCAAAGTAGGGCATGAGCCCGGGAAGGCAGGAACATCGACCATTGAGCCTAGCACTGACCATACATGAAAGAGACGATCCATAATAATTATTCACTGAATGAATGAGTGAATGAAAGTTGTGAATCCGCCTTTTGAACAAAAGCACGTCTGTTGTGAATACTGACTTTTCGCCCCTGGGGAAGACAATTAGCTAACCATGAAAATCATTGGGGGGAGATCAGACCCTATTGCTTTTCTAGAGATGGTATTGTTCATATTTCTGGAAGCATCTTGAAAGTTGAATAAATGGTCCATCCGGATGAGCTGAATTCTCTGGCTGGAGTGGGACTTGAATGGCATCAGAGTCTTTGTGTTTCTTCGGGAAGTCTCTTGGTGCTCAGTGTTCTCCGGGCAAAGAAAAAGTAGAAGCTTTATTCCGCTGTGCTTCTCTGCTGTGATGAATTGCCCAAGCATGTTGATTCACTGAAGCATGTTCTGTTCTGTTGTTGCTCAACCTAACTCACTGTGTCCGCTTTGGGGAAGACCGTACCTTTCTCAGCTCTGGGAGGATTGAGAAAGAAGCCAGCAGTTTTCCCAGAGTTTGGGGAGCTCTCTGGGCAGGGCCCAATTTCAGTCTTTGCAACTTTACTTTTCTTACGGACTGCTCTAGGTACACTTATAGGCAGACCATTATTTCCTAGCTCTAACTAGGAATTCACTTATTTAAATGAATATGAGCCTCAGGCCAGGCTGAGGCTCAGCTTTAGGGGGACAAGGGAGACTGTGACACATGCCCGGCCATCTAAGAGCTCAAGCGTCCGTCTAACAGAGGTCAGGAATGAGCCATGATGGCGGGGCAGTGCGCTGGGTTTCCAGTGATGAGGGAAACTGGAGGAATTGGCTGGCAGTTGCAGTGGACCTGAGGCTTGCTGTTAGGATGATGCTCAGCTCAACCTTGTACTGTCCACCAAGGCCAAATGATTGACAGCACTAGCCAGACTGTTCATGTTGTACCTTGTCATTTTTTTTCATTATGGTATGATTTCAGCTGCATCTTGTCTGCGGTTAGAAGTGACTTCATTACCTGCCACTCATCAGTCCTGCCTCCTGTGACCTCCTTGCCCCTTCAGATGCATCTGGGACAGGCTGATGAACTGACTCTTCTCAGATCAGTTCAGTGTCAGTCCTGTTCTTCCCAGCCTCCCACAGTCCCCATCATCCTTGGCATTTGCATAGATTCCTTACCTGGTCCTCACTGCCCCACCCCTCCCTCCCAGTTAGCTTACATTTTCTCCTGTTACCTGGATGGGCTTTGCTGGGTTTTGCCTCTGAATTTACCCTGTTGTTTCCCTGACCTGGAGTGGCTTTCTCCTACCTCTGCCAGAACCAGGGACGAGTCTCCCACTGGGGCCTCCAAGGCTTTGACCCTTTCGTCTTACGGAGTGAGTCTGGTCAATGGCTCAGGCTCTCTTCTCTCCCTGCAAACTGTGGGGCCAAGTCATGCCCCTGTGCTCTTGTCCTCTGCCCAAGGTGGGCTTCTTTGATTGTCCAAATGGCCTGTGCCCTGGACTGGCTTATGCCTTGTGCCATTCTTGGGGAAGAGGAATGACAGAGGTGATGAGCCTGGCTAGAACAACTGTCAGCCATCCCAGGCAAGAAATCTGCTGGTCACTTTTACTCCCATCAGCAGATCAGTCTCTGTGGGTCCGTGGTGACATCCTAGCTCATCTCTTTTTTCTTCGGGCCACTGAGAAAAGGGCCTCTTCCTGTTGTCTACTCTAACCATCCCCAAACTTTCTGATCACACGCCCAGACAGGAAAGTTTTAAGTAAGTATCCCCTATATATGCATATTTAGTTATGTGCTAGTGACTCTACTAATATATGCCATTTAAATATAAAAAATGTTTTAAAAGAATGAGACTACTTAATATTTATAAGTAAATAATCTAGAATTTTCTTCCTGCACTGTAATAGATTGTCTTGTGCACACCCTTTGGGAGATTGAGACTAATAGATTCATAAAGAAGGAGACAGGCATCATTTCTAAACAAAGAGGGATGTTAACATGGAATTTTGAAACATTATGTATTATTTTCCCTTCATACAAATATATAGTCTATCTTGTGGGAAGGGCACAGAGATCCTTGTGAACTCCGTCTGAGATCAAAGATAGCAGTCAGTCTTCCCATGAGAAAGAAGAGCTGTGCCTGGTGGTGCTGGGTGCTGTCAGCCCCATAGAGAGAATTTTTTCAAAGGTTTCTCATAACACTTCTATTTCCCATCTCTGTGTTGGTCTGACCTCCAAAACTAGTTAGGTTCTATGGAAGTGGGGAGCCTACCTATTTGGTCAGTGATTGGTATATACTGGACCTATCATAGCTGAGCAACCCTGGCATATTTACTAGGAGGAAAGGAGGGAGAACCAGAGGGAATGACAGGAAGAGCAGGTAAAGAAGCAAAGAAACTCCCCTCCCCATAGATTACAAACTTCCTTAAGGCCTGCATCACCTTCTGATTCCCTGCAGTATCTGGCATATGAAGGTGCTTAAAGGCGTGCATGGAGTTATCCTGACAGTGGGCTGACACACAGCAGCCAAGCAGGCTGTGTCCCAGGACAGGAGGAACACTGGCTGGATGGTCAGCAATAAGGCCCCTGTGACTGACTTCCCTGTGTGGCCTGAATCAGGCCTCTGGAGGCTCTACCCTTGTAGTTGCATCTCAAAAAAAATAACCACAATAAAACTTGCCCAGCCACCTCTACGGGTGCTTTGACAGCACAAAATGAGGCTAAGGTCCGTAACAGAATTACTATGGCTTTTACTAACATCCTGTCTAACTCTCTCATTCTGTGAGGCCTTAATACTTCTGTGAGATGTGCTTTTCACTTCATGACAGGTTTCTGCTGTTGTTGTCTAAAGAAGAACAAGCTGAGAACTGGCCTTCCTGTAATTTAAAATGGTGTCATCCATTTATAAATGACTGGATGGGTGTGAAATAGTTAGCCAGGGTCTCTTCATTACCCACTGAGCCTCAGCTGATTACCCCAGCAGCATGGGGCAGCTGACAGGGATGGCTTCAAGTACCTTGGGCAAAACACAACTGCAACCCCAAAGCCCTCCTTGAACTGAAGAATATTTCACTGTTTTTTATTTTAGTTTGAGTAGCAGTATTTTGACTGATAACTGACCTTTATACAGTGCTTTACAGGTTATTTTTTCAAATCTGTTATTTCATTTTCACAACAGCTGTTTGTTTGAAATATCAGTTATGAATTTAAAGACTGCTTCTTATTAGAAACCTCATGCATGTAAGCTTTTACATGTTATCCCATCAATACATCTCAACAAATGGAGGAGGTAAACATTTCTCTTATCCTCATTTTACATTGAGAAAACTGAGGCATGGGGATTTTAGATTGCTTTTCTAAGGGCATGAGTTGGTAAGGGATGGATGGACTTGAACCTGGGTTGATGGGCCCCGTGGCCCATGCTTTCAATCCACTCCTTGAGACATCATTATGTATTACAATGGAGACCCGGAGAGTAAAGCCACTTGCCAGCTGTCAGCATAGAGTTCAGTCGGATTTCTCTAATTCCAGAGCCCAGGCACTGTCCGTTTTTTCTACAAGTACAATAATTTATGCTTGTCACCTGACACATCCAAAGGGAATGGTGTTGGAAGTGAAGTAAATGGATTCCCGGAGCTCAGCAGGAGCAGGGGTCCAGCATCTCCATTCAGTTCAGAGGGGCACCTTGGCAAGAGTTTCCTGGGAGTGTTCATGCAGCTAAGCTCCTGGAGAGAGTCTGCTTGAATCTGGGGCCCGAGGAGGAGCTGTCAGGGCTGTCCTCGGACAGGAGGTGGGGGGCTGGGCTCTGACCTCACACCCAGCAGGAGCTCACACAAGATAAGGCAGTAGGCGCCACAGTGGAAAATGCTGAGTCCGTCTGAACACACAAAGCAGGGGTGAGGGTGGAGGTGGGGGTGTGAAGCTTGGCCTAAAGATACAGACGCAGGACAGGCCAAAGCCAAGGGTTTCAGTTCAGCTTGTTGAGCAAATAGTTTGCCCATGGGAACCCCAAAGAGCATACTCATGGTAGCTTCTCTTGCCAGATATAAGGTGGGAGCCCTAGGCAGGCCCCTCCTTCCCCCCACCCTCCCCACTGCTATGGCCAGCACAGGATTTCCAGCCTGGAGCGGGATTCCAGCACCTTCTAACTGAGCTCCCCCATCTCCCTGGCTCATTCCTTTTATCATGGCACACCAGGAGGCCCTTCCAGGCCTGTGCTTTGCCTCCCAGTCCCACCTGCTGCCGAGGCGCCCTCCTCTGATGATCCTCCTCACCCCCAGCACACATGCACACACACACACACATGCACACACACACGTGCACATACACACACACACACAGCCATCAAACCAGCGCCAGGTAATGTCTCTCCTCTCTGCTCTGCTCCTGCTGTCTCTCATGGTGGCACCACTGGCCATGTCCACACAGCCCACATCCCGTCTCCTTCTGATGCTGTCCCCTGAGAGGCTGCCTTGATGCCCCTTGGGCCGAGGAGCCAGCCCACTCACTTCCTGCTTCTCCAGGCCATCCACACCATCCAGAATCTCAGAACTTCTCCTTATACTGTGTTGTTCTGGGGTAGGCGGGCTGAGTCCTTTCTGCCAGCTGGGAGCTGGTATTTACTGAGGGAAGCAGGGAGGAAGAAAGCAAAGGAGGACAGAAATGGAGAGAGGGGGACAATCCAGAGGTGACTGGGAAGATCTAACAGCAAGAAATAAGATGGGGCCTTCTTACTTCTGGAAGTCATCGCTAGGTTCTACAGTCTTGAGACTGTTTTTGCAGAAGCTCTTCGCATGCCGTGGCTGACTGCAGGGGCCAAAACCTGCAGGGGAAACAAGCAGTTCTGTCTCTCCTGTGGTGCAGAATTGAGGTGGCAAGACTTCAGTTCTGGACCAGCTTCCTCCTGGCTGGGGGACACCTGCAGGACCCCTCACCTCTCTCCACTGGGCAAGGGCTGGAGTTAGCCCTCAGTATGCACCTCACCAGTTCACACAGCAAACCGTGGAGGTATGAATCCAATCCCACCATACAAGATGACTTGGTGAAGCTAATTATCTGCCTAAAATGACAAGGGCACTAAGTGACAGGGCAGATTTGGACTCAAGTCTTTCTGATTGCTAAATCCTTGTTCTCACTGCTTTTCTACCCTGGAAGCTATTTTCAGAGCTTTTAAAAGAATGGCAGTGGGGAATTAGTCAGTGAGGTGTGGCATGAAGTTGTCCTACTGGTAGTATTCAAGGAACTAAGAGAACTAGAAGCAACAGAAGCCAGTAGGGCATTTTCTCCACCCGGCGCTGTGCTCAGTTCCTCACGTGGTATGTTCCCCGCACCCCTCGCAACACGTCTGTGAGGCAGGACTCCACTGCTGAGGAGACTCAGAATTAGAGAGGTGACCAATCTTATCAAAACCAAGGAAGAAAAAGGTTGCAAAGCTGCAGTCCAGCCCTGGGCCATCACCCTCCAAGATCAAGAGTTCCATTTGCCTCCATACTGTCCCGGCTGCACTGGTCCTTATTCTGGGCCAGCTGGACCCTGAAACAAAGCTATGGGAGTAAATGGAAAGAAATATCTAGGCACATTTGCAAGTTCTGATTATGAAATTATTTTGAAAAGGCAACCCATACCCTGTGTATGCATATGCATTGCTCATTGAGAATGTAGGGGGGCACTTAGGAGCCTGCCTTTCAAATTCCCTTTGACATAAAGGAGAAGTCACTGCCTAGGCTATTACTGAGGGCATCACTTTTCAAAGCTCATGCCTTTGCCTGGGAAATCAGCACTTTCCAAGTGGCAAGCATTTAAATGGTCTCTGAAAGCCGGAAGGTGACTGAGGCAATTTGATGTGATGTTTGTGACAGATTGGAAAAAGCATTTTGTCAAGTCTGCAAGAAACCTGGAGGAAAAACAGGACAAGAGAGCAAGTTCCATTCTAAAGGGGCAGAGCCAAGGTCTAGCTGCTCTCCACCTTCCAAGCCAACGAAGGCCCTGGGAGGGCTCCCCGAAACAGATGCCCAGGCAAGGCCTCCACACTGCACCTCCACCAGTAAAGGTTGAGTAGCTAGTCCACGGGGAAAGCAGTGGTGGCCAGAATTTCTGGAGCAAGGAGGCCGAGGGCAGATGCCTCCATCTCTGCCCATGTGGCTCGTGGAGGCCAGGGGCTGCTGCTTTGGCGATGAACTGGCCGAGTCCGGCTCCCAGCCAGTGAGTCATCTGAGGAAAATAATTTATTATCTCTGATCTCTTGAGTCATCCCTCTTTAATAAAAGGGGCGCAGTCATGGCTCCCTGGGTCAGAGGCTTAGTGAGCACGAATTGAGAGGGCTTAGAACATGTCAGGTGCCCACTACCTGCTGGCACCTTCCTTCTCTTTCCTCCTTATGCAGATACAGTTGGTAGGTGATTTACATTGTCAAACAGAAATACAACAAGGTACAACCTTCCTGTAGTTTGGCAGCACATTGTAAAAAAATATCTTTAAATAATTATATATATGCAAGGCAGGACTCCTGGATCTCAGATTAAGTGATGGTTTGTTTCCTTGCTATGACTCCAAGGGCATAAGCAGCAAAGAAAAAGACACACGGAATGTCATCAAAATTAAAAGCTTTTGAGTTTCAAGAGATATCGTCAACAAAGTAAAAACATAACCCACAGAATGGGAGAAAATGCTTGCAAGTCACATATTTGATAAGGGACTTGTATACAGAATATATGAAGAACACTTACAAACCCCAAAACAAAATGACGTGTAATCCAATTTAAAAATGGGCAAAGGGTCTAAATAGATATTTTTTAAAAGAAGATGTGCACTTATGAAAGAAGTGCACTTACTAAAAGAAGAGGGCTCTTATGCACATGAAAAGATGCTCAACACCATTAGACATTAGGAAAAGCAAATCAAAACCACAATGAGATACCACTTTACACCTACTAGGATGGCTATAACAATAATAATTCAAAACGATGATGATATGTGTTGGTAAGGATGTGGAAAAATTGGAGCATTCATACATCACTTATGGGAATATAAAATGGTTGACCTAAATTAGAAAATATTTTGGCAGCTTCTCAAAAGGTTGAACATAGAGTTACCACATAACCCAGCAATTCTACTCCTAGGTGTACAACCAAGAGGAATGAAGACACAAAAAAATTGAACACAAATGTTCATAGCAGCATTATTTATAATCTCCAAAAAGTAGAAACAACACAATGTCAATTGACTGATGGATTAACAAAATATGGTATAGCTACACAATAGAATATTTTCAGCCACACAAAGGAATGAAGTACTGATATATGTGATAACATGGATGAAGTGAAATAAACCAGATACAAAAGGGCACATATTTTATGGGTCCCTTTATATGAAATGTTCAAAACAGGCAAATCTATAGAGACAGAAAGTAGGTTGCTAGGGCTGGGTGTGAAGGTGAGGAATGGGGAAGGCCTGCTAATGGGTACATAGTTTCTTGGTGGGATGACAAAAAAGTTCTAAAATTAGATTGCGGTGATAATGTGTGACTCTGTGAATATAAATAAAAGCCATTAAATTGTATGCTTTAAATGAGTGAACTGTATGATAGTGAGATTTACTCAATCTCAACAAAACCATATTTTAAAAGTTAGCTATAGATGCCAAGAAACATAACTTTAAAAACTATATACATGTTCGTCATATGTATATGATACAAAAATATTTTCCTTTTTCCTTTAATGTTTTCACATGGTATCTACTTAATTGGAAACATTAAAATGTTATGTAAGCAGTTCATTTAATACATATTCATCACCTCTCAGAAAAAAATCTATACTTTCTGACCCAGTAATTCCTTTTATATAAGGAAATCATCATGGATATGAATAGATTTAGCTATAAAGATGTATGTACATTGCAGTGTTGTCTATAACACTATAGAACTAAAACTGGAAACAATAATAGCTCTCATTTATTGAATACTGACAATTGGTAACCCCACATTGTTATATGGAAAATCAACTCATTTCTTCACTACAACAATCTGTAGGGAAACTATCAATATCATTACATTCCTTTTTACAGTTGAAGAGTCTCTTTGTAAGAACCCAGATTTTGAGAGCAAATCAGATCTGGGATTTGCTTCCAAGTCCATTACACTCCATAGCCTGTAGGTGCTCCTGACTTCTCTGTAATCTCTCCCTAACAGCCTAAATACCCAATCACACAGGGTCATTAGAAACAGTCTCATAAATGAGTAGGGAACAGCACAGAATGATATTCACAATGGACAGTTAGGTGAAGTAAGGTTCAAAACCAGTATGGTCTCACTCGTTTCCTACAAATAAATACAAAAGGTTCAAAATCAATATGATCTCACTCGTTTCCTACATATAAATACAAATATAGAAGAAACATAAATATAAACACATACATGAACACGTGGAGGACAAGAAGGGAGGCTAACAGTATTTAACAATGGTGCTCCTCAATTGGAGGATTATGGGTAATTTTAATTTTCTTTGATTTGAATCATCAGTATTTTCTACCATGGATTTTCTTGTGCTTCTGCTTTAAAATTTACAAGTTTGTTCTATTTTAATGAAGGTAACACTGGTGGATGTAAAACAATGTCCACTTTGTCTAGGGTGTGAAGAGGATTGCCATGTTGACAATTTCTATCACAAAGTCTTAAACGGTCTTGGTCATGTCACATGTCTGCTGATCAGCTTGCTGACAAATGATAATGAATGCTTTCCTCTTGACAAGAGTCAGGTATACTTTAATATAGAGTTGATCTTTCAAATGTGATTTTAATTTTTTTCTAATTAAACATTGGAGAGAAGTTAGAATATTCTGGAAACTACCAAAGGCCAATAAAACTCATCCACCTTCCCTCACCCTGAATTAACTGGGGACTCTGGGAATTGATAAAGTGGGACTGCCAACAGAACCTGGTGCAGCGAGAGGTGATGGGGGAGACAGTGAGAGGGGCAGGATGCCCGTGAGTCCACACAGCCTCTGCCAGCAACTGAAGCCACATTGCATCGTGGGAAAGCCATCACATCTCTGAGTCAGAAAACCTGGGTTCTTAGGCTCTCTCACCTGGTGCTAGGAGGTTACTAACTTCTCTGACACTCTTCCCTGAGTATCCCCAAATTATTTTGGGAATGAAGTGGAGAAAATACAAAATAAGTGGTGTAGTTTTTCTTCAAATAACATCCGTTCTTTCTATTTCATAGGGTGGTAATGAGTATTTAAATGAGACTATGTAAGCCAGAGCTCTGTCTCAAGCAGAAGGTAGTACAGTTGTAAATGCCTATCAGAGCGACTTGGGATGGAGTCTGTTTTGTGTCACTTCTGTCACTGGGGAAGCCAGACTCCTCCATTTCCTTTCACTGTCCTGGCCACCCTCGCTAAGATCTTATTTATGAGCTGCCACCTGCCAGCCACTCATGGGTGGGGTGGAAAGCCAGGGCCTAGGGTGTTGTTTACAGTGGTAAGTATTATAGTGAAGGGGAAACAGTGCCCACTTTATAATCCTGGCTCTGCTACTTTCAGTCCCAAGACCTTGAACAAATTGCCTGCCCTCCCCAAGCCTCAGTCTCTCCATCTAAAGTGGGGATAATAATACTTAGAGGGTGGCTGGGGGAGCACCTGTGAAAATGTGCATGAATGACCTGGCTTTTAAAAGGCACTTTATCAATGCTTAATTATCTCCCCTTCTCTATTAAAATTACATGACTTAAAGGTGGGAAGATGGAAGTGCGGGGAGGTGGAAGGGCTCCACAGGGCTCAGCAGACATCCCAGGACAGGGAGGAAGCAACTAGAAGTGAAGCGTTGCTTCTATGCAGTTCCCTGCACCACCGAGAGACCAGGCTGCTTGTCTGTCCTGCGTGTTTTGACCCCTGCAATCAGCCATGACTTATGAAGAGATACCTCACTTTTCTACACTGAAAGTTGTTTTCAAAATTTTTGAGAGAATCGCAGTGTGCGATTCGTCAGTGAGGTGGGGCATGCTGCTGCCCTACTGGTAATACTCCAGAACTAAGAAGCAGAAGTGACAGAGGCCAGAGAGCACTGTCTGCACCAGGCACCGCGCTGAGTTCCTCATGTGTTTCATGTCCCCCTTGCGAAACATCTGTGAGGCCGGCACTGACAGCTGAGGGGACAGAGGCACGAAGAGGTGAAGTATTGTGCACACACACACACACTTCTCCATAAAAGGAGGAGGGTGTTCACTGGGCCTCCTTCCAGCCTTAGCTTCAACACAATGTCATACCAGGACCAGGTGTTCAGACCGTTCAAGGCCAGGGCAGCAGCTCAGCTGATACTCAGAGGATCGGCAATGGCTAAGCTTCACCTTTGTGTTTCTCTTCCAAATCCCCTGGGCTTTCACCCAGTAAAACTGAGAACCACTGCTTCGGAAGAAGGGAGAAGTGTGCTCTTATGTCCTAAGACCAGGGTTTCAAGATGAAAGTTGTGTTATCTTCCCTTTGGCTGGAGTTTTGCCAAAACTGAAGTGCTATAAGTTAGAGTAAAACCCATGCTTTTAGGGATCAAGAAATGATTTCAGTGTAGAAAACACTGCAGATTTTTTAATATTAATGTGGTTGTATGGCACTTTAAAAAAAAAGTCTATGTCTGCTTTCATTTGCAGAGTTCTCTCTGAGCTGTCTTGGCTGCTCAATAGTATCCCTCAGCTGAACTGGTCTGTAATATTCAGGTGGCCACCTTCCAGGTTTGGGCCCCTTCCCAAGGGAGGAGCCGGTGCAGGGCAGTGGAAGCGACACCCTTGTTCATGTGTCCCCTGCCCTCCGCAGTCCCTACAAGCCCCTGCGGGGCTCCCGACAGCAGATGTTGCCCTCTCCCCACTGAGCCAGTCAACCTACCATCCAGTCATTCACTGCAGGTCTGCTCTGCTCACCAACATGTAGTGAAGGCCTACTGTGCATCACATGTGTCTAGGCTCTGGGGGCAAAGGGATATAACCATCCCCACCTCTGCCATCAGGAGTTCACCTTCATGAGGCTTCAATGCTCTGTCATTTACTGAGAGCCTACTGAGTGCTGGGCACCATTTTTAGCAGTGAAGATGCAAAGACAAATGAGTGACATTCTTAAAATACTTTGGGTAACACCTTGTTCAAAAGCGTTTGCTGACTCCCCATTGCCTGGAGGATAGCTGTCCTCTATCCCAGGGTTAACACCCTCCAAATTGCATCTCTCTGTTGAGTTTAAAGTCCTTTCAGCCTTATTCCTAACTGCCCTATGCAAATGTCTCTCTTCATCAGGAGAATTAATCTATCCATCCATCTACCCAGCCATCCATCCACCTATCCATCCATCCATCCATCTATCCACCCACCCACTCACCCAGTCAGCCAGCCAGCCACACACATACTCACCCATCCATCCATCCATCCTCCCATCCTCCCATCCACCCATTCACCATCCATTTGTCTATCCATCCTTATACCCATCCATTCATCCATCCATGCCCCCACTCATACAGTCACTGGCTCATTCATTCAGTACATCTTTGTCTGAGTTCCAGTTTCTATTCTGGGAATGCTGGGATACTTGGGACCCAGCTCCTATCCACTACAGTTTGTTTAGGTAATCAGGCTCCTGAACCTACCTGCCATCCTGCCCAATCCCCAGAACTGGGATCCCACCCCATTTCCTTTTCTCCAAGCATTTCCTCCCATCAAAGCCACCCAAGTCCTGCCTCTTCTGTGCACTTTCTTCCAGACCACCCTCATGCTCGGAAATTTCTGGCTCCTCTGAATTCTCAAAGCATGACAAAATTCCTTGACCCTCGTGGTAGAGAGCCTCCTCTTGAGGCCACTAGGATGTCTGTCCTGCTGGGTATGCTGTCTGTCTTCAACAAGCATCCACCTCACTCAGGCTAGGAACTTATGTTTCTTTGTGACTCACTTTGCCTGGAAGAAAATAAACCTTTGCTTGGGTTGGGTTCTGAGCTCCCCACCCATTCTTAAAATATATTAGGTTGAAAACTCTCAGGTAATACATGGTAATTCATTTCAGTCCATTCAGTGACCCAGGTAGGGATGACTAAGTTTCTAGAGGCCCAGTGTTCTGGTCAGGATTTGGGGGTCACATACCTGATCTCTCCCAATGAGAAATCATGGAGAAAAGAACTGGGCTTGGAGTCAGAACACTTGGATTCAGGGTCTGTGAGGGAGAAAATTCCTCCTTACAAAGAGGTAGCTCTTCCTATCTAATCCAAACTTCATGGTGTGTGGCGACAACTAAATCAGGACAGTGGGCAGAAAAGTGTGGCCCCGTGAAGGTGCCCATGTGCTGGCTCCATATCGGCTCTGCAGGTAGAGGCTCCTGCTGGCCTCCAGAACAGAGACTGCAAGGGACTTGCTACCTGTCAGCCTACTTTGTAATGATGGCTTTAATTAAGTGACTTTTTCGGCCATGACACTAGTCAGATAGCAGGTATTAAACACATGGATAACAATATTCACTAATGATAATTGCAACTAACTTATATTGAGTGCTAATTGTGCATTAGGTAGTTTACATCCATTATGTCAGTTAATCTGCATGACAGTTCTGTGAATGTTCACCATGAAATCCCCATTTCACAGATCAGGAACTGGAAGCTGCAAAACAGGGAAAGAATTGGCCGGAGGACAGTAGGCAGAGCTGGAATGGAAACCCCGGTCTGTCTGGATCCAGGGCCATGACTATCTCACTGTGCTGTGGCCTCACATTCACGCAGAGACAGAAAGGGACAGGCATTGCACTGCCGGCTCACAGTGGTGGAACATGGAGCTAAGGAGCTGACTGCCTGGATGCAAACCCTCATCCCCCAGCTGTGAGGCTTTGGGACAAGTGGCCCAATCTCTGCCCCAGACTTTCATCACCTATCAAGTTGACATAATACTGGTACCTTCCTCACAGAGTTCTTCCAGGCTGTAAATGAGCTTTTTAGTACATGGCACATGGTAAGTGCCATATAAGTGTAAGTTACTGCCATCATCATCTCTGTACAGGGCACTGCTGCAAGGCGGTGCATGAATTAACATGCACAAGTCACACGGTGCCCTGGGCAGGTACCCAGCTTACCACCTGTCACTTCTTTTCCCTTGAGGGAGATATCACTGTCTCTGAAAGATGAGGAATCCACACGTGAAAGAGGGGTAGAGGGGCACGAGGAGCCCCGGGAAGGAGGTGAGAAGGAGCAGGCACCTCCCCGAGGGCTCACTTTGCCCAGATCCCCCGAGAAAGGCCAGTCATGGGCCTTCCTGGGATGGCCACGTTTGTCACAGAAACTACCCCTCCTCATTGCTCTTCTGCTCACTGACTTCCTCTTAGCAGACCTGTGAATGGTTCACTGAGGCATCCATATCAGGAAAGTCAGGTGCATGTGTGTGTCATTGTATGTCTGCATGAAAGTGTGAGAAAGTGTGTTTCGGTGTCTCTGTGTGAGAGAGTGTGTATGTGTCTGTATGACTGTGTAAATGTGTCTGTATGTAAGTCTAAGTGTGTGTCTCTATGTGTGGGCACTGGCCCTGGCTCCGAGGTGACTACAGAGGCCAACTGAGGTCAAGGCACCTCAAATTGTTCAGAGGCTCCGGGGAGAAATGCAGTGGTCAGCAATTGTGGTTTTGCCCCCACACTATTTTTAAAGTTAAAAAGAAACAAGTGGAAACTCATTACCATTTAATAGCTAGGTAAGATTTAGATAAGACAGGCCAGGGGCTGCTGGCATGACAGGGCAGACTGAAGAGACCTGCCACCTCCAAACCCCCTGGGGTCCTGTGCACACCCACATGCCCACAGCAGACAAACCGCCCTGCCGCCTGTGCAGAGGACACCCGCCTCCTCCCACACATCCTTGCGCTGACCTATAGAGGGTGCATCATCTATCATTCCCATTCACAGGGAGGAAACTGGGGCCCTGGACATCACCCACTTGCCTCAGGTCACTTCATCAGGAAGGAACAAGACTGGAATTTAGTTCTGGTCATTCTGCCAGGTTTGTACAGGGCTGGCAGCCTGGCCTACGGACTCCAGACAGGGACGGGCAGTGTAAGTGCTTCTGCCCAGAGCCACCCGCTCGGCACAGCACCCCTGCTTTGGCCCTCCAGTTCTGTCCCCAGCCAATGCTCTGAAGTGAGGGCTGAGCCAGCTGTTGCATGTTTAACCACCGATTTTCCATCAAGAAAGAGGTTTCCTTCAGAAAGAACAATTTGAACAAAGTACTCAAGAGAGAGGAAAGTTCTCTAAGCCGTCTTGCAATATCAGTGTACCCCACGCCTTTAACCACTTCCTCACTACATCAGGAGCCCTGGCTTTTTATAGCTGTAGACACTGTTGAAAACATGACAGGGCCCCATCCTGAAATCCACATCTCACCACCTACCTGAGGGCAAGCTGGGCTCAGCAGCCCCCACCTCAGCATTGTGCAGTTTGCCAGCTCGATTTGCAATTTAGAACATGGGCAGTGACCTTGAACCATGAGCATGTAGGAGTGTGTGTGTGTGTGCGTTTTCTCTTAAGAAAGAGTGCACCCGGTGGTTCTCTGAAAAGCTGACTTCATTATTGTAGGAAAGATCCTGGGCATAGGGACTCTGCTTCTTGTCCTGGCTTGCTGCCCCATTGATGAATTCCTGGCTCTGGGCTGGCTGGGATTTTCTTCCCTTCTTGCCTGTCCTCACCATGACCTGGGAGTTAGGGCTCTCCATGTACTTTAGATGCTGAAACTCCGAGCAAACCCCTGGCTGGGGAACAGCAGGACAGACACCTTGCCCTGTGTGTTTAACAGCAAACCCAGCCAATCATGGGAGACTGTGAGCTTATCTAAACGTCTTAGGGACAGAAAACCTACATGGGCTGCCTGTCCCTGTCTTGGTCTATCAGAACAGGCCACCAGCCATGTTCTGAGCAGCTCAGAGCTCCTGGAAGCGGTTTCCAGACACATCATGGTTGTCAGGAGCCATACCCCCTGTTTTCTCTCCTCTTCTGGCTATCCAGCCTCGCCTTGGACTCTAGTCACAAGGTCCCTTCTTGGTCCTGACAAATCAGAGAAAACAGTGACAATAGTGCCACCACCTTTCATCCAGAACCTACTAGGTGTCTCTGAAAGGTTGGCCTCCTAGTGGCTAAGGACTTGGTCTTGGAGCCTGGCTGCCCACATTCAGATCCTGCTTCTGCTTCAGACTAGCCTTGTCTTGAGCAAGTCATCTGGCCCTCAGTGCCCTGACCCCTCATCTGTAAGGTGGGGTGATAATATCACCAAGCTCGTGGGATGGTTGTGAGGCTTAAATTAATCTCTGTAAAATGCTGAGGACACCCAGAGAACAACCTTCCATCGAGGTTAGCTCTTGTGATTCTTAGGCATCTCACCCCAGAGGGACTACATAGAGCCAGTAGCCCTGGGTCCATGTTACCCAAGGGGAAAGGCACTGGGTACTGTGTGAAGTCATCCTGGGGAATTAGAAGCCAGGTCTGGAGGCTGCATTTAGCTGCCTCTGACTTCATTTACCTTCTGAGATTCAGAGCCTTGACCTTCCTTAAAGACAGGACTGGTCCCGGGCCCTGGGACCTCGCCTAGCCCTTTGGAGATCTGCTCCACCCAGTGCCGCCCTCAGCTCAGTCCTGCTCCCAGGATGACCTTTCTCATTGCAATGCCTGTGCTTTGCCCAGAACTCTTCTGTCCTGACTCTAAAGCACAAGGACCACTAGAATCTTCCAGGGGCTGTGCTCAAGTGTGCTCCCTTATCCCAGGGCAGGCATCTGTTGTCTCTACTACAGAACGCCTAACAACACCAAAGATTCAGGTGAGCATGGACACCTCACCTCAGTCTCCAGAATGCTTTCCTGTGCGATACTTCAGCAGTCCTCTCGAAGACCCAGTGGAAGTGGCGCCCTCTGCCTACCCTTTGCGTGTCTGAGGAAACTGAGCTCTGCATTCCTAGTACTCTTAGCTTCAGGGTTTTGGCCCACCGTATAGTCTAGAATGGAAACACATTCCGTGGAGTCAGGCAGATCAACGCTCTCTTTACCCTGGATGGAGTGAGAGGGTACAGTTCAGCTCAAGGACACCCCGTCTTGTTCTGGGTATAAAAACATGAGTGGGCATGAGGTGGGGGTTGAGCACATGGCCTAGAGATGGGCTGCTTCGACCAGAGTTCTGGCTCTGCTGCTCAGCAGCTGTGTGTTGCTGGGCAAGATGCTGAACTCTCCTGGGCCTTAAATTCCGCTTTCTAAGATAAGGGGGTAAATAACATTAACATCCCGGGGTAGAGAAGATTTAATGCATTAATATACATGAAGTCCTTACAGCTGTGCCCAAAACTTAGCAAATACTCAATAAATGTTAACTATTATTATGTTTTGATATCGTTTCCAAGCTCCCAGTTCTTGGTACGTATTATGTACTTGATAAATGAGACTTGGCCCTTTCCTCTTGGAACCTTTGTCTGCAAAATGAGGATGGCAGTTGTGCCCACCTCAGATTACGTGAGACTAGGTAGTTTCTGGGAGGGTAAAAACCTGGCAGGTGGTAGTAAGTGGGCAGTGAACAACACTGCCCAGCCCAGCAGTTGCTGTTGCAGAGGTGGGTGAGATTACTGGGACCTCCCACCCCTGGCCAGGGTCAGAGGGCACAAGAGACCCTGGAGCCCAGCTGTCTGAATCCACAGGCTGGCTCAGCACCTTACAAGATTTCTGGCTGGGGTCAAGTTACTCAGTTTCCCTATTTGTTTATGTTCATATCTGCAAAATGGATGCAGTAACAGCATCTAACTTACATAGCTGTTTGAGGATCAAGAGAGAGAACGTGGAGAGGTGCTTGAGTTAGTCCTCTAAGTCCTCAGTCCCATGGCCTTGCTGTTCTTACTATGGTGGCAGTAGCTCTAGCAATAGTAGAGGCGCTAGTAGTCCCCCTGCCCGACCCCGTGTCATCCCTGAGTCTCCAGAGCCTGAGCTGGAGGTGGGGGCGACCCACCAGGAAGGGCCCTGGGCTGTGCATTAGCCACAGTTCCCCAGTGCACCTCTTCCACCCCAGGGCAGGTGACCCACTGCCTCCAACCATCCGGCCCAAGATTGGCCTCCTGGAGCCCGGCTCCATCACGGCGTTCTCAGAGAGGAAATGCTCCCTCCCAGCAGCACAGCCTTGTCATGGAGACTTCCGTGACTGCCGGAACAATCCGCCTGCACAATGACTGCGTTTCCATCACCTTCTGAGACGGCATCTGTTTCCAAGTCCAAGTCGGTCTTCATTGAGCCAGGAAAGCTTGCTCCTCAAGAGCCCCTGGAGGCAGGGGTGTGATGTGGCCCCATGTGCACGGTTCTCTTCCCAGAGCACAATTGTGCTTTTTGTCCCTGTTCAGCCACCTGCAGCTTTGTGCCTCCAAGCACAACGTTGGTTCACAGACAGAAACAGTGATCAGCCTGTCCAGCACCCTCACTTCCCAGGGGAGGAAATGGAGGCCTGGAGAGATGCTTGTTCGAGATCATTTAGCATGTTCATCAGTCTTGACCTTCCAGTGCCTGAGGGCACCCCCGGGAGGGTCCTGGGTGCCCCACATGTGGCCCTGAGGTCCCTGTGCTGAATGGGGGCAGATGACCTCGATGACCCGCATCTGCCTTCTCTTCCAGGGCGGCTCCTCCTTCTCCCCAGCCGCTGTCATCAGCCAGGAGAGGGCTCGGCAGCAGGCAGCTGCTTTGGCAAAGGAAGTTGGCTGCTCGACCTCGTCCATCCAAGAAATGGTGTTCTGCCTCCGCCAGAAGCCCGCCAACATCCTCAATGATGCCCAGACCAAGGTAGGCACCTGTGTGCAAGCTGGGGAGGCACATTCCCTGGTCTTCTACAAATAAACCAGGCCTGGAAAGGCACGATCCCCCCACCCCCCAAGCCACACAGGAGCTTGATGACAACTGGAGCTAGAATGCACACTCCCTGAGCCCCAGTGCCGTGCAGGGGCCAGGGGCTCTGATCTCTCTGCACAGTGGATTTTATCTATAAAATGGGAATAATGGCGTAACCCTTGCGGAGTTGGAGGATACAGCGCAGCGCTCTTACCCGTGTCAGGCCCATGGTAGCTCTCCATCAAGTCACAGCCAGGAGTACTGATCGTTACAGTCAGGACTGCAATCGATTTGGGCCGCCTGTCCCCTTAGATAGGACAGGTGTGTCCTCCCTGTTCAGCCTCCAGAGGTCCTGCTCACAGCCCACGGTCTCTGTAGCCCTGACATTAATGAAGGGGGCACTAGAGGAGGAACTGTTGTCATCTGAGCTGATGGCTTGATCCCTGCAGCAAGAGCCTGGACTGTGGACCTGGAGCAAGTCTGATCCTCAGTCCCTCTAAACGTGGTCCAGTTGAGTAATGGCTGAGGCTGATGAATTTCCCTGAGGGGTCCTCCTCTGGCCACCACACCCTCCCCAGTCAGAGTCCCCTCCTGCCTCGCTCACACCCCTGTAGGCCCAGGCTCACCCGTCCCCACTGTGGGCCTGTTGCCGCCTCGGCAGGGAGGCTCTGGGAAGCTGCTCTGGAATCATTCATTGCTCAGAGCAAGACCTGCCTTACAGCTGCTGGCTCTGTCGTCTGCTGTCCTGCCTGCCTGTTTGGGGCATGCTGCTCTCGCCTCCCAAGGAGCCCCAGATGCATCACCAGCATCAGTGTTCCTTGTGGCTAAGACCTGATTAAGCAAAGTAATATAACTGATTATTCTAGAACCATTTATAAAAGGATAAAATCATACATATAACGGCACCCATTGCACCCAATGCAGCTCCTGGCTGTGAGTGGCCCTTTCCACTACTGGGGTCCTGTGGTCGATGGCCAGTACCTCCGAGAGGCTCCAGCCAGAGCGCATCAGAGATCTCCCCGGGCAAAGGTTGACCTGCTCATCGGGAGCTCTCAGGACGATGGACTCATCAACAGAGCGAAGGCTGTGAAGGTAGGCAGGGAGGAGGCCTCAGGGGTCCCCTGTTGGCTGTGCCCTGGTGTCGGCACCTCCAAGTCTTACGGCAGTCACAAGTCATTGACTTATTGTTCGTTTACAACACAGCTGCTGAACAACTACTCTGGGCAAAGGCTTTGTAAGGACTTTGGGAGGTGATATGGGTGGGGGGGGGGTTCACGCATGAGACACGTGCAGAGTTGCAAGGAAAGCAGACACATCCATGATCACATTCACAAATTGCATCTGTGAATGAAACACTGTGGGAAACAGTGAGCAGAGGCTGCAGTTTCAGAGTTCCAGGCCATGCATAGCCCCACGCCCTGCAGGATGCTTATCCCAGTGAAGGCTGGGAGGAGAGTCTGGTGGATGAAGGGGTGCCATCTCCCGGTCCTGGAAGGGAAACCCAAACACCACCCCTCCATGCTTGCTTTCTTACCCAGGAAAGCATAAGCATGCCCAGGGCAACTTTGTGGGGCTTGCTGGAGACTCAACAAAGGGAGAAGAAGTTGTGTGGTCTTTTATCTGCCTGAGCACACACTTCCTGCCCTGACCGGATGTCATTGCCTCCCAGTGGGATGGGCTCACCCTTTAAAAGGCCAAGCACACATTCCTCTCCTCCTGCCCACCCACCCCTCCTGACTCCTGACGGGACCTTTAGGTGGTCAACCCTGCGATGGTGACCCCAGCTCATGAAACACAGTGAGAGGACACACACTCAACTAGGCACCTTGTCTGGCTCTCCTGCACGTAAGAAAACTGGAATTAAAAAAGAAAATCATCATGCAACTCAATGGGATCCTGCCTTTTCTTAGATCATTCTATTCCCTCTGGTAAAATATCTCATGTAGGGGAATCTATCTTACAGCAATGAAAACACCACTTTGACATGATATATATACATGGGTATTTATCACAGCATTTCTCTAATTATTGTGGCAAAATATTGGAAGCAACTCAATTGTCTATTAACAGGGAAATGGCTGTCTCAATTAAGGTACACATAAACTTAAATATTATGCAGGTGCTAAAAAGAATGATCTAGATACACTTCTTACTGATAAGTTGTTAAATGGAAAACAGAAACTAAGAATGCAGAGGAATGTGACATTGAAGTAGCATTCATATTTTAAATAACTCATCTGTAAGTATATAAATGTATATAATTTTATATATTTCTATGTGAAAGGGTAATGGTGTGAAAAAGACCATTAACAAGCAATTAATGCTGGTTATCTCAGGAAATGTAGTGGTGTGGAAAAGAATACTATGAATTGAATATTACTAAGTTTCTGCATGTTATATATAATGTGCATACATATATGTAGATGTAGATAGGTGTGTGTGTGTGTTAGGGGGTATGCAGAGCAGAGCTCAGTCACCATTGGCTATCTGTCCAGCTGACTCATGGCCGTGGAAAGAGAACTTTTGTGCCTGATCCATCTTTACGTTTCTCTGCTGAGCACCCATGGTTATCACAGCCCTGACCTCAAGGGGCGGCAGCCTGATGACTGAACCAGACTAACACTAAGGAAACACTAATATGATGCCATTCTCCATCACTAGCCCTGGGCTTTCCTTCTCTAAAGTAATGAGATCGCATGACTTTTAATCAAGACCCTCATTACATTAAAAAATAGTACAGTCATTTAAGTATAAATTACATACATGTATACTCCTGTACTAATACACTGAATTGTTACAGAAGATTCATAAAAACAACAAAAAATTTAAAGCATGAGAAAGAAAGGGATGTTTTTGTATTTGTGCCTCTGCACGCTCTGCCCCGAAGCAGTGCCCAGCAGCAAGGGCACAATGCAAAGGAACAGCTGGGCACCCCAGACCCTCTCCCATGTAGCTCCTCAGCTCACATTGTCCTACAGGGGAGGATGTGGGAATCTGTGCAGAAGAGACTATATCCTCACAGCTCTGATGCTCTGGACCATGTGCTGAAAATTTATCCTGACTTTACAGAGAGAGGAAGTATTACTTTATACCCCCAGGAGCATGGTGGTCAACTAGGCAGGTGGGAGGGAGCAGGCCCTGGTTGCCAGTGCCCATACCCCTGCCCCTGCAGGGGAAAGGCTGTCCATGGGGCTGGGGTCAGGAGGGTTCTTACTGGGAACTTGGAGCTGTGGTGGCCCAGCAGGCAGTCCAGGTCTGTAGTTTCTGATCAGGCCAGCCCAAGGTCAGAGGCTAGTCTGGTCCTGCAGCTGCCTTGGTCTTTCCTGGTCCTCCCCTAGCAGCATGTCTGGGAGTTTCCAGACTCTGTCCTGGAATTCTGAGCCCTGCCAGTGAGGAGCCTGCAGCCAGAGGACAGGGGTCCCTCCTCAGTAACGCATTTCATTCCTTTCATTGAGTTTCCCTCGGAGGCTTTCAAGGAGAGGTTTCCTTGGTCCACTTGCCAAGAAAGATGGTGTCTGTTGCCAGGAGCTTACTGCCCTCACCAGGACTCGGCTGGAGAAGTGTGCCCTCAAGTGCGGGCACCAGACAGGGGAGCCACTAAGAGGGCATGGCAGAGCGGGGCCAGCCCTGTTCCACAGCTGGTACCCAACACCCAGTCCTGGGGCAGCACGCCCTCTGCACATTTATTCTCAGTTAGATGGTTCTGTCTTGCTTCTCATCTCCACTCATGTTCCTGTGAACACACACTAGTGCAGCCAAAAAGAGGTTTATTTTTGTGAGCCAGCATCCTGCCAGGACCTCATCTGGGTGCTCATGTAGGGAACTGAGAGGAAGAGGGAAAGAGTCATGGTGGGCCCTGAAGCCAGCTCCACACTTTTATGCCATTACGTGCTGACATCTCCTAATATGTGCCTCCAGCCCCACTTTATACCTCCTGCCTGGACGTTTCCCTTAAGTGCTAGACTGGGTTAGCTCATGGCCTGTTTGATGTCTTCACTTAGATGTCCCATAGCTTCTCATATCCAAGTGAACTGCAGATTCCAACTCTGCCCCCGCCCACCCACCATGTCCTCCTGTGCTCTTCACATCTCAATAAACAGCAACTCATGCATCTGCAAGCACGAATGCCCAGCTCAAGCCGTTCTCAACTCAGCTCTCTCCCATCCTACCATCATTCTGTCAGCAAATCCCTTGGCTCTGTCTTCAAACTGTATCCAGAATCCAGCCACCTCTTCGGCCATCACCCTGACCCATGGCATCGTCTTTCTCTAGGGTTTTTATAAGGGCCCCCAACTATCTTCCTTCTCCTGCATCATTTGTCCCCTATGATTTATGAGAACCACAGTGGCCAGTGCCATCCCTTTACAGTACAAGTCAGATCATGTCACTCCTCTACTCAGCTTACACAGGAAAAGCCACAGTCCTTACAGTGACGCTACCTGATGTGGCCCCTATTCAACCTCTGACCCCACCTCCTGCTATGCCTCCCTTGCTCACTGTGCTGAATTCTAACTGGTCCCTTTGATGTTATTCAACTATGCCAAGCATGCTTCCACCTTAGGGTCTTGGCACTTGCTATTCCCTCTTCTAGAATGTTCTTCCCCAGGTAATTCCCTGACTTCCTTCCTTCAGAGTCTGCTTCTTCAGAGACCTTGCCTGACCACTCTGATGGAGAGGGCAGTCATAGCCCCAGAATTCTCTCCCCTGCTTCCTCTGCTCCATCCTCAGCACTTATTGCCCCTTGACAGACAATATATTTGTCTATTGTATTTCTTCCTCAAATAGCATGGGAGCCTGTGGGCATTGAGACTTTATCTGTTTTGTATTCTGCATTCTCTCTGGTTCCTAGGAAGGTATCTAGTGCAGAGTAAGTGCTCAATGAATCATTATTAGATGGAAGGAATGACATTATGGAAAACCATCTACATGCCAGGATCGAACCTGAGTCTTTGAGGACATACTTCATCCTTAGGCAACCCTATGAAGCAGGGATTTACTATCACTGTTTTTCAGATGGGAAACCACTCAGAGAGAAGGTAGAATTCAAGTCCAGGTCTCTCAGACTCCAAAGACAGCCTCTTTCCATTACAGCCTTCAGGACTCTGGGAAAAGCCAGGCCTTCCCTCCGAGAGGGAACCCACACACTGTGAGGTGGGGGCCCATGAGCTGATGTCTGACATCATCTTACTGAGGAAGAAGGCTTCCAGAGGTTTAATGATAACGACCTTGTCACAAAGTCATCAAACCAGTCATTCACAAAGCCAGGTATTCTCTGCAGAGCCTCTGTCTCCAAATGGGGTGCTTTCCCATGACCCCATGTGTGCTGAACTCCAGGATAGGGATGGCAAATGCACTCATATCACTGAACCCTCTGAGACATGACCACAGCCCAGAGCTCCTCAGAATCCTGCCCAACACAAGAATGCCACATAGTCTGTATGGACACACACATGGAAACCAGGCTACCAGCTGCCCTCTAGATACAGCATTGCAGTTCCTCTTTTATGTCAAAACATCCTCCTCATGCATGCCCCCCAGGATTCCCTCCCATGCCTCAGCCTGCTCACGACCTGCATTCAGGGTTGAGTTTGTGGGTTTCTCCATTTCTCCCCAGAAGGTTCCATTGCATGTGCATTCAACTGCCATTAGCTGAAGGAGAGCTCTAGGAGGGCACGTTCCCAAGGGCCTCAATCCCAGTGACTCCTTCTGGATCCTCTGGCCTCCTGTATAAAGTCAGCCCCTCCTGCCCATCTGTGCAGAGAAGCAGGATGTAGCAACTGCAGAAAATGACCACAGCCTAGAACAGGGTGTCACACATGTTTCTCAACACCGAGACCTGTTTGGACATGCAACACTTAACAAAGTCATTTACTATGTGACAGACATGGGGCTAAGTGTTTGGGGGCATAAATACACATAAAATTTCTGCCTTCAAGGAGCACACAGTAAGGTAAGGTAAACAGAAAATGAGCAAAAGTAAATAACTAAAATACAGTTTGGTGTATGCTGTGCGGAGAGACGGGCATTCTACTGCAGGCCTTCAAGAGGCTGCTGGGCAAGTAGGGGTCACTGACCCACGTGGCATTGCCCCAGGAGGGACACCGTGGTGAAGGACCTGTCCAGGACCCCGTTCCCTGAGCCATCTGTGAGCAAAGCAGGGACAGGGTCCTGGATATCCATGGGCTGTAACCAGGAGCATCTGAATTCTCCAGAACGTGAGCCTCAGTCTCTCTTATCTGTTAAATTGGGAGAGCATTAGGAAATAGCCTCAAAAAGATACCAAAAGAAATCATATATGCAGCATTATCAGGCAAATAGTATATGCATAAGTATTAGTTTTTCACATAATTTTTTAACTGTACTCTATTATGATTAGTGTCCAAAGCTATTGTTTCTGATTCAGACAATTATTCTGTGAAAGCAGGCATGCAAAGGATGTGCAATCACCCAGTCTCCTCGCCTGACCTGAGCCAATTTCCCAAATCGTGGTAGACGCACACACATGCTTTCTCCTCATGCCAGTCCTGCATCCATACCATCCAGAGCCCAACCCACAAACACATGCCATCCAGCTTCCCAGGGGAAATCAGTCCTGCCCCAAGTGAGCCCCTGTACCCCCGCCCATCACCTCAAGAGATCCCCACCAAATTCCTGCAGACCACGGAGGCTGGGTGGGTGGGTAGGGCTTCCGCAAGTCCATGTGAAGACCCTCACCCTGACCACCCGAGGCTGACCGTGGACCCCACAGGAGTCCTGATGTTACCTACAAAGTTGGCAACATACCCGAGGAGCAGGGCTGCCTGAACCTCCTGGAAGGGCTCAGTGCACGGAGGATGTCTTATTTCTGAAGTAGCAGCTTTCTGTTGAAATTCTTCATCAGTCGCCGTGAGGGGATTTTTTTCCTTTTCTCTCTCTCCTCCTAACTGGTGAAACTGACAGTCTGCCTACATTAACCGGGCATTAATTTGCATGATCAAAAGCAGATTTGTTCCAAACCATGCAATGTTCTGTCTTCCCCTCCAAGCACAAGCATCTCCAAGGAAGGCAAAAAAAAAATCAGAAATAGCGAGCCGTGGCCGTGCCCCTGAGCTGGGCGGGAGCTGGCCTCCTCGGCCAGGAGCAGGTGGAGTGGGGCCCTTCATGGGGAGGGGAAGGCAGCCCATCTGAGAGTTGGAAAGCAGCACCTGGCAGCCCGAGGTGCTGGCACCAGCCCCAGCACAGGAAAATCAAGCCTTTGGTGACAGATGATAGCAGAGCAGCTTGCAGGAGTCCCAGAGAGCATGCATGATTTCCTGAAAAGAGGCGCTCAGGGGTGGGGAGGTGTTAGGGTCTGGACCCAGGCACAGTGGGGCCCTGTGGAGAGCCCGTGACCTGAAATCCGAAAAACGGGTCTCAGTTCCTGGCTTCAGCCATGAAGCTCAGTCAGGTCGCTGAACCAGTCTCTGTCCTTTGAATGGGCACAATGAGATCAGCCCAGCCTACCTCCTGCAGCATTAGGAGAGAACTTTTAGGCAAAGGAACTTCCAAACCCAGGGACTCTGTCCGACCCTTGGCTCTGGGCCATCCCAGGGCACTCTTCTTGCCCAGCTGCATGCCCAAACCCACTTACATGGCTGTAACCACCAGGCTTACACATATGACCTTATCTACTTGTCCTCGTGGCCCTGCCAGCTGGGATTAGCATTCTAAGTTGAGGATCAATGAGGTTGACTTGTCCCCATAAATACTAAAAATACTTTACCACTGCACTGGGAGAAGATCAGTGTAAGCCAGGCTGGATTCATTATTATTTTTTCTCCTGATTTAAAAAAATTAAAAGGAAAATTTTTTCAGGGGCCCCTAAAATTATGCTGAGCCCTGTGCTCTGGGCCTGCTGTGCCTGATGGCAAAGTTATTCCCTTGTCCCTTAACATCCATAATGAGTGCAGAGACAGGAGCGTCCACCCCCTAATTCCAGCATGCATTCAACATATATTTATTAAGGGGTCTCCTCTAGGCTCTGGGGGAAATCTGTAACTCAGACAGGTAAAGCTCCTGACTTGTGGAATGTATAGTGAGAGGATATAGACAATGATGGTGTAAGTAAATAAATTAAGAATTTCAGATCTTGAAAAGTTGCCTGAAGAAAATTGAAATGAGAGAGCAAAGTGATGCTTTGGCATGGAGGTCAAGGAGAAGTCTTTGGACTAAGACCTGAGTGATGCGGGGGAGCTAGCTATGGGCAGCCCTAGGTGAAGAGCTAGTGCAAAGGCCCTGAGGCAGGGCATGTTTTGGGGGGACATAGAGGAACAGAGTGCTGGAAACTTAGTGATAACAGAGGGAGTGGTAGGAGGGGAAGTGAGATGTGCCAGAGGGGACCTGATAGATGAGATCTCATATACTATCAGAAAAGGAATTTTATTCTCCTTGCAGTGGGAAGTCATTGGAATGCTTTAAGTTGGGGAGTGATTATATTGATTTATCTTTTTCTAAAAGATAATAACATGGATTCTAGACATGGTGAGAAATGCCCACATTTGAGATACATCTTGACTGGCTGTTGGGTATATGAGTTGTGATTCAGGAGTGTGGTCAAAGCAGTAGATGAAGATATGGAAGAAAACCAGGAAAATTTTGATGTCACAAAAGCCAATAAGTTTGTTGCAGCATTATTTACAACAGCCAAGATATGGGAGCAACCTAAGTATCTATCAATAGGTAAGATGTGATATACACACACAATGCCATAAAAAAGCCATAAGAAAGAATGTAATCTTGCCATTTCAGCAACATGGATGGACCTAGAGGGTAAGTGGAATGAGTCAAACCAAAAAAGACAATAAGCATATTTCACTTATATGTAGAATCTAAAAAAAGAAAGAAACAACCAAACCAGAAATAGACTCATAAATGCAGAAGAATAACTGGTGGTTGCCAGAGAGGTCATGGCATGGTGGGGGTAAGGAATAGGAAAAATAGGTGAAAAGGATAAGGAAGTACAAGCTCATGGGGATGAAAAGCACAGCATGGGGAATAAAGTCGGTAATATTATAACAACATTGTATGGTGACAAATGGTAATTACACTTCCTGTGGTAAGCATTTCATTATGTATGTAATTGTGGAATCACTATGCTGTACACCTGAAACCAATAAAATACTGTATGTCAACTACACTTCAGTTTAAAAAAAAGAAAGACAAGAAAGGAAGCAGGGCCACATGTCACATGTCATTGGAGGTGGCCTGAGATGAAGGCAGAGATCAGACCACTGGACCTGATGGAATGTAGGTCCTGAGCCACCTTGACAAGGCCCACTTCAGTGGGGTGAAGGGAAGGGAAGGCTGACCAGAGCAGGGGGGTGGGGGGGCAAGCCGGAGGAGCAAGGCGTGGCCTCCGTGCTTCCCCACCCCCTCTGCTCTTGTGTGTCATCCCCTCTGGATGCAAGCACTTCACCAGTTTTCATGGACACTTTGCTCATTGACAGGTCACCTCTCCAACTTTAAATGAACAAATGAGCCATTACATAAACAAATGAGTATTTGTGCCTCTCTCTACCTTAGCACTCTAGAGAATTCTGGGGGCATTCATTGCCCATTGGTCCGTCCATACAGATGTGCAAGGATCAGGTGAACTCTGATAGGCTGCCCCTTTCCTTTGCAGACTCTGCTTGGGTCTCCTCTCAAACTGATGATGTCATAACCATTTTGCACAACTCCAAGAGTAACTAGGGTACAAAGTTCACTAAGGACCCTGTGCATGAGCTCTGCCCCCCCAACCCCCGCCTGCCACAGCTGTGTCAGTGCTTCTGCCCCACACTGGGTAGGAGATGGAGTAAGGGCCCGAGCCAGGGGTGGGCAGGAGGGTGGGCTGAGATATACCCAGGAGGGCAGTCATCAGGATGGGGTGCATACAGGGTTGGGAAGGTGGGGCAGTGGAGTCAGGAAACATGTCTTTTAAATCAAGTGACTGGATTCTGGGCTTAGTCACTGAGGGTGGGAAAATAGGAGGGGAGAAGGTTCTGGAGGGAGGAAGAGCATGTGTAGATGACGAAGCTACGTGGTGCTCATACTGCAATTGAGGGACCTGGGAGATTCTCAGGACATGGGAGATATTTGTATACACAGATCGTTGATTCAGGCTGGAGAGAGATTTAGGAATCATGAACTTACTGTCTTGTTGAAGCAAAGGCAGGAAATGGTTCCGTCCCACAGCCATATGCAGGCAGGTGGAAGGGGGAGCGCAGAGGGCAGGGACGGCAGCTGTGCTTCTCAGCATTTCAAAGGGGCAGAATAACAGAAGGGGTTCCAGAAATGAACCCGAGACAGAGCAGTTTAGGGAGAAGGAGATGGCGAAGATCACTGAGTGGAAGAGGCATGGCGAGCAGTCCGAGTCCGCAGCAGTGACCTCGGAGAGGGTAGCCAGGGCAGGGAGGAGCCAGATGGCGGTGGGGACGAGGGACAGTGGACAAGCTCAATAAGCACACACCCTGGGACGAGGCCCTCCTTGGCAGAGCCCCCAGGTGGGCATCTAGCTCTTGGTGGAGGTGGTCATGGAGCACTGCACATGGAAGGTCCTGAGCGAGGGAGGATTTGCCGGGTGGTGTCACTAAGGAAGTGGGGGGGGAGTGTCCCCAGAGTGCTGGGCAGCAAGGCTTCAGCCTCAGAGGGAAGGGTGGTCCCTGGTCCAGGAGGAGGGAGGGGACTGGGGAAGGGCTCTGCACGGGCTTTACCCTGAGAACAAGAGAGCCCTGTGGGTGTGGGATGAGCTCCGAGGATCCCCTGTGTGACTGTGGGATCAGCCTGGCAGGAGCGGGGCAGTAGGAAACAGTGGCCAGTGGGCACCTTAGTAGGTGCCCTGCAGAGCTGGGGACACCATGTCAAGGACACGTGGCCGATGACCTGCTCTGCTTCTCACCCACTCAGACCCCCATCTCTGGCAGGTGGCCCCTGCAAACCACAGTACAGGAGCCCTTCTCCTGGCCCCTCCTGAGGCACAAGCCTGGTGGAGCCTACCAGCCGCCAGGCCCCCCATTCCCCCTTCCACGCTCTGCTCCTCCGCCCGCTTCACGGCACCACTGTGGGGCCTCCCTGCTCCTCCCTGCCTGGCTCCCACACCCTGCCCCTCTCCGTCCTCCAGGCTTGGCTCCACTGTCTCCCAGGTGACCTGAGGCTCACCCCGAGAATCCAATTCTCGATTGGATTTGCAAGCATAAAGTCGACCCTCACGAGCCAGCACCTCAGTCCCCCTCCCTGCCCTGCAGGTCTGTTTGGTCCCTTCGTCCTCAGCACCACCGAACATTCTCTGTCACAGAGGTTCGTCCTGCACCGTCAGTCCCCCAGCTCCACGAGAAGGTGCGCAAAGCTGGAGAGCTTTGAGCCTCTGTGGCTCCCTGACGCACCCCTGATGCCGAGAACTGCTCCTGGCACGTGTAGGCACTTCAGGAGATACTTTTTGTATGAAGAGGAAACTGAAGATAAAGGCCCTGCAATATTTTTCATCATGTCTCTCGAACTTAGAGTGAACATAAAGACATTTATTTCCAATAATTTGTTAACTAGAGGGGGGGAGATAAATAATACTTATTGTTGCCCATGTGTCAGCTGCTTGATAATCATTAGTTCATTTGATCCTAACATCAGCCCTGGCACAGCAAGGAATATTCACTGAACTTATGACTGGTGATAAATCTTTGGAAGTCACACCCAGAGCCAGGTTTGAACCTGGGTCTCAAATGCCAGACTCCAGGTTCAGTCCGCTATGCTACAAGGCATACGGGACAGCACTGAAGCCCTTCACAGTCCAGATGTTTCCAAAGAGCTCTAACTTTTCTGTAGGATATATTAATGGCAGTCTTTTAAAAACCCACACCAAGCATGTGCCAGTTCTTGGTAGTGCTTACCAAAGCCCAGCCTGTATTAAAGCCGCTCCGAGGCCACTCTTGCCTGTGATTGTGGCTTGTGGAAGTTGGAGCTTGCAGACACATGGTGGCTCTGCTCCCTCCTGCTGACTCCCAGCAGCATCTGTGCTTCAGTCCTCACCAAAAATGAAGAGGTGTGGGTCTTGCAGGAAAGGAGCCCCTCACGTTTCTGCGTGCCCCTGGGGGTTTGGGTCCACACTCCAGCCCTCTCCAGAGGACTGACCAGTTGACAGGGCCGTGCACTGAGTCTCAGCATCAGATCTCCTGAAAATGTGAAACTAGCGCATAAAGTGCAAGCAGAAAGGGCCCCTCCCTTCAGCGTCCTAGCTCTGGAATGTGCCTGTTTTGTATGAGAGGCACTTGTAGCAGTGCCCAGGGCTTGGTGCCCTGGTACTCTTACCAGCTGCCCAATCACGGGAAGAATTTCTATAAACCCCATGGAAAAAACTCTGTCCTTTAGGGATGGCCAGTCATTTCCCAACAGTGATTCGGAAGAGGGGCTCCAGGGGTTCGGATCCACAGCCAGTGGGACCCACATCCATCAGATCTCTAAGACAGGGCTTCCCTAGCCCATCTCGGTTGGAGACAAGGTTGAGTCTACACACAGCTGGTAACAACAGATGTCATGCTAAGAAATCTGTCATATCATCTCACTTAACTTCATGACAGTTTTATGAAGAGGGTAATATTATTGAGCCCATTTTACATAGGAAACAAAGGCACAGAGAGATTAAGTAACTTTCCCAAGGTCACCCAGCTGCTAAGTGGCAAAGTTAGCTCCAAGCCCAGGTCTTTTTCAAGTCTTTTGAACCCAAGAGGTTTGAATTTGGAGCCCCACTTGTAGCCTTTAACCAGTATTATCTCTCTACAGAGGTCAGCGTCTCCTCTATTCATTTGTCTCACACGTATTTACTGAGCACGTCTCAGGTGCTTGACACCACACTGAACACCGTATGCCCCTTTGCCACGTAGTTCTGGAGCAGTGGGCAGATAAACTGACAGTAACAGTACCCTGGGATTTAAAACAACACCTGAGGGTGCCCAGGGCCCCATGTCCTAGCCTGCAGACAGGTGAATAATAAGCACTCACATCTATTGACCATTTTTTGCCCACAACTGTGCTAAACCCTTTATATGCATGTTTCATTGGAATCTGGCACTAATTCTTTGCATTCACCCAATTCACATGGTGATTTTGATACTTCACTGAAATACACATGTTAATGTTTGGCAATAACTATAGATATGCAAATGGTTCCTAATACCATTTTTGTTATGAAGTATTCCAAAACCTCAAAAAAGGATAGAGAATAATATAATGCAGTTTCCTCTCTAAATTATTAGTAGGTTGTGTAATTACACACAAGTATTTTTGAATAGATAGGTTAGACTAGAATAGGATAGAGTGGAAACTATCAGATTTATTGTGTATGGTGAGAGCCAGGAGTGTGAACATTCTTCGTGCATGTTATTTCAAGTCTGTGTGTGTGTGCATAATTTGTATGTAGAAATGTCGTTCTTACTGTAGATCATTAGTAAAAAATATTGGAAAGCCATTGATATAATAAATACTCTTGCATATGCATTCATACTGAACAGATACTAATATTTTGCCATGCTTGCTTCAGATCTTTTCCCAAGAAATTCATGTTATAGGTAGAATGACGGTGAAGGCCTCTGTGCACACACACCACCCCCCCCGCCGCTCTCCCTCCCTCATCTCTCCCAGAGCCAGTGGACATCCTTGATCAGTTATCCATTGATGGGCCCTGCCTCTTCTGGGTGAGCCGGCTGAGACAGGCCGCCCCAGGACTGGCTGGAAGAATCCCAGCCAGGAGGGCTCGCTTCTGACTATACCCATGTCTCAAATTCCAACCACAGGTCCTGATTGCTGGGAAATGTTTAGGGAAAGAATCCTGATAAGCACATTGTACTGTTGACATATGAGCCTAGAAATATGTAAATACACATAGGACCGTGCAAGGGCCCAGGGGTCTGAGGCTCACACTCAGGAACTGCGTCTCTGATGATCTGCTGCCCCTTGTTTTCAGAAATGAGGAAACTGAGTCCTGGGGGAATGAGCCACCCGCTGACTGTCCTGGTGTAGACAGCAGGGATGCTGGGACAAGAAGGAGGGAAGGAAGAATTAGGAGGGAGAGAGAAAAAGGAGGGAAGGAAGGAAGGGAAGAGAGAGAAAGAGAAAAGTATTTTCATCTGGGCATGATTCCCCAGAGAGCTGCAGACCTTCCCTGACCATCCTGTAAAAAATACCCCGAACCTCTCAACCTGCTGTTTGTCTTCACAGCACACGTTGCTTAATGAACTGTACAGTTATTTGCTTATTTTCCATCTCCACCCACTAGAATGTGAGGCCCACAAGAGCTGGGAGCTTGACCAGCGGGCTCACGACTGTTTCCCAGGCCCAGTACGCGGGTGGCTGTGGATGAAGTGTGTGTATCCATATAAAAGTACACAGAAAGCCTTCCTACATTGGACGTTTGAGTCAGTAAACAAAACTGAAGGTAGTCTTCCTAACAAAACTAGATGACAAGCTGACCAGGAAAGTGAAGTGCAGCAAGCCCAGGGACGTGACCTTCGCAGCTGAGATAATGGCTCACATTGATCATGCACTTATGAGGTGCCTGGCACGTTTAAGTACTTCCTGCACATACCCGTCGGCCTCACTGCAGCCCTACGTGGAGGCGCGCCCACCATCCACCGTCAGGTGCAGGGGAGGCAGCCTGGGCTGCAGTGCTTGTTTAGGGTCGCACAGCTTAGGAGGAGGCAGAGCTGGGATTCCGAGCCAGGCAGTCTGGCCCAGTGCACGTGCACTTACGCACCATGTTCTACTGCTTCCCAGAAACCTGTAGACCAAGGTCTGAGGGAAACCGACCCTGGCCTTTCAGAATCTGCCTGGATAATTTATATGTGTATATATATATATATATAATTTTTTTTCAAAGCAATTTGAGGAAAGTCAAGGCCGGACCAGTAGCAAAACCGCCTTCTACCAGGCGCTGCAGAATTCTCTGGGCGGTGAGGGTGCCGACGCCGGAGTCCAGGCTGCTGCTACGTGGTACTACTCCCTGGAGCACACCACCGACGACTACGCCTCCTTCTCCCGGGCTCTGGAGAATGCCACCCGGTAAGCCAGGAGCGCGCGGTTCCTGCCGCTGCACTTCGGCACGGGCCCAAGTGATGCTCAGATCCCTAATGAGAAGGGGGGCGCTTGGCCTTCTGCTTGCTCTGTCCCCTGCATCATGCATTCAGTCTACAACATCAGGTGACCACCTGCCAGGGATGCAAAGAGAGGTGTCCCAACCTTCCCAAAGCAGAGCTGTGCCATCGGCAGGTGTGGACACAGTGCATGCCAGGGATGCCCATTGTATGCTTGGTGCCACGAAGGAGCTGTTCAGCACATGTGTGCCCCACCCAGCTGAGGGGACCCATGTCCGCTAGCACAGCGGCCTCAACCCTGGCTGCCCATGAGAGCTGGGTGGGTAGATTCAAAGGGTGGGATGCACAGAGCCCATGAACATCAGTATTTTTCAAAGTTCTCCAGGTGGCTCTACTGTGTAGCATCACACATGGAAAACGGAGGCCTAGACAGGAAAGTTCTATGCATGGTGTCACACCCAATCAGGTGTAGACCCAGGGCCCCCAAGGCCCATGCAGCCCCTCTCCCCATGGGTGCTCTTTCTGCTTGTGTGTCTCCTTGCTCAAGGTCATTGCTTCAGGCTTCCCTCCCTCAGGAAAATCTGCCCAGACCCTCTACCCCAAGAGTGGTCAATGGGCGCCCCATCCACTCAGCACAGGCTCTGCTGTCCCCATAATGTCCCTTTCTCAGCACCATCCTCACCCCCACTGCATTTGTCAGGACCAGCCTGACCCCCAGTCCATGGTGGGCTGACTGGCCCAAGAACTGTGTTTCACATGAGCACAGCAGGTGCTTAAAAAAATGCACTTTGAATGCAATAAGGAAATAGCCAGGGTTCTAGTTCTTTCTGCCTACAGAGCTCCCTGGGGGTACAGCCACCTCTCATGTCACCTTTGAATCCCTCACCCCAATGTGTTCTGTTTTCCTGCAGGGCTCCCCCTCTAAGCAGAACGATTATGGTTGCTGGTTTCCACATCCTGTCACTTCTTTCCTCTGCTGCGGGAGGTCCTGTGCTCTTTGTCCCTGGGGATGAAGCCAGTGCCAAAGCTCAGAGTCCTCTGCTGAACTTGGCTCTGTGGGGTCAGGTTGGACTGAGGGGTGTTGAGGCCTCCTGCCCTACTTGGTCTCCCCACTAGGAGTCTGGGGTTTCCAGGCAGAGGGTCACTAGCTCAGAATAAAACTTCATCTGCCCACTGGGATCTTGGGGACCAGGAAGGCTTTAATTTTCCCTCTAGTGGAGAGCTCAGCTTTAAACCAGACAGCCAACAGCTATTCCCAGAGGCCTAGCCTGTACCCTAAGAACTCACAGATGTCCAAGTTCGGGACCCTGAGAGGCTCATAACCCAGACTGGACTGGCTCCAATCTGTGCTATTGAGAGAGCTCAAAAACCCATGTTCTTGCCCCAGTTTTGTGTTTAACCAGCTTTGAGGACAGTCTGTGTAAAGTGGGTCAAGAGCTGAGGTTCTGAGGGAGGGTGGGTAATCAAGGAAGGCTTCACTGAGGAAGCAGGCTCCAGTCCTCCTTAGCTCAGGTCTTCATCACCTCCTGGCCAGACCCAGGCAGCAGCCTCCTTGCCTCCAGCATCCTGGGCAGTGCCCCTCCTCAGTGCTCTGTGATTCTCTCCCATCTCTGTCTGCTTTAAAATGCCCAATTATTTTTTGTTATGTACTTATTTTACTATAAAATATTTTGCTCCCAAATCTTTAAGTAAAATTGACATTCTGGGAAGATGCTTGTCCCATGGGTTCTTGACCCTGAGATTGCCATGGATGCCAAGTGTGATCCTGGGCAGCCATGAACTAGACTGGACCATGTGCCTGCAGTGGAGCCAGCTGTGGCAAGAGGCATGCTGGGGATGTGAGGAGGGTGGGTGCCCTCTGCAGACCTATGCTGAGGAGCTTGGTGGTCCAGCAGACACCTGCCTGGGAGAAGCATTTACCCGGCACAAGTGTCCACAGGACTCACTCGTGTAACCAGACTCCCCGCTCTGTCCTCCTTACACCAGGGACTACTTTATCACCTGCCCCGTGATCAACATGGCCAACCATTGGGCAAGGAGGGCCCGAGGAAATGTCTTCATGTACCATGTTCCCGAAAGCTATGGCCACAGCAGGTAAGGTGGCTGTGTGGCCACAGTGGGTGTTGGCAAATTAAGGGAGTCTGGCGGAGGTTCCTGTCGCTTCTGCAATCCACAAAGAAGCAGGGAAAGGAGGGAGGGACTAGGGTACAAACCTGGCTCAATGACTTAAACTCTGTGTGCCTCAGCTTCGTCATCTGAAAAATGGGTGCAATAGTAATAGCCACTTGTCTCACAGTATTGTTGTGGGGGGCAAGCAAAATAAAAGATCTAGAATACACTTTGGAGTGCAACCTTAGCTATTAATGGATTAACCTGGTTTGAGAGAGGAGCCTTCTTTACTAATCTTACATGTTTATGCCTCTAAAAACTGAATGCCTAACTAAACAAAATGACTTTCCAAAGTGTAAAATGGTTTTTTTGCAACAAAAGGAAAATCTTGTGTACTTCTAATTTACATTTCATTCCTATTTCCCAAATAAGTTCAATGCATTTTATAATAATAGTCTCAGGTGCAATAAAATTATCAAAATGGGAAAGAGAAATAAGAAGGAAAAGTAGAAGAGAACCAGTGACAAGGGTGGGGTGACCCTTGGGCACAGAATGTAACCCTGCATTTCCCAGAAGCCAGGGATAGGATTAAAACATACAGAAGAGAAGAACAAAAGTTTGGTTTTCTAGCTAAACAATGCAAGTGGAGAGGCTAAGTGGCAGGGGACACATTTAGTCTCAGCCAGATGGAAAACAATCCAAAGAGGATAGCTGGGGCTCAGGCATGTCCAGGGTGTGGGCGGGAGGACTGTGGGGCCACAGGGTCTATTTCTTCCTGACCTTACAGCCCTGAGCTGTGTATCCGTGTTGGGAAGCCCCAGCCCCTTTCCCGGCGGGGTCAGCAAACTCCCATATATCTGACGGGATTCTCGTAAGTTGCATCAGATGATCCACTTCACATCAGGTCTCCTTTGGAAAGACTTGATACTTTGCTGAGGGCAAAGACCAGTGCTGTCCTGGTGCTCAGCCCTCCTGTAAGCATCACAGATAACAGAATAGCAGGGGTCAGTTCTCCAAAGATGCTAGAGTAGAGTTGTTTATTTTATCTGAGCGTGGAAGCCAGGCCTGCCATATGGAGCAACGACATCTGTCGCTCACATCCATGGTCTCTATGGGCAACAGGGAGTTGGGGTATATGACCACCAACTTTAGAGCTGGAAGTTCAGCCCCTCCAGTTGCCAGCTGTGAAGTCTTGGCTAGCTCCTGTGCCTCTCTGATCCTCGGCATCCTCATCGGCAAGATGAGGCTAGCAGTTTCCCCTTGCAGGGTTGGTGTTAATAACATCTGGGACATAAACTATCCAGCTCATAAGAGGGCTTTAATCTGTGTAACTTTGCATCAGCATCAAACGAAAGCCTATAAATATGCCCATTTTTCACTGTGACTGGCAACATCTCTTGGCTGAATAATGGCCACCTGGAGATACCAGTCCCAGTCCTGGAACCTGTAAATATTACCTTATGAGGACGAAGGGAGGTTGAGCATGCAATCAAGAATCCTGACCTGGGAAAATTACCCTGGGTGATCGTGATGGGCCTGAAATGCCATCACAGGTATCCTTATAAGAGAGGCAGGGGGACATTTGATACACATAGAAGGGGAGGCGGCACTGGGACCCCGGAGGCAGAGGCTGGAGTGATGTACCCACATATGAAGAAACACCAGCCAGGAATCCACCAGAAGAGCAAGAAATGGCTTCTTCCCCAGAGCCTCCAGGGAGAGTGTGGCCGCACTGACACCTTGATTTCAGATTTCTGGCCTCCAGAACTGAGAGACAGTAAATTTCTGTTGCTGTAAGCCACCCAGTTTGTGGTAATTGTTACCTCAGCCCCAGTCCTCAGGATGTTCTAGCTTTCCTAATTACCCATTATTTACCTCCTTTCCCCTGACAGATTATTCAATTTATACAGCATTTCACAGAAACATCCAGAGGTCAGCAGAGTTGAAATGGTCATCTCTGTTTTACAGAGGAAGAGTCTGAGGTTCAGGAAGTTCCACATGATTTCCCTAAGAACAAGCAGAGGTTAGTTATAGAGCAGCAACCTCCCCATAGCTTCTTTGAGCTCCAGAACTCTTTCCAGTAAAATATGTGGTTTCTCTACTTAGAACTATTTATAATTTCAACCTGATCCACTTCCTAGATTCAAGCAACTGGCTCCAGACTGTAGGAAGGAAAGTAAATGGCAGGCTAAGGTTCGGTAAGAGAGCCTTGGGGAAAGAAGGAATGATGAAGAAAGCCAGTGGTTTGAGGGAGATGAAGGGACCCTCATAACCCAGTGGCCACCCACAGTCAGGGAGGCCAAGCGTGGGAAGCCGTTCCTGGCATAAGCCTTGGCCGCATCTCCCAAATGCCAGGGCTCTCAGGAGCTCACGGGCAGCGCATGAATTCTTCAGTCTAGTTCTCTGCCTTCCTTCCTATTAAGGCAGAGATTATAACACAAGATAAGTCACTCCTGTTGCAAGTTCATCAGAATCCTTAACCAGGTGCGTATGCCTGTGGGCTCCCAGATTCACAGTGGCAAAACGGCAAGGAATGCATCTGCTACACGAGGACGAAAACAATCAAAGCAAAACCAAACAGATGATCCATATGGTTCCAGCCAGAAGCAACAATGCTTTGCCCCACCTGTACGTGTGTCCTGGGGCTGCCATAACAAAGTGCCACCACCTGGCTGGCTTAAAACAACAGAAATGTGTTGTCTCACAGCTCTGGAGCCTGGAAGTACAAAATTAAGGTGTCAGCAGGGCTGTACTCCCTCCAGGAAGGATCTGTTCGGGGCCTTCCTCCTAGCTTCTGGCCACTTTGGGCATTTCTTGGCTTGTAGATGGCTGTCTTCCCTCTGTGTGTGTATCTGAATTTCCCCTTTTTATGAGAACACCAGTCATATTGGATTAAGGCTCACCTTGTGTCTTCATTTGAACTTGGTTATCTCTGCAAAGATCCTATTTCCAAAGATGGCCATTTTCTGAGGTCCTTGAGTTAAGGCTACAGCGTATCTTTGTAGGGGACCCAGTTCAGCCCATAGCAGCACCAGAACCCTGCCAGGGAGGTTCCCGAATGGCAAGGGCCCACAGTGGTCTGTTTCAGACCTGGGGTTCAGATGGTCCTCAGAGGAGCGACACTTGCACAGAATCTGAATTGCATTCTCCGTCTCCCATGGCCAGTGTGGGTTTCTTTGTGGCTGAATAGCATTCTCACACTCCTCTGGGTACCCACAGATGGGGCTCCACTGCGCAGATCCAGGGAACCTCCCTTGAAAGGAAGCAATGCTCATGCATCAGACCCTCACAGAGTGCCTCCTGGGTCTTCACAATCATGGCACCGCAGGGCCCAGAGACCCTCCTGGCACAGAGGGGGATGTAGTAGGAAATCATGCAGACAGACAGAAGGTGATCCAACCACCTCATTTCACAGGCTGGGAGTGGGTTCTTTCCACTCTGGTTTAGAGGCTCCTTGGGGCTCGGTTTGGTCATCTGTAAAATGGGAGTAGGGAGGTGGGAGAGGTGAGAAGCACCAGGTCACTGGCTCCGTGGAGCCCTGGACCCAGGGCCCCTGGAAGGAGGAGAGTGAGATGGAGGGTCCAAGCCTTCCAGCCCCTTTCTCTCTGTCTCACAGACTGAGCTTCTAGTAAATTCCATGCAGCTTAAAACCTCCTGGGCTCGGTCACCTTTAAGTGCCTTTAACTCTCACGTTCCATCATTTTGGAGGAAAGACACTCAGAGTCACTAAAACATTTCACAGGCAGAGATGTTCCCACATGTACAGAGGCAGAGAGTATCCCCGTTAGAGCAGGGATGCTGGGCCAGCTGCCTTGACGAGAAACCCACCTTGACTCTTAGTAGTTCAGTAACCTATGGCAAGTCATCTAACCTCCAGAGGACTCAGTTTCTCTACCTGAAAAAGAGGGATAATAATAATACCTACTTTAGAGGGTTACTGTGATAATTAGTTTGTATACAGAACAGGGCCTGGCAAACAGGAAGTGCTGAGCGTCACATTATTCTTGTCCATCAGAACACATTGTTGACAGTTCTCCATATCTGGGTCACCTCTCCCCACCCCGGCCGCAGCACAGTGCGTCTGTGCCGTAGATGCTTCAATCAATGAATGAATCACAGAAACTAACACATTTAATTGTTGGCAAGTTTATCTTTTATGCCTGAAAAGATATCTCTCTCACTCTGCCCTGGAGCTGTCACATGTCTCATTTATTTCTGGCCCAAATCTACAGACTTAAAATATATGTGTATGCCTTACATTTTCAGCCATCTGTCTTAGGCCTCCATTTCTATGAGCATGTATTAGCTTTCCTGGCATAGCTAGTGAACAAAACACAGCAAATTATCACTTTCTTACAGACTGTTGTTAATTGATAACAGCATAATAACAAGGCTCCTTAAGTGCTCCGTGGATTATAGATGAGATTTTCTCCCTGAAATTGAGGCCCAACTTGTGTGAGGAAGAAATTGTTTTAATGGCTGGGGGAGGAGTCAAGGAAACTGAAACTTAGAGTGTGAGAAGCAGCTTCCATTTTAAGTTTTGGATTGAAAGAATCACAGATTGTGATTTCCAACTACTTTATTTCATAGATGAAGAAACAAAAGCCCATAGAGGTGAAGGGGTCATGTCCCAGGCCCGGAGCGAGGAGGTGGCAGCCAGGACCCAAACCCCGTCTCCTGCCCTCTCTCTGGTTTTCTTTCAATTGTACCCACTTCATCCAAAGCATCTTGAGTTCCTGTCATGGCTAAGTCTGCTTAGTAGCTGTGTGACCTTTGGCAAGTTGCTTAACTTCTGTGAGCCTCCATTCATCCTCACCTGTACATGGGAGATTCATAGTACCTGTCCCGTAGGGTGATTGGAGGGGTCTGGGGGGATGGTGCCTGCTGCTGGGCAGGTGTGTGTGGGGGGAGTGTGCGTGCGTGTGCACAGTGCCTGGCAGCTCTAAGTTCCAAGGCTGTGGACACCAGAACAACACTTGCCAGCTTTCTTTTGCTCAGTTCTGCTCACTGGGGAGATTTGGGGCCCGTTTCCTCCGTCATTCCTGTCCATAGCCCTCTGTTTCAGGAAAAGGGGTTTTCAGTGATGACCATAATCCAGGATTTCCTAGCCCAGCACTACTGACATTTCAACCCCAGTGCTGTAGGGGCCGTCCTGTGCATTATAGGGTGTTTGGCAGCAGGTCTAGCCCCCACCCACTTAGTGCCAGAAGCACCTCCACATTTGTGACAACCAAGACTGCCTCCAGACATGGCCTATGTCCCAGGGGCAAGATTGTGTCCACTGAGAACAGCTGCTGGAACCATTATGACAGGGGTTGTTACTAACAGCATCTGAAGGGAAGAGCAGCCCCTTTCCCTCATCCCTGACTGAGTGCAGACTCCTACCCTGCCAGATGCCACCCCTGGCCCCATGGAGCTCCCAGACAGACCCCAAAGGCACCACAGCTCCAGAGCATGGCAGACACTTCTGTTAAAGGCTGAGCTGGAGGCTGCTGGGCCTCTGTCCCCCAGCGGGGCCCTGGCCGGCTGCCCCCTCCCAAGCCTGAGGCCTGGGAGTTCTCCCAAACACCTTGCCCAGTTATCCCTCTCACACCGCCTCCTGCACACTGCCAGGGCCCCTGCTCCCCTTCCTGCCAGGCTCTGCAGTGCCTCTTGTTGACTCCGAGTCGATGTCCTTTCTAACCAGCTCCCTCCAACGGACACACTGGTCCCAGTGCCTTCTCAGGAGAAGCTCCCATTGCATTCTCTGCAACTCATGGGCAAAGGACTCCCAGACCCTGTGGTCAGCCCAGGCCTGGGGGGCTGTCTTCCCAGCCCTTGTCCAGGAGCCAGGTCCCAGCAAGTGTGGTGGGGAGATTTATGCTCTGATGTCATCTGTCCTTGGAGGGTCTAAACCCTGGCTCTGTGCCTTTCTGAGGCCTCTCAGCAGGAGACGGCCTCCCTAAGCCTTGGCTTCCTCATTCCTAGGCTGGGGCTAACAGCAGTGCTTACGCAACTGCAGGGTGATCAGGACTCAGTAAGACAGTGTGAGCAAACTGCCTAGCTAGTTGCCTGGTGCGACGCTGGCACTCATCAGGTGGCCACTGATACTGCTTAATGTGATAGGCTGGAAGGGCCCGCAGTGGGGCGAACAGGTCCCAGGAAGAAACAAGCACAGTGCAGGCCTTTCCAGGTACCAGCACCAAGAGCAGCGGCTGGAGGGCACGGCCCTTCATCCGAGGCTCCGGGCTGGGGCTGGCCTGTGGTCTCCATGGGAACTCATTCCGGCTGGGTGCAGCTGTTGCGCTTGAACTGTGTGCTGTGTTCAGGTCCTCAGTCCAAAGTCCTTGGTCCCCAGAGTCCTCAGCCATCATTCTCACATGCAACAGGCAGAAGACATTTCAGGGAGATGGAACGCGGTTTATCTCTGATGGAGGCCTGGGGGGCAGGGGTCTGGGGATTACACAGCAACCAGCCTCCATAGAGGATGCTGGACAGTTCTTTCATTTAGGGAGAAGCGGCTTGGCCTGAACACACATGGGATTTGAATTCCATCTCTTCCATCCATTAGCTGCCTACCTTTGAGCAAGTTCCTTCACCTCAAAGTCCTCATCTATAAAATGGGTATAGTTACATCTACTTCATAGTGTGAAGACTCAAGTCAGGGTATGTTAAACACCTGGCACAGTGTAGATGTTCAATATTCTAGTTATTTTCCCTGTGGGAAAAATAAGGCTCTGAGAAGAAAAACAAATTCAAAATGATTTAAGAGGCAGTAATGTTCCTCCTTTGTAAACTGTCCCAGCTCTGGAAAACAAAGCCATAAATCCTAGACTTGAAACACTTTGTACACCACTGCATTTGCATTCTAGACATTTCTGTGCATTCCAGAGGCCTTAAACATTCCAAATTCAAAACATTATCTTTTCAGTTGACTATCTTCATGAGTTTGTTGGAATTAGCAAACCAAAGAAAATATTAAATAGCTAGATTCTTGAATTGGGTCCATTGGCCTGGCTACATCCTGTGTGATTCGCAAGATTATGTCCCAGTAAAGATAGAAGTAAAGTCATTTTCTGAAACTGACCACTCCAACCTCATGATATATGAGGGGTTGTGCTATACGTTCTCTTCAACATTGATTCGCTAAGTATTCACCTACTGCATGCTATCCCCGTCTAAATCTAGAGATGGAGCAGTTGGCAACACAGAAAAGGTCTCCCTCTTGGGTTTAACACTGTAGTCAGTGGGGGGACTCATGAGTGTCTAAGGGTAGTTTGCAAAGAACACACAATGCACACATAATTAGCAGAGTAAGTTCAGATTATTGCCATAGGAAGGAGAAAGGGGGGAAAAAGGCTTAGAAAGTGTGAGGGTAAAGAAGGAGCCAGGGAGCTGGAGTCTGTTGAAGAGGAAGATAGTGGTTGGAGATGTGGAGTAAAAAGACAAGGTCTTACAGTTCACATAGGAGTTTATAAACAGTGGCAGGCAAAGAGATAATATTTTATCTGAGTATGATGGAAAAGCATTGGAGATTTTTAAGAAGACGTGTTACATAGAATACACATTGGTCTTTTCTTTCATGCCCCAAACACAGCTCACTAAAAAACGGGTGTTTTCTTTTTTAAATAAAATGTAGAATAGAAACCCTGTTATCCAGTGTGATCATTGATTAGTTAATCAGACAAGTCAATTAAAATGGTAACTTGTGAAAACTGAATAAGGTAATAGGCCTTAAACAATGTATTTTAACTCTAAGCATAGAGTCGTGCATTCATTTGCCATCCCAAGTGCAGGGTCCAAGTCTTGACTAAGAAACTGCTGTCTGAAGTTTGCCTTTTGAAATTCTTGCAAAACCATAACCGTAATGCACGATCTATAATTTCTAGTTTTGGTTTCTTGAAAGTGGGGTATCCACATGATATTTAATTTAAAGATCTGTTGTTGCAATGACAAACACAACTGGCATATAAACAGGTTAGAGACAAACACAGACACGTGACTTCCTGGTGAGACTAGATGCATTGGGCCAGGAAAATTCAGGCTTTTCTAGCAGCAGTTAATATGCTTCATGTAGGGAAAAATTATCCAGGTTAATCCAGCAACTCTGTTGAAAGCTTTGCCTCTACTGCAAAACAATATATCATCTGGCCCTGCTGGGCTTTAGGGAATTATGGAAATGATTGAAGTATTTCACTTGGGGTAGGAGTAGGATTTTATTATTTAAAGTAAGTCAGGGAGCTTGCTTTTCAAGAATCACAGAGTGAATCCTTTCGTAAAACACGAGCCATTTGTAAAACATATAAATACTTCTTGATTAATTCATAAGCAGATTCTTAACTTTTGCAATTAGATTTGCCCAAAGAGAAGCACACATACAGGCGTCTGTTTGTAAATTATTTAACAGTGTTCCAACCCCTCCAAAAAAAGTTTTTTAAAGAGCCTGAGAAGCAGAGGACTTCGATTCCTGCTTGTTCCCAAATTCCCTTCTCCAGAGGAAGTTATCTAGAGATACTGGTGGGAGATAAGAACGGGAGTATATTTAATGGGAATGAGGTCAACAAACTTCCTCCTGCAGACAGAACACCAGGGATAGAAATCTCTGGAAAAACAGGCTTTCATATCCATCAGCTGGGCTGAGCAATGAGCCTTTCCCCAGCAGAAGCCTCTTCAACCCATTATCAGAAGAACAATCTCCATTATGCAAAAATGTGGCTTGTTGAGGTCAAGAAAGTTGCTATCCACCCTTTCCTCACGTTGAGTGGAGCCCAGCTCAGGTCATTATGTCAGCAGGGCCCAGAGTCTGGGCTTCCTCTGAGCAGAACTTCAGTCTCAGTCATGCTCCCTAACCAGCCCCAAATATCCACAGATGGCGGCTCCCTCATCCTGGGAGCAGAGCTCAAGTCAGGAGCTTGCGCAGTGTGTAATCTCTGAACTGTGGCTTTTGGCTTTTGACTTGCTGGAATGCAGGCTTAGCCTCCCTGCAAGTCCACACCAGCAGGATTTAAGATGAGCCAGTAGCATGGCTTAAAGGCGAGGTTGGGAGACATTATGCAGAAAGGACCAGCCTTCTGTCTTTCCTGGATCACTGCAGTGACCCATGAGTCCTCAGGTCCAGTCTTCCCACATCACTCCAGGAATGGTTCTAAGGGAAATGCAGCTTGCAAGTTGCTTGCTTAGAAACCCCCAGTATCCCCATTCCCATCCCCTTTAAAGAGTATCCCTCAATTCCTCTGGCCTCAGGTCGCACATCTTTCACAGAACCAGAGCCTCAAGGACCTCAGTGAGTATGCAGTTTACTGGTTCACAAGCGTTTGATTTTCCAGCACCAGGAAAAAGTCCCATTTCACTTTGCAGCACAATGTGCTTCTCAGGACAAGACAGAGGCCCAGAGCTCCCTGTTGTGGCTGCCCACTCCCTGTGCCCAGCCAGCCCTGTCCTGCTCTCTAGGTGAAGCTCAGAACATGGCCTACACCCTGCACGCCCCACACCCCACATACCCCACACGCCCCACACGCCGAAGCCCGGTCATTGCAGGACCAAGCCCACTGTGATCGCCCCTCCCTGCTCTCCACTTCTTGCCAACACCCTCCCTGCTGTCCACTTCTTGCCAACAACAAGTACCATCTGTCTAGCATACAACTCACAGAATTTTATTTTTTAGAAATGGTGGTGTATCTGCATTTTCTTTAAGACTGTGGGCTCCATGACACACACCCAACCTCTTCATCTTGTATTCTCAGCCTGCACCTATTCAGGGCACCACACACAGTAGCCTTTCGGCAAATGTGGCTCTAGTTTGGTCTCATCCTGACGTCCTGTGTTTTGCCACCGCCCTCGCTGAACTATACGCACATCCGGAAACTGAAACCCACACTCGGGTCATCGCTGAGCCGGCGGTGGGTCTGTTCCTCCCTCAGTCTGGCTAAATGTGAGGTCACCGACATCAGCAGCAGGAGCCCTTCGTTAGCTGGCGATTTGTAATTTTTAGAGGGAATCCGTCCACCGCCAGTCTATGAGCATCCCGTGATGCCATGTGGGAGGCTGAGCAGGAACAGCACACACACTCTACAGACCCAAAATCCAAGGCTCGGAGAGTCAGTGCTGGGAAAGGGGGCTTGAGCCAAGCCCACCCCGCTTGGGCAGGGAACTTTCTGGTCCCCACATCCACATGTGACAGTGAGAAGACCCAGCCCTGGTCTGAACCCGAGACGACTAACTGTCAGATGAGGGGGAGTTTGACCCCGGTGTTACTACCAAAGGCAGCACATGACAGCCAGAAGGAGATCAAGACCCCCTCTGTGACTGCCGCAGGTTTGGGCATAGATTCATCAGTGACCAAACCCACCCCAGGGCAGAGGACCCAGACGGCTCTGCACGCACTGTCTGCCCCCACCTGCAGGCACCGTGGCCACTGCAGTACCCTGGCCGACTCCTTTTACCTCTGCCGGGCCCTGGAGTGTCTTCCGTGTCCCTGTCTGCCGATGCCGAATCCAAACCCCTCCTTCCTCCGGAGGGTCCTGGGACTCTCAGCCAGGGCCCAGGGCTCTCTGATCCCAGACGCCCTCTTCCAGGGCTCGCGGTGTCAGCCTTCCTCCAGATGTCTGCCCGACGCTGCTCGAAATAACTCCAGCATCCTGATAAGGATCAGCCTGCGGAGGAAAAAACAAAGCAGAGGTCCTCATAAACAACAGACTCTCAAATTAAACTGGTCAGAGGGGCTGGGAGGCCAGGGGTTCCCCAAAAAGCAGTGATCTGTCACCTCCTGCGGTCACAGACCCCGCTGGGCTGGAGCCGGCGGTGGCATCTTTCCCAAGCCCGTGTCCCCCGATGTCACATGCAGCCTCGGATTGTCTGTGGCCAGAGGACTCGCACCATGAAACTGGCAAAAGCCATTGTTAAACCTGTCCCCGCTGACCATCACGGATCTTCTAGAGGATGTCCTGAGAGCCGTGGAGCCTCGCCTTGGAAAGATGCGCCTACACAGCATCACACCACTCTACGTGCGATGTCAGGGTGCTCACAGTCCCCTGAAACCTTATCGTGGAACCCCCAGGCCAAAGACCCCCATTCCAAAGCCTTCTGGTGTCTCTCACAGGAAAAAGGGGGAAAAAATGGCCATATGAGCCAGAAACCCAGCCGGAGATTTGAAATGTTTTATTGCCAAACCTCATTCAATGTTCGGAAGCATGACTGTGCCGCCATTGTACAGATGAGGACACTGAGGCCCAGATGGGTTATGTATCTTGTCTGAGACCACGTAGATATGAGGTGACCGAGGAAGGGGACCATGAACAGTGGCCTCTAGGATCAGGGAACGGCCCTCAGGTCACAGCCAGCGAGAGAACTGAAACTGGCTCCTCTGCTGCAAGGAACTGAATTCCGTCCCCACCTCACCGAGAGGAAGGAACGAAGTCTGCTCACCCCTTGATCTTAGCCAGGAGACCTTTGCCTGACCTTTGAACTCCAGAAACTGTGAGGGGCTACACTTGTGTTGTTTGAAGCCAGTGGGATTGTGGTAACTCCCAAGGGCAGCACAGTCGTCTCCGAGGGGCCTCTGAGCCCCGGGCTCCTTCCCTTCCACCGTGCTGAGGAAAAGCAGGCCCGGGGGGCAGTGGGGGGCTGCTGCCTGTTAACTCCAGGCGTCCATGGGTCCTCCGCAGCCGGCACCCGAGGGGCCTCCCCAAGACCACACAACCCTGGAGTCGCAGCCTGGGGCTCCGTCCTGGCTTTGCCGCTCCACGGTTACAGGGCCTTGGCAAGAAAGTGGCCTATATGAGCCTAAGTTTCCTCCAGGGTAAAACCTCTCTGAATTACTCCAACACAGTCAATTCACAGTGCCCTTGAGAGAACAAGGGGCACGTGATTTGTACACTACCAAGCGTGGCTGTAGAGGAGAGGTGATTTTGATGGCCCTTGTTACAACTTCTATCTTCCTGGCATATTTGGCTTTGTGTTCCTTTTCTCTTTATAATCTTAAAACATCATCAGGCAGCTGGGTCATTTGTACTTTTAATGACCCTCAGCCCTCTGCCCACAGGTAAAGTAGACCGAGAACAGGACTTGGGGCCCAGGAGACTCAGCGTCAAGGCCTTGCTCTCCCATGTCTCAGGCATTCACTTCATCTTTCTGAGCCTCAGGTTATTGCCTGGAAACTATGCGGATGGTAGCATTTAATTTCCCAGCTGGTCCTGAATGTTGGCGGTCAAAGGCCTGCCACGGTACCTGGCACATCATGGTGCTCGGGGCATCGTCCTGGGCAGGCGCTGAGCAGAGCTGGCTGCCAGAGGCCCACTTGGCAACCACAGAATCTGGGCTCTTGTCTGAGCTTGACCACAGATATTTCTGGCATAGAACAAGGGACTTAGCTCTTCAGGTCCCAGGAACTGTAAAATTAATGACACTCCCACTTCCTGCTCCCCCTCAGGTACAAAGGAAAGCTTAAACCCATGCAAAGAGGGTCCAGGGTACCCAGCAATGGTTGTAAAGAGACTCCACACCCAGTGATTGGCATCTCCCCTTCCTGAATGGCTCACTCGGTCTCCTGTCCCTTCTCTGATGCCTTCTAGTGTGGCTCAGGATTGATCCGTAGTAATCACCCTAATAATACCTGGATTTGTGAAAACATGTGTTTTGATAGCTTCCGCATGTCATGGCTGGTTAGGTGTGGTATTTCAGGAGGAAGAAACTGAGACAGAGAAGTCAGATGACTCATCCGAAGTCCCACAGGTTGAGTGACAGAGCCGAGCCTCAGCTGCTGACGCCGTCATGTGCTCCACCTTCCATGCCCTGCTGCAGCCACGTGTACATCTGCTGAGCATCCTTACGGTTCCAGCAGGAGTTCCAGGTCTTGAGCCCCTCGGAAGCCCTGGCTAAGCTAGGCACCTGAGCTTCCAGCCCCAGCACCATCCCTGTTGGTCACCACAGTTCCCCGCCTGAGCAGGGGAGGGACAACAGGGAAGGTGCTTTCTTAGCTTGAAGTGCTCCCCTTTGTACCCCTTCACTCAAGGGTCCCCTTTCCCAGTCTTTGGATAATCACAGTGAATCACTCTGAGTGCTAACCAAAAACCAGGCTGTCTATTCACAGAACTTTGTAGCTGTCTTCATGCTGATTTAACCTCTGCACAAATTACCTTTATCTGGAAGCCACCTAGTCTGAGCCCTTTCCCAGGACATCCGTCCATTGGGCATATCTGCCCATTATCCCAGCACAGATGAGAATCAGTGGCTCAGGATTGATGTACACCTGTGTGACTTAGCAGGGTGTGCTCTGGTTCACATGTTATCAGCTGACCTGCGGACTGAGGTTAACTGCCTGGGCCGTCCATCATGCCTATGTAATAGGGTCCCAGGAGAACCTCTGAACACCAGGTTTGGGTGAATCAGTACCCCAGTTAGTGAGGCTGCTGTTCCCTTAGAGATGGTGATTCCTCAGGAGTAGAATGATGGATGAGAAGGAACACTGTATGTACCTTTTGGGAACCTACTACACACACCATTTTATTTTGACCATCACAACAACCCTATGAAGTAGGTATTGATAGCCTATTCCACAGACGATGAAGCAGAGAATCAGGGAGGTCAAGTAATTTGCCAGAGGTCACCCAGCTTGAAAGTGGAGAGAGGAGCTAAGACCCAGGGATGGTAGCAATGTTCCTGATCCACGTCTGCTGTTCAACTTGCTGCATGTCTCTGGGTAAGTCAGACTTCATTGACCGTGGACTTCATTCTTCTCCTCTGTAACATTGAAGTTTAGCTGTTGTAATAAGTTGGGGCCAACTGTGAGGTCAGGGGGCACAGGCTCCATATAAGACCATGCTCACTTCTGACACCAAGTACAAATTCAGGGGGTTCCTCACATCACCCTTGGGTTTCCGCATTCACCAGGAAGACTCACAGACCTTGCTGAAGGCTGCAGCCCCCACAGCGATGGTTATCCAGCGTGCACATGAAGATCAGAGAAGGGAGGAGCGACAGCGCACAGACCCCACGAGGGTTTCCAAGGCAAAACTCCTCGTCCCCTCCCCGTGGAGCCAGGAGGGGTGACTCTCTTGGCACTGATGTGTGACAGAGCCCTGGGGTAGTGCCAGCTGGGAGGCTCACCCAAACCTGGTGTTCAGGGGTTCTCCTGGGACCCTGTTACACAGGCATGATGGACGGCCCAGGCGGTTAACCTCAGTCCGCAGGTCAGCTGATAACATGTGAACCAGAGCACAGCCCACTAAGTCACACAGTTGGCCCTCTGGCATGGCCAGCCCCACCCTACCACTGTGGAGGGTGGCCACATCTACCAAAGATCCAGTGTGGCCAGCCCCTGCCCTAAACAAAGGCACTCCTGTCAGGTAGGATGTGCATTACCTCCCAGACGCCGAGGACAAAGGCCAGCCTTGTCTTGGGGAAAAGCCAAATTCCTCACCCCACAGCTGTGACGTCCCCCAGGTTTTCCACTCGGGGGGAAACTTTGACTTGGAGCAAATTACTTGACTTCCCTAATTCTTGGGGCACTCTCCATGATCACGCCCACAGACCCATGCCCCACTGGACTGGTCGCCTAGTGCCAGCTCCAGCCCAGTCCATTTCAGACTACTCATCTGGTTTCCAAATCTCTATTCCGTCCTGCCTGCTGCTTATTAAATACTTGGTTTAGTCAGAGCATGTATTTATTGACCTGCAACTATGTGCCAGGCACTGTAGCAGGGTTGGCTACGTGGATAAATATCAACCTTGAATGCAAGTAGTGTATGAACAAGGGCACAGAGAGGGGCCTCAAAATATGAGCTATTTTGGACAGATGTTCAATTGATATTATAAGTATCGTGGTTGGAATATGGTTAAAAGAACATTCTCTTGGAAAGTTGCTTACAGACTTCCCAGAGAGTTAGATGCCCAGCACTGGGTGTGCTTCACCCAACAGATGCGCCATGGATCTGGCCCAAGGGGGCCGTTGGAGTAAAGCCCAAGGCAGACCTCAGCCTCACTAAGTACTGCACAGGAATCCTAAACAAAAAGACAGAAAAGTCTTCAACTGAGGAGGAGGAATGGTTTTTCTCTCACTTGGGTTTTCCAGCAGTTTATCGTTGCTCTAACATTTGCTTCTCCTTATTCCATGTGTTTTCTCAGCCTGGAATTGCTGCCAGATGTTCAGTATGCCTTTGGGCTTCCTTTCCAACCTGCCTACAAGGGGCAGTTTACTCTGGAAGAGAAAAGTTTGTCACTGAAAATCATGCAGTACTTTTCCAACTTCCTCCGGTCTGGGTGAGTGGGCCCCATGCGCGGGGCTGTCCATGGGCCGCCCCTGCCCTCGCCGAGCACAAGGCCACACTGGGCACCTGGGCTCCCACCCTTTCCGCCCTAGGTGCTCCTGTCACCTGCTGCTGCCCTCCCTGTCTGTCCCCCCTTCCAGCCTAGACTGCCTTTGCACACATTAACCCTGTTGAAGAATATTTCCAATCATATGGTCTCTTGTTTAGCCATACTTGGTGGCCCCAGGTCAGGGTTTCTCAATCTCAGCACCAGGGCTGCATAAGTCTCGCATTGGGGCGTCCTATGCATTGCAGGCCTTTGGCAGCATCTCTGGCCTCCCCCTACTAGACGCCGGTAGCATCTCAGCCCGCATTCCAGTTGTGAGAACAAAAATATCTTAGGCATTGCCAAGTCCCCTGGAAGGCAAAGTCACTCCAAGTTGAGAACCTCTGTCTTTTGTTATCAAATTAAAATGCTCAAGACCTTTCTAGCACCCACCCCCCCATTACATGCCTCTACTCCCTACCACGCAGCGTACTCACTGTTCCCACTTCCAAAGCTGGTTCCTGTTGTTCCTTCCACCCTGTGGTTTCCCTGTCTCCCTTTATCTCTTTGCCAGATGTACATTGGTCCCCTGGCACAGTACTCCATCCCCTGGAAAGGTAAAAGTCATGGCTCAGCTTAAGCTACTGACATTCTGAAACAAAACCCAACCAAATTTTAAAGAAAAACAAAATTGAACTTTATACAGTTGGGGGAGTTGAGCAGAAAGACATTTCTCTTAATTCAGGATTTAGAAGATGTGTTGTGAGGTAGTGACATTGCAGGTGGGCCTTAAAGGAATAGAAGGATATTCAGGTAGGCAGAGCAGGAGGCCGTCGCCGAGAGGAGCACCTGTCAGCAAAGGCACCTCAGGCTGACGGGATGAGAAGCAGACCTTGTTTGGTGAATGGCAGGAGGCCGGCTGGGGCTGGCACACCGTGGAGGACAGGCCCGGTGGCAGGTTTAGGAGGGGCCCGAGGGTGTGACACCTCCTTCACAGGGAAGCCGACCCGTAGGTGGCAGACGAGTCTGCCTGGCTCGAGGCCCACCCTGCCACCCAGGCCTCGGACAAGGGTATTCCAGAGACTGGCTGCGGTGTCCAGATGGGAGGACACTGAGGTAGAAACGGACATGTGACCTCCAGAGCATTCAGAAAGGCAGAAGGGCAGCTCCAGGTCCTAATAATGCTGCTGTGTCATGAAGCCCTGTCGCCCTCTGCTAGAACCGGCCTAAGGGCAGAGAGTCAGATTTAACTGTTTGCAGGGGAGCATTGCCGAGCACCGCCCTGGAATCCATCAGGCAGGTTCAGAGCCTGAGGTGACACCTGAAGATGTGTCATCTGGTCCTCAGAGACCACAAGTACAAGAGGGAAGTGAACCCAAGTGTCAGAGGGAAAGATAAGCTTCCCTCATGGATGTTTGGTTCTTATCGTTTTTCCAGAAATCCCAACTACCCTCATGAGTTCTCAAGGAAAGCACCTGAATTTGCAGCCCCCTGGCCTGACTTTGTCCCCCATGTTGGTGGAGAGCGCTACAAGGAGTTCAGTGCCCTGCTCCCCAATCGACAGGGCCTGAAGAGGGCCGACTGCTCCTTCTGGTCCAAGTACATCCAGTCTCTGAAGGCGCCGGCAGGTAGGGAAACCTGAGCAGCAGCGGGCCGGCAGGGGGCGAGGCCGGCTGTTGATCCTCCACACTCGGTGGGATGCACGGAGCGCGCTGGCACCACTGGTCACTGGGATGCCATCAGCACAGCCCTTTCCCCTGAGGAGCTCACAGTCTGGGGGGGGTTCCTCCTTGCCAAGGGCCTCCTGTTCCGGTGGGGGGCAGGCGGGGGAAGTAAGAAAGAGAGAGGCATGGGGAAAGGACACTGGTGGTGGAGCCAGCCTGGAACATTGGTGTGGGAAGAGAAGTAGGGTCTTGAACTTCATCCTCACACCCCTTGGAGGCCTGGGTACAACATCCTGGAGAGGGAATTCTAGCCAGGGAGAAGTGGGCATCTCTACCTCTTCCTGCTGAAGAGGTGTTACAGGGAGAAAATGAACCATAACAAGGGCACTGGGAATACATGCAATGTCCTTAAGAAGGTTCCAGCAAGTCGGGGAGTGAGGAACATAACCAGTGAATGTTTTTCAGCTTCCCTGATGCCAGGACGGAAGTCTGCACCCAAGCTAGCGAGAGCCCTAAGGAGGGAGCGCTCCCTTCTCCCTGGAGGGCCTGGGAAGGCTTCCCGGGAACGGTGATGCTGTGTTGAGGTTTTCAGAGTGACAGGAGGTCCTCAAGCAGAGAGAGATAAGAGCAGAGCTTTCAGTAGGGAAGTGACCTTGGCCAACATGTTTTAGATTCTCAGCTCTGCTTTTAGCTTCTGAGGCCAAGTGGCTCTCTGTGGATGAACCCAAATCCAGTGCAACCTAAGCACGTCCCTACAGCCAGCCGGGTGATGAATCGGCTTCCAGACCGCTGAATACGCCCCACTGTGGGGCATTAGTGGGCAACACCCACTGGAGGCTGCCGTCTCTTAGAGCCAAAGGGGAAGGTGAGGGAGGAGAAGCCCTGAACCTGACTGCACCACACTTGCACTTCCTGTTTCAGATGACGCTGAGGACCTGCTGTCAGCAGGGCGTGAGGAGGAGGAGAGGCCAGCCGCCTCTGGGCTGAGAGAAGACCTCCCGCATCCCCCGGAGCCAGGCTCTGAGAGCTACAGCAAGTGACCAGCCCCTGAGACCTCCGCCGCCTTGCCGACCCCACCCCAGCCTGCCACCCTGGGCACCTTATTCGCTAAAATACCCACTAACTTTCAATAAAGTATCTACATTCAGTAAAGTGAAATATTGGCGACTCAGATTTGTTGATCGAAGACAGTCCTTAGGAGACACCAAACTAGAACTTAATAATCTTCCTGAGGTTTGAATCCAGACTGATGTGTCCTTCCAACAATTATTTATGGAGCATCCTCTCGGTGCACCAGGCCCTGTGCTGGGTGCTGGGGAGACAAGGGCCCTGTCCTCGAGAGGGACAAAAAGGCAGGTAAACACACATTTACAGTGACATGAGTAAAGAGCTCCACTGAGGCCAGACCCCAGAGTGACACAGCCCCACCTGCATGTTAGAAAGGACTCTCTTGTGAAGGTTCCAGAATGGAGGTAAGATGACAACTGGGCCAGTGCAATATTCTAAGCAAGGGATGGTAAGGTCTGAATCAAGGCAGTGAAAGACAGATCTGAGAACCATTTAAGAAGTGGACCTGATAGGACTTGGTTGTGAGAGAGGGGAGGAGCAAGGAGACAGAATCATCTCCCCTACTTTGGGTTGATTCGGTGTCTTGCCAATGGGTTTCAGCCCCTGGCAAGTTCGCTATGGATTCAGTGTGACCAAAGAAATGATGGTAGAATGTTCTTGGGATGAAAGGGCTCTATTTCCATGGTGGCAGGTCAATCACTAGAATCCCATCCACTCAGAGCAAGTCTGCGTGCAGCAAGCCGGGCTCTGCCTCTGGGCCTCTCTGCCCCTGCAGCTGTCTCAGTGGTTCAAACCAACCCACGTCTGGGTCCTCGTGACCTTCACGGGGCCCTATAAATTCTTCCTTCAAGAAGCAGACCATATTTCCTTTTGTATTTGAGCCTGAGGACAGAAGCAGAGCATGCAGTGCTCCACAACCTGAGGAAGGGGCTGCACCTCTCCCGGAAGAACCCGCGGTTGCCAGGTCCTTCAGGCTTTCCAGCAGCTTCCAAACCAGTTTGGGTCTCAACCGCGGAGGGGCCGATGCCTCCGGCACCAGCAGGGCCTCCACCCGCACCTGTTCGTCAAACCTCCGCTCCTCCATTTCTGGGGCTGACGGCTCCACTACATCCTTCACCTGCCCCACGGCCCCTGGCAGCCTGCACTCTCGTGCTGCTTCTCGGGCCGCTCCTTCGGGGGCCTCTGCTCCTTCTTGTGCTGCCTCCCCCAGGCCACCACGACATCCTTTACTATTTCCACAGCACTTCATAGTGACGCCATTTCAGTCAGCACAAATTTTCTTTCTCTTGGGGTGGACCCCAGTCCTCCACCCCTTCCCAGTACACATGCCCACTGGGGGACACTCAAATGCCTCCCTGTCCATAGGTGCAGCTGCTGAAACACTCCTCCCATGAGGGCAACCTTTTCTTTTCCTTGGTCAGCAGTGAATCCTGCTGATTACTGCCAATTGTCTTGCCAGTGGACAAGTCCACTATGGATTCAATGTGACCAAAGAAATGATAGTAGAATGTTCTTGGGGTGAAAGGGTTATACCCCACTTTATTCCCACTGTGGCGGGTCAATCACTAGAATTCCGTCCACTCAGAGAGAGTCTGCATGCAGCAAGCCCGTCTCTGCCACTGGGCCTCTCTACCCACCCAGCCGTCTCAGTCTCTCCTCGGCGCTGCCACCACTCCAGTCTCATCTCTGCTCTCTGGCAGCCTTACAGCCATACCACCATGTTGTGCAGAGTACTGGGGGGAGCTCTTTATATAGAGTCAATAACAACGTAATGCCCACATCTGTGTAGGGAGCTAGCCAACCAAGGTCAGGTGAGAATACTGGCCACAGGAACCTTCAGTTTATCCACATTTGGGTTTCCAGATAAGCAACATGTTTGTTATTCACCCTCCTAAGAGACATATCTATGAAGGCAAATCTTCTGTTTAAAAATCTGTCTCTCTTTCAATTACACATACACACAATTAACCCAAAGTAAAAGCAGATAGCTGGTTTACAGTTTGTCATTTGCACATATGATCTCACTTGATACTATACCAAACTGAGGGAGTCCTATGTTGGGACCATCACCCCCGTTTTACAGATGTGGAAGGTGGGGTTTAGAAAGGCTCATGATGTGCCTAAATTAACACAGGGAGGAAGAGGATCCCCGGTCAATTCAGGTCTTCTGGTTTCTGTTTCCTTACATTTCCTAGACTTCAAATAATTCTACAGCTATGTTGTGTGTCCTACAAAATCTACAGATAACCCCAGGTCGACTCTAACCTGTCTTATAAGGTCTATCGGTTAGGATGGTTCAGCATAAGTACCAAACACCCAACTAAAGTGCTTTGACTTAACTGATACTCCCAGGGGTGGGTGGTCCTAAGATTGATCTGTGGCTCAGTGATATCAAGGGCCCAGACTCCTTCCAGCCCTCCTCTCTGCCATCTTCAGCATATGGATAATGTCTCACTTCTCTGATACAGTATGGCTGCCACAGCTCCAGACATCATATCCCCTCCTGATAGCATCCTGTGACAGAAGCAAATGGAGCATGATAAAAAGGGGCTTCCCTTCAAGTGCCTTTTTCTTTTCTTGGAGGAAAATCTTTCTCAGAAATTCCCTTTGCATCTCACTGGCAAGAATGAAGTTGTGTCCCTGCTTTGACACTAATCACTGACAACAGGATGGGCTTACGATAATCTGATTAGACCAATGTGGGGAAAATGGAAGGGCCTATGGCCAGAATCCTCACCTGACCCTAAACTACTTGATGATGTAATTGGCTAATGTTTCCACACTCGCAGGCAATAAGCTATTATTGACCGAATCACTATATAAAGAGCTCTGTGCAGTGCTCAGGGCAGAGACAGAGATGGGGGTGGATTATGGACTATGGATAAAATGAAGGTTCCTGTGGCCAGGATTTTCACCTGGCCCTGGTTGACTAACTCACTGCACACAAGTGGGCAATGTGTTGTTACTGACTCTATATAAAGAGCCCTGCCCAGTGCTCTGGGTGACACGGTGGCAGGGCTGCAAGGCTGCAGGAGAGCAGAGCAGAGGCTGGAGTGGGGGCAGCACCGAGGACAGGCCCAGAGGACGGCTGTGCAGACAGAGAGGCCCAGAGGCAGAGACCGGCTTGCTGCATGCAGACTCTCTCTGAGTGAATGGGGTTCTAGTGATTAACCTGCCACCGTGGGAATAAAATTGCATATAACCCTTTCACCCCAAGATTGAGCTACTTTCATTTCTTAGGTCACGTTGAATCCATAGTGACCTTTCCCGGGGCTGAAACCATGGCTAGACATGGACCTGCAGACATGACTCTAGTGCTCCGCCCACCACAGGGAGAATAAAGCCGGTATAAACCCTTTCACTCCAAGAATGTTCACTGTCATTTCTCAGTCTCACTGAATCCCTAGTGAACTTACCTGGGGCTGAAACCCTCAGGCAAGACAGCCAACATGCCTTTTTCCCTAGAATTGCAGGTACTGCTGTGCCAACAAAGCTGGGGTGCAGTTAGTGGAGATGAATGGGGAGACAGCTTGTGGGTAGACGTGTAGGAGTTTCCCCCTTCACCAGCACCTTCGTGGGGGCTTTAAGTTAAGGTAGGCCTGAGTGCAGTACCGTGCTCTGCAGGTGTTCACAGCAGTGGCTTGGAGGAATCCCTGAAGCTAGGGGGCTGGCGGTTCCCAGCGTGGCCACTGGTTAGAATCATCTGGGCGCCGCAACGAAATCCCGATGCCCGTGCGGCTTCACAGATCCAGTAAGTCAGAACGCCGGTGGGGACGGAGAGGGTGAGGCGTCCGAATGCCGGTGCTCAGTCAAGAATGGACCCACCCTCCCCCTCTCTTATCTTCAGTGATCTCACCTGTACAGCGGATTCAGTTAAGTTTGTTGGGTGAGCGATGCTTAGCAAACAGGAAGCCGGAAGCATTTCTGTCTCTTCCTACCACTCCCCATTTGTGGTCAGCAGAATAATAGCTCCCCAAAGACGGTATGTCCTGACTCCTGGAACCTGTGTGCTTAAGGCTACATGATGTAGGGGGCATACAGTTGAAGATGGAGTTAAGATTGCTAATCAACTGACCTGAAGTCAGGGAGGGTATATGGAATTGCCTGGGTGGGTCCAATGTAGCCCCAGGGGTTCTTCAAGGTAGAGGTAGGGGAGGGAGGCAGACAGAGGGGCGAGCAGGCCGCAGGGTGACAAGGGCTTGACCCGACGTCGCTGAGTTTGCAAACAGAAGAAGGAAGCCTTGAGCCTCGGAATCGGAACAGCTGGAAAAGGTAAGGAAATGGATTCTCCTCCACAACCTTTAAAAAGGAATGCAGCCTGAGACCTCCATGTTAGCCCCCTGAGCTTCATGTCAGATTTCTGACCTATTGAGCTATAAAATAATAAATGGGTGTTGTTTTAAGGCTGTAAATGGGTATTTAATTAATTAATCAATTAATCATTAATCACAATTAGTTAATTACAGTAATTAATTGCATTATTAGTTTTCTAATACATTGTTACACCCGGTCAGAGGTATATTTTATCCCACCCTTAGACCAAACCTCAGGCATGGCTCCGTATTTTCCTGATAATAGAAGTCCACTCTAGGCCAATATCGAAACCACAACTCCACCATTATTAGTCCTGAAAATGGGTGGTTCGCGCCCTTTAACATGGTTGGAATGAGTGGTGGACTGGAGATGAGGGAACCAGTTCGGGTCACCCCCTCTGTAAGCCCTGCACATATGGTCTGCCACCGGATGCCACCTGCTATTTGTTTTCAGCCTTTGAAAACCAAGAGAGAAAACATCCCATTCTAACACCCTGTTAGAATAATAATGCTTACTTCGCAGATTCGCCCTGCTGATTAAGGGTGCTAATGTATGTTTGGGATGAGAAAATGTTAAAGGGCTGTCCACAAAGCCCTTATAATATATATATTATACTTAACAACCAATTAAGGTTACCTACTCTGAGCTGCCCCATGAGAAGGTAGGGATGGGAAATTGAAGGGATCCAGAGGCCGGGCTGTCTTGGCTCCCGCCCTGGAACAGCTCTCTGGAAAGTATGGCCAAAGGCACAACATATGGTAACTAGACTGAGCCGGAGGGAGCTGGAGGGGGCTGGAGCCCAGCTTATGATAAAGAAATTGAAAACCAGAGAGGAAAAGTGCCTGCCTGGGGTTCCCCAGCATCAGGGTTGTTTGAGAACCACGTCCTTCGGGTCCCCAGCCTCCAGGTTAGCATGCTTCCCCTTGCACCACAAGGTTTCCTGAAGTCCTTATCCATTCCCACAGAGGATGGGCCGACCTGATGTGATTCAGGACAGCCATGAAAACGTCCTAAACTCTCCCCTCTGCAAAGGTCAGAAAGGCCACTGTACACCCAACATCAAGGTGAGGGTCACCAAAAAGTCAGGAGGTGAACAGGGCAGTACTCACACTGAGGACCAGAGTGGCCTTCCGCTCCATAGGACAGGCATCACGGAAGGAAGCAGAGACATTGCTGGGATCCCAGTCATTCATCTGGGTCAGCTTCCTCCTGAGCTAGAAGTAACCTTAAAGGACAGAAAGATGAGGCAAATGACTTCCTCAAAGGAAAGTCATAACACCAGCCCACAAGGTCCTCTGCTTCCCAGACCCCTGCAGAGAGGCAGCAGTGTGCTGGCACCTGTGAGATGAGCACCACCCCTCCTGGACCGTGCCTGGCCGTCAGGCCGTGGCTCCACAGAGGTCTGAGATCATGAAACTCACCCGAGGAGCTTGTGAAAAATGCATAGGTCCAAGGTAGGGCTCATAAACCGATGTTTTCAAAAAGCAATCCCTGTACTAAAAGAAATATCTCTGATGCAAGTTTTTCTTATCCCATCAGTTTCCCAACAGTCCCTAGCGTGCTATCTAATGTTTGCAACCTTACACCACTGGTTATCCTCTCCTTTTTTACTGTCCATGCTCTTAGATTTATTTTATCCTGCAACCTCATCTAAGCCTTCCATACTTTGTTACATAGGGTAATTCCAACAACCGAAATCCAGTTCGCTTCACTTACCATGCTAAGACTTCGTTTTGCATTGTTCACAGGCCAAGCAGTATACTAGAATTATACCACCTCTTCTCTTGCTCCATGATACAACCCCTGGGCATTGACAGAGGAATATTTCTAGCTTCAAGATCAAACAGATTCTCTTTTGTTACAATTCATCATTTGCTCATTTGCTATGTTTTGGAGCAGTTTCTGTTTAGATGATAATACTATTAGAGCAGAGCTTCTTATTTGGCATTTATAACTGCTTGCCTGCTGTCTCTTTTCTCTCTCTCTCTCTCTGTCTTTCCTCTCCCTCTTTCTCCCTCGAACTCCTTGCTTCTATCATAACCTCAAGGGATGTGTATGTTTTCACATCACCCTTAGTGAGTCTCAGCCAGGTTTGGGAATCACTTGTCTTAAGGCTTTTGCTGTAGTGGAAAGTATATGGTTTTTGAAATCAGACAGGAGTGTAAGTTCTGACTCGGCAGCTCACCAGCTGAATGACCCAGAACAAACCCCTTTGCCAGCTGGGCATTAGTTTCACCTGGAATATATGGACAACCCTTTGTTCTCCAGGCACTGCCGTGAGGATCCTCTAAGGTGAGAAATTAACATCCCACATAATTAGAAACTGAACAATAATTAGAATATATATTGCTGTCTGGCTCATTCTCCACTTTGAGCCAGACCTTTTGCTCAGATACAAAGATGAACCATCTTGACATTTGAGGTCTAGAGGGAGGCTCAGACAAGCAAGCAGCCAGTCACAGTTTAATGGAATAAGTGCAATGGTAGAGATAAAGAAGAGGTTTCAGGAGCCACAAGGGGGCACCTATGTCAGACCAGAGAGAAAGGGGACCCCAGGCTGAGTATAAAGGACAAATAAAACTAAGCGTGGCATAGAAAGCTTGGGCATGTGGGGATGGTGTTTTCGGCATCCCTGCTGTGTGAGCAAAATCACACTGTGTTCCCAGCAATCAGGCAGAAGCCCTGGAGGTCTGACGACGTCTAGCCGGCTTCCACATTCAGGAACTGCCCCGCCTGCTAGGGGGAGCCGTGGAGATCCCAAACACATGGAGGTCCCTTCAAGGCTCCTGATCGCTGGTCGGCTCCCCTTCGTCCCAGGCTCCTGAGGCCCTGCCCATTGCCTTCCCTGTGATGGTCCTGCCCCCACCCAGCCAGGTGCTCAGGTTCCTCCTACTCCCAGAGCAAAACTACAGTCTGAGCCACATCCCAGCACCCCACCCCAGTGTGCCTGTGTGAGCTGAAGTTCTGGGCCTCTCTACATTCGGAAAGTGAGTGAGAGTCACCGTGGGGAAATAGACATGGGGGCAGAGGCCAGCAGACATCTCTCCCGAGGGCTGCCTGGCCTGGGTGTGGTCTGCTTTGAAGGGGGAGGTGGGCCCCATGTTTGGGCCTCTTCGGGTCCTTTTCTAAGATAACCTGGGGTCTTCTCATCTCTTTGTTTCCTTCATATTTAAACTGGAGCTCATTAGGCCTCCCTGCCTCTGCATGAGACTTACCACCTCCCTCCCTTGCCCTGGTCCAGCTGTACCCAAGCATCCTGGAGTCCAGTCGTGTGCCAGGCCAGAGACGGAGGTGATGAGAAATGGGGTGCTATGACACTCTCATGAAGAGATGAAATTTTTGTGTGTCTGACTGATAAGCTGGGGCCAACCGTGGAAGGGCTGGGGGAGGGGCTTCCAGGGAGAAAAATAGCAAACAAGTACCAGTAAGTGGCCCCCTGGACTCCACAGGCAGTGAGAAGACCCAGGAGTTCTGTGCCTGTTCTATTAGGTGGATGGTCGGTGTGACCACAGACACCAGTCTTGGTATCTGCACCGGTGTGGAGAAGCATGGAAATGCCAAAGCCACCATCCCTCCCTCCTCCTGGTGCCCTCCTTGCCATGGGCCTCGACCAGGTCCTCCCGCCTTGCTGAGGCTTGGTCTGTTTCACTGTAAAATAGGGGAAGAAAATGACCAGCTGCACAGAGTTGTGGGAATACAATGAAACTGTGGGCTCAAAAGCATGGCTGGCCTCTTTTGTGGCCTGGCAGGAGGAGCTTGGTTGTGAATGGGCAGAGGGCACACCTGCCTTTGAATCCAGACTTTGTACCTTGTTGGCTGTGTGTCCTAGAGCAAGTTACCTAACATCTCTGAGCACCTTCTGAGTTAGTGATAAAAGGCCTATATCTACCCCTCTTAGGGACGTTGTGAGGGGTAAATACATTAATGTATATCAGCAGCACATGAACGTGCTTGCTACACTGCAACTATTCAAGAGGCGGATTGTCATAATTAAGACTATGAGTACCTGGAGGTGAATTTCTCTTACGAGGCTTTTTATTTAGATTTTTCTGGCTTCTGCCATGGCTCTTCTCACTTTGCTCAACAGCATGTATTAAGCACCTCATTTGCTCCCATTCTCTACAGGACTGTAGTCTGAAGACTGAAGTCCACAGCCCATTGCCCTTTGAAGGATGGGCTATAAATATGTCAGGTCATTAAGAAGAGGAAGGAACGCACCTGAACAACCAAGAACATGTCAATCCGGCCAGGGGCGACCTCAGGGCCCAGAGCCTAGCCCTCCCCATGGGCTCCCCCTGACTTCTGCAGAACAGGGACTGCGGACCAGCCAGCTGTCCCCTCCGGCTGCCTCTAGAAACCACCCAGGGAAGGTCACAAATGCAGACAGGCTCACCCTTGGGGGAAAGAGGGAAGTGAGCCCTGGTGGGGAGGGTCCAGGGCTCGGTCCCTGCAGGCGCCTCTCTGTGTAGGCTGGAGGTGTCCTGAGTGTCTCAAACCTGGAGAGCCAGAGGGGAAGAGGGGGTGAGGCTTGACTGTGCAGCAGAGAAGTCCGATGATCTCAGGCAAGTTACTAACTCCCTGGATCCCACGTGTTTCATGTGTGCAAAGCCAGGCCCTTGAACAAGAGCGAAAATGCATGAAGAACACCTGACACATAGGCAGTGTTCAACAGAAGTCGGTTTCTTTCTCTTCCTCCTCTTTCTCTTTCTTCTTACCACTATCATCATTTCCATTTTGTATCCCCAGCACTTAGAAAAGTTCTTAGTACATAGTGGGCGCTCAGTGAATGCTTTTTGATGCAGAAGAGAGATCCCAGTTCCCCAGCTCGGAGCCTCTGCAAGTGCGTTCTCATGGAGAGACAGCATTTCCTGCGGAGTGTGGCCAACTGAATGACAGCCCTGCACAGGCACCCATGCTGCTCCCGGGAACCCGTGACTAGGCCATTACAGGGGAAGGGCCTTTGCCAACGTCAGGTTACAGACTGTAAGACAGGGAGAGTCCTGGGGTAGCTGGTTGGAGCCCTAACTAATCACAGGGTCCCTTAAAGACAGAGAACTCTCTGGCCCCAAACAGAAGAGATGAGGCAGAAGGGGAGGCTGTGGAGATCCCAAACACGAGATGCAGCCAGTATGCTGTTACTGCCCCTGAGCTGTGGGGCCTACATACAAGGACCAGACAGAGGCCCCTAGGGGCTAAGGATGGCCCCCAGCTGACAGCCAGCAAGGAAATGGAGACCTCAGTCCTGACCTGTAGAAACAGTACTAGAATAAATTTGTATTGTTTTAAGCCGATTTATTATGCCAGCAATAGAAAACCCATATAAAGAGTCTCCAGATTAGAAAGAGGTCAGAACTAAGCACTCTGGTTAATATATACATTCATCAAGCATTATTTGGAGTGTAACCGTCACCACCATGTGGGTGTCCCTGGAGAGCCAGGCACTAGGCTAGGCCCCCACGTAGCCCTCTTCCTTAAACATGATACCAGCTTTCAGGATATGTTATCACATGACTACCAAGGCCTGTGGCCCCTTTGCTGCCAGGCAGGGTAAATTAAGACCAAGACCTTGAGGCTGGGAGACTCTCAGGAATTTTATTGGAACTAAGCACAGCCTATGCGATGGGAGTCCAGCAAGGCTCCTAAGTGGAGATTTACCCCCAGTTCCCTGAGCCCCATGTTGCCCCAGTGCCCCTATGTCCTGCCCCCGTGACCTCCCCCACAGCTGTGTGACAGCTCACACCCATTTCTGGGTCCTGGGAGAGGGGGCAGGGGCAGGAAACGTCACCGGGCGGAGGGCTGATTGTTCCATCCACGGTGAACTTTGGTGTGTCAAGTCGGTCACGCCCGTCCCCTTCGGGGTGAGAAGCCGCCGTTCTCCTTCACCTCTCCTCCTGCCCTCTGGGCTGAGACTGCGCCAGAGATTTGGGTGCATACTGCTCTGGGCAGAGACGTGGCCGACTCTATCAGCTGGGCCAGAAAGAACCAGAACAGTTGCTGGTCTTCAATGCGCTCCTCCTTAAGGATCTCCCGGGCGCCTGGGGAAGGAGGGAGACCGGCAGACCAATCCTTTCTGAGTTCACATCCAGTGTTCACAGCACATATCTGCCCTGGTCTGATGATTAGTTCCATCTCCCTTTTACTGGTGAGAAAGTACATTTGGGGGAAGTCGCAGAGTGCTCAGGAACGTCCAAAAGGAGAAGCTGATGCGAGACGTAGGTCGGGACTGTCCTTCATCAACGACAGCGGGGAACCTAACCCTGGCGAGGCTGCTCCCGCCAGGCACTGTTCTGTGCCCCACAGGGAAGCCCTCATTTCCTTCTCACATGAAGTGAGGGGTGAAAATCCATTTCACCCAAGCCCAGAAGAGTCAGAAATCCTGCTCACAGCTACACCCTGAAAGATGCATCTGGGCCTAGGAGTCTGATGTGAAGGAGGGAGCCGTGCATGTCTTGCGTCTCTGCCTCTGAGCAGTCCGAGGAGGAGGGGGCTTCTCAGCTGGCTCTTTGACGGGTGGGGTGGTGTAAACCAGGCAGCATGAGCCGAGGGCCGCTGTCAGGAAGGCCTATCAGGAGGCAAAGTTGTGTTCAGCATGCCGCGGGGTGCTCCAGATGAATCAAAATTGACCTTGAAAATGTCCTGGAAAGTCAGGAAAGACAGTCATGATATGGGCTCTCTTGATGAGGGAGTGGCTGGAGGTAAGCAGGCTGGGCAAGACTGGGAAAGGCCTGGGGATTTCAGCCCCCAGGAGGATCCTAGGCTTAGGACCAAAACCATCCCCCCACCTCCAGGCCTAACCAGCTGCCCTTCTGCAGCCCTAGATCTTTCTGGGCTTTCTTGGTACAGTCCTGGAGACTGAGCCCAGGGCGACAGCAACCTGGGGAGGACCAACAGGGGCCTCCGGGGGCACCCCACGGTGACTTCACTGGCCGCAGAGCCACCCACGCAGACAGGTGACATCATAACCACAGCCACGGGCTGGCCTGCTGGGTGACAGAACAGGCCCCAAATAGCCCCCACGTTTGTTCGCCATTCAGCCTGAGCAGGGTCCCGGGGGCCTCCCTGTCCCACCCCTGCGGTTCTTCTGGAATCCCCCTAGGGTGCTTCTCAGATCGACTGGTGACTTACAGCCTTGATTACAGCAGCATAAAGATCATCATGAGAAGCAGACCAGCAAAAAAGAGAAAAATGCAGTCACCCCAAACACCACCACCCAGAGTCCCTCACAACCTTTGGAGGAAATCCTTTCACTTTGTACACTTAGGAACATATTCCCATATCAGATAATTACTCGCACATTTAAATGACAAAAAAGCCCATATGCTACATATTATTTTATAGCCTACTTATAAAACATTTTTAAATCAAATGTGGACACTTGCTGTGCCATTAATTATTCTTTAAGTAGACTTAATCATGGTCTATTACACTAGTACTGAATCTTGCATTGTTAGAGGGAGAGGAGTAAAAATCATATGCAGTCAAAATTACCCTTGAAAATCCCCAATACTGTCCACTAGGTACAGCGGTGGTACAGAGCGTGCCCTGCGGGGTCTAACAGGCAGATTTCCTCTCAGGTTGGAACAGATCCCCGTTTCTTCGGATGATCACGAAAAGAAGTAGATGGCTTACCTTTATAGGCATTGATTTCTAAAAATTCTCTTATTATTTTCACCAGGCCCTTATTATTACTGTTGCCTAATGGATAGAGTTAGATATTTACAAACTAAATGCAAACTGGATACAATTTTACCTCGTTCTACTTTGCTGGACATTTCTCAGCCCCATTTTGACGTCCTCATTGAGGGTCAGGGAGATGTTCTGAGGGCCCCACATGTCCCACCACAGAGACTGGGCTGTGGAGAGCCATAGTCCTATGGAGTGTCACAGCTTGCAGGGACACTTAAGATCATCTTGTCCCTTACTGCTGTTTTCTAGATGGAAACAGCCTTGGAGAGAGGAAGGGACCCCCAACAAGTCCACAGTGGCTGGATGCACACTGTCAGGGCCCCCTGGCAGGCCTGGGGGGATTCTGGGGGTGATGAACAGTCCCCACCAAACAGCTCGACACATGATCTGTCGTGGCCAAGGGGCGTCACTGGACTTTTTTGTGAACAGAACTCCTGGAGTCTTTTTATGAACACAACGATCCCTTGAGTGTTCACAGGCAATGGATGTTGTAACTTTCCTGATCTTCACAATAACTCTGGCGTGTAGACCAGAGTGCCGATTATCATCATCCACATTTTACAGATGGGAAAATTTAGGCTCAGAAGGGTGAGCAACTTGCCTGGGATGATGAAGCTGGACATTGGGGTCTCCGATGAGTCATTCATCTGACACTGCAGGGAATTTCTTCATCGCAGTGCACTTCCTCTGACCCACTGTGTTAGGTAGGCTGTTTCATAAGACAGTGGAGAAATTGAGCTGCTTCTCAGGAAGCAGAGTCGGGAGGGAACCTACTGAGCAGCCGCAGTGAGATTAAAACACAGGGCTCCTGACTCCAGGCCAGGGTTCTCAGGGCTTTGTTCATGTGTACAGAGCATTTATGTGACTTAGGAAAGGTACTGGCTCCCCTCTGGGGAGGCCTCTGTAGGCTCCTGGCTTGGTGACAGATGACAGGTGGATTCCAGCCGCTGTGCTGTGTGTGACAGAAGCTCAGTGACGCTACGTGCAGGGTACAGCTCCCTCGGCCCGACCCAGCACGTGGGTCTGTGCCTGCACAACCCGGTTCCCTGCCGATGACTGCAGATCTCTATGGCCGTGGTGGACATGTATTTGCTGTAGTTTTTCTTTCCTCCTCAGTTCATTGTGCAAGTTCTAACGATGCAGCATTTCTCCCAGCCTGGCAACCCCTCCTCAGTCCTGCTGGGAAAAATCAGAGAACAGAGTGGGTACATCAGGCTGCTAAAGATTGGGTAATAAACACAACCCACAGCAGATCAGGAAGTAACTTAAACCATGACCCTAGATGCCCTGATTTCCTGCCATCCTACCCCTGGGCAGTGGTCTTCCCCATCCTTCTCCCAGGCCAGCCTCCCACTTGTCCTGGCACTCATCCAGGGAGAATTCTGCCAGCTTCTCTTCTCCTTCCAGACTCTGGACTCACTTCGTGTCCATCAGGAAAAATCAGCAATTCCTCAAAGTTGTAAGTTAAGTCATCTTCATCTATAGCCAGTCTCTGTTCACAGCCTGAGTGGGGTGAGGGACAGAGGATTGCTTTTCCTACTCCAGAAGGACCACTATGGCATTTTCTAAGTCAGAGAGCCAGCCACCATCTTTAGCCACACCTCCCTTCCCATCTTTTCTCTCCTCAGCTACTCAAGCCATTTCAGGGGCTCCTTAGCATCCACTATGCAGGTTCACACCTGTCCCCTGACACTGTGCTACTATACTAGCCAGGGAGCCCGCATTGGTTGTGGGCTAGCACAGTGTGAGTGAGAAAGCAAAGCTGCCGTTTCTTTACGTGTGTGGGCTCACATACACTATGTGGGGCTGGAGGCCCTGTGTGTGTCTACAAGTGGGGCTGGAGATTGTGTGTGTGCACAGGCACCTTGTGCTGGTCCTGGAGGTGGTGTGTGCGTGTGTGCACATGTGAACATACGTGAGCTGGGCTGGAGGGCAGTGGGGTGCGGGGCAGTGAGGCATTTGTATGTGATTTGAGATTCAGGGGCGGCCTCTTGCCAAGTGGTTTCCTCTCAAGCTCAGAATCAGCCCATATGGTCTGGGGTGGAAAATACTACTGTCAGCAGCCAGTCCCTGACTCATTCCGAAAGCCTGCAGACCTGCCACTGAGCCTAGAGTCTCACACTCACCAGACCACCGGTTGTGCCTCTGAGGACCCCTGTTCCTTCCCGATAGCCCAGAGGGGCCACAGAAGCCCCTTATCACACCCGTCACCTCCACTCCCTCCGTCCTGAAGGCTCTCATCCCCAGAACACAGCTTGATCTGCCATTGCCACAGGTCTGCCAACTGAAAGCCATCCCTACTCACTGGGAGGTCCTGGAGTGTCTTCAAAGTCCCACAAGTCCTAGGGCCATATATGCTCTGCCATCCCTTCATTTCTCTCCTACTTGCACTCGCTATAGGGACCTGACACCCAGAGCCCTGTACACACATGTCTCTGCTGAGACAGGAGGCACTGAGGCCGTGTCCAACAGAGAAACCATGAGACGTCTGCTTTGCGTGCCACAGAATGGGCACCCACCCGGGCCTTTCCCCTGCCTCTGCTCCTTCCCCTTGGGGTGAGGGTGTGTGAGAGCCCAGGGAACTTTTTTTGAGCAGGTCCTCAGAAGGGCAGGCAGCCACTGTGCATTGTAAAGGTGGCTTCCAAAGGCCACATCAAAGGCTCCCTTTGCTCCCAGGATGGCGCTGCCTGCAGGCCTGGAGCTGTATCCTGTCGGCAGGATCCCGTAGTGCCCTGAGCTGATGCATGTGTAGTTCACTGGGTGAACCATCCCTGCTGACAAGGGAATCCGTGCTGCTACTGGGCTGGAGCATGCTGGAACCAGTGCTGGTGTTCACAGGTGGCGCACATGCAGGTGGGGGCACCTGCTGACTAGGTGGTGCTCTTGCCCTGTCTTTTGTTAAATATTTTCCTCTGGGGGCTCTCTACCGCCCACCCACCCCCAGCCGCTCACAGCCAGCTACGTGCGTACATTTGGAACCTTGCTGCCATTAAAGAGTTCTTCCTCTACTGGATCCCTCCTTGCCGTGTCTGTCCTTGGTTTCTGCATCAAGCCCATTTGTGGCCAGGCTCCAGAGAAGCCCTATAGAATGACCAGAGCAATCCAGCAGGCGCTCCACACAGCCCAGGAGAGGGCTGCCTCATGAAGGTAAAACTGGGCCCAAAGGAAACGGATGCTGCCGTTCCCCGGCCGCGTGACCCTTGCTTGAAAAGTCCTCACACAGGAAGTTCATTTCCACCTGACGAGCCTTCTAATTATTAATGCAATGGATTATGAATTATAATTGCTGGCAACCAAAACAGATGAATAAAAATTCAGCTTAAAGTCTATTTTGAGCCCTCATTTTTGCCAGGTGACCGAAAATACAGTTTAGTCATTTTTATGGGCAAATGGAGTCACTGCTGAGATATACCATCCCAGGAGCAGGCACTGCCGTCTCCTCCCTCACCGGCTAATGTCTGAAGTCTGGAGTCTCAAGGCGTTGATGGAGACTGGATGTCTGGTTCATGTCCCCATCTGTCCCCTAATGACACCCACTGAATGTAAATGTTCTCTTCCAGGATCTCAGGAGAACAGCGGCAGGGCAGGCTTGGCTCGATGTGAGAAGCAAAGCTGGACTAAAACTCAGCAGCTTGGCCACAACCCCCCATTGTCTTGGCCATTGCAAGAAAAGAAATGAGTAATCAGTCCTTTGATTTGTAGTACATGCTGCGTATTATTTGTGATCACTCTACAGTTTAATCCCCAGTGGTATTACAGGTGATTTAAAGGAAGTTGTTGGAGAAGAAAACTTGGCCTCAACAGACAGAAGCTGCCACTTGACATGGAATAGGAATACGGGCTTTGGAGAAAAAGACATTGGCTTGCAAATAAGAGTGCGAACTCTATTACACCCAAGAATTAAAATGTGATCAAAAACCATTCTTGACCAGGCTGAGGAATCTGTGTTGAAAAGAGCCAGCCTGAGGAGAGAGAGCCACATTTTCCCAAGCGCCCCTGGTTCTTTTCTTTTTAAATGTTCTTTGCTTTTTTTAATTGCAAAAGTCACACAGATGGGTTATGGGAAATTTTTTAAATGTAAAAATTGTATAACTAAAAAAATTAGCAGTCACCAAGAGTCCCTCCAGGAATTCCAGAAATAACCATTGTCAACATTTTGACATATTTTCTTCTGGCCTTTTATCTCCAGCAGTGGGTCTGTGTAGATTTGCAAAGTTACACTCATTCTTTGCATATACTTTGCATGTTTTTTATTGCATTTTTGTTTTTTTACCATCTACCATTTTATCATGAGCTCTTTCAATTTTCCATTACACTTATCTGTGAAGCCACCACAGAAGAAGATGAAAGAGAAACTTAAAAAAAAAGAAAATCTATCCTTTCTTGAGAATGTACTATGTGTTTAGCATTGAGTGGCTGACATATCTCATCTCTCCTCACAGGAATCGAGGGAGGGAATTACTGCCTCTTCCCCCATTTTAGATCAGGAAACTAAGCCCGGGGTGGATAAAGTATTTTGTGTGAGGTAATAGATACTAAGTGGTGGAAATAAGAATTGAACTGATGCATATGATTCCTAAAGTCAAGCTCTTCACCACTACCACACCATTCATTCATTCATTCATTTGTTTGTCACTCCAAAATACATCACTGATCAGAATAGTCAAAAAGAAATGCCCTCATGGATTACATTCTATTGGTGGTCAGTGGGTTGAAAACAGACAATGAATAAAATACAGGCAAACATTTTACAGTATAGCACATGGTAAATACAGTGTAGATTTCCTTGGTAAGTCTATGGAGAATAAAAAAATAAGGAAGGCAGAGGTAAGATGGGATAGCATTGCAATGTGAGATAGGATGTTAAAGGAGATGCACTGACACACGATATTGGAGCAATGCCTTGAAGGAGGTGCAGGAACAAGCCAGGTGGATCTCTGGGAGAGAACATCCAGGCAGAGGGAACAGCACATGCAAAGCCCCTGAGGTCAGAATGTGCTTAGACTGTTGGAGGAACAGAATGGGGTGGGTTTAGCTGGGGTAGAGTGAGTGAGAGAGAAAGTGGGAAGAATAAGATTTTCATTTTGAGTCAGAGATCCAGTCACTCTTATAAGCCAATGTAAAGACATTGGCTTTCCTTCAGAAGAGGTGGGAAAGCATTAGAAGACTCCCAGTAGAGTGATATAATACAACTCATATTATAAAAGAATTCTTCTGGGTTTTGCACAGGAAAAAGACCATAGAGGGAGCTCTTAAAAAGAGAAAAATTAGGAAGCTACTGTAATGATCCAAGCAAAGTTAATGGGGATTGAACCAAAGTGCTAGCAGGCAAGGGGAAATGTGCCAGACCAGATCTATCTGGGGGAAGACAGAAAGGACACAAGAGTTTGGGAGTCCTGAGTTACTCTAGTTGAAGTGTAAACTTTTCCAGTTAAGTGAAATCACCTGGGAGGGACTGTGTCCTAGAGAAGAGAGGCGTGGGAACCCAGCCCTGGGCCATTCCCATAAGTAGAAGTTGAAAAGGTGGTGAGATAGAAAACGAACCTCTTTTGGGAGCCAACTCAGCAAATTGTGGATGCTGGACATGCATTCGTTTATCAAATCCACACTCCAATCTTATGGGAAACAGCATTCTCATCTTACAGAGGAGGAAACTGAAGCAGAGAGAGAAGAAAAGGATGATCCTAGGTATAGAATAAGGGAGTAAAATCTGGGATTGAAGCGTTTTTCTGGATGACATAACTGTAAAGTTTCCGGCCTGACTGCGCCTTACACCTGCACATCAGACAAGCCAGTGTGGAAGCCACGCTTCTCTTTCTACCCCAGCCCTCAGCCATGGGAGAAAGGGAGTCAACTGCTGCACACGCCAGCGTCCTCCCTCCTTGGGTGGCATGACTCTGAGACATGTCCTACCCTCCCTCCCAGGGCTGCCAGGGGATTGGGCCCTGCTGCCCACGGTCACCACCGTGGGCGGATAGTGTTCCTTCCAGTCCCTGCCTCACTACATTATTCTTAGTGGCATTTCCCCAATCCCCTTCCAAATAACCCCATTGCCTTTGAATTCTTATCTTAGGGGCTGCTTCTGGAGAAACCAAATGTAGGCTGCTTTATATGAAGAGCAAAGCCACAGACATGGGGAGCAGCCCAGACGAGCTCCGTGGCATTGCTGTGTCCATGGCCTGTGGCGCACGTGGATGGGTCAGCACGTATGCCGAGCCTGCCTCTGTGAGACACGTGTATCTGGGCACACATCCTGTGTGCACATAGGTGGGTGTCCACGCCTGTGGGCCATTTATAAGTTAAAAACGGAAAAGGAAAATGCTAGCAGCTTTTTATGTAAATACCGAGCAGCCAGAGTACTTTTCTTTTGCTTCTAGTCATTTCAGAGTTTCTGAAGCTTTGCTGTTCCTCCCCTTGGATGGAGGATGAGAGTGGAGGCGGGGAGAAATGAGGTTATTTTTGTCCTGGGGATTTCAGGGTCCCTCCTTTTATGCATGTCTTCCCTCTCCTTTCCACTCACCCGAGCACCTGGGGGAAGATCTTCTGGGGAGAGGACATTCCTGTAACCATGGCAAAGCAGGTGGCCCGTCTGCTCCTCTGGCTCGAAGAGAATTCACTGAAAGACACCACCCCGTCAGCCACCCCGCCATCCTGCCCAGGGGCTCCCGAAACATAGGTTTGCAATCCACCTCCACTCGTGACAAAGTCAGGTCATTCAACCCCTCTGTGTCTAGGAAAGAGGATGATGGCGCCTGCTTCGCAAGCCCACAGTGGGGCTGTGAGCCTCAGATGAGTCCAGGAGTCAGTGGACAGCGCTCTAAAGGACAGACTCCAGAACCAGACAGACATAGGTTCAAATCCCAATCCTGCCGTTCCTATGGCATTGAGGAGTAAATTAGCCCCTCTGACCTTCTGTTTCCTTATCTGTAAAGTGGGGATTAAAGAATTTTAAATCTCATTAAATGAGATAAGGTAAAATACAAATTACACAGCCCGTTCGCTGTCATATAGGATACGTTTATGTATGTCAGTTTCCTCCTTTCTCCCTGTCCAGCGGTTTCCTGGGAGAGTGCGGGGAAAATAAAGCAAGTGCAGGTGGAAAGGAATAGAAGTTTGAGGCAAGGAGCGTTTGTCTTTGGGTTATAACTAGTGCAGAACTCATTACAACATTATTTTAATCCAATTCACAAAAAACTTTCCTGCAGCAGATAATAAAGATGATGGGCAGAGGATGAATAGCTGTAATATACGGAGATCTCTACTATTGACAAGACAGACTCAAACCACCCAATAAAAATGAGTGAAAGTACAAAATAAGGCAATCCAAATGAACAATAAATAGGTTAAAAGATACTTAAATTCACTAGATGTGAAGGAAATAAAAATTAATTGCTGGTGGGAATACAAACTGTCAGAAGTTTAACAAACCAACAAGACAACATCTATTAAAACTTTAAAACATATGTTCTTTATTTAACCCAGCAATCCCACTTTTGGGGCTCAATTGCTTAGGAATGAAAGCATCAGCATTTAGAATGCATGCATACACACAGTTAGGAGAATGTTTAAATACGTAATACTACACGATACCACGGAACACTTGGGATTATTTAAAGAGCATATTTGAATTACATCAGTTGGATTTCTATGACACACCCTGTGTCATTTATAAGTGTGTCATTTATAAGTGATCAAAGTGAGATGGAAAAAGGTGTGTTTATTTTACATTATGTCATTTTGGTAAAGAAAACAATGATTTAAAAATCTCTATACATGGATGCACACACATGTGGCTGATTCCACGAGCAGAGTGGACAATATGAGTGTGCACATCTCACTGGCAGCTCTGATTCCTCAAGGTGGGGTGAGGGGGTGCACTCATAGAGTAAGGACCAGGGTGAGGAAGTCAGAAAAGGGAAAGTAAGAAAAGACCAGGGCAAGAGGACTGAAGGCATGTGCAACAGAATCCCACTTAGGTGTGTATGTGACTACATGTATTACAGATTCAAGAAAAATTAAAGATTCCATCAGATGTATAATCAACTTACTTGATGGAAGGACATTATACCTTGTTGAGTGAAATGAAAAGAATAGCTATAGTGAAAATACTAATGAGTAGGACTTGAACTATCAGTGACTTAAGAAAAGGACAGTCCCAGCAAAGGGAGGTGCAGGTGCGAAGGCACAGACCTGCAACATGTGAGGTGTGTTCCTGGGCTGGAGTACCTGGTCCCAGGGTAGCTGGAGAACATATTACAGGAGAAATGACAGCAGGGGTGTAATTAAGGCCACAGAAGGTGGAAACCTTTTGTGCAATGACTGGCCAACAGGAGAAGAGGGAAGGCAGAGGAAGCCAGGAATAAAGCAGGGCATCTAACGGTGCGGATTTTCTCATCTGAAACAGTAGAAAATGCTTAGACTCCATGTAAATCTAATGAACTGGAAATAATTAAATATTAAAATATAACCAATGAAAAAAGTGAGGGTGGGAGAGAAAGGGGGATGATGCCAAGGAATTAAGAGTCTCAATTCATTCAATATTTATGTGGTCCCTGCCATCTCCTGCGAGGGGAAAACACAGAATTAAACAAAAAGTACTAGTTTCATGCTCCCACTCTAGTGAAGGAGAGAGACAATTAAAAAACACAAATAAAAAAGAATGCTATATGGTGATGGTGGTAAAGGATGGAGAGTGAGAATGCCGGACCAGTAGCTGTTATAAACAATGTGGCGAGAAAGACCTCCCTTAGGAAGTGACAACAGGGCAGGGAGCTGGGGGACTTACCGTGCACACCCCACGCTGGTACCTCACAGAAGAGCATTCTGGGCCAAGGAGCCAGCAGGTGCATGGACCCAGAGCTTGGAAAGCCCAGAATGTTCTAGAAACAACATGAAGGCAGTGTGAGAAGAGTAGAGTGAGAGAAGGAAAAGATGGGAGGGGAGGGAATAATATAGTTTAATGCCCTTAAATACAGAGGTGTGGGCATATTATTTAATGTTAAGGAATTATTTACCATGGAAATGACAAACAAAAGAGTCAAAATAGCAACTTCTGGTGTGGGAGTTTTACACTGTTTGAATGTTTTTTTCCCTGTGAACACATTGCCCTGACGATTAAAAAAATAAAGTGTTCCTAAGTGGACAGAACAACACAAAATAGAGAGAATAAGTGACAAATGAAGACTCACCTTGATGAATGGCAAATAGAGAAGGTATCTTCTAGAATTGACTCCAAAACTGCTTTAATGAGTTTAACTTTCTCCTCCACCTTCTATGATCACAGCCAAGGTTATGGGCAATGTGATTTGACATTCACAGTCATCATCTCAAAATCCTTCAGCTACATGGAGCATTCCATTTGAATGCTCAGCCTATGATATTTTATGATTTTAAAAAATAATTTTAAATTATTTTATTTCTGTGAATATAAAATATATGTTTACGATAGAAAACTCTGAACTTCAAAATAGAATGAAACAAACTCAGCCATGATTCCATCAGCTATGAGGTATTTCAGTTAATTCTATGATATGTTTCTCCTTCTAGGCTCTTTTCTGTAGTTGAGATCACGTGGCGTAAATAAACTGCATTCTACTTTTTTCCTTTTTGCTTAATGTTCTAATATTGATTCTCCGGTTTCTTAAAGAAAAAAAGAGAAGAGTGATTTTTTTTTAGAGAGATCATATAAAAGATGATAAATGCCATACCTCTTAATTAACCGGCATTTTCAAATGACTAGAATATTCCACTTCCCAAATATTCCGAAAGTGCAAAGTTCATCACTCAAACTGTATATATTTACAGATTCATTTGAAGTTAACAGGCATGCAAATTCCATACATGTAAGTGCACCCTGGGTCAAAAGAAAGTTCAAAAGAGGTTTATATCCTTCAATCCGTCTTAGCAAGCTCTCAAGTGCTAAGCCTACCTCATTCCCTCTCTCTGATGGACCGATCAGCTGGCTACTGCTGTCATCCAGGGTGATGAGTAAGAGGGTTGGACCAGAATGGTGGCCACAGGGACAGAGAGGAATCCCTAGACCCGGGATTCATTTAAGAGGTAAAGTCAAGAGGAGTTTTTAAAAGGTTAGGGAAGTAAATGAAGAAACATCCCCATTTTTCTGATGTTAGCTAGTGAATGGATGACGGTGCCTTTATCAATGTGGAAAGCTTGTGGGAGAGACATTTTGGAGATCCCATCAAGAGCTCAGTTTCGGACATGCTGTCCTTGAGATGTCTGTACGTAAGAGGCTAGGGTTCTCGAGAGCACACTTGGCTGGAGGTACACTTCTGGGAATGGTTGGCATACACTTGGTGTTTAAAGGAAATGGAATGTATTAGGTCACTGGCGAAACAGATAAGACACCTTTAAAAAGTTCAAAATCCAACTCAGTTCTTTTCCAAACAAAATACCCAGATGCTTGAGGATCTTTTAAGTAAATGATATTTGGAAAGATTTCCTCCACAGCGCTTGGTTCCACTTGTCATCTTTGGCTGCAGGAATGATGTTGCTGGACCCAGTGCTTGGCGGACCCGTGCGGTGCAAAGCCAGCTTGGAAGCCACATCTCCTCCAGTGCCAGGCACTGCAGTCCCACTTCCTGCCCCCTCTCCTTCCATGCCACATCTGCCCGGGACAAAGGGACTTTGGTCTTGGAGTCCTGGAAGGGTTTTAAGGACTTTGCAATAAGATTTTGCCTTCTTTCTCATATGCAACAGCTTCAGTTAATACTAGTCACATGGTGACTAGAACAGACAGGCAAGCTAGGTCTGTGGGGTCTTATTTGGGGGAAGCCTCAGGATCAAAGTGAATGGCTGCTGGAGGAGGTGCAGTGAAATGGACATCGAATTAGGGACAGACAGCTCTGGTGTCAGGGCAGGTAGAGGGAGCCACAGAGGAGAAAAGGTGGCCCGGCATCTTTCTCAGGGGGTACACAGCTGCAGAAACACCCCCCACTTTCTCCTCGCCCCCACATCCGACTTTGTCTCCAGAACAGACACCTCCCCCCACACTGCCAGCTGCCCAACTTGGCATTTCCACTCTCGTGGTCTCATGGGCTCCTCACTTACCACATCCAAAGCAAAATTCTTGATGCTTTTTTTTCTCGAAGACTGACCTTCAATCAGTCTTGCTGCAAATTTCCATTAATGTCGTCATTCATCAAACTGCCTGAACCAGAAAGAAACGATAGTACCATCACCCAGAATTCCTTCGGCTCCCTGGTCAGCCTCGGTCAGTTACCCTCTGATCTGATGGGTTCTGCCTCCCCGAAGCGTCGCTCGTGGCGGCCCTCTCCTCACCACATCCGCTGTCGAGGCCTCAGCTCAAGCCTCCAGCAATCCTTGCTTGCATCTCTTTGTCTGGAGGCTCAGCACCTGAATCTGCCCCCACTGCACTCATGCTGCATCATCTTTCCAGTTCACCAGCCTCATTCTAACATTAGGCTCTGCCAGCATCCTCCTATTTCCTTAAGATCAGCTCCAAGGTCCTGAGCTGTCCCAGGGCCTCGAAGGTGTGGCTGCTGCCTGCCTCCCAGTCTGTTCCTCCTCCTTCCTTTCCCAGACTTCACCCCAGTGTCAGTGAAGCCCTGCACGCCACCCCCACTGCATGCTCACTGCCACCCTGCACCTCCATTCCTACCCACGTGTGGTCCTCTTGTCCCACCCCTGTTCCTCCCGCTACATCCTTCCCACACTTCCTGGTTCCCTCCCACACCCGCTTCCCCTCATCTGATGGAGCGACCTGCTCCTCTGTGATCCTATTTATTATACTTTCCTGACTCTTTTCACACTGTGCTGTGTTTTTCAACTTAACGCGCTGCCTCCCCAGCTGGTCTGTATGGAGACAGGAGCCAGACCTTATTGGGCTCTGCCTCCAGTGCTTGCCACAGTGCTGACACACACGGAGTGCCGACGACTGTTTATTGAATGAGAGAGTGGATGACGGCCGTCACATCCTCACGTGCACGTCAGTCAAGATCCTTGCAAGAAACAGCAAACGCGTCTGAGGAGACTTGGAACTGGCCTCACCGGCGGGGCGGTTGACTGAATGGTAGAGAAGGGATGTGGAGAGAGGAGGGACCCAGCAGGTCCAGACAGCACTACCACAGCTCCGCTGAAGGGTCAGTGGGGGGCAGTTTCATCGGGGCGGGGTGAGAGCTGAGACCGTAGAAGATGGGTCCCCTGGAGGGGGCTGCAGGACCGGCCGGGGGACCGGCCCGTGGGCCATTCCTACAGGCTTTCCTGTCCGCCCTCCTCAGGAGGCTCAGGGGACTTAAGTCTGAGGTCTGTGCTGCCTTTGGGTGCCTCTGAGCAAGCACAGGTCTACCCCAAGCCCAAGGCAGGCTTGTCTTCACCAACCCTTATGGCACTTTCACGCTCCACGAGTGAGCTGTTGGCTGGGTGAGCAGTGGGGAACCGTGGGGCCAGCTCAGCTGCTCCAGCACATTGTCCAGTCACCAGAGAGCTCCCCTCTTCCAGATCTGTGGAGCCACCTTAGACCACGGGTTTGCTCAAAAGAAACCGTGCAAAAGCTTGGAAAATGTTAGCTGTGAGGCATTATCAGCCAAACCTCAGGCCTGGCTGTGGTTAGGCCAAGAACAGGGAAGGCAGCAAGAGGAGGAGAAGGGGAACCTCATCGTACGCCTGGGGCCGTGGTGGGAGAGTGGACGCCGCAGCTGCCCGACGCCTCGCTTGAGCTCCATGATTACCCAGGCCTGATCTGTAAGTCCGATTGGCCCAGTCTGTGGACACCCAACTTCTAATAATAACGAGGCTCCAGTCATTAATCATGTAGCAGAATGAATATTTTTTTCAAAAAGATACTAATAGTTGGCATGAAGTTCCCTTCAATTGATTCCTTTACTGATACTTGCAGAAGTATCCAGGGAGCCCCATGATGGGCCTACACTCTTCTGGACTTTATGTATTTAACAGTAAAGATAATAAATCCTTGCCATCCTCAGGTTTCCATTCAGATGAGGACACAGACAATATAAAACATGTAAAACATGAAGTGCTTCAAATAAAATAAAGAGGAGAAAGGGGGTACAGAGGAGGGGGTCTGTCCTTGTCAGCAAAATGGTCTGAGAAGTCTGTCTCAGAAGGTGACACTTTCACACGGGAGTTTGGGAAGGGACTGCTCCGCGGCTTGAGGTTGACCCTGGGACCTTGGGGGTAAATGAGCAACAGATAAGGAGTGTCAGAAATGAAGATGCCTTTGGGCTGAGGGCTGGGGAAGAAAGAGGAGAAAAGTCCGACCCACATGGCAGCTTACCGGGACCTGGTAACACGGGAGATGGTATACTTCTGTTTTATCCGAAGTTGTTTGTATGTCTGTGAATAAACTTCCTTTGTGCGAAGCTTTATGGTGAGTCTGCTACATACGGACGCTGTGTGTGTGTGCAAGTGAGCGCGTGCATTCAGTGAGCGTGTTGTTCCTTTCTCTCTGCCTCCCCCACGTGCCACCACTGGACTCACCGGACATGCTCTGTGCAGCCCGTTCCTCTTCCTGGGGAAATTGCTGCCCACAGGGAACAGGCCTCTTTCTCTGCTCTCTAAGCCCAAGTCTTCCCTGGGCAGATTCTCTGCCTGAATTCCATGGATAATTCCATCTCTAGAATCAGGTAGAATGATTCACTCAGCTAAATATTAGCTATTGTTATTGTAGGTAATGTTATGGGACGTAGACGGAGTCTTGTGTAAGCAACAGACTCAGTACACAGAAGACCCACAAATCTGAGACTTTGGAAAATCCAAGAAGCTTCCTAGAGGAAGCATTTCAGTTACCCACCACTGCAGAACAAACTACCCCAAACTCAGGGTTTTAACACAACCATTTCATCTTGCTCACAGTTCTGTAGCTTAGGAACGTGGGAAGGACTCAGCTAAGCACTGCATCCCGGAGCCACATGGCTGCCAGCTGGGACACTGGGTCACTTCCAAGACGGCTGCTCGTCCCGGCACCTTGATAAGGATGGTGGGAGGGGGCCTGGGTGGGCACCTCTCTGTCTCCACATCATCTCAGGGCTTTTCCACGAGGCTGCAAGAGACCAAGGGGTGGCTTCCCACCCTTTTAGAGGTTAGGCCCCAAACTTGATGATTTCTGCTGTACTCTATTGGTCAAAATAGTGATGAGACCCGTCCATACTCAAGGGGAGTAGAAATAGACTCTACTTTTTGCTAGAAGATTACCAGATAATTTCCAACCATCTATAATTTTCCAAAGGAGGGGCTGCTTGAGCTCAGGGACATGCTAACACTGATTGAATGCTCCCTTGTAACAGGCACTGTGCTGAGACTTCACATGTAATAGCAATGTTAATCTTCATCTCAGTTTCTCTGAGGTAGGGCTAATTATTAGTCCTATTTTAATTTATGGAAAGTGAGGCCCAGAGAGGTTGAGTCACTTACCAAAAACCCAGGCTGCCTGACCCAGAGCCCACTCTACTCTTTGAGGTGGCCAGGTGGCAGGGTTTATGAAAGAAGGTAAGATCAGGGTGCATCCTCCTGGCCCAGAGAACAGAAGGAGCAAGGTGCAGAGGGAAGGAGAGAAAGGAGGGCCGGACGACTCCGGGCACTCCCCCCCTTGGGCACAGAGTGTGGGAAGGTATGGTGGCCAGGGGTCAGGTGAGGACACAGTCCAGGCAGGTCTGGGCTCCAAGCTTTAGGAGCTAGGTCCTACCTTGAGATGAAAAAGAAAATGTTATGGATTTTAGGGAAGAGGACACAATGGTCTGGTTTCCATGTTAGACCAGTTACTCTGGCAGCTTGGAGAGGAGGAACGGGGGAGGAGGGCTGCAAGGAGCTTCCTGAAAAGTGGGGGTTTGATTGCTCCGACCCCAACAAGCCTCCTGCGTGCCTGGGACTCCCTTGAGGAGCGGTCTGTGCCCAGCTCTCTCTAGGCCGTGAGTCCCTCCCGCCTCTAGCAGTGTTTTCTTAAATGTGGAGTAAACAGAACCAGAAACACATGGCGCTGGGTCTCTCGCACTTAGGAAAACAAAAACAGATGTACAAGAGAAACTTCTGAACTTGTGCTTTGAAGCTTGGGGCCAAGCCCTGAAGGACAAAAAAAATAAATAAAGACTCTCAGCAAATACCACCCTTATTGCCCATGCTTTTTGCCCATGTTTGTTTGGCGTCTTCCCCACCCCACTTCCCCAAACCCCCTATTTCCTCCCCTCCCAGTAGGCAGGCCATGTGAGAGGGAATGGGTGCAGGTTCTGAAGAGGACACATCTGTAGCTCCTTAGTGAAGCGTGGGTGGTGACCAGGCTACCGGTTCCTGGAAGGAGGTCCAGGGAGGGGTCGTGGGGAGTACAAGGTGGGCAGAGGTGGAGGTGGAGAAACATCACAGAGATTGACAAGTATTGAAGACTGAGCCCCACAGGAGAGCCTCATGCGTAAGGCAGTCACCCTGGGCTTGGGTGCTGGACAAACCTGGGTTCAGGCCCTGAGCCTGCAGTGCTAGAGTGGTAGACAGCTAGAAACAAGGAAGATGTCCAATGATAGGGGATTACTTTCATAATCACAGTGGGTCCATACATAGGACATCATGCAACCACTTCAGAGAAGAACCTCACAGGATATTGAAGGCACAAAAATGTTTAGCTTAACGGTAAAAATGAAATAATAAAAGTAGTACGACTTCAGTTCTTAAATATGCCCGTGATATAGACATATGTATAGAAAAAATACTGAAAGTCACTCAAAATGATACCAGTGCTTCTCTCCAGGAGTAAATATATATGTCTTTTGTTTTCCTTCTTTAAAAAGCTTTTTTTGATAAACAAATATGACTTTTAAAAAATATGAATTATATGTATACAAACATAGACATACATGCACACACACACACACATGAATTGATATTAAAAATAGCCAGCCTTTCTCCAAGTGTCAAACTCTTGGCCAGATACTTTATACATGTCCTATTCTAATTCTCACAAAAGCCCTTTCTAGTCAATCATTAGTAATTCCCATTTACAGAAGAAGACACGGGAAAGTTAAGGAGCTTGTTAAACATATGCAGCAAGCAAGCTGCCAAGGTGGGTGTCACACCGGAGGCCTCTCCCTCCAGGCCTGAGGGTGCAGCCCTGAACCCCCCCTGTTGCCCTCCCTGGGCAACTGCCACATCTGTTTTGGAAACCAGCCTGAACTGTTTTTCCTGTAGAAGATCACTTTGAGCTCCGTTTGCTGACAAACCCCAGGTTCCCACTGATCTGGCAGTTTTCTCTAGGGCAGAATTTGTTAAACTCATAGAAAATAAGGGAAACAAAGAAAGCAGACGCCTTATCTAACCCAGATCTTGAAGAGAGAAAACAGGCAGCATTGTGCCCCGGGGGAGGCATGCAGGCCGGTCACATGAGAACCGGGCACCCCAGCAAGGCTGCCCAGGCAGAGCCAGAGTCGGTCCTGGAGTATCAAGGCCAGCGGATCAGGCTCCATTCCAGCCAGGGGCTGCTGGCCAGCCAGGCAGGGGGCTGCCTCTGGTTCCCCTCTTCCTGAGGTGCGAACTGAGGCTTGCTGGGATGAGTCAGAGTCAGAGGTGGAAGGATCCCCCCGTGCTCGGTCCAGCCCCTCATTTTAGCAGGAAATTGAGGCCCAGAGAGGGGCTCACAGGGAGTGTCCACGTGGGCTGCTGAAGCTGACACCCCAATGGGAAGGCGGATAACTCTGGGTCAGGCCCAGGGCAGCAGTGGGTTGCGACACAGGCTGACTGCTGCATGGAGCCCCAGTCACGTGATAAGCACTGACTCCCCATTTAACAGAAAGGGAAACCGAGTTCTGAGTGACTAAGCAACTTGCTCCAAGGCCACCTAAGCAGGAATATTTGAGCCCTTGCTGTCAGCACACACGTTCCTCCAACAACCAGCCAGGTGACCATCTCCCCTCTGAGACCACCAGACCACAGACGGCTGTGACCCCACGGCTGGGCAGAAGCCGGCACCTCGGCCTGCCCACTTGCTCACCTTGGGGTCCCCTCTGTGAGCACGGGCCTGGCTCGAGGTTGGGTCGCAGACCCTAGTTGAGTTAATTGGCTTGCTTTTCCCAGACACTAGTAAGAGATTGGGCAGAGTGGGAAGGACATCGGAGTCGGGAGGCTGCCCTGCAGCTTTGCCACGGTGATATCTGTGTCTCCATCTGTGGCATGGGTGGGGGACACGGAACTGAGGAGAACTCTGACACCATCTAACCCTCAGCAATGCCGAGTGCGCAATGTCACTCTGCACAGGCACCGGGAAGACATCACAGCCATCTCCAAAGGTTCCAGATGGTCTTGGCAGGAAGTGGCTCCAAGCCATGGATATTGTCTGACTCCTGGCACCTGCCAAGGGCTCAGAACCCAGGGAATCCTGTCAGATCCCCGCTGGCTGCCCCTGGGAAGCAAGCTGCCTGGGATGCCCAGGGGGGAGAGAATTCTTCCAGCCATTTGTCTCCACTGTCTGCACAGGGAAAGCAAACCCAGTAGCTGCCCAGCTACCCAGAGCCTCAGCCTGCACTCTGCTAGTCAAGCTGTAGATGGCCTGGTCCTGCCTCTCACCATGTCCACTTATCTGTCCCTGGAGAAATCACACTGATAATTAATTCAAGCGATTTGGCAAAGTCACCTGCAAGAACCCGGGGCCCAGCCCAGCTGCTCAGACTCAGTCCCCGCAGACAGATTTGTAAGGTTGTAAAGGTGGCGCAGAGGACCTGCTGTGTCCTTTAGACAAGGTCATCTCTGGGTGGAGAAGGGACTGAATGGCCCTGCCCTGGAGGTCTAGGTTCAAGTCCAGCTCTGCTGAGTACCAACCATGTGTTATGGCTGAACTGTGTGCCCCAACAATTCCTATATTGAAGTTTTAACCCCCAGGACCTCAAAATGCAATTGTACTTGGAGACAGGGTTTCTAATGAGATGATTCAGTTCAAATGAGGTCACCAGCGTGGTCCCTAACCCGATATGGCCTGTCCTTATTAGAAGAGGGGAGCAGGATGCCAGCACCCACGGAGGGAAGGCCCTGTGAGAACACAGAGAAGACGGCCAGCTGCAAGCCCAGGACAGGGGCCTCAAGGAGCCCCACCCTGCCCACACCTTGATCTCAACACTCCCGGCCTCCAAAATGTGAAAAAATCAATTTCTGTCATTCGAGCTGCCCAGGCTGCGGTACTTTCCTTATGGCTGATGACACACTCTGTGATCTCTCTGAGCCTGTTTGCTCGGCGGTACATGGGGCCTCACCACACCTGGTGGCATAAGGTTCTTATGAAAATGGGATCGTCGTGGAGTCGCAAGCACTTGGAACATGGAGATTCGACCCCAGGCTCTACTACCCTCGCTTTCCTTTCTGCGGCCAAATTCTAGTCCATTGTCTCTCACTGCTGAGGAGCAGGCTGCCGCGTGACTGCACGGCCGCGGGCTCGAGCGTTCACCAGCCCAAGGGCACCCTGGTCGTTCCGTTTGGGGCCGTTATCAATAGAGATAGTGACCAACCCCACACAGCGTTTGTGCAAACACTCGTTTTCCTGCCTCCCCTTTTTCCTTCCTCTTCTTTTCATCCTCTTTCTCTTCTCCTTGCTCTCCATCTCCTTTTTCAATTTCTCTTTAGTTTATTTTGTTACCTTGGGGTGCAGATGGGCAAGGCTAACTGCATTTTCTGGTCTGCACTCGCTGTCATCCACTTTTGAAACTCCCCTCTTGGTCCACTGTGGTTCCCCTCCTTCCCGGGCCCCCCGGCCCCCCGCTTCTCCTCTCCTCCTCAGCAGTACCCCCGGCATGTGCCCCTGACGCCGCACAAAAGGGAGCGTCTGACTTTCGTCCCGGTCGGTGGTGCTGGCTGGGAGCCTCCCTCCCGTCTCACACCTGCCACTCCACTCCGGGTGTAGTTCTCTCCCTGCTGTCACGTGCGCATCTGGACGCTGCTCGTCCCCCCCAGGTGGGACGCCTGGTAGGCATCATCCCTAGTGTCCTCCCACATTTTCTTAAGGTGGACACCACATTGTCTCCACCTCCGCACACCATCCGCAGATGGGCGAGTATCTCCCCGCTTGTGCCGTGTGGTCCTTGGGAAAGTATCCCCAGGGCATGCAGCCAGGAGCAGTGTGGGGACACAGGGCGGGTGGTGTTCCTGTTTCAGTCCATGTATTGTATTAAGCAGGGCTAGGTTGCCTTGCAGAACGGCTGTGCAGGGAGTGTTGGGGGGCTGAGCTGATTCCCAAAGTCCAGCTCCCCTGAGGGTCGGCCAGGTCCACCCTGGTATCCAGCGGGGCCCCGAGTTCCACAAGGCCATTACCGCGCACCGACGTGTCCAGCCTCAGCCATCAGAGTCGCTACCCGGCTCTTCTCGGGACGGCCACTCCCCTGGGGCGACACTACTTCCTGGTGCACCAAGGCACAGGGCCTGTGTGGTGGCAGTGCAGGTGGTGAGGGGTGCTCACATTGCAGATGAGTGTTGGCAGTGACGACGGCAAGAGAGCAGCCGTATCAGGAGGGAGGAGGAGGTTCATGTTTACTGAGCCCCTGCTAAGCCCCAGGCATGAGACTCAGTCTCCCTGATGAAACTGTAGTGGCTTGGATGGTGCCTGCCAAGAAGACGCGTCCACATCGAGATCTCCAGAGCCTGTGAATGAGAACTCAGTTGGGAAAAGGGTCTTTACACCTGTAATCAATTTAAAGGTCTCAAGATGAGACCATCCTGATTCTTCGGGTCTCCCCAAATCCACTGACACACAGGAGACAGACACATGGAGAGGAGAGAAGTCCACGTGGGATGGGGAGCAGAGATTGGAGTCATGCGGCCATAAGCCACGGAAGGTCCGGGCCCCAGAAGCTGGTAAACGCAGGGAAGGATTCTCCCCCAGAAAGTCCGGAGGGACTGCAGCCCCACCAACAACTTGGTTTAGGATTTCTGGCCTTCAGAGCTAAGAGAGACTGTTTCCGTTGTTTAAGCCATCAAGTTCATGGCGGTTTGTTACAGTGGCCCTAGAAAACTAACAGCCACTTCATTACATCCTCATAACTCCCAATGGTGCACATTGTCACCCCATTTCACAGATAAGACGTCAGAGCTCAGAGAATCTAAACTGCTCCTCCAAGATGAAATATTGCCTGGAGCTGGAGTCAGATCAGGCCTCCATGAAGGCACAGCACTTGTTTGCTTTGCCCTAATTTTCAAAACAGCCTCCGAAGAAACCCTCCCTCAGACAAGTGTTTATTTAAGGGGTTGTTTAAAAAAATTTTTGCAGCTCTTCCTAGACACACTGACTCAGAACCTCTGGGTGGGTGCCATCTGGGGATCTGAAGGTTTTGAAAGCTTCCAGGTGAACCTCATGCAGGGTTACATTTGAGAGCTCCTCGTCAACATCGGCTGCCTCTGAGGCTGGGCAGATGCCCAGGAGTCCCAGCAGGAAGGCAGAGAGTCCCACCACTGGCCTGATCCTGCCCGCAACAGGCTCAGCTGCTGGGGTGTCTCCCGGCACAAGCTGGCTTTCAGCCTGCTTCCGGCTTACTTCCACAGTGCTTTGGAAAGCCTTTGTCACCCATAATGACAAGGCTGAGTGACATTATGCTGCTTTCCACCACAGGGCTTCTTGCTGCTCCCCAGCTGGGATCCGTCTTCCTCCATGCCTGCTGCCCTCCCAACCCCAGGACAGCCTCCACAACCTGGTGTGCACCCGGCCCTTCCTCCAAGCCGGGCCGGGACTCCAGCCCGCACTCTCCCCTCCTCCTGGGAACACTCGAGAACCCCGGAGCCCTGAGCGGCCCTCGTTTAGAGAGGCATAAACCTGGGCAAGGGCACCGGCATCCTGGGGTCCAAACCCCAGCTCCACCCCTCATGTGATTTCAGGCCATTACGTACCTCTGTGAACCCAAGTTTCCGTCTTAGTAAAATGGGGATGGTGTTAGCACCTGCCTTACTCAGTGGCTCTGACTTAATGAATCAAAACATGGGGAGGAATTTCTTTAAAAGTGAGGAAACTGCTATGTGCATATTAGAATGGCCAAAATGTGGAACACCAACACCACCACCTGCTGATGAGGATGTGGAGCACTAGGAACCCCCCGTCACTCCTGGCAGGGATGAGAACGGCACAGCCGCCGCGGGAGACAGTGCAGAGTCGTCCCGCAACATTACATACACTGTCACCAACACTCCGGCAGTCACACGCCTGGGTATTTACCCAAAGGAACTGAATGCTTATGTCCACACAAAAACCTGCCCTCAGAGGTTGACAGCAGTTTTATTCATAGTTGCCCAACCCTGGAAGCAACCAGGATGCCCTTCAGTAGACGAATGGATAAACTGTGGTGCATCCAGACCATGGAACATTTTTCAGCACTAGAATGAAAGATTACTAAGCCACAAAAAACACACAAAGGGAACTTAGATGTAGATACGAAGTGAAAGAAGCCAATCTGAAAAAGCTACGACCCCAACTTTATGACGTCCTGGAAAGGGCAAAACTACAGCGACAGTAAAAAGATCAGTGATGGCCGAGGGACGGGGAGAGGGGGATGAGTAGGGGGCTCCGAGGAATCCTAGGACAGTGAAGATGCTTTGCAAGATGCTTTAACGATGGATACTTGTCATTAGACATTTATGCAGACCCCATGCCAGGAATGGCATGCCAGGAGTGAAGCCGGCTGTGCCTGTGGGCTTTGGGCGACTATAATGCGTCGGTATAAGTTCATCCTTGGTAAAAACAAAAAATGCACCCCTTTTGGTGGGGGTTGTTGATAGTGGGAGAGGTGTGCATGGGGGCAGGGGGCACATGGGAAATCTCTGTGCCTTCCTTTCCATTTTATTTTAAAACTAAAACTGCTCAAAAAAATTTAAGTTTTCCAAAAAAAGCAACATGATTTCACTTACAAGTGGAATCTAAAAAATAAAACAAAAAAACCCCCAAGGCTCATATATACAGAGAACAAACTGGTAGTAGTTGCCAGAGGAACAGGGGGCTGGAGGGTCTGCAAATGGCTGAAAGGGATCAAGAGGTACAGACCTTCGATTATAAAATAAATGAGTCACAGGGCTGCAATGTCCAGCATGCGGACCACAGCCAAGAGCATCATACAAATTTTGATTCACTAGGCTACACACATGGAACTTGTCTAATATTGTATGTCAATTATACTTCAATTAAAAAGAAAACATGGGGAGGGCTTAGGAGAGCCACCAGCACATGGAAACAGCCTGTGTTGTCAACTTTCACAGGGATCTGGCACAGAGGCACACTTCCTTTGATTTAATACTCATAAAAATCCCATGAGGTGAAAGCATTGTCCCTTTTATAAGGACTTCATGTTTATAACATCTATTGAGTGACTATGGCAAGCGAGGGACAGAGTCAGCTCACAGGGGGCACCGAGATGAAGAGGGCGTGGTGTGGCCCTGGAAGAGGGCTCCTGCCACCACCCATGGCCACTGCCTCGCAGCCATCTGGGAACTCTTGCCTCAGGCGCCCAGGTCTGGGTGGCAGGCGTGGATTCTGGACACAGAGGCAGAGTCCCATCTGGGTGCCCCATGGCAGAGGAGAGGGCCAGTCCCCAGGCTGCCACACAGCAGAACCGGACGGCAGGAATGCAAGGGGACCTCACAGCCCCGCAAACCCAAACAAGTACCTCTGCACTGCCTGGGTGAGCCTTCCCAGCCCAAAACACTGAGTACGAGTATATGTGCTGGAACGCTCCCACTGACGCTCACCTCCAGAACAGACAGAACGGATCTGTGGGGACAGTCACAGTCGTGTTCCCCCAGGCAGGTATCAGAGGGGGAGAGGGGGCATGACAGAGCCCTCCCACCTTGCTCTAGGTGAGGGGTGCACGGGTGTCCTCAAAACTCATACGTGAAGTTTACCGAACTATACAGTTAAGGTGTGTGGCTTTCAAGGTTTAGTAAATAGTTCTTAAAAGAAGAGTGAGTCTGGCTGCCTGCCTCAGGGATTGCCTCCAAGGCGGGCGGAGCCAAGCTGGGAGGGGACACTCAGAGAGTGACAGGGAGGGGTGGGATCAAGACGACCTGGGTGGCAGCACAGGTGCAGTCCTGACAATGAAGAGCAAGAAGAATGTTAACAGCATTACTCAGCATCCACATGCTGAGCACGAGTTTCCCGCCCAACCCCAGGAGGTAGATACCATCATCACCCCAATTTTACAGATAGGAAAACCGAGGCTCCAAGAGATGAAATGGCTTCCCCAAGGTCTCCTACTTGCTACACAGCAAAGTGAGAGTTTGATGCAAACCAGCCTGGCCCCAAAGCCCTTGCTCTGCCCCTCCACCACCAGGTGACAAGTGGAGGGTCCTGAGGGCGCCCCCTGCAGCCAGGTTTGGTGCTAGAGAGGCACGCTGCCCAAGTCAGGGGTCTCCAGAACTGAGCAGCAAGCAGGGGAGCTGTTTGGGGGCTGCCCGGTGGCCCCAGCCTCCTGGAGCCAACCCACCTGTCCTGAGGATGGTCACCTTGACCCCTTGGGATCTAGGCTGACCTGGAGCCCAGGGTCACCCTCCAGTGGTTTCCTCATCCTTGCTTCGGCCCCACCTGGGCCACCAGGGGGGCCAGGCAGACCCTCTCCACCCTCCCCTGCCTTCCAAGGCAGCCCATTGGTTCAGGAGTGACTTCTGCTCCCCAGACCAGGGTGTGTGTGTGCATCTGAGCAGCCCAGGGGCTGGCACCATGCCCCCTGCACCGTGTGGGCTCTGTGTGACTTCGTGGGACAAATAAATGCCAAACAAATAGGCTGTGAGGGGATCCAGGGCTTCCTGGGCGCCTGGAACTGAGTCTCTGGAATCTTCTGTGCGTCTGGTCGCGGTTCAAAGCGGCCTTGCTGTTTGGAGCGGCAGTCCTCGCATCTGGCCTCTGTTCTTGAGCCCCTCCACCAGCCCCCCTTTGGAATTTATTTACAGCTGCTCGGGGAGGTCTGCTTGAGAAGGCATCTGGGAACTGTGCTCAGGCTGAGGGCGAGCAAAGTTGGCACAGGGTCCCAGGGGGAGAGCGGAGCCCTGGGGAATGGGCCCCAGCAAACACAGCCCCCGGCACCCCCACTGTCCCTCACCGCACACATCTTAAGTGCCTACTGTGTGTCAGGTTGGGATGCAGGACGCAGAAATGACCTGGTTCAGACTCTGCCCTTGAGGCGCCCCCAGTGCAGGAGCCATGTAAGAGTAGTGATCGTGGTTGAGGGGTGTAGCTGAGCACCCGGGCATGCTGAGCGTGTTGACCCACTGCACACAGCACTGGCTATACCAGGGCAGCCCCGAGCGCCCAGTACCTCTTTCCCACCTGCCCCCCATTTAAGACCCCAGGAAATCAGCATGCAGAGAGGTTGAAGTCACACAGCTGGTGTCAGGAGTCAGGAGTCCAGCCCAGCCCTGTGCTTGTGGCACTGAAACGTCTGCCACACAGGAGTGGCAGCTATGGTGACAACTGATGGTGGAGCCCGAGCCCGAGAGAAAGTCCCCATCAGACCGGTGAGGGGATGTCCCGGGCCTACTGGTGCGGAGTTGGAGGTAACGTGAGGACCCCTCACTAGGCAGGTGGAATCAGGTAGAACCTGAACATTGCCCACTGCGGAACCGGAGGCAACAGCAGACACCACACACAAGAAAGAGGCAGCTGGAGACATCTGACGAATGCAGAACCGGGTAGAAAGGAGACTGGGAGGCCGTGGTAGCACCGCCTTTCACCTATAACAAAAGCTCCCAAGTGGGCAGGACTCAGCAGCCTGCTCTCTAGTCTTGAATTGCCCTCTGCTGTTTACTAGCTGTGCAATCTCGGGCAAGTTCCTTCAGCTCTCTGTGCCTCGATTCCCCCAATTACAAACAAGGGATGCTACGAGGACCTAGCTGCAAGGTGCTCAGAGCAGAGCTTAGCGCCTAGAAAGAGCTTTATATGAGAGCATTAAATTAACAGCCACACTGCGTTCTTCACAAGGACACGGACGGCTCAGGCTGAGGACGCGGACGGACGGCAGGATGAATGGGAGCGAGCAGATCAGTGCTGATTTCGGAGGGGGCCCCGAGTGGCCTTCGCAGTTCGCCATGAGCCCTCCCAGCACAGGTGGAAACAAATAACCCTGTGTGGTGCCGCTGGATCCCAGCCTGGGTAAATGCCGACGGTCCCCAGTACTGCTGCTGTCAGCTGGGCTCGGGGACGCTGCTCACCCCCATCTCTTAATTACTCACCGGCTTTCTCTCCCCAGATGGTTTTGAAGACCTACCATGGGCTGCCCATTCTTCCAAGCGCATAACGTGGCCTGAGAGCCATGTGGAATGGCTGCCTCTTCCTCCCAGTCCTCCCTGCTTCCTTTCCTGCCTGCTTCCCTCATCACCCCTTACGTCCCTTCACCACCTCACCCACCTACTTCATTCATTCACTTGGCCATTCACTCATTCACATGCGTATGTCTCAGGCACATTCCGTGCCAGGTTCTGTGTGGTGCTGGGGGCGCAAAACAGAAGGAAAGGTATGGGCCTGCCTCACCCGGGGTCCTCACCTGGTGTGAGACCAGCTGGGAACCCCTGTAGGCACACTGGGGAGGGCAGGGGCACGTGGACGTGGAAAACTAAAGATGTGGAGCCCGTCCTGGGAAGACTGGGAAATGGGACATTCCGAATGGCGGGGTCATCCCCACACAGACCTGTCCATCTGCCCGTCTCTTATACTCACTCAGTCCTGCATTTATTCATGTATTTGTCCAACACGTAAGGCAGCTTGGTCTACTCCAAACGTAGCTGTTTTGGAGCCACGCAGGTCCTAGTTCTGACCAGTTCTGCACACACTAGCGGCATGGCTGGGAAAGTTGCTTAATCTCCCCTGTGCCTCAGTTTCCTCATCTTTAGAATGGGGATAATGTCATCTAATATGATCCTATCTCTTCACACAAAAAACATGAAGTACAAAGGGACTTTTGGTTGTCTGAGGCCTGCCAGTAAGTGGCAGAGCTAGGTAGCACCCCAGGTGGTTTTGCCCCATAACCTGCCACCATTCCTAGGTGACTGTGTCACTTCCCCCCAGGTTCTACCAGCACTGCTCAAGGGCAGCTGCCAGTGGGGCCAGGTGGGCCATCCGAGGCCTCACCAGCAGGCTCCACTGCTCAGTATATTGATTGTGCTTTGGGGTGTCTGTTCCAACTGCTCACTGCAACCAGATTTCCTAAAAATGACCCACGCATTCTCTGGGTTCTGCTTGGCTCTTGCCATAGAACATCAAGAGGCTTGCTGGCTTGAAGTGTCTGGTCTGACTCTGTGCCTTGTCAGGGTTCAGAGACAACGGTGCCAGCCCCAAGCCTGCCACTAATGGTGCATGCCCTGAAATCAAATAGCATCTATGAGTTTGTTTCTCCTCCACCATAACACAGGGCAGTAACACCATCTACCTTATGGCCATGAGGTGTCTCTTAGCACAGAGCCAGTCCATACTTGGTGTTCATTAAAGGGTCAATGAGCCTGGAACAGCACCTGACACCTTGGGTGATTCCTTTAATGACACCTGTCGACAGTGCTTGCCACATAAAATCTGTTTTTTAAGAGCATCAAGTAAGTTCATGAGAAGGAAATGAGGACTGACATTCATTGGGCTGTCTCTGTGTGCCAAATACCCTTCTCTCCACTCTACATACACAATTTCTGTAAATCCCCATAGAGTAAATAAGATGCATTTGGCTTCAAGGAACTAACTGCTCACCAACTATGGCTTAAGCAGCAAGTCATTGAATTCATTCAAGTGACAGCAAGTCTGGAGGTATGGGCTTCAGGTTTGGTTCAAGAACATCCAAAAACTTAATTTTTTCAGTAAAGTCCCAAAGATCCAGGCTCTTTCCCTCTTTCTGCTCTACCATCCTCAATGTGTCAGCTTTTCATTCTCAGGCTTGTGCCTCTTACACCCAACATAATTGCTGCAGCTCCAGCCATCAACTTTGCATACAAGGAAAGAAGAGAATGAGTGGAGTTTTTTCCCCTCCCAAGAAATGGAATCCTTCCTAGGAGCCCCCAGCGGGTTTCTCTTTATGTTTCATGGACCAATTCTGGGTTGAGAGGCCCATCCTTAGGTCAATGAATGGAAGATCATCTGAGACATCTCTTGTGGGGTCATGTCTAGGAGCATAAACTCCCTCCACAGACACAAGCCTCTTGCCACCTCCAAGAAGCCATGCATGCTTCAGCATCCCCTGGTATAAACTACAGGAGACGAGATGAGAGGAGTAACTGTTATAAAACCACATTAGAGGGAGTTCCCGCTGAGGCCCAGTGATGGGAGCTGGCAGTGCATGGAGGCCATCGTGGCGGGTATAGTGCATGAGAGAGAGAGTGGAAGAGAAGCGTTCAGGGAGGCAGCTGGCCTCTGAGGTCGCTCAGGGACTGGGGACTCCAGGCTGAGCCAGTGGGCAGTTTGGGGCAGGGGGTGTCCAGAAGAGCACCATGATCTTAGTTGGATTTTCCAAGGATCGCTCTGGGGGCTTTGAGAAGCCAGGACAGTAGAGGGCAGAGGGGATGCTGGGGGGCCAGTCAGGAGGCTGTGTGGAGGTCCACAGGAGATGAGGGGGCTGGTCAAGGGCAGAGCAGGCCCCTTAGACACCCCTCACCTGTGAGGCAAGTACCCAGCAGGGGGTGACAGCCAGGCCCCCCAAACCCACCAGCTCCACACCAAAGGGCCTCTGGCTAAGGGAGCTCCCACAGATTGGTAGCCACGCTTTAATTTGTCGTGCGGATGATGAAAATCTGAGCCCCACGCTGAGTTCCTTTGTGAATTCCTATCATTTCTCAATCTGGGAACTAAAAGCCATCCTCCTTTGCTTGCAGCCAGAGAGAGGAGAGTGAGAGACGACAAATGTAAACCAGAAGTAGGAGCAGCCTGAAGAAATGGGGGGAGGCTATTTTCCCGCTGGGAGCACCTTGAAAGCCCCTGCCCCCCAGGGTTACTGCACTTCCACAGCCTCCCACGATTTCTCCCTCCCCACCTTTGTGAAATACCTGGCAGGATGACCCCGGCTCCTTCGGTGAGAATTTACGGCCGCGGAGTGAAATCATAGCCCTGTAACTTTCCCTTTAAGAGCTGTCAGAGCCGGAGAGGCTGGCCAAGCTGGGGCTGGAGGTGGGGACAGAGGGAAGAAAGAAAAAAAAGAGAGAGAGGCAGGAAAAGTTTTTTCAGAAGAAAATGCAGGGTTTGTGCTTCACCCTGACGTCAGATCTTGCTTTAATAAAACCCCCCAAGGGCTGCGGTAAGAGGCGTATCTGGTGCTCCTGATGGGCCAGGCCAGTTTTGGCCCAGCTCCCCCAAGAGGTGGCCGGGTCCTCTGGGCTCCTGCTTAATGCCTTTGCTACTGACTTCCAGGCATGAGGTGGTTCCTGCCTTGGACGCTGGCAGCAGTGACGGTGGTGGCCACGGTGAGTCCTGCCTGGAGGGGCTGGGACAGGGACCTCAGCTCCCTTCTCCACCGCTGGGCTCCTGGGGTGGGCAGATGCGGAGAGCTGGAAGGGCTGGGGGATGAAGACGTGCCCCCCGAGGGGCACGGGGGCCCAGGGTGAGGAGCAGGGCTGCATGGGGCCGGCTGATCCTGGCGGGGTGCAGGGAGGGGGAGACAGAGCCGACAGGTGGTCCTTGACTCACTCTGCCCCCCCGACACACAGCAGAAAGGGGTACTCGGTGGAGCTGGGAGTCGGGGGCCCTGGGCTCCAGACCCAGCTCTACTCAGTCTGGCTGTGTGACCTTGGCCTAGTCACTCCTTGCCCCGGAGCAGCACAAAGCAGGAGGTTGTTGGACTTCTAGAGTTGGGGTTTGGAACGTTAGCCTCCAACTATTGGAGGTACTATAAGGAGGGGAGCTGGAAAATGCCAAGAAAAGCTGGAAAGGAAAATGCCAGCTTTCAACAAAAGTGCCTCTCACGAGCTAAGAGGGCTTGGGATGATTTCTATTCCCCACGGCGGCTGCCTGGGTCTGGCGCAGCCACCTACAGTTTATGAGCATGCACGCTTGTGTCCTGCACATGAAGCCCGCTGTTTCAGGAGTATCCTGAGGGTTCTTGCTCTCCCACCTCCATCCCAGGACTCACCAATGGCAGGGCAGGAAGGTCTGCACCTCCAAGAAGCCGGGAGGGCAGGACACGTGGCAGCAGCCAGCCAGCCTGCTGGCTCGGGGCATGCGGGCAGGCACAGGACAGGCAGGAGGTGGGCAGCTGGGAGAGCTGCATCCAAGACCCCACAGCCCGGGCCAGGCTCGCTGCCAGTCATAAATCCAAGAGGCAGAGGGAAGATGGTGAGAGGGGTTTTATTATCCACTTACGCTGGTAGCTTCCTTTGGGACGAATGCGCACCATTTGTGGGTGAGGAAACTGAGGCTTGGGGGCAAAGCTACTTGCCCATGGGCTCCAAGACACTGTTCTGACTCAAGCAGGTCTGAGGCTGGGAGCTGACAGCCAGCCGGGGGCCAGTTGCCTGGCAGACGCTGAGGGGCGGGTATTCCTCCAAGTACCCTTGTGTGTATCGTGAAGGCAGGGAGCATGTCTGTGTGATTCATTGTTAAATCCCCCATACTTTGCTCGGTGCTGCCCATAGCTGGTGCCAAACCATCCTACAAAAAATATATATATATATTAAGTCCATTTTACAAATAAGCAAAATGGAGACTTAGAGCAAGTGAGGGACTTGCCCAGGGTCTCACAATGAATAAGTGGCCAGGGCTCGAATTGAGATCTTTTCCTGCCAACTCCTCCTCTTCTTTCCAGAGCTTTCCTAGTTTAAGGGAAATTGAGTCTTTCCAACAGACTCGAGCAGTCAGAGGGGCTGCATCAGCCTTTACTTCAGGGTCTGGATGGAGAGGAGGTGAGGGGGTGGGTAGCCAGAGTGTGAGCCAGCAGAGGACAGGAGAGGCGGTGGGGGTGGCCACAGGGAGCCCCGTGGACCTCCCAGAGAAGGCGGTGCTGGGAAGAGCGGGGCCCAGACCCATGGGCTTGGTCAAGGGGACACACAGCACAGGCGTGGGAGTCCAGAGAGATCCAAACAGCAGGATGGGGGGAAGCCTCCTGGGTGGAGGGGAAGGACCCCTACTCTGGGCAGCCCCTACCAAGAGACCTTCTCTAGGCACCCAACACCTGCCAGCCCACACTTAGTTCCTGATGCCAGAGCTCCCTGCAAAGTCCAGAGCCAGAGCTCTGTGGGCCTTGCGGGGTGGCCAGGGAGGGGTCTGAGACGGATGGCGACCAGTGCTTCACTTTATAGCCAGATTCCACACACGGCCGTCCTTCCCGAAGCACTCTGCAGCAGAATGCAAGGCCTTTCAGGGCCCCAGGGGGACTTTCATGGAAAAAATGACTATAGATGTTCATATGGAAGAAAGTTTGTGAGAATTGCCAAGAAAACTTTAAGGAAGTAGAGTTGTGTGGGATGCTTTGCCCTATCACACAGTAGAGCATTATCTAATCTGTAATTGAAGGAGGAAAATGCCATCCCAGGAAGAGATTAATTAGGGAATGGGTTGGGGTGGTGATCTCAGAAATGTAGCCAAGTATATTCTGGAATGTAATATATATGATAAAAGTGTCTGTAGATATGACTTGTTTGTCTATCCCTTTGTTCTTTTCTTTCGACATGTATTGAGTACCCACCCATGTGCTAAGAGAAAGGGGCTGTGTTTAGTGAGCACTGCCAAGCCTTGCGTCAAAGGCTGTAGATAGAGAAAACCTTCCTCAATTCATCCAACATATGTTTATTAACATTTTTTGAGCTCCTCTTAAAATTCCCATGGCAATACTATTAAGCAGATGTAAACATCCCCCTTTGTGGATGCAAAAACCAAAGCTCAGAGAGGTTGAAGAATTTGCCCCAGGTCACACAGCTGGTAATCAGTGAAGGTGATTTTGAATTTAGGTCTAGCTCTTTGCAATACAGCCTGCTGACTCCCTGGTCCATGTACTTGTGAAGATGTGAGAAGCACATGGTCCCGCCTCTACAGAGCTTACAGGCGAGTGAGACAAGTGACAAGTACCCACACGTTGGAATGGGAGGTGACAGGAGTGATGCATCGAGAAACGAGAGGCTGGGTGCAGGCTCAGCCCCTGGCTGCACCAGCTTCAGCAAACCCTTAACCAGCCGAGACCACACTGTCCTCTCTTATTAATTGGTGCTAACAATCTCAGCCCCACCAAGCTCCCTCCTGCTTGGGAGGAAACATGGGATTGCTCGAGGGAAGCATCTCAGATGCGTGTGACTGGGTAGACAAATGCTGTGCTGATAAATTCCTGGACACACGCTAGGGCTGTGGTAGTCTGTGTACAGGTGAGACCCATACTCCTTCTCCCATATACGTGTATGTGGGATGTGCACAGGTATATGCAGGGGTGTGTGCGCATGTGTATGTCTGAGATTGTGACTTGTCTGAGGGTATAGTTCTCCATGGTGTGTGTGAGCACATGAGGATTTGTGCTTTGAGTGTGAAATGCAATCTCATTCTCCACTCTGAAGATCCGTTGCAGAGCAATGTGGACCGGGGCATGTGGCAATATCCTTTTTAAAAAAAAATGCAAGAACCCAAAATGACATGCCTCCTTTACACCTCCTGTCCACAGTTTGGACCTGAGCCAGCATGTCGCACCCCAGCCAAAGCCCCACACCCACCAGCTCCCTACAGAGACTCTTCTGGCAGCTTGGATGCTCTGCTCCCAGCTGGGGCCCTGCCGCGAGGACAGGCATTTTCCGCCTGGGCACAGCAGTGGGCGAGGGCTTGGCTCCGGAATGGATGTGGGAGCGGTGCTCCTTGGGAGGCCAGACCCCGACCGCAGGCTGGGCAGTACCTCCGGGCCCTCAGCAGACTCACCTCCCCCAGGGCTTAGAAAAGGTCCCAGCTCCATGCCAGCAAAGTTGCCTAGGGACAGGAGGATGCCTTTGGCTTTGTATCAACAGAAACCCCAGGATTCTTCCCAGGAACCTTGGCCATCTCTCTGGGCAGCAGGGAGGGGTTGCTATGCACACTGCATGCTCCATATGGGAGTAAGGAAAGCGAGACAGGTCCAGGGTGGGGTCCTAGGAGGGGCTGGGAGGGATGCCAACTCAGCCCGGGAAGCAAAGCAGGGAAGGAAGAGTTGAGATAGAATTTCACAATCCTGTGAGTGTCACCTTGTTCGTTCATTCAGCCCCTGGGGAGCCCGCATGCCCCAGAGATATGGCTGATAAGGAGAGCAGACACCGACCAGCACTGACCGGGTTCCGGGCAGTGTCCAAAGTGCTCTGCATAGCAACTCACCGGAAAACCACACACCTGGGAGGCAGACACGTTCATTATTGGCTAGAGCGGCACTGACCAATCGGTAGCCACTTGCCACACGGGGCCACTGAGTTCCTGAAACTTGGCTAGTCCCAAATGAGATGTGCTGCACATCGGATTGCAAAGATTTAGTCTGAGCACAGGAACAAAGAATCCTCATTATAATTTTTTCTGTTGACTCCAAGTTGAAATGATAATATTTTTAATATATTGGGTTAAACAAAATTATTATTAAAGTAAATGTTGCTTGGTTCTTATTACTTTTTAATATGGCTACTATACAATGTAAATTTACATATATGTCTCATTATATTTTGCTAGTTAGCATCAGTATGGAAAGACACGAGGATACATAGAGGAATTATAATAGGTGGGGAGGGAAAAATATTGAGGGTCCTAATCCCAACTCCTCTATTTATAAGCTGTGCACCCTTGGACAAGGAACCCAGCTTTTCTGAGCCAGTTTCTTTGTCAGTAAAAAGGCATAACATTAGTACTCATGTCTTGGAGTTGTTGGGAGGATTAAATAATGAAATGGAGATAAAGTACAGGAAGCCCCTGCATACCCGGGGGGCAATGGGAAACAGTTCCCGTTGTTCCAGTAGCAGGGCAGGGCATCCCAGCTAGAGTGAAAGCACTGGCTGCAGACAAGTACCAGGGCAAGCAAGGGATCAGGGGTTTGTAAAGACCCCAAGCTTGACCCTGGCAGGGTGGGGAGAAGGGCAGATGAATGGGTGGGCTGTGCTGAGCTCAGTGCAAGGCCGGTCTTCTGAAGATTCCAAAGTTCCCACATCCGGACCAACTCCTCAGCACCCTTAGAGGAAGGCAAAGAACACTTTTGGGTCATCGAGGAAGAGGAGGAAATACTGATTATGGTGACAATAATGGTGACGGCAGCAACGATAGGCAGCGACGGTGATGACGCTGATCGACAGTGACAGCCAGGGTCATGGTGGTGGTGGAGGGGCTGGTGGCGACGATAAGGGTGGAGGTGATGATGCTTGTGATAAGTGTTGTAGGTGGTGACAGTGACTGTGGTTTTCACAGCCCATCCACTAATTTGTTTCACTAACAGCTCTGCTCTGCACCAGCCCCTACCCTATTCCTAGAGAGACAGTGATAAACAGTCATCTCTCTCTATCTACTGAGGATGGCTCAGGGGTTAGAGAGAGATTTTTGCACTAGCCGAGGGCAGTGTGTTGAGGAATCCGAGAGGGAAGGTCAGAGGGCTGCAGGAGAAAAAGCCAGTTGCCTGAATCCCTGGGAAACCCCCGCCAGTCACCTTCTCATGAACTGGCATCCTGATGATTCTTACGCACACTTGATTTCAAAAACCACTCAATTGGAGAGACTCTAGTCTCTCCTCCAACCTTGACACTCTGTTAACCAGCCACCCTCCTCCTGTCCCTGAAAGAGGGAGGTGGAGTGGGGAAGGGAGGCAGAGAGATGGGCCTCTCAAAATGTAAATAATGGACATTCCAGGGGATGGGATATAATCTTTGCCCCCCGTCCCCCGAGCTCCCCTATTTGGAGGCAAGTCCAGGCTTGGGACACAGACTGGGGGTCTGCTAAGTTTTGGCGGGGCCGGGAGAGGGAGTGAGAGGAAATGAGAGCCCAGGCTCCAAGGGGAAGCAGGGGTCCACCCCACCCCTCAGGGGATCTGCGTTGAGTCTTGGAGCGGAGAGAAGGGGTGTGTGCTATGAGCCTGCCCAGGCCTGGAAGGGGGTGAAGGGAACAGGAATAATCTGGGAGGCAAAGTGCAGAACCCTGTCCTTGGGGCCGGACAGTAGACGTGCTGGGACAGCTGAAGACCCAGGGAAGAGCTCGTTGCTGTGACTACAGGAAAGCCACTGGCCCTAGCAGTGCTCACTTCCTAGTCCTGGAAATGAGGGCTTGGACTTGCCCCCAGGCTTGCTTCGGCTGGAGCCCCCGCGGAGTCCGGGTCACTCTCCACTCACCGGGGGAGCTCGCCGCCTCCCCAGCAGCAGGGCTCAGGCACCGTAACTTGCAGGGATTCACGCTGCTGCTGCTCTAGGAGGGGTGTCATTGGCCTTTGCACCTAAAACATGGTGTCCTGGCCTCATGGCTGTCACTTTAGGCATGCTTCCTCCTTTTAAGGCCTCTAAAAATGTTTTCTTCTTGGCCCACGTCTCCTCTTCCAACCTTAGAGTGGATCCCCATGTCATACAACTGGGACGTGTACCGCCAGCTTCCCTTAATCCCCAAGAGGCCCCATCACCTCCTGGTTCCCCAGCCAGGCCTGGCCCTTAGGATCCTCAGGTAACACCTGTGAAAGCCAGTGCCAGGCTCCCCCAGGCCTGCTGAGCTGGGCCGGGCTGGGGTCCGGGGCCCCAGAGCCTTGGCACTCCCCATCCAGATGATCCCTGAGGCCTGGCAAGTCCAGGAAGCACCCCAGGAGATGACACCTGCCAGTGAAAGGCTTCGGACCCTGCCTGCCCCCCCCATCTCAGTGAATACTGCCTCCATCTGCCCGCTCAGAACCCTGGGCCGTCACCCACGCTTACCACCCCAGCCAGCGCCTCTGGCCCCCCACTCCTCCGGCTGCCAGCAGGGCTTTCCAGCCTGCAGCCGGGCCCTCCTTCACCCCCAGGGATTGCCCCTTGATCAGAAGCTCCGGTCCACACATGCACCTTGCTGGGGGGAGAGTGAGCTCTGCGGTCAGAATGATCCAGGGCAAACCACAGAGTCTGAAAGTGGAAAGGGGACCAGCGTGAGCACCTTACTTTCTGGGCCTCGGTTTCCTCATCTGTGAGACATGGGACCTACCTCTGAGTGCAGCTGCGTCAGAGAGCTAGCTGGGTTGGACACAGCCTGGGGTGACCCTTGCCCAGAAGGATCCCTTTCTTTCCTCCTCTGAGTCTGGCCTGAACCTGTTTTCCAGCCTCTCCCTGGGGGACTGTCCTTGCTAATCTCTGTCCTACTTCAGGAGCTGTTCTCCCAAATACTCAAGTGTCCCCACCTCGGCACACAGCCCATGCTGTTCCTTCTGCCAGAAATGCCTTCCTGCCTTATCTGTCCATGAAATCCTGCCATCGTACACGGCACCCATCCCGGAGCTGCCCTTGGCCTCCCCCAGGGGGAGCAGCTGGCATCCCCCCAAGCGGTGGGTCCTGGCTCTTGCCCGGGGGGGGGCATGTCACTCAGCTCAAGCTCTCCCCGACCTCGCCCCGCAGATGAGCGGCCTCCCTCCCGGCCCTTTGCCCCTGCAGGACATGCCCCCTCCCTGCCCTTGGACGTGCCGTGCTCCCTCCCTTCCCGACCTGCCACTCTTTCTGCTCCGTGCTGCTGTCACCACACAGGCACATTATGGTGCCTGATGTGTGTTTGCTGGTTGCTGTCAATGAATTAATAAATAAAACCAGAATCACACCTGCCTGTGCTGAGCAGGATGTGAGCAAACGGGGTGAGGGAGGGTGGACCTCTGACCTTCAGACGTGGAGGTGGGAGGGAGAAGGCGGGAATCTGCCCAGAGGGCCCGGGTCCTGCAGCTGAGAGGACGGAGGGCCAGTAGGAGCTTCTGGGCTGGGCCCTGAGCCCAGAGCGAGGAGTCGCACCTGCTCTCTGGCAGGCTCTGGCTTTGTCTTTATGCCTCAGTTTCTTCATCTGAAAGCAGAGACCAGAAACCCACCCTGCCTGTGCTCTAGGCAGGAGGGCGTGCTAGTGTCGCCTGGTGCACAGCCAGCTCCAGCACACCCTGCCTGGGCTCCAGCTTTCATCTGTACAATGGGCTTCAAAGCCCGTCCACAGAGCCCTCGGGCCTGAGGGAGCCACGGAGGTCAGGTGCCAGGGAGGAGCTTGCCGGGCAGCCACCGAGACAGTGACTATCAAGGTGCCTTGGGACCATGGGACACTGTCTTCAAGGCCCAGCATGTGAGAGTTCTTGGACAGCAGCGGCCAGTGAGCGGATGCTGCATGGGTCAGGGGCTGCAGCCATCTCTCTGCCCTTTTAGCTGCTGCTTGGTATTTCAGTCTGCCCCCATGCACACACACACACGCACACACACGTAGGCTTCCTGAACAGCTGTTTCCAGCCTGTACTCCAAGTAGCCACTTGCTGACACTTGTAAACCTGAGCTATTAAACAATCCAAAGCACCAGCCTTTATGGGGCCCTCACTGTGTGCCCAGACCAAAGTAGCTCAGTTAGTCTCATGAGAGAGCCCTGAGTGGCAGGAGCCTTCACATCCCCACTTCACAGAGGAGGAAATTGAGGCCCCGAGTGCTGTGAATCTTCATGCCATCCATGCTTCCAAAGCACCCAGCTCCCCAGGTGGGGCTAGCAGGACCTGCCCAGGGGTGTCCTTGAGGGCCAGTGGCTTGCCTCTGTCTGTCCTCCCCGCCAGAATCAGGGCCCAATCCAGAAGCTCAGGCAGGCTGCTTAAGCAAATGACTTATTTAGAATGTAAACTAGTAAGAGGAATAAAAGGCAAAATGGAGAACAACATGTAGACCTGTGTTGATCGTGACTCAGAAAAACTCTCTGATTAAAAAAAGATCTTTGAGAGAATCGGTGAGATTTGAATATGGACTGGGTGTTAACCAGAGAAAATTACAAAATTGTAACTAATTTTACTGGTGTGATGATTGTATGGGAGTTCCATTTTAAAAATTCCTTGTACTTAAGAGCACACTTTGAAGAGTTCCAGAGAAAATCACATGATGTATGGAGAATGAAGTGTGCGGGTAGGTGGGAGAAACAGATGAAGCAAGAGACAGAAAATGTTGCTAATTATTGAAGCTGGTGATAGGTATGTGAGGTTATGTTATTCTCATATTATTCTGCCAACTTTTGTGGGTATTGAACATGCCTCTCATAAAGAACAAACATGTTTTATACTTGTTCACATTTATGGTGCTGAGGAAATGCCTGTAACTGATACACACTCTATAAGCATTGCTGTCACTGTAGTATTATCCTTTTACAGCAGAAGTTAGCAAACGTTTCCTATGAAAGATCAGATAGTAAATATACTAGGTTTGTGGGCTATAAGGTCTCTGTGGAACATTCCTCTCTGCTATTTATTTATTTATTTGTTTGTTTATTTTGCTGTTGTTTCTTTACAACCCTTAAAGATATAAAATCCATTCTTGGCCCTTACAAAAACACATGGGCCCCATGTGTCCTGCGGGGTGCAGTTTCCGACCCTTATTCTATGAGGCAGCTGCCTTTTTTATATTCCTGTCTCCTCAGAAGGCTGGGCATTCCCTGAGGATTTGTGCTTGGAACTTAATAAGTGCTTTATATGTTTGATGAATGACTCGAAGAACGCACAGGGGCTCGTTATTCAGGAAGAAACCTGACTTCCTGCCCCTTCCACCTTGTCCATGTAAAATAGACTTCCCCTGCCAGAAGCTCAAGAACTGCATGTTTACAAAACCAATTAGCAGAAAATCTCAAAACCCTGCACATCCCATCACATGCAGTCCCACCAACACTGAGTCAGCCGTGGGGCCCCTCAGTTCCCTGCAAATCCCACCAGGGGAGCCAGAATCAGTGTGGGAGGCCCTGGGCAGTACTGGGTCCTCTGAAAGCTCAGGCCAGGTCACTTCACGGGTACGGGGATAAGGGTCTTCTGGGACAGTGACCCCACTGGAGGGTGGCCCTCACCCAGGACCCAGGGAAGGTGTCTAGGGGTACACCCCTCAGAGGAGCTCAGAAAACTCGTGTCTACCAGCTCCCATTGCAACTACCCTGGGCGTTTGTACCAGAAATGCTAGAGCAATGTAGTGGGGAGGGTGGGTGGGCCACGGGGGTTCCACAGCTCTGGGCCTGGTCTGGGGGCCACATGCTCCCACTCCCCGCAGTGAAGGGAGCAAACAGAAACTGCTTCCAAGCTTGGCAGCCCTTTCTAAAGCTCCCAGGGCCCACTGGGGCCGGCGTGGGTCATTTCTGACTCAACCCTGCCCCCTTGTGGAGGATCTGGGTGTGGCCTCCCAGAGGCAGGCAAGCCCGGCTGAGGACTGTTCAGCCCCTGGTCACTGAGCGCTGGCCCGGGCCGTGCCTGCTGGGTGCAGCGCTGGGCACAGAGGAGGCGGGAAAGGGCGCCATGCCTCTTAGAAACCTCACCGAGGCTCTCATCTCCTCTTCTGGGGGCCCGTGGCAGCTTGGTTCCACTCCCCTACAACCCCCACCACCCTGAGCCACATAATCTTTTGCCAGTCTCTGTAGTGTGACTCCCTTCAGGTAAGGGCCACATCTTGTCCATGTGAGCACCAGCTGCACAGTAAATGCGTGGTGCATGTGTGTGATGGAGGATTGGGTGAACGGGTGGGAATGTGGATGAGTGGTGGAGTAGTGCCACGTGGCGGGTAAGAGCAGGGCTCCGAGGGACAACCAGCGTCATAGACCACTTTCCAGCTGGGAGGCCTTTAGAAGATTACTTAGGATCTCTAAGCCTCAGTTTCTTCATCTGTGAAGTGGGGATAATACCATTAACTTCCCATGAAGGCTGCCGGAGGATGCTGTCATCAGACCACCTTCAAATGAAGACAGACGCTCAGAGAGGGTGAGCACAGCCCCAGGTCACAAAGTTGGGAGTGGCAGGGGCTTAGGAAACGGTTACCCTTTCCTTCATCCTAGCGCCTATTCACCAATGACCCACACGCATTCTCAGAAGAGCTCAGGGTCCATCTTCATTACAAGCAGGATGTTTCCATCCCCCTGGGTGGATCACCTCCCCACAGCCAGCTTCCTACCCGCTGCTCCCATGCCTACTACATGCACTTCTGTGAAAATGAACTAAAACTGACATACAAAAGCCAAATTGTAGATTTACCTGTCCCCAAGTTCATTTTCAAAGAGCTGGAAAAACCTGTAACATTCATAGGTACTGCTCACCTTTGAACAGCATCTCAAAAATTCATTTGCAGCATTTTCAACAGGGGATATAATTTTTTTCCTTCCTAATTTGAATCTGTCCAATAAATATGATTGAAGGGACCAATTCATTGCTTTTAACCTGCCTATCCATTACCCTGCTTGTCCAGATGGCCAAGTATCAGACACTGTCTTAATCCATTCAGGTAGTTATAACAAAGTACTACAGACTGGGTGGCTTAGCTTATAAACAACAGAAATTTATTTCTCACAGTCTGGAAGCTGGAAGCCCAAGATCACGGTGCCAGCATCATCATGTTCTGGTGAGGACCCGCGTCCCGGTTCATAGCGAGTATCTTCTCACCATGTCCACACCTGGAGGAAGGGGCCCGGGAGCTCCATGGGGGTCTCACTAACCCCATTCATAAGGGATCCATCCTCACGACCTAGTCAGTCCCAAAGGCCCCACCTCCTGATACCGTCACTTCAGAGGTTACAATTTGAGGAGACACAAACATTCAGACCACGGCAGATGCTAGGGATCTGGCCATGAGGAGCTGCTGCTTTTTTATGTTTTCCAAGTTTTAGTCATTTTCATAAAACATTAAGGGCAAAGCACAGCATTTTTCATTAGTGTCCAAGGGGGTAACTGAGCAGTGTGTCCGCCTGTGAGATCATGGACTGCTGTGTTTCTGCCAGGTCTGACGCTGAAGACCTAGGACTGATGCTGAATATTCAGAGTAGGATCCAGGGATCTATTAAGGGAAGACAGGGCCTTCCGAGGCACCTGGGAGAACCCTGTGCCCAGCCTCCTGCCCAGACAACTTAAGTCAGAATTTCTGGGGACAGTGGCCAGGTGTCAGTGTTTATTAAAGGTTCTGGTGGTTCTAACATCCAGCAAAGTTTGGGAACCACTGTAGGAAGCGATTCCATCTGAGACGGCTGCCTGGGCTGTGGGGAGGGGTCCCTGGGGAGGTACTGCGGGAGGGTAGGTGAGGCTGGTGCACTCAGGCCAAGCATGCAGAACCGACAGGAGCAGACTGTGACTGCAGAGCACCGGACACCCTGTCCTAGGCAGCCGCTGGGATCGCCTCTGCCTCTCTGTCTTCGCAGCAAATGCAGTAGTATCTGTGGGGAGTCCAATTCCACATGCACATCATAAAAGAGACTTTTACGTGAACAACTGCGATTTGGAAGTGCCCAAGGCTCTTCTTTCTCTGGCCTTCCCTAGACAACATTCCCCTTGCCTTACGATTGTTTTGTTTTCCCCTTTTTATCCCTCTTAGCTTCTGCTGTTAGAAAAAACTGTGGAGGCCCCATACGGCAGTGAGTTTGCAAAGATCAGTTTCTGCATCTGCAGAATAGGCACAGTCACTCTGGCTCAGAGAGCTCAAAGTGAATAAAAGGTCAACAGCCAGAGCTGTCTGGACTAGGGGACAGCTTTGGGGGCTGACTCCTGCCTGTGGCTGGGGAATGCAGGGGAGAGGCTCCTAAAACCCAAGGCAAGTGGGAGCCTGGGAAGAGCCTTGGGAATCCCAAGGACCCAGCCAAGCATCCTGGAGTTCTGGGCAGAGCCTCAGCCCCAGAAGGAAAATCCCATTTGGAAGATTCTAGAGAAGTCTCTGGGCTGATTCACCAGCTTCCGTGTCTGTTGCTGCTGGGCTGCACAGCGCCTCCTCCAGAGCTTCCTGTTTCCCCAGCTAGCTGAGCCAGCCTCTGCATTCTGTGGGTTTTGCCCAACACCTATTGCTTAAACAGGAATTGCAAGAGCTTTTAGTTTAAAAACAGAGACTCACATGAGTCATATTCCCATTGTCCACCAGAGATGAGCAGCCCAGGGGCCCAAGCTCCCTGTTCTGTCACTGCATGGGCACCACAAGTTGGGGTGCAGGAGCCCCACAAAGAGTCCACTCAAGTAGCAGAGGCCAGGATGATGCCGTGGGGTGGCCTGGGGAGTGCAGCTCTGATACAGAGGCTCTAGACATTTCCTTGGGCCCAGTGTGGTGTTCTGGAGTAGCCAGACCATTTAGTCGGAAATGTACATCGACTTTTTCATTCATTCTGCTGGCAGATGCCTACTGGCACATGCTATGTGACAGGTTTTGTGAGGCCAGCAGCTGCCAGCCCAAATGGCTGTCTACGTCCTCTCATAACGCCTCTCTACCTTACACCCAGCTTCTTCCGTTAGAAAAGTCTCCTTCATGCACAGCAGTGGGAAAGGCATGCACCCAACAGATTTCTTTTGCTTACCACGTTTTGACTGTGGGCAAGTCGCTTTCCCGATCCGTGAAATGTAGATCATAACACCAGCCCCTGCAGGGAAGACAGAAGGAAATGAGCCAGGAACTGAGGGCTAGCACAAGACTGGCCCCTAGTGGTCACCAGAGCGATGGTCCGCAATGGATGGCCTGGCTAGGCCAAGCCAGAGGCTATAGCCATGATCTCATTTGGGGCTTGCAGCCAGATACAGAAACGCCATGGAGAAATGCTATAGAGAAAGCCCAGGTTCAGAAAGTGAACTCCCGGAGTCACTTGGACAGTATGTGGCAAAGGCTAGACTTGACACAGTGCCATGTCCCTGAAACACAAATCTGCTCCTATGATTCTGCTAAATTCCTCCAGCCTCACTGCAGCAGATGCCAGCCAGCCAGCCAAGGCCCGAGGCCTTCACAAGACATTCAAGGCCCTCCTTGACCTCTGCAGTCCAGCCACTGCCTTCTCCCACCTCCCGCCCCGCACGCACCAGCTGACCACGCCAGCCGGGCCCCAGGCACAAGCCCTCTCCCAGCTCATCGCCTTCGCACCTGCTGGCCCTTCTGCTCTGATGCCCTTCCTCGCGGCTCTATCCCCTCGCCCTTCACGCCCCACACCTCCTCCCTGAGAAGTGCTTTCCAGCCCCAGCAGACACTGCTGACCCTCCTTTGTGCCCCCACAGACAGTTTGCCCCCACTGTCTGCCCAGCACCTAGAGCAGCGCCTGGCACAAAGCGTGACTAAGGAGGTGCCGGGTGAACAAATGATCCGAAGACGCCGTCTTGTCTTTCCAGCACGGACCACATGGAGCACATCACCATTTAGATGTCTGCTGGCCTCCACAGGCAGTGACTCCGTCTCGTGCGCCCTTGCATCCTTTGAGCCTGGCACAGAGTAGGTGTTTCCTAAGCATCTGACAACAGAATGCACGAAAAGGTCAATGTGCATTTCCCAACGGAACTGTCCATCCTGGAGGGCAGGAACCACGTGCCATCCGTCTGCCTCCTTGCTTGCGCACGTTCAGAGACAGAGTTCGTTTCCCGGAAGAGTGTGGGCTCACTGGCGATCTGCAGTCACATCCTCTGGGGTGTCAATACTGGACAAGGCAGCGGGGATTCTGGGGCGCACACACCAAACCCGGGAGTCCTCAGGCCCACCGCGCAGCGGAGTACTGTTCCGCTGTACTGAGGTCTGGGAGGCTTCCCGCCAGTAGATGGCGCCAACAGCAAGGGCTCAGCTCTGCGGCCACCCAGACCCCATCTCTCCGTGGCCCCACGGGTCCCCTAAATGGCTTCTCTCATCCAAGAGGGTCTTCTCTGCAGCTTTCCTTAAGGATCTGCATGCCCTGGGGCTCCCGTGGGTACTTGGAAAGAAGGCTTCCCTTTGGGGAGCTTTAACTTGGCATGGAGAACCCAGGATAGTCAGTGACCATGCAGAAGGGGGGGTACCTGTCAGGTTACAGGCCATCCCAGCTCAGTTCAAAGTGTCCAAACCCCCAAGCCCTGCTCTGGACCGTATGGGGGCGGGGAGGACACACAACATGGAAGCACAAGGGGGATGTCATGCTCTTGTGTGTCTGCCATGTGCCAGGCCTGCACTAGTGCTTCTGCATACACAATGCCCCTCACCCTCCCAAAAGCTGTTGGACGGGGGCATTCTCGTGGCCATATCACAGATATGGATGTGGAAGCTCAGAAAGGTTAGGAAGCTTGCCCAGGGCCACACAGAGAGAACCCACTTCCAACCGCTGAGGCCCCATGTTATTTTCTGGACACTCAAATTTAATCAGAGCTGAGAGGAGAGGTTTCACGACAGGAGGCCTGAATATCAAGTGACACCACAGACCCTTGTAGTCAACAATCCTCCATCCATCCACTCCACCAGGCAGCACTTGCGAAGCCCTGCTGTGTTCTGGGTGCCATGTGCCATGTTTCAGGCCCACAGAGAGAAGCAAGGCACAGCTCCTGACCTTTACAAGTTCATGTTCTAATCAGGGAGGCCGCGCCTCCAACATGGCCTGGGAAAGGCATGGAAGGCTTCCTGGAGGAGAGGCCTTTTTTAAATTTCCTCTACCAAGAGTATGTCCTAAGGGCCAGAGGACTGGTCAGAGAGGATCCATGGGTGCTCATGAAACTATGAACCTTCTAGTGTCACAAACAGGGAAGTCTCCCTCCAGGGAGTCCGGAAGAGTGGTGTGTATATGTTTCATTGATTTCAGGGTTTGGGAGTTTTTTGTGTCATGTTGTATTTTTGAGGAAAAACAGGCAAGGCTCAGCAAATTAGTGCCTTCCAGGTGAGTGTGGCCCCACACTGCCAACCTCCAGAGCTCTTTGCTCCTGCCGGCAGGGCCTTCCCAAGCCACGTCACCCACAGCAACGGAAAGGGCTGCTGGCATGATTCCTTGGCCATCCCGGGTAGCTCTCTCCCCAGTGAGGAAAGGATGGGGCAGGAGGGAGGGGAGAGATTCAACGGCACCTGGAGAAATGGTCCCCAGACAGCCCTCAGGCCTCCCTCCAGCAGCTGCCGTGGGCCAGATCCTGTGCGGAGGGCCCCCACCCTGCCTCATCCCCATGGACATTACAGGCAATCACCTCCCAAACACCCACACAGCTGATTACTCAGTGTGCCGAGCACCTGCAGGAAATGCCGGGTGCTCCCAGGTCAGCAGGCCAGGAGCACCCCCTCTGAGGAAGGGCCCTTAACATGGGGCCTGAGCAGCATAGCCCGGGTGAAGAGGTGGGAAGGACATTTCAGTCATAGCGAACTGCACAGGAGAGGCCTTGCAGTGGGCATGACAGCGCTGAAACCAAGCCCAGAAGTGGTAAAAGCCTCAAATCAAAGTTGGCCTTTTTTATTTTCAAGGGCCCTTTATTTGTCAAATCAGTTTTTATTGTGCTTATGTGTCCAGCCCAGAACCAAGTATCCAACTAATCTGGCACCTCAGCCTGGACCATGTCCCCTGGCCACTGGTCCTCACAGCCAAGCATGCTGGCATGCACCTCACTGACCTTGGCAGAGAGATGCCTGCCTGGTATCCAGAGAGTTCCCAGGGCTCCCCCAGGATGCCCAGCGCTCCGCATATAGCCTCGAATTGCAATAAACCACCTGTAACATCTGTCTCTCCCATAAGCTGTGGGTTCTTCAAGTACAGCTTTTAAATTCGTCTTCAAATGCCTAAAACTGAAGAGGGACTATGAACTAGTTAGACAGCCCCTTGTTGAGTGACTGAAAGTATCCAGAGGAGGCAAAACCACAGAGTGCAGACATGAGAACTGGGAAAGATGTTTGTGTGACACAGAAAGGATTACCCTGGCCGTGTCCCTCTGCCTCTCTGGCTCTCAGTTTCCAACTTGGGAAAAGGGGGAAAGAACCTGTCTGAATACCTCAGCATCTGTTACTCAAACAATGCAAGCAGATCTATAAATTCCTAGAGTGGGCTCCTGTGGTTCCGGGTGGAGCAGGTGGCCTGGGGCCCAACCAGCCCCGCCTTTGCTCCTCTACAAGCCTGGCCTCATCTCTGCTGACCTCAGAATTCCCCGCAGCTGAGAAGCCCTGTATAGGACGCCCCCTAGCCCGGCTGGTGGGAGAATGCGGGGAAGCAGGCTGCATTCTCTGTCCAGAGGCAATTTTCTTCCCTCAGGGGCCTCTTGTTTCCTCTGGGGTACCAGGGAGCTGAGAGGATGGTTCAGGGAGGCAGCCAGAGGGGACAGAGGGTAACTGGATCCGAGACACAGGCAGCTAGAAGGTCCCACGCTTTCAGGCACTGCAGAGTGGCCTCTCATTCCACCTGCCCATTCCTCAGTACAGGGAAGGCTCTTAGGGGCATGTTTCTCTTCTCAGCTGGCCTGTCATCTTGTTCATCACATCTGCCAGGATGAAGATGAAGCTTACCGGCTGAGGCTGGGGTGTGAGAGGAGTGCGAGTGGGGCAGTGGCACCGGGTCCATTGGCCCTGCTGCAAAATGAAGATCCCTCCCACGGGCCCCCACAGGCATGGGGGCACACCTTCCTCCCCACAGGGACGGACAGCCAGCCACACCGGGCTGTGAGATTCTATGCCTGCTGCCCAGCAGGGAAATAATAATAATAATAATAATAATAATAATAGTAATAATAATAGGTCAGCTGGCCAAACTGGATGCCAAATGACTCAGTTGGCTCTGTGAACGCCTCAGGACACAGACGACAGCTTAGAACACAGAGAAGAGCCATGGAAGCAGGCCGGGCCCCACTGTGTGGCCCATCAGACAGAGTGGGCTGCTCACAGCCCCAGCTCCCGCATCGGTAGGATGAGGCGACTCAGCAGCTGCCCAGGCTGCGGGGTGACCCAGGAGGGAAGGAAACATGCACAAGGCTTAGCACCGCCATGGTTCTGACGTAGAATGTGGGCCCCACCACCTGCCAGCAGGGCCACTCAGGCAACAGGCTTACTTCTCTGCCTGCCTGGCTTCTTGATCCTGACTGTTTTCTTGAGCAGAAAGGAGATGACAAAAGCATGGCTGACGACAAGTTTATGTAAACGTTTTGAACGCTATGAAGACAGAGAGGTGGTTGCAGCCCTTTGGGCTTTGAAACCTCTGCCTGGCAGCCCCCTTTATCTGTGCTATTGCCCCGCAGGCCCTCTCTCCAGCCCCCACGACGATGGCCTTCACCCCGGAGCCGCTGGAGGACACGTCTTCACGCCCCCAATTCTGCAAGTGGCCATGTGAGTGCCCCCCGTCCCCACCCCGCTGCCCACTGGGGGTCAGCCTCATCACAGACGGCTGTGAATGCTGTAAAATGTGTGCTCAGCAGCTTGGGGACAACTGCACAGAGGCCGCCATCTGTGATCCTCACCGGGGCCTCTACTGCGACTACAGCGGGGACCGCCCGAGGTACGCAATAGGAGTGTGTGCACGTAAGTGAGACCCTCCCTTCATTCTGGCCAGTCCCAAGCACCCCAGCTCTGGCCCAGGGCCCCTCACTGGTAGCCCTTCCCCTGGCTAGGCTCCTGTTGTGTGGGAGGCATCCCCCCTCCAGTCCATGATTAGAGGCCAGGAGCTGGGACCTTCCTGAGAAAGAAAGGATGCCTGCATTCCTCTTGCCCCCAGCATCTGGTTTCATGCTCTCTGCTCAGTCCTGGAAGCACATCCACAGCCGACTCCAGGGCAAAGGGAGCCACCAGGAAAGACCTGAACCTGCTTTCATTCTCTTAGTGGTAGGACCCTTTGCTGGGTGCCCATGGTCTCCCAGGGACACCAGGACCCTGAAGAGCTCCAGATATCTCAGTAATATTGTAAATTAAAATAGTAAGATTTAAAACAACCCAGCAGCCTTGAAAGAATAAAATCCAGGCAGCCTGCAACCATCCTTTCCTGTCACCCACCCATGTTTCTTCAGTTGCTACAGTTACTTTAAAATTTTTAGCCCTGTTTTCTGGTAGTTACCACTGTATAGTATGTGTCTTCTGTTATATCTTGCTTGGCTTAACATATCAATTTTGGATAATCTATTAATGTTCCTACACAATAGATGATGACTTAGCCCCTCAATATCACCTGATACTCCTGTCTTCCAGTATCATTGTCATAATTTTTGGTAATACACTATCAAGTATTCTCAATATTGTTTGCTATAGCATGAGATAGTGTACTTATTTGGGTTTCCTTTCTTATAAAGGCTTTTGGTTTTCCTGGGGTTTCTAATTGCTTTTTCTTTTTCTTTACTCTTGGTTTTTACAACATCCCCATGTTGTGGGGAAAGCCGTTCTTCAAGTACTCCGTCTTGTCCTTTTGGGTTCCCAAAGACCTCCTTTCTGGGACTTTCTGATCTCATGTTTCTATTTAGACTGGTATTCACTTAGCTTCAATCATCTAAGCATTTATCCAAGATATGTGCCCCAGCATGATGAACAGAGGTAACTAGGCATGATGACACAACAGCCTAACTTCAGAAAAGTTACACGAAGCCTTGTAAACCAAAGAACCCTTTCTTCCCTTAGTGCTAAATCAAGCTCTCCCCATAACCGTGACTTACTATGCATGTTATTACATATTCACACACAGCATAGTCTCTCATCCTCAGGTGGTTGTTGATGAGAGTTATGCTTCTAAGTCCAAGTCAGACAATCCTGAACTTCACGGTTCATTTACAAGCACCTTCTGCTCTTTTATCATTGGTTCCTGCTTCAACTTTAATACCAAGTCATCTTTCTTTAGCTTTTTAACCACCTTGGGGTCTCCCATCCTTCCACTTCTTTCCCCCTTTTATTTATACTCATTATTAGTCTCATAAAACAGTGTGCTCAAGAAGAACTTGCAGCACCAAAGAATTATCTGACACGTTGGTTAAAAGTGCTATTTCTGAGCCCCACCCCAAGTTTACTGACTCAGATTCTCTGGAAGTGGGGATGAGAATCTACACCTTTAACAAGCTTCCCAGGGGATTCTCATGCATGCTTAAGCTTGAGACTGACTGCAAATATACACAGTCAGTCACATGCTCCCCCCCCCGTACCCAGGTAAGGAGATCTGGCTGAGCCTTCCTGCGCTAGAGTCCCCTGCAATTATGTGAGACGGTCTCATTACTTCTTTCCCCTTTTATGGCAGTTCTTCAAGGTCATTAAGAAGGTAATTCAGTTTATTGGTATTATACTAATTCCTGAAGCTATACTGACATCTTACTATGTGCTGGGCATTATACCTTTATAGACATCCTCTCCTGGACTCAGAGATTCTGCAGGCCCCAGTAGTGCTTCTCCTCCTGCCCTTCCCCACCAGGGTCCTAAAAACCACCTTCTCAATCAAACCCCTGCCATCCCTTGTATCTCAGATCCTGCCCTCACTCACTGCAGCCTCTTAGCTCCCCCTCACCATGAGTCTCTGTATATTTCCTTTCCTTAGTTATATTTGCCAAGGGTTTTTTAGTCCTATAAGTTTGCAGACATTGGAATGAATAAAGATAAACAAGAATTACAGAACTTCTCAGAAGTTTTAAATGTCCATGTCTACTGTCAAACTCCAAAAGGGGAGTGATCGTAACAACCGTTCTTTTCAAACTTTTTTGCACAGTGAACTCTTTTGTCCAGGAAGATTTTTACTCCCCCACCATCCCACCCACACATGCTCACAGATGCATCACAGGCACACATGTGCACATGCAAATACACATACACCTTGCTAGTATTCCACTGAACATCTTTCCAGAAATGCTGCCGTCATGTCTGAGTCATTGAGACCCTACCTCAAGAAAGAAGGGAGTCCAAGGTCCGAAGGCTGTAGAGAGGAAGGCACCTCAGGATCAGAGGGAAAGAGAAAGAAGAATTCCTCTAAATAGACAGTCTTAGCAAATGGTCAACTTGATCAAGGGACAGTCACCAGGGCAAGCTAAGTCTGTCTTTGGAGATGTGCATGTAACTGGGCCAGGACAAGGCAGGTAACAGAAATGAGCAATCACATGAGAATGGTGGGGAATAAGGCCAACTGGTGAATGTGAGCTGTGACGATCAGACGTCCCCACTCCAGCCTCTGTGGCCAAGGCAGAAAAGTGAACTTGGTCTTGTCTGTTCTGCTGGATTTCCAGAGAATCCCCAAATTCAGATTTGTGTATGGTTTTTAAATGCTGGCAACACATTCAAAAAATTTTTAAAGAACAGTCTGTGAGCCAAACTAAATGCTTCTGTGGGCAGAGAGTGACCTCTGAATTGTACTCTGACTATTTTGGTTGTACAAACATTTCTCTGAGTCAGGAGGCTTGAGAGCACTGTGGTCAGCTGGAAAGATCCTGAAACATACAGGCAGACAGACCTGGGTTTTGAATCCTGCTCTGCAACTTGCTGGCTACGTGACCTCGGTCACATCACTTGAAGGACCTCTATCAAACCAACCTCATGTGGTTTTCAAGAATAAACAAGGCCACACATGAAAGCCTCGAATGTGATTGGACGCTCTGTGGTCATTGTTTTACTGGCCTTGTTTTCGCTTTCCTCTGTAGACATCACCCTGTCCAGAGCTGTCCTCGGAGAAAGGGCAGGTCTAGTTCCAGGCTCAGACCCACCCCCAGCATGAAGGGTGAGGGTGCAGAAACTCACACATGGTCCTTAGAGCCAGGCAACCTGAGTTTGAATGCCAATACCACAACTAATGAGTGTGGTGACTTCAGGCATGCTACTTAACCTTTGAAGGGTCAGTTTCCACATCAGGGAAAATGTGACAGATAATGCCTATCTCTTTGGGTGGTTGGAATCAGTACCACTGATGGGAGGTAAGGAGCCCAAGAAAGATGAGGTTTCATCCCACCTCCCATCCATCCATCCATGGATTCATCCCCACAGTGAACTTAGGTGAGTGATAACACAACAGGGTAATACAAGACACATGACCCACACTTCCTGCTCCCACGAAGCTGACAGTCCACTAGGGGTGTAGGTGAGGGGAGTGAAGGCCCAGGGGTGACCTGAGTTCCTGGAAGTCCTTCGGTTAGAGGAAAACTCACCAGGCCATGTCCGGACTTGCATGTCTGAGATTAAAGAGGAGATGGTGAAAGATACTCAGTCAGCTTCCCCAGGAGCTGGTCCTTCAGTCAGTTAGAAAGAACGGGAATGGGGAGAAGGCACCAGCACCGAGGGGCCCACCCACAGCCATCACACCCCTGCTCCCTCTGGAGCCTGTGACAGGCAGGCAGGGGAGCCACCAGCACCCGGATCCCCCCTGCACACGCTTTCCCCGAGCCAGAGGGCGCGGTGGGGGGTGACTCAGAAGGCAAAGATGAGTGATTCCCCCAAGGCTTCCTCTGCTTTGTTTTGTTTTGTTTTGCTTTGCCTTTTTCCTATTTCCCTTGCTTTTCTGGTGTCTGGGGAGAGGAAATAGGCTGTGGAGTCAGAACCCCTGGGGTCGAGGTGGAGCTCCATCATTGGGAAGCTGGGGGACCCTGAGCTAATGAATCACTCGCCCTCCCTGTGGCCTGATAAACTCCCCTGGTGACGTCACTGGAGAGCTGAATGAGATAACGGTCAGATGGTGCCTGGCAGGAGATCAGATGGTCAGCGGGCGTTAGCGCATTTCCTCTCTGAACCTCCTCCTTATCCGATCACCTCCCAGGAGAAACAGCAGCCACGTCAACGTCCCCACACACTGAGTGAGACTCTGTGTCTAGCTGTGTCACCTTCGGATCGTGACTTACCCTTGCTGAGACTGTTTGCCGTATATGAAAATGGAGGTGATAATGTGGTAGCATTTCCCCGTGGGATGAAATAAAAAATGCAAGAGAGACTGGCACAGAGCAGGTCAGGTGACCAAGAACAGAGCGCTTAGGAAACCTTCGATCCTCTTAGACGGTGGAATCATCACTATTAATAACCACCTTCAGGCAAAGCCAGGAGATCGGCTACAATTATTGGCAGACTGCCTGCAGATTCTGAACTAGCCCTCCTTGGGTGGGCACCCTTGCTGCCCGGGGGCTCCCTGCCTGCACGTCCAGACGCTGTCTTCAGGGCAGGACACAACCTCAAGGTGGGAGCCCTGCAGACCTAGGAGTCCCGGGCCTCTCATGGAACTCTGGGCTGTGTAACCAACCCCACGTGGCTGCTCGGATGTCAAACAGGCATTTCATATCTAAGAAGAACTCTAGAGTCCCCTGACCCCAGTGCCAGCAACCCTGGGGACAGAGCATTTCTCTCCGCCCAGGGCTCATTCCCGACTCCCGGCTCCTCCTCCTCACATCCCATCGTCAGCAAGTCCTTCCACATGTACTCAGAAGCTGACGCCTCCTCAGGGCACCAGGTGACCCCCATCCGTGTCTGGGCACGGCCCCTCTCTTCTGAATGACAGGCGCCTGCCTGACGCTGCCCTGACCCCCTTCAGCTTAGTCTCCGCTCAACACCACCAGTGCTCCTGAGGAGCAGAATCCATAGCATTGCCTCACTGGTTACTTACTGGGCAGCTGCTGTGTGGCACGGGTCTAGGCTCTACTCGCTTGGTGGCTTCCTCAGCCTGTAAGGAAGTCCTCTCTCAGCCCACCTCCTGCCACCTCCCACGTCCCAATCCAGCTCCCACCCCAGGTCTTTACACCTACAGGCCACCCCTGCCCAGATAGGCGCCACCCCCGCCTCCTTTCCATCTTTGCTGAAGAATCATCACCTCCATGAGGCCTTCTCTGCTCTCCTCCCTTAAACCTGCAGCTGCCCCTCCCGCTTCCTTTGCTCCCTGGCTCCCGTGCCCATCCACCTCCTACCCATCCCCGCTACAGTGCAAGCTCTGTTTGTTCACTTCTGAATCTCCAGTACCTAGAACACTCCATAAACAGGTATTGAATGAATGGAATCTTTGCTCCAAAGTCTTCTGATTGGCTTTACATGTCTGCCCCTTAAGAACCATTAGCCTAGGTGCAGATGTTGTCAGTTCCAGGCTTTGTGCCATGTGCTGGGAAAGGACAGGGAGCCAGCTGCCTGGGTCCCCACACCCACCATGCTCTGCCTCTCACCCAGTGACCAGCCCACCCAGACTGGCATTAGGTGTTGCTCAGTGGGTGGTTTCTGAAGCTATAAAGGACCCTGCATATTCCTCTCCTCCGGAGTCCCCCCAGGGTCCCCAGCGGCTGGCTGGGCCCAGCACCTTCACTCACCTGGTCGTGGTGCCCTGCCCATCTGCCATACTGGGACCGATTCCTGAGGTCTATGCTCCATCCAGCGGTGGGAGGCTACCCAGGTCAGGGGCACCCGTACCCACCCACAGGGCCTGACCCAGGCCGCGTTTGTCTTCACAGAGGTGGTCGGCGTGGGCTGCGTCCTGGATGGGGTGCACTACACCAATGGCCAGTCCTTCCAGCCCAACTGCAAATACAACTGCACCTGCGTGGATGGCGCGGTGGGCTGCACGCCGCTGTGCCTCCGTGCGCGCCCCCCACGGCTCTGGTGCAGCCACCCCCGGCAAGTGAGCCTGCCCGGCCACTGCTGCCAGCAGTGGGTGTGTGACAACAATGCCAGGAGGACACGCAAGACAGCGCAGCGCCACACGGGAGCCTTTGGTGGGTGCAGGGTGCTAGAATGTGCAGGGAGGATGGGCCCCAGGGTGGGTTGCAGACCCCCGTGGAGCTATCATATGGATGGATAGATGGATGGATGAGTGGACAGGTGGACAGGTGGATGAGCGGATGGATGGATGGGTAGATGGGCTAATGAGGATCTGGACTAGGGCAGTGGGAGAATAGGTGGCAAGCAAGGGGCAGATGCAAGAGTCACTGGCCAGTAAGACTGAAAGTGTGGGGTCAATCCAGAGCATGAGGTGAAGGAGAGAGGCGGGTGGGGTGACTCCTGGGGCTCGTCATTTCCTAGGCTGGGATACCAGAGCAGGGCGCTGTGTGCGAAGGAGACCTGTGCTGTTGGAGACCAGGCACCCTGCCTGGGGGATCACCCAGAGAAGCATCCTGTGGGGCAGCATTGAAGAGGGGGACGGCAGAGAGGGCTCCGGAGGCCATCTGCCGGGAGCTGCTGCTGGGGGTGGGATGGCTTAGGGAGGATGTGTGGAATGAGACGGTGGCCTGGAGCAGGGGGCTGGGAGGGCTGACATTTGAGGGGTGCACAGAAGCGTCTGATGACATGGAAGACAGCAGGTAAGAACATTTCTAGAAGGAGGGCGTCCACCAAGTAAGTGGACATGAAGGAGTGAAGAAATGGCAGTAGAGTCTGGGAGTTCTAAGGATACTGGTCATTGTTTTAAAATTCTAAGTGCCTGAGCTTGCTCAACCTTGATGCTGACAGCATTTTGGACCAGAGAATTCTTTGCGGTGAGGGCTGCCCTGTGCATGTGGGTGTTTAGCAGCATCTCTAGCCTGTACCTACTAGATGCCAATAGCACCTGCCCCCCAAGTAATAATAGCCAAAAATACCTCCGGATGTTGCTCATTGTGCCCTGGGGGATAACATTGCCCTGGTAAGAACCCTGGGGCCACCACCACTTAAGGTGAGGGAGAGAAAGACAAATCCATGAGGCAGGACAGGAACAGGAGGAAGAGGTTTCACAGAAGCCAAGGGAAGAACGTGTTTCAGAGAAGACAAACTGGGGAGCAGGAAAGGAGAGGGGGGCGGAGGCACCAGCCCAACAGAAGAGACTGCGCCCAGGCTGCGTGCCCTCTGGGGGCCCCACTGGACCAGGAAAGACAAGGGGAGTGGTCCCCCACCCTGCCCCTGCCCTCACGGCTCAGGGAGGTGCAGCTTTTCTGGAAGGGGCTTGAGGGGCCCTGTGGGCTGAGCCAGCCACACGAAGCAGCCCCATGTTGATGGAGGGGGGGACAGGGAAGGCTCTGTCCCTAGCAGGCCCCAGGCGTCAGTCCCACCACATCAGGCTCACAGAGGGGAGGGGCAGCGGCCACCTGCCCATTGTATGTGGCCCAGTGACCCCTTTCGGACTGAGTATGAGCCGAGTCCCTGCCTCCCCAGAGGGCGACCCAGAAACCACAGCTGTTTTATCCTCGTAGGCAAATCCCTTCCCACCGCCTCCCCCCCTCCAGGCTCCAGCCCAGCCCAGCCCAGCCCAGCCTCTGTCCTCAGGTGCCCCTCCTGTGGCTGCTGCGTCTCTCGGACCCCCCTTTTCTCTCGTTCAGTCCTGTGTCCACTCATCCGCGTTCTCTGCACACCTGTTAACTTGGCGGGCCTGGGTTGGGAGCCTCGACCCTCTCCTTTCCTCTCTCTCCTTACGATCCTAGTAGACGGCTTTTCTTCCCTATCTCTCTTTGCCCCTCTCTCCCCTTCCCCCGCTCTCTATCCCCTTCATCTCCCATCCCATCCTCTCACCCCCTCTCCCTCTCTTCTCTGCCCTTCCGTCAGCCTCCCCCGACCCCCTCTGCCTGAGCCTCTCGGTCTACCCAGGTGTGTGTGTGTCAGCGCGGGACTGCCCTCCTCTCCAGGTCTTTCTGGGGTATCTGCTCCATCTTTCCATGGGCTCTCTCCTTTGTCTTACTAGTTTTGCAGGTACCTCCATCTGTAGCTCACCCCATTTTCCGTTTCTCAGATATTCACTAAGCAACGGCACACATCTTATCCTAGATGCTTGGGGTACTTACGTCAACCGAACCATCCGAGAGTTGATCTTTATTTGGTTGACAGTTAAGAAAGCACACAAGCTCATATTTGCTGAGGGTTACTGAGGAGCGGGGACAGCTTGCTCACTTCTGTGAGTGTGAACCCACCTTCCCTGCCCACAGCCCTGGGAGGGAGCTGCTATCGTCAACCCCAGTTGCAGGTGGGGAGCCCGAGGCACAGAGGTGGGAGCTAGCTTTTTGGAAGCTGCCCAGCTTCTAAGCGGCCGTGCTCAGAGCTGAACCCAGGCAACTCGACTCTGAAGCCTGTGTCCCCTTAATCGTTATGCCCTCAGCATCACCTGGAACAAATACGGGTTCTAGGAAACAGGCCCTCCCTTTGATGCTCTCCAAATGAACTTGATCTCTGCAAGGGCAAAGGCAGTATCGTTGATCTTTTATTCCCAGTGCCTGATACATACTCAGTGAATGGGCCCTTCTCGCCATACCAGCCCCACATGGCAGATGGTATTGTCACGACAAGGAGACTGAGGTCCAGGGTGAGCCACAGCTTGTAGGTGGTCCAGACCATGTGAATTCAGGTCCGCCTGTCTCTAGGGAGGGCTTTCCCCCCAGAGGAGTAGAAGGAGCTCAGAACAAGGCTCTTCCCCTTGGGAACCCAGGCTGGTTAGAAGCCAATTTGCCCTCCTGTGGCGAGGGACAGCCCACATTCCTCCTCTCTGAGTTTCAGGGATCCCCCAGCCCCCTACTGTGGCAGTAGTGGGGATTAGGGGCAGACAGGGGCTGGAGACTCACAGGGCATCTGGTCTCTATCCACAGCAGCCGCCGGGGAGGTGGAGACATGGCAGAGGAACTGCATAGCCTACAGGAGCCCTTGGAGCCCCTGTTCCGCCACCTGCGGCTTGGGGGTCTCTACGCGGATCTCCAGTGCCAACGCCCGGTGCTGGCCTGAGCAAGAAAGCCGCCTCTGCAACCTGCGGCCGTGTGACCTGGACATCCGCCCACACATCAAGGTGGGTGCACCTCCAGGGTGGGCCGGCACCTGCACGTGACACGCAGACAAGCCCAGCTGTGAGCCTGGCTCCTGAACGTCCTTGTGCAGCCATTTGTAAAATGGGAATAATTAAGTCCACCTCATAACAGTTATCTGGGATATTAGTGATTGCGGTGAACATGCTATTAGAATCAAGGTCAGTCTGGAGAAAACCCAGGGACCTCAGAAGGGCCCTCCTGCGACGATTGTGAGGGGCCCTCACTGACTGCCAATCCCCTCTGCTCCCTGCCAGCCTGCACCTACATGTGCCTGCAGGACAGCCACACCCGGTGATAGGGGAGCCCGAAACAGCTCAGGACAGCCGGCGTCCCAGGCCTGTCTGCAGCTGATGCACGCTGCTGTGGCCTATCTCCTTACATCTCTGAGCCCTAGACCCTCATCAGGAAAGTATTGGAGAGGATTTCAGACATCCCTTCCAGCTTTGAGAGTCTAAGATAATTAAAATAAGGGATCAAGGAGGTAGTGGGACCCAGTAGACTGAGACCTAGTCCTGGGAGGTAGAAATAGATGTGATTTGCCTAAGTCAAGGCCTCCTCTCTTGTGCCTTAGACCCGTGACAGGCCCCAGTGTCACATAACAGACATCAGCACTGGTTCTGGTTTTAGATGATGGTTTCTTGGGGATGCTGAGGAGAGGGTTACCCAGTTGGCAAGATGGCCCAGCTTCCCATGTTCCTTCTTAGACATCAGACATTGCTTCCTGTCCCCTGGTCCCTACTCCAATCATCTCTGCCAATCAACTGGATGCTTCCACCTCTCCCTTCTCCTTCCTCTCTGATTATTTTCCCCTGCCATCCTAGCCTTTGTATTCTTGGTGCTTGGTGCACAGTAGGTACTCAGCAGACATCTCTTAACTGAAAGCATGAGTCTAAATGTCACCGGCTGCAGGAATAATAGGAACAAAGTCCCCAAGCTGGGCGCATTCGAGATAGCAGTAGGTCTGCCACAGAGCTGATTCAAGCCCCTTGCTTTTGGCTCATGATTTCCACCTGATTTTCTTTCCATAATGATGTGCCTAAGATGGCTCTTCAAATTATATAAGCCTCAGGCCCCACAGAGCCAGGATCTGCTCTACCCCAGTTCAGGCACAGTGCTGGCAGCCGGCAAACCCCAGGAACCACTGGTCTAATGAGTTTAGTAAGAGCCTGCTATGTACTAAGCACGGAGTTAGGCTGCAGGACACAGAAAGGTCCCCACTCCCGAGTGGCCCATAGCCCAGTGGAGGAAAAGAGCTACCTTTAAAGGATGCTGATCCAGGTGAATACATTGCATGATGGTGTGTGTGTGTGTGTGTGTGTTCTGGGGCAAAGTGTACCCCACCCCCTCCTGGAATCCCACAGTGGCTCTGCTGCTAACTAGCTGAGGGCACTTTGACTGAAGGAGCTACAAAGGCAGCCTGTACTGGTGACACTGTGACAAAGGACTGGACCTCAGGAAGCTGGGAGGTAGCACCCAGGCAAGGCAGTCCCCTCCTGTGATCCTCGGCTTACCCCTGCAAAATGTGGCTGGGCCTTGTTGTATTGGGGGAAGCCCTTCCTACCTTGCAGATGCTGCAAATCCGAAGTAAGGTGGAGTGTTCCCCATACGATAAGTGAACAGGGAAGAACCAGGGGTTTGGAGGGAGGAAGGTGGCTGTTCATCCTCAGAGCTTCCCAACTGAAACCCCCTTTTCTGCAGGAGGGGAAGAAGTGTTTAGCTGTATACCAGCCAGAGGCACCCATGAACTTCACCCTTGCTGGCTGCATCAGCATGTGCTCCTACCGGCCCAAGTACTGCGGGGTCTGCGTGGACAACAGATGCTGCATCCCCTACAAGTCCAAGACCATCAGTGTCTCTTTCCAGTGTCCCGACGGGCCGGGCTTCTCCCGCCAGGTGCTGTGGATTAACGCTTGCTTCTGCAACTTGAGCTGTAGGAATCCCAACGATATCTTTGCTGACTTGGAATCCTACCCTGACTTCTCAGAAATTGCCAATTAGGTGCGCACAAAACACGGGGCTCGGGTCCTGGCCCAATGCTTGCAAAGCAGCCAGCCCTCTGAGGCCCAGCTGAGCCTTGTTTTGTCCACTTCCCACCCCCTTCTAACCACCCTGATCCTGACCCTTGGCCCCCTTTTCTTTTTCTGACCATCGAAAGGACCCATTATGGTGCGTTTCAGGCTCAGACTATGAGTCCATTCCTTGGCAGCATTCTACATACACTTCAAAGAAAGTGTCTCTAGCTGTTCTGGACAATACCCCAGCTGACAAGCCTGTCCCGTCACTGGAGGTCCTGCTGGGTCTTGCCTGAGTCCAAAGGAACAGAATCAGCTAGGCATTCAATATCACTAATTCCCTCTGCAGATGCCAAACCACAGTATTCTGGGTCCGTGCGGAAGGACAGATGGATATGGGACAATGGAATAGTCTATTATTTGGGCCCTGCCAAGTTGCCCTCTAATAGACAGTTCAAGCCACAGGACACCAAAGTATCTCTGATTCCAAAGATTTGTGCACCCAAGGTCACCAAATATTTGCCAAGTGAAGTGAGTGGTTGTTTGGTTTATGATTTTTAATGGTAAGTTGTATCCATAAATCCGGGCATTGTTGAGGTTAAGTTTCTCTACATCCCTGCACTGTGAAGGGCACAACTTGGGTTCATTCCAGAAAGAAATGCTACTTGACAAATTCCATTCTTGTTCATGGGAAGAGTCCCCAGTCAATGCTCCAAGGTCAGAGCAGGGTCAGCCAATTTTCAGAACAAGTGATGGACCCTAGCACCAAATCTACTGCTGACCAGCAGGGCCCTGGGCAACTGGCCAGCCTCTTCCTCGCATCCAGAACCTCTCCCTCCTTAGGGGCTCATGGGAGCTGGTGGAGCCCCTGGGATGACCTCTCTGACCCCTAGAGTGGCATGCTGGAACTTTCCTCTGCTCTTACAGAGCCTTGGGAGACCCAGCCCAAGGCCAGGCCAAACACACCCGAAATGACTACGACAGGTCCAGGCTTGGTGTGGGTCAAAACAGAAGTGGGTTCATTCTGCATCAGTCCAGGCGGCAAGAGTCACGGCCTAGGACATCTCTTTCCGCCACGGGGGTCCCTGTCACAGACTTTGGGTCTGCTGATCCAAACAACCCAGTTCTGGTAGGCCAACAGAGGTGTACCAGTCGTTTAGAAGCAGAGTTGTATTTAACTGGGATTACAGGCCGCAAGGGGTTGGAGCTAAAAGGAAGAGGAGGTTGTTATGAATGGAAATGAGGCTGTTATTTATCTTATTAGTAAAAAGTAGATATTTACTGTTCTAATTCTTTTATTTAGTTCCTTCTGGGTGCCAGACATCATTCTCAGTGCTTTACATACGCTAGCTCATGGTTACTTCACAAGCATGTCGAAAAGTGACCTTTATTGTTTCTGTTCTTACAAATGTGAAACGGAAGATCAGAAAGGGATGGCAGCCTGACCCAAGCCCCCAGCTGGGAAGTGAGGCAGGCGGGAGTCGGGCTGCAAATCCAAGCCAGGCTGACTCTGTCACTGCGCACGCTTCCCAGCGTGTCGGAGCAGGGTAGCCTCGGAATCATCGACATCCCGCTCTCGCGTTTTGCTCTTTCCCTGTCTCTCTGCTCTTCTCCCAAGACAAGACTATTTGACTTTCAGATAATTTAGGCCTCTGGACAGCCAAAGAAATATGGAACAGACAAAACCCCATGAAGCCCACACAGGTCATCCCCTCCTTCAGAACCAGCTCTCAGCATGCGTTTGAAAGATGGCTTTGCTTACCCGATGCTGCAGATGGAACGACGTGCAGTATTGGTGGGATAATTCTGTGTGGTGTGCAAAGGAAATCCTGAACAGGAAAATGGGACTGGGGATGCATCCTGCTTACTGTGACCACCCGGATGCCTAGCCCAGTGCAAGGCATACAGTGGTGCTCAACGTGGGTTTGATGAGTAAAGGGACTGGTGTAGGTGCTATACTTTCAGGTAGAAGCTCTATGATTCCAAAATTACATGACAATCTAATTTTTATCAACCAAATCTTATTTTAAGAGCCATAGGAAAAGATATTTTTTAAAATGTACATTTCTATTACACAAAAAACAAAGAAGAATTCTTGTGTGAAGACAATTTACCCCATGCATACTTTCTTCTATCAATCTGTGGGGATCGTACTAGATTATCTTGGAGTGAAATCATCTGCCATCTACAAGCAACAAGGACTAGAAGACAGCTAACACTGCTATTTGCAGAAACTCAAGCGGTAGGTTCTTACTGAATACTGGGAAACTGAATATGACTTCTGAAATCAGAGGGAGCCTGGCTGGAGGATTTAGGGGATTGTCCTGGGAATGGATGGGAAGCGGTGGCCGGAATGCCCCAGTTAGTTTGTTTGGAGAAACGGACCTATTCTAGGCAGCCGCAGAGGGAAAGTCTCAGCTCTCTGTTTTGAAGTTCTGGGGAAGGAGATTTGGGCCCAACGTGAGGAAGTTCTTTGTAGCAGTCAGAACTACCCAGCAATGGTGTGACCTGCTTCAGCAAAAGTTAGTCATAATCATAACAAAAAAAAGTCCCTTTATTGAGTGCATACGTGGTGCCAAGAACGATGCTAAATTTTAATTCTCTGACTAATTACCACATCAATTGTAAGTGTCTCTTCCCCATTTTATAACTGGAAAGTCAGTTTTAAATCTGAGACTGATGGAGAAATCAGCCAAAAAAAGTTGGATCTCAAAGCCTTGCTCCTACCGTCTGGCTCTCTGGGAGGCCTCCGGGCCCAGCCTGAATGACCCCTATGGGAGGGTCACCTGGGCAGGGGATCAAGTAGATCTGATTGATCGTCTCTCCTGCCCTGGTAACTTCGCATTCCAGGTGCGGACAGGTACACCAAGAGCCCATTAAGCTTTGGTGAATAAATTCACGTTAGCACTCAGGGTACATTTCTCTGGGGCACTTAGGTAGGTATGGAGGAAGGAGAGATGAATTCACCAAACCACTAATTCTTGCTACAGCTTAACTCATAAGCATTTGGTGAGTACTCAGCCCCTATGCTAGGCGCTCTACTGCCATATCTATTTAATCATCATAGCAAACTTAGGAGATATGGCATTATTATCATTTCCTCATTTTAGCTGAGATAAGACAGCTGAGGCTTATAGAAATCATTTGCTCAATGTCTTACCAGCCAGGGAACTGCAGACCAGGATCTCAAGCTGAGGTGAGTCTGACGCCAGAGCCGTCTTTTTTGACACCAAGCCCAATTAGCCTGCCCCCAAGTCAAAAGGTACAGGGGCCACTTTACTGATAATAGCTGCAATTTTAATTTTGAAGGTGATTCAGAGAATGATCAAAGGAAGCAGACTCAAATGATCTGATTGTCTCTAATCTCATTACCATTGTACTGTGTTTACACAGGCATTGTGGGGAAGTAATGTAGCCTGTAACTATCATGTTGCATGATGTCACTTCTTTTTAAAGCTTTACTTTGATGCTCAGAGTAACTCCATGATGACCCTGCACATCTGGGAAGCATAGATGATCAGAATGGGCAACTATCTCTGCAGGTAGATTATATGTGTGTGTGTGTGTGTGTGTATAAATGTATGTACATATCTTTTTTCAGACTGTGACTTAATATTTAAGAATTCCTACTGCCATTTTTGTAAGTGACTAAAAAATACATGCAAAGAATTGTCTTGGAATTTCCCAATAGAGGAAAAATACCACTTGGGCAATCTGTCATGTTTTACGACATTCCCCATTTTTCTCATGATTTGTGCAGCGTGGCGTGTGTTTGTTCAATGTGAAGGGTTTTCATTGCTCAGATTCCCTGTTTATAGCTATTCTCCTTAAAGCAATAAATCATCAGCAAAGTGACTTACTGGATTTGGTGGGTTTTCTTGTACATTCAGTTATTATGAGGCAATGAGGGAGCACCGAGCACATTCAATAAATGTGCAGATGGTGGAAATTAGTTCCCAGAGTTTTATATATGGTCATAAAAATAGCTAGAAGCTTGGAGATGGGCTTAGAATTATGAATTCTGGAATACACAAAAGATCAGAGCTACAAAAGTATCCAGGCTGAAAGACACCTCATGTAAATATAAAATAGAAATTTTAGCATTCACTCATTCACCCACTCACTCCCTCATTTATTCAGTGCCTTTCTATATCCCCAACTAGACTGGGTTCCTTGAGGCCAGGGGCCATGACTGTATCCTCTGAGCCTAGCCGAGTGCCCAGCACATGCCAGGGCTGGAGTAAGCCGGAGCTGGCTGGATGGAGAAAGTATCTATTGCCAGCTGCCTTAGGAACCAATGGGAGTAAAAAGAAGCATAAAGGAGGTTGCACGATACAATGGAAACAGTTCTGACTTTGAGAATCAAGTGGGTCTTTATAGACTTTACTCCTTACTGGAATTCCTCACTTAATCCATCTGAGTCTGTTTCCTCAGGTATGAAATGCAGAAAATGATAGCACCTGCCGTGTGGTGATAAAATGCATACTGCTTGCAAAGTTTTAGAATAGAACTTGGTACATGGTAAGCACTTAAGGGACACATCTATTATTAGCCGTGCCTCAGTTTCCTCATGAGCTGGCGATAATCAGCAAGGCTTTATAGTAAAATTTGGAGTCAATGTGTGTGTGTGTAAGGACTTATTTAGTCTTTACTTCAAAATAGACATAGAAAGCAAAAAGTGTCCCCAGTATTCAGTTGAGTGCTTTTTTACTTTAATCATATGCTCCTCGATCCCTTAACTTTTTAATTTTTCTGTTATCATTTTATGTTGTCATTTGATTAAACAGCCAGCTTCTTTAAGGCAGGAAGGTGTCATACTTTCCTGGGTCTCCCCAACCCAGCGCAGTGTACAGCACGTGCTCAACTAGATGGACAGATATGCAGACAGCTGAGAAAATGAAGTGAATGATACATTTGATGCCTTCTGGCCAAATCCTTTCATCCATTACCCCCAAAACACATTACTACCAGAAAGTCAAGGGGAGAATTGATTCCCAAAACAAACAAACAAAAAAACAATTGCCACACTTCTTCCCTGAAGCATGCCTTTTTCAAAATTAGAAGTTAGGTCATGGAGTTCTATGGATGCCTCAGATTAAGATTATTAAGTAGATTTTAGGAGAAATTCCTGATGATATCAGGTGGTTGAAGGTCTAGGAAAATGATACTTGGGGGGAAGGACCAGAGCATTTAATCATGAAGGTAAAAAAAGCATATAACAGAGACAGCAGTGTCCTCAACTGTCCTCACTGATGAAATTAAAATGCGACAGTATCCTGTGTATTCAGAAGTCTAAGTTTCAGCTGAATTTGGGTTCTTGCCAAATATAGATCTGAGCAAAAATGACTTCTAAAGACATGAAGAAGCTGGTGCCAAGCTCATGTGCAGTTTCATATGTTATATTCTGCAGAGATTGTGTCCAGACCTCCACACGCAACCAGACTGTTCTTGTTTTTCACACATTAACAAAATGGATTTCCTAGTCCCTCCCACAGAAAGGGAGGGGGAGCTGCTAAAGAAAGGCTTATTGATAGCGGTGAGAAAAGATCAGCCTGCAGGCAAAGGAAGAGGCAGCCAGAAGGTACGGTAAAAGCAGGACACCGGAGCCTGGGTGGGGCTATTTGACGGAGGGACAGACATGCCCACAAGCAATAACAGGGCATCCAGAATGTTAGTCTCGGGAACTAACTGATGTTCTACGGTCCCAAGACGTCAATAGGTGGTTGCATTAGTCATGTGCTCAGTGAGCTGCTTTAAAAGGCAGCGAGGGATGTAATCTATTTTAGGAATGGCTGGGTAAGCCATTCAATCTCTCTGAGCCTTGGCTTTCTCATCTGTGAAGCAAGGGTAACTCATTCTCACAGATAAAGAATAAAAAGGGGAAAGAAACAATAATACACGCTAAATATTACTATTATTAGAGGATGTATTCATCTGTGTTTTGTTTTTTAACAAAAATCTTGTGTTATGGGTTGGGCACTTGTGCTGGCCCTAGAGATGCAAAAAAAGTGCTAGTGTTGGCGAAAAGGCCACCTAAGGCCATGCACACTGCACATTACTGCCGGTATGGCTGGGGCCGTCTCTGCAGGGAGCCCTTGGCACTTGGCAGGTGCTTCCTGCGGTGGGCGGGGCATTCAGGAAACACTTCTCAGAGCAGGGATGAGGAAGGGTCTGTCCTGCGACAGTGGGTTTGGCTGTCAATGGATTTTATTGTGCAGGAGACATGGCAATTCACCAGCTACAAGTTCATCAAGTACTTAGAACCCCTGCTGCTTGTGGGGGTGGGGGGGAGGAAGTATAAGCCCAGTCATAGTTGACTGGACAGTGAGTGGACACCTAAGTCAAGCTGAGCCAACTGGTTTCTTTCCCTTAAGAGACACAAAGACCTGATTGGTTGTAGGTCCAAGAACCAGCTGGTCATGTAGCCCATGGGTTAGGACCGCCATTGTATGCATCGGAGATGAGAGCTCTGATCCTAGAAAGAAGGAGGCTCACTAGTTGCCTCCCTAACCCCACGAGTCTCCGACCCCACAAGGCTTCACCTTCTGCCCTGTGTTCCATGTGGGATCACAGTTGAAGGGTTTGCATGCAGGCTGAGAAGCCCAGGACAAATATGTAACCAGATGGATTTAAGTTATATCTAGGGACTAATCCAGTAACTAATAGGTTGTGTTCGACAAGAGGATGGTGGCAGATGGGGGCCTCAGGTGTCCCACAGATCCTGCACATGGGTGATCTGCAGGCACACTAGGTCTTCCAGCTGCTGCTGAAGCCCAAGGGTCAGGGGATCGAAACCAAAACAAGCAGCTAGGAGAACAGAAATAGATCCCCAGCTGGCAAAACGGTGCTGGGGCGTACCATCTGTAAATGGCAGCCACTACATGCAAACACCTGTAACAGCTCATTCCTCCAGTGCAAGCCTGAGCTCCAGGGAGCTCACTGACAGGTCCGGCGGGCCTCTGCGTCAACCCCCCACTCTCCAAAGCTGAGGCATGTACGCACTGCTCTGGTGGTTACTTCCTTCATCTGTCTCTCACAGAGGACCTGGCTGGTGCAGAAAAGCCACTCACTGTAAATGAGAGCCTACAAGCTCCTCCTGCATTTAAAGCAAGGCTTCCAAGCTTGGGGTCCTCAGACCAGGGATCCATGGATGGAATTCAGGGGCCATGTTCTTAGATGCGGGAAAAATGCATCTTTGTTTTTACTAACCTCTGGTTGCAATTTTAGTGTTTCCTTCCATTTAAATGGAGGCAACAAAATCTAATATCACCAGTTGAAATCATACATTTTTCTCCTCACAATTGTGCCACTTATCTCAAGATATTATTATGCTCATCACTACCTTGAAATTAGGCTGAGACCTGCCTCAACATTACCATTTACCTTATTAATAAAGAAGCATAGGTTACTATGCCACACAATTGCAACATTTGGATAATTATACTTGACTATGAGTGGCTTCTTTTGTAATCACACATATTTAAAACTCCTCCTGCCAAGTAAGAGTACACAGGGCACCTGCAAGGATCTGTGCTATAGGCTCCTTCCTCACAAAGGTGCACACCGCCCATGCCCGTGCTCTCTCTGTGCCGGTGTCCCCACTGGCCACTCTAGAACAGCGTCTCACCTTTCTGTGTTGACTCAACACCTCCTTGCTATTCCAAATCTATTTCCTAAACAGCAGGGCCCATAAGCTACAACATTTCTACTCGCTGCACGATGATGCAGACTTCAAAAGCGTTTATGGATAATTACTCACTCAAAGAAACTCTTCTAGGCAAGTGAAGAAAAACCAATATAAATAACAGCGTGATAGCTGTTTAAAAGGGGATAGGGGGCAGGCTTGAATGTAGCCTGCATTTAGGTTCTTGCTTCCAGAGAACATGTTTGGAAATGCAGAAAAACTGGACAGTAGAGGAAACTGGAAAACACTGCCCCAGCCAGGGTCCACCTCCTGAGTAATCAATCACGTTGGCCCATCAGGCAGATAGCACGGCACTTCACCTCTATGGCCTTCATTCCAAAGACTCCTAACTCCAATGAAACCATGAGAAAAGTACCATGGAAACCTCAACTGGGGGGTATTCTCTAAAATATCTGATGAGTGCTTCTCAAAATGGTCAAGGTCGTCAAAAAGCAGAAAAGGTCTGAGAAACAGTCACAGGTGCCTGGGAGCTAAGGGGCCATGACAACTCAATGTTAACATCCTAGATGGGATCCTGGGAGACACAAACAGGAAAAACTGGTGAAATTCCAATCAAGTGCAGAGCTTAGTTACTAGTAACGCACCAACGTTGATATCTTAGTTGTGACCAAAGTACCATTCAAGTAGGATGTTACCAGTAATTAGGGAAACTGGTTGTGGGATGTATGGCACTCTCTACTATCTTTGTAACTGTTCCATAAATTTTAAGTTAATATTAAAAGTTTAAATAAAAATGGGAGATTATACTAAAACCTGTTGTTCATTTTTTTTTAAGTACAGTAGAAAAAAACATTATGGTGGCTGTCAGCAGGTCTCAGAAAAGGGGTGCTGTTTCCACAGGCTTTTCTGTAATAAAAATAAAATGTAAAAAAAAAGATGTTTCCTTCTAATTATAGGCTGAAAAGCTCTTTCCCTTGGTCACTGTGCTGTCCACACAGTTGAGCACCTGAAATGGGGCTGGCCTGAATGGAGATGTGTTGTGATATGAAATACACACTGGTTTTCTAAGTATGAAGAAAAGAATGTGAAGTATCTTATAATTGTCATATCGATCCTATGTTGAAATGGCAGTATTTTGGATACACTAGGTTAAATGACATGCCTTATTAAATTAATTTCACCTGTTTCTACTTTTTTAATGTGGCCACTAGGAAATTTAAAGTTGTATCTGTGGCTGGCATTTTTTTGTATTGGACAGGGATGCTCCAAAGCCAAGAATTCCAAGGTGAGAGGCATGTGGCAGGAGGTCCCAGGTAGGGGAAGACCTGCCCCTGTACCTGGGTGCAGCATGCATGACCTCTCAGACAGGAAAAAGACACAAGCCACTGCAAAGTTACAAATTTATTGGTCTGGAAATAAATACAAATATCTCATTAAGAAACTCCTCTGGAAAGACTTGTACACAACAGTTTCCTGTCTTGATTCAGCCACTCTTGCTCTGACACCTGACCTTTTTTTTTGCACAGGTCAGGGGAAGCCTCCCAGGTGGTAGGTGGCAGGTAAACTGAGTCAAGCTACCTACAAGGCTTGACTGCTTCCCTCTACCTACTCTAGGGTCCTGGAAACCACCTGCCCCCCGCGGCTGATTCACAATGTTCCATCCACTCTGATCAGACTTCCTATAAGAAGATCCATGGTTAGCCAAAATGAAACTCAAAAGGCAGTAGTACAGGAACTTGACAGCTACGCTGACGGTGCCCAGTGGTGCCACCCCATTCAGCAAAAGGAGGTTAGCGGGGCAGGGAGGAGGGGAAGGTGGGAGAGGAAAGGAAACCCCACGGAATAGACATTCCAGAAAACTCCTATCTTCTCAGCCACCACTGCCCAATGAATCCCCACCCCCTACAAGAGCAAACAGTTCTATCTGAAGGTCCAAGAATGTTATCAGGTCAGAAACGTTCAGCTGTCAAGTTTAGACTCAATCCCAGTTACCAAAGATTGGAAGTTGAATTCAACTCAGTCACACAAGATTCCCGGGAACTGTGGTGGGATCGACTGAAATCACAATTGCACTGCTTTCTGTCACCACCACAGGCATCTCTCACATCTAGTGCCCCAAACACCATCCCCACCCCAACACCCCTGCCCACCTACCCTTCCCCAGCCACAGAGACTCTCCCCCACCAGGTACAGCTGTTTGGAATATCTCCTTCCACTTCAAAGAAAACAACTACAGATGTAAATGATCTTCCCATGAACAAAATAATCACTTGTCTGGATTTGGGGTGGGAAGTAGGGGCTGTGGGGGTGAAGGCGAGGGCAGAGCCAAAGCCTTAAATCCATGATACCAAATGTTTGCCAAGACTGCTTCTTTGCAAAGCCAGAGATTTTGTTGCCTGCTTTCATTGTTCCTTGAGAGGATGCCAGAAAAACAGGTTTGCATGCTTAGGCATTAAAAGTGTATATATGCACAAACTTTAAAAATCTCTTTCTTCAAGTGACTACATAGACTTGTTTTTCCAAATGCTTCAAGCCTCCACATAAATCCCACCTCTCCTCCTTCCTGTTTTGCCTAGTGAAACGAACTACCCACAATCGGCCACTGGCCCCCTCCCCAAATCAGAAAATGGTTTTGTTTCCAAAAACTGGGTCAGTTTTTTCTTTAGTTGGAGAGGAAACAGGAAGAAGATGGGCCGGACTTCTGACAAAATGCCCATTCGAACCAGGATGCTCAGGTCAGTCCAGGCTTGGATTTATGAAGTGTTTACGGCTGCGTTTCTTGTTTTTGGCAGTTTGGCATCTCCAAGGGAGGGCAGAGTGGGCGGCCAGCAGGCCACCGTCAGTGAGAACAGGACGTGAGGTGCCTCTTTCCCTTTGGTCCACCCGCCCCGCCCTCGTCGGAAAGGGTGCCCTGGACAAACCCAACCTGACTTGTCCTCGCCAGAGCTCACTCTTACAAAACAAGCTTTGGGTTAATACCGAGTTACGTGTGGAGTGGCAGGCAGGGGTGGGGAGGGGCAGAGGAGGGGCAGCTGCAGCCAGCCCAGGGGCGGGCGGCCATGGCAGAGGCCGCCTAGCAGGACACCTCCATGGACTGGGGCCCCGCGCTGTTCCCAGTGGCACCGGAGTTGGGCGTGATGTCTAGGCGGGTGCCCTCGCTGGTGTGGGAGCGGCTGCGGGGGCCCTCGCTGGTGTGGGAGCGGCTGCGGGCGCCCTCCAGGGACGTGGCACTGGAGCCTGAGGCCGTCCGGGACCGCATCAGGCGGGTCATGCTGGCGGAGGGCACTGCAGGGGAAGGAGAGCCCTGTTAATGGTGGGAGAATGCTAGCGGCACCTGCCTGCCGGAGATGGTGCCTCCCTCAGCCGCCCTGGCCAAGAACCTCGGTCTCCTGCCCATCCTCATGGCAGTCCAGGGCTCCCTGCGGTCTCTCTATCTGCTCACAGAGGCCCACAGTGACCTGAATCCAGAGCTGAGCCCGAATCCCAGTCCTGCCACTTGCTTAATAGTTGTGTCAGTTTGGGTGCGTCCCTCTCTGAGCTCCCTATTCTCGTCTGTAAAATGGGAATACTAATGCTGACCCCCTGGTATCAGTGCCTGCATGTGTCCACCGCCCCACACTGTCTACAGTCTCTGGAGTGGGGAGGATGATTGAGGTCAGCCAGGCTAATCCCTACACATCATACGGTGAGAACCGAGGCCACACAGTGAGTTTGCAGCCAGGCTGGCAGCTATAAGCTCTTCCCCAAGAAACCTGTGAGCTCACAGGAATGATTGAGGGTCCTGTCTATTTTGTGGGACTTCAAATGCCCCTACATACAGCAGATGGCTGATAAAGAGGAATGAAGACAGAATAACCCTTACTAGTACTGGGCTGACTAACGTCTTTCCAAAGTTCATGCCTGCCAGAACCCCAGAGTATAACATATTTGGAAATAAGGTCTTTGCAGATCTATTTAGTTAAGATGAGGTCTTACTGGATTAGGGTGAGCTTTCAATGCAAAGGCTGGTATCCTCCTCAGAGAAGACACACACACACACACACACACACACACACACACACGGAGAAGGCCCCGTGATGACGGAGACAGAGATCGGAGTCATGTGGCTACAAACAAGGACACCAAGGACTGCGAGCAGCCTCCAGAAGCAGGGAAGAGGAAGGGAAGGATTCTTCCTAGAATCTTTGGAGGGAACATGACCCTGAAAACATCTCAATTTTGGACTTGTGCTGCTAAAACTATACTACTTTGAGAAAATAAATTTGTTTTTGTAAGTTGCAGAGCTTGTGGACATTTGTTGTTGCAGCCACAGGATGTAAAACCACCACCCAAGTGGGACATCACTGCAAAGGCCACCATGAGTAATCACATCACAAACTGAGGCAGTTGATAAACACACCAGCATGCAGGGGTTACATATTTGCTTGGTGGGCATAGGGGTTGGCATTCTATGGCAGACATCTACAGACAGAATTAATCTTTGCTGTACTGCGTTCCCTCCTCAAAGGGCTAGTTTTGGAATCCAGAAAGAATTGGATCAATCCCACATTCATCACTCACAATGAGCCCCTCTCTCTAGACCCCAAATCTGGGTGTTTCACTGATCCTGTAAAGCGCTGGTGACTAGAGAATGGTGTCACAGATGCCAAGGGCTGGCCCCCCTGGCCTACCCTCCTTTAGGCACTCAATTAATGATTACTTTCTTTCCTTTGGTGGATACCTCTGGGCTTTTAACTCTTCCTGTCCTCTTCTCCTACACCCTGCAGGAAGTTTCCGCTCTCTGGACGTAGGAGCTGGTGTGTTCTGCAGGGGAGGGGAACAAGGCCTGTCTTTCCCTTCCTTTTTCCACAGAATCCACTTGCAAAGCAGAAATCCGCACCGAAGGCAGATCCAAGACAAATAAGTTACCATTTGCGTCCTGCAAGGTAAACAAAGGCTGCCCAGCGGCTTTCTCCAGTTACTGCCTTTGCCTCCAAGCTTTCCCCGTAGGGAAAGTGGCCGAAAGCCAGGAGACCCACAGGCAGGTATTTTCTGTTGGAAAAGGGCACCCTGGGACAAGGATCCTTCCCGAAGTATATAAATCAGGCTCGTCTGCTCTTGGTCTCACTAAAAGCTAAACATAGCTGAGGTCAATCTTCAGACTGTGGTCAGTTTACCAAACACTGCATTACTATTTTAAAGGAGCAAACAGGTGAAGTTTCAGAGAAAACAAGAGAGTGATTAGACATTCAGCCTTCTGAGTTAAGATGGGCAGATAAATTACAATTTCAAGCAATACACAGCAAGAGCCCAAAGAACACACTGACCAGCACCACTTGTGCTGTCACCCAGCAGTGTGCCTCAGCCTGGCATTGTCTGCCCTACTCATGGAGCTATGTTTCTGGAAAAGGGCTGGAGGGATCTAACAAATAAACTATAACTGTAATGCAGGAAGCAGCAAGTTTGTGGATTATGCAGCTATTTATACTTCAATTCCTAAATCTAATGATTTAGCAAAGACACGTTCTGTCTTAAAAACAAGCAACTTTTCCACCCACTTACACAGAGTGTCGGAGCTTTCGAAGAACATTTGCAGATCTCTACCCTGCTCCTTGCTAAGTCTCTCAAAGCCTCAGTTTCATCATTTGTAAAAGGAGGGGAAGAGTATCTCATGGGATTATTCTGATGGTTAAGTGAGAAGAAAATTAAGGATTTATTAATAATCTTTCACCACCACCACCATCACCACCAGTTTAACGGGAAGACTCTTTAAACATTTAATCAAAATTTAAAATATTTTCATGGTTTAATTGTGTGTTCTTGGTGCTTAAAGAGACAGTCCTCACCTAAATCTAAAAAAAACTTCCGTGGTGTGAAACAATTTCAGTTCAACCATGGAGGGAGGATGAGGCCCCCTGGTATAAAGGAGATGCTAGAACCTTGGCACTGCCGCCCACCCTCCCCACCTCCACAGCTTCCCGTGATCCGCCCAGTGTGTAAAAAGCTGAAACTGGCCAAGGTGATATCCAGAAGGCTCATCTAAGCCTGGTTCAGAGCATTGCACTTCCAATCCCCACACCTGCCCCTTGACCCGCCACCTCTGGGAAATGCCGTACTTACTGTATCCCATGCCCTGCACAAAGTACTTGAAGGCCTCAGCGAGCTTGGCTGGCTGTGAGGGAAAAGGAGGAAGAGTACAGTCAGTTGCTGGAGGTACAGATCCTAACTGGCCACATGGAGCTGTGCCCATGGTCGCCTTCAACAGAGAGCTCAGTCCAAGAGAGAAGGCCACCTGTGCTGATGGGACAGTACACAAAGGAAAGGAGAGACTATGGGGTAATTATAGGGACCAAAATTAGCCCTGGCTAGGGAGAAAGTTCAAATGCACTTCCTAGTGGGGGAGCGTGGTCAAGCTCTATGACCTGTCTGAGCCAATTTCCTCCCCTGTAAAATATGCAGAGAATGCCACACCTGTGTCTAAGGGTTTCGGTGGCAAAGACTACATTAAGCAATTGAGGTGTCCATTTAACATCTAAAATGGAACAGTGCCAACATCATGCGTCACTTGTGCTAAACACTTTGTAGCATTATCTCATTTTCTCCCAACAAGACCTTAGGAGGTTAGTGCCATTTTCACATGCATTTCATAGTTGAACAGTCTTGGAGAGGTAAATAATCCATGCAAGGTCCCACAAGTAATCAGTGGTGGTTCCTGCAGATTAACCCAGGGCTTTCCAAACCCCATGCTCTCCAGGCAGTTCACTCACTTGCAGCCTGGCTGGAAGGAAGGAAGGGAGAAAGGATAGTGGATAGACAGATAGTTGGATGGAAAGGAAAAAGGATGAATGGATGGACAGAAAGGAGGATAGGTGCATCGAAGGTAAGAAAAAATGGAAAGAAGGAAGTGACTGACAGATGAATGGAGATGGATAGTTGGACAGTCCAACAAACCAATTAATCAACTGGGCTCTTTCAAGTGAAATGCATTGGTAATGCTGACAACACATTGTTTTACCAATTACTCTAAAAAATTTAATCTAAACTGGAAGGTGAAGCCATATTCATAGTCTAATTAACTCCATGCAGTGCCCTGAGTCTGTTGGCCTTGTGTTCTTTTACTTTTCCAGTGAAAAACTGTCCATAGAGGCAGTGATCCCGCCCTCCTCCACCAACCCCTCCCCTGCCACTGTTTTACAAAGAGCCAAATGGCATTTAAAGGAGAGGCTGTGCTCGGATTGCCCCCTGGGGCTTGTGTGACAGTGGTAAGAAAGTGATGAGAGTTGTAGGTTGGTGCTTAGAGCCGGGGACGTCTGCGTCAACATGGTGGCAGAGGATGGCTGGGCAATGAGAACACCTAGGCCTGAATTCGGCTCCTGTGGGAGACTAGGGAAAATCTCCCCCATCTTTTTAGCCTCACTTTCCTCTTCTCTGATGCTACAATGAAATGCTCACCAAGGACTGTTGCAAGGATCAAAGGGAGTGAAGGCTGGGCGTGCCCTTTGGACACATACACCCAACTTGCAAGGGCAGGAGGAGGGGTTACACAGTAATTGGTTCTCCCTGAACTGGTCTCCTGGGAACGAGGGCTAGTTCAGCCCCTGCCATGCATGTAGACTGTGTATTAATGATGGCCAGGGTTGGACCTGTTCTAATTTCAAAAGTAGAGAAAGAAGAAGAAAAGGAGGAGAGGAAGGGAGGAAGGCAAGATGGAAGGGAAAATGGTCCCCTTTCTCCCCAGCCAACCTCAGGAAGGCCCTGGAGGCAGTGTCTCAGTAGGAGTCTCAGCAGCAGGCTGGATGGACACATGGCTCCGTGTGCGGTATTAACTCATGCTTATGTCTAAGAAGAGCTCTCCTGGGAGCCCACCCTCTAGTGGTGGGGACATCCCATCCTTCTTTGGTCACTCCTGACTATCAAAATGGGTACAACACAACAGCAGATAAAATGCTGAAAAGATTTTGTTCTTTCCTAATGGAAGCAGAGGGAGACACTGGAAACAGCACCGAGAGGCTAAAAGAGCCGCTAGAGGCCACATGGGCCTGTACTTCTGTTCTGGAGCAACATGCAGCAAGACAGGATCCAGGGCAATGAGCAAGACCCAGAAGCTGCCTGATGGAGAAAATCTGCTCCTGGGGCTGCCCCAGGGCCCCTCAGCCTCTTCTTCAGATCCCCAGTGGAATACTTCACGATCCCAAACAGAAGACTGCTTTCTGCTCTGGCTGCTCAGAATTGTATACGGCTTCCAGACGGACCTGTCAGCCGCTGCCTGCTCCCTGGGGCACTCAGCCCAGACTCTGCCTTTTCTATCAGACAACACTTGACATTCGTGGGACCACAGGAAATCAATCAAAGAATTGATCCCCTCCACACTGAAAAGCTCCCTATGGCACCACAGGGCACAGTAAAGAACCAGAAATGACCTAAATGTCCAGCAATAGGGCATCAGGGAGATGAATCACCGCATAACCATACCATGGCGTTCTGCGCTATCATTACAAACTAAGGTGCAGGGCATTTTTTTTTAACCAAATGGAAATAGCTCTAAGATGAGAAATTATGTGAACAGGTGGAAAGTATACCTGCAATATGTTACTTAAAGTAAGAAAAAATATATGCAACTACACAAAAAAGGAGACTAGAAATAAATACTCCAAAATTTCTAACAACTGTGTAATCTGAAGTTGGTGTACTAGGGGTAGCTTTTTAAATTATTATTTTATTCATATGTATTTTTAAGTTTTTCTTGATGAACATGTATTACTTTGCAATTAGAAAATTAAAAGCAATAAATGCCAGTGATTAAAAAAAAAAACGCTAATACACATTTTGGGTCCTGGTCCTTTACTGAGGAGGGCAACTCCCTCTCTCTTCTCTAAGAGTCTAAGTGTTGTTCCCTTTATCTCCCAACCTGGGGTCAGTGCTCAGATGACTGGGTTGTGGATAAGAAGCCCCTCAGCCAGGGCAAGCTTGAGCCCAGGGCCTAATGCATGGCTGGGGGAGGCTCACAGGGGGGCAAGCTAGGATGGCGTGGCCTCAGACAGCTCCAGTGCTTTCTGGCGCTGAGCCCTCAGCTGGAGGACGGAATCAGCACCCTCGCCCTAGGGGCCTGGCGGGTGGGTGGGACCCTGAACACCTGCTCACAGCTGCAAAGGTGGCTTGGGGGGACCTGGGGGGACCAGGGAGCTTGGGGGGACCTGCCAGAAATGAACAAGGGGCACATAGGGAAAAAAGACCCGGATTCAACTGTTGTCTATGGAGAAATGGCTGGATTACAGAAGCTGTCCCTTTCAGGGTTTCAGGAAGAAAGGGAGGCAGGGCACGGTTTGGTGGGAAAGACAGCAAAAATAGACATGATAGCTCATTTTGAGATAGAGTACAAAGACTAGAATGACATGCAATCCTAAGAACACAGACTAAAGGTTCATTTGCTTGTTAAGTCAGTGGGGTTATTTATGGGTGGGGAATTGGAGGGACCAGTTACAGGGCAGCAAACACACTACATGAATTGATGTGTTTATATGTGCACACACGCATGCACATGTACACACAGTCACACACACATACAGATATTCATGCACAGACACATATATGTACACATACACACTACACTTTGGTTTCCTCTCCTCCCCACTGCCCTGTGCTGGCCTTGAGCTCCAAAGCCGTGGCTCTAGCAGAAGCCTGTGGTCTCTGGGGTCAGGCACACCTGGATTCTGGTCAACAGTTGCCAAGCTGCATCCACTTAGCAAATCCCTTCACCCCTGCATACCCCAGTATCATCATTCCATGGGGGCTTCTGGGAAATCAAGTCTTGATGTACAAGCATGTTTTATAAACAGTAACATGTCCACAGAGTATCATCAGATGTCATGTGAGGTACAGGACAAGCAGGCAGTGAGGAAAAAGGCAGTAAAGGTCACAGAGGCACATGTCCTCCACCTGGGGAGGGGTGGGGGGTGGAACTCACCTGGGAGATCTGCGGGAGGCCACCACAATCTGCCATCTGGGAGAGAGGGAAGCTGGTTAGAGCCACACACCTCAGCAGCAACCCCTGCCCTGTGAACCGGCTCCAAATGGGTGCCCACCCTGCCTGCTGCCCTGCTTTCTGTCTTGCCTTGTTGAGGGGGAATCTGGGCACACCACAAGTAGGCAAATACCCAGGCCTCCTCAGCAAGACTTCTTTTATTACTGTCCATCTTGGCATTGAACTGCATCTTCCTGGCAACCATTACTTGTAGCTTATAATATACCTAGGCACTCTGCTAGGCCCTAAGATAATTCCACTCTGTTCCTCAAAAACCCTGGAAAGTACAATGATCCCATTTTAGAGGCAGAAACTGGGCCTGAGAGAGCTTTAAGAGCTTGCAAGGTTCTGGTGAAGATGTGCCTGACCAGAAAGCATTCACCATACAAGGCCCTGTACACACATTCTCCTGAAAGATTCCCTCAGAAAGAAACTGCTAGATTCGAGATTCCAGACCTGGTGGAGGCTTCACTGGCCACCACTGGTAAATGCCACCATTGGTAAATCCCAAGTTCCTATTAAATCACCAAACCTTAATTAAAGCCACTTCAGGCATATGCGAGCATCTACCGGGCCAGGGCTTGGAGCCATCGGGCAGTGGGATGAGCAGGCTGCTGATGGCTTGGAGGCCCACAGGACGGGCAGGAATTGGCGAGGGTGGGATGGGCCGTGTCCTACAGACGCCCAGCTCCCTGTCATGCCAGGAAAATGTCATCTGGGGGGGATCCCTCATTTCCCACATGTCCTTCCTGGGTCACCTGTCCTTACAGGGATACAACCAAAAAGGCTCCTGATCCTGTGCAGCACCTTTGGCCCAGGCTGCTGCCCTCGCAACAGCCCACATGATTCGTGGTCCCTCCCTCATCAGGGCACCACGGCCAGCAGCCTGCAGACTTTTGGGGTCTCAGAGAGGGATCTTCTCACCTTTGCAGCCTAGCCTCGGGTTACCAGCCAGCACCCAGCAGACGTTTGTGAATAGATACATTAAATAACCATGCCTGGTTTCTGACCACCAGCTTTGTCTCAATCAGACACCATTCGATTTTGCAGGAAACACAGGGGTTTTAAGAACAAATGCAGACTCCCATTACTGTCCCCGTACCTTAAGAAGAGTAGTCTTTGTTGGGTCCAATTTCGAGTTGCACTCCACCTGGACAAGGGAAAGGGAGGAAAGAGTTGTTAATTTTCTGTTTGCAGCCAAAGTCATAATTGTCCCCACTTCTCTGCTACTTTGCCACCACCATCAGAAAGACCAATGTTCCTACAAGCACAGAAGAAAGAACGTGGGCTTCAGGATCAGACAATGTGGCTTTAACTTCCTGCCCAGCCATGACTAGCTATGCGGCCCTGGGCAAGTTACTTCATTTCTTTGAGCCTCACTTTTCTCATCAACACATCAGGGATAATATCTTTCTCAAAGTGTTGTTTATGAAGATTAACTAAAATGCATATGGTGCTGCTGAAATATCTGCTAAGTGAGTGTTCCTGTCTAACTAGCTGCTGCCAGTGATTCTACAAGTTCAACACTCCCAGTCCCAACAGCTATTCTTCACAGGAAGTGCTATCCACCAAGCTGGTTTCTCTCTTCTCTCAAAATTTTTCAATGAACATCTTAAAAGTGCATCCAAAACTGGGCAAAATACTCACATGGAACCTTTGGTAAAACTATCACCTCCTTTGATGTGAACAATATATCTCTACTGAGGTATCCTATGATTATGTCCAATGGGTTAGATCACAAGAAACTCATGGTTCACTATGACATCCCAAGTCTTTGCTAAATGATCATTTGCAAATCCCACTCTGTAGCCTACTGCCCAAGGACACAAAGAGGTGTTTTTCCTCCATATCACAGGTGGGAATTAAGGGGTGAAATGAAGTTTGCCCTTAAGCCCCACTCCCCAGTACCTCTCTGTCCTGTCAGATGATCAGGCACCGACCAGGTCTGAAAGCCCCAGCTGATTATCAAATGGGAGGAAAGTCTCTTGGCCAAGAAGCCGAGTGGCAAACACACCCATATAAATAAGCCCATGGGAGGCAAATTGGCAGGTGAGGCGGCCTGGGAGAGAAGACGGAGGCCCACTGCCAAGCATTCAAGGCTTGTAGTCACCAAGGAAGAGGCTGGTGGCCGGGCCCTCTGCCCAGCAGCCAATATGGCATTTACAAGCTGTCACCTGCCCTGATGGGGGCAAAGGAGGGGGAGAGGGTGGGCAGGGAGACCTCATATGAAATCAGCCAGATATGGACTTGGGAATTAAGCAACAGAAGCTCGTAGTTGATTTCTACATACCACAGCATCCACAGCAGGAGAATTGTCCCCCACAACCAGCAAAGCAGGGCACCTGCAGGTGGGGGGAGAAGAGGGAGTTAACACGAGGTTCATTTCTAGATTCCCACACCCCCAGGCCTGCCTGAGTTCTCAAAAAGTTTATATTGGTTTCCCCACTACTATTTGTTCTTTTTACTTTCTTCATCCTCCATATTCTGCTTTGTTCTTAGGATAAAATGGGGTAGTAGCTATTAATACCTTAGTATGAATTTCAGTTAGAGGATTTTTGCACCCTGATGTTTTATTTTCAAGTACCCTCTCTTCGAGGATAAGTAGGATTTTTGTCAGCAATCAAGAACAGAGACAAAAAGGATGTGCCTGACAAAGGAAATGGCATGTGCCAAGCTGATAGGGTTCATTTAGGGAACTATAAAAAGACACAGTCCTCACTGGAGGAATACAGTCAGTTGTAACCACAACCCTTCCTCCCAGCTTTAGAGAGAACTCAGGGTGGGTCCTCTGTCTTATGCATCCCCAGGCTCTGAAACAAAGCCTACGTGGTATTGGACACAGAGCAGGTGCTTCATAAACCGTCCCAAGTGTGGTCGGCATTCCTTCTCTGAGCTCCAAGGCTCCAGCCTAGGTCCTGGGGACACCCTAGGAACTGAGCACTTGCACAGGCGAAGATGAGTGAGACTGGGTGGTGCCCAGCCCCAGGGTGGAAAGCACCCAGTCCTCACTTATGGCAGCGAGTGTGGCAGTCCTGCCCAGCTCAGAAGGAAGACCCTGCCGGCGTCTGTCTGCCCGGCTTCACAGAGCGCAAGATGGAGAAATGTAACTCACTGCAGGGTGACGGTGTGGGTTCCTGGCATCGGCCGCTCAATCTCCAGGTCCCGCCGGCTACAGACAACAAACACACGGTACCTCAGCAGACCCTCCCCCGGAGGAAGCCCCATCCCACCGCACCAATCCTGCCCATGGCCGGTCTTGCAAACCACCCACATGCCAACCTGTGTGAGGTCATGTGGTCTGTGTGAGGTCATGTGGTCTGTGGGGGCCCAAATATGTTGGTTCAGGGACAGCAGGACTCACACATTTCCCGTGGAGCCCACCTCACTGTCCCCAACATGTCCTTTTCTTCTTACTGGAGTGCAAATCATGTCCCCTTCCACAGAGGGTCCCTGCCTCTGGACCCCTTCTTGGAGCCCCCACCTGACCAACAGAGACTCCAATCTTAGTCTGAGGCTCCATCTCTCCCCCAACTCTGATTCCTCTGCACAGTAACCCAAACAGTCTCTTTAGAATTCAGACCTGGTCCTTTCACTCCTGCATTTCAAACCCTCTGATGGTTCCCTGTTGTACTGCAATGATAAATGATAGCCTGATAAATGGCCAGCGTGAGGCCGGTGGCTCTGTTACCTGGCTAGCCCCACAGCTCTCCCTGCAGATGGACACCCAGCCTCTCACTGCCTGGAAGCTCCCACCAGGAGAAGCCCTTCCCTAGCTCACAGCCTGCAGCCAGACGGGACGGATTCAAATCCAGCTCCACTTCCTAGCGGTGTGACCTTGGGAAGAATGCTCAACCTCTCTGTGCCTTCACTTCCTCAGCAGGAAATGACAATAACAGCAACCTCATCATAGGGTTTTTGGGAGGAATTCCTATGCTCTCATGGAGGCAAAGCAGCGTGTGGGGCTTGGGGGCTGTTGCTGGTCTCTGTATGCCCACTGCCTGGCAGACAGCCTGCCATGCACCAGTGTTCAGGACATGCTTCTGAAAGGATGAACGGCTGCAGCTTACGTCTTCAATTACACGCTGGGGATCAGAGCTCTCCCACCCACTCTGAGGGGCCTGGAGCATGGTAATGGGAACTGGATGCTGAACTTGGTTACAGACTAATGCACTTCATGGAGCTGAGTTACTGACATGTGAGCACAGACAGAGCCCATGAGGCTCCTTTCTGTCCCCCCTGTGGGCGTCTGAACAGCAGAGCTGGCTCAGCCGACTAAGTGAGCTCCCTGGATATGTCAGAAGCCCCGCTGACACCAGTGGCCTGAGCTGAGTTCCAGACCAGCACCCAGTTTTCATTGAGAGGGCCACACCCTTGCCAAAAGCTTTGCAAGGCTCCTTATGTGTGGGGGGACTTGCCTCCCAGCAGTCTCCCTAGCTGCATGCCGCCCCCGAGGCCCTGTACCCTCTCAGCTCTCCTCACACCCTGTCTTGCAGTCTGCCGTGGGCACAGGCCCAAACTCAGTGTGTCTCACTCATGCCGGTGCCCTGATGGCCTGGAGTGGCCCAGCCCCTTGCCAAGCACTCACATCTCCGGGAGGCACCCGACGTCCCCGGTGTTCTTACCAGACACCCTTGTCCTATTCATCTATTTGCTGGAGTTCAGGGACTGAATCCTGTACGACTTTTACAATCCCCTCTGCCTTACCCTATGTTCTGGACCTTAGAAAGGAGCCTGATAAATGGCCACCGTGCGGCTGGGTGGCCCTGTTACCTGTTGTAGGCGTTGATAAACAAGTGCAGGTTGCTGGGGTTCATGTCGTTCACGATGTGCTGGCGGCAGGTATGGACCACCTCCATATTATTCTGCATTTCCTCCTGCATTTAAAGAGACGACATGCCCTTTGTTGGCACTGTGGCCCTGGGCCAGTCATAATCTGCATTCTTTAGGTCACACTGGTACAAAGTGAAGATAGTGATACCCAATCCCCAGATCTGCTATGGAGCCTAGGGAAACCTTTGGGAAAAGGGAAACTGCTTCCCAAATGCGGTGTGATGTTTGACTATCAGCTGGTACTAGGAAGGGACAGAAACTGGAAACTGGCCTAGACAAAGAAGGCCTTTCTGGGCTCATGATCTCAGGAGTTTAGATCAGAAGTCAGTGGTCCTGGACCTGGAGCGTGGTTCCATCACTGTCCCTTTTTTGGGAAAGTGCCTTAACCTCTCTGAGCCTTCAGCAACCTCAAAAAAAAAAAAGGCAGCATTGCCGGGGGGAGTAATATTACCTACGTCATCAGATTGTGGGATCTGAAACAAAAGCCCTTTGTAAACAGTAAAAAGTGATGCGACTGGTAGCAATTAATATTTTTTAATGGGGAGAGTTGAAAAGCTTTTCATGCTGGAAAAACAAAACCAACTCCTTCAATGGGTAGTTTTGCTGGAAAGAAGGGCAATGTCTGTTCCCTGAGGGGCAACCAGAGCCTTGCAAAACAGCCTCAGCCTTCCTGCTCGCTGGCTCCTCTCTGAATGTGATTTGGGACACAGACAAGCCCGGCGCTTGCTCTGTTTCTCATTTGCACAATGGCAGATGCTGCAGGGTTCACCAAATGGCCAGATGTGATGAGCGGCAGCCATGAGCAGGAGGGAGCAGAGGGCGCCGTGTCACACCCGAGCTTTTGCCAAAACAGTCCACGAGCATTTAAGCAACAAAGAGCCCAACTGCTTATTAAAAGGAAAATCAGGAAAAATAGAAGGGCTTTCCTAGGGTTTCTGTATTCTGATTTTTTTCCATATTCCTATCAGGTGGAGAAAATGCATCACAAACTGTGAAATGAAGCATAAAAGAGAGACAAGGACCCAAGTGGACAGAATGGTGGTCCCTAAGGATAGGTCCACATGAAATCCCTGGACCCTGTGATTGTTAACTGATTTGGAAAAATGGTCATTGCAGACATAACTGAGTGAAGGATCCTGAGATGAGATCATCCTAGGTTGTAAATGGGTCCTAAATCTAGTGACAAATGCCCTCATAAGAGAGGCAGAGGGAGAGTTGAAACACAGTGGAGGTCATGCAAAGACACAGGCAGAGACTAGAGTGAACAGCTACAAGCGAAGGAATTCTGAAACCACCAGAAGCTGCAAGAGGCAAGGAAGGATCCGCCCCTACACTGGGGGGCATGTGGCCCAGCAGACACTTGATTTCAAAGTTATGGCCATCAGCACAGTGAAAGAATAAATGTCTGTTGTTTTAAGCCATCCACTTTGGGGTACTTTGCTACAGTGGCCACAGGAAATTCATACAAGGACACTGCACCCACCCCGGAGCAGAACGGCTGCTTCACTGGGGTGTCATGTGGCCCCACATCAAATGGTCACAGTCTTCAGTGCAGAAGCAGACAGTGGTGACTGGCCGCACAGCAAACAGAGAGGGACCTCTAGCTTGGCAACCCAGGGTCTTTCACTGTCTGGACTTGCAACAGACATCGTCCCCTGGGGCTGTGGGCCCCAGCTGGGGACACAAAACCAGAGTCAGGGGCATGCTGGCTGGGCTGACAAGTACAGTGGCATGGCTGGGCCCACCCGCAGTTTGATAACTGCAGGAATAGCCTGCGGAGAGTCAGGCAACAGCAGAGGCACGGAACAGCGGTGTCCTGCTCTGGTTACAGCAATGTGCTCTGGAGCCAGAGTCATAGGTTCCAATCCCATCCCTACCTCTCCCTGGATATTAGACCTCACACAGTCACTCACCCTCTCTGGTCTCTGTTTCCTCACCCATAAACCACTTATAAAAATAGCATTCTTCACGTGGGTCAGAAAGCTCCTGGGTGGCTTCTGTGAGTTAACACTTGCAAAGCCCTTAGGACTGAGCTGGACACACAGCAAATTCCATGGATGTGTTTGTTGAAAGTTTTATCTGTAATAGCCCCAAACTGGAAATAACCCAAATGTCCATCAACAGGTGAATAGGAAAACAAGCTGTGGTACGTCCATGCCACGGAATACCACTCAGCACTAAAACGGAGTGAACTGCTGACCCCCGTAACAGAGGTGGATCACAGGAGAACTATGCGGACTCAAGTGAAGGAAGCCAGAATTTTTTTTAAAGAGTACATACTGTATGACACACTTATATAAAGATCTAGGAAATGCAAAGTAATCAACAGCAACTGGAAGCAGACCAGAGGCTGCAGGGAGGAGGGAGAGGAGAGAAGGAGCAGGAGGAAGGTTATTAGGACACAAGGGAACTTCTGGGGTGATGAATATGTTTGTTGTCTCAGTGTCAGGGATGGTTTTATGAATGTCTACGCATGTCAAAATTTGTCCAACTTTATAAAGATGTGCAGTATATTGTACTTCAAAAAAGCTGGTTAAAAAAAAGCTTTATGTTAAAAAAAACAGGAGGGTGAATCACTGGTGATCATGCGCTAATAATGTCACATTACTTTGTGAGCAGCAGCACGTGGTCCCCACTGGCGCGTGTCTTGTTCTCATGAGGCTCTGCATGCTGGGCAGCACGTATCACTCAACATGATGACAGAATGGCAGGCCATGCTACTCACCTTCCCAAAAAGGTGGGATATCACCATGTCTGGAAGGGCTTGGGTCCATCCGGAGATCTAGGGAGGATGAAAATGTGGGATTAAAAAGCAGGCATTCGCAGTAGTGAGTCAAGGTTGGCAAAAGCCTCAGGGGCAGAGTGGCAGTGCTGGGCAGCCCAGCTCTCAGGTCTGAGGACACCCACTTGATGGGAACAGGTGTCCATCTCCAACTACCTACTGGACCTGGGGCCTCTGGAAGGCAGGACCTGAGTCTTCTCAGTTCCTTGTTCTCATAGAGTCCCCTGCACAAGAAATGCATGACAAATGGGTGCCGAACAAAGACCCACCTTGCTCCGAGCTCTGACTGAGCCATAGCACACTGAGTCCCATCCCTTTCTTGTCAGCATGCACTGAGCAACCCCAGCTACACCCAGGACCTGCTTACCTCCAGCTAGCCTTCCTGTATTATTCTCCAGATTTTCCCCTTCAGGCCAGTTTCCTCCCTCTGAAAATACTGAGGTTCCTTAAGACACTGATGGCTTTCTCCTTTCTACGTCTCCCCAACAACAACAATAGGTATATAGCAGGAACCCCATAAATTCTATATATACACCAAGAGCTCCATATGTGCTAGGTGTGCAGGGGGAGCTCCATACCTGTTAAGTACACAGCAGGAGCTCCGTAAATGCTAGGCATACATCAGGAGTTTCATAAATGCTAAGCATATTCAAGAGCTCCATAAATGAGAGGTATACAGAAAGAGCTCCATAAATGCTAAATATATATAGCAGGAGCCCCATAAATGCAGGGCATACAGCAAGAGTTCAACAAATGTATCTTGACCAACTGCAGTGTCAGGCAGGCATTGGTAAGAGAGAGAAGCTCTAGACCTGGGGGTTCCTCTACATTGGAGATCCTGCCACATCCCTGCTGTGTGGCCCTGGGCAGACTGTAGAACCTCTGAAGCTCAGACTTCTTATCTGTAACTGGGGTGCCAGGAACTGCAAAGTCACAAGGCCAAGGTGAAGATTAGGAAAGGCAACTACCCAGGTTACAGGCTCTGCCCCCAGTGCCTGACCCAAAGTGGACGCTTGATACAGGTCTTTTTTTCTCCCAAGGCTGGGGTTGAAAAGGAAGGATATGGTACAGCTATTAAAACCTCACTAACATTCCTCAGGCTCCACTTTAGCCAATGGTCAGGGTCCCCCGCCCTCCATGCCTGGCTCAGAACAGCTACCAAGGAGCCAGACTGGCTGATTGGAATGTCACTTCCTTTGTTGGAAAATAAAATAAAAAATAGGGAGTGTGTTCCACTCCTGAATATCATGCAGGTGGGAGGGAAGGTCTCCCATGTTCTGGCGGAAAGTTCCAGGAAGAAATGCAATATCAGAGTGGCCAGAACAGGGGTGAGAAGTGGGGGGAGGGGCACGGCCCCTTCAGACCCCATGTTCTGGGACAGCCATCCCACACTTGGCAAAAACACACTTTTAAAATGAGAAGCCAGGATCACCCCAGCTTGAAAGGTTTTGTCCTGTTTCAATTGGAACAGTTTCCCCCTCTCCTTGGCAAATACTGGTGCCTTTATGAAAAAAAAAATAATAATCATTTTTAGAAGATAAACAAAGAACCCTAGGACACCAGCCAGAACAGAGCTTCCTGAGGGCAGCAGACCCTTCTCTTCCAGCCGGGATGCATCCCGCCCTCTCTGTACTCCCAGACCTGCCCAACTGTGTCAAGGCAGGCATCACCACCGGGTGACTGGGAGACCAGGGGTGCAGTGAGCAGAGCTCGGAGGTGAAGCCCAAGGCCCACAGAATCCAAGGGACTTGTATTCAATCCCACTTCTCCCACTGCCTAGCTCTGTGCCACCCCTGACAGCTTCCCTAACCACTCTGAGCCTCAGTTCCCTCCTCTGTAGAATGGTTATGACATCCCCCTCCTCTAGAGTTACTGTGAGGATTAAATGAGGTCATGCATTTAGTAACAGAGAAGAAACAACACCTAGGGGCACTCAACACATGATAGCTAGTTAGTAGTGCTGTCAAATTAAGTAGCAGAGAGGTGATCCTAAATACATCTATTTCTTTTTCATCAATAATATGTGGGTTCCTGAGATTAAAAGCCTTTGTCTTGTTCATCTTTTTATTCTCAGCATCTTAAGCAAAGCCCAACACACGTTAGGTCCCAGCCGGTACTTTTTAAAGACCCAGGCTGTGCTTATCAAAGCTCGGGGACCAAGTCCCCATGATATCTCTGGCTTAGACAGCAGTGTCCTGCCAACACCTTCTCAAGTGACGTTTACCATTCCAAGCAGAGCAGAGGAAGCCTCCTTCCCTCCCTGGGGCAGGTGGAGGGGTGATGGAGAGTGTGGCCCGCTCCTCCAGCGGAGAGGGTGGGCCTTCCCCCCTGCATTCAGGGACCGCACTGCCGGAGCCAGGCGCCTGGCCTCACCTTGGAGGCGGCCCAGTCCATCCAGCCTTCCGCACAGGGGTTCACATTGATGAGGACGAGGCCCTCCACCATCTCGGGGTTGTTCAGCTGCGATTCAAAAACAGAGGTAAGAGAGATAACCCGGGAATCTGAGATACCGTGAACTTTAAACGTTGACCCAGAGACCGAGAAATGTACCAGAAAAGGGCCTGTGTGGGCCACTCTCAAGTCTTCAACTCCACCCTCCTTTTATAACTAGTTTCCGGTCAACAGACACAGGAGTGGGGCACAGGGGGCAGAGGGAGGAAGCCGTAGATGTGGAAGCACACATTCGTGGCAGATCTTCCCCGGGCAGTGCACCGGACCTCCCTGCCCCTCCACTTCCCCCCACCTCAAAGTCAGATGGGGCACATGCTCCTAGGGACCAGTTAGAACTCTACTTGTAGGCGACCCATCTATCTCTCCCTCTACTACCTACCTACCTACCTACCTACCTGAGAGACAGCTGAGACCTTACTTGTCTGCTCAGAGCCTAGACAGCCAGGTCATTTTGTATTCATGGCGGCATTGCTAACCTCTAGCAAAGTCCAGCAAGTAACAGCCAGTCCAAATATAGATGGCTGACTAAAATGAGCATGACCAGGTTTTAAAACAATTGTTTGGTAAGGGGACACAAGATCCAGTTAACACCTGACTTGGGCCCACAGTAAATGAGGGACAACTGTCTTGTGAACACATATATCCCTGCTTCCAGTTTAGAATCAGTCGGGATCCCAGAGTCCCTGAGTCCAAACACTGCGCACCTGACACAGAGAAGTAGCAAGAGAACACGCAGTGACCCGAGGCCCTGTCCACAAGGGCTCTGCTGAGCGATCAACGCCATGGGAAAAGACTATCTAGTGTGGCATTTCACCTGTGCAAAGACAAGCTGCCTGTACATGCATGGTGAGTATGCACACCACACACACACATACCCTAGAACACTCGGCCCAATGTGAATTGTGGCTCTCCCTTGGGAAGCGGAATCATGGGCCATTTTTTTTTCCTTTGGGTATTTTGGTGCTTTTCCATTTTGCTTCCTTACATTTGAATTAACTTTATCTAAAACATAATTTTTAAAAAATGCTGAAGAACTCACAGCAAATCGAGTAAGGATGTAGGCACCCGCTCCAGTTCCCATGCCGATAATGCTTTTCAGGCTGGAAGCAGAAATAAAAATTCATGTCACAGAAGGAATGAGCACCAAGAACCCTGACAACCCTTAAAACCTCCCCTGCTCTGTCCCCAAGGGACCTTGCCCCCGCCAGCGTCTGCCCCGGGCATTACTGAGGGTGGCTGGCAAGCCAGACTAAGTGGGAACACGCTGCGGTGACAAGCCCTCGAGGACTTGAAACGCACCGCGCTTAATGGCTTGACAGAGACCTTGACCTTGGAGAGACTCATCCCTTTTTCTCACTTTTCTCTCAACTGCTGCCCTGGCTCTGAGAGGCCGTCTGACATTTACGGGAAGGTCCATTACTGCACCGCTTCCTCCCACCCCTAAGCTTTATTTTGGATTCTAAAACGTGGAGTGAAAATAAATTGGGCAAGCACTCTGAGCTATTATCATTGTACCAAAGGCTCAAGTCAGAAGGAAATGAGCACGGAGAATAAGGGCCTGGAGAGAGAAATTCTGGGCTCTGGCATCCTTATTCCAGAATGTTCCATTACACTGAGAGACAGTGGCAGAAGAGGGGGCGAGGAAAGGATGGGAGGCAGGGCGGTCCTCAGGCACCGTGTGCCCTCAAGGAGAAAACTCCAACTTAACAAGAGGTGGGCTGGAGGATGAAACAGGGTGTTTACCAAGTGTGGCCACTAATTTCTTTACCGGTCTTAAATCTAAATGTTGTGTTCAGGTCAGATCAAGGCCAAAGAAGAGCAGAAGCTAGAAGTGAGACTTCTCTGCAGGCTGGAAGGGAGCAGATCCCTCAATCTTACCCAAACTGGTGAAGGACTCCAGGAAGCATTTCAGCCAGCTGATCCATGGAGGGGTACATGTACCTGGGGAAAAGCCATGCAGGGGCAGTTAGTAGGAGCCCAGTCCTGACAGAAATGAATAATGTAAACACAGCGCACGTGAAGGGCAGGGACGGAGCAACGACCTGCCCGTGTGCCCTGATGCCTCAGCCGAGCCCCCCAACGATACACACTGACCTGCGCCACTGACCTACGTGTTCACTTCGTCAAACACCCTCTATGGATTGCTTCCCAGGCTCCAGGCCCCACAGCAAGCATCTCTAGAGCATTGTAAGCTCATCTCATCCTTCAACAACTTGAGGTTGCTGTGATTTTCCCCAAATATAAAGATTATAAATGTTAATGAGGCTGAGAGATAAGGGGCTTGCTTCACAAAGAGCAAGGATTTGGAACCACAACTCATGTGGGCTGTGGAATTTCACGGCCCACCTTCTTCACTCACCTCCCAAAAGGTAATGCTTCCTGGCAACGTTCCAGTGAAGCTTCCTGCTGGTAGGGAGATCCCTCCCCCTCCCATCTTCTCTTCCCAAGAGATGCACTGGAAGGAGTCAGGGAGATCCCTGCAGAGCAGGCGAGCCGTCCAGATTAATTCGGCTTTGGCAAGTGGGTCCCCAGGGGCACACAGTGGTGCCTCAATTCACACATCCTCTGGGACCACAGCTCCTGTTAACTGAGTGCTGGGAGGTCCTCTCTGTTCAAAACTCCTTCATGACAGCAGCTATGCAGGGGGGTGAGGCCAAGAGAGGCTCACACTTGGGAGATCAGGGAATATGTGGGCGGCCTTGGGTCTGTGCATTAAGGCAGGGGTTTCCCCTTTGAGAAAACAACACAGCCTCAGATCACCAACCCCTTACCAGGCCCTGGAAGAGGTTTCTTGTTCCCACTGCTCCCACCTTCCCACTGGCTGTGCCAGTTGACAACCTCTGGCACTATATGGGGCCACTTCCTAGGCTGACTCCTCCCTCTTGGCCAAGGACAAGTCTGCCCACCATGTGTGTCTGAACCCGGGTTTCGCCTCCCAGATTACCTACTGGTTCTGGGCCCACTTTCCCCTGGGCTTTTGCACATGCTGTTCCCTCTGTCTCCTCAGCAGCAAGCATGCACTTACCTCCCTGGAATTTACAGAAAGAAGGCCAAAGGCCTCTGCCCTGCCAGATGCCAACAACCCTAGTCAGAGTTCCCATGCATTCTCTCTCCTGTTTTCCCAGAAGGAACTCAAAGAATTGAACCTTTCACCAAGGCCTGGCCATCATCAGGGGGCCTGGTCCTTTTTTTTGAAGGTCCATAAGGCAAGGCTCTCTCTGTTAGGAGTAAACACCTGCAAAGATCCATGATCCTCTGAGCAGATCCATGGGACAGCCATCAAGATGCCCCCTCAAGACCAGGGATGCTCCAGGATGCTGGAGGGAATGGGGGGTGACACTGACTACAAGGCATTTTATGATGCCTGCTGTGGCAGAGAGGAATCGGAGCAGACATGAAGGAATTCCCGCAGAGCGATTGCTGGTCCTTGCTCATGCCAGGCTCCCAGTGCGGTCACGGGACACCATGTGAGCAAAGCAGAGTCCAGTACAGGAGCCGAAACAAGCGAGTGTAACTAACAACAAAGGTGACCATGAGGGAGGTGGAGGACTTGCATGGGGACGCTGTGACTGGGAGCCCTGTTCTGATCAAGTGGTCAGGGAGGGCTTCCTGGAGGTTTGAGCATGGGGTTTGAGGAGTGAAGAGCACAGGAAATGTACTCCGGGCAGGGGGACCAGCACGTGCAACTGCTCCAGAAAGAGCCAGGAGGAGCCTGGCCTGTGTGGCTACACATAAATGGAGCCATTTTCTTTCTGAAATGGCCACAGCTCAGTCTGGAGCCAGCAGCCCCCAAAGGTGATGCTGGGGAGGCCGCTTAAGCCCCAGGGCTTCCTCCCTCTGTGCTCCTAGGGTTGGGTACACAGTCAGAGGGCACCCTGATCCTACTCGCAAGGCCCCCAGGCATAAGAAGCTATTTCCAGGGCTGGGAGGAACCTGCTGCCTCTGTCTCAGGATGGGGTGCTCTGCAGGGCCTGGAAGACCCCCACCAGTGAGGCAGAGCAAGCCAGGCCAGTGCAGACTGCTGTTCCCACTGGCCACACACTGGGACTGCCTGGTAATTTGGGGGAACAAGCCCCTGGCACCTTGGCCTCCTGGCCAACTGAACAAAAACATCCCAAGCCTCCCCACGGAGAGTTAAGAGCCACTGGGTGGCCCCGAGGCTTTCAAACAGTTGCTTCACCCCAAGATGGATTTGCTGACAGATCTCTGGCTTAATCTTCTGGTTAACAGTTAACCACGTCCCACTGTATTAAGCAGCTTTGAATTTTTGGTCCTGGTTCCAAGAGCTAGATGTCCTGTCCCTTCTTCTCTGATAAAGGTTAATTATTAAGGATAATCCAGAACGTTAATAAAAAAGATCTATGTATGAATGCTGAGAAAGCCCTTCTGGAGTTCTCTAAACCTCAGAACCTGCTCTGACCCTGGTTTAATCACAGCCTGGCGGTAAGCCCCGAGAGGCCTGCCTCCTCCACGCTGGCTGCATGCTGGGGAGGAGCAGGCAGTGTCAACACCCGGGAACCAGCCCCAGGCTCCCAAGGGAATATGAATCTTACAGTCAGCAGACTGGGCCCAAACCCCAACTCCCCGAACTGAACTAGCTGTGCGACCTTGAGCAAGGTACTGAACCCCTCTGCACCTCCGTGTCTTCATCTAGAAGACGGACCTACCACCACCAGCCATGTACACCAGCCACAAGGAGTAAACATAAATGGCACGTGTGAATAAAAATTATTAACTTGGACCATGGGAAGTACTTCATCAATATTACTTCCTATTTTTTGCTCTTTTTCTCCCCACCTTTCTAGATCTTTCTCCTAACTACCCAGTCTTATCAAGGCCCTCTCCTGCTTCTGTTCTTACTGGTTTGACTGGTTCACACACACCTATTACAAAGCCAGCCTAGCTGGCGGTGGGGGTGTGTGGCAGGGATGGGTAGTGCCACTGAACTGTTCACTTAAAAATGGTTGAAATGGTAAAAATCAGGTTTTATACATACAAAAATTAAAACAAAACAGGTTTTACGCAACAAAAATTAAAAGCCAGCCTAAAGCCCCCCCCCCCCCCCACCTGTTTCCACCCTGCACGGCTTTTTCTCCCTCTTCTGGGGCACGAGACTCCCCCTTACCCCAAGGGGAAGGATGCAGCACCATCCTGCTGGCCAGGGGCATCCACGTGGCAGACAGCAAAGTGCTGGGTGATCTCCTGCATGTCCTCGGAGTTGAAGAGGGGGTTGTAGCAGGTTTTGTCTAGATAATGGGCAGGGAAGAGAGAAGAGGAAAAAATCAGGAGACAATAAATTAGGTTGCTCAGTGGCAAAGGGTATTCATCTTGTTTGTTTCACTCCTGTTCAGCTGGAGAAACAAACTTATGAGAAAGAAGCCTATCTTTTTTTCCCCGTCTCACTTTCCTCTGGTAAGAAAAGGGCAAGACTAAGTCACGGGGCTGGGGAGTGGGCACGGAGGTGGGAATGGCCAATGAATTTTCCTGTATGTGCTGGTGGGTGAATGTCAGACTTCCAGTTGGTGCTGGGAGGGGACTCCCACTGCGGCCCCCAGTCATGGCCATGATGGCCTTGGTGTGAGGTGGGGCTGCTCTGCTGAGCCTCTTTCTCTGGGTCTCCTAAACTCTCACACCGGGGATACTGGCCAGGGTACACATGATTTTCAAACAAGGAGTATAGTAAATAAAGCACGGGCCCTCCCACTTCTAATGAGGTCTTGGATGAGTCTCCTAAATGCTGAGGGCCTAAGGCAAAGAGAGCCATCTGGTCACCAAACCAGTTCCCTTTTGCTCCTGGGCACACAACCGGACTCATTTCCTGGCCTCCCTTGGAATTAGAGGCAGCCAAAAGCACGTGAGGCTTACCATTTCCTCCTAGACCTGCCCACCAACCCTCTGGCTTTCTCTCTCTTCTGTCATCTACCTGCCAGATGCAAAGGAGCTGGCAGAAACCTCTAAGGCCCCAGGGGATGGTGAAGCCATGAGCTGGAAGGAGCCTGGGTCCCTGAATCACCACATGGAAGATGTCCCACATTATGCCCGCTAAGTTGTTGTTCCAAGAGTGAGAAATATATTGTGTTAAGCCACAGAGGTCTTGGGGCCTTTTGCAACAACAATTAGCTCACTATGGCTAACAATCAGCCTCTCTAAAATGGGGGAGTAAACACCATAATTCCATTTCCTCATCAGGGTCCAGTAAAAGAAGGTGATAGATATCAAACGTACCCAGCCTGGGAACTGCTACATAGTGGACACAAGGGGAACACATAGGGGAAGAAGTGAGATCAAAGAGAAGTGAGAGTGAGCAGAAAGATGGTTTTCAGTGACTGACATCATCCCAGCCTCAAGCTATTCACAAACTATAGGAAAAACATGTAAACCAGGTAGTCAGTCTGTCAATCAATAATCAAGGAAGCATTCAGTTTGCAATACTCAAATTCACAGAGATTCTTGGGAATGCCTGTCACTGCCTTCTGAATCATCACAGAAAGATTCACTCCTATTCTGTGTAATTTTAAAATTAAATAGATCTTATTCCATTAGCATCTGTGAAAAACGGGGAGCTCACATCTGGTCCCAATCCCTGGCAATCTCAAGAATTCACAGTGTAGACATTTATAGTTAGCATAATCACAGCCAGGAAGTGGAAACAATTCAAATGTCCATCAACCAAAGCATGTGTAAACAAAATGTGGTACATCCATACAATGGAATATGCATTGGCATAAAAGAATGAAGTACTGATACATGGATGAACTTTGAAAACATTATAAACAAAACCTGTCACAAAAGACCACATATTGTGTGATTTGTAAAAAATGTCTGGCATAGGCAGATCCTTAAAGACAGAAAGTAGATTAGAGGTTGCCAGGGGCTGGAGGTATGGGAGATTAGGGGTGGATGGGTAAATGGTACAGCATTTTTCAGGGTAACAAAAGTGTTCTGAAATTTGTGCAGATAGTTGTACAACTCTGAAAATACTAAAAACCACTGGACACATTAATTCATTCAAAGAAGTCACTGCCACATACAGACATGGTGGTGGGGGGTTCCCTGAGTTCCCAGTACCCCCAGGCTCATGGACAGCTCCGTGCCCCTTGCAGTGCATTCCAGGTCTTTCCAGTCTGTGGCAAGAGTTTTTCCCAGAACAGCTCCAGGAAGTCCCAGCAAAAGAGAAACAACCAGACTCCCCAGCACCAGCCCTTCCTAGCTGTCCTCTTCCTCCACCCCCCGTGGGAACTGGCTCACCATAAAACGGTGGCTCCTAGGAACTTACGGTTCATGCCAATGTCGTGGTATGTGAGGATGACAGGCCGGTTTCCCTTGGGGGTTCCACAGAGTGTGACATGAATAGAGCCATGTAAAGTCTCGATGTCCTGTTCCTGAGGAGAGACAGCAGACAGGGCTCCGTCATGAGGGACCTGCAGCATGGGCATGGCTGTGATCACTGGCTGCACACACCCAGCGGGTTTCCGACTGTTTTGAGGAACCACTCCAAAAACCAGGGAGGGAAGGGGAGGGAGAACTGAACTGGGAGGCAGAGGAAAGAGTCCTGGTTCAGACAGGGCCATTAACTACACAAAACCTGTTGAAGGCACCAGCCCAGGGCACCTTTCCGCACAGGGCCTTATTTTCTCCAACTGGAAAACTGAGGTCATCAAGGCATAAGCCTCCCTGATTACCTGCTCCCATATCTCACCTGTTCCACAGGTTATTATACCTGTGATGGACATCTGATGGTACGGGGCCGCCCTAAATTCATTCCCTACTTGCAAGGACAACCCCCAGTTCCCTTTGGGAATCATCACACTCTCACCATCCATCCTAGAAGGTCTATTGATAATGATTCCTCCCCAGCTACCAAGGCCAATTCCTGCATGCCACCTCCCTGCTATAGGACTGGTTCAGGGGAGGGCACAGGAGTTGGGTCAGGCCAACGAGAGGCAACCACACTCACTTCTAGCTACTGGGGAGATGGATTGGACTTGACCCAGCGATGCTGAGAGGGCTGGATGTGCAGCAGCCATATTGTTACCATGAGGCTGGGGCCTGTCTCGAATCACAGCCAGCCCAGAGATGGAAAAGAGAAAGAGAAGTCTTGGTGACAGCAACCACTGCCTGGGATTCTCAGTCACATGGGCCAACAACCTCTGAACCCCCTTAAGCCATTTCAAATTGACCAATAGACCCTAAATGAGGCCTTATCCATCTCAGACAGCCAGGTCCTTCTTCTCCTGGTCAAGGCCATTCTCCAGCGTGTATCTTCCTATTGAGGAGCTCATGCAGGAGTCACCCCACACTTTTCAGTACTAAACCACAGTTTTGTTTTGTTTTTTAAGATCTGAAGACCTTTTCTCTATGCTGAAAAGAAAAAGTCCCCTTGCCTTGATCCCAAGCACCTCAGCTCATTCACGGACCAATTTCTCACTTTCAACAAGGGGGTGGTTGTGAACCTTTATCAGTCCATCTCTTCCGCTTGCCTTCAACCCACACCTGTCTTGGGTCCCCACCTTCCTCCAGGTCCTCAGAAGCTCGAAGGACCCATATCCCTCACTCTGCCTGAGCGTTTTCCCTGAGGGCAGCGACCTCTCCCTGTGAAATGCTTCCGGCCTGGGTCCCCACAACCCCGTCAGAGGTCGGGGGCAGGGACAGCCAGCCTACTGAGGACAGGACACCTTCTGAGCGCCGGGCACAACGCTGAGCCGTTTCCCTCCACGTTCTTCATCCCTACAAGACCCCTCAAGGGTGGCATGTCCCTGAGCCATCAGATGGTGACACTGGCTCAGGGAAATAAAAGTTGGCCACCCAGAGTCACACGCAGGACCCACCCAGACTGTCAATCTCCTGCTTCTGCCTCTCTCACACTCCAGAGGCTCAAAAAGTCAAACCATGTTCATGCCTCAGGAAGCCACCTTAGACACTCAACATTATTTTCCCAAGAAGGAACACAGAATACTCCAGAGGCCATCGGCCTGATCACAGAAGCCACATCCATCGCTGCCAAACTGTGGTAGAAAGAAAGGTCAGTACCTACGCTTCATGGGTGAGAAGGGATAGGCCAGGCTACTTAGGAGCCCAGAGGACCTGGGCAAGTCATTCTTCCACAGCTCTGTCTGTGCAATGGGGCAGCCCTACGACCTGCCACCCCAGGGATGCTGGGCTGCCCACAGGACACACCACAGGGGCTATGCCCACAGCCCCTGGTCCCTGACATTCCGAGGTAGGATGATGTGGCCACACGCACACTGTCTATGGGTTGCGGATCAAATCTCACCTCAGCTAACTTCTTTCTTATGAAACTTAAGCCAGCCCAATTTTATCCAATAAACATTTATTAAGCACCTATATATGCCTCAGTCCCAGGGTGCGGTGTATACAGAGATGAGTAGATAAGAACTCACAAACTGGTGGCAGGGAGTGGAGTGGGCCCCAGGACTGTGGCAAAAGGCACCAAGAGCTTGCCTGAGACACACGAGGCACCCGGGGACAGTGAGAATGAGGCTCTAACCCACCAGGGGGCCGGAGCGCAGTGGAGGGTGGCCAGGGTAGGCCCTCATCCTTTGAAGTCGATGGTTGTGAATCTGAGGAACTTGGCTCAGAATTCTTAGGCTCTACCTCCAGAGCAGGAAAGTGCAAAATCTGCCATTTTTACTGCTCCTTCCCCACCCCAGGCACAGAGACACGGGGCTTCCAGACCCCACTCTGAAGACCCCTAAACTAGCAAGGCTGAAGTTAGGAAACCAAGGGGTACGTCGCCCCGACTGCCATCGTGCCTCTGTGAAACAGAGAGCATAACAGAGCCCCTTGGGGAGTGTGGATGCAAAAGGTGACAAGGAGGGGAATAAACAGGCCATGGCACAGAGAACCCCCTGCTCCCTGTTAGTGGCTGGGCCCACCCCCAGCACAGGGGTCCTCCTGAGCCACCCGCCTGTCACGGCAACAAAGTGAGTCCCCTGAGCACAGATGTGGCCCATCTCCTGGCCCTTTCTCTTCCGCTCACTACCCAACACCGCACTCCTGCTGTGCAGTGGGAATAGCCCTGGGACCTAGACCGGCACTGGAAAAATCCACAGGCAGGGAAGCAGCAGCCAGGCCCCGGGTGGGGGCCACAGATCATCTGGTGGGCCCAGTCCTGGCCCTGAGGCCTCTGGGAGAACAGTGGGCCATTGTGCGGGCCACATTCTCTATTGTCTCCCCAGCTGACCCACATGGCGTCCTCTAAAAATAAGCCAGGCCAGGCAGTGTCCCCACCAGCCTGGGGACATCAGGGTTCATTCAAATTCAAGCTCTGCCCTTCCCCAACTCCCTGAGCCCCTGGGTCCCCACTTGTGAGACAGGAGCGAGCCAGCTCGGCAGAGGAGATGCCCCTGTGGTCTGGAACACAGGGCCGGAGGCAGGGGGATTCTTCATACAGAGTAGTAGGGGATTTTAATGTGGTGCTTGGACACCACCTTGGTGGCAGATATGAGCCACCCAGCACAGGCTGGCACCAAGGGCAGGGATGGGTGATGGATGTGTCCTTATCTCTTTGGAGGCCTTAAAATTATATACCCTTGGAAGCAGATCAGTCCATGAAGACAGGGGCTGCCTCTGCCCATTTACTGTTATGGCCTCAGACCCTGGCACAGCTGCCTGAGCACACTGCCGGGCACACAGAAGGTGCTGAGAACTCGCTGGGTGAAGACCCAAGACTTGCATGATCACAGCAAACATAACTTCTCTAGAAAGTCCACTGACCTACTTTGGATTCAGGCTCCACTCCACCCCTTAATTAGCTGAGATTCTCAGCAAGTTCCCCCCACCCTGTAAAGCTCCCAAGATTGGAGTGAAATCTTCCAGGATTGGCATGAAATCTCCCAAGATTAGAGTGAAATCTCCCAAGATTGGAGTGAAATCTCCCAGCATGGGTGTCAAATCTCCCAGGACTGGAGTGAAATCTCCCAGCATGGGTGTCAAATCTCCCAGGACTGGAGTGCAATCTCCCAGGATTGGAGTGAAATCCCTAGGACTGCATGAGCCTCTCAAAAAGTGCAAGTGACATAGTGAAGGTGTGCAGGTATGGAGCTGTTTCCTACACCTAAAAGAGGTAATTGATAAGATTCGCTAAGAGCCCGCCTCAAGTGAGGCAGGGTGCCGGACACCCACAGCCATGGGCAAGATTGTCAACCCACTACCCAGCCGAAGGAGCCAAGGAGGCTTCCCCGAGGGCACATGGCTTACAGTGGCGGAGCCAGGGTTAGGGCCTGGTCCTCCTGGCCATCATGCAGGAGTCGGTCCCCACCAGCACCCCCCTGAGCTCTGAACCCACCAGCCCACACAGGCGGGAGGAGGAAAGGCAAGCATGGTCTTCCCGGTGCCTAAGTCCCATTCCGTAAGTCACACAAGCACCCATGCACACAAATGCATACATACACACACATGTCACACATTCATGCACGTGCACATGCATGTGCACACACACACACACGGTTCCAAGCCAGCCCTCGTGCTCTCTCTCCACCGGCCAAAACCAAGAGGACTGCCTGAGACTGGAGGAAAGAGTCAAAACACTCACAAATACCAGCCTTTGTGCTCTTCAGTCCCAGGGGAACATTCGGTCCCATCCCTGTGAGGATGAGTCACCACCCAGTGTCCTGTGGGAGGAACCTGGCCTGCATCCCCACCCCAGTCTCCCAAACAGAGGGCACCAAGGAGCTGACTGTGTGGCATACTTCATGTCCTCTGGCCTGACGGGGACAGCCCCCCCGTCTTGGAGCGCACCGAGGGCCCCCCTCTGGCCAGGCCTCCTCCCCCAACCAGACTCCCACCTCAGCTCTTCCACATTCCACGCCAGGTCTCAAAAATCCCTGCCCACAGGGTCTGATCCAGCCAGGGCCACACAAGAGAGGTCAACCCACAGGTTTTGCTCTAGCCTCCTCTGGAAGAATCTAGAAAGCTACTCCCTCAAACTGCAGATGGGACGGCAGGATAGTGGCCATAATCAGCCATCAAGTCCGACTTCAGGCCATGCCCAGAGCAGTTTACAACCTCATCCACACAAACAACCTACCGGGTAACAACTGTCCGTATGGTACAGATGAGGAGACAGAGGCCCAGAGGGGGTGAGTAATTGCCCACGCCACACAGCTGTCACAGCCCAAGAGCTGGTCCATGTCCCAAACCTATGCTCTTTAGTGTCTGTTCTACACTCTGTGCCAGGTGGTACGTGACGGAAGGAAACTTTTACTATGTAATGGGCACCATGCCTCTCTGAAGAGGGACATGGTAAGTCAGGTCTCCCACGGATGTGACTGTAGCTAGCTTTTTCTCTTCTCAGCATCTCCCAGGACCAGCAATCCACAGCCCATTCTGGGATGCAGTGTGAGTGGCATGAAAAATACAGAAATAACACTTGTCCTCCCATTCTCCCCCAAACATGCACCCGTCCCCAACCTGCGGCAGGTCTGGCAGGTGTATCAGACATGAACAGGCCTTGGCACAAACACTGCTTCACTGGGGAGGCCCTTCTTGCAACCCACTGTACACACCAGGCAGGCCCTTGTTTTCTTCTTCATAGCACCTCCCCCAAGGACAAGTACTGCTCCCAGCCACCTCCCCAGCCTGCCACCGATCCCTAGGTTCAGTCTACAACTCCTGCAAGCTGGTAAGGGTAAAATGGCATCTCTCCCGACTGTCTCACTGCTTGTAAGTGGCTGGGAGTGAAAACAGCACCTACCACTAAGTATTCCTTAAATACTTACTCTTTTTGCTGCCAGTCTGGGCTCTGGAGCTTTATAAACCATGGCAGACTATGTTGTTTGGCCTCCCAAACTCTTGTTCTCTCCTTTATGAAAGGATTCTCCGCAGTGTGCCTGATAAAAATGTTCCCTTTCCAATCTCTCTTGCAGTAAAGGATGGTTCAACAAAAAGTGGGCCATTATTTCCTGCCAGTGAGATCTCAGCAGAACTTGCTGGAGTTTAGAGTCTTTAAAAAGTCAAACTTGGCCTTCTGGCATTTTCCTTTCACCCTTCCATCTGCTTCCTCCCTGGAACATGGGCAAGATGCATGGGGGTTCAGCAGCCACCTTAGGAGGCTGAGTACAAAAAGTATGTGCTCAGGAAAACAGAGTGGAAAACTGGGTGACATTCACAGCCTGATTACTAGGCCTTCTAGATCATCTAGAACAGAAAAGATTTCCCTGTTTAGGGCAGTTTGTTGAGCGATACTAATCCTATGAGACACTCACCATGTGCCCTAGGCCAAGTTACCATGCTTCTCTGGGAATGCCTTCCCTCAGCGGTAAACTGAGGTCAACAACAAGCCCATGTGCTCATGGAGCTGCTCCCAAGACTACAACCGTGGCAGGGACTGGAAGGTGTTTTGCAAGTCACAGTGTCTCCCCCACGCCGGTTGTTACAGGCGTCTGTCCCAGAGATGGCTAGTGCGAAGCCACAAGCACCAGTCCCAGTGGCTTAAGTTACCCGGCAGGCTGATCCCGGGGAGCTCCTCAGACCAGCTGCTGTGCCTCCCTCCATAAGCTCCCCTGACCAGAAGGCCCTGGAGTACACTGAGCACTCTGGACTCTAAGAGGATGACACACCGCTTACCCAGGCTCTAGGTCAGCTGGGGCGCTGGGCTGCCCCTCCCCAGTCTTGCAAGCCTCGGTCAAAGTGCGCTGATGGAGGGGACCACCCAAGGCAACAGGCAAAGAGGGCTGATTTTTGCTAGTGAGACACAGCAGTAATTAAGCCAAGGCTTGTTGAGACAACAGGCAAATCATGAGAGCAGAGGCCCAAGAGAAAATGCCAGGGGCTTGTCCCCCCCCCACCTTTTTGTAAGTAACACATGCCTCCCCATCTTCCTGCTCCCTAGGCTGTACCCACAGTGGGGCGGGTGGGGCAAGGCCGGCATGGCTGTGCCACTGATTTAATCCTTCCCGTTAATTAAGGAGCACATCAGACTGAAGGATGATGGGAGGAGTATATCCACACGTAAGGGCAGCCATTTGTTTACTGAGCAAGTACCATAAAGCCTGTGCTATCAGGACAGCCGTCTCACAGATGGAAAAGGCCAGCCTCTGGGGCTGAAGCCCAGCCCCCAAGGGCTCACTCCTGCAGGTGGTGGAGCTAAGGTTCAGGGTTGGTCCCTGGGCCTCCTGATTCCCATCCCAGCCCCTCTGCAGGGGGGATGCTGGGACATCTAGCAGATGAGGTTGCAGGGAGGTCAAGCTGGACCTGTGGCTACTCCCTCCGTTTCCCTGGGTTCGTAATGCTGCCATCACATTGTGAAAAAGAGAAGTTACAGATTCAGGAAAAGGGTTGCAGTGGGTGGGGTGTCAGCCTGGGAATACAGTGTGAAGCTGGAACCCACACTGATGGCCACGTATCTCCAGGAAAGAAAGCAGCAGGAAGAAGGCCCTCCTTGGATTAGAGGAAGAGAGAGAGCAGCGCGGCAGCTACCCGTGGAGCAGGGCGGGGGGAATGGAGCCTCTGCTTCGAGTCCCATGCTCTGTTTATTTCATGCTCAAGGTACCCTAGGGACAATGTTACCTTCCCCACCCGACCCCATTTTTAAAGATTAGAAAACTAAGCCCTCAGCATGTCGGGCAACTGGCCAAGGACACACAGTTAGCAAAAACAGAGCTGACCTGAGCCTGTTTCTGCCCCGTGCCCTCGTTCTGCGACTCTGCGACACTGGGAGATGGGTGTCCACACTAGGTCGGCCTGACAGCCTGGGCTGGACAGACCACGGGTGCTGGGTGGACGAGGAGCTCCCCTCCCGCCCTGCCAGGAGCACATTCCTTGGGAACCCACAGAGGAGCGTGAAGAGGCACAGCCTCATTTGGCGCTGACCCAGATGAGCACTCCAGCCATCTGTCACTTGGGGTGTGAGCTAAGTCTCAGTGGCTTCTCGGGGGAGTGGGGCTGGTGGGAGGGAGAGGATGGAAAATGGTGGGATGAAGATTTCCAAGCCTCTGAGTTCTGCCCACCTTCAGTCAGGGGGGCATGAAAACAAGAAGCAGTTATGTAGAAAGAAACTGTAAAAGGTCACCAGTTCCACTTTCCCTGTGAGCCTATCTGCTTCCAAGAGATGAGAAAAGTCAGCCCCCACAATAGTGATCAGATGCACCCCCACCCCAACTCTGCCAGACTGGGGGCTCTTGTGAGGGAGCCAGACCTCAGGAGACCCTTCCCACCACCCACCTTGCCCCAGTTTTCTCAACACCCAGAAGTCCTGTGGATAACATCAGCTCATTGCCTATAAGCTCTGGTGAACAACCAGACACAGATTCCCATGGAAACCAAGTCAAATCAAACTATCTGATTAACTATAAAGATCCAGGTGGAAGGAATTAGAAACAGCAAATGCAGCAGGAGAGGCGATCTGGGGCCGAAGGAAGACCGGGTCTGGCCCGAGCACAAGGAGTGATGGGCAATGGACTCAACTCTGATGCCCCCGCCCCTCCCCAGCTCGTCATACAGACTTTCTCTCCAGTCGTGGTGACTACCTCAGGCTTTGTCATCTATCCTATCACTGGGTGACACTGGGTAAATCCCTTAAGTTTTCTCTGGGCTTCATTTCTTTAACTATAAAATGAGGATGGGCAATAGCATTTCTCCTAAAGGGCTGTTGTGAGGATTAAATGAGATGATGCAGGGAAGTTTCTTGGCATAGTTATTAGTGTTGAGAGGGCAGCTAGTTCAACTCCCATGACTATTACATATCTAAGAGCACAATGGGCTGAAATTCAGGGCTCTCTCAATAGCGCCCTTTGATAAGTTTTGGTAAGTTTCTTTAACATCTCCAAACTGGTTTCTCATTTTGGCAAGGAAGCCCTGGGATAATGAAGGAAGATGAAAATACTCACTTGCTCCTTCCCCCCTCTTCCCTCTCCTAAATGGCCTTCAACAAAAAGCAGAAGGGGTAGGGCTGGATCATAAATCATCTGCCAGTTCTGATAGTCTTGGGGTCTAGAATTCTAGCCAAAGAAAATAAGTCAGAACCCAAAATACTTCCACCTATCTGACTCATCAAATTTGCAAACACAACTTTCTAGATCCTGATGCCAGAACCACCTTCTCTGCAAAGTCAGATCAAATGGCATCCTCCCCACAGCCTCAGCACCGCAGGCCAGCAGCCTACCCAGCTCTGTGCTCTGAGGGTTCCAGAGCCTCTCCAGGAAGCTGGATGAAGCAGGGCCTTGAAAGCAGCTGACAGAAACTCACATGCTCAGGCACCAATTGATTTGCCCTAAAACATCACCCAAGCCAAAACAAACTGCCCACCCTGAGGTGCTATCAGCCAGGGAGAGAAGGTCACGGTGTCATCTGCGCTGGCAGCTGGGATGTCTCCTGGGACGGGCTGCCCAGCAACTCAAGCAGCAGGCCCCCCCCAGCTGACCTCTGGGCTACAGCTTATGTTGTGATTAATGTCCCCCCTCACCCAAAAACAAAATTGACTACTTTGGGAAAGGAAGAGCGAGTCGGCTTGAATTAGTCAAAATGCTGAAGCAGTAAATCTTTTTCAAGAAATAATTCTGGCTGCTTTTGGACACACACAATAAGGCAGCTTGGATTCCTTAAATTTGAGTCCCAGTCCTTAAAATGCCCAGAGGGGGCTGCATTTCAATGAGCAGCAGTGAACACCTAAATGCATAGATGACAGCAGTTTGCCATTAGGGCACGCGGCTCTTGATCCTACCTCTGCTCACCCTCAACGGGCTAACCAATAGCCCACCAACGTATTGTTCAGATTATTTGTCTGGTCAGGTATTTTTTTTTTTAAAGAAATTACAAAGGTGAACTGGAATCTCATCCATAAGGACCCTACTGGCCCTTCCAGGTTTAGCACTGCAATAACACATGACGGTTGAGAGACATGGCCAGTGTCTGACAGAACTGGGTTCAGTGGGGTCCCTTGACAGCTGCCGGACATGGGAAAGCCTCAGATTCTTCATCTGTCAAGTAGGGATGATGGTACAAGTCCCAAAAGACACAGCAAGAGAGTGTGGGGACGCCCTGACCTCTGGCCTGGCTCAATGGAGGAGGGCACTGAAGTCCACAGCAGGCAGGAGATTGTCATTTTGCTGGAGACCCCATGTGAACGCAGAGGTCCGGGTGTGCTGCCCAGTCCCTGGGCTGGTGTACCCTGCAGCCACCCTTGACCAGGCTCCGTCATCCTCTGCTCCCGGCCCTGTGAGCAGAACCTCGCTGGGACCCAGGGAACACACCAGCACACTGACTACATGTTCTGAAGAAAATCCCACAGTGACCCACCCCCACAATTTTGGAGACTCCTGAAGTCTGGAGGAAATCTTCCTAAGTATCATGAGTCAACTAGATCTAGGAGCCAAATTCAAATTAATATAGTTTTATAGAAGCTCTCTGTTTGGAAACAACCTTGACGGAGTGTCACTCAGCACTTAGAGCGCAAATGTTGTGATTCATCGTTAAGATGGAGCCTTTTAGCAGCTTACCGAAGAACAACTCATTCCCCGCTTGGCAGGCTCAGAATCCCCGCCAGAGGGGTCCTCTGCACGTTCGGCCCCCTGTGCATGGAAGGACCAGTCCCTAAGCCTCTCCTGGTCATGTGACTGGCTCCACCTGTCACTCAGGTCTCAGTTCGATGTCATCTGCTCCAACAGCCTGTGCTGTCCCCTCAACCTAAGATAGTGCCCATCTCATCAGCCTGTGCTATTGTCTTCAAAGCTGCCAGAGTAGCTGCAACTGTCACATTTGCTTAATTGTTTATGTTTGTTTCTTCCTCCTTCTAGGGAGTCAGCAGCGGTGGCTTCAAACATACACTCTGGAAACACACCCCCTGAGGTCAAACCCCAACCTACTCCCTTTCCAGCCCTAAAACTTCAGGCAAATTACTTAACCTCTCAGTGTTTTGGGTTCACCATCTGTAAAATGGGAACAGTGGTCGGTATGAGCATTAGATATATAAAACGTGCAATGCACTCAGAACCATGCCTGGCACGTATTCAGTGCTCAGTAGTGCTGAGCTATTAATTTACAATTTAAGTTCCTGAAACCAGGATCACTGCCTATTACACTCACCACTGTATCCCCAGCACCTCAGACAATGCCAGACACAAAGCAGGCATTTGTTAAAGAACAAAGGGATGACAATCAAGGGGGGAAAATGTTCCCACCTCACAGGACAGCTCTGGGATTCAGTCCAGGTTGGAACACGATGTTGTTGGATTTATCCTGCCTCCCCCAGCCTCTCCGAGGCTGCCCTTTGTGGTCTTCGGGTCTCCACTTTGCTGAAGTCCTGAGAGTGCAGCACCCTTGTCACCCCATGCTGAGCAACCTCAAGTCAGCCTGGGCCCAGCCGTGGGGCCAGAGGTCCTGTTCTGTGCTCTACCAAATACCAGTGCCCTGGGATGGGAATGCACAACAGCTTTGCAAATGATCGGGAGTGACACAAAAGTGAGGAATTCTCTTCACGGGGACCAGATAAACTATGCTTTCTAGGTTTCTTCAAATCAATTACCAAGATTTTAAAAGTCTATAATAATCACATGATCCAAGAACTCCGTTGCTGGGTATGTATCCAAGGGATTGAAAGCAGGGTCCCCAAAAGATACTTGCACAGCCATGTTCACAGCAGCATTAGTTACAATAGCCTTAAGGTAGAAGCAGCCCAAGTGTCCATCAACAGATGAATGGATAAACACAGCGTGGACTACACACAATGGGATATTATTCAGCCTTAGAAGAGAAGGGAATTCTGCCACATGCTGTAGAATGGATGAACCTTGAGGGCATTATGCTAATAAGCAAAATGAGCCAGTCACAAAAGGACGAATGCTATATGATTCCACTTATACGGGGTACACAGTGCAAATTCATAGGGACAGACGTAACGTGGAGGCTGACAGGGGCTGGGAAGAGGGAGGCATGGGGAGTTAGTATTTACTGGGAGCAGAGTTTCAGTCTGGGGGGATGAAGAGACCTGCAGATGGATGGTGGAGACGGTTGCGCCACCGTGTGAACAAACGTAATGCCACCAAACCATATGCTTAGCTTAAACATGCTTTATGTTACATGTATTTCACCATAAATTTAAAAAAAAAAAAGGCCTCATGATGGAGTTAGTAGACAGGATATGTTATTGTCCCAACCCTGATTGGGAAACATCCCACCAGCGTCCCCCCGCCGTGTGGGGCCCACGCAAGCTGCAGGTTACAGCCCAGGACTTGCAGTTCCTCAGGCCCCGCCCCACCCCTCAGCCAAGAGAGGCCAGCCTGACATCCTGAAAGCTCTTCTTAGACAAAGCCCCAGGGGCACCCTCACCCTCACGCCAGCCCGGAGCAGGGGCGCACCCAGTGAACCAGAGAAGGCTGGGCTCGTTCTCCCAAGCAGAGCCAAGAACATCAAGGCTTTGCTTCTGTTCCTCCCGCAGCGGGATCCCAAGCCCACCCAGTGACTCGGCGCTCCCCTGCACACCCCACGCTCTACCAGCTCTGCAGGGCTGAGCGGGCTGTGTCCACACTGCTTCTTCAGGCAGCGACAGGCTCCTGCTTCCTTGGCCAGAACACAGCTGGGCTTCTATCCCGGGAGAAGGAGCTGGGTGTGGGGAACTATAGCTGAGGCCACTTCCTTCTTTCCCCTGGCCCCCGGCGTCTAACAATGATCTATTTCAACTCAGTGGGAGGACGAAGGAAAAAGAGAAGGCAGAGGAGGGAAGGGGAAGGGAAACCACAACCTCTACTTGCCTGAACGTCAAACTCTTGCAGGAGGCCAGTGATTGTCTGTGGAGAGACAAGAGGGGTGGTCAGTTTTGTCAGTGTCCTCCTGCAGAGAAATAACGCTGGAACATACAGGCCTCTCCAAGTCTGAGTCTCTATATGCCTTCCCTCCTCTGTGGAGTCTCTTTCATTCCTTACAAAGAGAGACTTTTCATCTCAAAGAATAGGAGTCCAGTAGAAAAGCGGACACATTAGCTGGATTCCTTTGACTACAACCTTGGTGAAGAAAATCTGAAGGTCTAAGCTGACCACAGACTTGAGAAACAAAGGAATATAACTGCCTATTGACTGGTCTCCCGGACTCCACCCATGGGTTACCCTTCCAAGACTCAAACCTGACCATATCACTGTCCTTAAACTTTTTTCCACGGCTCTCAGTCATCTGAATTAAAGTCCATTCTCTTATAGGTGGAAGAAAAGAGCAGAAACCTCTAAGCCTTTCTCTCAAACCAACAATTGAGTTTTTCACCCAAATTCTAACTTTCACCAGAGCTGTCAATGGCGAGACAGGCCCAGGAAGACAGGAAAAGGATCCTTGTTCCCCGGGGAGCAGTGAAAGTGTAGCTCAGACGAGGCACTTGGCCGGCGTTTCCAAGAGACATTGCTGGCACGCTTTAAATCCTATGAAAACTAAGCCCCAGCCAGACCCATCACCAACCAGGAAAGAAGACAGATCAGCAGAGCAAAATGCAAGAGGTGAAGGAAGTAGAGAGAAGCCCCGCCGGGACAGCCAGGGGCTGGAAGATGAGATTATAACAGATTCCCTGCTGCTGGAGATTAAAACAGCTTCACAGCTTCCTGCACATCAGGGAGTCTGGTAAATTTAGGTGGAAGCAAAGGTGGCTGACACCTATTGCGTGTGTATGTTGGTAAGAGGAAGTAGAAAAACCACCCTCTGCAACCCCAACCTTCAAAATGTCACCAGGAGTAGTGGCCGTCCAGATGGAGGACAGATATCAGGAAGAACTTTCCCACCGCAAGTCTAATTAAAACCACTTCGCTAAGGCAATCTAAGGAATTGAAAGGTTTACTCCCATCTAAACGTTCAAAGCGAAGATAAATATCCACTAAGACATAGACTGACATGTTGACATGTAGCCTGGAGCTAATCATCTCCTAGATGTTTGTTTCAGAAATTAATTTTTCTAACAACACTAGTAGGCTGCCTGAAATATATAAATACTGTGTTTAAAAACGCATTTACCCTCGGACCCGGCAAGGCTACTTCGGAGAATTTATCTAGAGCTGCACCTACACATTTATGACATAAAGTGCATGCAGGGTCCACAGCACACAAATACCCTGAGTGCTACTATGGTGAAAGGTTGGAAAACCCCATGTCCACATAGGGGCACTAATCAAAAAATCTTGGTGGGATTCTCTGAAGCTGCAAAGAGAAAAGCTAGTGCTCTTGGACTGATGTTGGAAAGGTCTCCAAGCTATGTTGTTAAATGAATAAAGCAAAGGGTGCTATACTATTTCATATGGCTTTTTAAATGTGGGAGACAAAAATATGTTGATATGGGCTTGTATCACCTAGGGTTATTTTCTTTGTTTGCTCACTGTTTTGTAACTGTGTCATAGACCCAGAGGGAAGAGGAAATGGGGTTGGAGTGTGGGTCAGCAAACATGGGCCTCCACCTATTTTTATAAGTAAAGTTTTGTTGGAACACAACAAGCCTACTTGCTTACATATTGTCTGTGGCTGACTTCATGCCATTAACTGGCAGGCTAAGGAGCTGCAACAGACTATATGGCCCACGAAGCCTAAGATGTTTGCTACTTAGCCCTTTACAGAGAACATTCGCAGACGCCCTGTATAGAATGGTAACGAGCATTCGGCAGCTTCCCCAGGCCCGGCTTCCCTCTGATCTGCTTGCACCACCTATCTGAACGAACGTGGCCAAGTCCCTTCCCATCAGAGACCAGTTTCTGTAGCCGCAAAATGGGTATAGAGGGCTCCCTCACCCATTCCTAGTGAAAGGTCCATGAAGCAATGGACCCAAAACAGAGCAGCCACAGGCAAAGCCATCACAGAATTAAGTGACTAGTCCATCCACCAACGGCGGCTGGCCTGGGTTTGGCTCGAAGCCCCTTATTTTATAACTATGTGACTGAGGACAAATTAACCTTCCTGAGACTCAGCTTCCTCTTCTGTAAAATGCAAACAATTGCAGAACCTAGTATCTCACCAACTACGGCCTATCGGTTTGGTTAGCACAGGATGACCCAAGAAATACGGACGACCCAGAGACGGGCACGCAGGGCTTGGTTTACACACACGAATTATTATTTTCAGTCGACCTTAGAGTAACTTCACTTTTGAGCCTGAGCTGTCCATTTCTAAGAAGGTATATCAGCAGAGGCAGTTATGGGGCCCAGTGAGAACTGGGATGTGAACACAGTTCAAAAGTACAATGTTAACTGTGCAAATGCAAAGGCTTCTCAGACCCATTGTCAAAACAACCGTAAGGATCATGTCAGCCCAAGCTGTGAGGCAGGGGCTTCTGTCTGTAATAGAGGCCTCACTGACATGAGAAGTTTGACCAAGAAGAAGATAATAATTGCAAAAACAAGAGCTTATGTGCATTGCTTATCTCCCCAATGCCAGACGAGGGAGGTTCTAACTGCTTCATATGAATTAACCTGCTCCAGCCCCCCCTGGCCCCATGATGTAAGTCCTGTGCCACTATTTTAAAGTTGGGGAACTGGAGCATGAAGAGGTTGAAGGATTTGCCAGTGGACACGAAGCTGCCCAGTATCACAGCCAGGTTGTACACAGGGCAGTCTGGTCTCAGATTAGGAGGCCTTAAAAATCTCTAAGCTAAGGGATAGGCAGAGCTATGGTCACCTGGGCTTCATGTTGCATGTTCTGGAACCGCAGGATATCTGACATAGGGGTGCTTAGAGAAACTCTGGTTTGAAGCCCTTACTTTACAAATGAGATCAGTGAGGTATGGGCAGAAGAGCCCAGAGAGGCAGACAGGGGTCCAGCCCACAGTGCCAGAACACTTGTGGCCAAGCTGGGACTTGAATTGGAACCTCTTATTCCCCTGGCATTCCTGGACAAGGTGGCCTATGGAAACAAGGAAGCAGTGGACATGTGTATGTGTGTGTGCATGTGTGTGTGCATGTGTGCACACATGGGTGGGAATGCATGTGTGTTCATACTGTGCACACAAGTATACCCACATATGAGCATGCAAGGGATGGGGCGCAGGAAGGAGTATCTCCACTCACCTCTCCTTTCTCCACCAAAGGCTTCACCTCTGCAAGGTCCACGTCCTGCAGCTCCCGAGACATGTCCCTGCTGTCAGCTGCCTGCGAAGGGACAAAGGCCAGGAGGTCAGCACTTCCTTCTGATAGATGTTTCCAGAAGGAAGCAAATCCGAGGCCAGGGAATGAGCTTCCCTCTGCCTAGCAATTCTTACCTCCTGCACTGCACATTGCAGCTCACAAGGTCAGGTCCCTCTTACCTGCCACCCCTTCCCACTCTTGCAGTGGGATGGAAAACTGAGGCTCATGGACATAATCTGTCCAGTGAAATGGATGGATCGACATTCAAAACCAAGTCCTCACATTCAGGCCAGGCTCACCCACCATGCCCAGGATGTTTCTTGCTGCATTTTAGAAGGAAACCCACATAGCTGATGCCAAAGTCAGACAGCCCCAGGCTGACAACTAAAAGGGGAAATAAGGCCACAGGAGACCCACCATGTACAGGCATGGCACAAGCTTCCTTCATCCTCAAACCAGCCCCAGCAGAGAAGTGGCTGCACAGAACCCCCCAGGTCCACCTCTGTGTAGAGTTTTCTAGACATGCCAAGGGGAAGAGAGCAGGGAGCAGGTCAAGACCTCAAGACAACAGTCCAACAGGATTCAGCGCTCAGTAGGATTTGGAATGAAAAAGCTAGCCGTGAGCCAAAGGGGGTGGGAGAGCGGGCCTGGGGGAGCAGGAGGGCTGACCTGGGGAGGGTGAAGGGGTCTGGAGGTCAGTCTGAGTGAGTCACAGGAGGTCCTGCCTGGTTCTGACATGGGCAGCGGCAGGAGGACCAGGAGGTGAGGGCAACAGAGCTAGACAGGCACAGAGTTTGGGATGACGGCTTGCTCAAGCAAAGCCTGAGCAGTGACATGTCCTGAGCATACTTTGGGGAGCTTAATCTGCAAGCAGGAGGTACAGAAGCATTTATTCTTATTGATCAGGATCAAGCTAGAAGAATCAAGTGCCCACCAATCCCAGGATGAGCCACAAATAACCCAGAGTGAGGGGTCAGGGCTGCCAGCAGAGGCAGGGGGGACAGGCAGAAGGGGTAGGTGACAGAGGAGGAGCCCAAGGACCCCCCAGTTCACACCCTGACCCTCTGAATCAGGAAGCTTGGTGAAATGCAAGCTGACCAAGGCCCTCGTGTCACTACCTTCCAGAGTGGGAGCCTGGCCCCAAGCTGCCCAAGGGCCCCCAGTGTAATGGCCAAAGGGCTCCTCTGCAGACCAGCTCCCAGAACCCAAAAGAATCTTCTTTGTGAAACACCTCTCAGAGGTCGGGGCAACACTGCCAGGCCGCCTGGCACCCCCCACCCCCAAGGCTAACATGTGGCATTCTGTGGGCAGATCCCCTGGGATGCTCTGGTCTAGGACCCCACCACGATTTTTCCCAGTAGATAGAGCCAGCCCCACAAGAATGCCTTTATGCAGCCTTTGGAGTCTACACTCGAGAACATTCTGAAAACAAAGTCAGTTTTATATTTGTGAGCATTCCTGGGCATCTGCCAGCTCGGAGGCAGGAGGCATAAAAAGCCGAGGTCTATCAGCTTTGCTAATTCAGCGTGTTTATGGTCCCAAGACCGAAGCCCGTGGGACACCTCGCCTACACAGGCTAGAGAGCCTTCCAGATGCCCAAGTTCCCTTCATGCTGAGAGTGTCAGGACCTCACATTTCACAGGGGCAGCTTCAGAACCCGGGGGTGGCCTCAGGGTCTCCCACTATCCCCCGGGTGGGCCCTGGCAGGCCTCCTTCAGCCCCACCTGTATAGGCAGCTTATCTCGGTCCCTTCCCTACCTGTGTTCCTAGCGTTATACCAGGTACAAAGTCGGACCTTTGCTTGCTTGCTGAATCCATGAACAGGTTTTATGCAGTTTAATTAATAATGCTTGTATTTAAATTCACTCTTAAATAATCACTAAACCACAAGAGTGAAATGCCCTGAAAACATGTCTACGTATGAGTCTCCCCTTGGCTTCCAGATGTTTTGACCCCATTAGAACATCAGCCTCATTCTCAGAATGAGAAGAGAATGCAAGAGAATTCAAAGCCCAGCCTTCATGATTTCCTAAACATGCTCCTGGTGAAACTCTGTACCCCACCCATTCTTTTCCTTCCCAAAGCTCAGCTCCGCAGACCATCTGAGTCAGTGGTTTGGAGACTAGCGAAGGCTTCCTTACATGTCAAGTATTCAGAATTGCTGCTGTTCGCAGTTGGAGGGGGGCTGATGGTGTCCAGGCCCTTGTGGCTTGGGGCCACAGGGAGCCTCAGAGGCAAGGCCACTGAGAGTGACCACTCTGTCTAAATGACTGGTGATTCTGACCCCCAGAGGACATCTGCCAGCCTCTAGAGACATTTTTGATTGTCCTGACCCAGAGATGCCACAGGCGTCTACTGGGTGGAGGCCAGGGATGCTCCTAAACATCGCAGTGCACAGGACATTCCCCGCAACTATATTTCAATTAATTCGTGAAATTTAAAAATATTAACTAAATTAATTGAATTGAATTAATTAAAATATCTCCTCCCAGGTGTCAACAGTGAGATACCCTGATCTAAACCAAGAAGCACCCAGTAAACACCCCAGGACTCTGAAGTCCCCATGAAGACTGCGTAGAGCAGAGGAAGCTTCTGTCCTGTCTGCACCTGGCGGGGGTGGGGGTAGGGGACTTGCACTTGGGGCAGCCTGCCGCTGTTAGTTATCTAGCCTGGAGGGTTCAGCCAGTACTTCTAGCGAGGTCACTGCCACACAATCACCAAGGCTGCCCATATTGGGGTGCGGAGGGTGCTCTCCAGACCTCGAACCCTCCCCTACAACTCAGATGCTAGTGGCCAGCCTGTTATGAGCAGGACAGCTGGCTGCTCTCAGCCCAGTTCTGCTGACATGCCAGCCCTACACTGTCTCTGTTGCCTCAACCAAAGGACTTTGCAAACTTACGTTTCAGAAGCTGTTTGTCTAAAGGAAGTCTTATAAGGAAGTTCAATACAGAAAAACAGATATGAAAAAAAAAGAAGAAAGAAAGAAAAAGCTGATGTGCTTTGGATGAAGCCAGGGTAAAGGGCCTGACACCCGCCTCACCACAGTCCCTCATCCGCCCCCTTCCTACCTTGTGCACCCACCCCCACGCACCCCTGCACCGTAAAACCTGCCCCAAAGACCATCTAAGTTCCAGGAAGCACAGTTTGAAACAGATTTATTCAGAGGTTGCTTCCTGTACTAGGTTACCACACGTCCTCACTGAGAGACGATGTGGCAACTGGAGACATCGCCACAAACAGACTCAGTCCTGCCCCGTGGGGTTCACAGTCTCGTGGGGCCAGGTGCCTCCCCTGGGGTCCAGCTGCACCCGCTCCCCCATCAGGCCTGGTCATGAGTGTCCTTTCTCTCCATGAGGCTGTGCTCTCCGGGAGGACAGAGTGGACATGATCTGGCCACAGCTTCCTTTCCAGGGCTTCGGTTCCCCACCTGGGTGCTCCTCCCATTGGGGGGGCCCATTATTGTGTGGAGACTGCCACTGCATGGTAGGCATTTGGTAGCGCCCCTGCTGTGGTCCACTAGGTGCCGGTAGCATCCCCACCCCGAGTTGTGAGAACCAAACCAAAAATGTGCCCCAAGCAGGCAAAATCACCCTTGGGTGGGAACCACTAATCTAGGGCAGTTCCTGGTATGAATCCAGAGAACGTCTGTTAGATACAATTCTAGTTTGATCTCACGTGGGTGTGCACACACACACATCACCACCTCTGCCACCACTGTCATTTACAGGGGAGAAGGCTAAGGCCACAGGGGCTGGGAGGGCCATCCTGAGGGGGCACGGCCATCTGCACATGCAAAGGCCAGGATGAGAGGCGTCTGCTGCTCACTGCTTCTTCACCAGTCTTCCTCACAAGGGTTTTTCTGTACGTTTCAAATTCACAACTCCAAGACCACAGGCTCATTTCAGGAACAGCTCCAGCTGCAGTTGCTACTGTGTAAGCGACTGAGATCTCCTTTGCTAGGAGGGAGGTGACCTGGTTCGGGGCGCTCTGGTTGGCGCCCCCACCTCTACCCCCACAGGCACCACTCAGAGTCCACACCTGGGGGTCGCTCCCCTCAGCTGACCCAAGGCCATGCTCAGCTCAGCAAGTTCTCTCCCTGGATTTGAGCTGAGGGCTGGTCGCCAGTTGCTGCCCCTTTCCACCACCTCCTGGAAAGTCCCAGTGCAGAATGTCACACCAAAAGGAGCCAAGGCAATCACTTAGAGATGGGGGTGACAGGGCAAGGCCATACAGGGCAGTGGGCAGGAGCCCCGGGGTCTGGTGCTCAGCCCGCCCACTCCACCCTGCATGATGGTGGACACTGGGGTTCCCGCCAACCGAGTGCCTGAAAAGCACAGATGGAAGCCCTCTAGACAGAGAATCAGGTCAGGACAGGTCTCCTGCTAACCTCACTCAACACCAAAGACAGGGCTCCAGGTCACAACATCAGCAGCCAGCCTGGTTTGGATCACTCCTTCCTGCATTCCCACCCACCTCAGCCCTGAAGGAACTGAGAAAAAAATCAATGACAGAGAAGTGGAAGGTAGCCAGGAGCTCGGGGAAAGACGTGGGGGTCAGACCTGTGCACTACCACGTATTAGCTCTGTGATCCTGAACGAATCACCCAACTTCAGCCTCAGCCTTAGTTTGCTTATCTATAAAGTGGACATAACAACTCCTGCTCCCAGCAAGTAGCAGTGGGACTAAAAATAAACAATAGCAAGAGAATCTGGCAAATACAGTGGACCCCCTTGTCAGCAGGGGATCCGTTCCAAGCCTCTGGTACTGAACCCTATGCACACCAAGGTTTTCCCTATACATACATATCTGTGATGGAAGTTTAACTTGTGAATTAGGCACAATAAAAGACAAACAATGACAGAAAAGAACAACTGCAGCAACACACCGCAATGACAGTTATGTAAATGTGGTATCTCTCTTAAAATACCTTATTGTACTGCACTTGTCCCTTTGTGATGATGTCAGACAGTAAAATGCCTGCACAATGAGACAAGGGGAGGTGAATGACACAGGCATCATGACGTGGCTTTAGACTACTGTTTACCTTCTGACCATACTCAGAGGGAGGACTGTCTGCTTCCAGACTGGAGCAGACCAGATCATGGTGGACTGTGGTACCCAAAACAGCAGAAAGAGAAACTCTGGAGAAGGGGGTGGCTGCTTATGATCCAGTGCATTCGCCTCCCCTGGCTGCTGTGGAGACCCAGGGACATCCACGAGGGCACAGCCCATGTTTATACCCCGTTAGTCCTGAGTGGCCCACTGAGGATGGGGATACACAGATGTTCAGCAAGTACGTATGGGTTTCCAGCAATCAGACCCCGTGCACCACCACGTGGTCTCCTCTCCATTAGCAACACCGGTTGGTTAATGAGTTATGAAGGCCGAGGAGGGCTGGGTAAATACCTTTCTGGTTCAATAGACCCAGGGGACAATCAGCAACTAGCTGGGCCTCATGGGTTCGGTGGGGGAGGCAAGATTGGGGTTTGCCAGGGATGGAGAGGATGACAGGTAGAGACCTCTCAGGCAGTCCAGGGCCATGGGAGGATTGGGAACCGGTCACAGGAAGCACGGGGACACACAGGGCCTGAGAATCTCAAAAGCCCTGGTGCGGCAGCAGAACACTGGCTTAGGAGTCAGCACGCGGGAACCCTGCCAATCTCTTGCCACATGACTTTGTCCAAGTCATTCATCCCCATATGTAAAATATGCAGCTTGTGATCTAGGGACATCACATGCACCATAACAAACTCGGGACAGAAGGGAGCCCAGGTGGGAGTGGGCTGCCCAAAGACAAGAGGGCTGTGCACTTGGTGGTCCTAGCAGAGCACTGTCCCGTTCAGCTCTGCTGGGTCAGCGCAGGGCACCTGATGGCCCTCTTCCCCCGACCCCAGATTCCTCCGTCTGTAGGGCCGGGAGTGCCCCTCCAGCTCCGGCACTGCTCCAACAAGCCACCTAGAGGACCCACCTGCACACCTTCATGAGTTCTCCTGGGCCTCTGGAACTGCCACAAGGCAGAGGATGTGTTCCAGACACTCCAAGATGCACCTGCATCTGCAAGAGCAGCCACAGGTGGACCGCGATGCACCCTCAGCAGACACACCACTACAACAGCCACAGGAGCGATTCCCATGGGGCTTACTGCTCCTCCAAACTCGGGGTCCTCTGTGCTTCACAGCAACCCCTGCAGTAAGCACCATCAGGTCCACCGTTTCATAGGGAGAGTGAGGCACAGACAGGTTAAGAACTGTGCTCCCAAGTCATCAAGTTGCAGGCCGGCACAGTTTAAAGCGACATTAAAGGGAGAAGTTGACCATGATGTCTGCTTGCCCTAAATACACACACGGACCACGTGCCCACCCTTTGTCCAGGCAGGGTGTTCTGAGGGTGGGCTATCTGCGACTGGGAGGCTTTCCATGGTGGGTCAGCTGGGCGAGTCACATGCTGCTCCCTCCACCTTGCATAGTCACCACTGAGCCACCATGAGTAGCCCAGACTTTGGACAAAGTCCACATCTTAGACTTTCAGATTCTCCCTCCTTTCCCAATACCCAGAGGGGCTTCTGTTTTTAGCATTCCCCAAAAGTATCTTCCTGAAAAGGCAAATTCAACCCTTTGACAAAGTGTTCCTCAAGGAAGTCCCTGGAAGAAGGTGGGTATCATCCCAGTTTCCAGATGGAAACCTGAGGCTTTAAAGCAAAGGCCCGTATGAATTCGCAAAGCCGAGGTTCACTCCTCCCATGTGTGCAGGTGTGGAGGGAGGGGCAGGTGGACAGCAGCCCCCTAGGGTCCTTCAGTGAAGCAGACAAAGCAGGAGACCAGGAGGGATTGTTAACAAGTTTTCATCGACTGAGATCATCAGCAACTGGCCCAGATTTTGTACCCTCCAAACATGTCTGGTTTCACAGCTACATGAAAGTGTTGTTCTCTCCAGCACACTGGGCTCTTTACAGAACAGAACTTAAAGGGGAGCACGGGGATCAATGTGTGCTGCCGCTGTTTGGCATTGCATCTTCCCCAGACACAACAATCTCCAACGGGCTCCAGAGAACAGTCCCACTTCTGCACTGACCTCGAGGAAAGGGGCCTTGGGGTACATCTTCCATCTCCACCTTACTGTGAATATGTTCTTTTGTCTATTCTTTGCCAAAGAGCTTTGACGTCAAGCTGCAAGGCAGTGCACTTGATGTTCTCTTGATGTTTTCTAGACCTTTTGAAACTCAAGGCTCCGGGGGCCAGGGAGGAAGTTGGTGGCCTTACCTCTCAATGTTTTCCTTACGTAATCAACCTAACAAACAGTATGGGTGGACTCACTGGACCTTCAAGAAAGCTCCCAGTATAGAGAAGGGAAGTCAAGGTTAGAGCTCTCAAACTCAATGAAATGGTGCAAATGCCATGGGGAGGGGACAACCAGACTAGGAATTCCTTGAGGCCCCTGGTCCTTTGCATGGAGCCTAAGATTTGGCAGCATTCAACCAGTTATCTGATACGGAGAGAATGAAACAACAATCCTTACATCGAAGGCAGCCTCCAGCTGCATTCATTCCTGGGTGCAGGGCTGGAGCTACGGTGGAACATCTCTGCATTCAACTAGGACACAGATCCAGCGAGAGGGCCAGGGAGAGTGTCTGGACACAGCAACAGGAAGAGGGAGGGATTGGCAACCCCACAGCACCCACCACACCCCTGCCACACACCCGGGACCTGCAGGTTCTCAGTGGGGATCTGGCAGCCTGAGCAACTGGTTTGGCTGCCCAGCTGAGGAGACAAGAGTAGTAACTGGAAGTCCAAAGGATGACCCTGGTGGGATTCAAGGATTTTTCTGTGAATCTGCAGGACAAGCATGAGCTGCACTGGATGACCTGTGAGATTATTTGTCGAGAGCCCACAAACAGAGGCAGTGTTAGCACAGGACGTGGAAACAGACTCTTCCTACAAAACCCTTTGTCCCCAAGATGGGATGACTGCCAGGCTGACAGGTTCCTTCCCCGAAATGCTCTTGCTGTTCTTGCCCTTCAGATGGCTTTCCAGTCCTTCCTACCCAAGATGGTCCGAGTTATTTCCTTAGTAAATGGAGGCTTCCTTTTGACCAACATTAACTGAGTGCCTACTAAGTGTGAGGCCCCTAGGAAGGGCCCAGAGGAAGGGCAAGTGAAGAGAAAGTTGGAATGATCCAAGGAGGGTGTGCCATGTGGCCACGGAGGGCACCCAACCCAGCCTGCCAGTCTGGAAGGGAAAGCCAGGAGGGCCTTCTGGAGGAAGCAGGCGAGCTCATTGACTGAAAAGGAGAGGAAGAGGAGGCGAGGGCTCCCAGCTGGGAATGACCTCTGAACTACTCAGCTCTTGCGAATGCCTCCCACACTCACATGCAGAGGGCTGCCCAGAAGCTTCTCAAAGCCGAGGGTGTGCGGCTAGGGGTAGAGGTGGGGAATCAGGATGGAGCCCTGGTCCCCACCCACCTCTCAGCAGAGCTTCACAGAGTGTACAATGTACACTGGTGCAAGCTCCACAAGTGTAAGGGCGAAACTGTGAAATGAGAGCTGAACTCCTGCACAGGGGTATTCACGGCTACAGGCTGCTCACTGCCTCATTTCCTACCACTGCAGTTGGAGGACCATGTACCCCAGGGGCACTGAAAAAGCCTAAAGTGGGAGCCAGGGCTGGCAAGGGCAGGCAGGCCTTCAGTAAATGTTAGGTGGGGAAGCGAAATGTAGGTCAACCGGAGACCCCTTCTAGGACCTGAATTCTGTCATCTGTCCCATTCTGTCGTGCCACTCCGACTCCCAGGATCTCCCTGATGGGCAGCCCAAACTGCGTCCAGGAAAAGCAGTTCATGCTCCACAATCAGTTGCAGAAGGGTCTGGGTGGCCTTAAGGGGCAATGCTGCAGGGAAAGGTCTAGGGTGGCACACCAAGTACAGGACCCCACTCACTTGATTCTGCACAAGCAAGTCACCTGCCCAAGCCTCAGTTTTCTGAACTGAGAAATGATAAAATGTCTCCTACCTCAACCAAATGCAGTGATGTGCTGAAATCACAAGGTACATTAGCCAGATAAAAGCTACTCACTGAGCACTATGTCTCCAAACCTTGGCCCAGGGGGTATAGGATATGTGGTCATGTGGTCACTCCTTTTCTTTCCCTCTCCTCTATATTCTGGAGCAGACATCTTCAACCCGCAGTGCCTTCAGTATGCCCTACCCCCAACCCAGCCCAGGTAGCTCTGAAACAATGCAGTCATTCTTGGCCCATCAAAGATTTGGAAGTCTGCATTTCAGACAAGGCCCCCATTATATTTTTATGCAACCTGCAAAGCTTAGCTTTCTTGGAAGAACTTTGAGAAGTAAAACATGACTCCAGCATTTGCAGACACTTCCACTGGCCTAAGTTCAGGACAAAGGTCCCCAACACTGATTGCCAAGGAAATGCCTTGAGAATGTCCTTTGTGGGACTTACTGACAGCAGACACCTACATGGTACTCCCTTGTGCTGGGCACTATTCTCAGCTCTTTACATGGATTAACTCAATATTTACAGTAAGGCAGTGTCTGTTATTCCCATTTTATAGGAGGGTAAACTGAGGCACAGAGCTCTTGATCACAATGCTGTGCTGTTCATTCCAGCCTTTCTCCAGTCACCCCAGCATACTGTCATGAAAAAGAACAAAGGTTTTAAAGCCTGGCTCTCCCACTTTCAGGCATGTTGCTACAGACAAGGCCCCTCCCTCGGCCTCAGTTTCCTCACCCATTCAATGGGGCCAAACAGTCCAAGCAGAGCTCTCGCACGCATGCAAGGGTGTGAGGGGACACAGCAGCTGACCTGGAGAGAGAGCTGGTCCTATCTTTCCCTGCCTGAGCCAGGCCCCCTCCCTGCTAGAATCTTAAATGCTGAGTCATCAGCCTGGCTTCCTGTCTGAGGCACAGGGCCTTTGAGTCACGCCTTGGATGGGATTCTCTAGAGTTGGGTCCCAAGGAAGAACAGCTTCAGGCCACCAGAAAAACACAGTGCAATCTTTCTTGCCCATCTTTGCTAAGCTGAGCTCAGGCCAGGAGGTGTCAGTGTGCCCTGGGGGCCCTCAGCTCTGCTCAGATCCGTGGTCCAGCCTGGAGGTGGCCATCTGAATCCAGCCAACCACCACTCAGTGGGGCGAGAGCCCCTTCTCTCAGGACTGATGCTGCGAATCTCTCAGGAACACCTGATTGACGCTAAAATAGAGAAATAAAAACCCACCCACATTCTGTCAGGAAAGTTTCCTCACCAGAAACTCAATGAAGATCTACTTTACTTTTGCCCCTGATAGCAGAGGGGCCTGGGGTGCGGAGTTACAGTTCTAGCTCTGCGTCGGCAAGTCATCCTCTGTCTCTGAGCCTCAATTTCCATCTGTAAAATGGTGAGAAGTTGAACCAGAAACTTGTGTGAGATTTCAGTTCCATTCCAAATTATGAAACCAACGGTTAGGAGTCTTTTCTCTGCTGGTGGCTCCAGGAGAACTCCCTCAGGACAGGCAATCCCAGAAGATGCTCCAAGTCTCCCTGGAAAGCCAAGCCAAAGGCCACCACCCAGTGGTCAGCTGCCGCCTTGAGATCAACTGCCTCCTTGGGACTCGACCCTGGTGATTGATTATAGGGGAATGAGGCAGGATGAGCCATTCACTTCATTCAGTGAATGTATGTGAACTCCTCCCAAGTGCCAGGCCCTGGGCCAGGTGCCAGGTGCCGGGTTACAGGGCCAGGCAGGCCAACCCTTCCTTCTCACCCTCCAGGGGAAGGCAGGAGCCCACAAAGCTAAGAAGTCACAGGCCAGGGGACATGTCAGGTTTCCGATCTGACAGCAGAGCACCGCCCCTTGGAGGTTTCCCATCACTTTCTGATGCCCTCCACCTTCCCCTGACCCACTGACCTCAGCCCTTTGCCACCCCAGCACGTATCCCTGCAGGACTGCCGTCTGTGCCCGTACCTGCATTCCCCACCAGCTGGTGAGCCCCATGGAGGCAGGGGCTGGGGCTAGCACACTCTGTACCTTGCTTATTTCAACTCTCATTTGTGAAACTCAGTAAAGACTCCAGAATATCTCCAACAGGACCAGGCGGGGCTGCAAGTTTGCCCTGAAATTGCACCTTCACAACAAGAACACAGTTTGTATTTAGATAACTTTGTTCTTTGAGGCGGCTTGGGAGAAGATAAAGTATAGCTGATGGGCAATATGAGGAGACTAACGCCTCATGTGTGGCCCCTGTCTGAACTCTGAATCTTCAATCTTTCCTAGTAACTTAAGGAAACCAAATACACTGAAGTCCCCAGAACATCTGTGAAGAAGGGTCCGGTCTTGGGCATAAGATAACTGGGCACAATAATCCCCCACCAGCTGCCAGGCACCTCCCCTTTCCAAGACACAGAGGGGTGTTCGGACCCACAGGGACATCTGACAGCAGAGACAACAGACAGGAGAGGAGGGGTTGTGGAGGTAAGGAAAAAATCCACTAAATCCCAGCTTCAGCCACTAATTGGACAGAGGCGGTGACAGAGCGTTTCCCCCAAGCCCACCACATTCCACACGCCCTGAGCGAGGCTGAATCAGAGGCCGCAACGGGTCTCCCAGGAACATCCGAGCAATTCCAGCTGTTCTCCCCGCTGCAGGGCAGGGGAGGCGGGCGGGCGGGAGGCAGGGGAGAGAAGGGAAGCGGGGGAGGGTGGGCGGAGGAGAAAATGACGCCACTCTCGGCACTAGCCAGCGCAGGGCCGCCAGAAGCCCACGCGACCCCTCCGGCCACCTCTTCCGCGCCGCCACAGCGCCCACCCGGGGCCCCCGCCTCGGGGACGCACCCTGCCCAGCGGCGTCGCGGACACTCGCTTCCGCGCGTGTCACACGGGCTTGGACACACCTCGGACCCTCCCCTCCTACACACACCCCACCCCACCCCACCCCACCACGGCTTTGAGGGGGCATGAGCACCCGCCCCGCAGATGCGTCCAGGTTCTGGGCTCAGTCAGGAAACCAGACACACCCACGTCCCTTCTCCAACCTCACCTAGCGCCGCTCACCCCTACCCAACCCCTTTACTACACACGCGCGCTCAACCCCTCCTTCCCCAGACACCCCACCACGCACACACACAACAGGCACACACGCACACTCCTAGTCCCCCTCCTGCTCCCGCGGGCAGAGCGCTGCGGCCCCGCGACTCCAGCTGTGGCTCTGGGAGGGCTCTGGGCGATCAAGATGCTCCCAGGTGGGCTCTGCACCCGCTCTCCGACCCCCAGGATCCCACTTCCCCAGCCACGAGAAAGGTGAGCGGGGACCCGTCTTTCTCCCCGCTCTTCCCCAATCGAAAACCCTCACTCCAGCGGTGCCCCTGCCCCATAGCCCCTCCTCGTGCTCGCGCCACGGGGTCGCCACGCATTTGCAGCTCCGGGTGGCCACAAAGGACTGCCCAGGAGCTGCTGCCGCACGCACGGGCAGCCCACCCCTCTGCAGGAAGAAGGCGTCGGGCTTACCTCAGATAGAGGGGGCAAGGCGAAAGGAAGCGGAGCTCGGCTGGCGGCGCCCGGCGGGGGTGGCTGCGAGCAGCAAGGGCAGGAGCACGCTCCGCGGGGAGAGCGGGAGCCAGGCGAGGTTTGTTTATGCCCGGAGGAGGGCGGCTTTATAGACGCCCCGGCCCCGCCCCCGCGCCTCGCCCCGCCCCGCCCCAGCCTCCCGGGCCCAGCCCGCCGCCGAGACACACCCCTCGCCGCTCCTTCCCCCCGCTATCCTCCCGCTCTTGCCCGCGCGCCTGACCCGGCCGGGGCTGAGCGCAGCAGGCAACCGCCGGAGACGCCGCCTGTTGCGCAAGCCTTTGTAGGGGCGCGGCGGGAAGGGGCTCGGGGCTCGGGCTGCAGTCCGGCTCTGAGGTCCTCTCCCTCGCCGAGAAGCCCGGGGCCTCGCGTGTGCAGGGCGGTGTGCACCGGGGGCGCGTTGGTGGGCGTGGGCGTGTGCATGTGCGCGCTCGTACGTGTGCCTGTGGACTTCTGGGTGTTTCTGTGTGACCGAGTGGCTCTCACCTCCGTCCAGTTTCTTCTTCCTAGCATCCCTTATGGGCGACTCCCCCATTTCCTCCAAGCCTCAGGGTCCTCGCGCAGGAGCCGCATTTGGCTGCCTCCTTTGCTTGCCTGAGACCAGTTTCCTGAGATCCTCACTCTAGCCGTTTTTCCTTGTTGCATCAGCTCTCCGCTGAAATCCTCGCTCCTACTGAATGTCGTGCGTCTTGCTCACCGCGTGCTGACCCCTGGGCGCCTCCCCTTGCCCTCTACCTCCACACCTTTGAGCCCACCTGCCTTGTCCAGCCCTGTACTTCTTCCCTACCCTAGAAGCCCTGGCTGGGAGGATTGCCCCCACTTCCTCTCCCGGTTCACAGAGCTTGTGCTAAATGCCCTTTCCCACCCTTACCCATCCTTCTCTACTGGCTTGTTTTTGTTTACAGATTGCCTCCCTGTTCTGAACCCACACTACATATTAGAACCCCAGGCAAAACTTTTTTAAAAAGGGTTAGGCCAGGACCACACCCCAGGCCAGTTTAATCAGAACTTCAGGGAGTGCACAGCAGGCACCGAGTGTTTTAAAAGACATTAGAACAAGGCGTTCTAATGCACAGCCCAGGTAAGAACCACTGCACTGAAGGAACATTTGCTTGAGTAAAGAGAGACCCTGTCATTGTCACCAGACCCCCTGTCAGAACCTCTCTCTTCTGGCTGATTATAAACCTTTCTGAGCACCAGCACGTGCTTTGTGAAGGCAGGGTACCTGGCTCTTCCCTTTGCAGCCCATTTGCTTTCCTAGGCCCTGACATTTACTTATTCTGTCATTCCGCAAATATTTATTGAGTCACTGCAATGAGCCAGGTCTGGTGCTCAGCCCCTGGGAGAAGGACAGAAAAGGCAAAGTCCTATATCCCTCGGGAGCATAGCAGAGGAGCCCTGAGTATGTTTCCCCATCCACACAACAAGAAGGTTAAGCTGAGCTCATTCATTGCGTAACTGGGTCGAGGCTGTGGACACTGGGGATAAGATAATGAACAAAAGTTTACCTCCTCCAAAGCTAGCCTATTGTCTGAAGATGCTCCCAGATCTAGAATTCTGTATGACAGCTTTCTTTTATCCCAGTCATATCATCCATTTTCCCTTACCTCCTCTGTTTTGTCTTTCAGCAAACATTTATTGAGCACCTCTGGTTTGCTACCTGCCAAAGATAGAATTGAGCTGGAAAGTGTGGAGGAGCTTCCTATTCATCAGTAACAAATGGAAACCCCAGTGCCGTGGCTGCAGAAGGCATTTTGCCAGGTGAGGCCATCTGCCCAGTTGAGGAAGTCTGGGGCAGAGTGAATATTGCAACTGAGACCTGCAGCCAGAGGCCCCGAAGCTGCCCGCTGGGAGGCTGGGTCTATGCCTAAGAACCCCAACTCTCCAGAAGAAAATACTCAGAGACCAAATTAAGCAATGAGGGTCACGAAGGTGACAGAGGCACAGAAAAGTGGGAAAAACTGAAACAGTGCAGTAGGATTTTCTGAGAGCGGTGGCATTCTACAACCAGAGTGAAAGACAATGGTTTCAGAGTCCAAATCAGCTTGGGAAAGTTCTGAGGAAGGTGCCATTTGGACCCCACACTCCCTCTCTCTCCTGTGTCCAACACTCCCAGTTGTTCCTCCAGGGTTGCAATGGATTGTTTCTTCCACTGAGCACCACATGAAGCAGGTTTCTTGCAGCCAAGGTGGCTGCTCTGTAGTGAAGCCTGACTTGGTGCTTCTTGGAGGCACACTCAGTAGCAGATGCTTATGCTATGGAGCATATGCCCACACCTCCGTGTCCCCAGCCCAGGCCAGCTGAGCCAGCAGAAACCCTGGGAGCCAAACATGGGTGCAATTGCATTGAGCTGTTTAAATCACTTCCCTTTCTCACTGGTCAGCAACAGCATTGGATTTGCTTAGTAAACGCTCATGTGCTGTAAATCCATCTCAGGATGAGATTGGATATTCTGGACCAATGTTCCTGGAAATTTCTATTTAGCAACACCTTAAATTTTAACAGAGAATATTCTAACTGAAAGGGTGAAAGGGATAATCTGTTCCCATCTCTCTTTCTCAGAATTTATTGGTACTCAGGGTTGAGAGAGACACAAGAGAAAGCTGGAGGTCAGAGGAACAGCACCTGATTTCAACAATTCCAGGAGGTGGTGTCTTGGGCAGTTACTCTACCTGCACACAGAATAAATGAGCAAGAGGAGCCACAGACCTTTTGACTACAATTCATGAGCCCACCGCTGCAGTCCCATATTCTTTTCCCTCATGGTAAGATGATAAAGTGACCCTGGAAACCCAGCATCTCCCAGCTCCAGGGCTGGGCCTCTCTCCATCCCCAGAATCTAAATGACCCTCTCTCTGGATCATTCTAATCAACAAGTACACATTCATTGCAGTCAGTGGCCCACCCTAATCAATCCTCTCTTATCCCAAGTTCCCCTCTCATTACTGCAGTCCTATGTCCCCCAACTTCTTGAAACAGATGTCTGTATACACAATCTCCACCTCCTTATCTCCCCTTGCTTTTACTTTTTAGTGTTTAATGTATCAGGTTCCTCATGGCCCTGGCTGAATAATTCTACAAAGCTTGTTAGGAAAAATAATAGCCTTTGCCTGCCCCCCACTTCTGTCTTACCTGCTTCAGAAGCCACAACTGTCATCATTTGTATTTCATCTCTGCTGCTCATCAGCTCTGTATCCCCTGGAGAATTCTGTCATTTGCTGCCTCAGCCTCCTTATCTAGAAGATACACATAATCATAGAGTTAACATCTAGGGTTGTTGTGAGAAATATATGAGTTAATACATGTAAAGTGCCTAGAACAGTGCCTGGCACAGAAAAATCTCATGATGAAATGTTAGCTGCCATCAACATCACTATTGCCATCACCACCACCATCATCATCACCATCATCACCACCACCATCACCACCATTATCACTACCATCACCACCACCATCACCAATCACCATCACTATCACCATCACCATCACCACCACCATCACCATCACTATCACCATCACCATCACCATCATCGTCATTTTCATCTAGTCCCATCTCTCCTGGCATAGTACCTGACTCATACAGAAATCCAGTAACTATTGGTTGAAGAAATGAGTGAATACAAGTGTTTCTCTCTGAACTCTCCCTATTTTATGCAGCCTTGCTTGGCCTCTGTTGGGAGGGAAGGAGATCTCTCTCCTTGCTTCAGGAGCCCAGCAGAAGGTCCTCCATCTGTGAACCAATGGAAATTCTCCCAGTCCTCTAAGAGCATGCCTGCCTGGTAACGTCCAGTTGTGAGCAACGGGAAAAACTGCAAGAGAAAACAATACCAAATAAGGTTAGATGTTAGCCTATGTCCAGACATGTAATGATCCTTTCCTTTGAACATAAATGAAAAGGCAGACAACGATTGGCCCATACAAAACCATTTTGTTTTCCCTCCTGGTTTGTAATCGGTTGCCAGAGCTGCCATAACATATGCTGCAAACTGAGTGGTTTAAAACAACAAAATTGTATCACCTGACAGTTCTGGAGGCTGGAAGTTCAAAATCAAGGTGTCAGCAGAGCTGCGCTCCCTCTGAAGGCTCAAGGGAGGACTCCGTTCTTGCCCCTTCCCAGCCTCTGGTGGCTGCTGGCAGTCCTTGGTACCCTTGGCTAGTAGTTGCATTACTCTGATCTCTGTCTCTGTCTTCACAGGGTCATCTCCCTGTGTGTCTCTGTGTCTTTTCTTATACAAATGACAGTCATTGAATCCAGGGGCCACCCTATGCCAGTATGACCTTGTCTTACCCTAACTAATTACATCTGCAAAGAGGTCAGATCCACAGAAAGCCACATCCTGAGTTTCTGGATGGACATGAATTTTGTGGGGGAACAGGATTCAACCCCTTCTGTGGTTAATACGTATGTAACAAACATTTGTAGCATATTTGCAGAGACCTACTTACTGGCTTTCTCGGGCAGCCCTGATGCTGCCGCTTTCGGATGATCCCGCAGCAGTTCTTGCCCTGCTCCCCACCTACCCTCTCCAGTCCCCTTCATCCCATGCTTATCTGTCATCTTGAACAACCTGAATAAATGATAGGTCCTGCCTAATTAAACCTGCTACTGTCTGCCATGTTCACCACCCCCTCCCTGGTGTGGCAATGGAAATGCCCCTCCGCACACCCACACTTTTCTCTCCCTTCACCCATCACTGGGTTCCTCACCACTTTCCCCTGCATCTGTCTGTCAGGTCGTCACCTCTGAGCCTTTTGCACTCACTGATTTCTCCTTCTATAAGGTCCTCCCACACCCCCTTCACCTATGGAGATTTTGCACCAGGGGTGCTCAGCACCCACTTAAATTTTCCTACTTCCCACCCCACCTCCTTTCCTGAAGTTACGCGTCAGTGAGCAGGGAGTGGAAGTGACCTGCGTCCCTTCTGGGCGGGAACTCTCATAGCTGGCCTGTGATTCGTCTGGCTCTCCCTGGGCTCTTCTACTGGTGCCACAGCTACTACAACACTCCAGATGGCAGAGGCTCCATCCGCTGGGCCGTGGAGTGGGGAGACGCAGAGCAGCACCCCCACCCCAGCTGACTCAACATGAACATGGGGCAGGGGAAGAAATAAACCCTGTTGCATGGGACTCTGAAGGGCTTTGCAGGATGATAGGGCCTGTTCTGCCTGGGTCCCTATCTACCAAGGCCATGCAAATACCAACCCCTCTAGGAAACCTCTCTTCCTCTTTCCAACTAGATTCATTTTTTAAAATTCATAGTTGCCGAGCATTTGCATCCATCAGGCATGTGTGAGGTGCTAGGAATAGAGGGATGAATAAAAGTTGGCAAGACTATATAATTGCAATTGTTGCAAGTGTTGTTAAGTAAGAACATAGGGTTTTAGAAGCCTGTAGGCCCAGGAGTGTCACCTACTTAGGAAGCTCTGGAAAAGGCCTCTTGAACAAGAGATATTTGAGGCAGGCAGCCATTAGATTAGGCATGAATGAACATAACCTCACCCCCTTGGGTCCCCACAGCATCGAGCATTGTTTTTCCTTTTTTAGTTAGAATATGTTAGTGTGTATATGGCATAAGTATAATTTCAAATGGCTCAGGCAATAAAAGGTGAGCATACCTATGGGCTCATGTAGAAACGAAGTCCAGAGTAGGTTGACTTTGGGTACTGCTGGATCCAGGCCTGATGTCAACAGGGCCTCTGTCTCTCTAGCTCTCACTATCTCCAAGATCAGTTTTTCTCCTAGTTGGCTTTCTTCTGAGGCAGTTTCTAGATTAAATCAGAGGGCTGTCAGGAAATTTTAGATCAGTTGGTTAGAGATATCATCTCTGAGAAGGGCAGAGCCCTAGGAAATTTCCCTCATTTTCTCAGAGAGGCCTTGGGAGCTTTGATGAGCCTGAATATATGCTTGGCAATCATCCTTCTTGAAATTGCTGGCCCTTCTCACTCCACCCACTTTCCTGGCCTGACCATCTGTCTCCACCACTAACACCATGCCTGCCAACTGCACCTTCCAGCAGAAGCTGCCTGCCCACCCTGCCCAGTCGTGCCAGGTGCCTTCACACCTTTGTGCTTTGCTTGTGCCTCTGCAGGGCAGAGCTCCCTGCAAACACGGGCAGTAGCTCCTTTATCTTGGAAACACACCACCTTGCACAGGGCAGGCAAGACTGAAGTGGTGTTTGCTAATGGAATGGAAGGAAGGAGGGAGGGAGGGACGGAGGGAGGGAAGGAAGGAAGGAAGATTTGAGTGTCTGTACAGACAGTGGGCTTACAAGTACCATCCCTCACCCAGGTTTGGGAGCTAGGACGGTTCTTTGACATTTCCTAAACTTAAATCTGCTCCTTTTGCCTCCGAGGCTGCATTTATCTTACCCATGGTGGTGCTCACTGCCTTTCTGAGCAAAATTGTCTTTGGGAAGTTCGACCTGAGTAAATCTCCCCTCTGGCTCCTGACTGATGGTTCCCCATCACAATTTCCTGGGAACTGGCTCCAGAAAAGGAAAGAATTTTGTAGCAACAATGAAATTTACTTCCCTATCAGATTACAGAAGAAACATCACATCACTTTGCATTCCTTGTGTTAAATTATATCTCTGTCAGCACCCCTTTGCTGAACCTGGTGGTAAATTCCATCTTCATCAATATATTTTTCTGCCTAATGTTATTCTAATTAGGAAGGCAAGTCTATTTTCTTTTTTTTTTTCACTCTCAAGGCTTTCTGAAGTTAAACCTAAATGACTCTTAGGTTCATCTCTTGCTAGCAGCCTCCTAAACCACCACTCAGTGGCAGGACAGATTCTGCAGGGACCTGTTACTCCCTCTTTCTGTCCAGAGACGGAAATTTTCACCCCACCCAGGTATTACCACAGTGTGTGCCTTTGACCAGCACCAGGATCAAATTCAAGAGAAAGGGTGTCTGTAATTGAGCCCCACTTGGGGGAACATGGTGCAGGAATCCACCCTGCAAGCTTCAAGGAGCAAATCAGCAGACGTGTGTATGTACAGGGACAGTAGGCTGCAGCAGGAGGAGTTAACACCACTTTCAAGGTGCAAGAAGACCAAGACATGGCTGTCATGTTCCTAAAGCAAAGAAGGTGGAGATGTGGAAGGGAAACCAACATGCTCTTACCTAACCTTGTCGGGTTCAAAGAGCTCACCTGAGCAGGTGGTCAAGCTAGCATCTAATAGTCTTTCTTACAAGTGCAGAGCACAAGGACTCTGCAGAGGGAAGTCCCACCTGTTCTGTGGGTAGTGCGGGCGGTTTTAGCCCCATTTCACAGATGAGGGAGCTGAGGCTCAGGCTTGACTGATACCACAAAGCAATCAACTCCTAGCCCAGGCCTGGGAAGGTAGCCTCCCTGACGGGCGGCCTGCTTGTTGCCGGACAGCAGGGGCGGCACGAACAGGCTGTCTCTGAGGAGGAAGGCCAACCAGGGAGTGCCAGAAGAGAAACCGTGGCTACCACAGCGCCCCCAGCCTGCAGGGGGAAGCAGGGGCAGAGGCCCCAGAGCCACATCTGGGGTGGGGATGGACTCTGAGCTGCCCAGTCTTCCTGAAACAAACAATCCCTATTTTATAGCAAGTCAAAATGTGTATTTGTCCATGTAGATGGTCACTTTACTTTTACCGCATGAGCGTTTAACATCAGTAGGCTATGTTTTAATCCTGAGCCTGTTATAAACAAGCAAATGCTATAGAAATGTGGTTATTCCCATAATAAAAGAAGTTTTAAAAATAAATGTTCCATTTGGAACTCTTAGAAAATTCAAATAAGCACTAAAGACATATATAACCAAAAATTGTCACAAAAAATTAAAATGAAACACCACCCAGTAATAGTCTTTATTAATATGTAGGTGATTGTTCTTCCAGACATTTTTCTATAGGTATGTGTATATATATATATGTAAATATATATATTTAAATTTTTATGATAGTATTTAATTGTAAAAGTTATTTTGATGACAGTATTTAAAAATGTTGGCACATTATATCGACTTTTTTATAATCTCTCTTTACATAACAATACATGCTAAATACCTTTGCATTAAAAAAAATATGCCCATGCCTTTTTTTCACTTTCGTACTTTACAGTGTGCATGAAACAGAAAATGCATCAAATGTAAGTGTACAGTGTAATGGAATAATTATAAAATGAACACCCAAGAATAAAGCACCTCCCTGGGGAAAACAGGGGACACGGCCAACCCATGGATGCTTTACCTACCACCACCACCACCATCCACGAGGCTATGAGATTGTTCCTAATGACACATAATATGTAATCCATTACAAGGATGGACCACACTTCATTTAAGATGTCTAATAAAAATAGCTAATATCTATTCAGCACAAAGACACTGGGGACCCTTGTAAACCATTTGCATGTAATAATCATAACCTTCACATCTCTAAGATATAGGGTACTATTTTTATCATCCCTACTTTATAAATGGAAACACCAAGGCAGAAAGAAAAATTAAGTGATTTTCCCAAGATGGCCCAGCTAGAAGTGGTAGAGCTGAGATTCAAACCCAGGCAGTCTAGCTCCCAAGTTTGTCCCAAACCACCATGTCTGGATGACCCCAAAACACACATTCAACCTCCTAAACCACGAAGTGCCTTCTAAACCCAAGGGGCTCTACCAACAGTCCTTTAGCTTGCAGTCATCCCTCTCTCTGTAGTCAGAGGACCTGACAGCCAGAGAGCACACACCCCAGTCTTGTGACTGAACCATCTTACCACAAGCCTAGCTGAAAGGGAAAAAGGGTACTCTGGATGAAGTCACCTCCTCCCTGGCCCTCCCTCACCCACTGCTGGGGCAGTGGGGCTGCATTCCCTAAAGAAGTGATGACAGGGTCAATCGTCATGGTGAGTAATGGTGAGAGGCTTCGTGCCTGAATACTAACAGAGGCCGGGGAAGGTGTGCATGTTCAGGGACAGGTCAGCGGTTTGGGGTGCCAGGCTGACTGGATCTCTTGATTCCTGGAGTTGTCTGGATGATTCACTCTAGACAGTCTCCCTTGACTCATCCCCCAGCTGCGGGCTGGGCTTCCACCTCTGGGACACCCACTTCCCAAGGCAAATGCTGTCTCACCTCCCTCCTTGCCCCTCAGTTACATCAACCGTTCCCTGGCTGGTGGGGAATGTCCAGGTACTGAGATCTAGATTTAAATCCTGGGAGACCTTGGCCAAATTGTCTGACCTCTTGGAATCTCAGTTTCCTCATCTCTGAAATGGACATGACAGTATCCAAGTCACTGTGAGGACGGACAGATAATCACACAGCAGACACTCAGAAAGCTGCCACCATCAGGATTAATGACTCTGAGGCTGCCACCCTGGAATTCTGGCTTAGTGGCCTCTGTCCCTTTGCACATGCTGTTCCTTAGGTGTGAATGTCTTTTCCTGGCCTCTTACCGTTTTCTCCATATGGGCCCTGACAGTTCTGTGAGGAAGCATAATTTATTGCAGCATTAAGTAGTGGGGTTCTTCTTTTTCTTTATTCAGCAGGACTCTAGGGAAGAAACCTGTCCTTTTTTGAGCACTCTTGACCCAGTGTTAGGGTTACTGGATCTAGAGCAAGACGCAGCCCTTGCTGGATTTTGTTTTGGTACAGCCTGAAACAAGCAAGATTTTGTGCCAAGAATTCCAGAAGAGAAGGAAAGAAATTTGAAGGTGGAAAGGGAAGATCCCTATGCCTGGGGTGGGGGCCAGGTCTAGGATCCCTAGCATCAGGGACTCTTGACCCTGTGCCTTGGGGAGGGGGAGGGGCTGCAATAGCCTCCATCCACCATCCTCCACCCACCCTCAGCAGCGCCCAGGGTGCCCAATGCCTAGGTAACACTCTGGACAGAAGCTTGGGTTACCCAATGCCTGGCTGCTCCACAACACAACCTGGAAACTGTGCGTGACACTAGGCGTAGGAGAGCTGGGTGACCCAGTCGTGAGAGACTGATTCTCCCACAGAGCTGGCAAAATGGGGTCTGCAAGTCAGGTTTAATTTGATTTAAAGAAAATAAAGAAATGGATATTTCTTGAGCACCTGAATTTGTGGCCTGAGATCTGCACACAGGACACCTGCAGCGGGGCCCCACGTACCTGCAGGAGACAGAACACACCCATGCACGAGGCTCTCCTGGAGAACGTGCCTTGAGATCAAATGTGTCAGGAAACAGAGTGGACGCAGGTCTGATGGGGCACCTTCCTCCGTGCCTAGACCTGCACCATCTAATCCAATAGCCAGTAGCCACATTCAAATGTTCAAAAGCCCCATGTGACCAGCAGTTCCTGCACTAGCCAGCACATATTCCCATCATCGCAGACAGCTCTCCTGGGCAGCACTCATCTGGATTAATTAACAGGGGACAGTTTCCCAGGGAGCATCAAGAAACAAACTTTCTCTGTCCCACCTGACACCAGGTGTGACCGGTTTTCAGGGACAGCTCTAAAAATTCCCAAGAGCCGACATGGAAGAAGAGATTTAGAAAAAGCACAGGGGAGAGTGTAAATCACTGTGGAGCAAGTGTGCATAGGGCTTCCGTGGGCTCTTTGTTCTCTGAGACACGTCTACGGCCCTCGTCCTAGGGTCTTCCAGGGTGCTGTTATGGGGCAAAGTCTCGTTTGCCCGTGTTCCCCTGCGGCACCCCTGAAGGTTTTCTGGGATGGCAGCTTCACACTGAAGCCTCATTTCCCATTGTAGGGCTGGCTCTTCTCTTTGGGTGCTGGCTCTGAGAAAATGCTCCTGGTCGCCAGTGTGTCCCTGGTGCCCAGGGCCTGGCTGGCACACGGAAGATACTTAGTAAATGTCGACAGGATGGATGGATTGCCGGATGGTAGGCTGGTTGGGGTGGCTGACTGATCTCCAACACAACTGGTTTTAAACCTCATCATTAAATCCTTGCTGACTACAACCCTCAACTCTGGGCAGAATCTTATATATTTGAGAGCCAGAGGGCTCTCTTTAGTGCCCCAGGGCTTTTCCATTGTTTTCTTAGACTCAGGAAACTGGCTTTGGTGTTAGAGGTGGGAGGTTGAGAGACCAGTAACCAGTAAACGAGGAGGGGAAAGCAGGGGAGAAAAGGAGAGGGCTGAAACTCAACCCACAAAAGAGAATGAGAAAGATGTGGGCGGGGCATTTAGTGCGGTCAGGCCCTTCTGTCTGCACAGCGCCAGTGTGGGGCGCTGTTCTCTCCTGGCTCTGCTCTGACGTCTCCACCCCGCCCACTCTTGCCTACCTGCCCAGTCACGTCCTGCTCGTCGGCCACATCTCCCATGCACATTGCATCAACTTCCCAGGATGCAGGTAGGCCTCCAGCCAGGGGCCAGGTGTGTCTGGCAGGGCTCACCTGCTGGCAGGGCGTGGTGACTGTGAGTGTCACTGCCCCTCCTCTCCCCAGATAAAGAAATCCTCCATTTTCACACTTGGACACTCACTTTGTCTTTAAGCATTTCTGACTAGATAATTAGAGAGGTGTCTGTCGAAAATGCTAAGTTGATGGCATTTTAGTTCTCTTCCAGGAAGCATTTGAAACCGCGTTCATGCATTTACCCACCCATTTGTGCAGCAATATTCCTTACTATGAGCAAAGGGTGCCGCTATCCCTCTGAAGGGCAGAGGCCAGGGGCATAGGGAGCCTCTGTCCTGGAGGTCTGGGGGCCATGGGCACAGATAAGAACCATCAAGGTTAGAGTTGACACGTACTGAGTGTGAATTCTGTGCCAAGCCTGTTCTAAGTGATTTCCATATTTGAAGCCTCGGAACATTCTTATGAGACTCTATTACAATTCCAATTCTATAAATGAAGAAAATGGGCACAGAGAGTTTAAGTGAAAAAACGTCACACAACTTGTATTAGTTTGCTAAGGCTGCCATAACAGTAATACAGACTGAGCAGCTTAAACAACAGAAAAGTATTTTCTCAGTTCTGGAAACTGCAAGACCAAAATCAAGGTGTCAGCAGAGTTGGTTTCTTGCTGGGCCCTTTCCCACAGGACCCATCCAACGAGAACAGTAACCCTGCAAGTCAATGATTAGTATCCCCAGGAGGAGAAAATGGGAGCCAGGTTCTCTCTGGCCTTACCTTTCCTCTACCTCTCAGAGATCTCATCAGAGACTATTCTAACTGGGTGTCCGTATCAGTTTCAGGACCCAGGGATTCCATAGATGAAAATACCAAGGCTCAGAAGGAATGTGGTTTACTGAGGTCACAAAACTTGTTCAAACTGGAGTGAAGACAACCAACTGGACTTTGAGCCTATGGGGGCAGATCCCATACCTGTCTTAGTCATTCTTAATCTCCCAGATAGAGAACCAGATGAGCACAAAGCAAGGGTTTCATATATATTTGTTTGAAGAATAAATGAATGAATACACAGTGAATAAATGATTTCCCAGCCCAAGCTCTTCTTTTAGCCCCAAGTCACAAGAAAGAATGGGTTCTTTACCCTAAGAATGCAGGAGCCCAGTTTCAAAAAGACATATGCACCCCTATGTTTATTGCAGCACTATTGACAATAGCCAAGATATGGAAGCAACCTAAGTGTCCATCAGTAGATGAATGGATAAAGAAGATGTGGCACATATACACAGTGGAATATTACTCAGCCATAAGGAGAAAACAAATCCTACCATTTGCAACAACATGGATGGAGCTAGAGGGTATTATGCTCAGTGAAATAAACCAGGCAGTGAAAGACAAGTACCAAAAGATTTCACTCATCTTGGAGCATAACAACAAAGCAAAAACTGAAGGACGAAAACAGCAGCAGATTCACAGAACCCAAGAATGGACTAACAGTTACCAAAGGGAAAGGGACTGGGGAGGGAGGGAAGGGAGGGACAAGTGGAATAGGGGCATTATGATTAGCACACATAATGTATGAGTGGGCGGGGGAGTGGCATGGGGAAGGCAGTATAACACAGAGAAGACAAGTAGTGACTCTGTAGCATCTTACTATGCTGATGGACAGTGACTGTGATGGGGTATGTGGTGGGGACTTGATAATGGGGGAAATCTAGTAACCACAATGTTGCTTATGTAATTGTATATTAATGATACCAAAATAAAAAATAAATAAATAAAAAAGAATGGGTTCTATCTCTTTTCTTCTTCACCCTCCATAATAGAACACCAGATTTTAACATAAAACTACTCAAAATAGATTATTCATGGCTAAGTTTTAGGTAATACTAAGTTTTAAGTAGAAGTTGTTGGAATCTAAGAAAAATGCTTAAAGGGAGAAAGTATAAACAAATTAATTTGCAGCCTCCTTTATGATGGCAAGATGAAATACAGTGGCTGGAGCTCCAGCAGCTATAGGTGGACCATGAGGTGACCTTAGAAATGAAATGTAACATAGAAAAACAAGAGGTAAGGAACCTGGACTGCTGCTATGGTGGGGCTCCATAGCATTCCTGGACAGCTCCTCTAGACACCTTGGACATGAAAGAGAAGTAAACTATATTGGTTAAACTACTATTGTTTGGAGATTTTTCTTATTCAGAATTGGCCATAATCTTAACTAATACAATTCTCTGGTGGAGAAACCTATTTAACAGAGACGCCACGTGGAGAACTGGTTAAGAGCTCAGCCTACAGATTTAGATGCACTTGCTAAAGAATCACTTTGTATAAGTTGCTTCACCATCTAGAGTCTCAGTTCCCTCAACTGTAAAAATGGGGTTGGTACAAACCTCAAGCCCATGCAGTTGGTGTGTGGATTAATTAAGCTACACTGTATAAAGTATTCAACCAATAGCCCACTGTGAGGCCCAGGCAGTGGAATACTCAGCAGAGATCCTTCCCTGAGCAACTACGGTCCCGCATGGGGACTGGGTTGGGACCAGCTGTTGACAGATGATGATATGGGTGCTTTCCTCTCTGTCAGGGGAGACCATGGGTCAACCCGGCCTTGACTATGGGAGAGCCCAGGATTCCTGGTTGCACCTTCATTGAAGGGGGTGGAAGGGTGCCAGCCAGAAGAAAGGACCTAGCAAATCCCTTGACTTTCCAGCCTATGTTAGCTTGAAGAATTCTCTGAAAATGGGGGTGGGCCTATGGATAGTTGCTCTACTATTCCACTGTGCTACAGGAATCAGAATGGAACAACACAAAACCATGGGCCTCCAAATTAAACATTTCTACCATCTATGCCCCCAAACATTGTCCAACACTTCAAGTTACTGGAACAAACAGAAATCAAACCCAAAGTTTGGAGGGGTTTGTCCTGCCTATTTGTTATTTAAAGAGGCAGGAAATTTATTCAGTCAGCTTACTAGCTCTGGGACCATGGGAGGAAGCCATTTAAACTCTCCGGGACTTAATTTTATCACCTGTACAATGGAAATAGTAACACCAATATCAAGAGGTTGCTAAGAAGAGGAGATAAGATTTCCTGGCAAACAGTAGGTACTTAATAAATATCCTTGATTCCTTCCCTTCCACCCAGGGCTACTACAGTGGGTCCCTAGAGGACTTGTGCCCAGTAAACTTGATATATAGAGTTTATTTTAAGAGCGCAAATGGGAAAGGATATGCATTTGTCCCAAGTGATCTGATCACAGGTGAGCCATACAGGGCTGGAGCATATGCCAGGTGACAGCCCCTCTGGGTGCAGTGGGGTCTTGCAAGAAAGCTCTGCTCCTTGCCCTGGTCCACAACACACCACAGAGAAATGTTTTAATGTTAACTGAATGTTAACTTGGAAGCAGCCATTTATTTTAATGTTTTTTCAAATTAAATAATGAAATTATTTTATATTTTAATTTCTGATAGAATCTGAGAAATCAAAGGTAGAAAGGTTGTAATGGTGCTTTGGAGACCTTCCTAGAATGGATAAATGGATATTGTCTCCCCTGCATGGTGGTGGATGAGAAATGGCTGCCTGGAGCACACTGCATTGAGAAGAACGCTCCCTGTTACATCGACTTAGTGATGTCTGCCCTGGGCATAGAGCAGAAATGTGACCATGTTCGTATTTGCTGTCCCTGAGCTAATTTCTTCCTATCATCTGGTTAAACCTAGTGAAACTAGGTAACAACTAGGTAGTCGTTTCCTTGGTGAAGGTGTCCTCCAGGCAGAGATGGAAGTGAAAGACCCGTTAATACATGGATCCCGTGTTACATTCCCCAGAACTGGGCACAGATGACAAGTCCTTTACATACATTATTTCTGGTGCTCCCAACAACTCAGTGCATGATTTACCTATTTTACAGGTTAGGAAACTGAGCTTCTGTGAGTTTAAGTGATTTGTCAGGAGATTACTGAACTGCTAAGTGGCAGAGCTGGACTCTTCCTTTCAGCCACACTGTGTTCCCATGAGGCAGACAATTACAGACACTTTCTTTTTCCTCTGTCTTTGCTGAGTTATCCAGGCAACCTCTTTGGCCTCCTTTTGGCTTTAACTCTGGGACAGAGCCTTGGATTTGCCAAGGACAGTTGGGTGGTTCTCCCTGTGGTTGGGAAATGCCTGTGTTTTGTCTCAGACAGGTCAGCTTAGCCCGTGAGCACGTTCTTCACGGACTCGTCTTTAGAAAGTCATTTCTCTGCATGCAGACGCAGGCCTGGATGCTGACTCAGGGCTGCCTGGATGGGCCAGGCTTGCTTATTCTAGCAGAACTCAGAGTCAGTCCTGTGTGCTCCCTCCACAGCCCCTGGCCATGGGCCAGGAACCCGAGAGCCCTGAGCAGCTCACCCTGAGAGCCCAGGGGCCTGCCCCCACTCATCCGCACCCTGTCTTCTTGGCATTGCCCTTGTGCCCACTTTGCAAGTGCTTCAATGTCAGGGACCTTTGAGTGAATATATTCTAATAGTTTAAAAAATAAAAATACAAAGGTTCACATGAAAATGCTTATTCTCACTCCTGTCCCTCACCTACTGAGTTCCCTACTCTGCCATAATAATAACCACTTTTATTACCTTTGTGTGTATCAGTCCTGAGTTGCCTGGAGAAAACACACACACAAATGAGCATATGTGCTTATTGCCCCACTTCTGCTACATGAAAGTTAGTATATTCTGTCTAAATCACCTTGCACCTTGTTTCTTTCAAGTTACAACATATGCCAAAGCACTTTCCCTGTAACATAAAGAATGTCCTCCTTCCTTTTGATATTGCATGCATTCCATTGGCTGGCTTACTAGATTATTTGATTAGCCTTCACTTGATAGATATTAGGTACACTTCCAACTTTTATTACAAATAATGCTGCAATAATATATGTCACTTAGTAACAGGCCAGAGTATCAGTTGGATACATTCCCAGAAGTGGGATTACTGGTTCAAAGGGTATATGCTTTTACAACTTTGCCAGTATTGCCAAACTGCCCTCCATAAAGTTTGTACCAATTTATGCTCTCACTAGCAATGATCCAATTTCTACCCAACTTCAACAACAGAATGTATTGTTAATATTAAAATTTTTAAAAATCCATTTGATAGGTGAAAACTAGTATTGCAATATTGTTTTAATTTAATTATCTTATGTTGTACCAAGCTTTTTATATATTTTAAAGCCCTTTATTTGTTCTTTTTTACTGTATTTTCTATTCATACCTTTTGCCCATTTTGGGGTTATTAGTCTTTTCTTGTTTATTTCTGAGAGCTCTTTACTTGTGGAAGATTAAAAGCTTTGTCTGTAAATGAATTAAAAATATTTTGCCCAGTTTTTTTTTGCTTTCACATAGGGTTATATTCTGCTATGTAGAAATTTTTAACAATTTTAATTAGTAGCATTTATTAATCAATTATTTTGTGAACACTGGATTTTTGAACCATAGTTAAGCACACCTGCTTATTCCATATTTTCTCCTGGTAACTTCAGGGTTTTAAATTTTACACTAAAAAATTTTTATATATCTATTTATTGACCAACTGGACCTGGCTCATAAAATAAATATAGTAGAAGAAAAAACTCATTAGCAATATCATTGACAGGGTAACATATCTAGAAATAAACTTTCAAAGAAATAAGCAAGTCCTGTTATGGAAGACACTATAAAATTATACTGAAAGACACACAGGTAGACTTGAGCAAATGAGAAGATATATTCTGTCCTTGGTTAGGTAGAATCATGCATAACAATGCTGATTCTCTCTAGGTTGTCCATTAGGCGCTTTATCCATTTGAGTTTATTGTAGTATAGAAAGTAAAGTATATTTAGACCAATGACCACTTGTCTCACTATCCTGTACACTTGGTGTTTCCCCTGCTGATTTAAAATGCCATCTTTATATATATTTCAACTTATACCAAGTTATAGGAAGTATTTGGGTCTATGTATCAACTTTCTATCCTGTTCAATTGGACTATTTATGTATCAGTGCCACACTAATTTAATTAATAACAAATTAATAAAATTTTGAGCTTCATAATATATTTTAATATCTGATAGGACTGGACTTCCCTCACTGTTCTTATTTTTTCAGATTTTTCTTTTTTTTCGGTTTGAATTTTAGAATCATCTAGTCTACTTGTCAAACTAAAACAATAACTTGGTATTTTTGTTGAGACTGATTAAATTTAGAGACCAACAGGGCAAACACCAAGTGTACAGGATAGTGAGACAAGTGGTCATTGGTCTAAATATACTTTACTTTCTATACTACAATAAACTCAAGATGGATAAAATACCTAACAGACCAACCTAGAGAGAATCAGCATTGTTATGTACTGACTCTACCTAACCAAGGACAGAATATATCTTCTCATTTGTTCAAGTCTACCTGTGTGTCTTTCAGTATAATTTTATAGTGTCTTCCATAATAGAACTTGCTTATTTCTTTGAAAGCTTATTCCTAGGCATGTTATCTTGTCATTGCTTTTGCTAGTGGCTTTTTTCTTCTACTATATTTATTTTATGAGTCAGGATCAGTCATTCAGTAAATAGACATCCTGTTAGGTAGTTCAGTTTGAGGGAGTTTAACATAAGAATTAATTTCAAAAGTATTGGAATAACATCCAAAATATATAAAGAACTCACATGCCTCAACAACCAAAAAGCAAATAACCCGATTAAAAAATGGACAGAGGATATGAACAAATAATTGCTCTTTAGAGGTCTGGTAGACGTCCTCTGTGAAAATACCCTTACTTGGTTTTTTTGTGTGTGAGGGAAGGTGAAGGTTAACTTTTTGGCAACTTTCTATATTTATTCTCAGGCAATAAGAGTGTTTGGAAATGCATTATCTTCTGGGGTCAATTTAATAAATTTTCAATTTTTCTAGAAAATTTTCCATTTCACCTCAAAATACTTACTTCATTTTATTTTTATTGAGGGAAATTTCAGACATATATACAGTTATGTGAGAATACTGCACTGAGCCCCTCATACCTGGAACACAACAAGGATCAATTAGTGGCTCATCTTATCTCCACCATATCCCACCCCACGTTCCAAAGTGCCTCTGAGTCTGGGCTATTTTGAAGCAAACCTTACACATTATATCACTTTATCCATAGACATTTCAGTATATATCACTAAAATATAGCAATTCTTTAAACAGAACTACAATCATATTAATATAAACCAATAATATATAATATGATCAAATATTTAGTCATTATTAAAATGCCCCCAATGGCATGATAATAAATACATACATATATTTAGTATTTACTTATTATATTCTATATACATAACACACACACATATATATGTAGTATTTAGTTTATTAGTTCACTTCGGAGCCCAGATGAGGTGCAGACCATTACAATTGATGGATATGTATCTTCAGTCTTGTCCATGTTTTTCTTTCCTTGAGATTTATTTGGAATAAACTAGCCCACTTTCCTTGTAGACGTCCTACTGTCTGCATGTTGCTGCTTTCTTCTCTGGGTGTCATTTAGCCTGTTTTCATCTCCCTGGATTTTCTGTACTGCTGATAGATCTAGAGGCTAGATCAAACTCAGGTTCAATTTTATTTTTTTTTTTTTGATATTTTATAGATGGTGTATCAAATTTATTTTGAAAATCAAACAATGTGGTCTCTTACTATGTTTTTAATTTTCTCTTTTCTGTGGTTCTTTCCTACTTATCATTTCCTACCTATTTAACCTTTTATCTTTCTTTTAAAACAGGTTAGATGGCAGTTTATTTAATTGTTTCTCAAATAAAGACATTTTGGCTTAACCTAGTTCAATTTCTGCTTTTAGCCTTAAAATTGCTACCTCTAGTCATGTATATTAATGTTCTTTTTCTAATTTTGTGTCTAAAGCTTAATTTATTTTAATTTTAATGTAATTATTTAAGTTTATGAGTCTTCCTCTGGACACTACTTATCTCACTGTGTGTGCTGATGTGGTCCTCTTATACTTGTTCTCCAGACATTCAACAATTTGGGTTTGTATTTCCTTTTTGACCAAACAGTTGTTTAAAAGTGAAAGCTTTTTAGAATTTCCAAGTAAAAGGGTCTTTTTATTTTCATATTTTATTAAAAATTTCTAGTTTTATCACATTGTGGTTGGAGCATGGCTTTGCTGTTTTTATATTTAGGAGTTTATTAGTTTCATTTGCAGCTCAGTATGCTCAATTTTAGATGTTTCAAAGATACGAAAAAGAAAGTGTATTCTCTGTTTACAGAGTTCCTGATTTGAAATATAAGTCAAATGTAGTTTAAGGTTATACTCCTAATTTTTGTCTGTCTTGATTGTTGAATCTTTCAGGTGCTGAGAGTTAATGGGGGTGAATTAAATTTTCCTAATAACCAAGGCATTTTATTTCTTTCTCTTTTTAGCTTCAATAATTTGCATTTTATGAATATTGCTACTATTATGTTTAGTCATCAATATTTATAACTTTTATTTTCACCATTAATTATACCCTTTAGTTTTACAAGTTTCCATCTCTGTTCCATTGAATAGCTTTTTTGCCAGAATTCCACTTTGCCTGATATTAGGATCATGACCACTGTTTTCTGTTTGCTTTATGTCTGACAAACATCACCCATCCTCATATTTTCAACTTATATGAATGGCTTTGTTTTAGATGTGTATTTGTAATGTATTATGGTTTTCCTTTGTAATCCAATCTGAGAACATTTTTCTGTCATAGGCAAGTTAAGTCCATTTATATTGATTGATATGACAAAATATTTAGTCTTAATTTTGTCATGATTTTATACAGTTTTCTGTTTTAATAGTTTAAAATTTAAACGTGGTCTGTTTCAGTGCACATGTGTATGTGTAATTCTTATGAAATTAGGAAAGAATACTTTTATTATAATAATCATCTTTATAATTGGTGTTTTATTTCTTTAGAAAATTTCTTTTGGTTTACTCCCGTAAGTAACAGTAAAATTCACATGTATCCTCTTCTTTTCCCCCACCAGATTTTAGTTAAGAATATTCTCTTTCTTGCCATTTATCTTTGAGCTGTTAAATATGTTTAGAACTCTGTTTGATTCGTCAACTTTCAACAATAACGCTTAGACTCCTGGCTATTCCAGATAAATCTGTCTGCAAAGTTACTGTGCTTCCCACCCAGTACTTTTAGTTGTATTGCTTCTACTCCATCACCGTCTTTGTTTTAGTCTGAGTTCTCCTGCCGGGAGCCGACCTACTCCGCCTGCCTGATGGCACAGCCCAGGAGGCCCGTGGATGGATGCTGCACAGCGGGCCTCCGAGGGGAGGCTACTGATCTCTCTTCTATTGCTTAATTTGACTATTCCCCTAGATTCAAGCAGCCCTGATGAATCAGAAAAAGCCCCTAGAGAAAGGACTGTTCAGAGCCGTAGAGCAATTATAAAACTCAGCTTGTGACCCTGCACATTCCCCTCGGGCTGGTGGGTTAATATCCCTGGATTGGGAAATAGAAGAAAGTTCAGGTGACCTCAGGGTACAGCTCCCAGGCCAACTCGGCCCCCAGGAGAAACAAGAACAGAGGAGAGCCCTGTTTGGAGACCCCGAAAACCTTGGTAGAGTCCCCTTATGAATCATTGCTATAAAAATTACAGCTCACATTGTCATGGTCAAGATCATAGAATGAGTGCTGCCCTTTCTGCTGTAAATGGTTTCAGGAACCTATGGAAACAACATGCCCCGCAGAGGGCCTAGGTGGGAGGCCGGGTAAGCAAGTTTTAAGACACATTCAGAAGACACTGTGGTGCCTTGTAGAAATTTCACCTGAGATTAGAGCAACAGAAAAATCTTGAGGAACAGACCACAGTGACCTTTCGTGCTTGGGAAAGCAGGGGAACATTCCGAGAAGTAGATTGTGCCATAAATCACCTAATGACACATGCTTTATGATGATTTTGTGATGGTTTCATGTAACCAATCCCCTATACATTGCTTGAAGTTTCTGTCAATAAACAGGCCAGCTTAGCATCTCTGCTAGCGCCGGTGTCCTCACTCACTCGCTGGTGCCGTTCCTCCTCCGGGGACCCCTGGACGCGCGGGAGCCGACTCTGGCATTCCCCCATTCAATGCACTCACGGCTCACTGGCAATGTCTTTTGCCAAAGTGTCCCCTTTGGCACATTTTGGCTGGCTGATATGAAGTTTGACTTACAGTCATTCTTCCAAGAAAGATTCACGAGAACAAGGGAGAGAAATGGGAGGAGGGGATTGACTTGAAACTGACGTAAGTCACTTTTGCTCACAGTCTATCGATCAGAAATTGGTATACGGTCCCAAACTGAACAGGTCACACGCCTAGGGTGAGCATTAACTGCCGCAGTCACCGATGTCACCATCCGTATACGTTAACTACAGTGGAATCACCGATTACCAGGGAAGTGCAAAATGCTCTGTGCTTTGGAGGGGGATAATAAACATCGTTTTATGAAACACGTGTCCATTTAAAAATCCTCACTGCAGCCCTAGGAGGTAGGACTGATCATGATCGCCATGTACAGCCGACTGAACGGAGAAGAGCAAAGCGAGAGAAGCTTCTGCAGATCCCCTGGCGCACGGGTAGAGGAACTGGGGCTTGGACACAGGCCGCCTGGCTGTTAGCGCTCACGCCCTGGACCTCTTCGTTACACGGCTCCTGGGAATGCAGGAGTGTTGACTCAAGCCGACCTTGCCGTCATGACATTCTTATTCCGTTGCACGCCTGCATCTTGAAAGGGGAGAAGTGTGCAGTTAGATCTTCTTTGATTAGAATTGTGCAGAACTGAGATTCCCTCCCAGGAGAGAATTGCTGATGTCACCATTTCTCCTGTGTGTTTCAGTAGAAGAGATCACTATTTGAAAACAGTTGCTTTTTATAGAACACTGAGTAAGTGCCAGGCACAGTGCTAAGCTTTGTGCAGACATTTGTACCATTTAATTGTCATAACCATCTTATGAATATGTTTATTCACGGGGTTATATGTCATTTTACATGTGGGAGCTGAGGCTCATGGAGGTGAAGGGGCTGGACTAAAATCATAGAGGGAAATAGTCAGCAAGGTCAGAATTCAAACCAAGTTCCATATTGTCAAATTCCACTCTCTTAGCCCCACCTATGGTCCTTCCCTAGCTGCCAGTTAAGATGCCAAATGCTCTTGGATTATGTTTGAGCAGGAGGGAATAGCCTGGAACTGGAATGAGAAAATCTGGGTTTGATTCCTGGTGTGTCCTGGAGCAAGTTACCTAACTTCTCTGTGTCTTTGTATGTTTAAGCACATAATAGACTTAATATTATCTTGCTTGTCAGTTGTTTGTGAGGCAAAAAGGAGGTACAGACTGTGAAAGTACTCTGCAAACAATAAAGTCTGGGCAAAATGCACAAGGCCCTGCTTCCCCTCCTTCTCTCCTGCCTCTCCCTGTCTGCTTCCCAGCCCCTGCAGGTTGTCTTGACTTTGGGGAAATTTAAGCCCCTACCCATGCCCTGGACCAACAGGGTGCCCTTCTAAGATGAGGTAGAATTAAGTTTAGAGTTGTTACTTTAATAAATAAAGAACACAGCTTGAGCTGACAAATGCTCCCACATTGGGGCGAAATTCCAGGTCCCCCTAATGTAGGAATAAGGGAAGGGTGGCTGCTTCATGTCAGTTCTCACTTAATCACACCACAATCCGGTGACATGACAGTGAAGGACACACCGTGGCCATTCCACTTCCCAGTGAGCTAAACAGAGGGCAGAAGATAGTCCCCCAGCTGGAAGGTGAGGAGAGTTGAACTGTCCGATTCCACACACCTCTCCGCTTTGCCTGCCTTCTCTCCCTTCCCCAGCTCAAGACCTCACTCCCCACTCCGGGCTTGTGGGAGATTTGACAAATTTCTCTCTAGCTGGAATTTGTCAAACCCCATGTCTGAGTTTAAGAGCCAGGGAGCCCCAAGAAGTCAGTTCTTCACCTAGTGAGGCACCACAGGGTTTTACCACCGGGGTTTTATGAAGTCAGCACCCCATCCCTCTCTACCTGGGAAGCCAAGCAACAAGATCTCTTGGCTGGTTCTCCTATGCAGAGACCCATCAGGTCCCCCCTGCCACCCACACATGCACAGGCAGCATTTGTGGGGCCTTCCAATGGCGGCCCTTCAACTTCCTCAGGGAGAGGGTAAGCCAAGTACGCCGAGCCCCCTCTGAGAAGGGCTCCTGGGTGGCACCCCTGGAGGCCACCTGCCTGGCTGCCAGCCTCACGGAGTGCATGTGCAGGCGCCCTTGTTCCTGAAGAAGTCACCTCCCCACTCCTGGGCTGGGGCATAGCCACAGGAGCAAGGGGACCACCCGGAAGCTGGGCTGCATCAGGGTCCAGCCCCAGGGGACTTGATGTGGACAGCCACGGGCACTGTCAGAGCCTCAGTCTGCATCTCAAAAAATGTGGAAGATGGCACCCACCTCGCAGGTGGTGTAGGGATTCAGTGCGGGAGCTGAAGGTGACAGTGACAGGAAGGTCACTGCCACCATCAGTGAGGGGCTGAAAAGACACTTGGTTCTGCACTGAGACCTGAGGACTGGAAGGAGTTAGCAAAGGCCAGGAGCATCCCGGGTGGGTGGGATGGAGTAGGGGAGGGCCCTGGGGAGCAGGGAAGGGAGGTGGTGGGGCTGGGCACAGGAGGGTGGGTGAGCAGGGTTCAGGGAGAGGTTGTCCAAGGCTGGAGGGCTGCCTGGGAGCTTGGGCTCCGTCCCAGGTGAGGAGCGGCCCAAGGTGGCCTGCAGCAGGGGGGCAAGGACATCATTCTGACGGCTGTGTAGAGATGTGAGGGCAAGACTGGAAATGTCCGGCTTAGTGAGGAGACTCACAGGTGTCCTGGTGAGAGGTGGTCTGCTAGTCCCGGCCTAGGGTGGGCAGTGCCCATGGGGCAGGGGCTGAGCCAAGCAGCATTTGGGAGTGTCTGTTATACTATCCAGCACCGAAGCAGGAGCATAACAGATACACAGTAAACAATGGTTATCTTGCCCATGGACCCTGAGCGTGATTAATTCCACACTCCCCATGCCTAACACAGCCCCTGCATACAGTGGGTACTTAGGGGCATTTGTTGAGCTGAACTCAACACCTTTTACCTGTGTGACCTCAAGGAAGTCCAAATGACTCCATGCCTCAGTTTCCTCATCTGTAAATGGGCATAACATGACAGTATGACCAACCTCATGGGGTTGTGATGATTCAGTGAGTTCATGTATTGAAACAGTCCCCAGCGCAGAGTAAAAACCATGCAAGTGGAAGCAATTATTTGTATTATCATTATTTATCATTATTTACGTCTCCTGCACATACCATGGTCTGGCTGGTGGGTTACACAGATGTGCTAACACTACCCTGCAGGGTTCGATCCTTTACTGTACATCAAAGATTCCCCCACATCCCATCCCACTTACAAATCTCCCACTGGGCATCCGTACAAATGAAACAGCTTTCATAATAATCTGAGACCAGAACCTACTTCCGTTTTACATAGACACTCAAAGGGGTTTTGCACAATGTTAATATTCCCTGAATTTTCCAGGATGTAACTATTGAGTAAATCGAGGGATGTTTGTGCTTTGTTGGCGCTGGGGTTTTTTTCAAGAGTTTCTCACTGTTTTGGAAAATCACATCACTCACAGACGTGCTTTGAGTCACCAGCAAAACACACCCAAATCTGTCTGCATTTGTAACTGTTTTCATGGTGATTTTGTACTTAGAGGTACAGCAACCTGCGGCTTCGTTATTTCCCAGCATAGTCATGCCCAAGTATTTGCATATTGACATACATATCCGTGTATCCCAAATCACTTTCCTTCTATTCCTCCTTTACAGCTAGAGCTCATAATCTTAAAATTATATGTGTAAGCAGTTCATCCTGTCTCTTGATTTCAAGATTATATAGGACATTTATTTTTAAAGGGGGTATGGAGTCATCAGTTTTTTTCTAGGAAATAAGTAGGTCAGGAAGAGGAAGTGCCTTCTAGAGGGTCCTGGTGGAATTTCAGGTTTGTAAACATCACTGAGGAAGTTACCTGATGCCCCTCCAGTGATTCCTCCCTGGCCTTCTGCATTGTGCTTCCTTCTGGCCTCTAAGATACAGGCGATGCCCATGTATCTTCGCCCTTTTAAGTCTCTAGAAATAAGTTTCCTTGCTCTTCAGGCTATGGGTTGTGTGTGTCTTTTAGAGGGAAATGTGCCTGGCTGGGGGCCTCGGTTTGAGTTCTCCACCACTGCTCACTGTAGGACTCTGTGCTTCCCTAGACCTTTTCCTCCTCGTCTGTGAAATGAGAATAACAGTCCCGTCTCTGAGGGAGGAGTGTTTGGAGATCTGAAAGGCCGTGTGAACACTAGCCAGCGTGCCCAGCAAGGCTGAGGCCCCAGGCACTGGAGAGTCAGGCCGTGCGTGCCCAGAGAGCAAGGCAGACTGGGAAGACCTTAGGACTGGCTCTGTCCACCAGCTGAGCAGGGCTCCAGATCTGCTCTCTTAGCCTCAGTTTCCCCATCTGCAAAACAGGCACAGAGGCAAAACCTACAGAGACGTTCGAAGGCCCCTTTACCCATAGAAGCCTTGTAAGTTAATTTAAGGGTAAACATGTCCACAGAAAGGGGAAATGCTTTTATTCAGAAAAAATGATCTCTACTTTAATATTGGAAAGAAAGACTCTAAACCTCCACTGTTCCACATGTCCAGAAATAGCCTTGGCAGGAAAAATTACTCCCAGGGAGGAAGTGATGGCAGTCATTTCCGCGTGCTATGCGAGCTCCCAGGCAGGGACCACTGTGTCTAGAGCTGTAAGCAAAGGGCTTTCACTCAAACATGGGACTGGCACAGGGCCATCCATTCCATGTCATCAGCAGCTCCCTGCAGCCAGGCCCCGTAGGTTGCTCCTGGTCAGTGAGGAGGTAGGTGCAGAAAAAGCTAAGCACAGGCGGTGTCCTAACTGTGCTGACTGCAGTAGTCCAGCCCAGAGATCTATGGGAGCATACGTGGGATCCCCCAACCCAGCCAGGGCAGGCAGGTATCAGGGGGAGGGGCTGAAGAGCCAGACACTTTAAAGATTTTTCTAGACAAAGAGAAGGATTGGATAGAGTAGTGGTAGTTCCAGGCAGTGGGAAGGGTCTGTGCAAAGGCATGGAGGCATGAGAAGATATGGAGTCCTTTAGAATTATTAGCAGTGATCACAGTTATTGGGCATAAAGTAACCGGGTTGCAAAATCTAGAATTGAGTCCAATTGAGTAGATAGGCAACAGCCTGGAAGGCCCTTGTATACTTTCCTAAGGAATTTTGACTGCCCTTTGGGCAACTGGGAACCATTGAAAGATTGCAAGCAGGAGAAAGACATAGTCAGATTCGCGTTTTCAAAAGGGATTGGCACCAGAGCAGGGAGATGATTGGTGATCTGCTATAAAGGGAGAGACAATGGAAATTGAACTGAGACCATGGCCATGGGAATAGATAAGGGCAGACTGAGCTGAGAGAGGCTAAAGAAAGCAAAGGAAAAGAGAGGAGGGGGCTTGAGATGGCTACCCCCATGGGCACTGGGCAGAGGACATTGCCCAGCTATAGGAAGTACCAAGCCCCAACATTTGAGATGATGAAGAGTTTATACGGGTGACTGCTGATGTGGAACAATGTCCCATGAATCTTTGGACCAGTCCTGAGAGTTGCTTGATCCTGGGATGGTGGTTCTTCAGAAAGAGGAAGCATTTGCCCAAGGTCATACCTCCAAGAACCAAGCCCTGGTTACATGTGCCCTTATTGGGACCCTCAGCCGCATGCTGCTGTCACTGGAATGTGTTTTGGCATCTGGGAAAGGGTGTGGTTGCCCTCATGGAAGTCCTCCCTGTTTGTCATAACATCATGAGCCTCACAAGCTATCCTGGGAGAGAAGACATAAAGTCCACCCCTCCGAGCAGAAGGGTCTCTGGTTGTCATGGTGACGGAGGATGGTGAGAGAAGCTTCCTGTTCTCTTATAAAAAAAGCAGGTGTGGTTCCATCTGTGATAAGCTATAAAATGCCTTACATATTCTCCCCAATCTGGATGCCTCTCCTCCCTTCTCTCTTCCCTTTGGCTTGTGAATTTCTCATTCCTGCCAAATAGGTCAGCTGAGTTGGAAATTGGTTGTTTGTGCAGTTGGGTGCCAAGGTTCCTGCCTGGCATTCCTCACCTGGCACAAATTCATGCACCCTTCAGAGCCCAACACCGAGGTCTCCTTCTTGCAGCCTCCACCAGCTACCCCCTCCATGGCCCCGAACTGCATGCACTGATCGAGGGTGTCACTGTCCCTTGAGCCCTCCCACGGAGCCGGTGGGAATCCCTCCTGGCGCTCACTCCTGTGGCTTCTTCCCGAGACTCTGATTGTCCAGTCCTCTGCATCCTCCGACCTGGGATGGGACCGCCACCAAATTGTTGAATAAGTCAATGAACAAATCATTGTTCCATGAGTGAATGGAATGATCATTCCATGAGTGAATTTAAAAGATGCTCATAAGATACTGTAATGGAAACAGTGTCTTTGATCCATTTTATATGTTTTACGAAAATATTTTTGAAAAACACACATACTGGGTCAAAAAAATCCTGTAGTGCTTGTTTTAGCTCATTCAGGCTGCATAACAAAAATACAAGAGACCAGGTGGCTTAAACAACAAACATGTATTTTTTCTAATTCTGGAGGCTGTGGAGTCCCAGATCAAGGCCCCAGCAGATTCACTGGTGAAAGCCTGCTTCCCGGTTCATAGATAGCCTTCACATCCTGTCCTCCCATGATGGAACAGAGAGGGGGCTCTCCGGGGTCTCTTTTCTAAGTTACTAATCCCATTCGTGAGGGGTCCACCCTCATGACCTATTCACATCCCAGGTGGCACTCAACTCATGTGGCGTGAAATGAATGAGCAAACCAATGTGTAGATGGCCCTAATACCATCATACCAAGGGCTAGGATTTCAATATGTGAATCTGGAGGGACACAAATATTTAATCCATAAGTGCTCAAGGGCATAAAATGCAAAGTGAGTCTTTTTTCCACTCCCCAGATGTTCCAGCCCATGAAATGGTTTCTTATATTTTTAGGAATTTCCCTTTTCCATGACTTAAACAACTGGAGACATCCTGTACGAACTGTTCAATTAGAAGAAATAAACAAAGCAAAATAAATAAAATACAAAGGAATCTTTATTTCTTTGAACAGTATCATGGAGATAGTTCTGCATCATTCTCTGTTCAGAGTTATGTAGAGTTCATTTTATGGATACATAGTTATTTATTTAACTGAGCTTCTAATGAGAGACAAGGACAATACTCTAATTAATACGCTCACCATCAGGGTCTGTTTGTCTTCATCCTCACCAGTGAAAGGTTTTTTAAATTCATTTTTGGAGCATTTTGGTTGACTTCTGGATGAAAGAGGTGGGGCTGTCACTGTGTACTCATCCCTGCTGTTCACTGTGCTCTGCTTAGTAATTAATGCTTTTATTTATTTTCTCCAAAGACTGTGAAAACACTTCAAGGTCAAGGGCGGCATTAGGCATGATTACTGCTCCCCACGCATCACTCGATGCATTTGTGGAATGAATAAGTGAATGTCGGGTGTCCAGATGACATGATATAGGGAAGGCTGGCAAATATCTTCTGAACTAACATCAGTAGCTCAAAAGCTAAACTCATGAAGATGTCATTTCCTGCACTGATTTCCACCAAATTAATGCAACCATTCATTTAATCAACTCTCTCTCTCTTAATGGATAATCAACTTCCTTCCAATCTTCCACTATTCTAAACATTGATATACAACTTTCCAAGTATTCCCTTACTAAAAAGTTCTGGGAAGTCCTAAATGTGGAATTGCTGAATCAAAAGATTCACTAATTTTAGGGACTTTTGGTACATCATACCAAAATTTTCCTGCAGATGTTTACAGAAATGTTTACTCCAATGGTGCTCTGTGAATCTTGGCAATATCCTCTTCCCTAGTTGGGTAGGGAAAAATTAGGTGAAATTTAAATAGGTACTTCCTCAATTATTAGTTAGGTTGAATATATTTATGTATGTTTGCTGGCCATTTCTATTTTTTATATGAAATATTTATTCTCATCCTCTGTCAGTTTTTTCTGTTGGGATTTGGCTTAATTTCTTAGTGTGGCAGAATGTAACTGAGGCTCCAGCCAGGTAAGCAGGCCTTCTTGGAAACAGCCCCTGCACCCCATTCCCGCCATGCCTGGCTGATGCCCGGGAACGTGGAGCAGAGAGGAGGCTATCCTGCCAAGCCCTGGGCAGTCACAGAATCACAAGCAAATAAGTAAAATAACTGTTGTTTCAAGTCACTACTTTGGGGGTAGTTTGTTACAAACCCGATAGGAAACCAGAGCTCTTACTATTTGCATGACTTCTGCAGATGAAAAGTTGTACAGTAAAGGCTATGAAGTGTCAGATGTGAACAATCCTGGTTCATTTTCTCTCCCAGGGTTTGTTTGGCTTTTCATTACAGCTGATTGATTTAGGCAAATCTATTCCTTTTTCTCTGCAGTTTCAGCTTTTGATGTCATCTTAAAGCTCTTCTTCATCTCAATTAAGTTCACTAATATTCACCTACGTTTCTGCTCTTGTTTTATTTATTTATTATTTGCATGATATTGAAAGTTTTCATCAATCTAGAATTTACTTCAAAACAGAGCACAGGTAGAGGAAAGACGTGTGGGTGCCCAGTGCTTTTCCTGCGAGAAGGGAGAAGGGACGGGACAGGGAGGGAGAAGCCGGGTGCGACAGCACACTTGGCTGAGAGGGCAGGGGCAGGTGACGTGGGAGAGTGAGGGTCAAGAATAATGTAGATGCCCCTACCTGCCTGGGTCTCCTAGGGTCCCCCTCTGAGGTGACCTTGGTGGCTTGTCCCCTGAGCATCTCTTCGTCAGGCTCCCTGCATGTGTCACCCCCTTATCTCTGAAGGGGTCACAAAGGTTCACTTCACTTACATGACCAGCCATCTCTAGCTTCAAAAGTGGCCAAGTTTGAGCCCAGAGGGAAGCAGTTGCAGGTGGATGAATGCCAGGGTGTGAGGCAGTCTTCATGGCATCTGGTTTGCCCAAAAGCCAATGTCAGGAAAAATATACAAAACAAAAGGTGCAGGCAGGAGACACATCTCTAGGTTACTTAAAATGCATTGTGCACAATGCACTGCATGAATACGAATTTGAAACTTAATACCAAAAAACTCTAAAAGGTATTTAAGGGACAATTCTGGACATCTGACTATGACTGGGTATGAAATGGTATCAGGAATTTTTCATCAGTTTTCACCAGTGGGTGATGGAGTGTGGTTATGTGAGGCAATGCCCTGTTTTTAGATGTTTGTTGAAGTATTTCTGGGTGAGTAATCTTGGTGTCTGCATCTTAACTTTCAAACGCTCCAGCTACTAAAAGCAAAAATAAAAGCAAAACATGAACAATATTGAATCTTAGGAAGTAGGCATAAGAATGATTATTGTACCATCCTCAAAAAATAGTAAGTCAAATGCATGTTTCGTGCCAAGGAAAATAAGATAGAATCTCCTTTGGTCCTCTGTTGGTATTTTATTTAGCTCCTCAGGACAATACCTGCCTGTTTCAGTAGTGCTGTTAGGGGACAGGCCCATCTAGGACTAAGTCTCAAAGTGGGCTTGCAGTGCATCAGCGGGTCTGGGAACAGCAGTGTTCTCCCCCATGGGGCTGAATTCTAATCTTGCACACCCCACAGAGTCATGCGGGGTGGCCCACAAGTGCAATTTAAGCACACTCTGAGGGCTGGACCCTGCCAGGGCTGAGAGCCCAGCAAGCCCACTAAGGGGCCGGGGCCGGAGGCTGGTTGGTGGGGAGTGGAGGGCGGGGCAGGGGCTGTGAGTTAAGAGAAAGCATGTAGGAATGCCTGATATTCCTTCACCACCATGGGAAGCATACTGTGCACTGGCTCCTGGCCCATATGACCTCTCTGGCCTCGCTCCTGAGCATGCCAGGCTGTCCAGTCCAGTGATCATTGTGTCATGCATTTGAGCCTGGCGGTCGTTTTCTAGGTCATTTTCTAGGGCACAGATCACTATTGATTGGTGAAGACTGAGAGGTCCCCATGGGGCTGGAAAGGTCATTGACAGTCATTTATTCGGTCAGCCGTTTAGTCATTCATTCAAGAAACTGGCTCTGATCAAGTCCTGTTCCTGCCCTGGAGGCACCACCTTCACAAGCAAAACAGTGATAAAATCCATCATGCAATATGCCTTACAGATGCAAGCATGGCATGGGGGAACAAAGAGGAGGAGTCTTACCCAACCTAGGGTGAGGGAGGGGAAAGCAGGGAGCCAGGTAAAGGGCCTTAGGGATGGTATCATTAATAGTGATGGAACGTGCATCATCTTCTTTAATCCTCCTAATAACCCTAAGACCCGATTCTCACCCATCACTGTACAGACAGGGTATCTGTGTTGAGAGAGCATAGGTCAACTTCCCTAACATTATCTGTTAACTGTGATGCTGATGAGATCTGAACGGTGAGACTCCCTGCTCATGAGCTCAGGCCCTATCACTGGACACTGCTGCCTCCCCAAGGAAGGGGCAGATGGGGCTGAGCAGGAACACAGAAGTCAAGGGGAAGAGGGGCCTAGAATGCAATGAGTTCACCAGAGCAAGGAAAGGGGTGCGAGGAGGAAGGGAACTCAGGCCACACCCTTTATTAGCTCGACTTTCAGAGGAAGAGACTATGCTCAGAGAGGTTAAGGAGTTGCCAAGATGCGCTGCCCCTCAGGCAGAGCAAGAATTCGGACCATGCTGTCAGCAAGAGGACCTGTAGCTCTTGCCTCTACAAGGCTGGGCCCTGGTTGACCTTGGTCCTGAATGGAGCCAAAGCCAGCTGGGAAGTGGGGTGGGGGACATGGGAGGGAAGGAGCAAGTACCTAGTTTTTTCTCTTCTAGTTAAATAAAATCCCAGAGAGCCAAAGTACTAGCTAAGCCCTAAGCCTGTGTGTGCACAAGGCCATATCCAAACGCATTTGCTGGGCTGACTGGTTGAACTCCTCCAGACACAGGGCCAAAGCAGGCAAATGTCTAACCAGGGAGGGATAGGTCCCTGTCCTGTGCTTCTTGGAGCCTACACAGCTCAGCCCCAGTGTTGACCCCAGGTACTCCTGAAAAGTGCCATGTGAGGTTTCTGCTTGGGGCTGGCCCTCTCCCTATTCCATAGTCTAGGGGTGCTTCTAGGAAGTTCCAAGCCAAAGGGTGCTCTGTTCTGTTCTGGACCCTAAAGGTTAATCAGCTAAGGTACAACCATCCTCTATAATCAGGTCAGAAAACCTTAACTGTAGAGGTTATTGTCCCTCCTTTGGTGATGGGGAAACTGAGGCTCAGAGAAGGGAAACCCTCGCTTAGTGTCACACTAGCAGAAGAGGGATGCAAACTAGGTCTTCTGACACCCAACCACGGGCCTCATGCTTCCTGCCTCAGTCAGCTCAGGCTGCTACAGAAAAACACCGCAGATTGGGTGATTTAAATGACCAATATTTATGTCTCACAGTTCTGCAGGTGGGAAATCCAAGATCAAGGCAGATTCGGTCCCTGGTGAGAGCCCGCTTCCTGGTTTGCAGACTGCCACCTTCTCGCTGTGTCCTCGCTTGATGGAGAGAGAGACATGTGGATCTTCCTCGTCTTATAAGAACACGAATCCCATCATAGGGGCCCCACCCACGTGACCTCATCTAACTTGAATCACCTCCCAAGGCCCCCACCCTGCTCCAAGTACCATCACACGGGGTTTCAACATGAAGCTGGGGGGGACACATTCGGTCTGCAGTACTCCCTGAGCTTTGGAGGATGCCCGGGCCCTCTCTGCTTCTTCTCCCTCCTGTCGATGCTCTCCCCTACTACCCCACCCCTTATTTTCTAAGGCATTCCATCTCCTCCCTGGATGCTGAGTTCTCTCCACAGGGGAGGAGGGGCCGTTTCATTCATCTCTGCAATGCTGGAGCTGGCTCAGTGCCTGGCACAGAATGGGTACTGAGGGAATATGTGCTAAGTTCACTTAACAGTCTCTTTTAATGCATCCCACATTCTGCTTCCAGATGAATTTTTTTGTGGATATGTGGTGGGGAATGAAGGCAGAGTTTCAGCACGTACTAAGGGCCTGAGACAAGAGTGTGCATAGCCAATGAACTTGGAGGAGTTTGGTGGCGGCCAGAGAGCTAAGAGAAGAGCCACAGGGCAGTGTGCTAGTCTGCTAGGGCTGCCATAACAAGGCACCATAGACTGTGGGTCTTAACTATCAGATATATATTGCCTTAAGGTTCTGGAAGCTAGAATTTTGAGACCAAGGTGTCAGCAGGGTCAGACCCTTCTGAGGCTTCTCTCCTTGGCTTGTGGTTGGCATCTCCTCCCCGTGTCTTTCGTGGCCTTCCCTCTGTGTTTGTCTGTGTTGTAACCTCTTCTTGTAAGTATACCTGTTCTGTTGGATTAGGGCCCATCCTAGGGACTTCATTTTACCTTAATTACTGCTAAAGACCCTATCTCAAAACACAGTCACATTCTGAGGTCCTGGGGTTAGGACTTCAGCATATGAATTTGGAGAGGACACAATTCAGCCCACATGGGCAGGGCCTTAGAAGGCCTTGTAGAGCCAGCCTGGGAGGAAGTTTGGGCTTTATTCTAAATTGATGTGAGGTCAGCAGAGGGTCGGGAATCAAGTCCCCATGGACTGCTGTGGAGAAGGCCTGCTGATGTGGCACGTGGGTGGGGATTCAGGAGACGAGGAGCGGTTGGAAATAGTCCCCAGGGTCCCAGGCTGTCTGCACCAGGCCTGCAGCAAGGACATGCCTGCGGGGTAGTGACCCCTGAGGGGTCTCTCCTTGCTCCTTCTCCCAGGATCAGAAAATGTTCCAGGAGATGAACAATGGCTGCACGGGGATCCTGTTTCTCTGGAGTGGCCTGCCTGACAGGACCAGCTCATGAGGAATGGGAGACACTATGCATATTTGTCATTGTGAGAGTAAAGAAGAGCCAGCAGAGGAAATTTATGATGGTCAGAAAGGCAAAAAGGAGAAAACACAAACTACCCAAGACCCCACCAGCCGGAGACCACCACTGCTTCCAAGTCAGTGCATCTCCTCCCATGCCTCTTCTTGATGCAGCAGGGACAGTGCAAGTCATTCATTCACTCTGCCGGGTGCCAGGTACAGTTCTAGGCTCAGGGAATGTATAGCATCAAGGTCTCTTCTCTGGGAAAATTTGGATTCATCTCTTTCTCTGCCTCTCCTTGGCCAGGCGAGTTTGGGGCCATGACTTCATGTCTCTAGGCCTCTGTGGTAAAGTCCCTGAAGTCAGAACTGCTGGCAGAATGTGAAGTGATGTGTGCAAACTGACCTGTGGGTGTGCACACAAGGGGAGGACAGTGATCATCCCGGGTGCTTTTCCCAGGTGGGACCGCATCCCCACCCCGTGATGCGGGCGGCCGCCTCTGTGCAGCACAGGGTCTGTTCCGATGCCCAGATCACCACTTAGATCTTGAATCTTGGACTGCCCCTTGGAAAATGTCCCCTCTCATGCCCCAGTCTTATCTCTTTGGGTCACAAGGGCCAGTTCACCCCTACCCCTTCAGACATGGAGGCACCCGGCCCCGCTCCCATGGGCGGGACCCGCTTGGCATCGGTTTGAATCCCAGCCCCGGCTCCCAGAGGCTGTGTGATCCTGCCTCTCACAATCACCCTCTCCAAGCTTGCTTTCCTCAGACATAAAACAAGAAAAATAGTAACGATCTCATGGGCTGCTGTGAAGAGCAGATGAGATGAGGCCTGTGGAATGGTTAGCACGGCGCCTGGACCCCCAGTAAAGGTTAGCGATTTTATTATCTAAGTTCCATCTGTGAGTGTAACGAAAGTCATTAATACCCTGCCTGGAAGGCTTTCACAGCTTTAGGATGGGGAAAGAGGGAGTTAATGGATCTCCCAGCTCTGGTTTATCAGTGCCTCTAGTAGAAGGATTGACGGCTACGTTATTGCCTACGGTTATTCTCATGGTTAGGGATGGTGTTCTCTTCTCCACAGGGATACACTTTCACATGCCCAGGGCCCTGGCATTTCCCTCTCGCCTTGTTACAGTGGGCCGGCCCTACGCTGTCCTCAAGGACCCTTTCGCTGGACCAGCCCCAAGGCTTCAGGATTCTATGGCCCCTCCCAGGGCCCCTCCCACCTGCCTCCTGCCTCCCTCTGAGCACAGGGACTGCACTGCTTGGCTCACAGGCCTCTGCTGAGAGGAAGTGTGGCACCTGGGATGTCCCGGGGAGGGGCTATGCTCTAGGTAGCCCTGCTCCTGCCCTCCCCACCTAAGACTGCTGCACACCTTCCCTCCCTTTCTGCCCTCTGCCACCCCACCCGAGCTATGCCCTTCCAGAGGACTGTCTGGTCAGGAAGGCCCAGCAAGATCACATAGGCCTCTTATCCAGGCACATAGGCCTCATGGAGATGCGGTCAGGGCTCCCTGACATCATTTCCTGAGGCACAGACTCTAGGTGTTAAATAAAATCAAACCACAGAGGGTGGAAAGTATTCCCAAGTTAATGTCTTAAACCCTCCTGCTTACATCAAGGAGCAGGACTCAGGTTGCTCCTGGTGTTAAGGCTTCACTCATTTTAATGAGGAGAAAGTGGCCTCTGTGCTTGGAACCCTCCCAGGCAACTGCACGTAGCCAGAATCCTACCCCTCATTTGCCTTTGATTTTGTTTACTTTTGCCAATGACTTCAGTTTACCACCAGCAAAGTGGTTTCTCCACTCAGAACAATGACACAGGGTTTGCCTTAACTTTTTTATTTGGGTTTATATGAAGGAATTTATTTAATTAAAAAAAAATGAAGTAATACATTTTACAAAATGTGCTCAGACTATGGTAAATATTATAAATGTAATATGCCAACGACTGCCACTTGGGAAATGTTACTTGGACACAAACATGAGTCCAGGTGGGGAAAATGAGGCCCTGGCAGGGGATGCCATGAAGCCAGTAGGTGGAGAAGCTGGGACCACCTGGGCTGTCAATTTGTTAATTACCTACTGTGCACCTTCATTTTACATCCGCAGTTATTCTTTGCCACCAGCCTACAAGCTGCTATTTTTCCCTGTTACAGTTGTGAAACTGGGTTTCAGAGAGGTTAAGTGACTTCCTCAAAGGCACACAGGTAATGGAGGGAGAGACAGGACTGAGCCTTGTTTACCAGGCCAAAGCTCTTTCCACCGGGCCTGAAGTCTTCACCCCCAAAACTCCCCAGAAGGGGAGTCTGAGTTTGTAAGCCCTGAGCTGGCCTTTCTGAGTGGTCTCTGTCCCCAGTATCAACCTCAGCCCTGATTACACCCTCAGCATAAAGAGAGGGATTCTCAGTCCTCAGCACTGATTCATCTCCAAAAACCGCAGGGACTCTAATTTTTTCTCCATCAGGAGACACGCCTGGCCCATTCAGAACTGTTGTGCCTGCTTGGGCCCTGGGGCCTTTTTATATTAACTTGACCTTTCACACAGCCTTGTGTTGTCCCATTTAAAACCTGAGTGCGTGGAGACCAGGAAGGTTCCATCACTTACCCGCACTCACCCAGCTGGAAGGGGAAGAGCTGGCCTAGCTTCACAGCTGACATGAAGTCCCCTGCCCTTGACCTCCAAATTCCGAGATCCCTCCATGTCCCCTGACCCTAGTACCTCTCTATAGCCCAAGTCCCTGACCTCTGGGCTCCTTCCTGGGGCTGCAAGCACTGGCCACTTGTGCAGAGCCCTGGGGACCCACTGTCCCAAAGGGTTTGTGGGTGGGAAGGGGTGGCTTAGAGGTCAAAGGGGAGGCAGTTGTTCCTGGTTCCTCTCCTCAGAGATTCTGCCACTGGGATCTTTGGCAGAACAGAGGGAAGAATCTAGGCTGGGAAATCAGAACCTCCAGCCTGGACTGCTTATGAACTCCTAGTGACCTCAGTTTACTCATCTATAAAGGGACAACTTCCAGAATTGTGAACTTATGGGTGTTTTTTGGCCCCCACGCATACTTGTTTATTCCTTCCTTTCTTTGTCTGCCTGTCTGCCACAGCAATTGAAAAAACCAATACATTTCAAATGAACACCTAGCTGTCTAGATTTTTACTTGAAAAGGTCAAACGTGGGCATCACTGGGCCCATTTGCTGCAGGGCAGAAGTCGGCTTGAACAAGGTGTTGGCTGCCCCTGTGTGGGGGACCCCTGCTTTCCAGGGCTGGCCCCGCCCACTACCCACTGTGCTGCCCCCAGGCCAAGCGTCAGCTGCCTTTAGCAACATGCTTGTTCTGATGGTTTTTTATAAGGAAGGAATAATTCTTAATACCTGTGCTTCTCTAAAGTGAAAGAGGAAAAAGCCCAACAGAGAGTTTGTCTAGGAAAAGGAAATTTCCCTTTCTTTTATCATTTTTTGTTTCTGTTTTGTTTGGGGTATGTGAATATGCACACACACACACATCTGCTTGCCCACATGTGTGGACCTGCAAACCCCTTCTGATTAATATGCAAAGGGGGTCCCTCAGGGCTGCGGTCAGCCCCTGGAAGCTGCTCCCCAGGACTGGAGGGCTGGAGGCCTCTTCCTCAGCACAGCCTCTGCAGCGGCTGGCTCACCACAGGCAGCCCCCAGGTCAGCCACCCGAGGGACGGGGCCAGAACGTTTTGCTGTATAGTTAACACACGGTGTCAGTCATTTTCGGGCCTGACCTGGGATCAGTGCCAAGAGCATTCCTGAGGGGTCAGAAGGGCGTGTGTTTACTGTCAGGCTACAGAAAGAACTTCCTTCAGTAAGCCCTTGGGTATTGCAGTCAAGATCAAATATTTAGCAACCCTTATTAGGGGGTGCCAGGCTCTGGACCAGGCCTGCAGACATGGAGACATCAATTAGATGCAATCCCTGTCCTTAGAAAGTTCTCAGGGCATGGAGAAGCTGACCTATAAGGGGACAACCACCGGGGGGTAAGAAAGTGACAGTATGGCCACAGGGCACTGGAGGCAGGGGCAGGGAGTCAGCAGCCCGGGGCAGTGGGTGCAGCGCCTCAGCGTTGAGTCTATCCAGCCTTTATTCCAAGCCATGCAGCCAAGGACCGTTATGTCTCTAGAGGACCATCTACAAGTGTCTTCTTTTGACATAAATAAACCAGGGATCACTTTTCATGACTCCACGAATAACTCATTTTTTTCCCCAAAAGTGTTAAATGCTGTGAAATGTGTGAGTTCAACAATAAACACTCTTCAGAGATAACCAGTGACTAGTGTTGGCTGCATGTATTTCTCCAGCGTTTCCTCCCAGGCTTCAGCATAACTTAGGCCCCTGGGGGCTCCCCACTTCCAGGCCTGCAGAGAAAGCCTCACGTGGGCCATCTACTCAATCTTCACAGCCGTTCCATGAGGCAAGTTCTATGGGCATGCTACTTTCTACACAAGGACCTGAGGCACAGCAAGGGTGGGTCACTTGGTCCTGATCACACAGCAGGGAAGTGGCAGAATCAGAACACCTGGCTCCAGGTCCGAGCCCCTAACCTTGCGACATGGGACATCAAGTAACTCCCGTGCTCGCTCTGCTCACTGGCTAGGGTGCGAGACGAGGTATGCACGCAGGCGGACTTATTCCAGAGCACTTGGGCTTAATTAACCCCACTGTCTCCTGCCTTCAGCATCATCATTAAACATACACACCTATATTGACATGTTATTTACCCAAATGCTCTCTTAGGGCACAAAACATCTTGCATTTCAAGTAGATCTTATACCGCTTTGATTGTTATTACAGAGCTGCCTCCCTCATTTCAAGGTCTGTCCAGAAGTCCCATAGTTGATCCGACCAATCTCTTCTTTATGGCTTCTTGGGTGGTTTCCAGTTTTCTGCTCCTACAAACAATGCTTCCACAGAGATCTTGGCAGAGGCCGGTGAGCATTTTGGCCAGACTGCTTCCAAGAAGAGGGGCTGCCGGGCCAACAGTGCGGACACGCAGGCCAGACAGGCCTGCCAACCTGCCCGCCGGAGAGACTGCTCTGGGGCTCACTTCCGTCAGCTGGAGTGGGCACGTCTGAGCTGGGTGTGTTTAAATGCCTTTTTCCACAGTGGCTGGTGGCAGGACTCCATTTCACAGCCTTCATGCGCTTTGCATTTTTATCTGTGCTCTTAAATGGCTCTGAGAAGGTCATGATTAAAAAAAAAAAAAATCAATCGTGCAAATAACAAAAGCCACACTGTGGTCAGCAGCTGTTTTCCCAGGAGGACAAACTGGGCCTGGAGGTCCTTCCATGTAAATTCCATCAAGGTGCCCCTACCTCTAGGCAGCCCCCTTGCAGCACTCACAGGCCAGAGAACAGAATTCAAGCGGGGCTTTAGCCCCACCTGTTTAGGGCACAGCCTGACCCGTCTCAACATTATTCTAGTTAGGGCAGTGAGCTGGACCTGGGCTGCCTGGATCCAGATCCAACCTTTAAATCCTGTTAATCATGTCCCCTTGGACAAGCCTCTTAAACTCTGTGTGTCAATGTCACAGTGTAAAATGGAGGCTGATTATAATGATAGTGCTTCCCTTATACGGCAGCAGCAGTGAAAATTAAGTTGAAATATCTAAAACCTTAGAAGCATACATGGTGAAGTATCAATAGATACTTCTATTGACACTGTTTGCTAACAGGCTGTTAATAATCCTGCTGAGTGGCTATTAAGGAGGCCTGACCGTCCCTTCCTAGGGCTGTTTTTTTCCAGCACAAAGGCCTCTTCGGCCTTCCAGGAAGCATGTTTCACGGAAAGACACTGGAGAGAAGGGAGCTGGGATCCTGACTCTCCCCTACCGTCTGTGTGACCTCAGTGCCTCTCTTTCCTGATCTGATCTTTGTGTTTTAGAGTTTTGTCTACATATTTGAGACCCATCAGTGTACCGGGCCCAGAGGGCACCACCAATGTTGGCTCTACTTCTAGTTCAGGGGCACCAGGACTCAGTACAGGGTGGAAGGTGGGGACTGGGGACCAGGAGGGAGAAGGGGTGTGTGGAAGAATCCAGAAACGAGCACATAGGCTCAGGTCCCGGCACAGCTTTGCCAAAGACCTCAGTGGTGGCCATGTCCTGCTTCGTCAGCCTCCCCAAAGCCCCCCGCAGAGCCCTCCTGATGCCAAGGTACTGGCAGCCTCCAACAGGCCCATCTCCAGGGCCAGCTCCTCCTTCAAGACCCAGCCTCGTGCCTCTTCCTCCTGGAAGCTTGGACTTTCCCTCCCCTCCCCCCGGGATTGTCCCCTCCTGGTGTCCCCCACACCTCTTCTCCTGTACCTGTTTGTAGGTGCTTTGATTCCACTTGGATTGCAGTCACCTGTGAGCTGTTTCTATTCTCCCTGCGAGACTGGTCACTTCCTAAGGGCAGGGGCAGGAGGGGGTGGGGGCTTTGGAGTAGAGAGTTTACTACTGGGCAATTCTGGGGTTCACTTCCCAGCTCTGCCTCTCACTACCCCAATATCCTTGTGTAAGGCTCTAAACATCTCTGCCTTAGCATACATGTGTATGCTGGGGGGCGACAGGCTCCCTTTTGCCAGCACCTCCTCTGCCCTCGTCTGCCTGGCAGGCTGGGCATTCTTGAGGATACCTGGAGCACACAGGTTCTCTCTCTTCTCCCTTGTTGGAGGGAAACAGTGGAGACTCCGAGGTAGCAGGTTTGCCAGAGGACATGCACCCTGGAAGGGGCAGAACTGAAATATGGGCCCACGTCTGAGCATGCCCCCGTGCTGCCACCCCCACCCCTCATCCCTCCTTGCCCCGCATGGAAAACCAGGAGGGGCATTAGAGGGACTGGGTTTGCATCCTACGAAACATGGCACATGAATGTCAAACAGAGACTTTGACCGGCAGCAGCATGTGGATATTTATTACCTCAACTAGCATGATTAGAGCTTTTCAGTCTGGGTGGAGCAAACGACACACCCCCTCATCAAGCCTGGGGACCTGCCTGGAAGAGAAAGAGCAGTGGCCAGAATTCAGGAGATGTGTGTTTACCTCCCAGCTCTACCCCAGCACTGTTCTCTCTGGAGCTTGAGAATCGTATTTTCCTCCCTTTTTTGCTGCAAGAATTTGAAAGCAGCATGTGTGAAAACTGGGGCCCAGATAAGGCATTCGATAGATACCAATCACGAAGATTCCTCAAATCTGCCTCAGGGCAAGTAAGGGCCAGTGGCTCCCACGGATCATGCCCCACATGGTCACAAGCCGCCCAGAGGAAACTGCAGTTTGGAACAAGGCAGGAGCCACATTGTGAGCGGCGGTCTCTGTATATCCAACCCACGGGAGCTGGTGGGCACTTTTAAATACTAAACTTGACCACTGAGTTCATCTATACCACACAGTACACATGCTTAGGGTGTTAACCCGAGGACTCAGAAATGCAGACCTGGGGGCAGGCCCAGCCGAGGTCTATGTCCTTTCTGCCTCTGGCTGTTTATGATGTTCCTGGAGTTTCTTTCTGCCAAGCAGGAGTGGCCTGCTGTTTTGCGCTCCACTTGTTTTATGACTTCCACTTATTAACTGGGTTAGAGTCTAAACAGATAAGGCCTGACCCAGTAAAGAGCCTGGGGAATGATGAACATTTCTACTTGTCTCTGCAGTGACCACAAACAACACCTTGGCTGAAACTGTCTGAGATGTGGTACTCCCCAAAAAGGTGGCAGTTTGGGAATGGTGCAAAGAAGGCTAGAAGGGGTCTGTTCCTGCAAAACTTTGTTTTTCACTCCACTGGGTCCACTGGCATAGTGGAAGAGCATTCCAATTCTGGGTCCCTAGGGCAACAGTGAGGTACTGGCTATGTGACCCAGAGCAAGTTATTAAACATCTCTGAGCATCACTGTCTTTGACTGGGACAATTCCGCATATCTGCGTGGGCAGTAAGGAATAATGAGAGAGAAAAAGCAAACATAGTGCTGGCAGATGGACAATGCTGGCTTTATGCAGTTTTTTTTTTCTTTTCCTCAGTGTTAGAAAGAAAGAATTTTATCAGGTCTTTTTTCAGAAACACATTTTGTTCTGAAGAGTCATGTGTTTGTAAGATGTTGCTCCTGGGAATGTGATAAAAATCACTGCTGCCTTGCCTATTTGTTTGTGAGTCTGTACCTAGCAGCTTCCTAGATTGCTGCCCTACTGTCTTATTCAAGGTAGCAGCATTTATTGTGCGCCACTGTAAACCCAGCCTTGAAGCAAGGGGCTGGGGATTTGAAGAAAACCTGGTCCTGCCTAGGGGAGCTCATATTCCAGAGAGGAAGGCAGACAGGTCCAGAATACCCACTGTGGACCACTGTGGACATGCCCAGTGAGTTACTGCTTCTGACTGTGGGGCTCTGGCGATGCTTTCTGGAAGGGCTGGCATTTTAGACATCCTCCAAGGATGAGCAAGATTGTGCAGGTGGAGCTGGCAGGAAAGGCATCCAGGCTTAGGGACTAGCAAAGGAAAGGCTAGGTGACCATTTGTGGAGCTGTTTTCAAACACTAGATAGGGTCAGAATCACCTGGACGGTGTTTTAAAACACAGATCTTGCAACCTGGATGTCCTTCAGTAGGAGAGTAGAGAAGCTGTGTTACATCCAGACAGCGGAAAATTATCCACCACTAAAAAGAAATGAGCTATTTAGCCATAAAAAGGCATGGAGGAAACTGAAATGCATATGACTAAGTGAAAGAAGTCAATCTGAAAAAGCTACATACCGTGTGATTCCAACTAAATGATGTTCTGGCAAAGAAGAACTATGGAGACAGTAAAGGGATCCATGGCTGCCAGGGCTGGGAGGAGGGAGAGAGAAATGCATGATCACAGAGCATTTTTAGGGCAGTGAAATACTCCGCCTGATACTGTAATGATGGATATGAACCCGCACGTAAACTGGGTACCAAGTATAAGAATGTTCACACGTCCCCCAGAGCCACACTGTCTGGAGCAGTAACTCCCTGGGGATGTCCATTCTGGCTACAATTTGTCTCTTGTCCATTCTGGCTGGACCTGCCTGCCGACCCCTCTGGAATGTGAGCTCCTATTGGTTGGACCAGGTTTTCTTCAAACCCCCAGCCCCTTGCTTCAAGGCTGGGTTTACAGTGGCTCTCACAATAAATGCTGTCACCTTGAATAAGGCAATAGGGCAGCAGTCTAGTAAGCTGCTATAAAATGTAAATATAAAATCAATGGACAGTAATGTAATGTGAAAAGGATACTGTAATGATGGAGTTAACTCTAATATCAACTGTGGGCTTGGGGTGATTATAACACATCAGTGTATCATCAAGAATTATGACAAAGGCATCACACACTCAGTCGTGTGTCCTGGCCTGGCTGTGGCGAAGGTGGGAATGGGATTCACTTATCATAATGGTGATGCTGGTGATGGGGGAGGTTGTGCATGTGTATGGCCAGGAATATATGGGAAATTTCTGTATTTTCTGCTTGGTTTTGATGTGAACCTAAAACTGATCTAAAAAATAAAAGCTATTAATAAGACATACAGATGCCTGCACCCCAGAGTTTCTAGGATGCAGCTCACAAATTTGCATTTCCAACGAATTCCCAGATGGTGCTGATGCTGCTGGTCCACACGGGGAAGAAGATGTTGTAGAGGAAGAAGAAGAGAGACCAGAGGGAGTTGGGTCACAGACAAGCTTGAACGCCTGGCTGGGTGCTGGGTGGTGCTTGTGTACATCCAGCACTGGCTGTGGTCACCAATGTGGTCACTGACTCCTCCACCGAGCCCCACCCTGTGCCATGTCTGTGATGAACCTTAGCTTTACGAGGGTGAAGGACACTGTCTGATCTGTGCCACCATCTTTGCCCTGCTGGGCTTACAGTTCATCGGATGTTATCATACAGGACATTGTATTGATGACTGTTCTCACACAACACAGCACTGTCAAAATCATGCCTGTTTAAAGAAAGGTTTTGTCTAAACCAGGACACTGCAGCGTTCAGAGGACATGTTGCTGGAGCTGACTTTCCTGGTAATGGAGAGTCATCTGGTCTATCTGCTGGCGTATAGGGTCAGATGCCCCAACAAAGGCCTGAAATAACCATGACTGCAACAAGAGACAATTTTCTTTCTTTCTCATGCAATGGTCTGAGTTTGGGCAGCCAAGGCGGCAAAGGCTGTCATGTTGGGGAGGAGACCCCACTCTTTCCCTTTACTGCTCTGATGGCCCAGGGGTGTTGCTTCAATCCACAGGGTTGGAGGTGATTCACTGTCTGGCCCCTGGTTGCACAAACCCCAGGCCACTGGCACAGAATGCAGTGAGAGCCATGTGCTTCCTGTAGGTGTATGGAGCGGTAGTGCAGCTCACCGCTGCCTCTCTGAGAAGGAGAAGCAAGAAAGGCAGGGGAGAGGATGATCCCTATTTCAAGACTCTCTCTGGAATTGCACATCCCTCTGCTCACGAACCACACACCACAACTTAGTCATGTGTCCTGGCCCGGCTGCAATGGAAGTCGGAATGGGATTCACTTATCAGAACACTTTTTGTGTCTGATTCTTTCTAAAATGTCATACTCCACTATCTTGCCTTCCTACTTTCTATGGAAGGAATATACAGAGATGTAGGTATTGTAGACGATTGTTTTGCCCCGACAAAATGCTTGCTAAACCTTCTCAAATCTAAACTATTTGTTTCCAATTTTAACTTTGGATTAGAATCACCTGGGGTGGGGAGCAGAGCTCTTAAAAATACCAATGCCCAGAACCTTTTGCCAGAAAGCTTGATTTAATTTTGTTGGGGTGGTGTGGAACATCAGGAATTTGATAAAGCCTCCAGGACATGCTAATATGCAGCCAGGGTTGGGAATCCCTTATCCAGGCTCACTTCCTGTCATCCCTTCATTATTAGGTTGTGACCAAAGGGCTCAGAGATTCCTCCATATTAAACAGAAAATATTCATCGATAAGCTTGGAAAGGCTGAGTCAGTGATGCATGATAACATGTAGCTTGACATAAAGGCGCAGCACCCCACAGGAGGGCCTGCTCTTCACAAATGCTGTTAACACTTCCCCTGCTCTATGTGAGATGGGGCCTCCCTCTATTCACTCTCAGAGGCCAACAATTTCCTACCTGATCACCAAGAGCCCCGTGATGCTGATTCAATTCACGGCATGTTCCTTGGGTGGGAGGTGGAAAAGGAAAGGTTGCAACAGTGATGTTCAATACACACACGCACATATACATATTCAACATATCTTTGCAGGAACACAGTTCAGTTCATAACAATTGATTGGTTGGGAATTTTCACTCCATGTCCACTGGCCTTTGCACATGGACATGCAATGACCACAGGGAAGGTGACAGACAACCTGCAGTCCCAGAAAGGGTTGACAGTTAAGGGCTGTATGATGGCAGAACTTCCGGCAGGTGAGAAGCACACCTTGTACTGAAAGGAGATCTGGTAATACATGACTGAACCACCACAAGTCAACTGAGATTTTGCTGCTTCTGTTTGTTTGTGTTTAATTTAAGTAGACACACAGTATTGAAATCAGACTAAGTGTACTGCACTGTATTCTAAGGTTTGGTCTTATTCGTGTTCCCTAAAGCCCAGAGCCTAACATGGTATTTGGCGCATCTTGGTGCCCCCACTGGGGGTGAAGAAGAAGGATGCAGCAGTGAGGCTGCACCTGGCAGCCATTCTGTAATCAGAGGGGAACAATCCTCAGGATGGAGACAACCCAGTGAAAGGATGGAGATGTGGGAAGAAAGTGAGTCTCAGTGGTATCCATGGGGGCTCCAAATCAAGTCTCCCTTACAGTGGTCCCTAATTGCCATTATTCAGTCCTTACACAATACCAATAAATTCCTTTCATCATTTAATCTAGTTCTCTGTATTTGCTGTTTCTAGTAACTAGAACCATAGTAGCTGGTAAGAGATAATATAGCAACTTCTGGCACGTGAAGATGTCTAATCAAGTTAGCTATTTTTGTCTTCCAGAAGCTGCCAGACCCAGCAAACCGTGCCACCAACACATCTGTCCCTCAACACTTTCATCTAGGCGAAATGAAGTTAAGATAAAAACCATGGCTGGTCTTGAATGGGCAAACCCATCCTTACTGTTGTATCATGGACTTGGGGCAGCTTCCCCGTCCGCTTTGCTGACGGTGGAAGTGATAGGACGGAGTTGTTAGTGTTTATGTAAGAGCTTCATGCCTTCTTTTTTTCTGTTTCTTTCTTTCTTTTCTTTCAATTCCTTTCTTGTTTTGGTTTTAGTTTTTGCTGACCTCATTAGCTGTTTCTCTGAGTCACTGTCCAGGAGCCCAGGACCCCTTATGAAGGTGGGGTTGATACTTGAGCTTTGCTAAAACTTCATGTGGCCTTGCAAGAATGGGGTGAAATGCAAACCACAGAGATCGCCGTTTCTCTCCCGCAGGAGTCGGCTCTCTGCACACTGACCAGGATATGGTTCTTCACTTCTTCTGAGAGTAGGTAGCATTAGTTCCATTGTAATAATGGCCTTTTTTTTGTTTGTGGGTAGATGAGGAATTACTTTTAGTGTCTTTATTCTTTTCCAAAGTGAATATATCCAATTTTATTTTCTGATATCCATGATCTGATACTGTCAGCCTTTGCTATGAATTACCCCGTTACTGTAAATAACCTGCACAATCTTTGAAATCTGAAACAAAAATGACCTGGAGTTACTAATCCAGTCACACTGGGGTTGACTGGGGTGTAGAAAAGGGTGAAGCCAAGCTGGGTCTCTATATTGCTGTGTGGCTCAAGGAAGTCACTTAGCTTCTCTGAGTCATCGCCCTGTGAGGGATGGGGTTGATAGTTATGGTAAGTTAAAGAATGGTAAGATATCAGATCTTCATCTCTGAAATTTGTGAATAATTCTTATATGGCACAAGGGATTTTGCAGATGGGATTTAAAAAGATGGCATTTTGTTTGGGGAGATCATCTTGGACTATACAGGTGGGCCCTAAATGCAAATTCCCTAAATACTCCTTTAATAAATATTTACTGAGCACCAAGTATGGAATGAGGAAGTTAAAGGAGAGAGTGGAAGCAGGGTAAGGGCCATCAGGTGGAGGCGTGTTTCAGTTACCCACGGCGGCACACAGCCCCTCGAGGGGATGAACTAAGACGGCATCCATGTATTATTTCTCACAATTCTGTATATTGGCTCCGCTCAGCTGGGTGGTTCTCTGCTCCACATGGAGACTGCTGAGGCTGGACCCGCCAAGGTGGCATCTTTTCTCGCGTATGCGGGCCCTCACCTGAGATGGCTGGAAAGCAGGGGGCTGCTTGGGTATCTCTAGTCAAGTCGCTTCCTCCCAGCACGGTGGCCTCAGGAGAGTCAGATTTCTTACATGGCAGCTGGCTGTCAAGAGGAAGGAAATGGAAGTTCTCAGAGGCTGGGTCTGGGCAGGCACAGTGTTATTTCCACCCAATATTACTGGTGGAAGGAGTCCCAAGCCAGGCCAGGCTCAGGTCAGGAAGTCCATTCTACCCCTTGGTATGAGGAGGGGCGTGCGCATCCGCAGGCGCAGGGGAGGGCTTGCAGGCAGCCATCTTCGGAGACTGTCCACAAAGGGGGGATGCCGTTGCATATGTGGAGCCTGACTGACAAAGGTGCACATAAGCAGAGACGGAAAGGAAGTGAAGGAGACAGCAGTGTCGGCATAGGAGAGAAAATAACTGGAGGTAAGGGGAAGAGCAGGGGCAAAGGCCCTGAGTCAGAAACATGGCTTATTCAAGGACCAGTAGGGAGGCCAGTGGGGCTGAGGCAGGGGCCATGAGGGCAGGGGGAGATGGGGAGATGAGGTCAGAGAGGGTCCACACATTGGTAACAGGGCACGGATGACATCCGTTCACATGGAGCCTTGGGGACCACTTGTCTTCAATGCTGAGTAGCCGTGGTGTAGGGTGACCAGCTGTCCTGATTTTCCCACAGTTGAGAGGATTCCTGGGATGTGGGATTTTCTGGACTAAAACGATGGAACAGACCACAGGAGGATACTGACAGAAGCAGAAAAACCTAGAGTCAGAGGTTAGAGGTTAGGGCAGGACTCCAGGCACAGGTAGGTGATGGTGACCTGGTCACCAGTGGCAGACATGCGCATATCATGTCTGAGGTTGCCTACCACAAACTGCATGTCATGGGGCACCTTAGAAGCTTTCCAAAGGTAACTTTGACTTTACAAGACTTCCACTAAAATGTGCACTTTAACTGTTGTGGAAGGAACCACTCCTCCAATGTGACATGCTGCATGGGTGTCCCCAGAGGCCCTTTTTGCCCCTACGGCCGTGGGCAGAGGGTGAAGGACTGAGTCTGGGGGCTGCACCATGCTGCTGTCATTCACCCACTGACTTGGCTGCAAACTGCTTGGCTGGGTTCCTAGTTCCTCTTCCTCCCCAGCACAGCTGTGGGGCCGACTCAGGCCTTAAAGGAGAAGCGCGGCACTGCCCAGAAGCCCAGGAACCCAGAACAGATCATATTAACTCTGGTCGCCCCCATGCTGTTTTCCTTCCCAAGTAACAATGGTCCCTGAGCCAGGACCAAAACCCTGCAAGGAGATTCGGTAGATTCCATAGATCCTGGGCACTTGTGTCTTGATCCGCAGGGTGCAGGCTCTGCCTGGGGAGTCTCGGAGCCTCTCTGCTCTGTGTCCAGGGTTCAGTGTAGCAGTGGTTTGCTGAGCACGAGCCCAGAAGACTAGGCATTCAGAAGGGACCAGGGAGCTCTGGCCCTGGCCTTCAGGAAGAGGGGTGCCGTCCCTCTGGGGAAGGAGACACTGCATTTACTTCCCAGTTCAGTCAAAGGCAGCACCGGTGATGGGGAGGCTCAGAGAGGCCCTAGGTCCTTCTTAGAGAAGTAGGGAGCTGTGCCGCAGCTTGAGGAAGAACAGGAAGCACAGGTGTGGGAGCAGGGGTGGGGTCACAGCTCCGCAGCTCCCCAAGTGGAAAGACAGCAGAGGGGCAGCAGGTGACGGAGGACAGGTGCGGATGTAAGAGTCCCTGCAGGGAGACAGGGAAGGGGCTTCTGGAAGTCCCCATGCCCGACAGCGGCAGTCCTTTTCCCTGCACGATCCCCTCCATCCAAGCCCTTCCACGTGCTCCCTGACCTCCCAGGCACCAGCGGAAGGCTGCTCTCTGCTACCCCTCTCACTCAGTGCCCTGCACCCCCCTCCCCACACTTTGGCACCATCCCTCCCTGCTCTACCCAGACCCAAAACAAAAGGAACTTTCTCCTTCCTTCCACCACCCACTTTCCAGGGCTGGGCCAGGCTCCTGAATTGCTTATCTTAGCCACAGGTACCCTGCCTGCAATAAAATGTTTGCTTATCTAGGCCAGGTTCCATGGGGCGGGGTCTGATAACTGGAATGAACCACACCACAATGTTTCAGATGGAAAGACCAAGGTCCAGAGAGATACTATCCTCACCGTCCCTCTGCCCCACCACCAGGCCCAGCACCCTGCTTTCCTGACTGAGTTCCCCATTGCTGAATGTAATCAAGGAGCCACAAAGGAAAGATCACCCCCTTTCTTGTTCCCCCACCCATAGGGTCTAATGCTCGAATTCTATGTTGGCCACTCCTGTTTTACACACTGACATTCGATCCTCAAACGTTACCTTTAGTAATGGCATAGACAGGGCTGGGCCTCAATGCCAGCTGTCTCTCACTAGCCATGTAACCCAGGGTACATAGCTGTCTCCCATGCCTCAGTTTCCTTATCTACAAAATGGGGGTGATTTGCAGCATTATTATCTATTTGCAGAGTTATTACCTATTTGCAGAGTTATTGTGAGCATCAGAGAGAAGGCCTGTGAAGCACCCAGTATACTATAAATGCTCAAAAAATGGTAGCTGTTCCTTCCTGAAGGTGTGAAGGGGTCTGAGGGCTCTGGAAAGTCCTAGGACTATAGAGCATCCCTGCTGGAGTGTCACAGCCTTAGAGACCTTGGCACCAGGGACTTGCACCTGCGCAGGGAGACGGGAGTCCCTGTGGAACTGCAGATCATGGAGAGCAGAGGGCTCCGTGTCGACAGCAGGTGTGTGTGCTGCTCTTTCATCCCCCAGGCCCTGATTCGAGCAGCGGCCTTTGGCACAGGTTTTATTCTCCCCAATTTTCCAAACACTCAGAGAGGTAAAGTCACATGTCTGGGTCATCCAGAAAGGATGGGGCAGAGAAGAATGTGAGTCCAAGCTTCCTGACTCCAGACTTGATATTTTTGCCATTTCTGGACCACATCAGTTTGCACCACACCTGAAACCTTTGCCCCGCTGCCCTCTCAGTTTTTCAAGCCTGGCCTTTCCTGCAAGCTCCAGCTCACACGGCTCCTCCTCCTGGAAGCTTCCCTTGGGTGCTGGGCAAAGTGTTTGGTTTCTCCTCAGCTCCTACAGTCCCTTGCACAGGGCTCTAGGACAGCCCTTATCTCAGCCACTATATTTACCTGTTTCTGTCTCTGTTCCAGGGAACTGGAGCCACCACAGGCCAAGATCTGGCCCAAGAAGTAGGTGTGTTATCTGCAGGAGCCTTATCACTCTCTGCCTCAATAACTGTCATTTAGGTTCCTGCCTCGCCTCCCTTCCCTGACTGTCCAAGCTTTAACATGGTTTTAAAGCCAGTTCCTCCCCAGCAAGAAGGACGTTGAGGTCCCTGACAGTTTTACAATCACAGGTGGGGGACACAGGCAGGAGGGAGAAGGGCAGGAGACTGCAGTGGCTCTGGGGAGGGCCAGGGAGCAAGAAGATGGAGAAAGAGAGAGGGGAAGGAGGACAGAGAAAAAGAGGAAGAGAGAGAAAAGAGAGAGGGGAGGGGAAAGGAAGGAGGGAGGGAGGCAGGCAGAGCATTTGAAATGTGTAAAATGCCCAGTGAAGGCAGGGTTTACCCTGCGTCCCTGGGCAGCCCCTTTCTCCAGCTCAGCCTGGACCCAGGTCCTGCTTCAGGTCTGCCATGCAGAAGCTGGTGCCTAGAGGGCAAAGCCTGTGCTCTTTCCTGGTCGAGACCCCAGGACCCCACCTATGACTGGCTCCGTGCTGCAGTGGGCGGACCCTGCAATGGGGCCAGACTGAATTCTAAAGCTGGCTTTGGCACCAGCTAGCTGAGGGGCTGTGAGCAAGTTACCAGACCTGTGTGAGTTTCCATTTCCTCTACTGGGGCACGGTTCTAGCAGTACCCAAGTCACAGGGAGAGCTGAATGAGAGGATGGAAGCAGAACTTGGGGTACACAGTGGGAGCTAGAAAAATGGTAGCCCTTTCTGTCTGTGAGCAACACAGCAAAACCTCAGGGGTGAATAAATGAAGCCCAAGATGCCCTGCTCCTCTCACTGTGACTTGTATAACTGGAGGGAGCAGTTGGATGACCCCATGACCTATGGAGCAAGGAGGAGCAGCTGGCAGAGAGGTAGGAGGCACAAATCCACAGTCTGGGGGATTAGGGAGCCTAAGACTTTGCTGTGGGAAATTCTGGGTGTTAGGGAAGATAACGGCTAGGTGACAGAGTACCAGAAATTCTCATTCTGAATTCCAGCGTTCTTTGGAGAACCAGAATCCACAGGTACAGGTTTCTAAGTGCTCTTCGCATTCCAAGTGTCGGAAGTCCAACTCAAACCTTCTTAAGCCATAAGAGGAATATGTTTGGTTCACATGGCCCTGAATTCTGTGAGCTTCAGGCATGGCTAGATCTAGGTACCTAGAAAATATCATCAGAGTAATTTCTGTGTGTGTGTTGTCTCTTGGCTCTGCTTTCTTCTGTGTTGTGTATGGCAAACAGCATCTCCCTAAGCAGTAACCAAGGTGGGGTCTTGCAGCAGCTTCAGGCTGGTACCCTACCCAGGTCCTATCTCCTGTGACAACAGGATACCACTTTCTATAGCATTTCAGCAAAAGCCCTGGGGTCAACATTCATTGGGTGGATTTGGGTCATGGAACAATGACTGAGTCAGTTACAGTGGCCAGGAATGGAATGTTCCCAGTTGTTAGATGTAGTTGGCTGAATAATGCCCTTCACCCCCCACCAAGACAAACAATTCCTAACCCCCAGAATTTGGGAATATGTTACCTTAGATGGCAAAAATGGATTTTGCAGATGTATTTAAATTAAGGATCCTGAGATGGGGACATTATGTGGCTCATCCAGCCGGGCCCAGTATAATCACAAGGGTCCTTATAAGAGGGAGGCAGCCGGAGATGTGATCCCGAAGCAGAGGTTGGCATCATGGGCTTTGAAGATGGAGGGAGGGGCCACCAGCCGAGGAACAGAGATGGTTTCTAGAAGCCAGGAGAGGCAGAGATGGATTCTAACCTGATGTCTCCAGAAGGAGCAAGGCCCTGCCAATACCTTGAATTTGGCCCAGTGAATCTTATTTCAGATTTCAGATCTCCAAAATTGTAGGATAATAAATTTGTGTGTTTTAAGCCACTAATTTATGGTCATTTGTTACAGTAACATTAGGAAGCGATATGCCAGGCCAGCTCACATGCCCCTCCTGGCTGCCTGGTTGGGGGAGGGCGAGACACGGACAGAGCAGCGCAGAAAGCTATGTCCCTGAGAGCAAAGGGAAGCACATCTGTCTGCCAGGAGGAAAGGAGTGGGGGGTGGCTGGCAGAAACGAGAGGGCAGGAGACACAACGATGCAAAGTCACTATGTGATTCCCTTCATGTGGAGTTCAGAGCAGGCAAACTGATGGAGGGAGATCGGAAGGGGTTCGTGCTGGGAGCAAGGCTGATACTGACCACGAGGGAACCAGGGTGTATCTGGGGAGCCAGGGGTGTTTCTCTCTTGATTTGGCGGTGGCCTCGTGGTGTATACATACATAAAGCATCACTGCCATACACTTAAGAAGTGTGCACTCCATACATTTTTCTCTGTCTTAGTCATTCTTCAACTAAATAAAATGATAGCAAACATCCAGGGCAGCAAAAATCCACCATTTGGGCCCAATGAGCTACCTTCTCTGTATGATAATAACATTCATGCATCTCGATACTTGTTCATCTTTAACTACCCACTTTATAGACAAGAAAACTGAGGCCCACATGGTCAGGTGTTTGGCCAGACCCAAGGAGCTCTCCCGACATTCTGCACGGCTCTGACCCCCTTTGAGCCTACCCAGGTATCCTGCTTGCTTGACAGTTTCGGGAAGCTTTCACCGGCAGGGTCTCCTCTCTCTGACGTCAGTTACTCTTCAGGGAAAGTAAGTCTCCTCTCCTTTTTTGGTATTCAGGGTGTTGGAAACTTCTGCTCCCTCAGCCTGGTCTCACCTCCCTGGGACCTGGTGCACATCTGGGGTCTTACTGGTGTGGGGGGGCGGGTACCCTTGTGATTGCTGTGGAATCACAAGACCTCCTAGGGCAACAGACACCTATTCTCAGCAGGTTCTTTGCCATTCACTTCCTTTTATTAATTCAACAAACACTTCCTGAGGGCTTCAACCAGGAATTAAGACCCAGTGGGGAACAAGCCAATGAAGGTCTCTGCCCTCAAGGAACTGCCAGTCCAGACACACAAAAACCAGTGAACCGATGAGAGGACCATGATTGATAGCCACAGCCAATAAGAATGAATGAATGAGGTCACCTGGTGGTCAGGGGGCCACGCTCCCTCCCATCCACCATCTCATTTCTTCTCGAGGACAAACTTGGCCACAGGAGGAAGACAGAATTTGTCTATTTGGCAGAGTTGCAAACCAAGGGGTGGGGTGGGGTAAATAATGCCTCACTTCTCTAACCTCCAAACGGCGACAAAGCCAGACTCAGCTGCCCTCAGAACCCTGAGAGGGCTCCTTGTTTCTGGGGGTGCCCCCACAGCACCCCAGCCTCCCAGAGCCTCCCCACTGACTTTAGGGAGACCTCTGGCTTCTGCACAGCGCATGCGCTAGCACTCTGGAAGGGATGGGGCACAGCAGGGGTTACTGACGCCAATTTTGCTGTCCCTCAGATCAGGGAGCCCAGCTCCGGGATAGGAGGACCATTGCAGCTAGTCAGTGTGCCAGGGACCACCCCCTCCCTCCCTGGGCGGAAAGTGCTGCCAGACACCTGCATGGAGCAGGCTGCCTGGACTTTGGCCTTCTCTGCCTCCCCCACAGCCTCAGGTTCCACCTTCCTCCGGGAGCCTCATATGTCTGTCCTGTCCTCCGTCCAGCCGTCCTGGCTCCCCGGGCATGAAAGCAAGCCCGGTGGTCCTAGCAATCTTCTTGGCAATGCTGCCAGGCCAGGCCTGGGAAACCCAGGGTCAGAGGGGCCCCGACTTGTGCGCAGGTGCTGAGATTCAAACTCAGCCCAGCCTGCCCCCAAGGCTGTGGGCTTTTCTCGCAGCCCTCACACTGACAGGGGTGTCCGAGGAAAGGACCTTGCTCCCCAGGGTGAGCACCGTGGCTGACAGGGGCACAGGCCCACCCAAGGAGTGTGAGGTACATGAATAAATGAGGTGCCGAACAGTGCTGTCCACAAGAGCCACTGGCCACATATGAATTTGGAGTAGGGGATTTGCTACTAGTGCAGCTAAGGAACTGTGCTTACCATTTTATTTTATTTTATTAAAATTTAAATTTAAAAAGCAACACACAGTTTAGATTTTGGAAAACTTAAGTGTGTTTGGAACAAATTGGTTATAATATCAGTACCAGGAATCCACTTCTCAATGGCAAATTTTATGAACTCTAAATACAGGTCAAGTATTTTTGATGAAAATGTAGCTTCCAAATTGAGATGTACCAGCAGTGTGAAACACACACCAGATTGCAAAAACTTAGTACGAAAAAGTATGTATATATATATATATATCTCAACATTTTTGTATATTACGTAGTGCAATTTGTATATTATTTGGGGCCAGTGCCCTAAAATGTGTAACTTTGACATGCAGATTTTATGTCCAGTTGAAAACAAGTCTCAAAAGACTCAGAAACTTTGACCCTCTCCCGCACTGCCTGAAAGAACTTAGATGAGGACCTGCGAGGAAGAGAGAAGAGAGCTGTCACTATGGAAATTTACATTCTAACATGACCTAGGAGGGTAGAAAGTAAACATTCAGTAGTCTGTTAGAATTCCTCTCTGGGTCCCATCGTCTCTTTGAGGCCCAGCGAACATTTATTTACCGAACATTTACTCTTCTCCATCTTCGGTGAATTGTTTTTCTTCCCTTTGAAGTCCCTCTCTCCTTCTCCTTAGTTCCAGAGAACACAGATTCCTCATTTTGCATGATTCCCTTTGGAATCTCATATCTGTGTGGATTCCCCATTGCACGCAATTAAATTTGATTTTCTCCCATTAATATGTCTCATGTCAGTTTGGTTTCTTAGACCAGCTAGAAAATCTTTGAAGGGTAGAGGAAAATTTTTCCTCCCCAACAATGGCATGTGGAAACCACATTGGAAATATTGGCTTAAATAAAAATATAAAAGTTGAGTTAGTTTCATTTGCTTCTTTTCACTTTTTAAAATGTGACATTAGAACATTTTCCATATTACATTACCTGTGTGTCTTGCATTACAATTCCATTGTGCACTGCTGGGCTGGGGAGTGACTTGGTCAGGGTACCTTCATCCCTTTTTCAAACACTTCGCATCCTTGATGTTATCTGATCCTTAAAACCGTTCTGTGTAAACTGAGGCACAGAGGCTCACACAGGTAGTAGGTGGCAGATACGAGCCTTGATCTCAGGTCTCCTGATCATGCAGCCAGAGTGTTTCAGGCACAGAAAGTCTTGGGTAATATGGAGCAGAGGTGACCCTGACAGCCAGATGGCAGGGGTTGATACTGCCTGGAGGGCAGCCTGTGGAAAACTAGGCTATACTATACACAGTTGGTACATTTTAAGACATATAGCATCTTTGTTACCACACTTCAGCACCTACAGAGCAGTTTACAGCCTCTGTCATCTCTTTTGACTCTCAAAACTCACCAAGACCCACATCGCCATTTTCCAGAAGAACTTGAAGTTCAGAGAGTCCAAGGGACTTGCCCAAGATCACACAGCCAGGAGGTGATAGAACCAAGACAAGAGAATCTGGGTATTCTGAGTGTGTCTGTCAATTCCCTTCCCACTTTGTGCTTTAATCAGAGCTTATCTAGTAGGCTGACCTCTAAGTAGAGCACCTGCATTACCTCACTTAATCCATTCCTCCCTAACAGGGGCTCTCATTACCTCAGTTCTAAGACAAGCAGACGGAGGTGTAGTTGCTTGCTTGGTGCTGTATGGCTAGAAATCAGCAGAGATGGGGTTGGAATCCCAGGGCATTATGGAGCCTGGGTTCGGAGGCCTTTAACACTGTGTGAACGACCTGGGAGAGAGTGGAGTGAGTGGTGTGTGGAGCAGGGAGCGCTCCTGACACCAAGGCCTTTGGGCGATGCCTTGGCCTCTGGGTTAGGAAGTCCCTGGGGGCAGTGAGCCTGGGGCAGGAGTGTGAGCTGGGAGTTTTAGGGGATGGCTGTGGCCAAGGTCCCGGGAGGGTCTCTAGGGCGCGAGCTCAGGTTCGGGGTCCCAGGTGGGAGACGGCTACAAGCCAGGTGAGAGAACACAGTGTGATGCGGAGAGGAAAGGACAGAGAGGTAGTTATAAGGCCTGGCTGCGGGGCCAGCTCGTCGGATGCCGCCCATGAGCAGAGGGAGCAGGAAGGATGGCAGCCACGCTGGGAAGAGAGGAGCCGGGGTGGGGAAGGGGCTCACCCACCGTCAGCAGGCCCCTCCTCAGCTGACAGAGACTGCTGCAGAGAGACGCGGGACAGAAGACTCAGGGCCTGGGGTGTCCCTCTAGCCAACTCGGGGTTGCAACATGGCCCTGCTCCTCAGGGGCCTCAGGGTTAACTGACCCGTGGCTTAATTCCTTGAAGCTGCAGCCGCGGCCTGCCGACCAACCCAGGACACCGAACATGCCCTGTCTCAGAGTTACAACCAGACTGAGGACAGGAAAGATGCCTCTGGCCAGTGTCTTCTAATCCATAAACACTAGCTTGAAGGAAGGGACAGAAACCCCGAAGGTGTGGGGGGAGGCGGGGCGGAGGACTGTGTTCCTGGAAGACAAACATGTGATTAACTTTGAAGAATGCATCAAAATAGCTCTTTTTGGTAACAGCAATAAGTTTACTTATTTAAAGGAACTACATATTTAAAACCGCAAAACACCCACACTCCTCCTGTGCTGTTCTTCTTTCCTAATGTTTTTTTTTGTAGCACCAATCGCTGTGTAATATTCAGTTCCAAGTAATATACAGATTTATTTTGCCTAAAATCTGCCTGCCCAAAGTGCACTGTCAATTCATGAGAGGAGGACTATTTGGACTGTTTTATTGACTGGACTTGCAGTGCCTAGAACTGTACCCGGTGCATGGAAGGTGCACAGTAATCATCGGTTCAATGCATGAATGGAAGAGCAGTAACAATAAAACTGCGACAGAATAATATATTCCTGCAGTGTCCACGGCAGAAGGTGAGGAGGAAGCTAGGAGGCTAACCTGTCCCCTGGTGTCATGCATCTGACATGCTTTGGTGTCCACGCCCTGGGCTAGGGGCTTTAGAGGAGGGGTTTCATCAAGGAGAGACATCAGGTAAAAAAGAACACGGTTCCCTAACACAAGTATCCAGCTAACATAGCCAGGTGTCAGATAATACAGGGCAAGCTAAGCTCAATGCTATGAGCAAGGTGGTAAGTGTGGTTGTCTACAAGGAGAGGGAGTGATGGGAGGGGAGGGAAGGACGTCCTGGCTTGTTTTGTATGCTTGGGGTCCCCATCTGCTTCTCCCCACCCCACCCAGCTCCTCTGTTTGCCCTGGAGATAGTCATCCATGCTTCGAAGCTGGCTGGTCACTACATGGAATCTGGAAGCTCTTTGAGGAGTTAGATGGTTAAGGACATGCTGAGATGGAACTAGGCAGGCAGTGTCAGGCTGGTGGTGGTGGGCAGAGAGTCCTGGAAGGGGCAGCTCAAGTCCGTGGCTGGTGGGGGATGAGGGGTGGGGGATTTGCCACTGGAGCCAAATCTCCCCCTCAGTCGGAATGGAGAACCCTGGGTTCTAAAGCTGGTAGGGCCCTGTTCCAACCCAGCAAACTACCTCCTGGCTCTGTGACCTTGAGCCAGATACTTCTTTTCTCCAGACTTTGGTTTTCCGCACACACCCGTGCACACACAATTGTTATATTTTTGCGTGAATATTAAATAGCATACAGGTAAAGTTCCCTTGCCCTGCTGTAAGCTTGCCTATTAAATCTTTTTTTAAAACAAACAATACTCAGGTGACATATGCTCATTGCAAAATGATTTGAAAATATAAGTGATCAAAAGAAAAAATGAAAAATTGCCCATTATCAAGAGAATGAGAAGACAATGCAAAGGCTAGGAGAAAACATTTCCAAAGGACATATTTAATAAATATTGTTATCTAAAATATACAAAGAACTTTTAAAACAACAATAAGAAAATAAACAATCCAGTTAAAAATCAGGCAAAAGACCTGAACAGGAATCTTCACCAAAGAAGATAGACTGAAGGCCAAAATACATATGAAAAGATGCTCAACATCATATGTCATTAAGGAATTGCAAATTAAAACAACAGTGAGATACCACCACCACACATCTATCAGAATGGCAATTATCTAAAACACTGTCAGCACCAAACTGGCGAGAATATGGAGCAACAGAAACTCACTCATTGCTGGTGGGAATACAAAATGGTGTAGTTTCTTTGGAAGACGTGGTGGTCTTACAAAACTTACCATACTCTTAACCTATGATCCAGCCATTACACACCTTTGTAATTACCCAAAATGCAGACTTACATCCACACAAAAACCTGCACAGAAATGCTCATGGTAGTTTACTCAAAATTACCAAAAATTGGAAGCAACGAAGATGTCCTTCAGTAGGTAAGTGGCTAAATAAACTGTGGCCCATGCAGACACTGGCATTTTATTCAGTGCTAGAAAGAAAGGAACTATCAAGCCATGAGAAGACATGGAGGAAACTTGAACGCATATTACTCAGTGAAAAAGCCAGTCTGAGAAGGCTGCATACTGTGTAATTCCAACTCTATGACATGCAGGAAAAGGCGAAACTCTGAAGACAGTAAAAAGATCAGTGGTTTCCAAGGACTAGGGGTGAGGGAGGGATGCATAGGTAAAGCACAGAAGATTTGTAGGGCAGTGAAACTGCTGTATATGATACACAATAGTGGATACATGTCATTATATATCTGTAAAAACCCATAGAATATACAAAGCCAAGAGTGAACCATAATGTAAATTATGAACTCTGAGTAATAATGATGTGTCAATAATGAATGAATGAACCCAAACTAATAGTGATAGTATTTTGCTGTATAAAATTCCAGACATTTTTCCGCACACAAGTGTATCCCACATATTTTTACATGTAAATGAGATCTTACCATACACATGATTTTGTAATCAGTTTTATCACTTAATAGACTGTAACCATCTCTCCAGGGCAATACAAAGAAATACTCTTTAGTATCTTTTAACAGCTGTGCAATATTCTGCCACTTGGATAGACCATCATTTATTAAACTCTGCTCTTCTTTTGTCCTCTGGGTTGATTTCAAGTTGTTGCTGTCAGACACAGCAACAGGCATTCTGTATGCACGTCTTTTACCAGGTGACTGTTTGTCAGGATTGATTTTAAATTGGTTTGCACAGAACAGAGGAAGGTGGTGATGATGTCATCTGAGTTTGTGGTAACAGAAAGATAAGGCCTCCTCTCAGCTCCAGGGGCATTTCAGTGACGGGGTTCTCTGTGGCCCACCTCCTGCGGGAAATGTTCCCATGAGTGTATTGGAAATGTCTGCCCTGGGCCAGCCTTGGGGTCAGGGTGACTGTACTGCCAAGCCCCACATCCGGCCTGGCCAGTTCAACATGGCAGGCAGAGGCGGGGCTTGTCCTGTCACCACTGACCGACCACACAGCAACGAAGGCAGCTGGGCCTGGGTGTGAGGCCTGGGGTTACCATTTGTTAGCTGCATGTCTCTGGTGAAATGACTTAACCCCTATGACTTTTGATGTGCTCATCTGTAAAATGGACACAATAACAGCACCGACCCCTGGGTTTGTCTTGAGGATTCATGGAGACAAAGCAGTGATGCTCCCGGAGCACTGTGTGACGCGCCTGGCACAGCTGGGAGCATCTCCCTATTTTAGCTGGCAACAGTTTCACCTCGGTAGGTGGGTTGTTCTGGGAAATGTGTTGGGAGCTGAGACAGTGGGCTTTGGGTCCAAAAGTTATTGTAGAAAGAGACAGTGCCACTCCCTTGAGGGGTGTCATCACTCCCTTGGTGGGGCCTGTCCCTCAGGGTGGGAGGAGGGGCTGAGAGACGCAGCTGTGGCCCCCAAGAACTCATGTGCCGAAGTCACTGCATACCCTGAGACTCAGTGTCCCCACCAGGAACCCGAGGTGAGAGCCTTGATCGCCAGGCCCTCACAGCTCTAACAGTCTAAAATCACTTCCCAGAAATGTTAAATACAATTATCTACCCCAGAGGCTCGCAAACTATAACCCACAGGCCAAATCCATGGCCCCCAACCCCCACCCCTACTCTGGTCTATTTACATAGAGCCCTCTAGCTAAGAACAGGGCTACATTTTTAAGTGGTAGAAAAAAAATCAAAAGAATAATACTATATTTGTGATAGGGAAAATTGTGTAAAATTCCAGTTTTAGTACCTATAAAATATAGTTTTATTGGAACACAGCCAAGCTCAGCTCATTCATTTATATATTATTTGTGGCAGCTTCAGGCTATAAAGGCAAAGGTGAGTAGTTGGCATGGAGACCATGTAACAAGCAAAGCCTGAAATATTTACTATTTGAACTCTACACATAATGCTTGCTCCCTGGCCTAGAGGTGACATTTCAGATTATTCACAGTCCTTGTAATATTTTGCATCTTTTTCCTCCACAGATTGCTGCTTCCAAAGACCAAGACAATTTAGAAACAAAATGATGTCTCAACAATGCCTTCAGCTTGGCCCAGCTGCAGCGGGGAGGCCCTGATGAGTGGCCAGACCCAGCCCAGGCTCTGTGGGGTCTGCTGCAGGGAAGGGTACCTAGGTCCTTCCAGCAAGTATTGTAGGCTCGACACCAGCCTCCCGCCCACCTACATGCTTACCTGCAGAGATGGAGTTAACACATCTCTGATTCCCAACTTCAAGCTCTATTACAAAGCCAGTCATCAAGACAATTTGGTGCTGGCACAAGAACAGACCCATAGACCAATGGAACAGAATAGAGAGTCCAGATATTAACCCAAGCATATATGGTCAATTAATATATGATAAAGGAGCCATGGACATACAATGGGGAAATGACAGCCTCTTCAACAGCTGGTGTTGGCAAAACTGGACAGCTACATGCAAGAGAATGAAACTGGATTGCTGTCTAACTCCATACACAAAAGTAAACTTGAAATGGATCAAAGACCTGAATGTAAGTCATGAAACCATAAAACTCTCAGAAGAAAACATAGGCAAAACTCTTGAATATGAACATGAACAACTTCTTCATGAACATATCTCCATGGGCAAGGTAGAAAAAAATTAAAAGAATAATATTTTTATGATAGGGAAAATTGTGTAAAATTCCAGTTTTAGTATCTATAAAATGAAAGCAAAAATGAACAAGTGGGACTATATCAAGCTGAAAAGCTTCTGTACAGCAAAGGACATCATCAGTAGAACAAAAAAGCATCCTATAGTATGGGAAAATATATTCATAAATGACATATCCCATAAGGGATTGACATCCAAAATATACAAAGAGCTCATGCACCTCAACAAACAAAAAGCAAATAATCCAATTAAAAAATGGGCAGAGGATCTGAACAGATACTTCTCCAAAGAAGAAATTCAGATGGCCAACAGACACATGAATAGATGCTCCACATCACTAATCATCAGAGAAATGCAAATTAAAACCATAATGAGATATCACCTCACACCACTTAGGATGGTCAACATCCAAAAGACAAACAACAACAAATGTTGGTGAGGATGTGGAGAAAGGGGAACCCTCCTACACTGCTGGGGGGAATGTAAATTAGTTCAACCATTGTGGAAAGCAGTATGGAGGTTCCTCAAAAAATAAAAATAGAAATACCATTTGACCCAGGAATTCCACTCTTCGGATTTACCCTAAGAATGCAGGAGCCCATTTTGAAAAAAACATTTGAACCCCTGTGTTTATCGCAGCACTATTTACAATAGCCAAGAAATGGAAGCAACCTAAGTGTCTATCAGGAGATGAATGGCTACACAATGGAATATTATTCAGTCATAAGAAGAAAACAAATCCTACTGTTTGCAACAACATGGATGGAGCTAGAGGGTATTATGCTCAGTGAAATAAGCCAGGCTGAGAAAGACAGGTATCAAATGATCTCACTCATCTGTGGAGCATAAGAACAAAGGAAAACTGAAGGAACAAAACAGCAGCAGAAGCACAGAACCCAAGAATTGATTAACAGTTGCCAAAGGGAAAGGGACTGGAGAGGGTGGGTGGGAAGGGAGGGATAAGGGGAAATAAGGGGTATTACGATTAGCACACATAATGTAGGGGGTGGGGGGCAGGAAGGCAGTGTAGCACAAAGACGAGTAGTGACTCTATAGCATCTTACTATGCTGATGGGGTATGTGGTGGGGACTTAATAATGGGGGGAATCCAGTAACCACAATGTTGCTCATGTAACTGCATGTTAATGATACCAAAAAAAAAATTAAAAAACAAAACAAAACCTGTTCTCCTTCAGTCAACACAACCAAAGTTGGTTCAAGTAAAAAAAAAACAAACAAAAAACAAAAAAAACACACGTCTCTGAGAAGCCTAAAAAAGTGTCAAAGAAGAAAAATCTGCCCAGACAGATCTGAGTTCCAACTCCATTTGCCGATTTCTTAGCTGTGTGAGCTTGGACAAGTTAAATAACTACTCTGAGACTCGGTGCTGATCAGTAAAATGAGGAAAATATTATCTATCTGTATTAGTCTGTTAGAGATGCCATAACAAAATGCCACCGACTGGCTGGCTTAAGCAACAGAAATGGATTTTCTTGCAATTCTGATGGCTAGAGCCCAAGATCAAGGTGTCCGCTGAGTCAGTTTCTTTTGAGGCCTCTCTCCCGGCTGGCAGTGACCATCTTCTCCCTGAGTCCTCCATGGTCTTCCCTCTGTACCTGTCCTTACCCTGATTTCCTTTTGTATAAGAACACCAGCCATAGTAGATGAGGGCCCCCCAATGATCTTATTTTATTTTAATCACCTCTTTAAAGATCCTACCCCCAACTACAGTCATGGTCTGAGGTCCTGGAGGTTAGGATGCCCACATATGAGTTGAGGGGGACACAATGCAGCCAACAGGGTGCATAGGGTGCTGGAAGGACTGAATGAAATCAGGAGTGCACTGCACAGTTCCTGGAATATCAGTGAGTCATTGGTAAATGTTAATGCTAATTTCCATTTGTAATGATTATTACTGGTGCTGTGATGCAGCCTTCCCGGTGTGTGTGGAAGAGCACTGGAGGGACTTCCTCAGGGTTGGGGGGTCTTTTTAGTGGCTGTCAAGCAGCCCCACTGGGTGCAGCCTGTTCACCACGTAACTCCAGGGGGTACCGCTCATGTTGTTACTTTGCATCTGTGTGTTAATTGGGACAATTTTTCTGGCAGATATCAGAGGAAGTCACCTTTTCTCAAGTCCCCACAAAGGTGTAATGTTGCTCCTGATTCTGGTGACAGAATTTGGTCAGAGAACACAGGGCAGAGAGCAGAACCTGGCACATAGTAGGCACTCAGCATGTCTGTGTTGGATTAATGAGCGAAAAGAGTACCTCTCCTGACTACGCGATAACATCAACTGCGTGAGGGCAGGAGCATTTTCTGTCTCAGACACTGAGGAATTCTGGCCCCTACCCAGTTTCTGGTGCATAGTAGGTGCTCAGTAGGTATTTCTGAATGAAATAAACGAATCCTTTTCAGCAGCCATCCTTTAGGTCCTTTAAACAAGTCTTCAGCACCTTCCATAGGGACTCTAAGGAGGGACTCAGCATGTATTTATTGAGCACCTACTGTGTGTCAGCTGCTTTCTCATTCCTTGTGGCCTTTCCTCTTGCCACCCCTTCCCCTCACCCTCGTGGCCATGGACTTTGAACCCCAGTCAGATCCAGCCAGTACAGTGCTGAGTTACACTTCCTGATCTTCCCAGAGCAGTAGATAAATAGGCTCAGTAGCTTGCTTGGCACATAGTGGGTGCTCCATAAATATGACTACCTTTCCCCCCACCCTCGGATGGTTGGAATCTTCTCTCCATTGCAGCCATGAACTCCAGTGTTTGCCCTGCAGCCCCAGAGGTGGAGGAAGAGAGGGAGCGTCCAAGCGGAGGAAGGGGAGGGGAGGGAAGCTCCAGTCAGGCCGAATACAGGGGCCAGAGGTGCCTCCTCTCAACCAGAACCCTCGCTTGGGCACTTGGGGAAAGGCAGTTGCCTTCTCCCTCACTGGCGCAGGCTGCAGCCCGGCTCACAGGTGGCTCTGGGGAAGCCATGCCTCAGGGTACATGCGGGAGCTGCCCTGAGCTCCAGGCCGGAGGCTGTGTTGGGCGCCTAGCCCAGGGCTGAATGAGCCCTTTTTGTTTCTGTAACAAACGCAGTCCTTGTCTGCAGGCTTGTGTTCTTGTGTCCCCAGGCTGTTTCTGTTTTCCTGTCCTCCCCCAAAGCTCAGCCCCAGGGAGGTGACTCCAAGAGCCCTGGGCTTCCAGAATTCCCAGAACACCCTCATCTCTCCCCAGCCTGGGAAAGCGCCTGGGGTCCAAAAGGAAGAGGGCTCTGTACCCATTGCACACTGACTTGGGAGGACAAAACCTGTCCACAAAGCAAGGACTGGCCTTCAGGAAATGCTAACTACCGCCCGGGTGCTTTACTGGGGGGTTGGCCTGAGTTCTCAGGCCAGCGCCGCCTGTAGGGCACAATTAGCCACGCTCGACAGATGATGTCACCACCCTGCTTCAGACCCTTCGAGGCTCAGCTTTGCTTGCCAGAATGCAGAGCTTGAGGCCCTGAGAGCTCAGTGCCTTTCCAGCGACAGTGGCTGAATTTGAACTTGGACCTGACCACCTGTCTGCCCCCAGCCTCAGGTGAGGACTCAGACTCGGCATGGGCACCACCCCACTCAGCATCAGCTCCCTCATTCTGTTACCCACTACCACCCAGGGACGCAGAACCATCCCAAGCCTCCGGGTCTTGCTTTGCATCTCTGTAAAACAGAGGCAGGAGTGAAGCCACCTACCTCAGCGAGTGTGGTCAGGATTCCTTCTGAGGAAGCTCTCAGGCCACTGCCCAGGCAATAGATTCCAGCTGTCCTGTGTCCTTATCCTCAGAAAGCCTCAGGGAGATGCTGTACTTATTCCCATTTCACAGATGAGGCCACTGACCACTGACCAAGGGCACTGACTACTAGAAACTTGAGTGCACTGGGAATCTGCTTCCTGCAAATGCACCACCCTAGAGTCCATCCTGGACTGAGGAGGTGGAAGTGGAGGCCACCTCCGATGCCCAGATTTGCAGAGGCCCCGGAGGGCAGAGGAGGGCTGCGTGTGAGGGCGGATCAAAGGGACAACCGGAGCTTGGTGGGCTCGCAGACCATTTTCCCTGACGATGGGGAGTGAACACCTCCCCCTTATTTCTGGGTTTCTCTGCCAAACCCTTGCACCAGGCATTTCCGAGGAACTCAGATGTCACGGGGCATTCTGAAAGTGGGCCTAGGAAGGGTTGATGTGGCCCAACTGGCAGCAGACACTAGAAACTGTCCCCCTACTTTGCTTTGAGTCCCTACTCCTGCCTCCACACAGTGCCAGCCTCACTGACACCGGTCAGCTCCCTCCCCGTGGCACCTCTCCAGCTCCTTTCCTGCCCCCTCCCAGAGCTACTGGCTCCCCCCCACTCACTGGGCAGAACACAAGGCCTCCAGATAAGGGCAGATCCTCCAGGGTTAAGGCCTCTCTAGTCCCTGACCCCATCCAGGGGCTAAGGGCTCGCCCAGGCTCAGCGAGATGGCCCCAGGAAGCACACCCTCCTCCACCAGGCAGGGTCCTTGCCAGAGGATTCTGCCAATGCATACCCCCTCTCTAGGGAGGGGCAGGGGCCCGAGGGGGTAGAGGGTCCCAGTGAGAGGCATCAGGCATGGCTGCATCAAGCACCCTAAAGGCAGTCTTTGGGGCTCTGCTTGGTGTTGTGGGGGGTCATGGGCAAGTCACTGAGTCTGGGGCCCCAGTGTCCTCCTCTGTAAAAGGAGGGCCCTGCGATTCCAGGCCCACATCGCCATCTGTCCCATCCCAGCTGGGCATGTGCCTTTGTCACCTCTCCATCCCTAGGGCCCCTGGCCTTCCAAGGAGCGCCATCTTTGAGCTGGCATTTAGTGACACTACTCAGGACACAGCACGCCAAGCATGTCACACGGATTTTCTCATTTCACACTCACAGCACAGTCACGGCGGCCCTTTGGCCCATGAGAGAGCCGAGGCTGACAGGGGAAACGGAGGCCAGCCCAAGTCCCTGAGCTGCCGGTGGAGCCGCAGCTCACAGCCAGGCAGGCTGGCTTCAGGACCTGCCAACTTACCCACCACGCTGGCCATGGGGGCTGCTCAGTCACGGCTTGTGGAGAGTGCTCAGCCCGGGCTGTGGAGAGAATTAAATACACAAAGAAGCTGACATAAGGCTGGTATACAGTAGAAGTTCAATAAATCATATTGGTTTGAGGTAAAGCCATGAAGAACCCAACATCCCAGGGCGCTCAGAATGTGTCTGTTCTGGGGTCCTGAGTTAGCCCTGCAGGGACTGGGAATCCAGGCCAGTGACATCGTTCCCAGTTCCCATGGCGAAGGTGGCTGTTGGCCTCACTGAGCCTGAGGTAGTGTCCTGCACGCGGCGGGGGCTGCAGTGTGAATCCGGGTAGGGCTTGCTGGTTTGAAGAGAGTTGTTTTCCAGTTAAGTGTTGGTTTGCTAGAATTCTGTCTTGTGTCTCCAGTAGGAGGGGGTACTGAGCATGGGACTTAGAACCTGGGGAGCAGCCAGAGCAGTCAGCCCGACCTTCAGAGCTCTGGCCATGGAGCAGCCGAGTTTCTGGAAGCGGCCACTGCCTGGAGGACATGTGGTGAGGGAGGGACCTTACCCTTCCTTGAGCAGCTTCAGGAATAATAATATTGATCATAGACAACTGCCAACATTTACTGAGTCTGTATTATTAGGACTGTTCTAAGCACCTTGCATGAATCAACTCATAGGTGAGATTGTCACTATTATTATTCCCACTTATACATAAAGGAACTATGGCACAGAGAGGTTAGAACGTTTGCAGAAGGCCACACAGCTGGTAAGCGTCAGAGCTTGGCTTTGAACCCGGGCTTTGGGGTTTCAGTGTGTTTTCTGGTAACATGTTCTTGCCTTGCTGCCTCTCATGCTGAGCCAGGCACTAGCTAATTTTTCCTAGCCACAGAAAAACCGGGGAACAATGTTTAATGTATTTTTTTTTTTCTGATTCTCACAGCAACTTTTTATGCACCCAGAGATGAGCAAGATACCTCCCCCACCCTTGAGGGACGTAAGTCTACACAGGGAGGAAACATGAACACACAGCTTCACTGGCCCCTTCTCACAGTTTGTGAGCCTGGGCCAGGGGAGCTGAGCAACCGGTCCAGTTCCCACGGCTGGTGAGGGATGAAGGTGAGATTCCACCCCAGGTTAAGCCGACGCCTCTCCACACTCCCCAGGTGTGAACTTTCCATGCTCCCAAGAACACACCCAGGCAGCAACTCCAGCCGTGTGCCAATATCCAATGGGCCCCAGATGGGAAGAAACTCCATTTGTTCTCTGGGCTTCCGTGAGAAGCATGTCTGGTCCCTTATTGGAATGTCTAGGGGACAAACTGGAGCCCTGCGTGAAAAAGCCTCTCCTTTGAAGAGGAAGCTTACCCTTCAGTACCAGTATTCATATTTCTCTGGGGGCGCTTCTCTGGTAGGACAGAGACCAAGAGTTGAGGCCCAGGTTGGTACGGGACAGAGGAAAGCAATCTCTTTGATTTTGTTTCTGTCCTATCTAGAGCCCGAAGTGCTTCAAGGGAAATACCCCCGGTGCTTGCGCTTTCCCACACGGCAGGCAGCAGGCAGCATCTCTGCGGCATAATATTACCCTTTGGATTCACTCCAGATTCCCCCACAAATTCACATCAATGAAAATCCAAAAGGATCCAGTGTTTACGTAAGACTCTGCTCTTCTCCTTCTCGCTCTTATAAACTGAGGCTGTAGAAAAAGGAGGGGAGAAAGGAGACAGTATGTTCTACATTTCCCACCTCCTTGTCTTTGTCTGAATGTTTGCATGAAAATGAACAAAAGGAACAAAAAAAAGAAAAGGAAACAAAAGGAAGATTTATGTTGCTGGGAAATGAATCCACCCTAGAGGAAAAAACAGGTTAGTGTCCTAAGCCTTCACCTAGGATAATGCCCCTCAGAGATCAAGAAGTCAAACAGGTATCAGTATTCACCTTCCTGCCTTCACCCTAATGATCTCGTTGGGGAATACGGCCCCTGTCAAATCTAGGACTCTAGAATCATACACGAGTTGTTTGTGTTTTTTCCCTTTCCTAAAAATGGTAGAGATGATAGCACAGAATTTATGATCACACACACCTGGATCCCAATCCTGGCTCTGCTCCTTGGTAAGTAAACCTCCTATTTACTTAACCCACTGGATTTTGAGTTTTCCATTGAATGGGCCTGGATCCAATTATAATTGATAACTTCTCCTCCCCTTCTAGTCCCACTTCTTGACATGACTGGTATTAATAATCACATCTTTCTACAAGTTTCTGTATGCTCATAGCAATGGGACTTTGGGACATTTCTGCATCTCAGACTCCTCTTGCGAAGGGGAAGGGGACGTCATACCCCCCGTGGGGTTACCATGAGGTTTAAATGGGACAACGTGTGAAATGCCTGGTTGTCTCATGGTGTGTGCTGGGAAAAGTTAGTTCCCTTCCCTTTTAAAAGCCTTCGTTAACTGGATGTTTAAAATTGTAAAGCAATTGCTTTGCATTGCGTTTAGCTAGATAACACGGAAGTCTATTTCCAAAGAAGTTAATGATCTTCTTGTGGCAGGCTATCCAATATCCATTCTCCATTTCTTTCTTAGTAACAAAACTTTCATATTATTGGGGCTGCCCAATGTAATAAAATACAATATGATGCAATATAATTATTGTGTCCAACTTAAAAATTACATTTCCCAGCCTCTTTTGCAATTGAATAGTTGGTAGGACTTCTGAGACAGCTCCCTAAAAGAGGCATAAACTTCCACGTGCCTGTCTTGATGGACTGTTAGAGCATCTTAGACCACAGGTGGCCTGGAGGCTAGAGGCCGTTAGCCAAGGATGATGACGCAGAAAGACAGAGCCTGAGTTGATGACTATCAAAGGACCACCATGTTAGTTCTAGACCATCTATTTCTGAACTTCCTTTGGTAAGAGAAAACTAAACCTCCTATTTACTTAAGCCACTGGATTTTGAGTTTTCCATTGAATGGGCCTGGATCCAATTATAATTGATAACTTCTCCTCCCCTTCTAGTTCCGCTTCTTGACATGACTGGTATTAATAATCACATCTTTCTACAAGTTTCTATGTGCTCATAGCAAGAATCATTTATGTATGTATGCATATAAGGTGGTGCCATGCTGTATACCACACTTAGTAATTGCTTAACAATATATATCAAGATCACCCCGGACACACAAATCTCTAATATAACCTGATATACAAAGGAGGATTCTAATTGCTTTTCTTCAAGTAATACAGACCTTGCTGCAATAGACATCTGGCACGAATATCCTCAGCACTGCACTTCTGTGTTTTAGCAAAGACTGCCACAGGGGGATTACTAGTTCCTGTCCTTTTCAAGCCTCCCCACACTTTTTCCTTTTGTAGATGAGGCAACAGAGGTCCTAAAAATGATGCGCCAGAGAAGACAGTAGAAACAATGCCTCCAGAATCACCCTCGCTGTAAACCCAGTTCTGCACTCCTATTATCCAGTGTTCTGTAGCACTAAGTATTTGTTGAAGGGATAGCCATATGATCTTTATATAAATAGTTCTCTACCAGTCTCTGTTTGAACATATCTGATAGCAGGGAGCTCACTGCCTCTCTTCATCTGGAGAGACTATCAACTGCTAGAATTTTCTTTCTTGCATTGTGTTGCAATCTGTTCCTATGAGAGTGTCTTTTCCTTTTGAAGAATGACACTTCTAATCATGACCATGAATAATTATGACTATGAAACCTCCACTTGCTATTCTGAGTTCCAACTTCTGGGGTCTCCGAAAGCTGGCCTACTTCTTCAAAGAATAAGTGGGACTCACCAAGGCGGACACAGGAACAGCATTCCATGTTATCCCTTTGGGGCTCTTGACACTCAGATGCTTCTCACAGGTGGCCATGCACTAGCCATCAGGCAAGGAACCTGGCTCTGGGGGTTCAAAGAGCAACAGACACAGTCCCTGATCTGACGACGGTCATTCTCCAGGACTGAATTTCACAGCAGTGGGGCCCCTCCTCCGACAAACTCAGCTTTGGGGTGACGTGAAAACCCACAGCAATGGCCACAGGAGCATAGTTAGGAATGTGTGAAGTTAGAAAAGGAGAGCATGAGGGTGGGATTGAAGACTCATTGGGGAGAAGTAACGGGAAATAAAGTTGGCTAAGGAGGTGCACAGCCTGTCCTCAACCAAGGGAAGAAATCACTTACTCATTAAACATTGATTTATTTTCCCTGGAAAGGTTCCTTCCTCATGACCAGTCACATTCCCATGAGTGTCTCTCCACTGGCTCTCTCTCTTGTGTAGAGACAGTATTTAGAAAAACAGGCTGATAGAATACAGTGTCTAGAAGCTTTTCCCCTCCTGACATTCCAAGGAGGCCTGTTGACTTGGTCATTACATCACCAAGAGGGATCCTAGCAAGAAATCTCACTCTTATAATACAGGGTAATTCGGTGGTAAACTAAAAGTTAAAGCCAATGGTTTAGACAATATAAGGGGGCAGGTCATCCTTTGGATTAGAAAGAGCATGGAATCTAAAGCCAAAAAGTCTTGAAATGGAATCCTGTCTGTCTCATGGCTGGTGGTGTGTGTGTGTTGGGGGTGGGGGTGGGGGCAGGGGGCGTGGCCATATCACTTCTCCTAGTTTCGTTTCTGTCTTGCAAAGAGAGAAGAGAATGGAACCTACGTAAAAGAAATCTGCAAGAAAGTCAATAGAATAACCTCTGCAAAGCACATGGCCTGGGGACCTCTCTTTGTATTTTCACTTGGCACGGCATGGGCATGTATGATGACCGTTTTCCCTATTCTTGCTGGGTGGCTGGAGACATGCATTAATCTTCAGAAGGTAAAATGTGAAGCAAGTGGGTTAGAAAAGGCACAAGATTAGGCACAGCCTTAGAGGTCCAACATTTCCCCTGAGCCTTTGTTCAAATCCAGTGATGCATATATGTGCCATGAAGTCACCAAGCCAGTGGGTTTGGGTCAGAGATTTGGTTCTCCTACCTGACATTCAACTGACGGCACTTGCTATACACCAACAGCTAATGGGACAGAAGCAACCCACGTAGGGGAAAGGTCCTGAAGTCTTGTCCTGGTTTTGTCTCTAAGCACCTATGTGACCCGAGGCAAGTCAGTTAATCTCTCTGAACATCAGGTTCCTGCTGTGTAGAACGGGGTTGGGGGGGGGGGAGTCCTAAAGACTTTTCTCTGCCTCCAAGAAGAATTCTTGGATGTGAAATGCTTCATAAAATTGCTTAGTGGTGAGGACGTAAGGGTTTCTTAGAGAGCGATTCTGCAGACAGTGAGAATATTCGGTCTTAGGGACCACTGGGGACTGAGTTTTTCCCCTTTGCTTTATGTGAGGAGGAGAACCCCATGTAGATGACACCAGTTGACTCCTCAGGCTGCACCTTTGCCTTCCAAATTCTTAGCCTCATACAAGACCAGAATCTTGAGGCCGTGGGGCTGTCATATCACATGCTGATGGTCAGTGATTAGCAGCCTGACCCTGCTTTGGTGAGGGCGGGAGAGCTCAGGGTTATAAGATCTCTGTCCACTGAGGTGAGTGTGGTAGACCAAGGACCTCCTCAGATAATCAGCTGATATCCACAACAGGGCCTCCCACCAGCACAGCAGGCTCAGCCATTTAACCAAGGTGTCCCTCTCCCTGTTACTATCAAGACATTTGTGAATCCCCATGTGGTATTGCTGTTCCCTGACTTGCCCCTCCTCTCCCAGGTGGATGCATTGCTCTCCCCTGTGGCCCTCGGTGGTCTGTGTGGACACGGATGCATCTGTAACATCCACTGTCAAGATCTCCTCAGAGGGATGTGCTACTAGAGATCATTCATAATTGTAAACATACAAAATTAATTCAAGACTAATGCTGCCAACTGCCAAGGGTGCTGATGAGCATTTCTGTTTTCCAGCTAAAGCGGCACACATACACAATAATAGCACAAACAATGTGTAGCTCACTCCACCTGCCAACTTGGAAACTGTGTGACTGATACATGATGAGGACAAGGTGGAGAATTTGAATCGCTTCACATTTTGCACATTGACTGGAAATGTTTGTATTTTTAAGTTGCATGACTAGATAATCAGAGTTTGCATTCATTTAGAATGTGATAGCCTTGTAGGTGTTTATGGATTTGTCTTAGATGAGTTCTCTGAAGACAGAGATCTGGGAGCTTCAACAAGCCAGTTCAGCTCTGTAGTCCTCAGTTGTCTTCATTTGCAAAATGTAGATGATACCACACACTTGCAGGAAGTCTGTCTTTGAGTTCAGTAAGGGCTCAGTGGAGACAAAGCCCAATTGGTCCCAGGTAGGGAGAAGTCAAGGGCAAATGGCAGAAATAAGTAGCAGAGAGAATGAAGAACCTTTAGATAAGGAATTAGAAACCAGGGGCTTGCAAGAAGTCAACACTCCAGCAGGTCGTGGGTCCAAGTCAGGTCAGTTGCAGAAAGGACCCACCTGGGATAGGGGCTGAAAATGGAGGCCCTGCTTGTTTTGGGCTGGAGGTCCCTCATCTTCTAGCTTCTCTGGCAAGATGCAGGGCTGTGCTTCCACATCTTATCATGGCCAAGAAACCACAGACCAACAGCAGCCCTGAAACCTCCTTTTGGAAGTAGATGCTCATGTTTTTTTAAGTTTGGGGTCCAGGTACTGGCTCTCTCTTGGACTTCCCCTTCTGGCATGTCCTTTAGCTGTTGCTGCAAGCCCAGCATGTCCTCCTCAGCCTTGCCTCATCATTAAGTTGCCCATGGTATACTGGTTGTGTCCTGTGTTCTTTTCTGTGACCAGCTTCTGAGACCAACTGTCTCCCATCTCCCTGCCTCTTTATCCCTCACCCAAAGAGGTCATATCCCGCCCTGTCTGTGGGTGCCTCATCTCATGAAGTGGTCCTCTCCTCCTTGCCTGGCTGCCCTCCCAATGGCAGCTTAGACTCAGGCAGTCACCTGCTCTAAAGCCTTCTGCGGCTTTCTCGGACACATGGCTGAAATGACCTGGACATCTAGGAGGAGAAAGTAGTTCTCAGTTTACCTTCTACATCATGGATCGATCTGTACCCAGATTTGAACCAGTCTGAGCTCTAGCCATTTCCTACCTGCCAACTTCCTGTGGCTCCCCTTCCCACTCCCTGTAGAGCGCCATGCCCTGCCAGAGCCCAGCTGGAATTAACCTACACCACCAGGAACCTTCTAAAAACCCACCCTCTGAATTTACCTTCTCTTCCTAGGTCTTTGTCTTACTTTGAACCTCTCTAATATACCTTATCACTACCCATTTCATCAAAGATTATTTGTGTGTCTATTGATTTCTTTCCACTTGACTGTAGATCAAGGAATTTGTCAGTTACGTAAATAAGTATCAGGGCCAATATTCAAAATATTTAGCCATCTGTAGGAGTATCCTAGCTGACAGGAAGTTCTGGCTATTGAATTAATCATTCTGTCCTGTCCCATAGTAGGCATAGAATCAGTCCTTAATAAATACTAAGAAATAATTTATGAAAATCTCAATAGCAAAAAAAAAGAAAAAAATCCAGTTTAAGAATGGGCAAAGGCTCTGAATAGACATTTTTCCAAAGAAGACATACAGATGGCTAACAGACACACGAGGAGATGCTCCACATCAGTAATCATCAGGGAAATACAAATCCAAACCACAATGAGATATCATCTCACACCAGTTAGAATGGCTAATATCGATAAGACGTGAGATAAGAATTGTTGGCACGGAAGTAGAGAAAAGGGAACCCTCATGCACTGTTGAAAGAAATGTAAATTTGTGCAACCACTATGGAAAACAGTATGGGGTTCTACAAAAAATTTAAAGAAGAGCTACTATATGAACCAGTAATTCCACTTCTCGGTATTTACTCAAAAGAAAGTAAAACACTAACTGTAAAGATATCTGCACCCCTTATGTTCACTGCAACATTATTTGCAATAGCCAAGACAAAAAACACAATTAAGTATCTATTGGTGGATGAATGGATAAAGAAAATGTAGTATATATATATATATATATATATATATATATATATATATACAGTGAAATATTATTCAGATATCAAAAGAAGGAAATCCTGCCACTTACGACAGCATGGATAGACCTTGAGGGCATTGTTCATTAAGTGAAGTAAGTTAGGTAAAGAAATACAAATACTGTAGGATCTCACTTATATGTGAACTCTAAAATAAAATGAGCTCATACATACAGAGAGCCCGGCGCTTTCCCCTCGTCCAGGGCCTGCCTCCCCAGCTGCAGAATCCTTCTGGGCTCTTCTCAGACTGAAGTTGGAATCTGGGCTGGGAGGGCCTGTTAAGGTTCTGTGGGCTACCCAGGGCTCCTCCACACAGGGCCTCTTTCCAGAGAGCATCTTTCCCTGTCACTGCTTTGTTCTGCCCTCCACTTCATGGTCTAATCCTGAATCTCCTCGGAGACTTTCTGAGCCTCATCTCTCTGGTGGGTGATCATCCCATGGGCCCACAGTGATCTCTCCTTCCTCTGGACTCCACAGGGTAGGAAGGGACTTATTGATAGCCTATGGCACCCCCGGCACTGTGCTTTGTGCTGTTACACATATTACCTTAGTGAAGCTTGAAGTCTCATTAGCCCCAGTTTACAGATAGGGAAACTGAGGCTAAGAGAGGTGGCGTGACCAGGGCCAAGGCCAGGTGGACAGAGTATGCACTGACACTGCAATGACTGAAATGTTTTGTATTTTTAAGTTGCATGACTCCAAAATCAGAGTTTGCATTCATTTAGAATGTGATAGCCTTGTAGGTGTTTATGGATTTGTCTTAGATGAGTTCTCTGAAGACAGAGATCTGGGAGCTTCAACAAGCCAGTTCAGCTCTGTAGTCCTCAGTTGTCTTCATTTGCAAAATGTAGATGATACCACACACTTGCAGAAAGTCTGTCTTTGAGTTCAGTAAGGGCTCAGTGGAGACAAAGCCCAATTGGTCCCAGGTAGGGAGAAGTCAAGGGCAAATGGCAGAAATAAGTAGCAGAGAGAATGAAGAACCTTCAGATAAGGAATTAGAAACCAGGGGCTTGCAAGAAGTCGACACTCCAGCAGGTCGTGGGTCCAAGCCAGGTCAGGAGCCTGACCCTGCAGAAAACTCCTCCATGCTGCCTGCGTGTTCACTTCCTCAGGTGCTCGGTTTGCACTCCCTGTGATTGGCATTTCAGTTTGTCACATGGGCTGAGCACCTACGGTGAGCCAGGCCCTGTCCCACTCCCCAGGGAATCAGAGATGAATTAGGCATAATCATGACCCCTATGGAGAGGCCATAGAGAAAAATGGGTCAGAGTTCATGCTCTGGAGTCACTTGGATGCAGGTTCCAGCCCTTGTCATGTGACATTGTGGGTGTGTGATGGAACAAGTAATAAGCCCTCGCTGTCCCTTAGTCACAGCTGGGATAGTAATTGCACCTACCTCCCCTCTCTCTTAAGGCCTTACAAGGCCTAACAGAGATCCAATCAGCAAGCTCCTTCCCAATATCCCTACCTTAGAGGCCAAATTGTAAACCCAAACCTCCACTTCCATATGGTAGCACAGGGTATCTCACATTCCTCACTGGAGTGGTGTCAGAAAAAGCCAAATGAAACAGAAGGTGTCAGTAAGATCCAGAGTCTCTATAACATAATGTGAAAATGTCCAGTTTTCTACCAAAAACCACTCATGTCAAGGAATCAGGAAACTCTCAAACTGACTGAAAGAAGATAGTCAATGCCAAGACCATGAAGAAAGAGGTGTTAGAATTATCTGACAAAGATTTTAGGGCTGTAATCTTAAAAATGCTTCAGTGAGCAACTACCAACATGCTTGAAACAAGTGGAAAAATAGAAAGTCTCAGCAAAGAAACAGGAAATCTCAGCAAAGAAAGAGAAGATACAAATAAGGACCCAATGGACATTTTTCAACTGAAAACTGAAAATAAGTGAAATTAAAAGCCCCCAAAATATTCTGCTACTGGGCTCCATAGTAGAATTGAGGTATAATCCTAAATTCAGGAGGAGCCCTCTGTGCCTCCAGCAGTACAGCAAGGGCTCCTGATCACCTGCGGACTGGGGTGACCATGTCTGTGTCCTGGGGGCTTAACCCTGGGTCCGGCTCAGTGGAGGGGCTTGCTTAAGTGTTAGTGGGGTCTGATTTTGGCTGTGAGCTCTTGAGGACAATGGGAAGCCCCCAAGGAAATTGGGTTCTTCCTGTCTTGAGTTCTCCTAAACTCAAGGACAGCCGGACTCATCTCCTTGGGATGGAACCATGATTTCCAGATCAATCCAGCTGGCCCAAGATGCCACCAGGAAGTCACCAGATCTTGTCCTCTCTGTCATTCAGTGATGTCTTTTCTGGGAGATCCCAGCCTGCAGGAAACAATTTAGAAGATTCCAGCCTGCAGGGCTGGTGGGGCCATTGGAGGACATCAAGTCTGACTCCTCATTTTTCATCCAGGAAAACTGAGACAAAGGAAAAATGACTTAGCCAAGACCCGCTCAGGTGAGTGGCAGAGTCAGCATGACATCTAGACCTTGCAGGAAAGTTTTCTCTCCACCAACCCACAGGGGACTTCATATTTTAAATCAGGATTCCCTGTTCCTAGAAGTGCTGCCTAGGCTTGGCAGAGAAGGCAAAAGAGGCAGAGAAGCTATTTTGCTCTCCCTGTTCATTCAACAAGTATTTATATTCAACCTAAATGTGAACATTAGGGTTTATAACAGTTTGCTGCTGCTGTGTAACAAACCACCCCAAAATTCTGTAGCTTGAAATGGTAAGCATTATTATCGCTCACAAGCTTATGGGTCAGTGGGTAGGGGTGGGCATCCGGTCAGCCTTCAGCTGATCTTGGCTGGGCTTTCTGTTAGAGCAGCTGGAGGCTGGCTGTTACAGAAGGTCCTCACTCAACTGTCTGCCAGCTGGCTTGCTGTGGGATGAGGTGACATTGGTGACTAGGCCGTGTGTCTCTCATTCTCCAGTAAGCTGGGCCAGGTTCTAAGAGAATGACCGGGATGACTCATGGCCTCTGAGCCTTAAGTGTCAAGCTCTACAGCATCACTTCTGCCACATTCTTTTTGCCAAAGCAGGTCACAGGGCCAGCCAGGATTCCAGGAGTAGGGAAATACACTCCACCTCTGAATGGGCCGAGCTTCACATCACAGCGCGAGGGCACGGATGCAGAAGGCTTGGGCAACTGTGACCATTTTGGCAGTGTACCATAGGGCTGTTCTGAAATATTTTGCTTCAATTTCCTTTTGGCTCTTTGCAGCTGGGTCAGCTGTTTCAGTCAATGAAATGGAATGAAGTATATCATATCTGGGTGAAAACTTTAAAATCCAGATTCTCCACATCCCCTTCTTTCCACTGTGGAAAAATGAAGGTCAAGATGAGCACATCAATTAGCCCGAACCCCAGGGGATTATGGTGGTCAGATTCAAGCTCCTGCCACGCCCTCACTCACAGGGCACATGTAACATGAGCAGGGACAAAACTTCATTGCTTTAAGTCACTGAGGTCCAGGGATGTTTGTCCCTGAGGCATGACTTGTTTTATCCTACTGGTACAGCCCTGTGCTGTGTGTCAGAAACTACTCGCTGAGTAAAAAACTGGTGGATAGAAAAGACATAATCCTTGCCCTTGGTGACATTACAGTCTTGTGAGGGCAAAATGTGGTGAGCAGTGAACTAACAAAAAGGCATACAAACACTCATAATCGTAATCGTGGGTAAAATTGCAATATTTCCAGAATCTCTCACCTGGCTTCAGTTCATCTCCTTATTGATAGGTGTTTCCAAGGGGTAGACAGAGGTAGGCCATCCCCATATTAATAGGTGATTACAGGGGGCGTGGGGAGTGAATGTGCACCTGGATCAGAGAGGTTTAGGGAGCTTTTATGTAGCCAGGTTGTGAGAGACACAGGCGAGCAGAAATAGACCACTGCTTGTAAGTAGTAAACGGGTTTCTCTCAGATTATTTCTCCCTTTGACTGATTTGGCTTCAAAGGTTTATTTACTCCAGGCTGGGAACATACTTCCCCCACCAGAGTTACAGTGATACAAGCGATGAAGGAAAACCATAGGGCCAAGGAGAGGCTGAGAAATGGCAGGGGTGGGAGGGGAGAGCTGCCTCAGGAATGTGGTTAAAGGAAAGCTGCTCTGGAAAGGAAGCACTGAAGCCGAGACGTGAAGGGAGGAAGGAGGGAGGCCAAGGCAGCGTGGGAGCGAAAGCAAAGCATTCCAGGAGAGGGATCAGCATGTGAGAGGCCCAGGGGAGCAGAGGGCGGGGCTGGGTGGCAGCGGGGAAGGAGGCCCGTGTGGCCAAGCAGTGGGGCCACAGCCTCAGGGCCTCTGAGCTGGCAGGGGGGAGTCTGGGTTCTATGTGAGGTAGGTGGCAGCTCCCAGGGCCTGGGGAGATGGCACTGAGCTCTTTGAGAAGCTTCCTATTTCCCACTAGGCTGGAATGGGGGAGGCTGGTCATCAGCCCCTGTCTCTGGAGACTTCAGAGCTTGCGCTGGGCCTCTCAGCTGCCTTGGCGAAAGGGAAGTGTGACTTCCCCATGGTATTTTTAACAGCACAACAAACGCTCCTCTCCTCCTTTGTGGCTGAGGCCCTGGGCCGGGTGGGGCAAGCCATCAGCCCTGGCACCAGCAGAAGGTAGGGTGGGGGCAGGTAGTGGCAAGGCCACCCGCCTACAGCTGTTTGGCCAGCCCCTGCCAGGCTGTCTGGAGGGCATAGATGTCCTGGAGGAGACCCCAGGTCAGGAGAGGCCTCTGGGAACCATGGTGGTGTCCTCCCTGCCAGCTGCCAGCAAGGTGGCGTGGTGCCCACAAAGACGCAGGCCAGCAGGGCCCAGTCCCTGCCACTGGGTTCTGAGGTTCCTTTGCCCCTCCGCCCATCCCCTGTATTTCTGCCACCTGTGCAGCCACTGAGTGGTGACAATGCCCAGGCTCTCGGCGTTAGGGAGAGCGCTTTGTCTCCTGGGAGGGTGGCTTGGGGCAGGGAGGGGCGACGCACCGAGGGTCCTAGATGGTCCCCCTGCATAGTCCACTCCTCTTGGTTCTTGCATACACACATACCATGTCACAGACATTCACAGGTAACACACCTCCACATACCGAACTCACACTACACAAACACGGACACACCACCCACACCACATGTCACACAGACATAGGCTGCACATGCATGTGTCACACACACACACACACCCTTCCTCTTGGCTGTCAGGTGCAGCAGGGGAAGTGCGACTACTCAAGAGAGCCCACAGGGTCGGGTGCAGGGATGGAGAGGGAAGTTTCCTGTCGTTGGTTCCCTGTCCCCTCCGAAGTGTTTGGCTGTGTGCTCTGAAAAACGTTCCTCTGATCAGGGGTCTGTATTAGTTTTCCGGCACTGCCGTAACGAATCACCAGAGTGAGAGGTCTGGAGGCCAGTCTAACGCCCAGGGGCTGGCAGGGTCGGGTCCTTCTGGGGGCTCCGTGGAGAACCTGCCCCATGCCTGAAGCACTAGCTTCTGGGGGCTGCCTGCAGTCCGGGCGTCCCTCGGCACGTACGCGCATCCCTCCAGTCTCTGCCCCTGTCCCAGGAGCCCCTTCTCTGGCTCTCCTTGTCTCAAATCTCCTGCTCCTCATAAGCACCTCTGACATTGGGTCCCTGGCTCTGTCTGTCTTCTACAGACCCTTAATTACATCAGCAAAGACCTTGTCCAAATAAGGCCACAGCCACAAGTTCTGGGTGGGGACATCATTCAACCCACCACAGGGTCCCTGGGCTTCCCCTGACTCGCAAAGAGGGTCTCTGCATGCGAGCAATGTGACTTGGGCACTCTTCTCTTATCCGCTCACCCTCCTCTCTGACACAATAGAAGAGTCTCTCTTCTGCAGGGCCCCAGTGGTCACCAAACAGAAGGACGGATGGCCCTCAACTCAGAAGATAACCGTTCTCTCTTGTTCCTCCCTTTGGGTCACGGGGTCCTCCAGCTCTAGAACAGAGGGGTCTTGGTTGCAGCTGTCCCAAGGCACCTGGGGACCAATGAGGAAACAGGCACAAAAGCAATTAGCCCAGGTCCTGGCCAGGTGCTCCGGGTCTGAATCTTTTTATCACCTAGGACAGGGCCCAGTGGGGAGGAATTGTTTTTCTGCTTTGAGAAACTGAAAGGAGGTCAGTGTGGCCAGGGTGGCGTGAGCCCCAAGTGGGGCTGCAGGTAGGCAGGGGAAGGACTCCGACAAGGAGAAACCCCTGAGCCATTGGGAGGGGGGTCCCTGCCCCAGGACCGGCTGCCTGCCCCACCCCCTTCCCTGCCCTGCCCACCTTCCATGACTGGAGCCTGCTACCAAAGAGATGCAATGGGGCTCTTGTTCCAAAGGGCAAAGGGTGGTGGGGGTGGTCAGGGTTGACCTCTTCAGAGGCACAGCCTTCTTTGGGCCAGGACTCTGAGAGGAGGTCACCGGCAGCAACCCCCTGAATCCCCTCCTGTCCCCTTTCTCCAACAGGCAAGGTGGCTGGATTGAGAGAAGGGATGCAACTTGCCTGAAGTCATGCAGCAAGTTAGTGGCAGTGCCAAGACCCACACAAGAGACTCCCCTAGGTGCCCCAGGCTTCCTGAGCAAGCGCTCAGCTCCACACGAAAGCCTCCTCATCCCAAAGTTCTCATTTCACAGAGGAGCAGGCTGGGGCTGCCCACGGAATGTTTCTGTGCGGGTTGGGGAATGAAACCATAAAACAATGTGCTATGTAGACTCTTGTTCTGCTTGCAGGCCAAGGTCTCCCGGGGCAGGGTTTGCTGGGCTCCTCGGAGTTGTTAATTCTGCACATGAGGTTCTTCCTGGGAACTTCAGGCTGCTGCAAGTCAGGGAAAAGGAGAGACATTCTCGGGTCTGGGATGGAGTGAGGCACCAGCCCCTGGGGGACAGTCTTTGGCTCAGGACCCTTGATTCCAAGGCCACTTCTGTTCGGAGAGCTGCTTCAGGGTCTGGTCACAGGGGCTCTGTGACCTGGCAGCACTGACTCTGTACTCTGGGACCTGCTCCTCCTGGCTGTGTGAGCTCAGGCAGGCTGCTTGGCCTCTCTCTGCTCTGTGTCTCCAGGTCAGGGCTGCCGGGAGGTGAAGACCTGCCCTTGTGTCCACAAGAGCTAGCTCCTCCCTCCACTCTGACCTTGAGGGGGTCCCTTCCCCATGGTACCAGCAGGAACTGAGCTAGCTAGAATGGCTGTTTAAAAGAACTTTCTGGCCAAAGGGGTGTGTCTGTACAATTTGGTTCTCTGCCCCCAGGACCTGGGAAAAGTTCCAGGCTGGAGCAAGTTTATCAGATTCCTTTCTTTACCCACCCAGGCTTGAATTTCATGGAAAACAAAATAGGGAAGAAAAAAACAAAGTAGCATAACATTTGATTCAGTTATTGTGTGGATTTTTAAAGTCTTTTAAAGGTGGGTTTCTGTACTTGACCACCTACTACATGGGTGCTCTTGGGCCAGACATTTCAGCCTCCCTGAACCTCTCTGAACCTCTCTCTCCTCACCTCTGTGTGTAAGTGGGTATTGTAATGAAGCCCCTGCAGGGTGTTTCGGGCCCGGCTGTCAGTCCTGGAGAGCGGGCAGGGAGCCCACGGTCACGGTGAGCCAGCGACGGCTGGTGCTGCTCTGGGAAGCTCCTCCTCACATCAGCCTCAGCCCCCACCCCTCAGCCCTGCAGGACACCCCCACGCCCAATCCCCCAGATCAGTGAATATGTTATTTTACATGGCGAATGGGACTTTACCGTTTGCGAAGGATCTCGAAATGGACCAATACAATCCCAAGGGTCCTTAGAAAAGGGAGGCCAGAGGATAAGAGTCAGATGTACAAGGTGGAGGCGTGACCATGGACCCTGAGGGAGAAAAGGCGATGCGAGGTGGGGCAGGGAGCCAAGGACTGTGGGCAGCCCTGAGAAGCTGGAGAAGGCCAGGATCCCATTCTCCCCTGGAGGCTCCAGAGGGAACACAGCCCTGCGGACATCTTGCCTCTGAACTCCCGCCTGCAGAACCGTAAGATGCTAGATATGCGTCGCCTTAAGACCCTGGGGTTGCGGTAAGTGGTTACAGCGCCTTGATGAGACATCGTGCTGAGACCTTGGGGCTCCCTGGTTTCTGCTCTTCCCCTGATTCTGCTCCCACAGGCTTCTCTTCAATTCTGCCAGCTTCCTGAGAATCTGCACCACCCACACTCCTGGCACTGAGCCAGCTCTCCTGGCTCCCCCAGATGAACGTGCCCTCTGCCACGTGTGGTGCTGTTTACTCCACTGTGCACGCTCCTTTGGCCATTTATTTCCCACTGTGGCTGGCATTTCTGACTCAGAATAGCTGATAAAACATGTGCAGAGGATGGTTTGTTTGGGCTTGTCTCAGATACTCAAAGGAAGAATATTATTCTGGATATAACGAAAGCCAGTTTTCAGGTTACTTAAGCTGCCTTTCAGAGAATGATAAAGAAAAAAGATGAGTGGGCCATTCCGGCCTCTCCCTGCAGCCTGGCAGGGCTGGCTTCAGTTACAAGTTCTGGTAGCTGCAAGATTACAGGGGCCACCCTAGTTTGACTTGGGGCTTTGAAGAGAGCCAAGCACAGGCTGCAGGGGTGTGTGTGATACAGAGAGGCCATGCAAAGACAGCTCCCCCTGCTTTGATCTCATCATAGATACCATTTCCACAAAGGCATATCTGGTGCTAAGGGCTGGGCCTCTCATACATTCTCTAGTTACTGGTTTAACTCTGTATCTCTCATGAAACTGTGAGCTCAGGGGCAGACTCTTCTTCATCTTCAGTCCCCAGCACCTTGCAGGGCCGTGGGTACCCAACAGACCCTTGCAGAATGAAGCTGTTGTTTCTCTGGCTTCCTCTCCTGAATGATCCATACATCTCCAGCACTTTACTTTTGCCAAAACCTACTGGGAATGTCCAGAGGAGAGAATTCTGTGCTGAGTTGAAGTTCCAAAGCAGCCCATGGCTTGGCCATTGGGAAACCACTCCCACTCCGGCCTGCTTCACCTGTGGAGTGGAGCGATAACACTGTCATGGGGCGGACAGGTCTTGTCCAGGGACAGGGCTCCATGGAAGGACCTCCCAGTGCTGACGTGCCCACAGGACCCAGCCCAGGGTCTGGCACAGAGTGGGCGCAGTGGGTGTCTGCTGCTTGACCTGGGAGGATCTCTCTCCAAGTCATGTTTCCTCCCTTCCCATCACCGTCATCCTTTACTTGCAACCTTCTCCCTCGGCCTCCAGTGCCTCCTCTCTTCTGAAGCAGGAGTGATCTATCCAAAAGGCAAGGCTGAGGATTTGACCCCCTGTTTTACACCCTTGAAAGCCCTGCACTGACCTCTGCATAAAGGCCCAGCTCTTAAGCATGACTGGCCAGCCCTCCCTGCTCTGTCCCTGCCCTTTCTGTCCATGGGCCCTTTGCACCCCTTCTCCTGCTACCTGGAACACCTCAAGCTCCCCACCCCCACTGGGATGTTTAGGCCTTGGTGCCTTTCCTTCCATGCTTCCCTCTGCCTGCCATGCCAGACCCATGGAGGTGGTAGAGAGCCACGGTTCAGGAGTCAGCAACCCAGGTCTCCCACCTCCTAGCCGTGTGGCCTTGGGCATATGACTTACCGTCTGGGCCTCTATTTCTTCATTGGTCTGATGGCAAAATAATACGCCTCCTTCTGAAGCACAATGGGATGATTTAGTCAACTTCTGTAGGTAGAGCCTAGAACACTGCTTGGTATACGTGTTCTATGATATAATTACTACCTCATCCCATGAGCTTAGAGAATCTTTTCAGGTATTTTAAGTCTCAGCTCAAGTGTCAGTCCTTCTGTGGAGCCTCCTGGGAAGTCTCCTACTTTATTTTGTGTTGGTGTCTATTTCTCTCTTCAGTGCAGTCAGTGTTTGCTTCATAAATTTAGGTGCTCTGCTGTTTGGTGCATGAACATTTGTAATTTTATATCTTCCTGGAGAATCGCCTCATTTGTCATTACATAATGGCCTTCTTTGTCTCTTGTGACATTTTTGACTTAAAATCGGTTTTGTCTGGTATTAGGATGGCCACTCATATCTTTTTCCCTCCTTTCATTTCAGCCTGTGTGCATCCTTGGATCTAAAGAGAGTCTCTTGTAGGCAGCATATCGTTGGAACCCTCTTTTCTCATCCAGTCAGCACATCCACATCTTTTAACTGGAGAATTTAACCCATTGTGGAGCCTTCTCTAATGGGTCCTTTGCCCAAGGAGGGTGTGTGCCTCCTTTCTGGTGCCCTCAGAGCGTGCACGTCCCCCAGCACGGCACCTGACTGCTCCATTCACTTGTATCTCAAAATTCCAATGAAATCTGTAAGCCCTTTGGGAACAGGGATTCTGCTGTTTCCCTGCCACCTAGCACAGTGCATTTAGCAAGCATTCCGTACATCTTATTGAATGAATAATATTGATGAGAATAATAATAGCTAATTTATTAAACACTTACATTGGGCCAGGTGCAATGTTAAGCACTTGTGTTGTTTCTTTTAATTCTCATCACTAACCTATGAGGTAGGAGCTATGATTATCTCCATTTTACAGATGGGGGAACTCAGGTTTGGAAGAGTAAAGGAAAATCTCAGACTCACCCAAGTGGGAAATAGCAGATGAAGATTCAAGTCCAATCTGGCCAGTTCTAAGCCTGGGTCATTACCCACTGCATTACAGCATCAGTTAGCATTCTTTCTTGTTGTCTGTGCCAGAAAATCCCAGACAGTGGCCTAAATAGGAGGGAAGTGATTCTCTCTTGTATAAAAGAAACCCAGAGGGAGGCAGCCAAGCAATGAAGGCAGTGTAACAGCCTTACCAGGAACCCAGGCTTCTCTTTCTCCTGTTCCATCCTCAGCACACAGCTTTTAGCCTCCAGGTCTCATGTCCCGAGATGGCTGCTACAGCTCCAGCCACACCACCACCCATATTCCAGACACCCAGCAGGAGGAGGCAGGTCAAAGGGGGGCACTCTCTCGCTTTAAGGCAATTTGCTGGAAATCTCATGCATGGTTTCTACTGTTGTATAACAAATTAACACAAACTTAGCAGCTTAAAACAATACATATCCATTATATCATAATTTCTGGAGTTCAGGCACAGCTTATCTGGGTTCTGTACTTCAGGGTCTCACGACACCTGAATCCATGTGTCACCTAGGGCTCTGTGCAGTTTCCTGGAGGTTCAACTTGGGGAACAACCTACTTCCAAATGAACATGGCTCTGTTGAAGAATTCCAGTCCTGAGGCTGCAGGACTGAGGGCATCAACTTCTTTCTGCTTGTTAAATGGAGGCTTCTCTCAGCTCCTAGAAGCCACCTGCAGTTTCTTTTTATGTGGGTTTCCCTAACAGGTTCACTTATTTCATCAAACAAGCAAGGAGGAGTTTCCTTGTAAGACAAACAATACCATCCTATGTACATAAATATGTACATATATTCACATAACCATGCACAATCACTTTTGCCATTTCTGTACATGTAGAAGTAAGCCAGAGTTCCCACCCTCCTCTAGGGGAGCAGATCACACAAAGACGAGAACCCCAGGAAGTGAAGATCATGAGCGCAATTTTAACAGTCTGTCTACCACATCCCATAACATACTTTTACTGGCTTCCCATTGGCTAAAACCTAGTCACATGGTTGCCACAGATACAAAAGAACTTGGGATATAGGTGTTCAGCTGTTCGGCAATATGTGCATTTAGAAATTTGAGTTATATTACCAAAAGGATGTATATGATGTTAGAAACCATCTCTAACCTATTTTTCCACTTATAAGAGAGTATGTGAAGGAAATTTTAGATAGCATACTTTTTCCTTTCCCTCACCTCTCCTTGTCTCTAAGAATACTAATTTAAAGGGAAACACAACTAAAATGGACCAGTGGGATTCCCTTGCTCTCAAGAAGTTTGCTGGTAGACTTTGCCACGCTCTTCTGGCTTCTTGCCCCCTGTGCCTTCTTTGAGGCTCATTGTGTACTCTACCATCATCTCATTCCTTGAGAATCTATCTGAGGAATGGAATCTTAGGGAAACATTCTGAGATGCGAGTCCTGGACATAAGGATAGTCATCAGAGTGTGTGTGATAATGCAAACATCTGGTACAACCTTGCTGTTCGGCCGTTACGTACTGAGGAGACAAGATAAACCACACGTTGGAATGATAGGCAGTCATACAGTCATGTTTGCAAAGGTTTATTTAACAAGAAAAAAAGAGCTCAGGCTATGTTAGGTTTAAAAAAAGCAGAATAGATAACTACATATAAACTATGACTTCAATCATCTAAAAAATGCATGTGATGAAAATCATCTGAAGGGCAGATCACAAAAATGTTAACAATGTTTATCTTTGGGTGATGGGATTTCAGGTGTAATTTATTTCCTTCTTTCCACATTTTTGTATTTTCCAAACTTTATATAATGTGAAAGTATTACATCTAGAGTGATAAAAAGGGAAGAGAAATACATATCCACATGTATTGGCAGGAAACAAAGTTTCACCCAGTGTGAATTGCATGGGCAGGACATGGTTCAGATGGAGGCTGGTTTTATGGTTCCCTCAGTCAAGCTGAAAATGAATATCCTTCCCAGAAAACCATCATCTGGGGGACAGGGAGAGACTCCAAGCCCTTCAGACTAGATGCCTTGCTAATGGGTTTCAGCCCCAGGCAAGTTCACTATGGATTCAATGTGACCAAAGAAATGCAAGTAGAACATTCTTCGGGTGAAAAGGTTATACTCAAATTCATTTCCACAGTGGCAGGTCAATCACAGCAAGATGGTCTCTGCTTCTGGGTCTCTCTACCCGCTGCCATCTCAGTCTCTGTCCTCGGCGCTGCCACCACTCCAGCCCCTGCTCTGCTCTCCTGCAGCCTTGCAGCTGTGCCACCATGTCACCCAGAGCACTGGGCAGAGCTCTTTATATAGAGTCAATAACAATGTATTGCCCACATGTGTGCAATGAGCTAGCCAACCAGGGCCAGGTGAGAATCTGGGCCACAGGAACCTTCACTTTATCCACACTAAAGTTTTTCTTCCCACAGCCCCAAGATGATCAGAAGTGGGTGAGCTGGCCTGGCGTTAGGGCAGGATCGTGTGCAATCCATCAGGACCCACGTGGTTCCATGAGCTGGCAGCCATGTCCCCGGAAAAACTTTGGCACCCCTGCCTGTGGCTCAGGCTGTCCATGTTGGCCCCATTTTCGCTCAGTGACTGATTGCTTCTTTCCCCAGGACCTGCGATGTCCCCCTGAGAGGAACAGACTCAGTCATGCACGGAGCAGGCTGCTGGAGCCTGGGAGTCCCAGTAGCCACCCTTAACCAACAGCACATGGGACTGGTGAATGCACATCCAGCTCATCACCCCCAGTGAGGTGGCATTGCATCGGGTTCTTTGCAGGCTCTGAGAGCCCTGGGGGAGTGATCCCCAGGTCCACAGTGGCAACTTGCTCATGGATGCACCCAGCACCGTGTCCCTCTCTTCTCTGCCTCACTTTCCCACTCCCCTGGCTTCCTGAGATCACTTCCCAAATAAACTACCTACACCCAGCTCCCTGCATTAGAGTGTGATTCTTGGGAAACTCAGCCTAAGACTTGGCATCGCTCACTGACTCTGCTCGGGCATTTTGGACATTCTCTGCTCCTCATACATTTTACCAGGAACACGTTCCCCAGGCACTTGCTCCTTTCCTATACATTTGGCCTGGCCTGCCCTCCTTTTTCTGGCTGCCTACATTAGCGGCCCATTTCCCCATGGCCCTAATCTTTGTGTAAGGACCCACCTGTGCTAGCTTTTCCAGCTTTGCACAATTGGCAGCCATTTGCCAGATTCTCTTCTCCAGCCATGTCCCTGACTCCTCGGGTATTATCACTCTGCATAAGGGACTGTCACGGGCTGCCCTCCACCCCTCACCTGGCCCCTGCCCTTCCCTCTTCCTTTAAGTCAGCTGATAAACATGTGCCAGTAACTTGCTGGAAGCATCCACTGAGACAATGGGCAGAGGGGCCAACACATTGCCAGCACCCAGCAGGTTTCAGTTGTTCTTGCCTGCTGGCTACACACTCAGCTGTGTGCTCCTGCCCCCTGGATTGAGTTCTGCTACTTATCTTGGGCCTGGGACCAGGAGGGTGGTCCAGGGAGGCAACTCTGCCTGGCTCTTGTGGGTGGAGGATTAGGACTGACACATTACAGAAATCAGACCCCTGCCTGGATTCAATCTAGGAGCCCAGGAAAAAAAAGTTCATGTTTAAGCCCTACGGATGGTCAACAATCAACTCCGAGCAATGCACACCACAGCAGCCATCTTGCTAACAGCAGCAATAGTAAAGGCAATAATAACAATAACAGTTATTTCTTGGTCTCCTATGTCTTTCCATCTCATGCAAAGAAAAAGCAAAAACTTTTTGTGACTGCAAAAGAAAAAGATGTGTTCAAAGATCTGCTTTCCTTTTTTTCCTTTCTGATCCTGGCTTCTCCTTTTTCCTTGCTCCAGCGGTGAGAAGCGTCAGGTGAAACAATGGAGAGAGAGACAAAGAAGATGAACAGAGCTCCAAGATTTCATAATTAGGGTTTCTGAGAAAGAAAACAGAAAAACGGGGAAAAATTATTCATATATATAGTAGAGTGAAACTCGCCTAAAATAAATATTCAGATTCAATGGGCAAAGTCCCATAAAAAAAAAAAAAAGAAAATGCCTGCAAATAACCTGTGCCAGGATGCAGTCACCGAACTTGAACGCTCAGGAAAAGACTTTGGAATTCGGGTAAAAAAAAACCAACCAAGTGTAAAAGGGGACAAAGCCAGGCTGCCTCCTGGTTTTTCTCCAGCAGTTTAAATTGCCAGAGTGAATGGCAAAGAAATTTTGAAGGAAATGGGGCCCCAAACATGCAAAAATCCAGCCAAGCTACTTTTGTGTGTGAAGGCAACAGACAGACTTTTGCAGTCAAGCAAGAACTTAGGAACCAGTGTCCATGAGGTCTTCTCGGGGAGAGAAAAAGAAAATAAGAGAACAATGAATTGATATGAATTCCTGTCATCCAAGAGACAAATCAAGACACAGGACAGTGAGATGGAAAGGCTGCCAAACGCGAGCATTACAGTTCTGAGACAGAATCAAAGTTGTATCAAACTTTATATTAAAACATCAACAATAATGTGTAATAACCAGGCGCTGGAAATAGAGGAATATTAGGAACATATTTAAGGACACATAGACTTCTTTTTCATCATCATTCATTCAATAAATATTAGTTGAGCACTTACTATGTGTCAGACTCTTTTCTGGTTTCTGGGGATAAAACATGGAACAAGGCAGAGCTCCTCCCTAATGGAGCTGACATTGTGCTGGGCACTAGGATAATGATTCCCGCTACTTACTTAGTTTGGGATCATGTTATGGATTCCTTGAGAAGTTCCAGAACCCTCCTCTTCCTCCTCCTCCTCCTAAAATAAATATTCAGATTCAACGGGCAAAGTCCCTCCTCCTCCTTCTCCCCATTATACATGCTAATCATAATACCCCCTTTCTTCTCCCCCCCCTTATCCCTCCCTACCCACCCATCCTCCCCAGTCCCTTTCCCTTTGGTACCTGTTAGTCCATTCTTGAGTTCTGTGATTCTGCTGCTGTTTTGTTCCTTCAGTTTTTCCTTTGTTCTTATACTCCACAGATGAGTGAAATCATCTGATACTTGTCTTTCTTTGCCTGGCTTATTTCACTGAGCATAATACCCTCTAGCTCCATCCATGTTGTTGCAAATGGTAGGATTTGTTTTCTTCTTATGGCTGAATAATATTCCATTGTGTATATGTACCACATCTTCTTTATCCATTCATCTACTGATGGACACTGAGGTTGCTTCCATTTCTTGGCTACTGTAAATAGTGCTGCGATAAACATAGGGGTGCATCTGTCTTTCTCAAACTGGAGTGCTGCATCCTTAGGGTAAATTCCTAGAAGTGGAATTCCTTTGTCAAATGGTAAGTCTATTTTGAGCATTTTGAGGAACCTGCATATTGCTTTCCACAATGGTTGAACTAACTTACATTCCCACCAGCAGTGTAGGAGGGTTCCCCTTTCTCCGCAACCTCGCCAACATTTGTTGTTGTTTGTCTTTTGGATGGTGGCCATCCTTACTGGTGTGAGGTGATATCTCACTGTGGTTTTGATTTGCATTTCTCTGATAATTAGTGATGTGGAGCATCTTTTCATGTGCCTGTTGGCCATCTGAATTTCTTCTTTGGAGAACTGTCTGTTCAGTTCCTCTGCCCATTTTTTAATTGGATTATTTGTTTTTTGTTTGTTGAGTTGGGTGAGCTCTTTATATATTCTGGACATCAAGCCTTTATCAGATGTGTCATTTTCAAATATATTCTCCCATACTGTAGGGTACCTTTTTGTTCTATTGATGGTGTCTTTTTTGCTGTACAGAAGGTTTTCAGCTTAATATAGTCCCACTTGTTCATTTTTGCTGTTGTTTTCCTTGCCCGGGGAGATATGTTCAAGAAGAGGTCACTCATGTTTATGTCTAAGAGGTTTTTGCCTATGTTTTTTTCTAAGAGTTTTATGGTTTCATGACTTACATTCAGGTCTTTGATCCATTTTGAATTTAATTTTGTGTATGGGGTTAGACAATGGTCCAATTTCATTCTCCTATATGTAGCTGTCCAGTTTTGCCAGCACCATCTCTTGAAGAGACTGTCATTTTGCCATTGTATGTCCATGGCTCTTTTATCAAATATTAATTGACCATATATGTTTGGGTTAATGTCTGGAGTCTCTAATCTGTTCCACTGGTCTGTGGCTCTATTCTTGTGACACTACCAAATTGTCTTGGTTACTATGGCTTTGTAGTAGAGCTTGAAGTTGGGGAGTGAGATCCCTCCCACTTTATTCTTCTTTCTCAGGATTGCTTTGGCTATTTGGGGTCTTTGATGTTTCCATATGAATTTTTGAATTATTTGTTCCAGTTCATTGAGGAATGTTGCTGGTAATTTGATAGGGATTGCATCAAATCTGTATATTGCTTTGGGCAGGATGGCCATTTTGACGATATTAATTCTTCCTAGCCAAGAGCATGGGATGAGTTTCCATTTGTTAGTGTCCCCTTTAATTTCTCTTAAGAGTGACTTGTAGTTTTCAGGGTATAGGTCTTTCACTTCTTTGGTTAGGTTTATTCCTAGGTATTTTATTCTTTTTGATGCAATTGTGAATGGAATTGTTTTCCTGATTTATCTTTATATTGGTTCATTGTTAGTATATAGGAAAGCCACAGATTTCTGTGTGTTGATTTTGTATCCTGCAACGTTGCTGTATTCCGATATCAGTTCTAGTAGTTTTGGAGTGGAGTCTTTAGGGTTTTTTATGTACAATATCATGTCATCTGCAAATAGTAACAGTTTGACTTCTTCTTTACCAATTTGGATTCCTTGTATTTCTTTGTTTTGTCTGATTGCCATGGCTAGGACCTCCAGTACTATGTTAAATAACAGTGGGGAGAGTGGGCATCCCTGTCTTGTTCCCGATCTCAGAGGAAAAGCTTTCTGCTTCTCTCTGTTCAGTGTAATGTTGGCTGTGGGTTTTTCATAGATGGCCTTTATTATGTTGAGGTATTTGCCCTCTATACCCATTTTGCTGAGAGTTTTATCATGAATGGATGTTGAATTTTGTCAAATGCTTTTTCAGCATCTATGGAGATGATCGTGTGATTTTTGTCTTTCTTTTTGTTAATGTGGTGGATGATGTTGATGGATTTTTGAATATTGTACCATCCTTGCATCTCTGGGATGAATCCCACTTGGTCATGGGGTATGATCATTTTGATATAGTTTAGAATTCAGTTTGCTAATATTTTATTGAGTATTTTTGCATCTACATTCATCAGTGATATTGGTCTGTAATTTTCTTTTTTTGGTGGGGTCTTTGCCTGGTTTTGGTATTAGGGTGATGTTGGTTGGCTTCATAGAATGAGTTTGGGAGTATTCCCTCCTTTTCTATTTTTTGGAAAATTTTAAGGAGAATGAATATTATCTCTTCCCTGTGTGTCTGATAAAATTCCAAGGTAAATCCGTCTGGCTCAGGGGTTTTGTTCTTGGGTAGTTTTTTGATTACAGTTTCAATTTCTTTGCTTGTAATTGGTTTGTTTAACTTTTGTGTTTCTTCCTTGGTCAGTCTTGGAAGGTTGTATTTTTCTAGGAAGTTGTCCATTTCTTTTAGGTTTTCCAGCTTGTTGGCATATAGCTTTTCATAGTAGTCTTTAATAATTCTTTGTATTTCTGTCGAGTCTGTCATGATTTTTCTGTTCTCATTTCTGATTCTGTTGATTTGTGTTGATTCTCTTTTTCTCTTAATAAGTTTGGCTAGAGGCTTATCTATATTGTTTATTTTCTCAAAGAACCAGCTCTTGGTTTCATTGATTTTTGCTATTGTTTTATTCTTCTCAATTTTGTTTATTTCTTCTCTGATCTTTATTATGTCCCTCCTTCTGCTGACTTTAGGCCTCATTTGTTCTTCTTTTTCCAGTTTTGATAATTGTGATGTTAGACTATTCATTTGGGATTGTTCTTGCTTCTTCAAGTGTGCCTGGATCACTATATACTTTCCTCTTAAGACTGCTTTAGTTGCGTCCCACAGAAGTTGGGGCTTTGTGTTGTTGTTGTCATTTGTTTCCATATATTCCTTGATCGCTATTTTAATTTGTTCATTGATCCATTGATTATTTAGGAGCATGTTGTTAAGCCTCCATGTGTTTGTGAGCCGCTTTGTTTTCTTTGTAGAATTTATTTCTAGTTTTATACATTTGTGGTCTGAAAAGTTGGTTGGTAGAATTTCAATATTTTGGAATTTACTGAGGCTCTTTTTGTGGACTAATATGTGGTCTATTCTGGAGAATGTTCCATGTGCACTTGAGAAGAATGTATATCCTGTTGCTTTTGGATGTAGAGTTCTATAGATGTCTATTAGGTCCATCTGCTCTACTGTGTTGTTCAGTGCCTCCATGTCCTTACTTATTTTCTGCCCGGTGGATCTACTTTTGGGGTGAGTGGTGTGTTGAAGTCTCCTAGAATGAATGCATTGCAGTCTATATCCCCCTTTAGTTCTGTTAGTATTTGTTTCACATATGCTGGTGCTCCTGTGTTGGGTGCATATATATTTAGAATGGTTATATCCTCTTGTTTGACTGAGCCCTTTATCATTATGTAGTGTCCTTCTTTATCTCTTGTTACTTTCTTTGTTTTGAAGTCTATTTTTTCTGATATTAGTACTGCACCCCCTGCTTTCTTCCCTCTGTTGTTTGCCTGAAATCTGTTTTTCCATCCCTTGACTTTTAGTCTGTGCATGTCTTTGGGTTTGAGGTGAATTTCTTGTAAGCAGCATATAGATGGGTCTTGCTTTTTTATCCATTCTATTACTCTGTGTCTTTTGATTGGTGCATTCAGTCCATTTACATTTAGGGTGACTATTGAAAGATATGTACTTATTGCCACTGCAGGCTTTAAATTCGTGGTTACCAAAGGTTCAAGGTTCACCTCTTTAGTATCTTACTGCCTAACTGAGCTCGCTTATTGAGCTGTTATATACACTGTCTGAAGATTCTTTTCTTCTCTCCCTTCTTATTCCTCCTCCTCCATTCTTCATATGTTGGATGTTTTGTTCTGTGCCCTTTTTAGGAGTGCTCCCATCTAGAGCAGTCCCTGTAAGATTCCCTGTAGAGGTGGTTTGTGGGAGGCAAATTCACTCAGCTTTTGTTTGTCTGGGAATTGTTTAATCCCACCATCATATTTGAATGATAGTCGTGCTGGATACAGTATCCTTGGTTCAAGGCCCTTCTGTTTCATTGCATTAAATATATCATGCCATTCTCTTCTGGCCTGTACGGTTTCTGTTGAGAAGTCTAATGATAGCCTGATGGGTTTTCCTTTATAGGTGACCTTTTTCTCTCTAGCTGCCTTTAAAACTCTTTCCTTGTCCTTGATCTTTGCCATTTTAATTATTATGTGTCTTGATGTTGTCCTCCTTGGGTCCTTTCTGTTGGGAGTTCTGTGTATTTCCGTGGTCTGTTCGATTATTTCCTCCCCCAGTTTGGGGAAGTTTTCAGCAATTATTTCTTCAAAGACACTTTCTATCCCTTTTTCTCTCTCTTCTTTTTCTGGTACCCCTATAATACGGATATTGTTCCTTTTGGATTGGTCACACAGTTCTCTTAATATTGTTTCATTCCTGGAGATCCTTTTGTCTCTCTCTATGTCAGCTTCTATGCGTTCCTGTTCTCTGGTTTCAATTCCATCAATGGCCTCTTGCATTCTATCCATTCTGCTTATAAACCCTTCCAGAGTTTGTTTCATTTCTGTGATCTCCTTTCTGGCATCTGTGATCTCCCTCCGGACTTCATCCCATTTCTCTTGCATATTTCTCTAGATCTCTGTCAGCATGTTTATGATTCTTATTTTGAATTCTTTTTCAGGGAGACTGGTTAGGTCTGTCTCCTTCTCTGGTGTTGTCTCTGTGATCTTTGTCTGCCTGTAGCTTTGCCTTTTCATGGTGATAGGAATAGTCTGCAGAGCTGGGACGAGTGACGGCTGGAAGGACTTCCTTTCTTGTTGGTTTGTGGCCCTCCTCTCCTGGGAGAACAGCGACCTCTAGTGGCTTGTGCTGCGCAGCTGCGCGCAGACAGGGTTTCTGCTTCCTGTCCAGCTGCTATGGAGTTAATCTCCGCTGTTGCTGTGGGCGTGGCCTGGCTCGGGCAGCTGCTCCAAAGTGGTGGAGTCGCGTTGGAGGGGGTGCGGCCTGGAGGCTATTTATCTCTGTGAGGGGCCTCAGTGCTCCCTGCTGCCCAGGGGGTTAGGGTGCCCAGAGATCCCCGGATTCCCTACCTCTGGATTAAGTGTCCCGCCCTGCCCCTTTAAGACTTCCAAAGAGCACCCGCCAAAACAAAACAAAACAAGACAAAAGAAAACAAAAAAAAAGGCCACTTGCTTTTCTTTGTCCTCAGGCGCTGGCCTCAGGGACCCGCTCACCAGTCCTGCTGCCCTGTTTTCCTAGTATCAAGCGCCCTGCACTCTGGCCCGGATGGCTGGGGCTGGGTGCTCGGCAGCCCTGGGCTCCGTCTCCCTCCCGCTCTGCCTGCTCTTCTCCCGCCGGGAGCTGGGGGGAGGGGCGCTCGGCTCCCGCGGGGCCGGGGCTTGTATCTCACCCCCTTCGCGAGGCGCTGGGCTCTCTCAGGTGCGGATGTGGTCTGGATGTTGTCCTGTGTCCTCTGGTCTTTATTCTAGGAAGAGTTGTCTTTGTTATATTTTCATAAATATATGTGGTTTGGGGAGGAGATTTCCACTGCTCTACTCACGCCGCCATCTTGGCTCCACCCGAGAGATTGTCTTTTATGTCTTTGCATTCTGAGCACAGTGCCAGGCAGAGAAATAGGTACTAAATAAGTGTTTACTGAGCAATAGATGGGAGATGGACTGAGAATGGAAGGACAGGATAGATGGATGGTTGGATGGATGGATGGATGGATGGATGGATTGATGGATGGATGGACGGACGGATGGACGGATGGATGAATTAATGGATGGATGAGCAGTTGGATGGATGGATGGATGGTGGATTAAAGAGCAGGTAGATAGATAGTTGAGTGCATGGATGGAAGGATGAATGGATGGTAGTGGGTGAGCTGGTCTCCCTTATGCAGCACCACACTCTACAACCCTCACTCCATCTTATCAGGGTCAACTAGAAATCTAAGCATCTCATCCTCTCTCTATTGCCTACTTGATAAAGCCCAAGCTCTTTACTGCGGCATATAATGTCCTCTATGATCTGGTTGCTTCATTCCTCTCTAAGCTCATGTCTCAGAGCCACTTCGGGCCCTGGTTCAACACATATTATATAGAAGTATCTACATGCTCTTAGTGGGGATCATCTTGCATCGCCTCCAACTGGTGTCTTCTCACCTACATGCTTCTGCTTATCCAACTTCCTCTATCTTTATTTCTCCCCCAGATCTATTTTCCTCCTTGCTTATCTCTCCATTCTCTGTATGGAATTACAGCTTTACTTCTTAACCTCTTCAGCTTGCATATTTCTTTACCTGTTTGTCACCTGCATCTGCCGGTGAGTCCCCTGGAAATATAACCCTAACTCTTACTCAGTTCAGAAAAGGCCCCTACAGCTGGCAAAGACTGGGTACTCGATGAATATGTGTGAAAATGTAACAGTGTGACAGACAGAACAACAGCCTCTGTAGATGTCCACATCCTAATCCCCAGAACCTGGGAATGTTACTTGATGTGGCAAAAGGGACTTCGAGGATGTGATTAAGTTAAGGATTTTAAGATAATGGGGATAGTGCTGGATTATCTGGGTGGAACCAAAGTAATCACAAGGCTCATCAAAAGATGGAAGAAGCAGGTAAAGAGGCAGAAAAGGCGGCATGAGGATGGAAGCAGATGCCAGAGTGATGTGATTGCTGACTCTGCAAGTGGAAGAAGGGGCTGCCAGCCAAGGACTGCAGGCCGACTCTAGAAGCTGGAAAAGACAAGGCAACACCTCCCCCAGGGCCTCCAGGAGGAACACAGCCCTGCTGACACCTTGACTTTAGGCCCCCCAGGGCTCTGGGCTCCAGAACTGTAAGCTCCTAAGTCTGTGTTGCTTGAAGGCCCTAACTGCCTAGTAATTTGTTCTAGCAGCGCCAGGGAACCAGTGCAAGGCCAACAGCTGATGCATACTGAAGGCCCCCCGTATGGCTCCACTGCACAGCATGCCCAGTGTATGGCATTTAGCTCCCGAAGGCAGAGAGAAGTGAAGTGACTGTCCTGTGGGTAGTAAGTGGCAGGTGGGGACTGGAACACAGGCAGTCTGCCAGAGCCCCAGCTCTTAGCTGCTCTCTGGATAAAAGGGTGCTGGGGCCCTTTCTCTGTGTCCCAGAGATGGGTGAGCTCACTGTTTTAGTATCCATTCTGAGGAAGATTAAAATGATCCTACTTCCTTCCTAATCCAGAACCCAGAGTCAGAGCCTCTCTGTCCTCGTTCAGTGTACTTATTATCTCCTCTTTCCCTCCTTCTCCAGGAGGAAGCTGGCAGCTCAGAGGCCCACAGCCTGGAGTGGTGGCAGCTGGTCCTTGCTGAGAGCTAAACGAGCTGCAAGACAGGCCAGGGAGCCAGCCAGGTGGCACCCCCCCTCTGCCGCAGGCCCCCAGTCCTGGCCTCCCACTGAGGAGAGGAGGTGTTGGGGTGCCAAGTCGGCCTGGAGCCCAGGCCAGGTGGGCTGCGGTTTTTCCCAGAAATCTTCGTGCTGTGGCAAATGTGTCCTGGAATCTGCAGTGCCCACGGGGCCTGGCAAAGTTCTGGTTCTGCTGCTGTGACCCGCCTCCTTGAGAGCAGGCAGCACACGGGCCTTGGGACAGGATGACTGTCCGGAAGCAGACACCAGACCTTCTCCAGGCTGGTGCCGAGGTCTGCATCCTCAGCGTCCGTGAGCAGAAAGCAGAGCAAGAGGGAATAAATGCAAAATGCAATTCCCCCTAACAATGATCAAATCTGTGAAGTAAAAAATGCTAATGCTTTTTGCTTTTGAAGGTCTTGGAATAAATTTTCTAGAAATCAATTTAATATTGATTTGTTATGTATTAACTTTTAAAATATTATTTACTATGTAATATTTACGTATTATTTTGAAAACTTCTTACTCTCTGACCCACTAATTCTACTTCTAGGGAATCATAATAAAAAGGGAAAGCAAAAACAGAACAGACATCTGGACAATGACTGATGTAGAAAAATCATCATTGCAGTGTTACTTACAAGAATTTTTAAAAGAAATAATATAAATGTCAAAAATCAGGAGATCAGTAAAATAAATGTTGGTAATTACCAAATAGACTCTAGAATGAGAATTTTTAGAGGAAATTTAATAGCCTGAGAAATTTTCCTGATAAAGAATTATGAGAAAATAACAAAATACAAATGTGTGTATACTGCATGATTCAATAAGGATATATATAACACACACATACACACACACACATGCTTTTAAAAGAATACAACAGAATGATGATCATACTTACATTTGTGTCTTGTTTATAGTTTTTATTTTATTTCTCATCATTTGTGTTTTCCAAAATAACATTCTATTAAGTTAATGTTACTTTTTAATCAGAATGAATGTAGGTGTTTGCTTAGCCCGAATCGGATGCTCTGTCTCATTCATTCCCAACACTACCAAGGGCCTTAATGATGATGGAAGTCTGTGAGATGACTGCGCCCTACGGGGGTCTCATAGAAGCACTTGGGCTGATGGAGGAGGTGACAGCAGCGGCCTGGTCCAGTGACACAAAACCTTTAATGAACCACCTTTTCTTATAAAATGAAACACGTCTGTCTGGGAGCTCCGCCAACAGCTGCACCTTGAAGCCATCAGCCCAGTGGGGACAGGGTGGATAGGGGGTGCCACAGCGGACCTCACCTCAGAATTGGCTGCAAACATGCCTTCCTGGGAAGGACTCCAGGTCTCGTAGGTGGACGTTTATATTTTTGGAAACAAAAATGATCAACAGGCAAAAGCTTTTTCGGTCTCTGCTTTTCAGGGGCCCGGTCCTGACTTTCAGAAACACAGGTCTGATCTCACAGTGCCTGCCACAGACCCCTCCCTTGCCTCAGTTGCAGTCCTGGGGGTCCCAGCACCAGGCCCCTTCCTCCCTTTCTCCTCCTTCCTGCAGTGCAGATGGTTCTCTTTCCCCAGAAGGCCTAGCCATGCAGACAGGAGGTTGAGAGCTGAGTGTAGGAGCCACAGACCTGGGTCTGAATCCCAGCTTCACCACTTACAAGCTGTATGACGTTGAGCAAATTACTAAGTCTCAAAGCTCAGTTTCCTCATCTGGAAAATGGGCATAACATAGTTCTTCTTTCAAAGAAAGGGATGTATGAGTGTTCATCAATTTGAGCATTTACTAAGTTCTTACTGTGTGTGAGCCCCTTGATACAGAGGTAGGAAGCTGGGCTGACAAATCATATTCTGCAAAAGAAAAAAGCCCTGATTTGTGGCCTTTGCTGATTTCTGTGGTATAAATACTCCCACCGTCATCGACTGCAAGCAACCAACAGTTTAACTGGTTGGCAGGATTTCTCATATTTAACAATTTGTTTTCATGATCTCATGAGCTTCAGCGGCCATTTGTCTCAAGAAGACAAACTTGGTCCCGGTCTTCATGAGCTCATGATTTAATGGGAGGAAACCAAGACTATTAGTATAATTAGATATGTGTGTGTGTAAATACAAATATATATATAATTATGTATATGTAAATATAAATATATATATATATCTGTGTGTATATATATATATATAGAGAGAGAGAGAGTAGAGGCTTTGTGATGAAAGAAACAATTACTCATTTTTTAAAAAACTTGTTCTTGCCATGTTCTCTCAGTCCTGGCACACAGTAGGTAGCTAATAATATGTGTTGAATGAATAATAAATGTCTTCAGCAAAAAAACCCAAAATGATTGAAAGTTGAGTTAAATGCTGGGATGGCGAGTAACAGGGAATAAATCTTTCCAATAGTTGGCCTCTCTGAAGGAAAGATATTTAGGAATTATATGAAACAATATATTTTAAGGACATAGAACAATGGACACTATACAGGAAGTACTCAACTCAGTATATGGGACATTAGGTACCTAAGGTCCCCTTTCTTTGCTCTCTGAGGCCAAATCTCACAAATAACCCCAGATCCGACAGTATGTCACTTCCCGTCATGGTCACTGCCCTCTGTGGAGACCCCCATGGTGGTCCTGCCACAGCTTCCTGGAGGGGTCTGGGCCTTTCTCCCACCCATGGCCCTGGTGCTCTGGAATGTTCCGGGCTGTTGGTGCCCAGCATAGAGCACTGGGTCTTCTCTCCACTAGAGGTGGCCGGGGAGCCCAGGATGCTGGGAGGAAGCCTGCGAGGTTGGAACCAGCTTGTGTGAGGTCACAGGTCTGCTCTGGGCACAGCCCCAGTTATGAAGATCTGGCCAGACTCCTGGCTGTCACCTGTCCTCACCTCGGGCAAATCCCATCCCACCCACAGGCTGACTCGGCCTCCTTCCAGCATGTCGTGGTTCTGTCAGTTGACATTCTCTGGGATGTCCTTGACATGTGAGACCCTCTGGACCTCAGGAACAAGCGGGACCTTTCACAGGGCCGCAAAGGAGCCTCTGGCAAGGGCACACAGCCAGACACCATGTCCTGGGGATGGGGGTGTCCCCCGACAGCATCATCTCTGCTCCCCATCTCCCCAGTGGCTACCTCCCTGGTGCACACTGCCATCTCTCTGTGGCTCAGCAGGCTGTCTGGCACCAAGTATGCCCACATATGCCAAACTTTTCACAACACCCACGTGTAGAAGTCCACCCTCTGTGGGAAATCTTCTGGCCATGGAGACCTCCCTACTGTAGAGAAGGAGGCCTTCCACTGTCGGGGGGCTCTGAGGGCATGGGGCGAATGGGATGGAGCTGGACAGCAGAGAAGGGGGCCACCCTCTGCTAAGTACTGCCTAAGTGCCACCACATGGGACCCAGCTTCTGCAAATCATCTCACTGAATTCTCCTAATCTTGGGAGGCATCACTAATTATCCTCATTTTAGATATGAGGAAATTGAGACTCTGAGAACCAGAGTCACGTGTTTGAGGGCACAGGACGCTCAGTGCACCTGGCACCACTGGGATGGCGACCCTGTGCCTATCCTCCTTAGAGGTGCCCCTCACCCACCCGGCACGCCTCTCCTGGAGGCCTGCGAGACCCTGAGGGCAACGTCACACCCACTTTGTTGACTTCTGGGGACTGAGGGGAAGGGAATCTTCATTCACTGCATACTTAATAAGTGCTAAAAATTCTCATCCATTTTCCTTCCACTATAGCTCATACCCCTCAGCACAGGACATAGAGTTTGTGGTCAATAAGCATGTGTTGAGTGGACATCGGCATGTCCTTGCAGAGGCAGGCACGAGGCTCCGAGGGTGGGTGAGTTAGCGCTGGGCCCCGAACCCAACATGAGACAGTGCAGGGCTCAGGCCGCGACCCCACAGGAGGCTGTATGCTCCCAACCGCGCCGGCTCTGCCCCCAGCCCAAAGTCCCTGAGGACACTGGGGCCAATCGGCTGTGTTTATAAAAGGCAGGTGTTTATAAAAGCCTCTGGACCCTGGTTACTCATTACATTTTATTAAATGCTGATATCCTGATATCACCAACCCTCATAAATAGGCCAAGGGGTGCTAAGTCACCCAAAGGCTAAGCCAGACAAACAAGAGCCTTACTGATTAACCAGCCCCTGCTCCCTAGGCCTGCCAGCAGCTCAGCAGCCTGGGGGAGGCCCGAACCGCCCTCTCTGCCGAGGTGGCCCAGGATCAAAGCCTGCGCCCGTTTTTGGACCCGGCTATCAAGAAGCTTGAAAACTAGCGGTGGAAAGCGCCCTTGACTTTGGCACCAACTCTGGAGCCTCTGAAAGGCCCATCGTGGGGTGCTTCTTGGGGAAGACGCCCCTGGACTCCTGTTTCCTCTGACCCCTGAGGCCCGCTGTGGAGAAACTGGCTCTGCTCCCTCCCTCCCCCTGGCATTCGGAGGGCTTGGCCAGCTCCCTTCCCACAGGCCCCAAGGCCTCGGCTGCCACCTCTACCCTGGCCTCCCACTGGCTCAGAGTCGGGGATGCTGGCACATGTTCTCTGGCATCCCCCAAGATGAGCCCACCGGTTTGTTTGGCTTCAATGAGTAATATTTGTGGAGAAACAGAGAAAGGGGACGAAAAATGACCAGCAATGGAAGCAAATGACAATTAAAAAGAGTTCTGGGGTCTTTCCAAGTCCCCAGGGCACCGTCTCGGTCAGTGGGTGTGTGTGTTTCCTGTGGCTGCTGTAACGAGTTTCCATGAACTTCAGGGCTTGAAACAACACAAATGTGTCATCCTATAGCTCTGGGAGTCAGGAGTTCAAAATGAGCCTCTGTGGGCTAAAACCAAAATGTGGGCAGGACAGCGCTCCTTCTGGGAGCTCAAGGGAGGGTCCATGCGCATGCTTTTTCCAGCCCCCAGGGGCTGCCCGCTCTTCCCTGGCTCAGGGCCCCATGTCACTCCGGGTTCATGTCTTTGTCTGGGACTCTGCTCCTCTTGATTCCTTTTTCTAAGGTCCCTGTAACAACATTGGGCCACCCAGACTTTTTCTCCCGCAGGTGACAAGGTCAGCTGAGGGTGGCCCTCGTGCTGCCCGGCGCTGGCCTCTCTGCAGCACCCCCCGGGCACCTCCCCATGCTGGGATCCCCATGGAGCTTCGGCTTCTGTTCTCAACTGTGGCTCCTCCTCAGCCTTGGCTTAGGAACTAGGCTTGGCCATGCCGTGGTCCTGACTGTCCTGAGTGACCTAGGACAAACACTGCACCCTCTGACCCTCCATGTCCTCATGTGCTCAAAAGGGTCAATGACATCTCTTCCCCAGAGTTAGTGTGAGGATCAGTTTAAATGGTAAACTATAATCAGATAACTCAGATATGCAGAAAGGCCTCCTTGCCCTTTGGAAGGATGATAAGATTTCTGAAAAATGCAGCTCGGATTCTGGCACTCCCTTGTTTGAGATCCTGTAAAGACTTCCAGTTGAGATCACAGCCCTCCGAGGCCTGCAGGGGTCACATGTCTTGCCCCTGCCCACCTCTCTACCTCACCCCAGATCACCCCCACTGGCCCCTTCTGGGTCCTTGAGCACACCAAACTAGGTCCCGCTTCTGGGAATTGTCCCAGCTTTCTTCCGTCCAGAACACTATCCCTGGCAGAGGGAATCGCTGCTCCTTCTCACCCTCAGCTCCTCAGCCCAAGTCCCATCTCGTCGGCCCCATGCAGCGGTCCAGTGTGAATCGGTCCCTGCCGACTCCCTGTCCACAGCTCGTGTCTTTCCTTCATCACATCCGTCACATCTGTCCTCCTCCCAGACACCCACCCGACTGCACCTCCCCACCTTCTCTGCACTGAGGTGTGGCCACGAGATTGTGCCCTTGCCAGCAGCCCATGGGCATGAGTGACGTGCCCCGTTTCCAGTGCTGGCTTAGGAAAGCCCCTGCATGGCCCTCTGTGCCCCCTCTGCCCCATCTGTAAGGCCAGGGATAGTCTGGGGGGTCCTAGCGGGTGGAGGGGGGTCACAGGATAGTAGAGCCTGCACCCCGACACCAGGGAAGACCTGATAAATATCCACATTGGATTCCTCTGTGAATAAGAAATAAATTTCGATTGTGTTAAGCTGCTGAGATTTGAGGGGTATTGGCCACCCTGACATTCTTATCTGCATTTGCTTATTTGTTTACTCCCTAGCTTACTAAAATGTCAGCCCCATGAGGCATAGACCCTGTCTGTCTTGACCCCTGTTGTCGCCTCAGCTCCTAGCACAGTCTCTGGCACAAGGGAGGTACACAATCAAAGCTTATTGAGTAAATGAGTGAATAAATAATATTGGTCTGACTCCCCTTTCTATGCTCTATGGAGGACCAAAGGCCATGCCAAGTCTTTGCAAATTCCCAGGGACTTGGGCCCTAGGGCTCAGAGTTGTGGAGTTTTGCTACCCTTTGTGCCAGATGAATTAAGTCTAAGGGTCTTCAATCTAACTTCATCCATTACGATAAACTGGACATTTTGGTGCACGCACAGGGGCGCACACACAGCAGCCCAAGGCCTTTGTGGGTACAAGATACTTGCCTGAAACTTGTGGAAGGCAGAGCAATGTATCCACTTTACAGCAATGCAGACAACTTCCATGTGAACCAGCAACCCGTTTTAATTTCTACAGCCACCCCACTCCTCTGCCCAGGAGTTTTTCACTGCCATTTCCCTCCACATATTCTTCTAATCTCATGTTCATTTTCTGGTTCTCTTTTTCCTCTTCCTTCTCTCCTCTCTCTCCTTTGGCCAACTGTTGCTTTTTTCCAAAGATGATTGCAACAATATCTCTGGCATGCTCTTCTACTAGGTGACCTTGCCTCCCTCCTATCAAGAGGTGGGGTATCTGTGCTCTCCTCTCAACTCTGGGCAGGACTATGGCTGCCTCACCCAAATAAAACAAGAAGGAAATAATCTTACATGATGTCTGAGCCTGGGTCATGAAGGGCAGGGCAGCTTCTGCCTTGTCTGCTGAGGTGTTTGCTTCTGGGAGCCTGAGCTGGTGTGAAGGATGGCCAGCTCCCAAGGCCACCGCACTAGGATGAAGTTCAACCATTCGGAGAGGCCGTGATGGGCACCCTGGGCGCCAGCCCCAGCACAGGCCACATCAGCACCACACTGGCGAGTGAAAATGCCTTTTGATGCCGGCTACCTGCTGCTGAGTCGGCCTGTTCTGCTGAGTCTTGCCACCTGAAGCTCAGACATCATGGAGCAGCTGCACGCCGTCCCACTGAGCTCTGTCCCAATTCCTGGCCCACAGAATTCGTGCTCATAATAATTGTGGTTTTATATCACTAGGTTTGGGGGTGCTTTGCATGACAGCAATACAGCAATGGGAATACAGGGGGCATCTCTTCCCCATCGCTCTGAAGCAAAAAAGATTTCCCTCATTTTCTTAAGCATAGCACGTTAACCATTGCTTTTTGCCCACATCTCCACCCTCAGGGTCTCAGACTCCATCCCAAGTGGCTTGTTGAGGTATTTTCCTTAATAAAACTTCCCTCTGAGAGGTGTTCTGATGCCAGCAATTAAGATAGCAAAGTGTTTTCTCTCTGCCAAGTTTTTGAGTGTTTGGCACATACAGATGCTCAATGAATGTTAGTTTTGAATTCTGTGTTCTTTTTCTTTGAACTCCTGGGTAGCTGGAAGGAGAATAGAAGGCTGGGTAAGGGAGTAACTTTTGGACTCCAGAAAAATGCCACTGGCTCATGCCAGACTTAGCATTTGTATTAAGTAGGATCCAGCAACAAAGAGTCCTTACCGGGAAGTCGAATAGAAGACACTTAACACGGAGGATTAGGTACAGTGGTGTGGGGAGAGCCGAGAAGCCTGACATGCAGGGTTGCCCAATAAAATACAGGACAGCCAGTTATATTTGCATTTCAGATAAACAGTGAATTTATTTTCATGTAAGGATGCCCCATGTAATATTTGGGCATACTTATACTAAAAAAAGTGATGCACTATTTATCAGAAATGAACATTTAACGGGGCTTCCTGTATTTTTATTTACTAATTCCAGTAATGTCTACTCATGAGGGTGGTGGGGGGCCTCTGAAGCAACCTAGAGTCTAGCAACAGCAGAGAGCGTGTCCTCCTGGGGCTGGGGGGCTAGCGGGGAGCAGCTGCCCCAAGGTCCCGGGGCCAAGGCTGCTCTGCGGAGCTGTCACCCTGGAAGGGACTGCCTCCCTGGGGCTGGGCCCACAGAGGAGATGTGGCTACTGCAGAGGTGCAGCCTGGAGCAGAGGGAGAAACACCATAGCTCACTCCTCCCTCCTGCCTTCAGACCCAGACCAGAGCCTCCCATTGGCTGAATGCAGGCAGAAGCTGTTTGCAAGTGAGTCTGGGAAATGTAGTTCGCAGAGTCAGCCCTCTGGGATACGAGCAGAGCAGACAAGGGTACAGAGTCCACGCTACAAATTTTACCCTGTTTATCGAAAATATTTGGGGCTTCTTCAACCTTTTCTTGAGCCCTCACAATGTGTATAGAGCCAAATGAATAGAGCAATTCATAGGCATTCCGTCCTTCTGTCCTGAATCCAGCCGCGAGGAAGGTGCAATTGTTTTTCACATTTTACAGATGAGGACATTGAGGCTCAGAGAGTTTAAGAAATTTGCCCCACATCCCACATAGACAGTATGTGGAAAGTCAGGTCTTTGCTTTAACAGCAGGAGGCACTTGAGCCCTGAGGGCGGGTAGGGGGAAAGGGAGGATGTCAGAGAACCCCGAGCAGCATCAACTCATCTAGACGGTTGCGTCTGGAAGCGATGCCATCTGGACCCGTGCCCACAGGCTCTGGCAATACCTTACTGCATGTGCCTTCTCATTCTTGCTCTTCCTACAGCCACTACATCCATTAGCAACTCCACCAGCCAAAGCACACATGCTGGCAGCCACACGTGGCAGAAAACAGCCGTGGATAATAGTTAAGAGCCTGAACTCTGTGGTCAGATGGCCAGTTCTAATCCTGCCTCTGTCACTTACAGCTCTGTGACTTTGGACAAATCACTGAAGCTCTCTGTTCCTCTCAGTCTTCGTTCATAAAATGGGGCTGATGTTAATGATGATCACAATGATGCTGACAATCGTGCTGGTTCAGCAGGAAGAGTCATGTGTATTGCTCACTGCTCCAGGCTTGCTTCCATGTGTGATGGGCCAGCAGCACCCCTGCCTGATGATGTGGGGGTTCAGTGAACTCATCCGTGGGAAGCACTTGTGCAGTGCCTGGCCCACAGTCTACCTCCAAGGAAAACCTGTTATGATAGATATCACAGAATCAGCTCAGGGAGGGGCACTAGGCACTGAGGAAACACAGCCAGGTGATGGGGAGGCGACAGGTGGCAGGGAACCACGCCCTTTTAGCTAGTTGTCGTGAGCCCTAATTAGGGCACTGTGTCATTATCCTAGTGGGGACGGAGGGCAGAAGGGAGGCGACTGTCAGGCCTGAGAAGGAGGCAGTCTGATAGAGAACACAAGCAGGACATCTGAGTGTGGACATCCAGGGCAAAGGCATGGAGGGGGGCAGACGCCTGAGTCAGGGAAGGTGAGATGTGGGGCACATGAAGGCCCAGGGCAGAGAGGAAAAGGGAAAAAGGCACAGCACAAGGTGCAGAAGGCTGGAGAGGTTGGCAAGAGGCAATTATTGTGGGTCTCACTAGGAACTATGGCTGTCTTCAGTGAAGAGGACGTCAAAGACTCAGCTGTGGGAGAGGGCGGGAGGGAGCACCTGGAAGGAGTCACCCTCCTTAGTGAGAGGCCCGTCTTTGCCCAGGGATGTCAACCTCACCTCCCACCCTCAGGCACCTCTTGGCTGGGCTGAGACTGGCATGCCAGGTAATTACACGGCATGTTTCTGGGCATCCGGACTTGCTGAGCCTTCTCCTAGGTCAGTAGGAACAGAGACCTTCAAAGCTGAATGAAAGACACTACGTTGTACAATGGAAACCAATATAACATTGTATATCAACCACACTTCAATAATTTTTTTAAAAAGCCTAATGAAAGGCAGCAGACAGCATGCTGTTTGTTGTGGGGTCTGGAATAAGTCACTGTACCTCCCTAAGTGTGGAGCTGGTGGCCTTGGCACCCTGCTCTGTGCAAAGCTGTGAGCAGCACATATGATCATGCACACTGAGATACCAGGTGGAAATCTGAATTTGGAATATTGCACAATATACCTGGGGTCTCCTGAATCTTGGCACAGAGTGCCCTCTGTGCTAGGGAGATTCCCCCGCCCACTCCAGGCAGACCCTTCCAGGTAAGGCATTGTCCAAAACTCCATTGACCTGAGTCTTTGGCTTTGGGAGGGCCGCCCTCCCTCCCACCGAAGGCCATGGGCTCTGAGAATCCTAGCAGATCAGAGCAGGACAGGTCTTCAGGCATCAGGCCACCCAAACCTGTTATTTTATAGATGAGGAACTGAGGTCAGAGGAGGGGCAGGATGGTCCTCTGGCCACTTACTGTCTAGTGAGTGGGGAGTGACCTAGGAAGGGCTGATCTTCCGAGTCCTAATCCCCAACCTTCACATTCTGCTTCAACACTTCAGTTTCCCATCTGCCTACCCAGCCAGCATTTTTCAGAATGAGGCAGTTTTCCACTGAGCCCTGACAGAGCGCCAGGCGCTATGCTGAACACCGAGAGTGCTAGAACTCACACATCTCTGCTTAAGAGCTTCCTGTGCCATGAGGCAGACACAAAGGCAAAGAAGGAATCCTGATAGAACAAGCATGTTTTTTGGGGGGCAGATGGCTATCCTGGGGGCTCGAAGCCTGATGAGACATAGGAGGGGGGTGCAAGGAGGGAAGGGATAATCAATCCTTCAGCCACAGCTAGGAGGGCAAAGATGACTTTCCAGCAGCCCAGAAAGCTGCTGGCGACCCTGCTGGGCCAGCTAGTGGAAACGCGGGATAAGAGGAAGTCCGTGGCAGCCAGCAAGGAGCTCAGCAGAGAAGGAGGTCAAGGAGCAGGGGCTGGGGTAGGACCTTTGCCACTAGGGCTGGAACTTGGTTTTCCAAGTGGTGGAAGAGCCTGACCGGAGGCATCACCTGACCACCTCTGCTTTGCTGACATTCCCCCTCTAAACTGTGCCTACGTGCATCAGGACGACCAGACTCCCTCTCTATGCACTCACAGCCCAGAGAGGCTGCACTGTGCTTTCCCACCTGTATTCAGAAAGTTCAGCTGGTAAAGGAAAGTCATGTTTATGTAACAGGAAGCCCAATTTCCAGGACATGCAATGCAATCACAGCTCTATTTCTGGAACAATTCTATGGGCTCCAATTTCTTTAGAAAACTCAAATGAAACCCCGCAGGCCAGAGGACAATGGAAGGGTTCAGCTTTTCTGTCATTGTTCCTGGTCCTGGCAGGGAACTGTAGGCCTGGCTGCAGGGAACTGTAGCCTGCAACCTTTGTTCAGGGCTTCTAGAGGGATCCTCACCCATCAGACACAGGGCCATAGAGCTGCCAGAGACTTGGCCCAGATGGCCTTGTGTCTCCCCAGACCCTGGCCATGTGCCCCATGATACAGACGTGTCCCCTGGGCTCTCCCCGCAGCCAGGACTGTCAGGGAATCTGGGTCTGATCTCTCTGCTGCTGTGAGGACCCTGTGAGACTTTGAACAAGTCTTCTAATCACCCTAGCCCTGGATTCCACATCCATAGAAAGGGATTACTAATACATATTCCACCCACCTTATCAAATGAGACAATATGTGAAGAAAAAAGTTACTTTTTAGTATTTTTAATTATTATTTTTTTAGTTTTCATAAAACTTCTGTGAAATCCATATAACATGCAATTCAACATTTCAAAGTGCACTATTCAGTGGCATTTAGTGCTTTTGCAGAGTTGTGCCAACACCACTTCTAGATAGTTCCAAAACATTTGCATCAACCCAGAATATAACCCTGTGCCCATTAGCCAATCACTCCCCAAGCCCCCAATCCTTCCCCAACTCCCAGTCTTGGCAACTACTAATCTGCTTTCTGTCTCAATAGATTTACAAATTATGGTTATTTCACAAAAGTGGAATGATTTTCTGTGTCTGCATTCACTTAGTGTAATGTTTTTGAGGTTCATCTACATTGCAGTATGTATTAGGCCTCCACTCCTTTTCACGGCCAAGTAATATTCCGTTGCATGTATGCATTACAATTTATCCATTCTTCTGTTGATAGACACTGGGGTCGTTTCCACCTTTTAGCTACTGCGAATAGTGGTGCTCTGAACATGCATGTACATTTACTTAAATACCTGTTCCTGGTTATTCTGGGTCTATACCTAGGAGTGGAATTACTGGGTCTCATGGTAATTCTGTTTAATTTTTTTGAGGCCCCACCACATGGTCTTCCACAGCAGCTGTGCCATTTCATATTCCCACCAGCAATGCACAAGGGTTCCCATTCCTCCACATCCTTACCAACATTTGTTATTTTCCATCTTTTTGATTACGGCCATCCCAGTGAATGGGAAGTGGAATCTCACTGCAGTTTTGATTTGCAGTTCCCTCATGGCTAATGGTGTTGAACATATTTTCAAGTGAATATTGTCTATTTGCATATCTTCCCTGGAGAAATATCTATTCAAATCCATCACCCAGTTTTTAATTGGGGCATTTCTGTTGAGTTGAAAGAGTTCTTTATATAATCTGAAAATTTAGCAGGTATATGACTGGGAAATATTTTTTCTCATTCTGTAGGTTTTTAAAAATAACTTACTTTTAATATTAGTTTGAAACAATTTTAAAAGGCATTATATATTAGTAGCTTTGACATTGCCCGATCTTCTTTCCTCACACATTCTGCACCGGGGCCATGTTCTCCACTCACTTCTGGGAGTATGGGGTGGTCCAGTCACGTGGGGTTTGCCATCCAGCTGGAGGGATGCATCCCCCAACCCACCCCTGACACCAGTGGGACTGTCTGAAGAGCTGGACTGTGTGGAGCTGGGCATGAGGTCTGGCTTCACAGTCCTGAGGTCCAGCCCTGTTGGTCTCTGACTCACTGGGTGTTTTGTCCCAGGCCTGATATTTCACCTGGGAGATAAGGAGGGTCTAACTAGGGCTGAGGGAACGGGGCTCTGGAGAAGAGTGGAGGTGAGCAATTTGCATTACAGAAGAATGGAAGGCACTGGTGATGGGACAGCTAGTGGGCAAGAGAGGGCCCCTTAGGGGTGTTGCTGTGCACATCTGCCCCACATCCTAGGTGGCCATGTGCCTTTCCTGTCATGGAGACCTCCGGAGCGGGAGCAGGGAGGGAGGACGATGATGGAGCTGCTGGGGGTTTGTGGAAGTTGCCGAGCTCTACGACATCAAAGGAAGATACACTGAAGACAGAGGGCTGTGTAGAGCTGAGTGAGGAGAGAAAAAAAGGGGGAGCTGTACACCAGCAGTCAGGGGCAGTGTGGCTGTTTGTAAAGGGGGCCAAAGACGGAATCTCAGGAATCAAGAGAGGAAGGAGGCCTGCAGAGGAAGCCGCAGGAGAGAGCTGGCCCTTCAAATGAGGAGGCTTGTTCCCTCTTTTTGATAAAGTCCTGTTATACCCTCAGCACCCTGCCATGCCTAACCATCCTCTTTTCTGAGTACTACTGCACCCCCTGACCTGGGTCTGCTCACCACTCTTGGCCAAGGTAAAAATTAACCCTCTGGTGACCCCCAGGATTCCCCAGACTGGTCTGACTCTTCGGTGATGAATCAGCCCATGGGTCTTACCTCTAAAATTCCTTGGATTAGAGCAAAGCTGAGAGTCCCCTCTCCCTATGGCCTTGGGTGGGGGACGGAGCACACATAAGCATTAGTCATGACTCTTATCATTTCTAGCATATTCTCTCTCCAGGAGCTTGACCTTTCCTGAGCTGAACACAGCCTCATGAGCTTCACAGGAGTTTGACAGCTATTTCGGGGAACACTGTGAGGAGCCTAGGGTAGAGGTTCAGAGTGCAGGCTCAGAGCCAGACTGCCTGGTTCACATTTGGGGTTTGATGAGCTGTGTGACACTGGGAACGGTGGTTGACCTCTCAGAGTTGTTAATTTATAAAATGCACACCCCAGGAAGAGTATCTGGCCCCAGGGATGCAAGAGAAGCAGATGAATTACTCATGCAAACACACAGAACAGACTAGAACAAGGTAGAGACCTAATAAATGTTAGCTTTCATTCTTTTTATATAGAATACATTCCAAAAGGCCTACTAATCAACCAACATAAATTCTGAGTGCTTACTGTGTGCCTGGCACTGTGCTAGGTGCTGGGGATTTGGAAGAGAAGAAACAGACCGTGTTCTTGGCCCTTGGGGGTCTGGTGCTTGTGACTGGGTAAGCGGGGGACTAGGTGTCTTCAGCGTAAAAGCTTGAGATGCATGGATGCAGTCCGGGTCTTCCCACGTACAGATTTGGAAATGAGGGCCCAGAAGCAGCCGTTGTTACTGTCTGTTAGAACAGAAGTGGCTAGGGTTCATCAGTAGGATCTACCCTCTTCCCAGATATCTTTCTTGATGCCTGATTTGCTCTCTAGCATCTCCCAAAAGTGGGTCTCCAGCCTTTGCTCAAACGGAGCCCACTTCCCCCAGGAGACGGCTGCTCATGCTGTCACCAGAGTCTGCCCTGGGAAGAGGAGACCTGCACTGAAGGCGCCAGGCAAAGGTAACAGTAATGGCCACTGGGCCCACAGCGAGCTTCCCATCCTTGCAGCTGCCCTCAGGTAATGGAAGGCTTTGCTAGGAACCGGGATGATCACACCTGTCCCTGTCTCTGCGCCCCCCGGGGTCTGCCTCGGTCTGTCAGCGCTTCACCGAGCCTGCAGCACTGAGCACTCTGCCCAGGTACACTCAGGCAGGAGCAGGGCAGAGCCAGCGGGCTGCTCACCAGCCAGCTCTGAGGCCCAGGCCTGGGGTCTGGGACATCGAGAAAGGACATGGGTATAGGCAATGCTCTTCAGGGAGTCCAGATGCCCCACCACATCTTCCGGCCCCCCTTGGAGTTTTGTTTGGACCACGTGGGTGTTTCTGGCCACTGGACCCTGAGTGGAAGTGATGAGTAGCGACTCCAAGTGGAGACAGTGAAGAGCAAGTGGGCCATCTCTGTCCCCATGTCACCTTGCACAGGGCTTGAAAGCCATGTTTTGAAGTGGAAGTTGGCACTGTCACTAGATGAAAACGCTGAGGGGCCCAAGTCACTGCATGGAGGGCTGCCACACCCATCAGACCCTGACACAGCAAGAAATAAGCCTTTGTGGCCCTGTTCTGAGTCACTGGGACTTGGTGGGTGTGTGTGTTCTCGCATGTGGCTTTCAGCCCTTTCTGGGTCTCAGCCAAACCGTGTGTGCTGAAAGCAACCTGGCCTAAGGTGGGTCCCTCATGCCCTCTGGTGGCCACAATCACTAGGCGGCCCAGTCAGCGCTCACGGCAGAGGACAGAAGGAACCTTCTGCCGGTGAACCACCGTGAACCAGCTCACGGATCAGGGCTCATCTCCAAAGTGCTTGGTTTGAAGCACAGCTGAGGGTCCCCATTCCCATGCTCCTGGGGGTGAGGAAGGAGGTTTATAATCAGTACCTAAGATTCCTGAACTGAGAACCTTGCTTTTGAGGTCCTGGCTGGCAAGTTTTTGCACCTCCTGGAGGCTGTTTCCTCATTAAAATCTCCAAATCAATAGTGCCTCTTGCAGGAATGAATGTGATTAACATAGGCAAAACACTTAGCCCATGTTGGCTGCATGCAAAGTCATTATTGGTGATAATCTCCCACTTTCAGGGTGCTGCCTCTGTGTGGCTGGTGGCTCATCCCCCATGAACTGGTCTTTGGAGGGCAGGGAGCTTGTCTCGCCCACCCCCAGCCTCCAGGAGTCCTCGGTATGCAATTCTCAAATGTATGTACACATAAGGTGTTAGTTTTTCACACAATCCCATGAGGCAGGCAAATCAGGAATCATCACCCCCACTTGATGGAGGTCCATGTCTGGATCCAGGCCTGTGACTCCCGGGACTGTGGGCGCTCGTGATCCTGTCAAGCCCACTCCTCGGGGGATGCAGAAGGAAAGAAAAATCCCAGCAGTCCACAAATCCACGCCAACCACAGCTCCCCATCTGGGCGGAAGTTTCAGGAAAGCCAATCCAAATGTTATAAAACAGGGAGGGAAAGGAATTCTCAGCATTCATAGGTACCCACGACCAGACCTGGAGGACGGGCGCTGGCAGGGAAGATGGGGTTTGTGCAGAGCAGGGCGGGGGCTTTGGCTCTTGGCCCTTGTATAGTGTGCAGGTTCCTGAGGGTCTCGAAGAAATGCTTTCAGGTCCTCAGGGCTCGCTTTGGAGAGCCCAGTCTAATTCCTTTCCTTCCCAGTTCTGGCACAGGGACCAGCATGGGATAAATTCTGCCAATTTAGCTCTCCCGGTGGGGCCCGGCTGCATGTGTCACCACCTTATGGCCGCCTGTGCACATTGCAGAGAGTCTGGGGGAAGCCAGGTCTCGATGGAGTGGGGTTCTGGGAACAGGCACTGGCAGGTGAGGATAGAGAATGGATTGCGGGTTGGGGGAAGGAAACGGAATTTCAAGTTGGATAAATAACTTGGAAAAGATGCAGAAGCAACACAAAGACCTCAGGAGTGGGGCAGGAGACAGAAAGGACATACAAGAAGGAGAGAAGGGCCGGGGTGGGGGGTGAAGAAATCAGGTTGGGTGTCCCAGCGGGCCCCACATTTTGGGGCATCTCCCTTCTCTACTCATATGTTCAATTTAATAACAGCTAACATTTACCGGGGTCTTCCTAGGTAGTGGTTTCTTTTCTAAGCTCACTTTTCTAAACTCACTTAATCCTCAAGCGTGTTTACAGGGTAGCTATTCCACCACCCCAAGTTTACCCACAAGACCAGAAAGGCTAAGCAGCCTGCTCAAAATCACACAGCTATTATATAGGAACCCAGGCAGCCTCTTTCCCGGGCAGCCGTTTTCATCTCTGCACCCTTGGGCCTCTGGGGCTGCCTTCAGGTCCCCCCAGACTTGTCCCCCAACTTGGGAGTCATCCTCTTGGGAGGCTGCAGAGCCGCAGGAGCCCCGGACCCAGAGAGGGGACTTGGTTTGAACCCCACCTCTGCCTTCAAATGGCTTTCATTCTGCACTTGTTCCCTCACATGGAAACCTGGCAACCTTCACTGGCCCTGCAGGGCTGCTGAGAAATCAAGAAAGTGCCCAGGAAGATGTGCAAACTGTTGAGCACCACACAAATTGGGAGGTACCGTGATTTACACCAATTGTACATTACAGAGCCCCGATACTGGATTTCTGGATCTGTTTTACAAAATGGGAGATTTGTGCCAATTTTGGGTCTGACTTGGAGGCATCTGTGGACGTGCCCGTCTGTTGGGAAAGCATGGATACTAACTCAGCCCGTATCAGGCACTGGCCAAGCAAATGTCATTCAGCAAATGCTTAGAGCAGCTGGCATCGATCTATTCAGGCCTCCTGAGATGTTTTACTCTTGGTCTCAGACCCCCTCTGACAGACACCCATTTGACAGATGAGACAGCTGAGGTTCAGAGAGGTTAGGCAGCTCCCTGCAGTCACACAGCAGGGAGAGGTGCAGTTGCGTTCAGAGGCTAACTCTCTGTCTCAGCAACCTCTGGACACTTGGAGGGAGTGGACACTAACCCAGGCAGCTCTCAGGAAGTGAGGCATTGCTCCTTTTTAGGACTGAACATATCTCTTGAGTACAAACTTTCAGTGGCAGCACCAAGGCATGGCCTTTGTATAAACACAATCCAAACGATAAAATAGCTTTTTTTATTCACTTTGATTCAGATCATTGGAAATGTCCAACAATAAATAAAACAGAACAGAGACCGAAGAACTTCATTCAAAATGCATCTGGATTAATGCTCAGCTGCAAAACAAATACAGAAACAAAGCAAGGAGAAAAATAAAGCAAATTTTAAAATGCAAACAACCAACCAAACAAGACTGCAAAGAAGACAAAGTGCTCAGGGAACTTTGGCATGAATTCATGAAGCGTGAAGGGGACTGTGCGCACCACGCTCACCTGGGGCTAAAGCTGGGGTCCAGTGCAGGGCTGGCAGCAGGCGGGCAGCAAAGCAGCTCTGTACGTGACAGCAGCTGAGCAGTGGGGTTAAGCTCAACACAAGTAGGATTCCTGATGGGCTGAGAGGGAAGTGGGCGCTGCTAGCAGGCTGGCAGCTTGTAAGAACACAGTGCTCTTTGGGCATGGAAAGAAGTGGTTGACCTACTGAGATGACCCTTTGCCCATCTCTGCTGTTCCTCCCAAGCCCCCTAAACACAGAGGGCACCCTAGGGTCAGGGGGCTACTGCTTTAATGAGAAACAAAAGGCGGACAGCCGACTGGACACTTGGTAGCCCAGACCACAGGGGAGGGCCACCAAGGACACAATGACAGCTCCGGGCTCTTCGGAGGGGACAGTTGAGGGGGAAGTTGCCAGTTCCTGATGGCACATGGTCAGAGTCCAGCCACCTTTAGCTGAACAGTGGCCACTGGGGTGTGAGATTCCCTGGAGAAAGCATTTTTTATCACAACCACGTGAGTTCTTTCCAGTCTTCCATGTTTGTGTTCATGCTGCCTTGAAAAGAACAGGTAAAGCACACATCACAGCTCTCAGTATTCTCTGTGCTGGCATTCCACCTTTGACCCAGAGGCCCAGTTCACGTCGAGGTAGGATTGGCCTCTTGTCGCCCCTTCTGGCCACAGTAGAGACTGGCTGCATCAAGCCTCCAAACCCACCATTGCCACATGAAATGCCCTTGTTACCAGCTTCCCTGATTAATGTCCTACTTTCTGGTATCTGGCTCCTTCCACGAAGCCCAGCCCATGAGGTTTGCTGGATGACACCTGATGAAGCCAGGGTTTCAAAAGGCATCAATTTAAGAACTTTCTTCAATTGCTTCTGGAGCCAGAGGCTGTAAACACGCCCTCCTTTCTCCCCTAACCAGGGGAGGAGGGCAGGGGCTCCAGGGAGAAAATCAGCCACCAGGCTCACTGCAGGGCGACCAAAGGCTGGGAGATTGCTCAGCCCTCTCCCCTCATCAGTCCCTGGCTTTGCAGCGTCAGCCTCAGCACTGACTCCCCTGCTCCCTGCCTGGGGCCCAGGGCTGCTCTCCAAGGAGCTCTCTTCTGGCACAGTGGACAGAGCCTGGGCTGGGGTTCCCAGGGCCCCAGGAGCCCAGCCGTGTGTGGTGGACATGTGAGAGCACCCCCCTTCCCCGCCCACTGCCACCGTATGGGAGTTTCCAGTTTTCCTGCCAACAGCATGCCAATGCTTGACGGGAAACGCTCTTGTGCGATTCTCAGCCGCCGTTTCCCCAGGTATGGGCCCAGCTGGCTTAAGCCACTGGTGTACTTAATCCCCACCACAGTGGCTGGCGTGGATTGGGTTAAGTCCCCTTTGGTAAGCCAATGACAGGAAGAGATGTCTGCTGGGGAAACGGAAAAGCACGATGGCCTCTCCCGCACTGGGGCGACGGCGATGGCATGTGAAGGCAGAGAGCAGCTCTCGCGGGGGCTGCAGGGGCTGCTAGGCAGTCTGAGGAGGAAGCCCAGGCGTGAGAGGCAGAGTAGAGTCAGAAATCTATGCCTGGTTACAGACCTTTGAAATGCTGCAGAGAGCTGGGCTGGGAAAGCCCATCTCTGGATGTTTTACACATGGAGCCAATAACATCCTAATTTTACTCAAAATGTTTGACTTGTGCTATCCATGATGCTGGGCTCACTTCTGCAAGTCACTTCCCTTCTCTGGGCCTTGCTTTTCTCATCTGTAAAATGAGAGAGCAGGCCGAAGACATGCCAGGGCTCAAACAGCCTAAGGGAGGACCGCAGAGGTGGGGCCAGGACCCGGGCAGCATGCAGCGCAGCTGCCCACAGTGCCTCGCTCGGGGGACCTGTTCTGACTCAGCAAAGCCCACGCGGCTCCCTCATTCCTGAACAGTTATCAGCTTGTGGGCAACAGGGTAGAGCTCAGGAATCCCCACTGCTCCGTCCCCATGGCCATTTTCCCCAAGGTTTGTCCCTGGGATTAATCAGCCAACAAAAGACACTTGCCCAGTTCCTCCCATCAAACTGCCATGAGCTCTAGCCTTCGAGGATTTGTACTCAGAAAGATGACCTCATAGCCACTTATTAGCCTTATCAGCAAGAGTCTTAAGATTTAGAGGATTTTAAAGCTGGAATAGTTTGTGTGTGTGTGTTTTTTTTAACCCCTTTCTGGATTCTGAACTTTCAGAATCTAATAAAAGCTATGGACTCTCCTCAGGAAAATGCTCACTTAAACAGACTTGGAAAAATCAAACATGGCATACAATTACTGGAGACCTGTGAGTCACTTGAGGCCATCTGCAGCCCCTGACTCCCACAATTCCTCCCTTCCCATTTGCAGAGGGAGAAACAGAGTGCCAAAGCCCTGCAGGGAGCAGAGGAGGCAGGCCCAGGGACGTCCAAGACTACTGGCATACTTCACACTTCACCAGGAAACTGTCATACCTCTTCAGAGTAGCAGTGGCCTTTCAGGAAATACTCTCAATAAGAAAAGTGGTTTTTCTGATAAAATGTCAGAGACTGGAGTCAACAGTCACAGTCCCCCCATAGCTGTGACCCCACTCCCTACCTGGCCCCAAGACAGTGCCACTGAGTTTTGGAGATTCCTACCCTGAGACTGAATCCAGGTCCCCAGTAAGAGAGAAGGAACGTGGAGCTGGAGGGAAGGAGGTACAGCACATGCCACGAACCTACCAACATTACACCCCAGGGTCCGCCTACCAGTGAGCCCCCATGCCCTAGAACCCCACCACCAGCCCAAGTCTGAGGATCTCAAGAAGCTTGATTTGAGCTTTTCACTATCCATTTGCTGGGTGAAGCGAGAGCAGGCTTAATTAAAGCATCAAGAACAGCAAAACGAGCCACAAAGTGCACACAATGTCAGCTGAATTTTTTAAAAATCAATAAATAATCAGGAAGGATGACGAGGAAGAAAGAGCAGCCAGGGGATACAAGGATGAGGTATGACTTCTGCTCTGATAGTCACGCTATTAGGGTGGCCCCGCAGCCCCCAGGACACCATGCAGGAAGCCAGCACGGATTTGGCCCAGTGGGGGCTCTTGGGGAACATGCTGGCCGGTGGAAGCCTTGGGAGGTCGTGGGCACCCAATCCAACAGCGTGTGAAGGTAAGAACGGGCGGTCCACAGCTGCTGTGCCTCTGGACGGCATTAAGTATCATCCAAGCTTTGTTCCAGCCCAGGCATCAGCTCAGGAGACCAGAAAAGATGTCCCCAGCTGTACAGCAAGGAGAGGCCATTGCTGGGGACCCCTTTCCCGAGCTGAGGCTTTTGCCTCATTTCAGCCAATGCATGCATTTGTCCCCCAAACACAAAGGCACATCAAGTAGTCAGATCTGCTCTCAGCCATGAGGATAACCACTAGATGACTCAAGGAATATCAGCTCGGGAAGAAGATACCTCCTGGAGTGACCTTGCCAGGTGTTTGTGAAGACCTTTTGGGTGGGCAGCCCCTCCTGGCCACCATAAATGAGCTTTGGGAAGAAAAGGGAGATGAGGTTGTCACCATTGTGCAAAGAAAGGCGGCAGGCCGCCACCAGTGCCTCCGTGGACCCAACGCGGCTCTGTCCTGGAGGTCATCCTCACTCAGAAACATCCAGCAGGCATCAGAGTGCCAGCCCTGAGTCCTCGGCAGGGTACGGTCTCTGCCCGAGCTCCCTGGGAAACTGTCCTTTCCTGTATGATTTGGAAGTCTTCCCTACCTTGCCCCTCCCTCAGAAGCCAAAGTGTTTGGAGTCTGGACCTCTCCTGTGTCTCCCTACCTTCCCCCAGCCTGGGACACCAGGGATAGGATGTGCCCCACCCAAGACCAGTTCTGAGACTTTCTCTGCAGCCCTGGCAGGACTCGGTGACCTTGCTGAGTAGCTGCTACCAAATATTGGGGTGCAAGAGGCTCCAAGGGGCACCAGGCACACCCCTGAGGCTGGCCCTCACAGCTCCCGGACCAGGTGGGCCCCACAGGCAGCTGGGGCTGGGTGTGGAGAGGTGTGCTCCGGTGCATCAGTCCTGGACCCTTCCCAGCGTCATCTCCCCTTGAATATCCGGATTTTATTGATGGATGCCAAGGTGGCCGTCACGTTGGACTCAAAGTCTCCATCGTGCACCCCAGTCTTGCGAAAAGCCCCCGCCGATGGGTTGTTCTCCCAGTAGTGGTGCCAGTTGCCTTTGCTGTCGGCCCCGAAGCCGTACAGGTCCACCTGCAGGGCAAGGCAGAGGTGAGAACCAGACAGCAGGGCTGCAGGTAGAACCTCTAAGAAAGGGAGCCTGCAGACATTCCTGGAGTCTGTAAACACCTTCTTCACACACACCCTTCTCTAGGGTGCTTGGTGAGGCACAAATGAGTTACGTTCAATGCCAGAAGGCCCAATGGGAAGCTGCTGCATGTCGGTGGCCCTGAGGGTGCTGGTCGCACCTCTGGAGCAGGTACAACCTCTTCTCCAAGGCTTGAGGAGCTAGGAGAGGACAGACTGGAGTGGACTGGAGAGCAGGGCTTTGAAGCCCAGCCGGCTGCCCCAAGCCCCAGCTGTGCCAGTCGCTGGTAGACCCCACGAGTGCCTCATCACTTCTCTGAGCCTTACTTTCCTCACCTGAAAAATGGGGCCAAAGTGACAACCGTAAAGAGGCAGGTGGTAGGTGCTGAACCTCTTCCCGGAGGCCAGCTAATATCAGCCGGTCCAGGGGCCCTCACTGGCCAGGGGGCGGGGGCCTTTCTGACGCATGCCAAGCACTGCTCTAAACACAACAGAGTCCTGGCAGACCTTCACTGGGGGGTGGGTGCTGGGGAAAGGGGAAAGTGGGGACACAGGAGTCAGGTGTCGGCCCTTGGAACTGGGAATTTAGGACAAGTACCAACGGGGGACGCCACGAGGGACAGGGGCTAACGTCAGGGATCGCCCATCACAGAGGAGGGGACCAACGACCGGAGTGGCCAGAGAGAGCTCATTCCAGCAGGGGACAGTTGAACTGGGTCTAGGAAAATGAGCAGATGACGAGCAGGGAGGGACACGGGCAGAGCCTTCTAGGAGAGCAAAGGCTCTCTGGGCTGCCACAGGGAGGGCAGATGGAGGGGCGGGGAGCCACCAGGGTCAGGGGATGGCTCCGTGGCAGGTGCATCCAAACCCAGCGTGGACAGGGGCCTGCCCCAGAGCAGGAGGGCAGAGACGGGGGCAGCATTTCTGAGACAGAAACCCAGGGGTCTGTGACCGGATGGCTGGAGCAAGTGGAGTGGAGAGATGAGAGGAGATATGGTTTCTGGGAGGGATACCCGGGTCTCTGGTGGAAAGAAGAGGGATGGTGAAAGAACAGCCGAGCCAGAGGTGGTGACGCGCCTTGCCGCCCCCCAACCCCTCAGTGGGGTTTCCCGCTATAAGCCAGGTGGGGCAGGGGCAGGGCTGTGCTGCATGTGACCAAGGGATGTCTGGGCGCCCTGCCTGAACCCAGGGCCCCGGGGGAAGTGGGGGCTGGCCGCTGTGTTCCCCCTCCTGCTCCCTTGCCCAGAGTGGCAGCAAGCGCCCCAGACTGTCAACAGAAACCTGGGCCTACCTGGTGGACGGCAAGGTAAGGCCAAGATGGAAAATCCCCGTGGGGCAATATCGCCGGTTCTCAACCAATGAACAGTGGAAGCCCTGGGACCTGGTTCCTGCTCTCAGAAATCTGGTGACAGTGGGCGTGGGCATGGCCTGCATGCTGGGACTTAGCGGCACAGACGATTCTAACGAGCAACCGCGATGGAAGCCACAGCCTTAGGCAGCTCTCCCTATTCCGATCTGCTCCTTTATTTTGCTCCCAAGTCTGAGCTTCCACCCACTGGTCCTGGCTCTGTCTTGGGAGCTTGCACAGAATGAGCCAGAACTCCTGCTCCAGAGATTCTCAAAGAGCACTGTTACTCTTAAAACACACTATCAAAGATAGTGGAGATATGCTCTGAAGACACAGAATCTCAGCTTCCTGAAGAGATGCGCTGAGCAGGGGGCCTGGAGGGAGGACAAACAGACGCTCTCCCATCTCTCCTGGAAACGTGGAACGAGGGGCCCAGTGTCCTAGGGCAGCCCGACCTGCCCAGGAAAGAGGGTGACACACCTCATCGCAGATGTGCAGCGAGAAGATGACGGAGAGGATGCCAGTGGACGGGTACCGCCCGTGGCCCTGCAGCCAGCTGTCAAAGACGTACTTGATGAAGGCTGGATGGTATATCAGGATCTGCAGGGGGAGGACACAGCCCTTAGTGAGATGGCTGGCAAAGGACACCAAGCGCCTGTTAGGAGCCATACACTACTGTGCCCGCGGGGACAGAACTAATACCCTACACCCATGGGGCTTACATTCTAGTGGAAAAAGATGGACAATAACCTAAATCACAAAGACCATGGATGGTGCAGGGAAAGGTGATAAAAACACTGGGGTGGGGGGCCTGAAGCCTTGCTGGGAAGGTGGCATCTGAATAACAATCAAATGAGGCCCAGGAGAGAGACTGGAGGCTGCAGGAGAAGGTTCCAGGGAACAGCATGAAGTGGGGACAAGGACAGTCCTGTCCCACTGCAGGAAAACGCATGCACTGAGCCAGCCATTCTGCCTGGTAAGGGCCTAAATGATCTCCAGTCCGTAAAAGTGACCCTATGTGCTTGCTTTCCTGCCCCATGTGTTACAGATAAGGAAACTAAGGCTCCGTGCAGCTGAGGGACCTGCTCAGTGTCACACAGCCAGCAGTGACCAAGCTACGAGGTGTCCTGGTATTAGGCTTGGCCTTGATGCCACCCATCACTGCTGCCTTGAAGTAAAGCAGACTTCTCTGGCAGCAGAGGGCGTGTGTGTCCAGGAAGCCTATGCCAGCCCAAGGAATGGACCCAAGCAGTGGGTCATGCAGGTCTCTGGCGAACTGTTGACTCTCAGCCTGGCCTCAAGCTCCTGCTGTTTCTGAGAGGCTCCTCCCTTCCCCCCGGCTCTACCCTACAGAGCTTCGGTTCTTCCCCAGGGCAGTGTGGCCCGGTGGAAAAGGCAGGGGGTGGAAGCAGGGGGCGGACTTCAGTTCCAGCTGTGGGTCACTGAACAAGTTACTTGACCTCTCTGGCCCTGACGGCCCCATCTAAATATGACAGCATGCGCAAAGAATGAAGTGGATACTTCACTCTTTCATCCTTCTGCCCTCTGCCCATGTCTTGGTCAGCCCCATGCCAGGGGTCCACTGGGGTTGATGGAAAGATGGACAGGGGCAGCGAGGCCTGGCTTTGAGAAGCTCACGGTGGTTCTCAAACTACAGCCAGCTTTAGCATCCATGGAGGGCTGGGCTTGTCCACACCAGATTGCCGGGCCACATGCACCCCCAGAGTTTCTGACTCGGTAGGTCTGGGGTGGGCCTGAGTATCTGCACCTGTGACAATCTCCCATCCTGCTCCAGGGCCGCCTCCTCAAGGAACATTCCCAGTGTCTGCCTGTCAGGCAGGCAGGCTAAGTGGGGGTTACTGCCTCCATCAGCCCCGGGGGCCAAGGGCTCCCCGCAGCCAGATGCTGGCAGAGACGGGAGACCTGGTGCTCCCTGTCACTGAGTGTGCCCTGGACGCGACCTGAGCTCAGAGGACCAGGGCCCTCAGCCCCATCTCACCTTACTCTTTTTCACTTTGATCTTCGCGGGGACAGGAACGTAGGTGCTACAGGAAGAGAAAGAGCAGCTGGTTAATGTGGTGAGGGTCCAGGCTGCCTGCACGCAGCCCTGGGGGTAATAACAGTCAAGAGGGAGCAGGTAACACCCCTGCAAGCAGAGCCGAGGCCAGTCCGCCCTGCAGCAGAGGCCCGTTGCAGACACCAGAGGGCGAGCTTGGCTAACCTGAGGAGGTTTTTAAACTGCCTTCTCCCTGAAAGGTTAGGAAGGCAGACTTCCCCAAGCCCCCTGACACCCTGAAGGAGCATGTATGGTGGGAGCCAGGGCACCCACTCCCCATTGCTGGGGCACCAACTGATGAGGCCCAGAACTGCCTCCTTTCATTTGCAAGGCGGTGCCCCTGAGATGAACGTATAAATGCTGGCTGTCTGGCCTCATGCTGGATCTAACTGGGGCAACTGGAGCTCCACGGATGGGGGATGGTCAGCACCCAGGCCCCAGCTGCTCCTGTCCCCTGCTCCCTGCACTGCCCTCCTGGGAGTGTCCCCTAGTTTCCTGCACCCCAACCCCTCAGGCCTCCTAAGCAAGCCTCAGACAAACAGGCTTTGGCCATGTGGCCATTGAAGCCACGTCTTTCTAGGAAGAGTAAAGGCCTTAGGAGTCAGAGCCAGACACACGCGGGCTCTGTGCCGAGGTCACCCTTGGGCAGGGCGTTCAGCCACTCACATGTCCTTCCTGGGAGGACAGAGGCAACAGCAGTGACTATTGTGGGAATTCAAGGGGACATGCACCCAATCAGTGCCTGGAACAAAACAGACTCTGAGAAGATGTGAGTCCCCGCTCGTGGCAGCGCACGACGACACCCACCAGAGCTGAGGAGTGTGGCACGCTGCCCCCTGCCTGCCACCCACCCAGAGCTATCTTTATCTGAAAAGCAGGGGGTTATGATCATTGGGGTGCACAGCAGAGGTAAGGCAGGGGCCAGGACTAACGTGCTGAGTCCTTTCCAACAGCAATCGCCCCTGACGAGTGTCCAGGGTGTTTGGGGCAAGTGGCCAGGAAGAGCTGGAGGGCCGGGAGGCGGCCAGTGGGTGAGGGGCTTGTGCTGCAGGAGGGAGGCAGTCCGGAGGAAGAACAGCACCGTCCAGGCTATAGCGTGGGGCCCAGAGGTGCCCACGCAGCGAGGGGGAGCAGCGAAGGGAAGGGCAGTGGGCTGTCCCTCCAGACGTCCTGCCCCGAGGGGACTTACTGGGAGATGGTGCCTGTGGTGGTGGCGCTGACCACCCACTCCAGATCGGTGGTCTTGAAGGGGACCAGGACCATGCTGACGTTCTCTGCCAGCTCCCGGAAGCTCTCGGGGTACACGAGATGGTGGGTGGTCTTGCTCCCGACGTCAGCCTCAAACCCTGCTGTGGGGGCCTTGTTCATCCTGGGAGGAGGTAGGAGAGAAGAGCTCTTGTCACAGGGCACCGGCTCTGAGGGTCAGCTCTAGCTCCGAAAGCCTGCAGTGCCGCCTTGGGTGGGGTGCCCCTGCTGCTAGACTGATTCCTCATCTGTAAAATGGAGGCACAGGGCAGCACCTCAAAGGCTTCTGTCCTTTTCCTTTATGATCTCAAGTGAGCCTAACATTGACGACCACTATGCTCCAGGCACTGACTTGGCCAAGCATGCACATCATTACATCTCAATTATAAGCACATCCAGTAGGTGTTTCATGAAACCTACTGCAATTTGAGCACAGAGAACTTGTCCCAGGACACAGCTAGCAAGTCACAGGTCTGTCTGACCCTGAACCTGACTCTCTCCCCCTCCCCCAAGGCATTCCCATTCCAGGTACACTGAGGCTGAGAGGCCAGGGGTCTAAGGACATAAAGTCTGAGATCACAGAAATTGGAGACTATTCTAGAAGGTCCCAAGGATCAACAGCCCCACTGCTGCTGCCACACCTCTCGCATACTGGCCTTGTGTCCAGAGACCCTGCCAGACCATCTCTATCCTGCAGCACATGGATGGGAGAGGATGCAGTGAGGGGCCTGGGGTCCCTGGGTAAGTCTGGGCACACTAGCCTGGAAGGCCTTGACCTCCTGACCTTCGAAGGGGCCCCTGGGCACAGCGAGGCTGGCTTGGGGCGGGGGGCACGCACCTCAGCACGAAGTCATGACTGTCTATCTGTGGTCCATACCAGGACTCCCGCAGGTTGCCCGAGTTGCCCACGACGGCGCAGCGCCGGCAGCCCACCAACCTCTTCTCCAACAGGGGGTCCACGTTCCCAGGCACAACTTGGAAAAGATCCTTGATGGTGTCATTCAAGTTACTGGGCTGCTTCTCCCGCTGGAGCCTCTGCGGCAGAGGGTGGGAGGTCAGCCTGGCTGTGCTGCCCCTGAGGTGGGGCTCAGGCACCCCTCTGCCAGCCCCAAGCCCCACCACCTTCACTTACTGGGCCCCTCCCGTGTAGCCTTCTCTCTGCTGGGCACCTGGAGACTGAGGTGGCTCAGCCAGCCACCTTCCCCTCCAGAAGCTCAAGGGCAACTCAGGGAGATGGGGTGGAGAGAGGTCATTCATTCACTCTGCAAATGTTTACTGAGTACCTACTATGTGTTAGGTTCTGCTCTGGCCTCTTGAGGCAATGAGACTGGTGGATATGAGAAAGGCACAAGACAGCAGAGTCAGGTGATACTCCATGACCACCTCCCGTCTCTACTCCCCTTCCCCCTGCTGAACCCACAGGGACCACTGGGCTCCAGCCAGACCAAAGAACAGGCCTTTGCTGAATGCATCAAGGCCTCTGATGGCTGCCTAGCAAATTGCTTTCATCCTCTAAGACCTAGCTTGCAGGCCAGCTGCCCCAGGACCTCTCTGACTCACAGGCAGGGTGAGAACACTGGTTTTACCCTCAGGGTGTCCAGCCATCCTGGTTTGCTCAGGACCAGATTTCCCCAGATGTGCAGGACTTTTGATGCTAAAACAGACGGTTTGGCCACCCTGTGATGCCTCCCTGCACGCCATGGCCCCCCGCGGCCTCAAGGTGGAGCTCGGCCACATGTCACAGGGCCAACTGGTGACATAATCTGACTTCCTCACTCACAGTAAAACCTGGAGACTTTCCCTAAGTATCACCTCTGACCCTGTTACCACACCACAGTGGTGTCACTTCAACTGTAGATGGAGAAGGGTCTCTGGGCCAGACAGGACTGGAGCCCCAGCTTTTAGAGACCCACCTTAAAGTTTCCCCCACAACACTGCTCCTGCCTTCGACCCTTGGAACCTTGGCCTTCAGAAAGCCCAGTCCCTAGGGATGTGGCTGAGACAGGTGGTGTGCGGTGAGTCCCACCAGCCACTCCCAGCCCCAGGGACAGGGCAGTGGCTGGGAGAGAAAGTGGAGAAAAAGAAGAGGCTGGCACTTGCTTTGGCCACTGTCCAGGAGCTCAGTAATGGAGGCGTGCATGCATGTGTGTGTGTGTATGTGTGTGTTGGGAGATCCCAGAGCACCCGGTCCCCACCTGAGACAGGTGTCATTGCCTCGGGGGAGCATGACATTGTCTGCTGGAATAAGGAGTGACACAGCCTTCCTCAATCAAGCACGCAACAATATTTACTGAGTGGCCACCACACAACATGTGAGCACTTTGCCTCAGAGGCTCCGAGGTTTGAAGACTCCAGGCTGGCAGGGGGCCTGTGTCGGGAGTGCAGCCTGGCATCGTCCCACCCAGGCTTCTCCTGGTCTACTCTTCCTTGATGGCTCACTTCAGAAAAAAACCAAGTTCATTTTAAAAGGAAATCTCACATCTCTACAACAAGTGGAAGGCAAGGATTAGTTGGAAGTCAAAAAGGAATCGCGGGATACAATGAAAACTGAACAATGTTATTTGATTCCAGCTCCATCCTGTTGCTTGCCCGGCAGTGGCTCTCTGTCAGGATGAGGACTGGCTGGGGTTAGAGACGTGCATGATGAGAAATCGGCCCAATGAGAGGCCCCTGCAATTAAGGAGACAGTAAGAAAATTAAAGCCGGAATTACTTCCTCCGTCCGGGATGTGCTGCTCTGGAACACCGTGCCCTTGTGTCACCCAGAATCGCGCTGCGGGCCACACACGGGCAGTGCAGGGGACACACTTCAGGAATCTCAGATCTGTCCTACTGTGCCATGGCAGAAGGGGAGACTGAGGCCCAGGGAGGGAAGGGACCAGGCCACAGGGTCAGTGTACTAACACATCAGGGCACAGCCAGGTAGAACTTGGATGGGAAAGCAAGAGGGAAAGAATCCTAGCCATTCAGTTACCTGGTGAAATGGGGCAGGTTACTCAATGCCACATCCCTCTCTTCCTTGGGAAGGAATACTCTGAATTCTCTGCCTTTCAAAAATGACAATAAAAGTCCCATGGGGTTGCTGACACACACACACACACACACACACACACACACACACACACACACACACACACACACACGAGAGAATGTTGGGAAGTTCAAAGACACACTCCCCTCTCCTCTCACTGGTTTCCAAGTATGCTTTGCACAACTGGAGCTCAACCAATGCCTGTGGACTGGGGCAGGGCATCCTGAGCAGGCCCTGTGTCCTAGGGCAGGGCCTGAGGCAGAGGCTGAGAGGGGGATGCAGGCCCAAAGGGCTGGCGCTGCCTGAAGAGGGGGATGGCAGGGGACGGGGGAGTGGACTCCATCGGAGGAGTCCACCTCAGCGGGCTGGGCGTGGGCAGGCATTCATCGGGCACCCCACTTAGGAAGGCACACCCCCACTCAGCACCAAACTGTCATGTGTGGGACATGTGGCCGGCCTTCTGTCCCCGCAGGGACACTCACTGTGCCCACGACCTGCAGCAGATCCTCCCACGGCCGGTGCCGTCTCTACCTTCGGGTCTCAGCTCAAGTCCTGCCTCTCCCTGAAGACCCCATTTACAGAGGCCCCTGTCCCCAGTTTCTCTATCACAAACCTCATCAGATCCCCCTCAGGGCACTCCCATCTGAGGCTGTTTTGTTTCTCTTCTGTCTCTCTCTGCCAGAATATAATTCTAATTCCATGAGAATAAGGATCTTGTCTCTTCTTTGCACCTCAATACCTGGAGTGGGCTAAATAGTGGCCTCCAAAAATGTGTGTCCAAGTCCTAACTCCTGAAACCTGTGACTGTGACCCTGTTAGGAAAAAGGGGCTTTGGAAATGTAATTTCTGATCTCGAGGTGAGATCATCCTGGATTTAGGGTGGGCTCTAAACTCAATGGCAGGTGTCCTTAGAGAAAGGTGGAGAGATTTGAGACACACAGAGACACAGAGAAGGGGGACGTGTGAGGATGGGGGGGCAGAGATTGCAGTGATGCATCTGTAAGCAAGGAATTCATAGGACTGGGGGCAACCATCAGAAGCTAGGAGAGAGGCATGGAGCTGACTCACCCTCAGAGCCTCCAGGAGGCACCCACACTGCCGACACCCTGATTCTGGACTTCCGCCTCCAGCACTGTGAGAGGGTACATTTCTACGGTTTAAGCCGCCAAGTCTTGGCAATCTGTTAGGGCAGCCTCAGGAAACTAACAAGGAGTGCTCTGCTGTGATCTCGGTGTAGTAGACACTCAATGAGTCATTGAATGAATGAGTGAATGACCAGTACTCTGAAGCCTGCTAGGTGCCCAGCAGGGCTCCGCATGCACACTGGGGCCTGGGCATTTGGCTGACGGGAACACCACCCCATGCCCCCGGCTCATCCCCAGACCCACACTCAGTGCCAGCTCTCACCAGCCACCAGCTGTAGGTGCCGTCCTCCAAGAGTGCATTCTGGGCCGTGAGCAGCGGCTGCATGGACCGGTTGAACCTATCATCAAACCAGGACGAGACCTTCTGCTGTTCGATGCAGTGGGCGCAGGTGCAAGGCCTGTGGGAGTACTTCATGAGCTTCTTGAAGTTCTCCGAGAGCTCAATGACCATCTGCTTGGGGAACCAGGTGGTGGCCACCATGGTGTGGGCGTAGTTCAGGAAGAAGGAGGTGAGGAAGATGAACAGGACAAGGAAGGTGAGCACTTTGAGAGTCCTTCTCCTCACGGCTGCCATTTCTGTGTCTCTGATGGGGGCCTCCCAGGCACGGGCTGGAAGAAATCGCACCTAATGGGGGAGAATTTGGAAGAAAAATCCCAGAGACAGAGGCGCGATCACAAGGCGAGGCAGGGATTCCAAAGAGGGACTCCGGGTCTGCTACGGCTGACTTCACTTCCTCTGGGCGATGGCCACCCTGGTGTGCCGGGCATCATCCCTCGACAGGCAGAGGCTAAGTGGACGTCCCACTTCTTGTGGGAGGGCTCCTCCTGCACATTTGTCTTTTCAGGGAAGAAAGTAACATGCTTGGCCAGCAATCCTAAACAGCCGCTACTGTCTCTTGAAGCTTTAATCAAACTACGTAACAGTGATTTCTTTTCCTATCTAAAGGGGTTGAGGGACCTTGAAGGAGGGTCACAGTGCAGGACAGAGGGAAGCTGTGTTTGCCACTGTCCTCTGGAAAGGATGGTGACGATCCTTAATTAGAAGTTGGTCTTTCTCATCTTTGACCAGCAATGTGGCGGTGAAGCAGCCAGCTTGAGGATGGCACTGAGGGTTGTCTGTCTGCACAGAACAGGAGGAAGAACACATAAGGAAATTCTATTGCCTTGTTATAAGAAAAAACCTTCCCCCCCACCTCCTCCAGGATGAATTCCATTATCTTCCCCTCTGTTGTCTAGCTGTGGGTGATTTGTTTACCCTGTTGAGCCTCAGTGTGTGCATGTCTGCAATGGGATGTTAACATCCATTCTGCAAGGTTGCTAGGGGATGCAGAAGGTGTCCTACCCATTTTTCCTGCAACCAGAATCTAGTACATTTAAGCATTCAACCAAAGTTCATGAACTGAAGTAGTGATGCACGTACAGGGCAATGCCCACAGAGACTGCTCAACACATGCTTTCTCACTCCTTCACTCTTTCGGATTCTGAATTGCAACAACAGCAAAAATAGTTTGCTTAGGGGGATGGCCTAGGCCTCTGACTACCCTGGCATTCAAGCTCTGCCCATTTGGTTCAGTCCCAGACAGGGGGCTTCAGATGGCCCAGGTTCAAGTTCTGGTTTACTAGCTCTGTGGCCTGGGGAAAGTTAAGTTATTCAACCTGCAGTTTCCACTTCTGTAAAATAAGATAATAACACCTCCACTTATAGAATGGTTCTGAAGATAAGGTGATATATGCTGAGCCTCTAGTATCTATTAGGCAATTGCTAAACTTTCACCTTCCTTTTTCAATGTATGAATCAAGGTATATTCTTGAATGACCCACTAAGAGCTGCACATCACGGTCCATTCATCCCGTGATAATCCTCCAAGTATACCACCAGTTAGACAGGGGTTTCCCATTCTGACCTTGGAATAGACTGAGAGTCAAATAAATTAACTGACTTGTCCAAGGTCATAAGGAGAGGAGGATCTGAATCCAAATCCACATACCCTCTGATTCTGTGCACCTGGAGGGGCTGGGACACCAGGAATGATGGTGGGGGGCTCTGTTCTGGAAGCAACACCCTGTTAACTGAGCTTCAGATGACCATAGTTAGAGGGCTATAGAGAAAGGGGAGTATATTTAATCAAATAAAGCAAACAGGGACCCCTTAGAGGCCCACAGCTCATCGGGTGCTCCTAACACAGTGAAGTCCCCGGGGTTCACGGACTTGGTGGGGCGTCTATACAGCAGCCGTGGCCACACCTCTGCAGCGAACATACTTCAGTCTCTGCTTGCAATGTGCGCCCCCATCTCTATTTGTCTGATCAACTCCTCCTCATCTTCGATGTGCAGATTGGCAATGAGCAGGGCATATTTTTACCAGGAAATTGACAGTTGAGAGGAGATGGATCACCTCTTGGTAGAAAAGGGGGCAGCTCAAAAATCACATTAAATCCACACTGCCTTCCTGGAGACAACCAGAGCTCGGGAAGGGTTGTAACCCCGTCAACTCCTCAGCTCAGCGGGCAAGGTCATTCTGATGTGTCTAGTGCTCCATTTTTCGTGTTTCGTGACAACCTGGCTTGTATTTAGAACTAACGGTGTCTAGAGTCTCCCTTCCAGCCACCTCCTGCCCCTCCACCAAGAAGCAGCTCTGTCATTTGAGTTACACTAACATGCTTTACCTTCCAGATGGGCTCTCACGTAACTTGGCTGGCAGAGGGTTCCCGTCCCTTACCACATAACTGGTCCAGGGATGGACTGATTCATCTACTCAGAGTAACACCCCTGATTTTTGTAGGGAGGAAAGCAGCTTTCTTTTGCTCTGGCTGGTTTGATGTTTGCCTGTGGAAGTGAGGGTCACGCTGGCCATTTTGCTAGCTCGTGTCGAAGAGATGAGAGCTGAACAGGGCCCAGACAAACAGCGCTAAGTCCTGAGTCAGCCACACACGCAGTTAATTTTACACCAAAACTTTTCCTTGACGTGAGACAGTAAATACCCTTTATTGTGTAAAGCAAATTATTTATAACTTGAAGCAACAGGACTGACCCACGGGTCACAGTTGGCCTGCCTCTGGGCTCCTGCCCAGGCCGGCCCCACGGTCTAGAAAATCCATCCCACTCTGCTTGGCTCTTACTTATTTTTCAGGGATCAGCTGGCACCGACTCCTGGAAGAAGGCCTGCCCACTTCCGGCATGTGAGTAGGGGCCTCTCCTGGCTTCCAGCCCCGGCTCCACTGCCTGCACTGCCTGCTTACCAGTCCCCTCCCTGGGCCGGGAGCTCCATGAGGATGGACGTTCAGTCTCTCGCACTGCTGCGGCTGTCACCTGGCCCACGCATTGCATGAAGGGACGCAGAAGTGCATGAAGGGAGAGGGCCACGCATTCAGAGGAGAGATGTGAGCAAGAAAGCACAGACTGAGACGCAGAACACTCTGATTCTTACCAGGCTGCCCCACCCTTTTACTGTGTGACTGTGAACAAGTTACCTACTCTCTCTGAACCATTCCTTCAACAAGAAAATGGGGCCAAGAATCAGATTTTGCCCACTTCTCGGGGCCATCAACCAAGCAAGATCCTTCCATTCATGTGATTCGCTCCAGACCTATCTGCTGCGGTCCTCTGCTGTGCCACGTCTGGACTCATCATGAAATAAGGTGGGAGCTTCCCGGGCGTCTGCACGGCCCAATGTCTTTGAGGAGAAAGGAGGCAGGAATGCCTGGGTCAGCATGGAGGAGACGAGCAGATGATGGGATCAGTGAGGACCAGGTGTGTATGTGGGTGGGGCAGACAGTGTGCAGAAGCCGTTAACCAGACCAAGCTTTCTCTGAGTGACATGGAGACCCGGTGGAGGGTCAGAGCCACAGAATGGCATGGCCTCATGCAAGTGTTTTTGTAATCCAGGGCCCATGGTGCTTTTACTGACCCTGTCCTGATGTCAAGGTCAGAGACAAGTTCACTTACATAGTGACTGTTGAACCACGTTGGTGAAATCAAAGAGAGGTTAAGTTCCCTCCAACATGCTGGCCCCATGAACTATATATTAATGTTCTAAGCTGGTGCTAGAGGCGGGGTGTGAGTGGGCACCGAGGGCAGGCTGAGCTGCAGGAGCAGGGCGTCCACAGCACCCTCCTCCTGTCTGTCCGGCACATCCTGGTAGCTACACCTCTGAGGCCAGGAATGCTCATCTGCATCCCACCTACCAGCAGGGCTTCTGGGCTGATATCAACTAGTGCCTTTGAAAGCCCTGGAAAAACTACCCTAGAAAAGCAAGAACACGCCTCCATCCCTCCCCTGGCCCCAGAGAAGAAATGAGGAATGCGTGACTCCCCTGTACTCTATGAAGGGAGGCAGCCTGCAACACACGGGGCTGGCTGCAATTCAGCCTGGTTCCCTGGAATGGAGCCCAGGCCAAGATGCCACGGGCCAAAGACCTCAGCCTGCCAAGTGTGCAGTGAGCAAGGCCAGCCACATCTCCCCAATATGAAACAGAAGAGGTGATGGGGAGGACATGGCTCCCTGTCCCTTCTGCAGGGTGGCAGTCATTGCACACACACATGCTGGAGTATTTGAGGAACACGGAGTGCGTGCATAGGACAGTCTGATGGGGTCACCAGCACAATGCTAACGTATGTCAATGTCCTACAAGAACTCAGACAGTAAGGATTTCCTTAAGGAGGGTCCCTAATGAAGACAAACTCTCCTGGTAATAGGGAGATAGCAGCAATTACCAGCCACTGAGAGAGGAACTTTGAAATGCTTGGAAAAGCCGTTGACTGAACAGTATGGGCTTTTGGACGGTTAGTTAAGACCTCTTGAACCACACAGTGCTTATCTCAAGGCTGGGATGCCCCCCTGCTGTTTGTGATAAGCTTCCTGTGTGATGGTTGCTGGGGAAATGACAGAGTGAGCCTTGCAGTTTGTGGGTAACATCAGGGCTTCCACCAAAGAGCTGGCCCAGTTGTCCTCCCTGGGACCCTCACATGACTAGGCAAAACTGGTAATCAAGTTTGTTTCCCTGAAATGGGAAACTGAGGTTCAGAGAAGGTAAGTGACTCATCCAAGGTCACACAGTGAGACGGTGGTGAAACAAGCTCGCTGACCCAGACATCTGTCTCCTCCTGGGCTTTTCTATGTAGATGTGGCTAATCATCCTATTTCATTAATACCTGTTCTCTTCATTATTTTCTTCCTTGTCATTTCTTTGAGTTTGAAGTCTGTCATCTTTCTAACTTCTTAAGATACATATCACCTTAATCATCCTCTTCTCTACTATGTCTAATCTGTTTGTATTATATAATGTTCCTCATTTCAGTTATTGTATTTTTCAGTTCTAGAATTTCCATCTCTGTAATTTTTCGTAAGTTGCAGGTGAAATTCTCCATCGTGTCATCTATCTTCCTGCAATTATTCATCCCAGTTACCACAAAGACTATGTGGATAACTTGTGACATCTGGATAATGTGGGTCTATTTCTGTTGTCTATTTTCTCTCTGTATCTCTCTTTGGTCATTTGGTTCCATGTCCTGGCATGCCTGGTAACTGTGGATACTGTGTATGCCTAAAATGGAGAGGCTTGGATGATGAGGCTGACCTTATTTGCAGAGGAGTCTGTTTTTTTCTGGAGGGCAGGGAGAGCACAGGCACATGACCTTGTCCCCACGGGCAATCAGGAAGATTGGGGCTGCACTTTGTTTTTTATGATGACTGATTATTTCTGGTTTGACCTTCCTTGCAGGGTATGGTCGTTCTCAAAGAAGAGCAGGATGCCTACCAAGGTGCCTTTTCTTTGTGGGCTCTTGTCTCCAATTTCTTTCTTCCCTGCACTGGGATTGCCAAAAGCTTGGTATATGTAGCCTGTTAGCCTCTCAGCTGCCATTTGCAGCTTGGTTTCACAGGCTCTGGTCCCATGCAACTTCAATAAATACTGGCAAATGCCACGGAAGTTAAAAAGAGGTACAAAGTGATGACTCTCTTCTCTGGGGTTCTCTTTGCTCTAGATTCTTGGTCCCTGAGGTTTTGTCTAACCTGGTAGCATAGTATTGTACTGTATTGTTTTGCAATTCAATCTAATTTTATATTTTATATTTCCTTTAATTTGTTTTCTTCCTAGCCTTGAGAGGCTGCCCAGCACAGAGATGCCACTCTCAGTGTGTCCCCTGGAGCCTCCTTCGGGCAGGAAGGCGGCAGGAAACCGGCTCACCCCACTGTTTCCCTTCTCTCAGGGATGCTTGCCCCTCGGGCCCTGGCAGCCCTGTTTGCTCTCTAACAAAGTCAAAGAGCTGGATTTCTACCTTGCACAGCTTCTGTGATCTCTCGTGGGAGAAATGGCCTGGCCTAAGTCAAGAAGTGGAAGCCAGCGCATCTCTCCTCTGCCTCTCGGTGTGCCTGGTGTGGTGTCCCGCACATTAGGGGCTTTGCAAATCCAGAGAAGGGCATGGGGTGGGGCCCAGAGAGGCCCCAGTGCAAAGCTCCTCATACCGCTGCGTGAGCACGTGGTAGGAGGGGAGCATATCAACAGACCAGAGGCCTGCAGCTGCAGCCTTGCATCTGCCAAGCCCTCCACGGCCACAGGCAGGCCCAGCTCCACCTGTTTCCACTTTGCGTCCCACACACCCGCGTCAGGACCCACAGTGAGGATGACTCCCCAGCTCAGCCTGCCCTGAGACCGTGATGAGTAGTTGTGGGGATTTTGTGTCCAAGAACCTTCCTTCTAACCACTGAAAATGGATCCCACCATGCCATGGCCTTTGGGGTCCCGGCTGGCCTCACATGACGGCTGAGGGTAGCTTGGAATAAGAGCTGACTGGTAAAGGGCCCCCAAACCTTCAAACAAAAAAGGAGGATTCCTTCCTGGACGGCTCCCCAGCCCCGGTCTGGTCACTGGACACTTGGAACCCATCACGTCTGGTTCTGTGAGGAACCTCTGGTTGTTCAGGGCCAACAGCTTTGGAATAAAGAGCAGCACAGACCTGGGTTCAAACCCAGGGCTTCCCATTCCTAGTTGTGTGGTCATGGGAGAGGCCTGCTTCTTGCTCCTCTTGGGTTTCTGAATCCAGCAAGTGGGAGTCATGAAGCCCACATGGAGGGTTGCTCTAGGGTTACAGGATTTTATCCTAATCCTTGGATAGAGTGCCTTGCACAAGAGTGACCAGCTCAGTCTCTGGCACACAGTAGGTGGTGCATCTCAGATGTCGATTCTCTGCCCTCCCTAAGTTTCAGCCCCTCACTTGTAAGAAGTCCAACAGAACCCGGGCTTGCCGGACGGGTAGGGCTCTTTAAAAACCAAATGAAGTCAGTCATGGAAGAACAAAGCTGGGGCGTCGCGAAAATGATGATTCCGACTCGCTGCACTAGTTGCTTCCATTCCTGAACGAACTGGACAGCCGGCCCTTCACTGCTTTCTGCTCTGCTGGCCGTGACCTCTGAGAACCTGCAGGAAAGGTGGCCCAGAGCAGTGACGGGGCTAGCGGCTAGTGGACTATCACCAGTTCACATGGTCTGAGCTCTGTACGCACAGGCTTAGTTCTCAGAGCCTCAGCCCTGTCTGCACGTGAGGGCTTCCAGGGCAGCCTGGTTCTTGCTGCGTGCCAGGCCCCCAGGCTGGTGACCGTCTGTGCAGGGAGAATCCCCTCCTCCCCTCTCCGTGTCCTCTCCCCTGGACGGCAGAGGCTGGATCCCAGCAGCCTGTGCCTGGAGGGCTCTGGATGCAGTTGAGGCTCAGCCAATAACCGTAGGACAACCGGAAGGGGGACAGGGCTATCCTCCCTCTGGCAGGGGTGGAAGCCGCTGTGTGGCCTGAGCGTTGGGCCCCAAACGCCCTGCCCCCCTCCCCTCCAGGAGGCAGGGCAGCCGTGGTGATGCGCTGGCCTCCTTTAGCTTCCTGCCTCTGGGCCTCAGCCTGGCGGCAGGGCCGAGATACCCGAGACCCCTCCTGTTGCCTTCCCAACAAGCCTCTAAGCACCAGCAACCTTGAATCAAATCCTGCTTGTAGCGTCTGCCTCAGTTTCTTCACCCAGAGCACGGGGACGGGAATAGTACCTACCTCACAGAGCTGGGTCGACACGAGTCAACGGAGGGAAGAGCTTGGAGCCGTGCCCAGCACACCTCCAGCGTTCCCCGAAGCTAGGTCTCCCTCCGAGGCTTCTGCTTTCATGCAGAAACACCAAGGAACACCCCCCAGCCCTGTCATTTCTGCCCTGTTGCATTTGACAAATGCAGGGGCTGAGCTCAGAAAGGGGAAGTGACTCGTCCAATGAGACAGAGCAAAACGGGGCCAGAGCTGGAGGAGAAGCAGGTCCCCAACTCCAAAACCTGCCTGCTCCTTGGTCGGAGCCTGCGCGGCTCACGCAGGCATCCCCATGTGGCTGCGTCTCCACTCTCCAGGGGCAGGAGCCGGGAAAAGCATCGTGGGCCGAGACCACACGGAGGGAGAGCCAGCAGAGACCTGAGGTGGAGGGTCCCGGAGGCGGTCTGCCCGCTGCAGCCAGGAGGGGGCCCTGCCCGGAAGCTCCGGAAGGCACTGAGCCCCGGGCAGTGGGCCCCCGAGGATGTTCCATGGGCTGCTCGGCTTCAAGCCCCTCATCTATAAAATGGGGGTTAAAACCATCCCTGTGTCTGAGGCGGCCACATGGCGCAATAATTAACCTACTAAGAGTAAGGATTACCATTTAGGAGGCCTTTCCCTTTGCCAGACCCTGTGTTCAGTACGACAGTAAGTCCTGAGCCCATAACAATCACGGCCTTGGTACCAGGTACGATCTCCACCTTCCAGAAGTGGGAGCAGAGGCACACAGCAGTCAAGCGGCCTGCCCAAGACCCTCCACTGGCAGGTGGTGAAGCGGCATTCCAGGCCATGCAGAGCCCAGTGGGCGGGGGGTCAGGATTCCTCCTGCCCTGAACCCAGCCCTGAGCTGCAGGCAAGGGCAGCGCAAGCATTGACACGGTTGACGAGTGGCCCAGCTCGGGGCCTGGCATGGGCACGTGTCAACCCCCCTTTCCTTGTTTTGTGTCCTCCCTGGTCAGCTTGTTCCAGCTCAGCCCCACCCGACCTGAGTCGCCCAGGAGGTTGGCGGCTGTGTTTCTGCAGCCCAGCCTAGACCTGGACCAGCCTGATGCTTCTCCTTCCCCAGGTCAGCAAGGACGAGCTGTGGCTGTGGCGGGACCTGGTTCCGGGCACAAAACACCATCTGGAGAAACGCAGTCATAGTGAAGTAAGACCTAAGAAGTGACTCCAGGCACTGAGAGGCAAACAGGGGCGCCAGATGCCCTGTCACTGCCAGAGTGGGGGTGGCCACTTCTCCCCTTCTGCAGAGAAAGCCAAACTCCTAATTAACCCAGCTGGCAACTGCACTGACCCTGAGGCCTCTCTCTTCCCTGTGCCTCCCAGGGAACCAAGCAGACAGTCCCCACCCTGGGGCAGCAGCCACATAGTCTGGTTGTGACACTGAGCGACCTCAAGACTTCAGGCCAGTCCAAGTCTCTGGGCCTTAGTTCCTCTTCTGTAAAATGGGACAGTGCTGCCAGCCTCTGCTCATCTAAGACTCAGTTGAACAAAAACATGAATGCGTACTTAGCCCCAGTAGTCACTTTCCCAAGGGGCTGTAACAGACCGCCCCTGCATTAGAAAAACACTACTTAAAATATTGAGTATTTAACATGCACCCGAATCAATGCTAAGGTTTTATGGAGATAAAGACAATGTCTGGAATAATTCCTGGCCCTCAGTAACTGATAGATATTATTAGTATTAACATCAGGGAAATTTCACCTTGCCCTGGTGTCATTACACATTTGAGGAATTAAAAAGCATGTGTGTGTATGTGTGTCAGGAGGAGGGTTTAGCATGAAGAAGACGCAACATGTGTGAGCTGAGTGCCTACAGGCGCTTTGCACCTCACTCTGTTGTGGCCACACCACTGATTTGCACACCGCTATCCAATTGCACATCTTCATTCTTTCATGTCACAGTTATTGGATGCCTGCTATGTAACAGCCAGTCTGTTAAGTGCTGGAGAAGACAAAGGTTAGAGAAAGTAAATGGCCTTCATTGTTGCCCTCTTGAAACTTACACAGAGTGTCGCCGAGACTGGTTACTAAGGAATCACACAAAGAACTTGGAACAGCTGTGATGGTTCAATGCTAAGTGTCAAGTTGGCTGCTAGGTCATAGTGCCTGGTGGTTTGGTCAAACACCAGTGTAGGTGTTGCTGTGAGGGTATCGTATGGATATGGCTAACATCTACAGTCAGTCAGCTTCAAGGAAAGGAGATTTACCTCCACACTGCGGGTGGGCCTTGTCTAAACAGTTGAAGGCCTTAAGCACAAAGACCGTGCTTTCCCAGAAAAGGAATTTTGCCTCAAGAAAGCAACACAGAAGTCAAGTCCTGCCTGACTTCCTAGCCTGAGGGCCTGCCCTACAGATCTTATACTTAAGGCCACAACATCAACTCTTGCCTGAGTCTCCAGCCTACTGGCCCGCCGTACAGATTTTGAGTTCATCATCTCCACAATCACATGAGCCAATTGCTGGAAATAAACCAAATGTACCTATACACTTATTCCAGTGGTTCCGTTTCTCTGGAGGACCCTCGCTGATACAACTGCTTTCAGAGCTATGGAGGGGCGGGCATGGGATGGAGCCAGCTTGTGTTGCGAGGTAACAGCCTGAGGCCGGGGTGGACAGGTAACTAGGCAGAAAGGACAAGGGAGCTTCCAGGCAGGCGAAGCTGCAGGTGCAAAGGCCGGACGGGGAGAGCAGATGAGTCCGAAGGAACTGAAAGAGAAGATTAAGTGGAACGGAAACCCAGAGATGAAGATGCGAGAGGGAGCTGGAGGGCAGAGCTCAGCTGGGCAAGTCTGGCAGCACCATGGGGCGGGGCGGCATCCTGAGCGCCACGGAAAGCCCCTGCAGGGTTTGAGGCAGTGGGGTTTCGGGATCAAGCACAGGCAGGTCAAGACTTGCCTACATCACACTGGTAGGAGGCAGGCAGGGCCGACAGAACGGCATCTCCCACAGTACATCCATGTCCTGGCCCTGCCTGCCAGGGGGCTGATGTGCCACCAGGCCTGCTGGGGGCTCAGGCAGTGAGACGGGCATCCTGGCTTTCCCTCCGGATGACCCCTCCCACTCCCCTCCCTGCTCTGTGCTCAGGGGCTAGCCCTAGGGCGGGCATCAGGGGGCTCCCTCGCTGGCTGGCTTCCTGTGGGGTTTGCTCCGTGGGAATGCAGGCAGGACAGTGGAGGGAAAAGGGGGGTGAGATCAGGGAGCCCTGCCCCCTCCCTGTGGGGCTGCAAGGCCGGCAGCCTCCTGCTCCTGTCACGCAGACCTCCCCACACACTGGCCCTGTCTTGGGGTCCCAGTAACATCTCTGTCCTCACCCTCTTGCCTCTTTAGCCCTAGGGCAGCAAACCCCCCACTCTTCCCATCTCCAGGGACCAAAGGGCTTGTGGTTTCCCTACCAGCCACCACATCCTTGTAAATAACCCTTTCATTCAACTGCCCTCATTGTGCACCATTTGCGTCCTGCCAGGATGCTGACGGATGCAGGCAGGAGCACCCCACAGGCAGCCTTGACTCCCACCTCAATCCTAGGGCTCTAGGAACAGCCCTGTAAGCCTCCGGGGATTTGCCGGAAGAGCTGGCTCAGGCCAGCTGCATGCCCAGAGTCCTGGCTCCCCGCCCACCTCAGGTAGCTGATCTTTCTGGAATCCTCCCCACCATGCTCCCACTGCTGCCAGGGAACTCACCCAGCAGGAGGGCTTCCACTGGATGGCATGTGCCCAGGGTCAGATTCCAGGCTCACCACATTCCAGGTCCCACTAGCAAAACCCCTACACCCCAGGCTCCCTGGTGGCAACCACCAGCCACCTCCCTGCACTGCCTCCCACAGGAATGCAGCTGAGGCCCGTGGGAGCGCAGGGCAGGGCCCCCTTATCCCATGGCTGCTCCAGGTAGTCACTGTAGCTTGCCCCCCATCCACTCCTGATCCCCTCTCTGCAACTGATTCCCCTGCCCTCTCCCACAGCTTGGGCGTCTGACTCCTGCTAGACTTAAATATCAAGCTTTTAGAGAGAACACTGATTGTTTTTCCTTGGACAGAGGCCCACAGAACATCTCTAGCCAGATCTGGTGGCATCTCCTTCTTGTCTCAGGACTGGTCTGGCAGCCTCAGCCACCTCCCCATCTTATCCACACACAGTCTGCCCATCTGGTGGTGTCAACATCTAACATACTTTTGTGCTGGACAGCTGGCAAGGTGCCCATGGATCTTAGCTCTGCTTTGCAGGGGAGGAGGAAGTTGGATTCTGAGAGGCTAAGTAGCTTCGTAAGGACTAGCCAGGGTGTGAAAGAGGGAATATCAGGTCCTATGGAGGAAGGGGTACCAGCCATCCCATTTTACAGATGGGGAAGCTGAGGCCCTTGGCCTTCGGTAACTTTTTCAAGGGCACATGGCCTGCTCTTCAATGCTACACAGCACGGCCTCTCAACTGGGCCTCCAAGGACACTTGTAACACTTCTCTGAACACACTGGGTGCAATGTCTCTCTTCAGTGCTAGAGAATGAAGCCATACTAGGCCAGCTCCCGGATGAAGCACATGGTGGATCATACGTATAACTGCTCGTGAGGGACCAGCGCCTCCAAGCAGGGGACACCAAGGGCCCTGGCAATTTGGAAGTGGAAGGCTGATGACAGCTGAAGGGAGAGAGAAAGCCTTGTGGAGGAGGCTGCCATGGAGACAGCCCTGCAGATGGAGCTTTGGCACTGATGGAGGAGCGGAGAGGATGGGGTAAGCCAGGCAGCTCCCACAGGCGCACAACTGGCACAGTTATGGTAAACAGGGTGCCCTGCAGAGTGGCTGCCGTGGGCTGGAGGCCAGGTCACGGAAGTCTTTAGGAGCATGGACTTTGGGATGAAGGCAATGGGGAGCCACTGATGGTTTATGAGCAGTGGACAGCAGTGAGGGCTGGCACATGGAGGCAGGACTGAATGGGGTGCACACATGCCCCATGGAGTCGGGAGAGCAGTCCTGCTCCCTTCTGGTGCCTTGGGAAGCCTGTCTCCTGTGGGGTCTCTCTCTCCACCCTCCTTCCTGTATGGACTAGAACATCTGCCCATCTCCCCCATGCCCTGGAAGTGCTGGCAGGTCCAGAGAGCCCTTTGTTGTGCTTGCAAACTTCCCCTCCCTACTCTAGTACCTCTGGCTTGCTCCTTTGCTGGGAGGTGGTGGAGAAAACAGATTGCTTGCAGCACAGGCAACAGTGGTTTGGAAAGGGTGCGTAAGAGAAGCATCCCCGAGAAACATGATGAACCAGGATTAGGGTCATATGAGGAGCTGGATATCTTTTTTTTCCATTTTGAGCCACACAAAAGGAATTTAAATCCATAAATCTTCTTATGTGTGTAGATTGAGGGGTGCTAAATTCGTACTCCAAAGATAATCCATTCAACACTCTAAGCATGTAATGTGGTGGGGAATGTGGGGAGCTGTGCTGCATGACCACGTCCGGGCTGACACCCGGCCCCAGAAGAAAAAGGGATTTCCTCATGCACAGGTGAGAGGCTGGGGCCCTGCTGGTCTGGAGCCCTGGCGGGTCTGGAGCAGAGGCGTAGAAAGTTGATATGTGATTTAAGGAGATAATTTATCATGGGGAGGATTTCATAATGCATATTAATTGTCAAACTGCTACACTGCACACCTAAAACTAATTTAATATTGTAGGTCAACTATGCATCAATAAACGTTTTTTTAATAATTTTAAAGTAGGAAAAAAAAATAACTTTCCTCCTAGACCTGTAACTTCAGTGGGGAGATTTTAACTATAATGATAAATTACCTTAAGTGCGGTGATAAATTACTAGATAAAACCCCTGGCCCAGCCCCCCAGAGGCTCCCTGGATTTGACAAGCTGCCGGTTCAACTCCCACAGCCCTCTCGACCCAAGCCGCCTGGGTCAGACTCCCTCTTGAGCCCCTGACTTGGGGAAGCAGGGAGACCTTGCCCGGCTGTCAGGGAGTATGGGGTGGTCCACTGGGAAGACTGGAACTTGGGCGACTAGGGCAGGTGGGCAAGGACTGTGTGGTGGGGCCAGGGAGCTTTCGGAGCAGCTGAGACCATGCAGCCCTGGAGGCCCATGGGGCAGGAAATACAAGAGCATGCAGCAGTGGGGGTCAGCAGAGGCCCGGCAAGCAGGGCGGGAGCACAGAGGCCAGCAGTCACCTGGAACGAGGAGCGGGAGGTGTCCCCAGAGCCTAGAAGAGCTGAGAGGTGGGGGGCCTGGAGACATGGGAGAGAGTGAGATACTAGTATTGGCATCTTCCATTTGCAACCAGAGCTGGGGAGTCCCAGAGAGACTTGCAAACGGGTGCTGGGAAAGGAGGCAAGAGGCCTGTCCCTGACGTCCACAACTGTGTGCCCAGCACCAAGCTGGGTGTCACAGCAGCTTTGTAATGGCGACACTTCCTCTTTCATAGTAGAGGCTGGTGGCACTTGCTCAAGGGTGACGGACTCCAGATTCAACCCAGAGTCCCGGCACGCACTACATTTTCTGTGCCTGCAGCGAAGCTGTTTCCACAGGGGTCTGCATTTCTAACCACAGTAGGGAGATGTTTGGGACTGGGGATACCCAGCTGCCTCTCTCCCTCGGCCGGAGCATCGCTTGCTGGCTTGTGTCACTAGCAGTTATAAAGATGCCTCATCACCTAGCACTAGTGGCCGAAGGGGCTCAGACAGGTTGCTGGACCCACTCAGGGCCACTCACCTAGGACGCGGTGGACACAGGCAGAGATCTCAGGCCTAGATGCCATGTCCCAAGGGACAGTGGAGACTCGATGGTGGTTGCAGCTCCACGGCCTGCTTAGCAGTGTGCCTCTGAATGGGCCGCTTGATGGAACTGAGCCACAGCCTAGCCTTGTGTGCAAAACAGAATCGACAACCCGGACTTCAGGAGAAAACAGAAACAGCACAGAGCTTTGGCCTCCATGGGTCCCTAGCCTATCCGATCCCTTCTCTGTATTAATTCTACTAAGAGCAGACACCTCCTAAGCACTCACTCTGTGCTGACGGCACAGCTCTAAAAGCTGGTCTGTAGAGAAAATGAAAAGTCCCTATGGCCAAGATTCTGACCTCACCCTGGTCCGCTTGCACACTGCACACGTGTGGGCAATATGTCATTACTGACTCTCTATATAATAAGAGCTCTGCCCAGTGCTGGGGCCGCACAGCTGCAGGAGAGCAGAGGCTGGAATGGTGGCAGCACTGGGAACAGAGAGTGAGACGGCTGCAGGGATGGAGAGGCCTTCAGGCAGAGACCCGCCTGCTTAATGCCAACTTGCCCTGAGATGGGTGGGATTCTAGTACCTGACCCCCTAGGGTGAAAATAAAGCTGGGTATAAACCCTTTCACCCCAAGAATGTTTCACTGTCATGTTTCAGTCTCACTGAATCAAGAGTGAACTTGTCTGGGGCTGAAATCTACTGGCAAGACTTGGTCTTAATAGCTTTATTCCTGTTAACTCACTGAACCTATTACTGTGCCCATTTTACAGGTGAGAGGTGCAGTGAGGTTAAGCCACTTGGCCCAGGGTCACACATTTTATGAGTGAAGCCAAAAGGCAATCCAAGCAGTGCAGCCCTGGAGCCTGAGCTGCTCCTGCTGAGGATCTGCCGCTGGGCCTGAGCTGATCTCACAGCTGGGGGCCCATCATACCCCTGCAGGTGCGCCCATGCAGCCAGGGGGCTGGTATCCCCACTCGCCCTAGTCCCACCTCCACACCCCGCCTCCCACAAGGAGCTCACAACTACTACTCACTATCTAACGGAGGAGGCCAGCAAGGCAGGTGTGGATAAAATGAGAGTTCCTGTGGCCAGGTTCTCTCCTGCCCTGGTTGACTAGCTCACTGCACACCTGTGGGCAATACATGGCTGTTCACTCTATAAAAAGTGCTCTGGGCACCACATGGTGGCAGGGCTGCAAGGCTGCAAGAGTAGAGCAGAGGCTGGAGTGGTGGCAGCACCGAGGACAGAGGCCCAGAGGACGGCTGTGCGGGACGACTGTGCAGAGAGGCCGGGAGGACGGCTGTGTGGACAGAAGGGCCCAGAGGCAGAGACTGGCTTGCTGCATGCAGACTCGCTCTGAGTGAACGGGATTCTACTGACTGACCTGCCGCCTGGAAATAAAGTTGGGTAGAACCCTTTCACCCCAAAGAACGTTTTGCTGTCAATTTCTTTGGTCACATTGAATCCATAGTGAACTTGCCCGGGGCTGAAACCCATTGGCAAGACAGCAGGTGAGAAGGAGAGAATCAGTTACACTGACCTCCAGGCTGGCAACTACCCTCATGGCCAGGTGCGCCCCAGGGAGGGAGCCATTCTGTTCTGCCCCAGGTCTGGCAGGGCAGGTGGGCATCTGACACTGAGAGTTTCCCACCCACCCCATGCCTGGGGCTCTCCAGAGTTCTGGGGACCAGAGACGGCATGACTTGTCCCTGGCTGCCCATCAAAGAGCCTCCCACAGGCGAACACAGCCCTTTTGAAAACTTCTGTTCTGCCTCATTTGCTTTAAAACACACAGGTGCCCTTTTATCTCCTAAAATGCAAAGGTAAGAGGCGGGCTTTGAAAAGGTGGGCTGCTATCCTCGAGTCCCAAGAGACCAAGGCTGGCCAGGCGGCCAGTCAGGCACGTTTCTGGATAAAGCAGAGTACACACAACACGAGTCCAGAATCTTGATCTGAGAGTTCCAGTACTTCCGTACATCTAGCCAGCTAGGTGACCTCACGAGGCCTTCCTTAGCCATGAGTGGGACGGGGCAAATTCTCCTCTTTGAGCATCCTGGGCTGACTCGGGGACCACCTGAGATGGCATGTGGGGGACACTGCAGTAAACTAGGGCTCTCTCCAGGTATCTGTGCAGCATGGGGTGGTGTGGGGGACCAGATCTGAAGTGGGGCTGTCCCAGCTGTTTGTCTGGCCCTATTCTTCAGTCCCCCAGGGCCCTGACCCTTTACACCTTCTCCTTCCCTCTCCCAGTGAATGGTCAGGCACCCTTTATCAGGAAAGATACTGGCAGGAGAATTGTGTACTGGTGTCTGAGTGTCTGTGTGCTGTGGACCAGAGCTACACATCAAACTTTATTTTCAGTAATGAACAGGAATCATCAAAAACCTAGAAGGATGTGTGATTAGGACAAGTTTGCTACTTCTCTGATGTGTATTGGTTGTTAGGATTCCAAATCTACTTGTGTGAGACTTAAATTGTTTTGATCTAAGGCTGAATGTGTTCACACTGAGGAAGCTGGGGCAGGAGGTTGCACTTGCTGATGGGCACCGCTGGGCACGTAGCAATGAGAACGTGGAAGAGCGGCTGTCATGTGAAGGCCATTTAAACTTTAAATACCAAGACTTTGGGAGGACTTCCCGAGAGTGCGGGTCCGGACAAGGCTACTCGTCGCGGACCCAAATAGCTCTCCAAATATCTTGAGACACCTGCCCCTGCTGCTGTGGCCAGGGCACACCTGGCTGGCCATCCTTTACTGGGCAGCAGCGTCAGGAAGAGAAGGGACATCTAGTCCTACGCTGATGGGCTTCTCCCTGTAGGCAGTGGTCAAGCTGTGTTAATGGTCCCTGGACTACAACCTTCAGAGCAGCCCACCTTGACTGTCAACACCGGTGCCATCGCTTGCCAGTGATGTGGCCCAGCAGCAAGGGACCTAAGCTGGCAGCTGATACCCAGCTTTTAGTTGGAGGGATTAACTCTGCTGAGATCCAACTTGTAGAGAGGGACACCTCAGCTAAATTTGGACTTCATTTCTGTCATCTCCCTTTGCCTGGAACAGTAGTATAATTAATCTATCATTGGTTTGTAGTATGTTATTTCTTTAATGGCTTATTAAGAGACATTATCCTGCACACTACTGGCTTGTGAAATATTATTATAAATTATAATTCCTGCAGTGAACCTGTGTTAAATAAATTATTGGCAAAAACCATCTCAGTCTGAGTCTCAAATAAAACACTCTTACTAAAGCAGATAATAAGCACATGGTCTCCATATTCAACTTATATTTATGATGCTCCCACGATATCCCTGGCTCCTAATTTGCTTCCTGTTTTCCAGGTAGACAAGCAGACTTAAGGAGAATAACTGCCTTCTGATAAGCCATGGCCTGGAATCAAGCCCAGGAACTTTTACTTCCTGTTGTTTCCTAAGCTCGGCCTCTGAAAATGCTGATTTGTTAGCATCTTCCCTAAAATTTTGGAAGCTTCACTCTGAGCTCAGCCTACAGGCATGAAAAGCGATCTTTCCCACTTTACAATAGTCCTGGTCTCTGACTCAGGAATCTCATCTTCTGCCAGGCTCCATGAAACCCCCACAGGCTAGCTTACTTGTTAGTCACAGGATGACAACATCCAATCCCAGGCCTCACACCCTTCCCTGCCCTCCTTCCAGGCTGATCGCTACCCATGCTCACCTGCTCACAAGCCTCCAAGAGGGTGCCTTCACACCCAGAATGAAATCCAAGCCTCTTATCATGGCCTGCAAGATCCTACAAGAACCAGTCCTTGCCTGCCCTCCAACTCCACTCTCTGCACCTCTTCTTTGCTTGTTCTGCTTGAGCCAAACCAGCCCCCATGCTCTTCCCACAGATGTGAAGAGATCCTTACTTAACTCAGCAGGGTGGGTCAAATGGCAACTCTGTGGAAAGGCTTTCCTGAACCATTTGTATCCCTGAATCATGACATGCAACACCCTCTCCATTTCCCTGGGCTTTGTTTTCCAACATTATATACTTGTACATAGTTGAAAAGGTTCTTCATGCAACCAGGTCCCTTGAGCTCAGAGACTGGCTTTTGTCCACCACAGTGTTCCTAGAAGAATGATCTTACACAATCCTTAATAATCACCTGAAAGGTAGGCATTATCCCCATTTAACAGATCAGAAAACTGAGGCTAAAAGAAGTCCAGTGATTGCAATGTGCCTAATCTCCCAGTTAGCATGTGTTAGAACTACGATTTCAAGCCAGACGTTTTCAATGCCAGCTTTTAAGAGACACTCCTCCCTGTCTCTTGAATTGCTGGGAGTCTTAGGTTAAGAACACAGGCCCTGACCGCTCTTTATCTGGACCATTTTCCAGGGTTGTGTTTGCAACAGCCAGTCCTGAGACATGATGTAATGTCTTTCTCTGGGGACAAATGATGGACTGCTTAGTGTCTGCTACAAAACGGTGGATTCCCCAAGCTCAGCTTTGCTATTCTGCATTGCAACCCCTTCACATATGCAAGCATCTGTCTGGGCCCCTGCCTGGGCCCCTTGGACTTATTAGGGGGTGAAGGGGAGCCAAAAGAAACCTGAAGCTCCTGCTGCTTGCTGTGCTGTAATAAGTTCCCTCATCTCTAACTCAGGAGTCTGATGTCTTCTGCCAGCATCCATGAAACACTAACAGCCTAATTTATTAGCTTGTAAGTGGAATCAAATCAAATCCCAGGCTTTACATCTATGCTGTTTCCCTCGCCACATATTAAAGTGTTTTATCATCAATATGATGCCCTTGTTGATGGAGTGACTCGCTGTCACTTTCAGGTGCTGAACTTCACGTCTAAAGTGCCATCTTCCCAGGAACACTTCAAGGTTCCCTCTCCTCGTTTCCCTAGAATTTGTGTGCAACTGGGATGTATTGGATGGAATGGACCAGAAGAAAATTTGATTTGATTGAAGCAGAGAGATATATTAGCTTTAGTTAGTAAACACACAACATGCTGAGCCAATGAATTTGGAGCAGACATTGTGGGAAACAGATCTAACACAGAGAGGTGGAAGTTTCTGAACATTTACATTTTTGTGACCTTGACAGTGAGCTCAGCCATGAATTTTCTGGAGCTTGACCACATGGAGAAAGTGGTGAGGTTGAGCCTGAACTGCTGTTGAGAGCACAGACTGTGTCTTAGTTAGTTTTGTGTCTCTGGCATTGTACCCTTGGCACTGGCCCCCATGGGGGCCTGTTTAAATGGGTAGATGGACAAATGGACAACCTGGTGATGATGACTGCTGGGAGGCTTGCTGGTCGACCACCAGACTGACTGCTTCTTAGGGAGGAAGCAGGGAGGGCCAGGCTCTGAGTCTCATGGTACAGGGGCTTTTTGAGTGCTCCTTATAGGAAACTTTCAAGGAGCTCACAGGCCATAACCAGGCAGAACTGCTTTCTCATTATTCTTTTTCCAGCTGAATGAGATTCAGTTAATGGAAGACTTAATAAGTACTTCTGGGCTCCAAGGAAAGAGAGACATTCCTCTGCTCCTGAAAATGAGTTCCTGGCTCTGCAGTTCCCAGATCAGGGAGAGGAAAGACATCCTGATGCTCTAATCTAAATGCCCAAGGCAGGACCAGCGAGGCTGTGCCCCCCTTCATTAGGCTACATTCACAAGTGCACAGAATCCAAGAGGCACTGCCAAAGTGTGGATAAAATGAGAGTTCCTGTGGCCAGGATTGTCACCTGGCCCTGGTTGACTAGCTCACTGCACACCTGTGGGCAATGCATGGCTGTTGACTCTATAAAAAGAGCTCCACCCAGTGCTCTGGGCATGATACGGTGGCAGGGCTGCAAGGTTGCAGGAGAGCAGAACAGAGGCTGGAGTGGTGGCAGCGCCAAGGACAGAGGCCCAGAGGGCGGCTGTGCAGACAGGGGCCCAGAGGCAGAGACCGGCTTGCTGCATACAGACTCGCTCTGAGTGAACGGGATTTGACTGACCTGCCACCTGGAAATAAAGTTGGGTATAACCCTTTCACCCCAAGAACGTTTTGCTGTCATTTTCTTTGGTCACACTGAATTAGCGAACTTGCCCGGGGCTGAAACCCATTGGCAAGACACGAAGATTCTGTCCCCAGACCTGACTGCTGCCTGGCTTGGAGCCAAAGGCTTGTGGCATTTCAGGATCACGGGAACATAGGAACATAGTGGGTACCATACCTTCCTGCTTCCTTCCCCAGATGAGGAGATCAAGGCTCAAGAAGCAGATATTGACTTGCCCAAGGTTGTACATGGGTCTGTGGTAGCACCAAGATGAAAACCTGGGGTCCGCAATTCCCAAAGCATGTCCCTTCAGCATGCCCAGCCCATGAACTGATGCAGCAGGAGCCAGATAGGCATTAATACCAATACAAATGTTGGGGAGAATGCACCCCCAGATGGGATGGGCCTGCCCAAAACCACAGCATGCGAACGGCCGCACCAAGATGGAGGTCTGCCCTGCCCCTACCCCAGGCTCTGTTTGCTGGCACTCCCTCCCCTCAGATCAGTTCAAGGTCAGCAATGCAGTCCCAGCACAGTTTCTTGCTCTATTTCTGTGGTTTTGGAATCCAGGTTTCTGCCCTGCTTGGAAGGGTGGGCCTGACACAGTACGCTGAAAACTCAGTCCTGGTTCAAACAGGTGTTATGAGAAAAAATGCAAAGCAAGAATCTGAAACTATTTCAAATGCCCCTGAAGAGTGCACCGTGCAAAGAGGATTAAGGAACGAGACAAGTTGTTTCCTGTTAGAAATACACCTTCCTCTGTCCCATTCAATTTGAATTTTCCTGCTACATCACCACTATTCCATCCACACCCCTAAAGACACTTGGAGGGGACAGAAAGGAATAGTAGCTGTGCTGGTGGGAATGTAGGGAGGCAAACACACAGCATCAGAATCAGGCTGTACAACAGGCAGGTTCCCCCTCTGTACAAGCTGTTCCCCTGCCTCTCTGCCTACAAGGCTCTTTCCCTCGAATCCACAGGGCTTGCTGCATTCGTGGTGTTGCCCAAACGCCGTTTTTGGAGCAGCCTTCCCTGGTCACCCCAAGAGAGCACCGCTGTCACTAACCGTTGCTTGGCTGCATTTTCCCTCACAGCCTCAATCACAAATCGACACTCCACAGTATACTGAAGTCCTTCTTTCTCCATCTCTCTCTCACCACTGACAGGCAGGAAATTCATCTGTGTCCCTTACTGTATGTTCCCTGGGCTGAGCACAGTGGTAGGCCCTCAAAAAATACATGTGCCCTGAAGGCAGATGGAAAAGTGCTCGGAGCTCAGGGGGCAGAGGTTCATCTGGGTTCACGCACAGTGACAGGTGGGGGCCCTGGTCACTTCTGGGCCTCAGTGTTCTCATATGGAAAATGGAATGATTACCACGGCATCTCACAGCAGCCCTGCCCGTGAATGGCCGAGGATGGGGACCAGCTCAGAGCGGCTGCCCTCTGACCTTTGGACCTTGCATTCTGAGGTCTCCTTTACCAGCTGAGCCGTTTGTCACCCTCCGTGCAGATCAGCCATCCTCAGGGAGGGAAGGCAGAGCTCGGCCTACAGACTTCCTCTGGCTTTTGCAAAAACAACAGAACCCAAAATACTGCAAAACCACACTGTGTATCTGTACAGCCGCCCAGAGCAGTGGCGAGCAAATATGAGTCCTGCCTCCTGGGCTCCTCTGTGGCTGAAGCAGGATGTGGGGCACTCAGCGTGCAAGGAGGCACCTGGCCCCACTGTGGGGCCCATGGGTCCGGTTTCCAGAGACTGGGGCCTTGGAGTTACCTCCATGGCACAGTGGAATGGTCTGCCAGCCCTGAGCAGCTCACCCTTGAGCCCAGGTGTGTGAGTGGCTCTGGGTTGGTCCCGAGCAGGGGGCCCATGGAGGTCGGCTCCCAAGGACTGTTCGTATCAAACACCACCCCCTTCCAAGTTCTCTGTCCTGTGGCTCTTCCCCGTCAGCCCGGGAATCTGCATAAGCATCTTCCCAGGCTCCGTGCAGCCCCAGCTGGGAAACCACACCAAGGGGCAGCCTTAGCCGGGGAGGTCCACAGCCCACTGCACAGATGGCCGACTGAGGCCCAGTGGAGGGAAAAGGCCTGGCAAAACTCAGTGTGATGTGGCATAGCCAAACCCATAACCAGCTCTCTGGACTTCTAGACAGGGACATTTGCTGTTAGATGGTGGTTTTCAAATAGTCTTTAAACTGGATCTCAGCCAGGCAGCAACCGGCTGCTAAAACTGAGCTTTTTCTGGTGGAGGTGGATGTGGAGGTGGGGGTGGGGGTGGGGGTGGGGGTGGGGGTGGGGGTGGGGACCGGAGCCCAGCTGCTGGGCCTCCTCACTGCCTTGCACACCACTAAGGCGATGTGAAACCAAAGCCCTTAAGGGGCCACACCCCTTAGTACCAGAGCTGGTGGCCCCAGAATGTTGCAGCCACTTCACCTTATCTCTGGGCTTTTCTCTGAGGACTTAGAAGGCCAAATCAGGCAGTTAATTTGCGGTCAAGTTACTAGTGGGGCTTGTTTTTCAGGAACAGATTCTAGGAAATCTTCTGGAAGAAGAGAGTGGGTTTCAAGGATGAGGAATAGGTATTCCTGGTGGCGGGAGGGAGGGGACGTGAGCAGCAGCAGGACCAGGCGGAAATGGATGTCATCGGAATCACGGTAAGGATGCAGAGGCTGGTGGCAAGTTCGCCCTGGTGGGCACCCATCTGGATGTGGGGGCGGGTGCTGAGGGGCTGGGCTGATCTCAGCCCCACGCTGGAGCCCACCTCCACCACCCGCCCTGCCCTCCTTCCCGCCGCAAAGTCAAGGGTCCTACCTCTCAATCACAAAGACACACCCATCTTTGAAATAACCTCTACTGCACATGGAGTAGCCGTTTTCGTCATCGGATGTAGAATGCGTTTCTCATGTACACGCGTTGGTGGCTTGTTGACGCATTTAAATGAAGCAAAAAGGGGAAACACTTAGCTAACCAGAACTCTCCAGTGATTAGATGAACATTGTAAACACTGCCTGACCACGTGGGATGAGAAAGGGCTGCCTGCTAAACCTCCTGTGTGTGCGGAGAGCCCACTGTGCTGTGGGTGCAGGAGGCACGGGGGGGCGGGAACGAGGACCCAGGCACAGGGATCCCACACTTGAGGGGCAGGGGACAATCATTTCCACATGGTTTTAAGGCACAGAGAGCAAACAAATTAAGAGCACAGCTTCAGGAGTCAGAGAGCTGGGTTCAAATTCCAGCTCGGCCACTTACCCGCTATGTGACCTGGGGAGAGCTCCTTAACTGCTCTGAGCCTCAGTTTCTTCATCTGAAAAATAGAAAAAACTACTCAGACTTACCACAGGGAGACAGCATGAGCATCTAACCAGAAAGTGCCTGCAGTGTACTCAGCTCTGTCACATAAATACTAAGAGCAAATGTGAAGTGACAGCCCTTTGTGGGAACAGAACAGCAGTTACCTAGAGAGCTCTGGCTGGGCGTCAGGGGACCCATCAAGGCTTCATCCTTCAGCCTGTAAATGAAAGCTCTGCACTACCTGAGCTCTAGGACCCTTCCTGCTCTAGACAGAAGAGCAGAGGAGGGCGTGCTGCAACCCAGGCCTCTCTTGCCGGCTGGTAAGCTGCTTTACACACACGTGTGAAACTTCACAGCAAAGGCTGAGGCAGCTCCAGCCTTCCATCAGAGGAAGAAACTGAGGCTCGGACAGGCAGAGTAGCTTGGCAGGGGACAGACACCTGTGCAGGTCATGCCTGCAGCTGGGCTGGTGGCAAGTCCCAGGTCCCATAGGGGAGTAGGGTCTGACTCTGGAATATTCTGCTTGGCAGGAATCAGACAGCTGGGCATTTTGTAAATGGAGAGAGAACTTGATTGAGAATGAGGGAGGCATAATTACTGTTTTAGCTTTCTTCCTAAATGCCGAGTGGGGGAGGGCCATCCCTGAATACCAACAAATGATAATAATACTCCCCCCGTGGTACTAGTAATACGCCCTGGGCTGCAGCGGCTGCAGCTACACGCTGTCTGGGCTCTTGTCACCTGGGAGGAGTGCTGAATGCTTGCCCTCTGAGAGTGGGGATGAACAGAACTTTCTGTATCATTCAATTTTAATGCATGTGCTGCTGAAGCCAGCATGAAAACAACTTTCTGAACAGTTAAGACCACCTGGCTTTGACTTTTCTCCCTCACCTGAGCGCACCTGCACCCACAGACCTGAGCTCATTGATGACTCAGAGGCCCGTGGACGTGCATATCACCTAGCGGTCACCCTGGCCAGCAGGAGGGAATCAGTGCCCAGGATGGGCCTGACCTGCATGGAAACAACCCGAAAGAAGGAATATTTTTTTAAAATCAAAAAATAACTTAAAAGTAGTTACTTTCCAGAATAAGCAACATGTGTTGCTTGCACCCTTTCTCCTGACACATACAGGCAAGCTCCACGGGGACACAGTCCTGCCTAACTACTGGTAGGTGAGCCTCGAGGCCATATGGGTCGTGGCTAGGGGACCGCCAGCCTGTCACGTCAGTCCTGGCTGCACGTCCTTCAGTGAGGCACTTAACCTCTCTGTGCCTCGGTTTCCTCAGTAAAGTAGGGCTAAGGATCGTGCCTACCTCCCCGGATTGCTGAGATTAGGAAGTCAACATGCATGAAGTGCTTAACGCATGCCTGGCATGTAGTAAGCGCTCTAGGAGAGCTAAGCTATTAACCACCACCACCACCACCTACTTGCCAGATGCTGCCCATCTCATGGAAACTGTCACTGCTCCCACTTCCCAGATGAGCAAATTGAGCCCATGAGGGTCAAACGAACTGAATTATTCACTGTGCCAATATTTAATTAGCAATGAGCTGAAAGGAGGACTCTGACAGGGTGCTCTTTACCCTGACACTGCTGGGCTGAGTGTTAGAGAGCAGAGGCTTGGAAAGGCCAGCTGCCCCATGTGCTTTGATCTTTCCCTCCTCAGCTAATGGATCCTCTGCCACACTAACGGACTCAGACAAAACCCTTCCTAAGCAAGGCCAGACGTGGCAAAGGTGAATTTGGAAGGAGAAACACGGGGTTTGGAGCTTGTGTGGTTACAAGTGGCCGCTCAAGATAAAAAAACACCCAGACTCCTAAGTGAGCCCCCAGAAACCTCCCTAGACACATGGCAGTGGGGAATGGGCCTGAGTTCTGCTGATGCCCGTGCCTACTCAGCCCGGTCATGCACCTTTCCATTTGCAACTGTTTGATTTCCTACCCAAAAGCATCCAATTCGTAAGAACTGAGTTGGTGGTCAGGAGATCTGACTTATATTCCAGGCTCTGGCATTCATTAGCTCTGTGGTTTTGGATAAATCACTTCACTTCAAGCCTCAGTTTCCTCATCTGCAAAGCAGGCCTAACAACAGGGCCCACATCCTGAGTCCTGTGAGGATTCAGTGAGAGATGCACAAAGTGCTCAGGGCAGCACCGGGCAGAGTGAGTGCTCAACATGGTTGGTAAGCAGTTGACGGTGTGATGGGTTATGGCTAAAGATGCACAGGCCTGGATTCACATCAAGTGCTCCCTCCCATAGAGCTAGTGCTCCCTGGGCCAGCCAGTGTGGAGGAGGGCCAGGGCTGGTTCTGCTCAGGGAGGCAGCAGGAAGTAGGCTGTGGGAGGAGCAGGGAGGCATTGGGTTATTGTGAAGTCCCACTTTACAGATGAGAAACTGAGGCTTGGAAAGGCGAGTGTCTTCCCCAAGGTCACACAAGGTTAGTGTTGGAACTTGGACTCAAACCTTGGTCTCCTGAAACCTGCTCAGGCATCATTCCACTGTCCCCTGCTCATTCCTTCTGCTGGCTTGGAAGGCAAATGTCCAGTCTGTCCATCCTTGTGGGTGGGCTGACCAAAACTCAATTCAACAAGCTTTTTCTGAATCACTTCAAAATATTCTCCTTCCTTTCCTGGGACAGTCAAGCCCATCACACATGCCCTGGATCCTGAAGTGGGAAGTGGGGAGGTCAACTGAATACAATTCAGGACATAAAACAGGAGATTGTGGTATCTACATTTGTCTTTTGGGTTCTTGTTCACTGGTCCGCTTTCCCCTGTGCCCTGTGATAGGTGCTGTGGGGGGTGTGGGCACAGGAAGGCACAGGCTCTGCTCCCCAGAACTGCTGGTCCAGAGTATGAGAAAGGGGTTCTCACAGGAGAAGAGATGGGGAAGGCAGGCACAGGCTGCTCTGGACAGGGAGGGCTTCAGGGAGGAAGTGAGCCTGGCACCGGTTCTAGAAAAATGGGAAGAATATGATGAGGCAGAGAGAAAAAGAATTCCAGAGTCTTGTAGGGTGAAGTTTTGAAAGGAAGCAAGGAGGACAAACGTCCCAAGTTTTTGTCTTTATTTTTTTTCCACAGGGTCGGGGCAGAGTTGGTAATGTGTCCCAGGTAGAATCCTCAAGCTGAACATTCAGGAAGTATAACTGGAGTGAGCCTCAGTTTGTGCATCGGCAAAATGGGAAGCTGAGGCCAACTGCTAGGCTCCTGGAGACTAGTGAGTGATGAACACACGTGAAACACCCCAGATGGTCTAGAGCCATGCTCCCCCATATGCGGCCACTCTTCATGGGTCTCTGGCACTTACATGTGTTTACAGGAGCAGAAGCATTGACCAAAGTCAACATGCATGAAGAGTTTAAAGCATGCCTGGCATGTAGTAAGTGCTCTATGCCAGAGAGCGCTGGTGGAGGCAGTATGTTCCTCGGAGAAGAGCTCAGGTTTGCTTGCCATCCACAGGTAGGGTGGGTTTGCTTACAATTATAAAAGATCACGCCTCCTCATCAATGACAAAAGGCCGGGGGACCTGGGGGACAAGTAGAAATGATGCAGATGTGAAGCTCAGGCTGCCTGCTGTGCTGTAACACAGTCCTTTGTTTCTGACCCGGGAAGCTCGTGTCTTCTGCCAGCATTTGCCAGCAGATTAATTTGTTAGCTTGCAAGCAGGGTAACATCTCAGGATTTTCACAGACCTTCACAGCCTTTGGCACACGTGGCTATTTTTAATTAAAATTAAACAAAATGTAAAATACAGCTCCTTGGTTGCTCTAGCACCTAATCACCTCAGTGTTAGTGGCTACTATTCCCATCATTGGTGGGCACTAGTCTTGCAAAGAAGAGCACTGGGTTTGGGGCCAGGTCAACTGGGTTCAACCCTTGCTTCTACTACTTACTGGCTACGGGGCTTTGAGCAAGTGCTGCCACTTCTGAGTTCCTTTTCCTCGTCCATAACGCCAGAAACCCAGGGCTGACTTCATGCTCTTGTGACGATTCCACAAGGCAACAGAGACCAAGTGTGTAGCCCAGATGGGCACACAGTAAGGGTTCCCTGAACACGAGCTAAAACTTTTAGGTAGTGAGCAAGTGCCAGTTCCCCTTCACACTACAGTGGGTGGCAGTGGAGGGAACACCGAGGGGTGGGTTGGAATGGGAAGGAAGGTGGCAAAAGCCACAGGGGCCTAGGAAGCCAGGCCCAAAGGTTTGGCCTCACCCCAAGCGCAAGTGGGAGCCTCAGAAGATTATAAGCAGAGGGATGTCTCTTCACTCAACACCCAAGCTCGTAGAGGTGGTGGAGAAGTGGAGAGGCCACAGGCTTTGGCCCAGAAGATGTGGGTGGGATTCTGACACTGACATTTTCCAGCTGTAAGGTCTTAGGCAAGGTATTTTACCTTGACAGCCATGGTTTCCCCCTTGCAGACACCAGCATTTTAAGACCCACCTCATGGCACTCCCGAGAGAGTTAAATGAGATAAGACATGCAAAGCTCCCAGAACATAGTTCCCAGCACATAGTAGGTACACTAAGAAAAGAAAACCCATTACTTCTTTCTTCTCTGGGCTGGCCTAGAGGACAAGCAGGAAACACGAGTGGCACAGAGGTGCAGGGGTGGTAACAAAGGGCCGCTGGACTCCCCTTAGGTAGCAGATTACTCCCAGTTACCCTCAGAGCCACCTCACCTGGAAAGGCAGGTTTCAGGTTTTCTTTACCTCAGCTGGGGTCAGGCTACCTGGAAGGTGCCAGGTCCCTATACAGTGGACGCTGTTGGCGCCCAGCCCAGATGGCCTCTTCTGGGCTGGGCCACCACCCCTCAGGCACTGTGGCTGTGGGCTGCTACCAGCTCATAGATGCCCCCTGCTCTAGAAGATTGCTCCAGCCAGGTAGGAGCTGCCTCACCTGGAAGATGGCCACCTCTTGGCTCCCCATCACCCTGGCAGTCCCCAGACAATGACTGACGGGGCCCAGGAGGCTGGCCCTCTTTGCTTCAATGAGGGACCAACCGCATGGTGGGTGCACTTTGTGCTCCATGCACCCGAAGGTTGACTCCGGCTGGAGGCACAGTCTTGCCCAGCCTCTGTCCTCCCCCTGCCTCTCCTTCTCCTCCAGCACCCGCCCAGTGAGCCACACACATCTGGAGCCCTGCCTCTGGCTCTGCAGGGAGGGAGCAGAGACCCCTGTGTGAGGCTGGTCTGAGCGGTCACTGTCAGGAAGAGAAAGGCCCAGAGGTGAAGTGCTCTCAAGTTCAGTCTTCTCAAGAGCTGGGAGGCTCCTCAGCACCCACCTGCCCCTAAACCTTGGCTTTATAATGAGCAACCAGAAGCCACTGGACATTTAGCAAAGACTCACCGGACCCAGAATGTGCCAGGCCCTGTTTTTGATGCTGGTGACACAATGGTGAACAAGGCAAAGTCCCTCTTGAAGCAAATGCATCAAATCAGAGCAGATTGCTTCTGCAGATAATTAAAGGGGGTGGCATGACAAGTGGATGACAGAGGAGGCAGCCCCCAGGTAAATTCTAAGCTGAGCTCCTGGATGAGTCAGCCATGCAAACACAGGGTGAGGACAGCCAAGTTCAGGCAGAGGTAGAGTCAGCACAAGGTCTAAAGGCAGAAACGGGCTGCTTGTTTTCTGCCCGAAAGCCTGGGCGATGCAAGCATACTGAACTCCAGGGATACTTTTACAGGATGAGAAGCAGGGTCTGGTCAGGTCGCCCCAGGACGGCAGTGACTTGTCACCCGGCACATAAGCAAAGGTAAGAAACTCTTCACGATTCCCCTTTCTAGTCCCTTCCTCTGGGTTAGCTCAATCCTTGCAAAACCTCAGCACAACTGTTCCAAACTGGGGCTCCCAGGCCAAGACAGCCTTTCAGGTGAGATGTTGCAATACCAGAGATTAAGCCTTGTGAATAAGCCAATTAGTGGCATCTGGAACACCGGCTCCACTTTTCCCAGCGTTTCTCTGGGCTTTCATGTGAAGGGGCCTATCAGACATAAGGCCAATAAATATTTCACAGCCCTTCATCTCATCTCACATCAAATGAACCACGGGCTGCGGAGGCGTGGGGAGTGTCTGCAGGGTGTAATCAGAGATGGGCTGAGGCAGAGGGTGGGCTTTCAGAGGGGGCTCGCTGCTGTCCACCCCTCCACCCCGGCAGCTGCGAGTTCTGCTGCTCACTCGCTGGGCAACTTGGCACCAGAGCCGGAAATGTTTGGAGCCTCAGTCTCCTCTCCTGGAAAATGGGAACACTAGTAACTGTGAGAGAGCAGACTGAAGGCGGTTTGACTCTGGGCACAGGTGTCTGGTCTTATCATTACCGACAGCGTCATGTGCCTGGGCTCAGCAGGCCTTTGCCCAGGCGTGGCCCCCACAGCTGGGAGCTGCACGGGATGCAGGACACAATCCATTATTGGTAAGGACGGGGATAGAGTAGCATTCAAGCGGACCAGACTCCACTTCTTCCTGAGTCTTCAACTGTGTGATTCATGCATTCACTGATGACCTTTTCAAATGGGATTTAAGTGATAAACAGAAGCGCTTGTCAGCGCTGCAGGTGGAGGGCAAAGAAAGAAAAGCCTAACCATTTTCCCTCTTTACGTCTCTAGCGTTAGTATCCAGAGCCGGAATTACATCTTTCTGGTAGACTTGCACATTCCAGCAGTAAATACTCATCACAGGGATTTTTAAAAACTGACAAACACAAGTTTCTCGTCAAGCCAAAGCTTGCTAAGGACACAAAAGCAAGATTATCTAGGTCTGGGGCATTCATGAGTGGTGTATGGAGTAGATAGACACACATGAAATCTACAGTCCTTGCGGAAGCAGCCGAGTTCAACATAATGGAATTGTTCCAGCACATCTAATGATACAGAAAGGCAACTGTCTTTACTGAGCACCTACTATGTTCCCAGCACTTTACGTACAAAAGCTACCATTTATTAATTGCTTATATGTGCACTATTTCAAACACTTCATGGGGATGAAGCCATTCCGTTTTCTGAACAACCTAATATTAGGTGTCTTACTGTCACCCCATATTTAGGCAAGCATGGACAGGGGAAGCGACCTGTCTGAGTCACACAGCTAGTAGATGGCAGACCCAGCAGTCCAGACTGCCAGGCTCTGGAGCTGCTGCCAGGTGCTGGCACGTTACCTAAGTACTCTCCCCTCACCTTGGCGGCAGACCTGGAGAGTCACCTGCCATTACTTTCGTTCTTACCGAGAGTCCACTGAGTGGAAGAAAGATGAAGGGCTTTCCTGTGGGTCTACTCGGGGACAGCCCCACCCCTCAGCCTTTCTGCAGTGCATCCTGAGGCCCACCAAGGGGGGAAGAGGACAGCTGGGAAGGGCAAGAGGAGAAAAGCCGTTCAACCTCTTGGAATTCAGAGTGTAAAACTCCCATGTGATCATCTTTAAAGTCAGACTGACAACCCGGTGTGTGGAAGAGTCCAGGTTGTGGAGGAGGGGAAGGGGACAGTGGCTTCTGTGGAAGGTGGGGGTCCTCACGGAGGGTCCCACTAGGGCTGCCAAGGACTAGCTGGTTCACTGGACAGGTCTCTCAAGTCACAACGGGCCCAGTGTCCCTGGAGAGCACACTTTTCAAGGTCAGTGGTGAAAGCAAAGGTCAGAGCGGAGGGGTGCAGAGCAAGAAGCAGCCCCTTGGGAGCCACCCACTCTGGCCCACCAGTGCTCGGGGGCTGTGTCCTCCCTCGCTTCTCCTGCAGGTCAGTGTCAGCACGTCCAGGATTCCTGGCACAGAAGCACGGGTCAGCATGAATCACTCGTGAGGCATTTTGCTCATATCACTTTTGAGCACTTTTTCTTATTCTAGTCTTTTATTTTTCCCCTATTTAATCTTGTAGTGGGGAAGGTCTCTGTTTAGTGTAAGATTCCATGGTTACATGAAGAAAAAGATTGAACACATAAGAAATGCAAACTTCTCTAAGGCAAAAGTTGATAACTGCAGCCCCAAGCTGGCTGCCTACTGTGGTAAATAAAGTTTTATTGGAACACAGCCATGCACATTCATTTCTGTACTGTCTACGGTGGCTTTTCTGCTACGATGGTAGAGTTGAGTAGTCATGACAGAAAATGGTATGGCTCCCAAACCCTAAAATATTTATTATGTAGCCCTTATGAAGAAGTTTGCTGGTCCTGCTCTCTACCCTCAACAACAGGAAAAATGAAGGCAGCCCTGAGACCATAAGGCAGCACACTGGGCACCTGGCCAGTATTCATAATAGACAAAGGGCTCTTACAAAGTAAGGGGCACACACACATACGCCCAATTAAAAATGGGGAAAGGATGTAAAGAGGCAAATCACAAAGGAATCCAAGTGACCAATAGGCTATAGAGGAGCTCTACTTCACTCACCATCACAGGGGCGTCATTTCTCTCACACTGGAATCTCAAACATGAACATGATGGAGCAGCCCCAAGCTCGTGATTCATGTGACCCTTTCCTGCCTTGTCTGCACCCTCCCAGGTGCTCCTCACTGTGGTTCTGGGTCCCCCTCACTCTGGTTCTGGGTCCCCTGTGCTCTCTCTGTTCCAGCCTTGCTAATTCCACATCTGTTCTTGAACTCTCCAAGCTTGTTCCTGCCTCAGGACCTCTGCACTTGCTGAATGCTCTGACTCCTTCCTATCATTCCTGTCCCAGCTCAAACATCACCCTTAAGGGAGGAGGACTATAAGGCCAAAAATAGTTTACACTTCTCTAGCATTTTCTCTGGCAATTTAGGTACACAATAACTCTGTGATATCAGCAGGGCTACAGTTATTAAAATGGCCGGTTTAGTGTCACAGCTGGGACATCGTGAACTGGAACTGCTCATACCTCTCATAACTCCAAGCCCAAGTTCATTTCCCTAAGCCATGTGGCTGACCACAGAGGAGAAAAAACATCCCCCATCAGTCTGAGATTTTACAGGCAGACTCTTTAAAAATGGAGTTCAAGGGCAAGGACACGTCCTTCATCAGATTCCAGGCATCCCGTTGGAGGAACCCTTCAGAAAGAGGCCAGAGCTGATCTCTGCACCTTTGGGGCTGACAGTGTTAGTTCGGCAAACACATAAACTGCTCTCCTGGGTGGCATCAGCCTCTTGGCATTACTGCCCAGCGGTGTGCCACCCATTCCTGCTGACCGGCAGTGAGTTAAAATTTACCTTGTGCCAAGTTCCTGGTCAGGCTTTTACTATAACCATCCCAGGGTCATTTCTGGCAGTGCAGTGCCTGGACAGTCCCATGGCAGAGGGCCTAGGAGCCCCAGCCCGACTCTGGACTCTGCTGTTACAAGCTGTGTGACTTCAAGCTAGTCCCTTTCCTTCTCTGGGCTTCAGTTCCTGCCTTGGAAGAAAGGGAGTGTGTTGAGGAGCCCATCAGGGTGGTGGACAGCAAGCCCAGACTTAACCACAAAGGACGGTGGCTCTATGTCCCTCAGAGTTACTACCTCCCTGGGGACCTCTGGCAAATTCCCAAATTCTGAACCTCAGTTTCCCAATCTGTCAAATCTTGTGCTAAGTCAGAGGATATGGAAACTGCTGCCTCACAGGAGTGTGAGTCTGTGCTATGAAGCAAGAGACAAAACTTTGAATTAGCTGTAACTTTTAAAAATCAGAAAATTTCACATAAAAATCTGGACCTCTGGCTTCCTTTGGTAAAGAAAAGGAAACCAGGAGCTCTGGGCCCACACTCCCCAAAGCCAAGCAACCACCATCTCCTTTGGTCAGAATCTGGTCAGTTTTCTCATTTGCCACAGGCCCCACCATTCTCAGTTGTACTAACCAGGCCTCTTTATGCATTTGCATTATGCATGTGACCTCTGAACTGGATGTCCTAAAGGTCTCTGCTCCTGCTTTCCATGATTTTCCTGGTATTTACTCACATGCCACCAGATGCTGCCCTGCCAGCCCCTGGGGTAGAGCGTGGTGGGCCGCCAGCTTGCAGGTGAGTCCTGCAGGGCTGCCTCTGTCTGCCAGGATTCCGATCCTCTGGCCAGCAGAAAGGTGATGGCCTCTGAAAGGCACCGACCAGCTGTCAGGCCACGTGGAGCTCCCCACCGCTGCCGCAGCAGCCTCCTGTCATTTCCTGCAGTGTGTAATAAGCCCCGTTTAGAAACCTTGGGAAGGACCCTGCAAGGAGAACTTCCTCCTGAGTAATTTCCTGATCACAGAATTTCAGGGTTGGAAAGGACTTTATTTAAAAAAACATCTAAACCAACCCACCATTATGGTTTTGCTGTCTGCCCAGCACTGCTGGGAGCTGAAAATAAAAAGTTGAAGCAAATGCAGCCCTACCCTGGAATCCTCCCAGGCTGTGGAGGTCGGTCAGGTAAACAGATAACGGCAGTGAAGGATTCCAAGGGATCTAATACCCAACAGCTCCCGTGTACTCAGCCATGTGTACCAACACTTCACATCAATAACTTTGCCTAAGTCTCAAGAAAACTCACCCAGGAGGTGCTGTTTTTAATCCCTGGTTTGCAGGCAAGGGCTTTGAGGCTCAGAGAGGTTAAGGTGCACAGCCTTTAGATGCTGGAGCCTGTTTTGATCCCAGTGATGTGAGACTCCAGAACTGGGCTTGTAAACAGAACCTTTGTCTGCTATTTTGGAAGGGCAGCCTGGGAGGTAGAGAGGAGACGTCTGGGACCAGAGCCTGTGGGAGGGGCAAACGCCTATGTCAAATCCTGAAGGACAAGCAGAAAAGAGAGCAGGCCTTGGGGCCAGGCTGAGGGCAGGGCAGGCACAGAGGTCTGAGGCCTCATTAGCAATCAGAGAAATGCAAATGAAAACAGAATGAAACATCTCTGATACCTAATAGCCTTGCAAAAATTAGTGGTACTGATGCCATTCAGATATCTGCAGACACGGAATGGAATCGTGAGGCTTGCTAATGGGAAAGGGGCTCAGCCATTCTAGGGAACCACCTGGCAGTACTGGTGCAAGTTACATACAGATACACTCTATGCTCCAACAATTCCACTCTAAGGCGAATACCAGAGCTAGCCAAAGTGTCACGGAGAGTTATCAAGAACATTCCAGAATGTCCTTACATACTTTAAAAGAAGAAAATTTCTGGCTTGTGAAAATGTTAAAAAAGAAAAAAAAGAACATGGGGGAAATGTTTCTGTTATAATGTCAAGGTGGCAGGAATCAGGAAACACACAGGATGCTAACAGAGCCACCACAGAGAGTGCCCTGGACAGTGTCTGGGACTACCTGCCAGGCATACATTAAGAACTCAATGAACGAATGTGGTCAAGTATTGTTACTTGGAACAGTCATGCTTTGGGACCTTGAACAGTCTTTACACTTCCCCCATTCACCATTCATCATCTAATACAATGAGGAACACCTGCCAGGGGCCAGGTAACGGTCCAGGTGGTCAGACTACTGCAGGGAACAAGCCTGAGGGCAGCTTAAATCCTAGGCACTTGGGAGAATCAGCAAAGAAGCAAATATTTAATGGGTCAGAGGTAGGGGACAGATGGAGAGTGTGGAGAGGTGTGTGTGTGTGTGTCTACACACACATGCACTGCTTTGTAGATATTCTGCGCTGAACTCAGCCCCCTATTTCAGCATCACAAAACCCGTGTCCTGACACATCTGCCTTCCAAGTGCTCCCTAATGGTCCCAGCTTCAAGTGGAACTTAATTTCAATCATCAAGGACTCTTAGAGCCTCTTCCAAGTCATCAAGAAACGATGTGGAGTCTGGCCTATCTGGTGCCCTTCATCTGAGTCAGGAGCTTGTGGGTTCATTCTGATCTTTCAGCAGGAACATGAGCGTCCTGCAGCGAAGCCCTGTTCCTGCCAGCTCTGCCCCACCACCACTTACAAAAAGACATGCATGGGGTGATCAAAAGCCTCAGAAAGTGCTCTTACTTCCTTCTAGGAATCTACTCCAGGAAATGGCTCAACACGCAGACAGAGTCTGGTGCCCAAAGAGGTTTATCATCAGGTTATTTTTAAAAGCAAAATGCCAGAGTTCCACCACTTTTAAGTATTAAGTGCATCGTGGTACATTCAACTATCTGTTATAAGACAGAAAGGTTTGCATCATTAATAACACTCATGAAGAATTTAAAGTAACAGGGAAAACATCTGCTAAATGGTGAAATGGAAAAAAAAACCAAAGGAAACAATATCAGAATCAGAATCAGTTTTAGCAATACAGGAACCAAAAGCACCTTGAAAGGATGCTCTAAAATGCTACAGTAGATGCCTTCTAGGAGGGCTGGTTCTGTGGGAGTTTTTCCTTTGGGGCCTTGACACTTTTATTTTCTGGATTTTTTTTCAGCGATCATGGCTACTTGCATGAGCATCAAATGAAAACAAACAGAAAAAACATCAAACTCTTAAAAATGGTGGCACCTTTATAACCTTCTCCAGCAACCTGAGGCTGGGCTGGAGCCTCCCCAAGACCTTGACCTTGCAACCTCCCAAGGGCAGCATTTAATGAGAAAGCCTCCAGGGATTTGGGACTTCATTCCGGAGGCTTAGGCCTGAAGCAGAGAAGGAAAAACAGGAAGCCATAGAGGATGCCAACAAGGGAAAGAAGGTAAGGGCAGCATGAGAAGGCAGACCCAGCACATTTTTAAAAGTTAAAAAACCAAGAAAACAAAAAACAAATGGCTCCTGGAATGAGGGCTTGGGAACATTGTCCCTGGATTCTGAGGCTTCCTGGCCCTTCCCTCTAGCCCCACAGTCCCCTGTCCAACCCCCACTTGACAGGCCTGTGGGACTGTTACCAGGAGGGCAGACAGGTCCTTCCTTGACTGTCAAAATACTGCTGCAGGCCCACTGGGGTCATGTCTCTGCACCATCCCCATGGGAACTTACTACAATGCCACATATGCTAAAGGTCTAAAGGTCGGAGGCTCAGAGAGGTCAACCAACTTGCCTGAGGCCACACAAGTTAGGGACAGAGCAGGAAATGGGACTTAATCCTTCTGATCTGACCACCGGAGTACTTCACGTCACACCACAGCGGGCCCTGAGCCGAGCCCTGGCATCCAAAAGCTTGGGTTCAAATCTCAGTGGAGCCACTCAGTGATCATGGGTCTTGCCAGTTAACCCAGGTTTCATCTGTAAACTGGACACAAACCTAATACTGACCTACAGGGAAAAATGTTAGGCTTTGGCAGCCTCATAATTACACTGTTTTATACTGTTTGTCACCATGGCCCCTAGAGCTGAAGTCCTTCTTTGGTTCCAGGGTGTGCCCAGCACGCCATTTCTCTCCTACCACCCTCACAGGGCAAGGAAAGGGTCTCCTCTTGTCTGTCCCCCAGCCCAGCAAGGACAAGGGAAAATGGAAAATGAGTCCGGGAGCGAAGAGACCAGAACAGAATCTCAAGCGGAGAGCTGGCTCTGCGTAGACATTTGGCAGTGTCTCCAAGCTCTGCTCTCTGGCTTAATGACGCTAGTTTCTGGCCAACTATGCTCAACTCGTGTCTAATTCCAAACAGATGGGTCTGCGCCCTGTCCCGCCCCTTGGGTAGCTCCAGGGGCCTCCCGCCTTTGGACCAGACAGAGGGCGCCTGGCCAGGCCTCCTGCGGGCGGGTGGGGCACAGCCTTCCTCAGGGGTTAAGGGCCCTCCGAACACCACAGAGGCAGGGACTGGGAGGCCCAGGCCCGCAGAAGCCGAAGGACAGACAGAGGCCGCCCTGCGGCTGTGCAGCCTTTGTTCACAGCTCACGTCCAAACCACCCCACCGCCTCCGTTGTCCCCTCCACCCTGAGAGGCAGTAAAGCCTAATGGTTAAGCACACGGACTCAGGGTCACGTCACCCGAGTCTGACTCTAGTCCTGCCAAACCTTTGCTGGGACGCTTGGGCAAGACTTTTAACATCTCTGTGCCTTTTTCCTCCTCCGTAGGTGGGGATGGTGATGCTAAAGCCAGAGCCTACTTCAGAGAGGCACGGTGAGATGGACCAGGTGTTTGTGTAAAGCATGTAGAAGAGTCAAGCCACAGGTGGGCTTGTGCGGCCGGCCCCCACTCCCGCTGTGTCACACGCACTGTCAGCTCTCATGGGAATGCCAGGACTTCCCTAATACCTCCGATGGGCTCGGCGCTCTCCCCTGGTAACAGACTTAGGACCGCTCAAAAAAATACCTGTTTTTAATGAGGGCTGAAGAAGTTATTTCTCAGATGAAAATCTGAAACCCAGGTTACGAACTTGTCCAACATCACCCGGCCTGCAGTGGCAGAGCCAGGACCCCAACCCAGGCAGTCTCCCTGAGCACAGACCAGCCTACCACCTGCAGGTGACATCACCCTCACACGGCTGAGGGGATCCTGCCACCTTTCAGCCCACAGGCAGCGGTGAGTTGGAAGCTGGCTGGGCTCTGGCAGCCTGCATTTTGGCAAGCGCCTGAGCTGAGGAACCTGCACCCCAGCCCTTGCAGACATGACCACTGTCCCCAGTCCTGGCGTCTTGGACAGCAGAAGCCCCCACCCTGTGCCATCCGCTCTCTCATCACTCAGCACTGGGGCCTGGGCTCTTGTTCCTGCAGAACAAGAGGTGAGACAGAAAGAGTTGGTGAAGACTTCAGGGCTTTCCAACCATCCAGAGTCAGCAAATCCATATGGAGGCCTCATTAAAGAGTTTGTCTAATCATATCATTTCCTGCAACCAGCTAATGCTTCCTTTTTATCCATACATCTGTCTCCATAGAAAAAGGCCTCCACTGAGGGGCCAGCAGCCTAATTGCTGTGCGTTTCACAGATACAATTACATATCACAGAGAAGCAGAGAGAGTACTAGGACTTCCAGGCAACAGAGAAACCACTGTGAAACCCTGCAATTATAGGGCAAGAACAAAAAAGTGAGTGGCCACGGCCCGCAGGGTGTGGAAATAGCCCAATGTGGTTTCCTAGACTTTTAATACTGCACCAGATGAGGCCAGGGTGGCTGCTCACAAGGGCCGCACGGTTCACATGGAGCCACAGCGGTTGCCTGGTGCAGAGCAGGTGGGTGGGAAAGGTGGGGACAAGGGGCCATGTGTGCTGAAGGCCAAACACTCAGAGATGACTGGACATTCTGATACATCACAGCACGTAGTTCCCAGAACAACTCAGCCAAGTCAGGCCTCACAGCCCCAGTCACCAGATGAGAAACCACGTTCAGTAATATGAGCAGACTCAGCCAAGCCCACCTGAATACTGATTCTTGAACCCAGATCTGCCGATTCCAGGCTCAGGACATGCATACACACCAACTAAGGTGCATGTTTGTATTGTCACCTCCCAGAGAAGGGGCTGCTTTTTAACCAAGCATAAGGCGGGAAGTTGTTTTTCTTGAGGTGGAGGGAGGGACCTTGCCTCTCTGCTCATCTCCAGGTCCTGAGCCAAAAGACAGCATTGGGCTTGTGGATAAAGCATTGGATTAGGAATCGAATCACCCAGCTTCACATCTTGCCTCTACTAGGAATGCTATGGGATCTTGGGCAAATCCCTTCAGTTCTCGGCAACACTGTCCTCAGCTGGAGAAAAGGGGTTGGGTGGTGGGTGAGTTTGATCCACTCTGGTTCCCTCCAGCTCTAAATCCTGTCTATTGCAGGTCAGCTTGGCATGAGGCTATGAGCAAAGCCCAGATGTCAGGCAACTGGGCTGAAATCCTGCAAATGCCCCTGTGTTGTGTGAGCTCGGGGAAGTCACTTTCCTGTGACTCGGTATGCCCTGTGTAAAATGGGGTAAAAACTCCCACAGCATGAGTTGTTTTGAGAGTTAAATGAGATAATATGTGTGGAGCACACAAGGGTCTGCCCGCATATACGTCAGGACTCACGCCAGGACCACACAGAGCCCAGGACAATCTGATGCAGGAAGGAAGAGCTTGCCTGCTGCTGGGTCTCAATGCCTTAATGCCGCCTTCCAGCCACTAACAGCTGGTAGGCTCTCCCCCTGCCTCAGCCCCCATCATAGCTGCTTGGAGAGATCAATGTAGGTTGGCCCTGGTGAAGGCTTGGTGCTTAAAAATCTGGGGGCTGTAACATTTCCCTGTATGGCCCCGGAAGATGACTAGTTAGCCAGAGACGGGTAAGATTCCTCAAGGGAGGAACAACCTAAGACAGGCACAGTTGCAGGGGGCCATCTGGTGAGAAAATGGGGAGCAGCAGAGGTGAGGCTTAGAACCTCCCCCCTCATGTTCTGAGAGAAATCTTCTGCATACATGGATGTTTATTGCCCTTGTCTAGCGCGGATCAACACATAGTCTACAGGCACACACCTGATCATCTACATTTGCTCTCTTACAACACTAAACTATGTTTTCTACCTTTATCTCGTATCTACCTACCACTTCAGCATTTTATTAAAAATAATAATAATAGAGAAATGTGGTATCCACATATAAATCAGGTTTAAAAATCAAATGAATATTCATATTTGAACTGACTGTGTATAGTTCATAATGTATGAGCAAAACCGAAAGCTTCTGTGATGACTGCCCTTGTACTGTTCACCATGTAACTTATTCACTATGTAAGAATTTGTACTCCATGTAAGAATTTGTTCGTTATGCATCAGAAGATTGGAGACTGACGAAAATTGGGCTTGGGGTGGATTAATGATTGTGCATTGAGTATTGATCCCCCTATACAGAGATTTGTTGTGGTTAACAACTATTTGATCAATAAATATGAGAGATGCCCTCACAATAAAAAAAAAAAAAAAAAAAAAATCTGGGGGCTGTCCCGGGGAGGGAGGCATTCCCAGGGTGCAGAGCCCAGAGGCTGAGCTGAATCCCCCCAGGGCCACCTGGAGAGGACCGCAGCCATCCCCACCCAGAACTCATTAAAATCATCCCACAAATGGTGCACCTGGAGGAGGGATTTGGTCAACGCCCAGGGGCCCAGAGACCCCACCCAGCCCCTACCCAGCACTGGGTTCTGGGCAGGGAGGGGCAGCACCTAGGTCAGGCCACCAGGCTCAACACCTGCAGGGTTGGCATCCCCCACTCTCCAACCCCCCACCACACCCAGTCCCTCCTCCAGGCTCCTTCCTCCTTCCCTTACCCTGGCTGACTGCCCCCTGCTGGGTGCTGTGCTAGGCACCGAGGGGGCAGAGCTGAGCACAGCACAATCTGCGCTCTCAAAGAGCCCCCGCCCAGGGAGGGGGACATGGAACTGGCCAATAGTGGGTACGTGCACAAGCCACGCTGTGGCCCTGTACAGCCTGGACTGAGCCAAGACCACTGCTACAGCCAAACCAGCCTACCACATGTTTAGGTAAGCGAAGATTTACTGAAACACAACTCCACCCATTCATTTGTGTTGCCTTTGTTTGCTGCTTTTCTGTTACAATGGCAGAATTGAGCAGCCACACCAGAGACAATCTGGCCACAAAACTGAAAATATTTGCTATTTGGCCCCTTTGCAGATAAAAGTTTGCTGTCACTGTGCTAGACTGTGAGGGTTCTGAGCGCAGGGCCCCGTTTCTCCTGGCACACCAGACCCTCGCAGTCCACCGTGGCCAGATGGGGACGTGCCATCAGAAAAGGGGCAGAGGCCGGCACTGACACAGATGGAGCATCAGGGACGGTTTCCCAAGGAGGTGGCCCTTTAGGTGAGTAAGGGCGGGCGGACACTTCTGCTGGGTGAAGAAACTGGGGAAGGGCTCTCTGGGCGGGGGGATGACCCATGCAAAGACTCAAGGGGAAGGGAGCTGCCAGTACTGAGCTGGCGGGACAGTGCGGGCAGGAGGCGCGTGCAGGCGGTGCTGCCCAGCCAGGCACCCAGGCTTCTGGGGCAGGCCCTGCAGCGGCGGGCCTCATCCCGGCAGAACAGCGCAGCCAGCGGAGGGTTTCCTATGCCTCTCCAGCTGCAGTGCAGAAGGTGATGTGTGGAGTTCAGGCTACCATTTCGTTTCAGAGGCAGATCCATTCCTGCCCTTTGGAATTTCCCATCTGGTGGGGGAATCTGACAGGCAGACACCAGGCACACTGTGCTGAGAGCCTGGGAGGGGCACAGAGAGAATGTGAGCGTGATTCTGATGAAGGAGGGAGGTGGATCCACTTGGGGGCGGGAAGAAAAGGTCCCAGACAAGAGCCAGCAGACACAAGAAGGGCCCTAGGAGCCCAGAGCTTGGGGGTGGTGCTCCTGAGCAAGATGGGAGGCCATGAAACTCAGGCCAGCTGTCTGCCCACTTGGTAGATGGAAAATGGAAAGATCCAGCTAATGGGGAACAAAACGGCAGGCAGACTGACTCGCATCTGAAGTTAGGGTCTCAAGGACAGAGGTCCACTGAGATGTCATGGGCCCCCAGAGGAGGGGGCTGGGCCCTGTGATGGGTGCAGGAGGCAAGGTTGTCATTTGAGGAACTTAGGGAATTAGCCATGGGAAGTCACAGCAGTCAATCAAGCAGCACAGTGTCACATTAGACGTGTGCCACCTCCTTCCTCCCTGACCACCTGCCAGCCCTTCGCTCTGCAGGAGCTCCCGAGTTCCCTGCTGCTCAGATTCACCAGGCACACTCCTGCCACCCTAGGGCTTGGCAATGGCTGTCCCCCAGGGGCCCATGTGGCTAACCCTCTCACATCCATCCTCCAAATCTCTGCTCTTTTCCTCCTCATTGTGGCCAGACCGGATTACTCCCCACAGGCAACACTCCAAACCCTCCTAATCTGTCTCCCACAGCCCTTCTCGTCTTTCTACAACCGTAGCACCTAAGGGTGAATTGTGGAGGTTATCAGAGGTGCACCCACCAGAATGTACTTCACGAAGGACTGTTGGTTTGTTTACTGAGTCATTTCCAGCCCTCTGAACACTGCCCTGCACCTGAAGGCAATCAATCAATATTTTTTAATTGAATTAGTGAATAAGCCACAGCGGAGCAACAAGGCACATGCGGACTCGTTCACCAGGAGAGTGTCACCTGGACTCGTTGCGCAGGAAGCAGGCAGGAGCCAGGGCTTCAGGGAAAGCCAGTCCTGAGTCCTGTAATGCCTTGGAAGCCAACCCTTTCCCATGTTTTAAAACTCATGTGCATTTTCAAAAGCTAAGGGTGCATAAACCTTTGAAAAGCTCACAGCAAATGCTTCCAGGCAAAAACATTTCAGGAAAGTGCTCCCAGTGTGAGCCGCTCCACTGACCAGCACCAAGCAGCCCAGTGGGGGCAGCCTGGGCCAGGTGCTGTGCATCCTCCTCTGGTTTCCGCCCAGCCCAGTGGCCAGATGTTCTCAATCAGGCAGCTAAATGAAGGCAGTCGCTTCTCCAGCAAATAGGGGAAGAGAAAACAACCAGCAAAGTCAGGAGCTGTCACCAAGCCCTTGATGTGGGTTCCAAGGAAGCAATGAGGAAGGGCCAACGCCCCTGGGGCCTTGGGGCCTCCACAGCTGGTCTCTCATCTGAGCCCCTTGCTCCAGGAGGTTATGCATTCCCTGCACGCACGGTGGCTGTCCTCTTAGTGGCCCTGGCCCGGGTAAGGTGATAGAAACACTGTGTTAAGAAACACCTGTTTAAGATTCAGATTCTTAGAAATGATGTGAAATGGGTGACTCTGCTGTAAAACTTGAGACTTTTTTATTGGCTTTAGTATATGTATAATATATATACACAAGTATATATTTAGTATATACATGTGTATAGATACATAACAGCTTTTAACATGTACTTGAGTGCTCCAAGACTCACACTTATTCGCTCACAGAATTTCTATAATAATTCTATAAAATGGATCCTATTATCCTACCTTATAAAGGTTAGAAGTGAGGCACAGGATAGTTAAATACCAGGCCAAGGGTCTCTCGGCTGGTTGCAGGTGGGCCTGAATGTGAGCCCCCTTCCCCTGTAGGCACACAGCCTGCTTGAAAAGCCATATTCTTAACCACTGTACCTGAGCTTCTTAAGTTACTCCAGGGACCCCTGGGGGCCATCAAGGCCTTTCCAGAAAGTCCATGATCCCGAAACCATTCGTATACATGTGCTAGGACACCATTTGCTTTTCCTCACACTCTCCCGAGTGGACAGTGGAGGTCTGCAGCAGCAAGGGACGTGGGATTCCGCCACAGACTGAGCGCAGAAGCAGATGGTGGGGGCAGAGGGGCAGCTATTTTCATTTAGGCCAGACGCTGATGAGCTTTGTAAAGCAGCACCGCTCTTCCCACTAATTTTCTTTTGTTTTGGAAAGCAGTTGTTTCTCATTGTATTTATGTTACAGACATATTGTTATATTTAAATGAATTAATATGCGAATAATTTCTCAATTTTCATAACCAATGGATTAACAATTAATGAGTCACATAAACAAAAGCTATTTGGGCCCTCTAGTAATGCATAAGAGTGAAATGGGGTCCTGGAAACACAGTTTGCTAAATGCCACATGATACCGTACTGTGCCTAATACCAAATGTCCCGCAGGTTCCTAGGGGGGGGAGGGGGGCGTCCTGCCCAACCAAGCACAACTACTCTTCCTGCCCAGGATGCAGGGTGACCCCAGCCCCTACCTACAAAATGCCAGGAGACTCTCCAGTGCCATCACAGGCAACATGCCTCTCCTTGTGTGTGCATGCATGTGCATGTGTGACTACGGCACCTGTGAGCGTGCGTGGGGGTGGAGAAGCATCATTTGAAAGAACACCTCTACAAGCCCTCCCTCCCTCATTCCTGTAGTTATTCACTCAAACCACTGAAGAACCAATTAAGGGCCAGGTAGATGTGGACACAGCTTCCGTAATTTAATTTGTCTTGATTGTTTTTCTTTAGAGGAACGCCTCGGGAGCCACTGCTCTCTGGATTTCCTCTGGGTGCTGGAATTCAGGGAGCCTCTGTGTCCCCAGGCACATGGGCACCCTGAGCTCTGTGGAGACCTGTGGCCCCTTCAAAACGGGACTTCTGCAAAATCTCTGAAGCCTATGGAGCCCTGGGGGCCAGGAAAAACGATCTGCAGATGAGCCAGTCACCCAGGAATTTATTTCCCCCCAAACTGCCAATATCCCGGTTTCACAAACAGACTTGAAGGGGCCTCAGGCTACAGCCCAGCCTGCACACAGCTCCGCAGAAAGGCAGGGCATGAGAACCAGCTCACTCTCCTGTCAGGGACAGGCTCCTTGGTCCCCACCTGCTGGCCCCTCATTAGCAACCCGGTCAACCCCACGCCAACCCTCACGGTCACTCCGCACCCCTCCCTGACCTGGACGCTGGGGCCAGCTGGAAGCAGAGCCACCTGCTGTCACCAGATCCCATACTGCCTCCTGGCTTTTGCACTGGTCCCCCCCCCAGTCCCAGCAGGAATCAAGGATCATCTTCCCATTAATGTCCCCAGTCTGCCTTCCTCTCTTCATTCCATGAGAAATTCACAATTGGTAACAGGTGGCAAGAACGCTAAAAACATTTTCAGAATCTCCTGAGAACTGATCCCAAGAGCATAGTTAATATGAGGGAAAATGGAAAAAGCAGAAATATGTTCAGCGCCGTGCTGTTTGTAACGACGATGACGATGATAGGCACTGATACACACTATACAGAAATATGCAACGACAGAGATGGTTAAGTCGTGTGGAGCTGTCACTCGGTGGAACATCACACTGCCATAAAATAGGACAACTCTTCAAGTCAACTGCAGAAACTCCCCATTGACCCCCAACTCCACCCAGGTACTAGGGGCTCAATGGGGAAGGACATGGTCCCTACCCTTATGGAGGTTCCACTTAAATGATCGTCCACCTGCTGAGGTTTCAAAGTGCAGTGAGTCAGTTTCATTCTATTCAACCAATAGAATGAGCAAGTTGATCTCTCCTGCCCTAAAGGCCTTTCCTTTCTTCTCTTTCTGATGGCCAGTCCCCCTGGCACAGAGGATATTTTTAGTGCCTGTGAGAAAGTCTTAATGTGACGGCAAGTGAGCAACTTGGTGATGACGTGTTTCTTCCCTGCATGGCTCTTGGACATAATATACCAGACAGCGCTTATGAAACAGATTTCAGACCAGGTGGCTGTGGTTCCTGCCTATGTTCCTCCTTCTTCTCCCCATGATCTCGATCAGCTGGCTATTCTGGTAGGGCACACTTGGCCTAACTTAACCTGAGGCACACAGATCTATAAACAACAGGTGTTTTGGCAAGCACTCAGGCTGAGTTGTGAGCAACATAGAAAGCAGACACTCCCAAAGCTGAAGGACCATTGTGGATAAAATGGGAGTTCCTGTGGCCAGGATTCTCACCTGGCCATGGTTGGCTAGCTCACTGCACACCTGTGGGCAATACACGGCTATTGACTCAATATACCTAAGAGCTCCGCCCAGTGCTCTGGGCATGACACGGTGGCAGGGATGCAAGGCTCCAGGAGAGCAGAGCAGAGGCTGGAGTGGTGGCAGCGCCGAGGACAGAGGCCCAGAGGACATCTGTGCAGACAGAGGGGCCCAGAGGCAGAGACCGGCTTGCTCCCTGCAGACTTGCTCTGAGTGAATGGGATTCTAGTGACTGACCTGCCACCTGGAAATAAAGTTGGGTGTAACCCTTTCACCCCAAGAATGTTTTGCTGTCAATTTCTTTGGTCACATTGAATCCACAGCAAACTTGCCCGGGGCTAAAACCCATGGGCAAGACAACCATGTACCCCCAGGCATGGGATTCCCCCCATTTGCAGTTCTCCAAAAGCTGGAGGCAGAGGTCACAAGAAGTGTGGAAGACTGATTGATGGCTGAGGGGCTGAAGAAGAAATGATGCCCCAGGAGGCCCAGGTCTTGTCCAGCCCAGCAGAGCCGTCAGCTACCTACACATCCTGCTTAGCAACAAAGTGGCCAGGGCTTGCTCTGTGGGGCCCAGGTAAGTAGACAAACAGTGCCCGCCTTCATAGGGCCATTCTTGGCCTTGGAGATGCAATGCTGTGCCTGGCACAGGTGGGTTTGCAGTAAGTCCCTGCGAAGAATGAGTCACACATGGCTGTTCCCTAGGAGCTCCCTCCCAGGGTAGCAGGGAAAGCAGACATGCCTGGGGACAGGTGTGCCACATGGTGTGGTCGAGACACACACTGGGTGTTTGGGATGCAGGGAGAGGATGGGCTGCAAGCCAGGGGGAGGGAGTCCCAGAGGAGGTGAAGCTTGAGTTGTTTTGAAGAGGGATGATTTAAACAGGAAGATGTGAAGAGATGGGTGTTCTAGGCGGTAGAATGAGCATATGCAAGCCACATACTACAAGTCCTGGAAACATGGAGGTGACTTCCTTTAGAGTCAGCGTCACTTAGGATAAACACAGGATGCACCTATACCTGTATCTGCAGCTATATGTACAGCCATATCCATAGCAACCTCTGTGTATATGTATTTGCTAAGTGCCTGATAACTAGCTTTTATGATTATAATGTAAGCCCGATATTTGGATGGCTGAGGCCTCCATTTCAAAGACAGCCATCTGGAACACACTGCCAGCCACATAACTAGACAAACTGCCAGGCAGCCTCACCCATGAAAGTTCCCCTTTTCAGAAAGTACTGGTGCAACCCTGCTTTTCTCTTCCTGCACCCTAAGGCCCACCATTATGTTTGAAATTCAATAAAGTGTGAACCTGAGAAACCCGAGACCCCCACCCTCCACCCCAATGAGGCAGACCCCCTCTCTCTCTCCCATCTTCCCCTCTCTCTACTCCAGGCCTTGCTGTGTGTGCAGCCTGGGGCATGCCTGTACCCTCAGGATTTCTAAGTAGTAAATCTTGTTTTTTTTCAAAGTTCCTTGATGCTTGCTGCTGAGGTGCATCCTGCAATCATAGAAAGAGCCACAAGGGCTGGTCCAGCCACAACATTGGCCCTGATCAGAAAATGTCTGTGGGGGCTCCCCGCAAGCACTAGGGGCCCAGGTGAGAGGCCTCCTAGCCCACAGCATTACCGTCGACAGGCCGAGACAGACATACAGCAACAACATGCTTTATAGGAAACACTAGCTGTTAGGATTGCTATGTGTCCAGCAGGACTCTAAGCTTTTTTACATAGATCAGCATATTTATCTTCCTAGCAACCCTGTGAGGTCGGTGGTGTTGTCATCTATTGTGTCCATTTTGCAGATGAGGAAACTGAGAACTAGAGAGACACAGTACATAGCAGAAGTGTGATTTGAACTCAGGCCACCATTCAGAGTCTACACTCTTAATACAACTCTTAGAATTATCTGTGATTTGCAGAAAGCGGGGTGGGGCTGGGAGAGCAGCAGAAAGGCTGGGGGTCTTGGTGGGGCCCAGGTCATGGGGAGCTTTGCGTATCCTGCTAAGGAATTTGGACTCAGAGACCATAAGGGACCTGGCTCCAAGCCCTTCAGGAGCAAAGGTGATTGATAAATGCCCAAATGCTTATCCACCGGGCATGGCTAGAATGGAAATTAGTCTTTTGAGGATGACTCAATCTGTGGGTTTGGCTTCTAAAAGCACTAGGAAATTTCCATGTTTCTCGTGGCCCCATCTTCTTGTGGCACCAGGGTCATCAAGGTCCCTGGGCCTGGCCACAGCAGCTACCCCCAGCGTGTCCACCCTTTCATAGAGGAAATGTCTTTGCTGTAGGCAGACACCATTCCTGGGCTACCAGGGAGGAAAGCCCTGCTCCTGTCCTCACAGGTCGCCCTACCCTGTGTGGCTCAGCTCTAAATAATAGCATTGATAAATGTCTGATTTACTCAGCACCTACTACGGGCCAGGCACTAGGCAAATCGTTGGAGTCATCAGCTTATTTGATCCCCCCCATGGCAGGCAGGACCGGCCCCATTTTATCAAGAGGGCAGGATCAGCAGATTAAGGAACTGCAGCCAGCAAAGCAGTCATCTTGAAGTTTGTTCTAAGGAATCCAGGGCCTTTGCTGCCATCCTTGCAGCCTAGCTGTCCACCAGGGTTGGATCTTTGAGCACCCAGGGAGGGCACTGTCTTGCCTGAGGCAAGTTCACTATGGATTCAGTGAGACGGAGAAATGACAATGGAACGTTCTTGGGGTAAAAGGGTTTATACCCAGCTTTATTCTCCTGGCCATAGGTGGAGCCCTAGAATCACATCTGCACCTAGCAGTCTGCAGGTCCCTAATCTGTCTCATCTCCACCTCCACACAGAGCACTGGGTGGGGCTTTTCATGTAGTGACTCAATCAGTAAGTTCATTGCCTAGGGGAGTGGAGGCAGTAGCCCAGCAGCAGGCCAATTACATCATCAAGTAGTTTAGAGTCAGGTGAGGATCCTGGCCAGAGGAACTTCCACTTTCCCCATAAGCACTCACTGCTGCTGGCTGCCAGGGTTTCAGTTGTCAGATGCTTGATCTTTCTAGAAGATGCTAATGATGGAGGGGGAGGGCTACACCTGCAAAGCTTCCTGCTGGCAACTCTGAAGAGGCTACCTGCTCCAGCCTGGACAGTCTGTGGATCCCCTGCCCCATTTTACAAACAGGTGCAGGAGGCACTGGATCTGAGGGTACTGGGGACCAGTGAAAGCATCTGAAAGATATGTCTAGTGTGTTAAGAGGGAGAAAGTACAGGCGGGGTGAACAGACAGAAGCCTGGACTGTAAGCTGCACAAGAGCAGAAACCAGGTTTGTGTCCCTCACAGCTGTCTCCCAGCACCAGGCATGGGACAGGCAATCAGTAGAACCAGGTGAGTGAACATGTGCATGAATGAGCCTGTTACAACTGCCCAGGGGAGGGACAAAGGCTGAGAGGGGCTCAAGCACCAGTAACACTCAGTAATAAATAATTAAATCTTACTTTCATAATATTTCACCTTTGCACCTAATAAAGCATTCAACGTGCTGGTAACAGCTCACTGTATAGATCACACACATTATGATTCCATTCTGTGGCTATAGCTCAGCTGTTCTCACTGCAGCTGCTCAGGGTGTCTCCAGTATATTGCTGCACAAGAATTAGGCAGCAAGGACCATGGAGGTGGCGTGGCAAGTAGACAGGGTTCTGGAGGCAGACTATGTGCCTTCACTGAAAGTCCTGCAACTCCACTTCCTATGAGCTGTGCATCTGCGGGAAAATTACTGAACGACTCTGTGCCTCGGTTCCATCACTGGTGAAACGGAGAATGGCAGCAGCTAGCTCCCAGGGTGGTGGCGGGGGTTAAATGTGTCGATGTTTGGGGCTTTAGAAGGGCATATGTGACCCACAGTCACCCTCCATAAGTGCTCACAAACACTCCACCAGCACTTACACTCCCCAAGTTCAGGTGATTCTTAGAACACAGTCCCAGAAGGGCGATCTGAAGGTCAGCCTGTGGAATTAAGGAAAGTGCCTTCGAAAATCTCAGAAGCATTAAGAAAAAGGTCCTTGGCCCTAATTAATTAGCCAAAGAACAAGGCCTCATAGGTTAAGTCCCCCCTTCTATAGACACCAGAATCCCACTGTCAGCCTTTCTGCCAAGTGTCCTCAGTAGATAACCCCCTCCAGGTACTCCAGACACTGTGGACGGGTCCAGGCCTACACCAAGGAATCTTCGGCTCCAGGGCCCTTCTGTGGCACGCCACTCAACTAAGGGTGCATTTAGTTTCAATTTAAAACTTTGCATTATTTTTTTTAGAAGAAAACCCTCCAACTGTTTTAGCTTCAGGTCTCAAGAAACTCAGAGAAGTCCATCTGTGCACACCACTGGTTTGTTCTTTGTCCATTTCTCCCATTACATTATTAGCATCCGCAGATACAGCTCTTATCTTCATCTGTTTGACCTCAGTGTAGTGTCCATGACCTAGGAGTGTTTGCTAAATAAATGGATGGGTGGATGAGAAGGAAGGAAAACAGCCTGGCCGAAACCTCTGTGTTCATTTCATCCACTCTGCTTGGATTCCCTCCTTAAATCACCCCCTTCAAAGTTAATCCTTTTCCACCTGACAGCCTTCCAGATATGAGAGACAGCTCCCGCAAGTCTCTTCTCTTCCAGAGAAGCAACCCATGTTCCTGCAACTGTTGCTCTTTTTTTTCAAAGATTATCAGCAATGGAAATTCCACTAGTTTTCATCCCACTAATGATGGCCAGGATGTCCTCTTACTGAGTCAGAATGCCTTGACCTCCAGTCTGTCTCTGGTGCAGCTGATAACATTGTTTATTTGGAAGAAATGCCTGAGTTCTGAGTGTCCACGCATGTAAATCTTCAAGCCTCAAGGAGTGAACAGCAGAGAACGGGCCTGGCTCCCCAGGGGGGAGGCCACAGTCCCTGGAAGAGGGTGAATGGGAGACAGGAGACTGCCTGTCCCTGGATCTCACTGTGTGTCCTGTCCTAGCAGCAGTGTGAGAGGGTTCCAAACCCATGTCCTGGAGTGCCCCTCCTGGCCCACCACACCCGCACTGTGATCTGCCCCAGCCCCCTGACTGCCCCCACCTGCCATCATATATATAATTTTTCCTGCTTACTGTCAGTCTCTTCCTCTTCCCTACTCTTTGCTAAGATGTGAACTCCCTAGGTCTCTGCCTGCCTAGAACAGTTATCTGGCACATAGAAAGTGCTCAGAAATATTTGTTGATGTCTGAGTAAAACTAGCTTTTACCAAGTACACATTCTACTGGGAGCTATGGATACAAATGCATGGAAGGTAAGACCTCTGCACTTAAGTAGCTCTCCTGGGAAAACCCACTGCAAGAGAGGGAAATGCCCTCTTCCCAGAGGGGCCCCATCATGTAATCACATCTTACCAAGGTGTGCGAGCACAGGACAACAGCCACACACACACACACACGCACGCACACACACACATGCAGTACCACACAGATGCATATCCCTACATCTATCTCTGCACAGCCCATTATATGTCTCAGGACTCTATGAGTGATGCAGAACATACACATGTTCCTGGGGAGGGAAGGAAGTGGGTATCCATCAACATGGTTTGGCTTTCTGGAGGCTGTGAGGGCCAGAAGGCCTCGGGCCCATGGGGACAACTGCTTCCCCCACCTTCTCAGGTTTTCTTCTGGGACAGCAGTGTCTCCCCTGATATCTGATCAAGTGCCGACAGACAAACAGGCCCTCACTACAAGCCCGCCACATTTACTAGATGTAGAACTCTGCACCAGTTAATTAGCCTTTCAGTCTTTTTTTTCCTGATCTGTACTTGGGTCACTGGGCTGTTATGAACAGTTAAGAGCAAGGACAGGGTCTGGGCAGGACCTGATCCTTGGTTTAACAAGGTGGTGGCTGGTGGTACTGACGGTGGGGGTGGAGTGAATGTTTAGCATCATTTAGACAGACTGAAGTTCCAGAATATTCTAGCATCACTGTGCACTCTTGGTGGTTTTAATATATGCAATACAGTGATTTTAAAATGACCTACATGATACGTATGTGTACATACAATGTTTATGGATGTGTATGTGGCTAGGTATGCATATGTCTATAAGTATGTTATGTATCTATGTGTGTGTATGCATGTACACACACACACACTCACAACACTCCCCCAGCTCTGTCAGTAATGCCACCCCTGCAGCAAAGACACACCTTGTAACCAGATGGCATTTCTAAATACCGTCTTCCACTGAAAGGAGCCAGGGCTGCTTGAGGAAGTGCTGATTCTATGGCTGGGGAAGGGAAAGTACAAGATGAGGCTCCAGTATCTTGTCAGGCCAAGGCGTGAGAAAGGGCTCAAAGAACCACGGGAAAATGTTAAAAAGACACAGGAGCCAGCCCCCAGCGGATGCATTCGGGACAACTGATATATCGAAAAAGCTAATAACAAAGGGCTAGAAACTATTGGATAAAGTTAAAATCCATGTGTCCACACTAACATAAAGAAAGGAAGAAAGGAGAGAAAGAAGGATCAAGGAGGAGTGGAAAACCAACTAATCAGTGAAGAAGAAATGATGAGATCAGAAAAATCACCAGTTGGCAACCGTGGTAATCATAGACTTAAGCAAGAATCATCAACAGATCCAGGAGTAATAGGACATGTACACAGTCTCAGAGCATCTCTCCATAAAACACTTACTAATTACCAAGGGACTAATCACCAAGTACCTTCACATGCAGAGACCACCTCAACCAGGTAACAAGCCCAAGAGCGCCAGTGATGGGCAGAGTGACGTCCGCTTCCCAAGGCGAAGCCCTGAGGATGTATCATCAGCGGTAGGTGTCCCGGAAAAGCAGAACATCTACACTGAACCATGAGGAACATTAGACAAACACAAACTCGGGGACATTCTGCAAAACAACTGCCTTGAATGTATCAGAAAGGCTTGTGTCATGAAATACAATACAAACATTTTCTGAGAAAGACACATTCCAAGTGGATTTTCTTTTTCCCTGAAGGATTTCACTGGGGCGATTGGTGAAATCTGCATAAAGTCTAAAGATTAGAAAACAGCAGCAAATTGATGTTAAGCTTCTGACTTAGTTGTATCATGGTTGTAAGAATTTTGTGATTTTAGGACAATATGTAGAGAAGATAAACAAATATAGTAAAACATTTACATTTGACTGGGTGAGAGAATTCGAGATTTTTTGGCTACTGCAGTTTATCAGTAAGTTTGCAATTCTATCAAAATAAAATAATTGAAAAATCAAAAAATAAAATGTTAAAAAAATTTTTAACATTGAAAACAATGCTCTGGGATCATATGACTAAGCAAAAATAAATATAGTATTTAGCATAATGAATGGCTCATAGTATGTGTCCAAAAATTTAAGGCTGTAATAATTATTATTAACAGAACAATGCATCTGACTCATAATAAGCTTGAAATGGATGGAAAATATCACTGTCATCATCATTATCTCACTATCATTGTTAATGTGCTTGCAACTAAGAACCAAGAACTAAAAAACCTTTAACTTTATTATTGTTATTTCTCATTACTTAATGTCTGCATTAAACTCCATTGTTTAAAGGCCTGTCATGGAAACACCCATTTCAGATGCCCCCAGCTGTCACCTGCAGGGGCGAGGAGCTTGAAGGCTGACCAAGAAAGGAGATGCAGGGTCCACTTCCCATCGAGAGTATAGTACACATACCAAGTGAGTCTTTTTTCATTCTCTAAATCTCTTCTTTGTTCTTGCTAGCTCCTGGGCAACCCAAGGTGAAGAAAGCCCAGCTCCCAAACATGCAACCTGGGGCCTTGGCCCTGACCCATCGGCCAGCTAGGGTTTCTTCTCTGTTCCCTTGGACTCATCCACGAAAACTAGTCACCTTGGCTATTGGCCCTCGTTATTCCCACTACACACTGGCTTATTCAACAAGTAGAACCTTCTATTTATTGTGCCACCAATCCTGTCCCACCCAAGATGGACTATTGTCAAGTCCAAGGCTCTCCCCTCAGGCCTGCTGTATAAAACTGGCTGTGCTCGGCCCAGTTCTGAGATGTGATAAGGTCCCAATCATCACTACTTTGTCCAACGTGCTCTCTGAAAGTAAATCCATGATCTCTCCCTGTCTTCTTTGTCTCTACCATGCTTTATTCTTCGAAGACTCACAGGCGCCCTGTCTTTAGCTCATTGTCTTCCTCTGTTTCTTATTGCCCTTGCCCCTATCTTCAGTCCGCGGAGACCCTATCTTTAGTCCGTGGAGACATGTGACCACTGTTTCTTCCCCTTTATAGGAGGCCCCGTACTGCATCTGCCTGCCTGTGACCACAGAACGGCTCCAGTTCTGATCTATTTCTACCTACTTGTATATCTAAAACTAATAAATCCCAATGTGTAAGCAGCTTAGTTTCTAAATTAACTCCCAGAGACCACAGATCAGTTGCCCAAACTTTAAAAATAATTCTTTTCTGATATATAGATAGATGATAGGTGTTATGTCCTTGCCAACAATCATACAGAGCAGGTACACACACACACACACACACACACACACACACACACTCTCAAACTGTTCCTTCTTCCACAAGGGTTAGAATTATGCCCAAGTTGAGTTAGAGATCGGCAGAATGAAGAGAGACACCCCAGGCTGATCAGTTTTCCCAAGCCAGTTTTCCTCGTGGATGGAAATGTTCTCAGTCCGCACTGTCCAAAATGACAGCCACGCGCCAATGTGGCTATTGAGCACTGAAAGGGTGGTGAGTGTGACTGAGGACTGAGTTTTTAATTTAATTTTAATGAATTAAAATTTAAATGGCCACATAGGGAGTGGCTACATGTGGACAGCTTAGTTTTAGACCAGGGGCTGGCACACCTTTTCTTCTAAGGACCAGACTATAAATATTTTAGATTTTGCAGCCTAAATATGACAGCACCATAGACATATCTGAACAGATGAGTGTGGTTGGGTACCAATAAAACTTTGTTTACAAAAATGGCCAGGCCAGATCTGTCCTACAGATCATAGTTGTTGGCGAACACTTGCTCCATAACACACCAGAGAGTCATTCCAGGCTTTCTCTGGGGTGGCAGCACTTGTCACATAACAATGCTCCCAATCGAGGTTTTACTTAACCAATTTTCATGAGAGGTCAGAAAGCTTTCCATTTTAGAGAAAGAGAGGTTACCTGCTACACTAAGAAGCCTGTGTTTTTCCCGGAGGGAGAAAGCATCGCCTCCTTATAGAGTATCTCCAGGAGAGCAGGACAAGTTACAGAGAGATCAAGAAACCAGGGAACATCCCCCTTCCCACCCAATGTCATCCATGGAAGAAGCCAAGAAAGACAGCACCTCCCACCAGGAGGGGGAGAGGCAGTCATTTACCTCAGGAGGGTGAGGCACTGTCCATCTCTGGTCCTCAGATGGAACTGTCTTGGCCACAAAGCTCAAAGCGTTTGCTCAGTACAGCCCCTGGAGATGCTAATGACTTCTACTGGTATTTCCAGGTCCAAAAGGCTGAGTCTGAAAAGGGAAGAGAAGAGGCGAAAAGTTCACATTGGTTTTGACATTTAGTTCATTCACCACCTTTTAACTATAACTCAAGATAACTAAAAGGAAGTCACCCATTTCTCCACTTGCTCACCCAATGATTTCTACATCAAATATCTATTTTTTTAAACGAACACCTATTCAGTTACATGCACAGAGCCCAAGGCCAGCGACAGAAAGGTGAGTAAACCCCATGCACACCCTCAAGAAGCGCAGCCTGGTGGAGAAAACAGACAGATCAACAGATAATTCAGGGCAATGTGATACTGGATGTGAATGATATTTGGGACAGCCGAGAAAGAAATGACCACGTCAGTCCGAATGGAGAATTTGAAGAGGAGATGGTATTTTTAGCTGCTCTTCGATCAAGGACAAGTGAGATGCTGTTTGGCAAAAAGGAAAGAGGCTTGGGGAAAGTGTCTCTAAGGACGAGGATAAAGAAATATATAAGATGTGAAAGTGACAGCATGACATCAGGGTTAGGTTAAATGGCAGGGGCAGGGGAGGAAATAGCTTCTGATGACCTCATCTGAGGATGAAAACAGAGACTCTCCGTCGAATTCATTTTATGTCCCAAGGATGAGACATGGGTAGAACAGGCATTTTCTCAGGGAATTCAGAGGTGCGCACAATGATCATTCCCACATTACAGGTGAGCAGCGGGGCTGGGAGAATGTGTGTGAGCAAACTTGCCCCAGAGGACCGCGGTCTAAGTGGTGTAGAACAGACCCCAACAGGAACCCCCATTCCGTCTGGTTCCAAGGTCCTCAGCTCAACCACTGGGACAGACAACTCAGTAAAACCCCAAGCTGCTCACGCCACCTTGTACACACACTCCTTCCTAGCACGGCTTTACGTTACCCTCCCAATGTGGAGCTGACCCCTCCACCGTGAATCTGAACTTGGACACATAACTTGCTTTGGCCAATGGGCCAATAACAAGACACAAGTGAAAGCTTAAAAAGTGCTTATGTACAGAACTTCCTCTCTTTTGCTGCTGGGAATCATTCCGCTGAGCTACTCGCTGCCTGGGCTAGTCCCCCGGAGAACTGGAAACAACGCGGGAGAGGCCCGAGCATCCCAGCCATCCCTGCTGAGTCCCCAGGTTGGTAGGTGAGGCCATCATAAGCAATCGGGCCCCAGCCAAACTACCCAGACCAAAAGAAGTGCCCCATCACCCACAGGATCAGGACAAATAACAAACATTTGTTGTTTACGGCTCTAAACGTGGGGCTGTTTGTTACGCACAGAAAGCTAACTGAAACAACTGTTATCTTTACACTGACAGCAATGGTGATAAAACACACTAAGCTTGGCTGTCATAAGGAAGATCAGCCTATGTTGGAGATTGTCAAGAGATGATGAGGGACAGAACTAATTCAGGGCTGTGGGCAAAAGGAGAAATGGAAGATTCAAGAGCTATTTTAGGTGTAAAATCAACAGGATCTAGTGACAGACTGACCCCAGATGTGTCTAAAGGCGTCTGGTGTTGACTATAAACAGATTCTATTTGGAGCTCGCTGATGGGGGCAGGATGTTTATACAGAAGATATGCAAGTGGCCTGAGCCAGAGCGGTCAGGAGGACTCAGTGTCACGGGGGATGAGAGCTCTGGGAACGAGACCCTCTGTTGGAAGGAACTGAGGCGGGTGTTCATGGCCCCAGACTCCTAACCAGACTTCCCACTGCCATCCCGTCCGTGCCAGCCCCTGCTCTCGGCAGCAGCCAGGGGTATCCTTGTAGATCACAGCCCAGACCTTCCTCCCTCCTGTCCCCAGTTGGCAGCTTCCCCTCTCTCTCTGTACCAGCTACTTATCCTTTAGTTTTCAGTATCAATGGCACTTCCCAGGGACATCACTGTGAACAGCCCAGACAGGAAGGATTCTCCTTCCCAGAATCCCCTGCATTCCTACAGAGCATCTGTCACTAGCCTGGTAACTCCATGGGGGCAAGAGCATGCCTGCCCTTCCAGCCCTCAGCCGTCGCCACCCAGCGCACTGCTTGCAGCACGGGAGGAATTCGGTCACTATTTCCCAAATGAGAGAATGAATAAAACAATTCATGTGTCACACCTTCAAGAGCTTTTCTTTGTTACAACCCCTTCCACACAAAGGAAGGTGGGTTAGGGGCTTTATCTTGGGCTACCCATGGATTCCTGTGTTTATCTTGATCATTTGTTGATTTCTTCCTTGGTCATTTAGCAAGAATTTACTAAGGGCTGGGCATCACCTCAATCCCACTGCCCATTGTTCTCAGCAGACAGAGCCCCTTAGGGTGGGGGGGAGGGGGCAGTGTTTCACTGATCACGAGGTTTCCCCACCCGTCTCGTGCCACCCACCTCCCACCTTGTACAGGCGTAGAATGCATTCAATAACACCCACTGAATAAAGGAATGGGTGAAGAAGAAGATGAACCCCGGGTATCAATGGGATGGGGCCAATTTACAAGTTAGCAGGAGCCTGTAACTGTTAGTATGTAACATCTTACTAAGTGATAATCGCGTACCTGCATAGATGTACATACAGGGACATATATTGTAATTGTTCTACTGTCATAAGGGGAAATGAAATATGGAGCTCTGCTGCCATCTGAGTCCCAGGTGCCTGACTCCACAGCCTGGCACCTGTGGCCACCTGTGACCTTCAGTCAATGCCTAAGACTCACCCTGGAACCATGCATAATCCTGAAGAGATTCTTTCATAAATCTCCAGTTAGCTTTAAAAAATACACATATAATTGGCAACCGAATTGGATTCCCTACCCCAACTGGTGAGCTTGTAACCAGGGGGCTTTTAAAACTACCTCTAGTGCCACCCACCTTCTACAGCCTCTGTTTCTCAGCCCCTCTAACGCGACATTGGGCACTGAAGGGTCCCCACCCATAAGATGGCAAACCTCCTGCTTCTCTTCTGGGTCCTCAGTTCCCGCCGGCGCCACCTGAAGCCCAATCACCCCTCGCCCCCCTAATCCCAGCACCTAGCCAATAGCCACCAGCCCCGTAGAAGTGACACCTCAGTCACCCCATGCCCCTTCCTATATAACCCAGCACCTTTCCCTAATAAAGCGGAATTCTCCGGTGAATTGCTGCTGTGTGTCGCTCCTTTCCTTTCACTGGTGCCGAAACCCGGGAGACGGGACACCCCAACTGGGCCCCGTCTTCCCCCCGACACCAGCAGCAGCTTGCCCTCGTCCTCTTTTTCCGGCGCTGGCTCCTCACACTCACCACTCCTCTCTGGCCTTTGGGTAAGTTTTCCCCCGGAGTGGGCCGCTCTTCCCCGACGAGGAGGGAACTCTCCCCGCCTCAGGCCTTCATGGCTGCGGCGGACGCTCAGGCCCCCCCTCCAACAGCCATAAACGGGGTGACTCCTTTGCGGATGAGAACGCTCCCTTCCCCCCCCCTTCCATTCCTTCCGCCGAAAATTCCTTCCGCCGAAAACTCCTAGTACTAGGTTCCTCGTGACTCCAGCACTCTGCCTTCTTAGAGAAGCCTGGGTGACGACCCACACTTCCTGAGAAACCGACTCGTATACGAGTTTCCGCAGACCCCCAGGGATCATCGGGGACGCCCTTTGTCTCCTTGCCGTCTGCTCCCAGTCCGAGGGTCTCCGTTCGTCTTCCCCTGTTTGTCTCCTTCTCTGTCCTTTAGCCACGGGAGCCCCCTCATCCCTCCCTGGAAGCTCACCTCTTGGATGCCTGCTCAAGCATCTAGCCACCCTCTCCCTGATGCCTGATGTAAAACCAAAACTTCTCCGCAAATACTGCTCCCAAGATTGGCCGACATGCCCCCCAGACAATCACAACCAATGGCCGGCAGGGGGAGCTCTTGATCCTGACGTCACTCGCGATCTCTTTAACTACTGCCAGCGCCTGAAAAAATGGAAGGAGATTCCCTACACCGAAGCTTTCCGCCTCCTTCCCCCGCCTCCCCCCAAGTTCTCCCAGCCTGCAAGCCGTCTCCCCCACAGAAGCCTCCCGTTCACTCCCTTCCCCCTCCTCTCCTACAACAGCCCCTCCCCCTTCCTCCACCACCTCACCCCCCTGCAGATCAAGCCTGAGCCTTTCAGCCCCCCTCTAACTAAGTCCCAGGGGCCTCCTCCGTCTTCGCCCCCATCACCTGTTTCTCCCCCACAGACTGAGCCAGAACCCTCCAGTCCCCCACCACCGTGCGTCTCCGCTCTCGAGATACCTTCGCCTGCTGCTTAATAGCAGGTCTGAAAAAGGCAGCTCGTAAAGTAGTCAATTTTCAAAAGCTCCAAGACATAATTCAAAGGAGGGACGAGACTCCCTCCGAGTTCTTAGACAGACCCACTCAAGCCCTATTGCAGTTACCAGCCTGGACCCAGAAACGCCTGACGGGAGACACGTCCTTATGACATACTTCCTGGCTCAGAGCTACCCCGACATTACAGCTAAACTCAAAAAGTTAGAACAGGGCCCCGCTACCCCACAGACTGAGATCCTAACAGTGGCCTTTAAAGTCTTCCATAACCAGGAGGAGGAGAAAGAACGCCGTAAACAAAAGGCTGATCACGCCAATTTCCAAATGTTGGCCCAGCTGATAAAACCACGACCTGGGCACCCCTCTACAAACAAGCCCCCCCCCAGGAGCTTGTTTCAAGTCTGGACAAGAAGGACATTGGTCAAGGGCGTGCCCCTCCTCCAGATCTCCTACCACCCCATGCCCCAGATGCCACAAAAAGGGCCACTGGGTCTGATTGCCCAGCCACCCGAAGGGGAGGCTGGATGAACAACCCCCATCCTAAGCCCGCCGTAGTGGGGCTGGCAGAGGAAGATTGACGGGGCCCGGGGGCTTCTCTCCCGACCATTTCCATCACCAAACAGGAGCCCAGGGTTACTTTAATAGTAGACGGTGGCCCCATCTCCTTCCTCCTGGATACAGGAGCTACCTTCTCAGTCTTGTGGGAATACCAGGGCCCTACCACGCCTGCCATTACTCCTATAGTCGGGGTAGGAGGTAAACAGATTTTCCCATTAAAACCCCCCCCCGTTTTATGCACAATCCAAGACAATCCCATACCTTTCTCCCACTCCTTCCTGGTTATGCCCCAGTGTCCCATCCCCTTACTAGGACGGGACATCCTTTCTCTCCTCCATGTTTCCATAACTATATCCACTCCCACAGCCCCCAGTACTCCCTTTCTGATGGCCCTCATAGCCCACGACCCCCCTCTGCCCAATGAAAGCTCCAGTTCCGCCCTCATACACCCTGTAAATCCCAAAGTTTGGGACATTACAAGCCCCTCCGTGGCTCTATGTCCTCCTGCCTCTATCAAATTACGTGACCCCTCTCAGTAGATCTGTCAGGCCCAATACCCCCTAACCACTTCGGCCCTCATAGGCCTTCAACCCATCATTCAAGATCTTTTAAACAAAAATTACCTCAGACCCACTCACTCCCTGTTTAATACCCCCATATTAGCTGTTAAAAAAACCAACGGATCTTTCCGCCTCATCCAAGACCTTCGCCTCATCAACATGGCCATCGTCCCTATCCATCCCTGAGTCCCAAATCCATACACCCTTTTATCACAGATCCCTGCCTCGGCCTCCCACTTCTCAGTCCTAGATCTCAAGGACACATTTTTTTCTATCCCTCTGGACCCCTCCTCCCAAGATTTTTTCGCCTTCACCTGGATGAACCCATACACAAGACATTCTGAACAACTCACTTGGACAGTTTTGCCACAAGGCTTCCGAGTCCACCTTATTACAATATGTGGACGATCTTCTACTCTGCAGTCCCTCGTGGGAACAGTCTCAACTTGACACTGCCTCCCTACTTAACCTTCTAGCTTCCAGAGGTTACCGGGTATCCCCTGTCAAAGCTCAAATCTCTTCCCCTTCTGTCACTTACCTCGGATTCCTTCTATCTCAACAAAGAAAGTCCATTACCTTAGACAGAAAACGGCTCCTCTCTGACCTGCCCGTTCCCAAAACCAAGACAGAAATCCTTTCCTTTCTAGGCCTGGCTGGGTATTTTAGAGCGTGGATCCCTAACTTCTCCCTGTTGTCAAGACCCCTATACGACCTCAGCAAGGGCCCCCCTGAAGAACCATTATCCTCCTCACCCCGACGCTCCTTCATTAAGCTCCGTGGAGCCCTTGTGGAAGCCCCAGCTCTCCATCTTCCTGTTTGTCGAAGCCCTTCTCATTATACATTCATGAGAGGTCCAGTCAAGCTCTAGGAGTCCTAGGCCAACATTATGGCCCATCCTTTGCCCCAGTAGCTTATCTTTCCAAGCAATTAGACCCCACAGTTCGGGGATGGGCCCCCTGCCTACGGGCATTAGCCGCTGGACAGCTCTTGCAGAAGGAAGCTCAGAAACTGACATTCGGGGCGCCCCTTACCATTCTGTCCCCACATCACCTAAAGGATCTCTTAACCTACAAAAGTTTACAGACTCTCCCTCCCTCCAGACTCCTGACCTTACTGTCCTCTTTCCTCCAAAATCCCGTTCGCCCCCTTTGCCATCCATACCCGAATCATGACTTTTTCCGCCTTTACTGCTCCCTCGCTCTCTCTCGCTTTTTTTCCTCATTCCTATTGTCTCCCCTGCCACCCCAGCCTCCTTTGTATGGCGATTCAAAGTCAGACAGACTTACACACAGCATCAAACAAAAATTACTACCCTCATTGCCACATCAGACTGCCCTCTGAAAGGCTGCTCCGAGCCTTCATACCTCCACTTTCCTCCCTCCACCCAAGTGTTCACTAGCAGCTGCCTTTATTCTCCCTACCTCTGCTTCCGCTATGACCAAAAACAAGCCTGTTGCAGGCGATGGCCAGACACCTACGGGGATGCCCCTACTGGTCTTGCGCCATTCACTACATGGGTAACTGCCGGTACCCACAGTATTACTCCTCCAACCCATTCTCTTCAATACTAACAAACCCCCTCCTTACCTGGCTGTGGCCCATTGCAGGCCCTATAATAATCATTCTCCTCGCCTGTCTCTTCTTGCCTTGTAAAATTTATCAAATCCCAAGTTGGTAAAATCTCTAATCAAACTTTCAACCAGCTTTTACTCAGGAACTACCAGCTTTTAGCCACAGAAGATCCCTCACCCTCACGTAACCTCCTCACCACACACTGAGATGGACCCCTCTCTCCGCCGGAAACTGTTCCTGGAAACAATGGCCGCAGACGCCTGGCTTCTGGCACCCGTATCCTCTTGGCACCATTAGAATCAACAAGTCCTCGACCTATGGTTACAGGGAACCTTCATTGATTTCCAACCTGAAGAAGTCCACATCTACTCGTCCTTACTGTGCGGAGTCCTATCAACCCTTTCCTCCCGGTCCTCAAGCCCTCACTCCCTTCTCCGCCCCCATTCAGCAGGAAGCAGTCAGAGAGAAAGCAACGCCCACAACCCCATAGAGGAGAAAGGGGGGAATGAAGGGCCCCCACCCATAAGATGGCGAACCTCCTGCTTCTCTTCCGGGTCCTCGGTTCCCGCCGGTGCCACCTGAACCCCAATCACCCCTCGCCCCCCTAATCCCAGCACCTAGCCAATAGCCACCAGCCCCGTAGAAGCGACACCACAATCACCCCATGCCCCTTCCTATATAACCCAGCACCTTTCCCTAATAAAGCGGAATTCTCCGGTGAATTGCTGCTGTGTGTCGCTCCTTTCCTTTCAGGCACTAAGAACGAGAGAAGGTGACTACCCCACTACCTTGCCCGCTGGTCCCAGGGAGCAGCCTGCCTTTTGCTTTTGCACATGGGCCCTGAAAAGCTGGTCTGAACACCATGTCACACTCACCTCCCCATGCCCTGCTGTCCTGTGGCTTCCTGTGTTCCACTCATTTCCCCAGCCTTTCCTCAACTGCTTCCAATTCAGAACTAAACTTCCAAGAATGGGTGAAGGGTGTTCATACACATGAGCTGCCCAAGGAGGAAAGAGCAGAGCTAACCTCCATTTTCAGGGAGGCTCAGAAAAAGCTCATGTGACTCTCCAAGATCGCAAACAAGGAAACTGAGGTCCAGGGCAGTGGGTTTATGGATCCTGAGGCTGGAGAACAGCGCTGTCGGAGTGAGGGGCAGAGGTTTTTGACGGCAGGCTCAGTGCTCTGCCCACTGCCACACTGACTTCCTCTCATCCTATTTGCCCTTTATTTCTATCCATCCAACTGGCAGCCAGCAGGCCCCACCCAGGCCCTCAGCAGTGAACTGCGGGCTGAAACCGCCATGTCCACCAACTAGCTGGCACACAGATTAGACAGATTCCAGGCAAACAATCATGGCTTTGTTCTCACTTCTCCTGTTCTGCATCCATAGATCAGCCCTTCTTTGCCCCTTTAGTGCAGCCACCTTGTGCCATTTGACATTCCTTTCTGCTGTGCAGTATAATACAATAAATCTCACGAGAGATTCTGTCCTCAAATCTGTTTTTTCTCAGGGTAGAACAGGGGCCTAGAAGTAAAACTCTATATCACGCCTGGAGGAGTGCAGCCAGTTTGCTTAATAAATCATAGCTTTTCCCTCCAAGCGAAAAGTGATCATCTGAATAATTGTTAACACTGGGCCAGGCAGAATAATATTGCTGTACTTCTGAATCACAGGAATCTTTTCTCAGAGGCCTGTGGTCACGTCATGTTCCAAAAGACTGTAGTCTGTTGCTAAATGTGCCAACCAGAAGAAGCAGTTCGAGTCAGCCTGTGTGATTTTAGACAAACAACCTTTCTCTGAATCTTAGTTTACTCACTGGTAAAGTGAAAACTGTACGTGCTTCAACTACCTTGCAGGATTATACTGAAAAACAAGTGAATGGAAAACAAAAGGGAAGAGCTGTAATAGTAATAAAGCAAAACTAGTAGTAGTAAGAGTGGCTGATACCATTTTTAAGTAAGACACCATGCTTACCAGCACTTTGCCAAGCCAAGCCCTTTGTACTCAAATCTCAGCAATTCTCGCATTGGTCCTATGATGTGTGATTATTATTTGCATCATTTGCAGATGAGTAAATGGTGTCTGGAAGAGATTAGGTAACCTGTTCAAGGTCATAGTAAAGACTGGAGCCTGAATGGTAAACTGATTCCTAACCAGGCTCCATGGGAAGTCCTGGACTGACACGGTTCATTTCACCTCAGCAAGTACCGAGCCTTCCTGCACCCAGCACGCACCGTGCACTGCCCTGGCAGGGACCACAGTACGCTCCTGGGTACAGCCTGTGGGGGACCTGCTGCGTGGGAGGAAACAAGGCACACGAGCAGGCAAACACATCACTCTGTCCCCAGTGGGAGGTGGTCAACAGACAAGTGGGTGACCTTTTACTCTGCACTCCTGCCCAGAGCACAATGACCATGGAGAATGGCAGCAAGGCTGAGAGTGTCTAGTTAGATCAGTTTGCAAAGGGGATAACAAGTGACCTAGACATAGGAAGATGCAAGGCACATCAGAAGCTGGCAGTGAGATGACCCAGAAAAGTCTGGTGTAAGTGCTAGTGTGCCTAGAGCAGGGTGCTGGCCAGGCTCGGTGACAAGAGCGGGGTGGGGGCAGAGATTCTGGGTGTGCGAATACAGGATGGCAGCGATGATGTGGAGGGCGGGAGGAAGCAGAGCGGGGCAGCAGGGCTGGGCCCCTCAGGGTGTTGCTGCCCCTCCTCCATCAAAGCCCAGCGACTGAGGAAGCAGCCTGGGGATGCGCGGGGGAGGGCAGGTTCTGAAAGTGAAATGCAGCAGAACCCAGAGGGAAGCTAATGTGCATGCTTGGTTGGCAAAGCTGTTCTGGACGTGTGCCCTCCCTGTCTCTGAAAGGGCTTCCACACGTGGGATTGCTCAGACGAGTGGATTTCTGAAGGCAGAGGCTAAATGCTGAGGTCTGGCTGCCTTTCCAGGGGAGACACTACGATTAACAATAGCTGGCGTGACGTGAGTCTGCAGAGGCCAGCTGAGCACTGTGTGCGTGGTTTCATTCATTCATCACAAAGTTCCCTGAGGATGGTGGTCTTACCCCATTTCACAGATACAGAAACTGAGCCTCTGAAAGAGGTAGGCCAGCTGCCCAAGGCCACGCAGAGGGGAACTGACAGATACGGTGTCAAAGCCAGGGCCGTCCAGAACGAACACAAGCCCTTCTCTTTGCCATCCAGCCCAGCTGGGATCTCGAAGGCCATCCTGGCCCCTCACATCCCACCAGGGTGCCCCTCTGCACTGGGCTCTGTCGTCACCTACGGCTCCCCAGTTCTCTGAGCACCCAGGCTGGAAATCTCCAACTGGCACCAAGCACAATCAGTTCTCAAACCCCAGGCCCCAGACAGATGGAGTCACTGGTTCTCCTCACACTGGAGCAAGTACTCCAAACATGGCTCACAACTGCTCCCACGTGGACTAGCTTCGAGACGGTCCGCTGTCTCCTTCCCCTCCATTGCAAACCCTGGCCAGTTGTGTGTCTGACCAGATACCTTTCTGCACACAGGGAAAGGACCCTTGGTCACACCTCATTACTGAAAGAACACAGGTCGTTTAGGACTCACCAACCTGGGGCCTTGCAGGTTTCCTCTCTGACCCCTCCTTCCTCCAATAACATGACAGGGTGCCTCCACAGGGCCCCCTGGGCACCACCTCTCTCCACCCTCCTGGCTGTAGGTCCCACCCATCTTCTAGCTTGAAGACTATCTGTTGTCTGGGGCTTTCCCCAACCCTCTCCTGTTTTATTGATCTCATTTTCCAGCCAGAAAGATGGGCAGTCTTATTCCAGAGCACAAGTTGGGAAACTGAGGCTCACACATGAAAATCCATTGCCCCAATCCCACAGTTACCAAACGGTGGGCCCATGTTTGCCCTGGCCACGCTGCCCCGTCCGCCACTATGGCCTCCTGGGAAGTGCCCCTCTGGGCAAACTGAAAGTGCCCTCAGAGAAGGGCAACGCGGGCGAGCCGAGCAGTCTCCAGGCTCGGTGGGTTCTGCTCTCTGTGTCTGCCCAGAACTGTGCTTCTTGCTCAGATCTGGGAGGAGCTGTGAAATAAGCATGTGTGTGTTTTCTCGGCAAGCGTGGGCTAACTAAGGCGCCATAACTATGTACTTTGAACAAGATTTTGTGAATGAGGGAAGAGGGAATGAAGAAAGAAAGAAGGAAGGAAGGAAAGGGAGGGAAGGGAAGAAGGGAGGGAAGAAAACTTTCATTGACTAGGAAACCTTGGGCCAGAGGACAGGGCTGGCATCATGCAAAGTCTGTCCATGGTGAATGTGACCAGAATGCTACCGTTAACGTTCCTATTTATAACCCTTTGAAATACGGTTTGGTGAAGCGGGGGGTCTTTGTTCTTTGGGTCTCTTATCTGATTCTCAGGAACAAAGCAAAGGGAGGTCAGTTGTGGTCCTGCTAGCAGGCAGGGAGAACAGACATCCTGGGCCCAGAACCTTCCACCAGATGGCAGTTTTAGCAGGAAGGGTGATGATGTGGTGGGAGGGATTGCTCCCAGCCTAGAATTAGGTCAAGTGGCCAACTGCAATGAGATTCAGTTTTCCCAACTCAAAATACTGATAAATACTGACCACAAAGCCCTGTTTGGAAGGTTCAGCGAGTTCAGAATGTCCAGTACATGGTATTTCCTGTACAGAAACTGAAGAAGGATAAAGGGCAGACAGACTCCAGAATTCCCAAGACCAACACAGGCTTGCTCAGAGGGAGGTCTAAGGGAGACTGGGGTGGGGCCGGGAGTGGGGGTGGTTCTGGGGGACTGCGGTGTAAACACGGTAGGAATCCATTAACAGGACAGGCTTGGAGCAGCAGGGTTGTAGAGGAGAGCTGGCACCCTGGTTGCTGGCAGCTCTGGGGTGCAGGAGGGCATGGAGCTTGCTCTCCAGGACACCATGGGCTGCCCAAGGTGGGTGGAAAACCCAGCAGTGAAAGCAGGCCCTAGTAGCCTTAAACTGTGGGCTTGCTTCCAGCCCTGGCTCTGCCCACAAATGGACTTAAGGAATCACAGAGGTCAGGCCTCTGAGCTGTCTACTTAACTGCGAAATACAGGGCAGGGGATCTCTAAAATGTCATATCTGCAGTCTGAGGTGCACCTCACCTGCTTCTAGTGTCCAGTGGCCACAGCCCAGCTTTGTAAACCCAGACAGCTTTCCCAGGCTTAAATTCAGACAGTTCTAGAAAGTCCCACCCTACCACCTCCTCCAGGAAGCCCTCCAAGGTTGGAAGCTCTGTGTGAGAGAGAAGTGTCCAGAGGCCAAAGGGCTCTGTGTGGGGCACAGATCTCACAATCACTGGCACTGTTCGAGCAGATGGAGGATAACCACATGGTGAAGTCACAGTGAGGAAACAATCACAGGAGGCTGAGCAAGGGGTTTCTAAACTTGAAGGATGATGATCACAGCACGTACTTAGCAAGCACGTACTGAGAATGGGCGCTCTACGGCGCACTGTTCTGAACACCAGTATTGACTCACTTAGTGCTCATGTAGTACTGGGAGGCAGATACTATTATCCACATTTTGTAGATGAGGACATGGAAGCACAGAGATTAAGCAGTTTGCTCAAGGTCACACAGCTAGCAAGTGGCACAGCCAGTACTATGATTGAGTGAATCAGTGAATGAGTCGGTAGATGAATAACTGAAGTCGTGGAGTGGTGGAAGGCAGAAGAAGGGCACTGCCAAGCCTCTTTGCAGGCGCTAGGATTTTACAATTCTTTCTTGTTTCATGCACATTTCTCTCTGTAGTTTGTTATCACTCAGTCAACTCACACACACCTCCCTCCTAACGGTCACAGCTTATGACACCACAGCTCATGTTCAGAGAAAAAGAGAAATCTCCTTTGCCCCATGCCAGGGGCAGCCTCCTAACAATGCACAAGTATTCTGAAATTCAAAATTGTCTCCAGGGACCGTAAATTGTTTTGCAATTGTATAGACATCAGTTTAATTTGTATAGTCCGATAGGTCATGGATCATTAGTGTTTAGTTTAGTTTGTTCCATGTTATAGGTAGAGACAGAAAAATAGCAGCAGGTCTTATGATGGAACCAATTCCTCAAACCATTATGAAAGGCATGTTCTTCATTTGAAATTCTATTAGGTGGTAGTGCACAGCTCGCACAGTCTTCTCATTTCCCCTTCTCGTTTTAATTTCCTTTTATGCCAAGAGACTGAAGTTTAAAATTTAGGATTATGCTTCAGAAAACAACCAGGAATACCCCCCACAAAGATATTCTTGGTGGTGGCAGCCAATCCGTTTCCCGAACAATGGTCTTTATTCATCAAACTCTCCACCAGGTGGTAGGATTAACAGCGTTTGCAAGTAACAAGAACAGCAAACCTTTCCCTCCGTTGTGAAGATGTTATTAAAAGGGAATTTTCCAATGTTGCAACAACGACTTTTATTATTCATTTTACTTGAAGCAGGTTGTCCAAGAAGTACCTGTCCAGGGAGCTGCATAAGTTTACATGCCTGGTGACAAGCTCTATACTAAGCCTTCTTGTTCACGGTCCCGTCTCCAACCCCATGGCGGGCTCACCGTCCTTCGGTCTATCCCAGGCCCAATCCCCAGGCACCACGGGGCTCTCTGAATTCAATTGCTGCTGACACACTAAAGGGTGTGTGCTTGCAGTCTGCATGAAGAGATCCAAATGGAGAGCAAAGCAAAGATTCCAGCCAGATCCAGCCAGACCATCACCGACTAAATAAACCCATCCATCTAGTCCCGAACAGTGAATCAGAAAAAAAAAAAAAAGGCTCAGAGCCCCAGCTTTTGTAGGGATCAGGCTGCTGGACAAAGACTTGGGAAACAGTATGTGGTGAAAGTCAGGACCTCCTTCCAAAAAGGATGCTACGGAACTTGGGTTCCTTTGCCCCTTGGGTGGGATGGCACATCATGGGCTGGGGCTGGGTGCAGATAACCCAGGGTAATTTGTTTCATATTTGCACCTCTTAGGGAAGCTGTCCCACCCTTTGTGTGCTCCTAATGTTCAGATGCAGGATGACCTGAGAATTACACCATATGGTGCCTGAGATCTTGGGCTTTGGGCAGAAATGAAGTAGTCAATGAATTCTGGCTCTGCCGCTCTCTGGCTATGTGACCTTGGGCAAGTGGCTTAACTTCTCTGAGCTTCAGTTTCCACACCGATTAAATGGGATTAGGAAAAAGTACACAGTGACTCTGCAGAGCTGTTGTAGAGATTAGGGAATTAATATTAATGGATGACCAACTCTAGTGAGAGAAAGCATGCGTTCTGGCCCAGCCCAGATGGAGACGCTAATTCACCAGCCCAAGATAACCTATCATGTGGGCTCCACATTTCAACTCTCAGGATTTCCTAGGAAATTCATCAATGGAAATTCTATTCTTTGAATTCCTCCTCAAGGGCAGAATGCACACAGCGACCTCACTGCTCACTGACAGTCATCAGTGAGCCCGCCAAAAGATGGATCAGCAAGATTCCCTGTTGTGAGAAAAATCATATACATGCAGAATAACAAAATAGAGGGGAAATTACCTAACTAATGACCTGAGTTATTTGTTGACGGGTCTGTTCTGGAGGTTCCAATAAGATCTGCCTGCCTGGGTCTCCCCAGCAGAACCATACCCTGGCCCCTCTCCCAAAGTCTCCCCTGGCATGGCACTCTCTGGCTTCCTAATGCTAAAGCTCGTCCTTGGTGCAGTGTGGTTGTGGCTCTGGTTCTGGTTCATTGTACGTATTTTACATCCGCTGTCAGTGGTGGCTCTCTTGGGCCATGCTGTGCTGTTATGTGGTTATGATGATCAAGTGTCGGCTCCACAGGTTGACCCTAGATGGAGGATGCTGAGCCTAGACTGACGCTCCATCGCCACTGTTCTCATACTCAGCCCAGCGGATGGAGGGAGCTCGGGCTGAAGTGCAGTTGGTAAGTCCCGGGGGGCCAGCACAGAGGGAGGTGACTCCTGCAGGGTCAGAGGCCTGGATCTGCTGTCTCCCAAGCACAAGGCCCCATGTCAGCCAGGTCAGCTGAGCTTCAGCCTCCTCATTAGTACGGTTTCTGGTGGGAAGGGTGGGTGGTGGGGTCTCTGGAGCACGGGAGGAAGAAGATACATGCTGTGGCTGCTGGGCCATTGGAAGTGGGGGCCTCCTTCCCCAGGTGTGCCCACTCCCCCGATGGTAATTTCAGACACTCGGCAGATCTGTGTGCGAGACAACATGACCTAAGTCACCTTACCTGCCCCATGGGGAGGACCCAACCCCAGCACAGCACACAGGGGAGCTGACCTGAGGTCCAAATAGGGTCGGGGCTGCAGATGCCAATGGCTGTAGGCAGAGATCGGGGCTTGAGGTGATTTTGCTCTCCCACCACGGAGAGCTCTCAGAGGAGATCACAGCAACAGTACTTGTCAGGGAGAGAGAGTGTAGTCCCTCGGTACTTGGCCCAGCAAATTCAGGGGCCTATTTTAGGCTCCAGTGTAGTCTTCCAAGGAGAGAGGTTTGTGGGCTTTTTTTTTTTTTCTCTTTTCTTTTCTTTCCACTGAGCCTTGTATTTCTGAAAAGGTAAATGCCCAATTAGATGGATTTTTGTCTTTCATGGAGAGTTGTTTTTAGACTTTTTGAGCATGAAACAGTATTTTGGAGTCATTCCACCCTTTCAGTTGGGGTACTAGCTAGGTTTGCTTTGGTTGTTTTTTTTGGGGGGGGTTTGGGTTTTTCTTAAGAACCCTCTGCTAAGTAAATATTCATGAAGGGAATTTTTAGCCACTCCAGTCTGTTAGTCAATGTAGATTCAAACAGATATTTTTTTAATGTGGCAAAATCTATTACAATGATATCTATTGGGATTTGACTTTTTTTTTTTAAAGGTTTCTGGTGAATTCAGAGATTATTTTCTTTGTAGACCCAAACGTGGACCTTCTAAAAGTCATTTGCAATCCCTTTTTTAGTTGTGCCAAGTAATTTGGAACTCATGTTCTTTTCTTCTCAAGTTTTCTGAATTACTGTAATTTTTAACTTGCATTTTATATTCTCTTAAAGGCTCAGAATCAATCAGACCTGGTTAGATAGCTTTTATGTATCTTAGAGAAAACACACACACACACACACACACATTCCAAAGAAATGATTCAAACATCCCCACGTGATTTTGGGGAAAAAAAATATTTTAACGTAAGAATATTCAAATAGTATTATTTGAATTATCTGAATACTGAACAGGCCTAAAGAACATGATAGATAGAGTACAAGCACCTTCAGCTAACATGCCTGAAACTCGACCCTCTCAGGAAGAAAAGCTAACATTTGCCGAGGGACGCTCATTCATTTTTCACATCAACTCTACGAAGTATCATCCCCACAACAAATGAGTAAACTGAGACATGGAAAAGTCAAATAACACTGATAATAAGTGATAATGTTGGACTGAATCCTTAATCCTTAGGCTATTCTGCTTCTCAGGAAGATCGTACTGAAAAACTTAGACGAGTCTTAATAAAAATAACATTACATTTGATGCTTTTATTTTGCTAGTGGGGACAGAGCCCAGGGGGTTAAAATGTGCCTCCACCTTCTCCTCTGTCCTTTGGGAATCCTGTGGCCACCTACCCCTCTGGCTCCTGCAGAAAACCAAGTGAGATGAGATGACGCATGTGTGCAAGATCACCCCCTAGGCCTGCTCTTCACTGGCTCACCCCTTCCTGTCCCTGAGAGACTGCCACAAGGACCTCCTTGGCCTCTGACTGCTAGATTGGGCTCAGCTCTTGATGGCACAGGGTTTGTGGAGAGCAGGCAGGGCACAGTAAGGTGGCAGAGTTTATCCTGCTAGCTCCTCCCTGCCAGGTTATGGAGGGAGGCTATTCTAGAGGCTTCTATGAGCTCCTACTGCCACACTCTAATGATTCCCCTAGCCCATCCCTCCCTTTTCCTCTTCTTCGGGGGGGGAGTATGGTAACTGGATCCAGATAGTGCTACATCCCTGGGTGAATTCCCTAAATGCTGCTCCCAGCTCAGTAAGCACTCCTTTTATTAAACTCTCCACTCAATTTGAGAGTGCCTGTTCCCTACTGGAACCCAGAATGACTCAATTTTAAAATACCTGCCACTGTACTGAGCATATACAAAACACTTAATAAAAAGTAGATGCTACTCAGATTATTATCAACAAGGCATTATCCACATGCCTCATCCCGTGGGAGCCTCTCAACCCACCCTTGGCAAAGTGGGAAATCTGTATTGCCATCTATTAGTTGAGGAAACGGAGACTCAAAGAGGTGAAGTGACACACCCAAGGTCCCTGGCCAGGAGCAGGTGAAATGGGATCAGGACCAGGACCTAGGAGTTCTTGAGTCCTAGGCCAGTGGTCCCCCTGAGCCTGTAGGAAATACCCTGACACCAGATCCCCTTCTCTATCACTTCTCCCAGGGTTAAACACACTAGACTGAGCGCACCCAGGTGTCTTCAACTTTGACACCTGTTGCAACCATTGCCGAAACAGCCAGGCTACCCAAGACAGGCTCAGGGTGTTGACCACCTGGACAGTTCACCTTCCCCACCCCAGGTGTCCCTGCTCCTGGTAATCCTCTGGGTCATGCCCTAGGGAAAAAGGGGCTTCTACTGTAACCAACCAGAGGGGATAAGAAAAGCCCGCTTTTACTTCAACCCAGCCATGCAGGCTTGCTCTTTATATTTCAAGTGTTTTCCCAGGAGCTTTCCAGAACTCTCCCGCTTCAGCCAAGTCTTCTATTGCCCACCTGCTCTGTTCCAGTGCCGTGCCTTAGCAATACTTCTTCTTGTAACCCTCTTGCACACAGTCTCTTACCTAGGATATAGGGAGCCCAACCCCACATGGGGTACTCTCCCATGCAGGACCTCATTCAATCCTGGGGGTCACCCACCTGTATCTCCACTCTGGCCTTCAGGGTGCAGGGCCTGCCTGAGCTCCCACAGCTAGACCCTGGCAGCCTGCTCTTGACAGCTGGCACACTTTCCCCACACTCAAGCTTGCCATGCCTTTTACCCCTACTCTCAAAAATCAGCTATTTAAATCTGAGACAAGATGTAAGGAAAAGGATTAAAGATAAAGCATTGGATTTTATTTTCTTAAAGCAAAAGCAAAGCGGCCGCTCTCTATCTTACAAGCCACCAACCTTGGAAGGTCACAGTTCAGGGACTAGCACTCTGGCTGAGTGGCAGTGATGAATCACACAGACGCGAAGCAGAGATCAGTACTTACTACCGGATATGGAGGCTGGGCTCAATAACTGAGCACAATGATTGTGAAGAACACTTCCAGCTCTTAAAGTGGGAACCAAGTTGGTCCTGATGAGGTTACTGTGGTTCATACTGGCAATGTGCATCATCCGGGATTCTGCACAGATGTCCCCTCAGCCCTGCCTGGCTGCAGACCTCAGCCTCTCAAATGCCCAGTTCCCTCACCCCTGCAGAACCATGCAGAACAGAACTATGGCCAATCTGTTATGTTATTTTACTTTGCTTTATCTTTCTCGTGCACACAGGGCATGCACCATGTTAACTACATCTCAGTTCTACACATTCAAGTCAATACATTTGCTCTCCTGCAGTCTGACTCACATCTAGGACTTCCCCAACGTATTCAGGCTCTGTCCCCCCCAGTGAATCGATCTACGGGTCCCACAAAGCAGAGGAAACCGTTTCCTTCTCTGCTCCAGCCCTCCCCCGCAGCTCATGCATATATCCGCTCAAGCATAAACCACACTGCAGCTTACGTCTCTGTGTCCCCACCAACCTCCCTGCCACATTGTGATCTCTGGGGGGCAAGGGGCAAGGACTGACCACATGCTCTTCACTCCCTGTATTTTCAGCACCTTGCCTGGTGCCTGGAACATAACAAGTTCCTAATAAATATTGGTTCAACTGAAAAACAGTCCAGCCAACAACAAAACCCAAAGAAATGTAAACCCTAGGCTTTCCAAGGGTGTGCTGGTTTCCAATAAAGAAAGAAAGACTTGGAAAAGAGTGTGGCTTTGGGGAAGGGAGAGCACCGAGGGCTAACCTGTTTGGAGTCTGAGGCCAGCCAGCCTCTAGATGAGCTCTGTCACCCCATGGTCCCTGTGACTTCCCCTCTGGGCTTCCTTATTTTCCCATTAAAATGAAATAACTGAGCACAATGATTGTGAAGAATACTTTCAGCTCTTGAAGTGGGAACCGAGTTGGTCCTGGTGAGGTTACTGTGGTTCATACTGGCAATGTGCATCATCTGGGATTCTGCACAGATGTCCCCTCAGTCCTGCCTGGCTGCAGACCTCAGGCTCTCTCTCAATGTCCAGTGCTGAGCCGTGCTACAGAATGACAGCCAGGTGAGGGCGGGCTCCGGAGGCCTGCCATGCCCGGTGAGGGAGAGGGGCGGGGTGCCATTGGGACAGGGTGGCCAGGGCTGTCTGATGCCAGGGATGCCCAGAGACTTCTGAGAATGAATGAGGTGTGGGCCGTCTTCATAAAAAAGGGCTTTAGAGGCCCCCAGACAAGGTCAGCAGAACTCAAAGCCTCTCATTTTACAAAGAGTGAAACTGAGACCCAGAACCTGAAACAGCTTGGGTGCCAAACTGCAAAGCAATTGAGCACTGGCCCTGGGACCAGATCTGAGGTTCTCAGTAGGGCCCACGGTTGGACTCCTCTGTCCAAATGAGAGCGTAAGAGAGCTCTCAGATCCTCGGGTGTGTGAGGTGGTGCTGAAGGCTCCCCACAAGCTCCATACCGAGCAGAACCTACGGAAGCCTTACTCAAAATTTTTTGTGATTAGGTGAGCTCCTCCATCCGCCTATGGCGTGCGTCCATGTGCGTGCACGTGTGCTTAGAGGTTTCACTGGGAAGCAGGATAAAAAGGTGACTGGTGGATTTTATTTTTCACTTTCTTGGTTGTTTTTTGCGCTGTGGGAGGGGGCCTAGGAAGAGGGTTATGGTTTAGATCTCATAAAGCTCTGTCCAAACATAACGAGTCAGCAGCCTGACTCAACAGACTCAAGCAAGGTTAACTGACCAGGAGATTCAAAGAGGCCCCTGTCTGAGGGACTGCCCACTGCTTGCCTCCAAGTGATGTCCTGGCCTGGGGGTGGGGGGCTGCTTGGTAGAGAGAGGAGGCAGAGGCCCACCTGACCCAAAGCCCCACGCATCCCTGAGGCCCCAGAACCTCCAAGGACCCCCTCACTGCCAGACCCAACCCTAAGTGAGGGACCTCCCAACTGCCAATTCTGTGCCTGTCCCTGACTTCAAGAGGGATGCTGGGGAACCCACAACCCTAAGAGGTCAGCAAGAACGCCACTCAGAAGTTAGGTTTGGCCTGCTAGCTGTGGCCGCAGGAGCTGAATAACACCCCTAACATCCCTCTGCCTCATTTCTGGCAACATTTCCTGTTTTTCTCTCTGAGCCGGGTGCTCCAGGCGGGTGCTGGGGCCTGCCAGCAGGGGAGGACAGGGGGAGGACCCTGTGCCGCCAGGCCCAGGCCCTGGCCCCTGCCCCGGTGGTAAAACCTAGACAGCACACGCAGGCCTAGCAAATCGCAGGGGCAGCACCTTTCCAGGCTCGGGCGGGATTGCTCAAAGGTGGGGAAGGGGCCCCCTACTTGCTCATTTATTAATTTAGCAAAAATAAGTTTTTTGAAATGATGACATTCCTCCCCACCAACTTAAAGTCAAGGCAGATACACATTCATATATGCATATACATGTGTACCTACATATATAGTGTGTGAAGGTATGTATGTACACATTCACACGTATACATTCACACAATGACGTCATATTTATTCCGTGCAACACGTTTGAAGGTAGTAGTAATGATGCCATTTTACAGATAACGGAAACCAAGACTTCAAAAAGTCTCATGGCCAGTCCGGGACAGGACGACGGGTGACTAGAATCACCCCCAATTCCGAACCCGGATATGGGCAGAGGCAGGGGTTATGGAGTGGTGAACTCGGGTCTGCCCGTTCAGCCAACCACGAGATTTCAGGAAATGGCCAGGCCCTGCTGATTGGGGGCAGGAAGGGGAGGTGCGGAAAGGCTGGGTGAGGAGTGCGCGGGCGCCCCTACCCAACCTTGGAGCCAGCGGCAGTTTCCCGAGCGACCGGCAGGGGGCAGTGTTCTTTGCCTTTTCCGAACCTCCGGGGCGCTCTCCCGCCGCCCGTGGGGAGGAAAACTAGGCGGCGCCACCCGCAGCCTCTGAGAGCAACAGCCCGGTTTCAGCCCCGCACGTAGTGGGAGCTCAAGGTGCGTCTGGAAGCCGAAAAGGCTTGGCTAGGTGGATGAATGTGAACTCAACACTGGAAATGGGGAGGAGAGAAGGGGACGTCCCGGCCCCCGCCTTCCATAGCGGAGGCCTTTTCCAGCAGCGCTAGTGCCTCCTGTGTGCCAGGCGCGGGGGCGACGGCTGAACAACCTCGTTCCATCCTTATCTCTTTCTCCCTGCACGCGCACACACTCACTCAGCCGCAGAGAGGGGTGCGCCCTCGCTGTCTCCCTGGGAAACTCCTGCAGCAAATCCGAGCGGCAGGAAGACCTGTACGGTGATGAGCTGGAGGCGGCGAGGGGACCCTGGAAGCGGATAAGTGAAAGCCAGGCACTTGCCTAATGGGGCCACGGGGTGAGGCCGCTGCCCTTGGGGTCAAGGCTGTCTGTCTCCCTCTGCGGGACACCCTGAGCCGCGAGACGCAGTGACTCGCCCTGCCCCCAGCCACTCGCGCACTTCTGGGCCCGCACGTGTCCGCCAGCCGAGCGCTCCACCAAGCCCGGCGCGTGGCGGGCGCTGGCTGGGATCCTCCGAGAGCAGGGAGGAGAGACCCAGGGCTCCGGCCGTCAACAGAGTCCAGACAATCCGCACACGCTTCCCCCGGCCCCGGCCGCGAGTTGAGGCGAAGGCGCGCTCGGGCGTTATATGTGCCCAGCCCCGACGCAACCTCAACCCCTTCTCAAGTTCAGCCGCGCTTCCTCCTGCAAGGTCACGCTCAAACACGCACGCTTAGTCGAAGCACCGGCCGAAAGTTGCGCCACCGTCCCAACTCCGAATCCAGCTCGCATTCAGGCGCTCCATCCGTGTCCTCTCTGCCCGCCTCTGCGCTCTCCCGGGGAGCAGCCCCTGCCCCGCGCAGATCACACACCAGAGAGAAGCACACAAGTTGCTAACTTTTTGTCAGATTATTTCTCGGCAGCTGCGGCGCCTAACGGGGTTGGGCGGACTTCGAGTTGCCACCAGCACCACCCCCGCCACGCACTCCTTCGCCCACCCCAGTGCCTCCCGCGCACCACGCTGCGTCCAGCTGCACGTCCCGGGCGCCAACTTCTCCAACGTCTCCGGAGCAACGTGGGCCGGCGGCGTCCCCGCGGGCGATGGCCGCTTCCCGGATCTGCGCCTGCTCGCAGCGGATTTGGAGGCTCCATCCGGATACCGTCCCACCGCCGCTTGACCGGTTTCCCCGCGGCCCCGACTTCGCTACCAAACGCCGGAGACCAGCAGTCCCGCGGGGATATCATCCCACCCGCGGCCCCGCTGGTCGCTCCGCCCTCTGGCGGTCCCGGCCCCTGGAGATGCCAGCCTGGCGCTGGGTGCAGTGTCACTGGGGCCGTCCCGGGGACTGCTGCCCCGGCGTAGGCTGCCCGCTTGGCTCTCAGAAGCTCTCCCAGTACCGGCTGAAGATCCCCGAGCCCAAGCCTCCTCCTCGACCTCCTTCCTCTCCCAAAGACCCCAGGGACGCCGCGTCGAGGGCAGGGTAGCCCTGCATGTGTCTTCCCCCAGCGCCCAGGCTCATCGGTCCCGCCGCCACTGTCACACCTTGCTCGAGCCCTCGCCGCCACTTCTCCCGGGCACGGGCAATCACCCCTCCACTAGGAACTGCCCGAGCCCCAACTCCGGCGGACGCAGCCCCCGCGCCCCCGGGCAGCGCTCGGCGCGGCGCGCTCACTCACCGCGGCTGGAGACACGGGGGAGTTCCCGGCTCTGCGGGGAGAGGGGTCGGGGGGTCAAAGGCGGGCCGCTGTTCCGAGCGCTGCCCGCTGCGAAGCTCGCATCGCCCCCTCCTCCTCCCTCTTTCTCGCCTTGCGCTCCGTCCTCCCCTTCCTCCTCGTTCTGCTCTTTGTCTTTGCAAAGTGTCGAAACTGTCTGGCATAGTGGAGCTCCGCCGGCGGGGGCTGGAGCGGGGAGCGCGGGAGGCGGGCTGAGGGTGGGAGCGGCCTCGGGAACACCTTCCCCCGGGCGCAGCGTGAGGCGGGGCGGGCGGCCCAGCCGGGAGCGGGGCCCGCCGGGGCGGGGCGGGCGCCGGGGCGGCCGCGGCCCGCCCCTTCCTCCGCCCAGCGCCCGCCCCCCGGGCCCCGCGTTCCCCCCCCGCCGCGCCCCCACCCGCGCCCGGCGCCTGCGGGCGGAATTCGGAGCCCCGGGGTCACGTGGGCCGCCGCGGGCTCGGCGGAGGCTGCGCGGGGACCGGATGGCCGCCCCAGAGGGGCTCTGCGGGCACAGCCCGGCGGTATTCGCGCCAACGTCGCCGCTGCCCACCAGCCGGCCAGGCCAGGGGACAGCGGCCCGGGTCCGGTGGGACCAGCCTCAGGGGGGAGGCGGCGGGCGCGCACCGAGAGGACGTGTCGGGCCCCTGAAGAGCCTGGGCCCGGAATACCGTAGCGGGAAGGGGCCGGCCCCCCTACTGGCGACTGGGCACAGCCACCGGCGTCCTCTCAGGGCGCGGGACTCGAGGTGGGACAGGGAGGGGGAGGGGAGGGGCGGGGCCGGGGCGCCGGAGAGGCCCGAGCCCGGGCCCGGTGTGGAGCCGCCGAGCGGCCCCCGCGGCCCGGCCCCAGCCCCGGCTCGCCTGCCCGCCTCCGTTTCTCCCTTACACACGCAGAGGCTGCAACGCGGGCCGGAGCAGGGGGAGCGCCCGGCAGCGGCACCTCAGGCCGGGGCCGACCCCAAGGCGGCCTGGGGCTGGGGCTTCCGAAGCGGAATCCCCTTTGGGGTTAGGTTTGCAGGGGTGTTTGCCCAGTCTCCTTGGAGGGAAGTGGGGGGCAGTGGAGACGTCTTGCTCCGTGGCAGACTGCCGATTGTAGAAGCTAAATGCTGCATAGGATTTTAGAGGCATAAAAAAAATTCTGGTTATACAGTTTTTATCCCCTTACTGGGGCTTTAACTCTTTTGCAACCTTTTTTTGGAATGCTAGGAGGAAAGAGGCACAGCTTGGCCTAGGGGTCAGTTATTCCAGCTGCCATCGCGCCAGTCATTCCTGTCGCAGTGGGACGGGAGAGCTCTGGAGACCATCCTTTCTCAGGGATGCTTCAGATGCAGGTCAGCCGCATCAGACTTCTTGGTTCAAATCCTGCACTGCCACTCACTGAATGTACGATCCTGGGCTACGTACAGAATTCCTAAGCTGATTTAGCCCTGTGCCTCAGATTCCTCATCTGTGAAAACCAGCCTAATCGCTGTGCATCCCATGAGGTTGTAGTGAGGATCAAGTGAACGCATACATGGGGAGCCCTTGAAACTGCACTTAGCGCATAGTAAATGCTCAATAAAAGTTGTGTGGATGGTGTTCTCCAGTGTCAAATCCTGCCCACTTCATGGAGGTGGCCTGCCCCAGGGAATGGGGAGACAGTGTTGGGGAAGACTTCTGGGGTCTGGGGAGAAAAGGAGAGCTATTCAGAGAAGAAAGTAATAGAACAGAAGTGGATTTAGAAGGAGAGGGAGGGGAGAGAAGGAGGAAATTCACCACTAGAAGGGGAAGGCTGAGAGAAATAGAGACATAGTGCGAAGAGCAAGAGTAAGGTGGGGAGAAAGCTAAAACAAAGAAGGTGGGTCTGCAAGAATCCCCCAAGGAGTCCTGCCGAGCTGCATGTGAAGCCTGCCACCTGGCTGAGTTTCCTGCCCTCCATGAGTTGAGAGAAAAGCTTTGGGTGTTTCATGATCTGCTCTTGCCCCCCAAGCCCCGCTGAATTTTGCTTCAATTCTAGTGGGGTGGGGTGAGCCGTTTGGCCTACCTGGAAGCACGCTGTGGGCTTTGCTTTTTCTAAGAAATGAGTCATCTCATTCACTGCGCTTAGCATTCCCCAGGGCATTACCCAAAATGCTTTAGGGGAGCAGAGATGTTTCCTAGGAGCATCGACCAAGGTTCCGTCCAGCGACAGCATCTTCCAGCTAGGGGAACCTTCTAACAAGTACTCACATTCAACACCTGGAGGTGTGGCTTGCCTCCTCATCCCGGTCCAAGTCTTTGTCCACAATACGTGAGTGGTCCTCCTACTGGCCTCACAGGGACAAGTGCTTGCAGTGCCGTGTCGCTCTGTGTGATTATATAGTTGGTGGCTTTTGCCTTCTAGTTTGACTCAGCTTTCTGTGGACAGAGAAATGCATCGTGTTTTGCTCCCTGATGACTGCAGTGCCCATCTCACACCAGTAACATGGTAGATGCTCAGTAAACAGTTCCCGAATGAATTAATAAGTGTTTACTGCACAGATCAAATAAATAATATACAGGAAAGCACTTTGTGAAATAGAAAATGCTGTAATAGTTCAAAGTATACTATTACAACCTAGTAGGGTTAGAGAGGATCAGATTGGGCAAGTAAGTGGCCCTAGATCATCCAGGTGCTCTGCTTTGAAGCCAAGAACCAACGTTCTCTCAGGAACTGTTTATTGACATTGATTTAGTTCTCCTTCTCACCCCCTCCTGATTTCAGAGCAGCAGCAAAGCTCTCAGTAATAATGGTGAAGGAAATTGATTTCATCCTTCCCCTCCCCCTTTTTGGGCACATCCAACTATGTATCCGAATGGAAAGATCCTAATGGATTCTGATGCCATGTGGGTGACTGGGCAGAAAAAGAAAGGGCTGCCTTGCTTGTCAGAGCTGCCGGCACGTGGCAGTCTGTGTTTTAAGCAGTGTTTTACCTAAGAGTCTTGGGACCCAACTTAGATAAAAAGAGGTAATGTAGGTATGTATAGACTGAAGCTGGGGGTGCGCAGCTGGAAGGAAGACAGCCCTTCCCTAGGGCTCTGGCTCTGGGCCTCTCCTCTCCTCCTCTCTGCCCCTTTCTCTCCCAGCCCGTTGGCTTTCCCTGGTAAATCCTGGGGGCGGCCCTAACAGTTTTCTGTGTGTTTGTGGCCCCAGCCCCTCTACATCATGGCGACTGTGGAAACGGCCCTTGCAGCTGCACTCCCACTGTTCATCCATTCCAGATTTTAGTTTTCCGAGGGTGGGAATCTGACTGGCAGACCTCATGGGTCATGGGCCACCAGCCGACTATGTGTAGGCTGCCCAGGCAGCAAGTGCCCACCTCAGGAGTAAACATGTCAAAGGAGAGCCGTACAGATTTCACACTACAGGGAATGTAAGACACATGGCTCTTCAGCCTCCTGCCAGCCCTGAGAGTCTTGAGGGCAATTGAGTCAGTAGAACTACCAAGCAGGACCATATACTATACACTGCTCACAGATATTAGACCCAACATCCGTGCTAAGGCAGCTGATCAAGGTTGGCTGATCATGACCATCCTGATCTCTTTGCCATAATTAGGCTCAGGAATAAGTACATTTAATCCTTATGTAGGTCAGTAAGCTAAAGAGAAATATGCTTGGGTTCTCTAGGAAAGAAGTTCTCAAGAGTAAGCCTTGGGAAGCATCTCTTTATTTCCAACTGGATATGAAACACCTTGTGCTCCTAAGGGAAGCCAAACAGAAGCAAAGTAGCTCCAGTGCCCTGATCACACTGTACCTGATGCCTATGGACTTTCTATTGTAAAAGTCAATACAATTCTCTTGTTTAAGCCACTTAACATCATGGTTCTGTTACTTACAGAGAGACACCTGATACATGATAACAACTATCATCAAATTCTTTTTCCTGAAGCCCCTCCTCCCTTCCCCCAAGACACTCCCAAGCTTAAAACCCTTAAAACTTCAATGGCTCCCATTGTCTAAGGAAGTAAATCCAAACCGAGCAATTTAGATCCCCCTTGGTATAGTCCCAATGTATGTTTTTTCACTTGTTTTCTTACAGTATTCTTCTTTACAAACTATATATAACAAATATGAGTCAGCCCGGAAACTCTGGTTAAATTACATGTTATATCCTTGAAATCAACAGATCTCCATCTTGCCAGGATGATGAAAATTCACTAACAGCCATTACGGGGGCTCCTCAAACCCTGAGGTTGTGCAAAGATCCAGAGGTCTAATGTGGGGCCCATTATGAGGGAACTTTGCTTCTCAGTGATCCTCACAGTAACAGCAGAGCCTTCACTGTTGTAGGCTGCAGGACCCATAAAGGACCGTGGCTTCTTTATATCCTTGTCCTGGGGTTCAGCCTTCCTTGATGTGTTAGCTTCCTAAAGCTGCTGTAACAAATTACTGCAAACAAGGTGGCCAAAAACAAATGTATTTTGTCAGGGTTCAAGAGGCCAGAAGTCTAAAATCAGGGTTTTCAGCAGGATTGGATCCTTTTGGAAGCTCAGAGAGAATCTGTTCCATGCTTCTCCCAGCTTCTGGTATCCTGGCAATCCTTGGCCTGCCTTGGCTTCTGGAGGTATCACTTTGATCCCTGCCTCCATCTTCACATGGCTCTGTGTGTCTGTGAGTCTTTGTCTTCTCTTATCAGGATACCAGTCATGGAGTTAGGGCCCACCCTAAACCAGTATGACCTTATGTTAATTTGTTGAACTATTACATGTGCAAAACCCTGTTTCCAAATAAGATCACTTTCTGAGGATCCTGGGGATTGTGAATTTTGGAGGACACTAATTCAACTCCCTACATGAAGGACACTCAACCTCCTTGCTCTCCCTTCTTCCGGTTGACACCCTCGACTGGTAGCTCCCTTGCTAGGCAGCTCCAGCTGACCTCTGACCTCAGAAATCCTTTTGGTCAGTTTCTGCCCTGGTGTTCTCAAAAGTAGACTCCTCTCTCCTTTTCCTATGTAGTTGGATTTAAACTGGATTTCAAAGGAGCCCAACTTCAAATTTTCCCTTAGGTAAAAGTTCTTGAGGCAAAGAAATATCTAGGGCCAGACTTCAGGCTTGAAATGGGGAAAATGGGAACATGTAGGGAACAAAAGCATTAAATTATTTTAATAGAGTGTCTGCTATGCCTGTCCTACCTGTGTGCTGCACACATTGCTGGTTTTTCTAGAAAACACACCACAAGGCTCTGAATATAGACGTCAGTGCCCTGCCCAGCGCTGTCATGTGTGCACTTTCTTAGAGCAGAAAAGCTGCCTCACGTAAATGCACCCTTACCCCTGTGCAGCCTTAGGAAGTCCTACTGAGTCTTTCTTAGAATCTTACTCCTTTGTACATTCGTAGCTTATTTGCATGTTATAGTATATTTCAACTAGATAGAAACCACCTAGCGAAAGTTGCAATTACTCATTCCTCAAAAATTATTGAGCACCTACTATGTGCCAGATACAGTGCTGAGTGCTGAGGGCATGGAGGTGGACGCAACACAGTTCCTGTCCTCCAGACCAATGGTTTTGCAGGGGCCTGAAAGTTGCTGGTCACTTCACATTTGGAGCAGTGCCATGATAGGCTGACAGGTGGGTCTAGTGAGGTCTCAGAGGCTGTGGGTTTGCAACCTCAAGAGTTTATTGGGTAAAATCCAAACTGGCCCCTGTACATAGAGAGCAAGTATGGGTAAAAACAGCTATTTCCAGAATCTCTCACCTGGCCTTAGTGCATCTCCATATCAATAGGTGTTTCCAAGGTGTGGAGAGAAGTAGGCCATATCAATAGGTGAGTACAAGGGTTGGGGGAGTGAGGGTATATCTGGACCGGGAGATGTTTGGTGGGGTCCCTTATTTTGCAGCCAGGTCCTGAGAGACACGGGCAAGCAGAAGTCGGTGACTGCTTGTAAGCAATGAACAGGTTTCTCCCACTTTATCTCTCCCTTTGACTGATTTCAGCTTCAAATGTAATTTGCCCTGGGCTGGGAACATATTTTTCCCCTGGAGTTACACAAAGGAAAGACCACAGAGAGACAGGCCACTTTAGATGGGTAGGTGGCAGGTATAATAAGCAAGGGAACTTATTAATGAGGCTTGTGTCTGGCTGCCACAAGATGAGATGGCCACATCTACCCGCCAGGATCCTAAGTTTAGAGAGGCCTTAACAGGGTCCAGACAGGCTCAGCACACATTATTCTCTCAAGGCCGTGTCCTTGAAATGGCTCCCCCTGTGGGAACGGGCCACAGTGCACTTGCCAGGGACAGGAGCTTTGAGGGGCGGGGTGGAGCTTCTGATTACGCTGACAGCTGTCAGGTCAACTAATGGTCATATGCTCTCCATGGCCCCCCTCTAGCATTTTATTTTTTGTGACTGTTTTTTTTCCGTTTAATATATTTCCCTTTTTTGTATTGTGCGCTGAGAGGAGATTAAGGGCTTTCACCCACATGGAGGTGGTTGGTTTGGAGGCTGTCTGGCCCTACTGGAGACAAATATTCTGACAGAGGTAGAAGTGCATGTAAGAGAAAACACAGATTAGGATCACAATTCTTAACATAAGTAACAGTTGGTTTTCTTGTTCTGTTTTGTATTAAGAACCCCATGACCTGAACCGATTGATTTTTTACCTTTTTTAGGCTGGAGGAGTCAGATCATTTAGGGTGTTCATTTACCTCCTGCAACAGAAAGTGGCTTTCGGGGTAAGGTCTCCAGGTGTTTCAAGGTGAGAGAGGTGAGCGATCATGGTGGTGCAGTGCGCAGGGTCCGGGAGCCTGTCCAGTCACGCAGAGCCCTCCCCATGAGCCAGGTGGGGCAGCCTGGGCTGTGCTCTGACGGTAGGGAGCTCCGGGAGATTTCACATGGTGGACGGTGTGGACATTTGCATGCTGGCCAGACCACTGGGGCAGCCTGCAGAGGCTGGGAGGCGGGTGTCCGGGCTGGAGAAATGAGACGGATCATTCCAGTAATGTGAGAAGTGTCAGGGGTTTGACCTGAGGGAGGAGCAGAAGCCTGGGCAGAGGCAGATGAGTTTCAGAGGAGGTAAAATAGGGCACATCGATGACTGGCCAGGGCAACGAAAAGAGGGGAAGGCTTATATTCCCGTTTTGACAGCCAATCAGGTAATGACACTGTTGGATACACCCTTTCCCAATATCCATCTTCTACTTTTTCTTACAACAGAATCACGTGTATAAAACCCACACACATGTAAATTCTGGAGAGGCAGCAGCTGTCTTTAATGGCAAGACCGACATGAGAACAGTCGGATGAAGTGGTAGAAAAATCTGATCCATGAAGGCATCGCTGAGTGGTGGCATCCTTGCAGGCAGCGTCTTACCCCCAATCTCTTGTTGTGTGAGAGAAAATATGTAACAATACTCAGCCCCAATCTTTAAGTTTCCATAGTGAGATTTTTGTTCTCTGCAACCCATGTGCAACCCTAATTGGCAGTGGCTGGATGGTGGCCATCTTCAAAATAGGAAGGAGAAAGAGATGAGTACCATTTACATATGTCACATTTGGGCTTTCTGTGGGATATTCAGTTGCAGTTTATTATGGTTAGAGGCAGAAAACAACAGCTTCTGCATTATGATCGTGGGTCAGGAATTGGGGTAGAACCCAGCAGGGAGGGCTTGTCTCTGCCTGGGTAAAAACAGCTCGGGGATGGGTTGACCAGAGACTGGATGCAGCAGGTTCTGTCCAACAGAACATATCTACCATGTGATTTGGGCTTCTTGAAACATGGAGAAAGATTCTGAGGGGGAGCATCCCAGGAGAACCACATGGGAGCTGCATGCCTTTTATGACCTGACCTCCAAAATAACAGCATTCTCTTGGACAGTGTTCGAGTGGTTACCAGCCTGTGCAGACGTTAGGGTGGGGATCTAGACCCCACCTCTTGAGGGAGGAGTGGCGAGAGTCTGAAGCCCTGTTTTAGAAAGCCACACAGCCAGAGGGCACTATATTTTCAGACCTGCCTGGGTTCACTAGCAAGATTCACAGGCAACAGGTGGTGGTAGAGACCAGGTGTGCATGAGGTCCCCTGGGGATGTTGTGGAAAATGAAAAGAAGCACAAGGACAGATTCCCAAGCACATGGTGATTGTCGGTAACTGATTAGGGAATGAAAAGTTCATTCAAGCAGATGACTCTCTATAGGTAACCCCCCAGGTCAGTGGTTCTTCAGTCTGGCCCCAGGCAGAATGATCACAGTTGTCTGAGTCTCCAGTTGCCTCCTAGAGCCAGACAAGGGACTCTTTAGAGTCTACTTTGCAAGCCTCAGTGTGCACAAGGCTGACTCCAGAATTATTGTGAGCAGAAACTCCTGGGTCCCACTCTCAGAGATTGGGAATTCAGTACACCTGTGGTGAGGTGCAGGAATCTGACTTTTTAAACAACTTTCTTCTGTAACACAAAGCAGGGCCTGGGTGGACAGTACAGCACTCAGCCGCTTAGCCATAAATCCCAGTGAGGCCCTGGACTGAGTGTTTTTGATAAGATGTCCTGGCTCCAAGTCGTGGCTCTGCCACTTTGTAGCCACCTGACTTCTGACAGTTTTCTTCTCACATCATTTTCTCTTGTCTGCACAATTAGAGCAATGTTTTCAAACTATGTTCTATGGGACCGGAGGTGGTTCCACATTGTGTAACCACTGCATTGATCCATTTAGCAAATATTCATGGAACAGCTGCTATATGCTGGGCCCTCAGCAGCACACTGGTGCTGTTTACAGAAGTGATGATTAATTATCATTATGAAAGGCATTTCCAAAGAAAAGGACCAGAAGAAATAAGGGAGGGAGCCTACAAAGATGACTTCAACTGTCCTGCGTGCCCTATACTTGGGCTGCCATTTGGACACAGCATTCCCAGGACCAAAACCACTGGCTTAGGGGATCTCTAAGGGTCCTTGCAATCGGAAATTTTTTATTCTATGCTGTTTTTCAATGACTTTACTTCTGAGTAAAGTCAAAACAGGCAGAATGCAACTACTGGATTTGAAATCTGTCTAAGATCCAAAGGTTAACACCTTCATTCTTGAAAAGAAATTGCGGGGCTCTTTAAGGATTGACAATGTTCTATATCATGGTTTTATGACATTTGAAACCCAGCACCTTAACCTGGGAAATTGAGTGGAAAGAACAGAGAGAGAGAGAGAGCTGAGATGCAACCCTGCTGGCTGAAGGAGGCAGAAGACCATAGAGGTGCAGGGCAGGGACCCTGGACAAGGATGTGTGTGCTGGGGCAGCTCATAAGATGATTTACACTTTCTGAGTCTCCAGTTTTCATCTGTAGCGTGGACATATGGTACCTACCTCTCCGAGTCACTGTAAGGAGAAAGATTATATCCAAAAAATTACTAGCTTAGATACTTAGTAAGCATTCAATGCATGATGACCATTATTAATTTAAGTTTCTTTCTTATGCATAGTACACTTGTCAACATGCTTGCACATGTTTATAAATGATAATGGAAAATTACAGTTTTGGAAATACCAAATAGCAGAACTCTGCCAAGCCAATGGCATCTGGGGAAGAAAGTCTTGCAATTCTTATTTTTAAACTACAGGCCTGTGGTGGTGGCCTTAAAATTTTGAGTTTGCCTTTTTTCCCTCTTAAATATCCAAAGTTGGGATGTAAGGGTTCCATGTTGAAAAGAGTGAAAATAACATCCATATATTTGTTGAGAAATTAAAACAGGCTCTGAAATCATTTCCCTGTATTTTTTCTAGTTTAATAGGTTAATTTTCCTTGAGATTAAACCTGCCAGCATCCTGTTTATATCTCCTTGCTAGTTAAAGCCATACAGAGAATGCGCAAGTGTGGGAGTCCCTCTATCACTTGGTGATTTGTGGAGTGGAGTTGCATGTGTGGACTTGGGCAGACATTCAGTGTCACTTGACTTACCTTTAAAATGAGAATAATGATAGGATCAACCTCTAGGAAGGTTAAATAAATAAGGTGATTATTAAATGGGCCATGCACATAGTAAGCACTGGATAAGTTAGCTCTTGCTATTTTTATGTGTATTGATTTACTAAATATTTTGGTGTTGACATATATTTTGAACAGCAAACCCACAAAATATAAATCAGTGTTAACTTCTTGCATTTAATGATCTGCATTTAATGATTCTGTAGGCAGCTAAATCTACCTTGAATTTTTGTTGGGAGCTATGGCCTCAGTTTTAAGAGATATGACATCTGCAAACTTGGGGTGTCAATTGGGCAAAATTGTGTAAGTCATTAGGGTGCCATAGGGCTGTGGTCTACGACAGACATAGGAGAAGGGGGAAATCCATCAGGCAGTAAAATAGCTGACTGGTGAAGAATCCTATTGGGGGTGGGGTTTCAGAATTTCATGTATGTAAATCAGGTGATAGTATTTGCAGCAGTCAGAATTAGGCTTGGCTGCAGAAAACCCGAAATAATAGTGGCTTAATCAGTTAGAAGTTAATTTCTCCCTTTTATAAGCCTGGTTAGACAAGGCTGGTATGGCATTCTACAGAGTAAGGGGTCTGCTTCATACACTTTGTTGTTTCACGATAGTGCACACCATCCTAATCCAACTTCCTAGTCCAAGTTGGCTGCTCTAGCTCCAGCCATCAAATCTTAATTCCACACATTCAAAAGGATATAAAAGCATGTTCTTTATCTTTAAGGACATCTCCTACAGATTGCCCATACCACTTCTGCTTATATCTTGTTCCCTAGGCCACTCTTACCTGCCTAGCTGCAAGGGACACTGGTAAATGTAGTCTTTATCTGGGCAACACATGCTGAGGGAAATGGGTATTTGGGGACAATTTTCGATCTGTGCTGCAGGGTTAAAAGGGTGTAAGTTCCTCAGCTTTGATCAGGGGCAAGAGTGCGGAAACTAACCCCACTCTTGTGGGGTTAGTTTTTTTTTAAAACTAACTCTCTCCTGTTGCACAGTCTGGGAGCCTGCCAGCCAAGGGGCCCTTCCCTTCCTCCACTACAAGGTGGCAGGTGTTCCAAGTGAGGCCCACTCCCCAAAGAGACCGACCGCTCTTTATGTCCTTCTTTGTCCTTCTACCTAGAGCACTAGCCGTGACTGTCCTGCTGCCTGTTCGGGGGCATACTATTAAGAAGCAGATTTAGAAACCAGATTTTGTTTGTTCACATCACCACCCTGTGCCACCTGACTGTTTGACCTTGGGTTCATCACTTAAACTCTCCGAGTCTCCGTTTCCTAATATGTAAAATCAGCACCATGATAGTGTCCTCTATAGTATTTAGTACTGTTGTACAGATGAAGTTAATGTATATAAAGCTCTTCAGTGGTGACTGACATATATACCTGTTCAGTATTTGTTTAGTATCAGTAGTACCTAACTGCGGAACTTTCTTTTCAGTTATGAAAAGGCACCCATGTTTTTCCATTAAGTTCCTTTTGTCCTCGTTGCTTTTTAACTGCAGGTTATTTCTGTTCCTTGCAAGCAACGTTTTCTGCCTGAAACAACCCTGGTGTAAAAAAAAAAGACAGCCTCAGAGCTGTGGGAAGGGGTCCCCTTACCCCCTTTTCCTGCTACAGCAGCTGAAGACCCCTTTTGTGCATCATGGGCCACCATGTGACACAGCTTGAAACCCGCTAGGATCTGGTCACACTAGGCTCCTCCTTGGTTTGTGTGTCCTGGTTTCCTTCTCTAGTTACGCCTGTGGTCTTGGCCTTAGGGTTCAGGTGCTGAAAAGTGATCTCAAACTCTGGACAAATATATAAGGGGGATCTATGCTGTTTACGAGAGTCTCTTGTTACGGCAGAGGCATAAGCTCATAGTTTTACAACATATTCAACCAGAGTCCATTTAAGAAGGAGGGGTAGGAGGGAAGGAGGAGGAGGAAGAAGGGAAGGAGAAAACGCCACCTCAGGACCACCTAGACATTCTATCTCAGGGCCACCAGACGTTCAGCGAGCTCTTCTTTGATCCCCTCTCAGGGGCGGGTTAAAAGTGACATCGGCATGGCATGCAGCCTGCTGGACTGCCCCTGGTGGTCTCTCCATCCCAAGTCCTGCTCCTTCTCTCTCCTCTTCTCATCCTATTTTATGTTTCACAGGTACCAGACTCCTGCCATGTCCTGTTTATCCCATGCTCCCTCATGCATCTGTGTTTTTGTGTATTTCTCCCCTCCTTGCCGTTTGTCCAGCGATCAGCCACCAGTCACCTTCAAGCTTCAGATCACACACTGTCTTCCTAGAAGCAGCCCCTGACTTTCCCAGGCATGTTGGTAAATTGCTTCCCTTGCTGCCCATGGCACCCTACACATAACCCCATTTTGTACTTATTTTGGCCTCCTGTGGGCAGGGTATGTGTCTGTCCATCAGTTTGTGCCCACTGCCAATCAGTCCTTGACACAGAGTTGGTTGTCCTGAACATTTACTAAATAAGGTCTTCCCCAGACCATCTGTCCTTCTCTGGTGGGCCTTCTTCCCTTTGCCCAGCTGTTAGGACATTATCCCAGCTAGAAATTGGTTGTTGGGGGACACACTGGTTCAATTTCTGTACCTCCTCTTGAAGATGCTCTACGAGGGCAGAGGCTGTCTTCCTTTACCCAGCTGTGTCTCCAAGGCCTAATGCGAGAGACCTAAGAAGGTACTCGAACAACTATGTATTAAACAGAATAATCAACCCATCCACTTACCTATTGGCATGCCCCTCTAAGTCCAAGACCACCATGCCCTTAAATAAAGCTATCTCTCCAAATTGATGGACTGTCATGTTCGGATTGCCCCAGCGTGAGGGGCTAGCTGAGCTTCCCTGAGAAACAGAAGCATGTAACTTGGAATCTGTACATACCAGGGTTTGGTGTGAAGATGAAATGATTCTGATGCCTGTAGCATTGACTCTGGCCCTGTGGTATGAAAGAGAACAGGAAGCATGTTCAATATCACTCTCTGGGGACAGTGTGACAATGTTAAAATAAACTCACAGCAAATGCTGTTAGCATGGACTGAAGGGAATATTTGGACTTCTGCAGAAATGAAACCCAAAAAGTAGGGCCATGATACCATGAGTACATAGCTCTCTCCCTCACTGCCTCCTACCCCCCACACCCTGACTCTGCCTATGACCACTCAGCCTCGTCCTCCATCCAACCTACAGAGGAAGTCAAGGCTCTGAATTTCCTCCCATTGCTACTCTTCTATGAAGGTGACAAAAGACACCATATCTTGTTTATTCTATGCAATAGTTTCTTTAATAAAATATGAAGTGTTTTATGGTAACAGACAACATCTTGCCAAAAAAAAAAAAAAAGGCAACTTAAAAAATCCCAAACGAAACATTCATCTATCCACAATTGCTGAGGATGCTGGAGCTGCCTCTGGGACACCTGTGCCTGGCCCGTATGTGATCTGCCCGACAGAGAAACAAATGAAATCTAATCCCACTGGTGTTTTTCCTCCAGCATGCATGCTTCGTTCCTCTGTAGACTCTTCTAGAAGTGCACACATATCAATCCATCTGCCCTAGACCACTGGGCAGTTGTCATCTTGCCATTGTAACCCAAGGACACAGAAGGGCAGCCGTTTGGTAATCTACTAATTGCCAAGAAAGCACCCATCCCATTTTTCTCATCTGGAGCACCACAGCATAGATCTCTGTGGTCATTCCTTGTCAGTGGACCCCAGAGCAGGCTTTTGTCTTGCATGGTGGGGCTTTTGAGTCAACCAAACAGGTTTCTATTCTCACCTGACAGCGTACTCTGTAACCACGCACACATGACTTAACCTCTCTGAGCCTTCTCTTTCTCGTCTGTAAAATGCAGACAAGTTGCCACAACCTCACAGAGCTCCTATGAGGATGAATTAAATATAAAAACTGTTTATACAAGATCTTTAGATCATCCCTGACCCACAACGGTGCTAGATTCACATTAGTGCCCAAGTTCCCTTTACAATAGTGAGGGTCAGAACTGGTCAGATACTGGATTAGTCATTCAAAGCTTTGGTTTTACTGCTGAAGAAATCGTGACCCAGAGAAACTCATTAACTTCCTCAGGGTCCTGCATACAAATACAGGAACAGTCATTCATTCATTTGTACATTTAATAAACACATAAACAATGCTTATTATAATGTATCAGACTCTGTTTTAGGTGTTTTACAAATATCAGAGCATTTAGCAATTGCAGAAACCCTGTGACATAGAAATTATCATCATCTGTATTTTACAAATGAGGACGCTGAAGGTTCGGTAATGTGCTCAATCTCAGGTTTGTAATCAATGAAAGCGGGACGCAAACCCAGGCAGCGGGCTGTAAAGTCTGTGCACTGAGCCCCTCGTCTGCTCTCAGCGCCTGTGGTACCCATCCTGCTTCATTTATATCCATCTACAGCCTCCGCCTCCGACCTGCTCTCTCGCCTGCTCGCTGTCCTAATTAATAATAATGAGAGTGAAATGACTTTCTCGTAAAATCTCACCGAGCAAAGGCTGAGGAAAAGCTGTGTGTTACTACTTTACTAGAGAGAATTCCAACAAAGCTGGAGAGAGAAAAGGGAGGCAGGAGGGGAGGAGGGGGACGCACCGGGGAGTGTCATTGATCTGGCTGCCGCTAGGTATTGTTTCATTACAAGGGGCCTTTTCTAAAAGGCATAGGAACTACTGCACCAAATAACCAAGTCTTTCTGCTGGTGGGAGAGGGAGCAGAACGTGCGTTCACTGGCTCCAACCTCCCATCCACCTGAGGTTCGGCTCCATGGGACCCTGACTCTCCTGCACTTCCCGGACTGTCATGCAGGGTCACGGCTGGGCTTCCGGCATTGCCCATCTCAGCGGCAGCAGAGAGACTCCTGGAGAAGGTTGTCAGGTGAGGGCTGGAGCCCTGCAGAATCGGGCGGACGACTGGCCGAGGGCACAGAGAGGGAGGTGGAGCCTTGCAGTGGAGTGTGTGATAAAGCTGCCAAAGAGAGAGGATGAATCCTCTGGACATGCAGATGGAGCCGGGAGTTCCATGCACAGTGTTTCTGCCATTCCTATTTTATCCTGAGACTAACTGTAATTTGGGACGGAGCTCTTAATGTCCATCTATCATGCTTCCATTTATGGGATATTAGGAAGATCAAATAAGCTCACGAACAGGAAAGGCACGCATCCCTGATTACGCAGGGAGTTGGTGATAGAGCCAAAAGAAATACCTAGCTTTTGAGGTGGCCGACTGATACTGCTCAAGCAGCACTCTAGATAAGACACAGCCGGCCGCAAGCCAGCTGTGACAGAACCCCGACTGCAGATGTCACGGAGCATCTGTGTGTGGCTGTGCAGCGTCTCCCTTCACGTCCACACAACTAGAAATGTAAACTCACAACGACTCAAGAAATCGAGTTCTCCTTCTTCCCTAACTTCTGAGTTGTCAAAAAGGTTTTATTCTCAATTTATAAACGATACCCCACCTCAAGTTGGCATCAGCAGCTGACAAATATTCCCTTCTGTACCTTATTGTGACTTTCGTCAATTAAGCATCGAAGATACTTGGTATTTTTGATAAAGCACAAGATAAGAATAATGATCATTTATTAAGCACCTCTTAGGTACTAGAGACTCTGCTAGGTGCTGTATATTCATTAGAATTGTTCATGTACTAGTCGCTTCTGATGTTCTGGGCACTGGTCCATGCAGGGTAACATGTGCAAACCCCCACAGCCCTGGGACATCAGTGCTGGTATGAATATCTGCTTTGCCGATGAGGAAAATGAGACTCAGAGAGACTAAGTAACTCGTCCCACATTGCACAGCTGGGCTGGAGCTGAATTGAGATTCTTGATGAGGCATCTGGCTCTAGAGTCCATGCTTTACACTCTAACTAGTTGCTATTTAAAACTCACCATGACCCAGTTTGGCCTCTAGGCTGCCGTGCCGCAAACCTGCTTGTAGCATAAAGTGTGAACTCTGCAGGAGTGCCACCCAACCCCAACCCCACCAACCCCTTTCCACCCTATGCCACTCTGCCTGTTAGGAAAGTTACAGTTCAAACCCTAATCAGCTACATTGTAGTTCTATGACCAGGAAAGAGTCACCTGCACTCTTTGATCCTCTGTGTCCATCTGCAAAATGAGGGAAAACCCTTCCTTTACATGGTCTTACGAATAGCCATTGAACCTGTGTGGGCAAACCTATCAAGCCCAGAAACACAGAGAGGTGTAGTCAATTCCCCGCTTCTGAACTTCTGAACTTCAACTGAGATTAGTTTGCAATTTATCTGGGTGCTTCCCAGCTGCCCCCAGGCAAAATGTCCCTCCCACGCTTCTCTCCAGCCTTGGGAGTGAGCGCGCTGGGCTATATTTATCATAGCATGTGGCATGTGTCTGTCCTCTTCCTGAGTTATTTGAGGGCAAAGTTTCTGGGTTTACCTCGTGCCCCCGAGCCTTCATAGGTTCTGACAAATGCAGGAGCTTAGTAGGTTAATGCCTGCTGAATAAATGAGTGAACACTGAATGCAGTATTTTCTGATCCATAACAGGAGGGAAGTAATGACTTGGTGACTTGGGATTTGACTTGGTTAGATCTATGCACTCTGGGATTGATCTCTAGGGGAACACAGTTGAGAGGGATTATTTTTTAGCTTTTCTGTGCTCAATTCGACTAACATTTCATTAACATCCACAATGAACCTGAAGCAGGGAAAGGCAGGGCCGGATGTTCAAGAAGAACTCTTGGCCCTGCCCTAATTTCTGGGCTCATCAATGCCAGTTCTTCCAAACCATTGCACAAATTAGCCACTTGAGAAGCATTTTTAATGAATACATGTTTGTCCATGTTCTTTGCCCTCAGCTCAGCTGAAAAGAAAGCAGACAGGCTCCAAGATAAAAGAAATTTTCTCTCTTTCTCACACCCACCCACCTACACACACACACACATATATACATGTTATATTTTCCAGGTTTAACAAGAAACAATCTCATTTCAAGTAGCATGGAAATAGCGGGCCTGCCTCCTTCTTCTGGCTGGGGTTTTAAAATAGTTTTACGACTGCCTGACCCAGGTTTGTAATGGAATATTTCCCACAACCAGGAGGGCTGTGCCCTGCGTGCCCATCTCCGTGCTCCTGTTGGGCTGAGGCAGCCGGCAGTGGGGAGGCAGGACCCAGCGCTGCCCAGGTAGGGCTCCCCTAATGGTCCCACACCAGCCTGCTGCTGAGTTCATCTGCACCACAGCGTGCAGTTCAGTTTAGTGTGAGGTGCAAGATAAGCAGGGTTTGGGGAAGCAGACAGGACCTGGTATGCCCACCTCCCTGGTGCCCAGTGTTTACAGAGGATCCCAGGTAATCTAACGGCATGGAAGCCATTTCCAGGCAAGCAAGGCACATTTCTGGGAGACCCGCCGAGCTTGTATTGACAAGTGGCAGAGCTGAGCTCCTCCTCTGTGAACCGGTTAATAATTCCCTGCAGGAGTATGACCATGGATGAAATCAGACAGAGCATGTAAACGGCCTGGGATGGAAAGACAATGAAGGAGATGTTTGCCCTCTTTATGTAGTACGACGTCCACAGAGTACCCACATCCTCAGCGTAAGGCTCCATTCACGTTCGCATGTTCACGCATTTGTGTACAGAAATGCCCCCGCGATCAGACCTGATGGCATTTCCGGCCCCACAGCACACTCCGTTAGGGATTCTTACTATAAATCCCTTTTTATTCCTCCCTCACCCAATATAATCACCCCTTGCTCTTAACATACAGGGATAAAAAGCCCCATGAAGCATAGTGCCAAATTGGAAAATAGAGTTGACTAGAAAATTAAGTTATTGCTGTTCTTGCTGCTTTTTTTCCCACTGTGCCTGCATTGAATATAGTCATCGATAAGATGATGGCCATTTATAATGAATTTGGAAAAATCCTCATCACAGGGAATCGTGTTTCTAAGTCAAGAAGACATGGCACTGTCCTGCAGCCCTGTCCAGCTGTCCTTATTCCAAGTCCTGCATTTCAAGAGACACCCTCGGAGACTATGGGACTTAGAGGGAAGACTGTCAAACAAAAGGTCAGTTCTACTCTAAACTGAGCCAGTGACATGTTGCAGGGCCCTGGGTCTGCCTCCTAGAGGCAGGGACTCCTCATCTGTAAAACCCTGGAGGTGGCATTTGTCTTTTTCAGGGCTTTAAAGCTGAAAATACTTCTGTCACCAACACCATTCAGGCCTGGCTTCTTCCAAATCCTGACAGAGTTGGGATACTGCTAACTTATATGGAGTCTCTATGCAATTAGAAAAAAGGCACTTGCTGGGTGGGTGCAGCCCCATAGCTCGGGAGCAGATAGCCACTTTATGAGAAGAAAAGTCCCACTTGCTTTGTATAGGTGCAGTCTTGCAGCAGAGCTCACAATTTGGCCAGAAGAGAGTGGGCTGCATTTCAGCTCTTACGCATCCCCTTTCTGCAGAACTATATGCAGTGGCCCTGCACAGTCTCCTCTTGCCACAGTACAGTTGTATTTTATGAGTCCTTTGCCCTGACTGTGTTATTTTAAAATATACAAGTGGAATCTTGTTGGCAAAGTCTTTTCCACTGGGCCCGACAAGCTCTGTGAGAGACCTCCCCATCATCTGACTGGTCCAGGGTCTGCACACGCATCCACCACGCTGCTCTGGAGCCCTGCTCCATGCCTTCTCCTTGTGATTTCATAACCTTGTGAGGGTAGAGAAAAGGTCTGCTGCCTCTTTGTTTTCTTCTGCACCCCACACAGTGCTGGGCTCTTGATCATGCTCAGAAAGTATGAGTGAGATGGAGGAAGGAAGGAAGGGAAGGAGGGAGGGATAGGAGGGAGAGAGCAGGGAGATGTCAGTGAGCGTATCTGTGGGCACTGCTTCCCTGTTGGCTCAGCAGGGCTTCACCTGTGCCTCCTGCATCACATCTGGTGTGAGCTTGCTGTGAACAAACTCATCTCTGCAGTCCGTCCTCCTCCCCCCACTAGAATAACTCAGGGGCAGGGAGCAGGCCTTTCTCACCATTGCCTTCACAAGGCATCTGGCACCCTAGCTAGCCCATGGGTGGGGCCCCACCCCTGATAATGAGCAGAAGGAAAACAAGGAGAGGAAATGATCTGCAAAGCCCACTGCCTGTACTCCATGCATCCCAGCACACCAGCCCCACCCGGCCGCGCGCCAGGCTGCCCGGCTCTGCTCCTGCGTGGACCCAGACCTTTTTCCCTCCCGACTCAGCTGACTTTAGCCTCCCTGATGGGGTTTTGGCATGGATGTCTCCCACTAGCTGTGCCCACTCCCCAGGCTGGGGTGCGGACTCTTGGCACCTGTGATTCCTTTCTTGGTTTTGACTCTGTCAGATCAGCTGAGAAGGTCCACAGTGAAGTGGTTTGTTTAGAGCATTGGCACTCAATCTAGGCATGGCCACGCATTCACTTTGGGACACTGGTCAGATGGCTCCTGTTTCTAAGCCCCCATCTTCACATCTGTAAAACAGGATGATGGGCATCTTACCAGGTTTACTGGAAGACCGACAAGGCTATCTACAAAGGCAGCTTGATAGAGGGGACACTCGGTCAGGGGTTTGTTCCTAGGGCTGTTCTCTGATCCAGGTCAGCAAACCTTTCCTTATATTTTCTTTAAAAATATAAAATTTATTCTTAGTCTGTGGGCCATAAAAAAGACAACCATCATGCGTGAATTTGGCCTGTGGGCCACTAACTATTGCATTAAGTATCTGAAGGAGTCATTTACTTTTTAATTTTTTCAGTTATTCTTCATTGAATCATATGCAGGAAAACATGCCTCTGTGTGTGTGTGTGTTTTAAGAATGAGAAGATTCATGACATCTCTAGGCTCCGTCCCTTAACATCTTAATCTATAATCAAAATACAAGCTCCCTCTTATTGAATATTTGTATGTGACAGGCCTTGCATCTAGTATTTCACTTTATGTTATCAATTATCTAATTAATTACCCATATTATCTATTTCTATATTAATCCCTCATACGTCATCATACATCATCAACCTCATCTTATAGACAAGCCCAGGGAGGCTCAGAGTGGGTGAGGAATTTATGCAATGTCACCCAGCAAATAAGAAGTAGAGACAGATTCCATCTCAGGGCTACTCAACCCTAGAGCCCTGGATTCTCAGCACAGTTCATCCAATCTCTATCTTCCCTGACTCCTTGGGTCCCATCCTGGGTCCTGGCCTGCCTGCTGGCTCTCCTTCTCCATCATGGAAGGGGAGGAAGATTCTGCCTGGTATGCCCCACACACGTTCTGAGCCAGGTGTCCCTCCTCTCTTATCAGTCACTAAGCCCAGTAAAATTCGAAAAGAAGGTCTGGAAAGGGTCATAATCAGTCCAGAAAAGCTTCAGAAAATAGATGCCAGGCAGGGAGGACTCAGCCAGCGCTTGTTCCCCAAGTTGCCCGGAGCGTTGGTTGTGGACACAGCAGCCTTATCTGTGAGCTGAAGTCAGGAGCAAGGCCACCTGGGGCGCTGGGGACTTTGGAGGAGAAACATTTGGTGGTTGCATCAGGTTCAATGTGCTCTAGGGTCAAGGTAAGTCAGAAATTCAAATAAATGAGTGATAGTGGAAAGAAGAGGGGTGGCTTGGCATGATTTATGTCAGGGAAGAAACTAAATAAATTCACCAGAAATGTACTATCGATCTCTTTGGGAGAGCAGAACATTTTGTCTTGCCAAAGGTTCTGAGGTCAGTCATCGGCTGATAAGCAGTTTATAAGCTTTTCTGGTCAGATGATATTTTGAAAAGTTCGGAGCTGTCTGCGGTTGGGTCAGGGTGGTGAGCTTCATTATGATGGCTACTATTAGTATCCTTATTTCTCATGGCAAAAATTCTTCTTCAAAGCCTGCTGTGGTACCCCATAGACAAGGGTTTCCCAAACTGCCAGGTGCATGCAGCTCACCCAGGGGTCTTGTTGAAAGGAAAATTCTGACTCAGCTGGGCCTGAGATTTGGCCCTAAATTTCTAACCAGCTGCATTTCTACCCTGGGGATGTAAATGCCACTGGTCCAGGGATCACAGTCCAGGTAGGGAGGCTCTCTGCACCACATCCTAGGTGCATACTTGGCCCTGCCTTTCAACAACCTGGAGAATCTGAGGAGGGTTCCAAGATAGATTTTGTCTATAGCTGACTTACTGAAGAAAGGTTAGGGGTCAGGATACAAGAGTCCAAATCTTGGTCTGTCCCTTGTCTGTAATGGGACCTGTGGCAAATTATTTTGACTCTGAGTTCTACTTTCCTCATTTGTAAAGTAGAAAAAGCACTTATTGCACAGAGTAAGTGGATTGGAGGATTAAATGCAATAATGTGTGCAAAGACACTCAGCATGTTATTAAGTGTATGAGTCTGAAATTATTCTCAAAGGTAAGCCCTCATTCCACGTGCCCTTGGGCACCCCTGGAGGCCACAGGCGGGCACTGAGAGTCCCCGTGGGCCATTATTTCTCTCGAGTGGAGCATTGACTCAGGGCTTGAGAGTTTGGAAAAGCAAGTTCTTTTCCGGCCTTGTTCTCATCCCTTGCCCAGCTGGGACGGTCCCCTCTCCTTCCCCTCTCTGCCCCTGCCCTCCTCTCCCTTGCTACCCCCAACTGCCCACATGGTCGCCCCTAGTTCTCTGCCACCATGTTCCTGTTTGAAGGTTTGCTGTCCTGTCAGGCCTCTCCAAGCCCTTCCTGCTGCAAGCCCCCTCCAGCAACTAGAACTGGGGCCCCTCCCAGCCCAGCAGATGGGACAGAAACTGCCACAGGGTCCCCCCAACCTTGACCCGCCTGTTCACACAGCTTTTCTCACCGGCCGCTCCTATTCCCTCATGACCTGGATCATTTCCCGTCAAGTACGAGCACCTCCCGCTGCCCCTCCACACTCTGCCATGTTGTGTCTGGCAGGAGGGATCTTGACTCACTACCAAAGGCCCAGGGTTTAGATATAGCCCTGATGGCACCCACAACGTGACCAACAGGGTAAAACGTAGAAATAGGACTTCATCAAAATAACAAACTTTTTCATTGAAGTACATGCTCAAGAAAGTAAAAGACAACCTCCAAAATGGGGGGAAATATCTGCAAACCATGTATCTGATAAGGGTCTAGTATTCAAAATATAGAAACAACTCTTACAAGTGCAAATAGGAATAGGAATTAATGGTTGAATGATGGAGACTCTTTCCCCAAATCAGATCAGCACAATTGGAGTTGTTAGGCAATAGCTGGAGACTGACATGATCTACAAAGTCAAGGGTGCAGGTGGTGCAGGGAAAGAAGGCCTAATGTCCTTGACTATCTTCTTTCCCAGTTTTCTCATCTTCTCTTCTGCCTTCTGAAGCAGTATCAAGCTCCCGCGCATGGGTGGTGATTTTAATCCATAAGGCCGATCTCACTTGGCTTCTGATTTCTCCAAACACCTCTCCCTCCCTAAGCCTCAGGCCAGGAGGCTGGCTGACAGGAAGGGGTGCGTGTTTTTTTCTGTCATGACTGAGTGTAGACAAGGGGAGGACACTGTCATTTCCTGAGCACCTGCCATGCACCAGATGTGTTGCCTAAGTCATTACACACAATGTCCACAATCATCGAGGTGGCATCAACTATAACTTCATAGGACAACTGGGGCAGCTGGGACTCGGAGGGCTGGGGGGCTCTCCCAGTCTTAATGGCTAAGAAGAACAAGATTTTCCTGAACCCCAAATCCTGTTTTCTGTGCTCTAGCTGTGTGCTTATTCAGTGGGGTGTGTGTGTGTGTGTAGAATATGGGGAATTGTTAAAGAGTGAATAGCCTGGGACATAAGCAGGGACTTCCTTGTCCACCTTTGGCTGCACAGCTATAAAGAAGCTGCTATCTTGTCTCATCAGAGGCTGTCGAGGAGCAGGAGCAAGGGGGCAGGGCTAATCCCTCCTCAGCTCCTGGATATTTTGCTAAGACTCACGCCCTGCAGTTGGGAATATTTGGTGGCCATGGATGGCACAGAGCAGTTTGAGCAGAATGAAGATGTGGCACATGGGCTGTCAGAAGATGAGCAGCAGGAAGAAATGCAGAAATCAACAGGAGAGTGCTTGCCAGTGGGCAGGCATTGGATTTCCATGCTGTAAAGGCGTCTGTATCCCAAGGGGACTCCTGTCCTTCCCGGGGAGGGAGCATGCAGCTCCATAACACAGGAAATCGGCCAATTTCCAAACAAACTCTGATTCTACTGGGGTTTCTATTTGTCCAGCAATGGCGTAAAAATAAATGGCTCTTACCAAAAAACAACAAAGAGCAGAGAGAACAAATGAGTGCCAGTGCATGGAGCTATGTCCCATCGTGGTGATGACCCACCATGCCCTCCGTGCGGTTTAGGTCACGCCCTCCTGACTGCCTGCACTGCAACGGACTGCAACGGCTCCCTTTGGCATATTATTTAGTCAGTGTCTCTCTGATTTGTCCGTCCACTACAATCATTTAGGAAGCTTTAAAAATCCTGGTGCCCAGGCCTTACTCTGGACCAGTTCAGCCTGAATCTCGGGCGTTGGTATTTCGTTTAATCTCCGTGTGATACTCCAGTGTGGCCGAACTGTGAGAACTGCTGGCCTCGCATCAGCTGATGTTCATAAAAACCTTCCCATGATATGTTTTCTTCTTCTCATTTCGAGACTTCTGCCTAAATCAAGCCCCAATGCTCTTACTACCCAGCTTGCCTCTGAAAGTGGGTTCAGGGCACATAGAGGATACTAGAAGACATAGTGGCCAACGTGTCCGGGGAGGTGGTGCTGCCGTGGGGCAGGGAATGAGCACGCTAAAGGCAGTCCCAGAGCCCCCGTGCGGACAAGGCATCGAGCTGCAGGGGGTGCCGAGATGGATAGGCATGGCCTCCGATCGAGAAGGTCATGATCCACATGCTTCAAATCCTAGCTCTTCCACCGACTGTCTTAGCATCACCTAGGAACTGGTTAGAAATGCAAATTCTCACACCAGAACTACTGAATCTGAAACATGGGTCAGGGGTTCAGCAATCTGTGTTAACAAGTCTTCTAGGTGATTCTGACTACGCTAGAGACCTACGAGGCTAGCGCTCTGGTCTGGATCGTGGGACGTGGGAGCTTCATTTCCTTTGTTGTGGGATGGGGTTGATAACCCAGATTTCATAGGATGAAATGAATGCGTGCATTAAAGGGCCTAGGGCTTTACTTGGAAAGTAGTAACAATGACGGCAACACTTAGTATTTCTCTCCACCGGGCATCGTGCTTCATGCTTTATCTAGATAATCTAATTTAACCCCCCCACCAATCCTACAAATCAGTTACTATTTGTCTCATTTTACAGGTGAAGAAATGGATGTGCACAGGCCTAAGGACATCACCCGGAGCAGTCTAGGTCCAGAGGCCCTGCCCTGCACCCCTGTCTCCCACGGGAGCCACACATCCAGGTCTACAGGAGAAAATAAGATTGTAGTAAGTACAATTCACGAGGAAGTAAGCGTATTGAGTCTTCTCAGCCACTGCCTCCTCTTTCCTGGGAAGACTGAAAAAGAGAGGACAGCATCCTTTGCTTCTGCAACTTTGGAGAAAATTCACCAATGATTTCTAACCAATAAAGGACATTTTCAAATGGAAGACCAAACAGGGTCTTGAAATAAGACCAAATGACCGAAGTGAGAGAAACAGGTTGAAAGAGAAAACAGAAGGTCTGGCATGTCTCCAGATGCCCTGGGAGAACAATGTGAAAGGCTTACTAAGAAGATATCAACCTCTGCCCCGCAGGAACCAGAATGGGAAAGCTGATGGAAGTCTCATCACAGGATGAGAGCCGCACCCGTGGAGGTGGCTGAGACCTGTGGAGGAGACGGGGTGTGGAGGCAGGCGGGCCCGGTGGCCTTCCATTTTGCCTCTGCCCGCTGCGTGACCCATGCCTTGGTCTCTCAGTGTCAGCGTCCTTGTCTCTGTAATGGAAGTAAGCATGAGATGTGGTGACACACATGACCCCCGTGGCACACGGATTATTGAGTGCTCAGTAACTACTGATGGGATGGGCCTCAGAGAGAAAGAAGTGACTCCAAGTGTCCCTTCACTCTCAAAGCTAAGGGCTTGGCCGTGTCATATTTTGGGCACTGGTTCTGTGTTAAGCATTTTTCAGCTGTCCTCTCATTTAATTTTCCCTATTACTTAGACACAGACTCCACTTATATTGACAGTCTGGCTCAACCATCATTGGTGTGTGTGTGTGTTCCAACTGGCATAGCCACGAGTGTAGTTGGGGGCAAGTATTAGAGGTAATCTATTCCCACCACCTCATTTTCCATATGGGGAGATAAGACATGAAGAAGAGAAGACATTTTTTAGGGTCCCCAAAAGCAGTGTTGGAATGCAGCCTTATGGTGCCTTTGCGTTAGCTAAGAGCAAATGCACATTCATAGGTAAGTATCAAATGCAGTTACCAATCCAAGCATATCAGAACTGTCCATCATGACTATGTACTTTTTAAGTAAGTCAGTTAGAAGCAGAAGCTTTGGGGTCACACTGACACAGGTCAAAGTCCCAGATGTGCAATCTTGGTCAAGGATCTCCCTGTCTCTGACCCACAGGTTCCTCAATGGTGGACTTGCTGATTTATGAGTAGTTGAGTTGCAGGAAAATGCAGAACCGCCTGTCAAGCCCAGAGTGGTTAGACAGCAATTGCTGCAATTACACAATCTTAGCATATAATTATTGCCCATCACGACCATCCTGAAGGATATGTGCTCCTTAACTTCACGTAAAGGAGAAGATGGACAGTTCAGACACCTAAGCACCATTTTTGTTCCTTGTATGTGTGTGTGTGTGTGTTGTGTGTTTTGATTTGACATACGTTTTAAAATCCACAAGACATTGCAATTATTGCTTTGTGAAGTCCACATTTATTTATATTTCCCCTTACCGATGTTCTTTCACTCCCATGTTTCTCCCTGGGACTGTTTGCCTTGTCTGAAGAACACTTGATATTTAGTGTTTCCTTCTGTTGTGATTCACCTGGAGGTGCCATTTTCATTTTTGAAAATATATTTCTACTGCCTATATAGAATTCTAATGGGCAGTTTCTTTCTGCGATTTGCTGTCATTCCATTGTCTTCTGACTAACATTGTTTCTGTTGAAAGGTCAGCTATCAGTCTTATTTTTGTTCCTTTGAAATAAATCTGACTTTTCTTCCTACTTGGCTCCTTCCCTCTCTCTCTCTTTCCTCCCTTCCTTCTTTCTTCAAATAATAAAGTATCACAAGCATACAAAATTGCATTTGGCATAAGTGTACATACAAGTGAATGAACTTTCACATACCCGTAGAATCAGCAAACAGATAAAGAAGCATCATGACGAGCCCCTCCACACCACTGTCACATCATTTTCCCTAACTACTCCCCAACATAGTCTCAACAGCCACTCCCACTGCCATCACTACACATGAGTTTTCCCTGCTTTTGGACTTTATATAAAATGAATCATGCAGTATGTACTTCTGTGTCTGGCTTCCTTTTCAGCATTATGTCTGGGAGATTCACCCGGGCTGTTATGTGTAGTTGCAGAGGCTGTGTTCTCAATGCTGTATAATATTTCAAGGAGTGAACATTCCACAGTTAATTTACTTATTCATTCTCCAGTAGATGGGATTTGGGTGATTTTCAGTGACGAAGACTGTTTCTATGGGTATTCTAGCACAGTCTTGGGTGACCATAACTAGGAGTGGAAATGCTCTGTCAAAATATATGCATGCGTTCAGCTGTTTAGATGTTGCCAAATGGTTATAGGAAGTAGCTGTGAGTCCACCTGCAGTGACTATGAGCTCCTGCTGTTCCATACCACCCTAACACTTGTCTTTTATTTTTTAGCCATTCTAGGAGGTGTTGCACCATTTCTGAGCTCAGTGTGGACACTTGATTAGACTTGAAACCACAAGTTCACAAGCTATTGCAGACCAGAAACCAGAAAGGTGAGGCAGCCAGAAGAGAGGCAGGAAGGGAAGCACCTAAGGACTACAGATCCTGAGGTGAGATAAAGCATTATTTCCGCTTTACAGATGAAGAAGGCAAGACCCAGTGAGCAGAAGTGACTTACCTGAGACCACACAGGTGGGAAAAGACGGGAAATGGGTTTGACTAAGGTTTGCCTGACTTCTAAGCCCCAGCAGTACCAGCCTAGGCACATGGCTCCTCATTTCTACTTCTGGGCCCACTGCTGACCTGCTCCTCCTGAACTGCCCTACCTGCCTTTTAGATCTTGGTTTTTTGTTTCACTTTTCTGCACCTAACTATCAATGAAGGCCAATGATTGGAATATGTTTTTTTATTTTGTTCTTATTTTGATTTGCAGACCAGGAGACTAAAGCTCATACTGGTGAAGTGACTTCCTTAGTGTCTTACAGCTAACAGGTGGCCAACCAGACTCCTGACCTGATAAGCTGCCCACCTCACCTCCTGTCACTGCCTCTGTGGCCTCCAGGGCAATGCTAAGAAAATGAGAAGATGGGTTTGTTTTACTTCCTTGATATGAATTGATATTGGTTATATAGCAACAGGTGATGACTGTTTCCAAATGGGGTATGTGTGTGTGTGTGTGTGTATGTGTATGTGTGTGTGTGTGCACGCACACAGAAACACTCATGCAGGCTCACAGAAAGGGTTTTATCAATGTCACTGTCTTGAGGGTGAAAATGTATTAAAGAATAAAAGCATTCATGGCTCAGAGTGCTGCCTGAGATTCTGGGAATGTGAGGAAATGTGTTTACAGTTTAGCCTTAGGTCCTGGATATGATCCAGAAATAGTAAGCAGAGGAACCTGGCTTGTGAAGGGTGTCACATTCATCCATCAAACACTTCCTGAATGTCTAATTCACCAGACACTGAGCTGGGTGATGGGGGTATGAAGAAGAGCAAAAAGTCCTGGTCTTTATAGAGATTTGTAGAGACAAACATCAATGTGGGGTCACACAGAAACGACCATTCTGCGTGAGAGTGCTTGGACTGTATGCACACACAGGGGCAATCCCACGAGGACCTTGCCTTTCCTATTTACCACTGTGTCCCTTGTACCTGGTATGGTTCCAGGCACGTAGTAGGCCCTCACAAACATGCTGCAGGGTGAGCATGAGGGTGGGGCTAACTTTAATTGGGAGTCATGGAGGTACAGGAAGTTAGCTAATATAAGAAACTGGGTATGCTCATGCATTTATTCATTCATTCATTCATTCATTATTCATTCCCTCAGGTCTTAATGGGGCCATTTGCTCTTGTGATGCTCACAATATAGCAAGAAGGGAAGATGAGTAATGACTAAATTGCAACATAACTTGAAACGTCCTGTACCAGGATCCGAGTTGCATGCAGCTCCAGAGGAGGAAGGGCTAAAGAAAGCAAGGGAGGTTGTGAGGCTTCCTAAAGCAGGCGGCACTTGACGTGGCTTTTAAGGGGAAATGGAAGTTTCCAGAGCCTCGAAGGGGATGACATGAGGAAGTCAGTGAGAAGGTCAGGGAGGGGCCATTAAAAGGGAGCTTTCCTAACCCTGGAGACCCCAGCCTTGGTAAAGCTGACAACATGTCCCACAACAGCCTTGTGCTTTACAGACTGTGAAGCACCCTGTGAATGACCAATGAGAGGACTAAGCAGAGTCATAGAACTTGGATGTTGGTGCATTTTGGCTGTATTCGTTTACAGGAGGTGCCGACTTTGGGTGGACACATTACCGCTCTTGACGCCGTTCACAGAACTTGCCATTGGTCAAAAAATTCCCAGCTATGGCACTTGAGAAAGACAGGGCCTTAAGAGACTCCCAATCATTGGATCTGGTATTCATTCATTCTTCTAACTTATTTATTCATTTATTCATATGTATCAGTGGATCTCTTGACTTAAGAACTCTTATCTGTAGCCTTCCTATGTAAACCAGCCAAAGAGAAGTTACTCGGGGAAGACAGAAGGAAGGGATGTGGCCAGCACCCCATCCCCTTCATCTACTTTGAGCCCCAGTGGAGCCCCTTCTGTGCTCCAGGAATTCCAAGGAACATAGCTGGAAAACTTCTCCTGGAATGGAGAAAGTAACATCCAAAGAGGGCAAGTGACTCGTTCATTAGCTGAGCAGCAAAGTCTAGGCTCCCGTGCCTTGGAGCAAGACTCTTCATGGAAGCACTCAGGAAACCCAGCCTCACACAGGAAGGCCAGAGACGGTGGTCCTGAGGGTTCAACTGACGTCTCTGCTCAGTCAGGATGGGGGACCTGCTCTGGACTTGCTCCCTGCCCCCCACCCCAGCTTGGAAGTGATCAGGGGAAAGAGCATGGGCACAGTGATCTGAGCAATGAGGTATAACTCTCCTGTTACGCAATAATCACATAATCTTGGGAAACATGATCTCCTCTCTGAAAATCAGTTTCCTCACCTATAAAATGGGAGCATCCTGAGAGGGTTCAAGGTGCTTCAAGTGCAGAGCCCAGCAGGATGGGTCATTGATAAAAGTGGGTCTTGGATAAATGCTTGTTTCTTTATTTCTTGTTGCACCGAAAGTTTTATCAGTTATTTTCCACTTGACTCTGCAGTTTGGGACTTAACAAAAAATAATGAAGCACAAGCATCTCTATGGCCACAGAGCAACATTCTGCTTTCTCAAACCATCAGCTCCTTAAAAAGAGCCAGTCTTTTAAATGGACCACAATAGCTCTGTGGCTGCTGCCCTTCCGGCCTCTTGGTTTTACGAGGGGAGTGTTCTTGGGTTCTTGGAACAACCCAGAACAACCAGAATAGCAAGAAGAACAAGGAACAAAAGCAGAAAGTCTCCCAACAAACCCCTCTGTCTCTTCAGCTGGGACTATTCTTTGGAAGGGAAAAACTGGGCATGAAGGACAATATATAGCTTTTTTTTTTTAAGGGCAAAGAACTGGTACAGCGAGAGTGGCAAGATTTAGGGACTTTGAAGAAACTGCTCTAACAATTTGGTTTTCTCCTATTCATGACCCTTCACCGAGAACCTACTCTGAGCCAAACCATGGTCCAAACTTGGGGAGGCAGAGCTGGATGAGAACAGTGCCGCCCAAAGAAAACAGGGATCACCTGCCAGAGATGCAGATCCCGGGGCCCCCCTGCAGAAGCCCAAATGGCACGGCAGGAGGATGTTTAGAAAAGCAAAGCTAATTCAAAGCCACTGCCAGCGGGCAAGCCAGGCGAGTACAGGGGTGTCACGGCGGGGAGGGTGCCTGGCCTGCAGCATCGTGGGTGCTCCCAGTCTACAGGGGGGACCCAGCTGCCCGGTGCTCCGGGAAGGCTCCCTGTGGGGTGATACCAAACTGAGTCCTGAAGGCCAAGGAAGAGCTGGTAGGTAAAGGGTGTGCACGTGATGAAAGTGGGCAATATTCTGGGAAGGGGAGGAACAGGGGTGCAGATGGTGCCCCAGCACTGCCCTGAGTAGGGTGTGTGGTGAGATGGGACTGGAGGTCGGCGGGGGGGTCCAGTCATGGCAGGTCTCAGGAGCTTTCCTGGGAGCTGGCCCCTTACTTTGTGGCTTTCGGGGCTGTTGGAGGGCTTTAGCAGGGGTGTGATAGTCCCTGCTGTGTATTTTAGAATGAATACCATGGAAATAGCGAGGACTATGCTTACAGGGACAAACCAGGGGCAGGGCCGCTGCCGCGGGAACCCTGACGAGAGCCTGTTCCCTGGGCAAGACCGGAGGTGGGGGGCTGGGTCCTCCCAGGAGCAGTGGGAATGGGGCCACGGGGCTGGGCAGGAGTGGGAGAGTCACTGGATTAGGGAGGCATGGTGGAGGCATGGGGTGAGCCTTTGGGTCTCTACCTGGGCAGCCGGGGGGAACGTGAGGTCTCTGAGAGAGAGAGAAGGTGGGAGCAGGCTCATGGCAATGTGTCATTCCTGGCTCCCCAAACCCCTCTTGACTTGGATGGGAACTGAAATTAAATTCCCAGAAGGTTGGCTTGACGCCTGTTGTCTTTGGAAGGCAGAATAAATTGTATTCAGTGCTGTCGGCTGTGGCTCCAGCTTTGTTTAGAAGCATCGGTTCCTAAGATGTCAGCGTTGACGCTCAGAGGTCACCTAATGAAAGAGCCAGGAAGAGGGTGTCAGGCGTCCGGGGCCGCTGTCACTGCTCCTCCCCTCCCTGTGATGGTGGGCTTGCTATTTAATCTCCCTCCTGTTTCTCTGTCGTCAAACAGGAAGGCTTCCCTGAGTCTGCAGGGTGGTCACAAAGATCAGACAAAATGCTGACTGCAACACGTAGAAGACCGTGGTTGGCTCCTGTGAGCTCAGAGAAAATTTTTTCTTCTAATTAATTATTGTGGTGCATAGAGTTCTCACCCATCCCTCCTCCTTACTGGAGAAGCCCAGAGGGAAGAAGGAAATGGCTTTCCACAGCCAAACAGCCACTCAGCGGAAGAGTGGGGTCTGGGGCTCAGGTCCTCCTGCCCCCAGCCCTGAGCTCCCTGTAGGGTTTCCTTTTTCCAGATCTCAGGGATCTGAAGGGCTCCGAAGCAGCCCACTGGGAAGTGTAAAATCCCCCGTGGCTTTCAGGATTTTCTCGGTTGAGTTTTTTGGTGGAATTTCAGAGCAGTAGACAGGCTCAAACCAACCTCATACCCAACCAGCCTGACCTGGAGGCTGTGAGGCCAGGGCAAAGTCTGGTTTTATAAGGCCCTTCCGCAAACATGGCCAGAAAACCAAAGAAAAAAAAAAAGCATGTTTAACTGCTCATTTGATCTCCACAATGATAAAAGCCACTGAAGTTTCCCTATTAGCTAACAAACTTCAAAGGTTACATTCAGCATCAGCTGGTGTGTTTAACAGCATGTTTCCTGAGTGCCTAGGATGGGCAGATGCGGTGCTAGGTGCTTTTCCATTTGGCCTTACTGAGGCCTCATGACCTCCCCACAGGTAGGGTGATGTTCATTCTACAGTTGGGGCCGCAGAATGTGAGAATAGTTTCAGAGTTGAGCAAACAGCTGGCATGGCCAGAGTGGGAAGCCAGGAGCTTCGGCTGTGTCTGGTGTCCCCCCCACCTTAGCAACCCCCCATCTCAACAGAAACGGCTGCTTGTTCAAGCCCAGTTTGGCATTCCCTCCCATCCACAATCATCGCCTCGAGTGACACGGTACCCAGTTAGTCGAATTGTGGTCAGACTGGTGGTGCCCATGCAGACGTAGAAATACTGATGACCTCGTTTCTCCCGGGGTCTGTTAGCTTCTGAGGAATCTGATGGAAGTCAAGGAGCAGCAACACGATCCAGGAGCCGAAATACCCGGGCCTGCCTCTGAACTGTCAGGGACACGCAGGTAAGGTCCTCTTGAAGTGGAAGAGAGAAGTCTGGGTGAATCTGATGGGTTATGACAAGCCCGCACATGCCAAGCCCTGTGGGGCTACAAAGGTTCACTGGGTCGAGCGGGACCACGCCGGGCTGGGATCCCAAGCTGGGCACCGCCTCTGTGAGCGCGCTCTGATGCCACTTTCTGCTTTGTGTCTCCGAGCTTCCATTTCCACATCTGAGGATATGGCTACTGATAAAAACTTTCAGGGATTGTAGTGAGGATGAAAAATCATGCCTTTACTGGAAACTAAATTCACACTCAACTCTTGACCTCAGATGCCAGGCACAGACCTGGGTGGTTACAAGTGTCACTTCCTGAGCCAGACTGCCTGGGGTCAAGTCCAGGAAGTGACCTGGAAGCATTTCATTTAATTTAAGCCTCAGTGTTCGTATCTGAAGATAGGGCTGCTAATAGCACATACTTCATAGTTTATCCTGAGAATGACAGCTACGCAAACATGGCTTTCAGCCCGTGAGCAAACATAGCCAAGACAGACGGTAGAAGGTGGTGTGGTGTGTGTGGTAGAGAATTTTAAGACAAGAACGAAGTCCTAGTCACCAAAACACCAAAGTCATACAGATGTGGCTAAAATCCTGCTACACAAGGTACAGCGAGAATAATGGTTAGTGCAGAGGACGGCACTTCATCAACTGTGGAAGGTCTGCAGTTGATGAGAGGTGAAGTCAGAACTCATGGCGGTGTCGTCGGCGTGGTGGTTGTATCCTGGAGGGCTGGGCCCATGTCTGCTGGTTTCTAAGACCACCCCGGCACACAGGAGAAGCCAAGTCACTCCCAGAGCTTGAACCAGTATGTGGCACATTCCATGGGGCTCTCTGGGTGTTTGCCAAGCTGCATATGTGCCTGCCCGGTAGGACTGATTTCCTAAGATGCTGGGCCCTCTGCACTCGACACACGAGCACTTTGCATATATGCATATGTGGACCGTTCTCTGCCAATTTTAGTGCTTCACTAACGTTTGCTGATATTACCATCTGCCAAGGGAATTCCACATGCCATCTACCCTTTCCTAGGAAGGAAAAGAAATGGTTATTGGTTTGCAATAGTCTTTGTCTTCTATTTTTAATGTGCACCTAGCTGTGGTTTTAAGAAGTGGATATTAAACCATCTCCAGGAATTATGCCCCCCTCCCTAAATTTCTGCATTTGCACAACTGTCCTTCAGTGAAACCTGAAATTAAATCACCTTCCTCTTGAGTAGTCATTCTAGTATTTGCAGGTTTCCTGGGAAGGAATATTAAAAGAAGTGATCGGTTCTGTGAGCCCTTTGCTTCCACAGAGACACCCTTGAACATCGGTGGTGTGTGGCTGCAGCCAGGAGCACAGTGTGGTCCCTCTCCTGTGCCCTCCTTGTGCAGCTCCGCCCTGGACATAGTCTCTTCCTCTGAGTATTCTAGCCCACCCAGCTGCATGTCCCTAGAGCATGCTGGGCCGTTGATATCTGACCTTGTTGCAGGCCGTTCTGTCCATCAGGAACAGTCTCTCCCACATGTCCACTCATTCTCCACCTGGACTTCAGCCGGGCGTCCCTTGTCTTCTCTCCCCAGTAGCTCTCTCGGGTCTCTGGTAAGAGCATCTTGATTTCCCTCTGTGGTTCCGCTTGGCTCTCACCTTTGGGCCCTCAGCACAAAGCCAAAGTCCTCACCGTGGTTTCCAAGGTGCTGGAAGCTCTCCATGTCCCACCTGCCTCTGAAGTGCATTTTCCCCATCATTCCCTAGGGCCAAGCTTGGGGACATCTGCTGTCCCCCAAAGTTGTCCAGCCCTTTCTTGCCACAGGCCTGGGAGATGGCTCTTCCAGCTGTGGCAGCCCTCTGACCCCAGACACACACTTGAGCTCCTGCCTAACGTAGCCTCTTTCTCTGGGAGGCCTTTCCTGACAACCCTTTTGAATGTGGCAATCACCACCCCTCCTCTGGGCTTGCTTTTCTCCCTAGCATTTGTACTTATATACCTGACCTGTATGTGTTTTATTCATTTGCAAGCTCACCGAGGACAGCAAGTTCTGTCCTTTCCGTCTTGATGCAGCCTCTTCTCTCAGAGCTGTGCTTGGCTCACAATGTTCCTTAACGGATGTTCTGCAGTGAATGTAGTCAGGAGAGAGCTGATGTGTCCCCGTCCCGTTCCTCTGACTCCAGGGATGGACATGTGTCCTATGCCTGCCCAGGCAGCATCTCCTACCCCCTGGAAGCAGGGATTGGCTCAGAGAGGCCATCCCAGCTCTCAGACAGGCCAGGCAGTCAGCGCAAATGCTCCTAGAAAAGAAGCCCTTTTCTTCTCTGGCGTTTCTGAATGGATAAACTACGCCCCCACCCCCACCCCCACCCCACGCTGCAGGAGGCCATTGAACAGTGCGCAGGGAAAGAGGCCTGAGGGGGAAGCTTGTGAAAGTAAAGCCAAGAGGTGGAGATAAACCTTCCCCAGGGCCTGTGAACTAGCTTCTGTTCCTGCTAACTCCCCTGGGTCCACCCATACCTGAATCTCTACTTCTGACGCATGTTTACGTGGGCCAATGAAATCCCTCTTTTGGTGAAGCCAAGGTGACCTGGGATCAAGCCCCTTGCAACAGAGAGTCCTGACTAGTTTCAGGGACAAGGCCTCCTCCCCGAGGAAGCTCTCCTGCCCCCCTTGGGAGACCAGGTGTTGGTCTTCCTGCTCCCTGCCTGCACGTTGCGTATTTCTCCCTGCTGGCTCTCATATTGTGTTGTAAAGAATGATTGGCCTATTGATCTCTACCAGTCTGAGCATTCCTTGAGGGCAAGACCTCATACAAGCCATTTTTAGACATTCCATACCTAAAACATAGACACATATTGGTTGAACCAACAGTTGAATGAATGAAATTGGCTAGTACTATTCTGCTGAGTGAGCTCCATTTAGGTGCTCACCTGTTTTCAAACATATCCCACCCAAACACCTTTCTTGGCAGAACTTTCTCGGGCCTCGGACTTCTCCAGAACTGGTATCTTTCCAGATGTGTGTGCCTTCTTGAAGAGCCAACCCAGAGCAAGCTGAGATGGCTGCTTTATTCTCTACCAGACGCCGGCCCATGTCATTTAGGGAAGTGGCATTTCAAACAGATTAACTTCAGCAAACTGAGCCCTGCAGCAAATGAGAAATTCCCTTTGATTAAAAAATACCTTTTATTTCAAACACATGGAGCCAAAGGGTGAGTTTATGTTTTTAATAAGCTGTTCCGTATTCTGAAATTGATTTTATTTCTCAAAGTGGAATGAAAGGGGATAGGGAAATAATTTATTGGGGTTTATCCACATAGCCAATGTGTTCGTTTGCAGATTACATTTGGAGTGGCATAGGTGGGTATTGTTTAATGATTTAGGGGGTGCTTTAAGACCCTAACCCATAGGTCAATGAGTAAGCAGGGAGATGGGAAAGGCTATCTTGCTTTGAATAACAGAATGAGGGGCAGCTCCTGACTTGGGAGCTTCTGTGCCTTCCCAGCTTCCCAAGGCTCTGTGCACAGAGGCCCATCTCTAGACAGGCATCTCAGTTCCCAGCCTGGCCCAGCAGGGTCACAAGAATGTCAACAGCTTCCAGCAGAACTTGAAATCAGTCACGCCACGAGCAGATCTGTGAGGGCATCATGGACGAGGTGCTGAATCGTTCCTCTGGAGGAAAGAGGCAAATAACACCATCGCCTGGCCCTTCCCTCCTTAGGGGAAGCCATCCCAGCTCCCCATACGTATTTGCCCTGCACCTAGGAAGTCCAAGTACTGTTTCTAAGACTCCTTGTATGGTAGGCTGGCATAGGGATGGTTCAAAAACTCTTGCCCCCTGCACTGGGACCAGGAGGCTGATTCCCAGTCTCAGCTCTGCTGCCCTCTCTGTGTTCTTGGGGAAGTTGTAGGACTTCTTGCCTCCGGTCACATGGAATGCTGCACTGGTGGGTGGCCTCTAAGGGCCCTCTCAGTGCTTACTCCTCTAAGTACTGATGTTATGGTGGCTTGTGGGACTTGACCCTATCACAACTGACCCATATAAATATTAGGTTTTTTGTCTGTCAGCAACAAGGAGAGATAACTGATCCTGGATTAGATAAACTTGCAGCAAGAGAAGCCAGCCAGTCCAGCCCCTCTCTGGGAGGCCCTGTGCCCTAGCCAACTGTGAAGGCAGTGAGCGCAGGCCTGGGTGTGTCCTCAGCCCCAGGTACTGTGTGGCCTGCCTTCCCCCCATTGACTCCTGGACCTACTAACCTAATGACCTCTGGCAACCATCAGTTTCCTGCTGCAGATCCTTCTTGGTCATTGCTTTGCAGGCTGGAGTCTTAGCTTTTGTATTTGATTTACATGCCTTTCCTAGCTGGCCACAGCCTGCCTCAAACCTTGCTTCATGTCTAGCCGCATCCCCACATCCCTTTCCTGGACACATGATGCTCATTCAGGCATCAGCCCTTGAACATGCTGCGCTGTTCACTTGGAGCACCGTTTCTTTTCTCTGGTCAAGAAACTCTTACTCATCCTGCAAGAGCCAGTTCAAATATCCCCTTCTATAGAATGCCCTATCTGACCTCTCCAGGCACATTGAACATACTTGACTCATATTTTCACAGCACCTTGTACTGATTGCCAGCTGCCGAGCCACACTCTCACCCCTCCCCATTGCCCTCTGCTCATCTCCAAATGGCCCCTGATCTCCCCAACAGATATTTACTGAAAAGAGCTTGGCACTGAGCTACAGATATACTCAAAAATGATTGGTCCCCACTCCAAAGCCAATAAACAATGGACAGTTGTAGCACAGCGTGGCCGAGGCTATGGTGGGAGAAAAGCAAAAGTCAGCTGGAGCACAGAGCACCCCGCATACCCAGCTGCCAAGGTATGCCTACCATCGCCAGTCTCCCCCACTGGGCTGGAGCTCGTCCTCGGGTGGGGCTCACATCTAGCTAAGAGCTCCGCTCCCTAGCCCTTGCTAGGTGGGCAAGGATGCTCAAACTGTTGGCTCTTCAAGATGAAGTTGTTTAAGAGCTCACAGAACTGCCCAGTCAAGGGAATGGTTTCTCTCATTATGTGTAGACTTTTTAATTCAGTTACAGGCGATAACTCTTCTGTTTTGTTCTTAGATATTTATATACAGGGAGAGACTTTCGTTTTTACAGCAGTTTTGGGTTTGCAAAAAAATTGAGAGGAAGGTGAAGATTCCCCTAGACTCCATACCCTGTGCATGCACAGTCTCCCTCATTACCAGTATCATACTCCAGAAGTGGATAGTTTTTATCAGGGATGAACCAACACTGATGAATCATAGTCACCCAAAGTCCACAGTTACATTAAGGTTCACTCTTGGTGTAGTATATTCTATGGGTTTGGACAAATGCATAATGATGGGTATCCATCATTATAATACGTTCACTGCCCTAAAAATTCCCTGTGCTCTGTCTGCCTCCTCTTAGCTTTTGGGGTTTTCTTGACCTGACTAGTCTCTCCCTGTGTTGACTAACACCTGTTCATCCTTTGGCTCTCATCTCAAACATCCCTTTTGCAGAGAAAACTCTGTCTTTTGAGACCCCTGATACAGTTTGGTTTTTCTTCAAAACATTTGTAGAGTTATTATAGTTGGTCATATATATGTATTTGTGCAATAGGTTGATTGGTGCCATTCTTCCTCACTAGGGGACCAGGGGTGTGTGTGTTTAATTGTTGTTTCTCCATTGTGTCTATCCCAGGGCTTATCACAGAACCTGGCACGGAGTAGGTCTTCTATACAATGGGTGAATTTGCTTTTGCTATTCAAGTACTTGCTATGCAATGAGTGACTGGGAAGGGGAGCAGGGGTGGAGCCTGGTCACCTACACCTGGCTTGTGCACGCAGTGTAGCAGTCTGGAAGTCCTCTCTGCTGATGCACAGCAGCAAAGGGCTGGAAGGAGCTAATGATGGTGAGCCAGATTCCTCCAGCTTCCTAATAACTGCATTGCAGATGATGGAGGTAAAAGTGGGGACAGGTTAAGGTAGGGATGGGGTGGGGGTATCAAGCTAACTTGCACTTTTCTTAAAGAGATGCCTCCCAGAAACCACACACACACACACAGCTTAGTTAAATCATTTGTATCCATACACTCTAAATATATACAGAGAAATAATGCACATATGCATGTTTCTATAATTTATTTCTACTAACTAGACATTGAGAGTATTTGCATCTACCAAAACTATATAAATTATTTGTTTCCTTAAATTATAGATGGTATATTTATAACAAGCATCTATAAATGGGAGTGCGTGTTATAAATATATAATCCTGTCTGCTAACATTTCTCAGCTGTACGCTGCATGCCAAGCTCTGTGCCAGGCACCGATTATTTCATTCAATCTTCATAGTTATCCCACTGAGCAGATACAAGGCAGTGCTTTTCAACTTGCTCCTTTTTAAATAAAACCTTTTTCAAAAAATAAAAATAAACTCTGTGGAAACTCCAGCATATAGAGCAGATGAAAGGCTTACTGTGTAGGTTGCAGGAGACTGGCAACTTCCCCAGCCTCCCTCCCTCCCTCAGGACACCCCTGCTGTGTGGAGAGGAAGACACAGGTGTACTGGATCCCCAGGCTGAGAAGCTCACCACATGCTGGCTCTGTGATTTGGGCCAAGTGGTTTAAATCTCTGAGCCCCAGTTTCCTAACCTCCAATATCCTGAAGAAGTTCACAGTCAGGATTAAATGAGATAATATATATGTTTTTAAAAAGCAACCTCTTAACACAGTGCCTAGCACAGAGTAGGTCCTAAGTACTTATAATCTGATTTGATTCTGTCTTAGGTGGGCCTGGCCAGCAACAGGCCTTGTAGTAATTCATGGGAAAGAGGTGTATAAGGAAGTGTTTGCACAAAATCCCTGGTGTGGTTGTGGGGAAGTGGGGCTGGGGATTGAGGGTTCCAAGCCAAGCTATGATGTCAAAGTCCCATAGAGGGTGACTTGGGCTAAGCCCCATAGGGGAGTGTTAGGGACCGTGCTGGCCATGATTTCAGAGTAGTCCTCCCAGGGGCCAGTGGAGCTGGGGTATTGATAATCTCACATCCATTACCTGAAGGCTGTTGCTTCACTCTGCTGCCCTGCGGACCAGCAAAGCAGGCTCCTCCCGCCTCAGGGCAGCCCTCCGGTGAAGTGAGTAGCTGCTCCCGGTACAGCTGGGAGGGAAAGCGGCTAACAGCCGGGGGGCCTTGAATTGGTGAAGTTTGCCTGCAGGACTTGGGGGTGTGGGTGGGGCCCTGACAGTGGCCGCCCCAGAGTCCTAGTAGGTAGTGATCTGCCATAGTTTAGAAGCGGACTTTATTCATCATCTGTGCCTTTGCTGAACGAAATCAAAGGGCCAAGTACAATCACCCCGGCGTCCAGCTTGTTCTCGCCTGGGTATCTGACGCTTCTTCCTGAAAAGGCTTCCCTGGGAAGGAGATGGGAGAGCTCGTTCCTCCACAGCACAGAGCGCCAGCCCCAGGCACCTGAGGCGCACCTGGCCCTGTGCTCTGGATGAGAACCGCGAGGGAGCACGTTTCCAAAGCACGTGTGCCCAGGGGACAGTAATGGAACCACACTCACGAGAGAGCCATGCACACTGATGCAAGGTGTCCTCGAGGGCCACTCCAGGTGGGTCCTTACGTAATGCTCGGCCCTTTGATCCTCACACCAACTTGATGAGACATCTTTCTCTTTTCTTTCCCATTTCCACGCTGAGTCCCTGGGGCTCAGAGAGGTTGTATACCTTCCCTGAGGTCTCAGAGCTAGTCAAGGCCGGAACAGGAGTTCCAGGTCTGATCCTTTGGACTTCCCTTCACCGCCCTGCCCTTCAGTTAACCTTACAGATCTGGGAACCAGGAGGGATGCTTTAACATTGCTAATTGGGAAGAGGCTGCGAGGATATTACCCAATCTAGAGAACATTCTCTTGAGATCTCTAGGTGCTGCCCCCCCTCGACCTTGTCCAGCTGTCCAAACCGGGAAGCAGATGAGACTTCAAGGAGGGACAGTCCCTTTTGTCCACTGAATTAACCTATGTCAACTTATTTCCCACTAAATTCCAAGCTGTGGTATAGAAGCTCTAATTAACACTGAGAAGCTCGGATGTGTCCAATGGGAATGTCCCGAGAACATATGCATATAAACTTGTCCTCCAAACCCATCCCTAATACTAATTAGCCCGACAAGTTCTCCAAGGGGCTCGTCTGCTAATTCAGAGCCCGATGATGAGCTGTCTCTTCCTCGCCTCGGAGATCAAGGACATGACTGTCTTCATCTCCATTACTAGCGTTCATGCCAATGGCCAAACAGAACCTCAGAATCATCAGTGGCTCCCCACTGCCTGGCAGATCAAGGGTAAGTCCTCCACAAAGCAATTCTGCCCAGTGTGCTCCCCTATACTCAACTCTGACATGATGGAGTTCTTCCCGAGCCCACTGAGACCCCACTTGCGGACCACACTTCCCCAGTCTGGGAGGTGCCTCTGACTTCCTACTACACTGACCTCAGATAGAACCGTATGTTAAGGGGCCTTTGTGTGCAGAGCTGGCAGATTTCATAAACGTGTGGGGCCGGCAGGCGGGCAACCAAAAATCTCCTCCCAGCAGTATCCTGGTTTTTCCCTGTGGAGTGTGTTGTTGCTATTTCTCTGTCCTTCAGGCCCCTTAGCTGCAAAATGGGAACTTGATCCTTACAACAACCTTATCTCGTGGCTGGGCATGAGAGCTAAATGAGTCAGAGCCTGGAAGACGCTTAGAAGAGTGCCTGGCCAACAGTGAGCACGACAAAACGTTAGCTGTTGGTGGTGATTTCTTCTCCCACTGAGCCTCCTGTAGGGACTATACGCCACATTTGGGCACCAGGCCGTGCTGAGAGTGAAAGCACCTAGACCAGGTAGCCACCTCCTCAGTAGACGCTTACCTCATCTCTCTCCTTTATAATCCATTCTTACCCTACAGTCATTGCAATGTCTTTAAAAAATTAATCTGACATTGTCATTCCTATTATTTGGAATTTTATTTCAGATCCTTATCCGCTGATAAGACCTACCTACACTGACTTCTGAACGACCTCTCCCACCTCATTTCTAAATATAGTCCCCTTGGTTCATGCTTCTGCAATGACCTTACTAATCCTAGGACACCTGAGAACGCTACTGCCTCTGGGCCTTTGCACCTGCCTCCCCCTCTTCTAGAACCTTCTTCACTCAGTTCTTTCAGCTGAAACCTTGCTTCATTAGAGGCCACCTGAAATGTGTTTTCAGGAGGGTACAGGGTGACACTGAGATCCAAACCCATGGCTTAAAACACCAGATCAAGAACAGGGACAGAGAATAGCAGCTGGAGGGTGGGGAAAGGATTGGAATTGGAGCCATCAAGCTTCTTAGGGGATGTCGTGTGGAAAAGGGCAGATTTGCTTTGCTAGTCGACCTGGGAAAACTGGGATGAAGGACTAGGAAAGATGGGGGCCACACCTTTCTGCTTAGCCTCAGGGAGAACATTCCCTCACATAGTTGTGTAAATCAGCCTGTGTACAGAAGGCAGGGAGAGACAGAGGAAAGAGGCAGGCACTCCAGATGGGTTGGTGACAGGTTTAATAAGTGAGGGAACTTACAGGCTTGTCTCTGGCACCCACAGATGAGTAGGTCTACACACCCGCCCGCTGGAACCTTTAACATTTATACAGAGGCCTCACCGTAGTTCCATCCAGATGGTCTCAGCCACAGCTTACTCTCTCACGGCTGGGTCCTTGCAACAGGTCCAACTATGGGAACAGTGGGCACGCATAGTCCAAGGACAGGGGAGGCCATGGGCTTCCAATTGCCTAGGCTCGCTCTCTGGTCAGCTGACAGTCACAGCCTCTTGAGGGCTTCCACCAACCCCACCAGAACTATCCAGAACTACACGAGCAGCCTCAGGAGTTTTGCAAGCGGAGGCTGAAGGGCCACTAGGCAAGACAATCCAGCCATCAGCTGCAAGTGGGGGTGCTGCTGAATGTGGAAATAACTCAGACCAGAGCTTCTGGGTTTCCTGACTTTGTTTCTGGGCGTTCTATCTCTAGAAGTCCCTGGTAGGAACAGAAATGACCCTGGAAGGGAGAAAGTTCCTTAGCCCATCATGAGACATTTTATCTTCACTTGCTACTGAGGTTTGAGAGGTGTCTGAAAGCAGGTGCTTTGTTCTGTAAGACTCACGATCTTACAATGCTCACTAGACTGAAACAGAAATATTTGGCTTCAGGATTTTCCAGAACATTTCACAGGACACAAAATCTCTGATGCAGAGTGTTGTATTGACCCCAGCCCTCACTCATAGGCCTTCATGGCACTGTGGATAGGTCTGTCCTGGCAATCAGTACAAAGTACTGTAATGATGTGTTTTGCATGTGTGCAAAAAAATGAATTTTGCATGTGTGGTGCAGTCTTATTTATTTCTGTATCCCTAGTGAATTCACTGTGTGTGTGTGCACACACACCTGGTATATGTACAGAATGGATAAGCAAGATGTGTGCATGACGATCAAGATAGAACTTCCAAATGTTAGACAGTCGAGGTTATTGTCTTCTGAATCTGAATGCAAGCTCTGGTGGGCTCATAAGTTTTCTGCTCATAGAAAATAATAGACTTCCTGTATCCCTTGAAATCTTGATTTAAAAATCCCATGTAATTCCAGTCCCATGTAATCATGAAAACTCTCAAGGGCCTTAGTGGCAAATCTTCTCCCTTCCCTAGCTTGGGGTCAGCTTGGGATGAAGTCTGCAGGGGCAAAACAGGAGTGTGGGTGGCTTCTTTTCCGATTCTCTGACTGTCCTCTTTCTACTCAATGACCAGTTTCTGATGTATGGGAGAAAATAGAAATAGACAAGTCCCTAGCCTAGTACTATCCTAATCATAAGCTGGCTTTGTCCTTTTAGGTCTGGCTATTGCTCAAAGCTAACTCTTTGTCCTGTGGGTTTTCCAGAAGGCCTTCCCTGGCCCTCTCCTACACCCTAACTCACCCTGGCCCTGTGTCTCTATTCCAAGGTTACTTCTGCATCCCTGCCCCCAGCCGCCAGGCGATCAACAGCAGCTTCTTGCCCCTGGTCCTTCCCACCTTCCTGAGAAACACTCAGGCCTGCTCCAAGATGCCCACTGCAGCTCCCATTTTGCTGAGTGACGGTCTGACCACGGGGCACATTGGTGCATCCCTTGCACCTATGTGAGGGGACCTGTTCCAATGGAGCAGGGCGACCCTCTGGCCAAATAGGATAAATTACCCTTAACTGAGACAAGGACACCTGTGGGGGCAGAAGGCTGGGAGAGGGAGTGGAAATCAGGGATTTGGGGACAAGTAGAGTTTAAGATGTCTATCAGACTTCCCAGTGGAGATGTCTGAGTTCAGAATAGAGATCAGACCTCTCCCCAATAAAACTTGGGGAGGCATCAAGGAATAGAGGGTTATTTACACCCAAAGTCTTGAGGTACTGACCTAGCAGGTGCACGTACAAAGAGAAGAGGTCTGAGGAGGAAGCTGTGGGTCACTCTATTGTTTGTTGGTGGTTAGTATGGAGAAAGACTGGAAAAGGAGAAGCAGAGGCCAGTGAGGGAGAAGGACAGCCAAGGTGGTGCTGTGGTCTCAGTGTTTGTGTCCCCTTAATTCATATGTTAAAATCCTAACCCCCAAACTAGATGGTGCGGGGAGATGGTCCTCGGGAGGTGGTTAGGTCATGAGGGCAAAGACCTCGTGAATGGGCTTAGTGAGATGCTGCAGAGCTCCCTGCCCGTGACGCCAGGTGAGGACGCGGTGACGTGGTGCTGGCAGCTATGAACCAGGAAGGGGCCCCTCACCAGGCGGGATCATACTGGCACCTTCATCTTGGACTTTTCAGCTCCAGGCATTGTGAGAAGTAAATGTTGTGATTCATAAGCTACCCAGTCTGCGGTATCTTGTCATAGCAGCCCAAATAGATTGAGACAGATGGTGTCTTGGAAGTCAACTGAAGAAAGGGTTTTACCAAGGAGGCAGTGATCAACTTATGAAATGTGTCCAGCACTCTGCAACACAACAAGACTGAAGAATGACAGAAATCGCACTGACCAGGCCATTGGTGTCCTTGATGATGGCTCTTTTGGTAGGTTAGTGGAGATGAAGTTTTGACAGGTATGAGTCAAACAGAGAATAGAAAAGGGTAAATACAATCCTTTCCAAGAGGAAGGAGGGAAATGTGTGGTTAAGGAAGAATATTTGAAAACCAGAATATAAAATAGAACACACTTAACTGCTAATCAAAATGATTCCATAGAAAGAGGAAATTTGTTGATACAGGAGAGAAATTCAGAAGGGGAGAACAGGTGGGACAGAGAAGAAGGAATAGCCGTAGATAGGAATATAGATAATCACCAGTAAGAGGTGCAGGTGGGGAGGTAGGTGTACGTGGGGGTGGGAGTAGGAGGAATTTCTCTTCTAATTGCTTCACTTTCTCAGCAAAGTAGCAAACTAGAGGGAAGAGTGGAGAGGACTTTGGGGAGTTTGAGAAGAGAGGAGTACACATGACCTGGGAGAGTGGATTGATGTGGGGAAAGTGGCAGGATTGCCAGGCAGTCATCAAGGCTCACCAAGGCTGATGGTCGTTCATTTAGAATCAGCTTGGCTGGGGCTTTCTTCCAATGAAAGACAGTTGCTTGGATTCAGGAGGAGGGCGGGAGCAGGGAGGATTTAACCAGGACTGGAGTCTTTTCAGGTAAATACAGTGACAGAAAGAAAGGTTGAGGAGATCAAGGTGTGTGAGGGGATAATGGTGATGTTCTGAGAAGTCTGTGCTAGGTTGGAGGAAATGGGGTCATGAGTAGGGTGAGGGACAGTAGATACACGGTAGGATCGTGGGATTGTAGGTTGTGTTGGGGCCAAAGAATTGTTGTACTTAGTGTACTAGAGTGAATGAACAGGAAATAAAAGGAGGTGGTCTGAAAGAGGCGCAGGAGGTTGGGATCCTGACAGGGGTCTAGGAGAATGTAGCTGAGATCGGAGAGGAAGTCTGATTCGGAGGCCACGGCCATTGAGAGGGGAGAGATGTGGGCGGCTTGGATTCGAATAGTGAAGTGAAGATGGAGAGAGGCATGTAGGGACGGACATGCCAACATGGCCGTGGGGGGCTGTGTGGCACAGGGGTTACAGCATCTTGGCTCTGGAGCCTGACATCCAGGTTTCATTTTTGACCCCACTATTCACCAGCTCTGCCACCTCAGACAAAGTATCTGCAAATACAATATGGATTAATAGAGCACCTACCTTATACCCTGATATAAGGATTAAATGAATTTACACAGGCAAAGCATATAGTCCATAGTAAAATGTCATTAACTGTTAATATTACGTCACTCCTTGGAAGCCAGCAGAGGTTTTACACAGAGGCACCTGCTCTCCAAAGGGCTCATATTCCAAGAGCCACTGGGATCGACTAAGGGTTTTAAGCAAGACAGGATAGATTTAGGTTTTAAAAAGATTATTCTGTCCACTCTGGGGGGATTGGTGTGTTTTGATTTCAAGTAACATTAAAGAAAAGTTTGAGATGTTGTTCTTCCCAATGTGCGTTCATATTTTCATTGCGAACAATGATGAAAGAATGACTATCACAAGATATTTAAGCACAAAAATTATTATGTAGAGTTAGACCAACTTCAAGGAGACAACAGTAATGTTAAGTTTATGAATGTTAAGTTTATAGCTATGGAAATCTTGTTCATGTATTTTTTTAATTAAGTTATCATTGATATACAATCTTATGAAAGTTTCACATGAGCAACATTGTGGTTTCAACATTCACCCATATTATCAAGTCTGCCCCCCACCCCATTGACATGCATTGTAAATGGCGTGGAAACAGACGTATGGGAGGGTGAAGACGCTTCTTGCCATGGTCCTGAGGGCCTTCAGGACTCGCCTCTTTTCCGGGTACCTGAATCTCCACACCACTGCCCGTTCCCACATTCATGCACAGAATTCCCTGAGCTAAACCTCAGGCCTTGGCTTATGAGACACCTTTCTCCCTGGCTATGCCTCTTGCCTCGCCTGGGGCTCCTTGTCACCCTTAAAACTCAGTCACAGCCCATCTTTGAAGATCTCTCTAGTTTCCAAGGCCCGACTGAGTCTCAATTACCCTCTCTGTCGGTGCCTCGGAACTGGTTGGGCGACTCTGGTGTTCAGAGAGGAATACCTCATAAGACTTAGGTTAAGATTTCTTCTTTCAGTGATAAAATCGACCTTTGAAACTTACTAAGCCTCTTGCTCTCTAGACTTAGGGTCACCGTCGGTGTTCAGGGAACAAGCTTTTGGTGGTGTTTCTGGGGCCCCTACCTGGTGGCCTTTGGAGACCATGGAAAAGAAGAGCATGGGGATGTTGTGGGCCGCAAGAGGCTGGGACTCTGACTTCTTAGGTCTCTGGAGGATTGAGGAGAGTCAGTGGCACAGAGGCAGCACCCTCCATCTGGAAGCCTCTATCGTTTTCCACTCAAGGTCCTGAGGCCCTGATCGACATATTTCCTGATTTCTTCTCTCTTTTGAGTAAAGTTTGGAAATAATGAATTGTGATAGTTGTCTATTGTTCTCAAGATCTGTGGTACCTTTTCTCTAAAAGGAAAAAAACATCACATTATTTCAACGAAGGGAACATACGAAGGTGGTAAGGATTCTGTGAGGTTTTCAGTGAAATCTTGTGCCAACTCGCTGTATTTGTCCCCCAGAGAGGAGTGGGCAGCAGTCGCGGGCTTCCTCCCTCCGTGGGGCACAGCCGCTGGGCATGGCTTCCCCAGCCTTCGCTCCAGGATCCCCTGGAAGCCTTCAGGCTGTTCCTCCTTACAGAAGAAGCCCGGGTGGTTTTAGACTTATCGGGACTTCTGAAGCTGAAGAACTTCCCTGGGCAGAGGGCCCACCCGTGGGGTGACAGTGGAATGCTGCCTGGAGAGAGGATAAAGGGTGGCAGGAACCAGCCTTGGGGAAGTTTCCCCCAGGCTCTTCCGGCTTTTCTCTTTCTTTTTCCATTTGTAACTTTTTAATTGTAGTAAAACACATGAAATGTGAAGTTTGCCATCCTAAGTACATTGAGGTGCACAGGACAGGGGCACTAAGTGCAGCTGCACTGCTGTGCAACCATTCCTACCATCTCCAGGACTCTTCATCTTCCCAAACCGAACCTCTGTCCCCACGAGTCACTAACTCTGCGCAGCCCCCAGCACCCACCCTTCTACTTCCTGTCTCCATGGATTTGGCTACTGTCTGTACCTCTGTAAGGGGAATCAGATGTGTTTGTCCTCTGACGGGCTCATTTCACTTTGAGGGTGTCCTCAAGGCTCCTCCACATGGTAGCACGTGTCAGCACTTCCTTCCTCTTTAAGACGACTGCCACTCCACGGTGCGTGCAGAGGGCATGTCTGTGCAGTCATCCCTCAATGGACACTGGGGTTGTTTCTGCCTCGGGTGCTTATAAATGATGCTGCTGTGAATGTGGGTGTCCTTCATTCTGTGTGTTAAAAGAATAAAAAGTAAGCCCTTCCCAGGGTGGGGGACACTGACTGTGCCGAGTGTCTAAAACTGGCCCCTGAGACAGACTCACCGTGCAGGGCTGGGGGTGGCTGTGATTGGCAGACAGCCGACCTTGGGGCCTTCCCCCACCAGCAGGCCTTGTGTGTTTGGGTGTAGGGGAGGGTCCTGCAGGGTGGGACCCAGGGCTGCAATGGGGCTGTCCATGACAAACAGAGAAGAGCCTTCTCCCTCTGCGTCTGGAGGAATTGCTGTCGCCTCACAGCACCAGGGCCTCCCTGGGCTTCCACCCCTGTGTCGGTGGCAGAGAAGGGCACCTGTTGTGGCTGGGGCAGGCTCCTTATCAAAGGCGGTCGGGGAGCCAGATGGTCCGTGTCAGAGACCTGGCTCCTCCGCATGCTGCCTCCGGCGCAGCTTGCTGTTTGTCTAACCTTCAGTTTCCTCATTTGGAAAACAGGACGATGACCCCAGCAGTCAGCTCATAGGGTGGTGGTTGGAATAAAATGTGACGACGTTTGTGAAGAGCTCCCCATAACGTTTGGCCCAGAGTACCATCTCAATAAAGATTTATCCTTTGTCATTTTTATTGTTTTTGCTTCTTTGAGACTATAGAAGCCAGAATTGACTAAGTCCTTTGGACAGATTAATTGCTGTGGGTCATCTCATATCCTAGGAGATGAGAGAGTAGAAAAGTATGTTTGTTTGCTTTTCAAGATCAGTGTAGAATTATTGAATGGCGAGGCAGTGAAGGGGACCCAGGTTTGCCTGTGAGTCTCTCTCTCCTTGACAGTGGCCGCCTGCAGGCAGGAGGGGGCCTGACTGCCCTGAGCGTCCAGGGTGGAGGTGGCCACAGAACACATGCCCACCGAAGAGCTGAAGGCTTCGGGCCTGGGCCCTTCCCTTCCTCCTGCTCTCACCTTGATTTGACCTTGCCGGGTCCCAGCAGTGATCAGCAGGACTTTTCCCTGAATCTCCTTACCCACGGCCACTCTCAGCACTGAGGGGGCATGTTTCAGTGGGGTTGGAGATCTGGGGTCACAGGGGTGATTTTGTTAAGCTGCTGAAGTTTTCTGGGGATTGAATCATCTGATACTTGGAGACAAGAAAACCCGGAGCAGGCCTAGATCCCTGACCTTGCATCACGAGGGCCCCCTCACAGCCCTGTCCTGACCCTGAGCCCAGGATTTCCCTGTCTCCAAGTCTAGAAGCGGGGCCAGCCGCGGCTGCTCCCCAGCGAGGCCGCCCCTGGCACCTGTTGTGTTTCCCCAGCAGGGGGATTGGCAGCTTTTGTTCTTCGTCCAGCAAAGGTGGGCACCATGTGGAAGGTCACTGTCCTGAGGCCCAGCTAACATCTCAGTGTCAGTTCCCACCTCTGCCCACCCAGCGGCACGCTAGGAAGAACACCAGCCTTACTGCCCAGGTGAAGTGCCCAGCGTGGCTCTCCTTACAAGTCAGTTAGCGTCTCTAAACCTCATTCCGCATCTGAAAAGAAACAGGCTGTTAATTCCTTCACGGGGCGCATAGGAAAAGAGGCTTGAAGGACCTGGATCTAGGGGACTGAAGGCTCAGACAATGCCCTCCCTATCTCTTTCTCATTACCCAGGCCTGCGACCTGGACCCTGACCCCAGTTGCTCTTATATTTTTGGTCATCTCCAGGGCTCCCAGGGTCTGCGTGCTCTTCCATCTCCCCTCAGAGCAATCTTCCTGAGTCTCAAAGACCCATCCCCTTCATAAAGCCTTCCTCCCTGCCCAGCTTGGGCAGAATCATGGCTGTCTTCTTTGTGTGTCAGAGTCCATTTGTAAATCCAACAGAAGAGCATTTCTCTGGAATGCCCAGAACCTGGCCTTTTCTGTATTATTAGTGTTTCTGGAGGTTAGACATTTTTAACTGCAATGTAATCCAAAGGTACTAAAGGGTTCTTTAGCTGATTAAAATAGATATTTACACACCCATACCATGTGCACAAATGCAATTCAGCATTTAATTTAGTCCAACATTTCCATTATTACCAAAACAGATCCTCTAAATGGCCAACAGTCTCCATTCCTGCTTATGGGAGACCACCCCTGCCATCTGCAGGCATACCAGGCACTGGGCCTGGGGAGCATCATGGACTGTTGTTTGTAGCTTAGCTGAACACATCGTTTTGTGCCCCTCACCAAAGCCAATTTCCTGTCTGTTTTTTCCCTGATATCATAGAAATGTGATTAATAGTTAACAAAAGAAGCTCTTTCCTGTTGTCTCACATTTGGATGAAACCCCAGAGTTGAGGACAAAGGATGATCAGGACCTTCACATTCAACAGAGAAGTGTGAATCCATCCATGGAAGGTAGGACATGTCCAGTGGCCTAGCAATGCGTGGGGGAGGGCCCATGGGGGAAAGGGTTTGGGAGAAGGGAGATCAAGAGAGGTGGTCTGTACAGATAGTTCTGTAGAGACGAGCAAGGAGAGAATGTAAGAAGAGGAGGGAAGCCACTCGCCATCCAGACAGATGCATGTGAAGCTCCATAATGGTAGCACCCTACCAAACTGAGCTGTTCCATAAATAGTCATTACCAAAAAAAGGGACAATCATGAAAGCATCTGCCCAGAGTGAGTCTCTGCTTTCAGTTTTAGACTGGGTTATTCAATTTCCTCCTATATTTCTGTGATAGCATGCATCACTCTGCAAAGTAGGTATTTTTTACTCCTTCCTGAACCATGACTCAGGGCTTCTGCTGCTTTGCGCTGCATCAGGCACTGGGGATGAAGAGATAAAAGGGCCATGTCTGTCTCAGTGAGCCCAGGCCAGCATGGGACACATAAAATCCAACAGCTGTAGGCCCACTGGACACCTGTAAGGGCAGAGTACTTTTGAGACACAGAAGACAGGTCCTGAGCCAAACCTGGAGTGGGCAGGGGAGGCTTCTGGGAAGAGCAGATTCAAAGCTGATTCCTTTTCAACAATTCCAGTAGGAATTGTCAGGAAACAGAAACAAGCACCTGCATAGACCTGGAGCAGCAAAAGCCATGGAGGTGGGGGGTGAGCTGGGCCATGTGGCTGGAGTGGGAAGTGTAAAGAGAGCAAGTGAGTAGAGGAAGGAGTGATGAGTTGAGGGTGGATGCCATGTCTTCCCTTAGCCTCGCTCCAGATTCCCTTCTCATGGAGCTAGGTTAACCCCTTCCGCTGTAGATAGGACTGCGAAGGTGTTTGGCGTGGTGGGAGGGCATTGCTGAAGGAACGTGTTGCAGTAGCTTGGGGCATGGATGCTGTGGGCTGGGGTGGAGAGGAGGGTTGCTAAGTCTAGAGGCGGGGAAACCAGGTGGGCTGCAGCTGCATGAATGCAGAAGAATGGGCCTGAGCCGCGGATACGGTAATGGGCGCGAAGCAGATGAGGCTCAGAAGCAGGCATTACTTATCCTACTTACAGAGGAGAGAGATGGTTTTCGAAAAGAATAGGAAACTTATCTGGGGTCCCCATATTAAATTAGATCATTCCATGCTTACGCCTATGTTCTTTGGAGAGGAAGAGGTGGAGAAAAGGTCAAGCGAGGCAAGAGGAATAGAACTGAAGGAAGACTACACATAATTTCATCAACATGAGCATAGATTCCCCAGGGAGTCCACACATTTGCTGAGAGCCTTTTGCATGTGTAAGAGTGAAAGGAAGGGGACAAGTGCCTGTAAAACTGGATGCAGCCTTTGGTTCTTCCCTTTGGTGACCCAGCCTTTCCAGCTCCCTATGATTTGACTATTGTTTTCATGGTATCAGATGTCTGTCCTAACACAGGGCAGCAGCGTGGTCTGTGCTGTCTTGATGTCAATGTGCTTCCCTGCTGCCGCAGAGCATCCTTCTGCTCCATGGCCATCAAATGATCCTAAACTGTAAAATCCTAATGATATTCCCCGAACCCTAGAAAAGTGTGTGTGTATATGTTGTTGTTTTTTTTTCCCCCAGAGAGTTACTTATTTGGAAATGAGCTTCTGGAGGGGCAAGCTGTCAAGAGGGGAAATCCACCGTTCACTTTGCTAGTCATTACTTTTTAATCTCGGTATACTTGCACTTTGAATTATCATCATAATGTGTCTCTGGAGGGAGGGAAGCCCCGAAACACTTAAAAGCTATAATGGTCTGCGATAAAAATAATGAGCTGAAAAAAAACCCTTCAGTTAAAAAAATATGTTTTTCCTTAAATGGTAAAATCCATTAGAAATCAATGGAAAGGAACCCCCATTCACTGCACACCTTTTACAGACCAGATACATTGCATATCACTCTCAGAATCATTCTCAAAACAGGACTGTGAGGTAGAGGATATTGCTTCCAGTTTTAAAAGGTGGACATTGAGGCCCAAGAGATTTTTGCTGATGTGCCCAGGGTCAAGCTGTTGTAAAACAGACCCATGTGACTCCATAGCAAATGATCTTATCATGCTTTGGACTGAGTCCAGACCAGGGCTATTGTCACACGGCAGGTTGTCGGTTTATGGGTTTAGCTGCAGAGGAGAAATTTAGGTTGGACACAAGGAAGAACATCCTAATTATTAAATGGTGGAATGGATGGATAAATTATAGATGATTTTACTTATTAATTTGGTACCAGTATGGCTCTATCATTACTAAAATTACTTATTATGTGCTATGCATTGTTATATCAGATGTTTCAAAGTTTGACACCTTCCAGTTCTTACAAACCCTATGGAGAAGGTGTTATAATTAAGGAGCCTGAATCTCAGAGACACCCACCGACGTGCTCAAGATCACACCATTTGAATACAGCGCTGTCCGCCCTGAGAACGTGTGTCCTTCGCCACATCAGGAGGGGCTGAACCTGCACTTTTCTGCCATGATGACAGGAGGGTGAAGGGAATAATCCCATCAGTTGTCCATCAAGCTTTTGTTTTCTAAAAGCAAGATGGTGGCAGTTCAATGATAGTTTCTAAATAATAAAACAATGTAAGATTAGATGTCGACCTACTTACCAGGGCAGAACCTGGGAGAGACATGGGTGCTGGGAAGAGGGTTTCAAGGAAGGAACTTCTTACTTTTCTGTAAGGAAAGGATGACACCTGCAGCTTCAAGAGCAGATTCAAAGCTGATTCCTTTTCAACAATTCCAGTAGGAATTGTCAGGAAACAGAAACAAGAGCAGAAATGCATTGCATATCACTCTCAGAATAATTCTCAAAACAGAATAATTGCATATCACTCTCAGAATAATTCTTGGAATAGGACTGTGAGGTAGATGATACTGCTTTCAGTTTTAAAAGGCAGAAATTGAGGCTCAAGAGATTCTTACTGATGTGCCCAGGGTCAAGGTGTTGTATAAAACAGACACAGGGAGGTGTCCTCTTCTCCTGAAGACCAAGGGCTCCACACCCTCAGGAGCCCCAAGGAAGGTGCTCGACAGAAGCCTCCCTCCCCGCCTCCTGCTGCCATCAGTCCCGCCACGACCAAGTTAATGTGCCTCCTCTGCTCGGTCCCCACGGCCACGGCCCTGCGTTAGCCTCATCTCCTTCCTCCCCTACCTCTTGCCTCCAGGATCTTTCCGTGGGAATCAGACCCCCATTTTGCTGCCAGGCTCATCTTCTTATTTTTTATAGTTAATTTTTTAGTATGTTATTCAATAAAATACACACACACACTCATTCTACAAAGCCTGGAAGATAAAAAAAGAAAAATAATCCCAGAGAAAAAGCAAAATTAGATTTTGGATTATTTCCTTCCAGTTTTTATGATGTGAACATCTTTTTGGTAGCTGGAATTAAATATCAGTTGTTACTTGTGTTGGAGGGTCACCGGAGGCCAAAGAGGTGTAACAGCAGGGGGTGGGGCCAACCAGAGAGGCCTTCACCCCCCTCTTGGAGGGAATCAGGACCCAGGGCATTAAAGTTATGTGTTCTCTTGCATGTCCAGCCAGAGAGCCCCTCGACCAGGTGGGGAACCTCCCAGTGAAAGCCCATTATTTGTTCACAATATTTTCTTGAATTCATCCATGCAAGAAAGTTATACTTCCACTGATAGAAGTTCTCCCCTCCCAATTTGCTTTGGAATTAAAATGTAAGTGGAAGTGATGGGCACCAAGTCCAGTGAATGTTTTAAGGTGGTTCCCTATCTCTTTCTTCTGTCCCGAGTTGGGTTTGTTCTGGATAGTGGCTGCTCCTTAGCCCTGGAATGAAGAGGTTTGGAACAGAGATGTGCCCCATTTACAGCTTGAGTTGAACTTGACTGTGAGCAAGAAATAAACGTTTGTTTTTGTAATCCACCAAGATTCTTTGGGGGTGGGTGAAATTTATTTCTGCAGCATAAACCTAAGCTGACTGACAGGCCTTTGTTGCATCGGGCGGGATGGACACATACCCCGGGCAGATCTAAAAACTGAAGACCAGGAAAATCGGGATGAAACATTTGAGTTAGGGAGCTCAAAGATATGAGGATATAAGAGTATATATCCTTATGGGGATATAAGAGTAGAGCATGTTCTTGTTCAAGTGGGAATTACCCTGAGGAAGGAGTCCAGAAGAGACACTATTGACAATGTGAGGCATCATTTCTCTTGTGCTTCCTGTGGGCCAGCAGCCCGGCTAAGGGAGATTATAGGCATTATATCATTGCATCTTCCCCCATGTTCTAGAAGGCACATGTCCCTTATTAGGAGCATTTCAGATCAGGACGTTGTTGAGGGCTTGGAGTTTAGTAATTTAACACCCTCACGTGGCTCGCACATGGTAAAGCTGTAATTCAGATGCGGGTCTCTCTCTTCAGCATCTGCCTATTTCAACTCATAAGGGTGGATTCCCAGCCAAATTACCCTCAGGGCTGCTGATGCAAAGATACCTCCTGGACAGGACAGCGTGGGGAGGGTGGGGAGAGTGGCAAGATTCGCTACAGCAAATCACTCCGCTGGTAGAAGAGAAAGCGCTGGTCTCTCCTCTTTCATTTTGAGGGAAACTCCTCAAAGAAAGGCTTGGTGGGTTTGCACAGCTGCAAAGGTGTAGGTCTGAAGTTACAAGTGAGGCAGGAGCTTAGAGAAATTTAAATGACAAACTCTTATATTCTCAACAACTTTTTTTTCTGATCGTAAAAGTAAAACACCTCCTATTACAGAATTGGTTGAAGCTCAGGTGGAAGAAATACAACAAAAAGTAGCTTATGCAAGAGGAAGAGGTTTGGGGAAGACACTGGGGTAGGTCACAGAACCCGGAGACTGGAACGTGGAGGGGCCCCCAGACGGCTGGACGCCAGACCCTGAAACACAACAGAATCCCTTCTGACCTGCTCTTGGCTCTGCTTCTTTGGAAAACAGTTTTCTTGTCTGTTCTTGTCTGTTCCAGCCTCGTCCAGCGGCCAGCTCTCAAGCTCCCATGCCTTATGTTTCAGCCACCTGGAGACAGACGGTTTCATTTCCTTTCCAAAGCTCTGGGAGAGGACTTGGATTTGGGGCATTGTATTCGAGTGTCTACACCTGAGCCATTCACTGGGGCCTGGGCTGTTGGCATTTTGCACACACACAGCAGTGCCTGCGTTCCTGGGTCAATGAGGTGGGAAGTTCAAAAGAAGAGCTGAGGCCATGAAGGCTCAGCCTGCATGTGCTCTGGAGAATGTTTGGACAAAACAAAAAATAGTAACAGAAGCGGAAGACACAAAGGGTCCTGCCTCCTGGAGGCCACTGGTTGGCATAGGCTTGTGTATTTCTTGATTACATTTTTTGAATGCATGTGCCACCACGACTGAAACCATATCACACATACTCATTAAAGCACAGTTATCCGAGACAAATTCTGGGTCTCAGATGGAAGATGATAGGAAGTGGGGTTTACTGTCAGATAATGTGTTCATCACTTTGACCAAATGAAAACCAAACTCAAAGCAAAACACAAAAATTCAAGGCATTGGTTATAAATTTCAGAGGTGCAGCACGTGTACATATACAAAGGCTTCTCTTCAAAGCACTAAACTTAGCATGTCATCCCCCTGGTAACTCTTTGTTGCCTCTTGAAAAAAACCCCAAACTCTTTGACACAGCAAATGTGGCTTCTGTCCCTGGACTCTGCCCTTTTACCCTGGCCTCCTCCCGAAACTCAGTTGACTGGGGTTCCTCCATTGTTTCATTTATGTACTCACTTATCACACATTTACTAAAGTAGATACTGGAGACATAGATATGAGTGTGACACCCTTTTTGTTTAGGGACTTTACCGCTCAGCAGGGGAGGAGGGTGAGTAATCAGGAAATGCCTGAAGATCAGTAATTGCTGAGATGGAGGGAAGCCCCTGGCCTGTGGGCATGCAATACCTCGACCTTGACAGGGCCAAAGTGGGAAAGGTCACTTGTAACTTGATTTGGGTCACAGAGCCAAGAACTGACAAATTCCAGACTCCTTCTTTTCCAATTTTTCCAGGAAATTGGTACCTAAATCATTGTGTCACTTCCCCTGTGGCTTTTCTTCCTCTTGACTGCTCATTTCTGAGCCTTGTCCAGCTCCCACAAGACAAGCACAGGAAAGAAACAAGAGCGCCTTTGTGCCACGGCCACTTCTACCCTGCTCTCCTGTGCCCTTCCAGCTGGTGCCCACCGGTGGGCCTGGCAGTCCCCGCTGCAGTTCCTCCAGCCCCCTCCACTCCTTTGTCAACAACCTCTAACATCGCCCCATTTAATGAGTCGGGCCCACCTACAACGTGTCTGGGCCGACTCCATCGTCAGAATTGACATGTCACTTTTGCAGTTGTTGAGCTGCCTTCTGTGTGTATAACTGCAAAAAGGATCTTTTCCCTTTTGCATCTGCTGCTTAGTCAGTCATGGAGCCACTACAGGAAAATGCCTCGAATCAGTGAAATTATTTATGGAGAACACTTAGTGCCTCTGCCGAGGTGTCTGTGCCCAGGATGTTCTGACTGTAGCAGAGAAAAGAAGCCCCTGGTCTTCAGATGAACTAGGGAAGGGGTGATCGGCGGAGTTGGGCAGGTGCCTAGAGGATGGTGTGTGTGTGTGTGTGTGCATGCCTGTGGATGTGTGCTCATCTGTGTGTGCATGCACTTGTGTGCAGATGTATTCACAGAGATAATACAGAGATAAAAAAAGTGGGCCTGGGGTTGTGCTTGCATGAAGGTGGTTGTGCATCGCAGATGTGTCAGGCAGGAGAGAATTCACTTGCTCATACATTTATTCACCAACAGCAAAATATGCTGGATTCTGACTCTGCCAGGTTCTGAGACAGCACTGGGAATTCAAAACTGAGTAAATTGAGATTTCTACTCCCAAGCAATACACACAGTCAGCAGCAGGGTTTCTCAACCTCAACATGAATGACCTTTTGGGCCAGCTGATCCTTTGTTGGGGTGGGGGGCTGTCTTGAACCCTGCCAGGTGTTTAGCAGCATCTTCGCCCCCGCCTGCTAGATGCTAGGTCACGGGGGCCGGGAGGCCTGCTTTGGGCCATCCTGTGGACTGTGGTTTCCAAGGGACTCTGCCTGCATGCCTCCCATTAATTATGGACAAATGAAGAGCTTGTGGCTTGTACCAGTGGGTCATTAAATCAGAGGCAGGGTGGACTCAATTACGTGTCTGCCAGTCTGGGTCTGGTGGACGCTCCCCACTCCTCTGTCAACCACACAATAAAGATGCCTAATGACAGAGGGCTAGTGGGTAGCCACCCTACCCTCCATATTCTCATCCTCTTCCTGTGGCCGTACAGGCTTCTATTTCAGGCCCTGTGTCTGCTTCACATCCTGTTCCCACCATAGCCTTGCGCGACCCCTCCGCTTGGCTCAGGCGATGAAGTCATGCCAGGGACATTTTGCTCTCAGGCCAGAGGGGCGAGGTCGCCAGCTCTGGGCAGGGGTCAGGTGTCACTGGTCAGACACTGGGGGGAAAAGGATAGACAAAGGAAAGAAGAAAAAATTAGAAAGCTGACTCTCCTGTCTACTTAAGGAATATTCTAAATGTTAATTTAGAAGCTAAAAATGCCCATTTTCCCTTGGGCATTGTTCACTTCTAATAGTTATCTATGCTGTACAAATCTATACTGTCCCCCTGGGGCCTAGAAGAGCTATTTGCACCTTAAATGAAAACAAAATGCAGCTTGTAAATATTTTGATTTTTCCTGAACTGGCCTGTGGGTCAGCAAAGGCTGTTCAGAACTAGGAAGCACCAGGAGGCAGGGTCTGGAAAGAGAACAAGCTGGTCGGGGGCAGGTCTTTGTCCTTTGTAAGTCAGGCTGTTTATCTCCCATCTGGTCCCTTAACTGCTGGCTAGTGTGTCCCAACAGTGCTTGAGGGAGACAAGGGCTGCGGTCAGGCTGCTTCTCAGGCCAGCACACAGCAGGGGAGGAAGGGAACGAGGGTAGTTTCCAATGGCTGCTGAGTACATCGCCACAAGCTTAGTGGTTTCAGACACCAGTTTACCCTCTCACAGTTCTGGAGGAGGGAAGTCTACATTCGAGGGCTGTGTTCCTTCTTGAGGCTCTAAGGGAGAACCGCTTTCTTCCCCTTCCCAGCTTCTAGAAGCTGACTGCTGCCCCTTGGCTCATGGCCACAGCCCTCTGACCTCTGCTTCCATTGTCAAATCACCTCTGGTTCTGAGCCTCCTGCTTCCCCCTCCTGAGGACCCTGTAACCACATCTACCCCCACCTAGGATCCAGGATAATCTCGTTTCCTCAGGATCCCTGCCTGATCACATCTGCACAGTCCCTCTTCCCGTGTAAAGTCACACGTTCATAGGTTCTGGGGATTAGGATGTAGGCGTCTTTGAGGAGCCTTGACTCAGCTTACCAGGGAGGGTCATTTCCAGAGAGCCTCAGGTAGAGGCTGGGAGAACCTTCTCTCAGTTTTAAAGCCCAGAGGGTCCAGGCTGACCCTCGCTAGTGGGGGCAGCCTTTCCCGCCGTCTTGTTTTCCCCCTGGGTCCTCCATGTCTCTGGGGTGGGTCCAGGAGCCAGGCCTCTCTCCCTCCAGCCCGCTGCATCGGGCTCAGATACAGGCCGTGGGATGGTCCACCGGAGGGCTCGGACTTGGAAACCTAGGACTGGCTCCTCATTCTCCACCCCGCTCTGGACCTCAGCAGTTCCCCGTGGTTCATTTCTTCATCAACATAGTCAATGAATGTTGAAGGCACAGGCCGCACTCGCCTTTCATATGCCACTGGCTCCTTCCAGCTGGCTGCCAATTCTCTCCTGTGCAGTCCAGCTCCCTGCCTTCCAGCCGGTACCTGGAGCCAGCAGAGAGTTCCTTCTAGGCCACAAATCTGAGCCTGCCAGGCCCTGCTTCCCCTGGTTCTAAGGCCCCTGTGGAGGATGACACAGAGTCTGCATTCCGGGGCTTTCTGGCCAAGGTCACCCACCCTTTGATCTCTACGTCCCACCTGGAGGTTGCCTCCGTCTGGCTTCTTCCTCTACATTCCAGTGGTACCCCACATATTATTGGATCCCTATTCTGACAGCAACATCAGGACTTCCGACCACTGATTATAAAGAGGGTCTGGGGCTGATGCCAGCGTCTTTGCTGACTGCCGGGGGCAGATTTCTCCTGCCGAGCCTCTGGGCTGGGGAGGTGGGTCTGACCAGGTGTTAGGGTCCTGTGGTCACCAGGGGCTGGGTTTGCTGGTGAGAATTACTGATGCAGCTGCGTCTGGAGGCAGCTTGATCTCATGTGTGGACCAGAGTCCATCACTAACCAGCTCTGCTGTGACCATGGACAAGCCACTCAACTCCTTCACCTGGGAAGAAGGGTTCATGATGCTCACCTGGAATGAGCTTCCTGGGCCCTGGCTCTAACTGCTTTTTCAGCTGTCAGGAGAAAAGGCTCAGTTTCTTCATCTCAGCAAAGGAAAGTTTAGAAGGGTTTTTGCGATGAATAGAGTTAATATGTACACAGTATTTGGTACCTGGAAGGTGCTCTCGAAGCAGGAGTTATTAGTGCAAAATGGTGTTTGTTGCTCTCATTGCTGTTTGGTATCCTGCCACTTGGCCTGAGCCTCTACAAGCAATGGGCCTTTTAAAGCAGTCCTTACCATGTCTGTCCGGTGGGGCCTTTCTAGGTGTCCAACGGCCGCAGCAAGAGTGGCTCTGATTGTGTCTGAAGCAATAAGACAAGTATGCCTGGGTCTAGTTATCCGCATATTTGCCCTTTTTTTTTTTTCTGCAGACTTTGAGTGAAGGGACAGACTTCTTTCCCAGCTTCCAGGGATTCATCTGTAAAAAGGGGACATAATAGCAGCACCAATTCACCAAGTTATTATGAGGACCCAATAGGAAGGTGTTTACCAAATGTAACCTGTTACAATAGTGCCTGGACAGAGCAAGTGTTTAAAAAGCATAAATTTTTATTGTAAGTGAAATAAAATATCTAAGTAAGATTGACAAGAGTTAACAAGACTTAAGCCAGAATGGCTTCTCATTTGCATACAGTCACACGAAGACTATTAAATAATGTTTACTATGTATCTCTAATCCTGGGAGACCACTGGAGGATAAAGAGGGAGGCTCGTATCTGTTTGAAAGAAAGGATCAATCATAACCGGGCAGGAAGGATGTAGTGTTACATTTTTTAAAAGGACTTGGAACTGACATCAAATAGGACCCACATCATGGCATTCAGTAAAATGGTGTCACTTAAATAGATCAGGACTTTTGCCGGCCTTCCACCCAGACTCTCTCTCATTTTCCATTTCACAGCTGAGGAAACAGTCTCAGAGATGCAAAGTAGTTGCTTACACAAAGCCAGTGGGTGACCAAGACCTGGCCAGGCCCTCACTGCATCTCCCCTCCTGGGGCATTTGCAAAGCAGGTAAATATTTTTGCTCTCCTCATTACAAATATCAGGGAAATGAATGTAGTATCAGCTGGAGACCGTAAATAAGCCCATTTTCCTGATGTCCCTTGCCCCTGGGTTATTAGCAACATGCATTCACATATTGAACAAAGATAGAAAGCTTTCCTTTCTTCTTCAGTGAGGGTCTTTCCTGCTCCAGCCCTTGAATTTGATTCTGAATCACCAGGCGAAGGAGATTCCGAGAATAGGCATTTCAGGGGTCCGTTTGAAGAGGGGTGGAACAGGAGGGTGGGAGATGACCCTGCCTGGCCTTGGTGAGGGGGTCAGGGTCTGGGGTGGATTACAGGGAGGCATCATGAGGTTGAGAGCCCTCGGCCCGGGTAGGACCTCAGATTCCACCCCCAGGTCCCCGCAAGCAGCCCAGGGCCTCTGTAGCTCTGGCCTCAGTGTGTGCTGACCACCTGCCTGAGCCCACAGCTCTGCGTTCCTAGTTAACCATGCCGGGAGGGTCAGCGCAGCACTGGACAGCTCTGATCTGCCAGTGACTGTTCTGGAGGCTTCCTCAGACTTCCTGTCAGGTGCATGAGGGGTGTTGGAACAGGTGGGCTGCTCTTAACCTCTTTTTAACCCCTTTCCTCTCCCTGTCTTGATGCTGACCTCCTTGGCTATTTAATTTTTGCTCCTCCCCCTGTCTTTTTTGGTCTTTGTTTTGCCCTTTAGAAGCAATGCTGCCCACTATGACGGCTGTGGGACTGGATTCCTGTGATGAAAAATACGGCGGTCCTTTCCCAACACCTAAGAAGGGATCCTAGATCAACAGAGGTGAGGCTTAGAACCTCACCCCCCCTGTTCTGAGAGAAATCTTCTGCATACATGGATGTTTTGTTGCCCTGGTCTAGCTTGGATTAACACATAGTCTACAGGCACACACCTGATCATCTACATTTGCTCTCTTACAACACTAAACTATGTTTTCTACCTTTATCTTGTATCTACCTACCACTTCAGCATTTTATTAAAAAAAATAATAATAATAATAAAGGGAGAAATGTGGGATCCACATATAAATCAAGTATAAAAACCAAATGAGTATTCATATTTGAACTGACTGTTTATAGTTCATAACGCATGAGCAAAACCAAAAGTTTCTGTGATGACTGCCCTTGTACTGTTCACCATGTAACTTATTCACTATGTAAGAATTTGTTCTCCATGTAAGAACTTGTTTGTTATGCCTCAGAAGATTGGAGACTGACGAAAATTAGGCTTGGGGTGGATTAATGATTGTGCATTGAGCATTGACTCCCCTATACAGAATTTTATTGTCGTCAACAACCATTTGATCAATAAATATGAGAGAAGCCCTCACAAAAAAAAAAAAAAAAAAGGACAGACTTCCAATGGTAAAATAAATAAGTAACCGGGATGTAATGTATAGCATAAGGAATATAGTCAAGATATTGTAACAGCTTGGTAGGGTGATAGCTGGAACCTAGAATTATGTATATAAATGTTTTATCACTGTGTTGTACACTTGAAACTAATGTAATGTAATACTGTGCGTCAACTACCCTTCAATAAAAAATAATTATCAAAAAAAAAAAAGAAGGGATCCTAGAGTCACTCAAAAGAGGCAATGCCTGCTTGTGGAGCACAGGGCTTTATAGGAAACTGGCAACCACATTTAAACTTGATGCTGAAGTCGCAGAGTAAAAAAATGAATGCCTTAATATATAAATGAAATTAATCAAATCAAAAAAATTAAGATTATATGCACACACAAACAGTACTAAAATATTACTAAGTATTTAAATATACATATACTTCCATTAGTAAAATATTAACATCATAATAAAGACCAGACCACAGATAACCAAATGTCAGTGGTATTTATTATATCTGAAAATGGCAAAACACCAATCATACAGTTAGTTAATTTTAAATAATTACTTAATTAAAAAATTAATCATACAATTAAGATCCACTTAGCACCCCTCTGTGCCCCAGAAACAGTTTGGGAGCCTCAAATTGAAGGCTGGAGGGGATGTTTATAAATATGTTTTTATAGTAATTAGCATTCCTTCCCAGTTATTACTAGCTCTGCCCTCTGCTAAGTTTGCACTCCTAACTTATCTGGGTTGGCCCTGTGACTGGCCTCGGTCAGTGACATGCGAGCAGAAGTGACAATAAGTGTGGGCAGAAACTTTACATGACCCTGAGCAATTCGCTGTGTTCCTTCTGGCTGCCAGTGACTGGCCATGAATCAGGCAGCAGCCCCTGCTCGTGCCTCAGCCTGGAGTGAAGGCCACGTGGAGCAGAGCCCCAGGCCCACCCTCTAGGGACACCTAGTGTAAGAGGGGAGTAAATCTCGGTAGGTTTAAGCCACCAAGATTCTGCACTGTTACACAATGCAACCCAATCTGTGCTGACAGACGCAGCGCGTTATGCTATCTTGCAGATTCCAGTTCCTACTCTAAGTGTCTGTCTCCTGATCACGTATTTATTGGCCTTTGTGATTTCCAGCTCCCCTCCTCCGAGCAGGCAATCATAGCTGGTAGCCTAAGGCACCTCATGCACCTTGTCCTCTTTTCCTGTCCTAGAAGCTGGGGAAGTAGATCCTAAGTTTGTCTGTGCTCTGCCTCCATAACGAATTTCTGCTCGGACCCTTCCAGCCCACACCTCAGTTTCCTCCGTGTTATTCCTGTCAGTAAGTTTTAGAAGTGTTGTAAGTATATTCTCCTCAACACCCTTGACTTCCAGCATCGCTGAAAACAGAGAAGTAAAAGTACATAAAATTTCCCCTGAGGGAGTTTGAATTTTTAAAGGAATTATTGTGGTTTCTTAATTTCCTGGTGACGTGAATTTCCCACAGACGTGTTCCCACAGTCAACTTTGTTAATATGTCTTTTTCACCATCCAGGTTACTGTGGTTGGGTCTGGGGCAGAGTTAGCCCAGCAGCCCAGTAAGGATTAGCCAGCATTTGGCACTTAATGAGTTCCCGAGAGGTCCTAGCTCTGGACTCCCCTGAAATCAGGAGCTGGAACACTTGTGTCTATATCGTTTTCTGGAAGGAGATCTCAAGGAACAGGAGAGAGTGGAGCAGGGACGGAGGACATGCCCCCATGGGGGCTGTGCGGTGGCTGCTACGAGCCAGATGCTGTGCTCCTCCAGGTCCTTCGGAGCCACACTCAGGCTGCTGCCCGGAATTGTCAGCAGGCTGCACAGGTGGCGCTTGCCTTCCGCCTCCCGCCTCCCACCTCTCCACCTTTATTTGAGGGCACTGCTCAGGGCTGCTCACAGTCCTAGTGTCTGAACTGCACTTGTCCACAGGCCAGGAGGGTGTCACTGAAGGAGAGGTGCACCTATAAAATGGGGACCCTGCATACTCAAGGCCAGATTCTGTGGGCTCAGTGTGAGCCAAGGCCCCCAGCAATGTCTGCACGGGCTGCAGCTGAAACCTAAGGTCAGGCTGAGGACGTGAGTCAGGGTCACAGGTGTGTCTGCTCCCGTGTTCTGATGCGATTTACAGCAAGAACACGTGTGTCCGGTGTTCTTACACAGCACCATCTTCCTAGAGACAGCCCGTTGCCATCCCTGTGGCTGATGTGAGAGAATGCGGGTGAGGTGGGGGTATCATAGACACTCCGCAAGGTGACAAATGCAACTTACACTGGCTGCCATTTGGAACCATCAGATCCTGAACGTTCTCCTCGATGGGGGAGACTGAGGTAATAGGGCAGACTTTTCAGGCCCTGTTTCCCTGGCATTTTTCTCACTCTTCTCTCCAGTCCCCTCGGGCCGATGCCCACTCCTGGTTCCACCTGGGCTTGGACCCCCTTCCCTGCTCAGGGGCCCCACAGATGGGATTCTCTCTTAGTACGTGAGGTCCAGGTAGAAGGGCTTCTCCTTCTGCTCCGGGGCAGGAGGAATCAGGCGCCCTGAAATGCAAATGCACCCCCACATAAGATGTCCCAGCCACACCGAGGCGAAGGACCAGAATTGCCACTGGCAGAGCAGCTGCTGTGTTCTTGTTTCTTTTTTGCAATATGCTGTCTGTAGGAGAGGAATTGATTTTTGAAATAAACATATGCATGGGGCCACTACTGGGCTTGGCAAATGCCTCTCCCCCCTGTAGAGCTGTCAGAACCAGGGCTTCTCTGCTGCTGAGATGCGGGGGCTCATGGCTGGGGTTCCGCATGAGGGATGGGGTGGGAGGGCTGCCAAGCCCCTCTAGAACATTCTGAGGTCATGGCTGTGGGTGACCCTCCTCCCTGAGAATCATGTCTTCTCCAGGCATGGGTGGAGCTGTAGATACTTTTCTGCTCTTGAACAGACAGGTGTAACATTGGACATGCATATTGGAATGTGCCCAAGGGCCTTGGCTAACCACAACCATGACGTAGGTCATTAGTGTGGTACAGACGCTCACCCAGTGGTGTACGTGCAATTCTAAGATGACCCCTGCGAGGCTGGTTTTATGAGTCCACTTCACCGGGCGACAGGACCAAACCCGATCCAGGTGTTGCTGTTGAGTTATGATGTAGATGTGGCGGACATCCAGAATTGGTTGACTATAAATAAAAGAGAGCAATCTTCATAGTGTGGATGGGCCTCATCCAATCAGTTGAAGGCTTTAAGAGCCAAAGCAGGTTTCCCAAAGAAGTCAGCTTCAAGACTGCAGCATCAGCTTCTGCCTCAGTTTCCAACCTGCTGGTCTGCCCTAGAGATTTCAGACTCGCTAGCCTCTGCAACCATGTGCTCCAGCTCCTTAAAATACATCTCTTAGCATGTATATATGTATGTCTATCTGTATCTCAGTCTCTCTCTGTGTCTATGTAACCTATTTGTTCTTTTTCCCTGAAGCCCCTCAACTGACACAACCCCCATAACTTTGCCCTTATATGTTCTCCTCCCCTTGAGTGGAACCTGTGGCAACGATGAGCCGTGGCTCCAGTGCTTACGACACAAAGGATTTTGCAGACACATTAGGGCTCCCAAGTAGTTGACCGGAACATAGGGCAATTATCTGGGAGGGCCTGACCTAATCCATGAACTCTGTAAATCTTGGTCTGAAGGTCAGACACAGGAAGTCAGAGAGTTGAGAAGGGTTTGATGTGCCTTTGGTGGCTGGAAGAAGGAGGGGTTGCATGGCAAGAATGTGGGTGACCTTTTGGAGTTGACAGCGGCCCTTGGCTGACAGCTGACAAGGAAGTGGACCTCAGTCCTCCCACCACACAGTCCTGGATTCTTCCCACAAGACTGAATGTAGAAGCAGATTTGTAGAGGAGAATTCAGGCTGGCCAGCACCTTCATTTTAGCCTTGTGATAACCTGAGCAGAGAATCCAGACACACTGTGCCCAGTTTGTGACCTGCAAAACTGGGAGCCTATACGTGGGTGCGGTTCTAAGCTCTAAGGCTGTGGCTGTTTGTCCCATAGCAATAGAAAGCAGACACAAGGCTACTACAGTCTGAGGCCGCATTAATGGAAGTGGGCTCTGCATTGAAGGAGTAATGAGAGCTCCTAGCGACTTGGTTTCTGTCCTGGGAGCCACATTTCTGGAGGACCATGTCCAGACGGGAGAGTGAGGAGAGGATAGGTTGGAAAACATGCTGTAGGCGGGACTGGTGGTGGTTTGGGGGTTGTCGCTGTTAACCTGTTGAGAGGGGAATCTCAGGGCACACTCACTGGCTCCCCAGCTCCAGAGAACTCTAAGTATTAAAGCCACCCCAGCATGTGCACCTGGACAAATAAGCAGATATCCAGGGGCTGCAGCATCACACACCAGATTCTTCATGCCTGAACCAAACGTACTACTTGATTATGCAAGATCACAGCCCTTATACGGTGGCCCCAGGTACTTCGGGAAGCTTCTGAGACAAACCATCCTGTTGCCAGTTTGTTGCATTGTTTGGAATTCTCTGGACAAACGTCCTCTGACTCTGGAATCTGTGCCCATCACTGGGGTCCACGCTGGGCTGGAGTAGACCCGGAGATGGATGGGACTTCCTGCCGCCTTCTGTTTTTGGCTTGTGCCAGTGGTGCACGCAGATTGCTGTCACTCCAAGCCAGGCATCCTAGGTAGCCACCTAGTGGACCCCAGGGCCTAGGGTGAGCATACATGCCAGTAGCACTGGCTGTCCTCAGGGAGCTACATGGGTAAAGGCCTACATGGCCCTAGAGTCAGGTCTGAGCTGCTGGGTCAAGGAATTCTACGTGAAAGTATCCAGATCACGTTCTAGAGATTGGGACAGGTACCCTGGGTGGGAACCTCCTTTAGGGCTCACGGAGTCCTCACTGTTAGGGGGAGGGATATGGCCCAGGACACGGGGCAGAGCTTCTGGCTGCCCCGGCCTAAAGATGGCAGTGACTAATGCAATTCCTGGTGAGTGTGTGTGGCCATAGGGTGGCTACCTAGCATGCCTGGCTTGGAGGGATCAAATGCATGCACACCGGGTGGCAAGATGGGATATGGTGGGAAGGGAAGGTAGAAAGAGACTGCAGGCCAGGAACCCCCATTTATATCCTGGCCGGGCTCTGTCTGACTGTCCACCTATTTCTGTCCATCTATCATCTATCTATCTACCTGATCTTCCTCCCTGCCCTCCCGCCCTCCCTCCCTTCCTGGTCACACTGATTGCAGCTGACATAGTGCTTGCCCCTCCCTTCATCTTCTTGCCCCTCCTTCCTCTCCCCCCAGGTCTCCTCCTCCCTGCTTTCCCCCTTCCCTCCCCCTCCTTCTCTGCTCTCTCCTTTTTCTTTCCCTATTCCCTCCCCCTTCCCTCCCCTCCCCTCTCACTCCCCCTTTCCTTCCATCCTTCCCTGTCATACAGGTGGGCAGCGCTGAAATATATTGTCCTCTTAACGTCCCAGCTTTAGCAACTTTTGTCTGCCTTAAGCAATTTAACTCAAATCAATATGCTTTGTTAAGTGCACACCGAGGCCCTGGCTGCCATTGTTGGGCCTCACATGTATCGGGCATGTGCTAAGCAGTTGACAGGCATTGTCTGATCACATGTATCAGGTACATGCTAAGTGGTTGACAAGCATTGTCTGATCACATGCATCAGGCATGTGCTAAGCGGTTGACAGGCATTGATCAAATTCACAGTATTACTTTGAAGTGGATATTATCATTTATAAATAAGCAAATGAGTCACATGCAATTCAGTATATGCAAGGAACTATGGAGAATGAAAAAAGCAATTTAATACATGGTCTGCTGCTCTCAAAGACACATAACCCAATAGAAGGTTAAAGAAATTCCAAAAGTATAAGGCAGCTGTTCAGGAAAGGGACATAAATGCCTTAAGCATGGTTCCTGCTGGTCCCTCCCCCTCATATCTTCCCTTTGGTTTTTCCTTACAGACAATGTGGATCTTGCAACTTTGACTGCTAGATGCTCAAAGAAATCCCAGCATCCACCCCATACCAGATGCTATTGGGAATGCAACTGGGGTTCTGTCCAGTTTTACTAAGTCTCCATAAGGCATCCAAATTGCATTTGGAATTGAGGTGTGAGTATACAGAAATTAATAAATAATTAAAACAATCCCCCTGGCATCCAGGGTGCCAAGCATGACGCCTGACCCATAAGGGCTTTGGTGCAGGGAAAAAGGCTGGGCTGGAGGAGAGAAGCCTGAACTTCCTGCTTCTCAAGGTATAAACCCAACAAAGCCTTTCATGGCTCTGGGCCTGTTTAGAAGAGGCTCCCAGTACTGCCTGCAGTGGGGTGGTGGGAGGACTAAAGACATGGTAATGTGCCTCGTGTTGCCTGGAGTGTGGCTCATTTCCGGTTCATGTGGAGGCCCCTTTAGTGATCACTTTGTTACCCGTTTTCACCGAGCCTTCTTCCTTTGGAAAATCTCAGTGAAGCAAAGGCAAATGTCAAGTTGATGAAATCATGATCCTATTGTAACACTTTCCCCCTTCCCAGCAAACACCCATTGAAGACAAACAGACTCTGGGTTGCACTTAAAAAAAGAGCAGCCTTGGTCCCTGCCTGGTGGGCTTTTCCCCCATGTCAGTCAGACAGACTAAATGAGCAATTAGCATCGGACACCTTGGCGCTGCTGAGGAAGGCTTTCAGTCAGCAGGCAGCTGCTGCACTCCCATTAGTTCACGTCACCGTTCCTGCATTTCTTCTGAATGATAATTGCAGTATGTACCAATGCATATTTTTAACTGTTCCCTTTCTTTTTTTCAAGTGAAAAGAATATCATTCTCTTTCTATAGAAGCTCAGCTGCAGCACTGTTGCCCCTATTAAAAAAAACTGGGGCAATCCTACCCTAACAAGTGGCCACATGAAATTTCAGGCTCCCAGCTGGAAAAGAGAATGTTGTTGTATGTTTGGAGCCATTTTTAGCAGCTTGCAGGGTGTGTGTGTGTGTGTGTGTGTGTGTGTGTGTGTGTGTACATGCACGTAGTGGTGGTGTTGGTGAGAGCATGACCATTCGAGGAATAACAGCTATAAGTTTTTAGAATGAAGTGTTCCCTAAATATTCTTCTGCACTCCTCTTCGGGAAGATCACAAGCTGTAAAGGAATGCCCATGAAATAGGCAGCTTGGGTTTAGGAAACCTGTTTATCTTTATTTTAAGCTTTTTATTTTAGAATATGTTTAGATTTACAGAGAAGTTGCAAAGATCCTACAGTACGTTCCTTTGTACACTTCACCCAGGCTGTCCTAAGGCATCTGCAAGTGCAGGTGATGATCAACGTGAAGACGTTAATACTGGCACAGCATCCTTACCCAGCCCACTTCATCCGCATGTGGTCTGTTTCCCCTCCTGTCCTTTCCCTGCTGGCATCCCGTCTGAGTCCCACGTTGCATTTAGTCATCATGTCTCTTTAGACTCTTCAGATCTGAGACATTTTCTTAATCTTTCTTTTTCTTTCATGGCCTGGACACTTTTGAAGAATACTAGTCAGGCATTTTACAGTATCCCTCCATTTGGATTCGCCAAATCAGGATGGGGTTATAGATTTTTGAGAAGCCAGCACAGACATGATGTATCCTTCTGGTTGCATGACATTGGGGGTTTTCTGCATGAGTTACCAATGTGAGTTATCACTGGGATGGGAACTCTGAGTGTTTGGTTGAGGTGCTATCTGCCCAGTCTCTTCAGTTCCCCTTTCCATACTTTGGAAAGAGTCACTTAGTCTAGCCCATAATCAGGAGGAGAAAAATTAAGGTCCCCCTCCTGGCAGGGGGACATGATACATTATTTAGATCCTTTTGGAGGGAAGATTTGGGAGCCTGGCTTTAACAGCAGATCTGGCAGCATGTGATTTTGGGCCAGTAACTCAAGGTCTCTCACCTCAGGTCTTCCTTCTGTAAAATGAGAGGCCACACACCGTGCATCCCATGGGCGGCCCAGCTGCAGTGCCCTGTGCTCAGACTGGACAGTGTGATGGACTTGGCCATTAGGAAGATGGGGATTTTCTTTCCAGCCCTGCCTTTGCTACAGTATGACCTTAGCTAAGTCTATTAAACTCTGTAACATCTGTTTGCCTCATTGATAAAGTGGAATGAGGCATTTAGCACAGAGCTGTGCATTGGGACACATAAGTTTCAGTTCATATTTTGACCAAATGGAGGCTCAGTAATAGGCAATCATAAGTCACTGTTTAATGGTATCAAAAGAGTTCACAAAACTGTTTCCTGGCCTATGAGCTTGAAAAATATTTCTGATCCTTTCCAGCTTTGTTGAAACACGATGCCTCCAACAGTAGCATGACAACATTGCACACACTCCGCCTAACCACTGAATTAAGCATAGTTTCAATTTTGGTGAAGGCTATAGGACCTGTATTGAATGTCAGGTAGAAAACAGTTGTGGATCAGCTCTCCCACTCAATTTTCCTATTTGCCAAAGAAGCACAGTATCCACTGCATGACAAACCTTTAATTCTGAGCTGTTTGGCTGGCTTGCCTATCCTAAACTGCTATTGAAAAAGAACAGATGGGTGTACCGCCATAAATTCTTAAAAAGCATGAAGTACTATGATATCCAGAGTAGGGGGCTGGGGTCATGGCAGTGGTTTGATTTGAGATAATACAGTTGGTGTCCATACTAGAACATACAAACATGAAGACCAATAGGCAAAGGTCAGCATGCTGGGACACACCATTTGGTGGTGGTAAGAGAGCAGTAAACTTGGTGTCCTCTTACATGCTGATGTGTTGAAGTAGTTAAGCTCTGTTTAGAAAACTGTGTAGATAGCATACGTGTAGACAGCAGGTCCTCAGACTCTGCATGCACCCTGGTCCAGCGCTCCCATCCCTGAGGCTCAAACCTAAAGAAACAGCTTCACTGAAGGAAATAGCAATGTGTATGGAGATATTTTATTGTCTTACATATATTATGAGAAAAGGGAAGTAATCTAATGGGAATGGTTAAGAACTTCTATTCCATAAATTATTCAGGAGCAAGATGCTAAGTAAAAGAAGCAAGCAAGACATCAAATGTGTATGCTAGAGATTTAGTGAAAATAATGCTGAGAACATCCCATATACATCATGCCTGGAATGGAAAACACGGGAGCATGCAGACAGATTTTAGAAGGGAAGGTGCAAAAGTGTAAATGTGCTTCTGTGGAGAGAAAAAGGAAGGAATTAGGAAAGGGTGAAACAAACATCCTTTTATTTTAAGTGTCCAAACACATCTTTCAAATTCAGAAAAACAGATGTAAATGTTCAGATTTTTTCAATGCATTGGGGTAAATAATCAAGGGCCTCCTGTACACCTTCTGCTATACATGAATACTTTTGCCAACTCCCTCTTCCCTTATGTGCCCTGTAAAGCTCCTAAGTAAAATTAGGATAGTCAACAGAACCATTTTAAAGAACGAAGAGAAACAATTTCAGATTCTATATAAGGAGGGAAAGAAAGAGCTTTTTTCTCTTCATCCTTCAGTGGCTTGTTAGAGCCTCCCGGAGACCGCAGTTGAAACCCGAGGGTGACGAGCATTAAGGTGAATCTATTGCCGAGCCCGGGTCTTTAATGAGTGCATTGAACAGGGAAGAGACGCAAGAAAGCACAGTCCAGTGACACCTGAATGAATATAAATTTGGTCCCGAATGGAGATCTTCCACAGCCGGCCGTGCCCCGCTGACAGTGTCAGCGAGAGCAGAGAAAAGCAATTTCGGTCTTCAGTCTTGATTCTCTTCACGCTGTTGGCAGTTTTTACGAAGAACAAGTTATGACTATTTTACCTCTAAAAGCAACGGGAACTTGTCAAAGACTCCCTCCCTGGAAATGACAATTGAGGATGAGTCTACTTGGTACCGATTTGAATCTGAAATCAATCCGTTTGCCTGAAGGAGGAAGTGCTTTCAAGCCATTAGACTCATCCAGAAATCAGACAGGCTGTCTCGCAGGGCGTGAGTGCCCCGTCGCTGGGCGAGTGTGGAAGGGAGCAGATTGGCTGGTTGGCAGGATGTTTCAGGGGAGCTCAAGTGTGACAGAGGCACCTGAGGACAGGCGGAAGGCTTCATAATGGGTGACCTTTCAGGTTAATCCAACATTGGCCCACCATCATTCTAGAAACCAGTCCCTGGAATGATTAGGATCACAGAGTTTTGGAACCAGATGGATGGAGTTTGGGATTCTGGCTTCTTTATTTCTTGTAGGACTTTGGACAACTTCCTTTCCTAGTCTGTGTGTACCTCAGTGTCTTTACTAATTAAATAGAGATTAGATAATGCATGAATGTAAAGTGCTCATCACAGCAGCCAGAGTGTAACATGTTCTTGATAAATATTTTCACAATTATGTTTATCCTGTGTTTTTTCTTTACATTCAGTTATCATACATTGAACCCTTCCTAGAAACTTGGGGCTTTCACCCAAGTGAAATATGACTGTGTTTGGAAACAGGGTCTTTAAAGAGACAACGAAGGCAAAATGGGGTCGTCTGGGTGAGAGTTAATCCAATATGACTGGTGTCCTTATAAGAAGAGGTTTAAGACACAGACATGTCCAGAGGGAAGACCGTGTGAGGACACAGTTAGGCAAAGATCACCGTCAACCAAGGAAGGAGAGACGCCTCAGGAGAACCCAGTCCCGCTGACGCCTTGGTCTCAGACTTCCAAACTTTAGATTATAAGAAGATATATTTCTGTTGTTCAAGCACCCCCAGTCTGTGGTATTTTGTTACGGCAGCCCTAGCGAACTAATACTCCTCCTCAACTACCTTGGGAGAAATGGATGATTGCTTTTACCTTCCAGAAGAAGACACTGAGGTTCAGAGAGGGGCAATGACATCTTTAAGGACACATAGGCCCCTCAAGGAACTATTGTTTTCAACTAGTCTCACACTTACAGTGCCTCCCATGGTATTTAGCACATAGTAGAAGCTCAATAAAAGTAAGACCATCCCCTGTGATAGTGCTGGGACTCCCACTCAACCTCCATGACTCATCCTGTCCCCACTGTCAGCCCTCCTCCATGCTACTCTGAAATGTTTTCCTAGCTTACCTGGTGTCCCTCCATGTTAAGTCCACTGATTCTTCTTTCTCCCCTTTCTCTCCCTCCAGACTTTGGCAGATCAGCACCTTTTGAGTTCTGCAGCCTCCTCAGAAGTATTTTTGACACAAACAATAGTGCCAGTTTTTGCCTTTTCAAGAGGCATCAGCACAATCCGAGCAGAAGACACGGGTGACTCATTTTGATCATTGCCTGAAAGCAATTCTCTCTGTGAGCCCAGACCTGACAGGCCTCTCTGTGCCATGAAATCTAATACTATTTTTGTACCTTTTAATCTATCTTTTAACAGCCTCTTTGTTTAGAATTCTGGGCCCTAGTTTCACAGAAAGCACGTTTTCAAGAGTGGGGAGGACGAACTTGGCCTGTTGTAATCAAAGGCTCAGGGAGGCCAGTGTGGGGTCCTTTTCCCATCCTCAGCTTTCCTAAGGTTACCCCGGGGCTTCCCTTTATAATGGCCTCAGCGGGAACTCCCTGGCCGCCTGACAGGGCTGCTGGCTGCCGTCTTCCATCTTAATCATTACTGAGCTCTCCAAAGCACGAGGCTGCCAGAATGTTTCCAAAGGGCCAGAGTTGCTCAACCGAGTCACTGTTATTGGGAGGCCATTACAAAAAATGCCACTGCATGGCACATGTGAGGGAAGGGGCCACTCACTTCCTTTTGCAACATTCCCAGATACCCTCAGGCTGGGCAGGGCTAGGGCCTGGGTTCCTTAAAACCTTGGCTCTTCTTGGTGTGTTGTATTCCATCTGATGGACAAGTACTCATGGAGAATTCATGGAGCACCCTGTTGTTATCATTTCAGTGCCTTCTTTTGGGACTCTGCAGGAGTTCCTCTGCCTTAATAGGAGTTTAAGGTGGGGACATAGGTCCCTGATCCCAAAGCTCACTCTTCCTGCCCTCTGGAGGTCCAGACAATGAGGACTGCACATACAGGAGTGATAGCCAAGTGGGAAACCGATCAGTTTTCTTCACAGTGTAGCTGGGCAAGCAAGTTGCGTCCTGCACTGCCAGGATCACTGGGAAAACTGATGCAGAGAGAAAGAAACCTAGATCTCCGTGGATGCTCCAATTTCCCGGTCTCCAACTGTGGGCAAAACCGTAATATTTTCAGAATATCTCTCCTGGCTTTAGCATCCTCAGGGGTGGAGTGAAGTATGGCTTTAGGACATCTGCATATCAATAGGCATTCCTCAGTTGTGGAGAGAAGTTCATCTCCATATCAATGGGTAATCACCTGGGCAAGAGGGTTTAGCTGAACCTGAGGGATTAAGGGGAGGGCTGGTTTTTGTTTCTGCCAGAGCAGAGAAGAGAGATGGCCTGGACTGCAGTTTGTAAGCAATAAACAGATATTAAACTTTATTTCCCTCTTTGACCAATTTCGGTTTTAGAGATATTTTGCCCTGGGATTTCCTTTCCTTGGATTTACACCAACCCTGGAAACCATATGCTTTGTCCAGGCCCCAAACTGGGTCCTGTGACCTCAACACCACCAGCGGAATGAATGAAGGCCAAACAAGACCCAGCGGGACAAGCCCTGTTCGAAGTGGCTTCCCTCCTGTGGGACAAGGATGAAAGAGAGGGCAGGTCCTGGACTTGGGGCTTGATGGACTGGAGGTTGTGGCGGATCAGCTGAGCAGTAGCTCCTTCCAGTGGTTCTGGAGGTGGCCAGAAAAATTCTCTTGTCCTGTGGGAAGAATAGGAAGAAAGGGAAGAACTATTTATTTTCCCAAACATACCAGGGGGAGGAGAGATTTAAGCAGAGAACAGAGAAGGGCTCAGAACCCATCATAAACACCACAACTGGATGGAGCCCCAAGATCATCAGGTCCAAGTCACCATTGCTCAAGTGGGAAAACACAGAGTGAAGTAACCAAGACCACATGGTCACCTGGGCAGGGAAGTGGTTCAGGTGGGCGAGTCCTGACTCCCTGTCTGTCTCCTCCAACCTAGGAGCCTACTGAGCTGGGAGTGTTCCTTCTGGGATGATTATGGTGCCACCAATCTGCAGCGAAGAATGAGACAATTCCCTGACTTCCTTTCTCTCCCTTTGACTTTCAAATTAGGCTGTGCCTTTAAGGAAGAAGGGATCTCTGAGTGCTGTGGTGGAACCTCCTTCCTTAACAAGCCTACCTGCCTCAGCCATGGGGCTATTGCTAACAAATTTGCTTTCTTGCAATGTCTCAAGAGCGTTGCGTTTCCCTTCTCTCCACTGGCTCTATTTTTACAGTCAAGAAGTCAAGCTAAGAAGTCAGTGGAATGTTGCCTTCCAGGCAAGCAAATAGAGATAGCAGATGAATTTATTATGATGGATTCACTTTGGGGATGGGATTCCAGGCCAGAAGTCCATCTGGTTATAGCAGCAGGCTAGCTCTGCCATGAGATTTCCCCATTTGAGCAGCACCTGGGCAAGGACAGGACCTGGCTCCATAAGGGAACCTCGGTACTGCATCTCAGGCCTGCTTAGGAGCAGGACGCACAGAGTTGGAGCTGTAACCTCAGGTCCCAGCACTTGGAGACCAGGTTCTTCTTCCACAGAAGGACGAAGCCAAAACAGTGCTGGGCATGAGCATTCATGTTTCCCAGGGTCCCTGACAACTACTCGGTTGACCAGCGAACACCAGTCTATGCTGAGAAACCCTTCCTCCCTCCCGTGGGAGGAGGTGTAGGCAGAGCTTGGAAAAAGCAGCAGAGGAGCTGATTCTGGAAGGACGGGCAGAAGTTCAGGCTCACTGGTAGAGAGGAAAGTCCCTTCAGAGCAGAGGGAGGAGCATAGGCAAAGCACAGAGGTAAACCCTGTGGCAGATATGGGTGCTCTAAATGGTCACGTGTAGCTGGAGTTTAGGGTGGTGGGGGCGAAGGGGAGGGGAGGTGACAGGAAGGATAATCAGACCAGACCACCTAGGTCCTGATTTGTCCCTCCAGGTGGTTAGAGGTTTTTTTTTTTTTACTACCTGTTTTAAATAAAAGAAAGAATTTCTACTTCCAAACATGGTGGAAGAACAGGACCAGATTTATGTTCTCAGTTTAAACAAACAAACAACTGGACAAAATATATGAAATAATAATTTTCAGACATTGGAAAACAGGCAGCACAGGACAGTAATCTCTTGGAAAAGGGGGACAAAGGAGGGAAGGTCTACGAATACGCCCGTGTATTGCCTGGGGCGAGTTTTCAGGCTGTGGTGCAGGGAGGAGAAACCAAACTGAGTGCAGCGATCTCCCGATCTCCCGAGGATTTGAGGAGGACAAGGTGGATGAAGTTCTCTGGGCCATGTTTCTGGAGGAAAGAGCTCCAAGGAAGAGAGCTCTGCAGTTCTGAAGAGGGGCTCTTTGGAGCCTTTAGCTGAGTGCCCATCAGCACTTGCATTAGAGGAAAACCACCTGAGGCCAAGGGGAAAACCTGAAAGGAGTAGATGGCAACATCCCTGGAGCCACATGCGACTTGGGATGGTTCCTGCTGCAGACAGCCATTTCCGGGATCTTACAGCACCAGAGCATCAGGGCTGGGTACTCAGGACGGTATTGTCTCACTGATGGGGCAAAATTAATCTAGGCCCACCTACCAAAGCTTAGATGCAAGCATTGAAAAGATCAACTGGTTCCTAAGTACCTTAACTGCGCTGAAGAGCAAATCTCAAGAACACAGAAAAATGCAGCAGCCGACGTGGAAAAGTCATGAATGTCTAGCATCCTACTGAACATTACCAGGTATCTAAAGGAGGGAAATGGGACCTATCATGAGGATTTTTAAAAGATCAGTCAATAGAAACAGACATAGATGAAATTGTATAGATGACAGAATTAGTAAAAGGAGATTTGAAAAACGATTATAAACATATTCCTTATGTTCAGAAAGGTAGAGGAAAACACGAGCATGTTAAGTAGAGTCGTGGAGAATACTTAAAAGACTCAAAGCAAACTTGTAGGAGTGAAAGAATGTCTGAGATTTAAAATACATTCAATGATACTAATAGCAGAGTAGATGTTATAGAAGAAAAAAGTAGTCAACTTTAAGCAAAAGCAATAGAAAGTATCCAAAAATGAAGCACAGAGAAAAGAGACTCAAAATAAACAGAGCATTGGTGAACTAGAACGTAATTTTACAAGGATTAACATATGCATAATTGGAGTCCTGGGGAAAAAAGGGGGACAAAATTATGAAATAGAGCCAAAAATTTTTCAAATACAAGAGGCTCAGAAAACTCCAAGCAGAAGCTTGAAGGAAGCTATGCCAATGCACATGATAGTGACGCCGCGGTTCTTGTTCACAAAGCCAAAGAATGAGCTTCACAAACACTCAAGGCAGGAGAGCCAGGTACAGGCTTTTATTTAGAAATAAAGTGAGAGAATAGAGCTCCTGGCTCACGCCAGGAGGGGACAAGAGAGCCCGTAGTGGTGGGTTGTCTAGGGGGTTTTATAGGCAGTTGAGGGTTTTTCGAAGACATGAAAAAAACTTAGGGGTGGGGACTTGCGTCACCTGCCCTGTCCTCAAGGCGCGCTGGGTCGTAGTCTGAGTGCCAGGGCTGACAGCAGGGTCAGGGGTTATGCTGATACCCTTGCAGAACACTCAAACATTCTAGGCTAAGTTGCTTCTGGCCTTTTAACCTTTAACTGATCTCACTGAAGATGTCTATATTCTTAGGTATCTTTCCCTAGAGTATTAGTGTGACCTTGACTTTGCATAATGCTTAGCACAGAGTTTCAGTAGGGACTTTTTTGCCCATTGTTACATTGCTCTGACTGTAAATATTCTGCCCTGCTTTTCCCAGAGGCTCTCACCCTACTCTGACTACACCCATGGTCCCTGTCTCAATAGTCAATATGCTTAAAACCAGTCATAAAGAGAATATCATAAAAGCATACAGAGGGAAAAATTCATTACGCATAGGCAAACAGAAGTAAGAAATGGCAAAAAAACTTGTTGGAAATAATGCAAATTAAAAAATAATGGAGGAACAACTTTAAAGAACTGAAAGAAGAAAAGTCAACCTAGAACGTATCTTTCAAAAATGAGGAATGAAAAAAGACTTAAATTAGAGGAGAGATTCCTTTTGGTATGCATTTCAGAAAGGTCACTCTGCTTGAAATCCAGTGGATTATTGAAGAATGTTTTAATAATCCAGACATTAGGTGATGAGAGCCTAACTTAAGACAGTCATTGTAAAAATAAGGGAAGAAATGAGTTGGAGAGATAGTGACTCTTGTTTGCCTTTCAATATTGCTAACCCTTCAAAGCTCATCTGAACAGCAAAATTGTGTCTTCTCCTTTGGTTCCTCAGGGCACAGGGCAAGCACACTCATGGCTCTTAGAAAATGTCTTTTCAATTCAAGTCAACTTCTTTGGTGTTCTTCTCCATACTACTTAATTTTGTGAGACACCTGTTTCTTTTTGAAATTATCTTGGCTACATATTTCTGAATTGTTATTAGAACACTGAAATCATTCATTCTGAAATGCAGGTTGGTTCAGATGCTGTGCCCTGTTGCATATACATCATGAGGTACAGTGACCAACTTTTTCTCCTAGTGTCTATGTTTTTCTCTTCAAGATAATTTGGATTGTACAAAAAATTGTAACTGCATCAAATACTAGAATAGGGTTTAAAAAAATAGAATTTTAAATTAATTTTCAGATTGTATTTAATATTTCAAGATGAAATCAATCTGTTTTAAATAACAAAAACTACAATTTAGATGGTAAACACAACCCTGCTGAAATACAACCATTAAAGCAAATATAAATTATTGTTTTAATATGAAGTTTGGCTTATTAGTTCATTCATTTATCTATTCAACAAAAAGAATGTTTGCAACTATTACCTGTAATCTCCTATTTATCTTTCAAGATTCTGCTCAAATTCTGTCATAGTTTTCCCCAGTTCCTTTAGATAGCGGGGGATGCCCATTCCTCTTGTTTCTCTATACTGTGTACATATTTACAGGCTTTTCCTCAGCCCTGAACTTTCTTATTCCCTTGACTAGCTACTACTTATTTAGCTCTGAATTTAGAAATCCCTTCTTCCAAGAAGCCTCTCCTGAATTCCTGTGGTTGGGCTGGATATTCCTTTGTGCTCTCATTGACCCAGACATTTCTCCTCATATAAGCTTCACTTAGATTTAGAATTCCTCCTATACGTGTCTGCCCTTCTCACCACACTGTAAACAAAATAAAAAAAGGTGTCTGTGTCTCTTATGGTCACATCAATACCCAGTACCTACTAGAATTCCTGTTATTTAGTAGGTGCATGACAAATATTTTTTAATGAATAAATGAATCTAAATCATCTTAGATTCCCAATTCTTAACATGCATGGTACTTGGTACACATTAATTGCTCAACAAATAATTACTGGTTTAACTGAATTGAAGCAGAGTCCTCGGTCATAGTCTGGTAGGGGACACAGATACTTAGATAGACAATACAAACTAGGAATGTGCCAGACACTGAAGGAGTAAGTTCTAATTGGAACTCTTGGAATTATAACAGAAGATTATGATTTTTAACAAATGCACATGGCGGTCAAAAAGGAAACTCTAGGCAGACCAAATACCAAGACACAGCAGTGTGACTGGAAGTAGAATGTGTTGTGAGCACTGGCAAATAATTCTGTGTGATTATAGCATAGAGTGTGAGGATGACTAGGGGTGGCTAGATAAGGGGTTGTGGGAGCCAGGGCTGGGTTAGAAAAGTGACTGGAGTAGATAATATTTTACTACTTTCTCTTGCAAAAGAATTGTCTGGGTGCGTGGGGAAGAAAACATTGGAAACACACACACACATATATACCCATATATACAATATCATTATGTATATGAGGCTTTCTGTATTTCATTTAATATGAGAATCAATGGCCATTTCATAGAGGGGAAAACTGAGGTCCAGAAAATTCAAGGAAGCCACCCAGTCCATCCCAGTTAGGTGGTGCAAGAGCCAGTAGTTGACAGGCCTATCTGAATGAGGCACCCGTGCACTCTGTCTTATACAATACTTCCCTTGTAATCTTATCTCTATTCATATTCCTTAACGATATCTGCATACAATTTTTGGTTAAACGTAAATAATGTTTATAGAATTATGACTATGTAAATGTTAGTTCCTGTTAGACTAAGTAGTGTGCAGTTATACAGCCTACAACTTTTTGTTTTACCTGGAGTAAATAATTGCCTTGATTTCCTATTATTTATTTTCTGTGTGCCTATCACTTTCTTATTTACTGTTCTCACCTTCTGTCATGTGCCTGTCAAGAGTTCTCCAAGTACTTAAACACTCTCAGCTTTATTTTTATGTGTACTTGAGATCTGCCTCCTATATCATTGCAGCTTTTTCTTTCACTCTGAATAGATCACTTTCTCAGCCTGGCACACAATGGCCATCAAATGGGACTTCCATTTGATAATTTTACTCTCCTGAACTGGATTCTCTGTTACTGGGATTCTGGGTCTTCCTTTTCTTTCTCTTCAATTTACTAAGTGCCTCCTCTAGTACTTTCCTAGGAAAGGATATGTTAGAGGGACATTTTAATTTATTATTATTATTTGTAGTCCTGGAAAGTCTGAAATGATTTTCATTTTCTTTCAAAGTTGGCTAATAGTATATTTCTAGGTTGGAAAACATACTGTAGATTGGCTCACCCAACAGCGATGTCACCCTCCTTTTGCTATGCTTTCCCGTAATTCAGTTTCTGGGAAATTAAAAATACATTTCACAAACTTCGAGCCATTTTACAGTAACTGGCACTGGATTATCTCTCCTGCTGTAAACAGATATAAAACTGGAGAAAAAAATGAAGTAACTGCTTTCAGCAGTGGGAAACAGGCAATGCAAAACTGCAATCCCTGAGAGAACAGAGACCCACATGGTGACTCCTTCCTCGTCCAGCATTAACCCTGGGACCATCTCGTGATGATGGCACGATGAGCAGAGCCCGAACAGAGCCCCGCTGAGCCCCACTAAGCACGGTCCCACTGAGCTGAAGAAACAGAGATCAGAGTTCTGGGCTTGAGAGGGATGGAATCCCCAGGCTGGGGCACTGGAAAGGAGGAGCCTATGCCAGAAAAGAGCTGCCCTGTTAGCTGATGTGGGAGTCCATGGCCAAGGTTTGGCTGTATGTGCACAGAGCAAGCCACCCCAGCCTTATCACATAGCAGCTGTTATGGCTTTGAGGACAGAACAGAGATACAGAGGCCAAGCGGTGCTGGGGAAGTTGACATTCTTGCTCTGCCAGAGTGGAAAAATCCACTTCATACCCCAAGCATCTAGCTGAAACACCAGAAAGACCATGCCCTTAGACTGAGGGCCATGCTATGGACCTGCCAGGTTTGAGACCCACCAAGTTAGAGGGGCTTAGAAAATGCCTTGAGGTTTCTAGAGATCTGAATGAGCAAAATGTGAAACCAAGCCTCTGCAAGTTCAAGTGATGAACTTGATTGCTTGCTAATTTCAGAGGATGATAACCAAAGCCAGAGTCCCTACAATGTCCTCTCCACAAAGTTCAGTATTCAGTAAAATTTTCACTAGACTTATAAAGAGATAGGGAAATATAATCCATAGTAAAAAAAAAAAAAGCAGTCAATAGAAATCAAATCTAAGATAGTGCATATTACCCTTAACAAAGACTTTAAAATGACTCCTGAAAATATATTCACATAAAGGACAATGTGATTTTAGTGAGGAAGCAGTAGAAAATTTCAACAGAAAAATGTAAACTGGGAAGAATTTAATAGAAATTCTAGAACTGAGAAGAATGAACAGGAATGAAAAGTTGTCTGGACAGACTTAACAGATTGGAGAAAAATCAGTGAATTTGAAGACAGATGGATAGAAATCACCCAATTGAAGGACAGAGAGAAAAAAAAATCTGGGAGCTGAAGGCTCTGGTCTTCTGTGTGTGCATGTGTGCACGTGTGCAGCTGTGCAGGGGCGGATGGGACATTGGGTGGGTGGCTGCCAACTCTCTGTACACAGGCTTCCAGCCAATCCCAATTTCCAGCTTGCTTTTAGTTCTTAGGAGGCCAGAGCTCTGCATGCAGCGCCGCTCAGAGGTTCTGCAGGGAAATTTGGCTCGCTTCTCATTGCTCTGTTCCACTGCTGGCGTATCTCTGTTTCTGCTTTTGCTCCCTCTCTCCTCTCTATCTGAGGTTAAAAATAATCTTACTTCACGGGAGATCTTGAAAGAAGTACACGAGGTAAAGCTGGTAAGGAGCCTGGCATAGTGCTTGGCACCCAGATTGCTGATGATAAATGGTGTCTATTTCCATCCCCTCAACCTCCCGCCATCCCCCCATTGTCCTTTCTTCTTTCTTTCCCTCCGTTCCCCTTTCCTCCTCCCAAGCATGATGCGTTCATATATTTCAACCACCTCAGGCTGCTTTTAGGACAGCAGTTTGTAATTACTGCACCGTGGTGTATAATGTCTGTGGCAAATTTATTTTCTCTTATTTCTTGTAAGTGTTGCCGCTGCAGAATGAACACCTCAAGTCACTCAGGGGCAAACAAATGAGATAGAAAACCCACTGGCAGTAAGGTTGAATCGGAAGGCTCGTGCATTTTTTGAAAACCGCTCTCTTCCTTGTCTTACCCTGCGCGGCTAATGACACGCCTGTCTGGAGAGATAATGTGGCCCTCGCCTGGAGGGCTGTCTCCTCCTGAACAGGCTGGCCGGAGCTGAAGGGGAAGGTGGGAGGGTTAGATCCTGACCTTAGTCAACGGCCTCTGTCTGCAGAGGGGGGCAGAAATGGACGGGGACTTAGAGGTGACCCATCCAGACCTTCCCAGGGGAGGGAAGCTGTGATCTAGACTCAGGGAGAGGAGCTGACTCCTCTCAAAGCCGAAGCAGTGAGGCCGGTCCTGGACTGGAGCTGGGTTTCACCTGGCCCAGGTTTCTCTCTACCCCTTGAACCAGGCTCCAGAAAAGGTCCATTCCTATTCCTCCCCTTCTTGTTTCTACAGTCGATAACTGTCCCTAACACCTACCCAGTTGGTTTTGATTCTGTTTTTATTTTTAATTAATTCATTGAGCAAATATTTAGGTACACTTCGTGGTGCCAGGCATCATTCCGGGCACAGGAGACACCGATGAATAAGCCTCTGTCCCTTCCCTTAAGGTGCTCACAGGTGGTCGGGAAGGCAGACATTGAACAGGCTCTTTCAATTCCATGTGGCTGGTGGCAGAATGTAGGGTAGTTTGGGGACAGCAGAGAAAATATCTCATAAGCCTGTCTGGGGGTGGGGGCGCCTCTGCAAGTTTCTGCTTGAACTGAATTTTAAGGAGAAAACAGCCTGTCAAAGAAGAATCAGCGGTGAGGAGGTAGGAGAATCCCATCCAGGCAGGAGGAGACCCTGAGTATGATGGCAGAGCTGGGACTTGACCACAGGTCTGCCTGGGTCCAAAGGCCAAGCTCGGCCCTCTTGGCCACACAGCCTCCAGGGCAAAAGGTCATGTGGGTGTGGCAGCGACATTTTACTCAGGGCAAGAGACAGCCCAGACAGCTCACCCTCAGTGTCCAGCCCCTGCGCCTTTAGGAGCGCCTGCCCAAGGACCAGGGCCTTCTTGCTCCAAACACAGAGACCACAGAATCCCCTCACCAGCCTTGCGCGCTCAGTAGTGGGCGGCTCGCGTGGGGCCGAGGGACCGGGCTTCTCACCTTCCCCCTGTTCGGCTTCCTCCGGTGACCAGGGCGGTGGCATCTGGAAGAGCAGGGCTCCCAGAGCTTGCAAAGCAGTTTCACACCTGGAACCTTGTCCGGGTAATTCCACGTGGGACGGCAGCAGCCTTTTGCTGGGCACTCGCCTAGAGCCTTGCACGGTGGAAAGTCCTTTGTAGCCTGTTTTCATTTACTGATTTACCTTGGGGCAGTTACAAAAACTAGTGGACTTTTACTATCTGCGTTTTTAAGTTGAAGAAATTGAGGCTCAGAAAGCTTAAGAAACATCGCCAAAGCCACACGGTGGGTGCACTGGCACCAGCTGCCAGCCCAGGTCCGTCTGACGCCAGAGTCCCTGCTCCTAGCCCTGCAGCAGGCAGCATGATGGCGGTGCGTGGGCATTCTCTTCAGAGAGCTCGAATCATTTCTCCACCATCAACAGACAGCCCCAAAGAAAAGAAAAAAAAACACTCCATGAATGAAAAGGACTCTGAGATTTCACAGGGATCAGTGTAAAATCAGATTCAGGCTTGAAAAATCCATTGCCTTTGTAATAGATGGGAGAGACCTGGCTTACACGTGGATCACATGTCCATTATCTGGGGCTTTGTTTGCCACCCAGCGGTGTGACCCGGAGCCCCACAGCCAGGCTCAGGGCCCTCGGTGGGTGGGTGGCCACCCGGGGAATGGGAATGGCGCTGGGCTGGGCTGGGCTGGGCTCAGTGCCTGCCACGGACGTTGCGGCTTTAGAGATCTCTGATGACGGGACAGGCTGCCTGTGAGCAAGTGAGTCCCCTGTCCCTGGGGGTGTGCCAGCACAGCACAACAGGCACTGGGCAGGAACTGGAGCAGGGACTCCTGCCCTGGAGAGGAAGTGTCTGGGCAGGCAAAGCCAAGCCCAGAGAGCGGAAGGGACTTTCTGGAGGCCTTCCGTGCTTTGAGGTCAGGACCAGGATCAGGGCTCTACCTGCCTTATCCTAGTGGCCTAAGGAACTTGGAGGTGATGTGCAAGACACTTAAAGCCCATAGGACACAAGCTACAGCCACCGTCCCTATTAAGAATCTGCAATATTGTACCCATGTTACCTGGCCCCAGCCATGGCCCAGGATGGTGGAAGGGGAGGGTGGGCACAGTTAGGCAGCAGGGGGCTGGGGTGCTCTTTCACATGCTGGGCTCTGTGAGCCTCAAGCATGTGCCCCAGAAACCATGGACAATGAGCCCTGAGCTTCAAAACAAATGGTTCCAAGGCCCACCCACATCCCTCCGTCTACTTCTCCTTTAGGATTGCACAAGACTCCAGTTACTGCAAAGCCACTGCTCAGTCAGCTTGCCTGATGGACAGAGCAGTGATGAGGCACGTTCCTGGAATGAAGGAATGTTCTGGGTCTGGAGGGCATTGCTGGAACAGGGCTCAGATGTGACACAGACGGTGCACAGGAAGACTCAGCACTTGTGTGGGTAAAGGCACCCCCACGTCCAAGTTGAGAGGGAGGCAAAGATTAGCTGCACTTACTGCCTGGGAAGGACAACGGAACGGTTAGGAGTCATACAAGTTTCTCCTCTTTCATGTAGTTTTTTTGACTGCCACTTTGGCTAACAGCAAACTTAATTCTTTTTTTTGGAAAACACTTTCCCATTTAGGAGACCATACATGAGGGTGCCTGTCCTCCCCCTGTGAAGTGTGGGCACACACCTGAAACTAGAGCTCTCAAGTAGTCTCTCAGGGTTGAAGAGTAAGTAAGATGGGAGCTAAGACAGCCGTAAGAAGACAGCAGCAGCCGATCTCATTCAGTTTAGAAGCGTGCCCCTGCCACCTGATAGCCTCTGTGAGCTCCAAGAAACAGAAAATGCAACTCTTATCTGGCTTGGATAATAAGAAGTCTATTGGCTCAAATAACTGGAATGTCCAGTCTTAGATCTTGATTTGTGGTTTGGTTTGAGGAAGGCTTGAGCCAAATTAATCAAGACTATGGGATTTTTAACTTCTGCACTAGTAACGACTCCCCTTGATTCTCTCTCTGTCTCCCCATCTCTGCCACAGCACACAGCATCCCCAGGGTCCACGCCTTGCCAGTGGATTCAAGTCAGCCTGCATTTGTCAGTGGGAGGCGCTGCTGAGGTCCATTTCCTTGGGAATTTCGGACAGAATCAAATATGGCTGATGCTGTGAGAACCCAGATTCTGGCTGGAGGAATCCTTGACTTCTTTTCAGGAAAGTCTGTGGCTCCAAGCTTCTTGCTGGAGGTTGTTGGGAGGATTTCACAGAAACAGGGATGGGAGGCTACCTGTGACAGCAGGGCTGCTTAAACCCTGCTATGCAATGACCTTCCCCATTTACAGAGTCTCTGGCAAAGCAGGAAAGGGTAGCTTCCTGCCATTCACTTAGGAAATGCTTGTAGACTGACATATGTACTGTATTGTTCTGGGTCCCAGGCTAGGAGGTGGGCAAAGCAGACAAAATCATTGCCCAGGGTTGTATTTTCTAGTGTGCTTCTCATTTGGATGATATTCTGCTCATCTTTTGGAAATGGCAACATACATGCACGCAGCATGCACCCATTCGTCTAGTCCATCAGCATGTCTCAAATATTCACCATGCAAGACATGGAACTTTGACAAGACATGAGGAAATATCCTCAACCCAAGGAGCTCATGGTGGAGACAAGCAGACGTGGCAAGTAAACAGGCTGTGGTCATGATGCCCTGGAGCAATGCAAGAAGCAGAACAGCTACAGGAACCCAGAAAAACTCTTTATGCCCACTGAGGGCAAGGGCATCATCAGGGGAGGGCTGGCTGGGAGGAGAGCACTGGAGGGCACCTGGATTTAAGGCATCTCCTTCCCACTCTGCAGTAACCATCTCTGTTCTCGTCCTCCCAACTCTGAGCTCCTGCCTCTTGAGACCATGTCTCTAATGTGATGTCTGGAACAGACAGACGCTCTTCATCTACTTGTTGCATGACTCTAAGAAAAGGGCATGGATGCAAACATACCTGGTAAACATTCTCTGCGAAAACCCTTCGCTGGTGCTGCCAGACTACAGTCTCCTCTAGGACAGGTATGTGGCAAGGTTGTTTCTGGGACTCTAGCCCTTGATTTAGACTTTAGACTTAAGTAGGAACTCAATTCAGAGTTTTGAATTATGGGATCAATGAGCAATAAATGAATAAATTATAAAGGGGAGTGAATATGTGAATAAATCTTGTCACCTTCCTTCCTTCCAATTGCTAATCCAAGTCCCCTCTTCCAAGACTTTCACTCTCATCTCTGTGGAGAAAATTCCTTCATCCAGGGCTGCCACATACAGACTGTTCATGCTGTGCATTGCACAAGGTTTCCAGCTTTAACGGGGCACCATTTCCCATGCTAGACATGCAATATCTTACATGAGAGTATGGGCAAGGGTGGAAACTGGGGGTCTCACCACTGAGTCCTGGAGCAGTAGACGGGAGATTCCACGTACGCCCAACACTGTGCACACTTAGGGCACGCTCTGTTCTAACCATGTTCTGGGCTTTCGCTGATGTCCCTGCTCTCACCCACCTGCTGATCTCCAAGGCCTAAATCTTACCGTTGCCTAATGCTGGGTGGCCTCATCAGAGAGGGTGGAGATGCAGAAACCCTGTGGGGCTGGTGGTCATGTGCCTCGGTGTTGGAGTGGGTGGCCGCCGGTGTGCATTGCCGCAGCCAAGTCTGCTGCCTCCAGTGACCTCTGGACACCCCCACCCTTGCAGAGCTAGGCTGAGGACCGAGGGAGCTGTCTGCTGATCAAAGCCTGGAGCTCACAGAGCCTGGGGCCTCCCCCCGCTTGGAGTGAGTCGCCTTTTGGGTTACCCAACATGGACAGGAGGAGCACCTAGTCACATTTCTACTTTGCCCCAGGCCCACTTGCTCCATAATATACTAACTTCCCAAAATATATTTAAGAAAGGGGAGCCTTTAAAAAACACTTCCCAGAAGTTTAGTGCCATCATTATGTGGATCTACATCAGTCTCCAGGAGGAGATGTGACTGCCTGCATCCCACTCTGGAATCCTGCACAGAGTTAAGGATGGTTGCAGGGCACCCCTGCCTGGGCCAGCCGTGGTGCCACAGTCTCCTCACCTGTGTCCCCCCAGTGGTCCCTTTGGGCAGATGTGTGGCCCTGTCCTACCCGAGACCAAAGGTGAGAAAGTCGCCACGAGGGAACTGTTGGCGGGTGGTGATGGCTGAGGCTAGTGAGCAACCTGCTGTTCTCACCCCCATAATGACCACAAGAAAGCTCCCCATTCACCCCTGCTTGTTCCAGGAAACAGCTGCCTGCAGAAACCTGCTCTAAACATTGAACAATCCTTCCCCATTTTGAAATTGCCCCATTTTGAATTTTCTTGTCCCTTGCAGCTAACTAAAGACAGCCGAGTCTACCTGTAGATGGACCAGAAATTCTCCCCACTTCCAGACCCCCACCGGACTAGAACACTTGTCAGTCTGAGGCTGTCTTGGTATTTCCTCGTTTTACTCTATAAATTAATTGCCAGCACAGTGAACCCCAAAATGACAGTAGATGGGTTACCTACTGCAGGCTTAGGAATAAACAGCCTCCATTCATTAGGTCTTTACATGTATTTACTAATTTAATCCATATAAAATATCCTATTAAGTGGGTACTATCAGCTTTGTCATCATCATTTTATACATAAATAAAGTAAGGCACAGAGAAGGTAGTGAACTTGTCTAAAGTCACACAGCTGGTAAGTCATGAGACTGGGATTTGAATCCCAGCAGTCTGGCTCCGGGTTCTATAATTTACCCACCATGCTGTGTGATTCTAACACCAAGGGAAGGTCTTTGTTCACATTTCTGAGAGCAAGGGGAACCAGTGGCATTATTTGAGGAGGGAAATGATGCACTGGGTATTTGGCTTTTGAAGGATTGCCTAGGCATTCCTGAGGGAGGTGATGGGGTCAGGGCGGGATGGGGTGGAGGGGTGGTCTAGACATTGAGCCCAGGCAGGTGTCCCTGAACTGGAGCGGTGTGGCGGCTGGGATGGGGGCAAGCGTTGACCTTGAGAGACCCCATCCAGCATGTGTCACCTCTCCAGGCTTGAGTCTTTAATTCCAACCACAGGCCTTGGAGGCAGATAGGGAAGATAGCATTTTATAGGACATGAAGACACCAAATATAGGGAAGGAGTCACTTGCCTGGAGTCCCTCAGCAACCCTGTGGCAGAACCAGATTCTGAGAAGGGCTGATGGCACTCGGTCGTGGCCGCGGATGGGAGGCGGAGGTCACGTGCACAAAGCCATGATCCCAGGAGTGCCCCTGCCCGCTGCCTGTCAAGTGTTACAGCAGCTCATGTTCTTTCCTACCTGTGTCTTTTAATGATAGGACCTGAAAGGGACACGCTCATTAGAGTCTGAGGGGCACATGTACAGACAGCATCCTTTGTCCTCAGAACAAATGGGAGCCCAGGGCTCTTATCTCCACATTGTGGCCATGGGTCAAGAGGTCAGGTGACTCCCTCTAGGTGACACAGTGGTCGATGAAGAAGCCAGTTTTTGGCTCCCAAGTCTAGACGGAATTGACTGCCTGGCTGATTCGTCATGCACTGACCTTGTCAGAAATCTGGTGAAATTGACCCTAAGCGTGTGTGTGTTTCTTTAAAAAAATTAAGGGATAATTTTGAAGAATCAAATGTGCTGGCAAGTAGAGATAAGTTTGAACCTGGCTGTTCTGATCTTCTGAAAGGACACTCAAAACTTGTCTGGTCTGCTTCTTGGCTCTATGAGACCCCAGGCTTGCATTGCCTGGCTGCCCTCGGGGCTTTTGGAGATGAGAGCGTCACTGGGATCTAACATCAGTCATTGGCCACTGCAGGGTAAACTGAGATCTGAGATGTGCGGAAAAGACCTTTCCTCCTGGGAAAAGGGGACATGCCTCTCCATGCTTTGGGCGCTGCAGCAGGCCATCTGCTAAGAGAAGAAACCCCATACACCAGGTTATCAGTCTTTCGGTGATTTTTTTTGAAGGGTGTCTCCACGTTCCATGATGACTGCTGGGGGGTGTAATAAATTACTCCCTCTGAGGGAAAGGCTGTTCACCAAAGACACAGAAGTGCAGGGACATGCACTGTGATTACACTGTGTGTGTGTATATGCACATGTGGGTTTGCACATGGGTCTGATGAACACATGTGTGCACGTCCAGCAGTACTGGTCCAGAGGAGAAGCAGATCATGATGAGTTCTTAGAAACAGCTGCTTGGAAGGACTTACAGAAGTGCCCTTGTCTTGGGAGGCTCTGAATCTCAGATTATGGAGCGAAATGCTGTGTGACATCAGGAAACCCATTGCCCTCTCTGAGCCTCATTTTCCACACACATTAAGCTGAAAAACCTGAACTCCTTGCCAAGGTCAGTAGTGGATGCTGGCAGGTGTGACCCTCCTCTAGGACTAAGCCATTTGTCCCCCAGCTTCTGGGAGTACTGACAGCTTGGGGCTGTCCAGAAATAAAGAGTCCCCTCACTGGTCACACTCCCCTTCCAGGAATCAGCTGGCCACTGGTGACTGGTCAATTCAGGGTCCCAGGTCAGCACAACTCTGCAGGGCACATTTTTTTTTGTTCACACATGTACAGCTTCAGAGGCAAGCAAATGAGTTCCCGACGCTCTCCCCTGATGTTCTGAGACCCAAGGGCAGACATCTGGGTGTGGAGGGAGAACATGTGCAGCCTGGAGTATACATCTTCCAAGGGATGGCCCCTGTCACCACATTGTCCTGATGGAGGGCAGGTCACAGGCGGGACTGGAAAGGGCCCAGGACTCTGGGATCCCCCAGAAGAGGACCGCCAAATTCCACCTTGGAGCCCTGAACGCACAGCTCACCGGTGAACGTCCACAAAATGAGTGAATACACGAAGGGTCGTCTGACTTGGGTTCAAGGAAAAACCCATGACAACTTATCCTGTTCCCTAGAAAGCTTTTTGTCATAATCCGGGCGGCTCCGGGGCTCGCCGGATGAGGCAGCCAGGGTCCATTACAGTGGGTGATGAATATTTCATGCTCTGGCTGGTGGATGTCTTCAGCTTCTGCTTGCTTTCCCAGCTGCCTGCAGCTCTGATGGGTTTGTCTCTCCATGAACTGTGCATGTTATGTTGAAGCTATCTAAACCAGATTGGCATTATTATTTTGCTTGTAAAACAAATTAGATGGCTCAGAAGACTTATGCTCATCTACCCAGAGCTTATTGTAAACCTGAAATATTTTGTAGCAAGGATGCTGAGCTCTAATGGGGAGTTGTATATGATTTCAAATAAGAATCTCATACCTGTTGCTCTGTGGGCGTTTGTGTCTGCCGATTTGCAGCTGTCTTGAACGGGGTTTACACACTGAACTCGGAGTGAGCTCCCTCCAGCTGTGAAGGACCCCACTAACATTTCACTGAGTCTCAGCTTCCTCCTATGTGACGTGGGCAAAAAGAGTCCCTTACCCTTCCTACCAAACAGGGTCCTGAGGGACTAGAATGAGAGTGAAGGTGAGCCGTCACATGACCTTGAAGGGCTGCAGACTGGGAAGGGTGTGTTTTTCGGTGTTTCTCATGGCTGTGGGCTTAGAAGTCACATAACAAGTGAGCAATGTGGCAGCTTGCACAGCTCTACCCACCATCCTGCCTGTTTCTGGTGGGCAGGCCAGACTGGATTCTGTTCAAGCGCCAACCCCCCAGAGAACGTGAGCCTCCTGCTCAGGCCGCTCCTGGCGGGTCCTTTCCCAAGCTGGATATGGAGTCAGGCAGAGCCATGTGAGAGCCCCAGGGAACGAGGTGCTGGGGAAGCCTGCCTAATGTTTCTGGGAATGTGCTCCTGGTCTTGCAAAACTAACCCAAGATGGGAATTCTTCTCTCCTTGCCTTCGGACAGTCAAAGACAGCTCTGACAGCCACCTTCAACTACAAGGGTGACGCTGCCAGTGAGCGAAAATGGCGGAGTGGAAAGATGAAAGGTCTCAGGGCTCATGAGGAGACTGTGAACTGGCAGATCAACACTGGAAAATCATCTACCTCTGATTTCCTTGTTCTGAGAGGTTATGCCCCTTATGTTTATGCCACGTTAGTCGAATCTTTTATTTGCACCCCAAAACATCCTGATTCCAAAGTCTATCAGAATCATGAATAAACTGTGTCAGTATATTTGCATAGTCTAGAAGGGAAAAGTTACAGTTTTGTGATTACTGTTATGCTTTTCTCAGATTCTTTTCCCATTACTTCTGGGTTCACAGCTGCGACCTGGAGGCTGAGTCGGGCAGAAGCAGACCTCGGCCCAGTGGCCGGGTACTGAGCACGCAGAAGTCCGTGAAGCAGGGGTGGCTAATGATGCTCCCTTGACCTCTGGAGCTCTGAAAACACAGTCACGGTGGCAGCTCAGGAGCTGTGCAAGGCAGATCACCTGCATTTTCTTTAAGCCCCAATTTCCCCATTATTTGCTCAGCCTCCATGCTAAAATTGTTATTAATTAATACACTCATCAAACATGATATGGATTAAAGTCCATCTCCTAGGTGACTCCTGTGTGCCAGGTCTCATGCTGGCTGTTACTCTGTGGCGTCTCACTGGCCCGCAGAACAACCCTGCAAGGTGGGTATCATTATGCACATTTTATAGGAAACAAAACCATGGTTCAGAGAATTAATTCATATGCTCAAAGGTCCCTGTTCTGATTGGAAATCAGCAGAGGCAGGACACGAGCTCTGGGATTCTCCTGGTCTAACTGCTCTAAGTGAAGTTTTGCAGAGGAAAGAATCTGTTTTGGATTTGCCCCAGGTCTTAGATTATTCTGGTATAAAAAAGAAACATTAACCTTGGTGTCAAGGACCTGGGACTGAATCCTAGTCTTTCCACTGAGGTGGTGCTGGGCGTGGGGGGCAGTGACATGGCACTGGGCTATTTTCTTCTCTCAGTCTTGGTTTTTTATCTTGAAAAGCCACAATAATACCTTTTACAGCTAACTACCTTCAGGCAGTTAATTACCAAGGGAAATAACAAGTGTGAAATTGTCCAGGTCATAATAGATGCCAAATAATTATTTTTAGTTCATTCATTCACTCATTCATTGTATCAACACCAGTGGGTAAAAACCCTAGTACTGGAATTGGACGTGCATGTAGGGTCCCCCACTTACCAGGTGTAGAATAGCAAAAGATGCAATTAACTTTTGTATGTGTTGCTCTCCCACCAGTAACAAAAGCTCTTCCCTTGTGCCAGCCATGCTTTAATCACTTTACATGCATTAACTCATTAAATCTTTGCAATAGCCTTCAAGGTTGGCATATGATTATCCTCCTACTGAAGATGAGGAAATTGAGGCACAGAGAGGTTAAAAACTTGGCCAGGGCTACATGGATAGTGAGTGCTAGAATTGGAAATTGACCCCATAAAATCAGACTATTAAACTCATGATCCTGTACTGCCATTCCCCTTCCTAGAAGCACCGTGAGGATGAAATAGGTGCAGAGGGCGTGCACGAGTGTAGCTAGCCCAGAGCCAGCGTTCCGTAAACGCCAGCTCAGCACTCAGTGGGGCAGCGTGGTGATCCACACCGGGTTCCTGGACCCAACCCCAGCTCCGACACTAAGATTTCTAAAATCTTGGACAACAGTCTCATTTTCCTTAGCAGCAGTAAGAACTCTCTACATTTGAGGGTGGCTGCAAGCTGGTACAAGGTAAACCGTTAGAACAGGACCTGGATCATTTGAAGCGTATTACCAGCACTGGCTTTATTGTAAAGCCTCTTGCGGCTTTCTTCCTGTGTCATAGGCATGAGTGTACACATTCTAGATATTTTACCAGACTGTGTGATCTGTGAGGATCAGAAAGATGTCTTGTTCATCGTCACCTCCCTGCAGCCCACACCGTAATGCTCGGCATAGAGTCAGGTTGAGCTGTTCATTAAAAATAGGTTGGTTTGGAGAGAAGCATAACCTGGGGTGCTTTGGGTGCTGTTACCTCTTGGGCACACGAAGTTGTTAGGACCCATACACTAACAAAGTCCTTGAGCAAAACGCTCTCGTAACAGGGCCCAATGGAACAGATATACGCTGAGCCATCTGGGCGAGAGCAGAAGGGGTCAGGTGGAGGAGCCTGGGATCTATTGCTCTTTAATATCTATTTAACTCTGACATTGAAGGCATTTGTCATCTTCTCTACATTCATTCAGTCACCATGGTTGGGCGCGTCCATTTCTGTTTATTTCCTTGAGAGAGGCCAAGCTGCCCATTTAATTATTCCTTCCTTTCTTCAGCTCTCTGGAAGCAGAGAACCTTCAGCCATGTGGGCACGGAACATACTGGATCCTTTGCCTGAGGGACAAGCCAGACCGTGCATCCTAACGCTCTCCTCTCCTCTCCTCTCCTTTCCGCACCCTCTCAGCAGTTTCTTCATTCCAGCTCCCAAGAGTCTCTAGTGCACCCCGCCCCTCAGCCCACCACCACCTGACCCATGCTCTGGCCATCCCCACCTGGTGCCTAGAGCAGTGCCCCTGCCTGGACTCAGTGCCTTCAGGCTGGACTCTTATGTTCCACCCTCCACGCCGTGGCATAGTAATCATTCTAAACAGCACCATTTCACTTTCCTGCTTAAAGTGCGTCAGTGGCTTCCACCTGTTCTGTGCCAGGCCTTGGAAAGAAAGCGCTGAAGCAGGGGACGCAGCCATGCCCTCAGGAAGCTGTTTACCATTGCATACAATTGTGACCATTTCCACCAGACTTCTGGGAGCCTTTGAGTGTGGACACGGGGAGACCTTACCTAGAAGAGGGGAGGTGCTTTGTGAGCTGACTGCAGACCTAGGGAGGAATCGGTGGCTCTGCAAGGCACCCGGGAGTAGGATGAGCAAGTGCTGAGACAGGGCAAGCAGTGGGTGCATGCCCTGGGTTCCTGCAGCACTGGGTGGTGAGCACTTGCTTGTTTGGGTGCCCCTGTCCTATCTCCCCACTGTCCCAGAGCTCCTGGAGGGCACAGGCCTTGTCTTCTCCCATTTAGCAGTCCCAGTGTTTAAGACACACTCAATAAATGTTGCCGTAAGTGGACCATTAACTGAAGCAATAGACACCCCTCCCTTTCATGTCCTCATCATTTATGTATAACTCCCCTCCCTGCCTGGTTCCTGTGTTCCCTGCTCAGAGATGGCCTTCTTGTCTGGTCCAAGGCCCAGCTTTTCTGAGTCAGATACACAGAATTCAGAGGTATCAACTGCAGGTGGATATGAAGGTCTGCAAATGTCGCTGCGAAAGCATGAGGTGCCTGCACTCCCTGTCTGAGCTGCCCCAGGAGAATGTGAGTCAATGTTCCATGCTGCAGCAGGAGAGTGTGTGTGTGTGTGCATGTGCACACCTGCCCATGAATGCGAGTGCTGGTGTGTGTGCAAGCGTAATAATATACAGTGTGTATGTATGTGTGAATATGGTGGGGGGAGTGTCTGTGTGGTGCATGAGACTAGAGCCTCAGCACTTACTCTGAGCACCCAGTATGCTGTCCTGAAAACAGTGGTGGGCAGAGAAACTAATCAAAATTGGCTTTGAGTTGGACTCAATCACGTGGAAGCTCTGAGGCACTGGCAGGTCACCAACTGAGTGGAACTCGATCTCTTCGTCTGTACCTTCAGGAGGAAAGATGCAAGTCCCAGTGAGTTTGGGAGGGCCACCATCAGGAAGCGTGGAGTCTGGTATCTGGTCCGTGGTGAGAGCTCAGCTCACCTCCTCACCCTTCTACCTAATGGTGGGAAACCTGGCACTGCTTGAAGCATCTGGATGGATGCATTACAAACAATGAGGCAAGCACATCTCTTCTCTTATAATAATGGTAATGATAAAGAAACAATGGGCTCTGACTGAGGGTTTTCTGTGTTCAAGAAGGCTTGCATATCTAGCCCGTTCAGTGCTATCCTCAGATCTTTGTGGGACTACGGACAGCTGAGCTGGCCTGAGGCCGCCCAAGGCCTTCCTGCTGGCTGGTCCGGGGCCAGGCACCCCTCCGCAGTCTCTCTGTAATTGCCGACCTCCCACTGAGTCCAGGCTGCTTCCCCATCTTCTTCAGCACATTCCTCTGGTTTGGAATGTACAGTTTTGCTAAGTCCAGCTGATGCTCAGAGTCCCTGGGAGGTCAAGGAACCTGGGGCCCAAGTGTCATCTGTCCAGTGACAGAAGCCAGATGCTGTGGAGATGGAGCCAAAGGGAAAATAAGTGAAATGAAAGGGCCAGGAGCCCGGATCCCTCCCCAACCACTGGGCTGAAGAGGCAGAGGACGTGTGCGCAGCTCTGCTTAGACCCCCGCGTCTCTGTCACTTTCTGTGGGTCCTCATTCCAGCAGCGCTGAGACCCAGCCGCACGCATCATCCTCCCAGCCATGCCCTGGGCTGGAGCCGGAGCCAGGAGGAGCAGGCAGGCCCTGCCCTCAGGGAGAGGGGTAGTTAATTTACATGTGGCACAAGCCCCTCATCTTGTGGGTGGGTAAACAGAGTTGTGGGTGGGGGGCAGTCCATGGACCCCACTGAGGAGCACTCCTTTCTCACTACGGCTCCAAACAACAAAGCCGCCCAGGACAGCCAAACCTTAGAGCAGCTGTCCTATATTAAGCTTCTATTACATGCCAGATACAGACCTGGTGCTTACTACACATGAGCTCATTTAATCCTTAAATCAGGGGAACGCTACCCTTCTTTTGCAAATGAGGAAGACTGAAGCTCTGAGCCATCGGTGACTTGCTATCTAGCCACACAGCTGGTCCGTGGTGGAGCTAGAGTTTGTACCCACCCCTCATTTGACCCTTAATCTGCCTATTGCCTGTAGCTACTAATCATCCAATGTCAATGAGACCAGGTCACCTGTGAGGATTAGGGCCCAAAGGCCAGTTTAGTAGCCCAAGTCTGGGCAGCTGAGCCTGTCCAGCCCAGGGAGGGTTAACCGGGGCAGCGGAGGGAGCAGGGAGCAGCAGCAGGAGCCAGTTGTGAGTGATGACCGGGGGGGGCTGCTCTGCGAGCTCCTTCCCTGCCTTCCCCTTGACTAGGACTCAGCGTGGTGCGAGCTGCAGGCCACGGAGGCTGGATTCCAGCTCTGCTCCTCATGAGCAGGTGGCTGGACTTTGGGCAGGTCCTTTCACCTCCTTCGCCTCCTTCTTTATCAGGAAACTGGGGGCTCTAGTCACGTCTACTTGTCCAGAATAGTAAGGGAAGCTGAGAAGTGTGTTTTTATATTTTGTTGTCTTCAAATTCTCACTGGGAAGGAAGGTTTTACTTGGAAGAGAACAATCAGTGTGTAGGTAGCATGTAGGGTGTATACACAAGACTTTAGACAGTTACAATAGATGGAAATTGACAGCTGGAAAGTAACTAAGTAAGGTCGGGATGCAGGAAGATAAAGCAGGCTCACTGACCCTGGGTGGCTGGAGGAGGGAAGTGTGGCTGGCTGCCTTGTGGCTGCAGGGACAGCTGGGAGCTTTCCGTGGAGTGGCCAGACATGTGAGGGGCCGCTCAGCTGGCTCCAGAACCCTCAGAAGCCCTCATACCTCTCCATCCCCATCAACAGCTAGGACATTTTTGTGTACATTTGGTCATGGAAGCACATGCTGAGATGAAGCCCCTATCAGCCTGGATCACAGAGTGATCAGACCGTAGAGTGACAGCGAGCAGGTGCTTTCCATCCCTCCTCCTCGTGATGACTTTGAACATGTAAAATGAGATGTAAGGGATGTTTGTTTCTGCCTTATAACTTAGATCACCCTGACTAATATATAAAGACAGCAGTCATCAAAGCAGAGAAAACAGCATATGAAAATGCCTGGAGGTGAGAAATAGCCCCTTGTATCTGGTGAACCTTAAAAGTTTAGTAGGCTGTTGTGCAAAGTCTGACACAGAAACGTGGATGATAGGTGGGCAGGGATGAATCTTGAAGGTTCTGCTAAGCTTCACACAGGAGCTGAATACTTTTTTCTTGTGATCGACAGGAAGCTATTACAGTTGATTTTAGAAAAATTGCCTTGGAGAATGATTGGAGGTAGACATACCTTGATTCAGGGAGATCAGTGAGGAGCCTGTTTTACCTAGTTGACAGGTGAGGGGAGGCTGAGCTAGGCCAGGACCTTAGGGCGGAGAAGAGGGGTGTGCGTGTGGAATATTTAACCAAGAAGATTGTAGGACTTGATGGCTGCCTGGAGGTAAGGACGAGGGGCAAGGGAGAAGGCAACGCTTTCCAGAGCCTGAGTTTTTCACACTCTTGGCCAGTTTTCTTTTGATAAATGCTTTTGCATTCATCATCTATTTTGACCTTCAAAATTGCCCTCTAATTTCAGTTGAGCTGATATTGTACTTTACAGATGAAAAAATTGAGTCTCCGAGAGGTAACAGGACAGGTTGCTCAAAAGTCAAACTGCTTGAGCTCAGGTCTCTTACTAGCCAATCCGTTCTCATTTCTCTAAACCACCCTGACCTCACTTACTTAGATATTTTAACGGTGAAAGTTGATTTTGTTTGCTGGGTGAGGTGGAGGAAGGAGACAACTAGGTAAGAGGGATTGACAGTAGGGGGGCCATAGCTTTGCAGCCATAGTTACCCAGCTGATTTACGTATGAGAGCTCAGGCATATGCTACACATATAAAAGACAATAAGTTAGAAGAAAGCCCCATATACCACAGTCGAGATTTATAAGACTCAAATGAGTGATTTTTATTCCATTGTTAAAGGTCTTTTTTTCCTTCTTACTCTATCAAGGTGTTCCTCATAGGGTTTCTTAAAAGTGCAATCTCAGTCTCCCATGATGCCTTTAAAATGCAATTTGTTGCCCACATTTTGTTAGCATTCTACTGCTTAGTAATGCAGGCCATGCTCAAAATGGCTCACATCCACCTACAGATTTATCCAGCTCGAGAGATTGTTACTTTGGTATTTCCAGTTGCTTTCATGGTTGTTTTGGACAAGGACACAGTGAATCCAGCCAATTTTTTTTTTAAATGGCTTAATTTCTCCCGATCAAACTCAGAGTAAAATAGTCTGTGGAAGCTCACGGGCAGAGAGGCCATGCAGGCCTTGAGGAGACGGCAGCTGGGAGACTGGGCACCTGCTGCTCCCGGGGACATCAAGTGGCTGACACCTGGGCCCGCATCTTCTCTGGGTCTCACTTTCCTCTTCGGTAAGTGATAAGGAAGGGAGAGGCTGCTGACTTGACCCTTACGTATTTATTCCATTAATTATTTGTTTGCTTTTTTTTCAAATGCCAAAGCCTTTCCTCACAAAACAAAACTTTCTGCAGAAGCCCAAACTATAAAGTAAATAAAAAGAAGCAGCTCTTGGAGTCCCACCCTTCTGGCCATCCTTTTATTTCCATGGAAAACCTTGGGAAACCAGGCCAGGGGGAATTTTTAAGGTTAGAGGACCACTCAGGGCTCTTCCAGCTTGGGGCCCACTGAGAAGCTTCGAGTGTCCAGCTGACTTCAGCCACTGAGCAGTTCCGAGAGCTCAGGAAGGACACACAGCTGCTTCCGGCCTCTGTTTTATCATCTGTAAGTGGGCTTTCATATTGCACTTGAAAAATCTAGCGCATCATTCAGATGCACAATAGTGTGTTTAGTATATATTTATAATGTGTGTGTGTGTGTAATGCTGATCATTACTGAGCATTAAATATGAGCTGGAATTAATGATAACACTTTATGTGTATTAACCCATTTAATGCTTACAACACTATTAAGAAGGCAGTTTTATTCCCCCTCAGTTTACAGATGAAGAAACTGAATCTTAGACAGATGGAATAACTTGTTCAAGGTCAAAAAGCTAGTAAGTGGCAGATGAGAACCCTGGCAGTTTTATACATCTGTGGTACAGACCTTTTCTGAAAACCTAATCCAATCTTTTAATGTTCTGGAAAGTCAATTCTGTGCTCACTACTCATCTAGTCTAACATGGCAAGCTGTTAATGTGGTGGACAGATTCCAAGGTGACCCCCCAATGAGCCCTGACTCCTGGCATTCATTCCTTAGTGGGGGCAAGACCTATGACTTGCTCCTAACCACAGACTATGACAAAGGTGACGGGATGCAACTGATGACATTACATAAGAGTGTCTCCCCTGTCTTACTGGAATTTCTTTTTCACTGGTTCAGTGAAGCAAACAGGCATTTTGGGGGCCCACAGGATCAGGAACTGAGGGGAGCTTCTAGGAGCTGTGAGTGGTTTCCAAGCCCCAGCTGACAGCTGGCAAGAAATTGAGGCCTATGTCCAACAGCTGCAAGGAACTTAATGCTGCCAACAATCATGTGAACTCGGAAGTGAATCCTTCCCCAGTGGAATCTACAGATGAGAACACAGCCCTGACTGACGTCCCAATTGCAGCCTTGAGAGGACCCGGGTCAGCTGAGTCTGGACTCTTGATTCTCAGGTACTGTGCAACAGTTAGTGTGTGTTGTGTTAAGCTCATAATATTGTTACATTGCAGTAGATCACTAATACAGTTAAGCTTTCTGTGTTTATCTCTTTTGTTTTCACAAAAATAACTATTACTTAAAATATCCTTCTTTAAGTGAAGCACACTTATGGGCAACAATTAAAGATGCAAAACAGTAAGGAAAAAAGACAACAGATTCCCAGACAACAGAGGGATACGATGTCCTGAATTCAGGTCTGGCATCCCCAGTGCCTTCAGGTCTACTTTACAGGGATTGATTTCCAACTCTCTCACAGATGCAGCCCCCTCACCAAACCCCACACAACCTGCCGTCCATCTCACTGCACGTGCTGTGGCCAGAGCGTGCTCGACAGAGCGGTGCTTTCTTCCTGGCCCACAGGCTTCTCTCTTCTGTAAGCTTTGGCACCAGTTTCTTTGAGAGGACCATTTCTCACCCCACTCAGCCCCTGTGGATTGGGTGGGATCTAGGATGAGTCAGCACCAAGTCCTTGTCATGCTACACATAGTCTTTCTCAAGTTGCAGAATAGGTTCAGCTATGAGGCAAGCAGGCCGGTGGCATTCATCTCCAGGACTTCTGCAGGACCTGCTGGGGTAAAGGAGTCCTGCTCTTCCAACAAGGATCACTGTCTCCTGTGGGGCCCCCAGTCGTGTAGGAAGCGCCAGGGGTCATGCTGCGCAGAGAGCCAGCCTGGGGTGATGCCAGTGGAGGGAAGCAGAGTTGAGGGCCCAGGAAGAGCGATCAGATCCTGGTGATGTGGTTTGAACCTGCCAGAAGTGAGTCCACGCCTAGAGTTTACAGCTATCTACGCTAATACATTTCCTTTTATGCTTAAGCCAGTTTGAGAATGGTGTCCATCCCTAGCCACAGAAAGAGACACACCCGCCAAGGGTCAGCTTGCACTCCAGATGACCCCCACTGCTCCACAGAGATGCCTGTGGTTTTTGACATCGGCATTCACATATGATTGTTTTACTCTGTTTGTCAGACATGTCACTCTGCTGACCAAAAAAGCCTAATGACAACAATAGTATCTAACCCGTGGTGACCCCAGCTCTGTACCAGGCATGTATTATGAGTTCTCCTCATTGAAGCCTCACACGATCACCCAAGGAGGGGTGGGAATAACTCAGCATTGCTTGGCCACCTGCTGGGTAGGTTCCATGTCAAGCCCTTTACATGCACGATCTCATTCAATTTCCACAACAGCTTATGAAGGAGGTGAGGACTTCATCCCCATGTCAAGATGAAGAAACTGACACTTCAGAGCCACTGAAGTGCCTCCATCTTTCTCACGGATGCAGAGACTGAGCAGCCACATGGCCGCACAAGGTCCTCCTTCCTTCCTGTCTCTGGGGCACATGGGCTGAGGGCTGCCCTGAGGGAACCACTGAGCACAGAGTTGTACCAGCCTACTTGGTCTCCGGTACTGGTGACTGCCGGGAAGAGCCAAACATTGAGTGGATACACACCCCCTGACCCAGCAGGTCTTCTGGGGAAACTGGATGGGGAGTTTGGATTAATTGCCAGGGATGACAATGTAGGTCAGAAATCTCTGTCTTACACGGCACAGAATGGCTTATGATCTCTGCAAATACAACCATGTTTATCCTGTACTTGCAGGATGCCCTGTGTGCTGTACGGGGGCTTTGAGTCAGGAAATGGCAACTCACCCCTCCTGTGGCCTGGGCATACCCTGTCACCACCCTGGGGCTCTGGGGCTCACTGCAGCCCAGGCTGAAGGAGTGGGGGCTCTTGGGCATGAATTCCTAATGGTGCATGACTGGAGCACAAGAAACCAAGCTTAACCAGCCATGCACACCAAATAGTTCCCTTCTAACTAGTGTTTGTGTCACTCCATCGGTCAGAGCAAGCCACAAGTCCAAGGTCAGCATTAATGGAATGAGAAAATATACTTCTTTCATGGAGGCTGGAGGGAAGAGTAAATCTGAAATTTATAAAATAGACATATTATTCCCATTAGGCAGGGGAGAAAATTGAATCCCAGAGCGACTAACTGACTTGTCCAAGATCACACAGAGGTAGAGTCAAATTTGAACCCATAGCCTGACTGTAGTGGCAATATGAGACAGGGGCAGAACAGATGAGAAAGGCTGATGGCTGCTGATGACAGGCTTCCTCCTGCATTCTTGGAACAGTGAGGACAGGAAGCAAGCGGTGCACCCTGGTGTACCTGGGATCCAGCCCGACCCTGTCTCCCAGGTGTACGGCCCTGGTCAGGTGCTCAGCTCTTAGGGTCCCAGTCCCTTTAAGGCTGGACAAGAGTAATAAGTCTTAGCTCACAGCCTTGGTAAGAAGTAGGTACAACGAAGCTGAAGTGGGTGACTCAAAGTTTGCCCTTGGAAGGGAAAACATTTGAAATTTTAGAAAATGAAACAGATGGTGAGAACAGCCAACAGTAGAAGGGAGATTTTGTGTTGAGCGGGGAGAGGCACTGCCCATCCCATTTCTCAACTGGCTTTCAGGAACTCCTCCTGTGCAGAGGACCAGCATAGCAAACCTGGTGTGCAAAGAGCCTCACGCCCTGTAGGTTGGACCTGGAGAAGTTGTCGTTTCTGAGCGCTGGAGCCCAGACAAGTCTCTGAAGAACTGGCAGCCCAGGGTGTCTGCCTTTGCACTTTCTCAGGCGTTGTCCTGTCTGTAGCCTCTCAGGGTCTGGTAGAGGGCCTGGCAGTGAGCATGCACTCAGAAACACTGTGTGATGCAGTCACACCCACACTTACAACCTCAGTCCCTCCCTGGGGATGGAGGCTGGGGCATCTTCCAGCTATGTTCAATCAGCTTTTAATAAGCTTATTTTTTCCTTGGCATGCTTTGCCCTAAAAGCTGTTTTCTTTCCCATCCCCACCTCAGAGGTGTGGGCCATTATGACTGCTGTCACACTGCACCAGCACCTGGGCAAGGGCAAGGGCTTCTTATTCTGGTGTCATGCTCTCTCCATCATACCAAGCATGGAGTGTTGCAACAGTCTGTTCATTTGTTCGCTCATTCATTCATTCATTTCATCATGTAGTGAAAACAAAAGGAGAGGATACATCTCAAAATGAGATCTATTTCACATACCGATAACATCACAAGGGGACTTCCTCTGCAGAAACATTTCCAGCCTCTCTGTTGCACCTCCCTTTACTCTCTCCTTCCTCCTGCACCCTTCCTTCCTGGCAAGGAGAAGGGACTGGAGGATATACTGGTTGGTGAGAGGCTAAAAGCAGTGAACTTTCAATCTTTAGTGCAGGCTGCAGTTCATCTGGGTGAAGTTTAGTGTGGTAGGTCCCTCTCTCTCTCTTTCCGTCTTACTCCTTCTTAACAGATAGGAAGCAATGATTCTTTTGCCGCCTGGCAGGTGAGGATGAGCTTTGCAGACTTTCCCAAATCCTTGGGAAGACGGAGGTCTTAGATAACCAGATTATGACTAGGATGCAAGCTAGGTTTTCTAATCAAGCTTTAGCGGTATTAATACTGATCTCTGAAATCTCCACTTCTTTGACACGTGTATATATTTCTTGACTGATTCTGAAATTAGAGGGAAGCATGGCAGTGATTAGCCATCACCCTTGAATCTCAGTAGGGACTGAAGCAGATTTATCAACTGGATCCACGTTAATGTTACTTAAGAGAGATGAGGAAAAAATCATAATTAACATGGAATTACTATGAGTGGCTGGACTGAATATCCCATCTCTGGAGCCTGAGTCACCTGGGATTTCAGGATGTACTGGGGTTGCTCTTTGAGCCCCATCGTGCTTTCGGGTGTGAAGAAGTGCAGTCTGGTGGGCCCTTCTGGCTCCTGGGGATCTTAGGGGATAGCTCTACATTCAAGGCCTTTTGTTTTTCCTCTGCAGGTTAAGAGTAGAAGGTTTAGCAAGGAATTAGGGAGGCTCCAAGAGGAGTCTTTATGGAAACGACCAGAATCCCAAATAGAAAAACAAAATTCTTTGAAAATATTCTGGACTGGAGGACACCGTGTGGGTCATCCATAGTGCTCTGTCTCCACTGCCTGTTAGGGAGCAGTAGGTCCCTGAAGCTGAGCCGGGAAAGTGACGGTAACAATGCGCAACACAGCTGACCCCCCCCCCCCACAAACACTTTGCTGAGAACCTTCCCTGACGCTCTTACAGAATCTCCGCAACAGCCCTTTGGGGTCTTGCATATCCCCCACTTTGCAAATGAGGAAGCATACAGAGAAGATTAGTAACTTACATAAAATTTTTCACATGTTGAATGGTGGAGCTGACATTTGAACTCAGCTCTCTTGGGTTCCAAAGCCAGCTCAGAGCTGCTGCTCTCAATACTAACAATGACAAAGCTGTCTGATCACTACAATTACTCAACAGAAATAATCAGCACCTGCCTGGTGCCCCATAGGTGCCCCTGTGGAGGAGTTATAGGGGCAAAACAGCACTGGCCAGGATCCCCAAGAGTGCCCTGTCTAGTGGCAAAATTGGACTATGTAGAATCACAGAAACAGTGTTAAGGGTACTTTGGAGTAGACCCTTACCTCCCCATTTTACAGGTCAGGAAACTGAGTCCCAGAAGAGGAAGTGAGCTGCCCAAGGCTCACAATGGTGGGACCCAGAAGGGTCATATTCTAAACAGGCTGGGACCGCACTGAGGCCACAGAGGGACCTAGGGGCCCAAATATAAGAAGGCTCTCAAACTCAGATGCTGACGGTGCACTGGCATGGTTCCGAGAGTCAGTGACTCCTTTGTACCATAGGACCCTCCCTCCTGCTTCATCCCAGCCCTGACCTTGACTACAACCCTGACCCCTGACCCTAGGCTTCCACCAGAAAGCCTGTCTTCCTGCATTCCTACCAGGAGCCCTTGCCAATGGCTATTCCTTTCTGTCCTTCCCCCCCCACCCCATAGACTTTTATCAAATTTTATCAGATGAGAGATAAAACACCTTCTGAGGTTTCAAAGCTGATTATCAACCAGCTCAGAAGCTCTAGGGCCGGGGGCTGTACTTTACCCAATTGTCCCAGGTATGGATTGTTTCTCCACTACTGTGTTTAATCAGTCTGAGACTCCAGCGATTTTAAGATACATTCTACCTTTGGAGATGTTAAAATAAAAACAAAATGCCTGTTTTGGACCCAATGAAATAGTGAGAATGATGTGTTTGATGCCTTGTTTGAGCCCCTTTGACAAGTGGGACACCGATGCTCAGAGTCTGAGCGTCTCCTTCTGGGCCACATATCTACCTCGTGCAGCCCTGGCCCTGGGCCCGACCCTCCATCTCCCATCCTGTGCTTCTTTCCTGGGTCAAATCTGACCCTAGAATCATCATTTTTTTCTACTATGCTTTATACAATAAAAATTCTCTTTTTATTGGGGCAATCAGGGGCCCTTCTCTGAAGAGGTGGGACTGGAGCAGGGACAGGAAGGATGGCTTTATTCTGCCCACAGCCATTTCTTATGACAAAGTTAATTCTGACCTTGATTTTGACAGTCTTGGGGCTCTGTAAGAAAGGAGGGGAATAGAAATATGTAAATAACACCACCTATTTTTTTTTAACTCTTTCTTCATGTCATTGTTCTCCTTCCCTCGGGCCTGCAGTGGGTGCCAATCAGAAGGAGTGGCAGCGACAGAATCCAGGCAGCAAGACCTGATTCAGATGCCTCCAGGCGCAGGAGGGCTCAGGCGCCAAGGAGGGCTGCAGGCTGCTTCACTGCCAGGCAGGCCTCAGTGGCTCCCACCCTACATTTGTATGATGAACCAAAAAAGTAAACAAAAGAGAAGCATTACATGTGTCTTTAGGAGACACATTTTCACAAGTCAGCAAAAATCAAGTAAGTTGTACAAATATTTGGTGAATAACCCATGCCTGTCTTTAGAAATGGGAGAAGTCAAAGATCTTCGATGTTTGGTGATGTTTATTCTGAACTGTCCAAATATTATGATTGTACTCAGGCTGTGGAGGTCAGATAGACAAATAAATGCCCGTTCCTCCCACCTCCTCATCACACAGTGCAGAATGAAGTGAGTGTGCAAGATGTGAGCAGACTCTCCTGATGGAATGCTTTGCTGGCCCAGGTATGGAGGAGAGAACATGGGGTGTGGGGGGCCAGGCAGAGCTCCGTTTGAATCCTGTGTGAGTTCTTAGCAATCCGAGTCACCTTAATAGATGTTCCAGCTCTCTGAGCCCCAGTCCCCCCTACAGACCACTGGGGACTTCCGTGAGCTGGCAGGTGTCACTGTTCTTGACACATGGTAGGAAGTCAGTTCATCAGATTTCTCTTCCTCTCTCCTTCCTCATCAAAAGCCCTATTTGCGCCCTCCCCAGTGTCTGCTTCCAGCCCCTTTTGGGCCCTGCGAGACTTGGGGTTCCCAAGATAGAGTGCCTAGAGCACTTGGGTATGGGTATTTTATTTTAGAGGTGGCCTCAGGAAGCAGAAGGGACAGAACAGAAAGGGTGAGACCGGAAGAGGAAAAGCTCACGCAGGGTGCCATGGAGGCCCTGACTTTGCTGGGCTCTCTGAGAGGACCCAGACTGCTCCCAGAGCTGCCCCCCTGAGGAGAGAAGGCCTGGCATTGCCCCACCCATGGGGGGGTTACTCCAGCGGCTGGGGGGCGATTATCCACCCAGCCCCTGCACACCCACACCCAGTTCTTCCGGACTGTGCTCCCGAAATAGGAAACACAAAATCTCTTTTGAATGCGTTTGCCTCCACCTCTGTCCACCACAGCTGTGGCTGAGATCAGATGTGAGCCAAGGAGATTTGACACCAGGTACCACAACCACCTGCTTTGCGAGGCGTAGGACAGTCTTCACGTGAAAAATCTAATGTCCTTGGTCATAAGAGACGGGGCTTTGACCTCTGCTTACTTACCAGCTAAATACCTTATTTGTGAGACTGAACACTTCAAGCTTCAGTTTCCTCATCCATGAACGGGAAGAATAAACGAGGTAGCAAACATGTAAGAATTAGAAGAGTGCCTGGAAGATAGTGGCAACCTCCAAAACATGTTGTGTTATTGTTACTGGTGGTGTTAGCGGCAGTGGCCGCAGCAGTGGGGTGGTAGTGGGTCATGTTGGGAGAGCTATCAGCAGCACTGGGGTCTGCGCTGGAGCCCAGAGATTTACCCACGGTCCTGCCAGCTCTCCAGCCTGGTGATGCAACATGACATCTGTAGACCAGCAGCAGCATCGCCTGGGAACTGGTTACAAATTCAGAACCCCCACCCCAGCACCCCCTGACGTAGGAATCAGAATGTGCATTTTAGCAAGATTCCCTGGGGCTCTGCATGCGTCTTACAGTTCGGGAAGTGTCTGGCCTGGTGAGGGTTGGACGTGGGCACTGAGGCGGCAGCTCTGGGGAGGAAGAGCAGGACAGACGTGAGATGGCTTTAGAGATGGGAGGGCAGGGCTTGGTGACAGTTTCAGTGAGGGTGTGCAGGGAAAGGATGAGTTGCTAGGCTGTCAACCTCTTTCCCTTGCAGTATCTGTGGAGCATCTGGGTAAACTATCCAGGAAGAAGTGGACTCAGTGAGTCTGGAACACCAAGCGGTCGAGCAGGAAGCTTTAGATCTTTGTGTAAAAAGCAGATTATATTAAGAACATGCACTGATCAGACACCTTTGGTGTGGCAGTAATAGGCAAGGTCCTTTCCACACACCATCTGCACATACCTGGAGAGCAAGGTGCAGTTATTGCCCATTTTACAGATGAGAAAACTGATGTGGAGTTGTTTTTGACCTTGATCACTGAGGTAATAAGTAGAGGAGAGAGACTTCAAAACCAAGAAGGCTGAGACCAGAGCATTTGCTTTTCCCAGTGGTGCCGAACTGCACATAGAGGGCCATGAGGTTTCTGGAACATTCCTTTCATTTAATCATTTACTAAGAAATTGCACATGTCCTCTATCTTGACATCCTTAAGCAGACACTAACATTGCTCTTTTCCTTTATGTATGAGAGGAAACAGAGGCTCAGAAAGCTGATGTAAGTGTTGAAGGTCCATAGCTAGCAAGTGATAGAGTAAACATGGAGACATTTCATCACACCACGATGCAGACCCCTAACATGGCTCACCTTTTGACTATAGTGATGTTAGTTGTCTATTCAATATCCATTTTTCTTCCTATTTGTTGATTTTGTTCAGGGTGGCAATGTACCCAGTGTCAAGTGTTGAATCATAATGTTGAATCATTTAGATAGAAGTGTAATGGATGTGATAGCTGGACAGACAGCAGCCATTTTGCAACTGTGAGGCAACTCGTAAGTCTGGGAGAGAGAACAACTAGTAGCAGCTTTGGTCTTTGCTCTCATGGTCAGGCAGCCCAGCCAACACTTGAAGCTCCCTACCTCCGGACCTTTCATATGGAACAAAAAGTACCTATTCGTTTAGCCATTATTAGTCCAGCTTTCTAATATTTGCTTGTGAACACATTCCTGACACATCCTTCTAAAAATGAAGATAGTGGTTATATTTATCCAGTGGTGCTTTTGTGAGAACAGTGCAGAGCCCACACTCAGTACTCAGTAATGGCGGCTGTTATCATCTCACCATATGGCTCTGACACCATCTGAGAAGCTTTTCCTGTTTCCCAGGCTTATCTCATCCTGGAGCAATGGCAATCTGCAGGGGTCTCCTCCAGTCAGAGTTTATCCCAAGCCAATTAGCCCTCAGCTCTGGAACTCATTCCATCCCTGCCTGTCATTCATCATCCTGTCAGCCTGTCCCAAAGGCTCTGCCAGACGAGTATGGGAATGTCCTGGAGGGATTTCCCAGGGCATGGATAACAGACATGGCCTTCCCCCACGGCCTTTCCTGGTGCCTCCGGGTGGGCTGCTGCTGGTCAATCTCAGATCCAGGATCCACTTCTGAGTGACATCAGCCAGGCCTTCTCCTTCGGGTGCAGAGAGGGAGCGGGGCCTCACGAGGCAGAGCTGGATAGCAGGAATCGTACAGGGGGGCCTCTGTGTCTCACACTCCAGGGCTGTCATTCACCCCTCCTTAGTGTGGTGCCTCTGGGCTTGTAAGGTGCCTGCACTGCTGTGTGGGCTGCATGCAGGAGTCCTGCTGGCTGCAGAGCTGCAGCCTTCAGGATACGCTGTGTCGCACTAGCTTTTTATAAAGAGGACACTAAAGAGCGGAGAGGTTAAGTAACATGCTTAAAGTCACACAGCACATAAAGAATGGAGCCTGGATTTTGAAAGACTCTGTCTATTGGCTCCAAAGCCTTGACCTACGTGTTTCTATCTGACCTGGCTCCTGCCACCTGTTAGGATACATCTGCTTATTGTGCTATGGCCACACTGTTTGGTCTCTAATTGTTTTGACTTGTCCTGTCCTAGGCCTTTTGCACTGACTCTTTCCTCTGCCTGGGGTGATCTCTTCCTGTCTCATCAGTCAGGTTTTAGTTCAAATGTCAGTTCATCATAAGACTGTCCCCTGTCCCCACAACTCTGCAAGTCAATTCCATGCTCTACTGCTTGGTTTGAAACCACTTTATCTTTGTGTTACTGTCCATCTCTCCTGGGAGAATGTGAGTTCCATGAAGAAAGGAGCTGCCTGCTCTTTCACTGTTATTTTGTTGACACCTGCATCTAGCACAGAGTAGGTGCTCAGTATTTTCATTTTAGTGAATTAAAGGGTTGGAATTTGGATTTTTGAAGAGAATCATCTGGCTATAAAGTAAGTCGTTAACAGCAGGGAAAAGGGGTAGGGGGTGTATGGAGCTCCAGGCTCTTTGCAACTTTTCTGGAAATCTCAACTGTCCTAATTAAACAGTTTATACAAGCAAACAACAAGGAAACCTATAGGGCACTGCTGCAGCTTGTCCTGATGGCGGGCACAGGGTACGGTCACACACACAGCAGAGGAGGGGCGAAAGCTTCTGGAAACTGTCCCCATCAGGCCGTGAGCTGACCTGCAGGACTGTGTCCACCCAGAGGGGTGCCTCTCTGCACCTGCTCACCCAGTGGGGCATCTTTTTCAAAGGCATTCAAAGGTTGCTTCGAGCCTAGAGCAGCCCTGCCTTCTCACCACCAGTCTCATCTCTGCTTCGATTTCTGCCTCTTGCTGTGTCCCACAGCCATTAAAGAAGAGCCAGCCTTCCCACAGAGCTTCCCACAGCACCACAACCACAAAGCTTCCAGGCTGCCCTGATGCTCACCCTGCTGGCGATGCACTTCCATGCCTGGAGCGGACCCACTGCTGACCAGGTGCCCATGTGCCCCTCCGGGTGCTGCAAGCCCTCTGGGTACACTGGCCTGTTTCCTTCTCTCCTCCCTCATGTCACTGCCTGTGGTCGCCTCCCTGGTTCAGTGGAGAGAGCACACGATAGGGACGCACCATCTTAGGTGGCCATCCCTTCTGCCACCTCAGAGAATTCTGTCCCGTAGGTGACCCTCAATTTCTAAATGTTTACAACTGGACTGCCCGTGTGACCTTGGGCGAGTTCTTCCATTGCTCTGCGGGCCCTGGCTTCCTGTCTGTGAGCGGGGAACAGTCATAGTTCCCATTTCAGAGGGTGCTGTGAGTTAATACACGCAATGCTCTTGGAAAAGTGCCTGGCAAACAGGAAGTTCTCAATAAATGTATGACTACTGCTACTAATATTATTATGATGATAATTAGCATAACATGTACCAATAGGTGAAAGTGATCTTCCCCCAAACCGGTCCTAATCGGGGTCTTCCAGTGCATAAAAACCTGAGCCTTGTATTAGTTTCCATTTGCTGCTGTAGCAAACTGTCTGAAACTTATTGCCTTAAGCAACACAAATATATTATCTTCCAGTTTTGGGGATCAAAAATCCAAAATGGTTTTATGAGACCAAAATAAGGGCATAGGCAGGGCTGCTACCCCTTCTGGGGGCATCAGGAGGAATTTGTCCCTTGCTTTTCCCAGCTTCCAAAGCCCCTCCCGGTGCCAGGTGCCCTTTCTTGGTGGCATTGTTCTCTCCTCTGCTGCGTCATCTCGCCCTCTGACCCTGCTGCCTCCCTCCTCGGAAGAGCTGTGTGGTCACACTGGGCCCACCCAAGTCCTGCAGGGTCATCTCCCCATCTCAAGACCCCTAACTTAATGGAACTCTGAAGTCTCTTGTCAGGTTAGGTAACTAGCCACAAGCCTGAGGTTAGGGAGGCAGATGTCTTGGGGGTGGGGTCATCGTTCTGCCCACCACGATCCGCTTTAGGATGAAGTCTGAATTTCCCACACTGGCATCACAGCCTTCTGTCTACTGATCTCGCGCTTTCCCCGCTCTCTGTAACAAGCGTCCTGAGGGGTAGGGAGGTAGGTGCTGAAATGAAGGCAGTTACAGCAGAGACCTGAGTACCAGACAAAGAAATCCACAGACGTTCATTTCCGGCCATGTAGACTTTGTCACTACCCATGAGAGTCCCTCGGCCGTGGACTCCCCATGGGTGGGAGTTCTCGCTCCTTTGCCTCCTTTAGAGCGCAGACCCGCCTTCCCTCCCCCAACTCTTTGCTGGTTCTCACTGCCTCGCCGTAACACAGGTGACAGTGACGGGGAGAATGAGCATGTATACAAAGCGCTGTCCGTGTTTCCAGCAGCGTCACGTGTATCAGCTCCGGCACCCCTCACCCCTCCTAAGCACGCTGTGACGTAGCCCTGCTATTATCTCAGCTTACAGTTGAGGAAGCTCCGTGATGCTTCATGTTTTAAAATGTAGGTTTTAATATTATTTTTACTATTATTCAGCATGGTGAGGCCTGCAGATCAGGACATGACTGCCATTGAAAAGGTGGTTTGCTGCTCTCGGCTCCCGGGAGGAGGCAGCGTGCTCACCACGCAGGGCCACACGGGGAAGCCCGAGGTCAGGCAGGAGGCAGCAGACGTTGGGGAAGATGGGACGAGGCCTTTATCATGGTTTCTGCAAGGAAGGAACCAGCAAGACAGGGTAAGCAGCCTAGGACTGACTGGGGCATCCGGGTCACTATTTGTCTGGTTCCTGATCCGGATGATTAGGGCAGGTGGATGTGGCCTGGAGTGGCGGGTGGTGGGTGTGAGCTCCAGATGGGCTGGGTCCCACATGCGGCCAGGAGATACTGACTCCCTCTAGGGACTAGCTGCCTGGGAGGGGATGCGCTTTGGCGTCCGCAGTGCCCCAGAGGTCAAAGCATCAGCATAAAAAGACACGTTTGATACACTCGAGAGTGCAAACTGATTCATGGAAGTCCCGTGCCACCATGGGATCAACTCTGGTGAGTTGGGTTGGCTGTGGGGTCTGGGCACCGTGCTGGAGGCTGGAGGTAAATAAACAAGAGCAAACAGTCTCTGTTCCCAAAGATTCAAGTCTCTGGGTGAGAATGGACATGAAAACCTCCCCTGGCAATCTGATGTAGTTTATTCCAGGTTGGAGATAAATGTAAAGAATGATTTGATGAAAGGGAGGGGGGATAGCAAGCAAACCATGGAGCTAAGAGGTGGCAGGAGCTCGACACAAAGGATGACTAGGAATTTTCTGGAAAGGTAACACTGCAGTTGTACTTAAGAAGAAATAAGAAATTTAGGAAGTACCTAAAGACAGGCTGCATCTGGGCAATAGTACTAAGAAGGCCTGAGGGGTCAGGAACCACGCTGGGTGGCAGAAGGGCGGCCACCGGGGACACCATGGAGCATGAATGCGTCAGGGGTGATCTTAGCAACAGCATCTGTTGAACACTGTCCATGGCGAGAGGGTTGCGCAGTGGGGCTGAAGCCCAGTCCCTGCCCCCTCTCTGGATCCAGGGGCGCAGGAGGGTGACTCGGTCTGTAAGCCACCCTGCCATGTGCACAGTAATATGACTGTGGCCCCTTTACTCCCTCATCCCAGGCCGCCCAGAAACCCTGCTTCCCATCCACCTGGCAGGTCTTTACTGCAGGTCTTTACTCCCAGGGGGCACCTACAGACAGACCTCTCTGCAGGAGGCTGTGAGTGTGTCTTTCTATGTGAAAGATTTGTAAGATCTCACCAAGTTTGTCTGCAGAGGCCCCAAGAGATGCCTTCTGCTCTTTTCACATTTCTTCCACAGCAGTTACCTGCCTGTATGAGGTCCTGCTCTGCTCCCCACCAGAGACAGGGGGCCATTTTCTCCAGGTCCACCCATCCTGCTGTGGCTGACATTAGGATCAGGGCACATTCTCTCCTCCATCAGCACCTTCGAGGGAGTGAGTCCCCTGGTTCAGGCAGCCTTTGCACCGCTCTGCAGGGATGGGCCCATTCTTTCTTGGGCAGCTTCCGTGTTGTCAGCCTGGCAGCTCAGGGCCCAGGCGCATTCTGCACTCAGGCTTGGAGGCCCACCCTCTCTTCCCGCTCTCTGCACAAAGGCTTCTGGGGCTAGGAGTGAGATGGTCACTCACTTGTGCAAAATGCCAGGAGCTCCAAAAACTCAGTCCTCACGACCACTATTTCCCTGGCAGATTTCAAAAAGAAAACCAAAATTAATGCCAAATATCCATGATGAATGAAACATCAAACCGTTTAACAAAGACAGCATCTGAGTCTGCTCTTGCCTGTCTCATCACCCTAACAGTCTCCCCCTCAGCTCCTGTATTTATTTTTAAAAATGGATCATTTGTTCATCATGGAGTTTTGCATTTTTATTTTTTTAAATATTGAGTTGAAAATGATTGCTCTTGCTTATGGAGTTTCTCAAAGCCCTGTTAACATTTCACTCGGGGCCAGCTCCTAACTCGCCTGGCTCTCGACCTTGCCCAGCTTAGGACTCAGTGGACGGAGGCCATAGGTCCTCAGTGGATTCTGGACAAGTGTTGCCTGTGCTCCCAGAAGCCCCCAAGGTCTGGAGTTGGGGCTGAGGGGCCGTATAGTGGGAAGCCTCACAGTGGTTACAGCCATCAACAGAACTCCCCAGTTTGGTACTACCAACTATAACGCTGAGTGGTCATTTGTGTCTCCAAATACCTGGCAGCTTGCTTGTCTGTGAAACTTCATTTGTGCTCCAAGACATGTTTCCTAGAGAACTGAAGAAATGAAAGAATGGGTCCTTAACTGCATTTTCAGTTACCTGTAGAAATCTCCCTGTAGACTGCCAAGAACCTTTTCGTGTACACCATGTCCAGATTACACCTCCTTATCCTCTTCCTTAAACTGCAGATGTTAGAAGAGAATGCTTTCCATGCTTTACAACATTGCACAGATGCATGCATTGGCTAACTAGGAATGGTGGTAGTAACCAAAAGTATAGCAGCTCAACTAATGGAGACTCGGCACTTAAACTTTAAAATATTGAGCAATTGTGAACAGATAGAACCAGCTTTCTCTGCAGCGTATGTATCGCACCCCCTCTGCCCCTTCCGCCACTAGACAAAGAAATCAGCTATTCTTTTGAAGATCACTGGGAAGTATAAAAGAAGAAAAAAATAACATAGAAAGATAATAGAGAAGGAAAAGCCAGAGAGGAGAAAGTCTGGACTATTTCTACAGTTGCACCTTGCTGAGGGTGTCACCAACTCCTTAATGGGAAGAAACTCGAGTCAAGAAATATAAACCAGCGAAACATATTGCACATTGAATATACTGTGGGATTCAAGTTAATTTTGTATAATTTTTGGTGTAATTAATTCATTCTAAACTAACCTTTTGATGTCTTCAGAAAGCCTTCAGTGAAAGGCGCCCTTAGACTGGGTAAGCTGAGTTAATTAGCTTGACATTGAATAATAATGCCTTAAAAACTCTAGCGCCTAAAACATTAAAACAAACAAAAAACCTCTAGTGTCTGTGTTGGGAGAACCAGATAATAAATTCATGCTACAGAAAGGTGCCTGAGCAGAGCTCACTCAGGGAACGGGGTGTACCGGACCACACCAATGGTCTCCATTTTTGAGCCCCTGATATGAGTTGGGCCCCATGCAGAGCGTGGAGGATGGAGGTGGGATGAACCCTCTTGCCCTCAGGGAGGTTACAGTCTGGGAGGTAAGGCACAGGTGCCCCCCCTTTCCTTCCTCCCTTCCTTCTTCTTTCCTTGCTTCCTTCTTTTCTCCCTTTTTCCTTTCCTCTTTTCCTTCCTCCCTTTCATGTTTCCATTTGTTCATCCATCACACATTCACTGAACAACATGAGCCCTCACTTCAGTCCCCAAAGGTCATCAGCGGCCAGGTGCAAATCCTCTAGCCCCTGAGTTGACTTCGGCACGTATTTCATGAGTAGCTTCCAGTGCCTGGCATTGTATAAACCCTGGGAACTCCATGATGGATGAGATGCAGTTCCAGCTCCCAAGATTTCTGTCTAATGCAAGAAACAAATGTACAAACCAGAAATGTCAGTACACTAAGACTAGCGTTAAAGCAGGCTATGCACCTACTCTCAGGACGTCACTTCGCCTACACAGTAAGATAGGTGATTTATTTCCACACTCATTACTAGTTACAACACCTCCATGCACGATGCTTTCAGAACGGAAAGTAAGAACCAGCTCTGTTAATGCCCAGATCAACCACTCATGTTCTTCTTTGTCTGCCCTTCAGAATTCCCCACTCGATGGGGGAAAAAACAGTGCAAAGTTATATTTTAAGTCTTAATGCCCTATGAAATAATAATGGGTCTTGTACAGAAAATTTCATTTGAAATTATAGAGTTCTCATGTCAATGTATCAAATGATGCTTCCTGGTGCTCAGTGTCTCACAGATTGAATAATAAAACATTTAGGGAGAGGTGGTGAATATTTCCATGAGATAGTAAAAGTTTGATTCTCTCATAAAAGAATTTGAGAGAAAATGAAAAAGTATTGACATACGCATAAGAAAAAATAAAATAAACATTAAGGAGACCAAATGAAATGTTATAGTGGTTCTCTGGTGGACTGGGTATTGTAAGTGGTATTTATTTCCTTTCCTTATTTTTATATAGCCTCCAGAAATTCTGCAATGAGCATATATTGCTTATATGTTTAGAAAATAAATGTTACTTTTTAAAAGGCTTTTGGTGACTTGAAAATTGAATTTTGTTGGTGGGCTTCCATCTGTCCAGAACTTTCCTGGAAGGGATTAAGAATTGCCTAGTGTGAAGGTCTCATTTCTAAAGGGAAAATACTGCAGTTTAGAAATAAATTTATGAGCAGGCCTCCTAAGAAGACAGAGCTGCCTTCACCTGCCCAAGGTGAGCTGAGCAGGGGATGCCAGCCTTCGGTTGAGAAGCCCCCTGCCTTAGGACCCACTAGCAGGTATGAGCCTTCACAGGACCTTACACATGTGTTAACAAAGTGGATCAGAAGTGAGCTGATACTTGTTATCACAGATCATAATAATGAAATGAGCAACAGTGACCAATGTTTGTTCTTACCTAATGCTCGCTCCATGCCAAGCTCTGTTCTACAGTCCTCGTATGTTAACTTATTTTGATGATGATGAGCTGAGTGAACCAAGGGAAAAGATTCAGACACATTGGGGTCTAGTCAGTTCAATGCTCTAGGCTGAGCTCCTTAATTCGAAAAAGATGCCCATCACTGCGTTCATCAGAGGGCTGATAGGCAGGGTGAAGTGAGATGATGTGGGTGAACCAAACCCCCTCACCAACTCATTCACTCATTCACTCAACAAACACTGCCATATATTTATTTTAATCCTAATTTTAAAAAGTGAGAGAGCAGTAATACTGCCTGCCTGGTGCTCTTTTGGGGGAGACCTGGAGTTCCCCCACTTCATGGTGATCCTGCAAAGATCCAAGGCTTTGTCCCAAACCAGGCTAAGCAGAGACTTCTGGGAAGAATGCTGGGTAAGGGGTCCCCTCAGTTGGGATTGCAGATGTGTGTAGATGACACATCTTATAAAGGTCACACCTGAGAAGCAGGCAGCACAGCACTGGCCATGCAGAGGGAGGGACGTAGGCGACAGGGTTCTCGCTCTGTGGAGCTGGCCAGGCTCACACTGTCCTCCCCCCAGGGGGTCCTCCTGTCCTGGGGTCCTCCTGTCCTGGGGTCCTCCCCCCCTGGGGCCCTCCCCCCCTGGCTTCCTCCCCCCCTGGGGTCCTCCCGTCCTGGGCTCCTCCTCCCCTGGGGTCCTCCTGTCCTGGGTTCCTCCCCCCCTGGGCTCCTCCTGTCCTGGGGCCCTCCTCCCCTGGGCTCCTCCTCCCCTGGGGTCCTCCCCCCCCGGGGTCCTCCTCCCCTGGGGCCCTCCCCCCCTGGGCTCCTCCTCCCCTGGGGTCCTCCTGTCCTGGGATCCTCCCCCCCCGGGGTCCTCCTGTCCTGGGGTCCTCCCCCCTGGGGTCCTCCTCCTGTCCTGGGGTCCTCCTGTCCTGGGGTCCTCCTCCCCTGGGGTCCTCCTGTCCTGGGGTCCTCCCCCCTGGGGTCCTCCCCCCCTGGGGTCCTCCTGTCCTGGGGTCCTCCTGTCCTGGGGTCCTCCCCCCCTGGGGTCCTCCCCCCATGGGGTCCTCCTGTCCTGGGGTCCTCCCCCCTGGGGTCCTCCTCCCCTGGGCTCCTCCTGTCCTGGGGTCCTCCTGTCCTGGGGCCCTCCTCCCCTGGGGTCCTCCTGTCCTGGGATCCTCCCCCCCCGGGGTCCTCCTGTCCTGGGGTCCTCCTCCCCTGGGGTCCTCCTGTCCTGGGGTCCTCCCCCCCTGGGGTCCTCCCGTCCTGGGGTCCTCCCCCCTGGGGTCCTCCTCCCCTGGGCTCCTCCTGTCCTGGGGCCCTCCCCTCCTGGGCTCCTCCTCCCCTGGGGTCCTCCTGTCCTGGGGTCCTCCCATCCTGGGGTCCTCCTGTCCTGGGGTCCTCCCCCCCTGGGGTCCTCCTCCCCTGGGGTCCTCCTGTCCTGGCTTCCTCCCCCCCTGGGGTCCTCCCGTCCTGGGCTCCTCCTCCCCTGGGGTCCTCCTGTCCTGGGGTCCTCCCATCCTGGGGCCCTCCTCCCCTGGGGTCCTCCCCCCCTGGGGTCCTCCCCCCCTGGGCTCCTCCTGTCCTGGGGCCCTCCCCCCCTGGGCTCCTCCTCCCCTGGGGTCCTCCCGTCCTGGGGTCCTCCCATCCTGGGGTCCTCCTGTCCTGGGGTCCTCCTGTCCTGGGGTCCTCCTCCCCTGGGGTCCTCCCCCCTGGGGCCCTCCCCCCACTGGGGTCCTCCCCCCCTGGGGTCCTCCCGTCCTGGGGTTCTCCCCCCCCGGGGTCCTCCCGTCCTGGGGTCCTCCCTCCCTTGGGGTCCTCCCCCCACTGGGGTCCACCCCCCCTGGGGTCCTCCCGTCCTGGGGTCCTCCCGTCCTGGGGTCCTCCCCCCCTGGGGTCCTCCTCCCCTGGGCTCCTCCTGTCCTGGGATCCTCCCCCCCCGGGGTCCTCCTGTCCTGGGGTCCTCCCATCCTGGGGCCCTCCTCCCCTGGGGTCCTCCCCCCCTGGGGTCCTCCCGTCCTGGGGTCCTCCCCCCCTGGGGTCCTCCCCCCTGGGGCCCTCCCCCCACTGGGGTCCTCCCCCCCCTGGGGTCCTCCTCCCCTGGGGTCCTCCCCCCCCTGGGGTCCTCCTCCCCTGGGGTCCTCCCCCCACTGGGGTCCTCCCCCCCTGGGGTCCTCCCGTCCTGGGGTCCTCCCGTCCTGGGGTCCTCCCCCCCTGGGGTCCTCCCCCCTGGGGTCCTCCTCCCCTGGGCTCCTCCTGTCCTGGGGCCCTCCCCTCCTGGGCTCCTCCTCCCCTGGGGTCCTCCTGTCCTGGGGTCCTCCCATCCTGGGGTCCTCCTGTCCTGGGGTCCTCCCCCCCTGGGGTCCTCCTCCCCTGGGGTCCTCCTGTCCTGGCTTCCTCCCCCCCTGGGGTCCTCCCATCCTGGGCTCCTCCTCCCCTGGGGTCCTCCTGTCCTGGGGTCCTCCCATCCTGGGGCCCTCCTCCCCTGGGGTCCTCCCCCCCTGGGGTCCTCCTGTCCTGGGGTCCTCCCTCCCTGGGGTCCTCCCCCCCTGGGGCCCTCCTCCCCTGGGGTCCTCCCCCCCCCGGGGTCCTCCTGTCCTGGGGTCCTCCTGTCCTGGAGTCCTCCTCCCCTGGGGTCCTCCTGTCCTGGGGTCCTCCTGTCCTGGGGTCCTCCTCCCCTGGGGTCCTCCTGTCCTGGGGTCCTCCTGTCCTGGGGTCCTCCTGTCTTGGGGTCCTCCCCCCCCGGGGTCCTCCTCCCCTGGGGTCCTCCTGTCCTGGCTTCCTCCCCCCCTGGGGTCCTCCCGTCCTGGGCTCCTCCTCCCCTGGGGTCCTCCTGTCCTGGGGTCCTCCTGTCCTGGGGTCCTCCCCCCCTGGGGTTGTCCTCCCCTGGGGTCCTCCTGTCCTGGGTTCCTCCTGTCCTGGGTTCCTCCCCCCCTGGGGTCCTCCTGTCCTGGGGTCCTCCTGTCCTGGGGTCCTCCCCCCCTGGGGTCCTCCTGTCCTGGGGTCCTCCCCCCCCTGGGGTCCTCCTCCCCTGGGTTCCTCCTCCCCTGGGGTCCTCCTGTCCTGGGGTCCTCCTCCCCTGGGGTCCTCCCCCCTGGGGCCCTCCCCCCACTGGGGTCCTCCTCCCCTGGGGTCCTCCTCCCCTGGGGTCCTCCTGTCCTGGGGTCCTCCCCTCCCTGGGGTCCTCCCCCCCTGGGACCCTCCTCCCCTGGGGTCCTCAGCTGCATGGCCTGGTACATTCCTGGTACACTGACTTCTGATCATTGGAACTAAAAAAGCCTCTTTCATGGTATAAAATAAAATCTGGAAAGAATGGTGACAAAGTACTAGCATTGAAGACAAGGTGATTTTTATTTCCTTTTCCCTTTTTTCATGCATTTTAAGCAATGGTTTAGAAAGATTGTATTCTTTTATGGTAAGAAAAAAAATAAACTGTAAGTGTTTGAGAGACTGCCCAGTGATACCTGCACTCCATTCCTCAGTGCTGCCGGGACTCTACTGACCAGAAGCTGCAGTTTGTTACTGGGGTGGGCGGTCCCCCCTCAGCATTTCAGCTTGGGGCTACGTCCCTTCTGGCCCCTCTTAGGGATTTGAGCTCCATCATGCTTTTTTATTGGGATGGGAAGAGAACTTCTCAAAACCTTAGAACTCCCTTCTTTTTTCCTCTTACGGTTTGTTCTGGTCATTGTCATGGTGATCGTCAACTCTCATGGCACCAGTGGGATGTCATTTAGTATGAAAAGTGCGTTACAATGAAGTTAGAGATTCTTTAGGGGGACGGCAAGTGAGCTGCCATCTTGGATCCCACCAGTTTCTGCTGGTCTGGTCCTGAGGGGGCACTCTAGTCTAAGTGGGGTGAAAATTCATTTAGGGATTTAGGCAGGGTCAAAGCTGTGACACGTATACATGACACTGGATATAACATTGGGAGACACAACCTATTTGCTGTCACCACTGCCATCAGATTTCTGTTGTAGGCAGCAGATCTCCTAACCGACAGCATGTGAGCAAATGAGGGACCCTAAGTGAACAGATGGGGGTGCAGGAAGGGCACTGGGAGGGCAATAGCACTGAGTCTGGTCCAGTGACCCAGGTCCAGGCTGATAGTCATGGTGTCTCTGGACCCACTCATCTCATAGCGAACTGGGGTTTTCTGTGAGGCCGATGTCTGAACTTTTCTCTGCAAGAAGTCTTTGCTTCTGTCAGCAGATGCAAGGTTAAAGGGATCCTTGGTGATAAATCCTGATATCACCATCAGTGCTAAATGACACGTTAGTAGGTCTGTAGTTCTGTAGTTCTGAAGCTACAGAAATGAGCCACATGCACGTGAACAAAATCATCCCAACTGCACCAGTGAGAACACGGTAGCACAGTAAGGACGGAGCCCACTTACTCAGGGTCACACAGTGGCTTGTGATGAGGGGAAGCAAGGGTCCTCAGTGCTCCGTCACCAGATGCTCTCTGTGTCCGTCCCTACCATAATGATCCGTGGAGTAGTCAACAGGGCCAGCAAAGAACTTACCAAAAAGTTCTTGCTTACCTTCCAACACAAGGAGAGAGTCTCTGCCCATCCATTAGTGGATTTCGGGATGAGAATTAGCCCTCCTTCTTTATAGGCTGAGATACTGGTGCTCAGAGGGTTAAGTCATTGATCCAGTATGCCTGGTATGGAGCCGCCATACTGGGAAGAGCCCTGAGAAGGGAGCAGATCCTTTAGAGGTGGACCTACAGACAAGTCTTAGGATCCAAGACAGAAGTGACAGACAGACCAAATGGCTTTTGAATGATGCTATATTCTGGAAAGGGTGTGTTAGATCTTTAAAATCAAAATCTCATCCTCTTCAGTCATGGTTTAATTTCAGTGTGACTCTCTTCATTTTTAATTGATCTTGAAAGTGTTGAGCTCTGCATTTCTTTTTCTTATTTTATTCCTCTCTTCCTTACTTTTCCTCTCTTCAGGGGTAATACACTATGAATATGAACTCTTAATAGCCACCCATACAAAGTCAACTACAAAAATCGAATCCTTTTTATAAATTGTGCAAAATGTTTTGTAAACTCTTCACCTGCTGGTTTGAGGTGTGCCCTCCTCTAAATCTGAAGCCACAGGGGCCTAGAGGGGGAGACGACTCACCAAAGAGCCCATGGGCATTGGCAAAACCAATAGGTATTCTATACTTTTCTCCACAATGTCTCTTTTATGAATATGTGACATGGTGTTGGGCAGATAGAATGCATTCACTTCATTGCCTAGTTAAATAATCAGAGCATAAATAAAATCAGCATTACTTTATTGGGTAGTTGCCTTTCTTTTTCTCAGGGGGGTAAAGTGTAATCGAACACATCCCAAGAGACTTCATGCAAGTTCAGCACCAATTTCCTTTCTCCTCCGTCTAATCCTTGGGTTTCCTGGACCTCACTGCATTGTTGATTCTTGGACCAGTGCAAATGTTGACGGGATGTGACTCACTCTAAGGAAAGCCCATTTGAGGAAAAAGATCAATAAGGCTCATTACTCACGTTACAAAGGAATCTGGGAAAGTACATTGGAATAATTGGTTGTAGAGAATGAATGTCTCTGTAGGGGCAATGTGTCTTGATGGGGAAATTCCCAAGCTTTGGAGGGAAGGAAAGTCAATGAAAGGCCTTGAGCTAAAAATGTTCTAGCTTGGGGAAGTGGAAAATGGGCAAGAGTGAGATGCCAATGTGGGGTCCCTCAGGCTGCCCTCTGGGCAGGTGGGGATGGAGCTTCCCCTGTAAGTTCAAGTAAGTGGGTGTAAAACCTAAATGAGTGAGGCGCAGGAGGCCTCGTTGAGGTGTCTTCAGGGGGAACGCAAGGCGGCAGCACCAGAGTGGCCGTGAGTACATGGCGTGTCTGGCCAAGGCTGGTTTTCTGAATCTGTATGGCTCTGATGCGGCTTGAAAAGGTGAGAAGGTAACATCAGTAAGTCTTATATGGTAGTTGTTTGGGGAACACTCAGGAGATCCCAGGAGAAAGGCAAAGATAGGACTAGGTGGAAATCAGGTATAAAGCTCATCTAGCACCACAGGAGGCCGTAACAGGCCCATATGGTCAAAAACGGAATTTAGACCTGACTGCTCCACCTTGCCCAGGTGGCACTGCATAAATCCACAGCTCTTAGCATCCACTCAAAGGAAAAGTGGGCTCAGAGGTGGTGATGTGCTGGTAAATCAGCTCTCCAAAAAGAAAAATAAATTACAGTGTCAGTGTCTATCCCAGCTTGCAAAATTCCTGAGAATTTCGCAGTCAGCGTCCAGGAGTCCTACGAGCTGGCTCAAGCACATCTTGGAAAAGGAGGAAATTCCTGAATGTAACTGGTCTTTAGATCCAAAATTGCTACAAGATGCCAGAATTTATTGAACTTTGCGCATCAGGTTGAGTGGGGGTTAGAAGTGAAAAGGAAAGTAATACAACAGTAAAGGAAAAACAATAGAGAAAGTTACAATTTGTTACTGGAGAAACTGCCACGATAAGAAAGTCCAGAGGAGCTCCAAAAATTAGACCTCACTGGGCTAAATTCATTAAAGATGGTTGGAATCACTAGGGACTTACAGCTGTGGGAACAGGAGATCGGTAGTATAAGGAAACAGCTGCTTTCAGGGGCACCTCTCTCCAGATCTTTTTATTTCTGCATGCCTCAAGCACAGACCCTGGCTGCCCTTTGCTCTGGACTACCTCCTGAAGACATCTGCATAGAAAACTGTCTTGAAAAATAAGATGTCTTTCTCCAGAGCAAAGGGCAGGTATGCTCTCTGACTAATTATGAAAGATTCAGGTTCCCTAAGTTCACAGTTCCTCTGCTGGAATGCAACCCAGTGTGAGTGCAGGCGTCACCCAGCCCTCTTTCCTTTGCCCTGCAGGAAGTGGAGCTTGTGGGATTGGTGCACATTGATGATACTCAGGTTACATGCCTATTGCCTAAGTCATAGATGGCCCTTCCCCTGATCTTCTGCAGCATCTGTGAAACTGTCAGGCTAACTCGTTAGCCTGCAAATAGGGAGAAGCCCCAGGTCCTTCACAGTTCCTGGTAACTATCAGTCCAGACAATAAGAAGCTCCATGGGTCATATCATGCAATGGTAATCGCTGTAGGAATCTAGGGCACAGTTTACAACTACTCGGGATGATTGGAACAAGGGCTTTCCTGAGTTAAAAGGTGTTACCTAATCTTATGGAAACTGAGGGTCAGAGAAGCAAAGGTCTTGCTGAAAGTTCTAGAAAGATCCTTTGGGCTCTAAAGCCCATAGTATGTATCCCAATCTGGAATCCCCCCAAAGTTGTGTGCACCAGAGGGGAGGTGGAGGGAGACTTTGGAGAAGCCCTGCCGTTCAGTCAGAGACGATGAAGGGTGTGATGGAAGCTGCACCTCCTCAGCTCATACAGACCTGGGCTGCAGTCCTAGCTTGGCCCCTTAACAGCTCAGTGACCGTGAACAACACGTTTGACCTTTCTGAGCCTCATATCCCTCATTTGTGAAATGGGATAAAAATACTGCTCACCTCAGAGTAGCCATAGGTTTAGCTGGAATAAAGTGAGTGGAGTTCCCGGCAAGGTGCCTGCAAAGAGCCAGAATTAACAGCAGCTCTTCTAATGAAGCACACATCTTATGCTGGCAGTTACGGTCATGTGGCAGGATGTGGAGGACCCAGCGGGGGAGCGGGGCATCACCTGCTCTGAGCACAGACAAGAGAACCGAAGTTCAGGGAAAGGGTGGGACTCACTCCAGTTCACACTGCATGTTAGGCAAGAGTCAGGGTGAGACCCCGGCTCCTAGCCTGGCCAGCCCACTCTTCTGCTCTCCCTGCTGTCACTGCTTATTGTCCCCACCTGCCTCCTCAGCCCCTTCCCATTCCTTTTGAAAGGACCAAGACACCTCCGATGTTTCTCTATTCAATATTATTCTCTCCCTTCTAAGTACAACTCTGTGAGGTCAGGGACCAAGCCTGCAGATGTCTCCTGTGTCTCAGAGCCCAGCACAGGGCCCGGCATGTTGTGGGGGTTCCTGCATTTTTGCATAAAAGGTGTGAGGGCACTTATGCCTGCAGAAATTCAGGCAAGAACGAATAAGACGCCCTCAGTGGCATACTTCAGGCTCACAGGAAAGGTATGATTAGGAAGAAGGGAGGATCAGGTAGTAAGGAAGGGGAGAGCGGAGGAAGGGAGCAGACGCTTCCCTGGGACTGGTGTGCTTGGCTACAGTGGCTGCCAGTAGCCCTGAAGGGGGCAAGGTCCCCAGATGGGGTGGCCAGCCGAAGCACATGGCTTCATTGTGATCATCTTTGTTGCCCTGTTGAGAAACCCTTTTATTTGTTCAGCCTGGTGAGAGATGTCCATGGGCCAGAGTCTAGGACCTGGTGATGGGGACAGAGCAGGAGACACACCATCTGTGGTAGGATGAGCAGTAAGACAGAGAGGAGCCCCCTCTGGTGCAAAGGTCAGGGAAGTTTTCAGAAGAGGGTCACCTGTACTGTCGTTAAGGTGTGCTGGAGTCCTCTTCATGCAGAGGCAGTGACCCAGACCCAGGCTTGCTCAGGACACAGACCAGCCAGCACAGGGCTCCCACCGCAATCCCCTGCTGTGCCCAGTGGGCCCTTTCTGCTTGGCATCAGGCATGCGGGAAGCCCAGCCCAGCTGCCTGGTTTGTGCCAGTGAGAGCTTTAGTGGCGAGGTGCTGGGGGCACAGGATTTTGAGTTGGACAGACCCTGGATTGACTTTTGTCTACACCAGCGCCACCTGTGTTACATGACTTTGTCCATCTGCATTTTGGCATTTCGTTTGCTGAACTAGAAAAACACTGGCACTGGTAAGTTTCTCCTGAGCAATGAGCCAGTAACGGGAGCATTATTGTTGTTGCTCTTGTTATTATTTGGGTTTTATTATGACTTATGCTGTCCTGGCTCAGGCCTCAGGCAAGTATGGGAGGTCTCTCTTCCTTAGCCTAGACAAGGACTCTCCCCACTTGGCATGAATCTGCAGTTGTTTGTTTCTTGGTTCGTGCTGCAGAAACCAAACAGCTGAGACCCCTTCTCTGCAAGGTCTCGGTGAAGTCATCAGAGATGCCGTCCTTGCCAGCATCCAGCAGGACTGCGGTGGGGCCCCAGGCGATGCTGCGGCCCCAGCTCCGTGACTGCGCAACAGCTGGTGAGTCTCAGCGGGGAGCACGTCCCCACCTTAAGCAGGAAGTGCGAAGCAGCAGGGCCTGGCTGTCAGCTTGTCTACGACATGGCAGACTGTACTGCCACCCCACTGCCCTGGGGAACCTTCTGGGGACTGGCTCTGGCCAGGGCTGGAGGACCTGGGATCTGGAGCTGGAGGAAGATGGGCCAGGGGGCGGGGGCACCTGGGGGGCATCACCAACTCAGGTGGCATCTGTAGAAGGAGACTGGCCCTGAGAAATGGGACAAGGAGCGCCGAAACCTGCAGGGTTTTGTCACACACACTTCATTGGAAAAGAAGGTACTGCCACCCAGGTGTGAGCCTGGGCAGGTTTCCTTTCTTCTCTGACTCATGGCTTTTCATCTCTAAAGAGTAACTTCCCCGGAGCTTGTTGAGATGGACATGCCCCCAGACGGTATACAGGAGTGCAGGTCGTGAACTCCACAGTCAAATGCGTGCGGGCGGGTGGGGAAGGGCAGTGAGGCTCGTCGTGTCCCGTCACAGCCACCTGAATCCCTCTGGGGGAATATATCCACGGTGCAATGATTCTCTGTGCCTCAGTTGATCCATCTACAAAACGGGGGGACGCTTCCATAGGTGCTGTGGGAATGGAAGGCGACAATGTGCATAATCTTCCAGCACCTTCCTCAGGAGCTGAAAGTCACCTGTTTTTACACCTGATTTTATCCAGTTGGCAGAGTTGGGAACAGCTTGCATTTGGCCTCTGCAAGGTTCCCTCGGTGCTGACCTGTAATGGGTAACAGGACGGTGTGGGGAACTTTCTAGAATCCAAGCCTCATGTGCTCAGTGGGATGCCCTACTTAATCCTCATACAGGTGAGGTGAGGTGGTGTCTGATCATCCCATCTCATAGCTGAGTAAGGTGGGGTGCTGAGAGGTGAAGGTCTCCCCTACATCCACAGCTCTGGAGGTGGCTGGCTGAGATACGTCTCCGGTCTGCCCTAAATCATCACTAGCAGTTGAACCAGAGGCGTGGTCTGTCAGTCCTCCCACCAGAGCTGTCGTAACTCGGGCTGCCCCCGTCCCGCAGTTTGCAGGCTGAGCACATACTCCTCTGGGATAGGCGGAGACTTTCACCAGCGATGAGCTACAGGAGGCTGCCTCCACGTTCCCAGCGTCTCGGGCGCTCTTTGAAGAATGACCCACCTGAAATGTGCCTGGGCTCTGTCAGCTCTCCTTCCCCACACTGCCAACACAGCACTTCTGTTTCCACTTCATGAAAGAAAGCTATCCTTCTCCTTCATCTTGAACCCAGCCTTTGGTTCAAAGTGAACCAAAGGGAGGAATTCTGTGGGTGCCAAGCAAAGGAGTGCCTGTGAGAAATACTGAAAGCAGTGGCACTTGACTCCATCTAGGCATCAAATGCGTACAAGGGCAAGTCTCTCTTCTCTTTGTATTTATCTCCTATCATCTGTCTATCTATCTATCTATCTATCTATCTATCTATCTATCTATCTATCTATCTATCTATCTATCTATCCATCCATCCATCCATCCATCTATCCATCTATCCATCTATCTGTCTATCCATCCCATCTATCTATCACTCTCTTCTCTCTGTTCAACCATAAGCACCCATCCACACACATATCCAGCCTTACCGCACCCTTCTCTTTGCTTTGGTGCACTTACGGCTGGGAGAGCCTCCATCTGGGTGTGTCTCTTCTGAAGCACATTACAAAAATGCAACTCCCAAACTGCAAGGGTTTGAGTCTGTGGTCATTGCTGTTGCTCCCCAGGGGGTCCTGACACTGGACAGGGCCTGGATCTCCACGGAGGGGCTGGAAGTTGGAGGGTTGGGACCCCTGGGCGCGCTGCCAGTGTGTCTGCAAGGGGTCCACTGCCAGCAGCACCTCATTAGGCTGAAGATTGTCTCAGCCCCTGGAGTCCCAGGGTGCACTGACCCTGGAGAGCAGCTGAGACCCTGCGGCCGCTCCCCCAGCCAGCCTAGCCCATCACACGGCTGCACAGCAGAGCTGAAATGAATCCCCTCCTCTGTTTGCTCTGATACAGTGGGAACGCATGGAGTGGAATGACGAGGTGGGCGGGCGATTATTAATGCCTTTGGCTGTATTATAGGATTTGTGACTTGTTTTCACATTACTTTTAGAGTTTAAAAGAGCTAAAAATAAAAAGGTAATTCATACTCACTGAGAAGAAAAAGGAAGACAAAAATTGAACAGCAAAAATATGAAAAAGGAATAAAAATCACCTATTATTCCACAGTCCATAGGCAACCATCTCTGGCTTATTCTCAATCAAAAAGGTTTCTATGCTGTGTGATCTGGTAACAGTCATACCCTATATTCAATTCTAAATCATGGTCTTTTTCACTCAAACTCTGGCCATGAGCATTTCCACAACATTAAAGACTAATAATAGTTCCATGGTGATGGCACCAGGCCAAGAACCCTGCCGATGACTCCCACCACCCTCACAGCTGCCAGGTGCCGCAGGACGCCACGCATGGCTGAAGGGATGGGCTCTGGAGCCCGGTGACCTGCGCCCCTGAGCCGTGCGGCTCCAGGCATGCCGCGTGGATTCCCGAGGCTGCTGCAACGAACTGGTCCACAAACTGGGTGGCTTAACACAGGAATTTGTTCTCCCAGTTTTGGCTAGAAGCCTGGAATGAAGGTGTTGCCTGGGCCATCTCTGACGACTCTGATGGCTCTGGGAGAAGAATCCTCCCTTGACTCCTCCAGCGGCTGGCGGCGGCTGCGATCCTTGCTTCGGGGATGCAGCACCCAATCCCTGCCTCCACCTCTGCATGGACTTCTGCCCTGTGCGCTTGTGTCCCAACTCTTCTTATCCTTCTTGTAAGGACACCAGTCACTGCATATAGGGCCTGTCCTAATCCAGTCATCTTAATTATAAGTCAGTCACCTGACTAATTATAACTGCAAATACTCTGTTTCCAAATAAGGGTACATTCTGAGGTTCTGGCTGAATATGAATTTGGGGGGCACACTGGTCAGCCCCATACCATGGGTAATGTCTCTGTGGCTCACCTTCCTCATCTGTCATCTGCAGGGCCTAGTGCCTATGTTAGAGGCTCGTTTGCACATTGGTGGAGTGGGTCTGTAGTGTAATGATGGGACCCCTTCTGTATCCACCCAGGAGAATGGGAATGTCATCAAGGATACATTGGAAAAGTTGTCACACTTCCTGGAGCATCTCCATGGCCTCCTTCTAGGGGGTCTGTAATGTGAGGATTTGGGGCTTCTTTTTGTAAGTCTGGGACCTGAGGGTTCTGCAAAGCCAAGCAAGTTGATGGTGTGCTTGGACCCAACGCTGGGACTTCTGTCTCTGGCCTGAGGCTCTGGGGGCTGGAACACAGTATGCCTCTTCTCACACTCGCAGTTATGGCTGACTCCTCTGCCCCCCCACCCACCAGGATAAACAGGTAAACCCTCGCTGTGCCTTGGGGTCCCAATGTTTTCACTTGAATGTTTTGAGGAACCCCCAGAAGATGCTTCTAAACCCTCCTTCATGCCCTCACCACGCAGGCTTCAATCACAACAGGTCTTCCCTACTGGCTTCCTTCTTTAGCCTCTGAGCCTTGTGGGGTGGGATTTTTGTTTTCTTCAATCAAGACTCCGCGTGACACAGAGAGGAACATAGTAGGAACGCTGCTGGATGAATCGAACGAACAAAGAAAAATTAAGAGCGGACTCTCAGGCCACAGCTGCCCTCCTGCCTAGAGCCTTCTGGCCCTTGTACATCCAAGAGCCCTTATGCTATATGACATTATACACATTACAAAGGGTTTGGCTTCTATCCATCATCTTGCAAGGTAGGCTATTCAATTACAAAGATGTGGTTACATAATCAGAATGATTTTTTCCCCCTCACATTAATTTTTCTCCTTGATTTTATACATTACTCACTGCCACCTAGGTAGCATTGCAAATTCTTGTTTTTAAGTATTAATTTCATGGGAGTAAATTAGTACCTCCTAACATTAGCTGATTGTTGGCAAGCAACAGGTTTGGAAAATGCTCATTTTTGTTCTGTGTTCATTTGTATCTTGTAGTCTCAATATGCTGCCTATATATTTTTTGCAGTGCAGTGCAGAGAATTTAGTCCCCGACGACCATAATCATGACAACTTTTCCTCTGAGCTCCTTGTGTTTTTTAGCTGTAGCTTATTTTCCTCAGTGCAATATTTTCATAGAGAATTTCACAGTCATATCTTTCGATTTTTTTCATTTGCGACTTCCTCAAAAAAGGGGAAAGTTTAGAAAGTCCTCCCTGCTAAAGAGACTTGATGAGAGGATAATCTAATTTAGGGTAGGTTTTTATATTTTAAATTCGCATAGTTTAGTTTTTATATGGAGGTTATTTCGGTGTTAGTTACGAAGAGAGATTTCAAGCTCACTCACCCTTCCATACGTTACAATCAGTCTTTCAGTTTCCACTTATTGGTTTGTCTTTGCCACACACACACACACACACACACACACACACACACACACACACACATGTGCGCATGCTCCCTTGTGTTGTTTTACAGATAAGGTCATTGAGACTAAAAGACAAATTAATTTTCATCGACTCACCTAGTTAGTAGTCCATGGAAGAGGCGAGCCATTTGTGTGCATTCCCAGTTCTGTGTTGCCCCACCCACCTTAGAATACTCCACCCCTCGCCTCATTAGACACCGCAGCTTGAGGACCAATTGGGGGAACATGTCAATCCTCTTTGTAAACCCTAAAGTACTGAGATAAATTGGTAAAACATCGGATAAATGAAATTTTTTTTCTCATGACTGTAAGAACGGAAAAAGGGCTGACCAGGGCAATGTGAGACGGAGTTTTCTAAGCCTTCCCAGTAGGTGTATTATTAGTTTTAAAACATGTAGTGTGGAATGGTGGCTGCCTGACGCTAGGGGCGTGGGGACGGGCAGTTGGTGTTTACCGGGCGCAGGGTTTCGGTTTGGGAGGGTGAAGAGGCTCTGGAGCTGCTGGTGGGGATGGCTGCACAGCAGCGCGGATATACTTAATGCCACTGAACTATACGCTTAAAAAGGGGTTCAAACAGTGAATCTGATGTTATATACGCTTTACTACAGTGAAAACTTAAAATCAAAATTAAAAATAAGAGGGAGACAGCATGTGTCGTGTGACATATCTGCCACGTATCTGCAGGAGATGGGGGAGGATGAGGAACCAAGAGAGACGCCGAGGATCCGTTCTGGGGCTGTGTCCACCTTTTGCGGGAAACGCAGGCAAGAGGTGGAGCTTTATGACCCAGGAAGAGAGGAGGTCAAGCTGCAGATTCCCAGGGGCTGTGGATGGGCCCCGAACCAACGTGGCGGCCCTGGGGGGGTTGTCTGGAAGTGCTTCCTAGACACTGGCCAGCTCGAGGGAATGAATTAGGTCCCAGCAGGGCAAAGCCAGGCTGGAGACTGGAGAGAACCCAGGGTGTCCGTGGGAGTCAGAGACAGGGGAGAGGAGGGCGAGGGGCAAGGGCTGGGAGGACAACGTAGAAGCTGCCAGATGGGCAGGCCCGGGTGAGCCATTTCCCCCAAGGGCGCTGGGAAACTCCTGGAGGGTTTAGGAAGGGGGCTGACATACTCAAATCAGCATTTCTGACAGTTCACTGTGACAGGAGAGCAGGGGAGAGGGAAGGTGACAGAGCAAGATGGGCCACAGAGAGAACATACAGGTACATTGCCACACAGTGGTGGTTGTGTCGGCTCTGCAGGCCTGGCAGAGTCCACAGAGACACGTGGGCAGGTGGGCAGTGTCCAGGAGTTAGGGAGGGAGAAGATGTCATGGACAGGACACAGCTTCCTGGCTTGGGCAACTGGGTAGATGGGGAGCTTAGTAAATATCCACCGCCTGGATGTTTAGGTGGGTGGCTGGCTGGCTGGCTGGCTGGCTACTGTGCTTGCTTTGAACCTCGGTGACTTTGAACACACTGCTCACCTCCAGATGTTCTAATTCCTGTTAGTCCTTGAAAATACATCTCGAGCCTCCTCTTGGCCCTCTCCTTCCAAGCTCTCTCCTTTGGGTTCCCACGGCATCCCAAAATGTCTTCTTTCTAAGCACGTTTTTAAACTTGACGGCTTACTTCCCAGCCTCTGTACGCAAGGAGGGGCTATGTCTTTCCCTTTGCGCTCCCAGACTATAAGCCCGTTGAGAGCAGAGGCACCCCTGCCTCATTCACCATCCTGTTCGAGAGTCTGCCCGCCAGCCACACAGAAGTATCCGATCATGAGTATTCAGTCCAGTTTGGCTAGAAGGGCTGGCTTCATGCCCAGGTAGAATATGGATTTTCTTCAAGGGTCAGATACAAAAAATGTAACCAAATATATTTGTGGATCTAAGAAACTTCCCTAGGACCATGCACTGCAAATCATGGCATCCCTCCTACATTTTTCTTGCCCATCTCCGTGAGAGGGACCTTTGGCACTCAGGGCTGTGGGATTTGGTGCACAGACACACACACACTTCCTCACTCTCTTGTTCATTCAGTCACTTGCTCGTTCTTTCAGTCTGCTCTGATTTGCTTCATTAAGCCTGAAAGTTTCCTTGTTGGAAGGACCCTGGTGAGCCCAAGGACTGAAGGAAGAGTTGAACAGCAAGGATTCCCAGAGGGAAGGGACTAGAGTGGTTTGGGAAACTTGAGCAGGTGTTTGGGGCTCTCTCAGAGCAAGGGTGGGCAAACGTTCTCTGCGGAAGGCTCCAGAGTAACATCTGCTCTAGGGCCATGCTTACCTCTGACCATGTAGTGCAGGACAGCCAGAGACCACACGTAAACCAAGGAGCGTGGCTGTGTTCCAAGGCAACCTTCATTTACAAAACTGGGTAGTCCTGCCCTGCCATTCCCTTCCATGAAAGTGGGACTCCCTCCCACCTCACTGCAAGGTCAGTCCTGCAAGGCGGTCCAGACTGGCTGACCTAGGCTGTGATTGGTTTAGCAGCCCAGGCCTAGGCCAGTCAATTCACCAAAGCACCACTGACTGCAGTGACTGGCTTAGGTTGGTCCATTCAACAGAAACTGGGGACTTTTCGCTCATTGAAAAAGGGGAAAAGTCTCTCATCTTTCCTCCTCCTCCCCACTTTCTCCCCCTCTGTCTTTCCTCTCTGATTCTCTCTTCTTCTTTCTCTCCCTCCCCACTGCCTCCTCTCCCTCCCTCTTTCTCCCTCTCTCCCCCTTTCCCTCCCTCCCTATACAGGAACAGCTGATATCTGTGAAAGAGCTCATGGAACTTGAGGTTTTCATCAACCAAGGGTCTAGGAATTTTGACCACATTCATTTTCACTCAAGTTGCATCAGACTGAGATATTTCGGTGTCCTGAGCCATTGCAATGTGCCAGGTGGCAGTGAGTCCTAGACCCTGGAGTGTAGAGATGAATACACCATTCTCTATGCCCTCAACAAACACATGGCTGTTGAGGAAGATGTCCACACAATCAAGAAAATCACAATACAATGTGATGCAGCAAACATTAAGCTTGAAGACCAAGCATTGTCCTTGTGCAGAGGAGGCAGCTTGGGGCAGGGTGAAGGAGGCCCAGGCCAGCAGAGGCCATGCCTGAGCAGAGACTGGAGGGAACTGGAGTGTGGCAGGGGCACACACAGAGGGACAAGCAAGTGCAGTCACAGAGAGTGGGAACTCTGGTGTGTGCAGAGGAAACTCTTCAAATCTTTCATACTCTGCCTGCCCTGGAGACCTGGGCTTCTTTAAAATGACAAAACCAGAGAAGACCTTCAACACATCACTCAGCCATTAGTGGAAGCCTCAGATATCAGGCCCCAGGGCTCTACCTGAGCCACAGCCATGAATTTTCATGCCATGAAACACTGTGGGCTGTCAGCAGCCACTGCAAGTTGCAGACCCCTTTCCTCCAGCAGTAAAAGAATCTGTAGCTTCCGGGACTCTCTAATGGACAGTCTAAGACTAGATTGACATCCAGTAAGCTTGCCTACCACTTTAGAATCAGAACTTCACCCCGTGTGACCTGAGAAATCATTTCACCCCTCTTCATGCAGTTGACTCATTTGTCCAATGGGGTGAATCTCTACGGATGTTGGTGGCTCTGGATACCGTGGATATAGAGTGCCTGACATGTACTAGGTGCTTGGTGGACATAAGACAGTGATAGTATTGTTACAGGTTGAGTTCGTTCTCCTCTGTTCTTGTCCCCACCACAACAAAGATTGAAAGGCAGAGACACAATAATGAAGCAGAGGGGAGGTTTTATTTGGATACCCTCCCAGGGAGGAGCAGGCCAGAGTAAAGGCAGACAAAGGCTTTGATCTGTTAGGTGGGAGGCTTATATATTGCCTTCTGGTTAGGAGGCACCTCTTTGAAAGGTGGGGGTAATTTGATTTACAGGTCTTTCTGTTGCCAGGCAACTGCGTCTGGGGAGGTCTCCCCCTGCACACTAGGGGAAGCACTAGGAGAAACCTCAACCTGGACCGGGGGAGGGTTCCTGATTCTGAATGAGAAAAAATTCTCAAGCAGGTCAGGTGAATGTAGGTGAGGACAGAATTCGTTAAAGCAAGAGCAGCAGTAAATGGCAGCAGCCATGCAGGCAGCAGAGAGCAGGGCAGAGCAGAGGGGGGGAAGGGAAGCGCACTGAACTCCTGCTCGGCATGGGGTAAATTCCTAGCTGACTCCTAAAGCCAGGGTCACCTGGCATCCAATGTCCACTTTAATCTGCATAGCATGGGAACTAAGCCCTTACCACCCCAGGATTTGGGGGAGCCACGGAGCAGTGAATGGAGTAATATTATATTCTGAGAGCTTCCCAAAGGCAAAGAAAGGAGATTTTAAGGCAGGCCAAAGAGCATGATCGTACAGTTACCGTCTTGCTTGGGTTGCCGAGGTGACAGGAACTTGCAAGCCCACATCAGAGCTCTCAGCAGCCCCTTCCTACTTGTCTGGAGTGGGGCAGAGGAAAGAAGACTTTTGCTGAAGTCTAGAAAATACAATGAAACAGCAAAGTAGCAAAGACTTACCAAGGGAAAAGCACAGAGACAACATGCAATTAAGTTGAACAGTGAAGTTTTTATTTAAGGCAGAAAGTACACACTCAAAGAGAGAGGAGTGTGGGCAACCTCAGAGAGGAGGAGCACCTAAGGGCTTAGGGTTCTGTCTTTTACGGCTTTCAAGAACGGGACAAAGGTGGTGGGGCAGGGGGTGGGGTTGTTGGGCATAGACTTGACATGTGATCTCAAGATGTCTCCACTGAGAGACATTATGTCAGCAACAGCAGTCTTCTAGATAGTTCTGTCAGATAAACTTAATGCAAGGAATTTATTGATCCTCTCCAAGATAGTGGTTTCTCTCAGGTGCTGGGAACATATCAGTTAGGAATGCTTGCCCTGCCTTAAGATATGGTGGGTTATTGTCTGATTACTAAAGAATATGTTAGGAATCTTACCTCCTAACTATCTGGTTTTTAAAATAGAATTTTAGCCTTCAGATGGAGTCTCTCCTGTCTTACTGTACTGTTTATATCTTGGCATTTTTCATCATAGGCAGGAAAAGTTAACCGTGATGCTTGCTCCATGTCCCTGCCCCACCTCAGTTCTATATAGCCCTCCCTCTCAGTGAGCACGTCCGTTCCCCGTGCTGAGGTGTAATCTGGGCAGTTCTTAGTTCCGTTAGATTGTGATCTGCTTGGGGTGGAAGTTATCTCCCTGCAGAGCTTTTCCTGTCTCCACACGGGACCCCCTATCAGGGCAGAGTTTGGGTAGCTTTTTCTTTGAACCTTATCTAGGCAGCTTCTTCTTTAAGCCTCACCTTTTCCTTTTCCGGCTGTTCACGTCTGTCTTTCTACCTAACATTCCTAACGTTTCAGCCCAGTATAAGGCAGGTGTCAGGATGTGAAGGGTCCCATGGCAGCGGAGGATGGTGGTGGCAGGTGGGAGTGGGGGTGGGGGCAGAACTTGTAGAAACAGGTGGAGACTCCTGCCTACTCCCCAGGGCTGCTGAATCATCGGCTGACCCAGACATGCCCTCAACTTCCTGGTATTCTTCTAACATACAAGGACCAACCTACACACCGACCCTCAGCAGAGGGCATGGCCTTTGACCCTTGGGCTCCTGCCCAGATTCTTCCAATCACTGAAATGCCATTCACCATGCATATCTGCTTAAAAATAGGCATGTTTACATTTGTGAATTATTGATATATTATTTTTCTGTTTGTAAAAGTTAAGCCCAATACTATTTTTTTTAAATGGCTTAGATGAGCCAGGATGTCTTGTACTTTGGAAGAAGGCTTTGCCATGTGGACAAATTTCACAAAACTTTAATTTCCTTTTCTCTCACTGTATCCATATAGTCAATGAATGGCACCTGGGAGAAAGCATTGTCTTGGGCCTCTTTGAGCGCTGATGGTTTTAGGTTCAGGAGTTTCATTTGGTATTTGGAGGAGGAGACCCTCAGAGAGTGATTTGTTCCTTTGTTGGGCCCGACTCCTGCATTTGTGGGTGATGAATTTTCACACCATGAAACGCTGTGAGCTGTGAGCAGCCTCTGCAAGTCGCAGGCGCCTTTCCCTCCACGGTAAGCCCTGAAGGGGAGGAGGGCCTCATTGTCAGATGGGCTGCAGCAGAGTGACAGCTCCATCCAAACCTTTGGCTCATTGGACAGATGCACCAACGGGAGATGTGGGGGCAGTGACATGAGAATTTTGAGTTCTAGCATGTGTGGATTTGGGGCTACCGAGGGGCTGCCTCTTGGACAGTTGCTTCCTTCCTCACATAGCCATGGTGGGAAGAGTGCAAGCTGTGGAACAAGGAGCCCCATTTGCATCCTGGCTCTGTGCCCGGGCCAGGACCACAGCCTTCTGAGGCTGAGTCATGATGGGTGAGGCGGGCCACAGCCGCTATCTCCGGGAGCGTTCCCGGGAATAAGGAACACATGTGAATCATAACAGGGGCTGAGTGGGATCACGTGCCCTTCCGTCTACTGCAGTTCTGGGAAAGCAGTGACTGAGGGTGGGGTTCCAGGTGGCACTGGCCTGGCCCTTCCAGAGCAGTGAGAAGAGGCCTCCATTGAAACCACATGTCTCATCCAGCACCTTTACCACAGGACCCTGAATGAGAGTTGGGGCAGCTCTGGGGCACCTGGGTGGCTTTAGAGCTCCAGGTTCAAAGGATGGCTGTCGCTCAGGGCCCAGGGAAAGCCTCCGTGGGGAAGCACTGGGACAGCTGCCTTGTGTGGCCTTGTAACCAGCTTTCCTTCCTCAAGTATGTACTCAATGTGCAGAGCACTGGGCACGGCCCTGGAGACACAGAGACGGACCCGGCACTGCCCACCCACAGACATCTCAGTGCAGTTGTTGCTTTATTTCAGCATCCCGGGCATGTCAGAGGTGGGGAGGCACAGTCCTCTGTTCTAAGTTGACAAGCTAGGACATGAGTTCCCATGTCCCACAGACACTGCCTTAGGCATTAGAGGCACAGCAAATAAGGTGTGCTCCACGCACCAGAGACACCCCTTGCTCTGGGCACATGGTGGCTGCTCCTGAAGAATACGTTCTGCAGCAAAGGATCAAAACCAGCCCAGAGAAGGGAGGGTTTCTACTAGGACACACGCTGTGAATCCGCTCCCAGCCAGGCCCTGGGAGAACACACAAAAGAGCACATCGTTGTGTTGTGTTGCTGTGTCTGCAAGCCTTCCAGCTGTATGGAGTCATCATTTAATATTTAAGTAACTCTCCAGGGATTCGGGGTGGGGGGAAACCCAGCTCCTCCCTCATGCCGAGAGCTCCAGGCACTTGTGGGCTTCCCTTTTCCCTCAGATTCTTTCGCTCTGATTTCATACTTTGACACATACGATCAGCCCTCACAGGTATATCCTTTTTCTGGCTTTGTTAGGATCCCCTGAGACTTTGAGGAAATGATTCAGAGTATGTTGTCTGTTGGGGAGGTCATTCAAGGTCATGGAGCGGGGAAGTGAGGGAGAGGGAAGGAGGTCACTAAGGGTGTGTGGTCAAGTTATCAGTCCTCTTGGGGGCTTGGCACCTCCAGGAACTCTGGGAAACTGTGTGTAACTTGTGTCAAGGCCCTCCTCACTGAGGGCCTTGGGAGCTGGGATATTTATCCACCACTTCTCTGTCTGTTACTGGCTGATGGCTGGTTCTGGGGGCCTAGCACAGGCTGAGAATGCTTCCTGGCCAGCAATCTACCCCAAGCAGAGTGGCTTGGGTGTCTAGGCAGGCAGCCTTTGGTGCAGGCCTAACACAGAGGCGGTGTGAGTGTCTGCCACACTCACATCTCCTCCTCTCTGGGTGGTCTCTTTTCCCCCCACAGCTGGACCCATCCCCTTTTCATTTGGCCTGCAAACCCAAGAGGTCTGACAGACCTCTTTAAAACTTTGGGGACAACAGGGCTGGCCTGGCATTGCAGCATGCACCCTACGAGGCTATACATTCAGCCTCAGGTATTTGTGGTCCCCATGGGCCTTCTCTTCTCCCAGGCTCAGATCCTTTTTCCTCCAGACACCCTCCCTACTCTCCTCTTTTTTCCTATTTCAGACCTCAGGGTGATAGGAAACACTAGTGCAGGACATTGAAGACAGCAAATGCCCAACAAATAATTTCAGGACTGGCGGAAGCACCAGGTGCAGCTCCGACAGGGGCAGTCGCCACAGGGACCCATGTTCTCCAGCCAGAGGCGAGGGCAACTGTAGTCCCTGAGACAAGTCCCTTCCTCTCAGCATGTGTCAGTTTCCCCGTATGGAGGGGGTTAAACAAGATGATCTGGAAGAATCCATGCAGTTCAGACATTTTATATTCTACAAAACTTTGATAAGACCTAGGAAACTGGAACCATTCCAGGTCACTGAACCCCTGCGTGGTCTGGAGTGGAATCCTGGGAAGTCGACTTGGGATCATCAGAAGATGCAGGGATAAGCAGGGAGGGCCCAGACACTGGTGTGACTGGCAGGGGAGCGTTATGGGACTGAGTGCCTGGATGGAGAGGCATGGAACTAGGGAGATAGCCTCTAAAATTAACCAAGAGTGGTTCAGTGTTCACACAAGAACACAGGAGTCATCCATGTGGGCCATTCAGTTCGATTTAGTGAATGTTATTTACACAACCTCTTGTGCCAGGTACTATGCTGGGCAAAGGAGACACAGAGAAGGAGATATTTAATGACTAAAGACAAGGTTGGGGTGATGTGGCCATGAGCCAAGGAATGCGGGAAGCTTCTAGAGGCTGGGAAGGGGAAGGAACAGGTTCTCCCTTAGGGCCTCTAGAAGCATCCAAGACCTGCTGACACCTGATGTTAACCCAGCCTTCTCATTTCATGCTTCTGCCCTCTAGGAGTATAAGATACATAATTTATGTTGTCTTAAGCCACTGAGTTTGTGGCAATTTGTGACAGCAATAGCAGGAAGCTAACAATTGTTAAGGGCTCCCATCTGCCTGCTAGATTGAGTCTGGGCGCCCTACGTGATAGGAAGACAGATGCGCAAAGGCAAGTGTCACTCTAGGGAGGTGAGGCTTGAGCAGGGCTCAAAGGACAACCCAGTGCTGCGCTGCAGGGTGGCTTGGAGAAAATAAACTCTAAACACTTTGGCACAATGTTGAACACCCTTGACAAGCCCACTGAACCTACATTTCCCCATCATCCTTCTCCGTCTCCCCATTCCCCCCACTTTGGCTCCCCTGATAGGACCATGAGATACCCGGGGCCTGGGATGTGCAGCCCTGAAGCTCTGTCCCACTGGCCCCTCTGCAGGAAGACGGCTTTTCCCCAGACTCAGTCTACTCGGATCTTTCTTACCCTCCAAGGTCAGTGGCTGACATTTGAAGTTATTTTACATGTTGGACAACAGGGCTCAGTCTTTTGGGGACCTGCTTATAGAATTTTGAGTTTCTACCAGTGTAGGGGAATATAGGTTCGCTCCCCTCCAGCTGTGGGGTCAGCCCACACCTGCCTTTTAAAGTTAGTCTAGAATGTTCTTGGGTGGGTGCAGGAAGGGGTGGGAAAACATAAGTAACCAACTTGCACTGAGCACAGCCTTCCTGCCAGACAATGCAGGGGCGTTTCCCCTTCTGTTCGTCCATCCACGTGGCCCATCCCGTGCTAACAAAGGTGGATTCCAGAGCCAGAACGTCCGGGTTCAAATGCCGGCATTGCCAGTTTCCAGCTAGGTAACCTTGCGCAATACCTAAAAACCTATTCCTCCACTGTAAAACGGGAAGACTAACAGCACAGCTTTGTGGTGAAGATTAAATCAATTAATGTATATTAACCATTCTTAGATGGTCCTTGATGCCTGGAAAATGTGAAACAGGTGCTGCGATCAGCTCTCTGTCATCACCATCCGCCTCCTTTTTCGCTCTACTGAAGATACGTATTCTCGTTTCTGTTTGGCAGGCCGCAAACCGGGCTCATAGAGGTCAGTCACGCGCCCGACATCGCACGCAGAGCACGGCAGAGCTGGGTTTCAAAAGCGGAGCTCCCTGTGCACCTTGACTCCTACCACAGGGCTGCCTGTTCCCAGTGATTCCAACTCCTGCGCCCTGAGGCTCCGTCAGCTCGGACTCCCAGCCTGCCCTGCGGCTCTCCCCAGTAATGACTTCTCTGTCAATCACCAGCTCCTGCCCGGCCGCCTCCAGGGCAGTGCCTACTGATTATTCTGTCAGGCCTGGGTCTGGACAGGGCAACTCAATTTGGGCAGCTATTCAGTGGTCAATCACAATCTAAAACAGAGACAGTGGGGCAGCCTTACACCGACGACTTCTGGAGACCAGCCAACCCTTCTCCCCAGTAAGGTACTCAATTCCTCAACTTCCCAGCAAACACGTCCTGTCCTGCTAAGCCAGGCTAGTCCTAATTCTAATTGGTTCTGGCCAGTTCCTGCAGACACCGTTACATTCTTTATTTGCCCACCCTCTGGGCTTATCTTCTACCTTTGGGAAAGAGCCCCCTGAATCCGTGAAAGATGATGTCTCCCCTGGTATCCTCTCACGGCTACCCCACCTCATCCCAGCCATCAGCAGTCTCCCGAAGTAGATGCTTTCTTGATCCACTAGAATGTAAGTGCAGGGTATTGGTGTGCTGACTGGATGGCATGTGTGGGGATTAATTGAGAAATCTTAAGCCTGGGGATCCAGACATCTGGTTTTCTGTAGGGCATGTTTATTGGCAAATCAAGCTTCTCTTCTACAAGGACAGGACAGTGGAAGCCCTGACACATTTATTGGGCTGTTTATGGGCCTCAGCACATGCCATCCTGAGTTTAAATGTGTTGATTTAGGATGTACCTTTTAGCTGGCTAGGTCTTCTCATCATCCCAGGATCTTAGTAATTGCATGGGGTACAGGGTTCTCACAAGTCATAAAACACTCGATGCATACATTATCCTATTTGGTCCTGAAAGTAAGTGTTCAAAGTAAGGATTATTGTTTTCTCCATTTACCAGATGAAGAAAGGGGGCTCAGAGTGGTTAAGAAATTTTCCCCAGGCTGCACAGTCATGACAGACCCAGGATTAGACCTGTCAGTTGCTGCCAAGTTTCTTGTTCTATTCATCCTGTCCGTTTTCGGTTGTTTATTCATTAATTCCATTTATTTGTAATTGGGAGCCTACCAGACGGTAACCCAGGCACTGGGAAGCCCAGGAGCAAGGAAACACTTTCTGCCTTGGGAGGTGATAGCCCCCAACTAACACTGTCTGAATGTGAAAATTGTTCCTCAGAGGGTTAAAGTGAGATGAGGCTTGCAGAAGTGTAGACCTGGACCACCTCTGTGGAGGTCAGTTGGGCAACAGCTTAAAAATGCACGTTCATGTCAATCCTGCTCTTTGACCCCCTAGGAAACATGTCCCACAGGTGTGTTAACCCACGTGTAAAGCAACCGACATATTTACAAGGATATTCATGGCATCGCTGGACTAGCAAAAGTGTGGAAATAACTTGAACGTCCATCAGTGGAGGATTTAATAGAATACGTTGTGTCTCTACAGTGGAACCCTTGTAGCCTTTAGAAAGTGTAAGGCAGTTTAGAAGTAGATAGGTGATTGGTAGTCTAACTAGATAGCTGGGCAAACAGATGAAATGACATCTAACATATTTTGTCAAGTGAAAAAAGCAACTTGTAGAAGAGTAAATGTATACATTAAATCAATGCTACCATTTAATCATAGGAAAAATCAGACAAAAGAATATATGTTCTTAAGTGCCTAGACCACATTGGCAAAGACTCCATGAGAAAGTGGGAATGACAGTTACCTCCAGGGGCCTACAGAGAGGAAGGGGGACTTTTTCTTGTTTTTCTCTGTATAACCTTTGTATCATTTAAATGTACACATATTACCTATCCCACAAGATATACTCGCTTGAAAAGAGAGCAATGTGAGAGTGGCCATTGGCTGGTCAAGTAAGATCTCCATATGGAGGTGGCATTTAAGCTGAGATGTGAATAAGAAAAGGGGGGGCAGCCCCAGCAATCCAGCCGGCACAGGGAGGCAGATGGGAGTGAGCTAGTCATGAGAACTGGAGGGATGCCAGTGTAGGGGGTGCTGAGGAGGTGCAGGGCAAGCAAGATGTGCCAAGTCCAGAGACGGAGACACAGGTCAGATTCCATAAATTTTTTGGCACCCAGCATAAGGAGTTTGAGTTTTATTTGAAGGATGATGAGAAGTTATCAGTAGCTTTGAAGCAGGCAAAACCAGGTGTCATTTCTGTTTTAAAGTGATCAGTCCACAAGGGTGAAGAAAGAGTTGGAAGGAGCTGGAGGCGAAGCCAGAAGAATGGCTGGAGGCCCCCTGCATTCGTCCATGAGGGAGATGATGGTGGCTCGACCAGAGGGACAGAACTGAAGATGACAGAGAACTGGAAGAGGCTTTGGAGTGGGGACCCCTGGACTTGGAAGGTAGAGTGTGGGTCTGTGCAAAAAAAAAATCTAAGACAATTTCTAATGTTTTTGGCTCAAGCAATTGAGTACCATAGACAATGGTGAGAAATACTGGGGAAGGACAGGTTTGGAGGGGAAGCAATGGTTTCATTTTGATCACATTATTGACACTCCTACCGACGTCATGTTGGGATGTCTGGTAGACATTTGAATGTAAGTGGGAGAGGTAATGACTGCAAACAGGGACGTGAGTGTCAGGAGCGGTGAGATGACATCTACAGCTATCTGACCAGATAGGAGAAGGTTTAGTGAAGAAGAAAGGCCCCTAGGAGTCTCCAACATTTCCAAGTCAAGCAGAAGAGCAAGAACGAGGAAATAATACTGAAGGCAGTCGGTAGGAGAAGCCTGTGAGGCGGGAGGACAACTCAGGAAGTGGCGTCCTAGAAGCCCCGGGCAGGAAGTGATTCAAGAAAGAGGACGCGGTCTCTGGGCCGACTTGGGCTGAGTGGTTTTTGGTGACCCCGCAGGGAACAGTCTTGGTGGGGCAATGAAGACAGAAACCTAAACCAAAATGCCCTGGGGAGAGAACCTCAGGTGAGCGTGTGGAGCTAGCCACGCTGGTTTCCCGACGTCTTTCAGTGAAGGGAAGCAGATGAGCAGGACCTAGGGCTGGGGAAGATTTGTGCTGGTTTCATTTTGTTTTCAGTTATGGGAGATACTAGCACGTTTTTTATGCCAATGGGGATAATCCAGTAAAGAGAACATAAGTGGGTATGCAGGCAGGGAAGGAGAATATGACTGCAGGAGCCAAGTCCTGGAGAAGATGAGGTCTAGAGCTCACGTGGAGGGCTCACCTATACGGGGCACATTTTTTTCATCAGTAGATGGAGTATAGAGAGTATGTGGGTAGGTGTTTAGTATGGGCAGAAGGAAGGTGCATGGGCTCTTACATAATTCTTTCCCTATTCTCGGTGGATATAAAATTTATATATAAGTGAAATATTAAGTAAAGTCATAACCTCAGAACGGTGTGGAGGTAGGGAGATGGAGAAGGTTTCAATAAAGGAGAAGATGTGAAATTGTCATATTGGGAAGTAGAAAGAGAGGTAGAATCATAGGAATGCTCACTTTGAATGTTGGGTTTGAGTTATGTTGCCCTGAATTTAATGTAAGGCCAGTCAGCAAGGGGGTGTGTCATTTTTTTTAAAGCAATATTCAATTTCTTGGATATAGGCCATTGTGTAGGTAAAGAAGCAAATTAATGAGGTTTGGGCTTTGACTGGGGAAGAATGATGGAGAGAGAGAGAGGCAAATGAGCTGAGGGTATTTTCCAGAAAGCAGTTCCAGTGATGAACCATGGTCCCTGAGCTAGGAAAGAGGGATGTGATGAAAGCTTAACATGATAAATTGGTAAGGTTAAGAATTCTTCAACAGCTACTACTGGGTATAGGAGACAGGTAATAGGAAGTGGGAGGGAGTATGTAGCTTGGAATAGACGTCAGGTGGGTGCATTTATTGGGGTGACAAGGTCAAGAGCATGACCACAGAAGTGTGTAGTTGCGAGGACAGAGGAACAGATTATTGGAGGTAAAGCCAAAAATATTAGATGGATCACACATGTGGATATTTAAGTCTTTGTGAATAATGATGGAATTGAAGGAAAAGAAGACAGTGATCCAGTAACTAAACGTATCAACGAATAAATGGAATAATGTAGAGTCAGCAAGGTGATGTGCTTACCTACAGCAATATCCACCTGCTCGGGTGTGGCTGGAGCGTACGTGAGGAAGTGAATCGGTGAGGTCTGGGGCTTGACCAGGCATGAATGATGGGGAGGGGGCAAAGGAGCTCGGGTCATTTTCAAGGAAGGACTCCAGCGCTGACCCTTGGTCCCCGAGGTAGGTAAGGAGGAGAGTCCGTAGCAGCTGACAACACGAAAGAGCCCTGGAGGACGGCATGGTCTGCCGGTGTCCTGCTAAGGACCTCAAGCTTTTCAAGACGAAGTTTAAAGATACTGAAGAAATAATTAGGGAGGAAAGAGGACACCTGTCTCATCCCTCAGGACTGTGCAAAGAAGTAGAGAACATGGCAAAGATATTCCACCCCTTGGGGCTTACATTCTATCTGTATGGCACGGCATCGGTTATTACTGGAGTGTTGACTGTTAAAAATGAAAAGCAGCCCAAGGGACCATAAAGGTTTGGGACTGGAGCACCGAGCGTGGCTCAGTTTTGGCCTTTGGTATTTCTTCAATGAATCACTTTTCCACTTTTTTTGCAGTGTTTCTCTCTCCCCTTTTTCTCACTGACTCATGGATGTTGCTTTTCTCTCCAACAAAACAGAAAGCTCTTTGAGGGCAGGGAACACATGCACACGTGTTTTGCTTTCCTTACAGAGCCAAGTACTGTAAGGTCAGGCATGAAGGTACATTTTAAAGGAGTTTATTAGCCATGATTTGCTTGCAAGTGACAGAAGCCTAACCCAAACCACTTCCAGTGAAAAATGGAATTAACTGCGCCAGGAGACCAGGAGTTTCCCCATGTGTGTGTGGCCTCAGGCCCAGCTCTCTCCTGGATTCGCCGTGGCTTTCCTGGCTGCCCCATCGCAGTCTCCCGGAGTAGCACAAAGGAGGAAGCTCTGGGTTTCAGCAGGTTGAGAGTGGCAACCCAGGGAAAGGACAGCCCTTTCCAAGGCCCCCAGGATTGCTGTGGCTGGTGGGACTGGTCTTCCGGTCTTATGTCCGTGTGTGACCCCAGGCTGGAGAGATGGGCTTCTCCGATGAGCTGGGTCATAAGCTCGCTCTGGGGATGGTGAAAGGGATAGAGGCATAGATGAAAGAAGAGAGGGGATGCGAACTCACCAGTCCAAGCAGGTTCATTGCTGACCCTGAGAGGGCCCCCTCTGTCCTGGCCTGCAGAACAAAGGGAAGAGAGTTTCTAACAGGTCGAGAGGCTTTTTATGGCCAGAGTTTTTGGCGGGCTCTTTGAGGGGAGTGGTCAGGGGAAAGGGAGGCTTGTGGCTTGCTGACGTGTCCTCTGGAGAATGCTTGTAGCCTAGATAAGATGACACCCAGGTCTCTCTGAGATGGAGGGTGGGCTTATTCAAAAGGTGGTCCTCAGGTCCGGATTCTATCAGATAGGGACCACACTTTCCCAACAGCATAGTGGGGCACTATTTATTACTCAAGAAAGCAGACGTGACCTCTGGGCAGGCAAAACCTCTAGGTGGCCATACGTACAGGGATAGTAACAGAAGGGCTAACCAGGTTATTGGGCAGAATAGATGAGATAAAGTATCTAAAGCCTTACCATTGTACATGGTGCTAAGTAAGTGTGAATATGTTTTCATTCTCTCTAGCCCTCCTGCTGTATTCTGGGCTCTTACCATGCCTTGCTGTATAATAGGACAGAAATCTCTGATCTTCTCTGGGGTCAGTGTGTTCTGAGGATGTTTCTTTGTCTGAAGTCCCCATAGTAGATCTCAGCAAAAATGGCCACAATTTTTCCACTCCCTTTCTTCACACCTCTGGCCACGTGACTGGCACTCCCTCCTTGAGAAGGTGCAGGCTGTTTCGCCACATCTTGGGTTGACGCTGGCTTGGTGACTTGCTCTGGCCAATAGAATCCTGCAGAAGGAGCATGGAAATTCCATGCAAGGCCCCAGGAGGCCCTGTTTCTTTCTGGTCAGGGTCTTGAGAAGCTGTCCTGCCACGTGAAAACAAACCTGAGCTAGCCTGCTGACACCTGAGACCACCTATGACGGGGTTGCAGCCCCCTCCTAGCCTAGCTAGGCCCCAGCCCACATGCCAGCCAGCACAGACTCAGAGTCAAGCCCACCAGAGTCCCAGCCCAGCTCTGCAGCACTGCCCACTGACCCACAAACACAAGAGCTAAATAAATGCCAGTGATTTTAAGGCACTTACCCTTGGAGTGATTTGCTTTATAGCAACAAAAATTTGTTGCAGTCCTTTTGGAGCACAGGTGTTCTTCGTCTTCAGTTCTTGTAAAATGCCACTTTCTGCTCACTCTCTGAATACATTTGGTGAGATAAAGGCCTTGTCCTCCCTGCAGAGCTGAGCTCCCTGCATATTAAACAGCCTTCATTCTTAGTGCTGGTTCCTAGTGGGTAAATCTACTAGTGGTGGGCGATGCTCTGTAATAAAAGCAGGTTTCAAAGATGCTTTTCTTGACCAACTGTGAGGCATGTTGATTTTCCTCATGTCCTGGAGTTTGGTGAACATTTTAATGCTGATGCCTTACCCCGTCCCTGGTTTTATATGGTTCTTACCTGGGGTTTTGAAAGTTTACTCTTTCATACGTTCATTTTGAGTGCTTTCACTAATGAGCCTCTGGAGTTGCACTTCAGAGGACATGGGCTAAGGCCCCTTGAGCAGACCTGCCTCTGAGATTTCATCACCTGCAGCATTAGAGACAATCAGCATGGACCTTACAGGATTCCAGAAAGGACGCCATGCAACAGAGTGCCTGAAGGTGTTGGCGCAGCGCTTGGCGTATGGAAGGGGCTCCATACAGACCAGTTCTTTCCTTCCTGACGACTGTGACCCTCACGAGCCCCCTACCATGTGACAGGCTCTGTGATGGTTTCTGGGGATGCAGAGATAAATAAGGCATCAAAGAAGTCATGTTCTAATGTGGACGATTAGTGAGTCTGGAGGGACTTGCTCTCATCTGTAATGGAATCATGGAATGGCCTTGGGAGAAAGATCTCTGATCTGCCTATTGGGTGGTGGCTTAGAACTAAGACTTGGGAGTCAGACATTCCTGGTTTCAATCCTAGTTCTGCAGTTTATAACAAGTGTGACCCATGAAGACTATTTCAATGGCACCAAGCTTCACATTCTTCATCTGAAAAAAAGCTGAAGCAATAGTACCCACTCACGGGGATTTTGTAGGAATCAAATGAGAGAGTGGTTAACTGAGCAGAATGTCTGCTGCATAACAGGCACAACATATGTTCGTGTACCATCCCCTTGGGGTAGGAGCAAACGGAGGCTCTAAGAAGACCTGTGACTTACCTGTGGTTGTACCAATGTGGAAGGACAAGAGCCAGAGACTTCCAGGTTCCTGGATCAGGACTTTTTCAAATACCCTATTCATTGTTGAGTTTGAGTAAGTGGTTATTAAGAGTTGAAATCTTTCAGGGTGTAGTTTACAAAACAGATTTTCAGCAAGGAGGAAGGATCTCCTCCAGTTTCCAAGACAAACGGCTATTCTTCTAGTTTTATTGAGCTTTCATGGAGTTCAGCCACCAAACTGCTACTCAGATGGATTGATTTGGTTCCTGCAGTGGGTCCACTGTCCTGTCATGTCAGGTGCAGGGAAGAAGAGAGACAACACAGACGGGTGGGGAACACGAACTCCCAGAGGACCTGCGTCGCCATGGAGAAGACCATCAGTGTGGAGAGCGGGATAGAAGGCATTCACATAGATTATCTTAATTAACCCTGACAACCTGGAAGTAGATAAGGTCAGTGTGATTAGCCCCATTTTGTTGATGAGCAAAAACACACTCAGAGAATGTGCATAATTTTCGCATAGTGACAGGACCAGGAACTCCACTAGATAGAAGACTCTCCTGGCCTGTATTTTCTAGAAAACAGAGGCTGAGTCCAAAGCTAAATGAAAATACATTTTTTCATTCTACAATCCCAGGGGAGCAGGATGGGGAAGGGAAGGAAGAGGTAATGAAGAGGAAGAGAACATGTGAATGAGTGTTACTGACTGGCTGCAGCTTCCTAACAAGAGAGGTATCTTCAGACAGTCCACATGTGACCCTAGGAAAGCACATCTTCAGGGAGGGAGGGAAACGAATTGTCATCAGCTTGCCGCCCAAGTTCACAGGCTGTCAACCTCTGGCACGACCCAGCTGCACTACCCCCGGCAGCCTCTACAGAGGCTATGTCAATGCAACCGCGGGGTCATTCTCTGGGAAAACAGCAGGTGGGTGCACATGCCTGCAGCATGGCCTGTCCAGGGCTCAGGCTCTGGGGGGAACTTATACCTCAGCGGCAGCAGGGAGGCCCCCAGGGTGAGTGCAGGGCAGGTGCAAGAGGCACAGGACTTGAGAGGCCAGATGCTGTCCTGTCATGGCCACCAGCCAGTGAGGGGCCGGGAAAGCGTGGCCCCCTGAGGAGGGGGCGCCATTCTGGGAATGGTCCTTTCACCAAAGATGGCAATAGAGCCCTATATTCTCTCTTTAAAAGAGCCAGACTTCCCCAAAACAGCCTGCATGAATTATATTGATTGCAGAGATGTTCCAGGGTATTCATCAGTTACATCAAGAAAACCACAGCTGACTATATCCAGGGAGGCACTTAAACTGAACCCAGTATAAACTCCAACATCAGAAATGCAAATCATCAATATGAAAATTTCCCCCATTCCACAGAATACAGTCTTCCAGGATTCCAGTGGTGAAATCATGTGTTTCATTTCTTTTTTCACTTTCTCTTTCTATAAATGAGAGGAGCAAACCCAGAAATTTGCTGGGGTCTGCGCCAAGGGGTCAGGATGGAGCTTTTACTGTGCAAAATGTGTGTGTGTGTGTGAATGCTTATAAGCAAGAGTGAGTTTGCATTTGAATGGGTGTGTTCCAAATGTGTGGGCTTACTTTTACATAAAAGAACATGTGCACCTGATTACATGTATATGAATGTCTGCATAATCATAGCTGTGTGTATGTCTTATTCACACGTGTCTGAGCATGCAATGAGCATGCACTCTAGTGTATGTCTGTGCATGCATGTAAAGAGGCCTTGTGTGTTGGTTAGTTTGAGTGGCCTGTGTGGATAAAATGAGAGTTCTTGTGGTCAGGATTCTCACCTGGCCCTGATTGACTAGCTCACTGCACACCTGTGGGCAATACATGGCTGTTGATTCTATAAAAAGAGCTCCGCCCAGTGCTCTGTGCATGACATGGTGGCACGGCTGCAAGGCTGCAGGGCAGAGGCTGGAGTGGTGGCAGCGCCAAGGACAGAGGCCCAGAGGACAGCTGTGCAGGATGGCTGTGCAGACAGAAGGGCCCAGAGTCTGCCTTCTGCACGCAGACTCTCTCTGAGTGAACGGGATTCTAGTGACTGACCTGCAAAATAAACTTGGGTATAACCATTTCACACCAAGAACATTTTGCTGTCAATTTCATTGGTCACATTGAATCCATAGTGAACTTGCCTGGGGCTGAAACCCATTGGCAAGACACCTGCTTTGCCAATTCCCTCCCACCCTACCTACCCCTGGGAGGACCTCTGCTCTCCATATTCAGGAGCCTCCCCACCTCTGGATGTCACGGAGAGTCAAGTTCTCCCTCTGGAGGAGTCACCTTGACTCACCTCTCAGCGCCAGGGCTTTGCCGGGGACAGTGAACTTCAGTGTTTTCTCCACAAGGAAATGAGAAAGAATAAAAGCCTAACCCCAAAGCAAATACTCAACAAGAGATGAGCATCAAGACAGCAGGGTTAACAGGCCAGTTGAGCCTTGCCTCTCACCCCTAAGAGTTTGTCTGCACAGCACGCAGAGCTCCTGCCATCCTCACTGGTTCTGGGTCTGCAGCCGGGACTGTCCCTGCACCTGCCCTGCACCTGCTGCAGCCCAGCTGTTTTCAATCTGTTTGGCCTCCAAGTCTCAGCCCCTCTTGATCTGGCCGGTCCACCAATTGGTTCAATGATATTCACTTCAAGGCAAGGCAACACAATCATAAAACAAAAATTAAAAAATCCTTAAAACCAAAGCAAGTTTTGAGAACGTGTAGGTGTAAGACTGAGGGGTGCCTGCAGGGGCTTTGCTGAGAGTGTTCTCCAGAGCCACAGCTCTAAGGGGGCAGGGGAGGCAAGCAGGTCCAGCTGGGAAGCATTTGCATCGGGGGCCTTGGGGGCCTCGGTGCAGGGCAGTTCCTGACCGGATGGCCCTCAGAGTTGTCCCGGGGGGGAGCGGGGGCTGGGCCTTCGGAATTCCAAGCCATCACTTCACAGAGGGGGGGGTCCTGTGCTGAGGACAACCTGGCAGTGGTGCTCCCACCCAAGGCGGTTCCCGAGGAGGTGCTCAGCGGGGAGCTGCCAATTTCTACCCTTTCTGGCCGCTGGAGGGCTGGGATGGGGGCCTCGGCGCTGGGGAGAGTCTGAGGGGCACACCGATTTCCACTGCGGGAATTGTGTCAGGTCCTGTAGATGCAGAGAAGGAAGCCTCAGCCCTATTCGCAAAGGAATCCTAAGGATTTTAGGGATTTTCAGGCCTGTAACATGACCACAGGGCCAGCAGGGCAGCAGCAAGGCCGCAGCCGGAGGAGGAACGCTGCCAGGGTGACATCCTGGCAGGGGAAGGCAATGGGGGCCAGGGAGTGTGTCACAGAAGAGAACATGCCTGAACTGTTTTTAATCGTGGTAAAATAGATATACCATAAAAGTTGCCATCTTAACCATGTTTAAGTGTACAATTCAGTATTAAGTACAGGCACCTTCACACTGCTGGGCACCCATCACCACCACCCAGATCCAGGACTCTTCCCATCTTGCTCCCATTAAACAACTTCCATGCCTCCCTCCTCCCAACCCCTGGCAGCCCCCAGTCTTTCTATTTACATGAATTTGACAACTCTAGCAAGTTTGAGTTTGCATTCAAGTGGTATGTTTAATGTGTCGATGTGAATGTGTAGGCTTCACACCTCACGTAAGTACCTCATATAAATGGCACCCTATGGTGTTTGTCTTTGGGGGGCTGGTTTATTTCACCCAGCATGAGGTCCTCAAGGTGTATCCACGTTGAAGCACATGTCAGAATCCTTTCTTTCTAAGACTAAATAACATACCATTGTGTGTACACTCCACATTTTATTTCTCCATTCACCTGTCTGTGGACACTTGGGTTGCTTCCATCTTTGGGCTACTGTGAATAATGCTGCTAGGGACATGGGTGTGCAAATACCTGTGTGAGTGATTGCTTTCAGTTCTTCTGTGCATATACACTCAGAGGTGGAATTGTGGGATCCTATGGTCACCCCATGCTTAATATTTTGAGGAATTCCATCTTTCCATAGCAGTATGTACCATTTTACATGCCCACCTGTAGTATACAAGGTTTCCCATTTCTCCACATCCTTGCTAGCACTTCTATTTTGTTATAATTACTTTTTTAGAGTAGCCGTCCTAATGGGTGGGAAGTGCTGAACTGGGTTTTGAATATGGAAAGAAAGAAGCGAGGGGCTGTCAGAGCAGATGTAACGCGCACTGCCTTGCGCACTTGTACCCTTGCTGGGGATCCCGTATGACAGTGAATGCAAGGGGGCGGGGGGAGCTCCACCTTGCTGTGAAATTGCAGGAATGCTGACTCCAGGAGGGAGAGGGGGTGAGAAAAACAGGCAAGACCTGAGGATGGTTAATAGAGTTGGACGCTCTGTCTCTTTGGCCTCTTCTAAGGTCTTAGATATGCTTGGATTTTCATTCCTGGAAACGCAACCAGTAAGTGACAGGACTGGTCTCCTTTTCAGACCAGGAACACGGTCCTGTTCTGTCACTGCTGGCTTGACACCACCCCAAAGTACAGCTACGGCTATAACCTACTGAGTCACACCCTAAAGGAAGCAAACGGCCCAGACAGGCCACTGTCAGAACACAATGGTCATACCCTGGGCGCCCAGAAGCAGAGGGCCAGGCCTCGCAGGGTGGAGAGCCCGGCACAGGATTTCAGAAGTCCTGAGGCCTGTTTCCTGTGTTTCAGACCATGTAAGGAGCCAGAATTCAGGGTGAATGAGAACCACTGTCCGCCCTATATTGATTGACTTGCTGTCTGGCCACATGAGCACAATGATAAACACACAAGTTACTCACAACGCAGTGAGTGCTATGCAAAGGCAGAGAAGAGGTGCTCTGCGGGGCGGGGGAGAGGGACATGTTACAGCCGAGATGCTGTTTTTCCCAGAATCGTGTCTTGGAGGAGATGAAGAAAGAAGCCAGCAGACAAGAGTAGGGAGCAACAGGGAAAGCTTTAAAGGGGTGAAAGAAAACGGTTTCTGCCAATCAGGAGGGGCTCCAAGGGAGGACGCCACCAGAGCTTCGGTGTCTAGGGTTCATAAGCACAGAGGAATGTACATGATTGTGGGGGGTGGGGGTGGGGGCTTGTTGCAGGGTGGAGCTGGATTCACAAAACAACTCCCTTGTCTTTCAGGCTGTGGTTTCAGGACATTTTCCAGATGTCCATGTTGTGGCTTCCTGTTTACTATAAAGCCTTGACCCTAGTGTCTCCTGACTGAAACCTACAGGGGCCTTGAACTCTATCAGCCTGTGTCCTACTAACGCTTGCCTCAAAGGGGTGGAGCTTGGCGAGGGAGGAGGGCCTAAACATTACCATCAATTATAGCAGTGTCAGCCCTACGCGTGGGGGTGGGGTGGGGGGCTCAAGTCTACTGGTGCAGTTGAAGGACAGTGAAGATGCTGTGCCCACCAGTTCAGAGTTCTCCTCTGAGGCCCTCCCAGACAGCCTCCTTCTTCTGGAGGCTCAATATTTATTTGGACAAAGCCACTATTGTCCCAAAGTGCCCTTTGGAATAATGATGTCCCAGCAGGATTATAATGTAAATCATGCGGATCATTTTAAGTTTCCTAGTAGCTACACTCAAAAAATTCAAAGCAGGTACCATTAAGCTTAATCATGCATTTTAACTGTTTAACCCCAAATATCCAAAGTATTATCATTTCAACATGTCAATATAAAAAGTATTCATGAGATATTTTATATTCTTTCTTTCATATTAAGCCTGAAACACCCAGTGTGTGTTTTACACTTATATCCCATCTTGCTTCAGGTGCTAAATTTCTATTGGAAAAACCTCATTTACATTGAGATTTCATAACATTTACATTTAAAAAATTGGCCGATATGCTCAAATTGCTCCAAACATACTTTAAAGTTTTCCATAATGGTGTGTTAGTGGAAAAATATTTTACTGTTTTAGACTTAAATTTAAATTACTTAAAATGAATTAAAATTAAAGACCCAGGTTCTCACTCATACTAGCTCTATTTCAAGCTCCTAGTAATGACCACCTGTGGTTAGGAGCTGCTTCTCCGAGGGCACAGCCCTGGAGCCTGAGGGATGCCTCTGCTTGTCCTCCATAGAACTCTTCTTCTTTAAGTTGGTTTTAAATTCTTTAAAATCACCCTGGACTCACTGGAAGCCTCACCTTTTGGGGGCAGATTATAAAGACCGATTGTCAGCCCCAAACAGGCAAAGCTGTAAAACATTTAGTTGTCTTTATTTGGTGTTTAAGGAATTGCAATCTGGGACCACAGGTTCAGAAAGAAACCCAAATGTATGCTCTGAGAAAATTAAGCTTTTAGGGTTTTTAAAGGCAAAAAATCGGAACTCCCAGGGGGCTTCGCTTCCGTGAGTTGTTTTGAAAGAATTCTGATTGGCCAAAGCTATTGTGAGCTACCTTGAGTTACGCATAAGTGGATGCTAAGCCTCGCCACCTGGCAAAAAGGCTACTTTGTTGCGGGCAGCAGATATTTGTCCAGGAAGTTCTTCATTTAACAGGATACAAAGTTTCACCTTCTTCAAGAACAGTCAGTTTCAGAGAGGAGGTCATGCATAGACCTTATTCCTTACTGTCCTTCCCCTGCCCCCATTCTGTTCTGGCTTACTCTCATTGTCCATGCTAACACCATTTTCTCCACATTTACACAGAAAAGTACTTAAGTTCAGGGCTAAGCCTGACTGCGTGGAAAAGGGGTTGTTACTCTGTGTGACTCCTGGCTGGGCTTGTTTTGTGTTCATAAAACCCACTTGAGTAAACAAGTTCTAGTGTGTTTGAGTTCCAATTGCTTGCATTACTTTACAGTCACGCCTGACTCAGATTGCAAGATAGCTGGTGTGACCAGAGGCACGGAAACCCTGGCATCTCAGCATCACTCAGGAACTTGATGGTTCCGAGAGACTGAAGGTGAGTGGGGTCAGATCTTGTTAGGGATGTCAACCCCCACCAAGCCTGCACACTTCCTCAGGATCTGGGTTCACAAACTGCTAAGGCAGGGCTGAAACATTTCAGCCCCAGGCAGCCGGAGTACCTGCTGTTTGGTGCCTGGTTTTATAGCATCCTCTCCCTGTGGCTCATCCTGAACTCGTTTGGAAAATGACCTACAAGGAAAATAGTATCTTTATTGAACATTCTGATAATAACTTCAACAGATACACACACTGAATTACCCTGAAATATTTTGGGTCATCCAACCCAAAGAGTTCCCGTTAGCAGCTCAGATGCTCCACTATGAAGTTGTTCTGCCTTCAAGTTTATTGGGGAGTACCAGGATTGCACAGGTACAAGATCTGGTAAATGGCAACACCACCTCATACACAGATGTGAGTATGGGCGCCTAGGTCTGATTTTCCCTTCATTCCCCATCCCTCCCTGCTCTTCTGCTCCCTTCCTCTCCCCTTCTCTCCATCCTGTTCCCATCTGCTTCCCCTTCTGCTATGGAAACCCAGAAAACCCAGACTGAATCGCTGACGGAAGAACCAAGTGGCATTCGGAGGTCTTGGTGGGTGGAGGTTTATTTTACACCAGCGGGCTCAGAGGAGAGTAATCTCTAAAGGTCTGAGCCCTGAGCACAAGCAAGGGCAGTAATTTATACTATTTTGATATGTGGCATTTCAGCATGCACAGGAAGTAGGCGAAAGAGGAGGCCGGAGGAGTGAGAGAAAAAGAGGAGAGGGCCAAGGGTTTTCTGCTGACCTGGACAGCTGTGTTGAATATTTTCCTTTTCATTTCCTTCCATTTCACCCATTTAATCAACCTTTTAAAAACATGCAGCCCTGCAAAACCTACAGTCTACTGGGCTAGGCACTAGAGTTTCTAAGACTCCTGAGTCTATTTACATTACTTAATAATTCATCCCTTACTTTAGCAGATGGACACAGATATGTAAACACATAAATGTAAGTATGTACATGACAGTAACTGTTACCTCTTGCCAGTTTCAATGTTTCTCCACTCATACTCCATTCACATACTGCCAGCAATTGAAATTGATGTGCATTGAAATCCTAGCCCTCATTCATACTCGAGTTGTGTGTCCTTGGGCAGGTCACTTAACTTCTTTGAGCCTAAACTCCTGGTCTCTGAAATGAGGGTCGTAATCCCTACTTTACAGGGCTGTTTGAAGATTAAATGAGATGATCCAGGTAAACCTTAGGATAACACCTGGAGCAAAGCTGGAGGAAGTGGAATGCTAGTGAGGACTATTTTATTCAAACCTCCAGAACATTTGAAATGCCCTCTCTTGTCATGCAGACTGGAACCCAGAAGGGAAAAGTGCCTCGCTCTTGACTCAAACGTTATAATATGCTGGCTTTGGAGTCCCAGCCACCTGAAGACTTCACATGACCTTAGAGGGCCAGGACAGTACATGCAAGGGGCATCCAAGCCAGCGGGAACAGAAGAAAGGCTTCTTACAGGATGTATCTTCTAAGGGGACATCCAGGAAGTTGAGGGAAAAAAGATGAAATAGTGTCTAAGACCAAGGGGGAAAGAACAGGCAAATGACCAGAGGCAAGAGAAACACAGATTCACAAATGACAGGAAGAAATTTGGCATGGGTGGAGCATGTGTGTGTATGCACATGTGTGTACATGTGTTGAAGGGTGCTGGGTGGTGACTGGAGAAGTAGGTAAGGGTCAGGTGACCCAAGGCTAATTTAAGACATTTATTTATCCCTGTTTGCAAAGAATTGAAGGGCTTTACCTTGGTCGGTCACGGATCTTGGAAAGATTATAAAGGCTGCTTTGTGAAGAAAGATAGCAGAGGAGGATCAGGCAGGATATCACCGGTGGAGGCCTTACTGTTCTTCCTGGGATCGTGTCTCAGAGGTGACCAGGAATGAAGCCAGCAGACAACAGTATGAGCAACCGTCAAGGATCTTAATGAAGAGTGTAAAGGAAGGAAAAGAATCTTGCTAATCAGGAGGGGCTCCAAGTAAGGATGCTGTTAGGGCCTCAGTGTCTAGGGTTTATAAGCACAAAAACAGAGAAATTTACATGATTGGTGGGGGCTTGTTGCTAGGGCCAAGCTGGGTTCAAAAGAAAAAACTCCCTTATTTTTCAGACTGAATTTTCCAGGTATCCAGGATGTGGCTTCTTGTTTACTGTGAAGCCTTGGCCCTAGGTCCCTCTTAACTGCAACTTACCAGGGCCTTGAAACCTACCAGGGCCTTGAGCTCTCTCTCCCTGCATCCTACCAACATCTGCCTCAAGGACACTTTGACATGATCCAGGCAAACATCATGGGGCCTGATGAAGGATAGTGGCTGTGGGTTGGAGGACGGAGTGCAAATTGAGAGACATTCATTCAGAGAGCAAGACTGATTTGATGACTTCTAATCCATGGTCATTGGTCCCAACATCCATAGAGGAAATACTTTAGTCAGTTTTTATGGATTCACAGGCCATGGTTTCTTTCAGGGTGTCTTACTCCAGCTCCTCCTTAGCTTATTTTCTTGACGTCAATGCACTGTGTTGCCACTGGGGTGAAACTCATTTTATAAACACACCCTTAGGTGGTGTGGCTATGTTAGGGTAAGTAATATTAGTTTTGATAACAAACAAACCCCAAATTTCAGTAGCTCGACACAATCAAAATCTGGCTTTCCCCCAGTAAAGTCCAGTGGGGTTGGGTGGGTGAATTTCCTTCAAGCCAAGATGACTCCCAATGCAGGTGTCCTTCAATCAGGGCTTGGGTGTCCCCAGCCAGCACATGATCAAAGAGAAGGAGCCCAGAGCATCATGTGGGAAGTTTGAGGGGACAGTTTGGAAGGGGTGTAGCTTATGGATCCCCATATTCTATGGCTCAGAACTTGTCACAGGACTTGGATTCAAAGAATCTTGGAATTACAGTGTGACTGTGTGTCCTCGAAGAGGAGGGTGGGTCTGGTGAGCAGCCTGCAGATTCTGCCACGAAGGCACACATGCAAGAAGCAGAATGCTGAACCAGAGGGTGGATTCACTTCCATTGTGTTTCCTTTCATTAATCCAGAGTGTTCTCGGTTTCTTCCTTCCGCTTAAATAACTGCAACTCTTAAGGAAAGTGAACAGAGAGCCTCAGGTGTGTGTAAGTCGGGCCTCATCCTCTGGTTGGTCTTTGTCACATCCCATGGAGAATGTGGAGAATGACAGTGGGATGCCGACATGAACAGCAGAGTGAGGCCGACAGTCTACTTTCAGCTTAACCCACGTGCATGTCGCCCTAAGGCCTTGGTTTCCTTGTCTTGCCACTTGCTGGGCTGGTCCAGGCAAAATCGCTCTGTGATTTCCAGTGGGATGAGTGGATCTTCAAAATCTCTGGAAAAAAATCTGTACAGTATAAGGAGTAGAAGCGCAAGAGAGATAATTAGGGGCACGTGATGAAAGATAAAGACCCTTTACCACTCTGTGGGGAAAGGAGGTTTCAAAGTAGGCTTTATTGGTTATCAGTTGAACTCTGCAGCCTAAATTCATTGTTTCCGATCATTCTTCTCATCTGCATTAAATGCTTATGTAGAAAAGAGAAAGGTGGAGAGTGGCCGAGAGCTCTATCTCCATCTTTACTAAGAACAGATCAGGGAGACTGACTCCCAGAAATGCTGGGACTCTAACATGTTCCTGAAGAAACCATGGCCCAGTGACTGAAACAATCTAGTCCAAACTGAGACACCCAGTCAGGTAGGCCACTGACCATTCCTGTGCTTTGACCCCTCCTCCATCTTGGCAACACCACATGGGAGAAGATGCTGGCCTCACAGTTACAAAGAGGAGTCCTTCACGGCTCAGGGTTGTGTAAAAGAGATCTGGGAGCGGCCTGCAGGTTGCATTTCCACCCAGGACCCAGGTTTTAGAAGGGCCTGTGACAAGCACAGATAAGCAAGTCACCGCCATGCAAGTGAAAGGACATTGTGATAAAGGGTTGGCTCACCAATTATTCAAAGGAGAAAATGCTACTAAGAAAAAAAAGCACAGCTTCAGCAGAGGCAGAGTGGGCATTGGCTGCTGCTTCTGTACCTTCTCCTTTCTTCCGGTAGGGCACTGATTGGCCTGGAAAACACCTCCTTTCCCTCCGCTATTCCCCGTGGTGCTGGTAGGGTTGATCCTATCTTTTAGCCTGAGTCCAAAGCCTATCACTCTGGTCAGGATTGGTTTGAAGATAGTCAAATAAATTGCCGAAGAGATGGAAGAAAGTGTCTCTTTTCTCTCCTGGGGCTGCTCAGAGGCAGATGCCTAAGAAAGGAACTCTAAGGGAGGGATGCCAGCCAAGAAAAGAGAAACTGAGTCTAAAACATCAGTTCAAGACCTGGCTCTGCCATTCCTGAGTCTTGGATACTCAGTAGATCCTGATTCACCTCCTGATTGAAGATATTTTAAGGGGACAAGAGTAGGGTCTACTGCTTGCAACAGAAAGGGCTCTGGCTACTGCAAGGAGCCACCAGATTGTCTAAGGGATTTGAATAAAGATAATTATAATTACACTGATAATAACTCTTCTCTGAGCCCCTGCTAGGTAGTTCACAAATACTGGCTTTTTCTTTCCTACCAACTTATAAGAGAGATGCAATTATCACCATTATGTAGCTGCAATCACGGTGGTTCTGTTATGTTGAGTGACTTGTAAGCAGCGGAGGAGGGATTCAACCCACTTCTGCTTGCATCAACTTCTATGGGCTTGTCATTCTGTCACACCGCTGTCCTGCAGGGAGGGGCTGAATTAATATGGAGACAAAGAGGAGAACCAGGGGACACAGTTTGTTTAGATATGCAAATCTTAGAAAGGATTCTCCATCATAGACACAAGCATCTGGGGGGAAAAATGAATTAAAAGCAACAAACAAACCAACAGAGCCACAGGAAAACAGGTGCACTGGGAGCAGTGCCCTCCTCCAGAGAAGGCCATGGAGCTAGCCGAGGTCGGTTTTGTACTTTAAAAGTTCTTAGACCTTTTGGGTGCATGTAATAGACACAAACTGGCACTTGGTGTATTACAAGGATATATAGTCTTCAAGACTCTGAGACCCTGGCGTTAGCTAATCTCAGAGTTTTGGAAGTGGGGACCAGGATCTCAAGTTTCTAACTCTTATTTTTCCATCTCTCTGCTTCTCTGTTTTAACCTTCTATTCCTCTGTAGGAAGGCTTCCTCACCCTGATCTGCCATCTGTAGGCAGATCTGGCTGCCCCATGACTTCCTGGTTGACATGTTTCACAGAGACCCAGACACTAAGGAGGCTGACTTTCTGTCTCAAATCCTGATTATTGCCACGTCCAAATTTCTCAGAAGAGAGTAGTTGGTGGAGGGAGTGGCTTGGCGGAGTAAGCAGTCCACCTGGTCCTCTCAATGCTGGATCTCTTTTGGGGTGAAGTGAGCAAGCTGTACCAGGCTATGGAAGCTAGGAGCCCACCTGCAGAGGGCTCTGTGATGCACTGCCCACATGTCCCAGCAGGAACTGAAAACCTATCACCTCAGCTGGTAGCAGCACCCCTTGACATTGTCTCACCTGCAGTCATGTCACTTCTGTGGGAAGGGGGTCCTCCTCCTCTAGGGCGGACCTCTTTGAATGTCACTCCACTCCCAGAGGTCCTTGTAGGCTGCCTTCGGTCTGTTTTGGGCTTGAATCACAGTGTAACTGCTCCCTCTCTTCAGTGTCTTCCTGTCTCTCCTGCAAGGCCACCCTTGAATAAATTTCCTGCTTTCAAATTTCTGTCTGAATCTGCTTCCTAGAGAACCCAACGCACCACAGTTGATTCTAAGAATCTCCTGAGAAAGGACCCCTGGTGAGATTCCGGAGCTGGAGACGCCACTGCTTGTCTGGTGCTGAGGACTCCATCCCTGGGGCTGGTGAAGCACAGAGGCCCCTGGGGCTGAGCAACAGAACATCAGATCATCTCTCACTGCTGGTGAGCTGGGTGGGTGCTGGTGGAAGGGGACGCATTAGCTAGCATGGTGTACCAGCCGTTTTATGAATATGGAGCAAGAGTAAATCTAAGGACAGTGGAATGGAGTGGCTATAGCTAAGCTCAACTGATACTCTGGAAAATGGCAATGGAAAGGTGACAGTGGTTGATTGGCACAGAAGAGCTGAGTGCGAAAGTCACAGACCTCCTGGTTAGCACACAGAGAGACTCTCAAGTCCTCCAGCAAGAGGGCAAAGAAAGCTAAAGATTTTTACCGGAATCTTTGAGCGCCAAAGATAATAAACCCCCACTCAAGCAGGGCAGCTGTGCCAAGGTCCCCTGACCTTGGCAGGGAATCATGCGGGTGGATGTGTCCCAAGATCCTGAATCTCTGGATCCCTCTGACCCTGTGGGCCACTCCCTCCTGCTGAGCGCTGGCACTCTCCCTTCGCTTGAAGATGGTATGGCGGTCTTGCCCCTACATCGTCTACCCTCAGCATCTGTCCCCTCTTGGGCTGCTGATAACCAGAGGTCGCTCCCCTCTCGGCTCGGGGCTTGCTGAGAAGAGAGGAAGGAACTGAGGACTTGCAGGGTCTGGTCAGCCTGTGTCAGCAGGACCTGGGGTTGTCAGAAGACTGGATTTTGAAGGTGTCTGACCAAGGGGGAGGGACATAAAATCGGATAGGCCGGGGTTTATTGGTTTGAGGGCACTTTCCTGGGTTATGAGAGTTAGCGCCCTAGAAAGAACTCCAGGAGATGCTGAGGAAACACGGCTCCAAGAAGCGCAGAGCAAGCAGTGGCTCCCATCCCTCAACTTGTGACAATTCGGAAAGTCCTCCCCCACCCCAGAGCCCTCTGCGGGGTTACCCAAGGCCTTTGCTGCAACGGCAGACTAACTCAACTTCTCCCTTGGCCAATCCCAGTTTTTTCCTCTCTGCTTCACTGATAATTGATGTAAGAGCAACTTCCCAGGCACCCCAATTTTTATCTCAAAGTCTGATTACAAATACCGTCTGTCTTGTGGGCCAGGAAGTCCCAAATGCGGCTGCTGCATACATGCTCCCTGGAGTCTCTGTATCTACAGGGGTGGAAGAGCAAATGATTTGCCCAAAGCAAATTATTAGTGCTCCCAAGTTTCAGATCCAGATATATCTATCTTCAAAGCTGTTGTTCCTTTTGGATCCTGCTGTGGTTTCCTATTTAATACATATTTTTATAATCCATTTGTTGTCAAAGTACCTAAATTCAGAGACAGAGAAAACACCAAGCTAATAGACATCAACTGCAGTATGTAGTTGGAAACAGTTGGAACACTGTGTCTAAGACACTGAGCTAACTGTCTGTGGTTCATTCACTCGTTCTTCAATTTATTCATTTAACAAACTTTGATTAAGCCCTTACAATATGCCAGGCCCTAGGCTTTGTACTAAGATACAGCAATCAATAAAACTTATATTCTGATTTCAAAACTTATGGTCCAGCAGAACAGAATGATATATAAGCATGTAGGTGCAATAAATATTTAAAGGCAGATAAAGGATGGTTAAAGGATAAAGCATGGGAATAACCAAGCACCACTTTGTGAAGCCAGGGGCCTGCATGGCTACTGTGATGCCCCAGGTCAGTAAAATGCTGGTGTTACTAGTATAGAACTGACAGTAAAACTGATAACCCCATCTGCCCCTTGTACAACTGACCCTGGCCTGAGCTGAAACACTGTGAGCGTCCCCTGTCCCATATTACAAAAATTACAGCCGGTTGGCTTTGTGCATGCTAGCACAGGCAGGTATGGCTTACCGGCAACTCTGAGCAAAGCAGGTTATGTTGGCAACATTTCCACTTTAACTTCATTTTTTGGTGATATCCCATTGCAAGTAGGATGAGATGCAGGACACCCCCCACTCCAAGTTGGTCTATGTGTTAATAAAACATGGGCGTGTGATGCATAAAGATATGGTCCATTTTCCTTCCCCTCTTTTGTCCAGCACTGGTTACCATACTGCCCAGGAATCCATAGCTGCCATCCTATTCAGTGGGCACAGCCAGAGCTTCCAATGGTAAAAAGTTCATAGAAGGAGGGCAAACAGTGGATTCAAGTTCAGCACAGTGGAGAAGAGAAAAGGATTATAGATAGAGAAGGAGAATGGAGGAGATAGTGAATAATTAAGCAACAAATGTGTACTGTTGTTTTCCATTAGAAATACAGATGACAACATGCTATTAAAAAGCTATGATAGAGGAACAGATTAATGGGGAAAGACAACAAGAGGGCTTATTATCAAGAGCTGTAAGACTAAGAAAGTGGGAAATTCTGTGAGTCAGAATAGAGGCTTTTTTCCTTGCTACATCCTGAGCATCTGGCCCAGAGCTTGACACAGTGTAGGAGCTTAATATGTGTTTTTAAATAAATAAATTAGTGACAGACTGAATGAATCACAGACACTTAGCTCATCATCTGTGCACCATGTTCTGATTGTTTCCAGCTACGTGTTTAACTTTCATGATATCTTCCTGCAATTGATACTTACCGCCTTGATGTTTCCTCTGCCTATAAATTCAGACACTTTGCCAACCAATCGATTGTAAAAACATGTGTTAAACAGGAAAACACAGCAGGATGCAAAAGGGAAGCACAGTGGTTGTAAAGGGAGTCGTATCTGGGTCTCAGAATGGGCAGTGGCACCGAGACCGGGCAAATCATTTGATCTTTCAGCTCCCTGTACTGCCTCACACCATTGATGTTAGGGCTGATGGAAAGGATGTAGAGGTAGGTTTTTCAGTTTATTCCAAAAAACTACAGTGGGTGGGAGTGGGATGATGTTTAAGTGTTTATGTATGTATAAAGTGATGTGGTTCAAAATAGCTGAAACAAAAGACTCATCCTGCCCACGAAAGCCTGTAGAAAGTCTAGGAAAACGCAAAGCTCCTGCACCAGACCGTGTATTCCTGGAGGGCTAGAGCTATGCTTTTTTCTCTTTAGACTCCAGGTGCCTTGCAGATAGGAAACTCTTAGTAAATATTTGCTTTTAAATGCAATGATTCATCACATGACTCAGTTTCTCCATTTGTAAATTTGCCTATAATGCCCCTGAACTTGGAAGTTTCATGAGGACAAGAGTCATGCAGGTCAGGGTCACATAGGGCTCCTGATATAGTATAACCACGTGTTATGGTCTGAGCTGTGCCCCCCAAAATTCATATGTTGAAAGCCTAACCCCTTGTACCTCAGAATGTGACTGTATTTGGGGAAAAGGCCTTTAAAGAGAGGGAGTTAAGGTAAAATAAGGTCCTCATGGTGAGCCCTAATCCTGAATGACCAATGTCCTTATAAGAAGAGGAAACTGGGACCAGAGCCACCAGGCATGTGTACGGAGAGGACATAGAGAGAAGGCTCTCTGCAGGCCAGGGAGAATGGCCTCAGAGGACACTGACCCGGCCAGCAGCTTCATACTGGACATCTAGCCTCCAGAGCTATGAAAAATAAATCCTGCTCTTTAAGCCATCGAGTCTGTGCCCTTTTGTTACAGTGGCCCTAGGAGACTAATACCCTGTGGTTATGAGCACAGATGTGCGAAGAGCATACCCCAGCTCCCTAAGAGCAGGCTTCTGGTTCTTATATATTTTTAATCTCTGATGTATCTGTGGATTTTTAAAGATCTTTTTTGTACCGAGCCTTTTCTTTGTATAAAGGTTACTTCAGAAGTGGAATTAAGATGCCATTAAAAATGATCCGGATCACAGCATATAAACATATGTGCACACACGGAATCTGTTTTCCCTATCCTATAACCCGCTGCCCAGCCCGACGGGCTGAGTCCTACCACCTGTAACCAAGATCTGCCAGATGAGTCCTCACTCCGCAGCTCAGAAGGAATGGGCGAGGTCAGGATGCAGTCACAGTAAAGCCGGAGACAGGGCAGGGCCTGCAGGGACAGAGGCCCCTTGCCGCTTCGCAGAGCTTCCCCGGTACATTCGTTCAAGCTGGAGCAGGAAGCAGCTCACGGCAACACTTACATCAGCCACCGTTCCCAGGCCTCCTACCATCTTCCTCCACAAATATTTCCTTATCAGAGAAAAATAAAATGTACCTGTCAACTAGATGGAGGTAAACGTATAGATTTTAGAGACTAAATCAGTTCAGAGAACTCCATGCCCCAGACTCTCCAATCTGCAGAGCACTTTTGAGAATAATCATTTGAAAGCCACTTTCTTAATGTCTAGGGCCCCAGATCCCCCTATGGGAGGCTGCTGAGACCTGAGCCCTTTTTGCTGGGGGAAGCAGTGCGCGCACACACGGTAATCAGATACCCTGCATGGGGCCACCTCCGGAATACACATGGTAACTTGAGGCTCCTGGAAGGAGTGAGCTGCCTGCATCCCACACTCTCAGGGGCAGGACCCAGACACGGAGCCAGGAAGCCTGGTCGCTGCCCCCATGTCCTCCCTTGACAGAGAGAGTAAATTCATGGTCACCCCTGTCACAGACATTCAATGGGGGTCCAGGTTCAGAGCCAGTTGTATTTTAAAATAAATAGATTTCTTGAGGTGTAATTTGCATGCTGTAAAATTAATCCATCTCAAAGTGCAAAATTCAGTGGCTTTTTGTAGCATATGTACAGGATTGTGCAACCACCTGTGCAGTCTGATCTTAGCACATTCCCAGCACCCCAAAGACACTGCCTGTCCACCAGCAGTCAGTCCCCACTCTCACCTCCACCCTAGGTAAACATCAGTTGCCTTCCTGTCTCTGTCAACTTTCCTTATCTGGAAATTTCATCTACATGGAGTCATACAATATGTGGTTGTTTGCATCTGGTTTCTTTCACTTAGATGTTTTTGAGGTTTGTTCACATTGTAGGATGTTTCAGAACTTTGTTCCTTTTATTGTCAAACTGTATCCCCAGGGCTGACTGCTTAAAGTTATAGAGAGAGAGAGAGAGAGAGAGAGAGAGAGAGAGTGTGTGTGTGTGTGTGTGTGTGTGTGTGTGTGTGTGTGTATGTGTGTGTAGAGCTATTAGGAGAGACCGTGTGGGGAGGGTGGGGCTGGGTTGCTACATCACAGGCTGTTTTTGAGTCCATAGTGATCTGTATGCAAGGGCTCTAAGTTAGTTGGGAGGGCAAGTGGCTCTTTCTATCTCAGAGGCAAGAGCGAGCTGACCAGAACAGTCCATTTTCCCCCCTTCCCAAGTGCTTGGCACATTTCCTCTGAAAACAATAGAGATTTCCAGTTGCTCAAGCTGCAGGCCTCTGGGGCCTTCTCCCCTACAGGGCTGGATTTCTTTTGTGCTTGGTCTGCTGGAATTCAAAAGCTCAATATCCTTATTCTCATCTCAGATTTGAGGTCAGCTTACCTCCCTATGCTCCATCCTCTGATGGACGGCCTGGGGTTTGAGCTGATAGGAGTCCAGTAAGGCGCTGCCCCGTGAAGCGCACCTGTTCAGCCAACTGTCTTCAAAGTCTGAAGGGGGTTGCATGGGAGAAAGGATCAGAAGCATGGGTGAGGGTCCAGAGGGCCAGATGATGACCCGTGTGTGTGAGCTATTGTGTGTGAACTAACAAGATAGACTGTGGCAGGGGATGGGTCACCTAGCAGGGGCTTTGAGGTCTGGCAGAGCACCAGTCCCAATAGGTGGTTTAGGTCCCAACAAGGATTTTGGATAGAATTCATGTCAACTGGGAAGACTCATCTTGGGCTGGGGAGGAGGAAGCCACTGTTAGTGCCTTCGTCTCACTTCCCTTGCATGGACACCAGGCTGTGGGCATGGATACGCCAGCGCTCTGCTGCCCCTGGGCAGCGCTGTCTGAGTCATAGGGCATGGCTGACCCTTCTTTGGAAGACCCTCTGGGTTTCCTGCTGATCAAACTAAAGGAAGTTGTGGTCAGTTTCCTTTTGTCACTGTAAGCATGTTCCCATTTCCCTGAGTTCTGGGGTTAACTAATAAGAAAGGAGTAAATCTATGAGTCATTCCATGTCTTCTGATGTCCACAGCATTCTGAGTCCCCAGTCCTTAAATCTCCAATATCATCAAGGCAGATAATGACTCCCATATTTAAGAGGAATAATGAATTTGCCTTGTAATCATTTTTATAAGATCCTTTATGAATAGCAACAATGTCTACATTATGATTTTACATTCCACTTTAATCAGGATCAAATTGCTATGGGCATTCTGAATGAGCTGGTCTCATCTTCCAACTGCAGTAGGTCTTCTGGCAATGAGCCTGCTCAGCTTCCTGGCTCTTTGCCAGATAAAATTAACTTTCTCCACAGTTCATCTCTTAACCCTCTTTGGGCAGCAACCCAGATGGACAGAAAGATTTACAGAATTTCTGGCTCTCAAAGGATCTTAGAATCTCCTCAACAAAGTACAGAAATTCTGGAAAGAGCGGACTGTCCAGTCTCTGCTTGAATACAGTCAGGGAGGGTCTCCCTGTTTTATCAGCAGGCAGGTCCTGTGCTTGTACCTCCGTAGAACTGCCTCCTCCCCCTGAGCAGAGAGGGGCACACCAAACCAAGCGGTTTCGGAGGGAGACATGTGGGTCTTGCCTGACTTCCATGGTTAGTTTTACATGTCAGTTTGACCAGACTAAGGGAGGCCCAGATAGCTCATACAATATTATTTCTGGGTGTGTTTGCATTTCTGGAAGAGATTGGCATTTGAATTGGTAGACTGAATAAAGCAGATGGTCCTCACCAGGGTGGGTGGGTATCGTCTAACCCACTGAGGACCTGGATAGAACAAAAAAGGTGGAGGAAGATGAGTTTGCTCTCTGCTGGGATTGGGACATCCACCTTCTCCTGTCCTTGAACATCAGCGCTCATGGTTCTTGGGTCTTTGGGTTTGGACTGCAACTACACCACTGGTTTTCCTGGGCTGCCAGCTTGCAGGTAACAGATAGTGGGACTTCTCAGCCTCCATCACTGTGTGAACCAATCCCTGACGCTGAATCTCTTTATATATGTGTATGTATATCTATCTCCTATTGGTTCTCTGCAGAACCCTGACTAATACACTGACTATGTCACTTTCCTGATGCTTACTATTAATCACATTACTTAATTTCTCTGAGTTTCAGTTTAATCATTGGCAAACTGCATGTAATAATGTTGATCACACATGGAATGGAGGCTTAACTGTGATAACAGATGGAAATGCGGGGCGTGGTCCATGTGCTCAACAAGCTGTAACTGTATTGATCATCAATATTAATACACTGGAAGGTATTAATGATAGCTCACTCAAGAAAGTTCAGACTAAAACAAACCTAAATAAAACCAACATCCTCTAAACTCTCGTGCATCCAGGTTTCTGCATGTGACCCAGGGTCTACAAGCCTTTGGGGGACACAGAGAGGAAGAGGAGGTACCACCCTGTGTGGGGCAATGGGGTCTTTCTGGTGGCTGGTGGCCGGGTCCCCTGGGGCAGTCCTGTGGTTTCCGGCCTCTGGTCCCCCAGCACCAGAGGAGAGACCTGGAGCTGCAGTGTGTGTGGGGTGCGTGGAGGGGGGGTCAGGGGGTGTCTCCTAGGATCTGAGGTAAGGTTGTGCATTTCTCTTGGCTGTTGTTTCTGGACACATAGATTCTAAGTCTGATGCTCTGGTTTTTCTAGAGGTGTTAAAAGCTAAGGCTTCGATACATCTTACTGTTTAAAGGAACCTAGCACCCAGACCAGTAATTGTTTATGGCAATGCCTCTGCTTCTCTGAATATATGAAATGCTACACAGAGCACAGAGTGAATCTGTGCCCAGACAGCCAGTGGAGGAAGAGCCCACAGGGCTCACCGATCGAAGCACCTTGTTGTAGAGAGTGGGCTACTGAGGGCCAGCGTGGGCGGTGCCTCCCCCGGAATGTCACAGCTCATTGTGCGCAGTGGTGAGTGTTTGCCGTGTAATCGGTACAGTATTTGGTATTTCATGTAATCTTCACAAGAATCCCAGGTGATATACATTATCATCCCCTTATAGGAAGGAAGTAAAGCTCAGAGAGCTTAAGAAACTAGCCCAGGAAGTCAAACAGATAATATGTGGTAGGGCTGGGACTTGGCATAGACCTAATTCCACAGCCCATGCCTTTAACCTACCCAGTTTGCTGCCTTCTATGGTGGGGACTCTAATCCCTCCCCTCCATCACCCTAACTGATCCTACTTGATTAGGAAAGAGAACGGGCATGCAAAATGGCACCGAACCCCTTCTGCACCCAGGGCAGAACACCGTCCTGTCTGCGGGACCACACGTAGCTCTGGAGGACTGAGAGGCCGGTGTTGGCAGAGGAAGGTGGCCGAGGAGTGGGGCAGGAGGAGGGGACTGGAGCATGGAGGACCTGTGTAGCATTTCAGGACCCCAGTTGTCCAATCCCTGCCTCCCAGCCAAGCCTCATATAGACCTAAGGCAGCTTGGAGACCCTAACTTACCCCGCCTTCCTCCTTCCCAGCCTCTGATTCTCTCTTGGGACTCTTTTCCTTTAAATCTGCCTAGCATGTTGATTTTAATGGGTTTTCACCTAGGTCCTGGAAAGGCAGATGAATCTGGTAGCCCAATGTCCCACCCCTACCCCAGAATGTCGCACAGTCAGCACACAACCCTAAGTCAGAGCTCATGAAGGCCTTGTATCATTATACCATTTGATGGTCTGAGCACCCATGAGTTAGGGGTGCCCCTTAGGAGGTGAGGCCCAGAGAGTCTGGGTAAAATGTCTAGGGGTCCTCAGGTCTTAGTGGCAGGACACAAAAATCTTGACAGTTTTAACTCCAAAGCTGGTGGCAATACAACCGTTCTTCTTGGTGTTGGCCCGACTCTCCTGGGGCCCAGAGCAATGCGCTGCTGGCCTGGGTCCTGCGGGATGAGCCGGGGCTGGGCCTTGGTAGGCTCTGAGCCTTCTCATGCTTTGGGGGAGTTCCAGAGAACATCGTGGAGTCCCCAGGCTGCTCTTCCCTAGTGGCAGTAATGGGTTTGGTTGGCTAATAAGTGACGCCCGGAGCCAGAAGCTTGCTAGCACACCCAGCTGCTTCTTTCCTTCATTTCCTTACCTGTAAAATGAGGGGGTTGGACAAACAGTCCAGTTCACTTCTGACTGCTCGTGAGTCTGGGGTCTTAGAAATGGGGGCAGCAAGAACCCTGCAGAAAGTCCAGTCCCTGCTTCCCTAGGTCCACCCCTGAGCTCCTGTCATGCCCAGTTTCTGAGCTGATGAGGGTCAGGGGTCAACACAGTGATGTTTCAGCTCACAGGAAACACAAATAAGTTGATGAAGGGTTCATAGAGGGTTTCATATGTTGAAAGAATTCTGAGGCTACCCTTTGGCCCTGGTGGAGAAGCATTTGGTGGCTGCAGGATTTGGAAGTTGTAGCACACATACTGCCTAGGAGCCAGCTCGAGCCGGTGGTGGAATATGCTCCTCAGTTCTAGAGGACTGAGTGATTTGAATTCCCACTGGCCTTGAATCAGTTCTTCCAGGAGGGAACTTCAGTCTCCTTTCTTCTGCAAACCACACTTCATGGATAGATATGATGATTCTTGCTTTCTCTATGAATAAACCAATGCTCCGAGAGGCTGAGTAACTTGTCCAAGGACACACAGCTAGGATAAGATGTACCCAGGACACAAATCGTGATCTGCCCAGGTTCAGTTTGTGTTCTCTCCGTGCGTTAGTACCCTCTGCCCCTTACAGTGATCTCCGGCAGAGGCCAAGACAAAAATGTTACGAGTATGAATGTATTTTTTTTAAGAACTGAAAATCACCAAACGAAATGAACTTGAAATTATTTTTTTTTAAATTTCTCAGTTAAAGAATAAAAACCCTGGTTTGATTAGTCATAGAACAGTTACAGGAACACTCATAAAGCTCTTTAATATTTGTTCCTGCGTTTGCAAGGGAACAGCTATGAGGAGCTACTCTAGATGTTTAGAAGGTGACTCAGACCTTTCCTGAGATTAGCCCAAAGCAGATAAGGACAAAGTGTTTTCATTAAGGCTATTAAAGCTGGCAGGGGACACAGCCTCTGCGTCACTTTAGCTGAAAGCCCCAGAGCGTCTGACAGCCGCAGCACCTTAAAACAGGGGAAGGGTTAAATATGTATCTGACTGCAAAGCAGGAAAGCCGGAGCTGACTCCGCAGAGCTCTCGTCCACTGGGCCGTTCTGACATGGCATGTGATTTATTTTTGTATTCCTTTCCCATGTCTAATGTATCACATGGCATACCATGTGACTCCATGAAACTCAAGTAGAGATGAGAAAGGTACTCAGCGGTGTCCATGGGTTTATGGTCCTTAAACTGTTCCCTTAAATAATAGAATTCTTTAAGATCCATTATATGAGTACCTGTTTTTAGAGAGTCTGGTATGGCAGGTGATGGCCGGGGGTGGGGGCGTGGCTAGATCATGGGGGTCTCGAGGACTGCATTAAGGTAACTGGACTTCACTCTACAGATAGTGGAGCCCCTTTAAATGGGGGATGGACATTGTCAGGTTTGAATTGTGTGGGAGCCCCTTTAGTTAAGTGTGAAATATAGAGAGAAGGGAGCGAGGCTGGGGGCAGAGAGACAGTCAAAAAGCCAATGGAAAATTGTCTGGCTCCCGGCTCAGCTGTCTGGATGAGGGCAGGGAGTGTGCCTGACTTGCTCACCATTGTATCTCTAGGGCAGACAATGTCTGCCACTTAATGGGCCCGCAATCAATATCGGTTAAAGGATCGAATGATGCAATTGCAGTGATACCTCTGCAAAGGTAAATCTCCGTCAGAGCCCTGGTGGGGGGGAGCTGGGAGAAGAGGATGGATTAGCGACCTAGGGCTTAAGTTCGGGAGGCCTTGATAACTGATGCAGTGTAAGGGCAGAAAGGAGACTGAGGCTTCTCCAGGCTTCTGGCCTGGGCCCTGGGGGGATGCCACTGAGTGAGATGGAGGCAGATTTGAGGGAGACAGTGCTGGGTCAGGATGAGGTGGAGATGCCTGGGGCCATGTTTGAGGATATCCAAGTGGGGATGTCTTAGTGGTGAGCCCCTGCACGGCTGACTCTCCCCTCACCGCCATCCCTTTGCACATACCATGCCCTCTAGACCACAAACTCTTCCACCTCTTCATGCAGTTAAGTCTTCCTTACCTTGGACCTGAGGTGGACCTCACTTCCCCAGGGAGGCCTTTCCTGGACCCAGGTCGGTCAGTCAGGTACACTGGTGTCAGGCTTCAAAAAAGCCAGCTCCTTCCCTTCTGGCCACGGCTCTCAATTGACAACAGACCCCTACGAGTATGGCTGACAGATTTAATGTCTGTTGCCCCCTCTAGAGCATGAACCTCATAAGGGCCGGGACAGTGCCCTCCTGGTCACCCGTGAATTCCTAGTAAAAAGTACCACACCTGGCACATAATAGACACCCCAGCAAATATTTGTGTAGTGAATTAATAAATGTTTTATAAATAAATGAGGGCATGAATGAACAAATGTCAGGGCTCTATCTTGTAATAAATGACATGACCTAAGTCCCAATTAGCCTCCCAAGTGAAATCAAAGAGGCAGGTTTGTAGAGCAGGAATACGGTGGGTTCCCAGGCTTGAATCTGCGTGTCTGCCATATAGTAGGTCCTTGGGTAATACTTACTGAAGTATTCCTGGCTCTTCTTACCATCTTATCTGAATGTCTTTAGGTAAGAAATGCAACCTTTTGAGGCCTTGGTTTTCTTATTTATCAAAATGAAAGTAAGGACATCTATCTCAGATATTTTTAATGAGAATCTGATGAGATAACTTTGATCAATGCCAGGCATGTAGTAGACACTCAATAAATGCTCATTATCAACAACTGGGCTGACTGTGTAATGCAAGTTCCTGAGAGCTTACAGAGGAAAATAAAGAATAAATGAATGCAACAACCAAAACAACCCAGGTCCTTACAGACACACACACACACACACACACACACACACACACACACACACACCCTAGCCCCTAACCCCCCCTCCACACTTCCCATTAGCTTTCTACTGCTAGTTGCACTCCTAGAAAGAGACTGGCTTTCTTGCTGTGAATAGTTCCCGAGTATTTTTGCTGGGAGTCAGAGAAGTGACTGAGTCTGTGGCTCTCCGTGCATGCTCACGTGCAATGCCCCCGCTCAGCCTACACTCTGCACATGCCCGCGGCTCCTGCCTGCCCCACTGACCTGGTATTCTCAGCTCTCCGCACAGGGCTTAGCAGGGAGTAGGTGCCTTGTGTAAGTCTGAGCTAAGATAAAGGAAGAGAAGACAGGAAGGGAGAGAAAGAGGGAAGGAAGGGAGAAGGGATAAGTGTATGTGCTCATGTTTTGCTTTCCTTGCAGGCCCACCAGTGCCGTGAGGCATGTGTTTAAGGAGAGATGAAGCAGGTGGGAGCTGTCAGAGTGGGCTCATTGTCTGGAGCAGCCTTGGACCTTTTGTTTGTGATAAACACCATGTGGAGCCCCCAAATGTTGGCTCAGGTGGACTCCACACTGCCTGCTGTGCCAGAATGTGGATCCTGTAGCTGCTGCTAAATTACCAGGGGATCCTGGCCATCTCCCTGACACCTGCCAGACTCTGTTAATGGATGCAAGGATTTGGTGATCTTCTAACACATGGTAAGACATGCAACAACAGCTCTTTTGCTTGTACAGCACTCGAGTCACAAATATCTCTCTGCACCACAACTCTCTCCTGGGCCACTGCCTGGGTGTCTCAGCTTGTACAAAATGGATTGTACTATCTTCCAGGTCTTGGCCTTGATCCTCCTTCTGCACCACCCAGCTGTTTGTGCTTGGAATTTGGGACTCATGTTAGAGGCCCAAATCCATTGTATTCAAATCCCAGCTCTGCCTCTTATTGGCTGTGTGACCTTGAGAAAATTACTTAACTTCTCTGAACCTCAAGTTTTCTCATCTACAACATAGGAAAAGAATGGATCTCACTCAGTCATGGTTGTCTGTGAGGATGGTCAAAGAGCATGCTTGCAGAAGATCCAGGCTGGCACATAAGAGATAATCACCGAGTCTCCTCCCATCTCCCCTCAGCCACGGTCATGTCTCAGAAATTTAGACATCATCATTACAGCATGGCCATTTATCTTTGCGTTCCTCTCAGGGCCTTAGCACACAGTAGGGCAGTAGATCTCAAACCTCAGTGCTCATCAGCATGATCCGGGGTAGGTCTCAATTCTGCATGTTAAGATGCTAATGCCTTAAGGCTGCAGGGCCCAGGAGTCTGCATTTTTACAGAGTTAAGGTAGGGATCTCCCTTTGAGAAAGCCTCATGGCTCCCTAGCTGACATGCTTGCAGGTCTGAGGTGTAGAGGGAAGAGAAAGAAGTAGAATTTTTAAAAGGTTGAGGAGGACAGAGAGGGAGGGTCCCTTCAGAAAGCTGTCTTTCTCTGGATGGGAAAGGTTTACAAAGCTTCTGTCTCCTGTTGCCCTTAAAGTGGCTGTTGTGCTTAAATGACAATGCTTCACGCAAGAGGGCTGCCATCGTGGCGCTGGGTGACGGTAATCATGGCACTCCTAATTAAAGGCTGCTGGCAGGAAGGCTTTTCCGGCATCCAAAACCTCCCTCTGGCGTAGCTGCCTATAGCAGCCTCCTTAACACCAGCAGTTAGTTGCTGGAGCTCTGGGAGGAGAACTCCTTGGGGATTCCTGGGGAAATTTGTTCTGGAAGATTCCTTGTATCTCTTACTCAGTGCCAGAGAGCTGTAGGGGGAGGCCAAAGGGTTCTCAGCATCGGAGTCCCCTTGGAGCCCCAGGGAGGCCTCAAGGACTTGAGTTGATGAGAGATGAAGTTGCTACCCATCCTCCTCCTCGTCACTGCTGCTTGCCCCCTCATTGGCCCCAGGAGGGGAAGACAGCGGCCCAGCCCATGCAGCCGAGGTGAGGGGCGGCAACACAGGTCCTGAGCTCAGAGCACAGGTCTGGTTCCCACCCTTGATTCGGCTATTTTGTTGTTTCATTAGCATTAAAGCAGTGGAACAGAATCCTGAGGATGATTTCATTTGCTACCTGTTTAAAATCAGTTTCACAGATAGCTTCCAGAGAGAAGTACAAAGAAGAGGTTGGGGAATCAGAGCAGGTGGGAGTCCAAGGTTGCCCCAGCCTTTCTGGGATGATGCCACCGTGGGCAGAGCCAGCCCATCAGCCTGCCTCCCTGGTCATAACACGGTGCACCGCACCTAGAGGTTTGGGTAGAAATGAGGCGTCCTCGTTGCTGCAGAACAACTCCAGCTGTAACTCTGGTTCTCATCTAGAAATACAAAGGTAGAACAGGAATATGCATGTGTCCGGGCCTCAGTTGCTGTAAAATAATGTCCATAGGGCAGTTCTGACTCTGTCCCCTGCACAGTCCACTCTGCGGGGCATGAGCCCACCCACTGTCAGGACTTCTGACTCCCTCTCCCCCTCGCACACTTCACTACATAGTGAGATACAGAGATTTTTTAAAAAAATATTTTTATTAAATTGAGACATAATTGATGTATAACATTGTATTCTTTTCAGGTGTATGTATGTACTGTGAAATGATAGGCACAATCAGTTTAGCTGACGTCCATCACCACACATATGTACAAATTTTTTCCTTATGATGAGACCTTTTAAGACCTACTCTCTTAGCAACTTTCAAATATACAATATAATACTGTTAACTATAGTTCCATGTTGTACCTTATATCCCAGGACTTATTTTATAACTGTAAGTTTGCATATTTTGACTGCCTTCACCCATTATAAAGACATTTAAATTTCATTTATTATGTAATTGTATCCTAAGGCTCAAGGTACATAAGATACGTACATGCACACATATACACACATATGTATGTTCATATTATATATGAATAAGTATAGCACATACATATGCATGCACACATACATTTATATGTATGTTTCTCTCTATATAAAACATGTGTAGATATTATATATAAATATATACATTACCTATATATGTATGCCTGTACCTACATATATACATATGCATGCATATAACATACCCCCACATATACATACATATGCATATACATACACATGGATGGCATGTGATCGAGAGTCCCAGGCATGCCTCTGAGGTGTCCACCGGGCTCCTGGGCTCCCCCACTTTACTCTAGGCCCTCACCTGGTGACCCTCTGAGTCTGATGTCCCTGCCACCGCCGGCCTCCTGGCTTCTGTCAGCCCCCATCACTCCCGCATCACCTGCGGCTGCTCTGCTCAGGGCCACAGGTGTTGGAATAAGAGTAGCACGTGGTCCAACTCAGTCACTCTGGACCTTGGAGACACCCCACAGTGGTGCTTCTTGGGTGCTGGGGGATTAACAGGGGCTCCCCCTTCTCCCCCAGGCAGGGCAGGGGCAGAGCGGGGCTGGAGTAAGGCTTGTTGCACCTGGGCCAGGCTGGGCCCCATGCCTCCAAGACCTTCCCACGCTCCTCCCTGAGATGCACCTCTTACTGCATCTTCTCTCCATTCCCCCAAATACACGCAGGCCCCCATGCAAGCCTGTAGGTGTCTGGACTCAAACTCAGCATCTGCTGGCTCTTGTCCAGGGGAGTTTCTTGACCCCCATTTCAAGGGTGCATGGAAACCATACCTAGTGGATCTGGAGAGGACGGAGAGACAAGAATGAAGTTGCCTGGCACAGCACGGTGGTGGGTCAGCGGGGGTGGCACCGTTGTCCTCGTGTTCTGGCTGAAGAACCAGACGTGAGTGAAAGTGCCCCAGTCACCCAGCTGTGGACGTGGGGAGTCCACCTCCCGCCTCCAGGCTGCCTTGGAAACCTGTGGGTGCTTCTGAGCGTGGCTTCCTGGAGCACTGCAGAGCTGTGAGCTTCCCTGGCTCCTCTGGCTCCAGGCCCAGAGCTCTTGGGCAATGCCGGTCCTCTCAGAGGTGAAACCAGGAATGCAAGGCTCCAAGCCTGCCGCGCCCGGGCACCCATGGCACCAGGGACCAGAGAGACCATGCGGTGAGCTAGCCCCAGGAGATGAGGGGGCCCTGGCCGGCTGCGGGCACAAGCCCCACCCCAAGGGCAGCTGCCTCTCTGCCCCGGCCCGCAGGCCCACCTGGATTGGGGGCCCAAAGTTACCAGACCTGCTGATGCCTGAAGGGAAGCCAGCCATTGGGGGGTTTAGGTAAGATTCCCCAAGGTCAGCAGCTCATTCAAATAATGTGTATGCGCATGCACATGCTGTGCTGGCTAAAAACAACACAGAAGCACTTAAGTTAGAAAAATCTTGCTGCAAGCCGCCACTTTGCTGACTCTATAACTCATTGCATAATTTAATGAAGGCATTTTGATTAAAATTTTTTTTCTTTTAGGGATGAGTCTAACAAACCTACCTCAGCTACCCTAGACTCCTTATAAGCAGCTTTAAGCTTCCAATCAGGGAAACTGAAGCAAAAGTCGCCTGAGTCGTTACTGAGAAAGAGTGGGGCTGGGGGGGCATTTTGCCGGCCCCAGAGGCAGCACCCCACCCTCACAGAGTGGGCTGGTAGACGGGGCCAGTCAGGAGCTCTGCTTCCTCCTCCTGAACTGGGAGAGCTCAGAGCCTGTGAGATCCCAGGGAAGCCTGTGGGCTTGTGTCTGTAAAGTGCCTACCTAGTACCCGGGACAGAGGGGACTCCGATAGTGGTTGACACAGAGCCTGCGGCATTGTCTGTGGGGCCCTGTGCAAAACGAAAACGTGGAGTCGCTTCTTCACACAGTGTTAAGAATTTCAATACAGCAACAGCAGAGCATTAAGCCCAGGCAGGACCTTTCCATGGGCTGGGCCTGGTGTGGCTGCGCTGGTCATACACCCTTGCAGCCTGCCCCAGAAGGATCACTGTCCTGATTAACTACCAGAGCTAACGTGTGTTGAGCACTGTGTGCTGGGCACCATCCTAGTGCTCGTTCTGTTTTTATGTAATCCTCAAAGTGGGTTAGCTAGTATTCCCACTTAACAGGTAAGGAAAATGAAGCCCAGAGAGGTTAAATCACTTGTTCAAAATGACACAGCGGGAGAATGACAGAGTTATACTTGAGCCAGGAGAGCTCCTGAAGCCCTGTCGCCATCATCACTGTTCTCTTTTAGCTTGAACAGGGAGCTCAGCCTGACATGAGGTGGAGAGGGCCCAGAGACCCCCTGGTCCAGGCCCAGAGCTCAGGACCTAGAATCTGACTCCCAGGGCCAGACAGGCCCAGGCCCAGGTGGCAGGAAGGGTCAGCCCCGACATGCTGCCAGTACTGAGCTGCGCTGAAGTCTTGGACCTGAAGAGAAAGAGAGGAGGGTTCAAATGAGGACAGTCCTTCTATTCCCCAGAGCAGAGGCCTCCGCAGAGCTGAAAGCACCGGCTTTATTCTTTGATCCAAACTGGGGTTCAGAGCTGATCAGCGCAAGGCGATTACTCATGTCACAGCTCCGGGCTGACTGAGCACTTTTGGATCCTCCATCCCACTGCCATTTAGAGTTTCCAGGGAATGGTGTGGCGCCTTAGGAGATAAGAGGCTGGCCTGGTTGTTCCTTAGACCAGACCCAACGCTTGCCTCTGACGGGGGAGCGCGTTTTCCTGGCGGCTTCTCCTCCTGGCTTGGAGCAGTGAGCAGTGCCTGTGTGGCTCTGTCTTCCTCAAACGATCTCATGAATTTAAGACTTTAAATTGTAAGAGAGAGGATGAGGTATCAATCATATTCATGTTAAAAATGTGAAAATTAAAACGTTTAATTAAAATTGTTAAAAACAAAATAAAAATGTGTCCCGACGTTAATGATTCACACAAAGTAACGATTTCATTTCTTGTTCATGAAATATGAATGATGATCAATGCTGTTAGGGTGGTGCCAGTGGTAACAACAGCTAACGTATATTAAGCCCTTACAATGTCCCAGGCACTATACTAAATGCTTTACACCAGTTATCTCCTCATACGTACCTACTTGACGTAGATGGATTCTGCTGTCCAAACCACCTACACCTTTTTTCAAGTCACACTGAATTACAGCTGAAGCAATTTACATGCACTTAATCTCCTTAATTGAATGCTTATGGTTGGATAATGTAACCAAGGTGTGGATGCCTGTAATTCATGGAGTTCCTCTGCTCCAGTTGGACCTTGCCTGTTCTCAGAGGAGGGAGTGTAGGAAGTGGGAAGAGAAGACAGAGTTGGGGGGTGGCAAGCAGGAAGAGGAGGCTGACCAGCTGGTAGGGACCCCCATATGCCCTTGCCACGTCTGCTGCCACTCCCCCTTTACCCAGCTCCAGCCACACTGTCTTCTTGTCCTGCTGTGTTCCTTAAATTCTCTCTGCGTCGCAGGGCCTTTGCAAGTGCTGTTCCCTTTGCCTGATGACTATTCTCCTCCCTTTGCAAAGGTAACTCCCACTCACCCCTCAGACCCTCAGCCTGGACCCTGGAGACCCTGGATCCTCCTCAGGCTGTGCAGCTTTCCTCCACAATGCCTGGCAAAACTACAGTTTGACAGTTTTTTTTTAGGGTCTTATTTGTTAATGCTTATCATTCATTAGACTCTTGACACCTTGAGGACAGAGACTGCTCCAGTCTTATTTATTATTATTTATTATTGTGTCCTTACCACTTAACACATGGTATGGATCTGACAAATGCTTGTTGAGGGAATAACTAAATAGCAAGGTGAGTTCAGGTAGCAGGTGGATGTAGGTGATAGATTCATTCTGAGCCAGACTCCAGGGCAGACCTGGGGGAAGGGGTTAGGGTGTGGTGGCCTTAGCCAGGACACTGGGTGCAGAGATTTGCACCTCGGCTACATTGCAGGTCAGTGGTAGGGTAGCACACGGAATCTATTCTTTCAGGGGTGTGGGGGGGCTTACTCTCGCATGGCCTGGATTTGAAGCTAGGAGAGGAGAAGAGCTGACCTTTGGGTGTTAGACCACCCCAGGCTGCTGCCAGGTAGGTGACAGGTACACTGCTAGTGGCCCTCCGATGACCCAGAGTTCTCTCCGGCCTGAAGCAGAAGCACTGTGCCCTGGAGATCTTTACCAGGAGTTGGCAGATATTCTCTGTAAAGTAGGCAGCGTAGCGTTTGCAAGCGGCACGGTCTCTGTTGCGGCTACTTGCCTTCGCCACCATGACACGAAGCAGCCATTAACAATGCAGCAATGAATGAGCAGGACTGTGTTCCAGTGAAACTTTATTTATGGACATCGATATTTGAATTTTACACCATTTCATGTGTCACAAAGTATTTTCCTTCATTCAGTCTTTCCCCCCATCATATAAAAACGTAAAAACCATTCTTAGTTTGCAGGCTGTACAAAAACAGGTGGCCTGTTGGATTTGACTCAACTCACAGGCTGTGGTTTACTGACCCCTGGTCTACACACTCCTGGTCCAAACCGCAGGGCCCTTTCTTGCCATTTCACAGAAGGGCAGCCAGGCTCAGGTCCTCACCCTGACCTTTACTCCTTGTGTGAAGAAGGGAAGGTCACTTCAGCTCTCAGGGGCCAGGCGCCAGCAATAGTTGGGCAGTGCTGGTGTCTGGTGTCATGTTGGGGGTCTCTGCAGGCAGTGGGGGCTCCATGAGGTCTTGTCTTCTCATTCTTTAGGAGAGTCTCTAATTTACACTCAGAATTAGCTCTCAGCCACCTATTCATTCATTTTTCCCACTAGCCAAACTATGAAAGGTTATGGGGAATCCATCCTTTCCTTTATATGATTTGCTATCACGAAATAGGATTTGACACCCATCGAGGCTGTGCACTAAGATTCAGAGTGGGGTGAGGGACGCGGGAGGTATTACTTCCCTTTGTGTGGGGGCGAAAATTACAGATCACAGCTGATTTAGAAAACAGAAAACCAAACCAACCTGTTTCCTCTCATAGCCTTGTTCTTGTAAATGACCCCAGTGTGCACTCAACCTGGCAAACTGGACCTGCCCTGGACTCTGTCCCCTCTCCCCGCGGTTATCACGGACGTCTGCGCGTTTTCCCCAGGGTCATGCTCCCTCCCCCACTTCTTCTGTTTCGTACTTTACCCTCTCTGATGGGCCACATCTGACCTCCTAAAATCATCTCCCTGCCTTCAGACACTCCCTACTTTTTAGGCTATGATTTTTTTTTTCATAAAGGAAAATCATCATATCACATCGCTTACCTGATAGAAATTCCTTAATGGCTTGGGATAATGAGAAAGCTTTGGAGGTGGCTGGTGGCGCTGGTTGCATGACATGAATGTGCTTGATGTCCCTGAACTGTATATTTATAAATGGTTAAAGTGGTAAATGTTGTGGTATGTATAGTTTACTACAATACAAAATTCTTTAACGGATCCCCATTGGTCACAGAATACCCTGTAAAGCTTACAGGGACCTCAAAGAACCTCACATCCCCTGCCATGCAAATTTCATTCTACACTCACTGATCTTAACCTTCACCAACTTGCCATTCCCAGTTACACCTGCTTGTCTCCATTTCATATGCCTGATGCTTATTTTATTTTTCCCTCTTCCATACTTTTCGAGCAAGCTCAACCTTTAAGATCCAGGTCAATAAGGAATATGGTCACCTCTTCTGTCAACTTTTGCCCTGCATTTTACTTTTTTCTTGCATTAGAACTAAATGATTCATTGTTGAATGATAATATTAAACACTATATAAAAGGACTGTTCATAAGCTATGTGTCCAATAAAAAGAACCACAGTATAATAAACGCCTGTATGGCCACCACTCCGTCTAACGAACGATGCTGTCCACCTTTGCATTCTTCATCTCCTGCCTGTCTCTCCCCAGACCCCTCCCTCCCTTCAGACTTGAATCTTACCAGGAATTTTATGTTTGTCATCCTATTTATTTTCTTTAGTTTGACCATGCTTATTTGTTTTCCTGAATAATATATTATCTAGTTGTACATGATTTTATACAAATGAAATCATACTATATATTCTCTGGACTTGCACTTTGTCCCTCAAAATGACATTTGGGAGAGTCATCCACTCTTGCACTTTCTGGTAATTCATTGATTTTCACTGCTATATGCTTTTCCATCAGGTGAATGAAGCACATTAAAAAAGATTCCTGCTGGCGATGGGCATCTCAGTCATTTCCAGGTTTTGCTATTAAAAAGTGTGCTGATTTGGCCAACTCTATACAGGTCTCTTGGTGTAATTGCAAGATTCTCCGGGGTGTCCACCCAGAAGTGGAAATGCTGGGGCAGACTTAGACTATCTTCAACTCTACTCAACGGTGCCAAATTGCTATCTGTGTGCTCTTAGCAAATTACCCTCTCACCCAGCATTGGTTGGCAGGAGTGATTGCCCCACTTCCTTGACTCATTTTGATTGTCAGGCTTTAATTTTTTGCTAATTTGACAGATACGAAATGACATGTCATTTTACTTTGCCCTGGTGTCTAGAGAGGTTGAGTTGCTTTTGGTATGCTAATTGTTCATTTTTCCTTTTCTATTGACTAGAATCTATTTTGCCCATTATTCTACTGAGTTGTTTGTTCTTACTGATTTATAGTTTGTTGCATATTTTGAAAAGTAATTTGTTGTCAATTTTATATGTGCAGACACATCTTCCAGTTTCAGCTTGTCTTTACACTCTCTATGGTTTCTTTTGATAAATTGAAGCTCTTAAGTTTAATGCAGACAAATTTGTCTTTTTTCCCCTTTATTATATATGCTTCTTGTGTCTCATTTAATAAATCCTTTCCTAGCTTGAGGCCATAAAGTCACTTTTCCATGTCATCTTTTAAAATTTCTGTAGTTTTACCTGTAACCTTATAGTCTCCAAGACTTTTGGAGTTGATTCTTGTGTATAATGTGACATAGGATTTCCAGTTAAAATATTTTTATATGTGCATGAGATTTATCCCAGAATTATTCATTGACCATCTACCCTTTCCCCCAATCAGTTATAAGGTTTTCATAGATGAAGGTTCTGCTCCTGGGCTCTCCCTTCAGTTCCAAAGTCCACCCCTGTCCCCATGCCACACTGCCTTCATCCCTAGAGCTTCATACCAAGTCTACATACCTGGTAAGATAAGTTGTATCACCAGTTATTCATCTGGAATGTCTTGGCTATTTCCATTTCTTTGCTTTTACACTTACATTTTATAATCAGCTTGTCAAGTTCCACCCCAAAAAATGATTTGAATGTCATGATTTGGATCATATGATTCTTAATCATTGCTCTCATAGTGTTGTATATGATGCATATAAATTCATTTATGCTTATTTATTCCCAGTATCTCCTTTTATCCTTAAATTTTTTCATAGTGCCTGATATAGAGCAAGTTTCTTGGGTGAATGAATGAATGAATGAATGATCAAAGTCCTTTATTCAGCTGAGATCACTCTTATATAAAATCCCCAATTTATAGCATGGCTAAGTTGTTCATCTTTTGAAAGGATCTTTCATTCCATAAAAGACATGAGAAAGAATTGTCTGTCATTATTCTCATACCTACTATGTGCAGTGAATTGTGCTGAGAGAAGGGGACAAAGACCCAACTTGGAATCCTGCAAGAAGTCAAGCACCCTTAGTGCTTTGACAATAGGATACAATGTTCAAAACACTGGATCTGTAGTCATCTTCTCCGGGATATGCAGAGGTGTAGACCACACTTCTCTAGCCTGGGGATGGGTAGGAACACTGGATTAAGTAGGACTCACAAGGAATTCTCCTTGCACAAGATACCTCTCCTTCAATAGAAAGTTTCCTAAGCAAATTGCAAAGGGCTACAGCCGAGTTCGTTTCCAAAGTCTGTTTGCTGAATGATGCATTCTTACAGCAACCCTAAAGGTGAGCTGTGAGGTCAGCTTCTCCAGAGAATGGACTCTAGGATTAAATTTGCCATGCAGGATATTCATTAGGGGTGTCATTGGGAGTCTATAATCCTGGTCAGGATGGTCACTGCCCTTCTTGCTTAGCTCATCCCTTGGCATGGAGAGTCATAGCTTATAGGTCAAGAGAACTCCTCTTGTGTCCCCTGGAATAAGTTTTCTTCCTTTGGGAACCAGGACCACAAACTCTGCAAAGCACGGAGTGGTAGGGATGAGAAATGTGCATTCCCAAGGTGACCACTGGTTAATTCAAGAAGAGTTCATTCTTAACATAAAGGACCTCCAGAGAAGGCAGCACAAGTCTGGAAAACATGTTTCCTGAAGTCATTAGGGGTCTTGGATTGTTTTATCAGCCTTTGCTCTACCAATCTTTGAAGATTATTTTTATCTTCAAGTTCAAGGAAGGCTGCTTATATATACATTCTAGGCAGGCAGAAAATAAGAGTCTTAAAGATGTCCACCCTCAAGCTGTCTGTTCCTTCTCTTAAGGAGCTTTTTAGGAAATCCAACTCCTAAATATTACACTTATATCCTATTAGCCACCCATACCTGTAAAGGAGACTGGGGAACATGGTATTGTACTAGGCATATTGTTGCTAGGAGAAAAATCAGGGTTCTGTTACAAGAATGAATAGAGTGGTAGTTGGGTAAGCAACTAGAGAATTCTGCCACACCTTCCCTGACCAATCCAATGCTGCTGCTCCACACCTCTTGACTTTATCATGCTAACCTATGTTTTATTTTTAATAGGAAACATCACTGTCTGAAATGATCGCTTCTTATTGTCTTGTCCATTTGCCTAGAAGCTGCCTGAGGATGAGACTTTGCCTGTTTTCTCTGCATCTGCCTCTGTTGTATCCGCATTTCCTGTTGGGATCTTAAAGCACATTTGTTCTCATATCAAGGAGAGTCAGTGGTAGCAATAGACCATGAAACCATTCATTCATTCATTCATTCATTCATTCATTCATTCAGCTACTAACTTATTCTGCAATTATTATTTAAGTTCCATCTGTGTGGTAGACTCTACATTAAACACTGGGAGAGTTAAACTGTGAGTAAGACATGGACTCCCAAGGGAGATTGCTGTGTAAACAGAGAAGTTAAACTGTGAAAAAACTTCAATAAAGTCATGCATAGAAGCTGTAGGAGCCTAGAGGGGGAAATGATCCCCTGACTGGAGAAAGGTCTTCTTAGGTAGAACATTCTAGTCAGGACATGCAAGGTAAGTGGGAGTTCACCAGATGAGCAGGGCGTTAGGCTCAGGCTCCCCCCCTCCCCAACAGGCTAAAGAAATGCAAGCAGATCAAGACAAGCAGCCTAGAGAGGCCCATTTCCTTTCTCCTGTGTGGTTTTTCCATAATGCATGTAAGACCCCAGGCTCTGGGAAGGCTGGGAAAGAGAGAGCAAAGGCTTTCCCGGGGTCTCAGAGGATTGCCTGGGAAGGAGGAGAGAGGGTGACAGAGCTGGGAGAAGGCACTCGGGCGAAAGGCTGTCTGAAAAGTCATTATGTGCTTTTATGTAAATTCTCAATTATAATGATTCTAATGGCTTTAATAAGTCTGCAGTTTGGAGCTATGATGTTCTAATGTGTCAGCTGTCATATCCCTCAGTGAAAGACTCTTTTTCTTTTTCCCTTGGAAACCCAGTATTAAGAGGGCCCTTGTCGTGGTAAATTCTGCTAATTTCTCCCTCAACAAGGGTTGAGACCTCTTACTGAATTTAAGCTGGACTCATCCCCCAGGGTGGAGCTCACAGCCCACAACACCCAAGGCTGTCTCCCCGAGACTCTGCCAGTGTCACGCCCTAAATGTCAGCAGCAGAGAGAATGTTCCGAGGGGAATAAGTTACCGTGTTAGATGCAGCTCAGCAGATTTGGATTCAAATCCTGCCTCTGTCTCATAGTAGGAGAGAACTGCAAGCAAGCCAGGTCCCTCCTCCATGCCTCAGTTTCTCAACTGTAAAATGGGGATGATAACCTCCACCTCACAGTGTTGGAGGAATAGACAATCCCACATGTGTAAAAGTCCCTACTGGCCATATAATGGGCTTTTCCCATGATAGCCAAACTCATTTTTGCAGATGAGAAAGAAAGGGTAAACTTGTACAATGTCACCTTGCTACAAGATCGCTAACGCAGTGAGACAGCGAGATGTGGTCCAAGAAACAGAGGAAGAGCTGTTTCTGAAGCCAGGAAATGGGCTCGCCAGTTATCGCAGGCATGGCCCTGAGAAAGGACTCCCTGGCCTCTTTCTCTTGCTTTCCCATTGCCTGGCAGTTCTTCCTCTAGATCAGATCCTTCGTGGCAAACTGCGCTCAATTTACTCTGGTCTCTGCTGAAAAGGGGACTTCCCTGGAGAGGATACCCTGAGTACCTCTTTCAGAAGCCCCTGCATCGCTCTCTGTCCCCTGGGCCTGCCTTGCCATCCTGACTGTGGCCATTTCACATACTGACTTGTAAATTCATGTACTGTCTGCCTCACCCAGTTCAAATGTAGATCCTTTAGGAACAGTCTTACTCTGCTGTACCTCCACATCTTAGAACAGCCCCTGGCACAGACCAGCACATAACGCATATGTGTTGTGTAGAGTTTGAATGAATGTTTCTTAATTTCCTTAAGCTTCTGACTGTTCCTGGGAATGGAAGCTCCTCCCTCCTAGGGTTATGTGGAGAGAGCTTATATTAAATGGCTAGCATGGGAAACAGCATGGCATGCGGGAGCATGTCAATCAATAGCTAGGATTATAATAATTAGGCCCCTCTAGCCCCCTGTGGCTGGGACAGGCCCTCAGAGCAGCCCCTGCTGCTAAAAGCCTTTGTCAATGGGGGAAGATTTGGGTCAGTCCTTCCTAAATCTGCCTGCAGATCAGAATCGCCTAGGAAGCCTTGAAAAAACACAGCTGTCCAGGCCCTGCTGTGCTCATTCTGACCCAGATCTCTGGCTTGGGCTCAGGAATCTGCGTATTTTAACTATTGATGTGGTCATGACATTTCCCAGTTAGGAGTTAGGAAGGAGTTAGAGAGAGACAGCATTGCGTCAACGTTTCAGGTCAGGTCATTTCATTATTATAAGGAATAAACACTTCCTAAACCAGGTGAGGGCCACATATAAAAAACCCAATTGTGAGCACAGTAACAAGTGAGCAAAGAACATAAAACAGAGAGAACTTGCTGGCAAGGAGCCAGCAGCTTGGTCAGATGGAGAACCTACACCAGGCACGCCCATGGCCTGGCAGGTGCACTTCTGTGGGTGAAGCCAACAAGCAGGATGTGATAATTACATTGCTTCCTTTAAATTCTGATGCTGTTGGGTAGCAGGTAGGCAGTGAATTCCTGTGAGACTGTTTGCATTTCTGAATGTTTAATCTTTTAATTATGACTCTCTCGGAGTTCTTATAGTGTAATGCTAATAAGCAAACACATGGCCTCTTTCTTGAACTTAATTTTGTGCGTAGAGTGTTTACACTACTGTGAATCCCCACAGTGAAAATACTGGGGTCGGCAGTAAAAACCATTGGGTAAACAAATTGAAGTCATTCCATGCTTACAATAAAATAAGTGTATAAATAAGTAACCAGGTGATATTTTCTTAGTAATTATCAAAGTCCGTGCTGTTGCTATTAGTCAATGTGACATTTAAATTTGATTACAATTGAATTAAAAGTTCTATTCCTCAGTTGGTTTGGCCACGTTTTAAGTGCTCAGTGGCCGCAAGGGGCTGGTGGCTTATGGACAAAGAGAGCACATTTCTGTCGTTACAGAAGCCTCTACTGAAGAGTGATGGTATAAAAGTTCTAGAAGTGTGTTAATTTTAAGCAGCTTACAGCTAGTGAATGGAAATCTGCAACCATGTGCCCAATGAGTAGTAAAGACTAAAAGAGGCCACAGCACAAAACAAAGGTATTTCATTAAGAAAACAGTCCCAGATCACATTTTTTGTAATTATTATTTTTTTTATTATCTTGGGTATTTAAGAAGAGGCTCTTAATTGTTGATAGGAGAACACAATCGATACATTGAACAGATAATAAAAGGAAATGTGACTTTGGACAGATGTTTGAAAGGTTTCCCCCAAAGAGTGACTTTGCCTGTGTTGAGACCACTACGATGGGACCCTGAATCTCCATTGCCTCCCCCAATGAGGACGGGTGTAACATCCCAGGGCGTCGTGGAGTGAAGACAGAATGGGAAGCATCCAGTTTGGAGTTGGTATCTGCACTTCTATTTCCTAAAAAAGAAAATCACATGAATCTGAGAGGGCTAGCTACCCGAACTCACACTTTTTCTTTACTTCTACAGGAAAGACAAGCTGGGTTAGACGAGGGGACGGGTACCTACACATTTAAACCTTGGAATTGTGCATCAAGACGACCTGGCTGTGTGACATTGATTGAGTTACTTTAGCTTTCTAAGCTTCAGTTTTCTCATTAGTATTATAGGGATAAATATATGTCTCTGTCTGGTGGAGCTGTTTTGAAAGGGAAATGAATATGCCTGCATAGCCCTGAGCCCTGAGCCCAGCACCTGTAACAGACGGCGTACTGTGACGCGTACCTGTGGGTTTGTAGCTCAGGTGGTCCCACTGCCTATCCTAGCTTGCTATTCATCAGCCATCTGCTTCACTAAACCCTTTTGTTTTTTTGTGATCTTCTCCTCTGTAAATTATGGATGATGCACTCTCTGAGAAGGTTTGTTCTGAGGAACAAATGAAACAAAATGCGTTAAGAAGCAGCGACATGGCTTGACCCATAATAAAAGCCCATCAATGCTGCTGTGCTCTTGATTCAAAAGACATCCTTGAGAGCAAAACATTTTCAGTCTCCAAGCTTGAAATTATTTCATTTTTCATGGTCAAGGCTGAGCTGGGCCATGTTTAACCATGAATGGATTTCCCTTCCACCCTGAGCTGTGCTTGTCCAACCATCCCTCTATCCCTGGAGAACATGGGCAGACAGTCAATTCCAAATTGGAGGGTCCTTGGCTGGTTATGAATACCTGAGATCTGAGAACAGAAAACTCCATTTGGGCTGTTGCTTGATCCTCAACTTCTTACCCCAGAGCCCCAGCTCACCAGGAGGCTGCCTCCCTGCAAGAAGGGGCCTGTAGGCAGGAGGGAGAGGATAGTGGCTCTAGCCTGTGGCAGATGACTGCTCTGGTCTGATTCCTGGCACCCTAGAGCTCTGCCCTGCACATTTCCTGGGGGTTTCATTAACCCAGTAATTCAGGGGAGCAGCTGGGCAGGAGGTTTCCTAACTCCACTGCACGGAGAAGGAAGCTGACCTTCCGAAAGGGGGAAGGCTTTCCAGAAAGACTTAGCTGCTCAGTGGTCAAGCTGGGAGGAGGGCCCAGAACATCAGAATCCTGGTTTTGACTCTTTTTTCCCCCCAATATAACCTCCTTCAGGCTGCATAACCCTGTGTTCTTTTTCAGCTCCCCCCATCCCTGGTCCTATCCAAGCCAGCCCTTTCTCACAGCACCCGGGCTCCCACTTGTCCCCCTTTCTCCTCCACCACCTTTTACCTTCCCAGTAGCTGAAAGAAATGTAACTTGACCAACATAATTCTCTCTAAAGGCTTAGGGACTGATATTTACCAGCTCAAGAAGGTTTTGAAAGAAAAGTTTGGCTTACTCTAATCACAGCCTGGTATGGTGAATTTCAGACACTTAATAACAGAGATCCTGTGTCCAGGGGCAGAGTGGGAGGCACTGCTTTGTCAGGGGTTGGCTGGTCCACTGTGCTGGCCTCTAACACCTGAGCCTTGGTCTGTGTGTGTGAAATGAAGCCATCAGCCCCCTCCCTTCAGAGACCCCCCAGCTCTAGGCCTCCTCCCCCTTCGATATGAGGGGCAGCGGGTGACACTTGGCAGAGCTGGCTCTCTCGGTCTATCCTTGTCCCCTGGCTGTGTACAAGACCCTCTAGGATTTGGAGACAGCACCAAGACATGCAATGACCAGCCTTCAGGGACATCTTGTAGCAGCTCCCTATCTGGGAAGCTCTGGGTGAGCAGACCCCAGAATTCTCCCCTCTTTGGAGATGTCTAGAATTCTCTCTCCTTCTTCAGTCTCCAGGGGATCTTCCATTCCTTTCTGAACCAGATCCAAAGATTTTCTACTGTTAATATCCTTAACTATTGTCTCCATGCCTCCTCCTCTGGAAAGCATAGCACAGCTGCTCTCAAAGCCAGGAGACACAGTGACTTCATGTGCCCAGAGCTTCTGCAGTTGTTGACACAGCCACAGGGAAGCTTGGAGGCAAGGGAATCGGGCTGTAATGGGGAAGCAAACTCTCTGTAACAGTGAAGGCGGAACAGAAATTAATACTTCAATCCTGTCATCTACATGCATACGCATATGTCAGCCATGGCTAATAAGCACAATTCAATACTCTTCAAACATTTATTGAGTACCTCCCATGATAGGTGCATATTTGCAAATGTTTTCTGGTTCACAAAGCGTAGTTCGTGTACTGAATTAGTCAAGCTTCTGTCGGTAACAAAATCTAAAACCAGTATTGCTTAATTCATTAGGGAAAAAAAGCATGGGTGTGTGTGCATGTGTGTGTGGGGGGGTGGTTGGGGTTTACTAGACAGAGGGTAGGAACCTGGGGACTTTGAGATAGAATCAGTCAGGGTCAAGCTGGGTAAACAGAAACCATTCCCAGTCTTTTCAGCAGAGGGTATTTGTGATATAATAAGAAATGTATGTTTGGTCTCTGCCCCCGGTTTCAGACCCTGAGCTCTGAAATCCCTTAGATTTTCCTGAGTAATGGGAAGGCCTTTTGCTCCATTTGAGGGGACCTTGGGTATGCTCTGGAAAGCTTAAGCATGGGGCTGGTCACCGGAAAGACCAAGCCAAGATCAGGAGCTTGGGACTTTCAGCCCCACCCCATCCTCTGGGGAGGCCAGAGGGGCTGGAGATTGAGTTACTAAGAGATGGTGCTTATGTGATGAAGCCTCCATGAAAACTGCTATACTACAGATTTAGGGGAGCTTCTGGGTTGGTGAGTGCATCCATGTGCTGGGAGGTAGGGCACCCCATCTCCGTGGGGACAGAGCCCTTGTGCTTCCTCATCGGGCTGTTCAGCTGTAACCTTTACTATATCCTTTATAACAAACCAGCAAACGTGTTTCCCTGAGTTCCACAAACTGTTACAGCAAATTATTGAAACTGAGGAGGCATCCTGAGAACCCCTGATTTGTAGCCAAGTTGGACATAAGTTGTGGGTATCTAAGGGTGTCACTACTTGTGACTGGCCTCTGAAGTAGGGGAGACTCTTGTGTGGGGCTGAGCCCTTAACCTGTGGGGTCTGCACGAATCCCAGGAGTTATCGTCAGAACTGAGCTAACTAGCACACCCAGCTGGTGTCTAAGAACAGTTGATTGGTTTACAAAAACCCACACATTTGGTAGCCAGAGTTTTGAGAGTAGAGAATGGAAGAAAACTAGCTTCTTTTTAGCATTTAATAAAGGGAAGTGGTTATATGAGTGATGGAATGGCTGAGAATCCAGGGGACACGGAGTTTCCCAGGTTAGTAACAGCAGAAGCCTGCCTTTCCTTGGGCTAGATGGAAAGTGTGTGTGGGGGGGGTGATGCACAAAATCAGGAGTGGGGACCCTGAAGCAGGAGCCGGAAGCATGATGGACGCTGTCCTATCAGCCGCTGGGACAATGCGGTGAGGAGGTCACGTTTGATTGGCTCTGAAGCTGCCAACAGGAGAGACAAGCCCACCCCTGAAGATGCAGCAGAACAGGAAGGTGGGAGAAGCCTGGGCTCCCCCGTCTCTTGCCCACCAGTCCTCTGCCAGGGCATTCCCTGTTTGAACGTGCACACAGGCAGCTGGCACAAGTGGCTGGGTCTGAATGCACAGCAGGAGGAAAGGGTCTGAGAGGAAACGGGCAGATGGCCTGCTTGGAAACCTCTGCTGTCCCGGCCCCCTCGGGAGGGCTGTCCCTAGAGACACCCAGCTCAGCTGGCCTAATGGCAGGACTTGTTCTCTTCAAGGTTCAAGTTCCACAGCCAGGGGTTGTGGTGGCCCCAGCTTGGTTCAAGGGCCGTCTGGATGCTCAGCTCCCACCAAGGCACAGGGTTATTAAAAGGACTGTCAAGCCCTGCGTCCGCCCTACCCCATACAGGGGGGCTGTAGGGGCAATGTCTCACTTGATGGCTTGGGAGGTGGTCTTTATTTTCAGCTTTGCTTTGCAAACAGAGGCACTACAGCTCCTTAAAGTGAAAAAATTTCCCACATATTGTGTGATGGTTAAGAGCTACTCGGACTCACGGGAATTTGGGCTTGAATTGTGGCTTTATACTTCACTGGCTGAGCGACCTTGGGCAGGCGATTTGACCTCTGTGTTCAGATCTGTGTAAAGGGAATGGCCATATTCATGTTGTATTCTTATTGGGAAGATCCCACCACACACACACACACACACACACCCCACCCCTGACAAATCTGGTGTTCACAGTCACCTACTGCCAACAGAGCAGTGGCTTGTGTTTGCACGCTGTGACCCAGTTAGTTCATGGAAGGGTTAGCCAGGTCAGCGAGAGCTTCTCCATCTCATCAAATAAATCTGTTCCAATGCAGAAGGTCACCCAGAGTGATCAATGCAAAGATGGGGATTAACATCTGGGAGGGATTGGTCCTTGGAGAAAAAGTGACTTACTTTTTTTGTGGCTAAAGCACAGACACAGAGACATTATACACACAAATGCTGAGTGTATTTTTGGGGTTAAAATCTCATGGTGGGAAGGTGGAGATTAGGGGTAACATAGCTAAAAAGCTTCTTAGGCAGTACTGACGTGCATGTCAGCTTTCAGAGCAGGCTTCTGTTGCTCGGCAGAGAGGTGTCCCCACCGCGCTGGGGGGGAGGGTGTGGGGGAAAGTGGCTTAGCTAGCCTCTGACCTGACGCCAGTGCCCTTGACATGGGCTTTCGAATTATGGGGAAGAAACTTAAAATCCCAGCTCCATTATTCCTGATCACGTGCGCCTGGGAGGCTACTTTACCTCTCTGAGCCTCGGGTCTTTGGCTCTGAGTTGTGGGTGTGACTTCTCCTCACGGCCCCTGGCACTTTCGGCCGCTCAGCGCCTGAGACCAGGATCACCGCTGTTGACGCAAGGTAAGTCTTGGAGCCGTATTCTCATGTTTGCTTCTCTCTCCGCTCCCTGCCCTGCCTGTGCTTCCGCATCCCGCTGCCCCATCTCGTGCCTGATGACTTTCCCTGGGCCTGAGCTTCCTCTAGAGGGTAGAGTCTACAGCAGCCTCACCCAGGGCTGGGCCTGCCTCGTCTGCCCTTAGGGCCTTCTGAGGGGCATCAGACTGTCCTGTCTGTCCCTGAATCCTATCCGCACATCTCGGCCATGACCCCGTGGCCATCAGCCATTGTTGCCATGCCCCAGTGTCACTCAGGTGGTCAGTCCAAGGCACAGGGGCGGGGGAGCCTTCTTTCCAACCCAGGCTCAGAGCCTGCTTACAGAGCCAGCGTCTGCGCTCCTGTCCAGTCGGAGGAAACTGTGTTCCCTACCCTCTGCTGGGGTCTGGCCTTCCTGTACAATGACAAAGGGGTGGCTGAGTAAGGAAAAGGGCAGGTGAGCTCCTGTCATTCTCAGCAAACACTCTAGATTTGCCTCCTCCAGACACCAGCCTTCTTTTTGTCTCAGTTCACTTAAGGGCTCACCCACAGCCCTGCCTCTGAACCATTTGGATTTGGCATTTTCAGTTATTCACTCAACAAACATTTATTAATCACCTACTCCATTCATTTCCTAGGGCTGCCATAAAAACGCACCACAAGGTGAGTGGCTTGAAACAGCAGAAATACATTCTGTCACAGCTGTGGGAGGCCAGAAGTTCAAAGTCAAGGTGCGGGCAGGGACTTGCTCCCCCGGAAGGCTCTAGAGAAGGCTCCTTCCTTGTCTCTCCTTAGCTTCTGATGGTTGCTGGTAAACCCTACAATCTGATTTGTGGAGCCATCATCCCATCCACATGTACCTGTTTCTTCCCTGTGTCTTCCCTCTCCATGTGGCACTCTCCTCTCTAGGTGACTAGTTCGCATCTCCCTCATTGTGTAAGAACACGGGCCATTTGATTGGGACCCACCCTAAGCCAGTAGGACCTCATCCTAACCGGGCTATTGTATCTGCTGTGAAGTGAGTGAAGGGAGCTCAGGTGAGTCAGAAGCCCTGCAGGGGGCGCGCTCAGCGATGTGCCTGCCTGACCAGCACGGAGAAGGAAGCATTGTCTTGGTCAGGGAGGACACCTCGCAACAGGAACTCCACCTTCTGCTTTTCAGAAGAAGAGGGACAGTCCCTCCTCGCTGACCAGCACCCCACTAAGCCCCGCCAGGCGCCCCAGCTCCTCTTGGTGTCCAGGGAGCTTTTGTTTCGAACGACCCTCTTCACTTCCTCCTACAACCTGGTGAAAGCTGACCTTGTGTCTTGGACTTATCTGGGGTTTTGTCATAGTTTGTGTGTTCCCGATTGCAAATCTTCTGTAATTCCCAAATAAACTCATTTTACGAATCAAATAACTGGCTATTTTATTTTTACAGTTGACATAGCCAAGATCCTATTTCCAAAGAAGGTCACATTCAATGATGGGTGGAGGGGTTAGGATGTCAAGATATCTTTATGGGGACATAATTCAACCCACAACACCTACTATTTGCCAAGTCTTGTGCTAGGCTTGCTGCCCAATCCTTACCTTTTGGCCTGATGAGACCCCCACCTTCCGGGTACATTCAAGCCAGGAGGGGCCATCAAATGAATTCTTTGTCTCTGTTCCATCCTAATTCTCAGTCTTAGCTGCCCAGATCTCTGGCTTTCTCTTTCCTGTATGGTTAGATTTTCCAGGGTTTTTAAAAATATTTTAAAATTACCCCAATATCTGTGTCCAATCTCTAGGAAACAGAAAGTTTAGATCAGTGGGACATCTGCAAATATCTGCTAGGGTGAGGCCAAGTTGCTCACTCAGGATTAAAAAATGGGAAGAATAGAATTAAAAGGAATGAGAATAATCATCTGTCTCAGGTTCTCATAGGAAAGAAAAAAAAAAAAGAAGTGCCTTCAATCATATTCAGGGGAATCCTCCTGCCCAACAGAACAGCTCTCCTCAATTTTCCCTGCAGAAAATGGCAGATTTAACAGATTTCCAGAGAAGTTAGTTACAGTAAGGACTGGCAAACTTTCTGGAAAGGGATCATTCTAAGTATTTTCAGCTTTGGGGGTCGTAGGGTGTTTGTCACCAGCACAGCTACTCGGCTCTGCCTTGTGGTGGGAAAGCAGCCACAGATGATAGGGAAAAAATGGATGTGGCTATGTTCCAAACAACATTCATTTACAAGAACAGGTGATGGGCTGCATTTGAGAACCAGAAAGCGTCTGGAGTGTGATCCCGGAGCAGGTGGTGGACCTGGTCTGTGCAGCCGGCTGCAGCTGGCCCGCGTCTTGGGATGGTGGTCTCCACTTCTGAGTGCCTCTTCCCCGTGTTCTGTAAGAGAGGACCCCTCATGTGGACCTGCAACTGTCCCCTGTGCCCTCTGCCTTGGTCTTGGGGCCCCCGACCGCAACCCCAAACTGTCCTGCACCCAAGAGCCCTTTGGATTTTTTTAAATTAAATTTTTTTTAATTTTGGTATCATTAATCTACAATTACATGAAGAACATTATGTTTACTAGGCTCCCCCCTTCACCAAGTCCCCCCCACGTACCCCTTCACAGTCACTGTCCATCAGTGTAGTAAGATGTTGTAAAATCACTACTTGTCTTCTCTGTGTTGCACAGCCCTCCCCGTACCCCACCCCCTGCACTATACATGCTAATCATAATGCCCTCTTTCTTTTTCCCCACCCTTATCCCTCCCTTCCCTCCCATCCTCCCCAGTCCCTTTCCCTTTGGTAACTATTAGTCCATTCTTGGGTTCTGTGATTCTGCTGCTGTTTTGTTCCTTCAGTTTTCCTCTGTTCTTATACTCCACATATGAGTGAAATCATTTGGTACTTGTCTTTCTCCGCCTGGCTTATTTCACTGAGCATAATACCCTCTAGCTCCATCCACGTTGTTGCAAATGGTAGGATCTGTTTTTTTCTTATGAGCCCTTTGGATTTTAACATCCACCGAGTCTTCTCTCCTTCAAGTAAAGCGCTTTGAAGCTGTTGTGGTCACTCCATGGCCGGCATGAATTTCTCTCCCTTTTCAGGTCACCCTCATCTCCTGGGATGTGGGTGCCAGAGAGGGAATGAAGAAAGTAGAAAAAAAGCATGGTTTCAGTTGTTGCCTCACAAACTCACCTGGCGGGCAAGTGAGGGCTTCCTCGTATCCTACTCTTTCCCATGCAGATCTGACACAGGTTTGCAAACATTTACTTTGCTTAAAGAAATCGAAACTCCTCACCACCCTTCCCCTCTCTATTAACATGGTGACTTTGCAAACTCTCTGTCCAGCTTCTGCAGCAAGAGCACAGAGCTCAGAACTCAGCCTCAAATGCTGTGAACAGTCACTCCCTTGTAATCCTGCTAAGATTCGGAGAATAGCACCTGTTCTAGGTGATAGAAACTGATCTTATTTCTCTAAGAAAAATGACTTAGTGATCACTCCACCACTTCATCCCACCTTCCACTGAAGGAAATGAAGTGTAGCTACCTCAGGGTTGCTTTTCTAAGTGCAGTAAAGCACCAAACCCCCTTCCCCTGGTCCTCAACTTCCTCTTCCTGGCCCCTCTTCTGGTGGATGAAGTCAATGAAGAGTTTCTGATTTGATGTATTTGTTTGGTTGTTTAAAACAATGAGTTGAGAATCTACTGCATGTGAACCCCCATGCTAGGGACTGGAGATACAAATATGAAAATATGGTCTTTGACTTATAAAAATACTGCAGTAGTTTTGGGTGAGGAACACATAAGCAAACAATTAAAATATGACGAGGTACTTAATTGAAGTTTGTATTTGTGATATTAGGACCTTAGGAGAATGGACACTCAGCAAATATTGGCAGGTATGGAGAGGCAGGCCTGCAAGGCTCCATGAAGCAGGCAGTGTGCGAGGTGAGCTTCCTAAGCAGAGGTGCTTGTCAACGCGAAGGAACTGTTCCTACAGATGCTTGGAAGCAGCATCAGTTTCGAACATCCCCATCCTGAGGACGAGAACAATTTTCTTTCATGGTTCAACAGTGTTCTAATTTGATGCTTTTCATGGAAAGTGAAAGCTTTACTGGCTCTTGATTGGCGCTGTGTGGACACAGAGCTGTGGGGGTCTGATGTTCAATCTCAGTTATCTTCATGCATTCATGATATTTATTGAGAATCCATAACATGCCAATCACGTGGCAGGAAATGGAGATATCTTGGTATCAGTCTGGCTTCTCTGGAAGTTTGGGGTGTGATATATTTATTTGGGGACCTACAACTATGAAGGAAGGGAATGCAGAGGGAGAATTTGAAAGAAGAGGCAGGCCCAGTGAAGCTTCCGTTAACCCCCCAGATTTTTTCAGCTTTGGCGCTACTGACATCTGGGGCCAGATAGCTATTGTGGTGGGGCATCCTGTGCATCGTGGGCTGTTTAGCAGCCCCTCTGCCCTCCACTCAGTAGATGCCAGTAGCACCTTCCTAAGTCAGGACAACCAAAAATGTCTCCAGAGATTTCCAAATGTCCTGGCAAGGGGGCAGTGCACCATGGCCCATTCTCCAGAGCCATGGGGTGTTGTAATCCAGAGCGAGAGCCAAGCATCGGAGGTGCTGCTGGGCAGGCCGAGACATCCAGGCCTTCACAGCGTGTCCCAGCCACTGGAGGGGCTGCCCCAGCAAGGGGGTGACCCTGACTGGAGCTGACGGAGGTCTGCAGCCACACTCCCCACCACCAGGAACTCATCCTTCCTTGCTGGAAGGCGATAATTGTGGTGGTTGCATGCATGTCCTCAGCCCCACCTGGGTCCCCAAGATCCCAGCCGGCCCTTTGTCCCACGGGGCCACTTGGAAGAGGGAGGCCACTGTCCCCACCATGGCAGCTGGCAGCGGGCCACGTGGGACACCAGTTTCCCTCCTTTACTCCCTAAACCCCCCTCACGCTCAGCTCCAGCCCTGCCCAGCTGAGTACCTCTAAGATGCCGGTCCATGCTTCATGCATGACCAGCTGCACTGCCCAGGGCTCTGCTCACTGGGAAGAACTTCTCCTGCTAGTGTCCTTCAGGGCCACCCCTGCATGGGGCCACGATCCATGTCGGGCTCACAACCACATAACAGACCCATCCAGGCACCAGGCCCAGACTTTTTCCCACCCCTTCTCCTGGTCACACAGCCTCCCTCCCACTGGCCTAGGCATGAGGGGCTGAGCGAGGGCACCCTGGGGTGGAGCCGCAGTGGCCGGAGCGTGGGCTGCTGCTTGGATGGCTAACAGGGCCCCCCGCTGCTGCCTCTGCTCGGTCCAGGGCACCCGTGTCTCCTGAGAGGCTGCTGCTCACCTGGCGCAGCTCAGGATTGAGTGAACCCAGCTCGTGATGGGTAGTTCCAGACAGATGGTCATCGTTCTGTCCCTACCGAGAACCAGGAACACGCAGGAGCTGTTTTCAAAACACATGTGATTTCATGTGATTCTCTACTGTAGATGGCACAGCCTTGGGCTAAAATCCACTGCCTGCCCGGGATAGGTCCCTGAGGCATGCCACAGATTCCATATGGCGCCCCTTCCCACAGTCGATACCAGCAGCGTGGGGGCTGTTGAGTCACACGTCTCATGAGGCGGCTCCTTGCACCACAGCCTGGACCGGCCACAGAGCCCCTTTGTGCTCTGGTCCCCACTAAATGCTGGCAGCTGTCGTGTCACTCAGTGTATGTACATCAGCGTATTAACTTCCATGCGGCAACTGCTCCGACGAGAACCTGCGGAGGGTGCCAGGCGCCCCGCGCTTCCTTACGCGGGGAGGGAGATGCAAGAGGAAATTCACTGCCCTCTACTTTGCAGAGGCGCTCAGGCACGCCCCTGGCCACTGGATCCCTAAACGTTCTTTGACTATAGCAGGACTTGTGTCTTGATAGGGTTCCTCTGGGGCACTTGTGTCTTACCAGGGTCTCCAGCCACGTCTCGCTCATCTCGCCCTATCAGCACCGCATTGTCAAAGTGAAGTCCTGCAGCCTATCTAGCGAGCCCCTATCTCTTTTGGCAACTCTATGAAAGAGGACAGAGTCAACACGGCTCTGGGTGGGCCTGGGCTCCAAGCATACGTTAATGCTCATTCTCCATGACCACAAACTGCCTCACACCCTCTTTTCTCACTGGGATGCCGCAGAACGCCTTTGCCAAGTCAGGGTCAGCGTACCACGCCCCGAGGCTGTTTAACCTGCCCTGGTTAAATACCACAACTGGCAGGTAGCTGCCCTCAGAGCTGCCACTTAGTTGAGCTTGTAGTGGTCTAGACGTGGCCTCTAAGATCTACCTGGTTCAAGGTCTATCTGGTTCCTGCAGGGGCCACACTAGTGAACTGAGCGGAAATACGATGGGAGCACCCGTCCTACCGAATCCTCAGCTTCCTAAAGGGCTGCCGTCCTCCCTCCGCAAGCCGCGAGTCAGGGACTGTGATTGTTCGTTATTGGCTGTCATGGCCGGGGGAGGGCAATTCTAGAAGCTTCCACTCTGTCTTCCACACTGTGATAGCGCGTTCCCCAGGCCAGGGGCCGGTGCGGAGCCGGAGAAGCCCGCCTGTAGACTTAGACCTTAGACGTGTGCTGCCAAGCTTCCCCACGTGGCCTGCAGATGTTACGTGATATGGGTATTTACCCACCTGTAGCTACAGGATTTTGCAAAAGGACGTGCATGAATCTGACTGACATCCTTGGCACGCGGGAGTCAAGAGCAACCCCGAGCTCCCGAGAAGCTTCTGATGTCTCAAGCAGACCCAGCACTCCTGAGATGGCCAAGACAGCTCACAGAGGGCCCGTGCCTCCCCGTGGCTGCCTTTCCAGCCTCCCCTACCTGCCCTGGTGTGCACGCTCCTCTTTTCAGAGGCTGAGGGTTGCTATGGTGACAAAAAAATGAACTGTGAAGGTCTATAGAAGCGCAGTAATTGGGGAGAAGGAATTTTAGTCAGTATTAATTGTTTTCCAAACTATTCCTTCCAGTGAACCTGTAAAGTCACATCACATCACCAACAAAGGCCACAGTGGAGACAAGGAAGGCAGAGGATCAACAAGGTGCTGTGGGGCGTTAGCCCGTCTTCATTCATTATCCTGGGGGTCCTGGGGCCCTGGGCTGGGATGCCAGGTGGGGGAGGGAAGAACCAGGAACAGTGAAGTCCCTTAAGAGTAAACAGAGTTTGAAAATCACCAAGCAAGTTAGCACCTGCTAATCTCTTCATCCCAACAGAGAAGGGGATGTGAGGCTGGCAGGCAAGGAGGTACGACCCCACCTCACAGGGAACAGAGCCTCCGTCAGGGGGCACGGGAGCTGCCTGGGGCCGTGTGGTCAGCGAGGGGCGCACGGCCGTCCCTCAGGTCCCCAGGTCCTCAGGCTGGCTGGTGCTCTCTGACTACCAGGCCCCCTCGAGGTGGCTGAGGGCCAGAGTGGGGGCCAGGAGCCTGTTCCCCTTGGCACCCTTCTCTCGCCTGCGGTGAGGAAGCGGTAAGGGTGTGTGCCCCATGCCTTCCTCAGCAGAGTCCTGAGGCTCACCAGCAGCCAATGAGGAAGCAGCAAGCCAGAGTCAGCTCCCCTGGCTTCAGAGAGCCTAATCCACTGTTATCTCGAAGAACAGCAGCACGGGAGGCCATTTGGGCAGACACTGTGCTATTAGCTACCAGGACAGCAAGTGGGGCTCTGGAGGGGGCTCGGTGAAGAGCAGGCAGCCTGCGAACGCGCCGTGACAGCCTGGGAAAGGTGGGGCGCGGGGAGTCCCGCAGAGCCGATCCCGCCCTGGGCCACTGAGCCGTCCTCACTCAGGCCAGCCGGACAGGGGTGACAGGTGGAAGGGATGGCAGGTCCAGAGACGGCCCAGGCCCAGGCAGAGGAGCGGCTGGGCCAAGGTCATGTCGATGTGAGCTGTTAAGCGGAATTGGAAGCCCATCTCCAGATTCCCGGGTCAGGCCTCTTCCCACCACTGCCCGTGCTTCTCGGGTTGCCCCACCTGGATGCTTAGTTGTGATTTTAAACATTTTGGTCAAGGAACATCTTAGGAAAGGGACCCCTGAACAGACGCAGGAGGAGGCCAGGCTGGGATCTGTGCAGCCATCGGGGCAGTGCCTTCAAGGGAGAGGGAGAGAAAGTGCAGAGACCCCGGAGCAAGAACAGCTTGGTGCATCTGAGGCACAGGGGCCAGCAGCATAGGTGAGGGGGCCCATGGGGAGATCGTGGGGGAGGAGGTCTGAGGGGAGATGGGGGCCCACCTGGGAGGCTGGCACAGGGCCTGGGAGGGAGCTCGGCTTTTCTCTGAGAGAGATGGGAACATCCCGGTGTTTGGAGACCAGGACTGGTGCAGCCATGGCCCAGGCTCTGACGGGAGCCTGCTGGTTGCTGCTTGGAGGCCAGCCCGGAGGGGAGCCTGTGACCCCTTTAGCAGCTACCTGACAGCAGGAGGCGGGGGGGTGCCAGGGCTGGTGGCAGACAGGTTCCCGTGTGTGCCTCACTTTGGGTGTGAGCGGAAAGCAAGCAGGAAGGTGGTTAGTCTAATGTCTTAGAAGAACAGAGGCACCATTTATGGAGATGGAGAGTATGTTGGAAGAAGTTTTGTGAGGGAAAATAGAGTCTGGGTTTGACACCATTCACATAGTCACATTCACAAAGCATGTACTGTTTCAGAGCATTTTTATCATTTCTTCTTCCAGTGGATTTTATCCTCACAACAATCCTGTGAAGTGTGCATGAGTAACACACACATGTTTCTAAATATATTGGGACACTTTTCCGAAAGGAGGCAGATACATTTCAGAGAGGGCAGTTGCCACGGCAATTGCTTTTATCTTGTCACCTTCCTTACTGCAAAATTATAGAAGTATGATTTTATGTAACAGAGCACAGCAGAGCAGAGCAAAGTGTTCCCAGCAACCTACTGTCCTCAAGAGCTAGTGAACTTCTCTGTGTCTAAAACAGCTGTGCCACTGCTACCCGGAGGGGGAAGGCCGTGCCGCTTTCCTTCTAGGGGCACAAGCCAGAGAGTGTGCACTGCACCTCTGCTCACACCCTTCGGGCCAGAAGCAATCACGCAGCCGGTCCTAGCTGGACATGGGTGGGAAATACCGTGATGGCAGCTGGGTGCCATGTTCCCTCCTAAAACTTGGAGCAGTATCCTACTTAAAGAAAATGGGGATGGGTGTGGGGGACAGGTGGCAGTCTCTGCCACAGTTATTCTCCCTCACCCCCATTCAACTGAGAACTGGACCTCAACAAGATGACGAACTCCCCAAATTACCCATCTGACCACTTACGTCTTCAAAACATTTCTGATTTTTTTCACCAGCAAAGGGTTGGTAAAAAGAAAGTTACATTGTATAACATCTTCAAGAACTTTTTAAAAGTCTTCCTTACCCCACAGCTCTCTCTCCACAATATTAACCTCATTGCAGTTTGTAAACGTCCTTTTAGCCTCTGCTGATCTGTCCATTTCCATCTCAATCCAATCACAAATGAGCAAACTGAAGCCCAGCGAGAAACAATCCCTGCAAACAGCGATGCTAGCATAGCCAGCAGAAGGGGAAGGAGAGTGTGTGTCATGTTTTGCCATGTGTGCGTGCGTGTGTGTATAAATCTTGGTGAACTCCTTTCCTCTTGATGAAAGTTCCTCAAATCACCCAATGTTCATGCATTTACAGGCTAAGGCCTCCACCATCTTGACCCCAACACGTGGTGATCTTTATATGTATGTTTCTTTGCCAACAAGGAAGCCTGAGCATCTTTCAAAGTCTTGCTCCATCTCATTGGTGCAGCCTCCTGCCCCCTCTCTCAACACCCCTGCAGGAAAAAGACACACATTTCTTCCTTTGGTTTTGCAGACACATTCTATCCCCAACAAGAAGGCAGTGAAGCTGAGGCCGCATCTGAAGGCTGAGTCAGAGCTTGTGGCTGGGTGGGGTGGCTACATCCCAGGGTGTCAGAGCAGGCGCTGGATCTAAGGTCCTTCCTGCTCAGCCTTCCAGACGCTTTAAATTCAATGCATAGCTGTTTTGGCCCATTGAACACCTCTCTCCTTCCCTCCTGGAACAATCCTCACCAGAGAGCTAAAATCTACCCATTTTCTGCTCATTCTTGATGCACCTTGAGTCCCTGCAGAAGGGAAAGCTGTGTCTCTGGCCAGCTGGGCCCCGAGGGTGGCAGAGAGCAGTCCACGGACCAACAGCTAGAGTAGCTGCCTGGAGGCTGTGCTAAGAAATGGTGGTGCTGCTGGAGGCACCACATTGCAGAAATGAGCCCCAAGTGCCAGGAGGGCATAGGTTTGGGTGGAGTAGGGATAGGGTCAGGGCTGGTGCAAAGATGGGCCCTGACCCAGAGGGGTGTGAGGAGGCCGCAGTGTGGTGGTAGATGTGTCTCTGGGTGGACCAGCCTTTATCCTCTGCACATCACTCTCTGGACCTCTCCCCTGCTCTTCCTTGAGCCATGCCCTCCCCTCCTCTCTGCTTCTCCCACTGGCATACAGCATCTGCTCCTGGCTCCTCACGCAGATGGCTCCTTCTCCCTGTCAGGCTGGTCAAGGCAAGACCAGCACATAAGTCAAAGGGCTGGTGCAGAATGAAAATGCAGGGCGCCTTGTTCAAGTAGGAGTAAGTGTCCCAGGACAGTGTCAGCAGAACTCGGAGTGAGCTGCAGGACACTCTTTAGTGCAAGGTGCCAACTGCCCAGGTGACACACCTACAAAGCTCCCTGGGTCAAGGCATATTCATGTCTGTCCCCAGCACCAAGAACAGTGCCTGGCCCAGGGCAGGGGTATCACAAATGCTCTTTGACCAGAACTGATCCTATAAATTCCTCATCCAGGTCACTGCTGTCTTACAGTTATTGTCCGGACTCCTTTTGACAGTGGAAGTGGAAGCGAGTACAACCTGGAGCTAAGCTTTGGTTCAAGGAATGGCAGCCTCCACCGGAGTAGAATAAAAATGTAGAAGCTACGTCTCCCTTAGTGCTCAGGATGCACGAGGTGTGATTTGAAGTGCATTCCACGGAGCGTAACTCACTTCAGCATCACAACCATGTTCTGCGACAGGTACACCATCGTTTCTACTTTATGAAACCGAACTTGTGTGCACAGCCACGACGTGACGGCACCAAGATTTAAATGCAGCATCTGGGCCCTGAGTCTGTGCTCTCAAATTCTAAGCTACTGCCTTCCTGGCAACGTAGTGTGAGCCAGGGCCCCCGGGGTGAGCATGGGACCTGCAGAAGTCGCAGCTGCATTTCTTTATTTGCTGGTGATGCTATTTCATTGTTTTTTAAATTATTTTAAATTATTTTTCAAAATTGTAATGCCGAAGAGACATAGAACATGAAATTCACCATCTTACTCATTTCTAAGTGTACAGTTCAACGTATATTCACATTGTTGTGCAACCAATCCCCAGAAATCCTGTCATCTTGCAAAACTGAAACTCTGTACCCATTAAACATCTCCTCGTTTCCTCCTCTCCACCAGCCATCGGCAACTACCATTCTACTTTCTACTTCTATGAATCTGACGCCTCTAGGTACCTCACATAATTGGAATCATACAGAATTTGTCTTTTTGTGATTGGCTTATGTCATTTAACATAATGTCCTCAGGTTCATTAGTGGTGCAGCACATGTCAGCATTTCCTTCCTTTTTAAGGTTAAAAACTATTCCATTGTATGTATATGCCACATTTTTTTTATTCATTCTTCTGGAATACTTGGGTTGCTTCTGCCTCTCGGCTACTGTGAACAATACTGCTGTGAGCATGGGTGTGAAAATATCGCTTTGATTCCCTGCTTCAATTTCCCAGAAGTAAAATGCTGGACCACATGTTAATTCTGATCAATTTTTACGTGTTGAACCATCCTTGCATTCCAGGAATAAATCCTACTTGGTCATGATGTATAATCCTTTTACTAACAATTCATTTTAATTTTGCTGAATGTACATGGTTTGCTGCTGTGAATATCACCCGCAACTGATGAACATTATCTCTAATACTAGTAGTAGCATTATTATTATTATTAAGAACTCATGATACATGTATGACCTCTAATAGCAATTGATATGGTACTAATGCCAAGCAGATGTCACATAGATCCTCTCGGTTATCTTATAAAGAAGAGAAAGCAGTATTATCTATTGTATAGATGAAAAAACTGAGAGATTAGAGAGGGTAAAACCACTTCACCAGAGCCAACAGTGAGAATCACCAAACAGCTGCCATATAGACAGAGATTGCTGACTAGGTCTGCTGTGTGCAGCCCTGAGGAAGCAGAACAGGAACTGTTGGGCATATCACAAGGGAGGACAGGGCTAGGGGGGTAAAATTCCAGCTCTGTGATTGTCAGAACTGCCTTGTGAGAAAATGGACCAGGCAACATTGTCTGCATTTTTTGGGGGGGTTACCTGCAAAGGTGAGGAGGTCTCAAGGGAGATGCTACTGAGAGGTAGTACAAACATTATAAAAGTAGTAGAAAGGAATGGATAATGTTTAAAATACCCGTTTGTCTCTAATGCTTTATTACTTTGGTTCTTTTCAGCACTAAGCACTAAAGGTAAGCAGAATTTTGAAATTGTCACAATGCTCTGAAGCAGCATCTGTATTCTTGAGAAGGGTTATTTAAGAGAAATATCTGAATCTGAAGAGAATTCCTCCACTCTGGATGTTCTTAAGACAGCAGCTTTGTCTTACACATTTATTTCTCTCATGGTTAGTAGAGGATGTGGCCCATAAATAAGTATTTGTTGAAGGGAAGGGCAGTGGAATGAACAAATGAATGCATGAAATGAAATTAATTATCTTTCCATCCAAATAATTTCAAAGGGACATTACAGCTGGTTAAGGAAAGAAGGGACTGTCAAAGATTCCCTTCGACACAAGAGAGTCATTGGCCAGCAAGGTTCAGAAGTTTGCCCCAAATTACCTGGGACATTGTGTTCCTTGCCTTATATATTTACCAACTAACATGATGTCCCTCCCATATTCTAAGATTTCCTATCAACAATAACAGTAAAAAATGTTTCTATGTGATTATTGAATATATTTCTGGAGGGCTTGCTCTAGGATAAATAACTCCTTCAGTTTCATGACAAAGATAAAGTTCACAAGGAGTAACATATTTTGGGGCCTAATCTGCCACCAAGTCCCTCTCTATAGCTAACCTAAGTCTCTCATGATGTAGTTTGTCAGTTTCTGAAATCAAAAAGATACTTTTCTCTGAGTTATCTCAGAACGAGGCCTCCCTCCCTCTACTGTGATAGGTCTTATACTTTGTTCAAGATGCAAAGTTCCTTGTGTCGTCTCCCTCATTAAAGCACAGTCTGTTTCAAGCTAAGTGTCCTGCACTGCCAGTGCCGACCATGGGCTGGGCACATGGTACATGCTCAGGAGGTATGTTGGGTTCACACCAGCCTGGAAGGCACCCCAGGGACCACAGAGCATCATGCCTTCATTTCACAGCCAAGGACACTTATGACTGGGTAGCATAAATGACTTTTTAAAAAAATCTAACTGCTCCTGTGTGTTTCCTCAGAAGAGTCCCTGGAGGAGATAGGGATAATAGCACTTCAGACTTAAGTCATTATGACACATAGTACCACAAAGTAACAGAGACCCAAACCTATATTCCTTCTTCTGCCTTCCCAAGAAGTGCCCCCTGGGATGTTTGTTACGAAATCAAGAGACAAGCAGGGGAGGGGCTTGGCATACTGACCTCAGCAATTCTTCCTAGGGGAATGTGATTCCTTTTACTATACAGGGAGACTTATACATGCATGTGAATAAGGCACTTTTATTGCTTGACTTTATCCGAAAAATTACATTTGATTGGTGTAGTCGGTGTGTGTGGTCAGGCCCATTACGGCCTGTTAGCATAGAGGCCCAGAGTGTCAGTCTAGTCGGCATGAAGTGGAGGAGATCCCGAAGAGTACTCGGGGGCAGCCCCTTGCAGAACTGCCCCAGTCCTCGGAGAACAGCAGCTCACCCTGCAGCTCTGCAGGGACTCCAGGCCATTGCGGGCGCCTGGAGCATGGGGCCACTGCTTCCTTCGTCCTCTGCCCAGTACAGTGCTGGCATACAGTCCCTGCTAAGTAACTATCTTGATCTACATTTTCTGCTTCCGATTCTGGTTGCAGTGTTCTCCCCTCGGCCCTGTGGTGTCTTTAGAGATGTGACAGGCTTTCTGCATCCCAGCCAAAGCTCTTTCCTCCTCCTTCACCAAACTGTGCATTCCCTTTGTGCACAGTAATTTCTTGTGTCCAAGGACAGTCTGTGGCCTCGCTCCCTGGACAAGATCAGCTCTTTTCTGTTGCCTGTGAACAGAGCCCTGGGAAGGTTGAGTTCCATCCTTGCCCAGTTGATTTCTGATCGACCAGCCCAGGAAATGAATCAGCTTGCGGGTTGGGAAATGTTGCAAAGTGAATGGTCACTGATAACTGGATCAGGAGCTGGAGCCAGAACCCAGAGGAATTTGTCACCAGTACTAGGATTCAGTGGGAGGTTCCCCAGGATGCTGGCTCCTATGCTGTGGGCTGGTGTTAAGCTATCGCAGCCCGTACAAGAGAGATATTTGCACTCATAGACAATGTGGGGAATTATGAAGGGCAAGCCTGGAGCCAGACTGACCTGGGCTCGGATCTCACCCCTTCACTTACTAGATGGGCTTTGAGCAGGCTGCTTAAGGTCTCTAAGCCTTGGTTTCTTTATCTTTTAAATGTGTATACTGGTATCTTATTTTTTAAGGGATGCGTGAGTTAGTATGAATACGAATGTAGTTGGTGTTTGATAAATAATCTGTTGAATGCGTTACTGAATATAAATAACCTTTCCTATTGCCTGGTCCATCATGTATGCTTTTAATCAATGAATAAGTGAATGAATGAATGAGTATAAATTTCATAACATACTATATGCTAGACAGTCTGTTGTTACAGATAGTTCTCTCTCCCACCAAGATTTCATCCCCTCCAACCTGTTTGCTTTCATGATTTATGAATGCTGGCCCAGAGAGGTGAGACAATCTTGTCAAGGTCACAGAGAGACAGGGAGTCAGAACTTCCATCTAATGTCGCCCCTGCCCCCCGTGTCCGGTGGCTCCAGCTAGTCCACCCCCCCCCCCCCGCCACTGCTTCTAGAGCCATGCAGATCAGTCGCCTCCCAACCTGTGCCAAGGAGCTCTTCCATGCCCACTGGGGCAACACTGAGTCAGGGCCTCAAATCCTTCCTGGGCTTAGATCGCCTCGCTTCATCTCATCTGCGACGGTTAAACTTACATGTCAACTTGGCTAGGCCACAATACCTAGACAGTCGGTCAAACATTATTCTAGATGTTCCTGTGAAGGTAGTTTTTAGGTGAGATGAACATTGCAATAAGTAGACTTTGAATAAAGCAGATTACTCTCCATAATGCGGGTGGGCCTCATCCAATCAGTTGAAGGCTTTAAGAGAAAAAAGATGGACCTCTCCAAAGGACGGAGGGGTCCTGCTGGCAGAGAGCCTCAGCCAGGAGGTCAAGGTTCAGCACCAACAGTCATAAATCATGTTGATTGTATTTATCTTTGAAATGTGATGGGAAAGGTATTTAAAAATACCTTTTAAAAACTCATAACCCTGATCTAATCAGAAGAAAAACATCAGACACATTCTGACAATGAACATCCTACGAAACATCCTCAAAGTTGACAAGGCCATCAAAAATGATGAAAGTCTGAGTAGCAGCCAACAGGAGCTTAAGGTGACATGATGATTGAAGGTAATATGGTATCCTGGCAGGAACTATGGAATACAAAAAGGACATTAGGAAAACCTAAGGAAATCTTAATAAGCTGTGGACTTAACTTGTTAATAAGGCCTCAGTGTCAGTTCGTTTACTGTAACCAACATGCCATGCTAGTGTAGGATGTTAGCTCAGCAGTCCCTCTTAGCTGCAGTTGCACTTTCCCAGTTTGTTACCTGCTGTCAACCACAGTCTGGAAGCAGATGATCCTCCTCCTGAAATCAGAAGTCAGAGGTCATGAATTCCCTACTGCTATGTCACAAGGCCTACGTCATTCCCTTCACTACATCTCATCACATGGCATTTATCATCTCACAACATCACAATAAGAAGGGTGAGTACAATATAGTAAGATATTTTGAAAGAAAGAGATATACCACATCCACCCGAAGTTTACGGCAGCCTATCATTATAATTATATTGTTTTATCTCTTACTGTGCCTTGCTTATAGATCAAAGTTTATCATAGGTATTTAAAGGAGAAAACATTGTATATATAGGATTTGGTATTATCTATGGATTTTAGGCATCTCCTCAGGGTCTTGGAACATACCCCCCATAGATAAGGGGGGGGCACTCTAATAGGGGAAACTAGGTGGCGTACACAGTGTGCTCTGTACTATCATCTCAATTTTTCTAAATCTAAAACTCTTCTAAAAAAATGAAGTCTATTTAAAAAATAAGAAAATGGAAAAGTTATTAAACATCAACAATCTTAATATCTTGACCTTATTTGGATCCTGATTAAAAACAAACAAACACAAGAAGAAACCTGAGACTCAAATCCAGGGCTGAACCTGTAAGATCACGCTGATTGCCTGTGACACTACGGAAGCATTTTTGTTTCTTTTACTTATTTTCTTTTCCCCTAGAAGAATATTCCAGAGCTTAGTTTAAGTAGAGAACTCCAGTCAAGCCTTAATCTTTCAGGATTGAGAGAGGTACTTCACAGGAATTCATGTCCCTCCACCCCAAGCCCAGATCATAGTAGTAATCTGCGTTCTGAAGAAGGACGCAACTAACAGGATTCCCTTAAGGACAGTGGGCATTTGCTTCTATCAGGGCCACGTGTTCCTCACCAGCTGCAGGAAGGTTTGCGTCTGCTCTCTAGCTCCACCTACTGGACCTTGTCTAAACTCCCTGAATAAATGCACATGCCCTGCAAGCCCCAGTGCTAGGCACCAAGGGGAAAGAAACAATTTGTTACACCAGCGAATACCGGGATTGGAGGGAACTGGAACGTTTAAGATGAATCTCGTCTTTCATTGAAAGGAAAGTCAAGTGTTAGGTGCACTGGGCAATGGTAGGTGTGGAGTCCAATTGGCCAGCCTCTCATCCCTATCCTGCTACATCTTAGTAATGACACTCAGGCCAGCCCGTGACACTCTTTGACATTCACGCTCCTCATCTAAATGGGAAAAATGAACCTATTTCCCAGGGTTGTTGTTAGTTCGTTATTATGTTTGTTTTGTAGTTTAAAATTTTTCATGTGAGGCTATAGACGTTTTGATGGGTGTTTCTTGATTGATACTTGAGGTCTAACTGTCGTTTTGAGGTCCCACCACACACACGTGTATATATACATCCTTCCTTTGACAGACTGGGAGACTGGACGGCCAACAGGACTCGAGAAAGGACCATTTCCGTCTAGGCCAGGGGAGGAGGCAAAAAGTGGCAAGAGAAAAGCAGCTGAAACCAGCAAGATCAGCACAGGTTAACATCTGCTCCACTCCTGGATTATATTCCAGGAAACCCATTCACCTTTTGTTTACTCATTCATTAAAAAAAGATTTACTCCACACCTACTATGTGCCAGATACTGGAGCAGCAATAGCAATCTGCTCCCATGTCCCCCCAGAGCTAGCTTGCACTTTCACTGAAAAAAAATTCCTAAAAGAGTGACTTTGTTCTCCTTAAGGGAAGGTGGGTACAGAAGTCACTCACACATACATCTGGTCAACTGAGAATGTCAACCTCAATCGCAAAAATAGTGGAGTCCTTTGGTCTACCATTGCTCCAAGGCTAGTCACCAAGCCTATAGTCCAAGTCTAAGGTCACCCAGCTAACAACCCTCTCTCCAAATCCACATGGGCAGCAATTTTTGGACGAATAATATGGGCCTTGGTGTGGTTTGTTTCCAGAGAACAGATTTTCTGCCCAATAGGTACACACTTTCTGGGCTTCCTCTTAGAACCTAGATACTGTCACTGGACAAGTGGACATTTTGATTTGCATATTGTAGGAGCTCAGTTGATACCTGTTGAACAAATAAATGAATGAATCACACTCTAGAGGATTTGTTAAATATACATTAACAACAAGAGACACGTTACCTCTCTATGTACTAGTCAAACTTGAAGATCACACCTCAGATTTTGTGAACAATACCAAGAAGACTTCACCTTTTGTTTATGAATGAAGCATACAGACAATTTCATTTCCTTATGCCTAATACATTCCACACAATTCAATGCTGAATTTGACACATTTTAAAAGTCACATTTTAATTGTTATTTGTATATTTAATTATATTCCTAGCTAGGTTGTGGACTCCTTTTGAGAGTAAAATCCTCAGGACATTTTCTCAAGGTAAGACACTGAGGTCGCTGCCCTCTACTCTGCCTCTTTCCTCCCTTTACGCTCATTCCACTCTTATCTACCCAGAGTGCAGTGCACCAGGTTCTGTACTGGGCTATTGGAAGTAAGGATGTGTACTCTCTATCTCAACATTCTCTCCTTTCTTCCTCTCTTGAAGTCATTGCCCTTCACAACCCATATATTAAATATATCTGACAGAGGGAATCATTGACCTCTTTGTTGCAAATCTAATAAACAGACCCCCTTACTACTGTACTGGCCTTCTCTGTTACATCTGATTCCATTTACCATTATTTTCTTCCAGGAATCCCTAACTTTTCTCTACCTTTCTTGGCACCGTTATCTTCTAGTCTTCCTCACTTTCTTTCTGGAGCTTTGTACCACACATATCCAGTTGAATATCCCCCAGTCATTATAAATTCAATGTGTCCAAAATTAAACATGTCATTAAGGTCACCAAACAATGGTCTTGAGGATCAAGTGGGGCAGTCACACTGGGGGGAGATGCAGACGTTGGGTTCTAAAAAGGTTTTGAACTCAAAGGCGATTTCACTACTCTGAAGCCAAGAGGTCAGTGTGAGAGCCTAGATGCAGAACGGGGCCCGCAGCTGGCGGAGATACTTACGGAAGCAGGAACGCTGAGAGGGACGACAGCTGAGTGGGTGGTGGAAGGCACTATGAGAACATCATGCTGCTGATATGCAGCTGTTAATGGAATGATCTTCAAGCTGGTTTGGGTGGATGCATGAAGTCCATTAAGTGGGTAGGCTGTCTGCCTTCAAAGCCCATGACCTTTTAACTACTAGAGATTTCAGAGATGGGAAAATAATACGGTTGAGGGGAATGATGTCTGCAGGAACCCCAATAGAGCCATCCTTGGAACGGACCATGCAAACCCTATGGCAGAGGGAGCTTAGAATTCTCCATGCAGAGACAAAAGCACATTAGTGACCACATACACGGCCGTCTCTTCCTAAAGGAGTTTAGTTCAAGCACAGAGGTCCGCATCCCCGTAAGCTTCAGACCTCTAAGTGGTGGAGTTAAGGATAGAAATCATGGCAAACATTGTCTTACATGTTGAGTGATTTCGCTTTAGGAGAGAGAGGGGGGAGTCATATATCTGCGAAAGGTTAATTAGTATTTAAGCACACAATTGTGTTTTCTATTTGGTCTGACTGGAAAATAAATTATGTTTTTCAAAGCACAGGCTTGCAGGCTATAATTGAAAATGCACATGGTGAGCGCAGCTCAGACAATGTGGCAGAGAAAACAAGAAGCATCAAATGGAAGCAAACAGAGGAGCCCCCCACCCGCAGTCCAGGTCTCAATGAGAAAAAGGGGAGGGGGCCGTGGGACAGGAGAGAACCGGCTGCGTCTCTGCCCCACCTCACTCTTTCACACCGGTCACCTTGGGCAGGCGGCTGTGCCTTTCTGAACCCCTGGGTTCTTATTTGTAAAATGAAGGTAGTAATACTTGTTCTCAGTGTGTTGTTAGGAGTTAATGAGATAATGTTTAGGAGAAGGGCTGGTACGGCTTTGGGCAAAAACAAGTGTCCAAAACATGGCATGTCCCCAGTAAATGTTCACTTAGCTACTGACTCAATCTTACTCGATCTCCTTCTTCTCTGAATTTCTATGCTATTTCTGTAAAATCCAGGAAAACAAGCGCTTAATGAGATGGCAGCTTCTATTGTGTTCTGATTGTATCATGTTTAGATTGTCAGCTCAATCCATTTCATGTCATTTATTTCAACTGAGGAATATTTGTTAAGAAATGACCATGTTCCTAGAGTAATACCAGGGAACACAAAGATAAATAAGACCCAGCACATGCTTTCCAAAAGCTGAAACCACGTTGAGAAAAATAAGAAACATATTTGAAGTCTCTGATGGGTATCTGGCCATCTATTACTGATCAGCAGAAAGTTCTTATGGGGGCGGGTGAGGGGGGTGATCATATGTGATTTTCATGGTAACCTCACGAATTGTTGATTTTTAGAGATGAGGAAGTTGAGGCTTCAGGAAGGTAACTGACTTATTTGAGGTTGCTCAGTACAGGCCAACAAGAGGGTGGAGCTTCGAGCCACAGCCACTCACCCAGCCCACTGTGGGCTCCGTCTTCCCCCGGTCCCCACTCCACACCCGCCGGGCCAGCTCACCTCTCACCCTTCAGTGCTCAGCTGTGTCTGAGTGTTAAAGATCAGCTACTTAACGCCCTTTGTGTTAAACCCATGGGAAGAAGACATGGTTATATGCTAGTTATGTTCATTGCTAAGGACAGAGTAGAATTGCATTATTTCACAAAGAAGGCTTTCTTTCCGCAGGACCAGCAGGACCCACCACCTGTTTCTAGAAAGAAAATCTGAAGTGGTTCTCAGCATTGTCCCAAGTAACCAAGGCCATTGTGAGAACACATTTTAACTTAAATGAATAGATCCACATGGAAAGGAACTTCTTTGTTCTATCAGCAGTGCCTAGAAGAAGGCTTCCCACAGAGTAGTTGCACAATTCATATTTTATATCCTTACTATGTGATAACGAATATTTCTTTTCTATTAACCTTTATTTCCAATATTCATGTTCAGCTCATCGTTTAACAAATTCTAAATTTATTCTTTAGTGTGATCATTCTGACGAGGTGCAAATGATCTTAGACTCTTTACTTATTAAATATCCTTATATCTTCCTTGATATCGTTTTTCAATTCAACCATTTTAAAAACATAAAGTAGTCATTATTATTAATTTCTTACAATTAGTGGTTGACTATATTTAGCCATCTAGTTTATCAACGGCTGTGTTCACCTTTGCTTTCTCCATCTCCATCCACCCTCTTGAAGATTATGTTTTCCAATGAGGTCCAGTGCTCCAGTGTTTAGTAAATTCTTAGTATTTACTTTATGAAAGTCTTTATTTCACCATCATCAATGATCGTTCTGCTGAGTGTACACCTCCAGATTGCCACATTGAGTGCTCAAAAGTTGATATATATTATTACTATTTTTTTATTAGATTATCAGTCATTTTTTTTTCAGCAGTTTCAAGAGATGATTTCCTCTTTCCTGGAGTCTATTGTTGAGATGAAAAGGCCGATTGTAAGCCTCATTGCCATTCATTCACAGGTAACCTGTCTTTTTCCCTGATGACTTTTAATACTACCCAGTTTTAACTTTGCTGTTCTCAGGTGTCTCTCTTGAAAGTCTAGGCAGTGGGAGGAGAGGAATTGCGAGTATTCACGCTCTGGGCATTTACTTCATCCTTCCCATCCGTGGGGTCCTGAGGACAGGCTCCGAGCACTCTGTCTGTGGGAGCATAGCCCTCAAATGTGGTCTTAGCTACCCCTCATCTCCCAGCTGTCCCAGGTACCACACGCCCCCTTCCTTGGCTGCACCAGGAGGTCCAGTGTCCCCACCTGTGGGTCCTCCCCTGCTCCTCACAGGCCCCGGCTGTGGACTTGGGTTGCATAGCCTATGGAGCCCTTCAGCCACCGGAGCCTCCCTGCACGTGGACAACCCTGGGAGCTAGGGGCCACCTCACACTATATTCTCTGGGTCCCGAGGTTGCCTCTCCCTCGATCAGGCCCAGTCCTCACTTTTTCACAGTCTGATCTCTAGCCTGGAAGGCCTTATTGTGATGGTTAATTTTATGTCAACTTGAGTGGGCGAGAGGGTGCCCGGGCATTTGGTCAAACATTATTCTCGGTGTATCGGTAAGGGTGTTTGGGGATGAGGTTAACATTTGAACTGGTAGACTGAGTAAAAAGCACTGCCTCCCTAATGTGGATGGGCCTCACCCAATCAGCTGCAGGTGTGACTAGACCAAAGGGATGACCCCCCATGAGCAAGAGGGGACTCCTCCTGCCGACGGCTTTGAGCTGGGACACGGCTCTCTTCCTGCCTTCATACTTGAGCTGAATCACTGGCCTCTCCTGGGTCCTGAGCCTGCTGGTTTTCAGGCTGGAAATGACACCCTTGGCTCTTCTGGTTCTCAGGCCTTTGGACTCAGATTGGAACTCACACCACCGGCCTTGCTGGGTCTCCCGCTTGCCAACTGCAGGTCTGGGGCCTCCTCAGACTCCATGGTCACCTAGGCCAGTTCCTTATTCCTCATTTATTAACCTCTTTCTCTCCATCCTGCTGGTCCTGTTTCTCTGAGGCGCTCTGACTGAGACCCTCACCCTTTTGCTTCTGTGTTGGGTGGGCTTTACAGTGACCCCTGACCTTATCTCCTGATGCTCATGCCCTTATCTAATCCTCTCCCCTTGTGTGTGGGGAGGGTTTGTGAGTAACTTCTAACTCACAGGATGTAGCAAAGGCATTGGTCTGTCCCTTCTGTGATAACATAACATTATAAAATTATATAAGCCTCTTTAATTTATTTATTCACCCAGAATTTATTATCACAAATGACATAGTAATTACTCAAAAAAATTATTTTCTGGGATAATCAATTGATTTCATGCCTCCAATACATCCCACCAATCTATGATAATATGTTGTTTAATACATGTGTTTCTTTGCATGTGTACATGTGTGTGTGTTTAAGAGCTAAAATTGAGCCCACAGCTCCCTCTGTGATGTCGGAAGAAGTATCAGGAGCTCTGAGCCTAAGAAGAGACCACACAGTCCAAGCCTGGGGGGGTATGGGACACTCCCGGGGCAACACCCCATACCTCCTAGTTGCCAGAAAGTCTGTAGCCCAGTAACTGTCCCAGGGGGACTCTACACAACACAGGAGTGGAACTCAGATTGTAGCGAAACAAAGAGCAGCAGCGTGTGCTGCCTTCATGCTCCTCAGCTCTGCATGCGTTTTAGAAGAAGAGGGGACACCGGGAGCCCTCTCATGCCCAGGACCCATTCTGCCTCTCTGATGCATGATCCGTCATTGGCAGCCATTCCAGCCCCACAGTCAACAGAAGCTGGATAACCGTTTGTGCATGGGAATGTGAGGAAGAATAAGGACTTCAGATTCAGACTGATCAGGACTGAAGCCCTAGTTTGTCTCTGACGAGCTGTGTGCTCTTGGGCAATGCACTTACCTCCCCTCTGCTTTGGTCTCTATCTGTTGACTTGGGATGCCAGCAGCACCCTTTCAGGGATAGCGTGAGGATTAGGCACCGTATCAAGCTCCATAACGTTTGGTTATTTATCTTATGACCACTCTCCCTTCGCTGCAAGGATGCCTCAAGCCTTAATGACTGATGACAATGTACCTGTGTTCCTCTACTTCCTGTTTCTCCTCTGTCCTGCTTGGTGCTAATCAGACCCAACTTAAGGTTCCATTTTGATAATGTGACTCCCCTGCTCAAAGATGCTCACCAGCCTGTTATTGCCTACTTGGTTATATTTGCCTTTTCTAGCATAACTCGCAAGCCTCTCTTTCTGGAGGATTCACAAGGCTCTTCTTAACCCTCCATCCAAGGAGAAGCAGCATAGAATAGCCTCCATGGCCCCAGTCTCTGGGTCCAGCTCATGGGGCTCATCTCCCAACCCTCCCAACTTACTAGCTGTGGGGTCCTGGGCAAGTTGTTTAATGATAATGCCTGTTGTAGAGGGCATTTTAAGAGTTAAATGCATTAACTCTTGCTAACCATACATAACAGTGCCTGGTCATATGGAGTGCTGTGTAATGCTTGCTGTCACATTTGTCTCCTTACATCGAAGTCCTTGGACACTGTTTATAATAGACTTGTTTTGTAAACTTTATGCCTAACATTCTAGATAATTGTATGTGCGAAAAAAACCTTCTCTTCTTGACTCTAAGCTCTTGAAAGATAGGAACTTTTGTTTATCTTCCGTAGCACCTAAAATAGAGGTTAAAACTGAGGCAGTGTTCATTGAATGTCTGTGAAATGACATTGCTTGTTACTTTAGTGTGCTAGGGCTGCCATAACTAAGCAACAAAGGGCGGGTGGCATAAACAACAGAGAATTTTCTTATAAAAGCTGTAAGTCAGAGATCAAGGTGTTGGCATGGCTGATTTTCTCTGGAGCCTCCCTTTTGGCTTGTAGATGATCACTGTCTCTCTGGGTCTTCTTGTAAAACACCAGTCAGACTGGATTGGGGCCCACTGATAGGACCTCATGTTAACTTAATTGCTTCTTTAAAGATCCTGTCTACCACCACAGTCACATTCTGAGGTCCTGGGGGTTAGGACTTCGACATATGAATTTTAGGGGAATACAGTTCAGCCCATAACCCTTAGCAGCTGATCATCCAGAAGGCATATGCTTGGCTTTATTGGGTTGTGCTAAATGCCCATTTGGATTCATCAGTCTTCTTTAATTGCTTAATAACTCTGCCTTGGGTTATCCTGTCAAAGCTCACATGATCCTCACAAGAATATTAAGAATAACTGAGGGCTGGAGTCAGAGTCCTAGAACATCTGGGCGGGATGAGCCCACGGAGATGCTGGGATCTGGGCAGAGGAGCCCACGGAGATGCTGGGATCTGGGCAGGATGAGCCTACAGAGATGCTGGGACCCACCCCTGAGGTGCACATGGGCCCAGAACTCTCAGGCAGCCCAGGTCACATAGCCACCCCATGGCAGATGGCTCCCGTTCTGCTTCTAGATGCTTTCCACCAACATAAAGAAGTGTATCGGCAGCTTGGCCGCCTACTGCAAGGCTTCTAGGGTATTACAAAAGGAAGGTACTCTGCTTAGACAAGGCTTGGCCATTCCTCCCTGAGTAGATGGGAATCAGCACCCACCCTGGCTGGTGGCCTGGAGCTGTCTCATTACCTCATGTGTGCCCTATTTATTTCTTACCCTTCCTTTTTCACTTTTATGAAGTTTAGAGTTAAAAACCCCCTTCAACTAGTACAGTGCAAGACCTTGCTGATGCCCATGCCTAGTGCAGCTTGGATGCTGACTTCAATGCTGGTAAGGTGTGAGTTTGAACAGCTGTTTTAGAAAGCAACTTGACAAGATTATCAGGGCTCTTCAGCACCTTCATTACTTTGTTCCAGCAATTTTACTCCTAGAAATGGACCCAGGGAAAAGAAGTAGAGATGTGGACAAGGATACATGTTTACACTGAGTGTGTGTGTGTGTGTGCATATGTGTTTGGGAGGTGTTTTTTTTTTGATAACATCAAAAAGTGGAAACAAGTGATCTCACAAGAGCATGTCGTTATTAAATAATGATAGTACATTTGAAAGACAGGATATAAAGTGGCCACTAAAAACCACAGCTCTAATGAATGTTTAAAGATGTGGGAAAATGATCACAGTGTGATGTTAAGTGAAAGGGCAGATTATAAAACTGTGTATATTTGGATCCCAATTGTGTCCTTTGACATATGCATTTGTTAAAAATATATTTTTGTGCTGAAAGAACAAAACTTGGAATATGATGGATCTAAGTTAGTGCTTCCCATTGTGGGTGATTTTGCTCCCTTAGGGAATATTTTTCAAAGACCGGAGACATTTGTGACTGTCATAGTTGGGGACGGGGTGCTGCTGGCATTGACTGGTAGAGGCCCGGGCTGCACAGGGCTGCCGCCCCACAGCAAATAATTACCTAGCTCAACATGTCAAGAGTGTCAGTTAAGAACTCTGCTTTACCTCCCCATCTCCATGCTGTCTCTTTCTAACTTGTGCAAATTTCTTCCCTCCCTCCCTCTCTCTCTCTTCATCCATCATTCCTTCCTTCCTTTCTCTCTCTGATATTTATTGAGGCTTTAGCATATACCAGACACTGTTCTTAGCATTTTACTGTGTATTAACTGATGATAACACACAACAAAAACATCAGGTATTATTAATCATCCTAGGTGAAATAATCTCTTCAAACTTTTTTGAAGTTTCAAAAAATAATTCATCAGAAATGCTTATTACAGTGTCTGATATACAGATAGAACTTTAGATGGACAAGTAGCTGTGTGTTTATATGTGCATGCATACATACACACACATGTACAATTAGCATGTGTGTTGCCTCCTGTATCATGGCAAACCTGTGTGTAAAAATGGCTACTTTTGTATATTGGGATTGGAGGGAAGTTTTGTGTTTTCTTCTTCATTCTTTTCTTCATATTTTTCCGTACTTATACTTATCTATATCTCCAGATTTCTTTATTATGCATGAATTACTTTTGTTACCAAAACAACCTAACAATGTATTCCAGCTCTGGATGAAGGGCCGGCTCTGAGACTAGCTCCTATCACCCAAGCAAGTTTAAAGAAACTCAGTTCCCATCTAGCTGTGTAACGTATTTTGCTAAAACAGAGCATGGGCTCTCACTGTCAAAACAAAACTTCAATTCTCTGATCCTATATAGTCAAAATTAGTGCCACAGATCCTGCTTGTAATGACTGCTTGCTGTGGTTTCCTGTGACTAGCTCCCTTGGGATGATTTCCTATTGATCTTATTCTGCAATAGCAAGTCTCTTTGTTTCCCTTGGCATGACGCTTCTCATTTCCTGTGATGCTGTTGTGGGGAAGACACGTCTTCACCTCGTAGGTTTTCGACTTTCTATCAAATACATCTGGGGAGCTCTTAAGAGATACAGATGATCCATCCCTATCTTGAGGTTCTGATTTGTCTTGCCTGCAGCTGGGTATCTGTTTTTTTTTAAAAAGGTCCCCAATCTTTAAATGTGGAGTCAGGCTTGAGAAGCACTGCCTTAGGCATATCATGCTCAGTATCCTTGAACCGGCCCAAGGACAGGGAGCTCCCCTTCCTCAGAGGCAGCCTGTGGGGGACCGTGTGACAGCCCAGGTGGAGGGCCCAGCCCAGTCACCCCTCCTGCTGATGCTTGCCTCACGTCAGCAGTCTGCCATCTCCAGGCAGACCTTTGAGAAGTTCTTAACCCAAGTGCAAACCTCCAGGCCCCCTGGGACTTGGGGCTGGGTAGGCTCTCTTCCACATGCCAGCCCATCCGCTCTGAGGAGCAGCCTCCCGTCCCATCTCAGCCTTCTCCAGGCAAACCCAGCCCGTGCCCTCAACAGCCCTCGGACCACACAAGACACTCCTCATGTTCTGCGTATTTGGTTCTTGCTTCTGCTTCCCAGCAACCGTGCGGTGCCTCCTGGTGCTGCGGACTGCCTGACATTCACCAGGCTTCTCTGCTGGTTTCTGGAGTCTGAATAATCTGGCTAATTCTTCTTTCTTCCGTCAGGCAGATCTTCCCCCAAGTATGTCACCTGTCCTGACGCAGTGGTGCAGGACACAGAGAGGTCAGGGGCACTGCTGGCTCAGTACACGACTGGGCACCTACTGGGGGGATTTCTCTCCACCCTGGGGCAAATGCATCTGATTGGCCTGAACAGGGGAAGCCCCTGAAGGCTCCTCCCAGCCCCAGAGCAACTTGTGTCATCAGGTTTTGGAAACCTCATGAGACCTCTGTTTTAGCTGCACCTCAGGCCAGCCTCATACTCTGCCCAATTCTGTGGCCTTTGGGATGCAGAGAGAGGCTGAGAACTCTTCACGACAGCTATCAGGCAGTGTTCTGGCCACAGCATAGCCGTCCTGCGGCACAATGCCCAGAGCACCTTAAGAGGCAGGAGAATGTCTGCCTGTTCGGAATGCTTTGTGCATGGAGCCCTGGCCGAGGCGTACTGCACTGAGAAGGAACTCGAGGTGGGCCTCCTTCCTACTCCATCGGCACGTCCTCATTCCTGGGGTGCTGCTCTGTCGACGTCCATCCATTCCCAGTATGCTTTATCCCATGCTCCTGGGTCACCCGGGCCCTAGTGACTGGGTCCATCTGTTCCAGCTCTGACCCCCATCCTGCCAGACCTCTGACATTCTCACCTGACCTCCTGAACAAGCCCCTGCTCGGGACTCCTGGCCAGCTGGCTCCTGCCCCTGTCCTCCTACTGGCCTCAAACACAGGCTGTGAAAGCCTGTGCAGCCCAAAGCTGCCTTATTTTAAGACATAAAGCTGACTTTCTAGCTTCAGACCCATACATCCAACTGAGTACAGGATGTCTCCACCCGTGACCCTCAGTGGGGCACCTCTGTTCACTATATGCCAGCACTTCCTTTCCCCTTCATTCACCAGACCTTTTCCCGCAACTCTATTTTGTACGTCAGTTGGGAAAGTTACGGCCTTGTCACTTGGAATTATTTTTTCAGTAAATTAAAAACTGAAAGAACTTTAGATTAGAAGTGTGTTCGCCTTTCACCTGGTACACACTGAGTGTGCACCACGCATCAGGCTCTGTACTGAGGAAAGCGCAAACCTTCCCCTTAAAGTAGTCAGAGTCCGATGAGGAGACAGCCTGGTCCGCAGCGCTGTGCTCTCATCACCCACACCTGAATCCTGGGCCGTGTCCTCACTTCCTCTTGCTCCCTCTCTATCTGTGCCCCATGTGCAATCACCCCATCCTACAGCGAGTACTACCGTTCAGAGCTCTCGTATACATTCCTTCTCTCCAGACCCCTCCCTACTGCCTGACAGGATCCCTTGAGCATAAAGCAGAGCCCAAGCTTTCCAACGGAGCTAGGAAGGCCCTTCCTCCTTCTCTTCCCTTCCCACCTCCTACATGTAAAACTCAACATTGTTGAACCATTCGGTTTCACAAAACGTGCCAGACCATTTATACTTGTGCGCATTCTGGAATATCATTCCCTTTGCATGGAATGTCCTCTTTGACATGCGCCTTAGGCAAAATCCCCCCATTCCTTTAAGGCTGAGGTTAAACATCTCATCTGTGAACTTGCTGGGCACAATTGCATTGCTCCGTTATCCTCCACTTGATCTTGCCTGTCCCTGTATTGCTCAGATAGTGTCAGACTCATGCATACTTGTGTCTCTAAATAGACTCTGAGCTCCTCACCAGGCAGGCATCTTAGGCATCCAACTGAGAAACCGGATACACAAACGAACATGTAAACATAAAACTATGATCCAAAACCTGCAGCACCACCCCAAATCAACCAATTATCTACAAATTGGTCCAGGAAGCCAGCCTGCCATCAGTCACACTTGTAGGAAGTCAAAGCACTCTCTCTTGTAGCAATCCAGGAAGATAAACAATAACCCTTATAACAATTCGCCCCAAAAAAGCCAGGACTGGATTAATAACTGAAAGCTTCCCTAATTTTTACCCCTGATTCCAACTTAGGATCAACCAGAGAAAGTCAAACAGGTGCCTCTAGCCCATCACGTAGGGTGCCCTGCTTGTCCTTAGCCTGCCTCCAGCTGCTTGCCAACACCCTCTGCTCAGGACATCCCAGAAGCCTTCCCTTCCTCCACTGCAGAGCTTTCCCACCCTGCACGTGCCTTTGAGTGTCTGCAAAATGCAGCCTTTGTTTATTCTTATTTGGGTGATCTCTGCTTATTTTCACAGGACACACTGAAGGCATCTGATGGAGGGACCACTGAAATGCACTACTAGTAAGGTAGCACCCCAGAAGTGAAAATAACAGGAAATGTTCCTCCCCCCCTTCGGAGGCAAAGGTTCCCTGAAGCCAGTCGCCTGACTGAGTGTACCCTGGGCACCCACACATCTGCCCCCCCACACTTTCAGCTTTCCCACCATGTGGTCAGACCCCAGCTGCCGCCTGCTGCTCGGTGGCTGTAGGACCCTAAGAAATTCCAGATCACCTGACTCCTTAGTTGTTTTTCAGGCTTAGGGTGAAGCCTACTGCCCACAGGGCAGCTTCTGTCCTTCCAAATAATTGGGTAATACTTCAGTTTTCACCGTTAAATGACTATGAACCTTTGAAATACATAACATAAATAGAATGAAAATTTAGCCCATCAGATTTGGCAGCTTCACAAAACTGAGCTAAACCTTCTTGTGACTCTTGGAGTCCAGTTTCCAGATTGAGGTGGGAAATGGGAGACACTCTGGTGTATTTAATACTCATGAGAACCATTGGGAGGTGGGAAAGGGAGCCCGAAGAGGGAGGCTCTGGGAAGAAAGAGGAGGTGAGAAGGGCAATCTGCCTGCCCCTGGGAACTTCACATGAGGAGGGAAACCGAGTGTTTGTTCAGAGCTATTCTGCGTTTCTTCATGGGACAAACTAAGAAAAGGGGTTTCAGTTGCAGTGTTCAGGATCCCTAAAAAGATAAGAGTGCAATGCACCCTCAGATCTGCCCCCTTTCAGCTCTCCTGCCGCCACCCCCTCGGGGCGACTCTCCTCCCTTGGAGAGGAGCCTTTCACCCACGGGTCTGTCTCCACCTTGATCAGGTAACTCATCTCTCTCATGCGTCTGGGCTGTGGACCCAATGGAGACGCCCCGCCCGGTACCGTGGCTTTGCAAGCTGTGGCCCTCATGTGACAGCCCCTCACGGCTCTGGCTTCTTCCTGCTGGAAGACTTTAGCACGTCAGCTATCCTCTCTGTATTTCTGTTCTCTTTAAAGTGGACTCACAGGATTATTGGGAGAATCAAAGGAAATAAGGGATACAGGCATCTGTAGATTGTCAAGTATTAACTTGCTATGGTTATTATTATTGTAAGAACTCAATGGTACATGTTAAAATGAGTTTCTTGGTTGCATAGTTAAATCTGTAAAAATTATGAGACACATAGAGACTCTTTGAGTGGGTCATAAAAATCAACTAGGAAAGACCTGCAGTAGTGATTCAAAACTCCACCACGAACCATGGCCAAGTGCAGACACCTGGGGAGATGGATTTGTGCACGCTGTGCAGGCGGGGCTCTCGCAATCCACCACAACCTTTAGGGGTGGGGCACCCAGGGAGTGGGCCGGTGAGGATATGGTGGGCAAAAGCCAGGAAGAGGCACTACTAGGAGAGCTTTGTGGATTTTAAATGTACAGTCTCTGCCTTTCATGACAGTGGTCTACCTATTGATTGGTATTAGCCAAATGTAAATAGAGGTCATTAGGTTGGTCTAAGAAGTGTTCTGCATAAAGAACTTATTTAATCCTCATAATAGCCCTGAGAGGCCCGATTTATTATCGCCATCCCACTTTGCAATAGAGGAGACCAAGGCCAAGGGAGATTAAGTAAATTGTCCAAGGCTGACAATCCAGATGTGGCCTCATGCCGACTCAAGAGCCCCACCACTAATCTTTGACCTGGGCTGCCTCCCATTGAGCAGCCACGCTCTCAGCCTGCTGGTTGACACGGTCAAAGAAAAGACCAACAGAGACAGAGCAGAGAGACCTGCCCTTCCTGGGGATCAGTCTCTTGGAGCATAAAGCATGAAGATGGGATCAATAAAACAGGACACTGCAGAGATGGGGGGCAGGCATTACCCTGAAAGCCAAGTAAAACCTCCTACCAGCCTCATGCTTTATACCATAGGTGGGAGTTTCTGAAACACTGGTTCTGAAGGACAGGATCAAATAAGTTTTAGAAAAATTAGAGTTAAAAACATTAAACAGCCTCCTACTATGTGGGGTTAGTCAGCACGTGAGGACGATGAGCCTATCCAGCAACATTCTCCATAGTTATTTGGCTACTGAATGTGTTTTGCCCTGAGCGTCTCTGCTGTAGATTTGAGGTAGTACTCGGTGTGGGAAATAGTTCTGTAGGCATTGAGACTTATTACGGAGTTTAAATGATCAGGTGTGCATTTTAGGAAGATCATTCTGGTTTTGGAGTGGGAAAGGGATAGTGGGAAATGGGAGGCCAGCGCACGTGTGAGAACAAAGCCAGGAGACTGGTTAGAAGGCAAGTACACTGGTTCGGGGTGCTCGTAGTAGACACTGCGAGCTTAGCTAAGTTGACGGAGTATTCAGGGGGCAAGGCTGATGCAGTTTTCAGAGAGAGGAGAGGAATAGACAGAGGTGACTCCCAGATCTGACCTGTGGCTAGCCTCATGAGGCATCTACCCCGAGTCAGACGGCAGTGGGAGAGGTGTCGGGCAGGTGGGGGTGAAGAGTCACGGAGATTGGTGGCTTGTGGGATGCTCATGGAATGCTTCCTTTGAGAAGCCCAGCAGGGAGTGGGTGTCTCAGGCACTGAGGTTAAGGACCAGGGTCAGACAGGACATTTAGACTTGGCATTCATTGGCATACCAGTGGGAATTAAATCTGCAAAAATAAGTCCCATCATCCAGAGAGAGGATGTAGATAGGAAGAGAGCTAAGTGATCCTGTGAATCACCAGCCTTTAGTGGATGAGCAGAGAAACCTAGCGCAGCTGGAAGGATGAGAAAGAATGACCAGGGGCAAAGCTAACCAGGGAAACTGGGTCACAAAAGCCAAGGGAATGAAGATCTAACAACACGAACTGGAAAACTATGAAATTTTAAGGGTCCATTCCACTGCCCACACCTTATAGACTGGGTGCCTGAAACTCTCACTGAGGGATAATTTGTAGTTAAGAAAACATGTAAAACTAAGCTGGAGGGGCAAGGCTGTGCATGAATTTTGACATCAAGGGACGTTTTATTTTAACAATTACCAGTGAAGTGCATAATATGTAAAATAATTTGTATCTTGAATTAGTAACAATAATGTTAATTTGTCGACTGCCTTTTTCTGTTCTATGAATAATACTAGGTACTTCTCATGTATTAAATGAGATTAATGACCATTCAATACTTAAAATAATCATATGGGGCAAATACTGCTTTCTATCTATTTTCCAAACAAAACACACACACACATCCCACATCTCAGGGGCTTGGAATAGTTAAGTGCCCATGGCCGCTCCATTAGTAAGTAGCAGAGCCAGAATTCCACCATGGGTTTATCTGCACACATGACCTGGGCCAGTAGGCATTGTACCGTGCAATATCAAATCCACTGTGTTGTAAATACCCAGTAGTTACACATCCCTCTGTCACTAGAAACTCTTCAGGATGTGTCTCTCTTAGAGCCTTAGCAAGATGCTTATGTATTCTGCTCACTGCAGAGAACACACACACTAGGAACTAAGCTTTGGCTTCTGGTTTTCTGACCAGTTGGTTAACCCCATTTGAGCTTCACCACTCACGGTTTTCTATCTTTTATCCCAAGACAGCTTCAGGAATGCCTTGACATTTGCACGGACTCACTCAAAAATGCGTAGGTAAATAGAAGGTATGAGAAGTATTTGAGGACGCAGACAGATTGCAGTATATCCTCATTTTCAAATGCAATCATTTACACATGCTGTGGGAAGGAAACAAACCCAGGTGTAGCACCCTAAGGCCAGGAGGGTTATACTTTGGAGCTGTCATTTTCCTAGAAACAGAGCACATGGGTTATGGTTTCTCGTCCCTCTGTGAACCTTGCTGAAAACTAGAAAGGACAAACATATTCGTTGTGATGAGCCTGCAAGCTTTCTTCTGCTCTTTTTTCATGTTGATAAGAAACTAAGGAGCAGAGCCCTTGACTTCACTTTTTAGAACTAGAGAAAAGATCGCATCCCTTTGCGATGACTGCCAGCTTGAAGGAGCTCTGAATCACAGCAAGATGGCATTTTATATTTAGTAATTCATTTCCTGCTCAGATCAAGGTGACAAATCTTGTGCAGAATAGCTCCCCATGACTCACATCAGCTTTATAAGATTTGGGTAACAAAGTTTGACAAAGCATTATCAGTCCAGCTTCGCGGGTGTGCACAATTTATCTGGGGCATTAGTAAGATACACCGCCTTCCTCTGGGTGGAATGTCATCATCAGTCTTCCCTGCAGCACATCCCACTAAAGGAGAGGACATTTTGCAGACTCGACTGAGCACTTGTGAGCCAAATCAAATGCAGCATTTCTTGATTTTGCCACATCTGGGCATCTTAGGATGGATTCAAGGTATAGGGCAAAGGTCATGATGTGCATGAGGAGTTTACTGCCAGCAGCATTTATGCATGTGCAGGAGGCTGAGGCACTGCTGTTTAGAAGGCTCAGGGTTATCCCGTTCTCATTTTCCATGACTAGAACTTGGAATTTAGCCCATCACTGTCCTGCTGTGAAACAGCCCCTTTCTGGTTGGTTGTGCCAAAACTAACCGCTGTTCTTAATTAGTTAACTGATTTTTTTCAACCAAAATTCATTCAGACCACAGAGTAAGCAGTTGGGTATGATGCTGGATAGAGTGTGGTCCCACAGCCTTGTGGAGAAATCTACAATATTAACAATTACACTTTGATTCTATGTAGATTGAGATTGGCACGTGGGACCACACGAAAGAGGCTGAATGATCTTGTGTGTACGTGGGTCTGGTCTAATCTAGAGAGGAGCAGGCATTTGGTTTGCACAGCGCAGGAATTAAAGCAGAGATGCAGGAGTCAGGGAGGGCTGGGCTTCAGTCTTAGGTCAGCCACCTTGGACAGGGTGTCTGCCTTTCTGGGCCTCAGTTTTCTCACCCATAAAAGGGGATAAGACAGCACAGCGATCCTCCTCTCGGCAGTAATGGGAACATTCACTGAGGCCATGTGTGGGGAGCACTTAGCAGTGTGTCCAGAAGAAAGCTGTGCTCAAGATGTGCCTTCTGAGTGAGTAAACAAGTGTCCACCCGGCCAGACACAGTCGTGTCATTCCCCGGCTAAGCAGAAGCCAAGGGAATGGATGGGCTTGGACACAGAGCATGGGACCTGCGTACTGGGTAAGCAACTCCCTGCTCTCTGTGTGTTCACACACAGTCTCGGCTCAATGAGATGTCTCCTCCGGGTCCTTACCCTCCTGTCTCTCCCCATCCCCTCCACCATTACCCGTGCCACCATCTGTTTCTCGCCTGGGTCAGTTAACAATGATTTTACTAGAAAATAAAAACAACTCAAGTGATAGGACTTGATTTCTTTGTCTCTCATGCAACTCTGCTGTGTTGGTGGCCATTAAGGAAGCAGCTCCTACCAGCTCCCTGTTTATCCTCATGTCACATGAGGGCTGCTGCATCTACAAGCTTGATGTCTACATCTCAGGCAAGAAGAAAAGGGAAAGGTTGCAGGAGCAAAGGAGTGAATGAAGGGCATGCTGGTGAGTCTCTCTCAAAAAGTTCCACCTAGGACTTTTCCCATTTCACTGGGCAGACTGGGCCACCTAGCCAGCGCTGTCTACAAGGGGTTCTGGAAAGGAAGGCAGAGGGAAATGGAGTTGGGGGTGACTTTGGGGTTGCCCAGACATGTGTATGCAGTACTAGCTATCCTTCAGGTCCTAATTCAACTACCACTGGTCCCATGAGATGTCTCTTGACAAGGCCTTCTTCCCTGTTGCCCCATCCTGTGAATGGTCACAGCATTTGTGCTCTGTTCCCAATGTTTTAACCCTAACATTGTGGGTGCTATTCTGAGTTTATCACTTCACAGGTTGCAAGGAACTTTTCCCTGCGACCTCCTGTTTGACTCCATCAACCATCCCATGAGGTATGCTTCCTGTCTGAGGGTCCAAGAGGGGAACTGACCCAACCCGACGCACCAAGATGGTGATCTGAAGCCAGAAGTAGGAAGTTTTGTCCTAGCTCAGGAATATCTTGGAATCAGGTGGAACAGGATCTCAATGTTAGTTTGGCCCCTCATTAGCTGCATTAACCTGGCAAGTTCCTGAAACTCTGAGCCTCAATTTTATTATCTGTAAAATGGGGATAAAAACAGATGCCATTGGAGACTGTTACAGGGATTAAGTGTATGTACTTACAGTATAAGTAATGTACTTAGCAAAATCCTTGACCTGTAGTTAAGTCATCAAAATATGGTAACTATTATTATTCTTACTGGCTGTGTGACCTTAGGCAAGACAAGCAAGCCATTTGGGAGTCAGTATCTGGTCTCTAAAATAGAGAGATGGTTGAAGATTATACAACAAAGCATGTGGGAACCGCCAGAGCCTGTATTTGTTGATCAAGAAATATCTGTATAATACCATTAAGTAACTGAATGAATAATTATCCACTGATCCTTGATGAATCTAAGTTCTCTGTTATATCAAGGTCAAGAAATCTGGAATATTTTCATCAGTAAAGTACGAGCTGTGATGATGACTTGCTGAGTATGTGTTCTGAGCCAGATGCCATGTGCAGGGGTGTCATGACCCTATTTTGCAGATGACGAAACTGAGAATATGAATGTTCAAAAGACCTGCCCAGGTCTCTCAGCTCGGGCTAGACTCCAGATTTATCTAACTGCCTACTTCACACTCTCCCTGGGCTACCCCACTGCCTTCCCACGCTGAGGGAAGGTAGATGAGAGATTTCAGCCTCAATGCTTTGAACAGGTGAGCAGATACAGGAACAGAGCATGGGATGGAAGGAAATCAGTGGAGTTTAAGAGCACGGGTGCCAAGCACTGCACTGTCCACTTCATGTGGTTGACCGTGAGAGACTGGAGTCCCAAGATGTAAGTGCTCTGCTCAGCTCATCCTGCAATGCCACGAATGGCACAGGACTGAACTCAGAGCCCAGAGCCCTGAGTACCCAGGATGGGTCTCTTTCCAACAGGCCCTTCAGAAATGAGCCAGACCAGCAGCTGGTGCCCAGAAAATATCTCTTCAGCTCTGTTCAAGAGGAGACAGGTAGCTGTTTGTAAAGAGTTTGCAGCTGGGACCCCAGAATTGGATGGGCAATTAGGAACAGGAATGCTAAGGTCCCTCAGTGCCCAAATGCTATGCTTCTATGGAAGGAGATAATGGGCTTTTCTTTCTTTCCTTTTCTAAAAGACGATTTGAGTTCATTCATCAGCCAATATTTATTAAGGCCCTACGATGTGCCGACCATGCTGGAAGGCACAGGGGAGGCCATCATGCCAGAAAGGGGCCTAGTTCTTGCTTTCGTGGCCCTAGAGTCTAGCAGAGAAAGACTAACAGCGAACAAGCTGGCACAATAAGCATGCCGTCACAAATGGAAGAGAAGTATTAGGGAGGAAGTCCACCTCACAGGGACAGAAGTGAAGGCCCGGAAGGACTCCCCTGAGGTGTGACGTGCAGCAGAGACCTGAGGACTGAGGAGAACCAGGCACACTTATTTTCTTTTCAATCACTAGGCTGCTCCGAAATCGAACAGATAAATACATGTGGTTCAGCAACTGACAGGGTGGAGGTCAGCTGTCAGGAAGGCAGGCAGTGGGATGGCATGGAGGTTCCTGTGGTCAGGGTTCTCACCTGGCCCTGGTCAGCTTGCTCATTACACACGTGTGGGCAGTACATTGTTACTGACTCTATATAAAGAGCTCTGCCCAGTGCTCTGGGCTGCACGGCTGCAGGAGAGCAGAGGCTGGAGTGGTGGCAGCGCCGGGGACAGAGACTGAGACCGCTGTGGGGGCGGGGAGGCCCAGAGGCAGAGACCAGCTTGCTGCACGCAGACTCGCTCTGAGTGGACGGGATTCTAGTGATTGGCCTGCCACCGTGGGAATAAAGTTGGGTATAACTGTTTCACCCCAAGAACGTTCCACTGTCATTTTTTTGGTCTCACTGAATCCATAGTGAACTTGCCCGGGGCTGAAACCCATGGGCAACAGAGATGGCTCTTTGGCAGAGAATCCCTGCTTCCTGCTGGGCCTTCAGGGAGACCAGGCAGGAATGTCCTGGAGAGGACTGGCACGTCTGAGCCCCTGAGAAAGGAGGGCACCACTCGGCCAGGCCCTCTCCAACCAGCTCTGGCTGCTCCGTCCACCAGCTTACACAGCACCCTGTGCTAACCCTCCCATAGCCCTGATCCTAAGATACTGCACAGCTTTCTGCCACCTCTGTGTCCCTGTATGGAGAGGGTTTCTCACATGTAGGGGCTTTTTAAATTCATTCAACAAGCCTGCACTGAGTAGCTCCTACCACCACCACCACCACCATCATCTCCTTCCGCATCCCCAGTAAATACATCATCCCAATAAATTCCCATCATGACAGCAACAAAGGGCTAAAACATCTTCATACGGTATCTCCTTTGAGGCTTACAGTAAGGCAGTGATGAAAACATTGTGCTGATTTTTCCCGCTTTACAGAGGAGCAGATGAAGTTCAGATCTTGCTATACGATAAGTAATGGCAGAGTTGACATTTGCACTCAAGCCTGACTCCAAATCAGATCCTCTAGGCCTTAGAGAGGACCACTGTCCCTGCACACAGTGCCTGTCTTTGCAGCTACTGGACATACAGTGTCCGTACCGACCGCAGCAGCCCCAGCAATAATGCGTCCCAAACACTGAGTAAGTCAGGCTCTGCTCTGCGCGATTTACATGCGTGAGTCACCGGATTTCAGGAAACTCCATAAGAGACTGGTATTTATCATAAATATGTCTCCATGTTTTCCCTGAACTAGCTAAGAGAAGTGTGAAGAACCCTCTCAGAGTCACATAGCTAGCACACAGCCACCCTGGTGTTCTAGCTCCTTTCTTCTCTTGACACTGTCTCTTTCTAGGTGTTCACATGGAATGTCCTCATTTTAAGGTTAGGAATGAGGAAATCTTTCTCGGGGACAGCAGTTAGGAGCACGGACTCTGGAGCCAGATGGCTGTAGTCAAAGGCTGGGCCCTGCCACTTAGTTGCTGTGTGACCTCTACCAGTTATTTAGCCTCTCTGTACCTCAATTTTCTCGTCTATAAAATGGAAACAATTGTAACCCACTTCACTGCATTTTTGGACATTTAAATGACTTACTATATGCAAGGCACATTCAATGTAATATTATTATTGTTTTCCTACTAGGATGGAAGATCCATGAGGTCAAGAACTGTGTTTTGTTCATTGCTGTATCCCTAATGCTTACAGGAACACCTGGCGTAACATCTGATGAATAAATAATAGAATACAATGCAATAAAATACCATGCAATACAAAATAAAGGAATCCAATTGTAATTACTGATCTGTTTGTCTTCCCATCCAGCCTCTGCTCCTGCAAAGTAAATGCCTTTTCCATTGGCTTGATGAATGAACAACTGAATGAATGAATGAGTGAGTGACTAAAGGAAGGGTGCTGTAAATCAAGGTGAGCATTGGTAGAATTGTTTGCTGGCCTAGCCTGCACCTACTAAACCCTTTGGGTGTTTGCGTGTGAGGAGCCTCCCCTGGCAGCTCCCAGAGGCTGGCGTGGGCTTGCTGTCAGTGGTCTCCGCTGCCTGAAATGTCACAAGGCCATGCAGCTGGCAGGAGGTGGGCTTTTCAGGACAACTGGACCTTCAGGACAACTGCTCTGTTACACATAGTGATATGACTGCACACTGCCCCTCAGCTGCTCACCATCCCCTGTGCAGGAGCTTGGACTTTCTGGGACCTTTGCCCCAACTTTTCAGGGGCTACCTTTGCACCGACATGCCACGGGCCTGTCCTCTGTGTTCAAGGTGATTGCCTTACAGCTGCAGATGCAGCTCCCTGTTTGCCCTCCTCGAACCTTCCACTCTCCCAGTCTTTGCAGCAAACGGGATCATTTCATGCAGTAGGAGACAGCAGGGTGCAGGGTAGGGGCAGGTGGAAGGTGGACCCTGGAAATGGGATTTGCAGGCTTCCCGTGTGAGGGCAGAGGAGGTGGAGGGAACACTCAAGCAGGTAACAGGGGACAAGGAGAGGTCTCTGTGTCGATTGATTCTGAACGGCTGGAAAATCATTACAACTGCATGGTGGCTCCCTCCGCGCCCCCTGCCCCCCACCTGATTTAATGTGTATGTGTTTTTCCAGCATTTTTCACACCAGAAACTTCAAGACAGACATTTGGATCTTGAGATGTGAGCATATTGCTCACCACTCCTGCCCTGTGGGGCCCAAGATGAGCAGACCAGCCACGGAGGAGACTCCATCCCACCACTTGGCGCCCAGTGCCCCTGGATTTGTCTCAGCCGCGCCTCTCCTGCACACCTTTCTCAAGCTCTCTGCCCTGGGCCTCTCTGCAGTGCATGACATTCCTGAACGTTCCCAGCCCTGCGTCCCACTCAGTTGGTGTATTTCTCCTTCTGACACTCTGGGTCGTTCATTCTCTGTGTGCCTCTTCTTCTCCTTCCCAAGTTTCTCACCTGCCTTATTCTTTCCCTGCCATTACCTTTCCTCTCCTTTCCCATTCTCTGTATCTCCCTTTGGTCTCTGGATGTCTGTATCTCATTCATTTTCTCACTAATGGATTCATGGAGCAGATGTCCATTTGGCACCTGCTACTGGCTATCACTCCAGTAGGCCCTGGGGATATAGTGGAGTCTTTATACATAACAGGAAAGACAGTATTGGATCTATAATTAGCACCCCTTCTCCCCTCCTCCCAGCTCAGGGATCCTGTTTTCCTAGATCCGTGTGGGGTAATGTAAAGACCATGATCCTTAGTCACACAGACTTGGACTTGAACCTGAGGTCTTCACCCATAAACTCTAACCCTGGGTAAGGCTCTTGACCCACCTAAACTTTTCTCTCCTCAATTTTGTACAGACAGTATTTGGAATATTGTGGGTGCTTAATCAATCTAAGTCACCACCCCTTCTCTTCATCTCCACTCTGCTTCAAATCAACAAAGACTAGCTGGTTGCCTACATTATGACAGACATTGCAATACATATTATGAACTCAGCAAAGTTACCTTTTACTTTCCAGGATCTTACATTCCAGTGGAAAAGAGAGATTGTGAGTAAATTATATGGTAACCCAAGTATAATCTGTGTCACAGGTAGTCCAGCACTGTAAAAAGTCACAGTGAAAGAAGCCCAGTCCAGCCACAAAGTATCATTTTCAAAAACAATGCCAAGGGTTTCTTGTCTTTTGAGGAACTTTGACAGAGACGCAGTTTGTAATCCGCATCAGCCTTTCACACATGTTCTCGAACCCCCGTCCACCCAGACTCGGCACCTACCTCAGAATCTCTCTCCTGCGCCTTCCCTCCAGCATCACCTTGAAGCTCCAAGGCCACGTAGCTTTCCCTCATCACCCTCCTCTCTTGATTCCCACGCTGTTTAGTATAAAAATAGGTTCCACCTCTTTGTCTATTCATCTCTCATACTGAGATTTTGTTTTTCACCTATTCTTCTTACTTGACATTAACAATTCCTTGTAATTAATCTGGCAAGTACTTGCTTTTAATTAAGAAAAACATTGACTACTGTGGTCATTGCATTAGTGAATCCTGCCGCTGTGATAATGCCAAGAGAATGTGCATTTGCTAATCACTTCTAATAGTTAACAACTCCCCAGAATATGTCATCTTCACCCACATTGTCCTGCAAAACTTAGAAGCTCCTCAGGGTTTAAGCCTGGTGTACTGAGCGGCACCCATTTACCTCCTCCTTCTTACCAGAATGGTAAGTAACCCACCCAAACTGCGGACAACTATGCCATGGATGGAGGTACGTTTCTTCTCTCTACCTCTGTGGATGGGCAAGGAAAGCACATGGCTTCAGCTGCAAAGAGATGCTGCCCTGATGGCAACATTTTGAGAGGAAGGCAGAAAATCATAAGGAAATGAGCAGAAACTGATGACCCCACGCCTGGGCTCACATTTCTTCTTGACTTCCTGCCCAGACAGTTGCTTATTTTTCAAGTCACAGCAGTAAACTGATAACAGCAGTTAACTATAAGATTAGGGGTGATTTAAATTTCTTCTTGACAAGTGTGTATTTTCCATGTTTCAGGCACTAAGCATGTGGTTTTAAAAAAAATGAAACCAGGAAGAAAAACATTCATAAGAAAGAAGCATTTTCTATGCACAACTTCAAACTTGGAAGCACATCTGAGGCAGGGCAGGGCTGGCTGCTGCTGATGTCATCATGGCTGGTTACAGGGAGTGACATCACCGTTGACTTTGGAAAGGGTTCTGGGATCCAAAAAGCAAAAACAAAGGCTCCATCGAGTAATGCTCTGGAATTAAAAATGACCACAAGCAACAGCTGCCTTTGGAGCGAAGGCCTGGAGAGAACGGATTCATCTTAAATTAGATCAGGGAGTGAAAGGCCCTGCAGAGGGTCCCCACGAGGTCCACTTACCATGGGTCTGGGCAGGTAACTAAGTAAACACTTATCTTGAACGAACAGGAACTACGAACACACACATTTGGTTCTAGGACATTGGGAGGAGCAGTGACTGGAGTTCAGTTGGGCCTCTCACCAGACTGCCACCAGCCCAGCCCTGTGCCTTCTGGCCTGAGTTAAGGGTGGGGGGCTATTGCCCAAAACACTGCCACACTGGAAGCCTGAAGCGGGGGGTGGGAGTGGGGAGGGTACGCAACAGTCCGGGGAGGGCTTCCTACGCTTGAGCAGAGAGCCTGCCTGCTTGGGTGAGGCCTCTGAGGTGCCCAAGCTGCCAGCTAAAGGGAGGGGCTAGGCTCCTCCCGGCCCTTAGCAGACGTTCCTGTCAGGTCCCAGGCATCAGGTAGCAAAAACCACAGCAAGAAAGGCAACCAATAGGCCTGCTCATGAGCTCGCAGGGACTGCTGCCCCCAGTGAGCTCCCAGGAATGACCAAAATCCTGCTCATGCAAGAGGCTGACAGTTGCTACTGGTGGTTAAATATGTAAACACACTTTGTCCACTTTGGTAGAAAAATTAGGCACCGTCTGTTGTGTTTGTTAATTTTTTCCTTCTGGACCCCCACTTCCTGGGGAGAATTGATCCTTGATCCTCCTGTCCGCTCTGCTGTCTGTCTCCAGCTCCTGCCCTCTCTGGGCAGAGGGAGGGAACAGAAGTGGGGGCGCTGGGCAATACCATGTCCTTTGAGACCACTGAGACCCAAGCAGGGCTGATCAGCACTTTTCTATGAAAAACAATATATAGATACTGAGAAATAAAGAGTCTTCATTTTTCTGGTATCATGGACTATAAAAACTGAGGTGTGATGTCTACAGAAGGTGTCTTTTCTACTCCACATGGGGAAACAGCAAAATGCTGTTAGAAACATGCCATCATCCAAGCACCTTGATCAGGATGTCTCGCTAGCACATTTCTATCTCGGATTTTCTTCCGCTTTAAGTCTTCCTCTCCCTCCCTCCCTCCCTCCCTCCCTCCCTCCCTCCCTCCCTTCCTTCCTTCCTTCCTTCCTTCCTTCCTTCCTTCCTTCCTTCCTTCCTTCCTTCCTCCCTCCCTCCCTCCCTCCCTCCCTTCCTTCCTTCCTTCCTTCCTTCCTCCCTTTTAGTTTTGTTCTTTGGAAAGGGTTCTATTTAACCAGGGATTCATGCTTGGAAGCAGCAGGTCCTATAATGCATGTTTTAAAGGGTCATGTGGGGCGTAGGGTGTGGGGAATTCTTTGTTGCGCTAGGGAATCTGGTAGCCCCTCTCATGCAGTAGTAATGGAGCAGTCGGTTAAATTGTTAGAGTGAGTATCTTAAGCTTCAGACCCCAAACTTCTGACACCAGAATTCAGGGAACTCAGCAGAAAATATCAGAATAGTGGAAAAGATTGGAATAACTCTCAACCTTCAGAGTTTCACCAGAGTTAAGGGAAAACCTTCCATCCAAACCAGTTCTTTGAAAGGAAAGAAATGGTAGGCATATGTTTAGAGGCATTTCCTGCCTCTGGCAGCTGCCTAAAATCACTGTGAATCAGATTTAGGAGGCTTTGCTTAGTTACTGGGCTGAATATCTCTTGTTTGTCCCTCTATATGCAAGCTACCTTATCTATACTGACCTTTGCCCTAATGGCTTACATATCACAGGACCTGATACCCTTTGGCTTTCTGCTGAGCTGGCCAATGAGTCTTGTGAGAGGCTTTAGGTGAGGGAAGAGCATGTGGGCAAAATATTTATCCTCTGGTTCACCCCATGCGATTGCCTCTGGCTGGCTGTGTCTTAATAGAATGCCATGGTGCCTCTCAGAACAGCTGATTCTATGGAAATCACCCTCCTTCCTTCCCTAGTTTCTGGAACCATAAGATGCTTCAAGCTCATTTTGTATATTCCATTCCCTAGTACTACAGATCTATAGAAATATATAGATCAATTATGGATGCTACAACTGGATCAATGGTATTCTTTCAACCCATGAACTTGATATATCCCTCCATTCATTTGAGTCTCCATAGTTCATGTCAATAATGTTTTGTAGTTCTGTGTGCAGGGGTCTTGTCCATCTTTAATTAGATTTATTTGTAAATATCGGAAGCATTTTAGTTTTTATATATGCATAAATTTAATTTTTTATTGCTCATTGCTGGCATATAGAAATACTAATTTGTAGCTAGTTATTAATTATAATAGTTATCCACATTCTTTGTTTAGGTACTGGGCTGAATATCTCTTGTTTGTCTCTCTAGATACAAGCTACTGTTATCTACACTGACCTTTGCCCTAATGGCTTACATATCACAGGACCTGATACCCTTTGGCTTTCTGCTGAGCTGGCCAGTGAGTCTTGTGAGAGGCTTTAGGTGAGGGAAGAGCATGTGGGCAGAATATGTATCCTCTGGTTCACCCCATGGGATTGCCTCTGGCTGGCTGTGCCTTTTTTTTTTTTTTGGTATCATTAATCTACAATTAGATGAAGGACATTATGATTACTAGGCTCCCCCCTTTACCAAGTCCCCCCCACATGCCCCTTCACAGTCACTGTCCATCAGCGTAGGAAGATGTCGTAAAGTCACTACTTGTCTTCTCTGTGTTGCACAGCCCTCCCCGTGCCCCCCACGCACTATACATGCTAATCATAATGCCTGCTTTCTTTTTCCCCACCCTTGTCCCTCCCTTCCCACCCATCCTCCCCAGTCCCTCTCCCTTTGGTACCTGTTAGTCCATTCTTGGGTTCTGTGATTCTGCTGCTGTTTTGTTTCTTCAGTTTTCCTTTGTTCTTATACTCCACATATGAGTGAAATCATTTGGTACTTGTCTTTCTCCACCTGGCTTATTTCACTGAGCATAATACCCTCTAGATCCATCCATGTTGTTGCAAATGGTAGGATCTGTTTTTTTCTTATGGCTGAGAAATATTCCATTGTGAATATGTACCACATCTTCTTTATCTATTCATCTACTGATGGACATTTAGGTTGCTTCCATATCTTGGCTATTGTAAATAGTGCAGTGGTAAACATAGGGGTGCATCTATCTTTTTCAAACTGGAGTGCTGCATTCTTAGGGTAAATTCCTAGAAGTGGAATTCCTGGGTTAAATGGTATTTCTATTTTGAGTTTTTTGAGGAGCCTCCATACTGCTTTCCACAATGGTTGAACTAATTTACATTCCCACCAGCAGTGTAGGAGGGTTCCCCTTTCTCCACAACCTCGCCAACATTTGTTGTTGTTTGTCTTTTGGATGGTAGCCATCCTTACTGGTGTGAGGTGATATCTCATTGTGGTTTTAATTTGCATTTCTCTAATAACTAGCGATGTGGAGCACCTTTTCATGTGTCTGTTGGCCATCTGTATTTCTTCTTTAGAGAACTGTCTATTCAGCTCCTCTGCCCATTTTTTAATTGGATTATTTGCTTTTTGTTTGTTGAGGTGTGTGAGCTCTTTATATATTTTGGATGTCAACCCTTTATCAGATCTGTCATTTATGAATATATTCTCCCATACTGTAGGATACCTTTTTGTTCTATTGATGGTGTCCTTTGCTTTACAGAAGCTTTTTAGCTTGATATAGTCCCACTTGTTCATTTTTGCTTTTGTTTCCCTTGCCCGGGGAGATATGTTCATGAAGAAGTCACTCATGTTTATATCCACGAGATTTTTGCCTATGTTTTTTTCTAAGAGTTTTATGGCTTCATGACTTACATTCAGGTCTTTGATCCATTTTGAGTTTACTTTTATGTGTGGGGTTAGACAGTGATCCAGTTTCATTCTCTTACATGTAGCTGTCCAGTTTTACCAGCACCATCTGTTGAAGAGACTGTCATTTCCCCATTGTATGTCCATGGCTCCTTTATCGAATATTAGTTGACCATATATGTTTGGGTTAATGTCTGGAGTCTCTATTCTGTTCCGCTGGTCTGTGGCTCTGCTCTTGTGCCAGTACCAAATTGTCTTGATTACTGTGGCTTTGTAGTAGAGCTTGAAGTTGGGGAGCGAGATCCCCCCCCACTTTATTCTTCCTTCTCAGGATTGCTTTGGCTATTCGGGGTCTTTGGTGTTTCCATATGAATTTTTGAACTATTTGTTCCAGTTCATTGAAGAATGTTGTTGGTAATTTGATAGAGATTGCATCGAATCTGTATATTGCTTTGGGCAGGATGGCCATTCTGATGATATTAATTCTTCCTAGCCAGGAGCATGGGATGAGTTTCCATTTGTTAGTGTCCCCTTTAATTTCTCTTATGAGTGTCTAGTAGTTTTCAGGCTATAGGTCTTTCACTTCTTTGGTTAGGTTTATTCCTAGGTATTTTATTCTTTTTGATGCTATTGTGAATGGAATTGTTTTCCTGATTTCTCTTTCTATTAGTTCATTGTTAGTGTATAGGAAAGCTACAGATTTCTGTGTTTAATTTTGTATCCTGCAACTTTGCTGAAGTCCGATATTAGTTCTAGTAGTTTTGGAGTGGAGTCTTTAGTGTTTTTTATGTACAATATCATATCATCTGCAAATAGTGACAGTTTGACTTCTTCTTTACCAATCTGGATTCCTTGTATTTGTTTGTTTTGTCTAATTGCCATGGCTAGGACCTCCAGTACTATGTTGAATAACGGTGGGAGAGTGGGCATCCCTGTCTTGTTTCCGATCTCAGAGGAAAAACTTTCAGCTTCTCGCTGTTCAGTATAATGTTGGCTGTGTGTTTATCATATATGGCCTTTATTATGTTGAGGTACTTGCCCTCTATGCCCATTTTGTTGAGAGTTTTTATCATGAACGGATGTTGAATTTTGTCGAATGTTTTTTCAGCATCTATGGAAATGATCATGTGGTTTTTGTCCTTCCTTTTGTTGATGTGGTGGATGATGTTGGTGGATTTTCGAATGTTGTACCATCCTTGCATCCCTGGGATGAATCCCACTTGGTCATGGTGTATGATCCTTTTGATGTATTTTTGAATTCGGTTTGCTAATATTTTGTTGAGTATTTTTGCATCTATATTCATCAGGGATATTGGTCTGTAGTTTTCTTTTTGGTGGGGTCTTTGCCTGGTTTTGGTATTAGGGTGATATTGGCTTCGTAGAATGAGTTTGGGAGTATCCCCTTCTCTATTTTTTGGAAAAATTTAAGGAGAATGGGTATTATGTCTTCTCTGTATGTCTGATAAAATTCTGAGGTAAATCCATCTTGTCAGGGGGTTTTGTTCTTGGGTAGTTTTTTGATTACCGCTTCAATTTCGTCATTGGTAATTGTTCTGTTTAGATTTTCTGTTTCTTTCTGGGTCAGTCTTGGAAGGTTGTATTTTCCTAGGAAGTTATCCATGTCTTCTAGGTTTTCCAGCTTGTTAGCATATAGGTTTTCATAGTATTCTCTAATAATTCTTTGTATTTCTGTGGGGTCCATCGTGATATTTCCTTTCTTGTTTCTGATTCTGTTGATCTGTGTTGACTCTCTTTTTCTCTTAACAAATCTGGCTAGAGACTTATCAATTTTGTTTATTTTCTCGAAGAACCAGCTCTTGGTTTCATAGATTTTTTTCCATTGTTTTATTCTTCTCAATTTTATTTATTTATTCCCTGATCTTTATTATGTCCCTCTGTCTTGACTGTGTCTTAATAGAATGTCATGGTGCCTCTCAGAACAGCTGATTCTAAGGAAATCACCCTCCTTCCTTCCCTAGTTTCTGGAACCATAAGATGCTTCAAGCTCATTTTGTATATTCCATTCCCTAGTCCTATAAATCTATAGAAATCTGTAGATCAATTATGGATGCTACAACTGGATCAATGGTATTCTTTCAACCCATGAACACAATATTCCCTCCATTCAATTGACTCTCCATAGTTCATGTCAATAATGTTTTGTAGTTTTGTGTGCAGAGGTCTTGTCCATCTTTATTAATTAGAAACATTTTAGTTTTTACATATGCATAAATTTAATTTTTTATTGCTCATTGCTGGCATATAGAAATACTAATTTGTAGCTACTTATTATTATAATAGTTTTCCGCATTCCTTGTTTAGGCACTGGGCTGAATATCTCTTGCTTGTCTCTCTAGATACAAGCTACTGTTATCTACACTGACCTTTGCCCTAATGGCTTACATATCACAGGACCTGATACCCTTTGGCTTTCTGCTGAGCTAGCCAATGAGTCTTGTGAGAGGCTTTAGGTGAGGGAAGAGCATGTGGGCAGAATATGTATCCTCTGGTTCACCCCATGGGATTGCCTCTGGCTGACTGTGTCTTAATAGAATGTCATGGTGCCTCTCAGAACAGCTGATTCTACGGAAATCATCCTTCCTTCCTTCCTTCCTTCCTTCCTTCCTTCCTTCCTTCCTTCCTCCCTCCCTCCCTCCCTCCCTCCTTCCTTCCTTCCTTCCTTCCTTCCTTCCTCCCTCCCTCCCTTTTGGTTTGTTCTTTGGAAAGGGTTCTATTTAACCAGGGATTCATGCTTGGAAGCAGCAGGCCCTATAATGCATGTTTTAAAGGGTCATGTGGGGCGTAGGGTGTGGGGAATTCTTTGTTGCACTAGGGAATCTGGTAGCCCCTCTCATGCAGGAGTAATGGAGCAGTCAGTTAAATTGTTAGAGTGAGTATCTTAAGCTTCAGACCCCGAACTTTTGACACCAGAATTCAGGGAACTCAGCAGAAAATATCAGAATAGTGGAAAAGATTGGAATAACTCTCAACCTTCAGAGTTTCACCAGAGTTAAGGGAAAACCTTCCATCCAAACCAGTTCTTTGAAAGGAAAGAAATGGTAGGCATCTGTTTAGAGGCATTTCCTGCCTCTGGCAGCTGCCTAAGATCACTGTGAATCAGATTTAGGAGGCTTGTGAACTTGCCAGTTCCCAGTTCCTTACCCCGATAAGGCTGGGGAAGCGGTGACATACAACGGAAAGAGGAGTGCGGCCCAGAAGGGGTTGGAATATTGGGGCAACTTGACGCCTTGTCCTTCAGAAACTCGCTTCTGGACTCTCCCTTCACAGCTCAGGGCAGGGGGCAGATGGCCGCGTCCTGTCTGCTGCTGCCTGTCTGCTCACGCCTGCCACCAAGTGGAAGCCATTTAGCTGAGCACTGCGGGAATGGGCAGAGCTTTGAGACCCAATAGTAAGTAACAGGAACACCCAGGGTGTATCCAGACTCGTGGACTCTGACTCAGAAAGCTCTTGCCTTTGGTTACGAGCCAGCAGTGTTCCCAGAAATTGAACCAACCAACAGATGACCAGGATTTGGGGGGAGTTATATGCAGGCGGAAGTTGAGTCCTGCCTGGCAAATGAAGGGCTGTGGTCCCTCAACTCCCCAGGCCTCCGAGGCAATACGAAGTGGGCTGCTAAGTGACTGCAGGCCTGGGAGGGGAATCCTCCCCCGAGCTTGACTCACATGGGGCTGTGCAAAACAGTGGACACAACCCAGAACTGGACGGGTCAGGCTGGCTGACTAGGAAATTCCCTAAACTGATTAAACGACTGGTTCTCCCTGCTCTGCCTGACAGAAAGGTTGTGCAAATGTAGGCCATCCCTCCACTCCCCAGCCCCCACCTTCTTTCTACCAAAGTGAAAACAGTGCCAACCTCATTATTTCCCAGTTCCTCCGCTGTTGTACCCTGGGTGTGTCAAGAGTCGTTAACAATTACTGCTAATACTGCGTATTGATAGACCTCAAAAGATGTACCTGAATAGAACTACCAGGCATTCAATGAGAAAATGTGGACTTGGAAGTAGACGGGCTGACTGAAAGTATTTTGGGGTTGTCTGTCTTTGGGGAGGAAGGGGTATATTTTCATGCATATATGCATAATTCTCTTTTCTAAGAAGAGAAGGGAATGTTTCTGGAACATATGTGAAGAAGGGTACAGGTACATGCAGGACAACCTAGGGCTGGACTGCAGCAGCCGCGGCCCCTCTGTTCTCCTTAGGTTATGATTCTTCCTCCACATCCTGTGTGTTGACACTGGGGCTGTTGATCACAGACACTCCTTCTTTAGTTACGAGGTGTTTCAATGATCTGTTCCTGTGTAACTGATGATCCCAAAATGTAGTGGCTGAAACAGAAATTTCCCATGTCCCATAGCTCAGCTCGGGTTGCTGCTTCATGTGGATCCTGTGGTTTCATTCTCCGGGAACTCATCACGGGTGGGGAGGGCTCAGACAAAGGGGTGGAGATAGAGGCTACGAAGCCTTTGAATGCTTAGTCCCTAAAGTCACCCAGTGTCACTTTCACTGCATCCTTTTGGTCAAAATGAATCACAAGGCCAGCTCAGATTCAAAGAGAAGGGACACGGACTGCCCCTCCTTGAAGGGAACAAGGATAAGAGAGATGTTGATAGACCCGTTTGCTGATAATTTACTACATTTGCCCCCAAGCCACAAGTGTTCATGTCTCTCATGTGTGCAAAACACCCTCAGACTCTCCCAAGACCCGCAAAGACCCATCTAATCATAGTATCAGGCTCCAAGTCCAAAATCTTACTATCCAATAAGGTTCAGATGCAGATTAAGTTTCTTAAGTGTTATTTCTTGAGCAGAATTTCTCAGATTCAACTCTTATTGATCCATAGGACTGTGGTCTAAAAAGTCACTCATTTTCCTCTTGGCTGCGCAGTTAGAGAACGGATCAGTCATATTTCCATTGGCGTAGAGCCGGAACACGGGGACGCCAGGATTAAATTCAGGTCTGAGTGTAAAGGCCGTGCTCTTTCAGCTGAGGAGTGTTACACAAGGCATGGCGGTAGGGAGACTAATATTAATTACAATATTGAAATAGAATTGTAGTGATTTAAAAGTACAGAAAAATGTCAAGTTTTCTCCTGCTCTCATTCTGTAGGAGGCACCTTACATTTTCCCTTCAAAGTAGAATAAAAATTTATAGCTTTGGACGATCAGATTTTGTTGACCTATATGGCTCAAGATGATTTTTCTTTGTTCTTTTGTTTGTCCCAATTTTCTTTGCAGTACTATTTTCTTTGCAGTACCACTGTTATTTCCAGAAATCTGCCAGAATGAATTCCCCTGGGACATAAAATGTATTTAACTTGAAGTTTTAGTTGGATAACTTAAAAGTTAAAAAGCTGAACTCATGAACTGGTTTATAAATTTTGGGATATCAGTGATTAAGATAAGGCCTCTGAACAAGTCGGCATTAGGGACTCTGATCCCACCCCGTGTACACAGGCTGCCATGGGAAGGGGGAAGCCGTCATCAGGGGTCATGTTAGGACACTTAGTAACAGTTTGTTTTACAAAAGCTCTATAAAGTATCTTCCTCTCAGCTGAACTAGCCCTGGAATGTTACCTAAGTTCCATCTAACCCAACCCAAATGAAGAATAGAACACCCCTGAAATCCCTGAACTCCTCTTAGACCCTTTCCTGCCACATCCTCGCTCTTCCCAGAGGCAAGCACAGTCCTCACTTGTCACGTCACAGATTAGTTCTGCTAGTTGAGGCTTAAAAATTACTGCATAGAAAGTAATAATATGCTACCATTTAATGTACTCAGTTCCTTACCTAAATACCATGATTGTGAGCTTCATCTATGTGGTTGCATGTAGCAATGGTTCCCTTGTTCCCATGGATGTTTTATCCCCCATGATATGGACATATAATGATTTATTGATCCATTTTTCTATAATGGACATTTGGGGGTTGTATTAGGGTTCTCCAGAAAAACAGAACCAGTAAGAGTTGGACAATAGAAAGATGATATAGATAAATGATTGACAGATGATAGATATAGAGAGATGATAGATAGATTGGATAGATACAGATAGATGATGATAGATAGATAGATAGATAGACAGATATAGATAGATAGATATAGATAGATGATAGATAGATATAGATAGATGATAGATATAGATAGATGATAGATATAGATAGATGATAGATGATAGATAGATAGATGATAGTTAGATAGATAGATAGATAGATAGATAGATAGATAGATAGATAGATAGATAGATAGAAGAGGAGAATTCTTACGGGAATTTCACCTGATTATGGAGGCCAAGACATTCCATGAAGTGCCACAAGCAAGCCGGAGAAGAGGAAAGTCAGTGGTGTAATTCATTCCCGATCTGAAGGCCTGAGGTCAGGGGAGCCAATGGTGTCAGTCCTTGTCTGAGTCCAAAGTCTGAGCACTGGTGCAGGGGGCCGATCGTGTAAGTCTCAGTACAAGTCTGAACAGCCAAAAACCAGGAGGGCCAATGTCCTTCCTGCTCTATGCAGGCCTGCAGCTTATGGGGTGATGCCCAGCCACATTGGTGAGGACAGATTCACATATTGATCTCTTCTAGAGAAACCTCACAGGCACACCCAGAAATGCTTTATCATTTACCAGGGCATCCCTTAGCCCCGGCTTGCTGACACATAAATTAACCATCACAGGTGGCTTCCTGTTTGAGGTTTGTCATAGGTTAGATTTCCTATAAGCAGAGCCCAAGACAGGAATTTTTATGTAAGTGATTCATTAAGAGGATGCTCTTAGGAGAAACCAATAAGGAGGTGAGGGGAGCAGGGTGGGGAAAGCTCTTCATCAGGGAGAAGCTAGGCAAGGATGTGGGTTCAGAAAAAGCCCCCTGCCACACACACACACACACACACACACACTGGCCCTCACCCAGTCTGATCCTATGGGGAACTTTGGAGCATAAACTGCACCACGGAAGCTGTCCTGCCTTGAGGTAAAGAACGTAGACTTTGAAGTTCTGCAGCCGTCAGCGCTGGCTCCAGGACCCCTGGATGGCGGGTAAGGGATCAGCTTGCACACAATGCTTGGGAGAGGCAGTCTCCCCACTGCCCAGGACTGGGCTCTGAGAAGAAGCAGGTACAGGTCCCTGGGAGTGGCCCCTGCAGCAGGAAGACAGGATCCTGTGGTCTCGAGGGACACTAACGTTGTCTGCCTCACGGTGCTCTGATGAACAGGACTGGCATAAGCTGGGTGAGGCAGCCAGCGCACAGAAGGAGGGAAGCCCTCACTCTCAGGGTTGTGCCAAGTGCAGTGTGGGCACTTGTATGACCCTGAGAATGAGAGCCTCCTTAAATTTTGCACCCTAGGCAACGCATTTGCCTCCCTGTAGTCCAGGATCTGCTGCCATGAATGCTCTGTAGATGTCTTTTGGTGCATATAGGCATCTGCATCTGCTGGGTATAGACCCTGGAGTGGAAGTGCTAAGCCATGGTGATGTCCAGCCGCAGGAAGTACTGCCTGATGGTTTAGCTGTAGGAGATACTGCCTAGGGCTTTTCCAAAGCTGGTTGTACCAGTGATGTTGTCATACCCTCTGAACAGCAGCATATTGAGATATAATGCAACATATCCTTGGTATTTTCACTCTCTAACATTAGCCACTCTGGTCAAAACTAGTGGAATCTCATGAGTTTAATTTGTATTTCCCTGATGATGAATGATATTGAGGACCTTTCCAGGTCATGGACTATGCATACTTGGTATTCTTGTTTTCGTTCTTTTCTTCCAATCGTGTTGTCTGACTTTTATTGATTTATAGAAATTGTGTGTGTGTGTGTGTGTGTGTGTGTGTGTGTTGTTTATGTGTGTGTAGGCATTATTCTGGTTACAATATAATACAATATCTGGTTAAGATCATATATGTATTTTACATTATCTCCTAGGAATTCTATTACTTACATTTAAGTAGATTTTTAATTTAGAATAGCTTTGGATTTACAGAATAGTTGCAAAGTCAGTGCGGAGGGTTCCTGTATACACCCCCTCCAGTTTCTCCTATTATTGGCATCTCACACTAACATGGTATGTTTGCCACAGCTAATGAATATTGATGCATTACTCTTAACTAAAGTCCAGATGTTTTTTGAATTTCATTAGGTTTTCCCAGTTTTTTATTTTTTGAAGACCTCTTTTTGTTCCAGGATCCCACCCAAGAACCCCATTTCACTTAGTCCTCATGTCGTATGTCTCCTTAGGCAGCTCTGAGCTGTTACAATGCCTTAGACTTTTTGATGAACTTAACAACTTTGAAGAGTATCAGTCAGGTGTTTTGTAGAATGTCTCCAAATTTGGATTTATCTTATATTTTTTGCCAACTTAGACTGGAGCTAGGGAAGAAAGACTATAGAAATGCAGCGTCATTCTCAAAACATAATATCAAGGATACATGTTATCAACCTGATGTCACTGATGGTGTTGACTTCGATCACCTGGCTAGAGTCACCTGCCAGGTTTCTCCACTGCAGAATTACCTCCTCTCTCCCCTTTTCATACGGTCCTCCTTGGAAACCAGTCACCAAACATAGCTCGTAGTATGGGGAGCTGTGCTCCACCTGCTGGGGGGCAAAGCAGCTATGGAAATTATTTACAATTCTTCTGTATGGGAGATTTGTCTCTCCACTCTCCTGTTTATTTATTTTTCAATTATTTATTTACATGGATTCATGGAAGTTTAATTTAGACTTTGGGTTATTTATTCATTTTGTCCCAGCTTTGATCAGTGGTTCTTCCCATTCCCTCTTGTGTCTTTTTGACATGACCTATCCTTTTTTTTTTTTTTTTGAGCACCTCCTTGGTTTCTGGACCTATAAGATGCTTCAAGCTCGTTTTGTATATTCCATTCTCTAGTCCTAGAATCAGTCATTTTTAAGAAGCCCAGACTCCCTTTATTGGAGAATGATATTGACACCGAAGTCTGGATTGTAGGCATATTTGTTGCTATTGGAGCATCATTGCTTCTAGACCTTGTCAGAGGGCAGAGCTGGGAAATATATTGCGTGTACTAACCCGAATATACCTGTATACACCCATATCCATAACTATGTCTGCCTACCCATTAGTATCTATATTAGGCTAAAGATGAGTTCCTACTGCTGCATCAGACATTACTGCCAGACCACATGGTTTGTTCTAGTCTTTCTGCTTATCTAAACTCCAAAAGCGAGAAACCTGGTTTCCACCATCCACCATCCATTTACTTATTTGTTCAATCCCAGTACACCTTTACAGTGGGTTTCAGAATTGTTACACCACATACCCACAAGGAATAATGTATCAACCAGAGTACTGTGCTTACAAGCACTTCCTTTGGCCTTCAGTCTGACAATTTCTATTCCTTCCTAAAGTGTCATAGGACAGCACCTCTCTTCCCCCATCCTATTCAGAGGGGTTAGATCATTCATTAATAATAGAGTTTGATTCTTTGGCCACAGTCTGCATTCCATCTTGAGATCTCCCACCCTCATACTTTTTAAGAATTTGTATACATTAAGATTTACCCTTTGTACTATAAAGTTCCATGCATTTTGACAAATGGATAGAGCCATGTATCCACTACTACATAACCACACAAAATAGTTTCACAGCCCCAAAAGATCACCTGTGCTTCATTCGGTCAACTCTTCCTATCCCTAAGCCCCTGGCAACCACTGATCCATTGCCCATCTTTTCAAAATGTTATATAAATGGCTGTCCATTTTCATTTGCATAATGACAAATGATGTTGAACACCTTTTCATAGGATTATTTGGTATCTTTCTAGCTTTTTTAGTGAGAATCTCATCTTGTCTCTTGCTCATGTTTTAAATTGGGTTATTTGCTTCCTTGTTGAGTTTTAAGACTTCTTTGCATATTCTGTATATAACTCTTATTTCAGACAAGTTATTTTCAATAGTTTCTCCCTGTATGTGGCTTTTCTTTTGTTCTCCTAACATTGTTTTTCACAGAGCAAAAATTTTCAATTTTACTGAAGTCCAACTTACCAGTTTTTCTTTCCTAATAAAGCTAAAATTTAAAATTTACAGTAACTTTTGGTGTTGTATCAAAACTCATCACTAAACCCAAGGTCACACAGATTTTCTCAATGGCTTGTTCTGGACATTCTGTAATTTTGTATTTTATATTTACATTCATGATCCATTTTGAGTGAGAAACTTTCTTTTTTTAAGCTCTTACATTTAGATCTAAAAACCTCATGGAATTGATTTTATCTAGGGGACAAAACAAGGGTCAAAATTCATTTTCCCATAGAATTTTAGTCGATACAGCACTATTTATTGAAAAGATTGTTTATTGCTCCACTACAGTGTCACCGTCATAAATGATGTTTCCTCAACTGACTGGTGTATTTCTGGACTCTATTCTGCTCCATTGATATCTGTGTCTGCCCTTGCACTAATGTCACACTACCATAATGTGGCTTTGTTCTTCCATAAGATTTTCTTGGCTATTTTTTGGCTTGTTGCATTTCCATATAAATTGGAGAATCAGCTTGAAATTTCTATAAAGAAATTTTGAATTCTGATTAGCATAGCATGAAATCTATAGATCAATTATGGATGCTACAAATGGATTAATGGTATTCTTTTCAACCCATGAACATGATATATCCCTCCATTCATTTGAGTCTCCATAGTTCATGTCAATAATGTTTTGTAGTTTTGGTGCAGAGGTCTTGTCCATCTTTAATTAGATTTATTTGTAAATATCAGAAGCATTTTAGTTTTTATATATGCATAAATTTAATTTTTTATTGCTCATTGCTGGCATATAGAAATACTAATTTGTAGCTAGTTATTAATTATAATAGTTTTCCGCATTCCTTGTTTAGGCACTGGGCTGAATATCTCTTGTTTGTCTCTCTAGATACAAGCTACTGTTATCTACACTGACCTTTGCCCTAATGGCTTACATATCACAGGACCTGATACCCTTTGGCTTTCTGCTGAGCTGGCCAATGAGTCTTGTGAGAGGCTTTAGGTGAGGGAAGAGCATGTGGGCAGAATATGTATCCTCTGGTTCACCCCATGGGATTGCCTCTGGCTGGCTGTGTCTTAATAGAATGTCATGGTGCCTCTTCGAACAGCTGATTCTACTGAAATCACTCTCCTGGTTTGCTAAAGCCCTTCCATCCCGTTGTCCCTCTGAACTTAGAGGTGATGAAATCTCTAGTGCTGCCAGGCCTGGGTTCCTTTGCTGTCCCTTGTGGTTCCACCACATTTTGCCTACAATTTTGTAATAGTCCTTTTATAAATAAACTCGAGTTGAATTATTCTAGTTTGTGTGTGTTGTTTCTATTGGGATTCTGACTGAAACAAAAACAGGCTTCTAAAACAGCAAAGAAGACCGTAATTGCAGGGACGGGAAGCCAGAACTTGGTAAGCAGGTCCTTGGGAAATTCAGAACTGCATCATCTCCACTTTTGTTCGTTGGTCCGTACCTCCACCTGTTCTGGCAGCGAGAGAAATACCGGCTGCTGGTTCAGAGTGTACACCACGTCACGCAAGATGGCCCTCATCCTGACAGGATGTTGTTTCCATGTTGACTCCAAGGCCCTCTGACGCCTTTAAAAGGCTATGTCGTTGCTTTGGGGCAATTAGGTTCATTATAAAGCAGTGGATCCCATAGGCATCGTCCATGGTCCTACGTCATCACAGTGGTAATTATTCATTGGTACGAGGTGTCAGCGCAGTGTGTGAGGCACTCAGTGGGTGCTTAGACCGAGTAAAGATCACAGATGGGGAGCAAACTCAAGCCTATAATGGGCATCAGTTCCAGGGAAGACAACTTCCTGCCTTACCAAAATGAATGCAGTTTATCTGAATCAGTCCTTCCAGCTCAAACCGGAAGACCCTTTTAAGAAATAACCGTAAGAAGCCTCAGGTTTAGCTGTTGCTTCTGCTCTAAGCTATGGCAAGAAATAGATGAACCCAGGAGAGGGGATGTCATGCTTCTGAGATTAACTTCTGTCTGCACTGCTGTGAACTTCTGTCCATAAGCCTGTTGAGTAAGCATGGCTATTGTTGGGAAAGGAGGCTGAATGTTTGTCAAAATCCTAGCTTTAGATTATTAAGGGCTTCTTTTCCACAGGCATATTGGTGAATAATTTTAAGGGACACAATTCAAATTTTTGTTATTATTGCAAGCACAGCACAAACTTGATTCACTGATGCAAAAATAATTAATTGGAGGGATAGGAGGCAGCTTATATAATGGAAGAGGATGCTAAAGGCCCAGACATTAGAAGGAATCCAGGCTGGCAGTTAGGGTGACGATATCATTTATCATCTCAAACAGGACACTCTGAAGAGTGACAGGGAGTGCTCTTAATCATTGCACTGTGCCAAGAGGCATGCACTGCAGCATGTGGTCCTGAAGGGCTAGTCTCTCTGGGCTTTCCAATTAGGAAGCTTCGGATCCAGCTGGTTCTCGTCGTTCAGCCCCTTCGCTCAAAATCCGAACTCTAGGGAGAGAGCAGCAAATTGTAGAACTTGGGCATGTGACCACACCTTGGACAGGGGAAGGTAGGAAAACTTGACTCATGGTCTCTGTGAGCCTGATTCCAAGAGCAGAGAAATACCCCATGCTCAGTCTAAAAAAAAAAAAAAATCAAATAAACTCTTACTAGATAAAAAAAAAATTACTAGGAAGGCAAAACAGCAAATGTGTACTTCCCCAAAAGAAGCACATAAGGAACAACTGAGCCCTATGTGATGTATTTTCTTGTAGACAAATTGCATACTTGAAAATTCCATCTATGTTGTCATGCAGTGAAAAGCCCATGGTCATTTAGAGTCAGGAGACTTGGGTAGAAGTCTTAACTCCATCACTTTTTTTTTTTATGATTATTCATTTGATTTTTATACTTGATTTATACGTGAATCCCACACTTCTCCCCCTTTTTTTTTAATGAAATGCTGAAGTGGTAGGTAGATGCACGATAAAGGTAGAAAACATAATTTAGTGCTGTAAGAGGTCAAATGTAGATGATTAGGTCTGTGCCTATAGACTAAGTATTAATCCAAGCTAGACAAGGGCAACAAAACATCCACGGATGCAGAAGATTTCTCTCAAAACAGTTAACCCCATCACTTTTGAGACGGTGTAACCTCATGCAAGATGCTGGACCTCTATCAGGTTCTGTTACTTCACCTTGAACATGGGGCTCAGCTGTTCTGAACCCTGAAGGAAACAATATGTACCCATGCCTCTTGGGGTCTGGCACCCTGCAGATGCTCAGCGACTCATCCTTCAAGCCCCTCCCACCACCCGTAGCGTACTCTTTTCTCAAAAATGTATGGACATTCTTGTAATAGAAATGGAACAGTTCAGGCTTTGGAGATGGATGAAACTGGATCTGATTCGTGATGCTGCTTATAGCTATGTGACCTTGGACAAGTTTCATAACTTCTCCAAGCTTTAATCTCCATAAAAGGGAGAGCAATATCCACTCCTGGGTGTTTTATGAGGTTTAAATGAGATGAGAGTTTGCAAGTGCCTGGTGCCCTCACTGGTACCAGTAGGTGCACAGTGAACACGGTAGAATTAGCATGCTCATTTCTGCCTCATTTCTGGCTCATCAAAGCTGCTTGGTTCTTCCGAGATAAACAAGAACCCCTGCAGCAAAATAAAATGTTCTCAAACCACAGTGCAAATAAGTAATTTGTCAGGAAGTCGTGAGCTAAGGAAGCATGAAAAATGTTCAGGATATCTTCCAGGGGAGAACAGCAGTCTCTGGTGGTTCTGGAGGAGTTTGTGGGAATTGACTACCAGAAGGAGGCTGCGTCTGAGCCGAGAAATGCCTCCCCTTCTTGGATGAGACTGGAATCCAGTGGACTTGTTTTCCTGCTCCCATTTTAATCCAGTTGGCAGTTTGGTTGGGAAGCTTGGGGGAAAAAAAGCAAACTGAGAAAGCTGGCCTGGAAGGAGGTGTGAGTTTATCTACATATCTGTCAGTTTGTATTTGCCTTCAGGAAATTGCTGCCTACTTCTAACCTCAGGTCCTTCATCCGTAAGAGAAATGGGGGCTTCACAGCTTTGGTGAGCATGGTGCGCGGGTGCCACCGCCTCCTGCTTCCCAGTCAGGCTGCATCAGGAGGGCACCTGGGTGCTGCTTCCTGCAGATACCTTGGCCTCCAAACCCTCCTTCCTCTCAGCGGCCACTGTGAAGCAGTCAGCGTGAATGGGTGAAACAAGTCATGCTTCCAGTAGGCGATGGATGACAGCAGCTAATGCTTTGAAGTCTCACTGTGTGCTCTGTACACTTTAACTCCTCGTGCATCATGATGATGCTACTCTTAGGCACCATTATTATCCCCATTTTACAGGTGAGGAAACAGTAAGACAAAGAAAGGAACCATCCTACCCCTTTTCCTGAGAAAGGAATTGATGTGAGAACCCTTCTTTCTACTCACGTCTCAGTCTTCACTGAGAGCAAAAAGGAGGGTATTCCTGTCAATGCTTCTGCTTCAGGGGAGTCCTAGAAAGATGCTTCTGTCCCCACCCTCTTCACCAGGGCCAAGAACATGTGTCCACTAGAGCGGAGGATGTTGGAGCCCATTGGTCAGAGTGACACCAGTAGGTGTGAAACTGATTTGGAACCACGTGCACCATGGCCAGCTGGCCATGCCCTGTCTCCCTCCCAACTTGTTCTCAGACTCAGTGCCAGCACCCGGCCAGAGCCCCCGCCCCCCGTTTCCCACTCTGAGAGTTTGTTAGGTGGGAGTGGAAGCAGAGGTGGGAGGCCCATCTGACCTGCATATCAGCCCCTACACTGTGGGCTTAAAGGTGTCCAATCCAGCTTTTAATGGTGAATCCCACACAGTGAAGAAAATTGGGCACCTGTCTGGCCATTGACAAAACTGACATGTCACCCACAGCTCACCAGGGACACAGGTGTATGGACTCACTCTCTCTGCCTGGAGGGACGGCTGGATGTGCAACCTTGAACCCTGACTCTGAGATCCCATGGAGTTCCTACTTTCTGCAATCTCATCATGAGAGTTTTTCGCTTGGGAACTGGACTGGCTGTACTCCTGGGTGATTCCAGGTTTTTTTTTTTTGTTTTTTTTTTTGTAGATAATTATTTTTTATTGAAGGGTAGTTGACACACAGTATTACATTACATTAGTTTCAGGTGTACAACATAATGATTCAACATTTATATAGATGACAATTCTAGGTACCAGCTCTCACCATACCAAGCTGTTACAATATCCTGACTATATTCCTTATGCTATACATTACATCCCGGTTACTTATTTATTTTACCATTGGAAGTGTGTACCTTTTTTTTTTTTTTTTTTGTGAGGGCATCTCTCATATTTACTGATCAAATGGTTGTTAACAACAATAAAATTCTGTATAGGAGAGTCAATGCTCAATGCACAATCATTAATCCACCCCAAGCCTAATCTTCGTCAGTCTCCAATCTTCTGAGGCATAACAAACAAGTTCTTACATGGAGAACAAATTCTTACATAGTGAATAAGTTACACAGTGAACAGTACAAGGGCAGTCATCACAGAAACTTTCGGTTTTGCTCATGCATTATGAACTATAAACAGTGAGTTCAAATATGAATACTCATTTGATTTTTATACTTGATTTATATGTGGATACCACATTTCTCTCTTTATTATTATTATTTTTAATAAAATGCTGAAGTGGTAGGTACATACAAGATAAAGGTAGAAAACATAGTTTAGTGTTGTAAGAGAGCAAATGTAGATGATCAGGTGTGTGCCTGTAGACTATGTGTTAATCCAAGCTAGACAAGGGCAATAAAACATCCACGGATGCAGAAGATTTCTCTCAGAACAGGGGAGTGAGGTTCTAAGCCTCACCTCTGTTGATCCCCAATTTCTCACCTGATGACCCCCCTGCGACTGTGCCTGTCTTAGGTTGTTCCTCCCTTGAGGAATCTTACCTGTCTCTGGCTAACCACTCATCTTCTGGGGCCACACAGGGAAATGTAAAGTTGGTAAGTGACAGAGAAGCCTTATTGTTTGAAATGGTTAGCTTTTTATTTCTTTGCATATTTATGCCCTGTACCTTCTATGCCCAGCATTTGTCTTGAGGTATCTTTACCACTTGGAAGAATAATGTAACTCGGTAAATTTGATATGAGGCATGAATTCTATTTAAGGGTTGTAATTAGGAAGGAAGAAGAAAAGCTATAGAAGTAGCAGGCGGAAGAAAACATGGGAAGATTGATTATTTCTTTGACATATCTTCTTGTAGAGTAACTTCAGCATGTATAGGTTTTAAGCTACTACTTAAATTGCGCACACACATTAACATAATAGGAGTATAGTTACATAACCAAAGCATACCTGTAATTACCAGCCATCTCCAGTGAAACCAAGAAAACCAGTTAGGCACCTTAGGCATTTGTGAAAACTTATCTATGATATGGTGGATATTGTCCAACTGAACTTGAACAGTCTGAGAGAAATCAGACAAATTAAAACAACCCATTCCTGGGGAATGTTTACATCCCTTATGTTCTTTTAATAGTAAATAGTCTGTAGTTGTAAGATTTTGGAGCGCTACAATTTGCACTTCTCCTAATTCTTGGATGAGTTCCAACAGTACAGGTCCAGTCAAATTTGTTGTTTTACTGTATGCACAGGCCAGCTTAGATATCTCCTTCATTCCCATGGCAAGTCCAGGAACTGGTGGGATGAGTGCATCTACAGCTGTAGCAGTGCGTGGATCTTTGTTGGGGTTTTTTGATGATCATCTTCTGGCATGAGTCTTCCAGAAAGTGCTGATGTTGGAAGTTCTCTTTCATACCTTATCTTAGTTCATTTACAGGGTAGCCCAATTAGGCTTTGATCCTCTGTATAAACACAAACAGACCCTTTGCCTACACTTTCATATGCCCTTTATACCCTTGTGTAGAACTCATTGGAGGTTACCACACAGGAACTGCCCTTTTTTTTTTTGTTATCACTAATCTACACTTACATGACGAATATTATGTTTACTAGGCTCTCCCCTATACCAGGTCCCCCCTATAAACCCCTTTACAGTCACTGTCCATCAGCATAGCAAAATGTTGTAGAATCACTACTTGCGTTCTCTGTGTTGTACAGCCCTCCCTTTTCTCCTACCCCCCCATGCATGCTAATCTTAATACCCCCCTACTTCTCCCCCCCTTATCCCTCCCTACCCACCCATCCTCCCCAGTCCCTTTCCCTTTGGTACCTGTTAGTCCATTCTTGAGTTCTGTGATTCTGCTGCTGTTTTGTTCCTTCAGTTTTTCCTTTGTTCTTATACTCCACAGATGAGTGAAATCATTTGGTATTTCTCTTTCTCCACTTGGCTTGTTTCACTGAGCATAATACCCTCCAGCTCCATCCATGTTGCTGCAAATAGTTGGATTTGCCCTTTTCTTATGGCTGAGTAGTATTCCATTGTGCATATATACCACATCTTCTTTATCAATTCTTCTATCAATGGACATTTAGGTTGCTTCCAATTCTTGGCTATTGTAAATAGTGCTGCGATAAACATAGGGGTGCATTGGTCTTTCTCATACTTGATTGCTGCATTCTTAGGGTAAATTCCTAGGAGTGCAATTCCTGAGTCAAATGGTAAGTCTGTTATGAGCATTTTGATGTACCTCCATACTGCTTACCACAATGGTTGAACTAACTTACATTCCCACTAGCAGTGTAGGAGGGATCCCCTTCCTCCACAGCCTCGCCAACATTTGCTGTTGTTTGTCTTTTGGATGGCAGCCATCCTTACTGGTGTGAGGTGATATCTCATTGTAGTTTTAATTTGCATTTCTCTGATAATTAGCAATGTGGAGCATTTTTTCATGTGTCTGTTGGCCATCTGTATTTCTTTTTTGGAGAACTGTCTGTTCAGTTCCTCTGCCCATTTTTTAATTGGGTTATTTGTTTTTTGTTTCTTGAGGCGTGTGAGCTCTTTATATATTCTGGACGTCAAGCCTTTATCGGATGTGTCATTTTCAAATATATTCTCCCATACTGTAGGGTTCCTTTTTGTTCTATTGATGGTGTCTTTTGCTGTACAGAAGCTTTTCAGCTTAATATAGTCCCACTTGTTCATTTTTGCTGTTGTTTTCCTTGCCCAGGGAGATATGTTCAAGAAGAGGTCACTCATGTTTATGTCTAAGAGGTTTTTGCCTATGTTTTCTTCCAAGAGTTTAATGGTTTCATGACTTACATTCAGGTCTTTGATCCATTTTGAGTTTACTTTTGTGTATGGGGTTAGACAGTGATCCAGTTTCATTCTCCTACATGTAGCTGTCCAGTTTAGCCAACACCACCTGTTGAAGAGACTGTCATCTCGCCATTGTATGTCCATGGCTCCTTTATCAAATATTAATTGACCATATATGTCTGGGTTAATGTCTGGAGTCTCTAGTCTGTTCCATTGGTCTGTGGCTCTGCTCTTGTGCCAGTACCAAATTGTCTTGATTACTATGGCTTTATAGTAGAGCTTGAAGTTGGGGAGTGAGATCCCCCCTACTTTATTCTTCTTTCTCAGGATTGCTTTGGCTATTCGGGGTCTTTGGTGTTTCCATATGAATTTTTGAATTATTTGTTCCAGTTCATTGAAGAATGTTGCTGGTAGTTTCATAGGGATTGCATCAAATCTGTATATTGCTTTGGGCAGGATGGCCATTTTGACGATATTAATTCTTCCTAGCCACGAGCATGGGATGAGTTTCCATCTGTTAGTGTCCCCTTTAATTTCTCTTAAGAGTGACTTGTAGTTTTCAGAGTATAAGTCTTTCACTTCTTTGGTTAGGTTTATTCCTAGGTATTTTATTTTTTTTGATGCAATTGTGAATGGAGTTGTTTTCCTGATTTCTCTTTCTGTTGGTTCATTGTTAGTGTATAGGAAAGCCACAGATTTCTGTGTGTTGATTTTGTATCCTGGAACATTGCTGCATTCCGATATCAGTTCTAGTAGTTTTGGGGTGGAGTCTTTAGGGTGCTTTATGTACAGTATCATGTCATCTGCAAATAGTGACAGTTTAACTTCTTCTATACCAATCTGGATTCCTTGTATTTCTTTGTTTTGTCTGATTGCCATGGCTAGGACCTCCAGTACTATGTTAAATAACAGTAGAGAGAGTGGGCATTCCTGTCTAGTTCCCGATCTCAGAGGAAATGCTTTCAGCTTCTCGCTGTTCAATATAATGTTGGCTGTGGGTTTATCATAGATGGCCTTTATTATGTTGAGGTACTTGCCCTCTATTCCCATTTTGCTGAGAGTTTTTAACATGAATGGATGTTGAACTTTGTCAAATGCTTTTTCAGCATCTATGGAGATGATCATGTGGTTTTTGTCTTTCTTTTTGTTGATGTGGTGGATGATGTTGATGGACTTTTGAATGTTGTACCATCCTTGCATCCCTGGGATGAATCCCACTTGGTCATGGTGTATGATCCTTTTGATGTATTTTTGAATATGGTTTGCTAGTATTTTGTTGAGTATTTTTGCATCTATTTTCATCAGGGATATTGGTCTGTAGTTTTCTTTTTTGGTGGGGTCTTTGCCTGGTTTTGGTATTAGGGTGATGTTAGCTTCATAGAATGAGTTTGGGAGTATCCCCTCCTCCTGTATTTTTTGGAAAACTTTAAGGAGAATGGGTATTATGCCTTCTCTGTATGTCTGATAAAAATTCCGAGGTAAATCCATCTGGCCTGGGGGTTTTGTTCTTTGGTAGTTTTTTGATCACCGCTTCAATTTCTTTGCTGGTAATTGGTCTGTTTAGATTTTCTGTTTCTTTCGGGGTCAGTCTTTGAAGGTTGTATTTTTCTAGGAAGTTTTCCATTTCTCTTAGGTTTCCCAGCTTGTTAGCATATAGGTTTTCATAGTACTCTCTAATAATTCTTTGTATTTCTGTGGGGTCCGTCGTGATTTTTCCTTTCTCGTTTCTGATACTGTTGATTTGTGTTGACTCTCTTTTCTTCTTAAGAAGTCCAGCTAGAGGCTTATCTATTTTGTTTATTTTCTTGAAGAACCAGCTCTTGGTTTCATTGATTTTTTGCTATTGCTTTATTCTTCTCAATTTTATTTATTTCTTCTCTGATCTTTATTATGTCCCTCCTTCTGCTGACCTTAGGCCTCATCTGTTCTTCGTTTTCCAATTTCGATAATTGTGACATTAGACCATTCATTTGGGATTGCTCTTCCTTTTTTAAATATGCTTGGATTGCTATATACTTTCCTCTTAAGACTGCTTTTGCTGCGTCCCACAGAAGTTGGGGCTTAGTGTTGTTGTTGTCATTTGTTTCCATATATTGCTGGATCTCCATTTTGATTTGGTCATTGATCCATTGATTATTTAGGAGTGTGTTGTTAAGCCTCCATGTGTTTGTGAGCCTCTTTGCTGTATTTGTACAGTTTATTTCTAGTTTTATACCTTTGTGGTCTGAAAAGTTGGTTGGTAGGATTTCAATCTTTTGGAATTTTCTGAGGCTCTTTTTGTGGCCTTGTATGTGGTCTATTCTGGAGAATGTTCCATGTGCACTTGAGAAGAATGTATATCCTGTTGCTTTTGGATGTAGAGTTCTATAGATGTCTATTAGGTCCCTCTGCTCTACTGTGTTGTTCAGTGCTTCCGTGTCCTTACTTATTTTCTGCCCGGTGGATCTATCCTTTGGGGTGAGCGGTGTGTTGAAGTCTCCTAGAATGAATGCATTGCAGTCTATTTCCCCCTTTAGTTCTGTTAGTATTTGTTTCACATATGCTGGGGCTCCTGTGTTGGGTGCATATATATTTAGAATGGTTATATCCTCTTGTTTGACTGAGCCCTTTATCATTATGTAGTGTCCTTCTTTATCTCTTGTTACTTTCTTTGTTTTGAAGTCTATTTTGTCTGATACTAGTACTGCAACCCCTGCTTTCTTCTCACTGTTTTTTGCTTGAAATACGTTTTTCCATCCCTTGACTTTTAGTCTGTACATGTCTTTGGGTTTCAGGTGAGTTTCTTGTAAGCAGCATATAGATGGGTCTTGCTTTTTTATCCATTCTGTTACTCTGTGTCTTTTGATTGGTGCATTCAACCCATTAACATTTAGGGTGACTATTGAAAGATATGTACTTATTGCCATTGCAGGCTTTAAATTCGTGGTTACCAAAGGTTCAAGGTTAGCCTCTTTAGTACCTTACTGCCTAACTTAGCTCGCTTATTGAGCTGTTATATACTCTGTCTGGAGATTCTTTTCTTCTCTCCCTTCTTATTCCTTCTCCTCCATTTTTCATATGTTGGGTGTTTTGTGCTGTGCTCTTTCTAGGAGTGCTCCCATCTAGAGCAGTCCCTGTAAGATGTTCTGTAGAGTTCGTTTGTGGAAACCAAATTCCCTCAGCTTTTGTTTGTCTGGAAATTGTTTAATCCCACCATCATATTTGAATGATAGTCGTGCTGGATACAGTATCCTTGGTTCAAGGCCCTTCTGTTTCATTGTATTAAATATATCATGTCATTCTCTTCTGGCCTGTAGGGTTTCTGTCGAGACGTCTGATGTTAGCCTGATGGGTTTTCCTTTATAGGTGACCTTTTTCTCTGTAGCTGCCTTTAAAACTCTTTCTTTGTCCTTGATCTTTGCCATTTTAATTATTATGTGTCTTGGTGTTGTCCTCCTTGGATCTTTTCTGTTGGGGGTTCTGTGTATTTCCGTGGTCTGTTGGATTATTTCCTCCCCCAGTTTGGGGAAGTTTTCAGCAATTATTTCTTCTAAGATACTTTCCATCTCTTTTCCTCTCTCTTCTCCTTCTGGAACCCCTGTAATATGGATATTGTTCCTTTTGGATTGGTCACACAGTTCTCTTAATATTGTTTCATTCCTGGAGATCCTTTTGTCTCTCTCTATGTCAGCTTCTAAGCGTTCCTGTTCTCTGATTTCAGTTCCATCAATGGCCTCTTGCATCCTATCCATTCTGCTTATAAACCCTTCCAGAGTTTGTTTCATTTCTCCAATCTCCTTTCTGGTATCTGTGATCTCCCTCCGGACTTCATCCCATTTCTCTTGCGTATTCTCTGCATCTCTGTCAGCATGTTTATGATTCTTTTTTTGAATTCTTTTTCAGGAAGACTGGTTAGGTCTGTCTCCTTCTCTGGTGTTGTCTCTGTGATCTTTGTCTGCCTGTAGCTTTGCCTTTTCATGGTGATAGGAATAGTCTGCAGAGCTGGGACGAGTGACAGCTGGAAGAACTTCCCTTCTTGTTGGTTTGTGGCCCTCCTCTCCTGGGAGAACAGCGGCCTCTAGTGGCTTGTGCTGCGCAGCTGCGCGCAGACAGGGTTTCTGCTTCCTGCCCGGTTGCTATGGAGTTAATCTCCGCTGTTGCTGTGGGCGTGGCCTGGCTTGGGCCTCTGCTCCAAAGTGGTGGAGTCGCGTTGGAGGGGGAGCGGCCAGGAGGCTATTTATTTCGTTAAGGGGCCTCCCTGCTCCCTGCAGCCCTGGGGTTAGGGTGCCCAGAGATCCCGGATTCCCTACCTCTGGATTAAGGGTTCCGCCCTGCCCCTTTAAGACTTCCAAAAAGCACCCGCCAAAACAAAACAATGACCACCAAAAAAAAAAAAATTTTTTTTAATTAAAAAAAAAAAAACGGTTTACGCTCGTTTTTCTTTATTCTCCGGTGCCAGCCTTGGGCCTCTGCTCACTGGTCTTGCTGCCCTGTTTCCCTAGTATTGGGGTCCCTACCCCTTTAAGACTTCCAAAAAGCGCTCACCAAAACAAAACAGGAAAAAAAAAAAATTGGTCGCTCGCTTTTCTTATGTCCTCTAGCGCCCACTCATTGTTCTTGCTGCCCTGTTTCCCTAGCATCCAGGGCCCCCTGGGCACGCACTGTGTCTGCACTCTGGCCCGGATGGCGGGGGCTGGGTGCTCGGCAGTCCTGGGCTCCGTCTCCCTCCCGCTCTGCCTGCTCTTCTCCCGCCGGGAGCTGGGGGGAGGGGCGCTCGGCTCCCGCGGGCCCGGGGCTTGTATCTTAACCCCCTTCGCGAGGCGCTGGGTTCTCTCAGGTGCGGATGTGGTCTGGATATTGTCCTGTGTCCTCTGGTCTTTATTCTAGGAAGGGTTGTCTTTGTTATATTTTCATAGATATATGTGGTTTTGGGAGGAGATTTCCGCTGCTCTACTCACGCCGCCATCTTCCACCCCCAATCGATTCCAGTTTTTCTGCATTTCTTCCTCCCTTGGCCAGTGTTCTCTGCCTCTCTGTATCTTGCCTGGTCACTTATTCTACTGGCTCAGAACCAAGCTGTGTCCTACAGGTTGACACTCAGTTCTCTCTATGGTGCAAAATGTGGCCAAGATGCCTCCTGCCGCCCCAGAGTCTGTATGGATGCCCGACATATGGTAACTGGTAATGACGAAAGGAGGGCTTAGGGATCTGTGCTCCAACAATGGCACCTCACATATCTAATGGGTTCTAGTAACAAAGTTGTTGACATACAGTATTTTGTCTTTTTTGCACAGCCCTGTGACTTAGTTATTATCAGTTCCCTTTCATAGTTGGAGACTGAGGTTCAATGAGGTAAGACTTCCTCAGATCCTAAGCCACAGAGCTGGGTTTTTAAGTTAGGTTTTTGACTCCAAAATACATAAAGTAGCTTCCCAGGCTGTCGGAGCAGATCCCGCACCCTGGGCTTGTGAGCCCCAGGCACCTCCTGGTCTAGGAACAGGAGGCGTGAGGTCTTGTCCTGACTCGGCCGTTTTCAGCAAGTCACTCGGCCTCCCCAGCCTTGGCTCAGCCAGCCTCTGTTTATACAAAACATGAACTTTGACACGGACCTTGCTGTCTCACAAGATGCACGGAGGAAATGGTTTGGGGTGCAGAACTTACGTAGTGATGCCATCAGCATTACTGCATCGGCAATACTGGGGTGTTATTACTGCCACCCCATTCCTGCTACTTCTTCATACTGATCTGCCTTGACTTCAACCTCTCTGCCCACCCCCTCCACCCAGGCTGACCTCACCTTCTAAGGGGTCTAAGCACAGCAGGATGGGAGCAGGGGAGGAAGCAGGGTGCAAAAGTCCCTGGGCTTCCCTGGGATACATGGTCAAGGGACTCTTGGCTAGTACAGGATTTGGGGTGGAGGAGGGTGCTTGGGGTTCTTGAGGCAAGGAGCAGGTAGGCTAGAGACCAGGAATCCGGCCAAGCAGACTGCTGTCTGGACAGAGTTCCTGCAGGCATGGCAGGGACCTGGGTCCATGAGGAAGACTCATCTCGGGGACGGAGGTTTCAGGCATTAGTGACTTACCTTAGGAGTCCTAGTTACTGGACTGGAGGCAGCAAGATCACTCCCAGATGCCACCTGTCCTGGTGCCCAGGGGCTCTGACCTGAGAGGAGCTGAGCCTTGAAAAGGCAGAAGGTCAGAGGACAGGGCTGGGGCGGGCATGCTGACAAAGCTGGTAAGGAGGGCTGCCCCTCAGCCCCTGGATCTGCATAGAAGCCTCCCGGGTCCTGTTTGCCTGCAGACTAAGACCAGAACCAGTGCAGGCCCTCGCAGAGCTCCACTTCTCTGCCTGCCCAAGTGCACTGGATCTGGCCCGTGTGTACTGATGACTGTGGACCCTGAGGGACTTTTGAGCCAGCCTCATCACTTCTACACTGTGGGTCAAATGGCGTATGTGGTGTAACCTAGGAACTGCTTGCAAGTTCCTCTGGGGAAGATTTGACTTCCAACATGACAAGACAGCATAAGGGGCCCTTAGTGCTAGGAAACCAAGCAAGAAATGCAGGCTCCTCACAGGAACGATGGGAGCCCCCTTCTCCAGCCTTCAGAGGCTTCTCCACCAACTCATGGGATGGTGACCTCTCCGAAGAGATGTGCTAAGAATGCTCTTCTGATTTTCTGCATGGATCTTTGCAAAGGGGTCACATCTGACCAAGCTGTTGCCGGCTGCCTATCCCTCCTTACCTTGGGTTCAAAGGTGAATCACAATCTGACCCCAGGTGTGCTGGCTTGTGTTGTCTTTCCACACTTTTACACTATTCTGCACACAGCTCCACTCCCCAGGCCCCAGGCACCCAGGAGTTGTCTCTATTCTAGAGGTGGACTTGCTGGGTCCTTTCATGACCCCATGTCTTTGCATCTTGTTTAATACCACACGTTTGTTGAGTGTCTCAGGTGTTCTAGACTTAGGGGAGAGAGAACAGAACTGTCCAATTTCTTACATTTGAAAGGAGAAACAGACATCAAACAAATAATTAAAAAGATAAACAATGTTGGTGACAAACACTCCTAAGAGAATTAATGCCAGAGCAAGGGACAGAAAGACACAGAGGCCACCATTTCAAGGCACGTGGATAAGGAAGTTATCTCTAAAGAGAGGATACTCAAGCAGAGATCTGAATTTTTAAAGGGAACAAGCCATAAAAATATCTGGGGAAGGAGAGGGGCCTCCAGGTTGGGGGTGGCCGCGGACTCTTGGTGCACAGGATCAAGAAGTCCCCTGCTCTTACAGGGCTTACATTCAAGCGGAGAAGACAGACACAAAGAAGTAATTGCAAAATGACTGTCACAAACAATTGTGCAAGTAAGAAACCATAGGCGGTGACAAGTATTATTACAGGGGAACATAAGCCAGTCAGGGCATATTGGATCGATTTCTCCCAATTACTAGCGCCAGCTTCTTAAGTCTCATCTCTGCTCCGCATCCAGCAGATCTCATGGGGCTGGAGTTTTGCTCGACATCCAATAGAACATGTTCCTCACTGGCTTCCCATCAGCATCACCTGGAGAACGTCACTAACATAATTACGTCTGGCTTTGCCACATACCTAATGAGTCACGCTCTCTCAAGACAGGTCCAGGCTTTTTAATTTTAAAGAGTGGGTCTGATACAAAGTCACTATCTGGCAACCCCCATCTACCTCTTCAATATTTTTGTCTTGTATCCTTATGCCAGAACATCTGTAATCATAGGGGAGCTCACTCCCCTCCCCCATTCCCACCCCAGTAAAAATCCCGTCCATTTGGGGCAGCTCAAATCAGTAGGAATTGGTCCTTTAGGTTGAGCAGAAATCTAACTGCAAATAGTTCTGCAGTTTCGATGCAAGTTGTGCAGTAGATGTTTTAGCCCTTAGAGATATTTTGTTTTATTGCCTGGACTTTTAATGTTTAAAATTAATTATTAACGATAGAAATAGATTTTTAAAATCTGGCTTCTCTTGAAAAACCTGAAGATCTGTAAAGAGAGGGCTGGCTTCCTAAAGGTCAACATGGGCGGGAGCTGAGCAGTTGCTGCCTGAGCTTAGCCACGCATGAGAAAACCATGTGCCACTCTTCCGCACTAACCCTGAGTCACTGTCCCCTGGTCCACCTTGCTCCTTTTCATCATCTCCCAAACTTGAGTATAAGACCTCTCTTTCCTGTCTCTGCCCCGGGAAGGTCAGAGATGCTCCCTTGCCCTGCATCAGGTAACCCTCCTGCACAGGATCAGGGCTGGCACTCTGGGGCTCTCCCAGGACCCACGCCCTCAGGCATTCAGCTCCCTGCAGGATCAGGTTTCCAAACTCCCCACTGCCTTGGTTTCTCCAATTTGTTACATTTTCCCCAAAAGCAAGAAGCAAAATTCACTTCTCAGGAGCCAGTAGGGCCGGCTCACTTGGAGTTTTCCTTTCTCTGTGACCATCCTGGGCTTGCGTTTCTTCAGGCATCTCCCAGTCCCTGCTCCTATTTCCCTTCACTCAGTGTACCTTTGGCATTTCAATTTTGTCCTTCCTTCATCTATCTGCTGCCTGCCGAATTCTCCCCCGCATCCTTCATGATTTTATTGAGGGATTATTGCTTACCTACGAAATAAATCTCCTCAGATCTCACTAGTTGCCAGTTCAGCTTCGGTTAATAATGTCATCCTTGATTTTTTGCAAACCGTTTCGCACTTCACTAAGAATCTTCGTAAACCTTCCCAGCGCACACACATGCACATCCACTTGCCCACACACTAATATGCAGCAGGAGGCTAATGTTTATTTTGGTGACTTTCTAATAAGCAGAAAATCGCTTTACCAGGAAGGATGTTTGAGAAGTGTTTGGAAGATAGAATAAAGGCAGATCCAGACCCCAGCCTGGACCCCCACCATGCAGCATCCTGGGAATTAGCTGCTGCCAAAGTTATCCAGGAAGGAAACGTTGTTTTACGTTACAGATGGAGAAAAACGTTGATTTCGTTCCTGAAAAATCAAGGAGGAAAGAGAAAGGAGGCAACTGGTAAGAGCACAGGGCAGGAATCACCCGTGGAGGGCTGGCCAGAGGAGGACCGGGAGGGAGGAAAGCCGCCCCCACGCTCCTTTCCGTCTGCAGTGAAGTCTCACTGATGGCTAGTTCTTGGTGTGACCGTGTATTCCTTTGGCAGGCAATAAAAATTTGCAAGATTGGGTATTCAGGTGTTTATAGGACAAAAGCAGAGAGGTATGGACCCAGGAATCACAGACTTTTGTGGGTGGTTATGGGTGGACAAGTCTCAGAACTGAGCACAGGGTTGGGAGAGCTTATGACTTCCATGAGCTGTGACTGGATTCTGATCAAATAACACCAATTCTCCCAGACGCTCATGTCCCTGGCTGTTGATTGATATTTCAGCTCCTAGATCTATGACCTTAAATTTAACTAGCAAATACTTCTCTGGCTTACTGAACAACAAAACTTCACTCCACGTTGGGATGTGTGTGGGAGTTGTTAGGGCGTCTTACTGAAGCTAAGGGATGGAAGGAAATTTAGGATTCTGTCTATCAGAATCTAAATCCTCTCTACTCCGTTGCTTTATGTCCATAACTATATTTAAACATCTCCACCGCTGGAACTCCTTGAAATAGTCCCTCCCTGGATGCTCCAAGAGAGAAAACATCCTCCTTACACTGAGGTCAATCTCTCCTCCCATCGCTGCTTACCCTAAACTGCTACCCTGGTTACACAGAGAACAAACACATCACTCTCCCCAGAACAGTCTTTCAGATACTTTAAACATTAACAAGTTCCCAGATTCATTTTCTTTGTGTTCATTCATTCTGCTTTCGAGGTTTCTCTCACAACATCCTTCTGAGCCCCGTCAGTCTCCTGGTACCCCTTCCCGGATGAACACCCTAGGTGTGTATTCTCAAACAAATGCAATACTTGGACCTGAATGCAGCGTTCTAGACCTGGAGTGACCAGCACAATGCCCCAGATCTTATACCTGCAAGAGCTCTGCCCTTCACCATCAGGCCAAGGAGAGTTCCCACACCAACATGGAAGCAAGGTAGTTATTATATGAGGTGATACGGGGGATTCAAAGATGAAGATTAAGAATGCACATAGCATCAGTCTTATCACACAGTATATGCTCAATAAATATCCAAAGTAGTACAGTGTTCAGTGTGATATTCAGGAGCACACTCTTAATGGCCATGCAAGACAATATCAAGTAGGAACTTCATTTATTCAGTAACTATTTGCTCAAAACTTAACATGTTTCAGGAAGAAACAAAGAAGTAGAGGGGAGGGGAATCTCCCATTGCAAAGTCCTTGATATTTTCCTAGCAGCTTGCCCACATTCTTTCCTAGAGAAGAAAACAGACCTAAAGCAGACTAGTGACTTAGCCAAGGTCAAGCAACCTGCCACAGGAAGAGGCTGAGGTTGAACCCGGTCTCAATTTGCTCGGTTTGCCAAATGCTTGATGCTCTGCTGCAGCATTCAGCTTCTTCTCGGGGAAGATTTTTTAATTGCTGGCCCTTGATCTGGAAGCTGTTGGGCATGGGAAGCGAGGGCAGGGATGGCCGGTGGAGGGGCTGGTGCAGAGAAGGTTCAGAGCAGCTGCCTCTTGTACTTAAAGGCCAGCTTCCAGGCCTGGCAGAGATCCAGGCCAGACCCAAGGGAAGTTTCTCAGGGACTGAGACATCATACAGAGCATTTCTTAGGGTTCAGCTGAGCTACCCTCCTCTCATCTGAGACCACACTGCTGAACTCCCTGCTCTGCAGTCATAAACAGCCCTCCATCTCTGAGCCAGAGAAGGCATGAGGACCTAACGAGCAGAAAATTCAATTTGGAAACTAATGCAATCCTGAGAGCAGGAGCTCTATGTTGAGGTTGGTGTTTATGAAACGTGAACAGCCTAAATTGCATCTTCAAGTCCAGGTCAGAGGGATGGATGCTGACCTCGGGTTTATGACCTGTCCTTGCAATGACCCCATCCCTCTGACCCTGAGTTCTGTATTCCCCTGTGTCATGGGAAGCAGTATAGGCTGTCTACAGAATGGAGGTTTGAAATTGGATTGAATGCTGGATCTCTGCTTAATGTGTGGATTAGAAACATCAGCAGCCAGCTTTACCTACCTGAGGCAGAGAGACTGCTGGGACATCTCACTGGAGAGCTGAGCCGCAGGGAAAACTGAGGGTATGAATGCCTCCAGGTCGCTCTCTTGTGTTTGTATGCTTGGGTCTGTGATTTGTATGATCCTCCTATAGATCTGATCCTGCAGTGACCCTGATTCCTCAGCTCCAAAACCTCACAGTTGACACATTGGCCACTGGAGAGGTACTAGTTTGCTTCTCATGGTATCAAGGCAGGTATCTCAGGAAAACAGTCTGATTGGTTCGACACAGTCACAAGCTCACCCCTGGACCAATTACCTTTGGGCATGACAAGCCTGGAAGCAAGACTTTTGAAGGCCATCAGCAAGGGGTCGTGCAGGTGGACAGCAAGCCGAAGGAAAGCACCCCTTCGGAGCTTCAGTGCAGACTCCTGGTGAATGCATGAGACGTTCTGGGAAGACGTTCAGGAGTAACAGGGTGAGACTTAGTAAACAGGTGGGGACAACAGCTAGTGACTTTTGACATGTTCCTATTACGTACTCAGGTTTGGGGTTGGGGAAACTCACCACAAGCTCCACAGGAGCATCATTTTTACATCTGCATACTATACTATCAAACAGATGCACTAGACTTTCAGTGTTGGGTCCCCTATTATTTACTGTTTGGATGGCTTCCAGTCATTGATTATAAGAAATTCCACAGTAATTAACAGCGACCTACTAAGCCTTTTGTTGGGTTTATGTTAATTTTTAAATGCAGTATAAATTAAGGAAAACAGGCTTTTCTACCCCCAAAGAAGAAAAGAAAAGAATGGGATCATTATGCAGTGATTGATCATTCCAAATTAGAGAATGAAGTAAAGTTGATCAACATGTGTGATTTCTTTAATTTTCTGTATTGAATTTTGACTTGATAATGCATAAACATAATTGCCATAGTCCATATGCATATGCGTATATAATTACACACACACACACACACACACACACACACACACATACATATATATGGGCTATTCTCATGTTCTTTTTTACCCAAATTAAAGAAGAGTCTGCTTCCTCTTGGTGCTAATCATGAGCAGTGACCATTATGAATCAGGTGGCAGTCATTTCCTTTTCTGTGTGACCAAAGCCTGATTCTTTAAGCCAGATTGAGTCACCGATGAGTCAGGTCCACAGTGGTCCACAAAAGGGATTTATGGTCGTAAGGCAGCTTCTGGAGAAGTGGTCTGAAAATGATGTTGTTGCTCAAGAACATGTAGATTCTGCAAAGGCCCTTCAGGAGTTTCTATTAGGGTTGGGTGGGATTGTGGAATGTCCTCAAGGCCCCACAACCTTACTTCCACCAAAGCAGACTGTTTTATATTAGTTAATGAAGGGCCCCCACTCATAAGATGGCGAAATTCCTGCTTCTCTTCCGGGTCCTCGGTTCCTGCCGGCGCCACCTAAACCCCAATCACCCCTCGCCCCCCTAATCCCAGCACCTAGCCAATAGCCACCAGCCCCGTAGAAGTGACACCACAATCACCCCATGCCCCTTCCTATATAACCCAGCACCTTTCCCTAATAAAGCGGAGTTCTCCGGTGAATTGCTGCTGTGTGTCGCTCCTTTCCTTCCATTGGTACCGAAACCCGGGAGACGGGACACCCCAACTGGGCCCCATCTTCCCCCGACACCAGCAGCAGCCTGCCCTCGTCCTCTTTTTCCGGCGCTGGCTCCTCACACTCACCGCTCCTCTCTGGCCTTTGGGTAAGTTTTCCCCCGGGGTGGGCCGCTCTTCCCCGACGAGGAGGGAACTCTCCCCGCCTCAGGCCTTCATGGCTGCGGCGGACGCTCAGGCCCCCCTCCAACAGCCATAAATGGGGTGACTCCTTTGCGGATGAGAACGCTCCCTCCCCTCCCCGCCTTCCGTTCCTTCCGCCAAAAATTCCTTCCGCCGAAAACTCCTAGTACTAGGTTCCTCGGACTCCGGCATCTGCCTTCTTAGAGAAGCCTGGGTGACGACCACACTTCCTGAGAAACCGACTCGTGTACGAGTTTCCGCAGACCCCCAAGGACCATCGGGGACGCCCTTTGTCTCCTTGCCGTCTGCTCCCAGTCCAGGGTCTCCGTTCGTCTTCCCCTGTGTGTCTCCTTCTCTGTCCTTTAGCCATGGGAGCCTCCTCATCCCTCCCTGGAAGCTCACCTCCTGAATGCCTGCTCAAGCATCTAGCCACCCTCTCCCTGACGCCTGATATAAAACCAAAACTTCTCCACAAATACTGCTCCCAAGATTGGCCGACATGCCCCCTAGACAATAACAACCAATGGCCCGCAGGGGGAGCTCTTGATCCTGACGTCACTCGCGGTCTCTTTAACTACTGCCAGCGCCTGAAAAAATGGAAGGAGATTCCCTACACCGAGGCTTTCCGCCTCCTCCTCCCCCGCCTCCCCCCAAGTTCTCCCGGCCTGCGAGCCGTCTCACCCACAGAAGCCTCCCGCCCACTCCCTTCCCCCTCCTCGCCTACAACAGCCCCTCCCCCTTCCTCCCCCACCATCTCCTCCCCCACCTCACCCCCCTGCAGATCAAGCCTGAGCCTTTCAGCCCCCCTCTAAGTCCCAGGAGCCTCCTCTGTATTTGCCCCCATCACCTGTTTCTCCCCCCTAGACTGAGCCAGAACCCTTCAGTCCCCCACCGCCGTGGGTCACCGCTCTCGACATATTTTCGCCTCCGGCTTAATAGCAGGTCTGAAAAAGGCAGCTGGTAAAGAGTCAATTTTCAAAAGCTCCAAGACATAATTCAAAGGAGGGAGGAGACTCCCTCCGAGTTCCTAGACAGACTCCCTCAAGCCCTGTTACAGTTACCAGCCTGGACCCAGAAACGCCTGATGGGAGACACGTCCTTATGACATACTTCCTGGCTCAGAGCTACCCCGACATTACAGCTAAACTCAAAAAGTTAGAACAGGGCCCCGCTACCCCGCAGACTGAGATCCTAACAGGGGCCTTTAAAGTCTTCCATAACCGGGAGGAGAAAGAACGCCGTAAACAAAAGGCTGATCAGGCCAATTTCCAAATGTTGGCCCAGCTGATAAAACCACGACCTGGGCGCCCCTCTACAAACAAGCCCCCCCCAGGAGCTTGTTTCAAGTGCGGACAAGAAGGACATTGGTCAAGGGCATACCCCTCCCCCAGATCCCCTACCACCCAATGCCCCAGATGCCACAAAAAGGGCCCCTGGGGGTCTGATTGCCCACCACCCGAAGGGGAGGCTGGACGAACAACCCCCATCCTAAGCCCGCCATAGTGGGGCTGGCAGAGGAAGATTGACGGGGCCCGGGGGCTTCTCTCCCGACCATTTCCATCACCAAACAGGAGCCCAGGGTTACTCTAATAGTAGACGGTCACCCCATCTCCTTCCTCCTAGATACAGGAGCCACCTTCTCAGTCTTGCAAGAATACCGGGGCCCTACCATGCCTGCCATTACTCCTATAGTCGGGGTAGGAGGTAAACAGATTTTCCCATTAAACACCCCCCTTTTATGCACAATCCAGGACAATCCCATACCTTTCTCCCACTCCTTCCTGGTTATGCCCCAGTGTCCCATCCCGTTACTAGGACGGGACATCCTTTCTCTCCATGTTTCCATAACTATTTCCACTCCCACAGCCCCCAGTACTCCCCTTCTGATGGCCCTCATAGCCGACGACCCCCCTCTACCCAATGAAAGCTCCAGTTCCGCCCTCATACACCCTGTAAATCCCAAAGTTTGGGACATTACAAGCCCCTCCGTAGCTCTATGTCCTCCTGCCTCTATCAAATTACGTGACCCCTCTCAGTATATCTGTTAGGCCCAATACCCCCTAACCACTTCAGCCCTCATAGGCCTCCAACCCATCATTCAAAATCTTTTAAACAAAAATTACCTCAGACCCACTCATTCCCCGTTTAATACCCCCATATTAACTGCTAAAAAAACCAATAGATCTTTCCGCCTCATCCAAGACCTTCGCCTCATCAACATGGCCATCGTCCCTATCCATCCCTTAGTCCCAAATCCATACACCCTTTTATCACAGATCCCTGCCTCGGTCTCCCACTTCTCAGTTCTAGATCTCAAGGACGCACATTTTTTTCTATCCCTCTGGACCCCTCCTCCCAAGATTTTTTCGCCTTCACCTGGACGGACCCATACACAAGACATTCTGAACAACTCACTTGGACAGTTTTGCCACAAGGCTTCTGAGTCCACCTGATTACAATACGTGAATGATCTACTCTGCAGTCCCTCGTGGGAACAGTCTCAACTTGACACTGCCTCCCTACTTAACCTTCTAGCTTCCAGAGGTTACCGGGTATCCCCCATCAAAGCTCAAATCTCTTCCCCTTCTGTCACTTACCTCGGATTCCTTCTATCTCAACAAAGAAAGTCCATTACCTTAGACAGAAAATGGCTCCTCTCTGACCTGCCCATTCCCAAAACCAAGACAGAAATCCTTTCCTTTCTAGGCCTGGCTGGGTATTTTAGAGCGTGGATCCCTAACTTCTCCCTGTTGCCAAGACCCCTATACGACCTCAGCAAGGGCCCCCCTGAAGAACCATTATCCTCCTCACCCCGACACTCCTTCATTAAGCTCCGTGGAGCCCTTGTGGAAGCCCCAGCTCTCCATCTGCCTGATTTGTTGAAGCCCTTCTCATTATACATTCATGAGAGGTCCAGTCAAGCTCTAGGAGTCCTAGGCCAACATTATGGCCCATCCTTTGCCCCAGTAGCTTATCTTTCCAAGCAATTAGACCCCACAGTTCGGGGATGGGCCCCCTGCCTACGGGCATTAGCTGCTGGACAGCTCTTGCAGAAGGAAGCTCATAAACTGACATTCGGGGCACCCCTTACCATTCTGTCCCCACATCACCTAAAGGATCTCTTAACCTACAAAAGTTTACAGACTCTCCCTCCCTCCAGACTCCTGACCTTACTGTTCTCTTTCCTCCAAAATCCCGTTCACCCCCTTTGCCATCCATACCCGAGTCATGACTTTTTCCTCCTTTACTGCTCTCACTTTTTTTCCTCATTCCTATTGTCTCCCCCACCACCCCAGCCTCCTTTGTATGGCGATTCAAAGTCACACAGACTTACACACAGCATCAAACAAAAATTACTGCCCTCATTGCCACATTAGACTGCCCTCTGAAAGGCTGCTCTGAGCCTTTATACCTCCGCTTTCCTCCCTCCACCGAAGTGTTCACTAGCAGCTGCCTTTATTCTCCCTACCTCTGCTTCCTCTATGACCAAAAACAAGCCTGTTGCAGGCGATGGCCAGACACCTACGGGGATGTCCCTACTGGTCTTGCGCCATTCACTGCATGGGTAACTGCCGGTACCCACAGTATTACTCCTCCAACCCATTCTCTTCAATACTAACAAACCCCTTCCTTACCTGGCTTTGGCCCATTGCAGGCCCTATAATAATCATTCTCCTCGCCTGTCTCTTCTTGCCTTGTAAAGTTTATCAAATCCCAAGTTGGTAAAATCTCTAATCAAACTTTCAACCAGCTTTTACTCAGGAACTACCAGCTTTTAGCCACAGAAGATCCCTCACCCTCACGTGACCTCCTCACCACACGCTGAGATGGACCCCTCTCTCCGCCGGAAACTGTTCCTGGAAACAATGGCCGCAGACGCCTGGCTTCTGGCACCCGTATCCTCTTGGCACCATTAGAATCAACAAGTCCTCGACCTCTGGTTACAGGGAACCTTCATTGATTTCCAACCTGAAGAAGCCCACATCTACTCGTCCTTACTGTGGGGAGTCCTATCAACCCTTTCCTCCCAGTCCTCAAGCCCTCACTCCCTTCTCCGCCCCCGTTCAGCAGGAAGCAGTCAGAGAGAAAGCAACGCCCACAACCCCATAGAGGAGAAAGGGGGGAATGAAGGGCCCCCACCCATAAGATGGCGAACCTCCTGCTTCTCTTCCGGGTCCTCGGTTCCCACCGGCGCCACCTGAACCCCAATCACCCCTCGCCCCCCTAATCCCAGCACCTAGCCAATAGCCACCAGCCCCGTAGAAGTGACACCTCAATCACCCCATGCCCCTTCCTATATAACCCAACACCTTTCCCTAATAAAGCGGGATTCTCCGGTGAATTGCTGCTGTGTGTTGCTCCTTTCTTTTCAGTTTTATTGTTTTACTGTCCCATAAAAGGCTTCCTTGGAACCTAGAGCATGTAAATAAATAAAGCATTTTGTTCTAAACAGCCTTGCAGGAGGCCCTGTGATCCCTTTATTATCACACCCATTTCTGGCCCTTCCTGGACTTAGGATTCTTCTGGAATCCTCTCCTTAAGCAACTTAGGTGCCCCTCAGGCTGGGACATCTTGCATTTGTTACACATTAGATTACATATTAAATGTAGTGTGTATTCTGTATGTCACATATGTTACATATTTAACTACTTTAATTTTCCCCACTTCAGTAGTCAGCCCTGGCTACCTCAAAATGAGGGGGAAGGGAAGCATTAAATTTTTAAATGTTCTTTTTTTTTTAAGCATTGTTAGTCCACTTTTCCACAGAGAACAGAGCCTTATTGCATTTCTCCCCTGATCATATAATACATATTATTGTGAAAAACTTGAACAATACAGAAAATTATAAAGAAAAAAATAAATATCAAATAAAATCTCAGTGCTCTAAGTTAACCAGCATTAAAATTTTATTATCCATATTTCAGGCCTCTCCTTATGCAACATACAGGAAGAACCTTATAATTCCAACTAAATGGGGGAAATGCCATAATAGTGTTTTAATAGTCATAGCTTCTTTTTTTATCCCCTTCCTTCCCCCACCCCTTACCAGATAACACCTTCTCCCCCCCTCCCTCCCTGTCTGTCTCTCTCCTCCATGTATACATATATACAGAAGTTCTAAAACACTTCTAAAAATATTTAATTTTTAAATCAAATATACACACACACACATATATTATACAGCCATCAAATCTATAAAAACTGCCTTGGATGGATTTACATAATTAATTATTAAGGGGGAAACCCATAAAGGCTAGATATAAATATAGATACATAATATATATCTTTAATATTTCAAATACATCAGGGATGCAGGGCTGGGCAGAGAGAGGAGCAGGCGTGCAGTTGCAACAGGTTTCTCAGCCTTCCCTAAAGGTGTCCATGCAGAGATGCCTCACACTGAGGTAAAGGTGGCAGGCCTTGCAGGGACCAGTCACTGACGTAGGTTGCCCTCCGCAAAATCTCGGAGGAGGCCCCTTGGGAAATGCGTAAAAGACTCAGCTGTTCGCTGTGAGCAGCCCAGGCCCCGCAGCTGCCGGAATGAGTGCCTTGGTCCTCAGGGGGAGTCTGGTCCGCATGCCACAGCACTGGCGCCTGGGGAGCAGGAAACTGACCACCTGTCCCGGCAGCCCGGGGATCGTTCCTGATCCTATAAGCATTTCGGACCCACTGGTAGGGATGAAAACCATCTTTGAATGCTCTCAGAATAAACAGCTGGAAAGAGATGGAAGAAGAGCAAATGCCTAACAGCCACTTAAATGTATTTTGAACAAAATATGCTGTGGTAGCAGGAAGAGGAAGTGGGCTCAGGAAAATGACGGTCCGCTCATGAGCTGATGGTCCTGCTGCCGAAGGGACAGAATGCATTCATGGCGTAAGAGTGGAGTTTAAAGCTGTCGAAGCGACATCCTTGCAGGTTCTTTTACAGCGTTTTAATGTATTATTTCATTTTAGGTCATACTGCATTTGCAAGAACTTACAAAATGTTGAGTGTTGGTGGATTTCATGGACAGCCCATCTTTTGCTTTAAGAGAAATGGTTTCAGAATTTCACTATTTTAGAATGATGATTAAGAATAGATTTTCATAAACAATGAGTCATTGCCTAGTTCATAATACTGTTTTTCCTAGTTATGACCACAATAGCTGCTGAACCGTACCGAGTCCCTTTCCAGCATCTGTTCACATGATCTTAGCCTGCCCCTACCTGCCGCCAGCGCACACCTTTACCTGTGGAGGAGCAGGGAAGAATGAGGGCTGACGGGCAATACCTCCTGGGTGAGGTTCCAGCACCGCCGTTTACACTCTATGTGATCACACAGGTTTAATTTACCTTCTTCACGCTTTGGGTTTCCCAGCTTCAAATTCAAGGTTAATTACGATCACGACCTAAACAGGATCATAGTGAGAGAGCAATTGTGTTAATACATGGAACCATTTAGCAGAATATCTGGTGTGGAGTCTGTGCTGAATACACATTGGCCTTCCAACATTTTTCTTATTGTTATATTAATAGATTTCCTGATAGAGCATCTTTGGAATAAATCTAAGCAGGTCAAAGTGCATGATCTTATTTGTTAATATTGAAATTGTGGCATCCCGATCATATACAAAATTGTTCCTTAGTTTTATAATAATTGCCATTGTTTTTTTTTCCCCGGACTTTTGAGGGCTCATATTAAGGGCTTATATGCAGGTTTAAAGAGTTGTGTGTTTGAGTTTTTCAGATTGTTTGAACAGTCGACTTTTGTAAATAGCATCAGGAATGTGGGTTCTTGAGACGTCTGATAGAACTTAGTTGTAAAGCCAAATGGTGCAAATGCTTTTCTTAAAGGTAGGTGTTCAATCAATTTTCCAGTTCTTTTTTTGGCAATTAATCTGTTCAGATTTTCTACTTCTTCTGAAGTAGTTTTGGTGTTTTGTGTTTTGATTGGGAGACACCTTTTTTACAGGTGTGTTTTACATGTGTATTTACTTATTTGCTATAGATTTACACCACCATTCACTTGCAGTTCTTAAAAGTCTCTTTCATGTATGTGTTGAAACCTCCCATTTTATTTTGGACTGCGAATATCTTACTTTCTTTTTTCCTTAATCAGCTTCATAAGGCACTTAAATATTTTATTAATCTTTTAAAGGACCAGATCTTTTATGCATTTATTCTAAGATACATATCTTTTTCTTATACATTCCATAAATTTCATCCTTTACTTACTCCTTTCTTCCTACAGACTTTCTGGTTTGTTTTTGGTTCTTGTTTCCTTTCCTTAGAAGACACGACTTGCCTTCATATTTTATCTCCCTTCTTACAAAACAATGCCATCCCAGGCTCTCGGTTTTTCTCTAATTATTTATTTTGTTGTGTACCATGGGTCTCGATATAAAGATTTCTCCGTTTCACTGTTTTCAGACAGTCTGTGATTTCAGCTGTCGTTGCTACTTTGATTTTTAATTCCAAGTATTTAATCATTTTAAGTCTCTCTTTTATTAGTTATCTATAGTTATTATGATTTTGATCATAGTATATTGTCTGTCAAGTTTCTAGTTTTGAATTTCTTGGGCATTTTTATAGTCCTGAATATGATCACTTTTTGAAAATGTTTGTTAGACTTACATAAAATTAGATAATGTACTCAAAGAAGAGTAATATATACCCACATATTTATAAATATGTATACCTTGTGTGACTTGAGTAATTGCTGTGTATATAATACTAATGTTGCTACTTTGCTTTCTTATTCTATGCTTGGCTTACCTTTATATATCTTTTTTATTTTCAGCTTTATTACTTTGTCTTCAATTCACTTTTTGTCAACAATATGGAGGTGGGTTTTATTTTTGAAATAAGTTTGGCAGATTTTGGCCCTTCGCATAGAGTATAGGAACAACTATATATGATTTCCTCCTTTCACATTCTTTATATTTATTACTTATTGTACATTGTTATTTGCAGTTTTTCCTTTCACTTCTTTTTGCTGGTCTGTTCTTTGTTAATTTAGAATTTATCCTGTCCTTTTTGATAACACCACCAATTGTCTCCCCTTTCTTGAAGCTCAGAATCACCGACTACCAATGTTTTAAAATGGCATCAGTTATTAGTCCTAACTAACCAAAATTCTGTAGCCCACCAGTCCATTGCTATCATCTTACCCCAAGGTAATAAGAGTTAGGAATAGTGTTACTTCTCCTCTCCGGCCTATCCACGTCTTCAGGGTTCTGCTCTCTCAGTATTAAACATTTTCTCTGGTAGCACATGATTCTCTTTCAGGAATTCTTTGATATGAATGCTCTGCATTCCAAGACTTTCGATAATTATGTACATCTATCTCTACCTCTATTTACTTCTCACTCTTTCCCCCACTCTTATCTTCGTCTGTCGTGAGGCCATTTATTGTTTAACTAAAGTCCTGATTTGAGTATTCTCTTCAGTGAGGTAGAGGTGATATGTTCCTGGAATCCTTACATATCTACAGATAGCTTTCACATCAACAGATAAATATCATCTTCACTGGACATAGAATTCTGGATGGGTCAAAATTCATGCTCTTAGCAATCTCACAGTATTATTCCATTATTTTCTAATTTGATGCTGTGGATGATAAGTCCAATGCCAGTTTGATCCTTTTTTACTTTGTAAATTATTTTTGACTCTACATGGAAGCTTTAAATATTTTCTTTTTATCTCTGAGATTCAAAAATAAAGAATATTTTCAGTCTGTCTTGGTTGTGACTTTTCTTAATACCAAGCTTGCCTAGAATTGGGTGAGGTGTTCAGGATTCAACCCCAAGCTTTTCTTTAATTCAATGCATTTTTAATGTATTAACTGCTTTCTTATCACCCTCTTCCCATCTATTGCTATTTTGCTCACCTGTAAGTAACAGTTTGTGCAAAGTAACACACCCTCATCTGCTCTCATCACCTGTCTTTTGCCTTGTATGATTTCATCTCTTTAGTTTTCCTCATAGTTCAAGATTTTCCTTTTATTTGGTTCTACTAACAGTGACCTCTTTCTCTTTCAACTTCTGAAGTGTTTCATTTAAAAAATATTATTATATACAGTTTATCCTCGTTGTTCATGGCTAGTGTATTGTGAATTTTCCCACTTGCTAAGTATGTGCAACCTCAAAATCAATATTCATGGTACATTTACAGTCATTTGAAGACATGCACACAGTGGGGAAACATCTGAGACACCCATTATGCCTGTCCCCAGCTGAGGCAGAGCAAAACAACCTCCACCTTCTTGCTTCAGGCCTGACACTGAGACTAAATGTCCTCTTCACAGTCTATTCAGTGCCACATTTGTCATGTTTGTGTTGTTCGTTGTTAAGTTTGCTATTTTAAACGGCCTGCAATCATAGTGGAATAGTGTTGTCTAAGTGCAAAAGGCTATGATGTGCCATACAGAGAAAATACGTGTATTAGGTAAGCTTCATTCAGGAATGATCTGTAATGGTGTCAGCTGTGCATTCAAAACTGTTAATGAATCCATAATGTGCTAAATAAGGTGTCTTTAAACACAACCACACATAAAACAAAGTTATGTGTTGATCAGTTGATGACAATTTTGTGACCCGCAGCTTGGAGGGACCTAAACTAGTATGTCCCTGAGGAACAGCAGTTCAGCATTTGATAACTCAGTATTTATAGCAACTTTCTAAAACTACTACTGTGAATAATGAGAATGGACTGACTCTGGTTCTGCAAAGTCTTTTCAACCTGTAATGTGATCTTAGATGTTACTATTTTTATTTTTTTGTGTTGAAGTTGCCTGTATTCCCTAGTGTTTCCTCTCTTTGGCTGTAAGATCCCTTTGCAGTAGATGGCCAATTTCTCTTGCCCATTCAAAGGGGCTCCACTTCACCCACTAGGGTATCTTAGTATCAATCCCCAAGGTGAGCAAGATGCCTTGGTATCTGCCCTACAAACTGATCATCTACAAGATTCAGCCTAAGAAGGATTCAGCCTGCCTGCTCAGTTCCTAGAAAGTTGCTCTGAAACCAGCAAGGCCCACAAGTATTTCAGGAATGTTTCTCCAGCCTCTGAACCTTTGTGGGGGGCTAAGAGCTCTAGAAATCATGCTTTTTCTAGCGCTGCATGTTCCCCTCAGCCCCGGATTCTCTCCATTGGTTTCCAGGCTCTCACCTGACCTGGGGAACAGAGGTCCTTCCACAGCATTTTCTGTCTCAATTTCTGCAGGCTCCAAGCCTTGCTCACCCTCACCAGGCCTCATGTGTCTGCTGACACCAGATTCATAGAGGCGGTTGGCACTCATCATTGAAGGGGTGGAGGCAGATATGCGATAAAGTTGCCATCTTTCTAGCATGAGTTTCTGAAATATAGTATACATGGGTGAATGTCACCAGGTTTGATAAACACTGTCTTTCTCCACAAATAAATTACTTGGAAATCTTGAGCTTGAACTAAATGAAGCCTCATCCTCTCTACTCTATATGTTGTCACAGGAGGCTTCCCTTGCTCAGTGGCTGTTGTTTCTAACACTGCTGACCATGAGGTGTAGGCAAGCTGGGATATCTTCTTTTTTTTTATCAAGTTGCTTGCATCACACAGAAGCAGCCGAACTCTGTAATTATGAGCACTGAAGGGATGGAATTTCCATAAGTGCCGTATGTTTTACCAACACTACTTCAGATTAGGTTCGCTCGTGTGATTTTGATATTGCACTTGTGATAAGTCTACTCTTGTGCAATCTATTATTTTCAGAATGAGGAAAATGAAGATACATTTTCTGGTCCACTAATTCTTGTTAGCATGCCAAAAATTAATGGCATCTCCTATCTACATACTTTGCATTCAGAGTGATCCATTTCAAGCAGTCCCCACTAACAGTTTTTATATCCATTTAGGTACATCAGTTTTTAACTGATGTCAGTATGGGCATATTTTACCACCTGTTAGTATATTTTTTATGATACTTATTTTCATTTATTAAGAAATTTTAAAATAATGTTTGTTTCACTTAATCATAGTGCTTATTACTCATTACTTTTGTAATTTTTCTCTAATTAACTGTATATGGCTCTTATTTCAGTATCCTGTGTTTTAACTTATAAGCTGAATTTGAACATTTCAGAAGCATCGTTACATGTAGGCTAAATCCAATTATTATTAAATATTCATGATTTCTATTGAAGTATACTCTGTTTGGTAATAACTGTACTGTAACAAGAGCACTGGACTTAAAAGCAAAAGGTTCAGATTCAAATTTCTCTCCTGCTGAAAAGTTAGTTTACTCTTCATGTGATGGCCCTGAGTATATGAGTTATCCTCTATGAACTTTGATCTTTTCACCTTTAAATGGGGATGAGAATACCAATCTTACAGAGCTAGCTGCAACTTAATGAAACCTTAGTTGAATTTGAAACTATGAGGGAAAGTCTTGTACATATAATTAGTAATACAAATACAGTTTCCAAGGAGAAAGTTTAGCCTGCCTACGTAAGTGAGCAAACATACTGAACAATTTAAAGGAACCCAGTTTATGGTCAAAGTGTTCATTCCTATCACCATTTTTATCCATTATATTATGTCTGATTTATCTCTGTTTCAGAAATATTTTTAATCCATTTTCCTCTTTCCTATAACTGCATTTACTCTAAATCATATAATAACTGTTCTTTAAAAAACCCCTAGAGTTCAGACATTTTGCTAAATTAGATTTCCATTTGTCTCAACATGGGGATAGCTGACTGTATTAAAATTGCTTTAAAAAAAAATAAAACAGAAAAAAGGCACCTGAGAATCAGAAGTCTATATAACTAGCAATACAAATTTATACAATTAGCAAATGCTGAAATAAAAAAAATGATTAAAATAGCAACAGTCCTAGTTGGAGACAAATGGTACACCCTAAGCAATAACTGAAGAGAGTTTAATGACAGAACTATTTGTAGAAAGGTGGGAAAAGGGTTAAGGGTTAAGGCCTCAGATGAGTCGGCTCCCACTCCAGTTCTGCCACTTATTAGACCAAGTTAGTCAACCTTTTTATCTATCACTAGGCTCCTCAGTGAAAGGGAGATGCCATAGTACCTAACTTATAAGACTGCTAAGGAGATTAAATGAATTAATACCCACAAATCACTTAGCATCTTATGCATAGTCAAGTGCTAAGCAATTATCAATATTATTAATGTCATTGTTCTTGGAAGTTGAGCAGATTCATTTAAACTAACTTGTGCTCATAACTGACCAAGATAGAATGATTTAATATGATATAACTTCTAATTGTACAGACCACTTGTACATGAAAGATTTCCCACCTAGAGTACCCCACACCCCACACACACCCTCTTCCTTCCAAGCAGAGGGCTGTGCATCTGATTGGATGCCCTAGTTATACATGTGAGCCTGTTCTTTGGATTCTCTCAGTGGCAGGCAGAAGGTACTCGTCCATGTGACCACTGTGGATAACTGCTTCATAATTTACCAGGGGAAACATATCATTTGGAAATATAACTTCTAGTCTGTTTTCTTTCTTAATTTTTTTGGAAATAAATAGAGAGTAAATGTGTAAAGTTTAAGGACAGGAAGTTAAAAAACAAGACACAGTTTTGTCCGATAATCCATATATTCAATAAACATGTATTGAAGACCTAGTGAATAAAGCCTCGGGGCTTTAACATTCACCGTCACTGAGTTGCTGTCAGTCTCTATCTATGTATCTGTATTGATTTATTTTCTACTTTCTGTTTATCTATCACCTGACTCATTCAACAAATGATTGAGATGAATTAGTATTTATCTATCCTTCAAACCCTCCAGCAAAGAGAGTACTGTTATTATTATTATGCATTTTATATATGAGAAAACAAAAACCACCTGGAAATAAACTTTCATTTTTCACTTCTAATTAAAAATATTTATAACATTTAGAACCAGGTACTGCATAATTTTGATAAATTTTTTTGTTAAAGCCTTCATATTTATTTCTGAGCTCCTATCCAAAACCCACACCCAGAAGCAGCCAGAATATAATTTGCAATGGAACTCTGCCTGTGTGGCTGGTCTAGACCTCCAATATCCCATTATCAACCCTTGTGTGACTTGACAGGTTTGAATAATAGGAGGCTATGTCCAAAAGGATGGAAATGATATGGGAGAGAGTGTCTCCTGTTCTCACTTTCCTAAAATCCTAATGATTACAGATATCATTTTAGAGCTCTGGGCCTAAGTCCAGCTGGGAATAATAAATGAATTTCTGAGGCTGTAAATGAAAACTGGAGGGTGTGTGTTTCAAGGAAGGCCCCCAAACAGGGAGACAGCAGACTCCAATTTGTGCATCTGGCATTACTTATGGACCTACATTTCCACTTTTCATCTTCATGCCTTGAAATAAACCAGTACTTAGCAGCTGTGTCTCTTACACAGACTCTGCAATGGGACACTGAACCTCCCTGTACCTTTTTGCTTGACTAAGGCAGTAGCTGAAGGCTGTCCTTGAAGGCCAGAGAGTCTTCTGTGGACCAAATTAGGCTTGTTGTTAGTATATTAGACATGGTCTTGCAGGCTCCACTATGGGAAGTAAAACGAATGACCACTATTTGCAAATCTGGGCAGATGCTGGCCAAGGAAGACCAAGACCATGTGTGTCCAGGTGCTTCTGATATATGTTTCATCGTGGTGTAGCTGGGGCTTTAAAGAGGCTATTAAGACCACAGCCTCAGAGAAGCACTGATTCTGTTTTGATCAGCCACTCCTGCTCTGAAATTGCCCCTTTACTAAGCTTTCTTCAGTTAAAGCTTGAATGTGACTTCCTGCCAGGACACTGACCGCTATGGAGTCCGCATCTGCACAGGTGTGGGTGACCATTATAGAGTGGACACTGAGGCAGGCCCCATCCTTCTTTCTTCATGCTTCCGGGTCAGGTGTTGAAGGACTGGCAGTGATGGCATGCTTAGATCACTGGAGCAGAGGTCAAGCATGTCCTCTCAGAGAGCACATGCTTTTTAGCAGTGGGACACTGACTTCATCAGAGAATGGTCCCCAATGCATTGAGATTTTCCAGTTTTCCCCCTGCATTGTATATTTGCAACTAAAATTGACTCTTGGGACTAAGTACACCCCAGGGGCTTGGAATTGTCATGAGGTAGAAATAACCACAGAAGAGAAAACTTAGGGCTTTTTCATGATAGAAGAAATGGAAAGCCAAACACTTAAATAGTATCTTAGAAATACATCTTAGAAAAAAACCTTACGTTGAACCTTGAAATTGAAGCACGCCAATGCACATTATGTTGAACTTGGAATCTCCTTATCAAGAACTGTCTCTTCATATGTCTTAAATCTACTTTTCCTTGGATTAGTTTTGGGAAATTCTGAACTTCCTGCTTTTTCCATTCCTGCAACCATCAAATGATTCACATCATTTAATGACTTTGATTTTCCCTCCCTTCCTTCCTTTAATAAGTTTTTATGGATCTCCTTCAATTTAGCAGGAACTCTGCCAAGAGGGATAGAAAAAAGTGTACAACACATTTCCTGTGTTAGAGGAGCTGAACATTTCATACCATCTGTATAGTTAAGTACTTTACATACAATATCCCACAGACTTTTCCCAACTATGCAAAGCAAGTAGCATTATTTCCCATTTTAAAGATGAGAAAACAGAAGATAACTGAATTAACTCAGTTTGTTAGAGAAATGGATTCACTCAAATAACAACAACCTAAAACACTGGAGGTTTAATATGCTGAGTGCTTTAGAGGGTGTGGTGATGTTTGACCCCATACAGTTCCCTGTCTCTATGTGTCATGATTGATACATGTAAATAAGCTTATAAACCATGTGCTCGAAGACTTTATGATCCTCTGAAGAAAGCCAGTATATGAAATCAAAGTATGATTATGGCAAATCACTGTCTCATTAGGTAATATAAATTGGTGATTTTTTTTTCACGTGCTGCTCATATCACTTCTTAAGGTTGGGGATTTGTCTGTGTCTTATTGCCTATAAATCCTTAATATTGCACAAGCTGGCAGTATAAAGCCACCAGTTGGAAACCCCAATATGTTGAAAAACAATAGTCCCACAGACCCTGCCAATTCTAATTTTTTTAATGTTTAGGGTCATTAAGTGGCAGAAAGACATCATTATGAAGTCATTATACTCCCAGCATTTGGACCTAGATGGGAAATGGATCAAGTCATCAAAAAGACAGAGCTGGCTAATATTGAAGGGCATTGTTTATTAAGTTATCACAGGAATAGGGTATGAAATGGACACATGCACATACTACCTTCATGCTCTCTTCCTCATTCATTCGTAAGAGTTCATTTCTTTCACAAGTATTTGTTAACTGCCCACTTTAGACCAGATTCTTCATTAGTCACTGGGAATGCCGGGTAAGCAAATCAGACATGGATCATCTCTTGTCAGGGAAACAAGTAGTACATATATATTGCTTATTTACAGAATTATTATAGAATTATGAACTATAGTAAGTGCTAGAAAGAAAAGTATAGGATGCTATAAGAATGTACAAGGGGAACTACTTTAGATTTGAGGGGTTGCTAGTCACTGTCATAGAAAAATGCAAGCCTAGTGCTGTCATTTCAATTTCTCAAGAGAAACCTGGCATACAGATTTTTAAACAAAATTACCAGTTTGAAATATTTAGGAAGGCTAAGATATTTTGAAGGCCACAGTAAATAATCATAGCCCAGTTCCCCCTGGGTTCTGTCTTCTTATGATCTTTGCGTTAAAATCTAGAAGAGAGTCATCTTAGGAAGGAAAAGATCTGATGAGGAGAAGAAATCAAGTGTCTGGGTCAACTTCAGAATCAGAAAGAATTCAGAAGACTTGAAGAAACCAGACTGGGGATAAGACCTCAGCATCATTTCATGTTCACAGCTTCCTAAGTCGTTTTTATGTCACTATTTGGCTGGAGGAGGGGCAGAGCTCCAGTCTTGGGCTTTGGGGTCAAACAGACCTGAATCTCAGATGAGTTTCTCAAGCTCTTTAATTCTTCAGTCTTAAAGTGATAATAAATTTAACTCGTAGGGTTATTGAGAGGATTAACTGAGATCATTCATCTTGAGCACCCATCACAATACTTGAAACATGGTACGCACTGGACAAATGGTAACCAATAACACGGCTACTGTATCTCATTAATTATAGCTGATGATTCCAAAGAGTTAGGTGACTTACTCAATATCACAATCATTAAGTAGAAGAAGAATCAGCATTTGAGCTCTGGTTTGTCTGCTTCTAATGGACTCACTGTTTGGGACGCCTGAACCCGCCATGTCATCCAGGTGAACATCAGGACATGTCACAGTGAAGGGCACAGAGACCCCCCGAGACCCCTGGTTCTCTGCAGTCGTCACAGTCATTCACAGGAAGTTCTTCTGGGTGGCCTGTGTTTTATTCATGTGAGCTACTCTAGAGGCAGTAATCACACTGAAGCAATGTTGTTTCCTGACCCATTTCCTACTGGTAGATGTCCTGAAGGAAAGGGATTCGGCTGGATGTGTGGGACCCTCCTCCCTTCACAGCACCTACTAAGGACTGACTATTTGCTTACCGATCCCATATCCACAATTCTAAGACCCAAAAAGCTCTGAAAGCTATGTTTAAAAAAAGAAAACTCACTTGACAGCAAGACCAAACCTGACCTTTAGCTAATTTAGGGAGAAAATGACCTGATTTATTAAGAAGCTATGTATAGTCTTCACTGATCCCAGGTAGAATACTCATATGCTTATTAGTGGGTTCAGCCAGACCTTGCCAGTACTATTCCATTACTGTACATACCATGTCTACACCACTGATGGGAGCTCTATGGTGAAGCTGATAAATCTTAGACGTCCAGGATTTTATACATGATTTTGTATTCAAAATTTTGTAATCTCTTACTTGAAGCTTCCCAAATTGCATAAGCTTCAGGCCTCAGAAGGGATCAGCCCTCGCACATCACATTGACTTTAAAAATTTTGAAAATGTTCAATCCAAAGCACATCTCACCTCAAGGATTATGGATTTATTCAATTTTGGGAAGAAGAGGAGACAGGAAGACAGAAGGGAGGAAGGAAATAAAGTTCGATGTATATGCACACTGTTTGCTACAGCATTTATATCAAAGTGCTGTAACAAATAGGCTTTGAAACTCAGTGGCTGTAAACACAATGTAAAGCAGCACCATACACCAGTAGTTTGTTCTGCTTATTTAACTGTCCAAGGTGAGCTTTCCAAGACAGGGGCAGCTGCACTCCCCCAGGTGGCTAAGGATCCAGGCTGCTGTCACGAACATGAGGTTTCCAGGGTTTTTCTCAATGCCCTCCTGGGCCATGGAAAGCCAGGAGTAGACACAGGAGGATCTTTCTTTCTCCTGTGTGTTTTGTATTTCCCAGGGCCAGGCCTAGAAGTGATGTGTTCTATTCCTGCTTGCACTTGACTGGCTGTAGCTCAGCCTCATGCCCATATCTACCTTCAAGAGACAGGAACGTGGCTAAGAGGAGAAAAGAATAGACTTTGGAACAGAAACAGTCCCTGTCCCACAGCCCATTCCCTAAATGGGGCACCATAGATGATGCAGGAATTGCTAGTCCTCACAGTTAAGAATCCAGGCAAGCACTTCTGTTTTGCTCATGCTAGACCCCTGTCCAATGACCAAATCACCAGAAGATACAAATGCAGAACCAGACAATTAAGAGGATCAGGTTGTCAGTGCTCAGAATGTTCTTTGAGTTGGTACTGACCCAATAGAACAGTTTCTTTCCTTATTTGACAGTTTCCCAGTCTTGAATTTGTGATTAAATAAATGAGTGAACACATGCCTGGAGTAGGCAGGAAGGCCCGAACTGAGTCTAATAATGATGATAATGATATAGACTAGCAAGTCAGTTTGCAAAGCCACATCATGTGTGAGCATCATCACCTTCAGGACGGTCCCCCAGGGGAGGCACACAGCCTATTTCGTAGCTGAAGGAAGCGAAGCTCGAAAGGGTAATGTGGCCAGCCTAGGATTGCCTGGAAGTGCCCAAGTCAGGGACTCAGCCAAGGTCTTCTGAGTCCATGAACAGATGTCCATTCACATATGTCCTTGTGTTTTAGTCCAGCCAGAAAAAGCAAAAAACAAAAAACACCAAAATATCTATCCTGTAGAGCAAAAGTTTCGTGCAGTGAGCCTCCCTGGGTTTCTGTTTGCATCCAGCAGGCCCATCACAGGAACAGAACACATGGATGGAACATTTCAGGGCTAGGCTTGGGCCCAGAATTTGGGACAAATACATCTTTCCAATGTTATGCCAGGCTCTGTGTACATGTGTGGCCGATAGCAGGAGTTGGAAACTATGGTCTGCAGACCAACTCTGGCCCATTGCCTGTTTTGTGAATAAAGTTTATTGAAAGTACAACCGTGCTCATTGTTCACCCATTGTCTATGGTTGTGTTTTCAGTGCAATAGCACAAGTAAGCAGTTACAACAGAGACTGTATGGCCCTCGAAGTCTGAAATATTTACCACCAGACCTGCTACCAAAAAAGTTTGTGGATATCTGGGACAGAGCAATGACTAGCTCAGAAGACAGAGAGACAACAAGCAACGATTCAATAAAAAAAAAAGCCTGGCAATAGAAATATGACCACAATACAGAAGTGGAGCAGAGGAGGGAGGGTTATTTAGCATCGTTTATCTCTATAGGAGAAAGATAGTGGCCTTCCAAACAGGAAAAATTAATGGCATCTGGGTTGTATATTGCAAGATTAATAGTAGGTTTCAAAGTAGTAGGAGGACATTCCAGGCATTTGCAGCAGCTCATATAAAAGTTCCATGGTGAGAACCAGATCACTTTACTCGGAACATCATGTTAAATAATAGAGGTGAGATTCACGGAAGATTCGCCTATAGTGAATCAGACAAGTGATGTACATTATCCCACACAATCCTGAAAACAAATCCGCCAGGCAAGTCTTATCCCCATTTTATGAAAGAGGAGACTAAAATGAAAAGAAATTAGCTCTCCTCGGTTCTCAGAATAGGGGGTGGCTCTCTCCCGAGCTCACAGAGTCTCTGCAGGGCCGGTGGCCACAGCCAGGTAGATCTCCCCCGCCCGGGCCCCGCAGCCTCGCCCGGGCCCCGCCTGCGCGCCGCGGTGCATGTGCACCTGTGTGTCACGGCGCCGTGACTAGGTGGCACGCCGGGGGCAGCGGGACCTCCCCAGGCCGGCGCTGCCTTTGTAGCCGCCGTCACGACCAGGTTTAACTCCCATCACGCTGAGGCTGGCTCTTCTGTGTGGGGACTCAGCCTAGACGGATGTGAGGGGGGGCCAGGGACCACTGGTCACGATGAAAGGCGGCCAGTCACAAATTCAAGGTGCGCTCACTCCCTGGAAGCGCATCTTCCCTCCCCTGCTCAGGGGGCGGCGCCGCCTTGGAGGTCTGGGAGCAACCCCGGCCTCAGGTAGCTGCGGGAACCCGAGCAGGTTCGATTATACCCACTGCACCCTCACACTCCCATGCACCGAGGGAAACGTGTGCGAACAATGCCTCATTTTCATATTACTGCATATTCAAAGGCAGGCGGACCACGTCTAAAGCAATGGACAGAAGTGATAACACTATTTTTGAGAATCTTAATTCATGTACACTTTTAAAGAAAATGAGCTGATTGGACATCTTTGCAATCACCATATCAAGACAGGAAACAATGGTCTCTTTTTCAGAAAAAAAAGCGGTCATCCTGACAACTTTATGAGAAGAGCCCATGTTTTCTTTATTTTTCTTGTGTAAAATACAGGTCACATAAAATTTATCATTTTAAACATGCTTAAGTGTACTTGCTCAGTGGCATGAAGCCTATACACACTGCTGAGAACCATTCATCTCCGGAACTTTTCTCATCTTCTTAAACTGAAACTGTGTCCCAGCTAAACAGTAGGAGCCATTCTCTCTACCCCAGACTCCCACACCCACCACTCTGCCTGTGTCTGTGAATCTGACTGCTCTAGGTGCCTCGAGTAAGTGGAGGCACACATTATTTCACTTAGCATAGAGACCTCAAGGCTCATTTGTGCTGACATGTATATCCGAATTTCCTTCCCTTTTAGGCTCATTGGTGTTCCATTGAATGTACAGTCTACATTTTGTTCATCCATTCATCTGTCAAAGGCATTTGGGTTGCTTCCACCTTTTGGCAAGTGGATTTGTCAAATCTACTTTTAGCAATTCCACAGTAAGTGGAACTTATGGATCATACGGTAATTCTATTTTTAATCTTTGAGGAACCTCTCTACTATTTTCCACAGTAGCTCCACCATTTTGCATTCCTATCAGCAGTGCACAGGGTCTTCAATTTCTCTGTATCTTCATCAACACTTCTTACGTTCTGATATTTGGACAAAAGGCACTTGAAAAGGTAACTCATTGTAGTTTTGACTTGCATTTCCCCAATGATTTGTGATGTTGAGCATCATTTTCTGTATGTATCAGCTATTTGTACACCTTCTCTGGGGTCTTATCCAAGAGGCTTCTTCAGTTTTTTGCCCATTCTTTCCCTGGGTTGTTCGGGTTTTGGTGGATGTATTCTGGGCCAGCTGCATCACTTTGAAGTGTGTAAAGCATAGCAGGAGAACCTGAAGGGCCAGAGGCATCCTTAACGTTACTTTGAGGATTTTGGACAATTGTACCATGAAAAGGAGCCCCCTTAAAACCCCAGAGTCCTGGTCTGGAGAGTTAACCACGGTTAGGAACAAGAGGTTATCCCTGCTTTGTCCTTGAGGGCAGGAGCTGTTCTGAGCTATGGTTAGCCAGGGAGGGAGCCCTCGTTCTGGGCTCCACATAGTGTGGCAGTGACATCTGGCCCGCCCCATGCACGTTAGACCCAGACCCCTGAGCCATTCCAGCTGGTTACAGAGGAGCCTCAGAGGCACCTCCTCCTTTAAGCCTGGCTTTCGCATCATCCCCTCTGCCTCTGTCTCCACCTGGGCCCACATCAGTCTCCTAGAAGACACACAAAGCAGTTCCTCCCAGCTGACATTGGTCCCTCCCACACCGAAGATTAAGTTCCTGAGCAAACTCATTATGGAAGATGTCATGGCTGAGAAACCCCAACCCAGTTGAAAGAAGCAGGGTTAGAATAGTTGAGATTAGGTGTGTACAGGTGTATAAAATAACAGAGAAGCTCACTAAACAAGATAGTATTTACATTCTACTCAACTTACATAAAAATGAACATTTCCAATGTACTTCCATTTGCCATCCTTTGCTTATTTGTATCAATGAGATGCTTGTGAATAGTTTGTATATTTTCAAAAATGCACATATGACAAACCATTTTCTTGATCACCCATCCCATCAGGATAATTGTGATCTGGGTTTGCAGTCACTGTGGCAACATCCTTGTGCTTAAGAACAAAAATTAGGCAGAAGTAACGGGGTGTGTCTGCACCCGAATGTCCCCAAATCACCTAGAATTTAAGGAATTCTTCAAATACTCTTCAAATAGTTTGATCCTCCTGCTGCAATGGGAGTACTCGGGCGTTTGTGTGTGTGCGCGTGTGTGCGCGCGCACGCGCCGGTCTCCTGGGTAAGCGTGCACTTCAGTCCATGCTTCCTGCTGTCAGTTAGGCTCCCATTTGCTTTGTTCCCATTGTCTGAGCTAATGCTCTTCCTTCCTTCCTCCGACATTGCTTTAGAGGCCGGCAATGAGCTGTGGTCTGTAACAGACTCACTAAACCCTTGGGAGTGCTGGCAGACCTCGTTTTATTGCGCTTCCCTCTCTAGTGTGCTTTGCGATACTGCGTTTTCACAAATTGAAGGTTTGTGACAACCCCGCGTTGAGCAAGTCTGTCGGCGCCATTTTTCCACCAGCATTTGCTCACTTTGTGTTTCTGTGTCACATTTTGGTAATCCTCCCAATATTTCAAACCTTTCCATTATAGTCATATTTGTTATGGTGACCTGTGATTACCACTCACTGGAAGTTCACATGACGGGTAGCATCCTTTAGCACTGGAGTATTTTTTAAATTAAGGTATGTACATTGCTCTTTAGACATAATGTACATTGCTCTTTAGAAAACATTTACACTTAATAGGCTACATAAAGTAAAGTGTAAATGTAACTTCTATATGCACTGGGAAACCAAAAATTTCATCTGTCTCCCTGTATTGTGATATTTGCTTTATTGTAGTGGCCTGGGACCAAACCACAGAATTTCTGGGCTGTGCCCATAATGGAGGATGTGTTGTTTAGGACTGGGTTGCATTCAGCTACAAGCAAAAGAATCTATCTTATAATAGATCATTCAGGCAGGTTTCTCTTCTTCTATGCAATAAGAACTCAGGAGGGATGTTTATTCATCTGCTCAAGGGTGTCAGGGCTGAGGTTTGTGGACCAGCATTGGCAGGTCACATCCCAGCTCTGTCATTTCTCTTGACGTCAGCCAGTTTCTCCGAGTCTCACTTTTGTCATTTGAGAAATAGAGGAAAATGGAATAATAGTTTGAAGATGAGCTAGTGATTAATCATACTGTTTCCCCACTATGGATTTCAAACCAATAGAGAAAAATATGAATTTTGTGCCCGTGAAACATATTTACATTATGACGAGCTGAGCAATACCCTTAAACAAAGGATTCTTGTAGGCTGTGTAAGAATGAGCCTTGACATGTTTTGGGAATGGGCAGAGGAAACAGAATTATTCTTCCAAACCTGTTTCCTCCTGGGAAACCCAGTGGACAAGCACGTTCCTCAGTTTCCATGGAACTATAAGGGATACAAAAATGAGCACTCTGGCTTCAACACCTACCATTACTTGAAGATTAAATAAGACAATGTAGTGTAACCATAACGGGGAGGGCTGCCAGTGCTTTGCAAACAGCTGCTTACCCTGGGCCAGGCACTGTGCTAACTGCTTTACAGGCTACGCTCTCCATGACTCTATGAAAATTACGTTCTCACTACTTTTTTTAGAGGACTGAGGCCTAGAGGGACGGAATAATTTACTCAGGTCACTCTGCTGGCATATGGTTTAGCTCAGGGTTCCGTTTATAGGTGTTATCTGGCCAAAGGAGGCTGTAGAGCTCTAAGCAGAAGCCTGAAATTTCTCGAGGAGGGATGGAGCTGGCGCAGGGCCTGACCCGAGAAAGGCACTTAATACCTTTCTTTCTTTTAAAATAACAGATCAGTTTATGGGTAATAGTATGGGACAGACTGGGAAGGTGCCAGGGCTACAGTGATGCGCTTTCCAGGAACAGCCCAGCAGACAGACAAAACAACGGAAGAGCAGGAAAATAAAGCCAAATGGGGAAGAGGCCCAGGCTCTGCTTAAGCAGCTGTGTCTGGGCTCTAGATCCAGCTCTGCCCTAGGGACCTGAGGGGTGAGCGGAGCTGGCAGGCGCCTCAGTCCTTGTAGGACCCCCTCTGTGCTCCTTCTTGTCCCTCACCAGCAGGCGGGACCTTTCTCAGGCAGTATTTCCAGGGCTCGAGGATGTGGGGGCAGAGGCTCAAGGCTTTTGGAGGTTCCCCAGGGAGCTGGGGGCCTGGGTGGCATGGAGCAAGCAGCAGCACCTGGGGGATCTGGTCAGGCAATAGGTGCCTGGGGTGGGACACCACTCAGCCGGGCCCCTATGTTCAGGGCAGGGCCCTCACCCTGCCCACCACACCAACATGGTACAATACATTATTTCAAGTAATAAGTTAGTGTCAGGCAGGGGAGCTGGAGGCTGGCAGACAGTCAGGGGCTTAAGGAGAGAAGCCCCCAGTCGCCCACTGACTCCTTTCAGTGGGTTCCGGCTATTGATTCCCCTCCGTGGAAGTGAAGGCAGCTCTTCAGAAATCACTGGCTATTTTACTCACTGTACGTAAATGTACAGAGATGTATGCTCTCCGGCTAGATAGCATGCCTTTGGCAGCGACGGAATAAACCCTCCCTCAACCAACCCTCAGCAGAACTGAGGTCTTTGCAGTATTGGGAAAATGTGAGGATTGTTGATAAGTGCCTTCCAATATTTAGTATTAAAATAGAAGTTTTGGAGAGCAGGAAAATAATAAAGTTAGTCACTTAAAGTAAAACATGTCTGTGTATTTGTGTGTGTATTTATTTCCAGAGAATAAGGGTAGGGTAATGGGAAATAGGGCAGGCATTAGCAGTCATTAGGAAACAGCATGCTAGGTACTGTGTGCATATTTTTCTTCCATGGCCTTTTAAAGAATAAGAAACATGACAATAACTAGACTCCACCTGGCACCCAATAATCCACACATATTAACTGGGCACCTTCTAACAGGAACTGTGCCATGAGCTTGGGAAACGAACGTAAAATGAACAATGAAAGCCTCTCTTCTCATGGGCACCAGAGAGATGACACCAGCCAAACAGTGGTAGAAACTCTAAGTAACAATGGAGACAAGGTGAATTTCGTGGGCACAGGGATGGGATACATTTTACAAACCTGGGGACTACAAGGAAACCTTTCCAGAAAGGTGGCATTTCAGCTGAGGTCTAACAGGTGAGGAGGAGGAGAGGGGATGGGCTAGGCAATCTAGGCAGAGGCAGAAGAGGGTGCACATGCCCCAGTCATAAATGTTAATTATCAATGTTTCTGTTATCTTATTCAGTACCATGGGCTATAGAATCACCGAGATCCAAGTTCCAGTACTGGTTTTGTCACCTTTAGTGGTGTGGCCATGGGTATGTCACCTGATTTTTCTGAGTGTCCACATCTCTCTTATTTCTCTGCATTGCAAGGATACTCATACATAAATGTTACAGGGAGATGTTGACAGAGGCACAGAACTTAGCCCTGTGCCTGGTACATAAAAGTGCTACAACACATTTCTCTTACTATTCTGTTCAAAGAGTTGAATGTTTTTTATCTTATGGAATCCAAAGTCTTCTTGGGCACCGGATAATTTCTACCAGCTAACATTTACTGAGAAGTGTGAGGTGCTGAGCAAATACTCTGTATAATTACATGAGAACAACCAATCAGCAGGTCATGCAGTGACTTCCTTTTGGGACCTTGTAGGGTGGAGCACATGGTTAATTCTACAAGAACCCATGAAACAAATTTGCAGGATGGTAAAAACATACTATAAATCAGTAGGGAACCATGCAGTGCGATTCCAGGCTTTTAACCCAAAGTCTATGCAATATCCACACCTCAGCTGACTTTTGGGCATCCCTGAAAATGTATTCTCTGTATCTAGAAGGAAAAAATTAACTCTGGAATATTTTTGGTTCAACATTTCAGAAGGTTCCTAGTGGCGGATGGACCCCATCCAACTGGAGCTGCATTCTAGACTTCCCTTCAACTCCCTTTAGGTCCATGAATAAATTGTAGCATGTTTGACACAAAATCAGTATCTGTCATGCACTCTTAAGCAAATGATAATTTTCTACTGAAAACGATTTCCTTAGTGATGGTAAATCTTCAGCCGCTGTTGACAGATTCAATTTTTGCAAAGCACCAAAAAGCCTAGAACGTGTGGAGAAGTATATTTCAGCTTAGAAGATGTTATTGAGCACTTACTACCTGTCACTTGCAAGTTTGCTCTCAGATCTGTCCCCCCTCCCACCTTGCCCTGCAAACAGGCCCTCCATGTTTAACTCCATGAATGAAATGCCGCCAGTAAAAAGCAAGCCAGGAGACAGGAAGGTTGAAAGTATGGAGTGGATGTTGTTGGTGCCCAGCTCAGATCCCTGGGGCTCCGTGCCCCGGCTGCTGAGTGTGCTGCAGCCAAAGGCTCACTTACAGCCTTCTCTGTAGGATTGCCCCCTGGCAGAGGGAGCCGTCTCACTTGGAGGTGGCTCGGAGTGACACAGCCCTCGGGAACGTGTACCCAATTGCTGTATTGTGAGGGGCGTACAAAAGCCCATCTCCATGCTTCAAGGCAGGACAAACACTAGGATGCGGTTTGTTCCACCCAGCTCCCTGCAAGATCTGCCTGAAGCTGGACCTCACCTAGATCTCCAGCCCTGCCTAAAACCCTCCCTTTCTCCATCGTGCTTCCCTGGCCATATAGATTTGTCCTGGGAGCTTTTCACAGTAAAGGACTTGTGCAGGATTCCCTGTGTCAGGCTCTACTTCCAGAGAACACAGGCCGGGACAGTGGGAGAAGCCTCAGGCACTGCTGCAGGAGAGAGGGTGACTTCCCACAGAGAGGAGCTGCTTCTTTCTCGATTCCAGCTCTCACCCAGGCAGTTCGTCCCAGGTCCAGCTCCCTGCTGGTCATTCTGGGTCCTGCAAGGTGATTCTTTTCTCCGGGTCTTCACCCACCAGCTTTATTTCTGCTAGGCAGCCCCGAATGCTGAATCCCTGGGAGGCCCCTCCTGCAGGGCGCTGACTCCCTTGAGCAGCACCAGTCCCAGAGCTTGGGCAGCACCACTGGCCACTGGTTCTCCAGGCCTCAGGCGGGCAGCAGCTTTCTGTACTTGTTCATCTCTGGATTTCTGCTCTTCTGGTTTCTGCGGTTCCAGCACCTCTCTAAGCAGTTTCCTGCATTAGACTCCCTCTGTTGAGCTGCCTGGACTGGATTTTGCATTCCCAGCTGCATGCTGACTGTTAACCCTGGCATTCTTGCTTTGTGCTGAATGCAGAAGACATAACAACAGTCTTTGCTTTGCCCTTAGGTTACTCATAGGCATTAACCTGACCCTTACAGCCCAGACAACCCCTTCTCTGATAGGTCTATGGTCAAAGCGTGGGGACTCCGTGCACAAGCCATCCTGGGCGGGGCTGTTGTGAGGTGGCCACTGAGTAGGGAAAGATGTCCCTGGAAAGTGACTCTGGGGCACAGCTGCTACCATAGATTTTTTTTTCCCCTACTCCGAGCCATTTTTCTCTTGGATGATAACGAAAAGGTGTGCTGGTCCCACTGAAGTCCTCTGTACTCCCTCGTCTTGGTTGCTGGTTAGTTAGTTAAGCTTTTAGCTTGGAGACGTGGAGATGTGAAGAGGAGACTGAGCTTGTGATAGAGTGAGCAGCTCTGAGAGACACATGTGAAGACAGGGATGGAAAAGAGCAACTCCTGATGGGCGCCAGAGCACATGGGGAGGTAGTGGAGCTGGAGAAGACGTTTCCAGAAAGTGTGGGCCAGCTTGGCTCCACTGGTGTTGGGTACCCTCCAGGCTAGTCTCTCTCCCTCTGGGTCTGAGCTTCCTAGTCTCCGGAAGAAATGGTTTTGGGTGCGCCGGCATCCTCAAATCATTGTCTGTTGCTGGATAGTATCAGTGTTGCATGTGCAAATTCTGGAGCCCCTCCCCAGGCCTACCGAGTCAGAGAGTCAGGTCGGGTCCCACCAGTCTGTCCTTTAACAAGCTTCTAGGGGACTCTGACACACGTTGGAGTTTGAGACACACTGGTCTGGATGCCGTGAAGGTCTTTTCTTGTTCTAAGGGTCTGAGATAGAGCCCCACCTGGCATTTGAAATGAAGAGAACTGCTTCATAGCTGTGGAGAAGCACCTCACAGTTACTAAATGCTCTCTGCTTTATTCAGGTCTAATGAGTCCTCCCTTTTTGAACTCTCCCAGTTTTTTCTTCTAATTTGCTGATTTTTGCTTCTTGGATCCTACTTGCTTTTTTCTTGCTGCTCAAAGTTTGGCTTTCCCAACTTCTGTGGCCATTGGTCTCTCCCCAGCTCAACAACTGGCACTCCAGTTCAGGCCAAGAGCTCTCTGAAACCCAGGCGGCTGCCTCCTTTGACCTCTCCCATGATGTCTAGCTCCTCCAAGCTGCCCTGCTCACTGTCCTCCTCGACCTTTCTGGAATACAGACCTGACTGGTCCATGTCCTGCCACCGCAGCAATCAGTGTGTGCTCAGATGCACAGATCACAATGTTCTGCATGATCTGACCCTGATCGTGATCTGCTTCCACTCCTGCTTCATCTTTTGAGGCTTCCTGTTCTGTACATGTGTCCCCCACTGACACTTCAGTCTGTTTCTCTGTCATTTTTTTCCTGCATTAGTGGGGAATGCATTCACCTGTTCTACTTCCCTCAGTGAGAGAGACTCACCAAATTTAATTTAATTGCTCATCAAACAATTCTTCTGTCCCACCTGGAAACAAAGCTAGACCTTATTTCCAAGTTTCCCTTGCAATTGGTCAGCCACAGACTGACCTGTGGTCAACAGAATGTGTGAAGGACCCCTAAACCTCTGACAACCCTCCGCACTGTGTGTGTCTACTCATGTGCTCACAGATGTGCAGGATTTGAGGACGGGGCGTGGGGTGTGGCAGGTCCACGACAGGAACGGAGCCTGAGTCCACGAATGACTCTGTAGGGTACAGCCCTTCCTCACCCCCCCCCACCCCCCGCTGCTGGTCTTCAGGTACTGGGCCGTGATCGGAATACCATGCCTTTAATTTGTGCTACGTATGAGGAAACAACAGCAAACAAAACCCAGAAGCTTGGTGTATTTGTGAGTCAGTCCTGCATGAACATGAATAATTAAACAACACAAAGCTCAGTGGCTTACGAACACATCTACGCCTGTGCTCATGGATCAACAGGCCAAGTACAGTTGGGCTCCTGTGAGTTGGTCTCTGCTGGGCAGATGACACTTCCTGTTCCACACTGTCCCCCACAGTCCCTTGAGCCTATTCCCGGCTGTTTCTCCAGGCTGCCCCACCTGTCTTCATCACGGGGCCCCAGGGAAGGGCGGGTGAGCGCTTTCCTGGGCATGCACTTCTCAGGGCAAATCACTGGAGTCCAGGAACCCAGCCAGACTGTGCCAGCACTTTAAATAGCACTTGCATTATCTGCTCTTACTAGATCTGCTCACTTGCTATTGGCCCAAACAAGAGTCAGCAATGCGGGGAAGTATAACCCACACCAAAGGGAAAGGGAGGGTATTAAAATGTGCTGGAAAATACTCAGAGAAGAGGTGTGGAGCCTCACAGAAGCATCACCATCACAGCTCCTGGTCTAACACTCGCAGGGTCTCACCAGGAAGACCACTGGCCTCGTTTTCCCCCATCCCAAAGAAAAGAGTTCAGTGAGCTCCCCTCCTTTCCAGGCTCTGCTTTCTTTGATTCTTCACCTCACCCAACCCCTTATGGCATGAATTACAGAGGGCATTCCCAAGCACAACAGGCTCTCAGACTGTTACAGATAAAGCAGACTGTGACCCCCATGTCACCACGGCCCCTAAACCATGCTAAGCTAATTATAAGCCTACCCATTTCTCTCCCACACTGTAAAGCACATTCATAGTGCAAATGCAGGAATTTAGGTTTACAAAAGAGACATTCATTCTAAAGCTTTGTATTTTAATAGTAGTAGATGATTCCTAACACTCCTCATAACTGGTATATGCACATCAGAGTATTTTCTCACATTAGCAGGTGTCTGCTGCACTGATTTTTTCACCTAAGAAAATCTCTTTTTTACTGAAGTAAGTCTAACTGCACAGTTGGGGAGGGACAGAAGTTAAATCAGAGTCCTCCTAGGAGACCAGTTGTCTCAAGTTTCATGTCTACAGACCCCCAATGACTCCTATCTCAGCAGACTCATCAGAAGCTGACTGAAGCAGAGACGTCTGAGTCCCACCCCAATATTTGTTTTTACTTCCTCTATAGTAGTTAAAAGTTTAGCTGGGCACATGGTTACCTACCAGAGAAACAGACCCAATAGGAGATGGTATATATGGTAAATAGATAGATCCATATATATATCCAGAAAGAGATTTTTCATGAGGTATTGATGCCATTACACAGGCTGAGGACCCCCATGATCTGCCATCTCAAGTTGGAGGCCCAGGAAAGCTGGGGGGTAGTTCAAAGGCCAGAGAGCTGGAGAGCTGGTAGTGGTGGACCTAGTTGGGGTCCTCAGACCTGACAATCAGGAATGTCCAGGGCAGGAGAAGATCAATGTCCATCAGAGCAGACAAGCAAAGGGAGAAGGACCAGGTCCAGCCTTCCGCCAGCCTTCGGTTCTATTCGGGTCCTCAGAGGATTGGGTGATGCCCACCCGCACTGGGGAGGGCCAGCTGCTTTACTCAACTCACCAATTCAAATGCTAATAATGTCTTCCAGAAACATCCTCACAGACACACTCAAAAATAATGTTAAGTAGGATATCTAGGCACTGCATAGACCAGTCAACTTGACACATGAAGTTAGCCATCATGCATTTAAGACAATTTCCCTACTTCTCTTCCAGGTAGCTCCTGGCTAGCGGTAAGAACAGCCGAAACGATGTGGCCACCTCCTCCTCCTCTCTCCCCATCCGCTGGTGCATGTGAATAGCACAGTGACAACCGAAGCAACTTGCTCGGACCCGGAAATGGAAGCTGTGTTGAGATGTCAGAACAACAGGATGAAGGGAGCCCAGGTCCCCAGTGCTGTGGAGCTGATGTATGTACCCTACACTGTTTGTATTCGGACTGTTGCAGGAGATAAAAGTAAATGTCTCTCTAATGTAAACCACTGTTATATTTGGTCTTCCTTGCTGCATCCAGAACCTGTATCTTAAATCATATACCAACTTTGCATCTATTTATTCATAGCCAAATACTTTATATCTCTGAGTAGCGAACACATGCAGGGCATGGAGCTCTGTGCTCAGGAGAGAAGCGTGCCTACAGTAGGTTTTTTCTCCACACCCTCCTTCCGCCATGCTGCCTGAGCTTTAGCCAGGCCACCAATTCTAATAAACACTCATGTCTTTATACCTTAGTGCTTATTTCCCCATCTACCTGGGATGCTTCCCACCCCTTTTAGCTTGAAGAACTCTTACTCACCCATCAAAGCCCTGCATCTAGGAAGATCTTCTCCCTTCTGAGAGAGGAATTCTTTGTCATTTGAATTCCTACAGCACTTTTTAACATATGACTTTATCACAGAATTTTCCATGTTTGACAATTCTGCCAAAATTTCAGTAAACACTGATCGAGCTCTTGGCACGTACCACACCCTGCACCGAACACTGGTGGCTGAGCCAGAGCAGACGCAGTGCCTACTGTCACGGGGCTGATGGTGTAGGGGGAGAAGAGTCACTGAATTAGCACACACAGTGGGAACTTCTAACAGGGCCGGTGCTGGGAGGAACAGGCCCTGCGTCTATGAGAACTCATGATAGAGGATTTAATCTGGTCTGAGATTAAGCCCACAGAGGCTCCGCTTTCAGTGTGAACTTGAGCTAAACTAAATGCTCTGGTGCATCTTTGGGCCACGGCAAGAACCTAGAACACTTGGCACAAGTTGATACTCAACAAATATTGGCTGGAAGAAGTAATAATAGGGCATTGATAAATGTTTTAGGTGATACTTAAACATTTATATGGCACTGTACCACCCATGCTAAATCCTCAGCACATTTTATCTCATTTCATCTCACAGTAGTAAAATATGTTCTATGATTATTATTTTTACTTAATAGATGAAGAAACTGCTGCAAGACAGGTTAAGTGATTTTTCCTAGGCCATGCAGTGAGGAAGAGGAGGAGCTGGGGTTTGAACGCAAGCATTCTGGCTGGACTCTCGGTTATTAGCTTCTAATCACTGTACGCCAGCTTTCTGCATTTATTTGCATTATTTCACAACGTACCAGGGAGGGGTAAGTCCTATGTGGTTCTGTTTGCTCTCTTTGTAGATGCGAGAATCAGAAATGAGGGATAAAAATATCTCCGTCTAAAATAATAAGGTTGTAAACAGCAGAGTCACGAACAGAATCAAACTTGGCCCCCCAAACCTGTCCCTGGATTCTTTCCACAGTGCCAAACTGGCCACTGGTCACTGAGAGGGTGACTGTGATGGTCAAGAGATCATGGCAGATGAAGAGGAGGAAAGGGAGGATGAGGGGACAAAAGGGGTGCAGGCTTCTCTTAGATCTGCCCTTTCTTGGGGTTTGGATTCGGGTTGTTAGGAGAAATGGAGAAGTTAAAGGCATCAGGTCTCCACGGGCCCTCCGGAACCATTCCCCTTTCTCTACTGCTCTCTGCCTTTCCCATGTCACTTTGCATTCATAAAAAGCAGTGCGATCACTTGTAATACTGCCTGATTAGAAGCTCAGTCTATTTTCCCATGTAGATGTGAAGCTGTCTCTAGTATGAAAATATTACAGAAAACTACTTGTTCTCAATGGAATTTTTTAAAGAAAAATTACAAGATGCATCTGCAGATTTTAAACCCAGTTGTATTTTGTTTTGCTTTGTTTTTTCCCAAATGGATGGTTGAGCTATTGTTAAATGTTCCAGAAGGTGTGTGAGTAGGGAAACAACCAAAGAGTGGGAGGGGGCGGCTGAAATCCGTGCTGAATCAGCTATGGAGCTCATGATGAATGTGTCAGGACCTAAACTGTCTCTGTAGATTTCATACCAATCATGTTAATTGGAAACTGGAAAGAGGAAGTGGTCACAATCAACCCATTTATCACCCAAAAGGCTGAGCAGTTCATAAATTTAATCTAGCAAAGGAATTGGAAAATAGAATTGATGCTTATAAGAATCAGGGGCAGGGAAGGGGGGTCCCTCTAAACAACCTTTTGCAGCCATATGGCTGGCAGTGCTTGAACATATTTTATTTGAAGCTATTAGAAATATGAAAAGGTGGCTTCCTCATGGCCCCTGGCTAAAGTATTATAGCTTTTTTTTTATAGTCTTTATAAAAGAACAATAAAGAGACACAAACAGGGTAGTTAAGTTTAATGGTGGTAGAAACCAGACACCTGCATATATGTAATTTATTTTCCTAAAAAACTCACCCAATTGAAGCTGCTATTAATTAGCATGGAAATGTACTGCAGAGCCAAGATTGCATGAGGTTTGTTATCTTGGCTACTTTATCAAAAGGAAAAACAAAACCATCAGAAAAATCTTTTGACACTTCATCGTAAAAGGAAGTGGAGGCAAGTCACCCACACAGCTTGGGGGCTTCATCTGGAAAAAAAGATTGTGTGAGATCCCACCCCCCAGAATTCCACAAGGAGCCTTCCTCCACCACGGGGCAGGGTGGAGGAACCTCAGTGGTTGCGGACGTACTGTGGCCAACGACAGGGCTATGTGCTTTACACATGGCAGGCACTCTGATTACCCCTGTACGTCAGACAAGGAAACCGAGGCTCAGTTCAGCGAAGAAGAGAGTTGGCCCAAGTGATGGATGTCGTTAAGGGAAAAACCAAGATCAAACACAGGCGAGCCAGGCCCGAAGCTCCTACTTGATCAGTGATTGGCTGGTTCTCAGGACAGTTGGGTTTTGTTTGCTTCTCAGATGCCAAATTAGACCACTTACCTGGTTATTGGTCAGCAAGGAGGCAGAACCCGGAAATGAGCCAGTTGTTGTAACTTCTGAAAGCCCTCATCTACCCGTCTGCAGGGTAAGAAGAGTTCTCCGTTTACTTGTTTCATTTTTACTCTTCATCACCACAGGCCTGGGTGGAGATAAGTCAGTAAACCTCATCTGAGCATCTACAGTGTCCGCAACAAGCTGCTACTCAATAAACAGTTAACAGAGGATGTGGTCAGAGCTAAGAAGATTGTTAAAGGTGAACTGATCAAATCACATTATATTTGCATCCATTTGAGGAAATATCCCTTAAGGAGTTGCTGCTTTTTGCCCCTTTCTTTTCTTTTTTCTTTTGTCCCTTTTTTCCTTCCCTCCTTCTTTTTCTTTCTTTCTTTTCTTTCCTTTTTTTTTTTTTTTCAGAAGGTGGGAGAGGCGTATGTTTGGCCTTGCAAGTATGGTGTCATAGAAAGAACCAGGTCTTTTGTTGGAAAGAAAGGCTTAGGCCTCAACTCTGGTGTTCATTTACCATCAATCATTGTGCAAATTGCTTTACTCCACACACTCAGGTTTCTCATATGTAAAATAAGAGCAATAAATCAACCTGGTTTTCCGTGGGGCTCAGTGAGACAACACATGGGACAATGTTTGGAACTCTGCCAAGTCAGAGCAGTGCTCAGTAACTGTCAGCTCTTTTCCCGGAGGTGCCATTTCAATTCATGACGTGATAACCACCGTCGACGTTCCTCATTGTGTTGCACATGCAGGACACTGGCTTCCTGCTTTAGATTTCATCTGATCCTCCCCACAAACCTGTGAGGATGGCAGGATAGGGCAGGCATCACCACTTGCACACACTGATAAGCACTCTAAGGTGCAAGGAGATGAAATGCCCCGTCTGAGGCACATAGCATAGATGGGTTGTCCTGGGCTGCTCCTAAAACCCATGTTCTGGGGTGCCAGGTCCACTTGCTTTTATTGCCCCACATTTTCTGCATTAGTAATGTCCACTCCATCCTCCCCTGTTCATGCTGACACGTCGTACCCCTTCAGCACCCTGGTCTCCTCCTGAGCAGAAGGGGAACTGGAATTTCAGCCTTGCAGAGTTATTAGAGTTGATTGGGTGGTGTATGCAATGCCCCCGGCATTGTGTCAGGCTCAATGCTCAGGAAAAGGTGGAATTAAATGTATTATAACATGATATGGTTGTAACTATCTCGTGGCAATTACAGTCACAACTAGTAAGTATTGGTGCTTGCATTTAGACAGGGGTGAGAAAATCTGGGTTGCAAGCATTCTTATTGCATATGTGGGTATATACACACTGGACTGTCAGAAGAAAAATAAAACAGGCTGTTTTGGCATATAAATGGAATAATCACTCTGGAAACCTTTTCTGCTTCTTCAAATTGAGGAAATATGAGCAAAGCATGTTGCAGACTGAAAGAGTGAAGCAATGCCCGCTAAGGAGCTTATGGGTGGCCATCACTTAGCACTGAATGCAGATTTGCCAAATGGTCCATTCCTTTAGGAAGCAGAATGTCTTGCCAAAATAAGGCAATGGAGACATTCCTTTGATTAACAAGGTGTCAACATGTTGGCCAATAATTTAGAGAGTCAGCAAACACAGCTAACAGCTGGCCTGAAAACATTGGGAAAACAATTTATGAGCCTCTATTCAATTCAGAAGGAGACAGGATGCAGTCCTAGCCTAATAACCATATTTCTTACTTGCTTTGTGGAAAAAATCTTACCCTAGAGTAAGAGGTTGTTTCTTTGATGCTCCTGCATCCTGATTAGAAAAACATAAACTCTTTTGTGATTATCTGTGCAGTCTAGTAACTGCTGAACAGGAAACAAGGCCATATTGTCCTGGTGCCATAAATATTGGGACGGTTACAAACCAACTCCTTACAGATGCTCACCTGCTCAAAGGGCTCGGAAACGCTACCAAACATTTCAGATGAATGATAATGCAACTTCTGATCAAGCTGATTACTGGGTAATCACTAGAACTGAATTGCAAAGGGGAGATAAAAACGAAGGGAGAAAGGAGGGGATGACTTATGTACTAGGGAGGAGAAAGAGGGGCCAGTGAAAGAGTGGCTATCAAGGAGTGAGAAAGGATAATAGCTCTAAGCTATGAAGCATTTATTAAGTACCAGCCAAGTGGGCAAGGGCTGTCCAAACGTTCTCCATTTAATATTCAAAATAGAATTGTAAGTAGGAACTGTTCCTTTAGACAGAAGAACATGGAAGCAAGCAGATTAAATCAGGAAACCAAGGTCACCCAACAAGTAATTGAAGAAACAAGGATTAGCATCCAGGAGGGGTGAGGGGAGGAAGAAAAAGAAGAGGAAAGAGGAAAATTGATTTTGGAGAAGTGACTGACAGAGACCACCAGCTTCTTTGTTGGAAAATTGGTGGCTTTTCTACCATGTGCAAATGGGCATAAACAAAGAGGCATTTTAATTGTGCTAAGCTTAACTTTCCACCCCAGAAAGTAAAAACTCCAATTAGAAGTGAGACTGAGCTGGAGATTCCTGCTTATAGGGCTGGAGAACATCAGTTGATGGGCCAGTTGGTTAGCAGGGGCCACGGCCTGCAGATTCAAAAGACTTTGGAAGGGTTTTACAAGCTGCCACAGCCCTGGGCTTCTTTATGCACTAGAAAGGAAAACCCTAGGGAGCAGGGACGGCCCACCATCCATTTGGTGGGAAGAGCTAGGAATGCAGCAGAGTTCCAAGCAATCGTCCTTCCGGGGGGCTGCTAGACGGGGCACTAAATAACACGGTCATATAACACAATCAGGGCAGATGCAGCTTTTCCCCTAAAAATAAATAGGAATGCAAGGAACAGAGGCAGTAGGGCAACAGAAAAGCCGCTTAGACTTTCTATGGCCCAAGGAGGAAAGACTCTAGTAGAAGCAAAATCGCTGAAAAGGGGCAAAGTGCAAATAAGCCTCCTCACGCGTCCTTTACCCCTCTACCCCTCTGAGCTGCTCCCTGTCGCAGGCGTTGGGAACAGTCTCTGTGCTCAAGATGGTTATCACACAGGTAAGTCTGGAGCTCACCTTCACACCTGATATTCTGGCCTCAAATCCCACGGACTTTGTTTGCAGATGCCACTGATCCTATTGACTAATGCTCAGCTTCACTTCCCCTGAATATTTGATATCTGTGGCTCTGGTATCTTTGACAGAAGTTTCTGATAATGCAGAAAAAGCATATTTAAAAATACATCAAGCCTGAATGTGCTCATTCACTCAGTGCATGTTAAAGGAGCCCTGGACAGTGGGGCCCCAGCTACACACAGTCTTTGTCTCCATAGACAGGGACACACAGAGACTCCGACAAATCCCAGGGGACAGAGGGAAGGAGCTGCAGGCCTGACGTGTGCTTGGCAGATCACGAGCACAGTTCCAGGATGAAGACTCAATGGGGCAAGGGGGCTACTTTAATAAGGTGGCTCCAACTGCCTTCTAAGGAGGGGACAGTTAATGGCTGTCGCGAGGATAAAAATGAAGTCTGCAGGAAAACCCCCGTATCTATAGACACAGCGTGGATGGGGCCCGGGGATGGAGAGGGCAGTGCATGCAGCCAGAGTCAGAGACTGGGGCCTCTACAAGTCGCCCCTTAAGTCCTCACAACGATGAAGGACAGGAACCTAAGTACCGAGGACCCTAAGCCAGGGGCTGATGGGAACCTACAGGCTTTCTGCAGATCCTCTGCAGACCAGGAGACACAAAATACTGACAATGAAGGAGAGGTTTTAAAAGCTACTGCTCTGTCTGGACTCTTGAGTGCCCTGCACATGCTAACACTGGCGCCTTTCTGCACCAGGCAGAGCAGGGGTGTCCGGAGTAAGCACGGCCAGCTCCAGGCCCCGTCTCGGCCTCCCCTAGGCCCCCACACACTCCTGCTCCATCTGCCTCGGAGGCACACAGCTGCCACACTAACGAGCACGTTCCCTTTGTCAGAATCCTGCCTCCACCTTCAGAGCTGTTCTGAGCTGGCGACTCCTTCGCTTGCACATGAGTGTGGTGATGGTGTCCCCTGGGACTCATTTACTGGCGCAGTGAGAGGAAGCTGGGAAGGAGGTCTTAGCATAGTCAAGGTTCAGGGGGTGAGACCCCAAAAGCCAGCCCTTGCAGTACTGACTGTCTGCACCTCCCAGCCAGGCCTGTGTTCTCCACCAGGAGCCACCATGCGCCTGCCCTGCTCAGAGCAGGGATTCCCAGCTGCCCAGGGTCTGCTGCCCCCAGGCTGGCTTCACTGTTCCCAGCCGCCTCTGTGAGGCACTGCCATTGGGCTACCCATTCCACACTCAGTTGAGTGTCCTAAACCCCCAGCCCCTCCCTTCTCCCCAGAAACCTGTCGTTAATGGAGAGCAGTCTTTGTGATGGATGCCACTTCCCAAGATACGGTTAATCGAGGTCTCTTTGTTCCATTGTGGTAGATCAAATAAAAAATGTTAGAAAATCCATTCATTCCCTTTTTGGACAGAAACAGCTGGAAACCATTCCTAAGTATGAAAGTGGTGGTGTGTGGTAACCTCTGAAGAAAGTTACATTTTATTTACATTGAGTTGCCATGCTAAGTTTGTTGTTCTGTGATAAGGACATCTAGAGTCAACAGCTGTGGACATAACTGATCACATTCCCTTGGGTAAAATATGCATGTTGTTGGATCAAAAAAGGAATGAGGGAAGGAACATCAGCTCCATAAAAACTGTATGAAGAATATGTAGTGTTTAACTGTATGGACACCATATCTCATATTTGATTAATTTATGACCAGCAGCAAATACAAAAAGAGGATGTCAATTCAAGTGTTAGTTTGAAATGCCCCTCGTCCAGCCTCATGAGGAGGGAGCACAAAAAAAAGACAGAAAATTTGGATCTATGTGTCACAAGAACATAGATTCAGGTCCTACCCTGCTACTAGGAAGCTGTATCTCTTATCCAAATTATGTCATTTCTCTTAGTCGCAGTTTCCTAATCCTAGAATCCACAAGAACTAATCATAACCACTAATCGCTGTAGTTACATTGAGGGTGAAATAACGTTTTTCATCAGAAATCCAGACTAAGCCCTGAGACTTTGCTGAGTCCCATCTAAATGGTCTTATGTGGATAATCACCCTTTCTTTAGAACTTTTCTTTTAAGGAACTCATACACCCAGGGAAACCCAAGATAATGGTGTGGGCAGCTGGGAGGTGGCAGTGATGTGAAAGGCTCAGGGGGGCTGGGAAAAGCCCTGTGCAGGGCCAGACATAAAATCTATGAAAACTACTATTGACATGGGTGAGCCAAAGATTCAGTTTGGGGTCTTACATGTCAAAAGACGTGGCAGCACCCTTAGAAACACAGATAAGAGAACGAAGAGTGAGGACCAGTACGAGAGATGGAGCAGCACCTCCGGGCCCAGCAGAATGGTGTGTGGACTTCTGCAAGCATTGTGTGTGTTTATTTTTCCTTCCACCTTTTTTGGGCTCTCCCTTTATCCCTTAACTCATTTCTAACAACTCAGAACTACCTATTCACTCATCCATCCATTCATTCAATCAATAACCATGGAAGGCAGTGTGACAAAGTGGTGATAAATGTGGACTCCGACCCCAGCATGCGTGGGTTCAAATCCCAGCTCTACCAGAAGTCCCCGTGGGGGTCCTTTCCATGTGAGAGTCCCTAGGAAACCACGGCACATGGGTTTCGCTGTCAGCATCCAGGTACAGTCAGAAGACTCTCCAGTCAGGCTGGGCCCCTTGCCATCACTGAACGTGCCCTCCAGGCATGGCTGTCATGACCTTGCCTTGCCTACGCAATCCACGGAAATCCCCCTTGCCTCAAAGGCCCATCCTAGGAGCCTTCCTCTGTGTCACCACAAAGCTTTGATTCTCCAGTTAGCGCTTTCCCAGCTGGATGAGTGTCACCCTTGCCGCCAGGAGCATGGGGTGCCGGGGAATAACAGTTCTTGGTTCGCCGCTGATGGCACCCTTGAGCTATAGCACCCCCTGTTCGTTCTTTGACTTCTCTCTGCAGTAGTTGCGACACGTTTTTCATTCTGCCTAGAATGTGTTTCCTCCTTCCTATGGTCAGTAAGTTAATAAACTACAAACCAGGGAGCTCAATAAACATTTCTTCTGTGTTTTCTCCATCTGATCCCCTCTGCTCTTGGCCTCTATCCCACTGGGTAGAGGACAGACACTCACACACACACACATCCCTGAACATGCCAGTAATGGACAACTCATCCTCTAATTCTCTAAAAATCTCTGCTATGTAGAAAATTCCTTGGTCTTTCTGAGGTGCCCCTTCCTCCTGGCCATGATGGGGTTTGGGGAAGAGGAAGGGTCAGCATTTCAGTGGTGACCTGAGTAGGGGGAATTCAGTTCCTGGCATGAGGCCTGGGGTGTCTCAGGGTCCTCACAGTCTAATCAGGGAGTCTCTCTCTCTCTCTCTCTCTTTCTCTCTCTCTGTCTCTCTTCATCACTAGGCTGACACGTGTTGCCAAAACCCAGGACCACAGTGTGTAGGGCAACGAGGAGGCTGTGCTGTGCCCTCCCCCTCCTGCCCTTTGTTAGGCCCATCTCAGCTCCGCTGGTCAGCTCCTGGCTCAGGGTGTCAGCCTGCAACCTGGGCGATCAGCGGGGTGGCCTCATGCTGGGCTCTCCACTCCTCACGCTGAGCCACCCGGTGCCTCCCTCCCTGGGAGCCAGCAGAGACAGGGTAACTTCCACACTGGACAAGGCCAAGGGGACACGCGGGTGCCCCCTCTGGCCCTCTCCCAGCTCTTCCTGAACGACCTTGGCTTTTGCCATCCTGACTGGCTGCCCCAGTGGCAAGTGCTGGTATGGGGAGACCTGTGAAGAATCTCATCCCGAAGTTCTAATGGAGAGGTGGGCCCTGGGACCTCTGCCGCCTGCCTTCTCTGGGTTTCCTCGCCTGATGTTGCCGCTCTGGACTGAGTCCAGAGACATAGGAATGCTGAGCCCCAAGGGACAAGCGGACCCTTCCCTGGCTCCCCGCATTCCCTCCCCTGCCTGACACAGAGGCTCCCTCACCTCGGGGCCAACAGCTGAAGTTTAACCGGGTGTGAGACATTTCCTTGTCTGAATCTGATGCCCCACTTGGCCTCCTCCCCAGGGGTGGGCTTTGGGTTAGGATCAGGGGAACGTCCTCTAAGTCATGCTTCGGTCTAGGTGTCAGCCTTTCTCGCAGACTCACTCAACTTTACACCTGAACAGTGGACGTGGTGCAGGAAGACAAACCAAGTTCCTGAAAAGGGGAGGTGCTACTGGAGGGACTCACAGACCTGACCCTAGCCGTGAGCCGCCATGCACCAACGCTTGGGGCTGGCAATCTACAGCTAGCTTCTGGGAAGAGGACAACCTTGGGCAAGTTTGCTCTGCCTGTCTGTGCCTCGGTTTTCTCACCTAAAAGAAAGACAATACTAGTGTTTCTCTAGTAAGGCTGTTGTAAGAACTGAACATGTATGAAGAAGCCATTGCATGGTAGGTGATCAGTAAATGTTGCTTGAATGCATAAATCCTCCCAATGACCTAGAATCTGTCCCATCAGTGTTAATGGGAACATGGTGGCTTAGCTGAAGCTTCTGTAGGCTAAAGAAGACTCTTCAGTTATTTCCTTGTTTGAAACTTTACTATGAGTGACAGAAGGAAGACAGAAAAAACACACACAGCCTACATATCAGATAGAAGGTGATCTAGGTGGATCACATTGTTTAATCCTCACGTCTGCCCTGGGAGGTGGGCAGAGTCACTCCTCTCTGAGATGGGAAAGCCACGGTTCAAGGAAGGAGAGCTGGCTGACCTCCCAACCTGCACGCTTCCCCTGTGCTCCAGAAAAGTGGCCACAGGGCCTCCTCCCCGGCCTAAAGCCTGCAGCAGGACGTGAGGGCAAACAGGCCCGCAGAGCAGGTCAGCGGGTGCATGTGCCAGTCATTGGGCCGTCGGCCGGTCGAGAAGCCACAGCTTTGCGGAAGTGACGTATACGGGAAACACGAAGAATTCACCGCTCAGCCAAAGCCCCAGTCCCTCACCTGATGGTTACTTGGTGTGGTCTCCCTGTCATTTTGTCACCGTCCCCTCTTTAAGTACATCCAGATTTCATCTTTGCATAACTCCTGCCGTCGTGTATCATGGACTTGAGCACAATTTTTTTTTTTTATTAAACTGAGATCATGTCTCTTGAGCTCCACATTGAGGACAAAGACCCTCCTACGTGTCTGTCTTCTCCACTGGTCCTGAAAACCTGACATCATTGTCATAATACAAGAAGCTAACACTCAAATAGCTCTTACCATGTGCCAACATCGTTATGAGCATATATGATAACTCACGAAGTCCTCATATCATGTGATCCTACCATTATCATTCTTGTTTTACAGGAGAGGAAAGCAAAGCATGGAGAGGTTAAGCCACTTGTTCAAGGTCACATAGCTAGTAAGGAGCCAGGGACTGAGCCCGGGCATTCTGATCACAGACTTTGCGCTCTGGGGGGAGCGAGGGGGCTCACTGGAGCTGCCTGGGGTGGAGGGGTTATGGGCATGTTAGAGTCGGCCTGGCATCGCTCAGCCTGACTCACCTCACTGACCAGAGTTTAACCAGCAGAGCTGTTACCTAATCATTGCCAGCACAGCCTTACTAACTCAGGGCCTTGGAAATCTGACTGTATCATACTATTAGCAGTCAGGTAATGCTCCAGTATTTAAAATGGCTTTCCACTATCCTGAGAATCAAATTTCAGCTGTTCCCAGCACCGTGAATGCCATGAAGCAGCCACAGCCTCCAGCACCCCCCTTCCTGCCCGTTCTCCCACCCCTCTGGCTGCTGTGCTGGGAGCTCCCCTCCGTTCTCATCGTGCCAAACTCTTCCCTCGCGTGGGAGTCCCTTCTCGGCAGCGCTTCTCCCTGCAACGCTCCCCCCGGCCGGCTGCCTCTCACCCTCCTAAAAGCCCTTCCTGCTCACCGGCCCCCAGCCCGCCCCCACAAGACCTCACCTACCCTCGGTCTCATCACTTACTGCGATAGTCCCAAAACTAGTGCTGTCACCCACCTCCACAAGTTATATCGCGGGGTTCCCAGAAGCCTGTCCAGATAAACCCTGCATTTGTGTCTTTATTCACAGTTGTCTGGGCTCTGGACCCCAAGGGTCAACCTCACCCACTGGGATGGTCCAGGTCCCTGACTTTGCCTGGCCCCTCTTCCTTCCTACGATCCATAGTGGAAACCAGTCCAGGCCCTTGTGGCTCTCCACTGGGACTCTATCTACAATCAGGTTTGTGATTTTCACTTGGGTGGGGCTGGCCAGACAAATAAGTAGAGCAATGGCTGAGTCTGTGGTGTGGCCTCTGGGTCCTTGGGGAGGGCATCACAACCCGTGTACGACCCTCTTAGAAAACCCCTCCTCCCAGACTATGCTTTAAATTCACCCTGCAACAAGCAGACTTCCTTTCCCTGGGGGGAACTTATTGGAGAACTGAGAACTGTTAACAGAGGCGGGCGCTGTGACTTTAACAACACCACGGCATCAGTGGTGCCCAGCCATTGACTTCCTGAGAGAATGTTCTGGAAGGTAGTAGAGAGCAGCAGAGAAGGAGTTGGAGAGCCCCGAGATGGGACAGGAGACTGAGGGCACCAGACCCAGACGTGGGTGGGGCTCGGACTTCCTTCTCCAGGAGAGGCGTGGCGCCATTAACTGTCCTCATGAGAGGTGAGGTCCTAGAGCTGCTCTGGGGACAGACAACAGTGTGGGGGAGTCAGGGCCCAGGTGTGATTCCTGCCTTTGTTACTTAGCTGTTTAATGAATGAATGAACATTTGGGACAAGTTCCTAAACCTCTATTTTCTCTTGTGGAGAACAAACCAGAATAATATCTGTCTTACAGTGATTCACGGGGGTAAAAATTGTTCATGATTGGGCTGAGCAGATGCCTGTCCCAGGGGAGCTGGTCAGTAAACAGCTTCCATCCTCTCCATCCTTCTGTGAGCACCTCACACCCAGCACCGTTCTGTGCCCCGAGTTACCCTCAACAAGTGTTTGGGAGGAAGAAAGGAGAGAGTGATTCTGTTTTCTCATCACCAGCTCGGCTCTCAGGGATTTGGAATTTCCAGCTTGAGAGATTTGCTGAACACCTCATCGGGACTAGCAATGTCCAGACCACACCTACCCTCCCCAGATGAGGGTTCCCGGAATGAATGGAAGATGGGTGTTGCTGCACATGGGCGAGGCAATGTCTGTTATTTGAGTTAAAATGGACAAGTAAACGCATAGTTCACACTGTAAGTAAAACTAGACACATTTCCTCATTAGAGTCTTCATACTGTGCAGGAGCCCACAGAGCAGCTGGAGGGCCTTCACACGCCAGCTGTGACGTACAAACCTCTGCATGGACCAGTTTTTGCTCAGCCCCATTGTGCTGCCAGAATGTGGCAATCCAAAATTCAGTTGGGAGTGCCCTGCCTGGAGTCACAGCAATCCAGGATGAAAGGCTAAAGTCTGGGGCCCCCTAAGCTGGCCAGGTATTCACAGGCACCAGAGTGGGGCTTTCCGTCCTGCTCGGTTCCCAGAGGGCATGTTGCCGTGTGCTCTGAGAAAGCTTCAGGGAAGGCAGTCTGGGGAATGGGTGGAACCCAAGATTTCTACAAAACCACAGGGGAATGGCAAGCTCACCAGACCAGGTCTTCATTCCCTAAAAAGCATAAGGCATGGATTAACAATAGCAAAGAAATCAAGTGGGAAAACCTTATTTTCTATCCACACCTACCGAAGACTATGACCTGCCTTGTCACCTTAAGAAATTCAGAGTCTAGTAGAGGAAGCTGACCCAGATTTATACATAGCAAGTCCACCAGTCATTCCTCATTCGTGTGTTCACCAAAGGCATACTGAGTTCCTCCGGAGTGCTGGAACTGTCTACACCCCGAGGAGTCAACAAATAAACTAGAGTGACAGTCCTTGCCCTTTAGCAGTTCATAGTATCCATGTGGAACAGCTCATGGGATGACTAGGATCTGGGGAGTCTCCAAGAGGTTATGGGGAAATCATGGGTTGTGAAAGATTTTCTTCTTCTTTGCCCACCTTTCTGGAAGCACTAACTGTCAGCTTCTGGAACAGATTGTGGTTACCAATGGCAACATTGAAAGCAAGCAATGAAGAGCTGAGGAAAGCACACGCTCACACCCTAGCATGAAATTATCCACATGGCTCTCTGAGTGCGTTGATCACAAACATAAAATGAGTTCTTGGTTAATTAGAAATTGTTAGAGTGGGTGTGTTGATTTTGGAATAGATCCTTAAGATTTTTTTTTTTTCATTCTGCTCTAAAGTTTTCAAAATGTGTTATTTGTATAAATTAAGTTATTTATAATTTGGGAAGAAGAAAATACTCAGATTTCCTGAGTAGAAAATCTATTTCTGAGCAAGACTCATACAACCTGTGCTCAGTCATCTCCTGCACGATCCTCTTACCACTCTCCTTCTTTTGTCCTCATTTTGTAGAAAAGCTCTCACATTTTCTACCGGTGCTTGTTGTCTTTTTCCTCTGGGACATTGCAAGCTCTCCTTCCTTTCTGCCTGTGACATCCTCTCTTGCCCATCTCTCTCTCCTTTGCAAATGTCCTCCTATTCTGAGTAACTTTAATATCAATTTCTCCTCCAGTTTCAGATGAGATTATGCTTCTTCCAGAAACCTGTCTTGGCCATAACCCACAATGAGACGACACCCTTGCTATGGTTTCCACACCCTCCTATGATTCCCCATCAGAGCACTAACAATATGTGGCTATAATATTTTATTTAAATGCTACCCCCACTAGACCATGACAACATGGCTGTGCCTATCCCATTCGTAAGTTTGTTTCTAGGGCCCACCACAATAATTGTCAAATAAATATTAGTTTAATTAATGGATACATCAAGATCATCAGTGAATATAACTTATATTGTAAATAATTATATCAGACAACTATTGCTGCATAACAAACTACCCCAAAACTCAGTGGCATGAAGTGTTAAGTGATCACCCACACACTCACAGCTCTGCAGGTCGCTGCAGTGGCTCTGCTCCAACCTGCAGGTCATGGGTCAGTTGGAACAATTCTCCTCCACATGTGTGTCATTCATTTGGGACCAGTAGGTCTCTTAGATCAGGCTTTCTCATGGTAATGATAGAAATGCAAGAGGCAGAGCCCACCCATGCAAGGACATTTCTAACCTTTGCTTGTTTCATATCTATGAATATCCTATTATCAAAACAGGTCATATGGCCAAGCCCAACATTAATGAATATGAAATACATCCTACCCACAATGAGTAGGTAAAAGGAGCAAATATCTGCTTACAATAATCCAAGTTATCACAGTCAAGAAGAATCAATCTATGATCTAGCCAACACTTATTCAATAAACATTCTCTTTTCATCATAAGCAATTACAAAGCAAATTTCACTCCTAACACACTATGCAAGGTTACTTGTATAATTCATAAGTAGAAATTAGTTTGGAATCCGCCATCAGCAGCATGTAAAGAAGATAAAACATGTATGCGAATTATTCTATAAGAAAGTGTAGTATATTCTTAATAAAGACTACATAGAGATAGTGAAGTTTCTAGCATCAGGCAGACCTTGGTTCTGTCACTTGCTAGCCATGGGATTATGGGTAGTTGTTTAAATTCTCTGGGCTTCTTTTACTTCCCCTGGGCAGCCATTAGGTAAAATGGCACATGGTATGTGTGATGCCTGGCTCAGAATAAGCACTCCACACACATCCATTTTGTCTCTCGGCATCCTTCTGTTCTATTATGTTCTTGTTAAGGACCAACTGCAAAGTGCATAGCCCATCACTTTCAAGAAATTGTGGGTGTCATTTCCTGCTTTGTTTTATCTCTGTTCTGGGGACACTCTGAATGCGTGTTTCACTGGATGAAATCTTCAAGGTATGAATCAGACCTCATTTCTTAGAGTCTATCATCTTCTACATATAATTTGGATCAGTTTCTACCAAGTATATCAACTTTTGTCAAGGGGCTTCAAAGGGCTTCTAATATATATCTGCTTATTTATGTTTTGTGTGTTTACCTCACTGTCCCTCCAGGGATGGACTCACCTATCACACACTTTCAACTATCGCCCTCGTGTATGTGACACCTAATCTATGATACTGTAACTGACATCTATGTGTCAAATTGCTCACTAGATTTCTCCGAGTGTCAGGCCAGAGTCTCAAGTACAATAAGTACCAAAGTTGTCATCAGTTCTCCAAGCATGTGCCTTTCCCAGTATTCCTATGTCAGTTAATGTGACCTAGCCACGGAGGTAAAACCTCATGATTGCCTTGATTTCTTCTCTTCCCTCCTCATCCTAATCCATTCATTAGTAAGCATATCAGTCAAGATAATTTTGGATATAGGGTAACATAGAACTCTAATATAAGCCAGCCTAAACATCAACAGAATGTTATTATTTCACGTAGTAGTCCAGAGAAGAGCAGCCATCAAATATCAGGGTTCCAGACCACTTTACTTCAATTTTCTTGGCTTTTCTAACTCTGTCCGTTTTGTATCAGCTTTGTTAGCATGCTGACCACATGAGCTATGGCAATCACAGGCATCATTATCTATAAAATAACAGCCAGTGCTTCTTTTGGGGAAATTGTCTCTTCTTGTATCTCTTTCTAAGGATTGAAGACACCCTCGATAGATATTGCCTTGTGTTTTGTTAGCTCATAGGTCCATTCCTAAACGAATCACCAGCAAAGATGAGTTTATCATGCTTGGTTTATACCACTCCACCAATTACTCTAAGGCCCATTTCTTTGACAGTAAAATCTAACGGGTCCTATGTATTTTCCTCCTTAACACCTTGGGCTTGTTCCTGCCTATATTACTGGCTCAGTTACATCTCTGACAAGAGGTATTCATTTCTGCCCTAATGATTTTCACACTCTGAGCTCTATGACACCCCGTTCCTTCATATCCTCCATAAAGGTAGTCTTCTAGGATCATCCACAGCAAGTCACTCCCCTCTAAGAAAATACTCATGCTTTTCATGGGATGGAGTTCATGCTGAACAACTGAGCATTCAGACTCCTCCAAAGTTTGGCTCATGTTCTGTTTTCCAGTGGTATCGTCTGATAATCCTAACAGCTTGTATTGTGCCTGTATTACTATATTAGCCAGGCACCATGATAAATCTGTTCTATCTAAATTACTCTGCACACTTCTCTGTGACACAAAATATTGTCATTGCCACTTTATAGAAAAGGAAGCTAAGTTCCAAACAGGTGAAGTAACTTTGCACAAGGTCACCCAGTGAGTCGTACGGCTGCCTGATTCCAAAGGCTGTGTTCCTGCCCACCACACAGTATAGCCTCCCTCTTGCCCCCACTAAACCCTACAGACAAGCCATGCCATGCTTTCTAATGCTCTTGGGTAAGCCCAGTAAGGTCCTGTCATGTCTTCTCAGTTCACAAAGTTACTGTCACTGCCCAGAATGTTCACCTCTCTACCTCTGCCTTCAAAGTGCTGTATTTATGACTCCAACATTGCCAAACCTGGTTGGCATCCCTTCCCCACGATATTCTACTTGATTGTCCACAAATTTAACTCTTCCATCATGGTCTCAACTCCCTTACGGCAGAAACCAGTTCTTTCTTTGATGGCTGTTTGCTACACAGCATTGCACCCCAAGAGTTTACATTCATTCAAAATTGCCCAAATATTTCTGGAGAAGACGCTCTGGGATAGAGTGTGCTAGTTACTATGTGACAAATACATAGAAGGCACACAGGTACTCCCCTCACCCTCAAGGAATGTGCATTGCATTCCAATGTGAGACAGACTCACAAATGAATAATTTTAAGGGTAGATAGATGTATAGGGTTCAAGGTGCTATAAAAATGTATCTTTGAATTTATTTTAGTAATGTGTTCCATAGATTAATAATATTTACCATCTGTTGGTCCCTGATTGGTAGGTTAAGAGCTCTGCATGTACCTTCTCATATGATTTAGGGGTGTTACACCTCTACTCCTGATGATTCTTGCACTGGGGAGGAGACCTACTAGTAAAATACTCCTGGATTCTCTCCATCCCCATATCCTATCTTCCCCAATGGGTGAAGTATGATTTGATATAACCGAAAGGAGAAGCCAGGCAGATCACAGATGGCTTAGGTTTTCCCTCTTCCTCTTGGCAGCAGCAGGTCTGCAGAGACTCTACGTTCTCCATTGCTCTCAGCCACAGAGGGGAGCTCAGCCTCATCTCATGCTGACAGCATTGTACAACAATTGTACGGCACGTTTCTGTGAACTTTCTGACCAAGGGCCTTCTCTGATGCTGCAGGAGCCTTGTTAGCCTGCGTGCATGTGCAGCCCGGAAGTGTGGGGGACCTAGTACACTCAGCGGAAAACTACAACCGACGCAGGGCAGGAGCCTGGAGATGAACGCGCCAGCCTCCCTGCACTTCAGCGGCGAGTCCGGGGGGCATGACATCCTAGCAGAACTGAGCCCCGCTGAAAATAGTGCTGGCACAAAAACACACCCTTACACTGGCTTTTCCTTTTCGCCTTTTTTATACTCCCTACTTCTTCATTCCTTCTTCCTGGAAGATCCTCGCAAATAAACTACCCAAACTCAAGTTCTCATCTCGGGCTTTACTTTCACAAGAGCTCAGATGAAGACAGATGACATGAGGGCATAGTTTTTAAGCCATCTGTCAGGTCTACAGTCTCATGATTGGTTCCCTCCCAAGAGGTCTGTCCCTGAGAACACCTGAAAAATAATATGAGTACTCAGATTGGTCCATGCCCACCTTGAGCTGAATCATGTGGCCAGGGTGTTGGGACGTGTCAGTTAGCCCAGAATGAGTTATGCTTACACTGGGCTGGAGGCTGTGGTCGGCCCCACCAGTGTCACATACACAGATAAGCAGGGTTTCCATGAAAAATCAGTTAGTTTGCTAAAAGGAGAGGTAATAAATGCTAGCTAGATTGAACAAGAGCTGCTCATTAAGAAAGTCACCAAAGAGTCCCTTCACAGCTGGGTACCACAGGGGACTCTGACAGCAGAAATAAGTAAGAAGATTATAGCACCTTTTCCAGGGGAGCAATATTACCTATTAGGGTTAGAAATGACCTGAGACATCATTTCACCAAAAGACCTCAAATATTAGAGATGTTCAGAGAGAGATTAAGCCCATATGTTTGAGATTGTCCAGCCAACAACTGGTAGTTCTTGATCAGGAACGCAAGATTCCAATCTCTTGCGCTGGGCTAATTGCACTGCAAAAATCAAGGTGGTTCTGATTATCCGTCCTTCCTCACAGTGGCTGCTTCCTCTGTGAGCCTGACAGTTCTAAATTGTAGGAACTACAGAATGATGCTTCAAAAACACCACACTGTTATAAAAATGATAGACTTGGCTCTAATACAGGTCCCCTTCTGGATTTACTAATTCAGCCCATTAAGTCTAATCTGTGTCTATAGAGAAAAATGTTGACTCCTGATTTACTTAGCTCACAAGACTGTATTTCTTTTCACACACAGAGTGCCTGGGACAGTCTTAACTTGGCTCTCAGTCACCCTGCCTGTATTAAGATTTAGGAAATAATAGAGAAAAGGAGGTTGAAAGGAGGGAGATACAGATTTGGCTGGAAGCTTTCACAGCAAAAGAGGACTTTCCCTCCCTTTTGAAGGACAGATCACGTACAGATCGACTGGGAAGGAGGCATGGGCTGGGGGTGGGGGACGGAAATGAGAATGTCTGGGCTGGGGGGAGGCATCTGGCTTTGCAGTGAGGACAAAGGAACTGAGCTAAACGTGTGAATAAATCAGAGAAGACCTGATGAGGGCGGAAAATATAAAATAAATATGAACAACAGTGATAGCACAAGGTGTTGCCTACAGAATGTGGCATAAGGGCAGGAGGGAAAAGTGGGGGAAAGAAAAGGAGAAGCTGAATTTAAGAGACTATCAAAAGGAACAGAAAAAAAGAACTTAGGCTTATATTATTAACCTTATAAAGGCAAGGACAAAACTGAAAGCTTAGCATAGTAATATCAAATTCTGGGAAGAAGGTAGGGTGAGATGGAAGGACAACAATACATCGAGAGAGACAGTTTCAAGAGGAGTACTTAGAGTAAAGGAGGCCAACAATGGAATAAATGGGAGCAGAAATGAGCAGAGGCTGTTCCTGAGCAGTGGCACTAGGAGTGGGGAAGGGGGAGTTAGTCCACCAGAAGCTTTTCTGCACTATTTGAATCATCAACAGATGCATGCCCTGCTTCGAGCTGTGAAAAACAAATTCCATACTTCAGCAGTTACCCCATCAGCCTGAGCTGTGCAACCATTCTGTGCCTAGCACTGTGCCTGGGATCAGGAATAAGAAGATAAATAAGAGAGAAAAAGGCTAAGGGTGAGAATGGAGAAATCTTTCTGGTCAGGAGAAATGCAACAAGGGTGTGAGAGAGTACCCAAAGAGGTAAACTAGGCAGCAGATACTGAAAAATGAAGAAGAATCCATCAAATAAACAATGAAGCCAAGACACTGACAGCAAAAAGACCGGAATGTCCCAAATACTAAAGTCATGGACTGTGATGACAGCTTTGAGCAACTCAGATTGTGCAGTATTGCTGGTACTCAGGATGCTGGATTAGGCAGCTGCAGGGACAAATAAGTCCCAGTCAGGAAGAGCCCATGATTTCACACTTAGGGGTTTGAATTGTGTTCTGCAGACCTTGGGTCACTAACACAAATACATGGAACAATAGTTGGGCAGGTAATGAAAGCAGGAGAAGACAAAGGAGAAATCCAGGGCTGCATGAGAAAGCTCATGTCCTCATGGGGCATGAGGTGCAGCAGATTGCTCCCATCCAAGGGTCCAAACCCAGTGTCAGAGATTTTCTAGTTTTCAGATAAATCTAGGATTCAAGATTTTCATGTGAAACCTCTAAATTTAAAAATATTGGCAACTTTGTTAGTCAGGCTATGCTATGCTATGCTGTGACAACAAAGAAGCCCCCTGTGTTCTGCAGTATAACATAGCAATGGTTTATTTCTCACACAAAGTTCAGAATGGTTGGAACATCTCTCTTCCTTGTTGTTCCTATATCAACAGGATGTCATGGACTTCAAGGTCATTGAAGCAGAAGAGGAGAAAGTACCTTACCTCTTAAGAGGCAGACATCCATTGGCTGGAATGAGTCCCTTGCCCTCAGTCTACTTTAAAGAGAGACTAGAAAGTATCACAGCACATCTGGGTGTGTGATGAGCAATTAACTATGCCTGCCACAGGAATGAATGCAAATTTTATTCTTAAATACCACATGGTCCTATTTATAACAGTTGGTTTGAGCAGAGAGGTGGCAGTTTAAGATCTCTGCCAGAATTGAGGATCAAAGATTCTTAAAAATATATCACATTTTCATTTTACATAAATTTATTCCAGAAACAGTGTGGACTGCTGACTGGAGTAAGACTGGAGGAAGGATAGTTTTTGAAATTACCTTGGGGAGCAATCTGGAGGGCCTGAAACAGGACAGGACCAGCAGGGACAGAAGAGAAGGGATGCTCATAAGTGCTATCAGTGCTGTCACTTTGCAATAAAGAGGAGGAGGCCCATAATGTTTCTGTGGATTGCCCAAGGTTGCAAGGTTACTAAGCAGCTGTCCAGGACCTCTCTCTTCATTCAGCACACTTTTTATTACATGGATAGGGGGTTAGAAAGGAAAGCTAATGGAAATATAACATCTTTGACTTTGAGAACTGGGCTTTGGGGAGCTTATGTAAGGCAAACTCTCCGTGCCATCAGATTTTGTTCATAACTGATTCTGCGAACCTCCTTGAAGGTATTACTTTCTTCTTAACTTATAAGACCTGTCAATGGGTAAACATCAAACAGATAACGTATTCATTTTCTAACCTTGATTCAGACTCTTTTCCTTTTACCTTCTGGGATATCCTCAGCTTAAGAAAGAAATGTTTTTATCTCTCTCACCTCTAAACGTGTCCTAGTGATGGAACAGCAAGCATTCTAATCAGCCTAGCTCTGAACCATCTGTGATGAGATTTCTTCCGGAGGATTCATCTCAGTCTCTAATGCTCAGAAGTAGTTAATCCACTTGAGCCTAAAGCAGAAAGAAAATAAAGGAAAACTGTTGGGCAGGAGGGAGCATATGTGTGTGGGAGAGAAGATGGATTAAATGGAGCAGTGCTTATTTGCCCTAAAGCTTTGGAAAATGAGAACATAATACATCTGTGTAAGAGCACATAAGAAAAGCTAATGTTAAGCAAAAAGTTCTAATATTAATTATGTGGAGACTCTATAGCAGGCACCGGGCCAGTCATTCAACACTGGCCCTATTTCCCCTGTGGTGGCTAATATTATCCCCACTTTACAAATGAGCAAATGGAGACTCAGAAATGTACCAAATCACAAGCTACTAGAGAATCCTTGTTATTTAAACCCAAAGTCTGAATTTTTGCTCTTTCCGGAATCCTATGTAACATCCTTATATTCAGATTCAAAAAATGTTCATCAAATACTTATCCTGAACCCCAAACTCTGAATTACTGTTATTTATCCCTTAAAAAAATCCCATGAGGTCAGTATTGTTCCACTGACTACAACAAAGGAAACAAGTGGATAACGAGAAGAATGAACTGTTGTTTTGTTCTGGGTACCAGCGGAAATAAACGGCAGAAGCTCAACTTCCTGAGAAAACAGCCTTCTTCATTTTGGTCTTTTTCTACTCTGCTTGGGAACACCTTCCTGATAATGAGTGTCTGCATTGGTTTCTGGTCTTTCTCCCTTGGCCTAAAGGACCCACGGAGAGAGAATTTGTGGGAGGAAAATCATTTTAATTATGACAGCCATTTGGGGACACATATATTATCAGCATGTATCCTTATAACAACAGCATAAGACATATGTTAACAGAATAGTCAGTATAATGATGTCCTGAAGGGAAATTAATTCGATGAAAAGGTAAATACATCTGAGTGTGAAGTTGGTCCCTGAGGCATCTTTGTTATGAGATTTGAGCAAACATTTGAGAATTTGTGATTCTCATGCACAAACACCATTGTTAGAATAAGATCCAAATGGGCTAACCATCTGAATGATATATTCATGAGGTCAAACATACAATAAAAAATATTTACTACATGTGCAAAAAAATGGGAAAATGTGACCCATAATCAAGGGATAAAGTAGACAGTAGAATAAGTCCTGAGATAATTCAGATAATGGAATTAGCCGACATGAGTGTTAGAAAGCTATTGAAATTATGTTCGTGGAAAGGATGAACATAAGAGTAAATAGATGGAGAATCTTAGCAGAGAAATTAAAACTTTAGAAAAGAGCCACATGGACAATCTAGAACTAAAAAGTACAACAAAAGTGAAAAGTTCACTAGTGATTATACCGAGATTTTTGTCTACTTATTGCACCAGATACTGAGAAAAGGGTGTAAAATCTCCAACTATGATTATAGACATGTATAAATTTTTAACTTTGGTATTATCATATTTTGCTTTATAAAAGTTCAAAGCTCTGTTACTAGATGTAGAATTTTAATGGTTAATTTTATGTCAACTTGGCTGGACCATGGGGTATACAGATATTCAAACATTATTCTGAGTGTTTCTGTGTGGGTATTTTTTGATGAGTTTAACACTGAAATTGATATACTGACTACAGCAGATTGCCCTCCCTATTGCAGGTGGGCCTCATCTAATCAGCCGAAGGCCTAAATAGAACAGAAAAGCTGATCTTCCCCTGAATGAGGGGGAATTCTTCCTGCCTGACTGACCTTAAGATGGGACATTAGCCATTTCCTGACTCCTGAGATAAAACTGAAACATGGGACCTTGCTCAGTCCTGAGCCTCCTGGCCTTCAGATGACCAACACCAGCAACTCTTCCGGTTCCCAGGCCGTCGGACTCACACCGGAACTACATCAGTAGCTCTCCAAGGTCACAGCTTGCAGACTGTAGATCTTGGGACTTGTCAGCCTCCATGAAAGCATGAGATAATTCCTTTTACTAAATTGCATACACATCTTATTCATTAGGTTTTTCTGGAGAATCCTGACTAAAACTAATCTGGATTGTTCTCTCTTCCTGGTGAATGATTATTTTGTAACCTTTGCCAGACAATTTTAGATCTCTATTTCTTTGGCATTGGTTAATAGAGCTTTAATTAGTTTTTTTGGTGCTGTCATGTATGCCTGATTCTTTATGATCTATGTAGCCTTGTGTGGGTGTTTATGCATTTGAAGGAGCTCGCACCTTTTCCATTCTTGGAAGTCTGATTTTAGCAGGTAAAGAGTTTTCCTTATCAGTTTCCAGAACTGCTGGGATTGCCTCTGGAACCATCATCATGCTGGGTTGGAGGCGGGTCTGTCTGGGCTGCTGCTGGGTCTATAGCGGGGCTGTAATTTGTGGGCCTGTTAACAGGGACTCGGGTGGCATGGATCTTGTCTGGTTCTTGGATGAATGGAAATGCCTCCCAGGCCTTGTCCAGGTGGGTGGCCCTGGAACAAAGGTGTCTGTCAGGTTCTCAGTTTGGGCTGCAGACAGTGGGCCTGACACCAGGTGCGTGTATGGATGTGTTCCCTAAGAGGGCTCCTGCCTGGTCACTGGATGGTTCTTTGGGAGGGCAGGTCTGACCCCAAACCATGGCTGAGGGGGGATGTTTCAGATTCCACAACCAAGGCTGAAGTCTGCAGATCTGGCCCTTGAGATCTGATGGGCATGTCTTCCACCAGGTGTCTGAGTGACAGATCTTCCTGACCGGCTGGACGGGGCTACAGCTGACTTAAAGGACTGTTTCAGGATGTGTAGTCAGACCAAAGTTTGTAGGCTTACCTCTGGCAGCACAGGTGGGTGTGCATCTGGCGAGGTTCCTCGATGGACAGAACCACTCATGTTCTGTGACTGAGAGGGGTTGGAGCCAAGTCAAAGGGCACTTCAGGATCTGTGGCTGGATCGAAGTAGGCTGACCTGCCTTTGGGGGCACTAATGGCTGAGCGTCCCTTTGGGTGTCTGGATCAGTGGGACTGCTTTCAGTTAGTAGCTGGGAGGGCCTGGAGCCAGATCACCAGGTCATTTCAGAATCTGCTGTCAGACCAATGCTGTCTGGCTTTCCTCTAGGAGCATGACAGGTGTGCCTCCTGACAGGTCCTTGGAGCAGCAGGACCGCTCAGAGACAGTGGCTGGCAAGGTCTCAAGCCAAGGATAGGGACACTGTAGGATCCCTGGGGGTGCTCTCAGGAGTGTGTCTCCCTGGGTCCCTGGGCAGGCAGGACTGCTCCTGGACTATACCTGGGAGTGGCTAGAGCCCAGTTAGGGGCCATTTCACAATTTATAGTCAGACTAAATTTGGTGGGCTTGCATCTAGAGGAAAAGAGAGGCTGATGTCAGGTCACAGCCCACGTCACAGTCCACAGCCCAGACAAAGCCAGACCTGTGGGCCTAGTACCAAAGGTATGGGAGTGTGTGACTCCTCCCAGGTCCCTTGGCATATGGTGCTGCTGACAGGACCAAAGCCAAATGGAGCTGTCACCATGTCCATGGGATTCAGAGCTGTTTCTGGGTTTGTAGCCAAGACCACAGTGAGCCAGTCAGCCACCTGGGTGCAGATCTACCTTCTCAAAATGGCTCTTGGTCTTGTAGTCGCTCAAGCTTCACAGCCTCCTACCTGGACCCCAAAGCCCCCATAAGGGCACTTTTGTCCAGGGGAGATACAACGGGGGGGTTCCCATATCCCACCATCCTGCTGACAACACCTCAATAATGAGTTTTAAATCTCTGAATTCAAGGTTTTCTCTTTTTCTTCTGCTTTTAGTTGATGCTTTGAATTCTTTAAGCTGTTGTTTTAAACTTTAGTTTGATTTTGCCCATGACATTCCTAGGTTTGGTTTCCTTTTTGTCTGTCCCATTGGGAGCTGGCTCAGCTTAGTGGACCTACAATTTGATGTTTTCATCCAGTTTGGGGAAGTTTTTACCATTATTTCTTCAACTATTTTTTTCTGCCCCAGTCTCATTCTATTTACTTTCTATAGATTTAATTACCTACATTTTAGGCTCTTTTTGTTTTATTGTAGTAAAATCTCCAGTAGCTCTTTTCTTCCCCTGCTTTTTATTTTCTGTCCTTTGCCTATCCTAACATTGAAATCAGGTAAGAGTCATCTAATTTTAATCTTTTTTTAATGTAAAGATTGTTTTGGCTTGTATAGGTCTTTTGAATTTCCACATACATTTTATAATCAATTTGCTGATGCTACAAAAATAATCTGATTGGAATTGCACTGAATGAATAGATGAATATATATTTTGTAATCATAATGGCAAGGTACTAGAAATATGAAAGAAGATTTTTAACAGAATAAAAAAATGGAATATATGATTATCAGCTTTACAAAGAGGGGATGGAGGGGAAAAGAGGTAATTAAAAACAAAGATGATAATCAGGAAGAAAATGAAGTTGGTTGATAGATACATATCTGAATATGCTTATAATCACAACACATATAAACTAATCTTTTAATAAAGATTATCACAATTACAGTGAGAGAGCTATCTCTTTCTACCTCTTATTGATCACAAGAGACAAATCTAAAATAAAAGTTCTGAGACAGGGAAAATCCATACACTGCATGTTATAAGCAAAGGGAAGCAGACAATGGCATATTCCTATTTTAAAAAGTGGAATCTAAAGTCAATAGCATTAATGAGAATGAGGATATTCACTCCTTAAATCTAAAAATAATAAGAACAGTATTTGATACATAGTGGACATCAATTAATATTTCTTGAATGAATAAATGAATATAGCAAGAGGAAAAAAGAGCCATGATTTAAAGCTCCCTTAAGGAAACTGGTAGATGAAGAATATTAATGACATGGAAAGTATATAAATTATTTAAATAATAAAATTAATTTAATGTAAAATTCTAACCCCAACAAATATAAAGTGTTTTTTAAGGTAAACATTCTCTCTTTACAAAAATTGACCATATCCTAAGTCAAAAAAGGATCTTGAAGTCTTAAGAAATTCAAATAACCAATGTTATACACCAGTGCTTGCTAACCTTCATTGTGAATAAAATTCACCTACTAAGCCTCAATCCCTAGACATTTGATTCAGTGGATCTGGGGTGGAGCTTAAGAATTTGCATTTATAGCAACTCTCAGCTGATGAAAATGGTACGGGTTCCTGGACCATATTTTGACAGCACATACTCTGACAACAATTTAAATCACATTAAAATCAGTGATAGATATCTTTAAAAAGGATTAAGAAAAATACTAGAGTGAAAATTGCAAAACATTTTGAAATGAACTATGAAAACATGGAATCAAAACCTCAGAGATTAAGTTAATGTGATATTTAGAAGTTAATATATAGCCCAATATGTATTTATTTATGAAAAGCAGCAATATGGGAATTAAATGAATTAGAGGTTCAATCAAGAAGCCAGAAACAAACAAAAATAGTTCTACTTCTGGTGATGAAGAGCTAGCCTGCAGCAGTCCAAAACTCCTGCTGAGAACACAGAGACTAGGTGGGTAGGATATAAAAATAAACTATTGAAATGTTCCAGAGCCACCAAGGGAGCAAGAACTTGAACCACAGAGGGAAGGGAAATACGCTGGAGTGAGCCTGACGTGCTACGTCATGTTTTCCTGCAAGGCACTGACAGATTTCTAAGTATTTCCGGTAAAAGGCTGAGAAGTTGAACAAAAAGGGGATGCTGAGGAGTGGGGAAACTGACCACATTTTGGCACTCTTTCGGAGCTAAAGAGAATAACAGGGACCACATGGCTGCTGAAATAGCCAGTTTGAGAAGCAAAGATGACACAGATTAGGGAAATGCAGAATAAAAAGCCTGCTAGTCTCACACACTTTTTACCAAAGAAATCTGCTTATTCATAAATGAAGGAAGCTAAGAGATGGCAGCCAGGGGACTGAGGAGCCGAACAGCTGAACAGAGTATCATGTTGGGGAATAACTGGGTGGCCAAGATAGAGGAACAATGGTAAACAGTCAAGATGTTCTCTAGGGACCTCTCTCTATGCATGTCTATATATTTTAGGAATAAGAGCAAGAAAAATTAAATCAGGTATTTCAAAGAGTGATACCCAGTTTCAGACAAACTTGATGAATTGATTATGGTAAACTCATAAACTAACCTGACATATATAGAATACTGTGCCCAATAGTTGCAGGAAACACAATCTTTTCAAATATATGTCTCACATTTACCAAAATTAACCAAATGATGGGTGATAGATTAGTCCCAGTAAATTTCAAATAGTAACAAAATTTAGAATTTATTACCAGCTCACATGGGAAATTAGCCAGAAAGCAATAACAGAAAAATAAAAAAATATTCTTATCTACTTGGAAATTAAGACATGTGCTTATAAATAATGCATGGATCAATATAATAATCTCAAGAAGATTAGAAAATAGTTTTATGTGTATTATAGTGAAAATATCTACCAAAACTTGTGAGATATCAAGTATACTTGAGCTAAATCAATATCCCTAAATATATATATTTGAAAAGAAGAAAGGTGGAAATTCAAAAACCTAAATACTCATCTCAAGAAGTTTGGTAAGAAATGGAAAAGTGACATTTCTCATAGAAGGAAAAAATGGAGATCAAAGCAGAAAATAACAAAATAGGAAACAAATATGCAGGAGAGAAAATCGATAGACATAAGCTGATTCTTTGACATGAAGAACAAAATTGATAAACATTTGAAAAACTGATTAAGAAAAGAATGTAGTACAAATGACAAATATCAGGAACATAAAAGGGCATTTTGCTGCAAGTCTGACAGACATTAGTATTATAATAAGAGGATATTATAAATGATATTTTTCAAATAGATTAGAAAAATTCCTAAAAACTGACCAAAGCTAATACAAGAAAAGATAAAAATCATAAACAAGCCTACCTTTTCTATTTTATTTATTTATTGTTTCTTTTATTTGTTATTTGCTATTTCCAGTAATAATCTACCTAAAAAACTTACAAGACCAATGAGTTCTTCCAACTGTTTAAGGAAGAAAATAATTAACTAAACCTACATTCTTCTAGATAACAGTGAAAGAAGAAATTCTTTTCACCTCATGTTGTCATACCAGTACAATTCTGACACCAAAACTTGCTGAGGTCTTTTGAAAGAAAAGTTACAGGTCAGCCTGTCTACAAAACATAACTGCATATTTTTAGCACAAAGTTGTTGATAAAATTATAACACTATAACCAAATTAAGAATAAAACAAATTTTCACTAAGGCAACACATTAAATCTACATGGAAATGCACACACACACACACACACACACACACACACACACTTCAGTAAGCGGTATTGTTACTGATGAAATATTGAAAGATTTCCCTTCTAAAAGGGGAAAAAAGAAAGTGATATTCAAAACCACTGTTATTAAATATTCTACAGAAAATCCTACAAGTTCAAAATGATAAATGACATATGAAAAGATACACAAAATAATTCATTATTAGGTAATTGCAATTTAAAATGACAATGAGTTATCACTACCCACTTATTAGAATGGTTAAAATCTAAAACACTGACAACACCAAAAGCTGACAAGGATGCACAGCAACAGGAACTCTCACCCATTACTAGTGAGGATGGAAAATGGTATAGTCATTCTGGAATACAGCTTCCAGTTCTTACAAAGTTAAACATGGTCTTGCCTTGTAATTTGACAGTCATGCTCCTAGATATTTACCCAACTGATCAGAAAACTTATGCCCACAGAAGAGCCTTTATGTGAACATTTATAGAGGCTTTATTAATAATCACCAACAACTAGAAGACACCAAGATGCCCTTCAATAGGCAAATGGATAAACAAATAGTGGTAAATATATGCAATGCAATATTATTCAGCATTAGAAATATATGAGGTATCAAGCCACAAAAAGACATGAATGAAACTTAAATGCATATTACTAAGTGAAATACATCAGAATGAAAAGATGATGTATGATTCCAACCACATGACATCCTGAAATACATGAAACAATCCTGAAACTCTCTGCAGACAGTAAAACTATCAGTGTTTGTCTATCAGTTTTACTGATAGTAAAACTATCAGTTCAGGAAATCAGGAGGAGGAGGGCATGATTGAGTAGGTGAAGCATGGACGATTTCAGGGTGGAGAAACTATTCTGTATAGTACTGTATGCTAGATATATCATGTTGAAATGGCTGCACTATTTTTCATTCTCACTAGTAATGGCTGAGATTTCCTACTGCTATGCGTCCTTGTCAGCATTTGGTATTATCAACTTTTTAAAAAATGTTAGTCATTCTAGTAATATTTGTCTCATAATTTGGTATTTGTCAAAACCCATAGAACTTTATGACATGAAGAATGAAACTTAATATTGAATTTTTTTCTAAATTTAGGAGATTGGACTACCCCAAAAAAGAATGCAGACTGTGACAAAAGAGTCTACATGTGTTGTAAATGTATGGAACAACCTCAGTGAAAAGGATACAAATGAACAATTCTGATACTACTCTAACAGATAGGACAATTAAGTAATGGATGATAAATGAGGGAAATAAGCCAAGTTTCTTACTGTTGGAGCTGGGATTTACAGATAAACCAGGGTAGGAGATTAGAATGATCCATGTAGTAATGGATTTGAATTGGGACCATAAATATGAACTCAGGTTTAGTTATGTTTAATCAATGGTGCTGAGCCAATTTGATTATCTGTATGAAAACAAAGGCAAAACCAAATAATCAAAAAAAAAAAAGCACTTTGACTCCTACCTGACACTGTAAAAGTATCCATTTCCAAGTGGACTGAAAATATGTAAGTAAACTGTGCAAGGTAAACCAATAAAGCTCCCATGAGACAATGTAAGAGAGCACTTCAGTGACCTTTGGATATGGAAACATTTCTTAAATGATACAAAATCATTAATCTTAGAGGAAAAGGCTCAACAAATAGCATTAAAATTAAGAACATAAGCTTATATGAAAATGAAAGCCACTGACGAGAGGAGATATTTGCAAGACATGATTTGACAAATGCCAGATCCAGATTTCATAGCAAGGCTTTCAAACTGATAAGTAAAAGACAAATGACCCAAATTAAAAACTGATAGAAGACTGGAACAGGTATTTCATAAAAGAGGACATCCAAATGGCAATAAAGAGTGAAAAGGTGCTCAACAAATAATGAATTAGAAGCACATAAACCCAAGCCAAGTGAGATATCACTACCCATCATCACTATGACTAATATAAAAAATGTCTAACCACAAGTATGGTTAAAGATGTGAAACAATTGCAACTCTCATTTCACTCAGGAAAACTTTGGCAGTATCTATTAAACTTGAACATAGATATAAACTATATCCAGCATTTCTACTTCTAGATATATATTCAACAGAAATGCATACCAATGAGCAACAAAAGTCAAATGCAGGAATACGCATAGCAACAGTTTATTTATATGAAAAGTGGGAATTTCCATCAATAACAGAATGGATAAATAAATCCCTATATATTTATTATTCATCAAAAGAACATTATATACCAATGAAAATGAATAAGCTATATATAGTATATATACATATTATATGTGCTATATATATATATATATGCAATAACATGAGTTAATATCAAAATATATTTGATTAAAGAGGCCAGATAAAAAGGAGTATATATTCGCTGATTCTACCAATACACTTTGAAAAAATAGCAAACTTCTTTGTGTTGCTAGAAGTTAGGACTTCCTCTGTCGAGGAGGCAAAGAGCATTTGGGAGGGAGCACTGGGAGGCTTCTGGGCTGGCAGTGGCATTGTTCTATTTCCTGAACGGTGCTGTGCTTACATGCATGTGTTTATTATTTTGAAAATTCATCCAGCTCGCACTCATAATTTATGTACTTTCCTGTATGCATGATGTACTTCAATAGAAGAATATAAATGCTAGGAAAAAAACAAAACCTAAAGAATGCACAGGGAGAAAATGATAAAACATGAACAAAAATGATATGATGATACGTGAGAAAAACAAAAAAGATCATCCATGACCACAGGTTGGTTTTGGGGGGAAAAAAGCATAATGAAAAGACAAAGTTGCTCATGAAATAACGGTGATAATTTTTTAAAAGACTAAATTATGCTCCAAAAAATAAAGGATATTAAAGTGATAATAATACTTCCCTGGTCCTTCCCAGCTTGTGCTAAAACTGTTTTGAGACAACCATGTTCAAGTGCTTTGAACTACGGATAAACTAAGGTTTATTTTCATTTTTCTTTTCATTAATCCAACAGGTGTGATCTATTGTTTGTGATTCAACATTCTGGATCTGCATAATAGAGAACACGCAATTCTTTTTCGAACCTCAAGAGAAATATTTCAATACATTCATGTTTTTCAGAATGATTAGCAGTATGGACACTGACATCACGAAAAATACTAATTCTAAAATAGTCAGAGATACTGAATTATCTTGCATTACTGTCTACTCAACAATAGCTATGCACTTGCCTTCTGGTATTCATTTGTAATTTATTAATTCCATCAGCATATATTTAGCTTTCAGTAAATGCTAGCCACATGTCTAGACCCTATGATGCAGCAATGCATAAAACATGACTCTTTTCCTATAAGAGCTCTAATCTTATGGGACAAAGACATCTACATGCACACGCAACTACATTACAGAGTATTATGTGACACCATAGAAATATGTGCAGGGTCATATGGTGACTCAGAGAAGAAAATAACTAAGTTTGCTGAGAGGGTGACCTAAGTACTGCAGGAAGAAGAATTAGCATGCTGTCCTCAGTAGGTATATGGTATGTAAGAATGCTCAATGATAATTATGAGTGTCCAAAGGACTTCATTTGTGAAGGACTTGATGGGCTGTGCTAAGATGTTCATTGCAGCCCACAGAGAAGAGCCCAGGAGGCTCCTACATAGATGGGTGAGGATGTCCAAGGAGATTTGGAAAAATAACATTCTGTTCATTCTGCTTTCCAGGCCCTGTGAGTGTCTCACCATCACTAGACTATATCATGAATGTTCTTCATATCTCCCTGCTTTGGACCATGCAATGTTCCATGATTAGTCTGCTTTTCAAACATGGTCTGTCTGCCACCATAAAAGTCCTGTGTTCTGGGAACTATCTTGAGCCTCTGGTATAGTTAGTTTCTCCCTCTACAATGTTTGCATATTGTCTTGCACATATACTATGACAAGATCCATTCCACTGAATTATAATTACCCTTCCAGGGAGGTCACCTCCACTGGACTCCGGGATCTCTGATGATTGTGGGCCCACTTCTTTGTAGCTTTAGTGCCCTGAAGAGTTCTAAGCACATAAGGGGTTTGATCAATATTTGCTAAATGTACATCTCAATCACACATTCTAAGCAAATGGTCTATCAAATAACTAGAACCAGACAAATGGATTTTTATATTGTGAGATAACTTTCAACAACTTTTCTGTTTGATGATGCAGAGTTTTTTCTAAACCAGTATCTAACTATATTGAAAGACATGCATAAATGCTTTGAAAAGAAAGTCAAGAAAAAATTATAACATTATTTGACATTAACTAGAAGCTAGCACTAAGCTAGGAATAGTGCATGCTGTGTGATGGTTAATTTTATGTGTCAATCGGCTAGACTGCAGTGCCCAGTTGGTTGATTAGACACCAGTTCAGATGTTCTGTAAAGGTATTTTTAGATGTAATTAACATTTAAATCAAAGACTTTGAGTAAAGCAGATTACCCTCCATAATGTGGGTGGGCCTTGTCCAATCCGTTGAAGGTCCTAAGAGAAAAGGCTGAGGTCCTTCAAAGTGGAAAGACTGTTGCTTATTAACTCAAGATTGCAACATCAAAAACATCAACTCACTGGAATTTCCAGCCTTCCAGGCTGACCTGCAAATTTTGGACATAGATATCCACGCCCCCCAGGATGACTAGATGCTCTGGCTTGCCGAGGCTCTCCAGGTTTTAGGATGTGGGGCACCTTCAGTTCCAGGAATCACCCCTGATCCCAGTCTGGTCATCTGAGGGAACTGTATTTCCTGCCCCTTGGCAAGGCCATGCGACTTACTTTGGCCAATGCAATGTGAGCAGAAACGGACTGTGAGTTGCTTCTGGGTGGAGGTGTTTAACTACCATTGTTCAACTCTCCAGCTTTCTCTTCTACTAGAGTAGAAGATGGTTGATGAATGTGTTGAATGGGACGTGAATGCTGAGCCTTCCCGGTGATACTTGTCCTGGAATATCTCCCAGACCACTGCTGGCGGGCTTTGGGTCAAGCCACTGAGACTCTGGTGTTGCTGATTACTTCAGACTATACTGTCTTGTCTTGAATAGTGTAGTGGGGGGTCTCTATAATTTTTCCATAGCTATCCTGTAACCAAGAAAAGGCACTTTTTGTTTAAGTAGATTTCTTGAGGAAGGAAATGCGTATTTTCACACTCAGAGACAGGGTCCAGGGGAGAAACCCAGATCGCAAGTGCCAGAGAAAGGGAGTTCTGGAGGGCAGGTACAGTTAGGGTGTGGTTATGGGGGGGAAGCCCGGAGGAGCATGGACCAAGGGCAGACAGCGCTTGCCCTGAGGGACTAGGGAACCGTTGAGAGACAGTGACCCTTTTAGGATGGGGATGGGGAACTTGTCATAAATGCCACTGTTCTCAGGTGAGTGCTAGACAGGGAATCTTTGGTTAAAAACCTTAAATAATTATTTTCTCTCTCTAAGCCTGCCAAGTAAAGGGGCAGGCAGCATATTCACTGAGATTTGATATGTGATGGTTGTGGAAATCCCACTGAATATCATCAGAGACATTTCTCCTAGATTTTCTTTATCTCCAGAAGGTAAAGAAGAAAGTTTGAGATAACCTAAAATTACAGGCACAATAAGGAGACACTAACAAGTGTGTTGGGGTTTTTTTAATCACGGAATTCACTATGGTAACTATGAAGAGTTTTGAGTCCCTCATTTCCTGCTTATCTCATTAACTACATTTATATCACAAATGATTTGACTTTCAGTTTGTTGACAAGAATAGACAAAGTAATTAAATAATTATAGACAGGAAATGTCCTTTGCTGCAAGCAAGGCGGATGTGAGGCAAGACAATGTGAAAAGAACCCAACCCCAGCCAAAGCTTGAGGCTCTCAGACCCAGGGGTCAAGAGAAAGGCTATTCCTTTCACAGCTCCCCTGATCTAAATCCGAGAACCACCATCTGCATGCAGGTGTCCCTCAGCATCGACTTGCTATCTGCACCCACGTAGATTTGCGTGTATTCTGCTGTCTGTGCATTTCAAAATTAATTGGTCAATTTTCTAAAAATGTAGTTGAAGTTTCCAATTATATTTTTTCATGTTTGGATGTGAAGATTCTTTTGTGTTGAATTCCTAGATGTCAGAGTTGAAAGAGTTCTTTCTAAATGAGTCAGAGCACACTCAGAGAGCTGATGTGTTTTATCTGAAGTCAAATAACACATTTGCTAACACTTGATGCATGCCCAGGTCTACATTTGGGCTGGGAATGTAAAAGGCAGGCAGCATTTTTCTATCCTACTGTGAGGCTAGTGCTGTATCTTAACAAGAAATTGGTTCTCTGGGCCAGGGAAGAGAAATCAGTTCATTCTGCCTGAAATACATGGTGTCCAAAAGGATATTCAGAGAATGAAAAATAAAAATTAATGAACACATAGGGAAGAGGGCACTAAAAGCAGAGAGAGATCCTATGCGAAGAGCTTGACAGAAGCTCTTCTATCTCTTGAAGATGACCAGACTCTTTAAAAAATTAAAGATTCATAACAGGCAACACAAAATAGAGAAAACATTTGGATAAAGAGCAGAGCAGATCGATTTTAAATTCCCGCCCCCTCCCACACTTGTAAAGAACAGGGAAGTTGCATATACTCTCTTTGAGCCTGTTTCCATATCTGCAGATTGAAGAAATAATACTAATTTCATATATACTATGAGAATCGAATGTATTCTTTCAACCCTTATTGAGTACATAACCAGTAGCAAGAGTTAAAATATTTAACAACTAGCAAAACACAGGCACTGCCCAATCAGAATTTATACTGCCCATTACAAAGAGAAACACAAAACAAAACAAAACAAAAGCAGAAAAGTATAGGTAAATTTCACCTTAAATGAGCACTGGTATAGGTGGGAATACAGAAATAGATGGGACAGAGCCGCACCTTCCATCCCTTGAGGGATTCAAAGTACTCTGGAAGAACCTCAGACACACAACAAAACGCACTGTTGTGTTCCAGACAGCAGGATACGTCAGGTCATGGTTGAAAGGCCCCGGCACAGAGCTTGTTACTTAGCTGGCACTCTCTCCTTTACACTTGCCTCCATAGGGAAATTGGTCTTTGGTATGGTGAGGTCAAGATTCACTTTATTTGAGATAAATGGGAGAAAAAAAGACAAATCAAAGATGGAAAATAATTCACTTAGATTATAAATAAAAGGAAACCAGTTAAAAAACCCAACCCATTTAGCGGTTCACCTCACACCACGAGCATGCTACCCTGCACTCACCTGTAATTTGTTACTGTTACCTGAGCACAAGTAGTCTCAATAATCTAAAAATAATTACCATTATTTCCAGTGATCCAGGTGTCGATTTTATGTATTCACTTCATTTAATCCTCTTTGAACCTGTTACAATGGTAATATTATCTCTAGTTTATCAGGTAAGAACTGAAGGTCAGAGAAGTAAAGTAAATTGGCCAAGGTCACTATAGGTCACCATTCTAGATAAACATAATGACCTAGAGTTTTCAGAGCAGCCTAATTCTCTGCCTTTTTCTCATAGCATGAGGACCCATTGAAACAAAAGGCAAAGACTCTTTGCTAAAATGGGCAACATTACAAGACACTGGAACCCCAGTCTTAAACAGGAACAATATAATACTATGAAAAGTTTTAAGGAAATATGTTGCAGCATCAGAAGTATGGTTACTTAATGATTCTTCCTGTTATGTGAATACAAAAAGAAAGAGAGGTAGAGATTTATTAGGAAAAGGGGGATTTTAGCATTATCCTTGTACGTATAGTGATTTATAATCTGCAACATTAAAAAAATATCTGGGGGAGAGAGGTGGCTCAAGATGGTGGAGTAGGAAGGCAAGGTGGACACCTCCTCTCACACACACACACAAAGGAAGCAACTAGAGCAAATACAACTAAACCTGAAAATGACCGGAAGACTGCAGAACAGACCATCTATACCTGGGGAAGAAGAGAAGACCACACAGAAAAGGGTAAAGTAGCAGAGTCACAATTGAGTGGGACTCAAGCCATCCCTGACCCAGCCTATTGGCAGGAGGAAAAGAAATAGGGTGGGGAGGAGTTAGAAGCCCAGGAACTGTATGCACCTAGTCCTGGAGATCTGCCCCAGGATCATGAGTCCACAGTGCATTGGGTTCTGGTGGTTAGCAGGACTGGACACCAGGGACAGTTGGAACACCCTGGGAGGCTGAGATACCAGCCACTGATGGAGGCCAGGCACACCCCACTGGTTCCACTGAGATCCAACACAGCAGCCGTTCGAAAGATTTGCCAATAGTGGGAGGGGAGCCAGAGTGGTGAGGGGTGGAATGAACTATCTCTGCCAGAGAAAGGGCAGGTGGATGACACCTCCCCAGCCCTCCCTTGGCCCAACAGGTCAGGCACTGTCAGGAGCCCTTGATGTTCCATCCCCCTCCTTGGCAGCTCAGCCGCAAGGTGCTTCCCTGTCCACCACTGACGCAGCAGCCCTCTTGGCCCAGCAGCATCAGACTTCGCTGGCTGGTGGGCAAAGGGAGACTCTCCCAGCTTTCAGGGCCCTGTTTCAGCCCGACTGGGAGGCACCTGCAGGAGCAGCTCCAAGAGCTCCTTCCTTCCCAAAGGTGGCCAAGCTGGGTGCTGTGCACCACTGCTGCTGCTAGGGGGCACCTGCGGGACTCACTGCTGCAGCAGTTATGTACCAGCCACCCTAGAACCAGCTGCCTCTGATGCCGGCAAAGCCCCTCACCACACAACTTGCTACAACCCCTTGCCTGCGCACCAGCATGCCTCTCCACCACCCACAACACCACCTCAGCGAGGCCCCACATTCTTCCAGTGCCAGACTCACTACCTCAGCCTGCCTGAGCACCCGTGCAGCACAGTTCACTGCCATTGCTGCACACCTTGCCACTACTGCATACCCATGCACCTTCCCACTGCATGACTTACCACCACTGCCCAGCACCTGCACACTCTGCAAGCAGGCAACTTGTCACCACAGCAAGCCTGTGTGCCTTGCCATTCTACAACTTGCCCTGCAATCACCCAGCCTACCTAGTTAACCCATCAGCCACATCATTGCTGTAGGGCAGGCAAAGGGCAGCCCCACCCACAACAATCTTAGCAGAAACCATTGCTCTGATCACATAGGCCCTGCTGAGGCAAACCACTGGCTTCAGCACACTCAGATAAAACACTGCCTGCAAAGAGACATAAATGTGACCCTGCCAATAACCCACCAAGAGCAACTGGGGCTCCACTGCAAAGGAGAAACAGGCACTGGAGAGGAAAGAGTTCTAAGCTTCTGTGAACCATAGGATGCCTTCCTCATAAAGCCATTACTCTCTAGATCAGGAAGCATAGCAGAATTAACTATGCAAAGGAAGAAACACAGAAACCCTGACAAAATGAGGAGGCAGAGGAATATGTTCCAAACAAAACCACAGGATAAGGTACCAGAAAAAGGACTAAATGAAACACTGCTCACCAATTTTCTTGAAAAATATTTCAAAGTAGAAGTCATAAATATGTTCACTGATCTGCAGAAATGCATTAAAGATCTTAGGGAGGACTTAAACAAAGGGATACAAGAGCTGAAGAACACAATAATTGAAATGAAATATACAATGAATAATAGATTGCTGCAAGTGTAGGAGACAGTCAGTGAGATGGAAATTAGAGAACAAGAACACAATGAAGCTGAGGAACAGAGAAAAAAGGGTCTATAGGAATGAAAGAATGATAAGAGATCTGTGTGACCTATTCAAACAGAACAATATTCACATAATAGGGTACCAGAAGGAGAGGAGAGAATCAAGGGATAGAAAGTCTCTTTGAGGAAGTAATTGTTGTAAACTTCCCCAATCTGGGGAAGGAAACTGACATGCAGGCCATGGCAGCACAGAGAACCCCTAACAAAAGGAACCCCAGGAAGACAACACCAAGACATATAATAATTAAAATGGTGAAGATAAAGGATAAGGAGAGAATATTGAAAGTAGACAGAGAGGGAAAAAAGATTACTTATAAGGGAAACCCCATCAAGTTATCAGCAGAAACTTTACAGGCCAGAAGGGAGTGGCATGAAATATTTAATGTACTGAAACAGAAGGACCTTCAACCAAGAATCCTCTACCCAGCAAGATTATCATTTAAATTTAAATCAGGATTAAACAATTTCCAGATAAATGAAGGCTCAAAGGACTTATAACAAAACTAGCATTACAGGGTATGTTAAAGGGACTGCTGTAGATGGAAATGTTCCTAAGGTTAAATAGTTTTTACCAGCAAAATTAAAGCCACAGTACAGGCAGCAGAACAATTAATTATCAAACAAGTTAGAAATTAAAACAAAAGTAGCCAAACCAACTATACATAAATCAATCAAGGGATACACAAAAAGTGCAGATTACAACATCTAATACATAAAGTGCAGAGGAGGAAAAAGAAGAAAAAAAAGTACTTTTAGTTTGTGTTTGAAAAAGAGTAATCAGCAACTTAATATAGACTGTTATATAGTCAGGAAGCTATCCTTGAACATTTGGTAACCAGAAACCTAAAGCTTGTAATAGATACACAAAAAATTAGAAAAGAGAAATCCAATCATGACACTAAAGAAAACCATCAAATAACATGAGAAGAGTAATAAGAGAGGGAAAAAGGAACAAAGCTATAAAAACAAACATAAAATAATTAACAAAATGGCAATAAGTATATACCTGTCAATAATTACCTTAAATGTAAATGGACTGAATGCACCAATCAAAAGACAGAGTGGCAGAATGGATAAAGAAACAAGACCCATCTAACATGCTGCCTACAGGAGGCTCATTTAATACAGGAGACCCAAAGACATACACAGACTATAAGTGAAGGGAAGAAATAAGATATTTCATGCAAACAATAGGGAGAAAAAAGCATGAGTAGCAGGACTTACATCAGACAAAACATATTTCAAAACAAAAAAGTAATAAGACATTACATAATGATAAAGGGATCAGTCCAACAAAAGGATATAACCACTATAAATACCTATGCACCCAACATAAGAGCACCTAAATATGTAAAACAAATACTAACAGAATTAAAGGGGAAATAGGAAATAGGTTACAACACATTCATTGTAGGAGACTTTAACACACCACTCACGTCAATAGACAGAACAACTGGATGGAAAATAAGGAAACAGAGGCACTGAACAATACATTAGATCAGATGGACTTCATAGACATCTACAAAACACTCCACCCAAAAGCAGCAGGGTACACATTTTTCTCAAGTGTACCTGGAGTACTCTCCAGAATAGATCAATACTAGGCCACAAAAAGAGTCTCAAGAAATTCAAAAAGACTGAAATTGTATCAAGCAACTTTTCAGACCACAATGGTATGAAACTAGAAATAAATTACACAAAGAAAAAAAGCTTACAAATACACAGAGGCTAAGCAACATGCTTCTAAATAATTAATGGATCAATGACCTAATTAAAACAAATAAAACAATATATAGAGACAAATGAAAACAAAAATACAATGGTCCAATATTTGTGGGATGCCACAAAGGGCATTCTAAGTACATCAACAAAGGGTTACCTTAAGAAACAAGAACAACCCCAAATAAAGTCTAAACTCATAATTGAAGAAACTAGAAAAAGGAGAACAAATGAAACCCCAAATTAGTAGGAGGGACATAATAAAGATCAGAGCAGAAATAAATAATATAGAGAATAAAACAATATAATTTAAAAGCTGCTTCTTTGAGAAAATAAATGAAATAGATAACCCCCTGGCTAGACTTATCAAGAAAAAGAGAGAGAGTACCCAAATAAGCAAAATCAGAAACAAAGAAGAAATAGTCACAACAGATACCACAGAAATACAAAGAATTATTAGAGAATACTATGAAAAATTATATGCCAATAAACTGTACAACCTAGAAGAAATGGAAAAATTCATAGAAAAATACAACCTTCCAAGATGGGCCCAGGAAGAAACAGAAAATCTGAACAGATCAATCACCAGCAATGAAATTGAATTGGTAATCAAAAAGTTCTCAAAAATGAAACTCCAGGTTCAGATGGCTTCACAGCTGAATTTTACCAAGCATTCAAAGAAGAGCTAAAACCCATCCTTTTTAAAGTATTTCAAAAAGTAGAAGAGTAGGGAATGCTTCCAAACTCATTCTATGAGGCCAGCATCATTCTAATACCAAAACCAAAGACACCACAAAAAAGAAAATGATAGACCAATATCCCTGATGAACACAGATGCAAAAATCCTCAACAAAATATTAGCAAACTGAATCCAAAAATACATCAAAAGGATCACCCATCACAACCAAGTGGGATTTATTCCAGGAATGCAAGGATGCTATAATATTTGTAAGTCAATCAGTATCATAACACCACACTAACAAAAAGAAGGACAAAAACCCACATAATCATCTCCATAGCATGAAAAAGTATTTGACAAAATTCAACATCAATTCATGAAAAAAACCTCTTAACAAAATGGGCATAGTAAAGGTCATATATGACAAACCCACAGCCAACATCATACCTAACAGTGAAAAACTGAAAGCTTTTTCTCTAAGATCTGGAACAAGACAGATTTCCACTCTTACCACTTTTATTTAACATAGTATTGGAGGTCCTAGCCATAGCAATCAGACACCACCAAGAGATAAAAGGCATCTAAATTGACAAGGAAGAAGTTAAGCTGTCACTATTTGCAAATGACATGTTATATATAGAAAACCTAAAGACCCCACCAAAAAACTATTAGAGCTAATAACTGAATTCAGCAAAGTTGTAGGATACAAAATTAATACACAAAAATCTGTTGCATTCCTATATACTAACAATGAACTGGCAGAAAGAGAAATCAGAGAAACAACTCCATTTACAATTTCATCAGAAAGAATGAAATACCTGGGAATAAACCTAACCATGGAGGTGAAAGACCTATACTCTGAAAACTATAAGACGCTTGTGAGAGAAATTAAAGAAGACACTAATAAATGGAAATCTATCCCATGCTCATGGATAGGAAGAATTAATATTGTCAAAATGGCCATCCTGCCCAAAGCAATTTACAGATTCAATGCAATCTCTATCAAACTACCAATAGCATTATTCAATGAATTAGAACAAATAGTTCTAAACTTTACATGGAACTGCAAAGGACCCCAAATAGCCAAAGCAATCCTGAGAAAGAGGAACAAAGCTGGGGGGACTATGTTCCCTGACTTCAAGCTCTACTACAGTAATCAAAACATTTGGTACTGGCATAAGAACAGACCCATACATCAATGGAACAGACTAGAGAGCCCAGATATAAACCCATACATAAATGGTCAATTAATATATGATAAAGGAGCCATGAATATACAATGGGGAAAAGACAGCCTCTTCAACAACTGATGTTGGGAAAACTGGACAGCTGCATGTAAGAGAATGAAACTGGATTATTGTCTAACTCTATACACAAAAGTAAACTCGGAATGGATCAAAGACCTGGATATAAGTCATGAAATCATAAAACTCTTAGAAGAAAACACAGGCAAAAATCTTTTGAACATAGCATGAGAAATTTTTTTCCCAGACACATCTCCTCAGGCAAGGGAAACAAAATAAAAAAATGAACAAGTGGGACTATTTTAAATTAAAAAGCTTATGTACAGCAAAGGACACCATCAGCAGAACAAAAAGGCATCCTATAGTATGGAAGAATATATTCATAAACAATTTATCTGATAAGGTGTTAACATCCAAAATATATAATGAACTCATATGTCTCAACACCAAAAATCACAAATAACCTGATTAAACAATGGGCAGAGGACCTGAACAGACATTTCTCCAAAGAAGAAATACAGATGACCAACGGGCACATGAAAAGATGCTCCACATCACTAATCATCAGGGAAATGCAAATCAAAACCACAATGAGATATCACCTAACACTAGTCAGAATGGCCACTATCCAAAAGACAAGAAATAACAAGTGTTGATGAGGATGTGGAGAAAAAGGAGCCCTCCTACACTGTTGGTGGGAATGTCAATTGGTGCAGCCACTGTGGAAAGCAGTATGGAGGTTCCTCAAAAAACTCAAAAGAAAAATACCATATGACCCAGTAATTTCACTTCTAGGAGTTTACCCAAAGAACACAAAATCCCTGATCTGAAAAGATATATGCACCCCTATATGTTTGTTGCTGCATTATTTACAATAGCCAAGATATGGAAGCAACCTAAATGCTCATCAATAGATGACTGGATAAAGAAGATGTGGTACATATTCACAATGGAATATTATTCAGCCATAAAAAGAAAAGAAATCCTGTCATTTGCAACAACATGGATGGGTCTAGAGAGAATTATGCTCAGTGAAATAAGTCAGGTGGAGAAAGACAAATACCATATGATTTCACTCATTTGTGGAGTATAAATACAAAGCAAAACAGAATGAACAAAACAGCAGTAGACTCACAGACACTGAGAAGGACTGGTGGTTGCCATGAGGGAGGGGTTGGGGTAGGTGGGTGGGGAGGGTGAGGGGATAAAAGGGCACATAAATTCTCAATCTTGATGTTGGTCACAGATACTAGCACAGCACAGAGAATATAACCAATGTTTCTGTAACATCTGCCTAGGTTGACAGATAGTAGCTGTAGTAGTGGGTGTGAGGATGTAGTAATATGGGCAACTGCGGAACCACTGTGTTGTACGTGTGAAGCTAATGAAAGACTGTATGTCAATAAAAAGAATACATATATATTAACTTTTAAAAATGATCTGAAATGCTACCAACTTGAATTTCTTGGGTTAAATAAATAACAGATACACGCCTTTTAAATAAAAGTATTACCAAAAATAAAAAAAGCCAGCAGTCTTTATAACCATACGCTCAGATACCAAAAGGGATCCAGAGGCCCTTTATGTTACGTTCTGACGAAGAAGCTGAACACGTGGTCTACCAGGAGCTACGCAATCACTGCTTTAAAAACCAACAGGGAGGCGGTGCTCAGCAGTCAAAACCCAGCCTGCAGGGGGGAACAGTGCCTGCGGGGCTTAGTCTTTGAGCACATGTTTCTGCACAGCTTGATACCCATTTTTGTATTTTAACTGATCCTTCATCCTCATGACCCAAACCTGCCTTTTTCTGGCTTAGTCACAGAGACCCTCCAATTTTCTAGTTTCACTTTCAAGTTTCAGATTGCCTGTCTCCTTCCAGGCTGCCTCTGCTTTCTCACCCGTAGCATCCAGGATGCACCAAGCTCTTGCAGCTATGACACCTTGTCCCCTGTGACAGTCATTCGGTGCATTTCTTTGCTCCATCTGCCTACTCTTTACTACTAATTTTAATCCAAAGGCTAACTACTAATTCTAATCCAAGGGTTAATACCAAAGTTCAAGGGCCAAGCCAAAGTCCATTGCCATATGTCAGAACAGAAGACACAAAATGCCAACCTGAGCTGGAGAGGGCATGGTAAACAGCAGCAAGAAGAAATGCAGATTGGAACAAAGGTTGAAGAGAAGCCAGTTTTAGTCCAGCTTGGCTAAAGATACAGAGCATTACTTGTTGCAAAGGGCCAGAGTCAGGTTTTCCAGCTCATGTCATAGGCTTTGCCAAACCTGGTGCCCATCAGCTGATAGTATTACCCTTAAAAATAATATCATCAGTTATTTTATAAGCAAACATGGGTTTATTTGGGAATAGCAGAGAATTGCAATTCAGGACAGGCAAGCTATGGCAAAACCATGGGCAAGTCCCACAAACAAAGGAAAGGAACATTATTATATGGAGAAGAAGGAGGAGGTTAGAAGGGGGCTGTTTTGAACCAAAGTCCATTGGAGGAAAACGAGTCTGGGGTGATGAGTTTTCTCATTGGCTGAGTTGCAGGGGTGACTGATTTCTTATAGGAGATGCAATGTCCATCTTTCCTTGCTGGGGCCTCTGATGGTTCTTCCTGTAACTGACATGGATGGCGTGGCTCCCCCTTCTAGCCTTCTGACTCTACTCTAGTGAGGTTTCCTTTGGTTAATTTTCACAATAGCAAGGGGGGAAATCAGCATATCCATGAACTTCCATTCCCAGCTGACTCCTCACCTCACTGAAGTGCTGAGATGCTAGTGACACCCAGGCTTTCAGCCATATCATATAATATTAGAATTGCACAAATAGGGGTTAATAATCATTCGCACACATTATTTCATGCAATGCCCACTCTCAGAAGCAGTGTGAAGTTTCTTAGAGTAAACATCCCAGCTAAAATAAGTCTATTACAATGAGATGAAAACTAACCAACAATGGACTAGCATTAGAAACAGAGGCCAGCGGAACGTAAGTGTCAGAACTGAGCTCTCAGGCAGCACCTGCAGAAGGAGTGAGGGGCATGACTGTCAATTAAAGGGAAACTTATCATTATGCCTGGCAGGAGGAAATTATTTTGATGGGAAAACTACTACATACCAGAAACCGATTACTTTAGGCAATCATCTCATCAGCTCTGTATTTTAAAAAAAAAAGATGGACAATTTATCCAAAGTTAGAACAGCAGTGAAAGAAGAGCTGGATTTGAGGGAGGAGCATTCTGATTTTGACATCTACCTGCTCTACACGTTACGCAGAGGCCATCTCCTCGCCAGGATACAATTGAGCCATGACACGAAGACCAGCTTACAAATGCTAATTCATTCATCCTAATTGTTTTAATCTCATTAACTTTCAAAAGTCCATTTGCTACCTCACTAAGCCAGTATTCACCCAGTGTCTGTTATTTGTGCAAGGAATACCCAGGTAAAAGAGACAGCTTTTCTCTCTGCCCTCAGGGATATTAGTTTGGTAGAGGGAGAGACACAATGAATAAACACAATGAATGTATGCTTTTCCTGATGATGGCAAAGATAAAGCAGCACATTATGATGATGACAGTGATGGTGATGGTGGTGGTGCTGGTGGTGGTGATAGTGGTGATCACAGTGATGGTGGTGGTGGTGGTGATGGTGGTGGTGATGTTGCTGGTGATGGTGATGGTGGTGGTGGTGATGACAGTGATGGTGATGGTGGTGGAGATGATGTTGGTGGTGATGGTGGTGGTGGTGGTGGTGGTGATGGTGGTGGTGATAGTGGTGATGATGTTTCAGAGGTGCAAAAGTAAGACAGGGAAAGGGGAAGGAGGGAGATGGGGAGGTCAGATGGAAGATGAAGTGGAAGAGTGGAAAGGAGGTATAGAGAGAAGTAGAGAGTTATAATTTAATAGTTTCTGACATCAGCCTAGTAGAGTGTTACATCTCAGACATGCTTTCTAAGTCCTGGGGTCCCCCATTCTCTTAACTTTCCATTTTGCTTCCAGCAAAAAAGATACTGAGTTCAAGCTCAAAAGTCCGTATCAGCATGGTTCACTAAGTAACTTCAAGTGGGACAAAATTCCTAAATGAATCATCCCTACCTTGCTTGTTTTTTGCGAAAGGAATTCAAAAATCTCCTCTGTGAACTGAACATGCAGACAGAAAGCAGTGTCATGACTGAAGCAGAGCCTGGAATCGATGAGGAGGAACTTCAGATGGTAACGCACTTTAGACGGGGAAGACAGGCCTCCGGATGCCATCAAGCTCCCACTCAGCACTGCTGCGAGCACTGGGGCATCTGTCTCTCAGGGAGAGGGAGCAGCGATCAGAAGCAAGTGATCAAACACAACTTCTACAAGGAAAAGACCTAATTTCTTCCCTGGCGCCCAGGCAGCTGCATCAGTAATAGTGAAGGCGACAGATAAGCAAGCTTCATTTGCCACTTGAGGAAGCACATGCTGAATGGCCAACACACTTATTTGCTTTTAATAATGGAGAAAACGGCTAAGTGGAGAATGTAAACCTCCTGAAGCTCCAAAGAAAATGACTGACATTCTACCTGCTGTGAACTTAGTGTTGTAGCTCAGCAATCCCTTGGAAAGAGCCCAGAAACAAGTTGGAAAGCAGTGAGTTCTGTGGAGAGAGGGGCTGTCCCCTTCCCCTTCCCCAGAATGTTCTAGTGTGATGCCATGTCTCTGACCCCAACACAGACCACCACTGCACTGGGATAAATGGTGCCACAGCTGAAACTTCACTGGACAGAACTGCCTTTTAATCTCTGGTTCATTCCCAAAAGCTTTGTGACCTTATACCAATTACCTGACCTCTCTGAGACTGAGATGGGTCCAAAATCCATAGTCACACTGACACTGGAACAAATTAAAGGGCTGGAAAGCTAAGTCATAACAGCCTCTAGTCAACCACCTGGCAGTAGACTTACTGCCTTCCATTGTTCAGTTGTAATAATCCCTGTGTCCAATATGAGTATCTTTGGCTTTGTTTATAGATGAGGAGAGACTGAGACTCAGACAAGATCAAGCATTTGCCCAAGGCCACACAGGAAGTGGTAATGACCCAGATTCAAACCCTAGTCAAAAATCATTCCCCTGCTCCATTCCCTATTACCTAACGCTTCAGGAGATGCCAGATCTGCTAGTACCTTGATCCTGGACTTTCAGCCTCCAGAACTGTAAGGAAAATCTGCTTTTTAAGCTACCTAATCTGTGGTATTTTCTTTTTAATGGCCGCCCTAGCAAGCCAAGGCAGTTAGTAAATGGATATGGAAGTCTGACAATGAGGAAAGGACTCTGAATAGGAGACATATCTTGGAGTTAAGTACATGGAGATGACGACTGCAGAAATGGCTGTAATTATCCAGGTAATGTGTGTAAAGTGGAGAAAATCTCAAGGAACACTGCTAGGAAAGGAGAGGGTGAGGGTTCCTTGGAGAAGACTGAGTAGCAGATCCCAAGGTGGTAGGAGCGAAACCAAGGAGCCACACAGTGTGAGGAGCTGTGGGAGGTGAGAGCTTTGTGGGGGGTGGGCTTGTCAACAGCATCCGAAGCCCCAGGAAGGACACAGAAACATGTCCTTTAGATTTGGCAATGCTAGGAAGGACATGGTGGCCTCAGAGCGGGTGGTTCTTTCCTAGTCATGCAAGATGCATTCATACACCAAGACCTTTGCAAATGCTGCTCCCTACATCTGGAATATCTCTCTCCATTCTTTTCCTAGAAAATTTAAACTCACCTTTCAATGTTTCAATGTTCATCCAACCAACAATTACTTGTGAAAATGTCTACAAGGTTAAGGACATTGTTTTGGTATCATTCAAATGTCACTTCCATCATGAAGCCGACCCCATGCTGATGGGAAGCCCTCTTTCGCCTGCAGTCATAGAACTGTGTACACGTGACTCTGCCTTCCAACCCCAGCCCACTCAAATATGGCTGGCTGTTTACTCACTGTCTCTGAAATAAATTCTTGAGAGTAAGATTTTTATTTTATTTACCTCTGTATCTTTTATGGGTGTAATTGTGACCTTATTTGGAGAGAGTGTCTTTACAGAAGCAATCAAAGTAAAATGAGGTCATTAGGTTAAGCCCTAGGACAATTATGATTGATGTCCTTATAAAGGGGAGATATGGAAACAGACATGCACACAGGAAGCGTGTCATGTGAAGATTGCAAGGATGATGCCAGGCAAAGAAACTATCAGAAGCAAGAAGAGAACAGCAGCAGATCCTCCCTCACAAGCCTCAAAAGAAACCCACTCTTTTGACTCCTGATTCAGACTTCTCACCTCCAAAACTATGAGAAAATAAATGTCATTTAAGCCACTCAGTTTGTGTTACTTTGTTATGACAACCCCAGAAAGCTAACATGGTATTTATAATACTGTGCTGTCCTTAAATCTACTTACCTACTGATTTTTGCCTTTGTCTTTCTTAAGAAAATGTTTGTTCCTGACCTTGTCTTCCCTGACCGGCATTGATGACACAATGCTGACAGTCCATGGTCCCTGTTATAAAAATGGTTATATTTACCTTCGTTGGGAAAAAACGTCTGCTGGTTGGAAGTATCAGTGAATGGAGGATGAATGTGAGCATACCCGTGTAAGACAAAGGGCTTCTCTCCATCCGTCTCCAGCTGTTCCCAGGTAGGGAAGGGAAGGTCCTCTGGCTCTCTCAGGACAAGAATGGCAGTCTCATTTTATACCCACCAATTACTGACCTTTATAGACAGGACGACAGAGCTTCCTTCATGAGGTTCTGCAGTGATCCTGCTCAATTCCCATAGGTCATAGCTGCTCTCGTCCCAACATCCATCCAGTCAGTACTTCCTTAACTTTGGAAAGACTGTAAATAGTGGAGCATCCCACTCCCTGGGGGGATGAAATGGCTGCCAGATTTCTCTTCAGATTTTAAATTGCTTTGACATAAGTGGCAACTTTGGAAAAGGTAAGTTTAGTCAAACCACAAGTGCCCTGCAAGAATTCTGGGAGCATATTATGTACGACGTACCACACGAGCTGCTGCGGCACACCTGGTATTAGGCGGAATTATTAAAACACTGTGATTTGACATGGGTGGCTTGCTCTCTTTCCTCTTCCCATTGCAGATCCTGCTGACCAATAATTCGAGTTCGTCCATTTATCCCTGTGCCAGGAGTGTCCTAAGGGAGGCATCACTTCCCGGAATAGAATCTCATTCCCTGCTTCCCACACTTACTCAAATACCCACCATAAAGGACTCTCTGCGCTAAGTTACGTGAACACCAAGGCAAGCGTGAGACCCAGTCTCTGATCTCAGGCAGCTCATAATCTAGTTTAGAAGCAGATGAGTTAAGTTTTCACCACTCCGACCTCCGTGCTCCCAGGGCGCCTCCCACGTGATTGCATCATCACAAATGTACGTCACAGTGCGGCCCCTGTCCTGCTTGTCATAGAGCAACGAGGACGTGACGTGACTCCACCCGCTGCATGTTTGCTGCCCGGGGTTCACCCGTGGGAATAAAATCATCTCTAGAGACACGTGGTGACGAGCTCCAGACAGAAACCTATCAAAGCATCAAGTCCCTGGGCCCTGGGCCTGACGGGCCTGGGACTCTGCACTCTTACAATGACTTTCTTTGAGGGTTTCTTTTGTTTTTTTGCTGTTACTTTGTTTAGGTCAGACCAGGCTGAGTGTTTTACATGGTGAGCTGAAGTAATCCTGGCTAATACGGGGACTGTGGCAGAGGTGGGGATGAAAGCTTTGGGAACCGTCACGTGGAACTGTGGGTTCCTTGCAATATCTTGGGGCTTCAACCTTGTTCCCCCTACAAAACTGGAACTTTAGTGACTTGTTAGAAATGTGCCAGAATAAGGGATTATAGGCTCTGTCCTGTAGTCTTCAGTAAACTTCCACACCAAGGAGACAAACTGGCCCACGTGAAAGCAAAAAGAAAATGGTGTGCACCTTTTTATAACCAACACTTTCTAGATGGCCTCAGCAAGGCTGCCCTGTAAGGGTCAGACAGTGAAGTATCCTGTAGAGCTGGAAACCTAAGTTCCCTACCCCATGATAAAGTCGGTATGGGCAATCACTGGGCAGTGAGAAATGTGGGTGAGGATCAATTTCCCCTCCACGTGACAAAGGCAATAATTCCTTACAGTCTGAGCAACCTGGCTGCGGTTCTGGGGAGGGAAAAAGATTAGGCTTGCCTTATCCTATCCTGCCTCCCGCTGTTCTCTGAGGCAGAAGTCAAGACAGAAGCCATTAATCAGAGGCCAAGGAGGATGGCCGGAGCTCCAGGCCTATTGCTAAGCAATCAAAAGGGCTGGGTCCGGCTTCAAAGATAATGACCAGACATGGTCTCTGGCATTAGTCCTGCCCCTTTAGAGAATGAAACTGTTAGATAGCTGACTGGGGATTTAAGGGGTATTTATGGTAGAGAGACAGCAGATGTCATACAAAGGGTCTCACTGCTGACTGCCTAAAATACACTTCAGAGTCATTAAAGCATTAGTTAAATTAGGGTTCAGCGCCAGAATGGGAATTCTCTTTGCTGCACTGCCCCTCTTGGAAATGGCCAGGGAAGATGCTAGACAAGTATGTCATTTCTACCATGAAGCTGGTCCCATGCTGCAGGACTGGCTCCATGCAATAGGCAGGTTCTGTGGCAACCATGTTGGGACGACAGGGACCCAGACTATTGCTGACAAGCAGACTCCAGAAGGGTGTGCATTTCTACCCCTGTCCACTGAGGTCCCGAGGCTGCTGGATGTCACTTGCTCCTTCTTCCCCCTTTCTCCATGGGAGTTTTATTTTGACTGTTTCATTTTACCCCAGGACTCTTTATTAAAAGAAGCAAATACCTATATTTATCATGATAAAAGCTTAGGGTTTGCAGAATCTTTCTGAGCTCTATAGTTACCAGAGAGAGTCAGGCATAGCTTTTAAAGACCCTGGATTTGGGGATGAAGGCAACATCTGAACATGATTTCAGAAGCACTAATTCTGTCCATACACAGGGTAGTTGCATTTTCTTAGGTGGGAACATTTGGGGAATTTAATGTGTGCTAAAGAGTATTTGTAAATATGCTAGAGAATCAAAGACAAGATCCTATGCAGTACACAAGTCTTCTATGTTCTGATAATTGGAAATCACTTCCTTTGACCACCACGGACACATATCCAAATGTAGGCCTCATATAATCTATCCATCTGGGATTGTTTTAGGACCAATCTGAGTCTTTAGGATTTTCATGCTGTAAAGATTGAGGAAAGTTCTCCTCTGTTTTCAGGAGACTTGGAGATTCAAGGACAAATCCCTGGACCATTTGGTAATCAATTTATTCTTTTAGGGAAAGACAGAATCAAACAGGAAGAGACAAGGTGAGCCTAACATTGATTCTGGTCTGTGATGTCCTCAGAATTATAGTTCTGTGGCCCATCCTACAATCATATGGACCAAGCCCAGAGCTTTCCAGTTAATTCTCTTTTTCATTAACCTGGTTAAAAATGGTTTTCCTTCCAGTTACAAGATAAATCAGTACTAGAGATGTAATGTACAGCATGATGAAACTTTTTTTCCTTTTTTTAAAATTGCATCTTTATGAGATGAAGGATGCTAATTAAACCTAGTATGATGACCATTTCACAGTATATGTAAGTCAAACCATGACACTGTACCTTAAATTCACACAGTGATGCATGTCAGTTATACCTCAGTAAAATAAAATTGCATCTCAAACAAATAAGTCATGGGAATGCCATGTACAGCATGACGACTATACCTGATAATACTGTATTGCTTATTTGAAAAGTGGCCAGAGACTGAATATTGAAAGTTTTTATCCCAAGAAACAATCATTTATCACTGTATGGTGACAGAGGTTAACTAGGTTTATTGTGGTGATTGTTTCACAATATATGCAAATATCAAGTCATTACATCATACACCTGAAACTAATATAATTTAATGTCAATTATTCCTCAACACAAATAAAAGAATATTCCAAAATACATGAGTTTTTGTTGCTTCTGAATGAAGGAATCCTGAAAGGTACTCTCCTCTTTTCTGTGGTGCCATTGAACATTAGTGAAAATAATGTGTTTTTTTTAACTAATAGAAAAATTTGATCCAAAATCTGTAACTCACTGAACATTATAAATTAAGAGAGAATTATAAATAAAAGACTTCGTATAAATCATTAACAGTGTTTCGATTTAATCATTCATTTTTCTCACAACATTAGGACTCAGTGAGGTATCGTGCACTTTCCTGTGATTATAAATATTATATGGCTAACAAGCAGTAGATAGAGCAAAGTGGTTAGGATCCTGGGCTTCACAGTAAACCAGCTCCGGCTGGACTTCCCCTATTGCATCCGCTATTTATGTCATGGCTTTGAACAACTTAATTACCCTCTCTCAGCTTGATTTTCCTCATCTTTAAAATTAGCATGATACTGTCAACATTGTAAGAGCTAACTGAGTTATATAAGTAATACTTGGAGTATAACTGCAGCCTGTAGTTCATGACCAATAAGTGATATTTTCATTGAAAATCCCAGCCATTCATTCAGATGTTACACACGCACTCAAAGACTCCTATGTGTGTCAGCAGTCACATGGAGTTGGAAACACTCCCTTCCACCATGCTCCCTGGTCAGTACTCTGAGTTTTGTAACTGTCTTGGTGCTGACCAACAGCAGAGCCTAGGCAACCCCTCTGTGCAGTGCTGGATGCCACGGGGCATCCCAAGATGATGCAAGAGAAGGTCTGAAGCAAAGTATGGAGACCCAAATCATTCAGGCACTCAAGTGCTTGCTTCCCAACACCTGCCCCCCTTCCATTTCAAATGTAACCAGTGGAACACAGTTATGACAAACTCAATTAAGATAAGCTTGTCTTAAAAAGTAAACACACATTCAATTTATACCATTTCTTAGAATTAGTTTAGTTGGAAAAAAATTCATATAATACCATTAAATTTCCCATTCACCTTTCAGCCAGAGAACAAGGGCTGCCGGCAATAATTGCTTTTTTAATGACTTGCTGCAGCTCAGGGTAAACTCTGCTGTAATTATAGTCACGCGGGGGAAGCACCTTATGATTAGATTTTGAACATGGCCAAAATATCACTTCATGCTTTCTGCCTCTTTCCATGAAAGGCTTTTCAGTCTTTCATTTCTGATGCCTATCTAGTAAGCCCATTTAGGGAAATTAGCACTTTCCCTTGAAAAGCTAAGTCAGGCAAGTATTAAGGCAAGAGCGCTGTAGTACTGTCCCTTGGCTTGGGTTAGAGAGCTCATTTACCTGTGCCTCTCACCCCTGCCTCATGCTGCCTGTCTGTTTTCCTCCTGTCACCCTGCAAACATGCTGGTTTTGTTTCCCTGTGCACATGGCAGGTAAATGGCCTCTTCACCCAGAGGCCAAACAACGTCAGCTCTTAGTTAAGCTTCACAGCCAGCTACACAGCTTCCTAATGCAATGTCCCAATTCTAAAGTCCAGGGACCGAGACTGTAATGAGCCCAGCGTGGGCCGGGAACAGCCCTGCTGAGTAGTTAAGTTCTGGACAGGTTGGAAAGCTCATGGAGTACAAACATGTCTCTCTTCTGAGTGGTCAGGAGAAATAGCTGTTGGATAAGAAGCCCTGGGCTTCAATAGATTCTCCAAAGAGGTCACCTTCACAAGTATTATCCCAGTTTACTAAGAAGAAAACTGAAGCCCAGAAAATCCGGAAAGTTGATCAAATCACCCACTGGTATGTGTACAGAGTTGATCTCAGGTTTGTCTGACTATAAAGTTTGCGACTCCTATTAAATCAGTGGTTTTCAAAGTAGGTGCACTATACAAACCACTGGATTTAAAAAGAAAATGTTAGACAATTTTCATCTCTTTATTTTTAACGTGTAAGTAAAAAGTAAATTAAAGTTGACATGTATTTAATGTGCAGACTGACACTGAATCTTTGACTCGGTTCCTATGTCAAGTGGTACCCTAGTATAGGGACAGGTAACAGCTCTGCCACATGGCGAACTTAAAAGTTGCACCCACACATTTATTGACTTACAGGCTATTCCAATATATTGCAATGTAGGTGGGCCTACTAAGGAGGATTCACAGAGTACACATAGTTTTGACTAACTTAACTACCACAGCATGGACAAATGATCTAAAAAAATACCTGCAAAGAAACCACAGCTTAAATATAATAATAATGTCAGAAGAGGGACCAGTGAGAAAATAGTAGTCATTTGAAATACGGATTTATGAGCCACTATTCTTAATGATGAATCTGGCTTCAAGTGTAGAGTGAGCCTTGAGGTATTAGCTAATGGCAGTATAAAGCCATCACAATTAGGAAGACATTTAACATCTCAGTGCACAGAACGGTATTAATAGTATTACTAATAATATGCTTCCTTGAAGGAAAAGGCTCCCTGTGCTAGGGCAAATAAATTGAAATGACATTATTTTAAAAACATCATTTATTTCATCTTTATAGTATTATTTTTCCATTTATATTTTGGGTCATTATTGTGTAGGGTTGAGCTGTATGAAATGGCGATTTTTCATAGGTCAAAAAGGTTGATCATCAGCAATTTCATATTGTTCAGCTTATATATGATAGCTGTTGCACATGATTTGAAGTAAGTAAATATGCATCTGTGGGAGGAATTTCTAGAATATTTTTTGATATATGGGATATATGATCAATGAAGTTTGTGGACCATTTGCCTTGTGTTATATTAGACTAGATGATAGCATTGGTTGAGACTTTAAAGAATATGTAAGTTCTCAAGAGATAAAGAATTTATAAGTGAGAGAAGGCATGGGTCTTGCAACAGTGGTTAGACACGAGACTGAGATGGAACAGAATAGAAAGCCCAGGAATAAACCCATGCATTTATAGTCAATTAATATATAACAAAGGAGGCAAGAATATACAATGGGGAATAAAACAGTCTCTTCAATCAATGGTGTTGGGAAAACTGGACAGCTACATGCAAGAGAATGAAACTGGATTAATATCTAATACCATACACAAAAGTAAACTCTAAATGAATGAAAGACCTAAATATAAGACATGAAACCATAAAACTCTCAGAAGAAAACATAGGCAAAAATCTCTTGAATATAAGCATGATTAATTTTTTTCTGAACACATTTCCCTGGGTAAAGGAAACAAAATAAAAAATAAACAAGTAGGACTGCATTAAACTAAAAACTTCTGTATAACAAAGGACACCATCAGCAAAACAAAAAGGCAACCTATGGTATGGGAGAATGTATTTGTAAATGATTCATCTGATAAGGGGTTAACATCCAAAATACGTAAAAAATTCATATGCCACAACACCAAAAAAAAAAAAAAAACCTGATTAAAAAGTAGGCAGAGGAGGACATGAACAGAGATTTTTTTCAAAGAAGACATACAGATGGCCAACAGAGACATGAAAAGCTGTCCCACATCGCTAATCATCAGGGAAATGCAAATCAAAACCACAAGTCGGAATGGCCACTATCCAAAAGACAAGAAATAGCAAGGGTTGGAGAGGATGTGGAGAAAAGGGAACTCTCCTACACTGTTGGTGGAAATGTAAATTAGTGCAACCACTGTGGAAAGCGTATGGAGGTTCCTCAAAAAACTAAAAAGAAAACAAACAACAAAACCATACAACCTAGTAATTCCACTTCTAGGAATTGACCCAAAGAAATAAAAATTCCTGATTCTAAAAGACAAATGCACCCCTATGTCTACTGCCACATTATTTACAATAGCCAAGATATGGAAGCAACCAAAGTGTCCATCAGTAGATGGATGGATAAAGCAGAGGTGGTACATATACACAATGAGATATTATTCAGCCATAAAAAAGAGAAATCCTGCCATTTGTGACAACATGGATGGACCTAGAAGGTATTATGCTAAGTGAAATAAGCCAGGCGGAGAAAGACAAATACCATATGATCTTACTTATATGTGTAATCTAAAAAAAAAATAGCAGTAAACTCATAGACACTGAGAAGTGACTGGTGGTTACTAAGGGGGAAGGGTTGGGGGAGTGGGTGAAACAGGTGAAGGGGATAAGGAAGCACAAAATCTCAATCGTAATATAAATTAGTCAGGGGGATGAAAGTATAGCATAGAGATATAGTCGATGGTTCTGTAACACTTTTCTGTGTGGACAGATAGTAGCTATACTATTGGGGTGAGCATTTAATAATGCGAATAACTGTCAAATCACTGTGTTGTACACTTGAAACTAACATATTATTGTATATCAACTATTCTTCAATAAAAGTAAAAAATTAAAAAACAGCAAAGGGAAGAAGCAAATGTTAATCATGCCGTCTGTCTGCCCCTAGTCTCCATTGCCTCCCGATTCATGAAAAATCAATGCACAGTTGGACAATCCAGTGTCAGCTCTTAGGGACATAAGGTGATGCTCTCTTCATCGCTGAAGACTGACGCCACAATATGTTAATCAGCAAACTCCAGTTCATACCAATACATAGCCCCCCAAAGAGGTCCACATCTTAAGAAAGAGAAAGAAAAACTAGACTGAGAGAGAGATCACATCGTCAACGTGAGAAGGCATGGCTCTACATGTAGATTTGGGCAAAGAGACTCATTCTCTCCGGCAGAAAGGTAGAAGGGAAGGACTCAGTAACTGTTCAGTGAAGCCTCTTCCCTCCCTGGAGGATAGTTACCAAGTGGCCAGCAGGACAGGGGACAGATGCTAAAGGCGTCACTGTACAGCTCCTGTCTGGGACATAGCAGTACTCATTCCTCATGCCATGTGCCCCTGAGGTCTCCCTCTAAGACACACAGAAGACCAGGGATGGGTGTCAATGGTGATGTCCTGTCACCACAAACAGAAGTTTTACACATTTATCTGGATAAGATATAAAATATGTTTCTTACTGTTCCTCTAGATCTCTTTCCTCTGGTGACACCAGTTTTCTGCCCTCTACCAATACACCATGAAGATTTAGAAAGTCAGGAGTAAGTCTGTGACTATCTCTGTGAAAAACTAGAAAAGAAAAATAAATCTCAATGTTCAGTACTTTCAAAAGTGAAAAAAGAAGTGATATGAACAAAGTTTGCCACAGTGAACCATCACACTCACACACACACTCCTGTAGCTCAAAGATATATTTATTTGTCACTGATGCAGAACTCAAGTAGACAAGGTGTTAGCCGGATGCATCCTAGATACATCATTACCCTCTTTTTGGAATGAACGGGGCTGAAAGGCAGAAGAAATCTGTTGGATGTTCTAAACATTGATGATGACCCTTTCCACCCCACCCCTACACGCATGCACAGAAGTCTGCATTAATGTGGTATGCCACATCTTTCCTCTAAACACTAATAGAGCATATGCGTATCATGCCAGTTAATTGTAATCACTTATATATATAATAATGTAAAGAACAAAATTCCTACTTAGAAAGTTGACTACAGTATAACTTATGATTGGTGAAAAGGCACAAGTTTTGTCCTTAGCTGATGGTTTTTTCTCCTTAGTACCTTTGTGTGTCTGGATTACTTTGTGTTTTATCATTAAAAAGTGTAGTTAAATAATTTCTATGCTTTTCTAAATTCTTCATCAAATACGCTGATGAATTATTTGGTGATCTCACCCAGCTTCATCCTGTTATCCACGCTTGAAATAAGTCCAAATGTTTTGCCTATCTTATCCTAATCCTCTAGTGTCATCTATCAGATATCTAATCCTCTAGTGTCAACTAGCAGAATGATCCACAGGAATGTGGAGGAATTAACCAGCTTCTCAAGTTTCCTAAGAAAACTTAGGCCTTCACCATGATGAAAACATCACCCTTAACTATTACCAGCATCGCTAATTCACAGGAAAATTTATATAAAAGATTCCTCATCCATCCAGCATTTATGGAACGCCACTTAGTGTGACTCAGAAAAGAAGCTCCTATAACTGACGTATTTACACTATTTGCAAATGGCTTTTATTGTACAGTCTCTCATTTGACCCACACAGCCTCTTCATGAAAGAGGCATTATTATTATATTATTATTGTTATCCCCATCCCAATTTTAACAGGAGAAAACCTGAAGGGTCAGAAAAGTCAAGTATCCTTTTTTTCTTTGCCTAGTATCTTAAATAACGTCACACAGCAAGTAATTGGCAGAGCTGGAAGTCAGCTATAGAGTTCTGCCTTTCACTGTCTCTGAAACTACAAGAAAGATGTTCCTAAAATTAGCCCAAAAAAGAACCATATACAAGGATATTTATACTTTTAAAAGCCACAATTTTTGAACTGTAGAAAATGGACATAATCTAACAGCTTATCATAGCAACATAGCTGAATGCGTTTTGCTGTATTTTGTATCAGGCAGCTTTCAGCCGGGTGTTTCCACAGTAAGAGATGATCACAAAAGTCCTAGTAACTTGAAAAAGCAAGGATTTTGTTCGTATTCATGTCTGTGTGAGGCCGCTTTGCTCCACATCCTTTCCTTCCAGGATCCAGGATGAAGAAGCAGCTTCGCCCTGAGACGTGGTGGGCTGTGGCAAAAACAAAACACCATTCATAGAACCCTGCCATGGTTCTTGGAGGTTCTGCTTGGACCCGGCATACATAACTCCCACTTGTTCAATGAGCAAATGTCACAAGAACAGACCTAACACCAATGGCAGGAGGAGGGGGCAGAATCCTCTCCTCCCCAGGCAGGGCCACCAGAGGGGGTTCTCTGTAGATATAGACCTCTTAAAGTGACAGCAAATGTTTCAAACAACTAAGACAATGTCATGTACATACTAAGTAATCTTGGGCAGGCTTTTGAAAATCACGTATTTAATCTATAGTTAATGACATGGAAAAATATTCATGATGAATATTCCTCCACGCTTGCCCATCTGTCCCTGCTAAAATGCAAACTCTATGAGGGCAGAATTTGTGTCTGTTTTGTTCACGAAGGTATCTTAAATGCTGTGAACAGACTGGAAAAAGCATGGGCCCATAATAAAAATTCACTGAATGAATGAATAAATGAATTTTCTTCTAAGCACAAGTTTATATTCATACCAATTTTATGCAATATTTTTATCACCATTTGGTCCTTAGTGTTTTTTATTTTCTTTTATTTTATTCTTTGAGCCATTAGTTATTTAGAAATTGCATTAGACATTTTCAAATGTACAATTATTTTTACCTATACATTCATTAAATCAAAATTATAAAAATGACGTGTTTGCTAAAGAACTTTTGAAATTTGTTGATGGGTTGTGAATATTCATACATGTTCCCTGTATATTAAAAAGAATGTGTGTTCCCTAATATTTAGATATGAGGTTTCTTTATATGTTCAGTTAGGTAATTTTATAGATTGTGTTGTATAAATCCTCCATGTTTTTACTTACTGTTTTCACCTTGGATATCATTTATTAAGAAAGTGATATTAAAATCCCCACTATTAATCTGGACTTGTACATGCATTTTTGTAATTTTGTCAATTTTGTTTTCTACATTTTGAGTTGTATTATCAAGTGTACACAAGCTGAGATTTGTGATAATATGCTGCTAACTTAAACCCTTTATTGCTATATAATCATATGCCTCTTTGCTAACACTTTTGCTAGAAGTCTATTCTGCCAGATCTCCTAACAACAGTAGCCTTTCCTTATTTTACAAAGTTTGCCTCTTATAGCTTTAATCCATTCTTTTCCTTTGTGACTTCTTGTGTCATACCCTTTTAGATCAATTTCTGTTATAATTTATTTGACTAGATGAGCATTTTTATCCTGTCTGGAAATATTTAATAATTGGTAAGTTTTGTCTATTATTGGAATAGGCTTATCACATAGTAGGTCCTCAACGAAAAGTTTGTTAAAAAAATTAATGAGTGAAAAATTGAGTAAGCTTTTGTGATCATTGCTGTATTTGAATTTATTTCTATTATTTTTTGTTATTTATTGTATATCAATAATCCATATCTATGTATATAAACATTTGGATTTATTTCTACGATTGCATTTTGCTTTCTACTTCTTTCCTGTGATTTTTGTCTATTTCTTGCTTCAGTTTCTATCAAAGAAGTATTTCTATTATTAATTTTTGTCTTTCTACTGCTCTGAGATGTAGATGCTGTATTAGCTTTCTTTTAATCATTACTCTTAAATTTTCACCTACACAATGAATTAATAAAATATAAACTTAATCTGTCTCTACTCTTCTATCACAATACAAAAATCAGTTCGTCCACCTCCCTATATATTTTTTTAAATTTGGGGTATTTAATTTCATTTGTTTTTCTTTCAAGCCAATATTGACAACCATCATTATTGCTCTAGATAATCAGTGCTGGCATACAGACTGGCTCACATACTTACTAATATGCATACTAAGAGGGAATTTCCTCTCATTACTCCGTTGTTTCTTGGGCCTTCTGCCTCAGGTCAGTTTTTTCCTCCAGTTATAATTTGCACAGTTCTTGCAGTAACAGCTGGCTCCTGTCACCTTCACTCTGGAATGATAATGCTGGGAATGAAATGTTATAGTGCTAGTTATTTTCCTTCAGCACTTTGAAGAGATTTTTTTCACTGTCTTCCAGCTCCCATGGAGAAAACTCTGAATCATTCTGCTCCCCCTTTTTAGTCATCTGACATTTCTCTCAGGTTATCTTTAAGATTTTTATCTTTATCCTTGAGGCATAGCAGTTTGACTACAAAGAGTGTAAGTCTGGATTTCTCTCGCATCAGGTCGGCTACCTAAATCTAATGATTTGTGAATTTCATCATCAATTCTTTTTCAAGAATGTTTTCCTCCAAAGTCCTGTGTTGCTATTTTTTTTTCTCCTGGAACAATTGGATTAGTCTAAACTTTCTTACTCTACTCTGCTTTCTCGTACCTCTCCCCCAGAGTTTATATCTTCATTTATGTGTTCTACACTCTTATTAATTTCATCAGCTCTATCTAAAATTCCTATACTAATTCCCTCAGCTGTATCTAATTTATCGCTCTTCATATTGTCTAAAATACTTTTTAATTTCAATGATCACATTTTCTTCTCTAGAGGTTCAATTCGGTCTTTTTAAAACATGCCTGAAATCTTATTGATAGTATATTATTACTTTCTTGTGTTTCCCACCTTTAATTTTTTTCAACATTTTTAACACACAATTTATATTATGTATCTAAAAATTCTAAGTCTGTCGTTCTGTGGAATCTAATCCTGGCATTGTTCCTGCTGCCTCACACTCATGCTGATGCATATCCTCTTACATTTTGCAGTTCTGGATCACGAGCTCATCTCCTAAGAGACTGACTCTATCTACATGAATCCTCGGAAGTGAGGACTGTAGACATGCACCTCCACAGAGGTTCTCATTTGTGTTTCTGTGAAATACCCCAAAGTTCTATCAACCCAAGATGACTTTACCTTAATTTCTTAGCTTCTCTTCTCCAGACCACACAAGCAGTCTAAACAGAGGATAAACTGAAATCCAAGACATACGCAACTCAGGGCTTTGGGAGCCTTCTCCTCTTCATGGATAGACAATCTTTCTTGTTCTTTTTGTTTGCTATTGGGCAAAATTATTTTCTCTAGAAACTCTCGGAGGGTCATGGTCTTGTTCATGAGGTCCCAGTTCCAATTTCCAACCCCTAACTTGTCTTCTTCCTCTGACTCTGCCCTCAAGCAGGAATTAGGGGCTCCCTTTACACCACCAGGCTCCTCGCAGGAGACAGACTCTCTGGGACCCCCACTTATGGCCCTGGCCAAGCCTCTGCTCCCTCTTTTCCTATTTCTTTGACTGCCACCAGGAATAAAGTTCAGACCAGCCTCTTCCTGGGGGTTTATATCTTGAGTCGGGTGGGCTATAAATATTTGTTTACCTCTGTATAGTCCCCAAGACTAAGCTCCATTCTCAGTACAGCATAGCAAGGAGTCTTGCACTTTGGTTAATAAAATAATACACATGGCAATACCTAGTTGGCTCAGTTTTTTTTTAAATCCATGCTTATCTTCTAGAAATCATGAAGAGAAGCGAGGTGACCAGCATCTATAACCTCCATCTATTTCATCCTTTCATAGCCCTGAAGGATAGGTAACAGGTTTTAATATCGGTTGTCCCCTTCTCCCTTTCCACCACTGCTTGAAAGTTGTAGAAAGCCATGTAGAGATGAATGCACCAATGGTGTGAACTCCGCCACCCTAGAAGGCAGAAGTGGCGTCCTGACACTCAGGTGTCCGGTTCTTCCATCAAACGTCTGTGTCCTTTTCTTCCCAGGCTATAAAATTACAGATATACAAGAAATCCTGATGGCTCCAGAGTGAGCAATGTGTCTAAGGCAGAGACAGATAATCTAGTTAGGATTTTTTTCCTTTTAAATTTATTTATTAATCATATCTTATGGGACAGGCAATGTGCTAAATGCTACAGCTACACAGATAAACAGGACATCCCTGTTCCTTGGAGAAGTCACTACCTAGAGGAGACGGGAACATAAACATAATTTCCTAAGAATCCAAATTTCTAACGAGGAAGAAAAGCATTTCTTGGGATATGCAGAAGATGTTCTGGAGGAGTTTAAGCCCAAAATGAATCTTCAGAAGTTCCTGAGAGTCAGTCTATTCTTTTATTTAGCTCATTTATTGTTCTTTTTTATTTATTGGTTATTTATTACTTGCTTGGCATTGAGATAGGCCCCTGTACATACATGGTTAATAACAGACATAGTCCCCATCATCCGGGGCTTGCATGCTACCACCCAGCACTTGTATGTCTGAACATTGGTCCTACAGAACTAAAGACATACGCTCACAAAAAATTTACACGTAAATGTTTTATCTGCTTTTTTCAGAATATCTCAAGACTGGGAACGACTCTGATGCCCTTGAATGAGGGCAAGGTTGAGCAAACTGTGGCCCATCATACTGTGGAACATGCCCAGGAACGCAAAGGAATGAACTACTGATACACGCAATAACCTTGTTGAATCTCCGGAGACTTATGCTGAGTTAAAAGAGCCAATCTCAAAAGGTTACATACTATATGATTCCATTTAAATAATATTTTTGAAATGACAAAATTATCTAAATGGAGAACCAAATGAGTGCGTGTGGGGGTGTCGGGTAGGAGAGGATGAAAGTGAGTGTGGTTTTAAAAGTGCAACAGGAATCCTCCTGTGGTGACGGAATGTTCTGGAGCTTCTCTGTGGTGGTATATACACAGCCTATATAGGTGCTAAAATGACACAGAACGAAACACACAAGTAGAAGTCGAACCAGGAAATCTGAATATGGTTGGGGACCATATCAACGGTAATGTCCTGGCTATGATATTGCACTATAGCTGGGCAAGAGGTTAGCATTGAAGGAAACTTGCTAAAGTGTAGGGGAGGATCCTCTATAGTATTTCTTGCAACTGCCTGTGAATCTGCAATTATCTCAAAAAACAATGTGAACAATTTTAATTTAAAAAATCTTCGCAGAAAAGCAAGAGGACTGTTGCAGCTTAAGCTGGTGCCTGTTCTGAGCTGACACTTCGAGCTCATTTCCCTCTGCCTGTGCATATCTACCTCCCGCTGCTCCTGGGAAGCACTGAGCCTGGAAATGTTTCAGCGGAGGAGGAGTTGGCAGCGCTAAGCTGGGTCTGCTGTAGAGCTCTTTTCCCGCAGCCAGACTTCTGGCCGAGGGCCACAGCACTGGGGCACGAGTCCAAAGCCCCTGCACGCAGGACCCTGGGCTTGCCGGACATCTTCATCAGTCGCACCGGCAGGAGCTGCCTTTGGACTCATGGAGAAGCTGACCGGAAATGGGTCTCCCTCTCTGCAATAGCAACTGCGTGTCCTGCTCAGCAGTGGAGGCCCAGCTGGACCCCTTGCATTTCTCCACCAGGTTTAACTCTCCTGATCTCTGTGGCTAGTGGTATTACTGATAACAGTAGGAGTTTGGAGCTAGCTGTTTGGGGGTCCAATTCTTGAGGGGCAGCGGTATGAGTGAGCCCAGGCTTTGGGGTAGAAAAGCATGATCGAAATCCTGCCTCTGCAGGAAGGGCTTGAACAAGTTAGTTAACTCGGCGGAGCCTCCCACATACATCACCCTGGGGGGTCCCTTGGCACTGTAGGGGACACAAAGGGGACGCTAGGAAGAAGAGACAGCAGTGCCATAAACCTCCACAATCAACAAAAAGACGCAAGATCTAGAAGCACAGGGGGAGGAGTCACATTCTATCGTGTTCTATTGTCTGTCATCTGCTCAGCCATCTTCTTACAGCGCCTCTGAGCTGCGGTGCTCGGGGACTTTCACCACCGGGACTGGTGATATGCCTGAGTTCCACCTGATTGAACCTCAGAAACTTCATAGCAGCAGCTCTCCCAGCCTTGTGCTATGTAGCTGGCTGGCTGGTTACCCAGCACACTCGGGGCAGAAACTGTCAGCAGGATGACCGCCTGCCCATGGCGGGCTTGTGTGTAGTTCATTTACTAACCCCAACAGGGCAGCCGGGCGCGGAGAATCCCTGTATGATTCCGAAAACTGCTTCTCAAACCAAACATATTAAGGCAGAAGGAGATTGTGTCCCTAAGAAAAATCACGGTTAAAAACTTTGCACCTTGCAAAAACTTCAAAAAATGACATGTATTGCTTTAAAAGTTGCTGGAAAATTGCATGTGGTCATTACAACTAAAAAAAAAAAAAAAGAGGGGTCAAGGTCATGAAAATCTAGAAGATGTCTGTGTTGAGGCTGTAGCTTGAGTGTCTTAAATTCTTCTCCACACTGAAGAAACACTGGAAGTAGAGGACACTTGTTTGTCATTTATGCAAGAAGGTCAAGGCAGAGCCCTAGCAGAGAGATCTCAACAAAGCAGCCTTGGTCTGCATCACAGCTGATAAATATGTGTATATTTATATGCATATTTACATAACTTGAAAATATTTAAGCTATTATGCTTTTTAAATTATTTCCCACTTTAATTTTTTTCCTTGCACCAGTGAGCCCCTTTTTCCAGTCACATATATGACAGTCCTGGGGAGTCTTCTTTATTTATGGTGTTAACTTGAGCGACTTCGTGAAGCAGCCGTTAGGAGCAGGGTCTTTGGGATGTGGGGAGGGCATGTTATCTGAGCCTTCTGTGTCTCAGCTGCATCACCTGTAAAGTGGGTGTATTAAGGGGTGAGTCTCATACAGGTGGCTGAAAAGATTAGATAATTTCTGTAACTTGCTTAGCACATTTCCTAGCATTTCCTGAGTATTTAATAAATTCTGGTCATAAGGGAAATGATGATGTTGCTGTGTGAGCAAGCACTTACTAATCGTCAGGCATTGCTCTAGATGCTGAGGCTTCTACATGATAAGTAAGCCCCATGCCTGCCCCACAAAGCTCACCACTCACTAGGAAGGACAGTCGCGGCAGAGACTCCATGTACGTACGTGTTTATTCACTACTTATTGAGCAGCTACTAGGCATCAATGAGTTACTATGAAAACTGCTATGATGATCAAAACAGGCTCTGTCCTTGCCATCACAGAGGCTAAAGTCTAGTGCAAGAGACAGATATTTAATAATTAGAACTCATAGAGCACATCACAGAGGAACTTACTGTCCACTGGGGGTGCACACATCAGGTCTGGCCTCCTGGGGAATAAATCTCCTGGAGGGAGATTTAGTTTGTTGGAACATTAACCAAACTAGAAGTAGGAGGAGGGCCAGCGCTCCCGACCCAGGACACCATGGTGGGAGGAGAGACACCCTGGCAGGAGCACCCAGGGTGAGTGCTTTGCTAGACCTGCTCTGGGAGGCACAGGGAAGGGATGAACCAAGTTTGTCTGGGTTTGGGAAAGTGGTGTGATCCAGGAAGACTTCATAGAGGAGTTGACCGTGGGATGAACTGTGAACAGCATTAACTGTTCTCCAAATAAACAAGGTAAGAAGAGATGTCCAGGAAAGGGAGCTGCACGTACCTATGCTGCAGCCTGGGCTTGTGGGAGAAGAGAAGTGGCCTGAAGCCAGGCCTCAGAGCCCAGGGCTGTGGGCTCTGCTAAGTGTCAGGGAGATTCCGGTTGGTGTCAGGAAGGCCGCTGTGGTGAGAGTCATGGGACTGCAGCTCGGCAAGAAGGGAGAGGCGACTGTCTGGAAAGGCAGCACCATGATCCAGGGAACGGAATCCTAGACTGGGGCCTATCCCGGAAAAAGAGGCAGGACCACTCCGGGTGAGGGCGGGTCTCAGCAAGGACAGGGGTGTTGGCAAGAGACAACCTGGGCCTCGGATGGGATCATAACTAAAGCTGACTGTGAAAGCATCGAACACATTTACCTGTGACTACAGAAGTAAATACACAGTTTTCTGTGAAAAGGAACCACTGGAGGCTTCATGGACCAAATGGAATGCAAGATGCACCTTAAGAATGCGAAACGTTTTGGCAGATGGCATTTGGAAGGTGGCAGTCCAGTGCTCCCAGGTCGCATTTTCTCCATCCTGCACGGTTCTGATTTATCTCCTATGTTCCGGTCCTTTAAAGCTTAATCTCTGACGAGATTGTTGTGAGCTAATCAATAGCAATTAATCCAGGTGTTACCTAAAGTGGCTAATGGCTTAATGTGTTCCAGATCCCTGGAAATAAACTTCTGAACATGCTTCCAACCCCGCACATAAAACTCTGGTCAAATTAGTGGAAGAGAAATTTGGAGGCTGTTTTTCTTTTAGTTTATATCCCCAACTAACAGTGTACCTGGAAAACGCACAATTTACAGTTCCATATTTAGATTGGTGATTTGCAACTGGGCAAATTTTGTGCTCCAAGCAACATTTGGCAGTTGACTAGTGACATTCTTTTTTTATCAAAACTTGGGGGGTCAGTGCTACTGGCGTGAAGGGGGCAGAGGCAAGGGGTGCTGTAAACACCCTACAGTGCACAGAATAGTCCACGCAACCAAGAATTCTCCAGAAGATAATTCTGCTACTGAAGAATTATCAATATTGCCAAGGTTAAGAAACCCTGTTTAGGCCCATAAAAGAATCTTTGAGATTGTTTATTTCGAATTTCTAATTCTGCAGCTATGACTTGTAAAGTCGAAGATGTGAAATGATTTGCACACGGCTCGCTGGCCAATAGCAAATGGGGCTGGCACCCAGACCTCCGACATCAGTGCTTTCCTCTCCCAGGGCACCAGGGCTCCTGTATGTTTTAAATGAATGACCAGGGTATTTTAATGCTCTCAGCCCTCAATTCCAACACCAAGAAGGGAGTTATTTTATCAATGCTGACTGCACAGGTGGGAATGTGGTTTGAGCTCCTACTTCTGATGGATCCAGAAGGAGGGGGAGGGTCTGCCCTCTCTCAGTCTAAGAGTGGCCCCACCAGGACCCCAGATGGGACTGAGCAGTTGGGGGGAAGCGGCATATGGTGACCAATCCATGATACTGACACAGTTTAATTATGAAGAAAGGAGTGATTCACTTCTTTTTTTGTTTCAGGAGACAAAGGGCTTATCCAAAGCAGGAACAACTCATAGACAATTTAACAAATGCAAACAGTGGGAGAAAAAAAACAAATATGTGAGAAAGCATATTTGAATCTGAAGGCATTAGGACATCTGAAGAGCCCCAGCACCCAAACTCCTCCCTTTCCTGCAAAAGGGTGTTTGCAGAGGGGTGAGGTTTGCATGGGAGGGGACCATTTCCAAATGGGAGAGGGCACCTGGCCCCAGGCCTCAGTTCTGTCACTTACTGACCCTGAAGGCTCAGTGTCCCCAACTAGCAAGTGCTGAAAGCAGAGTCCCAGAGCTCCAGGTCTGAGTCTATTTCTGCGACTATCTGGCTAAAGATGCCTTACTTCCCAGGTGAAGAAACTGAAGCACAGAACAGTTACATCATCGCTTCCAGGTCATAAACTAGTGAGAGACCAGTGGGGAGATCCCAGATTCCTGATAACTCAAGGGCAGGTTTTGTTCCATCTTAATTCCTGGGAGAAATTTTCAAAGGTTTTTCTATATTAGCAGAACAGGCTTGAGGCCTTCAGAGCATTCCAGCTGCAGGGGCTTGGAACCACTATTAGCACCACTTATTCACCCACCCTTTCTGTAGTTAACTAAAGGGCTCCTCTGTGACCCTCCACCGGTTTGGGCCTCTTTTTTGTTGCCCATAGTGCATTAGGACAATGCCTCTCCTCCCCTCTGAAGGCTGGGAAGGAACCTGGACACAGTCATAGAAACAATCATTCTGGGCAGAGAAGCTCCATGGATGCTAAAGGAAACCTAATAGCTGGTGATGGCTGGACCACTTGTTCCCACAGTGACTTTAGGGAAATGAAGTTTCCAAATAAAGAACCAGAAGCAGGTAGAAGCCAGGTGAATCCAGTGGGGGCCACACTCTGTCACCTGTCTTGCAACTCTGTCCAGTTACCCAGAGCTCCTGGGACGTGCCGGACGATCAGGGCTTTTGGGGATAACAGATTGGTGAAAACAGACGTAACCTGGGCCCTGGGATTGGTCTTTGTGTTTCTAAGATGACACAAGACTTATAAAAATGTTCTGCACCTCTGGAATCAGCAAACAGTAAAGATGATCAAATAACATTTCTGGGGTCACTGAAATGCCTGCTTGTGTGGTGCATTGGAGCTGAGTCCTTTGAAATCCTTAAGCCTGAGGCTGGTGGGCTGTTCAGTCACATTCTGTGCTACTTTAGAATTATCTCCACATTTTGGTTGGGAAGAAGCCATCCACAGTGAGGCCCTTGGGGAGAAAACACAGCAAAATGTGTTGTCAGGATGTTTTATCGGTGATCTGAGATACAAAGCGTCACTGGCGAAGGGGAATTTGAGCTTCAGGCATTTTTTTCCTGGTCACATTTTTTTGTTTCCAATTAGATATGATATGAACAATTTAAAACTTTTTTTCTGAGAGCAACTGTCCTCAGAGTAGCAGTGTGACCCTCCCTTGTGCAGTGAGGGGGGTGGCCTGTGCCATCTCAGCTCCCATTTAGCTCTAGTGTTTTATGACTAATCAATACCAATTTAGGAATTATAAAACTCCGGTTCTTAAAAGCCTACAGAGAGAGACATGCCTTCTGGAAGAGCCAGGATTGCATTTTGTTTTTCTTAATTAAAAAAAAAAATCATGCTTAATTTTGGCAAATTCTTTGTTTTCAAAGAAAGCATGCAAGTAATGCATTTGTTTCATTCTTTGTCTCTCCTCACATCGATAAATATCCACACAACATCCGACATGTGGCAGCAACACTTCTGCCACAGGGGCTTCAAGTTTCCAGCTGCCTACACAGTCCACAGTTTTCAGCATCAACACAAAAGCTGTAGCAGGCTTATAATATCCCAGAGGCATGGGACAGACATGTCCTCAAGTCTTCTCCAAAAGGGGTATTCTCAGTCCAGTTTGTGAAGGATTCACGGAGATGGAATCAGTGAATGAACTCAAAATTAAAAATAATAAAACACATGAGGACATGGCCATTGAGAGAGAGAACAGCAGAAACAGACAAGTGAGATATTTTAGACTGTAAGATAATACTGTTATTGATATAGATTCAAAATGAATATGTTCTTCGAAATTTGCATTATGAATAACTGAACAGGTAGGACAGACTCAAGGTCTTATCAAGGAAGGTCAGACATTTTTGGAAAAGAGCCAAATAGCACTTGCAGAGATGAGAAATTCAGTCATTGCTGTTAGGGTCACAATGGACACACGAGCCCTGATGGATGCAGGTGAAGAAATAATTAGGAAACTGGAAGACAGAACTACATACATTTAGCCAGGACACAACACAGAAAAAAAAAACATGGGGAAAATATAAAAGAGAGGCCAGGGGATGTGGAAACTAGAGGATCCAATATACCCAGCAGGAGTCCAAGAAGGGGGTGGGGTGGGAGGGATTGGAGAGGTGGGGAGACACACTTTTGATGGCTGTCCACTTCCAAGCTGATGCAAGGCATGAATGCATTGTTCAGAAAGCACATCAAATCCCAGGCAGGGATTGTGAACTTGATTTACTGCACATACACAGACGTGTTTTATAGGACATGCAGAGAGCTGACACCATGTAGGGAATATCCATTCTTCACTAGCACGCCTGAACAGAAAATGACTACTGGCCAAAAAACTGGTAGCATACAGATTGTTTTCTCTAACCTCAATGCAACTAAGAAATCGACAACCAAAGTATACCTTAGTGCTTGAAATTATGGGAACATCAGTAATGTTAACATTTGGCATAAAAGTGCACAGGCATCTGACGTTTAGTGTGTGTCATAGTCACTCACGTTTACCAAGCTTGGCCTTGATATTTGGTTGCTGGGGGAGTGGAATTTGAGAAGGTTTATTCTCTCCTTCCAAGATAACTTCCTCTCTTGGCTGTATGGTTAAGAAAATGTTTATATGGGAGCCAAATTGCACACCCTTGAGAGTATAGAAAGGCACCACCGCCTACCAGCTACATTAACCTGCAGTGAGTTAAATACATTGTCTGTGCCAGATTTCCTCTTTTGTAAAATGGGAGTGATCATCCTGCCCATCTCTTAAGATCGTTAAAAGGATTAAATTAAATAATATGTGTAAAATACTCATAACAGCATTTGGCACTAGTTTTAAAATATTATTGTTTTATTATTTTATGTGATTTATTATTTTAGTGATGTTGATTGACTCTCCCTTCCTGCACCCAGAGATTCTGTGAGAATGGCCTGCAGTACCTGGAGAAGTGGGGGGACTGGACTGGGGAAAAAAAAGGCCACGGGATGGAGGTGGTGCATAGTCTTTGAGGTACACCGGTGGAAAATCTGGGGGAGGAAGGTTTACAAAGCAAGGCAGAGAGGACCTGCACAATCAAGGCTCCCTGTCAAGGTACAGGACGACCACTAGGAGCAGGAGACATTCCCTCCATTGTCCTCCCTCTCTGAGCCCTTTCATAGAAATAGAGTGTGCACGCAATCTGTATGGTGACTCAAGGGATGGCTTCCACAGCTTGCAAGTTACAGGCCACAGAATGCAGAAGTGAGAAGGCACAGCAGGTGAATAGATGGAAGGATTTATTTGCAAGAACAGCAAGAGGTGAAAAGAATGTAAAGAAAAGAAAAACTCACAAGGCTATCATGAGAGGAAGTCACTGATGGGGAGCAACAATCAGGAAAACTGTGACAGGAAAAAAACAGAATACCTGCTTGTAGTAAAGAAAATCAGACAACCACAAAAATCTTCCCAAATGTTAGCTTCGTCATGTGCATACGGAAAGCCAAATTTACTCAGCTGGGTTGTTTTGAAGAGTACATAAGTAACATGTGAAATGTGTCTTGAATAGATATATCCTCAGTACATATTAGTCATTGCAATTAACCACAATCCTGCCATCCATTCTTAATAAGAGATGGCAAATTTCCTCATGGGCCTTTTACCTATGTGTTGCTTTTTTATATTAGTTGTGGTCATATTGTATGTACAAATTTAGATGGTGCCTTTTTCTTTTAATGTTGTAAGTCATCTCATAGTTTTGTTTTTAAAAATACCCCTTAGCCCTCCTTTAAAATCTGTCCTCTGATTTGTAATTTGTCGTTTGCACTTCTCCCCTCTGCCTGCCCTTTTTGCTTGAAGAGGATATTCCCTCAGAAGGAAATGATTCTCCTTTCTGTCATAATGCGCTGTTTGTTCTCAGGAGCGGAGGAACACTGTCTAGGAAGTTAGTCCGCCAGCCAGGCAGCAGAGGATTCTGTCCCAAAGACCCCTCTGCATTTTCATGAAAGATTCATTTCATCAGTGTCCTGTTTACTACTGGTATTTTCCCCTGCTGTTTGAGTGTCCCTTTCTTTGAGCAGAGTGCTCACACATAAATGGCCTGTAATTGGCTGGTGTCATTCATGTCACAATGGGGAAAACACCAAGGGTAGTTTATAACATGCAATGCAGTGTATTCTCATGCAACCATTTACATGCTTATTATCACTTTGGAGTTCCAGAAAGCTCTGTAAGAGAGTCAGAGAAAACGATATCATGCACCTTTTAAGAATAAAAAAATGAAAACATTATAAAAAGCAGATCTGAAGCTTGGAGAAGGAAGACAATGTGCCTGTCACTTTAGCTCAAGTTTCTAACCCTTGTCAAGCTCTTATTTCACTAAAATCAGAGATTTGTTGAGCTGGAAGAGACTCAAACGTCATGTGAACCCAAGGTCTGAATCGACAAACAAGGATGTTAGGCCTAGTGAATTTCCTAAAACGTGTAACTACCATTCATACTACATTTACATTTACCCCAGTAAGAATTGAGTAATAATATTATGCAATGTGCACATGGGAAGAGTAGGACTTTCCAAGGGTGTCTTCATTGCAAACCCAGTACCGATCACAAGGTCAACAAACAGGCCCGGGACTCCAGGTTCTGCTGCCTGTGAACCAGGCGGCCCTGGGAAAATCACAGTATTGCCCTAAAACTTTATTTTCCTCTTCTTCAAAAACGTAACTAAGTCATACAGCTGTTGTGGGGACTGAGGAAGGTACTATATGATAGAAACAAAGAAATCCATAAGAAAAAAAACAAAATGTGTTCCCCCAAATAGGCTTTTGCAGACTTAGTATGTTTGGAAAATGCTTACATACAGTCCTGTGTAAATAATCCAAAATAATCTTGGTTGAGCTGTTATTTTCTACCCTGTGCCACCACAGAACACTTTTCCCCAAAGACACTATTATTAACATCCACAAAACAATGATTTGGTGGAACGTGTCTGGTGAAACCTTCCTGCAAAGCCTTACTCTAATGCTGTATTAATTTTTCCCTTGCGCAGCTGGAGGCCACAGACCGCACCTGTGCACTGGACCCTAAATCTCCCCCAGCCCCAGCCTTCTGTCCTATAGGCTACCTGAGGGGAAGAGGCAGACCCCGCCTGCCACCTAGCCTTGGGGAATTGCAGTAGACTCTTTGGGTCCCAAGGGGTACAAATTGTCAAGCATAAATCAACGTTATTCAAAAAGGCTGCCAAGTTAATGGCTTTTCAGCATCTCATCACCTTAGCCAACAGAATGGAGGCAGCATTTAAAGCAGAACGGGTGGAGCAGAGAATGCCCCCAGGTTCAGTCACTGCTGACAACGCTACCTGGTGTCCATTTGCCTAAAAGTGTGGCTGTTCTGTGCTCCAGGAGCCTGGACTTCCGAGGCCAACCCGGTTTTCCATGGAGATTGCCAATGCTCTGGAAAGCTCCATTTCTAATCTGAATTGCTCAGCCGGCTTAGGAGGAAGGCACTGGGAGGGGGAGAGGCATGAAAGGAGCCTGAGCTCTGGAGTCAGAGGGACCGGCTGGAATGCGGAGCCCAGAAGCCACTGCTGATGACCTCGAGCAGCTCTGGGCTATGCCTCAGTTTCCTCCTTGACAGGCAATCACGAAACTGGGCCCAGCAGCACCAGCCCCGGAGGCACTGCAAGGACAGCAGGCAGTGACTGGCCGGAAGCCTGAGCCCTGGGGCTCTCAGGGGCCGTCTGTTCCTAGCAGTTCCTACCACAGAGCAGCCATAAAATGGGAGGACTGTCCCGCATGGGCCAGACACTGCACAGAGCACTTCAAAGGCTGCAAGTAACATCAAGCACTTACGCCTCACTGGAGTGAGTGCCTTCGGGGCTGCCCGGTCTGCCGTCCAGGACTCAAGCTCTCAGCGGCTGGAAGTGCTGCGGCACCGCTGAGCCCCATCCAGCACCTCCCTCTCCAGGAGCGTCCCACGACTAGTCAAGGAGGGCAAAGGAAGCCCCAGGTCCTGAGAGCCATCCCAGCTCCCAACACCCCTGCCGGGTAGGCTCCATAGAGGATGCATCTCGGTTCACCTGCTCTCTGCACCACGCTGCCACCTTCCCCTGTCACAGGTATTACACCCCACAAACCTCCAGCTTCAGCATCTGCTTCTGGGGGAGCCCAGCCTTCAGTGAACGGGGGCCATGTGCCAGGTCTGTAGAGCCCTTTGTCTGCATCACTTCATTCGGTCCTCATGGAAACCCATTCATTCCATGGAGGCCCAGAGCAGTTACTTCACTGCTCAGACTACCGAACGGCTCTGAGAGGGCACAGCCCCCTCCTGTCCCCTTGCTCTGGGCCGTGGTAGGTTTCGGGATGGCAGAGGAAGGAGGAGAGGGAGGAGAAGGAATTGCCCCTCCTGAAGAGGCCCCCCACTCTTCGCTAAGTAAGCACCACTCACGTCCGTCCCTTTCCATTCCAACTCCGCCTGCTGCTTTCCGCACTAACACGACTACCTGTTGTTTTATGTTTTGTCAGTTGATTACTTTGGTCTTTACTGCCTTGTCCTCTTAAGCCCCACAAGAGCTTGCACTATGTCTGTCTCACTCATGACTGATCCCATCACTGTTTCAGATATTACGGATTTTATATGTATATGACAATCATTTGACAGTCTACTGACCCCACTTCACGTCTCTGTGTCACGTTTTGGTAATCTCACAATATTTTGAACTTTTTCATGGTTATTCCATTCATTATGGTTATATGTATGTGATCATTGATTATGACTCACTGAGCTCATTTGGTAGTTAGCATTTTTTAGCAACAAAGTATTTTTTAATTAGGTTGTATCCATTGTTTTTTTTTTAGCCATAATGCTATCGCACACTTAATAGATTACAGTATAATGTGAATATAACGTTATAAGCACTGAGAAACCAAAAAATTCATTTGACTCACTTTAGGGTGGTGGTCTGGAACCACACCAGCAGTATCTCCAAGGAATGCTTATATTCCTAGACCTACTGCAGAGACTGGGACACAGTTAAGACTTAATAACTAGTTTTTTAAGATAATGGATAAATTATGAATGAATAAATTAGTATGCATAATACTAATAAATGAATACACAAGTGCATGAGTAGATGAATAAAACTACCCATGGCCAACATTGACCAGGCATTCCATTTCTAGAACCGCACTAGGTTGTCTGACTCTAACCACACACACAGTGTTCTCTGCATTCTTTCCACTGTACCATGTCGCAGAGCAGTGTTTCAGGAGAAAAATAATAAGGAATTAGGGAGGATGTCCTCCAGTCCAAGTGGAAACCATGTATGTGTTCACTTACTCATTCAACAAATAATTTACCTAATGGCAATGTGGATACACTGGTGAACAAGCCATACAGGGCTTCTGACCCAGCAAAGGATACTAATGTTTCTCCATTAATTACAAGGGTTCAGAGGAAAATCATTCTGGTGTTGTAGCAGGAGGTGAGAATCACTTCCTCCTAAAACCCGGAAGCATCTCAGGGTCCGTGCATGAGTGGTACCAGTAAGGCCAGGTGCCGCCCAGAGGGAGACGGCTACCGAGCATCCTGGCAGCAACTATATGCCTATGTTTCCTCAAAAAGGAGATCTACGAAATGCCATATGACAGAGTCTCGGGAGAAGAGAAGAGTCAGAGAGATAGGAAGGGAGAATATTTAGCGGCCAGACACACCTAACCAAGGAACCGGTAACAAGGCAAATTCAACCCCATGAAAGGGAGAGGAAAAGAAGATCGCCTGGGAGGGCAGTTGCCATGTCTGCTTTGGTCAATTAATGTCAAGCTGTACATTTTCTAAGAAAGAGACCAGAACAGCGAATGTTTACAGTTGCTGCAAGAGATTTTTCTTTTTTGAATTAAAAGAAAAATCTCATGAAAGAGTTTTCAATTTCAAAATATGAAAAGTAATTTGATTGAGATTCGACTCACATTTAGAAAGTCTGATTAAACCTCTAGTTTTGACCATCACCATGAAATCTACCTTTCAATTGTGCCTTCTGCTAATTAGAGCTGGAGACTGAATTTTATCGCTTTAATTGTTGTTCTAGAGACCTGAGTCACATTGCAAGGGAGGTGATTTAAGGATAACATGTCAAGTTCTCGCTCTGCTTCACTTCAAGGATAAATGATAACATGTAAAATGTTTTAAAGGGCCTTTTTGTATATTCTCTGGCACCTGTTTCTCAGCAGGGCAGAGGGAACTTTCAGCCTACACCACTCCCTTGAGAGCCTAAGGGCAAGAGGTCATGCCCTGCAGCCTCTGCTGAGGCTGACAACCTCTGCTGAGGTTAGCTGGGACTTGGTCCACTTGAAGCTGGAGAAGCAGGAAATGACTTGATTCTTCTTTTACCCATGGCTGGAGTGAAGATAATGTTTTGTCACTGTCTTAGGAAGCACCCCAACTTTGCAGAAAGGAGGCATTTCCTAAAAGTGAAGCATACAGGGGATGCAGTGGGACAGAACCCACGCAGGTGTCTAGTGATGGGGCAGGCTCAGTGGCAATGCTGCCCCGTCTGGGAGTGGCAAGGATGGGATTCGCAGCTTATATCTAGGAAGGCCCATCCTCCAGGGGACAGCTCTTTCGTTCTTTTCCTTTCCCAAATGATGGGACTTCCTTAAAGACGTCAGTAGACCCTTCTATATCCAAGAGTTGGTCAGCTGAGGACAGAGATTTGCACTGAGTGTGGGGTCTGAAGACCATGGTGCAGGCAGAGCAGGTGAGCACTTCCCAGGGCAGGACAGGGGAGGGTGACAGGGCGAGGGAGGTGCTCAGTGATCAAGCATCACGGGCTCCGTAGGAAGCCGACTGAGCAGATGGCGGGGCGGCAGATAAAAAGATCGGTTTCATTTCAAGGATTCTCTGGAAGTAGAGGGTAAACATAATGAATTAAAGAAGGAATAAGCAAATTGCAGGGCACAAGGAGAAAAGCAGGTTTTCATAGATTACACTCAATGTGAAATCTACTGAAAAATGGTTATAGGCAAATGAATGCAGAAAAGAAAAGAAGTCCAAAGAAGAAAGATGAAAGAGAAATTGAAGGTGATTGTAACAGATTTGCAACTATGGAAGTTGAGCCCAAATAAGGGAATAACTAGACTCTAAAAAGAAACTGCCCTTCCTCTCCTTCTGTGCCCGGGATGATTAAACAGGAACTTGCACCTTAGTTTTTGCCCTTTTATCTTTCCTCTCACTGCACCCTCACTGAGCAACCTCAGTTTACAAGTGAAGTTATTACAAAGACACCTACCCCTGTGGATCTAACCCACATTCCCCACTATAGAGAGGAATAGAAAGCTAGAGGTCTTCAGAAGGGAAGTTGAGACCAGAAGTGAGCAGGTAAGTGGAGATGATTATCAAATAGAAAATGGTATTGAGAGAAGTTTCTAGATCTGCTGGGGCTGGGAAGGAGAATTAGTGACAAGTGCATAGAAAACTCATCTCATAAAATGAGGAAATCATTAGTTTTTTGTAAAACAAAAAGTTGTACAAGAAATGTAATTGTAGTATACTACTTGACACAGCAGAGCACACTATTTACAAAATTGTATGAATGTAAGCACTAAACATTGATTTACCGAAAACTATGTTTATTATCTTTAGAATTTCAGGTAAAGAGAAGGCTCTGTGCCCTTCAGAGGGAATTAAAAAAATTAAATTCACTACCATAAGTGGAAGATAAGAAACATATATAAATATGTAAAATATGATATAGCAGTGTAAGCAAGGTTGTTATTTATATATATGAACTTCAATACTAAAATAAATAACCCTTTGTATGGAAAGTGGTTTCCTTTGGGGAATAGGGGTCTGAGAGTTGCTAGGTAGAGTAAGTGAGGCAAGGGACTTGAAGACATACAGTATGATTTGCCTTTTACAGAACAACAAACTATGTTACTTTGACATGTGTTACTTTGTAAATAATACAAAATCAACCATAAAAACACATTCTAGAGCAGAAAATTCACTATTCCTAATCGGCTTTCCTTCCAATTGACCAAATTAGCTTCCAAGGAGCTCATGATAATATCAATTCCCTCATCACAAAGTTAATTTCATCATGAAATTAACTTTATCCCTCTGTGGAAACATGTGACATTTTCCCGTGACCACGAATGCAGCCCAGTATCAAAGAACATTATATCCTCCAGAAAGCTCTTTGTGACCAACAATGTCCATTTTCTTATGAATTTTATACATTGTTGCTACAGAATCTATCAAATCTCTATTCCACGCACCTACCCCCAACCTGATAGCACAGTTGGTTCATCCAATAGTCCTTGGACATCTCAAACTGGAATTCCACCAGCACTGAAAACTAAGGTCCCCAAACCACTAATATATTTGCATTATATGTAATGCTTCCTATATTCTCAATCTGTTACTTTCTTGTCCACTGCCTGAGCCAGTCACCAGGGTGTCGTCCTTCCTCTCTTTCACTCAGCCCCATCCATGTCACCAGGTCGACACTTTCAGTACTCTTAGTCTGCATTTTTCCTCCATCCCCACTGCTCCTATTTTAGTTAATATGTGTTATCACTTTCCTGTATCACTGCAAGAGCCACCTGGGAAGTTTATCGCTACTCAGGCCAATTCTCAGCTATTCTCACTGAAGCCAGAGCTATGTTTCTACAACTCAAATTGTCAACAGCCTTTAGCAAAAGTGCAATTACTTGGTGCTACATACAAAGTTCTCTAAGTCCCCGGCATTCTTTCAATATTTCCTTTATCACATCCTCTAGTCACATGAAGCAGCTGCCAGCCGATCAGCAGGCAGCTCAGGGTGAAACCCTGCCGGGTCTACAGGGCTGGTCCTGTGGTTTAAAATGGTAATTGCACATTAAACATTACCGCTGTGCTATTATCTAACCAGATTAGCTAACTGATGTCAATTTTTGCATTGCTGACCAGCTTCCACCAGAAGAACCTAGAAAAAGAAAATCAAATTAAACTGAAAGTAGAAAAAGGGAAAAAATAAATATACAAATGTAAGTCAATGAAAGCGTACACTGACAGAGAAAAGCAGTGAAATAAAAAGCTGGTTCCTTGGAAATATCAATAACTTTGATGAGCCTTTAGTCAGCCTGAGCAGGAAAACATAGAGAAGGCACACTACCATTATCAAGAATGAAAGAGGGGATATATTCCCATAGGCCCTAAGACATTAAAATTGTAGGAAGAAAACATTATGAGCACCACAACAAATATAACAATTAGTCAAAATGAATAAATTCCTTAGAAAACAAACACTACCAAAAAATAACAAATAAAGGAAATCTGAAAACTATAGACCATAATTCCTTATGATCATAAATGCAAAAATCATTTAAAAAACAAATTTATCCCAACAGTATATGAAATGGGTAATATATTATGAACAAATAGGGTTTACTTTGGAAATGCAAGGCTAACTCAACATTTGAATATTGAACAATCAATAAAACTCACCATCTCAGCAGAATACAAAGAAACCACATAATCACTTGACATATGCAAAAACAAAAGCCTTTGACAAATTCCATGTCGTTCCTAATTTGTAAAAAATCTCTCTTAGCAAAGCAAGAATATAAGGGGACTCGTCAACCTGATAAAGAGCATACATAAAAAATCCAGCATTAACATCATACCTGAAGGGTGAAAGACTGAATCCTTTCAACCCAAGAACAAAGCTACTCATGATTCTTACTCAAAATCACACTAGAGGTCTAGCCAGTGCAATCAGGCAAAAAACAAAGAAAAGGCATAGAAATTTGAAAGAAAGCTGTGTCTTCAAACATATGATTTTTCCTATGTAGAAAATCCCAAAGAATCTGCAAAATAACTTCATAAAAATAATAAATGAGGTTAGCAAGGTTACAATATACCAGATAAATACACAGCATATATATATATATGTATATATATATATTTATATCCTGGCAATGAATAAATGGAATTTGAAATAAACCATTACCATTTGCAATAAAACCAAAGAACATGAAACTCTTACAAAATATCTGAAAGATCTTTGTGCTGAAAACTACAAAATCTTAATTAAAGAAATCAAGGAAAAGCTGAATAAATGGAGAGATATACTATGTTCACCAATTTAAAGAATCAGTTTTGTTAAGAGGTCAATTCTCCTTAAACTGATCTATAAATTCAGTGGAATTCCAAACAAACTCCAGTAGAGCTTTTGGTAGAAATCAACTAGTTGATTCTAGAGTTTATGTGGAAAGGAAAAGGGACTAGAATATGCAAAACAATTTTGAAATAGAACAGTGGTGAGAACTCACTCTAAATGTTTTCCAGACTTACTATAAAGCTATGGTAGTCAAGCCAGTGTAGTACTGCAGAAAGGATAGATGTTTAGATCAAAGAAGCCGAATTAAAAGTACAAAAAGCGATTCACAAGTGTGTGGTTGTAGGGAAGGCCCCCGCCTCCCTGCCACTTTCTCTACTATTCTATGAGGACAGCTGTCCACTGCTTCACCCCAAATATGTCTGGCCTTGTATGGAGCCAGATATGTCTGGCCTTGAGAAACCTGAAAACAGCATGTTGTATCCATGAGAAAGGAGCTAGATAAGGGCCTTGAAGGCCAGACACCTGCCATGAAGGCGACATGCATGTGTGCCTTCAATATTTATGCAACCATGAATTAGCACTGTAGCAGTATAAGAATTACAGCGTTATGCAGAATAAAGTGGCCTCTTTGAGCGCCTTCCATGACGACTCCCACTGCATTCTTTACTCTTCGCGTTGCCCCAAAACCACAGCGGCAACCCCGGGATTCCGACAGTGGTCAATCAATTTTCAGTGAGGGTAGACAGACTATTCAATGAAGAAAGGGATAGCTTTTTCAATAAATGATGTTAGAATAATATGCAAAGTAATAAATCATAATCCATACCTTGTATCTTCTAAAACAATGAACTCAAAATGATAACAGACATAAAAACTTGAAACAGTAAAAATGATGGAAAAAAACAGAGGTGGAAATCTTTGAGACACTGGATTACATAAAGATTTCTCAGACACAACACAAAGATTATGATCCATTAATGAAAATTATTAAAATTGGATTTCATCAAAATTGAGACATCTGTTTTTTCAAAGACATTGTTAAGAGAAGGAAAAGATAAGCCACAGAGAGAAAATATTTGCAAATTACATATCTGATAAAGAACTTGTAGCCAAAATGTAAAACGAATCCTCAAAACGCAGTAATATTAAGGATAAAATCAATTGAAATGTGAAAAAAAATTTCCTCATCAAAGCGAACATACAGATGTTTCATGTGCAAAAAGCACAGGAAAAGATATGCAACATTATGGCAATGCAAATTAAAACCACAATAAGATATTAAAACACACCCATTAAAATACCTAAAGTAAGTAAACACTGGTAATGCCGTGTACAGCTGAGGATGTGGAGAATTTGGAATTCTCATACACTGCTGGTGGAAATGCCAAATGACAGATCAACTTTATTTTAGTAAACTATTGGGCAGTTTCTTACATAGTTCAACATAGGTGACTCAGCATCCCAAGCCTAAATATTTATCCACGTGAAAAGAAACCCTGTGTTATCACAAAATGTGTACACAAAACTTCATAGCAACAGTATCTGTAATTTTCTCAAACAGGAGACAGCACAAATGTCTTTCAACCTGAGAATGGGTAAACCAAGTGTTGCATACCCATGTAACGGGATGTTGCTAAGCAATAAAAGGGAACAAACTATCAATACATGCAGCAACAGGGGTGAGTGAACCTCAAGTGCACGATGCTAAGTGAAAGGAGCAAGATTCCAAAGACAACGTTACACGACTGCATTTCTGTGACTTCTGAGATCAGTGGAGGCCAGTAGATAGGGTTGGAGAGAGCTGACTCCAGAGTGTACAGGGGAATTTGGGGGGTAATGAAACTGTTCAGTATTTCCAATGGATGTTGGTTACATGACCGTTTGTGTTTGTCAAAACCTGCAGAACTATACACAAAAAAATGTAAATTTTACTGCATATAAACTACGTTAATACAATAAATCAAAAACACACAATAAAAATAAGGATTTTAAAGAAAACAAAAGAAATAAAAGGTCTGGATAGTCCTCTATCTAGCAAAGGAAATGCGTTTGAAATCACAAACAAAACAACAAACAAACCCCAGATTCACAGACTCAGATACTCATAGATAACAGATTGGTGGTTGCCAGAGGGGAAGGGGAAGGGGTGGGTGGGTATGAAATAGGTGAAGGGGATTAAGAAGTACAAATTTCCACTTGTAAAATAAGTCATGGGGGTGTAATAATGTACAGCCAATAATATTGTATTAACTTTGTAAGGTAACAGATGGCAACTAGACTTACTGTGGTGCCATTTCTCAGTGACATTACAAATGTCGAATCACTATGTTGTACACATGAAACTAATAAAATACTGTATGTCAATTGTATTTCAATAAATGAAAAAAATAAAAATAAGTAAACACTTTCCCACAAAGAAAAGTGCAAGCCCAGACATCTTTGCTGACAATTCTAACAGTTTAAGAGAGAAATTGTAACAACCTTATACAAACTCTTTCAGCAGAATTTTTATAAGACCATAATTAACCTGATGCTAAAAGCAGGGACATTATGAAGATGTTACAAAATACACAAAGATACTATTAGAAAGACATATTGCAGTTAATTTTCATTATAGGAATAGAAACACAAAAATCCTTAACAAATATTAGTAAATCAAACCCACCAACATATAAAACAGATTATACTCCATGATTAAGAGCCATGCATCCCAAGATAGTGAGGTGGTTTAATATCCAAAAATTTATCATTTCTTTCATTGTGTGTATATAGGTATTTTTCTCCATAGTCAAGAGAAGCCTGCAAATCAAGCTCATGAAAAGATTCCTCTAATTTTTATGCTGCTAATACACACAGCCATCTTCTGGTACCCCAACTTGGGATGCTATTATTCCCAGCCCACTAACTTAATTTTCTGGAGATTCTGCAAATGGCTATTGTCATGATTTCCACTGGTGTCCATTTCTCATCCAAGTTCTTGGGATCCTCTATTTTTAATCTCACCTTGCTTTCCAAAAAAACATTGTTTCATGAAAATCCTACTCCTGACACCATTTGTTGTGAGAACCATGTTCTGTGCCTCACTTTCACTTCCTCCAGAAGACAACACTGACACAAGGATTTGAGGACAAGTAGTTTACCATGGAGGTGACCCCAGGAACCAGTGATGGAGAACTAGCAAAGAGACAGAGGGAGAGAAGAACTAGAGAGAGTTTATTCTGCAGAAGGGTACCACTGTGGGGGCATCCCAGTCAGAGAACCCTGGAGTTATCCCACCCGAATAGTGAGGCAGCTTGGGTATCAACATACCAACCCCATCAGTCATTAGTTCAGATGCTGAAAAAGATGTTAATTTCCTGGCATTCCTGCCCTGCTGGAGAGGCAGAAAAGTGGGCTTCAGCAGGTAAGGAAATCTATCAGCAAGGAAATGCCGGTTCTGCCAGTTGAAAATCAGGCCAGTGAACATGGAAGTGTAAAGGGCAAGGGGCTATGGCAGGACACCAACGACATTGTAAACTGACCAGTCAGATTCTCTCAGAGATTTCCAGCACAAACCCTTAGCTATTGCATAGCTTATTCATGAAGCCTACAAAATATCACTTGATAATTATTAAGAAAACACACGGAAAAATACTCAACTGCATCAGGCACACTTTCTGGCTGGGCCCTCTCTCTTGGGAGAACAGAGATGCCGGCACTACCAAATCCCACGGGGCGTGGGGGAACACTGTGGAATAACACGAGGACTCACCGGCTCACTGGCTTTGTGACATAATCCGTGCCATTCATGCATTACTTCTATTTCACGAGCCAACAATTTCACTCTGCATATACTGTAAAACTGCAGACTTTTCCAAGTTTCTCTCCAACTTACACTGTTTCCCTTTGCTTTTTATTTTATTTTATTTCTCTGCCTTGTACTTATAGAAAAAGGCATTTTGCCAGAGGTAGAGTTACGGTCTGGGGCTCAGGTGGTCAGAAGATTTGAACTCTTCTTGTAAAAAGTTCAAGCAAACCTTGTCCTTCCCTACCTCTCCCTCCTCAGGAGCTGGGTTTCAAATATTTCATAGTGATGCACTGAAATCTAGCAAAACAGGGTCAAGAGCCAAATATCTTTGTTCTAGTTCCCTGCTCTGCAAAAGAAGGGGCCCAAGACTCCCCCAACCATCGATAGAGGCATCATATGTTGTGGTGGCAACAGCCATGAATGTCACACTTTGGCAATATTTAGAACTAGGGATGGACCCAGGGTCTTGGACAAAAAATATTTCACAACAGGTGATCACAGGGGCTGGGAGATAATTAAACTGAGATGAGGAAGACTTTAGCAGAGCAGTTTTCACGATGCAATCACGCAGGGTAAGATGCTCTTCCTGGGAACGTGGGCTCCCATGGGGGAGCCCCGTGGAGAATGTCAAAGCCCTGGAGCCCTTGATTGGCTGCTGGTGGGAGCTGGCTTCAGCAGCAGCACTAGGGAGGAAGACAGATGTGAGAGGGCAGAGGCTCATCCCCAGAACATGTGAACCAGGGGGAATGTTTCACACTTCAGATTCCAAGGTCTCACTCTAAAAAAGCCGTTAATCCTGAAGATGGAAAATTCTGAAGAACAGGTCTGGGAGACAACACAACTGGGCAAGCTGGTGAAGACGGTGGCTGTAGCCCCTAAATGCTTAGACTGTCTTTTCTGCATTATTTTCCCATGTCTGGCTTGGTTGCACTTACAACTAACCTTTGTTGGACACTTACTATGTGTCAGGACTGTTCTCAGTGCTTAGCTTGGGTTAACACATGTGGTCCTCACTACTAGGATTCAGGGATGATTATTATGGTTTCCTGTTATACAATTGAGAAAGCATAAACATAATTAAGGTTAAAAATCTTTCCCAAAGCCACCCAGTTCGACAGTAGGCAAGCAAGGAGCTGAGCTCAGATCCTTTGTGGTAAACCGTGGGGCTGTCCTCCATGAGGGCAGGACGAAGAGGGCAGGACGAAGAGGCAGGAGGCTCTGAAAGGGAACACAGCATCTGGGGTGGCTGGTTCCAATGTGGAGGACAGAAAAGGAGGCAGGCTACGTGGGGCGATGGGGAGGGGTGATAAGAGAGAAACGGGTAGTCCTCGTAGGGGAAAGGATGAAGGGCTGGCCCCAGGGCAGTGGTGGAGTTGGGGAGAGGGAGGGTGAGCAGGGAGAGGGGTGAACAACAGGGTCTCCCAGAACTGTTCTTCAGGTCTCAGGGAGGGAGAATGGAAAGGACTTGCAGACTAGGAGGTGACCCCACCCATCTCTGAGCAGGCGCCCACTGCCGCCATCTGGTGGTTGCCGACTGTATTGATTCTTCCCAGAGGGCTTGAAAAAGGGGCGCTTGTCTTCTGGGCATGCCTGGCCCGTCACTGCCTGCCCCCTGCTGCCCATGCGGCCCAGCTGCGATGGTAATGCCTGTCCCCGATCCAACAGCGAGGACTTTCCCCTACCCCACGCTCCTTCTGGGCTGAACAGATGCACAGCATTTCAGCAATCTTTAAGGTCCCACTTGAACAGGAGGTAAGTAAGAGGGATGGACAGACCTGCCCATGACAGTGACATCTGTTGCATGCCTCCTGAGACCGGCGCTGTCCAGACCCTATCTTGCTTGCTTAATCCTCACAGCAAACCTAGGAGGGATTTACGATCTTCTGTGCTGCAAATGAGGGAACTGAGGTGCCTAGCATGTAGCTTGTGAGTGGTCCCTGCTAGAAGGTTCTGCACTGCCTGGGTGCACACTTTTTTTGCCCCGCCCTCCCTGTCCCCCCCTGCTCCCCCATCCATCTCTTCACCCCATTCATTCAGTATTTCCTGGTTCACGCTCTGAGCAGGATTTGGACTAGCCTTGGAGAGTCAAAGAGGAAAGAGATGCAGCTTCTCTCTGCCCTCACCTCGCCTTCCCTCCCCTCCCCTCTCCAGTTATGGGAAACTCTGATGTTTAAACCATGGACAGGAAAGAGAAACGCAAGAGGATTGGAAAAGAGTGATCAGAGAGGCCGGAGACCGGCGGGATTCATGGTTATGGCACATTCTAGAAAGTTATTTTCCTAGTGGTAGAGCAGGGAAGCAAAAATGATTTGGAAAAAACACAAGTTCAGTTTATGATGCCCACAGACATATAAAGCACACATAGTTCTTAAGCGATATTGTGCAATATCAAAATTAGGTCTTTTTTTTTCTCTTTCTTCCTAAGTTTCTTTCCGTCCCTCAGCTCTCACTTTGAAAAACATAACTGATAAACCATTTGGCTCTCCGCTCTCACTCTGTGCCTGGGATCAGAATTTCAATGTGAATATATAAAACCCAAAGGAATTCCATTTGACGTCATCCCCATCAATTTGAGGTTTATTTGCCTGAAGGCCTTTGATGGATAAAGCTATCTCAGCTAGGTTCTGAGATTTTATGAGGAAGTTTTGGCAAGAAATGCTATTTTAAGCACCATTTCAGCTTTGCTCAGACTGCTTTTATGGGGGAAGTTATGGTTCTTGGTAATTGCTGGAGTTTACTTGTAACGCCTCCTCAGTGTGGGCTTATCTGCCTTTCTGAACGATCCCATCATGGTTTCTGTGGTACAGCATCATCCCCCGGTCTCCAGGCTGACATTATTTGTAAGCTAATGACACACAATAAATACTGTAGTAAATAGTTGTGGGGCGATATTTGCTGAGCCCGCTTCCAGGCAGCCAGAGGATGTTTCAGTGTGAAATCATTGGTACCATTCTTTCCATTGCAGTGACCTATGACGTACATAAAAATGCTTTTGCCAACCCCCCCCCCACGTGCATTGCCACTTCTTAGTAAGATCAATAGGCCTTTCCGTGGAGACCCCTTAGTATGCCCTCTGCCTTATAAGAATCCCTTGGCAAGCTTATATATGAAATTCAGGGGGAACTTCTACATGCCCTGAGAGGGTACATTTCACCTGTTTTGCATAGGTTCACTGAACCACATTCACTAAATGCCTACCACATGCGAGCCTCCCTGCTGGTGGGTGTTACGAGGCAATGCCTTTCTTACAGGAGCTCGCACTCTAGAAAGGGGAGGGAAAACATGTAAGCGGTTCAGCACACATTGAAAAGTCAGTAGGGTCTTAAAAGAGGACAAAGAAAGTGGCACAGGAGATTAAGATAAATTATTTTTTAAATTCTATGTCACAGAAATATTCCTGAAAGGGATTGCATTTGCCTTTTGCCTTGACTGGTGCTCAGGATGCAGCCCCCGCCTCTGGTGACTATTGTTTTTTATTTCTTACTGGTACCCACACTGCTCCATTTCTTGTGATCCTCTTTCCCTTTGTTGCTCATGCATTTAACTATGGGAGTCACTTAAGGCGTCATGCCTCCCAGGAAGCTTCCCCCGGTAGCCCCAGGCTTTGCCAGGTACTTCTATTCTGCCTCTCTTAACAGGCATATCTGTATATTTTCACAGTGTTTGGTAATGGGTTTTTTGCATGTGCGTCTTGCCTATTCAGTTATAAATCCTTCATAATATAGGCAATATCGCATTCATTTTGTGGCTCCTGTGCCAGCACAGATCTTGTGTCTTGCCAATGGGTTTCAGCCCTGGGCTAGTTCACTACGGTGGAATGACAATGGAACGTTCTTGGGGTAAAAAGGTTTATAGCCCAGCTTTATTCTCCCAGCAATAGATCAAGCACTAGAATCATGTCTTCATCCAACAGTCTGCAGATCTGTAATCCGCCTTGGTCTCACCTCTGCCCTCCTCCAGCCAAGCATCTCAGAGCACTGGGCGGAGCTGTTTATATAGAGTCAATAACAACATATTGCCCACATGTGTGTGCAGTGAGCAAGCTGACCAGGACCAGGTGAGAATCCTGGCCACAGGAACTTTTATTTTCTCTACACCTTGCCACATGGTGGAATGCAATAAATGTTTAATTAATAGGTTGGATGGCTGGGCGGGTGTAAGTGAAGGACAATCCAAGTAGACGCAGTAACAGGAGTAAGTGTACCTTCAAGCTGGAAGTGTAAGGTATGTGGAAAGGAGTGGTAGGAGATAAGGTCATAAAGGAAACTTGGAGCTACATTCTGGGCATGCCATGCTGAGAATTAGGGAATCCATCTGCAACGCAGTAGCTGATCACAGTCAACTGCTTGGGAAAATTGTCTACATCAGTATATTCTGCCCATGATCATGTTCTTCTTTTCAGTAAGAACTACCTCTCTCTTTACTCACCATGAGATTTAAAACGAAGCTTGCAACCTATGTACATGATCCTACCTTCCTGATTTAGCAGCTGTTCTGTGGGTAGATACTGCACTGCACAGAGAACCCTACTTTCTGGTTTAGCCAATTAATCACAATTGGAGAGCTTCTATGGGGTAGTTTTCCAACTTATCCCAGGCAGGCAAGTGTCTTTCCTTCCCTGGTAGTGCAACTATGAGGGTGTGTGCTGTCAGGGATCAGATCCTCCACCACAGACAAAAGCAGTCTAAAGTTAAAGGGACTCAAAGCAACATGCAAAGAGGAGTGGAAGTGAGAAGTCCGGTGCCAGCTGCCTCAGGCCACAGCCCTGTTCTTCCTGGTGAAGCTGGCTGAAGCTGGGCTCCTACGACCTAGAGGCAGATGCTTGCAATCATGCAGCCTCTTTCTCACTGTGACCACTAAGAGCAGGCTTCGGGGAGAGCCCGGAGATGCCCCTCAGCCTGAGCCACACCTGCCTTATCCCTCCACCCTACCCAGAAACCTATTTCCAAAGAGATGCTGTCGTAAGAAGGGGACACGCCCCTTCCCCCGAGAGGCATCCATCAAGATGGAGCCCATCATATCCACATCTGTTTATCCTTCTCATCCCTAAGACCATGCTCTGGGGACTGTTTATGGGTCAAAACCTCCCCGAGTCTCAGCCTCTCCTGACGCTTGCCATCACTCAGATGCAGACATAGGAGCAGTCAGCAGAGGACCACTTCAGCTTCCCACACCGAATCATCAGCCAAGCAGGACACTGACCCACAGACTCTCTCTTTTGTTATAGTGAATGGACTGACCCTGTTTCTACTGAAAGCTCCTCACTCCCCATCAACCTGGCCCCCCTCTCCTGTCCCCCAGGGGGACTTGTTCTTATGCCCAATCCTCCCATCTCCTACACCTTCAAGTTCTCCTCCAACTCCTGGGTCAATCTCAGTCATTTATAAACCTTTGTAATATCTCCCAACTTTACAAAAAGGTACAAATACTGTTGACCTATTTCCCACTAGCAACGGCCAATCTCTTTTCCTTTTCACAAGTTAAACCTCTCTAGTTAGAAATAGGTCTCAAACAAGAGTGATGATTTATAGATAGACCAAACCAGACTTAGGTGTTTAAAATATGTGACAAAATATCACCACCTTCTCCAGAGCCTTGGAGGCAAACAGAGAGTGTGTCAGGAACCACGCATTAGAGGTATAGTAGTGTAGAAAAACCTCCATGTCTGCTTCAGACTTCTGCTATGGAATGCAGTAACAGGAAGAAAAGAAGCAAGAGCTAGCCGAGGGACCCAATAAAAAATAGACATTTCAGACCCTTGCTTTGGCATGAATTTGCATCTCACTCACATCGAGCTGATAAGAGGTCTTATTTCCACATTCATTAAAGAAAGAATTATCTCTCTTTGATGGTGCTTGAGTCCAATATTATACACATTGCACATGAAATGCAGATGAAATTTCTACCCCATCATATCCTGGGTTCAAAGAGAAGCAAGGAGCCAATAACAATTGCACCTAATTTCTCAAGCCACAGACTAGATGTCATTTAATCTATTTAGCCTTCCCGAATAACCCTGGCAGAATTAATCATTTCCTCTTTCTATCCCTGTAAGAATAATGAACACACCTCTAGACTGTTGTGTAGAATGTGTTGGAAGAGCAACAGTCATGAGTTAAATATCACGTAGTTTTTCCTTAACTACAAAATGAAAGAATTAGGGGATCTACCATTGACAGTCCTGGGGAAGTTCAACCAGAAAACCAACAAGCTATGTGAAGTAATCATCAAAATCCCTAGCACTAAGTAATGCCTCTAAATTATTCAATATAAAAATCCCCTCCTTTTGTTCCAGATACAGGAGCTAGTCAGCAATCACCTGCATACCAACATGTCACTCCAAAATATTCACATTTGGAATGGCCAGGAGTCTGGCTTTAATTTTTCAAAGAAAATACATGAGATGAGAAATAAACCCTATTCTCTTTTGAGGGATCTCTCCTCAACAGGTACCCAGACCTTTTTTTTTTAACTTAATTGCATGCTTAACTACACACAGAGAAAACATAGATAAATAAGAAGAAACAGCATTTCCAACAGCAATGGTTTTGTTTTGTTTCTTCCTCTTACATGAACATGGAACACAACACCCTACATTGTGAAGCTAGGCATTTGTTGTGTATGCTGCTCATGGTACCAAAATACAGGGGTGTGCTCAGAATTTAATGCGGATGCAATGTGAAAATGGGAATGGTAAATGGTTTTTGCAGATGAATAGGGCTATTTCGTCCCTAAACTAAATGGTCCCCTGCTTGCTGTGCACTTTTGTTATTTCTTTTATAATCAATGTGTCTTCATAAATATCTAATCGGCTGTCAGTTGTTACTGCTCACAGTCTATCTGCCTTCATCAATACTGAACATGTTATTACTGTCAGAAGGCAGGAGTAAGTAGTTTCCAAATGAGGCCTGGAAGAGTTCCTTTATCAATAAAAGTAAATGTGAGGGTCGTGCAAACATTTTGTGACATCGCTTTTGGCTTCTGTTTACCACTCTGCTTTGAATAACTGAGGCGGACTTAAGGAGCCCTTCTGAGAAGATTCCTGCATGAGGATAATCTAGTTGTCACATATGCTTTCTCGGATGATTTAAACACATAAAGCAAAGAGATGCCATTATACAAGCAGGTTGCTGTGGGCAGAAAAGAATCAGAGGCTTCGCTTGCACCCCGCTGTACAACACACATTGACTCAGCCAGAGCTGCTCCTCCCCACCCTCTACAATTAGCACGTCCCCACCTGGGATTTCACAAACCGGTAGCGAACAAACTCCTTGCTTTATTTCCATAAAGTGAAGGCAGATGGGTCCCCTGAGTGAAGAACGCCTTCCACCCTTCATCCCAAAAATGTAAACCAGCAGATTTGATAATAAATGTTAAGGGTGTGCAATTAACATACTAAGTGGCGGCTGGAAAGGGCAAAAACAGGCAGGCGTCTGGGCTTGAGTCACTTTTGTGCTCTGGAGAAACAAAATAACTAGTAAGCGCTGTTCTCTGTCTGTGTGTTGTCTTCTGAGACGCTCTGCTTTGAGTGTGTTCCTGGGAAAGAGTTCATCTCGCCTCAAGAACTCGCCCCAAAGGAAGGACAGGTTGCGGTTTTTGCCTTGGCAGAGAAAGTAAAAAACTAAGGAATCATGTGAATTCCCCTAAAAAGGAAAGAAGAGCTAGAATGACTTTTTTTTTAATGTCAGGTGGAATTCAGGATATACTTATTCTTTGAGCTTATATCCTCTGTTAACATATACAAAATGCTTAGAAAGAGTGCCTTGTGTGTAGGAAGTACTAAATACCTGCCAGGGGCTGCCAGCACCATCCTCCTTGTCATGAGACTTCCTGTATCTGTTCTACACAACTGAGGAAAGAGAGGCTGTGTTGAAATTGGCTGAACATCTAGACCACAGAGGTAGAAACTGCTTTGTGCAGAATAGGAGCTCAGTCTGAGTTACAACTTGGATAATAAAAATAACTGGGTAAACAGCTAAAGTGGTAGTCTGGTTCTATAGTTAAGAGCATAACAAAAATCATGTCAAAAATCATGGGTTGTTTGAATGGCTACTGCTTCACATTCTCACCATTCTCCCGTGAGTTAGCTGAGCTCTCTGCACTTGGAAGTCTTCATTTGTAAATCAGGGGTGGTACCGTCAAGGTCACAGCAATGTGTAGAAAGGAACTGAAATAATGCATGTAAAATACCCAGGGGCTGGTGTACGGTAAACACTCAGCGAGTGGCAGTGATTTTCTTGGTTAAAGGACAAACACATGGTGGTTAAGAGCACAGATGCTGGATTTTAGTCCTGGCTTTGCCATTTATATTTCTAAACTGCTGTTCTGTCATAGGCAAAATGGCAAAAATTATTGTGCCTATCTTATTAAATTATTATGAGCCTATCTCACTAAAGCAATCAATAAATGTATATTCTTTTTGTTATTACTAAATAGCTATTAAATGCTAACAGTTATTCAGTCCTTACTATATACTAGATTTAGATAAAAATACTCTCCATGAACCATCTTGTCTACCTCTCAAAGAAACCATATGAAATAGGGACCAGAATTATCCCCATTTTAATATGGAAACCAGGGCAGAGTGATGAGAGTGCCTGAGACAACTTACTATTACCAGAGTTGGAATTCTGGCCTACTTTAAAATGCTGGAAAAAGAAGAGCAAATTAAAGCTAAAGTAAGTAAAAGCAATAATCAAATTAATAGTAAAAATAAGACCAGAAATCAATGAAGCAGAAAATGAACAAGCAATAGAGAAAATCAACAAATTAAAACTTGGCTGGGGGTGTATCTATCTCCTAAATGATTCTGAGATTGTGTTTCCAATTTTCTTTCCTTCCTCTGCTCACTGAGAAGTTTTCTATGATCTATAGAGACTTTAATTCTAGTCTTTTAGTATTTTCCTTTAAACTTTTGTAAGGACACTTGAGTTAACAAAACCTAAATTTAATTATCTCTACCCTTCTTCCTCTTGAACTACACAAGGATATTAGAACCCTTTAACTCAGATTATCCCTCCCCTGCATTAATTATGTTATTTCATGATATAATTTCATCTTGCAGTTAAAATCTAAAATTAGTCCTTACTGTTATTATGGGCATTGTTCTATATAGACAAATTGTTTAGGTTTTCTTACAGTTTATCGCTCCCTTTGTTTTCGCTTGCTCATACCTTTTCAGCTTTTTCCTTTTTCGAGTTCCATTTCCATTTTTCTATAGTCCAGGGTTTAGTAATTCTTTCAGCTGAGGCATGTGAGTGGCAATCCTCCTGGAGTTTTCTTTCTTTTTTTGGAGGAGAAAGTGTTGTGAAATGTCCTTCGCTTTCACCTTTATTGTTGAGTGATAACTTAGCTCAGTATAAAATTCTAGGTCTGTCACTAGGTTGATGATATTATTACATAGTCTTCTGACCCCAGTTATTGGTGTTGAGAAATCACTGAAATCACTGCCAGTAGATGGATATTTCTTTTCAGTGAGTCTGTATTTTCTTTTTGTTGTTTTGAAAGTCCCCCTCCCCTTCCCTTCAGTCTTCCTGTTCAATCTGATATATCTAGGAGTGGATTTATTTTTGTATTTTGGCTCTATATTTATTACTGTGTGTTTTGAACCTAAGGATTCATATTTTTCCATGAATTCCAGAAAATGCTTAGACATTTCTTCTTTGAATATGTCCTTCCCCCATTCTCCCTACTATTTGCTTCTGGAACTCTTAGAGGGAGCTAGGACCCTTTTAATCTACCATCTCTGTCTCTAATATCTCTTTCAAATTTTCTGTCTCACCACTGTGTACTACAGTCTGGGTAATTACCCTCAGAACTGTCTTACAATTCACTATTTCTTTCTCCAGTTGAGATTAATTTCAGTGTTTAATTTATCCGTTCTCCGAGGGCTTCCCCCCTAATGGCAATATTTATATTGTAGAACATTGAATAGATTCTTCTTTAAATTTGGCTATTCTCTATTCATGGTGCCTTTTAGGGTTTTTCATTTCTAATTCTATGACTTTAATCATTTAAGTGTACTTATTTTGCACCCACTTTCAGATTGTCTGTTATCTCAGCCTCTAGGCAATCTAATCACGCTGTTTGAGATGTCCACAGACTCTCCTACCTTGAGAATATTTTCCATTTTGTTGCTATTGTCTGTTTGCTTATTTTTGGTATTAACTTATCTCATCAAAAGAAGTGTTTTTGTTTTGTGTCATTTTCCCCTGAAAATATTTTCTGTTGTGTGTTTTAAGTAGGTTCCTCAAGAGAAGTCTGAGCTTCAGTAGGTGTCTTAAGCCTGGAGCCAATTTTTATTCTACTTTCTTAGTGGAGGATTTCTTGACCCGTAATGTTAAATTAAGGCCCAGGCCCACTTGAGGCACAGTTCTGGGGTTTCCATCCACAAGGATTTTCCACTAGTTTTCCTTTGCAGAGCTCAGACAGTAAGTACATTTCTAGATTGTTTGTTAGTTTGCTTTTTCCTGTGGAAACTTTGAAGTAGAAACCCTTGATTCTATTTTATCCTTTAGCTAAAAGAAAACTTAGCTAAAACTGAAGTAAAATCTAAATTACTTAACAGTTAATAAAGAATTTTTTAAAAATTGATAGCCCATTGACTCAGATACTTCGTGAATACTATCCTTGAGTTAGCCAATATATCTTCCTAGATAAAGAAGGAAAATAGCAAATATCAGCATGCTTATTATCATAAAAATTAAGTTAAATCTATATTTCTTCTGTATCTTGTCATCATAGAGCCAAGTTTCCAACTGCAAAAATAAGCAAAGTAATTTTTTTATAATATTGAAAAGTTTACAATATTACAGTTACCAGGACTCTTGACTTACAACCTTGAAAACTAGGCTCTATGTGCTATGTAACAAACATTCTTATGTTTGTCCCATAACATTGCACTTATTGCTTTACATTACAAACAACATTTGTCATAAAAGGTTGATCTCATCCACCTACCGTGGCAATAAAATGACCCAATATAATATCATTGATCTTGGCCCTAATTAGCTTGATCTTTATAAAAATACCAGTCTTAAAATCAGGCAGGTGGCTTAAATTATAGCTAACCTTATAAGATATATTTATAAGTGAAAACAAATTAAATGGATTCACTTAATACAATATGAAATTTCAAGTTGGTCCTGAGAACCCGTGTCCTTAGGGTTCTGGGCTTCATGCAAAGGCCTAGGTTCTAACTCTCATGCGTCGTGAACCCAGAACCTCCTCCTTTGTCTTCATTAGTTTTAAGTTCTTCTTCCACAAATTATGTGATAGCTGTGTGCTGTGTCAACTTAGTTCAGCTGGGAACTACATTTCCCAGCATCCTCATTCCTGCATCCTCATAGTTCTTGGTTAACATTGTCCTCAAGAAAAATTTTGTGCAAGACTTGGGAGGTGGAAGTGAAGTGGCAGCCATGTTTATGCTCAGGAGGTCCATGTACAGGGACCTTGTCATGATCTCCTGGGACAGCTGCTGGGCTCTCCTCGAGCACTCCTGAACTCCCTTCAGCTTCCTTGAAACCTCTGGCCACTCCCTGACAACTACACCAACTTGCCCCCCTGCATCATTACAAGTAAAACCTTGGAGGCAGTGAGGCTCCAGTCGACCCTCAAGAGTTCCGGTTTGCCTGGCTCTTCCCCATGTCATGACCTCCCTTCCTACCCTTAACCCTTCCTGACTCCTTGTCTTGTTCACTTCAAGCCCAGCTCCAGACACAAAAACACTGCCTTGTGAGGCTGTTTAAGAGCTCCCATAATTGCATAAGCTCAAATGTATGATTAACCCCTGATTCTCTATCACTCATGGTGGTTCCTCTGCTCTAATCGAATCCTGACTGACAGAGGGCTCAAGATCTTGAATTTTCACCTCCCCAGAGCATCAACAGCATCTACAAAAGTGCTTCCCACCTGGGTTTTCAATTTCTGCCTCTTTTCAGGTGCCTGAGAATTTCATTCTCTTTACTATTAAATTGTGTATGAATTTATTGAAATACATCACTTCACTGAAAAATTGTACTTGCTTATAGCAGGAGCATCTTTAGGTTAGCTGAGTTCCACCATACTGCCAGAAAAAGAGGCCCTCTTCAGGTCACCAATCGTATTATTCCCCACTGCCATTCTCTGTAAACACTCCCTGCCTTCCAGGGGAAACTCTACTGCAAGACTCCAAATGGCGCCATCTGTGAGAAAAAGCTTGACCTAGGACCCTTGTTGTGTCCTAAAAATATTGGTAGTTAAACGAAAATTCTCCTTTTCACAAAGTTTGGCTCTTTAGGGTTCAGCCAGGGGTTCTGGTTTCTTGACCAGAAGGAAAACATTAGTGCTGAAGCTGCGTTTTTTTCCTGAGTTACCTTAAAATAAATAGTTCTTATCACAATTTTAATTTCCTTTCGAAGACAACACAACCTAGTTCCATATAGAGAAGACATGCCCCCTGTATTAATATCATTTATTGCCATCTCCGTGCTGAGCCTAAATTAATGACAAAGGGGCATTAACTTAGTTGGGGATGTCTCAGTATGTGCACTCGCCAATGTACTGATCCACTGATGTTAATCAGATCCTCATCATTTTTCCTGATGGATGTTTTTTGTTTGGGGAGAGTGTACATGGGAGGGGGGAGCTGGAGAGAGAGAATGCTCACGGAAGTGCTTCAGCTTACGTCACCAAGAGAAAATGAGCATAGGAGATGCATGTTACCTCATTTTCCATAGCTTTCAGTCCTTGATCGTGTGTTGAGGGAAGTCTTGGAAAGGCTGTGACCTGGACAGTCGGAGGCTCCTCACCTCCTCCCCTGTCCTTGGAATGTATGTTCCAGCCACCATTCCCACACTAGGAGCCTTTTCAAGGACACAGCCTTGAAACAGTGAAGACTCTTTAACCAATAGGGATTCAAGCTGGGCTTGAAGTGGACAAGACAGGAGCCAGGAAAGAAGGGAGGTCATGAAGTGGGAGAGGGCACTGGGACCACAGAGGGTGACCTGGAGTCTCACTACCTCCAAGATTTCACTTGTAATGATGCAGGGGACCAGAGGGGGAAGCTGGTGTCCACTGGCAGGGGGCTGCCAGGAAGTCCTGAAGGAAGCTGAAGGCAGTCCAGTGAGCGCTGGAGGAACGCCCGGCAGCTGCCCCAGGCCAAGTGCGGACCCGTTTACACCACGTGGACTGTGTACACGACTGGACCCAGTTAAGGTTTCTACAAAACCTTTTAAGACTTGGCAGGTGGGTTTGAATTTCAGTGCTTCTGTCATGATCAAGTCCCTTCACCTGGCTAAGCCTCAGTTTTCTCATCTGTTAGATGAGAATAGCAACCTGCACCACACAGGGAAGATTAAAAAGGATTTCATATGTAAAGCACCCATCCCATAATAGGAGTTTAATGAATCCCATCATTCTCATGGGGGAGGGAAAAAACAAAGCATAAAATAAACAAGCTCACATGTGTGTGGGCAATTTTCTGGAGCCAGTTCACATTTTGTACTCGGTGTAAAATATCGTGTGACTGTCTGCGGTGGCTGAGCAGCTAATAAATGATTATACTGCAAGTCTCAAAGTTGTCAACCAGCAGTTATACAAAAATGTAAATAGTTTAACTGTCACATTGGCTGAGACCCCATTGCTCATAATTCCCCTTTAAGTAAGTTCTGTTTGGGCACACAAAAGGACAATTCCTTCCAGATATTTTGCTCTGAAAACCAATTATAGATATATTATTTTACACTGACCTACTGACATTGCTCCTTCATTCCAGGTCTACATCACCAGCTAAAATAGAATAAAGTTTGCAAGACAATCCCATGGCTAAACCCAGTGCCACCTTAGGATCTGCAGAGCCAGCTGCAAGACAATCCCATGGCTAAACCCAGTGCCACCTTAGGATCTGCAGAGCCAGCTGCATTTAAAATGCGAATCTGTGGTTCCCAAAGCTGCAGCATCTGTCTGAATGAAGGGGCCTTGCTTCTGCGTGATGTCTTACTGGGTAATAGACACTTAATAGCAGCCAAGTGTCAGAAAGACCCTAATCACAGGAAAGCAAAGGGGGAGAAAAGATAAGGCTTGTCTCAAGAGATTTTAGGAAAATCTCTCTAAGTGGTAATAAGGTTGGAAGCTTTTCAGAAGTTGGTAGTAGGAGGCATTGCTAGTGATTAAAGTGAGAAACTGGGGATAAGGCAGCCCTGGCTCACCTTCCGGAGGCAGGGCTGTTTGCCAAGTGACTTGACAAAGTAGAACTTAGCATCCATGGTGGTCAATTCCTTCAATGATAAACAGACACCACAGAACACTGTGAACTAGTTTGCAGCTCTCTCTTTAAAGGCAAGAGGAGTAGTTGAGGCAGCATGGGCCTGACAGACCTGCGTTCTGGGCTCAGTGTCACTACCAGTTGCACGATGTTAGACAGATGTGTTTCAAACCAACTTTCTGAGCCTCTGTAAATAGGTTTCCTACTGCCTCTCAGATAGAGATGTCATAAAATATTAATAAATGGGATTGTGTATATTTAGCACATAAAATGGTATTCTGTTAGCTATGTTAGAAAAGAAAGGCCCAGTGCCCATGTGTCTTATGGCCCTGTGGTCTTTCCACCTGCCAGTCCACTGCGCTCGCTGCTTCTGACTCTCTGCAACATGTGTGAGAGTGACAGGAGTTAGAGTCCACGGCCTGGTCTGGGTCCTACTGCTCACCAGCTGTGTGATACAGTGGGTAACTCAACTTCTCTGAGTCTCAGTTTCTTCACCTTTGTAATACGAATGTCAGGGTTGCCTGCATTTAATGGTTGTTCCTCATAGCAAAAGAGATACAGATGTGAAGGCATTTTATACTTTGTGAAGACTATCTGTATATCAGGGTGAAAAGTGCCTTAAGAGAATATGAGGTCTCGGTGACTGATTTGCTCAAGGTCATGTGTGAGGACAAAGACACTGAGAGCAGGAATTGAGGTAGAAATTTAAATGTGAAGAACCCAAGAAAAGCAAATTTCCTAATTCACAAATGGTCATGAGTGTTGCGAAAAGTCTAGTATAATTTCACCTGATGTGATTCTTAATGCCTATATACAACCATACGCTACATTCACATGTGTGTATTATATATGCACAGCACATATATGTACCGTACACATATGTATATTAATATGTATCAACATGCATGTAGGTATATACATACACATAGCTACATATTAAGATAATGAAAGAATGCACTTCAGATTTTTTAAGAAGGCAAATTTCTATTTTGATAATAAGCAGATTTTCCCTCTAGCATGACAACTGATTTTGACTTTGGGGCAGAATCTCCCTGTATTTATTATTTTTAGGGTGGGAGGAGGCTGTGAATGCAGTCAAATTACCCACAGGCAGATGCTTCAGACTGAGATTTCTCTTTAGAAAAGCAAATTGGATGCAAAAGTTGTGGTATGCCCTGGAAAGTTTGGGGTTATTTTCCTCTAAATTGTCTCACACTGTCATGTTCCTGACAACAGATGAACAATCCTTGGGAAGTAATTGCTCCCATTAGATTAAGAGAGACACGTTAGCTGGGGCAAAAAGGGCATAAAGATGTAATCTACTCCAGGCCGGAAGTCTCACTGGCATTCATTAGGAGTAACACAAACCAGAGGGGTAGAGTGAGTCAATCACGTTGACCTGGGGAGGGGACTCGGTCGTACTTTCGTGAGTGGTGTGAAGTTTACTCTGAATGTTCCTACCACCTACCTTTTTCCTTTGCTCTTGTCACAAATCTGAAGCATTATAATTCTGCAATAAATATTCTAAACATAACTCAAAATCAAACTTCTACGTCCACTCTCTCCTAAGAGGTCTGCCCATCACAAGAAAACTCCCTTTAAAAAGGAGATGCGGGGGAATCCTTCAAGAAGCCTTTCATCTGAACAGAAATGCATCCTGCGAAGTTCTCCTCATCTCCGTGGCCTGGGTGTTCATGGGAGGGCAGCCAGGCCAGGGTGGAGCGAACGCAGGTGTGGCCCTGCGAGCATGCGAGCAGAGGCAGCAGGACAGTGGCGGCCAGCGAGCCTGCCAGGTGTAAGGTGGATGGAGGCAGTGGAGGAGAATAACCCTCAGCTTGGGGGTGGGCAACGGCGGAGAGGGAAGCTGGGGCAGCCATTCACTCACGCTGGGAGAAGCAGGTGCTTTGCTACATTTGAACCGGGCAGGTGAACTGAACGTCAGTATTGGGGGGCAGAATTAAGGGACGGAAGCTAAGCATCCTTTTACCGAGCACCTGACATAGATCTCATGCTTTCGTAGAAGAGATGGGACAGTTAGCATTTAGAATATGGGGATGAGCCCAGTCATCTGACTTCGAGAGCCCTGGGGGTGACCTTGTGGTATGGGACAGAGAAAAGCATGACTCTGCACCTTGTACCCAAAGTGGCCCAGCTCTTCAGCTGGGTACCAGGGACAAGGTAGGTGCCCATGCACATCTGCTGACTGACTGAGCCAGGTGGCTGCGTCTGGCGATTGGAGAGCCTCCCCTGCCTGCCTGCCTGCCCGGCTCTGGTGGTGCCCAGATGTGCTGGGATCTGTGTTTGCCAGCCTCTGTTCATCTCCCTGCAGTGACTTCCCCCTTCTCAGAGTTTTCCATTTCCTTTCTTAGTAAAGATCCAGTTTATTTCATGGCAGAGCAAGCTTCAGCCCTGAATCACAACAGCAAATGTTATCTGACATCAATTGCCACAGTTTAAAGAGGTTTAGGCCTGACAGGCTGTAAAGCTGTTTGTGGGAGCTGGAGCTGAGTGACAAAATGCCTGTCATGAGGTGTAAACCTGTCAACTGCAATTACCCACCGGGGATTCCAGAGAAGCAGAAGAATTAAACCTTGTAAATCCAAAGGCCCAATTGGAATGACTTATTTACTGGGCATCATTTAATGAAGGCTCCCAAATTCTCCTTATTCTTCTGTCTGGCATTTTGCTTTCTTCCCATTTGCACAGAACAGATCTGCATGTGAAGGGTCTGTCTGGGAAGATGCTGAGGTACTGTGAACTCTTCTTCAAGCACTAGGTCAGAACCAGAGAGCCAAAGCCATCCTCCAGGACCATCAACCACAACCCTAGCTCCAACCTCTGCCAGAAAAGGGAACTAGAAAACTTGTGGCCCAAGCTTGAGAGACCCCATTGCATTGCTCAACAAAATATTTCTTTCCCAAATGTGGTCATGGCAGAAATAATGTTATGTGCTCACAAACCCTCATTTTTTTCTCTCCTGTCCCCACTGCGAACCTAAATTCCCAGTCTCACTTGCAGTTACCTAGGGCCATGTGTCTATGTTCTCATTTGGGTATGAGTGGGTAGGGTGAGAAGCCAAGCAGGTCATATCTAGCAGCCTCCGAGCCCTTCCTGCCTCACATCCCATCCTGGCACATGTGCCTGGTAGATGTGGAGCAGCCAACAGAATACCTGATGGCCTTCAGTACTGGAGGGGCCACTGAATGGAAGGACCCTGAGTCCCTGAATGACTTCGTGGAGCACAACTCCCCTCATTGTCACAGTTCCTGGCAGAAAAGGAAGTATTTAAACTGTCCTTGGAAGAATGAGTAGGATTTCAGCAGGGAGCAAAGATGGAAAGGGTGTCTGTGTTGGGTCAAAAGGTGTTAGATGGTAGGAAACGTACATTTCTTAAGAATGACAAAGTGGCACTTGAATAGATTAACCAATTTTGTACTTGGATGTCTAGTAGGCATCTCAAACACATCATGTTTCAAATGAAACTTTTATTTCTAAATGCCTTGTGCCTTCCCCCAAAAAGGGCCTTTTCCTAGGCTTCCAATTTCGTAAATAGCAATTCCACTCTCTCAATGTCATAGGCCAAATATTTGGAGCCAACCTTGACACCTTTCCTCCTCTCACACCTCACATACATAATCTACTAGCACATTTCATTGACTCTGCCTTCAAATGATACCGATGCAACCACTTCTGGTCACCTCCACTACTGGTAACATTCTAATCGGAGCTGCTGTCTTCCCCCTGGATGGCTTCCAAAGCCTCCAACTTCCTTTCCTTGTTTCCATTCCTACTCCTGCCTCACACTCCACCAGTATTGACTGTCCACACAGCAAAGACACCATGTGAAAATGCTAAATCAAATCATGCCACTTCTCTCCTTTCTGAATAGTTTCCAGTTTCACTAATAGTGAAACTGAAAGTTCTACCTGTGGTCAGAAGGCCGTATGTGAACTGTCTGACCTGTGCCTCCATCTTTTCTCTGACCTTGTTTCCTGCCACTCAGCCCTTTGCTGTTTCCTTTCCAGTTGGTGCAGCTTCCTGGCAGTCTCTCAACCAACCAGCCAAGCTGCCGGCTAAGAGCCTTTGCACCTGCTGAGCATTCTGCCTGAGAGGACCCTGCAGGGAGTGCACAGCCCACGGCTGCCACTTGGATACACCCTGGGCAGGCAGCCCCTCTGAGCACCCTATTTGAAACAGTCTCCCACCACTGGCCCCGGCTGATACTTCTCACACAGCCCTGGCCCCTCCTAATGCAAAACGGAGTTTTGCTTATCATTTTGTCCCCAGACCAGAGCATAAGCATTAACAGAACAAGACTTTCAGGCTTATTCACTTCTGTGCTCCCGCTTTTCTTCCCCTGCCTTTTTTTAACTAGTCCTAATACCATGACTTTTCACCATATTGTTTATAAACATGGAACAATATGTTTAAAAAATTTTAGAAGGGCCTGAAGCCTGCTGGCACTGAAATGGACTCTTCAAGAATAAGAAGCATTTCAGCAAGGTGGGAAAAGCCAATCCAGGCAGAGCAAGCCACCCAGCATCAGAACACAGTATCCCCGGGGGCTGAGTGTTTATGTGTTATATTCACTTCTGGGTCCTCAGCAGCCAGGATGGTGTCTCAGGCACTGTGGAAACTCAGTCTGTGGAATGAATAAATTTCAAAAAACAAATGTGTAGAGAGGTGAAATTGTTTGATTAACTCCAGGAAGAACACAAATGCTGTGTGGTTTCTGCACAGATATTGTGTTGAATTACTGTAGAGTCTTGGGTGGCAAGTGACAGAAACCAAACTTGGACTAGCTTAGGGAGAAAGGAAAATTAACTAGATGAATACCAGAGTTGTACCAGGAGGGTCAGGGACTGGGCTGACCAGTAGATCAACACCCTCCAGCCAAAGACTGCCAGGAGCAAATCTGTAAACAAGTCCATTTCTCCCTCACTGTTTCAAGGGGCACTTGTCAGAAAGAGCATGTTGGCAAGAATCTAATATAGGAATTGGACTTTGGTTGGGTGATCATGTGGAGGGTTTAAAGATGTGAGGGTATGTTCCAGATTGGATGCTGTCAGGGAGCAAGGGGGATTCTGTGCCTGGGGATCCTGGGAGATCTCATCTAGAGGGATGGCAGGCCAGAGCAAGGCTGAAGTTCAATTAGTAGAGAAGTAGAGTCACTAAAATTAGCTAGGAGTGGGGAGTTTGTGTTTAGTGGCTTGGACAGCATGCATATTTTTTCCTACACTCAGATGCAATTATGAAGTGATCTTGTTTTTGCGTCGGCCCGTCAGTGTCACACAGCGGCCCTTGTGGATGTTGACATTCTGTGAAATTGTTTACATTCAGGAGAACACCAAGGCCGGGCTGTGAGGGCCAGGCCATCTGCTAGATGTCAGGGGCTGCTTTTCTCTTCCTCAGGGACAAGGAGGCAATGGCGGGGATGCAGGCGGGTTCCAAGGAGAACTGAAAGCAAGGATTTGAACACATCAAACTTCTCTCTCTCTGCCAATATCTCCTTTCCACCTCTTTCCATGGCTCAGCTGCATTCTCAGAGGGGTCAGTTCCTCTGATTTGGGGAAATAGGGCAACAGGAGCTCACAAGTGTCACAGGTCAGAACTCTTGTGAATGAAGAACAACATGCTGACTTCCTCAACTTAAGTGGAGAGAAACTCACAAAAAAATTCCAATTGGACAGCTTTAGGCCAGGTGCTCCTCCCTAAACGGTCATCGGTTGGCTGTAGCAAGGGGTGCTCTGTAGGAAAACAGTAGTTCTCAGTACTTATTCAAACCAGATCAAATCAAATGGCAGGAGGAAAAACCTGAATGACTCCATTTTCCCAGCAGTCTTCCTTGAGTCCACTACAGGAATGTAACACATTTTACCCAAGATGACATTTTTTTTTTCTTAACTTGTCAAGCCTGGGAAGACTTGCCACCTTCACTCTCTGCAGGGACTATCACAAAAAGAGGTGTTGCTTCACGTCTGGTCCCTGTTAACACACCTAGGGTCCCTTGGCCTAGTGACTTCACTTTTTCTCTTTCTTAGAAACTGCTTTATTTTCTAATTTGCAAGAGGCCATTTGCTGCCCTGGATGGGAACCTCACCCCTGCAGCAGTCTCACGCTCTTCAATGAGATCACAGGCCATTTCATTTCATAATAAGATTCTTTTATTATTCCCCCAAGCATGCAAATCAAATGCCATGTGGGGCTCAAGTCTTTACTCAGCAAAGAAACCCAGCAGAAGGTGCCGAGTGGAGAATGGCTTTGCTGCTGACAGCTGCATCTGTTAATGGAAATGCTTGCTGCCTTACCTCCATCGTATATACGCTTCTTTGCCTCCCTACCAGAGTAAACATGTCTCAGTGCGGATGTGATTTGAGAGAAAGAAAGAGTATCTTACAGGGAAGGGAAACAATCTAGAATTTATTGAGCATTTACCATGCAACAGGGACTGTGCAACTTATTGCTTCATTTAATCCTCCCAATGGCCCCTGGAGTTAAGTGTTAACCCCCAATACACAGATGCAGAAACCAAGGCCCAGTGAGTTGAAATTTCTTGCTCAAGGGCACATAGCTAGTAAATTGCAAATCAGGGATTTCATCCTTCGCTGCAGTTCCCAAGGACATGGTCTAGAGTAAAAGGACCCACAGGCCAGGATGGAGAAGACTCCCATCAGTCAGGCAGGCTGGTGTCCAAACACCAGGAGGACACGATCCTTCCTGCAGTTTGGGGAGAAGAAACGAATCCAGCTTCGGGAGGCAAGAGAGAGGCAAATACTAGGCTGGGGAAAGAGCTTGCCCCTGCCTCCTTCCCTTCTCCCTCTTTCCTCCCCTTCCTTCCTTTCTTCTCTTCCTTCCTTCCTTTGTACCTATCTAGAAATAAATGCCCCTAGCAGGTACTGTGCTAGTAACCAGAACACTGAAATGGATTCACTGCAGCCCCTACTTGTAAGGGCTGCTGCAGAGCAGAGGTGAGTGTCTGGACTCAGTCTCGCAGTAAACTGATGAAGGGTGCAGGAATCCAGGAAGATCTTTTGTCAGGCAGGCAGTGATGCTGGGGAGGATGGAGGACAGTGTGCAAAGAGGAGGCTCTGCAGGAGTGCCGGGGTGAAGTGCAGGAACAGCGAACTCCAGAAAAGCAGATGCACAGCCGGCTCCCCTATGAATGGGAAAGAGTGATGTTCAACCTAGCAAGTCAGGTCTCTGGTGTTCGGGGAAACGGGCAGATGAGGGCTGGGCCCGCAGCGGCTCAGCTGGATTGCTGGAGCAGGCGGACGCCGGCAGTAATGGGCCAGAGCTTCCGCTGTGGGTATTCTGCCCCATTCAGCTCTTCCCAGCACTGCCAGTTCACCTGCTCTGAGGTTCACCTAAGTCTAGATCCTCTCTCCATCTGTTCATGTAAATGTTTATTGAACATCTACTGTGTGTCAGTCCTTCCAGTAGTGCTGGTGATATGAAGGTCCCCATAGAATTAACATGGAAGAGTCAGGCCACAATCAGGTGTCCACATAAATGAAGCCAATGATCATGACTGGCAATGGGAGCCAGAAAAGGAGTAAAAGACTCCTGCGTTCAGGGATGACAGGGGCGCCTCCTCTGTGATGTCCCTTGTGCAAACTTGAGTGACATCTCATCCTTGTCCCATTTATGCTGGCTCTTCTCACGTTACACTGTCTCCCTGAGTGGTGACTCACCCATTCCCTCTTCCTGGAAGGAGTGAGGCTGGAATTCAGGATCCAGAGGAGCTAAACTCAAAGAACTTTGTGATGATCACAAAGGCCTTCTCTTCTAGTTCAGTGATTCCCCACTGTGTGTTTGAGCTTCCCCAGTAATTACCCTACAAGTAGCCCAGTGATCTTTACCTACAGCTCTCCAGGCATGAGAACAATGCACCACCTCCCAGGACAGCCTGGTAAATTTCCAGCCAACTCCTTTACAAGAGTTGTCCTTAAAGTGCTCTGAATTAACTTCACCCACTGGTCGTAGTTCAATCTCTTAGGGCCTCAAAGAATGTGTTACTTTAAAAATACTTTGGGGCACCTACTCTGTGCTGGTCACAACATACCACCAGCCTTTCATATGTTTGAAAATGGTTCTTGTAAATCTCTAGTTGTAATACTGCTAACTCAAAAGGAAAGTTGATTTTTACCCCAGAATGTGGGTTTATTATTAGTTGGCACTACAACCCACATACAAAATCTATTACCATCATAAGCACCTATTATCCACGTATAAAAAATGAAAGCCCTGAAACCTACCTATAGGCAGTTTTACCTTCACTCAGCCAGAAACAGGACGCAATAATGGAAATGGTGTTTGCTCTGGCATCAGAGAACTCGATGCCAATCATTGCCTTCTCACAAGCTATGCAACCTTTGGCAAGCCTCTGAACATCACTGGGTCTTATATTCCTTATCTATAAAATAGAAGTGGTGGAATCTAAAGAGTAGTGCTGCAATGAGAATTAAGGATTACTTAAATAAAGCACATGACCCAGAACCTTGAAAAGCAGCTGTTAATGTTAACTCCAAGCACAGCCCCGATTTGCTTGAAAGAATTCATAGGATGATGCAGCCACGAGGGATTTCAAAAATAATTTAGTCACGACTCTTAAATCATAGATGATGGAAATAAGGCTGAAATGCTCAGCCCCCAAACACACAGAAAATCGGAAAAAGAACTCCAGGACTACTGCTCACCTCTCTGTCCCTGTGTGCTCCCGAGGAATTTGGCAGGGAAGACCTGGGACCCTGAAGGGGGTCAAGGGAAAGTCCTAGGGGACCTACCCTGATCCTCTTACACCAAAGCAGCCCAAATCAATCTTTTCAAAATATCTGTGTTCCATCAAACTTTTTATTTGAAAATAAAAAAGGGGTGGGGATGTGGTGCATCTTTAAAAAAAAGTCTGCACATCTTCCTTACGGCACCAGGTTCCAAAGCCTTGGAGAAAGGATATGGACACTTGGCTAATGGCTCTCTATCATGTTTTATCTCCAGAGAGGTAAATTTTTTTAATGTGCATATTCACATAGGCTGTCAAGCCTTAATTAGCCTGCCTTTGATTGTAAGAAACTTTACTTACCAAGATCAACTTATTCCCCACTGCCTGGTTTCCCCATTAAAAACCCATTTTAAAGGTTTAGCTCAATTATTAGCTCAGTTGAATGGTAGATACGGAACTATTTCAAATAATAGAGACAGGTGGATAATTGGAAGCATTTTTCATGGGCAAGATAAGGAGTGGGATGCAGAGGCACCCTAAGCATATGGAGCAGGGCTTTTCCCCAGAACTTCCATTTGAAAAGATTTTCCCACTGAGTACAAAGAACTTACTGCCAACCAAAGTCAAGGAGCTTACTGCCTTATGCCTAAGAAAGCATAGGTTTGGATAGGAAAATGGACCTGAATGTAATAGGAGAACACAGTGATGGGAACGAAATGTGAGTGGATATGACCTTTTTGCTCATAGCTTACCTTAAGGGCTAGTCATTGAAGAGGAAAAGGCAAGTGCTCGAAGATACGGGTGGGTTCGCCTCATGTCCCCTCTTGGCCCGCCCCCCTCAGCAGCCACCCACTCAATGCACTTCCTTCCTCCGGCAGGAAGAATTGCTAATAATCCCATGAAAAGCATTGCTGCCCCAGGGCACCACGTTTCCTCAGCAGCTTTACCGCGTGCTTAGAATGCCCTTCCCCTGATGGCCCGTCTGTAACTTCTAGACCAGTGCTGCCCTCAGGGCAGCTGCCCCTTAGCCTCGGCTGCGCGTCCATCTGACTCTCCCCACCCCCTGTCATCATCATTCAAATATAATTATAATAGTAATAGCATCCTTGGAATGCCTCTTTATTCTCCCATCAATTCACTATAAATGACACTATTATTTCCATTTATGGTGGAGAGAACTAAAGCTCAGGGGGCCGAGGAAATTGCTCAAGGCCCCACTGCCAGTGAGCAAGGACCTCTGAAGAGAACCAAGGTCTCCTGTCATGCTGTGACCGCCCTAGTCTTTCCTTTGGGAAACGTGAGGCTCCGGAGCACAGCAGGCTCTGTTTCCATCTTTATAGTCTTCATAGGTGCCAAACCAGGGAAGTGGTTGGTCCTCAGAAATACTTGCTGAGTGTGTGTGAAACCTTCTTCCGCCCACTAGTGTCAGGCGCATCTCTCCCACTGACTTACACAGATGCATCATGGTCACCTCTCTATCTGAGGGAAGACGGCTTCCAAAGTCCCTCGCCCTTGCCAATAACCGAGGATGGGAAGTGGGAAGAAATTCCCAAGTCACCACGTCCACTTCCATTCCCTATGACGCCCCAGGTATGATAACCAACTCGGTATCCACAGAATAGAAAGATATATTAGGCAGAACACAACAGCAACTTACTTGCCATGTTCAACATTTTACGGTAAAATTCCACCCTTTTCATAAAGTAATAAAGTCAAAAGAATTCATGAAACTGTGTTTTAAATTATTATTTGGCATTTCATAGCTAAATTCTCAACTCTGCACTGTGGTAATATATTGATGAGTATAATTATCTAGTCTTATCTAGGCTAAAAGTATCAAACCACCTCATTCTATTTCCAAGATGCTATCCTCTTTTTACATACAATAGTTAATTTAATCCTTACAACAAACCCATGTGGTAAGTACTCTAATCATTACCTCCATTTTTCAGATGCAAAAACGAGTTCTGCAAATTGATGATGTCATATATTCAGGGTACAAACCCAGTCACTCTGGCTCCAAAGTCTTCATGTAAAATCACCTTCTGTACCACTATTTCATCTATTGAATGAGGACATTGAGTTTTCAGGAGCTTAAGTTTATTCATGCATAATAATAAGTGCATGAATTTATTATTTATAATAATAATACATAATATCATGTACAGGAGGCATAAGAGAACTTGAAATGGTTCTTGAAGAGAAAATGGAATGGGGTGGGTGCATTGCAGGGCATGGAGTATTCCAGGATCCTGGAACAGGCTAAACCAAAGTATCGCATAGAAAAGGTCCAAGGTGAATTCAGGACCCTGTGTGCAAATCATTTTCACTGGAATCTATCAGGGTACAGATACAACTACTGAAATGTTTTCACTGAAGTAGGGCTATATTTGGTGAGCAGCATGAAATCCTGGAGAGTAATTAAGGACACGGTTTGATCATGATATGCTATGATGCCATCAGTACAATGTGAGCAATCACATTATTCCGGGAGAAGGGGGTCAATGGATTTGCACACACACAAGTGAGGACAGAGGCAGAAAGCCATAGGGAGGAGCTGCATTTCCCACTGATCTCTGCTCCATCACCTCTCTTGGTTTGAGTCTTTCGTAATTCTGCAGAGGTTGGCTTGCCCTCAGTTTATCACCAGTGTAGCCAGTAAGTCTGCTCGGTCTCTTCCCAGCATGACCAATATTTTCCTGTCTGAATTTCCTTGTTGGGCAGAGGTGGAGATTTTCTAGTTCCCAACATTTAGAACAAAATCTTCACCCCATTCCCACCACCTCCACCTTTTCTCTCTCTCTCTTTTGTCATCATTTTCACGTCTTTCTAGTACAGGGTGACCCCTACTATAGCCCCAGCGTCCAGCCCATTGCACTAACCAAAGGAAGAACAGGAACAAAAGCAGTAGGAGGCAAAAGTGATTCTGCACATAGCTAGGTTTTTCCTCTTGTGCCTAAAATGCAGACCTTCTTATAGGAATTGTGTTCTGTAATCATTCACTGGTTCATTCACTGATTCAGCTATTAACCCAACCTTTTTTAAGCATCTTCACTATGCCAGACTAAGTGCTAAAGAAAAAAATCCGTAAGACATGGTTTCTGCCCTTATGTATCTCCTGAGATGGGGATTGGAAACATACTAAAAAACGTCACAGTGAAGTATAGTGCATGCAGATGGAATAAATGATGAAAAGTACAATGAGGGAAATAATGAATGACAAGAGAGTGTAGGAATGGGAGTTTGATTTAGAAGGCTAGATCAGAGAAGACTTCTCAGAGGACATAATAAGCAGACAAGGACATAGATGATGAGTAGGAGATAACTAAATAAAGAAAGGAAAGAAGAGCAACTGCCCAGCAAGAGGTCAAGTTGATTCATTCAACAAATATTTACAGAGGGTAGACTGTTCACCTGACACTGTGATTAGATGGCTGGAATATATGATGAACAAGATAGACATGGTCCCTGACTTTATGGCATTTATGATATTAAAGGAGCTAGATATTTAAGTAAGGCATTAAGTAATTCTAATGGAGTATGAGAATGATATAAAGAGAAGTGTAGAGTGCTTCTGGAGCACAGAGTAGCATAGTGCATATGTGTGGGTGGGAAGAAGGGGCAGCCATATATATATAAGCAGAGGCTTCCTATAGGAATTGAAAATGTATAAACCAATATCTAAAATCTGAAATAGTTCTTGAACATGCTTTGCCAACCTGCTTTTTTGGAAGGCCAAGGTGTAAAGTTGTGCCTAATTGAGAGTTTGGGAGCTGGAACTTCTTTTTATATTCTTGGGCATTCTTTTAATGTTGCAGTGGTATGTGTCTGGGTTCCCACTGGAGCAAATCTCACCCAGGGATTAGAGAGAAAACTCGCCAGTTTGCTATGCCCATCAGTTCAAACTTCTACACCTTTTAAGATTCTTGTCTTTAGTTCCAAGCAGCCTCCTTGGGCAAGCAGGGATTTCTGGTCTTCTACACATTGGTACCCTCTTAATCATTCACTGACCATCTACTGAACATGTATCAGAAGACCAACCATCACTTACATGTAGATGAACAGGACATAATAATATATGTGACCCCATATTCTGAGATTTTGAAGGGAATACTATAGTGGAAAGGATCACGAACTTGTAATCAGAAGTGGATTTAGATCCTGGTGTTGCCATCAGTCCTAAGGAAATCAGACTAACTGAAGGGGAAAGGTGGAAGACAGATTGGGAAGGTGAGTCACTGAAGAGCCTTGCATATCTGCCTAAAGAGTTTGGGCTCAATATCAGAGAACATGTTTGTTTTACCCATTTAGTGAATTTAAAAAAATGTTTGTCAACATATAAACATCCAGGATCCCACATGAAAACTGAGACATACTTGTTCTCATAAAACATCAGAATATATAGCATTACAAGATCCAAATATGGCAGAAATAAGTTGCAGCTAGAAAAACTAATAAGTTGCAGCTGCCTGATTTTAAAAAGGCCTCTCCACCTTGCCACTGTCACTGTCACCACTACTGTCATTTCCCCCCTACTACTGATACCTAATTTGTTGGTCTCACCTCTTGATAGCACTTGTTCTACTGTCAGTTGTTGCATAACTACCATCCCAAATTAGTGGCTCAATACAACAACCATTTTCCTTGATATCATGATTTTGTGAATCAAAAATTCAGGCACAGCTCAGCTGGGCAAATCTCATGTTCCACATGCCACTGATTGGTACAGTAATGCAGACAGAACAATGGCTCCCCGAAGAAGCCCACGTTCAAATCTTCAGAATCTGTGAATAGGTTATGTAACATGGCAAAGGATAATTAAGGTTACACATGTAATTAAGTTTGCTAATCAGCTGATGTTAAATAGGAAGATTAGCCTATATTAGCCAGGTGAGCCCAAAGAGACCACAAGGGAATTTATACATGCAAGAGGGAGAGAGAAGAGGTCAGAGTGATGTAATATGAGAAGATTCAACCCAACATCTTTGGCCTTGAAGATTCTGTAAAGGAGCCATCAGCCAAAGAATGTGAGTAGCCACTAGAAGCTGGAAAGGAAAAGAAAATGGATTCTTCCCAGAGCTTCAATAAAGGAATATAGTGCTGCCATAGCATGATTTCAGACCACTGAGATCCTTGTCATACTTCTGATCTATAGGACTGTAAAGAAATAAATCTGTTTTTTAAGGCACTAAATTGTGGTAATTTGTTACAATAGCAATCAGAAACATATGACTGGGATCTCTTAGTGATGTTAACTTGGTATCTGAGCTAATCTGGAGGGTCCAAAATACCTTTGCTTATAGGCCTGTTGTCTTGGCTAGAAGAGTGGACTAAACCAGGACGCCTTCCTTCTTAATATAATCTGATGGCTTTTGGACTTATTGTGTCCAGTAGGTGGCCAGGCCTCTACCACAGCAGCTCGGGTCTCCACGAGATCCAGCGTGGACATTGCCAGTCTTCATAAGTCTAAGACTATAACTGACATAGTGTCTCTTCTGATGCACTCAGTTGGTCAAAACTGAGTAGCCTTCTAAACTTTCTTCCTCTAAATGTAATGTTGAGGGCCCAAAGGCTTTTCCTTTTCACTTTATGCACTCTCTGTCCCTTTCAATCCAAGTTAATATAATCCCTTTGAAAACTTTGTGGGTTTCTTATGTATCAAATTATAATCCTTTCCATTAGAAAAATGTGGCACCCTTAACCTCTGCTGAGACAGATCATTCTCTACCTTGAGCAGCCTGTGAGGCTACTAAGAGACAATAACCTCAAGATTCTGTGAAATCCACTTTTCTAGCAAAAAGAGCACAAGGCATGCCCTTAAATATTTCTGAGATATTAACAAATGTTCTAAAGTCCTGGATCACATTTTTTTTAATCCTAAGACCATTTCTTACTGCCCTGGATTTGATCTCTCCCTTTCCCTGGGGCCATTCCTTACTCTGAAAACCTCTTGATGACCATACAGATTCTTCTGGAACCCTGGAATTTTGCTTGAAAATAAATAGTTTCTTCTTTAGTTTAATCTCTCTTTTCTTGTGTTTTATAATAGACAACTAGAAGACATCAGATGGCATTTTCAACATCATGCATGGAAATCTTCTTAGCCAAATCCTCCTGCTCATTTTGTCTATTTTCTAGTTTCCTTGTAATCAGTAGTCTTCTTGAGGCCCTTCCATCTTCACCAAAACAGCCATGCTCACAATAAATACCATATGTATTAGCTCGACATTTGGGATTACTCTGCTCCCAAATTCTGTTCTAGTTATCTAGTGATACACAACAAAATACCCCAATACTAAGTGGTTAAAACAACTATCATCTTATTATACCTCATGATTTTTTGGGTCAAAAATTTTGTCAAGTCTCAGGAGGGTTTCTTTGCTCCAAATGGTGCTAACTGGGGTTACTCAGTGGTAGCCAGTTGGTGACTGGGCAATCTGAAGGGTCTAAGAGGATGCATTCATGCCTGGTAGGATGGTGGGTGGGTGGTCTCTTTCCTTTCTGAACCTAATTCAAGAAGTAGTAGTGTCAGGACTTACCCAAGTGGTCTCCTCAATAAGGTATTTGGACTTTTTGCATGCTGCTCCTGGTTCTAGGAGAAGCTGAAGCGAACAGTCTTCTTAAAATAAGGCCCAGAATTGGGAAAGATTCACTTTGCCATATGCTATTGATCAAAGTAGTTATAATCCCAGATTTAATGGGAGAAGAAATAGATCCCATGTTTTAAAGGGATGAGTGCCAAGAAATTCCCAGACATCTTTAATCTGCCAAAATGTATGCATTTACATCCTCTCCATTATCCTGTTGACAACTGTGGGTCACTGGAGAGTTATAAGCAGGGGAGTGACAGTGCCGAATAACTGTCTCAGGAACGTGCATCACAGAAGAGGGCATAAAACTGGAGTCGAGGAGGTCAGTCAGGGGACACTTCGGTAATAAGGACAAGAGATGATGGCAGCGCTCAGACAAGTTGGAGTGGGTTGTGAAGGGAAGAGATGAATTCAGCTAATATTTAGGAAACAGAATCAACAGAAATGTGGGAAACTGGGGACCAGGAAGAGTCAAGAGCAAGTCAGGAGCAACTCCCAGGTAAGAGAATGGTGGGACCGCCGGGTGAGAGGAAGCACCAGGGGAGGATGGAGCCCCTTTGGGACACGTGGTAAATAAGGCTCAGCCTTCATAGCAAAGCCTGAGATACTGGGTTTACTCTGCAGATTCTTCTGAAACACAACCAGAAGCAGCAGCTTCCAGTTAAAATTGGTGGAGATGGGGGAGATGATTTGGTCAGCATTAAATGTCAGTCCTTGGGAGCTATTTCAGCTCTACTTGAAATGAAATTTCCTTTTCTTTCCTGTTTGTTTAGTTAAGGGAAGAGAGACTGGTAGGAAAGGGTATTTTTCTAATTCCACCTGATGGTTCCTATTTGCTATGGAGGGGTTGTGTGCTTTTCAGGCTCACAGAGGAGTAGTTAGAGCTCATTTGTTGATGCTCATCAGGCTTGTTGTGAATGAAAAGCAGTGTGTTCTGTGGTGATTATTACTCTGATATGACTGGAACTTCATTTTCAGTGCTGGGCTCTAAGGAAATTAGCTGAGGTGCCCTCATTAACCTAATGGGCAGTGCACGGTCAGTTCTACTTACTGACATTCCTCCAACAAATCCTCCTGAAAGGATGGAAATTTCAAAATATACTATGAATTAGGAAAATGATTGGAAGGGTGATTATGGTTGCCCTTCTCTATCATTACCCATTTAGCCCCCTGCATGGGACAGCATTTGCAAACCAAAAGCAGAAGATGCAGACAATCTGGATGGAGTCTTGATGAAAGCTGGAATCCTGGAGATGGTGGTTGGGATTTAGGAGGCCCCATTTAAAACCAAGCGGTCATTCCATTGGTGCAAATGTGTGGTGCACTGATGCATTTTTATACTGAGTTCTTGCTTAAAAAAAAAAATCCTGAATCTCAGATCCAAGTTTCATGGACTCTGAATCCAGAATGTCCTACTTCCTGTATCAGGAAACTTTGGGAAGTTTACTTAACCTCTAGGAACTCCTTGTCTGTAAAACAAGGGTATCCTTAAAAGAAAAGGTTGTTATGGGAATTAGTGAGCTAGTACAGTGCCTGGTACATGGCGAGTTCCCTGTAACTGTCAGTAATAGCACCTGTAGTAATAGGATTGTAAGAGTGGTAATGATGGCGGTAACTTACCCATTCACCAAATATTCAACAACTTTTATTCGATTCCAGCTGTGAGCCAGGCACAGTGCCAGGCACTGGTAATAAAAAAAGAGAAAATAACCCTGCCTTCAAGGAGCCTACATCAGTGCACTGCTCATTCAGTCCTTGTGCATCTATTCACCTGATGTGCACCTACTGAGCACCTACTCTAAGCAACATTGTGCTAAGCACTGGAGAATTTACACACATGCACACACACCAGAGAACAATCTCTGCTCACAAGGAACTCATAATCACTTCAGTTATTTGCCCATTAATTTGACCTGCATAGACTGAGCACTTTCTCTGTCTCAGGAACTGTACTAGGCAAATCATGTTGCAGAAAACTTCTGGGCTATTCATTTTCAGAAAGCCACATTTTACATTTGTGAACAACCACCTACTAACTTCAGCCAAGCCACATCCCCTCCTTCAGCCTCACTTTCTACATCTGTATGTCGGTACTGGTCTCTTCTCCAGGTATTTCACAAAATCTTTGTGAATGTTCTTCTGATTTACAAATGACCCATGTGATGACAGTATTTATTAACCCTGAGATGCTGATGTCAGTGTGAATAATCTGTTGGAACAAACTGAGGATTCAGGAGAGCGAGACCAGATGTTATACAAATGATTCAGAGCACTGAGGAGTCATTCCCCGCTGTGGGATGGTATCAGTGGTATGATGCTGCTGCTGGTGGTGGTGGCGGTGGTGGTGATGGAGATGGAGATCCTGATGCTGGTGGTGGTGATGCTGATGCTGATGGTGGTGGTGACGGTGATGGAGGTGCTGATGGTGGTGGTGGTGATGCTGCTGCTGATGGTGGTGGTGGTGGTGATGGTCATGGAGATGGTAATGCTGATGGTGGTGGTGATGGTAGTTGATGATGATGGTGGTGATGCTGTTGGAGATGGTGATGTTGATGGTGGTGGTGGTAATGGTGATGGAGATGGTGATGCTGATGCTGGTGGTGGTGACTGTGATGATGGTGATGGAGACGGTGATGGTGATGGTGGTGGTGGTGATGGTAATGGATATGGTAATGCTGATGGTGGTGGTGATGGTGATGGAGATGGTGATACTGGAGGTGGTGGTGGTGATGGTGATGATGATTATGTCATCATCATCATGATAGCAGTGATAACATCCTGATTATACAGCACCAGAACGTAATATTTAAAGTGAAAGTGTTAAAATCAAAGGGATACAAATGCAAACTTGTCTGTATCACTTTCTAGCTATGAGGCTTGGATACGTTAATTCATTCTTCTGAGCCCCAGTGTCCACATAAGTAAAATGGAGATGATAATCAGAACTACTTCACAGGGTTGTTTGTAAAGGTTAAACTATATAACTGGATGCACATTGCTTACCACTCTTCCTGGCACACATGACTTGGTAATTGGTGTGAATTAGCTGTCCATATTATTATGGATATTATTATCCATACTATTGCTGTAGCAATCTATTGGTGTAGAAATAACAGAGATTATCACTCCTCACAAGATAGAAAAACATGGTGTGAAAATCGAGTCTAGAAAGAGCACATTAAAGAGTATTCATCATCCAGTGCAAAAATGCACCGCATATAAATATATCAGGGAAATGAAATACAAATGGCTCAACTACGGTGAACATAGAAATGTACTGATTGGAAATATAGTGCAGAAAAGGAACAGAGAGACTTAACTCCACCCAGTACAGAACTGTTGGCACAGAAACATAGCAGTGAAAAACAAAAAATTTTTAGTGCAAAATTTATTTCAGTCCTGCTTTGCATGACGTAACATTTCTACACCTATTCCACTTACTAAAGAACCAAAAAGAGCTCCCCCGATTCTACTTTACACATTACAATAACCTCACATTGTAATATCTGGGGGGGGTTCTTTTATTTTTGAAGACCGCTGATTAGGGAGACACAAAGGAAATGTTTCACAGAGTGCTGTTAAAACATAAAGAAGAAATGGATCACCTCTGCTTACTCAAATTATGACATGTGTTCTAGGAGCAGGAAAAAAAATCTTTCGGTATCTCAGAGGCTCAACGTTTCAAATGAAACTCAGACCTATGGAATATAGATGTGAAAGCTGACCGTTCTGGCCCTCACTGCCGCTGTGTTTATCAGAAAGTTACTTTACTAGAACTGAGCCTTTCTGGAAATCACGACGATCTGCAGTCTCGGTCCCTTCATTATTATTCTTTTGCCAGATCACTGTACCTTCATTATGGTATTTTTCTTAACAGAAAGGATATTTTGAGATATTAATTCATGTTGTTTTTCCCATGTATCCTGAAGCTGGCATGCTTTTTTCCTCCTATTCAGGTAGAATAACCATCTAAAACTCCCAGCATTCATGGGAACAAATTATTTAGCCTGGAGAATACAGAGTCAAATTCTTGGCTTTTAACTCTAAATAAAGGTGCTTGAAATATATAATAAAGGAATAAGCTTGAAAAATAGGCTCACAAGATGATCACAGGACCCCTGGAAAGGGAGAGGGCCTGAAAGGTCATGCATTATGTCTTATATGTTCAAGGATATCTTTGTTTTCTCATTTTTTAAGCTGGAAATAAAACCCTCTCTTTCTTTTAACATAGTAAAAGTGTCAGCTCTTTCGGTTTCTTGCATCTAATGTTGCTTTTGAGATGTAAGACATTCATTTATTTCCCGTTCTTTTGCATGTGATCTGCTTTTTCTCTTTGAAACCTTTCGGAGTTTCCCTTGTAATCTTCTAAATGTCACCTTTTTGTGAAAGTGTGTGTATGCGTTCTCTAACCTGTAGCACACCTCTGCCCTTTAAAACTGAGAAATTCTCAGCTAGTATTTCTTGTGTTACTGTTTCTCTTTCCTGAAATTCCCGTCTTAAAGATGTTGAAATCCTACCTCAACCCTGTGTATCTGTTAGCTACCTTGTTATGTTTTCTCTTTATTCCTCTTGGGTGATTTCCAGGAGAGGTCCTTAGCCTGGTCTTTCAGAACAATAATTAGTCTTTCCATATGTTCCTTTTTTCTACCCACATACTGATGCTTTTATTTCAACTATATATTTTCCAGGCCAGTATGCCCTGACTTTTTCTTCCTTTATCACTCTTGTCTCTACTTTTTGTTACAAATATCTTCCTTTATCTCTTTGAAAACACTTCAAGTGCCTATTCTGCCTGACCATCCCTTCTGCCTGCTTTGTCTAGGTTCTCCACTCTGCTGTCTTCCCTTTGTTGAAGCGGTACCACTCCTGCATCTCAGGATGTTCTGTGAACTCACAGTCCTCTGACAGAAATTGGAATGCGGAGGAAGACAAACAACTCCCTCTTTCCTATCCCTCTCCCCCGATGACTGTGCCTCACCAGGACTCACCGGGACTCACCCTGTGCCTCTGAACAGGGTCCTGGTCTTTTCAAGATGGTGATGGGGTGCAGAGTGGGAAATGACTTGAGAAGGCCAACTAGTCTACCTGCACATGCTCTTAGGTCCTCCTCACTTAATGACATCTTTGACCCCCTGGCTATTTCCCTGTCACCCCAGCCAGGGTGTGTCCCCTGCTGCTCCCTATCATCCATTAGCAATCTTGATGCAAAAAAAAGGCAGCATACGTAAAATGGAAATCCCGTCCAGCCCCCTCTGAATCAGCCAGTCTCTTCTCCTCTGTGACACTCTCTCTCCCAGCACAAGAACCAGCACTGTTCAATCTCCCCTGAGGCTTTCCCATGGATGCAAGCTCACTACTCAGATCCATCACCCTCACTATCAGTCTTTGTGGTGTCTCAGGTTTGGGTGATGGGGAAACAGCCAGCAACCTCTAATTTGATCACCTTGACAACACTAGAAATTTTCCTAACATTTGCACATTTTTTATGTACTATTATTTTGTAGTCACTATGTGGGGAAGTCTAGGCCACGTGAGTTGCACTAAGGAATGTTTAAATGAGAAAAGAGATCTTAGTAATGGGAAAGGTTAGTAGTCCTTGCTTGACTTATCCCTCAGTGGATTCGAGTTATTCTCCAAGTCTTGGGGGTTTGTCAAAGACCCAAGGGATAGCGCATGGATGTTTAATGTTTCAAAATCCCTTTCCTATTTCAGCCACCTGTCCTGCATATAGCTACTTTACATATGGGAGTTTCAGGTAAGGTTTAGGGGAATAAAATATTAGAAGGATAAAAACAAGATCTGAAAATCACAATCATATAGTTTCTGTAGTTTACAAAGTACTTTCATAGATAACATGTTTTCCTCTAGACACTTCGGAGAATGGCTGTAATTTTACTATAATGAACATCATTTTACAAGGGTGATTCTTACAAGGTCACATGCCTAGCAGGTAGCAGAGCTCAGATCAACAGTCAGCTTTATTTAAGTGTGATTTTCTTTTCTATATCAAAGGTAGGCAAACTTTTCTGCATAGGGCCAGGTAATAAATATTTTAAGTTTGTATGCCATATAGTCTTTGTTACAACTACTAAACTCTGTGGTTATAATGCAAAAGCAGCCAGAGACAATACATACATAAATAAACATAGCTATGTTTCAGTAAAACTTTACTTATGGACATTGAAATTTGAATATTGATTAATTTTCATGTGTCACAAAACATCATTCTTCTTTGGATTTATTTAGAAATGTAGACTCTTAACTGTTAGCTTGCAGACTGTACAAAAAACAAGCAGTGGGCCAGATTTGGCTAATGGGTCATTGTTCACCAACTCTTGACCTTTCTGATGTGTAGCAGGACCAGAAGTAACAATAATGAATATGGACAAGGCAGCCCTCTGACAAGCTAGGTTCTCAATCAAGCCCATGGCATGGTTACACGATCCTGGATGGGAAAATTAGGATCAAGAAACCAAGTTGGAAAACCAGATGCCCCAAGGCAAATGGGGACTGCGGCGGTAGCTCTTTAAAGTGTGTTTACAATATCTCTATTTTTAAGAATTATTAGCTCTTCACATTATCTCATGTGCTTACTCCTATCCTCTTCATGCAGATGGAGAAATAGAACATGTTCTAGTCACAAAAATAGTGTCTGTGATTAGGTTGGACCTGGATGAAACGAGAGCTCCTGTGTTTGTCCACACTGCCACACACAGGATGCTAAAGAACGAAAAAGAGTAATGGACACGACTTAGTGAGAAATTGGCATATTTTAGGAGATCTCTATCACAATCTCTCTAAGATTCACAACTTGGCAGGAAAATAGCAATGAATTCCAGCTTAAAGCCTGAAATCACTGAAAAATGCCCTCTCGGTTATTTTTAAGAAAAGTGAATTTCCTGTATCAAATGCTTAGAAAGCCTAGAAAGCCATTCACAATTAGTATTTCACATCTCTGGACCCAGGGTTGAATAATACTATCTATAGGGAAGCTATGAGGAGGGACAAGCCATCTTCAGATAAAAAGAATAATATTACCTTTTCAACAAAAGGAAACAAAATGCAATTAGAAATGGTAGCGTTCATTTTTGTTTCACTCTTTTCTTTAACAGGAAATGGGACACAGATCTTTTGTTCTCATTCCTGACATCAACAATGCCATATTCAAAACAAGAGAGCCATTTCTTTTAGTAGGCAATTCACTATGCATTCTAAAATAAGCTTTACTACACATATTTTAGATCTAGGTCAATCTTGCTCCCCAAGGTGTTAGTTGACATCTTATTAATTGACAGAAAGACACAATGCAAACTTTGTTGTACTCTAAAAGTACAGAAATTCATTTGACCCACAGTGTTTAGAAGAGGGCCCATGGCTAGTGAGCAGGTCTGAATCCAGACCACGACTTCAAATCCATGTTGCTTTTTGGTACCAAGAAAGAATAATATTAAAATACTAACCACAGCTTCCTTAATGACAGATAGGCAGCCAAATACATATTTACATATTTCTGTTTAGTTTCTACTAGTCTTCTACTAGGTACAGAGATTAGGACATGGCTGTGTTGGGAATAGAATTGCTGATATTATTAACTGATCTTTTGATATCAAGTATGTGAGAAAGAATAAAATCGTGCAATTTGATTTTTTTCTACCCAACATCCTTGATCAGAATAGTAGGATGCTAGTTCTGCAGGGAAGGCTAGCTCAGCCCTTCTTTGCTTTTCCCTCTACGGAGGGTATTAATTTATCAGCCTCCGAAGATATTAATTGGACTGAGTTTAGTACATGGGCACAGGGTTCTCATCTTCCTCTGCCGTCCATGAGGAAGGCACAATAAATTTGTATGCGGCTTCCATCCTGATGCTGAATGCCAGCCATCTTCCTCTCTCTTTCTTAAGTCTGTGCTTCAGAAATGACAAGCAGACAGAAGACCTGACCATCTAAAGCACTGTTGATTGAACTACCTTTCTTCTGTTTCATCCTTCTCCGAGAGGGACAGAAGTGCCCCGAGTCTACCTTCCCTATACTCCTATACTGTCGCTATTCGATTTTCTCTCTCCATGAGACTGGCTGGAAAATGGTAAAAATCCTGAGACACAGGTTACAGCTAAGAAAGAGTGAAGACCCCACTAGACTTTTCATCCAAGCTATATATTTTGTGCCAAGCTTCCAGAATTCTAAAACGGTGGAACTTTCTGTTCCCCATCCCCCATCTATCTCTGTGTGCTGAGTGTACACCTCCCTTAGGAATGTCACAGGTAGAATAAATAAATATGCTGTAAGGTAGGATTCCAGAATTTCTGGTCCTCAGATAATAATATTAATATAGTAATTAATACTACCAAATGTTGTTAAGAAGACTTTGTCTAATTGAGAGAGGAATTCGATCAGATGAAAAGGTGATAGATTACATAAGCAATAAGGGTCTGGCATTTGAAGATGAGTTTCCTTTTCCTCAAGTATCTTTTTTGAGTTAAGTCCACCTAAAACTCATTGCCTCCACATCCGCTAAAGAAAATCTATTGAATGTGGTCTAGGAAATCTGCGTACTGGAATGATAACCATAAATGTGTTAAAACTGTCCTTAATTTTTTTTTCTTATTTTAAAATCTTGGCCCACTAAACCCACATAATAAGGATGCAAGGCAGTAAGAGATCGGAAAATGCTTTGAAAACTGAGAAATGATACAAATCAGAGGAGATTTTAAAACAATGAAAATGTTGTATTATGCAACCCGAGTTGCTATAAGTTTAACAAATAAGAGTTTCAGTATAAAAGGAAATGTGGAATGTTAATTCCATCTCCTCCTCTAATAGGAGAATTTCTAGCTTCTTATTCATCTTTCTCTGTGCTCCCACTACTGGGCATTTTAAATCTACTTAATTTTTGCGTTGAGGATGTTGTTAAATTATCTGGAACATGGTTCTTTCAACATGGACTGAGCGGCAGTGTCTCCAAATTGTTTCGTTCTTGATATGCTTTGTTTTCCTCCTAAGTGGGGCAGAGGACTGTGTGACCTAATAAAGGAAAAGAGATGACAGGCCGTGGAAACGCTGCTGACTCACAGGGGGTGCCGGCTGCTGGGGGGGAAAGACCTTTCTCCCCACGCCAAGGAGGAGAATCGACTCTGATTCTCTACCACCAAGTCCAAATAATAGAGCGGTTGAATACCAGTTGGATCAGAAACAGACTTTGTTCCTAAAAGTTAAACTCGTACTATTGAAGAAACACTTTTGAATGTGCACACTGTTTTTCTTGCTTCAACCCAGTGGGAACTTCGCAGATGTTCAAAAATCTCGTGTAACACTCCAGTTCTTCCCTAAAATAGGCACAGTGCTGTTTCGTATAAAACAACTGCCATCAACTGTACTACATGGTAGTCCTTTCCTCATGCACCTGACCTTGAAGTGAACTCACCAGGGCTATGGGCTGAATTTGCCCCCCTCCCACCCAGACTCAAATTCATATGGTGAAGCCTTAACCCCTAATGGGATTGCAGCTGGATGAGGTCATGGGGCAGGATCGGATCCAATAGGATCCATGTTCTTATAAGAGGAAGCTACACCAGATCTCTCCGTCTATCTCTCTCTCCCCACATGCATGCCTAGAGGAAAGCCACTATGAGGACCCCAGGAGAAGGTGTCGGGCCTCCCTAGAAACCCACCCTGCTGGCACCCTGATCTTGGACTTCCAGCCTCCAGAGCTGCGAGGAAAGAAATGCCTTTTGTGTGGGCCTCCCCGCCCGTGGCATCTCGTCACGGGGTCCAAGCTGGCCGAGACACCATCGCTGGCTCAGGTAACTAACTCACCGACCTCCTGGTGGGTCGTGGGCAGCACAAGGAGCTGTCTGGCTACCAAGGAAGAGGGCGAGCCTTCCAGGGAGAGGCCGTGTGAGCCCGGGAAGCTCAGGGCACAGGCACCGGGAACAGTAACGTGCTCACGGTGATGGGCTAATGTTAGGGAGCACTGAGACACTTTGAGGAAAAAAATGAATAACAATGACTTTTTTCTTACTTACTGCTTCCTCTAAAGGCCTCCTTGTCACGGAGCCTTACGGTTTAAGGCTTATTTTAAAGCTGCAGTAAACACTGAGGGATTGACGGTTAAAGGGGCCTGATGATCTTCTAACTATGCAACAAAAAATCATTTTACTTGTATTAAATTATCTTAGATTTCTGCCTTTTCTCCTGCGTTCATCTACCCCCCCTTCTATTATCCACCGAGACTGATATTTATCGCATGTGAAGAAACTATGACACCGGAGATCTTAAAACCCTGCAGTAGCTCTCGGTGGATTAAACCCTTTTCACAGTCTGGCCATTATTTACCTTCCCAACCTCAATCTCTTCCTTTTGTCAGAAAGAACCAGAGCTAGACACTCGTAGGTTAAGATTGATTTTATTCAAAAACCAGTGCAATAGGGGACAAGAGACTTCAGTATAGAACTGAGCTCAGTCTTGAATACAACAAGGAGAAGTGTGATTCACAGCCAAGCAGCAGGCTGTGCAGAGGAATGGTCAGTGGATGGAAAACTAGTAAGCAGAGACACCAAGGGTAGGGGCATTTTTGTTTAAAACCACCTAGGATTCTTGCTGAAGGCAGGCCAGGGGATCAGCTATCCAGGGAGGAGAGGAGAGACTGGATCAGGTACTGAGGGTGATCAGACATCATGAGTGGGAATTTTCTCACCAAACTAACTTAGCAAGATTCTCACTACAGCTGGGCTATGCAGACCCAGCAAGGACAGGGCCAAGGTCAAGGCCTAGTCAGGAAGAAAACTCAGAAGAGCTGGACTAAAGTTTGGTCAAGGAGAGTTTGTCACCCTTCTCCTGTCAAAACCTACGTTCCAGATTTTTTCATCCGTTTTCCAGTCTCATTGAACCAATGGTTCTGCTCCCTCTTCTTCCAGACCTTGACTTACAGCAACCTCTGGGCCTGGCCACGTTCCTCCCCGTCCTTCTTACTCGTGATATTCCTTCAGGCCTCAGGTTAGGCACAGTGTGCCCGGGATGTCTTCTGATGCCAGCAGGTCTCTGCCCGCAACCTCGTCCGAGCAGCTGCACTTCCTGCCCTCGGCTCTGATGACCTATTTCTGCAATGCTATGAACTCCAGGGCTCTGTCTTGTTCTCTATTGTGTTCCTGGCATCCAACCCTAGGCCTGGCACACAGGAGGCATTCGATTCATACTTGTCAAATAAAGGGACAATAGGACCATGAGTCTTACTTTCTGTAAATCCCCATGTGGGGGACCAAACATCAGAATCAACAGGTGTTCGCATGGAAGCAGGTCCTACTTTGGGACGTGGGAAGGCCTCTCGCAGGCGTCAGGATGAACACTCCCAGGGAGGGACTATAGGCTGAGGAGGGGCCACTCTTACCATTTTGTCAGGGTCCAGGAAGCTGGGAGGACCTGCCTCACCGGTGACCTAGGGAAACAGGTCAACCTACTAAACAGAAAAGAACACGGAGAACTGCTCCCTCTGAGGGCCTTTCATCCGGGAGACTGTGCGCTGGGAAAAAGGAAATAAGCAGACCTTTGGGGGCCTGCTGGACACAGGCTCTGAGCTGACACCAATTCCAGGAGACCCCAAATATCACTGTAGTCTAGCCATCAAAATAAGGAGCTTATGGAGGCCAGGTAGTCAATGGGGTTTAGCTCAAGTCCCTCTCGCAGTGGACCTAGAGGGTCTCCAAACCCACCCTGTGGCTGTTTACCAAGTTCTGGAATGTATGATTGGAACAGGTATATGCAGAAGCCGACAGGATCCCCACAGGGCTCCAGGGAGAGGCTCACTGACTCCTCTCTTATAAGAAGGGAACCCAGGGAGATGACCACTTTTTGCAGGTAGAAGTCCAACAGCCCCCCACCTTTAATCCCTTTACGGGTTTGGTCAATGATGGGCATATATACAGATCAAGAGTTAACTGAGAATAAAATATGATCTTAATCTGTCTGTGTAACCACACAAAATGCCGCATTCAAGGGGAAAGAAAGGTGAATTAGACGGTATGTATGGGGCCAAAAGGCCTAAGTTCCCACGCTCATGGGTGAGAATCTGCTGAGAAAGACGACAGAGGCCCTCCATCCACCCTGCTACAGGGTGTCAAAGACTCGCAGGCCCTGCCGAGTATGCTTCCCCACCAAGCACAAAAAGACAAGACCAGTATTTTCTAACACAGGAAAAAAAGAGGCGAGGCAGTGCACACCACCAATCAGCTCGTACTTACAACACAGTGGTCACACACACAAGTAACGCCTGGTCCAAAATATGCTTACAATTAGTACGGAAAATTGCTATAGATACTCTCATAGCAAGATGTGAGTATATATACATTTCAAGGTCAATAGGGACACTAATAAAATGTAAGTATGTTTTTCCACAGTGAAAAGAGACATTTGAGGTAGTATACTAGCCCATCACACCCTCATCCTTCTAGTACATCCCTGACAGCCATTGTGTGACTACCTTCACTGATGGAGAATTTACTACACCCAGAAGCATCTTACTCCTTTTGCAGACTGTTCTTATTATCATTAATGGGAAGCAGTCCCTTGTAACTCCTTCCTTCAGTGTCTGTTTCATTCTAACACCTGCTACTCAGAGTGTGGTCTACAGACCAGCAATGGCAAATTCTAACTACCTGTTAGAAATGCAGAATCTCAGGCCACTCCCATAACAATGGTATTTTAGCATCTATATTTTAACAAAGTCCCTAAAAATCTGTACACACATTAAAGTTGGAGAAGCATTAATCTATAACTATAAAATGAAAGTCTAATGCAGTCTCACAAAAATTAACTCTTAGGACTTCACAAGGGCGTTTTATCTACATAGAGGAAAAAAGACAGGCTCAGCAAAAGAAAAAAGAATAAATCTACAAATTTTTACCCATAGCAACAAAATAATTTCTGGACATTTGATACTATACTGTAATCCATTAGCTAGACTAACAAGCTCTGGTAGGCAAAACTCAATTGTTTTAATTTTAATGCTGCTGTATGAGTGTAGGTAAGCTAAATTTGCCCAGTAAAATTATCTTTAATGTAAAAATAAGTTTGAGATGGGCATACTCACTTAAAGTAAATTGGCTGAATACTGTTCAGTTTTACCCAGCTGTGTCCAGCTCATCAGGATGGTGGAGATCAGATACACTATATTCTCTTGAGGTTCTTGATTAAGTCAGAAAGTACAAGATGATCTATTCTAAACTCTGACCCAACAACAAAGACAAGAAGGAAGAAATTTGCTAGCAGACTGAGTCTAACAGACAGATAACAAGAGAATCTACAAAAGCAGCGATGGAAGAGACTTTAGAAATTAGCTAGTTCAACCTTCACAACCACTACAACTGAGAATCATGGAGATGACACGAAATGCCCCAAGTCAGATACAAAAGGAACCTTGGCAATTTCCCTAACCTGGAAAACTGGATGATTTTTTAAAATCACAAATATTTTACTTTCAACAAAACATAAACTTGTAATAGAATTTCTGGGTTATATAAGTTCAGGTTTAAAATTTTTAAGAAATCGTCAAACTGTTTTCCAAAGTGGCTGTCTCACTTTACATTCTCATCACCAATGTGTTTGGTTTCAATGTATCTACATTCTTGCCAGATCTTGGTATTATTTGTTTTTATGGACAGAAAAACCTGAAATATGAAAAATTAAGATCAAGATAAATAATCAAGAAGCCTGAACCTAGAGGAATATAAACAATTCAGCATATCTAATAGAATTGAATTTTTAAAAAGCTATGTTAGTAGTATCTTCTTAGAAAATTGAAGATATATCACATTCATCATATAAGAATTGGAACTATGTAAAAGCAACACACAGAGAATAAGAAAAAGCTCTTAACATTTAAAAATATATATTGTAGGAAAGGAAAGTTGGTAAAAATATCTGAAGACATATAGAAACTTTTCAAGACCTACTCTGAAAAGGCAAAGATATGGATAATGTGAGGAGAAAATCAAGCAATACAGATTCCCAATACAGGAATTCCACATATATACTCAAAAGAATAACAGAAGGAAAGGTCTGAATTACAGTGGAGAGGAAAGAAATATAAAATGAATAATAAAAGATAATTTTGTAGAGCTAAAATAAAGAGAGATGCACTTTTTTCCATTGAAAGTACTTCTAATATTCTAATATGAAGAATGAAAAGAACCCTTATCTAGGTAGGTCATGAGAATTTTCACAATATCAAGGATACAAAGGTCAGAGAAAAGAAAGAAAAAAAATACAAGAAAGAAAATACAAAGCCTATGAAATACATGAGTCAGAATGGCATACTCACCAGAAGCATGTATTCTATAAATTAATGACGAAATTATTTTAAATCTAGAAATCTATTCCCTGATAGACATGTTTTCAGACACTCAGTTTGCTTCACAGGCTCCTTTTCTTGGAAAACTACCTAAGAACATTCTCCAACCAAATGATAAAGCAAACCAAAAAGAGTAATATGTGAGATCTAAGAATTAGTAGGTCCAATACAGTTGAGGACGTGGGACCACCTGCAATCCCTCTGTGCAAGAAGACAGAAACAGTTTAGAGAAAGAAAGTGGAGGTTCCAAGAGGCAGGTTCCCTGAGAAAAAAGGAAATTCTATAAACTACAGAGAATGGCAGGTTTTCCCCCTCAAAATTTTTGTAGCTTTTAATTTTGCTATTTGTTATTATTCCAAACATATCTCACTATCTCTCCTCTCTTTCCCATTTTCTCTCACATACATTCTCACTGATGGGATGAGAAATAGAGGTTTTATTGCCACACTTGATGAACTAAATTAGTGGAGAAAAGCAGTTGAAGATGATGTCATACATGTGAACTATAAAAGTAATAATAGTAACAACCACCACCACCATTTTTTAAGCAATTTCCATGTACCAATCACCATCTACACACTTACTGCATATTAACTCACTTAATTTTCCAAACAGTTCTATGACAGAGATTATATTTTCCCCTTATTACCTACTTTCAGAAAGGGTATAAAGAAAAGGATATTATGATTTTGGAGGTTAAAATGACAACAAAATTTTGTATCTTAAAAATATCTTTAAGTCTTTTTACATCGATTCTTTTTGACCCAATACTTCCACATCTAGGGCTTTACACGAAGGAAATAATTATTATCTGATATGTGGTAGGATGTGTGTACAGAGATCTTTAAAGTTGTAAAGAAAACAAAACAAGCAAAAAACTGGAAACGATCTAAATTTCCAACAATTTCATTTGTTTAAATAAATCCTGTTAAATAAATTACAGACTACCAACGTGATGAATCATTTTGCAGTTGTTCCAATGAGGTTGTAAGAATTGTTTGTTGCCACAGTATTAATAATACATTAAGACAATTCAAGGTTCCTAAAAAATACAAAAAATTGGATACTATTTAGGGTGATATGTAACAGCTTGGAATTATGAGTCATTTTTGTTTTCCTCTTTTGACTACTATATTTTCTATTTTTTAAAATAAAACTTGAGCACTTTTTACTTTTGCACTAAAAATAGTTATAGGAGAGTTATTCATTTAATAAATACTGTAGCACAGGAGCTCAGCTCCGGGCAGGTTCATGCTGGATTTGGAAAGACAAAAACGACATGGCTACAGGGTTCATACCCAGCTTCATTCTCAAGGCGGCTGATAGAGCACTGAAATCATGTCTGCTTGCATCTGCCTGCACCAAGTCTGTGATCCACAATCCACACAGAGCACCAGGCTGAGGTCCTTATATAGCAGCACAGACAATAGTGACCTCCTGCCAATAGTTACCTGAGTTTGCACGTGCTCAATAGACAGGCATGAGCTCATGTTACAGGTGCCTGTGAGGAGTCATGGGACAGCATAGCATGTGCCAAATGGGCGAGAAGGTCAGGGTCAGGTGAGCATCCTAGCCATGGGAACTCCATTTTCCCTACAAATACATATCAAGAGTCTCATATATTCCAGTTCATGTGCAAAGTTCTAATAGTGATTTTATGAATCGGTACCATGTCTCCTCCTCCAGGATCTTCCTTAAGTCTAGAAGAACTTTGCAGAAACCAATATGAAGACCTGAAATGGGAGTGAAAGTCTCATGTATAGACATAGAAGATGGAGGTCTTGGTGTCCTAATTACTTTATGTACAAGGTATATAAGGGTTGATTGGCTACAAGTGTTGCATGAATCCATAATCCAACATGGTTTCTAAAATCCTAATGCTCTTGGAAGATACATATCTAGAAGGTTGGTATCCAGTTCAAGGGCTATGATGGTTTGGTGGTTTTGAGCAGGGGCCAGACTCAAACTACAGGACCCTGTTTAGTTCTGGGGAACAGAATTTCAGAAGGACATTAGCCAAGTGGGGTGTCTTTGCAGATGCAGCTGAGCACTGGTTGGGCTGTAAGAGGAATGACTGAAGCAACCTGGGAGATTCAGCCAGCAGAAGGCCTTCCATTCCATGAGCAGGACACACCCATCTCTCCATCATCTCTAGTTAAGTAAACAGCGGATGGAGAAGGAAGCACGCCTCTTATTCAACCCCATCGCCTCCTCTGAGAGAGATCTTCACTTTGTGGGAAACACACAATGATTTCTCACATTAACATGCTTGTAGTTTCATGCAAATCAACTCAGTGAATAGTTACTGGTGACTCACTTTGAGCCAGATAACCTACGAGGGGATATGCACCAAATATAAAATTTAATTCTCACAATAATCTTGTGATTTTGGAATTACTATATCCATTTTGGTTATTAAACTGAGACACCCAGAGATTAGTAGTGGTGCAACCAGCTTTTAGACGCAGATTGGAGGCTCCTGGTCTGTGATGATTGTACTATGCCGCACCTTTTTCACTGTGAACTGTGCAGAATGGAATGATAAGGAAAAGCCAGCCCCTGCCCCACAGAATCATGTGCTCTGAACTCTGCTGTAAGATGCTTTGCTGGAGGGAAGGTGCTGGCTTTGAGGGGCTCTTCACCTCATCTGTTCTCACGGGCAACTCTTAACCTGAGACCCACTTTTCAGCATTGTCTTGCAGACGCATTATGCCCTCTTCCACGGTCTTCTCGAGGACAAGGACAGTGGCTTCTACACCAATATCACTTCTAATAAAACTGTACCTAAAACACCCCTTCCCCAGCAGCTCTCTCTCCTAATCTCCCTGCTTATTTCCTTTATAAGTCAGTGACAACCCAGCACATCCCCGACACACCTTTTCTCTCTGAGTTTTGGTTTCCTAGTGAGTAAGATTGAAATAACAGCACCTGTCTTACCTCTCCCAGAGGCTGGTGAACTTCCAACTGCCTCACAATTCCCCAGAAAGCTAATACAAATACAGATTCTATGGTTCTAAAATCCCAGAGATTCTGACTCAGTAGGTCTTAATTAAGACTCCTGTTCATACAGCTCCCCAGGTGACTGTCATGGGCAGCCAGGTTTGGGAAGTCTTGTCTCTCTCATAGGACTATGGTGGCATGAAATCAGACATCATGCAATCATGAAAGTGCCTGGGGCATCACAAAATACAGAACTGATCGCCATTTTATTACTGTTATAATTATTTGTTGTAATGAGATGCTGCGCATGCACATGCCTCGCCCAGGGCCTGGCACATGTTCCGCTTGGTCCAGGCTGACACCTGGTGGGAGCGTAAAAATGACTTAGTGATTGTCTGTTCGACAGCATGTGTTATTTTCACTGTGGCTGATTACAAAAAATAAAACAGCCTTTTACATGGCAGATGAGACAAGTTTAACATGCTAAGTGTGAAATTCTAAGGAAAATACCAAATCACACTATGACGATATGGTGCCGATGGCCTCTCAGACAGAGATGCAAGTCAGTCGCTCTTCCTAGAAGGATTTCTCAAGCTGAGGAAGAGCATGTCTGTTCTGAGGCTTGCTGGAGCCAAGGGGATGCTGGCCAGTGGGATCTGGGCCTGCTGCCGGCCTAACCCAGTCAGGATTCTTCGGAATTGATAAGCCTGGTTTGCCAAGAGGCCTGTCTGTCTGGGTTTCTTTATAAAACATTATAAGGTATGATTTCTTTTATTCTTTCTCGGCTGACTAGTATTTTTGCTTAGGAAGAATGTTTTTAAGACAAAGTTGGGGTGGGGGTGTGGACTGACTCAATCTCAGGATAGAGATTTTATGTCATGTGCTTTAAAAAAGATGAATGATATAAAATGCACCCTATCAAAAACAGTGCTTCACTAAAAGGCATTAAGAAATAATGAGATGGCAATAACACCATTTTGTATAAGATATTGTACAATATATTTTAAAGGAAAAAAAAGAAATCACACAGCGAAATGCTGGGTTGGCCTGGGTGACCTTCTGCAGCAGGAACCTCCTCTGCAGCAAGGGTCTGATCTTGCACCTCATGACCCTTGTGAACCTCTCCCCCTCATTTCCAAGGCCTGGTAGCTACTAACATCTCAGATGGAGAAATACCACGGGTGCCCAACTGCCAACATTGGTGTCAAACAGACCGACTTGAATCCCGCTCTCCCACTTATTAATTGGAACTAGTTTCTTGACATCTCAGTTCTCTAATTTATAAAATGGGATTAAATGATCAAATATATGTAGTGCCTGGCACATGAGTGAGGTTTATTAACCCTTAGACTCTTTATTACCCATTATTTTGACTTTTCCAGTGAACAGAGGTCTTCAATTTTATTTGTTGTGCAACACCTTTGCAGGAAAGAGGACTCATGGTAACCCTTCCCCAGCAGGGTCAGTGACCCCCTCGGCCCCCTGGACACTGCCTGCATGTTTTAGAACAGGAGATAAGGGAAAGCTTAACCTGGAGTAATAATTCATCAGCAGCGGAGTACTCAATCAGCGGAGTAAATATTTCTAGGCTGAGGCATTCCCCAAGGTCTTCGGATTGGACCAGTGTAGTGGACACCATCAATCATATCTAGGTAAGGCAATGTCTGACACACAGATTTTTCTTTAACAGGTTTCCAAAGAAACCTGCATTTGCAATGTCAAGCAAAATTCAAGGAAGGCTTGCATTTGTTTATTCTCAGGTAAAAATCTGAAAATGTGGTTTCTTTGATAACACAGAAACAGGGATTGAGTGAGCACATAAAAACACAGATGTAAGCATTTCTTTTAAGATTTCCTTACAATAAAATTTCCTCCAGTTATGTTTTATGTAACACCTGTTCTACACTACTTCACAGAATTTGTTTTCAAAAGAAGATTCTGTGGTGAAATTAATTTGGGAAATAGTTAAAACACAGTCAAATTTCTGTAGTTTTTCTCAGAGGCTCAGTCCAATGTGCTTTGCAAATCTCTAAGAGTAATTAGAGTATTCAGTGGTCTCCACACTCACCTGGCTTCTGAGCCTTTTACTTTGCAGCTTGTCACTAGGAAACTACGTCCCTAAGAACCTTGCTACTCAAAGTATGACTTTTGAACCAAGAGCTTCAACTTTAGCTGCACCTTGTTGGAAATGCAGATGCCCACCAGCCCCATATCAGTCTTCCTGAAACAGATTATAACAAGAAGCTTGAGTGATTTAGGTAGATATTAAAATTTGAGAAATACTGCTTCCCAGTATTGGAAACACTGGTTACAAATTACAAAGCACGCTTTTCTGATGATCCCATCCAAGTATGCAGACTGAATAATAAGCCTGCTGATGGCCAGAGAGAGAATTCCCCTTGGAAATCATCTACTTGAAAGGTGTTCAAGACATCTTTTAGGAGCAGTAATGTCATGTTACATGGAAGCCCAACATCAGAAGGGGAAAATGAGGAGACCTGCTCTGGCTAAAGCCAGGGATAGGCTCCTTCTCTCCTGACATTTTGGTTCTTCATCTATTAATATTTTTATTGTTTCCTGGACATTTTAATGTTCTACTTGGAGACTCTAGATTCTATTATATTCTTCTGGTTTTATTTGATTATTTGTTTGCTTTGTTTAAATAGGCACTTAATTTGATTAGACTCAAGCTGCAAACTCTAGCACTTGAGTGGTAGCTCAAATTTAGGTTCATTTTTTCTTCTTAGCTAGACTTTGTCCCACACTTGTGTAGTTAGTTCATAAGTCACCCAAGACACTGGGCTTCCCTCTCTGACACCGTCCTTTAAATGACTCTCCCTCACCTTCCTGTCCATGTGGTCACCTGGTCTCTGTGCTCTGGATCTAAGGGCCAGAAAGATGGTGGGTTTCACTGTTGTCGTTTTCAGGGTTTTTTTCTTTATGGTTTCGTGGGATATTTGGCTTTGATTTTGCAGCCTTCCAACATGGCACTGACTTTGACCTGCCTCAAGATAAAAGCAGAAAAGCAGGTTACCCCTCCCTGCCATCCCTTCTCCCCTCTAGAGTCGGCCTGCTTTGTTCCATCTTCAGTAACTCTAGGTCATATTTGCTTTTCTCCCCCACAGTTGACCATAGTTATCTGAGAGAGAACTGTGTCTGGTAGGAGTACTTGGCTGTATGGCCAGCAGAAAGCCCTCCCTCCTTTCCCCCCTCTTTAAATGCTGAAAGCAAGCAAATTCTAGTCTTCTAGTTTAATCAAATAATTACTCAATGATGTATTAAACCACCATTTCATGTGCAGTATGACACTATGGGGTGAGGGGTGGGGAGCAGACAGAAGAAGTTCAAAATATGACAGACACTTCAGTGTTTCAGCTAGTCTGCTAGAGTTGGGTCGGCCCGTATTTCACCTCGGACTGTGGAGGTCGAAGGGGGCAAGTGCTTCTTCCTGGGAGACGGGTGGGCGGGATTCTCTCCCGGGCTCTGCCGTTCCCTGGCTGTGCAGCCTTGAGAACGTCACCTTACCTCGCTGAGACCCTCTTTTCCCATCTGAAATTAAAGCCAGTAATACTAAGTCATCTCTGATTTCCTGCTGGGTCTAATGTTCACTTATTTTACTAAAACAAAGTAGCTAATCCTTGGACCCCAGATGCCTGGAGAGTTGTAATTAGGATTTTTTTATGTTCTTGATTTTTCATGTTCAGGGTTATTAAACACAATGTCGGACTGTGAGGACACCAGGGAGAGGTCTCTCCTGCTCAGCTCTTAATATATAGTACACTGGTTCTTCTTCTAATTGGGGAGGTCACCCTGGAAGACCTCTTAGACTTCCACGGAGTGGGGGCAGAGCAAGCCTGCAGGCCTGGGAGACTGTGTAGACACAGGAGAACAGGTTCTGGCTATAAACCCAAGTTCATTTATGAGGCAACCACAGCTCAGGAATTAACTGCACCTTAATTTAGTTCCTCATGGAGAGTGGGTTTTGAAGTCAGAAATATCAGGGTCTATCTCCTGTGTGTCTTGGGTAACTTCAACTTTCTGAGCGTTCATTTTCTTGGGGGCAAAACGGAAATAATAACCCCTCATTACATAGCAGCTATAGGAGACACAATTAGTAACATATGCAACAAAGCTATTATGCACAATGCTTAATCTGTAGTATTTGATCAATTCATATTAGCATTTCCCCTACCATGAGCGAGGCTCTGGGCAATGATACAAAAGAAGGAACAAAAGAGAGACCTGGCGCACAAAGGTTTACAGTCATTCTTAGAGAAACGGTCCCTCCAGCCTCAGTCAAGCTTTCAGATGACAGCTCAGGAGACCCTGAACCAGAATGACCCACCCAGGCTCATCTCAGAATTCTTAATTCTTGGAAATTTTATAAGATCAGAAATGTTTGTGGTTTTAAGCTGCCAAGTTTAGGAGGAATTTGTTACATAGAAATACATAAGTAATACAGAGACCAGTTGGTGGGGTATTGACTACATTGATCCCTTTCAGCCTGGAATGACCATATTTGTCCACACAGGGATAGATACTGATCCTGGCTACAGCTTTGCATTTCCAGTACCATGATCTCCTAGGGTTTATAGAATTCTTGACCCACAGATACAGAATCCATGCAATAAGGTGTTTGACCAGAGGACCTACTTGAATGCAAAAGAGCTGCAGGAATGGGCCCACGGCTATGGAATCCACTGGTCATGTCACACAGTTTTCCATCCAAATTACCAGAATGGTCTACTGAAAGCAGAGTTGTGGGCCAACATAGCAACAGTACTTTGCAGGGATGGGCTGCCACACTTCAAGATGCAGTATATGCACTAAATCAGAGACTTCTATATGGCACTGTGTCCCAGTGGGAAGGATATGTAGAAATTTTCATCTCTTTCCTTAGGTTTATTCTTAAACTGTTGCTAGTTTTCTCATGATTGTGAGATTATTATAATAATTATTTATCTTTCTGATAAGTAATGGGTCATTTATTACACTGCATCATGATGGTCTGCTTACTCGTCTCCAACAGACTGAATTCCTTGAGAGCACAGACTGGGTCTGTCTTATTCTCCAGTGTATCCTACCTGCTGAGTATGCTACTTGGCACATGACTGGAGTTTAATGTGCCTTTGCTGATTAATCATTCAATAAGATAACAGCTGAAGTATGTACCATCAAAGACTGCTGTTCACCGTGAGAAGGAAAATGTAGCGCCCATATCACCACCAGAATTTTTCCAGCCTTTGGAACCAATCCTTTTGCTATAGGGAGAATTAAGAATTATTAGCTGAACTGAAGTCCAGGCCATGTTCTCTACAAGGCATTTATCTTTGCAAGTAGTAGAAATAGTTCTGAACCTTCTTCTTGGTGACAAGGTGGCTGCTCTGAGCAATGACATTTTAATGTTTGCTCCCCCCTTGACTTTGCTGATGCTTCACTGTAACCTGGAATTCTCTTTGTGAAACCACTGCCCCTTAGCTTCATGTCCACATTCTATTCATTCCTTAAGATTCAGTTAACTGGCCACTGTCACATTAGCCTCAAGAAGCTTTTGTGGTCCTCTGAGCTTCAAGGAAATGCCCACTCTTCTGCAAATGTAGGCAATTATGAAGTATATGCTTACAGTTAGGGTAAATACATATATATACCTGCTAGTTTTCATATGCGCATCAACTATTTTATCTATAATGAAATAGAAAGTCTATCGAGTAAAGTGAAATGAAATGATGTGAAGTGAAATAAAATGAAATACAATGAAGCTGTATGAAGTGAAGGTTGTCAGGAGATCCCTATAACCAGGCCAGTCTATAACCAATATATGGCCAACCCTAAACCGTCTCTGTCCAATCCCCCAAGGATGAACAGTCCACTAAACAGAGATGAAAAGGAACAAACCTATACTGAACATCAGTAATGTGTGAGGCACTGCATCAGGGCTTTTAATTCATAAAAATAAGGATAGTAGTGAGACATCCCAGTGGCCTCTGTTCATTGTATCACATCCATGTGTGAGGCATTTTCCATGTGTCATGTCATGGGATTCTCATCAACTTCATGTGATGGATGACATTCTATAGATGACAAGACTGAGACTTGCCCAACAGAATTCAGCTAATAAATTCCAGTGCTGAGAATCTAATCCAGGTCAGTCCAGTCTTAATCCCCCAAACTCTTCAAGTATTCACTTACACTCTCGCCATTTGGTTAAAAAACTAAAATAGAAATGATTCCAGTGTGTGACAATGGAGCTATTATGCTCTGTCCTGCACTTTGGGGGTAACAGATGCTAAGGGCACATTCATTAGATGTCTCTGTCAGGGTTACCACTGCCTCTGTTACACTCATCACACAGGCTGTAGTGTGAAATACATTGACATGACTCACCAGATACTGATTCCCAAGCATGACCAGACACTCAGGATCCCTGGACATTTGGGAAGCATTCAGTATGGAAGAGAGATGAGAACAAGCAAAAACACTTGGAGAAGAAAACTTAAAAAGCAAAACTGTCATTAATAACTTTGGTTGGTTAGAGAAGCTACTGTACCTCTGACACAGAAAGAGAAAGATAAGATAATTTTTTTTAAAAAAGTAATATCATGAGCTCTTAGAAATTAAAACTATAACTGCAGAAATGATTTAAAAATGCAGTGCAAATGGAGGTTAAAAAGTAAAGTAGAAGTGGAAATGATTCTCCCAGAAAATTAGGCAAAAACACTACAAGAGAGGAAATAGGAAAGAAAGAAAAGATAAAATTAGAAGACCAACCCAGAGATTGCAAGAAAACCAAGAAAATGGAATGGAAGAGAGAACCAGTGAGGTTTGGAATAAATAATGCAAGAGGACTTCCTGGGACTGACGTCTTCAGTTCCCAGCTGGGAAGAGTCCACTACTGCTCCGCACAATGGGGGAGAAAGTCCAGGGGCGCAAAGGCACGTCACTGAAATATTTCAGTACTGTGCCAGGAGGAACCCTATGAGGGCTCCCTCTGTTCCCCTTTCTCCTTGTATAGCTGCCAAACCGGGAATATGATGGATTTGATTCCTTTAATTAGGTTATGTGACTGCATAGTTGACATTAAAATAGGGAGATTATCTCATGATCTAACGTGATCTGACATGAGCCCTGGAAAAGCAGAGTTCTCTCAGGCTGGTTGCAGAAGAAGAGAGGATTGCAAGTGCAGGGAGGACTCTGAGCTTCAGGGTGGAAGGAGTTGCATGTCACAAAATGTGGGCAGCCCCCAGCTGACAGCCAGCAAGGAAATTCCTAAACAGCAAGAAACCCAATTCCCAAGAATGAGTTTGGAAGATATTTTTTTTCCCACAGACTCTGCAGACAAGAACTCAGCCAGACTGACACTTAGATTTCAGCCTTGTGATGCGCTGGACGGAGAAGCCGCCCACGCTGTGACCTGCAGAACTGCGAACTGAAAAATGAGAGCCGCTTCCAGCCACAAGGTGTCAACAGGAAATGAGCAGGACAAGTCAGAGGCAGGCAGCAGGTCTCACCAGCTTCCCAAGAAATGGGGAAAGTTTTCACAAGCAGGACAAGGACAGAATGGAACTGGACTTCTCAACGGTGATAATGAAATCTAGGTAATATGGAACAGTGACTTTTCAATTCTGACATCCTAATTATTTCATCTCAGAATTTAAGGTATAATAAAGCTCTCAATCAAGTATAGGGGTGGAAAAAGGTTGTTGTGGAATGTCTCAAATACTTTTCATCCAGTGTACCTATTATCAGGAAGCTAACAGAAAATGTACTCCACCCAAATGAGGGCACTCACCGGAGGAAGGGTAGGATGGGATTCAGAAAACAGAACTGAAAGTGAGAGAGGCTGAAGTAACCCCAGGACTATGGCGAAGGAAGTCAAAGCTGACAGCTGTGTTGTGCTTCTGGAGGGTGACCAGGGGAATCAGAAACAGGTCCGGAGGTCGTGGGAGAGATTTTTTCAAGAGAGATGAAACTGATGGACTATCCAATGATCAAACATTTTGAGAGATTTTTACAACAGAGACAAAATCTGGGGGCAGAATTCTGTAAGAAGTAGGCAAGCAGGCAAACCGAACGAAACAGAATTTTGAGGAAAATGAAATGCAAGGTAGGAAAATGAAATAATGGTCACATGCATGGCATAGTATATATGCCGTAGAGATGGTCCCAGCTGGCAATGTTGTCTGTATTGCTGGAAGGATGGACACACTCTGTGTTGGAAAGGGAGAGAGTGAGGGGAGAGGACAGTGCCGCAGAGGGATTCCTTACGGACTTGATGTGCGCTCTTCCTGGGAATTCTGTGCCTATGAACCAGGAGTAGCTTCCATAACCACAGACCGGCAAACTGTTAATTAAGGCAAATCAAGACAGTCCTGTTTGGTTCCTCTTCCAATGCAGATTCTACTTTTCTTAGGAACTTCTGGGGAGCATAGAATTTGAGGGGCATATTCATGAAGTAACCATTTGCTTAAACAATATTTGAGCAGCAGTAGAGGTGAGGGCGGGTTTCATATTATAGGAGCAACACCTCCCTGACGTTCTGTGGGTTTTCTTTTGATCTGTTAATGTGCAAAGCTCTCAGGGGCTTTGATCTGAAAATAATATATTGGGGATTTTCTTGCCAGAATGTATAATTTTCTAACATGATATTTTTGGCACATGAAATGAAGCCGCACATATCATAAGCTGCCTTGGCCAGAGCAATGATAGATTAGGAAAGGTCTAAGTTTGATTAAATAGGATTGTGGAGGAAAGAAAAAAGAAGTCAAGGGAGTGCCCTGTCTATAAAGAAACCAGGAGGCAAAAGAAGAAAGAAGGTGATTTTTGAGACTAGGTTGTACTCAGGTTGGAGAAGGAAAGTTGCTTAATGAAAAGAACGTGCTGTGTGAACCCCAGCTTAACCATGCTGGGTGACTTTGGGCAAATGGCTTCTGTCTTCTGACTGACTTTTATTCCCTCCACAAATGGGAAAGATAAGTCATACTTTATGAGATGGTGAAGATTAGGAATTTTGATGTAAAAGGTCTAACACTGGACCCGGCATGCCCTCCATGAATGTCACATGCGTGCCCACAGGCGCATGCAGCTGTATATACACGCCCATCAGGAGACAATCAGAAGGGAAGAAGACCGAAGTGGTCAGATCCTATGCCAGTGAGATCCTTCTCTTCCTTGGTACACCTTCTACTGCCTTTCACTGTCTCTGCCCATTTTTCTCATAAAATCTCACTGAGGTATCAGCCAGTATCACTGAAAAGTAATGTACACAATATAACCCTTTCCTGTGCAGAGCTCACAACCCACCAAAGGACACAGATATGAAAAAATAATAATAATGATGATGCAAGATGACTGCTCTACCAGACCTAAGTACAGAGGTTGACTAAAGGGTCCAGGACAGCTGGTGAAATGGTGTACATGCTCATCATTTGGACACTGTTGAAGCAAGTCATTTTAAAGATGGTTCATGCTCTACTGAAAAGGAGCTGTTGTCAAAATTCAAATGAGGATGATCTACCTTTAAATAACAGTGACTTCTGGCTCTGTAGTAACACAAAAAACCAGGTTTTAGGCCTCCCTATGTGATAAGGAATAAAGTCGAAGGGAAATGGACTAAAGTAACAGCAAGAGTTACCCGTCAGCTGTGATGCAATGAGATGTATTAAGGAAGAAAATGGAAGAATGTTCCCTTAGGATGATTCTTCAGGTAAAAAATCATTTGCCAGAATTACTCAAACACAGCAGCAGAGAAACCACTGGAACACACCTCTAGGCCCTTGCTCTCTGGTGCCTGGGCATGGCGAGGCAAGGGAGGGAGTCAACAGCACATTCAGTGGTTAACACAGAAGGACAGAGTTGATCCAGTTCTCCTCTGCCATAGTTTCCATTTGTTCTGTTTAATCCTCTTTGTCACATCAAGACCAAAATTCTAACTCCAAGCTTTCATTCTTGAATTTCTCCCAAATTCTTTTCCAGCTCTCCAACCGACTCCATCTCCCACATCAACTCTTAAGACAATCCCCCTATTTTCTTTTTTCCACGTAACCTATGATCTAAAGAGTTGCCTCTTATCCATGTGACATCTAGTGTCCTGGTGGTCTCCACGTTTAACTTGTGAGTCTTAGAAGATCACTGGGTCTCAGGCATCAAAGGGTGTCCAAGGGTTTCCAAGCACCACCACTCACTCAGTGACAGACGATCTGATAAAACTATGCCTGCGCAGTTACAGTGAGAGGAAACACAGCAGCGACCAGGACTTCTGTTCCTTCACTGAGCAGCTATTTATCACTAGAAATCTCTGCCTCTCAAGTCTCATAGCACAAATCTGCTTTTCCTTCTGCTTTAAGGTCCTTTAAAAAACTGATATAACATGATCTCCCTCCAACCGCACTGCCAAGTACCAGAAGTTTTCAGGTTGGAAACCCTCAGTTCTGTTTTTATATGGCATGTTTTGAGCTGTTGTCCACCCCACCTCATAGCCACCTTATCCAAAACAAGCCAAATGATTGCATTTGTTAAACATAGTAAGTCGGATGTGTTCTGCCAGTACATAACAGAATACAACTGCTAGCTCCTTCAACATTTTGCATATCTAAGGGGATATTTTTAAATATGCAATCTGGGTAAAATTAAATCAGCATATGTGTGGTGAACATGCGTTATGGTGTCCCCACCCTCCTTTCCCACTTTGTGAGGCAATGGGCCCAGTCGTTATTTGGAATGCCCACATCCCCACTCTTGTGCTGGTGGTTTGAGTTAAGTTCACCCCAGTCCTAGAGAAGAAGAATACGAAGGAAGCATGCCTACCCCGTGACAATGGGCCCAGCGATGGGCTCATGACCTAAGCCCGTCCAATCAGGGTGAACTTCATGACTTCATTTGGTCATACTTCACGTGGTCACTTTTATGCTGGATTTGATCCCAGTGGGATGCCGTGTAAATGCTTTATGGAGCCAGCTGATGACTCTTAGATCCTATGGAGACTGGGATCAGCACAGAGAAAAGCAGATCCTAGGTACAGAGAGAAAGACAAGCCATATCCTGGTGGCAATGCTTATGACCTGTGCAGCCACACTGAGAGCCAGAAGGATTCCTGAGTGGGTGAGTCACATTAGGCAGCACACTTCCTTTTGTGGCCAAGTCAGTTTAAATCAGGTGTTCTGTTACTTTAGACTGAAATAATCCCAACTAGTAAAAGAATACAGTGCAATCAAGATCTTGGGGAAGAAAATTAAAGACTGCTTGTGCTGGTACTGGTGCAAGCATAAAGGCAATTTTCTAGGCCTGTGTACTTTCATGTCCATTATCAGAGGAAATTCACATGGCTTGTCCAAAGAGGCCTTCAAGAAAAGAAAACTTCTAAAAATGGATTTAATACAGACATATTAATATCAGAGATTAATTCTGTCATTCCCTTGTTGATATGCAAGATTATACAAGATTGAGAGATACTACACAGAAGCAGTGGACCGACTCTCAAGAACTGGAGAGTAAACTTGTTACCCTTGGACCTAACCTAGTGCCTAACACATAATATGCTCGTAGAAAACGTGGGCTGAATTTACAAATGAATGACTGAATATATTTACCCTACCAGTGCCCAATTTTCAAAACCTAGATCATTGGACTCAAAACATATTCAAGGACAGAAAAATGAATGAGATGTTGCCGGACCTACTACCACCAAGAAAGCAAGCTTTATAAGGTACTTATATGGCGATGCTCCACAGTAACCATGGGGATGGCCTGGTGTGGGGTGGGAGGAGAGGCAGTGCCCTGGCTGAGGTCGTTGAGACCACGCTACACCAAAGCCCCCAGCTTTCTCAGTGCCCACTCTCGTCCCCCAGCAGAGTCATACATCCAATATCAAAGAGGTCTGAGACAAGCAAAGGAGCCCCTGAAGAAAGTGGGGGGCTCCCCACAAGGGCCTGAAACTCAAGTTCTCTTCAAGTAGAGCATCATCTATCTGCCGTTGCAAATCTCAAAGCCTAGTGTGAGTCAGAGCAACAGCCCCTGGCAAATTACATCGGCTTATGCCGACTTGGAGGACTTAATGAATTTTTACAAATGGAAATAATAAACCCAGAGGAAATATTATGAAAATGAATCTGTAAACACTGAAATTGAATGTAATCATGAACAAGTCATAGCTTAGACTAATGAAGAGGAAATTATGTTGGAATGCAGAACCAGCTTTGTTCCTCAGCGTGACTGTACACAAAAAATATCAGGGGAGGAAGGGCCCACGGGACGCTAGGCTTAAAGAATTTCATGAGTCACTACAAAATGACCTCTGGACTTGGCCGTGAGTACAGGTCAACCACTTGAGCTGGAAAATAATAAAAATATTAGAACTCCTTTGCAGGGGCTATGGATTTCTTGTTCAAAGCCTTCCTCATGTTTTTCCTTCCTCCTCTACTCTTTTCTGCTCAGAAGAGACGAAGGCTTGTTGTTAAGTCCTTGAGATACATGTGACCCAGATTTGATGACCTAAATACCCTCATCCCCCACACCCAATGATATTGACGAGTAGCAGTTTTGGTTTTTGGAATAAGGTCTTTTATTACTTCTTCATTGTCACAGTGTCTTTTTTCCTTTTATTTCTACTTAAATTTCAGGTCCAATTCAGTGACATCACCTTTTGGGCCAGTTATGGGCATTATGTGAAACACACTGGCTTTTGTGTCTTTGCTTACCAGATCACTAACTTTTCAAGTTTATGCTGAAGGATTTTCCCTGTTTATACATATTTCCCTATTTGTGTCATCACTGATGAATACTATCCATGTGCTCTATATCCCACCCACCCAATCTTTCAAAAAGGGTGTACAAGTTTTCAAAGAAGTATGTCTCTACCTAGATAGATCACTTGAGTCAAGTACCCCGACCTGAACCACACACCCACAGCCACATAAAATCTGGCCTCTGTCACTTTTGCATCTTTCATATCCTTAATCCTCAACTGTTCATCTCAATTTACAATCTGGGCCTTTCTAACTAAGTTTTGTATAGATCTGGCCCTGTAATTATTCTCTTTTCATCATCCTCTTAACTTCTGTTGCCAAAACCACTCTCCAGGATGGCCTCTGGTGATTCGTGTTTCCCTCTTACAAAAATGACAGAGTGTGACTTTCAAAGCTGGGTCCTAAAAGTCAAAGTGGTTTTCACCTTGCCTTATCTCGGGTTACCCAATCTGGGAGATGCCAGCTGCCATGCTGTAAGGAAACTCAAGCAGCCCTCAGGGCTATCCACATAGCACAAAATGGGTGCCTCCCACCAGCCATCAGCAATAACTTGTCAGACATGTGCGTGAGCTGTCTTGGAATGCCTCTAGTCCCAGGCAAGTCTTCATATGACCGCAGGCCCAGGCAGAATCTTGACTACGATTTCATCTTCAGCCAGAAACACCCAATCAAGCTGCTCCTGGGTTTATGACCCACAAAAGCTGTATGAGATAGTAAATGTTCACTGCTATTTTAGCCACTGAATTTTAGGATAACTGTAGAGTAACAAATAACTAATACATAGCGACATTTAAGGTTCTGTTTGTCTAGTTTCAACATTAGCTTTCTTAGTCAAACTAAGATAAGAAAACAAACATTTTAAGTATTTGATTACTTGTCAGTATTTAATCAATGACTGACATGGGTCCAGGATTGAATTTAAATGAGTCATACAATATATGCATTATTAATTATCAACTGAATTATGGGGATGAAGTTGTACTTATGGTACAAAATTTTTAAGAGAATTAAATGAGATAATGCTTGTAAAAAGTTTATCAATGCCTAACACATAGCTGAATGACTAACACATAGCTGACTAATAATATGAATTTAAAAAATAATGATAATAATAATTTTATTACTAATGTTCTGCTGCTCAGACAATTAAGCAAAATCCAGATGGGTAGGTAGCAGATCAGGATTCAAACTCAAGCCTATTTGATTCTACTATCCATGTTCTTAATAATGATTGGCTACAGTTATGTAGTCACACACTGAAGCATCATTCCTAGTAACTGGCTATAGTTATATAACTATAGTTACGGTTAGAGTTATATAGTTACATTGAGCCAAGCATTGTATCAGTCTTTTGGGATGGAAAGGAAAATAACAAACATTCTCCTTCCTCAAGGTCTTAGAGTGAAGTAAAGGCAACTTATATTTTATTAACATAACCATTTCCAAAAAGCACTAGGATGGAAATCCACGTGGCATGTAGTGAGGACACTATGAAGAGCTGCTTTGCCTTAGTTTTACCTCCAGCCACTTCTGACCCAGGCCTTCTTGGACCTCATCTCCCCTACCCCATCCCCATAGATTTCTCACCAAGCTCACCAATCTGCTTAATGTCTTGTAAGCTTGACATGTCACAAATAAAGTGCTCATCCCCACTCATCAGAAACCTGCATGCCGCCCTGGGGCCCATGGCTTCACAGAGCAGCCCTTCTAGGTCTGTGAGGACAGGCTCTTGGCACAGCCTCGGTGGCCATTAGTGCCCGAAGCCCCTGTGGCTGGCTGCAGTGGCCTCCTGCCTCGGTCCCAGCATCGGGTGCATGAGGGAGGGGATGAACATTCCAACCACAGGGAAATGCTAGAGGGACAGCTCTCTGCCATTAAGAACCAGCACAGTGATTTGGATGAAGTTTACCCCTTGGAAAGGGTTCTCCCCGCAAGGTCTCATCTCCCCAAGAAACTTCCTCCAGAACCTTGCTGCTGCTCACCCAGATTTACTTCTCCTGCCATAACAGGAAATAAGGGAAATCCTTCTGATTCTTCACAGTAGATAAAGCCCAGAAATGAAAAATTTTGACTTAGGAGTAGGTCTTTATTTTTGATACCCGTAGCATCCTGCAGACACTGCGCTGAGCCAGTGTTCATACCTGTCGGTGGCAGAGCCTGGCCTACTAGGCCTTTGGTGACCAGTGATAATTACAGGTGGGAACATCCCCCAAACATCATTTCCCCTGCAAACCGCTCTGCCCACAGCTCAAGCCCAGCTGGCCACCAGATTCAAAATTATAAAGTAGATGTGACAGCAGGACTGGCTGAGCTATGGGCTTCCAGCAAGCCCTCCACCACAATTCAAGCTTTAATTACAGACTTGTCACTGTAAAAATCGTCAGAGGAGCAGATCGGCATGCAAAGTCCAGAGGACATGGAAAAGGGGTAAAATCATCTCTTGCCTTGTAAAATAAACTCAACCAATTTGATCCATGGGACATTGACAGACTATAAATACAGAACTGCATGATGTCATTTTTATAGGCATTTTATGACTGTGATAACCAGGAGGAGGATTGCCCGTGAATGCAATGCAGCCTTGGTTTATGGAAATGAGGGCTTCAGTTGGTTCTCTGTAACCTTCTTTGGCATTCTTTACAGATAAATGATTTAGCTGCTCCTAGTTATATGTAAATATATAACTATATTGCTTTCTATCCTCTGAGGAGAGTGAAAATGAACTTGAAAAATTGCTTTTTTGCTGTTTTTATACTAATTAATGTGTTTTTATTGCAACCCATTTATATTTAATGATTTGCATCCAATAGCACTATAATTTGGAAGATGTAAAAGACTTTTTTTTTTTTTTTTACAGGTTTGGCACTTTTTTTTAACCTTTTATTTATCACGGGGAGAAAAGAGTAAGTTATCAGCCTTTGTTATTTTCTAGGCTAGAAAAAAACACTTTGCAACCTTCTTTCTTAATTGAAAGTTGGGTTCCTGCTCTGCCCTACTTAATTCCTTAGAGCCCATTCAGACAGCCAGAGAGGTGTTGGAGCAAGTCATTGTCACATGTGAATGCATTAGCGTGGAAATCGATTAATCCATCATGTGAATGTTTTCAACCACTCCACGGCAGACAACAGGATTCTAATGAAAACCCATTGTACATAGAAGGGCCAACACCATTGACAACTGCTTTCCATCACCCCAGAAACCTCAGTTAACCTTTCCTAGAGTTGGTTTTGTTGTGCTATGTCATGTAACAAGATTGAAGATGGGATTGCCTCAGATGGAGTAAGGTATTATCTAGGTATCAGAGCAAACTTGGTCCATGATGTTCGGTGGCCTGGGATGCGGGAGCAAGTGTCTGATGAGGTACCCAAAGCATTGCTTTCCTTAGTGGGTATACAACCAAATGCCATTCCTCTCTTCTTCTCTCCTTCCTCGGGAACTAGGTCTACTAACACTATCATAAATTATATTTTATATGGTATATTAGAAAGAGCAGCCAGCCGCACCTATTAATCCTTTATAGCCAACTTAAAAAAGGTTTGATTATTCCAAAATGCCATCTCCAATTTAATTGATGAGGAAACAGATTGTGAGTATAGGGACTTGCTCAAGGTCACAAACTGAAGGCTGAGTGTGAGACTTGTACCTAATTTTATAATGCATAATAATCCTCAATATATGTTATATTCTCTGTTTCATTAAAAAAAAATAAGACAGATGAAATAAAACACCTTGTCAGAGATCACTCAACTATTAAGCACAAAATTGTGCTTGAATCCCAACTCTATGAGGTTGGAGAATTAGATTCAGTTCTAGGGTTAGTAATCTGGAAAGTTGGGTTTCTGTAAGCATAGATCATTCTCTGATCCTTGAGTGAACACATACCTTAACAACTGCTACAAATGTGTTAATTGTTGCCAAGATCTCATTTCATTTTCTTACTTATATTAGGTGATTATTAGTAAAATCAAGGATATGAAAAATATGTGGAAGCATCTGAAAAAAAACTGTTTCCTTCAAAATACTGAAAATCATGTAAATGGATGGAAAAGAATCATCCTGTTTCTTTGTGAACTTTTTAAGAGCTTAAAATTACCCTACCAGCTTTTAAAATTGATTTGAAGTAGGGTACATAACTTCATTCAATAATAGAAGAAAAATACGTAAATAGGTATGAATTATGGGTTAGATAAGACCAATCCTGCCTCATAATAAGGTATATCGTTTATGCAGAGTGGACAGGTGCATAAACAGATAGGCAGAACAAGGGGTGGAGTATAAAGTTCAGGATTAAACCAAGACATATGGCAGAAGTTGGTATTCAGTTAAAACAAAATTAAACATGAGGAGATAAAAAGTGATTATTCAATTAATGGTGTTAGGTAAAATTGTAGTGATCTGGAGTAGAAAAAAATACCTTAAACCTTATACCTAAGTAAATTTCAGATAGTTCAAAGATACTTTTTTAAATCATTCAATTACTAGAAAAAATATATATATAAGATATCAACATACAGAAAATATCAGTATGGCAAAAATCTGTCCTCCCTGAAAATTTGACAATACAAAAACAAGTCTGTAGAGGAAAGAAAAAAACAGAAACAATGCAAAAAGAAAAATAAACTGAAAAATTGTAAAATTAAGCACAGAAATGAAAAGTCAGTTCCCTCAATATATAAAGAGCACTGTGAATCAATAAGAAAAAAAAAGTCCCTTCAATGGAACATATGGGCAAAAGATATGAAATTACTAATGTTCAAATAATGAAAATAAAAATAGATCTGAAAACACTGAAAAATGTATCACTAACTCACATATAAAAAGAGAAAAGCTGTTAAAAGTATACTGTTACATTTTTCAGCTATTAGATAGGAAAAGATTCAATACTTCGTTAACATACTCTATTGAGGAGGAAATGGATTATATAAACATATTTATATATTGCTGTTGGAACCCAAATTGATACAACCTCTAATAAAGGCAGGTTGGTCCTTCTCCACTTTTCTATCCACTCTCCCCTTATACTTTCTCTGCCCTTATTTCATGTACTGTTCTGTGTCCTAAGAGCTTTATCTCTGCAGACTGCATCACCTAGATTTACTTGCCATTTCGCTTCTGGTCAGATTCAGCAAATGGAAGGTCAGGATATCTCATTCCCCTTCTTAAAGGGTGCCCTTGATGGGCAGCAATTCATCACTGATACACACTGGCAAAGTTTAACTTTCACTTGGAGGAACAATCTTGGGAGGGTGGATTTGGAGGCTTCCAGAAGCTGTTCCCAGATGCTCCCGACTTGAGCAATTCAGTTGTTACTCCAAATCTGCAAACTCCAGTCAACCAGAAAAAGGTACTCAGTGAAGAAACACACTCAACCCCTTTTGTAGACAACTTACTGGCCATCTATCGCTCTTCCAAAAGATACTTTTAATTCAGTGGCTTTCCAAAATGTTCTCCAAACTCAGCAAGAATTTTCACTGACAGATGTTTTTTGTTTGAGTTTTGCACCAAAGTTTCAATACCCCAGGAATGTTCTATTACTGTGGTAATATTTAATGCCCATCTAGATTGTCACACATGTGTCCATGTTAATCTGTTACTGAAGGTGCTCTCAGCATCCCAGGAAATCATCATAACTCTGCCTGAGGAGGCTCCCTTGGAAAGGTTACCACAAAATGGGTTCTAAAAGATGTCAGAATTTTCCAGGAGCAGAAGTGGGAGAAATGGCTTTCGATGAAAGAAAAGCTGTGTGTTCTTTCATGAGGGGAAGGGGGAGCATGAGGGGGAGAAGCAGAATATAATCAGGGATGATCATAAATTCTGTGCAGCTGTTACTCAGAATGGGACACGGCAGAGGGGAGGTGAGTTTAGATGAGAGAGCAAGGGTCTCTGTGGAAAGTCCTTTCAAACCTCCGTGAAAGTGATGAACCTCTCCCCAGCTATAGCCACGTGATTACTCAGGATGCTCTGTAGAAACTGTTCCTTGTCAAGAGTTTAGAAAGTGATGCATTGTATCACCCTCTTAGAGATTTATGAAGCACAGTTGCAAATTAAAGGCTCTTAGAAGTCCTGCAACAATAAATCTCCCTAGCTCTCTTTCAACCAGAATTTCACATTTTCATTTTCAGGCACTAAGCCACAAAGTCAGAAATTTGCAGAGTATACTGGCAAAGGCAGAACCTCTTCAGAAACAGGGTGCTAGAGGCTTAAATCCTTAAAGATGATGTTCAATGTCAACATGAGCAAAGATTAATAACTTTATCTAAACAGTAACAAGGGTAGCAAGGGCCCCAACATAAAAAAGCAACCTTTTGGTACCTTTCGTGTAGAATTAGAGGCATCTCAAAGATATTCCACAGAACCTGGAAAAAATAAACGAAAATTAGATTATGATAGAATATATTCTTTATCTGTTCCTCAGTGAGGAGGGTTTGATATTTATTACATGTAATTACAGTTTGTTACACAAAATTGAATTTAAGAAAACTACGTAGTAAACTGTGCATTGATTTCCATTTGAGACGTCTATCCCATTTGCTGTTTATTTGCTCCCACTGTGGGTCAGGCTAGGCTGGGAGGTGGAGGGCAGCCCAGAGAGTGTCACTTGAAGACCCAGAGATTGGAGGAGGGGTCTTCTTTCCTGTTTCCTCTTCTGTCTCCCTCCTACAAGTTGCTCTAACACAGGCCATCTGTCACTTCTTTCCTAGAGTTAAAGGCAACCTACATCAGGTTGAAATGGTTGAAAAGATAAATCACCACCCCTCTGCTGAACACAGAAAGGTAAAAGGAACAAAGAAATTGCATTTGCCTTTGCACTCAATATATCAAAGTAATTCATGTCATAACCACTCTGCCTGCTTTCATACATACTCAGTTTTAAGTAAAATCAATCTCTCCAAACCTGTAATAGCTTTCTTTGTAAGGATCTTAAAAAAAAAGTCTCTGGAATCTGGTCCTGTCAGAGGCAAGATGGGTTACTGCCTCACAAAAACTTTCTAATGAGGTGCAAGGTTAAGAGACATTCCTCGAACACATTAAACAGTTAATGACCAGCAAGGAGCTGAGAATGAAGGGGTTCTAGGCTTGCATCCAAGCCAGGCAGGGTAGGGTTAACTGTGTAGCCTTTTAGACTGTGAGAGGGGATGACAGCCAACCCTGAGAGGTGGGACCCGCTGAGGAGACCAGGGGGATTCCAGTGTGCCCCCAGGAGCATCCTGACAACCAACAGCCACACCATCTCTGGAGGTTTCCTAACTGGAGAAAGGGAGGGAGCCACCATGTGTGAGCACATGCTATAATAATAAAGCTTTTATAACAATTAGTCTGTGCCTGGCATTAGTCTGTGCTCAAAATGCCACTGTGAAGTCCCTATAATTTCCCCCAATGGACAGAACAGCTCACAGAGACATAAAGAGGGTAAGGAGTTGCCTAAGGCCATCACGCAGCTAGGAAATGGCAGATCTGGAACTCGGACCTGAGCTGTCCCGTTCTGGTTGCCAGTGCTTGGCCGTTCTACGCTCCTGCCTCCTTTCTGATTTAGTAGAAGCTGCATCTAGGACTCCGTTTTTGAGCCCACAGAGACACTGCGAGAGACATAATTATTCTTTTTAAGGTCAGAAAACCAAGGCACAGAAGGGTTAAGTGTCTTCCTTGGATCCATCCCTCCGATTCCAAAGCCCAGGAGCTTTCTCCAGCAGAGGCTTTCCAGGTGGGAACAACAGAGCGCGATCAGGGAACACCACCTCACCCCCTAACTTACCTACCACGGACTCTGAAACACAGACACTGTTCCGTTTTGTTTGTTTTTCTCTCCAGCTTGAAGCATGTACAAGTTCTACAGAGAGTTGACAATTAGGCAGCATTATACTGAGAATGCAAAGGAAATGGGCTTGGAAGTCAAATAGAGGCGAGCAGGGAGCATTCCCAGCTTCCCCGCTGAGCAGCTGCAGCCGGTGAGCTGGGGACTCGTTACACTTCCTCGGCCTCAGTGTTACCATTGCAAAATGGGGACAATAATCCCCACTCAGGAAGCCTGGGGTTAAGGGGGTGATGAATGGGAACCCCTAGCGCAATGTGGGTATCGCAGAAAGCCCTTGAAAAATGGAAGATGTCGTTGTTGCTGATCACCCTTCTCTCCCCTCCCAACCTCCCCTCGGGCAGGGGCGGTCATGACACGCTTGCCTGGGGTGGGGAGGCAGGATGTGAGGAACGCAGATGGTTCTACGGGGCTGAGGGTTCTGGCCATTTTATAGCTTGGGGTGGAAATGTAAAGATGCCTAGAGGAACTCTAAATTCATTCTTTTTAGACATTTGTTACTACCCTCTTAGTACCTTTTGATAAATAAAGCACCTCTTTATTTTTCACAGACTACATAGTATAGGTGCTAAAGAGAGGTGATCATATTCGAAGACTCATCCGTGGACAAGTTAGGCAGGCAGATGCCAGGCGGACACATCAGGGTCCTGCAGAGCAAACTGAGGTGTAAGAAAAGGCACATCACATGCTGGCTATGTAGACACAGAGGCACCAGGTGTGAGGCCCCAATATTTACATCCAAACGGAACATATCTGTACTGGACTCAACAGTTGAAGATTACCCATAAAGGCTATAAACATCAAGAACGGCTGGGAAGATGATTTCCAATTAAAATCAGCAAAGCCGTATTACAAGTCTTCTATGCATGAGTCTGTGCTAAACCCTTGAATTGAAGGGGAATAAAAACTATGAAGAGGGTGAAGCATACAGTGATTGTTAATGGAAGCATATAATGAAGTGGTTGAGAGCAAACACCGGAGACAGATCTGGCTGCAAATCCACCCCAGTCATTTAGAAGCTACTTAACCCTAGGTCTCATGCTCAACATCTCTGTGCCTGTAAACGAGTGAAAAAACAGGCTTAAATAAGGTAATAAAGGTAAAGTTCTCAGAAGAATTCCTAACATATAGAAAGCAGTACGTGAATGCTAGATATTTTATCACTAAAGCTGGAAACAATCTTAAAGATTAACCCAATGCAGTATTTCCTCAGAGAAAGATGCTGAGGCCCAGAGAAGCAATATGAAAAATAAATTCCAATTGGATCAATGACTAAAATATAAGACTTTTGAAATAATAGAACACAGAAAAATATCTTTGTATATTGAAATAGGAAATGAGTTCTTAAACAAGATCCCAAAGAACATTCACAAAGAAGAAACTGATTCATTTTACTACAATAAAATTTGTGATTAAGAAGATTGGTGCTCTGAACTTTAGGACATCCAGCCCGACATCTGAAGAGGGGGAGGGGTTGGAGCTTGAGTTCAACCTTATGGCCAATGATTAAGTGACAAAGTCCCAATACAGAGCTGGACACTGAAGCATGGACAAGCTTCCCTGATCAGCGTAACTCAGGGCACATTGTTACCCACTGACAAGCCAAGAAACTGCTTATCTGCCACTCTCTCAGACCTCTCTCTTTGCGTCTCTTAGCTGCTCCTCATTTGCATCCTTTTTTGCAATGATAAAACTGTCATCGTTCCTATATCACTTTCCCGAGTTCTGTGAGTCATTCTAGTGAGTTACTGAACCTGAAGGGGTAAGGGAAAGCCCCAGATGCACAGCCACTTGGTCAGAAGTGTGAGTGGCCTGGGAGCCCTGGGCATGCCCTCCACCCGTCAAGTCCAGCCAGACTCCAGGTAATTAGGGCCCGAATTGCATTTCAGGAGTGATCAGGGAAATGGAAATGGAAGCCGAATGAAATGCAGTTTTACACCCAGTAGCTTGTCAAAACTCCAGAAGTTTGGCAATATCAACAATCAGCAAAGACAAAGGCGATAGGAGCCCCAGCACTGGGTGGCGGTGATGAGACCAGGCAGACGGAAGGGGAGGCTGAGTCATGCGGCTGAGGAAGAACAAATGCGGATCCCACCCAGGCCACTGAATTCCGATTCCAGTGCTCTTTCTGCCACTGCTGACAATTCCCACGGTGGAAGCAATAGACATCGTAATAAAACCTTCAATCTACGGTGCTTTTTACATTGCAAAATCTTTCTCATCCATGATCTCTTTGAATTATCATAAAACTCAGGGAAGATTAAATATGATAATATGCAAAGGCCTATGTCAGTAAGGGTGAATCTGAATGAGCTGGTTTTCAAGGATCCAAACAGGAGCAGAAACTGCAGGAAGGCGGACCTCGTCCAGAACACACCTTACAGGATGGTGAGATCAAGTCGTGGACTTGCTACCGGCCTCAGCTTTCTTACCTGCCAAACAGGAATAAGAATGTGGCCACCTCATCCAGAAGGTGTTGACATGACTACCACCTAAATACCGACTTGAAGACTCACCTCAAAAGTAAAAAGTGACCATATCCCATAAGTGCTGTGTTCTTGTTCATGGTGTGTTCATTCCATCACTTCAAACTCCTGCAATAAGGCACTGAACACCCAGGTGCTGGCTATAAAGACTGCCGATTCAGCCTGCGAGGTCCACAGTGGCTCCTGGCCTATCAGGAAGATGGGCTCTAAACCCCCATGCAAGGTGATAACGCTGCAAAAGAGGGCAAGGGGATGCGCAGGAACGAGGACTCTCCTTCAACTGATGGAGAAGTTTCAAAGCGCATGACATGGATAAAGGACAAGGTCACCAGGAAGGGGGAAAGGGAGGGGGCATCTGAAGGCCCAAGGAGTAGAAGAGAAGGCTTTGAAATGACCTAGACTGATCAGGGCTTTGCTTTCTTGAAGGACCAGTGTCAACAAGTCCATTCCCCTTAATGGTTTTTTTCATTAAAAACTTGTGAAGATTCAGTGTCTCTTAATTATAACCAAGGCCTATGTTCATTATTACTTTAAGTGTATAATTTGTATTTCCATGGTATACAAATATATATTTAATTTTCTGTTATATACATTTATATCTGAATAGAAATGGTCCTATGCGTGGACACCATCCAGTAAAACCTCTTTTTCCCAATTGGCCAGTATCAGGGGCCTCTCTCCCCACCAATGCTCATCAACTGTTCTTCCATTCCAGCTGCCATCAAGTGTGCTACTGCTGAATACACAGTCATTTATTTTTCCATAATCCTACTAAATTTTGAAATTACAGCCAAATGAAAATCCTTATAAATAGACATTTTTACACTTATGCAAGTGTTCATACCAACAAAATGTTTCCCCAGCCCATGCTGTTCCTCAAACATGCCAAGTGCATTCCTATCTTAGGACCTTTATAGTTTCTCCTCTCCGCTTGGAAAGTTCTTTTCCCGGAAAATTGCATGACTCACCCTCACTGAGACTTCGAAGATGCTTTTCCTGACTTCACCGTCTACATCATATACATCCACCTCCCTCTCTTCCTTCTCCTGTTTTGTTTTAACTAAAGCAGATATTACTACCTAACATTATATTATAAATGTTTTTGCTCACTGAGTGACTCCTTGACTAGAATTGAAAGCTAAGCAGAGGCAAGAACTTGGTTTTGTTCATATATGTGTCTCCAATGTCTGGTATGATCATGGCACAGAGCTTTTCAAAATAAATTTTAATTTAGTGAGAGAATGAATTCATGAGTTAGGTAAAATTGCAGGGCCAGTGGGAATGGGCATTTCATGTTCGTAGATACAGCCAAGCCGCTCCTTCGGAAGGCTTACAGTCCCACGAACGGTGCCTATTTTGCTTCTCCATGCCAGAACTGGGTTATATCGATATGTTTACTTTTGTGTGGGTCTGATTATTAATGAATTAGGGAGGCCGAACATTTTCTTTTCTAGTTTCCCAGGCATCTGTGTCCATTGTTCAGTGTGTGACTTCCGTATTATCCATGCCCATTTTCCTATTGAACTTTTTCTCATTTTCTTATTGATCTGTAGGAGCTCTTTCTATCACATGATATTAAATTTTAATATAACAAACACTTTTCTTAGTCAACTTTTTGGACTTATCCATAGAAATTTTCCTATTTTTTTTTTTTATGAGGATCTGGCTTTCTCTGGGCATGTTTAGCTTCAGATGGCCCATGGTGGCGGCCATTGTGCAGAACGGGAAAGACTGTGAACAGATTTCACTCTATAAGCACAGAAACGCTAAGATTCTGACTGAGCTGTGGCCCTAAGGATGGCGTGCCATTGTCGTGGTCTCGATTCTACCATTAGCTGATTGTGCATCTTTGCGGCAACTGTTTTAGGCCTGTCTGTGTCCCAGTTTCTTCCTCTGTTAAGTGAAAATCAAATACTTGCCACACTAACCTCACAGAGGCTTTGTGGAGGTCTACTGAAATGGTGAACCTAAAAGTATAGACGGTTCTGCATTCCAGCCTCACCAGATGGAGGAGGGAACACAGGAATAGACACCTGGTATCAGGGAAGGAACTCAGCCCCCAGATTGTCTTACAGGTCACTAAGAAATCTGGAAGAAAGAAATTCTCCTAAAGAAAAAATAGTGTAGTAATTACCTCCAAATAATCACTCAAGATAACCAATAAACTTACTATAATCCTCTTGTATAGAAAAGAACATCAGATTTAGAGTCAGCTGACCTCACTTCTAATCCTAATCTGTCCCTTACACCTTACGTTCATTTCACTGTCTTGGGTAAATTTCTTCACCTCTTTGAACTGCAGTTTAGTATTTAAAGAAGAGTTATACAAGTTCTATCTCACAGAGTTGCAATGAAGATAAAATGAGATTTTTGTGAAAGCATCACATAAGCCATAAAGCTTTATAAGAATGTAAGTTACCTTGTTATAATAGCAATTATTAGAATCATAATACTAGATGATGGTTACTCCAATGATCATATACGTCCTGTATGACAGAGTATGTGTGTTGTATATGTTTATTAGTCCTGGGATTAAATCTCAAAAGTGATTTTGTCCTATGAATTCTTATTTGTTTTGAGACTTTTGTGTTCCTATATTTGCAGAAGAACTGGATCAGCTATTTTAACTGTGGTAAATCACAGTGATTGGCACTTACCCATTCCAACAACCTGCATCCAGCAATGCGAACTCAGGAAGCTCAGTGTGCCCTCCTCCCTAGCTTAGGGCCATGAATAACATTTCTGTAAGAATTGCGGAGGGAAAAAAACATAACATTCTTTAAGGAAATCAATTCTCACATTTAAGTACCCATTTATTTCATGTAATTAAAATACTTAATTATAAGACCTGAATTATGTGTCTGTAAAAGGAATTGATAAGTTGATGACTCGTTAATATTCTCCAAGTAAGGTTCTGAATCATAATGGGCTTTAAAAATGTCATGTATCTTTTTTGAACTTATTTTTCAAAAAGTGCTAGGCCCAAAAGGGATTCAAGTCACTTCTTTCACATACTTTTAGATTTTAGAACTTATTCTCAGGCGGAAATTTTCTTGGGACCCTTAACATGTATGATAGGGACAGGATGTCTAAACCTGTGAGAATTTGGTTTTTCTCCCTCCCTGGACTCACCGAAGAAATGTTTCTTTGGTCCTTTGACTGCCCTCGCTGCCCCCCACTGACTCCGGCAGAGATCCCTGCTTCCCCTTCTTGGCCCCCAGATCTCTTGTGATAACGGTTTAGAGGAACAAATTCAGGAGAAAGGGACTGAGTGGAAGGGTGCCAAGGTCGGGAAACCAAGTCTTCGCCCAGGAAGAGTGAGAGGAAGTGGAGAAGGAGTGATATGGGCGACAAGACCAGGGGCCTGACGCCGAGGCTGGTGAGAGGCCTGCGGGCTCGACGTGTGGGTGGCTGCAGAGGGCAAAGGGCCGAGGGCTGAAGAGAAGGCTTTGGGGAAGTTTTGTCGTGAGTATAAGAGGGTCGCCCTTGGGTGACCGCTGAGAGAGATGAACGGACGTTGGGATTTCCTCTGCAAGGGCAGGCTTCTCGGTCAGGCTCCTTCCAAAGTGACACAGGTTACAGACATAGAATCATAGGGTTTCTCCAAAGTTTCATTTCCTTCCCTCCAAATTAGGTCCTATGTGAATTCCATTGCCAAAAATAGACTCAATCAGGATTGTGGTCCCTGAGATGTCCCCACTAGGGCTCCTTGGAACCCAGTTTCAAAACCACTGCTGTGGAAAAGATGGCAAATGGAGGTGACAGGGCAAAGGAAGGGTCTCAGTGAAGGGTGGGAGAAGGAGTAGGGCCTGGGCCAGGCTGGGATAAAAGGACGGGAAGACGCTTTTTGAAGGCTTCAAGGGACTTAGTGTGTACTTGACATTTAAAGGCAAGAGGGAGAGAAGCAGAGGAAAGTAAACAATGCTGAGTTTGGGGAGAGGAGTGGTGACAGTTTCCAGACTGGCATCGCCACTGTGCTGCCATCATTGTGGCGACGATTACCTGAAAACAGTAGATTTTTACGGACTTTGTTAACATTATCTCAGTTAATTCTCACAGAAATGAGGTAAGCCTTTTTACTTACATTTATTCAGACAAGGAAACTGAGTCCAGGAGCATGACAGGAGAGCTGCCCATGTACACATCGAGTACTTGGACAGTCAGCAGAATGCCTGACACAGACAGGAATTCAGGAAATGCACGCCCCAGAAAAGGTATGATCCACTCCCTGTTCAGATTGCTTCTGATTGTCTGCTTCCTATTTTCTTCCCTTCTCTCTTCTTCTCTTCCAAAAAAAGACTATAGTGGCCATGTTTGGAAAGAAGCACTGAAAGGAAGGACAAGAGCTGTTTGGATCTACCTGGAAGGTAAATGCAAGTTTGGCAACTTCTGTTGGCTGCTGGGATATCCAGAGCAGAGGACACGCTCTGGGAATGGAAGAGTGGAGAGCCATCTACTCCTCCGGGCAGCCCTGGGAATAAAGCACCTACTGCATGGGCTCATGCAGGCTGTGCAGAAACAACACAGTTGCTGGGCCTGAGAGGATTATCCATATGATCATCTCCTTTTTATTTTCCCCTGCACAGAGTGTGAGGTCGCTGGAGAGACCTGCTCAGGGAGCGCCTTTATTCCACTGTCACTTAGATCCCCATCTGCAGGTTTGTGCTCCTCACTGTCTGGCTGTCTGCAAGGATGCCTCCCTGTTGCCTAAGCCAAATCACCCTCATTTCTCCAATGTGATGACACTGCATCTCAAGGGTGGTGTTAATAGCATTTTTAATACATGGGTTTGCATGGCTTCGGGGCAGGCAGGTGGCTGTGCTTGGAGATTACCCCCTGAGACCTCACTGTCCAGGGCTCTGTCCAGGGTGTTAGATTAAGGGGTATATATTATCATTTGGGGCTCACAGATGGGAGAGGGTGTTCTCTACTGGATGACTCTGAGAAGGAAGGAGCCATGGAAAAGCTGGATTTGTGCTGAAGTAAATTAGCTAGTAAATAAGCAAACAGGCAAATGAACAACCAGGTATCACTTGGATGCCAGGAGGAAGGTGCTCCAGGCGCTGAGAACATCGCAGGCACGAGCAGAGGAGGAGCCTGACCTGAAAGGCAGAAGTCTGAAGGCACCACAGTCGCCCTCTGTGTCTTCTCTCACTTTTCCCTGGAAAAGCCCAGATCCGTGGAGTGTGAAAGCACAGCAGCTGGGCCAGTCCCAGCTTCAGGGGCTGTGCTGCCCCGTGGAGCTGTTGCTGACAGAGTTGCTTTTAAAATAACAGCTGAGCAGATCTGTCAGGCCCCTCGCTCTGTGATGTGGAGATCCTCCTGCCTTGGGGACAGACACTGAGCTGTTTGAAGCTTTGGGATGTTTGTGGAGGGGTAAGCCATGCAGTCACTGTGAAGTCTGAGTTCCATAGCTATGTTTTGCCATCATGCAGTTTGAAACAAACAGCCTATTTTCCAGAGGGAAAAAGTAAGATATTTTCAGGGCCTGCCTGATTCCTGGTTCCAGCTTGCTTCTTTCCTCTCGGCCGGTGACCTGATGCCCCATGTCATCTCAGTCCCCATGCTGGTCCCCAGGCCAGCCCCGGTGCTGACACTGAATTCCAGCATCCGTACTCATGCACCATTGTGGCTGCCAAGCATGGTTCTGGAACCAGAACTTCAGTTGTGTCATCTTGGTCTCAGTTCCTTTTTAGGGAACCTTGTAGACCAGCTCCCACCGTTGGGTATCTGGAATCCTCCCCTGGAATCTGGAGTCCCATCCCTGCACTTGATCTCAGCTCATGGATTCCCTACTGGTCGGTAGGTCACCTTGATGCAAGTCTAACTTGCTTCCAGAAGGCAGAGCTATCACAATGGTTCACTGGGCACGTTCTCAAGAGGCACACAGCAGAACATGTCACGAGTCGGCTGGATTTTCATTCTCATTACTGCACCTATGAGCTAGGTCTGATTATCCCCATGTCACAAATCCAGTTCAGAGACAAAGCAAAATATGAAATTAAGAGGAGACTAATTCTGGCCTTTTAGTTTCATTAGACTTTAAGTGGGAGGAAATTTAATTTAGGGATTTTAATCCTCCATTAAAAAAGTGATAATGGGGAGAAATTTGCATAGCTTAAATTGGTTATATTTTATGTTTTAGTGGTTATAATTTATATATATGTTTATATATAATTTATATGTATATTTATATATTGGTTATTTATTATATTTTAATGCTGGCCTTCCATTATTTGGAATATTTTGCCATCACTGGGGCCATTTCCACATCTTCTGATCATCCCTGTTGTTCAATGTGTTTGGCATATTTTGAGATGGAAAGTAGAACCGTGATTGGATTCTCTGTGCAGGATGCATCGTAACCTTGGGACTAACGTGGGCGATGTCCTGTTCTGAGTCATGTTAGCACTTTTTGATGGCAAGAGCTGGTTAGAGCTGATGAGTCCCCGAGGACAGGCCTGCTGCAGTTCTAACCCCCGAGCCTACTGTGAATGGGAGTGTTATTAGTATCTATGCCATAAGTTTTTTGTGAAGATCAAAAGACATATGTGTATAGTACTTGGTACATTTCCAGTATAAGGTAAGCACTCTATCGGAATTTATTACACTGCATTGCAATTAGTTGTGTAAGTGATGGTCTGCTACACTTGATAATGAACTCCTGGGGTGCCAGAATGATGCTATATTATTCATCTTTTCAATCCAGTGTGCAGCAGAGAGCACCATCACATATTACACACTTCATATGTTTGCTGTGGATCATATGATGGACAATTATATGTACCAACCTGAGTAGGCTATATATATATATATATATATATATATGAGACCAAGTATTTGGTCAAACATTATTCTGGGTGTTTCTGTGAGACTGTTTTTTGGATGAGATGAACATTTAAATCAATAGACTGAGTAAAGGACATTGGCCACCCTAACATGGGTGGGCCTCATCCAATCAGTTGAAGGCCTGAACAGAACAAAAGGCTGACCCTCCCCCAAATAAGAGGAAATTCTCTTGCCTAATGGTCTTTAAACTGGGACATCAGCTCTTCCTGGTTCTACAGCAGCTTCTGGCCTTTGGACTGGAACTAGGACATGAGCTCTGCAGATTTTGGACTTCTCAGCCTCAACAATGTGAGCCAATTCCTCCAATAAATCTCTTTCCATATTTGCATGGAAATATATATATATATATATATATAATATTATACACAATAATTACATATATAATTGGCTCTATTTCTATTGAGAATCCTAATACAATGTTGAGTGAAAGCCTTTAATGACGTGCACTTGATCGTCCATTTGCCCCCACGTGTGTGACCTCACTCCTGTCATGCTGCAGGCGTCCTGCCCATGCCGTGGTGAGGTGTGGGAGGAGGGAAGCTTGCCCTAGTTCTGCATTTAGGTCGCAGTCTTTCAGTAACCCTGGGCCCTCGGGCTGTGAGCTTCACCAGTGTTTCCCAGTTTGTTTGGTTTTGTTTTCCCTCTTAGGAGGGACAGAAGCTCAGAGGTGCTGCAGTTGGTATTTCCCTTCCTCCAGGGTCTAGTAAACACCAGCGGGTCAGGCTCTGGTTAACTAGTTTCTCTTGAGGCCAGGCCTTTTTAAGAAGAACAGATGCTCTGGGGTACCTCAAAGTGGTTACCTTTCCCCTTTCCCTGTCTGAAACCCAGGAGATTTTTCTCCCATATTCACCGTGAGAACCTGGTGGGACTCTGGAGAGTAAAACACACAGAAGGCCTCTGAGACTAGGTCCCTGGAGTTTTTAAGTCTCAAACTTGCTCACAGTGAGCCTCAAATATTTCATCAACTACAGATGAGGTTTGCGGAAGCAGGTCCTGGGTTCCATGAAGTTTTCTGCCGCAGGACCTCTGCGCATGTGAGCTGTAATTCTCTGAAGCCACCCTGTCGATCTCTTCAATTTAGGGGACAGTCGTCTGCCTTATGGCCTCAGTTCTCTGATGGATCTGAGTTGTTGATTTTCGATTTATTCAGCTCTTCTTATTGTGTGAACATGAGAGTTGACTTCCAAACGCCTTTCATACAGGACTGGAAATTGGAAGTCTGCACTTTTTTATAATTTACATCTCTCCTTTTGGATGGACGTGCATCTCCTTTTGGACGATCAAGTGCATGTCATTAAAGGAAGGCCACACTATATCCTAGTTATAGATTTGAAAACTGAAAACTGAGGCAAGAGAGAATACCTTGCTGGCCAATAATAATATGTGTAATTGTTGGCCAAGCCAGAATGGGAGTTCAAGTTTTCTAATAAGAAATTCAGGACTTTGTGCTGAAATAAATTGCCTGCTACCTGCTTCCTGACAGACACTGTACAAGTCACCCAAGTTCTCCAGATTCCAGATTTTGCATCTGCAAAGTATTTAAAACTTTTAACAGACTTGGTGATTTTATATCATGTCTAAATAGTATTTATATCCCTTTCAGACCTCATGGTGAAAGGGATGACTTGCCATATGCAGGTCAGTGGTGTTTTCCCCAAATCTGCAGCTTTAATAATGTGATTAGGCTCCTTGCAAATAGCAGTCACTGTGTCATGGGCATGGAGGGGAAGGAGTTTGGGGCAGGGAGGGGGAGATGGTGCAGCGTCCATTAGCCCAGCACAGTCCACATCTTAAAGGACCATGATTTGGGCACTGCCTGGCAGCCCTGGCTTTCTTGCTCTCTTTTTAATCATTGACCTTGTGAGCAGAAGCCTTCTTACTTTAATCTTCAAGGTTGCAGTAAGTCTCCCCATCTGTACCTCCTTGGCTCCCAGATGGAAGCCAACAGAAGCTCTCTCTGCTGTCAGCTCAGCCACATGATGCCTTTGACAGATCTTTTTCTAAAAACAGAACTTGCTGTTTCCAAGGAGCAGGGAAGGGACACTTGAAGCAGAATGCCACTTCCAGAGGGTGGGAAGATCACACTCAGATAATCTCAGTGTGTGGGTGCCAGCTGCAGGGAGGAGGGGACAGGCCGAGTTGGGAGTCCCAGAGGAAACCAGTGCTAGAAAGAAAAAGTCAGGGGGGTTTGTTTGGGTGCAGACCCTGACTCTGCTGTCTGAGAGACGTGGGGACGCTTGGCTACTCGCTTGTCTCTGAGCTTCAATCCCCTCATCTATAAAGTGGGGATGGTAACCCCCAAGTCTCCGGTCTCTGCCAGCTTTTGAAGAAGTGCAGTATTTGTACGTGTCTAGTACATGTTTCCTCCCGTCCTTCTCCCCTGATCTTCTTCCGTCCATATTCCTATCCTTTCCTTCCTTTCTTCCTTCCCTTGCTCCTTCCCTCCATCGCTCCTTCCATCCTGCCTTCCTGTCCTCTTTTCTTCCTATCTTCTTCCTTGTTAGACTATTTCCTTCTTCCCAGTGATCCTATCAGGGAAAAGCAAGATTACCAGAAGCCAGGGAAGGTCTTAGTGGACTGTCCCCCTGGGTGAGATGCAGATTGGGAATCCCAGGTGAGAAGGGAGGTAAAGCAGGAGATGGTGGTGGTTCGCTGTGAGCGTCGGGACAGCGGGCTGGCTGGACAGAGGGCCAGGAGGGCCCTGGTTGTGTGGTGTGGAGCAAGGCGGAACAGTGTACTCCACATCCGTGGGAAGGGACTGGTTGCCCTGCCTTCCTACATGTAATTCTTGAAACTCACAAAAATGAGTGAACATAATGGTTTGTTCTGTTTTAAAAAGTAGAACACACTATGCAAAAATGATGTTTTATCACTAACATCCGTCAGGTGACAAGTCTTGGCCTAGAGTCAGGGAATGTCAACATGGGAAACCAGGTAGAGCTAATGAGATGAACCCCCTCATTTACAAAAGCAGAAATTGAGGCTCAAAAATTCAGATTCAAATTGCTTTTACTGGATTGTCTCTCATCACTCACATTCCATTTCTTTTCTGCAAGGCGGGGGGTGGGGAAGCCCCAATATCAAATGCTATCATCTGCCAGAACTTCTTTTACAAATCCAAGGACTAACTTACCTGAAAATCTTAGAATCTTGATTTTTTTTCCCCAAGACTATTCTGGTTTCATGTGTTTTTATTATTGTCAAAAATGATGGCTTAAGTATATGACTAAATGCTTTTTCCCCATTTCATCCCTCAGTATTGTAGAATGCATTTTGATAATGACTGAATTTTTAAAAACATGAAAACAATACTTTTACCATACCTAAAACCTAGCAGCATTCCTTTATGTCATCAAATCTAGTCACTTCCAAGTGTGTATACATACATCTATACACAAATGTGCAAATGTATGTTTGTGTAGATATGTTTTTTGGAATACAAGCAATTTACTTGTTGAAATCAGGACACAATTAATGTTCACATCTTTCAACTGACTGATAGAGCCCCGAAGTCTCACACATTTATCTTCATCTCACACCCCCATCCTGGCAAGTTACTGTGGAGGGAACCAGATCATTTATCGTACGGAGGATCTCGCAGTCTTGGTTTCAGTGGTTACATCACTATAATGTCCTTTAACTTTTTCATCTGTCCTCTGTGTTTTCTGTAAATGATAGTTGGATCTGATTCATACTTGATGGTTTTGGCAAGACTGCTTCCCAGGTGGTGCTGTGTTCTGCGACCAGTGGACACATAATGTCTAATGGCCTCTTTTATGATGCTAGCATCACCGATGTCAGTGCCTAGATCGACAGCAGTTTGAAAAATGGTGATATACTATTTTTTCATTTGTTCTTCACATTCTAACTGAAATAGTTTTATATGGAGAATCTTCCCCTCATTAGCTACTTAGAAACTCACTGATAGAGTCATAAAGAAAAGGCAGAATAAATGCTTAATTCTTTTGATTTTTCAACTTTCAAATAATGAGTTAATTCGCTAGCATCTATTAACAGTCATTTAGAAAGGTTTTTGCTTTGTGTCACCGTAAACTCAAGGATTTAAAGATTTTGGAAGTCTCATTCTACTGAGGTTCCCTACTGTTGCTCAAATGCCTGTCTTTAGCCAGAGCGAGCCACTTCAAGCTGAGGCCTACCTCCTTCAGACATCACCCTAGGAACTGGATGACTTCCTGTCCTCTCATCTGGAATGTGCAAAAGGCTCATTTTGAACATTTCCAAGAAGCTCTGTTCCCTTTTAACAAGAAATAGTATTTGGAAACCACAGTCTGGGAACTGGAATACTTATTGTGGCCAGATAAGTAACCATTTTGATGCCTCTTCAGGGGACTGGGCTAGGAAATAATTCTTTGAATAAAATGCATTGTAAATACATACTGATGGTTTTGATTCTAGTTTCAGGCTTCAGGGTTTTTAATCTAAAATTTTTAACTTACATTAGTACCTCTTCTTATATGCTTAGAATCTAGATTTTTCAATGAAATAAAAAGAATACTGTTGGAATATCAAATAATTGCTCTTTTGCTTTATCACAGAATATGCAAACAACTGTCTTTATAATAGCAGCATCAACATTTGTGATCCCTTATCCTGGACATCAAGCCACAGCAATTCATTATATAGGCATTGTATTTCTGATATATCTCTCATATATTCTGTTACTTAGCAAAAATTTATTTTTGTCTAATGGTTGCCTTTATAGAATTATCTTTATAATAAACTTTGTTATACAGTCAGTGCCCCCAGAGGAGAGATGTTCTGAAGATAGATAGATAGATAGATAGATAGATAGATAGATAGATAGATAGATAGATAGATAGATAGATAATAGATATAGATAAATGATAGATAGATAGATAGATAGATAGATAGATAGATAGATAGATAGATAGATAGATAGATAGATAGATAGATGATAGATAGATAGATAAGGGTGACTTGTCTCTAGCAAAGGGAACTTAAGCAGGACACTGTTACTTATTGGTGGAGTTGGATCTAAACCCAACTTTACCTGACTTGAGAGCTTCCATTCTTTTTAAAATAACACACAGTCACCTAAAGAGGTGATGTTTCTTATTTTCTAGTCTCTAAAATATCCCCAAGGACAAATATTTTTAGGATTCATATAATTTATCATCCAAGCCACAATACTTTTGGAAAAGAACATTCTAAAAGTATATATAAAAGTATATATATGTACACATATATATACTTATAATACACAATACATGCATATATATACTCATACATATATGCGCATATCACATATGTATGCGGACATACACATATGTATACATAAATAAATGTGTGTGATATGTCTGTGTATGTGTGTGTATATATATATATATATAGAGAGAGAGAGAGAGACTATATTAGTAGACCTATGAAAGTTCTATGCCAAAACTATTTTCAAAAATAAAAATCTTTCTAAAGCATTTAAACATCAAGTGTCCACATATTTTAAGGGAAATACTAAAAATCTCTTTATGCTTATTACCTAAATATTATTAATAAGAATAGAATAATTCCTCTTAGTACATATTCACATTCTTTAATCAGATGCATATCTGACATTAATACAGCATCACTGATATTTTCTGAATAATGCATTCTTAAGTCTTATTAGTTTGTTCAGGAGAGTGCCCGATATCTTTTTCAAAGATGTGTTGTATGGATAATAAATTTGTGGTTATGAGTACTTAAAACCTGGCTCCTTTCTGGAGACCATTTTAATTTGAATCGTGAAAACTCTCTTGGTATAGGTAGCAAGATAATCTAGGAAGCTCAGAGTAATTTCTGTTAAATGAAGACTATTCTCTATTCCATTTTTATACTGAAATATGTAAAAAATGTGGGCATAAATATTTTTTTACCAGCATAGCCAGTTTGCCTGGAAGCAGAGTGCTTGCCTACAATGTATATATTTTTATAAGACAAACTATATCAAATAAGTTGTTTGTATTTTGATTCTTTTTGAACATTTTGCTAAATGTAGAACTGCAGAATCATAGGCTTCTTTCAGTCTTACTCCATTTTAGTACAGGATATCAATTCATCCAATTAAAAATAGGAGTTACATCAAAAGATTTTTTTTTCTCTCAAATTGAACAATTCTAACATATCAAAGTTGAATATGGTATACCCTTTGATCTCTAATTTTTTTCAGTTCTTCCCTTGCTTTTATAAGAATACATTTTAACATCTTCCTGTTTGCAAGCTTTGTTTTCAGTAATTGCAATTTGCTTTGAAGCTTCAAAGGCTTAAAGCTTTCCAAGTAATTTTTTAACAAAATGATGCCATGATTTAGATGACTTGTATGTAATAAAAGTTCTAAAGACAGTAAGTTTTATTGAGAAAATAGTTCTTCAAAGTTTTAAAGGTTTTTAAACTGGAGCAATTTGGAACAGCAATGATGGAAAGAATATACATTAAATGGAGGTATTCTGCCTCATGTAGTTGAATAACATCTTTAATTATGTAGCACTGCAGCCAATCCCAAGTCACATCTCAATTGGTTGTTTTAGTTAAATCGCATTCAGAAAGCATCAAGAGGGCAGATTACAGCTGGTCGCCTTTCAGATTTAACCACGTGATAAGACAGAACTTTATTCACTGTTAAGGTGAGACTGGTAGAGACTGAAAGTATAAAATGGAACCCTACAGCACCCACCCCAGATTATTTTATTAATAATATTTCCTATTATTAATAATAATTCCTAAAAACCCCAAATCCAGGGCAAATGATGAACTAGATGGAATGTTAGGACAACAGGCATAATCTGAGAAAGAACCAATGAAGTGAAGTGGTTAGGATTCCTATTTAAGCTCTATTATCCCAAGTCAAACAAGTATGCATGCCTGTACAGGTTTTTACACTGTATATTTCAGTCTCTGAGTATCAATAGTCTATTCTGTTCCAGTTTTGAGGCAGTATGTATGACAGAAAGAGCACTGGACTAGGAAAATAACAGCCTGATGGCTACTTTCAGCCAATTAGAAGCTGTGTGGCTTAGGATAATTCTCTTAACCTTTCTGAGCCTCCGCGTTCTTATTTGTAAAAAGGGATTCATGGCATGTGTGAAATATGAATGAAAAAAAGATAATAGGTTTCCAAGAGCCCTGGAACTGCAGAGAGCCTCTGATGAGCAGGGAAGATCTTGCTCTGTAGCCAAGTGGGCTTTCCCCGCTCACCCCACAGCAGCCCGGTGCACTGCCTGACCTAACAGGACACTCGCAGGGCTCTAAGCACCATCCGCTCTACCGTGCATCCAGGATGAGGCAGGTGCTCCTGCCTGGGCTGGGATACTTTCTCATGTCCTGTCCACTGGGAGGGAGCATTCCCTTCCTGCTCTCATAGGTAGGAAGCGACCATCTCAGCTCCACCTTTCCCAGCTGTTGCAGAACATGTCCATCAAACTGGTGAATGTTCAAGACGTTTGCTAGGCTATGTTCACCAGACAGCGTAATCACTAAAGTCAGGCAGCCTCGGTTACCACTCCTACCCGGATGTGGCAAGCAGCCTGGCAGGCTCTGGTCTCTCTGGATAGGCTGGCTGTACTCTCTTTTCCCTCTTCCAGATTCCCTGTGGTTGCGTGAGTCACCAGACCTGAGTCCACCTGAATAGCACCAGTCTGTCTCCTGAACACCCTTAGTATGCAGGCACCTAGTATCAGCCATAGGGGGGCAGGAAGGATGCTGAGGGGAGGCAGAATGAAAAAGCCCCTCAAAGCCATAAGCCTTAGCTACGTGCTCCAATTCAGCCTTTGAGACAAAGCTCTGTGCACAATGCATAGCTTCTAATAAAATGGTTTTAACTCCTATTCTTGTTCCTTGCACACATACCTCTCTTGGAAATGCAAAGGATGATTGACAGGGCAGGATTCAGACACTCCTGGGCCCTGTGGTGTCTATGACATCCTCACTGCCACCTCCTCCTCAGGCACAGCTCTCCCACCTCCTCTCAGAGGCCAGTGCCAAGGACCTTCCCTCAGCACCCCTGCTCATAGCTCCTGCCCCAACGACGTTCTCGTGGTGCTTTGCTCACACCTCCACTGCACGCTTCATGCTGTCCCCCGAAACGGTGCTGATTCGTGTGCAAAGCTGAGTCCCCTCCATACTACAAGTTCCCCAGGGGATTTCTATTCTATACGCATCCTTCTGAGCTCCCAGAACTATGTCTAGGAAATAACAGGTCCTCACTAAACGTGTTAAAGGGACATTAATTTAACATTACTCAAATGCTACCTGCCTTTCTCCCCCAAAGAGGGATACATATCTGCTATTTATATAGTTCATATCTTGAGACGAAGCTGAAAAAAGAAGCCCAATGAAAGCCTATCAGAATTCTTGATCCAACTTGAAAAACCCTGCAGCCATTGTAACATTTCTTCTCCACCTTCCGTGAGAATATTTCATAACTTCTGTGGGCATCATTCAGGTTTTTAAAGGTTATATGCTTCTCCTGACACCACTTATCTTTCAAGAAGTTCCACAATATCACTGCAGATTTGCGGGAGAAAGCTCCCCCCATCTGACTCCCCTGCCTAGTAAACAGCCTTCAGAGGCTTTGCACTTGGAGGTCCCGCTGAGCAGATGAGCAGCTGGACGGTTCGGTACTAACCCTGGATTGCTGAGGACCTGTGGCTAGCAGAGGGCATTGGTGTGGCGAGGCAGGGGTGCCATGTGGAGCTCTGCCGACTCCCTGGTGTTTGAGATTTTTCAGTTTATTGTCAAGGAATAGCTAACTACCCTGGCTAATATCAGCACCGTCCTCAGAACTTCACAGGTAGTAAAACATGTCCTTACAGCCGCCCTCTAAAAAGAGGCTGCCACCACAGGGGAAACCGAGGCATCGGTCCCTTACAAGGCTTCCCAAGGTCATACTGCTGTTAAGTGGTAAGATGCACTCCAACCACCATGCCCCTGTTTCTCAAGCAGGAAAGCATGGGTGCTGAGGTCAGACAAAAGGGGTTCCATGTGCATGACCTTAGTGAATCATCTGAGTCTCAGAATGTCACAGATTCAGGCATGCAAGAAACATGACCTTAATTTTTTTCTTTTATTTCTTGAATTTTTTAATGGGAGCATAATTTACAGTAAATGAAATACTCAGATCTTAAGTATACAGCTGGGTAAGCTTTGATCGATACAGACACCCTAGTAATGCACACCCCCTCAAGATGTAGGGCACATCACTGCCAGAAAGCTCTTTAAACCCCTTCCCAGTCAGTCCCACCCCTGCGGGAAATCATTACTTCGTTTTCTTTTACCATAGATGAATTCTTAAATTTGTTATCTTTAACTTAACCTAATTATTTCAAACTTTTGTTCTATGTAATATCAGAAACTTAGCTCAGGGATTTTCCCACTATTTCCCTGGGGTTTTATAGAACACTGAGAGGTGAAGGTTGTGCTACATTAGCCCAGGTTCTGTGAGATGCTGGGAGGTGTTCTCACTACCCCGGGTCCTCGCTGCTCTCGGCCCAGGGGTCTCCGGCCCCACCTGGCCCCCAGTCTGCCCATGAGGAGTGCTGCGCCCTCTCCTTATTTCTAGCACCAAGGCCTTTCCAGCCTGGACCCTCTCTCTCAGCTGCACGTGGGCCCCTCCGAGGATGAAGGAGTTTCTATCCATAGACCTGCAGCTATCGCCTGGCCTCTTCAAGGCGCTGGAGGCCCTCTCTGTCTAGACAAGCCCTGAAGCCAGCACGTCTCCTCAGGCATATTGTCTAGGAGATATGCACACCTAGGAAAATCCACCTCAACATCGAACTTTCAATAGCAAACAGCATTTATTCCCACAATCACTCTTCAAGCTCGAGTTGTGGAAATAGAGGCGCAGAGGTCAGAGTGAGTCGTGCTTCAGGAGCCCCACACTGACTCTGTCCTGCTCCTTCAATATCCTTCCTAACTTCTGAGTGTTATTGAGTCTCAGAGTCACACACATCAGATAATCCCGCACCTTTTGCTATTTCTTCTGAACCATCCCTTCCCTGAGGCAGCAAATGGACAAGATCTTACAGCAAAGCCGAAGCATGTCAGCCCATCAGGAAATCTGAGGAAAGGTATCCTATCAGTTAGTATTTGAAATTCTATCCCAGTGCAGAGAAAAATAACAGTATTATAGCACCACGGAGCTCCTGCATTAATGAGTTGATCCTCAAAACTATCACATAGTTGGCACTTAATAAACTGCCATCATTATATAATGTCTAGATATAGAGGGTATTATCAGTTTAAACTTAAGCCAGAATTGTACTTTGGGCCATCTGGATGTTGTCCATAGGTGGGACTAACGTGGGCTGTCAGAGACAACTAGAAGGACAGTATGAACCACTGGACCGACAGAGGGTGCGTGATGACATTAGCAGTGACGTGTGGCGATGGCTTGGATCATCGCTGGCAGCTGGAGTCAGAGTCAGTGAAAGAACATGCATCTAGGCAGGCGAGGAACGGCTGTATCTAGTTCCCAGGACACAGCTGCACCAGGATTCCTTAGAAGGCCGAGCAGTCAATGTATCTGTGGTCTTAGCTCCCAACCTGGATGACATGCTACAGTGGGGCCCAGGGGCCACACAGCCAGGGCGGGAGCTCCACAGAGGCACCCTGGGCTCCATAAGAGGCTGGCCCTGGAGTCAGACTCCCAGGCTTTGCCAGAGAAGAGCTGGGACCTTGGGCAATTTGCTCACCTCCTTTTTCTCCATTTCCTAATCAATAAAATTGGAAAAAAATATTGGGGGGATGGGGAAAATCCTTTCTCTTCAACTTTGGTTTTCCGGAAAAAAGAATGACCCTAAACACTCCTGACCTCTTGTCCCGACCGCCTCCCCCCATCAGAGGTGGAGTGAGTCTGTGGTTCAGGAGTGATAACATTGGAACACATATTTTGTTGAACGGAGCTGACTTATCAAAAGTCCTAAGCACAACAGTCTCCACCCCCTTCGGTCCTTACCCTACCTGGGTGATGAGAGGACACCACCACCCAAGAGTCTGCTCCGCAGACCCCGAATACCCGGAGTGGGCGCTTCCAGGGACTAGTTTGGGGACAAGAGCATTCAGAAGCCCAGCGTCGCCCTTCCAGCCTGTTGTCTGATTCTGTTACCACCAATATTTTAGCAGCTCCATCTGCTTCCGCCTGCCTCGCGGCTTTGTATTGCTTCCTGGCCCCCTCGAACCCCAGCAACAGTGGTGCCCTCCTGCACAATCCTGGTGACAGTTACTGAGATCATAAAGACACAAAATGTCTGGAACATAGTACATGTGCAATATGCTTACTATTGCAATTATTAAGGGGGTATTTCACTTGTAAAATCACATAAGCTCTCAAAGTTTCCTTGTCTATAGAATGCCCTTAGTGATTGTACAGATTAAGAAAATCTGTATAAATTACTTGACACATAGTTGGCCCTCAATAATCATTACCTCCTTCATTCCAGTTGAAATATGTTATTCTTATAAATGCATTTTGACTCTCTTCGCTGCTGTGCCCACAGACAACACAAGAATCTTTTACAAACACTCAGCTATAGGATGAGCCACCCAGACTGCGTGTAATTATGTGTCCCCACCTGAGCTGAGTGCTGGATACCCCTCTCCCAAAGGCCTTACCTATGCTCTCTCTTCCACAGACCTTAGTAGATCACCTAATGCCCCATAAGCCATATCATCTCCTGCTTTGCCCTGTGCATAAAAGATATTTGTTTGCATATTTTATCTCAGAAGTGGAGTGGGATTTGAAGACAGGAAATCCAAGCTCCCAAGCTGGACCTGCCAATTACAGACCACGTGGTCTATGTCTCAGCTGTTTTATATGTAAAATGGGCATTGCTATTGCATCTCACAGCATTGCACAGAGAAGTATGCAAGAGAATACACGTGAAGATGCTTCAAAAACAAGAATGTGCTATAAAAGGAATGTGAAGAGTGAACTTAGATTAACGAGAAGTGGGTAGCCCCCGTGTCTGTGGGCACGCTAGTCCAAAAGAACTCAAACTGTGAGAAAATTGATGCCATCTGTACCTGTTTCAAAATATGCAGCCAACTGTCTTCGCCTGGTAAAGTCAATTGGCAAGACATCAGGAGCCTTGAGTGACTCCATTTATAGAATTCATGGCTGTGGAGATATTGCTGCTATTCTTATTATCCCTCTTTAGGCCCATCCAATATGCCAGCACAGCGGGAAGGGAAATGCTACTACAGACTGAAACCACACCTGCCCCTCCATTCCGGGGGAGCGACCTCATTCCTCTTGAGAATAGACTCTGCAGGTGTTTGTGCAAATGCCTTGCTGTGTCCTTTGCTGGAGAAAGTGAAGCATCTGAGGCTGAGCCTGGATGAGGAGAAAGGACTTGCCCTGCACCCAAACGGGAAGGAGTCTGGAGCCTGGGGAAGTAAGAGATGGAGAGAGAGGAAAGAGGTTTTGGGGAAAGAAGAGAGAAAGGAAGGAAGACAGAGAAGTGAGTGTAATGGTTAGGGACACGGCAGCAGGAAGGGGTCCAAGACACATATGGCATTGTGACTGCCCTGTGCACCTCAGTGAGAAGCTGTACCCAAAGCCTTCCCTCTCAGTCTGCCATAACTGGGGGCCTCATGAAGTGGGCCACTGGGGAAATTGAAAGAGAGCAAATGAGAAGGGGAGCCTGGCATGGACAGAAGGATGCTGAAAGAGGGCCTTCCCTGAAGGAGGCGTGTCTGTGCACAGGGCCACCCACAGAGCAGGACAGGGCGGTGAGCAGGTGCACGCACCCCTGTACTTCACCCCCAACAGAATCTCCAAAATCGTGGGGATGAACTGAGTCGTGCAGGCCTAATCTGTTCTGTTGGGTCTCCCTCATCATCCCCTCACAGCATCTCAGGCAGAAACTAAAGCTTTTCAGTTATTTCCAGCCATTAAGGTCAGTTCTATTTTCAGGAATCAGAAAATCTAAAAGTGCCGGGTCACCTCCAGACCTCAGCCTCCCCTCCCACCCCCTCGCTTTGCGGCCAGTGTGAGGGGCCTGGTGGTCCCGCCTCCCTCTCTGCCCCAGGCTCCCTCCACTTCGTCTGCTCCTCTGGGCAACCCCAGTGTCCAGACACATGAAAGGTAACAGGAAAGAGGCAGGAAGCGTTCTTATTTAGCTTGAGTATTTGAGGCCCCTTGGTTGCTAGATGTCTTGTCGTGGTAGATTTTCAAATGCCAGCTCTTTCTCGGGGGAAGACTGGGGTTTTGAGGCCCAGCCCCGCACCACAGACTGACCCTACACATTCAGCAAGCATCAAGCCAACCCCTGCCATTGAAGACCACTACAAATCTCCCATCATTGGCTTAGTTGGGGGAAGGGAACAATTGCCAAGTCCTCCACTTCTCAGAAGAGCCTTCAAAGACGTCTCCTCAACAGCCCTCCAGCCTTTTCTCACATGAAGGACAAAGCTCACTGGGTCTGTGTTTGCACTTCAGGGGAAATGTGCCCTCCGACTACATGGGGCACTTGCCATCCATGCAACCTTGGCCAATTCACTGTACCTCTCAATTCCCCGGTTTCTTTATTCATAAGATGAAGACGGTCGTAATAGTATCAAGGTGGTGGGGGGGGTGTACAATAAGGGTTGAATGAGTAAATAAATGTAAAGCTCTAAGAGCAGTGTCTGGCCCATAACTGCAAATGTTAGCTATTGTTTCTGTTACTGTCCTCAGCTGTGGGTCCTTAGCCAAAACTCTGAGCACTAGAAAGAAGCCCACCTGACACCTTGTATCACCCAGTTGTCTCCTAGTTCCATCACTGCATCTTCTGATGAGGAAATAGGAACTCAGAGGCGCTGGGGACCCCCAGCCTTCCCCGGTGTTCCCCTTCTCAGTGTCCACAACACTCATTAACTGAATTATATATTTTGGAGAATGATTACATTTAGTTTAGTACTTGATTACATAGTGTCTAATCCTTTTCTCTCTAATTGGATGCTGAATAAGACTTTCCTTATTTCCTAAGAATTAAGGCTTAGAAGCGAGAACAAGGAGGCCCTAATTACCCCACAGCCTAAAGAGGACCGTAAACAATTAGGCGTGGACTTCTCTCCCCGGGTTTGCTAAGGGGCTTAAGGACCCGCAGTTTCCAGCGTCACACTCCCTTGTCCCTGATGCGGAAGGGAGGAACGCAGAAAGGAAGAGAGAAGGCAGGAGCAACTGTCCTTTAGGGCATGGTTGCCAGAGAAAATACAGAACATGCAGCTGTGAATTTCAGATAAACAAGAGTAATTTTTTCTCTAAGCATATCCCAAATAGTGCATGGGACACACTTATACCACAAAATGATCAGATGTTTGTCTGCAATTCCAACTTGCCTGGTGTCCCACATTTTTATTTGCTATATCTGGCAACCCTAGAGTGAGGAGAATAGTGTCTTTGGTAATGAGTGGGTTCTGTCCCCTCTGAGATGGCCAGGGTGAAGCTGAACACCCCAAGGAAACCATGCACGTCCCTCCTCGAGGCTGCTAGCTTTGGGGGAATTGCTAAGAGCAGGTCCAGAAGCAGAGGAGGAATGTCCTTCCGCCACCAACATACAGTCAGTTGCAAAACAGAATCCCTGCCTTCCCCAGGCCCGGAGAAGCTGGAGATCAGGAGGAGAGGACATGCATTCTCCTCTTAGGACAAGGCAGAGAGCCATCTCCCGTCCCATGCACACGCACACGCTCTCTGTCCGCGGCCCTGGAGTGACAGGAGAAGTGCAGGTGCAGGGCAATGACCACACAGCCGCCTCCCCCCATTTCAGGTCACTCAGCACAAAGGCTGAAAAAGAATTTGAGGTTGAAGTTTTGATCTGGAGCCTACTTTTAATGAATGGAAAAGGCCAGAATTCTGCTTCGAGGAAGGAGTAGATGTATTTTATCCTACCCCACCCACTAAGTACAGCTAAGAACTGTAGACTGTATACACAAGACAAACAAAAGAAGACTCTGAGAGGCGGGAGAAGACAGGAAAAGATAAGCCAGGGGTCTGGGACCTGAGGAGTGTGGTGACGACTTCCTGAGTTTATTGTTTATTGTTTGGTTCTTGGCATTTTTTTGTCTTTTTTGGCCTAGTAAGTCCCAGATTGGATACTGATAAGATGGCAACCCAGGAATGCCCATGAAAACAGGCAAAAAAGAAACAAATCAAAACAGAACATGAAAACCTGCTCTGTCTAGCCAAAGGATCTAAAAAGGGGCAGCCTCGCAAAATAGAAAACTTTCAGACAATAATTTCTCTATTCTAGCCAAACACTGAAGAAAGAAAAAAACTGTGTCCCTACCTTCAACTTCACCAACAAAAGCCAAGTGGCGCATAGACTCCAGCCTTGCAAGGCTGGGAAAGAGGCACCAGCTGCCTTGCTGGGATAGAGTCAGGCAGCTGAATGGGAGCCAGGACTTCTATGGCTGCTCCGCAGTGAGGAGGCCTCTCTCCAAGCCCCCTTCCCTCCTCTGAGGCGTCAGTAGGGACCACATGGCTCCACTCTGGTGGCATCAGAGATGATCTAGTGATGAGCCAGGATTTTCACACCACTGCTAACTGGTACTGAGGCATTCTACCCACACGGTCAGAGGAGGCCATGGGGGACAGTAAGGCAGAATCCTTCCCCTTCCCAGATGGAGTGGTATCAGCACAGGACCCCCACACCTACCCAGCAGCAGTAAGGACCACCTCCCTCACCCACCATGCCAGTGGGGGCTGAATGGAGAAGCTGAAGTTCTACCCCACCTGGTAATAATGAGGTGGTACCACACTTCACCCATCAGACTAGTTTCAGAGGGTCCTTGCTAAAACAGAAGAAATGAATAACTTCCTTTTTAGACACTTCTAACATAACCAAAATACCCTGGTTTCAACTGAGAAGAATTCATCATACCAAGAACCGGAAGATCTCAAACTGTATGAAAAAAAAACCAATCAATAGAGGCCACCACTGAGATAACAATGATGTCAGAATTATCTGACAATTTTAGGGCAATCATAAAAATGTTTTAATGAGCAATTGCGAACACACTTGAAATAAATGTTAAAAAGCAATGCTTCAGCCAAGAAATAGAAGTTATAAAAAGGAAGCAAACCAATTTTAGTACTGAAAAATAAATAATGGCTAAAGGAAGTTCTAAACAGAATTGGAAATGATAAAAGAAGGGATCTTAGAACATCTGGAAGAAGGAAGGGACACAGAGAGAAAAATATGAGCAAATACAATAGACTTTCTTTTTCCTCTTGAGTTTTCTTCTTTACATTTGATGAGTCAAGCCAGCATTGTAACACAGCCTGATGCAGTTCTCAATGTGTATGGAGGAAATACCTAAGGTAATTATGTTATAAATTAGGAGGGCAGATGGACATAAGGGGAGGTAAGAATTCTACATTTCAACCTGGTGAATTGTTGTTCCCTGTAGATTATGATACATTATGTATATGCAGTATAATACCTAGACAACCACTAAAATATTGATACAAAGATATAGACTCAAAAGCACTGTATCTACAGGAGGAAGGGGGTCCCCCACCCACAGCAACTTCCCTAGGAATCTGCTGAGATGAAGGCAGACAAGGAAAAGGGTAGGTTGGGGATTCAAGGTTTATTTCTCACGGCTCAGTCTCCCTCCCAACCTGGGCTGTTCTCTGAACCCTGGCTGCTTGGCTCTGTCTCTCCCAGCCGCCCGGTGCTCCCTCTCACTGAGCTCTGCTCCCCACATCCCTCTCTAGCTGCAGTGCACTCCCCGCCCCTTCCTCCAGGAGGCAGTCTGTGGGTGGGTCCTGGTGACTGGCGGGCACCTGACCAATTAAATACCAGGAATGGAAGGGAGGAGAGAAAGGCTGCTGCCCTCCACCCCTTACCCCAGACCAGCAATCCCATGATGGACCTGTGGCTCTGCTGCTGGAAACATCACATTGATGTGCAAACAGGCCCCTGTATGCATATGACTAGTAAGAAGACCAGGTGGGAATTCTGGTTGAAAACTTCCATTTACCCCACAAGCACTGTAGATGAATTGACCCAGAATCCCAAAAAATGTTCAAGTAACCTACACATAGGCAGAAAAAAGAAAGCAGAGGAGCAAAAACAGAACAAACAGAAAATAAAAAGTAAAAAGTAAAATGGCAAACTTGAGCATTAGCATGTTAATAATTACATTACATATAAAATGTATAAATATACCAATTAAGACACAGAGATTAGAAGAGTGGATTAAAAAAGAAATATGACTCAACTAATTGCTATCTAGCTGAAATCACTTGAAATAAAATGACTTAACATAGATCGAAAGTAAAAGAATGGAGAAAGATATACCATGGAAACATTAATCAAACAAAAAAGCAGAAGTTGCTGTATTAATATTACATAAAGCCAAGAAAATTACCAGAGAGAGAGAAGGATATTACACAATGATAAACAGGTTCATCCACCAAGAGGAGTTAGCAATCCTGAATGTGTGTGCACCAAACAATAAGGGTGAAAAATAAGTGAAAATAAAACAAAATAAAGGTGACAGAATTGAAAGGAGAAATAGACAAATCCAGAATTGTCATTGGAGATTTTAACACCCCTCTCTCAACAATTGAAAGAACAATGAGACAAAAATTAAGAACAAAGACACAGAAGTCAACAATACCATCCACCAGTGGGATATAACCGAAGAGCACAGAACATCCCACCTAACGCCAGCAGAATACACATTCTTTTCATGAGCCTGCATAATAGGTACCAAGATAGAACATATCATGGGCCATGAAACAAACCACAGCAAAGGGGAAGTATTGAAATACTGCAAAGTATGTTTTCTGATAAAAATAGAATCAAACTATCAATCAATAACAGGAAAATATTCAAACAACCCACTTCTAAATAATCTCTGCATAAAAGAAGTCTCAAAGGCATAAGACAATACACTGAACTGAAAAGAACTGAATGAGAATGAAGATACTACATATAAAAATATAAGGGACTCAGAGCAGTAATGAAAGGGAAATTTATATGCTAGATGTTTATACTAGAAAAGACAAAAAGCCTCAAATCAATAATCTAAGTTCTCACCCCAAGGAACTAGAAAAGAAAAAACAACATAAACTCAAATTAAGCAGAGAGTAGGGAATAACAAAGATAAGGACAGAAATCAATGAAATTTAAAGCAGAAAAACAATGAGAAAAATCAATGAAACAAAAACTGGTTTCTTTTAAAGGTCAGTATGATTGACAAACCTAGCCAGAGTGACTAAGTAAAAGAGAGAGAGAACAATTCATTACCAGGAGTAAAACAAAGATATCACTATAGACCTTGCAGACAACAAAAGGATAATAAAGGAAGGCTAGGAACTCCATACAAATCAATTTGACAACATAGATGAAATGGGACAACTCCTCAAAAAGTACAAACTAACGATCTTACCTAATATGAAACAGACTATTTGAATAGATCTTTAACTACTAAGGAGATTGAATTCAAAGTTTAAAACTACTGAAAAGAAATTTCTAGGCCCAGATGGTTTCACTAAAAATTTTTACCAAATGTTTCAAGAATTAATGCCAATTCTACCCAAAACATTCTGGAAGAATAGAAAAGAAGGGAACATATCCCAACTCATTCAATGAAACCATATTACATTCATACCAAAAGCCCACAAAGACATCATTAGAACAGAAAACTGCGGGCCAAGATCCCTATCTAGAAACAAAAATCCTTAACAAAATGTTAGTAAGTTGAACCCAACAAATTTGACATAGTTCAATACCCATCATGTTAAAAAAATAAAACTCTCAAAAAACAATACAGAAAGGAAGTTCCTCAACTTGACAGAGAAAGCCTACCAAAAATCTACAGCCCTTAATATGGAAAACTAAATGCTTCAAGATAGCTTATGTAATAGCCCTCCTATGTGCGGATCACTACATGACTTTCATTCACCTTATGTCTACCACCAAGACCCCAACCATGTCTTCATTTTTCTTCAGCATTTGCAAAATACTTATTCATTCAATAAATACATGGTGCAAACCTGTGCTAGGTTTGAGGGACCCAGACTTGCACAAATTAGACACTGCCATTCTCAGTTGGGCATTTTCAGCCTCATCCAAGAAGCTCTGATTCAAACTACCTCCCAGTCTTCATCCCACAGGCCCCAGTCGCAGATTTTCACATACGTTCCCTTAGCAAAGTGTCCATCACCATAACCATCACCAGGTACAGATGGAGGTTCATCCTATTCCACAGATCTGCTTTGGCAGAGAGGCAAAGCCAGAGGACTTCTCAGGGACATAAGTGTTACGAGAGGATAAAGGATGGCTCAGTTTGACACCGACTGAGAGCCTACTGGATCCCAAATGTTGCAGGCTAGCATCCAGGGTTCAAAGACTCCAGGATCGACTCGGTCCTCGCCGAGGTCACAGTTGACTAAGGTAGACAAACCTGTAAATGAAAAGGACCAAAAGATGATGGAGCAAAACATGAAAAAGTAGGTGTGAGGGGACCATCTGTATGAGTGTTCTGGCTTGTATTGGGACTGGTGGGGTGTAGTCGAAAGATTGCCTGGCTTAAATGCATCTCAAATATTGGAAACCCTTTCCCAGCCCTCCCACCTTTCTGAGCTTGCTGTCATGGCACTTGTTGAATTTTTAATTTCTGGAACTTGCATATAACACAGGCACTGATCATTATATGTTGCCATGAATAACTAAAAGGAAAAAGCTAATTATTTCCCTGCATATATATATATATATATATATATATATATATATATATATGCAACTTACACATGATATAAGCTCACCCTGAAAAAATGTGTCATAATAATAAAAGATATAATTTGTTCAGTCCTTACCATGTGCCAGGTGTTGTACAAAGCATTTTACAACCGTTATCATAATCTAATTCTCAGAACACTACTGTAAAGAGGTAATTATTACCACTACTTTATGGGCAGGAAACCAAAGCTCAGAGAGACCGTATGAATTTCTCAGTATTACAAAGATCCAGGACAGCCAGGATTCCAACCTTGTCTATAGTCATGGGGTCAAAAAACAACATCCCACAAGTTCAAATCAATGGACATGGGGCCATATGGAGTCAGACAAAGGAAATCACAATGTCAGCTTTATTACCAGTGAAAATTGGGAAAAAGGACATGGCTAAGCTGTGCAACTGATAAGCTTCATGACACTCCTCTGAATTGAACCTGTCCTCCCTCCAAAATGCAGGCCCATACGGCCCAATGCACTTCACCAAAGGGCCCACATTGGAATGCTTTCCTTTGCAGGTATACCCCAAATTGAGGAGAGGAATGGCCAGGACCTCTCAACTCCAGAGTTCAGTGAGTAAGGGGCCGGTGGGACAAGTAGTACTGCCTAATAGAAGTATTTATTCCAAAAATAAAAGGAAGAAGAGAAAAACAGATGATCCTCGCAGGCATCCCCTGAGGCTGGGCTCTCTTAATCCATTCGGGTTTGATTTATAATCTAACCCTACCAGGAGTGAAACTGTCCTCCAGAGGACCTCATCTCCAGTACCGGCCCCTGTTCACTTAGGGTATCTCTAGAAGTCCAGATGGGCAATTTAGATTTTTGCCCCCAAAAGTTTCTGTAACAATGCAAACAATCAATTGGTTGCCTGAACTCCACAAAGTTTTGTATGTAACCTGAAAATATACTCTTAATTCTTTTTCTCACTTCCAGTTATGTTCAGGCAAATTGTCTAATATAGCTCATTGGAGATTCTGTGATAAGATTTAAGAATGGCAGGAAGATACTCTGATCACTTGAAACAAATAACAGAGAAGTATCCTAAAGTTGAATCAAAACCATCTCCATTATCATAATTGCAGGAAAAAATTAAACTCCCAAGATCAAATCCTTTCACAGTATAAGAATTTAAGATCTAACGAGTTAAAGGCCAACATCAAATTGTCTTGCCTTTGTAGCTAAAAGTCTGTAGACTAGGCAAAGTTGCCCATTAGAGAGTCAAACTCCCGTTTTATAATATATAGGTGTTATTTTGAAGTAGCTTCCAACTACCTTGCCCAGGTTTCCTGTCATCTAAGTGTGGCCAAATAATTGAGCCCTGGCCAAAAAAAGAGAGACAGAAGTGATACGCGCCCCACTTGAGCTTGGACATGATCTTCCATTGTCTCTCTCATTTCTCCCCTCTGCCTCCTGGGATCAATACTAAGGATGCCCCCAAAGGCCATCCATCCATGTCCCAGTCTCCATCAACCTGGGCTCCCTGTGACTGTGTGGAGCACTCTACATCACCACTGCAAATGACATACCATGCAAAAAAGTCTAGGGTCTGCTTGTTACAGCAACTGACATTAAATTAATCAAAAGAAAGTAAAAGCAATGAAAGTCTAATACTTAGCACCCCTTACTGTTTTACTATGCTCAATTTTAGCCTAGGTATTCATTCAGAGGTATAGGTACAATTGAGTCTCCTTTATGAGTTCAGTCCGGGCTGTTAATTCATGGGTCTGCTCATTCAAGACCAATGCAAAAAAACATCTTTTCAGCTTCATTAATCAAAAGTCCAAACTATTAATATGAGGCATCTGATGATCACAGTCTTGGAACCACAACAATGAATTCAGAAAACTAGTATATCCCCAGGTCTAGGGAAGTTTTACCAAGCAAAATGATATTTCCAGACCTAAGAGTCATAGCCACCAAAGAGGAAACTGAGAGAAGGTGAGTGGGGAAGAGAGGGGATGCTTTTTAGATTTACACTGGCCAAGTTACTGGTTGTTAACCAAGTGGTGGTTGCTTAGGGCTCATGACCTGTGAAACCAAACACAATTGGGAGTGACCTCCCAGAGGGGAGGCTTAGAGAACAATGTCATTGCGCCATTCGCCAAATTAGGAAGGGATCCACTTTTTCACCTTCCAGGGAGTAGATTTGAGAGCCTGGTACCTATTCAGCAAAGTCTCTGATTTTATAATGGCTGCATCCCTGGTCATCAGGTTGCAGTTGAGGTACCTTTTCTTCCCATCCTGCATCTTCAAAAATCTCATTTTTTTCCTCCTCTGAGCCTTCAGTGTCTGGTACCCCTAGTTCAGAATCAAATAAGCATTCCAACGTATTGTTCTCAAATCCCCTCCACTATCTCCTGTGAGCAGCCCTGGGTCCCAGTGGTCTCTGTCTCTGCTACCTGATCAGAGCTCCCTAGATCTGAGATACCAACGCCCTTGGGTATTTTTTCCCTCTAGCTCCCATGTGTGTTTCCACAGAGGAATCATCTTCAATGAATTTTCTAAACAAAAACTACTCCTATGTTCCCAAAGCCCATGTCTCCACAGATAGAGGTGCGATAAATACCCCTGATATGTCTAATGCCTGCAAGATGTTGCTTCCTCAGCTTTTCAAAGTTCCTAGACTTACATAAACTCCCTTCTCTTTTTTATATCCACTATATTTAGACATAGTGATACTAATTAATTTTCATCTGCCGTTTACCTGCTGCCCTACAGGAAGGCAGCTGAGTCTCTAGGGGCCTTGCCCGCCTCACATGTTGGTCTTTGTCCCTAACAAAAGTAGGCCAACCATTGTGCAAGTAAGGAAACAACACATTAAGTGCCTTAAGCTTCCCCTTAGCTTTCAGATGCAATGATACACAGACATCCAGACTATTTCACCTCAAACGTAACCCTGGCCTTCATTCCCACCCCCTCTTGCTTTGAACCTATCTTTCCAGAAGGCACAGGTGGCAACAGGGGTCATCATCTCATCTCTTACTGCTTTGGTCTCTCGCATTGGCAACCTTTACACACTTCAGCACATTGGATAGCTGCCGTGAACAGCTGGGCATCGGCGCGCATCTCAGCAGCCTCCTGGAGCTGCTGCCAGCCAGCCTGGTGCTCTCACTTCCCCTGTGTTCCTTGCCAACTCAGAGAAAGTACCAAGCGTTGCCAGGAGCTCCTTTGATGACTTGTAGAAATGGAGGCTAGATTTGTTAGCTTATCAGCTTTCCAAGGACTTTGACAAATTTTCTTCTTTGATTTTCATTTTCCTTTTGAAGGAATGGCTGGATTCCTATTGCACGGTCTTGTTTATATACCAATTAAAGGAGGAAGCAATTATCATCCATTATCATGAAAGAGTAGCTACTGTCTTGTAATTACTGTGTTAATTGACATTAAGTTTAAATAGAAATTATTGTTTCCTCCTTCCAACTAAAAACTAAAGAATGACATGTCAGGAGTGAAAAAAGCACATCTACAAACTCAACCTTCCCCTCTAAGAAATCTATCTAGAAGAGCACTTCTCTTAAATGTCTGTGTATTTCTTGTTTCTTGGGTCATTCCTTGATTCAAAAATAGTTATGATGATGATGATGTGACTGACAGCCTCCCGAATGGTCCTAAATAATCCCTGCTTCCTGGCTTTCCAGCCCTTGGTTAGACTTTCCCACATTAAATAGGCTGACCCACTCAACCGTAAGGGTGTTCTTGAAATGGTCCTGGGTGACTGCCACGGTTGGGACATGAAAGACACTGCAGCCTCCGCCTTGCTCTCTGGGGTTGCTCACTATGAGAAAGAAGCCCCATGTCCTGAGGACAAACAGCTCTGGACAGGGATCATACGGTAAGGAACTGAGGCCTCCTACCAACAGCCAGTCCCACCAGGCCAGTTGTGTGAATGAGCTGCTGCAGGAAGCCCCAACCCACGTCTATTGCAACCTCCTGAGAGACCCAAAGCCAGGACTATCCAGCTAGTGGCTTCCAAGTTACTGACTCACAGAAATTGTAAGATACAATTAATATTTACTATGTGTAAGCTACTAAATTTTGAGGCAGCTTATGGTAGATAATGGATACAGATGGTGATATTATTGATAATGATGGCTAGGATGGTGATGCTAACTGCCATTCCCTGGGAGGAGAAAATACAAAATCAGACATAGGATTCTCCCTTTAAGAACAGGGGAACTTCAGTTAAAGATAAATCACAAGGCGAGTGACTTAGAGATAAATTACAGGCTTACTCAGATTCTGCTTTGTAGATGCATTCACAATGACAAAGATAGAATATATACCCAATTCTTTCACCCCAAGACCTAAAGAAATAAAGTATTTCTTAAGTAAGGAGGGGGATGCAAAGTTCTTGGAAAGAAGAACGGTGACAGGACTCTTCCATTCAGAGATTTTCTGTGGCCTGTTTCCTATCATTCAGTGTAAATGTGATAAAGTCTCCCTTACTGTCAAGTTGTTTTATTACAGAACTGCCTTTACGCATCTGAAATGTAAGCCTCAATGCTTATACAGGTGCTAAAGCTTGTGAAATACATTTTAGGTAGTTACATAAACAAAAAAATGTAACAGAGAAGATATCATTTTTATAAGTCTCTCCCCTTATTAATTACTTCAGATATAATTGGATCTAAACTTATTTTTGTTCAGCTTCCTATTCTATACTAACGCTGGTGGTTAACACACACTGTCAAAAAAAAAACCTCAGTATAAACCTAACTTTTTGAATTGACTCTTATACTCTGTATTCTCTTTTCAGCAGTTCACAAAAAAGGTCTGATTTAAGTAATAATACCTCTAATTGTTTCTAAAGCGAAAATACAATATGAAGTCTTATTCTTCTACACATGAGTATAGTACATTGGGGGTTATAGAGCATTTTCTTACACATCATCGCAGCTGTAGACTCATAGCAACAATGATATCAACTGATGAGGTATTTTGATGCTCATATAGATAAGAAGATGGAAAACCTGGGCAACACAGCAACTTACCCAAAGCCACAGAACTGGAAAAGGCAGGGCCGGAATGGAGAGGCCGGCTTAGAAAGGGCCAGAATCTGGGGCTGAGCCTACGGGTATCTGACTTTAAGCTGTAGTTACAAGTGGAGGTAAACAGGAGTGCTTTTAAATGATACATTGTCCAGAGTACCCAGGCATCTGTCTCTCTTCCTCAGACAGATGGCCATACCCTGTAAGGCTCCCAAGGAGGATTCATGCACAGCACCCACCTGGCAAAGCAAAGTACATTTTATTCCCAAAACACCATGCAAAACACTAATAACCCAGGCTGCTTGTGTGATCTGATTTCCCTAAAGCCAAAACCGATTTCTTATCTTACCACTGCATTTCAAAGCAAGGTCAGAGTGCACAGCCAGCTACCTTAGAAAGCAAACACTAAGCTCCTGAGAGAGTGCATACGCATCTTGAAAGGAAAGACCTAGACCCTGGGTGCTGGCCTTCCCAGCCAGAGCTGCAGGACTGGGCCTGCACACCATATGCGGAGAGGAGCCAGCTTCCTGAGAGCAGAACAGACACTCCAGCCGAGAACTGTTTGTTTTGTGGACTTTTTTGCCTTAAGATCTTGGCATGACTTATTCCTTCTTTTCATTCCAGTCTCACCTATCAAATTCAAATGCCCAGAGAAGCACCCCGGTCAACCCACTCAGAAGTAGCCAGCTAGGCCTGCTCCCCAGTTAGTCTCTATCATAGTCCCCTGCTTTCATTATAACACTTTTTGTTCCCTGAAGTTATCTTACTCATTTGTTGGCTTGTTAACTAGCTACCCGTGCCCCTCACCTTCCACTGTAGACCGAAAGCCCTCCGAGAGCAGGAAATGCATTTGCTCTGCTTTCTGGTTTGTCCCCACTACCTGAAAGTTCCTGGCCCATAGTAGGCACTTTATGAACAAATCAGATGAAACCCTTTGAATCTGGTATGATTCCAAGTTACGTTTTTCACTTTGTAAATCTTTTTCACTCTCCTTACTTTATAGACCTAACCTTACCAGCCACGACCTTTCATGTTTCCACACTTAAGTAGTCCCATCTTTTTTATCTGGCCTCTCTAAGAGCAGCTCCCCACATTCCTAAGAACCTGTTGGTTATTTTGGGTGGTTCAGGAAGACCTGAATTTCTCCAGTGCTGTGATGAAGGGATTGAGTGTGGATTTAGGAGGCAGACAAATGTGGGTTTAGCCTCAGTCTTGAGTTGCTGTTCACCAGCTGACAGATACTACATAGATGTCTAAGCTTCTAATTTATCCTCTAGAACAATGGTCCTTAATGCCTACTTTTCAAGATGTCATACAGTGCAATGTATGCAGAACACATGACATATAGTAACACTCAATAAATGCTAACTCAATCCCCGACCTCCTCCCACGGGTTAGTGGGTTAGCCTCACACCGTCTGGATATTCATACACCTGTCCAAGGGGAGATGTATTTGTTTTTATAGCCCTTAATGGTAACACTCTCTGTAAAGTAGCCACTCAGTAGGTTAATTAGGGACTCGTGTACTGTAGGCCATGTATGAGAGAGCCAAAGGACAGAACAGCCTCACCCCATTAGCCTTTTAGGACCTGCATGCCAAAAGCTAAAAGCTGCCCCCACAATGGCCATCAACACTGCAACATATAGATGCACTTGAGGGCCAGTCAAGATTGGCTTGTAATTTCTCCTTCCTAAATGTATTTGGCTCTGTTCTGTGAAAGCTACACATTTGTAGCTTTTCTTCCTCCTCATTTACTGTCTGAAGGTCAGATTCTTATTGCTGCTTTAATTCTGCTCATTCACTAACAGTTTTATGCAGCAAGCACCCTTAATTTTTAAAAAAGGTATACAAATAGAAGGACATCATGATGTATTCAATTTCGGCCAAGGGACCTGAATTTTGGGAAGATCTTTGTAATAAACTATAAGATATTGGTCAAGTCTGAAATGTTTCTGAGCTTCCGTTGGTTCGCTTGTCAAATGGAAGTTGTAGCACCCAGCTAGCTCTTGAGATTGTTGGGAGGAAAAAATGAGAAATATCAGTGAAAGTGCTGTGTGAACTATGAAATGTAGTAAATAATCAATATGTGTTTTTGAAATAGATGAATAAAAGAAACCAAGAGAAGTACGTTACCATGTAAGCCATGTGCCTTCCCTGCTAAACTTTTTTAAGGGCTCAGCCTGGCATTCGGGAGATGTCTTAACCCAGGAGACCCATGCTGGGTTGATGCCCATCTACCCTCCTCACCCCCGAGGCTGGCTGACCAGTCCCCGTAGCCCACTCTGCCTACTCGCTCTGGTCCCTCGTGTTTCATGCCTCAGTACGTGTTTTTCCTTCACAAAGCTTTACTCTGGGGCTCCCTGGATCGACCCACCTGAACCCTTCCTCAGATGAGGGCCTCTTCATCCATGCCCTCATCCTACCTCAGAGATGCCACCTCACTGCATTTTTTTTTTAACTCAGCATCGGTCTTCTTGACATTATTTCTGCCTCTGAACTGCCAGAGGGATATTATGGGTTGGTCAGCTTTAAGGGCTTTGTATTGAATGCTGGCGAACAGTGATACAGTTTTCATTCATTTGGGATAAATGAGATAAGTTATCAGTGTATATATGAGGCTAATATCTTTGTCTTTGATTTTATGCAAAACAGTAGATGTAAATATGGCCCAGACATTGCTATCCTGTAGGAGGCCTAGGAGTAGGAACTAAGCGACAGGAAAACTCTTAGAAAAGTGCAATGGTCTCCAAACATCTCTGTTCCTGCTTCCTATCAGTGAGAACTTGTGAGAAGGCACCTCAATGCTTGTTTGTATATAAAAATTAATACTTCTATCTAAATGATACACTAATGTATATACATGCATATACTAAGCTATATGGGTACATAAATTGCTAATGTTATAAATTTTATGAAACATAGATAAAAATAGAAGTAATGATAGTGTCAATTCATCCTTTAAATATCAAAAAAAACTTACTTTTTTCTTTCAGATAAAATATACATAACACCAATCTGAAAAGACTACATTCTGTATGATCTCAACTATATGATATTCTGGAAAAGGCAAATCTATGGAGATAATAAAAGAAGAAGTAATTGCCAGGGGTGTGGGTTGGGGGATAAATAGGCAGAACACAGAGGATTTTTAGGGCAGTAAAATACCTTATAATACTACAATAATGGATACATGCCATTATTCATTTGTCCAAACCCACAGAATATACATCAAGAGTGAACCCAAAAGTAAACATGACTTTGTATAATTAGGATATGTCAATATAGGCTCAGCAATTGTAACAAGTATACACTCGGGTGGGGGATGTTGATATTGGGGGAGGCTGTGCATGTGTGGGGGAAGAGGACATATGGGAGATCTTGGTACCTTTCTCTCAGTTTTGCTGTGAATCTAAAATTATCCTAAAAAAATAAAGTATAAAAAAATTTTTTAACTAAAAATTTAAATGGACATTCTGATAAAAAATGCAAGTGAACAAGTACTTTTGTTTTACTTCCTCATGTGAAGCCCCTACTAAATTGATTCAATGATCAATGAGTGAAGAAATTAAAAAATATAAAGCCACCCAAAGAAAATGGGAAAAGAAATAGAACATGTTAAAAAGGTGAACACAATTTTAAAGGGATAAATCAAATTGTGGGTTACGACTAAACTAGTAGACTATAGAACGAAGAAATCTAAGTCTCTGTAGCTTGGGATACCAATAAGAATCAAGTAATTTTAATCTATAGAACTTTGGAGAGGCTCAGAAATTAGAAATGCCAAATAGTTCTGAAGGTAGGATATTGGACTGAGGAAGACTGTTTGAAAATTAAATGAGGAGCGATCATTTACCCACACCTGTGATTCTATTCTTCAAACAGACAACTTCCTTCTCTGATTCTTTAACATATATATTATCACTGAGTATTACTATCTGTAGTTTAGAGAGAATTACAACAAATCAGTAAGAAACTCAATAGAACAAAGAAAAGTCAAGAAGCAAAAACAGGCATTTCACATGAGAGGAAATATTATGTGGACAATGAACGTATTTCACTAGTGCTCTGGCAAGTACAAATCAAGATGAGATTGAGATGACATTTTACACCCATTTGAGCAAAAATTAAAGCCTACAATATCAAGTGTTACTGAGGTTATAATTCAGTAAAATTTAAAAAACAATTTGGCACTATCGTATGCATTAGATAGACTAAGCTGATAACTGTAACAACCAAGCCCTAAATCTCAGTGGCTTAACACAATAAAGGTATATAACATTATGAAAGGTCTCTAGACTTCTGTGCGAGCAGCTCTTCTCCAAGAAGTGACCCAGGGATTTAAGTTCTGTCCATCCAACATTCTGCCATATCAGCAAATTGTGCTTCCAGTTTGAAAGACTGAATGGGGTGATAAATGGCTAGACCTGCAATGAGTTAAATTACTTCCCCCCACATTACACTAGCCAAAACACAGTCAGATTATCCCAATCTATCTGTAAATGACGCTGGGAAATGTAGTTTTCTTGTATTCCCAAAGAAATGAGATTAATGAGCTTCTAGAAGGTCTTTGGCATGTTTTATTAAATTGAGCATAAATACACTATACAGACTAGAAATTCTTCTAAATACCGTGGGGTGACTACTTAGAGACCCCAGAGGAATTCTTGCATCTATGCACCAGAAAGCACATACAAATATGTTAATGGAAGCATTGTTCATAATAGCAAAACCCTGGAAACAAATATTCACCAGTAAAAACCTGGAAATAACCCAAAAATCCATTAACAGATGAAGAAATAATGTTTTTTTCACCAGATAGACCATTTACAGTGTTGAAATGAGTGAAATGTAAGCATAGATGATAAGTGAATCTTTTTTTGAAATGGCCTTATTGAGGCATAACTGATTTATAAAAGAAAACCCTGCATATGTTTATTGTATACAATTGATGAGTTTGGACATATGCATACACCCATGATACTATCATCACAATCAACATAGTAAACATCTTACATATCTCTTACCTTCAAAGGTTTGTGTATGTGTGGCAAGAATGTTGATTATGAAATTTACCTTAGTTCTAACAACATTCCAAGTGCATAAGACCGTGTTGTTAACTATTAGGACCGTGTGATATAGCAAGTGCTACAACTCACTCATCTTGCATAAGTGCAGCTTTATACCTTGAACAACAATTCTCCATTTCTGCCTTCATCCAGCCCCTAGCAACCACCATTCCATTTTCTGCTTCTACAAATTTGACTAGTTAAAATAGCTCATGTAAGTGGAATCATGCAATATTTCTCCTTCTGAGACTGGCTTATTTCACTTAATTTAATGTCCACCAGGATCATCCAGATTGTCAACAAATAGTAGGATTTCTATCTTTTAAAGACAGAATGATTTTACATTGTATGTACGTAGTGCATTCTCTTTCTCCATTCATTTGCCAATGGACATTCAGGTTGTTTCCAAATCTTGGCTATTGTGAATAATGCTACAATGAACAGGGGGTGCAGACATCTCTTTGAGATGCTACTTCAATTATTTTAGATATACACCCAAAAGTGAGATTGCTAGGTCATCTGATACTTCTATTTTTAATTTTTTTGAAGAAACTCCATATTGTTTTCCACAATGGCTGTACCAGTATAGATTCCCACCAACAGTGTGCAGGGTTCCCTTTTCTCTACATCCTTGCCAACACTTGTTATCTTTTGTTCTTTTGGTACTAGCCCTCCTAACTGGTATGAGGTGATGTGTCACTGTGACTCTAATTTGCGTTTCCCTGATGGGGATGTTGGGCACCCTTTTCACGTACCTGGTGGTCATTTGTATGTCTTCTTTGCAGAAATGTCTATTCAAGTCCTTTGCCCAATTTTTATCGAGTTACTTGTTTTGGCTTTTTGGTTGTTGTTATTGAGCTGCAAGAGTTTCTTGTATATTTTAAAGATTAACTTCTTATTAGATAAAGTGTTTGCGGATGTTCTCTCCTATTCCTTAGGTTGCCTTTTCATGGTTTTGATTATTTCCTTTGCTGTGCAGAAGCTTTTTAGTTTGATGTAGTCCCACTTGTCTATTTTTGCTTTTGTTGCCTGTGCTTTTGGTGTAATAGCCAAGAAATCATTGTTAAGACCAATGTCAAGAAGCTGTTCCCTGTTTTCTTCTAAAAGTTTTAAAGTTCTAGGTCTTACCTTTAGGTCTTTAATCCACTTTGAGAAAGGTGAATCTTATGTTAAGACGTTAAATGAAGAGAAAAACATATCACTAGAGTACATTTGAGTATATATTGTTTACAAAATTTTAAAACTAAACAATGCTAAATAAATAAACTGTTTAAGAGGTGTATTTGTGTTTTATGAAATTATTTTAAAATAGGTAAGAGAATGATAGATACATGAGGAAAGAAACATGCAGGTAACTTCAATGGTAACAGGAATATTCTAGCTTATATATTGTTAGGTAGCTTTCTGGATATTCCTTATTATTATACTCATCAAATCCTATATCCTCTAAACATAAAAAAAAGTCCATGTCTGTTAGAAGTCATGCTCAATGCTAACTTTCTATGTTTCTATGTAAGAACAGGAGAATCATGAGAAGGGAGGGAATAGAGATAGGATAAGAGGTTACCGAGAGTCTCTTATTTCTGCCCTTAGGCAGAACTACAAAGCAAAAATATCTCCTAGACCCCACCCCCTTTGTAGATATTTGTAGACCCTGCAGAGATTTAACTATAGAAGACCCTTTGGTCATCTACCCCTAATCACCAACGGAGGGATGGCAGGGTCTATGACACTGAAGTTTTAGACTTTGAAGAATCTTACCTTTGGGATGAAGGCTGGAAACAGCACACATACTATCTCAATATTGCCTCACAATGTGTTTATTAGCAAATAAGAGATATGGAGAACGCTTTTGTTCTCTATCTCTTTGATATAGTAAAATTTCTGCTGCCCTGACATTTTTTAAATAAGTGTCAGAATATGGCCTGGGCTAGAGAGGGAATTACCTCACTATGGCAGATCCTAAGAGAAATATGCTTGAAGTAGTACCTGGAAAAATAGAAGCATTTATTACATGTTCATTACTCGTATTATTATAAGTAATATGAGTAAGTATGTATAGGTGACCTATTTATGTATGTCATATATACATGTCATAATATACAAATATATACATGCATTCATTCATATCATTCACTCTGGACATGTGACAGGCACTGTCCTTATACACGGTAAGTATGCAGCCTCCCCATCAAAGCTCTTACAATCCTAATTCTCTTACTGCTGATTCATGCTGTCTTCATCTTTTTAGTTTTATTTTGAAAATGTAGGAGTGTCTACTGTGAGAACACACATTTGTTATTTCTGCCATCTATCTGGGTGTAAGTTCTTTCCTATCCCTGTATCTTTTTGCCTTTGTACCTGCACAGAACTCAAGGGCAAAAGTGGAAACTTGGGAGTCACCGAGGTGCAACTTGTAAATGCAGTCTTGTTCTGATAAGGTTGCTCAAGGACACATGTTAAGAGAGGAAAATAGTAAGACAGAATGTCATCTGGGCCCCCCCATGGCCTATGGTGCTGCCAGCTCCTTGAGAGTAATGACCGCATCATTCATCTTTGTATTTCAAGTCTCCAGTGCACAGAGTTCCTGAACTTTCCACACAGCAGATGTTTGTTAAATAAATTTGTGATTTAATAAATGAGTGGATGTTTACAAGACATTTGTCACTGAAGTTTGGTGGAAGGTTCAAATGGTCTGCCTGAAGTAGGAGAGAGGAAAGAAAGGGTTCCTTACCTCACCTCACAGGGTCTCCCCAAAGCTACAAAATTATCTGAAAGCACACAGTCAGGTGTATGATGAGGACACCTGCCATTTATTTACATTGCCTAGGGCCCCTCTCCTTACAAGTAATTCATTGAATCCCCAAACATCCCAAGGTAAAGGGATAGTAGAGGTCATCTGTACCAGGCAAGATAGGCTAACATCCATTATCAACTCCAAATCACAGTGATTTAACATGAGAAGGGTTCATCTCTTACCCATGGCACATGCAGGTTCAGGCGTGTGCAGAGAATCAAGGCTCTTCTCATTCAGACTCTGCCACACTTCATGCCCCAAGGGTCCCAGGGAGTCATGCAGGAAAAAGAAAGGTGAGGAGCTCTCGGCAGATTTTATGGCCCAGGCCTAGAGCTGGAATTCCACCCACATTCACCAGAACCCAGTCACAGGCTTCACCTAACTGGAAGGGAAGAATGTGGTCTGAGTGGCTGGGACGAAGAGAACGCTTGCTTATCCAATATCTTGCCAGGATCTGCTGCCGCATGAATCCTGCCAGCACACTTGACCATGGAGCCCAGACATCCGACTGAATGCACCTAAGGGCACCGAGCAGGCTATTCTGTGACATACTGCAATGCATTCTGCATTGCTTGGAATTGAGAAAGTTCCACGTATCCAGTATTCATCTGAATTTAACAGAATTCTGTGGTGGTGAGAACAATCACTGTGGAGTCCCTCTGCCTTGGGTTCTAACCTCACTTTTCATTTACCAGGTGTCTGCCTCGAGATAAGTGACTTAAACTTTCAGAGCCGGCGAGTACTCATCTATGCAATGGGGGAAATCATGCTTACCTCAATGAAAATAATAAGAGAATTAGAGAGTTCTTACTATGAAGATGCTCAGTCCATGCCAATCCCTTCCCCCAGTAATTTCCTCCATTTGCTTTGGTTCAAGCTTATCATCCAATAATATTTTCTCCGCCTTGAGGTGACAGCTAGTCAGACTATTAAACAAGAGCATAGTGTCATCATTTATGGTCTACTCCCAACAAAGTGGGCGTGGCTCCCTCAACAGCCAAGAGTCTGGCACAGTTTGAGATCCTCAGTGACAGCACCATAGAGGCGATATGATGTCCACAGCAAGCAAGGCAAGTGGGCATGACAGACGTCAGCCAATGTCTTGAGGTGGAAACAGGACCCGAGCGGTGAAGTGGTTTGCCTGAGCTCCCTCAGCCAGTCACCAGGAGAACCAGAACTGGAAGCCACACCCCACTCCCCACTCTGCCTCCTCCCACCTGCTGCCCCCTATCCTCCCACCTGCCCGTGGCTTTTTCGGTCTTTTTAAGCGCTTTTTTACCCTCTGCTTTCAAACAGTCACTTTTAAGCCTCAAAATGAGATACTGTTTTTGCACAGTCTTGCTATAATTAAGTCATCAGCACAACTCATGAAAACAAAGATGCGCCTTTTTAATTAGTGTCTTCAATGGGAATGAATGGCTCATTATTCTTTCCCATCTCAAGCTGAGATCATTATTAAAGTCTGAAGAAATAATGAATAGCCAGACAGGGAAATTCAGAACAGCATGGAGAGGGTCACTTTTGCTCCCTGGGCCCCAGACGGCAGGAGTGACCTGGGAGGCGCTGTCCTCTGAGCCAGCAGCAGGTGGAGAGTGGGCAGACAAAGGGCGCTCCCAACACGGGCCTGAGCACCTCAAAGCAAAGACCTGCACTCAAAGAACAGACGCTCATCTGGCCTCCCAGGACTCGCCTGGTTCCCCTTTCAAAGTTCTTAGAAAGGGAGTGTTTTAGACAGAATTGTGTCCCCCAAAACTGATACATTGAAGCTTGAATTCACAAAGCAACTACATTTGAATATAGGGTCTTTAAAGAGACAGACAAGGTTAAATGAGATCATAGGGTGGATCGGTCATCCAGTATGACTGATGTCCTTATGAGAAGAGACACCAGGGAGGTACATGCACAGAGAAAAGACTGTGTGGGGACACACGAGAACACAGTCACCTGGGCCAAGAAGAGTGACCTCATGAATAAGCAACCCTTAGATCTTAGACCCTTAGGTTCCAGAACTGTGAGAAATTAATTTCTGTTGTCCAACCACCCAGTCTGTGATATTTTATTATGGCTGCCCTAGCAGATGAATACAGGTGGTTACTGGATTTAGATAAATAACTAATCTTATGTGAGTCCAATTATCTTGACTCTGGATCATGGAAGTCAGAGTCACCTTTCATTCATCATTTGTTGAGGACCTACTCTGTACCGATTTCTGTGCTCAATGCTGAGATCCAAGATAAATAAGACATGATTAGTCCTTGATTTCAAATATGAGATGCAGATGAAATGAAAAATGATCGCAGTTCACAATGACGAGTTCATTCAGTGAGGCTGACTGGCAGCTTTCCCAACATACAGGACAGTCTTGGCAGAGGCGTCAATGTTTAAAACACCAGGTCTTGAAAATGGAGGGGGAGCTTGAAAATGGTGAGGAAGAGAAACTTCCAGGCAGAGAGGTTATCAGGTTTAAAGGTGCGGAGCAACAAATAGCAGAGAGATTTGGAGGCTGTGTCCAGAGACAGGGTGTGGGTCTTGGGTCTCAGAGGCAGCCCTCATCCGTCCTCTTCTGCTGCGACTCACAGGCAGGCTGGCCCTGCAGGCTCCTGCACCAGCCGGTTTCTAGCTAATTCAGACAATGCAAGAGGAGGGGCAGGAGCAGTAAGGAGTTGGGGAAATCCAGGGGGATTTCTTCTCATCGCGCTCTGCTTCAGGCGGTATCTTGGTGTGGCTGTGTCTCCACCGTGGATCCCTCCGTCACTGGACTAACCTTCCCCTGATGATTCCAGCTTTCACTTTACCTTGGTCCCTGACTGCCAGAAACATCACCTCCTCCCTTTGTCCCTCTGGCCAGGGCTGGTGCTAGTGTCCCAACGTCACTAACTTCTGGATCGCTTCTGTCCCTTGTCTGCCTTCTCAGCAATACAACCAGCTCCGTAACAAATCCCCTGCATTAAAGATTCTCTGTATTAAATACTCAAGAGGTCACTGTTTTCCAGTTAGACTCAGTCTAAGGCCTGACAAAAACCTAGGACTTTACTCTTAGTTAGCAGGGAGCCATGGAGTGACCTGTCACATTCATCTTAGGAGGACTCTGGACACGGAATGGGGTGTGGATTACAATGGAAGATACCAGACATAAGGAGACTCAGCTAGGAGAACAACGCAAGAGTGCAGGTGGGCAATGCTCAGGGCTTGATCCAGAGCGGATACAACAGCAGGCTGAGCTGAGAACATGAGCAAAGGCTTCCTCAGCAAATTCCTAAGGCTCTTGTTTTTGTCGCCTCTGACCTCCTCAATATCGTCTAAAGGCAGTTAAGTATAATGTGAAGCCAATGGACTGGAAGTAAGAGAAGCTGAGTTCACGTGCTTGCTCCGCTTCTTTGACTGTGACTTTGGACAAGCCACTTAGTGAGTACGCCGTCCATACCTCCTTAGGAAAGTGACCTTCTGTTACTGAGTTTTACAATCACCTTGCAAGATGGGTATTTTTAAGACTCTCCCTCCATGTTAAGAAAAAACAAAATAGGGAGACTCATGATTCAGGGAGGTTAAGCAATTTACCCAAGACCACTCAACGATCAGTGGAAGCGGGGATCAAGTCCTGTGCGACCCAGATACCGATAATGAAAACCCATGTGACCGTGCTACCACTTACCTAAGTCAGTGACTTTCAATCACAGAACGTTCCAGTTGGAAGCAACTGCAAAACTTGTCTGATATGATTGTCTTACTTAAGAGATGAGGAAATGAGAACGAAGAGCCCCTGCTCCTTCCACGCACCAAGTTACCTTCCTTAATTTAAAGATTCCAACGTTTTTGCCCCTGTCTACGGCATGCTGGACTCTGTGTTTCAATGCTTATGACTTCCCCACAGTTATAAGGAAGGGTTGTTTTCAATTAGCAGGAAGAATCACATGTTGCTGACTCCCCAAAGACAAGCATCCTTGGCTCTCTCCAAGGAAAGAAGGAAGAAGTTCCCTGCTTTGGCTTACTAGTGAAGATGCCGAATCTTGAGTTGAGTGCAGTGTTACAGGCAGGCAGAGAACTTGGTCCCCAAAGCCCTGATCTTCAAAGCCAAAATCCAGATTTCAAAAGGATTTTCTCAGTTATTCTTAGTCTGTGTGATGAGCCCACCTTATTATTTATTTCATTTCATAATGCCACTTGACCTCTCTGAATAATCTCTAAACTTATCGCTTCTTTATAGAGTTAAATGAGAACATGCCTGTAAGTTACCTGGTAAAATCAGGGAATAGGTGTACCTCTCCTCTGCTCAATATTATATAGCATACATTTCTTTTGTTATGTCGCCTAAACATTTCATGGTACCTACTTGAGAGGGGCCAGCTTTCTAACAAGTAAAGGTAGTGATTTTAATTTCAGCCACATGTAGGAGCACTTTTTTAGCTAGGCACAATGGAAATTATCAGAGGTAAAGCCACTGAAAGTCAGCCCATCAGCAGTGATCCTTGTTTTTCATAGAAAGATGGAATTTTACTGGTTATTGCCCTCTGTGGTTAACCAAGAGTTGTTCTAGTCCCATTATAAGACTAATTTAGGCAGGTAATTTTCCCTTTTGGGGCCTCATCTATAAAATGAAGAAGCCAAATGCCGAGAGGCTAAGCTTCCAGCACTGTGAGTCTATGACTCTACAATTTCTATGAAGTGTCTTTCTGCCTTTGAAGCACAGTCCCTGCATGATTCCACCCACAAGGACAGCACCACAATTCAGCTAAATGCCAGGGTGTCTGATGGTCAAGAACAAGATCCATTACCCCAGAGCATTCAAGGAGAATGAGAACGTAGTCAGCAACCTTGCTTGTAATTGCAAGAAGGAGAAAGGGACAGAGATCGTGCACCAGCTCTGGGAGCTGGGCTGTAAACGAGGGTGCGTTAGCCGAACAGAATGCTTGCCAGAAGCAGGGACCAATAAATATTCCATGACACTCAATTGATTTCTCAAAATGAGTTCCATTCCTCATTTGCAAATCAAGCCCATGAGTCTTTAGCCTCTGCCATCCACTATGCTGTGTCTCTGGCTAAAATTCTTCTCCTCCCATCAAACCGTCAACCTCAATCTACTTTCGCTTGACACTACCAAGCATACTCAAGTTTTCTAACATTTGGCTTATAAAATGATCACATTATGCGGAGCAGGACACTTGAGAAAACTGAGACAAAGGAAGGTAAAGAGGACAGAGAGAGGCGACTTAATGAAACAACAGTGCTCAGAATGGAAAGGCAGGTTCTCCTAATACTTGAGTTCAGACTCTTCACTTTGACTGTTTCTCAACTTTTTCAAGCTAAGGCATGCAGAAAAATGTTAATATTTGTCTGACACAATGGAGTTAATAGATGGGACTACTTGAAACTGGAGGAGGTAAGTCCAGAAATCCTGGCTGGCCAGGAAGCCCACTCTAGGGGCCTAGGGAATCGGTCACTTAGCACACTTGTATTAGTCAGGGAATTTATACCAGGGTTGTAACAGGCAACCAAACCCTCAGTGAACTAACACAATGACGGTTTATTTCTTACATCTTATTCATTGCCGTCTAGGCATTCCAGGTGACAAGAGACATCTAAGTATTGGTTCAGGATCACAGCTCCTGCTGTCCTTTGGCTCTGCCATCCTCCAGACCCTCCTGGGGATCCTTCACTGGGTCCTTTAGCAGGACACAGCCCACTGGTAAGCAGAGAGAGAGAATGAGGAGAATCACACGATCTATAATCAGGAATCCACTGCTTCCTCCCTCTTTCACTGGCCAGAAAGCAGCCAGGAAGCCCATATGGTAAGGGATTCTAGCACCCCGTGGCCACCCAGGCGGCGTGAATAGAGTGGGTGAGCGTCTGGCTAGTCTCTGCCACTTGGAACCTATCCAGGCTCCTCCTTAGCTCTCTTTGAGGAAAGTGTTTATGATTAGCAACGCAGGCATCCTCTGGTGCCTTTTTACAAATACAGAAGCTCAGGCTTCTGGGTATAACTCAACATTTTCATAAGATCCCCAGGTAACAAGTGGCATGCTCCCCCTAGTCACCATCAAGCTTCTGAGCCCATTGAAACAGCAAAGAATTAATCAGTAAACGTTTTCTGTGACTATGATCCCCCTACTCAGAAGTGATGCAGATGGGATGCATAAAGAAATGCAGCTATCATGCAAGGAAATTGGTATTTATCAATCACCTATTTTATGTCAGGTACAAAACCAGACACATCACACACATTGTCTCACTTAAAAGTTAATAATCCTGAGGGAGGAGTTATGAGCTCTATTAAAGAAAATGAAAAAAAAAATCTGATCTGTAAAGAAACTTAGTCAAGATCACCCAGCCAGTTAGTGAGACGTGAGCCCAGAGCCCAGAACTACAGGCTTCTGGTCTGGGACTTCCCACGCTCTGTTGTGCAGTGGCTTAGCTGCACTTCAAGCTAGCTCTTTAAAAAAATGGCCCAGTAGAGAACCTGAAAAGAGTTCTAGAATTATGTGATTTGGAAGAGAAAATGGAATGCTCAATAAAGGTCTGAAACATGCAAATTTAAGATTTTTTGAATTATTCAGTGGGAAAAAAAGAGATTTTCTGAAAGTTAGATTAGAAAGGAAAAAAAAGGGATCTTATAGGCTGTTCCAGTTAATTTTAACCTCAGTGAGAATATGACATTTCTCATGTGCATACAATCAGGCATCCATAGGACACTCTGTCCCATGGCTGAGTTCGATGAGAATTGCATGGCTTGTGGACAGAATTATAAAAGCAAATCTCACCCCAGTGTGAACAAGAAGAAGAAAAGGCACCATTGTTACTCTGATATTTCAAGGACATGGCAGACCGACATGCACGGGCCTCTGGTCCCTCCCAGAATGCAACCTTGCTCTAGACTCTGAGCTCTGAAATGTCCTGATATTCATTTACTGCTCTTGTAAGTATTTGTACCTCATTATGGCAGGGTTGGGATTTATAACTGATCTCAACAAGCAGAGTAGTTTTCAAAAGTAAGCATGAGAAAGTTGGGAAGGACTATTACAATATAGCTTCCTGAGCTCCATCCCCAGAAACTTTGATACAGTACATCTGTACTGATGCTCGGGAGTCCGAAGCCTTAAAAACATAGCCTAGTATATTCCATGCAACAGGTTACTACTCAATCCTTTAAAAAGAAGAAAATTCTGAAATATGTGACAACATGGGTAAACCTTGAGGACATCATGCTAGGTAAAATAAACCAGTCACAAAAAGACAACCCTTGCATGATTCCACTTATATGAGGTATCAAAAATAGTCAAATTCATAGAGTCAAAGAGCAGAGTGGTAGTTCCCAGGGGCTGGGGGAAGGGATAAATGGGCATAAAGTTTCAGTTAAGCAAAATGAGTAAGCTATAGAGATCGGCTGAACAACACTGTACCTACAGTTGACAGTGCTGTATTGTGCACTTAAATATTTGTTAAGAGGGAAGAGCTCATGATAAAGGTTCTTACCACAACGGAATATTGTTTTTTTCTCCGAAAGCAGACTAAGTGATATCCATGAGGTGGTCCATGGGCCACACTTTGAGAAACACTAATGTCTTCTGCACACGGCAATTGTTCTGCTCCGGTCCAGTCACTCTCTTAATGTCACTGGGGCAGAGTCCTGTTTTTTATTCTCTTACCCCTGAGTGCCTAGCTCCATGCCTGGCATAAAACTAAAAATAAAAAATTATTTTTAATCTGTCATTCTCAATAAATATTTGTTTTAAAAATGAAATAAAGAATGAAAAGATAAAATAAGGAAGAATATAAAAAATGAATGACTATCAGGTGCAATCAGCTTCATTGCCACACATTGTAAGGTGCTGCTCCACTGGACTTGAACCTGCTGAGAAATAAACCCCTACACTTCCTGTCCCTGTGCAAAACAATTCTAGGACAAAGGACACATTCCTGTTTTTGTGTGTGTGCTAAATAATACTGAGATTAGACAAAAATAACTTATCTACCTGTCCGAAGAAATATTTTCTCCTAGAAAATAAGGCCGTGACCTAACCAGCTTACTTATTCATTCATACATTTATTCATGCATTGATCTGACACATACTTATAAAAAATGAGCAAGGCATGAGGAATATAACAACTCAACTTTCACTGCCTACCAGAGGAGAAGATGACTATGGAAACCAATCAGTGCAAAAATGTGTAACAAGGGCTGCGATAAGTTTCTACTGGGATTAGTGGGAACACAGAAAACAGAGTGGACTGCTCTACCTGTAGACTGAGAAACAATCACCCGTGCCTAGTGGACTTGACGCACGAGTGACATGTCAGATGCTTAGATATGCTAACGTGAAGCAGGAAAAACATTTCTCACAGAGGAAACGATAAATGATTATCATAGACACATAAAGGCTGGTGCCACTGCAGTTGTATTCTGTCTTCTCTGCAGCACAGGATTTGAGAAATAAGTCTTGAAAGGCTAATAAGGGCTAGATAATCAAATGTCTTCTGTTGATAGGGTACTGGGACTTGATAAAGCACCAAAGAGTTTTAAGCAAGACAATGACAGGACAAGATTTGTATTTTAGGAAGTTTCTTATGGTCGCAGAGTAGAGAGTAAATTGGGAGGCAAGCTGTTACTGCAGATAAGGAGAGTAGTTGGCAAGCCATTGCATTTGGCCATTCAAGAGAGCATAGAAACAGTGTGGTGGGTTGCATTGTGTCCCCCAAAAAGATAAGTTGAAGTTCTAATCCTTCATCTGGTCAACCATGACCTTATTTGAAAACAGGGTTCTTGTAGACATAATCAAGTTAAGATGAGGTCACACTGGATCAAGGTGGGCCCTAATTCAGTAATTGGTATCCTTAGAAGAAGAGGGAAATTTGGACACAGAGACACACACAAGGTTCATCCATTTTAGACAAAAATAATTTATCTATCTGTCCCAAAAAATGTCTTCTCCTAGACAGGCATGTGACAATGGAGGTAGATTGTAGTGGTGTGTCTACAAGCTAAAGTATGCCAAGGGTGCCTGGCCACACCAGAAGCTGTGAATGGACAAGGAAAGGCCTTCAGAGAGGGCATGGCCCTGCCCATACATGAATTTCAGACTTCTAGCCTCCAGAACTGTAAGAACATCTATTTCTGTTGTGTTAAGTCACTGGTTTCTGGTATTTTGTTCCTGTAGCTCTAAAACATACCAAAGGAAATGGTACTAGAGAATGGGGTGCAGGAGAAGGACACAGTGTGGTTAGGAAATAAAAACTTCAGGACTCAGAAGACTTAAATATGGGGTTTAGGAAGCAAGGGTGGTCAAGGTGGACCCAAAGCTTTAAGTCTTCTTCAGTGTTGGACACAGTGTATCTAAGAGACTTGTGGCTGAAGGCAACCAGCAGGAAGGTGCTCACCCCAGTGTGCAGTCCAGGCAGGAGGGACAGGTTGGTGGGTCCCTGATGCCCCAGGAGAGGGAGCCCAGTGCAGGAGAAGCCAACAACCTGATACACCTACTGAGTGACTTCAGATAGAGTGAAATGTCCTCTCAGGACAGTTTTCTGTGTAATGCAGGAAACACATTCCTCCTGCCTCTGCTTTAATCTGAGAGCTAATGTATATTTTTTTTTACTGAAGTATAGTTGACATATTATATTAGTTTCAGGTATACAACATAGTGATTCAACAATTACATGCATTACAAAAAGCTCACCACAATAAGTGTAGTTACCATCTGTCACAGTGCAGTTATTACACTATTATCAACAGTATTCCAAGAGAGCTAATGCACTTCCTGAAGGGTTGACACCTGTCATTTTATTTGATTGAGCAACATTTCTTTTATCTGTCTTCTCCACTGTAGTTCTACAGCTATTGCCCATTTCCAGTTCTCAGCACCTACTTAGCCTCTTAGTCTCACTCCCTACCTCCAGTTTTTGGGTTTGGGGTTTGGGGTTTTTTTTTTTTAAGTCCAAATCCATTCTCTACATGCAATCCAGAGATTTTTTATTTAAGTGAACCTGATCATGCGGTGGCTCTCCAGACATGTAGGATAGAGTTCAATTTGCTTTGCCTGACAAGTCCTTCCACACCCAGACTCTGGATACTCCTCATCTCAGCCCTCAGAGGCCTGCATCCTTAAGTTCCATTATTATCCTACTACTCATAGTTCTCTGAACTTCAGTCTATTGATCTTGCTGTTCCCTCTGCCTGAATAGGCTTGTTCATCTGTGTTGAACTCTTATTAACGCTCTTAAGTATCACCTCCTCTATGAAGCCTACATGATTCCCAACCCAGCGCAAGAACTGATGACCTCTCTGCACTCCCCCTGTGGACACTTCCAGCACTGTGTCCACAATCCTGTGCCAGGGGCATTACAACCACCCCTAGATGAGCTACAGTCTAAGAAGTATGTTTTTAATCTCAGCACTCAGCAAAGCGACACACAGTAGACTCTCAAAAATGTGATGGAGGACAACAAAACTACTTAAATCATACTGAAAGCCTGTCCTCCATAGGAAAAGCAGCTGATGTGAGCACAGGGGGTGTTCATGTCAGGGTAGGTGATTCACGAGTTGTATGATTTATCAGGCTTCATGTACCAGGCATCACCTTTGCATTCAGCTTCACTGATTAAGAAAGAAAATGAATTCAATCCTGGATCTCTGTCCTCCCGAGAGCACCTAGCCAGGAGATGTCATTAATGTGGTAAATTATCTTCCCAGCTGTTAATATCATGTCCCTGTCTTGTTTCCCTTCTTCTAGTTCAGCTGAGCATCAGTTTGCTCAGTGATATTTACATGCACATCTTTGTTTCCACTGTCCATCTGTTTGGCGGAGGGCTGAGTTACCAGGTTAGGGCCAGGAATAGGGGCAGTGGCCAGACTGAGTAACTTCTCCCCAGAGAGAAAGGCAGCCGCATTTCCAGTTTTCCTGTCCCTATTTATACAGAGCAGGGGATCACCCTTTAGGAGAATGCTAGAAAATTAGGGGCTTCTGTCTTCTCTAAAACAGAAGTTGCCCATGAAAGCCGACCAAAGAACACAAAGGAAGTGTTGACTTCTTGACCCGCATGCCCAGTCTGCAGCCCACCTCTAACAAACACATTTTCTCACTCTTTTAAAAAATAGTTACCATGGGCCTACTATGTGCCAGGCACTGAGCACTAAAGATGCAAAAGACTTCCTGAACTCCCATCTCTTCTATTCCAGGTCAACAATCTCTCTCTCGAGTACCTACTGTATACCTACTACTCGTCTAAGTCCTGGGATGAAGCCTTGATTAAGGCCAAGGTCATACTCTCAAAGTCTGAAGAAATGCCTGAATTGAAACCTGGATGGTGACCAGATGGGAAGAAAGAACTTCCGAAGCAGAAAGACTAGCTCTTGCAAAGTCTCTGAGACAGATACGACTGTGACAGAGAAAAGGGGAGAGCCAGCAGTGGAGGCTGGGGGTTTGGGGGGCAGGCCCAGGAGCAGGCGGCAGCCGCGGAATGGCTTTTTGATAGTATTCCAAGTGTGATGGGCGGACTTGGAAGAGTTTCAGAGAAATGCTGACATTGTCCGAATTATCTTTAACAAGATCACTGGGTCTACCCTGTGTGGAGATTGGGCTGCAGAGGAAGTAGGTTGGAGGCAGGGAGAGCGACTAGAGCCGCTGCTTTTCTCAAAGTGAGAATCAAGGTGGCTCAAATGCAGGGGGTTACGGTGAACACGCTAAGATGCACTTTGCAGTAAAATGGACAGGACTTGCTACTGGAAGAGAAAGGGTTTAGGGGGGAAAGAGGAAGCAGCCCAACCCTGAGGTGCGTGGCCTGAGCCACTCTGTGGAGGGCAGTGCCATTCATTCAGGAAAGGAAAGCTTGTGAGCAGGAGGGGGGTTTGGAGAGGAAAATCAGTAGGTCGGTTTGAGATGCCTATCAGACATCCCAGGGGAGACGCCAAGGCACAATTAGAGCCTAAGGAAGACGGAGAGGTGGAGGTAGTCAGGTGAGGGCGCTGGAATGGGGCAGCGCAGGGTAGCTTAGAAACTTCACACAGATTGACATGCAACTCACGTGGCGGAGCATCTGCCATATGTCAGTCAGGAGACTAAATCTCATGTGCATTATCTCATTTCGCCCATGCAGCAAGGGAGATGTTATTTCTGGAAAGATACCGAGCTTATGACACGTGCACTGCAGTCTGCTGTGTTGGTTCCCCGGCTCCAGTATTTTTTGCACAGCCTTGAGTAAGTTACTGAACTCTCTAGGTCCCTGTTTCCTCATCTGTAAACCAGAAAGAAAACAATGTTTATGTGAAGTAAAAGAGGCAATGCATGTAAATAGCAAATCACAACACATACTCAGTAATTACTAAGTAACAGGCATCTCAGTCACCATTGCTTATTATAATTCTGCTGTGGGTTGAATTGTGCCCCATAAGATTCCATTCCTAACCCTGAGTACTTGTAACTCTGAACTTCTCTGGAAACAGGATCTTTGTGGATACAATCAAGTTAAGATGAGATCATACTGAATAATCAAATGACTGGCATCCTTATAAGAAGACATTCGGACACAGAGGCGCACAGGGGAGGACAACGCATGAAGACGGATCTGGGGGCTGGAGGTAAGCTGCCACAAGCCAAAGGCTGCCGGCAACCGATGGCAACCACCACCAGCAGCTGAGAGGGTTTCCCTGGGAACTCTCAGAAGGACCCCGCTCTGCCAGCACCTTCATTCCAGGCATTTAGCCTCCAGCACTATGACAGAATAAGTTTTTGTTGCTCGTACCACCCACTTTGGCATTTTCTTCAGCAGCCCCATGAAACTAAGACAAGTTCTATTTTACAAAATGAGGACATGGAAGTTGCAAAGAAGTGGCATTGCTCTTCTAAGGTCACCCAGCAAAAAGCTGGTACCCCTGAACGCAGGTCAGAGCAACATGCTTCCTTCACTGAGACCCTGTAAAGTAACAAGCATACTGCAAGCAGCAGCTTGCAAATGACGTCAACAGTCAGTGCCCAGTCCGTGGGGAGACAGACAGAACACTGAGCAAAGTGAGTCAGGCTTTGGCATCAAGGTACTGGAAAAGGTCACTGGGAACGGACAGGGTAAGCTGTTCTGACCTGGGCAGGGGTCAAGAATTTGACAAGGCATGTGAAGGAACGGCTGGTTGTGCACTTGCATGGGGAATAGCACACGCGAGGTGTGGCCAGCGCGGTGAGGTGTGGGAAAGCACGATGCTTCTGAGTCAGGCAGGGTAGGTTCTTTTTAGACAAGCTGCCCGCCATTGTGCCAAACACACACATCATCTCATGGAATCCTCACATGGGCACTTCGAGGAGGGTGCCATGGGACATGAACTCAACAAATGAGAATACCAAAGCTGTGAGAGACTAAGCCACTGGCCACAGGTCACATGGCCGGTGCCTACAGGCAGGAACCACAGGTCGTGCCTGGTCCACTGAGCCCCCATTCAGCCACTATGGCAGGCTGGCTCTCACCCGTTACCCTGCCCCATCCTGGTTTTGCCCCTTACTGGCTGCCCAGCCTCAGAAAGGCACTTCCCTTGCTGAGACTCAGTCTCCCCATCTGTACCCAGGAATAGGAATAATCATACTTGACATTCAGCATGAAACACTTAACCCTCCCTGGAGAGCAGCCTGGTGGCCTCTGGTGGGCCTCCCCAGTGCCAGCGAGGGCAACACAACATTATCGGACCCCCCCCCCCCAGCCCCACTCCCTCTGCACCTTGACAGTAGAGAGGACCAAGAAGCTCGCCTGCCTTTCTACATCTTCAGGTGGACCAGAGGCAGAGAAGGCTGATTAAGGAGGTGGCGATACTCGCAGAGTTGGACTCCAAATAGAGCCAGAAAAAAAGAGACAGAAAAATTGAGGGCTAGGTGTTAGGTAGGCAAAGAAGAACGGCTACAACAGTAGCAAACTGGGTTCAAGGGAACATGGCAATTTTATCTCAATTTGATGCTAGACAGCTCCAGTCTGTTTAACAAACGCACCTGGCTGCCTAAAGAGATCGTCAATTCCACTTTAAAACAGAGTCCCAAATTGGTGTAGCAGATTCCTTCAGGCCTGGGACAATTTTAAAGAAACAAAAGGCAGATGGCTGAACGGTGGGGAAGAGAATAGGAGCATAGCGTGGATGGCTGTGCAGAAAGGAAGGGTGCATCAGAGCAGTACCAGCTCTCAAACACTCTCCCGAGACAGAGAAATCAAAACAGCAATGTAGTAAAAGCGGTCAATACTTGCTGATTGCTTGCTTTGTGACTGGCACTGTTCTAAGCAGGCTTGCACCCCTGCAAAGAATGCCTTATTTTTATTTCCATTCTGTACATGAGGAAACTGAGACAGATATTTGAATCCAAGGAGTCTTTGTCAAAATGGCAGGCTCTTAACCACTCTTCTACACAACTCCTTAGGTGGAAGGAACAAAGACGGTACGGGATTTAGTGGCCCACAGAGATGCCAAGCTAAGCTTCCTCCTCGGTATAAAACCCCAGCTGAGCGATGCTTAGGGGAGAAGGGAGCAGGGAGGGACACCTGAAAATGAATGGCAGATTAATAGGCGAGACAGACCTTAACCAAGAGCACAGAGAAATAAATAACTGACCACAAATACACGATGCCAGCTTATATGACCATAAACCAAGATGTGGTGATGGAGGAAAAGTAGGGAGGAACATCTATTTAGACGGAATGAAGAAGACCTCCCTGAGAGGGGACATCTTAGATCACTGAAAGGAGCCAGTCATGCACAGAGCAGGAGGAAGGGAATTCCAGAAGGTCTGAGGAAGGGGAAGAGTTGAGGATGCACAGATGGCCCCTGAGGCTGGAGGGAGAGAGTGACCTGGAGAAGAAAGAGATGTGATGAAATGCTGATACTGATATGCCTGTACCAATAACTTCCACCTAGATAGTCCTGTACACCTACCTCTCAGTCACTTCCTACCCACTCTCATTAATGTCCCAATCCAGTCCTGAGCCTACACAAGAGCACTGATTGCTAAGGCGCTGGGACCCACCTGAAACAGTGCTAGTGGGGCAGAAGGCCAACACTGGACTTAGGACCCTAAACTCTCAGGACAGGCTCTTGCCCAGTGAGTTGGCTTGACTCACTGGAGTCATTCTCTAATGACAGGAGGTCCCCTCATTTACTCCTCCTCGGTGCACAGGTGAACACTGATGCAGGACCACAACCCCCCAGTAGAGGCTCTGGCCTCAGGACCAAGGGGGCCTGGGCAAAGTTCCCACCTCCTCCCTTGGACACTTCCTGTAAACAGAGCTCACTCTCAGTGTGACTCTAATAATCAAGAAAATAAATTAGATCCCAGAATCTATTTTACTCTGGATAATAGCTCGTTCCAGGAAGTCATTAATGCAGTAAATCAAACTCACAACTGTTGACACCCTGAAAGCATGTTGTTTACCTTCCTTTGATTCAGCTGAGTATCAATTAGCTCAGTGATATTTACATAAATATCTTGATTTGGAGAGCAAAATTGTCCATCTGCTTCTGGAAAGATTTAATTAGGTCCATGTTGCTAGGGAAGAAGAAATTAATCCTTTTCAATGTTAACCTTTCCAATTAATATATGTTTTGAGATGAATTGTGTAACATGCCTTGGCTTGTACATTGGACAAACTGGAACATTTCAGGCTGGGGAAATGATGTATTTTAAGCTGAAAATTTCTCTTTCAAAATCTTGAAAATAAATGGATATTTATATGCTCACACACATACATTTCTTCTTGGAGAGGATTTCTTTCAACTCCACTTCTTGATGGCTTCTCTTTGATGTTGCTTATGCCCTTTAATCTGTAAAGGGTGCTCATGCTCACTCTACCCAGCTGGGTGGCTCCTGCTGGGCCTCTCATCTTACCTTGACATTTTCTTCCTCAAGGTGTGAGGCCCTCCTTGCATCCCCAAAGAAGATAAGGGCTCCAAGTCATAAACCGTCAGCCCCAGTACACATTTCCTTCTGGCATCCCACGCTTGTGATGTCTCCCTCCTGTGTGTCTCACTTAAGCAATGTCCACTCCAAGAATACAGAGATATGGAAACACCATGCACTGCTGTTGCTGGGGTGTCCAGCACAGTGCCTGTCACACAGAAGGCACTCAACAAATATACATGGAATGGATGAATGAACACAACCTGAATCCTTAGCAATCAGTCTCATTGGGATCTCACAGCTCAACAGTACAGCTCACAGAAGCAAAAACAAATTGCTAAAGCTGTGTGATTTATAAAAGTAGAGATGGGCTTAAATGCAAAAGTATCTCCCCTTCCTCTTACCTACATTTCAACAGAAATGGGATCCCCCACTCCCAGGCCATCCTCCATCATGAGCCTGTGCCGCCAGGTGAGTTCACTGAAGACGCCCGTATTGCTCAGTTCAACCTTTCTAAGGCCTCACTGTTCAAGAAAAAGGACTCTTCAATGTCATTCTTTGGGATGTTTCTCATCTCTTCGCCCTTGTCTATGATCAGGCATTTCTCAATCTCCTGCTGAAGGGCTAAATGTCTTCATTTTACTTCCCAGAATCTTCACTCAATTCAATACGGGGAGATAATCATAATTACAGCACCACCTGTCATGCCTACTGTGCTCCAGGCCCTGTTCTAAATTCTTACATAAATCCCTAAACTGGCTAAAACCCTCCAGGCACCATTACCTATGCTTCCAGGTAACAAAATAAAGACTCAGAGAGGCAAGGGATCTGCCAGAGATTAATAGCAAATGGGAGAGAGCCTTGGTTTTTAAGCTCAGATCTACCTCAAAGGCCCTCCAGCTTTACAACTAGACCACACGGCCTCCGGGTCCCTGCTGAACTGGAGGCCAGTGCTAAGGAAAGGATTAGGTCTTCAACAACAACTCTGGTAAACTAATAGACCAGGGTTGAAATGAATCAGAACAGCTTACCTCACAAGATGTTACTCTATTTGTGTTATTGCTGCTATAAGAAATCAGTCCTCTGTAAATCAGTTGGCAGAACTTGAACATATAAAGCAGAGACTGGCAAAGTTTTTCTCTAAAAAGCCAGATGGCAAATATTTTTTGGCTTCGTGGCCATAGAGTCTCGGTTGTAACAACTGAACTCTGCCATTGCAGAGATAGCAGCCACAGACAATACGCAATGTATTGCTGCAGCTGTGTTCCAATAAAACTTTATTTACAAGAATGGGCAGGATGAAGTAGAGGGAAGGTAGACTTGATGTTTTTACCACTCAACATTAAATATGAAAGTTAGGCTTCACACTAATACTTTAAAGTGAGTATGAGCATTACCTCCATTTGAAAGACAAGGAAGTTGAGGCCTCCGAGGAACAGAAAGAGATGGAGGTTGCACAACTACCCCAAGTGACTGCAGCTCTGAGCCCAAGTGGGTCTCCAGTTCCCCAAGCCACGTTATTATTGTTGTTGGTTTCTTTTTTCCCCCAATAAACCAAGAATGTCTTTGAATTGTTTCAGGGCCTCTAGTCCTTTAGGGACCCTCAACTCTCCAATAATCAAGAGTGTCTCCCTTTGCCTCTTAAAAGACCTTCCACCCTTGATGAGGGCAGGGGAGGGTAATTCACAAGGAAAAGGAGCTGTTATACAAAGTTCCAGGTGGCCAATTATCTGAACAGAGTGACAAGTGACAGCTCCAGATGGATGAGTCCTCAAGGACCTCCTGGCACAGAGCAGGTGACCAATCGCTCAAACCTGAATGATTTAAGTGGGCGGGGGAGCTTGCCATGAGAATGCCAGTTGTGTTGCCTTAGGTTGAGGCAAACTATTAGACAAGAACTAGGCTTGTGAGTCAGACCAACCTCCAAGTCCTGATCTTGTCACTTATTAAGCAAATGACCTTGGGAAAGTTACTTAACATTGGAGAACTTCAGTTTCCTCGTGTGTAAAAATATAACAAATAATACATGTGGAATATATATAATAAGTAATAAATACAATGTTAGTTCCACTTCAATAAGCTATTGTGAGGATTGAACAAAATAATTCACATAGAGGACACCACCAATAGAACAAAAAGGCATCCTACAGTATGGGAGAATATATTCATAAATGACAGATCTGATAAAGGGTTGACATCCAAAATATATAAAGAGCTCACGTACCTCAACAAATAAAAAGCAAATAATCCAATTAAAAAATGGGCAGAGGAGCTGAACAGACAGTTCTCCAAAGAAGAAATTCAGATGGCCAACAGACACATGAAAAGATGCTCCACATCGCTAGTCATCAGAGAAATGCAAATCAAAACCACAATGAGATATCACCTCACACCAGTAAGGATCGCCACCATCCAAAAGACAAACAACAAAAGTTGGCGAGGTTGTGGAGAAAGGGGAACCCTCCTACACTGCTGGTGGGAATGCAAATTAGTTCAACCATTGTGGAAAGCAGTATGGAGGTTCCTCAAAAAGTTCAAAATAGAAATACCATTTGACCCAGGAATTCCACTCCTAGGAATTTACCGTAAGAATACAGAAGCCCAGTTTGAAAAAGACAGATGCACCCCTGTGTTTATCACAGCACTGTTTACCATAGAAGAATTGGAGGCAACCCAGGTGTCCATCAGTAGATGAATGGATAAAGATGTGGTACATATACACAATGGAATATTATTCAGCCATAAGAAGAAAACAAATCCTACCATTTGCAACAACATGGATGGAGCTAGAGGGTATTATGCTCAGTGAAATAAGCCAGGTGGAGAGAGACAAGTACCAAATGATTTCACCCATCTGTGGAGTATAAGAACAAAGAAAAAACTGAAGGAACAAAACAGCAGCGGACTCACAGAACCCAAGAATGGACTAACAGTTACCAAAGGGAAAGGGAGTGGGGAGGATGGGTGGGAAGGGAGGGAGAAGGGTGGAGATGAAAGGGGGCATTATGATTAGCATGTATAATGTGGGGGGGGGCACAGGGAGGGCTGTGCAACACAGAGAAGACAAGTAGTGACTCTATAGCATCTTACTACGCTGATGGACAGAGACTGTAATGGGGTATGTGGAGGGGAACTTGGTGATGGGGGGAGTCTAGTAAACATAATGTTCCTCATGTAATTGTAGATAAATGATACCAAAAATTAAAAAATTAAAAAATAATGCACATAGGATATGTAGCTCATTTTAAGATGCACCAAAGGGTAGCACTGTGAAGACGGCGATCACCAGGATTGCTGACTGCATTTGCATTTTGAGCCCTTGCTGGCTTCCCCATCCGTCATGTTCCATCCTGGACAGCAGAGCCATGCCCCCAAGCTAAGGGGACCCAGTCCTGCAGTACAGTGTATGGAGACACTGAATGTGTCACTGTGACCACCATCATTTCTACCACTAAACCTCTCCTCAAAGGACTAAATTCTAAAAGAGTTTTAATGTAAAATTATACCAATATTGGAGCTGCAAGAATGTAAAGATGGATGTACACCAACATGGAGACTGAAGGGAGCAGGGAGACAAATGACAGTCTGACTTACTGGGCATTATGAGATACGGTGTTTTTTGTATGATGTTCCATTAAGGTAGCCACAGTTACTCATGAAATAAGAAAGAACAAAGACAATTTCAATGAACTGACATTTAAAAATAAATGATATTTAGCAGGAAATAAAAACCCTCACCAAGCTCTAAAACATATAAAATCACTTTTATTAATTTCAGCATTCATGAGATAACTACTCTGTTAACAGGATTGAAGAGTTTAATGAATTACATTTTTAAAAACCTCTCATGAATTTTTGGCTTTGGTGCTTGTGGGCGATACCAACAGGTGGCTCAGCTGACTGGCTTTTCCTTCACTGTTTATTATTGATCTCTAGTCACAGAGGATAATTGAAATAATAGGGCCGTTCAGAGGAAATACTGATGATCATTATCATGTTATTTCTGTCCCATCAGACAGACTTTGTGAGAACTTCCCAGCACAGTACAGATGGAAGCTACACAGGGCACAGGTTGTTATTCTGACTGGCCAGGCAACCCATTGGCCACTTAGGCAGCAGGACTTGAGTCTTCTGAGTTCTCTTGTTTTGCAAAAAGCCTTATTCCCACAAAAGAAATTAAGGGAGGTGTTATATGTCATTCCCCATGGCCCCTGGTACTTAACTTGTTCCCCAAAAGCACACCTGTATGGAATCAGGAGACTGGGTCTGCCTCCGGCTCTGCTGCTCATTCACCATGTGACTTTGGGAAAACCCCTTAACTTCTCTGCATTTCAATCATGCCAAGTGTCCCATTGAGTTCACCAATATCATGTATATAAAATGTTTTCTACCATGATTTTATTCATTCCTGGAACACAAACTGAGCATGTACAGGGTTCCAGACACTCTGCTAAGTGTTTAAAACTCAAAAAGGAAAGACACAAGCACCGCTCTCAAGAATCCAGGAGAGAAAACAGACACACAGACAGACAAGCAAAATAGAGATTGGTATGGGGGTGGATAGAGATCATAGAAGGCTTTACAGGACATATTTCCGTTGACTTCTGGAAAAGAGGGGAGACAGGGAGGACCATCCGATCAGTAAGAGGAGCATAGGCAAAGCTGCCATATCAAGGTGCCCAGTGTGGGGGGCAATGTCCCACAGGCCGTCAGGGCTGGGGCTCAGGGAGAAAGGGCAATGAATATAAGACTGGAAGGGAATAATAACAGAGATTATTTGCATACTTAGTGTGCAAAATTAATAAAAAATAATCCTTAACAGCATTTGGCTCTTATTCTTGACTAAGTCCTCTATGAGTTTTAATATTCCCCTTTTATCATTCCTACAGGTAGGTGGTACTACACCCCATTTTACAGATGAACAAACAGGCCTAGAGAGTTGAAACCTTTCCCAACGTCACACACCAAGTGGTCAGTCGAGGACCCTAACTTAACTGTCTGACACCATAGTCACTGCCACTTTTCTGCTGCAGCTGAGGGTCTAGGCTTCATGCATAGTCAGTGAGGATCCTGTTTTGACAGACTCTGTGACTCCCACCTCTTGATATTCATAACCCTATGTAATCTCTCTTGAGTGTAGGCGGCCTAATAACTTTTTTCTGACCTACAGAACACAGCAAAGGTGATGGGATGTCACTTTCATGATTCAAATGTATTTAAAATCCTGACTTCCCTCTTGCTAGCAGATTCTCTTCCTTGCTGACTTTGTTGAAATAAGGGCCATGTAGGTAAGGCCCATCTGCCAAAGAACAGAGCGCAGCTTCTAGCCAGCAGTCAGCGAGGAACAGAGGCCCTCAAACAGCCCTCCAAGAACTGAACGCTGCCAATCATCTCAGTGAACTTGGACGCGGCTCCTCCTCCAGTCCAGCTTTCCCTTGAGACCCCAGCCCTGGCCAACAGGTGGGTTGCAGCCTGTGAAAGACCCTGAAGCAGAGGGGTCTCCAGCCACCCTGTGCACAGATTCTTGACCCAAATGTACTGTGAGATAATAGATGTGTGTGGATTTAAGCCACTAAGTTTGTGGTATTTTGTCACATAGCCATAGATAACGAACATAGAGCTGCTGAAGGCTGAGATATCACGGTGACCCAAATTATGGTAGTGGCACAAGACATGTCAAATTCCCTTCAGGTAAGACATCTAGAATTTGGTACCAAGGAGCCTAAGGAAACATAGAGGAAGTTGCAAAAGAGATACCAGAGGCAGATGCCGCAGGATGTCAAGTTGGGCTTGATTTGTGTAAGGAGCAGGGGAAGGGAGCACTGTCTTTGGGCTCACAGGAGCCATTCCGCTGGCCTCCCCCTGAACTTAGACCTGGTGGCTCCCACCAATCTGGCCCAGTGTCACACAGGCCTCAGAGGCTCCATCACAGCCAATACCAGAGAGAGTACTGAGCATCTAGGCAGCGCAAGGGAATTTGTTAGGCCCTTTGGGTACCTAATTCTAGATATCTTATCTGATGGGAATTTGACACTTTTGGAGAACCATAATAAGAGATTCATCCCCTTAGAAATTCAGCCCCGAGAGGGGCCTTGGACATCAGGATACCATATCAAAATGCCCTCTGAATGAAACAGTTCTCTCTGGAGAGAGCCAAAGGTGAGTAAAAAACAGGCTTCCAAGATGAGGATGGGCCAGTTTCCCCACTTCCAGGAAAGCCCGCCGCTGAGAGGATGGGCTTATGATCTTAACCACTCACTGGGGGTGCTGCCTCCTTACCTTGTGCTCCCCACTCAGAACCACCCGACGCTGTCCAGAATTAACAGGAGGTAAGAGTTAACACAAGGGAAGAACTTTGAAAAGGAAAACATACGTTTCACATACCAGCTGATGGTAATATGGTATCGGAACTGAACTCAGAAAGGTCAAAACGGCATCGCCTGTGGTCTTGCTGCAGCTGCCCTAGCAAACCAATACAGTTACACAGCAACTGGGCCCTGAAATCAAGCAAAACACATCTCTGCCCATCAATACCGCCCCAGTCCTAGCGGGATCCAACATCAGCACTGGGGCGCAGAAGAGCCTTGGCATGGCTGGTGAGGACAGGCGGCTAGTCCCAAGCCCCTGAATCATTCTGAGCAACGAATATGTCACCCTGATAACAACCCAGCCTTTAACATGTGATTGACAGCTGAGGCCAGGACAGGAAACCAGAGCAACTGCCCTTAGAGTGTGTCCCCAGCATCCCAGAGGAGCTTATTAGGAATGCAAATTCTCAGGCCCCACACCAGGACCAGAATCTCTTGACCTGGGGCCCAGAAATTTACGTTGTAATAAGCTCTCTAGCTGAATCTTAAAATACTGTTAAGTTTTGAGAAGCCCTGAGCAGAGGAAGTGGTTAAATGGCTTACTGCACCACTGCTCAGCATATATGTTAGAGGCGGCTAAGGAGGGATATAAGAGATGTCTTCTGTGGGAGGCTCGATGCTCCAGGTATGAGGAAGGGATGAACCCCTAAGTGAGCAACAAATATTTACTGAGCACTTACTTTGTGCCAGGTATTGTGCAATGCTCTGAGGACACCCTGGTGAGCAAAAGCAGAGCTGACCCTCAGAGCTTACAGTCTTAAAGGCCATGTCAGATGAGACGGGGAGGGAGAGCAGAGAGTGGTATGGTAGAAAACTTCAAGGGTCAGGAGGACTGGCCTGCAGAGTACTCCCAGGCGGCCCAGTGGGAGGTTGCTGGTGGGGACACTGAGGCTCTATCAGACAAGTTTACACCACGGGCCCGCCATGCTGCTTCCTTGTACTCAGGTGTGAAGTTTGCTATCATGTGGCCACCAGCGGCTTTGGAACCTTCAAAAGCCACCTCCTCCAACAGCCTTCCCAGATCTCCTCTGCCATAGGCATTTCTCTACATCTCAGTTTGTCAAGGTCCTGTCTTAAATTTGCACTGCCCCAGAAGCTGACCCTGGGATAGGAATTTGGTACAGGAACCGTATTTAGAAGATGTTTCCAGGAAGTATGGTGCAAGAGTGAGGGGGCGAAATAGCAAAGGCAGGAAAGCCAGTGAAGCTAGTGCTAACGATCAGGTCCCCACTGCGGGTTCCTGGGGCTCAGTTCCACAGTGCCCCCTCTGGGAGGCCGTGAAGCACAGCTCAGAAGTGGGTTCCTCACTGGTGAGGAAGTTGTGCCCCGTACCTACCAGATGTCCTCCCTCGCTGCCTGAGGATGGCACTGGGCTCTCAGCCCTGGCTCTTCTGGCCTGCCTGGCATGTGGACCCAGCACCCCCCTATAGCCAGAGGAACTATGGTGTGGAAGTGGGAGGGCGTCTGTCTGCAAACGGCACAGGGAGTAGTGATCCTACAGGACTTTTTACTACAATCTCTCTTACAGAGCAATTACACAGCATCTTGTATCTGATCTCTACAACATTGCTACCACCAAGAAAATCTACCATTCTCCTCATGAACCTCAATGTGGCCAAGATATACTTCTCTCTGTCAGTTTCTGCAACCATCCTCATGTCTTATGGGATAGTGAAATGCTTTCCAATGAGATACGCAGTGGTAAGCCACAGAGATCATTTTATTCCAGGCAACAGCGAAGAGATGGTGTTTCTGTTCTCCTGAACATGACCAATTAAACATAAGAATTAGGGCTTTAAAACACTAAAAATGGCTACAAAGACATGCTAATGGTCTGTGGTTGCCATTGCACATTCCTGGAGCTCAGGGACCTTTTGTCTCATTACTGCCTCCTGGGCCCTCTCGGCAGCACCCGGCCAGGGCGGGAATGCACAGCCATGTGTGGTGTGCTGACTGGGACAGCCTTTTAGAGCTCTCAAGGGCTTGGAGTGTGCCTCATTTCACAAAAGTCTAATTGCTTGAAAATTCGTAGAGTTTCAAATGGACATGTTGAAAATTCATGCTTTCATTCACTTCTAATGAGAACTTTCTGTTTTTTCAAGAATAATCTGCAGGCTGCCTTACAAGTCATTCCACAACCATCTGGAAGACTTGTGTTGTTACTTAGAAGTGCTAAAGGAGATATATGTGGAGGCTGATTCCTGACAAAATGGGAAATGAAGGGAAACACGTGTTAGCAGCACCCACCTCCCTTCCCGGCTCCCCGTCCTTTCTCCTTGCGTCCCCAGAACTCTGGGCATAGACTCCATGCGAGCCTCTAGGTTGCACAAATGTTTGGAGATTTAAGACACTACTCTTCCCAGAAATATGTTTTGTTTCACCAAATATACCTGGAGGAAGAAATCCTTATTTCACAAGGATGCCTCAAATAGTGACAGTATTTCAGGCATGGTGATTCCAGGCAGGAAAGAAAATCAAGGACAAAATCTGTTCAGTCCTCCAGAAATCATAGACATGAGCCAACTTACATCTGTTCATAAGAACAACCCTGGTTATTAACAGCTCCATTCAGTATGCATCCTCGGAGCATTTTAATAGGTGTCAGGTACTGTCCTTGTCACTGAGGAAACAAACGTGAGAAATTTGTGACCTGAACACAAGGAGCACACACCTGGAGGGCATATGATGTCTGTCATTCAGACATCTAGTTCCTAGGAAATGAAATCATTATCTCAATACGGACCCCTACTAAAATGTACATTATAAGCACGGTGCTGAGGGATGCCAGGCCAGGACGCCTCTGGGATGCCCAGGGAGCCTGATGGGGCAGTTTAGTTAAGCAGAGCAGAAAGCGGAGCAATAGGACTGGAGAAAACAGCTTGGTTCCTGTAAATCAGACAAACAATCAAAAGAACTAAAAAGAGAACTCGCAGGACAAGTTTGAAGGATGGCAAAGCCTGTGGCATGGTTGGTCTGTGGGGTTGAAAAGTTCCCTCTGATGGCTATGCCAGGAGGAGGGTCAGTGCAGAGGTTAAGGGCTGAGATTCCAGAAGCAGGCTGCCATGCTCGCAGTCCCAGCTCTGCCCTTTGCCACTCCTCGCGTGTGCGACCTTGAGGGGCCAACTTTGCCCTTCTTTGTTTTGTGTTTCTCTTCTTTAAAATGGGGACTAACAGAGACCTTCCCACCTCCTAAGTTTGTTATGATGATTTAATGAGCTAATGGATTTAAAGCACTTACATGGTCCCTGACACAAAGTAAGAGCTATGGCATTGTTAGCTGTGGTTCCTGTCATAATGATTGTGGACTACAGAGGCAGTGCTTCTGTTGGTTTGTTTCTGGGACCTGGCAAATTTGCATTTTTATATCCAGCTATGAATTCAATAGATAGTCATCAAGGGCTGGCCATGTGTCAAACACAGGTAAGTGCAGCCCTTGCCCTGCAGAAGCTGATGGTGGGAGAGCAGGGCTGTTAACCACGTCTGAAAAGGCCAGGGGGTGGAGTGGATGCTAGGCTAGAAGGAAACACTGTGACCTGAGTCTCAATTTGGGGCTAATCTTTCACACCTCCACATCCAACTGTCTGTTGCAGTCTGGGAACCCCAGGACAGCAGAGCAGGGCAGGGACCTGTGAGCCTGGAATGAGCATGGAGATGACAGGAAGGGATATGGGCGTTTGTCATCTGATGTATTTAGCAAACACTCCCGGACAGTAGAACCTGTCAGCGACAGCTGAGACCTTTCTGCTAGGCTGGTGCTGATGCCAACAGAGCAGAGAGATACTCTGACTGAAAGGTCCAGCATCTGAAACTCGTTGATGAAGAGGAACAGGAAGAGAACTCACAAGGCGGGCAGCTCAGGGGAGGAGGAGAAGTGGAAGAGAATCCACACCATTCAGGAGAGTCTGATAAGTCTCCATCTGACAAGGTCCTACAAATGGAATAGAAAACCTCTGAGGGTTGATTCCACTGGAGGTGGAGGGGCTCAGACACAGTCACGAGCAGATGGTACGGATTTATGTGCTATGTTCAGGTGAAGAGACTAAATTTAGGAAAGCCTGTCCTGCTCAGTGCAGCACATGCTTCCACAATACTAGACAAGGCATCTCAGGAAGGACCCCAGAATTCCCATCAGGTAAAAGACTCCACACTTTCCTTTAAGAATATTACAATTCATTCATGTTAGACCCATGTCAAAATGCTTTCTTCCATTCCTGACACTTTTACTTTATTCATTTCTCCATTCTCTCAATGACTATGAGCAACCAGATCTGTACCATGTGCCAGGAATACGATAGGCACAGGGTCTGCTCTCATGGAGGTTAAATTCTAGTAGAGAGAGACAAATAGTAAACAAGAACCAAACAAACAAATGGGGAAATAGTAAACTATGAAAAGTGCTAAGTGATCAGGGAAGACCTCTCAGAGGAGGTGACATTTTGGCTAAGAACGAAATGGCATAAGGAAGGCAGCCATGCAAAGATCCAGGAGCAGAGGGAACAGCAAGTAGGAAGGCCTCAGGGTGGAAGCAAATAGTACTTCTGGTTAAAGGAAGAGCGCGGGTGCTCTGAGCAGTGAGTGAGAGAAGCAATGAAACAGGGCCAGCTGGTGTGGCCATGACAGACCACTGCCAGGACCAGAGGCATTCTTCTCAGAGGCAAGCACTGAAGCTGGAGGCCTAGTGAGCAGCTTAGTGCATTAACCCAAGCGGGAGTGACACTACCTTGAGGAGAACAGAGCAATGCATGATCGTGTAAGAGATGTGTCCGAACAGTGTCGGGTGGTTTGTTCTCTTGCACTGCATAACTGTGGAAGGAAAGAGACGTGAGCAGAAGATGGATTAACAAACAAAAATCATTCTCCACATCCTCTCTGTCTGGGGACATCCTTACGAAACTGCAAGCAACAGGAACTCCTCTGACCAGGCAGATGGGACAGAGAGAGAGGAAAGGAATGAATAATTTTTAAGCACCTACTATGTGTCTGGTTCTGTACTTAGTATTTTTTTTACCATTTCTAAGCATCCTGAAGCTTAAAAAAGATGATTCCCAATAAAATAAAAATTCCCAATAATAAAGCTCAGAGACATTAATCAACTTGTTTGGGGTCCCCTACAAGCAAGTGGCAGATCCATGATTGAGACATGGGACTGTCAAGCTCTAAAGCTGGACTGTCTGATAGGGAACCCATGAGCCACATGCAGTGACTGAGCACTTGAAACGTAGCTGGTTTGAACTGAGATTTGCAGTTAAGTACAAAATACACACTGGATTTCAAAGACTTAGTCTGTAAAAAAATAATATAAAATAAATACATCATTAAGTGACTTTTTTATTACTAAAAGTTGAATTGATAATATTTTGGTATATTGGGTTAAAAAAATGCATTATTAAAATTAATTTCATCTTGTAGCTCCAAGCCAGAGGGGGTTTCATTTCTGGGCCAAGTTTTCTCTGGATTCAGTAAGACTGAAAAATGATAATGGAATGTGGAATAAAAGGGGGCTCATACCAAGCTCTATTCTCAAGGCAGAAGGTTGAGTGTCAGTATCACGTCTGCACCCGGCAGTCTGCAAGCAGCAAGTCTCCATCTCTGTCTGCCTCCGGCTCAGCCTCTGCTCCAGGAGCTGCCTCTGCTCCCAGCCTCTGCTCTCCTCTAGCACTGGGCAGAGCTCTCTATATAGCAACACCTGCAATGGCTTATGGCCAACAGGTATACAAGCATGCACCTGTGCAATAGGCCAAGTATTACATCATTGCATGACACAGTGGACTAGTAGAGTGGGATCAGGTGAGGATCCTGGCCATGGTAACTTCCATTTTCCCTACACACCAGTTATTGTACATTATTTGTAATGCGGGTACTAGAAAATTAGCAAGTATATACACGGCAGGCATTTGTGGCTCACCTTGTCTTTCTCTTGGGCAGTCCCCTAAAGCCCTTCGGGCAAGCCCTTCTCTCCCATGCCTCCTCAGCATTCTACCCCTAGTTCTGGGGTGTGGGTTGGGGGGTGATGATGAGAGTGGATACCTGCCATTCTCTTCTCCCCAAACTAGGATGTTCTGGCCTGAAACAGTCCTTTCTTTTCTTCAGCTAATAACTTCCTTACCCCCATCCTCTTTCGTATAAGAACCTTCCATTCTGTAAAATTCCTCGGAGCACCTTGCTTGACGTGTAGGCTGCCTATTCATGAGTCGCTTAATAAAATCAATTAGTAATTCAAATTCTGGGTTGAGTTTGTTTTTTTAACACCTGGATTAAAGGCTGCAGCACCAGCTTGCCTTGGGGGCAGGATTTGAACCCAGGCGCTCGGCGCTCTGGGAGTGCTGTGCCTAATGGCTGCAGAGAGGGAGAAACAGGGTGAAAAGAAGAGAAAGACATGGCTAAGAGCTGACCTTTATGAAGTACTTACCCTGTGGCAGCCAGGCTCCAGGCAAAGACCTTAGGAATCTCCTCTGGTATTTGGATCAACAGGATGAGTGAGGCACTGTCACCATGCCTGCTTCACTGATAAAAACTGAGGTGTAAGAATGGTAAGTGACTGACTCAAGGTCACATAGCTTCTAAGCTTGAATTCTTCACCACTGGGTGAAGGGGATCAGGGCAGGTGGCAGGTGGCAGATGGGAGAGATATGGAGAAGGAGGACAGAGCAAAAGTTCCCCACCTCTGTGTTTGTCTTGTCTCCCCAAATATATAGAGAATTCCTTGAGGCCAAGAACCAATGTTTTATATTCCTACTGCTCCTCCCTGGATCCTAGCATGAGGCTGAGCACACAGTAGGTCCTGAAATCAGCTTACTGAATTTAAAGTGCAAAACTCTCCTCTGCAGAAGCCTGACTTTTGCACATGAACACCCTGAAGATGACGCTATTGGTTTGCTCAAAATAATGTGCATGCTTCTATTCTAGCTGATGATTATTGCCCCACTTGAGTTTCTTTAGTGATTTTAACCCACTGGCTATTTTAAGACCTAGATTTTTTATTTTTAGGCTTCTAAAATATTTTGCAAGTCCAATACTTCTCTCATTATTTTCACACATGCACCCACCTATTCACTGAAGAAGCATAATGTGGGGTCACTTCCAGGTAGCCAGCTTCATGCTATAAGGACAGGCAGGTTGTACCAAGCAGCCCTGGTATCTTAGGTCTGCAGACACACAGTGGGGCAGCAGGAGAGCACAAGGAGGGACAAGGTTATTTAGATCTCTCTTTATGGTCACTGCACTTTGAAAGTGCCATTTTAAAGGAACTTCTTTCAATGGAGAAAATGATCCAAATTGGATATGACAAAGTATGGCATGATCAGAAGGAATTGCACTTCCAGATTCTTTTATGTCTTCTGATGCAGATCTACAATTAATTCTTAGCAAAGGGAAGGCCAGAAGGTGATTTCATTGTAAGAAACTGACATTGTAGCCCCTAGACCATTTGTTAGTAATTACTAAGAAATAGATTCTCATTTTCTGTTTTAGTCTCAGCTCAGAGGGCCTTTTACTGGAGAAATAATATGATAAGCAGAAGCAATTCCTAAAAGAATTTGGGGAAGCTGGCAGTAAGGGCATATACCCAGCAACCATAATAAAATCAGGCTGACAGAATGAAAGTTGCCTTTTAGCAGCCACCAAAATACTAATTGATTCAGGCAAGCACCATCATGGATGTTGTACCAGTTACTGTCATGCAGAGACATCATCTCAAAACTCAGAGGCTTAAACAACCATTTCATTTTACTCATGATTTTGTGGATCAGGAATTCAAGACATGCTTGTCTGGGAAGTCCTCACTTGCAGCCACCCATGTGACTACAGTCAGATGTCAGATGGAGTTTCAGCCGTCTTTAAAGGCCCAGCTGGGCTGGAGCACCCAAGGTGGGCCACCTGCGTGGTGACAATTGGTGCTGGCTACTGGCTGGCAGCTCAGCTGGACTGTGAGCAGAGTGCCAACTCACAGTCTCTGCAGCACAGCAATCTCGGGCAGTCAGACTTCCCGGAGGGCACCTCGCTCTGCCTGAGGCCAAGAGCACGAGACTATAAGGCAGAAACGGTGTGACCTTTACAGCAATAGGCTCAGGGGTCATGCAGCTCCCCTTCCCCTCTACTCTGGTGGCCAAAGCCATCACATCCCTGCCCAGTTCCAGGGGGGAGAATGTAGACCCCACCTCTCGATGGGGGAAGTCTCTAAGACTTTGGGGCCATATTTTATAAACCACCACATATTAATACCATAAGGTAAGAGTGTATTGGGGAAAGGTTTATTTACAGTCTTAAAGTATTTTGTGGAGATTATCTGTTAGAAAGATAAAGATTCCTTTACAGTGGAGAAATCACTTATCCAAGTGGTCAAAGTTATTATCACCAACTATGGAACAGACTGCACTGCGTGCCTTCCGATAGGATGTGCTGAGAGGACACATGGATCCAAACACGAGAAAACAAGGGACCAGCCTTAAGGGACATCCTACCAATCACCTGACCTGTGTTCTTCAAAACTGTCAGTGTAATTGCAGCGGATGCTGTCAGCAGCACCACCCCCCGCCCTGCCCCCTACACCTGCCCTCAGCACTCAGCCTCCCCGTACAGGCATTTGGGACTGTCCAGGAGGCCAGTGGAAGAGGGGGAAGCTAATACCCCGGAGCAGCTGTACCCCATAATGGATGGGGGCTAGGATAAATACCACCCTTTTCTTATCTGCTGGCTGGGATGGTGGGAGGGCAACACTTCAGCATGGCCCTTCGGAGCTCCGTGCTGGCATTTGTTGCCCACACTGGTTACCTGCTTGATGACATGCTTATACTGACTTCCTCCCCTTCCTTGTTCCACTTCTCTACTCCCTAATCATACTTCTTGGAATCATACTTCTTAGAATCAGCTCTCAAGTAGTCCACCTGCGTTGGAATCCGCATCTCGGCATCTGCTTCTGGGTGAACCCAATGTAACAGAATCATGAAGACAAAGGAAAGGCTGGGGGGTTGCTGCAAAGTAAAGATGAGGAGACGCAGAGGGGTAATAAATCAGTTTTTGGTCTTGGATTGAACCAAGATTGGGAAAAAAATGCTATGAATGATACCATTGGGATCATTAGCAAAATCTGAGTATAGGCTGTGGATGAGATAATATTATATCAGGGTTAAGTTCCCTGAGTTTTATAATTATATTGCAGTGACAAAAAGCATGTTCTTTGTCTTATGAGATGAATCCTGAAGTATCTGGAATTGTTCTGAAATGATTTAACAAAGAAGAAGAATATAGGAGATTTAAAAGAAATGTGACAGAACAGTAACAATTGGTAATAAACGTGAATATCAGTTAGGGTTGTTTCATTCTGACAGCTTTTCTGATCCTTTAAAATTCTCTTTAAAATTACAAAAGAGTACTACCAATAAGACGCATATATGACCAGTGTTATGGAAGTTAGAAAGAAAGGTACATATAGCAAAAAAAGAATGTGTCTGCAGCTGATTGAAAAAAATTAATGTAGCTGTGAGCTTCCTGGCAGGCAAGAAACTTATATGAAGATGGAAGAGTTGGAAAGTGCTGAAGACATGTCAAATATTTCTCAGGTTTGAGATAAATATGAAGGTGTCAGGCTTATTGTGGGTTACTGGCAAGTCAGAAAGGAAACTAACCCCTCTTGATGGGGCCAGATGGTGTACGTACTTTCTCTGCCTTTCATGGTAATGTCTGCTACAAATTTCATAGCACTGTGGCTGCTTCAACATTGTGAAGGTGTTAGCAGTTATCTCTTCAGGCTCAGTTGCCTAAGATCTCACAGCTAAAACATGACAGAGCCACAATTCAGACCTGGGTTTGTCTGTCAAAACCTTGATTCCTGTGCTACAGTCCAATTTTCCATTAATAGACGGAGATGTTGGGAGCTTGTGTCTAGTCTTTGGAAAGCCTAACCTTTGGCATCAGGCAGGCAACTGCACCACCATGAGCGCTGACCTGCATGAACCACTGGACGGACTTCACACGGCAGCCCAGTGTCCGTAGGTAAAGGGGCTGATGGGAAATGCTCTGGTGTGCAGGGATGGTGTGAATTTATAGCTCCCACCACCACCACCACCACTTTTTAAGGGAAGGCAGTGCTCATGTGGCTGCTGGAGGGCCCTCCATGATTGACCAAGGGTCTTTGTGGGACCGTGCACCAAAGCTGCCGCTGAGAAAAGCTAATCTGAATTCAAATTTGAATCACTGGAGGTTCAATGTATTTTATTATTTTATACAACTCAGAGAAACCTTAGCAATGTAACCTAATTTCTACAGATGAGGAAACTGAGGCCCAGGAGAGAAGGATGCCTCGGTTGGAGCTAATTAGCTAATTAGCAGAAGAGGCAAACACAGCCACTAGACAAACCTGTGCAGATCCCTCTGGGGGAAACACGCTAGAATTCTCAGGGTCAGTTTTTCTGTTAAAAATCATGTTCTTCCCCTTTTACTGAACTAGGAATGTTCTGACAAACCTGGAAATGTTAAAAGAGCATCTGAAAGAGCTGACATCAAATGCAGCCGCACATATAAGAAAGGATAGGCAGTGCTGCTGACTTGTTTCTCCCGGCAGCGGAGCTGGTGGGTGTCCAGAGGGCAGCCTTAGGCACGGGCTCCTAAGGATTTAGGGAGGCTGCTCAGGAGCAGAGCCTCGTGGCGAGGCAGGCCCTGCTCAAGTAGAGATTCAAAACCAGGAGGCCAAAAGGCCTCGGACAGAAGTAAATCCCTTGGAAGCAAGGGTATGTCAACACCCAAACCCCTGAGAAATAGAGGACATGTTCCTGCAGAGCCTTACAACAGCAGAAGATACCAGATATATCTGAGGATTTGGAAGAATAAGAACATATTGTATAGCAGGAAACAGGATTTAAAAATCCCAAGAAAATCAGCACGTTCAGAGTGCCAACTGGAGGAAGGAGTGGTGAGGGAAAATGTGTCTTCTCTACAACCGTGCTGGCAGGATTTGACCCATCTAGCTTTTAAAATGATATCCCTCGAAATATCGCATTTACTTCATTACAAAGATATGTGTGTATATGCATATGTATAATGTGTATTGGTATATGTGCGCATGTGCGTGCGTGCGTGTGTGTGTGTAGAATGTGAATGTGTGTTGTCTCTAGACCGTTCTCTCTATTCTGCACACATTTTTTTCTCACCACCGTGAGCTCTAGATTTGGAGACTGGATCAAAAGCCCTTGCAGTTTAATCCAGTTTTCTTTCCCTTTCTACTTGGGATAAGTGAGATGAGATGCATATTTATATTTGAAAGAAGTCCAGTCAACAAAATAACTCTGAAATTACCCACTATTGGGCCTAGATTCATATACTCAGGTATTAAAGCAATACTGAAACTCATTTCCAAATCACCACTGCCAGGCACTCCCTGGAGAAAGGGACCAAAAGCCGTGTTGCTCAGAGTGTGGATGTTTGCACCACAAATGGGTAAACTCTTGAGTTTGAAACTCATCCACAACCCTTGGCATTGGTCCTGCGGGTGGCAGTGTTTAGAATGTGTGACCATTGCTTGCAGGGATGATAAATTTTATGAAATCGACATGCTATTTGGCTCTATCAGATATGCCAGTGTGATTGATGTTTGTCCATCAGTTGAGTCAAGATTTGATCTGCTGGCCCAGCAGTATAATCAAAACATTACCCACTCTGAGTCACAGGACCTGATGAGAAGCTTCGTAGGGGGCTCTTTTTATTACTGTTATTGTTATTATTCCCTCAAGGGCCTCCATGACGATTGAATTATAACTGATTTCTCTTGCAGTTTATTGCAATTTGCCACTTCGCTCCTCATGTCAAGAACCCAATATAATTTTCAGCCAAAAAAATAAGGCATTATATTATGGTAATGGCATCAGCATTTCATCCATCAGCAGGGACTGAAGCCATTACTTAACACATTTCAGAGGAATTCATGATGAATTTGATAAGCTGCCCTTTTAGAAAGTCCAAATTTACATCTTTGGATTATCATCTAGGTTTGGGAAAAGCCTGGCAGTCTTGCCTACTGGAGCAGCTTTTTTAGAGAATGGCCAGGACTTTCTCACAGTCACTGATATGCTATAATGTGGATAATAAGAATCAGCTGGAATGGAAGTTTACAGTCTGGGCAATGGCTGCTCCAAATCCCATGCTCACTCACTGACTTTAAGAGCCATCTGTCTAGCACTGATTGGTACAGAGAACTGGTGCACAGAGATAATGAATCCAAGGTCATAGGGTCAAGTTCATGTACATCTGAGCCAACTAGCTCAGGGAGGGTAGTGGGGATCCAGAAGTCCTGGCCGCTGGACCCCCTCCAGCTGCAATGGCTTTGTGTGTATGGGCATTGGTTGCCCAGAAGAAAAATGGCAGGAGGGGGTGGGGAACCAGTACATTCACTTCAGAAAGCTTGGGTTGAGCACCTACCTGAACAAAATTATGCCCTCCAACTAAGTGCAGTTAGCAAAGATAACAAGGCTTGATCCTTGCCCACAGGAAGTTCACAGTCTGGGGGTTGAATCAAAGAGGAAGGCAAGCAATTCTTATGAGGGTTAGATTAAAGGAAGAAACAGATGTTATGAAAACAAAGATTGGGGAGATAGTATCTTAGAGGAGAAGTGCCAGGACCAGATGGTATTTTAAAGATTCCTGAGGATAGTTATTATTGCACCTAGAAGAAATAGGAAGTGAGGTTAGGGTAAGTGTATCCCCAGGTGGTCCAGTGACCTAAGATGCCTCCACAATGGGTCTCCACTCCTCTTGAGGAGTCTTCTCTAGACAAATCTACCCCCTCCCATGTTTCAGAAACCACTCAACTGTCTTCACCCATTATGGCCTGGAGATGTTTGCATTCCCCTAGAAGCATGCTTTAAGCCAGAGTTAGCAAACTTTTTCTGTAAAGGGCCGGACTATAAATATATTCACCTTTCTAAGCCAAGTGGTCTTTGTCACAACTATTCAACTTACTCTATCCTTGTAGCGTGAAAGCAGCCCTAGACAACGCATACAGGAATTGACATGGCTGTGTTCCAATAAAACATTATTTACAAAAACAGGCAAGAGACTGGATTTGGCCCATGAACCATAGTTGGTTGAGGCCTGCTTTAAGCCATGGATTCTTATCGGGGCAAGAAACAAAGACAGGAGAGAAGGGACATGATGCAAGGAAGAAAAATGGCCAGTAAGGACTATGTTTCTAAGCCACTTATCAAAGTGAGCTTCTAGAGCTTAAGTCCATTGAGACTCTGGGAAATGGTAAGAAAAAAAATCTCAGAGTTATCTTGGCCAACAAGAGAGGGAGTGGAGGTATTTATACCCCACATACATGAATTACAGTTTAAGGGCTTTTCCTGGAATGATGTAATTCCCAGGCAACTCCAGCCCACCAGATTCTCAGGCATAATGGGGTTTGTCACCTCTTACAAACATACAGATGCAGGCCACCGGGAGTCAGGTGGCCTTCACAGTGAGGATGAGGAGGCAGCAAGCAGGAATGAGCACAGCCAGGTGCCCACGCACACCCTTGCACCACTCAGACCCAGCCACGCCTCCCATGAGGTTGACTCAGTATTCTCCAAGAGTAACTACAGTGTCTGAAAAGAAGAGAGTCAGTGAGCTGAGCCCAAGCACATATAGTTGATATTCATCATCTCCCTCCTCTACCATCCACTCTAGATTTTTCATCCTCAGCTAGAATTTTTGCTGATTCAGTTTAAGTTGCCAAAAGGACTACCCTGGCCTTAATGTTTCTTGAACCATAACCATGTATTTCTTTGAAAACAAAATCTTTTATAGAATAAAATAGTGATACTATAAATAAATTGCTTAGCACATAAGGTGCTCAAAGTTGCCAATTCCCTCCCTCCTATTGTACTCGCATGTGAAATGAATGTGATACACTTATTTCATAACAAAATGGAGCTTTAATTTTGAAAGCCTTCTTCTGTCTGATTTCATATGCTACATGTTCTTGCCAAATCCAGCTGTTGGCTCCTCAGAAAGAGTTTATTAGTGTTGATTCATCTGGTGCTTCTCTAGTAGACAACCACAGTCTGCCACTTGAGTAAAGCTGCAGGATTGCCAGACAATCAAGCCCAAAGCCAGAGAGATGACCTGAGTCCAGAGGCAATCTCCTCGCCGCTACGTTATCTGTCCCTCCCAATCAGCTGCCCTGCAGAGCCTGGCTCCACAGGCGAGATCAGTGCTGGCCCCAGATTACTGCCTTCAGAACCCCATGGCTCTGCCAAACAGTGTATTTTCAGGCTCATTTCATTTCCCATCTTTGCTTCAGCGGTGTGGAAAGGAAGCCAGGAGAATGCCTCTCCATCTTTTGTCCTAGACGGCTTGGAGAGGCCATGCCAGCCAGGTTGGTGTCAATCACTGGCAGATCTGTGATGGAGAGAGTCACTGGGTCTGCTGGTGCTACCTGGGCCCAGGCACAGCTGCTGGTGGAATCACCTTTTTCTGGCCCTCCACTCTGAATAAGGAGAAATAGGCCAGCAGGAAGGAGTCCGCATGGCCAAAATGAGGGTCTGCAAGGAGAGAAAGAGGCTCTCTCCTCCACCCCTCTCCCCAGCACAACAAGAGAGCTCTTGGGGTGATTCATGGCTAAGCATCAACAAGCAGATTGGGACCTAACTCAGAAAGGAGTTCCAGAGAACAGGCCATTGGACAACTCACCCCATGTGGACGCAGCCCCATAGAACACAGTATGGAACCCTGGGTTATCTCCAGGCCCTGTCGTCTGCTAGCTTTATGCAACTGGGCAACTTGTGCTTATGGCCTCAGTATCCTCATCTGTGGGAAGGATCAGCAACACATGCCCTAATGATTTTATCAAGATTCTGGCAAAGACTCAAAAGTAAGACCATTGATATTAAACTTTTTTGTAAACTGTAAAACTCTTTGTAACTGCAACCCATTTGGCCGAGTCTAGAGATGTGGCTCCCAGGAAAGAATCCACAGTCAGAAGTTGTGGGTTTTAATCCTGGCTCCATTTCCAATTAGTTAGAAGATATCCACACTCTTGGCCTCAATGTTCTATTTTGGAGAATTAATAAATTAATTCCTCCCACAGAGGCCTGCCATGGGGTTTAAGTGACTGTGCCTGGAGTTCCTTGAGGGACAGGAGGAGTGGCTATTTCCCTGCGTCCTGAGCTCAGACCCAGGAGGTAGAGCTGAGAAAGTGCAAAGCGAGAAGAGGAACCAGTGGCCCTTGAATAAAGGAGCGCCACAAAGCAGGGTGACATACTGCAACGTGACAGTCCCCACAACGACGGTGACCACCTGCATTAAGCTGGGTGCTGTCCTAAGCACTTCACTTATGTTGTCATATTTAATCTTCATGGCAATTCTAATGAGGTAGTTCTATTATCACTCTGATTTGTTACCTGAGGAGAGCAAGGCTTAAAGGGGTGACTTGGCCGAAGTCCCCCACACCCCCACACGTTGCACAGAAAGCCCGGATTCAAAACAACATCTCCCCGACTCTAGAGACCATGCTCTGGTACAGGGAGGTGCGCACATACGTGCATGTGGTCCAGAAAGGGCAGGGCCTGGGGCTGCAGGCACACGCAGCAATGAGGTAGCACTCACTGAGTGTGTGCAAACACCACATGTCTCTCAACCCTTTGAGCTTGGCGCTAGTGTTACCCCTGTTTTACAGAGGAGCAAACTGAGGCATGGCCATATTAAGTACCTCACTGCAGTATTAATACCGAGCTAGTGGCAGAGCCATGATCTGACCTCAGGCAATGTGGAGCTGGAGTCCACGCTCCAGCCACTGCGGACACTGCCTCACAGACATGCACAGCCACACAGAGGTGTGCACACCTGCTCGCACGCGCGCGCGCACACACACACACACACAAACACACAGACCTCTAATCATGGACTCTTCCACTGGGGGGCTTCTCTGCTCACCTGCAGGGCCCTCACTGACAGCAAGAGGAGACAGACCCCTGTCACAGGCATGAGTGGGACCCTCCTGGTTCTGGGGAGCTGAGCCCCTGGGGTGGGAGACCTCAGAGGGGAAGGTACTGGGTTTGTCTAACAGGTCAGTGCTGGCCACAGGCCTAGAACTCTGCAGAGGCCGGGGCCGCTCCACGCCTCCCCTTCACGGGAGACTGAGGCACAGGGAGCAGCTGGCCTCTCTCAGTATCTCCTCAGAAGCATCAGCTCTGCCTTCCCCTGCTCCAGGCTCCTCAAGTGATGGCTCTTTGTGCTGGACAAACATTCCACTTGGCAGAGCCTTCTCAGCTCCGAGGCTTTTAGTGAAGTCAGTGACGTAGAAAGGGGCTTTTCTGTCTGCAGAGAAAATAGGGGGTCTTAGAGGATGCAAGAAAAGACCACAGTGCAGGGACAGCAGAGGACAGAACTAAAATGCAAGCGCAGGCTCCACCACGGCTCACACGCCCACAGGGCCCTCTGTCTCCAGGGCCCACCCAGCCTCCACCTCCAGCAGCCCGACAGCTCCTCTTCACAGCCCCAGGTTCACAGCTGTGTAAACTCTGGCGCAGTTACTGCCCTAGGGCAGTTGACAGCCCTTCAGCACAGCTTTCCAAGCTGTGGCCAATCACCTCACTGCCATCTCCCGTCACCACCTCCCACATCCATGCGGGGCCAGCTGGGCCTGTGACACCTTCCCTCTCAAGTCTCCCTCCTTTGCGACTCCACGCTTGCTCAGAATCCAGCTCAAACACCTTCCCTCCGTGGGCCCGGCCAGCCCGCCTGTGCCCTCTCCCCGAGCCTGATCTCCAGGCCTCTTCTGCACGCCACAGCAGCCTGCACTGCCCCTTTCACAGAGGGCACCCAGGGCACTTCCTCACGGATGCAGCTGGACTCTGAGCTCCTGTGGGACCAGGACCCACTCCTGCAGAGTCCCCCACACCACATGCAAGGCCTGGCACACAGCACACATGGAGCAAATGCCTATAAGTCATCTTAATTTATTGCATTGTTCGAATCAAAAGAGATGACGATGCAGAATACCTGGTAACCTGAAAAGCATTATATAAGCTAAATGTGCTACTTTATAATGGCTAACAAGATAAAGAGAATTTTGCCCAAAGCCTATTTGAAAGACATTTCTAACCAAAGGAATGTCAGTCAGTTTTAAAGTGTTAGTCCTTCTCAGCACTTGTCAGAAGGGCTTTTTTCTCTTGTTAATGGAAAAAAATGTATGTGTATATATTTAAGTGTGGGTTCTGTTTTTATTCATATCCCTGCCTTATTCCAAAAAGATATTAGGGCAATTTTTAAAGGCATTAATATTTTCTCACTACCCCAATCTTGCCAAAGAAATACAAATTATCACATTGCTTACATTTTGGAATATTTGGAACTAACTGTTTTGGAGTTCTGCTGACAGGTCCACTGTGCTGACAGATGTCAGAGCATGTGGCAGGTTATTAATTCTGGGTTCATAATTGACCCAGGTTGTGGAGGTATTTGAAAATGGTAAAATCTGGGTTGTGGAATCCCTCCTGGAAGTCACACTAGCTTAGATGGGTCCTAGAAAATAATTTGTATCAGAACTTAATACGTGTCCTGTGCTAATGCTTATTTTTATGTCCTATTGTTTTTTTTCCCCATGTCCCACCCACATCCCCTATGATAAACATCAGTCTGTTCTCTGCATTTGAGTCTATTTCAATTTTGTTTGTTCATTTGTTTTTTAGTGTCCACATGTATGTGAAATCATAAACTATTTGTCTTTCTCTGTCTATTGCACTTAGCATAATACCCTCTAGGTCCATCCATGCTTTCACAAATGGCAAGATTTCATTCTTTTTTATGGATGAGTAATATTCCATTATGTGTATATGTATATATATACCACTTCTTCCTTATCCATTCATCTACTGATGGAAATTTAGGTTGTTTCCATATCTTGGCTATTGTAAATAAGGCTACGATAAACATAGGAGTGCAAGCACCTATAAGATTAGGATTTTGTTTTCTTTGGGTAAATTCCCAGATATTAGATTGCTGGGTCATATGATATTTCTACTTTTAGTTTTTGGTGAAACCTCCATACTGCTTTCTATAGTGGGTGCACTAATTTGCAATCCCACCAGCAGTATATGAGGGTTCCCTTTTCTCTATATCTTTGCCAATACTTGTTATTTTCCATGCATATTCTTGTTTAAATCTCACCAGGAGGAAGGCCAGTCAGTTACAAATTTTGCATTTGAGGACCTGATGTTCGGTGAGATGACCAGCGGGTCCCAGCCTCGGGGTAGGAGTCACACTCAGGACCCCCTGCAACCACATCTGAGATGCTCAACCACTGTGCGCAACACCCTCCCCCAGTCTGCTCAACGGAAAGAAGTCTTCGTCTTGCCTCTAGCATCTGACCTGAGGTGCGACCTACCAGGGACACAGCAACCTGGGAACCGCCAGACCTAAGGTCAAAGCTGCCCCAGATGCAGGTGAAAGTCTAAAGGGAAAAGAACCGTTACAGGATAGGAAACAGAGAAAGAACAGGCTGTGGCTCAGAGAAACCTGGATTCAAATTCTAGCACCTCCAACATGACTGTGGGTGATAACAAGTCTGAGCTTTTATTTCCTCAACTGTTCAAATAAAACAAAACAATTTGTCTAATTATCCTTGCAGATCTGTAAGGACTGATTAAATCAGTGCATTTAGAGCACATTTCATATAGGAGGACCTCCAGTTATGTTTGCTCTCTTGGTTAGAGCAGGCTTCTCAGCTAGACACTGCTGGTATCTGAAACTGGGTCATTCTTTGTTGTAGCAGCTGTGCTGCCCATTGGAGGGTGGTAAGCAGTGTCCCTGGCCTTTACCCACGACATGATAGTACCAACACCCCAGCTGCGACAGCCACAGATGTTCCAGACATTGCTCCACGTCCTCTGGGAGGGGGTAAAATCTCCCCTCACAGCAGACCTCTGGGTCCAAAGGAAGTCAGAGAAGAGGCAGGCCCTTGCAGTCAAAATTACAAACTTCAACAGATGAGGGCCCCCGCCACTCAGTCACTTATCGTTGTTGCTCCTGATACAGCTGCTGCTGGGTGCTTGTGATGCCTTTTGCATGTATCAGTGGACTAAGCCACAGTTCCAATTATTCCATTGAACTTGAATCCAGACATTGCCATGAAGGTGCTGCACAGATGTCATTACAGTCCCTAGACATTCAACTTTAGGGAGGGGAGGTTGTCCTGGATAATCTAGGGGCATGGGTGTGTGTGTGTGTGTGTGCGTGTGTGTCCGTCCAGAGAAGCAATTCTGCTGAGGATGAGCACTGTAGCCTGGGTTTGTGGGTTCAAGCATGAACATAATCTTCCCTTTCTAATTTCTTGCCCTATGGATGTTGGACTTGCTTAGCCAGCCAATCACATAAGCCAATTACTTATGACAAATAAATCTTCCCCTTTTAAATCTTTCTTTCTCCCTCTCTCTCTCTATATATAAGATGCACATATATACATAAACATGTGTATACTGTATGTATATATATAATGGTTCTCTATATACACTATATATGTGTACATGTAGGTACATGTGTGTATCCTATTGATTCTGCTTCTCTAGATTAACCTGAATGATACAGGGATCATAAGCCACATAAAATCTTGAGGTTGAGCCTCAATCCCACTTAATTAGGAGTAGCCTGCAGTACCTGTGTGCTCTCATATTCAAGTTATCATTCTCAACTGGAATCCTAACATCCTGTTTTACTGAGAACAATGAAATACAGATTGGGTTCCAACTGCAAGCAGCTGTGTAATTGTGTACTAGTTACTTAACCTCTCTGATCCTCTACTGACTCATCTATATGGCTCTTGGGGTTGTAAGAATTCAGTGAGAGAATAAGTGAAGTGCCTAAAAACACTGCATTCTTTATGTTAGATACAAATAAAGCTTAAAAAGATTTTAGCACTCTTACAAAAATTTAGATGATAATAAATTACAAAACATAAATGCTGCCATAGAAATATTAGTGCATTCTGGTTTATTTCAAAAGAATTAATAATGTTCTTTTTAACTTAGCCATATTATAAAAGGATTTACAGAAACTATACCTATAGAAATGTCCACATTGAAAAGAATGAATGTATTTAAAAGAGGGCACAGTAGTACTGTGTGACACATTAAGGCTCCACTGAAAGGTCTAATAAGTATTTGGGGATCTAAGACATAAAGGCCTTTTTGTTTCCTGAGAAGTCAGCCCCTAGAATACCCCCTATAAAGTTCTATTGATTATAGATCTGAACCCATATGCATTTTAAATATCTCTCGATGGCTGTTCTGCAGCAAGCAGGGTGGCACTGTGGCCCTAACTCAGCAAGGCATACAGAGTGGGAGAAGTGAGTGTACAGAGAGAGTAAGTTGTACACTGTACAGGATACAGTAATTGACAGAAAATGGGGCAGATATTCATTCAGGTTTACGTGGCTGTAGGAGTGCCAAGAAGCACAGACAAATAAAGAGAAGGAGCATGCTTTAAGAAGAAGATAACAGATTTGATTCGTGCTGGTAGGGCCTTGGGGAGAAGTACACGAGATGATTCGGACAAAAGGCATGCAGACCGCGGTGCATCCTGGGCTGCCTGGATGGCGGCTTTATCAGCCGATCTCGGCCATCGTCTGCCTCTCCTCTGGGCTGTGAACACCTTGAGAGCAGGGGCCATGCCTTCCTGCTGCCGCGCCCAGCAGACACGCACACGCTCCATGAGTGTCGGGCATGAGAAGTGAGGCACGCAATGCCCTGCTGACTCCCACGTCCTGGAGCTCACTTCCGGCCCCCACTCCAGGCCCTCAGGAGCTCTGGCCGAGACAAGGCCAAGGTCCTCGGCAGTGAACGAGTCGGACATAGGCTTCTGTAATCACGGAAGCGTCCAGTTCCCCAAACTGGGGATCTGGTTGGCTCTTGGGAACCAAGCAGAATCCAGGGGCAGAACTGCAGAGGCCAAGGGTCAGTTGCAGAGGCCCGGAGGATGGGGAAGGAGTACGGCCCCTTGAGGGCCAGAACAGGGTGCAGAGGCAGGCAGAAGGGCGCTGGAGAAGCCTCAGGTCCTGAGCTGTGCTTTCAGTTACAGCTCATCCTCATTTCTCACTGGCCCCAGACTTGCACATTCACCTGTTCGCTAAAAATTTATTTCCAACGGCAAAGTCAACACTTGCAGTTTGCACAGTCACTTGTGGACAAGCACACAGGTGAGAAAAGCCTTAGGTGGGGAGCTCGGTCCCAGCCGAGGTGAAGCAGGGCGACTCTCTGCCTTCTGGTGCCAACTCTCACAAGTGTCTTTTTTGCAGCCAATGTAGGGCCACAGTTTTCACATTTGGGGGCTTTTCTTGGGTGATTTCCCTGTTTAAAATGGCCTGCAAGCCTAGTGCTGAAGTGCTGTCTGGCGTTCCTAAGTGCAAGAAGGCTGGGTGTGCCCTCTGTGTGAAATAAGTGTGTTCAGGTGTGAGTTCAGGTGCTGTTGGCCATGGGTTCAATATTAATGAAGCAAAAAAAACTATTAAATGGAAGCACAAATTAAAAAACAAGGTTACCTATTGATTAGCTGACCAGAGGCTTGCAGGACACTAATCCTGCGTGTCCCCATGGAGCAGTGACTCGGTATTCGCGAGTTCAGCATTCACGGGGACTTTATAAAACCAAACTACCGTGAATGTCAAGCATGGGTCGTGTGTCACTGCCTGGGATGGGGTTGCATGGACAGGCCCTGCGCTAGGCAGGGCCTTCTGCAGTGCACCTCCTTGCTAGGGCGTATTTCTCTTCCTGCCACAGACTTCCCAGGGGCAGGAGCCTGTACGAATTTATAACCCCATCTTCTGGCAGCCAAGACAGGGAGGTGTCAGCTCAGGCAGACATGTACCCCCTGCAGGTAGCAATGAAAAGCCGACTTTAACTTCCCTATCCCCCGGGGAAAGGAAGACAGCACACCAGCCATAACGCAATTACTGTTCTTGCCTCCTCGGGATTATTATACAGCTTTATCACAGCAATAAAAAGAACCTATTCCAGCCTAAACTGCAGAGAGTCAGCCTCAAAGGAGCAAGGCACCTTCTGCACCTCAGAGGAAGCCAAGTCCCATGAAAGTGCCTGGGGAAGGCAAAGGGGCCTCCTAGCCATGATCTGAGATGACTTTTAGACAATTTAATGTGTATCCCCACCACGGCAGAAGCACATTTCAGTGCCTCTTAGCGCCTTTCCCAAAGACAATTTAGTAACATCAGGAGCTGGATCTGTCTTTTTTATGATCATATAAATAACAACCACCCAGTGTTGGCCTTCACTGTTGCTCTCTCCAAATATTAAATTAGCTTCTGCGGGAGAAAGTAAATTCAAAAGACATGGCTTATTGTTTCTATAAAAACTGGGAGGATAAAGAGCAGGGCCTGCTCAACCTAGAAGTACAAAGGTAGGGAGAAGAAGGGTGGGCCAAGCTGGAGGAGCAGACTACTCCTTTGGGCCAGTCCTCTGCCCAAAGTTCTTAGACCAGCATGTGGACTTCTCCAACAAGTCTCCGAGCCTGGGATCTTGATTATTTCCTTTTTGGGAATGAGAAACAATGACCCCCTCAGTGTTTCCAAAGAGGCTCTGTGAACTGAAGACTCAACATCTCTCAGCCTTCACTCCTACCTTGCTCCACTGGAGTTTGTTGGAATAAGAGGCTGATTGTCTGCAAGCACCAGCTCTTCTGGAAGCCATGGAAGGGCTGGCTTTATGAGACTCCTGCCTATAAACCAGAAGGATCCAGAAGTCATCCCTGGGACTCCTTGCCTGAAGGTAGACCCCAAGTGCTTTCATGCGTACATGCATTCATTCATTTGCTAAGTAGATACGGATCACAACAGTGTTCTTGGGACTGTACTGGGCCCTAGAGATACAGCTGAGAGCAAGACATTACAGCCACCCTCAAGGAGCTCACAGCCGAGTCGAGGGAAGGCATCTGGGAAGACCATTACCCTCCACCATGAGAGAGTCACAGAGCTGCTGAAATGTATAGAAGGACATCCCGTCCAGTCCTGAGTAATCAGGGGAAGCTTCCCAGGGAAAGTACAGCTGGGGCCCAGAGGATGATGTGAGGGGGCCAGGTAAGAGGGAGAGGCAAGCCTGTCACCCACACAGGTGAGGGTGAGAGAGCCTGGCATTTTCCTAATCTCATCAGATTGGCCCATAGACTACGAGGGGTGAGAACAGAGAGGTTAGTGGGAGCAGATCATGCAGGGTGGAAGAAACTAGCGTCCTGGTACAAGGCTGTTTTTCTTCTGATGAGAGTTTGCAAGATCCACTCTTAGCACTTTTCAAGTATACAGTACAGTATTATTAACTAAACTTATGAGGCCATTTTATACCATGCCTGTATCAATCATTGTGGTGTACAACTAAAACTAATATAATGTGATATGCCAATTATATTTCAATTTAACTAAACAAGTAAGTAAATAGGTAAGTAAATAAATAGGAATAGAAACCTAGCATTCACACCAGGTGGCCGATTTCTGCATTCCCCTGTAGGCCAGCCAGGTTAACTATCCTGGCACCTTTAACAGGGTCTGTGGGGGTCCTGTGGCCCTGGCCCACACCCTGGCTTGTCAAATCACTGTTCCATGTTCTCTCTGGGAATTTGTATTATCAGCACGTTAGAGTGAACAGAGAAAAGAGAAACAGCAAGATGGGAACCTTTTAAAAAAAAAGTCAAGGCTTAAAGCTGCCCTGGTCTCAGGCTATGTAAGGGCGTTTGTAACTCAAGTCAGAGAATTAAACCCTCAAGATGAGGCTCCATTTGTCACCTGACCATGGACTAGTTGGGGCTGGGCAATCTGCTGAACCGGAAGTCAAGGATTCTTTGTTTAGCCAGTGCCGGCGGACACCCCAAGGCTTCTGGACGGGGGACACGTAGTGGGAACCTGGAGGAGCAAAGCCCTCAAAGAGGCGCCTGCGCGTCCTGCCAGAACGCTCCCCCCCACCCCCCACGGGGAGATGCAACAGCCGAAGGGAAAGCAAAGCCTGCTGGGGGTCAGGCCAAGCCAGCGCAGCGGACCCGGCGCCCTCTCACGCTCCAGGACTTGGCCCCGAATGTCATCTGCCGGGAGTGCCCCGCTCAGCAAACGCGTGGCGCTTCTCTGAGGCTCAGCACGTGACGCCTTCCTCCTCCCCCTGCGCTCTCGCCCGTTCCTCGCTCCTCTCCCGGGCTCCCCAAGCATTCTGTGCTCCCCTAATGGAGCACGTGCCATCGTGCTCAGGGAAGCTCCAGGGACAAATCTCGGCGGCTCGGCTTTGAATTCTCAATCCCGACAAGAGTACCTAGCACGTGGTGAGTTCGAAAGCAACATTTGCTGAAAGAAAAGAGAAACACAAGGCAGATGAAAAGAATTCGGGCTAGAAGTTATGAGCTCTGGTGACATGCCGCATACCAGGTGCTTTACTGCCATTGACCTATAAACACTCCACTCAACAGACTCTGAGGCAGGGTTGACTCTTGCATTTGGACGAGGAAGGAGTGGAAGCTTTGAGGGTGTTCATGACTCACGCACGTGGAACCTGATTGAAACCCGGGGTTGTCCTGACCCTCAAGCAATGCTCTCTTCACTACTTTGACTTGATCCCCGTCATGTGGGAACCAAGACTTCCCTCAGCTTAGCATCTCTGTCACTGGCTGGGGCAAGTACTCTGTCCAGAAAAGTCATGCAAAAGAGCAACTCAACTGAAATCTTTTAAAAGAAAGACTTTTGCTCTGTTGCCTGCTGTCATGTACACAAATGCCTGACAAGTCACTGAAGTTTTTCCTCTTCCCAGTGCAAGTCCAGGCTAAGCCCACTCCCTCACCCTATAGGCTCCCCAAAGACTGCACCAACCTTGCTAGTTCAGGCAAAGGTGCAAAAAGCCCCAGAGGAATCTATTGGGCCAGCAGTTTCCTCTGAGGGGACCTCTTCTCATATTAGAGAGCTTCAGAGTTTTCCAGTATGTGGGGATGCTCCTCCAGCGTCCAGCTCAGCAAAGCACCAGGCTGTTTCTTTGAAACTGACTTTCCAGAATCATATTAGCTATTCTGATCCTATCTTAGGCATATCATGAAAAGCTGGTAAAGCACAATTATGGCTTTTATATTTCATGCTCCTTGGCCCAGTTGATTCATGTGCAAGGCTGAATCAAGTCTCATTTCTATAGCTCAGCTCTTGGAACTCATTAATCCATAAAGGTTCACATATCTGTATTACTGAAAGATCTAAAATGCATAAAATTATATGTATACAAGCACATATGCACATCACATGTTACAAGTGTACGCACACACACAATCTGGGTCACAAACTCAAATGCTTACAAGAACAAGGCCATCCACAAAAAAATGAGTGAAGCTGGACCTCTCAGCCTTCTGTAAATGCTAGCTGCAAGAGGTCATGAAGGACAGTAACTCCAGCATGGCAATGCGGTGACCCACCGTCGGTAACCACTGGGCCTCACTGTCCTAAGTACAGCCCTATTCGCTTATGTTTACAAACTGCTGGGTGGCTCACGGACAGTTTTACTAACTAGATTCTACCTCAGATTTTGTTGAGCTTCCCACAGCCCAGTACAAGACCAATGTGACATTCCAAAGAATGGATAACATCTTCCCTACAGATGGGACTGAGTGACTGAGTGACCAAAACAAGTTACAGTGAAATTGGCAAATGCCAAAACACTAGCTGGGTGGATAAATGTTAATCTCCTGATTAAAAAATAAAAATCCTGTATATCAAATAATCATGTTGTATACTTTACATGTCTACAAGTTTATCAATTATACCTCAATAAAGCCGGAGAGAAATCCACCTCTGTGTTCATGCACTGAATATCGGCTAAACTCCATTGCAGGGCACACAAAGTTTGGGTTACTAAGGCTGGGATGAACTTTGGAAACACAGGTGCACCTTGCCCACCTTTCAGCACACTCTGTGACCTCTTTTAGGCTCATGATAGACCTACTGGCTCTCCCCACAGACTGAATTTTGCCAAGTGATGGTTACTATTGTTTTCATGTTTGATGCTCCAGTGGTCTCCACGTGGCTATCAGCAATATTTGCCTTTTAGAGTTCCTGTGGAATTAGTAGTTTGCAAAGATGTCTCTTCCTTTGCCATTTCCTTATCTGCTTCTTTTTCCTCTTTTCCTTCCCCCACCACCTGAACGGGGGAATGGCAGCCCAGAGCTCCGGTGTCAGAACTCAGACATCCACCAGGGATTCTGACCTTCCGCTTATGAACTGTCTCTCTGCTCAAGACAGCCACCACTCTTAGAGGCAAGGGCCTCTCCTTTGGTTTCCTTCTTCCAAGATGCCTTTGCTGACTTCTTACAGCTCTGGCTTTAACTGGATTCAATGTTGCTCCTTCATTTCCTTGTGCCAGAAAACACTGGGCAGATATTTACAAGCATCGTTGTTCTACCAAACTTTTCTAATGCTCACTCTAGAACCATACCAAGATTTGTTGCAGGAGCTCCTTACCCTAGACACTTAGAACCAACAGCAGACACTGTCAAACCCTCCCTTGTCCCTCCACCACTCCCCAGTCTAAGCACCAGCGACTGTTTGCTTGAGGGCTTTTGGTGACTACAAGGATGCCCTCAGCTAGTGCACAGTGCAGTGCAGAAGTGCTGGGGAGCTGAAGCCAGGTTCTGACGGATGGAACTAGGAGTACAAATGTCCCAGCCTCCTCAATTCCTTAGCTGGACAGGTTCTACACTATCTCCCAGAGGTGCCCAGTGGGACTGAGCACCGTCTGTGTCTAACAGTAATCTGATCATTGTTGCACTCTATACTGACTTGCGGCCCCTCCAGTTCTTGCTTTTCTTCCCCCCTCCAGGAGATGCGATTGCCTCCCAAATAAATTACTTGCAACAGAATCTTGCCTTAGGTCTGCATCAAAGGGAACCCCACAGGACCAACACTTTCCCCATCCACTGGGGATTACATGTCCTGCTCCACCAATTGGATCTCATATCCAGGGTTCTTCCAGGGATATGGAAAGGTCACACCTGTGTGACCCTTTAATAAATTGAATCCTACTGGCCTAAAAGCAGCATCCCTTTGAGAAGCTCAAGCCTGTACAGTCTTTGCTGGCTCTGACCTGGTCAGCTCCCTGGGGTCATTCAGCTCTCTTACTGGGGTCCCTACAGTGACCATCTTACATACCTGCCCATTGGGCCAACTAGCTGACGCTCTAGTTGGCAGTGTGGCCGTGGGGACCACTCTAAGGAGCAGGCAACAACAGTGGCACCGAAGTCTAACTGATTTTCACGGAGTATGGGGTGAGTTCCCAGTGTTTACCAGAACGCACTGCTTCCCGAGAGTATTCTTGATGAATAGGGCAGGAATAGCCAGTCGGACATGCAGCTAAATTCCCTATAACCTACACCATAATGAATACGTCAGTGGGAGGAATGCGTATACACGTGATCCAAATTTCTATCCTAAATGGGCAGGCTCAAGTTAATTTCGAGCTTTGTATTCACAATTCAAATCATTTCCTTCTTGACGCCATTCATTCTTTATCTGCGGCATAACCCTGGTGAAACCCCTACCCAGCTCTTCCCCAGAGTAAACTGCTAGCTGGGTTCTGTGTCAGCTGCTGTCTATTTCATCCGTGCAGTTTCCCCATGATGCTGTCATAATGTGGACACCCGCCTTCAAACTACTGGGAATGCAATTTGGGTACAGCTTCAGCTTTTACTGAAACAAGGCTCCCCCCCAATTAATTTCCCACTCTGTGCTTGCCCCCACCCCCCACACTGTCGTCAAAAAGGCGAAATCATTCCCATACTTCCATCTTCTCTCCTTCTTTTGCCTTTCAGAACTTGCTACATTAACTAAATTAAGTGCCTTTAATATCTTTTTCTCCTACATATGAATTCCCACTAAAAATTCCCTTTCTCATCAATACTACGACTCATTAGCCAGAGCTTTCATTTCTTTAAAAGAAATTTAAAAAGCTAATTTTTACATAAAATCTCCAGATTTCTTAATGTTGACAGTAAAATTAAATCACTCAATCACTCAATCTATAAAAACATTTTTTTCAGGCCAAAAAAGAACCCATCTGCAGTGTGAATGAAGCCTGCGTTCTTGGTCTGTAGCTTCTGATGATTACATATTTTATTTGCCCGGGCTTTCTCTGGCAGGCTGTGATGCTTCGGGCTTCCTTGCCTTTCACCCAACTGTTCCCTTAGCTTAGAATTTCTCCCTCTCTCCTGCCAACCGGCTTATCCATTCTTAGAACTTCCTTCCTTGTCCCACAGAACTCAGCCATCCGTATCTCTAACATCTGGAGACATGGTACCTCCCAGAGCCTCCAGGTGCTGAGTACCCGGCACATGGATGGCATCAGGAAATGTTTACAAAAGGATGGAGAGAATGAATGAATGGATAAAATGATTTCTTAGATATGCTCCTAACTCAGGTTCCTCTCAGCAAATGCCATAGAGCCTAGTCAATGCTTCTGACTGTGTCTATCCTCAGAACCGTGCTGCTAAATTTGGGGAAGAGCAAAACCACATCCATAACACCTTATGTTTACCCCAGCTCAACAACATCCATGTGTTTTTATCATTACCTATTTACTCAGTTGCTTCCTCTAACCCTGTGGTTCAATGCTGAGACTGATTTTGCAATCCAGGGAACATCTGGCCATATCTGAAGCCATTTGGGGTTGTCACAATGGGGGAGTGTTAGTGGCATCTAGTGGGTAGAGGCCAGGGATGCTGCTAAGCCTTCTGCAAGGCCCAGGACACCCCCACGACGAGGAAATACCCGGAATGTCAACAGTGCCCAGGAGGGGAAGCCTCGTCCTGAGAGACGTTTGCTTTCGTTGCTGTATTAGCACTCAGGGGCTGGTTTACTGAATGAGGTAATTTAGCAGGTCCAAGTGATTCAGAATAGATTATGGGGCGGAGAGGAACAACTTACAGAAATGTTAGCATGGGCCAGAGTGTTGTCAAGGGGAAGCTGCCAACACCCTGACCTGAGCTCCTTCCTTTCACAGCTCACAGAATCTCTCCTGCTCCATGACTGCTTTGTACTGTATGTGATTGGTAGGTGACCTTTTCAAATGAATTCAGCCTGAATGGTTCAATTGACTTAAAAGGAACAAATCGACTATGTTTTTCCTTGTGATTTTAATGTGGGATTATAACATTTTCCTCTATAAAATCTGACACTTTCTATCCAGCACACTTGGAAAATACCATGATTATAACAGTAACCGCTTCTTGTATTGAGCACATACTGGTGTAGGTTGTAGGTTGAATGGTGTCCCTGCATTAAAAGGTATGTTGACAGCCCAACTCCTGGTTCTTATGAATGTGACCTTATTTCGAAATAGGGTCTTTGCAGATGTAGTCAAGCTAAGGTGAAGCCATTCAAAGTTAGGGGTGTGTCCCTACAAGGAAAGAGAGAGATGGAGACACGCAGGGAGAAGCCGTGTACCAGCAGAGCAGAGACTGCAGTGATGCGGCTACAAGCCAGAACCACCACGGATTGCCAGGACCCCCAGAAGCTAGGAAGGGGCGAGGAAGGAGCCTTCCCCAAATCGTTCAGAGGGAATTTGACTCTGATGACATCTTGATTTGGGGCTTCTAGCCTCCAGGACTGTGATAGAATAAATTTCTGTTGTTTCAAGCCACAGTTTTTGGTGATTCATCTCAGCAGCCCTGGAAAACCAGTATACTCACTATATGCCAATCACCGTGCATACACAACCTCACTCACTCCTTACAGTCACCCAGGAAACAACATTATTTCCATCTCACCTATGATAGAATGGAGGCTCAGAGAAGTCAATGGCTCCCCCACAGCCACCCAGCTGACAGTGGCCCAGCAGAATTCAAGGTCAAGTCTGCCAACTGCAAGTGTCACGCCGCTCACTGTGAATGCCACGTCCTGCTCCTCAGCAGGTATTCCGTCACCCAGTGTCCCCGCTCCCTACCCCAGCCCTTCAAAGTTCAGACTTTTCAGTTAAAGCCTTGCTGCACTGTTAATCCCTCCAAGTATGGGGAGCAATTTTCACTGAGCATCTTGTGCTCAAGTTTTTTTGGAAAGGAAGCATTATTTATCAAAGTTGCCCTCTTTGGTGAAGGTCCTCGCAGTTAGCCATCGTTTGAATCCACCCCGTCTCCAACGTCCTGCATAGCATCCTCCTGGGGCCCTGGGGGCCTGAACAGCTGCTTCCTGTGTCATTGTTCGCAGGCCCTGCTGCTCTAGCCTTGCCTGAGCTGCCGTGAGGGAAGACCTCAAGGTGAAATGGAACATTCCCGGGAGCTGATTCCGCAGACCTGGTCTCGAACCTGCTCAGTCGCTCCTCGGCTGCCATATCATCACCTGAGCGGGTGCTCAGGCCCAGCCCAAGCAGCCCAGCAAGGTCTAGTAAAACACACCCTATATGGGCAGAGCTTACACCCTGTGCCCATCCGTTTGCCCACCCTGGGAGCTACACTCAGTCCCCAGAACCCCCAAGAACCTTCCTTATACTTCCCAAAGCCACAGCTAGACTGCTGCCAGGTCTAAGCCTCAGGTGCCTGCACTCACTTCCCCGGGGCCCCTGGGAACCAGCTAGCACCCCAGGGCCAAGCAGAGGAGCCTGTGGCTCAGGCCCCTGCAGGCCAAGACAGCTGGGGGCCGCTGTCTTCCCTTCACTCCCCTCCCAGCACTGCACCTCTCAGCCCCTGCAGCTGTGGGGGGCTGCTCCCCTGCAGCGCTGGCCACCTGAGAAGGACTGTGGGATAAATACAAATGTGTCTGAGTCTGGGAGGTTCCCTGAGGAACCCACACAAATACTGTCACTGCTCGGCATCCCCAGACCCATCGTCTTCCTAAGCCACAGGCCTCGACCTGTAGCCTTCCCACCCCTCCTCAGGCAGCCCCTCTGCCTTCTGAGTCCCATCCCAATAATCATGATGGTCACCACTATTTTGAGGAACTCGCTATATAAGCAAAGCTTGTCAGGCTCTTTATAAAACCATCCCACACCCTCCTCACTGCAGCCCACTGGGGGGCAGGGATTATTGTCAGAGCTCTGGTGGGCTATTCCTTCTTTCTGGAAGGCCTTTGTGGGAGACTGAACAATGGCCCCCAAAGATATCCTGGTCTTAATCCCTGGAATCTGTGGAGGCTCCCTTCTATGGCAAAAGGAACTTTGTAAATATGATAAAGTTAAGGATTTTGCAATGGGGAGATCATCCTGGATTATCTAAGCAGGCCCAGAATGGATTCATAAGTAAAAGGGCGGTGGAGGGAGATTTGGCACAGAAAGAGGAGAAGCAGCATGGAAGCAGAGAGTCATTGGAAGGCACCCTGCTGCTGGCGCTGGAGGCGGAGGAAGGGACCAGGGGCCTGGGAACGTGACTCACAGCTGGAACGGCAAGGAAACCATTTTCCACTAGAGCTTGGGAGGCAGGGGGCCCTAACTTGACTTGAACCCAGAGAAACAAATTTTAGGCTTCTGGAACCCAGAGCTATAGGAGACTAAATCTGTGTTATTTTAAGCCACTGAGTGTGCCTGTTTATTATAGCAGCCAGAGGAAACCCACACCGCCCTCAACCCCGGGCTCACATGGGTAGCTCCGTCTCACCCAGGCCTCAGTCCAAATGGTGCTTTCTAGACAGGGCCTCACTAACCAACAATCCACGGACGTGTCAGACACTGTTATCACCCATCCTGTTCCGTCTTCCCTGAAATGACCCTGCTTGTGTATTCCTTCATTTGCCTTTTGGCTCTTTGCCCACATTATCTGAAGTGTCATGAGGGCAAGACCTTGTCTGTCTTGCTCACCACCAAACGCGTGAGGCCAGAAGAATGCCCACCCATCACACAGGCTCAGGACAGGTTTGCTAATTAAATGCATGTGTGCTTTTGCATGTGAGGAAACTAGGGCTCAAAGCTGCACACGGCCAACTAACTGGGAAGGGACGGAATGGGGGCTCAGACTTTCTTGGGCCTGTTTGCAGAGCCGAAGAATGAGCTTCACAAACAGTCAAGGCAGGAGAGCCAGGTACAGGCTTTTATTTAGAGATAAAGTGAGAGAATAGAGCTCCTGGCTCATGCCAGGAGGGGACAAGAGAGTCCCTGGTGGTGCGTTGTCTAGGGGGTTTTATAGGCAGTTGAGGATTTTTCGAGAACATGAAAAAACTTAGGGGTGGGGACTTGTTAAGTGGTCCCTGAATATTAAAAATTAACTTAACTGTAAGGAATTTCCTGCCTTGATTTTTCTCTGGGACACTGGCACCTTGGGCTGGGAGCATATCAAAAGGCTGCCTGCCCAGCCCCCAAGGTGGGCCGAGGTATTGTCTATTTGCTAAAGAATCCTGCCTCTGGAACTTCCTGGGTGTTAAAATGCAATCTTATCTTTAAGATGGAATTCTTCCTGCCTTTTACCATGTCGTCTACAGCTGGGTCTGCAAGCTAAGTTAGTTGCTCAGTTTGCAGAATTACCTCGTCAGATCCGAAGGAGGAAAGACAGCACTTAGGCCTGGGCCTTTTAGTATGCTAAAGTGAATCCTACACATGGTTGCAAATGATTAGCATAATAAAACATGTGCTGCTCTTCTTTATCTGGGGAACATTAGCTGATTTCACTGAAGAATGATTCTAGAGCTCAATGTTTAACATAGAGTTTTAGTAGGGGGGTTTCCTTGCATGTAGTTACATTGCTCTGACTGCAGATATCCCACCCTGCCCCCACCGGAGGCCCTCACTCTATTCTGACTACATCCATGGTCCCTGTCTCACCAGGATCCCCGTGGCCCCTGCTGCTGGTCTCACCGGAGCCCCAGCTTCCTCCTGGGGGTAGTGGAGGTGCAGGTGTCCCATGCGGCCGGAGCCAGCACTGATGGCCATCCATAGGATGCACAGCATGAAAGGACCTATTTTACAGAGTGGGTGTGAGAATTAGCATGAACCAGGTGTGGAGCTGCTGCACCAGCCCTGTGACCTGTAAGGGCAGGTTAGCTCTTCCGACTTCCCTGCCACACCCAGAGATAAGTCACAGACTCCCGGTTACACCAAGCACCGAGTGGAGATATTTGAGCTTGTCGATTTGTAAAATCTAAACACAAGCTTTAAGCCTGGAAGAGAAAAGGGGGTGAAATTGCATAATTTGGACTTTAACAACTGGGGAATGATGGACTGAACACTGTGGAAGAGAAGCACTTGTTCAGATGGTCATAGATGGGCTCTCACAGCTTCGCTTCGGGGTCATCATTAACAGTAGGGGTCTCAGGGTAAAACATCACTGCCCTGAAAAGCCCACTTAAGCAGGCCTAATGATTCCCTCCCAGGCTGCTGTGAAGCCACCTGCACGTCTTCCACCAGATTTACTCCCAAGGTAATGAGACTGTGTGTGGTGTGCTCCTCAGGCCTATGGAGATGGCATGGAGACGGGCATCCCTGAGAACACAAGAAGTCCCACGGTTTCAGCTGGGGGAAGGCGAGACGTGGAGGGTGCCTGCTGTCTCAGCAGAGCGGTCGGTGCCCCTGCGGCTAAGACTGGTTAAGAGTGTGGACTTGGGAGCGAGACAAGCCTCTGCCTGCTGAATCCTGGTTCCTTAGCAATACAATGTTGGGGCTTTAGGAACAATAACAGGCATGCTTTCCCTGAGAGAAAGAGAGAAGAGTCAGATAGATTGAGATTTTAAAAATATCTTTGTTTTTGCTGAAACCATTGGGCCACTGTGACTTAACAGTGGCAATAAACCTGCTAATTTGCATGTCCTCCTGAAAACACAGGCTCCCATTTGGAAATGAAGCCTGTCTCACTGGGCAAAGACAGGAGATCAGACTGCAGAATCAGAATCAAGATTCAGAATCAGTCAAAATGCTAGAGATGCTGGATTGGACAAAAATGACAATGAGGGACAGAGGGAAACAGCCAGAGTTGAGAGCCAGCTGTCCAGGTAAACTGAGGGACTCGGGGATTGGCGAGATGTGGTGGGAGTGAGAGATCCTCCAGCCCTGAACTCACACCCTTATTTCCTAGCCATCTTCTTCTTCACCACAGTCCTGTCAGGTCAAAGGACAGGAATTATCAACCTCTTCTAGGGACTTACTCCTCTTCCTACTACTCTCATTTGCTGAGAGAACTAGAGCTTCTGAGATATTTTCAAATGAGAGGATCTCTTCTCCTTCTGTGGTTGAGACTGGCTGGCTGCTCAACACACGCACTTCCTATTCCTCCTGGGCAACCACACAGACTACATTTCCCAGCCTCCCTTGCAGTTAGGGGTGGCCCACAACAGTCTCACACTTATTCCCCTGCCTGCCAGGGGAGGTCAATGCCTAGGCTGATCTTGGGAGCCAAATGAAGGAGAGAGCAGAGGCTACACCCTGAATAACTGTAGGCAATTGAGTCCACCACTTCCCCCTTGCGGCCAAATGGACAAATACTGAGCAAACAACAAACTCATGTTGTGTTACTCCACTGAGATTTGGGGGCTTATCTATTATAGCAGTGAATAAGACATTGACTGCTTTAATTTCAAAATTGCTGGTCTCTCATCTATTATTTTATCAGAGGAAATATCCTCCCCTTTGCCCACTGCTTAGCATTATTCTCCGGTATGAGCAGCTCATGAACTCTGTCAGTGTCTTCTAGGAGGCAGAAGCTATGTGTGCTATGTTTGATTTTAAGGAAGTTCCAAACCTTCTCCCAGAGCATCAGTTATGAAAACAGATGGAAGGCGATGCTCTAAATGCCACTAAGTATGTGAAATGCCTGCAGTGTGCCAATCCCAGAGCTTGGCTCCCAAGAGCCCCTGTTCGAAAAGACTAGGACTCTAGGTAGGTCGGGACTGTAAATAGTTCCAACTCAGAAAGATCATAGCAAACAGTCCTCAGATCTCAGTCACTCACAACAGCAAACATTTCTTTCACTGTCATAGGTCTGCAGATAGGCTGGCCTTGGCTGAGCCTAGTTCCACTCCAGGCTGCTGGGTGGGTCAGGTCAGCTCCACATATCTTCATCCCAGGACTCAGGCAGCTGCCCAGGCTGACACAAACCTGCTGTGCCTCTAAATCTCCTGCTCAGACAAGCACACTGTTTCTCTGTCCACATGCTTTTGGCTAATGCAAATCACATGGCCAAGCCCAACTTCAAAAGGGTAAGGAAGCCTACCCTTCCTGTGGGTGTAGTATGGCTCTCTCTGACCCAGGAGGAACGCGGGACAGAGGGGATGAGGGGCCAGGGCACAGTACTGCCTGAAGGACACGGTCGGAATCTGTTCTGCCTGGAAGGAGTGCACGCCAAAGGCTGTTTCTCTCTGGGCACTTCGATGGGGGGTCCTGGAGAGCCCCTTCCCAATGACGGCCTTGGGCAGCAGCCCCTCTGGAGCAGATGACACCTCTCCTCTCTCTGGCTCCTTCTGGTGCGGTACTCAGGCCACCCGGGCTCTCAGCTCAGCTCCTGCTGGCCGCCCTCCGGGCTGGGGTCCCACACTGCCCCGCTAGACCCCAGGAACACTCATGCCTCCCTACTCCATTTGGGGGTCAAGGGCGGCTCCCAGCCATTGCTGCCACCTCGCTTTCCCCTCGCGCAAGTAGACCACCTGCTCTATGTACACAGCTCTCAGAATCAGGTCTGGAAGGAGCAAGTGCAGAAGGAGAAAGCAATTCAGGCAGGGGGGTGTGGAGGAGAGGGGGAGAGGGTGGTATACAGCGTCCCAACCCTCCCTCCAGAGAATCTCTCTCTCTCTCAGTTCTCCTGTCTGCTTCTTAAGAGGCTGGAGTGGACGGCTTCCAACCAGCGACAGAGCAGATTCCAGTCTGTGGTGGGCCCTGCGCTAGCGACCCGACCCGCTAGTCCTGGTTGGGCACGTTCTTGGCTCAGCTGCAAGTAGCCTTTGATTTCTCAGCCAAAACTGAGACAAAGGATCCTTTTAATGCCCTGTTACATCTGTATAATTAAATAATTAAAGACTAAATAATTTAGGAGGGAAAGCCTTTGATTTTGCAGCAAAACTGAGATAAAAAGAGTTGCTTTTTAATACCCTGTTATAACTGTATAATGAAATAATCAAAGTGGTTTTGGAGAGAAAGGGCACCCGGGAGGGAAACCAGAGGTGTAAACATGTCACCTCCCCCACACCACACTGCACACCTGCTCACAGATCCGAGCGGCCAGGAGATGCGGGCGTTGTTGGCAACTTCTAGAAACTGTGAGGTCCAAATTCATATAAAATGAAGGAAGAAACAGCAAGAGTCCAGATAAGATAGATGCATAAGATACATACCAAGTCCAAACATGGCTTCCGATGCCTTTGTTTTCTTATAATGCCTATAAGAAATTATTATTTGGTGTTTTGACAGGAACCAAAAGTCTGGTGAATGGGAGATAGGGTGGGTTTCGCTTCACACACGAAATGCGGGCCTGCTGAGTCCCCATTACCGTGGTGAGCCTTCAGCCTCGGCTGCTGCCCATCTATTTCAAGCTAAGCAAAATGTGAAGTGATGCAGCGTGCCACTCACTGAGGAGCCAAAGGAGAACCAGACGCTACTGGGAAATTGGACCATCTGCTGGCCCTGCATAGAGCACATCTCCCTTAATGGAGGGCGGAAAGTTTGTTTTCAAAGAGTGATTCTTCATTTTTATGCCACGTTCCCCCAGCAAAGGGAGTTCGCGCTGACCCTGCACCTGGGCTAATGACCCAGGTTCTCGGCTGGCACTACTCGACCTGCGTGGTGCAGGCTGCATGGTTTTACTCAACAACAAATCCGTGTTGTTGCTCCACACCACCAACCAGTTCTCCGACATCTACTTGGTGTCCAAGAATTCAATTCAATTTTGAAACTTACTCCCCAGAATTAGCACAGACCCGTAAGACAGCCCCCACTGCAGATGCCAGCCGCTAATGGGTCCCCCAGGCTACCCACACTTCTTTCTGCCTGGCTGACTATAAACCTGGGGTTCCCACAACCCCCTCCCCAGGTTTGATAATTCACTAGGACTTACGGAGCCCAGCAAAGTGCTTCCTTGTCTACTGGGTCACTATAAAGGATACAACTCAGCAACAGCCAAATGGGAAAAATGTACATACAGAACACAATATGGTATGGGGGAGCATAAAGCTCCAGCCCCCTCTGGGTGCACCACCCACCCAGCACATCAGTGTGTTCACCAACCCAGAAGGTCCCCAGACCCTTTTAGGAAATTTTGTCACAGTTTCATTATGCAGGCAGGCATGACAGATTAAATCACCGCCTACTGGTAACTGAACTAGATTTCCAGCCCTTCTCTCCTGCCCAGAGGTCAGGGGGTGGGGTGAAAAGCTCTAACCCTCTAATCATAGGTTGAATTTTCTGGCAACCAGCACCCACCTTGAAGGATCCCCCCACCCCACTCCCACAAGTCATCTAATTAGCATAAACTCAGGTATGGTCAAAGGGGGTTCATTATGAATGACAAAGGACACTCCTAACATTCAGGGAATGCTAAGGGTTGTAGGAACTCTGCCAGGAATCTGGGACAAACAATGAATATGTACATTTTTATTATACCACTCAGGCCGCTAGCCTGCCTCCCTATGGGAGCCAGCCCTGCTCTCCAAACCCTGTTCTCCCTGAAGGATTTTTGCATCTCTGAACTTACTTGTTCTCCCTCACCTGCTGGCCTTCAACGTTGCCCTTGGAACTTTCATCTCCCCTTGCTTTGCCCACCAGACCTGACCCTCTCAAACGGGCGTGCCAGCTCAGGTCAAGCCTGAGGCCACCACATTCCTTCAGGTTGGAACCTGATGTGAGCATCCAATATGGAGTTGCTTATGGCAGGCTTGCCTGCTTTCGCTCGACTGTCTCTGTAAACATACCCCGCCCTAAAAGGTGTGCAGGTAAATGCCTGAACCAGATAACACCATATATGCTCAGACATACCCCACCTTAAAGGGCATGCCGGTGGATGCCTGAACCAGACGTGGACTGTTCCCTCTTATCTCCGAGCCCCAGATGGACGGACTGGACTATATAAGGGACTGGACCCAGAGCAGCCCCTGCGGCAAGCTCGTCCCAGAGGTCACTGACACCGGGCAACAGACGTGTGCTCCGCTCCTGCTCATCACGGATCCACCAGCCTTGGTTGCTGCCCAGCTATTTTGAGTTAACTAAAATGTGATGTAATGCAGCACGGAACTCACTGAGGAGCCGAAGGAGAACCAAATGCTACTGTGAAATTGGACCATGTGAGGGCCATGCATAGAGCACGTCTCCCTTAATGGAGGCCTGGAAGTTTTGGAACTGTCTCCGCCCTTGGGGAAGACGAGAGACTGACTGGGACAACCTGGACCTGAACCATCCATCATGACCAGTGTGAGATGTATTGATCTGTGATACGTGTGATCTTCAGATATGTGTGATCCCCCCTTTGAGTGCTGTGTGAAAGGGAAGTGCAAAATAAACTGTGATTTGTGCAACATTAAGGGTGTTGGGTTCATTATTCCACTGCCCTGTAGATCCATACGTCCTGGCCCACTCTCGTCAGAACCCCTGGAACGAGGCGCAGAGCACAGCCCACGAGCCTGTGTCACCTCCAGCTCCCTACAGGCCTCCTCTCCTCCACATGGATGAGCTCCGACCATCCTCGTAGGACTTGCTAGTGAAACCCTCCCTTAGGACGGCTAAGAGCCTTGGCCCTCAAAATCCTTGTTATCAAGCTTTGTCCAGTAATCAGTTAGGCAAAACAAGACCCCCATCGGAGTGTGGCGTGGCCTCTGCATATCCTAAAAGGAGTCTTCCGAGGTTGAACCTCATTCTTTGTTTTCCTGGCTTTTTAAGATTTTCTTGCTGTGATAAAAGTAATACATTCATAATATGTTTTTAAAAAGGGTAATTGAAATAAATACCGCCTGCTATGATTGATCCCCTGGAGAACAGAGTTAGAACCACTAACCACGCTTAGAGCATTTGCTTTGACTGCACAATGCCCTGTGATTCAGTCCACTGTCTTCCTGCGTTGGACTATTTCTTTAACATAGCTTTTGATAATTAGGGTCCTTCCTATAATCACCCAAGTAGCTTCCACTTAATGGCACTTATATATGGTAGTTGCCATAAGAAAATATTATTTCATGTGCTGTTAATGGGCTTAAGAGTCTTTTTTTTTAATTAAAATTCTCACAGTTCATATTTTTTAAGTGGAGCTGAAGGAAAAGCAGTATAACTCCTCTTTTCACTTCAGCTAATATTTACGTAACACTTTCCTGGGCTTGATGTTCTGCGCATATTGCCCCATTTAACTCTCCCAGCAACCTACAGGGTAGGCACTCATGCCCCTCAGAGGTGGGGAAATGGGTTCAGCAGGGTTAAATTCTTTTGCAGATTTCAGGGTGTTAGGAAACTGCAGAGTCATGCCTCATCCCCGGTGGGTCTGACACTAGGGTCTGGGCTTTTTCCCTGCTACAGGCAGCTGCCAAAAACCAGCAAATGAACCTAGCAGCTGAGGGTGAGAACCCAGAGTCTGGGGCGGAGCTGCTGACCCCCTCCACACCAGCAAGCTGTGTGACCTCGGCCATGCTCTTCAGCCGTCTGGGTCTCCAGTTTCCAGCCTTACAGGTTCCCCAGCTGTAAAATGGGAATAACAGCAACAGCGACCCCATCAGGTTGTTGTGAGAACTAGACTAGACCGTGCACATGAAGTCCGGAGGAGGGAGCCGGGCGCACCCTCAAGCATTTGGCCCCTGAGCCGCTGTTCTTACCCACAGCCTCCCTGCACGGACCCTTGGGCCGCAGAGCAAACCAGCTGTGTACCTTCCATGCACAGCGCATGCTCCACCTCGCAGTGTGTCAGGACTTCAGCTGCCCCCCAGGACTCTCTAATGTGTATTATGACAAGGCATGTGATTGTCTGGTTTTCCTGCCTGAAAATTTAACATTTTGATACCTTGCAGATTCCTCATCTGGCTCCTTTAAGAACTCTTACAGATGAAAAATTCTCTCTCCACACACAACTTAAGATTTCGCACACGTTCCTTTCCCCCTCCCCATAAGTCTCCATGGGCCAGAACATTCTTCCAATCCCCTCACCTTTAAAGCAATGTTTCCCACTGTCTTGGAATGGTCTCAACCTGTATCTCTCCTTCCATTAGACAGGGAGCTGATTGCATCCTAAATGCCAGTGAGTCCCATAATCCTGTCTCCAACAGAGATGCATCCTCTTCACCCCAGACGTGTGCCTATATCGACCCACTTGATACCACCATAGGAATATTGCAGAGCCACTTGAAACTACATTTCCAGTGGAACTCATGACCATTCCCCCTAAGCCTGGTTTTCTCTGGCTCAGTAAATGAGGCTTCATTTGAGCACCCCCAAAAGAAAACCCCAAGAGATGGGTTCAGATACAAGTGGTTTATTTGGGTGATTCAGGGAACACCAGTTGGAGAGTGGGGGAGATGATATAGGAAGGAACATCAGCCACTAAAGGGTAGGTTATTAATTCAGCCCTGAAGTGGATGGCTGGGGTCTAATGCCATGGAAAACAGGCACACATACCTCAGAATCGTGCACAGGCAGGTCAAAGGATGGCGAGTATTTATACACCAACTCAGACAGGTCATCGGTTGAGGGCTGCTCTTAGAGGAGTTGATCCCCAGGGCTTGTAGCCTGCCACTCACACGTGGGCAGCCCAGCCTCTGGTGGTTCCAGAAGTCCTCAGGGGCAGAGACAGAACAACGCCAGGGGGCTGCCAGGAGCACAGCCCCCGCCCCTAACACACAGCTCTGCTCGCCTGCCTGAGCTGCAGTTCCCCTGCACCAGAAACACCAATCTTCTGACCTGTTGTTTTGTTGCCTGAAGCAATTTTCAAGGTCAAGCTTTTCTTATCATTCCTCAGGATAAAATTCTAATACATCTTACAGGCCACAGGGGTCAGCTCCAAATCCCAGCTCTGCCTCTTCAATTTATTTCCAAAGCTCACTTATGCCCTCTTTGTGCTCATAACAGGGTTCACTCACTCATTCATTCATTCATTCATTTGGAGAGTCAATACACACCTCTCACGTACCTAAAATGTGCCAAGCAACATCTAGGCCCTGAAGGATATAATGAAAAAACCAGACAACATTCTAACAGAGATAGACAGATAATGAACACAATAATCAGTAAGATATTGGATGGCAGGTGCTATGGAGGAAAATACTGCAGGAAAGTGGATGGATCGCTGAGAGAGATGCTAAATTGTAACTGCGATGGTCTGGGGAGGCCTTTGAACAGAGATCTGATGAAGATGGTGAGGGAGCCATTTAACCTAAGGGCCCGGTTCTCCAAGCAGGGGGCCCAGCAGGCACAAGTGCCCTGAGACCCAGGGGAAAGGGGTGAGCTTGGAGAACAAAGGAGAGGCAGATATGGCTGGTGCTGACTGAGCCATAGGAGAGGAGGAGAAGGAGGCAAGGAATAGCCACCCAAGCTCAGGAAGCTGCATGGAGGACCTTGACTTATGCTCTGGCTTGAAAGGTGGGGGCGTTATGGGTGATGGAGGGGTTAACAGGGACTGACTTATGTTTTATGAGGTCACTCTGGCTGCTGTGTTGAGAACAGACTGCAGGGGCAAGCCCAGAAGCAGAGGCCAGGTATGCGGCCAGGTAAGAGGTGGGGATGGATGGCCTGGACAAGGCGGTAGTTGGGAGAGTGGTAAGGAGTGGCTACCCTTCGAGAGTAGAGCCAGCACGATTGAGCATGTGGTGTCAGATAAAGCACAGAGTCAGGATGATTTCAAGACTTTTGGCTCACCGCATAGGGTTGTTGCGAAGAAAAGAGACCTGGCACGTGTGAGCACTCAAAACACATCAAACTGGCATTACGGCCGGGATTTGATGCATTACAGAAACTTGGTTATCTCTTTCATTGACCCATGGCAGGGTAGAAAAAGCAATTAAGGTGAGACAGTCAGTCCTAGGAAATGTCTGATTGGAAGAGAAATGCCAGTTAAGAACTGAAGAGACAACTGCACAAATTCATTCAAAGGGGGCATGAGAAGTCCCAAAGCCACAGGCCCTCAGAGCCGGTCAGCGGGGGGACCAACATCCCGGCATGCCTCGGTGAGCCCCTGGGAATTGTCTTACCAGAGTTAATTTTCTTAATGCCAGCGAGTCATCCAGAAGATCAAATTATGTTTACTGTATTCTGCTTAAAAGGTCAGTAGAGTGTGTAGCCCCGTCATAGGAAAACTACCACCTAAAATGCTGAAAGTAGACTATTTGGCACTTTAAAGGATAATTCCTCAGATACCTGGGGAAAAAGGCTGCCTTGAGATTCTAGGAAGCTGTATTTTATTGTAACAGCATAAATTCACCTACATTCAAGGTGTGAAAGACACTCACATCCACTACCTCCTCTGATGCTCATAAAAGCCCTAGGAGATAGATAATTACCCTTAACTGCATAGGCATGAAACTTTCCAGGCCTAGAATTATGAAGTGATTGGTCTGAAGTCATACTGAAGAATGGATTAGGAGTCACGCTGGAAATGCGGAAAAAGGACTTCAAACTCAGGGTCCCTCTGCTGGCGCATGTATTCCTCCCACCACCCTTGTGCTTAGGAAAGTGACCCACAGCAGGAAGATCAAGACCTGGAATTGAGACCCAGGGCTGCCATGAATATTCGTGTGACCTATTACAATCCAAGTATGGGATGAGCGGCATTTACATTCATATTCCAACTTTAATTACTCCACACTGGCTTCCAGGAGCCCTGTGTTGAAAGATTCCATGACCAGACAGACAGACTCAACTAGGAGACACAAGTCGGATTAACAATGTCCGCCAAGAGTGGAATATGGGGAATAGAGGCCTTATGTGGCTCCCATCTGTCATCATTGGGTCAGGTGACCTGTCGATTCCCTTCCAGATCTCATGTCAGGTGATTACGTCAAAAAAGAAATGTCTGGATCATGAATAAAGGAGAAATGGCGATTCATGAAGAGAGCAGACTTTATACATATTAATCGGCACAGCACCAGAGAGCCTCCGCCAGAGGCTTTTTGTATCATAACAACATTTTCAAATATTTATACTTCACATTTTCAGAATATCCTCCTTCGGAGAAGCTCAAGGTAATATACTTTACTTACACTTTTGTATATTTTCCAATTGCCAGTTGTAAAAATTTTATCTTAATCTTAAACTATAGCCAAAAGGCCTTGGCTTATATTTCCAGAATGTGTGTTATTGTTAATAATGGAAGCAGTTTTATTGCCTATTCAGTTATCCTACAAATTCTAATTTGCTGAATACATGACATTTTTACAAAGAAATAAAATCTTGGCTTAAAGGCAATAAATACAATGCATAGTGGGGGCAACAATATAATTCCTACACCCAAATTTACCAAAATAATCTTTACACAGAACAACTTACGTTACTGTTAGGATGGTGGTTTCTATGGCAATTATGATGTCTCACTTTGGATCAAGGGGATGATAAACTTGATCGATGTGTCAGTGTAACAAAGGTCATCTTGATCTCAAAAGGCAAAGGGCTAACACAGCCTCTTTGACTCTGATTATGTCAGAAATCCTCGATTACTTAAAGATTCAAACAGTAACATACCTATGAAATCGACTTGCAGCAAACAAGAGAGTTACCATTTTTGAGCCATAAGGATATGTCAAGGTACATTTTAAGCCCTGCTTCATTTAACACTTGGTAACATTCATGGCATGTATTTTTTTATCTTGATATTAAAGATAAGGAAACAAAGGTATGCTCATTGGTTCAACAATTTTTTTTTTTTTGTAGATAATTATTTTTTATTGAAGGGTAGTTGACACACAGTATTACATTACATTAGTTTCAGGTGTACAACACAGTGATTCAACATTTATATACATGACAATTCTAGGTACCAGCTATCACCATACCAAGCTGTTAACAATATCTTGACTATATTCATTACATCCCGGTTACTTATTATTTTACCATTGGAAGTGTGTACTTTTTTTTTTTTTTTGTGAGGGCATCTCTCATATTTATTGATCAAATGATTGTTAACAACAATAAAATTCTGTATAGGGGAGTCAATGCTCAATGCACAATCATTAATCCACCCCAAGCCTAATTTTCGTCAGTCTCCAATCTTCTGAGGCATAACAAACAAGTTCTTAGATGGAGAACAAATTCTTACATAGTGAATAAGTTCTTACATGGTGAACAGTACAAGGGCAACCATCACAGAAACCTTCAGTTTTGCTCATGCATTATGAACTATAAACAGTCAGTTCAAATATGAATACTCATTTGATTTTTATACTTGATTTATATGTGGATACCACATTTCTCTCTTTATTATTATTATTTTTAATAAAATGCTGAAGTGGTAGGTAGATACAAGATAAAGGTAGAAAACATAGTTTAGTGTTGTAAGAGAGCAAATGTAGATGATCAGGTGTGTGCCTGTAGACTATGTGTTAATCCAAGCTAGACAAGGGCAATAAAACATCCACATATGCAGAAGATTTCTCTCAAAATAGGGGGGTGAGGTTCTAAGCCTCACCTCTGTTGATCCCCAATTTCTCACATGATGGCCCCCCTGCGACTGTGCCTGTCTTAGGTTGTTCCTCCTTTGAGGAATCTTACCCGTCTCTGGGTAACCAGTCATCTTCCAGGGCCATACAGGGAAATGTGAAGTTGGTAAGTGAGAGAGAAGCCTTATTGTTTGAAATGGTTAGCTTTTTATTTCTTTGCATATTTATGCCCTGTAGCTTCTATGCCCAGCATTTGTCTTGAGGTATCTTTACCACTTGGAAGAATTATGATACTCGGTAAATTTGATATGAGGCACAAATTCTATTTAAGGGTTGTAATTAGGAAGGAAGAAGAAAAGCTATAGAAGTAGCAGGCGGCAGAAAACATGGGAAGATTGATTATTTCTTTGACATATCTTCTTGTAGAGTAACTTCAGCATGTATAGGTTTTAAGCTACTACTTAAAATGTGCACACACATTAACATAATAGGAGTATAGTTACATAACCAAAGGATATCTGTAATTACCAGCCACCTCCAGTGAAACCAAGAAAACCAGTTAGGCACCTTAGGTATTTGTGAAAACTTATCTATGATATGGTGGATATTGTCCAATTGAACTTGAACAGTCTGAGAGAAATCAGACAAAACAACCCATTCCTGGTGAATGTTCACATCCCTTATGTTCTTTTAACAGTAAATAGTCTGTAGTTGTAAGATTTTGGAGCGCTACAATTTGCACTTCTCCTAATTCTTGATTGAGTTCCAACAGTATAGATCCAGCCAAATTTGTTGTTTTACTGTATGCACAGGCCAGCTTAGATATCTCCTTCCTCATTCCCATGGCAAGTCCAGGAGCTGGTGGGATGAGTGCATCTACAGCTGTAGCAGTGCGTGGATCTTTGTTGGGGATTTTTGATGATCATCTTCTGGCATGAGTCTTCCAGAGAGTGCTGATGTTGGAAGTTCTCTTTCATATCGTATCTTAGTTCATTTTCGGGGTAGCCCAAATAGGCTTTGATCCTCTGTGTAAACACAAACAGACCCTTTGCCTACACTTTTATATGCCCTTTATACCCTTGTGTAGAACTCATTGGAGGTTACCACACAGGAATTGCCCTTTTTTTTTTTTTTTGGTATCACTAATCTACACTTACATGATGAATATTATGTTTACTAGGCTCTCCCCTATACCAGGTCCCCCCTATAAACCCCTTTACAGTCATTGTCCATCAGCATAGCAAAATGTTGTAGAATCACTACTTGCCTTCTCTGTGTTGTACAGCCCTCCCTTTTCTCCTACCCCCCCATGCATGTTAATCTTAATACCCCCCTATTTCTCCCCCCCTTATCCCTCCCTACCCACCCATCCTCCCCAGTCCCTTTCCCTTTGGTACCTGTTAGTCCATTCTTGAGTTCTGTGATTCTGGTGCTGTTTTGTTCCTTCAGTTTTTCCTTTGTTCTTATATTCCACAGATAAGTGAAATCATTTGGTATTTCTCTTTCTCCGCTTGGCTTGTTTCACTGAGCATAATACCCTTCAGCTCCATCCATGTTGCTGCAAATGGTTGGATTTGCCCTTTCCTTATGGCTGAGTAGTATTCCATTGTGTATATGTACCACATCTTCTTCATCCATTCATCTATCGATGGACATTTAGGTTGCTTCCAATTCTTGGCTATTGTAAATAGTGCTGCGATAAACATAGGGGTGCACTGATCTTTCTCATACTTGATTGCTGCATTCTTAGGGTAAATTCCTAGGAGTGCAATTCCTGGGTCAAATGGTATGTCTGTTTTGAGCATTTTTATGCATCTCCATACTGCTTTCCACAATGGTTGAACTAACTTACATTCCCACCAGCAGTGTAGGAGGGTTCCCCTTTCTCCACAGCCTCGCCAACATTTGTTGTTGTTTGTCTTTTGGATGGCAGCCATCCTTACTGGTGTGAGGTGATACCTCATTGTAGTTTTAATTTGCATTTCTCTGATAATTAGCGATGTGGAGCATCTTTTCATGTGTCTGTTGGCCATCTGTATTTATATTTTGGAGAACTGTCTGTTCAGTTCCTCTGCCCATTTTTTAATTGGGTTATTTGTTTTTTGTTTGTTGAGGCGTGTGAGCTCTTTATATATTCTGGACGTCAAGCCTTTATCGGATGTGTCATTTTCAAATATATTCTCCCATAGTGTAGGGATCCTTTTTGTTCTATTGATGGTGTCTTTTGCTGTACAGAAGCTTTTCAGCTTAATATAGTCCCACTTACTCATTTGTGCTGTTGTTTTCCTAGCCAAGGGAGATATGTTCAAGAAGAGGTCACTCATGTTTATGTCTAAGAGGTTTTTGCCTATGTTTTCTTCCAAGAGTTTAATGGTTTCATGACTTACATTCAGGTCTTTGATCCATTTTGAGTTTACTTTTGTATATGGGGTTAGACAATGGTCCAGTTTCATTCTCCTACATGTAGCTGTCCAGTTTTGCCAGCACCATCTGTTGAAGAGACTGTCATCTCGCCATTGTATGTCCATGGCTCCTTTATCAAATATTAATTGACCATATATGTCTGGGTTAATGTCTGGATTCTCTAGTCTGTTCCATTGCTCTGTGGCTCTGCTCTTGTGCCAGTACCAAATTGTCTTGATTACTATGGCTTTATAGTAGAGCTTGAAGTTGGGGAGTGAGATCCCCCCTACTTTATTCTTCTTTCTCAGGATTGCTTTGGCTATTCGGGGTCTTTGGTGTTTCCATATGAATTTTTGAACTATTTGTTCCAGTTCATTGAAGAATGCTGCTGGTAGTTTCATAGGGATTGCATCAAATCTGTATATTGCTTTGGGCAGGATGGCCATTTTGACGATATTAATTCTTCCTAGCCACGAGCATGGGATGAGTTTCCATCTGTTAGTGTCCCCTTTAATTTCTCTTAAGAGTGACTTGTAGTTTTCAGAGTATAAGTCTTTCACTTCCTTGGTTAGGTTTATTCCAAGGTATTTCTTTTTTTTTTGATGCAATTGTGAATGGAGTTGTTTTCCTGATTTCTCTTTCTGTTGGTTCATTGTTAGTGTATAGGAAAGCCACAGATTTCTGTGTGTTGATTTTGTATCCTGGAACTTTGCTGTATTCCGATATCAGTTCTAGTAGTTTTGGGGTGGAGTCTTTAGGGTACTTTATGTACAGTATCATGGCATCTGCAAATAGTGACAGTTTAACTTCTTCTTTACCAATCTGGATTCCTTGTATTTCTTTGTTTTGTCTGATTGCCATGGCTAGGACCTCTGGTACTATGTTAAATAACAGTGGAGAGAGTGGGCATTCCTGTCTAGTTCGCGATCTCAGAGGAAATGCTTTCAGCTTCTCGCTGTTCAATATAAAGTTGGCTGTGGGTTTTTCATAGATGGCCTTTATTATGTTGAGGTACTTACCCTCTATTCCCATTTTGCTGAGAGTTTTTATCATGAATGGATGTTGAACTTTGTCAAATGCTTTTTCAGCATCTATGGAGATGATCATGTGGTTTTTGTCTTTCTTTTTGTTGATGTGGTGGATGATGTTGATGGACTTTCGAATGTTGTACCATCCTTGCATCCCTGGGATGAATCCCACTTGGTCATGGTGTATGATCCTCTTGATGTATTTTTGAATTCAGTTTGCTAATATTTTGTTGAGTATTTTTGCATCTATGTTCATCAGGGATATTGGTCTGTAGTTTTCTTTTTTGGTGGGGTCTTTGCCTGGTTTTGGTATTAGGGTGATGTTAGCTTCATAGAATGAGTTTGGGAGTATCCCCACCTCCTCTATTTTTTGGAAAACTCTAAGGAGAATGGGTATTATGTCTTCCCTGTATGTCTGATAAAATTCCGAGGTAAATCCATCTGGCCCGGGGGTTTTGTTCTTTGGTAGTTTTTTGATTACCGCTTCAATTTCGTTGCTGGTAATTGGTCTGTTTAGATTTTCTCTTTCTTCCTGGGTCAATTTTGGAAGGTTGTATTTTTCTAGGAAGTTGTCCATTTCTCCTAGGTTTCCCAGCTTGTTAGCATATAGGATTTCGTAGTATTCTCTAATAATTCTTTGTATTTCTGTGGGGTCCGTCGTGATTTTTCCTTTCTCGTTTCTGATACTGTTGATTTGTGTTGACTCTCTTTTCTTCTTAATAAGTCTGGCTAGAGGCTTATCTATTTTGTTTATTTTCTCGAAGAACCAGCTCTTGGTTTCATTGATTTTTGCTATTTTTTTATTCTTCTCAATTTTATTTATTTCTTCTCTGATCTTTATTATGCCCCTCCTTCTGCTGACCTTAGGCCTCATCTGTTCTTCTTTTTCCAATTTCGATAATTGTGACATTACACCATTCATTTGGGATTGTTCTTCCTTTTTTAAATATGCTTGGATTCCTATATACTTTCCTCTTAAGACTGCTTTTGCTGTGTCCCACAGAAGTTGCGGCTTAGTGTTGTTGTTGTCATTTGTTTCCATATAATGCTGGATCTCCATTTTGATTTGGTCATTGATCCATTGATTATTTAGGAGCGTGTTGTTAAGCCTCCATGTGTTTGTGAGCCTCTTTGCTTTCTTTGTACAGGTTATTTCTAGTTTTATGCCTTTGTGGTCTGAAAAGTTGGTTGGTAGGATTTCAATCTTTTGGAATTTTCTGAGGCTCTTTTTGTGGCCTAGTATGTGGTCTATTCTGGAGAATGTTCCATGTGCACTTGAGAAGAATGTATATCCTGTTGCTTTTGGATGTAGAGTTCTATAGATGTCTATTAGGTCCATCTGCTCTACTGTGTTGTTCAGTGCTTCTGTGTCCTTACTTATTTTCTGCCCAGTGGATCTATCCTTTGGGGTGAGTGGTGTGTTGAAGTCTCCTAGAATGAATGCATTGCAGTCTATATCCCCCTTTAGTTCTGTTAGTATTTGTTTCACATATGCTGGTGCTCCTGTGTTGGGTGCATATATATTTAGAATGGTTATATCCTCTTGTTGGACTGAGCCCTTTATCATTATGTAGTGTCCTTCTTTATCTCTTGTTACTTTCTTTGTTTTGAAGTCTATTTTGTCTGATACTAGTACTGCAACCCCTGCTTTCTTCTCGCTGTTTTTTGCTTGAAATATGTTTTTCCATCCCTTGACTTTTAGTCTGTACATGTCTTTGGGTTTGAGGTGAGTTTCTTGTAAGCAGCATATAGATGGGTCTTGTTTTTCTATCCATTTATTACTCTATGTCTTTTGATTGGTGCATTCAGCACATTAACATTTAGGGTGACTATTGAAAGATATGTACTTATTGTCATTGCAGGCTTTAAATTCGTGGTTACCAAAGGTTCAAGGTTAGCCTCTTTAGTATCTTACTGCCTGACTTAGCTCGCTTATTGAGCTGTTATATACACTGTCTGGAGATTCTTTTCTTCTCTCCCTTCTTGTTCCTCCTCCTCGATTCTTCATATGTTGGGTGTTTTGTGCTGTGCTCTTTCTAGGAGTGCTCCCATCTAGAGCAGTCGCTGTAAGATGTTCTGTAGAGGTGGTTTGTGGAAAGCAAATTCCCTCAGCTTTTGTTTGTCTGGAAATTGTTTAATTCCACCATCATATTTGAATGATAGTTGTGCTGGATACAGTATCCTTGGTTCAAGGCCCTTCTGTTTCATTGTATTAAATATATCATGCCATTCTCTTCTGACCTGTAGGGTTTCTGTCGAGACGTCTGATGTTAGCCTGATGGGTTTCCCTTTATAGGTGACCTTTTTCTCTCTAGCTGCCTTTAAAACTCTTTCTTTGTCCTTGATCTTTGCCATTTTAATTATTATGTGTCTTGGTGTTGTCCTCCTTGGATCCTTTCTGTTGGGGGTTCTGTGTATTTCCGTGGTCTGTTGGATTATTTCCTCCCCCAGTTTGGGTAAGTTTTCAGCAATTATTTCTTCTAAGATACTTTCCATCTCTTTTCCTCTCTCTTCTTCTTCTGGGACCCCTATAATACGGATATTGTTCCTTTTGGATTGGTCACACAGTTCTCTTAATATTGTTTCATTCCTGGAGATCCTTTTGTCTCTCTCTATGTCAGCTTCTATGCGTTCCTGTTCTCTGTTTCAATTCCATCAATGGCCTCTTGCATTCTATCCATTCTGCTTATAAACCCTTCCAGAGTTTGTTTCATTTCTGCGATCTCCTTTCTGGCATCTGTGATCTCTTTCCGGACTTCATCCCATTTTTCTTGCGTATTTCTCTGCATCTCTGTCAGCATGTTTATGATTCTTATTTTGAATTCTTTTTCAGGGAGACTGGTTAGGTCTGTCTCCTTCTCTGGTGTTGTCTCTGTGATCTTTGTCTGCCTGTAGCTTTGCCTTTTCATGGTGATAGGAATAGTCTGCAGAACTGGGACGAGTGATGGCTGGAAGGACTTCCTTTCTTGTTGGTTTGTGGCCCTCCTCTCCTGGGAGAACAGCGGCCTCTAGTGGCTTGTGCTGCGCAGCTGCGCACAGACAGGGCTTCTGCTTCCTGCCCGGCTGCTATGGAGTTAATCTCCGCTGTTGCTGTGGGCGTGGCCTGGCTCGGGCCGCTACTCCAAAATGGTGGAGCCGCGTTGGAGCAGGAGCGGCTGGGAGGCTATTTATCTCCGTTAGGGGCCTCCCTGCTCCCTGCAGCCCAGGGGTTAGGGTGCCCAGAGATCCCCGGATTCCCTACCTCTGGATTAAGTGTCCTGCCCTGCCCCTTTAAGACTTCCAAAAAGCACCCGCCAAAACAAAACAACCACAAAAAAAAAAAAAAAATTTTTTTAATTAAAAAAAAAAAAAAAGGTGGCTGCTCGTTTGTCTTTATTCTCCGGTGCCAGCCTCAGGCATCTGCTCACCAGTCTTGCTGCCCTGTTTCCCTAGTATTGGGGTCCCTATCCCTTTAAGACTTCCAAAAAGCGCTTGCCAAAACAAACCAGGAAAGAAAAAAAAAATGGCCTCTCGCTTTTCTTATGTCCTCCAGCTCCCGGCCTCCGGTGCCCGCTCACTGTTATTGCTGCCCTGTTTCCCTAGCATCCAGGGCCCCCTGGGCACATACTGTGTCTGCACTCTGGCCCGGATGGCGGGGGCTGGGTGTTCGGCAGCCCTGGGCTCCGTCTCCCTCCCGCTCTGCCTGCTCTTCTCCCGCCGGGAGCTGGGGGGAGGGGCGCTCGGCTCCCGCGGGGCCGGGGCTTGTATCTTACCCCCTTCGCGAGGCGCTGGGTTCTCTCAGGTGTGGATGTGGTCTGGATATTGTCCTGTGTCCTCTGGTCTTTATTCTAGGAAGGGTTGTCTTTGTTATATTTTCATAGATATATGTTGTTTTGGGAGGAGATTTCCGCTGTTCTACTCACGCCGCCATCTTCCGCCCATCCCCTCAACAAATATTTCTTGAGCACAGTTTGGATGTTAGAGGTAGATGATTATATAAGTGATTATAAGTAGTAAGTGGTAGAGCCCAGATTAGAGCTCAGCCATCTGATTCCAGTTGGCCTGATCGGTCCTCTAACCCAGTGTCTATCACAGGGTGGACTGACACCGCCCACCTACAGCCGACTCATCTAGGGCATTTGTGGTAATGGATATTTGGCCTCACTCAAAGACTCAGTGCACCAGAATCCACTGGAGGAGATTGAGAATCTACCTTTCTACCAAGCAATTCTGTTAATTGTACACACAAGGACACTAAGAGCTTCTCATCTTAATTCTATCACATCCCCAAAATATGTAACCAAGAAGAGAGTAGGTCCCAGGGCTCGTTGATAATAGGCACTCAATAAATATTTATTGGATGATGGTGCAACTATTCCTGCATTTAATGCATTATTTAATTATGTTAGGAGAACTTTAACTAGAAACAAGCAAAATTTTCCTCATTAACAAGGAACGATCTTTTTAAATAAAAAAAGTTTTTAAAATATGGAACAGAGAAAAATTTTTATGATGCCTTCCAAATAAACAGCATATTCACACAAGTATCTGATTCATTCTCCACAAAATGTCTTATCAGCGGAAAAAGGTAACAAAAATAGTTGCTATATACGAAATGACTAAAATAGCGAATCATTTGCCAAATGTTTTCTTTTAAAGTCAGAAAATCACAATTTGGGCCTTAGTCTGAAAAGTCACTGTCTGTCTGATATTTGACTTCTCTCCATACCTCCTTCGGCAGCTTCCAGAGTTGGGGAGCTCACCAGTGCAAGGGTTCCCACTTAACCTCTGTGCCCTTTGAGCATCCCTAAAACCTCCTACTCAACAGTGCAATGTCTACAAACTGTGGTGACCCCCTGCCCAGGCACTCTTTCTTTTAGATAAATGTTGAGAATTAACATGGGTAACATAACTGTGCACCAAGGGCTGTGCCTCCTACTGTGCGTACATCAATCTTTCAATCCTCACAAAACCTGCAAGAAATATATGTGAATGCACGAACTCACTTTAGGTAAAGTTCATAATTAATATACTGCTTTAATAGACTCCCAGTGTGATAATGCATCAAGCTAGCATGTAACAATCTATTTAAAGCACTCCTGGAGACAGAAAAGAGCAAAATTCCAAAACATCTTCAAAAAAGACAGCAACAACTATTTAAGGAGGACTTGTGGAATTTTTATTAACATCAAGTGAAATTTGGCTTATATCACAATTGGCACCTCAGCACGTGTCTCCTATAAAGCTGAGCAGTGGAGCCACTGCAGCCAGCCACTCACGTACCCAGAAAGGAGGAAAAGAGGGGGCCACGCACCATGCCTGTTGTGTACCACTTTCTGAGGGTAAAGCAATCAGCGGGAGGTCATAACTAGGGATATACACTACATGTACAAGTATCTTCTTCATTTAAAAATGACTAAACATTCCAAAACTGATGTGAAAAGAACACTTGAGAAGATGATCATGGAACCCAATAAATTGGAAGAGGATCATGCCTTTAAAAGTGATTTATTTTAAGAAAGAAAAGAAAATATGAAACACACAGAGTTTGTAAACATGAGTGCATATTATCCTGCACCCTCCCTCGTTGCCCTCTGGTAGCACTTTTCCATACTAAACTCCGGGCTAGCCTTGGACATAACATTGACCAAAGAGATCTTAGCAAGTGTGGCACAAGCCAAGGCCTGAAAGGTGCCCATGAATCTGCACTTGTCCTCTCCCCCTGCCCTCTGGAACCTTGGAACCACCATATGCAGAAGCCTGGGCTAGCCTACCAGAAGGGAAGACTCACACGTGTGTCTCAGCTGAGGCCCCCAGCATGCCTGCCAACTGCCAGATCCACGCCCAGCCCAGCCAGCCCACGGCAGCAGAGCTGCCCGGCTAACCTGCAGGACAGTAAGAAACAATAAATATGTTGTTAAAAGCCACCAAGTCTTGTGGTGTCTATTTTTTCAATACAGTGGAAGCTAACTGATTCACATTTCCTTGCTTTCATTAAACATATGCAAAAGACAACACTCATGGAAGGGAATTCAAGGAGACATAAAAAAAAACAACACTAGAAAAGAGGACAAGACAGTTGACTCCAATCAGGAAAAACTGCGATGAGACTAAAAATATAATAACAATTAAAAATTAGTATTGCAATATAGTAAAACAGAAATAACACTGCAATAAATTGAGCGATTTATTGGTAGAGGACGACCTATGGATTTAATCTATGGACAGACAGGAAAATTACTAAGATGTTAAAATATTGAAATTTGACATGTAAGACAGACTTTTAAGTCATGAGTAGAATTCAGTTCAGAAGAAAAAAGAAGAAATCACCATAGAATTTTTAAAAGGAGGAGGAGGAGAAAATAAAACTTTTCAGAGTAGTAAGGTCCACTGCAGTCCCGAGAACATGACACAAGTGATCACATGGCAATATATACTTGCACTTTATCACTTACAAGATTACTAAAAACTACAAATTTCAGAATGCCCCAAATAGTTTGTTTACCAAGAATCTAGACAAGAAGAAGAGAAGGAATGTCAGGGATGGAGATATGGAGGGAAAACAGAAACAAGTGTCTATTGTTGAGAGTATTCGCATTGTGCACCCAGTACTGTCCTACATGGTTCATATACTTTTTTTCCACTTAATCATTTTCTTAATCCCTAAACAACCTCATACACCACTACCACTACCACTTGAAAATATAAACTTTCCTAAATTGAGTTATAGAAAAAAATGCAAGCTAATTACAATATTTTAAATATTAAAAATGAGAAATACCCAATGTGTCCAAAATTACACACAAGTAAAATCATAGTCTTGGATACTTTATTTTCAATAATAAGCTAAGTAAACACTTTCATTTAAAAAAATAGCAAGAACAGAACATGTTAAATAGATATTAAAGAATTAGAAAATAAAAACAAATAAGGTTCATAAATTAATTTTAGAGAAAATTATTTGTTTAATTTTTAGGAAAAAATTGAAATTTACATTAAAAATATTTAAATTGAAGTGTACAATTTTAAGGAAAATTAAAATGTTAAAAGGGTGCTAAATAGATACAGAGAAGATTTTAAAATAAGAGTAAGCCCTTATACCTTGCCGGTAGGAATGTAAAATGGATCACCCAGTTGGGAAAAGGGTTTGAAAGTTCCTCAAAAAGTTATATATATATATATATATATATATAGTTACCTAGCAATTTCACTCTCCTAGATATACACCGAAGGGAAATGAAAACAAATGTCCACACAAAAACTTGTACACCAGTGTCATAGCAGCATTATTCATAAAAGCCAAAAAGTGAAAACAACCCAAATGCCCATTAACTGGTGACTGGTAAAATGTGGTACGTCCATACAATGGATGATTATTTGGCAACAACAAAGAGTAAAATACTGACACATATGCTACAACATGCATGAACCTTGAAACATTGTATTAAGTGAAGAAAGCCAGACACAAAAAGCAGCATATTATATGGCTTGATATAAAATGTCCAGAATAATCAAATGCATAGAGACGGAAAGAGGATTAGTGGTTCCCGTGGCTGGTGGGATGGGAAATGGGAAGTGACTGCTAATGGGCACAGAGTTTCTTTTGGGATGATGAAAATGCTCTAAAATTAGGCAGTGGTGAAGGATGCACAACAAAAACCATTGCACTGTACATGTTTAAAAGATGGGTGTTATGGCACGTGAATTGTATCTCAAATTATACAAGCTTTTATGTCAATTAGCATGTAACTGATTCTGGGTTAGACAACAATATCAGTGAAACAGCACACAGATCAGAAACAAATCCTCACAAAACTAAGAATTAATATATGACACAGGACGAAGAGCAAATAAATAGGGAGGAATAGGTTATATAAGACATTGTGTAAAAAATGGCTTTTGCTAAATAAAAAATATCAAACAGATTCTCACCACTACAAAATAAATCCTGTTTAGATTAATGGTTTGTGTATAAAGAAAATAGGTGCAAACACAGGGTATTTATTGCTCTACAGAAGAGGACAGACTTTGTTTCTCAGCATAAAAGCAACAGAAGAACCACAAATTAGATAGAAGGATGTTCTATCTTATAACATAAATAAACATCTATTGAACAGAAATGCCCACAGAATTTAAAGGACAGCCATAAAACTGAACAAAATACACCTGATAAATTCTTCACACTGGTGTTTAATATTTTAATTTACAGTTTATTAAAAATAAATGGGAGAGGGGCGGAAGATGGCGGTGTGAGTAGAACAGCGGAAATCTCCTCCCAAGACAACATATATCTATGAAAATATAACAAAGACAACCCTTCCTAGAATAAAGACCAGAGGACACAGGACAATATCCAGACCACATCCGCACCTGAGAGAACCCAGCGCCTCGCGAAGGGGGTAAGATACAAGCCCCGGCCCCGCGGGAGCCGAGCGCCCCTCCCCCCAGCTCCCGGCGGGAGAAGAGCAGGCAGAGCGGGAGGGAGACGGAGCCCAGGACTGCCGAGCACCCAGCCCCCGCCATCCGGGCCAGAGTGTGCAGGGCCCTGGATACTAGGAAAACAGGGCAGCAAGAACAGTGAGCGGGCACTGGAGGCCGGGCACTGGAGGACATAAAAAAAGCACGCACCATTTTTTTTTTTTTATTTTACTGTTTTGCTGTTTTGTTTTGGCGAGCGCTTTTTGGAAGTCTTAAAGGGATAGGGACCCCAATACTAGGAAAACAGGGCAGCAAGACCGGTGAGCAGAGGCCTGAGGCTGGCACCGGAGAATAAAGAAAAACGAGCGACCACCCTTTTTTTTTAATTAAAAACAAATTTTTTTTTTTTTTTAATTTAAAAATTTTTTTCTTTTTTTTTTTTGGTGGTCGTTGTTTTGTTTTGGTGGGTGCTCTTTGGAAGTCTTAAAGGGGCAGGGCGGGTCACTTAGTCCAAAGGTAGGGAATCCGGGGATCTCTGGGCACCCTAACCCCTGGGCTGCAGGGAGCAGGGAGGCCCCTTACGGAGATAAATAGCCTCCCAGCAGCTCCTGCTCCAACGCGACTCCACCATTTTGGAGCAGCTGCCCGAGCCAGGCCACGCCCACAGCAACAGCGGAGATTAACTCCATAGCAGCTGGGCAGGAAGCAGAAACCCTGTCTGCACGCAGCTGCGCAGCACAAGCCACTAGAGGCCGCTGTTCTCCCAGGAGAGGAGGGCCACAAACCAACAAGAAAGGAAGTCCTTCCAGCCATCACTCGTCCCAGTTCTGCAGACTATTCCTATCACCATGAAAAGGCAAAGCTACAGGCAGACAAAGATCACAGAGACAACACCAGAGAAGGAGACAGACCTAACCAGTCTTCCTGAAAAAGAATTCAAAATAAGAATCATAAACATGCTGACAGAGATGCAGAGAAATACGCAAGAGAAATGGGATGAAGTCCGGAAGGAGATCACAGATGCCAGAAAGGAGATCGCAGAAATGAAACAAACTCTGGAAGGGTTTATAAGCAGAATGGATAGGATGCAAGAGGCCATTGATGGAATTGAAACAGAGAACAGGAACGCATAGAAGCTGACATAGAGAGAGACAAAAGGATCTCCAGGAATGAAACAATATTAAGAGAACTGTGTGACCAATCCAAAAGGAACAATATCCGTATTATAGGGGTCCCAGAAGAAGAAGAGAGAGGAAAAGAGATGGAAAGTATCTTAGAAGAAATAATTGCTGAAAACTTACCCAAACTGGGGGAGGAAATAATTGAACAGACCACGGAAATACACAGAACCCCCAACAGAAAGGATCCAAGAAGGACAACACCAAGACACATAATAATTAAAATGGCAAAGATCAAGGACAAGAAAAGAGTGTTAAAGGCAGTTAGAGAGAAAAAGGTCACCTATAAAGGGAAACCCATCAGGCATCTCATTCATGAGAAAACACATCAGATTTCTCAACAGAAACCCTACAGGCCAGAAGAGAATGGCATGATATATTTAATACAATGAAACAGAAGGGCCTTGAACCAAGGATACTGTATCCAGCACGACTATCATTCAAATATGACGGTGGGATTAAACAATTCCCAGACAAACAAAAGCTGAGGGAATTTGCTTTCCACAAACCACCTCTACAGAACATCTTACAGGGACTGCTCTAGATGGGAGCATTCCTAGAAAGAGCACAGCACAAAACACCCAACATATGAAGAATCGAGGAGGAGGAACAAGAAGGGAGAGAAGAAAAGAATCTCCAGACAGTGTACATAACAGCTCAATAAGCGAGCTAAGTTAGGCAGTAAGATACTAAAGAGGCTAACCTTGAACCTTTGGTAACCACGAATTTAAAGCCTGCAATGGCAATAAGTACATATCTTTCAATAGTCACCCTAAATGTTAATGGGTTGAATGCACCAATCAAAAGACACAGAGTAACAAAATGGATAAAAAAGCAAGACCCATCTATATGCTGCTTACAAGAAACTCACCTCAAACCCAAAGACATGTACAGACTAAAAGTCAAGGGATGGAAAAACATATTTCAAGCAAACAACAGTGAGAAGAAAGCAGGGGTTGCAGTACTAATATCAGACAAAATAGACTTCAAAACAAAGAAAGTAACAAGAGATAAAGAAGGACACTACATAATGATAAAGGGCTCAGTCCAACAAGAGGATATAACCATTCTAAATATATATGCACCCAACACAGGAACACCAGCATATGTGAAACAAATACTAACAGAACTAAAGGGGGATATAGACTGCAATGCATTCATTCTAGGAGACTTCAACACACCACTCACCCCAAAGGATAGATCCACTGGGCAGAAAATAAGTAAGGACACAGAAGCACTGAACAACACAGTAGAGCAGATGGACCTAATAGACATCTATAGAACTCTACATCCAAAAGCAACAGGATATACATTCTTCTCAAGTACACATGGAACATTCTCCAGAATAGACCACATACTAGGACACAAAAAGAGCCTCAGAAAATTCCAAAAGATTGAAATCCTACCAACCAACTTTTCAGACCACAAAGGCATAAAACTAGAAATAACCTGTACAAAGAAAGCAAAGAGGCTCACAAACACATGGAGGCTTAACAACACACTCCTAAATAATCAATGGATCACTGACCAAATCAAAATGGAGATCCAGCAATATATGGAAACAAATGACAACAACAACACTAAGCCCCAACTTCTGTGGGACACAGCAAAAGCAGTCTTAACAGGAAAGTATATGGCAATCCAAGCATATTTAAGAAAGGAAGAACAATCCCAAATGAATGGTCTAATGTCACAATTATCGAAATTGGAAAAAGAAGAACAGATGAGGCCTAAGGTCAGCAGAAGGAGGGACATAATAAAGATCAGAGAAGAAATAAATAAAATTGAGAAGAATAAAACAATAGCAAAAATCAATGAAACCAAGAGCTGCTTCTTTGAGAAAATAAACAAAATAGATAAGCCTCTAGCCAGACTTAATAAGAAGAAAAGAGAGTCAACACAAATCAACAGTATCAGAAACGAGAAAGGAAAAATCACGACGGACCCCACAGAAATACAAAGAATTATTAGAGAATACTATGAAAACCTATATGCTAACAAGCTGGGAAACCTAGCAGAAATGGACAACTTCCTAGAAAAATACAACCTTCCAAAACTGACCCAGAAAGAAAGAGAAAATCTAAACAGACCAATTACCAGCAACGAAATTGAAGCGGTAATCAAAAAACTACCAAAGAACAAAACCCCCGGGCCAGATGGATTTACGTCGGAGTTTCATCAGACATACAGGGAAGACATAATACCTATTCTCCTTAAAGTTTTCCAAAAAAATACAGGAGGAGGGGATACTCCCAAACTCATTCTATGAAGCTAACATCACCCTAATACCAAAACCAGGCAAAGACCCCACCAAAAAAGAAAACTATAGACCAATATCCCTGATGAATGTAGATGCAAAAATACTCAACAAAATTTTAGCAAACCGAATTCAAAAATACATCAAAAGGATCATACACCATGACGAAGTGGGATTCATCCCAGGGATGCAAGGATGGGACAACATTCGAAAGTCCATCAACATCATCCACCACATCAACAAAAAGAAAGACAAAAACCACATGATCATCTCCATAGATGCTGAAAAAGCATTTGACAAAGTTCAACATCCATTCATGTTAAAAACTCTCAGCAAAATGGGAATAGAGGGCAAGCACCTCAACATAATAAAGGCCATCTATGATAAACCAACAGCCAACATTATATTGAACAGCGAGAAGCTGAAAGCATTTCCTCTGAGATCGCGAACTAGACAGGGATGCCCACTCTCTCCACTGTTATTTAACATAGTACTGGAGGTCCTAGCCACGGCAATCAGACAAAATAAAGAAATACAAGGAATCCAGATTGGTAAAGAAGAAGTCAAACTGTCACTATTTGCAGATGACATGATACTGTACATAAAAAACCCTAAAGACTCCACCCCAAAACTACTAGAACTGATATCGGAATACAGCAAAGTTGCAGGATACAAAATCAACACACAGAAATCTGTGGCTTTCCTATATACTAACAATGAACCAACAGAAAGAGAAATCAGGAAAACAACTCCATTCACAATTGCATCAAAAAAAAATAAAATACCTTGGAATAAACCTAACCAAAGAAGTGAAAGACTTATACTCTGAAAACTACAAGTCACTCTTAAGAGAAATTAAAGGGGACACTAACAGATGGAAACTCATCCCATGCTCGTGGCTAGGAAGAATTAATATCGTCAAAATGGCCATCCTGCCCAAAGCAATATACAGATTTGATGCAATCCCTATGAAACTACCAGCAACATTCTTCAATGAACTGGAACAAATAATTCAAAAATTCATATGGAAACACCAAAGACCCCGAATAGCCAAAGCAATCCTGAGAAAGAAGAATAAAGTAGGGGGGATCTCACTCCCCAACTTCAAGCTCTATTATAAAGCCATAGTAATCAAGACAATTTGGTACTGGCACAAGAGCAGTGCCACAGACCAATGGAACAGACTAGACAATCCAGACATTAACCCAGACATAGATGGTCAATTAATTTGATAAAGGAGCCATGGACATACAATTAATTTGATAAAGGAGCCATGGACATACAATGGCGAAATGACAGTCTGTTCAACAGGTGGTGCTGGCAAAACTGGACAGCTACATGTAGGAGAATGAAACTGGACCATTGTCTAACCCCATATACAAAAGTAAACTCACAATGGATCAAAGACCTGAATGTAAGCCATGAAACCATTAAACTCTTGGAAGAAAACATAGGCAAAAACCTCTTAGACATAAACATGAGTGACCTCTTCTTGAACATATCTCCCTTGGCTAGGAAAACAACAGCACAAATGAGTAAGTGGGACTATATTAAGCTGAAAAGCTTCTGTACAGCAAAAGACACCATCAATAGAACAAAAAGGATCCCTACAGTATGGGAGAATATATTTGAAAATGACACATCTGATAAAGGCTTGACGTCCAGAATATATAAAGAGCTCACATGCCTCAACAAACAAAAAACAAATAACCCAATTAAAAAATGGGCAGAGGAACTGAACAGACAGTTCTCCAAAATATAAATACAGATGGCCAACAGACACATGAAAAGATGCTCCACATCGCTAATTATCAGAGAAATGCAAATTAAAACTACAATGAGGTATCACCTCACACCAGTAAGGATGGCTGCCATCCAAAAGACAAACAACAACAAATGTTGGCGAGGCTGTGGAGAAAGGGGAACCCTCCTACACTGCTGGTGGGAATGTAAGTTAGTTCAACCATTGTGGAAAGCAGTATGGAGGTACATCAAAATGCTCAAAACAGACCTACCATTTCACCCAGGAATTGCACTCCTAGGAATTTACCCTAAGAATGCAGCAATCAAGTATGAGAAAGATCAGTGCACCCCTATGTTTATCGCAGCACTATTTACAATAGCCAAGAATTGGAAGCAACCTAAATGTCCATCGATAGATGAATGGATAAAGAAGATGTGGTACATATACACAATGGAATACTACTCAGCCATAAGAAAAGGGCAAATCCAATCATTTGCAGCAACATGGATGGAGCTGGAGGGTATTATGCTCAGTGAAACAAGCCAAGCGGAGAAAGAGAAATACCAAATGATTTCACTTATCTGTGGAATATAAGAACAAAGGAAAAACTGAAGGAACAAAACAGCAGCAGAATCACAGAACTCAAGAATGGACTAACAGGTACCAAAGGGAAAGGGACTGGGGAGGATGGGTGGGTAGGGAGGGATAAGGGTGGGGAGAAGTAGGGAGGTATTAAGATTAGCATGCATGGGGGGGTAGGAGAAAAGGGAGGGCTGTACAACACAGAGAAGACAAGTAGTGATTCTACAACATTTTGCTATGCTGATGGACAGTGACTGTAAAGGGGTTTATAGGGGAGACCTGGTATAGGGGAGAGCCTAGTAAACATAATATTCGTCATGTAAGTGTAGATTAGTGATACCAAAAACAAAACAAAACAAAACAAAAAAGGGCAGTTCCTGTGTGGTAACCTCCAATGAGTTCTACACAAGGGTATAAAGGGCATATAAAAGTGTAGGCAAAGGGTCTGTTTGCGTTTATACAGAAGATCAAAGCCTAATTGGGCTACCCCGAAAATGAACTAAGATACGATATGAAAAAGAACTTCCAACATCAGCACTCTCTGGAAGACTCATGCCAGAAGATGATCATCAAAAAACCCCAACAAAGATCCCCGCACTGCTACAGCTGTAGATGCACTCATCCCACCCGTTCCTGGACTTGCCATGGGAATGAGGAAGGAGATATCTAAGCTGGCCTGTGCATACAGTAAAACAACAAATTTGACTGGATCTATACTGTTGGAACTCAACCAAGAATTAGGAGAAGTGCAAATTGTAGTGCTCCAAAATCTTACAACTACAGACTATTTACTGTTAAAAGAACATAAGGGATGTGAACATTCACCAGGAATGGGTTGTTTTAATTTGTCTGATTTCTCTCAGACTGTTCAAGTTCAGTTAAACAATATCCACCATATCATAGATAAGTTTTCACAAATGCCTAAGGTGCCTAACTGATTTTCTTGGTTTCACTGGAGATGGCTGGTAATTACAGATATGCTTTGGTTATGTAACTATGCTCCTATTATGTTAATGTGTGTGCGCAATTTAAGTAGTAGCTTAAAAGCTATACATGCTGAAGTTACTCTACAAGAAGATATGTCAAAGAAATAATCAATCTTCCCATGTTTTCTGCCGCCTGCTACTTCTATAGCTTTTCTTCTTCCTTCCTAATTACAACCCTTAAATAGAATTCGTGCCTCATATCAAATTTACCGAGTATCATAATTCTTCCCAGTGGTAAAGATACCTCAAGACAAATGCTGGGCATAGAAGCCACAGGGCATAAATATGCAAAAAGTAAAAAGCTAACCTTTTCAAACAATAAGGCTTCCCTCTCACTTACCAACTTTACATTTCCCTGTATGGCCCCGGAAGATGACTGGTTAGCCAGAGACGGGTAAGATTCCTCAAGGGAGGAACGACCTAAGACAGGCACAGTCGCAGGGGGGCCATCAGGTGAGAAATTGGGGATCAACAGAGGTGAGGCTTAGAACCTCACCCCCCCTGTTCTGAGAGAAATCTTCTGCATACGTGGATGTTTTATTGCCCTTGTCTAGCTTGGATTAACACATAGTCTACAGGCACACACCTGATCATCTACATTTGCTCTCTTACAACACTAAACTATGTTTTCTACCTTTATCTTGTATCTACCTACCACTTCAGCATTTTATTAAAAATAATAATAATAATAAAGAGAGAAATGTGGTATCCACATATAAATCAAGTATAAAAACCAAATGAGTATTCATATTTGAACTGACTGTTTAGAGTTCATAATGCATGAGCAAAACCGAAAGTTTCTGTGATGACTGCCCTTGTACTGCTCACCATGTAACTTATTCACTATGTAAGAATTTGTTCTCCATGTAAGAACTTGTTTGTTATGCCTCAGAAGACTGACGAAAATTAGGCTTGGGGTGGATTAATGATTGTGCATTGAGCATTGACACCCCTATACAGAATTTTATTGTTGTTAACAACCATTTGATCAATAAATATGAGAGATGCCCTCACAAAAAAAAAAAAAAAGGACAGACTTCCAATGGTAAAATAAATAAGTAACTGGGATGTAATGTATAGCATAAGGAATATAGTTAAGATATTGTAACAGCTTTGTAGGGTGATAGCTGGAACCTAGAATTATGTATATAAATGTTTTATCACTGTGTTGTACACTTGAAACTAATGTAATGTAATACTGTGCGTCAACTACCCTTCAATAAAAAATAATTATCTAAAAAAATAAATAAATAAATAAATGGGTCCTTCATTAGATGTGAATAAATAATATTAACAGACAGAAGAAAATCGAATAGCTAATGAATGTTCAAATTTATAAATAATAACAAAATATCGGGGCATTCTTCCACCTATCCAACTGGAAAGTATTTACAAATTAGCTCAGCTGAAGAAAGAAGTAATGCATTTGGAAGTGGCACAAGTCCAAATCAGTATAAGCAGTTGTACAACATGTAACAAGTTCTTAAAATTTTTAATAGCCAGGTAAACATGTATCAATATTTGAAATGACTTCACTAAAATAAAATTCAAACTGGAAAATAATTCATTGTCATAAATGTACCTCCAGGAAGCTATCCTATGAAAAAATTCAGTTATGTCAAGAAAATGATTTCATACATAGTACATTCAGTCACTGGACAAATGTTTATTTAACATCTACCATTGCCTGGATATGTGCTAGGTAATGAGGATTACATAAGAGAAGAAAATAGATGAAAATCTCAGACAGAATATAGCCTATATTCTGGACAGATAATAAATAAATGTGATACAGCTGATGGTGATAAGTTACTGGAGCTGCAGAGAACCTGCCATTCAGGAAAAGTCCTCCTGTGCCCCTGGCTGTGCAGTTGCTTGCTTAGGTGGCCATTAAAGAGCGGCACAAAGACCCTCACATCTTGAACATACTAACAAATCTCTCCAGAGCCTCTTCCTCAGGGTTCCCTCCAGCTCTGGGCTGCTGGCCTCGAGTCCACGTATGCCTCTCTCAGCTCTCTTCTCCCTCCACCCAACTTAATGGCCAAGTGCACTGCCAAGCTCTGCCTGGGGGGTGGGTTGCCCTTCCACTGTCATCGTCATTTAGGGCCCCCCACAAGTAGGGCTGCAGGTTGCAGCAGTCCATGCTGGCTCACCCCCTCATGTTTCACATCGATGCATCTACTAACCAGGCCCAGGAATTCCTCCTCTGTCAGCTAATTGCAGGGAATTGGAAAGACCTAGCTGATCACTTCCTGCAGCACATGATTCTTCTGGTAAATGGTCACAAGTCCTTGGGGAACCACTGGAGGGATGCTTAGGATATTTGCTTGATGCTGTTTTGCACATATCTTCCGCGAGGGGCCTCAATCTCCCCTTCAAACAATGGGCTCTGGGTCTCAGAGCTGCCTCAGGTCTAGGAACTGGGCACAGTTTGAGCCTCGTGGTGGCTAGCCACAGTCCTCCCTTCACCAGCTCTTGAGTCCTTCCCCAGCTATACAAGTCCAGATACACCCTCTTCAGCCACCCGCTCACCCCTGCTGCCCCCTAGGTCAGCCACTGCTGCGGGGCCTGCGAGTCCTGGCACATTGACTGTCTCAGGCTTCCTGTCCCCTTACAGCAAGTACTGTCTCCTCTCTCTGGTGGTGAAGTGCTGACACCCAGCTCCTAGTCTGGAACCTATCGTGCCCAGTTCCAGGGCATCATCATCTGCTGTCCATCCTTTCCCATAAAGGGCACTGAGCTTTTCAAATTTCCTGCGCTCCCTCAGCAGTGTGTTCCCTACTGGATAAGGGAGGAGCATGTCCCATGCACCCTCCCAGGGAACACAACCGCACAGTGCTCTCTGGTCTCACACGATAAATCCAGTCTATTACTCCCATCTCTTGAGCTTTCTGACCTCCTCATCTCCCCACTAAGGCTGTTCTGGCATCTCCATCTCACTGAGTCATCATCGTTTCCAAGTCTCAGGGAGTGATCCCAGCACATCAGGATGCACTCCGACGTGTCCTTCCCTTGATATGAAGTTTGAATCAAGGAGAATGCCCTCGTCTCAGCTCACTTCCCCCTACCCAGTTGTGCACAGTATGTCCTCTAGACCAGGACTCCCCTCCACCCGCAAGAACCACTCTCACCTGTGTTGCTCTAGTTCTAGTTCATGCGTAGTACCCAGATCCCATAATAACTTCAGTAACTAAGTGATTTCCTCCAAGAGCAAAGGAAATGGAAAAGGGAAAGCAAAATGGGGTCATTTCTAAAGAGAAGAGAAGACCCTTGATGTGAGTGGCAAGGGCTAAGGAGACTCTCAGGAGGCAGAGGGTCAGAGAGAGAGGAGGGCATGTCAGGTGTGAGCAGCTGCATGGGTGCTGATGCCAGGCACACTGAGGGACAGCAGGCAGGGCAATGTCACAGGAGCTGAGGATGTGAACGGAAGGGCACCACCAGAACCAGGCTCAGGACACAGGCGAGGCTCTAATAGCCTGCTCCCAGGCACACATGTCTGGTAGTCCCACCGACAACCATTTTGTGGGACTAAAAAATTTCATTTAAAAGACTGTTTAAAAGTCTGGAAGGACAGATACTCATTCGGATACCAAAACCCATCATCTTAAGGACAAAGCCTACAGAGTAGATGCTACAAAGAGGCTGAAATCCCATTTGCATGTGGGTGTTCAAGTTCAGCGCAGCAAGGATCATTGTCTACCTCATCTGCTGCTGGGGACAGAACACCTGATATACAGCCACCTGCTGGTCACACTGGCTGCCATTTCCTATTACTACAGTGTTCCATGAATTTTACATCTGTTTCTTATAAGTATTTCATCCAAGCAAAGAATCTTAAGAGATGTCCCCATTTTAGACATAAAGAAGTTGAGTTTGGAGATCGCTCTACCAAAGCTCTCCCAAGCAGGAAGCGGCAGAGCTGGAATTCAGAGCCAGGCTTCCTTGATGGGACCCAGCACGGTGCTCCACCAGGTGTGGCACTGAGACTGGACAACCTGACGAAAGAGGCGAGCAAGCTCTCCCGGACTTGCATCTGTGTGCTTATCTGATTAACACCTGCCACGTAACTTCTCTGGGCTACTGCAAGATAACAATAATAATACAAAACATATGAAGATGCCTTGTCATTGATTATACACAATAAAATAGCAGGAGTTTGCTGTTTTTATTAGTACTCACATGATTTTTTTCTGTTTTCTTCTTATGGTTGTCATTATCATCTTAACTTAAAATCATAACAGGCTGAAGAATTATTAGCTAGGCAAGTAATGAAACCCCTCATGGTGCTTTTTCTTTCCTGCTTGAGACTATAAATTAAATGTGGGAGAAAGCTCACCTTTAGTCCCAAGGAGAGATGATTTAATGTTGAATGACACCCACCTAGGAAGAAAATATCCCCCATGAAACAGGGACTCCAAAGTGATTTAGTGCTTTGGATGTTCAAGCAGGAGAAATTCACCCCGTGAAGCAATTAACTCCGGGTAACATGACCAATGGGTTTCTGATCTTTGATGAGTAAAGGTGAGAAGGGTCTGTAAACTCTTCAGGGAGCCATCCAAGAGGATCATTTGCAGTCAAAATATCCAGGGAGGGAGGGAGAGACTCATCATGGCATCTGGCAGAGAATTATTTATCCAGATATATATTCTATCTTGACACCAAGCATCTGGAGGGAGCAAGCAGGCATCTGTCTGAGGCTATGTGTTGGAGGGAGAGGGGTGTGTGTGTGTGTGTGTAAAGAGAGAGCATACAAAATGGAGTAAACCAAACATCTGCAGAAGAGATGGAATGACTCAGGCAGGACAGAGTATTTGTAAGCACTCTGTTCTTTGGAGCCTGACACAGGTACATTCAAATCCCAGCTCTCACACTTACTATGTGGTCCTCAGAAATTTTCTTAAGATTTCCTAAGCTTCAGTTTCCTTATGTAGACAATGGGAATAGTAACCAAGAACATCACAGGGAGATTGTGTGAGGTAGTGTATTTAATGTGCCAGGTACAGAATAAGTAATTAATAAATCTTGTCCATTATTATGACCCTTGTTATTGTTGCCAGTCTATTGTGTAGCTCTGCAAAGGATAATAAAATAAAAAACCAGATGGGTTGAATTCTCCTCTTTCTAACCATACATGTATGTCTCTAATAAAAACAGCTGGGTTAAAAACCATCAGGAAAGTAAAAGAGTAAGTCACATTCAAAGAACAACTTTTAAGTTATTCTGAAGCAAATTATTCACAAAACATAAGGTCCTTGCAATGCAAAGAGTGGTCTGCATCACCCAGGAGCTCATTAGAAATGCAGGATCACAGGTCCCACCCTAAAGTCTACTAAATCAGAGTCCGCATTTTAATAAGATCCCCACGTGATTTGTAAGCACAAGAAAGTTTGAGGCGCACTGAGCCAGGACACAAAGCCTGCATTCATTTATCCACAGTCACATCAAACCCTCTAATGAATGGAAAGGAGGAGTCCATTTAGCCAAGCAGCTGATCCATTCAGTCACACCTGATCAATTTATGTTCCAACCAGGGAAGAGCAGAAGCTGACGGCAAACAGAACAACGCCCAAGGCAATCAGCCTAAATTGGAAGCAGATGGTGAGTGTGCTGGGCCATCCAAAAATATTTTCAATAAGACAGTCCCTGGCCCCCATGAAGTTTACAACCTGTTAGGGACAATAGAGGAGTCAAACACGAAGTCAGATTGCTAGATGAGTCAACGAGGAAGAGAGGGGTCTGTTCACGCTGACTTGGAAAATCAGGGGAGCCTTCCTGGAGAACTATTTGCAGTAGACGGTGACGAACGAGTAGGATCTCAACAGGTGGAGAAGGGGAGGAAGATGATGCAATTCATGCGGAAGCGATCCATGCATGGAACTGCAGAAAAGCACCTACTGTGTTCAGATGCCTGAATGGACATGAGCAGAGTTAAAGCTCCAACAGTCTTTGGGGGCCGGATCATACAGAGGCTCGCACGCCGAACCGGGTGTCCCAGCTTCCACAGCAAGGCAAAGAGAGTCCAAACAGCGAGGAGTTTTGCCTTAAACAGGGAAATGACTGGAACATATGTTTCCCGGCCACAAGTGATATCCATTTTCTTTAGCCTTCACATAAGCAAGAGGACACTTCCCTGTGGCCAGAGACAAGACAATCCCACGTGATCTGGCCTGGACTTGTCATGTTTGGTGGGAGCCCTGTGGGCCCTTACCTGGACGTACAGGAAACCATCCTTCTCTGCTGGGATTTCCAGTCTTACTCAGTTCTTTTTCTGATGCATACAAAATGGAAACCTCGGGCCCTTAAACCGGTGGTAGAGAGAGCTAGCTTCCCACAAATATTTACTGAGCTTCTGTAGCACAGAGTTGTCACTGGAAAACAGCTGCTCCTTCCGGCCCTTCACTCTCCAGCCCCTGCTTGCACTTCCATGTAACATGAGGCTGCATGTTCAGGAGGCTGAAGCTCTGCGGTGATGCAGGTGATGGCAAAGCCCTTGGGGATGTGGAGTCTGGGCCCTAAGCCACCCCTGATGTAAAACGAACCAAGGGCCAGGAACACAAACAAGGAACACATTCTATTGCATCCAAGCCACTGTATGTTTTGGGCACCATTTGTTACAGCAGCTGGAATTACCCTAATGCAGACCTCACACTGTTAGGATCAAAGGAGAAGGGGATGAGAAAGTGCTCTATAAATTATGATGTCCTAAGTGACATTCTTGCTACATTAAATATTCAACAATTATATGGAGCAGCTATCATACACCAAGCATGTACTTCGTTCTAAGTCACCAATAATGACCAGGACAGACATATTCTCTCTCTCCCAGATTTGTATCTAGCCACTACCCAACAGTGCTGGCTGGAGCATAAGGACCATACCATCTGCCTTTCAGCAGAGGAAATACTGCATGCTATCCTCGTTTATCCATCCAATGGGACAAAAGCCAGGCAAAACTGGAGCCACTCTCATCTAACGGCACTCACTGAATTTCTATGTATTTACTTCTAAATACATAGCTTGCTTTGTTCCAGGCAAGATTTAAGACAGCTTACTTTAAAGATATCTTACTTTAAAAATGAAAATGAAAGAGGAAAAACAGGGCAGGAATATGAAATAGAGCCATGAATATAGATAAATATGCAGTACTAATGACTTACATACTTCCACAAATTTAGATCTGTGCTTTCTGGAAGCCAAATCAAAATGTGATGTTCTTCAGTTGTTATAATTTCTGTCATTAACTATTTAGTGTCTGTATTCTTCCCAGACTGGAAGCTTCACGGAGAACAGTCTGTCTTTCACTCACTGTTGTACCCATCCGACCTAGCCTAGTTCCTGGTCCACAGAAGGTCCCAAAGAAGCACATCATAGATAAGAGCAGGTCAAGCCTGAGGTCCAGTCCTACTCAGCACTAAGACAAAGAGGCATGTGCCCCAGATCCTCAGAAAGATGGGCCAGCATGGCGGTGACCTCATCCTCATCATATGCTTACAATGGACCCAATGGTGAGTGGCCTGTGGCTGGCATTCACTTCCCCAACCCCATGCGTTGATGGTATCAAGCCAAAACACACCACAGAAAAGCCAATCCTGTAGGGAATCCTGTGATCCCAAACCCCCATTTCTGCTGGTCTGATATGCCCCAGCGACGATCGTTGACCCTTGGAGGAGCAGAAGGACATGACCTCTGACTGGCCCCCCTCAGCACCATCTCCCTAGTGGTGTCTTAGAGCCCATCCAGGGCACCTTCAACTTCATGTCTTTGGCTTGTACAGGCCAGTATACATTATACTTTCTGAGACTAGACTCTGCTTTTCCCATGTGGAAAATTAAAAGGTATTGTCTACTCTGTCACTGAGGGGCTCCAACATGAAGATGTAATTGGATAGGTCAGTGTCGTATAAATACCACTTTTACTATATATTAGAGAAGACTTCCCTTCATGTTCATTGGGCTCTTATAACTGACTTGTTCCCCTTTTTTGCATGGTCCCCAGTTCCAGACACAGTATTGGCAAGATCAGCAGTGGAGTCCCAGCTAGTTAGAGAGTTGCCCACGGAGCTGGCAAAGCATAAAGGGCCAGCAGGACAAAAGAGAGCAGGGCCATAGCCAGGATAAGGCAGTGAAGATGGAGGCAGATTTGCAAACCCCGCCACCATAGGGACAGCACAGGGTTCCCAGGTGCTGGGAATGCAGCAGCACGAATGGGCTGGGCTGGTGGTGAGCAGGAACCAGTGACACTCCCCCACCCACCCACTGTAACCGCACAGCCCTGTGTGCATGGCTGCATCCAGTTCAAGGCGACAGTGCCCTGGAGCTGTAGGTGCACCCGTCCAGAGGGTGGGGTGTGAGAGGGCTCATCGGCAACACAACCAGGAGAACCAACATTACTGAGCGCTCTCCATGCGCCAGGCACTGTGCTAAGGACTTCAGAGTATGAGCTCACCAGGGTCTCACACCAGCGCTGTAAGCAGACACCACTATTGTGCCCATTTCACAAAAGGGGGAATGAGACTTAGATTAAGTAACCTACCCCCAATCCTTCAGCTAGTGAATGACGAAGCCGTCTTTGGAGCCTAGACAGTCTGCCTTCATAGCTCATGTTTCTAACCATTCTAATGTGCTGCCTTCCTACGAACTGATACAAATGACCTCACTTGTCAAGATGTTGGGCATAACAGCTTTTGAATCCGGCCCTAGCAGCTGAGGACCCATCCCCAGACTTCACGTGCTGACTGTACCACCTCCCTAAGGGGTGGCTCCAAGGCAGGTAGGGACACTCCGCAAACCCGCCCCAGAGAGCCATTCACGCAGCGAGGCGTTCACGGTCTGGCCCTGCAAAGCGCCCCCAGCACCGCGGGATGGCTGCCTCCTCTCAGAGAGATCTATAGCAGAAGCCCAGGCATTTATCAAGTCCCGCAGGCTAAATGCTCCCTGCAATGCAAACAGACAGCTCCCACCCTCCATGATGAGAGCCAGGTGGGCACCGCCAAAGGCCGAGCCGGGGTCTGCATTCTGCCGGCACGGAGAGCAGGGGAAGAGGCGGCCTGTCACGCAGAGAGGAGCCGTCAGGGCAGAAACACCCTGCCCTGCGCTGCAGATCCTGGGACCGGGAGACACCGTCTGCAACGTGAAGAGGGGCACAACTCTCTGCAGAAAGGAGACCCACCCAGTGACACGGTTCCAGCACGTTGTCCAGCGTCCCCTGGCTCCTTCCTACCCTCACAGAGGCAAGTTGGCCTGGAAAGATAAAGCTTAATCCACTTCATGCTTTTCATCTTCTATGAGGACTTTATTCTAGGCTCTTCAACTGACATTTCAATCTTCTAAATGTAGATTTAACTTTTCAGTCTGTTTGAACCAAACCTGGTTTGGTTTAGTGGTATATCCTCCTGTCCTTCCCTCCCTCCTTGCTCCCTGCTCCCCATCCCTTCCCTCCACGCTCCCCCCTCCTGGCCCCTCTCCTGCCCCTCTCCCTTTGCACATCTGGGGCTCTGAGACCCAGCTAGGTCCTGGATGATGGACGAGCTGCCCTTGTCACACAGGAGTCCTGCACAAGCAAACAGCAGACAAGAGAATGGTCGCAGTCCAGCCTCGCTCCCCTCAGCTCCCCCAGCTTCTGTCCCTTTGGGCCCTGCCACACCTACGCTCTCCACTCTGGGATCCCGAAACACACTGTTTCAGGGCCGCACTGGGCCGATCCCTCCACCTAGAGCCAGGCAGGGGGAGACAGCAGAGGGGCACAGTGGGGAGTGCGGAGAATAACCTGTCACTCTGGAGTCACCTGCGCTGGGTTACCGATCCCCCAAGCCTCCTACTGCATGTCTGAGGCCCTGGCCAAAAGAAGACAAGGCCCCCTTTACCAAACTGTTGGATTAACCTGAAATACTGTCTTAAACTGTCACAGAATCCATTAAGTTTTCTGTGATTCATTTTTATTTTGCTTACAATTCTGAATCTTTGTCAAAACAGCATTTAGGGGATATGAAGAACATTTCCTCTGTTTTATGCCTCCTAAAGGCCTGTGTGTGTGTGCGTGTGCGTGTGTGTGTTTGTAACCATGCTCAGCCAGGCCATTCAAACCTTCTTGGGGTCCTTCCCCTCGAGTCTTTGACATACCTTCCCCACCCAAAGGGCTATACAGTAAGTGAAATAGCTAAAACAGTGTCAAAGTCTGGAACACGAAGTACCTAACACTATCTTGCATTATATAACACATTTCTGTCCATATTCTTGAGATTTGGGAAAATCCATAATCCCTCAACCATCTCTAGACCTGCTGATATAGCAATTTTAAGGACCTATTGTACAATGTCCTTTCTCTTTACCTGAGGAGGAGAAATCCCCAGGAGAGAGGAGTTTGTCAATGAGATCAGGGAAAAACAGCAGAAGGCCAAGAGGAATAAGTAGGTGGTGATAATAGAGCTGGTGGGAGAGGAGGCAGGGGTGTCAGAAAGTTCCCAGGACAAGCAGTTATGTTTCCACCCTTGTTATGAAGACTTGCAGAGAGGTTATTTGGAAGTCAGTATTTCATTTTGAGACCTCAATTATCAAAGAAAGCCAGCCATTGAGTGGTTGTGTCTCATCTAGAGTTTCTCTTTCATCTATTGTTTTTTGACACACCAAAAGTCTCCTGTAATGGTCATTGAGTACTTAATCATTCTTAGGAAAAAAAAGTGTTTTACCAAAATAGGTACAAGAATCTGGATTGTGGTGAGAGAACACTTAGGAAGCAGAGGTTCTCTCTGGTAGAAGCTCTGATTTTGATGCAGGTGAGCCCATGACAGGCACAAAGAGGCCGCAGCCACCAGTCAGGACCACGTGCTTGTGGACGGCTTCCCGCCTTCCCAGCCCGACAGTCTGAGAAGGAACAGTGCCGATCTTACATCATGATCTGACAACACAAGAAGCATCCTTATGACTATTTTGGTGAGATACTCGAGGTAAATGTTGACCAACTGCTTCTGCTTGAATTGGTCACTGGCCTAATGAACTGTCAGGCGTGGGTCTAACGGACGTATACCCATCAGTCAGCAGGCCCGGCTTGGACCCAGCAGACAAGCCATAAGTCACAGCTGTGACTTACGGCTCTCTTCCTTGTAACACTCAACATATACAATACAATCAAGGATGATACAAAAACACAAAGGTTGAGATGATGTATCAAGTGAAAAATGAAATGTGAAAGTAAGGCAATGTAAGAATAAAGGAATAATGGCAAGAGTAGTGACAGTGTATCTCCAAACCAAAATATTTATTTCCCTTGTATAAATACCTACATGCTTACAAAGCCAAGGGGCTGCATAGGAAGTTCAGCCATGACACCTCAATAAAACCTTTCAGAACTCAGATCACCGTTGAGAATGACTCACCTCCCAGAGAATGTGGAGGATGATCAGCGTGGACCACAAGGGGCTGGAAGAGCATGCCAGTTACTATGAGGGTTCCATGCAGCACCCCCAAGTGAAGGTTTTCAGTCCAATATCCAAAAACCTCCAACTGGCAAGAAAGAGACTATCAGTCCCAGTACCTGGAACAAAGGTGCTGAGGTTACTCCTCACTAAGCAAGAGTTACACTTGTAAGTCAGCCTCTCTGAACAAAGTGAAGAGCTGAGTTTGGTGAAACATAGTTTGGGGTCAGAGGACTTTCCAAAGTAAGAGTCTTTAGGGACTGGGTGGCTTTTGGAAGCACAGTCCGTGTAATAGGGGCACTGGGATGGGCTTCCAGGACTGTGATGCTGAAACGAGGCTGTCCCTGACTGAGTGGGAAACTCAGTAGAGCACCTGCAATAATCAAAACAATTCTGAAAAAGAACAGAGTTGGAGGACTTTCACTTCCTACTTTCAAAACTTATGGCAAAGCCAGTTATGAAGACTGGCCTAAGGATAAATCAGGGAAAGAGAATCCAGAGTGCAGAAATAAAGCTTTATATTTAGAGTCAATTGAATTTTATAAAGGTGCCAAGGCAGTTCTCTGGGGGAAAGATAGCTGTTTGTTAAGTAGCACTGGGACAATTAAATAACCAAGGCATAGAGATGAGCTTAGACCGTCTCCCACCAGACACTAGTATTTACTCAAAATGGAATAACTACAGACTCAAAGGCTATAAAACTTCTAAAAAATAAGGGACGATCTTTGGCTAAGCAAAGATTTCTTAGATATAGCACCAAATGCATGGTCAATAAAAGAAAAAAATGGATGTCTTTAAAAATCAAAATTTTTATCCTTAAGAAAATGAAAACATAAGCAACAGACCAAGAGAAAATATTTCCAAAATTTATATCCCTTGTAAGATATAAGAAAGGACTTGTAACCAGAACTTGTAAGGACTATATAAAACTCAGTAATAAGACAACAAACCAATCAAAAATGGACAAAATATATGAACAGACATTTCATCAATTGAGATTTAAAAATGGCTAACATGCACATTATAAACAGAGATGATTTAACATCATTAATCCCTAGGGAAAAGGAAACCCAAATAAGACAACATTCACACACACTACAATGGGTGTAATAAATACAAACAAAAACACATGTACCGAGTTATGAAGAAATGGGAGCCTTCGCATATTGCTGGTGGTAATATGAAGTGGTGCACCACTTTGAGAAATATTTTGGCAGTTTCTCAAAGTGTAAACCAAACTATCGTAGAACCAGCAATTCCACTCCCAGGCATCAACCGAAGAGAAATAAAATACTGTGTTGTACAGGTATGTTCATAGCAGCATTATTAATAATAGCAAAACACTGGAGAAAGCTGACATGTCCATTAACTGGTGAGTGGATAATCAAACTGTGGCATATCCATACAGTGGAATATTTCTCAGCCATAAAAAGTAATGAAGTACTGACACATACAACAGCATGATGACCCTCAAAACATTACGCTAAGTGAAAAATAAGTGAGCTGCATAAGGTCACATACTATATGATTCCCTTACTCTAAATGTCCAGAACAGACAAACCTATGGAGACAAAGAGTAGGTTAGGGTTGCCTCAGGCATGGAGAAAGAACAGGAATTAACTATAGATGGACAGAAGTGATCTTACACAGGATTAAAATGTTCTAAAACTGATTTATGGTGATAGTTGTACCACTTTGAAAAATTACTGAAAATTATTAACCTGTGCATTTGAAATGGATGAATTTTATGTTATATAATTCAAAAACTGTTAAAGAACAACAAAACAAGAAATATCAACATGTATTAAATATGGAAAATACATAGGTGAGTGTCTGTAAGATAAATCTCTACTTTTTCTATGTTTCTTATTTTTTTAATTTGAAAACTACTTGGACTACTTCAGATACGGCAAACTCCCTGGCAGTGTGTATTGTCAGGATTACGAGGTGTACACGAGGCTGCCTTTTAACCTAAGGGCTACCTGGCGATCGGCGCTTGGGAACGGCCTGCTCTTCTTGGTCCTCGTCAGCAACACCTGGCTCAGAGCTGCCCGAGAGGAGACACTTGTTAGCTGGATTTCACAGCTTCTTGCCCAGATCCAATGAAAGCTTCCATATGCATCTTGGCCACTCAAAAAGTTTTCCCAGATACCTTTGCAAATCTTCTAATTAGGAAATAATACTATAATAATGAGCAACAATGGTGCTTGGAGATGCAAGTGTAAAACCAAGAGCTGATCAGATTCAGCTCAGCGATGCCCTTCTGTACCCAGCCCAGCAGTCCCTGTGATTCAATTCTTGCTGCAGCAAAGATATCTGGTGACACCTTAGGGTCAAAAGTCAGAATAGCAAATCCAAAATTTTAATGAATTAGTGATAAATAGCTTTGCACACATTTTATTAAATCTCTAAAAGTCTAATGGAAGAACAGAAAGCATTACCATATTGTTGCTATTTTTCTGATGAGGAAATGGAGGTACTGAGAAGATACAAAACATATAAAAAATCATGCAATCGGCATGTGACAGAGCTGGGACATAAATTCAGTTCTCTTGTGTACTAAAATCAGGTTATAGAAGAATATATCCACTAAGATCCTATTTACGTCGATACTGGACATGCATTGACTTCTCAAATGTCCAAAACCAAATTCTTGAGCTTCACCACCAGGGCCCAGGCCGCCTGGCTTAGAGTCTTGCCCACTTCTGTCTGTAAAGGGCAACTCTCCCCCCAGCTGGCCGAGACAAAGGGTTTTAGCCTCACCAACACTCTGCCCACATTCACTATGCCGGCAGGTGCTACTGTCTGTCTCTTCAACACATGTGCACATATCCACCACTTCCAAGTAGTCACCACCTTGTCAACAGCAAGCTGCCACCGCGGGCAATGACAACAGCCTCCTACCATGTCTGCCTGCCCCTACCCTTGCCACCCTAAAGTCTTCTGCTCCCTCAGTGACCAGAGTGAATTAAAAGCAAATCATCTGTACCTCTGTTCAAAACCACTCAGTGGCTTCCAACCTCAGTCCAGGTCTTTACTGTGTCCAACAAGGTCCTCTACTGGGGGTCCCCTTCTCTGATCTCTTCACCCACCTGTACCTTCTGCTCCTTCTACTCCCTCCTGGCCTCACCTCACCTTCTTGCTATTTGTCAAGCACACTACTCATGTCACTGCCTCACCTTGCCAGGTGCCCAGGTGCTCTTCCTCCAACACTCTCCTCATGTGTTCGGATGCAACCTTCACAGTGAGGTCTTACCTGACCCCACACACCCCACCCTCCCTGATGGATTGCAAAAACAGGTGTCAGTCCCCCTTCCTGTGCCCATTCCTCTTGCAATGTGACTTTGTAGCTGCCCTAACCAAAAAGGCAAGCCTCAACCATCTCCTCAGTCAATAACATGCAGGTTTTTGCAAAATCCATACCTCTCTCTACTTTTTACTGACTTAGTCTGCTGGAAAAGGAGCTGAGACAGAAAGCAATGATGCAAACGAGGAAGGCGAGAACAAGCGCACCTGGACTTCCAGTGGCAAAACATAGATTTAACCCAGGTCTTCTCCCTCTTAATTCACTTCTCTTTCCTGAACAGCACAATGCCCTTCATACAATTATTAACTGATCACAACCTTGAACTTTCACAAAGCACTTGAGTCACGTTCTGCCAAAACAGTATTTCTAAGCTTGTCCTCATGATGCCCCACAAGAGAAAATAGTCAAGCAGGCCAGAGGCAGCCACGGAACCAAAGCTGAACCAGTCGCCCCCAGCTGGTGCCTGTGGGGTCACAATAGATAATGCTTCATCACTGCAGATGTGGCACTTCATTGCAGAACCGCTCCCGTTATTTCTCCAGTGTGTTTTATAAATAACCCAGCGCTCTCAGAGGGTCAGCTCTACCTGGTTCCCACCCTCCTGTCAAGAGCTTCGTGAATCTCAGTAGTGCCATGTGACTGAGTCCCTAGTTAAATCCTGACCTACTTTAAGCAATTCTAACCCCAAATTCTATGTTGTAGCAGCAAGTCACTTACTATCTGTAACTAATATGTAATGACTGTTATAATTGGGAGATTATGGGAGATGCCATGGGAACATAGGGCAGGACTCACTCCGTTTAGTCTAAATACAGGCTTTGGGGACCTTTCACTGAATATGGTAAAGTCATGGGATTGCATGATTTTAACCCAAAGAAACTTAAAGGATAAAAGCAGGGACAAGAACAACACTTCCAATAACAGGAGTCAGCCAAAGAGGTGGGAAAAGCAGTGGAGGATGTCAAGGTAGCCAAACAGAGAGAGAAATTTTGGAAACTGGCAATAGATTAAAAAATCCAGGCAATAACAAGCCAGTCCATTGAAGATCAACCCTTCTGCCAAGAACAAAGCAAAACCATGGGAAACTTTTTTTTTTAAATAACTGTTTAAAGTCTGGAAAACTGCTTAGAGCACAGGGGTCATGAGTCCAAGAAGAAGGAGAGCCCGGAGCTGGGAGCCCCAAATCACATGCTATTTTCTCCTTCCTGTCATTCGCTGATTTGAACGCAGAGCCACCAAGAAGCTCCTGAGCCTGGGGCTCAAAAACTGGAGTTCAGGGCTAACAAAGAATACCTCCTTGGGTGAAGAGCCTGGTTTTCAGTTGCAACCCCTGAAGGACAAAAGCCTAAGAACTGGGGGAGGAGGGAAACAGCCTGTCTTATGCAGATGCTGAAGCCCGTCTCTGATTGACACAGCACTCTTTCCATGACCCAAACGTCCTCTCTCTGTGCTGGTCAGCATGGCAGCCACAAGGTACTTGTGGCTACTGAGCACTTGGAATGTGTCAAATGCATCCGGAGAATGGAATTTATAATTTCACTTGATTGTAATTATTTGAAATTTAACTTTAAATACCCTCATCAAGATTGTTTCACCTGGAGAGATCTGGCCTGTTTCCCAGGTTGACCAACATTATGAAAGGTCCACCCAAAGGTACAAAGGCCAAGCCTCTGTCCCAACTCACACCAACTTGGAAGAGCCATTGAAGCCTCCGAGCTCCCCAGGGGGTCGGCCAAGAATCCACCGGGGCTGCTTCACAGCACAAATTCTTCCTCTGACAATCCCTTGCCTGGCCTCCCCTCCATAGGTGTTGATCCCAAGAGCACCCCTGTGGATAAAGTGAAGGTTCCTGTGGCCAGAATTCTCACCTGGCCCTGGTCGGCTAGCTCACTGCACACCTGTGGGCAATACATGGCTGTTGACTCTATAAAAAGATCTCCACCCAGTGCTCTGGGCAACATGGTGGCACAGCTGCAGGAGAGCAGAGCAGAGGCTGGAGTGGTGGCAGTGCTGAGGACAGACACTGAGATGGCTGTGCGGACAGAGAGGCCCAGAGGACAGCTGTGCAGGCAGAGGCCCAGAGGCAGAGACCGGCTTGCTGTGTGCAGACTGGCTCTGAGTGGATGAGATTTTTACTGACTGACCTGCCACTGTGGGAATAAAGTTGCGTATAACCCTTATACCCCAAGAACATTCTACTGTCATTTCTTTGGCCACACTGAATCCATAGAAAACCTGCCCAGGGCTGAAACTCCTTGGCAAGACACCTCCCTAATACAATCTGGCATGCTGAACTCCTGCTCAGAGTCTGGGTCCCAGGAAATCCAACTTTGGGGCCTGGAATAGCCCAGGAGAGTAGATATTAAGATGGCAATGTGGGGCTAGTAAGATGGGAAGGTGCGTGCACCCTCCACGCAGCAGGTAATGAGGCCCCATCACTGGTAGGAGGTGACACACTGCCCCTGGCACAGTAGCAGTGCCACTGTTAAAACTTCAATCAATTGTGAACTAGGATGGGAAATTCAAGGAGAAAAGTACATTAGCTGGTATGTATATCAGATGGTTGAGAAATATGAGGGGAATGAATAGTAACTGTAAGGACAGTGGAATCGAGTTCTGAGGGATGTGCTGGGACAAAGTAATGAACAGCTGAGAGAAATTAAACAGCAATTACAAGATGCATGTGGAAGCCAGAGGGCTTCCTCAGGAGCAGATAAGGAGGCTTTCCTCACCTGTAGTAAAAGGGTAGAGAAGGCTGAGACCCAGGCCCTGGGTTGAATAATCAGAGTGGTTAAGCTCCCAAAATAGTTAAGTTTCCAACCAAGGTAGGTCTACTATGCCAAGGACCCAGGACCAAGGACTGGGGGTGGGAGGAGGCCTGACTGCAAATCAATGACACTTTAGTGCATGGAATGGGTGATATCTGAATAAATAAACACAAAGTCTGGTCATTCCCAGATTCTCCATATCATCCTAAGCCTTCAGAAATGGCCCAGTCCTCCCTACGAAGAGCTAGGGCCTCCCCCTTAGCTCATTTAAAAGGCAACGCAGAGGCCTCCTGCCGCAAGAAAACACACGGCCCTGCAGGATCTGGCCCCACCTTCCCTCCTGGCCACAGCAGTTCTGTAACAGCCCTACAATAAGGCTACTGCTGAGGCACAACACAACCCACCTGATGAGGGAGGGAAAAGACTGCACTTCAAGAGCTACTTGACCTACTCAGCGTGTTCTACCTTCCAGCAAGACCCAGGATGGTACATGCTGGCCTGCATTCTGAGGGTGCTTGAGAAAGGGGCAGAACATACATCTGGGTGCACAGGTGCGTCTCGATTCTGAGGCCCTCTCATGGGGTACAGAGTGAAATAGGCAGGGCCCCCAGAGATGCTGGCAGTCCTAGAGCATGAAAAGATGGCTCGCATGAAGGGAGACAGCAATGCCAGACTTCTCTGGTAGACAGTGCAAGAAAGGATAAGCAGCTCAAAAGAGGACCTACTCCAGGGAATGTGCTACTAAAGGCCATAAACGCCACCAGAGAGCTCTGTGCCATGGGAGGACCTGCAGAATATGCTGCTCACCAAAGCAATGTACAGGTAAGTGGGCACCAGCATTATGGAGAACCTCAGTGGGCCAGAGCTGAGAGGAGGAGGTGATATTACAGGACTTGGCTCAGTGACAGCACTGGGGATAAGAGGACTCCAGAACAGCAGAGGCCAGGTGGCTGCGTGTGACCATCAGATGCCAGGTAGATGCATAAGGAACAGCGAGGCTGGGAGGGCCCTCAAAGGACCCCGGGCCACAGATCACCACAGACATGGCTAATGTAACATGGCAGCTACAGGGGCAAGTAAACGGGCAGCCGTCATGGACATCAAGCCAGCAATCTGTACTCCCAGGAGAAATCAAGGATGGATGAGCAAGAGAGTGGGTAAAAAATGCCCCAGAGACAAGTCACAACCCTTGCCTAGTTTCCATCCCAAAGCCAGGTTGGGGCCTGGGATACAGTGCATGAAGTCAAGACCGGACAGGCAGGAGGAAGGACTGCAATGCCACAGCATGTGGTGTGGCAGTGAGGCTCCAGTCCCACCCCAAAGGGGCCTGCAGTCATTTACTTGGCTGGCTCTGTGCTTGGGTCCAAAGCAAGTCACACGGCCAGCCCAGAGTCAGTAGGGGAGGGTCCCAAAGAGTGTGTGTGGTCGGGAGGGGAAGGGTTTGGTGGCCTTTGCAGCACCCTCTCCCTGCAACCCTAGCTGACACTCTGTTCCACTCCCCACCTCTTCCCTCCCCATCACTCAGTCCCTCCAGCCAGGAGCCTAGAATCATCCTTGATTTAAGCTTTTATCTTATATATGTCCTTCATCTAAATAATCACCAACTTGCCGATTTTTCTCTTAGACGTCTCACGTGCTACACTAACTCTGCCCTATAGAGACGCTCACCACTAGCCACAAAACCCTCTTCCGGCCTCCAGTTTTCCCTCATAAGTCCAGTCTTCACATCCTATTTAAGTAATCATCTAGTACGAGACTAACCCTCATGCTCATCCACACAAAAGCCTTAAACTGCCCCAAACATTGACAGGGTGAAGCCTGCGCTCCTCGCCATCCCACAGAGCCCCCCCACCCGGCATGTGCTTTGTCAGAGCACTGGGTTAATCCCCTGCCTCCTCCCATCTCATGGGTTATACCCCAGTGATGCAGAACTGCGTGTGGGCCGCAGCACCCACCGTGGGGTCCCACACTTCTGTGACTTTGTGCATGCCCCTTCCCACATTTCCCCTGAATAGCAGCCAGTCATGCTGCAATTCTTGGTTCAGGCATCAGCCTCTACAGAAAACATTCCTGACTCCATCAGGCCACACTGGATGACTCCTCTCTGAGCTCCCAGAGCATCTGATGCATCCCCCCTTTGTCTTGTGGTAATTAAGGGTAAAGGCTCCAGATTTAGATTGCAAGAGCTACTATTCACTAGCTCTGTGACCTCAGCAAATTCATTCAGCTTCTCTAAATCTCAGTGTCATCTGCAAAATGTGGATAACAGTAGTTACCTATGTGAGCCAAGACTCTTTTGGGGAGCAAGTCAAAGAAACCTAACTTTATTTTAACAAAAAATGAGGCATTATTTTGTTAATGTAAGAGAAAAGTCCAGTAGCATAATGACTTCAGGCATGGCTGGATCGAGATGCTCAAGGAATGCTATCAAAAAGCTGTCTTCACTTCTCAACTCTGTTTCCTCTGTGTTGGTTTCATTCCCAGACAAAATCTCCCTTCATAGTTGCCTCTGATCATTTTAATCTTCTATCCGCACAGCTAGGTAATCACAAGAGAAAGAGATTTTCATTCCCAACATGTTTAAAAACAAAGTAAACTTTCACTGGAATGGCTTGTCATGTCATGTGCCCCCATGAACAAGTCATGTTTTCAAGATTACAACAAATTGATGGACCAATTTTGGATCAGGTGCCCAATTTCAGAACTAGAGGTTAGAGCCCTCCAGTAGCACTGCTCTTGGGCCAAGCCAAAAGGGGTCCTAGTCCTTGATCCCATTCTTTAGAGGGACCCATTTATCATGAATGTAAATACAAACAGGTTTAGTAAAGAACGTAAGGTTGTATCTGCCTCTGAGGATCTAGGAGACCTACAGTCTGGAGCTAAATACATCATCTCTACCTTCGCTGCTCAAGCCCCAGGGAAAGGCTTGTCCACCCTGCCCACCAACACGCTCAGCGGGGAAGGTGACTGCCTCTAATGCTGAGGAGGCTTGGGGTCGTGGACAGTTGGCAGAGGACCAGACGCTGCTTAGAGCACAGGTTTGGATGGGGAGTCTCAAAGCCAGAAGACCATTGAGAAGGTCTGACACAGCCATCGGGGGAAACATAAAGGGGTTGCCACAAACGGACATGAAACACCCCCTGCCTTTCCTCTACACGGGATTCAGGAACTACGCCTAAGACGGGTTGTCCCTAATATTCCTAACTGGCTGAGAATATGACTTGAGGAGAAGTCATGTCGGCTCGCAGGCAGGCATCCCGTCCCCTGAGCAGGTCCCATGCTGGCCTCTGGCCCCTGAAGCGCTCTGGCTGACCGCTCAAGGCTCCCACCCAGAGGATTTGAGGAGAAAAGAATCCAAAGCTGGCTATTTATTTTTAACTAAACATGCCCTGAGTTCCCAGTGAAAGGGAGCGTGGCCTCAACCCTGCCTGGGGAAATGGGGCAGAGGGGCAGTAACTACTCTTGCGGGGTCTCTTGCCTGGCTCAGTATCTTCTCTACTTCCTGGCAGGAATCCTTCTAAAGTGCAGAGCTGACCATGCTTCCCCTGCTGAAGCCCCTTTGATGACTCCGTATGGTTCAGGGGGTGGTACATGAATAATCAACACTTAGGGCCCCTAGCAGCAGGCATCTGATTGATCTGCCAGGCCGCATATTCTCGCAGCTCTTCGCCCCTGCATCCCATCCCAACTCTGACCTTCCACCACCAAACACACACGTCCCACTTGATTCTAACCACCTGGCTTCTGCTCCCACTTTCCCTTTGGCCTGTGATGCCCCGTGGATGGGCACCCAGCCATAGCAGCTCCTCAGTTCATGTTTGCTGCAGAAAACGAATGAAACTAATGGGGGTGAAACCGAATTCTGTGAAGCTGGAATGTTCCAGAATGCTCCGCAAGTGGAACACGATGGTGAGAAACTGGAGGGGATTGGAGACTGTGTCATCTGCATGTGTCCCCACCCTGCCATCAGATGCCCTGGAATCCATGCTGGTGGGCTGGGGAAGACCCTCTAAATGTTGTGGGATGGGGGGCAAGGAGGCGAGGATCTGGGAGCAGATGCTTTATGTTCTGATGGGAAAGGCACCTGCACTTGCCAAGCAGGACTTGGTGTCTCACTGACGTCTTTCCCCATTGTGCTCTGCTGACCTTCAGGAATGTCTTTCTTAACCATCTGTCCTGACTCCACTGTGCTCAGGTCCAGCCAGAGGAGTGGGCACTGCGGGATGCTCACCCTCCTGAGCCCACGCTCACCCTCCTGAGCCCACACTCCCCCAAGGACCTGATCTCTTTTAATGCCCAGCCTTGGCCGCATACGGGTTCTTCTGTTCTTTTTCATGGTGTTATTTCATAGAAAAGGCAGGAAGACAGATTTGTAAGCCCAGCGAGTGAGCCAGTGTGGCGGGGCCTTCTGTATGTGGCAGGTGAGTAGGGGGCACAGCGGCCGAAAGCGCTGGCCCGCTGCTACCAGACACGAGGTGCTTTCTACACGACAGACTCTGCTCTGAGGACATCACATACAGCAAATCTGTGGGTCTTCACAACTTAACGAGAACGGCAGTGTTATATCCCTGTATTACATATGGGAAATGAGGCCCAGAGAGGGTAAACAGCCTCCCTGAGCTTACACAGCAAGCACATGGCAAAATTTGAACCCAAGCAGCTGGTCCCCATGACCTGTATACTAACAGCTGTGCTATGTGATCTCTTAGGAAACGCAAAGAAGAGCAAGATCTCAGAAAGGGGAGAAAAATCCCTGGGAATCCCATGTGGTGTGGGCTCCTTCTACTCCCTCCCATTAGCCCTCCCAACAGCACAAGCCCGGGAGTGGTCGGAGCTCTTGGGGGGCCGGGGGACTGGGCTTCAGGGTAGAATGGGTGGAACAGGATGGAGGCTCCAGCTCAAGCTGCCAGCCTTTTGTCACCAGGCCGGGGACCGAGCGTGGGGCTTTGGGGGACCAGATGGAGAGTGGAAAAGCCCAAATGGAAGCGCTGCACACGGGCCAGAGCGCCCAGGAGCCAAGAGGAGCAGCTGCAGGAATGGTGAGCCTGCATTTGTGGGGGATTTTGCTTTTTGATTAAAAGAGCACTTGTTTTCCTTAAGCATCCTCCAGACATCAAGAGGTTTGCTCTCCAGTATTCAGAGAGGGAGCGAATGAACCCATGACTGACGGGCAGAGGCAGAAAATTCAAGTGAGGCCTCACACAGAGTCCTGTGTCTCTGCCATCCTGTGCTCAGCCTCCTCTTTGCCTTGTCCCTCGCTGTGCCCTCTGCCCAGGACACCTCATTCAAACCCTTTCCCACTTACCCCTGCCAACCCCAGCTGGCAGTGATACCTCCCGTTAAGCTCCCATGCGTTTAGTCTCCTCCCTAAATTAGTAAAGTTTAGTCCTAATTTTGTTTTGTGCTTCAAGCCCAGGCCCTCCCAGAGCTCACCCACTGGGTGGGAGGCAGCGCTTCCTTCCCCAGCAGTGGGCAGGGTGGGCATTAGTCTCTGCACTGACAGAAGTTAGGGAGTCAAGGTCCAGAGGCAGAGCATTTTTTCAAAGTCACAGGGTTAGGAAACCGAAGAGATGATCCTATTGCCAGTATATGTCTTCTAAGCCGAGGACTAACACCTCCCACTGGCCTTGGGCTTCCTCGTGAGCCTCACTGACCACTTACCCTGAACGGAGGCCTGCCCACTGTGCAGCGATTTCATGTGCTCTCTGCTGAACTTCATCCCTCCAACTTTTTGCACGATTCTTAGGGCCCTGAGCACCACTGTTCTCCCAGTGCTGACCCCCCTGTCCTGGCCACACACTGGCCACACGGGCTTGCTCATGATCCTGACATGGAGAACGCACTTCTCTGCCTTACAACCTTCATATCTGGGTCCCTTCACCTGAACCCCCTCCTCTCCTGACCCTACCCCTAGGACCACTACCTCCTTCGCCCGCTGACCCCTTCCATCTCAGAGGATGACTGTCCTGAATGGGGAAGGGCTGTGGGTCTCACAATCTCATCACCCCTTTATGTGTTTGATGGCATAATGCACACTTTGTGAGTTTGTGCTTATTTTTACTATACCCTCTTTAATGCATGTTTTTCTCATTTTGGCGCCCACATGAGTGTAAATTGAGCCACGCCTGTCTCATCACAGCAGCCCTCACCTGCCTGGGATGGGGCCGTAGGGCTCCAGTGTATCTGTCATCAATCTACACATCCAATCTACAAATATGTATATGTTTTCCGGGAAGTAAATGAAAAACAAGATAAATGAAAAGAATGGCCACTGGAAGGATCCTGGAGTAGATCACTGTGGATAAAGTGAAGGTTCCTGTGGCCAGGATTCTCACCCGACCCTAAATACTTGATGTAATTGGCTAATGTTTCCACACTCATAGGCAATAAGCTATGTTTGACCGAGTCACTATATAAAGAGCTCCATGCAGTGCTCAGGGCAGAGACAGAGATGGGGGTGGACTACGGACTGTGGATAAAATGAAGGTTCCTGTGGCCAGGATTTTCACCTGGCCCTGGTTGGCTAACTCACTACACACAAGTGGGCAATGTGTTGTTACTGACTCTATATAAAGAGCCCTGCCCAGTGCTCTGGGTGACATGGTGGCAGGGCTGCAAGGCTGCAGGAGAGCAGAGCAGAGGCCAGAGTGGTGGCAGCACCGAGGACAGGAGGCCCAGAGGACGGCTGTGTGGGCAGAGGGGCCCAGAGGCAGAGCCCAGCTTGCTGCATGCAGACTCGCTCTGAGTGGGTGGGATTCTAGTGACTGACCTGCCACCATGGTAATAAAGTTGGGTATAACCCTTTCACCCCAAGAACGTTCTACTGTCATTTTCTTTGGTCAAACTGAATCCATAGTGAACTTGCCTGGGGCTGAAACCCATTGGCAAGAATTGCCATTTTACTTTAGAATCCAGGACAAGACGGGAAAAGGCAGGTCCTGTTCTTTCAGGAAAAGTCTTCTGAGAAAAACTACCTGTCCCTGCCCAGCTGTCTGGGAGGGACGTCAAGGGCCCCCAGGCCTAACTCCGCCATCTGTGCTGAGGGGAGTAGTGTCTGGGTTCGTGGCCCCAGAGAAAGGGGGTAAAGACACAGGAGGGGGCAGAGCAGGCTGGTGGAGGAGCCCTTGGAATGAGCCAGGAGTAAACGAGCCGCTGAATGCCCCGCAGCTGCAGGGGAGGTGTCCAGATGGAGTCTCCCAAACACTGAAGCCCCAGCGCTCAGAGAATTGTTCTTCCTGCCATTTGCTTAACTCACCCATAGCAGCAAAAAATATGGCTTCCCAGCTTTGTTTTGATACACTCAATTGAAAATAAATATTGGGCCCAGCTGTCTCTGCTCTCAGATTGAGGTGAGGAAATCACGACCAAATAATGGGCTTGCTCGTCACCTTCAGCAGTCTCTCCCTCCCCAGCCGTTACCCACAGGAGCTGAGAGGGCTTAGGATTTACGTTCCGGCCGCATCAACTTAAAAAACCCACTCAAATGATATATATCCAGAATATTGGACCAAACTAGCAGCGCTACTAACTAGGTAATTGGCCTTGGGGAAGTCATGCAGCTTTCCCCAAACTTAGCTCCTCGACTTACGGAAGGAGGACTACAGAATCATATGTGATTGTCTTTCCCACAGGATTACATGGAGAGGCAAGGGCATTCAGAAGCAGTGCAGTGTCACGGTCTGGGGGCAGGAAGACCGGGACTGGGTCCTGAACCTGCCACTCGTTGGCTGTGTGACTTTGGACAAGCTGCTTAACTTCTCTGGGCTTTAGTATCCTCATCCGTAAACAAGGATTTAAAGATTACCAGCCTATTACTGCAAGGGCTGTTGTAAGAATTAAATAAGAAAAGGTATATAAAGTATTTTACATATGCCTGGTACATGGTAGGAACCTAAGAAATTACAGAAGCAGTAACAGTATTAATGTCCCTAAGATAATATAAAATATAAATCACTATAATATTAAATATAATTAAGATGATTATGATAATCAGTCAAGACAAACCTGTCTTCGTCATGAAGACATTTCCTAAGAATTATTCCTATTGACATCTCTTTTTCCTAAACTCCCTGTACTGCATATTTGAAGTTCAACTATATTCTCCCACATATTTTGTCTGATGGTGTCAGGCTGCAGGTAGCTCACCCAGGCCTCACCAGGGCTGGGGGTGGGGGGGTGAGGTGGGCAGTAGGTGGGCACCTGACTCAGGGCCTGGCTCCCTTCCACAGGTCCAGGGACATCACCTGGAGCTCCTTCCCAGAACCGAGCCGTCTCTCAGGGATCTATTCATGACAACAGTCCCCTTCTCCCCACCACACATAAACACAAATGCACAGTCACAAATAATACTGACTTCTAACACACCCTTTAATAGTAACGTCCAGACATGAGAGCATACCGTCTCACCACCCAGGCCCCCTTCACTGGAGGACCTAGGAAGTGCCTGGCACGAAGTAAATGCTTAATAAATGTTCGTTGAATGAACAAATATTATTAATGATAGGATTGTTGGGATATCAGTTATCTATTGCCACAATAATGCTGCAAAACAAGCCACCGTACAGTAGGCCTATACTACACATACCCTAACAGCTCCTAAAATCGAGACATGGTAAGATCTACAACAAAGTTTAGAGATTGGATCCTCCCAGATTACAGAGCCTAAGAAACACTGTAGGCCTGTCACAAATTGATCTTGACAAAGCACAAAATCAAACCAACACACACGCAAGGTGGTTGGCTTGAGCCACCTCCAACAACAAAAAAATCAATACTTTTTATCCATTTTACATAAAACATCCAAAAGTATTAGACCTGCAAGGAAACAAAATATGACCTGCAGTTGAGAGAACAGAAGTCAATTGAAACGCAAACCTGAAGTAGTACAGATGTGTTACTTAGCAGACAAAACTATGTCCACTGCACTCAAAAAATGTATAATCTAAATGAGAAAACAGATCAGGAACCTCAGCAAAGAAATGGATGAATGGAAATTCTAGAACCAAAAACAGAAATAAAATAATTGGATGGGCTTAAGAGCAAATCAAAAATTACAAAAGAGTCAATGGACTTAAAAATACACCAACAGAAATTTTCCAATCTGAAGGACAGAGAGAAAACCATTGGAAAAAGCAAATGAACAGGGACCTGTGGGGCAGTATCAAGGACCTCCCCAGGGGCCTGTGGGACAGGATCACCTGTGTAATAAGAATCCCTGAAGGAGAAGATATGAGAACAGAGCAGGGGAAAAAAATATTTAAAGCAGCAAAGGGCCACTGGCTAAACAGCAGGACTTCTCAGAGCCCTTAGCAAGTTACACAGTAAGAATCTACAAAATACTCAAAAGAGGCAGATCCTGCCGAATTTATTTGTCCCTAGAACCTTTATACCACGGAGCACATCGTGGGTATGTTCTGTAGAATTTACTTTGGGAAATACCCCCCTACAGACTGGACGTGAGGCTCAGGCACTACTCAGGGAAGTTGGCTCGGATGGGCGAGTGAGCCCAGGTTCCCCGGGGATGACGGTGTCCAGGGGCTGGAGGGGTTACAGTGACAAGGACACAGTAGGAGGTCAGGAAGGACAAGGAAAGGAGGTGGGAAAGGCTGAAGACAAACACAAACCTTCCACAGGCCGATCCCGGCCCAGAGCTGCCCCCATTCAAGCGCTACTTAGTATTTCCAGGTCCATGAACACCACTTAGAACAAACAGCCCTGGGAGCCCCCAGGGAAATCACAGTCCAGGACTCCAAAAACTCATTTCCGTGGAAGCAGAAGAGATAAGCACCTTGGAAAAGTGCCAAAATTCAGGTTGAGAGGATTGCTTTGTGTTTCCATTTCATTTTCTGAAAGTGACAGAATTGTAAGGAAGACCACCAGATGTAAGAGAAATAGCACAAAATCCCAAGTCACGGTTCTCGGGATCGCAGCCAAGTCTGACCAGCTCTTCCCAAATGCGAGAACCCAAAGGATATTAAACAAAATATACCACAAAATATAAAACAAAAGCTGCAGTAATGACTAAGAGAGAGGTCAGGGGATTGACTGCATTACAAAATCCTGCAAATGTATAACCTCTCACTTACAGAGCACATGAAATTTCATTATTATATTTGACCTTCATGACAATCCCTGAGGCCTGCAGCATCTTTCCTATTTTACAGATGAAGAAACTGAGACTGGGGGAAGTGTCATGAACTTCCAGAAGCCACATAATTAGTTATCAACGGGAATGAAATGCAAATGTAGCTCATTCCTTTAAATAATCCACTACTTCCTATTAACAAAATATCACAGGACACGTGTATGTGAGAATCTGTCCGCAGGTTTGCCAATTCTGTACCATTCGTGTAAATGGAATCACACAATATGTGGTCTTCTGTGACTGGCTTCTTCCATTTTATTGTTTCCAAGGTTTATCTCTGTTAGTTCAGTACTTCATGTATCATAGCAGTGTTTCATTCCTTTTTATTGCCGAGCAATATTCCATTGTATGCTGTGTGTGGGGGTATACCACGCTGTGTGTGGAACACAGTGAGAGCATTGGTCAGAAGATTCAGTATTGTAATGATGTAAATTACCCCCAAATTGATCTAAAGGCATCTCAAATCCCAGTAGGTTTTTCATTGGAAACTGATAGCTGATTCTGCCATTCATATAAAAATCCATGGAGCCAGGAAGAAAAAAAAAATCTTGAACATAACAATAAAGTTGAAGAACTTAGACTACAAATTATCAAGATTATGGTAATTAAGATGGTATGATATTGGTACAAGAATAGAAAAGAGACCAATGGAAATAGAAACAGACCCACACACATATAAAGTCACCTGGTTTCGGACAAAGATAACTGCAGAGTCACAGGGATGAGATGTTTTGCTCCATTTAACAACTGATATTGGGATTATTGGATATCCATGTGGAAAAAAATAAACCAATCTTGACCCTGACCTTAAAAATAAACCAAAATCCATTCCAGATTAATTATAGATTTCAATGTGAAAGATCAAACAATGAAGCTTCTAGATAATACAGGAGAATATCAACATGGCCTTAGAGATAACAAAGTTGTTTTCTTAAATACAACACACACAAATAAACAGTAACCACTAAGTAAAAGATGAATACACTGGACATTTTTAAGATTTAAAACATTTTTAAATCAGAAGTCACCACTGAGTAAGATATTTGCAGAATAGATATCCAACAAAGACTCATAGAGACCTAGAAAACTCCTAAATCAATAAGAAAAACACAGATAACCAAAGAGAATATGTTTGGGACTAGAACAATATCAAAATGACTGATAAACACATGAAGATTCTCACACCATTGGTCACAAAGAAATGCAAATTAAAGCCACAATAAGATACAACTGCACACATACTAGATGAGTTAAAAGGATGCATAGCACCTGAAACTCTTTCACTGCTGCTAACATGAGTTCATATTAATACAATCATTTTGGAAAATTTTGGGGAGTACTTACTATAGCAAGCAAGTACCCTAAGACCCAGAAATCCCATACTTAAGTATCTATCCAACAAAGACAAATGCATCTATGCACCAAAAGACATGTAATAAAATGTTCAAAGTGACATGAGATTCACAGCACTTCAATATTGAGGGAAAATGTCCAACAGCCACCAAATAAATAAATAGTGACATACTCATATAATAATAGAGGGTGCGGTAATGAACATGAACCACTGCCACATACAAAAACCCCAATGACCTCACAAATAGGCTATTGAGCCAAGGAAGTTAAACATGAAAAAGCAGACAATACATAATTTGATTTATATAAAGTCCAAAACAGGTAAAGATATTGAGGTAAAGGAGGATAGCAGTTAATTTTTTGACAAGTGTGATTAAGGTGCTGTTTGGTCACACAGGTCTATTCACTTGGTGAAAATTCTCACTATACACGTACAGTTTGTGCACTTTTCCATACATAGATTGTGCTTCAATACAAAGCTTTCTTAAAAGCAAGTGACAGCCAAGCCACTGGATGAACTTTCAAGGGCCCCATCATTGTGAAACAAGCCCTTGGCCTGGACTGGTGAGTCTGCCCACCTACAGCGCCCACCGTCACCCCACAGAAGGAGGAGGGAGTAAGGGCAGGGTGGTCGATGGCCCAGGACACTGGGGAAGAGCTTGGTCCCACAGAACAAACTCCAGGACCTCAATGCTCTGGAGACTCAGTGGTGCCCCTTGGCACCTGGGATTAGAAAGACGGGGACTGTCACTGCCTCCTGGTCTGAAGTGGGAGGACAGGGAAGGTTGCACTTCCTCTCTGCACACCTACCACCAACTGCCAGAGGCAACAGAGACCTGGTTCTTTCTCTAGCACATGGCACCTCCTCCGCGCTCTGGAAATGGTTGCAAACCACCATTGGGTGAGTAGCAACTGAAAGGTCAAATTCAACACAGGGAAGACTGTCTAGGGATGTCAAAATGTAATAAGAAAATCGTGAATTATTTAAAACAAAAAAGAGAGTTTGAAGGTAAAGACTTCCTATAACTCAGAGGCAAACAGCCCACAGCGCCGGCTCTGGTGGAGCTCCGCTGCCTTCTAGGGGCTGCACCTCTCAGCTTAGTTACCCTTGGCCCACAGAGCTCTGCGCTCATGAAGCTCATGTGACCATCTCTTTTCTTTGGATGTCTTGTTTGTTTCTTTCTAGGGAAGGGAACTCAGGAGGGTCCTCTGCACTCTCTGTGGAGGGGAGGTGTGTGCAGCTGTGCTGTCCAGGAGGGTGCCCCATAGGAAGAGACAAAGCGTATGCCAGTCATTGGCCATGAGGGGACAGGAGAGGGAGAGAGGGGCTGGCCTCTCCTCATTCCAAATGCACAGAAGCAAACATGTACACACCTAACCCTCACCAAGTTTTAAGCGGTTATGTACTCCACGAATCTTGTGATGGGATTAATCCAAGAGAGTCGGGTGCAAAATTGGGTGACGTAGCCTGAATGTAGCCACCATATCCCAATGCACCATGAAATGGAAGGTTCCAGTCCCACAGAGGCTTTCGTGCCCAAACCTTGGAATCATCCCCTACCGCGGACACTTTGACATTCGTGACTCAGCACAGATGCTCTGTCCTTGAATCCACTCCTCCCAAATGGCAGCAGGTACTGCCCACCCCTCGGAAATTCTGAAGTCCACACTGTGACATGTAAATTGCCTGCCCATTGGCATATGTGGTAAAGCAAAAGTATTCATTTGTTCATTCAACAAGCATTCACTGAGCATCTGGTGTGTGCCTTCCCTCCTTCGCTAAGTCTCTGCCTCCGGCTGGTATGGACGCGTCCTAGAAGGGGGAGAGGAGGGACATCGCAGAGCACAGGGTTCATCTGCTCCGGCCTTCAGTTAGCTCTCTCCCCAGGGGCGCTGGGCAGCAGGCATGTCTCGCCCACTCAGAACTCACTGACCCTTCTCCCGTGAACAGTCCCCGACGACCCACTCGGTATGCTAAGCTCATGGCAGCACCGACCCCATTCCCGGCTGCAGAGACGGAGCCCGCGACTGAGCCAAGTCCGTGGGAGCCTTGCCTACTTTGCTGCAGTGACGGGCGGGGGCACCACCCAGGCAGTGCTGAGACATGATGAAACTTCTGGGAAGGAAGCCATGTGCCTTTGGGATTTAATGAAAGAAAGAACTTTTTTCACTCCTACCCCGAATCCTAGGCTATTAATTTGACAACACAGGGTGCTGGGTCCAACCCTCCCCGACTACTCCAAGGTTTCTCCCCCAGGTGGACTGTAGTGGATAGGTGGGCAGTCCTGCCCAAATCATAAAACCCCCCCACAAAATAGGCCACCCCATCCCTTCAGATGAGGACACCAACCCGGACACACCACCAAATGACCAGGAAGGGTTCTACATCTGTCGGTGGACCCCAATGGCTGTGCTCTGAGCCCTGTTATTTCTGGGACAGAGTACTTTGCGAACCCAGGAAGGCTTGGTGGAAGGGCCAGGACCGGAGTCCGCCTCCTGGGTTCCACTGCTGCCCTTTTCTCACTGCTGCCCAAAAAGGAGGCGGATGGCTCTCTGCACAGTGGGGCTGCCGGCTGGCTCCTTCCAATCCATTAGGCGTGGAGAGGAGCCGTGTGACTCTGCACATGCCGTGCTGTTCTGTGTAAATAGGGCCCATTCGTCAGAAGTGTCACAGACAGGAAGCCAATGAAGTTTCTACAACCAATTTACAATCAGGATCTGCTGTGAAATGCACACGGAAAATGCCTCAACAGATTGAGGGGATGTGACATACACATCATGTATGGCCAAGAGAGTCGGTTAAATCCAGAAGAAGGAGCACAAAGGAGAAAAAGCAGAGAATGCACAAAAGTGAGGGAACAAATGATGAAAAAGCAGGTGGAGTCTAGCTTCACATTTGCTAATGAAAAACAACAGCCTGGCAAATAGAAACAGGATAACAATGTCCCTTTTTTTTTTCTCCATTCTGCAAAGTCAGCAAACCGGGGACACTCTTGCAAATATTCTTCTTTATGCAGAATTTATTACCACTAGGCTAGAAAGTATAAAAATGAAAGCTTTCTATTTAGACAGAAAATAAATTTAACCAAGGGAATAGCAAAGCATGTTTTCTGAGCTGCCAACCTCCCTCAACATTATCCCAAAGATTTACTCCCAAGTGTAAAATTTCCATCTGGGTTCAGCGGTGTGACTTCATTTTTAGAAGCTTTAAAATCGCCTTGTGGGAGAGGAGGAGATTTGCCCATTACCTCATCATCGCCATCCTGAGCGCCCAGGTCCGAGGCATGGCCTTGTACAGGGCAGACTCAACATTCCAATTACTTCAGTGAAGGACTAACAGCATCTTTTGTCCATATATGTTGATGCAAAGGAAAGAAATGTTTAAATGCTAACATAATCCTCATCAATACCATCATCACGCTAGCTGGTATTTAATGAGGACTGGTTTTATGCCAGGTACAAGAGTTATTTCATATAAAGTGAGTACTATTATTTGCCCACTATACAGATGATAGAACCTAGACATACAGAGATCAGCTATCCATTAAGTATCAACTAAGTGATAGACCCAGGAACCCAGCACCACCTTTCTAAGGCCAGATCACCAAGAACTGTAATTTCTGGATTTTCTGTCACTATTCAATAGCATTTACAATCCCTCAGATGGGTTAGGTACACATTTTTGTCTCCGGTGTCTCTGAAACATAAAAAAAAAATCTCTCCTCCTTAGCCCATTCCTGCAATTAATGACCCTCTCAGTCAAGAATGAATCAATCAAACTTTAAGCAGACACACAACACTGATTCTAATAGCTGACTCCACTGAGTGCTAGGTGGATGGCAGCTGGTGCTAATCATTTTGTATGGACCACCTCACTCACTTATCACACTGACCCTATGAAACGTGTATCATTATTATCAACATTTTGCAGGTGAGGAAACCGAGCATAAGCCCAAAGCACCTACCATCAGTAAGTGGGGAGCTGGAAGTATTGCCCTCCATCCTTCCCTGAACCCACCACAACCAGCTTTCTCAGCCTCTGCTCAACTCGCACGGCTCTTGCGCAATGACCCGTGACCTCCCATAGCTCAGTCTCATGTGCTCAGTTGTCTTACTGACGAAATTAGCAGTTTGGGGCACACTGGTCTCTCTCCCATTCTCAAAATGCCTTCTCCCATGGCCTCCCGGGATTCCTCCTTTTCCTAGTCACTAGCCAGTCCTGCTCAGTCTCCTTTGCTGGTCCCTCCTCATCTCCCCAACCAGAATGTTGGGGAACCTGGGTCTCAGTCCTCACCCCTCATCTCTGCTCTCTACTCCCTCCCCTGGGGGTGCCCTCCAGGCCCAGAGTTTCAAGCACCATCAGTAGGCTGACAATCCCCAAATCAGTTTCTCCATCCCAGACTCATCTCCCAAAATCCATAACAGTTTTTCCAACTGATGTCTAATATAACATCTCAAAGTTCACAGCTCCAAAGCAATTCCTGCTACACAACTGGCAAAAATCTCCCCCTCCCACAGTCTCTCCTTGTCAGTGTGCAGCAACCTGTCCTTGGAGTCGCTGGAGATCAACATCTCGGGGTCACCCTTAACTCCCCTCTTTCACATCTCATGCACTGACCATCAGCAAACCATTTACACTCCACTGCAATACAGAATCATGACCGAGCCACTTCTCACTGCTCTGCTGTCCCCCTGCCCCAAGGAGGCAGCACTTCTTACCTGGATCACTGCATAGCCTCCTCACTGGCCTCCTTGCTTCGCTGTCCCTCATGCCCCAAGTCTGTTTTCAGGTGAGCAGCCAGAATGGTGACTTGTTACATTAGCTGCCCCAGTGAACCGTGTCTTCTGATATCCACATGGTGTACAGTCCCACACTGCCGCAGGGCTGGGTGACGTCACTTGGCCAATGTGAGGTGAGCAGGAGCTACATCAGTGTGTGTTCCCAGGAACGCAGCCACCGTTTTGGAAGGAAGTGCAACCAGGTGCAGCCTCCTTGAGGATGGAAGGCCACGTGGGAAGGGAGCGCCAGGTGTCCCATCTAAGCCCAGTCCTCCAGCTCAGTGAGCTCAGCTGAGACCAGTGCGAGAACAAACAGCCCAGTCAATCCACCTGACTGGGAGAAGTAATAACCACTGTTGTTCCGAGCCATGAGCAACAGATCGATGAAACAGGACGCTTTCAAACCAAGCCTGCTCAATTCATTCCTCTGCTCAAAATCCTCTGATGGCTTCCCATCTAACTCAGAGCAAAAACCACAGTCCTAACAATGACCTCCGTACAAGGTCCTGCATCCTCTGCCCTTGGGCCGCCTCTCTGACGTCCCACCACCACCACCTCCTCCATTGCAGCCGCCCAGCCTTGCTGCTCCTCCTCAGGTTCGCCAAGCACGTGCCACTGCCCCCAGCAGGAGGTTCTTTCATATCCCCAGACAGTCCCCCAGCCTCTTTCTTCACTGCCTGCCTATCAGAGCGGTCTCCCTAAATGCCTATGTAAAACAGCCCACTCCTGCCCTGTGGGCACCTACCACCATTTACCTGCTATGGGGTCCCTCAGGGGCATGGCCTTTGCTCCCCCAAATAGAATTCAAGCTCCACAAAGGCAGGCACTTTTTTTGTTCTCTGGGGTGTCTAGTCAAGTATCTCTGCTGTAGCCAGGTACCTAGAACAAGGCCTTAATCATGGTAATAATCACAATACTTGTCGAGGGAAATGAATGGAATTGGAGAGTCTATAGCATCTGTTCTTAACAAGGATCTTACACCAAATCTCTAAGGAAATTGCTCAAAGTGCCGGAGGGGGACCAAGAAGTCTGACACAGGTAATGTGAGCTACTCTCATCTCCAGTCCTGCTTGGCTTCAGACCCGGAGGCCTTCGATTCCCAGGCAGAGCCCCACACAAGCCCTGAGCCAGTCCAGGCCTGGGCAGCAGGACTTGCAGGAACCTTGTGTCCACATTGCCATTGGGATCTAGAAGAGCCTTGCAGCTTAGGCCTGGTGCCTCCTGTGCCAGGCGTGAGTCTCAAGCACACACATGCCTCCCCGTGGCAGAGGGCTGCTGCCCACCCCTAGCCCCATGGGCCTCTTCCGTCTGATGCAGTTTCACTCATCTACTGAATATGCACAGGGGACCTGCCTGCTGTGGCAGCGCTGCACGGGCACCAGGAACACAGCAGTGAACATGAAGCGAATCCTCGTGATACCTACAAGACAATACTTTGTTTACCATTAGCATTTTGGGTGGGGCTACTCACAATTTTGTGGGGCTGCCCCATGCATTATAGGATATCTAAGACCTTTAGCCATTAAAAGTCCAGTCTCTAGGGATAAGCAAACTTCCCTGTCCATTTTCAGTTGCTCTCTAGGATGGCGGAACCACCCCTTAGTGGAAAACCACAGGAACAGGTCACTCAGCTGGGGTCAAAGCTGCACACTGTCACAGGCAGTGTTTACCGGTCCGTCTCTCTGACTTGGCCGTGAGTGCTCCCGGGGATGGTACCATGACCCGGTGATCTCTGCATACGGGCACCCAGCACATGTTCCCCACGGATGTATGTGATACCAGTGAGACCTGAACATGTTCTGCCTAGCTTGTGGGACTTTGCTACATATTCCCCTCTCCCCAGGCTCTGCACCCTGATCCCCATCTTACTCAAAACCCAACAGACCACCCCAAGCCATCTCACCATCTACATGACCTTTATTTGCCCAAGCTTAAACTAAAATGCTCACCAAGTTGGTAGATGAGTGAATGAGTCCTTCTCAGAAGTTCACACGTAGACTGGAGTGCACGTACGACACAGAAATATTCCCAGCTTGGCATGTAGGTGCCATAACTGAGGAACAATGGGATATGTAGGATCAGAAAGGAAATTTCCCCCCAATATTCTGAATCAAAAACCTAGAGTCTTTAAATTACAGCTCATTTTTTTAATGATAAAGTATTAAGAATAGCTTCCAGAATAATTCTTTCAGAGTTATCAGTCATTACTCTCCAGTTCTCCACAAGTAAGTAATCTGAGTCTCGAAGCTTGTGTAGACTCCCTTAATAGAGCTGTGTGCCTCCAAACACAGAAATGTGAGCTGGAGTGGCCGCTCACCAAAGACGAAATGTCAGTTTCACATCACAGTGAGAAAATCATTTTCCCAGAAGTTACACAAGTCAACAAACAACAATATTCAGGCCTCTGGCACTGGCCTTGTCCAAGGAAATAACTCTTGAATTTAAGGAGAGAAACAGCCTGAAGAGATTGGGGTGAAGTCACCTGTCTAGAAATTGACAAGACCGGTGACGAAAATGTCGAAGCTAAGTTCCCTAGCTCTGCAAGGTTAACAGAAATGCCTGTATAGATTGCAAACTGCAGACCACTGGATGCTGTAACTTCTCCAAAAGGAATAAAAAACCTGTCAATTATAAACTAGTGAGCTTGACTTCCATCATAAAAACTGTCAGATGGAAATGAGAAACTTCTTTACAAGCCCAGCATAAAATATGACTTGTCAAATCAGTGTGTCCTGAGCTTGCCGCTGGCAATGAACCCACAGCCCTGGTTTGCCCTGCGTATGCTCCGTACGGCTCCAAGACAGGAGGGTGAGGCCTGCAGAGAGCTGCAGTGGAAAGTACTGGACAATTTTGCTTTCCTTGCATATCTCTCCCAATGAAAGAACCCTCCCGCCACTGCCTTTCTCAGCCCCTGTGGTTCTCTAGGGGCAGCTGTCCTCAGGCACTGTGTATGGGAGGCAGGTAGCCTAGCCAGACCACTTGGTAAACCCCAGCCTCTAGTGACAGCCATGGCTTCAGATCATTTGACTCAAATGCACCCAGTTCAGTCAATCCCGGAACTTAAGCGGGAACTGCAAAAGGGTCTCTCTCGTCTCTTCGGGATTGCTAAACTGATTGGGTGTAATCTGGAGTTTCTGGAAGCCGGTGCAGGGATGGAGGCTGTGTAAGTATAAAGATAACATGGGGAAAGGCAGAGCTGAGTGATGAAATGAGAGAGATTGAGTGCAGCTTCATAATTCCCTGGTCCCGTCCTGTCTGAAGTCGGATCCACGCCTGCTTTGCCATAGCCGGTGAATTCTCCCTTCTTGAGCTCGTTTGATTAACATCCCGCCTCATGTACTTGCTGAATTCCCTGCCCCTGAACAGTGCATCCCCCCAGGCTGGAGACACTGACTCATATCTTCAGGCTCAGCCTCAACCAGTCCAGGGACAAGCCTGTTCTGACTCCGACGAGCAGAGGAGTTAGGAGGCCAGGCAGTCATTCAGAAGCTTCAGTGACTTCAGCTTCCATGTTGCTGGTCCCTCTGTGGCCTCCGTACCAATAACTGCAATTCTGCTTCTTTGTACAACTGAGCTCCCACCCGGTCCCCAGTTGTGGGGTCAGGTCCAGCCTCATTCCCCTGCACTTGACGTGTGCCCTCGGGAAACCTTCCACACAGACAAAACTCAGTCACCTTTGATTCCAAATTGCCTAGAAAGAGCCTGGGATGTAACAAAGGTCCATCAGACGTTTGATAAATGTAATAATGACCTCATGGGTTATTCATAGCGGATGATGTTGTGTCCTGCCCAGAGCTCCTTGACAGCAGATACCCCTGGAGGTGCCTACAGGTTCCAGCCCCCACAGCAGGACGCATCTCCGAGACAATGGTGGATTGAAGCCACCTTTGCTTTGGGCAAGACAACCACTTTGTGCAGTTCACACTCCTGAGCTCGCTGCAGGGTCAGGATGAGGCCAGACTGTCGCTGAATCCAAGTTTTCTTTTCCTTTTTTTCCAGCTTTATTGAGATGTAATTGACATGTAACATAATATTCGTTTAAGGTATATAACATTTGATTTCATATCTTATATGCAAAATGATTACCACCCTAGGGTGAACTAACCCCCCCGTCATGTCACATAATTACCATTTCTTTTCTGTGGTGAGAACATTTAACATTTATCGTCTCAGCAACTTCCCAGTATATAATGCAGTGTTGTTAACTGCAGTCACCGCATTGTACCTTAGCTCCCCAGAACTTACTCATCTTACAGCTGAAAGTTTGTACCCTTTGACCATCTCCAGCCCCTGGCAACCAGCACTCTGCTCTCTTCCTACAAGTTCTTGCAGCCTAGCTTTTTGGTTTTGTTTGCCTTTTAGCCTAGCTGCTTCCCTTGATCCATCTGCTTCCCTCGCTCCCTCCAAGATGGCTCTTCTGAGCAATCCCTCGAGAAATCCCTTGCGTGAGAACTTCTCAGACTTGGCTTCTGGGGAACCGGAACCAAAACACTGTTCAGATGATATTTGTCAAGGCTGTAATCAAACAGAGCAAGGAGAGGCTGCTCACGCTGCGTGGGACAGTTGTCACTGCATGCAGACGCTGAAGTATGCGCAGGATTTCCCAGGTGGAGGCGAGGAGAAGGTGAGACAGTGCAGAAGGAACTCTAAGGAAGGGCCCGGGGGCAGATCGGCAGAGCAGGAGCACCGAGCAGACAGAGGAAACTTCTTAAGGCCCATCTCTTCCGTCGCTACTTCCAATACGCGCCCCACCTGATGGCGAGGCTGCTCAGAAATCGTGAGCAGGTGGGGTCACGGTTCTCCTCCCATGGTGTTCGCGGCTGGGCCCCAGGAGAGGTGGCTGGAGGACCATCTGAATTGGTGCCGGGTCAAATGCATGGGATGGAAAGGATGACAAAGCTTCATCCTCAGAGAAAAAGGAAGGAAAACCATTCCCCCATGTATTCGTATTCACTGGAATACTCCCCGGGAGAAGGAATTTCCGATGCCAATCCTGGAAGGGGAGATTGAGGAGTAAAGGCCTTTTAATGGGCCTAGGGAAGTAGGGATGCAGTAACAGCAGAGCAGTGGAAAGGGAGGCACCCTGTACACATTTTGGAAAACAGTCAAAAATCTTATTTATTACTCCAGACAGTTGCGGGGCTTGTATTATCCAGAGGCCGAGCGAAGCAGCAAGCCCTCAGCCCGTGCATTTCCCCCGTAACACAGCCCAAAAGGACATTGCTGGGAAGGTAAGTTGGTTTTATTCTCTGTATAAGTAAGAAGCATAGACGATGCGGGTGAAGGGGTACAGCTCTGGGAGAAGAGTAACTGCAGGGAATAGGCCTATGGTAGAGTGAGAGTCCAACAGCCTGTCCCCAAAGGATAAACTCACACACGTCCGAGAGGAGAAGGGACTACGCAGACCCTACACTCTGCTTCCCGGGAGCTGAAACCTCCACGTGGCCCCAGTAAGCAGAAGGAGATGCTCCACTGAGGCAAACTATCCAGTGACCAAAACTCAAAAATGCCTGAGTTTTTGAGAGCAGAGAGCGAACACCTGGCTGCAAAGAGAAGGCTCCTCTAGAGAAGCTGTGGTCATTTTTTATTCAATTTGGTATCTTCTCAGTGTCCGTGGCAGTAAAGTTCGTGTTTGATGAATACTAGTTTGATTAAGCTTAATGTATCTTCTGCATGCATTTAACCTTGTTAAGCTTCAGGTTTCTTATCTGTACAATGGGACCAATAATAGCCACTTCATAGGCTTCATAGGCTTGTGCTAAATAAGATGAGTCACGGGAGTTTTCTCTGTAAACCCGCAGGAGCCTCGCAAACATATTCACCTTCTGAAAGCCACAGCCCCAAAATGTCAGCTTGTTAATTATTTTTTATTGGTTGAAAATGAAAGGAAGGTCAAAACAGTGACTTAAGTATACTGCCAAGAACATGAGAGATAGTAAAAAACAAAAACAAAAACCTGTTTACCACGAGAAAAAGCATTAACCTATGGCCATATCTTTTTATTGTCTGCTTTCCATGTTCTATTCCAGGTTTGGGATAGTTTTCTGAGAAGCAGATGGATGTTGGTAGATATGTGACCTGCCCACAATTATACAGCTTTATGGTGCTTTAAATCATCCCAAAGATAAAAATCAAAAACAAGTTTCGGAGCTGTCAAAACTAGTCTAATTACAGCAGCAGATGTGCTGGTCGGCAATGTTATCTCTGCAGTGAGGTGGCTCAGGCTGTGCTGGCTGCAGGGCATGCTGGGATCTTGCTGCTCAGATGGGTGGAAAGAAGGATAAAGAGGGTGTTCAGGGGTTCAAAATGCAGCAGTTAGGAGCGCAGGGGATTCAGGACCATAGTGGGCCTGACTATAAGGCTCAAGGAAGTCCAAGCTGGTGGGGCAGCAGGTGGGAGACAATAGGCAGTTCACCGCATAGGAGACCCTGGCCAGGGGTTGGTAGCACTAATTGCAATTCGGGATCAGGAGTGTCTGCCTGAAAACAGAGGCAGGAGGCAGTCTCGGTGGCCAAGAAACAGGCTAGTACAGAAGACAAAAACAGAAGCAGAGCATTGACGTAATTATAACAACCTAACCAGGCACTGACCCTCTACTCTGGGCCACTCAGGCATTGTTTCATTGTTCAACACTCTCAAACGCAAACAGCCTTTTACATGGTCCATATCCTGGCCCCTGCCCACCTCTCTTACCTGCTGAAAGTGCATTCATGGAATATCACCATGTACCAGGCACACTGCTAAGAATTTTACAAAATTAGCTCACGAGCCACATGAATACACAAGTGGCCCCCAGAAGCCATGTTTTACCACCTGGCCTGACCTTCCTGGCAACAGATTATGGGAGTGAATACTTTCTTCAAAACAGGCTAATAATGCTTTTCCCGGGAATTTGGATCTCGGTTTGCTAATTTTGCCTCATTCTGCCTGGTTTCTTGAACTAAGGAGTTGTTTGTGGCCTTGAGAACCGAGAAGCAGGTAAAAACCACAGTGAGAATTATTCAGCAAACAAGCAGAGATGAAAGTGGAAAACCTTTTTGATTTCTTGCAGTTCCATCCCTGGCTTGGGCTCATACTAGAGGCCCAGCTATATCCCTCCTTTGGAACCCATTACATGTCCCTGAAACTTAATGGCAAATATTCCTATTTGTTTCAACTATGTAAGTACGTCTCTTTTTCTAATTCATGTTTCTCAACCCAGAACACCCAGATGGTAAGCAGAGATTCAAAGCAGTCTCTCAGCCAGAAAGGAGGCTGGGCTCTTACCCACCACACAGTTTAACTTCGTCCACCCCCTCCCTGGTCCTCTCCCTGCACACCTTCTCTTTATGCTCCACACAAACCTAATGACTGGCAATTAACTGAACCCTCACCATGGCCTATTACCTACCTGCCATTGTAAATAAATGCCGATCCCTTTACCTAAACTTGCTTCCCTTCTTGGACAGGTAAACTTGTATTCATCACACGAGCCTCGAAAGCATTTCCAAGGTTCAAACCTGAGAGGTCCCCCCGCCCGTGTATCTGGCTTTCCCGGTATGCCAGGCTGCTGCCAGGTTGCTGTGTCCCCCTGCTGTGCACACAGCACGCTGCCAACCTGTGAGTCTCCCCGACCATACTGGTGGCGGGGACCACGTCTTTATCTCCACTGTCTGGCAGAGTGCCTAACATTTAGCAGGAACACAAGCAAAATTATCATTTTTTGCTTACACATTTCTTCCAGTAGCATAAAAGGTTGCTGAAACCTGGCACAGCGGGGAAAATCCCGACTGGAAATCAGAAGACACAAACTATGTTTATTTGGATAAATCTCATACTATCGTGGGATAATGGGATTGGCAAAAACTTCAGAGATCAGCTAAATACATAGTCTTTGCTGCTGGCTGAATTGCCCCCACCTGGTCTGCCTGCAGCTTTTTGGCCCAATTACAGACCACTCTCCACATTTCTAGAAGATGCAAATAGATTATGACTTCAACTGAAACCCCTTCAATAGCCTTCCACTGCACCCAGAAACAAATCCAAATGTTCTACCATCATTCAGCCTAAGTGCATCCCTCTCTCTCACCATCTTCTACCATAGCCTCTTGCTGTTTCAGAAACACTTGCCATCCTCCCACTTCGAGTTGCCAAGCTTGTACCAACCTTAGGGCCACTGAATGTTTATTCCCCTCAACCCACATTTTCAAATGACTGAATCTCTAACAGCATCTCTTGAAAAGGTCAGCCCTCTTGCTTCTGTCTAAAGCAGCCTGCCACCTTCGCTGGCACTTCCTAGAGAAGCCCCCTCTCCTACTGGTTTCACACTTACCAGCATGTCATTATTTTGATGACCTACTGGTTGGCATTTACACCCTCTATCTCCTTTCTAGAACATAAACTCTTGGATGACAGAGACCACGTCTGTCTTGCTCACTGCTGTACTCTAGGCCCTCTGAGGGTGCCTCGCATATATAGGAGACTCTCACAAAATGTGCCTAGAGTCACTGAATAAATACGAGTTCAAATGTTGGCTTCCTTTACTCTTCGAAATACCTTGGGGGGAATAATCATTCCTTTTTTCTAAGCCTCAGTTTTCTCATTTGTAAAAATTAAGAACCCTAGAAAACAATCCCATCTAACTTCAAAATGGTATGGTTCCATGACCACGGGCCTTTGGTGGGTATTAGAATGAGGAAATTTGCCCTTGAGCAACTCTTTAATGGAAAATCTTTATGGCACATGTCTGATGTTGAGGTTGATCAGCACAAGCTCAGTTGAGTATATTTACTCTGAGTAGAAATGAAACCCAATCATTGACTTTATAATCATCTCAGGGGCCCTTGGAGCATCCATCCTGTCCATTTTATAGCCTGGAAATGCATCATAAAATTCATGTTCCCATATGATCTTCCCTTGCATTTATCTCTGTCCTCCAAGCTCTGTGGAGAGGGGGTGTCTGGGTTTATCTGACATTAATGGCAGCCTCAGCTCTCGGTCCCATGGCCCTGGCTCAGCAGCCCTCTGAAGTGCAGAGGATTAAGGTTCCAGCCCAAATGGACCACCGTTTATCCTCTGCCCTCCTTCCCAAGTAAGCAATTAGACCTTCAGAGAAAACGGTTGTCAGAGTCACATTCACCCAGCATTTAGCAGAGACAGTATTTAAAAGATTTATGGGCCAGAGCCAAGACTGCTTCTCCCCTTACCAAAGATAGCTCTTCATGTAATTTTCTTAACCTCTTTACACCTAGTTCAGCTAATTCTATATTGCTTTAGTTATTTAAAAATAAGTTAGTTAGTTAAAAGTAAATTATTTTTTTTCCTGTAACATTTTGAACTTATTTCTTCACTGTCTTCTTGACCCCACTGTTACCATTGAGATGTTCAATGCTGACGTGATTTGCGTTCCATAGTGGGCGATCTGTTTTCTCTCAAAGAAACTTTGCAAGGAGGGGAGTTTGGAGCTTAAGGACCCAGACTGCCGAGCAAGAGACTGCTGGCTCCAGGGGCTACCAGGTCCCGACTGGAGATCTTGGGCAAGTTCATTAAACTCTCCGACCTTCAGTTTCCTCAGGTACAGATGGGACGATATGTCCCCACATCTTGGAGTAGGTATATGGGAAAATAAACCCTACGTGTGAAATGCTTAGGGCAGAACCTGCCAGGGAGCAATACTAGATAACTGTTTCTGTCATGGATGTGTTTTCTCTTTTCTTTGATAGACTGAAATTTTTCTCTAACATGCAAAGGTGTCTGTTTTTCTTTATCCACCCTGTCTTGTACTCTATGAAGTCTTTCAATCAAGATCCTTCATCATATTTTAATTCTGGAAAATTCTAAGGCATTATTTCTTCAACTATCCTCAACCCTTCATTTATTTTTGCCTTTGCTTCTGGGACTTCGAGTTTAAGATTATTGGCATTTCCTCAACTCTTACTCCTTCCTAATGCCTTCTGGGAGAATCCCTCAAGCTGACCTCCCAGCTCTTTTGTGCCTCAACTATGGGCATTCCACCATGTAGCCCAACTACTGTGTTCTTTCTGTCTTTCTTAATTTATTTATTTTTGGTGCACCATTCCCAGAGGTACCACAATACCAGGTCGATGTGTGGAATGGACAGAGCAAGCCCTATTCCATCTCCCTGCTCCAAAAATCCATTTACTATATTGTCCTCGGACAGAGGACATATCAGATTCTAAACTGATAAGGACAGATGCTACACTTGACCTTAGCCAGAAGGCCGAGAAGTGATATGTGTTCTTTCTTTCAACATCATGTTTTTCTTACCATGCGTTTCAATGTGATCATGTTTTATTAACTTGTTGTTCTTGCTTCCTATTACCTATATCCTCTCTTATTTCTGTGGGAAAAATTATTAGGATTATTGTAAATACATGACCTGTCTAGGCCATTAATTTTTATTTGTACAGTATACCTGAATCTCATCTGAATCTCATATTCTTGCCTTTCTTTTATAGTGGCTGTGTGTCCCTCAGATGTGTGGCTAGTTTTCCCCAGGACATTGTTTCCCCCAGGAGAGTAGCAGATACTAGTTCCAGCTGCTCTCAGTGAGGGTGTATAAAATGAGGTGCCACCGCCCACAGTAACAGATAACTGCACAATTCCAGTGTGTTTTGCATTACAGAATTTTGTTTTTCAACACTTATTGTTGCGCCCAGCTGTTGCATTCCCAGATGACAGATCGCCCTTCTTGAAGACTAAGATTTCCAGACCCTCAGAAGTTGAGTTTTGGAGATGGAAAGCATAAACTCCGCAGTGCACGCAGTAGTACCACTCTCAAGTTCACCTTGGTTTCTGGATCCAAATATTCCAGCTATGGAAATGACAGGACCACATCATTATCTCTAATTCAACAAATACACACTTCATTCTATAATACAGAACCTCAGCTTTTCAAGGTGCTGTCTCCTCCATGTAAACACACCTTTCAGGAAGCCATTCCACATTTCAATTAGGTCAGACACTTCTGAGTGACAAAAGCTGTTATGACGCCTCATCATTCCATGGGCAGGAGCCCACTGTTGCCCTTGCTTTGCTGTGAAATATATTCTTCAGAAATAATGCTGTGCAGAATGGCATGATTGTGAATAAGGCATTGATACTCAGAATATCTTCCTACTTCAGTGAGGGTGGACCTTTGACCTCTTTGTAATGGCAGAGGTCCAGTGTAGTCAGCAAACCACTTGGCAGCTGGCTGGTCCACAGGGAATGGTGCGATACCAGGGACGTCTGGCTGCTCACTGCTTTCGGGAAGCCGGGCACTTAGCAGTAGCGTTAGCCCCATCACTCTTGGTAATACTGGGTCGCCATTAAGCCTAAATTCTAACCACCGGACCAGTTAGCGGTTACAGCCAACTCCAGCTGCATGAGCTAATCCATTAAATCCTCAGCATTAGTAAATGTACCATATCAATTAGTGCAGCCTGACAGAGTGTTATAATCTGCCTTCCTTGGTCTAACAACCTTAAATCCACTCCCACACACAGTCCCCCAGATTTCCAATGTATGTTGGCAATGTCTCAGAAGTCACCGTGTGTGAGCTCCCGCCTCCTGTGCCGTGCTTACCTCTTCCCTGCCAGCATGATCTAACCTGATTTGTGTCCACTACAGTAAGGAATGGCTGTGGTGGGTTTAGAGAATTAGCATCTGCCCCAGGTGAGGTTATCTCAGGATTTTCAAGCAAAGGAAGGCTAACGTCCCCGGACACCAGAGAGCAAGCTACTTCTGGCAAGAGATCAGGTTCTCTAGGATTTGGGTGTGTCCCCCTTCTTTCCCAATCACCTTTCACATGAGAAACTTGATCAATGGGCTCAAAGTCCTGGTAGGGCTGAGAAACTGTTGGAGTTGGGACAATATTGTACAAGTAGAATGACGTGGGGTGGAGGCAGAAGAAAATCCAGAGCTGGTTGCATCCAGTTCCAGATCCACAGAGAGAATGGCCACCTCGGGCTGTACGCCCCCCTCCCCAGGCCCACCAGCGGGGAGAAAGAGCCGGCAGCGCTGCCACCTGCTACAATGTGGCTCCCGTTTGGTCCAGGTTCTTCCTCATCTTTTCTTGCTTTATGACCTCAGGCAAATCATTTAACTTTTATGCCTCAGAAGTAAAATACAGAAAATAATAGGATTTACCCCAAAGGGCTATGGGATTAAATCAGTTTGTATAGGTAACACACTAAAAAGTGTTAGCTAAATTACACACATGTGGCTTATCCACCTGTAACTATTTTGTGGAGATTATGAGGAAACTGTTCCCATCAAACAAGGGAGAGTATTTTCAAGAAATTTTCAACAAATTGTGGGAAAGGAAGTATCCATAAAGTCCAGCTTACCAATGAAGAAAGAGAATCCAAGAGACTTACTGGCAATGTGGAAAGGGTGTAGCTGGGATTCAGGTCTGGGATTCTTTCTGTAACACCAGGTGGCCAGTTGGATAAATTCTATTTCTTCCTATTTCATTTATACAGCAGTTAGTATAGTCCAAACCCCAAAGCGCATGGGCAATGCTAAAAGTCTATATCAACTATTTATGAACAATCTCACTGGTCAAAACCCTCAGAAAAGTATTTACCTCCCCAAACTTGAATTTGAATTATTGGATTGCATATAAAAGCAAGTCACTGAGCTTGTGAATGAAGCAGGCCACCCGCTCCTCATCCATGCTTTCGTGTTGTTTTTCATGTTCCCTTGACCTTGGTAATGCTCAGAAAACAGTAACAGCTTTGTTATTGCAAGGACTCTGCAAAGGAAGTCAATGGTCGAAGGAATGGAGACATATGAGAAGGTGGACAGATCCTGTCCACAGCCCTGTGCTGACTAACAATGCCCAGAAGCATCCCGGTCAGAGCAGAGGGTGCCTCCAAGACTCAGGGCACAACTGCTCCACCCTAGAGCAAAGCTGATCCACGGAGCTGACGGATAACACATGGACAGAGCTGAAACCCCACATGCATAGATGGACTCTCAACTTTAAATCTTCCAGACCAAGACTTTACAGTAAGACTGACTTGAGTTCAGATCACCATTCTGCCACCTTATTAATTTTATGGCCAGGTAATATAACTGCACTATGCCTCTGTTTCATCATTATAAAGTAGGGCCTGCTCTGAGCATCATAAATCAAGCACCTACCACAGGCCAGCTGCTGTTCGGATGAGCCATTCATGGCCCCTAGTCTCCAGGGGTTCACACTGGCAGAGACAGAAGCAGACATACAATTACAGTAAGGCGACAGGGCTTGGTAGAGATAGACATGGCTGCTGCATGCGCATGGAGGTCATGGATAGCTTCTTTGTAATCCTGCATTGCAATGTCTTTTCACATTGATCTCTCATCCTGAAATCAATTGCTAACTCAAGCTTTCAGTAGTCACAGTGCAATACTATTAGAGCATCTATTTTAGGGATACATGATCAGCCAGAATCCCATCCACATGCCCTACTTTCATGTATCCCACAGAGGGCCCTGGCCAGCAGTCAAAGTACTGGGGTCCCTTTCCCTCTGCTTTCCAAGACACTCTTCTGACCTTAGCTTCTGTCATAAACAGCATGACCAAAGTGCGTTGGAGCCTGAGGCATCCTGGGAGCTTCTAGCCTGTGTCCATGGAGAGTTAGGGGATACAGGGAGCTGGCAGGACCAGATCAAGGGAGACTGTGCCAGGTGTGGAAATAGTCTCATGGTGGATGGTCATTGACAAGGGCCATCGAGAGCATTTAAGGAATCTCAAGGAGTGGGAAGTCGGTTATGGCCTAGGATGTGCTGTGTCTGGGGACACACCGGGCAGCAAGCTGAATGCTGCAGGGTCACAGTGACTCCGGGCCTGTCCCTGCCCTTAAGCAGTGGCCAGTCCAGAACTGCGGAAAGAAAATGCATGCTTTGCAATGATCTGAGCCATGGTGTTGATATCTACAGGCATGGCAGGGGCACAGAGCATAGAGAAGTCATTTCTGCACATGTGGGGGAAAGGGGTAGGGCTTGCATGCAGAGCCGCCCCCTGGCAAAAACTCCCTCTCACCTGTTCAGACCTATTTGGTGCAGTGACTCAGCACATTGCTCTCACTGTCAGGTGGCTGAGTAGTTCAATCCCACCATTCTCCCAAATACACTCGGGGAGAAACCCTTTACTCTGTGACACCATTAACTCTGGTAGAACCAATGTTCCAAGGGAAAACCTTGGAAGAACACGACTTTTTTGGCATCTCCACGCAAGTCAGCTCTAGATAAACATGAACTGGTATTGATCACTAATGACTTCAACTAATCAAGCACGGATTAACTGAGGAGGAGCCACTTTAAAGAAAAATACCAAATTCACATGGGCTGTGCTTTATTTCCCTTAGGTTGTGCACGTGAGGATCTCCCTGCTTACAGAGGTTTCCCTCGACCCCCTTCCCAGTCCGTGGTCCATCACCCCAAACGTCCTACAGGAGCACCGATTCCTCCAGTGGTTACATGCTCAACCCGCAAGGAAGTTTCTCTGTGATGCTCTGCACGTGGTACTGAAATAATGAGACCATCCCCTCCAGGGGGACGTAGGCCCTCCTGGTCTTCAGGTGGTGTTCTCCAAGTGCAACTTAGAGGAGAACGAGGACCACATTAAGGGCCTCGGACAGCCCCTGACACAGAACGTGCCGCCTATCCTGGAACCGCTGTCTCTTCTCACTCCACTCCATTCTCCTTACTATCATCAGTGTGATTTCTTCTGCAGCATTATCCTATCCGGAGCCTCCTCTGACTAAGGTCCTTTCCATCTCTTCTCCGCCTTCAGGTAAGGCTCCTACTCCCCGCCAGCCCCTCACAGCCTGGCCTCTCTCCGCTCCCCACCAGCACCCTTGCTCCAGTCTCGGGAAGGTTCGCGGTGGTTGGTTCTCTGCAATAGCCGCATCCTTGCACGCACCGTGCTCCTGGCCCAGCCCTTCCCAGCCACTCTCCCCACCTTCTCCCCTCAGAGCTCAGCTGAGGGGTTGGCCCTCCACCCAGCCTGCCCAGGGCCCCCTCCTCTGGGCCCCCACAATGCTGCGCATGCCCCAGCTCATCCGGAGGCTTGCTGTGCCCCGGCCCTGTCCCACCTGTGTCCTCCAGGATGGTGCAAGCTCCTCCAGGGTACCCCGTCCTCCTGCTCCAGCCGACGCGCACCAGTGCTGCCTGGGCTCCCCTGCACGTGCTTAGGAAGTCAGGTCATGCTGACGTGTGGACAGAGGTGGGATCGATCCGTGACAATGGTTGGTGCCTTTCTCCAAGTTGAAAGATCATAAGATATTTTAATCTAAAAATGAAAAGATGTCTGGCGAGCAGGAAAGCACACTCAGACTTGAGGTAGAGGAAATCTGGGAATCATGGGTTAAATCTGGATTCAGATCCTGGTTGTGTCACCTGCTCTCTGGGAGACCTTTGACCTATTATTGAGCTTTTGAGAGGCAGATATACCTAGATCAAGGCCCCTCATGGATCATTTAAAAACAGAATGATCCAGAAACATGACCAGGAAAAGGACAATAGGAATGCTTAAATCATCTTTGTCTCCCCGATTATTGTAGCAAGTACAGGGCCCCAGGACATATTTGTTGAATGAATTCATGATTAAATTAACGAACGAACAAAACCGGATTCCTCTAAGCCTGGAGATAAACTTCCAAAGGCAAGATTTGAATGGTCCCTTGGTCTTGGGGAGAGAGCCCCCAAGGGCATGACATCTGAGTTGGCATCAATTTAACCTTTCCCAGGAGAAGCAGAAAAAAACTACTAAAGGAGCCCAGATTCTGCTGTCCTGACACATCTGTTTGCAGACCCAGGACCAGCTGAAGATCTTGCTGCCCGGTGCTCAGATTGCCGGCGGAGACTGCCGGGAATGGACCTTGGTATTAGCGTTTTAATAAAAGTGGAATCAAGCCGGATGACACCCTCCAAGCCTTGCAGCCAGGGAAGAGCTGACAGCCAGTCATCCTGCGGGGTCTGAAGGTCCACCAGGAGACTGGGGCAGTAACGCTGACCTGGGTCGTGGGAGCCGCACACTGACGTCCAGGCAGCCATTCGAGAATGCTCCATGCAAACACGAGCACTGCGCATGGAGATAACCCTGGGGTCCTCGGAAGAAGCTGAACCCACTTGGCTAAACTGGTGGGTGTGATCCGAGAGAAGCCAGGAAGCTCCAGTTAGAGGGCACTGGGCTGGAACCCCAGCTCGCCTCCTTGACTAAGTGAGGGATGACAGCAAGTTACTTAACCCCTCTGGGGCTTAGTTTCCTTGTGAAATGGCAATAACAAAATATCCATCTCATAGGACTGTTGTGAAACATGAGTTAAATAGGATCCACGGAGAGCGGAAGCCCAGCTGCCAGCCCGCCAGCTGATCCCTGCAAGGGAGAGCCAGCACAGCCCAGAGTAAGGCCCGCACACAGCGTGGCTCCGGGCACCCCGCCCGTGGCACAAGCCTGGGTATTTTCACAGCAGGCTCCGGCCCTGGAAACCAGCGGCTCCTGTCTGCCACGTCAGAGCAGAGGGTGTGAAAGAACTGTCCTGAGAACTGGTGGGGCCGCTCAGAGACAACCCAAGGGAGGGAGGCGGAGTGGGCCAAATGTCAGGGACATATTCCTGATGTGAGCTCGGCGAAGTGAAGCTGGGAGAGGCTAACGTGCCATCAGGAAGAGGTCAGGCCAAAGCAGGGCCCCCTCCGAGACGTTCCGAAGTTCACGTGATTGGGGATGGGAACCAGTCACGTTTGGGGATAATGGGGCTATTGTGAGGTCATCTATGAAGCAGAATCACGGTTGCTCCACATCTGATCCCTACCTAATGCTCTGTGGGCCATTCATTGATTTTTTGTTTTAAGGCATATGAAGCACACAAAGGTGTCTGGAACACACCATGCAATCAGCAAAGGTTCCCTGAGCTGAATTGTAATAGAAATGTATAATTTTATTGCCTCAGGGATGTCATTCGAAAGGGCTTTGGGAACACTTTTGTGTAATTAGCCAAAGCGATGAGGTATCTACGGAAACAATGGCCCATTACGGCTGAAGAGACAGTCACTTCTTGAATGGACGCTTCAAAGCCGTTTCACAACTATTTCCTGATTCAATCATCTCATACTAACTTAATGAATTAGGTAAAACAGGAATTATTAAGCACGTTACCCGGAGGAGGAAACTGAAGCATGTGCGAGATGAATGTCCAAGGTCACCTAGCTGACGAATGACCGAATCCACTGTGCTGTCTCATGGGCACCCGCTTTGATAATGACACAGGTGAAATGCTTTAAACTTGTTCCTTGGGCCGAGCTTGGGGCAGGTACTCCAAGTCCTGGGTATGTCTTCGTTCAGCCTGCTGAAACAAAATCTCGTCATCCGGGTGATTGTAAACAACAGGCATGTGTTTCTCACAGTCCAAGATCAAGGCACGGGCAGATTCCGTGTCTGGGGAGAGCTTGCTCCATGGTTCATAGGCAGCTGTCTTCTTTCTGTGTCCTGACATGGTGGAAGGGGCCAGGGTGTTATTTGGGGTGTCTTTTGTAAGGGCACCAACCCCACTGATGAGGGCTCCACCCTCATGACCTACCCATCTCCGGAAGGCCCCGCCTCCTAACACCATCACATTAGGAGTCTGGATTTCAACAAATGAGTTTGGGAGGCCACAGACATTCAGTCCAAAGAAGTATCCATATGATCCCACACTGACTCCAGGAGTAGACATTATTAATCCCACTTTACAGATGAGGAAACTGAGTCTCAAAGAGTTCAGTAACCTGCCCAAGGTCACCGTGCTGGCAGGTGGCAGACCCAGGGCTGGAGCAATCCAAAAGCCTTTGCAGGCTGAGGGGCAGAAGAGTGGCTCACAGCCTAATCTAACCTGTTTTAGGGCTGTGCATGCAGCTGGACAAATTAGCGAATGAATAGATGGCTCTGCTTCTGCAGAGAACGGGGCCGTCAGATCACTCGTGCCATATTCAATAATGACACAAGTAATGAATGAGCCCAGTTCCCAAAGCCAGGAGTTAGAAGCAAATAGAAATGTCATTGTCCCTGGCCCAGAGGGGGGTGAGGGGAAGTCATTTCCCCAAGCACTAGATTCAGTTTTCCCTTCCTTCACTTATTTGATGTTCAGAAAATCACATCCTTTTCTTAAAAACTGCCTGGGGGAATAAATGCAATTAATTTCTTGATTAAAGTAATTAAACCAAGTGTCATCTTCAGTAAAAACATGATAAAAAGGAAAATGCAGAATATAAATAGGATCAGCAGTGTTCTCACGTGCCATCTGAAGAGGCCACATGGAGGAAGCAGGTCCTGAAGAAAGGCCAGACAGGGCCCGGGCCAGAGGTCCAAAGAGCTGGGCAGTAGGAGGCAGTGGCTGCGGAGGGGAGAGGACGGGAGCTCTGCAGGCTGAAGGCCCAGCTGCACCCATACTAACCATCACGTGCACAAGCCGTTCAACCCTCCACCCACCCCGCCTACCTGCCTGTCTTTTCCCCTTTCTTTGCTCTTTTCTCCCCCATCTTTCAACAAATATTTGTTGATTACTGTATAGTCCTCTAACGTGCCGAGGGTGCACCATGCTCACTCTACCTCAGGGCAAGATCCTGGTAGAAATGGAGACAGAGAGGTGAGCAACAAATTCTATACCAAAATGGGGAGGTACAGAGCAGTGATAGTGACCGATGAACACAGAAGTACATCTCTGAGTTCAGGGAGGAAAGAAGTCCCATCACAGTGTACACATGGAACGTCTGATCAAGGCAGTGAGGTCAGGGTGCAGGGAAAGTGGGGGAGTGGGGAGGGTTCTATGAACAAGTACAACTAAGCAGAGACCTGAGACACTGCAGGAGTTACACTGAGTGAGAGCAAGAAGGAGCATTCCAGGCAGCAGGCACAGCACACACAAAGGCCCTGTGGTAGGGGAGCATGGTGCACCCGTGATGCATTAGAGGAATTTAAAGGAGTCCAGAGTGTCTGATGCCTAGAATGTGAGTGGGACAAGGTACACGATGAGGCTAGAGAGGCGGGCAGGGCTGACAGCAGACAGGATGCCATTGGGCACATCAATAATGTGAGCTTTTATCCTAATACTAGGATACAGCTAAAACTCCCAACTCCAAAATGGTAGAAGGGCTGCAGAAACAGGCAGGTATGCACAAGAGAGCAGAGAAAGACACCTCCACTGCAGATCTTAGGAAAAGCCAGCAAAAATATACTTCCTGAGGTCAAGGGACACATACCAGCCTATCACAACTAAGGTGGTCATGGCAGGGGGCACGGGCTGGTGGCAGGAATTCCCTGCATTGGGTTTGATTTTAAGAAGCTGGCAACATAAACCTGAACAAGAGGCACAAAGAACACATAGTTGCAGGAAGCCCTCTGCCTGTAAAGCAGCAACGTAAAAGAAGAGAGAGCGTCACTCTGGATACACTCAGGCTGGGATGATAAGGGACCCACTGACCCCATTTGGGGCTGGGTTGAGGGTAAAGGAAGAAATACGAGGCACAGGAACTGAGTACTGACATGAGAATGGTTTTTACATTCAAATATGGAGTCCAGAGTGGGCAGGGAAGGATAGAAAGCCAGCAGTGGTGTGAGAGCCCAGAAGGAAATGAATTGTCCCTTTATGGGGCTGAGAGCAGGTGCTTGGGGTTGAATGCAAGACTGAGGGGAACAGGAGGTTGTGTGGAAAGTGAGGTGCAGGGCAGGGACGTGACTTTGCAAAGTCTGCAGCTGCAGCGTAAGGGCCGAGCAGGCTCAACACTCCGGGCTCCCAGTTAGAGCGGCTCTGGCCGGTAGTGTCCCCTCTGCCCCTCCACGTTCTTCTCCAAGCCTGCTTCGTCATCTGTAAAATGGACCATAAAACTCTTTATGGGAAATTGAAAAGTTTTATTCTTATTAAAAGAGAGAAGAGCAGGAAAGAACCAACAAAATTGATGAAATGGGAAGAGGCTGGGACCAAGCAGGTCTAGTAAAACCCTGAGGGGATGGAGTGGCTGGCAGGAATTTTTAAAACTCACAATACATACTCCCCCGCTAAAGGGTTTTGCTCCTGGAATACAAGGGTCCTCAAAGTTTGTTCAGTATCAGAATCACCTGGAGAATTTGGTTAAATTCCGAAGTCCTGCCAAATTGCATCCTTCTTCGCTGAGCCCAGGTTCTGTGTTCCTTGCCACCCCTCTCAGAGCTTCAGGCACCCACCAACATTTGACACCTGCTATAACATCAACTCGTGCCCCAGCTCGTCCCTCCAGAGCCCATGCATGCTTTCTGTTTTGTGGTGGAAGCCAAAAGGGGCCAAGCTGTATATTACGGCTGATGTGGTGACAGGTGCACTCAACACTCCGGGCCTCTGGGGCTGGAGGCGGAAACCCCACAGCTGGAATCCAAAGGCCCTTAGATTTCCACTGTTCATGGTTTGGAAACAAGTTTGCCTGGGCCTTGAGGGGCAGGAAGCCTCCTGTCTGATGGCTAATTACACATTGCAAAATGCCCGACAAATGGTAGGTGCTCAGGCAACACTAGGCCCTCGTCCGTCTGCTAGTGTACAAGCTGTTCCAAGTGATGATGCACGTTATCAAAAATACCAGCCCACCAAATTGGGTCTCTAAGGCGCAGTATGCTGTCCTCCACAGCCAAACGGAAAAACCCAGGAGAATGAAGAATTGAGATGAGGACCTGGACGGGGAGGAACCAGTCAGACCTGAAATCATATCAATTTCTTCACCCTAATTCAGCTCTGTGAATGTATGGCTCAAAGACCTTCAACACTGCCAAACGGGATGTGTCTGCTTGTTAGTCGGGGTCACTGTACAAAGTGGCCCCCCACACCCCGCATGACTCATGCAGCCTTCACGCTCTGCAGGGCGGCGAACTGTCTCCGCACTGGAGCCCTGAAGCTCCCTGGGAATGCTTGGGGCAGATGATCCGGTTCGACTCCCAACTTACCCATTTATTCCTCAGTACCTTTAATGGGCCACTGGCCTCCAGTTTCCTCCCTGCAAATAAGGTAGTCATAGCAATTTCTATGCAACTGTATATGCCTATGAGGACTGTCTGGGAGGTATGCACAATTACCTGTGCAATTGATAGAGCAACATATGATGCATATACTGGTTTGGATAAGCAGCCTTAAACCTCATGGGCATGGCAGGTCCCTAATTACTGCTGTAGTGCCTGAGCTAATATGGCCAGAGAGAGGGCAGGGCTGGAGTTGCCCTGCACGCCGAGGTCTAACCCCGTTCGGCTGTGAAGGGGGGGTAAGCAGCCCCTGCTGCCGCCAGCAGCCCTCAGTGTGCCCCAGGGAGAGCCGCTGCTTGCAGGTGACAGATGAAAAGGAAGGGCCCCAGGCCCCTTATGGCATTGCTGAACAGCTCTGTGGACTGACCCTGATGCTCCCCTACCTGGGGGCCCCACTAATGAAAACCTACACGCCCTGATGAGCACGCCAGTCTGAGCCCTATTCTGTTCCCTTCCTCCCAGAGCACCTTCACTGACACAAGACAAAGGGCTTTGGGCACAAAAGCCTTGAAAATATAGTTCTTTCTCTGCTTATAATTTCAATTTGAGACTGCCCCACCCAAAAAATAACTGCAGCTATCTTAACATCAAATTCAGCAATTCATAATGGCCATCTGGTACCTGCAGCCCACAGGATATCCGCAGGGGAGAGGGTCCAGGAAGCACCCCCGACACACAGGGCATGGCTCTGCTCTGGGAATAATAGGAGGAATAGGAAATGTGGTTTTTTTTTAAGGTATGGGAATCAAAAGATTTTGCAGCAAGTATTGGGACAAGACAGTGCAGGTAAGGACGGTCTGTGAGTCAGAGCTCATAGTCTCACCCTTCCCTGCCATTCCCCTGCCGAGCGGCCTCTGACAAAGCAGTCAGCCTTCCTGACTCTGTCCTCGTCTGCACAGTGGGGGTGATGATAGTATCTCAAGTAGGGCGGATGCCAGGATTAAATGAGATCCTCTCTACAAAGCAGTTAGCACAGCGCCAAGCACACTGCCGCACCCAGTGTCAGCTCTCAACAATTATAATTATTTTCTCTTCATTGTTGTTACCGCCAGCCCGGGGAGGAGACCTATACACGGATAACGGCAGCAGACGCAGTGCAGCAGGAGTGTGCCCCAGCGTCAGGGACTCCAGGGCCGAGGGACCGGCATGGGCACCTCCAGGACAAGCGTCCCACAGGCCAGGCAGGCCATGAGAGCGAGGAGAAAAGAGGAGGAAGGAAAACTACGGACATGGGGGGAAAACTGGGAGAGAATCGAGAGGGGGCAGCAATCCAAACCAAGGAGTGTGTCTGAGGAGGGCCTGGGCTTTGGGAGAACGTGTCTGGGGCTGGCACAGGGCTCAGCGGCAGGAACAGCAGAGAGAGGCACGTTCACGTGGGGTCCTGGGACCGAGGCAGGGGGACAGAGGAGGGCTGCGCTGGGAGAGCCCCGGCCAGCCAGCCAGGACTTTAAGCAGCCGGGAGCCTCTGAAGGCTTTGGGGCTTGTTTGCTTTTAAAAATGGGCTGTGCTGACTTTAAGAATAGGCCCCTCTGACTGTAGGTGGAGACGCACCGCAGGAGATGAACGGAAGATGCTGCAGCAGATTCCAGGAAGAGGGACGCCAAGGTCGGGGACAGAGGACAGGCCCCAAGGAAACTGAGAATAGAGAAGGAGGCCCCAGGAGGTGCTTTAGTGAGCGTTCCAGGAGGATGACCCCCAGGGTGACCAGGCTGTTGGGGGTGCCCCTTCCTGAGATGGGGAGGAGAGGCTCTCGGGAAGAGCCCCCGAGCTCCCCAGCGGGCAGCCAGGGTTTGACGAGGGAGCATCCAGGCAGAGACGTGGACACTGGGGTTGCCTGAGCCTCAGGAAGAAGACCTGTCCTGGAGCTGCACATCCCGAGTATGAATATCACGCTGAAGTGGGGTGCCCAGGAGAAGGGGTTTCCTTCTCCGTCTGAACATTGCAGACTCCCTTTTATAATCCTGCTCATTCCAGAAATTTAATCTAGTTGCAGAAATGTCATCTAGGTTTCCTCTTGCCACAGGAGTTACGTCCCAGTTCTTGGTGAGGGGATTGGGGTGTCTGGTCCACGCGTCGCTGTGTGCAGCTCTAAGCCCTTAGCAGCCCTGCAGCTGCTCCCCAGGCCTTGCTGGGTGCATGACACAGGGAGTGGCTGTCTGAGGCGCTCTCTCTAGACATCGAGTCAGCCAATCTGGCTCCGCTCCCAGACCCTGCTGAGCTGACCATGCCAGGCCCTGCACACTCCCAGGGTCTCCCTGAGAATCGGTAGCACAGCAACTCCACACCCTTGGGTGCTCTGCCACCTCTCTGGGCCCCCATTACCCTCTCATCGCAGCCCCCTGCCTCAGCCTCCTGCCCCCTTCTGGCTGGATTCACGAATCCCAATCTGGCCTGAGGACAGCAAAGTCTCCCCCTCCCTCTGTTCTCACCAGCCTGGTCTTTATACATTTTTATGCCCCAGGTTCTTCAGGCCCAGGTTTGTGAAATTCAAAAGGCCCTTCTCTTAATTCAAAAGCCTTGGCCTTGGAAATTCACAATCTCTCCTGCACTTCTACTCTGCCAGCCTTGCATCCCATGGGGCACTGAGCACTGCTGATGGGGTGCGGGGCAGCCAAGGAGAAGGAAACGGGGGGCTTGGTTCATATCCCCAAACGCTGCTGCCACCGGGAAGCGAGGAAGCCTTGTGCACACAGATGGTAACCGAGACACGGCTGTGGCTGAGATGACTGCCCAGACAGAGCACGGGAGAGAGGAGCAGAGGCACCCGCTGGAGCCTGGGGAGCAGCACATTGGAGCGGCGGCCGCCGCCTTTCCCATGAGAGGCGGGAGAGGAAGTATGTCTGGCTTGCAGGAACTGCTCAGCCCCTCCTCTGGGTGGCCCTGAAGTAGCCAGAGATAATACATACATGAATGTGTGTCCGGCTGCTCCAGTGAACATCAAGGGACCCCCGAGGGCGAGGCCAGGGAGAGCAGGGTCCTGTCCCCTGACCAGGCCCCGGCATGGGTGAGGGTGGGAGCCATGGGTCCCTCCCCTCGTTAGCGGCCTCTGTGGGAAGGAGGCACCTTCCTGGTGCTGCCCCCACCCTGGACAAGGACTCATTTTGGCCTCACACTCAGGCACCAACCTAGTTGGGCTCCCTGTGCCCACTGCTGGCAGGAGAGGGAGAAGAGAGGCAGGTGGACCGCTCTCAGGAGAGCTGCAGCTGCTCAGGGTTCATCAGTGGAGAAAGTAAGCCCATGAGTCACCTCATGCTCCTGGGACACCACCCTCAGACGGAGAAACTAAGGCTCAGACAAGTTCATGTGCAGAGGTAACGTACCCAGGGAGCGGGAGAGCCAGACCGCAAGCCAGGACAGCCCCACCTCAAAGCCCCCATGCTTTCCAGAGCATTCTGCCACCTGAGGCCCTCCTTCCAAGTCTTCGTTGGGGGTCAGCACATGGCATGGCCAAGCCCAGGAATAATGGTGTAGATAAAGTGAAGGTTCCTGTGGCCATGATTCTCACCTGGCCCTGGTTGGCTAGCTCACTACACACGTGTGGGCAGTATGTCATTACTGACGTCATATAAAGAGCTCTGCAACACAACACGGTGCTCTAGGCGACACGGTGGCATGGCTTCAAAGCTGCAGGAAAGCAGAGCAGAGGCTGGAGTGGTGGCAGCACCAAGGAGAGAGACCGAGACGGCTGCGGGGGCAGAGGTGCCCAGAGGCAGAGCCCGGCTTGCTGCACGCAGACTTGCTCTGAGAGGATGGAATTCTAGTGACTGACCTGCCACCGTGGGAATAAAGTTGGGTAGAACCGTTTCACCCCAAGAACTTTCCATTGTCATTTCTTGGTCTCACTGAATCCATAGTGAACTTGTCTGGGGCTGAAACCCACTGGCAAGACAGATGGGCTGAGTCCTCAGTGAACAGTGAGAAGGACCTGCCCGGAACAGGGGAGAGTACACCTGCCCCAAGGTCATGGCCTAACATGGCCCAGCTCAGGTCTTCAAGGGAGTTTGGCACGTGGCTTGGAATTCAGGCTGCAGAGCTGTATGCCTGGGTTCAAATCCTGGCCCTGCTAATTGCTAAATGTGGGATCACTCAGCTCTGTACCCCAGGGAAGACGGGGACACTCTGAGACCAAAATGAGGTCAAAAGTGCTTTGTGAGCATTTGTGACACCATGCTTTTCAGCAGGCGTATTGCTTCCAAGGAAGTGAAAATCGGTTCTTGGAAGGTGAAAACTCAGGCATTACTACAGTCTGTGGCCCTACAAAGCTCGACCCTACTCAACAAAATCATATTCCTTACTGTTTCATTTCTTTGCTTAGTGAGAAATTATGTTTAAATCTAATTTTTCTCCTTGAGGAAGCAATAATGACATAACACAACACACAGCTTTGCAGCTCTCACTAGCTTTGCAGCCTCCTCATCGGGAACCTCTGTGTGCTCAGCTCTGCAGAATCAGCTCCTCACACAGCCCCGAGGTTCCTGTCACCTCGAAGCCTTTGTCTCTTGTCCCCGATGTGCTTTGTTTGGAAAGTTTCCTCCCCGCCTTTGACCTGTTGACACCTTATTTATCTTTGCCAGTTCATCTCCACTCCCACAGCTGGGTCAAACAGCGCAGTCTTCCCCAGGGGAAGGAATCTCTTTCCAAAGCTTGCCGATCATGCCTCTATTAAAGCAGCAATCCAATTGATGTCCTAACAGAGGTGGTTGTGCACATGGATGACAATGGGGAGGGCGAAGATGCAACACTGCAACCCGTCCCCCTGCTGCGGCACTATTCCCAGCATCCCTTCTTGTGCACACTCTCAGTGATGGTGACGAGAAGGACGGGAGGAACTGCAGTAGCAAAATTGGTTGATAACATTAAAAAGAGCTGAGCCCAGAGCAGGGACACACAGAGAGAGAAAGCGGGCTGGGGGTGGGGTGCGCTGGGGAGACGGGGGTGATGGCTAGCAGGTATGGGTGGGGCTTCTTTCTGAGATGACGACAACATTCTGAAATTGACTATGGTGCCCAGTGGCACATATTTTTAAACATCCTAAATACCGTTGATCTGTATACTTCAAATGCCTGAATTGCATGGCATGTGAACCACATCTCAATAAAGCTCTTTAAACAAACAAACAAAAGGAACTAAGTCAGAGAGAAGAGATGGGAGGGAGCACAGGCCAGTGTGCAGAGCCAGCTCAGGGGCCCACTCTGGGGGGCCAAGGGTGGGGCAGAGCGTGTGGGGATGAGGGCATGACAGGGACGCAGGAACTGTGTGACGTGTGTGGTGTCTTAGGAGTGCGTCACCTCTTTGGTGTGTTTTAGAAAATGTCACAGTAGAGATTTGAGCTTCTTTTCATTATGGATACCGGACTGATAGGCTTTTTTGGTAACTGCTGTGCTGTGCTGTGCTGTGCTGAGACTGAACCTGAGGTCCAGGGCCCCTCGGGGTTTCTCATGCCTTTCATCCAGGCCTGGAAGCACGTGGAACACACAGGCCAGCTGTAATGCTTGTTACCCCAGCACCCAGCCCCAGGCTGAACCTCAAGGGTGCTCTGCATGTGTGATGCACCGCAACCTGCCTCAGTGTCAGACTGTGGGCGAATCACACCGCTTCTCCCAGTTTCCTCATCTGCAAACAGCAGGGAGTGGGTAAGACCCCCTTATCCTTTCTTGTCCTTGAATTCTATGAGATCAATGGATTGCCCTTCGTCCTCACCTAGGAAGGAAAACAGTACATTCTAACTTTCTCTCTAATGTTTTGCTATGTAAAACACCTGAAGCAAATGTGAAAAAATGTTGACCATTTTTAAGTGTTGGTAGATATAAATATCACACATAAACGCACACACAACCCTGAATTCAAGAGAATAAAACAAAGGACTCCAGAAGCAAGTTGACAAATGCAGAAGTTCAGAGCTATTTACGGCTGTTTTGAATGACTCACGGGGAGTCTCCTAGACCTGGAATGAATGAATCCCACCTCATGAATGGATCTGTGCTCTGGAGCCAACAGTCTACGTCCTGTTTGCAGCGCTGCCCCCAAATAGCCATATCACATCTGTCTGGACCTCAGTTGCCTCATCTTTAAAATGTTTTTCAAGAAATCATAGGGAGAGCATGGGAAGTCTCTGGCAAAGCACCTGGAATACAACAGATGCCCATATTGTAACAGTGAATGTTATAATTAATAATAATAATAATAACAAATTCCATTGTAGGGTCTCCTAGGCAACAGATACCATTCTGAGCACTTGAAACAGTCACTCACTCATGTCCCACGATCACACCCCTTGGAGGGAGCTACCACTATTATGCCTACTTTACAAGAGAGAAGTTGAGGCTCAGGGAGATTAATAACTTGTTAAAAGTCACACAGCTCTGTGCCAGGTGTCGAGACAGGTCCTGGGCATATACAATCATGAGGGAAGCTGATAAATTTCTCCCATAAATTCATTATCTCCTAGAATTCCTCACTGTGGGTAGAAAAAGGGAAGAAGCCACAGGGGTGCACTGGAGCCAGCTCACAGGCAGGTACAAAAGCCGATTATTACATTTTCGAAATTTTGCAAGCTAATTGTTAACCCCAGCCCTTACCGAAAACTACGTAAATTATATAAACTTATAATAAATTATATTAGCAATAAAGGTAATAAATTCTAAAACCTCACCATTTGTTGATTATTCACTACTGATTACTGCTTCTCTGCTGACAAGGGTCCTTGCAACTACTGTGTCTTCATGGTGGAAACGCTAGCGGCGATGCTACTGAGCACCTCTTGGTGACGCCCCATTCAGGAGCGTCATTCTGGTAGCCTGAAATCAGCCATGGTGGAATTATTACACCACGAAAATCAGAAAAGGCTACCAATCAGTGCTTGACTAACTTCTTTGTCGCTGATTGTCTAGACTTAAGGTGATGAAGGAAATGTCAGTAATGCAGATTAGGTGTAAAAGTGTATTGTGTCCTTTGCTTATACACGGTGAGTAGTACAAAAACCTGAGGAAATAGTCCAGTAGTCAAGAACTGCTATCTGACTCAACAGAGAAATTGCTTACACCACTGAAAAATGAGTGAAAATCTGACACATAAGTTTACTGTTACCCTGCTCATCTTACTCATCAGCATAAAACTATCAACTGACATTCATGGTACAGCTGCTCGTCCATCAGTTGCAGTCAGAGGTTAGCTATAGGTAAAATCAATAAAAATTGCCAAAAATCAGCCAAAACATTCTGTGAGAATCTATTGACTATACGGAATTTATAATAAAGAATATTGTATATTTTATTACTTATAAATTGTGTTACATTTATCTTTTGTATAAGTAAAATGTATAATAAACTTGTGTGTGTGTATATACACATATTTATGTTTTTCCCATGTTTTTCCAGTTGTTACACTTACCAGAACACCATCAGAAAAGGTGAATTAGATGTAATTCATAAGGGCATGTGAAGCAGGCATGTATATTTTGAAAATGTACTTCTGAAAATATTTATAGGCCTCCTCACTGCCTCCACTGAGAATTTTTTCTTAGAATCATCAACTCAGATGTCGCTCAGGGCTTTCCTCACCGGGGATGTAGGGGAACTTGCTTAAACACCACTTTGAATATACCCAGGGCCTCCCAGAGCTTCAGTAAGTCCCTGACCTGCCTTCCTCTTGGACTTGGTTCACTTCTACTTCCATGCTTATTGTCTTGGCTCAGCTTTGGCCTGACCTGGGCATAAACCCCACCTTCTGGTCCTTTCCAACAAATAGTCCACCAACAAATTATCAAGGATCAAAAAGAATATGCAGGGAAATTGATGGTCCAGGAAACTGCCCTTATGATGAATGGGATTCATCGGGAAAATATTCCCATTTCCTCACCCCTTGGGTGGGCAAGCTCTGAGGCAAGTTTCTCGCCATCTCCCCAAGGTGTCCAGAGGAATTACATGTCAGATGCCCTCAGCAATCATTTGCTCAACACATCTTGATTGGACATCCTCCCTTTCTTGGCTCACTTTCCTGACTTTCCTACTGATATTTTCTGGGATCATCTCCTACACATCAAAGGCAGAATCATTGTTTCACAGCTGTCATGGATACATTGAAAAAACGGTCCCAATTCTTCATCTCTTCCCCTAACTAAACCCTTACAAAGTGCCTTCACATCTCCTCATGTCGGCCTTGTGGCTGCCTTTGGTCAGTGAAACATAATGGGAGGTCAGCACGCCAGTTCAGAACTGGGGCTTCAATAAGCCTTGCACAGTCTTTCACCATCAGAACATGTTCAGTTATCCTGCTTGAGGATAAGACAGTTGGAGTAAAGCCAAATCAGTTCTGTTGCTCAAGCTGAGGCCCAAGATAAGGGCCCAAGAGTCCAGCCAAAATCAGCAAAGCTATCTAGCCAAATTTCAACTGACCACAGAAGTATAAGTGAACCCAGTCAAGCCCAGTTCAGCTCAGCAGAATCAGTCAGCTGATCTGCAGATATGTAAATGAAAATGAATGTGTATTGTCATATACTACCAAGCTCTTGTGATTGGTTATTATGTGCAATACTGTGACAAAAGATAACCTAACTATGGACCACATTTTCCTGTTTCTTTATGTCTAGTAATTTGGAATTGTATCCTAGACATTGTGAAAGACATACTATAGAGGCTTGGAATTCCGTTTTGTTCCTCCCAAGGTTACTGATTTCCTTTGAACAGGCAGTTAACTTGGCTGAACTTAAACTTTAAACCTCGTCTCTGCTTCATTAGCCAGCAGTGAAGTTTCTACCCAGTCTTTTCATTTTAGCTGGACAACTTGGAATTTGCCCCAAGAATGTATAGTTGAAGACAGAAATTTAGGCAGAGCTTATACACAGAATTTAGGCTGCCCCCTCTGGGTTTCTCTCCTTTATAGGTTTCCCCTCTTGTTTGGAAACAGTCCTCTGGATCCCTCAGCCAGGAAGACTTCAGGTATCTATCTGAATTTTTGCCATAACTGTAATTTACTCTCAGGTGTAAAGCTGTAAAAATGAGAAATTCAGTCAAGAATGATTCCATCTTCTGGTGTCAAATCCCCTCTCATTTCTGCCTGTTTTTGTCACTCTACAGGGCCTTCACATAGTAAGTTTTTGAAAACTTATTTCCAGAGTTGATTATTCCTAGCAGGACTGTTGGACAAGTACAAATGACTCCACAATTACCAGAAGCAGATCTTCAACAATGACACCTGATGCAATGAGTTAACAGAATCACAGCTCTTTCTATCATGGTAGCTTAAATTCAAATAAGCTAAAAAACCTCAAAAATGGGAAAGGACCAGTGGAGTCATCTAGTGTTTGCTTAAACAAAGTGCTCAATTGATGTTTGCTGAATTAAATTGAACGACAAATGTTGGGATCTCAGGGACTGATTCGTACAGTTGTAACATGGCTCTAATCAATAACTTATTGACTGCCTGGTGCTGCAGAAAATGTCTGTGACTAGTCATGAGAGCCAGAAGATCAAAGGACCTGGGAGAGTTGTATGCTTTCACTCAGAAGCAGGCTGCAAAATCATTTCCTACCCATGACAAGTTGCCTTTAGGAAAGCTCACACCTTTATGGAAGTCTGAGACCTTCACAGACCTTACGGGAAGGTTGGAAGATGCGATGGGGGAACATTGTAGCGGAGCCTCTGAGAACTAGATGCACTCTCATAAGGAAGATGTCCCCGCATATTAGGATATAAATATATGACCCACAGTTTATCATCCAAAATGGGCACTTGTAAGAATGAAGGGGGATTCTAGTAATACTTATGCCAGGGCAACAGGCTTGTAATGATATTGCCTCAAACAAATTGGTCTGTATAAAACCCTGAGAGGTGTTGGGTGTGGACTGCTTTCTCACAGCAGTTTGGGGAGGTGGCATGTCCTGACGCTCTACAAGCAATACAATCATAGCCAATGCGGTTGCTCCCATTCACCTTGTGCATCAACAGTATATCTCCTTCCACGGCCTGTGGCAGGCTGGCACTTAGCATTGGGCTCTTGGGGAAGGAAGGAGGCTGAAAATGAATACACTGGCCCCAGGAATTATGGGGGGAAGGAGAGGTTAAGTTGGCCTCTAAAGATAGCCAGAAGTCCCATTTGCAATATCCAAAAAAGCCTGACAAATTGGCTTGAGCCACATGGAAGCTTACATCCCAGGAAGACTGAGCAGGACAAGCGGCACCCCACGCTGTGGCAGTTGCAGAAGCCACTGTGTTCTGACTGGGTTCATTCATTCAGCAAACACTTATTGAGCCAGGGCACTGGGTTAGGGGCTGAGGATACAGTGGTAGTTTAGAGGGCACCCCAGTTTATGGAGGTCAGGGTCTGACCTCAAACTGGGCCTTCAAGGGCTAACCAGATAGGGCTCCGCTGAGGTCGCTGAGGTTCAGTCCTGAACTGCAGGGTGAGCGGAGAACCAGCAAATAGCAACGGCAGAAAAACCTAGGTTGCAAAAAAGCATGCCCCTTGGGATGAAGCTGCGAGCTTACAGTTGGGGTGCTGGCGAGGCTGACTTCTGGTGCACCAGAAGCTGCGTGGAAGGGCCCTGAGCACGTCCAGGCCGCATCTGCCACCCACCTGTGGATGAGGATAATCTGCCAGTCAGCTCGGACTGCCTGAGCACGGAAGCTCGGCCGGGTAGGGAGGCGGGGCCGTCGCTACCTCTCAGAGGCTGGGACTCCAAGGCGGCTGAGACGTGAGTGTGTCCGAGCTTGGGGGAAGAGCACAGGGGCGGCAGAGGAGCACTGACAGCGGTGGACACAGCCAGTCGCCAGCCGCCCCTTCCTCTCTACTCCACTGCGCAGCGCACCAGGCCCGTTCAAGGCAGATCCGGGATGTCCTGGCTAAATCTGGCCTCACTGATCCTCAAAGACATAGGTGTCAGCTGGTCTCATCCAGCCCTTTGGAAGTGGTGACTGACTTGCCTGATGTAAAGGACCCCAGGAAGGGTTTAAAACAGAGTATTTCCATCTTAATGGCCAAAGGCGGCTATTCAAAAGCGGTATTGTAAACACACGAAGGACCAACTCTCTGCCGGACACCACACCAGGTACGCGAGAGGGCAGACCCTAGCGTGCAGGCACACTGTGCCACGTCCTCTAACGTCCCGTTGATGTGAACAATGCCGCGTGGCTGAACCCAAGGCCCTGAGGCAGGAAGTCCCTCTGCTTCTGTGGGAGGGACTGCAAAGACTCCAGGAAAACGGAGCTGGAGCCGGGCAGGAGTGAAGACCCAGGCCAACAAGCCCCTCTCCACCTCACACGATGCCTTCAGTCCCCACGACGTCCTCAAGGGGGATGGCGCTAAAACACCCAGGTGTTAATCCACTTATGAAGGTCAGAGAAAGAGCCAGAACCAGAACGGGCACTGACTGAACACACCCCCCCCACACTTCCCGAGCAGCTTGATAGCTGATTCCTTGCTTGTTTCCCTGACGAGACTGTGGGTGCCCCCAGGATGGGGGCTGTGTCTTTCCCATCCCTGGACTTAAAGCACAGTGAGCAGGTGCTCACCTGATACTGAAACACAAACAGCGCCCCCTGCGGACGAGTAGGGGCGGGGGAGCCGCAGCCCTAGAAGTGGCAGGTGCAGCTCATTCCCTTTGGAGGGCGGTTCTCACAGCTGCACTTCCCGGACACACGCCAGGGCAACACAGTGGAGAAGTTAATTCCAAGTGGGCACCTCCGGGACTTTCAGGAGCAGATAGCATTTCAACTGGGCTTTAAAGGATGAGTTGACTATTGCCAAGCAGATGGGAGGGCCTTTGCCACACGGCCCCTAAGGGCCAAGATGACGTCTGAGAGGTAAAAGCTACCGAGCAGAGAACAGGGTCTGCGCCCAGAAGGGGGTCTCCAGCATCCCCCACCCCCAGGATCTGCCCCATCTGCCCACCAGCCAGGCCCAGTGTAAAAGCAAAGGCCCTCATTCAGCTGCTGTGAGTCAACACGGGGGCCCTGCTTGGATTTACAGTGACGCACATTGATTTTGGTTCTTGGAAGGTGTCAGCTGACCCGTAAATTAGAAGATTTATCTGTAGGTGCTACAGAGATAAGTGGCTTTGCACATAAATCCCTTTTCTTTTTTTAAACTAAGAGTGCTAATGTGCTAAGGACTTTCCATGGGAGAGGCCTTAGGGGTCACTGATATTCCTGGGCTCAGGTCTGGGCAGGCAAGCGAGGATGGCCCAGGATGCCCGTGAGGGGCCTGGTGCCATCCCCACCCCTCATCTGACCTCACCTAGGGAAGGGGCGGGCCGTCAGCCTGTGTATCTCGCTTGTTTCCTTTGTTCACTCCCCCCAGGAACACCGCCAGGAGGTCCGCTGTGCCGCGCTCCAGGCAGGACCATGGTGAATGAGGGGCCACCTGGGCTAAGCCCCTGCCCTCACAGAGCTCACATGCCAGCGGACACGGCTGATCAGTAGACGGGAGGACAGCTGGTGTGCTCTGTGCTGTGAAGAACACTGACGGATGTCACTGATATTACCTGGGCTGGGGGAGGCTGCTCAGGCGTGTGGGCAGGGCAGGCGTCTCCGAGGTGACAGCTGACACCCGAAGGATGGGAATGGGGTGGTCTGCTGAGAGGACAGACGGCATTCCAGGGAGAGGGACTTTCAGCGGCAAGGCGGAGCTCAGAATGCTCCAGAAACAGAAAGGAGGCTAATGTGGCTGGAGGTCGGTGAGCAAGTGGGAGAGAGGTGAGAGATGAGATGGGAGGAAGGGGCAGGGGCCGGATGTCCCAGGCCAGAGGGAGAAGGTCACATTGGACAGCACACTCCACGGGAAGTGATCAAATGGTTTTAAGCACAGAAGTGACATGATTCCATCTGTGTCTGTGAAGATGACTCAGGGTCCTGTGGGGAGATTAGATTGGAGGGGTCAAGCTTAGAGAAGGAAGGCAGTTAGGGACCCCTGGCCATCCAGGCCATCTGGAGGAGGGGATGGGAAGTAGACGGGTACACGCTGCAGTTCGGAGGCTAAGGACTGATCGTGAGTACCAGGAAACAGGGCCCGAGCAGCAGGAGCCCCCAGGCCAAGACGCCTGATCACAGCCGAGGCCCCACACCAGGGGGCTGCACGGGCCCTTCCCGGAGCCGCCGGACCCCGTCCTCAGACTCTCACATCCAGGCTGCCTCCGGGCTGAGGTTTCCGGAGCCCGAGAGGCAGCACCTGGACACTCTGGTGCTTGGATGGGGTTTATGTGCCCGTGCGGCCAGGGAAAGCCCCGTGGGAAAGCGCACATTGTTCTGTGCACAGAACGACCATTTCACGTAAAGTCATCCCCATGTGGGCACTGGTTCCTTCTATCTGGATACCCTATTTTGCCTGTCACCCTTTTGCCATTTTTGGGAAGGATGTTCCTATCAGTTTTCCTATAATAAATCCTTACAACAAGGTGGTACTTTGGTTTTTATCCTTGTGAGTTTGTTATCAGGTTGATTATTTGGCAAAACGGCTTTAGACTGGCCCCCAATGAATTGGTTTGGTGAGCCACCCCTGATTTTACCCTGGCTGCTAGAAGCTATTTCTCAGAAGATGGGGTGGATACAGACCACGGAAGGCCCCCACCCACCCCCTTCCCCAAGGCCGCCATCACTGAGCCTTCCCGCAGAAGACCCAGCCCAACCCACCTAAGGCCTTTCACCCGGGGTGGCAGTGCTGTCGGTGAGCTCCTTGGTACCAGACCTAGTCCAGGCACTGAGGAGGTCGCCCTCCCCTGGCTCCAGCGGCAGTCATGATGGGCAGAGGCCGCGTGACCAGCGCACTCCCCTCCCAGTGACTGGTTCAGGCAGGGCCAACCAGGCAGGCGGGGGAGTCAGCCAAGGGGCTACGAACGAGTTTCCTCATCAATAAAAAGAAAGGCCGAGCAGGACGCATTCCCTTTGGTGTCTTTTGGGACACAAGTGATACCTGGATTGGGGCGATCTGTGACTAGCTAGCCCACTGACCAAAAGCGCAAGCTGGGTGTTGAAAACAAAGACTGAAACACCAAATTATCTGACGCTGGGGCCACTCTACGTCCTGGCCCCTTACGTGAGCAAACGCCCTCTCACGTAGTGGACTTTGAGCTGGGTCTTCCATCGCGCGCAGCCTCGAGCCCCCTGACAGCTGCCCCTCAGCCCGTGAGCTCCCGCAGGCTGGTGGCCCGCCCCTCCGGCCATGTCAAACCTGCTGGTCTCCATGAGGCAAGGCCAGATGGGGCCATTTCTGCCGGGCAGGATCAGACAGAGTCAAATCAGAGTTGTTTCCAGTTCAAAGGAGATACGAATTTACCCAAGGAGGGGAACCCTGAAGGCACACAGGAAAAGGAAAGATGTGGGGCCGGGTGCTGGGGACAGAAGGGGACAGGGAAGGGGCCAAGCTGGAAGGCTTGGGGACACAAGGACCAGAGGGATGGGTAACGGTAGTAACTGTGTCCTCCTTTCTGGAGGAAATCAGCCCATTGAAGACAAGGAGACAGAAAGTGTCTTGAAAGTCCGAGCCTTCACTTGGGAGACTGCCAGCCCTCTCCAGGTACAGCCTGAAATGCTAGCGAACTTTGCCTCCAGAACTGTCTGCATTCCCCACCTTTTCCTTTCTTGTGTCTGTGGCTGTGCTGGCGAAGACTCCCCTCTCTTCCTCTTTGTTCTCCTTCCCTAACTATGCATCCAGAGAGATTAAAGTTGCAAATCCAATTCCTGGCCCAGATGCAATGGTCCAGGGGCTGTGTCCCAGGCCTTGGGAAATGTCAGCCCTGAGGAGGTAGCCGAGGACACAGAGCTGCAGGGCACAGGCACAGCATACGGTGGGGGGCAACACCCTTCCTTCTGACAGAGAAAATGCTGGGGAAAAAGGAAAATCGAAACCTCTGGGGAGAGGGCCACTGCTTCGAGCAGAGCGCCAAGCACAGCTAGGCCCCAGTGTGGGCGGCCCTCTTCGGCTGGGCGTGGACTGTGGCGGGGGAGGCGTCTCTGTGCCACTGCCCGACCCATCAGCTGGCACCTTTATCAGCACAGAGCAGGACAGAGCAGGAGTGAGTGACGGCGGAGTGACGCTCAGCTCTGCATGTGGGTGTGTGACAGCAGCCATTAACCAGCCCTGCTGTAGCCAAATGACAAGAGTCGGGCAGCTTCAGCACCTCCCCCAGCCGCCAGCTCCTGCTCCCTGCCACCCATCCCTTTGGGGGACTGCCCCTCTCTCTCCCTGCCTGCTGCGTCACCCAGCGCCCAACAGACCCATGAGGAACGCCGACACCCTCCATGGCATTCCCTCCAGGCTCCCAACATTGAACGGGCTGCCGTGTGGCAATTCATCCTCCCGCCCATGGTCCTCTGCCTCACCCCTGCTGCTTGGGGATGCAGGCCAGCCGGGCAGGTCCTCTGGGCCCCAGGCTTTGCTTCCATCATCCCCTGCCTGGCTGCAGCAGCCTGTCAGGCCGAACCCTGGGGCTAGCTTTTGGGGATGTCCCAGGTGCTCCTTAGAGCCCCTGGGTGATGCATATTGCATTCTCTCTCCCTCCTGCCCCCAGCCCAATTCCTGGGGCAATTTGTCGCTGCAAGTTCCGGGGCAGACATTCCCATCTCTTGTCCCTGCTCCACTTCATTCCTCAAAGTGGCCTGAAGTGCTGTTGTGGTGGCCACGCTGTCCCCATGGCGGGAGGGCCAGAGGTCAGACTCATCGCACTCCCTGAGCTGTGAAGTGGCTACAGCCCCCAGGGGGCCTCCCTTTCTCACCCTCGAGTGACCCGGCAGCCATCACAACCCACAACAAATAAAGCCAAGGGTACAGGCAAGCTGAGCTTATTCCAGGCGTCCTAGGAGGCCAGGAGAAGGTGAGCACCACACATCGGACCCTAAGTCCCATACAGTCATTTCCTGGTGCTGCTGCTCATCCTGTTTACCTCCTGATGGTTTGTTTTCTATTCAGTAGCTATTTTGTGGAGCATGGGCCACATGACACACCAGAGACTTAGCAGTTACACCACAGGTAGGCCTGGAGATGAGTGTGGCCTGTAGTGGCAGATGGCAGTCCACATGGAATGGCCAGGAAATAAGGCGGGGGGCATTGCTGTTTGCTACAGGGTAGGCAGGGACACTCATCAGCAAAGGCTTGAGAAGGGAGGGGCCCCTCTGCAGCTGCTGGAGCAAAGAATGCCCCAGAAAAAGGGTGGGCCAGTGCAACGCCCTACAGGTGGGTTTGAGGGCAGGAGGCTGGAGCTGCATCAGAGAGGTGATGGCCCAGACAGGCACTGCGGGGACTTGGCTGCCACGACACGGAGTGGAGGCGCTGGGCGGTCTGGAGAAGACGCCCCTCACCTCCTCCTGCGATGCCCTCACAGGCCTCTCTGGCTGCCAAGTTGAGAATGACCTTAAAGGGGTCAGGCAGGTACAGGGAAGTCGGCCAGGGGTTGGCAGAACGTCCTGGCCACAGTGGTGCCGGGACAAGGCTGGTAGTGATGCAGGAGAGAAGGGACTGGCGTCTGGATGCTTCCACAGGTGTGAGTGTTGGGTCTGCTGGTGGGCTGGGGATGGGCTGAGTAAAGAACCCTCCTCCCAGCAGATCACAGGCCCCTCCTCTACATCTGGAAGGACAGGGTTGCCTGCTGCCTGCAGCCTCCCCCTGCTGGATGAGGGGAGCCAACTCTGGGCCCCGATGTACCAGACAAGCTCCGGTATGCATGACGTGTCACTTCCACCCCTCCTCAAGGGGTGTGCGTAGACGAGGAGGAAGTGAACCACTCTGGGCTGAGGACCTGCCGGGAGCAGGCGTGGTGCCGGGCCCTTGCATGTGCCCTCAGCCAACCTTCCCGACTGACTGAGGGGGTCCCCCAGCCTAGCTCACAGATGGGGCACCCACGTACCAGGAAACTGGAGCCCAGCAGGGTGTCTTCCTGTGAGAACTGGCAGGGGGCAGCCGCAGCTCCCGCCTGGGCCGTCCCGCCCCGAGTCACTTCCTTTCCCTTAAGAAAACACCAGTTCTGCTTGGTCCTGGCAGAGGAAGGCTACCCACCGCTGGCCGCAGACCCCCAGCCCGCCTGCTTCACTGACTCAGAGACACACCTCGCTGTTCCTCCCCCATTTCATCTTTCCACCTTCCTGGGCTTAAAGTCTTTGAAAAGGAGTGAATTTAAGGGAAAAGAGCTGCATACAAGATCGTAGATAATGCAAACCCCTTTTAAAATATAAAACCTATTCATATTCACATAAAAAAATTGAAAAAAAATCCACTGAAATGTAAACAGTTTAATTCTCTAGAAGTTTATATTTTCTTGTTTCTTTTTGTATTTTTTAAGTTACCCACCATTTATGGGTGGCATTACAGCATGAGGTTTACAAACACAGATCTGGGATGGGCGGCCTGGTCTCACCTGCAGCCCCCAAACCTCCTCTGACTCCAGACCATTCCTGGCCTCGTGGGCCTCTCTTTTCTCTTCTGTAAAATGGGGATTCGAGGGCCTCCCTCCTCCCCCTGCCTGGGCTGTTATCAGGACGGGTGAAGCCGCGCAGGTGAATTGCTTATCACATTCCGGCACATAGTACAGCGTGAATGAGTGACAGCTCTCACAGTGAGCTTATGTTGCTTTTAAAATCACAGGGTGCAAAGCATTTTTAGAGGAATATTTAAAACTATAATTAAAAACTAGGGTGGAGGCAGGCAAATTAAAACTTGTTCTAATCTTCAAAGCCTCTGAATCTGCGGCATTTGTGTCGGGAACATTTCAAACCTTCCTGGAATCCATCTTCATTTGGTGCCCAAGCACTGGGGAAAGATGATAAACAGGCCTGCGGCCAGAGTCAGCCAGCAGGCCAGCGGGCAGACGTGGGGAGACGCTCCTCAGGGGATTGACGGGGGTCTCCCTGCTCATGTTTTGTGCACATGGTGGGCGTGAAAGGGGGGCGCGGGGGTGTTGTCTGCATGGTGTGCATGGCATGTGGTGTATGGAGTGTATGTGTTTGGTGTGGGGAGGTGTGTATCTGTGAGTGTGTATATGTGGGCAGTGTGTGTGTGGTGTATATATTTTGAGATGGGTGTGTATCTGTGCGTGTGTGGAGTGTCCATTTGGCATGTGTGTATTACATGGTATGTATCTGTGTGTTGTATGTGTGTTCTGTGGGGGGGTGGTGTATGGGTGCTGCGTGTGTGGTAGTGGGTATGTGGGGTAGTGGGTGTGGCTCACTAGTGGAGCACATCTGGAATGGCTGTCCTGGGGGCCACTGGGGTATCTCTGGGGGACAGTGGCAGACTCCTCGGCCTGTGCTCACCAGGCCTCCAAGGATCCTGCCTGGCCCGACAGAAAGCACCTTGGTGACTGGCCTTGTCCATGGGGTGGCTTCTGAAGCACACTGTCCCTGTGGCCTCCACCTACCCTGCCCTCTGTGATTTCCCATGTCCAGAGGCCGGGTTGAGGCCCCAGCTGACCCCTGCTCAGTGGGCTGAGGGCACTGGAGAAGCTCATGCCATGGCCCCAGGAGCTGCGAGGACCAGTAGGGCCTGTGAGACTGGGTCATGCTCACAGGGCAGGGGAGGTCCGGGGGAGCCGTGTGAGAGCTGACAGTGCGGAGCTGTGTGGCCACAGGGATGGGAAGAGCAGTGACCCCACACCGCTAGGGAATAGGGAGTCGGGAGGCTCGTGACTGGTGTCGGGAGCAGCAGGACAGGACAGGAGGCTTTGGGTGGGACAGTCCTGACCCCTCCCCTGAGAAAGGAACAGCCTCTTGGAGCCACTAGTGCCATCTGCTAAAGGTGAATGTTATCCATGTGAGGCTCCCCCTTTGGAACCCAGGTGCAAAGCTCCACTCACCTCATCTTACTTCAGGGGCATGTGTGAGACACCCCAGGACATCCTGAGCAACACAGAAAGATCTAGAAAGAGGGAAGAAGTAATTTTTGGCCTCTCATGGTTTATGATCCACATTGCCAGTTCCCAAAGGGTCCCAGTGCCTGTTGCTGTATATTTTTTAAATAGTAGCTTAAAGCAACTGATTAGTATCTTCCGTGGGTCAGTGGAATGGGCTCTGCTGAGTGGCTCTTGTTTGGGTGTCTCATGGGGCTGTTGTCAGATGGGGGTTCAAACTGGAGGCATCACAGGCCTGACAAGGATGGGTGTCAGGAGGCCAGCAGGAAGGGGATCTGCTGCTGGGAGCTCAAAGGCACTGTGACCCTGGTGCCCCTTCCTGCCCTCGCCAAGTGGGTGGGCTTCTCCCAGATGGACACAGTTTTCAAGAACAAGTGCCTCAAGAGTGAACTTTCTCAGACACAGGTTGGAAATCATTCAGCATCATTTCTGCTTCATTCTCTTGGTCAGAATAGACTCACAGAGATTGTCCTTTATGGCCAAGATGGAGAAATAGGAACTGGATTTACCCCCCTCCAAATGAAACAAAATATATGAAATGAGAGTTTTCAGGACCCTGTACTTCAGGCAATGAAAGATGATCCCTAAGAAGCAGGAACAGAGCAAGCCTACAATTTCCCAAGTTCACTCCCTTCCAAGTGTTTACTAGTCACAGATGTTTGGGGAGGGGACCCCAGCAGCACCCAACAGACTCCCTGCGTTAAGGAAGATGCAGTGGAGAGGAGAGGGATAATTCTCAGACAGAGCAGCAGAAGGGAGCACGCTGCACAACAGGAGAACCCGGGAGGCCTGCAGGGAGCCCCTGTGGTGGGCAGGACAGCCCCAGACATGTGCACAGCCTAATGCCTGCAACCTGGGAGTGTGTGATTTTTCTTGGCAAAAGGGAATTACAGCTGCAGAAGGAAATAAGGTTCCTATTCAGCGGACTATAAAACAGGGAGATTAGCCTGGATTATTGGAGCCCAGCTAGGTCAGGGAGATGAGATGGAAGGAGAGATTTGAAGCATGAGAAGATTCAGCCCGCCCTTGCTGGCTTTGAGGATGGAGGAAGGGGGCCCTGTGAAGGCATGTGGGCAGCCTCTGGAAGGTGGGCACGCCCGACAATTAGCAACCAGCCAGGATGTGGGATTTGACAAGGGATTGAATTCTGCCAAGAACCTGAGTGAGCAGGAAATGGGTTCTCCCCTCCAGAATCCAGGGTATTCAGGACCAGAGCCTCTAGAGGGAAGACAGCCTGCTGACACCTGGATCTCAGCCCACGGAGACCTGGGTTGGACTTCCAACTTACAGAGCAGGGAGATAATAAATTTGTATTGTGTAAGCCACTAAGCTTGTGGTAATTTGTTATGGCTGCAATAAAAAATTAATATAAGCCCTTTGAGTACTCTGATCAGCTCATGGATGTGAGAAAACTACTGAAGGGTGGGAAGAACCATCTGAAAGGATTCCAAGGGACAGGGGCCCTGCCTCATGGACAGACTCAGGCTAAGTTGCCCAGGAGCTGGGACCAGGAGGAGGCAGAGACTTGCTTCCATGGAAAGGCACACCTTCCTGGCCTCCGTTCGCTTGTATGGGAATGTGGGCTTGGTCCAGGAGATTTCCAAAGGCCCTTACCATCCACTGTGATGTTCTGCAAGTGGTCAGCACAGAAGAAGGGTCTGTTCTTGGAGTAGGTTTCATCTCAGTTTTTCTCTTGGTGGAGAATAACAAAGCTGAGCGTGTGTAGCCGCCTCAGTGCCCTGCACCAGCACTTAGTCTCACGGCCCCAGGGCTCTCCTGCAGGATGCACACAGTGCACCAAAGTCAACTGAGTGCCACTTCCCACCGGCCTCCACAGGCAAGGCCCTGCCCCTGTCCAGGGGAGAGACCCACTGCTCTTAGGAGCAAACAGAGGGAGCAACATAATAGTCATCAGTAGTGGGCGGTTTATGAAACCCTAAGGAGCCATACCAGAGAAGGCCACACAGCAGGCCAGGACGATGGAGGTCCGGTGCTCTCCAAGATACATGCATGTGGAAAAGCACGCTGCAGAACCAAACACATAGAGTGACTGTGTTTACGTTTGTAAAAAGAAGAAAGATACAAACAGAAGTTCTATAACGGGAATGGACTTCAGGCTTAGAGATGAAGTCGGCCTGCACTGTGGCCTGGCGCAGGGCTGTCTCTCACCACGGATGGTGCCAAGTGGCTTGTGAGCTGGGGCTGGTCCTCAGACACGCACGGAGTAGCCCTGCCTGCTGGCTCCCCTCGCAGGCCCATCGTGGGCCACGCCTGAGGACAGGGAGTGGCTGTGAGTGGCTCCGGGGCTGAAGGGAGGGCAAGGGCAGAGGCGGAGGCCACCAGCTGCTTCTGGACCTTCAGAGAGACGCCAAGCCCCGTGGTCCCCACGGACCCTCAGATGCCCCAGGTCCTCCTCTTCTCCCTTCCCTACATTCCTCCCCCGTCTCACTCCCTGCCCCTCCAGCCATGTGCGGATCCCTCCCTGCCCTCTGTGCCCTGGCCACGCTCTTTCTGCCCTCCAGGCCTTGGGGAGTGCCATGCCCTTCAGCTGGCTGACGCCTGGGCAGCTTGAGGATTTGGCTTTGGAATACCAGCATCTGGGTGCCCGCAGCCCTTGGCAGCACCTTTTTCCCTTGGCATTGTCACTGCCTAGGGGTCTGCTGCCTGGCCAGACCGAGGAGCTGGCTGAGGGTTTGGATGGAGTCATGCTCCCCTCTGCACGCCCAGGTCTCAGGACAGAATGAGGTTCTCCGCCAACACTGGGCACAGTACAAGAAAAGAAAAATGTCGGGTTGAATGTGCTAGGCCGCATGGGGAAAAGACCTAGACTATGCCAACCCAGGGGAGCTGGCAGTGCCCCATCTAGAGGAAGCAACAGGAGAGGACAACGCCAAGGTGCTCCGCGCCGAGGCTGTGCCGTCACAGATGGACAGGATGCCACCGCAGGACCAGGGCCAGGAAAGACTTCCAGCTGAAGGCAGGCTTTGGAGGGTGGGGAAGATGGGCCATGGGGAGCACACTTGAGCTTTAATGGAACCCCAAAGCCTGATCAAAACTCACACTCCACTCTGATGGGATTTGGGGTGGAGGGAACCTGTGGAGGGGGCTGACTGACGGTGGTCAGGATCAGCCCCATACAGCCTGTATTTAGGGAGGACACTTTCCCAGCCTCTCCGGGAGGGCAGCTAAGCCAAATGACCCCCACGCCTGGCTGAGGCGGAAAGCATTAACTGCTTCTGCAAGCTCCAGAAAGAGCATCAGCTGAGTTAAGATTGGCCCATCCTGGGAACATCCATCGGCTGTTGGCGGGCCTAACGGGAGGGCGGCTGGGAGTGGGAGCAGAGGAGGGAGGCCCTGGGGTGCGGCTGCTGTGCAGAGCCAGAGTCCCCATGAAGGTCTGCTAATTGTTCCTGGGGGTCGGGCCCCTAGTGTCCACGATGGACAGCACAGCAACGTCTTCATTAACCCACAGACAGTGGCTTGGCCTCAGCATCACCCCCTGCCTTCGGTCACTCCATCCTCCTGTTTCCCAGCAATTTAATTAAAAGATCTTCCGTTTACAATAATGTCTCATTTTCCTCAGAGCAGCATTAAAAGAATTAGGAGTCACGCAAGCTGATCCTTCCCCTATCAGACCAGCCCACACGGTGACTCAGCCACCTACCCGCAGGCCTCCAGCCAGCATGGAGGTCCAGGGAGAAAAAGGGGTGTCCCCAGGGCTACACGAGGAGCCAGCAGCAGAATCAGGAAATGACGACTGCCCCCTTCCATCTCCCCTCCGACGATCCAGAAAGGGCTGGAACTTCAACCAATGACCCCCCGTTTACTCCTTTTTAAGATGGCATGATATTGGTGAAAATTGAAATTTAATGATGACTGTAAAAGGGCTTCGTTGCTGGAAATCAAAATAAAAGGCAAACACCTTTGCAGGTTTTATGAACCTGCCCTGCAGACCCAGGCATCTTGCACAGGAGAGAGTAAACTCACCTCACCCACCACCTATTTTTGTAAATAAAGTTTTGCTGGAACCCAGCCACACGCAGTCATTTACGACGATCTACGGCTGCTTCCAGGTTACTGCAGCAGAACTGGAGAGTTGCAACAGAGACTGAATAGCCCAGAAAGCCTAAAATATCCATCTGGCTCTGCAAGAAACATTTGCCAATCCCTATACGGAGCTGCAGAAGCCCATGGTTCCATCAGGAATCTTCCAGAGGCCAGAGGAACCAAAACACTATCCTAGAGCAAACAGTGTAATAACGGGGCCGTGTTGAGTGCAGGCAGTGTGCCAGGGATACCGGAGGACACGTTTTAGAACAGTGCCACACTTAATCCTAACCCTGCAGACACGAGAGAACAGCCCCACTTATGGAGGGGCTAACTGAAGCTTGGAGAGGCTAAGGAACTTGCCTGAGGCCAGGACCCCCCTCCACCCCGCCATCCTGAGGTCAGGATCCACCCCAGTGGACGCCTTCTTTGCTAGGCCTGGGCCATGTCTCATGAGAGCTGGGGGGAGGCCACAGGGGAGGGAACTGAGGCCCAGAGACTGGAAGAGGCTTCCCAGGTCACGCAGACAGTCCCGCTGGACAGAGATGGGAAGGGCCTGGAGCATCCTGGAGGGCTGGGCTATCCTCACACTGGAGCAATGGATTTAACCCCCACTCCAAGGCGGTGAGGCCCTGCACAGATAGCAGGCCTTATCTCCACCTCCACAGTAATCAGGGACTGAGTCATCATCCCCATGTACCAGATAAAGACCCCTGAGGCTCAGAAGTGTCCCAGGATGCACAGCTAGAACCGGGGCAGGAACGCAGGCCCCCCCGAAACCTCAGCTCTGTCCTTGCCCCCCTGAGGCTGCAGGGTGAAATGGAGCTGTCAGAGGAGCAGGGAAGGGCCACCCTCCTGCTCTCCAGGGCAGCCTGAGTTCTCCACACCCACTGGCTGGGTCAGTGGGCGGTCCAGGAGGCGCCCACCTCCCCCTGCTGGGGTGTGATTGCCATAGTGTCATTTCTCAGTTTCTCCAGTTGAAAACCTGCTCTGGACCCATTCACTCCCACTGGCCCAGCACTTACAAGCTGGAGAGAGATTCTGCAGGCTTCAGAGTGACCGGGAGGCACCCAAGTACGCGCGGTGGAGGGGAGCTGGCAGAGGAGGCTGCCCGGCCCCCGACTGGCTCTCATCTCCCCACACGTGCGCTCCTCTTAGAGCAATGCGGCTACTCTCGGAGCCACGACTCCACATCTGGGAAGTGGGTGGCCACACGCTGTCTGTGAAGATTAGGGGGTAGCGTGTGCAGAATACCCAGCAAAGGGCATGTGACAAAGGCCTGCTGCCACTGTCATGCCTGAGAAGGAAGCTGAGAGGACTTGCCCAGAGTCCTTTAGCACCGTAAGAAATGGACGCCCACTCACATCATGTTCTGTTCATGCGGAAGAGAGCCAGAGGCCCGTGCGGATCCCAGGAAGGTGCTGGGCAGGGATGGCTGTCCAAGGCTCCTGCCGCGTTGGGCCTACCTTGGAAAGGGGTGTCCGGAGGTGTACCAAGATGCTCGTCACTAGGCCCAACATGGAGGAGGTGTGCAGCAACCCAGCTGGCCTGGCCCCGTCCAGCCTTGGCCCTCTCTGTCCCCTCGGACACTCAGGCCACTCGTGGCCAGGTGGGCAGGTCCTTGAGAGCAGCAACTGGCCACGCTCATCAGAGATTCATGCACACGTCCTCTGCTGAGTGCACCAGCCCCCCGTTCTGCATGGAATCCATGCCGCTGGGAACCAGCCCAGCATGGCCTGCTTCTAAGTGGAGGGCCCCTCCTGCTCCTTCCGAACATCCTCCCCCAAATGAAAACGAGGCTCAGGAGAAAACGTGCTTTGGCACCTGAGTCCCCGCCCTGTGCTGACATTAGAGCCTGCAGCCCCTCCCGTAGCCTCCGCTGATCCCACCGGGTCGCTCCTGCACTGTGAGCCTGAGAGCAGCCAGGGCCCTGGGCTGACCTCTGGAGAGATGTATGAAAGCAGCTCGTTGCACCTGCTTTGTTACCAAGCATTGGTCAAAAGTACTGTGATGCCTTCAGATGCCTTTCAAGGGCTATTCTCACATGGACGTCCTGCCCACGGCCCTTGGCTCCCCTCTCCTGGCTGCCTGTATGTGGCTCACAGGTGTTCCAGGGACAAACAGCCACACCTGCTCTTCTATTCCAGTCTGGGGGCCACCCCGGGGTAGACATGTCGTCTCTCTGCTCAGGTCCTTCCCTGTTTCTTCACATCCCCGTCTTCCCAACGACACCTCCAGGAAGAGCTAGGATGGAAAGTCAGACTGCAGGGCAGGGGACAAGGAAGACCCACCAGTAAGGACAATTCTCTTCCGTGTGGAGGGGGCGGCGCTGTGCCCCCGAGTCTCCCCACTCACGGCTCACTCAGCAAGCAGCGCCAGGGACCCCAGGACCCACACCCTCCCTGGACAGGCCGGTCCCCACAGCACTCCTGCCCTGGCCTCTTCTTGACTTGCCAGAGCTCCAGGCATCCGGCCCAGTCCTGACGGCTCTGGATTTTTGGGCAGAATTCTCAAGCCATCCCAAACCTTTATCTCTAAGACCCTCCACAAAGGGGAGAAGCTGTGTCATGGGGCTGCTTTTGGATCCCCAGTTGGTCCTTGGTCAAGACCCTCTGACCAGGAGCCCTGGCTTCTCCAGGGTCCCTTGGCAGACGGGACCGGCGGAAGGCCATGAACAAGAGGAGCCGGAGCCAAGTCCACAGGGGAACAGAGCTGCTTCCGGATCTGCAGCGGGGTGGGGGCCCACCCCAGCGAGCAGCCTGCCCCGGAGGCATGGGGCTGCCTTCTCAAAGCAGCCCTCCTTGGTCTTGGGTTCTACCAGGGCCTCAGTCTCCCACCTGGGACCCAAGGCCCCCCCAAAGGCGCTCCATCTGCGGATGGCTGCCAGATCACTCTTGGTGCGGGATGAGGCCTGGAGCCTCTTATTCTACCATCTTACTTGCATACCCCCGAGAGATCCTGTGACCCAGAATGCTCTGGGTCACCCTCTCTTATCTGCCAGAATGTGTGCATGTATTTCCCATTTAATCCTCCCCAACCTAGAGACTTACCAAGGAAGGCCAGGCATAGGCCCGAGGACAAGGCGACAGAACAGACGGCTTTAGGTTTGCAAATCTTCCAAGAAAAGCTTTGCTTTCTGCAAAGAAACAAGGCACTTTGGGACCTATTTCAAGGTCTCGAGTGGGCTAGGAACAGATTTCCAGCTTTGTAGTGTCCAAGGCTAAGGGCTTCCTCCCTCCACAGGCCAGTGGGTCTCCTGACACAGGGGAACCTGACGCCTGAATCAGCCTGGAGAGAGGACAGAGCTGGTGACACAAGGGGGAAGTGACCCCCTGCTCTTTCACTGATTGCTCTACCCCCTGGGGCCCTGTCCTTGCACTGGGTGATTTGCAATGGCTGTTCCTAGGTGTGTCTCCGGCCCCCTGCTGGCAGCAGGTCAGGGCAGTAAGGTCAGCAGCAAAGGATGAAGGCGGCCCCCAGAGGTTGGTACCACAGTACGCACCCAGGCACCCTGCGGCCGGCACCTCGGCCTCCCGGGACACACCCCTCACCTGCGGCACAGCTGGTGTTCCACAGACACACTGCTCTGTGCATCCGGGTGAGCCCTTCTCTGTCCCGGCGCCCCAGCCTGCTCATCTGGAAAGGAAGCTGCCCAGCTCCTCTGCCAGCTCCGTCAGCTGCCGGAGCCTGGGCCTCGTTGGCCATCTCTGCTCTGCATTCGCGGTGCTCTCACTGTCCCTCCTGCTCCCTGCAAACTGGGGTGTCTCCGCAGGACTCCCCGGCCTCCGGAGCCCTTTGGTAGTAAGCCACCTTCCAGCTACTCTGCCACTCGTGTGCTTGCCAGTTACAACAGAAGGGAAATAATGACAATGTCTTCAGATTGCACTCGTTAACCCTGGCTGGACGCTGAGTTCTGCCAGGAATGGGTGTGCAGCATCTTATCCAAGCCGCAGACGACTGGATGAGAAAGCCGCTGCTACGACCTCCACTTCAGAGACGGGAAGACTGAGGCTCAGAGAGACTACGTGATGGAGCGGCCAGCAGGTGGTGGGCCCATGACCTCAGACATGGCAAAGGTCCAGGTGCCCACAACACACTTCTTCACAGGGTGCCAGTTGATGGGCTTACAGACCCCTGGCCTGGGCAGATGCTCCTGACTATTATCGTCACCGTGCTGTGACCTACAAGGGACAGAAACCATATGAGCAGCCCTCGCCCAGAGCCTGCAGAACCTGTCTGCCAAGGCTGATTTCTGTCCCAGTAGCTGCGTGGGATGCATGTGCCCTAAGTACCCATCTCAGGTACTCACCAGCCGTCTTTCCCTTAAGTTTTAGTTGGTCTGTCATGAGACCCCTGATGGCAGGGCTGATGCCTGGGACATTCCTCCGTGCCCCCAAGGATCTGGTTCTGGGTGAGTCGGAAAAGATGAGCAGAATGGAAGGACCGAGACTGAGCACTGGGGTGGGGAGAGCAGATACCACAGGGAACTGTGGCCCGACGTGGTGGCCTTCTTCTGTCTACACGGACCTTCCTTCCCCCTTGTCTGCTTTATGATGGTTTGCACAGCAAACCTCCCTGCTTTTTAGCCTGCAGGAAGTGTCACGACTGTTATCTACTACGAGCCACCAGAGCTTCAAATTGCAGCAGGAATGGTGACAGTGATCGATTAGAATTTTTAAAGTCAAACCCAAACGTGCCCCTGCCATGGCTAAGAGAAGAGCTGAGCTGACTTGAAAATAATTACTTAGAAAATTTTGTGATGCGTGGTAAATCAAGTCCCCATTTAGCACACTTTCTTTTTTCCCCCCAGCAAAGTATTAGTCTACTTAATTGATTCCCAAAGACTTCCTGCCACAACTTAAAATGGCTCCCACTGGGAGGAGACGGGTGGGGGCCTGGATCTCACCCAAGGGCAAGGTGCACAGCTCACTGGAAACCTGAAGGTGGGGTGGGGACATGAATTTGGAACCCGTCTTTTCTCCTGATTTGAAAGATGGAACCAAAGAATGGGGGAAAATCATCGGTGACAATACCTAATGAGTTTTAAATACTTATTACAAGAAAAATTAATTTGCTACATTGGCCCTATAGATACAGGTTATAAAATGAGCCACGGTCCCCTCAAAAATGCAAAACTCAGAGCAGCTAACAGCTCGGCCTTGGGGTCACAGGGCCACAGTGAAAGGTCACGGCCCCCTTACTCAGGGCTGTCCTTCTACCCCAGACTCCATGCTAAGCCCGTCACAGACCTTCTCTCAGTCACCTTGCCACCTCTGGGGCCACTTTATAAACTCCCCGAGGTATCGTCTTTGGCACACACTTTCCAGGGCTGTGCTAGGGATGGTGCAGAGGCCACCACAGGGCAAGCTGTTGATGCCCTGCAGCAAGTACTTTATTGCCTCCCCTTAGTGCAAATGTGAGGTGACACAACCTCCCAACGGGACACAAGCCCTCGGGGTGGGGTCAGGCCCAAGTCCCTCCTGCCCGACTTCGGCTCCTGATCAAGTCTGGCCGTCTCCCCCTTCCTTAATGGAGGAGGCCTGGGAAGTGAGTCCCCAGTGCAGAGCGGATGCCTGCCCAGATGCAGGGTGGCATTAGGGCTGCTGGCACCGAAAACGGGCTGACAGGGCACCTGGTGGACAGAGCCAGGGGCCTTCAAGGGCCGCGCTGCCCTTGGCTTCCTCCAGCCCCGTGCGGGGCAGGCCCTCCAGCCAGCTAACAGAGAACTGTTTGAATGCGCCATGTGGCTCAGAAAAGCACCCCCACCAAGCTCAGCATTAGTTTCCCAGGAAAGCACTTAGGGACCCAGCTCCCCTGCCCCAACAACCAAAACACCACAGGGGTTTTGTAACGTGGACAATTACTCAAATTTCTGTTTTCAGTAATGCCAGGGCAGGGCAAACAGTCGGCTGCACAGTATCTGCTGTGAGCAAACGCTCCCAGGAGCAGCCCTGCAGGGGGTGCACCAAGGGCTGGATGATTTCGTGACTCAGATGAAAACGGTCTGTAGATACAAAAGAACACTGTGAATGGCATATAATGGCATTAAATGTAGATATAAATTCTTTCCCTCCCTCCCCACTCCTACCCGGCCGTCAGGTACCCCGGCCCCCTGCTCTCTCTCTGCTAGATGCCCCAGGCTCCCGAGGTTCCAGCTGCAACACGGTAATAGTGGCGAGGAGTCCCCAGGTCAGACAGCCCACTTCTCAATTCCGACTGCACCCCTTCCTAACTGTAGATTTGGGGCAACTCCCTTAGCGTCCTGACCTCTTTCCCTCTATCAAATGGGCAGAAACTGGACCGGCCCCACAGGAGTGGTGTGGGCTCAATGACAGGATGCTGGTGGAGCGTCTGGCACAGTGCGGGACTGGTCCTCACTGGCTTTAGCCTTCATTACTTGCCGTTTTCCGGGCAGGTCATGTTAGGTCAAGTCTCGGGTCATGCTGCCCTGCTCTGCCTGGACCTGGGGCTCCCCTCTAAGCCCTGCTAGTATCCCTGCTCTGCTCCCACAGCGGCTTGCACTGGACCTTCCCATCACCTGCTCACTCCTCTCCCCTCTGACTCGATGGGGAGTTCTTTGAGGCCTAGGGCCGTGGGTCCTGGGTAAGTTATATTCCCAGTTCCCAGCCCAGGGCCTGGCCACTGGAGGTAATTGAGTACTCATTGCTGAACCAATGAGGAAGGGGATGCACACCGGGCACTGAGGCCTGGCAGGAGAGGAAGACAGATACGAGTGCTTGACACTGGGCCGCACTGAACCCCAAACTGGGCTGCACATGACCCCAACAATTGGGCTGCTCTGAACCCTGACAACTGGGTACTGAATCTCAACAACTTGACTGCACTGAACCCTAACAACTGAACTGTGTGTGAACCCTGAATGGACTGCACATGAACCCCAACAAATGGACTACACTGAACCCCAACTGGACTGCTCTGAACCCTGACAACTGCATGGCACATGGACCCCAAACTGGACTGCACTGAACCTCAACTCTGCTTACAGACCAGCCAATGACCTGTCTCTGTTCCGGCTGCCTTGTCATATGCCACGGGGCTCTCCTAGGAACCCACCAGGAAGGAGTATTGTGCTCCTAGTGTGTGCAATACAGTGTGCTGCGTCCTTTGATATATGCTATCACATTAAGTCCTTACAACAAATTAGGCAAATGGGACAAATTACTCAACCCATTGTATAGATGAATATTCATAAAGGTTAACCGGTATCACAGCAGACTGTCTAAGCCCGGAATCATGATTCCAGTAGTGGCCCACCTCACCTCCCACATACCTAAACTTTGAATGTTTAAAGCCACTGCTCCCACTTATCTGTGTTTAAATTTAAAAGTGCACAAGGACTTAAAGTGACCTAGTCAATACTCAGCACATTCACACCAAACGCCAGACCGGGGCAATTATCGTTCCTCATGGGGGTTTTATAAGTTAGAACAAGATCTTTTAATGGCTTTGGGGTCATTGATGACACAAAGAAGTGGCACATGTTGGCTGTGCACCTCAGAAAGGATACCATCCAGCTTTCAAGGTGCTCCGCACAGAGGACTGATGTAGTCCTGAAGCCACCGAGAGTCTGAGCTCTGCGGACCACTGTGTGGACTGGACAGTAGAGACCTGCTGAGCAGCTCAGCACCTGCTCTGCAGGGTCACGTGGCCCCACCAGTTCTCCTCTGAGGCCTGTGTCTGGGCACTAGAAGGGGTTGGCAGCAACCTCCGGCCTCACTCGAGCCCTCAGCACATGCAGTGAGACCTCCCCTCTTGCTGTTCGTGTGCTGTCTCTCCTACTAGATTGTGGCCTCTTCGAAGGAGGAGTTCGAGGCATGTTCATGTCTGTGCCCCATGCCTAGGAACACAAACGACAGCATATTCACAGAGTGCGGGCCAGGTACTCTGCTAATGGCTCCATGGCGTTGGCTCAGTAATCCTGGTAATCTTAGGAGTTAGCAATTATTATCAGACCCAATTTAGAGGTGAGTAAACTAAAACTCAGACAGCTATAGAAACATGTCAAGGTCACTCAGGTAAGTGGAAGAACTGGATCTAAGCTCAGCTTCTCTGCCTCCAACCTGGATGCCCAGGCATCTCAGCACAGCCCCTCCTGACGCTTGGGTAAGATCGCAGTCTGTGCCACACAGCCCAGCCTGGATCTATCCAATGGCTGCCACCTCCCTGAGGTTGAATAAAATCAATATCCATCACCTCTCATCCCTGTTCTTCTAGTTGATCTTTTTGCCTCTCCCCTTAGAGCTGCCCACCAGCCAAAGGGCGGGCCTGTGTCTCCCTGTCTGCCTCCCTTGCTGACCCCAGTGACTCCTCCTTTTAATTTCCTCCCCTCTCCCTCCACCCCTGTCCCTGCAGGTGCAGACCCTGTCTGGCTTACAAAGCCCTGATCACAGGCAAGCTCCAGCGTGAAGCTTTCCCTAGCTCATCCAAGTAGGAGGATCCCTCCTTCCTCTGAACTCCAGACGCCCTTCTGTTCCTTCCCGTTTAGGGCAAGAAGTCACTTTCCTCCTGGTACTAGAGCAGCAGCTTTTATGTCTCCCAGAGAGGTGCCTTCAGGTCCCGCTGGGTGGGCTGAGGAGTAACAATGAAGGCCAAGTGTCAGGGCTGGGTCTCCACCCTCTTCAACCAGAGCAACCTCTCATCTGTGTGGACATCTGCTCCTACCAGCAGGATAGTTCATTTGAAGAAAGGGTTCTCAGAGGAAACAGATCTCGAGCTCAGGGAGTCAGCTGGTGGGTAATGATGTCAAGAGACCCCAGGGCTGGGCAATGTGCAGCAGGACACTCCTCGGTGTCCCCACAATGCTGTGTACAGAGCAGAGGCTCAGAAAGGTATGGGGTTTCTCATGAGCCCCTGAACGGAAGCCTTAGTCCAACAAGAGTGTGTCCTGCAGGCTTCTGACCATCAGCGTATTTCTTTTTCTCAGTAAAAAGTGGGAAGGAGTGGCGCTAACATGTCTCAGTTGCAGCAAATCAAATGCCAGGCTCTGGGAAATGAAAGAGGAGCCCACTAACCTTGGACAGAAGCCTCAAAGCAAATCCTATGCTTTAGAAAGAGAAAGAGCATCAGCATCTGCATTTAAGGGTTTGGGTCTCCCATGGGGTGGTGCTGGGTGGGGCCCAAATCCATAATTTTGATTCAGGGAGGGGAAATGTTAACCGTGCACCCTAAGGAGGAACTCAAGTACTCAGGCAGACAATGTCTTTATTCTATCCCCCTCACCTTAGAACGGGAGGTGAATAGTAAAAGTGCATTTTAAAAAGCAAAAGAATTCCAAGACAGAAGGCTGAGAGCCGACCTAAGATGGGACTGGCAAGTCATCACACCTGGTTAATTCGTGAGACAACTGGTATCCTCGATACTTGGGGAAGGTAGAACTTTGTAGACAAAGCCAGGACCCTGTCCCCCTTCCCACCAGGAGGTGTTTCAAAAGCCATATGGTCACTTTCTCTGTGATGCTGTCTCCCTTCCAGCAGGCTGCACAGCGGTCCCAGATGAAGACTTGGCACATGGATGGGCTTGCGATAGTTGGGGATGTGATTCAGGGAAGGTGCTGGTGGAGACTGGGGGTCTCTGAGTCCTGAAGCAAAGGGTGCAATGCCATGTTTGGGGAGCTGATGCAGAAGTCTTTCCTGAAGCAGATGATATGGGGGAACGGGGTGTATCTGTGCTGGGGCTGTAAGGCCTATATTGCTGGTGATTGGACCAGTCGCCTTGTCCACCCCAAGTAGATGAGGAGAGCCCCATCTGGCCGCCTGGGCAGGAAGTGCAGAGGAGAGCTCCATTCCATGGCCTCCCTTGCCCGAGTACCCTGTGGAGCCTGGCCCTGCCCCAAGGCATTCGGTGGACGCTGCATCTCCTCTAGATCTCCTGGGCCAGCTGCCCCATGGCCGGCTCCTCCACGGGCTGCACGGCCTCCTGCACGTAGACGATGAACTCCGAGGCCTCCCCGCCCTGCGTGTAGACAGTCACTGTCTCGATGCCCTCCACATCGTCAGAGGACACCACCAGGTGGTGCTGCTCGGCCAGCTCCACAGACGCCTGCTGGAGGGTCTCCTGGATCATGACCGTGTGATTGGAGGTGGGCTCCTCATCGGTTACCTATGTGAGGGCAAGAGAAAGGTCACACAGGCCCTACTTCTGGGTCCAGCCACAACACTACAATCACAACTAGTGCTTATGGAGCATCTAGAACGTTCCAGAAGCTTGTCTCTACAGCACATAATCCTCTGAACAATGCTCTATGCTTGCTCTCAGCCTGGTTTGTGGATGAAGAGAGTGGCGCTCAGTGTTGCAAGCAACACGGTCAGGGGCACCGGCTGTGGCAGTGGTGGATCCCAAGTTCAAACCCAAAGTCCAAGCTCTTCTCTTGACACCAGCCTGCCGCCCAGAGGTGTGGGGGATGCTGAGGGGATGAGGGCTGGAAGAGAGCATAGTACTTGTTTACTGCAACCGCTGAGGGTTGGCTGGGGGCTCCTGGAAACTCATGGCTGGTCCACTGGGTGCTGAGAAAGGGACTGGGTTTATCCTGGATTATCTATCTTCCCACTCACTCTGGGCACTCAACTCTCTCTGACAATCAGTATCACGCCAGGTGGGAGGAGACCCCCCACAAGACTCATTTCCCCAGTGTCATACACCAGCACTAAGGCTGTCAGCACTCCAGGGAGTGGCCGGCTGGAAACCCACAGCCACAGGGCTGCAGAGGCCAGTCTTCAGGGGCATCAGTCAGAGGAGGGCTCGCCGAATCCCAGGGCCAGGGCTTTCTCTGTAGTTCCAAGCAGACAGACTATAGACGAGGCTAGAGTCCAGCAGATGCTAACGCACAGTGTCCCTGACTCTGTGGGCTCCAGCCTGTTTTAAATGACAACTATCTTTGATCTTGAGAAGAAAAATAATAGAAAGAACATAGGAGAGATTTTGAAAGAGTCAAGACTCTGGAGCTGCAAAAATAATGCAAGGGTCAGAATATAAGCCCAGGAGGAAAATAAAAGGGTCTGGGATTGTTTCACTATGGAAAGGGAGTCTTCAGAGGTACAGGAGGATGCCAGAGAGAACCTTCCTTTCCAAGGCGGGTCCAAGTGGCAAGGTAGCAAGAACATGTCCTCCGCCTACACTAGCAGGATTCCAACATCGGCTCCATCACGATTAGCTGTGAGACTTGGGCCAGACGATTTCCCAGACAGCCCTCAGTTTTCTCATCTGTATATTAGGGACTACAGTGCACACAGCAGAGGACTGCTGGGAGAATTAAAGGAGATTCTGTATACAAAGTGGGTGCTCAGCAACATCACTGCCCTTTCCAAGCCTTTGTTCATTTGGCAGCACTTTCTCAAACCCCTGCTCCCTGAAAGGTACTGTGGAATGACAATCACTTGCTCATTCATTCCTTCATTCCACCAAACCCTGGCCATTCTATCAGGTTCCACTAGACTCTACTTCCTGAGTGCAGAAGCCATGCTGTTGTGACACAGCTGTTGTGACAGTTCTTCTCAGAGCCAACCTGGCATCCAGTATTGTTGAATGGTGACCCACTAGACCATTCATGAGAGGCCATGACAGGCGCTAAGGAAAACCACCCTCTGGCAGAGCAGACATAGGAGTGGAATGAGGATGGTCTGCAGAGTTGTGACACTCCTGGAGGGGGTGGCAGTGTAGGGTGGGTGCTCACAGGCAAGGCCTCAGGAGGCGGGTGGGATGGGGTTCCAGCAGAGGGCAGAAGGAGCAAAGATGCCCGGGACTGCCAAGGGCACAGGGTTTGCTCCGGCACCCTCTGCAAGTTCCCATGCACGCTGCTCTGACTCCTTTCCCAGCTGGGGTCTGGCATGGGACCAGCCCCTCCTCCCTGCCCACCCAGCTGTAGCACGCCATGGCCCCAGGCTCTCTCCCACCTGGCTTTGAGGGGTCCCACTCAGGCCCCTGTGAGCAGGAAGGCTGTGGCAGCAGAGGGAATTTAATTTAGAGATAAAAATGGAAAATGCCCCTCTGGGGTGGGCACCACCTGAAGTTACAGATTGGAAGGAACTTCTAATTTGAACATGACTCACCAGGTGCCAGAGAGCTATCCCAGGTGAAAACTGTATACATTTAGCCTGATTTGTTTTTCTAGAGTGAATCATGGCCTTTTTCTCTTCTTTTACTGTTTGTTTCTATTTCATTTAAATGGGAATATGTACTGTGAACGAAAACTTCAGAGGTAAATGTTGACTTATTTATTTTGCAAGAGGCTGGGAAAAGGGGAGGGAGTCCATAGCAAATGCTTTTCTCCTCTGAATTGTCAGCAATTCTCCACAAAGGAAAAGGTGAGGGCAGGGTGACCTAAGCCAGGGCAAAGCAAGCCCACTGCACTTCAGGCAAACAGACAGTGTGGTAAAAATGGTAAGACCAACCCATACAGGAGCTCTGAGGCGTGCCTGGGGGCCTGATGCCACTATCTGGATAATGGTGCCATCAAAGCTGAAGTTCAGGTGAGGAAGCGGTCACTAACAGGAAATGTCCACCGGCTGAAAGTTCCTGTCCTTCTGCACAACCCTAAGACACAGATATAGCCCCCAGAGCTGGAGGAAATGAGGGCAAAACCCAAGATGAAGCCATCATGCCTGAAATCAGGAAAAACAATGTGCTGACCCTGTCGAATCAGGGCCCAGGGGCTGCTTCATGGAAGGCAGGTTGTCCCAGATGGTGGTTAAAGGCATTGTAGGCAAAGAGGAGCAGTGAGCAATGAGGAGGCGTGTGGCCACAGGGCACCTACCAACTGCCAAACCCGCTGGGCAGAGTTCTGATGTCACCTTTCCAGAAGGCTCTGTGCCATCTGATACTGCTAAACGACATCACCCTCACTCACTGAGATGTCCTCTTCTCTGTTTCCACAACCCTCTATTGAGCTCTGTTCCCAGATTTCAGCATTCCACATTGCACTTCAGCCCAACCAAAAAGCCAGAAGGATTCCTGGGTCCCTCCTCAACTTCTTCTCTGAATCCCTCACTGCACTGGGCCTTCTGCTCCTGGCTGAGCCAAAGACACCAAAGCCCACTCCTGAGCTGCAGGAGGTTTCCAGGGAATGCCTGTCATGTGCACAAGTCCCAGGAGGGAGGGAATGCTGGGAGAGGAGGCAGGAGAGGCCTGAAATGAAGCTCACACATCTTGAAGAGCCTTAATCACCAGCTGAGACTGAGACTTGATCTTACAAAGGAAGACCCTGGAGGTTTCCAAAGGGCTGCATCATGCAGTCTGTGGCGCTCCAAGAATCAAAATTTGCCAAATGCAAGAAATAAGACTGGGGGAGAGGCTTAAAGATGGAAGAGTGAGAAGTGAGACAGAAACCTCCTCCCCAAACCACATATAATATGAAAATACAACAAATACAACTAATTCTGAAAAAGCGACCAGAAAGAAGACTGTGACAGACTACGTACACCTGGGGAAAAGAGAAGACCTCACGGAAAAAGGTAAAGTAGCAAAGCCACGCGCTGGTGGGACCCAAGCTCTCCCACTACCCCAGTTCACAAGTGGGAGAAAGAGAAACGGAGTGGGAAGGGAGTAGAAGCCTAAAAGAGATGAACACCCAGCCCTGGAGATCTGCTCTAGGAGCATGAACCTATGTTACATGGTGCTCTGGAGATTAGCAGGGTTGAAATGCGAAGACAGGTGGAGTACTCAGAGAGACCAAGATTCCAGCCACTTGTGGAGAACGGGCAAGCACAGCCGCTCTGGAAGAAAAGGTGGGTACTTTGAAAGACTTTCCAAGAGCAACAGGGCTGCTAAAGAGGAAAGGATTATACAGAGCTTACTGCTCAGGAGAAAGGACAGGTGGACAAAACTGTCCTGATGCACTCAGCCCAGCAGGCTGGGAACTTTCAGTAGCTTCAGGTGCTCCATCACCCTGGCTGGTGATGCGTGCCGAGGCACCCCACCATGATACGCAGTCTGCCACTCCTTCCTCCTGGCCAGCTTTGATTATCAAACCTACTGCCCCCGCCATTGCACCAGGCCAGCCAGAGGGAAGACCCGCCTATGGCAGCTTCAGGGGTGTAATACAGAGGCTCCTCTCTGTGTGCCTGGCCTACTGGTCCTGGCGGTGGAGGTGCACCACATCCAGGAAGCAGGAAAGGGCTCTTTCCTCATGGCAGGCATTGGTACCGCTTGCCTATGACGCCTGCCATTGCTCCAGGTGCTGGGCAGCTCCAGAGAGTAGAGCTTCTAGACACTAGAAGGTGCTACCTACACAAAGTTATTATTCCATACTAATCAATACAAACATGAAACGGCAAAGGAAGCTGGTATAAACCAAAATCCCACAAACACCAGAAAATGGGTTAAGTGAAACCGAAATCACCAATCTTCCTAATAAAGATTTCAAAATACAAATAATAAACAGGCCCATGCAGCTACAGAAAAATATTCAAGACCTCAGGGAGGACTTCAAGAAAGAGAAGGGAACTTTGAAAAATACAGTATCTGAAATGAAACATACAATGGAGGGATTTAAAAGCAGATTAGATGAGGTAGAGGAGATGGTAAATGAAACAAATTAAGAGAACAGGAATACAAAGAAGCTGAGGCACAGAGAGAAAAAACGATCTCTAGGAATGAAAGAATATTAAGGGAACAGTGTGACCAATCCAAACGGAATAATATTTTCATTATCAGGGTACCCGAAGAAGAAGAGAGAGAAAAGGGGATACAAAGTGCCTTGGAGGAAATAATTGTTGAAAACTTCCCCAATCTGGGGAAGGAAACAGTCTCTGAGGCCATGGAAGTGCACAGGTCTCCTAACACAAGAGACCCAAGGAAGAAAACACCAAGACATAAAATAATTAAACTGGCAAAGCTCAAAGACAAGGGCAGATTATTAAAAGTAGCCAGTGAGAGAAAAAAGATCACATACAAAGGAAAACCCATCAGGCTAACATCAGACTTTCTGCATAAACCTTACAGGCCAGAAGGGAGTGGCATGATATATTTAATGCAATGAAGCAGAAGGGGGCCTGAACCAAGAATACTCTACCTGGTATGATTATCATTTAAATTCAAAGCAGGGATTAAACAATTTCTAGATAAGTAAAAGTTGAGGGAATTTACCTTTTACAAACCGTTTCTACAGTGTATTTTAAAGGGACTGCTCTAGAGGGAAGTGCTCCTAAGGCTCAGTAGCTGTCACCAGAGAAAACAAAACTACAGTAAAGGAAGTAGACCAATTAATTACTAAGCAAATATAAGATGAAATGAGCTACCCAAAAAAATCAGTCAAGGGATACACAAAGAGTACAGAATATGACACCTAACATATAAAGAGAGTAGGAAGAATAAAAAGAAGGGAGAAAAAAAAAGAACCTTTAGATTGTGTTTATAATAGCATAATAAGCAAGTTAAATAGACTGTTAGATAGTCAAGAAAAAGAGAGAGTATACACACATAAACAGAATCAGAAATGAGAAAGGAAAAATCACTATGGACACCACAGAAATACAAAGAATTATTAGAGAATACTATTAAAAATTAAATGCTAACAAACTGGATAACCTAAAAGAACGGATAACTTTCTAGAAAAATACAACCTTCCAAGACTGACCCGAGAAACAGAAAATCTGAACAGACCAATGAGTAGCAATGAAATTAAATTCGTAATAAAAAAAATTACCTAAGAAAAAAATTCCTGGACCAGATGGCTTCACCACTGAATTTTATCAAACATTTAGTGAAGACCTAATACCCATCCTCCTTGAAGTTTCCCAAAAAGTAGAACAGGAGAGAATATTTCCAACCTCATTCTGGATGCCTTTTATTTTTGAGGACAGCATCACTCTCATACCAAAACCGGGCAAAGACACCGCAAAAAAAGAAAATTACAGATTAATATCCCTGATGAACATAGATGCAAAAATACTCAACAAAATATTAGCAAACCAAATTCAAAACTACATCAAAATGATCATCCATTGTGATCAAGTAGGATTTATTCCAGAGACACAAGGATGGTGCAATATTCAAAAATGTATCAACATTATACACTACATGAAAAAAAGAAGGACAAACATTACATAATCATATATCCATAGGTGATAAAAAGGCATTTGACAAAATTCAATATCCTTTCATGACAAAAACTCTAAAAAAATGGGTATAGAGGGTAAGTAACTCAACATAATAAAGGACATGTATGAAAAACCCACAGCCAACCTCATACTTAACAGTGAAAAGCTGAAAGCTTTGCCTTTAAGATCAGGAACAAGACAAGGATGCCCACTGTCCCCACTTAGTACTGGAGAACCCAGCCACAGCAATCAGACAACATGAAAAAATAAAAGGCAACTAGATTGGCAAGGAAGAAGTTAAACTGTCACTGTAGATGACATGATATTGCACATAAAAAACCCTAAAGAATCCACTCCAAAACTATTAGATCTAATATCTGAATTCAGCAAAGCTGAAGGATGCAAAATTAATACACAGAAATCTGTTGCATTTCTACATACTAATGATAAACTAGCAGAAAGAGAAATTAGGAAAACAATTCCATTTACAATTGCATCAAAAAGAATAAAATACCTAAGAATAAACCTAAGGAGGTGAAAGACCTATATCCTGAAAACTACAAGACACTCATGAGAGAAATTAGACACCAATACATGGAAATATATCCCATGCTCATGGATAGGAAGAATTAATATTGTCACAATGGCCATCCTTCCTAAAGCAATCTACAGATTCAAAGCAATCCCTATCAAAATACCAACAGCATTCTTCAATGTACTAGAACAAATAGTTCTAAAATTCATATGGAACCACAAAAGACCCCGAATAGCCAAAGCAATCTTGAGAAGAAAGGATAAAGCAGGGGGGATCTCGCTTCCCAACTTCAAGCTCTACTACAAAGCCACAGTAATCAAGACAATTTGGTACTGGCACAAGAAGAGACCTACAGACCAGTGGAACAGAATAGAGAGTCCAGATATTAACCCAAGCATATATGGTCAATTAATATATGATAAAGGAGCCATGTATATACAATGGGGAAACAACAGCCTCTTCAACAACTTGTGTTGGCAAAACTGGACAGCTATATGTAAGAGAATGAAACTGGATTATTGTCTAACTTCATACACAAAAGTAAACTTGAAATGGATCAAAAACCTGAATGTAAGACCTGAAACCATAAAACTCTTAGAAAAAAACATAGGCAAAAATCTCTTGAATATAAACATGAGCAACTTTTTCCTAAATGCATCTCCTCAGGCAAGGGAAACAAATGCAGAAATGAACAAATGGGACTACATCAAACTAAAAAGCTTCTGTACAGCAAAGGGCATCATCAGTAGAACAAAAAGGCATCCTACAGTAGGTTTGTAAATGACACATCTGATAAAGGGTTAACATCCAAAATATATAAAGAGCTCTCATGCCTCAACACCCAAAAAGCAAATAATCCAATTAAAAAATGGGCAGAGGTTCTGAACAGACACTTCTCCAAAGAAGAAATTCAGATGGCCAACAGGCACATGAAAAGATGCTCCACATCACTAATTATCAGGGAAATGAAAATTAAAACCACAATGAGATATCGCCCCACATCAGTTAGGATGGCCACCAACCAAAAGACAAAGAGCAACAAATGCTGGTGAGGATGTGGAGAAAGGGGAACCCTCCTACACTGCTGGTGGGAATGTAAGCTAGTTCAGCCATTGTGGAAAGCAATATGGAGGTCTCTCAAAAAAATAAAAATACCATTTGACCTGGGAATTCCACTCCTAGGAATTTACCCAAAGGAAACAAGATTTCAGACTCAGAAAGACATATGCACCCCTATGTTTATTGCAGCACTATTTACAATAGCCAAGATATGGAAGCAACCTGAGTGTCCATCAGTAGATGAAAGGATAAAGAAGAGATGGTACATATACACAATGGAATATTATTCAGCCATAAGAAGAAAACAAATCCTACCATTTGCAACAACATGGATGGAGCTAGAGGGTATTATGCTCAGTGAGATAAGCCAGGTGAAGAAAGACAAGTACCAAATGACTTCACTCATTTGTGGAGTATAACAATGAAGCAAAACTGAAGGAACAAAACAGCAGCAGACTCAGAGTCCAAGAAGGGACTAGTGGTCACTAAAGGGGAGGGGTGGGGGAGGGTGGGTGGGGAGGGAGAGAGAAGGGGATTGAGGGGTATTATGATTGGCACACATGGTGTGTGTCGGGGGGGTCACAGGGAAGACAGTGTGGCACAGAGAAGACAAGTAGTGACTCTGTGACATCTTACTACACTGATGGACAGTGACTGTGGTGGCGTGTGGAGGGGAACTTGATAATATGGGTGAATGTAAGTAACCACATGTTGCTCATGTGAAACCTGCATAAGATTGTATGCCAATGATACCCTAATAAAAAAAGAAGACTGGGAATTGTAGTTTTCTCATTAACCCTCTGAAGATTTACATTTCTTGCCCATATTGCCTTTTTTAAGTATTAAGTCTACTTAAAGATAATATTTTTTCCAATTTTCAGCTACAGGATTTTGTCCAATGGAATCACTGTTAAATTCATCTACTGCCAATTATGAGAGTACAGACAAGCATTAAGTGTGCACGCACACAAGCTGCAAAGCTCATCCTCAGCCAGGGCGGGTGTAAGGGGCTCTGTGCAGACACACACTCATTTTACTGAGACCACCAGCAACCAGTGTCCTCGGAGCTGGGCTGCTGCCAGCTGCCAGGTCACATTTACATTCCTGTGAGTGGCTCTGCCTGCCCTAGGGATGCTGTCTGTACAGAACACTGTGGGAAGAAGACTAATGACTGGGGCAGCCAGGGTCAGGGAGCTGCTTCATGGAAGGGGCTTTCTGCAGAGTGAGCCCCCATCCCCTCCTGCCTTCACACACTCCAAGTGTTACATGTTCCACACTCTCTTCTTACATTCTCATTCTTTTGTCTGCAAACCCTGGACTTCCTTTCCTGTCCCCATAGACTCCAATATCCCCGTGGCCCCTTGGGATTTACCGGACACTCTCCCATGCCTCCCAACAATCATCTACACACGTGTTGTGGCTTGGGAGTTTCTGAATGGAACATCTAGTGGTCCAGTGACTCATGTAAGGCCAAAGAACTGGAATGCAGCAAAAGCTGGATCTTGGTCTGGCTGACCCCAAGGCCAGAGACCTTCCTCAGCAGGTGCAGCGTGACAGTGACTAAAGAGATTGCATGTCACAGATCAACAGGGTGAAATACTCTTTGCACGTCCCAGTCTGCCCTTGGCTGGCTGTACAACTCTCAACCATTTTTTCTGCTCAAAGTGATCACTCTACAAGCTTAATCTATTAGCAGAGGCTTGAAACTGTCCTCCACAGTAGAAATAATAGGCTTCACAGTGTCCTTATCCCCTGAGCTGGTACTCCATTACCCTAAATGCTGTATCTAACACATCTTCCAGCTAAATTACTAGCACAGAGAGCGTAACAGAAGTCGCACCTCATGGGATCACATAGTGTTCCCCCATCAGGTCTGAGTTCAGCAGTTCTGCCCACCCTCAACTGTTCTAGAACCCAAACCAGGTCACTGTCAGACCCGGGCACTGCTGGCCACTATTCGTGCTGATAGGTGGCTTCCCACCGGACTCCCTCTCCTCTGTGGCTGCCAGCCCTCCCCGTCCTCTCTCTGGGGCCAGGCTGCCTCGCGGGTCTAGCGTGTTCGCTGTTTCCCTGCCTGTCCTGCCAGCTCCTGTCCGACAGGTCCCCTCACTATCTTTGTAGCAAGTTACCTTTCTCAAGATCCAAGAAACTCCTTAAGGAGGAGGAGCTGCCAGAGCACCCCAGGCCCTTCCACACGGCTGTTTCTGTACCGACCTTCCCACTAAACCCACAGCTTCTTGGGAGCAAGGACGGGCTCCTCCATCCCGGAAGAGGCCAGGCTCGGCAGGCGCGTGGGAGGCGCTGGTGGCACTTCCGCGACTATCCGCAGGCAGACCCCGGGAGCGGCGACGAAGAGAGCGGCCTGGAACCTCGCCGGCTCCAGTCCAGGCTGCTACCAGCCCTCTTTCTGCCTGACCCTAGGAGCCCACCCAGGTGGTGTGGAGGCTGGGAAAAGGCAGGCTGTTTGGAGGGACCGCTTTTGGCTCCGAAAGCCCTAAGGGTCCATCCACTTATTTTACGGGAGAGGAGCTACGGCCCGAGGAGGAAATGATCCGCCCAGTACCATGCTGCTGGAACCAGAGACCAGATTTTATGACTTTTGGTCTGAAAACCCCCAGCCCTGTACCAGGCGACCTAACACAAAGCCACAAAGCGGCAGGGGAAGAACACAAATGCCCAGCATGGCGCCTGGCTCAGGGGCGGACACACAGGAATTCTCCTGTAATCATGGGGCAATGCTGAGGACACATCTGAGGATGGCTCTGAGACTCAAGATTAACTGTTCTTGCTAAGAGTTGTCCAAACAACCTATAAGAAGAAGAAATAGAGGAGGAGGAAGAGGAGGGCGAGCTTGCCTCATGTTGGATGCTGTATTAGGCACGTGACTGAAACTATAGGATCTGGTCTTCCCAACACTCTAGCTTTAGGGGAAAGGAGGCTGAGAGCAGGAAAGCTCCCCGAGGGGCTTTGCACCCATGTCCTGCCCACTCCCGTGCCCCCACCCTACCAGCTAGGCCCTGAGATAGGTCAGTCCAGGCTACGCCACTGCCCGCAGGCCCCCACGCCTTTGATGGGCTGACGGTCACTGCCTAGAGCACAGGACTCAGCCGAGGCTGCCGCGGCAGAGCCACACCTTCTTCTCCATTCTCCCATTAGCCTTCTGTGTCTGAGCCCAGCACCCCCTTTTCCCATAGTTCCATTTCCTCTTTAATGAGAACACCCTCCTCTGTCAAAGGGTCCCCATGCCTCAGACACAGGTGCTCACAAGAATGCCTGAGGGGGACAGACAGGAAGGACAGCTTCCTCCCTGACATCCTGTCCCCAGGAACTGTAACACTGGCCCGGAGAGGTGCATGCAGGGGGCTGTGTTGCCAAACAGGAACACTGCCTGGAGGGTCCCATCCTTTGGGGAAGGGCGCTCTGGCACAGCCTCTGCGAGGACAGCACTGCACCTGTGCGCAGCCCTCCACACCCCGACTCAGTCCCTGACACTCCGAGTCATAAACGGCACCGACCACGATCCCTCCCAGGACACCAGACCAGCACAGTGACATTCAAGGACATCCTAATATGACACAGACTAATTCAAGGAAGAGAAAACTATCTCCCAGCTGAACCCCGGAGAGGGGGCAGTGAGGAGGGAGGAAGGGCCCTTACTAGTTGGGTATTTAAACTAACAGTGCTTAAAGCTGCTGGTGCTCTGTAACCAAGAACACACGTTTGCACCGTACCTTTGGCCCAAAGCTTTCAAAACACGGAACATAACCCGGTGCCTGAGCTCCCCACACGCTTGTGCCGGAGGGACCCTGGTCCGCAGAGGCCTGTTCCTCCGGAGCTCAAGCACCTTCACAGACTTCACAGTTTTTGGCTTCAGTCCTGATGGGGCACTGGAATTTCCAAGACAGGCTTGGTCAAACCTGCACATTATTTGAACTTGGCTCCTGGTGCGTTAAATAAACAAATAAAGGAAGACAGAGGAAACCTCTATTGGCCCTAAAATGAAAAGAAACCAGAATGACACCTATTGAGATGGCATCGGTTCGGTTTACAACCCTTTGGAATGAAAACGACCACCAAGGGCCTCATTTAGATGCTGCCGCCATTCCTGGCTTCCTCCCTCAATCCGACTGCCCTCCATGTGCTGAGACGCTGACTGCCTTCACACGGGGATTCCAAGACAGGGTCGCCCTCCGCACTGCTGGGGGAAACCCCACTGCCACCTCTGCCACCTCAGGGAGATCATTTTGCCTCAGGCGTCCTTCACGCCTCAACTTAGTTTCTAAGTTGAGTCAAGTTCCTATTTATTAAGCTGAGTCTTGGGGAGCAGCCCTCTCTCAGATGACATCAATGTCCTTGAAGGGAAGGCACATGGGGCTGCGGGCCAGGTAATGGACAGAGGGGCCCTGGGTCTTCACCTGGCACTGGCACACTTATTGTCCTGATTAGTTCTCAGGACCTGTTGCAAGCCACCGTAGTCAGCCCTCTGGCCCTCCGCTATTGGGGGAAGCAGACAGGATACAGAATGCTCCAGAAAAGCAGAGCCACTGTCAAGACAACTCACAGAAGGTAGTGCACACGCAGGACGGGCAGGGCTTAATGAGACCAGGCAGAGGAGACGCAAAGCATCTAAGATGACAGCCAAACTGGATGTATTTGTGTGCATGCATGTGTGCATGCATATGGGCTTGGGTGTGCATCTGCGTGTGCATGTGTAAGGCTATGTGTGCATACCTAGACTTGTGTCTGTACTGCTTTTTCTGTGCCCTCCCTCTGCCTGCATCTTATGCCACTACCTCCTGCCTTGTACTACCCTCACTTCTCATAATGGCCTCAGTAGGTAGGCCCTTTGCAGTACACAGTGTTTTCAGATCCCTTATTTCATTTAATTCACATACAGCCCTAAGAAGGGAGGACTGCAGCTCTATCTTCCTGACAAGTGGTGGCTCAGGAAGTTTATGAGATCCCACAGCTAGTAACAGATGATTCTGGAATTTGATGCCAAGTGAGACCCTCCAGGCCTAGTCTTTCTACCTCTGTTGAACATTCTGTGAGAGGGACGAGGCTCTCCTGCCCTGGCCCCTGCCCGTCCCTGTCTCCTGCTCACCTTTGGTTCCTGAGCACACGTGCCTCTCGTGCCCCTGAACTCCTGCCCTTGCCGCTCCACCACCTAAAGCCCCCACCCCCATCTTTCTCTTGGGAACTCAGGTCCATGCCCTCTCATCAGGGGCTTCCACACTCCTTGAGCCAACATGCACACAGAACCCAGTGTTGACCCCCATCACACGGAGCCTGGCCATGCCTGGAAGACACTACACAGCAAATCCCTGCTTCTTGAAAGAGTCACTGAAGAAAAGAACAGAGAGTGCACGTTTCCTAAGAAACATATTAAACTGGCTCAAAAACCAACAAAGCCCAGCTGATGGCACAGGCACCACAGATTGGAGGAGCCATTTCCCGTGACCACAAGGACAGGTCCCTTAGAACTGTGTCTCTCCAAAGAGTGTAGTCATGGAGGGCATCGCTGCAGCCTCTGTGCACAGGCACTAGAGTACAGAGCCAGGGCCGGTGCCCATGCCCTCGCTCAGGCCCTGCGTGCCCATGGCTGCAGATAATGCCCGGGTGCTCCCCAGTGAAGGTGCCTAAGGGACAGCAGGCACGTGGATGGGGTTGGCCTGCAGCCCGGCCTGCATGCTTCTTCTCTGCTACACTGCCTCCCAAGTATCTAGAGAGTCATATCACTTAGAACATAGATGTTGAGCCCCTACAGCAAGTCCTAAAAACTTCATAAGTGAGTAAAATGTTTAAGTTTAAATAAGTGAAAGAAGGTGGGGGGCATACAACTGTACGTGCCACACTGTATCCGCCACACTCAGCACAAAGCCCACCCCAGGGTCGGTGGTCCGCCTAGCCCGCTCCCCACACCCGGCACCTCCCGGCCTCCTGCTCCTCTCCTTCCTTCACTGCCAGCTGCTGAAGTACATACACCACGACCTTGCTGTCACCGGGAGCATCACGAAGGCAGCGACCTGGGCGGGGTTTCCAGCTTTGCTCTGGCACCACCAGGTAGCCTGGCGGGAGGGGCATCTAGCAGCTGCACAGCCGCAGGTCTGAGACCATACCCGCTCTGGGAGGGGGGAACCAGCATTTCCCATGTTTGTCTATGTGGTGTGCAATCATGGGACATTTTTTCCCTTTTTTTTCCATGTCTTAAATTTTTAAAGTAATAATATAGTCCTTTAGTAACAGGGGAAAATGACGCAAAAAAGAAAATAGGAAACAAAAAAAGTGAAGGAGGGTTCCAAGAAATGCAGGGTTCCAACAAGAGCATGTTGGGGTGGGGGGGCCAGGGAGGACACCCGGTCACTCTCAAACATTCTGTGATGCTTTGGTGGCCATCCCAGTGACACGAGAACAGGGTGTCTGGCTGAGAAAACACCTGCCCTCGTAAGTGAAGGCCAGGCACCAGTGCTGGGTGCTAGGCCAAGAGCAGAACACGGAATCCCCGGAGGCATCCTGGGAGGGCCGGCACTCAGTCTGGACCCCAAAAGGAGAGGAGGGATGAGGCCCCAAACAGGGGTTTCCCTTCCGTATTCAGCAGTCGTTCAGGGAGAGAATGCAACGAACCCTGGGGAGCATTTCAGACACTGGATTAAGGGAAACTTTTTAAGGAAGACTTGAGGTCTGCTTTCCGAAGCCTCGAAGCTTAAAATGCTGCTTCTCGGGGTCCTCACCTGGTAAACAGGCTCAGCCAGGCACTTCCTCAGCCATCATCCTAATGAAGATGGCAAACAGGCAGGCTGGCCAAGGCTTACTGGGGCCAAACGTGGCTGAGAAAGCAGAGATGGACAGAAAATAAGCTTTGAAACCAAGAACAGACCTGAAGGGCTGGGGCTTGTGCTGACTGCTAGACGGGAAAGGTGTCACGTCCTTGGGAGTTAGGGATGTGCAGTTACAGAACATTAGCACTTGCTTTGCAAGCAAACAGATTAAAAGCCCTCCGTGTTTGGACACCTCTAAATGGCCAGGCAGTTACTGAATCAGCCACGTCAGACAAGCATCCCATGCACAGGTCTCTACGCTGAGTTCCCATCTGTACCTCTCGGGACTTCACAGTTCTCTCTGGTTCACTGAGAATTTAATGTGTCAGACACTCTGGTGGGGGTTGGAAATAGCACCGTGAGCCCCCCACTCCCTGTCCTCAAGGGCTTGCAGTCCGGTGGGGAGGCGGAGGACAGGGCTTGTATCCTGGACACCTGGGGTGGGGCGGGGGGCAGGCCGTGGTCAGGGGTGGCTCCCTGAGCATGAGCCTGGTCTTGAGCACTATGGGATTTCCAGGAATCAGAAGAATGTGGACATTTCCTAAGATCCTTTCACTTAAGAGGTTCTCAGACCTGTGGCATAGTAAGAATGTGAGGGCTGCAGACAAAAATCCAAGTCCAGCTAAAAGCAGGACCGGAAAGGAACACTGCGGTCTGTTCTTTCAGGTGATATGTTCCCCTGTGGGTTTCAGCTCTGGGGAAGGAGCTGTGTTTTTCCAGCAATTAGAGTTTCACTCACTGTTTAAGTTATAACAAGCCAGGGCTTCCTCTAGCATTCTCAAAAGGGGGACTGGCAGCCCCATTTTACAAGGTTAATAAGCACATTTACTTCCACAACCCGAGGTTGCGTGTGGCATTGTAAACACTGGTAACAAAGGGACAAAGATAAATGCTATCCTGAATTTATAGAGGAAAAGAAAAGGTATAAATGAATGTGGTTTGCAAGAAAGCATTGTAAATTCCCAACTCTAGAAATATATATGTACATACAGGACCAGAAAGAGGGTTGGTATTATGTGCAAGAAACTTGTGGAACTACCCAAAGATATTCACAGGCAGGATGAAACCATTCCATACATCAGTGAAGATTTAAAGCCTTTTAAAAAGGAAAGAAGGCAGGGGAAGCGAGGAAGGCTGTATTCATCTCTCTTGGGAAGACAGCATAATGCCTCCCCTCCGCCCTATTTCTCTCTTACTCGTAAGAAGACAGCAGATAGTTTTTTTTTCTGAAAATACTGATCCCATAAATAACCCAAAGCCCAGGGTATAAAGATTGTCACTAGAAATAGTCACTGTCAGTTCCGTGTGCGTGCCTGGCCATCTGAGACGCTGCAGGGTCCCGCCGGGCTCCTCCAGGCCACCCGGTCTTGTGCCTCAGGGCACAGGGAGCCCTCCTGCTTGGAGTGGACTTGTCACAGGTCCCCAGCCTGCAGAAGATGGGAAGGGCCTGGGAAGGGGAAGAGAGGGCCCCTACAGGCCCTGTGTCTGTCACAGGATGAAGACGGAAAGGCTTGTGTTGGCCAAGCTGACCGATGGAGTGGATGGGGTTAGTGTCAGGTGCCCGGCAGCAGAAAGACAGCTGGGGCGTCCCGTGCTTCCCGAACCTCTCAGGAGTCTAAGCACAGGCTGGTGTGGTCCCAGTAATCCCCCAAACCTTCCTCTTGTAAGCTGTGGGAAGATGGGGAGGGCACATGAGCACAGGGGGTGATGGAGCTGGGCCGGGGGCCTGTTGCTGTTCCCCACCGGGCCCCTCGGGCATTAGCACACCCCTCAGCAGGCCATGTCCACGCAGCACCGGGCTGAGAGCAGGAGCTCAACACATATTTGGACGGAATTAGTCAGGAGGTATTTTCTAACAGAACTAGCCCATATTCACAGTGACACACGAGGAAGCAGCGGCTTCGTGACACCTGAGAACACCTGCACTGTGCACAATGCTTTGCTCTCTTGACCTTCAGGCACGCCTGAATTTCTAGGCAGTGCCCAGTGTTGCTTGGGTAGCTCTGCCTCACTAGCAGGCACTCCACACAGGGGGACACGCTTCCCCTTACAAGCCTCGCCCACTCCTGCCTGGTGGCCCACTCATGTTTGGGGTCAGGCAGGGCTTTCCTGCCGTCTTCTCACCAAACGCCCCTCCTTGCAGTTTGAGGACACTCCCCTCTGCACAGAGCTCAGAGCAAGAGTTCACCACCTCTGGATTTTCACAAACGCACCCCAAGCCAAATCCCTGCAGGCTCTGGCCTTTTCCTTGCTGACCACTTTGTCAACCTGCCGGGCAGGTGCTCAATGAGACGTGCGGGTGTGACTGATGGCACCCTTGCCTCTGCCATCCTGAGGGCACCCTCTGTACAGAAGTGCTTGGCTCCTCTCCTCAGATGACGCACACTCTTCCCAGTTCCACAGCCTGTGGCCTCTGGCAGCTTCGCTCCCTGTCCTTGTAGACAAGTGACCTGCAGGTGCCACAGGCCTGAGCAGACAAGGAAATGGGGGCTGGCAGCAGCCATCCCACGTCCTCCCTGGCCTCCACAGAGCCACCGCCACCCTCACCAATGAGACTAAACATCCAGGGATGCAGCATTTCAGTGTTCTGTTTACAGAATGTTTATCATAACAAACAAACCATTTCAATCACCCATCAAACTTCTCCAGGTAAGTCAGTTAGCCGCAAAGCAGGCATAAGACCAGGAAAAAGAACTGTAGATCAGTCTCACTCTGAGCGGCAGTGCAGCACAGACGTCGATCCTCTGCACTGATATGGACAGTTTGAAGATCTTGCAGAGAATCTCCACTTGGACACCACTCCGTTCACCAACCCCGCATGCCCCTTCTTGGCTACTTGCACTTCTCAGAGTAGGAAAATGTGTCAGCCTTGACTCTGCCTTATCCTTTGCCTGTTCTCAAATCTGCATGCAGTGGAGTATCCAGCGTATGGGACCTAAGCAATCTCCTTATTGCTCAGATGCCCTCTCAGTAAGTGGCCACATGATGTCCCTCAGCATCGGCCCTCCCAGATCAGCACCCCCAGGGCCTCCTCTAGGAATCCCTCAGAACGCCCAGCAGCTGGGCCTCTAACACATCAATTTACTGCCAGCCCCAACCATGTTAATTTGCAGAATGCAACTGCAGTCTACCTGTCTGGACCAAGCAAAAGCTCTGTGACATGTGGGGTCTCACCAGCCCTGGGACTCCTCACGCCAAGCGCAGGACCTCGCAGCTGTATCAGTACCTGCTCATTAGAAAGAAGCTTCCAGAGGCAGGAACAGCTACAGCTGAATTCTACAAGCACAAACTACAACAGGAGCTAAGACTCACTGGGCATTTAATCATGTGCCAGGCACGATGCCAGCTGCTTCATTTGCATCCTCACAGATGATCCCTACATTAGGCCCATGGGTTGTGTTCTATCATTTTCCCATTTTACAGATGAGAAAACAGAAGTTTGAAGAGGAGGAGTGGTTTTTTCCAGGTCACACACTATTAGCTGACAGACACGGGGCTCAGACCCAGGCAGGCTGGCTGCCTTCAAACCACTGGCTATACTGCCAGCTATGCCAAGGGCTCCATCTCCATCCACTGTGACATGGCCTGGTGACTCTCTGGAAGTGGGCTTCTCAGCAGACATCCTGCACTGTCCATCCAGCGAGGGCCTCCATCTCAGAGGCCCATGGCTCCCCTGGCAGGGCACCCACCCCAGCTGCCACCCACAAGGTTGCTCAGAATACCGCTAAAGGCACCCTGTGCCCACCCGGCTCAGGCCCCGTACACTGGGTACTCCACTCATGCTTCCGGGCATTTATGAAGCCCCTAGTGTGCCAGGCCCTGAGCGGAGTGCTGGAGATCCCAGATGAATGAGGCCGAACCTCCACCTTAATGGGGAGGAAAGGCACATATACAAACTGAGATGCGGCTTATGACAAAGCCCCTAGGAGCTGCGACGGGGTGGGGCATAGTCCCACCCACCGCACATGTTCTCCGCTCCATGGAGGGGTGGAGAGCTCGACCCTGCTGAGGTTCAGCCCCTACTTGTGCATCGCATTTGTAATTTCCTCACTGGGCCGAAGGACCACAATCTGACGTGACCTGGGCTCGATTCTCCAAATTCAGGGGGTTGTCTGGGACAAGCTTTGAGCTCTTGCTTTTCCACAGAAGCAGCTTCTCTGGGATCTCTCACCTCCTGTGGTCACCATGTAGGTGGTGCAGGATGGCCACACCACCATCCGCACTCTCTACTTACACACGGCAGATGTGGGGGTGAACCTGACTGCTCCTGGGGAAGCAGGGAGCCCAGAGGCCTGCACTGTGGGGTGCTGCCAGCATGCCTGACGTTAACAAGGGGCACCTGTCGCCTCCTCGGCCTATGCACCAGTGACTCTGCTGGTTTCTTATTGCTGCCTAACAAATTACCACAGACGTAGTGGCTTAGACACTAATCTTTCTCCTGCTTCTAACTGCGTTGATGTTTACCACCATGTGAGGAAGTTCTCTGCTTTCAAGGGCTGTGGGACTAGATAAGGCCCAGTCTCCCCATCTCAAGGTCAGCTGCGTCACCTAACAACACAATCTGCCAAGTGATGGCCCCTCGTCTTCAAGGTTCCAGAGCAGGCCAAGGCAGACCCGAGAGGGTGGGGGCCTAGTGCGAGCTGGCACTGCGGCTGCGCCTTGAATGGAAGAAGTCAGCCTTGCAGAGGGTGGTGGTGAGCACTCGGGCAGAGGCCGGGGGGTGGGTACTGGCATGAGCCTGGGGACAGGTGCATAGCTAGCGAGGAGAGTAGGGAGACAGGAGGCTGGACTGCTGTGGGGCCACATGGGCACTGTGAGGGCCCACTCTCAGCTTTCTGAGTTATTGCAGGGTTTTTCAGTGAAGGCTGGGACCTGATTTACATTTTGAAAAGATTGCTGCGTCTGCTACCTTAGAGAAGCAGGAGGGAAAGTAAGGAGCCTGGTGGAGAGCAACGGCTGCGACCTAGAGGAGGCAAACGCCCACTGAGGGCACGGCCTCCCAAGCTCTTCTAGCGTGTGGATCACTGGGGGCAGGGACAGTGGTCAGAAGCAGTCTGATTTGGGTGAGCTGGACACTACATTTCTAATACTCCCCGAAGGCCACATTTTGAGAAGGAATGGCTTAGGTGGAGGTGGCAGCCATGGGGCAGAGGGACTGCCTGCAATAGGCTGAGAAGGGAGAGCCAACAGCCAGGAGAGGATGCATCAGATGTGGGGGTGAGAGACCAGGAGATGAGGCAGACCCCCAGCTTGCAGCCTGGGCTGGAGAGGAGAGCGCATTCAGACGGGGACACAGGGAAGGTGAGTCCAGAGTTCTTGCGGAAGGGAATCCCTCCTGGCAGGATGGGGGTGGCAACTCCAGAGGGGAGGGGAGGCAAGGGCTGGCTGGAGGCAGCACTGCCCTGGGACGCCCCAAGGAAGGCTGGGGCTACATCTCCTTTGGATGCGACTCCAGCTCCGGCTCCCTCCCGTCAGTGCTGCTGCAGCCCTGCCTTTGTCCCAAGCCTGAAACAAAATAGACTGAGTGGGTCAGCAGGCAAGGTTCAGCTGCAGAGAGGCAAGGCTCAAATAGAGCCCACCTGCCCTGGGGCCATGGGTGAGGAAATGGGCATCCAACAACTGGGGATAAACTGTGGAGTGTTACAGTTCAAAGTGGGATTCTGCAAATAGTTCCAACCAAGCTACAGCTTTTTGGGAGGCCACAGTAGGAAAAAATTAGGGCTCAGGAAAAGGAAGGAAGAGGGAAGCAAAGTTCAAACAGACTGATGACATCTTCAGGTTAGTGAACGACGTTTTACATGAAAAAAGGCACCAGAATGGAATGGGAAAAGCCATTATTCTCTATTTTTTGAGACAGTTTCCCATATGGCCACAGATGTATCATGAAACTTACTCTTACTTCTAAAATTTTACTAAGAAATGGAATGTTCAACCAGTACTATGGGATAAGAGGGCTCAGCAAGTAATAAAAGAGCTGGGAAAGAAGATGCAATTGTTCCTTCAGCCTTCAGACATCAGACCAGACACAGAAATCTCTGAAACAAATTCTATTTAAGACAAAGGAAAGATTCAGTGGCTAAGGAGAACTAAGGAGGGCTTGCAAAGGACAAGAACTGGAATTAGGTGACAGGAGAAAAGCTGGCAGTAAGTGACAAGGGAGAGTAAACCACCACCATAACACCAAATGAATGTTTTTGTCTCTGGGTCTATATACTGAAGGTCACCATTCAGTGAAAGCAGAAAAAAACATTCCAAAAGGAATGTGAAATATGGAAATATTTAAAGAGGCTATATATATATTATATATATATATACACACACATAATATGAGGAGCTTGATATAATTAAAATTGGCAGAGCCCCAGGATCAAATAAATCATACCTCAAAGTTCTCTAGGCAGGAGCCAAACCTCACTAATCAAAATGTGCAGGTAAAAACTGGTTTTCACAGTAAGGGTTTTGATAAGGGGGAAAAACAAAGAAGGCAGTCAGTGAAACTTCAGCCATCCTGACGGTAATCACACTACAGAGCCACAGATGTGACATTCCCATCACACAACGAGGAATAACAGAAAATACAAGCAGTTGCACAGGATAGAAACGGGTTATTATCAGTTCTTTTAAACTTATACATATTCTTTATCTTCCAGGGAAGAGTCCTTTAGATGAACCACACAATGGCCAAACAACCACAATGGAAAAGCAGAATGACTCACACAGCTGAAGATGCCAGGGTTCATTATGGTACAAGAGAACACAGCCTGCTGTTATAACGCCCCACACTCCCAGCACGTGATGTAAAGTCAAACGAGGTTCTGAAGGGTGAGTGCAGAGAGAAAAGGAGTGACTCTCCTTATTTCTGCCATGTGGATGGCATTCAATCAGGGAGAGGTTTGCTTACAGGATGAGTCACAAAGTACCCCTGTGAAAGCCAAAAAAGGAAAATCCCATTAACTCATCAGTTATTTGAGCTTGAAGTGATAGAAGAATTGGAAGGGCTTCCCTATCCTTTTTGTGGATAGGATAAGGGGCGCGGGGTGGGGTGGGTGGGTGGGGGGAATCTCAGCTCAGCCCGCTTTGACAATGCAGATGGCCAATATCTTCAATGATCTTCAAGGGATTACAAGTGTTTTGCACCAATTCTTCTGTCAGGTCTCTTGTGTGTAGTTAAACAATCAAATTAATGGAATAGTGATTGTTTTTTAAAATAATAAAAATAAAATTTTTTGCAACCTCACAGGAATCACTTTCCAGATCCTTCTCCCATTATTTTGCTGCAGGTCTATGAAATGCTCAACATCCGCCACCAGAGGGCAGGAGGCCAGGGCTGGCTTCCCTTCCGGGTGGACCAGACTGCAAGGCTCCTCTTCAGCCAGAGGCTGCCCTTGAGGAGAGCAGTTTCTCCTACCACATGCCCTTGTACAGACGGGCAGCATGGATGGATTTCAGGGAACCAGAGTAGAGCACTCAGGGTCTTGGATTAAAAATGAGACAGGCTGGCGGGGCGGAAGATGGCGGCGTGAGTAGAGCAGCGGAAATCTCCTCCCAAAACCACATATATCTATGAAAATATAACAAAGACAACCCTTCCTAGAATAAAGACCAGAGGACACAGGACAATATCCAGACCACATCCGCACCTGAGAGAACCCAGCGCCTCGCGAAGGGGGTGAGATACAAGCCCCGGCCCCGCGGGAGCCGAGCGCCCCTCCCCCCAGCTCCCGGCGGGAGAAGAGCAGGCAGAGCGTGAGGGAGACGGAGCCCAGGACTGCCGAACACCCAGCCCCCGCCATCCGGGCCCAGACAGAGTACGTGCCCAGGGGACCCTGGATGCTAGGGAAACAGGGCAGCAAGAACAGTGAGCGGGCACTGGAGGCTGGGCGACAGAGGGCATAAGAAAAGCACACGACCATTTTTTTTTTGCTTTTTGGCTGTTTTGTTTTGGCGAGCGCTTTTTGGAAGTCTTAAAGGGATAGGGACCCCAATACTAGGGAAAAAGGGCAGAAAGACCGGTGAGCAGGGGCCTGAGGCTGGCACCAGAGAATAAAGACAAACGAAGTACCACTTTTTTTTTTTTTTTTTAATTTAAAAATTTTTTTTCTTTTTTTTTTTTGGTGGTCGTTGTTTTGTTTTGGCAGGTGCTTTTTGGAAGTCTTAAAGGGGCAGGGCGGGTCACTTAATCCAGAGGTAGGGAATCCGGGATCTCTGGGCACCCTAACCCCTGGGCTGCAGGGAGCAGGGAGGCCCCTTACGGAGATAAATAGCCTCCCAGCAGCTCCCCCTCCAACGCGACTCCACCACTTTGGTGCAGGAGCCCGAATAAGGCCACGCCCACAGCAACAGCGGAGATTAACTCCATAGCAGCCGGGCAGGAAGCAGAAGCCCTGTCTGCGCGCAGCTGCGCAGCACAAGCCACTAGAGGCCGCTGTTCTCCCAGGAGAGGAGGGCCACAAACCAACAAGAAGGGAAGTCCTTCCAGCCGTCACTCGTCCCAGCTCTGCAGACTATTCCTATCACCATGAAAAGGCAAAGCTACAGGCAGACAAAGATCACAGAGACAACACCAGAGAAGGAGACAGACCTAACCAGTCTTCCTGACAAAGAATTCAAAATAAGAATCATAAACATGCTGACAGAGATGCAGAGAAATACGCAAGAAAAATGGGATGAAGTCCGGAAGGAGATCACAGATGCCAGAAAGGAGATCGCAGAAATGAAACAAACTCTGGAAGGGTTTATCAGCAGAATGGATAGGATGCAAGAGGCCATTGATGGAATTGAAATCAGAGAACAGGAACGCATAGAAGCTGACATAGAGAGAGATAAAAGGATCTCCAGGAATGAAACAATATTAAGAGAACTGTGCGAACAATCCAAAAGGAACAATATCCGTATTATAGGGGTCCCAGAAGAAGAAGAGAGAGGAAAAGAGATGGAAAGTATCTTAGAAGAAATAATTGCTGAAAACTTCCCCACACTGGGGGAGGAAGTAATCGAACAGACCACGGAAATACACAGAACCCCCAACAGAAAGGATCCAAGAAGGGCAACACCAAGACACATAATAATTAAAATGGCAAAGATCAAGGACAAGGAAAGATTGTTGAAGGCAGCTAGAGAGAAAAAGGTCACCTATAAAGGGAAACCCATCAGGCTAACGTCAGATTTCTCAACAGAAACCCTACAGGCCAGAAGAGAATGGCATGATATATTTAATATAATGAAACAGAAGGGCCTTGAACCAAGGATACTGTATCCAGCACGACTATCATTCAAATATGACAGTGGGATTAAACAATTCCCAGACAAACAAAAGCTGAGGGAATTTGCTTTCCACAAACCACCTCTACAGAACATCTTACAGGGACTGCTCTAGATGGGAGCACTCCTAGAAAGAGCACAGCACAAAACACCCATCATATGAAGAATCAAGGAGGAGGAACAAGAAGGGAGAGAAGAAAAGAATCTCCAGACAGTGTATATAACAGCTCAATAAGCGAGCTAAGTTAGGCAGTAAGATACTAAAGAGGCTAACCTTGAACCTTTGGTAACCACGAATTTAAAGCCTGCAATGGCAATAAGTACATATCTTTCAATAGTCACCCTAAATGTTAATGGACTGAATGCACCAATCAAAAGACACAGAGTAACAGAATGGATAAAAAAGCAAGACCCATCTATATGCTGCTTACAAGAAACTCACCTCAAACCGAAAGACATGTACAGACTAAAAGTCAAGGGATGGAAAAACATATTTCAAGCAAACAACAGCGAGAAGAAAGCAGGGGTTGCATTACTAGTATCAGACAAAATAGACTTTAAAACAAAGAAAGTAACAAGAGATAAAGAAGGACACTACATAATGATAAAGGGCTCAGTCCAACAAGAGGATATAACCATTCTAAATATATATGCACCCAACACAGGAGCACCAACATATGTGAAACAAATACTAACAGAACTAAAGGGGGAAATAGACTGCAATGCATTCATTCTAGGAGACTTCAACAAAAAACTCACCACAAAGGATAGGTCCACTGGGCAGAAAATAAGTAAGGACACGGAAGCACTGAACAACACAGTAGAGCAGATGGACCTAATAGACATCTATAGAACTTTACATCCAAAAGCAGCGGAATATACATTCTTCTCAAGTGCACATGGAACATTCTCCAGAATAGACCACATACTAGGCCACAAAAAGAGCCTCAGAAAATTCCAAAAGATTGAAATCCTACCAACCAACTTTTCAGACCACAAAGGCATAAAACTACAAATAAACTGTACAAAGAAAGCAAAGAGGCTCACAGACACATGGAGGCTTAACAACACGCTCCTAAATAATCAATGGATCAATGACCAAATCAAAATGGAGATCCAGCAATATATGGAAACAAATGACAACAACAACACTAAGCCCCAACTTCTGTGGGACGCAGCAAAAGCAGTCTTAAGAGGAAAGTATATAGCAATCCAAGCATATTTAAAAAAGGAAGAGCAATCCCAAATGATTGGTCTAATGTCACAATTATCGAAATTGGAAAAAGAAGAACAGATGAGGCCTAAGGTCAGCAGAAGGAGGGACATAATAAAGATCAGAAAAGAAATAAATAAAATTGAGAAGAATAAAACAATAGCAAAAATCAATGAAACCAAGAGCTGGTTCTTCGAGAAAATAAACAAAATAGATAAGCCTCCAGCCAGACTTATTAAGAAGAAAAGAGAGTCAACACAAATCAACAGTATCAGAAACGAGAAAGGAAAAATCATGACGGACCCCACGGAAATGCAAAGAATTATTGAAGAATACTATGAAAACCTATATGCTAACAAGCTGGGAAACCTAGGAGAAATGGACAACTTCCTAGAAAAATATAACCTTCCAAGATGGACCCAGGAAGAAACAGAAAATCTAAACAGACCAATTACCAGCAACGAAATTGAAGCGGTAATCAAAAAACTAACAAAGAACAAAACCCCCGGGCCAGAAGGATTTACCTCAGAATTTTATCAGACATACAGGGAAGACATAATACCCATTCTCCTTAAAGTTTTCCAAAAAATAGAGGAGGAGGGGATACTCCCAAATTCATTCTATGAAGCTAACGTCACCCTAATACCAAAACCAGGCAAAGACCCCACCAAAAAAGAAAACTACAGACCAATATCCCTGATGAACGTAGATGCAAAAATACTCAACAAAATATTAGCAAACCGAATTCAAAAATACATCAAAAGGATCATACACCATGACCAAGTGGGATTCATCCCAGGGATGCAAGGATGGTACAACATTCGAAAGTCCATCAACATCATCCACCACATCAACAAAAAGAAAGACAAAAACCACATGATCATCTCCATAGATGCTGAAAAAGCATTTGACAAAGTTCAACATCCATTCATGTTAAAAACTCTCAGCAAAATGGGAATAGAGGGCAAGTACCTCAACATAATAAAGGCCATCTATGATAAACCCACAGCCAACATTATATTGAACAGCGAGAAGCTGAAAGCATTTCCTCTGAGATCGGGAACTAGACAGGGATGCCCACTCTCTCCACTGTTATTTAACATAGTACTGGAGGTCCTAGCCACGGCAATCAGACAAAATAAAGAAATACAAGGAATCCAGATTGGTAAAGAAGAAGTTAAACTGTCACTATTTGCAGATAACATGATACTGTACATAAAAAACCCTAAAGACTCCACCCCAAAACTACTAGAACTGATATCGGAATACAGCAAAGTTGCAGGATACAAAATCAACACACAGAAATCTGTGGCTTTCCTATATACTAACAATGAACCAACAGAAAGAGAAATCAGGAAAACAACTCCAATCACAATTGCATCAAAAAAAATAAAATACCTAGGAATAAACCTAACCAAAGAAGTGAAAGACTTATACTCTGAAAACTACAAGTCACTCTTAAGAGAAATTAAAGGGGACACTAACAGATGGAAATCATCCCATGCTCGTGGCTAGGAAGAATTAATATCGTCAAAATGGCCATCCTGCCCAAAGCAATATACAGATTTGATGCAATCCCTATGAAACTACCAGCAACATTCTTCAATGAACTGGAACAAATAATTCAAAAATTCATATGGAAACACCAAAGACCCCGAATAGCCAAAGTAATCCTGAGAAAGAAGAATAAAGTAGGGGGGATCTCACTCCCCAACTTCAAGCTCTACAAAAAAGCCATAGTAATCAAGACAATTTGGTACTGGCACAAGAGCAGAGCCACAGACCAATGGAACAGACTAGAGAATCCAGACATTAATCCAGACATATATGGTCAATTAATATTTGATAAAAGAGCCATGGACATACAATGGCGAAATGACAGTCTCTTCAACAGGTGGTGCTGGCAAAACTGGACAGCTACATGTAGGAGAATGAAACTGGACCATTGTCTAACCCCATATACAAAAGTAAACTCAAAATGGATCAAAGACCTGAATGTAAGCCATGAAACCATTAAACTCTTGGAAGAAAACATAGGCAAAAACCTCTTAGACATAAACATGAGTAACCTCTTCTTGAACATATCTCCCCGGGCAAGGAAAACAACAGCACAAATGAGTAAGTGGGACTTTATTAAGCTGAAAAGCTTCTGTACAGCAAAAGACAGCATCAATAGAACAAGAAGGATCCCTACAGTATGGGAGAATATATTTGAAAATGACACATCTGACAAAGGCTTGACGTCCAGAATATATAAGGAGCTCACACGCCTCAACAAACAAAAAACAAATAACCCAATTAAAAAATGGGTAGAGGAACTGAACAGACAGTTCTCCAATAAAGAAATACAGATGGCCAACAGACACATGAAAAGATGCTCCATATCGCTAATTATCAGAGAAATGCAAATTAAAACTACAATGAGGTATCACCTCACACCAGTAAGGATGGCTGCCATCCAAAAGACAAACAACAACAAATGTTGGCGAGGCTGTGGAGAAAGGGGAACCCTCCTACACTGCTGGTGGGAATGTAAGTTACTTCAACCATTGTGGAAAGCAGTATGGAGGTACATCAAAATGCTCAAAACACACTTACCATTTGACCCAGGATTGCACTCCTAGGAATTTACCCTAAGAACGCAGCAATCAAGTTTGAGAAAGACAGATGCACCCCTATGTTTATTGCAGCACTATTTACAATAGCCAAGAATTGGAAGCAACCTAAATGTCCATCGATAGATGAATGGATAAAGAAGATGTGGTACATATACACAATGGAATACTACTCAGCCATAAGAAAAGGGCAAATCCAATCATTTGCAGCAACATGGATGGAGCTGGAGGGTATTATGCTCAGTGAAACAAGCCAAGCGGAGAAAGAGAAATACCAAATGATTTCACTCATCTGTGGAATATAAGAACAAAGGAAAAACTGAAGGAACAAAACAGCACCAGAATCACAGAACTCAAGAATGGACTAACAGGTACCAAAGGGAAAGGAACTGGGGAGGATGGGTGGGTAGGGAGGGATAAGGGGGGGAGAAGTAGGGAGGTATTAAGATTAACATGCATGGGGGGGTAGGAGAAAAGGGAGGGCTGTACAACACAGAGAAGTCAGGTAGTGATTCTACAACATTTTGCTATGCTGATGGACAGTGACTGTAAAGGGGTTTATAGGGGAGACCTGGTATAGGGGAGAGCCTAGTAAACATAATATTCGTCATGTAAGTGTAGATTAGTGATACCAAAAAGAAAGCAAAAAAAAAAAAAGGGCAGTTCCTGTGTGGTAACCTCCAATGAGTTCTACACAAGGGTATAAAGGGCATATAAAAGTGTAGGCAAAGGGTCTGTTTGTGTTTATACAGAGGATCAAAGCCTAATTTGGCTACCCCGAAAATGAACTAAGTTACGATATGAAAAAGAACTTCCAACATCTGCACTCTCTGGAAGACTCATGCCAGAAGATGATCATCAAAAAACCCCAACAAAGATCCACGCACTGCTACAGCTGTAGATGCACTCATCCCACCAGTTCCTGGACTTGCCGTGGGAATGAGGAAGGAGATATCTAAGCTGGCCTGTGCATACAGTAAAACAACAAATTTGACTGGATCTATACTGTTGGAACTCAACCAAGAATTAGGAGAATTGCAAATTGTAGCGCTCCAAAATCTTACAACTACAGACTATCTACTGTTAAAAGAACATATGGGATGTGAACAGTCCCCAGGAATGGGTTGTTTTAATTTGTCTGATTTCTCTCAGACTGTTCAAGTTCAGTTGGACAATATCCACCATATCATAGATAAGTTTTCACAAATGCCTAAGTTGCCTAACTGGTTTTCTTGGTTTCACTGGAGATGGCTGGTAATTACAGGTATGCTTTGGTTATGTAACTATACTCCTATTATGTTAATGTGTGTGCGCAATTTAAGTAGTAGCTTAAAACCTATACATGCTGAAGTTACTCTACAAGAAGATATGTCAAAGAAATAATCAATCTTCCCATGTTTTCTTCCGCCTGCTACTTCTATAGCTTTTCTTCTTCCTTCCTAATTACAACCCTTAAATAGAATTCGTGCCTCATATCAAATTTACCGAGTATCATAATTCTTCCAAGTGGTAAAGATACCTCAAGACAAATGCTGGGCATAGAAGCCACAGGGCATAAATATGCAAAGAAGTAAAAAGCTAACCTTTTCAAACAATAAGCCTTCCCTCTCACTTACCAACTTTACATTTCCCTGTATGGCCCCGGAAGATGACTGGTTAGCCAGAGACGGGTAAGATTCCTCAAGGGAGGAACAACCTAAGACAGGCACAGTCGCAGGGGGGCCATCAGGTGAGAAATTGGGGATCAACAGAGGTGAGGCTTAGAACCTCACCCCCCCTGTTCTGAGAGAAATCTTCTGCATACGTGGATGTTTTATTGCCCTTGTCTAGCTTGGATTAACACATAGTCTACAGGCACACACCTGATCATCTACATTTGCTCTCTTACAACACTAAACTATGTTTTCTACCTTTATCTTGTATCTACCTACCACTTCAGCATTTTATTAAAAATCATAATAATAAAGAGAGAAATGTGGTATCCACATATAAATCAAGTATAAAAACCAAATGAGTATTCATATTTGAACTGACTGTTTATAGTTCATAATGCATGAGCAAAACCGAAAGTTTCTGTGATGACTCCCCTTGTACTGTTCACTATGTAACTTATTCATTATGTAAGAATTTGTTCTCCATGTAAGAACTTGTTTGTTATGCCTCAGAAGATTGGAGACTGATGAAAATTAGGCTTGGGGTGGATTAATGATTGTGCATTGAGCATTGACTCCCTATACAGAATTTTATTGTCGTTAACAACCATTTGATCAATAAATATGAGAGATGTCCTCACAAAAAAAAAAAAAAAAAAAAAAAGTACACACTTCCAATGGTAAAATAAATAAGTAACCGGGATGTAATGTATAGCATAAGGAATATAGTCAAGATATTGTAACAGCTTGGTAGGGTGATAGCTGGAACCTAGAGTTATGTATATAAATGTTCTACCACTGTGTTGTACACTTGAAACTAATGTAATATAATACTGTGCGTCAACTACCCTTCAATAAAAAATAATTATTAAAAAAAAAAAATGAGACAGGCTGGACTCATGCTTCCTTGCAAAGAGGTGGCTGGTGTACGTGGTCGGCCATCAAAGTGGTCGGCATCTCCTTACAAAAATAACGAACTGCAAATAACAACGAGCAATCCCAGCATTGGCTGGCAACATATGTCTTCCAGGCAGAAGAGTTATACCAAACTGCCCCTCAGACTAACAGCTACATGGTGAGCTCATGAAGACCTGGGCACACCCCATCTGCCCCTCGAGCGCCACGCCACAGGGGACCTGCCAGAGCTGCCAAGGGCGTGGGGAAGTGGCTGGCAGAAGGCGGCTTGCTTCTGGCAAACCTGGAATTTCTGCTTTTGGGTGAAAGCATGTTTGAGAAGAGCACTTGGGACTCCGAACAAGATTATGGCAGTGGGACAAGTCTATGTCCCCTGCACAGACCGAGATTCTGCACCATGCCAGGAGGAGGGTCTGTGCAAGGGAAGCAGGCAGGGGCCTGCAGGTCTGAGGCAGTCTTGATTTCTTCTTCTGATGTTCCCTGCTGCTAGTGCACAGGTTGACAGCTGGGGAGCATAGAGCACATGAGGGGGCACAGTGAACAGAAGAGAGGCAATCCTGGGGGGGCACTAGAGAACCAGGAATGGAGAGAAATGGTCTTGCTGACAAAAAGTGCTGCTAATTGTAGTTGGTAGTGAAGCAGTCACTCCACAGGAGGAGGTAAGATAGGAACAGTCAGGTTGACCTTGACCTGGGGATTAGAGGAGTGCTGGTGCTCAGCAGAGGAACCCGGGCGGGAGGTGGAGCTCTCCTGGCCTCTTGTAACTGTGACTCTCTCAAGCACCTGCACGATGGAGCTCAGCCCTAAAGCTTGAACTGAAATATCACCTCTGATAGAAACATACAGCTGCCAGTGTATGCTTTCCACAAGCTGCTGAATCACCCTGAAATCTCTAAGTCAAAGTTGTTTCTATGACAACTCTCAATAAACAATAACCTGGAGTAAACAATAATCTTCCACTGACAAAGAGGACTTCACACTCTGAAATGCATAATGGTTATTTTTATGTGTCAGCTTGACTGGGCCACAGGATGTCCGGGTATTTAGTCAAACATTTTGCTGGGTGTTTCTGTGAAGATGACATTAGCATTTAAGTTAACAGACTGACTAAAGCTTATTCCTCTTCCTAATATGGGTGGGCCTTGTCCCATCAGTCAAAGGCCTACATAAAACAAAAAGACTGACTCTTCCCCCAAGGAAGAGGGAATTCTCCTGCCTGACTGCCTTTGAGATGTGGCACTGATTTTATCCTGCCTTTGGATCCAGAATGAACCATCAGCTTTTCCTGGGTCTTCAGCCTGCTGGCTTTTGGACTGGAACCTACACCCGCAGCTCGTAGGCCTCCAGCTTTGTGGACTGCAGGTTTGGGAACTTGTCAGCCTCCATAACCAGTGAGCCAACTCCTTGTAATACATCTCTTTGTGTAGGACATGTGTACATACACACCCACACACACACCACCGATTTGTTCTCTGGACAGTGCTAATAACATGTTTTCTTGTCAGGTCTCAGCAGGGCAGGAATGGTCAGAAAGTCACAGGGAGCAGGCTTGGCAAAGTTCATGTCACTAGACAGCCCCACGCGGGCTGAACTCCCTGCAGGTGGGCCCCTGGGCACAGAACATCCCAGCCAGCTCACACAGGGCACACAGGCTGAAAGGCGGCTGGAAAAGCAACCCGGATGAGGGAAGGACCGCGCCACTTCACCAGAGGCTCAGGATCTTCTCCCAGACAAGCACCCCACCTCGCCCTCAGAGGCTCACACCCACAATGACGCCCCACACGCCCATCTGTGGTTTAATACAGTTGTGATGATATATCCTATGCTGGTAGGTCTTACATTTAATCTACTTAGGCAGTTTTATTAATCAAATATAAATTTCCTCCACATGAAACCCTAACGCAAGGTTTTAACAAAAAGAAAAAGAAAAAAAAGAAAGAGATCAGTGTGCGGAAAGGGAACTGTCGGGTCCTAAGAAAGGCACGACTGGCCGCCTGCATGTGCATGTGTGCATGTGTAGGGCTACATGTGCGCACCTAGACTTGTGTCCTGTACTGAGCAACTGCTAAGGGGGACATCTTAGGTGGGGAGCAAGCCAAAGCCCCCAGCATCAAAGCGCTCCCTTCCTGGTGAAAGGCCAGTACTGCTCGCCAACAGGGGCTTCAGAGTGCACTGTTAAGTGGCTTATGCACACTCATTAAACACGTACAATTTCTCTAGTTCTCTAATAAAAATAGCTATATTTACATTTCATTTACAGGACAACTGAATTCCGAGGGCATCCTTTCACTGAAGAGAGCAGGCACACTGCAGTCCCCCTGGCGTAGGAGCGGGCATTGATGTCTGCCTGCCCACAAGTCCATGCATCTCTCTCCCATCCATCATTTATCAGTGGCCTCAGCGAGCTAGGTGCTGGGCAGCCAGACAAGAGAATGACTAGGACACACATCGTGGGGAACATTTCCACATGCAGTTAGTCTGTGTTAAACAGCGACACTCCTCTTAGTCCTTTGTTTTCAACGGGCCAGGAGCTTCTCTGAAGGGCGCCACTGCTTCCTGCTATTGCAAACCCATCAGGTACTGGCTGCTTATCTGCCTTGTCCCTGTCACGCTGTCAGTCTAATGCCCTGAAGCCCACCTAAGCTGTATCCTCATCCTCATGTATCACTGCTCGTCGGTAATGCTCAATAAATCATGTCCCTGAGCAGCAGCAAATCAATCCACTTCCTAAAAAGACACAAATCACAACGGTAGCAACTTCCTGCAATTCTCAAAAGGATTTGGCATGTATGAAAAATCCAAAATTCTGGTACCATCCTAATTAGACCCTTCCTGATATGCCAGGTCTAGCTCAGGATGCCACATATCATAATGCAGAGGAGTTTCAGAAGAGATTTATAAGACAATCTGAAGACTGCAATCTGGTAAATACAAAGAAAAGCTAAGAGTGCTCAGCCTAGAAATGTGTGAGTCTGTTCCCAACCAGCCCAGAACACCCAGCTGCTGCAAAAGAAAACAGCAAACTCCTACTGCCCGACTTCTGTCCAGGATCTTCTTGAGAGAGGCCAGACCAGCAGAGGAGAGTTTCTAGGGCAGGCAGTCCAAACATCCACCTAGACGTGCTAAGTGCTATGTCTTGTCCATGGACCAGGAAATCCACAGTTGAACCAGAATGTACTAATTCCCAGAGATCACTTAGCCTGAACCTCATGCTTTGCACTGTGCTCTGGACACACCTCGGGGGACAGTCACGGAGACAGCCCTGCGATGTCTACTGATTCACCAAAGACAGACTGCTGGGGACCCAGCACTAAGGGTTCCCTGCATACAAGCCACACTAATAAATATTTTTGTTAGTGCCAAGAAAACTTTACCCCTTTCACCAAGTTAACTGCTTCATATTTCCTTCTTATTTACTGTTACAAAAAGTCAGTACCAGATCACAGGTGAACTGGAGTAACCCTGTAACACACACCTCTTCCGGGTCTCTGCTCAAACATCTGCCGACAACCCTTCATGAAAGAGCCCCCAGCCCGCGCTCCTTGCCCACCTCCCTTGTTCCTCCCACCGTACCGGCTTGCCTGCTGATAGCCTTCACGGCTCACTCGCTCATGCGTGTTTGATCTCCTTCCAATTAGAGAGCAACCACCTTGACGGCAGATACGGGTTCTCTCTTGGAACTCCAGAAACCCCTAACAATAGTAGGCACTAACTAAATACTTAGTAAATGAGAAAGCAAAATATGGAAAATATGGATAACTCTAAACTTGGGCAGTCTGCATTTCAGCTTTGTCCATGAACTTGAACTTTGATTCTAAATTATACACCCTGGGTCTGATGTGTCCACTGCTGTTTTTGTCTGTTTAGGTGTCGGTGAAAGCCAGCCTAGACCTTTCATAAAGTGAAGCAGGAGATAGCAGAGAGATAGGTACAGACAGAAAAAAAGGATGGTCTAATTACCAAACACACTGCATTTTAACAGATTGCAAAGTCTCTGAGGACAGAAGAGGAAATGAGCCACGTGGCATAACTATTAATTAAACGGAATAACCTTTATTCAAAACCGATCATTTCATCTACCAGTTCAGTCTTCCTGTGGATTCACTCAGGAAGTGCTGATATTCAAGATGGCCAGCCCACTGCACACACCCTCCTGGCTTCTCCGGCCGTGACCAGGGGGCCCACCCATTCGGCTCACTGGCGCACAGGCACCAAGGGCTGCTCTTCGCCACAGTGGTGTCCAGATGCATCCTCACTGTGTTCATTTCCACTCTGGAATTCTTTGTAAGGAAATGAATGAAAAGCTTCCAGAATTTAAAAAAATACATTGCACCTCTCCCCAGAAACATACCTCCACATATGGAGCTGTTGAAGACACAATTCCACAATAATCGGAGGTGGAGTAAAAGAATGCATGAGACTAAACCAATTTCATTCCAGAGTCTTAGCTTAGGTAAGTTGAAGCCTTGAAAAGCCAAGGGAGTGGGGGAGAGAGAGGGTGGGAGGCAGTGTGGGAGGTGACACTGAAGAAGGAGGGGGTGCCTACCTGTTTCACAACGGTCACAGTCCCTGGGGCCACGGCCACCACCGAAGCGACAGCAGCTGCATCGTGGCTCTCGGCGCCCAGCCCGATGATCTGCTGCAGGATGTTCACAGCTGTGGGGTCAAGCCGGTCACCTTATGAGGGAGAAGCAAACGACACCGTTCAGGCCGCTGAATGTGAAACCAGCCCTTGGCAGAGGTCCCTCTAGGGTGGGGCCTTCTCCCGGGGCTGCCTGGGTTCCCCGCGGTTGCTCATCCCGACAGCACAAATGATCTGTATGGCACTGCAAAGCTTACAAAGCATTTTCCATAAGAACATCTCAGAATCCCAAGCACCCTGTGAGGAGACGACATTGCGATGTAATGTATTACCCCATTTCCAGAGTAGTTACTACCCCACGAAACAGCCACGAGACTTTGGCAGTGACCTTGGGCTGTCGGGTCCTTCACATCACAAAGCCTGTGAGCTAGGCCCAGATGTTCTCAGCCCAAGCTTGGTGACACAAGACTGCCTCTCAAAACAGAGCCTGTGAGAAGCACCAGCTCATCTGTTAACCTGCAGAGCTAGTTTCCCTCTAGCACACGTGTGCTAGGTGGGCAGGGTAAGTGTGCCAAAAGAACTACACCAGCTGTAGGCAAAAACACAAGGAGTCTCACTTATCAATCGCTCCCACAGGGCAGCTCGTGAGGATACTTTCCTGCTCTCACCACCTGTGACTCTCATGAATGTGGCACTCAGACAGTGACCATTAATTCACCGAAAGGGAAATGACTGGTAACACTTTGATGTCTCTGCCAATGACTGTGTCTTAGGACTGGGTTTGTGCAGACAACATCCCAGTGTGAGCCTACCTGTAAGAGATGGGTGTCGGGGACCCGTGGGGGGCACACGGGGAGGTACCTTAGTGATTTGCTTATATTCACAATGAACCACTCAGCATTTCCCTCCATACACACACACACACACACACACTCTCTCTCTCTCTCTCTCTCTCTCTCTCGCGTGCGCGCATGCATGTGTGCTCACTCTCTCTCTCTCCCTCCCTCTTTCTCAAGGGAGATGTTTCAACTGTGCCTTGTGGCCAGCCACCCAAACATCCAGACTGAATAAAACATTTGCCCTAAAAATGAACTGAGATCAGGTTAAGTCCTCATCCATTACTCCCTCAATGACCATTTATCAAGCCTGTCAGCCAGCAAGGCGTTCCCAGTGGGAATGAAGACAAAGATCTAACACCATTTCTCCCTTTCTCCTTCCGGGTCTCACAGGTTACTGAGAAGAATTTGTAAGCAAATTATTACAGCACCTGGTCAGGTCCCTATCAGGAGGGTAATCAGGGGAACACTAGAAAAGCCAGGCAGGTTCCTGGCAGGTGATATACAGTCTGAATACTGAAAGCAAAGAGATGAGTTTGCCAGAAATGCTGTGCAGATGAAGGGGACGAAGCAGGTCCCAGAAGCACTGCAGCGTGTGGGTGGCAGAGATGTGCTGAGGGCTGCAGAGCGGAGGGAGCACAGCTCAGGGGAAGGGCGGCAGGAGATGCGGGTGGGGAGGCCAGGACCCAGCGCAGGCTGCAAACTGCTGAGCTGCAAAGTCGGAACTGTACCCCAAGAGCTAGGAAGAGACACCAGGGAGGCATTAGAAGGGGTGAGCGCGTGTGCTGGCGGGCGCGGGGGGATGACAACAGAGCCTTTGCAGGGCCTGAGCATTACTGAAGTCACTGAACAGGAGGGAAGAAAACACGAGCTCAGACAAGGCCTCGCCTGTAGGACCACCATTTATAGACAGGCCTCAATTTTGCAGAACCTGCCACTCTCCCCAGCTGCACTGTAGAGGCACTGTCTCCTGACTCCCCTCAAGCTCAGCAGGCAGAGACCAGCCCTGGCAGTTAATCTCCCCTAAAGTGACTGGCCCCAAGGAGCTTTCTGTGCTGCTCTTTTCACAACTGGGGAGTTAGAGATTTAAAAACTGGGCAAAAATGGTGATTTCCTAACTCCTATCCCCTGTCACCATTGATGCTTTCCTCTTAATCCCACTTGCCACCCCTCTGTCCCCCAAATACAAACAGGGCTGTGGTCCATTACATTAACTTTGGCTCTGGTCATATTCACAAAAGCATTAAGAAAAAAATGTTCCTGAGCATAAAGCCCCAGTCACCACTGGCTGGCACGTGCTTTGCTTTTTAGCATTGATCTGACATTTGACACGGAAATCCTGATATGAGGCTTTTCAGAACTGGGAAGTAGGCAGTCCTGGGCCTGCGACTCTGCAAGGTGGTCACAGACAAGGCAAGCAGCTGTGCCTGGGCTCAGATATGCCACCCATTGCCCTGCCTGTTGGCCCCTGTAGGCCCTGGAACTTGCCCCCAGAGTAGACGACTGAGAGGAAGCATGGAATGGGGGACAGCACCCCAATGAGAAGTCAGGAAACCTAGATTTCAGAATCTGTGCCAACACCCAAAAGTGGGTGAGCCTGCCAACCATGGGCAAGGAAGCGCCCTGCACCGGTGAGGTGAGGGCCGGGGGGCTGCTTCTCTCACAGGCTGTTAGAAGGAGCGGAGGTGACGAAGTGCGGACTTCTGGCAATGCTGTTACAAAGCACGACCTCTGTGGTGTCTTGCTGCAGTCCTCCACCAGCTGTTGTAGGTCTATATCAAGAGGAAGAGATCTCTGAGCTGGACATGGGGCCACTGCTGCACACTGAACACTGGGTCAGGGGTTTTCAAGTAGAGCAACTGTGGACACCATTCATTTGCAAACTCATTCATTCTGCATGTTGACTAAAGACCAGTTCTAAGCTGTCAGAGGGCGATATGGCATGTCACTCACCACTCTCAGAGGTGTATCTCAGGTCCTGGAGTGCAGCCACCGCTGCCTGAGTTCCCTGGACATCCTCTTCGGCTTCTGTGATGTGCAGATATTGGGTGGAAGGCTCCTCAGGAGTTTCTGTTGCTGGCTAAGTAAAAACACAATGTCATCTAAGTGATCCTCTAATGGACCCCCTATTACTCAGAAGTCCCAGGATAAGGTATTACTGCAAAATCAATGCACCCAAGCAACCCTCTGCGACATCTGGTTTGCCTGGCATCCCTGCATATCACTGCTCCAGTGAAAACATTCTTCCCAAAGAGAACACCTCTCTTTGCAAATACCAAGACCCCTTAAAACCAGCTTTGGTAGAAAGCTTCCTGCTAGACCTTCCTGCCTTGGGGAACAGCGTATGCTGCTCATAATCAGAGATTAGACATGTGCAGCGGTTCCAGCATGTGCCCGTGTAATGGCTCCTCTGTCTCCCCCAGTGGGACCATCACAGTCTTCAATCCTCCCTGGGCCCGGCCTCATGCCGTGTGGCCGACAGAGGTAGAGCCCAGCAGCGGTGATGGTGGAAGAAGGGAGAGGATGGTAATTGCTTAACAAATAATTGCAGGCAAAATGGGTAGCACAGGGCACATAGTAAGAGTGTAGCAAATTTTAGCAATTTATGCCATTCTTATTTTTATCTGAAGGATATGATAAACAAAACTGACCCCAGAAAATACATCTGTGCAAAATCAGGACTTGTGAGGGCAGGAGGAGTCAAAGAACACTCACAGGCACCTTGTACCTCGAGTCGAGTAGAGGTGGAACAGAATTTTCATGAGAACCAGATATTAATTATGACTTCTTTCTGGGAGGGGTGGGAAGTACAAGTAAAAGTGTAAGACAGGAGGCATGAATGCCACCATAAAGAACAAAAAGGGGGACTTTCCACAAAATTTACAATAACTCAAGTCAGCATGCTCTACTGACACAGGTTCAGAATAGCGTGGGAGTACTTTACGGCCAAGTGGCCAAGTCATTTAGGTGTTTCCAGCCTGACAGTCAGTAGACATTAGTAGGTATTTGATGAACGCATAAAGGAATAAAAAGCAGCATATTTCCTTTTAAGTACCTTTTAAGTACCGTTAGCCACATATTGGCCAACGCTGACTGGGTCGAAGGAGGGACTTAGCGTTTGACAAACAGGATGCACACAGAATGGCTTTCCCTTCTCACTGGGGGAAACTGCGTAACAGTCACTTGTGGGAGGAACAGGGCTTTGAAGGCGTTCTTGGGAGCCAGGGGCCAGCACACACTGGTGAAGCAGGCAGCTCGCCACTCCACAGGCAGCCGCCCTGTGCCCGGCCCCCTGGCTGCTCTGCTGTCTCACTTCTGGCGCTGAGTGCACGGCTCTGTGCCGACTATTTCACTGGAATGTGCAAGGAGGGAGGCGCTCAGGGAAGAGCACTGCCACCCATGATTATACAAGCACCCACTGGCTAAGAGAGGTGGGTCTTTAATTCAGGAACTGCATTCTGTCATCTATTTAACAGAGAGCAAATCCTTGCAGTGCGAACTGGCAACAGAGAGGACTGTTCTCCCGCAGACAAGGCTGTGACGCTGATGCCTCCCCACCCCCACCAATAATCACGTAGCTGCCACTTACCACAGGCCTGTCACGGACTAGACACTGACCTCAGCATTTTCTATAGCATGTGTCTCAATCCTTTCACCTCTTGGGTATTATTAGCCTCACTGATGGGTAAACCCTTTGAGACCACAGAGCTTAAATAAAGGCTCAAGGTCAAGCCATTTATAGGGGACAGTGCTGGGATTCAAAGTGAAGTCTGTCAAACTTCAAGGCACATACTCCTTAATTTTCTTATAAAGAATTTCAAATACACACAAAACAGGAGATAAACCCCCAGGTACACATCACCCAACGTCAACAGTTACCCACTCGGGGCCAGGCTTGCTTCACCTAGGCCCTGACATGCTCCACACCCTGCCCCTGGATGATTTTGGAGCAAATGTGTAAGTCATATCATTCTATCTATAAGTACTTTAGAATGTATCTCTAAAAGATAAGACTCTTTCAAAACATGACTCTGACACGTAACAGTAATTCCTTAATAACCATCACATATCTAGGCAGTGTCCTAATTTCTCCAATTGTTTCACTTTCCACAACTTGTTCTTCAAATGGGATTTAAGTCTGTCACTGAATTCCACATATTAGAACTGAATGATACATCTCATAAGACCTCTGTTTACAGGTTCTCTCCCAACTCTGACTTTCTCCCTCAGTAGTTTTGTTGAAGCAAGTGGTCTCTAGAGTCTCCAACAGTCTGGATTTTGCTGACTGCATGACCACAGAATCATTTCAGGTGTTCCTTTGCCCACTGTATCGCCTGTAAATTGGTAGATGTAACAACTTCACCAGATACTGGTTCCCTTTTTGGCAGGAACATTTCAGGGGTTATGTTGGACATACTTCCACCAGAAGACACCTGCTGTCTGAGTGTCTCTGTTGTTTTTGCTTTTGTGGTGTTAGCAGGTAACTGACGATCACTGCTAGATCCATGACATCATAGGAGGGTTGCAAAGTGCCGTACATTGTAAATCTTCCTTTTTAGCTGGAATACATCTAGAGAGAATCTTCGCTGCATCAAACATTTGGTTATGCTGAGGTATAGTTTGTTTAGAAAAGGTAAAATAATTGCTTGGTTCTTGGCCTTTATTTACCAAAATAAGAGTTCTATTTATCAAAATAGAGTTGATTCCCTAATATCCTACAAAGGTGACTTATGAGTCTTTCCTCAGTATCATCATAAACCTATGGATTCAAACATGCTGGATATGTGTTACTAGTTATTAAACACAACAGCCTCAGAGGAACAATGTCAACTCTACCTCCAACGACAAGATTCCTGACAACAGTACGTGTTTTCACAGTTCTCCTGCCCTCAGGTTCAATCCCACTAGGGAGACCCAATCCAGTCCCTGTGTAGTTAGGCCATTGTTTTGGTAACAGTTAGAATCATTTATTTCACTCTCAATTTTTAGGATTTTGTTTAAACTTTACTTTTTTTATTCTTACATATAAAATATTTCCATGGCTTCTGAATCAACTGTATACAACTGGGTACAGTTACTGGGCAGGCAAACTAGGCACACTAGCTGGTACACTAATGGACATGCTGACTGGGTATGCTAAGAGAAGTTCAGCTTCTCTCCTACCTGTACCATCTTGCCTCTCTACCTTTTCCACATATAATGGCCCCCCTTTTATAACCATTTTTAAAAATTATTTTTAGATTTTCAGAAGTTATAAAGGTAACAGAGTTCCCAAATACCCTTCACCCAGCTTCCCCTGATTATCAGACGCACTGGCTTTTTGGTGGGCAGCCTTTTCTGCTCCAGGGCCCCACGCGCATGCAGTCATCGTGTCTCAGTGGTCTCCTCCCGCCTGTGACAGCTGCTCGGCCTTTCCCTGGCTTTCACAACCTTGGCACTTTTGAGGAGTACTGGTTAGGCATTTGCCCCCACACACCTTCAGTCATCTGGATGTGTCTGACGGATTCTCACGATTAGATGGAGGCTGAGGATTTTTGAAGAGTATCACAAGGTGAAGGGCACGCATCACATCAGGTGACAATGATGTCGCTATGACTTATGACTGAGGATGTGAGCCTCTGGTCACATGGTGAGGATGGTGTCTGCCAGATGCCTCTACTCTAAAGCACTGCTTTTCCCTCTATAATTAATACATATTTGGGGGGGAGATATTTTGAGGCCATATAAGCATTCTGTTTCTCCTTAAATCTTGCCTATTAATTTTAGCATTCATCGCTGAATCTTGTCTGCTGGAATTACAACTGATGTTTTAATGGTAATCCATCATTTTCCTTGTTCCTTCTACATTATCCTAAATTCTTCTGTGGGTTCCTTCCCCATCACTTATTTATTTATTTAGTCTTGCATTCATATCAGTATGGACTCAGATATTCATTTTATTCTTTGAGTTATTGTCCAACACTATCATTATTTATTTTTTTACTCAAATTGTTCCAGCTTGGCCATTCAGAAGTCTTCATGTTGTCTCATGTGTCTCTTTGACAGGCCTCCATTTTTTTTGGTTGGGAGGATGTTGTTACTTCCCTGGACCACAAAATGCTCCAGGATCATCTTAAATATTTTTTGCCTTAGCTCTGGAATAAAACACTTTTCAAAGGGACAGTGTTTCATTTTATTGGAGAATCCTATTGGGAAACCAAGATCTGGATACTAGGTGTGTTCACTGCCACTAGGGTATCACTGCTTCTGGGCCCTCTCAGCACAAAAAGCTAAGTAAAACATGTATATCTATACTAATCATGTATACATGTGCACCTGGAGTCATCTCTGTATCCACCTATTGGGGTATGTGTACGTACACTCTATCACTCTAGCTATACAACAGTGCTGCAATTCATAGCCTTATGCAGATACCTTTTCTCACTTTTGTCAGTATTAACTTTGGGATGGTTTTTTATTGCTGGGATTGTTTAGTTAATGGATAAAGAAATGCATACGTAATTTTACTAAATATTGCTAAATTCACAGAGGTCATAACATGTTGTGTCCCCACTCAGCAATGTATGAGGGTGCATGTTTCCCCTCGGCTTCTCCAACAGAGACTTCTCTGCTTAGTTTTAACTAACATATATTGTGTGTGAGGTTGACCATGTTTTTAGATATTTAAGGTCACTGCATTTTGTTTTCTATGAACCCTTCTTATTTCTTACCCATTTTCCTGCTGGGCAGTTGGCTGTTGGTCTTTCTCATCACTATCCCTAGAAGCCTTGTATAATGTAAAGGTAGTAATCCTTTTTTATGATATGACTGAAAGTATTTTTTGTCCTTTGTTTCTTTACCTGGTTTGTGAAATCTCTTCCAAAGACTATTAAAATTCTTTTCATGTAGTCAAATTTCTTCAATCATTTCCCTTAATGATTCTGTCTTTGAGATGCAGTTAGAAAAGTTCTCCAACTCTCAATTTATAAATGAATTAATTCACCCATATTCTCTTCTGGTATTTGTAATATCACTGTTTTTACATTTAAGTCTCTGATCCTTTTGCACTAACCTCTCTCTATATATATTCATAATTAATATTGAAGTTTTAATCTGCTGCTTATCATGTATAGTCTTTCATTCATTCTTTTGGATATTCTAAAACTGTAATTTGGTCATCTGCAGATACAGATACTTTATTTCTTCTTTTCCAATTCTTATATCTCTATATTTTTTGCCTTACCTAATGCACCCGCTGACACTGACCACATGACATTAAAGAGCAGAGCTCCTGGGGCATCCTTGTCCGGCTCCTAATTTAGTGAGAAATGTTCCAATGTTTCCCCACGAAGTAAGATGCTGGCTTTTGGGCTGAGACATATATATATTTTTTCACCTTAAGAATATATTGATCCAATTCTCCTTTATTGGCTATTTTTAATCAGTGGATGCTGAATTTCGTCAAATGCCTTTTGTGTATCTGTGAAGAAAACCATTTATTTTTCTCCCTAGTTCTATTATTATGACGAATTATATGAACATATTCCCTCTGAACAAGCCACCCTTCTCTTGCATTCTAGATTAACCCCACATTTCTATGACCAATTATTTTTTCATGTATTGCTGGATTTGTTTGAAAGCTGTTACTTACTCTTAACCACTAGATGCTCTGATATTCCAGCTCCAGAAAGTCCTTAGAAAAGTAGTTCTCAACTGGAGGTAATTTTGACCTCTTGGGAGACACTGGCAATGTCTGTGATATTTTTGATTGTCACAACTGGGGATGCTACTGGTGTCTAGTGGGTAGAGGTCAATGATGCTACCAAACATCCTGAAATGCACAGGACAGCCTCCTATGACAAAGAATTATCATGTCAAAGATCCTAACCTGCCTTAGATAACTTGCAATTAGTCCATGGAAGTGAAATCTGGTATTTGAAGAGAGACAGCTAGTGGCTTTTATTGTAGATGTGTTTTCAACCAAGTGACTGGTTTGAACACCTGAGGGCAAAACAAAGCTGACAGGTAGGAGCACATGTCTTTTGTAGAGGGAGAAAAGGGCCTAGAGTCAGGAAATGGAGCCCTCCCCAGTTCTCCTGGTGAGGACTGATAATATATTCCTTGCAAGCATTCTTTTAGATACAATATCTGAAACTCTGAATTTGCAAATAATAGAAGTGAAAATGTGAGACCAATAGAGACATTCACAAAAAGGTCTAAATTCAACAAGAGTAAGAATTTACATGCATGACCCAGATCTCACCCAGTTAGAGCTCAGACAGAAGACATGCCTAAAAGATTTCCAAGTTCCGCAACTGAGAAACCCAATGACCTGGCCGCCTGTGCCCAGGACCTGGGCTTGCCTGATTCATCATTTGTGCCTAGAAATGCCAGGTTTAATACCGTATTTTAAAAAGTTACCTCCCACTTGGGGTCTCCTTCATTTTCCACCAACTTCAGGCCGTGCTTGTTCTTCAGGTGCCTGTTGAACTCCCATTTGGTGCCATACACAAAGCTGCAAACAGGACACTTCAAACCACCTGGAAGCACAGACAGAGGAAAAAAGACACACTCATAGCACATTCAAGTTCCACAGTCTGCCCTCCATCCAAATGCTTTAAATCCAAGGGACATATGTTGTTTTGTCTCCAGTAATTAATCCAGTCCAAGCTTACCTTAGTATTAGAGCAAAATTTCAACAGTATATGTGCTTTTCAGGGGTGATATTTTAAAATTTAATGTACTTCTTTCCATCTATTAAATGAGCCATTTGCAGACAACCTGATGTGTACTTAACATTTTAGGCACAGAGAGAAGTTAAGATGAGTAACAATATTTCTTTGGCCTAGTAGATAAGTGGCTTTAATAATTCTTCCATATGTTTTTATTTGAAGAAAGAAAGTAATTTAGAAAATAGAAATAACTACAGGGCAGTGGCTGCTTTTCTCAAGCACCTTTGTCTCAAAACACTAAAACCAAGAGGCAGATTATCAGTCTCCCTGACATCAGAAGCTGAGCTTCTGGTATAAACTCCCCAGTAAAGGGTAAATTAAAAAGCTGGTCACATCCTGAAATGTCATTATTTATTGAACTGATGAAATTTTGCACATATTCCAGAAGTGTTGGGGTGCTTTAATTAAGAGAATGTAAAACCCTAGGTTAAAAAAAAAAACTAACAGTCACACAAAAGACTGTCTTTCTAAGATGGTTATCAGAGGCAGCAACTAAATTAACAACTGAACAGAAACCACTTTAACAGACTGTGCTTTCAGAAGCAAACCAGCAGCCTCAGGAGTGGGTATAGCATCAGGTCTCCAAATCTACCAGGCCTTTTAGCAGGCCAGTCATGCTAACTGCTGGCACCAGCAGGCCTCCACATGAGGTGTGGCTGGGGCAGTGAAACGTCAGTCCCTCAGTGGCTGGTCCTCCACTATTGGTCCACTCTTCACCCAGCATAGACAGTCTTTTAAAAAAATAAACCAGATCACATCTCTCAGAGCCATCAACCTCTCCAGTGGCTTTTCATCACACCCAGAACAAAATCCCACCCTTCACTGTGGACTGCAAGCCCTGTGTGGCCTGTTTCCAGCCTCCACCTCTGGCCTGTCTCCCTTCCTCCCCACTGTGTCCTCTCTCTGTCTTTTGCACTGATCACACTCCTTCCCTGCCCAGGACACAGCAGACAGACTGGTGTCTGCAGCTGGTCTCTCTGCTGACTCTGTCCTATTGCCCTTGGGACCTGCTGTGCCCCTGTTTCCTCCAGCATCAGACATTTATTTCTTGCTCACTGGTTTCTAAGGAGGGATTCTGTCCTAATGACAGGGTTGTCTTGACAAAGTATATAACAACCAGACTAATCTCATGGAGATGCAACAAACAGTTTAACCATCTCCAGATGCAGCTATGATGTGTTTGATCTCCTGAATCAATTCCATGTCATGGAATTTTACAGTGTGTTGTTCTGTAATTGAGCTTTTTTGTCTACTCCTGAGGTGGTGAGTCAGGAATAGTCATAATCAGAAGCGGAAGTCAACCCAGATGTCCAAGAGCAAGTCCCCTTATGCCTTCGGCTCACTGCCTTACAGCCTCCCTGCTCTGGGGGGCACAGACAGCCCAACAGGCCCAACAGTCAGAGAGGACTCAGCAAGATGACTGACAGCAAACGCCAAACTCTAAACTTCCAGAATATTCTACAGAAAAGACAGCTCAAACAGATGCTTATTTTCTGAAACTTAAACATTCTGCACTCTTTTTTGGGGGGGCAAAAATCCAAATAGGTTTGTTCTTTCTTGCCTAGAGGATAATCAAACTTAGTTTTTAGCCTCTTTTGTTATCACTTATTAATCATCCAAAATGCTGGTTTTTCCTATGAACATCTTTCAATACTTTCCAAGGTGTGGAGCCTCTGCCTTTTCTTTTGGTTAAATTGATGCTGCTTCTCCCATAAAGATTTAATATGGGGCAATGAATAAAAGCAAACTACTTAAAGTTAAACTTAGGCTTTAAAATTAAATGGTAAGTTCCTCCTGGGGTACTGTTAATCGTAAAACTAATTTAGGGAGAAAAACATCCTTATATTATGTCTAAGTTAAAATTAATATGATAATGCCTCCACATTAACTAAAACTTCAACCTTTGCCATAGTGACTTTAAAGAACAAATGGAAACATGTAACTAGACCATATGTATAACAGTGCCAATTAACTGACATTACAGCTTAAAGAAATGAACTTCTATTTCAATTCACTACATTCTTAGGCAATGCAAAGTAAAGGTCACAGGAAGACCTGGTGAATTTACTTGGAGCATTGATATTAAGTGTACACCAAAAAGACTGCAAACCCACAAATCACAATTTCCTCATAAGGGATAATGAAGCCGGCCAAAGAAGAGAATACAGGAGCAATTTCAAAAACCAAAGATCATGGCATCCTTTGCTCTTTCTGGAACACAATATACTCTGGAGGAGTTTCAGCCGTTAAAATATTTGCACTGGTGGCTGACATTATTGAAAATTCAATTTCATTTCCAATAATGTAACTCCCGGAATGGCATGCAAGAGTGGGTTGGGCAGTCAGAAACCTGAATCTGGCACCCGCTCATGTGACCTAGAACCACTTCCTGAAGCTCTCAGGTTTTAGTTTTCTCTACAGTGAAAATGCTAAAACTTCTAACCTTAACAAAGGCACCATGGTAAGCGGAATAATGGACACACAAAGACACACGGTGGAGAAAAGGGAATCCTTGTACACTGCTGGTAGAAATGTAAACTGATGCAGCACTATGGCAAACTGTACGAAGCTTCCTTTAAAAATTAAAAATACAACTATCATATGATTCAGCAATTCCACTTCTGGGCATATATCCAAAGGGAATGAACACAGGATATCGAAGACATATCCCTACTCCCGTGTTCTTTGCAGCATTATTCACAAGAGCCAAAACATGGAAACCACCTAGGTATCCATTAAAAGATGAGAGGATAAAGGAGTAGTGGAATATACACAATGGGATATTATTCAGCCGAAGAAAGACGGCAAGCCTGCTGTTTGCAGCAACATGGATGTACCTTGAGGCCATTTTGCTAAGTGAAATAAGCCAGAGAAAGACAAATGCTACATGCTATCACTTATATGAGGAATCAAAAATGATATAAAAATGTCAAACTCATAGAGACAGAGAGAAGAAAAGTAGTTGCCAGGGGTGGGATGGTAGGGGAAATAGGGAAAGGTTGGTAAAAGGGCACAAACTTGTAGTTATAGGAGAATAAGTCTGAGGATCTAGTGTAAAACAGACTATAGTTGATAACATTGCATTACAGAAATGCAATTTGCTAAGACAGTAGAACTTAATGTTCCTCACAACAAAAGGATTAAATATGGGCATTAATTAATGATGATAGGAATCCTAAATATCTTATAACTTTGTCAATTATACTTCAGTAAAGCTGGAAAAAAAAAGTACTGGAGACCCATTTATAAATTGGACTGGGCTCTAAGATTGGCACTGGAATGGAGCTGACAGTCTAGAATGGAATGTGGATAAACAAGAAAGAGAAGTATGTTGGGTTTTTATTATAGTGGAAAGTAAATAAACATACAAAAAGAAAAAAAGTCATTCACATCCTGATCCCCAGAACATGTGTTACCTTCCATGGTGACAGGGACTTTCAGATGTGATTCAGTTAAGGATCTTGAGGTGGGGAGATGATTCTGGATTATCCTGGTGGGACTAATGTGGTCACAAGGGTCCTTACAAGAAGGCGGATGAGACAGGCAGAGTTGGGATATGGGATATGAGAGTCCTCTGGCCATTGCTGGCTTTGAAGACGGAGGAAGGAGCTCAAGCCAAAGAACGAGGACAGCCTCCAGAAGCTGGAAAGGCAAGAGAATGGGGTTCTACCCCAGAGACTCCAGCAGGAACGCAGATGTGTCAGCAAACCTGCCTTTGGCCCAGGAGACCCATCTGCGACTTCCGGGCCTTCAGAGCTCTATGAAGTTGTGTTGTCTTAAACCGCCACCAAGTTTGCAGTCATTTGTTACAGCAGGAATGGAAACTAGTGAAGGTGCTCAAGGGCCACTGGAACAGAAACAGCTTCTATCGAGGGAAGTGGACACAGCAGAATTTTATTTTACAATAGTAAAGTGAAACACAGAACTGGACTTTGTTCATTCTCACTTCTAGCTGTCTCTTAATTCAGGGCCTGCTTGCAACCCAGCCAGCGTGCCAGCTCAGAACCAGGGAGTGCACTCAGGGGAGCGGGCAGGTGGGCACCATGCGCAAGCACTGAGCTGGAGGGCTCCCGGTGACATGGCACACCGTTAGGTGAGATCCGGCATGGGACACAGGATATCCGTATCCTATCTCAAACCTCAGCCCCTTCCTGCGGGACACCCAAGAAAACCAGCATTAAGGAAAAATACAGCAGAGGAAAAACAAAGTGCATTTCATTATTAGCCAGGGTGACATCCCAAACCCCATCGAGGACCACCTGGTAAATGGAGCCTCAGAAAGATCTCCCCAGTTCTTCCCAGTTCCCCACACATTTCCCACAGTCCTGAGGTCCGAGATCCTCTGGGCAACCACAGGGAAGCTCTAAGGAGAGACACACTGGAAGGAGGCGGAAGATGGCGGCGTGAGTAGAGCAGCGGAAATCTCCTCCCCAAACCACATATATCTATGAAAATATAACAAAGACAACCCTTCCTAGAATAAAGACCAGAGGACACAGGACAATATCCAGACCACATCCACACCTGAGAGAACCCAGCGCCTCACGAAGGGGGTAAGATACAAGCCCCGGCCCCGCGGGAGCCGAGCGCCACTCCCCCCAGCTCCCGGCGGGAGAAGAGCAGGCAGAGCGGGAGGGAGACGGAGCCCAGGACTGCCGAGCACCCAGCCCCAGCCATCCGGGCCAGAGTGCAGACACAGTGCATGTGCGGGGCCCTAGATACCAGGGAAACAGGGCAGCAAGAACAGTGAGCGGGCACCAGAGGCCTGGCGCCAGAGGACATAAGAAAAGCACGCGACCATTTTTTTCTTTTTTCCTGTTTTGTTTTGGCGAGCGCTTTTTGGAAGTCTTAAAGGGATAGGGACCCCAATACTAGGGAAACAGGGCAGCAAGGCCGGTGAGCAGATGCCTGAGGCTGGCGCCGGAGAATAAACAAAAATGAGCGGCCACCTTTTTTTTATTTTTTTTAATTAAAAAATTTTTTTTTTTTGGTGGTCGTTGTTTTGTTTTGGTGGGTGCTTTTTGGAAGTCTTAAAGGGGCAGGGAGGGACACTTAATCCAGAGGTAGAGAATCCGGGATCTCTGGGCACCCTAACCCCTGGGCTGCAGGGAGCAGGGAGGCCCCTTACGGACATAAATAGCCTCCCAGCAGCTCCTGCTCCAACGCGACTCCACCACTTTGGAGTAGCTGCCCGAGCCAGGCCACGCCCACCGCAACAGCGGAGATTAACTCCATAGCAGCCGGGCAGGAAGCAGAAGCCCTGTCTGCGCGCAGCTGCGCAGCACAAGCCACTAGAGGCCGCTGTTCTCCCAGGAGAGGAGGGCCACAAACCAACAAGAAAGGAGGTCCTTCCAGCCGTCACTCGTCCCAGTTCTGCAGACTATTCCTATCACCATGAAAAGGCAAAGCTACAGGCAGACAAAGATCACAGAGACAACACCAGAGAAGGAGACAGACCTAACCAGTCTCCCTGACAAAGAATTCAAAATAAGAATCATAAACATGCTGACAGAGATGCAGAGAAATACGCAAGAGAAATGGGATGAAGTCCGGAGGGAGATCACAGATGCCAGAAAGGAGATCACAGAAATGAAACAAACTCTGGAAGGGTTTATCAGCAGAATGGATAGGATGCAAGAGGCCATTGATGGAATTGAAACCAGACAACAGGAACGCATAGAAGCTGACATAGAGAGAGATAAAAGGATCTCCAGGAATGAAACAATATTAAGAGAACTGTGTGACCGATCCAAAAGGAACAATATCCGCATTATAGGGGTCCCAGAAAAAGAAGAGAGAGGAAAAGAGATGGAAAGTATCTTAGAAGAAATAATTGCTGAAAACTTCCCCAAACTGGAGGAGGAAATAATCCAACAGACCACGGAAATACACAGAACCCCCAACAGAACGGATCCAAGGAGGACAACACCAAGACACATAATAATTAAAATGGCAAAGATCAAGGACAAGGAAAGAGTTTTAAAGGCAGCTAGAGAGAAAATGGTCACCTATAAAGGAAAACCCATCAGGCTAACATCAGATTTCTCGACAGAAACCCTATAGGCGAGAAGAGAATGGCATGATATATTTAATACAATGAAACAGAAGGGCCTTGAACCAAGGATACTGTATCCAGCATGACTATCATTCAAACATGACGGTGGGATTAAACAATTCCCAGACAAGCAAAAGCTGAGGGAATTTGCTTTCCACAAACCACCTCTACAGAACATCTTACAGGGACTGCTCTAGATGGGAGCAATCCTAGAAAGAGCACAGCACAAAACACCCAACATAAGAAGAATAGAGGAGGAGGAACAAGAAGGGAGAGAAGAAAAGAATCTCCGGACAGTGTATATAACAGCTCAATAAGCGAGCTAAGTTAGGCAGTAAGATACTAAAGAAGCTAACCTTGAACCTTTGGTAACCACAAATTTAAAGCCTGCAATGGCAATAAGTACATATCTTTCAATAGTCACCCTAAATGTTAATGGACTGAATGCACCAATCAAAAGACACAGAGTAACAGAATGGATAAAAAAGCAAGACCCATCTATATGCTGCTTACAAGAAACTCACCTCAAACCGAAAGACATGTACAGACTAAAAGTCAAGTGATGGAAAAACATATTTCAAGCAAACAACAGCGAGAAGAAAGCAGGGGTTGCATTACTAGTATCAGACAAAATAGACTTTAAAACAAAGAAAGTAACAAGAGATAAAGAAGGACACTACATAATGATAAAGGGCTCAGTCCAACAAGAGGATATAACCATTCTAAATATATATGCACCCAACACAGGAGCACCAGCATATGTGAAACAAATACTAACAGAACTAAAGGGGGAAATAGACTGCAATGCATTCATTCTAGGAGACTTCAACAAAAAACTCACCACAAAGGATAGATCCACCGAGCAGAAAATAAGTAAGGACACAGAAGCACTGAACAACACAGTAGAGCAGATGGACCTAATAGACATCTATAGAACTCTACATCCAAAAGCAACAGGATCTACATTCTTCTCAAGTGCACATGGAACATTCTCCAGAATAGACCACATACTAGGCCACAAAAAGAGCCTCAGAAAATTCCAAAAGATTGAAATCTTACCAACCAACTTTTCAGACCACAAAGGCATAAAACTACAAATAAACTGTACAAAGAAAGCAAAGAGGCTCACAAACACATGGAGGCTTAACAACACGCTCCTAAATAATCAATGGATCAATGACCAAATCAAAATGGAGATCCAGCAATATATGGAAACAAATGACAACAACAACACTAAGCCCCAACTTCTGTGGGACACTGCAAAAGCAGTCTTAAGAGGAAAGTATATAGCAATCCAAGCATATTTAAAAAAGGAAGAGCAATCCCAAATGAATGGTCTAATGTCACAATTATCGAAATTGGAAAAAGAAGAACAGATGAGGCCTAAGGTCAGCAGAAGGAGGGACATAATAAAGATCAGAGAAGAAATAAATAAAATTGAGAAGAATAAAACAATAGCAAAAATCAATGAAACCAAGAGCTGGTTCTTTGAGAAAATAAACAAAATAGATAAGCCTCTAGCCAGACTTGTTAAGAAGAAAAGAGAGGCAACACAAATCAACAGTTTCAGAAACGAGAAAGGAAAAATCATGACGGACCCCACAGAAATACAAAGAATTATTAGAGAGTACGATGAAAACCTATATGTTAACAAGCTGGGAAACCTAGGAGAAATGGACAACTTCCTAGAAAAATACAACCTTCCAAGACTGACCAGAAAGAAACAGAAAATCTTGACAACAGTATTACATTACATTAGTTTCAGGTGTACAACACAGTGATTCAACATTTATATACATGATAATTCTAGGTACCAGCTATCACCATACCAAGTTGTTACAATATTTTCACTATATTCCTTACGCTATACATTACATCCCGGTTACTTATTTATTTTACAATTGGAAGTGTGTTTATATATATATATATATATATATTTTTTTTTTTTTTTTGTGAGGGCATCTCTCATATTTATTGATCAAATAGTTGTTAACAACAATAAATTTCTGTATAGGGGGGTCAATGCTCATTGCAGAATCATTAATCCACCCCAAGCCTAATTTTCGTCAGTCTCCAATCTTCTGATGCATAACGAACAAATTCTTACATGGAGTACAAATTCTTACATAGTGAATAAGTTACATGGTGAACAGTGCAAGGGCAGTCATCACAGAAGCTTTCGGAGAAACAGAAAATCTAAACAAACCAATTACCAGCAATGAAATTGAAGCGGTAATCAAAAAACTACCATAGAACAAAACCCCCGGGCCAGATGGATTTACCTCGAAATTTTATCAGACACACAGGGTAGACATAATACCCATTCTCCTTAGAGTTTTCCAAAAAATAGAGGAGGAGGGGATACTCCCAAACTCATTCTATGAAGCTAACATCACCCTAATACCAAAACCAGGCAAAGACCCCACCAAAAAAGAAAACTAGAGACCAATATCCCTGATGAACGTAGATGCAAAAATACTCAACAAAATATTAGCAAACCGAATTCAAAAACACATCAAAAGGATCATACACCATGACCAAGTGGGATTCATCCCAGGGATGCAAGGATGGTACAACATTCGAAAGTCCATCAAAATCTTCCACCACATCAACAAAAAGAAAGACAAAAACCACATGATCATCTCCATAGATGCTGAAAAAGCATTTGACAAAGTTCAACATCCATTCATGTTAAAAACTCTCAGCAAAATGGGAATAGAGGGCAAGTACCTCAACATAATAAAGGCCATCTATGAAAAACCCACAGCCAACTTTATATTGAACAGCGAGAAGCTGAAAGCATTTCCTCTGAGTTCGGGAACTAGACAGGGATGCCCACTCTCCACACTGTTATTTAACATAGTACTGGAGGTCCTAGCCACGGCAATCAGACAAAACAAAGAAATACAAGGAATCCAGATTGGTAAAGAAGAAGTTAAACTGTCACTATTTGCAGATGACATGATACTGTACATAAAAAACCCTAAAGACTCCACCTCAAAACTACTAGAACTGATATCGGAATGCAGCAAAGCTGCAGGATACAAAATCAACACACAGAAATCTGTGGCTTTCCTATACACTAACAATGAACCAACAGAAAGAGAAATCAGGAAAACAACTCCATTCACAATTGCATCAAAAAAAATAAAATACCTAGGAATAAACCTAACCAAAGAAGTGAAAGACTTATATTCTGAAAACTACAAGTCACTCTTAAAAGAAATTAAAGGGGACACTAACAGATGGAAACACATCCCATGCTCATGGCTAGGAAGAATTAATATCGTCAAAATGGCCATCCTGCCCATAGCAATATACCGATTTGATGCAATCCCTATGAAACTACCAGCAGCATTCTTCAATGAACTGGAACAAATAATTCAAAAATTCATATGGAAACACCAAAGACCCCGAACAGCCAAAGCAATCCTGAGAAAGAAGAATAAAGTAGGGGGGATCTCACTCCCCAACTTCAAGCTCTACTATAAAGCCATAGTAATCAAGACAATTTGGTACTGGCATAAGAGCAGAGCCACAGACCAATGGAGCAGACTAGAGAATCCAGACATTAACCCAGACATATATGGTCAATTAATATTTGATAAAGAAGCCATGGACATACAATGGCAAAATGACAGTCTCTTCAACAGATGGTGCTGGCAATACTGGACAGCTACATATAGGAGAATGAAACTGGACCATTGTCTAACCCCATATACAAAAGTAAACTCAAAATGGATCAAAGACCTGAATGTAAGTCATGAAACCATTAAACTCTTGGAAGAAAACATAGGCAAAAACCTCTTAGACATAAACATGAGTGACCTCTTCTTGAACATATTTCCCCAGGCAAGGAAAAGAACAGCAAAAATGAACAAGTGGGACTATATTAAGCTGAAAAGCTTCTGTACAGCAAAAGACACCATCAATAGAACAAAAAGGAACCCTACAGTATGGGAGAATGTATTTGAAAATGACACATCCGATAAAGGCTTGACGTCCAGAATAGATAAAGAGCTCACATGCCTCAACAAACAAAAAACAAATAACCCAATTAAAAAATGGGCAGAGGAACTGAACAGACAGTTCTCCAAAATATAAATACAGATGGCCAACAGACACATGAAAAGATGCTCCACATCGCTAATTATCAGAGAAATGCAAATTAAAACTACAATGAGGTATCACCTCACACCAGTAAGGATGGCTGCCATCCAAAAGACAAACAACAACAAATGTTGGCGAGGCTGTGGAGAAAGGGGAACCCTCCTACACTGCTGGTGGGAATGTATGTTAGTTCAACCATTGTGGAAAGCAGTATGGAGGTACATCAAAATGCTCAAAACAGACCTACCATTTCACCCAGGAATTGCACTCCTAGGAATTTACCCTAAGAATGCAGCAATCAAGTATGAGAAAGATCAGTGCACCCCTATGTTTATCGCAGCACTATTTACAATAGCCAAGAATTGGAAGCAACCTAAATGTCCATCGATAGATGAATGGATAAAGAAGATGTGGTACATATACACAATGGAATACTACTCAGCCATAAGAAAAGGGCAAATCCAACCATTTGCAGCAACATGGATGGAGCTGGAGGGTATTATGCTCAGTGAAACAAGCCAAGCAGAGAAAGAGAAATACCAAATGATTTCACTTATCTGTGGAATATAAGAACAAAGGAAAAACTGAAGGAACAAAACAGCACCAGAATCACAGAACTCAAGAATGGACTAACAGGTACCAAAGGGAAAGGGACTGGGGAGGATGGGTGGGTAGGGAGGGATAAGGGGGAGAGAAGTAGTGGGGTATTAAGATTAACATGCATGGGGGGGTAGGAGAAAAGGGAGGGCTGTACAACACAGAGAAGGCAAGTAGTGATTCTACAACATTTTGCTATGCTGATGGACAGTGACTGTAAAGGGGTTTATAGGGGAGACCTGGTATAGGGGAGAGCCTAGTAAACATAATATTCGTCATGTAAGTGTAGATTAGTGATACCAAAAACAAAACAAAACAAAAAAAAGCAGTTCCTGTGTGGTAACCTCCAATGAGTTCTACACAAGGGTATAAAGGGCATATAAAAGTGTAGGCAAAGGGTCTGTTTGTGTTTATACAGAGGATCAAAGCCTAATTGGGCTACCCCAAAAATGAACTAAGATACGATATGAAAAAGAACTTCCAACATCAGCACTCTCTGGAAGACTCATGCCAGAAGATGATCATCAAAAAACCCCAACAAAGATCCACGCACTGCTACAGCTGTAGATGCACTCATCCCACCAGCTCCTGGACTTGCCACAGGAATGAAGGAGATATCTAAGCTGGCCTGTGCATACAGTAAAACAACAAATTTGACTGGATCTATACTGTTGGAACTCAACCAAGAATTAGGAGAAGTGCAAATTGTAGTGCTCCAAAATCTTACAACTACAGACTATTTACTGTTAAAAGAACATAAGGGATGTGAACATTCCCCAGGAATGGGTTGTTTTAATTTGTCTGATTTCTCTCAGACTGTTCAAGTTCAGTTAGACAATATCCACCATATCATAGATAAGTTTTCACAAATGCCTAAGGTGCCTAACTGGTTTTCTTGGTTTCACTGGAGATGGCTGGTAAATACAGATATGCTTTGATTATGTAACTATACTCCTATTATGTTAATGTGTGTGCACAATTTAAGTAGTAGCTTAAAACCTATACATGCTGAAGTTACTCTACAAGAAGATATGTCAAAGAAATAATCAATCTTCCCATGTTTTCTTCCGCCTGCTACTTCTATAGCTTTTCTTCTTCCTTCCTAATTACAACCCTTAAATAGAATTCGTGCCTCATATCAAATTTACCGAGTATCATAATTCTTCCAAGTGGTAAAGATACCTCAAGACAAATGCTGGGCATAGAAGCCACAGGGCATAAATATGCAAAGAAATAAAAAGCAAACCATTTCAAACAATAAGGCTTCTCTCTCACTTACCAACTTTACATTTCCCTGTATGGCCCCGGAAGATGACTGGTTAGCCAGAGACGGGTAAGATTCCTCAAGGGAGGAACAACCTAAGACAGGCACAGTCGCAGGGGGGCCATCAGGTGAGAAATTGGGGATCAACAGAGGTGAGGCTTAGAACCTCACCCCCCCTGTTCTGAGAGAAATCTTCTGCATACGTGGATGTTTTATTGCCCTTGTCTAGCTTGGATTAACACATAGTCTACAGGCACACACCTGATCATCTACATTTGGTCCCTTACAAAACTAAACTATGTTTTCTACCTTTATCTTGTATCTATCTACCACTTGAGCATTTTATTAAAAATCATAATAATAAAGAGAGAAATGTGGTATCCACATATAAATCAAGTATAAAAATCAAATGAGTATTCATATTTGAACTGACTGTTTAGAGTTCATAATGCATGAGCAAAACCGAAGGTTTCTGTGATGGCTGCCCTTGTGCTGTTCACCATGTAAGAACTTATTCACTATGTAAGAATTTGTTCTCCATGTAAGAACTTGTTTGTTATGCCTCAGAAGATTGGAGACTGACGAAAATTAGGCTTGGGGTGGATTACTGATTGTGCATTGAGCATTGACTCCCCTATACAGAATTTTATTGTTGTTAACAACCATTTGATCAATAAATATGAGAGATGCCCTCACAAAAAAAAAAAAAAAAGTACACACTTCCAATGGTAAAATAAATAAGTAACCGGGATGTAATGTATAGCATAAGGAATATAGTCAGGATATTGTAACAGCTTGGTATGGTGAGAGCTGGTACCTAGAATTGTCATCTATATAAATGTTGAATCATTATGTTGTACACCTGAAACTAATGTAATGTAATACTGTGTGTTAACTACCCTTCAGTAAAAAATGATTATCTACAAAAAAAAAAAAAAAAAAAAAAAAGAAGAGAGACACTCCCAGAGTTGGCCCAGGGTCAGACTACCAACTAGACCTCAGAGAAAGAAATACGAGAGTAACCAGCACTCCGGGTGTATGACCTGTCAACACATTATCACATGACTAGTAGCAAATTTGAACCCATCAGTATTCTAGACTGGAACCATGCCTCTTCGTCTTCTTCCTCCTCTTTAACAAGTGCAAACTTGAGACGAACTTGAGGGGACATCAGCCCATCAGTGGTAAGGAACCAGACTGTGGACCAGAATCAGGTGTGGCTTGACCACCTGCTCACTCTGTGGCCCAGGTCGGTCATTTCCCCTCCTGCATTGACTCATTTTTAAACAGGAGTGATGATGCTGACCTCATAGGGCCTTTGTGAGAGAGAAAGTAACATAAATTCACAATCAATAACACAGCACAGCATCACATTGCTGGAAGCATCTACAATAATGCATGGACTGGGGGCCCTGGTAAACATTATTTTAAAATAAAAATGTCCCAAAATCAAATAAATTACTTTTCTGTTACCAGATAGTTTCTGATTTTTCATCTATACTATTTTCCCTGAATCTGGTGTGAAAAACTAAGATAGGACTATGTACACAGATTCACATTTTTCTAATACAGTAGTTCAAAATAATGCCACGATTTTAGCAGATGCCAAAACTAAGCCTTCCCTTTGACTCTCCTCTCATTGCTTCTCTCATCTCAGCTATCTTCCCCCACCCCCCTGGCCCTCTGAACTGGGCTCTGAGAGAAGGGCTGGCACCTGGGAATGCAGCAAATCCCCCTGCAGGAGCAGCGCAGGAGCACATGCTTTCTGCTACCCTCAGATCACGAAGCTGTGAGGAGCTGCCTAGCCTTCGTCTCCAACCCAGGCAGTAAACAGCAACACACGCCACCACAGCCTGGTGTCCAGCACAGGGTTGGGCACAGTAGGAGCTCAAGAGATACACGTGAGGAAGGAATATGGGAACAAACACGTAGTCCATTTGAGCTGTTTATCAAGTACTTGCTGCATGTCAGGGATGGGCTGGGATCTTGGAGAACAATACTGAATCTCTGCCATTAGCACCCTGTCTTTGAAGATGTGCAACCCGATGTTCAGAGAAGTAGCTGGTCCAAGGGCCACAGTGGCCAGAGACCCTGTTGTAAGTCCATCTGACTCCCAAACTTGTGCTCATGCTAAGGACTAGGGGCACTTGCAGGAGTGCTTTGAGGTCACTAGAAAATGACCAAGCCTGCCAAGTCCCGTCTTCATCCCACAGTGAGCTCCAGGAGTATCTAACGACTCGAGGGCTTAGCGCCAGAGCATCTTACACCTCTCACGATCTAGATTGGCTGAATGAGCCCTTGACCAGCTTAAGTGGGAGTATGTCAAGGGGAGGAGGGGCAGGTGCACTGGAGCAATACACCCTGAAAATGTGCATTTGTGTGGGGAAATGCCTCGAACCCATACAACGAAATGTGATGGGCTAAGAGGAATAAACAAGAGACTGTCCAATCTGCCTTCAAAATATCAGCAGTGCATCAAATATAAGCAGGCACTAAAACATTTACATAGCATTCAGTACATGTCTAATTACCATAAAGTACCAGAGTTCTGAGGAAATTGGTGCATTCTGAAGGTGCCCAGCTGGCAAGCTGCTGGCAGCGTCACCCCTGGACCAGGATCAGAGGTGTGCTGGAGCTGGCTCTAAATGGCTCACAACAAGCTGTGACATCTCTTCCCAGTTCAGTGACAGCACAGTGGCAGCTTCAAATTGGCCACCGTGGAAATATTTATACCATAGAAATTGGCAAATGCTACAGATCGGGTTGCCCCTGGGGTGCCAACTGTTAAACATTTGCAGAACACACCTGGTGGGTGCCTAGGAAGCCACCACTCTAGGGCTTCTGGGGCACCGTGGCAATTACCCAGACCCCAGGGAAAACCCCAGGTGCCTCCCCTCAGAAACCTCCACGGAACAGTGATGTCTGCTAAGCGAACACCTAGGTCTCCTTCTCCAGCTCCTCTGTGGTGCTGCCACCATTCCCAATCCCTGAGCCCGGAGGACAGATGGGAAAGAAAACCTTCTCCAGCAATGGATGGCTCTCCCTGGGTCCCAGCACGCTGTTGTTTAAACACAGCTGATGGGCAAGGAGTCACTGTGCTGGGCTTAAGGAGGCTGTAACACCATTTTGAGAAAACTACATTTAATTCATTATTTTTTACTATGCTATCATTTTAACACATTCCTCTATATCAAAACAAGAAATTATATGGCTCCATGAAGATATTTTTTGAGAAGCAAGTAGAAGAGGGAAATAAAAACAAGCTGGGATGGGGAGAATTACTTGAAATTAATCAAAAGAAAATGAAGAATTCCAATGGTACCAAATGACTCAGCGTTTCCAAATGCTGTAATTTTATCCAGTCCCACTTTCTCCCTCCATTCTCCTTCCCTCTCTCAAATTTAAGAACAGTGTGAACTTTGTGCTCTTGCGATTTCTGAGCTGCCCTCATAACCAACCAGCTATCCGATCTCAAAAATAGCTCTCACCCTGGAACACAATGGCACAGTGTCTCTTAAGAGCCAAGAGACATGTAGTTTTGTCCCTCTGCAATATGGCCCTGAAAGGGGGCATATGAAATATATCAGTATCTAAAAAGACCACAGATACCTGCAAAGATTTTAATCTGCAAGGAATAAAAATAAAACCCAGATGCTGGCATGGAATACCAATAGATTACAGAGGATCTTAGAAAGCTAAGTGAAAACTTAGAGCATGAAACAGTTCGACCTCAGCACATTTTCTGCAAGGCAATGATGAAAGTGTGCAAGCACAGAGCAATGATAGCATCATCAATCAGATCCCCACGCCTGTCCCAACCGCCATGGTAAACATCTATTTCCTGCCAATCCAACCCAAGAGTGTGAAGGATGTTAAAACGAGGCTCTAGGCCACTGCTCTAGTTATCTACTGTGACTCTAGGCAGTCCATTCTCTCCTCTGTGATTCCTGGACAGAGGAGAAGTCATCAAAAATGATGCAATGGCTCTAGAGGGCACAGATAGTTTCACAAAAGAAAGAGAAAGAAACAAAAAAAAGAAATGAAAATGTATTAAGTGCTCAAGTGTCCTCTCATTTGACCTTCTCCCCCATCACATGAGAGGCTGCTTCAAACCCACTCTTAGGTGGGGCCTGAGGCAGAGAGGTTTGGTGACTTGCCTAAATGGCAAGACTGAAGAAGGAGAACAGAGATCTGAGGCAGGCCCTCCACCCTCCACAGCACCATCCTGCTCTCTCCAGCTCCGTCAAACTGCCGAGAAAGAAAACACAAGGCACAGGCTTCCCAGTACCCCAGATGGATGGCTTTAAAATTATCCTGAGTTTTTAATGCTGTTCATCTATTTCTATACATCAGCCCTGTCACCAAAAGTGCTGAAGGATACAGTCGATTCATTTGTTTTACATGAAGATGCATTTCATGCCAATTCTAGGCAGCAGAGCTTCATGCTGCCTCAGAAAACTCTTGAGAGTCCCCAGCTGCAGCCGAGTTTACAGTCCCACATCTCTGTTTACTGGGGACAGATTTCTAAAACTGTCTTTGGCTTCAAACAGTTATAGGACTCGGGAAAGATCAGCAACTGACCCACTGCACGCTGCAATCATTTTTCAGTTGAATTACTGAAGTGCACATTTAAATACAACAGCATTTTTCTGGCAACAACACATGAGCTAAACCCTTTCAAGTCAGAATATATGATTATTTATTGAAAAAAAGAAGGGAAAAAACCCAAACTTTTAAATATTAGAAGTTTGTATTCATTCTCTTTAGTTTAAATGTTCCAAATGGTTTTCCATTTCAGGATGAGCATCGATAATATTTTCAGGCAAATACAATAAACATTTTCAAGTAAGCTAAGGAAGCACACATGTTTACCATGCCATTACATGTAACTGCAATAAAAGAAAAATATGGAAACCCTACAATGTCCCACAATAGGAGCACGGCTAAATACAATGGGGATATTTCCACTGTAACCTTGGCAATTATACTAAGGAAGGCAGGTACCAAAGGAAAGTGAAATCAATTTTAGTAAAGAAAGTAAGCCAGGAACTTCCATTTAGCAAAATGTATTCAAGGACAACGACCAGAAGGAAGTGCTGAGAAATGCACGTTTTGGGGGCTGGGAGGTAAAGTCTGTGGGTGCGCCATCACTGTGTCCTTTTAGACTTCCACTAGGTCGCTATGATGCAATCCCAGCAATAAGCAATGCTGGTCAAAATAATGAGGAGGGGGATGAAGACCACAGTGAGGAGGAGCAGTTAACGAAACAAAGAGCTCAGGGATCAGGGCTGAGCTGGAACTGGTCACAGCTCACCAGCGCAGGCCCAGAGGGCCCCCACCTACCTTGCTGGATGAGCGCCTCGGCTGCCAGCTCACCAGTACCCACGTTGGCATACTCCTCGCTGGGGTGCTTCCTGTTGTAGTGCCGCTTCAGAGAGCCTGATATGTTGCACGAATAATGGCAATGGGCACAGCGGAAAGGCTGCAGGGACAAGGAGGAGGGGTCACGCAAAGGTGAGATAGAGCCACGCGAGGGAACAGACAAGCTGCCCCCCGGGTCCTCCTTCACTACTCTCTCCTCTGCAAGGGTCTGACACCCTGAAAGCTGATGAGCAGGCTGCCCCCCTGGGATGTGCTTTTGGGACAGTCATGACCTCAGAATGTTGAGCCAGGTGACTAGGTGCGGCATCCCCAGGGCTGAAGGGTTCTCTGCCATATCTGCTTGCTTCCGTTTCTTTCCCTTTTCTGGTCACCCCAGAACTTACAGTGCTTAGTCAAAAAGAAAATTTTTAAAACACAGCAATCTAACACTTTTTTTATGTGAGTAACTTTCAAATTAGCTCCGTTTACAATTAATTTCCTGATATACTTGCTTCTTTAACTAAACAATTTCCTCTACAGTATTTACCTACAAAGGACTTGCAGAAACACAAGTGTCAACCCACCACTGTCCACCAACAGGGAAATCCGTATGGTAAAATCTATTTCCAGCCCTCCACCTGGGTAAGACCAGGCATTCTTCAGGTTAAGGACACAAATGGGTCCTGCAGCCTTGTCTGCCATCTTGCACACTGCTTTGGGGGGCTTGTAAAATATGGTGTAAGGGAAGGGGGCCTGCTCAGTCCTCTTGGGGAGCCCAGTGAAACCCGGACATCAGCTGGACGATGCATGTACACCCAGATGTCCTAGGCCATGCCTCATTCCCAGCTGGGACAGTATTAGTGTCCCTTTGAACCGCATGCTGTACAACTTCATGGCAGAATGCTATGTTTGTACTGTCCTGTTGCACTCAGGGCGCATTTGGTAGCACAGGCAGCTTCCTGGCCCCTGGGGAAAGCATGGAAATGCCCCGGGGCAGCAGCACTCTGACTGGCACAAGGCAGTCGGAAAGAGCAAGTTCACCTGACCTCTGGCACTGACCTGCAAAGAACCGCAGACAATCGGCGAAACTTCTCTGAGTGCTGAGCTTCTCATATAAAATGGGGATAATAATGCTGCCTTGTAAGACTGAGGTGAGGAAGTGATACAATGTAAACCACCACCGAAGAGGCCACAGAAAGCACTCGTGTACATCAGCACTGTTACACCACTGCAGTGTGCCTGTGGGAGCGGACGCTCCTTGTGTCTATCAGGGCCTCCAAACCCTTGACTCCTCAGCCCTCCAGGTCAGCAGTCTCTCACCACTATGGCCCAGAGGAGCGAAGCCAGCCACAGCAGGGCTCTGAAGGGGAGGTACAAACAGGGAGGGAATGGCCCCCTCCTGCGCTCTCATCAGCCCCCCTTTCAATGGTTCCTCCCTTGCAAGGGTACAGATGTGTTCATGTCTTCCCACTGAGAGAAAGAGAGAAATGAAGGGAGGGGTGAAAGAAAAACCATACCCTGCCCATGTTTAGGTCACTGCTCTCCTGGCCCTTTGCCCCAACCAGCCCACCTCAGGCAGGGCAGTTTCTGCCACTGCCTAGGCCTTTCTCGTCCCTTGCTGCCATCAGGGACACCCTGCACACCTCTGCCACGGGCACCGCCAGTGGTCTTGCAGACCTCGCACCCACTCCCTTCCTGCCTCCTTCAGCTGGTTGCTACCTCCCACTGAGACGTTTGCGGCAGGGGGACACCGCATCACCGGGTTCTCGCCCACTCTGAACTTTCTTGGTTTATTTTACTGTATCTGCCTCCCAGGTTGTAGGAAGGCCTGGCTTTCTCCACGGCTCTGTCCTGGGGCCCGTGTGTTCCCCTGCTGTGGCTCCAATGATTGTATTTACGTGTTGATATTTAGCTCATTGTGATCTCTCCCAAACCACAATAGGAATTTTCAACTCTTCCAAGTATCTCTATGGGGATATTCCACGGGCACCTCAAAATAAACATGCATAATTCCAGACTCACTATCTTTCTGAAAATCAGCCCATCACCCAGAAGCAGAACCCTGAGCATCACCCTAGACATGTCCTTCTCTCTTACAATTCAACTAATAGCTGAGTCTTGCCCAGGCTTCCTCAGAAACCTCTCCAGAGCCTGGCCCTCCCCTCTCCACCTGTCACTCCAGCCCAGAGAAAGGTGTACCCTGGCCTATAAAGGAAATGCTGTTATTCCCAGAAGGGCTTTTCTGGGACAGAAAGACACAGGGAAGTTAATCCAGTGAGCCAACCCTTTCTGAAATGGGGGGGGGGACTCCACCCCACATGAAGGCCATCCTTTGGTCTCAGATACTTTGTGCTGCACAGCATGTGCTCCACTCAGTCCTCCATGTAAGAGATCCCTAAGCTTTAGCCCCCCACGAGTTTATTAAACAAAGGACCTGGAACAAAGGCAAAAAATTAGGCTCTCTCAAATCTTCTGCATACGTGGATGTCTTATTGCCCTTGTCTAGCTTGGATTAACACATAGTCTACAGGCACACACCTGATCATCTACATTTGCTCTCTTACAACACTAAACTATGTTTTCTACCTTTATGTTGTATCTACCTACCACTTCAGCATCTTATTAAAAATAATAAAGAGAGAAATGTGGTATCCACATATAAATCAAGTATAAAAATCAAATGTGTATTCATATTTGAACTGACTGTTTATAGTTCATAATGCATGAGCAAAACCAAAAGTTTCTGTGATGACTGCCCTTGTACTGTTCACCATGTAACTTATTCACTATGTAAGAACTTGTTCTCCATGTAAGAACTTGTTCGTTATGCTTCAGAAGATTGGAGACAGACGAAAATTAGGCTTGGGGTGGATTAATGATTGTGCATTGAGCATTGACTCCCCTATACAGAATTTTATTGTTGTTAACAACCATTTGATCAATAAAAATGAGAGATGCCCTAACAACAACAACCAAGAAAAAGTACACACTTCCAATTGTAAAATAAATAAGCAACCGGGATGTAATGTATAGCATAAGGAATATAGTCAAAATATTGTAACAACTTGGTATGGTGATAGCTGGTACTTAGAATTATCATGTATATAAATGTTGAATCACTGTGTTGTACACCTGAAACTAATGTAATGTAATACTGTGTGTCAACTACCCTTCAATAAAAAATAATTATCTAAAAAAAAAAAAAAAAACAAACAAAAAAAAAAAAAACAAAAAAAATTAGGCTCTCTCATCTATCTGCTGAGCGGAGACCAGGAGGTCTAAAATGCCACTATATGATTATGTGCAAAGTTAAAACAGAAATTAAAATATTTTCAAGTGCTTTCACCTCTAAGAAAATATTATGAAACTATTTTTGCAACAATTTGTTAACATTTTTCTATAAAAGTTAGCATTTACATAGAAATAGGAAAGACCCACCCAAATTGCGGTACAACCAGGACTGGGCAGTCAGTGGGCAGTCAGCAGGTGTGAGCGGCTGGAAGGGGCAAGTAAAGTGAGAAATGGTCCTGCAAACCTGACTTCAGGCTCGAGAGCCCACATCATCCTTCTTCTGGCAAAGCAGATAAACTGCCTCAAGAGAGTTTCAACTCCTTTTATCTCCTGCGACCCCTCCTTGAGAGAACTGCTAACAAGGAGAACTGTGTGCAGATTGGCAAAAAGTGTACAGATGAGCCCAAATGCCCAATCAGCCTCTGAGCTATGAATTTCTGTCAAACTCTTCAAGTTAGAAGGGATGCTTTCACAGACTGACTCTGACCAACCTTCCCTCCAAGAGGAGATGTTTTCCTGGAGCCTCTGACAGTCTGTGTCTTGGCCTTTGTTAGGTGCACCGGTTAAGCCCCGGAAGCCTCTTGCACTGCTCAGCAGCTCTGGGGGTTTAGAAAGATAAACCTCCCTCTTTCCCTCATTGGTATTCTCCTGTTTAGCCTTCATAATCTTTTGTTCAATCAGCAACCACATAACTTCTACTTGAAAGCTGCTCTACGGAACTGTGGTAACGGAGGTGCATCTGTACCCCTCAAACAGAGCAAGCTCAAACCTGGGAGGCAATGCCACATTTCAGCAGGGAATTCTGCTGGGGCTACTGCAGGGCAGGAAACGAGGGGGAGAAAGCAAATGACATCCTTGCACCCACTGCCAGACGTGAAGTCTGACTGCATTATTAACATCACAAGTATTGAGATCTCCTTTATGAAGCATGCATTTACTGACCTACTATGAGTCAGGCACTGTTCTCTCACCAAGGGATACAATGATGAAGCAGAGAGATCTGTAATTCTCTCAGAACACTTGAGTTTTTGGACTCATATACCAACTGCAAAGATGGAATGCTATCCAGGCAAACTAAATCATAAAACCTGGTTGCTAAGTCAGAAGCTCACAGGCAGCAAATGACTCTAGATCTCCAAAGGGAAGTTATTTATTGAGAGCTTTCAGGCCAGAAGCTGACCTAGAGTTAGGAGAAAGAAATAAGCAAGCTACAACAGTGGAGTTCATGTGAAACAAAAGATCAAAGTTCTTACTGTGGCCGAAAGAGAGTGATTCAAAAACAAGACAAGGAACCCATTGCTATACTTAGTACTCAGCGTTGCACTGGAGTTATTAATTACTGTAACCGTGTTAGTAAGTACATGTTATTATTACTACTATTTAAAAATTATTGATAATCATTACTATTTTAGCTAACATTACTGACAGCCACCATATGCCAGGTAATTGTTTTGCAGGATTAATTCCTGTAAGTCTTACAATAAACCTCATGTGATAATTACAAGTATTATCCCCATATCACAGGAAAGAAAACTGAGGTGCAGAATGGTTAAGGAGTTTGCCCAAAGTTTCCATCTCCCAGCCTGCCCACTGAGCCTGCACTGGAGTTTGGGCCCCAGGCCCAGCCAGCAATAAAGAGATGACTGACTTCCCACTGGCCATGATTTCCTGAGTATCTGCCTCCCCTGGGAGCTCCACTGAGAGGCATGGTTTGGTATTGTTGCATTTCTCAGACATAAGGCAGCTGACATCTAACCATCAACTTCTGAAAAATAAGGACCACCATGGTAGGCTAGGAGAAATGGAGGTAGTCCTGGAACATCATGATGAAGCAGGGGCTGATGGGAGCTGAGGACAGACAGCAGCCAGATCAAGTGGGATGAGCACTGGGTCAGAAAAGTGACTTCAGGAGATGTGAGTCTCTGTGAGGTGTCAGGCAGGGGGTAACATGCCAACTTCACATTTGGGGTTATCACTCTGGAAATTAATGGAGGGTGGACTTGAAAGGAGCCAGATTAAAGGCAGGGAATAAAGTGTCCAGTGTTGCAGTGATGCAGACCAGAGATACAGAGATCCCTATAATATAGATTTGGGATTATAGATTCGACACCTTTACACAGATTATAGGTAAATAATCTGGGCATATTTACAGAGCCTAAGAGGAGAGAGCAGAACAAGAAAAGAGAAAAAGGAAGAGCAGGTTCAGAGAGACGGAGGAGGTAAAATCAGCCAGACCTGCTGAATGAGATGCCCAGTGAGAAGATGGAGACAAATGGCTCCCAAGTTCCCAGCTGGGCTGATAGGAGGAAGGCAGCCACCAGCTGTGGGGGGAGCTCCCTGCGTGAGGCAGAGGGAGGCTGTGAGTGCAGGACTCTGGGCGGCCTGGATGCAGGCCCAGGAAGTGCTTGGAGACACAACCAGATAGCTCAGAGGAAAGTCGGAGCTGCAGTTACAGATCTGAGCACAGGCACCCGGCAGATGCCCTGAGACGGGACACCCCCAAATAGGAGAACGTGTAAAGCAGGGAGGAGCAGCATCAGAACAGCACCCTGGAATCCAGGCTACAGGAAAACAAGATGAGTTCATGAGGCAGGACAAGAGAGAATGAGAGCAAGTGGGGACTCAGAGTGTCTGGAGGGAGGGAAGGCAGAGTCAGTACCAAGGAACCCAGTATGGTAAGGCCTGGCGAGGACCTCCCGGCCCTGCCCGCTAGCGGAGAGGGCATGTGGCCTTACAAGGAGAGTTTAAGTAACACTGAGAACAAAAAGCTTGGTCAAGAAGAGAAGGCAGGAAGCTGGATTCTGGGACATGTTTCAATGATGCAAATGATACACCTTTTTCAAAAGGTGCATCAAAAGATCTTTCTCAAAAGGTACAGTGAAGATCATCAATTTGAGTTGAAAGGAAAAGTGCAATTGAATTTGTTAAAACTGAAATTCTAAGTTCTCAGACTTGTGTGAAGAAATCAGGTAAAATATACTGTTTCACAATTTGAGGATTTACTCTTCTGGTTCTTTGAACAGGAAGAAAGAAAAGAAAAGTGGAAGAAAGTCCTGTCTCGTATATAAAACTGGGCTGAAAAATATGACCAGAAGACACCTAACTTCATCAAAGAGGGGCTGATCCCGTTTCCTATCGGCATCCAGAAAGAGGCTTAGAGGAATGTTGGAAAACAGATGAGAAGCCGTGAGGAGGTGATATCTAAGGTCATGACATTGGTAACCCCAACTTAAAAAGCACAGGATGGCTTTTTGGTAAAAGGACATGCTGTTGGGCTGACTGTATTCACAGAAAGCAGGAGGACTCTCACCAGGTAAGACCCTGCAGTCTGGTGTGTGACCAAGTATATACCACAGTCTCGCAGACGTGAGCCCTTTTGTGAGGGGCCTGCCACTCTCTGCAGAGGAGGGAAAAGGATATGACAAGGGGGAAGGTCTGGGATGACTACTAAGGAAAAACCTGTGGCCACAGGTCACGACTTCATCACCTTAGTTCAATAAGAGTCAGTGTAGAGACAGAGACAGAGACAAAAACAGAGAGACAGGGACAGAGATAAAGGAGACAAACCACAAATCTAAGTGGTATCTGGGTGAACTTGGATCCAAAATGGAAGAAAAAGTTCTGTAATTGTTACAGCCTATATGAAGTGGACTGGCAGGTAAAAGACAATGTAGATTGTGCTGGAGAGAAGCTGGATATCAGAAGTTGGACACCTTTACAGGGTAAAAGACCTTCAATCATTTTTACATCAAACACAGGCAGGAGATAAAGTCAAAAAGCATGAATGAACCAGGAGCTGGGAGTTTGGGATTCAGGTGTTGGGTCCACCACTAATTAGCTGGGACGCCCCGGCTAAACCCCAGTGCTCTGGATTCCCTACCTGTGAAATGGGAAAACAAACCGTCCCTGCCTACCTGGGGTGAGTGGCTGTGCTTAGGGGAGAGCAAGACGCATCAGGCCTCATTATCACAGCACTTTCTCAATTCATTAGGAAATTCGCCTTTGTTAGTGGTAATGACATGAAGCGTCTCCTGGTGAGTGCCATGCCCACTGCCCCCTCCCTCCTAGAGGAGCCCCCCTCTGTGCGGCCGTGACCCTCCCCAGGAGCCTGGTCGTTGAGGGATGCAGCTGGGTCTGCCTGAGGCTCCAGACTGGTCCCCACACCAGAGGCGGTCTGTAAATGTTAACTATTATTATGGCCATTATCATTCTCAGAGTCAAAATGTAGTACAAAATTATAGGAGAAAAATAAGAAAATTAACCATAAAAATAAAACAGCAGCAAAAAGAAAAAACAATCTTCACAGGATTTACACGGAACAGTAAGTTTTAGTTACACATGCAGATGCTGTGGAGATGGTTTCATTTTATCTGTTAAGGAAAGGGTGCGAGGGGCAGGTGCATCAAAATCGTACTGCCTTCCTTAACTGTGATCAGGCAACCAGAGACACCGGGTCTAAAGCAGGCAAAAAGGGAGCTCCAAGATGACGATGATGGGGCCATAAAACACAACAGCAGACAAGTGCAGAAGGAAAAAGACGGGCATAAGTAAACCTGCCGAGAACAAGGAGGCGAGATGGTAGGAGGGCTTCTGACTTGGTCCCGTGGCAAAATGACCGCTTCTCCAGGTTGAGTGGTACCGACTGCAAGCCAGAGCTGCTCTGGGCAGCTGTGTCCACCTCCTCACTGCACAGGGGCCAGGATGGCCGGGCTCTCAGGGCCCTCATCTACCAGCCGTGTGACCTCAGACACATTCGCAAACTTCTGATGTTTCAGTTTCCTCCTTGGAAATCAGCAATACGGAGACACTGACAGCACCCAGTTCCTGGGAGAGACCAAAGGGATTCTACAGAGCAAAGTGCTACCAAGTGTTCAGAAGACATTCATCACTATCACACTCTGAGTAATGCTCAGTGAGTCTGTGAACTGCTGTGGTCTTTTCCACCTAATATACTCCCCAGAAAAGACTGTCACAAGAACCTAGATACCCTACCTGCACCCCAGGCTCTCCCAGGGGGCAACCCTTTGCTAGACTGTATGCAACATGAAGTTAGAATTCAAGGTCAAAGCCCACTGTTTCAGTGAGGTCTTCCCTCTTCCTCCACATCACTCCTTTAGGCATCTTTTCTTTCATCTGTGTGATGAAAATTACACTGAGACTAGACTGATGTTCTAACATATCACCCATAATCCAAAATGCCCAAAAAGAAGACTGCAGTGGGGGTCTCACTAACGACCAAATGACAAGGCCTGAGAAAATATTTAGTGTAACTCTGGCATTGCCAAACTTCAATCAGGTTACCCGGGAGGAGAGACGGTCTTGGTACTGTGCGTTTCTGGGGCTCTGGTCATGGGACACCTGCGGGATTCACAGTAGTGCTGCCGCAGCTGCGGACACCCGACAGGAACATGGAGTTTTTTCATTAACGTCTGAGGTAGCCATCAACTCCCTAAAATGTGGGCTGGCACCGAGTCTCCCTGAGAAGCATGCAGCTGGGCTGGGGGGCCAGTGGGCTCCAGAATTCTTGAGAACTTTTCCTTCGGGGCTCTTCTTCCTCACAGACTTAATTTCTCAGTTACACCTGAGACTGAGGAGGCACTTTCATCTCATCAGAGCCTGGAAAGGACAGGATGAAGTGAGAGCTTCTTCTGAAGTCTTACTTGGATGTTATTTCTGGAAGAAAACAATGAGAACAGATGCTTCCCCACTAGTTGCCATGGAAAGCTGTGCCCAAGGACATTTCTCACACCCTTTGAGTGGCAGGGGTCTCTGGAGTCAGGGAGACCTGGGCTCAGTCAGGGATCTACGAGTTCACAGCTGTGCGGTTTTGGGTAGTCTGCTCATTTTATCACAAGGAGTCGTGATGACAGTGTACACACAGCAACCTGCATGGAGATGCTCATCAGATTACTACTGACTATTTATGCACAGATGCTCGGGTAAGCTGCCTCATTTAGAGGAGAAGAAAGAGTACTATTCCATCTGCCCAAATATCTGCATTTCGGACTTGAGAATGTCCACGTTCATCTTTGGAGCAATGGAAGAAGACCAGATGAACAAGGGAACTAGAATTCACTGGTGATGGTGACAGTGATCCTCGAGTGTACACATGCCTCACAACTACCTTGAGAAGAGATAAAAATTCTCACCTTCCAGATGGGGAAGCAGAGGCCTGGGGGATAAGTGGCTTGCTGAAGGTTAACCAGTCAGACACCAGCAAAAGCCAGGGTGTGAGCTGAGGTATGTCTGACCCCAAAGCCAAGGGTCCCTCTCAGCCCCTGGAACACTTACTGCGAACACGCACCATATCCACAACGACCTCCCAGCTGGTGGATTAGATGGACGATTTCTGCAACTTTTCCTATAATAATGTATTTTCAGTTTTGCCAATGATTGTATTTCTAATCACAGGATTGACAAGAAGGTTCTGTTTTCATGGTAGTATTTCCCTCACAGAGTTATGACAGCACAAACTACTCGCCTTTTCTTCCCCGGCCTCCCTAATCCTGCCTCAGGGACCCGGCTCGGCAAGGCCTCCTGTCTGGATGGCCCATAGAATGGCCTGCTCCTACCACTACCTCCAAAACTGCAGGTGAGACCCAGTTAACAACACTGCCATACTGTGATCCATCATGCCTGCACTCCCACAGATTTCCAGAAAATATACCAGAAGAAAATTGCACACTGCCTTTGACAGGAATCTCCACTGAGAGATTTCTTGAATATAATACAATAATGAAGCAAGACTTACTGAGCCAGACATAAGGAGACAACACACTTATAGATATTAAATCTGCTCTTTGCTAGAACAGCTCCTGCTGGGCTGTACGAGCCTCCACACCATGCAGGGCCTACTCACAGCAGTGTGTCAACAGCACTGGGTGAACCGAATGAATCCCATGACCCTGGACCACACTTGGCTGCCCCAGGACTGAGCATCTCACTTCCAAAGCAATTACACATGTTTTATCTCATTTTAACCTCACTGCCCCTTGCTCCTCTGAGGGAAGGGAAGTGCCCAGAGCTCAAGGCCACACAGGGAACTGAGACCAGAGCAAAGAACCAAGCAGGGCCCCGTCGTGAGAGAGCTGTTGTGGACCCCTGCCCTTGGGGCTACAAGGCCTACAAGGGAGCTCAGGGTCCCGCCTCCATTCAAGTGTCTCCCATGCTGACCCTATGACACCCAAGCCCTGCAGAATCTACTCATTTACCCACTCACTCAGCAAGTATTTACTAAGTGCTGTCTATGTGCTGAGAATAGAACAAAAGCTAAAACAAAGTGCCTCACAGAGCTTAACTTCTGGCTTAAAATCATGAACAAAGTAATACATCATCTGCCAGATATCGTCAAACATCATGGAGAAAAATTAAAGCATGTGAACCCAGACCAGGAGGAGGTGAGAGACTCCATGGCTTTCTGGAAGAACTGTGCAAGAAGAGGCAAGAACAGGAGTGAAGCCAGGAGGCGGTGCACAGGCCGGACTGCGGCTGCAGCAGAGTGCGCAGTGGGGATGCAGAGGATGAGGCATAGGGGACCAGGCCTGGAGCCGCGTGCACCGCCTGGAGGAGCTGAGCTTCAACCCCGAGTGTGACTAGAGGCCTCTGGGGTGGCAGGTACAGGCAGGGTTCATTACACTGTTGTCTCTACTTTGAGGTTCTCTGATAAGCAGTTATTCCCCAAGTTGTTTCATACAACCTAAGCGATAGGAGGCGCACTGGGAGAAGAGGAGGAGGGCTTTCTGTGGCCAAATAAGTTTGAGAATCCCCAAGTGCAGTGACCCTCCACGCAGCACCTACCAGCATCCCATGGTCTGATGGGCACTCTGGAAACCTCTGTCTCTAGCCATCGTCCCCCCCACCTCAGGTACCTCCCCAGGCAGACCAAGAGCTGCCTGTCAGGTGCCGGCTGCCCTGACACACACTTCTGAGGGCCGCCCACAGCAGCTGATGGAGTACCTGATGCCAGAGACTCGCAAAAGCAAACCCCCAGGCTGGCTGCTGGCCTCGCCTTCCTATGCAGTGGTAAGTGTGCCCCTGAGGAACCTCTTTTCCTCTCAGAGAAATTCTTCACATTGAATCTCTGAATTGCCAAGTTCCATGCCCCCCACATCAAAGCTAGCGGTCCTTGTGAAACGTTTCGGATGATGGCATGGTCTGGTAGACTGAAATGGTCCATGGACATCCAGAGCACAGGGCACGGCCTGCTCTGAGAGTCACTTCAGCAGAGCCTCGTGCAGGTCCCTCGCCCTGGGCAGGTCAATCACCACAGACTGCGCCTGCACCCCTGGGAAGTGAGCCACTCCAAAGAGAAAACATGCATATTCATAAGAAAAAGGCCTGAGGTTGTAAATTATAAGATACATGGTGATGCTTGTAAGAGAAATTCCTAGAAAGCATTTGCATCTGGAATACTGGCTCCCTCCCCTCCTTCTCCAGCCTGAGCCCAGTGGTGAACTACACACATGTACAATCATGAGTGAGGACTGGTAAACTGCCCCCAAACTGACATATAAACACAGAGCCTAACAATGCAAGTCACAGGGCATAGACAAGGGGAAAGAGACACAGAAGTCGAAGCAAAGAAACACACACCAGAAAGGACATGGCCAGCATCCCAGGGGACACCAGGGCAAGCAGGCTTCCCTGGACTCACGTTCCTGATGGTTAGATTCTAAAGAGGTTTGTACCAAATATTTCACACAATGCTAAAAGTGTGAATAAGAATATCACTCCCTTCTCCTTGTCCCAATGGCCACATGCAATGCAGGCCATTAGGCACTCCACATGGTGCTCTGCAGCCTGAGCCGTGGGTCAAAGCCACCCCACTGCCATCTGTGCAGGAGAGAAGAGCCCTGTGGTTTTTAGACCTGTCTCTTCAGGATTTATAAGCCTGAGAGCATGAGGTCAGGGCTTCATTCCAGGGTCAACTGCAACAGGGACAAAGCCAGCCAGAGGTTAAGGATCCAGAGAGCAAAGAGACAGGTCTTCATATTGTTTAACAAAGACAGAGGCATCTTTTGTAAAGCAAGGCCAGAGGCAAATTAAACAATTTAAAAGAATAAATGTTTTAAAACCATGGGGTACCACAAGTTCAAGAATGGCTTGCATTGAAGCAATTATCTCATCACAATAAATAACAGTGAATCAATCCACACTAATTGCTTTTCATGCTAGAGCTTAGGAGACTCCTCAGCATTCTCTTATTATTGATTTTTTGGTAACCGCTTGTGCTGTCAAAAATGCAGTATTTCCAGAGAATATACTGGACGCTATTAGAAAGACAGGATTTTAATTTAACCTAAGACAGTCCAATTTCCTTCTTTTTTTTTTCAGAAGTGCTTCAAAAATCTAAAACACAAGGATTCTGAAGATGGCATGACAGGTTTTTAGCAGACATTTCAGTTGAAAACAACTTATTGAATGGCCCCTTCGGCCACCGCTGGGGCTGCCGCCCTTCCTCCTCTTACACACAAATACATGCTTAAGGGAAAAAAGAAAAGCATGTCATCTCAGCTGCTTCATTTTCATGCAAATTAAGAACTGAAAAGCAAACAAACACCACTAGAGACCCTACACTTTACTCCTTACCCTCTCTGCCCTAAGGTTCAGCAATTTCCACTGAAATCGGAAAACGATGCAGCTGCTAAGTTTACACTCAGTCAGCATTTTGCTTGAGTTTTCATAGGTAAACACACACCTGCAGATTTATATGATCAAAGCAGTGAGAGGATGAGAGGCAACAGTGCCCCTCTACTTGGCTTGAGAATGAGAAAGTATAACGGAAAGAGAGGAGCTTTGTCTACAAAGGGACAGGATCGGATCCCCGCTCCGGCACTCACAAACTGCTGCTTTATTCTTGGGTATGTTACTAACCTGGACTCTGGGCCTCAGATTCCTCATCTGTAAGCCGAGAATATCAATACCCACATTACAGGGTTTCTGACAGCAAAATAAGGTAACATACAGAAAACACCTGCCATAATGCCCAGCGCAGGCTGCTATAAAGGGCAGGTCCCCATCTTCTCAATTTTGACAGTAGATATTTAACTAGACATTTGACCTTGTGACAGAACTTTCTGAAAAAAGACAAAACCATCTCCCTGGTAACAAGCAAAGTTATAGAAATAAAGATATGGTACCATAAGCAATACCAGATGATTCAGCTTTCTGAGCAAGATTGAGAATATCAGACTGAGGATCAACTTGAACTGTTTATAAATGTGTGGTTTTAAATATTCTGCTGATTTGAGATCATTTCCGCACTTCCACTCTCTTGCTCTCTAAGTTTAGACTGGAAACTAGGAGTCAATTACTTGCATAGCCACATCCTGGCTGACCTCATCCAAATACCACCTTCGTTCAATTTAGCATCCAAGTCCCTTAAGATGAGCTCAGTTCCTGGTGTCTTTTGTATATGTAACTTGTTTCAGCTTCAAGTGGACACACTGTGAATGCCTTTGGGACCCATTTCACCATCAGGAATGCAACCAGGGCCTACACTAGCTCCCTTTGATTTGTGGGTATCAGTCGGCCAGAGAACTTTCTGGTTACTATAGGTTTTACGTGATAGGATGATACTATATTAACCCAATTAAAATATGACACGGCTTTTAAAAAATGTTAAGGGCTGGGCTAATTAATTAGCTGGTCTCCGGTTTCCCACCACTCAGCACATGACCTTCTTGTAGCAACTGACACACATGCTGTTGCTTTGAATACATGTGGCTCTCCCCAGACTCATAAACCTGGCAGACAGAGGCCTGGCTCCACCCCAACATCCCCTGCTCCTGGCATAGGGCTTGGCACACAATGGGTGCACAGAAAAGGTATGTTAAAGGAATGAGTAAACATCTCATGTTTTGCATCAAAAATTCAGATGCAAATTTAGTACTTTATTTGTACTTACTCAGTCTTGTAAAGTTCTAAATATTAAACTGTGGTATCAAGTACTCCATATAAAATTCTCAAAAAAAGTTCATCAATGGTAATAAAATCGACTATTGAAATCTCCCCTACTTCCTATTAGTTTTAAGAAAATACTTGCATTATGCAAATTTTAATTGGACAACAGGTAATACATTCCTCAGGCTTCATAATACGAATTTTTGAGGATTAAATGGTTTTAGATACATATCAAATGTAAGTTAAATGTAACAGTGCCTTTTCATGAATATGGCCTGGCTGGTCCCTTTTACAGGAACATACTCGTCTGCATCTGAGGGATTTATGGCCACAAGAGAGAAGGCCAGCCCTCACCTTCTGGAAGCTAGGGCAGAGGAATGCCCAGAGCCATTTGTCAAACAAGCTGAGCCTTGTTTCAGAAATGAAGAAGTCTAATGTAAAAAGGAGGGGTCAGCACTGCACTGTTTCCAAAATGCACAGATTTTGAAAGTTGCTGATTTCAGACTGGGTTTTTTTTTTGCAGACTTGCACATACATTCACACCAAAATTCACAGCAGAATTTTGACTTGCTTCCTGCAAGTCAGGAACCTCTTGGGTGTACTTGGCACCTCACAGAGCAAAGACCCAAAGTGCAAACTCCTTCCATCACTGGGGCCCTGTGACATCTCAGTGCAATGTAAACAACAGGCACGCAGCAGTGCCCAGGAGAGAATGACATGCCAAGGGCAGGGCTGGCCCCTTGGCAGAGGAGACCAGACTGAGCAGATGGGTCCAGCCCCACTGAACAGCACCACTCAGGAGAGACACTCTATCTCTTAGAAGGTGAATTTATGAAGAGCTGTATCAAGGAAACGTGCCTGGTAAAAAGGTCTCTGGGTTAAGTGGCATACTTATGTGGTCAGGCACGTTTTAAAGGAATGTACCAAATCAGTGGAATTAGGTGACTACAACTCAGTTAGCAAACAGAGCATGTCACAGGCACTAAGAACCTTAAACAAAAGTGTGATAACCTTAAACAAAAGTGTGATAAGAGGATGACACTGTACAGACATGGCAATAGAGATGAAAGAGAAAGGAAGAAGCCGGGTGGAGTTTCAATAGAAGGAACCTGAGAAGGACGTGCCAAGACTTCTTGTAAGCACGTGGTTACTACTCACGATCTGTAAGCGACAAGAAGAACTGCTCTCCGCCCTCCCACCCCCACCCCACCCCCCGCGCCCCCCCACAAACAAGCACAGCTCTTAGGTATCGTGCCCAAGGGCACACAGCTGGTCAGTGGCAAAGCCGGATTCCTTCTATTCATGCCACAAACTCCTCAATACACTGGTATTATTTTTTGCTTTAAAAAGTATTTACAGTATACATTTGACAGTATAATTTTTAAAATATATCTAATATTTACTTATATAATTAACCTTTCTTACATCTTTTTTTCCTGTTTCTTTTATTTTATAACTTCTTTTAACATTTTTTGACCTTCTAAGATGTGCCATACCCACTACTCGTACAAATGGCTCTGCTTTTAATATCTTCAACATCAGGAGACAGATATTACCATCGGCATTTTATAGACAATAAAATCATATAAATAAGTAAAATAACACAGCCTGCAAGTGGCAAGGCCATGATTTGAACCTGGGTCTATCCGGTTCTAAATCCTGTGTTTTTTGTATGAGATCTCATTGAGTGCAAAGATTTTCAAATGTCTAACAGAATCTCAATGGACTCCCAAAAAGCAATTTGTTATTACCTTCATCGAATGATGTCGTCGATGATAAACATGTTTACATTCTGCTTTGACATTGGGTAGTTTCTAAAACATCATTTTTATTTACAGTTTTGTTGTTTACTTAAGTTTACTGAACAGGTAAAATGTTCACTTCACCTGGTTCAAAAATTACATGCAGGGAAAAGGGTTGCTGCCCTGACCTCCCCTCCACCCAGTTTCAACCCTCCCTCCCCAACAGTAATATCTCTTCATTTATTTTGTGTACAGGCTTCCAGAGGCTTTAAAGCAAACATAAGTAAAGACAAACATATCATTGCCCTTTTTTACATCAAAGGAAGTAGACTATATGCTGTTCTAAATCTTGCTTTTTGCACTTGACTACACACCTTAAGTATCTTTCCAAGGAAGTAAATGGAGAGCTTCCTTACTCTTTCTTGAAGCTACACACCACTCTGTTGTTTGATGTCCCACTTGTGTCTGTTCACAAACTACTTGCTCTATTCACGAACCTTTCAGCTGTTTCCCATAAACAGCCCTACACAGTCATCCTTCTGTGTATCAGCAAGTGTGTCTGTGAGATAAGGTCTTACAAGAGACACGGCTGAGGCCAACACTACTTGCCTTTACAATTTTGATACCTTCTGCTGAACTGACCCCCACAGGGGTGGCAACCATTTGCTCTCCCAATGGCAACAAATGAGAATGGCTCTTTGCTCACAGCTTTACCAACGAAGTGTGCTATCAAACTCTGGAATATTTACTGACCTGATATGTAAAAAATGGTACCTGTGGTTTTATTTGATTTTTAAAAAATTTTTCAGTGAGGTTAGGTGCCATGTCATATACCCAAGAGCTGGTCCCTTCTCTGTGAACTGTTCTCTTTATACCCTTTGCTGATGTTTCATCTGGGCTACAGGTAGAAGCTTATTTTTATTATGAGATAATCATTCATAAAAATAAGACAAATGGTAAAAAACTGACATCATATGTACTCTGTTAAATCTTTTTATCTTGGATTTTGAAAATTATCTTAAAGTACCATTCTCAGGCTTTGTTATCTAATAACTACAATAAGAGAAATCTAGAATAGTTCCCTAGAATGGATGAGTGAAACAATCGACATAGCAAGCAACCTGGGGTGGGGAGTGACCCCAAATCAGCAAAAATGGTAGATCTGTGGAACCGTACCTATATGGGGTTACCAGGTTGGCCCCCACGTGGCTTCTTCTGGCAAGTGTCTAACTGCTGCCCTCCCCTCCCTTCCCTGTCTACCTCCTCCCCTCCCCTTCTCAGGCTCGTCAGCACCTCCCCCACCAACTGCGATGTCCTCATGACAGGAGAGAAAAGAGCACAACTCCACTTTTCAGAATCAGTGACTACCAATTTCGTAGACTGTATAAATTCCAGTGAAATGCAAATAACTCCCGAACTTAGTACTGATGATGCAGATGATACAGTGATACAAACCTAGCAAAAAGAAGTGTCCTCTTTAAATGAGTGTCCCATTTAAATGAAAACATAAAACTATATTTAAAAATAAAATTACTCAAGAGAACGAAAAGACAAGTTAAGACTGGGACAAATGTTTGCAAAAGACAAATCTGATAAAGAGCTGTTATCCAAATTGTACAAAGAACTCTTAAAACTCACACCTAGAGAATGAATAAACTGAGTGAAAAATGAGCTAAAGACCTGGATAGACACCTCCCTGGAGAAGATACACAAATGACGAGGAAGCATATGAAAAGACCCTCCACATCAGGTCACCAGGGAAGTGCGAACTACAGCAATGAGGTACCACTGCACACAGAATAGCCCAAATCCAGAACTCTGACACCACCAAATACTGACAAGGATGTGGGGTAACAGGAACTCTCCTTCACTGCTGGTGTGGATGCAGAATGGTACAGCCATGGTGGAAGACAGTTTGGCAGCTTCTCACAGAAATAAACATGCTCTTACCGTACAATCCAGCAATAATGCTCCTTGGTATTTACTACAGGAGCTGAACACTTATGCCCACGCAAAAACCTGCACACAGATGTGAGGAACAGCTTCATTCATAATTGCCAAAACTTAGAATCAATCAAGATGTCCTACAGTAGGTGAATGAGAGAACAAACTATGGTGCATCCAGGAAATGGAATATTATTCAGCACTAAAAAGAAATGATCTATCAAGCCATGAAAAGATGTGGAAAACTGTAAGTGAACAATACTAAGTGGAAGAAGTAAAGGATCCGTGGTTGCCAGGGGGTGAGGTTGTGGGGGGAGAGGGATGAACAGGCAGAGCACAGAGGGCTTTAAGGGCCTTCAAATCATTCTCGTGATACTCTAATGCCAGATATGTCCATTATACATTTGCCTACACCCACAGAATGTACATTAGCAAGAGTGAACCCTGATGCAAACTATGAGCTTTAGGAGATTATGATGTGTCAGTATAGGTTCACCCATTGTAATAAACATGCCTCTCAGGTGGGGATGTTACAAATGGGGGTAGTTGGGGCAGGAAGGCTAGTGGTATGTGGGAAATCTCTGTACCTCTCAGTTTCGCTGTGAATTTAAAACTACTTTAAAAAATAGTTTATTAATTAAAAAAAAAGATTACGCTGTGACAAAATCCAAGTAAGGTCTGTAGTTTGGTAAATAGCAGCATACCAAAGGCAATTTCTGAGTATTGATAATATTCGATGATTAAAGAAGATGTTACCATTGGGGAAGGTGGGTGACAGATAATCAGCAACTGTGTGAGACTTTTTGTAAGTCTAAAATTATTTCAAAATAACAATTTTTTTAAATAACAAAATAAAGCACATTTTATTAATGTGCAAGGGGACCTCAACTGACTCAACTTGCCATGTAATTGAGAACCTTTCTGTCAACAGTCTTGGGTTTATAGGAGCCTCCTAGGGAACCTTCTCCAAGGTGACCACCATCCACTGACCTCACTGTATGACAGAACGGGGTGTGGCTGGTTGATTTGCAAGAAAGCAAAGAGCTGAATAGCTAGGCAGAGGCAACAAGCCTATTTTTGTTTAGAGACGCCTGGCTCAGTGGCACTCCTCTTGTCCCAGCATCTTCTTTGGCACTTTGTAAGGCTGACCATATCAGTGCCACCCTAGGGAAAGCATTTTAAAGACAGATGCAAGAAGCAGCTCTATCTGTCAGTTCTCAGTGGTTTCATGGGCTTCGCCCACTGTTTTAACGTCCTTTACATTTTAGGATGACATGGGAATGCCTTCAGTGTGAAGATGTCACAGCAGGGGAACCTGTACTAGCAACAACTGAGAATGACCACACTGTCCAGTTATTTGAGAGGAATGGTTAATTAAACTCTGACACTCACCCATAAGCTGCCATTATAAGTAGTTAATAAGTATATTTTCATGGAATGAAATAAAGCCTATGAAATGATGACAAATAGAAGGCAATGTTTATAATGCCTACAGCATGCAGGCTCTCCAGTCCTGCCTTTGAGGAGGAGGTTATTGTCTGACTCAGAAATGAAGTGTTCTTAAACCATCTGGCCACTCATCTAGGCCACATTCTCCAAGAGAGCTTCATCAGTGGTAAACTGGACATTCTCATCCCCATCAAAAGAGGCTCATCTACATCACAGCATGACCTCAATCATGTAAAAATAATAATAATAATAATATATCCAGAAATTCTACATGGGACCATAAAGTATTTTCTAAATCTTATTTAGTGAAGACATATCACTTTTACTTTTAAAATAAATATATAAGTAAAAACATGTAAGTTTAAAAGGCAATATAGAAGTTGGCCTTTATTAAAGCAGTGTTTCCTGACACAAATTATATGTTGTAAATTATGCATCTAGATCTAGAAAAGTAAATTTGTTTTATCTTGCAAGGCAAGTGTAATAGATTAGCAGTGTCTGCATGAAGGCTCTGAGGCCTCATCTAGGATGAGTACAACAGAAAGGTTTGAAATCTTGATATTTGTTGTTGGCATGAAAAGGGAATGTAGGAGTATGTAACTCAGAATTTTCTGAGTTTGATGAAAATAATCTACCACATGGTAGATGTGAATGGAAGAAAACAATGGCAGGAGACAGCAGCAAAGTAATGTCCCCCCACCCAGATGTCCTTGCCCTAATCTCTGGAACCTTACATGGCGAAGAGGAATTCAGACTACAGGTGGAATTAAGGTTGTTAACCATCTGACCTTAGATAAGGACACTATCCTGGGTTATCCAGGTGCACCCACTGGAATCACAAGGGTCCCTACAATAGAGGAGGGAGGCAGGAGAGAGCCAGACAAGGAGACAGGGAGGTGCTGCGCTGCTGGCTTTGAGTACGGAGCAAGAGAAATGCACATGGCCTCCAGAGGCAAGAAAAGCCAAAGAAACGGTTTTCTCCAAGAGCCTCCAGGAAGAACACCAACCTGCCGTCACCATGACTTCAGCTCAGTGAGCCCTGTGTTGGAATCTTGTACAGACTGTGAGATAATAAATGTGTGTTCCTGTAACCTACTAAGCTGGCGGAAATCAGTTACAGTGATCATAAAAAACTCCTACTGGGGCAGACAGAGAGGAAAGGGAGAGAGCAGTTACTACCGTAAGGAGGAGGGGCGGCAGGATCCAGTTCGTTTGTGGTGTCAGCCCCAGTCAGTTGGGAAGCATGCCTACAGTCACACGTTCAAGAAGAGCACCCTAACTAACGTGTAGGATGAGAGAAGTCAAGAGACTCAGAGGTTCTTAATCGGGCCTGAATTTCATTTCCAGTTCAGGTACCACTCAGCAGGGAGGATGCTTACATCCACAGGCGCCCACAGGAGAGCAGACAGGACCCAGGTCCAGCTGAGCCTGGGGGCTCCCAAGGCCCTAGCGGACAGCAACGGTGTGATGGCAGGAAAAGGCTGAGAACTACACATGAGAGCGACACCTTGAATCAAACCATCCCAATCCATTTCCTCTGCAGAAACCGAAGATTCCACAAAACTTACTAGAAAACACTGAGGATCTCAGGGCAGCAACTGTTCAACTGTGTCTGGTTAGGTACGAAAGGAAAACGTTCCACACTGAAAACCCAGGAATGCAGGAAAACTCTAGTGCCAATTCTGGAATAGCAAGAACGGTTGTTACCCTTGCCAGGTCTAAGTTTCTTGTGCACAATGTGAGAGGCCTGAGCTCTCCATTATCGAGCACATAATTTACTGGTCTAAGAAAATCGAGGATCCCCCAAAGAAACAACATCTTTGAGTATGAAATGTGAAATAAAGTTCTTAAGTTTAATTATGTACCAAATACGCTTAACACAGAAGAGCCTCCTCAGCTGAGATACTGTGACATTCCCAGCAGGTGACCTGCTAAGCGAATCTTACCTAAGAAATGCCTGTTCAGGGCAGACACTGAAGCAGCCGCGTCAGTCAGTTTTTCTACCTCCCCCTTCTGCCCACAGTGAGTAACTGAGATGACGGTGAGAAAAGGTCAGGCCTGGGACTCAGAGGTGAAGCTCCAGTTCTGGTCCCTTCACTTCCTGGATATTTAAAGCACATAAGCCCTTACCCTCCCTGAGCTACCTGATTTCTCAGCTATAAGAAAAGAGCATGAGAATTGATTCTCACAACGCTGTTCTGAGCATCAGAGGAGCTTGTGGATGGGGAGGGGCCTTGCTCACCTCAGAAAGGGTGACAATACAGGTTGGTCAATATTACAACAGCAGCTGAAGTCTGTGGGTATGGACATGGCAGAAAAGATTAGCAGGTGATGAACTAACTTCTCTGGGGCTCAGGTTCCTTATTTGGCAAATAGGTGTGATAGCAGCTCCTGGAGGGGAAATCAGAGTTGATGGGTGGAGTTCCTGGCACAGTGCAGGCATACAGTTGGTGCTCGATAAATGCATCTGTAGTGACCAAACGTCCCTTCCACATTCTACCACTCTCTGAGATTTAGTGTGGACACAATTCCAACAAACCCTGCAGAGCATCGTGCTTTCCATCTCCCTGTGTCTACACAGGCAGCAGCAGCAGTTTTAAGGGTTGAGCTGCCAAGTGCAGGGCAGAATATTTATTAGACAAATTCATTGGACCACAGTTGTTAATAATCACACCATAAGCAATGGCCAAGTGGCTGTTACTACCTACATTAAAGGAACATCGAGAGACATTAAAAGAATAGGGAGAGTGCCACCTCCTGATAATCACCACACATGCCGGGCACTGAGGGCACTCTGAGCACCAACTCCGGCCTCTTCTGACACCTGCCAGGTGGGCATCACACACCTGCTCTATCAGGGGCTCTACCTGAGGCAATCCAGGATCTGCGAGCACACACATCTGTCCTTAAAGCACACACTCTTTCCTCTAAATTACCCCAGTTCTGCAGGGTAAGAGCTCTGCACATGCCCTTTCTCTGGGCTGCATCCTTACACTCTGTTCCTGGGCTTGGTTTCCAAAGGACAGAGAAATGTCATGCCTCTGAAAGGAGAAAGCATGCCATAAACTGAGTTATGCCTTGGAATACCCCACTAAGGGTGCCTGAAAATGAAGGGAGCACCCAAAACAATGAGAGGAAGCTCTCTCCTCAATCATTTTGAAAAGCGATGCACCTCCATCTGGCTCATGGGCTCTGCCGGCCGAGCTGCTTACCTTGAAAGAGGCATGCTGCTCCATGTGCCGCAGCAGCTGTGGCTTCTGGGCCGCCGTGTAGTCACACACTGTGCACTTAAACTGCTTCCCTGGAGAGAAGGGAGGAAAAGGTGAGTGTCATCAGGCACAGCTCCTGTGTGTGAATGAAGCGCCAGGCATGGAGCCAAGCGCACAGAGATGCCCCTTGTCCAAAATCTCAGAGGGGAACCAGCAAGGAGGTGCAGAGATTGCAATGCAGCACACTCAGTCTACCACGGAGGGGCCACCACAGAAGGACAGGAACAGCCAGCTCTGCCTGGGAAGGTCCCACGAGCAGTGACACATGAGCAGGCGCCTAAAGAAAGGGTCAGGGTGTGTTCAGCTGACTAGAGAAGAGAAGCATCAAGAGAGGGAGGTTCCCCTGGGTGGGGCACAGAGGCCTGGACCCTGGGGCGGCCAGGAAAGTGGAACAGCTGGGTCTTCCTTCCGTGACCTAAAGCGTGAGGTCTGGGGAGAGTCAGGAGCTGCCTTGAAGAGGCTGTGGGGCCTGCAGCACCTCTCTAAGCGTGGGTGCTAGCTCTCCTGAGGACCAGGAGAACCTGCAGAATGCCATTCAGCGAGGCAGCAAGATCTGTGTTGTGGAACTCCTAACTCGGGTAGGAGTGTAAAAGGCAGAGCTAAAGGGATGCTAGAAAGAAAACTACGGGGAAATGTACAACAGTGCTCTCTCTCTGCAGAGGACTGATGCTTGAGCAATACAACAGCATTCAATAATGGGTGAACAGGCCCACGTGTTAAAGCATATTAATGGACACAGGGGCACACTACACTTTTTACCCCTTCGTTAGTATAAGTAAAAATTCAACTTACAAAATGCAAACACACAACCTAATATAAATATGACCTATTTCTGGTAGCAGCAAAGTGTTCACCAACGACTTGTAGTGGCGCAAGCCTCCTCAAAGGGCCATGACCACAGCCACTGCATGTGGTGCCCCACAAACACTGGCTCCTGGGGACCCCTCACACCTCTCCTCAGACAAGCCAAGTGAAAAAAGCTGTCTCCTCTGAGCCTCCGTGCTTCCTTCCTAAGCATTCTTGAGCCCAGTTGCAAACTGGCTGATGGCACCAACTCCCCCGAAACCTGTTCTCACCAAGGTAACCAGTGCGTGCCATCATGCCGCCAGGGCAGATGCCCACCCTTGCCGTATGTGGCTCTGCTAACTCTCTGGGATCCCCTGCTCGCTGAATCCACAACACTGCTGCCTCCGCAGGCCCCTCTGGCTCTTCAGTCATTTCTCCCGTCCACATCTTTTATATGCTGATGTTCCACGACCTTTCGGCCTGCACTCCTAGTCTTCTTATCCTTGCACTTTCCCCCTACAGGCTTTTGTAAACCTTTAATGCCAAAATCTGCTTTTTTTTCTTTTACATTCTTTTACATCTTCCACTTTTTTTTGAACCTGAGACTTGAGTAGCCAACTGTCTGCTGACTACTGCTTGGCTGTCCTAAACTGGACTATCTTACACATCAAATGGGTTCCACGTCCCGCCTTCCTAGTTTGACACCCACTTGATTGCCTAAGTCAGACCTGGTAGCCTTCCTGAACACCTCTAGGACCCTAATTTCACTCATCCTATTTTTCTCAGCACCTGACTTCATCTCCGAACTACTTCTCTATTTCTTCTGTTTCTGCTGCCTCCACACTGGCTTAGGCCCTCGTCATTTTTTTCCCTGGACAATGCTAACAGCCTCTAAACTGGTTTCCTTGTCTTCAGATAACAGCCCATCCATCCATGATCCATTCATCCAGCTACCCATCCGCCAACCATCCGTGCACCCACCTACCCACTCTCTCTCTCTCCCTCCACCGTCCATCCCTCTGTCCACCCACTCGCTCATCCATTCATCCATGCTGATGGCCCACCCTCCATGCAGACAGTCTAACATATAAACTGCCCCCTGCCCTTCCTGCACAGCTGCCAGTGACTCCAACTACAGAGCGACGCTGAGGTTCCAGAGCACGGCACGGAAGGCCCTCCACACCAGGACTGACTCTCCCCATCCGACCCCTCTGGCTCCCTGGTTTTGCCTTACCCTCTGTATTTTAGGCTCTGTAACACAGGAGCTCTTGAGTTCTAGGAGCATTCCTCCATGCTGTGCAGTCTCAGAGTCCTCAGCATCTGAACAACAGCTCTGTTAACTGGGCTGCGAGCCAGCAAGCCCACTGCATGCTCCCAGATCCACTCCCCACATACTTCCATTCATACCCCAACTGTGCAACACTGTGATCACCCACTCACAGCCTGGGGCTGCCACTGGCTGCCCAAGGGCAGGGACCACTTACTCATCTTGACACCCCCAGAGCCTGAGTGCCTGGTGAACACAGTCTGTGTATTTTACTCAACTGAAATGGTCAAGAAACAAAAAGGAAATTCTGTAATTCTTACATGAATAATACTTGGAATAGGAGCAACAAAAGGAAAACAATAGTATAAATATATTAATATTACAATTGTACCTCTCATTCCAGGTGAATGAACCCCAATTCTAGATTCTACTAATTCTGCAAGTCCAAAGTATGGGGAAAATTTTCCCTTTGTAAGGTAGACAAGTCATACTTAGAAAGCAATAAACACTTTTCCTAAATACAGTATAACCTTTCATCAAACATATGGCCACACATTTCTACACATCTTGGACACCATCTCTGCTACCCACACTTCTCCACTGATTGGTGACTTGCATAAATCTGTCATTATTGTGCCAGGCGCCTAAACAAAATGATTTCTGGTTCTCCACCACCACAGTGGGGGGAGGAAAGCTGACAGAGCCATTCTCCAAGATTAATATTTTCACTCACTGCCATTACACTTGGATCAAAGTGTAAAAGATTAAGTGCTACAAAAAGTACTCTGAAATGAATAAATGGAATCTCCTCATTTAAGATCAGGAGTCAGCCTTTTATGGATATACTCCCAAGGCTGTGCAAGAAAGAAGAAAGAAAGCCAGCGCCCTAAAAGCCACACCTCCCTGTGGTGTCAGAGCCAGGTAGTAACTGTTACCGATGTTTTCAGCAACTACTGACAGTCCTTATTAAACAGGCCCGGGAGAGCACTTACATAATCTTTTGCTGCCTAATTAAAATAATGCAATGTAGAGCCATGACTAATTATCAAAGGGCAATGCTTTGTGACTATCAAATCAGACTTCCATACTCCTGAGAACTACAGGGGAGCTGACTGGAAAGGATGTTATTTACCCAGGGCTAGAGTGACCTTGAAGGGCTGGCAGATGAACATTAAGTGGCTATATGTGGATGTGAATCACATAGCAGCTCAGGAAAAGGGAAGAATGACTAGAAAGAAAAATACAGAGAATTTTTTTTAACTTAATCCCTTTTTACACCTCATGCCTTGCTCTACCCACTGAGCTACTTACTGCTCATCAGCAGCTGTACTGTGTATAATGTCACCTGTGCACCCCAAAGCCTGGGGAGGAGGGCAGTGCTACCCCCTGATGGGTAAGGAACTAGGATCAAGAATCTGGGCAACTTGCTGGGTCATGAGGTGGCTGGTGGAACAGCCCAGACTCTTACCCCAAAGCCCTTGTGCACAGCCACGTAAGAATCCCATCAGGTAATATGGGCATGGCACAGTTTCACCACAGGCCTATCTACACCAAGCACACATGAAGGCCTGTCATCAGGATGCCAGCCGTTAGGAAGGGCTGCCCAAGAAGAGCCGGTGGAGGGGGAGGTGTGTTCTCTTTCTGACTCTGCTCAGCTCGCCCTATGGGACACTGGCTTCCTCTTCTGTGCTACTCAGCAGCCCCATTAGAAAAATGAGGGTGGGAGAGCCCTGCCTGCTACAAGGATGGACTCAGACTGGGCAGCAAACACCCTAAAAGTAGTCCCCGGAGAGATGAGGCTGAGGGCACATGCTGGTGACCTGGCGTGAATCCTCCTCCCCCACTGGGCACCTGGGAGAGCTACAGTTCCCTCAACACTGCCTCTTTGACCTCCCTGACATGCTCTGGGATGATCCAGGGAGAGGCCAACTAAGCCAGCCTAGGATAAGACACCTTCAACATAAAGAACAAGAGCAGAGTAGGGGAAATGAAGAAGTGCAAGTAGTGACGTTATCAAAGAGTTTATAGGAGGCCCCCTCATCCCGCCCTCAGCAACTGCTCTCGCCTGACCTCCACCCAGGGCCAACCTTGAGTTCTACAATGTGGACAGGACCCTCGAGGGTGCTGCTCCCTGGTCCCACTCTAGCTCATGCACCACCCCTGGCCATTCCATGGGCACAGCACACCCACACCACCTCCGGGCCTTTACCTTGCTGTTCCAGGGCCTGGGGTTCCCTTCCCAGACACCCGCCTCTCTGCTGGCTCACTTCCCTCACAGCCTCATCCAAATGCCATCTGCCTGAGTCCTCCAGGACTGCCCATTTATGAGAACCACCCCTGCTCCGATTCAGTTCTGGCATTCCTCATCTTGTAGTGTTTTTAAATTCAAATTGAACTGTTCCATATTCATATTTTTATTTCATATCGCAGTTGTGATATACCATGCATCTGATTATCATTTAGCTTCCTGACAGTGGGAGTCTGGTTTTCACCTTTGTTGTCTGTACAGTCCATTGCTCATCCAGGTGCCTAACCACCCATGTGGTCCATCAGTTTCCCTTTTGTTGGTCCGTCTGGTACCCTCTCTGGGTTGCAGGTACGGTGGGAACAGGGATGGTACACTTCTCATTCCACATCCGTGTGGTTGGCAGTGGGTGTGTGCTGGCTGGGTGCTAGCAGTAAGGTACAGGAGCACCCCAATGGGATGTCTGCTCAGCCACGCTCCCTTTGCCTCCCCACGTGCACCATGAAATGAAATGAAAACAGGCCTCTGGGAGGAAGTGACAGTCAAGCTAAGATGGAAGGACAGAAGGACCAGCTACATGAAGAGGAAGGGAAAACAGTTCTGGGAAGAAGTAACCAAAAACACAAAGACCCCAAGTCTCCGTAAGATCCCCTGACACTGTTCTCATAAATGCCCCTTTTCTGCTTCAGTGACCTCAAATGAGTGTCTGTGAACTGCAACCAAAGGCCCCAACAAACACAGCTGCTGAATGATCAGTGACTGCATGGTGAATGCATGAATATAAAATGCCAAGACCAAAGAAAGCAGACAAAAGCAGGACATGAACGAACAATTCACTTGAGAGGATAAACTGACTTAGTCAAAAGAAGTCTAATGACAGCAAACACAGTGCTACGAGCCAGTCCATGTTACAAATGCTTTATGCATGTTAACTCATTTCATCCATTTAATCCTTTACCCATTTGATTTTATGAATTATCAAAAAGCAACCAAAAATTATAATGACATGGTAAGATCTGACACTCATTAAACAAAGAAACTGAACATATGTAATGACATGAATGGCTAAAAATGGAAGTTAAGTAAGCTGGAACACTTTCATATTCTGGTAGAATTATTTGAAAATAAGTTGGCAGTGTAAAGCATGATTAAAACCACCAAAATGAAATAGCCATCCTGCTCCTAAAAATGTGTCCTAAGGAATTACTTCAAAAAAAGAAGAAAAAGTGTATATACAAGAAAGGGTTCCCTGCAACATAAGTTATAATAATGGGAGGAGAAAGAAAATAATACATTGCCCCAAAATAAGGGAATAGTTATGTAACTCATGGATCACCTTAATGGAACATTACACAACACTTAAATGTATTATTCATGGAATCTGCAGCAACAAAAAATAATTATATTATCATTTTTAAGGCTATAAGAATGATATTTATACTTTAATCATGACTATGTAATCCTTCTATATGAATATGAATAAAGACTGAAAAAGTATTTTAAAAAGAATAATGTATTTGTTAGGTAATAGAATTGTGGGCACACTTGTAGAAAGGGGTTAGATTTTTGAGACTATTGTTTTAATGTTTTATGTGCAAGTGAAAAGCATTTCAAATAGACTAGCATCCATTTCTGAAAGGCCTGGATGTTTCATTCCATCTGCCACTGCACACAGTCCAGAGGAGAGCTTTCAATATGCAGCCAAAAAACAGCATCAGTCATTCCTGAATTTGAAGTTCAGAGAGTTCAGTGTCTTTTAAAACACCACCCAGCCTTGACTAGATGCCTGCTGATGTATGGGGTGGCTCTTTCTGACCAGGCACCCTTGCCCCTGTATTTCACAAAAAAAAGACAGTAACTTAATTTTATTAATAATCGCAGGTGTGGCCATTTCTTGTCTGCTGAGGCAGGATCTATCTTTTATAAACAGTAGTCATTCTAAGCCAAGGACAAGCACAAGTCGGTCACAGCACTGCGGAGAAACATGCCTTTGAGGAGAGGACTGCGAGCCTGCTGCACAAGCGGTGCCCGAGTGAAAACAGCTAACTGCAGGGACAAAGTCTTCCCACTCACACACCGCAGAGCCGAGGATCCCTGTTATGAAATTCTTGTTTGACCCAGAGGCCCAGATGTTACAAGTCAAAATCATGACAAACTAGATGAACCTCACAAACACAACATTAAAAGGAAGATGCCAGACACAAAAGAGCACTTACTAGATGATTCCGTTTATGTGAAGGTCAAAGACAGGCGAGATCAAGTCATGGTGTTAGAAGTCTGGGCAGCCGTGTGAGGGGGTGGGGAGGGGTGCTGAGGACTTCGGAAGGGCCGGCAGCGCTCTGTGTCTTATCCTCATCTATGGTCACGCAGGTGTGCCTCCTCTGTGATAACCCACTGAGCTGTACACTTACATAATTACACTTTATGGTATGTGTATGATACTTGAACTTAAAAGATAAAGAAGAAAACCCCTGCAACACAAGAACAAAACAGGCTTCTTTCCCAGAAGGGGCTTGGGAACTGTCCTCAAATTAGTTCAAGAACAAAGTGCCAAGCAGTTCAAAGGCTGAGGACTGCATGACAGTTTGCGGATTATGCTGGCGGATGAGGCAGGTGGTAAGGAAAAAACACCATCAGCATTACGTGCCGCTGTGATTTTCAGTTAGGCGTCTTTCTGAGTGACAGGCTTGCTGTAGATTTGCACTGCAGGTAACTGCAGCCCCTTCTGGAAACAATGTTTCACCACCAGCTTCTACGTCCCTCAAAATGTGTGATCCGGAATAACTCCCCTTCAAAGATGGGAGGGTGGCGGAGGCAATGTCACTTCCCCTACTTCTGTTCACCCCTCAAAAGGTGTGGTACCACCTTTCAGAATCTTTCTCTGTTTCAAGTTTCTCTTGGAAGGAGACTGTTTCTCTAATATGAGCTCTTCATCTAGCACTTCACGGATAACTAGCTGATGGGACAAAGGCCATCTCAGCACTGGCTGGGCCTGGGGACGGGATGCTGCCTGAATTTGAATACCATCAGACAGGGAAGGACAGAAAGCACAGGGTCTGCAGTCAGGAAATCCTGAGCTTTGCTCAAGCCTTACTCAGGTAGAAAGTTACTAAGCCTGTCCCGTCAGGACAGAGGGCATAGGATCTGGAGGTAGGAAGAGGGAAGGAGAAGAAATCCTTGTTATTCTGCCTTGGGTTACATAAAGGGAGATTCACCCAACCCTAAAGGGGCTGGGACTGCCCTTCCTGTTGAATTATTTTCTGTATGGACAGAAAGGTGAATGTGAAGAGGGTGGATGGGGCCCAGCTGAGCGTCTGACCTAGTGAGGTCCTGTGCTCAAGGAGAGGGGAGTATTGACTACCCCTCACCTGCTGGCAGCTGTGGGGGGCTCAGTCCAGGACATAGGAAGCCCTCAGGCTGGTGCTCAAAATTTAAAAAATGCACAGCATGTTGGTGAGGACGCAGAGAAAAGGGAACCCTTATATGCTGTTGGTGGGAATGTAAATTGGTGCAGCCACTATGAAAAATGTTATGGAAGTATCTCAAAAAACTAAAAATATAACTATAGATGATCCAGAATCCCACTACTGGGTCTATACCCAAAGAAAATGAAAACAGGATTTTGAAGAGATACCTGCTCATCCATGTTTATTGCAGCACTATTTACAATAGTCAAGATACAAAAACAACCTAAATGCCTACCAATGGATGAATGGATAAAGAAGATGTGGTACACATACACAGTGGAATATTACACAGCCATGAGAAAGGAGGGAATCCTGCCATTGGTAACAACATGGATAGACTCTGAGCACACATTACACTGAGATAAGCCGGACAGAAAGACAATTACTGTATGATATTGATGCCGGGGTTCTTGTTCACGAAGCCAAAGAATGAGTTTCACAAACAGTCAAGGTAGGAGAGCAAGGTACAGGCTTTTATTTAGAGATAAAGTGAAAGAACAGAGCTCCCGGCTTATGCCAGGAGGGGACAAGAGAGTCCGTGGTGGTGCGTTGTCTAGGGGATTCAGGCAGTTGAGAGACTAAGAGTTAGGGAGGTGGATCCACCAGATGGTCTTTAAGTGTTTATTTTTAAAGAGACACTAAGTTTCTTATCAGTTTTCCAGACTATTTTGTGGAGTTAACATAAGAAATTTACTGTTTTGATCCTTTCTCGGAATAGCAGTAATTGGTTTGGGAGAATATCAGTCAAGGCTGCATGTCTTGCTTTCAAGGTGAGCTGAGTTACTGACTTGATTAGGGCTGGAGGAGGAAAGCAGCATCTGGGTGAAGTTAAAGATAAGCCGGGCCTTTTAGCGGCTAAAGTAAATTTCACAATAGCCTCATTTAATTGACACAAACAAGACATGGGCTGTGCTGACGTATTTTCTTATCTGGGGGATGTTCAAACATTCCAGGCCGGGTTATTCCTGGCTTTTTAGTTTTAACTAATCTTCACTGAAGAATGCTTATATTCTTAGTTTAATATTTTACTTTAGAGAATTAATGTGACTCTGTTTTTGTTTAATTGTTTAATATGGAGTTTTGGTAGGGGTCTTTTTCCGGAGGCCCTCACCCTGCTCTGACTACACCCATGGTCCCTGTCTCAATATCATTTATATGTGGAATCTAAAAAAGTCAAACTTGAAAAAGAGGAAAATGGTGGTTACCAGGGGATGGAGGATGGAGAGACAAAAACTAATGTTTAAGGGTATGAACTTGCAATGAGTAGTAAATCAGCCATAGAGATCTAGTGCATGGTAAAATGAATATAGAAAACAATATTGTACGATAATCGTGTAATATGATAAATATTGCTACAATGGCAATATTGCAATATATAAATGTTTCAAAGTAACACCATATACATCTTAAATTTACACAATGTTATGTGCCAATATATTCAATAAAATAAAAAAATCATAACAAGAAAAAAAACTGTTAACTATGTGAGATAATGGATGTTAGCTTCTTGTGGTGACCCTTTCACAAAGCACACATATATCAAATCACTATTTTGTATACCTTAAAAGAATACAATATTATGCCAATTATATCTCAATAAAACTGGAAAAAATTACTAAAAAAAAAGAGGAAAGAAAATGCACAGTACTAGTGACTTCCTTTGTTTCTTACTACACCCTCATCCGCTTGATAAGTTTCCCAGAGGATGGTTCCAGATGTTTCGTTACTTTAAGAGTTCTACATAAAACTAGAAGGGAGTGGAATGGTAGAAAAATCTTAAACAATCGTATGAAAATAAAACTGTCCCCTTCATCTTTTGGCATTTGGAGTCCATCAGAACACAAAGATAGTGATGGAAAATTCCTTCCAATTTAAGGCAGCTTGTTTAAAAATACCTGTTCAATTAAATCAGTCCATCCAAATCTAACTTTACATTACCTCAAACTTGAGAAGCATGAAAATACTTAGAGAAAGAAATCTGCATAAATCTAAATGGTACTAGCAATAATAATCTAGAAGCATAAAAGTGAAAATGCCTTATGACTATTTATTCAGTCTTACTGAAAAAGGTGGGATTTTTGCATAAGTAAATTTTTCAGAAAAACTGACTTTACCCTTTTCAACATTGACACTTTCAGATATTAACTCTTGCACTGTGCCTTCCTGATAAGAGAATGTTTGAGAGAAGAATAATTTGATCTTTCTTAAATGACATAGATAACATAAACTAATCCTTACAAATAGCCATTTTTACCCTCCATCCAGACTTGTAGAGAATGAGGATAGTGACCCCTCGTGGAACAGAGATCTCCCCAACACTTAGCATGAACTAACACCTCTAATATGAACCCAATTCATCTTCCCAATTAATTATCTCCCCAAAAGATATCCAGGTCCTAATCCCCAGAACCTGTAAATGTTACCGTACATGGCAAAAGGGATTTTGCAGATGTGATCAAGTTAAGTATCTTGGGATAGATTATCCTGGATCATCCTGGTGGGCCCAATTAAACTGTGAGGGTCCCTATACAGGGGCAGGAGGGTCAGAGTCAGAGAGGGAGATGACGGAAGCAGAGGGACAGAAAGAGATTGGAAGAGCCACGCTGCGGGCTTTAAAGAGGCAGGAAGGGCTTGTAAGGCAAAGATACAGGCATCTAGAAAGGTCAAGGAAGAGTTTCTCTCCTAGCGGTTCCAGAAGGAATGCAGCTCTGCTGACAACTTGATTTTAAATTTCTGATCTCCAGAGCTGCCACGTAAATCTGTGTTGTTTTTAGCCACTAAATGTGTGATAGTTTGTTGCCATAGGACACAAATACATCCATGTTGCAACTGGGGCTGATGCAGCACCTGTTCAAGGTCATGCTGGCAGGAAGTGATTCTGCCCTCCTGCACCCACAGTTCTACCCACTCTGCCTTGGGGCCTCTCCCCACAGCCTGGCACACAAAGGCTCACCACCTAACATAAGAACAGCACTCTGCAAGAAGCGTAACAGGCATTTTGCAGAGCACACATCTTCACAGTTCTAGCATCTGCAGCAATATGTGCAATAGCAAATCAGAATAGAAATAGCTACAGCAATAAAAACACAGTTTAAGAAGTCTCTGTGCCTTAATGGTTGAAATTCAAGCAACTGCAGACTTAGAGACTGGTTCTCTATAATTAGGACATCACTTTTGGTACAAGGAGGAATGGATTAGAATTAGACATGGGAAGAAACCGAAAAAGGCACAGAGCCAGCTTTAAGAATAGGAAAGAGCACGGCACCAGGTCTGGATGCAAGTCAGACACTGGGCCAGGTATGGCGGTGGAGAGCCCTCTAGCCTGGTGAGGTTTTAGCTAACTAAGCTTCATTAAATAGCTAAATCCCTACTTACTCCTAGCAAACTGTTCAGGAAGTTGCAGGGTTCATTTTATGGTATTGGCTCTGTTACTTGGTTTATGAAAACCTGAGAAAAGGTGTTTCAGGGGGACCCAGACAGGGTACACACATGAAATGGCACTCCTGGGCCCTGAAATCAGACCTCCCCTGCCCATCACTCAGAAACTAGCCCTAAAGAGAAGCCACAGAAACCTACTGCGTTTGTGCAGTTGTCCACCCTGTCCTTCATTTAACCCCAACTCCAGGGGTGAGTTGAAGGAAGGATAAGGGAAACAAGGGTGATGGGAAGAGACCAGCCTCCTGAAGCCTAGTAAATGCACTTGCTAAGATCGACCGGCTGGTTGCTCAAGCCCCATTTTCTATTAACTTCCTGGTTCTAGAGTGGAAGTTTTCAGCAGGAAAGGGACTACAGATAATGGGGCTAATTTATCCTGGGGTGATTTTGCTTTTCAGAGAAAAGAGGAGGGGAAAAACTCCATGCTTGCATCTCCTAGAATACTGCAACAGGCAGCCTTAGGATCTCTTTCTAGAAACTGAAGAAGTGAGGAAAGAAGTGGTACTTCCTCCACTCAGACCTAATTTCCATACTCAGCTCTCCACTTGTCTAATTAGTACACACACACGAGTGTTTGAAGCTTGGAGAACTCCTCTTTGTAAATTTTATCAGAAAATTTCTTAATTCAAATGTATTTGGTGGGGGGCTGGAGGGGAACCCAAAGGAATTAGCACCAAACTTCAAAGAGCTTTTCACTTCATGATTGGAGAATTCTTGTTTGATTACATAAATGAAAGTATTGCACCATTTAACCTTTTCCATCTCCTATGGGTGGGCATATTCACATGTAGACCTCACGACCGAACATCATGTCTAGATCCTCTTTAAAGTCCAAAAGGGAAAATGTATTACAGCATGATGTTTGCACTAAATTCTTATATACCGTTGGTATATGTGCAAAGGATTTGATCAGGCCCTTTATAGATCAGTGTTTCTCTTACAGATATAGATATCGACTGGCAAATCTTTGTAAAGGAAACCTTCACACATTCTGATCAATCCCTTCTAAGGCACAGTAATGAGCTCCTTAAGGAAACAGAAATGAGTAAGTAGGAATGCATCACTTTAAAGAAGCCAATAAATGTGAAAAATTAGATTCCCAAGCAAGTAAAGGAGAGGGTAATTACTCAACTCCTTTTCATTTCATTAAAAGTCACCTAAGAAGATCCACTTAACAGTGAGTTCCTCTACCATATTTTAAAACATCTAATTCATAAGCATTTGATACAACCACCTGAGAGATAAGATGGGGAACCTAACTGGCACTTTTTGAGTGCTATGATATCCCAACCACTTTATGCAAGGTACTTGACTTTTTTTTTTCACTCACTCAATCAACAAAAATTTACTGTGCACCTGCTATAAGCTAGGAACTGTTTTAGGGTTGGGGTACAAAACAAATACAGAAAGTCAAACTCCCTGCATGAGGAGCTATAGTCTAAAGGCAGACACAGAAAATCATGAATAACAGAATTATTTACACATTAGAGAAAGAGTGGTCTAAGGGGAAAACAACAAGAACATGGGAGAATGTGAAGTAAGCGGCGGTAGAGATACAGTGCTAGAGACACAAGCATGGGAAACAAGGAGACCACGCCTTACCCTCAAGAAAGCTAAGCCAAGGAGAAAAACCAGGAACACAAGGGGTTTGGATGATCGGTGCGAGTGTTAAGATCTGCTGCACATACACAGCTAGGTAAGGCTTTCCTGAGAAAGGACTCAAGTAAGAGAAAGGACTAGAGTAAAGACCTGAAGGTGGTAACTGCAGCATCTGCTAAGGCATGTGGAGGGAACAGCATGCCAGGCAGAGGCAGGGAGACGCCTGAAATGGGCACATAACTGCAGGTGTGTGAGGTGACGTAGACCAGGATGCCTGGGCGGGACAGCCAGGCGACAGTAGAGGAGAGAAGGTCAGAGACACAGGGAGTGGGATCAGACGGATCAGATGATCGGGCCAAGAAGTTTACTTGTCACTCTGCCACACTGGTTCAACAGGAGGACTCCAGCCACTGTTGGAGGACTGACTGTGGGGACAAGGGCAGAAGCAGGGAGAGCAGCTAGAAAGCTATTTCGAGAAAGAAGGCAAGAGATGACAATGGCCTGTACAAAACACCACGCTGGAAGGGTGCTGACAAGTGGCAGAATTCTGGATCATGTTGAGGGGAGAATACACAGGATTTGCTAATGAACCATTTCTGGGGTGGGAATGGTACAGTCAAGAATGACCTGGGGGTTTTGACCCCAGCAACTGAAAAGGAGTTGCCATTTACTGAGATGGAGGACAGCGGAGGTTGGCAAATTATGGCCCGTGGGACACATCCAGTCTGTGTCTCATTTTTGTACAATTGGGAGTTAAGAATCACTTTTACCTTTTTCCAGGTTTGCAAAAACAAAACAGAACAGAACCACAAAGAATATGCAGCAGAACCCATATGTGGCACTCGTAACCTGAAATTTATCATCTCTGTAGGGAATGGCGACTGCCGGGCAGCAGAAGATGCAGGTGTGGGAAAGATGAGGAGCTGAGGGCTGCGCGCGCTGAGCCTGAGGTCCTTCTAGACATCCAGCTGCAGGCGCAGGGCTCAACGGGCTCAGCAGAGGGGGTGGGCAGGAAACAGAAGTTGGGAAGCCTTCCATATAAATGATATGTAAATCCTTAAGACTGCGGAGATCCCTGCGGTGTGAGTGTAGGAAGAAGAGTGGAATTCTGTGGCCTTCCAAGATGCAGCAATCAGAGCTAAGGGGGCATCAGTGACGGGGGCTGAGGAACAGCAGCCAGAAGAGCGAGAGAAAATCCAGGAGAGCAGGGTTGCATCCTCTGTCATCTGACCCTTAAGCCCATTAGGCAAGGTGGGTATAATTACACCCATTTTACTGACAAGGAAACCAAGGCTCAGAGAATTAATCTGACCGACAACACCCTACTAGGCAGCAGTGGATGAGACTCAGTCCTCTCCAGTTCTACCTACATGGCTTCTCTGTGGAACAACTTATAGAATTATCACTGATAAAATAATATACACTGAAAACCAAATCGTTTCAGGCAGACTTTAAAGCAATGTTTCTTCTAAATTAAGAACTAATTCTATGGTTACAGGCTGAGGGCTTCATCAAGGCAACCAAGTCCCTTCCGTAAGAAGAGCACATTCCCACAGGAGTTCAAAGCATGTTTCAGACATTGGCAACGGCTCACAGGGCCATCCCTGAGATGTCCTTCTTTCAAGGGGGGGAAGACACTGTTCTGAATTTGACTGAACAGTTCCAAAGTGTATTCAAAGGAATAATAATTAAGTGAGAAAAACTATGACATGTCACTTAAAAAAGGACAAAAAAGGAATAACGTGTTGCATAATAAAATTATAGTTTCCAAAACAGTCTTACAAAACAATGTGCTAGAACAAAGATCATTGAAACAGACCAAAATCTCGTAATCCATCCAACAACTTGAAAAATTCTGGCATTTCAAAATAAAAGGACTGATTTCTCTATAATATGCTGAGTCAATTGATAACTGTTTAGAAACAAAGGAAGATTCCTATCACACTTCATACTCCTAAATAAATTTCAGGAATACTAAACTTCATATATGTTACAAACCCATAAAATAAAAGTTGAAGAAAAAGAAAAGACTTTTTACCATAATATGTGGAAGGTTTCTTTTACTATAGAGAAATCAGAGAGGAAAAAAACAAAGTGAAAGATTGACAAATTTAAATAAGCAAAGTTACTTAACTTCTGTGTATGAAATGATATGGTAGTTGGAGGGAATGATAAGTGGGAGGGAAATATTTGCATGTGACAAACCTCTGAGATACAAAGGCTTTGAGAAATCAACAAAATAATAGTACAGAAAATGGATGAGAGATGTAACTAAACTTTCTTCAAAGTTTTTTTAAAGTTAAAAAATGAGAAGAATAGCCTATCGTTTGACTACAGTTACATAAGAAGTCCTCGGTGCCGTTAGAATAACTGGTCTATGATACAGCACCCCACTCAAAAGCCGGCCTTTGAGAAAACATGAGATTACAGTGAGTGTTAAAGGAGGAACATGGAAGAGTCCCGGCAGCCCTAGGGAACAAGTGACCCTCTCAGAGTCAGACTCGATAAACCCATGCTGGGCCTTCTGTTTTCATATCTTTGGCCCTCCGTTACACTTGCTTCCTAGAATCACTGAGCATGACGGCTAAGAGAGACCCAAAAAATGTTAAGGTCTCAGGTCCTTACTCGGCAGCTTTATAGAACTGAGGCCCACGGGGATGACATGACTTCACAAATACTCACCCTCCCAAAAATGTCAAGGAAAGAGAAAATGAAGAGAAACAATGCCAATTTCCCATTTTATTACAAAATATTTCATAAGGTCTGCAAGACCTTTCCTTTTTGAGAAGGTTGTATCATCATGCTGACCACACGCACATATATGCACATCGGAATTCCCCTTCCTGCTTAAGAGCTAGTGAAGTGACAGGATGGGTGAGGCTGTCACTGTGATGCCTGCCATGCTGCTGTTACCTACACCAACCCATCCCTTTATTCCTGAGCACAGTAGGTCCATGGCCCCCGCTCTGACATGCATCCTACCTCCAAGAAAGCCTTTCAGCACAGATCCCAATCTTGGAGCCGGACATGAGGCTGCAATACCCCTCCCAGGCCCTGTGAGTACCCTCCGGACACTGCCACCCCAGCCTGGTGAACACTCCAGACCACCCTGGCTCCGCAGACAGCTGCTTTCCATTATGGGCATTGTACTATTAGGGATTTCAGTGAATAATGATAGCCAAGAAATACCAGCAAGGCTTACTGTCTGTGGAGGTGTTCAGTATTCATTCATAAATAATTATGTGATGTAATGCTTTCACTACTCAGGATATGACTGCTTTACTGTCACTGTATTTTTAATTATTTTGATTATGAATTTTTTAATTTACAGAATACTACTTAAGTTTGAAATGTTAGACTCTGGCTTTTCTTCAGCCTTAGGCAAACTGTCCATCCTTAATTCTGATGAATCCCAGCTAAGCATTTGGTCTCTCTACTGAGTCCCTCAAACTCAACCAAACGTGCGTACAACAGGACAGATTACCCGGAATATTCCTAAAATAAAAGTAGGACCTACTGGTCATATCATCCTCTAATTTCAAAATCAAAAATGTTGAAATCACTTTAATTTTTACAGTGAACTTCAGTTTTTGTATATAATTGTGCTATAATAATAATGTTTATTAGTAATTACACTACATAGAATATTCATAAGACTCTCATGCAATTGAGGTTTTAAAGGAAAATTTTAAATGTTTAAGGTCTTTATGGTTTGACTGCCTGTCTTTCTAAAACAATTCTGCCCTCTTTCCCTCCATCCAGCCCCCCTCAGGGAGACCTTCCTGGCCACTGTGACCACCACCCACTGCCCCTCCCGCCCACCGTGACTCACACCCTCCTCCCCAGAGCGCCCAAGCTCCGTTCCATCACAGCACCTACCTTGACCATGGCCTGCATGCTTCTCTTCCTCCCCACTGGACTATAAACTCCTTGAAGGCAGGAACTGCTCCTTATTGACCCTGTACCCCCAGGCACGGCTGGCACATAGTAAGAACTCGATCAATGGTACTTAACGAATGAATGAAATTAGAAATCCACTTAAGTGTACTTTATCAAGGTCAAATCTGTTCAAATATCGTTTGTCTTTTAGACTTAGCCTCATTTTGGACTGAATACAGAAACCCTGAGGTAGCTGGGATGACAAGGGTAACCACTTGAAACATCAGGTCAGGTTTGATCATGGTTGCCCCTCAAGATCCTCAGGCTCAGGTGGGGATGCAGGGATGAAGAGGATCTAAACTTCAAGATCAAGGCCTCCTGAGGATGCTTCGTGCCCTAAAGCAGCATCCCCTCCATGTCTGCACCCCCCCACGCACACACGTGTACACACGCCCCACACACATGCACACACATGCAGTGAGTGTTTACCAAGCACTGGTGGAGGTCAGGCACGGCTCCAGCACTGAGCACAGGGCAGTGAGAAAGCAGGCGAGGTCCCTCCCCTTTTCAGAATGGAAATTTTAAAAGACATATGTTCTTTCCTGCCTGCAGATACATCATAGCTTCTGCTGGAAGGGGAAAAAAACTCACTATGGAGTCATTTGCTTACCATCAGCAGTGTGAAGGAGCTTATGACTTTTCAACGTCCCTTTTGATTTAAATTTCTTGCCACACATGTCACATAGGTGGGTTTTCTCAGTGCTATGACGATTCATGTGAGCCTTGAGGTTACTCTTGCTGCGAGTTGCATACTCACACAGAGAACATTTGAATGGTTTTATACCTACCAAGGAGGAAGAAAAAATATATACAAGCACATATAAATATATTTATTTATAAACGTTTGCGTTTCTGTGTATGTATCCGAAGGCTATATATACACATCCATTTTGAATTAAGCACTGCTTGTCCCTAAATGTGCTGCACCCTTCCCCACACTGTCCCACACTGTGCTCTTACTCATGCTGTTCCTTCCAACAAGGCTGCCCTTTCTCCCTGGTCTGCCAGGGCCTGCACTCTGCGGCTTTCTCTGACTTCCCCAAGTAGGTCTCCTTGCTTCCCTACCAATGTTCCCAAATTTGGGAGCTCTCTCCTAGCTTTACTGTCCACAGCACATTACCACGAGTTGTTCACGTTCACGCCCGGCTCCCCGAGTTGGGGAGCTCCTTGAGGACACGGGTCCTGAACAGTGTGTGCAGCACACATTCATTAAATTCAACTGAAGTTAAACTGACCAAAATTTAAGTAAAGAAGGGCCTTTGCAAAAACCAATGGGCTCAGACACTCAGGATCAAATGTCAAAGCATATTTTACTTCATAGAATAACCAGAGCATTACAACACTAGCTGTTGTTGGGCTAATGGCTTGGACTCTGGGCAAAGCTTGGCATTCAACTACTCTTCCTTCATTCAGCAAGCATCTACTGAGGACCTACTTGGTAGTAAACCCTGAGGGTTGGTTTGAAACTGAGAGGCCCTGGCACCTGGCTGCACCAACCAGAGGGAAATGCAACAAGCAAAAAGGCTGGTACAACCTAGTGTGACATGCCAAGGGGAGAAAGTTGTGCCAAACCTGAACACAGGGGGGTAGCAGACAAGTTTTAGCCCAGCCTTCTTTTCCCTCATCCATAGCACTTAAAAGACTCTGAGCAGAGGAAACCATGGCTGTAACAAGGCTGTGGGATGTGCCCAGGGCATAGGGCTGAGGTGCATTCATGCTGGGAAATGAAAAAGTATCTCCCAAAACAGGGCATTTTTATCCTGTATTGTAGAAAACATTTAATCCTTCATCCCCTTTAGGATTTGCCTTGTGTCCCTCCTGCAGCATTCCAGGTTCCTAACTCAGGAAGGGTCTAGAAGGGCTCTCCCTGGCCCCTGGCTCCAAGCCTCATCCTCAGGAGTGCCACATCCTCACCCAGGGGGAGAAAACAAAGTGGGTGGCCTGCTGCCTCTACAGTTCCCTGACCTCCAGCTTCCCAAAGTCTTAGAGGGCACCCACCAAGCACCCCATCACAGGGAAACACCCCAAGGCACAGCCTACATGCCTCCTCCCACGAATTCACCTCCACACAGCTCTTCCCCCTTCTGGATTCTTCTTCCACAAAGTGAAAGATAATGCCTCACACTGCTGGGATCCCTGGACTCTGCTGTCCTCGTCTCCGTCATTCACTTATAATACCAACACCTCCTCAACCTGCCATGTGCAGTGCACTGCAGGGGACACCAGAGCTCCTGCTGTGCTAAGACAGCTCCCTTCCTGTTCTCCCAAAGCCTGCTTTCTGGCACAGAGTCATGGTGCTTTACTACAGGTCTACCAAGCGCTATGAGGAATTGCACACCTGTGCTCACTGCAACTGAAGCTAAATAATTAATGATTTAAGTCATCAATCTTAGCTGGTTGATGGACACATTTCTCAGTATGCTAAAGAAACTGTAACTGCAGGGGACGCGAAGATATGGCTTCCTCCTAACGCGCTCCCAGATAAAGCATGGAAGCACAAAATTAAAGGGTGCTCCCTCTTGAAAGACGAATACTCACCTTCGTGAGCCCAAATATGGCGCTGAAGGTCTGAGCCATTCTTCATGAAGTAGAAATCACAATACGGGCACTTCATGGCTCTCTTTCCAATCAGCCCTTTCAGCTGAACCCTCCTCCCAAGAACCTCAGAAATGGTGCTCATGGAGACCTCTAGGAGAAAAGCGAGAGGACCATCAACAGCAGCCAGGGGAGCCCTGGTTCCCGTTAGACGTAAATGAACCTGTGACAGCATCTGAGCCTACTGGCCAGTCCTGGTAGCACTAAGGTGGCAAATACAGGTATGTCTAAAGCATACGTCAACCAGAATCCAATCAAGCCTCAGATCTAAATACCTGTTAACATAAAATGTGATGGATGGAGAAACACTGTCATGAGGCAACAGTCAGAGAGACAAATGCAGAATATGAAGCCTCTGCAGGAAAAGCCATCAAGTCTCCCCAGCAAATCAATGTCCTGGGGAAAAAGCAGGGGTGGGTGTCCCAGAAAATACAAGAAACTTAAGTGACGTGAAAACTACAAGCAAAATTATTGGGTCTTGATTCAAGCCAAAAAAAGTCTGTGTCATTTGGGGAGCTTCTAAGTGGATTACTACTAAGTGGTAATAACGAATTACTGTTAATTGTTTGTTTTAATGGTTATGTTGAAAAAACACCTTATTAGTTGGCGATACATTCTGAAGTTTATTTATGGAAATTATACATGTCTGGGACATACTTTAAAATAGTCTAGAAAAACAATCTGGGGGGCGGATACATGAAACAAGTTTGGCAAGATGCAGATAAATGTGGAAGCTGAGTTACAGATATTGGGGGGTTCCTTATGTATCCCGTTTTGTACATATTTGGACTTTTTCCATAATAAAAAGTTTAAAGACAAAAGAACACCTTACATATATGTTCATGAGTAAGGGCTGGCTGGTGGGACACGGGCTAACGTGGGAAGGGCAAAGCTGAGCAGTCAGAGAACTGCGCAGCCATGTGCTCCTGCCCAGATGAAGGCCTCAAGGCTCCACCCGTTCCCAGATAAACATGAGGCTAGTGCAGTCCCGTTACATCTTCATTTTCCTCCATTATCACCTAAAACCAGTGAGTCAGTTCCTATTACCAGGAGCAGATACCAAAAGAGGGAAAGAAGAGGGGCGAGGACGCAGGGCAGGGCGCACTCCAACTACTGTTACACGCTGATTCCGCACCCAGGACCGAGCCTGAGCTCTTGGGGCTGCCGGGTGAGGTGCTTGCGGCAGCAGCCCTGCCACTGACTAGAGAAGCAGGGGCAGGGCACCGCTAGGGGCCACCAAGGCCTTCCAGGAGGTGGCTCTCATGAAGAATGTGCCAATAAACAGGAATTAACTAGGAAGAATGGAGGACACACACACCCCAGGTGGTATGAACAGAAGTGACGAGGCATGAACGTAGCTCATGCCTCAAGATCTAAGTGGCCTGGGAGGGAGCCCACCCCCTTCATCAACCACCACAGAGGCAACAGCCTTGCAAAGGGGGTGGGCACAGCCTCTGCACGTGAATCTGTGCCATCCCTGCCTTGTAAGTGACCCTCTAAAGACATTCAAACTTAGTATTAAAAAAGGAGAGGGATCCAGAGAGTATGGAGAGATATACCGGCAGACCAGGTAAAATGATAAAATGAAGAAAATAATTTTATAAACTTCCCACCTTTAAATAAAGATAATTGTTTCCCTTGAATTTATTCATGTCTTCATCCCTCTTTATTTCCACTTAGGGCAGCTGATACATAATACTGTGATTTAAAGTAAACATAAGCAATTTAAAATTAATCCTCTACTCTAAAATGTCCAACTTACCAGGATGATTGGTCTTGATATGTGACTTTATCAACCGATCTTCTGAAAAAGACTTTTCACAGACAGGACAAGAATAACTCCTTTTGTCCTTAACAGAAAGAGAGCATAATCAATTGACTGTCACATTTAAACCCAGGCTCTGTAAAAAAAAGTTGTCACCACCACCAATGCCATCACTATCATCAAAGATAGACACACAGTGCACCTTTGCAAACATGTGTCTGTCATGCAGCCTGCACGGAGCCCCGCACAACCTAGGGGGCTCAGGAGTGGTACGGGAATAGGGTCAGCTCCATTTCCAAAGGGAAGAATGGGGCTTACAGATGAGTTTTGAGGTGGTGGCTGGACCAGTAGAAGGCAGGGCTCAGCCTGGAGGTCTACCACACAAACCAGCGCTGCCCCAGGACTGACCCAGGGTGGGCAATGTCCTTAACGTTCCCTGCAAGGTATGCCTGTGGGTTTTGCAGATGCTACTGTACTGAGACTCAAGACCACTCTTGATGGACAGGCATTATTATGCTCACTTCGCAGATTAAGAAGCCAGGGCCACGGGCAGTTAGCCCCAAGTCTGAGAGGGAGAGGCAGCCCACCCTGGGCTCCTCCTACGATTCCCAGGTCCATGCTGGCTTCACCAACCCAGCTAACCACAGTGCTACATTCTCAGTTAGGGGGAAGCATGACAACTAGTACAGGGACACCTCCCTGACCTGGAGATGGGAGGCCAGCAGGGGCCATCTCAGGCCTCACCACTTTGCAGAGCCAACAGGAAGAGATGTACCTTGTAAGTGACACTACATTACCAGCCCAGCAGGAGGTAGAAACCCACCAACCCCGGCCCCACAACAACAGCCCAGCCAATGAAAGACTGTCACAATTCAACCAATGAGAAGCCTCTACACTTGAAACTCCCAGTTTCCTCCAATGGACTCTTTGTTCATAGGAAGCCCCCTTGATCCCCCTTCCTCTATAAGACTGCTACTCTCTTTGTTATCCTTGTGGTTTACCAGGGTCTGCATCCCCGGAATTGCAATTCTTTGCTGTTCCTGAATAAACCCATTTTTTCTGTTAAAATAACTGACAAGTTGTCCTCTTAAGGCTAATAGAAGCTTTTGTGAATGATTGAGCTCTAGCTTTTATTAATCTGCCTTGTCTCTGAGGGCTCACTTTAGAGCTTATTTCACACAACAATTTTTCCCAGAGGGTGGGTGTTCGGTTTAAACTGTACCCCTACAAAACTCTTATGCTGAAGTCCTAACCTTCAGTACTTCAGAATGAGACTATTTGGAAATAGGATCATTACAGCTATAATTAGTTAAGATGAGTCATTAGGGTGGGCCCTTATTCACTTGACTAGTGTCCTTATGAAAAAGGGAAAATTTGGACACAGACATACACACAGGGGGAAGGCCATGTGAAGATGAACGCAGAGATCCTTCATCATGTGACATGTCCACAAACCAAGAAACACCAAAGACTGCTGGCAAAATACCAGAAGCTAGGAGACGAGTGGAACAGATTCTCCCTTGCAGCTTTAGGGAGGAAGCAACCCTGCTGACACAGAGACTTCAGACCCCTTGCCTCCAGAAGTATGAGACAGGGAGTATTGCTGTTTAAGCAGCTTAGCATGTGGACCTTCATTTCAGCAGTCCTGGGAAGCTAACACAGCAGGTGAGCTGAGAGGAAAGAGGGCAGCAGCTGGATTCGCCCATGTACATCAGGTAGACAGCAGTGGGAGAGGTGGCAGTGAGCACCCCAGCAATGGACTGTGCACATGGCTTCCTTACACGTCCCCGCCAGAGGAAACACCCAGATGAGGCAGTGTCAGTACAAACTGGTCAAGCAGAGAGACAGCCAGCAAACCCACAATGAGCTCCAAAAGCGTGGCCAGTAACAAGATTCACAAGCCCACATCCTACAGAAAGCCAAAACCTGGTGGGAGGGATGCATGCCCAGATGAATGGAAAACAAAAGCAAGACAGTCAGGAGCCATGACAAGGCAATGTTCTCAGCCACATAGGTTCCAGAGGATGTTAGCCCATGCTCACTTGGATTTACAGGAGGACTAATCGCTGCCACTTACTGGGCACCTACTGTGAGCTCGGCATTGCACAAAGTGTTTTCCATGTCTTAGTAAATGAATACAATCCTAACAGCCACCCCAAAACACAGCCTACTCATACTAATAAATAGTAACAACAGCAATAGCTAAGCTACCATTTCTTAAGAACTTACTGCATATGGATCACTGTGTAAAGTGCTTTACATACCACAACCTATATGGCATTTAAGAACCTGTCAGAGGTCACACCACCACAGAGAGCAGAGCTAGACAGCAAAATCAGCCCTTTGAACTCTAGAGCTCTTGCTCCTGTAGCACAGTGACTGGAAGTACAGACTCAGGGCTCGGAGTCCCTGAGTTCAAATCCTGGGTTCACCACTTTAGCTGGGGAAGTTTGGGCAAATAACTTGTCAAATGCCTTAGTTTCTTTATCTATAAAACAGTAATAACTGCCTCCTTCATAGGATTGCTGAAGAAAAAGGAGATTAAAAACACGTAAAGTGAAATTCCAACTTCTGGTCCAGCATGTTGAGGCCTGGGTCTCCAACCCATCCCAGCAACAAATAAAAAGTTGAACAAACTGAAAAAGCAAAAACTCTTCTGATCCATGAGAGACATGAGGTCACAGGGCAAACCATTGTCCCCAAAACTGGAGAGACAGACAGGTGAATACAGAGAATGACAAGTTACTGGAGCAAAAACCCATGAGCGGAAACCTCCTGAGAACCAGGACTGAGACAGGGAAACCAGAACTGTAACTGACAAATTACTGGAAGCCCATTGTGGACAATTTGAGGATACAAATTCCATGGGGACCCAAACTTTTTGACTTTTACCTCCAGAGCTTGACCCAGTTCTCACAGTGAATATCAGAGAAAAATGGTCTTGTGCCTCTGGCAGATAGAGGGAAAAAGGAAATACACCAGAGCAGTCTGTTTTTCTTAACAAGGCCTACCCTCAGAGGAAACTAGTTAACCAGAGCCTAACCTACTGGGGTGTTAACAGAGCCAAAGCTACCTGGGAGAAAGGAAATACCCACACCCAGGCCTCTTTAACCATCTAAAAGGGGAGGAAAAAAGTAAGAGGAGAGTGGAATGAAATATTTAAAGTGTTGAAATAAAGAAACACTAGCCTAGAATTCTGTACAGTGCAAAATCATCCTTCAAAAGTGAAGTAGAAATAGACTTTCTCAGACAAAAATTGAGGGAATTTGTTACCAACAGACACCTTCTTTACAAGAAATGCTAGAACAAGTTTTTGAGAGAGAAGAAAAATGATAGTCAGGAACAATCTACAAAAACAAAGAAGTGAAGGAATAAGTGAAAGTAAAATAAAACTTTATTTTTTGTAATCTTAATCTAACAGAAAGTTTGTTCAAGATAATAAGAGCAACAATGTGCTCAATAACACATGCTTATATATAAATGTATACTTACATATAAGTAAAATTAATGGCAGCAATAATACAGGGGCTATGAAGAAATAATTAGGATTTTTTAAAAATTATAAGGTACTCACACTTCCATCAATCAGAAGAGTGAAAGTGGACTGTTAAAAAATGGACTTGACAATCCTGAGAAAGAAGAATAAAGTAGGGGGGATCTTACTTCCCAACTTCAAGCTCTATTATAAAGCCATAGTAATCAAGACAATTTGGTACTGGCACAGGAACAGAGCCACAGACCAATGGAACAGACTAGAGACTCCAGACATTAACCCAGACATATATGGTCAATTAATATTTGATAAAGGAGCCATGGACATACAATGGCGAAATGACAGTCTCTTCAACAGGTGGTGCTGGCAAAACTGGACAGCTACATGCAGGAGAATGAAACTGGACCATTGTCTAACCCCATATACAAAAGTAAACTCAAAATGGATCAAAGACCTGAATGTAAGTCATGAAACCATTAAACTTTTGGAAAAAAACATAGGCAAAAACCTCTTAGACAAAAACATGAGTGACCTCTTCTTGAACATATCTCCCCGGGCAAGGAAAACAACATCAAAATGAATAAGTGGGACTATATTAAGCTGAAAAGCTTCTGTACAGCAAAAGACACCACCAATAGAACAAAAAGGAACCCTACAGTATGGGAGAATATATTTGAAAATGGCAGATCCAATAAACGCTTAACATCCAGGATATATAAAGAGCTCACATGCCTCAACAAACAAAAAACAAATAACCCAATTAAAAAATGGGCAGAGGAACTGAACAGACAGTTCTCCAAAAAAGAAATACAGATGGCCAACAGATACATGAAAAGATGCTCCACATCGCTAATTATCAGAGAAATGCAAATTAAAACTACAATGAGGTATCACCTCACACCAGTAAGGATGGCTGCCATCCAAAAGACAAACAACAACAAATGTTGGCGAGGCTGTGGAGAAAGGGGAACCCTTCTACACTGCTGGTGGGAATGTAAATTAGTTCAACCATTGTGGAAAGCAGTATGGAGGTACATCAAAATGCTCAAAACAGACTTACCATTTGACCCAGGAATTGCACTCCTAGGAATTTACCCTAAGAATGCAGCAATCAAGTTTGAGAAAGATCAATGCACCCCTATGTTTATCGCAGCACTATTTACAATAGCCAAGAAATGGAAACAACCTAAATGTCCATTCGTAGATGAATGGATAAAGAAGAAGTGGTACATATACACAATGGAATACTACTCAGCCATAAGAAAAGGGCAAATCCTACCATTTGCAGCAACATGGATAGAGCTGAAGGGTATTACGCTCAGTGAAACAAGCCAAGCGGAGAAAGAGAAATACCAAATGATTTCACTCATCTGTGGAGTATAAGAACAAAGGAAAAACTGAAGGAACAAAATAGCAGCAGAATCACAGAACTCAAGAATGGACTAACAGGTACCAAAGGGAAAGGGACTGGGGAGGATGGGTGGGTAGGGAGGGATAAGAGGGGGGAGAAAAAGGAGGGTATTAAGATTAGCATGCATGGGGGGGTGGGAGAAAGGGGAGGGCTGTACAACACAGAGAAGACAAGTAGTGATTCTATAACATTTTGCTACGCTGATGGACAGTGACTGTAAAGGGGTATATAAGGGGGACCTGGTATAGGGGAGAGCCTAGTAAACATAATATTCATCATGTAAGTGTAGATTAATGATAAAAAAAAAAAAAGCAGCAGTTCCTGCGTGGTGACCTCCAATGAGTTCTACACAATGATATAAAGGGCATATAAAAGTGTAGGCAAAGGGTCTGTTTGTGTTTATACAGAGGATCAAAGCCTAATTTGGCTACCCAGAAAATGAACTAAGATACTATATGAAAAAGAACTTCCAACATCAGCACTCTCTGGAAGATTCATGCCAGAAGATGATCATCAAAAAACCCCAACAAAGATCCACGCACTGCTACAGCTGTAGATGCACTCATCCCACCAGCTCCTGGACTTGCCATGGGAATGAGGAAGGAGATATCTAAGCTGGCCTGTGCATACAGTAAAACAACAAATTTGACTGGATCTATACTGTTGGAACTCAACCAAGAATTAGGAGAAGTGCAAATTGTAGCGCTCCAAAATCTTACAACTACAGACTATTTACTGTTAAAAGAATATAAGGGATGTGAACATTCACCAGGAATGGGTTGTTTTAATTTGTCTGATTTCTCTCAGACTGTTCAAGTTCAGTTGGACAATATCCACCATATCATAGATAAGTTTTCACAAATGCCTAAGGTGCCTAACTGGTTTTCTTGGTTTCACTGGAGATGGCTGGTAATTACAGGTATGCTTTGGTTACGTAACTGTACTCCTATTATGTTAATGTGTGTGCGCAATTTAATTAGTAGTTTAAAACCTATCCATGCTGAAGTTACTCTACAAGAAGATAATCAATCTTCCCATGTTTTCTTCCTGCTACTTCTACAGCTTTTCTTCTTCCTTCCTAATTACAACCCTTAAATAGAATTCATGCCACATATCGAATTCACCGAATATCATAATTCTTCCAAGTGGTAAAGATACCTCAAGACAAATGCTGGGCATAGAAGCCACAGGGCATAAATATGCAAAGAAGTAAAAAGCTAACCTTTTCAAACAATAAGGCTTCTCTCTCACTTACCAACTTTACATTTCCCTGTATGGCCCCCGAAGATGACTGGTTAGCCAGAGACGGGTAAGATTCCTCAAGGGAGGAACAACCTAAGACAGGCACAGTCGCAGGGGGGTCATCAGGTGAGAAATTGGGGATCAACAGAGGTGAGGCTTAGAACCTCACCCCCCCCCCATTCTGAGAGAAATCTTCTGCATACGTGGATGTTTTATTGCCCTTGTCTAGCTCGGATTAACACATAGTCTACAGGCACACACCTGATCATCTACATTTGCTCTCTTATAACACTAAACTATGTTTTCTACCTTTATCTTGTATCTACCTACCACTTGAGCATTTTATTAAAAATAATAATAATAAAGAGAGAAATGTGGTATCCACATATAAATCAAGTATAAAAATCAAATGAATATTCATATTTGAACTGACTGTTTATAGTTCATAATGCATGAGCAAAACTGAAAGCTTCTGTGATGAATGCCCTTGTAATGTTCACCATGTAACTTATTCACTATGTAAGAATTTGTACTCCATGTAAGAACTTGTTCGTTATGATTCAGAAGATTGGAGACTGACGAAAATTAGGCTTGGGGTGGATTAATGATTGTGCATTGAGCATTGACCCCCCATACAGAATTTTATTGTTAACAACCATTTGATCAATAAATATGAGAGATGTCCTCACACACACACACACACAAAATATATATATATATATATATATACACACTTCAAATTGTAAAATAAATAAGTAACCGGGATGTAATGTATAGCATAAGGAATATAGTCAAAATATTGTAACAACTTGGTATGGTGATAGCTGGTACCTAGAATTATCATGTATATAAATGTTGAATCACTGTGTTGTACACCTGAAACTAATGTAATAATGTAATACTGTGTCAACTACCCTTCAATAAAAAATAATTATCTAAAAAAAAAAAAAAAAAATAGGACTTGGATTAGTTGTAAATGTATATTGCAAATTCTAGGGTAGCCAGTAAAAAAAAGTTAAACAGTAAGTGCAAGTGCCAACTTTACATTTCCCTGTATGGCCCTGGAAGATGACTGGTTAGCCAGAGACGGGTAAGATTCCTCAAGGGAGGAACAACCTAAGACAGGCACAGTCGCAGGGGGGCCATCAGGTGAGAAATTGGGGATCAACAGAGGTGAGGCTTAGAACCTCACCCCCCTGTTCTGAGAGAAATATTCTGCATACGTGGATGTTTTATTGTCCTTGTCTAGCTTGGATCAACACATAGTCTACAGGCACACACCCGATCATCTACATTTGCTCTCTTACAACACTAAACTGTTTTCTACCTTTATCTTGCATCTACCTACCACTTCAGCATTTTATTTAAAAAAAAAATAATAATAATAATAAGGGAGAAATGTGGGATTCACATATAAATCAAGTATAAAAATCAAACGAATATTCATATTTGACCTGATTGTTTATAGTTCATAATGCATGAGCAAAACCGTAAGTTTCTGTGATGGCTGCCCCTGCACTGTTCACCATGTAAGAACTTATTCACTGTGTAAGAACCTGTTCACCATGTAAGAACTTGTTCGTTATGCTTCAGAAGATTGGAGACTGATGAGAATTAGGCTTGGGGTGGATTAATGATTGTGCATTGAGCACTGAGTCCCCTATACAGAATTTTATTGTTGTTAACAACCATTTGATGAATAAATATGAGAGACGCCCTCTCAAAAAAAAAAAAAAAGTAAATGTAAGTGATATACTAAGAAAGGAAAAAAAATGGAATCATATAAAATACTCAATTATAACTACAAAAGGCAGGAAAAGAATGGATAATAAAAGGGACAAAAGATAAGGACAACAAATAGAAAATAGTAACAAATATGATAAATACTAATCCAACTATATCAATAATCATTTTGAATGTCAATGATCTAAATGCACCAATTAAAAGACAGAAATTGTCAGAGTAGATCAAGAAACAATATTCATCCATACATTGGCTGCCGGAAACCCACTTTAAATCTGAAGACACATATAGATTAAAAGAAAATAGAGAAAGGTACACCATGCTAACACTAATCAACAGCAAGCAGAAGTAGCTTTATTTGTTGCAGACAGACCAAACTTGTAAACAAGCACAGTTATCAATGATAAAAAGGGGAATTAAATAATGACGAAGTGGTCATTTCTCTAAGAAGACATAATAACCCTTAACATATCCGTGTCTAACAACAAAGAGTCAAAATACATGAACAAAAGCTGACAGAACTTCAGGAGAAATAGATGAATGCATTATTGTAACTGGAGACTTCAACATTCCTCTATCAAAAATGGACTGATTCAGCAGACAGAAAATCAGTAAGGACAAAGTTCAGTTCAACCACACCATCAAACAACTGGATTTAATTGACATCTATAAACTACATCATCCAACAGCAGAACACACATTCTCAAGAAAAAATTTTTAAATATTTTGAACTAAATAAAAATGAAACTACAACTTATCAAAACCTGTGGGATACAAGGAAAGCTGTGCTTACAGAGAAATCTATAGCACTGAATGTATAAATTCATTCATTCATGTATATTAGAGAAGATCTAAAGTCAATCATCTAAGGTCCACCTTAGGATTGTAGAAAAAGAAGAGTAATTTCAGACTAAGCAGAAGAAAAGAAATAAATAAAATTTAGAGCAGAAATCAATACAACTGGAAACAAGAAACAGGGGAAAAACAATAAAACTAAAAGCTGGTTCTTTGAAAAGATCATTGAAATAGTAAGCCTCTAGCCAGACAAAGAAAAAAGAGAGAAGATACAAATTACTAATATCAGAAATCAAAGAGGGAAAATACAGATCCCAAGGACATTAAAAGGACAGTAAAGAAATACTATGAACTACTCTACACACTCTATACCCACAAATTTGATAACCTAGATGAAACAAACCAATTCCTTGAAAGACACAATTTGCCAAAACTTACACATGAATAAATAGACAATCTGAATAGGCCTATTTTATTTATTAAAGAAATTGAATGAATAATTACTAACCTTCCAAAACAAAAGGTACAAGACCCAGATGGGTTCATGAGTGAATTCTACCAAATATTTAAGGAAGAAATTATACCAATCCTCTACAGTCTCTTTTAGAAGATAAAAACTGAAACTCATTCTATGAGGCCAACATTACCTCAATATGAAAAACAAACAAAGAGATTATAAGAAAAGAAAATTATAGGCCAATATCTTTCATGAACACAGATACAAAAATCCTCAACAAAATATCAGCATATCAACCCAATAATGTATACAAAGAGCTATACAACCCCAACCAAGTGGGATGTATCCCACATATGCAAGGCTGATTCAACATTCTAAAATCAACTAATGTAAATCTATCAGATCAATAGGCTAAGAAATAAAAATTACATGATTATCAACAGAAGCAGAAAAAGGATCTGATAAAATACACCAATTCATGACAAACAATGTTAGTAAACTAGGAATAGAAAGGAACTTCCTTAATTTGATGAAGAATATTTACAAAAAGCCTACAGCTAACATCATAGTTAATGGCAAGAAACTAGAAGTTGCCTACTAAGATTAGAAACAAGGCAGGATGTCTCCTCCCAATACTTCATTTTGACAGTGTACTGGGATTCCAGCTAATACAGTAAGACAAGAAAAGGAAATAACAGATACAATTATTAGAAAAGAGGAATGTAAATGTCTTTGTTTACAGATGACATAATTATCTATGTAGAAATTCTGAAAGAACAGAAAAACTCCTGGAACCAGTAAGTGATTATATCAAGGTTACAGGTTATAAGGTTAATAAACAAAAGCCAATTGCTTTCCTATATACCAGCAATGAATAAGTAGAATTTGAAATGAAAAACACAGTACCATTTACATTAGCATCCCACAAAATGAAATGCTTAAGTATAAATCTAACAAAATATGTACAAGCTCTATATAAGGAAAACTATGAAACTCTGATGAAAGGAATCAGTGAACTAAATAAGTGGAGAGCTATTCCATGTTCATGAATAGGAAGATGCAATATTGTCAAGACATCAGTTCTTCACAACTTGATCTGTGGGTTCAATGCAATCCCAACCAAAATCCCAGCAAGTTATTTTGTGGATACTGACAAACTGTAAAGTTTATGTAGAGAGGCCAAAGATCCAGAATAGTCAACATAATATTGGAGAAGAGCAGAGTTGGAAGACAGACACTACTTAACTTCAAGAATTACCATAAAGCTTCAATGATGAAGATAGTGTGGTATTGGTGAAAAAATAACAAATAGACTGAGGAAACAGAATACAGTCCAGAAATAGATCCACTTAAATAGAACAAAGTGATTTTTGACACAGGAGCAAGTGCTGTTCAATGGAGTAAAAATAATTTTCTCAAAAAATGATGCTGCAACACATGGAAAGCCAAATGAAAAAAAACATAAAACAAATTTAGATACAGACCTTACACCTTTCAAGTATTAACTAATAATGGGTCACAGACTACATGTAAACTGAGAAACTATAAAAGCCCTACAACACAAAGGAGAAAACCTAGATGACCTTGAATATGGTAATGCTTTTCAGATATAACAAGAAAGGCATCATCCATGAAAAAAGAATAAGCTAGATTTCATTAAAATGTAAATTTTCTATTCTGCAAAAGACATTGTCAAGAGAATGAAGAAATAAGTGACAGACTGAGAAGATATTTGCAAAAGACGTATCTAATAAAGGACTATTATCCAAAATAAACCAAGAACTCTTGAAACTCAACAATAAGACAATGAACAATTCAATTACAAAATAAGCCAAATACTGGAACAGACAGCTCACCAAAGAGGACATACAAATGGCAAGTAAGCATATGAAAAGATGTTCCACATCATATGTCTTCAGGGAAATACAAATTAAAATGAGATACTGACCACCAAGAGGATTAAAGATGGCAGTGTGAGAGGTGAGACAGAGGCTTCCTCTTAAAACCACATATAATACGAAAATATAATTAATACAACTAATCCTGAGAGAGCAACAGGAAAGAGGACTGTGCCAGACTGCATACACCTGTAGAAAAGAGCAGACCTCGTGGAACAGGGTAACGTATCAAAGCTGTGGCCCAGTGGGACCCAAGCCCTTCCCTCACCCCAGCTCACTGGCACAAGGAAGAGAAACTGAGCAGGGAGGGAGTGGAGGCCTGGGACTGCTGAACACCTAGCTCTGGAGATCTGCTATGGGAGCACAAACCTACATTTCATGGTGCTTTCATGATATTCTCATGATTATGGGGTTGGAAAGCTAGGGCAGGCAGAATTCCTGGAGAGGCTGAGATCCAAGCCACTTGTGGAAAGCAGGGATGCATATCTGGCTGCTCTGGAACAAAAGCTTATACCTGTGGGCTCAGCCCACCGGTTCAGGCAGTGGAGGCAGGCACAGCAGCCAGGAAGCAGGAAACAGCTCTTTGCTACCCCGAGGCACCAATACCACTCCCCCGCAACCCCGATATTGCTTCAGGGGCTGAACAGCGCCAGAGAGTAGAGGGCGCAATATGCAAATATGAAATGCCAAAGGAACCTGGTCCAGAGTAAAATTAATATAACTCCTGAGAAAGATGACATGGACTTCATGACTCTTCCTGAAAGGGAGTTCAAAATAAAACTCATTAACATGCTAATGGAGGTACAGAAAGATATTCAAGAACTCAGGAATGAATTCCGGTTGGAGATCCAATTGTTGAAGAGGAAAAGGGAGGGTATGAAAAGCAAATTAGATATGGTGGAAGAGACGATAAATGAAATAGAAACTAGAGAAGAGGAATACAAAGAAGCTGAGGCACAGAAAAGAAAGAGGATCTCTAAGAATGAAAGTATATTGAGAGAACTGTGTGACCAAGCCAAATGGAACAATATTCGTATTATAGGGACACCAGAAGAAGAAGATAGAGAGAGAGGGATAGAAAGTGTCTTTGAGGAGATAATTGCTGAAAACTTCCCCAATCTGGGGAAGGACATAGTCTGTCAGGCCATGGAGGTGCACAAATCTCCCAACACAAGGGACCCAAGGAAGACAACACCAAGACATATAGTAATTAAAATGGCAAAGATCAAGGATAAGGACAGACTATTAAAAGCAGCAAGAGAGAAAAATAAGATCACATATAAAGGAAAGCGGGTCAGGCTAACATCAGACTTCTTGGCAGAAACCTTACAGGCCAGAAGGGAGTGGCATGATGTATTTAAAGCAATGAAGTAGAAGGGCCTGGAACCAAGATTACTTCATATGGCAAGATTATCATTTAAATTTGAAGAAGGGATTAAACAATTTCCAGCTAAGCAAAAGGTGAGAGAATTTACCTCCCACAAACCATCTCTACAGTCTATTTTGGAGGGACTGTTATAGATGGAAGTGTTCCTAAGTTTTAATAGCTGTCACCAGAGGTAATAAAACCACAGTAAAGAAAGTAGAAAAGCTAATTACTAAGCAAATGCAAAATTAAATTAACTATCCCCAAAGTCAATCAAAGGATAGACAAAGAGTACAGAATATGACACCTAATATATAAAGAATGGAGGAGGAAGAAAAAGGTAGAGGGGAGGAAAAGGAAAGAACCTTTAGATTGTGTTTGTAATAGCATATTAAGTGAGTTAAGTTAGACTCTTAGATAGTAAGGAAGTTAACCTTGAACCTTTGGTAAGCATGAATCTAAAGTCTGCAATCGCAATAAGTACATACCTATCAATAATCACCCTAAATGTAAATGGATTGAATGCACCAATCAAAAGACATAGAGTCACTGAATGGATAAAAAAAAAAACCCCATCTCTACAAGAGACTCACTTTAAACCCAAAGACATACACAGACTAAAAGTCAAGGGATAGAAAAAGATATTCCATTCAACTAAAGGGATAAAAAAGCAGGAGTTGCAGTACTTGTATCAGACAAAATAGATTTCAAAACAAAGAAAGTCACAAGAGACAAAGAAGGACATTACATAATTATAAAGGGGTCAGTCCAACAAGAAGATATAACCGTTACAAATATCTATGCACCCAACACAGGAGCACTTACATATGTGAAACAAATACTAACAGAATTAAAAGGTGAACACATTAGAACAGATGGACCTAACAGACATCTACAGAATTCTACACCCAAAAGCAGGAGAATACACATTCTTCTCAAGTGCACGTGGAACATTTTCAAGAATAGATCTTATACTAGGCCACAAAAAGAGCCTCAGTGAATTCAAAAAGATTGAAATTGTACCAACCAGTTTCTCAGACCATAAGGGTATATACTAGAAATAAATTATGCAAAGAAAACAAAAAACACCACAAACACATGGAGGCTTCACAACATGCTCCTAAATAACCAATGGACCAGTGACCAAATAAGAACAGTGATCAAGCAATATATGGAGACAAATGACAACAATAATTCAACACTGCAAAAATCTGTGGGATACAGCAAAGGCCATGCTAAGAGGGAAGTATACTGCAATACAGGCCTACCTCAGGAAAGAAGAACAATCCCATATGAACAGTCTAAACTCACAATTAACAAAACTAGAAAAAGAAGAACAACTGAGGCCCAAAATCAGTAGGAGGGACATAATAAAGATTAGAGCAGAAATAAATAAAATTGAGATGAATAAAACAATAGAAAGAATCAATGAAAGCAAGAGCTGGATCTTCAAGAAAATAAACAGCATATATAAACCCTTAGCCAGACCTATCAAGAAAAATGAGAGTCTACACATATAAACAGAATCAGAAATGAGAAGGGAAAAATCACTATGGACACCACAGAAATACAAGGAATTATTAGGGAATTGTCTGAAAAATTATATGGTAACAAACTGGATAATCTAGAAGAAATGGACAACTTTCTAGAAAAATTCAACCTTCCAAGGCTGACCCAGAAAGAAATAGAGAATCAGAACAGACCAATTACCAGCAAGGAAATTGAACTGGTAATCAAAAAACTACCTAAGAACAAAATCCCTGCACCAGATGGCTTGACCACTGAACTTATCAAACATTTAGTGAAGACCTAATACCCATTCCCCTTAAAGTTTTCCAAAAAGTAGAAGAACAGGGAATACTTCCAAATTCATTCTATGAGGCCAGCACCACTCTAATACCAAAACCAGGCAAAGACACCACAAAAAAAGATAATTACAGACCAATATCCCTGATGAACATAGATGCAAAAATACTCAACAAAATATTAGCAAACTGAATTCAAAAATGTATCAAAAAGATTGTGCACCTTGATAAAGTAGGATTTATTCCAGGGATGCAAGGATGGTACTATATTCAAAAATCCATAAACATCATCCACCACATCAACAAAAAGGACAAAAACCACATGATCATATCCACAGATGCCAAAAAAGCATTTGACAAAATTCTACATCTATTCATGATAAAAACTGTCAACAAAATGTGTATACAGGGCAAGTACCTCAACATAATGACGACAATATATGACAAACCCACAGACAACATCACACTAACAGAAAGCCTTTTCTTTAAGATCGGGAACAAGACAAGGATGCCAAAAATACAAGACCAATAAATGTAAACACATCCCGTGCTCATGGATGCCAACTCTCTCCACTTTTATTCAACATAGTTCTGGAGGTCCTATCCACAGCAATTACACAACACAAAGAAAAAAAGGTCATCCAGATTGGTAAGGAAGAAGTTAAACTGTCACTGTTTGCAGATGACATGATATTGTACATAAAAAACCCTAAAGAATCCACTCTAAAACTATTAGAGGTAATACCTGAATTCAGCAAAGTTGCAGGATACAAAATTAATACACAGAAATCTGTCGCATTCCTATACACTAATGATGAACTAGCAGAAACAGAAATCAGAAAAACGATTCCATTCACAATTGCATCAAAAAGAATAAAATACCTAGGAATAAACTTAGCCAAGTAAATGAAAGACCTATACTTTGAAAAATACAAGACCAATAAATGTAAACACATCCCGTGCTCATGGTTAGAAAGAATTAATATTGTTAAAATGGCCATCCTGCCTAAAGCAATCTACAGATTCAATGCAATTCCTATCAAAATACCAACAGCATTCTCCAATGAATCATTCTAAAATTCATATGGAACCACAAAAGACCCCAAATAACCAAAGCATTCCTGAGAAGGAAGAATAAAGCTTGGGAGATTATGCTCCCCAACTTCAAGCTCTACTATAAAGCCACAGTAATCAAGACAATTTAGTACTGGCACAAGAACAGAACAATAGACCAATGGAACAGACTAGAGAGCCCTGATATAAACCCAACCATATATGGTCAATTAATATATGATAAAGGAGCCACGGATATACAATGGGGAAATGACAGCCTCTTCAACAGCTGGTGTTGGCAAAACTGGACAGCTACATCCAAGAGAATGAAACTGGATTATTGTTTAACCTCATACACAAAAGTAAACTTGAAATGGATCAAAGACCTGAAATCTATGTAAGTCATGAATCCATAAACTCTTAGAAAAAAACATAGGCAAAAATCTCCTGAATATAAGGATGAGCAACACCTTCCTGAACGCATCTCCTCGAGCAAAGGAAACAAAAGCAGAAATGAACTCATGGGACTACATCAAACTAAAAAGTTTCTGTACAGCAAAGGATACCATCAACAGAACAAGAAGGCCTCCTACAGTATGGGAGAATATATTTGTAAATGACATATCTGACAAGGGGTTAACCTCCAAAATATACAAAGAACTTACATGCCTCAACACCCAAAAAGCAAATAACCCAATTAAAACATGGGCAGAGGATATTAAGAGACAATTCTCCAAAGATGAAATTCAGATGGCCAACAGACACATGAAAAGATGCTCCACATGACTAATCATCAGTGAAATACAAATTAAAGCCACAATGACATGTCACCACACCAGTAAGGATGGCCAGCATCAAAAAGACTAAGAACAAAAATGCTGGCGAGGATGCGGAGAAAGGGGAACCCTCCTACACTGCTGGTGGGAATGTAAGGTAGTTCAACTGTTGTGGAAAGCAATATGGAGGTTCTTCAAAAAACCAAAAATAGAAATACCATTTAATCCGGGAATCCCACTCCTTGGAATGTACCAAAAGAATACAACTTCTCAGATTCAAAAAGACATGCACCCCTATGTTTATTGCAGCACTATTTACAATAGCCAATATATGGGAGTAACCTAAGTGTCCATCAGTAGATGATTGGATAAAGAAGATGTGGTACATATACACAATGGAATCCTATTCAGCCATAAGAAAGAAACAAACTCTACCATTTGCAACAACATGGATGGAGCTGGAGGACATTATGCTCATTGAAATAAGCCAGGTGGAGAAAGACAAGTGCCAAATGATTTCCCTCATTTGTGGAGTATAACAACAAAGCAAAACTGAAGGAACAGAACAGTAGCAGACTCACAGACTCCAAGAAGGGACTAGTGGTTACCAAAGGGGAGGGTTGGGGTACGGTCTGTGGGAAGGGAGGGAGAAGGGGATTGGGGGATATTATCTTCAGTACACATGGTGTAGGGGGTGTCACAGAGAAGACAGTGTAGCACAGAGAAGGCAAACAGCGAATCTGTGGCATCTTACTACACTGATGGACAGTGACTGCAATGGGATATGTGGGGACTTGATAATATGGGTGAATACAGTAACCATATTGTTTTTCATGTAAAACATTTGTAAGAGTGTGTATCAATAATACCTTAAAAAAAAAAATCTCAGGGCACATTGACGCTCCCCTGTTGACCAAGCGGCCCAGGGCTATAACCAAGAGGCTGAGTATGAGCATCAGAGGCAAGAAAATAGCTGGGCTGGGCTGGACTAAAGAGTCCCTCTGATACACACAATACGCAAGGAAAGTGAGTGTGGTAAAAAATAGGCAGTCCCTGACTATAAAGCTCTTTTATAATCTCCTATTCAAGGTAGTCTTTAACCTGTGTTTCAAAGTCTCTCAATCTAACACAATTTCAAAAATGATAAGCAAAACAGACAATAGTAACAGTCAATAGCATAGAATGCTTACTCCATGACAGGCTCTCTTTTGAGACATTTATGTATATTCTCTCACTTCATCTTCACCCGAGAATGGGTAAACTGAGGCACAGGGCTGTCATAGTGAGGCCAAATGCCTGGTAAATAGAGTAGACCTGGTTAAAACCCCACAGTCTGGTTCCTGGTCTTAACTGCTGTCCCCCAAGGCTGCCCCGAGAACAGCGCCCTCACGTGGGTCTCACTCCCTCACTATCTGAGTCCCTGGCGAGGTCGCAGGATGATTCCTGTCACCTGCTTTCCCTGCCCTAAGACCGTACTGACCTAACAGCATGTTTAAGGAAATAGAAAAAACCATGCCTGCGTGTCCTAGTCAGAGAAAGAGAACCTGTACTAAGAGGGGCCAAGTGACATGCAACAGCTGGGACTCAGTCAACCACATAAGCGCTGTGTTCTTTGTCATAGCATTCCACATCAACCTTCCAGCAGCCCTAAGGAGATCTATATACATATACACAAACACACTTGTGTGTGCACACATAAGTGCACATGTGTTTACAGGTGGCTGCATAATACATGTGTGTATCCATGTATATATGTATGCACAAATGTGTATATAGGCCTCCCTGTATACATGCATGAAATGTGTGTATATATGTGTTGTATGTGTACACAGCAGGTATATTTTTAAATTTATGTTTTATACAGAAGGCTACCAAGTCTCAGAAAGGACAAGTGACTTGCCAACAGCATCACAGAGCCTGTGTGAGTGCTGGAGACAGTATTTGAACTCAAGTTTGAACCCCAAAGCTTGTGCTCTGACCTACTACTAACCCTAAAACACTCTGCTCCTCCCTTAGCGGCAAACTGGTACAGGGTCAGTGACCTTTATGCCAGAAGACAGTGGCAGCATATCAAGTGTGTGAGGCCTCATTCTGCGCCACCTGTGGCATACAAAGGAGTTAATTGAAAACAGAACCACACCGGGGCCAGGTGGGCCTCCTCTATAACTTTAAGAAATCTCAAATCACTCAGTTGTCGGCCTCTTGAGTTGGATTAGAATTTGCAAAAATAAACATTCATTCATTGTGTCATATGATGTTGCACCAAAGAATTAAACAAATTTTACCATCACAAATATTAAAAGCACCTTGAATTAACATATAGCTTTAAAAAAAAAGTGCTTCACTATCTCCCACAGTTCACAAAGAATAGCACAACAATGTGACAACAGTGGCCATTAACATTTACTGTGCACTCACTATGAACCCAACACTGTGCTTAACAGTTCACAGACATTATCTGATGTAACCTCTGATTATTATTATTCCTGTTATTAATACTTACTTAAAATGTCATTTAAGAAATCCATGCTTTATTTCTACTCTGTAGATCTTCTAGACTTTCTCTGATGCTGAAAAATTTGTGTAGAAAGCAAATTTGTTCAACCTAATCGTTTTTCCACGTAGCTGAGACTCTCCAGGTGAAAGGAGTGAGGCCTTCATGAGGACCTCCTGGCTTTGAGGGCGGGACACTCACCCCTGGTTTACACGCGGCAGAGGCACCTCCATGTGCATAAAGCGGGAAAGCAGTGGGCACCCAGGCAGGGCTGGCACCGGGCTACTCACCAGCTCAGTGTGGACTTTCAGATGTGCCTGCAGTTTGTATTTGTCTGGAGTCGAGTAGTCGCAGCCATCAGTGGGGCACTTCAGCAAGATGTTACTGTGTTTCTGGATCACATGGCGCTTAAGGCAGTTTTTGGTGATGGAGGAATAGTGACACTGTGAGCAGTAATACAGATGTTCCCGGGTGTGCGTGCGGACATGCATGTCAAAATGCACTTGGTACCAAAAAAGCTTGCCTAAAAAAGTATTTTCACATGAGAACAAGGAAGTTCCTTTTATACTGAATTAGATCTTTTTAAAATTACTATTACATTTCAACTACTAGATTTGTCTCCCTCCTGTGCTTGCCTGGGTCACCCTCACACTTTCTACCACACTCTGTCTGGAAATTACTTTTCAAAAGTGGGAGGCTGCTACCAGTTTTGCATGATGTCGGAGCTAGGAGGAAACAAATGTTTACTGAGGACCAAATACTACCAGGCACGTGCATAAACTGGTCACTAAACTCTCCTGATACCTGGGACACCAGGCCCTGAGCTGAACCCCTACCTGCTGCACTGCCAGTTCTCCCAAAGCTCAGATGCCATGCCTGCCCACGAGCTGGATGGGTTCCAGGCAGGGCCCCCTACAAAGAGCTGCAGCCACTTTCAAAGGCTCTTTCTGCTCATCTAGAGCATGGCCACAACTTAAAGGTCTTTAAACTTGGCATGTGCCAGAAGAAAGACTGCTCTCAGTTACAGTTCTGGCAGACGCAGTGGGATAAGCCACTGCACGCACCCTGACCACACCCATGTGGCTAGCTGTCCTGCCATCCTGGCTGTCTTCACAAAGTCTTCAAGTTCTAAACGGCAGCCTGGGTGGCCACCCCTTACCATCTACAATGAAGAGCTTGTTTAGAAGCTGTTCTTTGCCAAGAGATGTGAACTTAAACAAGCACAAGGGGACGCAAGGCAACGTGGGGGTGACGGGACTGCTGGGAATGCACCGGGTCAGGCGCACAGCACTGCCCTCCTTACCACAGTATTCACACTCCAGGTCCCCATACACCTTCCGGATCCTCTCGCACAAGCTGGTGTTCATCTGCCTCTTCTGTAAACCATCCAGGATCTTCATGAACGCAGGGATGCCAGCCCAGTGCTCAGACATGGGTGTGCAAGAGTCAGGCTGGTACAGGGCTGTGTCCCTGTCACCAGCCACTGGAGGAAGGCTGGAGGCCTCGGCTGGGTGGGCCCTGAGACACCTGCTGGAATCTGGTCCATCGGATGCAGGGGCGGCCACTCTTAGCCCCTCTCCCAAGAGGCCCTTGGCTCCCTGGGTCCCCAGGTTTGCTTCAGTTCCTCCGGCCTTGGACAGCAGCAGCTGGACTCCACCTCCCTGAGTCTGGGTGGTGCCACTGTGCTGGGTGTCCCCAGTCTTCTCAGGAAGAGCAGGAACCTCAGCAGACGAGGTATCATTTTTCATCAAAAACTCATCTGCCACGCCCTCCTGAGGATGAAGGTCGGAGGAGACCACAGCAGCTTCCAGCTCGCAGGGTGGCAGGGCGGCACTTTGGGCCCTGCGGGTGGCTGAAAGCGCGGGCAGGGCCAGCCCTTCCGCGCGGGCCTCCGGCTCCCTCTGCGCCTCCTCGGGCTGAGCGGCTCTGGGGCACACCTCCTCCCTGGGTGCATTCACCCCCTGGAACACAAGCTCTTCTTCCGCCAGCTGCAGCTGGCCCCCCAAGGCCTCTTGCTGGATGTCCCCGCCGGGCTCCAGGAGGCAGAAGCTCTGGTTGATGGAGCTGGTGAAGACCAGGGTCTCCTGGGCAGCCCCGTGTACCTCCTTGATGTGGGAGCGCAGCCGGATGGAGCTGACGAACTTCTTAAAGCATATGGCACAGACGTACACAAAGGGGTGCTTCCTGACATGCAGCTCCAGCGCCTGGTACTTGGTGGCCCCGTGACCGCAGAGCTCGCAGGCAAAGGGCCACTTGTCGCCATGGACCAGCATGTGGCGGTCACGGTCCAGCTCGTTCTTGAACTTGCGCTCGCAGATGTGGCAGTCGTACAGCAGCTGCCGCTTGCCCTCCCGCGTCAACAGGCAGAGTGCATCCAGGGCTTCCTTGACCTTCTTGTCCTGCGGGTCATGTGCGTCTCGGATGTGCTTGATGAGGTTCTTGACATCGGAGTACTTCTTCTTGCAGAAACGGCAGTGCTGCTTGATTTTCTTGTGCACCCGCTCCACATGCACCTTGAGGTGGCCTTTGCTCAGGCAGGTGAAAGAGCAGTAGTCGCAGGCAAACTTCTCGCCAGTGTGTTTACGCAGGTGCACATTGAGGTTGGCCTTGATGGCGCTGGCGTAACTGCACTGGGAGCACTTGTATGGCTTCTCGTTGGTGTGGATCCTCAGATGCGCCTGCAGCGAGTGCTTGAATTTGAAGACCTTGTTGCAGTACTCACAAGTGAAGATCTTGAGCTGGGTGGGCCCTAGCCTAGAAAGAGGTGTTAGAAACAGCGCTGTTACAGCCAGAGACTCTACACATTCCCAGGCACCTCTAACTCCTTATGCACCAAACACCAAAGGCTCAAAAGTGAACTAAATGGGACTGAGGATGGATGGATACATTCATTCACCAACAAACAGGCCTGGAGCGTGCCTAGTATGGACCCAGCACGTGCACACATGGAGAGTGGGGCCCTGTGCCTCAGGAGCTCACAGTTGGGGGAGAGAGGACAGGCCAGCACATGGTTGCACAACAGCGTGGTATAAGTGTTAATAGGAATATGTGCAGGGTGAAAAGAGAAAGAGACATCTAACCTGGAGTAAGGTAGTTGGGAAAGCTTGCTGAAGAGGAGATGTCTGAGTTGAGGCTTCAAGAACAAGGAGGAGGGAGGCAAGAGAAGGGAGAGGGAAGAGGGATGTGTCATTCACAATGCACACGATAAACGGCTGTGTTCCAAAGCTGACCTGTATGTATTCTGGGGAATTTTAATGGGCCTGATCATAAAGGAATGAACTCAGTCTGCTCCATAAGACTAGATACAGCCTGCTTGGGTTTGTCCAATAGCTTCAATAACCCAGACTTGCCTATTCATTCAAACAGTTGTCGGCCTTTCCCTTTGCTACAAGTTTCCATACAAGGACGCCCATCAGTGAAAAACCCCTGGCTTTTCTCCATGTCCTCACTTCCTCCCGGGAAAAGTGAACTGGTGGATCTGACTGGGGTAAGCCTTCCCAGGCTGAGCTGCATCTCTCCCTCCTGGTTAGGACACGTCTGCCCATGGACACTGACACGTGTGCTTCAGGAAGCACATAGCAAGGTGGGCAGGGCCTGCAGCAGTCAGGCTGCCCAGCTCTGCAGCACAGTGCTTGGAAGCTCAGCGCTTACTTGCACCGCACTACTTTCTCCCACAACTCCAGCAGTAACAGGGCTGACACTGAATCTCCACCTTCCTCCTCCTTTACCAGCGCTCATTTAGAACTCAGATGGAGAAAACAGGATTGTTGTTTTTGATTTATTAACTTCATATATCATTTATTAATAAGTGATTGTCACTTTGAAGGGGCAAGCTCCCAGATTCCATTTCAGCCAATCGGGACCCGGATCCTACCTCAGCCAATCGGGACCTGGATCCTATTTCACCCAATCGGAGCTTGGTCTCTCTCCTCTCCAGTCAGCAAGGAGCTCACCCACCACCCTTAGACCCTGCCAATTGACCAGAGCCACGACCTATCACCCCACCAACTACCCCTAGATCCAGCCAATCAGCCAGAGCCACGACCATCACCCCACCAACTGCCCTAGAACCACATAAAACCTTTGTAGTATTGAAACTCGCTCTCTTTCTCTGGCATCTTGCCACTGCATTGGTATAGATGAGAGATTGAGCTCGAGCTAGCTCGAATAAAGGCTCTTTGCGTTTGCATCGGTGTTGGCTCCTTGGTGGTCTTCTGGGATTCACGACTTTGGGCACAACATATTAATACTTGACAATGTATTTCAGGCATTATGTTAGATTTTATGTATTTGATAGAAAATAAAAGCATGGTCTGCCTCATGGATCCTTTTTCTTTCAATTTGGCAATATGTATGCTGAATGAGATGAATAATAATAGTAGCTAACCACTGACTTACAATACACCAAACCTTATGCTAAGTATTTATTTCCGACTCCATTATTATGCCCATTTTACGATGACAACACTGAGCATTAGCCCAAGGTCATACAATTAGTAAGTAAGTGAAGCCAGGATGTGAACCCAAGCAGACCATCTGCCTCTAGAGCCTGCATTTTCCTCCTCATCCTCTGTGCTGCCTGAAAACACCACAACCCCCACCACAGTGTGACTGTACGTACAGACAAGGCCCCTGTACGCGGCTTCCACTGCCGGTGGAACACTCATATCTGGTTTCTGAAACCAGTGAGTGACAGTCACCAAAGTACTATAATACACCCCGGGGACAGGAATTGGCAGAGGAGCCAAAGAGGCAGGTAAGGCTCCTTCCTTTCCACAACTGCTTCCTCTGGACGGCATGTCCAGGCAGTCCACAAAGGTTGCAGAAATACTGATAATCACTTAGCACAGTTAACTAGACGCCATTAAGCTGGACCCTGTAACAGCAAAGTCTGTATTTATGGAACTATCCATACAACTATGTTTGATCAACACAGGTTGCCTTGTCTTTAAATTGAAAATATTTAAATAGACTGCAGTCCATAAACACCAGAGGGTACAATTCACATGATGTAATTAAAATATTCAAATGTGAACATTTGTACTATGCCTGCATGCTAAACCCAAGGCTAATTTAAGGAAACTAATTTGGATCTTTCTCAAATGACAAAGAAATCCAGAAGGTGATACATTTTACTGGTATAAAGAACACTGGAGGAAGAAACCCTGGATTCATAATGTTAATTAAATAAACAAATCACAGAATTTTCTCCTCTAATGCAATATCTAAGTGGTCTTAGGAGAATCTTTTGCTCTGATTTTTTTGCATTATTACACAAATACCTGGTAAAGCCTTCAGTGCCCTGTTTCTTGCTAAGGGTAATGAATCTAATGAAGATGCTAAGCAGCCTACATCTGACTCTCAAGCAAAGCCTTACTAACAATGATTGAACCGATGCACAGAGCTGCAATGTCCATATGATTCCTATTAAATTACTGACTCCAAATGTTCCCTATTCAGTGACAGAAGCACTCTCACCCCCTGCATTTTAGAAAGCAATCAAGCAGAGCTTTAAAAGGTCAGACCCCTTGATACAGCTATTTCCCTCCTGGGAACTTACCAGGAAAAAAAAAATACAAAACTCAAGTAAAGGTGCTCACTGCATGGTTTTTCACAACAGCTAAGAGTGGAAAGCTGCCTGAAGGTCCCGATGTAAGGAACTAATCTGCACATTTGTTTTTTTCATGTAATCATTTGGAAAAGTACTGGGGTTGATACAGGCACTGGAGACATAATAGAAACAAAAGAAACATCTTGCTATCTTGGAGTTCATTTTCTAGAGGAAGTGATGGGCCAGCCCAGCAACCATAAAAGATGAGCAGAGTAGCCATACAAATGGGCAGATAAGGACCCCCAGCTCCCTGCTGTGAAGGAAAAGGGCAGGATGCTCTAAAGGCCCAGGTCAGGGCAGACTAATCTGTCTAGGGGGTATGACAGGTCACCCTGGGAACTGGACATCTGAGCAGACAGCTGAAGATGGACAAACCAGAGGGAGGAGAAGCATCCAGGAAGAGGAAGAGGCTCCTGCAAGGAGAGGTCAAGGAAGTAAAAAGGGCCCAATGGCTGGGGCAGATGCTGGGACCCAGAGAACCAGAGGAGCACAGGAGGGAGACCAGGCTGAGAGGAGGGAGACCAGGCTGAGAGGCGGCAGCCATGGACCGCCTTACAGGCCAAGTTCTCCCAACAGCAATGTGAGGCCTTTAAAGGGCACAATCAAATGGGAAATTTACAAAGATCGCATTGGCTGCAATGTGGAGAGTTGAGTAGCTTACAGGATAGCCTCATTATGTTAATAAGGGTCACTACAAAATGGAGTTTGTGAATAATTTAAATAACAAAAGAAAGTTTGTGAATAATTTAAATAACAAAGGAAGGTTTAACATGATTAAGTAATAAAAGGTGCAAAATTGCATATAAAATATAAACTCTATTTTATAAAATACATGGGCTGAAAAAAGGCTAGAAGGAAATGCATTAAAAATATTAACAGTGATTATTTTAGGGTAGTGAGATTATAAATGATGTTTTTTCTTATGGTTTTATGGACTTCCAAAATTTTCTGTACAGTAAGTCTGTATCATATTTGTGTGAGAACCTAATTGATATATTAATATACCTTAAAAATATAGTTTGCATCTATATTTTATAAAGCAAAATCATTATATACAAAGTCTTTTTCATAACTACTTTATAATTTATACTATAAAATATTAATAGAATGCATGGCAATTGGAATACAGCCTAGATCTGTGGATTAAATATTGAGTATACTTACCTATAACTAGATTAGCATTTAGTTGAACCCCTCCTCAACAGATCTGGAAATGCTGTATAGATAATAAGCTAAGGTCTACAAATCAACCTGAGTTGAGACCACAATGATCTTCAATTTAATTTCACTACAGTCTTACCAAAAGAATGAGTATTGTTGTAACCTAATCAATAAATTCAGTTGTTCACATTTGCAAGAAAGAAGACTGGGCTACAAACTAATGAAACATCCCACATGCTCGCTCATATAGTTTAATACAAGCATTAACATGTGCTAGACACTTCCCATACAGTTTATCACTTATTCCCATAACTAAACTAAGTCAGGCTTTATTGGATAATCTACAGCTGGTATAACAGAGGCTTATGTTCTCTTTAAGAACACCTTATTTCCCCTCCTCCAGAAGCAGAGGGAACCCATTGGCTACCTTTATTTCTTTGTCTTTCCTCTCAGCTGCAAAAATGTCTACACAGTTCAGGTGACCACAGTTGCCAACCTACCTCAGCAGGTACACATCACAGCTGGGAGAGACCCTGGGGAGGATGCAGAGAAGGCACACGCTCCTTCAGTGGGGACATCAAGTGACCCAAAGCATTTGGAGGACAGTTTTTAATGTCGATTAAAGTTTTAAGTGCTCATATCCTTTAGACAGCGATGTCAACCCCACAGGAGATGGTAAGGAAGTGTTGAAATCACAGGTACCAAAATCTTGAATAGAGCACTGTCCATCAGGCAAAAACCAGCTATCTAAACCACTGCACATCCACACAATAGAAAACAAGCTTTTAAAAAAATACATGCTAAAAAGGAAAGAGTTTCAAGGTGTGGTAAGTTTAAAAAAATTGATGACAATGCATTTGCTATTTCGTGTTAGAGAAACAGAAAATTAAAGAGCTCTATTTTAGTATCATGAAAAATTATGGTGGCATATGAACCAAACTGTCAATAGCAGTTACCTCTAGACAATGGCCTCTGGGTTACTTTACATTACATGGGCTTTTGGAAATTCCTACAAGATGCTTGCGTTACATTTGAAAAGGGGGAAATAAAGATTTATTTTTCATAATAATATGTGCAGCTATAAAAAACAGCAAATTTACTTAGTAAGGCCTTGTTTACACCTCTTTTTATTAAGTTAAACATATGTTTGTCTTAAATAAAATGCTCCTCCTTCATCAAACCAACTGGCGATCAGTCCCAAAAGCATGTGATTCTGCAACACATTTCACAGAAGCAACTTAGGCTCAGCCACCATACTAGGGCCATAATAGAGGAGTGGATTCCCAGGTTAAATCAGGAAACCTTTGCAAATCGGTTTGCGAACCAAGTCCCAAGAAACTAATGCATTGGTCCTCCACCCTGTGGTGGTCACTGGAGCCTGACCTTGGAGTCACAAAGAACAAACCTTTACCTGCTTGACTTCATGGGTTGTTCATATGGTGTCTGCTGAATGGCATACTCCTGGTACCCTCTCCGAGGTGCCAGGTCAGCCGTGGAGGCCTCTGGGTTGGCAGCTCCTGTCTCCGGGGGCCCGGCCTCCACTGGAACAATCTTGGTAGCACCTGCGATAGAGGCACAATGAGATGTGCATTATAGAGGCACTGTGAGGGCCCTGACCCCCACCCAGCACAGGGCATGCAGCCTGGAGGTATAAGCCTTTACTGTACGATACCCATGCAAGGTATTTGTTGTCCTTCAGTTCACACATTTAACTCACGTGTGTGGGGGTGTGGGGGGGTGTATTTGGGAGGAGGGGCAAATTTTCTAATAATCTATCAAAACATCCTTCTGAGCTATACTTCATTAAAATAACAAAAACATATAGATACATATACATTCACCTGCAAGGTTTTATATAGGACCACATGTGTTAAGCTTCAAGTAAATGTAAAACTGCATCAAGACAGTATGAAGTAGCAGTACAAACTGTGAACAGGGGTTTGGGCTGCTTCGGGTCCAGTCCGAAATGTGACATTTTACCTTACCATTGCTAGGCTAAGTTTCTACCCCATGAAGTGAAGGGTTTGGAGCAGAAAACCTCAAAGGTCAGTTTTACTTGTGTAATTCTATGATGTGAAATGTCAAAGAAATTTTATAGCAGTGGATACATCACACATATGTGTATGTATGTGCACATGCGCATACATGCATCAGGGGCCTTAAAAAAAAGTCTCCAAACTGCCCCTTGTTTCTGGACTAGCAAAGGAAATTAATTATACTTTTCAACCCTACTTACGGAAATCTCAAAATACTACCATCAATTTTTAAGAAACTATTTTAATAATTTTCTCTAAAGATGGCTGATAACACAAACCTCTCTCCCAAGTATTATTATCATTTCCTATAATAATACTGTGCACAATAGAGTGGGGAAGATAAAGTGTCTTTCCAGAAAGTTCTTTAAGTCACATAATTTTATGTGGCTTATTCTCTATTGATCATCTATTCTGTACTAAGTACAAAAAGGCATTTATTCAGTGTTTTCATTTTAAATAATAAAGTACTATTGGCCTTATAAATAATTAAAAGGCCATAGCTGTTCTTAGAAATCCTAAACTTTATTTTTAAATTTACCTGATGGCTATCACCACAAATGGATAGAAAGAAACCCCATTATTATACTTAGAAACCTATCGTAAACTGCTTTTTGTCTAAAGTATCCCTTCCTGGAAGAGACCTTTTTTTAAGTACCTGCTACCTATTTTATGTGAAAGGAAAGAGAAGACAGAAATTTCCAGTATTATGAAATATTTGATGAACCCAGTAAATATGCAAAGAAGAAGTTAGCTGGAGGGAACATAGTAACCTGTAGGCACTTTGAGAAGCAACCTGCCTCAGTCTGGTGTAGCGGGTCTGGTCCTACACTTAGGTCAGCCCCTGCAGAGTGCAGTAAGTGGGGGAGCACATCCAGAAGAGGGGTGGGCTGAGGGCAGCAAGGACAGAAACCGCCTGCTAGGTGCAGACCGTGAGCGGCTGCTGAACGGCGAGGATGGGGTGGGTTGCAGAGGTCGTGGCGGTGGTAGCAGGAACAGCCCACACAACCTCGCCTCTCACATCACCCACAACAGCCCTGGCAGCACAGGCCTGCCACTGTCCCAAGCGAATGGTAATGAAGTGGAGGGCCAGATGCTCAGGATCACAGGGACCAAATTGTCAGGCTACCCTTGGACCAGTCTGGCCAAAAGCTTCTCGTTCTATCACTTCCTGCCTACTGTGGTCACCTGGAATAGCTTCATGTGCAGTTAAAACCACACTTATGATGGGTTTCTTCACTCCAGGAATCAGCCCAGCCTCCTTTCCCGAGATCTTCTGCACCTTCTCTGTTCTATGCGTCCGCGGTCTCTTCGGAGCCTTTTCTCGGTCATCTTCCTTGTACTTCTTTTCCAGGTCAAGGTCAGATTCATTACCTAAGGAGCAAATATTAAGATGCATGAAATATCCCTTTGTATCAGTGATAGAGTTGGAGAGTACACATAACACTTCTATAGGATACTGAAGGAAATAGACCTGTGTGATGTCCACACTGATCCACAGTGCCACACAGGCCACTATGTCACTTGGGTATCTTTGGTTCTTTTGTCTTTCATTCAATTCATAAATGTTCACAGCACCCTGCCACAGGCCACCACCTAGGCAGTGGGGATACGCTCTTGGTAAAGCAGGTGCAGCCCCTCACCTTGTTTTCACGAAGCCTAACGGACTTCAGAGTCATTGATAAACAAGGAAGATATGGCCTCCAAGATATCCAGCCCAAGAAAATCATTCGCCTCTTCAGCCAACAACCAAGACTAATAAAGCACAGACCCAGACCCTGCCCTCGAAAGCCCACCTCCAGTGGGAGACAGCCATGCGAACAGGTGAGGTCAAGGAGTCTGCCTGCCATGTACCAACTGAAATGAGAAGGGGTTCAGGACGACCCCAGGAAGGGACGGTAGATTCCACTTGAAAGGCCAGAGAAAACTTTCTGTGGAGACAACCCTTCAGTTAACATGAAAAACAAGCATTTGTGAATCTACAGTTGGAGGCTGTGGGGAACAGGTAATGAAAGCAAAAGGAGTATAGGGCGAGGGGCAGGTGTGGTTAAAAAGGGTGGAATTCTATTCGAAGAAAGGGCAGCAAAGAAAAGGAGTAAACCATTAGTTAAGCCTCCTGTGTGGCTACAACATCCCGGAGAAGCAGGGAGGCAGTGAAAGCTAGGTCCCGAGGGTCCTGTGTGCCCATGATGTCTGGAATCTTCCCTCTGAGCGCCAGAGGAGGAAGCACCAATGCTCATGGGGACCAGTCAAGTAGCTGAGTGAATGAAGCTGGCTGAATGGGGCTCAGGTGACAGTGAGACCCCAGCTCCAGCCAGGGCCAAGCTGCCAAGTCATGGGACAGAGTCAGCAAATCTTTTGACTATTCAAAGGGAGACTGGAGATCCAGATTTTTAAGCGAAATCTGATTTTTGAAGGTTGACTCTATCTAAAATCTCTGAAAATGCATCTGAGGCTGCATCTAACTGCGAGAGGCAATGGTGACCCACTGGAGCACAGTAAGAGGGGAAAGACTGGACCAAATCTGTGCTTTAAATCTGCACCACAACTGGGGAGAATGAGCTGAATGGGTTCAAATGCCATAAAACACACTGAAAAACAGATGCATCAGCCACAGACAGAACAGCTAACTTCACATGGCTGAACTCGGCATTAGACTGAAGGGTAAGAAGCACTCCAATATCAAAGTGAAGAATGAAGGAGCGACTGCTCTCCTGAATGTATGCTACTCCAGATTCCTGGGTGAGAAGAAAATACACGGAAGGAAGGGAAAGGGGTTTTCTTTTTCTCAGAAGCACAGCCACAAACCTGAAATAACCTGTTCATGAACCAGTTCTTCAGAATATTATCACAAGTGGACAAGAACAGTCCCACACAGCCCTTTATCAGACACGAGCACAGGACAGGCACAAGCCAAATGGATGGTGGGGGCTTGGAGGACACTGGACTTTGGGGTTATGAAAGGTGCAGGGAGGTGAAGTCAGAAGCCTGCAGTAATAAGGCAAAAGCTGGAGAAATGGGAGAAACCAAAGGGAGGCAGCCTGAGGCAACTCGGTAAGTCTATTCCCGTGATTCAAGTGTGCCTACAGCCAGACCCTCACATTAATGTACCAAGGAACGCTGAAGGGAAAAGATAAAATAAAGAAGTACAATCCGAGGAAGGCATGGTGGCGGAGGGAAAGCTCTTCAAGTTGATGCATGAAAAATACTTGGCTAATGAGGCAGATTGATCAAAACAAGCACTCTAATTTTCCATGGTCTATAAACGAAACTCTTTTGGTGGCTGTCCCCAAAGTCCAGGTGATTGGAACATATTTAGAACTCGTGCAAACAGTCTTGCAGAATTTTTTTTAATTGACTAGAAAAGATCCTTAGTCATATAATTAGTGTCAGCACTGAACGTGTTAAAAACAAATTCAAGAATACTTAATATCGATGGATTAAAGACGGCGGGGTGAGAGGTGAGACAGAGGCTTCTTCCTAAAACTGTATATAATATGAAAATATAATTAATATGACAAATCCTGAAAGAGCAATAGGAAAGAGGGCTGCGCCAAACTGCATACACCTGGAGAAAAGAATAAACCTCATGGAACAGGTTAATGTACCAAAGCCAGAAGCCTGCAGTAATAAGGCAGACCAAGTAATAACCCAAGCCTGTCCCCCACCCCAGCTCACCAGCGGGAGGAAGAGAAACGGAGCGGGGAGGGAGTGAAGGCCTGGGACTGAATATCTAACTCCGGAGATCTGCTCTGGGAGCACAAACCTATACTTCATGGTGCTTCATGGTACTCTCATGATTAGGTGGTTGGAAAGCTAAGACAGGCAGAATTCCTGGAGAGACTGAGATTCCAGCCGCTTGTGGAAAACAGGGATCCATATCCCGCTGCTCTGGGAAAACAGAAAGGTGGACAGTCTGAGAGACTTCCTAACAGTGAGAGGGCTGCTAAAGGGGCAAGGACTGTGCAGAGCTTACTGCTCAGTAGAAAGGACAGGTAGACAAAATTGTCCAGGTGCACTCTGCCCAGCAGGTTGGGGGCTTTCACAGTCTTCAGTTGCTCCAGCTCCCTGGCTGCCTACATAGCTCCAAGGACCCCCTCTGTGATAGACAGCCTACTGTGCCTTTCTCCTGGCCAGCCCCACACGGCTCTCAAACTGGCAAACACTACCTTGGCATTAGACCAGCCAGAGGGAAGATCTGTCTATAGCAACTACAAACACAAAGCATAGAGGCTTATACCTGTGTGCTCGGCCCACTGGTTCTGGCAGTGGAGGCAGGCATAGCCGCCAAGAAGCAGGAAACAGCTCTTTCCTCACCCCTGGCACCAATACAGCTCCTCTGCGAACCCCAACATTGCTTCAGGGGCTGAGCAGCTCCAGAATGTGGAGCTTCTGGGCACTAGAGGGCGCCATATACAAATATGAAACACCAAAGAAACCTGATTCAAAGTGAAATTATAAATACAACACATGAGAAAGATTCAAATGATATTGACCTCATGAATCTTCCTAAAAGGGATTTCAAAATAAAAATCGTTAACATGTTCATGGAGGTAAAGAAAAATATTCAACAACTCAGGAATGAATTCTGGTCACAGATCCAATCGTTGAAGAGCACAATGGAAGGTATTAAAAGCAGGTTAGATATGGTGGAGGAGAAGATAAACAAAATAGAAACTAGAGAAGAGGAATACAAAGAAGCTGAGGCACAGAGAGAAAAAAGGATCTCTAAGAATGAAAGAATATTGAGAGTACGGTGTGACCAATCCAAACGGAACAATATTCACAATATAGGGATACCAGAAGAAGAAGAGAGAGAAAAAGGGATAGAAAGTGTCTTTGAGGAGGTAATTGCTGAAAAATTCTCCAATTTGGGGAAGGACAGAGTCTCTCAGGTCATGGAGGTGCACAGATCTCCCAACACAAGGGACCCAAGGAAGATAACACCAAGACATATAGTAATTAAAATGGCAAAGATAAAGGATAAGGACACACTATTAAAAGCAGCCAGAGAGATAAATAAGATCACATACAAAGAAAAGCCCATCAGGCTATCATCAGACTTCTCAGCAGAAACCTTTACAGGCCAAAGGGAGTGGCATGATGTATTTAATGCAATGAAGTAGTAGGGCCTGGAACCAAGATTACTTTATCCAGCAAGATTATCATTTAAATTTGAAGGAGGGATTAAACAATTTCCAGATAAGCAAAAGTTGAGAGAATTTACCTCCCACAAACCATCTCTACAGTATATTTTGGAGGGACTGCTATAGATGGAAGTGTTCCTAAGTTTTAATAGCTGTCACCAGAGGTAATAAAACCACACTAAAAAAAGTAGAACAGATAATTATTAAGCAAATGCAAAATCAAATCAACTACCCCCAAAGTCAATCAAGGGATAGACAAAGAGTACAGAATATGATACTTAATATATAAAGAATGGAGGAGGAAGAAAAAGGAGGAGAAAAAAAGAACCTTTAGATTGTGATTGTAATAGCATATAAAGTGAGTTAAGTTAGGCTCTCAGATAGTAACAAAGTTAACCTTGAACCTTTTGTAACCATGAATCTAAAGCCTGCAATGGCAATAAATACATACCTATCAAAAACCATGCTAAATGTAAATGGTCTGAATGCACCAATCAAAAGACATAGTGTCACTGAACGGATAAAAAAACAAGACCCATCTATATGCTGCCTACAAGAGACTCACTTTAAACCCAAAGACATATACAGACTAAAAGTGAAAGGATAGAAAAAAAGATATGCCATGCAACTAAACAGAGAAAAAAGCAGGAGTTGCAGTACTTGTATCAGACAAAACAGACTTCAAAACAAAGAAAGTCACAAGAGACAAAGAAGGACATTACATAATGATTAAGGGGTCAATCCAACAAGATATAACCATTATAAATATGTATGCACCCAACACAGGAGCACCTACATATGTGAAACAAATATTAATAGAATTAAAAGGAGAAATAGACTGCAATGCATTCATCTGGGAGATCTCAACACTCTACTCACTTTGAAGAATAGATCAACCAGACAGAAAAATAAGTAAGGAGACAGAGGCCCTGAACAACATACTAGAACACATGGACCTAACAGACATCTACAGAACTCTACACCCAAAAGCAGCAGAATACACATTCTTCTCAAGTGCACATGGAACATTTTCAAGAATAGATCTTATACTAGGCCACAAAAAGAGCCTCAGTGAATTCAAAAAGTTTGAAATTGTACCAACCAGTTTCTCAGACCACAAAGGCAGGAAAGTAGAAATAAATTACACGAAGAAAACAAAAAATCCCACAAACACATGGAGGTTTAACAACATGCTCCTAAATAACCAATGGATCAGTGACCAAATAAAAACAGAGATCAAGCAATATATGGAGACAAATGACAACAATAATTCAACACTGCAAAAATCTGTGGGATACAGCAAAGGCCATGCTAAGAGGGAAGTATACTGCAATACAGGCCTACCTCAGGAAAGAAGAAAAATCCCACATGAACAGTCTAAACACACAATTAACGAAACTAGAAAAAGAAGAACAAATGAGGCCCAATGTCAGTAGAGGAGGGACATAATAAAGATTAGAGGAGAAATAAATAAAATCGAGAAGAGTAAAACAATAGAAAGAATCAATGAAAGCAAGACGGACTGGTTCTTCAAGAAAATAAACAAAATTGATAAACCCTTAGGCAGATTTATCAAGAAAAAAGAGAGTCTACACACATAAACATAATGAGAAATGAGAACGGAAAAATCACTAGAGACACCACAGAAATACAAAGAATTATTAGAGAATACCATGAAAAATTATATGCTAACAAACTGGATAACCTAGAAGAAATGGACAACTTTCTAGAAAAATACAACCTTCCAAGGCTGACCCAGAAAGAAATAGAAAATCTGAACAGACCAATTACCAGCAACGAAATTAAACTGGTAATCAAAAAACTACCTAGGAACAAAATTGCTGGACCAGATGGCTTCACCGCTGAATTTTATCAAACATTTAGTGAAGACCTAATACCCATCCTCCTTAAAGATTTCCAAAGAGTAGAACAAGAGGGAATACTCCCAAACTCATTCTATGAGGCCAGCATCACTCTAATACCAAAATGAGGCAAAGATATCACAAAAAAAGAAAACTACAGAGCAATAGCCCTGATGAACAAAGACACAAAAATACTCAACAAAATATCAGCAAACTGAATTCAAAAATACATCAAAAAGATCATTCGTCATGATCAAGTAGGATTTATTCCAGGGATGCAAGGATGGTACTATATTCAAAAATCCATAAACATCATCCACCACATCAACAAAAACCACATGATCATCTCCACAGATGCCAAAAAAGCATTCGACAAAATTCCACATCTATTCATGATAAACACTGTCAACAAAATGGGTATAGAGAGTATGTACCTCAACATAGTAAAGGCCATATATGACAAACCCACAGCCAACATTATATTTAACAGCGAGAAGCTGAAAGCTTTTCCTTTAAGATTCGGAACAAGACAAGGATGCTCACTCTCCCTACTTCTATTCAACATAGTACTGGAGGTCCTAGCCACAGCAATCAGACAACACTAAGAAAAAAAAGGCATCCAGATTGGTAAGGAAGAAGTTAAACTGTCCCTGTTTGCAGATGACAAGATATTGTACATAAAAAACCCTAAAGAATCCACTCCAAAACTTCTACTAGATCTAATATCTGAATTCAGCAAAGTTGTGGGATACAAAATTAATACACAGAAATATGTGGCTTTCCTATACGCTAACGATGAACTAGCAGAAACAGAAATCAGAAAAACGATTCCATTCACAATTGCATCAAAAAGCATAAAATATCTAGGAATAAACCTAACCAAGGAAGAGAAAGACCTATACACTGAAAACTACAAGACACTCACAAGAAAAATTAAAGAAGATACCAATAAATGGAAACACATCCCGTGCTCATGGATAGGAAGAATTAATATTGTCAAAGTGGCCATCCTGCCTAAAGCAATCTACAGATTCAATGCAATTCCTATCAAAATACCAACAACATTCTTCAATGAACTAGAGCAAACAGTTCTAAAATTCATATGGAACCACAAAAGACCCCAAATAGCCAAAGCAATTCTGAGAAGGAAGAATAAAGCTGGGGGGATTACTCTCCCCAACTGCACACTCTACTACAAAGCCACAGTAATCAAGACAATTTGGTACTGGCACAAGAACAGATCCATAGACGAATGGAATGGACTAGAGAGCCCTGATATAAACCCAACCATATATGGTCAATTAATATATGATAAAGGAGCTATGGACATACCATGGGGAAATGACAGCCTCTTCAACAGCTGGTGTTGGCAAAACTGGACAGCTACATCCAAGAGAATGAAACTGAATTATTGTTTAACCCCGTACACAATGTAAACTTGAAACGCATCAAAGACCTGAATGTAAGCCATGAAACCATAAAACTCTTAGAAGACAACATAGGCAAAAATCTCCTGAATATAAGCATGAGCAACTTCTTCCTGAATGCATCTCCTTGAGCAAGGGAAACAAAAGCAAAAATGAACTCATGGGACTACATCAAACTAAAAAGTTTCTGTACGGCAAAGGACACCATCAACAGAACAAGAACGCCTCCTACAGTATGGGAGAATATATTTGTAAATGACATATCCGACAAGGGGTTAACATCCAAAATATACAAAGAACTTACATGCCTCAACACCCAAAAAGCAAATAACCCAATTAAAACATGGGCAGAGGATATTAAGAGACAATTCTCCAAAGATGAAATTCAGATGGCCAACAGACACATGAAAAGATGCTCCACATCACTACTCATCAGGGAAATGCAAATTAAAGCCACAATGACAAATCACCTCACACCAGTAAGGATGGCCAGCATCGAAAAGACTATGAACAACAAATCCTGGTGAGGATGTGGAGAAAGGGGAACCCTCCTACACTGCTGGTGGGAATGTAAGGTAGTTCAACCATTGTGGAAAGCAATATGGAGATTCCTCAAATAACTAAAAATAGAAATACCTTTAATCGGGAAACCCACTCCTTGGAATTTATCCAAAGAATACAACTTCTCAGACTCAAGAAGACATATGGATCCCTGTGTTTATTGAAGCACTATTTACAATGTCAAGATATGGGAGTAACCTAAGTGTCCATCTGTAGATGAATGGATAAAGAAGATGTGGTACATATACACAATGGAATCCTATTCAGCCATAAGAAAGAAACAAACCCTACCATTTGCAACAACATGGATGGAGCTGGAGGATATTATGCTCATTGAAATAAGCCAGGTGGAGAAAGACAAGTGCCAAATGATTTCCCTCATTTGTGGAGTATAACAACAAAGCAAAACTGAAGGAACAGAACAGAAGTAGACTCACAGACTCCAAGAAGGGTCTGGTGGTTAACACAGGGGAGGGGTGGAGGAGGGCGTGTGGGGAGGGAGGGAGAAGGGGATTGAGGGGTATTATGTTTAGTACACATGGTGTGAGGGGTCACGGGGAAGACAGTGTAGCACAGAGAAGGTAGTGAATGTGTGGCATCTTACTACACTGATGGACAGTGACTGCACCGGGGTAGGGGTGGGGACTTAATAATATGGGTAAATGCAGTAACCACATTGTTTTTTCATGTGAAACCTTCATAAGAGTGTATATCAGTAAAACCTTAATAAAAAATTTTTTTAATTGAAAAGTAAAATTAGTAGATGAAATAATGAGTCAGACAGAACTGTACATTACTCTCTAAGGCCAAAAGGAAAAGGCCTAGGCCCATTGCATATGTCCATCCCTTGAAAACCATGATGATTCCTAAAAAGCTGAAGAAAGGGGCAAAACAATTATCTCCAAAGTCTCTGCCAGGGCTTATGTTTTGTGGTGTTTAATTTGCATCATGCCTAATAGCAATATCTGTCTTTCATTATTTTATTTTTTAGTGACTACATTAAAAACATTTCAAAACATTTGAAATTGCCTGAGTCACACAAGCTATTTATGTGGCCTTCCTCTTGGGTGATACACACGCATATGTAACTTTAGCACTGTATACCAGATGCCAAAGAGAGGTAGAAACAACATATTAAGGGGCTTCTTGCTTTTAAAATGATGCTTCACTTTATGAAAGAATACATCATGGGACACACTTCAATGCGTGGGTGGCACACCAGAACAGATACGTCACATTAAAAACAAAAACAAAAACCTGAGTATTAGAGCTTGCTATGCACTAAACCTGGGTTAACAGCATGAATCAAGAAAACAGAGACAGCACACCCACACAGCTAGCCTGCATGAATAGTAGCTGAATAAATCTCAGTACGTTTCCCATGCTCTGCACCAGATAAACTGTAGTAGATTCTGCTCTCAACACATGCTAAGAATACACTGCAGAACTGGGTGCATGAAGAGGGCGGCAGCGATGAAGGTTTGGAATATCAAAAACCAATCGAGAAAGCTGAGCTGGCCCAGGTCAGGAAGAGAAGATGGGAGGAACTACTACTACAGCTCCCCACTGTGGCCTTGCTTCAGCAGACCAACCCTCTCCCAGTGCCCATTCCTCCTCAAGGGCGACACCCCTCCCACCGCAGAAACTGAGACTGCTGCCCCTCGGTGGCGGGGTGGGGGGAAATAACAGGACCTCTCTGTGGATGGTGGTTTGCGAGAAGGCTGCTGGGGCCTCAGGGAATGACGCTCTTCCCTGAGAAGAAAGCGATGCCCCTTCTTCAGCTGGGCATTGCTAGGTCCACAGCCTGAACAGAGGCAACCTTAAGCGAACAGCCAGCTCAGTGACTTGAGGGTCACAAAAAGGTCGCTGCCAGGACTGCGGTGGCACAGCTATGCCCTGAACCAGCCCTGGAACTGCTGGTCCTGGCAGCTTCTTACATGAAAATGGATGTTCCGCTTCCAAATCGTTTTTAATCGGTGCCTCTCCTGAAATTATCTTCACTAACACACTCTCTAAACGTTTCTCCATCTTGACACTAGAGTGAATAAAACCATCAAAGCCAAATCTGACCCTGTTACTCCCCTAAAACCCTCAGTGGCTCGCCTCCCATCCCCATTAGGGGAATGTACTATAGAGCCTCCCAGATCTGCCATAAATCATCTCCCGTGGCCCCTGAACCCTCAAGGTCATGGCTCCTAAGCACACACCCACAGTACACATCTGTTCACCACTCTAGCCTTCAATAATACTGAACTACATATGACTAAATACCCCAGGCTTTTTACAGCCTCTGGACTTTTTACACAGGAACTATGCAACAGTACCCCAGTCTATACACCCTGGCTTGCCCTAATGACAGACTGAAAGGCACACAGGTTTGCACACACACTTATACACATGCTGACATATCACCGTATCAGCAGTTGGACTTTGCACATGCTTTGCAGTGATCTGTGTAGATGCCCTATCTGGATTTGACCTCCAAGGCTGGGTCCATGTCTTCTTGTTATTTTATTGAGTCTAACACAGGGCTATAGCAGGTAAAGGCCCTGACCAGGTGACAAAGAAGACCTGCCCTTTTGTACTCAAAAAAGGCAAAGCTAGAACCCATGGGTAGAGATCAGTAACAGACTCCAGCCAGAGAAGGAAATTTCCAACACTCGAGAGCCATCCAGTGAGGGGAGGAGTGGTTTTTGCAGATGAATTTCTGAAGAGGAAGCTTCAAATACTATTTGTGATGCCCTGGGAGAGTCTGAACCACATTGGAAGTCAGACCTCTGCATCTCTAAATCCTAAGCCCCCCACCTTCAGGGAGGTGAAGCTGCCACTTACAGAGGATGGCAGGAGAAAGGCAGTGGCAAGGAGAAAAGACAGTGGAGAAGTGAGCAATGTAAGACAGTAGAAGAGAGAGCCGATTAAGTCAGTAGGCGACAGAATGATACACACGTCCCACCCTCCTGGACTGTGGACCCACATCTAGTCTGTGCTTTGGGCGGGGTCTGATCCTCCCCATAGCAAATGCCAGGGGGCCTCTCACTGTGTCCTTGGCCCACACCCACCTTCGGCAGCAGCTCAGACCCACCCTGCTCACCAGCACCCCAGTTCCATTGCACAGGATGTCTTCTGGCATTCCAGCTGAGCCCCTGCAGCTCAGAAGTGAAGACAGGCCAATACAGTGGGGGGCAACACTAAGCCAGTGAGGGATGGGAGCCAGCATGTAACTGCCTTGGGCTCCTGACCTGGGCAGAACATTGTGGGAGACATCCTGAGAGAGCTGAACGCCCCCACTGACCACAGCAATGAGCCAGTAACAAAACCCCAGCTCTGCTCCCTCCCTGACTCCCAGTCCCCATTTCCTCACTCCTGCTTCCTGGGATCACCATCCCATATACTGCCTGCAGCCAGGCTGCAGCCAGGGGAACATAAAGACACACGCCACTGAAAATGTCCCAGATGCACACCCCAAAGCCCCGCATCCTTCATGATCCTGTGACCTCATGCAATGTGGATCCACAGCCCATTTAGCTACATTCCATGCTCAAGAGATTCTGAAGTTTCAACGCCAAGTCTCCCCATTGTTTCAGGTACTGTTAGCAGGCAGTATCCTGATCTTCCTTGGAGATGATCTTAACTGATTCCTTGAGGCCTGGAGCAGTACAGGAAGAACAAGGCTCCCACTGAAAAAGACGCTCGTGCCTTCAGGGAGGAACAAGTAAATGCAGGTAAAGCACCAAGAATGAGAAGGGTAAGCCGAGAGGCAGAGGCAGCCAGGCAGAGCCAGATCGCGAAGACCCCGGGCGCCGCCCAGAGACTCTGGACCACAAACCCAAGTGCCTCACGCGGAGCAACAGCGGGCTCTCTCCTGTGATCCTGCGCTCCTGCCTCTCCTGGCCTTCTGCCCTGCGGCCCCAGAGCCGGCACCACTGTCCTGTGCCACAACCAGCAGCAGATCTAGCAGATAGTAGGTGCTCAATACCTGTCTGTGGAAAGTAGGGACGGTGGAGGGAAAAAGAGGGCACCTGAATAAAAGTCTCATTGGTAATTCTGTGCTTGTTCCCTTTCGGAACAGAAGTCCTCATCTCCCCTTGAGCTGCTCATTCACGAGTTTTCCTGCGTCCTCACTTGACCCATAGTTATACTTTTCACGGCGATCCTTTCTCCAGGGCAGGGCCTCCGGGACTCAGCCAGGAAGCCACACTGGCACGCTTTCCTGAGTGCTTGCTGTTTCTCCCTCAGCTCACCTGCACCCGGCCTTCCAGAGAGTTCTAACAGTCTCTGCTTCCTCTGGGTTACTGACTTCTTAAACTTTTTCTACTTTTCCCCAGCTAATGCCTACATTCTCTCATTTCCTTTTCTTTTTGATATTCAACAGCTAAGCAATGGGCTTTGGTCTCCACCTTGTGCATGGTTCTGAGCCACCCATGCTGTGGGTGTGCTGTGGGTGACCAGATGCACACAGGGCCTGATTGATAGTGGACGGCAGAAGGAGGCAGTGGGGAGCATTATGAGTTATGAGTTAGGTTGGCCAGGCTAGACTTTACTTGACAAGTCACAATGAGACTTAATCACCATAAAATCCCTCATGAAAAATGAAATAAAAAAAAATAAAAATAAAATGGACCTACAAGGGTTGCTGTGAGAGTCAGTGACACAATTTATGCGAAAGTCCCTGACACATATTAAACATCTCATCAATGTTCACCTTCTCTACCTTCTTTACGGAACATTTTTGGGGCACTGCCCCAAAGACTTCTCAAACTGCACTCCATCTTCACGACAACCCCAGCCATCTGTCTTAGCAGTCAGCCCCAGTGGGCACTGTCATAGTCTGCTTGGGTGGCTATAACAAATACCACAGACTTGGGGCTCGTAGACAACAGACAGTTACTTCTCACAGTGCTGGAGGCTGGAAGTACAAGGTCAGGGCAGATTCTGTGTCGGGCAAGAGCCCACTCCTGGGTCATGGACAGGGAACAGTGTCTGGTTCATAGGGGCAGGGAGCTCTCTGGGGTCTCATTATAAGGGCACTAATCCCACTACTGAGGGCTCCCCCTTATGATCAATCTAGTCACCTCCCAAAGGTCCCACCTCCTAACACCATCTTCTCGGGGGGTTAGGATTTCAACATGAATTTGAGGGGAGGGTGGGGAGGACACAAACACTCAGACCATAGCAGGAACTTATTTCAGAAATCATAAAGACCAGATGAAAGAAAGTTAGTGGCCAGAGGCAGTCTTGGGGCAGAAGCCTCCCCACCTCTGCTCCCCAGCATTCGCTGGCTCCCCCTTCCATACAACCCTCTCAGAACAGATTCTGTCTGCAGCAAGTACCAGGCTGTCTATGGAGAGAAATGCCAGGAGCCCCCGCAGCACATTCTTACAGGGAACAAAGCCCTCCTTCCCTGCTGGGAGTGCTTGAATTCTTCCCAAAATGTCTTGGTCTGGGTTCAGCTTTGTTTTTAAGGTTTTTAATATCCCTGCCATGCAAATTAAATAAATATACAACAAAATGTACTAGCTAGCTTTAATGGCAATTAAAATTTAAAATATCTTGGGCGATGATATTGCTAATGACAGCAGCAAAAAGTCTGGGGGCTAATCTCGAGTTAGTGACCTTAAAGATCTAGGGGCCCATGGGGTATTGGGGCATCACTTTGTAGAACTGCCTGTCACTGGGCAGTTATTACCCAACCAACGCAAAGGAAAGTTGTCAACAACCCTGGGAACAGGGATCCCACCAGTGTGACACCGAGACCGTTTGCATGGTGACCTGCTTAGAAACAAGCAGCCCTGCCCAGCCTGTTCTGGGCACACCTGGGTGCCCTCTGAGCTGTGACTGATTAAACTGGCTTGATTAAGTCATTACGGACAGTCTCAACCATGACTACCATGAGCTAGTCCATTGCCGCGAGCTTTCTAGGAAACACATGGACTGAAGAGCATTTTGCCACAGCCAACGCCGTGTGCGGCAGACCAGCCACTCTCCACCTCGAGCAAAGGCAGCAGAAGGGAAGCACGGTGCGAGGCACATCGGAGCCTGTCCCCGCTGCCTACACAGGCTGTCCTCTTCCCAAGTCTCCCCACACTCCTACCCCCATCTTCTGCCCTGCTGCTTTAGGTACAATGTGTGTAGCATTTGCTACAGAATGACAGAGGGAGCCCCACGTCTGGTTTCCAGTCTCTAGAGATAACTTCAATCAGAAAGAGCCCCACTGCCAGCGTCACTGGGCCTTTGGGAGTTAAGAGAGGAGAGGGTCCCAAGACCTCACAAGGAATCTCCTCTGCCAAGTCCCGTGGGCCCATATTCCCCACACAAACTACCCCAGGACTGCCCACTCTCCTGGCACAATGTGGAAATACTCACTCCAGACCCGACACTGCCGGAACGACAGAAAATTAAACCACCAGCTCCGTGGACACACTCACAGTTACCTGCACAATTCCATCTGGCTGTGACTCGGAAGGCCAAGTCATCTTGTAGCCTGACTTCAAAGTCTGTCTTTTCAGTGTCTCTGCTGCTGGCTGGTTACCCTACCCTCAGTCTGGTTGTTTTCATGTCAAGTATTGCTCTTCTGAAAATAGAACTCCTACCTCTAATTCCAAGTTCAACAGTAATTCTCTACTATTTAATAAAACATTCTCTTTGTAGGGTGACTTTCTTTTCTTGCTCTCCTATTTCCAAATCTTCTCAGTGTCCATCTTCAAAGAAAACATCATTTCTGCACAAAAGAATTATTTACTTGCAAATTATCAAAGCACTACAGAATTTACCAGCCACAGTGCATTTGGCAGATTCCTTCAGCAGCAGACACCATTCTAGGCAGCTGCAGAGAGAGCCCTGCCTTCTGGAGTCTGCTTGCCAGTGGGGACAGACAGACAGTACATCTAAAGCATAGTATGTAAGTAATTACACAGTATGTTAGAAGGTCATCAGTTTACTGAGCCTAGGCATTTGGAAGCTGGGCAAGTTTGACTTCTCAAATAGTGTGCTCTAATGTTCTAGTTCTGATCTAACAAACATGTCTTGGACAACTATTCCCACTGCTGAGGACAGTAACTGTGATGTGCCTTGTTTACTTAGTTGTTGACTTTGTGTCTTGTCCGTCCCCCGCCACCTTGTGGAATACAAGTGTAGTGAAACCTGGGAACACGTAGCCCAGCCTGCCACAGCGTCCAAGACACTTGCAGGGACTCAACAAAGTGGAGGCAGAGGGTTAGGGCCTCACCTTCATACAGCAGGGCAGCCAGCCATTCAGTCTGGAGACCTAGAGAAGAACCAGGCCTGTCCCTGCCCGCAGGGAGTTTGGACGCTGGCCTGCGTCCAAAGCACGACAGGCATGCAAACACAGATGGCTGTCCCAAACATCACTGCACATGCCGACATCTCCCTTAGTCGTCAGGCCCTAACCAAGTGGGACTGTTCTCAAGCCCACTAAAAAGATGAGGCTCAGGGAGGGGATAGGTGACATGCCCAAGAGACCCTTCCATGTATGGGAAGACACAGCATCACACCTGAGTCTGTCTAGCTGCAGGTGAGGGCTTCCCACTACCCTCTCCTGCTTCTGATGGGTGCAGGAGCAGTTGAGACAGAGAACATGGAGAGGAACCAATTGAACAGCCAGGCTCGACAGTGGGAGGTGGGGGTCAAGTGGCAAAGCCTAATACTATCTTAAGGCAGCAAGAGGACAGATGGGCCTGGCTGGTGGGCCAAGAAGTGATTTCCATGACCACCACTCCAGCTCTTCTGTGGAAAAGGTGCTGGGCTCACAGGCAGTTGACGCACCACAGCGCCTGAGCACTGCCTTACACCACCCCTGTCCTCCGAGCCCAACTCTCTCTGGCAGGACCCTGGCCCGTCTGCGCTGAAGGCTGACAGGGAAGAATAAAGGCTGGCATTTGCTCATGTGCCCTCAGCCGAGTCCCCATAAGCAGCAAGAGGCCATCTGCAGCTAATCGCTTTGTACAGATGAATGGTCCACTTTGGTGCCCCTGCCCGCCTGCCCACACTGGGCAGTTGACTACACAGCTGGCAACCCCAAAGCAACTGACACTGTACCAGCCCCTGTGTCCAGGGTCGGGCGTTTAAAATCCCACAGGGGTTGTCCCTGGCATGCCCAGTTCTTCCACTCTGTGGTCATGCTCCTAGAGATGAAGAGAGAATTCCTGGAAAGTGAAGAGAACTAGTTTCAGTTCTGTTCAAATGGGTAAATGTCCATCTTCCCTGTAGTGACGAAACCCTCTGGCAATAAACAAGGGCTAGCTAAAAGTGGCCCCCCTGAGAAGGCAGGTCAGACAGTGAGAGAAGCCTAGCTGACACCCAGGCTCCCAGGCTGAGGCCAGTGGGTGATCTGGGGTAATTTACTCACCCTTGTTCCAGAGAATGCATGGCTGGCCACCTGGGCCTATGCACAGTGCCTGATAAGCCATGGTCAGCAGATCGATGTCTTTCAATAAATATTTCCAGTGTGGAAAATAAAGACACAGATAGGAGCAGGGAGAAGGGAGTATCTGGGTCACACTCCAAGTCTTCCAAATGCCACTTGAAGATGAACCATCTTTCCAAATATCCTGTTTCATGTACATGTGGCTAATTACACAATTAATTTTTAAGGTAGTATTTTGTCTTCAAACTGTATTGTCTAAAATATCTTCACTGAGCTTTAGAAGAGCTCTTTATCCAATAGAAAACAGGATGTAATTTTAGTGATATCAGTAGGGGAAATATGCAGAACAGAGTGGATGCCATCAGACTCCAACGAGGTCTTTACGGTCCTGGCCTGGGTAGGCCAGCAGGTCACAGGAAGTGAGCCAGTATTAATCCCATGAGCAACACTGGGTTTCAGACTGGAACAACTCACAGTGGTCTATGCCTGGCTGGTATTTTTCCCTTGGTCAATAATTATGAAAGGAAGAAAAAGTACACCACTATAGTAATACGACCTTATCTTCTGAGTGGCATGATGCGGTTTGCAAAGCCTTCCACGAGCATTAACTACCACCTGCAACGCTCTCCTTCTTTGCATGGTGAGCCATCCTCACCCATCTTTCTGTTTCACTTTTTTCCCCAAGGCCCTAATAAATGTGCTTTTCCAGAACACAAGACCCTTAGCTGATGTGGCCCCACCCATCAAATTTCTCATCACACTGGGTCACTGTCTGAATCCAGGTGTGACCATCAGTGCAGTAGGAGGGTAGTTTTCAAATATTTAGCAGCAGGTCCTTGTTCAAGTGACTTCTTTAAGCAATTTCAACAAAATTAACAAAAAGGTGTGACTTCTCTGGTAAAGTGGGTGAGGTCTCTGCCAGCCTTTCCCCGGCCACCTCCCACACTGCCCCATGCCTCCTCGTCCTCAGCCACAGGGTCTCTGAAAAGCCCCACAAACAGCTTTGAAAGGAGGGGATGAGGATGTCCGAGGGACTGTGCCAAACACCACTTTAAATGCAGTAGCTGCTCTGAGCGGTGAGCTAAAATCTGCCTGAGTGGGATCAATTCGGATCCCTCTAAACCTCTACAAAACATGTCCTGGGGAGATCAAGGGGGAAAGGGTCACAGAGCCCTCTTGCACACGGTGCCCACACAGTGGCTTCAGACGTTGCTGCCCACGAGGCTGGTGACCTCACGCCTGAAGACACACGCGCACGCGGACTCAGGTCCGCGGCTGGAACTGCCCCTTCCTTATGCTCCGTTCTCATCTGTGCTAATGAAAGAGCCGCAGCGAGTGCCGCCTCAGCCCACCCCTGCGCTCAGGGCGCTCTAACTTTTAATTTGACATCTGAGCATTATTGCTCTTCCATACCAGCACATTAACATAAGTTAACATATACACAGTCTGCACGTTTAATTTCCTTTGAAAAGATGGCATTTTAAAAAGCGATGACATGGCACAACGCGGAAGGCAAACCCTGGCGGAAGCAGATGCTCAGGGGTGGGAGCGCAGGCCCCATGAGACCCCCACTCCGACGCAGGGCACAGAGCCCTCGCACACGGGAGACGTTGCGCTACACACGGCAGGCAGCGCTGCCTGAGGAGCAGAGGCCAAGCATGCGTCCTGTTTTAAGGGTAATGAGCAAAAACCTAGTGTCCCGTGTTCGACGAAGTTCCCATTTGCCCCTCCTCCATCCTTCCCCTCCCAAGTCCCTGTACTATAGGATTTGGCCACCGGAGGCACCAGCAGGAGCTGGAGGGAGGGAGCTCAGTGGGGTGGGCGCTCATTCTTGGGGTGGCTCCCTGCTGGCTGGGTCATCTCGGGTGGACACGGTCCTCTACCAAAGGCTCTCCCTTGGAGCTCTGCTGACCACCCCACAACCCGCCACCCTCTATGCCTAAGGTGCTCCTAACACTTCGCTACCCTGCTGTTCCCAGCTGCCCCCAGGACCCAAACACCTTGCAAATAAACCCTTTATTAAACTCTCAGGTTGCCAGTTTGGCTTGCCGCCGGCTCCCTGCGGCCTCCTGTGTTCGGCGCAGCTGTCGCACTGGCCATCTCCAGCGCGCTTTTTCCACCCGCCGCCAGGCTCACCTCCATTCCTCCCCCTCCAAGGCCTCCCACCGACACAGCCACCACTCAGGTCAGCAGGAGGCACATTCCCAGGACTAGTGGACTCTCCCCAGCTCCTCTCATTCTATCTTCCTGCCTCACTCACCACCGCTGACCCCACCCCATCCTCCTCCCCCAGAGAGGCGGCCTTCCTGCCATCCAGGCCCTGACGACCATCCACTCATGCCCTATTCTGCTGGAGTCCCGAGGCCAGGGCTCCATCCCAGCCCTCCTGCTGGCTCCACAATCAGGTGGGTAACGTCTCCTTGGACACCCACAGTACCCCACACCCAATGTGTGACCAGACTGGGGGCCGTCCTCCACTCTGGCACTGAAGCCAAAACCTGCAGCCACCCACTCCAACCTCTCTGCCCAGGCCCTGGGAATTACCCTTTGTCAGTAGCTCTAGAATATGTCCCCTTCTTGAACCCCACTGCACTGCTGAAATCAGATACTGTAGACCCTCAGCCAGGCCTCTGTGCTAGCGTCCTACAGCATCTCCCACTGACCACATGTGGCCAGCACGCTCCTCTGGGCCTCAAGGAATGCTATTCCCTCTGCCAGTGCTGGCATTTCCCATCTCCTGCCCTCCTCTCCCTCCACTTCTAACTCTACTCTGTAGAACACAAGGTCCATGCGGCCTGCAAACCCCTACCCCAGCCCTCCTCAACCACCACCCGGCTCTCCCAGGCTGCTTCCAAGGCACCTTCTCTGAGCTCCCTTAAGACTCCATGTAACCCCTCTGTGTACTCATCACATTTACCCCAACGTGTCAGCATCATTTTCCTGCCTAGCCCATTAAACTCTGAACATCTTTACTGGGCAAACTTCCATTCATTTGACATCACATAGCCAGCAACCATCACATGCCTGGTACACAAACAGTAGGTGCTCAATGAATGTTTCTTATGAATTAATGAGTGACCCTACAGCAAGGGTTCAAAAATATTCCCATTTTCATTAGCCCCTAACTGAACATATCACACACCCTATTTCTAATAAGCTTATCCAGCCTTACTGAGAAAAACACCCATCTGATGCAAAAATCTCTCACGTGAGTTCCTTTTACCTCAAAATCTCTGTACTCTTTGTTCACCACCACTTCCTGCCCGAGAGGGGCTCCTCTGGGAGAGATGTGGCCCCATTTTCCAAACTACATGCTTAGTGGGTAGGGCTCGTGTCTGTGTTTTAACCCTTGAACTCCCTGCAGGAGTTCACAGAGCCCCTACATGCACCAACATTTAAACAAGGTAGGCTGACTTGGGAACAGGCAGATGAAGAGTTAACTGTACGTGCAGTCACACATTTGTGGGAATTAGTTCCCATGCATTACTTTATAATTAACACTGTACCGATATTCTTAAGTACCTATTCCAAATTGCCCAAGAATGAATTAAATCTCAGAACACCCCAGAGAGTAAAGTGATATCAGCCACATTAATAAGAAGCCCAGAACAGCTGTCAGAAGAGCAGACTGATAAGGGATATATTCCGGGGCCCGGCACTCATGCATCCCACACTGCTAAGACAGCAGTTTAGGAAACCTATTAGCCCACAATAGTTCTACCTAACCTGCTGAATATGCAACCCTCCTACTTTCGCTCTTCCCCTCAGGCTTTCTCACATCTTCCTGTCTCTCTTGCTCCAAAGGAAGTCCAGGTGAACGCCTGCTTCCAGCAGTGTCCCCACAGACTCACAGCTATGAGAGGCACATGGCCTCTGTCTTCCAGCGACCCCCATCCTCACCACATTCCCAGACCTGCAGAAACCTGCTTCTGCATGTATCCTCATGAAGGAAATGCTTATCACAGCTCCTCCCCAGCAAATGCCAGGTCATCCTTAGACGTGGATTCTACAGCCACCGCCTCATCCTGCCCACCCAGGAAGCCCTCCAGCATGCACCCCACACTGGTCCTGCCTTCTCACTGGTTGGCTCCTCACCATCTTTCGCTATTTATTCACCTCTCTGTCCTTCTCCCCAGACTGAGCTGCTCAAGGGAAGAGGTTCATCTTACTCGGCTTTGATCCCCACACCTGCTTGGTGCCAACAAGAGCACAAGTCCATGGGCGGAGGAGGGAGTCGCAGCCCTGTGCTTTCGCCAGCCTCCTGGGCAAGCCGAGCACCAGGCCGCGCAGGAAGCCTGGCTTTGGAGGCTCTGGGCCTCGGGGCATCAGCTCCAGTACTTCCCAGCAATCGGGGCTTGTCACAGTAAGGGGGTGCTCCTTTTCAAAATGGGGGCCATAATGCATAGCAGTTACTTGTCTTGGGAAAAACCATTCATTACAGTAAAAGCCCATTGTGCCCACTGAACTTTGGATGGCAAAAACACAACGGGGCTGCTCCCTCTGCTTCCTGGCAGTGGAAACGCTTCCCCCATGTGTCCCTGACTGAGAGCCAGCACAGCCCAGGCTGGCCTCCAAGGTGCTGGACAAGAAAGTCTTCCATCGAAAGCCCTAGCATAGAGTCCTGCTTGGAGGGGATTTGCTGGTTCTTTCTCTTTCCTCTTCCCCAACCAGGAAAAAGACACTGAGTGTCCTTATTCACCTAAGAGCCTCAGCAAGTCAGTAACAGAGCAGGGCATATGGCACCAGCTCTATTCTACTTATGTCACGTGTCCCCAGGGAGACTCAATTACCAACACAATTGGAGGTTTTATTTCAGGGGACTCTGGGCCAGGGCAGGGTGGAGAACTGGGGGGCCAGCATCCACAAGACGGGTGCATCCACAGCATGAGAACTTATGCTCAGAAGTCTGAGAGACCTGGATTCACGTCATCACAACTGGCCTCAGGAGGCTTCCTTCTCCCAGCAGGGGCTCCATTTCCTTGGCTAAGTGGTGTGCATCCAGCAGGGGGACCAGGACAGGTGCTAAGCCCTGACTACAGCCGGCACAGTAAGTGGAGGCGGCGTCACCCTGGAGGCCCACCGGGGCCAGCAAGCATCACGGTCCCACTGCCCCGGGTCTGGGATTCTACAGATCTATGAGAAGGTCTGGACTAGCTCACCTCTGGAAAGTCTGGAAGCATGTCCATCTGTAAACCTCAGCAGCCTGATTCATACCTCAGAGTTCGCTCACCCAGTGCCCTTCTCTGGGGCCTCCTGGAGCTCCACATGGGCTCAGGGTTGCATGTCCCACACTTTTGTCCCTCCCTGAACAACTCTGATAATGTATCTTCTTATCATATATCTGAACATTATTTGCAGTATCAGAAGTTATTGGTGTAATAATGGTCACACGCAGGTATTTTCACACAGCAGACATTTACCAGCACTGTCTACACTACAGGTGCTGACCTTGAAAGATGAAAAAGAGCTAGTTTAGCTGGCTTACGAGGTTAAGGTAGGCCCTCTAAAAAGAAAAAGCTGCCTGCACAAAAGAATCCATGGGACAAGCAGGGCAAAAGCATGCAGAGGCAGCAGCCCAAGATGAATCAGTCCAGGCCCAAGACAGGGTGAGAGCCTTCCCTGAAAGTGGGGGAAACCACAGGAGGATGTTCAACAGGACAGTGACATGTCACCTTTGCATCTGACCCCACTCTGTGAAGGGCGGGCTGAGGCAACAAGTCTAGAAGTGGAGCAACGATCCAAAGGCTGCTGCAAACAGGCCACATGAGAGACGAGAAGGACAGACCCAAGGCAGGAGACAGGCCGGAGGGGCCTGAGGACTCCCCAGCTGCTGGAGGAAGTCGGCAGGACCTGGTGACTATTAAGTTTGGGTGTGAGACAAAGGAGGAATTAAGGGTGACTCAGGGGTCTAGTTCAATGACTGAGTAGCACCAGCAACTGAGATGTAATTTGCATAGGTAACCATCAAATGCAGGTGTAGAAAATGAAGAGTGAAACCCAACATGTGAAGAGCAGGGTAGAAGGAGAAAAGAGGTAGAGCGACTGCAGAGTCCAAAAATGAATGGGAAGAGATACAGACAGACAGCCAGACAGCCAGCAGCACACACCTGGGCCACATCCATGCCGTCAGACCCAGTCCCTACAGAAATGTAAGTGAAGCTATAGAACAACTGGCTCTGAGTTTCCCATCTATTAGACACTGCACAGTCCTGGTTTCTGCTCTGTGAGCACTTGTACATTCAGTCAGAAGATTCTCACTGTGTGCCAGGCCTTACTCTAAACACTGGAGTCAGAAGTGAAAGGATAGCCACTCAAAGTAAGTTATGCAGTCTGTTGACGCCAGATCCACCAAGGAGTGGAGTGTAGCTCAGAACAGGGAGCGGTGAGCGATTCTGTGCCACCTGGAGGGCACCAGCGCTGGAGAAAGGATGGGCTTCTGCCCACTGAGCTATCGGCTTTGGGGAGACAAACACACAAACTGCCACTTCCAACACACGGTGAGCACGGTGGGAGAAGCTGGGCTGCTGGGAGGCAGGGGCCTAGAACAAGGAAAGGCACACCGAGCCGAGCCTGCAGGCCGGGACTGAGGCTGGGATTGGAGGACGAGCATCCCACGGAGAAGGGATGGATGTGCCACGGAGGAGGGACGCAAGGGGCCCCAGTTCAGCAGCTGCAGATGAGAGCAGGGGCTCAGAGGACACGGAGAAGCAGGCAGTCCCAGCAAGAACAACGCATGTACAAGAGACGGAGAGCACAGAGTACTGGGGCCCCTGGAAGGCTGTTAGAGAGGCACAGGTGGGCTACGTGGGAGGGTAAGAAATCAGGGTACAGAGGGGGTCAGCTCCAGGTCATGTGAACGACCTAGCCTTGTCTGTGTGACCTAAGGGACCTGGTCTGTCTCTGACCCGCTGTGGGCTGTCTTCAGGGAAGGGAGGTAACCGTGTTGCACTTGGGAGAGATGGCTGTAATGGTAGGGAGAGCTGTGGTTTCCAAGACGGAAGGCGCACAGTCAGAGCATGCTGAAAACAATCCACTGATGTTTCAGAAGAAAATAATGGAATCCCTCTTTACCTTTCTTACCACATCTTTTTGAACTTTATATTTTATGTATGTTTCATTAACACTACAACATATTCATACAGCAATATACAAGCTGAGCCAAAATGCCTGAGTTCCCATCCCGGATCCACCACTCACGACTGTGTGACACTGGAAAGGATGCTTGCCTCAGTTCCCTAATCTGTGAAATGGGGACAAAAACAGTAACTACCTCATAGGTCTTCATGAAGAGGAAACTAATTAACCCTTATAAGATACTCAGAATAGTAGTAGGCCCATAGTAAGAACTCTGTATGCTTATTCAATTTTAAAAATGCAACTTACTAGTCAATAAATAAATATTTATCTGAGGTATGTGTGCACGTCACTGGTATACACAGAGCACAGACTGGGGTGGAAGGACTGACAGAGCTGTTTTCAGAGTCCTTGTGAAAGATGATGGTGGCTGACCCACAAGAATGGCAGCATGGATGGAGAAAAGGGTTGGAGAGATAGTTAGCAGGAAAAGTCACCTTCCTGTGGTGAGTGACTGTATGTGACAGGTGAGCAAGAGGTTTCTGGCTGAGACAACTGGATGACAGGGCCAGTCACCAAGATGGAATATGGACAGCCCTTAAACTGCCTGTGGGACACCCAGACTGAAATACAGGTTCTGAGCTCAGGAGAGGTCTGGGCAAGGAAGATATTTCCAGGTCACAGAGGAGAACACTGGTAGAGCACAGCTGGTGGGTGAATCTGTGGAAACTGGTAAGAACCATGCAGTAGTCACTGGTGACAGTCACCAAACATTCCCATTCTCCCCCACCCTGGGTACTCAGCAGGGCTACACTTCCTGGTCCCTTGAAGTCAGTGGGGCCAAGAGATCAGTTCTGGCCAATGAACTGCATGCGGTGTCACATCTGGGCTGAGGGGAGCCACCCAGGGCTGTCCTGTCCACCCGCAGGGTGGCCACCTTTGCTCAGGATGGCTGCTGTCCTCTCCATCTGGGTCGTGAAGTGAGCAGAGCCACCTGAGGACCTGCAGTGGATGTGCAGGACCAAGCAGAGAAACAGTATGGTTCTGCTAGGCCGCTGCAATGCGGGAGGCTTGTTACAAAGACATAACCTGGCCCCACTGACTGATGGGATGGAGGCAGTTATGTGATAACCAGAAGAGCGGGAGCAGTTGAAGATGCAGAAGGCAAGAAAGGAGAGAGAGGAGTCAGAGAGGGAACATGAACTGTGCCAGGACAAATGCCACATGTCCAAGCATGAGGACATGGGGAGGGAGGGAGAGAGGGAGGGAGGGAGGAAGGAAGGAAGGAAGGAAGGAAGGGAGGGAGGGAGGGAGGGAGGGAGGGAGGAAGGAAGGAAGGAAGGAAGGAAGGAAGGAAGGAAGGAAGGAAGGAAGGAAGGAAGGAAGGAAGGAAGGAAGGAAGGAAGGAAGGAAGGAAGGAGACCACGGCACCCAATGGCCTCAGGATGCCACTCAATTGACTGGTGCAAAAGTAAAATGAGGGTTTACAAGGCAGCAGAATCAACAGGCATCACACTTTTGCATCTCGGCATAGAGTAAAGTGCTCCATTCAGAGACTAACGTGCCACTACACTTCCACCTGCAAACACCGCTCACTCAAAACAGTTCTCAATCACAGCAGCTATAATCAAGTCAGTTGTTTTGCTGACATAAATATAGCTGAAGGCATTTGAAACACTGTTGTAAAAAATCTTCATGAAGACTAGAGGTGCATCTTAGGTAAGATCTTAAAATAAATGCCTGTCTTCTTTGGGAAGGATTTAACAAGAAGAATAAGAGATTTTTGCAACCCTGCTTGCATGAAACAACACTAGAAATAACAAGCTTTGAAAGGTTCAGAAGTCACTTTTATAAAGTGGACATATTGATTTCTGCAGGCTTCGAAATGTTTTTCAAAAACACCAGCTGTTCCACATAATGGCATAAAAAATATATCTTTTCCTGGTTTCTTTTACTATTTAAATGCAGAATAAAATAAATGTTGAGTACATATCAAAAGTATTATTTTAACTTGGCATGGTTCAGTGTAGGGAAAAAGCTTATTTTGTTTTCTTCTAATTGTTCTAACAAGCTAAAAAGTCCAAGTCAATTGTTTGAAATGTCACTAAACTGCTCTTTACAGAGCATGTATTAAAACATTATGCAAGAATTTTCCAAATTGCAATATTGTGCTTGGCAAACTAGGAAACATGGAGCAATCACACAGACATCAGCCATAAGGCAGTTGGGCATAAGGTCATTTCTGCATATTTTAGAGGCTTCAACAGTGGCCAGAAAGGGAAAAACACCCAGAGCATCTACCTTTCTATTCAGTATTTGTAAAATAAGTCCATTCAGGTCATTCAAATCAGCGGAATACAAGAGCATTTTCTCTACAGTTTATTATGGGAGGAAGGTGCTCCCCTTACTGGAAGGGACTGTCTGCGATTGCTAAAGAGATTGCCTAATTAATTACAGAACAGAAAATAAACACTGGAGCCACACAGTGTGAAACTTTCAATTCCTATAAGGTTAGAGAAAGCTGACAGACATACACTGAAATGAATAAAATCTACCCCCATGAAGTAGAAATTAGACTGGTTTTAAGACATGAACATGGCACAGCAGGGCTGGCCACAGGGTAGGGGGCAGGAGATGGGGATGATACCACAACCCTACCTCACGGGAGTGGTGTGACTCCACATAATCATCACTTTTGGACCTGAACTTCCCCAATTATAAAATTATGAAACTGGGTCTGAGAGAGGGTTATCTAAGCCAATCCTAAAAGGTCATATACTGTGTGATTCGGATGATGTAACATTCTTAAAGCGACAGAACTGCAGAACACATCAGGGGTTGCAGGTGGGACGGAGGGACAGTGGAGAGGGAGCTGGGGGCTGGGGGACAGCTCTGTGTCCTGAAGACAGAGCTGTCTTGACGGCTAGAGCTGCCCCTCCGATTCAAATGTGACCAAAGTGCAAACTGTAGAAAACTATCTGTGCAAGAAAGAGAGAGTGGGGGGCGTAGACAAGTCTGCATAGAGAGAAAGAAAGAGGGAGAGAGGGAAAGGGGGAGCAAGAAGAAGAGAGAGAGGGAGAGGGAGTGAGAGAGAAGGGGCGAGGGAAGGAGCATGACGCCATGACCCAGGTTCAGAGGCTAACACACCCCCAGACCTCAGCACTTCAGGGTCAGGGCAGGTATGTCCTAATCCTTCCCCCCTCAACCATCTCATTTCTAAAATTATTTGCCAAAAATGCATTAGGCTCTGAAACAAGATGTTGATTCCTCTGAAACGACAGTGTTCCCAGCCTGCATGGCTCCAGAGGTGGCTCACAGCACTTTGGGGAAGCGGCCTCCTCCTGACTTGTCTTGTCTGAGTCCATCAGCCCCTGCAGCCTCAAGAGCTCACACAGTCACCTCAGAGCAGTTCTTCAAAAGAAAGAGCAACATTTTATATTTTCTGCAATTACACAGTCGTTGGCATTGAGCCTTGGCCAGCAACCTCAATGTTTGGTGACTCTCTGGTAATGAGTTACCCGATGATTTACCCTATCTATGCTAGGATTTTGAACAACAAGGGTCTTGCTTTGCTGTTAGGAGCTGCTTCTATTATAGGATTTAAGGATTGGTATTCAAAGCCTAGATTCCCTTTCTAACCAAAGGGCCCTGGACAAATTACTTAATTTCTCAGTGTCTAACTGCCCTCCTCTATAAAATAGGAAGATGACAACAGCACCAGTCCATATTTCCACAAATGACAGTCATGGCCAACATTTCTTGGGTGCTTTTGAACACCCAACATGGTAGGCACTGTTCCAAGCACTTTACAAGTCCTGGCTCATTTAATCCTCCAAGCAACAATGAGATAGTGCTGGTTTTTATTTCTACTTTACAGATGAGGAAACAGAGACAAAAAGATATGAGTGCTAGGGCTGGGATTCAAACCCAGGCAGCCGTATTCCAGAGCCTATGTTCTTAACCAGAGCTGTCTTCCACGTAACATGTTTGGCACAGTATAAAACACAGTAAGAACTCAGTATCTTAGGCACAGTTTGAAGACTTCTAAATGGTGTGAAAACCAAACAGCATGGCCTACAGAGGCGGCCCTCCCCTCCCCAGGGAGTCTTGCTATTTCAGTCCCCCTAGGAGCCCTGCTATTCCACAGCAACATCACCCCCTGCTCACATTCACACTCCTTAGCCTCCTTCAGAAGCTGTTTCTGAGCTGAAGCCTAGCCAAGGGCTTATGTGGATAAAGCACCAAACAGTTTTACCTTCTTCAGGAGTACCTGCCGCAACCTGGTCCTCAGCCACCTCAAGGCTCACAGCGCCTTGAGCAACTTAACAACTGCACTTCCGCCCACGTGGCCCTCTCCATTCGCCAAGACCCCCTCCCTCCATTCATCCAAATGCCACCCAAACTGTGACGCCAGGCTCACTCCTGCCCTCCCATCAGAATGCTGTCTCCCACTGAGGACTTAACATCTTGCAATTTAAAACCCCACCATCTCACCCAGCAAGGAAACGCAGGGACAGCAGAGCCTGGATTTGACCCTCTCTGCAACCCGCACAGCATCTGCTAACATACCCCCACGGCCGCACTCCCTGGGCACCACCCAGCGGGTGACACATTCAGTTCAGATCATCAGAGAGCCTCAGAGGAATAAGCACTTGCCCAGACAGGTGAGCGTGTGTGAGTACATGAGGGACCCACATGGACGGGGCATCAGTAAGTGTGTCTCTTCCTCGGGAACACCACGCCCCGCCCTGCCCACTGGGTACCTGTTTCCCCCTCCTCCTCGCCCAGATTCAGCACAATGATGCAGATGTGCTTCCGCAGCTGGCGCGTGTTGGAGAACTTCCGGCAGCACTTGGGGCACTCCAGGCTGCTGGGGACCAGGCTGCTCTCCGCCTCCGGGGCCAGCGGGCTGTCCGCACTCAGGCTAACGAGGTTCTCTGCCAGCTCCTCTTCAGCGCTGGGCTTCTTCGTGGACCCCTTAGGCCTGCCTCTCTTCCTCTTCATGACCAAAAACTCTATCACGGAAACAAGAGGGCACAATATAGTCACATGAGGAGACAGTGCAGGGCATACACTCAGCTTCCAAATGTGGGACTAGGTTCCGTTCTGTGGTTTATTAAAAACAAAAGGTTTGAAACAGTTCCAGAAATTAACAGCTGCAAACAATATCTTTAGTGCTAAAATCTTTGCATCTCTATGCTAATATATTACCAATTTGGTAGTTTTCTGATTTTAAAATGTCATTTTTCAGAACCTTTGCATATCCTTCTTTTCTAAGTGGGGATGACTTTTGAGTTGTGACCATTAGCCCCCAGTTCACAAATTCAGCTCCATGTGAACCACCATTTCCACCTAAATCCAGTTCTCGGAAATGATTAAGCACTTCTTTGCAAGGGAATCTCAAAGGCTGCTTAGCTTTTCATACTCTTAATGAGTTACACAACTATTCAGATTACTTCAAGGCATCATAATTATTAGAGCCAAATTGTTCTGTGAAATACAGAAAAAATAATTATAATCTAAAGTCACAAATTATAGGACTAAAGACAATAATAAATATTTTTCAAGTTTCCTAGCGACCTAGTGATTTAAATGTCAGGATCAGAGCTGCTTTAGACCAAGTTTCAAATCTTTTTTCAACTTGTATTTCTTCTTAATTAGCATTCATTTTTAAGGCATTCATCTCAGGATGAAGAAGGGAATAAGGGGGAGGGGCTTGGGTGATGTGAACTGGAGAGGCCAAGGAGGAAGCCAGCACAGCCTGGCTGACATCCCCGCGTTAGAAAGTCATCTGTCTGGCTAAGACACAGCATTGCGGGAGTCCGCGTTGAATCTGAATGTCAGAGTAGAAGCAGTGGTCCTAGGTTCCAGCAACATCTTGGGGCAGGGGAAGAGTCATCTGCAGAATAATGATGTCTTCAAGGTCCCTCCCTGCTCTCTGAAAGACAATGGCTGCACAGGAAGGCATCGCCAGGCTGCTGTTACTACTGTGAGGACCTTCATGTAGGCCACCTGTGCTCCCAATCAGAGCGATCGCAGGGGAGGGCAGGATGGTTCTGGAGCAGAGTCTACAGGGGTTTTACTCTTACATCTTGCCACATCCATAATTCAGATTCTCAAGACCAATTAGTTAGCTGATAATGCAGGGGAAGTGCAGCATGACAATGTGGGCTGAGGACAAAGGAGTCTGGCACAGCGTCCCCAAGAACTCAGGGAGATCACACACTAGGATGGGGCTAGAGAGGAGAGGGGGCCCTGCAGGAGCAGAGGTCCTCCTAAGCTATAGCGCCAAGGGCGGGTCAACCTCAACCGAGAGCCAAACCAGAGCTTTCCTGGCTGGGGCGGCCAGCACCACGTGCAGGTACCCCTCACCCCCAGCTAGTCAGGCATGCTGAAGAGCCCAGGGGACCAGGGGGACAGTGCGTAATGACAAGAAGGCAACAGAGAGACTGATCAAACCAATGAGGCACAAGCCTTCAGTCCACTTGCCACCACTTTGTTACCAAGGAGAACAAAAGCTATGTGGATATGAGGCCTGGCCAAGGTATATGGGAGGCTAGACAGGTTGTAAGGGAAGGAATGGACCCAGTCAGGACACACCATTTACCTCACTCATTAAAGTGTTTCTCCTTATTGTTTACAACAGCATGCACTGTGCAACTTACTGAAGCAGCAATTAATAAGCAGAGAAGCAGAATTCACAGAGGCTATAAAACTCCCACCGCATGTCATGTTGGCTGCGCAGTAAAACATGTTGCACAAGAGCTCACGGAAGCCAACCCCACAGAGGGGCTCTGCACGCTGGCTGCAGGCAGACACCAGCTCCTCCTCTGAAATGCTCCCTGAGGCTGCAGCTGCGCAGTAAGGCGACTCCACCCAAGGGGAGGTGTGGCCTCTGCCCTCAGCTACAGGGGTGACCCCAAGGCCCCCAAAACGTCCTGCCTGACAGCAGTGCCTTTTTTCTTGGTGGCTCTGGCCACCCCACAGTCTGACTGTGTGCTTCATGATGGGCTAGGCCACACACCAGGTCGATCCTGACCTCTGGAGAAAGTGGGGGAAGAGACGTAGGACTCTGAGCTACCAGGATGAACCAGACACTCTCGGGCAGCCACGAGGGATGCCTCGGAGCCCCATAAAGGCTCTGGACACCAAAGGCTGGAGTGAGCTACTGAGTTCACAAGAAGGCAACAGCATCCAGGACTCCCCAGGGAAGGAGGAGGCCCGAAGGGGTCTGGTACTCCACCCACTCTCTCCCTTGGCTGGTTCTGACCTGAACCCTTTCTGCAAAAAACTAATCATAAGAATAGTGTGTTCTGAGTTCTATGACTTTAGCACACTATTGAACCTGAGGGAGTCCTTGGAGGTCCCCTGAATTTGTAAGTGGGGTTGGCAGTCTTGGGCAGATCTAGCAGCTTGTGGGGAACTTCACCTTGAGTTCGGCAAACTTTGTGCAGCAGGGCACCCAGCGCTCTCACTACAAAGTTGCGCCAGCACATGCAATAGCGTCTGCAAAGCCCCAGCAAGTGACACTCAGCTTGGCGCACAGTGGGGGCGCAGCACAGTGGGCCAGGCACGAGAGTTTTCTGTGGGTCTGTCTTCCCACGGGCTGGGGACACCCTGAACGCAGGGTTCCTGTCCTGGCTGTTATCCCCTCAGCACCTAACCTGGTGCCTTGCACAGCACACACCCAATAAATCTTGGTGAATTGGGCTGACAAGCAGTGCGCAGCCTGGCTGTCAAGGAAGAAACATGAAATCTGCCCTGAAAGCTTTGGAAAACCTCTAACACAATGTGACAAAACTACTTTTACATCTTGCCACATCCATAATTCAGATTCTCAAGACCAATTAGTTAGCTGACAATGAAATATTCATAAATGAACTTGGAATAATTTAAGCACTGAAAATGAGTTGCTGCTGCCAACTACCCAAATTTTATAGATGAGCTGAGAATCTTGGAACAAGGCAAGGAAAATCCTGTTACCTCCAAATCAAAGCATTTAATGGAGTCCCCTAGACCTGTACACATGGTCTCCAGGCCCAGCCTTCTGCTCCAGTCTTTCTCTGTCTCCATCCTTGTCTCACTGCCTTTCCCTCCCTCTAGAGTCTCCCATGTTGATGACTTTGCCTCACAACTCTCAGACCTGGCTTGCCAGGCCCTGTATCGTGTGGTTTAATCTTACACACGCCTGCGCACGTACATACATGTACACACACACACAGCTCAGCTCTCTCTCACCTGCTCAGGACAATGTTCTAGACCTCTCTAAATATGCACAGGTAAAATCCCTGTCTCTTTTTACTTACCTAGACTAGTGTCCTTGCCTGTGACTACCTCCTGTACCCCCAGTCAGCCCCCAAGCCCCAATTCAATCCTAGCATCTCGGGTCCAGTTCATATCTCAGTGCCTCCTCCAGGAGGATGCCCCAGTCATTTCAGCAGCTTGGACATCTCCCCGGCTTGTCTCACACTTAAGGGTGAAGTAAACATATGGCATTCAAGCTTGCCAACACTGTTCTCCGTGTTTTTTTTTTTCCCCCACCTTATATCATATACCCTGAGGTCTGAGCTGGCCTTTTAGTTTCCTGACAGGTTATGTAGTAGACACTTAATAAATACCTTCTTAATAAATAAATACATGTTGATCAGTTGTTTAACAATAGGAAAGAAGGATTTGGAAAACAAGTTATTTACTCTGTCCCAAGTTTCCAAAAGAAAGGAAGAGACAAGCCACAATACATCTCAACCCTGTCCCCAATCCAGTTTGGGGACAACTTCCTCACAGCCAGAAATTGTCCTTGCAGATCCAAGGCCACAACTAGCAAGGGACAGAAAGAATCAGCCGAAGGTTTTTAATTCAATCAAAAGACAATGTGCACATTATGAAAAAAATTGCTCAATGTTATAAAAAAATCTAATATTGTAAGCCCTTTATTTGCACATCACTCAAGTCTGTGAGGGACTTCCCCAGTTATTACATCATTTTGTCCTCATAAAAACCTGAAGAGATGGATGTAGCAAATGTAATTTCCTCAACAGGAGAAGAAATGAGACACTAAAGGGTCAAGGGACTTGGCACATTTTCCAGAACTTACTGCTAAGCTCGTGAAGCCAGGACCTGGGTTTCCTTCTTCCCAGATCTTCCTGCTGAGTCACGTGGCCCTCAGGTCAGTTCTAGACATACCAATGGAGCCAATATGGTCGTGCAGAGAACACCAGACGGGAGTTAGGGTGACCTGAGTTCAAAACCTGCCATGTCTCAGTTTCTAATGCGAAAAACCCAAAACTGCCTCTATTTTATAAAGTCACTCTTAATAAAAGCAATCCATCAAAATGCTGAGCACAGAAACTTAGGGTGTAATCGATAAATGGCAATTATTTATTATTATGGCCATATTCATTAATATTCTGGCTTGAACCATCTCATTGTGGAAACAATTAGCTTCCTAGCCCATCTACACTGCTAAATCATGAGATTCCTCGATATACATCCATTCTTGTTCATTATAGCCCATTTTCCTTGATTTCTTCAAGGAAAGCCAGTGAGGAACTGGGGGCATACATGTTTCACCATGCCTCAGACCAGGGGTAAGCCGGCCTGTGAGCATTCTCGCTCTGCAGCTCAACCTCTCGTCACCCCGACTCGAGATCCTAGGAATCCTGAAACACCAACATCAAATCAATCAATCTCCCTGACATTTATTTATCCAACAAGCCCAGAGCAACAGGAAGGCAACAAATTACTTATCATCAGAAATGAGGGAGTGAGCCTTTTAGTTTATGGGGACACAGCATGCTCTTTGCAGACCCTTTACAGAGCACAGCCAACCCAGTAAGGGATGCGAGGCGCTGGGGCGGCCGAAGACACCCCCAGCCTGCTCCCTGCGGTCTCATCAGCACTAGCATGGAAATGCCATGTAAATAGCAGCAACTGACAATTATTAGCATGTGTGTCTCAGGCACCAAGCTAAGCACTTCGTGCACTTCCACTCTACAAAGGAGAACACTGAGGCCTAAGAAGATTAATCATTTGCCCCAAGACACAGACTAATAAGAGGCAGAGTTAGGATTTGAATCCAAATCTGTTTGCCTTAGAGTCAGTGAAATCTGTGTCAATTCTGTTATTATCAGAGCAAAGAAATAACACATTGTGACCTCTACTCCAAGCTCTGCAGGAAAACGGTGATAATGTCCCCAAGCTACAAGCCTCAGTGTAAGGCCAACAACACATGAATATAAAGGGAGAGGGCCACTGAGTGCAAAGCACACAGTAGGTGTACACATGTAATAAGATGTACTGGTCTCAGAGCCAGAAAAAAAAGGGTAGATGATGAAAACCACTTGCCCACGTCACCACAGGGCCTCCATGGCTGTGGTGCAGGCTGAGTCCTGCAGGAGGGCAGCTCAGAGGGCGGGGGAGGCCGGCGCCTGGCTGTGCTCCCAGGGCCATGCTGTGAGCTCCTTCTGGGCTCTATCAGCCCTGAGCACTTCAAGCTTGCTCACCCAGAAAGGGAGCCTATTAATAATTGAGTTGCCGACCTCCCCTAGGATGCCCCCTTTTCCCCTCAAAGTAGACTGCACATCCCCCCTCTGTAGCAGCCCCCACTTACTCCAGGGACGGGCTTCCCCTGCTGCACTAAAATTGCCTCTCTGCCTAACTGCCCTCCACCAGCCAGGAGGCAGAGCCACCAGGACAGTACCCGGGGCCACCCTGTCTTTTCAGCACCTGGCCCAGCACGCAGGCATGCAGCAGGTGCAGAGTTACTGAACAAAGGGGTGGAGGAAGGGAAAGAAAAGATAAAAATGAGAAGAGTTTCTACTGAAGATCTGAAAGGTGGAAGAAGATGGAAGAGCCAAACAGGCTCTTGAAGACCCAGTGAATTCCTCCACAGCAAGCCCAGCTGCCCAGCCTCCGGCAGGATGAACAAACGTGCACACGCACACACTCATCCACCACTCACACAAACCACCACTCACACGCATTCATTCTTACACGCATGCTCATACTCATGCACAAGGGTGAGAATGAACTTGGTCCATTAGGTAATTTTTTTCTTGGACCACAGCCAGATTTGATTAGGAAGATGGGAGAAAATGAAGGGTTCTTCTCCAGACTACTTCCTACATGAGCAAAAAAGATAAAAAGGCTGTAAAATAAACCAAAGGATTTAGGAAACTTCATGTAATAAAAGGAGACAAAAATAATAAATCAATTACTACTCAATTAATGGTTTAATTAAACCATTTTAAGTATTTCTCAACTTAAAATAAATTGTGAAGGGCAAACCTGAATGGAAATCATTAGAGAGAAACTAAGCTTCTAGATGCCTCGAATTTTATGGACTTGCACAGAGAGAAAAATGAAGGACGTGGAGTTCTTAATGAAAGACTTCTGAAGAAATTTTCTCATATTAAGAGTCTGAGTTTAATTAAAGTCTTAAGAAATACTTTTTAAAAATTGAAGTACACAGTGAACTAATCTATATACACAAAAAAGAAGAGAGAAAATGTATTCAAGAAAAATTTAAGTCAAAAGTAAATTAGTAAAGGAAAATAATTTTTAAAAGTAGTTCAGTGGTTAAGAATTTGACTATACTCAGAGTACCACAGGAACGTGCAACTACCATCCGATCAGCCAGGCCCAAATCCACTCTCCCACTTACTAATTAGGTAACCTCGAAGATACTGCTTTAACTCCTCTAGTCTCTAAGCTACGTATTCCTCACTGACAGCAATTAACTATTCTAGGTAGACTCTCTCAAATTAAGTGCAAGGAAAAACTGGCCAAAATAGTATTTCTCAAGAGCTAAGACACCTTTGACTGGCTGCACAGGAACTAAGAACAAGAGAGATGGGAATCCATTGCTTTTTAAGCCACCAAATTCTTATTTAGAGCATTGTCACCATTCACAAATGTGTTCTAATAGTCTGTAATGCTCATCCCATTATATTAGGCTGGAAAAAAATCATTTTTGAGTCTGACAAAATCACAGGCACATATGGGAACATTAAATCTAGGATTCACAGTTATAAAATATGGGCATTGGCAAGGAAACAGAAAACATGAACAACACTGTAAACCAACAAAACCTAACACAGATACACAGGACACCACCCAACAGCAGCAGAACACAAATTCCCACCGCATATGGAACATTCTTCACCATCAACAACACATTAGGCCATAAATCAAGTCATAATCAATTTACAAGGACTGAAATCATACAAGTGTATAGACTTAAATTAGAAATAAAGAATTCATACAACTCATTAACAAAAAAAAGCCAACAACCAGAGTAAAATTGGGCAGAGGACCTGAGAAGACATTTTTCCAAAGCAGACAGAGACAATGAAAGCACTTCCAGGAAAATAACTGAGATGTATCTGTGGGGTCACAGGATCCCCGAGAAGCTCCTCTAAGCCCACTGGGGTGGAGGGATCTGTCTGGGGCAAATACAAGCTGAGTACGGCTCATGAACACGCAGGGGTGAGCTCGTCAATGGCATCTACAAGGAGCTTCCCAGGCAGAGCACCAGACCCACGGCTGCAGAGCAGTGACAACGGGGGAGACGGGCATGGTGGGGCTGGCTGCGGAAGACCAAGAGGAGGTGATCTCCAGAAGAGGGGAGTCCAGGATGGCCTCCTGAGCGGATGGTATTATCTTTTACTAACATGGGTTAGGAGGGAGAGAACGCAAGTCAGCCAATGTGTACCTTATACAAGACCGATGCACATAATCCCACATGAGGTTCTAGCTACTTTACCATCATTTATTCATTTATTATTTAAAAATGAAATGAAAAATTCAAATTATTTTATCTCTTATTCACATTTCACTTTGGTAGAAAGGAAATCTTTTTAGTCAAAGCTGAATAAAATAAAATCAAAATAGAATAAACTTTCTCAAAGTTCTTTACGTGTTAATCCATAAGACTTCTAACTGCCATATGAATTTCACAAGAGATCATCTATTTTTCTGGGTCTGTAGATGTTCAGCCCCAGAGGCACGGGGAACAAACATTCAAAGTTTTGACCTCAGCTTTAGTTCCATGTGTCTGTTAAGCTACAGTCTTTGGAAAGCCAAGGCATCTAAATCATGGGGGGGAATGTGGACATCATGGAGATTTCCCCAGTTAGACTGATGAATGAGCCTTACTCATGCCCAGACTGGGCAGCAGACGGAGGGATGGCTGAACTTTGAGGCCCCTAGTACAAGGAAGATTCTTTTTATCCCCAGCATTACTAAGGCATGGCTGACAAACAAAAACTGTATATATTTCAGTGGCATAATGTGGTTTCTTAAAGATGTACAACAAGATGATTTAATATACATGTACACTGTGAATGTTTAACACAATCAAGCTAATTAATGCATCCATAATCTCACACAGTAACCATTTTATTTTTGTGGTAGAACATTTAAGATCTACTCTCTTAGGAAATTTCAAGTGTACAATACAGTATTGTCACCATGCTGTACATTATATCCCCAGAATTTATTCATCTGAAAGTCTGTCGAGATTGTATTTGTGTCTGGCTTATTTTACTTAGCATAATGTCCTCCAAGTTCATGTCACAAATGGCAGTATTTCCTTTTTTTATAGCTGAATAATATTCCTGTGTGTGTGTGTACCACATTTTCTGAATCCATTCATCTGTCAACAGACACTTAGGTTGTCTATGTGAATAATGCTGCGATGGACATGGTGGTGCCAGTATCCCTTTGAGACACTGATTTCATTTCCTTTGGATACATGCCCACAAGTAGAGTTGCTGGATCATACAGTAGTTCTACTTCTAATTTTTTAAGGAACCTCCACACACTGTTTTCCATAGTAGCTGTACCAATTTACATTCCCACCAACAGTGTAAAGGGTTCCCTTTCCCCTGCATCCTCACCAACACTGGTTACCTTGCCTTTTTGATGAAAGCATTCTCATGGGTGTGAGGTGATAGTTCACTGTGGATTTGATTTGCATTTCCCTGATGATTAGTGATGTGGAGCATCTTTTCATGCATGTGTTGGCCATATGTATGTCTTCTTTGGGAAAATGTCTATTCAGGCCATTTGCCCATTTTTTAAATCAGGTTTATATGGCAGATTCTTAGTGTCCAACATAAGTTCCCTCCCGCTCCTCTTCCCCAAAGCAAAGAGGATCAAATGTGTACTATCAGCTGATAGGTGAGTTTGTGTGACTTCCCACGCAGTCCTGGGGACAAGACAGACCTGTGCTAACAAATGCCAGGACACCACCGATATGAGCTGATGGCAATGATGATACAAATCCCACTGGCTCCTCCTCATTTGCCATTACTAGTTTCAAGTCCTAGACTTTCTCGGTTTTCATACCATGCCACTATCAGTAACTTCTAACTTCTTAACAACTTAATCCTGTCAGGTATATTTCTCCAAGCACCCTGGGAATGACCACAGAGCTTGTTAACCAAAACATTTTGTGTCTGCAGTTTCTCCTTGCTAATGGTGTCAGACAGATGATCAATAAGCCAGCCTGTTTAGAAATGCCAGTCTGCATATTCCCAGGAAGAGCAACAGGATTATTGGAGGGGCTAATGAGTCCTGCGATGGGACACGAGGGCCACAGACTATGCTTTTGTGCAGGAGACTGGCTGTTGTCCCTCACCATATAAGTGTGGGGGCTTTTTTTAAGTCATGTTTGCAGCTCTTTCTCCTGTCCTATATATTTTCTTTGTCTGTGGGGACCTAATTACAGTGCCTGTATGATTTCTCTAACCTATCCACCTGCACATCTGAACCCATTCAGTGGGAGATGTCTGAACACTGCAGACAAGTGTGTCTCACTCTGCACACTGACCGTGAACTGGAAGGATTCTGTGTAAGCCAAAGCTTTGCAATTGGAATCCTTGTTCCAGGTTCATGTGATTGGTTCAGAAATGCTATTTCTAAGATTATATCTACTTTTTATTAACCATACATGTTATAATAACAGTTTCCCTTTATTGTCTTCTCTGTGCCATGTATCATCCTAGGCACTGTAGGTATATGCTTCAACTTAATTCTCAGCACCTCCCCGGTAATGGGCATTTTTCGGATAAGCAGCGGGAGGCTTAGAGAAGCAGTATCATTTGCTTTGGTAATGCAGCCAGTAGGCTCTAGAGCTGGTTAAACTCATACCTGCCTGACAACAAGGGATGCTGCCACCTCCTTCCCTCTTTCCTTCCTTCTTTCCTTCCTCTCTCCCTCCATTTACTCATTCATTCATTCATTCATTCACTCACTCATTCTTCCATCTACCAACCAGGCATTAGAGAATAACTACAAAGGGCCAGGTACAGGAATTCAAAGACACTCTTACTTGAGCAGATGTAAAGTTGGACAATTATTGTGACTTCTGGGGTGGAAATTTTGATGTTTTAGTTTCTATGCCCACTAAACAGAAACCTGGCATCCAAGAATTTGAGAGCAAATCAGCAACATTGTTAGCAACAGGCACGCCCATGGGCATGGCACCCTCACCAGAACCCAGGCCCCTTACCATCTCCTGTTTTGCTTGGGTTGGTCGGTTCAGGAGTACTCAGAGGCTTAAGAGGAATGATGATCTCATCGACATTGACCCCTTCTTCTGTGTGCTTCTCAGAGACATGGGAGAGGAGTTCAGATTGACTTGGTGAGAAGAGGTTACAACATTTACACATGAAGATAGCCGTATTTTCTGTAAGAAAAAAGCAAAATTAGTTATTTCATCTTCACAAAAACATAATGATTGCTTCCAAAGAAAAATACTGAAGGCTAGCCTTTCAAGCAATCACCAGCCTCCAGCAGTGCCCCTCTTGGAAACCCCTCCACGCCAGGCAGTGCACATCTAACTTCAGGTGGCCCCAGGTGCCAGGAAGCTCTTCAGTATTTCAAATCCTCAGTCCCTGGGACAGTGTCTAATATGGGCCTCCCTATCACCCAAATCTACTCAACAACCTGGATTCCAGTACCAACACACAAAGTAAAAACTACATGTGGAACTTGGAAACTTAAACCCAGCCTTCAAATGAATGAACCACACTGACGGCAATTAACTATTCTAGGTAGACTCTCTCAAATTAAGTGCAAGGAAAAACTGGCCAAAATAGTATTTCTCAAGAGCTAAGACACCTTTGACTGGCTGCACAGGAACTAAGAACAAGAGAGATGGGAATCCATTGCTTTTTAAGCCACCAAATTCTTATTTAGAGCATTGTTACCATTCACAAATGTGTTCTAATAGTCTGTAATGCTCATCCCATTATATTAGGCAGGAAAACAGTGGAAAAAAATCATTTTTGAGTCTGACAAAATCACAGGCACATATGGGAACATTAAATCTAGGATCCAATAACAATTAAAAGCTAGATTTTTTTTCCAACACTGAAAGGAAGACTTGGTATGATTGAAAGGACAATGGCTTTGAAGCCAGACAAACTCAGGTTCAATTCCCAACCCCAGTCCCTAAATGCTGTAAAGCTGGGTGATCCTGGAACAATAATAATCCCTCAGCTATGGGAATTCAATAGGAAATGCAGGCAATGAGCCTACTCAGCACATAAACACAGTAGGCACTCTGCAGTGGGAACACAGTAAGCACTCAGTGAGCCACTAGAACAATTCCCCGCCGACCATGTGCCTCCACCCGCCCAGCTGAACAGCTGAAAATCTACACCCACGCTGACTGGCTCCCCTCAATGCTCTCATTGCCAGCCTCACGGGGACTCTTAACGCCGCCTGGCAATCATACGAGGTCCCCAGGCCACAGCCTCTCCATCAAGGCTGTGCAAACATAAAGCAATCCTCGATCTCTAGGCCATTGGCGCTCTGTTGATGGTGGACCAGTATTTCACACCCCTCCTCTCTCCTCGCGCCCCCCTCACGTTCGGCTACCGACTGTGCTTCCTGTCTCACTTGAAGCAGTCTCAGGAGCTCCCCACACCTGCCGACAGGCCTGGGTCCTCAGCCCTGTATCCTGCTGCTCCCGGCTCCTGCTCCAATGAGGACTGGCACCAGCGGTGACCCAGGAGCTGCGTGGGGTGGGGGTCACTGGGAGTGGCCCTACTCGGGGCAGGCAGTATTTTTATTACCAACATTGTTTAGAATTGGCAGCTCGTGGAAATAATAAAAAGCAGACCAACATTTAAACGTTGTTACTGCTTTTAAGTTCTCTCAAGTCAATGCACCCTTAGTCTGCATCTGGGAAGACTGTGCCCACAGCCCTCACCCTGGACCAAGGGCAATACAATGGCCTGTGTGTACCAAACCCCAATCCCCCCAAACAAATGACACTTTCCAGTAACTTTCACATCTTCCTCCAGATCATTGCTTCTTCCCTCTCTTTTGCTCTCTACATGCAATTACAATTTCTCCCATCTTAAAACAAAACAAAATAGGAATCTCTCTAGATCTCCACCCCTCTGCTCTCCCCCACCCTATTCCTTCTCTTCACAGCAAGACTCCCGTACTGGGAGGAGACGAGAAAGGCAGGCGGGAGGCCAACGTGACACTGCTGCAGCAAGGACGGAACCCCGCAAGGCAGAGGTCCCAGAAACAAGTCCCTCTCTGGAGCCCAAGAAAGGGTTTCTCCATGAACAAGCAGGCAAAGTAATGACTGAAGAGAACTGTTCTAACAAACAACACATGAGACAGAAATTTAACAAAGCAGAACATTGGTTCATCAATGAAAATCTCTCATGAATACCGTCAATTGATATTTTATTGATTTCCATGAAATGCTTTATTTGGAAGGGACCCCAAATGCTTCTCAAGCAAAAAGAGACCCAGTGATGTCTTTTCCCTACTTGAGACCATGTTGTTTTCAGTGCATTTCCTGCTGATCGCACAACAACCCTACCATTTATGCAAAAAGGGGTTGGTAGTCCCCAGTCGGCAGCTGAGGAAGCTGAGGCTGAGAGAAGACAAGCAACTTGCCCATGTCACGCAGGAAACAGAGGCCAGACTGCCTGCTGCCTGCCCTGGACCTCATTACAGAGGAGAGCATGATCCCAAAGTCATTCATCAATTTCTTTCTCATTCATTTCAGCATTTAAGCAGCGCCACGGAGTTGGCCCCACTGCAAGCACTGGGACACAAATAATGAGGCATGAGGCCCTGCCACAGAAGCAGCCACCCCGTCATCGGGGGCCACAACTACATCTTCTGGGCTTTATTGAAACTACTTCCCAACAGACCTGTGATTCTTGATTCCTGTTATGCTTTCAGGAGGGAATTTAACAGAGAACTTCTGGGGACCAAGGTCTCAGCTCACGGGCACATAAAGAGCTGGGTGGAGCCTGAATAAATCAGGCTACTTTTTCATTTACATATACGGCGAAGGACTGGGGACTGTGGTAAGTGAATACTACCCAGCTCTCCCGCACAACCTGAAGAACTGAGCAGAGCAGGGTGGCACCTGCACTTGGCATCTGCTATGAACTGCACGTGTTTCCCAAGTGCCCACAGTTGTCCAGCTTTGTTAGGTGGGAGGACAGGCCCTGGAACTCCTGGGGGGCAGGCAAAGACAAGCAGATGTGACCTGGGACGACTGTCACACAATGGAGGGCTCAGCCATGCACTGCCTACTGGGAGGGGGCCAGCAGCTGCACTGAAATCACAAAACCATCAGGGGCCTCGGCAGCAGGGCAATGCAAGCTGTGGGAGGGCAAACAAGGCCACCCAAGGAGCCGGACAAGTGTTTCTGGGCCCCCGCATCTGCGGGCCTGCAAAGTAGCCTTCCTCCGGAAATTTGTGCTTACAGGCTGCTCGTAGGTTTCCAGAGAGCCTGGACCTCAGCACCAGGCCTGTGCACAGACCACTTCTGCCACACAGACATGCGAGAGGGCACACAGGTTGGGGCCCGGTGAACGGCTGGTGGAGGACACACAGCGCCACCTGCAGGGGACCAAGACGCACCCTCGTAACTTCTACAGGGCTTCTCCCCCAGATCCTGCCTTCATGACCTCCACACACAGACATGAATTGTGCACAAAGACAGGTAACATGGAGATATTTATAATAGTAAGTTCCAGAAACCACCTGCATGTTCTATAGTGGGCAAATCGTGACATATCCCACAAAGAAATTCAAGACAGCCACTCCACATCGTATTTTCAAATAATTTTGAATGACATGGGAAAATGCTCATAATGAACATTAAATTCTAAAGAATGGGATACACAACTATCCAGGATGTATGTAATTTTGTTACTAATGGGTAGACATTGTTTATGAGTGAGCAGATAGGAGAACAACCAGCCGGGCTAGAAGGAAATACACCAAAATACAGACTGTTAAACTTAAAAAAAAAATCATTTATATACTTCCTAATTTTCTACAATAAGCTTATAGAAGTCTTAAAACTAAAAAGCAAGGTAATAGATAAATAGAGCACTTAAGCCATAGTCTGAGCGATGAGCTCTGAGCTGCTCAGAGAGGACAGTGTCTTGTTCAAGGCTGCAACCCCCAGCCTGGGACATGGCAGGTGCCCCACAAATGGGTGAGCCTAAATGCATGCTGCAAATAGTAAACACTGGGGCAGAGAGAAGGCAGAAATCCTTGGCTAAAGTGCCTGGAGGGTACCTGAATGGATTTTGAAAGGCAGCCAGGAACAGTCCTGGGCAGGGCCCTCAGACTGCAGAGTGCACCAGGCATGGGCTCAAGGCCGCTCTCCACAGCACTGTCCCATGCAATTCTCCACATCCTAGGGGGCCAGGGCTCATTATCCCCATTCTACGGGGCAGGACTGAGGTCCAGAGAGGCTGACCTCCCCTCAGCCACACAGCCAGGGATGCACATGGACAAGGCTGAACCAGCGCACCTGACCCAGGCCTAGGGTCTCCACAGTGCCACAGGGCCCTCCTGGGGTCAGCACTGGTAAGGAACCCAGCCACACAGCAGCCAACAGAACCACAAAATTCCCAGAGCTGCACCAGTGGGTGGTTCTGTTTTGCTACCAATGATGCAATCCTGTATTTAATTGTGGACAGTTCCAGAAGTCCAGGCAGGGTGCACGGTGTTCCTTCTTGAATGTAATCACATCCCTCCAGGAAGGAATGATGTTCATAAGCAGTATATAAATAGCAAAATGCCAAAATATACAAAGAAAGTGTCAGATCAGGTTGCCTCCCCTAAATATTAAGAACTGTTTATCCACCAAAATAAACAAGGAGCTAGTTTCATTTTTATAGCGGACTGATATGAAAAATTTATCTTATACCCTGAAATATAATCATGATTATGTTGTCAGCTAATTCCGAGGAAGATGCTGTAATTTGGATGCATTTTTAGGTCCAATTACTGTGTACTCCTCCTGAACAAAAGGATTCAAAGGGAAAATGCCTTATTCAGCACAAGGAAAATCACAGAAGTTTGGGGTTTGAGGGTTCAATTTTCTATGAATTATCTGCCAATTTTAAACCAGATACTCTGTACTCTTACAAAGGAAAATCTCAAAATAACTGCATAAACAAGTCCTTGTTTCTGAACTCTGATTTGCAAACACTGCTGCCAGGAACAGCCAGGTCCTGCCTGTGACCTCTTACCTCCTACCTGCATGCCACCCACCCCACCAGGCACCCAGGCATGAAGGAGGCCTCTGTCTCCACTCCTCCCAGAGGAAAGTCACAGACTGGAAGAGATCACAGGTACTGGGAGGTAGGTTGGGCCCTTCAACTCTGGTGAGGATCCCTGGGAGGTGACAGGTCACAGCCAGGGGGTGGCTGGGGGTCCCACCCCTTCCACTGACCACAGGCAGCACATGTGTCCGCTGAAGCCTGCTCCTTCCCAGGGACCCCTTCCAAAATCAAACACCCTCAAGGAAACGGGCAAAGAGGATCAGCTGAGCCTTGAGTTGAAGCCATGTGCTCCAGCCAGCATGCTCACAGTCAAGGGCACCCTTTCCTTTCTGCTGCTGTCCTTTGTAAGTCTACCTCCTGTGGAAAGAATTAGTGGTGGAATTACCAGGATTCAGGCATTCGGGGTCTCCCAGCCCTGCCAGCTTTTATTTACTTATTATTATTAATTACAGAAGTTACAGTATGAGTACATGCAATACCAAGGCACCCCTGCCCCTCCTAGCAAGGGCTGGTAGGTGCAGAAGCCCAGTGAGGAGCCTGAACCCGCACCCTGCCCAGCAGGACACAGGCAAACCTTCCTCCAGGTGTCAGCAGAGGCCGAGCAGGGAGACTGGACTTCACCCCCACTGGCAGCAATAAAGCAGTGTCAGAGGGGCCTGCTACAACAGGAGATTTAAGTAAGACCCAGACTCTCATAATATAATACCTAAAATGTCCAGGATTCCATCAAAAATCACTCCTCATGGTTTTCTAAGAATCAGGAAAATCTTGACACCAGCACTAGGTGATACAGATGTTAGAATTACCTGACAGCGATTTTAAAGCAGCCATCCCAAAAAAGGTTAATGAACAGATGCAAACATGCTCATAACAAATGAAAAAACAGAATGTCTCGGCAAAGGAATAGACAATACAAAGAAAAACCCAAGTAGAAATTTTACAATAGAAAAAGACAGTAACAAAAATTTCAATGATGAGCTCAAAAAGAAGGGAAAGATCAGAAGAAAGAATCAGTGACCCTGAAGATGGAATAGAAAGCAAACAATCTGAATAACAGAGAAATTAGGCTGAAAAAAATGAACGGATCCTCAGGGACCTGTGGGACTGTAACAAAGGTCTAACATTTGGATTACCAGAGTCACAGGACAGGAGAGAGACAGTGGGGCTGGGAAAATATTCAAAGAAATAATGGTGGAACAGGATTCCAAACAGGATTTCCCAAATTTGGCAAAAGTCATAAACCCACACATTCAAGAAGGTGAGCAAATTACAAACAGGATACACCCAAAGAAATCCATGCCACGACACATTATAATCACTTCTGAAAACTAAAGACAGAGAAAACCTAAACATTGCTAAAAACAAAACAAAGCAAAAACCTGTAGCAAAAAACTATTCAAATGACAGCAGATTTCTCATCAGTCACAATGGAGGCCAAAAGGAAGTGGCACATTTTTCAAGCACAGAAAAAGACAAAACTGCCCACCCAGATGTCTGCATCCAGCAAAATGTCCTTCAGGGGTGATGGGGAAGCTGAAACACTCCCAGATGAAGGAAAACTAAAACAATTTCTTGCCAGCAGACATAACCTAACAGAACTGCTAAAGGAAGTTCCCCAAACAGAAAAAAAATGACAAATAATGAATTCTCGGACATCAAAAAGGAAAAAGGATCCAAGGAAAGTAATACATCAGACTTTCCTTTCCCTTTCAGTTTTCTAAATTATGTGTGACAGTTGAAGCAAAAAAGTCTACCTGTCTGATGTGGTTCTCCAGAACCTGCAGAAGAAATGCTTATATCAACCACACTATCTGTAAGGGAGTGTGAAGAGATGAAAGGGTGGTAAGGTTTCCACTCTGCACTCAAACTGATGAAATGTCAACTGCTCTGCAACTTGACTGCAAGGGAGGCTGTAAATCTACATGTGGTAAAAATGGACTAGAACTGGACAGGCACGGTATAACAATGTCCATTTCCTGGTTTCGATGTTGCACAGTAGTTACATAAGATGTAGCCATAGGGCTGAGATGACGGAAGGTTCTGAGGATGGTGGTGGTGATGGCTGCGTGACAACATGCATGTACAGAATGCCACTGGACTGTACACCTAAATGGTGACAATGGTGAATTTCCTGCTAAGTATATTTTACCCCCAAAAATTAAAAAAATAAAAAGATGTAACCACTGGAGTAAACTCAATAAGGCATACATGAGATTTCTCTGTACTATCTTAGAAACTTCCTGTGAGTTATTTCAAAACACAAAGTTGAAAAAAATACCTTGACAAACAAAACATCCCTACAGCTACCATTTTGGATTCTCTGGAAAAGATGCTAAATCTGAGAAGTGTACATGTTGCTTGGTGTATCTAAAACATCCCACGAGGTACATAGGCTCAGAAGTGTGGAGTAAGGTGGCTCGTGGCAGATGGCCAGGGTTCAGTTCAGGACTTTGTGCCCATCCAGGATGGCCAGGTGGTGTGGGCTCTAAAGGGCTGGCTACACTCCCCACATCTTTACCGAGTCCCTTCTACACCACCAGCACTATCTGTAGTGAGAGACCCCCAGCCCAACCACCTTCCCCTTAGCTGTAATGCTGCAGGGACTCAGCAGGCACTCAGTGAATGTTAAGTGAACTGATGATTACAAACGTGCTCAAACATTTACAAATAACCACAAGACAAAATGCTGCATTTATTACACTACTACTCTATTTAAAAGCTATAGTATTTTTTAAAAATCTCTTCCCTCCTCTCTTTGATTAGTATACATCATCCTTTCTGCTATGTAACTACCTTTTATTTGGACTGATTAACTTTAAATAGAGTTCAACAGCCAAAGCTCAGATCCCATTAAATTATCTATCTTATGCGAAAAGCAAGGCGGCAAATTCTTTCCAAGTTGCATTTGTTTCCTTGTTTTTCACTTGCCTTTAAGTTATTAAATTCATGAGAGCTGACAATTTCCAACAAGAGTGGGAATATTTTTACAACACAATGCCAGACTGCTTACCCATCCAACATAGTGAATAAAATCTCATATTGTGCAGCTTAGTACAACTTAAAATACTTTTCCTTTACCTTCAGGAAAAGAGGCTTGGGTTAGAGCAAAACATTTTCCTTCCAATTAGTTTACTTTATAGAACTTTTAGCCAGCTGTGGATATGCCATATTTATCATCATCGTCGTTATACCCACTGAGAACTTGCTGTAACCAAAACAAAAGGATTCGAAGAGGAAAAAATAGAAGAGAAGGAAGCTTAAATAAATTAAACCCTCACCATGAGCCGGCACCATGCAAGGCTCACACCAGGCGTACTTAATCTTCACAACCTAAGATACATGTTTTATTATTGTATTTCCTCAAACCTAAGACATCTATTTTAGGAAGCGTTGGTATTTTACCGCTAAAAAAGATAAAATGCTGCCAAATAAACTAAGACACACTGGTTTCTTATCACACCATTTGTAAGACACGTCCTGATTTTAGAGATGTTGAAACATGAGTCACTGAATCAGTGAAAGTCAGTTAACATTTCCAGATTGCGATGGAGGTGCAGCATGGTCCTAGTGCCAGGGAGGCCGGTCGTGAGTGAGAGAAAGCCCGACTCCCACCCTCTGCTCTTTCCCCAGAAGGCCCCATTTCCCCCCTTAGCCCTCCCAGTCACACACTCAGGCTGGGGGCCCCACTTCTGAGTTCACCTCTGTAACAGCACTTCAAACTCTGCTTTCAAGACAAAGAGGAGACAAACATTTCCTGAGTGCCAAGAACTTCCACTCTCCTTACCATATTTACTTCTGACATGCAAGGCCCCTGCCAGCCTGTAAGAAAGGAGAAAATGAAACCCTTAAGACACTAGCTCCCCTTGTCAGAAAGTGGTCATAATTTACTGATTTTGTTGGAACATGATGCTTTACTCCCATTTGCAGAAAACTGTCAAATGAATATACAAATATATGATGTAAAATGACCCCCTCAGATGTGTCACCCTGAGCAGTGTGAAACCCACACAGCTGTAAAAAGCAGCCCTGCTAATAAGTCAACTATGCTACAGATAGAGAACATGTAACTCGCCCAGGAGAATCAAATTCAGCCCTATATGGTTCCAAAGCTAATTAGTCTGTTCACATGGGACTTAAAATTTAGGAAGAAAAAAAGGTTGTACATGCATGCATGTTTGTACAAGAACTTGCTAACCACATGCCACAGGAGAGCATGTGGAGAATGCAAAAATCCCATGGCTGAGGCTCCTGGGGATGGCTTCCCAGGGGAAGTAAGTTGAAATGGTACAGGAAATAAGCAGAGGGAGTTCCAGCAGGCATGGAGCAGAAGCAGGCCAGCCAGTGGGGACAGAACACAGAAGAGCCTTAACCCTTGGAGAACCTTGAGTGTAGAAAAGGGGAGGACAAATTCAAGGTAGGGAGGCACACTAGGGTACGTCTGGGAAGTGGGAGGTAACACGTGGCCCTCAGAAAACCTACCACAAAGGCCTGCCCAGGAACAGCAAGGGCGCCCAGCCTCCACAGCAGGTGGCCTTCCGGGGAGGGCTGGGGCTGGGCAAGTCACACAGGAAGCCTCCCCACTGGAAGAGGCGGCTGCCTCCCAGGTCCAGTCGATGGGGCCAAAATGCTGATCTATATTTGGAACCTCGGGATTTTTATACGCTGGCAATTAAATGAGATTTTTCTGCAAAAAACTGTGCAGGACAAACAAATTAAGTCAGCAAGTTACCTGTCCTAAAGGCTGCCAATCTGCAACTTCTGAAAAAGGTTTCCCACCTGGGTGACTAGCAGACCACGTTAATGTGCAGGGAGAAACTGGTCTGAATAAAGAGAGCAAGAGACAGAGACAGCCAGAGAAAGAGATGGACAGTGCGTGGCACCGGAACCTTCTCACATCTACCCGGGCACAGTGACCAGCTCTGGGTAGGCAGATGATGAATGCCAGTTACTTTCTATTTTATAAACCCTTGAGTTTTTCAGATCTTCCACAATGGTGATTACATATGTATGCCAAGAAAATAAATTCAAAGAAATACAAGTTGATGTTAGAAATAGAGGGCCAGTAAGTGACAAAATAAGGTCTCTCTCCTTGGTGGGGAAAGACACTGACCTCAGACAGCTCGGGCCGCAGACACTGACTGACACACACCGGGCCAAACACTAGCTGAAGGCAGAAGCGGAGAGGCCGCGGCTGCCGACACTCACAAGGGGCGCAAACGCTGCATGGGGGTCAAATGTCTCTCATGGCTAATGACTTTTTTGGGATTTCTCTTTGAGGCTGATTAGATATTTGACTGGGTGGGCGAGGGTGGGTGGGTGCATTATGTCCTATGCCTCTCCCTGCCATTCTCTCATAATATGTTAGCTTGATAAATAAGAATGCACAGTGTTCAGATGACCAGAAAAACAAAAAGAAATAGAAAAAAGGTAACTGGTTTAACCAGTAGCAAAATATAGACTTAGAATCGATGGGGAAAGGCCTTCTTGACACAAGAGTTGTAAAACACACTGCAGTGAGAGACCTGGTGGGAATGGAAGTCAAGCCCAAAGTGCCAAACTCCAAAGCTAAAATGCATGGGCCAGGTGGGCATGGTGCCCAGGTGTGCGGAGAGCCTAGGGTGAGGGCAGGCTGGGTGGAGAAAGGCACAGGAGCTCCCCAGAGCTGATGTGCTAGCAGACACCCCACAGGTCAGCCATGGGAAAGAGAGGCACCAAGATTTCATGCCCAGCGGGGCCCCAACCTTCCCCGCCCATCCCAGCTGCAGAGTAATAACCCCGCCTCCTTCATTCACACAGACCTCTACCTGTGATCACACCCGAGCCTCCCTAGCATCTTGGCCAAGTCAATGGTACCACCACTATCGGCACTGCCCCATCTGACAGAGGAGAAGCGAGGGCTCAGGAAGTTAGTGAGTTGCCAATGAGCCCCAGGCAGATTAATTATAAATCCAAACTTAACCTAGACCTTCCAATCGACTACTATATCTACCCCCCTCCCAGCCGGGTGGCCAGTGCTGCGCTGGAGGTAAACTTCAGTTCCTGCAGAAGAAGAGCAGGTCGCTGTGAGCGACACAGGCTTTGGTCCCCAGCCCAGACAGCATCGTGGTTAGAGAGACATTTCTAACAATTAATTACAGCTAAGAGTAACTACACCAAAACAAGGGACTTTTCTCTCTGTGTTTGTTATAATTCATTACAGCAGTTCAGGAACTAGGGAACAGAGGACCCCCACACACAGGGCAAATGGATTTTTCAGTGAAAAACAAAAACAAACACATGGGTTGTCACCAACAGCTAGAAAACACAGGACTTTTATGCACGGGGAGGCGCCATACATGTGCTAGCAGCACCCTCTGGTGGCCGATCCGGGCGCTGCACACTCGATTCCAGGGCCAGCATGAGACCATCAGGAAAACTCGGCTTAGGGGCTACCGTTTACTGGTTCACCTTTGTTAGATGCCAGGTATTGCCTGCCACCCACTTAACCATATTAACCCAGTAATGGAGGGACTTTTCTCCCTATGTTAAGATGAGTAAAGTAGGCCCGGGGAGGGGGCTGCACGTATACACAGCAGGTGAGCACACCACAGCAGAGCCCACACCTCTGCCACAGCCGAGGCCTAGTGCCCACACTAAATGAGGCATCCCCACTTAGAGTGTTGCTTCTTGAGCCAGGGGACACCCGTGTCTAGCAGCCCAGTCTTGGCTAACCCAACTTGGACCACGGATTCTGTTCCCGCCACAATTAGCCACTGCCTGGCCAATTCTCAATCCATGTAAAAGTTATTTTCAAATTTTACAGGGCTTCCCCATTCACGGCCACATTTCTGTATGAAACAGATTGGACCTGAGTCTGGTGTGCTTCCATTCACATGAAGAACAGAAGCAGCACGACTCACACCCTGTGGGGTTGCCCCTGGGTGGGGGACAGGGGCCGGGGGCTACAGGGGCCCCCAAGCTCTGCTTGGCCACCAGCGAATTCGGTTTGTGAACATTCATGACACTGTCTGGCTCTTCTACACACACTTTTCTACATGTATGATATATATCCATTTTTTAATTTTTATTTTGTTTTTTAACTTATTTTATTAAGGTATTATGGATATACACTCTTATGAAGGTTTCACATGAAAAACAATGTGGTTACTACAGTCACTCCTGTTATCGTGTCCCCCCCATACCCCATTGCAGTCACTGCCCATCAGTGTAGTAAGATGCCACAGTCACTGTTTGCCTTCTCTGTGCTACACTGTCTTCTCCCTGATCACCCCCCCCACCATGTGTGCCAATCATAATACTCCTCAATTCCCTTCTCCCTCCCTCCCACCCGCCCACCACCACCCCTCCCCTTTGGTAACCACTAGTCCCTTCTTGGAGTCCGTGAATCTGTTACTGTTTTGTTCCTTCAGTTTTGCTTCGTTGTTAGGCTCCACAAATGAGGGAAATCATTTGGCACTTGGCTTTCTCCACCTGGCTTATTTCACTGAGTATAATATCCTCCAGCTCCATCCATGATGCTGCAAATTGTAGAATTTGTTTCTTTCTAATGGCTCAGTAGTATTCCATTGCGTGTATGTACCACACCTTCTTTATCCATTCATCTACTGATGGACACTTAGGTTGCTTCCATATCTCAGCTATTGTAAATAGTGCTGCAATAAACATAGGGGTGCATATGTCTTTCTGAATCTGAGAAACTATATTCTTTGGGTAAATTCCTAGGAGTGAAATTCCCAGGTCAAATGGTATTTCTAATTTTAGTGTTTTGAGGAACCTCCATAATGCTTTCCACAATGGTTGAATTAGCTTACATTCCCACGAGCAGTGTAAGAAGGTTCCCCTTTCTCCACATCCACGCCAGCATTTGCTGTTCTTAGTCTTTTCCATACTGGCTATCCCAACTGGTGTGAGGTGATATCTCATTGTGGTTTTTACTTGCATTTCCCTGATGATTAGTGATGTGGAGCATCTTTCATGTGCCTTTTGGCCATCTGAATTTCTTCTTTGGAGAACTGTCTGTTCATATCCTCTGCCCATTTTTAATCAGGTTATTTGCTTTTTGGGTGTTGAGGTGTGAGTTCTTTATATATTTTGGATGTCAACCCCCTGTTAGATATATCATTTACAAATACATTCCCTCATACTGCAGGATGCCTTTTTGTTCTGTTGATGGTGTCCTTTGCCGTACAGAAGCTTTTAGGTTTGATGTAGACCCATGTGTTCATTTTTTGCTTTTGTTTCCCTTGCTCGAGGAGATGCATTCAGTAAAAAGTTGCTCATGTTGATATTCAGGAGATTTTTGTCTATGTTATCTTCTAAGAGTTTTATGGATTCATGACTTACATTCAGATCTTTGATCCATTTCGAGTTTACTTTTGTGTATGGGGATAAACAATAATCCAGTTTCATTCTCTTGCATGTAGCTGTCCAGTTATGCAAACACCAGTTGTTGAAAAGGCTGTCATTTACCCATTGTATGTCCATGGCTCCTTTATCATATATTAATTGACCATATATGGTTGGGTTTATATCTGGACTCTCTAGTCTGTTCCATTGGTCTATGGATCTGTTCTTCTGCCAGTACCAAATTGTCTTGATTAATGTGGCTTTGTAGTAGAGCTTGAAGTCATGGAGCGTAATCCCCCCTGCTTTATTATTCCTTCTCAGGATTATTTTCACTATTTGGGGTCTTTTGTGGTTCAATATGAGTTTTAGAATTTTCTCTAGTTCGTTGAAGATTGCTGCTCATATTTTGTTAGGGATTGCATTGAATTTGTAGATTGCATTAGGCAGGATTGCTATTTTGACAGTATTAATTCTTCCTATCCATGAGCACGGGATGTGTTTCCATTTGTTGGTATCTTCTTTAATTTCTCTCATGAGTGTCTCATAGTTTTCAGTGTATAGGTCTTTCAGTTCCTTGGTTAGGTTTATTCCTAGGTATTTTATTCATTTTGATGTAATTGTGAATGGAATTGTTTTCCTGATTTCTCTTTCTGTTAGTACATGATTAGTGTATAGGAGTGAAACAGATTTCTGTATGTTAATTTTGTATCCTGCAACATCGCTAAATTCAGATATTATATCAGTACTTTTGGAGTGGATTCCTTAGGGTTATTCATGTACAATATCATGTCATCTGCAAACAGTGACAGTTTAACTTCTTCTTTACCTATCTGGATGCCTTTTATTTCTTTGCATTGTCTGATTGCCATGGTGAGGACCTCCAGAACTATGTTGAATAAAAGTGGAGAGGGTGGGCATCCTTGTCTTGTTCCTGATCTTAAAGGAAAGGCTTTCAGCTTCTCACTGTTAAGTATGATGTTGGCTGTGGGTTTGTCATATATGGCCTTTATTATGTTGAGGTACTTGCCCTCTATGCCCATTTTTTTGACAGTTTTTATCATGAATGGATGTTGAATTTTGTCGAATGCTTTTTCAGCATCTATGGAGATTATCCTGTGGTTTTCGCCCTTTCTGTTGATGTGGTGGGTGATGTTGATGATTTTTTGGATATTGTACTATCATCCTTGCATCCCTGGAATAAATCCTACTTGATCATGATGGATGATCCTTTTGATGTACTTTTGAATTTGGTTTGCTAATATTTTGTTGAGTATTTTTGCATGTACGTTTATCAGGAATTTTGATCTGTAATTTTTGTGTGTGTGGTGTCTTTGCTTGATTTTGGTATTAGGATGATGCTGGGCTCATAGAATGAGTTTGGGAGTACCCCCTCCTCTTCTACTTTTTGGAAAACTTTAAGGAGGATGGGTATTAGGTCTTCACTAAATGTTTGATAAAATTCAGCGGTGAGGCCATCTTGTCCAGGAATTTTGTTCTTAGGTAGTTTTTTGATTACCAATTCAATTTTATTGCTAGTAATTGGTCCGTTCAGATTTTCTGTTTCTTTCTGGGTCAGCCTTGAAAGGTTGTATTTTTCTAGAAAGTTGTCCATTTCTTCTAGGTTATCCAGTTTGTTAGCATATACCTTTTCATGGTATTTTCTAATAATTATTTGTATTTCTGTGGTATCCATAGTGATTTTTCCCTTCTCATTTCTGATTCTGTTTATGGTGCAGACTCTCTTTTTTTCTTGATAAGTCTGGCTAGGGGTTTATCTATTTTGTTTATTTTCTCAGAAAACCAGCTCCTGCTTTCATTGATTCTTTCTACTGTTTTATTCTTCTCGATTTTATTTATTTCTCCTCTAATCTTTATTATGTCCATCCTTCTACTGACTTTGGGTCTCATTTGTTCTTCTTTTTCTAGTTTCGTTAATTGTGAGTTTGCATGGTTCATATGAGATTGTTTTTCTTTTCTGAGGTAGGCCTGTATTACAATATACTTCCCTCTTAGCAAGGACTTCACTGTGTCCCACAGATTTTGTGTTGTTGAATTATTGCTGTCATTTGTCTCCATATATTGCTTGATCTCTGTTTTTATTTGGTCATTGATCCATTGGTTATTTAGGAGCATGTTGTTAAGCCTCCACGTGTTTGTGGGCATTTTCATTTTCTTAGTGTAATTTATTTCTAGTTGCATACCCTTGTGTCTGAGAAGCTGGTTGGTACAATTTCAATCTTTTTTAATTTACCGAGGCTCTTTTTGTGGCCTAGTATATCATCTATTTTTGAAAATGTTCTGTGTGCACTTGAAAAGAATGTGTATCCTGCTGCTTTGGGGTGGAGAATTCTGTTGATGTCTGTTAGGTCCATCTGTTCTAATGTGTTGTTCAATGCCTCTCTCTCCTTATTTGTTTTCTGTCTGGTTGATCTGTCCTTCAGAGTGAGTGGAGTGTTGAAGTCTCCTAGAATGAATGCATTGCATTCTATTTCCCCTTTTAATTCTGTTAGTATTTGTTTCACATATGTAGGTGCTCCTGTGTTGGGTGCATAGATATTTATAATGTTTATATCCTCTTGTTGGATTGACGTCTTTATCATTATGTAATGTCCTTCTTTGTCTCTTGTGACTTTCTTTGTTTTGAAGTCTATTTTGTCTGATACAAGTACTGCAACACCTGCTTTTTTCTCCCTATTAGTTGCATGAAATATCTCTTTCCATCCCTTCACTTTTAGTCTGTGTATGTCTTTGGGTTTGAAGTAAGTGTCTTGTAGGCAGCATATAGCTGGGTCTTGTTTTTCTATCTATTCAGCGACCCTATGTCTTTTGATTGGTGCATTCAGACCATTTACATTTAGGGTGATTATCAATAGGTATGTACTTATTGACATTGCAGGCTTTAGATTTGTGGTTACCAAAGGTTCAAGGGTAACTTCCTTACTATCTAAGAGTCTAATTTAAGTCACCTAGCGTGCTATTACAAGCACAATCTGAAGTTCTTTTTTTTTTCTCCCCCCCATTTTTTCCTCCTCCATTCTTTATGTATTAGGTATCATATTCTGTACTCTTTGTGTATCCCTTTTTATTACCTCTGGTAACAGCTACTTAACCTTAAGAGCACTTCCATCTATAGCAGTCTCTCCAAAATAAACTGTAGAAACGGTTTGTGGGAGCTAAATTCTCTCGGCTTTTGCTTACCTGGAAATTATTTAATCCCTCCTTCAAATTTAAATGATAATCTTACCGGATAAAGCATTCTTGGTTTGAGGCCCTTCTGCTTCATTGCATTAAATACATCATGCCACTCCCTTCTGGCCTGTAAGGTTTCTGCTGAGAAGTCTGTTAGCCTAATGGGTTTTCCTTTGTATGTGATCTTATTTATCTCTCTGGCTGCTTTTAATAGTCTGTCCTTATCCTTGATCTTTGTCATTTTAATATTATATGTCCAGGTGTTGTCCTCCTTGGGTCCCTTGCATTGGGAGATCTGTGCACCGCCATGACCTGAGAGACTATCTCCTTCCCCAGATTTGGGAAGTTTTCAGCAATTTCTTCCTCAAAGACACTTGCTATCCCTTTCTCTCTCTTCTTCTTCTTCTGTTACCCCTATAATATGAATATTGGTCCTTTTGGATTCATCCCACATTTCTCTCAGTATTCTTTCATTCCTAGATATCCTTTTTTCTCTCTGTGCCTCAGCTTCTTTGTATTCCTCTTCCCTAGTTTCTATTTCATTTATCATCTCCTCCACCATATCTAATCTGCTTTTAATACCCTCCCTTCTGCTCTTCAACAATTGGATCTCCATCCTAAATTCGTTCCTGAGTTCTTGAATACTTTTCTGTACTTCCATGAGCATGTTTATGATTTTTATTTTGAAATCTCTTTCAGAAAGATTTATTAATTCAGTCTCACTCGGTCCTTTCTCTGGTGTTGAGATTTTTCTTTGAACCAGGTTCCTCTGACATTTCATATTTGTATGTGGTGCCCTCTAGTGCCCAGAGGCTCTACCCTCTGGAGCTGCTCAGTCCCTGAAGTGATGTCGGGGGTTGCAGGGGAGTGGTGTTGGTGCCTGGGGGGAGGAAAGAGCTGTTTCCTGTTTCCCAGCTGTTATGCCTCTCTCCACTGCCAGAACCAGTGGGCCAAACACACAGCTGTAAGCCTCTATGCTTTGTGTTTGTAGCTTCCATAGGCAGAGTTTCCGCCTGGTTGACCTGATGCCAGGGCAGGGGCTGCCAGTTTGCGAGCCAGGTGAAGGCTAGCTGGGAGGAAGATACAGCAGGTTGTGTATCATGGTGGGGGGCCTTGGAGCTGCATAGCCAGCCAGGGGGATGGGGCGCCTGAAGATCGTTTAAGTTCCCAACCTGCTGGTAAGAGTGCACCTGGACAATTTTGTCTACCTGTCCTTTCCCCTGAGCAGTAAGCTCTGTGCAATCCTTGCCCCTTTAGCAGCCCTCTCACTGTTAGGAAGTCTCTCAGACTGTCTGCCCAGCTCAGCCGGATATGAATTCCTGTTTTCCACAAGCAACTGGAATCTCAGTCTCTGCAGGTATTCCACCTGTCTTAGCTTTCCAACCCCTCTAATCTCCAGAGCATCATGCAATGTAGGTTCGTGCTCCCAGAGCAGATATCCAGGGCTACGTGTTCATCAGTCCCAGGCCTCCACTCCGTCCCTGCTCTGTTTCTCTTCCTCCCGCCAGTGAGCTGGGGTCAGGGAAGGGCTTGGGTCCTGCCAGGTCCCAGCTCTGGTACGTTACCCTGTTCCATGACGTCTGCTCTTTTCTCCAGGTGTATGCAGTCTGGTGCATCCCTCTTCCCTGTTGCTCTTTCAGGACTAGTTTTATTAATTATATTTTCATATTATATGTGGTTTTAGGAGGTCTCTGTCACACCTCTCATGCTGCCATCTTTAATCTCATATCCATTTTTTAAAATTTAAACAGCAAATTTTAAAGAACAGATACTGGGAGGAAAGGAGATTCTGATTCACAAGTGAGTCTCATTTAAATGGATGATGCTGAGAGAGAGAAACAAGCAGCCTTCAAGGCCAGACCCAGATGTGAACCCAGCTTTGCCCCAGGAGCCGTGTGACCCTGGCACAGGTACTAGGCCTCCTGAGCTCCCCTCTCCTCTGCTGTGTGGGGTGTGGAGGACTACAGGACACCATGTGACATGCCCCACTCATTGACCAACACCTCCAGACAGTGTCCTTCATGAAGCAGTAGGGAAGGCACCAGCCTAAGCCAGGGCCCGGGTCCCCCAGTCCCTAACTGGCTCCCCCTACCTGCCCACCTGAGAGTTGAGTAAATCTCTGAACTACTTTAGGCCCAAATTAGAAGTGGCCTTCAAATATTTTTAAATGGAACCTGGTCTTAGCTTCATCCACAGACTAATGTGTAGAGACAGACACAGCCGCCTGGACCAAACCAAGGGTATGGGGACAACCCCACCCAGTGCCTGAGTCCCCTGTGACCTGCAGGAGCCCGTTATGCACCTGCTCTTCCACCTCCCAGCCCCCACCCACAAATAACATCCAAACCCTTCCAGCTCTGCGGTTCACTGGGCTGAAGTTCCAATGAATGCATGCCCTAATTTGTGGTATTATTATCATGCAGCTCATAAAATGCTGATGAACATGCCAACTTCTATAGCTCACAAAGTTAACATTTTTATTAAATGCAAGGGAGAAATCCCATGAGTGTTCCTTTGCTGGAACTGGATTAACAAAATACAATGAGAAATGCTCAGGATCAGCTATAATTAAGCCCAGACCAACAGTTGCATTATGATTTTATGCATACACATTTCTTCTGTGTTGAAACTGGCATAATTTTTTATTAAGAGTTATTTTTAAGCACTCTCAAAGTGAGAGCCCTGGGCAATGGATATATTCACATTAAACATAATCATAGCTGAAGAGCAAGTCCCTTTCCTTATGACTGCACAACAGTTTTATGTAAGCAGGGTCCACCTGCCATGGCCCAGTTCTCTGAGTGGCAGCACTAGTCCCTCAGCAGACCTGTGGGAGGCTCTGAGGATGGGGCGCGGCCCCTACTGCAGACCTCTGACATCACAGCAAATTACTCAGATGGCCCCAGAGCTCTCACGCTGTGCCTTTCAAGTGATCACGCCCCAGGGATCATTTCCATGTGAAAAACAAAACGTGCAAACTCCTCTCCTGTGTTACTGTACATTTAAGGGGAACAGCAATGCCCATGGCCACCATACCACCAACAGACCTGGGTTTCCAGGTTTCATTGTTTCAGTTTATTTTGGTTCCTTTGTGTGGCTGACACATCTTTCGTCTTACTTCTGAAGGTAAAGGGCTGCCTTAAGCCAGCTTTCAACACTGGGCCTCAGGTCAGGCACTCTGGGTTCAAACCCCACGATCAGCCAGTTTAGTGTGACTGCAGCACCTTTCTCTTACTGAACCTGCAGGCATTCAGCTGGAAAGGAAATCATCAGAGCTGCCTACTGACTTCATAAGGACAGTGAGAGGGAATATTGGGAACAGGGCCCTGCAGGCTGCTAAATATGGCACAAATGCATAATAGAATTGGTTTTTTTTTTTAATCCAAAAAGGTTTGGCCAGTTAGTTAAAGCTCCTTACTATGTTCCTGACTGCTTCTGCTGCTGTCCTATCATCAGAAGCAGTACTTGATAAAGAAGCCAGTGTGGGGGCCCCACATGCACACACATTCGCACGCATACATGCATAACATGCACACATACATGCACTCGTATACACATGCACATAACACACAGGTGCACATACATCCATACATGCACACACATACCTTCTCTCGGAAAAGAAAGAATGCAGGCAATTCAGAAGCTTTTCAAGGGACTGATATAAACCATCTAGATCAATAATGACAGCGTGTAAAATCAGGGCTCTGAATCCCAAGGCACTGAGAGGACATAGAGCCCTGGGGAAGGAAAGGAGGAGGTGCGGAAACAAGGGAAGGGAGAAGAGGACCAGGATTCACATCTGCAGAATCTGAGACAGGCCAGTGCTTGGAGGAGCTGTGGGCAGCCCTGGGCAGTGGGAGGTAGGTCCTCAGTTCATGCAAGAGGAACGTGAACCCAGCTCTGTAAAGAAAACTCATTTAGGGTCACACAGCCCCGTTCTGGGGCCAAGGCCCAATCTCCACTCTCTCCACCCATCAAGGCCTCAAATTTTACCCACATCACCTCCCGCCCGGGGTATCCTCAAGCCATTAGGAGAAGGGAGAGACCAAATAAAAGTTAGGGGCTCAATGCAGCTTCAGGAATCGGAAGATTCCTGGTCAGTGTAGCCAACATTTACTGACCAGAGTTGTTTGTTGATTAGACCTGTCCAGCCCTGTCCTCACTCTGCCTCCTGGGCTACTTTAAAGATTAGCTCAGCCTATCCCAGGGAAGTTCCAAGCCCAGTGCCTGGCACCTAAGAGGCAAAGATGCCACGTACTTGCTTCGCATTTCTGCAGTCTACTCACATTCTACACTCGGGGTAGAGCCCAAACTGGATGAAAACAAAGTCCTCAGAAAGGCTGAATCTTACCCACCCCTTCTCCTGCCTGGGTGATGTTTCAACTGAGCACACACTTGATTCACACTTGTCAGGGTAAAGTGGAATGCAAGGGGCTAGGACGGAGAGAAACGCAAATGAGCAATATTTCCAAGCCTCAAGCTGGACAATCTCCCGGGTAAAACACGTTCTAAACAAAACCTATTAGACAAGCAGAAATCACTCAGCACATGCACTCAGCTCCCATAACGTGCTAGGCACTGTTCCTGCAGATGGCAGGCAGGTTCCTGCCTGGCAAGACACTCCCTAGAGTGGAAAGACACACAGGTGTGTAGTTGTGTAGGAGCTCTTAGGGGGACAGCCACTCAGCCACACCGCTCAAGACCTGATGCCCCAGCCAGGCCAGCACTGTCCTACAGAAATAGTATCACTACTATGATTTTTTAACAGGCACATTAAAATAAAAAGAAACAAATAATCTTACCAATATGTTTTCTTTAAACCAGTATATCCAAAATATTATCATTTCACTTGAAATCGAATTTTAAAAGATCAATGAGAAATTTCATTTTCTTTTCTTTTTTTTTAACTAAATCTTTGAAATCCAGTATGTATTTTGCACTCATAGTACATCTCCAGTTTGGACTAGACACAAATCCAGTATTCACATTCTTTCCAGAACACCAGGCAACTTTTCCCCTACAGATCAGAGCAATGCAGTACATAGGTTCCACTCCCCACCATCCCGCAGGTGGGAGAAAGCAGTCACCACCCCACAATATTTGGGACCCATCAAGTTAGAAAAATGGAGACAAGGAATTAGGAAACTGAGACCTTGCCTATAAGAGTCCCTGTCCACAGTGTTAAGAGAAAGGCAGAAGACAAAGGGACATTTTCATTTATTACTGTTATAGGCTTAGAAGCTTGGCTGTCTGCTCCAAGCTCCTGAGGTCATAGGAAATAAAACAGAATAACACCCTGGGCAGGCACTGGAGGCAAATGTGGAAAACATGCAAATTCAATTTCAAATTTTAAATGTCTGCTTTACTTACTACAAAAGCCTGAGACTGGTCTCAGCTATAAAGTGTTCTGAACTTGAAAATTAATTCTAAGAGAAAGAACTGCCCTCTAATAATCATACATATCTAAGATCTTTTCAAATTCCAGAAAAGAGCTTTAAAGTTAAGCAAGAATTGCTACTGGGAAAAGAATTCTCCAAACCCCTGCAGGGCACCATCCCTGGCCCATCAGAATGAACCAGTCCATTCTTCCCGGTAACTGAAGTATGAAATAATTAGGTGTATTCTCCAAATACCTGGGCTATGAGGGGGGAAAAAATTTTTTTTATTACGGGAAAAAGTAATTTTTAACTTATGTTCATTAGCCTCATAATTCAACATTTAATGAATACCTAATACATGTTACATACTATGCTAGTCACATTTGGAAATGAGGAAGACACAGACATTCTCTCCAGGAACATAAACAATTCCATTTTGTTCATGAAAATAATTTAAAGTGACTGTGGTTTTATTTATGGCCTAATTTTACAGACTCTTGCTTTGGAAGGGACGGAGAGGTGCCTGAGTCCAGTCTCCCAGCCTGGACTAACCGGAGCAAGCGCCCTACCTGCCAGCACCCTCAGTGTTGGGGCAGCTGCCACTTATGTTTATAGGGCTGGGGACTTTACAAGGTCTTGTGCAGCCTGCCCTTCTCTACATGCCGGCTCCAGTTGATGCAGCCTCTAGTGCCCCCTGGCATGGCCAGCACCTCCTGCCCTACAGAACACGCTGCCCAGTGGCCGCCAGGTTTTCTCCCATGCAAGCCCGGCATCTGGGTCACTGCAGACACAGATCTCCTAAGCCACCTGCAGCAGGCAGATTCACATGCTGTCCCCTAGGGGACTATAGATAAAGGGCAGAGGAGAGCTGGGCCTCAGGAACCAGTTCTGCGCTGCATACTTGCAATTCCACCAAGTGCAGACGAGTGGCAAGTGCCTGCTCTCTGGTTATCAAACTTGTTATTTCAATTTGGGAACCTCATCCTTCCAAGTCTCTGTTCCGATCTCACTTTCTCAGATGGCCTTTTCGTAAATCCCCTTCAATATACATCAGACCTGTTACTTTCCCTTGTCCTCCATGTAGTCACCTTAGTAGCAAAGAGCACATTTATAATCATGTATTTAATGGTGTGTTTCTTGAACCTCTCCCCTATTAGACTGTAAGCTCCAAATACACCAATAACATTTAATTCAAAATACAGTCAAGAAGATCGATGTTAAGCTTAATAAAGATATTTACAGATAACAGAAATGCCGTACTTCCTTTGACGTGAGGACCAGAACATTTCCTGAGAGAGCTCACCCGGGAAGTCCTGAGAATAACGTTAACTAAGCCACTCTAAGTCCCACTTGTATCTAAACATAGTTAAGACCTCGCGATGGGGATGAAACACCGGCTGGCCCAGGGCAGGACAGCCACCAGCCAGCCCGGCAGGGGGAGCGCTTACCTGCCCTGCAGCTCTGACTCCTGTCGGCAAAATGGGAGTGAACACAGCACAGGGAACAGTGGGTACACGGAGGAGAAAGCAGACCAGAGGGCCGGGAAGACAGGTGGTCGGTGCGCCCATGTCAACGGGAAGCCCCCGTTCAGTTCCGTGCCCTCCCTGCACTTCCTCCTTCCGACACTTACATCCTCCCGTCACCTCAACCACTCCGTCTCTGTATCTCCACTAAAAAAGAGCAAAATTCAGTCCTATCACTGGAATGCAAGAAATACCCTCACCCCAAAAATTCACATAAAGTTTAAAAGTATATAAATAGGTATGGGAGATCCCTACAATGAAATATAAACAAGAAACAAATAAATAGAATACCTGTAACCACACTGCCATGCACGGAGTGGGGGGGGAACCCAAGGAACTCTGGAAGTTGGGGTCTTCACCATATGCCTCAAGCTAAAGAGGAAAAGCTCTAATGAACTATTAAGCTCTGGTTAGTAGGCTTTTTCACGGAGACCCCAGTTAGCAATTCTGAAGATATTTTAGTACATTCTAGGACTGAGCAAATAACTTACTGTGGAGACTGGGAGGCAGTTTTCTTTGTCAGTGAGGGGCCTTATAAACATGGAAAGGGAAGTGTAAGGTAAAGCCTGCCCTGTTGGACTGGAAATGGCAAGATCCGGATGAACACAATGGTTTTTAAGATAAAAACAGAAACTGATGGAGAAATGTGCAACCAAAGGAAGTTCTGTGGTCCCCACAGGGGTCCCACAGGCAGAGAGCTGTGCAAGCTGCAGAGGCCGCAAGTGAGCAGGGGCGGCTCATGCTGTGCTGGGAGGGTGCCCTGCAGCCACTCTTGCCTGTGTCACAAGACTGTCACAGCCCCTCACCCCTCACCCATGACCCTTGACCTGAGAAAGCCAGCCTGGGACACTCAAAGCAAGATAAACCAGGTGTCCTTGAGGAAACAGCTGATTCCAGGGCTGCGAAGGGAATATCTTGTATAGGAAGCAAGGAAGTGCTCCAGAAAGACGGGGCTTCGACCAGCAAACACGGGGCAATCGGAGTAACAGATTAAATAATGATAAAGGGCTGCAAACTACTGAGTAGAGTAAGAATTCCCGAGTCCTCAGTAATATAAACAAAGGGAAAGAAGAAGTTCTTTCCCACACAATCAGTAAATGCAGAAGATATGGAATTAGAAACTCACCATCTAACAACCAGCATGACAACTGATTCTGACAAGAATCACCAATAGATGCTAAAACTAGTGTGTGAAGGTTTGGGAAATGAAGAGTAACAGGACAAGTACATAGTCTCACAATGTCTGATCATGAGACATTTATACAAGGGAGAAAAAAATAGTAACTTACCAAAACAGAACCTGTTCAAATACAGCGTCACACACAACGGTGCAAATCAGGACCACATGCCTCCTGAAATGCTGGTTGAGAATTCAGCGTCACTTCTGTGATGTTCCTACCCGAGCTGCAGAAACTGAATCTAATGATGAGGAAATATCAAAGCCCAAAGAAGGAACATCAAGCCCCATCCAAATCTTTCTCCTTCCTTGAGCCACTCTAACCAGAAACCCCAAAGGTCAACAGAACCATCAAGCCAAACCTCATGTGTCCACGCTAGGACTCTACCCCCCACCTAATAACTGGTCCATACTTTTCAAAATCAGCAGTGTCATGGAACACACAGACACAGGGACTGCTCCAGACTGAGGGAGTAAAGGGACGTGACATCTGACTGCAGTGCTTGGCCCAGGATTTCCTTTTGCTTTACATAAACTATTGGAACAATTGGTGAAATTGTGAATTTCAGTTGGTAAAATTTAAATAACAGTACTGCATGTAACTGCAAGGTGGTTATGGGGGAGAATGTCCTTGTTTTTAGAAAGCAAACACTGAAACTATTTAGGGGTAAAGAGGCATTATGCCGGCAAGAAATGCTTTAGAGGGAGATAGGGAAAGGAAGGGAGGGGAAAGGACATATTAGGGATTTTGAGGCATCCTCAGCTAAGAAACTCACCAACGGCATTGAAGCTTCCCCAGGCTAGAGTAGAGTCACAGGACCCTACTTCATATCACCCCTCTTACCTGCTCAGAGCACACACACAGCACAATTCAGGAACCATGGAGATGTCAGTCACCAGAGCTGGTCAGGAACACAGGGCATTACCTGACCGAGCAGCAGCAAAAGAAAGGCAGAGAGCACAGCCTCCAGGCGCATAGCTGGCAGGCCAGGAAAGCGGGAAGGTGGACCTCTCAGACACTAGACTTGGCATCTAAGGAATTCTTCTCTCAAGTAATAATAACAGTAGTAACAAAGGATGCCCTATGCTCCTTACATCCAAGAAGTCCACACATCAAGCCCCACCCAAATCTTTCTCCTTCCTTGAGCCACTCTAACCAGAAATCCCAAAGGTCAACAGAACCATCAAGCCAAACCTCATGTGTCCACGCCAGGACTCTACCCCCGCCAGGACAGGACCAGCCTCCCAGAGGCCACCAGGGTCAAGGCACAGCATCCTCCCGGCTACCCCTTCCCCTGTGACCGCACCAGTCAGGAAGCAGTCACCATACCCATTAGCAGGCCTGCCTACCTGATGTCTTTCCATCCCCTCCACTGTTCCTGACACTAAACTCTACTTCTGACCCCTTCTTGTGGGTGTTTCTCACATGGCCTCCAACTAAACAGCAAGGACTCGAGAAAATTCCAAAGGAAAAGCACAGAATGTTTCTCCTGATGACTTTGTTTTCTTCTAAAAATTGAGAACAGGAGAAAGAGGGAAAGGAGGGGAGAGACAGGTATGAAAATAGAATCAAAACCTGGAGTTCAAGTGCTTCTGGAACTTCTGAAGCCAGTTCCCACAGCTTCCCTACAACCGAGTAATGGCACATCACTCCCCACCCCAGCCCGCACACACATGACAGGGAACCAGGGGGAGGCAGGATCTGCCCCAGAGCACAGGTCACGCCCACAGGGGCAAGCTGCAAGCTCTGGCAGGTACAGAGTGAAAGCTCCCAGGTAGGGAATGCTTCCAGGATCTGCAAGAGATGCAGTAAGACCAAAGTCAGAGAACTGCGGTCCCACTTCCAGACAGCAATGGCTGCACAGCAACTCACACGGCCCAGGGTGGCAGACACCATCACTACCGCGATGTGAGCACCCAAGGTTCTGAGGTCCATGCCACCCAGGTGGGCAGAGCAGAGGCCCAGGGGCCCGGGAGCCAGGGAGCCAGGATAAGGGCACATCCCGTGCATCCTCAGGCAGAGATTTCCAGGACAGACTCAGAAAATGAGTCCAAGAGAGGCAGGGCAAAGGGAGACTGTCCAGGCTCCACAGCTCAGACGTGGCCCTGGACAAAGACGCCACAAGGATGTGAATAGAGGTTCACCGTGGAACTTGGGGCTGTGGCTTTTCCAGCCTGGGGCAGACAGAGGCTCCTCCATGCTGGGCTCCTTCCTGCCTCCCTGCCTTTACCCCTGCTGTGCCCTCTTCCCTCGTGTTGGCCTAGTCACAGCTCAAACATCACCCTCTAGGCTTTCCTGAACCTCTTGCCCAACCTCGGGCTGTCGCAACCATACTGCTTGTCCATCACTCCACCCTGTACAAACCCCACACTGTCTGGGTGGCTCATACAATTCAGTGAGCTTAAGCCTGGAAGGATACCGCCGTGTAACCAACACCAAAATCAGACCAGAATGAAGTTCCTCCGTGACTCTGTAGCCCAACCCCCTCTCCTCAGAAGCTGCTGGTAACCACTGATTGTTTCCTATCCCTGTAATTCTGCCTCTTCTAGAATTTCCTACAACTGGGATCATGCAGTATGTAGTCTTTTTTTAAACTGTAGCATAACATAAAGCTTACCACCCTAACCATTTTTAAGCATACAGTTCAGCGGTATTAAGTACATTCACACTGTTGTGCAACCATCACCACCATCCATCTCCAGGTCTCTTTTCATATGCCCCAAACGGACCCTCTACTCCCATTAAACACTAACTCCCTCCTCCCAGCTCCTGGCAGCCTCCATTCTACAGTCTGTCTATGTAATTTTGACTGTACCATATATCTCATATAAAAAGAATCATGTAAAATTTATCTTCTTGTGACTTCACTTAACATAATGTCTTCAAGGTTCTTCCATGTTGTAGCATATGTCAGAATTTCTTTTTTAAGAATGAATAATATACCATTGTATGTACAAACCACTTTTGGGTTGTTTCCAACTTTGGGCTATTGTGAATGATGCTGCTATGAACATATGTATGTAAATATCTCTTTGAATTTTTCAAATTGCTTTCAGTTCTTCTCAGTATATACACAGAAGTGAAATTGCTGGATCATACAGTAGTTCTATATTTAATTTTTTGAGAAACTGCCATGCTGTTTTCCATAGCAAATGCACACCATTTTACATTCCCTCCAGCAGTGCACAAGGGTTCTAATTTTTCCACATACTTGCAGTAAATAGTCTTGTATGTCTGGCTTCTTTCTCTATGACTAAGGATTTTTAAGCTTAATCTTTGCTGTTGCCTGTATTAGTAGTTTATTCATTTTTTTTCATGAGCAGCATTCCACTGTATGGCTATACCACCATTTGCTTAGCTGTTCACCAGCTGATGAGTGTTTGGGTTGGTTCCAGTTTGGGGCTACTAAAAATATAGCTGTGAACATGTGCATACATATCTTCATGTGGACGTACATTTCACTTACCTTGGGTTAAAACACCTAGGGGTGGAATTGCTGAGTTAAATGGTAAGTGTATGCTTAACATCACAAAGGAGCCTCCAAATTATTTTCCAAAGCAGCTATCCCACTTTGCATTCCCACCTATGGTATATGGGAGTTCTAGTTGCTCCATATTCTCACCAGCACTTGGCATTGTTGTCTAATGAATTTCAGTCATTCTAGTGGGTATGCAATTGTATCCTATTGTGGTTTTAGTTGGTATTCACTAGTGATTAATGTTGAGCATCTTTTCATACGCTTATTGGCCATTTGTATGAACTCTTCTTTAAAGTACCTCTCAAACCCTTTGCTCATTTTTGAATTGCTTTTGTCTTCTCCAAGGTGTGAGCTCCTTGAACAGGACTCTCAGGGCCCTCTCAATGCCCAGCTTCTGGGGGCACCATTCTTGGAGGGCACTGTAATATCACGAGATTGCCCAAAGGCCATGCCCCACTGCTGCACCCTGCCCAGCTAGGGCCCTGCGCGCAGTAGGATTTAACAAGGTCTGTGACCAAATCAGCAAGTGTGATGGCCAGCTGCACCACGGAGAGTCTGAGCGGAGCTTAGCAGTCACACACAGCACAAGGCTTCTTTTATCTGGGGCAACTCAGGTCTCCCCCAGCTGCCAGGCCTGAAAACAAGCCCCTGAACTTCACCTACAGCCTGTCCCAGACCCAGATTCTAAAACTTGACAAAATCCTAATTAAGGATCTAGGAGGAGCCTCTCTTAGGGGGCCACTGACCCAAAGTGGGCCCTGCCACTGGCCGAGACACTGACCACTCGGCGCCCTGTAACCAGGCCCTCGGCCAGGGAGGCAGTTAAGTGACTCGAGCCAGAGGGACTGCACTGAGCTTCTGCTTCCTCACTTGCAAAACAGAGACACTATGACCACCATGCAGGGCTTCTGTGAAGAAAAACTATAAACAGAAGATGTGCAGAAATGACAAGTATCACCAGGTCCCACCTTATCCTCTGCAACTGCATGATTTCATAGAGGACCAGACCATTGTATCCTCTTTATTATATATTAAAACAAACCCCTCTCATTAGCATTTGATCTTCAAAGAGACTATTACAATTTATAAGATGGTCAGGGGAAAAAGGGAGAATGGGCCAGAGAAAGGGGAGAGAGGGAGAGAGGCAAAGAAGGAAAAGGCAGATGAGAAGAGAGGGAGGTACCCCGCCATGCGCCAGCTGTGTTCCCAAACCCCCTCGACTGAACCTCGCCAACCATGTTGCCCATCATATTTATGAGGGGATGGGAGCTCGGGGACTTGCCAAGGTCCCCAGCTGTAAGCAGCAAGGCAAGGACTGTCACCTACCTCTTCCCATCCCAGACCCCCTCCCAGCATCACCTGGGCCCGGCCCCCTGCCTGTGACCCCGGTAAGGGATACCAGCACTCAGGCTCACTCCTGGTCAGGACAGCGTCCCAGAACTCGCAGATGCTCCTGATCAAGGAATCCCATGGCCCAGCTGGGGCAGGGCTGCAAGTGACATTCTGTTCCAGGGGCCACTTCAAAGCGGGTGGCTCAGTCCCCTGAGGTCTTCTTGCAACCAGGCAAGTGCTGCGCCAGCGCCAGCCCAGCTCAAATAAAAACAAGGAGGATTCAGGCCTCTCTCTGCTTTAGGAACGAACTGCACAGCAGGGACCAGGGCTGCAGGTATGAAGCCTGGAAAGTCTCACACTCCTGTATCTGTTAACTCCTTCACTCCTCTCTCCCTAAAACAAACAGATGGAAGGCCTGTTGGTCTCTACTGTAAAACCCAATCAACACCAGTCCCTCACGTTTTCCCTCTAAAACTATTTCTCTAAATCTTCCCCTAACCTCCACTCCCACAGCCACTGCCTTGAGATGAGTGTCATCGCTATGACAGCACTTACGGATGGATGGGTCTTACTCTGGCCTGCATTTCTGCCCCTCCAAAAACTGTCCTCCTTTTTATTCTTTTATAACTTCAAAAATTACTATAAAGCTACAGTATGTAGACAGTCTGGTACTAGTGAAAAATAACAGATCAGTGGAGTAGACCAAAGAGCTCAGAAATGGACCCACTCATAATTTTCAACAAAAGGGCCAAAAAAAAAAGATCCTACCTCACATCGTACACAAACTATTTTGAAATGGATGGTGGACCTAAACCTCAAAGCAAGAAGTATAAAGCCTTAAAAAAACAAACACATCTAAGAGAATATTTTTGTGACTTTACAGAGGAAAACATTTCTTAAAAAGGATACAAAAAGCATTACCTATAAAAGCAAAAATAATGGTAAATCAGACTTCACTAAAATTAAAAATCTCTCTCTTGATCAAAAGATAATATTAAGAAAGTAAATAAGCAAACAGAGACTGGGAGAAAACCTGGAGAACACATATAGATATACATGACAAAGGACTCACATCTAGATTATACATAGAACCCTTATAACCCAAAAATTAAAAAGACAAGCAACCCAATGGTTAGAAAAGGCAAAAGGCTTACATTTCCCCAAAGGTGACATACAAACATCCAATAGGAACAAGAAAAAGGACTCAACATCCCTGGTCATCAGGGAAATGCAAGCAAAGCAGATGGTACTCCTGCTGATGCCCTCTAACACATCAGAGGGAAAAGACGGACACCACCAAACGCCAGTGAGGGTGCGGAGCAGTGGAGTTCCCTTACATTTCTGATGGAGATGTGAAATGGCACAAGTTCTCTAGAAAGCTATTTGGAAGTTTCTTAAAGAGGTACATATACCCCTGCCCTGCAACCCAGCCAGCCCATTGCCCAAGAGAAATGCAAATATATGTCTACAAAAAGCTTCATATAAGAATGTTCATTGCAGATTTGCTCACAATAACAAAAAACTAGAAACAAACCCAGGAACAAACTGTGGCACAGCCATACAGTGGGATACTATGGGGCAACAAAAAGAAAGAAAATGCTGGATCTCAAAAACCTTATGCTGAAAGAAGCCAGATACAAAAGAAACACATATTCTACAAAAGACAAAATCTACAGTGATAGAACTCAGATTAGTGGTTGCTTAGAGTGAGGGACAGGAATTGGGTGGGAAGGAGAACTCCCACCGAGGGGCACTCTCCGCACTGATGAAAAGGTTCTATGTAGAGTTAGGGGCATGGGTGAGGTGGGTGGTCAAACTGTACACTTAAGTTCTGTGCATTTCACTGTATGAAAATCACACCCCAGAAAACATTTGTCTCCAGGCAGGTGGGGAAACGCACATTTCCTGGTCTTGTTATCTTCCCATTTTTCAAAGTTTTAATAAAGTCCTACAGCTTCCCACTGTTCAAAAGACCCTTCACCACAGACCTCCAGCACCCCCACCCCTATCCCTGGCCTCAGGGCTCACCTGGTCACACAGAACACATCTGTGGGTATGTCACACCCGCACCTCTACACCACCGTCCCCTCTCCAGAGCACCTCTGCTCTCTTTTCAAGTTCTAATTCAGGCACCACCTCCTTCAGGAAGCCCTCCTAGAATCCTCTGGCTGAGCTACATATACCCTCCCTAAAGGCCTCATTTCTCAGGGCTTACTTCCATCACAGCACCTAGCACCTTCTCCTGAAGGACTCGGTTTTCCACTAGAGACTCAAGGGCAAACAAAGTGGCATATTTAACTTTGCATTCCTAGCTCCTGGAACAAAGTTTTGGCACAAACTTTTGGGTGAACCAGACAATCTGCTTGCTAGTAAACAAAGATAAAGTTCTAAGACCTAAGGGGCAGAGAAGTGGTGGTGGCGCCTGAAGAAGAGGTCTTCTGGCAGAGACACAGAAGAACATCTGAGGTGAAGAAGGAAACCGATATGGGCCCTAGAAGGGGCCTTTGGGACTGAATTACAAAGGCTGCCAGGATGCCAATGAGATGGAACAGGGAAACGGGACAAGGGTCATGCCACTGTAAAATCTACTTAACCTTCAAAAAAGGCCCAGCTTATTCTTTAACTTAATCTATATGCTGTCCTTTCTCTTCTTCCAGCCCCTCAATCAATTAAGTAACTTTGTAACCAGGACGAGAGACAGACCTCCCCAGTGTTAATGAACCTACATAGGTAAAGAATGCTGAGATCCAGATCAACACATCACCTAAATAATCCTATTCTTAAAACTCCAAAGGGATTATTAATCAGCTGTATACATCATGCCTTATGCCAACCCTACCCAAAGGCCCTATAAAACCCCAAACCCTAAACCCTTAAGCACACCTCCTCTCTGAGGTCGCTAGTGCTCCCATTTGAGTATGTACTGACTTATACCAAATAAACTTTCATGTCGTATAAGCCTGTTGCACTTGTCTCTGAACTCTTTCCCATGATAAAGACAAGAACTCTCCGACCTCCACCTCCAGTGGTAAATGTCTTTGTCACTTTGCTGTCATTCAGCTCCCTAGTCTTAACACAATCCTTTTCCTTTTCTCCCTCCCTGTTTTATTTCAGACCAGTAGGGAAGTGGAAGTTCTCAAAACATAAACTCACTCCATCCAGTGCTCGGCGACTCTCCCAAATTCTGGGGTGGTCTGGATTTAATTCCCACACTGTGCAGACCAAGCAGACTGGCTGTAGGAGTTGGCAAAGAATTTGCCCTATGCTGAGCAGTTCAATGAACTTCCCTTTTCTCCCTGTTCTTCTTTGCCCTCCACTGCCTGCATGGCTGCTGAATTCACTTCTGCTCTTGCATTAATGAATTCCTTTCTTGCTGGCACTTGTTTGACCTGATGGAGAATTCCTTCCTGATCACAGTAAGAACGCTTCCCCATCCGGGTTGAGGTTTCACCTAGTGGTGGGGAGAGACCCCCCCAGACGCAGCTGGGACATCCAAGCAGCAACACCAGGGCAGCCAAGACCCTCATTTGCCAAAATACTGCTCCCAAAGCCTCCTGCTAGTTTCCAGGTGCCATGACTGAGCTGATACCATCATCAGCCTAATCCCCCCAGCAAGGCAAGAAACTGCCTCTGAAGCCAAGTCCTTACTTTACCCATCCTGCCTTGGTCCAGACCCAGTTTGGGGCACAAAGGTGCCACATTCCAGAATTCAATAGTGTGCAGCTCCATTTGTTACCGAATTTAAAAGAACAAAGAAAAGTCTATTACCTGATTTTAAATCTTTTATGTTAATATGCCAAGCATAATCTTTAGAAGCAAACTAAAATATCTATATTTTACATTCCTTGAAAAAAGAAGCAATTTCAAACCTGTAATGTTTAATATGTCTATTTGCTTCACTCCCAGATTATGTTTTTCTTTTAAAAAATTAAAGTCCATCGCACCTTTCCAACTACAAACAATTTTCAAGCAGCAAGTAGATGACAATGCACTAGACTTTACAGTGGAGAGAGTAGGTCTGCACAGAGAAGGGATAAGTAGCAGTGCCACCAGCATCTGGAGTACACAGGCCCTGAGTAGGATGAAGGATTATGTCTCCTGCAGACTGAAGGATTGGACAGGGGTTCCCGAGAGTTACCTAACTTCCCTCATGTCAGGAATCTGAGCAGCAGATCCTCTGGACCCAGAACACGTGTTCTTTCCAACCTTCCAATTGCTCCAGCACTTCAAAGTTGACACCTGCCCTTGAGAAATTTCAAAGACAGTGAAATTTTTAACAGTATAAACAGCTGAGAAGAGAAAACTTAACTCTAGGCTAAATTCCTTCCCATAATTCAATCAGCCCACCCTGATGGGGAGGTTTTTCAGAGGCAGCAGGCATGAAACTATAAAAGGAAATGCAATTAAGAAGAATCTTTTTAATGTATCTAATTCTTGACTGCCCTTGCCCTAGACAGAAACTTAATCCTACTTAAGGATAGCTATCTCTGAAAGGTAGTTGCTTAAATTATAAGGTAGTGGGAAAAAAGAAACAGAAACCATTTTACAAGGTAAATGAGAACCCAGCCCAGAAGAGAACAGTGCAGTATTAGATCTCCAGTTTACAGTGATGACCGTCTCAGCTAGTTTACCGCCTAGAAGCTGGACCTTACAGACCGTACACAACTACATCTTATCACTTACTCTACTGCCTCTCCTAAATCAACCTAACAACCAAGCCAAACAAGAAACTCTTTTCAGAAATTAGCTGAACACACATTGACAGTAATACGTTTAAAAACATGATCTATTCTCATTTAGTAAAGCTGGAAATCGCCGAAAGCTACAACAAATGCCCAGGTGGGTTTTGGTGTTTTTTTAACTCTTAGGTAAACTCCAGAAAAGGAGATGTGGGGAGCCTGTTCTGTGTAGCTAGGATGTCTTGGGAGACGGAAGGCACCAAATGGAGGTCATTACTTGAAGAAAGCATGCCCAGCAGAGTTCAGGGTTCCTGACCCACCACTCCAGCTCTAGGTCTGTTCTGTCACTGCACTGTACACACGTGCCTGATTCTGACCCAACAGCAGAAAAGGACCTTGCACCTTACCCGACAGGCTTATAGGGAGCTCTGCGATGCAAAGCTGCTGGCCAAACTGAGGAAGCCAAGAAAAGAGCCCCGGGAGGCGATGGGGTTGCAAACAGCAAACAGCCAGCAAACAAACGCTCCAGATGTCTTTTTGGCCTTTGGCACAGGGGACATTCACTATTGCTGCTTCAGTATTAATTGCTAGGCTCAGAAGACAAGCTGGAAGACGCGGCTGTGGAGGGAAAGCCTCCTCTGACATTCAGTTTGCTTTTCAGAAAGGTCATCTGGCTCTGCAGGCAAACAGACTGGAAGGGGCAATCACTCTTGCATTCTGTAAGTGCACACTGAGCACTTCAGCACTTGCTAGAGGCCAAGCACTAATCCAGGGGTGGACGTGTAAATCAGGCAGGCACGCAGGAGTACGCATTTCATCCCAAATTGGAGGAGGCTGATTTTTAAAGCCTCAGTTCTGCCACTTTAAAACTGTCTGAAGTTGACGTCTCTGTACTTTTATCAGTTTATGACACAAAAATTAGTAGTCGGGAGAACACAGCATTAAATAGCATGCCTCAGTACCGGGTCTGGGTGTGATTGTGAATTACAGAGAAGCGCCCCAAACTCAAGGTTAGGGGACTTGGCCCAGGTGTAAAGCCACAGACCCATGACCCACTGCGCCAGCCAGAGGGGCTGCTTTGGCAGCGAAGCCAGAGACTGCTGCCTGGAGGCGGCGGCATTTCAGTTTAACTCTAAAGGGTTTGGAATAGAGGCGCGCGGTGCTGGGAGGCAGGTGAAGAGTAAGGTAACCATCTGTCCCAGAGCGTTCACAGTTACCAGCAGCAGCAACGCTAATTCCTGGCGTTCGTGGTTCCCTCTACAGCACACACCTTTCCTTCAGCACCTCGGCTGAACCCTGTCCCTTCAAAACATCTTGGCCAAATACGTGGGGGTAAAGGAGCTGCCCACTTCCCAGAAGAGGAAACAGGCGAAGGAAGAAGGAAGCCCAGGGCAGGGATCACTAGGCCAAAGAGCTGGCGGCGCCGGGATTCGAACCTCCCGCCCGCCAGGACGCCTGCGCTCGGCCACCAGCGCGCGCCCCGGCCCTACACGTTGCCCTGGAAACTCCCCGCGCAAGCGCGAGCTCTTCTAACACCCTCATCAGCTTTTTTTAAAAATAAAAACCCAAGGCGGCGGGATACTGCCAATGACTGAACGTGCCGTCAAAGGACACCGCTACGTCCGCTCTCCGCCCTGGGCCGTGGATCCCTCCGCCGCCGGGCGGCCTGCGCGCGGCTTCCCAACTCCCAACTCCAAAAGGCTTCCCGCGCGCCGCGCCGCGCCCCACCCCCACCTCATTCCCACCCCAACCCCCAGCCCGGCTCACCTGCCGCCCGCGTCTCCATGGCAACGTCCCCACCGCGGAGGAAAAAAAAGCGTCGGGCTCTTCCGGGCCCCCTTCCGCGCCGACCGAGAAGGCGGGGCGCCCCGCTGATACTTCGCTTTTTATTTTTATTTTTTTAAGAAAAGAGCCGGCGAGGTTATGGCGAATCTGCGGTATCCAACATGGCGGATGGAGTCTTCGCCCTCCTCTTCCCGGGGCGCTGACGCCGGCGTAACGGACGTCAGCTTCGGATGACCCTCCTCCAGCGCCGAGCGCCTCCAGGCTGGTCGGGCTGTGCGCATGCCCAAGTCCGGGGGCCGCGCTTTATGTCCCGCTCCGCTGAGTCCGCTGCTCCGCGTTTTAGCCACTCCTAGGAAGGGGCTAACGGGAGGCTTGGAATGCGGATCGCGGGACTGGAAGTCTTCCCAGTTCTGCCGGGAGCCAGCTTCAGCTTCTACCTGTCAGCCCCGCCTTGGCTCCTCCTGGTGTGGAGCCACCGGACTGGACGGGGAAGGACAGTGTAGGGGTTGCGTCCCAATTCTGCCATTTTCTAGCTAATCTGGGATGGCGATATAACTTTCTTTTGTCTCCGTTGACTAATTTGTCAATCGGGGTGGTTACGGGCTGTCTCCCTCTCAAAAGGGGCAGTGTTTCCCGAGGTGGGATGCTTTCCGCTGGGGGTAGCCCGCTTGGTTTAGTCGTACAAACCGAATTAATTAAACAATCTGGAACCAGCTCGCGAAAGCGACCTCCTTCTCTGGTCCTCCTAAGTGTCTTGAAGAAATTCTCGGTTGCATATGAGCACGCCTCTCCGACGCTTGCTCATGTCCCTGAATCTGGCTCACAGTCTGCTTTTTGCAGGCAGCAGTCTCTGGTTGAGATACAATGACCTTGTTTTCCTTTTTGATGTTAAGGTAATTAGCTTTGTCACTTCCTTCAGATGTCTGCTCAAATGACATCTCCAAGGGGGCCCTCCCGGCACCCCCATCCAGAGTAACCTAAGCCACATTCGATTTTTGTGCAGCAGCTATTACTACATAGTATCTGTAGTTAATGTATCTCGATCTCGTTTTGGTCACCCCTTTGACCTCAGAAACAGAACTGAGCCTGACGGTTATCTGTTAAACAAACTGAGTGTGTGTTGCCTGTATTCTTACAGTTATGTCCTGTCTATAACAAATGATAATGTTCTTCATTTATGGCAGTAAAAGTTTTTTTAAATACAATATACTTTTTTTTTTTAATTAGTCAACTTAAAGAAAACGGTACATTGGTGGGTGGGGAGACAAGGTCAAAAAAACAAAGTGAACCTCAAGTGAAAAGTTTCGGAAACTGGTTTGTTTTTATGGTTCTCCTGAGATGCTCATCTTTGCTGTCTTCTCCTGGAGTAACCTCCACTGTCTTGCTGCACAACTTAGGGAATTCTTCAGCCAGCCTTGAAGCACGTGCCTGTGTGTTTCCAAGCTTTGGCTCATGCTTCCTTGCCCCCCTTCCCAAACCCACTGCGTTTATCAGTTTGTACAGCCCTCTCCCCATGAGATAGACCAGGAGGTCCTGAGGACAGAGGCCTGGGGATCCTTTTCATCCTGGTTCCCCAGCTCCCATTGCTCAGTAGTGATACCAAATGGACCATTCCTTCCCATTGTCACTTGTTTTTCAGTAGTAAAACTACCATGAGCTTTGAGCCTTAGGATGACACATGTGATTTCTGAGGAGCCTTCTGTCTTGATCCTTAATCCTGTTCTCAGGTGATAATGAATCATTATAAAACCCCAAATTTGCCCATTCCATTAAATTCGTGTTCAGAGATACCTCTCCTCAACCATCTTAATTTCATCCTCCCAACAACTGGGAGGGTAAACTGGACAGATAAGATTCCCATTTTTTCTAGATGAGAAAGGAGTGTTCAGAGAGGTTATGTGGCTTTCTGAGATCACCCAGGTGTGGAGCTGGTCTCTCCGTGCCTAGTGTTCTTCCCGCTTTACCACACTGCCCCCCGGGATGTGCCCAAACTACCCACCATACCTCCAAAAGAGCCCATGCCAAGGCAGCCGGGATACTTGCCACCGCCACCATGTCTCACATCACAAGACGGCTGGCTGGCTGGGTGGGGCCACCTCAGTCCCTCATCTGGAAACAGACGGCCCGAAAAGCTGCACTGATGAGCTTTTCCTTTCAGAACTACCAATATTTATAATAATCACTATTTTGCTGTGAATTGATTTCTGACCGGAAATGAGAGTCATTCTGGGTTGCTGACATTATTGGTTCTATACTGCGTTACCTTTCTTGCAGCAGCATTTAAATGCTTGTTATTGATTAGCAGATGGATTGCACCTGGATGCTGTGAGCAAAATGAATTTTGGAAATAAAGCAGTTTAAAAATTTGTCTCAAAACCCAACTGCCTCACAATATTAAATTAAATCAAAGGAGTTGTGGGTTATGGGTGATGACACTGGGTTCATTATTTGAACAGCTATGACTTTCATTATTCCCATGGCACTTTCTTCCTCCTCCATCTGAAGAAGAGTCACTAAGTACCTATTATTACTGAAAACTGCACTGACCACAGTTATACAGAAATAATGAGATAGCCTCCTATGGAACCAGATTTACAAATGGAAAGATGAGTCGACCCTTGGCTCGGCCATCAGTCAGCAAACATCTTTATTCTTTCCATTTGCCAGTAATATCTGTAAATGCTTTCAATTAATGAGGTAGTATTTGTGGAATTAAATATAAGTTGCTCATAATTAAATAATTAATGGTATCCTGCATCATTGATGGTTCCTAGAGGAGACCACCTTCCCAGCTGGCCCTCTGGGGACTGTCAGCCCCTCAAGGCTAGCTAATGTGAGTGAATTTATGTCAAGAAATTTATCAACATGAAATGGCATTTAGTTATATAACAATTTACATAACTGAATATATTTGTCTATGTAATTTTCTAATTATATCTAATAGGTATAAGACTAATATACACTAACAAGAAAAGAATAATTTAGATACATAATTTTTTAAGATGCGTTCTTGAAAGCAGGTTTTGATAAAGGATACATATGGGTGACCTCAAAATAATGAGGCTTAAGGCAAACAGCAATGATAAAATCAGAGGTGGGGATGATCAGAGTCTAAGTGAAGTATTAAAAATCCAAACAGCTATGTTGTAGTGAAAAATCTATTTAAAATATAAAAGAAAAAGGTATAGTAATATTAAAATGATATGAGAAGTCTCACTGTGAACATAATTCTGACCTTAGGAAATGACATCCTTTCTAGTTTTGTCTTATCAGTGACCATGGAGTGTCACCTCATCAACCACCAAGATGCTGCAAAAAATACCAGGCTATTGCCAAAAGGAGTCAGCTGAAAAGGAAAATGAGTCCCTCTGCTCAGCTTGCGACAACTTGCATACCACAAAGGACAACTAACTGTAGGGCTACAGTTTTTGATCTACAGGAACAAGATGAGTCTATGAAAGGCATGAGTCCTTAGTGATGAAAAGTTAATATTATGTGTAATTACAAAGCTAATTATAATTCAAAGAGAGGATAAAATAGGATATTTTGGAAAGCACTTAGGTTTGGCATATATGGGTTCTGTTTCTTAGTTCAAGTTCTCCACCTGTTTATGAAATGGTGTATGTGCATACATTGAGAAGAATGGATGAGTTTGCTATGAGTAAGTCGAAGATTTCCAGAAAGAGTAGGAACTGGACCAAAACCAGGAAAGGCAGGTAAAACCAGTGGTGTCATAAATAACCAGGGGGAAAGTGGGCTCAATAATTGGTGTTTCAAGTGTGGGTTAAATTTCCAGAATCTCCCACCTGGCCTTAGCTCATTTACATATATGGCTGTGAGCAAGTTAATGGATTAGCCAAAACGTCCTAGGAGAATGGCTGGTAAACTCTATGCCTTTATAGCCCTAGGAATTGTAATGAAGTACAAATGATGTATAATGAAGTTCATTGTAAACTAAGGCAGAATATCATGTTATCCAAGATCTAATGTACATGGCAATAAAGATTGCAGGAACTTGCTTGTAAGTCCTGTTGGCATAGTAGTTGACCTAATCTGAGAAAGGGCACCCCAACCAGCAAATGTCTGCTGCCATTTGAGGCACCTTGAAGGTATTCTGTGTTCCAATCAAGAATTCATCAATCAGTGACGCAGAGGCTATGGTTTCAATCCACCCGGGAAGGAGACAGTCTTGCTCTTTTGGGTTGGATAGTGCAATCTTAGAATAGTACAAAAATACATGTTATAGAGATAACAAAGAAATTGGTCAAATCAATAGTAATGAGTTTTACAAACAGGCTTAAGTATAGGTACAGTAAAAACTTTCATGATTTTAAGGTGTTTGAAGCATTCAGGAGAAGTTATATTAGACTCAGTTATATCGAGACATGGTAATTAGACTAAATGTGTACATGTTTAAGGAAATTTGATTTGTAAGGTTTTAAGGTTTATCAGTTTGTTTAAGTAGTTTACAAGGAGTTAATAGATTCATAATAAATACTCTTTAAACCCACTACAAGCAGTAGTAACTGGGACATGTTAAAAAATAAAGGTGGGGGAGGCACTACGGCCTTGGATCCCAGCAACAGGAGGGCTGCCAGAGCCCAGCTCTGTGCCAGGCCCACCTTGGGGACCCAGTAAATGCTGTGGAAGGAAGGGAGAGGGGACGGAGGGAGGGAGGGCCACTGGGGGTGAACCCAGGAGGCGAGGAAAGGAATGATGCATATTATCATTTATTTTGTGGTTGTGTGAACAGCACTGTTTTAGATACTCAGACTAGAGGATAAAACAGGTTACTAGAAAGCATGGCACCTGGGTGCCCATAACTCAAGGGCTGGTTAGATGGATGGTTCATCCAAACATGGAAATCCCATGCGGCTGTGCCAAAGAGTGAGGCTGGCATGGCTGTGGAGATAAGGGACCTGCCTCTCACCTCCACGGGTAAGATGCTGCTGGGGAAGAGGATCTAGGGGTATCCCTGTGGGAGGGAAGCAGGTCGCGGACCAGTGTACAGAGGACACTGCCGACTGTGATGGTTTAATAGGATATATGTGAATGTGATCATGTATGTGGAGAATCTATGTGGGGAGGACAGCTGGGCCTGGGGCCCTGGGCTGACTTTTCACTGGACATTCTTTTGAAACAGTTGAATATTCTTTCATGTTCAAAGCCTCTTCAGAGAAGAAAAGGGACAGAGGGACTCTGGGTTCTGGTCCCGGATCTGTTACTTGGTAGTTGTACAACTTTGGACAGTCACCTATTCGCTGTGCTGCGCTTTCCTCCTCTGGACAACAGGCATGCTCACCTCACATCAGGAGCTGTGAGAGCCAGTGAGACAGGGCACACAAGCGCAGAGGAAAGCTGCAGTGGCAGATCAAGTAGCTTCAGTCCATTTGGGGCCAAAAGACATGGCAACATGCAACAGCAAGAAGACGGGGGGTGGGGGGGACATGCAAACTGAGGTCCTGGAGAGTTAGGCCATCAGCCTGCTGCCTGAGTTTGTAAAAGTTGCCTTAAAGTTTCCAGATTCCAGTTTCCTCATCTGTAAAATGGTGTGTGTGTGTGTGTGTGTGTGTGTGTGTGTGTGTGTGTGTGTGTTGGGGATTAACTAGATGGTTTCTAAAGTCTATTTCAACTTAAAAAATATTATAATATTGTTTTGAAATTTCCCATAGAAGTTTATGAATGGAGGCATGCAAGGCCCCAGAGGAGTTCACAGTACAGAACCATCTCTTTCCAAGTTCGTGTGCAAGAAGTCTTTGGAGAGGAGCTGACAGTTTGCACAGGGCCTTGTTCTGGGACAGAGAAGAGGAGGAAATTGTAGAAAGGAGCCACTGGGGGTATCTTCACCTATGACAGTGAGACCTGGAGCCACACAGATGTTCACTGTTTTCATTGTTCTTGTAAAGGCCACCGGAAAGGAAAGATGTCTGTGGGCAGTCATGCGTTGGTGGCCCTCTGCCTCCTTGTGTAGCCCCCCCACCTCCCGCACTGGCTTTGGCGTTGGCCATGTGATGTATGATGCGCTGTGACCATGGAACACAAGAAAGCATAACACAAGCACAGGCTTGGTCAGCACTTGCACACAGGGTCTTGATCTTGACCTTTTGGGATGCTCCCCCTAGAAGCCAGCCCCATGCTGTAAGGAAGCTCCAGCTAGAATTACCCATCAGTAAGCCCACATGACAAAAGAGCCCAGAGGATGAGGGACCCTCCTGGACACTGTGGCCCACTGAATGATGTCGACTACTCTATGTGGCACAGAAGGACCACCCAGATCCTGAGAGCCCCTGTGTCAATCTGGGGGACAGTAGAGTCTAGCTTGCTTCCCCAGAAGCCATAGGGGAATAGTATAAACAGACTTCTGGATGGGCTCCTGTGGAGACCAGCTCCACAATCCAGCTGAACCTGAGAGGAGTGGGTGGTATATTAAGAAAAATACATAGATGGATACAAGAAAGACACAGAAACCAAACTTGGGATTAGGTGGTTCACTGACTGCTGGTGGCAGAACAGTGACACAGTTTTATTTCTGAGCACAGCTTATATACATAGGCTCACAATGATGCCACTTCTGGGCTGATCTCATATCTGGTGTTGTCACTTCCGGTTCCGGTGATCTCATTTCCGGCCCTCCACAGGCTCCAAGCTGTCTTTAATCTAAGAGAGGATCGTGAGGAAGAACACTGACACTCGGCTGAGGCCTTAAGGGCAATGCGAATCTAAATCAGGAGTCTGCTCTGAAAGGAGCACTGAGCCCTTCAGCAAACCCTGTGGGTGGCAGGAAGCAGGCATCCCCGGAAGAATCCCAGAGTCAGACACTCTGTGCAGCTCTTAGTTTGTTTGCACCTGTCAGATGTGTGCCATCTGAGGCCCAGGAGACACGACTGCCGGGCGCTGCGGCTGTGGAAGTGGATCCCCGGCCGGGGGCTGCAGCTGGGGAAGAGGATCTCCTTGTTTCTACTCATATGGGTGGGAATGAAACCAAATAACAAATGATAATGACAACGAGGGCCACCTTCTAGAGTTTTCCAAGCCCTTCAATCTCCCATAGCCTTCACCACCATCCTGGGGAAGGGGGTGGCAGGGGTGAGGAGAGGGCATGAGTAAGATTCCAAAGATGAGCCAATGGAGAATGAGGGGTTAAATGACTTCCCCATGTCATAGGGACAGCAGTCACCTGTCTCCCCACAATCAACCCAGGCCTTTCTGCAGGGCTCTCTCTCATCCGCTGCAGCTTCCAGAGGTGTCCAGGGAACTAGTGCCAGGCAGCAGGTGGCAGGGAGGGCCCCCTTCCATCTGATTCCCGGGGGGTGGACAGCAGGTGGGTGGAGTGGGACGAGCTCGGCCGTGTTGTGTGTGGCCAGAAGTGTGGTGTGAGCAGCAGTGGGACAGAAAGCCTAAAGAGTAAAAGGTTATGGCCCGAGCTGCCGGGCCCAGATCTCTGCTGTGAGATGCCACATTCCGCTCCCTCTGTGGCCTTTGATTGACCCCAGGGCATTCCACATGCCCCGCCGAGCACCCACTGAGCATGCTGCTGAGCACCACAGCCCCACTGGAGATGGGCAGCTCCTTTCCTTCTAACAGTGAACTCAAGTTCAAGTGCCAGCTTCTGTGCCTGCCAGCCTTCTGCCTTGTCAAAGTCACAGACGCTGAAGTGAAAGGAAGGAGGAGACTTCCCATTTTAATAAAATTCTTCTACATACTGTAAGTCCGGGGAAAAGAAATCCCATGGCAAAATACCTCTAAAAACCGAAATCAGTCAAAGGGAGAAATAAAGTTTAAAACCCGTTTGTTGCTTACAAACTGCAGTCCAGGGCCTTCTCTCTTTCCTGCTCCAGCAGAAGCAAAACTGGCCCACCTCCTCACCTCTCAGGTGCCCAGGTAATTACCCATTGATATGGAGATGAACTTCTCTCCACCCCTGAGGAATGATGCAAATGCACTAAAGCCATACTTCTTTCCACCTCTGAACGCCTAATGATATGTAGATGTACTAAAGCCAGGCGAGATATTCTGGAAATATTACAATTTTATCCACGATACCTTTGAGCTCACAGGCTGGTGGAAGAGGAGCCCCTAGCATGGGAATTAATGTTCTAGTTCACTTGGGTGTTTATAGTACAAGTAAATGCTTCCTGTCAAACCAGACAAGCTTTGCCTCACCTAAGAGCTCACCATTTCTTTACTATGCCAGGCCTTTTACAAACTCTAAGCCTTTGTACGCATCTAGAAAATTTTCCCCACATTTCTCCATCTGTCAAACTTATTTACCTCCTTCAAAACCCTGGCCAAATGTCTGCTGCTCTGTGAAGCCCTCCTTTCTTCCCAGGTGGAGTTTGACTTCCACAGCCCTTTGGCATGATGCTTATGCACTGCACCACTCCTGTTAATGCACCTGTCCTCCCTGTTGAACTGGATGCTTCCCCAGGTCGGCAGCAGGAGCTGGCCAAGCTAGTTCTCTCACTGCAGGTCTCTGGCTGGAAGTCCCCTTTTCAGAGAAGGCTCTCAGACCAGCCAGGTGAAGGCAAGGTGTCCTTTCTGTTTCTTGGGCCTGCTGCACTGCCCAGCCCACACACTGTTACTTTTAATGACATTCACCCTAATATTTCCCTGTAAGCTCCCTAAGGGCTCAAGTTCAGTGCCTGGCAAAGAGTGGGCATTCTATAAATGCTGAATGAAGGAAAAGATTAGACAGAAGGTGGAGAAACAGTACGGGCACAATGGAGCCCTTTTTGATAAGCTAACTGACCGCAAATGGCTGTCACCTTGGTCCAGCTCTGTTTCTCTCTCTAAACATGGAAGTTCTGCCTTCACCTCTTCCCAGTGAGGTGAGGCAGGGTGGAGGGCAGCTGAGACCTGGCACTCAGGAATTACCATGTGGATGTTTACTGTATTCATTCATTCCACAGCCCTTCACTCTGGGACCTAGGGGTGTCAGGCACTGCCAGGAGGTAGGGGTACAGTGATGAATAAGACACATGAGAGTCCTTCTCTCCTGGTGTTTCAAGTGGCTCACACTAAAAATGCATGAGATAATTTCAATTAAGGATTGAAATAAAGACATAAAACAAGGAGTGGTGTTTTTGTGCATGTGTGTTTGAAGCATGGACTACTGGAGTGGGTGGTCAGGAAAGATTTCTCCAAGGAGGTGACATCTGAGCTGAGACCTGAGCAATGAGAAGGAACCAGCCTGATACCTGAGGGAGTAGCTGGTGCAAAGGTCCTGAGGTCAAAAGAAAGCCCGTGTGTATAAGGAAAGAAAGGCACCAGCAGGCTCTTTCTTAGGCAGAGGAAAGGGCCCTGTGCTGCTCTGCTCCCCATCTCCTCCCTCTGCCTTCCTCTCCCTCTGATCACCAGGAGTCTCTTCCTCCTCTCCCCTCACTGTAGTGTCCTTCCTTGGAGTTCTCTGCAAATGCTGAAGTATAAACTGCCACCACCACCCACCAAAAATACTGCCAAAAGTGCTTTTAAAAGTACCACTTATTTTAGAATTTATAAAAACATAAGTCAAGCCAGTCCCATGACTTCAAAATGAATTGGATTTTTTTGAGAGGTAACATGCCAAGAAACTGAAGCTACCCGTCACTGTCAGCAGTCAGCAGTCTTTCTCTGAAGGTCCAGAGAGTAACTATATTTGGCTTTGCAGGCTCTCGGGTGCCTGTCCCAACCACTCCACACTGCCCTTGTGAAAGCTGCTGTAGGCAAAATGTAAGTGCACAGGCATGGCCTAATCCAATAAAACTATTTACAGAAACGGCAGCAAGTGGGATTTGGTCTCCTGGCTATAGTTTGCTGATCCACCTGATCAACATCATGAGGATGAGTTTCATTAACAAAAACACACTTTTGTTACTTTAGTTTCTCACTATGGGCCAGACAACAGGATGCTTTTCTGGTACTCCTGTCCCCTGTTCTGAGCAGGCATGCTGTTCCAGGGATAGCAATGAGTAATAAACAGGGGAGCACTGGAAAAGTACTTCATCTGTGCATACCATTAGTGGAGCGACTCTTGTTTTGGGGATTCCAGTATTAAAATGTTTTTTAATTATAAATTAATTTCCTAAGGCCAAGCCTAAGTCAGCTTGGTCTTTCACAGCTGTGTGGTTCTCTTTGATAGATATGACAGTCTCCCTCGATCACAGGAAAGGAGGTGAGTGTCGTGGGGCTACCCTGGCAATGACTGCCAGGTGGCACATACAGTGAAAGCCCATCTCTAATGGAATTGTGCAAACCACATATAATTAGCACAGTGCAGGCACAGGAGCAGCCATGCACATTCTTCCTAAATGCCTGAGGTCTGCTCTGTGCCCCTTAGACTCTCTAACCAATCATGAAAGGGTCATGTGAAGCAGATGCAACACCAATCAAGCAGCAGGGGTTAGTTAACATTCTCAGTGGACTGGAAGTGAACCCTCCTGCACCCCGTGCTCTAAGGCAGACCAGACTCCGGTCCAGGGCAGCGCTCTGGAAGGAGGAAGGATGCTGGGATCACTGGGCTCCTGCACCCTATGCATGCCAGGCAGGTATGCCTGTGAGGACACCTACCCAGACCAAGATCCAAAACCACCCTCTTACCCGTGGAAAAGGGGCCAGTGATATACTCACAGGTTTCCATAGCTTACAGCAGCACTCTTGAAGTTTGCACTCCTGAACAAGGCTTTCAAATGTTAAACTTGTACCGCCTATATTAAAATCTACTTGAATACACACATACCACTATGTTTATGCTGAACTATTTTATAAATTATACATAACATCACATACTTCTCTTTTATTGAAGTTGTGATTTTTAAAGATCAATTCCATTTTTTCCAGTTACTAGTTTTGGATTTTTTTTCCATGGGGGGTAAGATAAATGAGTTTTACTTTCAATTTAAAAATTGTAGCAGTCCATGAATTTTTAGGCCCTAATTGTAATATTTAAAAGTTTAAAACAATTCTTAAAACATTCTTAGGAGAATTGTCTTAAAAGAAAATAAAACACATCTATTCCATTTAAAAGTTCCATCTCAACTAATAACCTTTATAAAAATGATGACCTATAATTTATAGTAGTTACAAACATGAATGCAGGAGATGAGCTGACCTCATGCCATCTTTCTATCACGGCAAAATCAGGGCACGGGGTTAACCAGAATGTAGAGCATATTAAAAATGAGAAAAAGAAAACAGAAAGTTTTTCACATTTCAAAGTTTGCTTGCATGAAAATGCAATGCACATTGAACAGTTGGAGTGAAGAATTTGTAAGAATCAGCTCACAAATTGGTGGGTAGACAACTTATTTTTGTCAAATGAAGTGGTCAAGACAGTGACATTGATTCATTGGACTGGATGTGTGTTTATAGCCCTCTGAAGAAGAGGTGCCGAGGCACAGCTCGTCCAGTTAGCTTTTGCTGCATGGAAAGGCTCAACCCTCCGTGACTTAAAGCAGCAGTGCCTGGGGTCAGGTGGGGGTTGGCTGCCCAGGGTTGGGCTCAGCTGGGTGTGCTGAAGCCCAGGTTGGATGGCGACTCTCCTCTTGGCTGAGCGTGGCTGGGACCCCTGAGCTGGGGGAGCTCTGCTCATGTGGCTTCCATCTTTCTCCTGGGACAGCAGGTTAGCCTGAGGTTGTCCATCCCATGGCGATCGAAGAAGCAAAAAACGGCATGTAGAAACACTGAGTGCTTTTTCAAGTCTCTCCTACCGTCCCATTTACCGAAGCAAGTTACGTGGCTGAATGCAGAATCAGCAGGCAGGGAAATACACTCTTTTTGGTGAGAGAAGAGAAAGTCACAGAACAAAGGGTGTGCCTATGGGGTAGGGTGGAGACTTGGGACCATTAATGCAATCAACCATTCACACCATCGAGAATGACGGAAAAATGGTGTGTCCCAAGAATCTGCTTTATAATCAACTGACTGACTACGTGCTTGGCTGACTAGGAGAAGATTCTCTCACTTAAAGTGTGGTATAAAAAGGTGATATCTTTTCTAACTCGGGCTTTGATATAAGATAGATCTGAGTTCAAGTGTGACTCTGCCATTCGTTGGCTGTGTAACCATGGCCAGGTCACACTGCCTCCGTGGTGAATGTCCACTCCTCTGGCTTGTGTCCTGCTGGTGACAGAATCCTACTTTTTCTCAGGGAACTTCCTTGCCCTCAAAGAATGATTTTTTTATTTCACTATTATTGACACCATAACTGATGACTTTGGTGAGCTCTGTGACCCTGAGGCAACTCATTCCCAGGCCCCTCAAAAAAGTCTGGGGAGGTGGGGAGGGTTAGATTAGGTAGCTCTCCCTGGATTTCATCCAGCTCACTATTTCAGCACCAGAGTTAGCCAAGGTGCAGGCCTCCAATTCTTTTTTTTAATTTTTTTATTTTGGTATCATTAATCTACAATTACATGAGCAACACTATGGTTACTAGAGCCAGGCCTCCATTTCTGACAGGCAAGTGAAGGTCTTGCAAACATGAAGCTCTGTTAGGCTTGTAGTAGCTTGGCAATTAAGAGTGATGCCTCTGAAGCTGGACTGCTGGACTTTGTAAGCCTGGCTCCACCCTTACAAACAGCTGCCCTGGGCAAGTTCTAAGCTTTCCTGTGTCTCAGTTTTCCCATTCTTAAAACAAGGACCATCATCTCTACCACACTGTTTGTTGTAAGGCTTATGTGAATTAACATGAGCTAGGTTTTCTTTCAAAATGCTCAAAGTCATTTTCCTTTCTGTGGAATTTGACATCTGCGAACCCAGTTAGCATTTTCATTTTCTCCACCCAGCTTTCATTCACATTTTGACAGCATTTGGGCCAGTTAAATCAGGCTGGACTCTGCAAAATCCAAGTATCAGAGGAGACTGCCATCTAGACTCGCTGACCTATCTTTTGGTCCTTACACACTACTAACACTTACAGTCAGGGAGAAAGCAGAAAGAGAAGTCTGGCCTGGGAATTATTTGCTGCAAATGAGGTAAACCCTGAGAATGTTGAGGGTGAAACCTTCATTCCTACATCTTCAGGGAGCAAGGCCCCACCACACTTCCTCAGGGACGGGGCTCTTCAACCCCTCCCTTCCCTTGGCCACCCTCCAGTTTCAGGTGATGTTCATCGGTATCGACATTTCCCATGCCTCTTGCCTTTTTAAAATCCATTTGGCACAGTTACAACCCCCCATGGATGCTACAGGGGTTCCCAGGCACATGATCCTGCTTCCTCCCAGAGTTGTGTGTAAAGCAGGAGACCGAGATCAATCTTAACCATCCTGAACTCCTTCCGCAGCGTCTGGAACATCCTTGGCGCTCGGGAACTATTTGTTGGAAGAAGGAGAAATTGAATGGAGAAGTGTTGCCATTGTCTTCTGTCAGCAGGTAAACATTAACAGGAACATTTGGAGGAGGAGGGTTCCCTGTTTAGAGATGTATGTGGGCATCTCTGCAAGAAGTCTCAAGATAACATGTAACACTGAATGTTGGACTTAAAATGACTTTGAAGATCTTTTAATCCAGATCCCTCATTTACCTATGGGGAAACTGAAGCCCAGAGAAGCTAAACATGTTCATAAGGCAGCAGAGGGATGCAGGCAAGCAAACCTATGTTCTCCAAGCAACTTTTAAAAAGCTGGAAATTTGTTTTCTTTTCCTGGAGAAAATGGCATTAATGGAGTCATGAGCACTGATTTTTTTTAAATATCTAAAGGGTGAGTGTAAGAAGAAGAGCTTCTTAAAAGAACAAAAATGCCCAAAAATGAAAGGGTTTCCCCCAGACGCGGGGAGTACTCTGGTGCTGGCAGTGCCCAAGCACAGACTGAGAAATGACTTCTAGGGAGAAAAGCAGCACCTAAACAGGGGCAGGGAAAATGTTGAAAATAAAGACAGGAATACCAGTGTTGAGAGAATTTGGAGCAACTGGAATTCTCAGACACTGTTTGTAGGGGAGGTAATAGTATAATCACTTTGGGAAACTGGTTGCAGTTTTCAATAAGGTTAAATCTGCATCTACCCCATGATCGAACAAATTTACTCCCAGAAGTAGTCTCAACAGAAATGCACCTGCACGTTTCACCTAAAGACATACACAAGGTGTTCCTGGCCAATCACGCATGATAATCCCAAATTGGAAACTATGCAACTGCTCATTAACAATAGAATGAATAAATAAATGTTACTGTATCCACACAATGGAATACTATACAGAAGGAAACAGAAAACTTTTTAAGGGCCAGAAGTATTTTCAGCTTTACAGACCATATAGTTTCCTTCCACCTCAACTTTTACCACTATAGTGTGATGTACCCACAGACATACACAGAGATGAATGGATGTGCATGTGCTTTTGTAAAAAAATATTTTATTTATAAAAACAGATGAAGATTAAATTCGGTTGTCTCTAGAATGTCAGTCCCTGCAATACGGTAACAAGAATGGCCATTCTACAGACTATCCAACAAATATGGATGAATCTTGCAAGCAAAATGTTGGACAAAAGAAGCCAGACCTGAGCATGCACAGCATGAGTCCATTTTTATAAGGTAGAGACACAAGCAGAGCTACTCTGGAGGGTGTCGGAAGTCGGAGAGCTAGTGGCTCTGTCACAGGGCGAGTGTCTGGCAGGGGAGCGGGGAGAGTTCTGAGATGCTCTTTCTTACCTGGTGCTGAGCACCTAGTGTGCTCAGGTTTTGAAAATTCATCAAAGTGAACAGTAATGATATGTGTACTTTCTGAGTGTATATAATATTTTCAATTAAAAAAAGGTTTTCAATGAAAAGTTTACAAATAATTAGGAGCAGGGCAGCTGTGAGCTTCTGAGTCTCTGATTTACTACTAGTCCCTGGTCACAAAGTCAGATAATAACAAAACTGGGACTGAAACCCAGGTCTCCAGCTCCTAGGAAGGAAAAGGAATTGATCCTGAGTGAACATTTCCTGTGTGCAAGGCACATGTAACATTCAATCCTCACAATAACTCTGAGAAGGAATTATTTTGGTCATTTCTGCAGATGAGAAAATTGGGGCCCCGAGGAGGTGTAAACTGAGCTAGGACCATACAGCTAGTTGGCAGCAGCAGAAATGTCATCTGAGCCCAGGCCTGATTCTGACCCCTTGTTCTTAAGCTATTCCACAGGAGTCAAATGCAAACATGGTAGTTCTTACATGAACATTGCATGAGTATAAAAATAAAATGTACACCCTATGCTAAGAAATATTATCCAGCTATCATTGGCTTCAACTGCCAGCAGCCAGGCTGCTAAATCTTACGAGGGGATGACTGTGCTGGCTGTGCAGGCAAACACTGGCCACAGGCACAGCCAGGAGGATGCAGACCAGGCCCCCAAGGGCATTTTCCTAGGTTCTCCCTCTTAAGCAAGTGCAGGAAGGAAAAGAAGGAGAGTAGAGGGAGAGCAAGGTAACAAATTAGGAAAGGACAGGGACAGTCCAAAGATCAGCAGTGGCCCGGGTTGCTGGGGGGTCATGAATAGGGATGAACAGCGTGGAGGAGTTTTAGGTGGTGACACTACTGTGTGACACTGTGCTGGGAGACACGTGTCATCGTACATTTGTCCAAACCCATATAATGCAGATACCAAGAGTGAATATAACTGGACTTCAGTTAGTAACAATGCACCAAATTATATTGGTTTATCATGTGGAACAAATGTGCCACACAAAGGGGAGATGTTAAAATAGGGGAAACTGTGGGGCAGGGACAGACTCTGTGGGAACTCCCTGTACTTCCCACTTAATTTTTCTATAACTTGAAACTTCTCTAAAAAAATTAAATCTATTAATTTTTTTAAAGGCATTAGGTGATTTCATGGAAAAAACTGGTCTGGGAACATGGAGCCTGCCTTTCTAGGTCGGCCAGAGTCTTGCAACAAACACTCTTGTGCAAGCAATGTGGCTTCTTCTCTGGGGCCGCCTCCGCCCAGGCCCACTCAGCACAGGCTTTAGGACCAGAGGGTTGATGCAAAGAAAATGTACACATAGACGCCTAACAAACATTAGTGAGGTGCATTTGGAAAATGAGACCCTTGCACAAAACCTTTAACCTTGCCAAGGCTTGTACTGTTATAGAGTGTGGGGAAGACAGACAGAGCCCCAGGGGCACCTTCGCGCTTCAGGAAGCCATCAGGGACTCGGCCACAAAGCTGCTCTCAGGGTTCAGGCTCCACATTTGGAGCACCCTGGCCTGCCAGGTGCACCACCTGTGCCCTGCTTTGGCCTCCTTCCTTATCACACGGCCGCAACCAGCTCTGGCTGCCCTTATGCCCCCGTGGCCAGTCTTTATTTTCAGGAAGAAAGCTTTCACGAACTTGGTGCCTCTCCAGAGCGTCTGACTCCTGTGTGTGCCATATCATCTCAGTCACTTTCTTCCGTAGGCTGACCTCCTCATTCAGTCACAGCATCCGACAAATGCTTATGAAGTAATCATTATGTGCCGGCCCCTGCAGGCAGCTGGGCCTCGTCCTCTGGAAGCTGCCTCTTGGTAGAGAAGATGATCATGGGAACAGCAACAAAAAGGTGGAATTGAGCCGAGTCTCCGTGAGCAAGTGGGTACCTGACCAGGGAGCACAAAGTGGGCAAGGGTGGGAAAGACCCCCGTGTGTTGGCGGAAAGGCTGGTGCTCTGGGGTGCCTGCAGGCAGCTACTGCCTGGACAGAAACCGTGAGCTCCTGCAGCTGTCTAGTCCCAGGGCGTCAGGCATGGAGGGAGCGGAAACCTAATCCTCTTATCGGATCAGCAGAGACCAGCCCTGCCTCCACTTGGATCGGCTCCATCCCTCTTCAGTTCATCAGCAGCTCACCAACCCGGGGCGCGGGAAGCACGCCTGCCGTTAGTCCAGGCTGGAGTGAGGTCACATGGGTGCCCATGTCTGCTTATCACCTGTTCCTATTCCATGATTTATTAGGGGAGGCTGGCCACTTCGTGCTCCTCCATCACCATCTTGCAATGTGTCTGTAGGGAAGATTTGAGTGCAGGAGGTTTTATCCAGGTCCATGGCTTTGGGGGAATACAGGAACATCCAAAATTACATACACATTGTGTTAATACAGGCATTTTTCCTAGGGAGAGGCTCCCAAGCTTCCATCAGAGCTTTTAGGGGCTCTGAACCCCTTTATGCTGGAATGACAGCCAAACAACTCTCCCTGGAGTCGTGACCTCCTGTCCCCAAGAGCATAAATACAATAAGGAAAAGCACTGAGGCTGGCACTGAAATGTGATGGTGGCTGTAGCCAATCCTATGTCCAATCAAATGAATATTCATTTCAAAAAACTTTGTTTACTAAAATTCAAACTAAAACAAAAATTGTGATCTTTGACCATACTTGACATACATAGTGTATCCATTATAATAGCAGTTCTAATGGACTTTTTCTTAAGTATTTGGGTGTGTTTTCATATTTTGTTACCTTTTTTACTTACCAAGGGATTTTCTCTGATACCCTAATGTGCAAATGAAATACGGAGGGCATAGGGCAACCCAAGGGACTGGGTTTCTGTTTGTCATAAAATAAAATCAATAAATCACTTGCAAGGCCTCTAATAGATTCAGTGTATATAAGCTACTACTTCGCTATGACATTATTATGTCATTTACATTAAAGGAAAGCTGACCTCGTGAACCTAAGAGGTTAAAATGTTTTTGGTTGGTTCCAGGGTTATGCAAAATAAAACATGAGCCAGGATTTTTAAAAAGTAAAATTAACAAAATGCTAAGTATTAGTAAATGCCAACTGTAAGTCTGTCACCAATATATATACACTTTGTAATATATGACCAGGACATCAGCTCCAAGGAGGTAAGCAGGCAAGGAAGTGAGCAGACAAGGTTGGGCCCAGCATCTGTTCTAGAAGGAAACCAGGGTCTCAGGCAGCTGCAAAGGCGGCTGAGGAGCAGGGATGTTAGAACTGAAGTTCATGAACAGGGAAATGAAGTGAAGAGCATGGGTATGGGACCCAGTTATTAAAATGCAAGCACTGTATGTGGGGAGAGAAGAAGGGAGGCAGGCTGAGAAGAACTTAAAGTCACCACACTCCAGCCACCTACCGTGGGTGGCCTTTTTTCTAAGTTCTTTCCATGGGTCCTTTCTTCATGAGTTACACACTGACCCTGTGACAACTGTGCAGATGCAAAGTAGATACATTCACATATCAGAAGTTCTGGGGACTACAGACACTTCAGGGTATGGCATGGTGGCCCTGCTTGCCATCTGACAGCTCAGTTTCAAACAGAGTTGACATGTTTATTGTACACACTTTGCTGCACTGGGACTATTGATGATCTGAGCCTTTCCCACAGTCCCTTGAGCCGGGTTTATGTAGGCTGGGCTCCACATCCCTGACACCCTCCAATACAAACAGTTCTGACCTCATGGGCTTCCATACTGAGGTTCCCTGTAAGATTTCCACTGTTAGAGTAACTTCTTAAAAAATTTAAGACATAGCTCTACTGTGCTTTCCAGACTTATTATTTTATAAAAAAACACGTGGATTGTAGCAACGACAGTATTGGCACTAAATAAGCTGGTCACAAGCAGCAGCTCATTAAGCCAAACAGACACACTTCAGACTTGAGCCAGGGCTCTGTGTGTTCAATTACAGGAGGGAAACAGACACAAAAAGCTGTGTGTGTGTGTGGTGGGGGGTCAACTCCACAGACCCCAGCTGGGTTTGCAACTTGTAAATATCTGTTAGAAGAATGCTTTTGTTTTTTCATCTCCACTTCCCATCAGCCAAAATAGGTATCATCTACAGACTGGGAGACCGCGGAACGGCAGATGTGTGTGTTCATGCGCGTGCTCTTGAATCAGGGTAGCATGGGGGCGAGGAATGGAGAAGACAATGTAGGCAGCTGTGGCCACATGAGAACAACCAGGATTTGGAATTGGGAGATGAGAGTCTGGCAGTAGTTAGGTACATAACCAAGAGCAGGTCACAACCCCTCGTGTGCCTTGGTTTCTTGATGTGTGAAACGAAGTTAAGAGTAATTCCACCTGGGGATGTTGTGAGGGTCAGAGTCCTGCATTCTTCATCTTTGGGTACCAAAGACCACATCCTACAGTGAGATGCAGAGACCAAGGGTACAGCTTCTGCCCTGAGGGAGCTCACAGCTCAGAAAATAGACAATTACAGAACAGTGAGATGGGCAGGGAGCAAAGCAAACTCAGGTGCCACGGGGCTGCAGAGGGAGGAGGCGAAGGAAGCGGAGGCTGCCCACGCCCAGCCCACAGGGCTTGCCCTTGCCCTTCCTTGTCCAGCTCCTCCCATCAGAGCTGCCTGCACTGCCTTGCCTGGGAGCTTTCGCCGGAGCCCATCTGCCCTGCAAGCGGGAGTGAGGAGGAATTAGGAACGCCAGTAGTGTCCGAGAGCCTCCCTGCCACCGGAAGGGCTACGTCCCATGTGGGCATCCTCCCAGCTCCTCAGAACTCCCCCAGGGACTGAGGCCAGGTGCCCACAAGACGACTTGCTGAGGCACTCTCCCTTCGCTGACTCCTTCCCCTCATTTCACTTCTCCACACCCTTACCCATACTTTCCGTGATTATTTCCCAAAAAACCCCCAGTGCTCAAATCCTTATCTGGGGCCTGCTTCTGGGGAAGCCCACCACAGGTGGTAGGCGCCCAATCCCACTAAGGAAGAGCCGTGAGACAGCATCTGGGAGGAAGCCATCTGAGCTGAGCCCATGAAATCCCAGGCAAACACACCTGACTAACCATCACCATGGGCACGTGGAAGGAGTCAGGATTGGGGCCATCAGTGTAAGGGGGAAATGGACCAAACCATGGGCCTGAGACCAGCGCAGGTCCATGAACAATCTGCTGCTAGTCTAGAGACAGAAAGTGACAGTGAGCATTTGTCTACAACAGATCAGAAATTCAACAAACCAGCAAACCCTCATGACAGATGACAGGAGAAGCACGTGTTTAGGGGAGGTCTAGTTCCCTTCTTCACCATGTTTCTGTCTGTTTGCTTTGTCCACAAGCTAACCAAGTGGTGCTTTGTCCCAAGTCTCTTCGAGGGCAAGTCAGCCTAGAGAGAAAATAAAGCACACACAGTAGTTGCTTAAGAAAACTTTGAAGCCTGTAAGTGAACAACCATTGATATTTGAACCCAGAGCCTCTGTACTTATACTTTCTCATCAGAATTCAAACCCAAGTTCTCGCCTCCAGAAAACATACCCCCATATCCTCCTTCTCCTCCCTGTCTCCCCCCACCACCCTTTCAAGACAAGTTCTTGCAAGAATGGTCCTCTATCCTTAACTTTATATGCATTTACCCCTCAGATTCTCTCGCACTGGCTCCTGCCCCAACCTGCCTGTGAAACCGCTCTGCCCACGTCTCTAACAGCCCGCTGGTCCTCACAGGGAATACACCATCCTCAGGCCTGCGCGGTGCTTGCCCTCTTGGCCACAGCAGGTGCTCACCGATGCTCCTGCTCCCTCCTCTCTTCCTTGGTTCCCATGACATCACACTCTCCCCATTCCTTCCTCCGCCTGGGTGGCTCCACCTCAGCTGGCTTGCCAGTCTCCCTTTTCCAGCTGTTTCTTACATGTGGGTGTTTTCCAGTATTCTTTCCCACATCTTCTGTTCTCACTACATACACTCTTACTGAGTGATGAAACATTTGCAGCAGATTCAGTTATCATCCTCATGCTGACGCCTCCTAGAGACATGCCCATGGGTCTAGACTACAAGGCCGGTCATGTGGTTCTGGAGCTAAGAGCCTGCTTCTCCTCCTTGATCTCTGCATGCTGGTGATGATAATGGAACACACTTATCCACCTCTTTCTACTCAGTAGGCACCTGGGGAAATATATCTCTACCAGGGCCTGCCAAGATTTAGGGCTGCTTTTCCTCTCTGGGCAAAGTGAAGCACTGGTTCTTTTTTCTTCAGTGTGATACAAAATGCAAGCTATCAAGACAGGATATACCCGTACGTACACTGCAGCATTACTTACAATAGCAAAGTTATGGAAGCAACCCAACTGCCCACTGGTAGATGAATGAATAGACAAAGAAGATGTGGTACATATACACAATGGAATATTACTTAGCCATAAAAAAGGAAATATTGCCATTTGCAACATGGATGGACCTAGAAGGTATAAGCCAGGCAGAGAAAGACAAATACCATACGATTTCACTTATATGTGAAATCTAAAAAACAAAACAAACAAAACCCAAAAAAAGAAACAGACCCATAAATATTGACAACAGACTATTGTTTACTATACTGTGGGGAATAGGGGAATGGTTAAAATAGGTGAAGAGGATAAAAAGGTACAAACTTCAAATTGTAAAATAATTTTGGGTATTTTTCAATTATACTCATGTCACGATCTTCTCAGTCCTGAGCTTTTGTTGCCTAACTTTTTTTAACCTACTGTTTTCCATCTTGTTTCATTTGTCTTTTGAAATATGTTTAAATGCTTTTATGTGTGAGTCTGCAATGCAATGTATAAGCTCTTCTTCCAGTTCTGGGTCATCTGTATAGTTGGTAAGGGCATTTTCTTCCTCTTCATCCAGACATTAATCAAGTGTTGTAATGGACAGACTGAAGAACAGAGTTCTTTGAGGTTGGCATGATAATTCATTAACCAGAGAGTTTTATAAACACTTCACCTCTTAATTGAACTAGCACCCATGCCTTGCGAAAGCTGAGATATGCTATGTCTGTGACATTTCTCTTTGTCCGTGAACCTACTAATTCTCTTAAAAATGGAAATGAGATTAATGAGAAATAATCTTTCCTTAGAAAAACCATGCTGATTCTTTGTCATTACTGATATTCACAAGCCACCTCTTATAACTCATAGCCTAGTGTTTTTTGAGGATTGATGCTATTATAATTTGTTCCAGAATATACCTTCCCTCCTTTTCTAAATATCTTTTAGAGTGTTTAGAAATCTTATTTAAGCACCCTTTCAGATATCTCACTTATGTAAATAATTGGCTTAAGTATTTCTGAAAAATTCAACACTTCTCTAAAACACCAAATCAGCAAGTTCCTAACAATGTTTCCAACTATTATTATTTATAACTCATGTACCTCCAAAAGACAGCTAAATATACTGAGCTTGTGAAATACATTTATGGAACTTGTCATTGTGAAGAACAAATTCAAGAAAATCACAACCTTCAGGTCAGCAGTGATGGAAACTAGGTCACTTATTTTCTTTGTTCTTATTTTAGATAATCTTGTCCTGAGATCCTGAAATTTTGTGTTTCTAATTCCTTTTATATTACAATGAATGCATCATCATTATATTAAAGTCTGAGTAGCCCAAAGAAGAAATTAACCTGAAGTATCTCAGGTCTCTGGTGCTGGTTGGAAGCTGCTTGGGCTTTGGTCTTTATGAAGTCCAGAATTAATGAAATGTGAATTATAAGAACCAAAGCTTATTTCTGATGATAAATGTGCATAGTATGTTTAGAGAGTCAAATCTGTCCATTTCAACATGATATCAAATATTGATTGCATCTAGATCTGAGGTTTTGGGTGGCTTTTTAAATTTTTAAATATTTTATGTAGACAAGTACGTAAAATGTATATTCCACTCTAACAAATACTTGTGAAGCAATCACCCCCTGAGCCAAGAACCAGACTAAAACAGTCCCCAGAAGTATTCTCCATATGTTTTCCCAGAAACAAATCACCCCGCCCCTGTTCTTCAGAGGCACTTTCCTTCGGCAGTAGTCATTTCCTTTCTTGTCTGTGTAGTTTTATTTCCTGTGGATGCCTCCCTAAACCATATAGTTGACCTTTGAGCAATGTAGGTGTCAGTAGTGTTGAAACTTGCACAGTTGAAAATCCCTCTATAACTTTTGACTCCTCATAAACTTAACTACTAATAACTTGCTGTTGACTGGAAGCCTTATGGATAACATAAAGTTGATTAACACCTATTTTGTATAGTATATGTATTACACACTGTATTCTTACAAGAAAATAAGCTAGAGAAAACATTATTTCAAATCTTCGCATATCTCCAAAAATTTTCCAATATGTTTATTGGAAAAAAAAACATTAATAAGTGGACCTGTGCCATTCAAACCCATGTTACTCAAGGGTTGACTGTATATTAGTTTTATCTGTTTCTAAAGTGCTTAAAATGGAGCTATATTGTATTATTCTTCATAACTTGTTTTTTGCTTTATATGCCAAGATTCATCATGTTGTTGCATTTCTCTAAAATATTTGTTTTCTTGCTACAATGTACTACATTGTGAGCATTTAGTTTTCTTCTGTGTTTTAATTATGAAAACATTGCCATGGGCATTCTTTACATTTATCTTAGTTCCTATGACTGCATTTCTCCAGGGAACATGGGATAGTAGGCTTTCTTAGATGATGCAGCTTTGTTTTCCCAAGCAGGTGTACTGACTCATGTCCTTGCCATCAGGAGTCTCAGCTTATGAATCTCCATATCACAGCCAACACTGAGTATTGTTAGTCTTTTCCATTTTTACCAACCACATGGGTGTGTAGCTGTATCTCATGATTTTAATTTGTATTCCCCAGATTAACAATGAGGTTGAGCACTTTTCATGTTTATGGACTATTTGGATATCTTTTCCTTCGAGGTAAATGTTCCCATCTTTTGTTTTCCCCCATCAAGTTGTCTGCCTTTTCTCATTTAATTTTAAGATTCCTTATATATTTTGGATACTAGTCCTTTTGAAAAAAGTTATATATGCTACAAATGTTTTCCCAGACTGTGGCTTGTATTTTCATTATTTTTATAGTATCTTTTGATGTACAGAACTTTACACTTTTAGTATAACCCAATTTGTTCACTTTTCTTTTATGTGTAATGTTTTTTCTATCCTATTTAAGAGCTCTACTCTAAAGTTAAGATATTTTCTTATAGTATCTTCTAAAAGCTTAGTATTTGGCCTTTCATCTTAGTTCTTTAATACACCTGGAACAGAGTTTACATAGAATGAGGAAGGGGTATAATCTCAATTTTTTCCAGTATGGATATCTTACGGTCCCAGCACCATTTATTGAAAAAAAACTGTCTTTTACCTACTGCCACCTCTTTCATAAATCAAGTCCATATATGTGAGACTTGTTTTTAAGTTCATTATTCTGTTTCACTGGTCTTTTTTTTATCTTTGCATAAATACTATACCATCTTGTTTACTAAAATATAGTAATGTCTTGATAATCTGATTTTAAAAAATCCTCCTACATTTCTCTTTTTCTTCAAAAGCAGCTTGTCAAATTCTACATATTAAACTTATGGAGATTTTGATTGAGATTTCACTGAACCTAATGATCAATTTGGAAGGAACTGACATTTAAAAAATACTGATTTTCCTAACCAGTGAACATGGTATAGCTGTCCTTTAGATATTCTTCAATATTTTTCAGTAAGTTTAAACTTTTTTACTTTTGGAATCCTTATACATCTTTCATAGATTTATTGCTAAGTAGTTGATATGTTAAAAATTATACTATGAAAAAAATGTATACTACGATTAGTATTTTTTAAAATTCTACTTTAATTTTTTTTTGTGGGAATAGAGAAATATAATGATTTTTATGTGTTGATTTTTTGTGAACAGTAATAGTTTACTACAGATTCTTTAGGATTTTTTTTTTATGTACACATAATAGCATCAAGAAAAATGAGCTTTTTCCCTTCCAATCCATGTACTTTATATTTCCCTGCTGTCATTATTGACCTGGGCTAGGACCTCCACTGCAATATTGACTAGAAGTACAGATATGCTCCTGCTCTCAAATGGCAATGTTTTACCATTTAGTATAAAGCTTAATGTAGATTTTGTGTTGATATGTTTTATCAAGTTAAACCGGGAAAACCTAAAATCCTTAGAAGAGGACTGGACATGGTTTGGAACTCCTATCTGGAAAGAAATCATGAGAAGTGGGTTGCAGTGGTGTCATCAGTGTCCCCAGTCTCCCCCGACTCCTCCTGGTGGAAGCTGGGTTCGCACACAGCCTGCCATTAGGACAGACCCAGACCCAGAGGGGTATATCCAGAATTTAGAGCTGATTAGTTTTATTCACACATGCAATAATAAAACTTTGCCTTATCTCCAGCTTTCTCCTGGCATTTATGTAATCTCATCTTACTCCTACTTTTCTGGTTTCTTGAAATAAGTAATTCTTCAAATACATTAAATGTCTACTACAGTGTCAGCCCAAGGTGGCTACAAAGCTGGACATAACATCTTTAGAAAGCCCTCTCCCCACTTCCCTCTAGTGACTGTCCTGTCTCTTCCTCTCTGGTTTATGACAATTGTTTTGCAAGGGAAGTTGACAGTCACACTCTCCCTTCTTGACCTTCATTTGCCTCGCTAAGATGGAGGATTCTGAGGGCTGTGCACATCTGACTCCCAGAGAGGCACCTCGCTACAATGGAAAGAATTTCAGCTCTGCCACACGAACGGTGTTAATAGCTAAGTTTCTTACATGTGTTAAGCCTCTGTAAAATAGGAATAATACTCCTTAACTCAAGAGGTTCTTGCGGGATTACATGAGATAGTAGAAATGAAAAAAAAAGAAGACTATATAAGCAATCTTAGCCTCTGCTCATTCTAGGAGAATTCACGTCTGGCCCCAGGCCCCCAGCCTTTGTGCCAGACCAGTAGGGCAGCCAAACTGAGGAAGCACCGAAGGTAGAGCAGCTACATTGGAAGGGGCTGAGATTTACTGCCAGAAGAGAAATGAACGGAAGGAAAAGGTCAAGTTGAGCAGGAGAGAAAGACCAGGGTCTGAAGTTTTGGAGTGTGGAGAAACCGAACAGAAAGAGCTCTTAAGTGGTAGTACCTGCCGCACTGTGTCGAACAATGAGAGAAATGTGGAAAGAAGGTTAGAAGTATGGTCTCTCTTAGGAATCCGTGGCCCTTTGGTTTAAACTGCTTCTGATTCTCCTTTGATGTTGCCACACCACACACTACCAGGTAAACCACTGGTGCTTGATACATGCTGAATATCCAGGTAAGGCTCCCAAACTCAAACCTCAGCTCCGCCTTGTAACACCTGTGTGGCTGGGGCCTTCTCTTCCAGAACTAAAACACCTACCCACAAGGTTTTTGTAAAAATTAAACAAGATAACACATACTGCAAATGTTTTGCACAATCCCTGCAGGAGCAAAATAAATGTTTCTTTCCTTTTTTGTTTCCTCCATGAATCTTGACCAGAGACAGCAAAATAGGGGCTGTGGGGAGTAATCAAGACCCTCAGCTCAAGGATGGAGGGAAAAATCTAACCAAAAGAAGGACAAGTAGTCATGGTATACAAACCCCAACTTTTATTCTCACCAGGAAGAAGTATACTGAGATAAAATAACTCACCCTTATACTTTCAAATATATTATAATTAATTAAGCCAACTATGGTAATAATTTTTTGTAAGAGAAATGAAGATTTATTGGCATGTTATTCAGTTATCTAAATGAGAGCATTATTACTCTTAATATTATCATAGGACATTACTTGTCAGATTGTACTCATAAGAGTGACAGACGGCTGGCTTGTCACTTGGGAGTTTCTACTCTGATGGAAAAATTAACAAATCAAGATGATCACTGGCACACCTATGAAGGGAGACAACCCTTCACCACTAGAGGTGTTAGCACGCCAACTCCTGGCACCTTGACCTCCATGCACCTCCACCACGGCACTTACATGGCTCTCACGACTTAGGCTGTAAGTATCTGTCTACCTCAGCAGATGAACTGAGAATGTATCTGTTGCACAGGAGTGAATCAACCCCCACTGTCTAGCACAGGATTGGGCTCAGGGTGGACTCAATGTTTTTTGACTATATTACTGAACTAGTGAAGTACCCCTTACCAGTGTTTCTCTCTGGCCCTCAGTCTCTTCATCTATAAAATGAAGGGGTTAGCTGAATAGCCAAAGCAATCCAGAGAAGGAAGAATAAAGCAGGGGGGATCCTGCTTCCCAACTTCAAGCTCTACTAAAAAGCCACAGTAATCAAGACAATTCGGTACTGGCACAAGAACAGACCCACAGATCAGTGGAACAGAATAGAGAGTCCAGATATTAACCCAAACATATATGATCAATCAATATATGATAAAGGAGCCATGGATATACACTGGGGAAAAGACAGCTTCTTCAACAGCTGGTGCTGGCAAAACTGGACAGCTACATGTAGGAGAATGAAACTGGATTACTGTCTATCTCCATATTCAAAAGTAAACTCAAAATGGATCAAAGACTTGAATGTAAGTCATGAAACCATAAAACTCTTAGAAGAAAGTATAGGCACAACTCTCTTGAATATAAACACAAACAATTTCTTCATGAACATATCTCCCCGGGCAAGGGAAACAAAAGCAAAAATGAACAAGTGGAACTATATCAAACTAAAAAGCTTCTGTACAGCAAAGGACACCATCAGTAGAAAAAAAAGACATCCTATAGTATGGGAGAATATTTTCATAAATGACATATACGATAAGGGGTTGACATCCAAATTATACAAAGAGCTTATGCACCTCAATAAGCAAAAAGCAAATAATCCAATTAAAAAATGGGCAGAGGAGCTGAACAGATGGTTTCCCAAAGAAGAAATTCAGATGGCCAACAGGCACACGAAAAGATCCTCCACATCACTAATCATTAGAGAAATCCAAATTTAAACCACAATGAGATATCACTTCATACCAGTTAGGATGGCCACCATCCAAATGACAAACAACAACAAATTTGGTAAGGATGTGGAGAAAGGGGAACCCTCTACACTGCTGGTGGGGATGTAAATTAGTTCAACCATTGTGGAAAGCAGTATGGAGGTTCCTCAAAAAACTTAAAATAGAAGTACCATTTGACCCAGGAATTCCACTCCTAGGGATTTACCCTAAGAATGCAGCAGCCCAGTTTGGAAAAGACAACTGTACCCCTATGTTTATCGCAGCACTACTTACAATAGCCAAGAAATGGAAGCAACCTAAGTGTCTATCAGTAGATGAATGGATAAAGAAGATGTGGTACATATACATAATGGAATATTATTCAGCCATAAGAAGAAAACAAATCGTACCATCTGCAACAACATGGATGGAGCTAGAGGGTATTACGCTCAGTGAAATAAGGCGGAGAAAGACAAGTACCAAATGATTTCACTCATCTGTGGAGTATAAGAACAAAGCAAAAACTGAAGGAACAAAACAGCAGCAGAATCACAGAACCCAAGAATGGACTAACAGTTACCAAAGGGAAAGGGATTGGGAAGGATGGGTGGTAAGGGAGGGAGAAGGGGAAAAAGGGGCATTATGATTAGCACACATAATGCAGCGGGGGGGAGGGGATATGGGGAAGGCAGTATAGCACAGAGAAGACAAGTAGTGACTCTACAGCATCTTACTATGCTGATGGACAGGGACTGTAATGGGGTATGTGGTAGGGACTTGATAATGGGGGGAATCTAGTAACCACAATGTTGCTCATGTAATTGCATACTAATGATACCAAAAGAAATAAAACATTAAGGAGTTAGGCTAACTTACCTCTGAGTTCTCCCTCACTTTGTCATCATGTTCCTCATGCTCTCCATTCTCGCAAGCCTTCATCACACTTCACTTCGTGCAAGTCTCCTAGCCAGGATCCTTGCTTCCAGCCTGTCCACCCCGACACTGCTCTGAGAGCTCTCTCTCACATTATTCTGACATTTCTCTGCTGGAATCATCCGAGTATCAGCCTCTGCTGGCCGAATGCCCATCTCCTGAACCTGCAGGGGCGCCTTCAGGCTCACGCTCCCGTCCACCCGGAGGCCTCCACTCAGTGACTCCCTCGCACGGCAGTCTCACCCATTAGCCGTCTTGAAACATCTTGAACATATGTTCCTGTTGACCGTTATTTTCTGTAAAATGGGCATATTTGCAGGGCTGTCATGAGAAGTCAATAAAATGAGGAAATATAATAAATTCTAAATGATCTATTTAATTATCTACTAACATTACAAATGTTAAGACTGAGGGATTCTGAGTGTGTCAGTCTGCTATAACAAAATACCACAAACTGAGAGGCTTAACTGAGATATTTGTTTCTCACAGTTCTGGAGTCTGGGAAGTCCAAGATCAAGGTGTCAGCTAGTTAGGTTCCTGTGAGGGCCTTTGTCCTGGCTTGCAGATGTCTTTTTGTTATGTCCTCACATGGCAGAGAGAGAGAGAGACAGACAGACTGACAGACACAGAGCTCCAGGCCTCCTTCTTGTAAGAAGGACATGAATTCTACAGTGGGGGCCCCACCCTTATGACCTTAGGTAAGCACCACCCAAAGCCCTCACCTCCATCACAATGGGGATCAGGGTTTCACCACAGGAATGTGGAGGGACACATTTCCATTCACAGTACTAAGCAAAGAGGATATTGGTTTATAACAACTGTTTGGCCATTTGTCCAGCATTCTGCTTCTGCACATCACCTTTGGGAGTAGCAATTTCATGTTCAAACCGAGGTATCTTGCACATCAAAAGCTATCTGCATTTTGTTTGGGTGGAAGGGAGGGAAATGGCAAGTTGGGGAATGTTGAGAAATGAGAGGGAGAGACAGGCAAAAGCCAGTGTGTGGAAGGGCCCTGTATTTACAGAAAAGTATGGATTTTATCTCCTGAATGGCTAAGATCATAAGAAAACAGATTCAGTGATACATTCACACATGCTTGGGTGTTAGCTTTAAGAGCTATAAAGACGCTCATCCAATGATCCTTGAGGAATTTATCCTAAGAAAATAATCCAAAAGATTAAGGGAGGTTTGTGCACAAGGTATATCTTAAATGACTTACAATAATAAACACTGGGAGAAAGCCACAGTAAGTAGTTATTAAATAAATGTTCAACAAATGAATCAACAAATGCTAGTTGAATATAAAGTGGCAATTAAAACAGTGAAGTCCAGCTTAACAGCATGGAAAAATATTTGAAGTAAATGAAACAAACAATATAAAATTATAACTACACAACAATTCTGTAAATACAGTGATAAAAGATGGGCAAAACTAGAAGTAAATACAGATAAAAATGACAACAGGCTATTTGTTAGGTTGGTGCAATTATGTGCCCCCAACATATCATGGTGACAAAAGACACTGCCATTTTACAAATACAAAGCAACCTGTCCTATTAAAGGTAATCTGCTAGCTTGCTGCAGTCATAGCCTCAACAAAGTAGCCTTTGTTTGAAGCCAGTCTGAATAAACACTCGCCTTTCAGTGACACAAGTGAATTGATGTAATATTTGGGGTCAGTATAGTGGAAAGAAGTTATTTGTTTTATAATGAAGCACAGAACAATGGTAACTGGGGGAAGAAGGGTAAAGGAGGAAGAGGATTTGAACCGTTAAATGAACTACATGCTTCAGGCCAAAGCATCCATTATGTCCCACATGCAGGATGAAAAACAAGGCCCTTGTGCAAAAATAAGCCAAAGGGAACCTGAACAGGATGGTGTCGTCTGAGCAGAACTATGCTTACTCTCACTTGAAACGAAATACTGGAAAGAAAGGGAGCCAGATACTTTGCAATAGTTCTGACATTATTGGATTTTGTCACCACAGTCCATCTGGTGGTCTGTGTCCTTCAGGCAGAGCAATAGAAGTTGAGAGCTAGAGGAGGGGCGGAGACTGGTACATACAGTTGGTGGACAGCATTGGAATAGAAGCACAGGTTTCTGTCGCACGGACCAAGTTTCAAGCTCCAGAACTGCCATTCTCCAATTGTGTCTCCGTCACGCATTCCCTCAAGTAACTGTTATGAGAGTTTGTTTTGGGGCAAATCTCTTGGCCTCACCCAGGGCCCACTTCCCACCAGACAACGAGGCGCAGCTCGAGGTGCTCACCGGCGGGCTTGGGGCTCAGCATCTGCTCACTTCGCCCTTCCTCAGAGCCGCCCCCTCCTGGAGAAGTATCCATCCCACCCTCTGGGCTCCAAGTTTTGGCTCTGGAGGAGAGGCGAGAAGCTGCTTTTCTTCTCCAGCCGTGCTGCTTCCTGTTGGCACAGTGGCTTTTCACGGCTCCGGTCACCGTGCCCTCTCATAACCACAGGCAAGACAGGAAGGAAAGGAAAATGGAAAGGAAAGGGAGGCTCTCCTTGTACTGGGAGACAACTTTTCTCCACACTCTTCAGGAAATGTGCTCTTGCATCTCACTGGGCTAGACCGGGTTACACGGCTCCTCTGCGTCTCATGGGAAGCTAGGAACAGAGCAAGTCAGTACCTTTGGAACTTTTCTCTTGCTAGTGTCTCCTTGGAATGCTCTTCCTCCAGACTTTGGAATGGCTCGCTCCCTTATTTCATTGAGGTCTCTGATAAAATCTTGCATTGATCTCCTTAGCTAAACTAAAATGCACCCTTCTCTTTCATTCTCTATTGCTTTACTCTGCCTTATTTTTTTTACAGTGCTCATTCATTTACTTATGGACATAGTTATTTAGCTACCTGAATGTAAGTTTTCTAGAATGTAAGCTCCACAAGTGCAGGGATTTTGATACATTCACTACATATCCTCGTGCCTAGAACAGTGCCTGCCACATAGAATTTGCTTCTATAAAACTTACTGAATGAGTACATAGCTGTCTGAATAGATGATCTTTCCAACAGCCATATGAGTCACATGAGGTACTACCCTCCTTCCTGATGGAGGAAACAGTGGCTTGGGAACATCCAGCTAAGCTTCATAGCTAGCTAACGGCCCTACAGATTTCTAGCATTTCCCATCTGTATGATTCTATTAAACCACACCTGATCCAGAAGTTGGGAAATTGGGTTCCCTGTCCTGGCTACATGGAAAATTTTGTGTGACTGAGCAAACTGGGAAACTTGAGTTGCCTAAACCTTGATATTCTAATCATGTGAATAAAAGCAAGGGGTTTCCTAAAAGGTTCTGACCAGCTTTACCTTTACTTAAATAAAATTTATACTTAGAGTTAATTATTGTAACATTTGCTTCTTGCCTTAGAACAAAGAATGCAGGAGAAAATAATGAAGATATAGATGTGTGGCTCCATGATCTCACACTTCCCCAGGAATACCCATGTGGACCTTTCCTTCCCCTGGCAGAGCACCCGGGAACTCCTTGAGCTGCTAGGCAGCCGTGGCCCCTGTTCTGGCTAGTTCTCTTATTTTGGCCAAACATCTAGCTTTTCTAAGCTTCAAATCTTTTTTTGTGAAGATTAAGTGGGATAATACACCCAAGACAGAGTTGAAATTACTTGTTACTCTGCAATTGTTATTAAGAAATTACTTCAAATGAATATTGTTACAAGTACTGCCCATGATAGTTTTAAGCTTTGATGACTACTATATGTAGCTCCTATACTGAAAACATTACTTTGGAAATATAATAAACACATGATCCATGTATTTTTTTCTTGAAAATAAGTTATTTAAATGTGCAACCTTGTACAGATCATTAAAGGCAGCTAAGAAGACAGCCTTGAATGTGGCCCATAAAATCAGCATAGCTTTTTCTGGATAGGGGTGAAGGCCAAGTGACAAGTACCATTTTGGAGGCTTGTAGATATGCTATATGCTATCCCATTTAATGTTCAATAGATATTGTTGGCACAGGAACCCCTAACCTCCATGGGCAACCAATCAGATGTACCTGATGTGCACTTCATAACCTGTATGTCCTTAAAAAAAAAGCATATTGTGTATGCATTTAAATTACCAGTATTCTGCTATAAATCTCATTCCGCTTTTTGTCACTAAACAATATGCTTATAACATTGTTCCATATTCCAGGACAGATGTCTTACTACTGCTTCAAACATGGCACAGTGACCCACATTTCACTCCTCCCCTGGTGCCACACCTGGTCAGGGGGAGGTGGGAACCCTCAGGCACTGCTGGGGGGAAGGTAAGCTGGAATGGTCATTCTGGCAATGTACGTGATCACATTCCAGTTGTAGCTCCTATTATAGGGTCTATATCATGGAGAAATATATTCATTACAGTGTTAAGAGCTGGAGCTAGGCAGTGTGTACAGGAAACTGGTATGTACAATTGATAAGGGCTAGTTGTTAGATTTTTAGGAATTGGTGAGCTGGTTTCTACAATTATTCATTATTAAAAATCAAATTTATATATGTATATTAAAAACAAAATTAATAGATACTTGAAGCCCATCACTTTCTCATTATTTCACTATGTTTCACTAATCAGGCCCTAGAGGTCATGGACATCTACCATACATGTATGGTGGAAACACTACATAATGATGTACTACAACTGTGCATCTCTTTTCCACTCTGTGTTCAGGGACATCATGTTGGAAGTTTGAACTAGGCCAGGGTGGGAATAATTACACCATGGAAATCTGCAAACACTTCAAACTAGGGTTTTGGCATTTTGTTTTCCCCCAAGAGCCAATTGTTACACATTTATCAGTTCACTGAAGACCAGTATTAGTTCTTCTTTATAGATGAGGAAAACAAGGCTCAGATAGGCTATGAAACTTGCCCAAATCATACAACTTTCAAGTAACAGAAACTGGATTCAGAGCCAGGTCTGGCTCAGACCTTGTACTTTAACAAACACTAGAAGTGAGTTATACCGTTTAGACTATAAAAGTATCCTCTTACCTTACCAACACCAGTGCACGTAGATGCTTTGTTTCAAAAAACTCTATTGGCTGCCAGCACCTGGGTACAGTGGAAATCAAGATAGTCACAAGTTTTTAGACTTGTAGATGTTTGCAGTGGAGCTTCATTAACTCCTGCGTGAGAGCTCGGGCCTGACACACACATGTATGAGAAATTAATGAGCCCCACTTCCGGGCTGGTGTGTGAGGCCACATAAACTAATCATTAGACCTGCCAGCTAAGATCTTTCAGCTACTGTTTTACTTTTGCTAACAGATAATGTTACCTGTACCCTGGTTTTGGCCCCATCTGTGCCTGTGTCACAAACCTTGGTGTGTGTTTACACAGAAGTTACTTCCTAAATTTTCTTTGGTGAGCAACTTGGAATTTAGCCACATTTTCTTCTCATCAAGTTATCTATTTCTGACTCATTCAGTCATTCAGTTAGTCACCAACAGACATTTATATAGCCCCTATTATGTACAGAACAAACGGGAAACAAGGATGAATAAAATATGTCTTTGACTTTGAGAAGCTAATAGTCCAGCAGGAGAAACATATATTTTAAACATGGAACTCTGATTCAGGCCCCACAAAAAGGCATGTTCAAAGGCCATGGGAATGACTTAGTCCATTAAGGTTGCTATTACAAAGTACCAGACTGGGTACTTTGTGTACCACAGACTCCTTAAAAACAGCAGAAATGTATTTCTGTTTTGGAGGCTCGAAAGTCCAAGATCAAGATGCCAGAATGGTCAGGCTTGGCGAAGGCCGTCTTCCAGGTTGCAGACTACCAACTTCTCACTGTGTCCTCACATGGTGGAGGGGTAAGCAAGCTCTCTAGAGTCTCTTTTGTAAGCCAATCCCACTCTTGGGAGCCCTGCCTTCATGACCTGATCACCTCCCAAATGCCCTGCTTCCTAATACCATCATCTTGGTGGGGGGATTTCAACAGATTCATATGCTAGAACACTCCTATCATGGCACAGATTAATGAATTTCATAGTTTAAAGTGAACCTCAGTAAAGTTTTGGGTCTCCTTGGCCAAGAAAATGGTAACTTGGGCCCTGTGCCAAAGAAATGAGTATGGAGACATCTAGCTTGAATAAGATTACTCTGGCAGAGATTACACTCTTTATGAATTAAGCAAGGGAAGAAATACAATGCAATAGGTACTGGAAGACACTGGTTCAAGCTCTGACTCTGTCCCTTCCTTACTGTGTGACCTTGAGCAAGAAGTAACTTCTCCGCTCTTGGACTTGAATTCTGCATCGTATGTATTGGTTAGAGTAAAGGCTAGGAAACAACAAAGAAACACCAAAATACAGTATTTAAGAAAATGAATGCAAACATTTCTTTATATGATTACTTCAGTGTTCAACCTCCCATACCGCTAAATGATCAAGTATAAGGGTGAAGTGAAATGAGGGCATATAAATATGAAACTATTAGATTTCTCAGGGCAACATCTTTAAAGCATTTTTAATAAGGAAAGTTTCAAATGTACATAAAGTAGAGAAAACAGCATAACAAATCTCTACATACCTACTACCAAGCTTCAACCATACTAAACTCATGGCCAATTATGTTTCATGCATACCCCCAGATATCAGGGCATTTCACTTATTCTATGTATATATGCATGGAGCCTCTACTTTAGACACTGTGCATACACACAATTCCACCAAGAGCATGGGAACTGGAACACAGATGTTCCGTAACTGTCCAACATCACTCTGTGGGCTGAGCACCCGGGTTGGGTTTCAAACCCAGGCAGTCTGGTTGCTTAGGCTACGCCTTTAGCCACCGCACCACAACATATCCACACAGGACTGAACACTGAACACTGCTCCACTGAACGCTGAACTACTTGTCAGGAGTTTCAGCCTTAGCATTGTTCCTGACCTGTTTTCCCAAGATGAAAGAATAGATACTTTCCCTAACGTACTATTCAGGCGGTCCACCCTTCCCCAAATGAAATAGCAATTTACTTAAAGCCATTCTAGTAAGTTTATAATCTTGAAATGTCAGGTTTCTTTCCTTCTTACTACTACTCATCAAGGTTTCACAAATCTTAGAACTGAGTTTCTCCTGGGGAACACCATTAAGACAACTTATTTAAAAGTGTTCTAAACAAGATTACAACTTCTAAGAGTGTTTACACTTATACAATTTTATCCTAATTATTTCATGTGAAGTGTCTAATACAGTGCCTAAAAGAATTCACTATAAAGATTAATTTCCTCATTTACTTTAATAACCATATAAAGTAGGTTGGATGGACACTGTTAATTAGATTGGACAAATGAACAAACTGAAATACAAAGAGGTCATATTTCCTCAGCTGTTTCTTAAAATCCACTCCAACATCAGGTCTCTTGGTTCATATTAGCACATATTAATCAAACTTGTAATTCTTTGGGTGGATATGGTACTTCTAGAGGACCTGGATTGTCCAGCTTAGACTATGCTGTACTTGACTCCATTGTTCTGGAGGAAAAAGGGAAGTAGAGGCAGATCTTAGGATGAAATTCATCTCTGAGGCTCCTGCCTCCAGTGGTATTTCTGCAGTGTCCACAGGCAAGGAAGACTGCTCTCTTCTAGAAGAGGGAGGGCACTACTTCTTCTGGTGTTCAAGTAATCTGAGGTTCAAGGGTCTCAGGTTTGTCCATTTGAATATCCCTACGTCATGTCCCAAGGTCCACTGTTCCCTTAGCTGGGCCCTGACACTACCATGAGAGACCTGCCAAGCCTGTATGTGTTCTCCTTGGTGACTGCTGCACTCAACAATCATACCCTCAATTTCAGCAGCCTTCCTCCGGCTGTGGGAGGGGTTATCTCTATGCTGCGGTGAAACATTTTGACTTTTACAGTATTCCTTGAGGTTAATAGTTTGATAACCGAGCCTGTCATTTTCTTTCCCTTTTACAAGACTTCTAAAGACCAGTAACGAAAGGCCAGTTCTACATTCCTTATAATTAACATTCACCACCTATATTTTTGTTACCACTTGCACATACAACAATGCTTCATCTTCCACCACTAGTGAAAATCTCAGTAACTGTAATGCTACTGCATGTCAGGGGTTAATATCACCCTACTTACCAACATTAATGGGACCCCTATTGCTCTCTGTTTGGTCCAGTACCAGAATCCACCTGGAAAGTCTGTTTGTAGGGCTGCTGTGGTACCAAGTATCTTAGTCTGGGTTCCCAAAATAGAAAGGCTGACAGAAATACTTGCCTGCAAGAATTTATTTGGGGGTGTGATCACAAGGAAAAAGATGGAACTGGGAGGAGTAACAGGGAAGGAACATGGGCGCTTTACTGGGCAGATCACTGGTGAGAGGAACTGGGGCATTATGTGGCTCGCGACTCTGAAGAGTCAGGTACAATCAGCAACTTGAGGGCAGAACTGGCGAATGGTTTTCTATCTAGTGGGAAAGGTTGCCCGTGGGATATTATTGAGATAAAATCTCTATGACTGTGCATTTATATACTTCTTCTTATAGATGTTATCAATTTTTGGTTCATGTGTTCTGAAGTCATATTATTAGATATAAATCTAGACAGCATAACCTGCTGGTGACTTGGACTTTTTATTATTATAAAGTGACCTTCTTTATTCTTAGTAACACTTTCCTGCCTTAAATTCTATTTTATGTGATAATACCATTATATAGTTAATTCCACTATTTTACTTTCAACCTATTGATAGTCACATGTTTTAGACCTGTTTCTTGTCATTAGCGTATGATTGGATTTGTTTAAAAATTTGGGCTCACAATCCTTGTCTTTTAACTGGAGAATTTATTCCATTTACATTTGATATTAATGATATATTCAGATTTAAATCCACTCTTATTAAATGTGTTTCCTATTTGTCTTGCTCATGTCCTACTACCCTCTAGATTTTTGCCTTTTTCATTCCATTTTAGACTCACTAGTAATTGAAAGTATATCAGTCTTTATCCTCTTAGTAGTCACACAAAGTAAAACATGCATTTTTGACTTATCATCTACCGTCAGCTATTACTTTTACTCTCTTCTCAGATGATGTAAGGACTTTAGAACATTTTAAAGTAATTTATCTAATTCCTAGTACATATGCTAGTTTTATCATGTATTTTAGTTCTATTTTTAACCCCACAAGATATTCATTACTTTCTCTGTTCCTCATTCATTTCTGCATCACTAACCTTTGATCACCTTGAAGATTATCATTAGAATTTCCTTTGTGAAGGCTTATTGGTGATAAATCTTATGCTCTGAAAATGTATTCCTCCTTCATTCTTGAAGGATATTTTTGTTAAGCATTGAATTCTAGTTGGGCAAGTAATTTAGTTTATTTCATCACTGTCTTCTTCTGTCTTCTCTTACTGCTATTGAGAAGTCTATTTCTCACTTTTTTAAAGGCAATAAGCTCTCTGCTGCTTTTCATCTGCCTTTAAGATTTTCTCATTGTCTTTAGCTTTCTACAGTTTCACTATTGTGAATTTCTTTTTGTTTATCTTGCTTGACATGTTTGGTCTCTTGAATCTATGGACTAATGCCTTTCACCATTTCTGGAAAATTCTCAGGTAAAATACAAAATTAACTCCACCCTAATTCTTCTCTCCTCCTGTCTGTGACTCCAATTAAACATATAGATCTTCTCCTGTATTCCTGAAGATTTGTACTATTCCCTGTCCTCATCTTTCTACCTTTTCATTCTTTACTCTGTATGATTTCTTCTAGCTATCTTCTCATTCCCTAACTCTCCTTATGTGTGTTTAATCTGCTGCTAAACCCTTCCAATTAATTCCAGAATTCTACTTAGAACGCAGGTCACTTGCTTTTCCGTGTTTGATATGACGTACCTGTGGTTCTGTTTTTATTTCTCACTCATGCTGTCTTGTCACTTAGGGCCTGGTTATTTCTGATTGTCTGCAGTATATTGTAATTGAAAACTTATTTGTAGAAATAATTGGAAGCATAGAAGGATTTTTGTTTGCTTCTTGTAGACACCTGGGAGCACCTGCAAAGTTCAAGATTTTTTGCGTTCTTGGACCCCCCTCTGACATGAAGCCTGGTTAAGTAGACAGATGACTGGTTTACTTTTGGTTCTTTCTCATTCCAGGTTATTAATCTTTTGGGTCCCAGACCAAAGTGGGGAATGTACAAGGTATCCACCCACCTTGGTAACTCCTGAACACTGACTTTGTACCTGTGGTCCCAAAATGCCATGAAAGCTGTGACTTTCTTTCAGTTTCCTGTTTAGCATGGCAAATACTCCCGTGATGAAAGTGGTTGTGAATGTTGGGCTTACCACTCTATTTATATACCTTTTCCCAGATCTCAGTTGGCAATTCCTCACTATCTATCTTATTAGTTCTTTTTTTATTTTAAAAGTTATTTTGATCCAGGTTGTATTCTGTGAGAAAACTGGCCCAAATCATTGAGTCTTCCATTACCAGAAAGAGAAAATCCCTATTTATTATTATTTTCTCCTGGCTCACATAATGGTTAAAATTATCTGATAGAATAAGAACCATTCGCTATGCTAATAAAAGTATAATAACTATACATCAACGTATGTGTGTTCAAAATTGAGGGCAACAAAAGAAAGTGAGGTGAAAGGATCAACTGCTTGGAACAAAGGAGGTGCTAGATTTTAGACTCATCTGGGTTTGCCACCTTTATCATCACAGTAAAATAGCAAAACCTGTAACCTGAATACAGCATTATGGTTAGAGAGGATTTTCCAATCAAAATGGCAATGCTGAGGATCTTTAAACCAACACCCTTTCTTTGCTGTTCACAGATTACTTATGCTCCTACAGAAAAAGCTGTTTATGGCTCTTTTTCAAATCACTACCTCTAAACAGTGACTGTGAAGGGGTACGTGGGGGGGACTTGGTGAAGAGGGGAGCCTAGTAAACATAATGTTCTTCATGTAATTGTAGATTAATGATACCAAAAAAAAAATCACTACCTCTAAGTCTTCTTACATACAAACACAAGTTCTTCTGTACACATATCATCTGACTCAATATGCTTGACAATGTTGTGTGGTATTATAATATTCATTATGTAAGGGAAACAATGCTTAAAGAAGCAGACTGCTCTAATGCCGGCTTGTGATTCAAACCCCGTTATTCCCACTCTGACATTTTCCTTGTTCATTTTGGGCAAATCATTTCAAGGCCATCCTTCCTCTTCCAGCTCCATTTTCTTTAAGTAAAATGAGAAGAAGAGACAACACAACCATTACAGTTCCCCATCCTGTTTTGACATTTTCTGGAAGAGGGTTGGCCCTGCTTAGCTGACGGGTTTGTTGTAGTAGTTGTGTAAGAGTCACAGGGAGGAAAGTGGGCTGGAATCTCTCCTTCCATGGGGAGCACTCTAAGCCCCCTCTCTCTGCTGTGCTGAGGCCTACCCTCATATCATCTGGTATAAGTAATGACAGTTTAACCATTTGCAAGTGTTTTCTACACCCATTTGTGGAATATTTTGATGTTTTCTGATGGAGAGTGGTATCTGCACATCCAGATAATTACAGAAGGATATGGAGAGGCTTGTGACTATCTAAAAAATTTCATGCCTTTCGATGGATAAGTGTTTCTTAAGAGAAGACACAAATGGAGATCTGGACAGTGAAATCCTCTTCCTCTGTAGAGAAAAATCACACATGTTCTTACTTGAGGATGTAGTGGAAAGAGTTATCTGGAATTAGGAATTTGGGACTCAGTTAAAATTCCTCTGCTATTAATTAGCTATGTGATTTTGGGTTAGTCATAAATCTATTGGGTTTTAATTTTCTCTGTGATAAAAGGAGGATGAAATAAAATGTTGCAAACTCTTTGTAAACTCTGAAGTTATTATTCAAGTGTGTATTATCATATTTTTGTAACATCAATCTGTGCCCTGAATGGCATAGAGCAGGGGAAGCTTGGACGAAGGCTTATTCATTTCCCAAGGATAAAGAAGGAGAGTCAGCCTGGAGGATGTGAACATCGTAGGGCACTCCTCTTTGCTTCCTGTAACATATTTACTTCTGACAACAAGGTTTCTTACAGCATGGTCACTAGAACATAGTAAAAAAGTGGAAAACAGAGACTTAAGTCAGACGGGTGGACCTGATCCCATCCTTATCCAAGCCACATGCTGTGTGGGTGGGAAAATCGCCTAACCCCCAAGACCATCTTTACCCATAAAATGGGGATAGCCTTTTTGGGTAATTAGAAGATCGGCTTGGAAACCTCTTGAAAAAGTGCTTAACAGTGTGTTGTACATGGGAGATGCTCAATAAATGTGAGTTCTATTCTTTCATATAGGGGGATTGCTGCATCTGTGAATTTAATTTTGTTAACAATTTGCTGAGAGTTCACTGAGACCCATCAATGGGATTACATATGGAAAAGAAAAACAAGTAGAAAACCTCCACAGAACTTTTTGCTCTGTGATAATTATTTGGGAGAAGTAATGTGCCAATTAAGTTATAAGGAAAAGGAAGCTTACATATTATCTAAGAGTGATTCTGAAAACTTTTATAATAAAATAATTCATAGTAAGTAACACAGCTTCCAATTCATTCCATTCCATGTTCTACTGACTCTCACGGCCCTGTAGCACTCAAACGGAAGACACTTTTCCTTTCAAGGTTACAGTATGCTGTTTAAAAGGAAAAAAAAGGCAAGCAAAACAAAGTATCACTGGCCTTATTCCTGCCAGCTTTTAAATTACCCCCATTTAACCCCAGAACAACAATCCAATGAACAGCATCCTTTAGATGAAATTTCATCTTAAATGTTTCTATAGCTTCCCAGCTGAACTGTCATTCGTAACCCTTTCAAAAATTAATTATTAAAACCATTTCCATTAGTCTTTTGTTTGGCCTCCATTCAACCATTTTTCTTTTGCTGTTTAACAAGTGAAAAACCACCAGCATTAGCTATAAATACATACAGCACCAGATATGGGGGAGAAGGCCTATGACTCACGCTAGACTGTTCCCTAGGGCTGACCTACTGATGGCTGTATTCTGGGAAGTGGTGTCAGGTCCATGCTGAACCTGCAGGCAAAGTCTAAGCTGGTGGCTATATGAGAATTCTCCTCTTTGTCAGTTCCTTCTACTCTTCTTGGTTTAAGGTATTGGGACACTTCATTCACTTGGTCCATTGGCAAATTCCCTTTCCTGTCTGTCCATTCTTCCGTCTGTCTACCCACCCACCCACCCACCCACCCAGAAAACGTTATTTTTATTACTAATCACGTGCCTAACACTGGAGGTAGAATATCTAATAATATATTCCTACCCTCAGAAAGAACATAAATGCAGCATGGGAAGGTTGGACAAATAAATTAACTATTATAGTGTAGTAACTTCTAGGACAGGGAATTGAATGGTCTGGAAGCCCAGACAAGGGTATCAGAGAAGATTTCTAGGAAAAGATAATATCTGGGATGATTAAATGTCCTTGGAATAAAGGGTGAGGAGGACGGAGGAGCACTCCCCATGGAAGAACAGCATATGCAAAGGCACAGGATTGCAAAACAGAAGCACTCTGGAGAACCAAACATGGTCAGGAAGGGCTAGAGTGGAGTGTTTGTTGTGCTTAGCGGTCAAAGAGGAGAAAGAGGAAGGAAGGTGGGCTTACATTAGTGGCCTCAAGGAAATAAGAGGCAGCAGCTTAGAGGTGGGCTCATGTGGGCCTTCCACACTGGGCTTTGGTCAAAGACTTCTTTCCAAAGAATAGGTTATTCAAGTAACAAATACTTGAAAACCATTTGTCTAGATTAACTGTCCGCTAAATCAAGGAATTTGAGCCTTAATCACAGACTGAGTGGTGGTGGATCACTTGTTTTGTCAAATTGTCAAATCACACAATTGTTTTTGCTCATTCCCCACAAAACAGTGAGTATCGACAAGAGTGAGTTTAGATAGCGAAAAACGTGTCTACTGTTTTAACAACATTAACTACAAGAAACTAAATAGGGCAAAACTGGCTGGTGGCTTTGGATTACGCCGCAGAACCCGGCTGCCCAGGCGTGCACACGTGGGTGCACTGGCAGTCCAGGAATAGACTTACTTGGTGGCTCCCATGCCCTCCGGGCTGGTATCCAGGAGAGAAGGTGCAGGTAGGGGGCATATAACATCTGTACTTTTGTTATTGGAAATATGAAAACTGAACAGTTACAACACTCACAAAACCTTATATCCAAATAGAGGTTTCCCTTGGCTCCAGTTGGCACTCTTATTTGGAAAGTCTGGCTGCAAGGACATGATTTAGTTCTCTTTAAAAATCATTGCCAATAGAAATGAAAACGTACATAAATATCCATTTTATAACCCATTAAAATTAAGGGGAAAAAGCTTTCAAACCATATGAGAGCACATATTGTGATGAAGTCCCTATTATAATAACTTTTGCAGTAGTGCCAGTGCTGCTTGAAAATGAAATTTGTCATTTACACCAATCTCTGCCTTTCATGGAGTATTTTTACATCAATTATACCCACAACCCAAAAGGTTGGACATACATGGTGACTGAGGCCCAATACATCCATGTAAATGCATATGCTTAGTGAATTGTGTTAAGAGACAAGACAGAATCCAACCCGAGTTTCAAAACCCCAAATCCTGTCTAACCCACCTCAATACCTGCTTAAGTAGTTCTCTAAGTGTGTTTACAAAATTATGGATAGTACATCGTAGGTCTTTATCCTGAACTTGGGGTTAGGCCTTGCTCTGGAGTTCTGGAAACAAGTAGAATTTTCCATCATCTCCAGGTTTCTTTCTCAATTCTCCATGCTGTCTCAGTAACTGCCCCCATTCACCCACCTCTATTTCTTGTCCTAAGACCAAATGATCATCAAAGGCAACACAGACAGTGGGAGCATTCTCATCTCCAAAACAGTTTGATTCAAAAAAGTGGGAACCCAGGAAATGGTAACCATAACTATCACTTCCTCTTCTAAGAATGGTCCCCCTTCACCTACCAAATTCTAGCTATCTTTCAGGGCCTCCCCCATAACCATGTCAGCCCATATTAGTGTCCTCTTTCACTCATTTCTGATACTACTCTTTACAAGACTATTTAATGCTCAGATCCTAGCTTTCTTGTATTGCTGTTCTGTAAACCATGTTCTGAAGCCAGAAATAATGTTCAAGAGCTAGCTCTGGACCTATTAGGTTTAATTAACTTTTCTGAATCTCAGAGAATGAGCCATAGGAGAAATGACAATATGTTATCAGCCAAGTGTGAGGACATTAAGTACTTAGCATCCCTCCACCTAACACATAGGTACCCAATAAATGTTGACTTGAATAAAAGGGCAAAAACTATGTCTCATTTTTCTCTCATGTCTCATATAACCTGGTTTGGGCTATAAAGAAAAAGCTACATGAATGTTAGTTACTTTTCCTTATTTATAGCTGACACAGCTCACCTCTGGTTTCAGGCAACCAAAGAGAGTGTTTTACCTCCACAGTTAAAATTAGCACACGTGTGCCATCATATTCAGGGTGATAGTAATACTTTTTATAAGACTCACTTACTTAGTACTGTGACATTTATAAAGAGTTTCTTCTTCATTTTCGATGTTTATCTAATTTGATTCTCCCAGTAATTCCCAGAATGTAGGTGGGGATGGTGTCATTAAATTTTATACACTAGAAATCTGAGCTTAGTGTGGTTAATATAAATAGTACCACTTTAACCCTCATTTAAAGTTTCCAAAGCATTTTAAAAACCACTTTATTTGATTACTTAAGATCCTCATAGTATTTAAATTTTAATACCTTTAAAATCCTCTATATACCAATGGACACTAAACTTGGAATGACTTCTATGCTATAAAGAGCAAAAATATTTATTAAAAGAAAATACAAATTAAGTGTATTGCCTCCACTGTAAACCTACAATGGATTTAGTGACTCTCAGCATAAAAGAAATTAATCTCTGAGAAGGCAATGCTTTACTATTTGTAAAAGAGCTAGTTGTTTGAACTCTCAGAAAGTTTCTTTCTTGTTCACTTAATCTCTCAATATTCTTCAATTTATGGACCCACGAAATTCAAAGAGAACTTGATGTCTCTGAAATGTACAGCATAGCCTTTATGACTTTATGTTTAAAGAATCCACTTTCAAGTTTCCACAGTTCAAAGGAAACCTATCAGCACTAATATATTCCTATAGAATTGGCCGGCCTCTTTAAATAATCAAGAAGTCAGCATGACCTTGGGCAATTCACCTACCAAGGCCTATTGCTTAATTTAGAACATGAGTAGTTTGAAGCAGCTGAGTTCTTTAGCACAATCATTCTGTAATTCTAAGCTATTTTACGTAAATGAAAAATACTAGTAAAGAAAAACCTCCTTTTATTTTATGAGGTCTAATTTTTCCCCCTGAATCTCTTTTTAAGAATGAAAGTGTGACAAATGAGTCTTACCTTCCATTTCTTTCCCCAGAGGTCAGCAATATCCTGAAGTTTGTGGATAGCCTCCCTACAGGATTTTTAATGTTTTTGCATATACATTTACTCATGACAATAGCTTCAGTTATATAAATAGTATCATACTGTATTATCCTTCTGTTACTTTTTTACACTTAGAACAGCTTGAGATTTACTTACATCAATATTCATCCATTTTAACTGTTATGATTTCAATGTATGAAAGTAACATAGGTTATTTGCTGAATTTCTGTACAAGTTGGCAAAAGTTTTCTGTAAATGACCAGATAGCAGATACTTTAGGCCTCATACAACACATATGGTCTCTGTAGTGTAATAATCCTTTAAACAAGTGTTAGGGTCCTCAGGACCATCCTCTATGAGTTTCAAGGAACCCACAGAATTCAGAACAGTGGTTCTGCTAACAGGTACAATGTCTTATAGCAGAAAGATAGTTTCAAATCAGCCAACAGAAAAGGCATTTAGGAAAGGGCCCAGGAGATCAGGTGCAAGCTTTCAGCTGTCCTGAGAGAAGTTGCATGGACAAAATTTAATTCTTCCAGATACGATGTGAAACAAGTATGGAATAATCAGGGAAACTCATCTGAAACTTCCTGTCCATGGCTTTTATTGGGGGTCACTCTCATAGGCAGGGAGCTCTCCCATGGCTGACATTCAGCTTCCAACTCCTCCCGAGATCAAACCGATACCATGTGGTAGAAGGCCCCACCATAAGTTGTTAGCATAAGCTATCTGGTGTGACTCAAGGCCCCAAGTAAACAAAGGCACTCATATGAGGCAAGATATTTCCAAGGGTTTAGAGGTTATCTCCCAAGAGCTGGTCAAGGGCCAGACTTATCTTCAGAATGTGCAGGATTTGAATAAGCCAGATCTGCTAAGTCAATCCTTCACTGCTCATGTGTCAAAACCATTCTTAATTCACAGGCCATGGACTGGATTTGACTGGGCACTCTAGTGTTAGAGTCATGTAAATTACTTTTCTCCTATGAAAATTACTTTTTTCCTGTTATTAAGTATTGCTGTAAGAAACATCCCTGTAAACATATTATTGTACATATATAATATACTGTAGAAACAATCACAAAGGTGCCTTCCTTCACAAGTAAAGTAAGAAATTGTAAATATCTGACTTTTTAAATCAATTGATGTGAACCATTAGTGCTTAAAATTATTTATTTATTTATTTATTTATTTATTTATTTATTTTTAGATAATTATTTTTTATTGAAGGGTAGTTGACGCACAGTATTACATTACATTAGTTTCAAGTGTACAACACAGTGATAAAACATTTATATACATAATTCTAGGTTCCAGCTATCACCCTACCAAGCTGTTACAATATCTTGACTATATTCCTTATGCTATACATTACATCCCGGTTACTTATTTATTTTACCATTGGAAGTCTGTCCTTTTTTTTTTTTTTTGTGAGGGCATCTCTCATATTTATTGATCAAATGGTTGTTAACGACAATAAAATTCTGTATAGGGGAGTCAATGCTCAATGCACAATCATTAATCCACCCCAAGCCTAATTTTCGTCAGTCTCCAATCTTCTGAGGCATAACAAACAAGTTCTTACATGGAGAACAAATTCTTACATAGTGAATAAGTTACATAGTGAACAGTACAAGGGCAGTCATCACAGAAACTTTCGGTTTTGCTCATGCATTATGAACTATAAACAGTCAGTTCAAATATGAATACTCACTTGGTTTTTATACTTGATTTATATGTGGATACCACATTTCTCTCTTTATTATTATTATTTTTAATAAAATGCTGGAGTGGTAGGTAGATACAAGATAAAGGTAGAAAACATAGTTTAGTGTTGTAAGAGAGCAAATGTAGATGATCAGGTGTGTGCCTGTAGACTATGTGTTAATCCAAGCTAGACAAGGGCAATAAAACATCCACGGATGCAGAAGATTTCTCTCAGAACAGGGGGAGTGAGGTTCTAAGCCTCACCTCTGTTGATCCCCAATTTCTCACCTGATGACCTCCCTGCGACTGTGCCTGTCTTAGGTTGTTCCTCCCTTGAGGAATCTTACCCGTCTCTGGCTAACCAGTCATCTTCCAGGGCCATACAGGGAAATGTAAAGTTGGTAAGTGAGAGAGAAGCCTTATTGTTTGAAATGGTTAGCTTTTTATTTCTTTGCATATTTATGCCCTGTGGCTTCTATGCCCAGCATTTGTCTTGAGGTATCTTTACCACTTGGAAGAATTATGAAACTCGGTAAATTTGATATGAGGCACAAATTCTATTTAAGGGTTGTAATTAGGAAGGAAGAAGAAAAGCTATAGAAGTAGCAGGCGGAAGAAAACATGGGAAGATTGATTATTTCTTTGACATATCTTCTCGTAGAGTAACTTCAGCATGTATAGGTTTCAAGCTACTACTTAAATTGCACACACACATTAACATAATAGGAGTATAGTTACATAACCAAAGCATATCTGTAATTACCAGCCATCTCCAGTGAAACCAAGAAAACAAGTTAGCCACCTTAGGCATTTGTGAAAACTTATCTATGATATGGTGGATATTGTCTAACTGAACTTGAACAGTCTGAGAGAAATCAGACAAATTAAAACAACCCATTCCTGGGGAATGTTCACATCCCTTATGTTCTTTTAACAGTAAATAGTCTGTAGTTGTAAGATTTTGGAGCGCTACAATTTGCACTTCTCCTAATTCTTGGTTGAGTTCCAACAGTATAGATCCAGTCAAATTTGTTGTTTTAATGTATGCACAGGCCAGCTTAGATATCTCCTTCCTCATTCCCATGGCAAGTCCAGGAGCTGGTGGGATGAGTGCATCTACAGCTGTAGCAGTGCGTGGATCTTTGTTGGGGTTTTTTGATGATCATCTTCTGGCATGAGTCTTCCAGAGAGTGCAGATGTTGGAAGTTCTCTTTCATATCGTATCTTAATTCATTTTTGGGGTAGCCCAATTAGGCTTTGATCTTCTGTATAAACGCAAACAGACCCTTTGCCTACACTTTTATATGCCCTTTATACCCTTGTGTAGAAATCATTGGAGGTTACCACACAGGAACTGCCCTTTTTTGTTTTGTTTTGTTTTGTTTTTGGTATCACTAATCTACACTTACATGACGAATATTATGTTTACTAGGCTCTCCCCTATACCAGGTCTCCTCTATAAACCCCTTTACAGTCACTGTCCATCAACATAGCAAAATGTTGTAGAATCACTACTTGCCTTCTCTGTGTTGTACAGCCCTCCCTTTTCTCCTACCCCCCCATGCATGCTAATCTTAATACCCTCCTACTTCTCCCCCTCCTTATCCCTCCCTACCCACCCATCCTCCCCAGTCCCTTTCCCTTTGGTACCTGTTAGTCCATTCTTGAGTTCTGTGATTCTGCTGCTGTTTTGTTCCTTCAGTTTTTCCTTTGTTCTTATATTCCACAGATAAGTGAAATCATTTGGTATTTCTCTTTCTCCGCTTGGCTTGTTTCACTGAGCATAATACCCTCCAGCTCCATCCATGTTGCTGCAAATGATTGGATTTGCCCTTTTCTTATGGCTGAGAAGTATTCCATTGTGTATATGTACCACATCTTCTTTATCCATTCATCTATCGATGGACATTTAGGTTGCTTCCAATTCTTGGCTATTGTAAATAGTGCTGCGATAAACATAGGGGTGCACTGATCTTTCTCATACTTGATTGCTGCATTCTTAGGGTAAATTCCTAGGAGTGCAATTCCTGGGTCAAATGGTAAGTCTGTTTTGAGCATTTTGATGTACCTCCATACTGCTTTCCACAATGGTTGAACTAACTTACATTCCCACCAGCAGTGTAGGAGGGTTCCTCTTTCTCCACAGCCTCGCCAACATTTGTTGTTGTTTGTCTTTTGGATGGCAGCCATCCTTACTGGGGTGAGGTGATACCTCATTGTAGTTTTAATTTGCATTTCTCTGATAATTAGCGATGTGGAGCATCTTTTCATGTGTCTGTTGGCCATCTGTATTTCTGTTTTGGAGAACTGTCTCTTCAGTTCCTCTGCCCATTTTTTAATTGGGTTAGTTGTTTTTTGTTTGTTGAGTCACGTGAGCTCTTTATATATTCTGGACGTCAAGCCTTTATCGGATGTGTCATTTTCAAATATATTCTCCCATACTGTAGGGATCCTTTTTGTTCTATTGATGGTGTCTTTTGCTGTACAGAAGCTTTTCAGCTTAATATAGTCCCACTTACTCATTTTTGCTGTTGTTTTCCTTGCCCGGGGAGATATGTTCAAGAAGAGGTCACTCATGTTTATGTCTAAGAGGTTTTTGCCTATGTTTTCTTCCAAGAGTTTAATGGTTTCATGACTTACATTCAGGTCTTTGATCCATTTTGAGTTTACTTTTGTATATGGGGTTAGACAATGGTCCAGTTTCATTCTCCTACATGTAGCTGTCCAGTTTTGCCAGCACCACCTGTTGAAGAGACTGTCATTTCGCCATTGTATGTCCATGGCTCCTTTATCAAATATTAATTGACCATATATGTCTGGGTTAATGTCTGGATTCTCTAGTCTGTTCCATTGGTCTGTGGCTCTGCTCTTGTGCCAGTACCAAATTGTCTTGATTACTATGGCTTTATAGTAGAGCTTGAAGTTGGGGAGTGAGATCCCCCCTACTTTATTCTTCTTTCTCAGGATTGCTTTGGCTATTTGGGGTCTTTGGTGTTTCCATATGAATTTTTGAATTATTTGTTCCAGTTCATTGAAGAATGTTGCTGGTAGTTTCATAGGGATTGCATCAAATCTGTATATTGCTTTGGGCTGGATGGCCATTTTGACGATATTAATTCTTCCTTAAAATTATTTATTTAGATGCAGGACTATATAAAATCTGTCTTTCTTAATAATAAGAAAACTGAATTTAGGATCCAGTTAATGAAATATATAACCTGTGTTAGATATAGGTATCTAACCTGTTAGGTCTCAAGAAATATAAGAGTACCATATGTATCACAAGCAGCAAATTGCTCTTTTTCTGGCTATTAAACATAAAAAGAAAGGAACACTGTCAAATTATTTTATTACACATATTTGCTCCTAATCTGACCTGTAACCTTTGTGTGAATGAAAGTCAAGGTTATAAAAGAAGTCAGATAATTGTGGAGTCAAAATATGACCAAGTAGGAGACAGTAGTAGTTCATAAACTGTGCTTGTTGCTAGTATCTTCAAATATACCTGAATTTAAAACAAATACTGGACTTTTTACTATCTAGAGCTATTACTTTGTTTTATAATAAAAACATCAATATGATTTTCCACCTTTTGGAAAAACAATTTTTTCCAAAAAATGGCTGTTCTTGTCCTTGGTCTACAGTTGTACTCTGAGGCCAATTCCTTGCACTAGTTTCTATTAATAATATTAATAATATCTACAAGGATGATACAACACAGTGAGCACTTGATGTGTGCCCAACTCTGAGTTATACCAAACACCCTGAATGACCTGAGTGAATGGTCACAACTGTACTAGGAGGAAAGCACTATTACTCCCTTCTTACAGTGAGGATCCCCAGGCCCCTGCAAGTTAGAAGGTGCCCATCTGCTAGGTGCAGAGCTTGGATGTGAAGCCAGAGGTTTGGCTAGAGATCCAACATTAACCCTTTGGCTATGCCACCTTCAAATCTACGCAACTTTCTGCCCCATAGAACCAAGTCTTATCACACACAAACATCAACGCACAACATCGAAATGAGATATGTTTTTGGAAACATGAGACGTTTTTGGAAAAATAATTCCATCTTCTGTCTCCCTGTTACAAGTGTCTATAACAAGCTTCAAATGTTCAACAGTTTCTAAACCTAAGCATGATGCAGAACTTTTTGTAAAAAGACTTGTGAAATTGTTGTTATAAGCAAAATGTAATTTCAACTTTACTAAAGAGCTGAAACAAGTGTAGGTTTGTTTTCTCAAGATCTTTGCCAATCTTTGATATTAGGTGACTGGGTATGATAGGGCATCTAGTTGTACTGATTTGCATTTTCCTTAACTAAGAGACCTAAAACAGATTTTTCTGCTAATTGATCCTTTGGTCCCCTTTCACATGTTTTTTCTCCTTAATAAATGCTTTACATAATCTGGACACTTCCTTTGTTAGTTATTGGTAGGTACTTTGCAAGTACACTCCAACCCTGAGGCTTGCCTTTCCATATTTAGTGTCCTTTGTCATACTTAAGCTTCTGAATTTAATATACAAATGCATCAACCTTTTTCCTTTATGATTCATTTTTTAATCTTGTTATCATTAATGTACAATTACATGAACATTATGGTTACTAGACTCCCCCTAATATCAAGGCCTCACTACATACCCCATTAGTCACTGTCCATTAGTGTAGGAAGAGGCTATAGAATCACTACTTGTCTTCTCTGTTATAATGCCTTTCCCCTGTCCCCCCACCTACATTATATGTAATAATCGTGATGCCCCCTTTTCCCCCTTATTCCTCCCTTCCCACCCATCCTCCCCAATGCCTTTCCCAAGAATGTTAGTCCATTCTTGGGTTCTGTGAGTCTGCTGCTGTTTCGTTCCTTCAGTTTTTGCTTTGTTCTTATATTCCACAGATGAGTGAAATCATTTGGTACTTGTCTTTCTCTGCCTGGCTTATTTCACTGAGCATAATACCCTCTAGCTCCATACATGTTGTTGCAAATGGTAGGATTTGTTTTCTTCTTATGGCTGAATAATATTCCATTGTGCATATGTACCACAGGTTCTTTATCCATTCATCTACTGATGGACACTTAGGTTGTTTCCATTTCTTGGCTACTGCAAATAGTGCTGCCATAAACATAGGGGTGCATATGTCTTTTTCATACTGGGCTCCTGCACTCTTAGGTTAAATTCCTCGGAGTGGAATTCCTGGGTCAAATGGTATTTCTATTTAGAGTTTTTTGAGGAACCTCCATACTGCTTTCCACAATGGTTGAACTCTTTTACATTCCCACCAGCAGTGTAGGAAGGTTCCCCTTTCTCCACATCCTCACCAATATTTGTTGTTGTTTGTCTTTTGGATATTAGCCATCCTGACCAGTGTAAGATGATATTTCATTGTGGTTTTAATTTGGATTTCTCTGATGATTAGGGATGTGGAGCATCTTTTCATGTGCCTGTTGGCCATCTGAATTTCTTCTTTGGAGAAGTGTCTGTTGAGATCCTCTGCCCATGTTTTAATTGGCTTATTTGTTTTTTATTGGTTGAGGTACATGTCATTTATGAATATATTCTCCCATACTGTAGCATGTCTTTTTGTTCTACTGATGGTTTCCTCTGCTGTACAGAAGCTTTTTAGCTTGATATAGTGCCACTTCTTCATTATTGCTTTTGTTTCCCTTGCCCAGGGAGATATGTTCATGAAGAAGTTGCTCTTATTAATGTCCACGAGATTTTTGCCTATGTTTTTTTCTAAGAGTTTCATGGTTTCATGACTTACGTTCAGGTCTTTGATCCATTGTGAGTTTACTTTTGTGTATGGGGTTAGACAATAATCCAGTTTCATTCTCTTACATCTAGCTGTCCAGTTTTGCCAACATCAGCTGTTGAAGAGGCTATCATTTCCCCATTGTATATCTATGGCTCTTTTATCATGTATTAATTGACCATATATACGTGGGTATATATCTGGGCTCTCTAGTCTGTACCATTGGTCTATGGGTCTGTTCTTGTGCCAGTACCAAATTGTCTTGATTACTGTGGCTTTGTAGTAGAGCTTGAAGTCAGGGAGTGTAATGCCCACCTAGCGTAAAGTATTTCTGAGGTTTCTGCAGTGATTTTTCCTTTCTCATTTCTGATTCTATTTATGTGTGTAGACTCTCTTCTTTTCTTGATAAGTCTGGGTAGGGGTTTATCCTTCCTTCTCAGGATTGCTTTGGTTATTTGGGGTCATTTGTGGTTCCATATGAATTTTAGAACTATTTGCTCTAGTTCATTCAAGAATGCTATTGGTATTTTGAAAGGAATTCCATTGTATCTGTAGATTGCTTTGGGCAGGATGGCCATTTTGACAATATTAATTCTTCCTATCCATGAGCATGGGATGTGTTTCCATATATTGGTATCTTCTTTAGTATCTCTCATGAGTGTCTTGTAGTTTTCAGAGTATAGGTCTTTCACTTCCTTGCTTAGGTTTATTCCTAGGTATTTTATTCTTTTGATGCAATTGTGAACAGAATAGTTTTCCTGATTTCTCTTTCTATTTCATCGTTAATGTATAGGAAAGCAACAGATTTCTGTGTATTAATTTTGTATCCCACAACTTTGCTGAATTCAGATATTAGATCTAGTAGTTTTGGAGGGTATTCTTCAGGGTTTTTTACATACAAGATCATGTCATCTACAAACAGGGGCAGTTTGACTTCTTACCAATCTGGATGACTTTTATTTCTCTGTGTTGTCTGATTGCTGTGGCTAGTACCTCCAGAACTACGTTGAATAAAAGTGGGGAGAGTTGGCATCCTTGTCTTGTTCCCAATCATAAAGGAAAAGCTTTCAGCTTCTCGCTGTTGAGTATAATGTTGGCTGTGGGTTTGTCATATATGGCCTTTATTATGTTGAGGTACTTGCCCTCTATACGCATTTTGTTGAGAGTTTTTATCATGAATGGATGTTGAATTTTGTCAAATGCTTTTTCAGCATCTATGGAGATAATCATGTGGTTTTTGTCCTTCTTTTTGTTGATATGGTGGATGATGATGATGATGGATTTACAAATATTGTATATCATCCTTGCATCCCTGGGATGAATCCCACTTGAGCACGATGGATGATCTTTTTGATGTATTTTTGAATTCTGTTTGCTAATATTTTGTTGAGTATTTTTGCATCTATGTTCATCAGGGATATTGGTCTGTAATTGTCTTTTTTTTATGGTGTCTTTGCCTGGTTTTGGTATTAGAGTGGTGCTGTCCTCACAGAATGAGTTTGGAAGTATTCCCTCTTCTTCTACTCTTTGGAAAACTTTAAGGAGGATGGGTATTAGGTCTTTACTAAATATTTGATAAAATTCAGCGGTGAAACCATCTGGTTCAGGTGTTTTGTTCTTAGGTAGTTTTTTGATTACCAATTCAATTTCCTTGCTGGTAATTGGTCTATTCAGATTTTCTGTTTCTTCCTGGATCAGCCTTGGAAGGTTATATTTTTGTAGAAATTTTTCCCTTTCTTCTAGGCTATCCAGTTTGTTACCATATAATTTTTCATAATATTCTTTCATAATTCTTTGTATTTTTGTGGTGTCTGCAGTGATTTTTCCTTTCTAATTTCTGATTCTGTTTATGTGTGTAGACTCTCTTTTTTTCTTGATAAGTCTGGCTAGGGGTTTATCTATTTTATTTTCTCACAGAACCAGCTCTTGCTTTCATTGATTCTATTGTTTTATTCTCAATTTTATTTATTTCTGCTTTAATCTTTATTATGTCCCTCCTTCTACTGACTTTGTTCTTCTACCTCATTTGTTCTTCCTTTTCTAGTTTCATTAATTGTGAGTTTAGAGTATTCATATGGGATTGTTCCTCTTTCCTGAGGTAGGCCTGTATTGCAATATACTTCCCTCTTAGCATGACCTTGGCTGTGTCCCACAGATATTTCAATGTTGAATTATTGTTGTCGTTTCTCTCCATATATTGCTTGATATCTGTTTTTATTTGGTTATTGATCCATTGATTATTTAGGAGCATGTTATTAAGCCTCCATGGGTTTGTGGGATTTTTCATTTTCTTTGTGTAATTTATTTCTAGTTGCATACCTTTGTGATCTGAGAAGCTCGTTGGGACAATTTCAATCTTTTTGAATTTACTGAGGCTCTTTTTCTGGCCTAGTATATGAACTATTCTTGAAAATGTTCCCTGTGCACTTGAGAAGAATGTGTATCCTGTTGCTTTTGGATGAAATTTTCTGTACATGTCTATTAGATCTATCTGTCTAATGTGTGGTTCAGTGCCTCTGTCTCTTTACTCATTTTCTGTCTCGTTGATCTGTCCTTTGGAGTGAGTGGTGTGTTGAAGTCTCCTAAAATGAATGTATTGCATTCTAATTCCCCCTTTAATTGTTATTAGTATTTGTTTCACATATGTAGGTGCTCCTGTGTTGGGTGCATAGATATTTATAATAGTTACATCCTCTTGTTGGACTGACCCCTTTATCATTATGTAATGTCCTTCTTTGTCTCTTGTTACTTTCTTTGTTTTGAAGTCTATTTTGTCTGATACAGTACTGCAACTCCTGCTTTTTTCTCCCTACTAGTTGCATGGAATATCTTCTTCCATCCCTTTACTTTGTGTCTTTGTATGGCTTTGGGTTTGAAGTGAGTCTTTTGTAGGCAGCATATAGATGGGTCTTGTTTTTTATCAATTCAGTCACTCTATGTCTTGTGACTGGTGTATTCAGACCATTTACATTTAGGGTGATTATCGATATGTCTATACTTATTGCCATTGCAGGCTTTAGATTCATGGTTACCAAAGGTTCAAGGGTAATTCCCTTACTATCTAACAGTCTAATTTAACTCACTTCATATGCTATTACAAACACAACCTGAAGGTTCTTTCTTTTTCCTCCTTTTTATTTCACCTCCATTCTTTATATATCAGGTATCATATTCTGTACTCTTTGTCTATCCCTTGATTGACCTTGGGGGTAGTTGATTTGATTTTCCATCTGCTTAGTAATTAACTGTTCTACTTTGCTGTGGTTTTATTTCCCCTGGTGACATCTATTTACCTTAGGAATACTTCCATCTATAGCAGTCCCTCCAAAATGCACTGTAGAGGTGGTTTGTGGGAGGTAAATTCTCTCAGCTTTTGCTTATCTGAAAATTGTTTAATCCCTCCTTCAAATTTTAATGATAACCTTGCCGGGTAGAGTATTCTTGGTTCCAAGCCCTTCTGCTTCATTGCATCAAATATATCATTCCACTCCCTTCTGGCCTGTATGGTTTCTGTTGAGAAATCTGATAGCCTGATGGGTTTTCCTTTGTATGTGATCTTTTTTCTCTCTCTAGTTGCTTTTAAAAGTCTGTCTTTATACTTGATCTTTGCCATTTTAATTATTATATGTCTTGATGTTGTCTTCCTTGGGTCCCTTGTGTCGGGAGATCTGTGCACCTCCATGGCTTGAGAGACTCTCTCCTTCCCCACATTGGGGACGTTTTCAACAATTACCTCCTCAATAACACTTTCTGTCCCTTTATCTCTCTCTTCTTCTTCTGGTACCCCTATAATGCAGGTATGTTCCATTTGGATTGGTCACACAGTTCTCTCAATATTCTTTCATTCTTAGAGATCCTTTGTTCTCTCTGTGCCTCAGCTTCTTTGTATTCCTCTTCTCTAATTTCTATTCCATTTACTGTCTCTTCTACTACATTTAATCTGCTTTTTAATCCATCCATTGTATGTTTCATTTCAGATATGGAATGTCTTAATGATTGAATCTTTGTCTTAAATTTGTCCCTGAATTCTTGAATATTTTTCTGTACCTCCATGAGCATGTTTATGATTTTTATTTTAAACTCCCTTTCGGGAAGATTGATGAGTTCAGTTTCATTTGGCCCTTTTTCTGGGGTTTGTGAGATTTTGGTCTGAACCATGTTCCTTTGATGTTTCATAATTCTATGTGGTGCCCTCTAGTGCCCAGAAGCTGCCATCTCTGGAGCTGCTCAGCCCCTGGAGTGAGGTTGGGGGTCGTAGCGGAGTGGTGCTGGTGCCTGTGGGCAGGAAAGAGCTGTTTCCTGATTCCTGACTGTGGTGCCTGTTTCCAGTATCAGAGCCAGTGGGCCGAGCACACAGGTGTGAGCCTCTGTGCTTGGCATCTCTGGCTGTTGTACTCAGGGCCTCCCTCCAGCTGGCCTGACACCAGTGCAGTGACTGCTGCTTTGCAAACCAGTGCCGGTAAGCCAGGAGGAAGGTGCAAGAGGCTGCGTGTCACAGTGGGGGGACTCGGAGCTGAGTAGGCAGCCAGGGGGATTGGGTGCCTGAAAATCCTCAAAGTTCCCAACCCACTGGGCAGAGTGTGCCCAGACAATCTTGTCCAGCTTTCCCTTCTCCCGTGTAGCAACCTCCATGCAAACCCACCCCTTCAGCAGCCCTCTCACTGCTAGGAAGCCTCTCAGACCGCCTGCCTTTCCTTTGTCCCAGAGTGGCCAGCTGTGGATCCCCTCCTCCACAAACGGCCAGAATCTCAGTGTCTCAAGCACTCCACCTGTCCCAGCTTCCCAACACCACCAGCCTCCAGAGCACCACACAATGTAGGTTTGCGCTCCAAAGCCAACCTTGAGGGCTGGTTGCTCAGCAGTTCTAGGCTTCCACTCCCTCCCTCCCAGCTCAGTTTCTCTTCCTCCCGCTGGTGATTTGGTGTGGGGGAAGGGCTTGGGTCCTGCCAGATCAAAACTTTTGTAGGTTACCCTGTTTCAGGAGGTCTGCTCTGTTTGTGAGGTGTGTAGGCAGTATGGTTCAGCCTTCTTTCCTGTTGCTGTTTTAGGGCTAGTTGTAGTAACTATATTTTCACACTACATGTAGTTTTGGGAGGAATTCTCTGTCTCTCCTCTCACGCCGCCATCTTGAACCTCCCTTTATGGTTCATTTTTGCTTCACATTCAACTTCTTCCTTATTCTTGGTTGTAGTATTTTCCTGTATGTCCTTCTAAAATATTTTAAGATGGTCTTTAATCCATGAAGCTTCTTTTTGCATATGGTGTGAGAAAGGTATGTAATTAATTTTTTTCCCACAAGGATATGCAATTGTCCTCTAACATCCTTAACTGAAAATTCCTTCATTTCCCCACTTCCTGTCATATCAAGTCCTTACACGTTTCTGGACCTTCACTGTTCACCGTACATCTGTATGCCTGTCCTCGCACCACTATCATGATTGCTCTGTAAGTTCTGCTGTCTTGTGTGCAAAGTACTCCTCTCATTCTTCCTTTTAAAAAACTCTCTTGGCTATTTGACTTCCCACATAAATTTAAATTAGGTTTATTAAACTCCAGGAAAAAATCTGCTGAGAATTTGATCAGAACCTCAGGGAATTTACAGGTTACTTTGGCAAGAACTGATGTTTTAATATATTGAGTTTTCCCAGCCTCAAACATGGAACATTACTCCATTTACTTCAGTCTTTTATGAAATTCTTGCACATCTTTTATTGGGCATATTACTAGATGCCTTATAGTTTTTATTAGGAATGAAATTTTTAATATTATACTTTCAGATAGGTTATTCTGAGGGGATAGGTGCACTACTAATTCTTGCAAATTGGTCGGGGATAGGTGCACTACTAATTCTTGCAAATTGGTCTTATAGCCAAAAACCTCAACTCTCATGTAATCCTTTATACTCCCCTGGACTTTCAAATAAAATTACTTTTTCCACTCATAATTGTTTACTTTCCAATCCTTCAGCCTATTTCCTCTTCTAGTCTTATTGTACTGGCCAAGTTTGCAGTGCAATGTGGACAGATGTACAAAAGAGTCCTGTTGTTGACTTTAAAGGAACATCTCTAAATTTCTGTCATTAACTTGTGTTGTTAACAACGGGTTTTTTTAAGTTATCATTTATCACATTAAGGAAGCTCTGTCTATTCATAATCTATTTAAAGGATGTTTCATTTGGTTGATTTTTAAAATCATTACTGTTCTATTTTGTTGATCCCCTGCATTCACTGCAGTAATAATATGACTTTTCCCCTTGATCTTTCAATGTGGCATATTACATGAAGATTTTCCAATGTTAAACCATCCTCCCATTCTGGCAATAAACTTTTGTCATAATGAACTGCCATATTTTTGGTGAATATGAAATGCTAATATTTAGGCTATTTCAGCCATGTTCCTAAGAGACCCTGGCCTACGCTTTTTCCCCATACATATCCCATTTGATTAGTATCAAAGTGGAGCTTGCCCTTTTTTCTATTCTCTTGAATGCTATTTGTAAATATTGTTTGTTTCTTGAAGGTTTAACAAACCACAGTATAAACCATCTAAATCTGGTGGATACTTAGATTTTTTTATATATTCACATTTAATATTTTATATATACAGTGAATTTTAAAAATATCTAAAATTTTATAAATTTTAATTTCAAAATTGAAAATATAAAATATTTATCTACATTTTAAAATACTTTTCTAAAATTTCAAATTTATCCACATAAATTCACAATACCTTTGTCATAAAAAAATCTAATTTCTTTTCTGATATTTTTTTTTATTGAAGAAAATTTTTGCCAGGATAGTGATAACATCTATCCTGATTCTATTACCATAGATTAGCTTAAAACTTTCTTACATTTGTATGTCCTTTTAATTGTTGCCTGCCCAAAATCACATACAATGTTTTACTATTTCCCCTTTCATACTTAGACCATTTTCCATAGAATTGAGTATTCTGGAAGGGATCTAAATTTTTTTTCCATATGGTTTTTGGACTCTGTACTATTTATTGAAAAGACCGTCTTTTCTTTCATTCATTGAGATAATGTCCCTCAGTCATAAATCAGGTGACCCATATATGTAGACTTATGCCTAGGCTCTCTATTCTGTTACATTGGTCTATTTGTCAATCTTTACACCAAAGGACAGTCTTACCACTATAATATGTCAGTATTTACTGGTGAAAATTTTTCAATTTTGTTGTTGTCCAAATTTACCTTGGACAGCCTTGGTCTTTTGTACTTCTGTCAGTTTGCTGACTTCTCCAACATACTCCTGGAACTGAGAGTATCACACTGTTGTAAAAACTGCCTTTGAAGTAATGTACATGATACATCCTTAAATTTATTTAACATTTCTCTCATTATGATTCTTTTGAAAATTTGTGTCTAGGCATTTGATATCTTATGCTAGTGTAAATGGTAGTTTTATCATTGATACACAATCTTATAAAGGTTTCACATGAGCAACATTGTGATTACTACATTCACCCATATTGTCAAGTCCCCCCCAAAACACCCCATTGTAGTCACTGTCCATCAATGTAGTAAGATGCTACAGAGTCACTACTTGTCACTAATCATAATATCCCTTAATCCCCTTCTCCCTCCCTCCCCACCCTCTTTCCCTTTGGTAATTGCTAGTCTCTTGTTGGAGTCTTGTGAGTCTGCTCCTGTTTCATTCCTTCAGTTTTGCTTTGTTGTTATACCCCACAAATGAATGAAACCATTTTGTACTTTTCTTTCTCCATCTGGCTTATTTCACTAGCTCCATCCATGTTGTTGCAAATGGTAGGATTTGTTTTCTTCTGATGGTTGAATGATCTTCCATTGTGTGTATGTACCAATCTTCTTTATCCATTCATCTATTGATGGACACTTAGGTTGCTTACATGTCATGGCTATTGTAAATAAGGCTGTGATAAATATAGGGGTGCACATCTTTTTGAATCTGTGATCTTGTTTTCTTCAGGTAATTCCTAGGAGTGGAATTCCTGGGTCAAATAGTATTTCTATTTTTCAGTTTTTTGAGGAACCTCCATATTGCTTTCCACAATGATTGTACTAGTTTACATTCCCACCAACAGTGTTAGGAGGGTTCCCCTTTCTCTGCATCCTCACCAGCATTTGTTCTTTGTCTTTTGGATGTTGGCCATCTCAACTGGTGTGAGGTGACATTTCATTGTGGTTTTAATTTGCATTTCCCTGATGATTAGTCATGTGGAGCATCTTTTCATGCACGTGTTGACCATCTGAATTTCTTCTTTGGAGAAGTGTTTGTTCAGATGCTCTGCCCATTTTTTAATTGGGTTATTTGCTTTTTGGGTGTTGAGGGATGTGAATTCTTTATATATCTTGGATGTTAACCCCTTATTGGATATGTTGTTTACGAATATATTCTGCCATACTATATATAGGGTGTTTTTTTGTTCTACTGATGGTGTCCTTTTAGTTTGATGTAGTCCCATTTGTTCATTTTTGCTTTTGTTTCCCTTGCCCAAGGAGATGTGTTCAGGAAGAAGTTGCTCATGTTTATATTCAAGAGATTTTTGCCTATTTTTGTAAATGGTAGTTTTAACAACTTCAATTTCTATTTGTTTGGCATATGGAAATACAATTGATTTTTATATACTGATTTTTTATCTTAGTGATCTTGATAAATTCATTAAATATTTTGTTTGTAAGTCCTTTTGAATCTTTCATACATGTAACCAGTTGTCTTTTCTCCTTTCAAAACTTCATGCCTTTATTTCAGGCTTTTTTCACTGGTTAGGATCTCAAATACATAAACAGTAGGGGTTACTGCTACTAGACTTCAAAGAATTGACCTATTGGCTTTGTTGGTCTTCTCCGTTGTATACTACTTATTTGTTTTCTATTATTTCCTTGTTCTTTTTCTACTTCACAGATTTTCATTCTTGCTTCTTTTGTAATGTATGTATTTAAGGCTATTCATTTCCCTACATGCCCTGCATTAGCTGACACAAGTTTTGTTATCTTATTATTCACTTTAAATATTTTAAATGGTTTTATTCTTTCACCAGGGGCTGTTTAGAAATATATTACATAATTTCTGAACATTTGGGGTTTTCTTTAGTCATTTTTTGGTTACTGGTTTCTAGCTTAATTCCACTGGTAGAGAATATAGGATGAATACTTTTGATCTTTCGAAATTTGCTGAGGTTTGCTTTATGACTCAGCATATGGTTAACTTTGGCAAATGACTCTTTTACTTGAAGAAAATATGAATTACAGATTTTTTGATTAAGTATTAAATATGTAAATTAGTTGAAGTTTAGTGATTATATTTTTCAGATTTATTATTATTTTTTTTGGTCTGAATATTCTGTCATCTATTGCAAAAGCTATGTAAAAGTTTCCAACTATGGTTAGGTGTTTACTTATTTCTCCTCTCACATGTCATTTTTGTTTTGTGTATTTAAACTTTTTAGGCACATATACATTTAGGATTATGTGGTTTGGGTGGATTCCTTTATCAATATAAAGTGTCCTTCATTTTATGTTGCCTCTTGCTATAAAGCTCTTTGGCTGAGTAAACTACAGCCACACTTGTTTTCTTTTGGTTGTTTGCTTACAAATCTTTTCAACCTTTCTGTGACCCTGTAGCTGTGTCTCTTGTAAAAAAGAGTGTAGTGTATTAGGGTATTCTTGATTCAGCTGATAATTTTCCAATTTTAATTCGAGTAATGAGTCACTTAAAGTGTTTGGGTTTACATTCTGCAATTTTTAAATCTGATCCACCCATTTTGTTCCTTTATCTACTCTTGCCTTTATTTTTTCCTTTATTAAATTGTTAGGTACACATTCTGATTGTTCTTTTAGTGCTTAACTCAGAGATTATAACAGGCATCCTTGATGTTATAGTCTATTAACAGTATTAACTTTACTATGTACCCAGTGCTAGAACCTGAGAACACTAACTCCATTTATCCTCCTTGTGTCTTTTGTTATATGATGCATTTTAATTCCATATGTATTTTAAACCTCTTTTATAGACAATATTTATATTCACAAACATGTTTACCATTTCCACTGCTCTTCACTTACTCTTTCACTTCTGGATTTCATCCGGCATCATTTTGCTTTTGCCTGAAGAATAATACCCTGTAACATTTTCCAGTGTATGCCTTTTGTATTTGTATGTCAGTGTATGACAAATTATTTTTTCATTTATTTTACTGTCATATCCGGAGGGTATTTTGCCATTGCCCCTTCTTGTTATCTGGCATGTGACCTGTAGCAGCCACTTTTTGCTGAGGACAGAGCCACACATTAAGGACAGTGGGTCATAAAGAAAAAAAAAGCCGAGGGCCCCACTGACCTAATGGAACTACTGCCCTGGACACCTGGACAGCCTATATGTGAGAGAATAATAAATCTCAGTAGTTTAAGCACAACTGGTTCTGTTACCAGAGGCAAATGACATTCCTATTACAATGTCTTGGACCAATTCTAGAAACTTCTTGACCATTTATCTCTTCCCATATAGCTGGTAAGGTTATCTGTAAATTTACATTTAAATACTCCAGTATACAAGGCACATATTATTTATGCAAAGTCATGACTTTGGTCCTGCTAACATTCTGATCAAGAAAGTCCAGTCCAGGATGATCAGCTCACACTGTAATCAAAGAATCCATATTCCAGAGGAAACTTTCCCAGGTACTATTGTGCCTTAGCCAAATATATAATGCCTTGCAAATTTACATACTAAATGCCAGAAAATTTTGATGAAATTAGTGGCCTATGAACTACAATAATGAACAACAAAAACTGGCCTCTGATGAATAAATCAGTTTTCAAGATTATATGCACTGGCTAATAGTAGAGTTGCATGTCCAACCCCTACAAGAACTGGTCAAAGGAACCAGTTTGACCTGTCACCTTTACCTTTTAGGATAATGTCCTAATCTAATCCCCTAAAAGGTCCTCTGTTCAGCCATGAACACAGGTTTTGTGAAGGATAACATAATTCTGCTTCTTGAAGGAATCTTTCAGGCAAAGTGGTGATTAAAGCATCTGAAAGGGCAGGGAACTTCCTTGAGCATGAAGAACAGGTTATAACTGTTTCCTTGCTTAGTTAGTACCTGTGCTTCTGACAGAACTTCGTGTTAAACTGTTTTCATTATTACCTGGATGTTAAGGGGCAGGACTGTGTGTTTTGTCAGGGGAGAGTTCAGTGGGTACAGTTATCTACCAAGGGTTGTACATGAATACATTAGCTTTAGTCAATTCACTACTGTCTCACTCCCCACTGTTTTCCCCTTAAACTTCAAAAATATGTATGTGCATTGGATCTTCCATGTGCTACTCTTTTTTTCTCTTTTGTGCTGTATTCTAGCTTATTACTTCTATTGTTTCTAAAATTGCCTTCAAGTGTGTCTGATATATACATTAGTTTATTTTTTTCTCAGTGACATTAGAGGCCCCAAGAGAGCAGACATGTCTCTTTTATTCACTGCTTTACTACCAGCGCTTTATTGTGCCAGCACATTAAGGAAGTGCTTGCTCACAGTAATTTTTAAGCAAAGCATGGAAACCATGACAGCAGGACTGTAACATACATTTCATTTCTTTCTCCTGGAACTCCTCTCCCCCCAAGTAGTCTTAAATTCAGAAACTGCTTTGTAGAGCTCTGCTTTGCCCTTCCTGAGGCTGAAGCACCTTCCATGCGCTCTTGGCTTCATGTAGAGGTCTCAGTCCCAGCTTCCCAATTTTGTCAGGTTATGGCTCTTACAGTCAAAGCCCCTGGTGAGGCCTATGGCCAAGATGATAATCCCCCCTGGTCAGAGTAGCTTTCAGTGCCTGCGTTTACTGCTCTGGTTTTGTTTTCTCTTCATTTCTGGCAACTAGGATTTTTTTTTTTTCTTTTGCAGTCAGTTCCATTTGTTATGCTTTATTTGACATCTCTATGAATTTGGAATTATGGGATGGTGCTGATAGGAAGAGATTTATGTTAGCTAAGTCTGCCATGCCGTCAAGATTCCTGAAAACAATCTCTATGTGAGGGGGGGAAAAATTAACCACCATCTTGTTTAAAGCTTCTGTTTTGGGTTTTCTGTTACATGGCAGTCAAATTCAATCACTAAAGGATACACTTTGTAAAGCAGTTGAAATGAAGAAAACAAACTGAGCTGGGAGAAAAATTTTTAATGTAAAAATCTATTTAGAAAGCTATAAGAATAGGGAGAAGAAAAATTACAAATGTGGGATTCTGAGGGGTTCCTTTGAAACATGGTAACTGGGAAATGATTTAGACAAAACTCTCATAGGCAAAGAAGATTCATATACCATAAGCACTAGATTGAAAGGCATCGAATAATCAATTTTGTTTTCATAGTATTGAGAATAATTCTGAGTTTCAATCTTTCACAAGGAAAATGCAATTGATGGACACCTAGATGGCTCTAATGTTTTCAGTATGTCCCTCAAGTTATCAATGATTAACTATAGGAGAACAGGATAAAGTAGAACCTGCTTTTTGTGTTGAGAAAATATTTACCTTTAATTATGCAACTTCATTTTTGGGTATGCTTTTGTCATTTGATTTCTGTTTATTCTTCCCTGTAACATTAGTATGATGGAAGTAAAATTAGTTGGTCACCATTTAACATTTAGTTCTGTTTTTCCATATCTAACCAAGGATATAATTAATACAAATAATATATCCAACAGTAAATAATTGCATATATGGTAAAATAAGTTGCCTTTTCTCAAATTTAAAAGGTATAGTATCAACTGAAACTAACTGCATTCAAGAAATACGAGTGTCTTCTATAAAGCAAGCACAGTGCTAGTACTACATGATTGTCTCATGTTAATCATTCTAACAATCTTAGTAAAGACTTGTGCTCTAGTCTATCCAGAGCACTATCAGAGCATCATCTCTAACCCTTCACATCCTATAGCCCATTTTCTTTACTGTTACAACATGTAACATGAAGTAGGTATTATGCCCACTTTGTAGAGTCATAGAGAGAAAATAATTTGATCACTGACATTTCTAGAAAGTAGTAGTGCTATAACATGAACGCCGGCTTTGATTCCAAGGTCAGTACTTTCAAACTGCCATTATGATGCCTCTATTGTTTCTGATCACAGATTTTTATTCATATTTAGTGGACAGTTTTCTCTATCTGGGAGTCATTATCTTACTTTATTTTTTTATTATAAGGAAAACACTGAAGAAGGAAAGAAATATTGATCTAACCTAGGAGTACAATGGCAATTACATAGATGTTAGGGGGAAAAAAGTGGTTTGAAAATATGACTAGGATTTTTTGGAACACTTCTACTTATCATCTTTACCCAAGAATTATATTCCATTGAGAGGGGAAGTGAACCTATTTAAAAAGAGGAATATAATTTTATTCTTTCAACAAAAATTTATCATGCCAGACACTTAATTTATGAAGATGAATAAACCTGTCTTCAAATGGCTCATAATCTAAGAGAAGTAGATACATATACTAGTGATGACAAGATAAAATTATATTTATGACACTAAGAGACAACTGATTTTACCTGGAAGATCCAAGATCCAGAAACTATTGACTTGAGATTTGACCTGAGTTTTGAAGAATGGGTATTTCCTGAGTGCTTAGTATATGCCAGGAAGTGTGTAAGTGGTTTATCTGGATTATGTAATTAAATCTTTATGATTTAGGAGATAGGTAACCCCATTTTATATATGAGTCCAAATGATTTAACCTATCATTCAGCTAAATATTTTGCTCTCCTGACACACCCAAACACAATAAAATAGATGATGAGGGTTTAACAAACTGAATTAACAAATACATTAACAGAATTATTCATTATGACCAAATGGGATTTATTCCAGGGATGCAAGGATGGTTCAGTATCTGCAAATCAATACGATATACCACATTAACAAAAGGAAGAATAAAAACCATATGATCATCACAATAGATGCAGAAAAGAACTTGACAAAATGCAACATCCATTCCTGATAAAAACTCTCAACTAACTGGGCATAGAAGGAACATATCTCAACATAATAAAGGCCACATATGACAAGCCCACAGCTGGCATCATACTCAATGGTGAAAAGCTAAAAGCTTTCCCTCTTAGATCAGTTAAGAAGACAAGGAGGTCCACTTTCACCACTTTTATTCAACAGAGTACTGGAAGTCCTAGTGACAGCAATCTGACAAGAAAAAGAAAAGGCATTCAAATTGGTAAGGAAGAATTAAAATTGTCATATTGCAGATGACATAATATTATATATATATAAAACCCCTAAAGATGCTACCAAAAAACTATTACAATAAATAAATTCAGTGAAGTTGCAAGAAACAAAATCAGTATAGAGAAATCTGCTGATATTTCTATATAGTAATAATGAACTAGCAGAAAGAGAAATTAAGAAACAATCCCATTTAAAACTGCATTAAAAAGAATAAAATACCTAGGAATAAATTTAACAAAGAGGTGAAAGACCTATACTCTGAAAACTGTATGACACTGATGAAAAAAATGTAAGACACAAATAAATGGAAAAATATACCATGCTTGTGGACTAGAAGAATTGTGTTAAAATATCCATACTACCCAAAGCAATCTACAGATTCCATGCAATCCTTATCAAAATACCAATGCCATTTTCCACAGAACTAGAACAAATAGTCCTAAAATGTGTAAGGAAACATGAAGACCCCACCCATACAGCCAGAGCAATCTTGAGAAAGAAGAATAAAGCTGGAGTTATCATGCTCCCTGATTTCAAACTATACTACAAGGCTAAAGTAATCAAATAATATGATATTGGCACAAAAAAGACACATAGATCAATGGAAGAGAATAGAGAGCACAGGAATAAACTTACACTTATTTAGCCAATTAATCTACAACAAATGAGGCAAGAATATATTATGGAGAAAAGACAGTCTTTTCAATAAATGGTGCTGGGAAAACTAGACAACTACATGCCAAAGAATGAAAATGGCCCACTTTCTTACACTATAGACAAAAATAAACTTGAAATAAAGACCTAAGTGTAAGACCCATAACCATAATACTTTTAAAAGAAAACAAAAGCAGTAAACTCTTGGATATTGGCCTTAAAAAAAAAAATAAATGGGGCTACATCAAACTAAAAAGCTTCAGCACAGCAAAGGAAACCATCAACAAAATAAAAAGGCAACCTGCTTAATGGGAGAATACATCTGTAAATGATATATATGAAAAGGGTTAATATCTATAATATATAAAGAATTCATATACATAACGCCACACCAAAAAAGTCCCAAAATAAATCCAGTTAAAAAAATGGGCTGAGGACCTGAATAGATGAATTTCCAAAGATATATAGATGGCCAACAGGTACATGAAAAGATGCTTAGAAAATCTCACCACCAGGGAAATGCAAATCAAAACCTCAATGAAATACCTAACACTAGTCAGAATGCATAGTGTAAAAAGACAAGAAATAAGTGTTTGTGAGGATATGGAGAAAAGGGAATACATGTGCTGTTGGTGGGAATGAAAAATGGTGCAGCCACTATGGAAAACAGTATGGAGGTTCCTCAAAATATTAAAAATAGAAATACCATATGACCCACTAATTCCATTTCTGGGTATTTACCCAAAGAAAACAAAAACACTAACTTAAAAAGATATATGCACCCCTATGTTTCATGCAACATTATTTATAATAGCCAAGATGTAGAAGCAACCTAAGTGACCATCAAGAATGGAGAAAGATGTGGTGTATATATACATATATATGTATATATACACAATGAGATATTAGCCATAGGAAAGAATGAAATCTTGCTATTTGTGATAACATGTATGGACCTAGAGGATATTATGCTAAGTGAAGTAAGTCAGACAAAGACAAATACCCTTTGATTTCACTTATATGTAGAATCTGAAAAAAATAAAACAAGCAAAATAACAGAAATAGACTCATAAATACATAGAACAAATTGGTGGTTGACAGAGGGGTGGGGGTGGGGTGGTAGGCAAAATAAGTGAAGAGGATAAAGAGGTACAAACTCCTAAAGTCATGGAATGAAAAGTACAGCATAAGGAGTATAGTGAATATTGTAACTTTGTAACTACACTTATCATGGTGATAAGCATTTTGTGATGTATATATAATTGTCAAATCACTGTTGTACACCTGAAAGTACACAATATTGTATATTAATATAATGAAATATAAATTACTATACTTCAGTAAGGAAGCTGAAAACTTTTTTGTCTATATGAAGTAAATCCTATTTTAATTAAAAAAAATAGATCACTAGATGGAGTCAGAGGTAAAGGGACTTAAAAGACTATAATGTTCTAATTTACATAGATGGAATATGAGATCAGAATGCTTCAGGGATTAGCAAAGGTCACATGAATAACAAGAGAGAGACACATATCCTTTATTCTCTCAAAGGCCAACCTGTCCCTACATCACTTTTTCCTAAAACTGTTATCCTCTTCCTTCCTTTCCCTGTAACTCCTTCACGCACTCCACTGGCAGGGAAAGCTCTCTCAGATCACAAGTCAGCTGACCAGAGGGTGAAATTAAATGAGTGCAGCACAAGGACACATGATATGGTAGGGTTAGTCGGTACTTTAAACAAGGTATTTACTATAAATATCAGTGTTTTATAAGCAATGATCTAAAAAGATTGAGAAACAAGTAAAACCAGTTTGCCAACTTTTATGAACACTGCTTCTTACATACTCAACCTACTATATACGGAAATATACACAAGGCACGAATTCAAATCCCAGGATACCTAACACAACTTTTTAGAAAAGACTTGTGCTTCTTTAGAAAAGATCTACTTAGAAAAGGCCTACCAGTGCACCACCTTTAACCCTCAGTTACACACTCCTGCATGGCATGACCACATTACATTTTCTAAGCATTGTTTCATTTCTTCTCATGTTAGCCCTTGGGAGTCTTCAACGTGCCTTCTTTGAGCTGCTTGAGATATATTCGATTTTTTAAATACATAACCAAACCGTACAAACTATTTATATCATTTATTCAGTCTGTGTGAAAATAAAAAAGTCTGAATGACTTCTTTTGGGTCATAAACACTATCATTTTATTGCACATGCAGTTTTAAAAATGGACTTTACCTGAAATGTTCAAGATGAACAACTATTTAAGACTGTCTGAGATCCTAATGTAGGTAATTTTGTTCACAGCTAGTATGCAACTATAATCTCTTGTTGTGGTTTAGGTTTAACATACAAATGGAGAGAAGGGTCACGCAATTTTCTGAGTATCACTGCATTTATTCTCACCTAAAGGTGAAGACCCAATTATAAACCCTATTGATTCGACAACTTTTAACAATATGAAAATTGACAGAAGCCCCAAAATAGCAGACTATCTTACCAATAAGGACAAAGTGAACATTTATTTGGTAGCACAACATATAATGGTTCTGAAAAATCATGTTTAATCAAGAATCAAATGTTTAATCAAACGCTTCTAAAAAATTATAGATGTTCCATTCTAGATTGTATGTGTATTTGAGGGTAGACCATAAGCACAAAAGTGGACATTTATTTAGTAGCAGAGCATACATTAGTTCTGAAAAGGCAGGAAATCAGAAATGACACATGCTTCTAATAAGGTATAGACATTCCATTCTAGATTGTGTATTTGAGGGCAGACCTCTTCCATGTAATTACTTTTTTTAAATCTCTACAAATGACTTAGATCCACATCCTGGATATGAACCATTTCAGGTGTCCAGGGCACTACCTCTTAAGTCAGGGATCTCCACCACTTTAATGCTTGTGATTACAAGCAACTGAGCTTTTCTGACTCCCAGCTTTCTCAACTGTGAAATGCAGCAGTAACAGCTATCCAAAAGTTGCTGCAAGGGTTAGAACATATATGACAGTTTCTAGGGAAGTATCTGTCCCATAACAGGTGTTTCACATACAGTATGGTATTTATGAATACTCAGAGATTAATAATGAAAGATGTATTTAAATGAGTGACAAATTCAGAAGACCCAAGAACTGACTGCTAATGAAAAATGAAGAAATGATACTTTCCTTTCAATATAGTCTTATGATTTAAAAAATTGGGTTGAATAAACATCTCAGAGATCTTTAAGCAACTACAAAATAAAATTTGAAACAAGAAGCATTCTGTTCATTTCTTTAGGTTATTTTCTTTTCCCAGCATGTAAAATACTGCTGTATAATCAATGGCATTTTTTAGCTTTCATATAGTTTTAGATTAGAAGATAATGTTTTTAGGATAATGTATGTAAGATTGAGGGTAGAAAGGGCCTCCTTGAGAAAGCTGACAAAATCCAGAAGCCACAAAAGATTACGTAACAGTTTCAAATAAAGTGAAAACATGACAAACTAGGAGGAAATAAGAATAAATTAACAAACCAAAAGATATCATGATAAAAAAGATAAGCATGATTATTTTTAAAAAAAGAAATGAAGGATGGAAGAAGCCAATAAAGATATGAAAAGATGTTAACTTCATCTTTAGACAAGGGAATGCAAATAAAAAAGAGATACTACTTTGTAATGATTGATCAACAAAAATAAAATTGACAATAACCTGGCAAGGGTGTGCAGAAACAGGCCCTTTCTTGCAACGTTAATGAAAGTAAAAACTGGCACAGACTCTTTGGGGATTAATTTGGTAGGATCTGTGTTTTCGGTTGGTGTGTTCCCTGATACCTCATTATACCTTTACAAACTGTCCTACAGAAACAGTCACACCTATGAATCAAAGTATTTGTATTCTGCAGGATTGTCTGTAACAGTAAAACACTGGAGCACTCTATGGGTCTACCAATAGGGCAGTATATATGTTGTGGCACATTTACATATGGAATTTTTTAAAAAGTGATGTATAGATATGGAAAAGCTCTAAAATGTGTTAAGTACAAGATATATACAGTATATGACCTCATGATATTAAAAATCAGTAGGGTTTTATGTGTAGACAAACAGGAGCGTCTGGAAAGATAAACATTGTTAATAGTTTGGAGTGTAACTTCTAGGGTGGCTGTGGTGTGTGAGCACAAAAAGAATAAACAGCACCACACATTTCACTCTACATATTACAGAATGAATGCCCAAACATTACCAAATTATCTGAGAATAAAAGATTTGCCAATACCCAGTTTCTAAATTGTTTCTCATTTATACTGGTATCTTCACTTGAAAGTAACTCAGTATTCTGGTTAATATGGAATCCTTTTGGGCTGACTACACACAGAAGATAATTTTAAGCAAATGATTGTTAAATAGGATTTCAAAACAAAAATTTTGGATAACCTACAGAATAAGGAAACATCATACTGTTAAAATTAAGACAAACGTATATATACCTTTAGGGATTTTTTTTTTAATTAAGGTAGCATTGATATACACTCTTACAAAGGTTTCACATGAGTAGCATTATGGTTTCAACATTCATCCATATTATCAAGTCCTCTCTCCTACCCCATTGCAATCACTGTCCATCAGCGTAATAATATGCTATAGAGTCACTACTTGTCTTCTCTGTGCTGTACCACCTTCCCTGTTACCTACCTATATTGTGAGTGCTAATTATAATGCCTCTTAATTCCCTTCTCCCTCCCTCCCCACCCACTCTCCCCAGCCCCTTCCCTTTGGTAACAACCCTAGTCACTTTTAGAGATCTTTATACTTTTTCAAAGAAACCTTGCAAAAATCTTTTTCCCTGGGAAATTTGAGCTTTTATAAAATAAATACACAAGGAGAACAAGTAGCAAAGCAACTTATTAAACTACTTTTAAAAAATAGAGACCAAACCTTGGTCTTAACTATTTTTAGGCAGTAGGACAATTACTTAACATAGTTGAACAGTCTTTAAGGATCACTCTGACCCTTAAAGCCAGGTTTAATTGCATCTGCTTAGTCCCCAAACAGACAGTTAAGTAGCTGAACAGGTTCTACTGCTAAGATTCCGATTCATGAAACAGTTTTATTTAGCCTCAAAGGAATAATGTATATTGAATTATAAAAATACCCTTAGGACTGGTGGTTCTCCATAAAATTACAGGAAGTTAAGGCTAATATAACAAAATAATCCTTATTTACATACATATAAAAATCGTAAATGTGGAACTGCTATGGGTTTCATAATGTACTGGTAGCTTTATGAAGAATTAAAAGTAAAAAGAAATCATTTTAATCCAGAATTTGATACTCACATATTTCAACTTTTAAAAACACCTCATTAAGTCATTAACAATTAAAAGAGATTTTATAGTTGTTTATTATAATTTTGCATAATACTTCACACTGAATAACACTTTGTGGTCTTTATAAAAAAGTAGAATCATTTAAAAAAAACTGAAATAAGAACTAAAAGGTAAACTCTTGAATATCACAGATTTCCCATTTTAACTGACACTTGTCACTTACTGAAGTGTACACAGGAGACATTTGTGTGGAACCAAACAATTCTACCAATGTGCATCAATGAGATGAGATACATATAATGAAACAGAGAAAAGTTAGATAATTATGTTAAATGCTTAGCAAATAATAATTATGAGATATCAAATCTCTAAACTTGACAGAAAACAGTTTGAGTTTAATTTCAGAACATACTCAAATATTACTGAAGAAGTCCAACTTTATATCATGCTATAAATCAGTTACATAACAAATGGTAAACAAGGGGAAGAAATGAAGACATTTTAAAACATTTATCCAGATTCTGTAACATTTAAAACTGATAAGCAAATGTTCATCAGAAAAAAGTTTTTTTTACATTTTCAAAAATGTACAGTTTTTAAAGAAATCAAGGCATATATTTTCCTGTAAGGGTGGGGAACAGTTCAGCATAACTTAGAATGTTTCACTGTATTAATTAAAATGAGAGACTCAAATGTTCACTTAACTACAACTTGACTTTATTGTAGAACATTTTCAAAGTGACAAAGTTAAGGCAAAGCTAATAGCTCACATGATCAAAGACCCTATTATATAATCAGAAAGTATGTAATATAAAAATATAAACACATGGCCTTAAACACAAGAAAAAAGAGCAATGAATTAAACAAAACTAGAATTAGGAATTTAACCTATCAGCCACTTGGTGGCCTAAACTACTTGATATGCTAAGTATTTTTTTCATATGTGAGAATATGAAAGAAAAACTATTTCATTCACCCAGGTTCAAAATAAACTGACTGGGACCCCCAAATATGCTTAATTTGAAAAATAATTTCATAAAACTACCTTTTGATTATGGTCCATATAATTATTATGTGTCTATAAGGCACTGCAGTATTTTTCTTTAAGTATTATATAGTATACAACTTAAGAATATGGCAAGTTTGAAATGAACATGTGGAGCTCACTGAAATATGTTTTGCATCCAAGTACATAATAGAACAGTTTCCAGTTAATAGCAAAGAAAATAATGAAAAATCACATTAGTTTATTAAATAAAACATAATTATAAAAGCAGCACTCCATGCCTTTATTTCACATTTCTATTTAACTGAAGCATCAAATGTGAATTCTAACACTGGATTTAATTATACACTAGAGTTTACAGACACTTGCCAACCAGCTAGACTAATGTGTACTTCTTAATTTTTGTGGTTGCTTTTGCTTTTTACTTAAACAGAATGTAGATGTGTCACCAAAAAATGAAAAGTTCATTTCATGGAATTGAAAAGGCCACAGAAAATTATTTAGAGTATTTTCTATAAAAGCATGAAATATGAAAGTATCATTTAAGCCAAAAAATGTATACCAAAACTAATGATCAGGTGTTAGTTTATTTTTAAATCATTTAGAAATGTATAGCACAACTATTCTGTGGGAAAAAATGGATAACAAACATGTTTTTAAAATAATAATATGATAGCTAATATTTATTAAGAGCTTAGTATGTACCAGAAATTATTTTAAAACTTTACTGGTATTAACTCATAATACATGAGCTCATTTAATCTCATAACGATCTTCTTATTACAGTTTAATCCCAATTTAGTAGACTGAAGAAACTGAGGCACAAGAAGATTATAACTTCCCCAAAGTAACACAGCTACTTGGCAGCTACATGGCAAAACACAGCTTTGTGGCAGAACCAGGATAAGTTCCACATGTGTGCTTTAGAACTCCTTACCATTACACTATGGTGTTATTAAAGATTCAAACAATTTCTATTAAACAAGATAGTCTGTATCGAAAGTTGGTATCTTTATTGCTAAAATAAAAACAAGTTATGTCTAATTAATCATTACATATGTCTAATTATTTATTGAACACCTAAAATATGCTATGTACTGTTATTAGGCATTGTAGCTAGCATTAATAATAGATAGCACCTTAGCAATTATTGAGTACTTAGTGTGACAGGCACTGTGCTAATGAACCACTTTATATTCATCAACTAGGTCATCCTTACAACAATCCTGTGAAGTGGATACCCTACTTATTTTGCAGATGAGAAAAGCACCCAGGTGTGAAATAGAGCTTTTCCCTTCTCCGAATCACACACAAACTCACTGGTAGAGCCCAGATGGCTACAAATGTTTGACCTCAAGGCCATGTTTGTTTACGCACACAACTGCAATGCCTACAAGTCTGACCCCAATTACCAAATAAGGACACTTTTTGGTCCCAATACCCAGAGTCTTATCTCATGTTACAGATATAATAACAGATATGGCATGTTACAGATATGAAAAGATGTGACAGTAATTTTAAATATATAATAATTACATTAAAAAACCAAGCCTCTGTCCACTATTCCTGCCAAATCCTATACCAGCATTAATGGTTGATATTCCAAGTCAGCTGAAGTAAACATCCACCTCCCAGCCAGTCCATGTATCACAGCTGAGTGTAGGATGTTTACATGAACTGCAGCTTGGTTCAAAGCAGGACTTACAGAACCCTTTATTGTGTTTATACCACTCTTTTGCCTAACATTCACATTTATATAAGGTACATATAATGACTTACTTTTGTTTTTAAAGCTGATTAACTGTGTAGAATCTGTTGAAAACAGAATAGGTACAGTGATCCATACAAAGGCAAGAGTCTACTTGAAAAGCATTTTGAGACAAAGTTTAGAATCCAAGGGAGGGAGAAGTGACAGTCTTTTCACTGAAATAATTTATGGCAATATATGCAGACATCCTGCAAATGTTCCAGATCTAAATGTGGCTGATTTTACAGTCTCTCCTCTTCCTATATCCTTCTCTTCAAAACCAGTTGAACTTGCATTTGCAGGAACCCATCTGATGGCCAGGTGATACATCAATCACCCCATCCTCCTCATTAAGATCCCTGTTCTGAGTAAAACACAGAATTAATGAAATAGCTCTGAGGAGCTCAAAGCTTAGCTACGACCTTTCTTTTCCTCATTCCTCTCCCCCCTTCCCCCACCTCTTTCCATCGACCCCATTTGTAATTCAGATAATTTCACCTCAGAAGCATCTTTCTCACTCTGATCTCTTTCCACCTTCTACTGTCCCAAGTGGTGGTAAACTGCCTCACAAAAATCCTCCCCTCTGCATTACTCTGTTTTAAGAAATAGTACCACAGATGCCTCTACTAAGCATTAAGAGCGGCCCTATCAGTACACTTGTATTGAAGAGGAGGAAGTCCTCATATGTGGAAGAAAAATTAAATAGGGACCACTGCCAGCAAACTCTAAAAATCTTTGGAATTTCACAGGCATCCCAACGACCTTCAGGAACCTCCTAAGTCTCTCCCTGGCCCCTTGTCCCCTATGGGCTGCTTTTCCTGAAGCATCAGGTCTTAAGATTCAACAACACACACACATACTTTTCTTTCTCCCTGTTTTTTTGTTACAACTCCTACCACAACAATATTTTTCCCTTTTTTTTCTTTGCAAATATATTCAAATTGGTTTTTTGGGGCTAGATAATTAATATACTTCCTCTGGGAGAAAAAAGGGTCTAAGGTTTCCAACAAATCTATTTGAAATCAAACTTCTGGATTGCTACATGTTTTACACTGGGGATTTTATGTCTCTTTCTTCAGTCACTAGTAGGGCATAACACTGAGCAGAGACGAGCATGTAAGATGAGCCCCGTGGTTCTGAAAGCATGGACCCAGAACACCAGCATCTGCAGCACTTGGCAACTTAGGGAGAAAGCGCACGTTCGCACGCAAACCCCAGACCTACTGCAGCAGAAGCTCTGGGAGAGGCCCGTAATCTGTGTTTTAATTAACAAGCCCTCCAAGTAACTCTGATACATATGAATACTTGAAAACCAGTGGACTAATTATTCCACCAAATATGCTGGAAAGCCAAAGAAAAGGTTGCAGTGAATGTCAAATTAGTAGGATAGCAAATTCTTATGCCTCAGATAAGAAAAAGGCAACATGCTAAACATGTATCATATGCCCACCCCTAATTAGCCAGGCTAGGGGAAGTGTGGCAGAAAATTATCTGCACAGTGTAATTTTTAGAAGTTATTAAGTCCAGACTGATACTCAAACATAAAAAATCTTTTTGCCTAAATACAGTCAGTCAATGGAGGCACATTCATTTAATGAATGACGTTTTAACCAGAGGACTGAAAGGGAGACCAACTCATAAGGTACTGCATGCAATGAGGAGGGCACACTGGCAGTTAAAGTTCCCATCCACTTCACTCCAAGCCTCTGACTACGTAGAAGGGACTCAGGTATTGAGACCCATGAGAACCTGTACAACAATGTAATTTTAACCAGTATTTGTTCACAAGCTTATGTAATTTTAAGTGAACTTGAAGAAAATTTTGTAGTTACTTAAAAAAATAACCCCTAAGTAATCTCAAAGTCTATACTGAGGAAAAAAACATGTCATTATCAGAATGGTATTCAGTAACTACAAGTGTTTTGCTTTTAATATTAATTAGATCAAAATAAATCTTAATAAAAAATGTCTGAGGTTTCTAAGACCTGTCAATAAAGACCACACACTTCTCCCTCAATACCAAGTTAAAGGCTCAGGAAATAAGTTGTTACAGGTCTACTGGTAAGTGTTGATCTAACATTTTAAGGCATTCGTTCAAAATAATTGCTAAATTAGCAGGCCAATGGGAAGTTTGTGGTTCTTTAAAACTAAACATAAAGAAGTCATCTGCAAATGACTAAAAGGTTTTACTTAAGTGCACTGAAGCATGGGCATCAGAGTTAAAATTGACATGGTCTCCGATCCTGTTCATAAGGGCAGAATGATACAGAACAAACGTCATGTAACACAGATTGTGCATTAACCGTGGAGCACTCAGGGGTAATGGACTAGCTGGGCAGAGTACAACAGCTCTACCCCTTTTTTAGGTCAGACTTGGGCAATCGCTTTGGAAAAAACCTTTCAAATTCAGCTGTGCAGATTATTAAGCTGGGCAGTTTCTATGCATCCTACTGAATTTTCAAGACATACAACAAACTTTCTCATAGAAAATAAAAAATGTCACCTGGTTTAACAAAATAATCCTGTTACCAGAGAACTCTTTCTGCCTTTGCCATGCAACACTTCTTGGGTTCTCAAAAATGGCTCTATCTCTTCAAGGTTATCTGGAATCAAAGGTTCCAGTGTGCTAAAACAAAGTCACAGGATCTGCCATAAATCTGCTTTATTAAGATTTCATTAGGAAGGGATGCTTGATGCTCATCGTTAAGCTTGAAAATTATACTTACAAGTTGCCAAGCTACCTGTGTCTGAAGCAATTAACTACACTCTCTCTCTCTCCATTCCTGGCCAAATAACATGTGAACTACTCTAACAAAGCACTTAAAAATAAATGCTGTAGCATAGGTACATTATGACCTGTATTGTCATGAGAGTCCTACACATACCAAGGTGCTTTACTTGATGTTTATGGCAGGAAAACTCAGCATTACAGATATAATGTTCCTGTGAAAGCTTGTAATCTAATCAAGGAAGATATGCATATAAACATTATCTTAACAAGAGCTTTGCATTTAGTTTAATTATGCATGGAACCTAATACAGCATGTTTAACAGTTTAATAATAACAAATGATAAAAATGCCAATGCTTTATTTAAGAGAAAATTTCAATAAAATACAAATGTTCCCCAGTATCTATAAGACAAATAGAAGTAAGAAAACAAAATTTTAAAACTCAGGAAAAAAGCTGTTATAAAGTTATACATTATCAGTTAGTTCACACTGAATGTCATCTATAAACTCCGTATTATTTAGCTCTGTGGTGAAACATCAGAGCAGATGTATTCACAAGGAATCCATACTTTAATGACAAGGAAAAAGGCAAGCAATAACCTGAAAATACTTAGGGAAGTACTTAATATTAACTAAGATAAATATAGCTAATAATAATAATGGTTAATGTTGCAAATAGTTTCAGTGGTCTGAAGTTGTACAATTAGTTCTAGAGAGCAGAGTTCTGATTAGGAGCTATGACATCATTCAGAGTAAGGACAACAGGAAGTTGGGGGGAGGGTGCTGGGAGAAGAGAGACAAAGTTATACACACATCTCTTCAGAGAAAACTGAAACCCCTAGGTTGTATACTGCTGGTGGTGGCGGTGGCAGTGCTGGTAAATTTATTCTCCATAACTTCTAAAGAATTTCTTAAGGAATTAATCAGTCTCCTGAACTGTTGGGAAGTTAAACTCCAGCCTACTTGGAAAGGCAATAAAGAATGAAAGTTCACTGACAGGGCAAATACAAAAATAAGAAGCCATAGTGGGAAAAGAAATTCTCTAAAGCCCAGCAGAAGCATGTTAAGTCTGGGAAGCTCAGATGGTATCTGCTGCAGGATATCCTGTTAGAACACAGGACAGCATCCTACTCTAAGCTCTATCATAACAGATGCACTCTCACAGACAGCAGTAAATCAAGGAATCGAAAGCTCTGTTTTGCCACACATCTTATAGCTGCCCCAATTCCACTTCTTGAAAATAATTATTCCAAAATGATGACTGTGAATAGCCGGTAGCAGCAAACATCTGACTGAAAGCTTAGCTATGTCTTACAGCTTCCAGTCGGGGATGTTTACAACAACAGACTTTCTGAACAACAAATTATCACAAGGCACAGATACAAACGTTGCCAGTCACCATCTTTATATAGTGATTTATAGGTTCTTTAGTGCTGAATGATATCTGTGACATCTTGGACAAAAATGATAAAATTAATGCTATTAATTATAATTAGCAGGAGAAAAAGTAGTTCATTAACTGCAATTTTTCTTAAATTAAAAAGAATATATGCATTATAAATTGATCCTGGAAAAAAGTTATCCTACATGAAGATACATTTTTCTATTGAATACATGCAAAAATGAGTTTTTCTATCCCTATACCTAGAGTTTCAAAATTAGTAACACACCAGAATGACAACCCTAGTGATTAGAGTGACCATATGTGTGCCTAAAACAATCCCAATTTATGCCTGTTGTCCTGATATTATTAAAAGTGACTCCCTTCATTTAAAAAAGTGTCCTGATTTACATTCCTAATACAGGGTGTTTTACTGCCAGTGAATCTATACTGAGTAAGAGTCTAATGTTTTCTTCCCCAACCTCCAGCTGCTTTAGGTTAAGGATGAACAGTCCAAAGATATAAACAGAGTAGATAATAAGAGAACAAAGCTACGACCTTGGCTTTGTTTATAAAGCAATACACTGAAATCATTTTGTTTCCCATACCACTTGCCTGAAAGAGAAAAGGAAGACTGGGCAAAAATACAGTAAATCTGTACTCTATCATAACCAAGATTTGCTTTAATCTAAAAATTAGATTAGTGTTTCTCCAAAAAAAATTATTTTCAAGAAATGAACATACATCATATATAAGCATGCATCTGTATACATGGACCCTATAGGACAACTACTGAAAACACCAATATACATAATTTTGAAAGGTTATTAATTTTCTAATATCAATTTTCTTTGACAAATGGTCAAGTAAGGGATTTCAGTCATTGATATTTACCCTGTGATATTTACAGGTTGCTTTCTGAAATGCTTTTTGTTTAAATGTTGTAAATAACTCTTATCCATTATAGAAATAATGAGTAAAGTGCATGTGGTCTCTATGGATACAAGTTGACCTTCACTGTTTCTGAAGACAAAAAGTTAAAATAAAAATCCAGTGGCTATTTACAACAAAGACTATTCCAGCTGTTCTACAATTGAAAATTTCCAGATTTCAATTAGGAAAAAAATAGTTATTTCATGCCTACGTAGACACATGATACTTGACTAATTAGGATGCTGCACATTAAGTTGCAATGAACCAGTTATTACTAACTTTCTCCTTCAAACAATTTCCCTCTCTGCTCTGTTTGTTTTTTTTAAGGGCGACCAAAGACAGACATTTTTATCAGAGCTACTATATTTAACTCACATAATATACAGAATTTTTTCTTCAGGGTTATTAGGAAATTTTGCCACATGCCATACATTTGCATATGATATATTCTTTAAGACAGTTGAAAATTACATGTACAAAAGTTCAGTAAGTATGTTATAGGAAAATCAATTATAAAATACCTTCTATAATTACAAAATATCTTCTAGATACACTAATATATAATCGTTTCATAAATAGCCTTTACTTGTGTTCTTTCACTCATCTCCAAATGCATAGTAAGCAGGTCAAATCTAATGAGGGTATAGCCAAGGCTAAATAAAAATGTACCATTTCTGGCCTGCTTAATCATTTCCACCTTTGTCACAAATGATTACATATTTGAGGGTTACCCTTCTAACTATCAGTGTTAGCACTTTACTTTTCCACTTACTAATTTTTATAAAAATGAGCATAATACATTACCTGAATACAAACAATCTGCTGTCCAGACAGAAATGGTATTACTGAACTGTTGGTTGGAATAGTGCTACTGTGCAGAAACTGGAAACAGCTGTCAAACCAACCTGTCAAAGGCAGTCAGGAGTGTCTGCAGATAATGTATGCCATACCACATTTTGTCACAGATTCTGTCATACCACAGATTTCTCAAGTACAATGTTGAAAACAAGAGAGATACCTAAAGATATTTCTTTCAGTGTGACAACCCATAGTGAAGAACTTATCCCCCAAAATATTATTATAAGGAAGTTTTGGTTTTAGGAATTTAACCAGTATTCATAAGAAAACAGTTAATAAGAAATACTATTTTGTAACTTAGTAAGATAAACATGCTGGGAAAAAAAACCCAAATCAAGTAAAATTCTCAACTGGCCTAGATTTTGCTTACTCCAAAAAAAAAGAAACAAACAAAAGCTATTTATTTGTTGAGACTGAGTGGTACCTAGGGAATCTTTCAGAAATGGCATGCCATAATGTTGACCCTGACCTATGAAAGTAGACAGGGTAGCAGGGACAGTAGGTACAAAAAGTAGGGTGATTATTTCAAGTCCTAAGGAAGATGGTGACAGGGAGAAAAACTTGGCAGAAGGCATGAATTCACAAACCAGTGGAAAACTGGTAACAGAGCAGAAAATGCCTGCATTGAGAGAGAGGGGAAAAAAACCCAGGTACTCCAAAAGATACTCTGTTTTTGTTTTCAACCCATTCAATAATACTTATCATTCTTTATATACTCCATTTAAAAAGAGCATAGCAAAGACAAAAAAAAAGGAAAAATGATATCTACGTCAATAAACTCAATTCATTTGAAAAACTTATAAAGTAGCAAGGTGTTTAGATAGAAGATGAAAAGAACGTACTTCCTGTATGTATTTTAGGGCGTTTTTACCATTCACTTATTATTACTGCCATTTGTAACCAAGGCTTCAAAGTGTTTTCACAGTTTCTCAACTTAGCTTTATAACTAGTTTTATGATTAGTAGTAGAGCAGGTATTAATTTTACTTTAGAGATGGGGAAGAAGGTACAAATTGGAGAAGTGATTTGATAAGCTACCCATTAAGGATGATGATCCACAATCCAGAACTACCCACCTGAAGACTACCTCTGAGGACAAGCCTGGCAAACCGAAGTTCTGAGAGGCTGTGACGAGTCACAGGGGAAAATCATGACATCACCATCATCATAAGGCAGCCCCGCCCACTTTCCTGGATTCTGAAAATGCCTAAGACCAGCCAAGGAGATGATGAAGATGGAAGCGCCGGAATGTGCTTCCAGGTGCAGAGCGCACTACAGTCATCATCACGGCCTCTGTGTTTGCACAGCATGCTCACACCTTTTAGCTGGGTTTTCATAGTGATAACTCAGTGTATGCAAGGTGGGTACTATTATCCCTGTCATACCTGGCTTACATCAGTTCTAAATTAATAAAATAGGTTCTCTGCAAGTGACTATCCATTTCAGATACTCTGGCTTTATGAGATTCAAACTATCAAATGAAAGTTTGTCTAGAAACTTACTATAACTCAAAATATATACTACAATGAGTTTTCAATTAAACTTTTTAAAGATGTTTCCCTACTTCTGTCACCTTTAACAGGATCAGATGTTTTCTGTGCTGCATGATCACAGCTCAGACGCACACACACCCGGATTAGGCCTGGAAGGGAGAGAAACAGTTCCCTTTCTCCACAAATCTGAATAAGACATCATATACTCACACAGTACATGGTTTGATCAAAGCCAGTGTTTCTCATAGTGTGATCCCAAACCAAAAGCATCAGGACCACCTAAAAAACTGTTTGAAAAGGAATTCTGGAGGGTAGCTCCACATCAGGTGATCTGCGCACGTTAAATTCTTAAAACCACTGATCTAGGCTTTTCCCGTAGTTTCAGTAACATGCCTAAAGCCTACCCAACAGCACAGCTCTGCTGTAAGGGTTTGTCTGGGACTGAAAGGATCCCTAGACAAGGGGTTTCAGTTTTAAAACTGGGACAGCTCTGGGCAAACAAGGAGTAACTGGTCACCCTAAATGCCATTACAGATCAAAGCTGAAAAAACTATTCACTTAAAATGAAGTGGTATTATAGACTAAATGCACTTGGCATTCTGAGGGAGGAGAAGCTTACATTAAAACCTCAGGAAGCATTAATTGGGCAATTTAGTTTATTATTTCAGTATAACTATACATTTTCTCCATTACTATTCTAAGCAAAGAAAGTGTACCTTTCTATAATACATTTACATAAGCACTGATTTATTACATACTTAATCTAAAAAAAGTCTGCACAGACAGGAATGCTTCAAACTTGGAGGGGAGGTTTTGGGCAAAATGATCAAATACTTCTTACTTCACTATAGGGCAATCAGAAATTTTCTTTTTTACAAAATTCTCTGACCATAATCTAAGCTGATACTAAATCAAATGGTAGCTAGCATCTTTTCAGATTCTTAAAACACTGACTTCTGCAAATCCTAGGTTGGAAACGTAGTAAAACTAGTCACCAAGGACACACACAGCTGACTGTTAAGAACACTTAATTTGAGCAGGTCTGTGGCCCCAGAGCACTCAGTAACTGAAAGGCACAGAGTCTCTTCAGCCAACAGGTTCCAAACTCAGCTTTACAGACAAGTAAATACCATGAAGTGCACCCAAAATAAAACTGGCAACTAGTATAGATCTGGAGTGCTTTTCATGATCATAAATACTATAAGCCAAACTACAACATAATGCTGGAGGCTAGCACCATATAAATGTATCACAGTAATGCAGCCCACATTTTAATACATATACTCAATTTTCAAAATCTACATCTAGAGGAAAATTGCCAACTTCAGGCTCAATATATAAGCAATAGGAGACCTCAGCAAATAAGGATTGAAGAAACATTAACTACGAACCTCAGTGACACAGAATACACACACACACACAGTGTGTATATACATTGAGATATATACATGTAAAAAAAAACTCATGTCACATTTCTTAGTACTCACCTAATTTCAGAGCTGTTTTAGTCTTCAGATTAAAACATTTGTATCTATTTAGTTTTTTTATTTTGGTATCATTAATCTACAATTACATGAGGAACATTATGTTTACTGGACTTCCCCCATCACCAAGTCCCCCCCACATACCCCATCACAGTCACTGTCCATCAGCGTAGTAAGATGCTATAGAATCACTACTTGTCTTCTCTATGTTGTACAGCCCTCCCCGTGCGTCCCCCCACATTATACATGCTAATCATAATGCCCCCTTTCTTTCCCCCTCCCCCACCCCCCTTGTCCCTCTCTTCCCACCCATCCTCCCCACTCCCTTTCCCTTTGGTAACTGTTAGTCCATACTTGGGTTCTATGTGTCTGCTGCTGTTTTGTTCCTCCAGTTTTTCCTTTGTTCTTTTACTCCACAGATGAGTGAAATCATTTGGTACTTGTCTTTCTCCGCCGGGCTTATTTCACTGAGCATAATACCCTCTAGCTCCATCCATGTTGTTGCAAATGGTAGGATTTGCTTTCTTCTTATGGCTGAATAATATTCCATTGTGTATATGTACCACATCTTCTTTATCCATTCGTCTACTGATGGACACTGAGGTTGCTTCCATTTCTTGGCTATTGTAAATAGTGCTGCAATAAACATAGGGGTGCATATGGTCTTTTTCAAACTGGGCTGCTGCATTCTTAGGGTAAATTTCTAGGAGTGGCATTCCTGGGTCAAATGGTACTTCTATTTTGAGCTTTTTGAGGAACCTCCGTGCTGCTTTCCACAATGGTTGAACTAATTTACATTCCCACCAGCAGTGTAGGAGGGTTCCCCTTTCTCCACAACCTCGCCAGCATTTATTGTTGTTTGTCTTTTGGATGGTGGCCATCCTTACTGGTGTGAGGTGATATCTCATTGTGGTTTTAATTTGCATTTCTCTGATGACAAGCGATGTGGAGCATCTTCTCATGTGTCTGTTGGCCATCTGAATTTCTTCTTTGGAGAAGTGTCTGTTCAGATCCTGTGCCCATTTTTTAATTGGATTATTTGCTTTTTGTCTGAGGTGGGTGAACTCTTTATATATTTTGGATGTCAACCCTTTATCGGATCTGTCGTTTATGAATATATTCTCCCATACTGTAGGATGCCTTTTTGTTCTATTGTATCTGTTTAGTTTTAAATACTGCTTTCAAGTTTTTTAGTAAGAAATCTACTTAATGCTATAGTTAAGAAAAAGAATCCTTTTCTAAGAAGTATAAACAACTCTCCTATTAAATTATCTTTCATAAAGTCTATTTACATTGTTTCCTTGAAAAGATCACATCTGTCCATCAAATCCTTGTACTTCTACTAATGCACTAGCTATGTGACCTTGAGTACGTCACTTACCTACTCAAAATCAATTTCCCAGTTTGTAAAAGAAGAAAACACTGTAACATGGAATTAAAAATAACTGAGTGGTTGTGAAGATTAAATAAAATTATGTGAGTATAAAACATATTTGAAACAATAGGCCCTTATACATATTAACAGTGTTTACAAGTTTGTACCCATATTCTCTGGAAAACTTCCATCCTAAAGCAAGAACCTGCATCTGGAAGACCTGACAACCAAGAGGGTCATTGCCTATGTGAATACAGGAGTTCTACAGCATTCTATCTGACACAGCATTAATTAACCTGGGCAAAAAAAAAAAATCAACACTGGCTTCATTTGCACCAAACAGGCTAACTGGGCCCACCCACAAGTGACTATGTAATGACAATACTATTAGAAACACTACTCTTTGTTTTTACTTTACTTTTTCATTTAAGAAAATCTTTAAGCTCTAAAGCTATAAAAGACAGAATTGATTTTAATTATATTTTTATATAATTTTATAACATTTTATAACAAAAGCCAGAGTTGTTCCTCCAATGAATTTTAAGTATGTTGGGACTAGAACGCTAACTTAAAAAGCATTTTAAGAATAAACTACTGTACAAATTAAGTTATACTCACACTTATACTTAATTTGCTTAATGAAAAAAATATTTTTTTAGTCAGTCAAATGGTTATAGCAGTTAAAATTATATTTAATGATCCAAAAGTTCTTCTCTTTAATTGGCCAAGTACTATAAAAAAATTCTTGGGATATATGAATAGATTTCAAAGTGACATGAACATTTTATATCAAGTTCATATCTGTGCATTTGCAAATTATTTTTAATTTGAACATACAGTGTTAGACTGGTCAGCTTATAGCTAACTTGAATGCCACCGACTGGGAATATCAGTCACAAATGAACCAAATGTACCTAGCATAAGTACAGACAGATCTGAGGTATCTACCTAGAGTTGGGAATCCCTGACTGGCCTCTACTGTTTCCTACCCTGACATCTGAGGTCAGCACCTTTGGCTGTGCCGCTTTTCAGGCACCTGGAACACAAATTCTCCACTAGCTCCAGGGTGCCTCATCCCTGGTAGGTGGCGGCACACTCTGAAGAGGGCTGCTCATGTAGGCATATGCAGACCTGTACTCAGCACATCACCTACCATTATGCAGAGACCTGAGACTCCAATATCTCTCAGACCTGGAGGAGCTGGGTTCCACTTGACCACCTCAAAGGTGGAAGGCACCCACTGGTGTTTCTCAAAATCCTGTAACCTATTGGAGACACACCTTTTGGGAAACCCTGGCCTCGAGTGTTTATGGAATGAACAGCTGTTTCACTGATCCAGGTGTGGAGAGAGTGGTGCGTAACACTGGACAGATACCTAGGCTCTTGGAGCTTACAGTCTAAAGGAGGCTGCAAGGTTGGACGGAAGTGGTGAAAGAGATTTAGAAAGGCAGTGAAGATTTTTAAGACACAAAGGAAGATTAGATCCCTGTTTAACTGAGATCAAACTGGCGGTGAGCTAGATGACAGTGTGAAACAGGTGGAGGAGAAGGACAAGCAACTGGCTATAAGGCTGCTGCAGCAGTCTGGGTCATGGGGCCTGCTTTGTGATGATAGGGGTGGTTTAAAAAAAAAGTATACGTATGAGATTTACTTAAAGTTAAAATCTTCATAGCTTCTCATAGCCTTTATAGCAGGTGTTAACAGTTTATTGACAAATCCTGAATGTTTCAGCTTTTATTTTTTAATTTTTGGCTAAATCTCTGGTATTTATTTGTTGTCATAGAATGTTCTTTTTTCTTAAAAGCAAAGAGAAGGATAGAAATTTAGGAAAAGATCCTAGTTACCAAGAGTCTAGTTCATTTGAGTCTGATTCTAGTTTTATAAAGGTTAGCACCTGAGTTGTTGGCTTATCTTCTGGAAAAGGGTGCTTTAGATAGTAAAGAAAAAGTAATAAAAATACAGAGGCAAAAAAACAGCTGTGAGCTAATTAATGGAAGGAAGAAGTACATGGGAACAGGACAATTTAAAATTTAAATCAAAGCCAGTGAGATATTTCAGAAGAAAAAGTATGAGGATGGAATTATTAATTTCCTCAACATTTCAAAAGAAAGAAAGAGTGATAAATAGCTGGATGTAGAAGGAATAGACAGCAGTAGAATTGAGATCATCCTAATTACATTCTAATCCACCCCACAGACCTGAACCATAAACGCGAAGAGCAGGAAGCAGAGTTTCTGATGGAGGAAACAGGACAGGGACTCACAGAAGGAAATTTGGGGCAACAAAAGTGTGTGAAAAGCACTTAAGTTCAAGGTGTCAATCAAGATGCCACTGGGAAAATTTGCATAATTTCTAATAAGAAAAATAATAAAAAATTCAACAATGAAAATACCGTCATTCTCAGTTTAGAAACAAGTATTTCCATACTGCTAGAAGGACAGGGGAAACAATTCAGCAAGCACTGGCATGCACACAGCTCTTCAGTCTTTTGAAATGACTAGTATGCACAGTATCCATAGTCTCTGTCTCTCAGTGTGACAAAGTCATCACATGCATCCCTAATATCATAATTCTACTAATGTTTACAACTCCAACCACAGAGCAGTCACTCTTAAGTATTTGTTTGGAATCATCTGCTAGTCTACGCTTATGAGGGAAGAGCTGGACAATAATTAAGAACCTGAGCTTTATAGACAGAACTAGGCTACCATTTAACATTGGGACTTTGGAAAAAGTGACTTTACTTTTCTGTGGCTACTCTCCTATCTGAAAAAATGAGGATTTAAAATAACAATCTTGTCGGGTTATTGTGAGGGCTGACTAAGTTACTGTAAGGTTCAGCAAATGCTGAGCTCAGTGGATGGCACATAGCTAGCAGGCAATTAATGGAAGGAGGACACAAGGGAAAGATATTCTTCACCTCTTTTTGGCAAGTTTGTTCACAGTTTTTCCTTCTTCAATTCTTTATGTTTCATTTTTGTAAATCCTGCTTATCCTTCAAGGCCCAGTTCAAATGCCAAATTTTCTATGAAAACCTCATCAATAAAGCCAGTCACTTAAGATGTATTATAGATGTGCAACACTAATAAGAATTGTTAAGTTACCTAGTGCTGACTGTGTTTGAGGTGGTGTTCCAAGTGCATCCCATATATTAACTCATTTAATCCCCCTAACGGCCTTGTCAGGTAGCTATAGTATCCTTTTTCTGCAAATAGGGAATATGAGACAGAAGGGAGTCTGCCCAGGACCACCCAACCCCTGGTGGACTGGGCTGCTTTGACCCCCACAGCTGGCTCCAGAGTTTGCTCCCACCTGTGCTACACGCCTCCACTGTCAACTGAGAGGGATAAGTAATTACTGCAGAGACCTTCAGAGAACTGACAGTTTTATATTTAGTAGAGCTGGAGATGTTCTCTATACAAGCTAAAATCATTCATGGTGGATAACTTATTCATCTTCCATACAAAATACTTCTGTAGTTCAGTTCCTCAATCTGCACAAAATAAAGGGGGGGAACAGTTATTCGCACACTATTTGGTTTTATCATTTTCTAGGTGGCTAACTCAAATCCAATTTTCTCAGTTCACACTTCTAACACTCTAGCTCTCTTCCTTGTAAGGCCCAGGAGAGAAATAATGGAGATGGATACTTATATCTCCATATGACCCAAGAGATGAGGAGGCCAGATCACCTGTTTGACTGTCATCTAATACTCTGTGCAATTATAATATAATATAGCCATCAGGAAATGATCAATATTTATGACAATCTATGCCATATTTGTGGGGTTTGATTTTATACACACATACACAATGTCAAAGATACTCTTTATAAATGAAAACTATTGATACTGTTCTTCAAACTAAGGCAGGCTCAGGTGTATGGAATTGAATCTTACAAAAAAAAAAAACACCCCACCCTGCCCTCTCTCCACTGAAAATGAACATTTTTTGTGTGGGAGACAAAAAGTTACTATCTTCCCTCTTTAATCAAACTTTTTAACAAAGAATCAAAAGCAAAAATAAAACATACCTGACCAGGGTATAAAGTTTGGGTTATACAGAAAATTATAAGCTCTTGAAAGAGAAAGGCTTAAAAGGAAATTCGTGTTTCTTCTTAATTACAGCAGTGCTACTATCTACCTGTGGTCTGAATTCATTTTTGGTGCCTTATTTTAAGATTCAGACAAGACACATTATAACACAAAACAATGAACTTCATGTGCTAGCTTCTTAGGAATGGCCACACCCCCAAAATAAAATATAGTAAAAAGGCAAATGAGCCAAAATAAAAAGAAGTCTTTCTTGGTTTCCTTTAAGAGTTTTTCAAAAATCAGGAATTAATAAAATCTGCATCACCTGAGAGGAGGAATACATCAACTATTCTTAAATTAGCCTCTACATGGGTTTCTATTTAAAATAAGACATCCTGCCATCATGGTGGCTATCAGTGACCATCAGTGACCGTGGGTACATACTGAGGCCTCAGGGCTCTCAAGTGAGGGATAGAGAGCAAGGTTGTCAAGACAAGTCTTACTGGTCAGACAGGGCCTGAAGTTTGGCCTTCAAATTGGCTTATGTTTAGTCCAGGGCTATGGCTGGGAGGCAAAAAAGCATAGGAAAGGCCACATAGCTGAGGCAATATAATGCATATTACACAAGGAGCCAACCACATCCAACTCTGTAGGTAACCAGACACTGAATTTAGAGCCACCTAACAGACACACCCATCACATACTCCCACAACACATTAAGCTTGCCTTTATCATGGCATTTGACTTACATGGCAACTGTTCACTTGTCTGTTTTCACACTAAGCAATGAAGACTGACTCATCCCAAATCCTCAGTCCAGGGATAAGTGTAAATAGCATAGGTGTAAAATAAATAAGTGATGGAGAAGGCAGCAAATATACAGCAAACTGATGTCACTGGTTCCTTATTTTGTCTCAAGAACCTCTCATCCTACAACTGGGAGGATAATAAAAACAAGGGTTATTGTATTTTTTATGTTTATATAACATGAGCCATTTAACCTCTTTGGCTCTAACTTGCCTCTTCTCTAAAAGGAAGGAATTAAGACTAAATTCTTAAGGTCCATTTAGCTCAATACTGCCATGAATGAATCATATAAAGACTTGTTAGTATTTACTGAATGCTTCTATGTGGTCAATAATTATGCTCACATCTGAAACCAGAGTTGTGTTCCTTACTGCTATGCCAGTCAATTGCACATGCACTTATAAAAGGAAAAAAATCCACAGAACACTGTTTTTGAAAATACACACAAGGACATTAACAAGTCTTAGTAAAATTTAAAGGACATAAAATAGTATTTTCTTTAGATAACCCATACTTGGCACTGACAGTATGGCTAGGGCTTTTCTATCAGGGAAAATAAGAGAGAAATGTTTCTTGGGCAACCAGAAATCCAAGTCACATGGAAGTATTAAGCTTACCGACGTCATAAAGGTAGGTTCCTGTTTCCAAAGGTCCATGGCAACATGTCCATCTAATGAGCATGGCCTTTTCTTTCTTAAAACCCTCCAGTGGCTTCTCTGCACTTAGAATAATAAATTCCAATATCCTTACTGTGGCCTGTAAGACACTACACAAGCTGGTCCTCTCTGATTTCCTACTGTTCTCCACCAGCGTCTCCAGGCTTCCCTCAATTCCTCCAATTTGCCAGATCTTTCCCACTTTAGGGGCTTTGTGCTTTCTCTTCTCTCTGCCAGTCAAGTTTTCACATAGATCCTCACATGCTTCATTCCTTCAAATCTTTACAGGGTCTCTATCCAACATCACCTCCTCAAAGAGGTCCTCCCTGCCTAAATCAAGTCAGAGGTGGGCTCTCATCCCACACTTATCACATCTCCCTTTTTTCCTTCACAGTTCTTATGACAACTTGAGATTACCTAGTCTGTTTAATCCTTTGTTTACCGCCTGCCACCCTTGTCATAACTTGCCAGGATGGAAGCTTTATGGAGCAGAAGCCTGGTCTATCTTTTTTACTCCTGTAATTCCAGAGCATGAATAGTGTCTGTAGGCTTTTTTGGGGAAAGACAAACTTATTCTAGCATTCATGAAAAAAATGCAAATAGTAAGTATTAAACATTTGTTGAATAAAATAACAATAGTAATAGGAGCTATTCTGTTTAAAACACTATTACAAGCTCTCCACACTGAGCATCCCATTTAACTTCATGATGGCTCTGCAAAATGGATACTATTACTCCATTTTACAGATGAGGAACTGAGGCTCAAAAAAGTTAGATGACTAGACCAAAGAAAGAGAATGGCATAAAGGTGATACCTAAAATATGAACTTGTATATTTTCTCCCAAACTTTCTATTTCCTTTTTGGGTATTAACACTTCCACTCTATTATTTAGGTTCTAGACAATAAATCCACCAAAATTTTTAATCTCTAAATTATTTAAGAATTATTTTAATCCCATGAAGAAAAAAATTAAAAGGAGGAAGACTCGAATGGGGGAGACAAGATTCTTAAAATTAAATTGCCATTTCTGTTAGATGAGTCTAATGATTGAGAGGTTAGGTAATGATATTAGGAAGTATCTAAAATAATCCATATTTTTAAAGGATATGCCTAAAAAGATGGAATGTAATCCTAACCTAGAATGAAAAGACTGCTATTCAACTGTTTAAGAATAGTGAAAAGGCTACAGTTAAAAGCAAGAAAAAACAAACTAGCAACAATCAGAAACTGAACTTTAAAAATATGTTATCATTTATAATTGCATTAAAAATAGGAAATACTTAGGCACTGTGATGGTTAAATTTTATGCAACAACTTGGCTAGGCTTTGTGACCAGTCTGGTCAAACACTAGTCTAGATGCTGCTGTGACAGTGCTCTGCAGATGTGACTGACATTACAATCAACTGATGCTAAGTAAATATTACCCTCCAGAATGTGGGTGGGCCACATGCAATAAGCTGACGCCCTTCAAAGCAAAAAAACTGAGGTTTCCTGATGTTAGAAGGAATTCTGTCTCAAGATAGGAACAGAAATCTTGCCTGGGTTTCCAAACTGTTGGCCTGCCCTACAGACTTTGTGCAACATCAATTCTCCTTTAGCTCCAGTCTGCTGTACTACCCTAAGGATTTCTAACTTGCTAATCCCCACAATCCTGTTGGCCAATTTCTTAAACTCTCTCACTCATTCTACACACACACACACACACACACACACACACACACACACACCAACCATATGATCCTGCTACTCTATTCCTAGGCATCTACTCAAGAGAAATGAGGGCACATGTCCATACAGATGTGTACATGGATATTCACAGCAGCTTTATCAGTAAAGTCAAAAGCTAGAAACAACTCAATGACTATCAAGAGGTGAACTGATACAGAAACTACAGTATATCCATACAATGAAATACCAGTTAGCAATAAAAAGGTATAAACTACTGGTACATGCTACAACACAGATAAATCATAAAATAATCATGCTGGGTGAAAAAAGTCAGTCTAAAAAAGTATGTGTACTGTATTCTAGGACATGTTGACTAAAAAGGAGAACAAATAGTGGTTGCCTGGGGAACAATGGAGGGGATTACCAAGAGACCAGAAAACTTTTGGGGGCACAAGATAATGTTCAATGTCTTGACTGTGGTGATGGTTTTATGGGTATACATATATGTCAAAGCTTATCAAACTGTACACTTTCAATATGTGCAATTTACTGTGTAACAATTATATTTCAGTAAGTTGTTTAAAAAAGAGCAGAGATTTGTCAGAAGTGTTAAGGAAAATTTTAGAAAGGTTTAAAAACGTCTTCCCAACAAAAAGAGGCCAACTTACTCATTTGGGATCAATTGCCAACAGATAACCTGAAGAACTGTTTCACTCCTATCTTGAGTTAGCCTTTTAAGCCAGAACAATGATCTTTAATCTGGGAAGGGTAAATAAGGATTAAGGGGGAAAAAAGGAAAAAGAAACTGAAGTCCAAAACAGGAAGCAGGCAACAAAAGAAGAAATTGCTTTACATTCATTTTATAGTTGAAGAAAAATCATATCCTAAGACATTAAATATATTCTGCAAATTTGGTAATTTTCAAGGAATCATAAAGAAAAGCCATGAGAATGGATGCAGAATTCATGCAAAATTCCAGAATAGATTTAAAAAAAAACCTGATTAATAAGGAACTGGCTTCTCTAACATTATATTTGCTCTGGTCCTCAACCCTTTCCAATTACTTTTCAGGTTTACTGTCTGGTTCTTGGTCCACTGGTCCCTTAAATACTGGTGCTCTCCACATCCTTGTTCCATTTCTGTTCTCACTCTACAACCAGGTTGTCACCTACCAGAGGAGTCATGATTCCCTTTGATAATCTGATGAAAGCCATGGCCCAGAACAATGTATATTTATATAAAATCTTACATGTAATTACTTCAAAGGTTTCAAGAGCTCCCCTGGAGCATTGGCTATGTATTCTTTGGCATCTAAGAGTACTGAAATTCCTCACATAACCCCAGCCTGGACTGTCTCTCTCTAAAATCCCCATTTAAAGTGAGATGTACACACAGCTGTGGCAATGGGAAATTTGAATACTCACAAAATTCACACAGAACCTAGGACCTCATGATATTTTTCTGGATACATTGGAGAAATAGTACAACTAGGCAGATTCTTAGGTTACCCAGTGAATGCTGATTAATAGATTTATGAAGTTTCTGATGACTGTTCTGTAGAAGTCCATCTTGTTAAATAGGACTTTTACAAAAGGTGATTTGAATGAAGATATAGAAAACAGGCTTATCAAACTTTGGATGGTAAGAAGTTGTAACAGTGAATAGCTGAATCACAGGCCCAGGATTTAAAACATATTGACTAATTCAGCTTAGGGGTGAGCCGAAGGTCAGGAAAGATCCTCAATTTCAAAGACCTTTTCATACATTATTATACTCTCCTCTTCCCCAACGACCAACAATCTGGAAATTTAATGCATCTACCAAGACTGCACACTTCTTGAGGATAAAGCCTAAAGTTATTTATCTTCACAATGCACCCTGAATAATGTCAGTATCACATTCTGTTGAGCTGTATTATGCTATAATATAAAAAAAATGACTCCAAAATCACAGCATCCACCACACAAGGGTTTACGTCTCACTTACACTGATTGTCTATCTTGGATCAGCTTCAGCTCTGCTCCATCATTCTGGGACCCAGTCTGAAGGTTCCATCACTCTGGGACCAGTTCTAAGGCATGCTGGTTCCATGACAGAGGGAAAAGGCCCACCTGCAGAACCATTAGATGGAATTTAAAACATCTGCTCAAACATGGGACATGTCACTTCCTCTAACATTTTATTGGTTAAGTGGAGCCAAGTATCCAAACCTAATGTTAACAGACTGGGAAATATAATCCTACTACAGAGAGGACCCTAGTAGAGAAAAGCAACAAATACTGAACCATATACAATCTACCACAATGCTTCCCCAGTTGAAAGTGCTCAGTAACTGGCAGTAATTCTTTATACACGAGGCCATATAGTCTCAGGGCAGAGACTGTAACCTGCCTTGTAACTGAAGCACCAGCACCACAGTGCCGGCCACACAATAATAAAGGACAAGGTAAGTGCCTACTAAGTGAACAGTGGTAAGATGAGCATGGGATCCAGAATCAAAAAATCTGTGACAAAGTACATTATCTGTCAATTCCTGACTTAGGAGAAAGGCATTTTTCTCTCTGATTCTTGGAGGGATGTAGAGATTAAAGAAAAATACAAGTGAAAGCATCTTGGAACTGTGCTATTTTGTACAAATGTTACTTCATATCACCAGATAGTCAAATGCGATGAAATGTGGTAAGGACATACTTAAATTTTTACAGTAGTGCAATACATAGTCTTGCATTTACTTTCAAAGCATCAACTGGCAAATAAATGAGAAAGATTAGACTTCAAGCAATTCATATGAGAAAGAGATAAAGTTCTAGTTGAGCATAACATCAATATGATCAAAGGGTAATGTGGCTGCCAAAAAATGTAATGCAAATTTCAGGCTGCATTAATACAAGTACAATATCCAGATAATAGCTCCATTGTGTTCAGAAATGGTAAGACCACATCTGAAGTAGCCAGTTCAGTTCTAGGCACTGTATTTTAAGAGGTATGCTGACAGACTTTGTCATGAGTTCAGCAATGTGGATAGAGAAGGACTGTAAACCACGTCCTGTGCATATAGTTCAAGGATTACGGTTTTCCCTTACTGTGGTAAAAAGGACTCAAGTAGGACTTAACAGTCATTTTTAAATATTTTAAGAGTTATTGTGTGTAAAAAGGATAAGCTTCTCATATGTAGCCCTAGATTGCATGATGATCAAGTGAAAGTTAGAGCGGACATAGATCTAGCTCAATGGGAAGTTACTGTTAACAATTAGAAACTGTCCAAAACAAGGAAGGGTGGATGACAGCATGGCTGGGGATGCCACGGAAGAGACCAGAGTGGGTGTTATACAAATCTCACTCACTTCTCTATGTAAGCAAACATTTTTGAGGCATATCAATGCTAATAATAACAACAAGGAACAAGAACTGAGGTAAGAAGTAATGTAAGAAGTTGTTTGGCTTGTAATTTTAAGTTAGATAACATTAAACACAGACATAGTATCTTGGTTGTACAGAGGAAATAGGCTTAATCAAAATTGTATTTATTCTAGAAGTTGTTTTTCCTAGTATGACGTAACTCCTATAATTTCCAGGCAGGTGTAATGTATATTTTAAAAGTGCCTACAATGGCACTTAAGCAAAAGTATGCTAATATTAAACAAGTGTTGTAATTACTTATTATAATAAGAAAGAATAACCACTCTGTATGAAATATCTTGGAATACAAATTTCTTCTTCCCCTGCATTTTATTTTGCATCCAAAATGGGCACATTTAACAGGGTTTCACAGTACACAGGATTTTCCTAGTACTGTCACAAATTACACCCAACTTATTTCTCTCACTGCAGGCAAAAAATGAGTTTAAAAAACAGGTTCACTGGCTGATTAATTTTGTTTGTGCCTTTATGGAATAAATGTAAATTTATATTTTTAAAAATCTGTTCTTTTAAAAGTAAAGGAAATTTAAAACAAGCCAAAAAATGTAAAGGAAATATAAAAAGGAAAATAAATGAACACCTATCCTCTACTACGGAACATGAAGGATAGGACTCATTTGGAACAGGTTAAGGCTTGTTTAAGAACTTGTCACCAGATTCCTACTCGCTATTTCTCTCCCTCCTCTCTTGTGGGCACTAGCAAGAATCGCACAGGTCATGGGAACACAATGCTCTGCTGCAAAAATCAGAACATAGTTTCAGAATCTCCCATGTCAACCCATCTGACAGAAACAGTCTATATTCCACTGGGAGATGGGAGAATGAGTCAGTACCGAGATAACATAGTGGTCAGTTTAAAGAAATAGTAACTAACTAAAAATGTGAAGTTTCTTTTAAATTAGATGCTCATGTATTAAAGCAATTATTTTTCAATGATGGAAATGATGCACAATAAACACTTATTTGTTTAAATAAGTCACTAGAAATTAATTATCGCTAACATTTATTGAGTGTTTTCTGTGTGCCTGGCATTCTTTTAAGTGCTCAACATCAGGTATACCCCTCATCATGGCCACAAAGAGTAAGTAGTATTATCAACACCCTCATTTTTACAGATAAGAAAGAGGAGACCCAGAATGGTTAAAAAACTTGCACAAGATCACATAATATTGACAGGCAGGAAAGGGATACGAGTTCAGGCAAGGCAGCCCCAGGGCCCATTCTTTAACCTTCAGGGAAGGCTATTGCTATATTATATGTTTGGACATTTGAAGGTCTTTTTAAGTCTATTAGCTTTAATCGCATATGAAGACATTTTTCACTGGCAGTCAAGACTGTACAGAATTATTATTAAAATGCTTTCACAACCAACTTTTGGGATTACATAACTGAATCTATTACATCACTTCACTTAACCCACCAGTACTTAATCTAATTTTTCCAAATAATATATCCTTTGGCTTTATCATAGTTCATGATAAATACAACTGGGTGCCTTTTATATACTTAGTGAATGCTTCACACTATGTCAGTAAAAATACTTTCCACAGACTGGACCTAGGATGTTTTATTCAAGTGAATACGTATTAAAGTAATTCTACTACTTCTCAAATTCTCAATGCAATTATTCAACAGACTTTTGAATACTTAATAAATATCAAGTATAGTATAGATACAAAGATAAATCAGATGGTCTCTGCTGTCAAGTGAGGCCAGTTACAAAACAATGAAATGAGTGCTTTTAAAGGTGCTACGACTAAAGGTTCCAAGGCAACAGAGTTCCACCTTGCCTGGCAAGAGTGATGGAGTCCCACATGAAAAGGCATGGGGATGTACAAGGACATCTTCCTTTCAGGAACTATTAAGCAATTTAAGTAAGACTAGAGTACAGGGTTTACATGGAAAGCAAGTGAAACACTGATCATCAGACATGAAGAAGGAAGCCAGAGCTAAAGAAAAGTTATATTAAGTCATGATAAAAAGACCCAACCACTGCGAGGATTTAAGCACAACAGTGGGATGATCAAATATGCTAACAATAGTGATTATCACACTTCTTACTTTAAACAGAACTCTGACTCAAATGAAATCTTACACAAACTTGCACACTTAAAACTGATCAAAGTAAAACAACACTGGTTGAAATTGGAATGAACCTGCTTGACTTCTTCCAGAACCCTTTACAGATACAGTTTCAAAACCACTGCTTTGAAAGAAAATTAACATATCAACACAACTATGCTCTATTTACTTAGGGCCTCTCCAACATGGATTCTAACTTCTCAGGTACAAGGATTCATTGTTACAGTTTCTACTTAATTAAAGAACTAGGCAAATACTACTAGGTTTTTTTTTAATGACAAAACTTACAATAAAGAAAAAGGAAGATAAAAATTATCAGCTTTTTCCCTCTTCAGTTTAAACCATAATTGAAGTGACCACTTTCTAACTTAAAGGTTAGGATTTGGGTTGGAAAAATACTAGTATATTTATGGCCACAGAATATTCAAAACTGATGAAGTATTGGGAAATATGGGATGTATGACCGTAATTGGTATAATGTAATTTTTTTCAAGATTGGTATACTAGAATTTTAACAATGACTTTGTATCTGAAAATCCTTCTCCACCTATGACTTGAAATCTGTTCTCCCACCTTTTAAAATGTGGAGCTCTAAATGTGATTACTGAAAATGATCATCAGTGTGAAATTGCTTATCTTCCTCAGAGCCATCTAATATATTCCCAGCAATAATATGTAAAACTAATTAAAGATATACATATGCCTCTCCTGGCAATTCACTACTCTTGACTTTTCAGTGAGCAGTGCTAATAAAAAAGCAAGGTTACAATCTGAAGGAGAAGCTATATGATTATTTGACATTTTTTATAAAAATGATTATACTCACTTCACACAATCTAATCTTATCCCCACAATCCTCCTCCTCACCTTTAACCTCCCCACTCATCCCACTAACATTTGCATGGCACATAACCACTTAAAGAGTCTCAAAATTTTCTTATTTTAAAAAATCCCCTTTATTATAAAATCCCCTTTATAAATAGCTGATAAAAAACAAATGTTCAAAACAGTAGCACATATAAAGTGGTACAGAACAATGTCACTTTTCTCCATCAAATAAGACACTAGAAGAAAATGCCACGTTAGGCAACTTTATCATGCATTACAAGTTCTCTCATAGCATGTGGCTAAAGGCCAGCCATTGACAACTATTAAAAGTAGGAAGAGGAGAGAGAAGCATAAGATATAAATTAAATCCCTCAATATATCATTTGACCAATGTACAATACATTCACTCATGGGCATGTTTAAGAAATGGTCCTTAAACAGTCACGATATACATAATATGGGTGAGTGTAGTAACTACAATGTTGCTCATGTGAAACCTTTCTAAGATTGTATATCAATGATACCTTAATTTAAAAAAACAAAAACAAAAAAAAGTCATAATATAAATGTCATTATAAGGAAAATGCTATTTCCATATGATACTGTAAACTCAATCCAACACTGAGCATTCAACAGATCATTTCTGGGTAGTCTACGCTATGTTTTCAAAACTAGCCAACTATTTTGCTATAAACGTTTGCGATAAAGATAACTCTCTATATTATACTAAACATAGCTTACATCATATGCTCCAACTAAATTAGTACATTTTAAGGAAAGAACTCAGTAAATGACTCATTTCCACTTCTTTCAAATATAAAGTCTAAGGACTAGTGAATAATTATTAAGAACAAAATTTAAAGAAAAGCTTTTTATAAACAAAAATATACTTGAAAGTAATCCTAAAAATATATACAAAAAATCCTATATGTAAAATTATAAATCAAAACACCCAATATTGAATATTTGTATCATTGAACTATATATTCAACTAGAAGGTTCAGAATCAAATTTCCGTCTCATGCCCATTTAACAGCTAGTTCTTTGAAAAATATTCCACAGACGAATACATATTTTTTAATGACACTGTAGACCTATGTTGATTTTAATGACAAATAGTTAACTTAGAACAAATGGTCATAATAGTTAGAAATATTAAATTATACATAGTTTAATTGTCCCCACAGTAATATAAAAATATTCATAAATTATCTTAAGATAAATTTATATTTCAACTGTGAAAATTGCAATAACCATTCTATTTAGAATAACTTCTGATTAAACCATATTTGATAACTAAAATTTAAACATTCTCCTAGATGGAACAGCTGAGAGAGAATATATAGGGCAGTTTTTACAAGTGAACTTTCTATGGGTGCTATAGATAAGATGCTCCAGCCCTATAAACCAGCATGAACAGGGTATGGAAAATATAAACATGTAACAGTGAAAGAAAATGCAATTTACCCAATCATCTATAACTAAAACTGGATTCAGCCTTTATTTTAAAAACTTTAGCCCAAATTTCTGCAGATTACAAGGTCTAAAACTTTTAAATCCCATATAGTGGACTTACACATATACTATAAATATCAGGTAGTATTTTATGCTTAGGAAGTCTAGAAATTATTATTTAAAAATTAAATTTTACACAAAATATGTTGTATTACTGATTGTATTTTATAGAAAATTGAGAAAAGAAAAATGAAATGGTATTTTAGAAGGGATACTAAGTCAAATAATGAAATTGAGGACATAAATCAGCTGTAAGTTCCAATTAAAATTCCTAATAATTATCTCTATTCTCAAAGATCTTGGCACAAATATTCTAAAAACGTATTAGTCTACTTATTTATTTTGGCAAGTTAAAAAAATTTTTTTTTAAGTACTTGCCCTCATTAATGATAAATCCAAATAATGAATTTTACCTCACTATGCTCTATCAGCAATTCTTTGAGACAGTCCCTTGGGATTCAAGAAACAACTGAAACAATCTCTTTCAGTATCACATTGTTACTTTATTTTTACTCATTTGCTCAATAGAGGAACTAAGAGCCTATACTACCAAATCAATGGCATCATTCAAGCCGTTCCCTCAATTTTGACAATATTCAATTATGCTAGAGTGAATAAAACTGTGCCCATCATCCCAAAGCTGGGCTGTCCACCCATATTCAACATGAAAATAATTCCTTGCTTTCTACCTAATGCACAAATCAGAACAAGAAACTATTAAAAGACTCAAAAGATACTCTGAACACTTACATACCTGCATGATGAGCTCTTGTTCTTCAAATCCCTTCTCTAAGAATAAGACTTCTTGAAAATTGAGGGAAAAGATGGGTCAGTCTTCCAAAGACAGACATGAACAGTATAAATAAGTACATTTTATTATTTTTTAATAAAGTTTATGTCCAGTTCCTCTCTTGCCCCCTTATCCTAACATAAAGTTTGAGCTAACTGTGTAAGCAATTCTACTCATTTTAATGCATATTCCTTTTTCTTAACATCACCAAAGCAAAATGATTTCAGACTGAAAACTCCTCAAGTACTTCAATGCATCCTGTGATTCCAAATAAACTCAACTGCAGTAACAAAAAGAACAAGAAAAGTTCCTTTGAAAGTTTTTGAGTACATAGTCGTTTTTTTATCAACACAGAATTTTTCACAAGTGACCCAAATAGAATTATAGCTTAGAAAACAAGCCTTTAATTCTGAAGAATAAAATGCACCTAAAGAAAAAGTCAAGGTAATGGTTTTCACTGCATGTGGACTTTAGACCAAATCTATTTATTCTGATTTTCATGAAGTTTGAGTATAACCACTTTTTGGTCTATGCTGCAGGGCCACCGTCCTAGTGAGAATACCTTACAACAAGGTGCTTTTGATACCTCAGTATAACTAAACCACCTTGGATGTGATTCCAGACAAACCTGGCCATAAAACTTTGGAATTTTAATTAGGTTTCAATGTACTCCTTAAATGGTACAGCACAAATCAGATGGCAATTTTTCCTTCAGTTAAAACATCAATAGGCAGTGTATAAGTGGAACAACTTTGAATTTAAGAAGCCCATATATATTAACTTTGCCCCAAACACTTTTGGGAAAGGGACAACTCAAGGAACACACTGATAAACCTTACATTATGCTCCAAATCTGTTCCTGAATTGTTGTATGCCAAATGATTTTTCATAAATCAAATCACATTTTATAAGTACCATATAAAAGGGATTATCTGAAGGTACCTTTCAGTGAAACTTTTTGTTAATGTATAGAATTCTCATATAACTAACCACTACTTAATTTGTTTTGTAATCTTACATTGTAAATATCACTGTTCGTAAAGTAGAGCACAACTTTCATAAGCCAAATTCATTCCAACATTATTGCCCTTCTCCCTAATCCCCAAGTTTTAAAAATGTCACCCAAAAAACCAGCTGTTCATTTGTGGTAGGATATATAAGCGATAATTGCAAAGTGGAAAAAAGAAAATTTTTAAAAAGTAAAACAGCAATGACTCCAAAAAGAGGTCAATTTTTCACGGCTCTTTTTAGCCATGATCACAAAAAATGCCCAATAAAAATGATTTTTAAAATATCAAGATATGCTTATCTCAAATCACTTCCCCACATATCTTTATCACCTGGAGTAAACTGGTCAGGAACTGTTTATTTCCATGAACACATGACCTCCACAGTGGCACCAAGGTCAATGAGACCTACAGGAGGGGGATATGCTGAGTAAGTGCTGATTTGCCCAATTCTACAGGTCCCTTTAAAAAGAGAAGAAAAATAAAAATAAAAATTTATTTATATATTACCGGAAATGTTTTAGGCTGTACCATTCAAGTACTCCAGTATAGGACTGTATACAGACATAAGTCAATAACTGCCAATGAGAGTGAGATGTAAAAGGTGGCGTCAGGGTACAGAACCCGGTACAGAAATTGCTGCACAGAAAGAATTAACAAGATCTCCAACTGAATAATCCTCCCTTACATTTTGTACTTAAACCCTTGGTACCCTGGTTGTATGCCGCGACGACTCAATTTCGTAAGTGAGGGTTCTCTGTGGACAGAACTTTTCGAAAGGCCCATAATCAACAGAAGCAGCACCCACATGTCAGAAACGCTTAAGTAAGGGGCAAGTTTGCATGTGCTGAGCCTGCCAGTTAACATCAAATTCACCAGATGTCCTGGCTGTTCACTTGTAAGACTCCTTCAGCTGTCACAATCCTAACCTATCACAAACCAGAAGTTTTTCTGGATGAGATTTAAATTTTAAAACACATTACCCACTTGGTAAAACCTGTTTAAATTACATTTACATTCAAAATATCCTTATCAATTTCAAACTACTGTATTTATTAGAAACTTCCAAACAACTTTCAAATATGAAAAAAAAAACATATATCAGAGCTAGCACCTGGTAGTTTAAAAGTGATCTGGTGGAGGGCAGTTATAAATGTGGGTAATTCATTCTATCGTTGAGTAAATAGGCAGCATGCATTATAATAGTGGAAAATTTAAGAGGAAAAAACTCAGCCAAAGCACTCGTTATTCACCATCAGCGGAGTACTGGCTGGCAGCTGGCTTCCAAGTTACTTTCAGGAAAGCTCCTGATTGGTGGGTGGCACTGGGTCAATGTGATTACTTAACCCTGGCAGTGTAACTAAACTCCACTTTGATGGTTTCCAACGCTTATTACAAAAAGGCGACTGCTCGAGCATATCAAGTACTCTAAGAGTCCTATTTTTCTCCCACGGAACACTGAGCTTGACACCTGCAACTCATCAAACATTACCTTGATTAGGGGCCTTAAGTTCTGGATGTATTATTTTTAAAGTCCACTAGGCATAGATTCAGTTGGAATGGTGGTATGTTAAGATTTACCCATTTCCTGCATACACAGGGAAGAATTCATGACCATTCGAGCAGTTCCTTCTCTTCCAAGTAACTTTTTTTTTTTTTTATCATTTAGTCCTAAAATAACCACAGGCAACAAACACCAAACACTGGCATGGCAACGTCCACACATCGTGCCCCAGTGCTACCCGCAAACAGATTTGTTCATTATCTGGTCCCAATCCAGACGGGTCCTCCCGGTCCCTACCCCTTCCGTCCGGTCCTGCCTGGCTTCCCCGAGTTTTGTTGTAAAATCTGCCACTTTCGCTAGAAGGGCACAAGCGAGGCGCCTGGTCCCAAGGGCAGAGTTTCTGCCAACTGCCGGCAAACATTTCCCGAAAGCTTCAGCGGGCCCCCGCGCACACCTGACCGGGCCCGCGCCCCCTACCGCACTTCGCCGAGCCCCGAGGAGGGCCCACCTGCTTCCAGCGCCTGTCAGCCGCCCGGGCCGCCCTGCCAACTCCCACCCGGCGGCCGCACGCCCAACCCCGAGCCCCTCACCATTCCGGAGCCCGACCCTGAGGGGCAGGGGCGCCAAAAAAGGCCTCTGCCAGGCGGACCCCGCAACGCCCCCCAGAGGCCGGGTCCGAGCGCCTGTCAGCGCCCCCGGGAAGGGTCAGCAGGGGGCTCAGCTCTCCCCTATCCTCTCTTGACATCCCCTCCCTCCCCGCTGCACTCACCTGGCGGGCTCTCGCCGAGGGGTTGGGCGAAGGAGTCGGGGGTCGCGCGATGAAACGGCCCGCCGGCCGCAGCCCCTACCCGCCAGCGCCCGCGCCCATCCGTCGCGCGCGCCGGGAGCGCCTCGGGGGGAGGGGACGCGGGGACGCGCGAGCGCCGTGGGGAGGGGTACTGGGGCGGGGGCAGGGGGAGCTGCGAGAGAAGCAGCTCGGCGGCGTCGGCGGAAAGAAAGCAGCCTCCGCCGCGTCCGTCATGGCGCGCGGCGACGGCAGCGGCGGCGGATCCCTCCGGCCTCCCCGCTCCCTCGCCTTTAGTTTGACCTTTCCCTCCAGTGTGTCTGAGGGAGAGCGGTGCGCGCGCGTGTGCATGTCTCTGTGTGTGCACGCGCGCGAGCGCGCGGGGAAAGGGGCCGGTTCGCTCCCGGACGCCTGACGTCACTGCCATGGCAACGGATGCCCCTCCCCTCTCCCGTTTCCTGCCCCCGCCCTCTCTGCACATTCCCGGGCCTCACGTGCTCACTCACACGCACGCACGCACGCACGCTCGTAGCGCGCGCGCCGGGAACGCTGGTGGGAGGTGGGCGGGGGGATGTAGGTCATCGAGCCTCTGCGTTGTCTCTCTGAATTCCGCCAATCCGGTAAGGAGGAGATGTGGGCGGGGCGGGCTCGGTTGCCGGAGCGGAGTGAAAAATTTCCCGGGGTTCACGAAAACCTTACCCAGCGACTGAGCATGCCCGGTGGTGAAAGGGGCACGTTACCCGGGAGCTCAGAGGAGGAGAAAGAGGCGGTTGGGTAGTTGAGGGAAGGGAGGCCGGGGCCCAGTGTAGGGGAAGTTAACTGGCATCGAACTGCACAGTCAGGCAACCATTGCAGTCTGGCTACGCCGCTATTGCTGTGTTAACTTAAACACTCTGAACTTTAATGTCCTGAGTAAAATGGAGTTTGATGATTAAAAGACAACGTGGAAAACGCGTCACCAGTCACATGGTAGACCCTAAATAGCTGTTAGTATGGAGCCTACAACTTCCTTATTTTACAAATGGGAAACAGGACGGAGACATTAAAGATGAAAAGATTTTCGGTGTCAGGTAGTGGCCTGGACCCAGGCTTCCATTTCAATACTGTCCTACATGGCCTACCCTCAGGGGAAGTTGGCGGGGGTGGGGGGTGGGGGATTTCAGGAAAATCTGTGAAGAGCTTCCTTGGCTACCTGTGGATCCCTTCTTACCCACAGCCCCCCTCCCATCCCTCAAAAGGTTTAGAACAATGGAAATAAGGGCTGGACCTCCTTGGGGCAACCGTGAGAGGGCACTGGGTTCTCGATTTGCACCTGAACAAACGAAACTCCGCTTTCCTCACTTCACTTGGGGACACCTAAGTTTCTTCTAAAGTTTTGAAGTATAAACACAGTAGCACGGAGCTCCAGGTCCTCACGATTTCTAGCTAAACGAGGAAAGATCATTAACCCATATTTACCCAGTGTCCACCCACCAAGTAGACAAGAATGCATTTCCATCCCACAAGGAGCCTGTGACCTCTGTGCTGTGTAGGCACTTATGATTCAGATGCACTCATTGTTCCTCAAACTTGTGCTTCCAGCCCCTTCCTCTAACTTAGCTTTTATTTAAAAATTAAGGTATCATTGATACACAGGCTTTATGAAGGTTTCACAAGAAAAACAATGTGGTTACAACATACACCCATATTATCGAGTCCCCCTCATGCCAGCCCCATTGCAGTCATTGTCCATCAGTGTAGTAAGATGCCACAGAATTCCTACTTGTCTTCTCTATGCTACACTGTCTTCCCTGTGACCTCCCCCACACCATGTGTACTAATTTAATCATAATACCCTTCAATCTCCTCCCTCCCCACCCGCCCTCCCCAACCCCTCCCCTTTGGTAACCACTAGTCCCTTCTTGGAGTCTGTGAGTCTGTTGCTGTTTTGTCCCTTCAGTTTTGTTTCCCTATTATACTCCACAAATGAGGAAAATCATTTGGTATTTGTCTTACTCTGCCCGACTTATTTCACTGAGCATAATACCCTCTAGCTCCATCCATGTTATTGCAAATGGTACGTTTTGTTTCTAAAGAATGAATATTCCATTCTGTATATGTACCACCTCTTCTTTAACCATTCATGTATTGATGGACTCTTAAGGTTGCTTCCATATCTTGGCTATTGTAAACAGTGTTGCGATAAACATAGGGGTGCATATGTCTTTTTGAATCTGAGTTGTTTTCTTCAGGTGAATTCCTAGGAGTGGAATTCCCGGGTCAAATGGTATTTCTATTTTTAGTTTTTTGAGGAACCTCCATATTGCTTTCCACAATGGTTGAACTAGTTTACGTTCCAACCAGCAGTGTAGGAGGCTTCCCCTTTCTCTGCATCCTCGCCAGCATTTGTTGTTCCTAGTCTTTTGGATGTTGGCCATCCTAACTGGTATGAGATGGTATCTCATTGTGGTTTTAATTTGCTTTTCCCTGATAATACTGATGTGGAACATCTTCATGTGCCTGTTGGCCATCTGAATTTGTTCTTTGGAAAATTGTCTGTTCAGATGCTTTGCCCATTTTTTTATTGGGTTATTTTCTTTTTGGATGTTGAGGCATGAGAGCTCTTTATACATTTGGGATGTTAACCCCTTATTGGATATGTCATTTACAAATATATTGTAGGATACCTTTTTGTTCTGCTAATGGTGTCCTTTGCTGTAAATAAGCATTTTAGCTTGATGTAGTCCCATTCTTTCATTTTCGATTTTGTTTCCCTTGCCAGAGGAAATGCATTCAGGAAGAAGTTGCTCATGTTTATATTCAAGAGATTTTTGCTTATGTTTTCGTCTGAGAGTTTTATGGTTTCATGACTTACATTCAAGTCTTTGATCCATTTTGAGTTTACTTTTGTGTATGGGGTTAGATAATAATCCAGTTTCATTCTCTTGAATGTAGCCGTCCAGTTTTGTCAAAAACCGGTTGTTGAAGAGGCTGTCATTTCTGTATTGTATATCCATGGCTCCGTTATTGTATATTAATTGATCGTATAGCTTGGGTTTATATCTGGGCTTTCTAGTCTGTTCCATTAGTCTGTGGGTCTGTTCTTGTGCCAGTACCAAATTGTCTTGATTACTGTGGCTTTGTAGTAGAGCTTGAAGTCTGGGAGTGTAATCCCCCCTGCTTTATTCTTCCTACCCAGGATTGCTTTGGCTATTTGGGATCTTTTGTGGTTCCATATGAATTTTAGAACTATTTTCTCTAGTTTGTTGAATAATGCTGTGGATATTTTGATAGGGATTGCATTGAATTTGTAGATTGCTTTAGGCAGGATGGCCATTTTGACAATATTAATTTTTCCTATCCATGAGGATGAGATGTGTTTCCATTTATTGGTATCTTCTTTAATTTCTCTCATGAGTGTCTTATACTTTTCAGAGTATAGATCTTTCCCTTCCTTGGTTAGGTTTATTCCTAGGTATTTAATTCTTTTTCATGGAACTGTGAATGGAATTGTTTTCCTGATTTCTCTTTCTGCTAGTTTATCATTAGTGTATAGGAATGCAACAGATTTCTGTGTGTTAATTTTATATCCTGCAACTTTGCTGAATTGTTAGATCTAGTAGCAGTTTTAGAGTGGATTCTTTAGGGTTTTCTATGTACAATATCAAGTCATGTGCAAACAGGGACAGGTTTAACTTCTTCCTTAGCAATCTGGATGCCTTTTATCTCTTTGTGTTGTCTGATTGCCGTGACTAGGACCTCCAGTACTATGCTGAATAGAAGTGGGGAGAGTGGGCATCCTTGTCTTGTTCCCGATCATAAAGGAAAAGCTTTCAGCTTTTTGCTGTTAAGTATAATGTTGGCTGTGGATTTGTCATATACAGCCTCTATTATGTTGAGGTACTTGCCTTCTATTCCCATTTTGTTGAGAGTTTTTATCATGAATGAATATTGAATTTTGTCAAATGCTTTTTCATTATCTGTGGAGATGATATGAGGTTTTTGTCCTTCTTTTTGTTGATGATGTGGATGATGTTGATGGATTTTCTAATATTGTACCATCCTTGCATCCCTGGAATAAATCCTACTTTATCATGATGGATGATCTTTTTTATGTATTTTTGAATTTGGTTTGCTAATATTTTGTTGAGTATTTTTGCATCTATGTTCATCAGGGATATTGGTCTGTACTTTTCTTTTTTTGTGATGTCTTTGCTTCATTTTGGTATTAGAGTGATGCTGGCCTTATAGAATGAGTTTGGAAGTATTCCCTCTTCTTCTGCTCTTTGGAAAACTTTAAGGAGGATGGGTATTAGGTCTTCACTAAATGTTTGATAAAATTCAGCAGTGACGCCACCTGGTCCAGGATTTTGTTCTTAGGTAGTTTTTTGATTACCAGTTCAATGTTATTGCTAGTAATTGGTCTGTTCAGATTTTCTGTTTCTTTCTGGATCAGCCTTGGAAGGTTGTATTTTCTAGAAAGTTTTCCATTCCTTCTAGGTTATCCAGTTTGTTGGCATATAATTTTTGATAGTATTCTCTAATAATTCTTTGCATTTCTGTGGTGTCTGTAGTGATTTTTCCTTTCTCATTTCTGATTCTGTTTATGTGTGTAGATTCTCTTTTTCTTGATAAGTCTGGCTAGGGTTTTATCTATTTTGTTTATTTTCTCGAAGACTCAGCTCTTGCTGTCGTTGATTCTATTGTTTTATTCTTCTCAATTTTATTTATTTCTGCTCTGATCTTTATTACATTCCTCCTTCTATTGACTTTGGGCTTCATTTGTTCTTCTTTTTCTAGTTTCATTAATTTTGAGTTTAGAGTGTACATATGGGATTGTTCTTCTTTCCTGAGGTAGGCCTGTATTGCAATATACTTTGCTCTTAGCATAGCCTTCGCTGTGTCCCACAGATTTTGCATTGTTGAATTATTGTTATCATTTGTCTCCATATATTGCTTGATCTCTGTTTTGATTTGGTCATTGATCCATTGATTATTTAGGAGCATGTTGTGAAGCCTCCATGTGTTTGTGGGATTTTTCATTTACTTTGTGTAATTTATTTCTAGGTTCATACCTTTGTGGTCTGAGACACTGGTTGGTACAATTTCAGTCTTTTTGAATTCACTGAGGCTCTTTTTGTGTCCTGGTATATGATCTATTCTTGAAAATGTTCCACATGCACTTGAGAAGAATGTGTATTCTGGTATTTTTGGTTGTAGAGTTCTGTAGATGTCTGTTAGGTCCATCTGTTCTGATGTGTTGTTCAGAGCCTCGGTTTCCTTACTTATTTTCTGTCTGGTTGATCTGTCCTTTGGAGTGAGTGGAGTGTTAAAGTCTCCTAGACTGAATGCATTGCATTTTATTTCCCCCTTTAAGTCTTTAAGTATGTGTTTCACATATATAGGTGATCCTGTGTTGGGTGCATAGATATTTATAATGCTTATATCCCCTTGTTGGACTGACCCCTTTGTCATTACGTTATATCCTACTTTGTCTCTTGTTACTTTCTTTGTTTTGAAGTCTATTTTGTCTGATACAAGTACTGCAACTCCTGCTTTTTTCTCCCTATTAGTTGCATGAAATATCTTTTTCCATCCCTTCACTTTTAGTCTGTGTATGTCTTTGGATTTGAAGTGAGCCTCTTGTAGGCAGCATATAGATGGGTTTTGTTTTTTTATCTATTCAGTGACTCTTATGTCTTGATTGGTGCATTCAGATCATTTACATTTAGGGTGATTATTGATAGATATGTACTTATTGTCATTTCAGGGTTCAGAGTTGTTGTTACCAAAGGTTCTAGGGTAACATCCTTACTATCTAACAGTCCAATTTAACTCACTTAGTATGCTATTATGAACACAACCTGAAGGTTCTTTTTTTTTTCCTCCTTTTTATTTCACCTCCATTCTTTATATATTAGGTATCATATTCTGTACTCTTTGTCTATCCCTTGCTTGACTTTGGGGGTATTTGATTTTTTTTTGCGTCTGCTTAGTAATTAATTGTTCTACTTTCTTTACTGTGGTTTTATTTCCCCTGGTAACACCTATTTAGCCTTAGGAACACTGTCATCTATAGCAGTCCCTCCAAAATACACTGTAGAGACGGTTTGTGGGAGGTAAATTCTCTCAGCTTTTGCTTATCTGAAAATTGTTTAATCCCTCCTTCAAATTTAAATGATAATCTTGCCAGGTGGAGTATTCTTGGTTTGATGCCCTTCTGCTTCATTGCATTAAATATATCATTCCACTCCCTTCTGTCCTGTAAGTTTTTTGTTGAAAAGTCTGATGATGGCCTGATGGATTTCCCTTTCTATGTTACCTTTTTTATCTCTCTAGCTGCTTTTAAAAGTCTGTCCTTATCCTTGATCTTTCCCATTTTAATTATTATGTGTCTTGGCATTGTCTTCCTTTGGTCTGTTGTGTCGGGAGATCTGTGCACCTCCATGGCCTGAGAGACTATGTCCTTCCCCATATTGGAGAACTTTTCAGCAATTACCTCCTCAGAGACACTTTCTATCCCTTTTTCTCTCTCTACTTCTTCTGTGACCCCTATAATGGAATATTGTTCCATTTAGATTGGTCATACATGTCTCTCAATATAATTTCATTCCTAGAGATCCTATTTCTCTCTGTGCCTCAGCTTCTTTGTATTTCCTTCTCTAATTTCTATTCCAATTATCATCACCTCTACTACATCTAATCTGCTTTTAAATCCCTCCATTGTATGTTTCATTTCAGATATTATAGTCCTTTGTTGGATCTCCATCTGGAATTCTTCCCTGAGTTCTTGAGTATTTTTCTGTACCTCCATGAACATGTTTATGATTTTTATTTTGAAATCTCTTTCAGAAAGATTGATGAGTTCAGTTTCACTTTGTCATTTTTTTGGTGTTTGTGGGATTTTGGTTTGAACCAGGTTCCTTTGATGTTTCATATATCTATGTGGTGCCCTCTTGTGCCCAATAGGTTAACTCGCTGGAGCTTCTCAGCCCCTGGAGTGATGTTGGGGGTTGTAGGGAAGTGGCTCTGGTGCCTGTGTGGAGGAAAGAGCTGTTTCCTGCTTCTCTGCCACTGTGCCTGTCTCCCCTGCAGGAACCTGTGGGCCCAGCACACAGGTGTAAACCTCTATGCTTTGCATTTGCGTTTGTTGCTGCCCTAGGTGGGGCCTCTTTCTGGCTCACCTGACACCAGTGCAGGGGCTGACAGTTTGCGAGCCTGTGCCAGCCAGGAGGATGGAGCACCTGAAGTTCCTGAAAGTTCTCAACCTGCTGGGCAGAGTGTGCCCAGATAGTTTTGTCCACCTGTCCTTTCTTCTGAGCAGCAATCTCTGTGCAATCCTTGCCCCTTTAGCAGCGCTCTCGCTGTTGGAAAGCCTCTCAGACTGCCTGCCTTTCTTTTGTCCCAGAATAGCAGGATGTGGATCCCTGTTTCTACAAGTGGCTGAGATCTCAGTATCTCCAAGTATTCCACCGATCTTAGCTTTCCTACCCCACTAATCTCCAGAGCACCATGCAGGGCAGGTTTGTGCTCCCATAGCAGATCTCCAGGGCTGGGTGTTCAACAGTCCTAGGCTTACACCCCTCCCAGCTCTGTTTGTCTTCCTCCTGCCAGTGAGCTAGGGTGGGGGAAGGGTTTGGGTCCTGCTGGATCACGGCTTTGGTACATTACCCAGTTCCGTGACATTTGTTCTTTTCTCCAGGTGTATGCAGTCTGGCGCAGCCTTCTTGCCTGTTGCTCTTTCAGGATTGGTTGTATTAACTATATTTTCATATTATATGTGGTTTTGGGATGAGGCTTCTCATGCCACCATCTTTCCTCTAACTTAGCTATTAATCACTTATTGACTAGTGATATTTCTTGAAATCTCTAGTACTATGTAACTCTAAAATTGCTTTTAACTTTTTAAAGGTGTATGTCTTATCTCCTTCCCTGTCTTATAGCCCCAAACCTGAACTTGATCTTGATAAGGGACATCACCCAAAGCCTTCAACCGTGACCTTATCCCACTTTGCTTCCAGGAATTAATTCACTTGATCCTTCCAAGTTCCAACAAAAATGTAGTCTCTTCCAAAAAGTCTTGCTTGGTCTACTCAGTTGGAATGAATTAGCTCCTTTACCAGAGCATTTGTTATACACTTTGCTTCGGACACTATTCCTAGTAGACTTTGTGTTCTGTGATTTATGTGTGTGTCACCTACAGAAACTTCTTTAAACCTCCATGCAGGGTTTGGCTGTTCCTGTTCCTTGCTTCCATAGCTACTGAATGGTGGAATGGGCTCCCTGCCTATTTCATAAAGTTCTTAGGGGCAGGCTGTATCTTTTTTGTATCTAAGAACCAAAGATTTTTCTGGGGAGTTATATATTCTCAACAAATCTTGGGCTACTCTAAAATGCATGAGAAATTACATGGTCCCACTAATGAAATAGGTCTTTGGCAGTGGCACTAGATACTTAGCAGAGCAAAAAGTAGTAAATTCAGGGATGAAGAGGTCATAATTTCTTAATAACTGATGCTGTAGACTTAGAATGAGAGATTTTTCAGATGTTATTAAGGATGAGATAATAGGCAAATAACTCTAAAGTGTATCAGTGGTGTTGCTCCCAGAAAAGTGGGAAAAAATATGCAAGGAATAGTCTTGAAAAAAATCAAACATTGTTTGCTTTTTCTGAGCTGGTAGAATTTGTTCCTTTGTCTCATCCTGCACAATAATCTAAAGCCTGGTGATACTCTTGTAAATAATATTGTTCCCCTCTTGATATGCTGTTTAACTCACTAGGTGTTAAAGTCCTCACCAAACTTTGTCCTTTCTTTCCTGATCATGTTAATGGCACTGCCAAATACTAGGTAGCATGAATCATCCTCAATTTGTCTCCATCTCCATTCTATAAGTCTTTGGATTGCATATCGCCATCCTCTTAAATGGCTGTTGGAGCCATGAATGCTTCCCTACCCACTTGACCATGCCCTAGTGCAAGCCCTCGTTTCTCTCATCTGCACAAAAACCTAATCTGTCCAGCCCAACTTCCACCGTACTCCTTATTCCAGAAGGACTTTTCTGAAAAGCACAGAACTGAGTTTATCTCCATAAAACTTAAAAGTCTTCCAATGCTCCTCCTTGCCTCTTCGGGAAGGAGACCAAACTTCAATGGCTTTTCATGTTTCATCCTCAGCTACTTTGTTCAGTCATGTCTCCCACTACTTCTGCAAGAATTGCCTTGCTCTGTGGATTTTCAAAACTTATAGCCTCTCATGCATGTCGGGTCTCACAAGTTCACCTACCTGGAATTCTCTGCTCAGGCCTCTTCCACTTGGTTAATCTCATCTATACTGTCTAGGTCTGCAAGAACAGCCATACTACATTTGTCTGGTGTAGCTCTTATTATTCTTTGTTGTAAATATACCATATGTATTTACATGTCTTGTCTTTTCCACTAAAATGTGAGTTACCTGAGGACAGGGGCCTTGGCTTACTTTACAATGTGTTACTCTGACACCCACCAGGGTGCCTGGCACATAATGGACCCTCAGTAATTGTTTATTGAATGAAAAAATGTATTACAAGCCCCATAAGGAAAAAAGCTATACCATTTATTTGATTCTTCACAAAGGCATGCACAGTATTATGCAAGTAACAAGTAGGTACTTAAAATAACAACAAATGAATGAAAGGGTAGTAATGAGGTATTAAAAACCTTCCATATATCAGGGACTCAACATATTATTTTCCATTCACTAACTCAGTTAATTCCAAAACAACCCTCTGTCGTAGGCATTCGTATCTAAAAATGCAGGAAAGGAAACCAAGCTTAAGGAAGGGAAATACTATGCCTGTTGTTAGTTGTGTTAGTTGTGTTTGTTTTTGTTGGCGAAGCCAGGATTTGATTACAAGTTCACCTAATTTGGAAATAGACGATTATAGAAAGTATTCCCCTGCAGTTGCTACTGACTTCTGCATTTCCTTTTCTTACCTGTTTTGTTATGACCAAAGGACCTATTTTTTATCGGAGAAATTAGTGCACCCTTTGCTTCAACAGAAAGAAATGTGATTGTATTACATGCAGTGAATATGCACAAGTTAGCCCAAGTGACAGGGTCTTGTTTTTCTTTTTTTCCAGAATTATTTTTGCAGAACTGAAATCTTAATGGTTTCATTTTTTAATACAGATGTTGAACATATAAGGATAATATGTTTAAAGTTGGCCTCTTTGGGATATGAAGGATCCAGCTGGGGCCCTTCTGGAGGCTAGACAATGAAAACGTTTTTGAATTAGTGACATCAGTTCATGGACTGCTAAGGTGAATTCGGTATTTAAAAGGCAATCTGTAGAAAGTTGAGTTAGGAGAAAAGCCATCGTGTAGGTGTATGTTTAAGGGCCTCATTAGAAAGAGGGGAAAAACAATCAGTTCCTGCCTCAAGGTATTCTTGCTCCAGGATTACTGAGTAGCCAGGAGTTTGAGCGGAGCTCCTGCAGAGTTTACAAGCAAAGCTTTGACCAGACGGCACTCTCCCCTCTCTGGGAAGGTCATTATCTTTGACCAGAACAGAAATTTGTAGGAGGAGGTGTTGAAGAAGTTGGGAAGTGAGAGCCCACATCTACCCAGTTAGCCAGAATTCCAGCTTGATCAGTCCTGGTGATCAAAAAGGTGAACCAGCTCCTCTCACAAAGCCAGCCAAGACTGACATATTGAAATTACCGGGTGTGTGCATGCTGTGCACTGCCCAACTATAGGGGGAGCTATTTATATGGCAGTCTATGTGAATGACATCCTCTGGGCCTGTACACTATTCAATTTGCATAAACATATATAGGTGTCCTGAGTGACATGTTACAAGGCACAACTTTGTCTATTTTGGCAATTTAAATTATCCTGATTATACCTTTGATAATACAAATAAATAAATACTTGTGGAATGTCTATCAGTTATTGTCTCAAAAATGTAAATGAATTTTGTTGCACAAAGTTTTATCTAAAGGTGTGTGCATATTTCAAAGGGCTTATTAGATGGATATCACTATCATTGGTTTATTTATTATAATAAATAATTGAGCATCTAACTTCCAGGCATGATTCAAAAGTCTGGATTCAACAAATGTATTGAACACTAATGAAAATTCTTGGAAAAACTTAACTTATTCCCTCAAAAAAAAAATAGCCTATGCTTTTTTTTTCAGTTTATTTATGTGACTTTACATAAGAAGGTGTTCTCCAAAATCTCTTTATTTCAAACACTCATCCACTAAAACCTGGAAATGACACCTGGTTCATTATTTCAAACAATCTATTACACCAGAATGCCTCAGTGAATATAAAGCTTTTATGTACATTTTTAGTCTTCCTTTTTTTTCTTCTTAGCCCTATTAGGAGAGGTGCTAGGAAGTTAAGTCAGCTGCTTTTAGGGTCCCCTAAGAGTACTAGGGAAACCACCTTTAGTAGAAGAAGTAAATGGTTTTATTGTCCAGGAAAGAGTGCAGTCAGGTTTGGATTCCTGATCATTCTGTGGAGCAAAGTTGATCTTCACCTTGAAACATTTCATTTGGACTGTTACATGAGCAAGAAATAAATGAAAATGTAGGGATTTACTTGTTATAGCAGCAAGTTTTACCTAATGGCTTAACTTAAAACAGTAAATAATATGACTGTATTTGCACCCCAAGTTTGTGGAGCAGTTCATACAAGTACCATTAAATTCTTAATTTGGGGACACCCAATAAAGTAAGCCTCTGCCTCTGGTAGTCTTTATTAAATTGCTTCCAAGTCTTTGATGGCTTTACTATGTATGACTATCCTGTTGGAAAATTGTTATGTGCAGTTCCAGAAGCTGATAGTTTTCAAAAAGCCACTCAGGAGGAACTAATACGCATATATACATAGTCACACACACAGATGCACAACACACAGTGGGATGCAGAGTCTCAGGCAACTTCCACAGTTTTTACTGTTGTCATTATAAGCATCGGCATCTTCCTCCTCATTATGTTTTCAGCCAAGGAAGTCTGAAATAACAATCTTGACTATTCACAGCAACTCAGGAAGAATGAATGAGTTGACCCCTAGGAAGGTGGCTGCAATCCTTTCTATGATTCATCATCATGATCTCTCTGTGGTGTTTGTCCTAGGACGTCATGTGGCGTGCAGTATTATGCCAGGCATCTGGATTTAAATGGCCCTCAGCTTCTCCAGAATTGCTGTGGAGTAGGAGGTGGAATTTCCTCTTGATATTTTATGTCAGAATCATTATGGAGGAGACTGGAGCATAGTTGAATAAGCTTTCCATTCTCCATGAAGATGGGGTTCAGGATCCACCCATGGGGTTCAGGATCCACCCACCGCAGGCCAAGATTTTACCCTGAGACTAACGTTGGACAGACATTTGGAGCCAAGTTAGAGGCCAGTAAATATAATGCACGAACAACTGGACAGATGACTTTTGTTAAATTACAATAACATGAAGGCTTCCAGGGGTGCTACAAAAGTCATTCCTGTCAGATGTACTCAAAGTCAACAGCCAAATTACTCCTGCTAACTGCTCTGGAGCTACTGAATAAAGCCCCGGTCTATTTTAAATAGTAACTCAAACCTCTAGACCCATGGCTCAATAATAATCATGATAATTCTGATCAGTATCCTCGTAGTACATGATAATGATTATTTGTTGAGTGACTACCATGTGCAAGATACTCTTTTGGCACCTTATGTCTATGACAGATGTTTGAAGCTTCAAAACAGCCTTACAAGGTAGGAGTTGTGATCCCATCTTGCCAATGGGGAAACAAATTCACAGCAAGTAAGCCGCTGTCTCAGTGTCACCCAATGGTGATGTCAGTGCACTTAAAGGGTATTCTTTGAAAAAAAAACACAACAACAACAAAAAACTTAAAACTGATGTACGTAAGAGCTAATTCCAAGCTCAGGGACATTTCATACAAACGTTTTACTGGAAAATTGTGAACATATACAAAAATAGAGAAGTATACTCACTCAGCAGGTCCTATCAGGAATAACTTGGCATTAAAGGGTTTTGAATGATCGCTACCATATTTTTCTTGGAAGAGAGCCAATTCTTAATAAGAATTTCTGCAAAAGAGGAACGTGGGACTGACTCTTACTTATAGAGGCAAAACAGTATTTTTATTTCAGTCTCACATTCCTCCTCTCCAGTTGAATTTGTCAATTATTACAGGAATAGCAAATAATGTGAAGACTTAATTTTGAGTTGTCTAAATCCTCCTCATCTCCACTGCAAATCCTTAGTTTAGGTTTAAGGCAGGTTTATGCTGAGTCATAAAATATTCTCCTGGTGTGCCTCCCTTCCTCTAGTCCATACCAAGATTTCATGTTCACTGTGGAATGGGCATAGCTCAACTTATGTTTAATAATAATTGACTTAAGGTGGGGGATTCAGTGTGGCTTGCTCACACTGGTTCACAAGAGCTGCTCAGGCACATCTCTTCCTAAATCTGCATTCAGTGGCATCTCTTTGGTAGTTTGAAATTGGCCATTGTGGGGACCTTTACACCATAGTATTAGCAGGTGCTACAAATCAGGGGTTTTACCCTCCAAGGCCAATTGTTAAATACTTACCAGTACACCATGGGGTAAAGTTTATTATTTGCTGTCTTCAAAGTGGGTTTCCCTGCTGCCCTTTCCTATGAAAAGAGAGTAATTTTCACCCACTGACGTCAGGCTTGACTGAGACTTGCTTTGGTCAATGGAATGTGACCAGAAATACATGTGTCATTTCTAAACAGACAGTTTTTCTTTTTCCTCTGCCACAAGCTGGCATGTCCCTGAAAGTGTCTGTGTCTTCAGTCTGAATCCTCGAATAAAGAGGACATGGAGTAAAATCACAGCCAGCCTGTGAAGAACATGGACATCAGCAAAGCATCAATCTTTCCTGTTGTAAAGATTTGGGGCTTGTTTGCTGTTACTCTAGCATTAATTAGGCTGAGCTGATTGATTTAACAATTGGGACTTATAATTGAGATGCTACCATTGCAGAAAACCTAAATTATGGGGCATTAACTCTGGAGCTTAGGAATGGGAAATAAAAAATATGTTGTTGAAGGATGGAAAAATGGCCACCCATGTTATCTAGTGACTATATATTTGGTAAAGCTGTCACCTATGATTACTGGGAAGGCACATGGATATGTACTGAATAAGCTTGTGGTTTTAGGCAAAAACATTATGAAACCAAATGTTACATGCCTGAGGTGCTGTGGTCTGGACACGATGACATACTACAGAAAAATTTAAGCTTAGGAAAGAATTGTCCATTTTGGAGAGATTGAAAGGAATATAAATGTCTAGAAATTTGAGGACTCAGAGGAATAGAGGATATACTTGTATCTGATTTCCAAACAAAGATAAAACTGGGGTTTTAAGTGACAATGACCTGATTAAAATTCAGCCTTGTGGCAAAGACCAATAGAAGGCAAGGCCTTCTATTAAAAACTCTGAATTGATTAAGGTGGCACTAATTAGATCTTTTCAATTGAACGAAGTGGCTTGTGGAATGTGATTCTCCCACTGAAGCCAGATAAATTGAAGATAGCTGCAGTTAAGTCCAGAGAAAGTCGTAACTGGGGAAGAATTATAGATGTGGCCACTGGTACGTGATGTTTGATCTGGGAGTCTATCACTTGCACTCAAAGCACTCTCCAGAATAAACTGCATCATGGTTATTGGCAGGTTAAACTGAGATTTTATGCAGAAAGCATTTAGCAAAGTTCTTGGCACATAGTAAGTGTTCAATAAGTAGAAATTTTAATAAAATCTGTTACAAGCAAAGACTAGTTCTCACAACTAACCTGGGCCAGAGAGCAGTAAGAAGAAGCCAAGAATTTAAGTGAAAAGGTTCAATGCTAATAACGTAAGCAAATGAAAATGATCCCGGGTTGGGTTGGTATGGTATGGTGGCACGAACTTGGGTTGTAGCATCAGAGACTTGAGTTTGAAATCCACCTCTGCCACTTGACTAGCTGATTAACATGGAGCAAATTGCACAAGAATTCTGACCCTTGGTAGTCTCATCTCTAAAACGGGGATATCATCTCCTTGTGATGATGGAAACAATTAAGCATGAGCCATCATTCTTGGCACCTAGGCATTCAATAAATTCTGGACACCTTCCTTCTCCTAAAACACCTACTACTGCTACCACATGCTTGCTCCCAACTACAGAACACAATTTCACTTGTCAAAGGAAAGCACAAGGGTTACTGCCCCAAAATGTTTTTCCCTATGATGCTTCTGAAGTTTAAGATGGCCGTTGAAGAGTGAATAAGCAGTAACAGTTTATTGTTCTATACCCAAATTGCTTTCTAATGGATATTTTATGATTTTTAGTATTTATTATTTTGCTAGGATTCAAACAGAAAAAATCAAGGAAACTTGATTTTCTTCAGAAGAAAAAAGGAAGAGAATCACAACTAATAGCGGAGCCCATTTGTCCTGGGTCCCACACAGCGCTGATTTGGTGACCTCATTCCTGACTCCAGGGTTAGTCCTAAGAAATCTATCACCATCAACTCATAGCATTCCCACTGATGAGCCCTATTGTCTAAGAATGGTCATTTGCCTACATCGATACAATAAAACTGCATTAAGGGAAATATATTCCAGTATATTCCATGCTTGAGGCAAGATTCCTCTCACTCACTGGCCAAGAAAAAGAAAGCACAACGCTTTGAGACTCCTGGCTGCCATCTTGGCACCGTGAGGAGATTCATCCTAAGGATGCAGCCAGATGCTGAGGGCAATAGCACACAGGAAGAAACAACTTCTGTCCGAGGGAGTCTTTGAGCTGATTATCATGCGGCATCTGGATCCCATCCCACCTCCGCACTTACAGTTACATGAGGTAGTAGATTTCCTCACTTTTACGCCAGGCTTTGGATCAGAAGAATCAGTCACAAGAGTGGGAAAGCAACCTAGGGTAGAGTGGCTGCAGGTCACAGCCCCAAACCCCGGCCACCTGGGTTCATTTCCTGCTTCCACCTTGTGGTCGCTGTGTGGCCTTGGGAAAATTACTCAACCTCTCTCTGCTTCAGTTTCTGCTCTGAGAAGAAACAATAATAATAGATATTACCTCATAAAGTTCCAGAGAAGATAAATTTGCAGTAAAATATGCAGTGCAGTGCCTGGCACATGGTAACTTTCAACAGAATGTGACTCACTATGTTGGTTACCTTGAGCTGTGAAGATCATCTCAGGATCCACAGTATGACCCTGAATGGGATCCTCAATTCTCTTTTTCCCTGTCCTTGACCTGGTGTCTCTGTTACTCTGGGTTTTGCTTTCTCTCCCTTTGCTGACCTCTCCTTCCCTCGTTCCTTTCACTAGTCATAATTGGCATGGATTTATAGCACTATTTGCTGTATTTTAAAGTATGTGATTTTACATTTCTTCTTTTTAATTTAAGAAGGCAAAGAGAACATTTTATATTCCCTTCAATACAAAATAACATTTTGCTTTGCTTTTTATATATCCCCATTACATCTTACCTTCTGGGCTTTGGTCCAGTGTTCCACTCTGTCAAAATCATTTTAAGCCTTGACACTGTCAGTTACTGCCTTTGCCATCCTTCCTGGCTTTGTATCATTTGCCTTTTAAGCCTTCACCACGTCCTTGACAAAACCTGCAATTTAGAACTCCTCTGTCAATTACCAGGTTAGGCATCTGTGCTGGAAAACTCTTAATCAGTGCCTCACAACTTTTAGTTAGCATAAAAATCACCCAGAGAGCTTGTTAAAACACAGATTTCTGGGCCCCAGAGATTCTGATTAGATAGGTCTGTAGGGAGACTAAGAACTGGCATTTCTAATGCGCTCCCAAGGAATGCTGAGTAGGGATGCTTTAAATAACAGTGACTTGATCCAATTATTAGCTTCTATTTCCTCGTGTTAAAGAAGCCCATAGTCCAGGGTGGACATCCAGGCACTAGAACCTAGGCTTGTCCCTCCTTTCTGTGTTACATGGCATGTGGTTTCCTACTCCAAAAGGAACTCCAGCCATCATGTCCGCATTCCACTGATGTCCTGGGCAGAACTTTGCCACACAGCCAAATCACACTAACTGTGTAGAAACCTGGGAAATAGGGTTGTTATTTTGGGTGTCATGTGCTCATCTAAAAATCAGCGTTTTATGACCACATTAGAGGAAAGTGTACTTATGACACAGGGAATTTTCTCAACTCTCCAGCTAGAGGTTTGTGAGCTAAATTCCTCTATGTGCTAGGTAGTTAATAAGAAATTCTGAGTTTCTGGTTCTGATCATCTCCTATATATTGGTCTGCTTTCACTGCTCTAACAAAATACCACAGCATGGGTGGCTTAAACAACAGAAATTTATTTCTGCACTTCTGGAGGCTGGAAGTCCATCAGCAGGGTTCTGTTCCTGTGAGACTCTCTCCTGGCCTTCTCCCTGTGTCCTCACAAGGTGGGAGAAGAGACAGAGATGAAGACAGAGAGAGAGGATCAGGGCTCCACCCATGTAACCTCACTTAACCTGAATTACTTCTTTATGGGCCCCATCTCCAAGTACAGCCACATTTGGGAGGTGTTAAGGCTTCAACATGATTTTTGGGGAGACGTAATTCAGTCCATAGCATCCCCTTATAGATAAATATTCTTACTTGCATTTCAGAGTTCACGATACTGAGTTTCAGAGAGTTTTAATGATATTGCTGAGATCCCAAAGCAATTAAGTGCCCAAACCAAGATTCAAATTAAAGTCTGCTGAAGCCAAGGCTCCTTCTCATGCCTCATTCTGAATCATAGGAATTGTACATTTGTTTGCAGGATAAGCCTTGAATCAGTCAATGACCATTGCATGATATGCAACCACAAACATCTGCGGAGAGAGGCATTTATTTCATGCCTGCATATGCATCAGCTGGGGGCCCGCTGGTCGAGGCCAGGCAGGACTAGGTGCAGGCTGGATCTGGGTCTGCTCCATGAGTACCTCATCTTCCCTGGACCCATAGGCTCATCAGGGGACAGTCTTCTCGTGCTAAAGGCAGAGCCTGTGCAAGTGTGTAGGCATGTTTCTACCCGTCTGCAGGGGTCTGCTTCTGTTCCCTGCCCAAAGGAAGTCATGTGGCCAAGAGTAAGGTAAGCAGCGTATGCTTCCCAGGAGGGAATACATATTTTGCATGTGTTCTAATCAACTCCAAGCCCCTAGACAGGTGCTTTGGAGTGGAAAGATACTTGACTGGGAACCAGGAGTCCTGGGTTCTGGTCCCCAATATGCTCTTCATGACTTTCTGACCTTGGACACATTACTAATCCTTTCGGGATCTCTAAGGCTGCTTCAGGCTTTGACTTAAGAAGCTCTGGTGGGGAAAAACAAATCAGTGCCTTTCAAACCTCTCATCTCCAAATGTAACTTAGTCTTTACTTATTCCAAGCACAAATAAACACACAGCACTAGAGCCCCTTCAAAACTGTTGGGCTAATGTTCATGACTCTGTTAATGATCAAACTGGAGCAGTGTACAGCTGGTCCTGCTGGTCCCAGGAAGGCTCAGAAAGAAATGAAGCCATTGGGAAGCCACTGATGCTGTGACCTTCTGCTCCCTGGGCTTGAGTGTAGGCTGTGCCTCTGCTCAGACAGGTGAGCTTTAATTTTAGTGATTTATGATAATGCCTCTGAGTGCGAAGGTAAACATGTCATGGTTTATTTTGCAGAATTAATGAAGTCTGATTAATCTCCAGTCCCCAGCAGATTCTGTTCTGAGAAATGGAGTGAGACTGCCAGGCTTTTGTGTAAATTACGAAGAGAGAATTCATGGCATGGAAATTATCCAAAATCCTCACAATCTCATCTCTTTCGTCCCTTGGGTGTTTGTGTGGATACCTTGCCATTATACCAGCTGACTGCTGACGGGGGAGAGACACTTCTAACAATGCAGTATGCAATACTGTAAGGGCAGCTGACGTTACCTGAGCTATTACCATCTGTCAGGTGCTCTGCTGTACACACACGAATTATTGGAAAAAGCACACACTTGTGATTTGGACAGATAACAGTTCAAATTCTAGTCTCAGAGTTTACAGGCTGTGCGAGCTTGGGGGCGTAGAGTGGGCAGTGTTGGCGTCCTTCTCCGTGTGTCCCTGCCCCAGCCTCCCAGCCTATCCAAGTTCTGCAGCGTGGGCACTTCCAGAGTGTGCTCTTGTCACACTTTGGTAGGTGAAATAAATATGTAAGCAACAAACTATATTGAAAATAAAACCCATGCGTGGCTCTAAGCTGCAAACTGAAAAACTCAAGTTTGTCCACAACAACATTGAGGACAAATCCCTCTAAAAAAGAATTGGAGGTTATAAATACTTGCCTGAGAATTTAGGGTTGCTTGTATTGAAATTCACAAAGGAGGTGGAAGAGGTTATGGCTAGTGGAAAGACCATTGTGATAAGGAGACTTGCATTTGAATCCTGACTCTACTGGCCACGAAATACGATTTAGGTCAAAGTCACTATGCTTTCCGCATCTCAGTTTCCTCACCTGTAAAGAGGGGACTGATTCCTGTCCTGCCCATTGCACAGACTTCTTGCAGAAATCCTAGGAGACAGAAGCTGTCAATGGTTAGTAACTCCATCTTACAGATGGAGAAATCAAGGACAAAAATGTAGGAGGTGGAACAGAAGAAACTTCTATATTTCTCCAACCTCATCTTTTCCCACTGTTTTCCTGCTCATTCTGCTCCCACTGCAGAGGCATTTGGTCCTTTCTTTCAATAAACCAAGCTCATTCCCCACTCAGAGCCTGTACCCTTCCTGTTTCCTCTCGCCGGAATGTTCTTCCCCTAGATCTTCATAGTCTTCAAGAAGGGGTTGGCCCCTTCTTGTTACTCAGGTCTCGGCTCATGCATTGCTTTCCCAGAGAGGCCATCCATAGACACCCGTCTAAGGTGGTCCTTCTCCCAGGCTGCCTTCACCACATCATCCTGTTGTATTTTCACATAGCACTTATCACTGTCTGAGATTATCTTACTTATTTGTTGTCTTATTAATTGTCTTCCACTACTCTTTCTCCTTGAGAAGAGAGAGACTGCTCATTTTCTGCTACATACATCTCCAGTGCCAAGAACAGGATTTGGCTCACGGTAGACACACGAAAGTTTTTTGTTTAAATAAATGAATTAGCGTGCATAGATTCAACTTATTATTTTTAATAGCTTTATAATACACCCCTATGATATACCATAATTCACTTAACCAGGCCTTTGGAGATGTGTACTCAATTTGTTTTCTCTTTCTCTTCTACTTGTATTTATTTTCACTTTAAAATTTTTTTGCTACAACAAACAAATGAATGTAATCTGTGTGTATTTACTACAGTCCATCCATAGAGTACATCCTTAGCTGTGGCACTGCTGGATCAAAGGACATGTGGCTTTACAAATTGTGATATGTATTGATAAATCTCTCTACAAAATGTTTCCAGTTCATACTCCTATCAACTGTGTGTGATGTTCCCAGATTCTGGTTCCCTTTAAGTTCCTGCCAGTAATACTTTCTTGCTGAGAAGACGTTGCTGCCTTCTAACCTGTTTTCCAAAGTGCTCCATCTACTGGACTTATTATCCAAGGAGAGGCCATGGGTACTGCAGCTATGTTCTGTTTCTCTGCCTTCTGTCCTGATGTGCTTTCTGCCTCTTTGTTTGGGTTGCATTCTCCATCCTTTTGTGGCAAAAGAAGGGACATTTTAAACACATGGTAGTGTCTATAGAGATTATTTATTGTTTAGCAAATATCCACTCCCTTCCCACTTCCACATGAGAGGAAAGTACTGTCTCCACTCCCAGACTTTGGCCTTGGCCATGTGATTAGAACTGGCCAATAGGATGTTAGCAGATGTGCTCTGGGACGAAGCTTGAAGTATGCTTGCATGATTAGGCTTACTCTCTAGTGCCCCTGTCTTTCTTGTGTGTCTGTGAGAACAACATGCCTCAGGAAGCTTATACACCAAGGAGAATGAGAAATGTATGGAGCATTTCTGGACCTAACTTGCACTTGGAGATAAAACTAAAGGAGCCCAGCCTAGATCAATTCTAGATGTAGATGTGTAAGTTTATTGTCATAAGACACCAAGATTTCTGTTCTTAATTGTTATACAACAAAAGCTGACTGATACAAAGTCCAGCTTGAAAATGGAGCCTCTTTTTTGTAGCCCCTTGACACTTCCTGTGTCTAAACATCTCCTAGGGCAGTGACAGCAGAGGAATATTTAAGTTGCTTGTATTTACTTTGTGTGGGTTTCATTGGTCTTTGAAGAAAGCGTAGGACAGAATGAGTCCTAGGTAGGTTGAGTAAGCAAAACTACTGCTAGAACAGCATAAGCAAAGGTATGGAAGAAGGAATGTGCAAGACCTGTTCTGGGACTAGAGTATTTGAGGTAGAAAATAAGGAATTGAGTGACAACATGGATTCACTTAGAGGGTATTATGCTAAGTGAAATAAGCCAGGTGAAGAAAGATAAATACCATATGATTTCACTTATATATGGAATCTAAAAACAAAACAAAATGAGCAAAACAGGAATAGACTCACAGACACTGAGAAGTGATTGATGGTTACTATGGGGAAGGGGTTGGGGTGGGCGGGTGAAAGAGGTGAGGGGGATAAAGAGGCACAAAATCTCAATCATAATATAAATTAGTCACAGGGTTGAAAGTACAGCATAGAGAATAGAGTCAATAATTTTGTAACACCTTTCTATGTTGACAGTAACTACACTAGTTGGAGTGAAGATTTAATAATGTGTAACTGTCAAGTCACTATGTTGTACATTTGAAACCACTATAATATTGAATATCAACTATAATTCAATAAAAACAATCATAAAGAAAATAAGGAAGAAGGTAGATTTAGCTTTTACTCTTAAGTTACTAGTTCATGCAAAGAAATACAAGCTCCAGGGCATTCTGGGTGCTAACTGTATGTGAATGATAGACCATAAGTAACTGATGTTCAGAGATCAACTACATAATGAAGGCAGATAAGGGTCTAAGATTGGGCTGGCTGTGCCAAGTAAAAAAGGCTGGCAGGCAACTTCATTTATAATTTTATTGTTTCCATTAAGAACATTATTATTAATTAAGCTGTGTTTAACATAGTGCCAGTCCACATATTAGCCCCTTAAATATGGTGTGAACATAGCTTTGTATTCACAGAAAACAGACTTCAATTGTAGCCTCAGTTCATTCTGAATGTGGCCTCATGCACATCAACTTTTTAGTAGAATTCAGTTTTAAACAGTTATTTTGTGAGTAATTTTTGGTATTTAATCAAACCAATTGTATAAACATTCACTTTTAAATATTTAGCATCATGAAAAGTCATATAGATGGAAGTTTGAATTCCTCATCCACCACTTATTGGTTGTATGATCTTGAGCAAGTTAACTTTGCCTTGAAAAGACTCAGTTTCTTCATCTGAAAAAACAGGGTGAATAAAATCCATCATGTTGCTGTAATACATAAATGAGTTAAATGTATATAGAGCACAGTAATCATTATAAACTTTCTTCTTAGAACTGCTTCTATGGCATCCCATAGACTTTGATGTGTTGTGTTTGCATATTCATTTGTTTCAAAATATTTTTTGATTTCCTCTTTGGTTGTTCAGGAATGTTGTTTAATTTCCACATATTTGTGAATTTTCCTATTTTCCTCCTTACTGATTTTTAGTTTCATACCATTGTGGTTGGAAAAGATACTTGTTATGATTTCAATATTCTTAAATTTGCTAAGACTTGTTTTGGACCTATCACATGATCTATCCTGGAGAATGTTTGTGTGTCCTTGAGAAGAATGTACATTCTTCTGCTTTGGATAGGATGTTTTGCACATGTCCGTCAGATCCTTTTGGTCTAAAGTATGGTTCAAGTCCAAAGTTTCCCTTATGACTCTGTCTGGATGATCTTTCCATTGCTGAAAGTGAGGTATTGCAGTCCCTTACTATTATTGTATTTTTTGTCTGTTATTTCCTTCAGGTCTGTTAGTATTTGCTTAATATGTTCGGGTACTCCAATGTTGGGTGCATATATATTTAATGGTTGTTATATCTTCTTGATTAACTGAACTTCTTTATCTTTTGTTAGCATTTTTGGCTTGAAGTCTATTTTTTTAAAAAAAACGTATTGCTACCCCTACTCTTTTTAGATTTCCGCTTGCATGGAATATCTTCTTCTGTCTTTTCACTTTGGACCTACGTGTGTCCTTAAAGCTGAAATGAGTCTCTTAGAGACAGCATATAGCAGTCTTGTTTTTTCATCCATCAAACCATTCTATGCCCTTTGATGGGAGAATCCAATTCATTTAAATTTAGAGTAATTCTTAATAGGTAAAGGCTTACTAATGCCATCTTATTGTTTTCTAGCTGTTTTGTAGGTCCCTTGTTCCTTTCTACCTCCCTTGCTGCCTTCCTTTGTGAATTGATGATTTGCCGTGGTGGTGTACTTTCATTCCTTTATCTTTTGTGAACCTACCTTTTTTTTTTGCTTTGTAGTTACCATGAGGCTTATATAAAACATCTTATTGATGTAGCAGTCAATTTTATGCTAATAGAATTTAACTCCAGTTGCACAAAAACTCTACCCTTAAATGCTACCCTTTTGTAAATATACTCAAATGTGATACATTGCCAGACTGTGCCAAACCAGTGTAAACACTCAGCTGTGTCTCCTAAAGGAACTATTTACTTAATTTGAGAGCCCAAGAGAGAGTTAGGTGGCTGAGAGGTTGAAGGCAGGGCTTCCAAGAATTCCATTCCGTTGCAGATGAAAAGTAGTCCTGTTTTGGATGGATGGTTCTTACTTACTTCTACATAAGACATGAAGTATTTTTCAGTTGTATGTCTTTTTCAGTTTTGCACCTCAACACCCAGCACAATGCCTGGGTAGAGTACGATATTTAATTTATGTTAGTAAGGTATTCATTTAATGTTTACTAGTGATAATTAGATAAGTTGGATTGTGTGTGTTTCTTCATTGTTTAAATGTTGTAAGGCAGGGGTTCTCATCCTAACTTCATGGTAGAATCTTGCAGGGAGCTTTTTAAAACATTGGTGAAAAAAATCCCCCTCCCAGGACATTCTGACTTACTTGGTCTAGGGGAGCCTGCACTTGGTGATGGTTAGGAGCTCCCTAGTGATTTTGAGTGTCCACAGGTGGGCTTTCCTGGTGAGGAGGGAGATGGAGGGTTAGGATGAGTCACAGAACTGAATTCTGGTCATTGTTCTGTTACCTTCTTGCTGTGTGACCAGAGGCAAGTTACTCTTTTGACATGCACCTCGACTGCCTCATCTGTAAAATGTGAGCTTTGGATTACAACAGTTTTAGTTGTTTTAGTTCAGGAATCCATTAAGACTTCTGATCTTCTCCCTAGGAAAATATACCTATGCTTATTTACAAAAAATTTGCATACTATTTCAAAGAATTCATGAAATCTCTTGTATTGGTCAGGATTCTTTTGGACACAAGTGAAGGGACCCAGCTCAAATTGGTATCCACCAAAAGGCAGGGTAATGTTCATGGTCCTCAAAAGTTTTGGAGAAGTCATTGCTTTGGGTATAGCTGGATTAGGAACCCACAAGATGCCTGTGTACCTCTTGGTAACTGCCTGCTGAGTTGGCTTTTTTTTCAGGAAGGGTCTCCCAAGGAATTGCAAATAGATCTGTCAGCAATGCAGGCTGACATCCCACTAGTTGAGCAACCTCAGCATAAAGAGCATAACACTTACTCATGGTGCTGTTAAAAGCCCAGCTCAGGCCTGACACCATCCCTGTGGGTAGTGGGATAGATGCCAGATTGGCCATGTGCACGTCCCTTAAACAGAGGGTGGGTGGGGTCCACCTGAAGCATGTGGAGAGCAGAACAGAGTGGTTTCCCAAAAGATAATTAGGGTATTATTACCATGAGATGGGGCAACGGATACTGGGGAGGTAAAGACTACAGATATCCACCTCACATTTGCAGGCAGTGTATCTACAGAACCATTAGAGGTACATGTCTCCAGGTTGAAAATTCCTAGACTCCTGAGCCCTGAAGTACCTTTCAGCACTAATCATCTACAGTGATAGATAAAATGGTGCTCTCATGTGTTTTATTTTGAAATATATACATTTCAAAATACATATATATATGTCATGAAATATGTGATATACAAGAGCTATTGAGTTTTTCTTTCTCTTTAACTTTATATTCCACTTGCATTTTCTGGCGTGTCAGTTATGTGCTAGATCTGTGAGCCCCATTTTTGTGGATGGCAATAATGAAGTTTAAGGTGGCTTGGGAACTTGCAAAAAATCCATGGAGGAAATATAAAGAGCTTGGGATTTGACTTCTGGTCTCCCAATTCCAAGTGATGCCAATTCCATGAAAATACTGCCTGATGTCTTGTCTTACATACTTTTTCTGTTGTGAGAGATTGTTTCCCAGTGTCAATGGCCTTGTACTCCATCACCTTAAAAAGTAGGATCATTTTGTTTGTTTAAAACTGACCCTTTTATTTAAGAAAATCATCCATCGAGTGATTTTTACCTACTTCCATGAGTCTACACTCTCTTAGCTCATATTACCTCCTGTTTTCCAGGAAGTGAGCCTCAGCAGTGGGGACATGGCTGCAATCAGTGTGTGACAATTAGAGCTGTGTCCAGAAAGCACTGGCTGATCGGTGGGAAAGGGAACTGTTAGCTTTGGCGTCTGGAGCATCTCGGAATACCTGACATGCTAAGACCAGGATAAATAACCTATCTTTTTGAAGAAAGAGTAATTTCAAAGGCAGTGGTCCAGCCCAGAAAAAAAGGACATGATGTTTGACTGAATTACCAAGTAATTTACCTATTTAAATCTAGGACCTCTAACGGTGATCTAATAGAACAAATAAAAATATTTCACTGCTTAGGGTGCCAAGGATTTATTGCTTAGCTTCTGTAGATATTTGGAAGATGGTTCTGAAGGATGAACAAAACATGGCTTCATTTCATTCAGGTTGAAAACTCCTAGACTCATGAGCCCTGAGGTCCCTCTCAGCACTAATAGTCTACAGTGAAATTTTGCTCAAGGAAAGGAATAAAGTGAATGATCTGGAAAAAATGCAGTAACTAACCTTACTTGATTGTAATCCATAGCAAAGTTGATGGTAGATACCAGTGATGACTTCTCTAAATAGGTTCTTCCAGTCCATGTCCCAATTGCAATATATTCTTTTGTCTTTGAACTCCTCAAAGTGCCGGGCATTTATTATCCATGCTGTTTCTCTAACAACTTAGTCATGTTCTTTCCTCCTAGGGACCCGAGTTTGAGGCCCAGCTCTGACGCTTAGTAGGGGTGTCAATTAACCACTGTTAACATCTTGTGATATATCCTTCTAGTGTTCATCCAGCATTTTTAATTACAGAGATGTTGCATAATTTTGCATTCTGTCTTTCTTGCCTAAATTAAGCCCCTCATTTCCCCATGTGATAGAAAGTTCCTCCTTATCTACGTCATTTTAAATGACTTCATATATAGCTTTGTGAGGACACCAAAATTTTCTTGTCCCTTCCTCTGCTAGCAGAGGAGTTTCAAATGGAGTGAGATGATTAGGTTTACGCCAGTAACTGTCTGGAAGGGGGTGAAAGGGGAGGGTTGAGAGGAACCAGGGTGACTGAGAACTACTTTTATTAAATGATTAATGAAGGTAGAGTCAGAGCAGCATCCCCAAAGAGGACCCTAAAGTCTTTTAGTCCACCTCCCTCCCTTTATGGTTGAAGAGGTGGAAACTCAGATGGGTAGACTGAATTCCCCAGGGTCTCCCAGCTGTACCTGGGGTTCCCACCTCTAACGGCAGCTATGAGGTCCTGAATAGCGGCTAAAACCCACTCCTAGGCCAAGGTTTCAGTAGCAAGTGGAGATCTAGACTTGAGGTATATTTGACAGTGCATTTTTTACAAGCTGTCAGTGTGATTAGTGATTACTGGCTGCTGGCTGAAAATAATGTTCTGCCTACCCAAACAAAGCAAATTAAGGGGAACAAATGATGTAATCCTGTTCAAAAAGAAAAAAAGGGCCTTGAAATGATCCCCAAAGAGAGGAAGCTATTATTATCCCAGACTTATAAATGGGAAGATGAGGACAGGGAGGCTGGACAACTTGTCCAAAGCAATCAGCCCGATTTAGAAGGCAGAATTCCTGACGGCCACCCAAGGGCAGGAACTTGCTGGCAGTTTGGCTCTGCCAGCCTTATAGGGAGGGCCAAGTGAAACAGGACATGGTTAAGGGTAAAATTCCCATGCTCCTCCTGCTCTGTGACCCCCTGACCACGAAGAGCCTGCCAAGCTTCTTGGCTGCTGCATCAACCTCCTGATCCCCCTGAAGTCAGTAAGATGAAGCCGAAACAATTGGGAGTTGCTAACCCTTCCTCGGCTTCCCGGCCATGCCCCACTGGGCAAGTGGCTTTACCTCTTGGACCTCAGCTGTCTCATCCAGAAAGGGGGTGAGAAGTAATTGCCTGCCCAGCTCAGTGACCCAAGATGTAAAGTGAGAAGCACATTTTCCCAAGGGTGTTTGCCAGGGCCCTCTTGCTGGCAGGTGATAGAGTGCCGATTCAAAGGAGATTAGGCAAAGGGGAAAGTTGCACCAAGAACGCAGTGTCAGCAGTCTGCTGAGCACCTTCCCTTGCAAAAGTTAGGGTAAGAATAAACAATACTTGCTTACAGTCCCTGCTGGGCAGGGAGCCCCACCTTGTACGGCTTACATCATCCAATCTTTGCAAACTGTGAGGAGCCTTGTTTAACAAACCCTTTTTGATACTGCAGCAAATGGAGGCTTAGAGACCAGGATGCCATCAGGCACACTGCAGGGCTGTCCCCTGACTCCAGACCCTGCTCTTCTGCTTTCTGGATTTGAGGAAGGAGGACAGGCCCTGTACAGTGCTGGCATCCTGGCATTGTGACAATTTTAGAGGAAAGTATAATTATCCCCTGATTGGCTGCTGAGAAAAGCAAGGCTGCCTCTGCACAAGAAAAGTATCTGCCCCATCCTGGGAGTTTGCACTTAAAGGAGCCGGCGTGTTTCGTTTCTTTCCTTATGGCCTGGGTGCAGACCCAGTCCGTGGTCAGGTGTCCCTCCGAAGAGGAAGCAGCTTGAGCGTGGTTGCCTGATGCTGAAGTCCTGCACGCTGAGGATGGGGGCTCCTCAGGCTTTGAATGTATCCTTGTGGACAAATAAGTAAATGGACATTTACTGAGTACCCACTATGGGTTAGGCCTTGTGCTGATCAGTCACGTTTGCCCTCTCATTTAATGCTCAAAGCAACTCTGGGAGAGGGTATTATTTCCACTTTGCAGAGGAGGAAGTCAAAGCTCAGAGAGCTTAAATGACATGCCCTGGGTCATTGGGCTAGTAAATGGCTAAGACAGAGTTTGGACCCACAAATACCAGATTCTGGATTTAGGACACTTCCTGTCAGTCTTTGGTGGTTTTATTTGGAATGAACACCAAAAGCTTTCTAGGTCTCAGGTTGATGAGAGCAAAATGAACTGCAGACATGCTTTATATGCCAGTGAGCTGCAAAATATCAGAGCTGGGCCATCCATGACCAGGACATTTAGTGGTCCTTGAGTTTCTGGCGGGTTCAAAAATTCTTTGACACTTTCCTCTGAAGAATGTACTTAGCACAGATACAAAAATACAAAAATAAAAGTCTGTTGAAAGAAATTACCCTTTCTCTCATTTCCTGTGCCTTCACATCAAGCATGAATTTAGTATGATGAAAGGAAGTCATAGTATATTTCCCAGTACATTATGACTTCCTATATTAGTCATGGTTCTCCAGAGAAATAGAATCATTGAAAGGTGGTGTATGTATCTCTGTTGATCAATCATCTGTCATCTAGCTATCTACCTTCTATCATTTATCTATCTGTTAAGGAGTGAGTTATTTTAAGGAATTGGCTCATGTGATTGTGGAGACTGGCAAGTCTGAAGTCTGCAGGACAGGCTGGCAGGCTGGGGACCCAGCAAGGAGTTAATGTTGTAACTTGAGTCGAAAGGTATCTGGAGGTGGAGTATGCTCTTCTTCTGGGGACCTCAGTCTTTTCTCTTAAAGCTTTCAGCTATTTGGACAAGGCCCGCCCACATGGGGGTCATCTCCTTTACTCAGGGTTTACTGGTTTAAATGTTAAGTACATCTAAAAGTTACAGCAACATATAGACTGGTGCTTGGCAAACACCTGGGCACTGTGGCCAAGCCGAGGGGACACATAAAGTTGACCACCACAGCTCCTCAAAGCAGAGCCTGGGTCTCATTTGACCTATGTCTCAGGGATGAACACTATGCCCTGCACAGTTGGGCATGGGCAGGGCGTGTAAGTGCAAACATGAGACAAAGTCTGAAGCTCCCAGAATGACTTTGGAGGAAGCAAGGAAAGAGAAAGAACACTATGCTCAGCCCAGACGATTGGATGTGAGTCCAAGAAGCAACTGGAAATCATCAAAGAGTTGCGGGTTAGGGAGGTGAACATGGCAGTGGCATGCAGGGACAGTGGGAAAGGTGTGGCCTGCCCAAGATCTTGCAGATGTGTCCCTTGAGCAACCCTGGCGGTGGGTCCATGCCCACTGAGACACTGCAGAGTGAGGGCTAGACCGCACCTGGCTGTCAGAGGGCCCTGTCCCTGTCCCTTCTCTGTGCCAACATGTGGGTGCCCTCAACAGGCCGCCTCACCTCTCTGGACCCAGGTCTTGTTTCTGTGGGATGGTCATCAACTGGTCATCTGTAGGCAGCATCCAGCCTGAAGTTGTGTTTGTTGATTTAGGTGAATTTTTAAAAGCAATTTACATAAATTGCCAATATTTAAAAATGGGTAGATTTCATAGCAAAGCAAGGATTGAAGGCTTCTCTGAAAAACTGGGCAGAGATAACAACTGCAGGTCTGACTTTGCCCGCAACAGCTGGGTGCACAGGGCAGCTGCTGTCTTCTGAGTTGGGCAAAGCTCCCAGGACCTCTTCCCTTGACTTCCATCCTCTCCATGGCCTCCTCCAGCAGAGGCTAGAGTCAGCTGCTGGTCAGCGCCGAGCTGGCTTGGCTGCTGTTCATGCTTCTGTGGAAGCCACCAGACCCCTGCAGACCTTGGAGTTTATGGTCCTTGCTCTAGGTCTTTTGACACTAATGCTGATACATCCTCTGACTGGCCCCACTGTGTGTCAGGCACAGACTAGGTAGTTTATGTGTACCTCGGAGGCAACATTCTAAGATCTTAATGAAAATACTGAGCAGGCTTGGTATGAATCAGCCCTGGCTTCACTGTGCACTAGCTTAGAAAATAGTGGACAGTCTCAGTTTCATGTTTAAGTGGGGATGCATTCCCTGCAGAATTGTTTTGAGAATTTATGTGAAGGGCTTACTGTGTTCCTGGCATACAATAAGAGCTTAATAAATGGCTGCTGTGGTCCTTAGTATTCTAATTGCTAATCAGTGGTCTGGGGTTGCTGAGACCCCATGGTCTGAGGCTCTGGGGAGGTTCCAGAAAGGCGCCCTTCATGGGCCTGGAGGCTGGGGAGGATGAGGGTGGGCTGTTTGCAGGGTGGAGTCACCTCAGGGCAGGGACAGCATGTGCATGGCGGGGAGACAGAAGGAAGAGCCATATGTTCAGGGGACAGGCAGGCTGGCCAGGCTAGAGAGGAGGGTTCACGCGGGGGCACCTGGTTAGGGCAGCACTCGGCCCTTGTGGCAGCTGGTTAGAACTGCCCTATAATCCTCTCTGAAATGTCTGCCACTTGCCAGGTGGACGTTGGCATCCTCTGCTCTGGTCAGGGGCTCTTTTCTCCCTTGCCTGCCTACGTAAGCTTGGGCGATGGAGCCCGTGAATTGTCCTCATTCTCTGCCAAGTACCCAATTGAGAGATTGCATACCTGGCATTTCTGTGGAGCTGGCCTGAGGAGTGCATCCTGCAGGGGGTCAACCAGGCTCACGAGGGCAATGGTCAGTGACCGGGAGTGGCAAGGCAGGGGACCGTCTAGTTTGGAGTGGCTGCTTCCCAGGCCAATCTACCCCATCATGTGCAGACGTAAAAGAGTGAAGTAGCAAAGCAGGATTGAATCCCCTCGGTACCCAGGATATTTTTCTCAGGAGAGTCCAGAGAAACCATCCGGTGCCTACCATTTTCATGTCTGACTTTCCTTGCGGAGCATGCCATGGTGCTTTCCCAACAGATGGTTGCAGCTTCTGTTTGCAAACCTCCAGTGCAGGTCTCATGACCTCTCACAGCCCTTTCTTTGTTGAAAGCTTTAGCAATTTGCAAGCTTTTCAACTTCCACTGAATTCTGTACCAACACTTCCAGTTTTCTTGTACTGATTTTTGTTTCATTTTTATTTATTGCATAGTTACAAGGATAGATGACATTATCTTAATAGTTCCTAATGGAGTCTAGAATCTAGGAGGGGGGATGTGTAAATAAGCAATGTGATGGAGGGAGCTGGCAGGGAATAGAACAAGCCCATCTCAAGACTCCAAACTGGACACTTGTCTGCAGGGGTCCCTCTGAGGCTTGGCCAAGGGGGGAAGACCACTCCAGTCTTGGGGTAGGAGAGCAGGCTCGCTGGAAATGCCTCCTTTTTTTTCTTCTCCCCAAGACAGCCACCCTCTTGTTTACTCTCTGGAGCTATAGGACAGGTGGCCCTTCTCATCCCTGACAGCTCCTCTTTCCTTCCATGGGGGGAATAAGACAGTCCCTGCCCACAGAAGGTCACAGTTTAGTGAGCAAGAGGGATCTGGGAAGAACAGGAAGCCAGGAGTACTACAGCCAGGGCAGGGGACTCTGCAGGACCCCTAACCCACACTGAGGGGTCGTCTCCCCACCTCCCATGCACCTGTGCTCAGCTCCTGTACTTTGCAGGTAAGATCAGTGGTCACTTTTATCTTTCCCATTTCTGGCTATTCTCTGTTGGTGATAATTACTGCATACTTACCACCCTGGGTGCTGTACTAAGAGGTCTTCCCAGATAATCTCAGTTAACAGCCCACCGAGGACAGGACTGCTCTTCTCTCTTCATAACTGAAGCAACCGAGGACAGAGCCGTACAGTTACCTGCCCCAGGTACACAGCCAGAAAGTGGCAGAGCCCTGACCGCACAGCCTACACGGTTACCCCCAATCCACACGACCTCTATGCTGTACCCAACAGAAAGTGCCACTGCGGCTTCTTCCCAGCACATTAGGGGTGATTTGGGGGGGCTATCAGAAGAGGAGCCTAGAAAAATATATAAATAGATTGGAGTAAGCTGTGAAAATCCTTGCATTTGGTGGCTTCCACTTGGACTGAATGTTCTAGGCCTCTGGAAAGTGTTTTGGGGTTTTGAAGAGAGCAGTGATTGTGATTTGCTCTCAGGGGCTATGCTTCCAGAAGTCTGGGGGAATCGGTTGCATGGAGGAGAGAGGAGGCTGAGAGGCCACTGGGAGGCTGTTTGGGCTTGTGAGGTGAGAGGTAGGGGTGCATGACATGGTGCTAGGCCCTTTCCTAAAATTTGCCTTTTCTCTTTACAATCTCTGTGTAAGGTAGGGATTACGGCAGTATTCTCAGTTTTGGCTGTCCCTATAGTTTCCCAGGACCAGCAGAGTCAGCATATCTGGGGACCTGCTTAGAAGTGCAGATTCTCCAACCTCACCCGAGACTTACTGAACCAGAAACCCTGGGGGTGGGTCAGTCCCAGCAATTTCTGTTTCCACAAACCCTCCTGGTGACTGGAGCTCCAGTGTAAGAACCACTGAATGAGGGTGTAGGTATCTTCTCTGACCTGAGGTCAGGTCACATTGCTCCATGTCCTGTCCCCCAGTGAATGACTGGCTGGTCTGATGCTGCAAAGACACGCCCAGGGTTGCAGCGGTCCCAGGGGTTGCTGCTGGAAGGAATACTTCAGTCAGGAATTTATTAAGTGCCGGTGAGTGTACTCAGTGTCTTGCTAAATGCTCTCAGGCATTTGAAGGCCAGGGTTCAGAATCTACCTTCAAAAAGCTTAAAATATTTTATCTATTTATTCATTCAGTGACCATTTCCTGAGCATGTACTATGGGATGGTCACTGTGCTGGCCAAGGGGTGCAACTGTGAATGGAGTGGAATAGGTTGCCACCTTAGCATCTTACTTCTAGATAAGGAAAATAGAAAGCAAACGGGTGAGCAAATAAGTCAAAAACAGTGATTGGTACTATGAAAGAGCTGAGGCAGGCTCCTGTGTCAGATCCCGGAGGGGAGAGAGGTTGGAAGGCAGTGGTGGCATCAGTCAGAGAAAGAGACACCCGAGCCGAGATCTGAATTACAAGGCAGGCATGCAAAGATCTGCAGGGGCCACTCCAGATAGAGGGAAGGAGGTGCCAAGTGTCTGAGGTGGGTGAGAACTTGGCACGCGTGAGGAAGAGGCAGGAGGTGGGCAGGCTGGGTGGTGGTGAGCCAGGATTGTGGTGGAGACGGTCCAAAGGCAGGGCGGCCGGCTCTGCAGGTGGCTCAGCTGCCCAGCTGTGGGGCAGGGGGCCTTAGCTGTCAGCCCCTCAGGGTACCTGGCGGGCACGCACAGGACTGAGGAGTTAGCCCTAGGCTGGCTGGGTCCCACCGGTGGCCCCGGCACCTGGAAGCTGGGGATCCGGCGCTGACTGGAGGGTGCAAGGAGCCCGTAGATTCCTTCTTCCCAAGCACGGCCTCCAGGAGACTCATTTATGTACCTTTCTCTCTCTCCAAGAACGATAAGCCAGGGAAAGTCTCCCTTCCAGAAGAGGACCCTGGAAGCCGGTCAAAGTCTTTACGAGGGTCACACACTCAGGAACTCCAGTGCTAGAGGTGAATCATCTGTGCCTAAGTCAGTGGGTCCACTTTTACAGAGGAAACTGTGGCCCAGGGAGCACAGGAGGCAGTCACCCTGGCTGCAGGTCAGGGCCCTTTCCTCTGCCTTGTGCTGGACGTTAAGTTCTTGACGCCCAGCTCTAAGCCTACCCTTTTCCCCTCTGCACTGAGATGCTGGGGCTGGGAGTCAGAACCCCCATTTCCATTCCACCCATGGGCTCCATGCTGGCTTCTTCACAGGGGCACCAGGGGAGTCTGTGAAGGTGGTGCCAGGGCTTGCTCATCTCTGCTCCTGCTTCTGAACAGGACCCCGGAAGCTCTTTCTGGTGGTCACAAGAAGGTTCCCACAGGTTCCAGGTGACGGGTGTTCCCGGAATCAGCCCCAGTGTGCCCCCTACAGAGACCAGCACCAGCCAGCAGAGCGCCCACCTCAGACAGCTCTGTCCCTGCGCCCTGGGGCCCCCACTCAAGCTTCTCGGTGTCAGTAATCCCAGCTTCTCCCGCTTCCCAGGTCTGGGTTGGCAGTTGTCACCCTGCACTTTCACGGTGTCCCTTTTCCCTTTCCGGCTCTCCCATACCTGGCTGATGGTTCTTTACGTCAGCTTCCTTCCTGTGAAGTGGCGGCCCTGTCTCCTGACGGGACCCTGACTGACATACTAGTTTATTTCATGCAACGTTTAAAAAACCCCTTCACATCCTTTTCTTCCTCCGTCCTCATTTCCATTTTGTGAAGCAGGGTTGTTCATGTTATCAGGGAAACTGAAACCCCAGCAGCTCAGGCCACACCTCCAGGGGTCCTCACATAATGAGTGGCAGAACCAGGACCTGACTCCAGGTCCCCTGTCCCCAAGGGCACTGCTTGTCCTCCTGACGAAGGAAAAATCCAGGGTTCCCACCTTGATGTGTAAAGCCCCACTCTGTTACAAGCATTATAAAATTTATGCTTTAGATGATATGTTCATTGGAAATAAAAAGGCAAGAACAAGAATTTGTTAGTAAGTCCCCATGGTAAGTTCCAAAAGGAAGAAGAAATCTCAATAAAGTAGAATTATTAAATGAAGTGTGCAGTTCTAAGAGGAATTTACTAGGAAAATGATGTCATTTCTTACTTATTTCTTGTTCTTCTCTATAGGACATGTTATTGGTGATATGTTTTACAGCAAATATTTCAGTTATGCATTTTTTCTGTATGTCTTGTATATATAAGAGTTTTGAAGCACATAAAGAAAATGTGTATTTATCCACAGCATCAGGGAATAGAGTTTCTCCTTGCTTGAGTGTTTTGTTGAAATGATTGAGATATTTAAGATGACTAATGATTTGAAAACAGCTAGATTAATGTGGCAAACACTTACATCACATTATGAGATTTATGCTTTAAGTGCTTTATGTATATTGACTTATATAATTTCCACAACAGCCCTAAGATAATATTGTTATTCTTTTTTCATTGATGTCATTAAGGCACAGGGAGGTTGAGTAACTTGTCCAGGGTCACACAGATGATAGGTCTTGAAGCTGGGACTTAAAGCCACAATATCTGGCTCTAGAATTCTTGCTCTTATCCAGTACACTGATCTGATTTCTAAGCTCACTCATTTTTTGAATCTGCAATTGTTAGCAGAGGCAGGTTGTACAAACTCTGAAAATGAGGAAAAGGAAGTCAGAAACAAACTTGCAGAGCACACGTTCATGGTGGTGCAGTCACTTTGAGATCGTGCTGGCAGTATGGGACCAGCCTCTCCTGGTACTTGGTGAACGTGATGGGTTGAGTGTGTCAATGGCTCCGTTGTTCATGCCTCTCTGTATCCCACCCTTTGGTGATGCTGACTCCCATGCTGATTCTGGATTGGCAATGTGACTTGCTGTATTAGATTCCTATGTTGCATAACATATTAGTATAACCTAGCAGCCTAAAAGGACAGACATTAATTATCTCACAGTTTCTCTGGGGCGGGAATCTGGTCATGGCTTAGATGGGTCCTTTACTTCAGGTCTCACAAGGCTTCAGTCAAGGAACTGCTGGGCCATTTTCCTTTATGTAGCTCAGGTTCCTCTTCAAAGTTCGCAAGGTTACTGGCAGAATTTATTCCTTGCAGTTGTAAGACAGAGGTCCCCATTTTCTTGCTGGCTGTCACCTGGTGCCAGTCTGCTAAGATGGAGTCTTCCATCACATAATAGAATCACGAGAGTGTCTGTCCTCCCATGTAAGCCCTATTCTGTCAACCAGAAGCAAGTCACAGGTTCCTCCTGTACCCAAGACGGGGGATTATCCAAGGGTATGACTCACTGGAGCTCATCTTAGAAGCCTGCCCAACACATTTGTTTTGGCTAGTGAGACCACAGTCAACTTGACACAAACAGAAGCTTGGACTTGGATGTTTCTGTTGGGCCCCTGGCATTACTATGAGGCTGTGCCTGGGCTAAACTACTGGAGGGAGGTGAGAGACAGGTGAAGAAGTGCTGAAGCTTAGACCAGTTTCGAGCCGGTCCCACTGCAAACACATGAAGGAGCCCAGTCAAAGTCAGCAGTGGCCTATCCATCTTGGAGCTGGCCTTAGATGCATGAGTGAGTTCAGTCAAGAGCAGAACCAGACGTTCATGAGCAATACTATGTGATTGTAGTTTTCAGCTGCGGAGTTGAGGTGATTTGTTATGTAGCCTATAGAGTCAATAGATAACAAGAGTTACCATTTACTGCATGCCCATTCTTTGCCAGGTGCCATGTTAGTTTTTCAGAGTCTATTTTCTTATTTAATCCTTAAAACAGCCTTGCAGGAGAGCTTGGGTCTAGTCAGTATTTTCATTATTAACGTGGGTAATGATATTAAGGTTATGATTACTAATGGCTAAGGAGTGTGTGAAAAGGTGCTCAACATCAGTAATCCTTAGGAAAATGCATATCAAAACCAACTTACACCCATTAGGATGGTTACTATTAAAAAACACAGAAAATAACAACTGTTCACAAGGATGTGAAGACATTGGAATCCTTGTGCACTGTTGGCAGGAATATAAAATGATGCAGCTGTTATATAAACTAGGGTGGGTGATTCCACCTAATTCTGAGTGTAAGATCCAGCAATTCTACTTCTGGGTATATACCAAAGAGAATAGAAAGCAGGGTCTTGAAGAGATAATTGCACACCCATGTTCGCAGAGCATTATTCACAATAGCCAAAAGGTGGAAACCACCCAAGTGCTCATTGATGGATGAATAGATAAACAAAATGAGGTATATACATACAATGATTATTCAGCCTTAAAAAAGAAGACAATTCTGATAGATGTAAAATTCTGGTTATATGGACTCAAGTATTCTGACCTGTGCTACAATGTGGATAAACTGTGAGGACATTATGCTAAGTGAAATAAGCCAGTCTCAAAAGGGCAAACACTGTGTGCTTCCACATTACATGAGGCCCCTAGGGTAGTCAAGTTCATAGGGACAGACTGTAGAATGGTGGGTGCCAGAGGTGGGGGGAGAGGGAAATGAGGAGTTGTTGTTTAATGGGGACAGAGTTTCGGTGGGAAGATGAGAAGAGACCTGCAGATGGGTGGGAGGTGGTTGCACAGCAGCGTGAATGCACTTACTGCCCCTGAACTGTACCTTAAACATGGTTAAGATGGTAAATTTTACGTTATGTATAATTTATCACAAGTAAAATAAGATTTAGTTTACTGTCTCGTCTGCTTGGAGTACAAATCCTACTATTCTATAAGCCTCTTCCTCCAAGTGGCCATCCCTTCCCATGGGTCCTTATTGCAGTTTATCCTCTGTGACCCTTTATTTAAGGGTATATGATGCATGGAAGCCACAAAGCCCTTAAGCTCATAGGCTCTGATGATATATTAGCTGGGTTCAGATCCGGCTCCACCAGCGGTGTGACGCTGTCGTGTGATCTTGGCAACTTACTGAACCTCCCTGAGCTGCCAGTGCCTCATTTATAAAATCACAATAATAATAGTACTTACCTCCTGGGGTTGTTGTGAGGACTAAGTGATGGGACAAGTGGAAAATGCTGGGCACAGTGCCTGGCAAGAAGGAAGCACCTGGCAAATGACAGCTGTTGTTGGTACCTGATAAAAGATAACACCTACCTAGTGATCCTAAAAAACACAACAGGCACTCATCATTATGCAGAACATAAAGAACATAGTTAAGAATCTTGGCAACTGGGAAACATACCATAAGGTTTCATACCTATTGTGTGATCATAAGAACAAATGACTTGTTCTTTTCCTTTGCATTAGTATTCAAAATTAAGGGAAAATTGCTGGCAGACAAAGTCTGGGCATGATAAAAACAGGTAGGGTGCAAGCCTTCCACAGTCAAATGATTCAATTAGTGTTGAAATGGCCATGTCTCACCTCTGGGTCCTCTTCCCAGTTTACAGGCGTTGCTCCCCTCTTGAAGGTCTTGGCATGAGATACCTCATATCCACATTGCACAGGCCTTATTTAGCTCAGAATCTGGTGAACTCTGAGAGGTGGGGACGTACCTGATTCACCCTCCAGGTATCACTGTGTTTGACACTGAAGGCTCCTGTGAGTACCTACAGAATCACATCCGTGGCGTTGCCAGCACTTGCGGCACACAGATGTGTCCTAAGAACTCAAAAATAAGTTTACACTTCGAGAATTCAACTAGAAAGCCCACACATAATGGATCACAAAAGAATGCAACATGTGGCCATTTAAATGTGAACACACTCAGGGAAACTAAGATCTTATATCATCATGCAAAGAAAGTGTGTCCACGGCAGGCAGCACTGGCTGGTGGTGGTGGCGGCGGCGGCTCCGCCTTGGGAGAGTGGAAAAGGGAGTCCCAGCAGCAGATGTTGGGGGCATCAACCTCACATTCATCGAGGGAAGGAGTCACACCGGCATCTGGGTCTGTTGGTCAAGTCATGCCCATGGTGGAGGTGCACACCTGGACTGGGCCAGCCTGATGCCGTGTGGTTCCAGTTCCATGTTCACCAAGCCTGTTCGGTAGGCCTGACTGTAGGGGAACAAGGTGTTGTCATGTGGACTCAAGTACTCTTGTTCCCGTGTGTGGTAGACAGAATACTGGTCCCAAAGATGTCCATGTCCTAATTCCTAGAACCTGTGAATGTGTTATGTTTCATGGCAAAGGAGAATTAAGATTGCCAATGATGATATTAAGGTCACTAATCATCTGATTTTAAAACAGGGGGATTATCCTGGATTATCTGGGTGGGCTCAGTGACATCTAGGTTGTTAAAAGTAGAAGAGGGAGGCCGAGGAAGAGTGAGGTCACAGTGATGTGGGAGGAGGTCTCACTTCCGTGTTGCTGGCTTTGAAGGTGGAGGAAGAGGACAAGCCAAGGAACGCGGCGGCCTCCAGGAGCTGGAAACAAGTGCAGATGGATTCTGTGCCAAAGCCTCCAAAGAGACGCTTGCTTTTAGCCTAGTGAGACTCCCGCCAGACTTCCAGCCCACTGAATTGTAAGGCAATACATGTGTGTTGTTTTAAGCCATGAAGTTTGTGGTGATATGTTGCAGCAGCAGTGGGAAACTAATACATCGTGGCAGTGATTCTCCATGCAAATGAATAACTTGGCATTTTGATTTGTGCTTCAGTGTCAGGGTATGTGGTTTAAACTCTCCATGGGCTACAAAGTCAGATTTGTGACTGTCTGTGGAAGGCTTCTCCATGAACAGACAGTAAGAACAATGACCACATATGAGAATGTTTACATGTTGAGTGCTTTAGGCATAGGACCTTGAATTCCCTCTACAGCCATATGAGCTACATTTGGTTATGTCCACATTACAGATGAGATAACCTCTTCAAGTTGAACCACACAACTTCAAAGACAGGATCTGGGTTTTAAACCCTGTTTTGAGTAACTCCAACATTCAAGTTCTTTCCGGTCCCCAGGCTGTCTCACCACAGTGCTGCCCTGGGGAACATGAACACTCCACCCAGTACCCCCGCATGAAGAAAAGGAGATGGACAGAAGCAGGACAGCCAATTTTCTCCTTGCCGTGCTCAACTGGGGCTTTTCCCTTGCCTTAGGGAGAAGGGGCTGGTGGGAATCTCACATGCAATCTCATTTTATTGCAAAAGTTTGCCTGAATACTTCTGAAAATGCTATGTTAACTGGCTTACAAACTGTGTATGGTTCATCACACTCTGATTCTCCATAGTTTTTGCTGTTATCTTATGTATTTCTGAATGAAAGAGCTCCCTTAGTTAATCTGAGCCCTCTATGTTTAACCTGGACTAAGTTTGATAAACCTGAACATGAAGACAAGACAAGGGACAAATGGTCAGAGAAAGCAGACTAGGAAGCTAACATCCTCTATAACAGAGGGTCTCCTTTTTTCTGCATAAATCCCTTGGCAGAATGCTCATACGCATACAGTCAGCCCAGCAAACCCATTTGGTATCCTCTGCTGCCTCTGGGAATGTGATTGTTCTGCAGAACAGAGCTGAGAACAGATCTCATTTGACCACCATCTGCTACGGTGGGACCATATGACATGGAACGTGTGACTACCTCTCACTGATTCTCCCAACTTGCTTGTCAAAGAAGGAAGCGGCCCTGAGGGTTGGAGTGACTTGTCCAAGGTCATGCTACTCCAGGTGGCAGGGCTGTAATTCACAGCCAGACACCAGGCTCCAGGTGCACGTCCCTCTAGCTGTGTGTCAGGCCCTGCTTCCCCACAGCTCTGAGCCCAGGGCCTTGTGCACACAACCAGCCCCACAGTGCTTCCTGAATGAAGGTGAGGCTGGGGACGTGAGGACCAGGACCACCGCTCCTTGCCTCCCAGCTGTTCTACTGGGTGGCTGCGGGAAACACTTGGCTTTCATTATCTTCCACTGGGGAACTCGCCTCTAGAAGCCATTTGATCACTTATGTTCTCTGCTCACTCGTGAGGTGACCCGCAGGGGTCCACAGCTTTGTTCCAAATTTTTCGCTCAAACACCATGTAAGTGGGCTGCTGGAATAATAAGGCATTGGACGCACTGATGGCTTTGGGAGCAGGAGCCTCTTGGCTTCATCTTTTCATTTTTCTGCTGGGCTTAAGGAGACTCAGGGGTTATTGCTTATTCTAAGTCTCAGCAAAAGGATTTTGGTCTCACTACCTTCCCCATTCATGGCAGGGCCAGTGAATTCGGTTCAGTCCCGGAAATATGAATTATGGGCCCACTGGGTCTGAGCTCTGACTGCAGAGGTGAGGGAGGGAGCATTGTCTGGCCTGGTGGCGGGGCTGAGGAGGAGCCAGCACAAAACAGAAGCGTGTATACCATGCTGCAGCCACGTGGGCTGGCGTCAGCAGGAAAGACAGGGCCTTTTCTGAACTCATACTGTGTGGGAACTGGTGTCTGCAGCTAGATGCTCTCTGGGAGTTGTAGGCACCATCCTCGGCCATGCCCAGGACAGGCAGTGCTCTTCCCATCGCACAGAAAAGGCCTCAGGCTCAGAGGGGGGAGCCAGGGCAGGGGCTGGGCAGGCTCCAGAGGCCCTGGGCCTTGCTGCCTCCAACCTCTGTGGCCCTGGGTACTCCCTCAGCCCCTCTGAGCCCCAGCTAGTCACCTGTAAAGGTGAAGCTGAGTGGCCATGAGGCTCAGTGAGAGATTCCGGCTGTACAGCCAGGGGCTCAGTGCAGGATGTCTGCAGTGCTCACAAAGGTCAGAAATCCTGTGCGAGACTGAAGCTCATGAGCTTCTGGTATCTCCTGGTTTCCAGAGTAACTGGGTTCTCCTGTCACCCAGAGGAGGTGTCTGAATGGGTGCTGCAGGAGAGTTTGGGTGGCTGTGTTCTTCACCATTAGTCTCCCTGGAGAGGGGTGGTGGTGGGGTCTGCCCTCGGCCTCAGGCCGGCTCTCAGGATGCGTGGCCAGGAGGGGAGGCACATGGGCCTGGGTGGGTCCCCCTGCAGGAGCGGCAACCGCACAGCTGTGCTCATGCAGCTTCCAGGCTCCCACTCAGGGAGAAGTGGTTGGAAAACTCCTTGCCTGGCCTGGGAGCCACGTCTGGCGTGGGCTCAGTGAAGGTGGTAAAGGGCCTGAGCGGGGGAATATCTACCGATTCAGGGTGGTGCTTCTCATCTGTCCTTGTTTCTCTCACTTTATTTTGTTCCAGCAATGGGCTTTCTTCCCACTGCCTCTGAGAAGACCCTCGGGAGAGGCTGGCTTGGGGTCTTCCTCACTAATGCACGTCTGGTTCTGGGCTGCTTTGATGGACAGAGGCAATTTTCCTTGGAAGTCGGCTGTAATACTGGCAGTGCCATGGGACATACATCACATTCCTCTCAGAGAAAGCTTTCCCATGGGCCCTTGAGAAGAAGTGATGCTGTTCACGAGGGGGTGGGAGGAGCAGAAATAACCTGAAAGGAAAAGCATCTGTTTAAATTCTGCAGAGCTGTCTCCTACTGGCTGGGTTCAGCCCACTCTTGTGAAGGCTCCTTTTGAAAAACAAGGGAATTTGCAAAGGGCATGTTAACAGTAAGTGAATGAAAAGGAGGGGGAAACAGAAGCATGTCCCGGGCACCTTCCAGCAAGGATCCAAGGTCTGCTGGTTTTCAGCTGCGACTGAGCATCACAGGGATGATCTGTCCTGTGAAAGGAGTTGGGCACTTAGGAAGAGGGGGGCACAGTCACCATCCCTGACTCAGAGTTGACAGTTGTGCTAAGGAAACACACACCAAAATAGTCCTGTTGCTATAATAACGCAGTATTCATAATAACAACTGACATGTTGTGAGGTGCTTACTATATGCCAGGACTTTAGACACATTAAGTAATTGAAGTTTTCCAAAACCTAGTGATATGGGTATTATGATTATCATCTTCACTTTACAGAGGTGAAGAAACTGAGGCACGGGGCGGTGAGGTAACTTTCCAAGGTCATCCCTAGTAAGTGCAGGAGCTGGGTGCTGGGGTCAGACAAAAATCCTGTGTCATTTCCTCCATACAAGTATCACAGCCTCACATTCAGCTAAGACCCTTTGATGTGTAGGGGCATTAGGAATGCTCAGAACAAGCCAAGTCCTCAGAAGCTAGAAACTTGTGTAACCTTGCTGATGGCCGGGCCTGTTGTAGAAAAAACCCAAACCCAAACTTTCTTCCCCGAAAAGCCAATGTGTGTTACACTGCCCTCTGGCGGCGAAACGTGAAATGACATGCCCACAGGTCCCAAACAAAATGTTCCCTTGTTCTCTACCTTGTGTTTACTTAGTAATAAATCTATTTACTGTACTTCACTTCGTGTACCTGCCAGACCTATCAAACATCATTTCTTCTATGATGTTCTCCTATGTCTCCATCCACAAATAACTTCTGCCTCCTTAGTTGATATTACTCATCCACCCATCTTTATTTACTGAAAGCTACTATATGCTGGGCTTTTCAACACCTGCTTCCCATTTGAAGTATCTGAGAAGTTCTCTGTCTTCCTAGGCATAACATGAGTTTCTGGAAGGCAGAGAACCAGATGTATTCCCTTCTGTGTTTGACAGAGGGGGAAGAACATTAATTAGAAAAAAAAGCAAGAGTGGCCCCTTGTGCCTTGGAGACTAGATATCTATTCTGAGATTTTCCCTTTGCTGAGCTTAGGGGAGAAGAACAGCTTGTCAGAAAGTAGAGTTGGTGCTGACACTGCTGATGCAGAGCCAGCTAAGAGGTGCAGAGTGCTTAGTGGATCTGGTGCTTAGCCTTCCTGCACCTCAGTTTGTCCCCCTGTCAGTGGGGGGGTGGGTAGTACTTACTGCACAGGCAAGTATGCAAGTGGTATGAGAGTTACTGCAGATGACGTGTGTGGTCAAGAGCAGCCCAGGATGTGGCCTGCTCTGCCATGGTGTGCACTGAGAATTTGGCTTATGGGAATAGGATATAATAATGACTGTATTTTGTAAAGATTAAATCTCATAATGCCTGTAAAGTCCTGGAACATGGCCTGACAGCAATGCAATCAGCCCATCCCAGTTTGGGGGGAAAGAAGAAGAACTGTGACACATTAAGAGACTGCAGAGACATATCAGTCCACTGTAATGTGTGGGCCTTAGATCCAATTTGAACATACCAACTGGAAAAACACACTTGGAAACATTTGTGGTTAAGTGAACACAGACTATTTGATGCTATTGGGAAAGAGAAAAGCCATCCCTGATACCCAGGAGCTGGCCTGTGAAATGTGAAATGACAGGCCCACAGGTACCAAACAAAATGTTCCCTTGTGCTATTAGCAAAGCCTGGCTGTTGTGATGATCTTCTATTAGTTGTTATCTGTGGCCACTGAAGCCTCTGCTTGGCTAGCTTAGCTGTCAGCTAATAACCGAACAGTCATTTCCTGAAATGCCTGGGACCAATAATCTTCCAGACCTCAGTGTGTGTTAGGACACAAAACCTTCAACACCCATGCACATGGCAGACAACTCTGCCTTAGCCAACTCTTCCTGCTTGCACAAAACCTCAAGGTCAACAGAGTTGAACGCCTAGGTCCATCTGAGGTCTTTTCTGGGCGTGAGCACAGCCCCACACATGTGTGGTCTTCCAGATTCCCAGGAATGTGTCAGAACTTTTAAAGCCATCTATGAACATCTCATCCCCCTGCTTTTCCTTTTAAGTTATTTTGACAGCCTGCTGTTTCCCCCAAGTGTTATCACCACCTCAGGCAGCTGTTGTGAACTGCCATGGAATGTTTCCACAAATGCCTTGGGAATGAGCCTCATCCCATTGGGTAAGCCCCGAGTCAGGTCAAGTAGAAAAGCACCTCGTGAATGCCCAGTGATGATTCTTAGAGAACTGGTCTGTGGATGAACTTGGCCCTCTTCTCTGCCCGCAGTGGCATGTGGGCTGCCAGTTTGCACTGTGGTTTAGGGCTGTTGGTTTTCACGCCTGCTGTGGAGCTGGAAAGGGCGGATGGGAACATGGCAAGTTACAGTGCCAACGTGGCTCCTGTTCTTAAAAAATGGATTCAGCCATTTTTCTTAAATAAATATTCCCAGATTGTTGTGAGCCTTTGGTTAATTTCCGGAGTTCTGAAAAAAGTTGATTTTGATAATTTTTGACCAGTATTCTCCTTGCTTCCCTGGAAGAGTAAAATTTTGGAGGTCCTTACTCCACCATTCCTGCTGATGTCTTCCTCCCAAGCAACTTACAGGACAGTACATTTATCTGCCTTGTGCTGGTGCAATCACTCCTTGAGTCTCTCCTCAAATATTCAAATATTCTGCAAAGGAACTCACATGCCAAATGCAAGTATGTTTCTTTGGACAAATCAAGAGAAAGAAACTATGGTCACATCTGGGGAAAGAGGATTTCAAATAGAGACAAGAGGAAAATAAATGCTACTCTTCTCTTTTGCTGTCCTACCTCTTCTCCCAAGTCCTTGGAGAAATCACCATAGACGTGGGGCTCAAATTAATTTTATTTAAATTTCGAAAGACTGAGAATTAGGCAGATGCCTAGGGTATACCAAGAAAACATTTGCTGAGTACACACTGCAGCCAGTGATGAATACGTTAGTCATCTCTTGAGTGTCTCATAGCTAGTGGAGGAATTAACGCATAGTATTAGCAGATAATGCAGGCAGCTGAACAGAGATATCCCGAAATCTCAGTTGCTTAACACAGCACATCTTCATTTCACACTCACCCCCGTTTCTGATGCAGACTGTGGCAGGGCAGGGACCCAGCCTCCTTCTTCCTGATGGCTCCTGGTTTCTGTGGGTCCTCAGAGTCCTCTCCATTCAACTTGGGGACTGGGAAGGGAGTCAGGACTGTGTGATGCACAAAAGGGAGGTCTCAGTGGGTTAGCTCAGAAATAGAACCCTCATGGGCTCACATTGCTGGCCCGGACCTATCATGTGGACACATCTACTGCAAGGAAGACTGGCAGGGCAGTTTGTTTCTGTGCCTGGGAGAGGAGGCAGTAGCCTGATAAGGGGAGCATACCTGGTGCATACCTCCCATCTCTGCCCCTAAGCCAGGCGAGCAGGTGGCTAGGATGTAAGCTGGGGAGGACTAAGTGTCTAGGAGAGGTCCCAGGAGATTCCAAGTGGGCAGGGACTTCTACTCAAGAGCTCTGGGAAGTGTTCTGGAGCACCATCCTCCCAACTCAGCCTCGTGGCCCTGGGGTTCCTGCTGTAAACAGGCAAGGTGGGAAACAGGGGAAGTGGGTGGTGGGCCTTTGAAGTTCAGCGTAGGCATCATCTCTGGGAGGATTGAGGATCCTTCCCTGAACTCTCACGGTGTCCAGGCTCAGCAGTGCATCAGTCTGGACTCAGTTGAAAGGGATGGAGAAAAAGATGGGATGGGGGGTGAAATGAAGGGGGTCAAAAGGTACTAACTTCCAATTATAGAATAAATATGTCCTAGGAAATAATGTACAGCATGGCTACTATAGTTAACAACATCATAGTGTATATTTGAAAGTTGCTAAGGGAGTAGATCTTAAAAGTTCTCATTACAAGAAAAAACTTGTAACTGCTAATGATGGTTTTTAACTAGACTTATTGTGGTCATTTCACAACGTATACAAATATTGGTTGAATCATTATGTTGTACACCTGAAATGAACACAATATGATATGTCAATTATATCTCAATGAAAAAAATACATACACATATCTATCATCTACTACATATCTATACCTATAGATATATATAACATATGTGTATATACACATTTCCCAGGTCATTCATATGACACTAAGATTTGAGAAGCACTTTAGAGCATTTTGGGCATGGGACCCTCTGCATTTTTTTCTACTACCGTGGTCACAGGTGAATTAAAAAAAAAAAGTAGCTTAAGCACAGAGGGGATTTATCATGTTGTTGATAAGTTATATTAATCAGGATACAGTCAGGAGAGAAGAAAACCCAGTGTGTATGTATGAATGGGGCAAGTCTGACATAAAGAAGCCCTTGTTGTGACAAGGGATCTGAGTAAAGGAGTAAGGGAATCGGCCTGAGAAGAGCAAGGCCATAGGGAGAGGTGCTGTGCAGAGCAGCGTTCACCCCCTTGCGTGGACAGGATGGCCGAGGAAGACCGCCTCCCAGGGCTGAGGTCCAGACTGCGTCAGCATGGCACGGCTGTGGCTCGCTCAGTGGCAGAGAAGTGGTTGTGTGCCATGCCAGTGGAGCATGCTGGAAATATGCCCTCTGGAACTTGTGAGGAATCTGCTTTCTATGGGGCCAAGGGAAAGCTGTTCGCGGGGAGGTGTCCCACCAGGGACTCTGCAGCACCTACTTGCAGGGCCTGCCGGGCTTGCTGCTGGCCGCCGTGCCCTGCCGGAGCCTGGTGCTGGGAAGTCCCCTGGCCTTGGGAGCTGGGCTCCAGGGAGCTGTGTGGCCACGGGCACCTGCCTAAGGCACCCTGGAGGCAGGGAAAAATGTCACCTCTCTCCATAGCGTCTCTCCTGCGCCCTCTGCTGACAAAGCTTTGAGTCCCAGCACCTGGCTAAGGGGAAGTCCTCCGAGGATCCAGGCCGTTTCTGCAGAGCTGAAAAGGAACACGAATTTTGAAGCTGAGAGGCAATGAATGGGTGATTGGCACTGTGGTGAATGGGGATCTGTGGACCTCCAGTATGTCCGGGTCCAGGGGCAGGCTGAGAGAAGTAATAAATAAATCCTTTTTTCAGCTCTTTGTTCTGCTTGCCTCTTGATTTCATTTCACAGCAGGGCCTTTCTACGGGTCAGGCTGGGCAGCTCTGCCAGCCCTGAGCTCCTGGACTCCCTGCTTAGACACCTCATAAGAAGAGGACTCTTCCGTCTGCACAGCAGCCCCAGGACTGACGGCCACGTTGGGCTGGACTCAAGTCTCTGAGTCAGCAACTGAAGTTCTGTCAGCTGGGGTCATATGACCACGCTGCTCCTCACCGTGATGCACCGAACCCGCCAGGGCCATAGGAGCAGAGGAAGAGGTCCCGAGGAGCCAGAAACGCGGGTTTAACCAGTCCACAGCTATACTCCGGATTCCCCCAAGCCCGCTTCACCCACAGGTTCCCCATTTCAGTTACCAGCACCTCCATCCTTCAGTTGTTTGGCGTCCTCTTGAATCTCTCTGCAGCTTCACACTCCACATCTGATCCAGCAGGAAATCCTGCTGGTTCTGCGCCCACCGCCGCTACCCTCCCACCCGCCAGCACCTCCTGCCCAGATGCTTGCGTCAGCCTCCAGCCAGCCCCTGCCTCAGCCTTCGCTCTCCCTGGCTGTTCTCAACACGGCGGGCACGGTTTTCCTGTAAACTGCAAGGCAGACACGTCACTGCTCTCTCTACACATTCCAGAGGCTCCCATTGTTCCACCTGGAGTGAGTGCAGATCCTAATAGTTCCCGGGCTACTAACCTGGCCGTTGCCTCTCCCAGCTCTCCCGCTCACCATGCGCTCCGAGCCACACTGGCCTCTCTGTGATCTCTCAGAACCGCTGGGTACTCACCCTCTCCAAGGCCTTTGCACCAGCTGTTCGTTTGCCAGGATGCCACCTCCGTCCTTCCTCAGATGCCACCACTCAGGGAGGCTGCCCTGACCATCCTCTGTAAGATCACAACCTTCCCTGGTGCCCAATCCTCCCTTATTCAGTTCTGTTTTTCCCATGACACTTGCAATAGCCAAAAATACTAAATAGTTCACTTATTTACTATATCTGTGTGTACATATTTGAGCAGTCTCTCTTCCTGCCACTAGACCAGCAGCTCTATGGAGCAGGGCTTTCTGTCTGCTTTGTTTTGTTGCTCTAGCTCCAGAATCCAGAATGGTGCTAGACACAGGGTACGTTGTCAGCAAATGTTTGTGGGATGAATGAATGGGTCAGAATAAGAGGGGTGGGAATGTGGGCTGGGCAGACACGTCTCCCCACCCAGTGGAGTGTCCCTGATGTCCCTTGTCTGCAGAGTCAAAGAATGAACTTAGCAAACACCCAAGGTAGGAGAGCCAGGGAGAGGCTTTTATTGAGAGATACAGTGAGAGGACAGAGCTCCTGGTTCGCACCAGGAGGGGACAGTCATGTAGTGGTGCGTTGTCTAGGGGTTTTATAGGCAGTTGAGGATTTTGGGGAGCATGAAAAAAAATCTTAGGGGTGTGGATTTGTTATGTGGTCCCTGAATATTTAGAATTAACCTAACACAAGGAACTTCCTGCTCTGATTTCTCCTGGAGATACCTGAGTCTTGGTCTGGGAGCAGATCAAACAAGGCCACCTGCCCAGCCCCCAAGGTGGGCTGAATTGTATATTTGCAAAAGAGTAAGTTAAGAATCTTACTTCTTAACTTCCTGGGTGTTAAAATGCCGTCTTATCTTTAAGGTGGAATCCTTCCTGTCTTTTACTATGTTGTTTATGGCTAGGCCTGCATGCTAAATTAGTTGCGCAGTTTGCAAATCACCTCATCAGGTCTGAAGGAGGAAAGACAACACATCAGCTGGGCCTTTTAGCATGCTAAAGTGAATCTTACACATAATTACAAATTACAGATGATTAGCATAACAAAATCATGTGCTACTCTTCTTTATCTGGGGAATATTAACTGATCTCACTGAAGAATGACTCTAGAGCTTAATGTTTCACAGAGTGTTGGTAGGGGGTTTCCTTGCATGTAGTTACACTGCTCTGACTGTGAATATCCTGCCTTGCTTTTTCCGGAGGCCCTCAGGTGGTTGGAGCAGAAGGAGGAAAGGAACTCAGACTCCAGTCAGTGGACATTTGCTTAGGCAGGAGTCATGTTTGGTCCTTCTTCTCCTTGTCATCTCCTGTCCATCCTTCTTGGCAGAGGACCTTTGACCCTAGCTCCATCCTTATGTATTTTGTTGGGACGTTATTCAGTAATCATATTAAAGTGATTAATTCAGTACTGTCATGTGCCAGGGAGCTAGGGACTGGAATTCAAGGATGACCAGGACAGACAGTCCGTATTCTCATGGACTTGCAGTCTATGGGGACACAAGGGAACACAGACTTAGGACACCATGTAGGTTCTAAATGCTGTAACAGTCAGAGAAGACTTCCTGGAAGAAGTGTCACTGAAGCTGGTTCCTAAAGAATGTGGGTAATTAATCAAGAGAGAGGTGGAGAGTGAAAGGACGAACATTCCAGAAGAAACAGAAGATGCAAAGGACTGAACGTAAGAGACAAAGGTAGAAAGCCCCCATTTCTTAAAATCCTTCAGTGACTCCTTGTGTCCTCATGGTTCAAGTCCTTGAGCTGGTTCCCTGAGGTAGCTCACTCCCAAGAGGAGAAAAGGAGGGAACTGAACTATGGTTATTCAGTTATTTCCCTTGAATTTACCAATCAGGATGTCTTCCACCCCCACCCCGCCCCCTGGGCAGAGAGATGAGGTGAGCGCTTAGGAAAAGGCCCCCCTCGTAGAATTCCCCTCGAGCCTGTGCCTTCCTGCCCCATCTTTTCTACCCCCCATCACTTGTGGGGGTCAGCCTGCACAAAGGCGCGCACATACCCCTCCCAGACAACCCTTTCAGGGACCGGGGGGGGGGGGGGGGGGGGCGGGGGGCGGGGGGGGGCCAGGTCCAAACTGAGGCGTAACCTGTAGAACGCAACACTGATCAGAATGAGGGCAACTGCTGGTGTGATTTGGTGAAGCAGAATAGGATATTTGTCCCCTCTGCATGAGCTTTGTCATTATTGTTTTTATTATTATTAATTTTTCCTCTTACCATCTGGGGCAGTCCAATACCAAAAGTGCTATGGAAAGGCTGTCTTTAGAGAAACAACAAAATCTCCTATTGCGTTAAAATGGCAGCTTCCTCCCTCCCAGTCCCTGCCTCCCCTCCCCTCTCTCCCTTTCTTTCCTTTTTTTAATATGGAAAATTCCCCAATCTGTATGAGAACAGAGAGAAGTATCATGAACTCCCATGTACCCGTCAATCAGCTGTAACAATTATCACGGTTTTGTCAATCTCATTTATCTATACTTTATCGCCCTTTGTTTTTCTCACCCCATGCTGGGCTATTTTAAAGCAAATCCCAGACATGAAATTATTTCATCTAGAAATGCTTCTGGATGTATAACAGATACATTCTTTAAAAAAAATATATAACCACGATACCATCATCACTCCTAAAAATTAAAAATAAGTCCTTAGTATCATCAAATATATGGAGAGGTTTCAAATTTCCCTGATGGACTAGAAAAAACAAAATCCTTTTGCCATTGCTTTGTTTGAATAAATGCATGTATTGTATTTGTTTGGTGTGTTTCTAAGCTTCATTTAATCTTGGGTAATTCCATCTCTCCTGCTCTCTTTTTCTCTTGTCAGTTTCTTATTAAAGAAACCAGGTCATTTATCTTTGTGATTTTTCCATGTTCTAGATTTAATGGATTGTATCCTAACATGTTGCTTTATCTTCCATATTTCCAATAAAGTGGTAATTATATCTAAAGGTTTGATCAGATTCATATTTAACATTTTGGCAAGATAGAGAGGACAGGTTTTCATGTCTATGCTTTAGGGTTTTATACAGTGCACAGCACCACAGTGGTTAGGGAACTAGAGAGAGGGGCTAATTGAGTGGATGCTGTTGTATTTATTAAGAACACGGGCCTTGCATGTGCAAGGCTAAGGGCTCTACTGGGCCAGCAATGCAGGGAAAGGCCGATGCTTGTAGACCTGCCTGCACGCAGGTGCCGAATTAACTTGCATTTCCTTTGATTGGTGTCTTCTCTTTGAGTTTGGCTGTGCGTGGTCTCCTGCAGACTGCACTGGGGTAACCTAGCATATACATGCCCAGCAACGATCAGGTCTTTCAATGACGGTATTTACTCCAGAAGGGCTTGTTGATGAAATGATAGATATTACACAGACTCAGGAGCATGTGTCTGTCATCATTTGAATGTTTTCCTTGGCCTTCACTCAAGTTCCTCCCAAAAGCAGAGCCCAAGCCAAGGGCTTTGCGTGCGTGTAGTTTACTTAGGAAAGTGATCCTAAGGAACCGGAGTGGGGAATTGAGAAGAGCAAAGCGGAAGGAGGGTGAGCCAACACAGGGAGGGAATGACCTGGTTGACGCTGTGGGCGGCTGGGGCTCCCTGTTACTGAGGACCCTCATAACTGTGTAGAATGCATGTTGGAATTTCCTGCCTGACCGATGAGAATGGGAATATTAATCCACGGGCTACTGTCTGCCATTCATGAAGGGCTGACACAGAAGTGTTAACATGCCTCTTCCAGGTTTGCACAGGTATCAGAATAGCTGAGTAAGTCCTCAAATGTGTCCCACAAGATGTGGACTAAGAGGCTGAATCAGAAAGTGTGAGTCATATGGTACAACTGAGGCAAGGAGCTCAGTCTACATATCCTTGTGTGCTTTTGTTTGCTACAGCAATGTCTTGATATAAAACATGAGCCGAAAGAATATGGTGGGTGTATGGGGTTCCCCAAGGTCACCCTCGGGTTTGATGATTCCCTGGAAGAACTCAGAGAAGCTGTTCCAGTCAGAGGTCTGGGTTATTATAGTGAACAGACACAGACGAAAATCGGCAGAGGAAAAAGGCAGCGAGGCCAGGGCCAGGGAAACCAGGCACAAACTTCGGGGTGTCCTTTCCTAGGGAAGGACAACAGATCGTGTTTAGTTCTCCCCAGAATGTGATGTGAGCCTTGGCCTGGGGTGTTTACTGGGGGCCAGTCACATAAGCATGGAGCACCTGTGAGACTCACCTTAACTACTCAGTCTCCAGGCCCCTTGTGCTAACTGGGCTCTGCCTGCTCTCAGCCATTCCTGGGCATGGTTTAGGTTTCAGAGTATTTTCCTGTTAGGCTGTCAGGTGAATGCAAAGTAAGTAAAGAGAGAGAGATACACGGCCAGGATGAATGCTGGGGGGCCACCAGCCCCAGAGCTCTCCTTCTGGTCCAACTGCTGTTCTCCACCTGGCTTCCAAGCCAATGGGCTTTGGAGCCCCATATTCATTTCCTTCTGTTTTCTTTCTCTTTTTCCCAGTGAGTAGCTAAGACTTGTATTTTCCCTCCAAAGTGCCTCCAGATGTTCCCCCTTTTCTCCACTGTCTAGGTCAGGCCTTGGGAGTTCCTCTAACTGGATCTCCTGCCTCTAATCTCTCTCTTCCCTGGAACCATCTTTCCTGGGGTGCCCAGGGGAATCATTATAAAACAAAGACTGGAGTATGGTTCCTTCTCAAAAGTTGCAATTGCTTTCTATTGCTACTCAACTGACCTCAGGTTCTTAGGATGATTCTTGGGAAAACCAGTATAAAGGGAAGCCTCACTGACTGGGCACCAGGAGGCCTGCAGGGGCTCTCTCACACCCTCTCCCGGTCAGTTGCAGACCCCAGAGGAAGGAAGGGACCCCTTACGACTCATACTATTTTGGCTACTTTAACACCCAGTAGCAGGAGGGAAGAGTTTCTTTCTCAGCTCAGCCAATGAGAGACTGTTATAACCCAGCCAATGAGCAGTCAGGACACGTGAGATTCCCAGCTTCCTCCAATGGACTTAGAATAGCCACCCCCACCCCATTGCTCCCCCTTTCTTTTATAAAAGAGTCCCCTCTCTTCTGTTCCCCAGACATGCTTGTGGTTTTGCCATGGCTTGCATTCCTGGTATTGCAATTCTCTGCTATTTCCAAATAAGCCCGTTTCCCTGGCAAATAACTGACAGCATTTATATTTATTTATTTACTTATTTACTTATTAACTTTTTATTAGGGTATGATTGATATACACTCTCATGAAGGTTTCACATGAAAAAACAATGTGGTTACTACATTTACTCATATTATCAAGTCCCTACCCATACTCCAGTGCATGTTCTTCCTTTGGGCCCCCATTTATTTTTAAGGTTAACATCCTTAAGGTCCCCAGAGATCTGGCCTTAATCTATTTCTGTAACCTCAGACTCACTTCACTCTCAAGCTTCAGCTAGAGCAAGCTCGCCTGTACCTAAGGGGCAGGAGCTTCCCTATTTCCAGGTAGCCCGCTCTGTATATTAACTGCCAGGGGTGTGTGTGTGCGTGTGTGTGTTGGTGGGAGATGGTCCTGGTGGTGGTGGGCTGCACTGCTTCTCCCACGGCTGCCAGTGGGCCCCACACAGCCGCCACACCCTTGCACACCTCTGCAGTAACCTCTTTGTGGCTCCAGCTCCGTGGGGGCAGGAGTTTCGCCATGTAGATGTCACACTCTGTGCAGCTCTGAGTTCGCCAGGCATGTTCTTCCTTTGGGGCCCCTAACTTTGCCCATCCTCTCACTGTTCTTAAAGACTCCCTCCCAGACAGAGGCAGGCTCAGTCAGGACCGCCCCTGGAGCTCGGGGTGGAGCCACACCGGCCCAGCAGTCCTTCATGCTCTCCTGACGTTCTGGGTGGCCTTTCCTGCCAGGAGATCCCTCTGTAACCATCTTGGCCTAGCAGAGAAGTTCCAGTGACACTAAGTATCCAAAAGGAGGGTGCAGGCCTCTCTCGGGAGGCCATTTTTCTCTGCCAATGTCCACCGTTTCTCCCAGCTTGTCCACTTAGAGGGACAACCTTCACGAGGTCACAGCACAGAGCTCTTAGGTCCTTCCTCTACGGACATGTTCACATTACAAAGGACTGTTTGCAGAACAAAGAGGATTTGCCTTAGGCTGGTTCTGATTCTGCCTAGACCACAATTGTAAGGCACCTTTTAAAAAGTTGGTCTCTCTCTTTCCAAGATCTACAGCAGAACTTCTTGAGCTTTAAGATGTCTGGATTGCCTGGGAATCTTGTTAAAATGTAGATTTTGATTCAGTAGATCTGGGCAGGTATGTGAGAGCCCGCAGTTCTAACAAGTTCTTGGATGGTACCCTTGGACAAAACTTGGAAGCCTGGGTCTCACTATACAGCCATGGCATCTGTCCACATCTGTGTCCCAAATATTTAATATTTGTTGCCTGGTAAACAGTCGGTGATAGGTACATTTTTGCTGGGTGGATTAAAGAATTAATTTATCCTAATGATAATGTTGGCAATAAGAGCCAATGTTTGAGCTCTTAGTATCTGTAATTTACATTAATTCTTACAAGAGCTGTGAGAGTGATTGAAAAACAGTATTCCCATTTGGGAAATGAGAAAACCGAGGCTTAGCGACACTGAATATCCTGAAGATGAAGCTAGCATGGCTACCCAAAGCTGGGCTCTGTACATACGGTGTCCAGACTGCCAGTGGAGGGGGAACAGGTTATATTTCTTTGTCTGTGTTGGACGTGGTTGATCATTTCTCTTACTTCACTGATGAATTACACTCATCTTTAAGTAAATGACATAGTTCCCTGAAGTAGAAAGAGTCATCCTTTTGCTCTAAGACATAGATTTACAAGTGATCAGGAGGAAAAGACCCTTGAGATCAGTTCTTAGTTGGGGGAGCATCACGGAGTCTGAAAACTCTTGACTGGAACTATATGCCGCATGCCGCTAAATATACCATAGGTGTATTTTATGGGAAAGTTAATCCACAGATTTCACAGACTCTCAGAGAGGATGTGACTTCAGGAGAGGTACAAACAACTGCTTTAGGTAATTAAAACCGTCTCTGTGGAGGACTATCGTGATGAATATTATTTACTCTTTGGGATTGCTGGAGAGAGGAAGTAATTTTGAACATGTAACAGAAAGAAGGCAGAATTGCTAATGATTAGTTGGCCTGATCAGAGCTGTGGAGGATCCCAGCCCCTGTGGCATCTCTTTAATCTCCATCAGGTCCTGCTGATCCTGCAGGTCCCATATCTCTTCCCCACGAGACTGGGGCCATGCACTGTTCATTGATTTTATGAAGATGGTTAGTGGTCTGGCACATAGCAGGACTACGAAAATGTTGGTGGAATTGTTAGGTCTGGGTAGCCGTGGGTCTTTCTCTAAAGTTTGATTTCTCCCCAATTAGAGGTGGGTTGCGTTCTCTGAATCTGTGTTGATCGGGAGATGAAGCTGTCATCTTTGAGGCTGCCACTGGGTCGCGCTATTGGTCTGCGATCGGATCTCTCTGTTGCCGCCATCGGCTCTGTGGCAATGCATTATTCAAAAGGATGGTTGCTACCGAGTTACACTTACAAGGCATAATGTCACACGAAAATGATCCATAATGAATGGGATGGGATAGATGATTAGCTTCATCCCGTCTTCTTTGTACCTGCTTTTGCGTGGTTGGTACCTGCAGGACAGCCACCTTGCCTACGCTCGGAAAGATTCAGATTCATTGCGAAAACCCACAGGTTGCTGCCAACATTTCAAAGGGATGTGCCTTCCTCGCTCCATATGCTCATCATGAGGCGGACGGAAAATGATCTCTCTAGCGCAAGCACCTATTTCCGGTCTCAATTTTAGTTTGGCAACATTAGATTGTATAACTTACAAGAGTTCCCCTGGAGGGATGTGCAGGAAGTTTTAAGTGTGTGGGCAGCAGCGGGAGGCAGAAGTGAGGCCGCCCTGCTAGGCTGGGAAGGAGATGAAAGTCGCCTCCTAGGCTGCTCCCAGCACCCCTCCCTCGGCTCTGTGGTCCTGCCGTTCTGCCTGAACAAGCTGCTGTTCTTGGCCTCCCTTGCCCTAAGCTGTGCCTCGAGGCGGCAGCGTGGCATAATGGAAAGCACTCTGGAACGTGGGCTGGGGCAGTGGGGTTCCAGCCGGTGCTGACATTGCCTAGAACCTCCACTGTGTGATCCTAGGCAAGTCACCTCCTGTCCTAACTAGGTAGGGCCTCTGTTATATTCTCGGTAAAATGGGAGTGTTAGCACCTGCTCTATCAGGGTATGTGAAAGCTCTTCATATACTGAGATATGCTCTTTCCACAGGAGGCATTTAGGAGGTTAGGGAAACCCAGGCTCTAGGTCGTGTGGTCCTGGGCAAATTACTTCAACTCCCTAGGCATGAAATTGCTAATAAGGAAAAGACAAGGTTGGAGCAGACGATGCTTAAGATCTTTTCCATTCCACTCTAACTTTTATAAAATAAACTTATCCTGTGTTCTGTACCTTTGAAGTCTTGACCTGGAAAACAACCAGGTAAACTAAAGTTAAATTATGGAAGGAAATATATGAATGGACAATTAGGGTGACCTCTTATGTAATTCCTTTTCTACTAGGGAATGACATGTCCACAAAAACCTCTTTCCTGGTCCTCTGATCCTACTATTGCAGCTCAGAGACCACCCTTCACAAGGCTTCTCCAACATCCCTAGGCAATATCGGGTCTTTCTGATACTCTCTTTGCTCACTGCATCTCAAAACACAGAAATTTTATTGTTCACGTGTCTGTCTTTGAGTTGAGTCTCATTCCTTTCCTGCCTCCCGTTCTTATTGCTTTTATCGCGTGTTACAGATAGAACTTCCTTTATATTGTAATCATGTGTACATGCCAGTCTATAAAGTGCCTATCTGTAATGGGCTGCCAATGACTTCTGAGCTCTCAGCAGCTAACACAGGGCTTGGCACATGGCAGTCAGCTGAGAATAAATTTTTTGATGAATGAGTGAGTCAAGAGAGTAGATGGGAGAGGGGGTGGATAAATGAGTGAATGAATGAGACCTCTTTCAAGGCTCAGGGTTTCAAGGCTCCATGGCAGTGTTGTGGATGAAGATGGATTTTGAGGACTCACATGATGCAATGGGCTGCCTGCTGCACCAGCATGGATGAAAATAATCCCTTTTATGCTGCCCAAACAATGGATGTCAAGGGCATACATTTGCAATCCCAAGATCAGTCTTCTTTTTTTTTTTTTGCATTGTGTGTTCCAGTATAGACTTCATGTTCTCTTTTATTTTCCTTGAAGGTTAAACTTTTGCTTTTTTTTCATCTATAAAGATGTTTTAAAATCCCATCTTGAAGCTTTAAAGATTTTTCTCCCAGCAGCTAACTATAGATATATAAAATCCACCCACCTTACAAATGAAAATGATTGATACACATCAAAAAAGTTAATCTGCATCAGATAATAAAACCCGGCTTGAGTCTCTCTTTAAAAGCTCACTCCAGGAATTTAACTGAGGAGGCAGGTTCCTTACAGATCCAATGGTGGGGAATTAGGAATGGGGAGAGGTGGAAAGGCAATCTCACATTTATTTAAGAGGCATCCTAGGCACTTTATATAGAAGACATTTGATCTTCCCCACTGCAAGGAAATTAGCTTCAGACCTAGTATTTCAGGGGAGTTTGAGGCTCTGATATGTTAAGCAATTTGCCCTAAGTCCCACATGCCAACTGGTGATACTGGCCTCCAATTAGGTTTCTGAACATGCAAACCCCTCCTTCCCAGCCGCCCTCCACCGCCCCACTGTATGGTTCCACCCACCATTGTGGAACTCCAGTAAAGAGACATTGGCAGGACTACAAATGCAACTTTACGCAAAAATTGAGTACACCTTGTGATTGCAGACCTCTTTTGATCCCTCACTGCTCAAGGCTGAGTCCTGGGGGTGCCTTTACTATTCACGGAGGTTAAAACTAAGGACAAGGAATCCACGCAGACTTAGGTTCAAATCCAGCCCCTCCACTTATTAGTTGTTCAGCTTTGGACAAATTATTTAACTAGTTCTGGGTTTATTTAACTGATTCTTGGTTTCCTCATCTGTAAAGTGGGAATTATAATGTCTACTTCATAGGATTGTTTTGAAGATTAGGTGACACAGTGAACACAAAGTACTTGGAAATGTGTCTGGACTTAGTGGGCACTGAGTAAATATTAACAGGCTGGGTTACTGAGAAATGAATGGTGTTTTGACTTTTCCCCCTTTGCTTTGTGGTGGACTCCCCTCAGCCCCACCTCTAGCCCAAGAAAAAGTCCTCTTCTTCTTTAAGACACTTAACTTCTGTCTTCTAGAACTGGTCTTTAACCTATGATAGGTCTTTAACCTGTGATTGTTGGTATTTAAGTCCATGATGACTGCTTATATGAATGGCACCTCTTAGAGTAACACAGGGGACAACCTTTTCAGTAGTTTCTGTGGTCCCAGATACCTTGGGAAAAATGAAAGGAGTATTTTCCCTTTCCTGAGATGAAGGAGGAGACATCTGTCTTTGAGGGATGGCTGCCCCTTGCCCCAGGGTGGAGCTGATGGGTGGAGGAAGTCTCAGTCCTTTCCTGGTGCAGGTGGGAGTGGAGGCTGATTCTCCAGAGACCAGGGTGGGGGTGGGGAGGGGCACAGGGGTACAATCCCAGGGAAAGAAAATTGAAATTCCTGAGCTGCAAGAAGAAGGCGGGTGGGGATTACCAAGGTAGAAGAACTTTGAGCTGGAAAACAGCAGGTGGGTGCCGAGTGGACAGAGCCCGAGCTTCCTTTGTGTTTCAGTCACGGCTTGGAATCTCCACAGCAAGGGTCTAGTGGGGGCACGGTGGGGGAGGAAACGTGGACACCAGCGAAACCCTTCACTTCAAATGGACCACCAGGGGCTTGTCTTGGAGGACCAGAGCAGCCTCCATGGCAGCTGGAAGACCAAGGACCCTTCCCCATGTTTTTGCTTGAAAGAGGCACAGATAAGATGCCTGATAGTGTAGCAGCGAAGAACTTGAGATTTAGAGGCACAAAGCTCTCACCTAGTTGTGGATCTTGGGCAAGGTACTCAGTTTCCTCATCAACAGCATGGAGATGCTGACAGTATCGAACCCCAAATGTTGTGTAGTTTAAATGAGTTAATCCATATAAAGTGCTTAGGACAGCATCTGGCAGATCATTCTCAGTAAAATGTTAACTATTGTACCACTTTAGAGTCTCAAAGGAGATGGGAGGCCTTCTCATTCTCCTAAATAACTGAGAGAGGGTTTATTGCCAGCGTTGGCTGAGATGGATGTGATCTGGTTTAACGATAGACAGAGCTCTGGCATTTCTTGGACGAGGGTGTTAGTGAAGCTGTGAAATACCTGTTGTTTCTGCTCTTACCGTTGCTGGTGGTGAGGGTGGTGTTTCCACAGGCCCAGGATCCCAGCCTCTGTCCCGACTCACTTGCTGTTATGGGGTGCCCCGCACCTTTGTCGCCCCCTTTCTCTGCCTCCCTGTTGCAGGATGCAGCCCCTTCAGTTTCTGCCTCTCCTTCCCTGCTGCCCCACAATGTGAGTCTGTAGGTTCTTTTCATGATGTAAGTTTTATTGCTCATGTTTCTGGGAGAGAGTCAGGGAGAAGAGAAATCACAGAGGTGAGTAAGTGAACATGTTCCCTGGGTCTCACCAAGTCATCTCAGTCATTTTCTCGGTTTCTGGCTCCTGATGTGTGGTATTCAGGAAGCCTGTCAGTTTTCTACTTCTCTTTTTTGCTCCCCAACACAGGGCTCAGCGAGCCTTCTGTTCCTGTCCTCAGACGCTTCTTTCCCCTGCACTCCCCCATTTCCTGCGGACCCAAGGAGGCCCCCAGTGAGGCCTTAGCCACACAGCACAGAGCCTGAGGCAGACCTGACACGCTCAGGCTTCCTGTGAGGTGTGATCCCCAGGGCAGCGGAAGTGAGGGTGAAGGGAGTGGACAGGCAGGAGAGGAAACAAAGGGGAGGGGGTGCGTTGCTGAGGCAGCCACAGCATCGCCAGAGAGCCCACCTGGTTGCCTGGCTGTGTAGGTGTCCTTGGTGTGTCACACAGAGCGACGTGTCACCGGTGTGTCAGCCTGGGTGTAGCGGGGTGGGGAGCCAGGGCCTGGGCCCATCCTCACGGGATCTGAGTGCCGAGGCCCCCGCTGCTGAGCGTGTGAGGGAGGCGGGCCGCGGTTCGGCTCTCCTCTGAGTAAGGGTCACACTGTCTCCTGGGGATGCGGGGAGATGGTGTTGCTGTGGGTCTGCGGGGGGCTGTCCTCTCTCTGGTGAGTCAAAGACTTCCCCAGACTTCATCTTGTGCCATCACCGTCTCAGCCTGAGGCTTCCAAAGTTACAGCGACAGGGGAAGCAAGCAATGGATGGCGCACTCCCGTTCCCTCCCCTCCACCGGAAGGCACGCACCTCACTTCTGCTCATCGCTCATCATCGCGAACCAGCCAGGGCCTTAATCTAACTCTGAGTGAAGCTGTGATGTAGGGAAGCACCTGGAGGGGTTTGGGGATGGCCGCCTGCCTCTGCAGCACCACGACCTCCTGTTCCCGTCTCCTCCTCCTTTCTGTTAGTTGTTTAAACCAATAGTCAGTATTTTCCTTTCAGGTCTGCTGTGGCCCCAGCCTGCTGCCTTTATGAGCCCACTAGCAGGTCAGGCTTCCTGGGGCTGCTGCCAGTCGCCAGTCAGTGACGTAGCCCAGCGGGGGTTCTGATTCAGAGCCCTGGGTGCTGCTTACTGGGGACTTCTGGTTGGAGGGCTCAGCCTGGCCGAAATGTGCTCGTGTTGCCTTTGTCTCCCTCCCTCTGTCTCTGCTCCCGCCCGTGTTCTCCACAGGTGCTCCCCCCAGTAAACCTCATGCACATGTTACAGCATCTGTGTCTCAGAGAACCTGAACTGACACGTACATCAGGACGACTCGTAGGTAATTCCCAGTCCTGAACTGAGTAATGTGCTCTATTTTTCTACAATTAAAACTTGTTTCATGTATTTCATTTTTTACTTTTCTAAGGATCTACTACTTACTTTTTTTGCAAGGGACCTAACATCACAAACACCCTTAACCCACTCAATTTTCCTGAAGACGTCACCCTAGGGTTCTGCGGCCCCTCACCTGGTCTGGAGAGGGGTGGGCGGCTGGGAGGGTGGTCCTTCGGGCCTGTGTTGGACGTCCCATCTTCCTGCTGACTGGCTCGCCTCTGTTGCTGAGGCACAGCTTCCAACAGCTTCCCAAGAAAGCGTGCACAGAAGCTCACCTTTTAACTCCGCAAATCTCCGCGCGTGTCTTTGCTTTGTCGCCTCAGCTGGAGGTCCTGTGATGGTATTCGGATTGTGGCTTCTGTGTATGTGGTATTTTTCCCCTTCCTACCTGGAAGCTGGTTGGATCTTATAATGACATGCCTGACATTGGGGCTCATTTCCTTTGCTGTGTTGGGCATCTATGGCCCTTTCATTTCTGAAGATTTCAAAGTCAGAAGATGATGCGTGTTGAGAAGTCAGTGTCCGTCCTCCCTCTGCTGTGCACCTTCTCTTCCCAGAGGCCTTGTTGTTACTCGTTACCAGTCACTCGGGGCCTGAGCTATGTCTTGGTGCACAGGCAGCTTCTTACCCTGATTTTACATTCACATGACTAACATTTCCTCGCTCCATTAACAAGCATTCGAGAACATCCTTTAAATAGCATCGCAATAGTCTAATGTATGGATATATCACATAATTGATTTAATCAACTCACCCTTGTGAAGTGTCAGGCTGTGTCTACTTTTTATACTGTAGTGATATAATAAGCATGTCTGTTGAATATTTGTGTGCATTCCAAATTGTTTCTTTATATTCTGTTTTCTGAAGTGTGGTCCCCTGGGGCTCTCTGTTTGGGGTTAGAGTGGATGGGGTCTTGGATGCCTTCATATGCTTTTCTCCCCAAGCATGGGGGAGGACGGGCCCCTGTCGTACTGGTAATGAAGCATGAATGCCAGGGAACATTTGGTCGTCCTTTGCACACACGCAGAGTGCAGAAATTCCCTTCCTGCAAATCACTTTTTTCTAAAGGGAGGCCTTCTCACTCATACCAGATGACATCATCTCCAGGCCCAGCTGTCCACAGAAACTCAGAGCTGTGAGCTTTGGAAGTCACGATTTTCCAATCCGTCCCTGAGCTTCTAAAGCAACTACAGCAAAAAAAGTCGTACACCTTTTCCTTCTCCGCAAGTTCTGAAAGCTTGGAGAGTTCAGATGCTCTCAGAATCCTGCTCTCAGAGAGTCTGATGTACACAGGATAAGCACCCCTTATAACAGTTGCACGGTTTCCCTCTTTAAAGTAAGTATTTTTGTATCTGGAAACACATCAGACCATCCCCTTGCCCCCATCAACACATACACCTCTGCAAGGTTTCAGAGCCAGGTTACTCCTGCCCATTAAATGGTCTCACAGAGGTCAAGGTCACACAGTGATTTCAGAGCAGATCTGGGTCATGATCCCTGGCTTCCAAGCCACCCTAATGCTCATCCCCTTGATGTTTTCAGAAAACAGAGAGAACCACCCTTCAGAAGGATATGAGATACTGGTCAAAAGATTATTACCTCTGTAGTCGGAGGACGTGGGTGTGAATCCTGGGAAGTGTTGCCTCCTCTCTGAGTCTCCAGTTCCTCTCCTGCAGAATGGGAATAATGCTGCTTCCCTCAGTGTTGCTGTGGCTGCTGACACACCTGCACCTGTAAGAAAGCATCAGTCCCAGTGCCCAGTGCCCAGTAGTTTGCAAGTCCAGGAATAGAATCGTTGTTGGAGTGATTTGAAATGCACATGAAAAAACTGGAGTCTGATCCGAGTGTTTAGAATCATGGGTGGCCACAGCTGGGTGGGCTTCCAGTGCGACTGTCTGGACCCAGGAACGGGAAAGGCACTCCTCAGGGGCAGAGCTGGGATTAGAACCAAGGGTCCATCTTCCTGCTCCCTGTTCATTTTCCCAGTCCACTGAGAGGGAAGGTCCCCATGACCCAGTGTGACACAGCCAGTAGGATGGCAGCCCTTCTCTTCCTTGATGCTCTGCAGCCTGTGACCCTCAGGTTCCCATCTGTGTTCTCGTGATGACTTCTTCCTTTGGCTTCTGTGACTCTGCATGCATTTGGCTTTCATCCTGCCCCTCGGGGTGCTTGATTCAATCTTTATTGGATTCTTCTTCTGTCCTCCTAAAATGCTGCTATCTTCAGGGCTACCAGAGCCTCTGCAGACTTATATTCTTCTCATCCCAGGTTCTCTCCCCAGATGATCCCATCCACATCCCTGGCTCTGTGGCCTTTACAAACTCTGATCTCTCAGCCTGGAATACTTTGGTCCCAGCCCTTTCCATAGATGGGTTCACCTTTAAGACTCAACTTAATGGTCATCTCCCCGAGAGGCCTCCCCTGGGCCCTGTATTGAAAAGAGGCTCCACCTTGTCACCATGTCATCTTTGGAAACACAATCTACCACACAAACATTTGGATTTCCCTGGGCTCCTACACCCGCAACTCTGTAATGCCTATCGTCACGGACAGGAGCTGCGGCTGCCTGCCCAGCAGCCATTCTGCTTCCTTCTGGCACCAGCATCCTGCGTCTCATTTGTAAAATTCCTTCCCCAGGCTGTGAAGTATCAGTGATGCTGTCAAAGGTGGGCATGACGCTTGGCCCCACCTTTTCCCCAAGCTTCTTTTCCCCAAGAATTTGAGTCTTGACTAAAGTGATGGAATGTAGAAAATACAAAATGATGAAAAAGTAGAAACAGAAATTGGGAAACAGTAAATGACTGAAGCAGATTCCTCCTGACAGTGTTACCCAGAGCCCAGCGCTGCTGTCCTCACTGTCCTTTCTGAAGCCTGACTATCTGGCTTTGCCTTTGATTCTTGGAGCTACCCCATATCCTTCCACCAGGTTCTTTTTTGCTCAAGTTAGCCAGAGCTACTTTCTGTTGCTTACACCTAAAGAAGTCTAACTGGCACCATTATTTTTAACTTGCTATTTAAATGCTAATGAATGGTTACTGTTAACAGTTAGATTAACTGAATGTTGTATTTACCCAACTGGTGGTTAAAGCAGAAGAGTTAGAAGCTCTGCCAACTGCTCCAAGTGAAGACAGAGACCAACACCCTTCTCTCTGGATTCACTGCAGTGAGATGTGTGGAGTGAATACTCCCAGGTACAGGCAGGGGCCATAGGGTTGAATCTCAGCCATGCTCTGTGACTTAAAACAAGAAACCTTACTTCTCAGAGCTCAGATTTCCTTATTGGAATACAGGTCTTCACTAGATATACCCCAGTGAAAGCAGGAATTGCATCTTATTCTCTGCTGTATCGCCAGAGAGGAACACATAACGAGGTCACACACTGGAATAAATGGGACAGTGAAGAACTCCTTTACAAAGCTGCCAGACCATAGGCCCTTTGGAGCAGGGACTATTCCTGTTTCATCTGTCTGTCTCCAGGCCCCAGCACGATGTCAGGCACAGGGAAGTACTCAAGCCAAATGCAGCCAATGGAGAGGTACTAACCATGCATTTCCAGGTGCAGAGAATCTTGCCTGGGTAAGACACCTGCAGAGAGTGTTCAGTTCCACAGTTTTCTTTCTCAATTTGAGCAGTGCTCTATTCGGGGTGAAATTTTAAAAACGAACTCATGTATTCATGCTTTTATTTTCCTCCAATCATCCTACCTTAGATCCTCTCAGCTCCCAAATAAACTGGAGTTTTTCTGCCTCACTGCCAGTGCTGTAGACATCATGTGTGTGTGCGTGTGCATGTGTGCACACGTTCGTGTCTGTACACGTGTGCAGGTCAAATAGATGGAAGCCCACCCGCCACTTTTCCTCACCACTGCTGCAGGTTTTGGGGAGAGCCTGAGAAGGGTGCAGACACATTGGGCCAGTCTCCCCACAGTGCCACATGCAGGGGAAGAGAGGAAATGATCTGCTTCCCCAGTTTTTGTTTCTCCATCTCACAGGGAGGAAGGCTGTCACTGCAGAGGGGAGAAGGTGGGGGGAGACTGGCTGGCATTTGCTGATGACAGCCTTTCTCTAATCCTCAGGGAGGTCTCTCATGGGGGCGCAGACATGTGTATCAGTCAACTTTTGCAGCAAAACAAACTATGTCCGCTTGTAGTTGGACAAGACACCAAACATTTACTTTTTTGTGTGTGATTCTGTGGGTAGCTGGGTGGTGTTCTGCTCTGAACTGGCATGGCTGGGACTGATTGGTCTAGAACGACTTCACTCACTTATCAGGGGCTGCCACAGTGATGGCAGGGACTCTCTCCATGTGCTGTCTCATCCCCCAGTAGGCTCACTTGGACTTGTTCATCTGACAGCAGGTTTCTCAGAAGCAAGAAAGAGCAGGTCCCAGTGCATAAGCACTTGTGAAGTCTCACCTTGTATCATGTTTACTAATGTCTCAGGGGCTCAAGCAAATCATATGACCATACTTAGGTTCAAGTTTGGAGAAATAATCCCCAGTGGCTAATAGAATGAGTGGCCAAGTCCCATTGCAAAGGAATGTGTGCACAGGGTGGAGGGAATCTGTGGTCTCTGCAAAATCGCAGCATGCATGGAGAGGCCAGGGGCAGTTGGAACAATGCGGAGAGCCCTGCAAGGTGACAGCCCCTGGCCTGGTCAGCTCTTTTTTCTTCATCATCAGAGATCTGAACCAAGCTTTGTTCTCTGTGCTCTGTACACTCCCAATGCAGAGATGGTCCTTGTCCTTACAGAGCTCTCAGCTACACCAGGGAAGATCAGCATGGGCAGCTTCTGGTGACTCTGAGGAAGCTGATCAGGGACACAGGAGCCGTTAGAGCAGGAGGCACCTGGGAGGGCCGGGATGAGTCAGGAGCAGACAGCATCTGACTCCATGGGGAGGCCCGGAGGTGAACTCCAGCAGTAGCGTAGGGTTGACTGAGAGCCTCTCTGATGGGGGCCTGGGGAACACTCATGTCCTAGAACTCTCCCTCGACAAGGGAGGCTGCATTTTGTTCAGTTCAGTAATCCTGTCCTATAATGTCACACTCTTGTGATATTATATATTCTTTGACCATGTTAATCAGGTTAGATTAACTGCTACAACAAGGCAACCACGGAATCTCAGTGGCTTAACATGTTAATTACTTAATTCTCTCTCACATCAATTCTGTTCCAAATGGCCCTTGGCCAGCAGGGGACCCTTCTATAGGGTCACTGAAGGACCCAGCCTCCTTCTGTGTGTGACTCTGCCCTTCCTCAGGGCTGGGGACCCTCTCTGGACCCTCTGCATTCAGTTGGCAATGGAGGAGAAGTGGTGGGAACACTGTGGCCCCCATCACATACATCCAGCGACCAGAACTCACTCCCACGGCTCACACTGCAAAGGAGACAGGAAACGTAGATTGGCTGTGTGCCATGGATAAAATGAAGTGGGTTTTGGGAACCATGGCAGTCCTTGTGTGTGAATACCTCGTTGCTCGGAAAGCAAATGTGACTATGTCACATTCAGCACACGTCCCAGGACCTGGCCCAGGGTCTGGGGGAGGGAAAGTACCCGATGCATACGGATCGAAAGCATCTCACTCTGACTGTCCTGATTTGGGGCTCTGTCTTTACTCATCAGACATGGTGACTGAACCAAGCTTTCTGTGCACCCACTGCCCAGCTCTCTCTGGGCTTGTGCTCACTGTGGCTTTCCCTGTTTCTGGGGTCCACCCTGGCTGTGGTCTCTTGGCCACAAACATTGACCTTTCCCTCCCTGAAATCCTCAGGACTCCTTTAGCCATGCCAACCTTCTAGCCTTGAATAGTTGTCCACCCAAAATGGCATGTGTGAAAACGTTCTCAGCGAGCAGACAAACCTGGCCCATGTCAGGCTGTCTGTGTTAGAGCAGAGACATGCCAGGATGTGAACAGATCATTAGGCTGACCCACAAAGCCAGCAGGGCCCTCAGAGGCCCCCAGAGCTGCAGCCCAGACCTGGGCAGACAGTGCTTCTCCCAGGGCCAGGCTTGCGGGCTGCCTCTCCCCATGCCCTTTCTTTGTCAGCCTCAGACCCAGAAAGGGCGGCTCCAAGATCAGAAAGAGGAAACAAACTACTCCCAGCAAGCCACCCGGTGCTGTTTCTCAGCGTGTAAAGAGTGCAGTTCAGAGGGCTGCCCTAGTTTTCAACAGCAAGGTCTCCCTGGGGGAGGTGGGAGCGTGTTGTATGGATGGAGCACAGGGGATTCATCAAAAGAGATGTTTTGGAGATAGAGAAGGCAGGCTTTTGATAAAGAACATTGGCTTTTTTGAAAAAAGAAACTTGGAATAGAAAAAAGATTAAGATGGCATTGGGATAAATAATAGCTGACATTTTTTGTCTACTATATGCCAAGTACTCTACTTTTTCTGTCCCTGAAATAGTCCTCTGAAGAGATGGGGGCATTATCAATACTTTACAGGTGAAGAAACTGAAGTTCAGAGAGTCTGAGTAACTGGATGAAGGTCACACAGCTCTAAGTGGTTGAGCCAGGAGTAGAACCCAGGACTTTTCTGATTCCGAAGCTGATTCCCCACCCTCACCCCACCTGCACTCAATTCACACTTTCCTGATTCCAGGGTTTCTTTAATGGTAAAAAAGAGTCACTGCTTCCCTACCTTAGATTTTATCATTGGGGTAATGTGGGGAACATGGAAGTTCCTATGGCCAGGATCCTCACCTGACCCTAAACTACTGGGGGATGTAACTGGCCTGCTGCTAGGCTAATGCTCCCACACCCTGGGCACTAAGCTATTACTGACTGAGCCACCCTATAAAGAGCTCTGCCCAGGGCTCTGGGAAGAGGCAGAGACGGAGGTGGATTACGGACCTGCAGACTGCTGGATGCAGACATGATTCTAGCGCTCTGCTACTGCTGGGAGAATAAAGCCAGGTATAAACTCTTTTACCCCAGGAAGGTTCCGTTGTCATTTCTCTGTCTCACTGAATCCCTAGTGAACTTACCCAGGGCTGAAACCCTCAGGCAAGGCAGGTTTTTATGCCCCATACTGCCTTAAATTTTGTCTCAGCTAAGGCTCAAAACAATCCTATAGGAAGGGCACATATTTTCCAAGTTTTCCAAGGAAGAACGCCCCAGAGACTAAGTACTTTGTCCAAAGTCTTGGGGCCAGGAAATGGTAGATGTGGGACTGTAATGTGGCTGTTGATCCCAAATGCAGCGCGTGTTCCTCCACACCAGGCGATGACACACTGTGGCCAGTGGGCCAAATCTGGCTGTCTGTCTCTGTAGGATCTGAGAGCCCATTGTTTTCTCACACTTTACATTTTAAATGTTGAAAAAAAATCAAAAGAAGAATACTATTTTGTGACATGTGAACATTATATGATTACAATTGAAGCATCCACAAATGGCTTTACTAGAACACAGCCATGTCTGTTGTTTCCTTATGTCTACCGCTGTGGTGCACTCCAGCGGCCAAGCCAGTCCCCTGTGAAAGAGACTGGGGTCCCGCAGGAATCAACTATCTGGCCCTTTATAGAAAAAGCTGGCTGTCCATGTCTCCACGGTATCCTGTGGGAGAAGGGAAAAGGTAGATACTGCCACCGAATAGACTGCAGGCCATCCAGTCCCCATCTTGGGGAAGCTGGGCCAGGCCTGGGGGCCGTTGCAATTTTCTGCTGATGGTGCACGGCAGGCCTGTTAGCCAGAGAAGTTGCCGGTGGGCTGTCTTGTTGCCACGGGAGAGCCCAGGTGGGCCGCCTCTGGGGTTGCCAGCAGAGCCCAGCACATGGGGAACACATGAACTCAGGAGCTGCTCGAGGTGAGGAACCAGGCAGGGAGTTGGAGGCAGGGCTGCGGACTTGGGTGGGACAGAGATTGCATGTGGATGTGTCCATGGAAGGTGAGGGTGAGGCGGGTTGGGGCTGTCAGAAGTACCAAACAGGAGCCAGCCAGGCCTGAGAGGCCAATTCGGGTGGGCCATGGGGTTAGGGAGCAGGCATCTCAGCTTGTCTGCAGGCAGACGGAGGAGAGAAGGTTGGAGATTGAGGCCTTAAGTCCAGGCGAGGGGTGTTTTTTGGAAGCTCACTGGTGCCACACCGTCAGGACCTGGTGGGCTGAACTCGGCCCCGCCTCTGAAGGAATGAGGGAGCGCCGGGGGCAGGATGCGTGTGTCAGGGCTGCTCTCTTGGACGGTTTTCGTGCGGTTCTTCTCTTTCTTCCTTCAGGAGCTGGAAGGATGGGCCACGGGTCATTCCCCTCTCCTCCTAGGGAGGTTCAAGATGGAGTGCTCCTTGCCCTCTAGGAGGAGGAACTTTTTTTTTTCTATAAAAGATTTAGACTTTAGGTGTAGTGAATGACCAAAATCCACACAAAATGTGGAAGTCAGGAAAGGCTTGAGGAAGAGACTGCATTTTGGAGCAGGAGGTGTGGAGAGGGTGTGCACCAGCTCAAAGGACATTCCCCTGGGCACGGGTGAGGTGGGGAGGGATCTGTGCACCCGGGAGCTTCCGACTCCCATCCTGTTTGCTGGCAGGGTTTGGAGAGGATGTGGAGCAGTATGGTCAAAGAACGCAGGACTCGGTCTTGGGGGTTGGTGTTGTCAAAGGTTATAGGGTGCAGCCCCCAGGCTGTCAGTGGCCACCATGCTCTTGGGGAGGAGGAGGACGTCAGCTCCAGGAGCAAGTGGAGGTGAGGAGCCACGTGGGCTCCTGGCAGTGGGTTCACCTTGGGTCATGAAGGAGGCCCAAACCATCAAGAGGGAATTTCCTGACATGGGATGTGGGCACAACGTGGAAATTAGAAGAGTGATACTTCCTAAACATCTGAATCTTTGGACTGACCATTGTGCCTGCTGATAAACGTAAAGTGCATAGACTAGCCCCAGAGTGAAGCTCCTCTCTCCGTCCCCTGTCTCCTTCTTCTCTTTGTCCTTCTCCCCCCCCCCCCCATTTTTAGCATCATCTCTGAGAGAAGGCTGAGTTTTGACTCCCAGTGTCCCCGATGATGGTTTGACTCCTTCTAAACCAATAGCTGTTCAGAGCTTTCCAGGTGCTCAGTTCTTTGGTCGGTCCTGATGGGGATGTTTCAGTAAAGACACGGTTTCTGCGTAGACCAGACACTGGAAACCGGAACAACAAAGAATGACGCAGAGAGAAGAGATTTGCGTAGTGTGACCTAAGGAACAGGTCAGTGAGGGCTGGAGTAGGAAGGAAAAGAAAAGATAGCAGGTGTAGCTGCCTCGTGTTACAGATAAGGAAACAGGTCCACAGAGGTCCAGAGGGGTCACCCAGTAAGTTGGGGATAGAAGTAGAACTTGAGTGTAATTACCTGGGTATTTTCATGTCCAAACATCCAATGGCTACTTTCCTAGACCAAGACTTCAGTTAAATTAATAAACATGATTATAGTTAACATTTATTGAGCACTCATGATATGTCAGTCACCATGTTAAGCATTTTATTTGAATCAGCTCATATAATCTTCCTCAACTCATGCAGTCTGTAGAACACAGTCCACTTTCTTGCAGCCTGACCCCAGCCTTCCTATTCCAGCTCATCTCCCTTTGCTCTAACGTCTGCCGTCTTCGCTTGTGTCAACGGGTTCCTGAACCATCTCTACATTTTCTTACACCCTCCACTTCTGCCTGCCTCCCTTTTCTTCCCATTTCACTCTGTCCTTTTCAGCCAAGGCCTCTGGAGCCCTGATTCTCCTTTGAGGCCTCCCTCCCGGGATGTGGCACTGGGTCCACTTGGAGCAGATGTCGGCTTGCATGCTAGTGGGTGGACGGTGCTTCCCCCGACGGGAGGAGTTAGATGCCGAAAGGAGATGATGGCAGCTGGTGGGAGAGGGAGGTCTGCAGAGAAAACGTTATTCCTGTTTCCGTTTGTGCACTCATTCTGTGAAAATTTACAATGCAGCAACAGTACAAGGTTGGGAGTAGAGGACATAGTGGGCGTAAATGGATATAAAACAAGGCATAGGACACTAAGAACTATATTTCGTCATGAGAGGTGACAGGAGGGGCTGGTCGTTTCCGTCTGGCATTTAGGGGTGTTCTCTGAGGCTCTCTGACCTAAGGAAAAGTTGTTACAGATGGGCAGAAATGATGGGACAGGAACCCCACATGGACTTACCAAGAAAGGGCTGGTGGTGGGGGTTATGGGTGTGTGAGTGGTGGGAGAATGTGTAAAGTGAGGGAGAAATGGAGAAGGATGAGCAGTAAGACTGTGGAGCTGAATTAGGCATGTACAGACGAAGGCATCTGGGAGGTCCTAATGCCAATGGGCCCCCATCCCCTTACAGAGGCAGGTGCACTGAGCCAGACTCTCTTTCAAGGGCTTTCAATATAGTGACCCATATTATGCACATAACATTATCACCATTTGCCCATGAACAAACTGGCACAGAGAAGTAGAGTCACAGCCTAAGATCACACAGCCAGGAAGTGGTGGCTCTGGAGGCAAAACAAGTCTGTGCCCTTGACTGTGTTGCTCTACCACCTCTTGAATGGACTGGAGGGGAACGGAGAATAGTGGGCAAGGGGCAAAAGGAACCCTGCTTAGAGGAGCTGTGACCAATTCTCAGGTATAAAGTCGATCTTCCCAGCCATGAAAAGCATGTCACTGGAACCACAAGCTCCCCTGTGTTCCTAGGGGACAGTCCCAGGCTGTAGTCCTGCAATAAATCAGGTGGGGTTCCCACAGCCCACGAGGAATGATTGGAAGATTCTGCTGGGTCTCAAAGATACTCCAGAAATGCAGCATCTGATATAGCAACAGCGCCCTTGCTCTTTGTCATCCCGGGGCCCTGGCTGTCTCTTTGTTTATGATTACTGATGGCCTTTTCACAAAAACAAGCTTTTCTCTGTCTTCTGAGGGCTCGGCTTCCTGCTGTTGGTTCTCACCTGAAGCCATAATTTTCCATTTGTGGCTCAGTAACCATCTCCCGGGTGGCTAATTATGGCCCATATGTTCCTGAGGCTGGTGTGCTGGAAAGGCAGACTGGCATGCTCTGACGTCTGCCTCCTGTTCCCATTTCTCCACTGGACTCTTCTAGCATCAGAACTGTCCTCCACCGCTTCTCCCCTGGGCCTCGTGAGATGGCTTTCCTCCTCAGGTAGTGTCTGCTTTGCAGATGACCCCGCTGGGCTAAATAGGGCATTCACTAGTCTGCCTGCCAGCATCTCTGTGTTGACCAGTTGGCAAAAACCAACCCCAGGGCAGTTGATTTCTGCTGTTTAAGTTCCATGCAGGTGGGTGATGAAGTGGAAAGAGCTTTGGCCTGGGATTTGGGGAAGTTGAGTTCTGCTCCCAGCTTTGCAGGGGTATTGCTGTTATGATTCTGAAGAAATCCCTTTACATTTCAGGTCTTAGTTTTGCTTAACGTAAGAAGAGAAATTTTGGTTAGGTCAGCGGTATCCAACCTGATTTCTAGGTGTCTGAAAAGGTAGTGCTGGGCATGGGCATGCTTTAAAATGGCTGTGAACTCCCTCTAACTGCAAACTCCTAGAGGGAAGTGATTGCCGCTTATTCATCTTTGAGTCTCTTACATAGGACAGCATTCAGCACAGAAGGTGCAAACAATGAATATTGAAATATGAGGGCCTTTCAGAAAGTCCGACAAAAATTGTTCTTTGGCTCTGATGAAGCTGAGCAGGCTAACAGAAACCTTGGATTCTTTAATGATTAGCATTACATAAAAGATGTATCACTCATGGGTTTTTTTTGTCTCTGCATAACTGATTTCTGTGTAACTTAAACAGGAAAGGAATCCTTGAGAAATGCTCTGGCTAGACTGAGGACTGATAAAAAAGGCTGAAAACCAGGCTAAAAAAAATGACATCAGGAACCAAGGCATCTACGACCACAGGTGAGTTTCAATATTCAAGATGATGGGTCCAATGGACATGCAGATATCATGTGACTGCCCGCCTCTTGGGTGGGGGATGGGAGGTATCCAGCTTCCTTACGTTCCTGTGGACTTTGTCCTCCACTAACACTATCACACAGTTGAGGGATTTCTGCCGAACAGGGAGGAAATTTGGATTCTGGGTAGCCCCCAAATGACAAAGCACCATTGTACCTATAACTCTGGCCCTGCTGTACTTAGCTGGAGCTCTGCACAGTACTTACAGGCAGCTTTGGTAAAAGGCAATGGGGAAAGCAAACTCACATGTACATTTTGATATAGAAAAACATCTGTGTGCCTGGAATCCATGTGAAAGAAATTGTAACAAGATGCTTGTTGGATGAAGACAAACCCAATTCTAGTCTACAACGTGGAGGTTTTCTACCAAGACAAGGAAAGGGGAATCACCTGCAGAGTTGCAGAACTCAGCTCTTCTGTGTCTCTAGTTGCTCAGTGGGAGCTCCAGTGACTTCTCTTGTCTGTTCTCTCCATTTCTGTGAGCCTCATAGCCCCAAACTGGTTTATGTCCCTGGGATGTGAGACCAAATGAGATAAGGGGTTCGAACATTATCCACAACCCTAGGTGTATGCATATTCCTGATAACAATAAACAACAATGTCAACAAGGCCAATATCAGACTTGGTAGTTTTCTGGACAGTGTGGGTGGGGAACCACTAGAGGGGAAACACCTTCCCTTTTCTTCTTCTCACCAATATTCTTTGTACATGTTTTGTCTCTGCAGTTGATATATATCACTTGCAGCTGCCCAGTATCTTTTGAACAGCCTTACTACATCTTAATTGTTTTTCACATGATGACTCCTGCCTTCTCAATGTAGAATCCAGAAAATTTGCATCTAGAGGCTTGCATTCAGCTAGGGTAGTGGCAGGTCCCTGTAGTTGGATGTACTTGTTTGAGACTTGGAATTAGAAATGAGCATTAAGAGGAAGATCCTTGTCCAGAGAGTGGTGCAGAGCTATCTGGTTCTTTAGGGGCAGCAGCGATGGGACTTCTGTCCTTCAGTCCTGATCATCACAGCCGCTATATGGCAACAGTTGTGATGTTTTTGTTAGAGAATCCCTGCACGTGTGTTTGGGCTTGGTTGATTCAGAGTGCTTTCTTTGCTCTTCTCAGAGATATTTTGAGCCATCTAGTAGCCTATAATATATTCCTTTCATGCTTACTTTAGGCAGAATGAATTCTGTTGTAGCTAAGAACCCTCCCTAGTATAGCATTATATCTGGAGTGGGTTCTAAAAGTTATAGAACCTTATATTGAATATGAAAATGGCTTAGTAGAAGTAGTTGGGCATCAGGAGACAAGAATTAACCCAATATCAGCTGGAGAGAGGATGGCCTTGGCTTTTGCCTGCTTATCCGTGGGGACACTGACCCCTGCCGATGGCCAATGAGGCTGTAGGGTTAAGGGAAATGGTAGGAAAAGTCCTCCCCCCCCAAAAAAAAAAATTCTCTTCCTTGTCTCAGGCAGAGTTTGGGTATCTTTTTTGTGCCTTGGCTCCTGATGATAACCATACCCTCAGTATCTTTCCTTCTATCCCAAGTGACCTATGTATATATGTGTGTATGTGTATATATGTATATGTATACCCCTTCATTGAATGAACATATGTATATTCATATATCAGTATATCCCTTTGTTGGTGCTAGTTGTGAGATCAATAAAGATTTAACCTCTTCAAAAGTAGATATATTAGTTCTTGAAAATGTGTAGACAGATAAAAGCTTATGGAGGAGATACAAGAGAGAGGAAGAGATACTGAAGGAGAGAGAAAGAACAATAAGAGGAAGAGACAAAGAGGCAGAAAAAGGGCCCTGGCCACTTCAGAAGTGATCCCCAGTGAGTCAGCTCAGTGGCTGCCAGCCTCTGCTGTGGCCTCATGTCCCCACCTCTGCTGTCCATGCCCTGGGTAGGCCTTTTTGCACACTGAATCAGGGCTGGCCTGTGTGACCAATAGACTATGGTGATGATAACAGTGTGGGATTCCAAGGTCAGGTCATAAAGAGAATTGCAGCCTCTGCCTTGGCCTCTTAGGTCATTTTCTCTGAAAGAAGCCAGATGCCATGTGAGAAGGACACGCAAGGCACTCTGTGGAGAGCCCTGTGAAGAGAAACCATCCTGGCAGTTCTCTGCTGGCCATGTGAGTGAGCCTCCTTGGAAAAGGACTTTGTAGCCTCAGATCATCACTTAGAGGGCCTGGAGCTCCAGCTGAAAGCTGACGGCAATCACCCCCCAAGAACCTGAGCAGGAACTGCCCATCCAAGCTGCTCCTGAATCCTTGATCTGCAGAGCAGGGAGAGAGAACAAATGATTATTATGACTTTAAGCCCTTAAACATCAGGCTATTTGTTACACAGCACTGGATACTTACTATAGTTCCCTTGTCGTCCTTCCTTTTGGTAAAGATGCTCTGGCCTCCAAGGTAGGGGTACAGTGGAGATGTTTGAAAATCTGTCTTCTTCCTGCTGGGGTTACTGTTCTACTTCATAGCTCCACTCATTCTCCACTTAATAGAAATTCCTCTTGGGCTCTGGTAGATAACGGAACATTATTTCCGGTTTTCAGTATTACTGCAACTTTAATTCTCCTGAGTCTATTTTCGTGAGTATTTCAACAGAAAGGAGGATGAGGATGAATCAAATGCTGTCATCTTGCTGTTATTTTAACCAGGAAATCAAAAATCTATAACTGCCTCTAGGTGTTTGATTATGCATTCCATCAGTACACATTTTTGAGCACATATTTCTCCAATACATTTTCTTGCTTGTTCCTTCATTTATTTATTATTTACACGTGCCTTTGTATTATCATATATTTTTAAACCTACATAAAATATACATTTAGAAAATATGAGATACAAATAAATAGAAAGAGAAGTTCTAATATTTTCTTTTTTTTACCCAAATGATCATCTTGGGATAAATTTGGGATTTACTGCTGATAAATGTGCCCCTTCTCCCACTTGGGAGACCTCTGGTCTCTAATATGGTTGGCTTTTTATATTCTTGTATTATCTGTATGTTCTTGAAGGACAGAGTCCTGCCTTATTTATCACTTCCAAGATTTCAGGGTTATTGCTCTGTTCATACTTCTTAAGAGACAGAATAAAGAATGAATGAATACATGATTGAATGGTGGACTTTGACATTTCCCAAATACAGAGCCCCTCTGCTACACTTATGGAGAGTTGCCTCTGTGTTGGGCACACCCTTCCAGGTGTGGACTTATTTCTAAGCCAAACTGCATTCTGTTTTCCCTACCCATCCTGACCCACACGCTGACAGACCTAGGCCCTCACTCGCACACACCCCTGAACACAAGTTTTCTCCTTTTCTCTCAAGCTATCTTCCAGGCCTGGCTCTCTGGCAAGCAGCCATCACCAGTGGAAGCTTTTCAAGAAAGCACTATGTGTGTGAGGATATTCCAGGCCCTGCACTGGCTTTCCTCCCCAGGACTCAGGCTGTCTGGGTATCTGTCTTTTTACATTTCCTGGAGCTGAGGAGTTGTGGCAGACACAGTTATAACCAGCTGGTCAAGTGTGTTTGTTCAGCTGGGCATCTCTCTTCTGTCTCAGTTGACTGAGCTCTTCATCCCCTTTGGGGACCCAGAGTGACCTAGTGAGTTGGAGTCAGTGTCGCTGTGTCCCTGAGGCAGCCCCCCTCTCCACTGCCATCACTCTCTTGGCCTGGGGTTGTGTAAGCAGCTGGAGCCTAGGAGAAGGCACGAAAGGGCAGCTTCTCTGTGAGAACAGGTAGCTTTGGTCTCTGTGAGTGTGTGTGTGCACACGCATGCATTTGGAGAATTATGGGAGGGTATACTTCGCTAGATTTAGAAGGTCTTAGATTGATCTCTGATGTCTGGATTCTTTCATTGTTGGACTTAAGCCAAGACAGCTCAGTCAAGACCAGTGGATGGGACTTCTTTGAGACATACTGGAAACATACACTTGCAATGTGGTGTTATAGTGAACATGTTTTGGCTGCCCTGAAACTTTAATACGGGGATGGGCAAGGTCAGGCCCCCAAATCTTAGTGGCTTAAAACAACAAGATGTATTTCTCATTAGTGTTGTGTGTCCATCAGGGGACATCTGGGAGTTGGCCCCACTCTGGGACTCAGGATGACAGGGAGGCCACCGTTTGCCCGTAGCATGGTAGAGGAGAAGAGAAAGACAGGCGAATCCCACCCTGCTAACAGGAAGACTGTTATCTGGAAGTCCCACAATCACTTCTACTCCTATGTCAATGGCCAAAGCAAGTCACAAAGCTGTTTTCAAGGGGAATAAGGAAGTACAATGTCTCCATGTGATCAGGAAAAGAGAACTAGAATAAATGTGAACAGTGCCAGTGACACTCACCATGTCCTTTCCTGTTGTTGGAGAATTTTCTAGTTTCTGAATTCTACTTCTCTCAAACAGGACTCAGAAATTCACATGGCAGGCAGAACAGTGGTTCCCCAGAGATGTCCACACCCTAATCCTCAGACCCTGTGGATATGTTCTACATGGCAGAGGAGATTTTTCAGATATGATTAAATTAAGGGTCTTGGGACAGGGAGGTCATCTGGCATTATCCAGGTGGGCTCAGTGTAACGCAAGGATCTTCACAGGGAAAGAGGGAGGCAGTCACCCAGAGGTGGGGTCCCTGATGCAAAGAGAGCCATGGTCAAGGAATGCAGGCACCCTTTAGAAGCTGGAAGAGTGGAGGCCTATTCCCAGGGGGACGGTCTGGAGTGGTCATTTCTCTCTGCAGAGAAATGATCAGATCTCTGAAAAAGGCTGAACTAGGGAGTGAGATAATATCATTCACTTTGACTTTATGTTTACATTGAATCACTTTTCTCTTTCTACCACATTTGAGACACATTTGATTATTTGTCCAATAATAAAAATCAACAACTTGCCTTTGGTGTATGTTACAGTGTACAAGAGACTTTCACTAGTGTCCTGACTTCTGATTCAGAGCATGGTGCAAAGAGACCATCAGAATTGGTGCTGCCCCCATTTGATGTGTGTTCCAGTCTCTGCTGTATGACGGACAGCCACAGGATCCCAGCATCCCAGTGGCCTAAGGGGACAAGTGTGTCCCCATGTTCATGCTACTTCTCATTGCCTGTATCTGCAGTATCTGGGCCGACCCTGACTGGGCATAGCAGGAGGCTCTGCTTCAGACATGGGGGTGACAGAGCCTGGCTCTAGCCTGCAGGTTGAGCTCAGGTCTGTGTACCGGGCTTGAGGCATGGAAGCTCCCCCAGGGACGTTCAGGTCGTGATAGGTCACCAGAGTCCAGAAACAAGCCCAATGGCAGCCCAATCTCATTTCAAGTCTCTGATGCTCTCATGACAGCTAATGTCCTGTGGCTAAAGCAGGGCCTGGGTTAAGGTTAGGCAAGAGTGTGGCAAAGGGGGTGAGCAGAGTCTGTGACTGGAGCATCGAGAGTTGGTCCTAGGCCAATCCTCCACAACAGAGAAGGAAACAGGCTTTGGAGAAGTAAGTTGTTTTTCTGGATCTCATAGGCCATTCGTCTTTTGAGTTAAGGCTGCCTGTCTGTTCGTCACCCAGCACTGCCCCCAAGGCAGTCCTCAAGAGGCCTCCAGCAGGTCACCTTCTGTGCACTTCACCTCGTTTTGTCTGGCCTTGTCTTTCTGCTTCTGGAGGTTTATTTGTTTTCAAACCACAGTGTGTGAACAACTCAGTTTGCCATTTATCCCTCTGGGGGAGCTCTCTCTCTCTCTCTCCGATCAATTCCATACCCCTTTCTGGGATGACATGTCTTTCTCTGGGCCTTTGTCTACTCATCTGTGAAGCGATCGGGTTCTCTGTCTCCTGGGACGGGGCAGCAGCTCCTACATGCAGAGGGTTTGCTCTGTGAGCGGTTTTCAGGCTGCTCTTGTTCTGCAGTGCAGCACCCTCCTGGCCAGCAGGCCGCGGGGTGACGGCCTGTCAGAAACGTGAGCCATGCTTAGGCACATTTCGAGCAGGGACCGCCTACGAGGAAGGAAAAGGTCAGCTCCGAGGGCCCTGGGTCGTTCAGGCCTTATATGGAGTGTTGCGGGAGGCCCTATAAAGTGGATGCTTGTTCTTGGGGGAGGGTCTAGAGCGATCCCAGGGTTGCGAGTGGCTGACGACTGGTATACACGTGGCATGGAGAAGAGAAGAGTGGTGGCAAGTTGGGTTTTCCGGTCACCATACTTAATTCATGTCAATAAGCATTTCTTGAGCCAACAATGCTCTAGGGCCTTTGCTGGCGACACAGACAAATAGAGACCCTGCCTCAAGAGGCCTAGTGTTGAGCAGGGGAGATGAGGGCATTTAATCAACAGTTTACTCTCTTCAAACCTGACAAAAGCCATGCAAATGGGAGCAAGGGTTTGAGGGATATTCTTAACAGCCTTTGGGCTTGTCTGAAAAGGGCAAGCAATTCTTTCCCAGTCTTGCTGCAAATAATGAATGGCTGTGTTGCATGGGAACCCTGATTTCCAACTCTTTGTGTTCAACAAGGGCAAGGGAAACCCTAAGAGGGAAAGGTTTGGGAGGAGCGCTGTGGGCATCTTTCTCTCCTCCTGCAACCTGCTCCACCCTCCCGGAAGGGGAGAAGGAAAAATGATTTGGATGCAGTGCAGCAAGGAGCCAAGCAGGGTGCAGAGTTCCTGGTGAGCTGCTGGAACTGTGGTGGGACCTGGGGCTTGTCTGGGATCCGAGGCCCAAGGATATGACGTGGTTTGGTCCTTTGTCCTTGGGTGTGGCGGAGACGGGAGGTGCAGCTGCTGGCCTGTTAGCGGCGATGGTGATGACGGCCAGTGAGGGGGTGGGTGTCAACCCGGCAGAGGGGAGATGCAGAGGGCTGGACCAAACAGGGCCCTGGGGGTGATGGCCGGGCATTCAGAAGCATATCCCAAGTGGGCCTGAGGAGGGCACTGTTGGGGAGTTCAGGCTCCCAGCTGCGGACTGTGTGGAAGCATGCTGACATCTGTTGCCTCCAGAGAGGGTCCCCACACTCAGTTCTGGATTAGGGGAATCATGGCCGGGGGTTCCCCGGAGCAGCTGGGCAGACATCTCACCAGGATACTCCAGACAGAATTCACTAAAGGGGATCTTCAGGCTGAATCCAGCCTGTCGATGTGCTGCTATGTTAAACCCAAACAATTTTCAAAGCTGAGAATTAGCTGGAGGAAAGAAAACGGAGAATAGAGGTAAAAAAAAAATCTGGATTTCAATTTTTTTTCTTAAAAATTGAGTTGAATTGATTCCCAGTACAATTGGGAATCCTTGGGCCCACATTCCTGTTTGGCAACAATTTCTCGGAGCTGAGTGGTGGTCTCTCCCTTTTGCTATGGCTGGGGATCCCAGCTGCCATTGTCCCCACAGATCCTTCTGCTGTGCAGACTCGCTCAGCTTTCTTCCCAGTTTACCTGATTGGATCCAGTTGGGTTTTGGAGTCTGCAGCCCGCTGCTCTGCCTGGAACACTGGGTTTAGCCTCTCCTGGCTTAGAGATGCCTTTGAGATTTTTAATGTAAGTAATGACTCCTCCAGAGAGATATGTACTGCACTTCAAGCTTTAGCATATAATCACAGGTGGTTCCCAGACCCCTTAGAGCTCGTTAGAACCTGGATCCCACACTAAAACAGCCTACTTTGAAAAAAAGAATCTCGTGGTTTCTTGGAAACTTGGCTTAGAGGCAAGTTTATAAAGCATGACCCTTTCCCCTGTCTGTGTGCAGTGTCCCTCTCATTTCCCTTGCCTTCTCTCCTCCTACATGCCTTGTACCCCTTTCCTGTGACCCTTGGGGGTCAGGCAGGCAGGTGGGAAGAGGTCGTCCTCCTCCTGTGCAGGTGAAGACTGTGAGTGCCCCGTGCAGAGCTGCCGCCGGGAGGCGGAGGGCTGCTCAGTGCTCTCGGCTTCTGTCTGAGCTCCCTTCCCACTATCTTCCATTTGCCAGTCAGTTATAAATAGCACAAAGATGTTATTTCCAGCTTGGAAGTGACATGTACTGTCAGCAACACCACAGAACACTTCATTGATGTTTTTAGTGGGCTGGGGAAAAGGAAATAAGATTGCTTATTTGCCTAAAGCAATGTGCAGTGAACTGAACTCCATTGACTTCCCATGGGACTCTGTGCTTTTCCCAAGTGAATGGATTTTCAAATTTGGAACACAGGTGGCCTTCAGGCTGAATGGCCACTGCCGTCTGCCTCTCTGATTAATTCAGTCCTTACTGCAGCCCAAGGAAGACTAAGAGTCTGAGCTCCCTCAGTGCACTGGCCTGGGAACACTGTGTGAGAAGGGCTAGCAAGGTGGGAGGAGAGGCGACTCCTAACTGCTCTGGGGGCCTTGTCTGAAAAGGATAAGCAGTCCTTCTGTCTTGCTGCATGTCAGGGTGGAGAAGGCATTTCTCCTCAGGCTAAGCCTCCCAGCAGAAGAGGAAACCCCAGCCAAACCTTGCAACCACAGGGAGCGGGGCTGTGTTAGACATGGGCTGACTGGGGAGTCAGGAAAATAGATGGCAGCAGTGGAAGGAGGGCTGCGTGCAAGCCCAGTGAAGAAAAGGCGGGGCACCCGCTCCTGTCGCTGGGCCTCACACATGGAGCCTGGTGCAGAATGCTGGAAGGCAGAGGACTATGTTCAGGCCTTGTTCGTAGTCTGAGAAGCTTCCTTACCCTGAACTGCTAAAAATGGCCAAGAGTTGCCCAGTGCTGTGTACTCAGCAGTCCTGAGCTGCCCTTCCTCGACCCTTCGAAATGCCCCCATTGGATGGATGGGAAAACTGGGATGAGAGGCTAAGTCACTGACTTGAAGTCACATGGTAGCACATGGCTGAAGACACCAAGGAAATAAGACAGTTACCATCTCAGCTTTGGAGAAGTGTTAAAATGAGCCTGTCAAGGAAGCCGCTTCTCCTTTTTGGGTCTCAGCGTCTTCAAGTGTAAAATGAGGAGTTGGGAATTTCCTAGATGTTGTCTTCCTACCAGACTGTGAGCTCTGCGGGGACAGGGTCTCTTGCTCAGACCCTGGGGCAAGGGTTTGGGGGCAGTTAGTTGATGGGTAGGTGACCCCAGGAGGCACTGGCCTGAGAGTGGGAGGGGACTTAGTGAAAGGACCAAAGCCAGGACAGGGGCATGAAGAGTTACTGCTGTTGGAGCTGTTGGGGGAGAGGCGATGTGTATTTTCCTGGGTCCTTGTCTTCCCCCCACCCCCACCCCCTGTGACAAAGAATCGGAGGGCGGAGACACAGTAGTGAAGCAGAGTATAAGTTTTATTTAAAGTTACTTAGAGAGAAAGTGCGGGCGACCTCAGAGAGAGGAGCGCCCTGAGAGGTTGGGGGTTCCCCCTTTTAAGGATTTTTCAGGAATGTGACAAAGGGCTGGGGTGTGGACTTGTTAAGTGGTCTCAAGTATCTTTGATGAGAGTTAAATTTCTTATCAGTCCTCTAGGTAATTCTGAAAAATCAGCTTATCAATCAAGACTGTCTGCCCTTCCTCCAAGGTGGGCAGTTATTTGTTGTTTGCTAAAGAGTATGTTAAGAATCTTTCTTCTTAACTTCCTGGATGTTTTCAAAATGCAATTCTGGCTTTAAGGTGGGATCTCCCTGTCTTTATTATGCTGTTTATAGGTGGGCCTCTTAGCAGGCTAGAGTAAATCTTAACAGTGATCTAATTGACACAATGAAGACATGGGCTGTGCTGATACTTTTCCTTATCTGGGGAATATCCAAACATTCAAGGCCAAGTTGTTCTTGACTTTTTGAGCTTTAACTGATTAACTCTGAGTCTTTTCTGGCTTTCTAGTTTTAACTGGTTAACTGAGTCCTTTCTAGGGGGCTTTACTGACCTTGTTCTCTTTCCACCCTGCTCATGTCTATTTTCCTGCTTCACAGAGCCGGGGAGTCTGTCTGTCTATGGACCCCCGGAGACTGCTTCACACACACCCCAGAGCTATCCCACGGCAGGCCGGGAGGCTGGGCTCTTCACATCAAATCCGTGTCTGGTTGGCCTGCTGTTGCTCCTGGAAGACTGATTCTCTGGCACATCCAGCCTGCCCCGAATGCCTCCCCAGGTGGAGAGGCACAGGGAGCTGTGGGCAGGAGGCCCTCGGTGGACTTGGGATCATGAATGAGAAGAAACAGCACCTGTGTCTGCAAAGGGACCATCTTCATTTCACCCACCTTTGTGACCCTCACAGGACATGCTGGGTGCATTTGTGTTGAATGAATGAGTGAATTCTCCCTCCAGTTCTATGGCCTCTGGCACAGTAATACCACTGGGTAACACAGGATGTGAATAACAGAGTTTAATGAGGAGCTGCCCTGTAACAGTGCAGACCAGGGCACATGGGGGGCCGGACAAAGGGATGGAGGAGCCAGGAGGCTTTCTGTAGGGGTGGAATTGAGCTGGACCATGAGGGGTGGCTGGAGAAGGAGGCATGGCAGTCGGGGAGAGAGAGACTCCTGGGCACTCACAGAGAGGCAGAGACAGCGTGGTATCCAGGCAGACCATTTAAGGCTGCCCTGGCCCTGTGCTGGGCCTCTGAGGGCTCCAGCCTTTGCTTGCTGAGGGCGGCCTGGAGCCAGCTTGTGGGTAAAATTGCAGTATTTCCAGAATCTCTTGTCTGGCTTTAGTGCATCTCCCTGTCAACAGGCATTCCTAAGGGGTGGAGAGCAGTAGTTCATCTCCACATCAATGGGTGATTACCTGGGTGACTGAGGACTTACCTGAACCTGAGAGGTTGTGGTGGGAATTTGCTGGCTTCTGCTGGAGCAGGAGAGAGAGAGATGGCCCCTAGACCACTGTTTGTAAGCAATGAATGGGTTTTAAACTTTATTTCTCCCATTGACTGGTTTTGGTTTCAGCTGGGTATTTTTCCTCGGGATTTCCTCTCTCTGGAGTTACACAGCCCCACCTCTGTCCTGCTCCTTGGGTGCCTCTGTCCTGCTTGTGATGGCCCTGGTGTCGGGCCCTCCTTGCAGCCTCGCCTCTGTCCTGCTTGCGATGGCCCTGGTGTCGGGCCCTCCTTCCAGCCTCACCTCACCCCTCTGACTCGGGGAGCCTGGGTAGTGAAGGAGCATGTGCCCTGGAGCCTCCAGGTAAGGCCACAAGCCTGGTTTTACTGGTTGAACACCTCTGGGAAGTGACCTCCCTACCTGAGCCTCATCAACAAAATGAACAGCACCCGCCCTCTTGTGTTGTGAGAATCGTGCAAGCTGATCTTGTAACCGGCTTAGGGCAGGGCCTGCCCCCAGCATGGGCCGCTCCAACTGCTGCTGGTCAGCAGGTCCTTTGTCCCTTGCCACGGCCACAGAGGTGCAGGAACAGGCTGATGTTAGGGACACGAGGTGTTTAGTGCAGTCCTTGCCCATCACATATGCACTACATGGCACTTGTTGCCATTATTATTTATTTTTATTTTCCAAATGCTGCTCATTAGGGCGTGACTTGGTTTCCCAATGATCACGTGTTGACCCCCCCCCCCCCCCCCGCCGCCTCAGCCTCTCACCCCCAGGGTCCACGACGGCCCCCTCAGCTCAGTCGCAGGTGTCCGGCCCGGGGCTCTGCCCACAGTGTGGCACTGTGTGGAGCAGGGGGAGCGAGGTTTGGGAGGGCCGGGACTTGTGTGGGAGGCAGAAAGGAAGTGTGGGTGGGGAGCACGCCCCTGTTGGTGCAGTGGCATGGGGGTGCTCTGCCTTCTCCTGCTGTGCGACCTGCACACGTTCCTTGCCTCTCTGAGCCTCATTTTGCTCCTAATCTGAACAGGGGTCCATTGTACCTATCACCTGGGACTGTTGGTAGTGTTATGCGAAGATGACAGGCAAGGTGCCAGCCCAGTGGTCGGTGCCACCTCGTTTGTTCCCCCTCCTGAGAGGAAGAGGGGAGGAGGCAGTGGCCTAGGAGGTGGGGATCCCGGGACTAAAGGAGGCGAATGGTGCTTGAGTAAGACTTGGTTCAGGGGGCTGCTGCTCCCCGTGGTCTGGGGGAGCTGTTTTACTGCTCTGAAGTGGTTCCTTATTGGGAGCATGTCTCTAATAATCTCTTGCTTGTTACTTTCTTGCAGGGTTGTGCCTAATGAATGAGCAGGTGTTTTGTAAAATAATGCAGGATGCACATGTGAAGTATTATCATTGTTGCTGTTGCTACTGTTTTCTTTGTATTTATTTATTTTTGTCTAGCAACCCTTTCTTTTCAATAATAACCCCTGATTTTCCTTCAGATAACAACTGCTCCTTGTTCTCAGTTCCCGTAATTTGGACGAGGCTTCCCTACTCTCAGGGTTTCAGGAAGGACCCAGGAGTGGCCGTTTGTCAGATCCTGTTTCTCTGGACTTAGCAACTGGCTTAGGGATGGACACCATCCCAGGTCAGTCTCATGGAATGTAGTCCTATGATGGAACAATCAGGAGCAGGGACTTTCTGTGTGATCACAGGCTGCAGGGATCTTGTAGGGAGGTGGTTAAGGTGTTGTTAGTTGTGTGGACTCTGGAATCAAATTTAGATTCTTATTCCGATTCTTCTAGTTAGTAGATGTGTGAATTTGGGCAAGTTACTTAACTTCTCAGTGCCTCAACTTTGTCATCTATGAAAGGGCATTAAAATAGCACCCACTCTGTGGTATTGTTGAGAGAGGTAAATGACTAAATGATTAGAAAATATTTAAAATACTGTCAGGATTCAGTAAGCATTTAATCAGTGTTAGCTAATATTAGTTGTTTGGTTAGCTTGGAACTGCCAGCAGACAACGTGAGAAGAGCATCTCTGTCTTTGAAGCCAGCTCACATACAAGACGTGAGGAGACCTAGTCCTGATGCTCTCGCTGGAGCACCTGGATCCACCCATGCCTGAAGCCAACAAATGCCTAGAATTTCTGACTTAAGCTGCTTACAGTTGAGTTTCTCTTGCTTGCAACTAGAGTTTTAGCTGTTGTAATGCATATTTCCACATAAAAAAATTGACTATTACCAGCACATTAGAACGTTCTGTCATTCCCTTTTCTCTTCACACTAAAGTTCAAATTCCTTAGCTAAGCTTCCAAGATTTTGTGACCAGGCCCCTGCCTAACTTGTTGGCCTCTTGTTTCTCTGCACTCACTTGTCCTCTACTTTACAGTCTTTCCAAACTTGCAGAGCCTTAGGCGCATCCTGCTCCCTCCTCCTCTTGACTTTGCACATACACATCCCAGTCCTGGGGGTGTCTTTCCCCACCAGGCTGCCCCTTCAGTGTCCTTGCTTTGAGAAGCTCTGCTGAGCGTGAGCCCTTCCGAGTCTGGAATAGCTTCTCCTGCTCTATCCCTGCAGCGATCCTCGCTCAACACACATTCATGGGAGGATTCACAAATGCTGTGTGAGTGGGGTACAGAGGATGAAAGACAGTTGCCCAAGTGCCGGCATTTTGATACGCTAAGAGCTCCTAATGTGACTTACTAAAGGTCAAGCTTGAGGGAGCCAAAGGAGGCGGGCCCTTGGGAAGCCCTGCAGTCGAGGTCCTTCTGGAAACCTGCTGATGGCTGGTTTGGCCGTGTCACCTACAGTGAAGCGCACTTCCATCTGACGGGTGCTTGATTTAATAAAACTCCCAAACTCCTATCAGCCCTGACATGCCCAGGGAATAAGATGGCAAATTAGAGAGATGGAAACTCCACTCTGGTGCAAGCCAAGATTTAAAAGGCTCTGGTAGCCCTTATTTATGGAGTTTGGGTTTCTCTTTAATCCTTGGGTGAGAATGGGGCAGCTTGGAGCCCTAAATTCTAATGAATTTTGTGCTGTGTTCTCCTTTCTGGCATGTAGTGCTTAATAAATGCTCCCATCTTTCTAGGGGAAAATTTCTCTCTCTGCTAATTGCTGTCAACATCCATCAAGATCACTGAGAGAGCAACCTCCCAGCCGGAGGGCCCTTGGGCCTGAGCTCCATCACTGGGAAACAGTCTCTGAGAGGTGGAGGGACCCACAGGGGCTGCACCTACTGGCATCTCCACCAAGAGGTGCCACAGAGGCCTGCACAGCAGGAGTTGGCATCATGGGCTTGCATGCTGTGTACCTTGCAGCCACAGGCCCAGAGGGGCCTAAACAACCACCACGGGGACCCGGGGGTGCGTGAGCTATGGGTCACCACGTTCCATCAGCCTCTTAGTCAGACCAGTCCTAAAAGGGGTTCTGCTGATTGGAAAAGAAAGATCTGAAATGCAGATCTAGTCCAAGCCTCACCTTTAAGAGGTAAATGGAGCTCAGGACTAGTGTGTGCGTGTGCACATGTGTAGCAGGTCAAAGAGAAAACCAGGCTCAGACCTGGGACATGAACCCGTGTCTCCTGACGTGCAGGCAGCATTTCTGTTTTGTTTTCTAAAATTTTTAACTCCCCTGTGCACTGTTTCATACTTTAGCTAATGTCTAAGCACCCAGCCCCAGTGGAGGTCAGCCTTCAGGACTGTGCAGCAGGGAGAGTGACAGGGATGCAGCATAACTTCCACATGACTCTTGTTTACTCAGTGAATATTCTGACTGCATGCATACTATGTGCTGAGGGTCCAGGGCAAAACAAGGCACAGGTCCAGATCTTAGTGAGCTTGGATTCCAGTGGGGAAGATGAGGAAACAAATAAACAAATTAACATAGAAATAAAATAATTATGAGCTTTCTTTGATGCAATGAAAGAAACAATGTATTGCGATGGAATGTAATGGCAGGCCTGGAGGGGTGTGTGGTGACTTCACAGGGCAGTCCCGGATGGGCTTCCCCTGGGAGGGGCCGTCTGAGCTGGATGGGAGACACATTCTGCAGAGGCCTCCGGGCAGTCCTAGTGCCATCCAGGAAGGGCCCTTGTAACCCACTGGCCTCTGTGCTCCTTAACCTCTTCCCTCAGTGATTTCCCCAGCCATCTCCAGCCACTGCCCCGATGGCCGTGCTCTTATGCTTGCACCACCTCTGGAACCTCATTTAGAATGTCCTGCTCTCTGGCTTCCACCACCCATCCTTCTAGATGCCATACTTAGTGTCCTGGCACCAGGGTGACATTAGAAGCAATCTGATCGGAAGTCCTCCCTGCATCAGCATCTGAATCTCTCCTTTCCCACTCTTTCAATGGACGGTGGTCCTGCATCTGTCAAAGAGCCCACTTGGGTTATAGGACTTTACTCCTGTCCTGGGATGATTCCTGTGCTAATCGCTCCCACGCTGACCACGCCTGCATGAGCTTCTGTCACTCTCCTCTGCTCTCCTTTGTGGGGTCACCTCTTCAATGTCTTTTTCTTCCTCACCCCCCGTCTCCTCTTCTGCCTCCTGCACCTGGGCTGCAGCTGACCCACCGCTCTATGCAACCGCTCAGGTCGTCACCGCCTCCAAGCTGGCGAGTCCAAGGGTCCCTTCCCTGTGTCACCTTAATTTCCTAGGAACATTCCACATGGCCAGTTGCTTCGGTTTCTTGAAACTACTTTTAGCTCCACTCACACAGCTCTCTCTGCTCCTCCTCCTCCTCCCTCCTGGGCTGCTCCCACTCAGTCTTCTCTGATGGATGCCCTCCCCTGCCCTGGGTCTGGAGGCTGAACCACCCCAGGGCTCAGTTCTGGGTCCCTTTATCTTCGTCACCTACGGTGACCTCATCCAGTTCCTGGCTTTAGATACCAGCTGCATGATAATGACTTCCAAATTTATATCTCCAGTGCTAACATCCTGACGCGGCAGACTCACGTATCCTGCTGCCTGACATCTCCACTTAGATGACTAATGGGCATCTCAACTTAACATATCAAAAAGTGTCTTACTTTTCTCACCTTACCTCCAAAGTTGTTTCTCCCTGGCTTTTCGCCGTCTTGGTAAATGTCACCATCTTCTTCTCCCCCGTTACTCACGCCCAAGTCCCAGGAAGCATCTTCAATTCGTCTTAGCACTTCACCCCCATGTCCATCCCCCGAGTGAGACCTGGGGTTGCTTTCCTTAAGAGAGGCTCTGAATCTGGCCACTTTTGCTGCAGATGTTCCACCATTATCCCTGGAGCTTTGCAGTGCTTTCCCAGCTGGTCTCTGGCCTGCCTGTATTCTGTCTAGACCCTGTCCTTTATACAGCATACTGAGTGCTTTTTGAAAATTGTAAATCAGATCTCATCACTCACCAACTTAAGGACTTCCACAAAATTCCTCACTGCAGTTCAATGTAAACTGTTGGCCATGCCTAACAAGTCTCTGCAGGCGCTGCCCCCGCCTGCCTCTGGCTTCGTCTCGGACTGTGCTAGCCTTCTCTCAGCACATGGTGTTCACTCCGGCCTTAGCTTCTCCTTTCCTGCCTTCCCTCCCTCTCCCCTCCTCCCTTTCTCTTCCTTTCCTTCCCTCCTCCTGTAAATATAAAGACTGTCTCCACCTGATAGCCTGTATTCGTTTTCTATTGCAGGGTAACCATTTAGCACAAACTTAACCCACACGGAGAGTGGCTTCATAAAGCTGGCCGCCCCCCTCGTCTCCTTCCCCATCTGTCTCAGGGAGTCAGCCATCTTGGGGCTGTGGGGTGGGAGACAGGGGACAACTTAACAAAGGGGCCTGAGAGGGAACAGAATAAAGCTATCCAGAACCTTCTTCCTGCCCTAGCCTCTTATGCAAAAATAACACTCTCTGACTAATCAGGGGCTGGAAGTCATAAGGCTGTAGAGGACAAAGGGAAACATTAATGTTACATGAGGATAATAGCACCCATCGAAAGCTCCGTGGTAAGGAGTCACTCTTACCCTGTAATTGTCACAAGGCTGTGTCAGCGCTAGAGGCAGGGAATCACTTTCAAGGGCCTGGCAGGTCCGTGGGATGCTTGCACATGGGTCAGCCCAGAAATGGTGAAGGGCCAACTTCTGCTGCAAGCACAGCAGGTGCTTGCTGCTGGGGTGGTGGGGCAGACACGGGGTGGGGGAGAGATGGGCAGGGAGACCAGCCTTCCCCTGGCGCTTCTGTGGTCGGGCAGGGTGATGGGCAGGCCACGCAGCCTTCAGCACCAGCTGTGCACAACTGGCAGCTCTCCATTATGACCAGCTCTTGCTGACCGTCTGCCTGGAAAACATTTCCTCTCCCTTGCTCCCTGGGTAAGCCCTACAGATTCTTTCAGCCTTGACTCAGACAATACACCTTCCAGAAAGCCTTCTGATTTTTCTTTGCCAGATTGGGAGAAGGGTCTCTCCATACATCCATACTCTCCACAATGTTCTCTCTTCTACAGTATTATTTGCAGTTTACACTTTCTGAGCTCTTGGAGGCCAGGAACAATGTCTCTCTTTTTTCTATCTCTATTGTATCAACACTCAGCACAGTGCTTGGCAATTAGCAAGTGCTCAGTTTATGCTAATGTAGTGAATTCCTAATGCAACTCATGGTGATCCTGACATTTAGCCTGTGAAATAGGCATTGTGACCCCCATGTTTCAAATGAAGAAGCAACATCATGGCATTAACATACCTTGCCCAGGGACACCTGCTAATGAGTCAGAGAGCTTGGATTTGAATAATGATTATTATATTGATACTTTCAATTTACTGAACACCCTCTGTGTGTCAGGCACTGTGCTTGGTTCTTCATATGCATGATCTCTTACCCATCCTCATGTTAATCCTGGAAGTCGTATATTATCTGCATGGTGTGGATGGAAAAATTGAGGATTAGGGAGGCTTATTACCTTCCCAAGGCTATACAGAGGGTGTAACAGGGAGATGGGCTGGGATCCAGGTGTGTCCGGTTCCAGAACCCACGCTCCTTTTGCGGTAGCATGCTTGCTCCCTGTCTAGTGGGAAGCAAGGTGGGTACAGCAAGGGGACAGCAGGAGAAGAGGTTGGTGAGTCCTGATAGGATGGCTGAATGTCCTCTACATCAATGTGCAACGTGAAGGGACAGAGCATTGTATAATCTCTGCTGACAATGACCTGACAGTAGCTTGATCAGTGATAGAAGATCACTAAAAGAAAGGGTGTGTCCCCAGAGGTCACCACAAGAAAAATTGAGATTTAGAGAGGCAAAAGTGGTCAGTGTGCAGGACCAGGAGACGGAGGGCCTTTGGGAGTGAGTGTGAGTGCCACTGTTGTTTCTTGCTGCTTTCCTGCCAGCCTTGGGGCTGCTGGGGGCAGGGTCTTCACCACCACATCCCCAGCATTGTGAGGGGCACATAGTGGACAGTCAAGAAGGATGGTCTGGGGACAGAAATGCACGCATGAACACAATCCTTCTGCTTACTAAAGAGGTGTTCTTTTTGTCTGGCACTGAAATGTATCCCTGGGTTTTCCCACGTGGAGGTGAATTCCATTTGACCTCTGGTAAACCATTTTCTATTTGTTGTTGTTTTTCCATGCTGCATGATACTCGTGTTGCTTTTTTTAAAAAAAGCTTTACTGAGGCATAATTGATACACAGTAAACTGTACACATTTAAAGCCTACAATTTGATAAGTTTTGACATATGTATATACCGGGAGACTCTCATCCTAACAAAGATAATAAACATACTAATCACACCCAAAAGTTTCCTCATGCCCCTTTGTGCTTTTTCTCTTTGACCCCTTCCTGCCATCCTGTCCTCTGCCAATCACTGATCTGCTTTCTGTCACTACCCATTAGTTTGCATTTCCTCAATTTCTATACGAACAAATCATGCAGTAGTCTCTCTCTCTTGACTGGCTTCTTTCGTGCAGTATAATACTTTGAGATTCATCCACGTTGTTCAGTGTACCAGTAGTTCATTCCTATCTGTTGCTGAGTGATATTCAATTGTATGAATGTGCCACAATTTGTTTATACATTCAACTGTTGATGAGCATTTGAGTTGTTTCCTTTTCTCAGCTATGCAGGTAAAGCTGCAATGAACATGAACATAAAGTCTTTATAGGAACACATGCCTTTGTTTCTCTTCAGTAAATACCTAGGAGTGGAGTGGCTGGACCCATAGGGTAGATATATATTCAACTTTTTAAGAAATTGACAACTGTTTTCCAAAGTGGTTGGACCGTTTTACTGCCCCACTAGCAGGGTATAAAAGTTCTTGTCCCTTCACATCTTCACCAACCCTTGGTATGGTCAATTTTCAAAATTTTTTCTGTTTGAGTAGGTGTGTGGAGTATCTCCTTGTGCTGTTAATTTGCATTTCCCTAATGACTAATGATGTTGAGCCATTCTGTGACCATGAGGGTAGGTAGCATGAGGGACATGCCATCACACTGGATGGCATGCTGGAAATATGGGGAGATCTTGGGTCCTTGACAAAGTCACTGAGCTGTGACTTCACCAGTCCTGGAAAACCTATTTGAGACTTCGATTACGTGCATGGACACTTCCTCATCGCCAAAGCCATTCTGTATCTGGGCTTTAGTAGAAACGTTGTCTCTAGTTTTCTCGCTTGACCCAACCTGCTGCCCATGAGCTGGAGGGGCTTGGAGCAGCACTGCCTTCAGCCCTGGAAGTTCTCCCTGGTGAAATGGTCCTTATGACAAGGGCAAGTTCGTACATTTTGATAGCTCTGTACAGGCTTTTTGCATGTATTATGCCAGTGCATGTCTTTAAGCCCCTAATGTTGCAGCATGATCTTTGTTTTATGGATGAAGAAACTGGTATTTCATTCAGATTAAAGGGTAACAGCTTGAGATAACAGCTTCAAGTGTGACTCCACCCTGGGGGTTTTGTTAGAGCAGCAATCAAGACTTTGGTCCTGAAATTTCAGGCATGAGCCAGCAGGGCAGGGGCCAGGGAACTGGGGCTATTTGTGTGCCCCTGAAGGGACTCATTGAGCACATTGTGTGCTATGCTGTGTGGGTGGACCTGGGGCCAGGAATCGTGGGGATTTTCCGAGAGCCTTATGGGCTGTTGGAGAATGAACTTTTGTGATTTTTTAGAATAGTGTGTAATTTCACAGAGAGTCTGAGGAGTTGCAGCAGAAAAGGGGTTGCTTCTGATTTGAGAGGCATGGTCTAGTCTGAGCATCCCTGCATCGTAATGGCATAATACTTGCAAAAGGGCTGCACAGAACTATTGAAATGTAAGACTAAGGATATCTCTAGCACCTATGAAGGGGCTTTAGGGTCAGTCCCCTGACTCACATGCAGGTGATTTGTAAGGAAGTGCTCTCTGGAGAAGCCGGTGAGGGGAGGCCAGTGGGACTGGGAAGGGAAGGCATCTGGCCAAGGTCCTGAGGAGGCCGCCCTACCTGATAGCCCAGGGAGCCCTGGGGTGAATGTGTGCCTCCTTCCCCAGCACCTGCCGTCATTGGCTGATGGCCCCCAGTGAGGAACACGTGCTCCCAGGCCCTTCCCATGGTCCTTGAGCTCAGGGCAGGGGCTCCAGTGCCCTGTGGGGTGTCCTCTCATGAAATTTCAGGTTTGGGGTTGAAAAAAGAAGCACACCAAAACCAGGGAACAGGGAAGGGCACCGTGGAGAGAGACCTGAGGGCTACTGTGTGAAATGAGGTGTGTCTGCCACACATGAGGACTCCCCCTCCCCAGATAGGTCAGAAAACCGAGAACAAGAGATACACTCCCCCTGTGGGTGTGAGGTGGAAAGTAAAGGAAAGATACAGCCTAGAAGGTAAAGTTTAATGTTGAGATCAGCTCTCTTACTCCCGACATACATACCCTGGACAAAGTAATTAACCTGAGCCTCAGGTCCCCATTTGTAAAATGGGGCCAAACACTGGGGACAGTTCCAGGGCTGCTGTGAACATTATATCAGATAAAAAGCTGTGTAGACCATTGTTTAAATGTGAGAAACGATACTCTCTGAACAAAGGATGTGCTGGGATGCTGATGGCCATTTGGGGGGAGCCTCTGGTGAAGGCACGTGTCCTGATTTGGGGGCCCACCCAGACAAGTGCAGTTGCCTGCAGAAGGAAGTGCAGGACAGCCCCTGCGTGCAGGCGCTTTGCTGGCAGCTGTGCATACACTCCTTTGCTGTGTCTTCTCTATGACCCTGTAGTCCTTGTCGCTTCTGTTTCATAGACAAGGAAACTGCAGCTTAGGTGGAGCTTTCTGGGTATCTCCCCTCCTCTCCAGATCCCTGCCTCTGTGTCCCCGGAGCTGACCTTCAGGCCCCACTGGGTCTTCTGCTCTCTGGCTTCTGGTTGGGCTTGTTAGTGGGAAGCGGGGATGGGGGCTGAGGGGTAGTGAGGGGGGAGGGGAGGGTGGGAGATGGGGCTCCTGGCCTTTCTGCTGAGGGTTGGCTGCATCCCTCTCTGGAAGCTGCCAGGCTGCCCTCTCCAGACAGTGGCCTCACCCTGCACCCCTAGGCTTTGGGCTATTCAGTGTTCTTTCCTGTCCCTGGGCCTTTAGGTGTCTTCAAACCCTGCCTTTCCACCTAAGTAGTTGTCTGTTAAACTCTCCTCAGGGCCCTATCTGTGTGCCGCCTATTACCTTCCAGTACATGGGAACCAAGCGGTAGGCCCGTGGTCCCGTGGCTGGAAGAGATGGGCTGGGGTTGGAGCTCGGAGGTCCTGCTGTGAGCCGTGCTTGTTCCATCGTGTCCTGGGACTCCTGACTGGGCTGTGCCTGGACAGCTGTCAGCAGGCTGGTGAGCCGGAGAAAGGCATGGTCCCAAGAGCCTGCTGTTCTTGTCCACATCAGTGTGTCCTTGGGTCCCATCGGTGTGGGGAGGATCACTCTTCAGGGGAAGAGAGGCCTTGGTGGGACTGTGACAGATGGCCGACTCGCCTCTCATCTGGGACGTGCAGTTCTGTGAAGGCTGCCGAGGTCCGCAGTGGGAATTCCCTAGGGTCCGCCGTGGCGGGCCAGCTGGGGGCACTGTTGGCCATGACAGCCCTCTGACTCTGCAGTGACGGCCCCTCAGGCAGGAGGGCAGCCCCGCTCGCTGCCCCGTGGGCCCCTGTGCAGAGGCATGCGGTCTGCAGGGCCCAGGTGCCCTGGCCGAGAGTGCTGAGCTGGGCAGGGAAGCTCCTGCAGGGACCAGACAGGCTGTGCTGAGTGTCCAAGACAACTGCCAGCGCTCTGGCCCAGGGTCTCTGGAGGTCTAGGACATCAGGAGCCGGGGCGGCGGGTCAGGAATGCAGGGCCCCACTCCTCGCTGGCTATTTGGTACCCGGCAGGTGCCTCTGCCTTCAGGGGTGATTCCCTGTCACAGAGAAGGAAAAGGGATTTCAAGGGCTTAAGGGGAAACTACCACCACTCGCCGATATTGGTGAACATGTGTCTGTCTTTTCAAGACAGTTTTTTTTCCCCTTCCTTGAAGGAAACTAGCCTTGTATACAAGATACAAAGGGAGTTTATGTGGGTGCCTGTGAGGTTGCTGCAGAGAGGCAGGGCAGGGAGGAGAGGGAGACACAGGGATGGGGCCAGGGAGGGAGTGAACAGAAAGGGCGGTAGGACAGCAGACGGCCTGAACAGGACCGCACAGAGGCCCCGGGAAGGACAGCACTGGGTGGAGCCGAGAGGGGGCTGAAGTGCGGCTGAAGGCAGCAGGGGACGCCCTGAGAGGGGGCCCGCGTCCCAGGGCAAGGAAGCCCATCACAGCGTGAATTCAGGCTCCTCTCTGAACTCACTTCAGAGAGAGGGGCCTAGAAGACCCAGGGAGAATATTGGTAAGATCAACTTCATTACAAAGCAAAAGTTGATTTAAATATTTAATTTCTTGAGCAGTTTGGCAAATGTTATATACAAAAGTATTTTTTAAAGGCATGTCTGTGCTTCTGTGTGGCCCAGCCGATAAAGAGCATAGGACCAATGCCTGGCAGTTAGAGAGAGCTGTCACACGTCACCTCGTCAGCCCCTGTGTCTGGAGCCACCCAGGGCGCTGGGCCTGGCCTGAATCGTGGTGCTGCCACTCTCAGACTGTGTGGCCTCGGGCTAGTTGCTTAGTTTCTCTCAATTCACTTTATCCCAAACATGGGTGTCTTGCTAATGGGTTTCAGCCCCAGACACATTCACTATGGATTCAATGTGACCAAAGAGATGACAGTAGAATGTTCTTGGGGTGAAAGGGTTATACCCCACTTTATTCCCACGGTGGCAGGTCAGTCACTAGAATCCCGTCCACTCAGAATCCCATCCACTCAGAGCGAGTCTTCATGCAGCAAGCCAGGCTCTGCCTCTGGGCCTCTCCACCCCCGCAGCCGTCTCGGTCTCTGTCCTCGGCACTGCCACCACTCCAGCCCCTGCTCTGCTCTCTGCAGCTTTGAAGCCCTGCCACCAGGTCGCCCAGAGCACTGGGCGGAGCTCTTTATATAGAGTCAATAATGATGCATTGCCCACACGTGTGCAGTGAGCTAGCCAACCAGGGCCAGGTGAGAACCTGGGCCACAGGAACCTTCACTTTACCCACAGCGGGGCGTCCTACAGAGACATGCTGAGTGCCCCCATGAGAAGGAATGAGTTTGTACCTCAAATTGTGAGCTGGGTTAGCCGCAGCTAGGACACAGACATGCGGGTCCGCTGACTCCCTGGGCGGGCATTGCCCTGCCCTGTGGAAGGTGCTCCTCTTCTGGGCTCTGTGGTTCTGTCCTTACTGCCCCCAGCCAGGCAGGAAAGGTGAAACAAGGCGAAACCGAGGCCCGGGATGAAGCGCTAAGGCACCAAAACATGTATCTCCACTTGTCTCTGTGTTCGGGGTCCTATCCAGGGAGCATGTTCTCAGAAGCCAGAGGTCGAAAGAGAAAGCACAGCTCTATGACTGTGGGTGAATAATTTATACTTTCTAGAATGGGTGGCCTCTGGTAAACTGTTCTGGGCATCAGGGCTTCTAACTGAGGCCAAAGCAGGTCTGCCCATCCCTTCCCTGAACTGAAGAAAGCCAGGCCTGCAGAGGAGATGAGCCTGGCTTCTCGGCCCTCTCAGAGGCCCACTCAGAGCTCACAGAGGCCGCCCACCTGGGCAAGGGCAGTGGGGGAGGAAGTGTTCATAGGCCCACGTGCCGGTGGCTGTCACTGGACCCCTCAGTGTTCAGACCTGGTTAGGGGTTGGGAGCTAAATCATTTTCTTCCCAAGAGGCTCATGGGCCCCTAGGCCGATGTCCCCAGGTCCTTAGGGGAGAAGGCCAGCTTTTGCCAAGGTAACAAGTCCCCGTGTTCTTCTTGCCCAAATACAGTTCCTGCCCGGTTTACATGCACGGAATCAAAAGGGCCACTGAAGTCGTTTATCTAAGGATCTGTTGTGTTCACTGTAAAGGGAGGAAAAGCAGGAAACGTTCAAATACCAACAGCCTCTTTCACAAAAAACAAAAACACAAAACTTCAGGGCTGCCCCTTCTGACCCCAGGTGGCATCGGCTCTCTAGGACTTTGGACGGAGATGCTAGGCCTCCGCCAGGAGGTCAGAGAAGGATGGCGGAGGCGTGGTTCAGTGTCAGGGAGGAGGAGACAGGCTGGAGGCTCGCCTGCCTGAGGCAGTTCTCGGAGGTGTCAGGCTCCCTGCCTATTTGCAGGAGGTGCTCTCTGAGCTGTTTTTGTGAATGGAGGGCTTGGGAAGTACAGGCTTTGCTGACTAACATTCCACCTGGACCCAGGGGTCCCTAAAGCCCGAGGCAGCCCTGCACTTCCCGGCCAGGAGTCAATGAATCCCCTTTCTGCCTGCCCCTTCTGAAGCAAGGTTGTGATACATTCAACCGAAATGGGTCTCCTCATTCAGAGATGATGGGAGAGGCCAGGGAAGGTGCGGGATGGCACCACGGTGCATGGGGGACATGCAGGTGAGGGATGGGACCCTCTGTGAAGGTGCTCACAGTGGAGTGTGGGCTGTGGGGGTGAAGCAAGCATGCATGTGATTCTACCAACAGGAGGTTTATTTCCTATCTTCCCAGGCCCTCGCTGGGCTCTCTGGGAATGCCAGGGTGATATTTGAGTGTCAGTTTCCTCGTTTGTAAGATGGAGGAAATATTGAGGTACTGATAGTGTCTGAAGGTCAGACGCAGTAAAATGTGTGGAAGGCTGCAGTGCCTGGAGTGTGGAGCTTGTGTGACACTCACCTGGCTGCCCCCTCCTCTTCGGAACACCTGGTTGTTGTTTGCTTTCTTCAGCAGCGGTGATGGTGCTCGCGCTTTATGCATCGGAGGTCTGTCCGAAGTGCTGTCATACGCAGCATCTTGTTTTTCCTTAGGGTTCAGGTGGCTGCCCTGCAGAGAAGTAGCTGGGGAGACGTGCAATTGACATTTAAAATCATCTGTTCTGGTCCAGGCTTTGTGCACACTTGACCTCAGTTAATTGTCTCAACAACCTTTCGAGGCTGGCATCGCCATTTCCATTTTTAGAAGGGAAACTGGGTTTCTGTGGGGTTAGCTGCCTTGGGTCACGCGGCTGGACAGCGGGGAGCCTGATGCAGATCCAGGCGGGGTGGTAGTGAAGCCCCACCTGCCAGCTGGGAGTGAGTGGGGAGTGGCGCTGGCTAGGCCTCACGGCTTCGTGCCAGGAGACCCCTGGCTCTTGGGTGGGGATGAAGAGGAGTGTGCCCGCCTTCCCTCCCTCTCTTCAGGCCCACCAACACCCGGGCCCGAGCCTCTGATGCCAGGTCAGCACGGACCCCCCTCCCTCCTTCTGTGTCTCTCTTGCGCCCTCCCTGAGGAAAGCGAATGGCCTGGTCTCTGGCTAACTGAGGCCTCCTTTCCTGGACTTAAACCCAGCACAGCTGTCTCCTCTCCCCGCACCTGCGGGAAGGCTGCTCCAAAGCAGAAAGCAGGGACCCTCCAGCAGCCCGGAGACCTGGGGCAGGGGGGCTTCTGCACCTGTAAGAGCACCAGATACCATCCAATGTTGTTGTTTTTTTTAAAGAAAGGGATTTATATAAGCTCCCACACATCCGCTTCTTCAATGGAATGAAATTATAAATGGATCTACCTCCCTGGGGGGATTTGTTGCTCTACTCATTTCAGTGCTGTTTTTCTAGACTGGGAGGCTGCCTTCACCCTGTAATACTTACATGTATATTATCATATTACCTATATTTTATAATATTAGCAACTATGCACTGGGCATTTTGTGCCAGATATTGGGGACATGAAGGTGAACAAGATTCAATTCCTATCTTTAAGGGGGTCACGGCTCCTGGGCAGGTGGGCTGAGAGACAAACAGGTAAATGGGAATTTGCAGGGAAGAATGCTAGAGGGTCAGTACAGGGTGCCATGGGGGCACAGAGGAGGGGTGAGGAGGTCACCTTGCCTAGGAGGGAGCCTGAGAGAGGGGGGTCAGAACTGGACGTGCATGAGACGTAGGGGTCAGGCAGGTGCAGAGGAGGTGGGGGAGCAGAGGGGGTTCTCATAGAAGCAATAGCCTGGCCAAAGGCTGGAGACAACAAAGAGGTTCTGGGGAGATCTGAAAGTAGCTTGGTTACTTCTCAGTGTATCACACTTTCTAAATAAGGGTGAGGGCAACTCTTATTGCTTTGTAGCTAAGCATGTAGGGAAAGAAATGGGGTGCTATTGGCCAGCAACATTAAGGCATTTGGCAATTTACAAATGCCCTTGCAGCTCATTATCTCTCTGGGTCTCCCAACAGTCCTGTGAAGTGCATGTATCTGATCTTGCTAACAGTTCCAGTTTTACACCAGAAAAAAAAGGCTTAGGAGAGGGCCATGTCCTTTCTGAGCTTAAAAGTGTGTTGTTTCACACTTTATATTAGTTTTTAATTGCTGCATAACAAATTAGCACACAATTTGCAGCTTTAAATAGCACACACTGGTTCTCACAGTTTCTGTGGGTCGGGAGTCTGGGGCATAGCTCAGCTGGGGCGTCTGCTTCAGGGTCTCACCAGGCTGCAGTCGAGGGTTTGGCTGGGCTACATGCGCATCTGAAGGCTTGGCTGGAGAAGGGTCTGCTTCTATGCTTTCTTAGTTATCGGCAAGATTCATTTCCTTGAAGCTGTAGGATTTATGTTAACTTGCTTCTTCAAAGTCAGTGGAGAGAACAAATCCTACAGCTAATCTGTTAGCAAGTTAGAGTCTTACACAAGGTAGCATAGCCACAGGGGTAATACTCCATCCCTTCTGCCATGTTTGACTGGCTGGAAGAGGGTCTATCCATACTTAAGGAGAAGATATCGCAGGCAGGCATGAATACCCAGAGGGGGGGTTCTTGGGACCACCTCAAAGTCTGTCTGCCACACTTTTGTACCCCTTGCCCAGGCTTCTTCTCCCTCCCCAAGTTCTCTGAAGCAAGGCCCACCCATCCTCCAAATTGAAGTTCAGATGTGTCCCTTACTCCCCCTGGAAGGCCTCCCTGACTGCTTCTTGCTCCTTCCACAGGGCTGCTATTCTGTTCTCTCCCACCTCTGCAGAGCAGTTACTATGAGCTGTTCAACTCCCATCACTGATTTGCAAGTCTCTCCCTCTCCCTGGAACCGAGCAGTCTTACTCTTTTCATCCCTAGTATCTGATGCACGCTGGATGATCAGGAAATATTTATAACTAATCAAATGGATGAATTAAGTCATTTGCTTTGGGTCCTGAGTCTATTTAGGAACTTGATCCCAATTCCAGGCTTCATTCCACCACACTAGCACCTCTCCAATTTCTCAAAAACCCAAATCAAAACTTGTTAGCATTGTGGATACTCCTATTAGGATGGATTAGACTTAAAGGGTCGGCTCCCCATAAGACACAACAGCAATGGATGATGATCCACAGTATTTTAATTGTGTTTTTTATTTTCCAAAGCACTGCCATATTCAATATTATATCCAATTCTTTCAATATCCAGTTGGGTTTGGTCTCCTTGTATGTAGTGTAAGTAACTGAGACTCAGAGGGATGAAAAAATTTGTTTAAAACAATACAGAGAAAAAAATTGCAAAACTGTGTATCGATCTAAGGTTGCTGATTCCAATCATATGGCAAATGTTCTGTGTCCCAATTCTATGTTAGACATCACTTGGGGTACAGATGTAGACAGGATCCATGTCTTACCCAGAGAAAGTTCACACTCGTGATGGAAACAGATAGTTAAGATAGTAAATATAAAACAAATTGATAAATGCAGTGATAGAGTTATGCACATTAATTCCCTTAATTTGGGAATTAACAGGAGCACTACATCATGCAAGCAGGAAGGCGGGGTCTTCAAAGTGTGTCCATGATGTCACCAGGAGCCGGTGGGCACGGAGAATAGGAAGGGCATTGTGGACAGAGAAGAGCCTGCCGGGGAGAAAGCCGGGTGAGGAATTGGGCTGAACTATGAGAAGTTCAGTGTGAGGCTGGAGACAAATGACAGGTAGACACCTCTCTCCTTCCTTCTATTCTTGTTTCCAGAGCATCCTCCCCTCTTCCAGGCCAGTCCTTGCTGCCTTCATCCTCTCCTGCCTTCTCACACCCTCAGCTGGGGGGTCCGTTTCCCCCTCATCCTCACCTGACTCTCACTGTTCTGTGGGTTCTCTGTGCCCCATCCTGGGCTGCCTCGATGCCCCTCACTCCAGGAGTGCTCATGATAAGGCCGCCAGTGACCGCGCCTGGTGTGGGTGGGTTGAGCGCCTGTAGGGCCTTGTGTCATGTGAGCTCCCTCGAGCCCTGGCCCCCTACCCCCGCATCCTCAGGAGTCCTCGCCCATCTGCTGATGCCACCTCCTGGCTCTTGTCCCACTTCCAGCTGCTCATCACTAGCTTCCTTTATTGTTTTTCCTCATATTCCTAGAAATCCTTCAGGATTTTGTCTTCTGCCATCTTTGCTTCCCCTCATCTCAGAAAGAGGAAGAGCTGTGTGTGCAAGGGCTCTGGGGTGCAGACCTTGTTGATTCGATAAGTTGGAGGAGGTGCGTGTGCCAGGAGCTTCAGTGGTGAGAAGGTCTGTTCCAGCCTAAGCCGGAGATGCAGGCAGAAGCAGGTCTTGAGAGGTCTTGTAGGTCACCGATAAGAATGGCGTTTGTTTGGTGTGACTGGCCATCTTTGAGGAGAGAAGCAGGGCAATGACACAATTCTCTTTGTATATTTAAAAGATTGCCCGGGCTTTCTGAGGAAACCATGCTGGAGGGAACAGAGCAGAAGCGGAGCGACCAGATGGTATGTTCAGAAGGTAGAGATGACAGTTTTTGCTGATGGATTAAATGCAGGGCCAGTCCATTGAGAGCCTCTTGACATGGGCAGTCCCTTTGTTGTTCTGTTAATTGCACAAAACACTTTTCCTCTCTGTTAAGCACAAGGCCAAGGCCGAAAGGCCTGACAGATTTGTGCAGTACAGATACAACAACCCATGTGTAGATGGAAACAGTTCATCACTTACCTGGAGAGTGAAAGGAAGAGGAGCCAGAGGTGCCAGCTCTCCAGGTCCTTGTCCCTGAGCCCAAAGCCATGGCCAGATGACAGTGTAACACAAGTTGTGGGGCACTGCTGCTGAGTGTGGTTTTATAGTCTCTTATCTCCTGGGGGTGTGGGGGAAATACACCCCATCAGAACACCCAAGGTCATGAGAAACTAGCTCCTGACGGCTTTGCAGGGGACATGGAGAGGTGGATGGGGAGGAATTTGTATTAGCTCCTCGTAAACCTCTGTCCTCTTGTGCTCTGGAAGGATCGTAAGGTATTCTGCCAAAACTCAGATTGACTAGGTTTGAGGCTGTGTCTGCCCAGCTTCTGTGGATATGTGTAAGGTCACCAGGGAACCAGGGAGGAACCCATATTCCTTAAGTATCAATTATTACAACTGGGATTCATGTGATTACAAATACATATGATGCCTACTGTGGACATTTAGAGTGCCCTTCGTACTTTATACATATTAACTCACATATTTAATCTGCATAACAATCCTGCAAGGTAGACACTATTTTTGTCTCCATTCTTCAGAGGAGGTCCCTGAGGCACCCAGGAGATAAGTAATTAGCCAAGGCTAGTACAGATGGAACTGGGTTTGAACCCCACTCATCATGCCTGCCTTGTCCACCTCGATTTGCCTGGAGCTAGAAGAATATATGGTACTAAAAGGAACTCAACAAAAATCAAGGAATTAATTGAAGACTAAGGCAAAAAACTGAAACTATTTAGGGCCGGTAGATGCAGGCACGAAGGAGCTGGAGAGCTCAGGGATAACTCCTCGCCTTCCCAGTTGGTGATCAGGGTGTTTGTGGAGCCACCGGCTGAGACAGGGTATCAGGAGGGAGAACAAAGGAGGTGAGTCAGGTGAGGCACTTGCTTTCAGACATTTTAATTTAAGGAGGTTCCATGGACGCCGTGTGGAGATGTTCGGCAAGCTATCGAGTAAATAAAAAATGGGGTACATTTTTCCCCTTCAGAATGTTCACAAAAGTATCAGAGATAGAAGCAAGGTTCAGTGGTACAGTAAACCTGGGACAAGAAGAGGAGGAAGGGAGAGAACGAAGGAGCCCCACACTCTGTGCAACCCCTTGGCATCCTCCCCCAGTGCTCTTTCAGTACCGAGGAGGCAGTGCGATCATCCATCAGACTTGGGGGAACTATTCTGGTCTTGACACTTAAGCAGTGGGGTGTCTGGAATTGAATCTATTCTGGTTAATAGTTCTTCCCAATTGTTCTCCCAATTAGGTGATGTTTCAGCTCTCTGTCACATGGGATTTCCTTATTTTTTTTTAATACAGCCTACCTATAATAACTCACTGTCCTTAATTACCTTCAAGTGGAGCTCACCCACCTCCTTGCTGCTGTCCACATGAATCTGGCAGTCAGGCGTCCAATCAGGGTGGACATGAGGAAGGACCAAGATGTCTGCTGAGTCGCAAACTGAAAAGGTCCTTTCAGGATGCGTGGGTAGGTGACAGTTATCACAACAGGTTTGAATTCCAAAGAGAAGAAAGACCTTTGTGGATAAATACCTCTGAAATGAGGGTGAGGATTGCAGTGGGTGTTTCTCCTTCCATCGTGTCTGACCACATTCTCCCCCATCCTTATTAAGGGAGGTGGGTTTTTATGATGGGAGATTTTGGAGTTGGGAGAGATCTTGGAATAGCTGAAATGGGAAATTTGGGTTCACATGGACCGTTCCTGTGAATTTCTGCCTCTGTGTTGGTCTCTTGCCTCTGGTAAGATTGCAAATTCTTCCATATTACTACAGGTCTGATGAATATTTATCTTCATCTTCACGGAGCACCCTGGCAGCCCTAGGGACATTAGCTAATAAATGGAGATCACACTTCCACTAGTTCCCATTTTAGTCACACAGCAACTTTGTGAGATAAACTGTTGTATGTCTAACTTTATCAAATATGGAATTGGATGCTTAGAATGACAAGACTTCTCCAAGATCACGTAGCTCATAGTGGCAGAATCAGAACTGATTCCTAGATTTCTTGATTCTTGGTCTGAACCTTGTTCCCACCACCCCAAAGGGTCTGCTCATTGACAGACCTCACCGCGTACACTTTCTCTCTCCTTCCTTTACCTCAGTGGCATGTGTTTACCTAAGTAGGTAGGTCAACAGTCTGACTCAATGTGGAGCTTAAAAAACCACAGGAATCCCTTTCCTGTGCCCTCACAAAATACCTGCCTGAAACTGAGATGACCTCCGTGGGTGGGTCACATGAACGCTGCAATTCTGGGGGACAAACACATCTACACCAGGCCCTGATAGCCCAGAGAAAAGGTGAAAAGGGAGGATGCTGGGAGGGAAGTCAGAGGATTTGGATCCCAGGCTTGTTTCTTCCTCATTCTCAACATGTTTGTGAGCCAGATAATCACCCTGGGGCTCAGTGTCCTTGTCTGTCCATTAGGAAAGGCTCCTGCCCCTCGCAGGAGGCCTGTGAAAGCTGGGTGATCTGTCAGGTTCCATACAACCCTAAGGCAGTGCTGCAATTATCCTAGAGGCATTCAAACCGGAAGCCGGATACATAATTGCTTCTCTCCACATGGGAAATATGAGGAGGCACTTGCTCATTTCTTTCGCATCTAGGGAATAGCGGTTGTCTGGGGGGCATCTGGTTGGGTTTTAATCAGGCACAGGTGTTGTGAGATTCCTGCAGAATATGGAGGCTCTTTGGGCACTCCTTCACAATCTCTATGTGTAGAGATAGAGGTAAGGTTATTTACACCCCATTTCATTATTCACAGCCTCTTGGAATGTAACATTAAATAATTCAGAGACCATACAAGCTTGGGGATTGATGGTGAAGCTGATAGATTTTGCAAACACAGGGCACAGCAGCTGCAGAGACATCCGGATTCCAGTACAAATGCATAGGGGAGCAACCATGGGTATCCGGTGCTCAGCAGGACCTTGGAGAAAGGCCCTCCCTCTGGTCTGAAAATGACTCTAGATCGCAGGGATGAGAAGTTTTGTCCCTGGGTATGAAATACCTGCCCTCTGGCCACCTTCTAATCTAAAGCTCCTTGAAGGTTGCTCACCTTAGAATTATCGGCTATACCTGGCACAGCAAATAGTCCCAAAGAAGGTGTTCCATGACTTTTAAAAAAGTGGAAGCTCTCATTTCTTAGCTGCTTGTTGTCTGTGCTAGAAGAGACAGGGGGTAAGTAAGCAGAGCCATCAGGACCTGGGAGACCCGTGGCCCAGGTTGCCTGCTCGATAACTAGCCTTGCTGGCCACAGGGAAGGGTAGAAGGAGAGGGGAGAAGGTGCAAACTGAATTCACAGAAGCAGCCGGAGGATGCCAAGCAGAGGGGCACGTCGGGTAGGAAATGTCATGTGGCATTTAGGAGGAAGAGTCTAGGAAACGCCCGCTGGGCTTGCAACAAGGAGGTTGTCTGTGCTCACGTCTGGCCTTGTAAATAAAGCCTTCTTTCTCAGACACTACCCGGCGGCAGGCGCACGGGCAGCAGGCCCATTCAGGCCCACCCGGCCACTTAACTGTTTGGTCTCTGACCCCCCTCAGCCCGCCAGGGTGTTGGGCTCCCCTCTGGCTCACAGAGCACGGGTCCTCTCTCCTGCTTGGCTCCCAATTTGCTCTTGATTTCAGTGCTGCCTGGAGCTCAGGACAATAGGCCCTGCACCTGTCAGTCTCCCAGCCCCATGGAAAGTTCCAGGGTCTGGATGCTCCCTGTCTCAGAGCTCACAGGGACATCACCTGTGGTCTCCAAAGGGGAAATTCAGGTGACTCCTTAGTTGCAATGCCGGTTTTATGTGATCAGGAGTGTAAGCATGAGCACACTTAGGCTGTAAGGGAAAGAAGGCTGGTGATGGAGTAGGGTCCCAGGTAAGGTGTGGGAGCTTGGGCCGAACTGTCCCTCCAGGGAGCAGCGGCCACAGCTCTGCTGGGTGGCACATGCAACAGTGGTCCGCACAGGCCTGAGGCTTCCTGAAGCCAAAGGCATTTGAGCATCACAGTCAAGGTGAGGGATGTTGACACAGGATTTAGGCTGAGAGGTAGGCTATAGGTTCTGTCATGAACAGCACAGAAGACTGAGCTGTGATGGCGAGGGCGGTGGGAGTTGGAGAGACCCTCTGGGGAGGGAGCACAGTGGGGCTGGTCTGGACAGGTTGGCCCTGGGGAGGAGGGTTAAAGGTCTTAGACAGGGGAAGGGCAACCCCTTTCTGAGATGGGAAAGGACTGAAGACCAGGAGAACGTTCAGGGGAAGAGGAAGGAGCCTGAGGGGCCTGCTGTGGACAGGGTAGATGAGCAGGGCTTTGGGAGGCTGGCAGAACCTTAGAGAACAGCTTCCTCTGAGATAAGCGTGATTCCCGGGTGGGAAGTGCTGGCCATGTGGGATCCCAGAGAAGCTGGGAGTCAGGTTCCCAAATGGCAGGCAAGGAAGCTCACTGGAGCCACACATTACGGAGCTCCTGTGACATGTCCCATTCAATGGGGACTCTCTCTCGTCCCTCAGAACTCTGTGCAATGGAGAATCCATTGCTCTTCTCCACTTTGCAGATGAGGAAATGGAGGCCCAGAGAGGTTCACTAACATCACCAGGGTCACACAGCTGGAAGTGACTGAGATGGGGTTGTAATCCTAGTCTTTCTGATTTTGAGGACCTTGGCCAGTGAGGGAGATGGAAGACTCTCTCCATCATCACATCTTCCCCATGACTTATAAACTCCACTTGAAGATGCCTCCAAACAGTAATGGCCATGATGTTATAAGATCTTAGTCACTTCCACTGAGAGTAATTTACACAACATCAGCTTCTGATCTTTACAACAGTAATTACAACGGGATGATCAGAGTAAGCACGACTGTCCTCTTGGAAGGAAAAAATAAAATTGACCAGAGGGCCCCATGACTCCATAGGAAGTTCATCTCCTGGTTGTGGCTGGAACCAGATTTTTGCTGTGTTTTTACACAGGCGTCTCTGAGCCATCCTGCTCCCTGCACATTATCGAGTTTACCCTTTGAGGGAGGGGTGACTCGGGGACTGTTCAGATCCCACCCCAAGCTCAGGCAGTGGGAGTGTGGGGCTGGCGATGTCATCTGCACTTGTGACACAGAGGGCGGGAGTGACTATGGCTTGAATGCTTCCTACGTGCCAGATTTGGAACAGAAATTATCTCATTTAATTCTCCAAACATAAGTAGAAACAAACCTGGGAGGTAGTTCTTGCTAATACACCCACTTCTCAGGCAAGGATAAATGTGTCTGGTAAAGGGTGACATCTGGTCTTTCCTGAACCCAGAGCCCTCCTCTCCCATGGCCTCTTGCTCCTGCCCGCACATATTCCAAAATGCTCTCTGGCCTTGGCTGTCAGAGATCTGCTTCCAACAAGCTGGATGAGGACTGGAAATATACCCTCCTGACTGTGAGGACTTCTCCTGCTCTGACTGAATGCTTATCAAACTGATGGCCGTGCTCGGTTTCATTGCTTTTCATTCCTGCTAGATTGTAGGTTCTATGAGGCAGGGGCTCGGTTCACTTTGCTGGCCATGAATTCTGTGTCTGGCCTGTTATAGGTGTTCAATTAATATGTGTTGAATGGATATTTTATCGCTGAGGGACGTACCTTCCAGAGATGTTGATAAGATGTGAAATTGGGATTCAAATGGACTCTGCTTCGGAGTTGGTGCTCGTCCCATGCCCTGAGAGATTAGGGAAGGGGTGCTGTCAGTGTTAGCAAAGGGGAAGGAAGAGGCAAAGATTGGGAATAAATACTAAATCAAGACCTCCTGAAACCTCTGTGTGAACGTGTCTGAGGGCAGCTCTGATAAGCTGAGGAGGAGAATTCACCGGTGCGGCTGTGGTGGTTGATAAGCAATGACCTCTGGCCCCCGCCCGTGTGTGGGGAGGCCCCCAGTTTGAAATGTCACAGGGCCTGGGCTGTCTGACACCTGCTCACATAAGTGCTTGTCCTCAGTAGAGCCTTTAGGCTGCGTGGGGCTCACTGGAAGCCGCTAGCCTGGGGCCACGTGGTGGAGTAAGGATCCAGAGGAGATGAGGACCCAGCCGCAAGGCGGGCGGCAATGGACTCTCTGTGCCTTCCTGCTTAGTTATCGGCTCTTCGGTCCTGCTTTGTCAGTTCCACTGTCTCTGGCTCCCATCTTCCCCAGCCCTTCCCAGGGGTCACACGAGTGTGTTTACCCAGAGAGCGCTGTCGAGACCCTTTGCCTCCTGTCTTTGGGCCTCTGGTTCCCCGGCAGTCTCTTGGGGACTCAATCCCGTCGTACCAAGAACTCACTAAGGGCTTTGCTGGGCGCTGCTTCCCGTGGCGGCACATGCCCGGTGACGAGTGTCGCCCTGGAAGCCAGACTGCGCGTGTGTGGATCCCAGTTCTGCCCCTCCCCTGCCCTGTGACCCGGGCAGGTCACTAATGGCCTGCTGCCTTGGACTCCAGGGCTGCAAAGCGAGGGTAGGAAGGATATCTCCTGCAAAGGCCTAATGTGAAGATTAAATGAGATGTTGAGTGCAAAGTACTTACCCATATGCCTGGCACATGGCAAGTGCTCGGTACAGTTACTGGCTTCATGGCCTTTGAGGTGTTTTAGGGGTGAGGAGAGACAATGAGATGAAAGCAGTTTGCACAGAATCACAGGCAGAACCCTGTCGTCAGTTACACAGGGTCTCCTGGAGGAGGCAGTATTTTCACGCTGGTGACCAGGCATTGCTCATCGTCTCTGCTCACAATGACAATCTACTACCTTGTGTGTCTAACAAACTCCTCATCCGTAAGTGTCTGTTAGTGCTGTCTCCTCTGTGCAGCCTTCCTTGACTTTCCCAGGCACTGCTAGTTGCTTTGTCTTCTGCTTGCATAACACTCGTGTGGACGTCCAGATTCATGTGCGTTGCATCCATCCGTGGTGATCTGGTTTGGTGCTGGCTTCTCCATCCTAGGCTCTGAGGTCTCACTAATCAATCCTACTCAGTTCTGCATCCAGCACAGGGGCTGGCAAATCCATGTCACCTCAAATTGAAGGTTTGGTGATTCATAGGAGACGAGAAGTCATTTGTGAAATTTGAAAGGGTTTATCTGATCTTTTGCAGGCCTCAGTAAGGAAATATAACTGTGCTATGAACAAAGATTTACATTACTTGTTTTCTTCAACTTTTAACAAAACCTTATAATAATGGAAGAGAACCTACCAGGGGGTTGTGTGGATATATGTAATTTTTTTCCTCCAAGAATTTGTTCTCTGCCTCATTAATAGACACTTTCCCACACATTGCAAGAAAAACCTTTTCCTCCCCTCTGCCAGGAAGGACAGTAAGAAATGACTTGTGCTTTATTTTTTCATGGGTTTGCAATAGATAATTGCTAAAGGCTGCATTTTGGATTGCTGATAATCCAGTTAGGGTCTTGGGCATAATTGTTTCTGTGTAACCTGCTGCCTTTTATTCTCTGGGTTCTGACTTCTGAGGCTGGTTCTCTTGGCAACAGCGTATCTTTGTGGGAGAAAGGAGCACAGTCATTTGGGGGTATTCTTTGCTCAACAGATAAGAAAGAGGCAACACCTGAGAAAATAGACAGGAAATTGTGGGCACCATTGGAAATATGACTGAGACTTTCGTGAATATGCAGATACGTCAATGTCTGAAACCAAAATCTCTCCGAACCTGTGACCTGAGCCCAGTGTATCTTTTCCTCCCACAGCTCATCTCATGGTCAGAACACCTTGAGGCAAATTGTGTCTTTTGTGCATTGTGCTCTGACCAAAGGACCCTGCCAGGGTGGAGGCTGGGGATATGACTTCAGCAGCTGCTATGTTGAACTTATCTTCCTTCTCCAGTCTACCCAAGAGAATCAAAGGAGAAGCAGGCAGGTGTTATGGAAGAGCCTGGAATGAGGTGACAGGATTCTGGAGTCACATGGGGTGACTCCACTCCATTTGCCTCCAGAACTTCAATGTTCCTGCCTGGGTTGGGAGGGAGATGGGTTAGAAACAAAAGTCTTGAACCCTTGGCCCAAGGGCCAAATCCAGCCCTCAGAAATGTCTGTTTGGCTTATAGAATACCCAAAATAATTTGAGTTAATTGCAGCATTTAAAACTCAGTGTGGGTTCAATAAAAAAATGAAACTTCTGCCTTTTGTTGATGCTGGGAGAAATCTAGAAGGCCCGTATTTCTGCACAAGGCTGGAGCTCAACTGTTCTTTTGATGAGAAGCCTTAGTTCACCACAATCCCCACCATGCCCTATTGTAAAACACTGATTTTGTTTTACTCATTTATGTTATCTGCTTAGAGACAGGCATTTGAGTTTGTGATCTTTGGACTTGGGGATCTTGAATTCCCCATCTGAATTTGTTGGTATCTGGCTATAATATGTGGGGGCAATACTATTTTGGCTTTGTTTGAATACAAGTTCCCATTTTATGGATAAAAAAATTGATGGTCCCCAAGAACAATGACAGTATCTGGGGTCATGAGCAGTAATAGGATTGCGGGCTCCTGGTGTCCAGTGCAGTGGTCATCTCTGAGTTGTGTCTTCCACTTCTCGCACAGGATCTCATTGGTCCTGTGTGTACCTATACCACAGCAATCAGCTCCTCAGGATGCTCAGAGCTACAATCAAATGACCTTTAGAAATCAAAAGAGTCAGAGTGCCACTTAGCAAAGCATTCTGGAGATAGAGCTATTGATTCAGATTGCTTTTAAATTGAGAAAATCCCAAACAATTTCAGAAATGTAGGAAAAATAATAATTCATTAAATTTTGAGCACTTGACAGTTTCTGTGGTGCTCTGACTACAGATTTAAAAAGCATAAAGATGTAAGACCTACTGAGGTGATCAGGTTATAACAGTGTTTAACAGCTCCAGTTCCTGCTTTTGTGAATTGAATGTGAATTTTGGCTCGGCCACTTTCTAGTTTTGTAGCTTCGTCTTCTTGGTCTACAACAAAGTAATGATAATGGCAACTCCTGGCCTCACGTTCAACTTGCAGTGATGTTTGCATGTGAGGGTCACATGCTTTGCACAGTGACCCTCACATGCAAATACCAGGTACTGAGACCTAACCATGTGCTCAGCACTTGCACTGTATTTTCTGGACATTCAGAAATATTATCTCCATTTACATTTGCAGAGTTGAGTCTCAGTGGCAAAAGGACATTTTTTTGGCTGAAGTTTATCTGGCTAAGAGATACTGGAATTTTGTATATTGGAAAACCATATAGTATTTTTCACCACATTCCAATTGTTTCTCCCCATTCTCATTTTTGTCTTTTACTAAATTGTGAATCATCCCAGAACTGAGCCTGTTCCTTCATGCAGAATGAAAGGATTGGACCAGATGAACTTAAGCGTCTCCAACCCTGAGATTCTATGATTCAACTAATGAATGAAGAGGAAAAGGACAGCATTAAAAAATAAAAATATAAGCCTTCACTGCATTTTATTTCATTGCTTCAGTGGGATCAGATGATTAAATTAATTAGCTGGAGTATAGAGAGAATACTTTTCCCCCTTACACTGTATTCTCATTTTCTCTCTCTGTTCCCCTTTAAAAGTTCATCTGTACAGGACAAATACTCGGGCCTGATCAGAAATCTTCCTCCTCCTCCACAACCCCAAGTTTTGATTCAGAAAATAGTTCTGAAAAACCATTATTGATGAAGATAAGCCCAGGGTACAGGAACAAAAGCCCAGCTCCTTTTATTAGCTCTCAGCGGGCAGGGGACAAGAGGGGAGGAACTATAAAAGGGAATCTGAACACATCCTCTGATTTTGGAAATTAGTCACAAGATACGTTCTTTTTTCTTTTTCCTGGGGAGATTATTACAGGGGCAGCAACAAAGAGTCCTCAGTGACTTCCTTTTTCTGATTTTCCTTTGTTTGGTGGTGACAAAGCCAGGCTAGATGATCTCAATTTTGGAGGTAGCATCCCGAGCATCCTGGTCAGAGGCCGATTGAATGCACTCCTTTCCGCCCCATCAGCCCCAATCAAGGGGTTGACCTTGGCCCATCAAGGTCATTGAGCTTTGTCACAACTTGTTTGATCTGGTGGATGTTGCCCTGGAAGTCCACAATGAACATGAGTATGTAGCTGCCTTTGATCTTCGGGGCCCACCCCAGCGTCCTGGGAGTTTGATCATGGAATAGTGGTTGAGCTCGAGCCTCCTGGAGGTGCTCTTTTAGATTCAAGCTGCTTTGAGAGTCAAGCCACAGTGTCTCGTCTGCTGTAATGTGGGTGACATGTGGGTCTTCTTTTTTTTTTTTGAGCGGATGCCTTTCAGCATTGCTCTCTGACTTCAGCTTTGGGAGGGGTGAGGGCTTCCTTCTTCACTTTCAGCACCACCTTGGTGAAAATGACCTTTTCTTTTTGAAAATAACATTCCCCCCTCCAAATAAAAATAAATAAAATAACATCGTGGTAGAAATTTAGGAAATACTGAAAATCATTAAAAAAATTGTAAGCATGTCACCAAATAGAAACACTGTTTTATATATATATATGTGTGTCTTTCCTTCCAATGTTTTCCTGTAATGATTATATATATCCTGATAAATATACAGACTTGTACCTAGATCTTTTTACTTAACTTTATGTGTCCGTATCTCCCATGTCATTGTATATTCTTAAGAATGACTTTGATGGCTGCATCCTTCATGCGTGAATCTGCTGCCGTGTGTGTAGTCTTTGGTCCCACATTTAGCTCGTTCGTAGTCTTCACCATCATAGAGGACTGTACCCTGACTATCCTGGCTCACATCTCTGACTGAGCTTACAGAGCCTTCTCAGGACGGTGTCCCACTTACTCAGACTCTAAACCCGACAACCTCCTCGGCTCTGTCCTCTCTCTGATGCCTGCACTTGGGAGGAATCCCAAGCTCTGTGGCAAATGTTTGAAGCCGTTCACGATGCGGTCCCCTCCAAAGCACCCGGACCCTTGCCTGCAGTGTCTTCACACCTAGCTGCAGTTCTGCTCGTTGAAACTGCCTGTAGCACTCACTGCCCCATGCTGGTTCACACCTCCCCACCTCAGCTTAGCACTTTTCCAAGACTTGAGAGGTGCAGATAATCACCTTCACAATCTGGACACACCACCTGTCCCATTATTTAGTTATTATTTATTTTTAAAATTAATAGTTACTTAAGAAGCAGATCTTACCTTAGCTATAGTAAGTGTGAAAACATGGGTTTGGTCTACTGGACACATGTGTCTGTGCATGTGTGTGTCTCATTTTTTCCTAATTCACATGAAAACAAATTCGTAACTATTGAAATAAAAAAATGAAGATTCTCCCTGCATCATCTGAGATTATCTTTCATGGTTGCACATACAACTGTTTTGGGGAACACCGCATTAGCTCCATCCTCTGGCATATTGCCCCCTCTTTTCTGGTGGGCTAACTCCTGTTCATCTCCTGAGCCCTAGGTAGGCTGCCCTGACCCCAAGTCTGAGTTAGACCCCAAGGCCCTCCTTCCTCGCAGTCCTTCAGGACCTTGTGCTTTTTTCATCCTAGCGCTTGGCACACAGAATCATAAGTGTCTATTTGCTTCTGTTTACCTCTAAAAAAGCATTTATTGAACTCCCTTATGTGCCAGGTTCCATGATAGGATGTAATGAGGGCAAAAAAAAAGAAAAAAAGTTACAGTTCTTGAGGATCTCAAAGTCTGGTGTAGGTTCTGCTGTGGCCAGGGGAATGGAGAAAGGCTTACACTTGGTCAGGGGCCTGGGCTAGACAGGCCTGGCAGGGAAACCTTCCACGTGCAGGTGAGCTGACCCAAGACATAGAGAAAATGAGACACGTAGCAAAATTGCCAATATAAATCCAACTACATCGATTGATAAAATAGCAGAATGTCAAAATGAATCACATTGCATTAAAAACTCCAATTTGAATGCAGAGACTGGAAAAAAAACAAACAAACAAGGTCCAACTATATATTGTCTGGAAAATAAACACTTTGTACTTAAAGACACAAATAAGTTGAATGTAAAAAGATAAAAAAAGATATACCATCCAGACAGTAAACACAAGAGAGCTGGAGTGGCTGTACTAACATTAGACAAAATAGACTTTAAAATAAAAAATGTTCCTAGTGGAAAAAGGGACATTTTATGATGATGGAAAGGTCAATTCATTAGGAAGCTATACAAACTATAAACATACATACACCTAGCAACAGAGATCAAAAAATGAAGGCTTGAAAGGAGAAATAGATAATTCAACAATAATCACTGACGACTTCAGTAACTAAGTATCAAATAACTAAAAGAAAATTTGATAAACAAAAAATCAGTAAGGATATGGTAGAATTAAGCAATACCTTCAACTAACCTGACCTCACTGACGTCTGCAGAATGTTCCACACAACGATAGCAGAACACACATTCTTCTCAAGTGCACATGGAACATTCTCCCTTCTCCGTATGGCAGGCCGTAAAACAAGTATCAATGAATTTAAAGTGAAATCATACCAAGTGTGATTTCTGACCACAATAGAATTAAATTAGAAATCAACAGCATAAATCTGGGAAATCAGTTCTCACAAGGATTTGCAGCCACAGTTCACCCTATCTGGGTAGTCCAATAAAACTTCAAGAAAACAAATTAGTTTAAAATGTTTCTGGGTTCGTAGAACTTCCAGAAGAGTGGCATAAGGAAATGCAAATTATTTCTGGAAGAACTCTTTAAACTCAGGCCTCAAATAATTCCCACTGATAAATTTCCAAGAACTATGAGCTAATGTTAAAAATTGCAAAACCCTCAAGGAAGTGAGTCCTCTTGAGTGAGGTCCAGCAAGAAGAAACAACAGACCATGACTCAGATACTGGAGTTCTCAGAGTAAGAATATGAAATAAAGATATTTTTAAAATTTGAACACAGTTGAGACTTGAAAATGAGCAAAGAGGAAGAGCAATCAGTGTGACCAAGCAGATTTGAAAAAGAACCAAAATGATTTCTAGGGATGAAAAATATTATAAGTGAGATTAAAAACTCATAGGTTTAACAACAGGTTGTACATGGCTGAAGAGAGAATGAATGAAAGAATAGGAGAGATTTGAGGACATTACACAGGATATAACAAAAAGAGATAAATGGAAAAAAAGAATAATGAATTTATGTAGAATTTGAATGAAAAGTTCTACATTATATACAATGTAGTTATGTGTACATATGTGTAGTAACATATCAATTTGCAATTTCAGATGAAGGGGAGAGAGGCAATATTTGAAAAAATAATGGCTGAGAATTTTCCTGCACTGATGAAAGATACACATCTACACATGTGGAAGGTCCAGTGAATCTTAGGCAAGCTAAAGTAGAATAAAAAACACATCTAGGTAAAGCTTGATAAAAATAGCAGAATTTCAAAACTAAAGAGGTGATAAAGGCATAGAAACAAATACAGATAATTTGCAAAGGAACAACAAATACACCAAGAGCTTATTTCCCCCAATAGCAACCGTGAAATGCAGAAAACAGTGGACTAAAATCTTCAAGGTATTATCTTCTTATGAGGAAATAACTGGCAATTTAGATTTTTCTTCTCAGGAAATGGTAATCTTTCAATAATGAAGGCAAAAGGAAAGAGGGATTTTTCAGATGGACAAAACTGAGACAGCTGACCACCAGCTCACCCTCAGTGAAGTAATCTCAAGTCTATTTTAGGCAGAAGGAAAAGCATCCTGGAAGGAAGGTTTTCAGTGCAAGAAGAAATAGTGATCAAAGATAGTGGTCAATGTGTGGGTAAATCAAAATTAGCCTTAATTATACAGAATAGTAAAGATAATATCTTGTGGCATTTTAAACACATAGAATGAAAATACACAAGCACAATAGAATATAAGGTGAGAAGGGGGTGAAGGGAGAAGAAAAGTATTCCAAGAGCTTAGACTCTGAAATGCTCAGTCAGCATGCTAGAATTCCTAGAATGGGCCCTGAAAGAATAGAAAAAGAGGGTATAGTTTCCATACCAATAGATGGAAATATATGGAATGAGAAAAAAATATCAGTTCCATAAAAAAGTAATAAAAGAGAGTGGAAGAAAGAAACATAAAAGATCAGGCAAATAGCACAGAATGCAATGATAGACACAGACCCAGGATATCAGCAAGTTCAATAAATGTAACTAGACAAGTTGTTCTTGATAAAAGACAAAGATTGTTATACAGTTTTAAAAAAGTCTATATGGTATTCATAAGGACCTCAAACATCGTAGGAAGGATGAAAGACAGTGGCAAATACTAAATAAACAAGAAGCTAGCACTACGGTCTTAATATTAGGTCAAAATTAACCTAAGACATTGTATGTTACTTTTTATAACTTTCAAATTGTGAATATTTTTCTTTAATATATAAAGGCAGCTAAACCCAAATGTCTGAAATAATCTAAAGTCTGTATTTTACATTACACTGTAGTGATCTGGAATATACATCTGTAAGGTAAATGACTTAAAAAAAAAAAGCTTCGTATATAATTCCAGTGGTAGCATCGTTCGTATGCTCTGGAAACCCTGTGTCTCAGCCAGAAGATTAGCTGCATTTGGGCACATGTAGCATTTTGTCTTAAGTCACCCAGTTGGTAAGAGGTAGAACCTGATGCCAAAGCCTGTGTGCTTGGTACCAACCACCCTGCCTTCCAGCACGTGTGGGGAGTGAGGGGGACAGAAACAAGAACCCCCGGGCTGATGGTGTCACCGCTGTAGGGTGACCATCGCCGCGGGTGTGGGCTCCCCGCTGCAGCTTCCGAGAACCGTAAGTTCAGCCAGCCATGCAGCCTGAGTAAGGAGGCTCCTTCCAGCTCCGGCCCTGCCACCCACAGGCTCTGCCATTTTGCCTGAGTCATTTTGTTTCTTGGGCTTCAATTTCCTCACGTGAAATACAAAGCGGCGTTTTAAGCCCCTGAGTCTATCTCTGTAAAATGGGAATAATAGGCCCTGGTTGTTTGTAGAGTTTTTAGCATTTTTCCAGTTTCTGTGGCATAAACACTTCTATCATGACTGATTTCAAACTACCAGCATGAAGTCACTGAATTCAGGACAGGCACGAGAGGTGCGGTCAGCTCCCAGGAGCTGGTCTGAGCCACCGCAGTGCCCCATGCAGCTGCCAGGGCCCAAGGTGGCTGCCAGCAGCTCTCACCCCAAATGATAGACTAAGAAGGACAGCAAAGTTGGAACCCCTAAATCAGGTAAAACTAAGTTTGAATTTTGGCTCTGCCTCTAATGGCATAATCCTGATTAAGTCATTTTGCTAAGATCCAGTTGTCTTACCAAGAAAATGGAAATAGTAGTGGTGCTTACAACGCAAGTTTCCCCCATTCACTTATTCATTTGTCCACTCATTCCACAAATGGTAATTGAGAAAGCTGATGTGGCAGGCACAGCACTAGGCGTCTTTAAAGGATTATGTTTAAGACCTTAGCTAAATGGCAGATGCCTTAAATTCTCCCCAACAAGAGACTGCCCCTGTATGGGCTGTTTGTCCTCCTTATGCTGTAACCTTTCCTCGTGTGCCATCTTCTGCTCCATTGCACGGCAGGGGGAACCCTGAGCCACTGTCTCCAGATGCTTGTATCCGTTACCACCGGCACCTTCCCTGAGACACACTAGAGGTTCCCCCAAGTCAGCAGGCCCCCAAACAGACTCCTCTCTTTTCATGCTCTCCATCTGCTCCTCTTTTTGTGCTTATTCCTTCTCTCAGAGAATGGGGCCACCAGCTCCCCAGGAGCCAGAAATTCTTCCTGAGAACCTTCCATGGGAAGCGTCTCCATCTGAGGAGTAATCCTCCAATACTTTGCTCAGACTGGCGTGCTAGATGGGGTCCGACTACAGTTTCAAGTTTATCTTGTACAATTCTTGTCACAATCAATATTTGCTGAATTAAATGAATAAACCAGTGGTGAGAGTTTCATGCACCATAAAGGGATTTGAGGGAAGCTATTTTGGGGCCTAGAGAGTTATTGATCTAGCTGAAATCATATCACTCAGATCTACACATTTTATCATTCTGAAGCTGAGAGCTGAGGTTAATAGACAATGAGATTGGCCCAAAATTGATTGATTGACTGATTGATTGATTCCTTCATCTGGCATACACATTTTGAATACCCACTAAGGTGCCAGGCACTTTTCTGGATTCTGAGATGAGCAGAATATAACTCCAAGGATCTCATTATCTAGCTGGGGGGAGGACTTGAAAAATGTATCATTAGATGTGTGCTCTGATGAAGGGTTGTACAGTATGTCCAGTATGACAGGCTCTGCCTCGGAGCATCAGGGCAAGCTTTATGGATGCGGTCCTATATGTTTTGGGCCTTTTAGAGTGAGGAAGAGTTGGCCAGTTGGAGAAAGGAGTGGGGTGGATGAGGAAAGGAAATTCTAAGTGGGGAAAAGCACGTGTGGAGTATGGTGGTGGGCAGCTGGGCACTGAGAATTTCTCTGCAGCCGACACGCGTGGCATATGTGGGGATGTGTCAGGAGTGAGGCCGGTGTGGCTCATTGGGACCAAGGGCTGCGTACATCCGGCGCAGGGGGTCTTGGTGCCAGCATGCAGCAGAATCTCCTGGCCATGGTCCGCAGAGGCAGACTCCCGGGTCCCACCAGACACAAGGAAACCCAGGCCCTGAGGTAGCACATGAGCTTTGTTATGCAGATGTTCTCCAGGGGTGACTCCATGCAGAGTTCAGGGCTTTCATTCAACAAGTCAGCAACCCGCCTGGGGTCCTCAGCGCAGGAGCAGACTGCCCGCAGGTCCCCTGGCGACTGCTAAGCACACAGACCCAGGACTATTGGTCCCAGCCACTGACTGTACGCCACAAACTGTCACAACGATTGATTTTCTTGGAAAGGCAGTGACTTCCTTCTTCTGCCCTGAGGTAAGGGCTGCAGCAGAGTCCAGAAACCGGTATCCTCCCTAAGCGCATGGTTGCTGAGATAATAACAAACCCTTTTTCTTTGCCCCCATTATTTCATTGTAAATGAGAAAGTAATAAAGCGAGACTGCAACTGGGCTAATTGAATCAGCCATTTCTAATTCCATCGATCCAGGGAAGAGGGTTGTGACAGCCTGGAAGAGAGAGAGGCTTTTGATTCAGAATAAGCTGAATGTATTTCTGTCACATTGTGGGGGTTGAGGAGTGGGGAAGCTGCACAGGATCTGGGATCTGATCTCTTCCGGGAATGGGGGACAGCATGCCTGGGGACAGAACAGAGAACCCCCCCACCCCTTCCAGGGAGGCTGCTGATGGAGCTGGAGACAAAAACACCTTGTTTCATCCTCAGGACACAAGGCAGGATGCGAGAGGAACAGCTGTGCTGTGAGAATTCTAGGTTTTGTTCCGGCAACTCAGGTGGGGTGTGGACAATCAGCACAAAGATGAATCCATGAATAAGTAAATAAAAACTTAAAAAGATGCCTGCAGGTGTCCAGCTGGTGTGGGTTTATGGACTAGCTGACGAACACGGGTCAGCACAATTGAGAAGCACTCTCCATCTCTTCTATGGAAGGTCACTTCTGTCAGACACATGGATGAGCCCAGCTCCTCACCAGCTGCTGTCTTCAGTGTCTCTTCCTGGCTTCCTGTTCTGAACTACTTGTAATTCCTCAAAGGCACTGGAATGACACCCACCCCTTTGCCTTCATCCGTGCCACACCCCTGCTCCTCCTCCGGAGTTTCTCAGTGTGATCTGTGCCCCCTGTGCCTTTGGAAAACTTAGGGACTTTGCTGGACATATGGAGGCAGACCACAGCATATTCCTGCTGACTCTCTCCCAGGGGGCTGGCGCTCAGGAGTCAGGATTTTAGCACGTACGAGGGTGATTCTTAGCAGCACTGTGGTTTTAGGAACACTGATCACTCTGTTCTCTCTGTGTGGAAACACCTATTCATCTCTCTCCTCACAGCTCTAGCACGTTGAAATATGAACAGGGCACCCTGTTGCTTTAGGTTTAGAAAGAGCCAAAAACACTTTTATTTGACTGGAGCTTGTTGTAAACTCCTGCAGAAAAAAGACAACGAATTGCAATGTCCATCTCAAATACAGTGAAAATCTCAATCAGTAACAGATTTCATAGTGTTTGGAGAATAAATGTCTAGAGAGGAAGAAAAAATAATTTATTTTAAACTGGGTGAGCCTGAGTTCAGCTGTGCCCCAATAAATAATAGGAAATAGAATTCATGGATTATTATTACCTCTTACTTTAGCAATATTTTATGACTTTCCAAAGTAAGCTAAAACATATTTTATAACTTTGTTTTCAAAATGATTTTCTTACCTTATGAGTTTCACATCTCCAATGCAGAAACCAGAAATCTCCAATTGACAGCCTCCCTTGCAGCTAGAACCCAGACCATCTGTACTTCCAGTTAAGTTGTGCTGATCATTAGCACTTGCATGAAATGTGACTTGAAAGTGAACAATGGGAGAGTTTGACTGTTGCAGGGACCCACTTTGCTGCAGAAAGTGGTGACAGAAGTACCCGGGTTTGGGAGGGTTTTGGGGGCAGGTCAAGTTCCTGATGCAGAAGTCCCTTGCATTGGAGGTCATCAGTTCCCAGCAGTGTGCACAGTGTGGCATATCTAATGAGCTCCAGTGGTGGTGTCCTTACCTGGACATTAAGGATGCTGCTCCTGGAAGCTCGAGCTCAAGTCTGGCTCACCAGCTATCCCTGTAAGACTCTGAGCTGCTCTGCTCTCCACTCTACTTTCTCTAACATCACCCTTGGTACAATGAACCAAATCAGGAAATTCGCATGGAGACAGCTCTGTCACCTCAATCTACAGATCTTAATCCAGTCCCACCAGGCGAACCTGTAATGTTCTTCAGAGCAAAAGAACAAGGTACTCATTATTTGCCGGTCCAGGATCCAATCCAGGAATTCACATTATATTTAGTTGTTACATATCTTTAATCTCCTTCAGTCTGGCACAGTTCCTCAATATTTCTTTTTCTATCATGACCTCGACATTTGTTAAGAGGACAGACATTTTATTTTGAGAAAGTTGCCTCAGATTGAGTTAGCCTGATATTTCCTCATGATTTGAGTCATGTTATTCACTTTTGGCAGAAATACCACAGAGGTGCCACTGTGTCCTACTCAGTGCATATGATATTGATTTGTCCCTTTACTCATGATGTTTCTTTGATCACTTGGTTAAGGAGGTGACTTCCAGATTTCTCTCCTGCAAAGTTACTATTTTCTCCCTCTGTAATTATTATGCACAACAAATCCTTAAATAACTTCTTTCCTGCTTTATCAGTCAATGCCAGCTTCTGTTTCTTGCAAAGAAGAGCTCTGACAGTGATAGCTCTTCACAATGGAAGGGAAGGGAAGGCCATACAGGACATTTCTACTTTGGCTCAATAGCAGAACATGATTCAGTCCTACTTGAGACTTTCCCTTTAGGTAAGTTAGTCAGTATTTAGGGAAGAAGCTTTGTTTATGCTTCCTTATCAGCATATCCTAAAATATTTTACAGCGCAGCATATGAAAAACAAGGCACTCTCAAGCTGAGGGCTTGGCCTTACGGGACCGCTTTAATTAACAGTTGATTCTCTCCTTAGAGGAAGACTCATGTTTCTGACAAGTCTTCCACTTTCTCAAGGAGGGGATCACATTATCCCAAACCACAGAATGCTGTCTCTTCTAAGACACTTTCTGAACGTCTCTGGGGGAATGACCGCCCCTTCCTCGTGCTTTCACTGTTATCAGTGTGACACCTCGGGGCACCTCAGCATTTTCTGTGCACTCCGCGTAGACTGTTACACTCGGAGGACAAGGAATTTACCTTCCTCACGGCTGTCTGCTCAGCAACTAGCACAGTACCTCCCACAAAATAATTGCTCAATGGGTGTTTGTTGAGTCAAAGAATCTATGGAAGAAGATGGAATTACACCAAGTTCCCATGTGGCCATGAGGGCAAGTGCTTGGAGGGTTTTGGAAAAGTAGTTTCCCTCTGCTCTCTTCTGTCTTCTCTGCCAGTCACACCTCTTAATAGTCACTCATATAGCGAGTTCCACCAAAGCTATCATGGAGAGTGCAGGGCAGTGGTGTGATTGTATCTAGGTTTTAGGCAGTACCTCTTTGGCTGCACTGGAGGAAGGATGGGAAGGAGCAAGACTCAGGCAGTGAGCCCATTGGGTGGATTCTTCAGTAGTCCAGGTGCCAGATGGAGAAGACGGTATAGAAGGAAGGGATATTTCAGCAGGTAATAAAAATGGTACTACTCACTGATGGCCCACTCTATATCAAGCTCTTGAACACACTGTTTCTGTTCTTCCTAACAGCCCTGAACACTGGTTGGCACTGTCTTCCTCATAAGGAAGTAGAGGCTGCTAAGTTTGTCTACAAACACAGAGCTTATGAGGGCACAGCCAATGTATTACTGGGGTATTGGGCACTAAAGTCCATGCACATATCTGTGAGTGTCATGCTGACCTGGATGCTGATACAACGGCCTCACTAGTACCCTGAGAACCCCAACATGACAGAATAGACACAGCCTGTGAGGCATGTGGGTGCTTGGGCAACTTGCAGAAGGGCCAGAGGCATGTTGTAATTTAAAAGTGTGCCCCTGCTGAGAGACAGGAGCTCAAGGGACAAGGTCTGTGGTATTGCACACATGGAGTGGCTGAGGGTTTGAGGATCTCTGCTCCCCATCTGCCCTGGTAGGGGGCAGGTTTTGCAAATGTGGCCAATCTGAAGTTGAGTGGTCACCTCAAATCCAGATGAACCCTGTGAGCTGGGATGGAACCTGGGGTTCTTGCATCCTATGACCAGAGCAGGCTTAAACAAAAGAAAGAAAAAGGGGTGGGATAGAGCCCCTGCATTTTATCATCCATACTGGGGGGCACTGGGAGAGGCACATGTGCTGTCCTCTGTTGCATCGTACCTGAGATTCCCTGCTGGACTGTGGGGCCGGGACTCGAGGGGCAAGCTGGGCACTGAGGGAGCAGGTGTAAGGAGGTGCTTGCTCTTGAGGCTGGGGGCCTCTCATAGCCCACTTGGTCCGGGCCCTGCAGGGCAGTCTTGGTAATCTTGGAGTTAGGAACCAGTATTCTATAAGGTACCTGCTAGTTGAAATTCTGTAATTCTACAAATCCACTCTGTCTTTCTCATCATTTCCCACTGTGTTGCTTCTTTTACAGTGTTAATTAATATTTCAGGAAACCTTGGTGTTTGAAGCTTAGCCTTGTGATTTTGACTATTTGGCAGAGTCTCTGAAGATACGTTATATGATAATTTTAAACTTTATTGGAGCAAAGTTTGAATTTCAAGGGCTGCAAGACTGGCTGGACAGAGAGAGCACTTAGCTGGTGAGTGAGTCCTGTTGCTGCTCACCTTGGTGTGCAGCATCTATGCATCAATATTCAATAATTACTTAGTTAATTATGCACTAATAATTAAGAAGAGCTCCTGCCAGCTCTTAAGTGTGTATTCTGGCCAGGCACTGTTATGTGCTCCACATGCATTATCTCATTTATTCCTCACAAAATCTTTGTGAAGTGGGTCTTATTTTGCAAAGAAATAGAATCAGAGGTGTTGTTATCATTCCCATAGTATCGCAGTCAGCAAGTGGCTGAGGCAGGATTCGAACCCAGTTCTGTTTCCCTCCAAAGCCTTTTATACTGCTGGAGAGATCACAGGGTTATTTCTTTTCAGGCTCAGGAAGGTTCATGGTTTAGGCAACTGCCATAAAGATGTCACCGAATTCCTTTATTAAACAAATTTTGAGCTCCTAACCATATTCCAGACACTTCTCCATGAGCAGTGTGATTACAGCAGTGAACAAAAAGGGACACACACCCCTATCCTCATAGAGCTTTCCTTCAAGTGGGTATAGACAGGCAATAAACTGTACAACAGCTGCGTGGGCTATGGAGGAGGGTGGCAAGTACAACGGAGAAAAACAGGAAGGGTAGGGATGCAGGGCAGGGATGGCTGGCAGCAGTGGTTCAGTCTTGAGTAAGGGGGACAGGGACCCTTCCTTCGCACGTGCAAAGGCTCAGAGGGCAGGGAGTGCACCAAATGCTGGGTAGAACTTGCCGGAGAGAGGAGTGGCGATGCCCTCTCCCTGACATGTGTGCTCAAGGACACGCCAGGAGGCCAGCGTGGCTAGCGGTGAGGCTGGGAGGGGGGTGTCAGGAGAGGGACCAAGCAGGCCATAGGGACACGTTATGAGAGGCCAGCAGGCTGATTCACTGGCTTCAGCTTTCACCCTGAAGGAGAGGGGAATAACTGAGGCCTGCAACAGACAAGCGCATTGTTTGGACTGGCGCTTGGAGTCCCTCTGGCAGGTGGAGAGGTGCAGAGACAGGAGGAAACAACCCTTTCCAGTGGGAAGCAATGGCAGGCATCTGCTTGAGAGACGATGGTGGCCTGGACGCTCGGGTTGGCGGGGTTGATGAGAAGCGGTCTGATTGCGGAGGTATTTTGAAGGCGGAGCTGGCAGAATTCACCAACCAGCAGATGTGGGGTGCAATGTTGAGTTAATTTCAGTGGCAGAATTTATTTAAGTAGCATTTTAAATGTCCTGCATGCTATCTTATAAGGATCACTAGAGGTCCCCCAGGGGTTCCTTGGGAACTCTGCACTTAGAGGAGCAAACAGCATTCTACTGCTCATGTGGAAATCAGCCAAGATCTTGGCTTGTAACCAGTGCAAATGTCTAAAGTGTATGTGGCTATAACCTGTACCCACACTGGGATCAGGGACAGGGACCAAGAAGACATGGCTAGGATCTCAGACACTGAAGCAACAGCTCATCTCTGAGGACGTGAGAAGCTAGAGTTGCACTGGAAACAAGCTGAGGTGGTGACTGCCGCCTTCTGTGCTGGGAAAATCAGGGACTTGGTGTTCCAAGCGGAAGGTGCCTGTGCAGGGGCGGCTGCCCATCTTGGCAGTACAGACCTGCAGATGTCTTTAAGTTTCAAAGCAGCAGATTTAAGAGGCTCTGTGTGCTTCAGAGCAATAAGGGCAGGGCTGGGAGCCCAGGCTGTCCTGCCAGCCAGGCTGGTGAGAAGGAAACTTCTCCAACGGGCCACTGCAGTTACGAGTCTGCTTAGGGTGGCCAGCACACAGGCCCATTGTGCACAGGAAGTGTGGGGCTCTCCCAGGGTGACTTCCATAGCATTTCCAAGCCTAATGGGCACCTCAGTTCATTTCTGATCATAGTGGAAAGTGATCTAGACTTAGAGTGAGGAAATGATTCCAAGTCCCTGCTCTGCCACCTCTTTGAACAAATAATATAATGTCTCTAAACATCTGCTTTTTAATTTGTACAATATAGTACAGATATATGGTAGAATATATCACTGGTCACCCATATTTGACACCCCTTCCTGTAGGGAGGATGTAGTTGTGACCAGGTGTTTTGCTTTGACCAATTGAATGTGTGCAAAGTAACATTTGACTCTTCTGGGTAAAGCTTTAACGAGTCGGTGCCTGGCTTGCCATATTTTCTTTCCCTTGTCTCTGTAACTGTGGAAGTACGGATGTAGAGGGAGCCTGCATCAGCCTGGGTTTCTGAGGAATTACACTGTGCAGAAACCCCTGTCCACCTGTGATGGATGTAGGACTGAGTGAGAAATAAGCTTTTGTGTTCGCTATACACCTTTAAAAAATTCTGGGTTGTTTGGTACTGTAGCATAACTTAGCCTATACTAACGGAAATGGTAATGATAATCTCTCTTTGTGTATATAGCCCAGGATTGTCCTGAGGGTTGAATAGAATTCTTCCCTCTCTCGGGGACTTCCTGTTCCTTTCTGCATCCTAGGCTACCTCTCATGTACTCCCTAAGTGTCAGCTGGGAACTTCCTTCCTCAGAGAGGCTCTACTTGCCCCCTCAATGAGTTACCCCTTCTGCAGTTAGAGCTTCCAGCATACACCTTGCTCTCTCTCTTGTGACCCTCATCTCATCTAGAATTCCTTCCTGAATAGCCTAATGAGGGAAAGCCCTTGCCTGACTTGCTCATGGCTGCACCACCACCTTGCATGGTGCCAGGCAGAGTGAGCGCTCAAAGACAGATGCCTGTGCCCAATAAACAATGGTTGGCACAGTCATCATGGCCTTCTTTTTCTCTTTTCACCACCAGAGAACTCCTTTAAAATATTTCTCTTCTTCCCTCATGGGCTTTATATTTGGAAAGATTTCTGTCTACCAAACAACCTGCATTTCTTACAAAGCAATTCATTTGACCAATTCTTATTACACAAAGATACATATAGCTACTGATAAGAGCTTCTGACCAGCAGGAGATAATCACCATGGCCTCATCAATGAATATAATTTCAGCCCCAAGCAAAGCAAACAGATGTTTGTGTTTGCGCAGCGTTGCAGAATCCTTAACTAACAGTTGCTTTGACCAAAAGGACGTAAAATGTTTATTTAATGTGCCATCCTGAGAGAGGCATTTCTGGGCTTGGTCAGGCAGCTTGCCATGTCACCGAGGACTCTGGCCCCTTCTGTCTCACCTAGGCCATCATGCTTGTTGCCTCCTGATTTTCCCAAGATGTCCTTAGCCACTCCGGGGAACATGAGCACCAGGTAAAGGCAGGTAAAGGAGCAGAGCCAGCAGGCTCTTCCCTGCTGTCTGTTGCTGTCAGACTTTGCGTTACGTTTCCTTCATCAGAACTGGACTCCATGGTCGCCCCTAGCTGCAAGGGACTCTGGGAAAGTGAGTATCCAGCAAAGGATGCTGGGAGTCATCCTGGGCCTGGCATACGGCCACCCTGTGCAAAATGCGGGCCCATTAGCAAGAGAGAAAGTAGGGAGAGTGCTCCTGGGCAAGCGGACGTGTCTTCTGTGTCTGCTGTAGTGAGAGCTCATGGCCAGATGGCTTCTTTCTCATTCACGTAGTCAAACCCACTCATTTAGATGAAGAGGAGGAATACCCAGCAAAGTAAAATGTCCAAGGTCTCACCTTGACTTAGGAGCAGATAGGGGTTAAAATAGAAGTCCTCAAGGTCTCTTCACTGTTTTGAGGAAATAATCTGGAGAGCCCTGTAGCCCAGGCAAGTTGCACAGTTAAAGCAGAGGAGCTAGTCCTGAATGTAGGGAGCACAGCGTGAGGCAGGTGACCTGGATTTCCACCCCAGTTCTGTTTCTACATAACCTACCTTTGGGCAAGTTAGGTAACCCAGTGAAGACTTGGTTTTGTTTTATTGAGTTTGATTTTCCAGAGAAGTGAAGTGACTTGCCCAAGGTCAGACAGCTTGTGAGTGGCAAAGCCAGGACTAGAGAAAATCAGGAAATCTCCTGACTCCCTGGTTGGTGTTCCCTTTCTAATAGACATGTTTAGAAGAATCACAAGTACTACCTGAGTAAGGGGTTAGATGTACCAGCTCTGTTGTTTAGGACATGAAAATTAATTGTGTTTGGAGGAATCGTTGACCAGGCTCAGGTGTGTTAGGGGGAATTGTTAGCTAGTTTGAACTGTTTCGACATGGATTTATAAAACCTGGCTCTCATGCTGTGTTTATAAGTTGGCACTTGGTAAGTTAATAAAACTGGATATCATACATTGTTGCAAAAAATGCCCATGTTAGTCTGAGTCAGTGAATTACCCATTGCTACGGTATTAGGAGATGGTGACGTCAGGGCCATTTTGATTAAGAATAAAGAGTACCAACCCTGGCAGTGATCCCACCACTGCCTTATTATCACAATCTCCTGGAGAGATTTTTTACAAAATACAGATTCCAGGGCCTCATCCCTTAGAAAGTCCAGACAGGACCTACAAATGTATATCTTTGCAAAGTTTTCTCAGGAGATTCTGATAATCAGCTTCATAACTCAATCATCAAGTGGACAGGATGGGATTTCCTGAAGCAGCCCTTGGATCTCTTTGTGGTTTATCTGCTTTGCTTTCAGACAAAATCTGTGTTGGCATCAGGTAGATGGATGTGACTCAGCAAGGACCAGATAGTTCAAACTGCTGGACATCCCAGAGACACTATTAACTGTGGGAGTAGTTTGCTTTTGCCTTAAAGTATATGATTTGAAAAATACATATTGTTCATTTTTAAGGGCACTTAAAGTAAACATTGAGTACCATTACTATTCCAGTCAAACAAATGGATGCTATCAAAACAACATTTAACGAAATCTAAGGCTGAATCTGTGAAATGTTATCAATCATCATCTTAGATCAGTGGCTCTCAGCCAAGGTGGGGGGCATTTGACCGTGCCTGGAGACACGTCTGATTGCCACAGAGGTGGGCTGCTGGTGTCCAATGAGCAGAGACCAGGATGCGCTCTGCACCCTGCAGTGCACGTGGCAGGCTCCCCAGCAGAGAACGATGTGGCTCTCATGGTTGATTGTGCCGAGACTGAGAAATCCCGCTTCAGTGGCTCTAATGCAGGCTGGAATATTATCTGTCACTGCATCGCCAGTCTTTTAGCTTGTGTGTGTGTGTGTGTGTGTGTGTGTGTGTGTATGTGTGTGTGTGTGATGGGGGTCAAAACATCCATGACTCTAGGACATTCTTGTGTGAAGTCCTGTGCCATCTGCAGGCCCTGCTGGGAAGACTTTTGGGACCTCCTTCTCGTACGTGGCCGCCACCACCGCCAGGTGAAGTCCTCCTCCGGTTCCTCGGGCTGCCGAGCCCCCTGGCCTGCTGCAGTGCATAGGTGCCCCTGGGCTGCTGCAGTGCATAGGTGCGGCCCTTGGGCTGCACTTTCCTAAGGGGACTCACCAGCCCATCTGACTCCTCTCGCTCTGCTAAGAGACCTCATCCTGCCCCTTCCTCTCTGACATGGGTCAGCATTTTCTTGCAATCCTGTCAATCAGTCTTTAGTGGAAAATACTTTTTTTTATTTTTCAAGGGCTTAGAAGAAACCCAACAAATTTGAAAAATTGAACCAAGTGCAGAAGCTGTTTGAGGCACATGCACTCAGAAGGGCATTTTCCAGATGCTGCATGGCCGAGTTAAAGAGCTCTGTGCAGGGGACCTGGAGTCCCAGGTTAGGTCTCACCATTCCCCACTGACTTGTTGTGTGGCCATGGGCAAGTCACGTCCCTTCTCAGGTCATTTTTACCCTCTGCATGGTAGATGGCTAGTTCTCAGGTTCCTTCCTGTTCTGACATTGAAAACTGAATTGACAGGAGTTTCTCCCCACAAGGACCCACAGATTGACCAGGCAGAGCACATCGTGTGAGCCACAACCTGCACTCATGTTTTCCTCCCCAGCGCTAAGAGGAATGTTCAGGTTTATCACTGTGGCAGAATCCTACACCCACGCTGACGGATGTCATTTCTGGCATTTATTAGAGTGCCAGTAAATCTTGAAAACAATAAATATCTCATTACTTTGCTGATGATGCGTCTTTAAGTGCTACTTCAACATGCCTGTCGCTGCTGTGCTTGATTTATAACAAGGATTCTTTTTAATCTTGCAGTCTTTCATCCTGTGCATGCACCTTGTTGGGCCCTAATCAGATTTCTGTAAATCCCTTAGAGCACCTGGGGAGGAAGCCAAGGGGTTATTTCAGGAATGGTGCATTTCCTCATCCTGACAGGTTTGGTGTCTGATTTCTTGACCTACGATTGTCAGTTGAAAGTGATACAACTTTGATGCCAGACGGACCTGGATTAGCACCCCGTATCCCGCTCTCACGCAGGCTGGCTGGGTCATGTTGGACAAATTAACTTAACCTCTTTGAGCCCCAGTCTCCTCACCTGTAAAATGGGGGACCATGGTTTCTTTGCAGAGTTAAGATGAAGAGGAAATGAGTTGACAAATGTACAGCATCTACCCAGAAGTCTGGAATTAAGCGGATGCTCCGAAAATGGTGACCTCCTGAAATGCTGAGGATGCTGCAGAAAGAATTGAGAGCTGGTACTGGGAAGGCCCTGGAGGCCAACGTCAGGGGCTGTAAATCAACTCCTCTTCTGTTTCAATACTGAATTAACAAGCAGGCAGGGGGGAAAATGGAACATTTAAATATTTAAACCAAACATTTAATTTTTAAACACGAGCATTCTTTTTTTAACTTGGACCACTCTTCAAGGCCTGTGGGAAATTCCTCTGCTATCTGCCTTCCTCCGTGGTCCTTGCTAAAGAACACTGTTAACCTTGGATGACTCTGAACTTGGCAGGGGATAATATATTTGTTTTATTCAGAAGAATGCACCTCTGGGCCCTAATAAAGATATTACTGACATGTTTCTATAAAGAAAAAGAAGTGGATCTCTGTATAATAAAAATGAAACTGGATTTAAAAGGGAGGAAATTATTTCATGTGACTCTCTTGGTTCATGCTCTCTGCCAGTTCCAGGCTGTTTGTATGTTCTCTCCTTTAAATTGCATGAAAAAACTGGTAAGGTTCTCATTGCGATTGTTTTGTCCATAGGAAACGGAAGTTCTCCAGGCTAATTAAGTAGCCCAGGGTCATGCATCTTGGACAGCACACATTTGTGTCTTACCTCTCTGGCTGCTGTGTCCTCTTCTTCCTCCAAGGAGCTCGGCTTTTTGCTGGGAAATGCACTGCCTTCCCCCCTTTCCTTGTTGTGGCTGTTTGTGGAATTAAACCACCTGTGGTTCACATGGGTTCTCGGTGTCATGACGGTGTCTCTCGTGGTGGCCACAGTCACTGGTTCCAGAATAGACATGTGGCTCAACAGATGCTGAACAGATGTGTCGAGATGTCTCCGGGACCCGGAAGAGCAGGCTGATGCTGCCCCTGGCCATCTTGCCACCAGGAAGGGACAGCCTACTGAGGAAGGAGCTGGTAGAAGCTACATGAAAGCAAAATTTCCTGTAAATCTTAAGATTGGTGTTGATAGCTTCAAAACGAAATTCAAAAGAAAAACTAAACTAAACCAAAGAGCAGCAGCTTCCATATCCCCTGGGATCTGGCTCCCGCCTTTGGACTGATGCACACGTAGCTCTAGGATGTGGCTTCTCTCCCTCCCAGGACTGCTTGCACCCGCTTACAGGCTGCCCCAGCACCGTGGGCTCAGCCGCCTGGGCTCAAAGCTTTCTGGGAGAGTATGGTTCTTTAAGTGGGTCGCACTCTCTTTCCCATTATAAATCAGAGTTTATTGCACAAAGTCTCTGATCTCTGCCTCCCCCAGGGAGTGTCTGGTTTCTCTCTCCAGCCCTTTATCCCACTGGACCTTGCATTTTTTTCTCTCCTCCCCGACCCTGAGTGTCTCCAGGCAGGGGCCTATCTTGTTGGTCCTAGGGACCCTCCCGAGGGTTGAGCTGGATGCACAGAGGGAAGAGCCCTGAATTTCCATCCTAGCACTCCTGCTTTTGTGCTGTGTGGCCTCGGGCAAATCACTCACCTCTGTGAACTCCCAGTTTCCTCAGCTATAAACCCAAGGTAATATCACTGTGGTTGAACACAAAATGGTGACTGTTGTTCTCCATATTCATGCCCTTTGAAATGTGACTTTATTTCCTCACCCCTTGAGTAGGGGCAGGCCTTTTGACCTGCTTTTGTTAACAGAATGAAGGGGACATGACCATATGCCTGGAGCTTGAAGTCCAAAAGCCTTGCACAGTTCTGCCAGCTCTTTAGTTTCTGCCACCTCTTCTACAAGCATAAGCCCGTGAGACCCTCTGGAGGGTGAGAGCCCCAGGGGAGCAGAGCAGAGGTGCGTTACCACAGGGGAAGCTGTCTTAGACCGGCCAACTCCTGGCTGGCCCTGCACACCAAGCATGACTGAGGCAGCCCAATGAGATGAGAGCAGCCACGAGCTACGCTCAGTCCGCACTGCCAGCCTGCAGGGTCATGAGCTAAATAGCTGCTGTCTTAAGCCATTAGGTCTTGAGTTGGTTTGTTATGCAGCCAAAACAAAACACCCTCTGACTTCTCAGGTGATTGTGAGTATGAAACAGGATGATGTGTGAGTGATTTGTGAGCCAAAAACGTCCCTCTGCCTTCTCTCCTTCTCGCTTGCAGCTCTCCTTCCTTACACGGTGGACTCACGTACCTCCTTTGCTTAACACCAGAGCACCTGTGGTCAGAGGGAGATGGGGCCACAGAGGCAATGACGCCATCACTTCCTTTCTCTGCTGCCCAGAGCTGACTTCTCCATCTCATGGAATTTCAGGACTTCTGTCGCCTCCAGCTGCTAGCAGTTTCTCAATCCTTAAAATCTCCTTTGTTGGACTGATTTCTCCTGAACTCTTGTCTGTTTTTAGACCCTGATAAATAATAGAATGAAAAATCCAAAAAGACTTTTGTTCAAGTTTGCAAGTTTAGGTTTTCTTATTGGCCAGCTTGGACCCTTGGACTTGGCCTGAGATGCAGTTTCCTCGTCACCAAAACAGCAACATGCTTCTTACCATCCCTCAAGGGGGTGCCCTGGGAATCGTATGGGACAACACTTTTTCAACTATAAATCCCTGTACAAATTGATGGTATTACTGCCCGTTCCACCAATATTAATGAGTGCTACTGTCTCCAGGCACTATTCTAGAAGTTTGGTAGCTTCAGTGAATGAAACAAAATGATGGTTGCCCTCCTGTGGTCATACTACATGATTTGGGGTTGCTCAGCAGTGCAGTGACCCCACGACATTGATGTGTTTTTTACTAGAACTTACCTTTGTCTTAGCAAGACTTTCTTAGGAAACAGTTTCTGAGGCAAAACATTGGTGGATAAGAACCCAGAGAAGCAAGACTGTGGGCCACAAGGGCAACCAAGGCAGGGAGGAGAAGGCATGATACTGAGAGGCCCACAGCACAGCCATTTGCTGGGTCATGCAGGACATCTTTGAAGGGCCACGTGGAAACTGGGCCTCAGTGTCTTGGGAGAGTCCATTCTGGAGAAAGGAATTGAATGTTTGCTCCTTCTTGTCTCCCTCCTTGCCGTGGCCCAGGGTCATCCAAAGGGAGTTAATTTTCCCCCACTGCCAGGCGTGTGGCCTGGCCCTCTGGGCAGCCACCTGGAAAGCAAGGCCCAGCACGGCAGAGGCACCCTGAGCGGGCATGAGCCTACAGCCTGCAGCCTGGTGGACCCAGGGAGTCTGGAAGCCTGTCGAGGGCCTTGCACTTAGAGTTGACAGGGAAAGCCTGCACATGAGGCACAAGGCTGACAGTGGAAGGCAGGAGGTGGAGCTCTCTGGGCTGTGCCACGTGGCGTCAGGGACCGCGGCAGCAGGGCGCCTGGCCGGCTGACAGCAGGAGCAGGTGACAGCATGGCCACTGCTGTGAAGCCGCTGAGGAGCACAGAAACCTCTCCTGATGGAAGATGGAAACCTTCTCTTTCCATCTCTAGGAATGTGCCAGATGCTCTTTCTGGAGGCAACCTGTGGCTGAGCAAATCTGGGAAGGGGTGTGAAGAGGACCCAGTATGTCTTTAAGGACACATTGGGGCAGAGTTTCACAGTCCTGTGTAATGAAGGATTTAAGAAGAGTGCAGAAGGAAGAATGGCCGCCAGCCAGAGGCTCCGGTGCTCTCCTCCCGTTAACTTGCTTTGTGACCTCAAGTGCATTCCCCAAGCTCTCTGGGGCCGATTTCCCATGTGTGACATGAGGGGGTGGTGCCTGGCTATGCTGCCGTTCTGGAGCCCTGGGGCTATAGGCAGATGCAGTCACCCGTCCTTACCCACTGCTGCCTCTGTTCTGTGTGTGCACAGGCAGCAAAGGGCACCAGCAGAGAGGCAGGCTCACCCTGAGAGAGTCACAGAGGGTACTCAACAGCCAAGGTGGCAGGCAACCTCATCCTGCTAGTGTTGTTACAGTACAAGTTAAATATAGCCATCGAGGATTTCCATCCAACGCTGACCAGCTGCAAATAGTTAACACATCCTGCGGTGGAAGGAATGGTCACTAATCACCGGCAGTCACCAGGGTGACCCTGTGGAGGAAGCCAAGGGCAGTCTCACTGGTGTCCACATTCCCAGTCGGTATCCGTAATGACCAAGAAATGCCCGAAGCCCCTGCTGATTTATGTTTAAAGGTGACCCTCTGTTACTTATGAGGCAGTGGAGTCCTTTAACTTTTGAACTTTTTGATGGGTTGAGCCTGCCAAAATGTGATTCCAGAAGCATTTTGTGTAAGTAATTATTTTTCCTAAAGAACTAACATCACTGACTGATGATCATGTGTCCGTGCTCTGAACCAGGCATGCATTTTGCCTTCACAGTGACTCTGGGAGGCGGGTCCCCATTTATCCTCAGTTTCTAGATGAGGAAACTGAAATTCATACAGATTAGGTGACGTGCCCAGGGTCACCCAGCTGCTAAGTGGCCCACCTGCATGAACTCGGAATCTGGAGTTCAAGGTCTTGACCATTTCATGATTCTGTATATCTTCACCAGAATCCTGGATATAAGGCCAACTATCTGTAGAGTGATCATATAGCTTATCATCTAAACCAGTGCACTCTTGGGGGCAAAGTGGGGGGTCATTAATTGTCACCCCAACATAACAGGAGTAAATCAGGACTGTCCCTGGCAAGCGGAAGACATCTAGTCACCCTAGGACCCGGGAAGCAGAGTAAAAGCTGGTCTCCATCCTTCCTTCTTTGCTTCCTAGCTGCGGTTCGTGGTGGGACATCAAGGTCTGTCACTGAGACCACTGACGTAATGTGAGTGTCCGTGGCCACCTGCAAAACACTACACGTGCTCGGTGAGTGCACGGGAATCCCCTTCGCTGGCCCTGGGGCTGTGCTGGGCATGGTGACGGCACTTCACCTGGCTTCTTCATTTAATTCTCACAGCAGCCCTGTCGCTGTGTCTTACAGCCCACAGATAAATGAGCTGAGACGAGGACAAGGTGAGGTGGCCCGGAAGAGGCCCACGGCCCATCTGAGACACGGCTTCCCCTGTAGACATCTAGTGCCTGCTGTCCTGTACACTCTTGCTTATTATGGGGGGAGATTGTTGTGTGTAAAATTGAGCAGAGTTCTTGGGGGTGAGATGGTGGTTCTCCCTGTCCTCCTGCTCCTGGGCCTACTTCTCTGCTGTGAGTGGCATCCACATTAGGCATTGGGCCTCTTGCCACCAATGTGCCACTGACCACTTACTGCCTTTCCCGGGAAGCTTCACGCCGTGACTGAAGGGGGCTGCCAGTGCCTGTGGTCCCCACTGCTGGGGGGAGGTTTCCAGGAAAGGCAGCAGACCCTCCCCACGTGGGAGCAGCGCCAGGTTTCAGGGAAAGCAGGAGGCTCGGAGGGGACCGGCTGCGGTCCTGGGCCTGTCGCCAGTGGTCTCTCTGGTCCCACAGGTCACCCTTCCTCCCCCGGCACAGCGGGCCGCCTGTCCCCAGCATGTGGGCCAGAGCTGTAACCATGTCGCAGCCTTTCACTCCACAGCTCCTTTCCTGAGAATTTACCCCGAGGAGATAATCCTAAATAAAGAAGGATTCTTCTTTCTCTGCACAAAGAGGGGGAGGAGAGTCTCACTCCAGTGGGGAGGGGAGGGGCCAGGGGTCTGACTGATGATCCCGAATTTCACTCAGCCGCTGGTAGACCACCTGGGGGCCTTGGGCGGGTCACTCATCCCCCTGAGACTACTTACCGTGTTAATGGAATGGAGGTAATGGTGTTTTTTTCTGGGGTTGTTGCAAGGGTGAATGGATTAATGATTGATTAACATCTATCTTTACTTCACAAAGTATTTGAAGTATTCTATCAGAATTGATCTAGTAAAAGGAAACAGGAAAACATAAAGAAGAAAGTGAGATAAGTCGAAAGAAACAAAATATATAAACTTGCATACCCAGGGATGCAAATCATTAAAAGTTGGGTCATGAACTGGGTGATTTGCCTCCTGTTGGCTGACGCAAATCAGGAAGTAGCCGCAGCGACGGGGCTCCTTGGACTAACATGACACGTAAGAATGTGCCTGGCTCGGAACTGCTGCCCACAACCGAGAACTTCTCTTCCCTTTTTCCTTTCTGGCTCTTCTCTGACAGCACGTTGTGACCGCTGACTGGCCTGTTTGTTCTGTGGCTCAGAGCTGGTGCAGACAGCGGGGCAGGCTGATGGGGAGGTCCCCGCAGTCTGCTTTCTTACACCAGCCTAGGGGAAGACCTAGTAGAGAAGCTAGCCTCACCTCCCTCTGAGCAGGAGATTAGGATGCGGTGTGGTATTCGTTTTTGTGCTGAGCACCCCCTGGTGGAGCTCCCACTCTGTGTCAGGCTCTGAGCTCAACAGGCGCTCTGCTGTCTTCTGTTACACCAATCCTTTGCAAGAGACACTTTTATCACACGCATCATATAACTGGAAAATGGAGCCTCAAATAAAATAAATCACACATTGAAAATCACATGCCCATGGATGGTAGAGCTGGGGTCCCAGTCCAGGACCCTCTGATCTGAGGCCCTTATGCTCAGTGGAGAGCTACACTGCCTGCCTTCTTCATGTGTTAATTGGGCGGAGGTGGGAGAAGGAGCATTACTAAGGGCATACCTTTTGTGTTTCTAACCTACCCCCTGGAAAGAAAGAACCACACTTGCACAGCCCATTAATCCAGTGACCTAAGAATAATCCATCCATGGATTAAACAAATGACTATAGTCCTCCAAATCCAGGCTCCAGGAACATAGCAGTGAATAAAGTGGACCAAGTTCCTGCTGTGAGCTCACCTTCTATGGAAGAGACTCATTTCTGGAATGGATTTCAGGAAAAGCCGTTCATGCTCATTCTCACTTAAATACCTGTGACTGCTTCCCATGGCCACCTCCATTCCCCTGCTGGCTGTGTGAATAGTTAGCTTCAGTTGAGCACCTATGATGTGCCTGGAAGTCTAGTAGGTAGTTTATATGCTATCTCATTTAAATGCCATAATGACCCTATAAGAAAGGTAAGCCATGTCTTCTTGAAAGATGAGCAAACGATGGCATAGAGAGGTTGAGTATTTGCCTAAAGTCGCACAGCATAGCCGGTAGGGCTGTGACTGGACTTTAGATCAGACTGAACCTAAAGACCGTGCCTCCTCTGTTGCACCACAGTCACTTCACCCAGGCTCTAGCCCTGGTTCTGCTGCGCAGTGGCTCTGTCACTTTGGATAAATAGCCTTTTTTCTTGGAACTTCAGTTGTCCCTTCTGTAACATGGTAGAATAGGGCAAGATGACTCACTGAATCTTTCTAAGAAGTCACATGTCCCCTTCTGGTCCATCTTCGAGGGGGCAAAATGGGGAGTCTCAAGGGATGTCCAAGGCTTCTGACGAGGCCTGCCTGACTGGAGAAGTAGAGGAACTTGCTTCTCTAAATGTCAACCTGGGCTACCCACTCCCAGAAAGTGAAGGGCATTACAGCCCCTTTCCTGAAGAGGCCTGCGGCCCACTGGGAGCCCGGGACTTGTCCCCTTTATTTGAGATCAACTTGCTTCTGGAATTCAAAGTCAGCTGCCCCACAGCTCTGGTGGAGCAGAGCAGTCACCACTCAGGTAACCGAGCAGCTGGTTTTGTCCCTGACTCCTAGGTCCTTCGTGAGTTAGTTAACTTCTGTTTTTTTTGTGTGACCTGATGTGAACCATACATCTGATTAGAACTAATTAAGGAGGTGATCCCACATCTGAAGAGTGAATCCTGGAAAGTAGAAAAGTAAAGTGTGTCTGCCTCTTCAGCAGCTTCGAAGGTGCCTTGGTTATGTGGGGGAAGGATGGAAATCTCCCCATCATTTGCAGAACTTCAGGAAGTTTGCATTAGAAGGTTTTTATTATTTTCATCAAAGCTGTTTTTGTTTTCTTTAGGATATTATGCTAACCTAAAAAGAACTCCAATTTTGACATTAGGTTTGGAATTGAGTCATCACCACCTGTTTGGAACAGTACTAGTTAAGGTGCCATTAGCTACTATGCTGTAGGTTGGTTGTAAATATGGCCCCAGTTCTCTGCCTCCCACGTGATCTTACTGTGATCCAGCGAGGAGTCTACTTCCTCACCCCAGGAGTATACAGCTGGCCTTGTGACCTAATAGAAGGTGGCAGAAGTGATGTTGGTCAACCCCAAGCTAGGCATCAAGAGACCATATGTGCTTCCATATGTTTTAGAGCCCTACCACCACCATGAGACCACCCTGGGCCATCCTGCTGGAATAAAGCAGGGTGATCCCAGCCTAATTCATTCTAGACAACCAGCCCACAGCTGACAGGCAATTGACCTCAGATGGATGAGTAAGCCCAGCCAGCTGAGATCAGACAACGTCCAGTCAAGAGAAGCCAGATGCACACATGACCCATTAATTTATGAGATATAGTAAATGGTTGTCATTTCAAGCCACTGTCTTAGTCCATTCTGGCTGCTATAATAAGATACCACAGACTCGGTAGGTTATAAGCAATACAAATTAGAAATTTATTTTCTCACCATTCTGAAGGCTGGAAAGTCCAAGATCAGGTACGACAATAGTCAGGTTCTGGTGAAAGCCTCTTCCTGGTTTGCTTATGGCCATCTTTTTGTGGCGTCCTAGCATGGCAGGGAGCAGAGAGAGAACTCTCTGGTGTTTCTTCTCATAAGGCACCAATGCCATTATGAGGGTTCTACTGTTATGACCTAATACCATCCTACTGGGTGTTGGCGATTCGACATATGAATTTGGTGGAGGGGACACGATTCGGTCCATAGCAGTCACTAAGTGTGGGAGTGGCTTGTTTCACACAATAGCTAATTGATACATGCAGTAGAAATAAATTCCCAAAACGTATTTCTTGCTCATACATAGCAATTGATAGAAATCCCTGTACCATATAGTCAGAAGCCCAAACTGGAGAGTTCCAAGGTTGCCCTGGGTATTTAGGGCAGGAGATGGGTGAGGGGAGGATCGCATGGAAGTTCTTAATGGGCAGCACATGTGTGTGATCTTCTCACTTCTTTGCCAATCATATTACCTTATTTTTACTCCTGTATGGAGTGAGCAGGTCAGGAAGGGTCATCTGACTTCTGTTCACCAGACCAGAGAAGGTCGACTCTGCAACGCTGCCTACAAATGGTGTATGGGAAGATGCTGGTGTTAACCACGACTCATTCCCAATGGAGGTCCTGAGGCACGCTCAGTTACCACCTGTGCTTCTGATCAGACAGATTGTTAGACTCACTGGAGACCTCCTAGGGCCATGGCCTCAATCCCAGCAGAGGCAGTGCAGCAGAAAAAATGATATTGGGGAATGGAGCTTGCAGCCGGCTTGGGATCAAGCTGGGATTCAACCCCACGTGTGTCTGACCCCAAGCCTTTGCTCTTTTCACTCCATTGCACTGGCCTTTGACAAGCCTGCCCTGAAAAATGGGGGTTGTCTCTGACAGGGGCTGCCCTGGCCTTCAAAGTCATCTTGGGTTTCTCTCTCCAGTCTCCTTAACACTGTCTACCTGAGCAAGGGGTGGGTGGTGGAAAAGACATTTCCGAAAAGTTGTCATTGATTTTCAGAATGATGGTGGGAATGACATGTAAAATGGCCTGAAAGTTGGAGGAATCAGGGTCACCTTAGTAATAGAGAGGGGCCAGATGATGTGCGGCAAGCATCTTAGCTCCCATGTGTTTAATGAATTCAGGCAAGTAGCCAGGGAAGGGCAAAGAGCCCACTCTGCCTTCTCTTCCCCCCTTTCCTCATTTCCCTGCTTTCTGAACCTTCTTCTCAGAGAACAGTCACTTCCAGCACAGCCTGCTGAGGCTGAGGCTCAGAGGGAAAGGAATACAAAGCTTCTCTCCACATGCTGTCCTGAATTCATCCTACCCTGTAGCTCTGACCTGTCAGTAAGGGCTCTGCAACAGTGCTCCTGGAAGGGAGGAAATTTGCAGAAACTTATTTTTTGCATCAGCAGACACAGACACTGGGAAAGTGTTGCTCAGAGTTAGAGTGGCTTTGTAAGTTTTTCGTATAAACAGTGACTTCTTTGAAAATAAAAGAGGACACTATTACTAATTATACTAGGACACAGGTGTAAACTAGGACTGTCCTAGACAAAACAGGGCATCTGGTCACCCTGTTCACTGTGGGCTTCTGTAGGGCCAGACCTGAGACATCCTGTTGAGCAGCAGGAACCTACACTCAGATCCAAAGTCAGCTCCTCTGAGGTGGGCTGGAAATGGCTCAGGATTTGGAGTCAGTCTTAAGGTCTAGTTAGGTTCCTGGCCAAGTCACAAATCCCTTATTAACCTCAGTTTTGTCATCTGTACTATAGGGTTATGTTAATCCCCACATTAAGACCCCCACTGAAAATGAGGAGAGAAGAGATTTCATTTTGTAAATGTAGTTATTCTCCAAACAGTCTGTCCTACCCTGAAGTTCTCTCTGGTAAATTTACTGCTTTTTTTTACTTTCCTAAATTCCTCCAGCATTTCCAACTGGACTAGAATTCAGGACTTGAACATGCGCTGGCCCATACCCTTCCCTGCTCAACTCATATTTTAGCTTCAGTAACAAACCTACAAATGTGACACTGACTTTTCAAAGCATATACAGCTTCCTAAGCTCTATTATTCTGAGCAACAGTCTCTGCTACTTAATAGCTGTGTGACTTTCAAGAAGTTACTTCACATCTCTGTGCCTCAGTTTCTTCACAATGGAGAAAACAGTAGTACCTAGCTCACAGGGTTACAGTCAGGATTCAGTGAAGTGCATGTCACCCATTTGGCAGAGTGCCTGCCAGGGGATTCACCCTGCAGACATTCCAGCTTTGGTGGTGGCTGTGGAAATGGATGATCTTGTCTCTGAGGTGTTTAGCCCATGGCTTCCAGAACCCCTCCCCAGCAAGCCACCATGTATTTCTGGGGGGTCCCATTTTGAGGAGGGTCACTTCACACCATGCCTACGTGTGATGCAGCCCCCGGGAGGAGGTCTCTTCTCACCAGGAAATATGCCACTGGAACCATGTGGCAGAGGAATGTCATGCAATCCTTTGCCTCCTCCTAAGCCTGCCTGCCGTCTCTGTGACACCAGGCTTTGGGATAAGGAAATCTGCGTTGGTGAAGGATGTGACTTTGGAGGACTGGGTGGGACCTCACAAGAGGGACTGGTCACTAGCGGTTGGCGGCAGTGATTATCTGGATGCCAAGGCTCAGCACAGGAAACCCATTTAGCTGGTTAATTACCCCTGAATGAGTAAGAAGGTCGGAGGAGGCATGGCTGACAAAGCCCATTGAGCCTGCTGGACGGAGGCCAAATGCAGTGCGCACTGACCTCTTCTCTCTCCGCTGGAGGCGCCAGTGGCTGCTCAGGGGCTGTTCACCAAGGGTGCGTCCTGATGCCTGGGAGTGGGCTGGTCTGTGGGAAGAGGGCTCTGAGCTGGGGCTGGAGGCCTTGGTCCGAACCCCTCCTTTTCTCCTACCTCAACGTGTGACTCCGAGCAAGTCCAGTCCTGTCCCTTGACGGAGGGGTTCATCCCAGGTGATGCTATGGCGTCCTTCTTGCTCTGACACCCCTTGGTTTTTAATCGGGAGAAAGCAGACGCAGCTCATTTATTAACCGCAGGGTTGGGATTCATCTCTTAGAAATCTGCCAAGAAACAAGATTGGCCATATGTTGAAAATTATTGAAGCTGGATGCTGGGTACATGAAAGTTCATGATGCTTTTCAACTTTATTTTTTACATATGTTTGAAATTTTTCTATAATAAGGAGAGTCTTAAGAATCTGCTAAAATCGTTTAAGGGTCATGGCAAAAATGATCAGTTCTAATTCATTTGTGAATGACCAGAATTTCTCATGCGCCAATGCGAGTAGAATGTGGTATAATTTAAGGAAAGCCCACTTGATAAAAACTCTCCCTACTGCCCACTTCCATACTGGCTACTGAGGCTCCCAGGACATGCTCCTTCAAGAGTGAGTATAATACAGTGGAAAAGTTTTGATTCTAGTCTTTCAGATAGGCTTGGATTTGAGGCCTACCTTCCATAATTGTAGTGACTTAGTGGGTTTCTGGTGAGGACCAGGAGTAGCATTCAAAAACTAAGAAAACAGCAGCTCTCATTATGACATCTTGGTTTCCAGGAGAGCTTTAAAAATGCAAACACCACAGGGAAAGGCCCGGCCTTGTAACTGAACTTAAATAAATGTCTTTGCAAACCCATAAAATGGCATATCTCAGTGGGGCATGGGGTCCCTCATTTCTGGGGGTGGGTGGGCAAATGGAAGCAGGTAAGAAGCTAGAAACGGGCAGGCGGGTGGGGGAGTGTAGGAGATACTGAGAGGTGCCCAGCAGGGCTGAGCTTCCCAGGACATGCTCACAGCAAACCTGTCTTATGCTAAACTTGGGCGGGCCTCGGTTCCTTTGTCCTGCAGAAGCTGAAATCAGCAGGATATGGCATTAGAAGAGATTTGGGTTCAGATCCTAGATCTGCCATTTGTTAGCCCTGTGAACTTGGTTATAGTCACGTTACACCTTGAGACGTGCTTCCTTGCCTCTAAATATGAGAGGGAGTGCATTTCTGAGAGCATCGAATGGAAAATGTTTGATGACCTGACTTATTCTGGTGCTCAGCGTTTGCTCCCTCCCTCCCTCCTTGTAATGGAAGGCTCTAATCATTCAAATGTTCCTCCTTTTGTATCATGTGGCTTGTGCCATTAATCACAGTCCTTCTGTCTGAACCTACTCAGAACATACATAGTTCTTCTTATCCCCAGTAGCTCTTTAAATACTTGAAACAGTGGTCATGTTGTTAACCTTCTGTTGCTTCTGACATCCTCCCCACTCCCTGCCGCCTTCAGTTTTCACAGTGAAATCTCAGTGAATTTAAGCCAATTCCCAAGTGTTTAACTGTGGTAGATGGTAAAACTCGTCACAAAATGTTCCCTTCCCTGTATTCATATTTCCATGACTTCTTTAGCTCTTTCCATCAAGAAATGGGGTCTTTCTCCACCCCTTAATCTGGAGTGTCCATATGATTTGTTTGGCCAATGGGACAATAGCACTATGAGACTTGGAAAGTACCTGCCCATTGGCACTTGTTCCCTGGGAATCCCTTCTACCAACATTTTAACAGTCTTGGTTTATGGCTCATGACAGGCCATGTGGAGCTAAGATGAGCCATTGTAGCCAAATTTCTACAGATGAAAGAGAGTCCAGCCAAGGCTGGAAAAACCGTCCAGGTACTCAGTTGCTGGCCCACAGACTGAGCTAAATAAGTGGTTGTTGATTTAAACTACTAAGTTTTGTGTGGTTTGTTTTGCAGAAAATCTGGTACATTAGGCTTTCAGATTATTGATTCTCCTCTGCCTCCTCGGATATGCCCATTCTGCCCCCAGTTGTTTTTTGGCATTTTAGAACCATCCATTTTCTTGGAACTTTCTAAAGTACCAGGTGATTGGCACAAGTGGCTCATTCTGTCTGTTCTTGACTTCTTCCTACTAAATTCAAACCATATGGTGTAACAGTACAGATCAATGTCCAAAAATTCTTTAGAGCCTCTTTGGAAGCCTAAAAAAAATACCACCCAAAACTTTTGCAAGGAAATTGTGCTTGGCTGAGGAGAAGGGAACTTGAATAGCTTGAGTTCTGCTCAGTTCTTTCTGCAATTGTTAATAGTTCTATACTTAGGAGAATTTCTTCTCCAGGTTTGAACTAATAAGGTGGCTTCAGCATGACATTTGATGGGTCTGCATAGAATTCTGCAGCTAGAAGAAGGCTCAGATTTTCTTTGGTCCACCTCTATTGTTTTATGGAGAAACTAGGATTATAGTAGTAGATTACTGGAAATGACTTGGTAGTAGAAGGACCCCAGATGCCCTGACTCAAAGCTCAGTGCTCACAGTGGTCATATTTGAGTTCCTATGGACACAGCTTTCTGGAGTCTTAGATGCAAGTGTGTACGTGGGGGTCTGGGCATGAAGTCATGGAGGGAAGGGATGTGGAGGCATCCTATTGGCCGTCCCAGAAGCCAGTGGGCCTGACGATGAGCTGTTTGAGAGCAGGATGTGGTTTATTTTTCACTCCAGCTCCAAGCTGCCTCTACACTTAGTGTAGACACTGAGAGTGTTGAAAGAAGACATAGGTTATGGGTCTAATTCCAAGGGTCAGAGTCTTAGACAGGTTTTGGAAATTCTAGGATCAATAGTTGCTTTCCGTTCTTTCTACCACAGACCCTTTATAAGTCAGGTGCAACCTCATTCCAAATTCAATACTGCCATGAATGGGGGGGTGAATAAGACCCGACTTTTGACATGGAGGAGCTCATGGTCTACTAAGGAAGCAGATGCATAAACAAATGATTAAAAGGAACCCTTGACAGAGGTATTACATTTGAAGCCCTGGGAGTAAGACTCTCTCTCAGTGGAACCAGTAGTCATGGGGGTGTGTGCAGCCTCCTTTTACTATTTGTAGCTGTTCCCATCCTGTCACTCAGATACCAGTGAGGAACAGGCCCCTGCAGAAGCCACCGTAAGCTGGGGAGGCATGCAAAGGAGACTGGATTAACTCAAAGGAAATTGTGACATGTGACATGGGAAATCCCTATTCCCATAATGTGTTATAATATCATTTCTGAATTTATTTGTAGAAGTCCTGGTTTTTGAGACAAATACATCTGACTTTGGCACCACTCTCTGAGTTTTCTGAACCTTGATCCCCTCTTGTAAGGTGGATGGTGATGGTTGGCTTAGATCAGTTCTTTAAAAATGTGGTTAATGAATCACCACTTATCTATTTAAAAATTTAAATTCCTGGGGAATAACTGAGGATTAATATTTTAAAAATGAAGTTCCTCAGAACATATCAAAGTTAAAAACCATTTATTGTTGTGCTAGTGGTCTCTCTGACTGAAGAAGAAAGGACAGAGATGGGTTAAGTCAGAATATCTGTTTACAAAAGAGAAGACCTCAGGAAGAAAGGGGGAGGAGCTAATTTACCAGTTGTATCACGATAAACTATGATGGGATGCAGACACCACTGAGTCATGAACATGGGAGGGGTATGGTGATGTTTATGCTTTGGAAGGAGCATGAGGGTGGGAGGATGTGTGGCAGGGCATGTTGATTCACACCAGACACTCATGGGCTGCTCCACATTTCCCAGCCTTCTGAGAAATTAGGTTGGGGCCATTTAATGGGATTCTGGCTAAAGGGATGCAGGCAGAGAATTTAAGCCATTTCTAAGGCTTTCCATCCTAAAACCCTCTATGTCTTTCTTCCTCTTCTGTGAAGAGCTGGGAGACTGCATGTTTTAGAGGACACAGGCAGAAGGTGAGGGAAGCCAGCCTGGCTCATGTCAGATAATGGCACTACAAGGGTACTTGTTTACTGTGTCAAAGTCACTGAAATGCCAGCCTTCCCCTGTGGCCGCCGCATAGCCTCTCCCACCCTCACTAACCCCGGGACCAGACCAGAGATGAGAAGACTGGGTAAGCAGCTACCGTAATAGCAGAGGCTAGTAATGATACGGGTCTGAACCAGGGGAGAGACGGTGTAGATGATGAAGAAACAAATTCCCAAAACCCTGTGGGACTAGCAGAGCCAGGTTCCAGATCTCCCAGGCAACCTGCCTGGATTCATTCAAGCCCCCAGCTTGTCCCCCTGCTCCCACCTGTCCTTGCTTGCATTCTGTTTTTAACTCAACAATAAGAATCACCTGGTTAAAATGCAAGTCAGTTTATGCCATCCTCCTGCACAAAACTCATGGATTGCTTCCCAACTCCCAGGGTAAAAGCCGAGAAAGGCCTATGAATCCAACATGATCTGTCCTCTTGTGACTTTTCTGACCAATCTCCTGTTAATGCCCCTCCCATTAACTGTGCTTTATCCACTCGCATCCCCTCATGTTCCTTGAACCCAGAGGCATACTCGGACCTCAGGACTTATGGGCATCCTGTTCTGGGAGAGGGAACCCGAAACCTGGTTCCCTTAGATTTTTGCGTGATTTGCTTCTTCTGTTTAAGTCATTGCTCTACTGTTTTTCAGTGAGACCTTCCCTGAGTATTCTATTTAAAATTGCATCCCACCTCCCTCTAACATGCCTAACTTCCCTCCGTTGCTTACTTTTCTCCATAACTCTTAATACTGCCTGAAATATCCATTTTACTTACTATTTTAATATCCATCGCTATCCAGTAGAATGTAAGCTCCAGCAGGGCAGGATTTCTTTTTTCTTTGCTCTTTGTTTGCATACTGCTACATTCCCAGCGCCTACAAAACTGAGTAGGCACTCAGCACATGCAAAGTGAATGAATACTGACCAAATCAATAAACTAAATCTAAAGAACATTAGGGGCACTTAACCACAGGCTGAAGAAATATGCTTTGTAAACACCAGTATGTGGAGGGTAGTCAGGTCATGGGATGGACCTAGGAAAGCTTGGTCTGCCCTCAAGGAGGTTATGTTTGGTAGTTTGTGTCATTCAGACCAACTTCTCAGGCTGAGTGGCCAAGAGATCAAATCTATTACTCCCTTAAGTGTCTTTTACCTCTTCCTTATCCTGGAAACTCCAGAAAGATCATCACTAGTTAGTGGTGATGGTGGTGGGGGCCAATCCTTCAAGAGTGGCTGGAGGTGATGGGAGAGAATGTACGGAAGCTCATGCCTATAACGGTGCAGAACCGAGGGTCCAGTTACCCTCTATTTCCTTCCTTCACACCCTTCCTCACCATGCCTTCCTCTCTCACCACCTTTTCTTCTTCCATCCCCTGCTTCTTTCAGCCACCTCAGTAGTGAATGGGTTGAAGACTGTATTTTGTCCCAGGTTAAGAACGGAGGCTGAGAAGCAGGGAAGTCAAGTCAAGGGGAGGAAGGGAGCAGGAAGTGTGGGCGGGGCCAGGGGGCATCACTTATTGATTGACAGTCATGTGAGTGCCTTTGCACTGGGTGGAGCTGAATTTAGGCCATAAGGTCATGGCTAAAAAGATTTAATTCCCAACTTCGGGAAGAAGGTTGCATTCTCCAGTCACTGCGGCAGCAGCGTGCGGACTGTCAGGAAACCCCACGGCGGCGTTCACCGAATTATCGCAGTCCTGATGAATTCTGCCATCTCCAGCCCAGATTCAGTTTGGATGTTGCGGATACAGAAAAGGTGATGAATGTGGGGGTGAACCGAATTTCATTAACTGAAGCCTTCATATTCCACATTTCCAGTACGTACTGACAGGGGACGCGATGAAGGTGCTGTAGCTGGTGGCGTCTTTCCAGCCTTGTCTTGCCAGTGATGCACAGAGAAGCCACAGAAGGAAGCAGCCCTGGATCCCACTCCGGAGGCTTTGGGCTCAAGTCCTGTTTCCACCGGGTATGGGCTGAGCCACTCTGTGTGACAGAGCCTTCAGGTTTTCATCTGTGAAATGGGAGATAACATTACCTTTTCAGACGATCCATTGAGAGACAGTGTGCCGGGTGCCCGAGCAGGCGGCCTCGTCACTTCTCTCCACTCTGCCTGTGGCAGTGCCTGTGCCGTCCTTTTGCCAGCTCTCTTCATGGCCTCCGGATGGGTGCCCCCACGTCTGAGGGCTTCCATTCTTCCGTATTTACATCCAGCAGAAAGTAGATTGTCATTTCCCAGAATCACAAGGCAAAGTCATATAGTCAGATGCCTGTCCTATTTCCAGGAGGTGGAATATTCTGAATGGCTTAGCCTAGCTTGCATCTCCCACACCTGGAGCTGGAGTCCACTCCCTGGGAGCCCCCACAAAGAGGTAGGGGAAGCTGGATGCTGGGGACGCACAAGCGTCTCTACTGGAGACCTCTGAGCTGCTCCTCATCTCTAAGTACCTGGCTGGGGTGCAGCGGGGAGGACTCACCTCACTGCCCTGCTCCGTCCGTCTCTCCCCATCTGTCTGCTGCAGTGAACAGCCAAATAGTGAGGTCTAGACGATGAGCAGTGTGGGACGCTGGGGAGGCTGCTCTCTGGACTGCTGCCGCAGGCTCGTGGCCTTTCACTGGGAGGGGAGTTTGGCAAGTAGGGAGCTGAGCAGGGACTGCGAGGGATGGAGGATGGTGAGCTGGGAGACCCTGTCCGTATACCTAGTCTCTGGATTCTGGTAGCTTCTCCCGCTTGGCCCCTTTGGACCTGGGGGATGGTAACTGCCCTGCCTTTGCAGGCCCTTAGGCTGTGCACTGGCTCAAGCTGGCTTCCTTCCTGCAGTAATTCTCTTATTAAGCCTCCTGTGTCCAGCTTGCAGGGGCCACCTCTTGCCTGCCAGGGCCCTAACTGAGCCACCTGCCTTAGCCATATGGGGGTATTTCAGGGCAGGTTAGACGCATGCCGTCTGGTGGCCACATTCTCTCTCTGTCTCAGGGGCTGCCCTTCCTGTTGCTGAGTCCATGATCTTTTCATTGCCATCTTAACATGGTATTTAAATCACACAGCTGCAAGGACTCCACTTTGGAGAATATGCTACATGCCTCCATATAATTACTGGGACCCACGCAGTATTCACGGCTGACTTTTGATGGTCAGAAGGCTCTGTGGTGTGAGTGGCTGCTGAGCTGAAAGCATCAGTGACCCACTGGACAGAGAAAACATACATTTTGATATTTTAAATGTTGAGACAGGCTAAGCCTTGTGCTCAAAATAAAAGTGAGACAGTTCAAGTCAAGGTTGAAGTCTCCAGTTTCAAGCCTCCTGGGGCCTCCTGCCTTAACTGTTTTAACTGCAAAATGCACATTTCAAAGAGCAAGGCTTCCCAGGCGGGAAGGCCCAGTGTGGGAGGGCATGCTGCCTGGAAGCTGTCAGACCCACTCAGCCTCTGTCCCGTGAGCTTTCAAGCCCCGGCCCTGGGAGAGGGGGCATTTCTCCCTTCGATGCTCAGTCCCTTGTCACCAGAGCTCATTATCAGCTCAGTGTGGGTCCGGTCAGTGGCCCCCACGCCCTTCAGCTGGGAAGGCTCTGTGAGCCTGCCTGGTGGGGGGATACGGAGCAGGGAGGTGGGGCCTGAGCTTCCTGGGACCCAAGGAGAACCTTAGCTTTCTCTTTTCTCCTCTCCAGAGAGACTTGTGGGACAAAGGAAGGAGAGGAGGGGGCAGGACAGTGGGAGGGAGAGGGCTGTGTTGAGAGGCGGGCTTCTGAGCCGTGCCAATCCAGGAGGGGCAGAGCGGAAGGGGATCTGGGAGGGCACAGGCTGGCTGCGGAGGTGGAGCCAGCCTAGCTGGGCCCTCCTCCCACTGGGTTTATTAGAGCCAAGCCTCACCCTCACCCTCACCCTCACCCCTTGTCCCATTCGGGGACATGTCCAGGCCCTCCCCGGCAGCCAGTCCCTTCTCATTCCTGTCCCTTCTGCCTTGGGATCTTCAGCCTAAGCCGCCGGTCCATCTCCACATCCTGCCTGCCCAGCTGAGGTCATGGCTTCTCCCAGGTGCTCCCCTTGCCCGTTGCCCCTCTAGTCAGTCCAAGCACTCTGCCCATAACACCCAGATTATCCCAAGTGCAGCTGCTGTCCCCGCCGCCACACCTGCCCAATGGAGGTGTCAGTCCTTGTGTCTGTGCCCCTAGACTGGAGCTCCTGTGGCGAGGCCATGTCCCATTAATTTTTGTGTCCCACATCTGGCAGAGCATTCTCACTGGGACAGGTGCACCCCCCAGGTGCCCTGGGCCATGTCTGGGAGCATTTTTGGTGTTAGAAGTTGGGATGAGGGTAATACTGGTATCTAGTGGGTAGAGGTCACGGTTATGCCTGAACATCCTGCAGGGCCCAGGCCAGCGTCCCGCCTCACCCGGGGCAGAGTTAGGAGCCCGAATGTCCATAGCCGTAAGGTTGAGAAGCCCTGCTCAGTCCCCGGGAAGGCAGCCCAGCGATGTCTGCTGAACGGACACATCACACACAGCGCTGCGAAGCCGGGAGCTTGCCGCCCTTCACATGCCAGGCTGAGTGCTCGCCCCGCCTGTCTTGAAGCTTCCCTTCCACCCACGAGGTTTTAACCACCGTGAGGGTGGGGGTGCACCCTCCTTACACCTCGGCCCCTGCATCTAGCACCTGATCCAGAGAGGGGCTTAATACATGATTGGAGAAGTGAAGCCCAGAGAAGTCATCTGACCTGTGGCCCAGCTGGGATGCTGGCACTGTTCACATTCTTTCCGTGACACTACACCACATGCCAACTATCTATGATTTCCCAGGTCATTTCTACTCCTAGGTTCACCGACCTTGGGGAAATGCAAATGAAGCAAGTTTTATCCAGCTCCCTTCAGAGATGGGGAGCCTCAGTGACTTGGCTAACGTGTTCCAGGAAGACAGTGGTGGGTCCCAAATCTCAATCTTTTCCGAGAAAATAAAGGTGGGTGGATAAGGGGAGTGAGGATGGGGCCTATTTCTTTTAATGCTGAGATGAATAGCATTTTCCCCACTGCCAGAGCCCCTTGACTAGAATCTGAAGTAACCATGTCAGGGTCCAGGGTCCAGGTGTGTGGGGCTCCCTCCACGTGACAGAAGCCCGAGGGTCTGGCTGTGTCAGTATCTGAGTAGTCCGGGCCAAGTTCCTTAAACTCGCCTCATCTCATTTTTCTCACTGGTTAATTGGAGATAATTTGTTATTAAGTATAAAGGAGATGAGACTTATGTAAAAGCTCTCACCATGCCTAGAATCCCATCCCAGTGGGTGGGCTTGACACAGTGGATTGATCTTTGCATTAAAGAGGGATTCTTGGTTATGCTAAGTGAAATAAGCCAGACACAAAAAGGACAAATACAGTGTGGTTCCGCTTACATGAAGAATCTGGATTCCTGACAGAACAGCAGTTTCCAGGGACTGGGGGAATGGGAGCGAGGAGCAGGTGATTAATGGGGCCAGGTCTTCCATTTGGGGTGATGAGAAAGTTCTGGCAATGGATAGTGGTGATGGATGTACAGTTGTGAATGTGCTTAATGCACTGAATTGTATACTTAAAAATAGTTAAAATGGTAAACTTTATGTTATTACATTACTGCAATAAAAACAAATTAAAAATTGACTATTGATTTTTCGAAAGGCTTTGTGTGTTTGGTCTTATCAAATAAAGAGCTTAATCCAACTTTTCATTTTACAAATGAGTGTGTCAATGTGAGGCGAAGCAGAAGACTGGCTCAGGGGCCCATGCAGGCTAGGTTGGCCCATGAGGAAAACGGGATCCAGGTCCTGTGAATTCCACCTGAGAATTTCCTGTGGTCCCACAGAAAGCCTCCTTAACTATGGCAGGCTGCTGGTCATCCGAGAGGCTGCCTGCAAAGATGTGGGGACACCCTTTTCATGAAATACAAATCAGAGCAGAGGTAAAAAATATTCAGAGATCAGAAACCAAGCAGATGCCAGTCTCTGGGGCATCCATGCACTTGCTGCACGAAGCAGGGTGCCCTTGTTTTGTTTTGTGCAGCTGCATCTACACGGGAGTGTTTGGGTGAGATGACTGATGGCTGGGCAGGGAAGAGCCTTCCCAGAGCCACACGCCCACCCACCCAGCGGCTTGCACCCAAGTGTTTGTTGAGTGAATGCATAACTAAGCATTCTCAGTGGAAAGAGCTGGAGTCACACCCAACTTCAAGTCCCAGATTTGCTGCTTACTACCTGAGGCCTGGGCTTAAGTCACTTAGCTTTCTAAGGCTCAGTTTCTTCATCTGTAGATCAGGGATAATAAAAGTGCTTAACTCATGGGCTTGTGGCAAGGAATAAGTATAGAATGTGATAAGCTTACAATAACTTATTAATATATTATTATGAGGAAATATTGATGCATTAAGCATGGACTTTATACTCAAAAGAGTCTTCTCTGAACATAGTGTCAAAGATCCAGGTCTTCAAAGGGCTACCGGTATAATTGGGGCCATACACTCTCCAGAGATGGGGTAGGTGGAGATAATCCAAGACCTCATTTGACAAGGTTTGACTGCAGCTGCCCAGCGTGGTGCAGAGAGCAGCCTTTGGCTTTGTGATTTCAGGGAAGCCTCTCTTAACCCTGCCCTCTTCAGTGTCCTCAACTGTCAGTGGGTCTGAAGTCTCTTTCCCTGCCTGCCCTTCAGAACTGTTGCGCTTTCCACAGGAGATAAAATCTGCAGAAGGGTTTTTTGAAAAGCCAAGTGCTGTGCGGCGTGGGCTGTAGCCATGTCAGGCGCTGAGTTAGGGGGTCAGGCCACCTCCCTGTGAGCCTCTGGTGGTCCGTGTTCACCCCGGGAAATGGGGGCGCACCTCCAGGGCCTGAGGCCCGGGGAGACCATTCCTCGTGAGCTGCTGTCCCAGGAATAGCAATGTTTCCGAACGTCTCAGGGGAAAGGCTCTGCCTGCTTGCAAGACAAGTCTATAATTATAATTTTTGACTAAGAAAATAGCATGACTCAAGCTTGAAGCGGCGGGCGACGTGGGCAGTCAGGCCTTGGTTTCTCTCCCAGAAAGTGCTCAGCTAGGTACAACACACCTCTGATGAGGGTACAGTAGAGTTTTTTCTTTACTTGATTTTGAATACCTCATTAATGCGTTCAGAATATTAATTAGTTCTATTTCCAGCCACGGAGAATGTACCTGAAGCTGAAACTTTTCTGGGACTTTCTCCCTCTAAGTGACTTTCTTTATCAGCCATTCTCAGCTTTGGTCATATTAATAGCAGCAAGGTGATAACCCCAGGGAGGGGAGAGGGCTACCAGGGAGTGAGGGCCTACTGGGCATGCTATTTCCTAAACTCATAGACCCCTAGAAGGTCATCATTACTGTCACTGGTCAAGGTCAGGCAGCCAGACTTCAGGGAAAGAGAAGTAATTGACCCTGGTCATGGGGACAGACGAGCCTGAGTAGTGGGGTGTGTGGGACACAGGCTCACGCCCTTCCTGCCGCACCTCCAGCCTCCCAGGCCTCCGCAGCTGGGATGGGCGGGCAGGTGGGGGTGGGAGTGGAGAGGGCACATTGTGAGTGGATGATCTAAATGAATGGCTGGCAACAGAGACAAAGTAGAAAAGCACCCCAGACGGTCTGGGTTCAGCTGCTTAAAATAGGCTGAAAAATTCTTTGACTAATGCATAATCACCACAGGGATTTATGCAGCTCTGCTCCTTGGGGTTAATTTATACTCCATGAGCCCCTATTAGACGAGATTTCTAAAATGCATAAGGACGCGGGGCTCATTAGGGACTCTCATAAAAGCATGGTTCGGGCAGAAGAAAGGAGGCCTGGAGCCGCGACGCCAGCCCAGAATAGCCCGGCAAGGCTGCCTTGGGGGGCAGGTGGGAGCTGGCTTCTGACCCGTGGCCCTGCCTGCCAGCTCTGCACCCGCCTCCTGGCCCCTTTTAGCGTGGGAGGGCAGCAGCCGCAGGGGGGAGCCAAGCAGCGGGGTTCTGCTCAAATCCCGGAGTAGTGGAGGCAGGAGGGACTTCCGAGGGTGTCCTGTCCAATCCTCTTCCACGACCCAGGGCTGGATAAGTGGGGAAACCGAGGCCCAGAGCCCTGAGGGCTCGCGTCGGGCCGTTTCTTCTCCGCACATGTGGACGCACCTGAGCACCCTGCCCTTCTGCCCTGCCTTCCTCAACAATGCCTTCCTCCTGGTTTCTTCCCTTTGGCAACAAGTGCTCGGAAGTGCTCCCCCCAAAGGGACGACCGCCCTCTCTCGCCTGCTCACGCCCCTCCTGGACCCGTGCCGACCGCCTTTTCCAGATGCTGTCATCAGCTCTGGGAAATGCAGTTGAATATCGTGTGCAAGGCAAAACCATAAACGATGATTTCTAAGTTTTCTTCCAGCTCTCACTGTTCAATGAATGTCTGCTGAATAATGCAGGGATCTCCCGCGTAGTTTGTCTTCTCTAGGAAACGTGCCCTGACGGAGTCATCTTGCGGAAAACAGCCTGGATAGCCCAGAATCCTGGTGTTCTCGCTACCCTGACAAACCGCAAGCCCCTAAACCCCTTCAGCCTGTGTGTCCTGCACACCAGCCAGCACGGAATTCTTCTTAGTCTACCACCCGGGGGGCCTTCCTTCCCGGTTGGCCTGCGGGGACCACAACCAGTCCTTAGGGCTCCCAGGGCACGTGGCCTCCGCCACAGAGGCTTTTCTGAACAGTGTCAGGAGAAGGGCCCTCACATCTCCTAACTCTTCTCAGAACTCTTTCCAGTTCTTTATTTAATAATTTCTAGATCTCTTAGCTCATGCTTCCGCCCTATGTACTTCCATGTCCTCATCTGTAAAATGGGACATTAATAACATCCATCTCTCCTGTTGCGAACACTGAATATACAGTTATGTAAACTGCAGCAGATCACGGGGTCAAAACGGTTGTTATTATAACGGTGATTTTGGTTGATAAAATGCTTTTTGATATAGGGCCATACATAGCATTTATGGCTACACTTCACAGCCCCGGAGGCTGTTCCGTCCATGGGAGACCTGGTATCTGACAGTTCAGTGAAGAGCAGTATTTAAGATATTCAAGCATTTGTTCACTGAGTAGAGTGTATTGATCCCGGGAGCTGAGAACGCAGCAGGGACAGAGGTACAGGCGCCAGTCAGACTGCCCTGGGACGGGGGCCAGAGAAGGGACAGGTGCGGGGGGCTTTTGAGTTCAAGCAAGGGTTTTTTCTGCTTGAGAATAGTAAGAATAGTGGCTAACATGAAGGGGACTTGATGGTGTTTTCTTGTTGCCTAAGTTTTGGCTGAGCCTCCGAAGTTGAGAACAAATGCTATTAAGTGGTCACAGACTCCAAACAGTGAAGCTGGATAATCTGTGAAGAGTTACTAGGGCGGGGCCGTCCATCAGCCCAAGGCCCCGCCCTCACTGCCCTGGGGGCCCGCCAGGAGGGGAAGGGAGGCGGCATCCTCCTCAGAGGGAGAGGGCAGTGTGCTGGGCATCCGGGGGCTTCCCGAGGGGTAGCCAGGGCAGGCACTTCCTGAGGGCCATTTCTGAGGGTCTGAGTGCTGGGCCTCAGGCGTTAGTGTGGGGGGGGGGCGCGTGTAGGGTCCCTGGGGAGCGGGATGAGGGACACGTGGAGCCTGCAGCGCAGGGGAACCAGCCGTGGCATCTGGCCATGGGCCCAGAGTGTGTCCTGGGATGGTCAGCTGGAAGCCAGGGGCTAAGGGGACATCGTAAGCCACAAGCCAGATGTGTCAGCACCCAAGCTAGGGGTCTACAGTCAGATGTCCCCAGTGATGTATTTTTGAGGGGATCTCGGAAGAGCTGCACGAGGGAAGGGGTGGGCATTCAGACACCTGCCGTACCCATGGGAGCTGCGGCACTGGGGGGCAGCTACAGGGACCATTTCTGCCCCGGGTCTCTCCTCACGAGTCTCCACCCAATCCTGGAGGACCCAGAGGCAGCGCGGAGGGAGGAGCAGAGGCAAGGAGAGGCAGTGAGGACCACCACCCCTTCCCCAGAATGGGTTTCAACCCAGGAGGATGTTGGCAAAGAAAGGTGTTAAATGGGGTGAGGCCTTATGGTTTTGGGGTTAGACTGGACTGGACAGTTTAATCACAGCAAAACAGAACTGTTGGTTAACAGTAAGAGTGGTCTGGAAAGCCAGGGAAGTGAGATTCAATCCAGCAGGGATGAGGGGCACCGGTGGGAGAACAGAGCTGCCCGCTGCTTATGCAGGGTCCCAGGACACTCACGTGGTGGCTGAGTGCACAGGAGCTCCGGGAGGTTCGGTAGCCTGCCCACGTGGACGCAGCCAGGAAGTGTGAAGCTGAGTCTTGCAGCCAGGAATGAATTCTGAGTCCTACTGTACACATGGTGAGGAGACGGGACCACACAGCATCAGGGAAAAGCCAGCCCCCCATGCCAGGCTCAGAACCCAACTTGTTTTGATATAGGGCATTGGAGCAGAGAATGATTCCAAGGTGCCAAATGGCTGAGCTCTGACCAGAGACCAGCCACCGCCTTGTGGAGCAGACGGAGAAGGGAAGGGGTCAGACTCAGAGTGGGGACTCAGGGGCCACCAGTTGGTGCAATGCGGCCGTGCAGCCCCCTCTAGCTGTAAGCGCACAGGCCCTTGACCTGGCGTCCAGGAGGAAGGCTGCAATTACCATTTACTGGGAAATTGATCACAGCTGGAATCTTCCATAGAGTGCACTTGCTCAAGCAGCACCACTTTTACCAGAGCTGAGAACAGAGTGACATGGGAGGAGGGAGCAGAGAAGTGGCTGACGCTGGTGGGAAAGGGCAGGGCTCAAGGCTGGCCTGGGAGGCAGGCTGCTCCCTGCTGGGCTGTGAGGGGTCAGGGAGGAGCTGGGACTGCTCTGTAGAGGTAGGCAGGGGCTGGCTCATGCATGGACTTCTTGGCCACAGTTGGTGTCATTATGCCACCGTATCCTGAACGCTGTAGGAAACAGCTGGAGATTTTATTTTCCTGGATGTGAACTCTGATTGCATATGTGAATTTCAGGTGCCTAGTACAGGGTTTGGCTCAGAAATTGCCTAATAATCCAAAAATTACTTGTAATTATCCATCCCGAGGGTCCTTTCTCCTGTTCCCTGTGCCTATCATCCCTCTTCATCCTTTACAATTTCACCTTCACCTTCAATCTATTCTTTCTTCTGTCTGGAAATATACAACTGCCTCCAAGTAAAGAAAAAAATCATTTCACCCAGAGAGAGTTTGTAGATTTTGCCACCTGGTTCCTGGCTCCTACAAAGGCAGGTAGGGAAGGAAGGCCTGCCTCCCAACAGGAGGGTGACATTTTATGGTGAATAATAAGATTTCTGTCAAGCAGTCATGATGGGTCCTAACAATGTTTGGGTGTTATATTTGGGTGAATATATGTTATGGCAGAGTCCCCAGGCATGTGGCATTTCTAGCTGGACATAGAGGGTAGATTTCTGGGGTGGGAAACTGACTTTCTTGACAGGTATGATGTACTAGCAACTAGGGTTTCCAGGCAGGAGCCCAAGCCTGGTGCTAAGAAGAAGTCCATTGGCTTCCTGAGACTGCTGAAGGGCTTCATGAGTAACAAAAGATCAAGTCCCCCTGCTCTGGGCAATCGCTGGTTCCCCATTCCTGGCTCAGTATCCTGCCTGGATTGGGGACATCACTTCCTTCCACACTAACTGGCAAGAAAGGTAAGGGGCGTGTCTATTTATTGATGAACTACCATGGTCCAGGTACTTCTGTTACCATGAGAATAATCATGATGTGAATCTCATTGTGTCCACTAAACAGACGAGAACCTTGAGAATCAGAGAGGAAGGTTGAATACACTGGCCAAAGCCCTAAGACTTGCCAGCCACTGAGCTAGGATTTGCACCCACGCTGGCTTGAGACCCCAACCCGGGATCCCTTCTCATCCTTTCCTCTCTTTCGTGGAGGGTCAGGCCCTGACATTTGTCCTCCTGTCTTAAAACTGAAGTTAGTGCCCTGTGTTTGGTTGAGATTTCCTCCCTCTCACCTGTTCCCCCTCCCCACTCCAACGAGGAAAGGTGCAAAGCCGCTCTCTGAAGCTGACTCTCCAGCAGGCCCATCCACAGGTCCCAAGTGGCCCAGATGCCAACAGGTTTATAAATACCAACCAAATTAGAGCTTATTTTCAGAGAAGAGAGGGAAAATGAATCCCTTGTGAACTTTATGACAACATTTCCAGTAATCAAGTACCCACAAAACCACTGAAACCACATGGTACTTAAGATCATGAGGTCTGGAGCCAGATGGTTTGGGTTCAGACCATTGCTACTCCTTTGGCTTGCTGTGCGACTTGGGCAAATTTCTTAACTGCTCTGTGCTTCAGTTTGCTTGTCTGGTACATGGGGATAATAATGGCTCCTGCCCCCTGTGATTGTTAGGATTAAATCATAATGTAAAAGCCTTAAGAAGAGAGCCTTGAGGAGTTAAGCCCTTAATACATATTGGCTTGTTTCCCACCCCCTGTCTCTTCCTCTTCTTCCTTCTCTTTTCCTTCCCCTCCTCCTTCTCCCCCAACCCACCTCTGCATCCTAGACAGAGGTGGCCTGTTGGAAAGATGCCCCTGCTCCAAACTCCCAGCACCACCTAGGTTTCCATTTCCAGGCTCTTTTCACACTGAAATGCAGCTGTCTGCCTAATTATTGCCTCTTCTACAGAAAGGTTTATTCCTTGAGGGCAGAGACATTGTTTAAATGGGAGGTTCCTTTCCTGAGCCCATGGAACTCAGGGCTTCCATTAAGTTGCATTGGGGGGAATTACATCCTTACTGCGCTGACTTCCATGTCAGTGGTTCTCAAGTGTTCAGAATGACTTGGGGGGCTTCCTTAACCTCAGATTGATGAATCTACACTTGGGTGAATAGCCATCCCAGTGTGCCTTGGACTCAGTGGTTCCTAGGATGTGGGGTTTCCAGTGCTAAAATTAAGAGCCTCCTGAGCAAACTGGGATGAGCTGGTCACCCTAGTCTCAACCCCAGAGTCTCTGAATCAGTAGGTGTAGCTCTGGGAGGAGGACGTTCCCCTCCCAGGACAAGTTCTCTCTGCAGACAGGACAAAGGCCAGGGCGAAGAAGTCAGGGGCAAAGGGAGTTACCCTGTTTATTCTCACAGTGGCCTCGGGCAGCTGGGCACACGCGGCTGCCTCACAGGCCCTCTCTGGGCGGCTACAGGTCCTGTTCCCAGACGGGCTAAATCCTCCAGGCAGTGGGTCGGAGTCTCACCTCGCTTCCCGCCCTCTGAGCTCCCTGCTCCCACACTCTGGTTTAATTCTCCCGGAGCACTGGGGCTCTGCAGCTCTCTCCGTCCTCCCAGAGGCACCGCCACCCTCACTCTGGGAGGACGTCTGTGGGTGGGTCCCTGGTGGCTGGGGGTGCCTGACCAGTTACGTGCCAGGAGCACAGGAAGAGGAGAGAATGGTTGTTCCTCTCTAACCCCTCCCATGGCTGACCTGCGGCTCTGTCACTGGTACACATCCTGTAAGTGTGCAAACAGGCTCTTATTATATACACACAGTGGGTGCTGTTAAGACCAAGTGGGAATCCTGGTCAGAAAGTTCCATTTTGCCCACAGTAGGTCTATCAGTGGCTCCTAGATGATGCCCAGGTTGCTGGGCCCACACTCTGAGAACTGATGCTCTCCTGAAAACTCATTCACTGCTTCCAGGAGTGTAGCACCAAACTGTTATTTGTACAATATTGTTTGTACAGTACCCGTGACTTCACCACCAACACAAATTATATATATTTTCCTATCACTACAGACATCTCAAAATATCACACTCACTACCTTGAAATTAGAGTTGTTATGAGACAGCTGCTCAGTGTCATTAGTCTGTGAGTAACGATGCGCATGTATTACTATGCTATCACTTTCATTTTTAATATTTTGGTAGCAACATTTTACTGTAATTCATTTCCCTTGTAATCTTCAATGTTACTTTTTAAAAAAGATTGTGCTGAGAAGAGGTCCATTGGTTTCTGGAGACTCTCAAAGGGCTTGGCGGGACGAAACAGTTGAGTCCTCCTGCTCGGCTGTGCCTGCGCCCCGGAGCCAGGCACAGGGGCCCTCACAGGCAGCAGCAGGGAGGCAGTGGGGTGCCCTGTGGGGGGCTTGTCTCCTCTTTAACCCACGCTGTATTTATGGAGCACCTAAGGAGTGTTAGGAATATAGCGGTGAATAAACAGACCCACCCCTGCTCTTGAGAGCTTACAACCCACCACGGGCATCTAGAGACAGGCAACCAGGTGACACAAAGCCCAGAGGCCAGAGCCCCAATCCCTCAGATTTCTCTAACAACAAGCATCCCTCTTTCTCCAATTTCACACCCTCATCCCACCTTCCATGCTGCTGCCGGTGTGGTCTTCCCAAGACCCAAATCTGGTCCCGTCCCTTTCAAGCTGAACGCCATCTGCGGCCCTCCGAGTCCGGGGGGGAGCACCCGTATGCTAGTGCAGGGCTCTCTGGCCTCCCTGTCTCTGTCCTGCCTCTCCTGCCAGCCCCATCCAGGGCTGCTGCTGGTTCCAGACGTCCAGCCAACTCATTCCTCCATGCCTTTGCTTCGGCAGTACGCTCTGCCAGCAGGGCCCTCAGTTTCTTACCCTGTTTCACCTGGCTGACACTTACCCAACTTTTAGGACTCAGGACAAGGTACCTTTCTCTTCTCAAAGTTTTTTTCTGACCCTTCCCTCCACCACCCTGGAACTGAGCCCACCCTGGTGGTACTCCTTTTGGGCCTTCTGGGCCTAACATGGCCCAGCCACACTTCATGGTATCAAGTATCCTTCATGTCTGTTCCCCTGGGCCCCTTCCCAGAGTGGCTGAGTGCCCTTCACAGTTAGACAGTCCTGAGTCCTAGGATTTCTCCTGACACCTGTGGGCGCTCCCTAAGCACTGCTGTCATAACTGTATCAGTCCCTTCTCTACCCTTTTCCCCTCCGAGAACATCGATCCCAGTGAATCATCCTTAACCCCCATCTCACATGACCTCTGTCAATGGCTATGGCCTTTGCCTCAATGGCACCTCCCTCTTTGCTTGTCAGGATATTCTCCTCAAGCTGGCTCTCAGGGCACCCTGCAATGACCAGCATCGTCTGTGGTCCCCTGTGTCCCCCGCTCCTCTGCTCAAGGCAAGAGAGTGAGGTGGTCCCTTACTCCTGGGACCACCAGCTTCCGTCCTGACTCTGCCCCTCCCTACAAGCCCTGCCCCTCCCTGACTAGGCAGAGCCACAGAGAGTCTCCTCCCGCTAAGGTGGGCTCCCACTTGCTGTTTAGAGGCTGATGAGCACGGGAGGTTCAAAGAGCCAGGCCGCTCACCACCTCGCCCTCTGCCCCCGGGGCTGGCTTCCCCTGCAGTAGGTGCCAGATGGCTACAGAAGCTTCACGTGTCTCATTCTGACAAGATGCTGTGTAGAGGAAGATGAAAGATTGTTTCCACAGCTCTCCCATGACACAGGTGGCTTCCCCAGAAGCCTGCCCCACAGACCCCTTCATTTCTCTGTAGCCAGAATTGGGTTAGGGGCTCGTCCCTGCACCAGTTGTTGGCAGCCGGGTGGAGTGAGCACCCCAGCTCTGCTCAAAGGTCAGGCAGCAGGGCGCCCACAGAGCCAGCATCTAATTAGAAATTCCTGTGCTCAGGCTCAAGCTGGAGTCAGTCTTCGGGATCCAGCCACTCCCAAATCTGCACGGTTATTTGCTAAACTGGGGCCTCTGATGCTAGTTTGAGAGGAGTCCCCTTGCACTGACCTCCTGGAATGAAAGGTCGTGATGTGAGCTATGGGGACTGATTCAGCTACCTGGATGCTGTGCCTTACACCCTCTCCCTCAGCTCCAAATGACACAGGGCTCCCGAACGCGCCATGCTCTTCCACACCGCCCTGACTTTGCCTGAGTTGTGTCCCCTCCACAGTGCTGCCTGCACTTGACTGATGGACATATTTATGTCCATCTTTTAACACCCAGTGTGTCGCCATCCCGTGGGTGGGGCTCTGCTCTGCGCCCTGCAGATCTCCTCTGACCCCCACCCCTTTGGACACTTGCAGTTCCCACTTTGGGCCCTTTACAGACCTGCTTGTCTGCCATTAGTTTGCTCCTGGAGATCACGTCCTTCTGTGCAGCCTGAGCACAGGGCGGATGTTCCACACCTGCCTATGGGGTGAACACGACAGGTCCAGTTCTTGCTTTGGGGCCTGGGGAGGTGGGAGGGTGAGTGGTTTCTCTATCCTCCTCTTTTATGATGAGGATTCTGCATGCTCACTGCATCCTGTAGTGGGGAGACCATGCTCGGGGATTCAACCAGCCCATGAATCCTGCTCTGACTTATGAGCTCTGTCGCCTTGACAGATTATTTTAGTTTCTCTGAGCCTCAGCTGTAGAATGAGGATGGTAGTGACTTTCTTCTGTGACTTCACTGGGGACTGAATGGGGAGTGGTAATGAGGGCTCCAGCACACAGAGGGCAGTCAGCCACCCATAGTTGCTCATTCCCGCTGCCAGCCCTCTCCATAACTGAAGTGCAGTCCCCTGTCAGTCCTCTTGATCCAAGTAGTAATTTTGGTAATTGGTTATCAGAAAAATATTATGTCACTTTGCATTTCACAGGCCCCTCAGCTGACTGCGAGCATCTGCCTCTACTTTGAAAGGTGCACAGTATCTGAAAGAATTTGCCTCAAAGGCACTGTGCCTATGTGTGTTTGTGTGTATGCATGAGAGAGAGAGAAGGCGGAGTGGGAGAGAGGAAGGGAGACAGAGACAGAGAGATGGGGTCTCAGGGTGACAGCCACAAAGAGCATGAAGATGCCTCTTCTGCTGGTCTAAACGGGACAGGGCTGAGTGCTGTGGATTCTGCATGTTTGTGTGCTTTGCTCACAAACAGGCACAGCTCTTCCCTCAAGGGTGTCCGACCAGACACTTCCTTGCCTGCAGGGTCCTCGGCCCCGGTAAGTGCACCACCTTTGAGAACTCTGGTTGCAGAGAGAGCTGGCGGCCGGCTTGGCACAGTCCTGGAACTGAGCGACTGATCCTCGTGGCCATTGTGGGCCGTGGTGGCAAATCATCATGAGGAAGCCCAGCTGCCCCTCCTCCTCCTGGGGGGCCTCTTAGGAGGGTGCGATGGGCTGGTGGCAGAGCACGGGTCCAGGATCTGGAGATTCTAGAGCCCAGAGCCACCTGTTCAGTTGCTCATGGTCAGGGTGAGCTTGGGTAGCCTTTCAGCCCTCTGCTCTGACTCTGCAAAGTACACTGGGGCTAGCTGAGTGGCCAGTGTGGAGTGTTTATACAGGATAAAATGCAAAAAATCCGTGAAAACATTTTGAAAAGCAGAAAGCACTTGGAAAATACTAATAAAACAGTAGCCACAGCAATAACAGCAGCAGTAACGCTCTTACTAGTTACGACGGTAACTTGGGCCACTTTGTCCTGACTGGGACCCTCAGTCCATTGGTGTCTGAACTTCACTGCTTCTGAAACCCTTTGAATTTCACTTCTTGGCATCAGATGCTAATATTTACACATTTAGACATCCTTGCTTTTCCTTCAGTGCATTTCTTTTGGAGGCCATCTAAGTGGTTCTGGGTTCACAACTGTGAACAAGGTCCACGGAGAGGCTGGACCAGGGAGCTCTGCAACATTCTGAAGGTGATGATTCATTTCATCATTTTGTGGATGAAAAAAGTGAGGATCTGAAAACTAAATAGCTTGCTTGTGGCCACACAGCCAGGGGGCAGAGCCCAGGAGGGAGTGGCCACGCCTGGTCCAGCGCTATTCACTACTTAGGTGCTCCCTTTCCCAGTGCTTTTCCAGAACCTTCCAAAAGAGATCTTTCCTTTCTCTTGAAATCCAGGTGCTGAGCTAAAAGACAGCTGGGGGGAAAAGGAAATGAAATGAGAGAGACATTTTTAGAGTCAAGATCGTTTTCAAAAAAAGAGGTTTTTTTCTCCATTTGCAGGTGAAGTACAGCAAGTGAAAATGTAAGTGGAGAAATTATTAAGAATCAGTTAAGAATATCTTCCAGATCTTTCCTTTCTCCAGATGTCTGTGCACCAGCAGAAAATGATCTGTTAAAAAAACCCACAAAAACAGTAACATATAAAGGAAAAAATAAACTTAGCTTCAAGATGGAGCTATGAAGTGCACCTGCTCGGTAGCTGGCAGGAAACTGGAAATTTGTCCAGAAATGAACTTAGGGCCACTCGAGCTTATGAAACCAGGGACTTGGTCAGGCTGATCTTTCTCATGTATGAAAGTTCTTGAACTGCATTAGAAAGCTGGTAAACCACTAATTCGTAACGTGAATCTTTATTAACTGCCTATCTAAGTGTGAGATGAATTTTATCACCTGGCACAAGACTGGGCCCAAAGTGCCGGGGCTGGTCAATAAAGAATTCTTGGGAATTCAAGGAGGCTGGAGGTGGGGAGGGCTCACACCCGCAGCGGCTTGGCCATTCCCAGTCCGCTGGCTCCCTCCTGGCACCGTTTCCAACGTGCTCTTTACCCTTGCCCTGCCCCCCAGGCCCTGTTGCATGCTCTTTAAGAAAGGCTAATTCGAGATGGACTTGAAGCTCTTTCACACTAGAGTATACATGGCTGGATATAACTCATGTTTGTTCCCCCCCAAGACAGCTTGCGGTCACTATGAGGAACACGTGCTGTGAACTCAGGGAGCAGCCACTCAGTGCCCAGGGCACAGACTTGGAAGGACACATTTGGGTTCCAGACCAGCCTCGATGTGAGCTGCAAGGTTAGGGCCAGAGCCCCATTTTCTCCTCCTGTAGTGGAGTGTAGCAGGCAGTAAGATGGCCCCCAAAGATGAATGCGTCCTCACCCCTAAACCTGTGAGTATGTGACCTTACATGGCAGAAGGGACTTTGTACATGGGTTTAAATTAAGGGTTTTGAGATGGAGATTATCCTGGATTATTGAAGTGTGCCTGGTGTTCTCACTGTTCTCACTGGGGTTCTTGTAGGAGGGGGCGAGGAGGGGAGGGGGGATGTAGTGACAGAGGCAGAGGAAAAAGAGTGAGGAGGTGAAAGAGGGAAAGAGGAAGGAGGGTGGGGAAAGGAGGGTCTGAAGGTGCCGCATGGCTGACTCTGAACGTGGAGGAAGGCCCCAGGCCAAGGAATGCAGGCGGCTTCTAGGAGCCAGAGGGACAATGGGGATCCTCCCCCAGGACCCCCGGAAGGACACAGCCCCGCCAACACATGGTCTAAGGCCAGTGACACCCACTTTGGACTTCTGACTCCCAGAGCTGGGAGAGAGTAAATGTGTGTTGTTTTAGGCCACCAAGTTGGGGTGATTTGTTAGCGCCTCTGTAGGAGATTAATGCATGGGCTCTCCTAACGCTGGCAGGGTTCCGCTGGCTAGCTGTGAGTCGTGCAGAGCGTCATGAGCAGTGACCGGTCCTGGGCCCCCGCCGCCTCCCACCAGCCCTGATGCCAAGGAGGCAAGTGCGGTGGTGGAGACGCACACTCGCTAACAGGTGCTGCACATTTCAGGGGGCAGCACTGCAAACCGTGAGGTGACCGGTAGACATGATGTTAGTGACTCAGCTGCACCCCGAGGCTCTGTGCCCTCTGCCAACCCCACTCCCAGGATCTCAGTGCTGTGCTTGAGGGGCATTTGCCCAGGAGCCATGAAAGGCCTCTCTGCCCCCAAAGGCCAGAGGGCCAGGTGTTAGCCCCCCACAGGAGCAGCCCTGTTCTTGCCGGTCAGGGTTGGTGTGTAAATACCCCGGCCCCCTGGCCCCTCAGGTGGGCACTTCTGAGCGTACGACTCCTACCATCTCCCAGAGGTTCTGGGAGGCATGAAGCCCCCATCCCACATGTGCTGCGGTAGCTGCTAAGTACTGTTCCCCGTGTGGCTGCCTTCCCCGCCCCGCCTCACACCCTCACCCCAGTCCTGTGCTTCCTGCTCTTCCCAAAGAAACTAGCTGCCCTCAGGTCCCTGCTTCAGGGCCTGCCTCTGGGAGAAGCCAAATGAAGACACCCTGACCTCCTACCAGGCTCTTCCTAATGCAGCCTTACATGCTGCCCTGCACCAACGGCATCCTGATTCGGTTTCAGGCTGGTCTGATGAGAAGTGATACAGCCTAGGAGAAGGACCACAAAGGGCCATGCACCCTGCCTCTTGGCTCTGTCTCCATCTTGCTGGGACATCTTGGACTTCTTGCTTAGCTTTGTTAAAGAACAGAAATTCAGCTGAGTAGATTTGAAGATCTAATTGGCTTTATTCCACAATTCATGAGTCAGGCATCAAGCTATCTAGTAAAAAGACAGGTGCTCCAAGGTGTTGGACAAAACGGAAGGTTTTTATAGGCAGGAAGGTGTGACAAGGAGGTTGTTAGCAAAGGAAAGGAAGACTTGTTTCCAGCCTGGCCATCTTTTGGAGGGGAGGGACTGGGAGAGGGAACACAGGGTTTTTATCATGCAGATGACCTCACTAGAGCTGGTCAGGAATTTCAGGTGAAAGGTCACCTTTCTGGGTGAGACTGAAACTTCACTTAAGTCTTGGTTTGCTGTCCTGGGGATGAATCATTCCATTTTGGGGCCTGTTGTTTCTTTTCCAACAGCCTCCTCAGGCCGTAGTACTCGCACTAAGGCACCTTCCTCCAGAGGCTTGGCTACTGGGAGGTCGGAAGCAATGGAGAGGAAGTGGTGTCTGGTGAGTCTTAGGCAGGGCGAACACATCCTCTGCTCTTAGGTGGCAGTGCGGGGACTAGTCTCCTGGAAGGACAGGGGACAAGGTGTGTGGGGAGGAGCCTCCAGATGGGGGGCCGGAGTGCAGGAGTTCACGGGGGAGGAAGTGCGGCCATCCTCCCTACAGCCGCCTGCCTCTGTCCTGAGGGGTGGTGCTGCCCTGGGGTCCACGGGCTATCAGGGAGGGAGGAGGAGGAAGCCAGGCCTCAGGAGGGCCAGCAGAGCGATCAGAGAAATGTCCCAACAAGAGGTGCAGCAGGAGGGAGAAGCACCGAGTAAAAAAGTGAGCAAAACAAAGCGATCAGTCTGCAATTATAGATCATGCTGTGGCCTATGAACAAGGACAGGTGTTTCGTGGAGAAGTTAAAGTGGAGCTAGAGTAGGAGGGTAAGAAGGGTAAGAGGTGCCATCCATGCAGGTTCAAGGGACAGTGCAGGAGTAGAGGGAACAATCAGACAGCCCCATGAGGCATCTTTCCCGCCCTGTTGATAAAGCTGCCTCGGAGGCAGGGAAAGCAGGGGCTGCCTCCCAGGGCCTCTGTCTCCTCTGCATGACCACCTGTAACTCCAGGGGGGACAATCTGTCTCCCAGCCCCGGGCAAATTACCTTTGAAACTGAAATCAGTCAAAAGGAGAAGTAAAGCGGGGGGGAAACCGTTTATTGGCAGTGGTCCACTTCTGCTCGCCTGAGTATCTCACTGCCTGGCTGCAAAAAAGGGACCCCACCCAAACTCTCCAGTCCAGATATGCCCTGGCTCCCCCTTGTAATTACCTATTCATATGGTGATGCACTAAAGCCAGGTGAAAGATTCTGGAAATACTGCAATTTTACTCACACCATCAAAGTCCAGACTTTTCTGCAACACCACAGGAGGAAGGCATGGAGGTAGGGAGGAAGGAAGGGAGGTGGGGAGGAAGGAAGATGGAAACTCACCCTGTCTAGACACTGTACGCCCTGCCTAGCGATAGATCGTTCCTTCCACATGCATTCACTGCGATCCTGGACCTGGTGGGAACTTCCCAGTTTGTTCAATGAGGCTGGAATCACCTGGAAGCTCTGGAGGCAGAACCGTTAGAGTCCAAATCCATCTTTGGTACCATGATCTTCTCACCCTCTCTTGTGCTTCTTCTAGAAAGTGTAATGGGCAGAACGTAGACACCAAGGCTTGGCACCTCCTGTCTAATAATATCCCCAAGGCCAGTGGCTTCCCATCGCGGGCCAAAGGTGTCTATTACACCCTTTTATGCAGGTGGGGAAACTGGGCCCCAGACAGGCCAAATTCATACTGTCATTCAGGTGGTCAGCAGGATGGGGGTTTGAACATGTAACTGCCTGATCACATCCTGCCTGACTCCTCTGCAGGGCCCCAGGTTTCCTGCTCACAGCCTGCTCCCCTGTAACTATTTTCTCTCACCTCCCAGATCTGTTTCCTCTTTGGCCACAGGGGTTGGAAGGGGTGAAGGAATGAGTATGTGTAAGGAAATGTGTGCAAACGAGCCAAAGGCACCGAGCTCAATAAACGGATCCGGGAAGCCCTGCAGGGGGCGCTGCCACCCCCGTGCCTGCGTGACCAGCCCGGAGAGGGATTCTGTTGATGAGGGAGGACACTGCGTTTAGGAATTTCACCTCCTGCTTTTAAGAAAAAAAGGGAAGATCCCTCTGCCTGAACAACACCCTACTTACCAAAAACCTACAGCCCCCAGGCCTCCGCAGCCTCCAGCTCCTGCTGGTCTCCAGTGAGATTTCTTTAGCACAAGCCTCCCCACCTCCTCCCGTGACGTTAAGGAAAGCTGACTTTCCCATTGTCTCTCCGTCTGGTCTGTGATTGGCCATAGTTGTGTGTCTCAAATAGCAATTCCTCTGCTATTCTTGAGTAAACTAATTTTGCTGGTCAAATAACCGGCAATTTTGTTTTTAAGGCTGGCAAATGTCACAGAGATAATAGCACCTGTCCCTTCCGGAGAGCCCACCAGGAGCCGCCTGAAGTATTTCTTCTTGCTGCGTCCTCAGAGAACCTGGATGGGAAGCTGTTAACCCAGGTGTTAGCTTTATCTCCTCTGGAGGCAAGTAGTAGAAATGAAGTCAAACTGATTTAAACCCTAGAAAATGTGGGGTTTTAATATATAGATAAAGAAGCGTTTCATGCAGCCCAAGGGCAAGAATTAGCAGTCTTCAGGGAGGGTCTCAAACCACAGACTACAGAGCTGAGAGGACTTTCTCCCTGTGGCCTGTCTCAGCTTCCGTTTGAACAAATCAGTGTGTGCCCTATGACTCTCTCTGTCTCTAGGCAAGCTGCCCTGCACCCCACTAACAAAACGTGGCAGCAGCAGGACTCTCTTGAGTTTTCCTGCCGTGGATTCTGTAACTCAGCAGAACTTCTTCTCTGTTCCAATTCAAAAAAACCCAGGAGAAGGATCGGCTGCAGTTGGAGGGCAAAGGTACTGGAACAAAAATATGACTGCTGTAAACCCCTTGTGGGCTGGGGTGGCAGGAAGGGAGAGACATGTATCGGCTCCCAGAGAGTGGGCCCTGAAGAAATGGCCAAATGTGTCTGTTATGCCCCTTTATGCAGATGGGGAAACTGGGACCAGGACAGGTCAAGTTTATAATGTCACACGGGGGCCAGCAGGATGGAAATTGGAACATGTAACTGATTTCCCAGATTATTTGCTTTGTGTTGTTCCAGGGTTTTTCACAGCGTGGGACACATATCCAAGGTGGTATTTGAGATGATTTTTGGTGGTACACAATTGGACATTAAAAATTTTTTTAATGTACATCAGAAAAATAATCACCATCAACTGAAACCATAATATAGAATTTCTTTTATAAAATTGTAAACATAAGAAAGTGAGCCAATTAAAATATGTATTAACTAAATCATAGTGCAGGTGGTATAGTTTATAGATATGACAGAAGTTGTGGCCATTTGCAAAGGAGAGAAGTTTGATAAATATCAATAGGGCTTCTATTCTGTTGCTGAGTCATGTTTTACCAGAAGTCCAAGGATCTCCCCCTATTATTTTTTAGTTCACTGGGCTCATCTTCTTTCCCTAATAAAAGCACAGTGTAGGGACTCAGTTATCATTCCTACTTGTGTTTGCAAAGCAAAACAACATAAATCTATTTTTTGTGCATCTGTATCAAAGAACATGCCCCAACAAGACAAACGTCTATGCAGACCCCATTCTTCACAGAAGGGTTTGGCTTGTGTCATCAGCTGTGGTGCAAATAAATCCCCTTATTTTTGCAAATAAATTAAGCATGAGATTCCCACACTTCTCAGAAAGTCCCTAGTTGCTTTAGAGGTTTGCCCTGTCCCACGAGGCACTGCAAGCTGACGTTGGGGAAGCTGACAGGCGAGCCTTGGTCTGGAGTGGCCTCCATGCTTAGCTATCCCCACAAGGTCTCATCTTCCCATTTCTGGGCTCTATTCAGGACTCTAGTCCAGGCCTTTCTGCTCTCGTCCTGGGCATTTCTGGGGCTTTAGTGTCCTTACCTGTCTGAAGATATCAGCTGGGACTATCCCATTTCAACCCAACAAGTTTTTTTTATCTTTTTGTTTTTAAAGGGGATGACAGTTTTAGGTGTTTTCCTCCAAGAAGCCTCCTGGCTCCTTTTGCAAAATGAAGACATCCACCCCAGATCTCAGCAAACTCCAGGTGTTTAAAGGGGGGCTCTGGTTGAGCTCAGTGAAAATCCAGGGCAAACTGATTTGCTGAAGGACCACTTTAGTAAATTCTCGAATCTCCAGATTAGCTCTCCAGATCAGCCACACAGAGGTTTTAAGGATATGCCATCTGGTGCAGCTGGTGGCGTGCGTGGGGTGGGGGTTGGCGCTCAGGAGCTGGTTTCTTGGAAACTCTGTTCCCTTCCTGTCTCAGGCAGCGTTCAGGAAATGAAAACGAGTCCAAAGTTCAGAGTCAGAGGGCAGTTTAGTTTTCTTACGAGCGCATTTAATACGTTGGCCCTTTCTACATTCAACTTTAGTTTCCAAATAAATCTCTATGCATTTAATAGAATTCTTTACTCATGAAAGAAAACCCCCAGGTGATTGAGACTCAATCAACCCAAACTGTGGAACAAAAACTATAGGTGGTACAGTTTTCTCACCTAAACATGATCCTATCCATATACACAAAACTGGACAGAAATTGACCCAAATGTCAGCACTGAGTTTTGTTTCATTTAAAAGTATCACTTGAGTTTGGCCCATTCGTTTTGAAAAGGTAGCACAAGGGCATCTTAAGACTGTAATAGGATCGTTTATTTTCTGCATCTTAAAATACATACTTCCTAACACTTTAGAATGCTGGTCTCTGGGGAGGGCTGAAACCACCTGCCGAGAATATCTAAATGCAGGACGAGCTTCCCAGGGCGAACGTACCAGCATTTCCCCCTTTGTGGCCAGCAGCAGGTATTGCTAGTCAGAACACCTTTAAAATCTGCCTCGAGCTTTGATACCAAACGGCAAGCTCTGGGATGGCGTAAAGCTCTTTGCCATTTTATCTCGGGTTCTGCTGGATTATATTCTTTCATTGACCTGGTTCTATTTGCTGACATTCTCCTCCGTTATTCCATATTCCATTTTTTACTCTGCTACAGTGGTTGCCCTCTGGCTTCAGAATATGTACACCTATCACAGAGAATCATCCATCATTCCGCCAGCCTTTGCTCAGCCTTCTGAATTTACTTACAGAGAGTTCACAGCTCGATTCTCCCTTCTTCCTAACTAGCTCCTGAAAACACAGACCTTTCTTTTCCAGCCCAGTGTGGGAGCAGCCTGGCTTAGAAAGCTCGCCTCCATTGTTTTTAGGACATGTTCATTTCCAGTGTGTCTTAGCAACACCCAAAACCAGAAGTCTTGGGACGCTGTTAAGCCGTTTCCTTGGCCACAGCCTCCACCTCCGAGTCCATTATGCTTCAGGCTCTGGACCTTTGGTATTTCCATTTACCAAGAAGCTGAAACTGCAGAATTACCTGAACCTATACCCAAAGAGCCCCCTCAGGGGCAAACAGTCTTAGCAGACAGGAATTTATTTTCCTGGTCATGCAGAACTGCCCACCTGCCCTGAGCAATCTGTCCTTCTGGAAAGATCATGAAACCCTTCAGAACTACATTCAAGGTTATTTCTTTATAAAATCAGAATGATTTATACATATTCCAATTTGGCCTTTTTCATATCATATTTTAATTATATATGTGTCTACCTTGTCTCCATGCTTCCACACAAGGAAAAGGTCCTTTAGGACAGGGACAGTTTTATTCACCTCTGTGTCAGGAGGGTAAGTCACTGCCTGTTAACGAATAGGCAGCAAAATGCACGGGAATGATTCAAGCTGACACATAAAGCAGTTCCAGTATTGACACTCTCCTGGTTATGTCTGTGAATTACGCAGGCCTTTTCTAACAATTTGAGGTCACATGACTTTAAATAATTAAATGGAATAAAACATTTTTATAATGAAAAGAACAGCCATCACCTCACTCTCCCCACCTCTGTCCTGCTTTCCAAACAGCCCTCTGGATTGTTTTTCCTGGTGGTTATCTCCGTATCTCTAAGCAATGTGCTTATATTGCTCTTTTTGCTTTACCCATTTAGATAGTATCTACTGATGTATTGCTATAATTAATTAGGATTTAACTCATTTATATACTCACTCATCTCTCAACAAATTTATATCACAACACATATTTAACTTGTTAGAGGGTTTTTCAGTCTTATGACTATTTATAGTTTGTTTTGGAGCCAGGTGGTACACTTTGATTTTATTTCCTTTCTTGAAGTTTTTGTGTCTGGTTTCCTTTTCCCTAAAATTTCTGATTACCATTCTTTTTGTTCTCTTCTTTATAATTTTCCTCCATGTTCACCCTCAAGACTCCCAGTGAATCAAATATTCTCCTGACCCTTTTTATTAAAGTTGCCTCTTTTTCAGGTTGAACCGGTTTCCCTTCGGGGTGGCATGGCCCCCACCCTGGACATCCTTGTACTCTCTCCTGGGTGGGGGCACTGGGTCCTGCATTCCACGTTTTCCTCTTTCTTGTGTTACTCCCTTATTCTGGGAGCATCCATCCTCCTTTACTCCCTAAAAGGTAGGTAAACTTTCCAAGCCCTTCCATGTGCGCTTGTGAACTTATTTCCCATGCGGGTTAGGTAAAGGCTGGAAGTAGTTTGGCATTAGTATTTAGAACATGCCCCCGACTTTCTAGCGTTGCTGGCACGACACCCACTAACATTCTGATAATCGTCCCTTTATAGGGGAGTCTCATGGGTTGGGTGTGTTGAAGTCTCTGTCGTTTGCAAGGCAGATTCCAGTGTGTCCATAGCTAGATCAGGCTGGGAGGGAAGAGGCCTGTGCTGCTGGGCCACTTGTGGCCTCCTCCTCTGCCTCTGCAGCCACTCTATTCATGCACACATTGCATAGAACTGGGGTGGCCAGGGGGAGAGGCCAGTTGACACGGCCTGGCAAGGCATCCTCCCCCACAGCTGCCTGGTGTTTCTCCACAGGGCGCTGTCTGCGGGCCGGCAGCAGGCTTCACCCTTGATCCATCCGCATGCCTTGGCCCCGGACCTATTTTTTTTTTTTTAATATTTTTTATTGAAGGGTAGTTGACACACAGTATTACATTACATTAGTTTCAGGTGTACAACATAGTAATTCAACATTTATATACATGACAATTCTAGGTACCAGCTATCACCACACCAAGCTGTTACAATATTTTGACTATATTCATTACATCCCGGTTACTTATTATTTTACCATTGGAAGTGTGTACTTTTTTTTTTTTGATTGTTTTTTTTTTTTTTTTTTTTTGTGAGGGCATCTCTCATATTTATTGATCAAATGGTTGTTAACAACAATAAAATTCTGTATAAGGGGGTCAATGCTTAATGCACAATCATTAATCCACCCCAAGCCTAATTTTCGTCAGTCTCCAATCTTCTGAGGCATAACAAACAAGTTCTTACATGGAGAACAAATTCTTACATAGTGAATAAGTTACATAGTGAACAAAAAGTACAAGGGCAGTCATCACAGAAACTTTCGGTTTTGCTCATGCATTATGAACTATAAACAGTCAGTTCAAATATGAATACTCATTTGATTTTTATACTTGATTTATATGTGGATACCACATTTCTCTCTTTATTATTATTATTTTTAATAAAATGCTGGAGTGGTAGGTAGATACAAGATAAAGGTAGAAAACATAGTTTAGTGTTGTAAGAGAGCAAATGTAGATGATCAGGTGTGTGCCTGTAGACTATGTGTTAATCCAAGCTAGACCAGGGCAATAAAACATCCACATATGCAGAAGATTTCTCTCAGAACGGGGGGGTGAGGTTCTAAGCCTCACCTCTGTTGATCCCCAATTTCTCACCTGATGGCCCCCCTGCGACTGTGCCTGTCTTAGGTTGTTCCTCCCTTGAGGAATCTTACCCGTCTCTGGCTAACCAGTCATCTTCCGGGGCCATACAGGGAAATGTAAAGTTGGTAAGTGAGAGAGAAGCCTTATTGTTTGAAATGGTTTGCTTTTTATTTCTTTGCATATTTATGCCCTGTAGCTTCTATGCCCAGCATTTGTCTTGAGGTGTCTTTACCACTTGGAAGAATTATGATACTCAGTAAATTTGATATGAGGCACGAATTCTATTTAAGGGTTGTAATTAGGAAGGAAGAAGAAAAGCTATAGAAGTAGCAGGCGGCAGAAAACATGGGAAGATTGATTATTTCTTTGACATATCTTCTTGTAGAGTAACTTCAGCATGTATAGGTTTTAAGCTACTACTTAAATTGCGCACACACATTAACATAATAGGAGTATAGTTACATAACCAAAGCATATCTGTAATTACCAGCCATCTCCAGTGAAACCAAGAAAACCAGTTAGGCACCTTAGGCATTTGTGAAAACTTATCTATGAGATGGTGGATATTGTCCAACTGAACTTGAACAGTCTGAGAGAAATCAGACAAATTAAAACAACCCATTCCTGGGGAATGTTCACATCCCTTATGTTCTTTTAACAGTAAATAGTCTGTAGTTGTAAGATTTTGGAGTGCTACAATTTGCACTTCTCCTAATTCTTGATTGAGTTCCAACAGTATAGATCCAGTCAAATTTGTTGTTTTACTGTATGCACAGGCCAGCTTAGATATCTCCTTCCTCATTCCCATGGCAAGTCCAGGAGCTGGTGGGATGAGTGCATCTACAGCTGTAGCAGTGCGTGGATCTTTGTTGGGGTTTTTGATGATCATCTTCTGTCATGAGTCTTCCAGAGAGTGCTGATGTTGGAAGTTCTCTTTCATATCGTATCTTAGTTCATTTTCGGGGTAGCCAAATTAGGCTTTGATCCTCTGTATAAACACAAACAGACCCTTTACCTACACTTTTATATGCCCTTTATACCCTTGTGTAGAACTCATTGGAGGTCACCACACAGGAACTGCCCTTTTATTTGGTATCACTAATCTACACTTACATGATGAATATTATGTTTACTAGGCTCTCCCCTATACCAGGTCTCCCCTATAAACCCTTTACAGTCACTGTCCATCAGCATAGCAAAATGTTGTAGAATCACTACTTGCCTTCTCTGTGTTGTACAGCCCTCCCTTTTCTCTCACCCCCCCATGCATGCTAATCTTAATACCCCCCTACTTCTCCCCCCCCTTATCCCTCCCTACCCTCCCATCCTCCCCAGTCCCTTTCCCTTTGGTACCTGTTAGTCCATTCTTGAGTTCTGTGATTCTGCTGCTGTTTTGTTCCTTCAGTTTTTCCTTTGTTCTTATATTCCACAGATAAGTGAAATTATTTGGTATTTCTCTTTCTCCGCTTGGCTTGTTTCACTGAGCATAATACCCTCCAGCTCCATCCATGTTGCTACAAATGATTGGACTTGCCCTTTCCTGATGGCTGAGTAGTATTCCATTGTGTATATGTACCACATCTTCTTTATCCATTCATCTATCGATGGACATTTAGGTTGCTTCCAATTCTTGGCTATTGTAAATAGTGCTGCGATAAACATAGGGGTGCACTGATCTTTCTCATACTTGATTGCTGCATTCTTAGGGTAAATTCCTAGGAGTGCAATTCCTGGATCAAATGGTATGTCTGTTTTGAGCATTTTGATGTACCTCCATACTGCTTTCCACAATGGTTGAACTAACTTACATTCCCACCAGCAGTGTAGGAGGGTTCCCCTTTCTCCACAGCCTCGCCAACATTTGTTGTTGTTTGTCTTTTGGATGGCAGCCATCCTTACTGGTGTGAGGTGATACCTCATTGTAGTTTTAATTTGCATTTCTCTGATAATTAGCGATGTGGAGCATCTTTTCATGTGTCTGCTGGCCATCTGTATTTCTGTTTTGGAGAACTGTCTGTTCAGTTCCTCTGCCCATTTTTTAATTGGGTTATTTGTTTTTTGTTTGTTGAGGTGTGTGAGCTCTTTATATATTCTGGACGTCAAGCCTTTATCGGATGTGTCATTTTCAAATATATTCTCCCATACTGTAGGGATCCTTTTTGTTCTATTGATGGTGTCTTTTGCTGTACAGAAGCTTTTCAGCTTAATATAGTCCCACTTACTCATTTTTGCTGTTGTTTTCCTAGCCCGGGGTGATATGTTCAAGAAGAGGTCACTCATGTTTATGTCTAAGAGGTTTTTGCCTATGTTTTCTTCCAAGAGTTTAATGGTTTCATGACTTACATTCAGGTCTTTGATCCATTTTGAGTTTACTTTTGTATATGGGGTTAGACAGTGGTCCAGTTTCATTCTCCTACATGTAGCTGTCCAGTTTTGCCAGCACCATCTGTTGAAGAGACTGTCATTTCGCCATTGTATGTCCATGGCTCCTTTATCAAATATTAATTGACCATATATGTCTGGGTTAATGTCTGGATTCTCTAGTCTGTTCCATTGGTCTGTGGCTCTGCTCTTGTGCCAGTACCAAATTGTCTTGATTACTATGGCTTTGTAGTAGAGCTTGAAGTTGGGGAGTGAGATCCTCCCTACTTTATTCTTCTTTCTCAGGATTGCTTTGGCTATTCGGGGTCTTTGGTGTTTCCATATGAATTTTTGAATTATTTGTTCCAGTTCATTGAAGAATGTTGCTGGTAGTTTCATAGGGATTGCATCAAATCTGTATATTGCTTTGGGCAGGATGGCCATTTTGACGATATTAATTCTTCCTAGCCATGAGCATGGGATGAGTTTCCATCTGTTAGTGTCCCCTTTAATTTCTCTTAAGAGTGACTTGTAGTTTTGAGAGTATAAGTCTTTCACTTCTTTGGTTAGGTTTATTCCTAGGTATTTTATTTTTTTTGATGCAATTGTGAATGGAGTTGTTTTCCTGATTTCTCTTTCTGTTGGTTCATTGTTAGTATATAGGAAAGCCACAGATTTCTGTGTGTTGATTTTGTATCCTGCAACTTTGCTGTATTCCGATATCAGTTCTAGTAGTTTTGGGGTGGAGTCTTTAGGGTTTTTTATGTACAGTATCATGTCATCTGCAAATAGTGACAGTTTAACTTCTTCTTTACCAATCTGGATTCCTTTTATTTCTTTGTTTTGTCTGATTGCCGTGGCTAGGACCTCCAGTACTATGTTAAATAACAGTGGAGGAGTGAGCATCCCTGTCTAGTTCCTGATCTCAGAGGAAATGCTTTCAGCTTCTCGCTGTTCAATATAATGTTGGCTGTGGGTTTATCATAGATGGCCTTTATTATGTTGGGGTACTTGCCCTCTATTCCCATTTTGCTGAGAGTTTTTAACATGAATGGATGTTGAACTTTGTCAAATGCTTTTTCAGCATCTATGGAGATGATCATGTGGTTTTTGTCTTTCTTTTTGTTGATGTGGTGGATGATATTGATGGACTTTCGAATGTTGTGCCATCCTTGCATCCCTGGGATGAATCCCACTTGGTCATGGTGTATGATCCTTTTGATGTATTTTTGAATTCGGTTTGCTAATATTTTGTTGAGTATTTTTGCATCTACGTTCATCAGGGATATTGGTCTGTAGTTTTCTTTTTTGGTGGGGTCTTTGCCTGGTTTTGGTATTAGGGTGATGTTAGCTTCATAGAATGAGTTTGGGAGTATCCCCTCCTCCACTATTTTTTGGAAAACTTTAAGGAGAATGGGTATTATGTCTTCCCTGTATGTCTGATAAAATTCCGAGGTAAATCCATCTGGCCCGGGGGTTTTGTTCTTTGGTAGTTTTTAAATTACTGCTTCAATTTCGTTGCTGGTAATTGGTCTGCTTAGATTTTCTGTTTCTTCCTGGGTCAATCTTGGAAGGTTGTATTTTTCTAGGAAGTTGTCCATTTCTCCTAGATTTCCCAGCTTGTTAGCATATAGGTTTTCATAGTATTCTCTAATAATTCTTTGTATTTCTGTGGGGTCTGTCGTGATTTTTCCTTTCTCGTTTCTGATACTGTTGATTTGTGTTGACTCTCTTTTCTTCTTAATAAGTCTGGCTAGAGGCTTATCTATTTTGTTAATTTTCTCGAAGAACCAGCTCTTGGTTTCATTGATTTTTGCTATTGTTTTATTCTTCTCAATTTTATTTATTTCTTCTCTGATCTTTACTATGTCCCTCCTTCTGCTGACCTTAGGCCTCATCTGTTCTTCTTTTTCCAATTTCGATAATTGTGACATTAGACCATTCATTTGGGATTGCTCTTCCTTTTTTAAATATGCTTGGATTGCTATATACTTTCCTCTTAAGACTGCTTTTGCTGTGTCCCACAGAAGTTGGGGCTTAGTGTTGTTGTTGTCATTTGTTTCCATATATTGCTGGATCTCCATTTTGATTTGGTCATTGATCCATTGATTATTTAGGAGCGTGTTGTTAAGCCTCCATGTGTTCGTGAGCCTCTTTGCTTTCTTTGTACAGTTTATTTCTAGTTTTATGCCTTTGTGGTCTGAAAAGTTGGTTGGTAGGATTTCAATCTTTTGGAATTTTCTGAGGCTCTTTTTGTGGCCTAGTATGTGGTCTATTCTGGAGAATGTTCCATGTGCACTTGAGAAGAATGTATATCCCGCTGCTTTTGGATGTAGAGTTCTATAGATGTCTATTAAGTCCATCTGCTCTACTGTGTTGTTCAGTGCTTCCGTGTCCTTACTTATTTTCTGCCCAGTGGATCTATCCTTTGGGGTGAGTGGTGTGTTGAAGTCTCCTAGAATGAATGCATTGCAGTCTATATCCCCCTTTAGTTCTGTTAGTATTTGTTTCACATATGCTGGAGCTCCTGTGTTGGGTGCATATATATTTAGAATGGTTATATCCTCTTGTTGGACTGAGCCCTTTATCATTATGTAGTGTCCTTCTTTATCTCTTGTTACTTTCTTTGTTTTGAAGTCTATTTTGTCTGATATTAGTACTGCAACCCCTGCTTTCTTCTCACTGTTGTTTGCTTGAAATATGTTTTTCCATCCCTTGACTTTTAGTCTGTACATGTCTTTGGGTTTGAGGTGAGTTTCTTGTAAGCAGCATATAGATGGGTCTTGCTTTTTTATCCATTCTGTTACTCTGTGTCTTTTGATTGGTGCATTCAACCCATTAACATTTAGGGTGACTATTGAAAGATATGTACTTATTGCCATTGCAGGCTTTAAATTCGTGGTTACCAAAGGTTCAAGGTTAGCCTCTTTAGTATCTTACTGCCTAAATTAGCTCGCTTATTGAGCTGTTATATACACTGTCTGGAGATTCTTTTCTTCTCTCCCTTCTTATTCCTCCTCTTCGATTCTTCATATGTTGGGTGTTTTGTGCTGTGCTCTTTCTAGGAGTGCTCCCATCTAGAGCCGTCCCTGTAAGATGTTCTGTAGAGGTGGTTTGTGGAAAGCAAATTCCCTCAGCTTTTGTTTGTCAGGGAATTGTTTAATCCCACCGTCATATTTGAATGATAGTCTTACTGGATACAGTATCCTTGGTTCAAGGCCCTTCTGTTTCATTGTATTAAATATATCATGCCATTCTCTTCTGGCCTGTAGGGTTTCTGTCGAGAAGTCTGATGTTAGCCTGATGGGTTTTCCTTTATAGGTGACCTTTTTCTCTCTAGCTGCCTTTAAAACTCTTTCCTTGTCCTTGATCTTTGCCATTTTAATTATTATGTGTCTTGGTGTTGTCCTCCTTGGATCCTTTCTTTTGGGTGTTCTGTGTATTTCCGTGGTCTGTTCAATTATTTTCTCCCCCAGTTTGGGGAAGTTTTCAGCAATTATTTCTTCTCAGATACTTTCCATCTCTTTTCATCTCTCTTCTTCTTCTGGAACCCCTATAATACGGATATTGTTCCTTTTGGATTGGTCACACAGTTCTCTTAATATTGTTTCATTCCTGGAGATCCTTTTGTCTCTCTCTATGTCAGCTTCTATGCGTTCCTATTCTCTGGTTTCAATTCCATCAATGGCCTCTTGCATCCTATCCATTCTGCTGATAAACCCTTCCAGAGTTTGTTTCATTTCTGCGATCTCCTTTCTGGCATCTGTGATCTCCCTCCGGACTTCATCCCATTGCTCTTGCGTATTTCTCTGCATTTCTGTCAGCATGTTTATGATTCTTATTTTGAATTCTTTGTCAGGAAGACTGGTTAGGTCTGTCTCCTTCTCTGGTGTTGTCTCTGTGATCTTTGTCAGCCTGTAGCTTTGCCTTTTCATGGTGATAGGAATAGTCTGCAGAACTGGGACGAGTGATGGCTGGAAGGACTTCCTTTCTTGTTGGTTTGTGGCCCTCCTCTCCTGGGAGAACAGCGGCCTCTAGTGGCTTGTGCTGGGCAGCTGCGCGCAGACAGGGTTTCTGCTTCCTGCCCGGCTGCTATGGAGTTAATCTCCGCTGTTGCTGTGGGCGTGGCCTGGCTCGGGCAGCTACTCCAAAATGGTGGAGTCGCGTTGGAGCAGGAGCTGCTGGGAGGCTATTTATCTCCGTAAGGGGCCTCCCTGCTCCCTGCAGCCCAGGGGTTAGGGTGCCCAGAGATCCCGGATTCCCTACCTCTGGATTAAGTGACCCGCCCTGCCCCTTTAAGACTTCCAATAAGCACCCGCCAAAACAAAACGACCACAAAAAAGAAAAAGAAAAAATTTTAAATTAAAAGAAAATTTTTAAATTAAGAAAAAAAAAAAAAGGTGGCTGCTCGTTTTTCTTTATTCTCTGGCGCCAGCCTCAGGCATCTTCTCACCGGTCTTGCTGCCCTGTTTCCCTAGTATTGGGGTCCCTGTCCCTTTAAGACTTCCACAAAGCACTTACCAAAACAAAACAGCAAAAAAAAAAGAAAAAATATGGTCACTCACTTTTCTGGTGTCCTCCAGTGCCAGGCGACCGGTGCCCGCTCACTGTTCTTGCTGCCCTGTTTCCCTAGCATCCAGGGCCCCCCGTACATGCACTGTGTCTGCACTCTGGCCCGGATGGCGGGGGCTGGGTGCTCGGCTGTCCTGGGCTCCGTCTCCCTCCCGCTCTGCCTGCTCTTCTCCCGCCGGGAGCTGGGGGGAGGGGCGCTCGGCTCCCGCGGGGCCGTGGCTTGTATCTTACCCCCTTCGCGAGACGCTGGGTTCTCTCAGGTGTGGATGTGGTCTGGATATTGTTCTGTGTCCTGTGGTCTTTATTCTAGGAAGGGTTGTCTTTGTTATATTTTCATAGATATATGTGGTTTTGGGAGGAGATTTCTGCTGCTCTACTCACGCCACCATCTTCCGCCCCCCCCCCCAGACCTCTTTATCTGCAGTCTTCTAATTTTGCTCCTTTTAGGCCCTTGGCAAGCCAGACAAACCATTTGCCCCCACCTATACATGTACGTATGCCCTTCCTCTGGTCACTTTCCTCACCATGCTAAGTGGATGAATAGGCTCTACAACTTCTTTGGTGTCTGCTGCCTCTCCTAGCTTAGTAGGTAGAACACATCTGATTCACTGGCGTCCAGATGAAATCTGGTCCTGGTCATAGGTCTGGTAGCCAGGAGGAAGGGTGGAGACAGGTCTGAGGGGGGCAAGCATTGTTTTGGTGAAGACACCAGCTTCAACTGAGATTTCAGTTATTGGTCATTCCAGTGGGGCCTCTGTCTTCTATAAAGGATGGTGGGCCTCGTGGATTAAAAGAAATCTATAAGTCCAAGATTTTAAAATGTGTCTCCTAGCAATACACCACCTAAAACTGGTTATGGAGTCCTCAGTGCTAACAGCTGGAAAACGGTCCAACTCCAGCCTTAGCTTTGTGGAGCCACTAGCAACAATTCTGAGTCTGGGTTCCTTAGGAGCAGAGCCTGATGTAAGGATTCTTGGACAAGTGATTTATCCCTGGAGAACTCTCAGGAGAAATCCATCAGAAGGTTAGGAAAGCGGGGGAAGAAGTGGAGCATAGGGGTGGCTTTAGCTGAAGTCTAGCACAGCCTCATCCCGCCACTCCTAAGTCTCATAGGAGCCCTGGAGTTTTCCTACCTTGAGGAAGGGGGACAGGCATTCACCCTCCATATTAGGCAGTCATTGGCTATGGCTCTCCTCCGAGGGAAGGTACCACCTTCTAGACATTTCCAGAAGAAGCTGTTCCCGTTGGCTGAGTGAAATAATCTGGAAAATGGTGCAGTTGTGAGCATTACACTTACAACAGTGAGGGGATAGATGCCCTCCCATGGCAAAACGCATGCCTGTACCCATCCCCACAGGCCAATCCCTTCCAACCCTTTTAGTCATTTATTCCAATAGGTAACAATAATTTAAAATTTATGTTTATTAGGTCAAATTTTAGGCATTTTCTACAGATTTCTTCTATGGTAAGTGAGGAATTGTGCTATTTTCAACTTCTTCTACCCAATTCTCCCAAAGCAGTCATTCCACATTTAAATTAAAATTTACATTTAGTGGCTTATTACTATTAGTTATATAGACACTGTCCAGTGTTGAGCCTGGTAGTGTGCAATGAGAACATTTCCCACCCCTCCCTGTTTTTTTTTCTTTAAGCAAAGTTTTTAGTTTTTCCTGGAGTTAATCATTGCCTGTTTTTTCATTTACTCAGTCTCACACATGTAATGGTTGGAACAGTGCCCAGAAAAGAGTAGTATTTTTGTGTTTATTCTTATCATTTGGCCAAGTTTTCTCATACCCTGTAACAGCTCTATTAGGCCATGTAGAGCTGGGTCAACTTTCCACATTGTCAAATCTGATAACTACTCCATCCATTCTGTTTTTCTACTAGAGCCTCCTGCACCTCCATCCTCTTGTTCCTATCTGGGACTAATCATTCTCTAAATGTGTTGCTTAGCTGTATTCCCAGGCCTGCACCAGCCATCATTCTAGAAGCTTCTTGACCACTCCCTAGCAGTGGCTTTTCCCTTCTTCGGTTTGCTGCCCTGTTTTGTTGGAACACCTCCTCTAGCAGCTTCCCCAGGAAGGGTGAGTAGTGAGCATTGCATTTTTGAGACTCGACACGTTAAAATATTTCTTCACTTTATGCTGATAGATATCTAAGGTGAATTTTCCCTTAGAATGTTGAAGTAGTTGCTGTTATCTTAGCTCCCTATTTTCCAATGGAGAAGTCCAATGCCATTCATGTCCCCATACTTTTTATGCATTTTTTCCCCCTGCAGGAACATTTGGGACTTTATTTTGTTCTGAAATTTCACAGTGATATATTTTAGTTTGGGACTTTGGACTTTTGTAATTTCCTGTTCTTACTTTTTACTGTGAGAGAACTTGTGTACTTCTATTCTAGGAAATGTTCTTGCATTTTTCTGATGATAATGTCCTCCCTTTTATTTCCTCTGGTCTTTCTGGAAATTCTTATTAGTGGGATGTTCAACCTCCAGGATTAATCTTCTAATTTTCTCATCTTTCCTTTTCTATTGTCCATTGCTTACCTTTGTATTCTACTTTCTGGGAAATTTTTTTGACTTTATTGTCAAGCTCTTATTTTGAATTAAAAAAAAAATTTGAGTCACTGTATTTTTAATTTCCAGGAACTCTCACTTATCGTCTGAATGTGCTTTTTCACGATTGCATTTTTCTGTTTTATGGGTTATAACATCTCCCTTTATTTCTCTGAGGATATTAATTGCACTTTCTTTGAGGCTTTTCATGCTTGCTGCGTTAATCCTGCTGCCTGTTCTTCACTCCTTCTTCAGGTCCTTTTTCTCAAGTAGGATGATTTCCCCAGCTTTTACTAATTCTTGGTTGTCTGTTTTCATTAATCATTAAGGTCTTTAAAACTGGATGTAAGCCCTGAGTGTACTGGTGGGCTCGACAGCAGGATGCTAGGGGACGTTTTCATTAAAGACTTGTAGATTTTTTTTCCTGGTATAGGTTTATTTTTCCTGGAGAAAGATCCTCAAGTCAAGGGGTTGTGGGTTCCCCTCTGCCCCTACCACACTTACATAGGTAGGCTTTTGCTTTGAATTTGTTTTAGTAAAGCATAGACTCAGTACCCAACTCAGTACTCCAGGAGAATAAACCTGTGTCCCAAAGGGTAGCACAGAGGTTGGGATGCAGACCCAGGGGTCTAAATTGTTATCATTCAAAATTTCCAACCTTCCTTCTATATTCAGCTGCCCACGCCACCCTGCTCCCTGCTGCCTCTTTTGATGCTCAGTACTCTCATTTTCTAAGTCTTTCTCTGTTCCTGGAAGGGCAAATTGATTCCTCTTCTTGCAGGTGCTTAGGGTTGAAATGTTCTCTCTGTGAAGTCATTTGCTTTGCCCCTTCTGTGGTCCATCTTCCCATACAGTGTGTTTAAATGTCTTTTAGTTTCATTGAAGATAAAATGCATTTTTTTTTCTCATTCTTCTGGTTATTGGGGAAAAGTTTTGGAAGGAGAAGGTAGCAGAAACATATTTACTCTACCATTTTGAAATGAGAAGTCTTCTACAGAAGCTTTTAGAGACTTTATTGTGATGTTTTAAGATCTGATAACCTGTAAGCAAAATATTAGACCACCTCACTATGTCTCTTTTCTGTCGTGTTTTTTCAGCTCTTTCTATTTTCAGTTATTATGCTTGGAGATTCCCAAATTCCTACTTAGGGATCCCTTGAGGGGAGACTTCAATTAGAAGGAATACCCCAGATGTGCTACTTGAAGTGGACGTATAAGGTTAGAAGGCAGGTTACACACCTGGCTGGCAGTGATCTGCTCAAACAGGTGTGGTAGGGAGGAAGGGGAAGTTTTTCAGCTGATTTCCTTACTCCAGACCCCTATCTTAGTGAATCTTGGTTCCAGCATCCTATCAGTCTCATCTAATGCTCCAAAGTCCTGGACTTCTGCAAAATTTTGGTTATGAGATGTACATTTTTGAGGCACATCTCACTTTGCTAACAAACATTGCTGAGGCTTCATTTACCCTGTGACGTCAGTTACCATTCTCTGTGCTGTTTCCCAGAATTTTGCTAAACTCTCTCAACTGCTAATGGATTTTATGCAGATACTATCTTTATTGTGTCTTTAAATAATTTTTACCCCTTTACAACCATAGGGAGGAGCACAAGGTCTGAAGACATGCCTGGAAAGTGCCGTTGCTTTTTAACTGTGTATCTTTGGGCAAGCTATTTAGCATCTCTCGCTGTCTCATTTTTAAAATCTGTACAATGGGAATAATAATAAGACTTTCCCTGTATGATTTTGTAACCATTAAATGAGGTAATCCAGGTAAAGAAATTAAAACTTGACGTGTAGTAAGCTGGCTCATTGTAACCTTTCAAAAATGTCATTCACCATTATTTTAGTGGAATTTTAGAATGGAATGAAGATAAAACCTTGTTTCAGTCCTCTGTTATTAACTGTAAGTCTGAATTACTTCCTGAGATTTGCAAATTGCATGCGAGGAATAAATGAGTTACTATGGAAAATGTCACACATGGGAGGCACACAGTTGTGAGTAGCTGATACTCAGTAGGTATTTGTTGAACGACTGCTGCAGAAAGACTGTTATACAGGAAAGAAATCCCAAGCCTGGTTGTCAGGGGACCTGCTACTCTTTCTCTTTTTGTGACTCAAATGAGTCACAGGACCTTTCTAAGGCTCAGTTTCTTTACCTGAGAATAGAAATCATAAGAGCAGATACTTAAAGTCCCAGTGATGATTCCTATGATAAGTCTTATGCAATCTGTAAAGTGGTTTATAAATAATAAGGTGTATGGGGGTATGCACGTCCGCCCACGAGCTTGTGAGTTAGGCTGGCAAAATGAGAAGGGGGGACACTCGCATGATGTTGTCCCAGAAATGCCAAGAAATCACCCCAGTTCTTAAGAATGTCGCCTTTTCCAGATGTGGTAACTCAGCTCTCTGTGTCCATGAGCAGCTGATCAGAGTCTTTCCCGTTGGCTGTTGTTTTCAGTGAGTCCTGAACCAGGAGAGGGCTGACCATCCCTTGCGAGAGTGGAGGGCAACTGATTTCCTGCCAGGTTGTTCCTTTCACTGAGAAACCTGACATCATTTTGATAGAAAGGAAAAGGGAATAGGCCACCTACCTCTGAACCTTTGCACAGAGACCTAGGATTACAAATCAATGCCTCTGAATCATGAGAATTCTGATTTTGGGGGTGATCTTAAAAGTGGGTTTTACTTTTTGTAATTTTTCTCAATCAGCACTAAGCAATGTTCAGAAATGACCTGTGAGGGAATAAGAGAAATAGCTGGAAATCTCTCTCCAGCCAGCTTGCACCAAGCTCCTTGGACTGGCTGCTTCCATCACTCCAGAGACATGCTGCCCAGTGCCCGCATCACCCTCCCTGCCTCAGACAGACCCATGTGCGGACCTTCTCCATGGAGCCTGTTTATAGGGAAGCTCATTATTTTCCTCGTGCAAAAGCCCCCTTTTGACTTTGCAGCTGTGCTCAGCCTCCTGGGGGAGAACGGATCTGAAATTCAGTGCTCCTGAGTGTATATTGCGTGGACTAAAAATACTCATAAATTGGTCTTCACTTTCCTAACCAGGCTGGGCTCTAGTCGAAAGGCAAAGCCTTCTGAGAATTCTGAGGGACTATTACTTCCCACGGATGGCATCATCTTTAAATAGCAGTGCCTTCCAGGTACTGAGCTGCTGGCTGGCAAAGCCCTGTGCTCACATTATTCCTGGGAAGATTGAATGCTGTTGGAGGATTCTGGGAGCAAGAAGGCTGGCCTGGGATGCTGGGCATGGAGAAAGTCACAGGGACGGACCCTCCCTGGAGCCCCTTCTCCATACCATTCCCTGAGCAGAACCCTGAGGAGACAAATACTCACTGGACGAGCTTGAGTTTTCAGGATCTCAGTAGAGAGCAGTGCTGCCCAGCAAAAGTACAATGCAGATCACTTACATAATTTAACATTTTCTAGCAACCATATTTAAAAAGCACAAAGAAAAAGGCAAAATTCATTTTAATATTATATATAGTATCTAATCCACTATATCCAAAGTATCATTTCAACATGTAGTTAATATGAGAAAGATAAGTTTAACATTTATTTTTTGTATTGTCTTTGGAAGGTATGCCTTTTATGCATTTAGCACATCTCTGTTTGGACTCAACGTTTCATTGGAGTGACTTGATCTCTACTTACATTTCATAAAATTTGCAATAGAACAGGTGGATTCATAACCCAGGTTGTCCTCTGTAAAAGTTTTCCAATACTTGAATTGAATATCAACTTCAATTTGCACACTTCTATTTAAATTAATGAATATAAAAAATGTAGCTCTTCAGTTCACCAGCCATGTTTTAAGTGCTCACTAGACACGTGTGGCCAGTGGCTACCACCTCGGCTGGCGCAGGTGGAGTGTGGAGGCCGTGGGGTGAATGCCCTGGTACGGGGCAAATCTCAGGCCTGCCCCTGGCTGGGTGCTTCACCAACAGTAGTTCATGTGTTTTCTCCCTCACTAGGTTCCAGACATACTATTTTAAAAATACTATTCATTTAAAAAAGATTTGTATTTCAGACTAACAAGCCCCTTCCCACTCAGCCCTTCACCTACACCGCGATCCCCTCAGTATCATGTCTGCTTGCCCTCTCTGCCTCCCGCCCCTCCGCCTCCCTGTCACCTGTGACTCCCCAGCACCCATGTCCTTCCGGCCCCATCAGGGTCTCTCTGTGACTCTCCCTTATCACGGGGCCTTCCTCCTCTCCTTGGCTCCTTTTGCACCTAACAAGCTTGGTGAGCACCTGCCATGGGCCAGGAATGCTTGGGACACCAGGAGGGGACAAAAGGGACAAAAATCTCTGACCCCACAAGCTTATGTTCTGGTGGGGAAGACGGAGAACAAACAATAAACATAATGAATACATACATAGGTGGTGTATTACTGGAGAAACTGTTAAACAGTCTATATTAAAGCAGAGCAGAGCAGTGGGGAGAGGGTGTGGGTGGAGGAGGGCGGAGGTCACGGCAGGGAGAGGTGAGAGCCCCCGAGGGAGTGAGGGCATCAGCCACGCCGCCTGGAGGAGCAGCTCCTGGCAGAGGGAACAGCTAATGCCAGAGCGCGGAGGCTGAGGACACCCTGCCCTCCCAGGGTGGCAGGAGGCCGGGGGGATCCCACGCCGGAGAGCCTCCGCGAGCTGGGGTTGGAGGGTCAGTGCGTGCAGCCGCTCAGCCTTGGTTGAGATGTGGCTTTTCCTAAGTGTGATGGAGCCACTGGAGGGTTTTAGGCGGATGAATCACGCTCATTGCAGAGTTAATTCATTGTTTCCCCCACTAGTGTATGAACTCCGCAAGTGGGTTTGTAAGGATCTGGGTTGTCCACCATTTTTGTGCCCTGGCTCAGGACTAGGTGTGAGAAGACTCAATAAATATTTGTTGAGGTTGTTCAGGTTTTCTTTTTTAAACGATGAAGCCCGTCCCAGTGTGAGGAATCGTGCACCCCCACCGCCCCCCAGGTCCAAGACTGCCTACAGAGGCCTGGATGGTGAGGAGTGAAGGTTCATTGCAGCAGCCCCTGATCTGCCCCTGGGGCCTGGAGGCAGGCCCTCCGGGTGAGTAGGAAGGACTGGGTCAAGTGGGACACTCCAGAGACGCCGCAGCGGGGTGGGCCTGACACTCGGGGAGCAGACTTGCTTTCGCCCCTGAGCCAGTGGGCCAGGGCAGTCCAGTAGGCTTTGCTGTGGCAGAAACCGGGTTTAAGTTCCAGCCCTGCAACTTACAAGTTGTGGGGCGTCATCTCTCTGAGCCCCCATTTCTTACCTTGTAGAAAGGGGCAGATCCTCATTCCATAGGCTGCTGACGTGAAGTCTGACCTAAATGCACGGCAGTTTTGGAGTTATTTGGTATGTTGGGTGCCACCTGTGCACCCCTTCAAATTTTGGCCTTTCCTCTCGTCCCAGCCAATACTCTGCATGAGCTCCCACCAGCTTCATTTTGAGCAGTTGCTACCTGATGGAGCTTTTCCTGAGAGGTGGCCTCCTGCCTCTTGCTTCCTGTCCTGGGACCTCCCTGGGGTGCTCCTGGGACCTGCTCAGGTTCACAGGCCAGCACCCAAGCAGTGCTGGGGAGGTGACACTCCACAGGCCATCCGTGGTGGAGGGGATGGAAGCTGGTGGAGAGCGAGTGCAGCTCCTTTCTTGCCGTGGGTTTGGCAGTGAGCCTTTGAGCAGCCTTCTCACCTCATGTGTTCCTTTCCTTTTATTGTTTTAAGCCTCCCAGTTTGTAGTACAGAACCGTGAGGGTGTACATGTTGTTGTTTTAAGCCTGGAGATACATTTTTGTTGTTTTGTTGTACTACAAACTGGGAGGCTTCAAATAACACAGATGCATCCCCTCGCGGTTCTGGAGCCCACAGGCCTGAAGTCAGGATGTCCGCAGGGCCCAGCTCCCACCGGAGGCTCCAGGAGTGGATCCTTCTTTTTCCTTTCCCTGCCTCTGGTGGCTGCCGGTGTTCCTTGCCCTGCGGGAGCATCATTTCAGTCTCAGCCTCCCTCTTCGCGTGGCATGGTGCTCACCCCATGTGTCTCAAATCTCCCTTTCTTTTCTTTTGCAAGACACCAGTCACCAGACTGAGGGTTCACCTGAACCCAAGATGATCTCATGTTAAGACCCTTCATGTGATTATATCTGCAAAGACCCTATTTCCAAGTAAGGTCACAGGCACAGGCTCTGGGGGTTTAGGACCTGGACACATCTTTTTGGAGGGCACAGTTCAACAAGCGACACCCTTTTCATCCCTCATTCATGTGAGCAGAGCCTTGACAGCTGAGTGGGCACTGGCCAAGGAAAAAAGGCGGGAAGATTTTCTAGGCAGAGAAGGATGAATGGGCTGACATTGGCGACTGGCAGAGAACAGGGCATGTGGGTATTGCCTGTAAGTTCCTAGCATTAGAGTGTAAGAGGAAAGGCAGAAATATCAGATGAGCCCCACAGAGCAGTGTGGGAAGGACTGGGAGGGTCCCAGGTGTTGAGTTTTGGGGTTTGGTCTTCGGACTCCTGGGTAATCCCTATGGAGGCTAGAGTGAGTTGTCAGCTCCCACATCTGGAAAAGTATCTGCTGGCCTTTATCCTGGAACAGACCCCCTGCCACAGGGACACAGGAACCATCGTGCAGCCAGAACCCATTGCCATGCTGGATATTCCAGGTTCAGGGTGCTCTCTGCCCCTCCTTTGCATACCAGCATCGATATCAGTTGCAGGAAATTCAAACCAACCAGTACATAAGAAAATTCAAGAGCAGGAAGCAAGACTCCACTTTTCATAAATGGAAACTGAGTCTTAGATAAAAGAAGGGACTCAGCCAAGTCGCACTGGGGACCCAGGTGTCCGAATGCTTAGTGATTTTTCTGCCTCACTCTTGTATCTCTGGGGTCACCAGGCTTCTCTTTGAATCCTCATGGCCTTTAGGGGTACTCAGAAGAAAAAAATCAGGCCTATGCGTTCACTCACAGAGCAGGATGCGCCTGGTCCTTCCCACTGCCTCCCGCCCTCCCGCCTCCACCTGCCCTCACGGTATGATCAGGGGACCGTTTGGACTCACTCGCTTCCGGTCAGCCGCCTGAAAAGAGCAGCATGGGGCAGGGGTGCCTCAACGTCTCTCTGTGCTGTTGCCGACACGCCAGTGGGAGCCGGTTCAATGGCAAACTGCCCTTTTAAAATTTTCTGTAAGTTAAAACAAAAAGAAAAGGAAAAAGAAAGAGAGTTGTTTAAGGGACACCCCTGGGACCCCCTGAGAGAGCAGCTCCCTCACGCCCACTTTGAACTTTGGTTATTTATAAGGACCTCCACGGACCCATGACGAGAGGAAGAGGCCTCTGAGATGAACTGAATATTCCACGGGCACCTGTGGCAGGTAAGGGTTCAGGCTCTGCTTGGATCTGAAGGGGCCACAGGAGAGTGAGGCAAAGAGACATTGGCTACGAGGGACCGGGCACCTCGCTAAGGCAGGGAGTAGGAACGCTGGGAGTGAATGAGGTTTCTGAAAATGTGCCTGGCTGTAAATCATCCCTTCTGTTGACCCAGTTGTTGAAGATATAGCCATCTTGGACCCACCAATTACATCTCAATCCTGAGAAAAATTCCTGATTCTGTGATAATGATGGATTTTTTTCAGATCTTAAACTCAGATATCTCTTACCTTTCCTCTAGCCCTTCCTTTCCTCCTCTTTCTCTTTTTTCCCAAGTTCCATCCATCTGTCATCCATCCATTAATCATTTGCTGCCAGTAAATACTCACTGCGCTGTGCTGCATGCCGGGCATTGAGGCGTTTATCCCTTGTGAGAGGCAGCCTGGCAAGGCCCAGGCCTAGAGGTCTCAGGGCCAGTTGCCCCCGAGTTAGAATTCTGGCTCCCCCATTCGCAGCTCTGTAACACCGGGCTAGTTACTCTGCAATGAGTGAGAACTTGAGCAAGCCTGGGGGACCGTGCTTCTTCCTCTCTTGGTGCCTTTAGAAGAAAGTGGGAAGAGCTTTAGATGACACCATCTTCCTGCCTGGCTGCAGATGCCAGCTGGCTGGGGGCGGAAAGGCCAGCTGGTGGGAGGGAAAAGCAGATGAGGGAGAGGAGAGGAAGGGTGGTCACATGGTCTAGGCATGCTCATCTTTAGGGGTGGGTGACGTTTGGCCATGAAGCTCAGGGTGGGTGTCCCAAACTGCAAGGCCTTCTTATACCACCCCCAAGGCATGGCACAGTGCAGGGAGACCCACAGATGGGGTCCCGGTCACTCGGGGAAGAGAAAGGGCAAGAGCTGGTGCGGCGGTGGGGCTGCCCCAGAACACCCTGTGCAACCCACTGCCCTGTGTGCCCTTCAAGAGTCAGCGACTGCTTTCAGATGGGAGGCACGGCTGAAGCCCCTTTTGGATTTCCTTTCCTTTGGCCAACTGCCCATCTCCTTAACTGAAGCCGGAGCTGTGATCTGTTGAGAGTATCAGGCGCTTTGCACGTCCCGATTGCATTTGTTTACATCTCTGCAATAACCCTGGGCAAAGAATTATTTGCATTTTACCAATAAGGCAATTGATATTAACAAAAATCAAATTCTCTCAAGGTCATCTAGTTAGCCAGGTTTGAGCCCAGGCCTGTCTGACTCCAAAGCCTGTGCTCTGTCTTTTAATTCATTTGTTCATTCATTTATTCACTCACGGAATGAGGAAGACAAATTCCTGCTCCCACAGAGCTTTCTTTATAGTAGGAGTTACACAGACATTAAACAAGAAACATATATAAATATATCATTTTATATAGTGATACAGTTTATGAAGAGAAAAGGGGGTGGGGGTGGGGATATTTTAGATTGGATAATTCAGGAAAGCCTCATTAAGGAGTTGGTATTTGAGCCGAGACATAAGTGAACAACAGTAGTCAGCCCACGGGAGGATCTGAGTTCTGAGTGCAGAGATCTTTCAGCTCATCCAGATGACCCGAAAGACACCCTCACAGAGACACAAAGCCTTTTTCAGTCTGATCACTTAGCTCTCATATAATCACAGAAACTGCAAGTCAGGGTTGGGAGTTGCCTTTGCTGGCCTTCATCCCATAAAGTATCAAATTTCTGTGCAAGACTTGCCATTTATAATTGTCATATGATATTCAGAAGGTCTTGCCTGTATTTTTGCCCCAATTTTTCAGCCAAGAAAATGGAAACAGAGATTCTCTTCCACTAACCTTTGCCCCATTCAGGGCAGTTCTTTGCTCTTACAATTCCTTACCCACTTATTTATTGTGCCTGGCATTAAGTAGGAACTTAATGGCTGTTTGCTGAATGGGAACCCATGGATTTTAGACTGCTTTCTTGTTTCCCAGAACCCTCTTCTACACCTACAGGATGAGTCTACCTTCTGAGGACACTGCTGTGCTTTCGATCTGTTTCTGTTCTCTTCTCCAAGACTACCCTATCCATGCTCACTTGCTCCGGAATTTGAAGTGAGAGTTTTTAAACTGAAAAACCAATGTATTTATGCAACCCATGTTTTTCCTCTAAAAAATCTGAGGTAGCTTAAAGCTTCTTATACAATAATGATGTTAAAAGTAAATTGACTGAATGGGAGAAAATAATTATAGAACATATACTGATAAGGGGCTAATAGCCAAAATATATAAAGAACTCATACAACACACAAAAAACCCACACAGTCCAATTAAAAAATAGGTTGATTATCTGAATAGATTTTTTTTTTCCAAAGAAGACATACAGATGGCCAATAGGTATGTGAAAAAATGCTCAACATCACTAATTAGAAAAGTGCAAATCAAAACCACAATGAGATATCACTTTACATCTCTTAGAATGGCTAGTATCAAAAAGACTAAAATAAGTATTAGTAAGAATGTGGAGAAAAGGAAACCCTTGTGCACCATTGCAGGGGATGTAAATTGGTGCATCCACTATGGAAAACAATATGGAGATTTCTTAAAAAATTAAAAATAGAACTACTGTATAATCCAGCAACTCCACTTCTGGCTATTTATCCAAAGAAAATGAAAGGACTATTTTGAAAATAGATATGCATGTTCATTGAAGCATCATTTACAGTAGACAAGACATGGAGACAAATTAAATGTCCATTGATGAAGGAATGGATAATGAAATTGTGGTATACACACACACACACACACACACACACACACACACACGGATATTATGCAGCTCTAAAAAAAGAATGGAATCTTGCCATTTTTAACAACATGAATAGACCTCTAGGGCACAATGTTCAGTGAATTAAGTCAGAGAAAGACAAAAAGCCTATGGTCTCTCTTATATGTGGAATCTAAAAAAAAAACAAGCTCATAGATACAGAGAACAGATCGGTAGTTGCATGAGGTGGGACAAATGGGTCATTTTTTCTTTTTTAGTTTAAATTAAAAAACCGTAAATACACAAAAAGTAAATAGAGTAAGGACTCTTAGGCAAGGTGTAAGGGGAAGACTACATGCTAACCCTAAAGCAATGACCTCTCTGCCTTTTCTCCTGTTACTTTTTATGACCAGTCTTAGTTAAGACAAGCTTTCACTTTTGTTTCCTAGACAGTACACCGTCTCGCATAATCAAGGACATCTTTTAACACATCTTCCTCTTCTTTCCAAAGTCATCAGTTTTCCCCATTCAATTGAATCACTTCCATCAGCATGCAAATAGGTTCTAATTTTTGCTACCTTACAAAAATTCCTCTCTTAACTTATATTCTCCCCCAGCTACAGATCCTTCTTTTTGCTGAAAAAAACACACACCTCTGTTATTTTGTGCATAACACACTAAAGATTCACCAATTTAGATTATCTAATGTCCTTTTTTATGCCTGATATTTTTCCTTGTTTTGCAATTGTTTGATATTGTCATATGTTTATTTGATAACTGCCTGGTGTTAATATAGCTGTCCTAGCTTTATTCTGTATTTGTATGGTATATATTTTTCATCCTTTTACTCTCAACAATCATTTTTAAAGTGAGTTTCTCATAGATAACATATAGTTGGATCTTGCTTTTGGAATCGGTCAGACAATATCTCTTTTAATTTGTGTGTTTAGACCATTTAATGATGTGGTTGGATTTAAATCTAATACTTGTTTTCTGTTCATTCCATCTAGTCTTTATTCACTGTTCTCTCTCTGTCTCCTTTTGGATGAATTGAGATGTTTTTGTGTTTCCATCTTATCTCTGCTATTGGCTTATTATTTAAACTTCTTTAAAAATGTTTTAGTGACTGACCTAGCATTTAAAATATACATCCTTATCATTGAATACTTCAAATTATATTATATTGCTTCACATATAGTGTCAAAATCTTAAAACAGTATATTTACAATTTTTCCCTCCCAAATTTGTGATATTTTTGCTATATACTTTACTTTTATGTGTACTATAAGTACACAGTGAATTACTGCTAATTTTGATTTAGGCAATCAGCTCTTCTAGAGCTATTACAGTTGGAAAGAATATCCTTTAATTTACCTTCATTTTAACAATCTCTAAGCTCTTTATTTCTTTATGTATATGCATATTTATGTCTCATAGCATATTCTTTTTGTCTTATGAATTAGTTAGCATTTCTTGTAGCACAAGTCTCCTGCTGATGAATTCTTTCAGCTTTCATTTTTATGAAGATATCTTTATTTCACTTTCACTTTTGAAAACAATTTTTACTAGAATTCTGAGTTAACAGGTTTTTGGCTCTTTTTAAAATAGAGTTAAAGTATTTTAAAGTTTCTTCATTGCCTTCTGTCTTTCATAGCTTTTAGTGAGAAGTCTGCTGTAATTCATGTCTAGTCTTTGTGTAATTTACCTTTTTTCTCTGGTTTTCAGCAGCTTGAATATAATAAGTATTGTTTTTTTTAAAAATTTATCTTTTGGACCTTCTCTGAGTTGTTGGATCTATGGCTTGATGTCATTCATATTCTAGAAAAATTCTTGGTGATTATCTCTCCCAATATTCTTTCCTCTTACTCCGCTACCTTAGGAATTTCATTACACAAACATTAGACCATTTAGTATTGTCCTACAAAACTTGGATGAGCTGCTATGCTTTTTAAATTTTATTCCTCTTTTTCTTTGTGTTTCTATTTGGGCAATTTCTATTGACCTATCAATGCACTGTTTTTCCTCCTTAGCTTTGTGAAGTGTACTAAGAAGCCTATCAAAGACATTCTTCATATATGTTACTGGGTTTTCCTTTTATTTCTAGTATTTTAGATTATTTCTTATATTTCTCTCTGATGAAATTCCCCATCTAACATGCATTTTGCCCAGTATTTCCACTAGAGCCTTTAACATATAAATGATAAAATTTTAAATTTCAGTCTGATGGTTACAACATTGGGGTCATCTTTGACTCTAATTTTGTTCATTCCTTTGTCTCCTGACAGTGAGATGTTTTTAATGTGCTTTTTTGGTATGTCTCTTAAGTTTTGATTGAACACCAGACATTCTGTGTAGAACAGAAGGGACAAATGTAAATAGTATTTATTCCTAGAAATAGGCATGCATCTTCTGCTAAACCCTTGGTGTGTGGGATCATGTCGATCTAGTCGGGAGTCGTTGCTATGGTTACCTTCAGGGCACTAGTGGTTTCAAATTCCTCTGGTGTTAGTTTGTGCTTAGGATGGCAGCTGGGATGCTGGAGGGTTTTTCTCAATGTTCCTGATGTATCCTCAGATGTTGGCCTTCCCTGCCAACAGTCTCCTCCCCTGCCCTTGCTTGGTTTGTACACAGTATGAGATGGCTGTTATTTGTCATTTGGTGTTTGTTAGGCTACTGGTGAGTGGGGGAGGATTCTCTATTGTCCAGGTCAAGTCTCAGTGTTAGATAAGATTTGTGTGCCTGGCCTTCAGGGCCAGGCTTACTCACCCATCCTTCCCCTAGCAGCCACACTCTGCCTTGTGAGTCTTTGGTGATTCTTCTGGGCCTGTTTTCTGCTTATTCTTTGGTGGCCAGTGACTAATTGTATTGGCATAGGATCCTGGCCCTGGAACTGTTTCCACCTCCTTTCTAGGGAAAAAGGTTTGTTTTTTCACTCCTGGGTAAGTAGAAAGTGTCTTCCCTGGTGCCCTGGCCACAGGTTTGCTCTCTCTCAGGCTTTTATTCACGGAAGATCAGAGTCAGGGAGGAGTTATATGCCTTTCCTACAGGGAAGCTGCCTTAGTCCACCTGCACGGCACCTTCGAGGGAGGCTCTCTTTACTCTCTCTTGCTTTTCCTCCAGTTTTCCTTGTGAACACCTAATGGATGTCTATGGAGAAAACCCTGAGAGTGGCTGCAAACTCCTTTTTGGTTTGTGGTTCCCAGTGTTTTATACTCTCATACTAGTCCACATTCAGCCTTTAGCAATTTGTTGGATTTTTTAGCTGCTTGTATGGTGCCTGGCATCTCTTCCTCTGTGATCTGCCACAGGTGAGTCAGATTTTTATGGTCTTTCCTCGGATTCCAGGTTACCTGTTAGCTCTGTGACCTCAGCTATCTGGTGGGTTCAAGAAAAGTGATAATTTTGTAGCTTATTCCACTTTTTCTTGTTATGATTGAAGTGATGCTTTTCCAAGCTATTTACATCCTAGTCCTGAATTCTCAGATGGTTTTTATAACAAAACAGAAAGAGATGTCTATGTTCACAACCTCCAAAGTATCTCTCTCTGTTCTTTCCTGAGTCTACTCCAGTGATGCTTGTGCCCTCATCCTTCTACCACAAACTGTTCTTTTCAAGGTTGCCAATGACTTCTGTACTTAACAACACCTTCACTTATCAACATCATTTTACACAGATGATCCTTTACACCTTTCTCAGAAAAATACTATAACCTGGCTTCCAGGGCACTGCCCTCTCTTGGATTTCCTCCTGTATCAATGGCCACTCCTTCTTGATGACCTTTTTGGGTACCTTCTCCTTTCCTGACCTTCAACTTCTAAGTATCAATGGCTCAGTTTCTGGACCACTTTTCTCCTTAAACTATACTTGTGATCTCATCTAGTCTCAGAGTTTTAAATATCATCTATCCACTGACACCCTCCTCTGATTTCCAGATTTATATACTACTAGACGTCTCATTTGAATGCCTAAGAAAAATCTTAATTTAACATGTCTAAACGCAGATCTTCCTTCAACAAACCTGTTCATCCTCCAGCTTCCTAAACTTAGTAAATGTATTCTCAATACAAGTACTTCTAAAAAGCTCGGGGTCATCCTTGCATCTCCTTCCAGATCGCACATCCAATCCATCGGCAAATCTCACCTATACCTCCCATATGTGTCCAGAACTAATTGCCTTTTCCATTCTCCGCTATGTCACCTCCATCAATGCCTCGATCATCTTTGGCCTGGGTTACTGTACTAGAACTCTATGTCTGACTAATTTCTTTTTTCTTGCCTCCTTCCCTACCTAGTCTATTCAGTCTTTATAGTCAAAAACAAAAGTTCAATAGTAATTACAATTAGTAATGTGATACTTGGCAGGTTACAAACTAAACTTCCATTTCTCATTTTTTTCATTTGCAAAATAGAAATGAGGGTTGATTCTAAAGATGTGCTCCCAAAGTTTCAATCCCCTGGTTATTCAATCAAGCATTAATTTAGGTACTGTTGTAAAGGGATTTTGCAGATGCAATTAATGTCCCAAATCAGCTGACTTTAAGATGTGAACATTGACTGGGTGAGCCTTACTAAATCAGTTAGGGCCTTTAAAAGCAAAACGTTTCCACTTGATGGCAGAGAAGTCATGCAGAGATTTGAAGGATGAGGGGAATTTGGTGTGTCACTGCTGGCTTTGAAGATGGAGAGGGACACATACTAAGGAATGTCTGTAGCTTTTATGAGCTGAGAGTCAGTCAGCAAAGAATGAGGACCTCAGTCCTACAACCACAAGGAACTGAATCAGCCAATAACCTGAATGAAGTTGGAAGTTAATGCTTCCAAACAAGATCCCAGTGTGGCCTATGTCTTGGTTTCAGCTTTGTGAGACCCTACATAGAGAGCCCAAGAGAGCCTGCCTGGAATTCTGACTACAGAACTGCAAGGTAATAAATGTGTGGTGTTTTAAGCCACTGAATTTGAGGTAATTGTTATGCAATGATAGAAAGTGAGTGCTAGGAATAATGAGAAACTTGTTCTTTTCATGCTAATTGCCCATTTTCAAAGATAAACTAGATTATGTTTTCTTCTTTTGAGAAATGGTTTACTACATCATACTGAATAAAAGCCAAAGATATTAAAGGGTTCTAAGAGACCCTACTTGATCTTAACCTCTTTGACTTAATTCACTACTTTCCTTTTTTTCCACTCATCTCCAGCTAAAGTAGAATCCTTGCCTCAGGATGTCTGCACTTGCTGTTTCCTATGCTTGAAGCCTTCTTTCCCTAGATATCTTATGGTTCCTCCCTCAGCTGCCTCAGGTCTTTGCTTAAGAATCCGTGGCTTGGTATGTTCCAGTAGCTCACTAGTTGTGGTAATCTTCAGTCACAAGCTCTTCCAATACTGCCTTTGACTGATTTTCTTTGTGCTTTCTTTCTGGGACCTTAACTACTGTTAAATCTTTTGGGCATGTATTAAATACATCCTATTCTTTTTTTCTGTGCTTTCCACCTTTTGATCTCACTATGATTTAGTCTGAATATTTTCTATTGACTTATCTCATAGTTCATTAATCCTTCTTCTCTTGTGGCTAGTGGGATGTTAAACCATGTATTTAATTATTAAATTCAGGTACTGTATTTTAAGCATTTTAATCTCCATTTGCTTCTTTTTTTTATATACTTTATAATTTTCTGATCAAATTTCCTTTCTGGTCATCTATTTTCTTGCACATACATAATCACAGTTATTTTAAAAATTCATTTCTGAATCTCTTTTGGATCTATTTCTATTGTCTGCTTTTTCCTCTTGGTTTTTGGTTATTTAATTCGGTCTTCTGGTATGCCTAGTAAATTTCCCTGAATTCTAGCCATTTTGTGTGAAAAAATCCTAGAACTAACATGAGACTCTGGGACGAAGTTACCTTCTTCTGGCAGGAATATAGGTTTAGGAGGACAATACTAAGCCAGTCTGGAATTGAGATGAGTTAAAGCTTCTTGGTCTTTGTGGAGTTTGGTAAACTTCAAGTTAGCCCTTAGTACTGGGATGTAGAACTTCAGTGGTGCCAACTGAAAGCTTGTGGGTTCTACCAGGTTCCCACTCCTTGACTTTCTCTGAATTGCAATTTTTGTCTCTCCAGCTCTTTGGGATGTCTGAAATCTCAGCTTCTTATCAGTTTCTTCTTGGTTTCTTAGCCTCTTGCTCATCATTTGCTAATCAGCAAATACCTAGAGTACCGACAGAATGTGGGGCTTGTTTCTCTGTGCTTCCCCTCTCTCTGGGATCTTGGCCCTTCAAGTTAAGTAGCTCTTAAATCCCTTCAAATAGAATATTTAAAAAAACATTGATCTATTTTTTCTGGTTGTCTTTAGGGAGAAGGTCGGTTTGATTTCAGCTCCCTAGGCTAAAGCTGGCAATGGGAGAAATGCCATGACCTTTATGACACCTTTCCTGACACCTTGTAAAAATGACAACCTATCACCTCCTTTCCAATATTTTGACACTTTTTGTTTCTCTTCTCTGCACATTTTGTTCTGTATAGCACTTATTTGTATTTTTGTATTGTATATATTTATTATATAAGTGTTTTCTCCACAAAATAAAAGTTATAAGAGAGAAGGAATTTATATATTTTTTTGCTTCCATTGCAGGAACCTTAGCCTCTAGAACAATGCTTGAAACAGAAGGTAACTAATTAATGAAATTAAATATTTTGTTAATGAGTGAAAAAAATGAATAATACTTTGAGTCATTAGAGAGTAAATTTGGTTTAGACACTTTTTGGTGGCACAGAAAAAGAGGAAATGTGATAAACTGAAATGCTTTTATTATTTGTTAGAAGAAAGCAAATTTTAATTAAAGTTATTTAAAGAAGTACAAACTTATTTCCTGCTTTGACATTCTTAAAGGAATTTACTACCTGATACTGTATATAAGAGCCTTTTAATGACACAATAAACAATGCATAAATAATAGATGCATAAGTGATTTTATATGATCCTTTTGGTTCAATTATCAATGAAAATTAAGAAAAACTAAGTTAAGCAGAGGGGTAAAGACTGAAAAATGCCTAAAGTAAGTAGAATGGTGATATTTATATTTTATAGGTAATTCTCAGAAATGTAATGATTAAGTCCAGTAACATCTGAAATAGGAACAAACATACAATTTAGAGGGGTCACAAAGGGCAGGTTAATTTCTTGTCTGAGCCTATTTTGTTTTTTGTGAGAGGGAATAGAATAATGGGAACCTAATTCTTTCCAGAACTGCTGTGAATATCAAAGAAAGAATTCACAATGCTGACTAATATACAGCTGAATCAATTTTTCATCACTGATGAAATGCTTTTATGTGCATTTTCACATGCACATAATCAGGTTCACATCATAAAACATTGTGATGCAGGTATTATCCTCACTCTGTTTTCCAGATGAGGAAACCAAATCCAGGAGGCCCAGCGGGCCCAGCCAGCAAGCAGCAGGGAGGCAATTCATCCTTCTGTTTTTGATTGCTGTGTTCTGTCTCCTGAAACCTACTTCCTCTCCAAAGGAAGAATTCTCAGGTGGCGGAAGCTCAGACATGAGGGCAGATGCTGAAGAGCCCGGCAGCCTTTCTGAGGCTCCAGTGGTTGTGCCACGTGGACCTAGTTCATCTACTGTTACAGATGTGGTCGTAGTTAAAAATCCCAAGGTTCCATTTCAACACCAGACTCTGAGATCTTGGGACCAGATGAATTCTCCCAGTTGTGAGAAATCCATACAACTTCTATTTTTTTCTAGCTAAAAGGCAAAACATTTCATTTTTTTCCCTTAAAAAATCAATATTTGGTTTTTAGCTAGAGCTGAATGTAAAACCCTCCTAATGTCTGCTTCAATAAATTGACTCTATCCTTCATACTTTGCAATGGCCTCAGGCTACCAGAGTATGAGAAATGCCTTCTGAATATCAAAGGCACAGCAAGTGTATCTCTTTACATGTTAAGCCTAAAATAGCCAGGACTCCAGGGGAACAGACCTCCTTGCTCTCTTGGCCTCCTTGCTGGAGCTGTGGTGCTACCTTGGGCAAACAGACCTCTCAGTTCCCTTGGGAGAGGGGAGAAGTGGAAGGTTCATAGGCCTGGAGCCTCCCAGGAAGCTTTTGAGCCCAGGACCTGAGACAGCACATATTTAGGGTGTTTTGTAGCACTCATGACCTCATCCATTGGCATTGTATCTCTAAGTTCTAAGGAACTGGGGGCAGATGAAGCATTTGTTTCCTGGTCTAACAGATTGGCCAGTAACTCAGACAAGCCAATTCTTTAGGAGAAAATATGCCAAGAAAATGAAATTACATTTAGCTGGAGCTAAAACTCCACACAATACTAGAATGATGCCATCGTTTATTTTTCATATTCCTTTGTGCCAAATACCATATGTGCATTTCATATCCATTATTTCATTTATGTTATGTAGTTTCTATGCAAAATGCAGCGTCAGCCTCTGTTTACAAATGAGGAATAGAGCCTTTGGAAAGGTCACTGACTTGGCCTGTGGTCACATGTTGAGAACTGAGTCTGTATTCTGTCTGATATAAAAAATTATATTATTTCACTTTACCATTATTATTACTGTTATTTATTATTACTACTCATGGTTAGTACCTTATCATAGGTGGCCTCTCAGATGACCTCAGTCATTTCTGCTTCATGGTGACTGTGGGCTGGACCCAGGGACTACCTTCTAACAAACAGAATACAGCAAAACCATGAGATGTCACATCTGAGCTTAGGTTGCAGGTATTGCAGCTTCTGCGGCGGGTGGACACGACCTGCCAACAGCGGCAGGAGTGACCTGAGAAGCTGGTCTCCCCCTGTCTGCCCTTGAGATGAATGCAGACACAGCCAACTGCTTGACTGCAGTCTTGTGAGAGACCCAGAGTCAGAACCAAGCCATACCCAGATGCCTGACCCACAGAAATGGGGAAATAGTAAGTGTATGTTATTCCCAGCTACTGAACTGTGGGGTAATTGGTTATACAGCAAAGATAGCTAATATACCATTAATAAAAGACTCCTAATACTAATACTACTGTAACAACAGTCATTACTTTTAAATATTTTACAATGTAAAAAGCACATTCTAAGGGCTTTGTGAGTCAAAAAGCACACTCTTCTTTCAACAGTATTATTAGGCACCCACATTATATGGATGAGGAACGGACACATGGAGAATTTAGGGCATTGGGTCTCGGGGCTCACACACATGGACTCCATTTCTAAGAGTGAGCTCTTGGCTGGGATCATTAGCCTGTGCAAAGAGCCACAGTGAGGGGAACCAGTTGTGCACCAGAACCTCCTTGGCCAGACTTGGCTGTGCTGGGCCGGGCTGGACCGTGGGCGCTGGGCTCCGGGCTCAGACTGCAGTCGTGAAGGGGTCTTCTCCACCTGTCTCTCAGCCTTTCTGGAGCAGTGGCTACTCAGGGAAGATGGCTTCCTTTATGTGTGTCATTCTTGGGCCAAACAGAGTGGGTGGTGGCTACCTGGGGCATGCTCATGCAAGGCAGGAATTTGCATTTGCCAGAAGGGCAACAGGAAACACATAAGGTCGCCTAATGTCTGGACTTGGCGCTGGCATGCTGCTATTTCTGCCCGTATTTCCTTGGACAAAGCCCCACTTTACAGGAGCAGGTGGTACTAGTCTCTTCCCACAGGACAGGGTGGCAGAAGGGAGTTGTAGATAATAACCTCAGCTTCCATGTCCTGTTTGACACTTGAGGACATGCAGAGCTCAGGGGCGGTAGAGCCAGTACTTAGATGCAGCTCTCAGCGCCGGACCCTGAGAGCATTTTCCTAAAGAAAACCTTCCCCGGCCCTAATATTGCAGGGTTCCTTGGCTCTCTAGGCAGCAGGTGTACATTAGAGCTGGCACAAAGTGCTCCAAGAAAGTCAGGAAAGGCTGGATTAGTGAGAAAAGGAACTTAAGCTTGGATCAAGCAAGAACCAAGTCGACTTGAGTAGCTAGATTGTGGGGAGGCTGAACAGTGCAGACAAGGGTAGAGTGGCAGGTGCTCAGGGCGACAGGGAGAGGAGCCCCACAGAGGGTGAGCTCCGTGTGGATGGGTATCTTCTTGTGTTGTGCTCCCCGATGAATTCCAGGAGCAGCAGCTGGTGATGGTTGGGGCTCAATGCGTATTTATGAAATGAATGGATAAACATTGTTAGTGAAATGATAGCTAGTGAACAGCAGGATGATATAGACCAAGGGTTTTGGAATCAGACATGCATGTATAATCTGCACCACCTGTGAACTCTGGGTAAACTCAGGCAAAGTGTTTTCTCTTGAAGACTCTTTCCCCTCACCCTCCCATACCTGATTCATTATCAAGTCCCGTTGACTTGACCATCTAAATATGCTTTTACTCCATCTCTACTACTGCTGTTCTAACCCAATTCACCCTCCTCTCAAGACAACCTCTCAATGGCCAGATAAAGGCACACTGGGGTGCTATGGTCTGCCCAGGAAGGACAGCTAAACAGAGGCAGGGAACAGTGAGGCCTCCTGAGATAAACTGATCCTTTACGAAGTCCTGAAGGAGAAGAAGTTAGGCCAAGAGGAGAAGAGTGAGCTTTCACGGAAGAGTCAGCATCGGTAAGGCAGGAATTTCCATGGACTACTCGGGGGATGGCATGGCAGATGGGGAGTGTGGGTGTGGAAAGGTAGGGAATTTTGCGAGGGAGGTAATAGCTCCCCTGAATGATTAAAGCAAGTCTACTCACTCCCCTCCCTCACCCCTGTAATCCAAGAAGCCAGGGAGCTGAGTCTAGGAGGAATCATTTAAAGGAAAGACAGCTGTGTTGAGTTTCATGGTCATGCTTGCTGAGTTCACTTATTCTTTCATTCATTTGTTCTCTCAACACACAGTTTTGAGTCCCTGTCATGTACTAGGTGACGGGCTAGCCTACTGGGAGGATGTAAAACCAGCGATACAGGTTTTCCCCTAAAGGATCCCAAAATCGAGTGAGGGAAATGTGAACAGACAGTAGAATGCCCTGCAGTGAGTATTGAAAGAGAGGTGAGTACGACGTGCTGTGGGAGAATTGCCAGAGAAATCCAAGAGCAGGTGCTAGCAAAAGCACTTTGGAGATGAGGAAGGCTGCCGGAGGGGGTGGGTCAAGGGCAGGACCCTGCAGGCAGACAACGCTGTCTGCAAAGGAACCGGGGCCTGAAAGGGGCAGTGTGTCCTGGGAGTAATATGTTCAGTGATCCCAGCTGGGAGAGGTGGGGTCAACCCATGGGGAACAAAGCAGAAGTGGGTACAAAGGATAGCCTGCGTCCTGCTCGGCTTCCCGCCTCCACCTCACACGCCTGTGGTCAGGGTCCCTTGGTCTGTGTGAGCTCTCTGGCTGTGCCTGAGTCCGTGGATTCTTGACACACGTCATTGCTGATGATCAGCTTCAATCTAATATTCTTTCATATAACTGTAAGTTATGAAAGCCACTGAAGAGCTCTCTGTATTAGGTTAAATAAAGCCAATTCCTTTCACTTTTCCTTAAGGCCTTGGTTTTATTTGAAACACTAATGAAAAAATACAGTTTTTTAAAAATGCAAATGTCCTCTATGCTGCGCCTTATAACTCTTGCAATGGTAAGGTTTTATTCTCATTTCCAACCTGTGAGGCCTGCCTGAAGGGGCACTGGGAGACGTCATTGCATGAATCAGGGGAAGGGAGGTTTGCAGAAAGGGAAGGTCGTCTGCTGGACCCCATGCAATGTACTTGGACTCTGTGATTTGCTGTAACACTCTGAGCATCTCTGAAAGGTAGGTGTCAACCTTCCCAGTTTGCAGACAAGCAAATGCAGGCTCGGAAGTTTTATGTGACTTTCCCAAGGTCACATACCTTGCTAGGAAGAGGCAAAGCTGGGGTCTGAAGCTGAATCAGAACTCAGAGCTCAGGCTGGCCTCATTAAATCTTGCTGACACGCCTTCCTTTGCCCAACAAAAGCTTGTGCACCTTCAAATAACTTTCTCCCCAAAGCTCACCAAATTTGGGCCAGACAATTGCCTGACAGCCACAGTCGTAATGACAGCAGAGCCCATGACCACTGCAACCTCCACTGTTCCTCTTTTGACAAAAGGCCACTTGAACTGCCTTCATTTTAGATCCTCCCAGCCCACTGCAGGGAGAGCTGGGCTGTGACTAGGATCTTCATTTTACAGAGAAGAAAACCACTGGGATATTAGGAAAATGAATTTTGTACTTGGTGTGTTTTTAAAAAAATACTTCGATAATTTCTGGGGTCATAGGATCTGCAGAAGGGAGCCTACCCAAAGCACTGGGGGCTAATGGAAAGTTTATGAGCTGTGTGACTTTTGGCAAGTCACTAACCTCTCTGATCCTCAAATTCCACACCTTGCAAAGTGAGCATCAAAACCACTCCCTCTTTGTATCATCCCCCCCTTAAGTGGACTTGTAAGACCAGCAAAGAAAGCACAGCAAATCTTGGACCTGATTTGGGAAGGAAAAAAACCTGAGGCTTTCTCTCAGTGGATGGAATACAGGTGTCTGTCTACCTTCTCCCTTAACTGTCCTGAACTGAAAGCCAGGAAATAAAAGACACATAAACCCAGAAAAAGGAAGAATGGGAGAGGTGATAACATATGATGGGAGATGTCAGCGAACGTGTGGATATTTAAAAGTTGATGAAAGAATTAGTAAAACAAAGTCAAGGAGGAGAAGCCTGGCAATGAAACCTAAGTGATGTTTCTTCTGCTGAAAACTCCCAAGTGCTCTGGGATCAGAGGCACGAGGCACAGAGAGAGGTGAGCCTGAAAACAAGGGACCTGTTAGTCCACCTGAGGAGCAGCAGCTCCCTTCCCAGTGCCACCCCCCATCCTGCACAGTCAGATCGCTACTCTCTCCTCCCTGGAAAAGTGGGTTATTCTGGAGAGGTGCCTGTAGACTCAAGCCACAGGGAAAAGCAAAGGAGGGAATAAAAGATTAAAAAATCCCCCATGCCTTCTATTGTTGGACCCTAAGAAGGTAGAAGAAACTAAGGATTCCCTAGGGAAATGCCAGGAGATACTAGAATCCTTCCTTCCCCCACCAGACAACAGAAAACCTACCCATTCATCCTAAAGTGAATGCAGCACAGCTGCTCACATGCCCTGCCCATGCCCAGGGAGCTCTCGTAGCATTTTAGGGGCTTCCTTCCTACGTGTGAACAGATGAGACAGAATCATCACAGACTTGAAGAAAACCTCCAGCTAGGAAGAGAGAAATTGAAGACAGACCCCAAAACAGTAACTTGGAGGAACAGAAACAATACAAGGGGCAGTGCAAATAAAAAAAAAAAAAAAGAAAGAAAAGAAAAATCCAGCTAAAACTGAAGGTTTAAATAAGATCTAGGCTCTTATAATGTGAAAATGTCCTGGGTCCAGATGAAAATCTCTCATCTTACCAAAACCCAGGAAAATCTAAAACTGCATGAAAAAAGAAAATACATGCCAGCAATGAGTGGTGGGGAGATGGCAGAAATGTTAGAGTTATCTGATACAGATTTTAAAGCAGCCATAATAAAAATGCTTCCAGCAATTACAGACATGCTCGAAATGAATGCAAGAATGCCTCAGGGTGAAGGGGAACTTTTAGCAAAGACACAGAAGATGTAAAGAAGAACTGAATGGAAATTTCTGAACTGAAAAAAATACAATAGCCAAGATAAGAAGCTCAATGGTTGGACTCAGCAGCAGAATGCAAGGGACAGAGGCGAATAAACTCGTCACTTGTAAGATAAAATAGAAAGTACCCAACCTGAATAACAGAGAGACCACAGACTGATAAAAAAGTGAACAGAATCTGAGGGACCCGTGTAACAAAGGCCATTTATTTCATTACAGTCCCAGGAGAACAGAAGGAGGGGGTGTGCTGAAGAAGTTACATGAAAACTTCCTAACTATGGCAACAGACAAATATCTACAGATTTGAGAAGCTGAGTAAGTCCAGGATAAACAGCATACACCCAAAGAAATCCCCATCAAAGCACATCACAATTAAGTTTCTAAAAATTAAAGGCAAAGAAAAAAATTGAAAGCAGCGAGAGAAGGTGACACCATACCTATAGTGGAAAACAATTAAAATGACAGTGGATTTCTCCTGGAGGAAAAACCATGGAGGCCAGAAGGAAGTGGTGCAATATTTTTCAAGTGCTAAAAAAAAATTTGTTGATTCAGAACACACAGTTAAACAGACAGTGGTGCATGTATGTGACGGACTAGGACTCGGCAGTAAAAAGGAACTAGCAATCGATACATACAATGACCTGCATGAATCTCCAGAGAATTACATGAATGAAAAGAGTCAATCTTAGAAGATTGCATATCAGTTCCATTATGTACTATTCTTGAAAAAAACAAAATTATAGAAATGGAGAACAAATTAGTGGTTATCAGGGGTTAAGGAGGGGGTGGGGATGGGAGGGAAATGGGTGTGAATATAAAAGGGCCACATGAAGGATCTTTGTGCTGATTTTTCCTGCATTGGTCACCATATCCTGGCTGAAATAGTGTATGTAGTTTTGCAGTATCTCCCTGTATTCTTTCTCACTAATGCATGTGGATCTATAATTACCTCAAAATTAAAGTATTTAAAAAATGCTATAAGAATATCCCAGGACTAGAGAATACAAACTTCCAAATTGGAAGGGTCCACGTGAATACCCAGAACAGACTTACACCAAGATTCAATTGCATGTGAAATTCAAGAATAGGATAAAGAAAAAAAATAATCCCCAAAGCACACATATGATACAAAGATAGAGGGAATAAATAGGAGGGGTGGAGGGGGAACAGAAGGAAGGAGAGAAGGGGAGGGAGAGGGAGGGAAAGAGAAAGAGGGAGAAAGGAAAAACAGGTGATGTGGAAAGGCAAGATATATGGGTGATATGAGGTTTCTAGCTTCCAACCATGACATTGGAAGCTAGAAGAAAATGGATCAATGCATTCAAAATTATGAAGAAAAAGGTCTTTAACCTAAAATTCTCTATCTCTTCCAATCAACTATGAGATTAGGATAAAGACATTTTTCAGACATATGTTAAGTCTTCAACATTTTTACTTTCAATTTAGCTTTTTATAGGAAACTGCTGAAGAAGGACGTCCTCCATCAAAATAAGGGAGCAAATCAAGATGGAATATATGGGATCCAGAAACAGGGGACCCAACACGGAAGGGAACCCTTTGGGTGGCGGCTGTGCTGTGACCAAGTTCAGATTGAATCAGGTGAGTGGGCGCTGCAGACGTGTGTCTTCAGGAAGCTAATTAATTAGTAAGATTTATGAAGTGCTTGTGTGTAAGGAAATATTAAAAGTGGTTATTAAGATCTGTTAGAAAACTTGGGGCACAGAAAACGAAGCAAATTCCTAACTCCAACAACTAAAAATGAAGCAATTAATAACTTCTTTGAAAAATGAAAAGCTGTAGAAGGGAAAAAAATGCATTCTCAGTTCAACTTGGCTTAGCTGTGCACATACTTACATTATCACAATAAAGTAAACACTGGATTTAACCAAAAATGATAACAATATAATGGCAAAGCTGAGGAGAATTAAAGTGGGGTGTGTGTGTAGGGAAGTTTAAAGGTGCATCATCTCTCCCCCTGCACCTCTTCCCTCCTCATCCCTCCCCTCCTTCATTTCTCCTCCTGGTTCTTCCCCTTTCCTTATTTTGCTTTTTAAGAAATAACATGTCAAATGTGAGACTTTAAAGGATTTGTGTTGCGATGGGGCACATCCCTCTAACTGCACCAGACCTTCGGAGGTACACAGCATGCTCGGGCCAGGCTTTGAGTACACCTGGGCATTTACACAGTAGAAATTAAGTGGGAGGCTGGGTTTCCCACTCAAGGTCTGTGCCAAGTGCAAGAGTCAAGCCCTAAATGGAGGCTGTGGCAAGGGTGGCCAGCAGAGAATGAGCCTGTTGGAAACACACAGATTTTTTGGTCCAATTTGCAAAAGCCCATGCCACCCAAGGAGGGGCTCGTTCTCTCCCTCTTGTCACCCTGGGGCTCTGACTTCCCTCTCAGTCAGCTCGGTGCACACATTCTTGCTCAGTCTCTCAATAGCAGTAGCAATGATCTTTCAAAGAAATTAGCGCCATCACACCTGTCACTTGCTGAAAACCCTCTGGTGACTTCTAATAGGGTGGATCAGATTGCATTTCCTGGCCAGCAGGACCCTGCGGCCAGATGCGTTTGTCTCTTTAAACGTGTCTCCAGCCCACTTCTCCTCCCTCCAGCCCCTGTTCTCCCTGCAGTCCTACAAAGGCACATGGAGGAACTACATGGACTGTGGGTGAGTCTGATAAGATAATGCTCTCAAACTACTGAGCCTCCTGGTGTTTCAGTCCCCTTGCCTATGTAACAGAAGTCGTAATAGTCCTTGCCTCGTGGGTTGCTGTGAAGCTCAACTGGGACAATGTCTGGATGGCATGGCCCGCTGCGTGGACGATCCAGAAAGGGTAGGTACTATTGTGGTATTTGTGTTAGTTATCTGGTCCTTCCTCAACTCTGCTTTGAGGTCTCAGCTCAGATTTGCTTTAACCCTATGGCTAGGATGTCCCTAAAATGTTCAGAACTTTCCAGGTATCATTCAGTTTGGGATTTCAGAGGGCTTTTAGTCTGATTCTGGACCATGTGCCTGACTCATGCCCCCTCGTTTTACCCTCCTAGTGATTGTAGGAGGGAAGCAGTTTCATCTCCATTTTACAGAGGATATAGTGCTGCCCAGCCATGCATTGGAAGAGCCTGGATTTGGACTCAGAACTGTTGTCCTGGAAGCCTGTACATTGAACACCAATTTCCTGCCTACATGGGAGACACTTAGCTTGAAGAGAAGACACAGCAGAAAAGTGGTTTCTAACTTCAAAGCCCCTAAAATGGGATGGAGACGTGTGGGTGAAAGTGAGCTGACCATATGCTTTACTCTCCAAGCTGGGACAGCTTTGGAAAGGGAAGGGGGTGGTATTCATAATTTTACCAGTATAACAGGCATCTACTGGGACTCCGACAAGGAAAACTTGGGCTCCTGGTCATTCGCCCAAAGGCAAATGTGCAGAAGACAAAGGAGGGCTGTCCTGGGCTTCTTTGTAAAGACGAGAAGACAGAGGCCCCAGACCGCAGAGCGGGCGGCAGAATAGCTGGCATTCTTGCCCACGTGTGTGTGGTTCCAAAGTCTATGCCGTCTTTTTCCATCATGACATCCTGTCTTCTGAAGCCCTTGCATTCCACTTCTTCAAAGTATAGCTCCCCACCGGGCTGGTGGGTGGAGCTGGGCATTGCCAACAGCACCCCACTGCCAGTACATTAGGGGCACCACTTTCTCCAATCTGTTATTCCCAGACGTCCTGTCCTCACTTCCCCATATGGAGGCTTCTCCTGCTCCCAGCCTGGGCCCTGGCCAGGAAGAGAGGTGCTGTCCTTCTGCCAAATGCGAGAAACCCTGCAGGTCTCAGGGTTCTTTTTCTCATCGGAACGCCTCATGTCTGCCCCCTCTTCACGCATCCACACGTTCATCTGTTCAGTTAATAGCTTCCTGGTCACCGCGTTACCTCCCTGCATGCTAACTGAGCAGTAACTCTGAGCCAGGGCCTCTGTTAAATGCTGAGAGTAAGAGAAGAAAAAAGGACACATTCTCTGTCTCAAGCAGCTCACAGACTGTTGTAGAGGGTAGAGAGCTCCCAGCATCCATTCAAAGAAGTGATGGGAACCAGAGGAGGGCATGGCTATTGTCAGCTGTCCACGGAGGGTCAGTGACATATTCTTGGATGAAGAGGTACCAGTATTGGGTAGCTACCCCCATGTAATCCCCCATGACCCATCTATCTACCCATCTATCCATCCATCCATCCATCCCTCCATCCAAGAATGGTGCTGAAAACCATTTTGCCTAATGAGCCCTGCCTTCTTAGGGTAACAGTTTCCCAAATATTAAGGGGTTTCTACAGGTCAATCTCTGTGCCAGGCACCCAGTGTAGGGTTGAGGAATAGCCTCTCGGAACTTTGAAGCTACAGAAGTCGGGTCCTAATGGTATAGTCACCTGGGGAATTTATTAACAATGCAGATTCCCAAAGCCACTTGAAAAAATGTGGATGATTAAGTCAGGAGACACCTGGGGGCCTCCCTTGTTGGGCAGCACCCCAGGTGAATGCAGGGAGATGGCACTTGCAGAAGCCTTGCTCTGATTAATGTCGAGTGGCCTTGAAAGGTGAGAAGAAGTTGAGTAAGACTAGACATTCCAGGAGGAAATACAGCACTAGAAGAAAAAAGCCAAAGAATACGGAAGTATAGGGGTGCGTGTAGGGAGGGAGGACGCTTCGGTGATGGGGGAGCCGGGTAAACAGGACTGGGGCAAGCCGCGGTCGGCGTGGAGCGGAACCGCTGGAAGGTGGGATAGAAGCTAGGTTTGGATTGCAGGTACAGGGTAGGATGATAAGTTTGATTTTATTTTTAGGCAACAAGACATTGTAGGAGGTGCTTTAAGGAGTCGATTTTTAAAAAAAATCCCCGTAAAGTCACTTGCTCTGCAGCCTCAGCTATTTTCTTAACTTTCATGAGCTTTCCTGCCCTCTTTCGGTGGCGGTTTTCTCCATTCAGGAGTGGTCCTGGCCTCCTCATGGGCTGCTTTTAGGAAGCCGGTGAGGGTAAGCGGTGCGTGCACCGCTCTAGGGAGGCCGCCGTGTCCTTCCTGCGTCACCCCAGGCGGGCGCAGCAGCCGACAGGTCCCCCTGTAGGGGCGTGGCTGCAGGTCCGCCCCGTGAGGGCCTCGCTGTGTGAGTGCGAGAGCGTCACTGAGAGCCTCACGGGCGGTGGGGAGGCGGGGGTGTGCGTTCTTGCCCCAGGGCTAGTTGTGTCAGGAGCATGAAATAAGGAAAAGAGAATCAAACTTTGGAGGCACCCCGTCCACACTCAGCTGTTTGCATATGAAGCTCAGTCCTCAAAATGACTTTAGACTTAATAGCGACAAGTGTTGCTAGTAAGAACAACCCTAGTAAAAAAGCAATTCTCTCCCGCCCTGGTCTTTACACCGCTATCCCCGCAGTCCACCAGTCCAGCCAGGGCCACCGAGGGAGAGGGCAGGCGCGTGCAGTCCCCAGGCCCTGAGCCCTGGAGGGCAGGAGGGGGTTCTGGGTACTCCCGGGGCCATTTGGCTTCCAGGAGCCCTGCCTTCCCTGCCCAGCCTCCCCTGCACGGCGAGCACCCCCTGCTGGCCGGTCTGGGGTTCTGGGAGCAGTACCCTCGCTTCCAGGGCCTGCTTCTCTCACTAATGGGCGAATTGGATGGGTGCCTGGAAGACTATTAAAGTTGTTTATTCATTAATTTTTTCTCTCTCCCCCTTGGCCTAAGGCTCCAGCATAATCCCTTAAGGATGCGGGGGCTGCACGTGGGTGATTCATTGACAAGGGGAGGCTTTCCTCTCAGTGCCATCACCCTTCCTCCCATCCTTCCTCAGAGCTCAGGACACCCTGAGGGGCCCAGCAAAGCAGGGCAGTGACAGGAGGGGCGCGGAGCCCTCAGCCCAGGGGAGAAGCGAGAATGAGCGAACACGCGCCCCGTCGTGCAAAAGTTCCGCAGCTGACGCAGCCCGAGTCCCGCCAGGGCCCGGTGTCCCCTGTGCTGCGCTGCCCGCGCCCAGCCTGGACGTGCCGCTTTCCAGAGAGCTCTTTGCTTTTCTGCGCTCAGAGAACCATAAGCGCCGGGGCCCTGGCAGCCCTTAGTCTGCCGTCGGAGACTTTGGGAGCTTGGCGCCCTGCTCCCTGCCTCAGATGGGGACAAGTGTGGCCGCACGGCTCTGGTCCTTCCTCTCTGTACTGCTTCCCTTTCCTCCCGCCAGTTTCTTCTGAGAGCCTGTCCACAAATGATCATTTGCACCCATGTCCTCATTTCAGGGGCTGCTGTAAGGAAACTCAGCCTCAGACGGATACAGCCAAACACACACACATGAAGGAAGGAAATATATCAGAAGAGGTGCAATATATGAATAATTTCCCTATAGGCAGAGACTACCACTCCCAATTGTATTTTTAGAATTTCCCACACCCTGAGTCTCACCTTCTCAAGGTCAAACCCAGAGGACCCCTCCGACGCTCCCTTGAAGCCCAGCCCCAGGCATGTGACCTAGATGCGGCCAGTCATCCAGCCCAGCAGTGACCGGGGCAGGAGCCACGGGAGGCAGGAACAGGGTCTGTTTCGCCCTGGCCCTGCTGGTGGCGGCTGCGGTCTCTTCACCGCCCAGTCCTGGCCTGCGTGCGGCTGCTCCCGCGAGCCACGCCTGGAGACTGTTTCCTCAACCCTCCGCACGATTCATTTGAATAAACCCTTTCTCTGCTCAGTTACTTAACTTTCACTGCCTGCAACCAAGCCCAGAAAGAGAGAAGGAAGGAGGGGATCCAGACACAGGAAACAGGGAGCTGGGAAAGAAAGGGCTGGCAATAAAAGGGGCAGCTCAGAACTGACCGGGGCCGGGGGTGCATGCCCACGGACCAGATTACTGATTGCTCTTCTGTACTGGTCCCTGATCGGCCATTACCTCCCTCTGCGACTGGGGACAAGCCACTTCTCCTCTAGAGGTTTCAAGGCAGCAGGTAGCAGGACGCACCGCGGGCTCCTTCTGCAGAGCAAGGTCCCCTCTGAGCCGGGGATGTATCAGCCCTCACCTGTGGCCAGAGACAGTCTCATCACCGGATGATCAGGTGGACAGACGCCATCTGGGGGATGCTGCCAAGTCCCTCGTCTCCCCTCTCCCGTCTCCTCTGTGTCCGTGTGTTGGGTGGGTGCCATGGTCATCTTCCTCTGCCGCCCTCTTCTCCATAGTCCCCATCTCATCCAATCCCTCTCTGCGCCCCCTCCGCCCAGGGCCCCACCTCTCATCCTCCCACTGTTTCCAGCAACGGGTTCCCTCCAGCCTCCTCTCAGGGGGTCTGGGGGCTGGTGGGTGACGCGGAGAGTCAAGTCTTCAGCTCCGTCCTGGGAGGCGGGTAGAAGGGGCAGGGCTAGGCTCAGGGGCATGTGAGAGAGCCCAGGGGTGGTGGCTCCAGCGAGATGGCGGCTCACTCTCTCCCAGGTGAGTGTGTCCTGCAGAGGCCACTGCAGGGCTCCTGTGCCGCTCTCCGACCACCAGGGCCTTGTGTTCTTGTCTGGCTACTACACCGCCAGGCTTGGCCTGTTCTTGGGCTCCAGCCATCATGTTTGCACTGCAGCTGGTACGATGAGGAGGGGCTTAGGAGGGCGTGCCCTCTTCCTCTGAAGACCTGGGAACTTCCAGAAGACACCTCTGTGGTCAGAACTTAGTCACATGGCAAAGGGGTCTAGGAAATGCAGTTTTAATGTTGGGCAGCCTGTGCCCACCTAAAATTCAGGGGTGTACTCCTAAGGCGGGGGTAGGGAGCCGACGGTAGGGGCCAGTTCAGCCTTTGCTGCAGTGGGGAGAAAGGAAGATGGTGTTTGCTGGTCTAGCTTCAGAGCAGAATCTCAACCTAACGGAGCTTTCTGCTTCCCTAACCAACTATTGCTGCATGGCTGTCAGGATAATGACGACGGCTTCTGTGTCTCTGCTCTGACGTAGTAGAGACTCCATTTCAACAGCCAAACTTGCCGTTGGCCAGGCGCCCACTGGGGTTGGAGTTGGGTGCTAAGTGTTCTGCTCCAACAGGGGTTTGCCTTCCAGCCCATGCTCTCTGTTTTCCTTGAACCCACATCGGATTTGACTGCTGGTCTGTAGATGGCTCCTCATTTTGTGCCCACCCCACGTGCAGACACACTGCCGCGCCTGGCCGAGGAGTCCGCTGTCACCGAGGGGCTCTCTGCCTCCAGCCAGCCATCTCCTGCCCATGCACCAGAGCCCAGTCAACATGTCACCTGCCCTGTGATGACCTCGACCCCAAACAAATCAAAACACTATTTGCACCTTTCCTGAGCTCTGCTCAGGCCTGTCACTGTGCTGCAGGGGCAGATGCCCATCCCGGGCAAAGCATGAGCTCCTTAATTCTGGGCCTGTAACTCACTCATGTCTGCATCCCCATGCCTTCCCCAGCGCTTGAACATGCCAGATACTACCGACGTTCAGGGTATGAATGAGTGAGTGGATGGATGGATGGATGGGTTGGGGAGGGAGGCTCTGACCAGGTTTTCTGACTTTTGTCACCACACAGCCTGGCTCTGAATATCAGGAACCTTGACCCACTGAAGTCTTACATTTACAGCAGAGGTTCTGACTTATAATACGGAGTGTTGATATAATTTGTTCCTGCTTTCACTATTTTACTCATCACATAATTATTACTCACCCGTCCAAGTAAACACCAAAGCAGAAAAGTTGAATTTGTGCCTTTAAAATTCACAAGGTACCATTCTTGAGCAGCTCAGCGAGAGGAAAGATGGTCTGAAATTCCAGCCGATTCTTGTTCACTCAGAACGATCTGGAGAGGCCCCCACAGCCAGGGTGATTCGGAAGCTCCTGGGATTCGCTGATGAGAAGCTCTGGAAGCCTCCCAGGGGTGAGTGCCGCAGAGCTTGAGCACTCTCCCCCTCGTGGAGTTAATTGATTCAAAGTTCTAGAAACCTCAGGAGGCTAATTGCTGGCAAGAGCTCTGCTCACTTTCAGTCTTCAGAGGTCTGGTAAGAACGAGAAATATTCATGAGCAAAGGTGTTCAGGAGAACTAATGGATTGATTGAGGGGAAGAGAGGATAATTAAGGGGATGGAAACGATTCCAGTGAAAGGACTGGAATTCAGCTGGAGTGAGATGAAGGGATCAAGGAGAATAGACATAGATGCACCTTCCAGGCCCCACATGCCAAGAACAGAGGTCACCTGATGAAGTTAAGAAGAGGGAAATTGGAGTATATTGAAAGGGAGGGTGTCTCAACTTCACAAGCCCCTGGGGATCTGCCAGGGCAGAACATTTCAAATTGAAATCACACTTCTTTCCTTTATGAGCATTCCTTCTATTTAATATTCCTTCAGTAGCTGACATTCACGTTGGCTTTGCCAAGGAGCCTTTCTGTATGTTTTTAGATTCCGGCCCCATGAAGAAGGTGAAGTGCTGAGGTGAGGTGACCTCGCCGGGGACACACAGCCAGGTGGCCGCATGCGCCGCCGCCGCCGCCCTGGGGAAGCCTCTCTCAGCTCACTGTCAGCAAGACTGTAGTTCTCAGAATGATGTTGCTCCAGACAGGAACATGTCTTTTTTAGAAATGTTTTATCGAAATATACCTATAGAAAAAGGCATGTATCATAAGTGTAAAAGCTGGATGATTTTGCAAGTGGAACAAACCTGTATAAAGAGCATCAGATCAAGAAACTGGACGTAATAGCCCGAGGAAGCCTCTGGCGCCCCCGCCGCAGTGACTGCTGTGATTTCTAACAGCCGAGATTATTTTTTTCTGCTGTAGATCCATGAGAACAAGGCAATCGCTTTTGCTCAACAGTACATTTGTTTCTTCCGTGTGGTTCAAGGCTGCTCATTTCCATTGCTGACAGTATTGTATTATGTAAATATGCCGCAACTTATCTACTCTACATTAATGGGCATTTGGGTTGCTTTTCTAGTTCGTGGCTATTACAAATAGGGCTACTGTGAACATTTTACTATCTCTCTGGGTAAAGATGTGTATGCAGTTTTGAGGGATTATATTAGGAGCGGGACGGCTGGGTCTGCGGTGTGTGTAGACTTACCTTTAGGGGACCTGCCAGATGGATTTCCAAAGTGGCTGGACTACCGTATTCCCACCAGCAGTGCATGACCACGTTCCCAAAGATCCACCCCCCACCTTCTCAACTTGCTCTTTTCTGTTGTTTTATGTTCGGCCATTCTTGTTGGTTGTGGTGGGATTATACTGTAATTTTAATTTGAATCACCTGATGACTAATGAAGCTGAGCCCATTTCATGTCTGTTAATTCCATGGTTAGGGTGTTAGTTAGCTTAGGGTGCTTTAACAAACACCACAGACTGGGCGGCTCGAACAACAGGCAGTTCATTTCTCACAGTTCTGGAGGCCGGACATCCAGTTCAGGGCGCTGGCAGCCTCCCTGTCTGGTGAGGGCCCCCTTCCCAGCTTGCAGATGGCCACCTCTGTGCTGTGGCCTCACCACGGTGGAGCAGGAGGATGGGGCTGGGGGGTGGGGATATTGTCTCCTCTTCTGCTTACAAGGACACTGATCCCACCAGGAGGGTCCCACTGTCTTGATCTCATCTAAGCCTAATTATCTTCCAAAGACACCATCTCCATATATCATCTTATTGGGGATTAGGGGTTCGACATATGAATCTGGGAGGAGGACACAAACATTCATTCATAACAGGACAGGGTCTAGTCCACCCTTTCTGGGCATCAAAATCTTGACTGCAATGGCCAGAGGGAACCACCTGTTCCAGTTATCCCTCCACCAGGGAACTTATAGGAATTCTCCAACACAGGCACATAAAAATACAGATTAATTCATCAGCTACCTTAACTGAAATCAAGCTCATCAGATTACCTTGACTTAATTTGCTAACATTCATTTAGCCTTGTCTCCACACCAGGCATGGCATAGGCTTTATTTTAAACCATACTATGACAGGGATTCAGCGCAGTATGTGAAACAGTGAAATTGGGCAGGTATCCATGCATGTGTCAGCACCGCATGCAGGTGCATGTGCATGCATAGCGTGCACCCCTCATGCTGCAGTCCTGGTACTGGCCCCTCTCTCCCCACACTACCTTTTCCTACCTTCCCAGCCCCAGTGGCAGAAGAACTACTAAAGCTCATGGTTAGATTTGCTCAGCAAAACCTTTCCTTCCTGACCCCACTCAGCTTCTGTCATTCATTCAACATCCATTGGACATTGTTTAGAGCCAAGCACTGTCCCATGCATGGGATACAGCAGTGAGCAACCGAGACAAGGTCCCCTCGTCAGTGACCTTGCAGTCTACATCTTGTAAACTGTAAGAACAAAAGTGCATGGGGAATATCACAGAAACCAAGCTGTAGCACCATGCATCAGGGTTTTCTGGGAAAGATCAAAGCACACACAGCTCCCAGTTGAGGCCAGATATAATCTCATTGTCATGGCTTCAGAGTTGACACCCTCCATTCATCCTTCCATACCCCACCCCCTAAGCCAGGGCTCCATTGGGCAGGGGAAATGGAAACAGGTCATTAGTGACCCTAAATATCTGTGTTTTTTGTTATAGAAATAAAGTAAATACTGGAGTGAAACACCATTTTTAAAGTGAAGCTGTGTTTGCAGAAAGACCAGCTTCAGGAAAGAGAAGTGACTGTGGGGAAAACAAATCTAAATGATCCGTGAGAACATGTGTGCAATTATTTATGGAGTTCTTGGAAACCTTCCTTCACTAATGAAAGATACAAGGAAGAATCTCACATAGCTCATCTCCAATGCAAGGAAATATCATATTTTCCTAATAAAGTCCTCAACGAAAATAGACATATTTCTCTTTTTAAGAGCTGTAAGATTTTAGAAGAAGGGAACCTAACTTAACCTTGGGGGACAGAGGCAAGTTCTATGCAGGGACCATCTTTGATCCCAAAAATGGAGGGCAGTGTCCTCTCATGAGTTCCATTCACCATTTTGTAGTTAGAAAGAAAAACTTCTTCATTGGTCAGTTTCCTTTTTGACTTCACTAATTGAGCATTTCATGAAATGGGTCTCCACTCTCATTCCAGCCTCAAACCTGCATCAGTGTGATCTGAACACAGTACATCTTCCAGCTTTCACTGGGTGAGCCCCTGCCCTTCTCACTCAAAGACCTTTCGTGACGTCACTTTGTCTCAAGGGTAAAGTCCTAACTCCTTAGAGTCTCACTGGAGACCCCCAGTGTCCAACCCCCTCCTTCTTTTCTGCCACAATCCCATGCTGCCTTGACCTGAGGGTGGGCAAGGCAGAGGAGACCCAAATACTGTGCTGGTTGGAAAAAATCTTCCGCTCCCCAGTCACTGTACCTTTGCACGGGCCCCTCTCCCCACGTGGGGCGTCCTCCTCAGTCCATCTGCTGTGGGTTCTTCTCTCTGTGCTTCGTTCGCATCCTTGCTCTGTGTTGTACTTCTGGCTCTCAGCCTCATTGCGAACTGTTTGAGGAAGGCCCTTCTGTTCCATAAGGCCCGGGTGAAAATGCCTGACATGCTGCACTGTGCCATTCAGGAAGGAGGGCCCGAGGTCGCTATAAAGCTGCAGGACCCAGGCCTCAGGTTTCTTGACCTTGGGGAAGTTCTTTAACAACTGCAGATCCCCAGTTCCTTCACCTGTGACATGAGCACAGTAGCACCAGCAGCATCCTCGGGAGCATCGGCCCAGAACCCCAAGTCCTCAGCCAAGTGCTAACGCGTGTCTGTGGCCTTGTTGCCTTCTTCAATACATCCTCAAATCTAAGGGAGTAGTATGGCTCTGGGACTTGGTAATTTTCCTGTAACACAGCATCCAGGATAACATTTTACATTTCTATTTATCATTATTGTTTATAAAGAGGAAAATAATTACAATCTCAGAATTTGCGGATAGGGTGAATGGATGCTGCAAAATTTTATTCTGAGTTGGAGCCCCCTGAGCTGAAAGAACAGGGATTCCTCCAAGAGCTTGGTGGAACCAGGCCACAGGGATTGGAAATGAAGCTCATGTTGGTGGAGCAGGAACTGACCCCTTTATTCTCCCTCAGGCTTGAGTCTGGTGGAAACGTCACCTTGTAGAACAACAACCTGGGAGCAGTGATGCTTTAAAGGGTTTCCAGAATGTTCTGACCTGCTGTGAGGTGGGTGGGCAAGGAAGCCAGCCAAAGAGGATGTCAGAACCCACAGCTGTCGGTCGTTAGCAGGGAGAAGTTTGGGTCTCACTGGACACATTCTGATAATCTAAAAGCAAGACCTCTGCCATTCTGCTAGCTCAGGAAAAGATGCTAAGGTTTTCACCAAAGTCAAAGCAGAAATCAAGCCTTTCTCTGCTTGACAAGGAAAAGAGTGACCCATAAAACTATGGTCCAGGGAGGTGCTCTATAGGGGCTGCCTGTCTGTGGGCAAAATCAGAAACCTGTATGACTTTGACGGTGTCGCCTCCTCTCCTGCATGTAGAGGGCCACTCAGAGACCAAGCCCAGGGGAGACCATGGGATGCTCGAGCAATGCGGGGAAGGGACCCCATCCAGAACACCACCTTCATTCTGGATCCCAGCGTGGTGAGCCATGCCCTTGAGGCCCGGGTGATTTATTAACTCACTTAATAAATGTGTTTATTTATACCAGGCTGCATACCATAAATAATTTTAAGTACCTAGTAGAACATATTTACTGTAAGCTAAGGCATAAAGAAGAATTAAAAAGGATCAAGTAGAAATATAGGTAGAAAGTTACAAAGATAAGTAAAGAGAATACAAATGTCAAAGGCCTAAGGGTGTATAAAGTGCTATAATTAAATCTAAAAGTTGGCTCTTGGCTGGAAAATTAAAATAGAAGACATGATCATTTATTCAAGTTTTACTGCTGGTGTGAGGGAATTATGTCAGCACAGTAAAGGCCCTGAGAAGGGCTGCAAGGCGTAGCAACAACAGCAGCACAGTTACAGCCATTTGTGGCTCTTTGTTCCAGGCCCTGTTCTAAGTGCATCGCTCATACTGGCTCGTTTAATCTCACACGAACCGTTGGTGTGGAGCACTGGATACAGTCAGTCGGCACCGGGCCCCTCTGTTTCTGCCTTCTTGTGTATCTTTCTGAAATGCAGAAGTTGGGACTCTCTTACATGTGGGATTCTAGTTGAGAAAAAAGTACCACCAGCAAGATGCGCTGTGGTGAGAGGGGAAGAGGCAGTAGGGCTGAAGCCGTGGTCCTGTGTGTCGGCTGTGTTCATCATCCAGTGGGCATGGGCATGGCAGTGGCAGGGTCCAACTGCTGTGTTTGGCACAGAGAGGCAGTTGTGTGGGGACTGGACTGACTTTATAATGTCTAGGCCAGCACAGCAACGGTATTGGTGGTGCCTGAGGCCTGAATGGGAGCTACCACGGTCGTCCAAGCACAGCTCTAGGACTCCTCACTTCTCTGATTGTGGCAGACACCAGCTCCTGGCCAGTCAGTTCCACTTTCTTTTCCTTCTGGGCGCCCCTCCTGGAGTTTCAGGCCAGGCTAGAATTTTCTCCTCCAGCCTCTCTATAGAATTCTGTGTGCACCCGATTCTGAGTCCTTTACACTTACTTAGAACTCACAGTGTTGTCTGTTTCCTGTACTGACCCATGACTGACACAGGCAGGTACTAACATCATTCCTATTTTGTGGATGAAGAAACTGAGTCACAAGGCTTAAATAGTTTGCACAAAGTCACAAAGCTAATAAATAGCCAACGAGGACTCAATCCTGGTTCAGTCTGATGCCGAAATCCACTCCGTTAGCTGTTTAATTTTGTTTAACTCAGAATTTCTCAAACTGATTGATTCCAGAAATGGTTTCTGTGTCACACCTGCTAATATTCCATGGGACCTATCCCTGACAAGACCACCTTCAGACATTGTTTTTTTTAGCTCGGTTTTATTACCCAGGGGTTTCTGACCAGGAGGACCTGGCTAAATCAGTGGTGGGAGAAGATGGGGTTGATCCTCAGCTAGATTCTGGAAAAATACTTGGCCTAGGAATTGGGGGAAAAAGCACCGTCTTTCCAGCCGAGCCCTGGAGTCTTGAAGTGCAGAGCATGAGGTCTGCATGGTGTATGTTTGGGGACGGGACTTGAGTGTGTCCTGGGGACAGTGAGTCACTTCTCTGCACCTTTGTTTCTGCCTCCATGAAGTAAGATCAATGACACATCCGCTCCCTGGTGTGTGTACTGAACTGGTTTGGTCAGAATCCTTCCTGCGGTGAGCCACCGAAGGCCGACTCCAAGTAGCTGAAGCAAAGGCAGGCATGTGGCCCCAGCCCCTCGCTCACGTCCCCACGCCTGCTGCTGGTTCAGGGTCAGCACGTGGGTGTTGGTGCCGGACTCTCTCGACCCTCAGGGCAGTTTTATTTCAGGGGCTGCTTTTTCCTCCCATGGCTCTGGGTCAGAATTGAGTCTGTTCAACTGGTAGCCTTGACTTCAAATTCTGGAAAAAGGGGATAGTGGTCTTGTTTGATCGAGCCTTCTCTCTCTCGGGAGGCATCAGGGCACATTGTGCAAATTGACTCCTTTCTCCTAGAGTGCTGTGTGCCCAGAGGACAGGCAGGCTTTGCTGAACTACACACACACACACACACACACACGCACGCACATGCATGCACACACACATGCAGACACACACATGCAGACACACACACACACACTCCTGTAACTCATAGTACATTAGCAATCTCTGGCTCCTCCTTGTTGAGGGGAGAGGCTGTTAGGAAGGGATTTGGTGGAGTCTGGGAAACTGGGCAGGTGTGGTGGGAAAGGGGGCTGCAGCGCCCCTCTCCCAGACTTCACCTAGGACTTTTAGTTGCCAGGATGAGACTGATGCAAATTGAGAATCAGTGAGTTCAAAGCTTTCCCTCCGGCTCTTCCAGCCACCTTCACACTGGCTGTGCCCCCTCTCCCTCTGCCCTTCACACCCTCTGGGACTCACGGTCATTATGTTTATGGTAGGCACTTCAGGAGGACACGGATCTTGACCCTGGCAGGAAGGCCATGCAGTCTGACACACTGTCTTGCTGATGGGTTTCAGCCCCGGGCAAGTTCACTATGGATTCAATGTGACCAAAGAAAATTGACAGCAGAACGCTCTTTGGGGTGAAAGGGTTATACCCAACTTTATTTCCAGGTGGCAGGTCAGTCACTAGAATCCTGTTCACTCAGAGTGAGTCTGCATGCAGCAAGCTGGTCTCTGCCTCTGGGCCCCTCTGTCCACACAGTCTTCCTGCACAGCCGTCCTCTGAGCCTCTGCCTCGGCACTGCCACCGCTCCAGCCTCTGCTCTGCTCTCCTGCAGCCTTGCAGCCCCGCCACTATGTCGTGCCCAGAGCACTGGGCAGAGCTCTCTTTATAGAGTCAACAGCCATGTATTGCCCACAGGTGTGCAGTGAGCTAGTCAACCAGGGCCAGGTGAGAATCCTGACCACAGGAACTCTCATTTTATCCACACACTCCCTTTGGGAAATGCCCACACCGAGACCTGAAACCCACCTGGGTTTCTCTGCCAGGTGGCTGGATGGAGTGGGGCCCCTGGGGCTGCCAAGCAGAGAGAGGCCTGATCCCCATTCAGCTGGAACATGCACTAGGGCATCTGAAACGAGGGAAGGAAAAATGTCAGCAGGGCAGGTGGGGGAGCACAGTGCTGGGAGGAAGGAGACCTGGGCTGGCTCCTGCAAGTGGTGTGACCTTGGACAGGTCCTCTGTGCAAGGCGTTAGCTGGTCCAGGTGAGCTACAAAGCACCCTTCCCCTCCAGAAATAGCTGCTCTGTTCAGACACCCCGAGAATGCAGTGTCCTGCAGACCTTGCCGAGCAGCCTAGGCCTATCATCACTAGTTGGATGGGATGATGCACCGAGCGGTGCCAGGAATTCAAGAGAAAACCCGGGGAAAGCATTGCTGTGCTGGGGCTCCACCCACTCTGCACCTCTCTCTCCATCCTGCACCCACCCTGCCTTGGCCCCACCCCTGCCCCACTGTGCCTGACAGCCCCCCACGCATGCATGGTGCTGGGCTGAGCTGTAGACTTTATTTCCTTATTATCTAGAGACCATCAGGAGGAAAAGGAGGGTGGAGATGGAAGGGGAAGACAGAGAGGAGAGGACGGGGAGAAGGAGGCGGACCAGACCACCCCCACCCACCACCATCTTTGGTGATTCAACCTGTAGCTGGGAAAAGATATGCCTGCACCCGTTGTGGCCCTGGGCACCGGGCCAGTGGGCAAGTCTCTGTGGGGAGAGCTGGCCCTGCAGGGCTGTGGAGCCTGGTTATGAAGGGAGGGCCATTCTCCGCCCCCACCCCCAGAGTGCTCCCACGTTGTCCACACCCCGCACCACATCCCTCACGGCCTTACGCTAACTATCTACTTGACCGTCTCCTCCAAGCTAAGTGGAGGGAGGCAGGAGACCAGGCAGAGCAGGTGCAGCAGTCCCAGAACCTTAGGAAGTGCCCATGGTCGGTCCTGCCTGGGGTCCTCGGCCTCCTTCTGGCACGGAGCTGTCTTTCTTTCTGATGGGGGTGCTCACTGTCTCTCCTACTCTCTCTGAGGCAGGCACTTTAATAGCCCCCCCAGAGTGCCCACGTCTGATCCCTAGAACCCGTGACTGTGTGGGGTTACAGGGCAGAGGGGGAGTAAATTGCAGATGGAATCAAATTGCCAATCAGGGGGTGTGAAAATAAGGAGATGGCCCTGGATTCTCTGGGTGGGTGTAGTGTAAACACCTTACAGGTGGGAAAGGGAGGCAGAGGAGAGGGTGTGAGATGCAGGGTGAGAACCAGACCTGTCATCCCTGGCTTCACTGGGTGGGGAAGAACTCAGGAGCCGAGGCCTGCAGGCGGCCCCTAGCAGCTGGGCAGGCGGAGAAATGCATTTGAGTCTAGAGCCCCTAGAAGGAAAGCGACCCTGCAGACACTGTGATTCCAGCCCACTATGGGAAACCCATTTTGGATTTCCAAACTCATCAATTAGAGAGTAAAGATTTTTTGAGCAGCTACGTTTGTGGCAACTTGTTATAGCAGCCGCAGGAAACAAGGACACCCTCCGTCCCTCTCTCAGACACACCTGCACATCCAGTCTGCACCTCTCTCTCTCCGTCCTGCACCCACCCTGCCTTGGCCCCACCCCCACCCCACTGTGCCTGACAGCCCCCCATGCATGCATGCTTGCCCTCCTCTCCCTCTCGGTAGGAGGGTGTGAGGGGACAGCACTATTTGGGACTGTCGCCGAGTGGCCCCCTTTGGGCATGACGGGTCTGCTGGCTTTCCTTCCATCTCGCTCCCCTGTCCCCAGAAATCCCCACTGTCACTTCAGGCTCACGGAGTGTCCCACTATCCCTGAGTCCTGACTTCCCTCTTCTAACTAAGTAATTCTGGACAAGCCTCTGATTTGTGGGTTTTGCTTCCCAGCATCCATTCACCTTTCTTTTGGTGAATCCAGTGCCCCAAAGTCTCCTTTTCTTTTTTCCTTTTCTGCCAAAGGCAAATATTTGGCTACTGTGGCTGACAAATGCAGCCTTCTCTTGAGTTGTGCATCTTCACCTCCTGAAGCAGAGAATCTCTAGGAAGGTGATCACACTTAAGACCACCTTTTTAAGGATAAAAGTCAGTTAATTTGAATGTCAGTGTCAACTTAATGTCAGGCGGTATAGTTAGTGTTTTTCTCCATTCAAAATGTCAGCCACTCTCTCGGTATGATTGCTGGGAACTGGGCATGAGTTATCTGGATAAACCAGCATTCAGGGAAAAGCCCTAGAGAATTTGACTGAAGAGTTGGGGGAGGGGAACACTCAGTCAGAACAGTGACAGCAAACGGTGTAAAAGTAAATTTATACAAGTACTGGTAATTGTGTGTATTTGACATACATAGGACAATAGTCATTGTTTTAGGACATGAATGATTCCACCTCCGGCGATGGACCAGCAAGTGTCTGGGTCCTGCTCCCCAGCTTGGGGTGAGGGGGGCTGGGGTTGGTTCTGTGGGGTTAAAGGGAGCTCTGCCCCAGAAGGCAGCTGGAGGGGACTGACCCACCCAGAGTGGGGTCCCGGGCAGGGCAGAGCTAGGGAGAAATTCCACCCAGGTGAGTGCCGCCACGGACAGAGCAGAGCTACGAGGTGGTGCCTGGGATGGCCGAGCACGGGCCAAATGCAGGCTGGGGCAGCCCACTGGGTGACGGCTCAGGACTGAGCACATGAAAACTGAGTTGGCGACCTTTGCAGACTGCTGGCCGTTCTGCCTCGGCTGAAGCAGTCACTTAAGCAGCCGCAGCCTGGATGACCAGGAAGAAAGTTCAAAGCAGTTAGCTGTTTATGAAAGCTGTTTATCAGAGAGCTGGATTTCCTAGGCTCCCTGGGAGACTGGAACAGGCCTCAGAGGGTGAATGACTGACCAAGATAATGACCATCTTTGTTTAAGATCAGGAGTACAGCATTCTGGTCTCACAGGAATTCCATTGATTAAGTTTTTATCCAGTTTTGCTTATGTCTTTATCATCTATTTTTCTATCCATCTATCATCTATCTACCATCATTATCTAATCTCCAGAGGTTTAGTTATTTTCTATGGGAGGACTGGTCCAATGCAAGCTCCTTCGCCATTACTAGAAGCAGAATCATGCAACTCAGTTATCCTGGGCAGCCAAATGGTATATCTAAGCCCGGAGAGGACCGACTAGGGCCACACATACTTGTTTACTGATGCACATGGCTGCTTTCTCGCTACAACAGTAGGGTAGTTGAGTATCTTCAGCAGAGATGGGCAAAACCAAGTGGTTCACCAAATCTATGTGAAATCTAATGTGGCCCTTAATGGAAAAAGTTTGCCAACCCCCAGTCTACAGGAATGGGTACTACATATCCTGGGTAATTATCCATAAATATTATTTCTTGTTACTAGGATTTTGAAAAGAATTAGATGTAGAAAGTTGAGTGTTACATTTTCTGGCAAGAATTTGTAGCAGCAGTGTGTGTTTTTGACTCAGTGAAGATCTATATGTTTAGATGCACTGAATTAGCATCAGAGGGTTAGAATTCCTCACCAGGTTCACATAGGCTGAGGGGCCAAGTCAGGCCAAGGACCTCCTGCCCCAAGGTCTGTGCGTGTTCTCCTGCACCCGCACAGCTTCTCTGGCCTCAGAGAAAATATCCTCTGACTCAGCCTTTTGCAAGGCTTTGTGAAGAGCAATTAAGATTCTAACTTGAACTACCAGGCGCTCTGTTCCTTTGAATTGTCTTTGGTCTCAGAACCCCTTAAGGTCACAGGCCAGTTGACTGTTCCTGTCGCTCGGCCCCCTTTCTGTCCACTTTCTGCTCGGCTCTCCTTCAAGCTGGACACACCGGCTCCTAGCCTTCGGCATTGCCACTTCCTGTTCCACACTGGGCTGCCGTGGGAGAGTCATGCTGTGATTCAGGTGTGGTTCCCTTGGTATCTTCCATCATAGCCCTGATTACCTTCTGTTCCTGAAACATTTTCTGCTTTTCAGTGAAACTGGGTTAATTTTACCCAAGAACAAGAGTTTTGTCCAAATTTTCTTGCTCTTACAAAGCAGTGTTTTCAGACCAGTAGGCAGATGACAGAAATTGCTAGTCCACTTCTTGGCGATTCTTTCTCCAGAAATATGTTTCTTGATACAAAAATGTTGTTCATAGCTTATTCCTGATATTGCTCCTTGGTGAGGGGCAGTGGGAAGTGGGGAGAGGAGCAGGGGGCAGGGGGTCCTTCCTGAGCATGGCTGCAGCTGTAATCGTGAACAAAGCCAGCGGACTCTCAGACCATAATTGAGTCAACTCAGTGAACGGGACATCGGAATTGGGGTTCTGCATTTTTATGGGGGAGAAATGTTAGACTGTGTTAATTCTAGATGGGGATGCATGGTTGTATTCTTCATTTTGGAGGGAATGTTCCAAATTTCTCTCTCCAGTCGGGCGCTCTGTTCTGAATATCAGTTTTGTACATGTGGCTACCTACCCCTATCTCCACGTACAGGTTCCATATATTGTAAACTTAAACAAAAAAATTAATAAAGCAAAAGGAGAGAAAGAAACAATGGAGGAAGGGAAAGAAGGAAGGAAAGTGGGAGAAAGGGAAACTCACTCACCTCCCACCCTTTAAAATCTGTTCCCCTGCCTTTTGCCAGGTTCCATTTCGGGCACTGAAATGCCCACTGAGTCATTTCAGAATCTCACCTGGCACTAAGCCCTAGGAGAGGAGCAGTGTTAGGGAGGCAATCCTTCACCTCGCCCACCGCAAGCCTTGGGCACCTGGTGGAGGCATCCCCTGCCAACCCACCCGGGCCCCCCCTCTGCAGGAGGGGGAGTCACTGAAATGAACGTCCCCAGCCTGGGCGACCGCGGGGCCGCGTCGTACCGGCAGATGTGGCCACTGCTTGAAAGGTGCTGTGCACCTGTCCCTCCTCTTCCCTGTGAGTTGGTGACGTGGGCGACCGGCCGGCCTGCGGTCACCTCCACAGCGCCTCCCCGGGGAGATGAGCTTGGAGCCTGCCCTGGGAAATCAGCTCCTGGGACCGCAGGCAGCTCCCAAGGTCGAGAATCGGAGTGTGAGAGAGAGACGCCACCTGGACCCTCATCCCCAGTCCAGGTTTGGACCCCGAGCTGCTGCTGTTTTCTCCCTACATACTATCCATCCTTTGAATACCTCATGGGAAGCAGAATGGGCCCGGAACCCCATTCTCTAATGTCTAACATGTGAAACAATTTCTAACATTAAATAAGATGTGAAATGTCTGAAAGGGAGAAGAACATGCATGTATGTAGAGAAGCTGCCACACAGTACTTCATACACGTTGTTTTGTTTAATTTCCAAACAATGCACATCTCAGCTGTGTGAATAGTTGTTTTCCTCATGTAATAGAAACACCTAGCTTCATTGCCTTTCTAAGAGCTATCATTCTCTTCTTTACTTAGGCATAAAAGGGGTGGGCACCCTCCTGTCCACATCACCTCCTCCTGCTCTGCAAACAGATGCAGCACTGCCCACCCCGCACCTCTCTTTGCCGGCTGGTCCCCCAGACGCCTCCATGTGGGCGCCCTCACCTCCTTTCTGTCTTTTTCTCAGATCTCAGTCTCTGTAAGATGATCTTTCCTGATGGCCCTGTGTAGAATAGCAAATCGCCTGCCCCCTTTGCCTATCCTGATGTCGTTCATTCCTCTTCACCTACTCTGCTTTTACTATTTTCCCATAGCATTTCCACCTTCTCATCTACCATATAATTCACCTATTTTAAGTTAATTTACCTTCTGTCTGCCTCCTCTGAGATGTAAGCTCTATAGGAATTAAGGTCTTCATTCTGCTTATTGAGGTATCCTAAGTCTATCTAGCCTATAAGTGCTCAAAAATGTTTGTTGAGTGACTGAATGAGTGTTCTCCCTCCCCTCCTTGGACAGTTAGTGCTGCATCCCTTTCTCTGCCACCACATTCTCCTCCTCCAGCACCTCCACTTGCATTGTGGGCGGCCACCTTGTGGAACTCTGGGATGGCGTTCTTTCCCGGCTACTGTACTGGTATCACCCACTGACTTCAGAAGAGGAAATCGTGTATGTCCCTTCACCTCCTCACCCTCAGCATGTACATCTGTAACTGTAATTCCTCCAACACACCAATAACTGTGTTTGCTGCATAGGACTTTAAATGACAGTTTGGAGGGGAATGGGGTGAATGGCTGTGACACACTCTGAGGGGTGTGCTTGAGTGCTTGAGTCAAACGTGCGACCCCATTCACTTCTGCTGAGCCTTCCCTGGTCATGCCCGATGCACAGGACACGCCTCTGCTGGGTCCTCTTAGGCGCCGGCCTTCTGCTGCTCCCCTCTTAGGAGGACCATTCTCTCTTCTCCCCTCTTTCCTGGGTTTTCTGGATTCCCCAAATTCCATCCTCAGAGGACTTAGCCCAAATTCATTTTACAAGGCTGTGCAGATTTGTTTTATTTTTATGTTTCTTTTTTGCCATCATCACCTTCCACATCATTATGGTGCTTCGCAGCCTATAAATAGGAAGCCCTAGGGGGTGTTTTGCTTCATCAAACCCCCATCTTGCTCAGCTCTCCACCCCGTGGCAGGAGGAACAAGAAGAACAAGAAATCCTAACTTCGTTTTCTAACTTGTGGTTTTTTGTAACGGCCAAGCCAATGCCTAGCCTGGCTTCCTGCCTGTCTCTCAGTGGGAAGCAGTGATGGCATCTTGGCTGGACGAGGGCTCCAGGAGCGGTGGGCTTTAGTTTCTTCACTCTTCATCAGTAGTTCTTATTCCTGGCAGAACCTCAGGGTCGCCTGGGGAGCTCTGAAAAATCTTGACACTCAGGCCCCACTCCAGACCTTTATGGGCAGGGGCGACTCTGCAGCTGGGCTGAGAACCACTGTTTTACACTTACAGCAACTATACAGTAGGAATTATCCATTATGGGGATGTGGGACTGAAGAGGAGAGAGGTCTGCACAGCTAGGTCCCTGTGGAGGGTCCCAAACGCAGGTGTACAGACTCCACGCTCCAGAGCCCACGCTCTTCCCATAAGAAGTGATGCCTTGACTCACAGGGGAACCAGACATGGAAACAAGCAACGCCACTGTGGTGTTGCAGCAGAGGCATTGTAGATGGTTTGCAATCGCAGAGGGGAGACCATCTAACTTTTGGTGGGGATTTTGTGAACTTTTTCCTGCTTTCTGGCAGCTCAGGGATGTTTTGTTTTAACCTGGTTTTACCTGGATAATCAGGCTGAGAAGCAAAGGGAACTGAGGACATTAGGGATGAATTGGTGCAATGCTTCATCCCCCGGAGGAAAAATCCTTATTAAACCCCCATGAGTCTGAAATCCCTCTCCTCTCATTTGCCCGGGAGGGAACGTTCCCTGCTCCTGCTCCTGGTTCATTAGCCACCGAGCAGTTCTCCTTCCCTGGGGTCTGCTTCCAGATGACTCCATCAGGCACAGTGTGGCCAGGCTGGGGTCCAACCCCTGTCAGTGGCCACCTGGGAATCTGTGGGGTCAGGGGCCCTCTACTTTGCCAGAAGCCTGGGGACAATGCTGCTCATTTGTGTGGCAGATTATGGTACTCTGGCTGTTTTGTGTGTTGTTGTTGGGGATGGGTGGTCGTACAAGGGGAAGGGACTGGCAGAGACAACACTAGGCATTCTCCAAGCCCACGTCGGTCCCGTCATTCCCAAGCATGGCAGCCGTGCCCCTGTGTGCCATCTCTGCGCCAGCTACTGGAATCCCAGAAGTGGCAGGCCTGGTCCTCCAACTCACAGAACTTGCAGTTTAGGGGACAGAACCTGTGTGTCAACCAATGGCCTCACTGGGAAGCCACGCAAGGTTCAAAGGAAGCTTTGGAAAGGGCACCGGAGTGGGAGGGTGGAGGAGATCTTTGCAGGGGGTGTGATGTCTGAGCTGCCTGTTGAGGGGTGAGCAGGAATTTGCCAAGGGGACGAGGAAAGGAGAACTAGAGGGAAGGGCCACACCCATGAAGGCCTGGCAGCACAGCAGTGCAGCTGGCTCTGTGGGTCTTGGTGGATAATTGGCCTATTTCCTCAATTCCAGATGCATGTTTTTACAAATTTTTGAATTCTGTGTGAGTCCTGAAACTAAGGAAATACAGTGTAAAACATAGTTTGGTCTTCAAAGATCTACGTTCCCAAACATAAGTTTAAAATGATTCAAGGGGTAGAAATCCCCATTTTTCTTAGTCCATGATAATGTGTTTTTGAAGCTAACTTTGCACACTCAGATGCTTCTAATTTATGCTTTCCTATTAAGCTATTGAATAAAGGAATCATTTCTGTACCACTCTATCACCCAACTTAAAATTCTCATTTTCCATGAGCTCAAGGATTTAACTTCCAATAGTTCTGATTTGTGCATTATTCCTTTTGGGAATAATTCTTGAGAAAAGATTTCAGGGAGTTTGCAAAATCACAGCTCAATGATGTCAATTAAGCAAATAAAGGCACGGTTCACTTTGTTTTGGCGTGGAACGTTATTTCCTCAGGCAGAAATAATTGCCATTATTTCCCATGGATTCTGACATCTCCCAGTTGCTTCTCAACCCACTGTCTGTGTCAAGCATCCAAGTTATTCTGTGTATCTGGGACCATGGCCAGACCTGAGAGGCAGAATCAGAAATTTCAGTGTGTAAATTAAGAAATGCATTAGCCATTAGCACAGGGGAGCCGGCTGGGGGGACGGAGGCCTTCTTCATGTGAGCGTCACTACAAGAAAGCCAGAAACATTTCTGAACATTTTAGTGATATTTGAGAATATGAAATCACTGGAAAGTTTTTAGCAAGTGAAGGTTATGAATAATGTAGATTCATCAGAACAAATAAGAGAAATTTGTGAAGGTAAAATATTATCAGTTTAAATATTTTACCTCTGGCGTTGCTGCTCCCCCTGACCCTCCTTTCCCTGTGAGAATCACGTTTCAGTGTGGGAAGAGTCCTCCCACATTGTGATTCTAGAAACTTACCTTCGTGGAAGGGAAGGACTGATTTCATCCCGAACTCCTGCTCTGTCGTTGAGGAAATGCTTCTCTTACTGCTTCCTGCCCGACAGTTCTGTGTGTCTCTGTCCTCCTCTCTCCCTGGGAGCTCGGGCATGGTCATGGTCAGAGTGATGGCCTTTGTAAAATCCGAGTCTTCTTTTCTAGAATGCCAGTTCATCTGTGCCCTTCTTCCCATTCACCATTCACATGATTTGGCTTCGCTTTTGGCAGCAGAGCATCACCTCCTCAAACAGGAATTGTCATCATTTCACCTCATTCTTGACATCTTCGAGATGTTTGGCAGCCTAGTTGGATTTTGTCTCACTTATGAGCGATGACAAGGGCCTGGACACACCTTCTTTGTGTTCTGATGTGTGTCTTCTCAGGGGAGGGGGTGGTTTGCTTTGTGACAGTCATCAGAAGAGAATCAATGTGGAAGGAGAGACACTTGACGTCACCACGGAAACTTCCTGAAGGCTGGTGGAATCTGGGCACTGACCATCATCTTTCCATTTTGACTCTGATAACTTGATTATATTTATGGTTGTGGGATTTTTTTGTTTCCTTCTAAAACTCCAAACTAATGGACCTGGGTAAAACACCTTCTATGTACCAGAGATTTACAAACAATATCAGGTGTTGCTCACAATAATAATCCTGCCGTGTTGGTGTAATTGTAGTAACCCTGTTTTAGGAATAAGGAAACTGAAAGCTTGAGAGGTTGAGGTTATCGAACCCTCTATTCAGAGCCTCCAACTAAAGCATTAGCAACTGAAGGAAGGGCATCAGCTCTATGTGGAAAGAGTGTAACAAGTCAATAAACGACTGCTCTTGTTATTTTCATTTTCAGTTTAATGATGCCTGCTTCATGTTTCTTTTTTTTGTATTAGTTAACACACTGGAACTTATACTGAAGTAACAAGAAGCACAATAAAATAACATGGTTTAAAGAATAAAGATGCTTACTTCTCTCTCATGCAGGAGCCTGAAGAAAGCATTCTGTTCAATGTTACTGCTGCTCCACGGTCATTCGGGGGTCCAGGCTCCTCCCATCCTGCGGCTCCTTCACCGCTGGCAGCATAGTCCTCACCTGCACATCAGATCCGGGTCTCAGTTCCAGCCAGTGGGGAGGAAGAAGGGAAGGTGGAGGGGGCACCAGCTGGAAACGGGGTGCCTCACTTCCAGGGTCCTCCAGCGAGCCAGCCGTGGCTTGAGGGCACTGATTACTATGCAAAAGAGAGAGTTGAGATAAGGGAATATATAACAGTCTCCACAAAATATTATTATCCTAAAAAATTGTATATTCCCACAGTATCATTTCCCCAGAGTGGGTTAACTGTGGAATTCGTTTTCTTTATGCGTTTAGCTCCTGTAAGTTCGGCGAAGGCAGGCCCGTGCACTTCACCTCCAGGACCCAGCATGGAGATCTGCATATAATCAGCATTCAGTGATTATTTGGTGATGGTCTCTGAGACTACAGACTGGAAAAATCCTGCATTGCCTTTTCAAGGGCAAAGTTAAGGTGACCTCCACTTTCTTATCAGTCCTTGGGAGAATCGGGACAGGTATGGGTTCAAAGTGGTTTGTCCCAGCTGCCCCTACGTGCTGGACTTGAAAGGAGGTCCTAGGGCCGGCAGGCCTGGGGGTCTTCAGCTAACTGGGATGAAAGCATTTTCATTTATAACTCAAAAAGGGAGAACAAGGAGTAGGTCACAAACTCCCAAATGGGTGTTAATTATAAGTGCCTGAGAATTCTGCCCCAAAGGATGGTCTCAGCTGTCGTGGCTCCCAGCTCACAAGGTTTGTCCTTATTAGCTGATGACCAGGCCTCTGACCCTGCAGTGAGAGCTCCACACTGGTCTTGAGCCAGGTAGTCTGGCGGGTGGGTCTTGGCCTTGATGTCTCTAGAGAACATTAGTTCAACCTTAAGCTCACAGGTGTTTTTCTTGCTAAGAAAACTCTGTCCCATTAAGTACTCTGGATTGCAGCCATGTTTGTTGTAAAAGTCTGGAGGCTTGGACAACCAGCTTGTCCCTGGTTGCTCTCTCCCTGCATCTGTGTTAGGGTACAGGGCTTGTACTATAGCAGGTATTCAATAAAGATTCATTGCAGTAATTAATTAATGGATTAATCCCCATGAGGACTTGACAAGTGCGGAAGGTATCACAGTGGAGGAGCACCTCATCTGATCTTCTTATTTTATAGACGATCCTTATGAGGCCTGAAGTGGTCAGCAGGCTTCTCTGGATTCCAGGCCCCAAACTCCATCCCTTCTCACCAGCAACAAGCGGTGGTGATTTGCCAAGAGGATTTTAGTCTGTGGAAACTACATTCACACCTGGTTCTGGGTCATTGTTCACAACATACTTTCTCCTTTAAACACCATCCTTGTCCTCACCTCTCCAGTCCAGGGCTGCCTTTACCCTCTCTCCTGGGCGTGTGACCCGCTCACTGCCCGGTCCCTGATTCTCTCTCCTTGAATCTGGTGGTCTTTCTTCTTTCTCAGCACCTTGACTGTAGGCGTTCTTTTAGTAGGAGGTCGGGTAGGATTATTGAAATGGAGGAGTGATGAAGGAAAAAGATGGCAAATGGATGAAACAGTTTATATTTGCACATGTGTTAGTATCTGCTTTTACAACGTGAGTTTAAATAACTCAGGGGCAGGGAGGGCTTAGTGCTGGGCTGAGGTCAGAGTAACTGTGATGATTTGTTGCAAACATGACTAAATGAATATGATTTAGAATCCTTCCTTCTACCTTTCTTTGATCTTTCCTACCGCTCTTCCTGCCTGCCTTCTTTCTTTCTGCTTTTGATCCTTCCTTTTTGTGCTCTATTTATTTATAACTCATACTCACCTGATTTTTTTTTATTGAGGAATTTGCATCACAAAAGCAAGCATGTGGTGCCATGGTTCCCACAGAAAGGAAGACTAGAAATATTTTGAGAGATGAGAAAGAACTGGACTTAAGAACACAGGTTGAGATTCATTTGCTTATCAAAACGTTTAACATTCATTGATCATTTTATCAATATAGGAAAAGCAGAAAGTTGGAGGAGTCAGTCTCTGCCTTCTAAGAAGCAATGCTAAGGAGAGACAGAAAGTCATTAGAAAACACTTACTGCCATTGTCATATATGCAAACTCCAATGCTTGGAACTGCAACTAAATCTACCTGTGTTTCCTGGTAGCCAAGGCAAAAATGTGCATCATCACAGTGAGTTCAAGCTTCCCCTTTATCTGATGAAAGGGTGCATGCAAATCCTTCTGGCAAGAAAGCTCAACCTAGATTCACACAGTGAGCTGCGCCATGACTCCTAGTTGCTGTGTTCATGCCGCTCACAAGTTGATCCCCACTGCAGAAGTGGTGGTTACAGCCTGTTCTCTCATCCTGGATGATGGTATGCCAATGTGTATGTGTGTCACAGGGTTTTCAAAAATAATAGCAAGAATGATTTCATTCTAAGCAGTCCAGTTTTGCCTTAGGGCTATTTTGGCCTGCCTTTTCAGGCTTCTATTTGCTCCTAATTTAGTTCCCATCTCTCTTGAAGCCCCCTTTCCTCTTGGGATGCCCTCCAGTTTCCCAGGGAGACGGCTCCTCATCATCCTGTGGCCTGCTCACCTCTTAATTATCGTCATGTTCACCGCCTCGTTAATTACTCTCAGGTCCACCATGGTGACCCGTCCCCTGCTGCCGCACCCTGGTTTGGTCTCTCCTGGGGTTCCCTGAGCCTGGAGCCAGCTCCAGAGAGAAGCGGGGAGCGTGGGCACAAATGGACAAGTCTCTTCTGCCTCACTCTGTGGCTTTCTTTTCACCACACCCCCTCTTCCTGGCATCCAGCTGACCTCTGGCTTTCATGTGCCTGTCAGAAGTGCAGGAGGCCTTACAATTTACAAAGCACTTTCACATCCCAGACATGCTAACTTGGTGAGATTATGTCTTAAAAACTGCCTTTTCTCACTTAACTGTATGTAGCACTTTTCCCTGTTTTCCTTTGAAAACGTCTCTTTTGATGCTTTCTATCACACGCATGCAGCAAAATGTTCTCTACTGTTGTACATTTAGGGTGTTTCCAGTTTTTATTTATAAAGCTACACTGAGAATCTTTGTGCAGAAATCTGGGCTCCACATCTCAGATTATTATTCTCAGAGTTGGATCCCTATAAAAGGGATTTCTGAGTCGAAGATTATAAAGCATTTTGAAATTCTTAAGAAATATTTGATGTTGGCCTTCTTGGTTGTATTTTCAAGTGGGTCCCCTTGCGGATATTTTAATGTTACCAGGAAGAGTTCTGCTAACTGGATGGTATAACAGGATTCATTCAGAAAGACATAGCCCAGTTTATGGCATGTCAAACACACACACACCTATCCACACATGCAGTGCTAACCATAATTCTTTCTCCTTGAGGAATTGCTAAAATTCCTAGCCAGGTGTGACCTTGGAAAATACCCAATCTTGCCATAATTCTTTTCTTTAGTTGTTTGCCTCTGTATTGAATATTAATCCTCTTCCTGATTTACTCTGGCTCATGTGCTAGGACAGTGTGTGTTTTAATCATCCCTCTTTGGGTCACGGATTTTATCCTGTTTGTATAGGACTTTTCTTTCTGTCTGTGTGGAGTACAGACTCTCCAGCCATCAGCCCTAACTCTGTCCATTCCTGACCTGATACTGCACTTGTCTGTGCAATGATGGAACAGAAGAAGACCTGCCATGTTCAGGGAAAGCTCTGCGGAATGTCTGATCCTACTGTCTGTGCCTGTGAGTAATGACTCTCCCTGGGCCCCATGACTCCACGAGTGTCTGTGACATTTCCATGGATCCAAAGAGCGCACAGCGTATGTCCCATGAGTCTCCACCCTTCCCAAATATGTCCTCTCATCTGGTCACTTAGTAATTTGTGCTTTATTCTCACACTTCTGGGTTTTATTAGTATATGGGCAGGTTTTTTATTTATTTGTCCAGCTTTGGAGTACAGGCCACTTTTGCACTTTCACAGTGACACTGGTTTGTAGGATAGCATGATACATAGGGGACACCACTGTTGATTCTGAGTACTTAGAAATGGTGGGTTTCTCTTTTCATTTTCTGGCATTTCTTAGTGATATCTTTTGACCAACTACAGGTATTGGTGTGAGTGTACCCAGGACTACAAAGTCAGGAGCACAACGGAGGATGGGAGCAGCAAGAAGAGGGGACGTGTCTAGTGGTAATATCAGAGGCAGCACCTCACATTTCACAGGGGGAGAAACACACCATGTTAGAGACTGAGGGCAGAATTTAGCTCACTTGTTTGGAATCTGTAACAATTTAATTTGTTCCCCAAAGACAGTTCTGCAAGAAGGAAAGTCAGTTTGAGCAGAGGAAGCCGATTTCCAGAAGTTAGAGCTCTTGGCTGAAGTACAATTGTTTGTGGAGAAACCTCTGGCGGAAACCCATAAACAAAAAAGTAAACACTAGTTTTGCAAACACCCCCCATCTGGGGCTACAGGTGGGGGGCAGCCCCCCAAGCCATGGAGTGAGGGCACGCCTTCGGAGCCCAGAGGAAGGGGTTCATTCCCCTGAGACTTTGCTGGCTTCTGTGGGGAAGCTGGAGGGAGAACCGCACAGAGGAACTCCTGAGCCTTCATGAAAGTTTAATTTCATTTCATGGAAAGGGAACGACTTGTATCTGGGCTTGCTGTGTTTAGTATTAAAGCAAGGGTGGGCTTCTAGGCTAGGGATGGAGCTGGGTGGAACCCTGATGTCAAGGACACAGGTGTGTGTGTGTGTGTGTGCGCGCCCACATGCTTGTGACGGAGATAGCAGGAGACAGAGAAAAAGAGGGAGGGAGAGAGCCCAAGGGACCCTCAGAGGGAGGCTCAAACCCAGGGTCTCACATTCATGAAAGGCCTGAAATGTAGCCTTTTTGCCAAATGGCACATAACAAGCCAGGATACTCCAGAGATATCTTGATGGGATTGACAGAAGTTAATTTCCTCAAATAAACTTTAAACTCAACGGGGCCTAGAGTGAACTGCAAGTGATATTTTAAGATAAATTGTATAATTATTCTATGCAAATCATAATTATGTAGCTTTGTGTTTTTGCATGCTTAATGTGTTCATTTATTAAAAGTAAACATTTAAAACAGGCCACAGTTTTTGTAAGCTTGTTTTGGCATTTTTCCATCTTTTTAACAAAATAAGAAGCAGTCAGGGCTGCCCCGAGGCCCCATTTGAACCAGGCAAAAGGGGTCTGTCCAAAAGCTAGAAATTGTTGACCAATTTACCATCATAACAATAATAAGTAATTGGTGATGATGATGATGATAACAATAATAATGATCAGTTTAATGGTCCTATGAACCACGTACTAGCCGGACTCTGTTCTAGGCACTATGATAGGTCACCTCCATATATAAATCCTACTTGCTGAAGCCCACCACACCCTGGACCACAGGGCAGGGAGTGGGCCACTTTCTAGCACACACTGGCGTGCTTTTATTACCAGGTGTGTTTTATGCTTATTAAGAGTCAGCTGTGTTTGTTCTCAAACCAGTTTATGCCAGCAGTTCTTGTTATCAAATATTTAGTTAACTACTAGGTAACTAAATGATGAAGTACGATGAGAGGAAACAAGCTGCTCTCGCTACCAACACCAAGTTGAATGCCTTGGGGAGAATTTCTCAGGCTCCTACTGTGAGCTAGGCTCCCTGCTGAGCAGGTTGCCGGCCTTACCTCCTTTTCTCCTGCCACCGCAAAAAGTCAGATGCTATAAGGCAGTGATAGCCAAGAAGTTCAGGGAACTTAAGTTACTCAGGGCCACGCATCTAGTAACTACGAACCCAGGCTGTCCAGCCCAGAGCCCACATCTTCCCGCCGCACTGCGATGACCAGCCGATGCTGTTAGGCCTGAGAGTAGGGCTGAAAAAGACACTAGCCTGTGCCCTTGAGCAGCTCGGGATCTGAGGGGCAGACAGACAAGCTAGTGGACCCCTACAATGAAGTGCAGGGCCGCGGCATGGGGGAAGGGCCTGGGACTCCCTGGGAACGCAGATACGGGGTGTCTGACCTGCGCTGGGGGAGAAGGAGCTGGAGAAAGCTTCTGGAAGGGTAAACTGGTGAGTCGTACAGCACGAGCAGGTAGCTGCCAGGCCCCTGGGCTACAGATTCTGCTGGTGAAACTGTCCTCATCACCCAGCCTGGCCTGGTGCTCGGGGTGCCTCACGGAAGGATGAAGGAGCTTCTGGCAGCAGAGCCGGGCCTGCTCCCTCCATGCCTGTGGGTCTGGGTGACATTGCTGCCCGCAGGCCTCCCCAAATACCACTGTAATTTTCTGCAAGGTAAATAGGGCTCTGTCGAAAAGCTGGAAATTGCTGACCTTGTTCTATTCATCAATTTAAGGCACCGAGTGAGGAGGGGTGGTGGGGGTGGGTAGAGGCTCCAGGGATCTTCCAGGCGCATTTGAAGTGAGAAATGCTAAGCCTGCCATATTTGATGGCAGGCCTGGGAGTGCTGTCGAAAGGGAAGGGCAGCTCTTCCCCTGACTCCGCCACCCCTGTACCACTGCCTCCGGGCCTGAGAAGTGGCGGCTCCACCTCTCACCGTGGATGGGGGCCGAGAGACCAGCGAGGGCTCTCAGACAGCCCCTTACCTGCCAAGCCTGAGGATTTCTTTCTTTCTTTAGCTCTTAGTTTTAAAGAAATTGGCTTTTCTCCTCGTGGGGTCCCTGAGGTCCTTTGGAGACTACAAAGAGCTTCAGAACTGTTGAAAACACAGCACTGGTGGGAAGACAGGAGGAAGGGACAGCCTCCAGTGGAAACTGAAGTTGCCATCACATCTTGGGGCCCCCTAACTCATCCCCCTGTTTGCTAGCTGCCTTTTTTAGAGGTGAAATCTTGATGACTGGTCATCTGACTAATTGGAAGTTATCCCATTATGAGGCATTCTTGGATTAAAAGCTTTCTTGGTTCCCTGGGGTTGTGGCATGTACAGACGTCAGTTTGACCTTTTGATTATGTTTGAGCTCAGTACCAGGTCTTCTGGGAGTTTCCCAGAGGGTCCTGCCTGTTTCTCTGGGGCCTGGCAATAGTGGGGGTCTGGGTCTGACAGGGAAGATGTTTTCCTCTCTGCCTACTGACATCTGATCAAAGTCTTGGCCCATCAGTTACAAAAAAATAAAAAATAGAGTAAAAGCTGCAGAATCAACACTTTAAAAAGCCTTCTCCTTGCCTTTTCGGGCTGTCTAATTAATGATGTGAGTGGGCAATTCGCTGCAGCCCTCACTGATTAATTTATCAAATGCTGAAGCCTTTGTTGTTTGTCTCTCAGTCCAATTAGTTAAGTGTTGGATGTGGTGGGCAAGGCAGTACGTCTGGGAAAGCCGTTCCCACTCCCACAGTGGCCCTCCACCCACTCCACTCCCGGGGCACCATTCCCACCCCCTTTCTCCTGAGTGGATTGTCTAAGGCTGGCTCCTAGCAATCCAGCTCCTCTGACGTGAGTATTCCAGGGTGGGCTGTGGCTCAGAACAAAGCCACAGACTCATTAGCTGTCCCAGAGGGACCTAGCCATTGGCTTACTGCTAGCACTCCCCAGCCCACCATCTGATGAGACTGAACTCTTCAGAACAGATCAACTTACGTTGTTCTCTAATTAATAACAAGCAAGAGCTCACATGTGCCTAACATGTCATCATTTGTAAAGTGACTTTCACACCTGTTGTGATGAAACACCTAAAACAGTAATTATTATAATCTCTATTTATTGGAGGAGAAGTCAGATGCTGAGAGAGATGAATGCATATTGTCCGCGTTCACTGCATCATGCATCTAATTGCTACAGTTGTGATGTATAACATATGACCTTAAAAGTCGATGGTATACAAGGAACATTTATTCAGCTAACTTATCTCTGTGTCACCTGTGAGTCAGCTCATTTGGACTGGGTTTGGCTGGTGTGGTTTGGACCTGCCCCCTGAGCCTCTCCCTCCCTGCTGGGAGTAGGGCTGTCCTGGACATGCTCTTCTCGAGGTGATGGTAGAGACACAGAGCCATGAAGCTGGCACAGTTCCTCATGTCTCACTCTATTGGTCATGAGAAGTCATATGGCTAAACCAAGTCGAGGATTGTGGAAAGATGCCCTATTCCCTTTGGTGGGAGGTACTGTCGAGTCACGTGACAAGGGCACATATCAAGAAGGTATGAAGAATCGTGGCCAAAACTTCGATCTGCTATAGTGACATGGAAAGGAGAAGCAGAGCCAAAACTCTAACCAGGATCTTCCTCCAAATTCTATACCATTTTTATGGCATAAATATTTTGGTGGCATCTACAGTGTTTCAGGCATTTTCTAAAAATTGGGACAGAAGAGTAGACATAAAAAGACAAAGTCTGTGATGTCATGGAGCTTAATTTTCTAGTGAAGAGAGACAGAACAGTAGCTAAATACACACACACACACATCAGCTATGGACAACGTAGACCAGGAGCTGGAAAACTGTGAAGCGCCTCATAGCAAATATTTTAGGTTTGGGGTGCCATCCTGTCTCTGTTGCAACTATTCATCTCACAGTTGCAGTACAAAAGTGGCCAAATTTTGCAATAAAGCTTTATTGACACAAAGAGGTGGGAATCAGACTTGGGTTGTGGGTTGTAGTTGCCAACCTGTGATGCACAGAATTAAAATAGTGACAGAAGTGGTTACTTTAGATTGGGTGATCAGGGTGAATCCTTCTAGGTCCATGATATTTAGACTAAAGGTTAAATAGTAACAGGGACTCAATCAGGTGAGAGTCATGTGTAAGAAGGGCCAGGCAAAGGGAAGAACCAGCATAATTGCCCCCAAGGTGAGAAGCACATGATATGTGAGGAGTCAAAAGGAGGCCAGGGTGGTTGGAGCTAGTGGGACAGAGGGAGAGGGAGAGGAGAGGATGTCCAGGTCAGTAAAGGCTTGAGTTTTATTCTAAGTGTAATAAGAACTATAAAATAAAAAGTTTGAACTGAGCACTTGTTAAAAATGACAAACAGATTTTATTTGAGCTACTGCAGTGGGGAGGGAGACTTTAGAACAGAACTCAACTCCAGATATAGCAGAGATTGCTGGGGATTTAGACCCAAGAAATAGAGTACAGAAGTCAACAGGTGAAAAACTACTAACAAGAACTTGATTAGACATCAAGGGTGGGGAATTTGTATTAAATCAGCTTAACAGGAATTGTGCTAAAAGCAGGTCAAAGACTTAGCTATCAAGGGTGAGTGACGAGGAATTTAATCATATATCAAGGGTTGGGGTATTTTCACTGAACTGCCTTAGAACATTTCTTTGTTAAACTGGGTTCGACAGGACAAGCAGGGTAGCAGGCCAAGGTAAAGGCCTCGTCAAGAAGAGGGCACAGAGGACTGTGAGTAAGGTTTGGTCAAGGATAGAATCTTTGTCAGAAGTCATTGTATGGTTTTGAACAAAGAAATGACATGATCTCATTTTTAGCTGATCAGATTGGCTGCTGTTTCCAGACTTGATTACAAGGAGACAAAGGTAAAAGCTGGGAGATCCGTTATAAGATCAGTTCCATAGCTCAGATTAGAGGTGCTGGTGACTTAAACAAGCAATGTACCAGTGAATGAAAGTATATGGGTTGGGAGGTGTTTAGGAGGGAGGTTAACAGAACCTTCCAATTGGTTGGAATGAAACCATAGCCAAAGTTACAAAAAAAAAAAAACTGGTATAAGATTGGGAGAATATATTTTCAAAGTGTGTAACTGACAGCAATTTTATTTTTAATATCTAAATTCTGAAAATCAGCAAGAGAAATAATCAGTTACCCCAGACTTTTTTTCCCTGAATATTAGAAAAAGAATATAAATAGGTAATTAAAAAAATAACAATGTGAAAAGCCAGTGAGTATATGAATATATGATTGGTTGGTTGAGTTAATCAGATAAATGCAAATTAAAACAGTAATGAGCTGTCTCTTTATATTACCTGGTCAGCATAAAAAGCACCACAATAGAAACCTGCAGAGTGTTCAGAGCTAGTCCTGAGGAGACTGTGATTGGCTCCATATGATAAAAGCAGGCAGAGTCTACCTGGAGGTATCCTTTGAGCTCAGTTTTGCATGATATATGGAAATTCAGAAGGCAGAGAAGGATCAGCAGAATCAGGAAATGGATCAGAGAAATAGAGCTGTAAATACACCAATAGAAATGACTGTTAATGAAGCCTTTGGCAATAAAATGCCAGTCACCAGTAACCCTCACCCAGTGCCCCAGGGACTATTTGGAAGGCCAGGAGTCCTTGCAGCCACTGAATCAATGTCTTTCAGGACAGCAGGCATGTAGGTGCTCCATGGAATGACTGGAGGGATGCATAAAGTGTCTAAAGTGTCTCTGATTTCTGCAGCTCTGGTGTTAAGACCTTGGTCTGCTCAGTTACATACAAACAATATCTGAGAAGACTTAAGATGCAGGTCTGTTTGAATTGTGGTACAAGGGGAAAGTCTGAATATGGTGGGACCCACATCAGTGAGGCTGGGGAAATTCTCCAGAGCAAGATCCACAGCTCCTGGGGTTGTGGAGAGGCTTCTGAAATATATTCCAAGTGAGTGACCTTGAGTAATAAATCTCTGTGAACTTCAGATTCCTCGTTTATTCTTCACCCACTCATTTTTCAGTATATTCCTTTTTCAAGTATTTATCAAACACCATCTATGCTCTAGGTGGTTTATAGAGCTTGCAGCCAAGTGAGGAAGGTAGATAATAATTATACGGTCACCACAATGGAATGAACGCCTGCAGCGGTGATACCCCGTCAGGCTGAAAGGTCATTGTTATCTGGGACTTTAGAATGGAGAGCTTTGACCTGATCAGGGCTACCTGGGGAAGCCCCCCTGAGGAAATGACAACTGAGCTGAGAGATACAGGATGGGATGGGGGGTGAGGGGACTGACTAGGTGAAGATGGCAGCAAAGAGCCTTCCATGTAGACACCAGCACGTGTAAAGGTGCTGTGGATGGTAGGAGCCTGCTACTTACAAGGAACAGGAATGAGACCAGGACGTGTGGAGTAAAGAGGGAAAAGAAAAGGATTGTAAGACATGTACAGAACGGAAAAGGGGCCGCATCCCATGGGCATTGTAGGCCCTGCTAAACACATTTTCATTTATCCCAAGCATGAGAAGCCACTAAAGTATTTTAAGTGGAGAAGTGACATAAACTGGTTTACATCTTGAAATGATCGTCCTGGTTGTTTGGCGGAGAACAGCTGGGAGGGAGCCTTGCTTGGGGGTCAGGTGAAAGGGGCATTGCATTGATCAGATGAGAGATGTTCGTGGTTTGAACTTCAGATGGTGGCTGACGAGGGAGAGTGAAGTGGATGTGAGGCATCCCCAGCAACTGGAGCTGGGCTGGTGACGGGGAGAGAGGTACCCAGGCGGGCGTGGAGATCCTGGCTTGTCCAGTCAGATGGCAGGGGGTCGTCCTCTGGGCATGGAGTCTTGGAAGAGGTCTCATCAGCTGCAGGACAGGGGTAACTTGGCACTCCTGCCTGCCCCCCACCAGCAAGACAAAACATGTGGCAATGCCTGAATCATGCGGTGCTCTAGATCTGTACGCTATCATTATTTTCCCACCTGCTTGTGTTAATGGCTCAGCAGTGCCCTGCAACCAAATCTTCTAAGGAAATCTAAGTTCTCGCTGAGGAGCAAACAAAACAAGTTCATCCTATCTTGGCAACAACCAGAAAACTCTGCCGTAATAAAATCCTTGGGACAGAAAAATTTCTTTTGCCAAAAACAACAGCCCACTCAGAAATGTTGAGTTCCAAGTTTCCAACTCAGCTGAAACCATTTCCATTGCTAGTTCGCCTCATAGTTGGCAACTGGCAGTATAGTGAGTGGGTGAAGTGTCCCTTCTTATTATACTTTCTGGACTTTTTTGTTCTTGCAAAATGATAGTTTGAATGACACCCAACTGATTCAGAAGGTCAAAGACTCACAGCACAGGGAATATAGTCAATAATATTGTAATATCTTTGCATGTTGACAGATGGCAACTGCACATGTCATGGTGAGCATTTGGGATGTATGTAACTGTCGAATCACTCTGCTGTATGTCTGAAACCAATATACTATTGTATATCAACTATATTTCAATAAAAAGACTCACCTGGCTTAGTGTTAACAGCAACGTTGCATGTAATATGTGCCATGGATTTTTTCCTCCTAAGAAGACATCTTCACACCTTTCCTGCCTTGCAATACAAAATGCAACTTACAGGTTAAATGGTGTCTCCTTTGTTTCTGCAGGTCATGGCCGCTCTGCGGAAACTCAGGGGCACAGAGGCCACCTACTAACTTATAAGGCTCAAATGTCCAGTAGATGTATTAGGTGCATGGAAAAGTCCCTGAGTGCAGCACACGAGTCCTTTTGTGCCCAGTGCTTCTGGGAACAGAACCGACACGGTGACATCGCAGTGACGGGCCATCAGGATCTGACCCTGCTTTCCTCTGCTGCTCTCTGCCCCCTCCCCTCACAGTCATTCACTGTCCTTTGACCCTGCAGAAACCCTCATTACTGTAACCCCTGCTGCCCCACTGCCAGATCCCTTTGCTTCTGGCTAACTGTCATTATTTCTACTCTTTCCAACTTTGCCATTTCACATCTTGTAACTTGCTAACCATCCAGGTTAACCTGTTCTCCCACTGGATTAACTTGCCTCCCAGTCCATTCTTGAATCCCTGTCTACCCAGTCCCACTGGCAACTGGAGTGTGTCAGGGAACCTCGAGTTTCATGTCATCCACCAGAGGCTAGAAAATGCTGAAAGCTTTCAGAAGTAGGGACAGAAAATCATGTTAAGGTCCAGCACCACACACAAGTTGCTGTACCCTGGGACATAATAAAGAAGGAAAGGAGGGACGGAGGAAGGAAGAGAGGAAGAATAATAAAAGATCCTCAGATGTCTGGACCCAAATAAAGTGAACATGCTTGAGGGAAAAGAAAAAAAGTGTAAAAAACGGTGAACTCAGCTGAGGGAATGATCAAGATGCTCAGATGGGGATTGTAACATTCCCAGATGGAGACACTTGACAAATGGACTGTTGTAATCCAGTCCAACAAGGTTGTGATGCACCCAGCCTTCAGAGACTGTGTTCTAAGTCCAAAAAACATCCCCAGCCATTACCCCATTAGTACCTTTGTGCGTGTGAGTGTGCTTTGAGATGTCTTTTCAGCTGAAAGATCATTAAAAACGGAGAGCTTTGTGCAGCCCGAAGATCTGAGGCGGCTCAAGTGCTTAAGTGGTTCTGGCTGCAATCAGCAACTGCTGAGATGCCCAGATTCAGACACAAAATGAATTGAACAGTGGGAATTGACAGAGAATAGAGGAGGCACAAAACAGGCAACCCAGAGAAATACGGATGCTTTGATGAAACTTTCCGTTTGTTTGCTCCCTAAGGGCAGAGACTATATCATATGTACCTTACTTTTGTCCCTAATGGTGGCTGGCATGACATCAGGCACAAAGGAGGCATATGCCTCTCTGTCCGTGTTGCAGAATGTAACTTGCCTGCAGAAGACTCACTCTGCAGAGCCTTCCTTTGTAACTTTTTGGTCTGATGTTTGCCCTCACCCAACCTGGGATTCTCTAGGGTTTTCTTGCACTGAGAAAAATTTATGTGTGCTATCAAAATTTGGTATCTTAGATAACAAATTGCCAATGAAGCTTCTTTTAATAACATTGACCTTAGCAACTTTCTCAGTTCTCCTTGGAAATACCTTAATTGGTTTTGATTATTTTCAGGGTAATGTCCAAATATCTTACCATGGCAACCAATGCACATCATATTCTGGCCTTTGGCAAACTTCCCCTGTTCAATTGATGTCATATTTTCATTTCACACTTGAAGTTCCCTGAAGTTGCCATACTTCTTCTAGCCTCTGAACCTTGATCATTCTATTCCACCCTTTCCAGGAATGCTCCCTCTCCTCCCTCCCCTGTTCATGCCCTGCAAATTCCGTCAGGATTCAGCTCAGGTGCAGATCCCTCTCTGTCCTCAGGTATCTGTGGAAAACAGATACCTCATTTCAGCACTCGTTGCACACTTTCCTCTTCTTCTATTCTCTGTTAAGAGCCTCTGAGGATTGGATTGCTGTGTCATTTATCACTCTCCCCACAGTTCATATGCTCATGCCTTGTATATTCTAGGTTTTCAACAAGGTGTTTGTTGAATGAATGAACAAGTGAGAGAATGAGGCTAAAGATCACTCTGGGAAGATGGCATGAGAACCTCCCTATGGTAAGGGTACCATTCTCTTCATTTCTTCATTGGTGGACGTGGCTGAATCATGGTGATTAAAGCCACACTCTTATGTTCTGAAATCCACACCCATTATCAGAGCTTATCCAGGGAAAGAGTCAGAATCACTTCGAAAACACAAAGTGGGAGCACGTCAGAGAAACTAGAGGGAAATCTCAGGAGAAAATGGACACTAGTCTGTCATGGTTTCCATCTTGACCCTGGACTCAGGCCACATATTTATGATACTGAGAAAGAATTCAGAATTCAAAATAAATGGAAAAAGTAGCTGATTTTTTGCCACTTCTCAATGTTTGCCATTAATAATAATAATAATAATAATAATAATAATAATAATAATAGACAATTTTAAAACTTCACACAGTGTGGCTCTTTTTGCTTTGCTGAGTTTGGGACTGTGGCAGGTCCTATCGTCAGTTCACATGGAAGTCCAGTCAAGTAGTGAACATCCAGAATCCTGCAGCCAGTTATGGAAGAGGCAGAGATGGTGAGTGTGTGGATCATAGATGGCTGGACAGAGGGATGGATGGATTACATGTATAGACAAGCGGGAGACAGAACGAGAAGAAGGGAGGGACACTGAACTGGAAGAACTGATTGACCTTACTGATTATATATGGAAAAATCAAATATACTTTACAATTTTCAGCCTAGGAGACTAGGAGAATGGTGATAAAAACCAGGGAAGAGAGAAGGGAAAACAGCTTGAGAACACTTTTATGCTTATGAACAGGTGAGGAGTGATTCCCAAACTGAGGGATTTATTTGGATTGTAAAGATAAGAGAAGGTTTCTTTAGAGAGGGTTATCATACCTTGCCATTGCTCCAGGAAGACTTTCCAATCTGTTTTTCACAATATTCCACTCTGCACAAAGGGCAAAAGGACTGAATTAGTATTAGTGCACATGGGTTTTCAGTTATGTGACCTGAAAGTGTCTCAGGTGGTCAGAAAAAACAATGTAAATATAATACTTCAAGAGAGGAGATTGTCTTAAAGATGGTGGCATGAGAGGTGAGACAGAAACCTCCTCCCCAAACCACATATAGTATGAAAATATAGTAATACAACTAATCCTGAAAGAGCAACAGGAAAGAAGGCTGCAGTGGACTGCCTACACCTGGGGAACAGAGCAGACCTCATAGAAAAGGGTAAACCAGCAACGCCATGGTACAGCAGGACCCAAGCCTTCTCCCACTCCAGCCCATTGGTGGGAGGAAGAGAAACAGAGCAGGGAGGGAGTGGAGGCCTAGGACTGCTGAACAACCAGCTCTGGAGATCTGTTCTGGGAGCATGCACCTACATTACATTGTGCTCTGGAGATTAGTGGGGTTGGAAAGCTAAGACAGGCAGAATACTTGGAAAGACAGAGATTCCAGCTGCTTGTGGAAAACAGATACCCACAACTGGCCACTCTGGGACAAAAGAAAGGTGGGCAGTCTGAGAGACTTCCTAACAGTGAGAGGGCTGTTAAAGGGGCCAGGATTGCACAGAGATTGCTGTTCAGGAGAAAGGAGAGGTGGACAAAATTGTCCTGGTGCACTCATCCCAGTAGGTTGGGAACATTCAGGAGCTTCAGGTGCTCCATCCTCCTGGCTGACAACACAGCTACAAGGCCCCCTACCACAATACACAGCCTGTGGCTCCTTCCTCCCGGCTGGCACTGGCTCACAAAATGGCTGGCCCCACCATTGCACCAGGACAGCCAAAGGGTGCCCTGGCTCCACCTACAGCAGCTACAAATGCATAGCACAGAGACTCCACCCAATGGCCAGGGCAGTGGAGGCAGGCACTGCAGATGGGAAGCAGGAAAAAGCTCTTTCCTACCAGCAGGCACCAGCGCCACTTGCCTGTGACCCCCACCACAGCTCCAGGGGCTGAGCAGCTCCACAGAGTAGAGCTTCTGGGCACTAGAGGGCACCATGTACAAATATGAAATGTCAAAGGAACCTGGTTCAAAACAAAATCCCACAAGCACCAGAAAGAGGGCCAAGTAAAACTCAACTCACCAGTCTTCCTGAAGGAGATTTAAAAATAAAAACCATAAACATGCTCAAGGAGCTACAGAAAAATATTCAAGACCCCAGGGAGGAATTCAAGAATGAGATATAAACTTTGAAAAATACAGTATCCAGAGTGAAACATACAATGGAGGGATTTCAAAGCAGATTAGATGAAGTAGAGGAGATGGTAAATGAAATAGAAATTAGAGAACAATAATGAAAAGAAGCTGAGGCACAGAGAGAAAAAAAGGTCTCTAGGTATAAAGGATTTTGAGAGAACTGTGTGACCAATCCAAATGGAACAATATTCGCATTATAGGGGTACCAGGAAAAGAAGAGACGGAAAAGGGGATAGAAAGTGTCTCTGAAGGGGTAATTGCTGAAAAATTCCCTAATCTTGGGAGGGCCATAGCCTTTCAGGCCTTGGAGGTGCACAGATCTCCCAAAAAGGGATACAAGGAAGACAACACCAAGACATATTATAATTAACATAGCAAAGATCAAGGATAAGGACAGTGTATTAAAAGCAGCCAGAGAGAGAAAAACGATCACATACAAAGGAAAACACATCAGGCTGTCATCGGATTTCTCAACAGAAACCTCACAGGCCAGAAAGGAGTGGCATGATATATTTAATGCAATGAAGCAGAAGGGCCTCAAACCAAGAATACTCTACCCAGCAAGGTTATCATTTAAATTTGAAGGAGGGATTAAACAATTTCCAGGTAAACAAACATTGAAAGAATTTACCTCCCACAAACCATCTTTACAGTGTATTTCAGAGGGACTGCTATAGATGGAAGTGTTCCTAAGGCAAAATAGCTGTCACCAGAGGAAGTAAGACCACAGTAAAGAAAGCAGAGCAATTAATGACTAATCAAATGCAAATTTAAATCAACTACCCCCAAAGTCAGTCAAGGGATAGACAAAAATTGCAGAATATGATACCTAACATATAAAGAGTGGAGGAGGAGGAAAAAAAAGAACCTTTAGATGGTGTTTGTAATAGCATACTAAGTGAGTTAAGTCAGATTGTTAGATCGTAAGGAAGTTCTCTTGAACCTTTGGTAACTATGAATCTGAAACCTTCTATGGCAATAAGTACATGTCTATTGATAATCACCCTAAATGTAAATGGTCTGAATGCACCAATCAAAAGACATAGAGTCACTGAATGGATAAAAAAACAAAACCCCTCTATATGCTGCCTACAAGAGACTCACTTTAAACCCAAAGACATACACATACTAAAAGTAAAGGGATGGAAAAAGATATTCCATGCAACTAATAGGGAGAAAAAAGCAGGAGTTGCAGTACTTGTATCAGACAAAATAGATTTCAAAACAAAGAAGTAACAAGAGACAAAAAAGGACATTACATAATGATAAAGAGGTCAGTCCAACAAGAGGATATAACTATTACAAATATCTATGCACTGGACATAGGAGCACCTACATATGTGAAATAACTACTAACAGAATTAAAGGAGAAAATAGAAGTCAATGCATTTATTTTAGGATACATCAAGACACCACTCACTCCAAAGGACAGATCAACCAGACAGTAAATAAGTAGGGAGACAGAGGCACTGAACAACACATTAGAACAGATGGACCTAACAGACATCTACAGTACTCTATCAAAAAGAAAAAGGATACACATTCTTCTCAAATGCACATGGAACATTTTCAAGATTAGACCATATGCTAGGCCACATAAAGAGCCTCAGTAAATTCAGGATTGAAATTTTACCAACCAGCTTCTCAGACCACAAAGGTATGAAACTAGAAATAAATTATGCAAAGAAAACAAAAAAGCCCACAAACACATGGAGGCTTAACAACATGCTCCTAAATAATCAATGGATAAATGACCAAATGAAAACAGAGATCAAGCAATATATGGAGAGAAATGACAACAATAACTCAACACCGCAAAATCTGTGGGACAAAGTGAAGGCCGTGCTAAGAGGAAAGTATATTGCAATGCAGGGTTACCTCAGGAAAGAAGAACAATACATTATGAATAGTCTAAATTCACAATTAATGAAACTAGAAAAAGAAAAACAAATGAGGCCCAAAGTTAGTAGAAGGAGGGACATAATAAAGATTAGAGCATAAATAATTAAAATCGAGAAGAATTAAACAATAGAAAGAATCAATTAAAACCAGGAGGTGGTTCTTCAAGAAAATTTAAAAAATACATAAACACCTAGCCAGACTTATCAAGAAAGAAAGTCTACACACATAAACAGAATCAGAAATGTGAAAGGAAAAATCACTATGGACACCACAGAAATACAAAGAATTAGAGACTACTATGAAAAATTATATGCTAACAAATTGGATAACCTAAAAGAAATGGACAACTTTCTAGAAAAATACAACCTTCCAAGGCTGACCCAGAAGAAACAGAAAATATGAACAGACCAATTACCTGCAACACAATTGAACTGGTAATCAAAAACCTACCTAAGAACAAAACTCCTGGACCAGATGGCTTCACCATTGAATTTTATCAAACATTTAGTGAAGACCTAATACCCATTCTCCTTAAACTTTTCCAAAAAATGGAAGAGGAGGGAATACTTCCAAACTCATTCTTTGAATCTAGCATCACTCTAATACCCAAACCAGGCAAAGACACCACAAAAAAACAAAATTACAGACCAATATCCCTGATGAACATAGGTGCAAAAATACTCAACAAAATATTAGCAAATCAAATAATAAATAAACAAAAATACATGAAGAGGATCATACATCATGATCAAGTGAGATTCATCCCAGGGATGCAAGAATGGTACAACATTCAAAAATCCATCAACATCATCCATGATATCAATAAAAGAAAGACAAAAGTCACATGATCACCTTCATAGTTACTGAAAAAGCATTTGACAAAATTCAAAACCCATTCATGATAAAAACTCTACAAAATGGGCATAGAGGGCAAGTACCTCAACATAATAAAGGCCATATATGACAAACCCACAGCCAACATCATACTTACAGGCAAGAAGTTGAAAGCTTTTCCTTTAAGATCAGGAACAAGACAAGGATGCTCACTCTCCCCACTTTTATTCAACATAGTTCTGGAGGTCCTAGTCATGGCAATCAGACAACACAGAGAAATAAAAGGCATCCAGATTGCTAAGGAAGAAGTTAAACTGTCATTGTTTGCAGATGACATGGTATTGTACACATAAAACCCTAAAGAATCTACTCCAAAACTACTAGTACTAATAGCTGAATTCAGCAAAGTTTCAGGATACAAAATTAAAACACAGAAATCTGTTGCATTCCTATATACTAATGATGAACTAGCATCAGTACAGCAGAAAGCATCACTACTAGCACAGTGTAGCAGAAAGAGAAATCAGGAAAACAATTCCATTCACAGTTGCATCAAAAAGAATAAAATAACTAGGAATAAACCTAACTAAGCAGGCGAAAGACCTACACCCTGAAAACTACAAGACACTCATGAGAGAAATTAAAGAAGACACCAATAAGTGGAAATACATCCCATGCTCATGGATAGGAAGAATTAATATTGTCAAAATTGTCATCCTTCTTAAAACAATCTACAGATTCAATGCAGTCCCTATCAAAATATCAATGGCATTCTTCAACAAACTAGAGCAAATAGTTCTAAAATTCATATGGAACCACAAAAGACCCTGAATACCCAAAGCAATCCTGAGAAGGAAGAATGAAGTTGAGGGTATTATGCTCCCTGACTTCAAGCTCTACTACAAAGCAACAGTAATCAAGACAATTTGGTACTGGCACAAGAAGAGACCCACAGACCAATGGAACAGACTAGAGAACCCTGATATAAACCCAAGCATATATGGTGTGGATAAAATGGTAACATTTCCAGCATATATCACCTGGCTTTAGTGCATTTGCGTATCCTCAGGTGTCGAGAGAAGTTCATCTCCATGTCAATGGGTAATTAATTACCTGGGCAACTGAGGGCATGTCTGAACCTGAGAGTTTAAGGGGAGCGGCTTGCTTGCTGGCTTGCTTCTTCCAGAGCAGGAGGAGAGAGACAGATGGCACTGAACTGCAGTTTGTAAGCAATAAACGGGTTTTAAACTTTATTTCTCCCTTTGACTGATTTCAGTTTTTAGAGGTATTTTGTCCTGGAACTTCCTCTCCCCGGACTTACATATGGTCAATTAATATACAATAAAGGAGCCATGGATATACAATGGGGAAATGATAGACTCTTCAACAACTGGTGTTGGCAAAACTGGGCAGCTACATGTAAGAGAATGGAACTGGATTTTTTCTAACTCCATACACAAAAGTAAACTTGAAATGGATCAAACACCTGAATGTAAGTCATGACACCATAAAACTCTTAGAAGAAAACAAAGGCAAATATCTCTTGAACAACTTTTTTTCTGAACACATCTGCTTGGGCAAGGGAAACAAAAGCAAAAATGATCAAATGGGACTACATCAAACTAAAAAGCTTCTGTACAGCAAAGGACACCATCAGCAGAACAAAAAAGCATCCTACAGTATGGGAGAATATATTCGTAAATGACATATCCAACAAGGGGTTAACATCCAAAATATATAAAGAACTCATGCACCTCAACACCCAACAACCAAATAACCCAATTAAAAAATGGGTGGAGGCTATGACCAGACACTTTTCCAAAGAAGAATTCAGATGGCCAACAGGCACATGAAAAGACCCTCCTCTTCACTAATTATCAGGGAAATGCAAATTAAAGCCACAATGAGATATCACCTCACTCCAGTTAGGATGGCCAAGGCCAATATCCCAAAGACTAGGACCAATAAATGCTGGTGAGGATGTGGAGAAAGGAAAACCCTCCTACACTGCTGGTGGGAATGTAAATTAGTTCATCCATTGTGGAAAGCAATATGGAGGTTCCTCAAAAAACTAAAAAACAGAAATACCATTTGACCCAGGGATTCCACTCCTAAGAATTTACCCAAAGGAAACAAGATCTCAGATTCAAAAAGACATATGCACCCCTATGTTTATTGAAGCACTATTTATAATAGCCAAGAGATGAAAGCAACCTAAGTGTCCATCAGTAGATGAATGGATAAAGAAGATGTGGTACATATACACAATGGAATACTATTCAGCTATAAGAAAAAAACGAATCCTACCATTTGCAACATGGATGGAGCTAGAGGGTATTATGCTCAGTGAAATAAGCCAGTGGAGAAAGAGAAGTACCAAATGATTTCCCTCATTTGTGGAGTATAACAAGGCAAAACTGAAGGAACAGAACAGCAGTAGACTCACAGAGTCCAAGAAGGGCTTGTGGTTATCACAGGGGAGGGGTGGGGGAGGGTAGGTGCGGAGGGAGGGAGAAGGGGATTGAGGGGTATTATGATTGGTACACATGGTGTTGTGGGGTCACCGGGAAGACAGTGTAGCACAGAGAAGGCAAATAGTGACTCTGTGGCATCTTGCTACACTGATGGACAGTGACTGCACTGGGGGGATATGGGTGGGGACTTGATAATATGGGTGAATGTAGTAACCACAATGTTTTTCATGTGAAACCTTCATAAGAGTGTATATCAGTGATGCCTTAATAAAAAGAAACACTTCAAGAGAACATTGAAAAAAGGTACTAATTTTTACCATGGAGATGAGGTGACACAGGGAGGATTTATAGGGGTAAGTCTCACCCATCCCATCCTCCCCCGTGACCACCTACAATGTTGGGCAGGCCTCCAGGTCTGGTTCGGAAGCGTCACGGAATAGGGCTGAAAGAGTGAAAATTATGAAGTCACAGGGCATTTGTATTCATCAGAATTCACACTAATCGCCACAGGGAATAAATTCACCCCTGACAATATTCAAAGAGAGTAGCTTACAGGCTTGTTCCTATTAAGCATAAATTCAGGGCTGAAATAGTGCCAAGAGGAAAATGATCTGTAATAAGATCCATTTGTCAAGTAAGGTGGCCCAGAATGCAGGGAGGCAGGCAGACCCCATGGCTAGTGCGTGGAGGAGCCGGGGGCTCCTGGGTGCAGGCTGTGGCTGTCATGCAGAGGGTGGGGACATTTTGTGGGTCACTTGAGAGCACTCTTATCTCCAGCTCACCTGCCTACATGCCCAGCAAGTATATCTGTCAAGGATGAGGGGAGATGCTGTTCATCTTTCTTCTCTCCTTGTTTTCTGGGGAAATAGAGATGAAAAAGAGTGTCAGCAAGCTCTTTCTACAGAAATCAAGACTATTAGCTTTAGCACTTGCTTTTGGACTGACATTAACAGTTTGGGGGCAAAATTGTCTGCAACCTGGGAAATAATGGAAACTTAATTAGCGTTTTCAAATTCAAACTCAAGACATGGGAAAGTGTGGAATCAGGAACAAGGTTTCCATGGACAGGGAAAGGAGGCTGGAGGAGACTTTCTAGGAGGGGAAAATCCTGAGAAAAGACCCAGAGAGGACAAGCGTACTCTGCCTGGTGCCCGGGAAGGTGGCGGGCAGGAAGTGTCTGGCTAAGGAATTCCGAGGAAGTATGGTGCTAGGGATGGAACCTCAGATTGGAGTCAGAACTGAGCTGGGTTCAAGTCCCAGCCGGGCCCCTCACTCACAGGATGGTGCAGGGGGTGGAACTTAACCTTTGAGCCTCCCGTCTTCATCTGCAAAAGATGTCACCTTGTCGATGCCTGAATAGAGTGTTCGGTCCCTAGCAGGTGCACACTCACCAGCCAGCACGGGGAAGGGGGCCGGGGAAGCTCCCAGGAGAGGCACGGGGCAGCGGGAGCTGTTCCGGGAGCTGCAGGCAGCGGCCCGGAAGCTCCGCAGAAGGCCTGCCCCTTGCCTCTGCCTGTGTGTCTACCGGTTCCCCTTGGCCCAGCCTGTCTGGGCTGCTGTGAGCCGACTTGCCTCTCACCTCTCGGGAGCCTCTGAGACCGAGTTTTCAAGAGTAAAACGCAGCGATTCAGTCTCAAGGCTTTCCCCCCACCCCAGCAGATCAGGTAAGCTCAGTGCCTGGGGTCTGTAATTGATGTGCTGCCGGCTGGGAGGCATTTTCCACGCTGCCTTTTTGTCCATCTCTGAGAGGCAACCTCAGACCTTCTAAGAATCAGCCCTGGAAACTCTCTGGGACAAGCCCTTCTGTGGCCTGTCTGAGCTCACACTGGGGAAGAATCAGAGGAAAGGGCAGGACTACTGGGCCCCAAAAGTTGAGGACTCGCTAGAGAGCAAAACTGCCTGGAGCGCCCCCAGGTTTACATCCCTGGGGCCTTCACCCTAACAAAGGGTAAACTTACTAGTGAGCAGAAACGTCCAGAGAGGAGGTTCCCTCCAGCAGTCTTGAGGTTGGAGACCCTTCCCATCTGCGTTATGCTGGCCTTTTGTTACATTGGCATCTTGGTTAAACGTGGATGTGTGCCAGTCAAGGGCTGGGTTCTGGAACCATGAAGGTGAATGAAATGTTATCCTTCCATCTCCAGGTTTGAGGAAATGTGTCTATACAACACGGCATTTTTCAGTGAATGGAAAGACTACCCACTCGGATGCTCAAACCAGAAACCTGGTTATTGTCTTTGATACCTACCTGGATATGGGAAAGGTGATCCTTTAACATGGAAGATATGGGATGCTATAGCCCTTCCTTGTTGATTTGGCTATAAGATTTAGTGGTTTTCAAATATCCTCAAGGGAAGTTTAGTTGCAACATGGAAGGTCACTCACAGGTTCCCCTAATTTTAAAATTTAATGTTGAGTTTATTAAATTTATAAAATAAAGTTGTATTCTTTCTCAAGCTATTCAGTTCAGCTTATAAATCTTGTTCTGTATGAAAAAGTCTAGCAAAAATTAACAATGATTTATAGGGAGACCTTGATTAATACCTAGTTTCATTTACAACTTAAGGATTTTCAACTGTCTTTATAATTTTGATGCAATTTATTTTTGGTACTTTAATTATCTGATTAGCAAACAAAATTTCCCAAATCCTCAAGTCTTATAGATCTAATAGGTTGCACTAAACTCATAAACATGATGATTCTTATGACATTGTAAATGTCCAAGTACTACATATAAATCTAGTAAAAACTCACCTTAAAACAGTAAGCCTAGATCAGTTACTAAATTGCTCATTTTAATTGTGATCACAAAGTTTAACTGTTATTCCAATAGACCGAAATCTCTTAAGTAGAAAAATTTCTATATGAATCATACATTGTTTTTATACTAATAGTCAGTTAATAAAAATTATACATAATTCTTTTTTTTTGGTAAAAATGTATGCAAACAATTACATAAAATATACACTAAAATGTTAACAATTACTAAATCTGGGTGGTGAGATTTTGGCAGATTTCTTGTTTAAACGTTCTTCACATTCTAATGAATATGTATCAGTTTTTAATCCAAGAAAAGACATAATTAAAAAAAACTTTTTGTAAGTGCCTGTTCTGGAATGGATCCCCATGGGGATCCCATGGGGTGGTAGACCCCCTGTGCAGCCTCCTTCAGAGCCATCTGGAGCCTGGGCCCACTCAATCCCTGCAGCAGGCCACATGGGGCATACATTTTATGGGTCTGTTTGTTCAAAGATACTCCTTATATCTTAGGCTCTAAGATTTATCATGATTGTTTTTTAACAAAGAGAGGAAATTTATTTCTAAAACCACACTCCACAGTGTGAGCCTTTGGGATCCTCACACAAATTGAAGTTTAATTCAAGAGAAGCATAGACTGGAAGCTCTTCTCTCAAGACCTGGTGGACATCATCTGATGGCCTGGCTCACTAGCAGAAGTTCTGATGAGTAAATGAATAAATAGTTGAATGAAAGAACAAATAGTGACAGTTTTGAGTGTCTGAATAAATGAGTGAATGAATGAGTGAAATAACTAATTATTTACTTAATGACAGAAGCAAAGACTACTGGATAGATGCATGAATGAGTAAAGGTCAAGCGACTGCCAGAGACTGTGTGAATGAATGAATTGGGTGAATGAATGATGTGATTGAATAGAGGAAAGACTAAATGCTCAATGGCATCTGACTAAGTTATTGGCTGAAAGACTGCATACTGAGTAAGTGACAGAAAATGGATTGCTGAGAGTGAATCCAGAGATCAGCTGACTTACTGGATGTGTAAACTGTTAGTTGACTATTGGTAGTCTAAAACCACAAAACAATTAAGTCACTAAAATAAATAAGACTGACTGACTGACTGAATGAGTGAGTCTGAAGGAGGGTGGGTCTGCTGAAGCTCTTCTGTCCTTGCAGTTGCCGTGCCTCTGTCCCAGGGCTATGACTTCACCAGGATGCAACTTCAAGGTTTGGCCTTCTCCCGCCGTTCTCTAGTACCTTGGACGGGTTGGTGCAACTACCCAGGACCCTCCCCGTTGCCTTCTCAAGTGCTGTCTTCTCATTTCATTTTGTGGATGAAATCTGACACCTGCCTCGTGGCCTATTCTTGTTTTTAGGGATTTTCAACCAGTCTTGACTTTTTGCCTTGCTCCCCATGGTACCGAAAACTTGAATCTCACTCAGGTCTTCACTTCTGAGCACCTCGGGAAGGATCCAGGCCCTGGGAATGCAGATCTTACCAGGGTCCTTCGCAGCCTCTGGAGGAATTCTTCCTCTGGGTCTGAAGGTCTCTCTCTGCTGGGTGGGAGCTCTAGTGCCCTGGGAGCTCAGCTGGGAGGCAGGGAGCTCGTCCATCTGAGTGCGTGGGGCCTGCTGAGCTGATGTACCCCTTCCCCCAGGACACTGGATGGTGGGGAATGGCGTCCACTTGCAAAGCTTCCTGTTGAACATTCTACTGTGGAATTCTGACATTTGCCAGCTTATTCTTTTATTGTTGACCTGCCTGATTTTGCCCTTATTTCCCTGGCTTCCTGGAAGAGACTGATCCTTGAGAGGTTTTACTGAAAAAAACTCCTCCCCAGTGACCCATTCAGACCCGGGAAATGCAGTTTCTACCCTTCCTCTCCTGCCAGCTGGAAACTGCCTCCATGGACACGGAGACTTCCTCAAAAGAGGCTCCCTGTGTTATCAGAGGGTCTGATGATTGGGAGCTCACTGTACGCCTCTTGTTCATTGGCTTGGAATCACATAGTGGATCTGCTGTCTATTTACATTTGTCAAAGGAGCATTTCAGAAGGGGGTTTGTTCTTAAGGAAAGCTCACAGGCTACCCTTGCATTTCAGAGGGAAGATCTGCCAAAATCCATGGCAAAGAGGCCCCAAATAGATGCAGTGTTTACTTGTCAGCAGCCTCTCACAGTGTGTTATTAGCTCTTGGCATGGAATTAGATGTCACCTGTAGTGCCAGGCTGGAAGGAAGGTAGGGCTGACGTGACATGGAGACAGGGCCTGGAGACTGTGTTGGTTGGAAGCTAATAAACAGAAAGACATTCTAATTAGATGTCAGTTCTTCCCACAGGATATGAGAGGAAGCTTAACTTCTTAAGGATCTTCAGCTGTGTGAATATTCATGGTGACCTGGGAGTAGGGCAGAAAGCATTAAGCCAAGTTCACCCTTCTCTCTGTCTAGGATATCCACCCTGCCAGTTTCCACCATCTGCTGGGTTGTAATTACACATCTATTTTATTCACCCTATCCAGTGTCTGTACGTGATTGGTGTTTGATAAATATTTGTTGACGAAATCAATAAATGAATAATGTCACTCAATTCATCCTTTAAGACTTGGTTCAAATTCCACATCATCATGTAATCATTCCTTGAATTTGCTTACAACATGGCACGAGAGGAAAGTCAAGGGCCTTGGAGAAAGGCCAACTTGGTTTCACACTCCAGTTCTTTTACTAATTAGTTGTGTGTTCAACTTTTCTCAGCCTGTGTCTTCATCATTATCACTATAATCATGATCACTATCATCACAATAATGAACACCCGTGGGTGTTTCCCATGCACCAATTAAGCCCTTGGCATGCATTGTCATTTTAATCTTCACAAAACTCCATCACATAAGTTCTAGAAGTTTCAACGTATAGATGTAAAAACTGGAACATGGCAACTTGGCAGTATTAGTAGCTACCTCTTTATAAGACTTATTGTTTCCCAGGCACTGTGCTAGGCATTTTTAAAGCCACTCAACCATAGGATGACCAATGTGTACCAGTTTGCCTAGAACTGCCCTGTCTTAACACTGAAAGAACCACACTCTAGGAGAACCCTCTGTCCTAGGGAAACAAGGACAGTTGCTCTACTACTGACTCCTCATAACAAAATATGAGAAAGGTGTTATTTTTCCAACTTACAGATGAGAAAAATAAGGCACGAAAGGTAAGTGACTTGCTCAAGTCCATACAGTTAGTAAATGGGAAAACCAGGGATTCCAGTTCTCTGAGGCTCAGTTTCTGTATCTCAGAGTTTAAGCCCTATAACATGCTTTCTCTCAGGAAGAAAAGGGAAGTGATTTCCTCCTCATTGGACTGTTGGGATATTAAACCCTTTCTACCATAGAATAAGAATGTAGAATATTACTGTTCTACCCTTTGTTACATACAACTGTTTCTCATCTTTCTCTGTCTCTTTACATCCAAGAGCCTCAAAGAATCACATCAGGTGCTCTCTACTCATGACCTTCCATTTGCACCCAACCTGTCCCATTTTGCTTCTTTTCCCATCATTGTTTAAGAAAGAACTCTAGCCTAGGGTCATCAAATGACCTAGAGATAGTTTTATCTATTAGTCTCTTCATAATTCTCCTTTGACCTCCCTAGAGTATAAGAAGCAGTTTCTCTATGTTTTAAAAACTATAACAAACTGAAATGAATTGAATAGGAATAAATCCCAAGGTATTTGACACCTCTGACCTCTCTCTCTTCTTGAAATTCTTTTCTGTCTTGGTTCCTGTGTCCCTTAGTGCCTCAACCTGTCTCCTTCTTAACCTTGGCCGCACCTCTGTATCTTCTTACATATTGCTGTTTGTTGTTTTTCAGAGTCCTTCCCTCTGGCCTCCTCTGCCCTCATTATGCAGCACATCATTATATCATTTCATTCATTTTCCAGACTTAAGTGCTGTATTTATAGTGGTAAAATCCCAACACCTTTCTCCTGAGTCTCAAACACATATATCCAACTGTATTAATAAGCGTAGCATAGGTTACGCTGCAGTAACAAATATACCCTCACTCAGGGCCTTTACAGATCAGATATCTCTTGTTCATGATGTACGTCCAACCCAAGTTGGTAGAAGGAGCTCCACAGAGTCACTCAGGGACTCAAGGGTAGATGTTCTGTCACCTCTGAACACAGTGACCTCCTGTTCTCTGTGACAGCTGAGCTGGCGGGTTGTGCAATGACTCTTTGTGCTTTGGCCTGAAAGTAACGCAAGTCACTTCTACATCCTGTCCATTAGCAAGAACTAGTCACATGACCCAGATCTCTGTGGAGGTTCTGGGAGAAAGGAAACATTTAGTCCGTAGTGAATGCCTGCCACATCAACAGATCGCTGGACATCTCCACACAGAGTTTAGTAGGGCAGTTCAAGCTCATCAGGCTGCTCACAGAAGTCATTACCTTCTTCCATCACACTGGTCCATCTTCCGTTTTCCTGCTCTTGGAAAAAGGGCAAACATGCACACTGTACCCTCAACTGCAGATGTCTCTGATATTTATCTCCTCTCCCCTACTTTAGGCTGTTTGTGAGAACTTACTGATTTCATCCTTTCTCTTGTCCCTGCCTGTTGTTCTCAACTTACTGTTCTAGACCAGCTTCTTACCAGCAGTTTTCTGGATTTTGTTTCAGCCTCTGAAATGCCTCCTATTCCTCCTGAGTATCTCTTGATATTCGCACTTGCTCCCTCATTCATCCTCCTTCTGCTGGAGAAGTTTAGTCTGTTTTTCCCTGAATGGTAATGCAGTCCCACAAGGTCCTTGTTTAAATAGCTTTAATGTCTATAGGTTTCCCAAACTAGACTCTACACCTAACTTCTTCCTCAAAATCTGCTCCTCCTGAAAGTTTCCCCCTCTCAGATACGAGAATTCCCTCCTTCCAGGTGCTCAGTCAGACACCTGGGGATCCTCTGGATTCCTCTCCCTGTCCCCCCTTCTGTATCCTGTCTACCAGTGTAGGTGCTTGTTGGCTCTACCTCCAAAGTATATCCAGAATCTGATCATTCCCACTAACCGATCTGCCTCCACTCTGCTACAAGCCACCAATATATTTCATCCCTGCTTTTATTTTTGCTGCATTTATATTTATTCTCTACAGATTAGCACAGGACAGCCTTTCACAAGTCAGTCGGTCTTATCACTCTGTGCTTGAATTTTTTCGACGCTTCCACATCTCACTCAGGCCAAAAGCCAAAGCCCTGGGGACCCTGAGGGCCTCTGCAATGGGGCCGTCTTGGGCAGACCTCCTCTTCTCGGACCTTCCCCCAGGATGACCCCACCCGGTCATACTGGTCTCCCTCCTCTTCCCTGAAGACCCCAGACCCCTCTGTCTCCAGGCCTTGCTGTTCTTTCACCTGGACCCCCACCAGCCGGTCAGACTGGGTCCCATCCTTTCTGTCTTTGGTCACTTGCCATTTCTCACTGACCAGCTGACATAAAATCCCTGTCTCTTTTCTTCCCTCCCCTTCCTTCCTTCCTTAGTTTTTAATCTGTGGTGCTTATCACCATTTAACGCACTATATATTTTCCCTATTTATCTTGTTTAGCGTCTGTCTCTCCCAGGAGATGATAAACTACATGAAGGCAGGGATTTTTTCCCACCTTGTTAGACAATAGATCCTCAGTGCCTTGAGGAGAGCCTAGAATGTAGCAGATATTCAATAAATATTTGTAATCTTTCTTGAAGATAATGGCCAAACTTATTAGTCCAGCCCCACTTTATTACTGCAATCTCTTTGCCTGCTATACTACCTTCTTTGTACTGAATCAAACATTGCCCACACATGCACGTGCATGCGCGCACACACACACACACACACACACACACACACACACTGTCCAGGGTAAACAGAGACTCCCCTCCCTGCCTTGGGTCAGGCAGTCACCTCCTCTATAAGGCTCACTCTGATCCTCCACCTCCACAACCTCTTTATTTTCTTCTGTGTCCCCATGATGGCCTGGGCAGATAGTCATCAGAATATCTCATTTAGTTACTTGGAGATAGGAAGTCACAGGTCTGCTTTCCTGATTAGTTCCTAGATTCCCAAAGGCATAGGATGAATCACTAGCATGCTCAGTGTGCAGCCCTCTCTCCCTCACATGCAGAAGGCTGGCCCTCGTCAACAGAGGCGATTTGCTGGGCCTTGTAAAGGCAGGCCGTAGGACGCCTTGGAAGTTTCTGCTTGGTTCTGCTGGAGCTCTTGTTTGTGGAACAGCGCCTCTCAGAACCCACCCGCATCCACTGGAAGCCCGAGGCACACGGAGAAGCTGCTCGTCGGTATGGTATCCTGGTTGAGAACCACAACTGAACGCTGCGCCAGCAGCCCTGAGTGAGCCATCCCACTGCCCAGCCAGCAGCTGACTGCCTGGGGGTGAGACTCCACAAGAGAGCCATCTGGCCAAACGCAGTCAACCCACAGAATCAAGAAAGATAATGATACATTGTTCCATTAACCCACTAATTGTGGTGGCAATTTGTTACACAGTAATAGATAACTGAACAGGCCCCTTATCTCACCTGGCTATGTACATTGTACACAAGGCTGGTTTAAACTTCCCCTTTCTGGGCAACCCTGCTCTTCCTAATGAAGGAACTTGGAATGAGAAGCACACCTCTTCCCATTAAAAACATCTGCCTGTGAGTAGTAACCCCGTTTAGCCAATTATGATATGGTCAGGGTGCACCTTTTGCTAGATTCCACACAAAAAGACTAATTGCCTCCTTTTTCTTCCTTGGCAAGTCTCATTCTCCTGGAAGAGCTGAATGTCTTTTTAGGAACACATTCTGTAAATATCATACTTTGAATAGTATTGAAATGTGCCCTGTGAGCAGGTGCCTGGTGTGTTTAGTTGGTGGGACATCTTATCCATTGACTGTAGCCCACAAACCACAGCAATTTGTTTTCAAGATGCTCATTTTAATACTCGTACACGGCACATTCTCACTTGAGGATCTCCCAGTACTTCCTGCTCTGTAGTCTTTTGTGTCCCTGCCTTCTTTCTCTAAGCGTGTGAGCTTCCGGGCTGCAGCTGTGTTGCACATTCCTGTATTGTGCCATTTACATTGCTCTTCTATCCCATAAGTGATCAGTGTGTTGCTCTCTGCTCCCACCCAGAACCTCCTGCAACAAGCCGGAGCTTTGGTGTGGGGAGAGGGGTCATTAAGGGTTTAGAGGCTGAAGAATCAGCTCTGGGGCTTCCTGGATGTGTCTCTGTGCAGCTGGTGTGACCCTTCTGAACCTCAATTTCCTCATCTGAAAATAGGTAAAATAGGTGCCCTGCTTCCCATGTCCTTGGGAATATCAAGTGAGCTAAAGGACATGAAAGGTTTGACAAACTCACTAGATAACTTCTAAGTTACCTCTTCACTGAGGTTCAAGGATAGAGCTTCTCCTCAGTGAGCACTGGGAGGTCGAACTGGCCAGAAGGCCCTCAGACTCACTCTTAGGCTCTGCTGCCCCTGTCTTCACTGGGAGGACAGGGACCCATCTGATTTATATTGAGCTCCCCTCCTCACAGCACCCAAGTCAAACCTCAGCATTTAATAAATCTTTGATGAGCACAGCCTTTCAAGGAATGGGACAAGACATGGGACAATTGGATGCACTGGAAGGAAAGCTTTGGGAATAAAAATGTAGCCTCAGAACAATTGGGTGCTTGTCTGGATTCAATACGCTCCATCATTTGTCCAATGTGTCCACCAAGGACACCACCATTATTGAGGAAATCAGTCATTAGGTTCCAAACACAATAGTCAACACGTGAACAATCTATAAATGACCAATTATTAAAGAATGATTATTAACGTTGCCATTAAAAAATGTGTGGCTCTTGCTTAACAACAAAACTAACTCTCTGTTGCTTTTCCCGCTGATCCTGGTTCTGCCCACTGGTGACACTCAGTCAAGTTCTGTCGTCCAGATACCGGCTCTTAGACATTTGACGTCAGTGGCTTCCTCTCCCCACCATCGTTTCTCTCTTATGGCCCAAACACCCAGTTCCTTTGTTCCTTGTGCAGTTGTTTCCAGCTTTGCTGACATCCTGGATTCCCTTCTCCAGGAGTAGTTATATTTGTTTCTGTCAATCTTAGTTTGCATCTACTTTAGCAGCTTGTATTTAAGAAAAAAACAATTCTGTTGCATGAGTGAATCTAAGGAGGGCTATTGGAAGCCATGACTTGCAGAGGCCTATGGGATGAGAATAAATGAGCCCCGGTAAGGTTTTCTAGATGTTTCTACATTCCAAGAGAGACACCATATTTCATCTCTGGTCTGACGCCAAGGTCCATGTAGAGTCAGCCCCACCAACCCTAAGCTTACAGGGCATACTTGAGCTCTGCAGACAAAGACCCAGAGCTCTTGCTTATACTGCAGCACTGAATAGAAAACAGGGAGGGAGGGCAGGATTGGAGGGAAAGAAGGAAGAGAGGAAGGGAAGGAGAGAGAAAGGGCAGAAGGAAGAAAGGGAGGCAAATGACCCTGTCCTTTCTTAGGGGTCTTCCACATGTTGAAGACTCACAGGATGATTGTCGAAGTGAAAGGCCCGCAGTCATCACAGGGCTCCCTGCACAGACTTCGGCTGATTGCCTGGGCCATGCCGGACTGTGCACGGGTCACCAAGGCTATGGAGGCCACAATGCAGCTCCTGCTCTGGGATCTCAATATAGCATGGAAAACAGACAAGAAAATAATATAATGATAAATGAGATGGTAACATACACTAGTGGGCATGAAACAATTCTATACCAAACTGTGCAACTGTTGCCTTGCAGAGGGCTGAATGATATTACCCAGGAAATGAGTCATTCCACCCCGTTCCCATCCCCATCCTTGGTCAGCCACAGGCTCCCACCATGCAAACACGGCCAGTCTGACATGTGGGCTGTTAGGAGACATTGCAGAGTTTGTGACACTTGCAGCCACTGGGGCGTAGGTGATGAATATGGGATGGCCATGCATCCTTGTTTACCTAGGACAGACTTGGCTTATACCTGCTTTTCCAGTGGAATGCCTGGCACGCTCTTTCACTGTCAAATATATCCAGTCTGAATGATAAAAGTTATATGGTCACCTTAGTGATAAAACATCTCAATCCCAGCTCCCTTCCAAGGAGAAAACTTTCTCAAACTTTATGTAACCTAAATCCCACTTCACATTGAACTTCTTTCCTAATTCCCTGCTGGCTCCTTCCACCATTTTTGCAAACTCCATCCTGTCTTTGACAATGGAGGTAGATGCTGATAGTGATTGGAAGCTGGCAGTGTTTGCTGTTTGTTTTTTCAGGGAGCGCATCCATAATCTTTCTCCTGTGGACATTTATCACCCTTCGATACAGAGCTCCGGAGACTTAGTGTTGCATTGATATGTTTCATACTTTGTGGCACTAATGGTTCTGCTTAGATTCATCCTTGTCCTCTGAGTCATACAAGGAGACAGAAAAACATCCTAAGACAAAATGAAATGTAGGATGTCATCGGACAGAACAAACCAGAGAGAGCATTCCAAACAAAATGAAACACCCCTCAGGCTTTTTCAGAAAATGTCAACACCAGGGAAAGGGGACAAAGGAGAATGGAAAGTAAATTGGTGAGACAAGTTTGAGACATCCAATTCCCTAGTCAAAGAAAGGCAGGTATTATAGAAGTACCGAGCATTATAAAGATGCTCAAGGGATGAAGAAGAAAAGGATTGCAGCAGTGAGGCCAACCGTCCCTTCCCCCTGTCACCCGTCTTGGAGAATCTACTTCCCACAAACACAGTTGCCTCATTTGGACTGGAAACCACTCTTAATTGGCCAAAGCTGGTTGCACCAAGGATGGAAAGAAATGACCCCAGAGAAACAAGTCTCTGTCTTTCTCATTAATTTGGAGTATGTGATACATCACCAGAATTAGAGAGTATCAGACGCTTACCCTGTGAGATCCTGTGGAGTGAAGGTGACTCTTTCTGTTCTCTACCTTGTCAACCAAGAAAGCCAGAGACAGATGCCATGACAACCCAGTATAATAGAATAACTGAGATTTTTGGTTTTAGTCTCTTAAGGGGCTGAGCTGTCCTTTAAGCCTTTGTGTACCAGCTGATCCCCTCCCTGTGTTTTTATTTTTTTTGGTTTTGCTATGTATGTGTTTCTGTTTCTTGTAAAAGAAATTCTGAATGAAGAGAGGAAGGGAGATCAAAGAAGTTTATCTTTTAAGCAAAACAAGTGACTGACCAGTCGGGTTCCCTTGGTTCCCTTGGTGTTGGGTGGCAAACCCCACATGGCAGCTGGCACAGCACGTGCAAAAAAGTACAGGCTCCTGGGCCAGCAGCCTGGGGTAAATTCCAGTTCTAGTGCTTATTAGCTACTTCCCTGGAGCCCCTCAGCTGCTCTGTGCCTGTCTCTGCATCTGTGAAATGGGGCAATAGAATCCACCTCATCTGAGGATTCCGTGGGTTAAATAAGCAAAGCCATGAACAGGGTGTAGCACGTCTGCCCAGACGGGGAGCCGGGCCGCCCCGCAACTCCGTGCACAGGCATTCATGCCTCTGGAAGTTTGACTGAAGGTCTAGGGAGCTAGGGATTAGGGTCAGACCTGGGGCTGGCTGCAGAGGCAAAGAGGCCAGTGTTCCTCGGGGTTCTCTGGCTCCCCCACTGTCCCCATCATGTCCCAGCTTCATTTCATTCCTGGCTTTCTTCTCTCTCCTCATCTCCATGGACAGGAGGCCAGGCTGATGGGTCCTGCACTGGGACTGGGAACCGTTTTCTGCTTTCATGGGGAAGCCCTGGCTTTTTCTGAGGTCCTGGCAGAGAAATGGAAGGGCTGTCTTGTGTCCGTCCTCAGGAGGGTCTCCAGAAAAATCCAGGAGGCCCAGTTAATTTGAATTTTTAGTGAACAATGCATTACTTTTTTTAGTATTAATACATCCCCAGATTTCACAAGGCCTACTTAATATGTCAAATATATTTGTTGGTTTATCTAAAATTCAAAATTTAACTGGGCATCCTATATTTTTATTTGCTAAATCTGGCAACCCTGTCCTTCAGGCCCTTCTATTTTGCTTTTAACATGTCATTTGTTTATTACCTTTTTATTTCTGTCTCTCCAGTCCCTTGAGGGTGGTGACTGCTTGTTATCATTTCTGCCTGCCCAGCATCTAACAGTCCCTAGCACTTAGTAGGCACTTAGTAGTATGTTTTCTGGACAAACAATACAGGGAAGATCATTTTTTTCTCACTACTGCTCAGCCTCACGTCTCCACATTCACAGGCATTCAGTAACTTTTCAAGTGCAAGAGTTTTATTTCATTTCTTAACCAACCACATGGCCTTTTTATACTGAGAACCCTCTGCCCTCCCCGCCCCCACCCATGGCCTCATGTCATCCCAGTGTCTCAGCAAGGTCTTGAAATCGTGACAGGTCAGAGCTCTCCAATCGGTGCTGATTTAGGTTACCGTTTCCTTGAGACTTCCTTTGCCTCTTCTTTGATTAAGGCTGTGTGTGCCTCACCTCCAGCTTTTCTAGCAATTACACTAATTAAGCTAATTTTTCTTTGTTCTCTCTTTGCAATTTGCATAAATGGCAAATTTATATATAGTGTCCCTAATTCTCCTGTAACTGCTCTGTAATTAACAGGATGCTCAAGCTAAATATAAATAAATGCAGAAGAAAAAACAGCCTTCTGCTAAAATACTGATAAGACTAGAGAAAAGAAAAGTGGAGAGAGGAAAACAATTCTAAGCTGTGTCGTAAACTCATTACGCCTTCTGGGTCACAGTTGGAGGACACTAGCTAAAGGTCAGCTGCTGCATGAGTGTCTCTCTGAGTGCCCTGCCTCCTGAAGCAATTTCAGGACAGATTTTGGACCATTTGCCTGCAATAATCATATTATGCAATTTTTCAAGGGGATGGAGCAGCACGGTAGAGGGAGTGGTGTACGGCCCACGGGGCTCAGTCTGAGGTCCTGCTCTAATTTTGATTAGACCCCAGCTGGGACCTCGAGCTAAGAAACAAAACCACTGAATACCTAGGCTCCAGGTGCTCACAACCAACACATCCTAGAGCACTCAGGAACCCCATCAGCCCATCATTTCCCAGACATAAAAACATCCCGGCGATGGAGATGTGCTCGAAAGATAGCACTAAGCCAAAATGAAGACATCCTTCTATAAGTGTACACTAATCATTTGGGACAGGGCTCATACAATGGTTCTTTGTGAATTGGTTTGGTGTAGTAATTAAGGGGTGGTCCTTGGGTCCTGGGCTTTGGGAAAGGCACTTACTGTGCCCAAGCCTGTTCCCTTTTCTGTCCAGTGAGTACACGGCTTGCGGGGTTGCTGCCAAGATGACCGAAGCAGCAGGACAGCTCTTAGCTCAGTGCCTGAGCCTTGCCGGCCATCGGTACAATTTAACATTCATGTTTGTCGGGCTGCATGATGCAGTCCACACTGGTTTCAGATGAACCTCACTGGTTTTAGGGGCATGTGGGCTCAAGACCTACAACCTTGGGTGATCTAACCGAGGGCCTATGGGAAGACCTGCCGGAGGAGAATCACCCAGGTCTGGGAGTTGTAACCACAGTCATTGTAACCACAGTGCCATTGCTTCGCTTGGGTGTATTTCCAGAAAAGTCTACAGAGAGTGCTGGCTGTCCCAGGCACTAGGCATACAGAGGTGAGTGGAACTCTGTCTTCAAGGTGGGATGACAGATAAGTCAGCAGTCGGATCCGGAAGGATGAGTAAGAGCGATGCTGGTCCCAGGGGGTCAGGGAGGCGGCAGCTCTGTGGGACCAGAGGCCTCTGAGGAAGGCTGTATTTCACCATTCCAGTGTGGGAATGTGGCTTGGGAATTATTTCCTAATTTTTCTTTCCTGTGTCTTTAAGAAATTATCTTTTGTGTGTTGTTATATTTTATATTATATATTAGAATGTGCATACAATTTATAAATAACTAATACATATTCATAGAAGTGCATGCTCACTGAGAGTGGAGTGAGATCAAAGGACTCTGGAAGACTCAGCAAAGGGAACATCAGAGGAAGGACGGGAAGTGAGGAGGGAGTCCCGGAGGGGGAGCTTGGAGGCTGTGAGCTCCGTGAAGGCTGGTGCTGCTTCTCTCTCGCCCCTTGTCATGCCCCATGGGGAAGAATACCTGGAACAGAGGAGACGCTAAGGCTGCTGAGTGGGCAGGGGAGGCGGGAGGTTGGAGGGGAGGAGGCGCCCCTGAACTGCCCACGTGCTCTGGACTGAATGTTTGTGTTGAAATTAACATGTTGCAGCCCCCACCCCCCACCCCCCGCCGCCCAAGGTGATGGCATTTGGTGGGGGTCTGCTGAGGGATCTGGTTTAGATGAGGTCCTGAGGGTGGGGCCCCATGATGAGCTTAGTGCCCTTATAAGAACAGGAAGTGACTCCGGGGCTCACTTTCTATCTCCACGCATGCACACACGTACACACACACACGCACACACACACACATGCACAGTGAAGAAAAGACATGTGAGGACACAACAAAAAGGCTACCTGAGGAGAGGGTCCTCTCTGGCACCCAGTCGTGCTGGCACCCTGACCTCAGACCTCCAGCCTCCAGATCTGTGCAAATAAATGCCTATGGTGTGTAAGCCACCTGGTCTGCGGTAGTTTGTTATGGCGGCCTGTGCAAAGACACTGTGGTCTCGTGACCACCAAGTGGTGGTGACTTCTGTGATTTCTTAGATCAGAGAGTGGGGAATGTGTGCCAGGAGGGGACAAGTCATACACTGCCGTGCATAGGCTGGAGGCAGCAGTGTGTTTAGGGGACCCAAGAAGCTCACCATGAAGTGGGAGGTGAGAGTGGGGCTGAGGGCACAGATGTGGTCCGGCCAACAGGCTTGGACTTCCAGCTGTGGGTATTGGGTCACCGCAGGGCACGTGCAGGGAGGGCCCAGATGCCTTTTGGCTGGTCACGGTCTATCAGGGGTGAAAAATGGGGGACATGTGCACCAACAAAGGCCTTTCTTTCAGATCCAGGATCTCACCGGAACTACTTTTATCTCCCTCAGAATGTACGATTAGGGATTGAGCTGACAGCCGGTTGCTCTGTGCGACACAGGGAGGCCCCCAAGAGCACCCCCAGATTTGACAATCCATCCCCTAGAAGAACTCACTCACAGGACTCGCATATAGTCATGCTCACAGCTGGGCTTCATTGCAGTGAAGAGCACAAAGCAGAATCAGCGCCTGCACAGAGCAGAGCTCCCCAGCTTCCAAGAACTCCAGGGGAATCGCCCAGAACATGCATAAGCCCTCCAGCAATGCATCGTGATGACGCATGTGAGATGTTGTCTGCCAGGGAAGCTTACTGGAGACTCAGCGCCCAAAGGTTTTACTGGGGGCTGGTCACATAGGTGCCCTTTGCCTGGTACCAAAATTCCAGACTTCCTAATTGAAAGCTGGTGTTCATAAACTGCATCATCTGTGCAAACAGTTCGGGCACCATGAGTCACTTGTCAGTTAGAGGTGGTGGGCACCCTCTTGAATTTAAAGTTCCTAGGCACCAACGGAGGGTCAACTTTGCAAGCAGGCAGAGAGAGAGGGGGCAGCAGGTTCAGGCATGCCGTGTAAACTCTTCTGGGCAGAGTGGCCTTAGACGTTATTATAAACATGTATCCAGTGTAAGGAGACATAGAATAGAATATACTGATGGCGACGACAGCCACTCTGACTGCATTAGAAACTCAACGTGGCTTTTCAGTGAATGACTGATTTTTCTAGCTCTCTAAAAGTCATAATGTTTTGTGCAGTGGTGAAATGGGAGAACAGTAGTTCCTGGTGTGTTCATGAGAGTTGGAAGGATGTCTGTAAGGTGCTGGTTTGTTCTGGCCTCTGTGCCCTGCATGGTGTTTGGCATGGACAGGTGCCCCCAGAACATTTATTGACTGGCTGAGACCCCTTAAGAAGGTGGTCAGTCAGCAGGGCATCTTTTAAAAGCTGGCATGGGGGAGCAGAAATTGTTCCCCATGAGTGGATGTTTCTGAGGGTCATTGAGAGTCTCACAGACACTTCCCTACTCTTCCTGTCTAATAGAATTCAAAGATCCCTTGTTTCAACATTACATCACTGGGAAAGTACTCACAGTGTTCAATTATATTTTTAAAAATCCATGAAGAGTTTTTTCATTTCGGTTGGAAAAGTAATTTCAATAATTTTTGGGGTTGGGGTAGGGGAAATCTGTTTTACTAAGTTGTTTTGTGAGAAATATTTTAATGGTGTCAGAAGGGAAATGGCCTTTGTACCACACGTAGCTCATTACAGGCCCCTCAAAGGAAGTCTTTGTTAGTATTGCCAGTAGCTGATGAGAGCTACTTTAGCGTGATGTGAGAGAAAGAATACAGATTTTGTCTGAATTCCAGACCTGCTTCAAATCCTGGTCACCCTTTGGGTGACCTTGGACAAGCCAGTCAAACTCTGAGTCTGTTTCTTCTATAAATGAGAATAGAAATATTTCCCACATAGTTTTGTTAAGAAGGTGAGATAGGATAATGTATGCAAAGTGTCCACAGGTTAAGTGTCACTGAATGTTATTACTCTTGCTAGAGATAAAATTTTGATTACTTAGGAACCCAGATGAAGCAATGCTTTTCCCAAAAGGCCAGCTAGTTCCAGGAGACCCCCAAGGACATACCTTTTGATATTTGGTTCAAAACCATAATCATTGCCTTTTCCCTGTTAAAAGATGAAGACATATTAGCTCTGCTGAGTGACCAATGGCCCCAAATCTCAGTGACTTAAACAGATATTTCTTTCTGGATGGCATCACGTGCTGGGAGCTGTGTTTTGACTGTAACTGCTGGGCCCTGTTCCCCATGTCTTCGTGCTCTGGGACCCAGGCTGAAGGAGCAGCCCCTTTGAGGGACGCATCCACCCTTGAGATTGAGAAGAAGAGGAAAGAAGGTCAAGCCCAACCAAACAGTTGCATCGCAAGCTCCTGCTCAGAAGTGGCGCGGTCACCTCGGCTCACATTCTACTGGCCAAAACCCAAATCAACAGAGCAGGAAGCACGCTTCTCCCGCCTAGGAGAGGAGGCGAATATCCTGGACATTACTGTGATCGGCCCAAAGCAGGTGAGACAGTAAGCTGGACATTGTGTCTGATAAGTGCACATGGATGCTGACACTCAGACATGAAGCAGCTATCGCAAATACGGGGTCAGCTGGTAAGGGGCTGACCCAGGAACCCCATGTGACACCAACAGGTGTGCTTCTAGAATTTCTAGGATTCCTGGCCCTGGGAAGACTGACCTCGCCCTCTGTTCCAGAGCTTGTGTGATGCGTTTTGTTGGTGTGCTTCTGCAGCAATCACCTGGCAATTTCCCCACAAACCCTCTGCCAGCCCACCCCAGGGGTCATGTTGAGTCTCAGACTCAGTGATGCCTTCTTCCTAAGCTGGCTTTGCTCTAACTCACTCTCTGTGTGCTCAGGAGCCTATGTATCGACTCTGGCTGTTGTCTCTCCAAATCTCCGTCTCTGGAATGGCCGTGTGTTCTCAGCATGAGAGGTGGAGTTTGGGGCCACCTGGGGTTGAGTCCCAGCTCTTCCAATTCCAGAGTGATGTCCTCAGCCTCTGGGTCAAGCTCAGTGAACTCACCTGTGTAATGGGTATACTATGGCTTTAGAGAAGGCCTCCTGTGAGCCTAGAGGCGGCCTGTGTCCAGTTCCTTGCATGGTATGTAACGGATGGTCGCATGTCAGCTCCATGCCCTCCTTCCTGGCGTGGTGCACACATTTCCCTGAATATCCCTGAGTGATCAATTTCTTCACCATAGGGCCTTCCGAACACGTGCCGGAAACCAGTTTCTTTTTTCTTGCCTGGCTGGGGCCGTGCTACAGCTGTGGCTGTTTTATGAGGCCTCTTTTGGCCTGGCCCTGGAACCTCCTATGCTGGCTCCCAGAAGCCCACTGCTGTCCCGCCTTTGGCAAGAGTCCCGTGTCCAATGAAAACACCTCTCAGTTCAATCCAACCACACCAGCCTGCTGCTTGGAAGGCTCTGATGTGGGGGAAAGTCCTCCCTGGGAGGCCCGTGCCCTTTCACCATTTACCAAATGCCCCCTCAGCAAGGTTTCCAAAGCTGACTGCAGTTGACTGGGACTCAAAGAGGAAGTGAATCTGAACGAAGGGCAGGAGCCAAAGGGCTGTGCCCCGTTGCCGTGGGCCCAGCAACCCTCTCAGGCAGTGCTGGGAGGCCCCCATCCCTTCACTGGGGAAGGCCTGCTGCCGTGAACTGGAATCCGTGTGATGCACTTCAGGACCACCGCCCTCACTGGTTTTCTGATGTTCTCCCGTCATAGCCTCAGTTCCGATGCCATCTTAGAAATAGGGGAGCTTGGAAGATGAGGTGCTCTTGGAGCTGAGATCCAAATCCCACATTTATAGTGGGAAACTGGGGTCAGAATGGGACAATGACTGGCCCAGGGTAACATAATGTGCCAGCAGCAGACCAGAACACAGTCAGCTGTCTCTAATCCTGATGGTGAGGGAACAGGGCGGCAGCTAAGTTTTTAAGCTTTGGCCTGATTTTCTCCCTCTTGAGACCCTCAGACATTCTCCTGAATTCTAATATTCTCAAGTGCGGAGATCCCAATGGCAGGTCTCTCAAAGGACATGACTGTAAATCAATTTAATTTCACACGTATTCCTGAATGCCAGTCATAAACCTGCCCTGTGTTATGTCCTGGATGGTGAAAGGTATAAAAAAAAATAACAAAAAGTAAATTCTTCCCTCAAGATCTCACATTTTGGTAGGGGACATAGATTTGTAACAGTCAATGATTGTGCGCTATAAAAAACCCAGCCAGATGTTAATATTTCAGTATGGCTATAGAACAGAGGAGAAGAACATGAGGATCGTCATGATCACCATCAATGTGCTGGGCTGAATAGTATTCTGCAAAAAATCACGTCCACCCAGAACCTCAGAATGTGACTTGACTTGGACCTATGGTCTGTTAGATGTAATTAGGTAAGTTTCGATGAGGCCATATTGGGTCACGATGGGCCCTAAATCCGGTGAATGATGTCCTCATGAGCAGGCCATGTGAAGACACAGACACAGAGAGGACACCGCATGAAGACAGGCAGACACTGGAGGGCGCATCTCCAAACCAAGAATCGCCAAGCATCTGTGGCCACAAGGAGCTACGAGACAGGCACGGAGCAGACCCTGCCCCTGAGGGTCCGCGAGGCGGCGTGGCCCTGCTGATGCCTTGAGTTTGGACCTCTGGCCTTCAGAACTATGAAAGAACATGGTTTTTGAAGGAGATGAGCACCGGATACCCTGAAGCCATGCCAGACTGCTTGGAAGGCTCTGATATGGAGGAAAGTCCTCCCTGGGAGGCCCGTGTAGCTACCATGTAGTGGTGGTCATGTTCAATAGGTACCCCGATGATGGAACCCCCGCCCAGAACCTCAGGCACTGTGTTTGGCAGGACATGTGACCTTAATCCTCCCAGTGATTACATGAAATGATTCATTCCATTCTGTGAAGAAGGAACTAAGGTCTGGCAGGACCCCCTGCCCCATGCCGGGCGCCTGCTTTCCTTGCAGAGCAGCCTACTGCCTGTGTCACTGCCCACACTTCTCCCTCTGGCTGAACAAGTGCTCTTCCACCATCTAGACTTCACAGCCCTTCCCCGGCACCTGCCCCCTCCCAGAGACAGAACCGCTTGCAGATATGCTCAGAACCGGAGAACAGAAAATGAAATCAGGTAAACTCCTTGGCTCCCGCCAAGAAGACTTATGTAAATGCCCTTTTCTTGGTCTGGAAATTCTCCTTTTTTTTTCTCTCCAACATGAATGCATTTCTTTATATAAAATTACTCATAATCCATTTATTTAATCAGTTCTTTCCAGACCCCTCAAATCCTCATCATTAGACCTCACTTCTCTTCATCCGTCTAGCTGAATTTAATGATTGATAACTTATTTACCAGGTGCAACACACTTGCTCATATTTTACTCATAGAACCCTTATAATAACTCAGAAGATGGTATTACTACCCCCATTTTTCTGAGGTTTAGAGACACTAAATGATGATCTGGCCAAAGCGCTGTTGTTGGTAATGGGGAGGCTTAGAACACAGCACTGTCTCTCCCCAAGCCCATTACACTGTCTATGGCCCACACTGAAGAACTGCCAAAATGCAAGTATAAAAGTAAGACCTCTGTTGTGCACCCCAGGAAAAATGTACATCTTGGGGTACTTGGTCATATTTTTCTGGCTGTCCACATGCAGTAGGTACACTATTCCATCAAGTGACACTGAGTGGATACCCACCAATCGCCTGACACTATCGCAAGTACTAAAACCTGAAGGCCAGTGAGACCAGTTCATAGCATTCAAGGGGTTGGCAGTCCAGTGGTGACGTGGACAGGCAGTTTGGCACGGCTACAGCCACATGGGTGCAGGGGCAGAGGCGTGCATGCATTATTACAGGAACAAAGGGGAGTGGGCTTCAGGGGACCAGAGGCTTCCAGATAAGATAGCTATGGGGGTTGGGGGTGGGGGGTAGGGGTTGGGGGGTTGTTAGGAGTTAACTGACAGATGTGGTGGAAGGAGTCCCTCAGAAGGGACGATGTGGGCAAAGGTGTGGTGTCGAGAAGTAGGGCCGAGGGTTCAAGGGGGGGTGTTTGTGTGTATATGTATGTGAACATGTGTGTACATGTGCGGCATAGCAACAAATAGTTCCTTGGGGCCAGAGGATTGAGTGTGAGGTAGTGAGGACACAGGGGCCGAGCAGAGAGGGCCATCCTCCTGTCTGTGGTCATGTGGTTTGACCTTTATCCAGGTTGTCGTGGGAGCCGTGGTATGAGACAGAGACAGGCATGTCATTGTATTATTTTTTACCAACGAAAAATTCAAATATTCAAAACATTACAGGGACTATTGTTATGACAAATAACCATGTAGCCACCACCCAGAATTAACAGAGGTTAACATTTGTCCTGTTTGCATTAGAGCTTTTCAACACATGCGAGGGCATGAGAGGCAGAGGTGAGGTTCTCCTCTTACTGCTTCTGATCCCTGCCTCTCCCCAGGGGTCACACACTGTCGTCAGCCTGCTGCTGGGCCAGAACTTTCCATTGTGCGTGTTTCCCCACACTTCATCTCATGTGGTTTTGCACCTTACATAATGGTAATCTTCTGTATGTTGTCCTTTGCCACAAATATGAATATGATTATATTCATTGATATTTTCTATAATATGCTATGGTGGGTATGTATTTTTTTTGTCTTAAAGAAATCCTGCCATACCCAGATAATCACAATATTTTCCTATTATTTTTACAAGTTTTAAGTTTTGCTTTAATTCACCTTAAGGTTGCTTTTGCATAAGGAACAATCTAATGATGTGAGGCCAATATCTATTTTTCTTGTTTTCCCTATGCCAATTAGTTGCTCAGTACCATTAATTGAATGGTCCTTTCTTGTCTACTAATTTGTAGTTCCAGTTTATTTTTAAAGTCACAATATATGGGTGCCTTTATTTCTGATCTCTCCTTTCCTTTTCATTGGTCTCTGTGGAAGATTGTTTGCAAAAATAGCCACAACTTAGTGTACCAGAGGCCAGAAGGGAGAAGGGTGGGGATGGCTGATATGTTAGCCAACAATGTTTCGTGGTTTTCCTCTTCAGTCCCTTAAAGTGATAAATTTGACCAACATATTTTTCTAGGATTGAACCATTCTTCTATTTTTCTCTGTGTGGGTTTAAATACCATGCTGAAGTCAGTTTGCTGATATTAAGATTGTTGCCTCTTTGTTTGAATTGATAGTGCCTGAAATTTTCTTTTTCACTATTATCCTCGTCTATCTGGTATTGAGTTTACCAAATAATCTCTTATTTTGCCTCATGATTTGGGTCTTGCAGTGCCCACCAGCAGTGGTTTTAGTTTCAACCGGACATTGAGATTCTGGGTCTGGGTGGGCCGTGGGACATGAGGTGACACCAAGGCTGCAGACTGACCCAGCCTTGTAGCAAGGCATCCCTCATGGTAGCGGGTGGCACAGCTGTCCACTGGCTATTCTTAGACCACCCAAGTAGCGGCTCAGGTACAAAGTAACCACAGGGGTGGATTTAGGAGCCATCACCTAAAATCAGAAGCAATATAGTTGTTACAGCAACTTAGACGTGGCTTCTAAAGCCCCATCGGGAACATGCCCAGCTACAAGGAAGCTCATATGTATAGCTTCCTGCCTGGCACGTATAGTCCATCCACAGTTCTTCCAGGAATGATACAGTTCATCAGTCATGGGCTTTTTGTTTCTTTCCTAAACCATAAACTAACATTGTCTGGAACAGACCTGTTGTTACACCTTTGTGAGGTGTCCAGGGTTACCTGCAGTTAAACCTGTCCATCCAGAAAGAGAACTCTATTTTTTTTAACCCTTTACTCTTAGCTAGTTTCTCTTCTTCTTGGTAAGAAGAGCTTGTATAAGATAGGAATTGTCCATCGTTAGGTTTAGCAAAACTTGAAATTATCTTGTGCTGTTTTTTTTTTTTTTTTTTTTTTGTAATATGGAAAGGGCAGAGTTTTGACCAGAAATTTAATTTACTGAATAGTCAGTTCAGGTTTTCTATTTCTTCTTGAGTCAATTTTAGTAATTTTTGTTTCCCTGGAAATACTGATTTTATGCTAGTATCGAATTATTGTCATAATGCTATTCACAGCATGGTTTAACAATGGCTAGAATTTCTCCTGAAACTGTTTTCTTTGTCATTCTTGATCTCATTATTTGTGCCTTCTCTTTTTCTGGAAAGAGACAATCTTGTAGGAGAGCTCATTTGTGAATCTTTTCAGTGGGCTACCTTTTTAAAAAGAAGTATCTTTACAGTGTCCTTATTTTCTATGTAGTTGCCTTTTCATTTTATTTTTTATCTTTTCAAGTTTCAGCTTATTCTACAGTGTTTTCTTAAGCTTTTGAATTAAATACAAAAGTTCTTAATATTTAATGTCCTTCAAAAACATAAATTTAGGACAATATTTTTCCCTCTAATTGCATTACTCAAGTTTTAATATGTATTGCCTTTATTGTCACTCACTTCTGGATTTCCATTAAGATTTCTGCTTTAACTCATAAATTATTAATTTTGTTTTTGCAATTTCTAAACATATGTTTTATTTCTTTGCACAATTTCAGTCAAGCAAGGTGGTGGCAGCCTATTCTCCTTAGAACAATAAAGCAGAAGGTTCCCAGAAAACAAGGATGGTGGAGGTAATAAACACATCAGGTTTATCTTACAGAAAAAAGAACAGAAATAGCTTCCTTAGATCAAGTGTACAACTGCACAGAATAATATTTACTTACTACTGAGTTTAATCTGATTTTTTTATGGGTATGTCATCATTCAACCAACATTTAGTTACTACTCAGTACATGTGGAATATGCTTGGGACAGAGGAGGCGATTCGGTAAGAGGAGAATGCAAACGCGTGAAGAGCTCTGTGATGGGGCCGTCAGAGAGTCCAGGGGGTGAGGAGAACAGGGCACTGGCCCGGGGGTGGGTGATAAATGAGGATCCACAGAGGCGCCCAGGCGCACTGGCTGCCCTGTGCCTTGACGAAGAAGCAGAAGCCAGCCGGAGAGCAGAGGCTGCTTCTCCAGGCATGGCCACAGCCTGGGCAGGTGCACGGAAAATCAGAGGAGGTGGACACAGGAATGACGCAAGAATGCCTGGAGCGCTGAATCACTTTTTAGCAGTGTCTACAAGTGAGACCAAGAAAGCAACAGGATTCAGGGCAGGGCAGGCTTCCTAAGTGATGGTTTGATGAACTTCACTTCTCTCTATAGCCGCCCAGGCTCTCCAAGGACCCAGTGGGGAGTCCTTGCCTTCCTCTAGGAGGACGCAAGAGCTAGGCAGCCTCAAAGCAGCAGAATGAATTCAACTCCCCTACACCTGTGCAGGTAGAGAACAGACAAGGCAGTACGGCAGTGACTGAATTCTTACCACATGCCACTGGGCTCGGTGCCCTACACACAGGATCTCATTTAGTGCCACAGGCCGGAGTAAGTTCTGCTACTATGCTTCATACAACAGGCGAGGACATTGGGTTTCCAGGTGGCAAGTTACTTGCCCAAGGTCACACAGCTGGAAAGTGGCTGAGGTAGGATCAATCCCTCCATATCTTAAGAGAAAGCCCCTATCTCTCTCCTCATCTTCTTGGACAAATGAGAATATTAATTTTTGGGGGGGGCCTCCCAAAAGTAACAATGCATATTTATAAGTGATCTTAAGCATTACAATGGCTCTACAACAGTTGTACATCTGTAATAGAGCATCACAGGTGACCAGTGCAATGGCTGATTCATTCAACAATTCTATCACTTAGGATGCATCCAGCTGAAAATAACAGAATATCCACCTACATTGACTTAATAGCGTTTTTTTCTCGATGACAAGATGTCAAAGAGCAGGTGTTTACAGTACTGATTCAGCAGCTCGAAACACCATCAAGGACCTGTGTCCCCCTCCCTCTGAACTGACTTTCTCAATGCATAAATCAGATCGCCACTCCTGGTCCCAAGATGGCATTGCAGAAGGAAAAGGAAGGCATGGTGCCTTTAAAAAAAAATCTCTGTTTATCATGGAGTGGGGAAGAATATTTTCTGGAAGCCACCCTAAAACACAGCGAACTTCTCTTTATGTCTCATTAGTCCAAACAGATCCTCATGGCCATCCCTCACTGCAAGGAAAGCTCAGAAAAAAGGATCTAGCACTTCCCTCCCCTGTCAGGGGGAGTGGGCCCTGCTGCGACAATGGAGGGCGAGATGCATGTCCCTGCTTCAGCCGCTCGGTGTCTGCTGCAGAAAGTCAGTTTCATGGGGCTTTCTTGCTGTTTCCTGTTTTTGCATTTGTTGTCTGCTAATTTATACACATGCATGATTAATTTAGGGAAGGGAAACAATTACTTATTACTTAAGAAATAAAGTTTGTTTGATAGAAACACTTTTCAAAGCCAAGAGTCAATCATTGATTCAGTCTACACGAGAATATTTACCAAGCCTGCTTCATGCCAAGCAGTGGACAGATAAAAATAAGTTGTCATATAGATGATGATGATGATTCCTTCGTGGTAGAAAAATGTGAACAATCTCTGAGTATTGTTAGAGATCTTTACCTCTGCAGGTAACAGCTCAACCTCAATACTTACCCTGAAGCATTTATTAAGCATTACCACCTCCCCATCCTGCCCCAGACCTGCAGTCAACTGTGGGGACAATAATTGGGGCATTGCATGCAGAGCTCACCTCCAGGGAAGTTACCAACCACAGCGGGCACATGCTCTGGGGGTATAGTGGTAGGAAACATTGGATTTGCTGGTTTACTTCCCAGTAAGCCCACAATTCCCTAGGCTGTGGCTTCCTGGGCTTTCCATGGGAGGATCTAGCTAAGCTGAGGACCTTTTCCCGTCTTCTTGGGGCTTACCTCCCTTGCAGGAAGCAGAGCCCTGCAGCTGAAAGCCTTTGACCACAGTCCAGGTACCAGGTGCAGCGTGGGCTGTGAGCAGAGGCATGGTTACTAGGAGGAGCAAGCTGGCCTCGAAAGGCCTGGGAAGGGGATGGCAGGTCCTTTCAGCTGACAGGGATGCCCAACAGCAAGGCTCAGAGAGGAGAATGAACAATAGCAACAACGTGATAGTAAGAGCTGTGAAAATGTGCTCACAGGAGCTAGACATTGGATCATACAATCCTTACTTCAACCCTGTAAGCCAGCTAAGGTGCAGAGGGGTTAAGAAACTTGCTAGAAAGCAAGGGAAATGGGTTTTAAAGTAAGATTTACCTGCTTCCTGAGCTTAACCACCACCTGGGTAATTTGAACACACCTGTTACCATGGAGTGAACTATTGGGTAGGCCTCGTAGAAGATCTTCAGGGCAGGAAAACCGAGGCCAGAGGGTAATTTCCTTGAGAGAGGACCATGAGCTCCTGGAGAGGAAGCATTGTGTTTCATTCGATTTTTATTCCTAAAGCCTGTCACATAATTCATGTTTGATAAATATTTGCTGAACACGTGGATGCTTGGAAAGATATACGTGATATTAGATGGATGGAGAGTCACAGTATGGAGTCTAGACTTCAAGCTTCGGTTAGTGGAGGGGGAAGTCAGGAAAGGTTCTTGAGCAGAGAAGTGACAGGGGAATAGCACTGTTTCAGGATGCATATGGTAGAAATGTCCCCTAAGGCAGAGTGTGTCTGATCACACCTCACAGGGGACATCCAGGGCCATCCCAGCTGGCTTTGCCCAGGGTGGTGACGTGGGCCTGTAGGTCCATCGAGGTGGGGATTCTGGCACAGGCACTAGGGAAAGCTTGGAGCTGAGGGGCCTGCCAAGCCTGTCACCCTTTGGGTGAGGTGCCCACCTGCCCCCATCCCCCGGGGTGAGGCTGCCCAGCCCACTCTGATCTCATTGTCTTGGCGATGCTCTCTCGGCACAATCTCCCATTGACCCTGGGCCTGCTCACTTCACTGTAAATGCCTCCCCCCGGATCAAGTTCTTAACCCCCTGCCTGCCCACTTGGGCTTGGCACATTACATTTCTGAGTCTCAAACCATCTCAGTGCATTTTTCTGGGTTGCTCAGTTTATCTTCTGTTTGGAACATGCCTCTTTGCTTCAGCCTGTTAAAATCCCACCCTCCAGTTTATCTAGGAGAGCAGTTGGACCAGTAGGGGTACAGACACACTCATGGAGAAGAGCTGAAGTCCCTGGCAAGCACTGAATATCAGAGGCCACAGACAGGAGGAGGGGGCATTGGGCATGGAGATCACAGACCCAGAAGAAAAGAGTAGGTGGAGACGCACCTGACCTGCCATTAACCAAATGAAATCCATGGAAAACCACATTGGAAGGCTAGAGGTGTGTGTATGCATGTGTTTGTGTGTGTGTCTGTCTGTGTGGCTGCTGTGTGTCTTTCCGTGTGGCTGCATGTGTGTCCATGTATGTCAGGAGTTGTGTGTCCTAGGCAACTATATCAAATCCATAAAACACACCTTTCAAGGCTAAATTTGGACTAGCATCAAATACTTTTGGATATTATACTAACTAAAGATGCAAGATAGAATTGATTGACAGTTGTTCCTTGAAGAAAGATATCAAGAGCATATCAAGAAAGGCTGTTGTTGATTAGGAATGTATGCCCAGGGTAGGAGAGAGAAGTGTGGGTGCCATGCATTTGCCATCACGTGAGGAGTCATAGAGTGAGAGATGCTCAAAGGTGGCACGGACCCGGAAGCGTCCAGTGCCCAAATCTCACCTCGGGTAGAAGGCTCTTTACAACATCTCTGACAGGTGGTCATCAAACTGCTTCTGAGAACATTACTGGGTAATGAGGCCCAGCTCATATCCTTGCAAAGCAGTCCATTCAGTTAGACAGATTTACCTGTCCAGAAGGTCTTCCCTAGGCTGGACCAAAGTGTGCCCCCATTTCCTCACACTTGTATTGGTGGCAGTTCTGCTCTCTTGAGTGGCAGCGTGAGAGCGTCTTTCCTTCACATGGAACCGCTAGGCCTCTCCAGTCTTCCTTTCCTCTGCATCCTCACTCATTGTGGATTTGAGACCCTCACTGTCTGCTTCAGTCCTCTTTCTGATGGGTCCCCTAGACCGCACCTGTACCAGGTGCTCAGCGCGCCAGTGCAGGCGTGAACACGACTCTGTGTGTGGAGGATGCCCACCCTTCACAAGGCTAAACTCATTCCAGCACTGAGCAGCTCTGAGTTTTGGAAGCTTTTTCCTTCCATCGAGCTTTACATTCTTCCCTAGGAATTCCTCCTATTGTTTTTCTTTTACCCTTTAAGGCCATCCAGAGAGTCTAAATAATACCAATTCACTTTAAGGAACAGTGGGATGGAGATGACCTGGATTGAGGAGATACAAGGGAGACACAATAGGTAGAACTATGCCCAGTATGCCTTGTTTTCCAGACAGACCCGTGGCTTTTTGGTAGCGAGGCTGGTGGCCTGGGCCATCCGGTCATCCCCCATGTCACCACCCCTGGGCCATCACATGTTACCCACATGTTTCTCCCGATGAAGATTAGTTCTGACTCCAGTTTTGAGCCAGAGGAAGGTTCGCTGCCTCTCCTACATTCAACACTGGCTGCTTGGGTGGTGGTGGCAAGATGGGGCGTTACAAGTAGGTAATAAAAACTAGACAGCACAGCTTTTGAAAATGTATCCTTCATGCACAATGCAAGATGTGGCAGCTTCCTTCACAGAGCTGCCTGAGAATTGAGTTTGTCATTGCTGAGAAAGGAGATGATTTTCTACTGGACTTTTTAATGTCTTGGTTCTTTTAAGTGGATATAGACTCTTTTATTTTATTTTCTTTATTGCAACTTTGAAATCCTCAAAGATGGATGTCTTCAATCTGAATTTATTTAGGTGGCCATTTGTAATGAAATACAGCTTCATTCTTTATTTCTGAATGAATTCTATTTTTCCTGCTCTCTTGCTTTCTTGAAAGTTTGCAGACATAAATATGGCCTCCATGGCAAGGTCCCAAATTAGGATGCACTTCTGGAATTAATGCATGCACATACATACACACGCACATGCACACACACACACACACACACACACACACACACGCACACACACATACACACACTTGGCAGCAGACTTTAATTTATAATTTAGTCCCATTCCTTCAGTTGAGGCCTGGGAGTATGACTTTTGAGAATGCCGAAGTGTGCTTAATTCTTGAACGCAGTTTGCACATTAAAAATAAGTCTGCGGCTTCCATGGGTCTCCACATATTCAAGCATTTTGATTCCAGACAGCCATGTGTATGTGGCACTGAAGTGAGAAGGATGCATGAAGGGGAGAATGTGGGCTTGTTAGCAGGGCCAGAGTCTGAGGAACTAAGAACATGTTCGCTCGTTGCACTGGTAAAATTATTGGCAATATTTTGCTTTCAGAAAAGAAGTGAAAGTAATTGCTTGGGATTTAATATCTTTCAAGCATATACTATGATAGGAAATAGTTTGCCTATGAGGTTAAAGTTAGAGGGTATCAGTCCTATTAATTCATGTGAAGGCCTATTTCATGGGAAGTTATAAGCAATAATTCTGTAGCTTCAGACCACCTGCTTCCAGGACGGGGTTGCAGGGACAAAAACACCCAGTAAAGGAAAAGCCAGAGGGTTGTACAGTCACATTCTAGAAAGAGGTAGGGTTCAGAGGGAACTAAGTCATACTGATGCTCAGGACCCCACTTGCATCTCCCAGCACCCAAATGCAGCTGGGATTGCCTAAGAACCTTCAGGGGCCAGGACAGGCCCAGGGGCAGCGTGCAGGATCTGGTTCAGCTGGTCAAGGTAGGGGTGTAGGCAGATGGGGTACAGAGTGAGGGGGTGGCTTTCGGGCAATGGAGAGAGAAAATAGCTGCCTTAGGAAAAGAGAATTTAAGAAAATAAAACGATGTTTAAAGAAAAAACCTAGAAGATTTGGGTGTAGGTATACATGATTTGTTCTTGTTTGTAACCTTGAGTAGTTTCAGAAATAACACTTAAAAAAAACCCACCTTTCTCTTCTAGGTTGTAAGAGTTGAATTGTGATGTGGCCGCGGAGGTAGTAGTTCAGAGTGTGCGTGTGTGTGTGTGTGTGTGTGTGTGTGTGTGTGTGTGTGTGTGCGTGTGTGTGTTGGTTTGCTTTTTTAGGGGCTTATGTGGTGAGAAAAGATGTAAGTACAGGTCGGGGCACCCCAAGCACTTCCGCTGAATCCAGGTCATGGCAACGCGCAGAGCTCAGAGACTTTCAAATGGGCTCAGGATGAAGGTGGGCGGCGGGAAGCTGCCCACGAGGCGTCCTCAGCCTGCCGTGCCCAATCTTGAGGACACTTTTCCTAAAAACATGCCTGGGTGAGAACTTCAGGTTGATGAAATAAAGTTCCCAGCAGGGAGGAATGGAGCTGATACCAAATCACAACACAAGGGACGTTTTGCACATTTTAAGTGAATGATAAGAGACATCGGACAGTTGATGTCCATTTACCATTTCTTATTCTGAAGTAATTTTTAAGGAACTCTCACCCCTGCAGTTTCAAAGAGATGCTTGAAAATCCTTCAAAAGATTCAGGTTGAACAAACACAGCTTGTGAAGCAATTAAAAGGCACCTTTAGTTTGCTCTCCCACCATTTCTGTGAAATTTATTCAATAAGGTGATCTTCTCCTTCCCTTGACTGGCAGATCCAAGGCTTTGCTGGAATCCCTCAGGTAACTGGCAGTTCCAGTCCTTTTAATGCTCAACAACATTGCCTTGACTCAGTCATGGGGTGCCAGGCAAAGAAACAGCCACCAATCTAAAAAGATTTGGTAGACAGTCTTTGTGCTTCTCTCAGCTCAGAGGATTTTAGGCTGGAAGCCTGCAGAGGGGAAGGTGAGGGGCTTGGGGAGGAAGGTAAGAGAAGAGGTAAATGCCTCCACGGGTGGTGCTGGCATCAGGTGGCTCAGAGCCCCAGCAGCTGGCAGAAGGCTGGCCGTTTTTAGGCTCCTGGGGAAACCTACCACTGAGGACCTCCCATCAGGCTCCCCCAACCCTGCTGGAAGCAACTCTCTGGACAGATGATTCACCTCCTTCCTCAGAACCCAGGGACCCAGGTTCTTGATGATGCGACTCCCACCCCTCACCTGGGCAGCCCTATCAGTTGGAATGTACCCAGCCTGGCTTTCTCTACACTAAAGAGTCCCACTCTGGTACATGGTAAACATTTGCACATCTTCCCCTGCTCCAAGAAACCCTGGGTTCCTGCACGGCAGGATTCCCCAGGTTCCATCCCGGGTCAGCACAGCCACCCTCCCTCTGCCCTCTGTATCTCATGATTAGGAATCAGCCCTCAACTGCATAGGACACATTTCAGATCTCTTGGGAAAATTCCATTGAAGACTCTCACCAAACTTGGGCTGGTGTCCCAAAATATGATGGCATCTCTAAAGAAATTTCCTCAGTAATGTTTCTCCTTCCAACCCTTAATTCTCTTTAAATATTCAGTGGGAAAGAGGGTCCCAGAGGTCTGGGACAGGTCTTCTGACATTTCCTCTGTAAATTCCTCACCCTGGGATCTGGTTTTGGATTGCCCATCGGTTAACTGACAGTGTGAATTTGTTTCAATATAATTTATATGCCAAGAGGAAGTTTATTTTTTTCTCCCTTTGGTCTCCCATCCAAATGTTCTGTGCCTTTATGATTTTATGACTCAATCTCTAAGACATATTCTCTAAGTCACAAGATGGAATGACTCATGCCTGGTCTGTAGCATCTCTGACACCCATAAAATACAGTCTGGCGATCCTAAAGTAAGCCTGGGTATTCTAGAAATTCAGGGAGAGGGAATGCGGAATAGAGAAGGGATTTTGTGTGCTAAGAATTATAGGGAGACTTTGGCATTATTCTGGTAAGTTTGTGAGTAGATCCAGGTAAAAGTACTTGAACAAAGACAGTGAAATACAGAATTACTTCCTGAGACTGCTATGAGCTTCATATTCAACATACCACCAAATCCTCAGTACAAGCCTGTTTATCCTCTCACTGGCATTCATCCTTCAGATTCTGATTAGAAGTTACTTTCTCTAGGAAAGCTTTTCTGACCCCAGAGTCTATATTCAATATTCCTGATGTATTGTTCCAGAGCATGTTTTATTTGGTGCGTATCATGCTGTGTTCTAATTGTGAACTACTCTGCCATCAGTCAGCTAAAGGAAATGTAAAGCCTGTAACAGTAAATGTCTAATGACTACTATTTCACCTATGTGTTAGTTAGAGTAGGTTAGATTATGCCGGAGTAACAAACAGTCCCCAAATCTAAGCAGCTTAGCATGGCGAGGCCAAGTGCTTCGTCATGTAAGTCCCTGCTGCTCTCCAGGGCAGCTTCCTTGAGGCGGTGAGTCAGGGGCCAGGCTGCTTGGATCTCATGGCTGCATCTCAAGCAGGGTTTTCGTAGTAGAGAGAGGAGCAGCTGGGAGGTCGTGCATCAGCTTTGACCTGGGAGTGACACAAGTCATCTGACCCCTGGTCAGAACTGGTCATGTGGGATGTTTGTGAAATGCGTGGTCAGCACCCCTACAGCTGTCCACCCAGGGCCCAAAGCCTCAGCTTCGCCCTCGTGTGCAGGGATCCTGATGTGCCGATCCTCTGAGCCCACCTGGGCTGGCAGCAGTTCAGAGCTAGAAGGTAAGAAAGATGCTGAGAAATGGGCAGGAGACTGGAAGTGGAAAAGCTTCAGTGGTAGGCTGAGGAGTCAGGAACTTTCCTTTTTAAACAGTATGAGCTACCACTTCTAGAATGGCCCCTCTGCAACGTGACTGTGCATTACGTCTTTGCAGCAAGTCCGCCCGGCGAGGACTGCAGTAGCCGCGTGGCGGTGTTGGGATCTGACTCGGGTCTGCCAGCCTACATTGCTTCCACAGGGAAGAGTTGGGGCGAGTGTGGAAGTTAGGACCTGGTGGGAGGCACCCCAGGCAAGTTGTGAAAGAGGAAAAGTAGGAGGCTCTTGAAAGGGCCTGGAGAGAAGATATGGGGGCTGACCTAGGGCCGGGGGGTGAGGGGAATGGTCTCCCGAGACATGGTCCCGGCATCTCGTCCCCCAGCCAGCGGTGAAAGTACCCCGCCCCACCCCTGAGAGTACTTGAAATAATTAAGTTCAGATTGTCAATGTCTGACTTCTTCCCTGTGTCCTCTTCGTCAACCCACTTCTGTGGCCCACATCTGAGCACCAGAAGAGTGGAGGAGGCGGGGCGGCAGTGAGCAGTAGCAGGGAGTGGGGGTGGGGGTGCAGGCATGGGCTCCCTGGGGAACTGTGGCTGCCAAGGCTCCTTGGGCCATTGTTTGGGTAACACGGATGCCAGTAAGTAGCCTAGAAGGGTCTCCTTCCAAATCACAGCCCCAGCTTCCCCCGGATAAGAATCTCTCATCTTTTCCAAAGATAGTGCACTTCATGTTTTATAAATGAAAAATATGGCAGTCAAATTTCTTTTGATAGATTGAATTCCGGCAATTCTGCTGAGTGCCTGTAGGAGCCAGGAAAGAGGTGGGTGAGAGGAAGGCTAAGGGGGACAGCGGACAGCATCCCTGCCCTCTGGGCATTCAGCATCTGACATGGAGCAGACAGCGCCCAGATGGTCCTTCCCACAACACCGTGCACGTGACGAAGGCCCTCAGGAGGGGAAGTGTCCGCAGCAGCATGGGCCCCGAGGTGGGAGAGGAGACCCTCTGGTCAAGGAGGCTGGCAGTTGGAGTTTAGGGTTCAGAATCAAGGACTTCCTGTGCAAGCAGGCTCTAAGCTCACATCCCAGCGTTCCCTGAACTAACCAATGGCAGAAAAGGAGAACCTCAGAGTCTCCACTGCAGAAGCACATCGTGCATGTCCCGGAGGCCTGGGCATCGGCAAGGCACAGTGCAGGGGGTGCGGGGGCAGGAGGACACCCAGGCCTTAGCTCTTACTCTGTTTTTTCTTGGCTGTCAACCTGTTTTTTTGTTTTTCCCCTCTGAGCCTCAGCCTTCCCTTGGGCTCTCAGCAACCTGCCACGCAGGCACAGCGGGATTTACTCTCCCCGTCTCACAGAAAACAAAATGCCCTGTCAGGGAAGTGAGGAAGGGATGCTCTGAGCGTGAGCACTGCAGTTGCCGGGTGCGGCGGGGCATCGTCACCACCCTCATTGCACAGATAAGACAACACACCAGAAGGATCAAGTTATTTCTCCAAACGTGAGTGTCTGGGTGAGCTGAAAGCAGGCGCCCCAGACTATGCTGGGCAGCCTCCAGATGTGTCCTTCCTCTTCTGCTCTGTCTGCAGTACAAAACCCTGTGTGTGATATTTAGAAAACATGAAACATCACCTACATAAGATTTCTCATACTTCTAAAAATTTTTAAGACAGAATCTGCTTCTCGTGGGTTCTGTACAGCTCTGAGGCCATTTAAAACACTAAGAAAAAGGCCACTGATCTTTTTATCCCCATGCCTTTGAGGGACCTAGATATTTTTCCTTTCTAAAGCAAATTAAATATTCCATCAGTGAAACATGATTTAATAAACCTATGAAAATGAAGCTCCGGCTCTCATTACAATGAAAGCCACTCATTTACCTTGCCATCATTCGGGGGAATTTTCCCATGACCTTCTTGATCCTGAATCACCGCAAAGCTTGCATTCAAAGCTGTCGTGCACCATTAGATTCCCAAACTCTTACTTCTTCACATATTAAGTCTGTAAAATCTTGAGTAGAATGGCTCTGATCTAGTTGTCCCATATAGAAAAACCTCATTGACTTAGGTGTCGCTAAGTCACTAAAGGTGGAAATCTGGGCTTGAGGCAGGTTGAAACTGACTTTCTAGGTCATGTTTTTCTAAGTCAGATGTTTGCAATTACATGAACTCATCTTGCTTTTGATACTAAGTTCTATTGGCATTTATTCTCAATTTCCTTTCAAACTGGACCCCCTTCTCTTCACTGTGGTGCTTCCTCAGTAGCTCTATTGATTCAGCCTCCAAATTTGCAATGCCCACATCGAGTTTACGGAGCGCAGCCAGACAATTTGTCAGGGGTCCGGATTTGCTCATGTCATTCACCTACGAGAACCCACACACACTCTCCCTTGTCTTCAGCTGAAGTCCACTCTCTTCCGCGGCCTGATGAGACTGTATGTTCTGCACATGCCCCTCTTCTCCAGCCTCACCTCTTCACCGGTGTCCTTTCTCTGAACTCTACTCAAGGCATGTCCCCCACCATGTTTTCCTCAGTATGACTTGCTCTTTCTCATCCTGGGTTTCTGCTCATGCTGGGCCCCCTGACTGCAACAGTGCTCCCCCAACCTCTCTGCTAGTTCTGGCAGAGTCCTACTCATGCTCATGTCTAAACTCAGACTAGACCCACGGTCCTCTAGGAAGATGTGCCCCACCCCTCAGTCCTCAGTGGGAATGACTCCCTTGTGTCTTCATGGTCCCCTAAACATCCCCCATTGCTGACTTGTCACCACGAACTGTTATTTACTATCAATTTATCTGTGTCCTTTACGACACCATAAGCTCCTACAAGGTTGGCATCATCAGAAGGTAACATCAGGAAAGTACTGGTGCTGAGTAGATTCTCCATCTATACTGTGTGAATGAATAAATGAGCAATGAGAAATATCTCAATGAAACTGCAGATTAACACTGCGTATAAGGAAACTGCAGCTCAGAGACTATTTTTCCAACCAATGGGATTCTCACTGCACACCACACTTGATCCATCTCTGTGTTGCCAGCAGTGCTATCATAGTACCTCGGATATACCAGGTGCTCAGTAAATGTCTTTGCCCATCTGCGTCTGTCTATGAGCACGTGGCTGTCTAGGACTTGGAATCGAGAATGGCTGGGGAAGGGGGCTGACAGAAGGAGAACTCGGCAAGTTCCGAGGACCTAAAAGTGAGTCCCACTCTGTCTGTTTTTGTCCTCTTCTCTAGGGTCACCTCAAGAAAGATTGGGAGAGAGTCGGAACAGCTGGGTGATTCTATTAACAACCCATAGTCTGGGAATGCTGCTGAATGCTTCTGAAACGGAAGCAGCAATAACTCCCCATGGGTCCATTAACCTGCAGCCAAAATGAGATTATGTGGAAATAATATTGAATAAGGAGTCACGGTCCTCAGTTAATTGAAAGGCAAACTTGTGAATTAAAAAATCACTCTCTTTGAAAGGCAGAATATTCCATCGCCCAAGACCCTTGGGGACACTCTTGAATGTCCAGCTTGAGGTTCATTTTAGAGAAAACACATTTCCTTTAGGGGCCTTCAGAAATCTACTTATTGTAGGAAACAATTCGAAATGGGAAAAACTAAAAGCTTTGGAATGAGACCAAGATAAGGTGGGTATTAAATCTGGGAATCTGCCACGTACTAGCTCTGTGACCTTAGGGAAGTTACTTAATTTATCTGAGTTCCAACAGTCTTGTCTGTGAAATAGGGGTGGGAGTGGCATAATACACATCTCCTAGTCTTGTGAAGGAAGTTGGCACATAAATAAATCATTGCGATACAGGAAGGAAGTACACTGAGAGTGCTATGAGAGCACAGAGGGGTCCATCCCACCTGGCCAAGGGTTTAAGAACGGTACCTCACAGAGATGTTGCTGCACCAGATCACGAAGAATGAGCAGGTGCCCCTGGATAAAGGGGCAGGCCCCTGTGTTTGCCCTGGAGGCCACCTAGACCCTATCATTGAAATAGGAGGAGCTGGAGGTGAGATTCCTTATAAAACTCACTTCCTCCCTCCTGTCCTCTCCAGGCTTCCGTGTTTATGGCTTTTTGTCCTTCCTGTGAAAATTCTGGTATTCCTTCTCATCTTGGCTTCAGTGAAGCCCATGGGAAACTGTCAGCAGCCATTCGCTCAGGCTCCAGGGGATCATATCTGCTTCCGTCTCTTTCTGGTGGTGCCAGCTCCTGCTTAGGACAGGACATTGTCTGCGTTTCCCCCCGCCTCTGGCACATGGCTGGGAGGGCTGTGTTCCCGCGAAGGAGTGCACGGTCCCTGCTCTCGGATGTCTCCGAGAGCCCTGTCAGGGAAGGAATCGGGAGAATTTGTAACTCTGTGCCTGTCTTTTCAAAACACAGGGGCACTCATGACCCACAAAACCACAAAGTTGGGAGATGGCAGCACATGAAGGACCCCATATCTGAGTGGGTCTGGAGCACCCAGGACTGAGGAGCTGGAGGACACGTGGCTCATGAGAATCCCACGAGTGGAGGTGGAGGCCTGATTATCATTATCTCCATCCAGTTAGGAAACTGAAGGTCAGAGGGGCACAGCAATTTCCCCAAAGTTGCACAGCAAGTGTCAGGTAGACATAGATCGTATGTCTGGTCTTCTGAGTCCAAACCTGGTGCTCTTTGGTTACGATGTGTTGGTTGCCTCTGTATGTTCGCAAATATCTGGATTTGACTGAGTGTAAATAAATAACCAGGGAGCTTGGTTACATTTCTACTTTCTGGTTTTGGCTTTAGATTTTCACTTTCTGGTTTTAGCTTTGCTTACACCTAGAATAAGAGCCAACCTCTTCCATATAAAACCTGCCCCTTCTATCATTCTATGTCTTCATGGGGGCACCACTAACAACCCACTGTCCAAACAAAATCCTGGCAACCACCTTAGCTCTTCCTACTCCTCAAACCCACCCAGTCCCTGCCCACCGTGTGCAGGGATCCCAGGTCCTGTAGCTTTGGCTTCACAAATGCCTGTGGCTTGTCCCTCCTCTATTTGACCCTCACCTACTGCCTTGTCTCCATCTCTTTCTTACCCAGTGAGGCACAATGACCTTCCAACTGGTTGCCTTTCTGAGGGTTCTCTTATATCAGCAAGGTGATCTGGCAACACCTCAAAAAATACTTGCGTGGACCACTCAGTTCCTGAAAGAAACAGTTCTTTATAGGGGAATGGCTCCAAGCCAGGCATGGTGCCACAGTCTCTCCACACGTCATCTCTAATTGTCAAAATGATTCTATAAAAGAAGTGTTGTTATTCCAATTTCACGGTCAGGAAGTAGCAGAGCTGGACCTCAACACAGGTGGTCTGACTGCACAGCTGTGCTCTACTCACTAGCCCACACTGCCCACCAGGGAAGTCCGGTTTCCTTGGCATCAAATCCAGTTTCTCTCCTGCCACCAGACCCCCTCAGGCCCGGCTCCCTGGCTGAACTGCCCTCCTTGCACTTTGCCGGTCTCTCCGGAGGGCTTTGCCTTCTGGGGCTCTGCACATGCTCTACCTCTGCCTGGAATGCCTTTCTCTTTGCAGCCATCCTCTGAACCCCACTCAGTCCCGCAGCTGAGGTTAGAACTTAGGACTTCTCCACCCCAGTGTCTTCTCCTTCCCACCATAGAACCCTGCCCGCCTCCCACGTGGAAGGTTCTCACTTCATTCTAGGCCATGATGCTGTAACTGTCATGGACGAGATGGGGAAAATGCCACTGGGGGCTGCCACAGGGGGATCTCTGGGGTGTCCCTTTGCTTCTGGGATTCACATTTCTGTCCCATAAAACAATGTAAAGGGATAGGTCGCTATTAGCTTCTTCTGGAAAATTATTTCAAGAATTGATTTTTAAAACATAAAGGCAATAAGACTTGATGCCCTGATCAGACTAACCGGCACAGCACACTCCTAAGTCACACTGATGTGATGGTTTCAGAAAAACAATGGTTCTCCCACCAAGCCACAGTTGGAGGGTGCTCGGTGCTGCTTTCAAGGGGCGTCACGGCCAGGCTGGGGTTGCTGTTTCTTGAGGGATGAAACCATGTAAATTAATCTGCTAAGTGTTTCTATGGGTGAGGGGGTCTTATTTCTCAGTGAATTGATTGATATCGTAAGTGTGCACCATGCTGTCAGGCTTACCAATGCCAAGATTAAGAACAAAAAATAAATAGAAAATAAAATTAAAGATGAGATTGCTGGCTGCTGACCAAGGCCTCTGGATGTAGAGCCCAGCATACCCCTGCTGTGTGATGGAGAGGACCTGGCGGGGGAAGCAGGGCTCCCACCTCACACGTGAGCGGATGTGGTGAGACTGGTCCGGAGTGAGGGCACCTGGTTCTAGTTAGGTCCCAGCGGAGCTGCTCAGAGACTGTAAGGTGGCCCCTTGCCTCTCTGGGATTCACATTTCTGTTTTATGAAAGAAAACTGAACCATTTCATAATCTTTCTAATCATCACAGTTTTTGTTTATTTACATACTGCTTGTTCTCTAACCTAGTGCTTTTCTTTTAATTTAACTTAAATCAATCTGATTTTAAAGCTTTGCTATTTCCCAAGGAATAATATCCAAAAAATCATAAGTTTGATTTGTTAGTTACATGTTTCCTTATTGTACCAGGTAGAAGGTTCTTGGTTGAAAGCAGCTGAAGATAATTCTAGCCATGGAGAACAAAGCAAGGTTGTCTTGGAAGATTGGGGCCTCAGATAATTTTCAGGAGGCTAGGAGATCAGCCCGAAGGCTGTGAGTATCCGGGATGTTCCGGTTGGCCGGGCAGCAGAGCCGTGGGAGCAGGGATGCGGTCCGACCATTCAGGGCTGTGCAAAACACCCAGCCACGCCACAGCCACGGCCTGAGCACGACCATCAGCCGTCCCCTGGCCAGCACTGTGTCATCTGCTCAGAATTCAAAATCCTGGGGAGACTGGCTGTCGAAGCCCAAGTCACATCTACAACCTGACCACCTTGGGACGGGGTGGGGAAGATAAAAGTCTGATCCCTTCAACTTCCGTAGGTGACCATGGATCCCCAGGACAACACACAGTGGGAGATTCCCCAGGATGGGGAGCGAAGTGCCAGTCAGCAAGGTAGATTGAAGGTTGGATGGTCAAAACAAAACAGAACACCAAAACCCAATATCCACTGTACTCATTAAGCACAAAAGTATGAGAATAAAAAGTCTGTTCTTGTACCACAACATCATGAACTCATGTGCCAACAGCCCCAGGTAGCACCCTTTAGAGAGCAGTTGATCAGTGCACCAGTTGATCTCTAAGGACCCTGCAACTTGGGCCTTCATTGTCTGCAAGTGAACACTGTTGTACTAGAAAGGATAGACTCACCTGCATCTTTCTGCACAAAGCTGACCATTGGCTACTCTTGTTCTTGTTTGGAAGCTCTCCTTTACTTGCAGCTGCAGAATCTTTATAGGGCCTTTCTCTGAGTCTTTTAGGTTTATACTTCCACTTTCACATCACTTGTGATTTGTTTAGGCTTTTGTATATCACATCTTAGCATTTCACTACAGTAAGTAGCAGGTAGTTGCAGAGAGGAAGGAATGTGAGCCTTTCTAATGTTCTTGAGATCCTGCCATCTTGTGATCAGAGTGTAGCTTCCTGAAGTTCCCAGGACCATGCCAGGGAGTGTGTGTCCCAGTGGTTAAGATATAACCTCGTGTCAGGTTTCTCTAGGGTTTCAAAGACAGCATGCTCTGAGCAGGGCTTTAGGAACACTTAACTAAGCCAGAGTTTACTCCACTCTTCCTAAACCTGTACTTGGCACTTTCTATTAAGCTACCCTACATCTCATCAAATGAATGTTAGCTCTGGAATGAATCCTAGCAACAATATTGTTCACCTTTATTGATAAGGTCCAGAAAGGCCAATGATTACCCAAAGTAGCCTCCAAAGAAATGATATACTGGGCCTAGAATATTCTGGAAACTCTTCTGAAACCCATGACAGAACTTCTAGTTCAAGTATTAGGTTACCTTTTTCCCAACAGACCCTTTTCCCCTTGCCAAGGAAGACTATTCCCAGTAGCCTGATACTTTATGCAGAAAAGTGAAATAAAATTCTCTCTACAGAAAGAGTTATGGCTCCACAGAAATTAAACGCATCTTAAAGCATAGTTTCATCAATAAATGATAAATAATTCCCACACACGCGCGTGCGCATGCACACACACACACACACACACACACACAGCCAAACAACAAAGTAATTGACGCCAAATATTTGGATACTCTGTTACAGAAGTGAATATTAGATATAGAGGTCAGTATGGTGGGAGAAAAAGGGTAGCAGCCAGTTTTCCAGCCATCCTTCTTTTTTTAATGAGGGAGAGATGAATAAAGAAAAATAGAAAAAGAAAGAAAGAGCCTGGCCAACTCTCATAAATATTCCATGAGAACTCCTGATGGGTTTTTTACTGGTGGAATGGTAACAGAGAGTCCTGGCCAATGGAATTCTTTCAGCAGGAAGCTCTTGGTCAGCTTAGGTTGTTCATGGTAAACAAAAAGGAACTTACAGACTTCTGGACCACAGTCTGCTACAGAATTTCAGTTTCAGGTGTGTTATAATGAGAGTATAAGATGGAGATACATGGTGCTGAAAACCTCCCTTTGGGAAAGCGATGGCCCATGTACGTCTCTTAGAGACCCCATATGCTGGAGCACAACCAGATGTGATGAGAAGAACCTAAGAAGCAGCACAGGTGATCTGGGCTTCCAATGCTTGGTCCTTACATCACAATCACCTATATTGTGTGAATGATTAGTAATGTTTGGTAAGATCTCCGACTCATGAGAGACTAATTTGACAATATGGCCCTTTGTATAATCTTAATAACAAATCTGGTAGGAGGCAAAAATAGTCACAAATTCTTGCCCTTCCTATATGTTCCCATCCCCCCTACCCACAGTGTCCTGTATTCTGCTTCTGGCTCAACCATGCAGTCACCCTTTAGCCAAGAGGATGTTAGCCAGTGTGACTGATGTAACATAAGAGAGGCTTGAAAAGTGCTAGTGTAGCAATTATTTTCTCTCATTGCTGTGTGCCATGTGAACAGACCTGGTTTAGTTGGCTGGAGGCTGAGAGACCACATGGATGAGAAATGAGATACCTTAGCTGAGGCCTTCCCTAGACCAACCCACCCTAGCAGCTGGTGGGACTTGTTGGCTGACTCCAGGTGCATGAGTGAGCCCAGGCTAATTGCTGCCCTACAGAATTATCTCTATTTATTATTATAATATAATAATTGTCTCTATAATTATCTCTATTATCATGAGATAAATAAATGGTTGTTTTCTTAAGCACCTACATTTGGGGGTATTTTCTCACATAGAAAAAGCTAACTGACACGGTATATATTCAAAACCCATTGTGATAAAAATCAGGCCTTCCTACACTCTCCCCACCCCTACTGTTCAGTCCTTCTTTTCTGAGATCAGAGCTCACCACTTGTGGCTTAGAGGCAGTCCCAATGTGTCCCATGCAGAGCCAGTGTTGAGCCAGTATTCACTGGGCAGATCATACCTACTGTTTATATGCAGCACACCCCTGATTTTTGAATGCCTTTGCCATGCTAACTGCTAAATATTTTCAAATCAGCCCTGGTCCTGTGAACATAAAGGGTAAATCAGAAAATCTTCCATGGAATTAAGATTTCTGGTTCTTTACAAAAATGTTTTGAAGGTAAAGATCTGGGAATATTGGACTAGTATTAGGTAAGAATGAGCTAGATTTGAGAAGTGACTTCTGGTGTACGTGGGTCATGTGTTGCCAGTTCACAATGCCCCCTCACTCCTAGGTGTAGTACACATGCCCTGTTTCACTGAGACATGTTAGAGGAATTTGATTGGCATATATGTCATGTTGGCTAATTTTCAGCTGCAGGGGTGACCATGTACTGTTGCATTTTCCCACATTTTGGTCTCCTTGCCTGGAATGTCCATCTCCTTAGACACCTTCTGAACCTTTGCCTATTCTTCAAACCCAACTCACATTCTTCTTGTTCTGTGAAGACTTCTAAGTGTCTCCAGAAAAGGCTGGTCCACTTTCGTCTGTTTCCTGGAAGCCTTTGCACATAATCTCAACTAGCAGCCTTATCATCATGTCCATCATCGTTGTTGTTTAAAAAGTTGCCTGTGCAACAGGAATGTGACCTCCCTGGGCACAGGACCACCATCTCCCCCCTTTTATCACTTGAGTGTGGGAGCAGCAAGCCCCTCCCAATCTGTGATGAATGAAGGAATCAACCAATTAGACATTCTGGCTGAAATTCAGAGAATAAATTTGATGCAATTTGTGTTTTGTGTAAGATCAAACTGATGATTCTCTATTTTTATAATATTCTCTGAAGATTACTTTATAGTCACCAACATTCTGTTTTGTTTTTAAAGAGCCTCTTTGGCTTCAGGGCTAGAAGCTTATAGAGAAAATGAAAAGTTGTTTCAAGTCTAAGAAAATCTGAGTCAAACTGGTTTGAACTCGTGCTGTGAAAGTTACCAAGAGGCCCTGGACAGCAGAGAGGTCAGCATGAGCTCCATGCCTCCTGGTAAAGGAGTGTCGACACTGACTCATGGGACTAAATAGTATCAGCCAAGACAGGCTAGACTGTACTTTGGCAGCAATCCCCAAATCTGAGTGGCTTAACAGCAAACATTTACTGCTTTACTTATGCTACAGGAGCACCATGAGAGGGCAGAGGGTGGTCTCTCCATCCTGGTCACTCAGGCCAGCAGAAGCTCCATCTCAGCACACGCTCCCATGGTCATCCAGCAGGTATGCAGGATCTGTGATCCACATACTGGCTGTGCCACCGCCATCTGCAAGTGACGCATGTCATTTCTGCTCCTGTTTTGTGGGCCAAGGCAGGTCAGATCGCCAGGCCTAACTTCTGTGTGGCAAGGACACTAATTCCTCCACGTGTCAGGGAAAGTGGGAATACTTGTGGACAAACAAGTGACTACCACAGTTAGTGGTTTTGCAAAATGACCCTCAGTTTTCAAAATGGACTGTCATCATCTACCTTATAATGACCTTTACCAGTGAACTTAAGGTAGAATTTAACGTCAAGCCATTGGATTCAGGTCATTCTCCATGGTTGTTTCTTAAAGCAAGATTCCTTTGTTTCAAGCTCTTGTAAGTAAGCAGGAAATGAAAAGGAGGGACCTGATTCTGACTCGAGGTCATACCCACTCTCCAAGACACATCAATAGGCCATGGGGTATAATGTGGAGATGGGTGTTTTGTGGGAAGACTGGATGCCGTGGAGGCACAGATTGGGGTCCCCAAGCTTGGCAATGGGCAATTGAGAAGGAAGAATGTAATCAAGGAAAAAGTGTGCTTGAGCAGAGTCTTGAAGGAGCCTTTGGTGTTTGCCCAATGGAAATACAAGTGGTCCCACTGGAGGTGGGGTGCATGGATGAGTTTTTAGGGTCATGACGGTCTGGCCAGGACAGGGTGGCTGTCCTAGAAATGATTTGTCATTATGTATACATAACATGACCTTGAATACATGCCATCCTCTCTCTGATCTTAGCTTCCTCCTTTATAAAACAAAGAGGCTAGAATTAAAGTCCCATTAAAAAAAATAGAACTCATCAATCTGATTCCCAAACTTACCTACAGAGGGAATTCATAAGATAAGCTGAGAGTATTTTGAATAAGAAATACAGTAAGATCAACTTGCTCTATCACAAATAAAATCATATTCTAGATATATAGGAATTTTTTCTCAAAGTCTGGCATTGTCCAAAGGCCAGACAAATCAATTAAGAAACAGAAAAGAGAGACCAGAATCCAGTTTGTAGTATTTGAGAATTTATGATAAGAGTTTCATTTCAAATCAGCCAGAAAAGGAGTAACAATTAAAGAAATGTGTTAAGACAATGAAATGACCACTGAAAAAATAACTCTGTAATTCATGCCATACAGAAAAGTAACACCCAGATGTATTAAAGATATGTCTTAAAAACCAAATTTGATAAGTATTACAGTAAATATAGGAGAATAATTTTATTACCTTAGGTTGGGAAACTTGTCCAGTAGAAGATTCAAAACTTTTGATACTGAAAGAAAAAACTGACATATTTGCCAACAAAATGTGTTTTTCATTTCTTTTTTATGAGAGACAACATAACAAATTCAAAAGTAAAGTGACAGAGTAAGAAAAGTAATACAAAACAATTGGTTAGTAATCAGAATATACAAAGAACTCTACAATCATTAAAAATCTCATAGAAAAAAACAGGCATACAATATAAAAGGACTATTAATACAAAATATACAAAAGGCTAATAAACATAGGAAAAAATTCTCAATCTCATAAAATATCAAGGGAATGCATGTTTAAATAAAAAAGTTATAATTTATGTTAAATTAGTAAAAAAATCTAGTTAATTAAATCTAATGTTGGTTAAGTTGACTGAAAATAGATATGCTCATTGACAGAAAATTCAAACTGGTTAGGAACATGGGCTGTTGATCCAGACCACCTGGGACCCCATCCTGCTCTGTGTAACTTTAGGCAAGTTACTTAACCTCTTTGTGCCCTATTGAGCTCATCTCTAACAGTATCTGTATTATAGAGTTATGTGAAAGTAAATGCAACAATCCAGTAAAAACTCTGAGAGCAGCTCCTGATACGTAGTGAGTGCTCAATAATGATTAGCTTTTATTTTTCTGTCAGTGAGAGTGTTAAAATTAGAAATTCATATGATATTTCATTTATAGGCATCTGTCCTACAGAAATAACTACCCACGAGCACACATTTCTTTTTTTAAGACTATCCACTTCAGTATTTTAATGATAAAATGTTTAAAACAACTTAGGTGTTAATTAAAAGGAGAGGAGTCACATAAATCATGGTTACCTCCCCTTTGTAGAATTTTATGCAACTGTTTACAAAGAACGAACTAAGTCCCTATTCATTGAGATGGAAGATCATTAAATACATATTGTTATATGAAAAACAAAGTCAGTATGAGAACAATTTGAATAGCACAATCTCTGAAAATCATTTAAAAGTGTAATATCTGTAAATACAGTGACGATTTTCAGTAAGGAATCACACCAGACCTTTAGCTGTTTTGGGGGGAAGGGAGTGGGTTGAAAATAAGGTAAAGGCTGATTTTAAATTTTCACTTCAGCAGTAGTTGTTTTTCTCTGTAACAACTACATATTTCTTCAGGCACTTTAAAACCAACATTTCTAAATGATGGAGATATATATACCAAATAGACAAGCTTCTAATTCAAATGTTCCGATTCTCTAATTTTATCCTCCAGGCAATGGGGAAGCCATGGATGATTTCTGAGGGACTGACTTGGTCACAGCTATAGGAATTCTTGAAGAAACAGTCTCTCGTCTTGTTCTGTCTTGTCTTCCTCCCCTCCCCTCCTCAGGGCCTATGTGTTCCCTTCTTTCCTTGCCAGCATCCAGACATTTTCTCTTGGACAAGCACTCAACCCTCAAGTTTATGTCTCTCCTAAGGTTTTTATCGTATTCCTCTTTGTAGACACAAACTGGTTTCAGAAACCATTTCTTCTCTGCTGCTTGTTGAACCTGCAGAGAGTTTGCATCCAGCTAACGAGCTTTATTTCCTACTCCCCCAAGGTGCTGAGGGGTTGCGGGGAACAAGGTGCCAAGAGTCAGGAGGCCAGGCTGCTGGCCCTGGCTTGGTCTGTGGATTCGCCCTTTCTAAACTCCAGTTTCCACACTAACAATACCGAGAGGTCAAAGCAGGGAGCCTCTGAGCCCAGGCGGTTGTGCCCATCCAGGATTCCAACTTCGGAGCTCAGCTGATCACAGAGAAGGAAGAACTATAATCTGCTGCTTCGTGCCTTGGCGTTACCTGTCCCCTCTCTCTGGAATTTTGTTCCTCTCATCTTCCACCCAGATAACTGACTCATTCATTCATCTAACCACCCAACAAATACTGAGCACCTAAGTGCTAGACACCACCCTGATCATCTGGAATTCAACCATGAGCAAAGTGAAGATGGCTTCCAACCAGCCTGAGGTGTAGTGGAGGAGATGGGCATTGCTCAAACAACCGCAGGAATCAACGTGTAGTCATAACATTGATTTGCACAATGAAGGGATGTAAATGCTCTGAGGGAGAATTAAAAGGTGACCCCCTCTAGACTGGGGATCAGGAATTGTCACTTGGAGGAGCTGTCAGTGGAGGGAATGTGTTGCAGGCAAATGAGGGAAAGAGCTTGCCAGAAGGCCACTGTGGCTGGAGCACGGTGGAGAAGGGGAGGATGAGCCGGGGAGGCGGGGTGGTGCACAGCCCGCAGGTGTGCAAGGCTCTGAGCCTGAGCTTTCTTTTAAGTGCAATGGGATTGCAATCAAGGACTTGTTCAGGTTCACATGTTTTAAATGTCACTTCGTCTTCTATGTGGTGGGTCAGGGAAGTTGTTGGTGACACTGTTACTGCTGTCCCAGGAGAGGAGATGATCGCTGACACTAATTTATGGTGGAAGAGGCAAGGGAAGTGGATAGATTCACGAGAAAAATCAAGATTTATCTTGAGTCAAGTTTTCAGAAAGTCATTTTTAAAAAGCGCCTCCTGCTATATTTATATACACACACATATACATACACACATATTTGCACATACACGTGCACACTCTGTTCCAGAAAATTGATGCATATGAAACATGGGCCACTGTTGCCAGATGGTTCAAAAGAACCTGCACTGTGTATGCCAAAGAAGATAGATTTAGAGCCAGATTCAGGGCCACGGGTTTGCAATCTTTAACCTGGATAAGCTCCAAGAGGGCAAAGGTCAGGTTTGTCTGTTCTGAATATCCAGGCACCGAGTACTATTCCTGGCACATAATTACTGGCATTGGGTGAATGGATGGATGTCAGGGTCAGTGCCGGAAGTGGCTGGAAATAGTTGGGTGTAAGTATGGTAAATGCACAGAATCACTGGAGAAGCAAACACAGGCACCGTCTTAGATCGCGGACCGTTAGGGCCAAAGTTCCTGAAGTGGCCCTCTAGTCACTGCTACAAGGTCAGGGAGCTACGAGGGAATAGAATCTGCTCTAAAACTTAGATTCCTCCATGCCAGCCCAGAGAGAGTTGAATTATGAGTCCAGTTTTAGTTAGCCATGTGTCCTGCCTCAGTGAGTTTTCAAGAAAACTTGATTCTTTCATGTTAAGAGCTGAAGCTTCCTGTCACTGAGCTGCAGGGAGAGCTCCCTTTGCTGACCGACTGCTGGGTAGCGACGGGTAGTGACTGTGGCAGTGTCTGGTCAGGCTGGCAGGGGCCTCCAGTGAACCTAACCATCTGTACTAACCAGGCATCGTGGAGAGCAAATGCCTCCTTTACTGATGGGACAAAGGGCCTTAGGGATGGAGTGACTTGGCCAAGATCGTGTGGCTCGGTTGGGAAAGGGGGCCAATTTATTCAATCTGAAGCTCTAAGAAGGATGAACTTCCAAATCTCCCCAATGACCTGTTTTCACATTTTCCCCACTCCTATCGATCCAGTAAACTGGCTTCCGAGTTGAACAGATCTACACTGACCTTCCTATGTCTAGCTTTAGGTGTATTAGCTAAGTTTTTGCTACATAATGCTACACAACAAACAACTCTGTGTAACTCTAAAGGTCTACAAAGTAAACTTTTATTTCAGGCTCATGAGGGTCAGGTGGCTAGGTATGGCTCAGCTGATCTCGGCGAGGCTTGACTGACTCTAGGCTTTGGGTTGGGGCAGGTCAGCTACAAATGCTTCATTCCAGAATCCGGTCTGAAGGAGCCTACCCGGGGCACGTTCTTCTCACAGCAGAGGATGAAACTCAAGAGTTAACCAAGACGTGTGAGCTCACTTTAAGCCATCGGTTGGATGTGACAAACGTGACAGCTGCTCACACCCTGCTGGCTGTAAGAGATGGGTCAGCTGGCCAGAGCTGTGTGCCCCACCTTATTCAGAATGGTAATTCTTGACTAGCAGGGCAGGCAGGGTGATTTTGTCCCTTGCCCCAGGGTCCCTTGGCAATGTCTGAGATATTTTTGGTCCTTACAACTGGGAAGAGGTCAGGGGCAGGGCGGGTGTTACTGGCATCTAGTGGGTAGAGATCAAGGATGATGCTAAACATCCTCTGGTTTACACAGGACAGCCCCACAGCCAAGAGTGACCAGCACAAATGTCAATAGTGCTGAGGTTAAGAACCTACCCCTGCTGCCCAGAGGGAGACGCTACAGACTGGCTTGACGGAGGGTATCCGTATGTAATTATAGCAGGGAGAAAGTGAAGAGTTGGAAACAGTGGTGTGACCTGCCACACCCCCAGGCATTCTCTCCTCTCAGCTAGAGCAGAACCCACAGTTTTCTTTGAATTCATCTTCTTGAAAACCTTTAGAGGCTCCCCATGACCTCTAAGCTCAAACTTCTTAGCGAGACTTATCGGTCCCCTTAGGAGCTTGTCTATGTACCAACCTCGCTTCTTAGTTACTTTCTCCTCTGATTTTATACTCTGGCTATATGGAAAAAAAATCATTTCTTGGTTAAAAACAAAGAAAGCTCCTATCTTCACATGAGGCGTTCCCAGTCTCTGACATTCTCCCTCTTCTGTAACTGTATCCGTCTTGCCCGTGTCCTTTGACATTCCACCCAAGGCCCTGTGCTCCTCGTGCAGGCAGGTGTGCCCACCTCTCCTGGTCTCGTGGTGTCCTTCCCTGAGCTCATTGCTCACACTGGATTGTGGTGCTCTTGTTCTCTGACCATCTCCCTGGGAAGACTGTGAGCTCCAGGTAGAGCAAGGTCCTGACTTATGTATCTTCACAGCAATGGGCACAGAGTAAGTGCTGGAAGAATATGAAAAGTGTGACTTTTACAACCCAGTACAGAGGCCCATGAAAGTACAGAGGAGAGAGTGCACCAATTGCATGCTCCTTATATTTCTAAATTTCTTAAAGATGTGGAATTTATCCATGGCAGGTGCTGAGCACAATGCTCTGCATAAATTGTTGCTTTCAAAATATTAAATGGAGTGCCTCAGATGGGACTTGTATTTATCAGTCATTTACACCTTAGTATGAAGCTGACCCATCATTGCAGCATCTCAGGGACATTGGTATCTTAACTTTCTCCCCTTGCAGAATTAAAAGATTGTTTAGGGTTGAGCATCAATAAGCAGGAGAGAGGAGAGGGGAAGTGTGTGGAGGATAGGCTAAATGGGGGTCAGCTTCTCCAAAACGACCAGCTTGGCTTCTGGGTCCTTGCCCCAGGCTGGCCTCTCTCGCCAGCTCTGAGGTTCTCTGCCTGTGCTTTTTCTCTCTCCTCTGACCTTCCAGGAGACCAGGATCTCAGTGAGGCAATTTCCTCACACTAATGCTACATTGTGGGCCTGCCAGAGGCAGTTTACTTAGTTGTTTTTGTGCTGAGACACACAGCCCTTATTTGGAGGGAAGTGTGAACAAACAGACCTGAGGCAGTTTCTTCTCCTCACTACCTCCCCCCGGAACAACTGTCATGCCTTCCTTTTCCCTGCTTCTGCCTCGGCACGCCTTGTCGCCAAGAACACCACGTGGGGATCACAGCCCTGGGTGTGAGTCTGAGCAGCTCCCCAGCTGGCTGGCTCTGTGACTCCCGCCTTTGTTTCCTCATCTGCGAAAATGGGCAAAATCCCTGTGGTCTGCACAGTGCAGTCAGTCCAGGTGCACATCTCAGTTCATATGAAGTCCGTTAGAGGGTTACAACTTAGCTGATAGCAGACACTGCCCGCACAGAAGTACCTAAGACAAAGTTTGCGGAAAGCTTTAAAAGAAACAGTGTGGGCTAGTAGTAGAAGTGTGGAGTCTTATTTCAGAAGACATTGTGTCCATATTCTGCACCAACAGCCTCCTGATCCAGGGGTGGGGTGTGTCCTGGAGAACACTGTGGTGTAGGGGTGGCATGCGTGCTTCTGTTTCCTCCAACCTCGCTGCAGACATCACTAATCATGTCCAGATGCCATCGCAGTAGTCCCCTCAACACAGGGCACTTGGGAGCCATGGGCAGTCAGCCAGAAGCTGAAATCTGTGTGCTATTATGGGGAGAAAAAGCACAGCTTTGGGATCAAGTCAATGTGGTTTGAATCCTGATTCCTGTGCAACAAGTGAGTTCAACATTCTCCTTAAATCCCAATGTCCCTCCACATCTGTATAAAGGATATATCTGTACCTACCTCACAGGTTTCCTGTGATAATGAAATAACATTAAATATTATAGAAGCTCTTACATGGCACGTGGAAGGTACTTAACAAGTATTCATTTTCTATCCCTTCTCTTCTGATTCTAAAGTGACTTTCCCTCTCAGTTCTTCCATCTATAAAATACGATTATTAACTCCATTCTCACAAGGTTGTTTGGGGGACTTTCAGGGCTTCCCCTAGATGGCACAGAGGCAGGAGATAACTCTAATGTCCTGACTCCCACCCTGACGGCTTGCCTCTCCTCACAGCTCCACCAATCGGCTCCCAGCTGGAGGTCCATCCTGCCTCAGTTTCCCTTCTATCCTCTGGCCAGCTTTTAGAATCAGACAGGGTAAGCTGGGGAAGGGTCATAGCTTCAAGCCAACCACAGTGCTAGATCTTGGCCCCTAGTGTGTGTGCCAGGGAAGGTGCAGTGGAGGCCAGAGTTCAGATGCTCCTTAGAATTCCTGGGGGGTCTGTCCTTCCCTCAGCCCCTCAAGCCCTTCAGTATTTCAGGGAGCAAATGTCCCCACATTCAGGCATGTCCCTTTGCGAGGAAAGGTGGCAGGTGAGGCCATCAGTGCCCCACCTTTCATGCTCCGGTGATTTCTTCTCCCCAGTGGGTCCCTGACGAAGGTGCGCTAGGAGAGGCGCCCTCAGCTCTCTGCTTGCCATGCTCTGGTCCTGGTTCGGGTCCTGGCAGGTGGGGGAGGAGTTCAGTAACCGTGTTATCTACTAGCTGGGAACATTCCAGGGTGCGGGCTTTGGAGTCAGGCCTTCTGTGTTCAAATTCCAACCCAACTGCTGGAGTTTTAGAATTTTGCGTGACTTAACTCTAATTTTTTTCCTCATCTGTAAATTGGAGATTGTAATAGCCCTCATGGTGGTGCTGCGAGGATGAAATTAGGGGCTGCATTAATGGTAACCAAGGAAGTATTGGAAAGAATTAAAGCACAATTTTACTAGACTACACAATATTGAAAACAACCGGGGTCCTAGGAGAAGAGAAAGTGATCAGATTCCTACAAGTGCAGGAACTACGTACGCTAGGTGCCTTATTTGTGTTTTCCCATTTTCAGCCTCAAAATGATTTTTTACAGCACTGTGATCCCCACTCTATTTGTTAGGAAATGAAGGCCACAGAGGACAAGGAAAGTGCCCCAGGACACTCAGTTGGCATGAAGAGGTTACAGCATTTGAGCCCGTGTCCCTGAAATTCCAAATTCTTTCTTCTGCCCCGAAGCTGTCACTGATTTGAGGCCCAGGGACGAGATGCACGGTTCCTTCAGCTACTTGCTCAGTAGAATCGCCTGCATGGCTTCTTAAACAGACACTTGCCAGAGCACCACTCTTTGGTGAGAATCAGCTGGGAATCTGTATTTTTAAGCAGCCCTGGGATTGGCATGAGCTGCCAGGTTTGGGCACCGTGGGAGGCCGGATGACCTCGAGGTCCTTTCCACCTCCAATATTCCAAGTAGAGCCTCATGAGAAAGCAAGAGTGAAAGTGACGATCAAATTGCAAGAATAAAGTGCCTTGCTAAGAAAAGACTGGCGCTTTCTAAGGGACGTATAATTAAAGCCTGATAGATTAAAATTCCTTTAAGAAATGAGTAAGGCGAAGATTAAGGCATATCTGATCCGACTTCTTGAAAGGCCGCTCAAAGATTTATAGGCAGAGGATAAATCGGCTCTGATGGGAGAGAAGAAAATACATCTTACCGTTCACATCTTGCAATGCAGGTAAAGTGTGCAGAAAAAGAGAGTTAGTGGTCATCAAGCAAGGGGCCAGAGGGTTTCTGCAAAAAAATATTCCTGGCAAAGAAAAAGAAATCCCCACCAAATGGAGGGGTTGGGTGTCAATCAGGAGTTGAGTGATTTGGCATGTCAAAGCCGTTTTCTGGGTGAGTTTCTTTTTTTTTTAAATCACATACAGAAAACGAGCAAAGGAACTCAGAGTAATTAGGAGGTAATGAAGTTGTCAGAATAAGCTATTGACCAAAGAGCAGACAAGGGAATAGATGAAAAATTTAAACGTTTCTAATTTAGCTGATCTAGAAGCTGAACATCCTTTGTCCATATGGGAATTATCCTTGGTGCCTAATGAATGGGCTCTTCTGGGCAAAGCGGGGGCATCTCAGAAGACAAAAGCAGGAGGAACTGGAATCAAAGTCCCACACGGTAATAGGGATAGTAATTAATCCCTTACATTTGTATCTGGCTGTGGAACACACTTGAACATATATTATCTCATTCAATTTGCCACAGAACATAATAGGGAAGAAGGAACAGGTACAAATGTAAATATAGAAACTCAAGGTCAGAAAGCGTAATGCCTTGCCTAAGGGTCACACAACTCACACCAGCACAGAGCTGAGACGTGCGCTCTGGTCCTCCCAGCCCGAAGTGTGCGTTCTTTCCTTGACAGATTAACCCCGGGGGACCTGAGGCTGACTGGCGCATGGAAACTGGCCATTCAGTTCAGCTGGGTCTGTGTGTCTAACAGGGCCCAACCCTGTTCCTTCCTCCTTGCACCCTTCCACTCCTGCCTGCTTGGTCCCTTCTTCCCTCTCTTAATGTTCAAGAGTTTAACTGAAGGTCTGGCTCTCTGAGAAGTCCTGGCCTTCCTCTGTTTATTCTGACAGGTGCTGTTAGCGGGGAAAAGAGACCAAGAGGATGATTGTTTACTCAGTGTAGGTCCCGTGATTTGCCCCCAGATGTCTCATTCAGTCTCCAAATTGCTCTGCAAGGTGGGTATGATTATGCCTTCTGTTTCAGATACATAGACCAGGCCCCTGGAAGACTGGGCAGCCAGCCCTAAGACTGCCCCTGAGCTGTACTACCCTGCCCAGTGTCTCCAATACCCAAATCCATGTTCTTTTCCCATTTATTTCCACTTGCCAGACCATCCCTGCTGGAGGGCAACAGGCCACAAATATTACAAATTTAGCCTGGAAAACAAAGGCTGGGCAGGAATAGGCTTCCAGCTGCATGTCTGTGAAGAGCTTCTCATTACTGGAACATTGTTTGCAGAGGCCGGTCCTGTAAATGTGACTCCCCAGAAATCTGTGCTCAATGTTCTTATCTGCCTGATCCACACTTCTCTCCACTAATCTCTCTCATGTTGCTCTGGGCACAACTGTGTCCCCTCAAAATTCATATGCTTCAGCTCTAACTCAGATGCATCAGTATTTGGAGGTGGGGTCTTTGGGAGATAATTAGGGTTAGATGGGGTCATGAGGGTGGGGCCCCCATGACGGGATTAGTGCCCTTGTAAGAAGAGGTACAAGCTGTCTCTCTCGCCTGGTCTCTCTCCCTCTATTACTCTTTCTTTCTCTCTCTCCTTAGGGCACACAAAGAAGACGTCATGGAAGGACACAGCAAGATGGAAGCCACTGACAAGCTAGGAAGAGAGAGAGTTTGCACAGACTTATTATGCATTAAAATGGAATCGATACCACACCCAGTGGCTCCCTGCGTGGGTCATCTGTGGGTTACCTCAGAGTTCTCTGCTTGCCTTCTCAAGGGTAACTAATTCCTGACATCGAACTACTAGTGTTGTAAATATGTAAAGTAGTCTCTGTTCTCTTGTTAGACACTGAATGATCCCGTTCTGGTAACCCAAAGGGAGGTTCATCTTCTAGCCTCTGGCATGAGTGTCTTACCAAGGTATCTGACTGAACTGATCACAGTCTGAAGCCATTCTCAAGGCTCCTTCTGCTTCTGAATGAGCTGAAGAGATGAGGAGTCAGCATGTAAATGAACACCCCTGGACCTCCTTTCCCCCAAGCCCCTGATGGGGGCTTCAGTCTCCGTGATTCTCCCAGAGATGAGACATATGCTGAACCAATGACAAATAACTGGTGGTGTTTCTCCCATGATCAGAATATGCAGGTCTGAGAGGCGAGGGATGGCCTTGCAGGGGCTTTCTCACCACTGTAACACTTACTCCCAGGGTCTTCATGTCCTGTTCTCTCAACCTCTGGCTTTGCTGGTTTAAAGGTCTTAATTCCCAGGGAGGGATGTCTTCTGGGGACAAACACTGTTCTGATTAAACTGGAAGTCGGAGCTGCCGTCTAGCTCTCTGGGACTCCTCTTGGCACTGAACCAGCAGGCTGAGAAGAGAGTCACTCTCCCGGATGGGTGGTGGATCCTGTTCCAGTGTGTGCTGCAAAACGACAGCAGGAGAACTATGGCTTGTACCCAGGGGATTCACTGGGATGCCTCTGAGCTTCCATACCTAGTAGTAAAAGTCACTGGCAATCCCAAAAAGGAAGGCTTGCTAAAGATTCAGACCTTCAAGGATGAAGGCTTAGGTCCACCATCCCCAGAAAAGAGGCAGCCCAAGTATTCAGGAGGACTGAGGAATGGGCGACTTGAAGGCAATTACGGATGTCAACAATAGCTTGGGACTGGTCACAGACACATGAACCCAAGCAGCTATGCACATCTTTGTTTAGTATGTAATAACCAGTGGTTATTTTTTCCCTGCTATTCTGTATGAAGACAGTGGCTGATGCTTAATTTTACAACTCAGCTCCTAAGTTCCAGACCAGGAGGAGCCAGTGTCCAGACCTAGTGGCCTTGAGAGAGACATGGTGGCTGACGGAACTTTTTGCTCCTCTTGTTAGGGAGAAGACAGGAGTGTTTTCTTTTCATTAGTTACTCTGCCTCTGCCTAACATGAGGGGAAAATGTATCACATGACAGTTAAAAACAGAAATGTGGGAATGGGCACTAAACAGCGAAAGGTGTAGATTATTCTGGTCTGAAATCTGTTTGACTTCAAATCCCTTTGTGGCCTTGCCTGAGAAGTGGTAAACGCAGCCATGTTTCCCCTGTGAATCATACCTATACCTTGCATGGACCCCTCCTTTTGAATTTAACCAACAGAATGCACAGGATATGACATGGTGCAAATTTTAAGGATAACTCCTAAAAATTTCTGTTTTTTGAAATTGAGCTGCCATGAAAGAATTTTGCCTGTTCTGAGACCATGATGCTATGAGGAAGTCTAAGCTAGCCACCTGGAGAGGCTGCATGGAGGAAAGTCTAGGGGCCCAAGACTCCCTGGCAGACATTGTTAGCTGGTCTCCCAGCCAACATCCAGGGCCAATCTGCCAGCCACGGAGTAAGACCATCTCAGAAGTCAGCTCCAGAGAGCTGTCCTAGCTGATGCCTGCTGGAGCAGCCACAAGCTGTTGCTGGCTGAGCTCTGCCCAAACTGTAGAAAATGAGCAAATAAAATGATGTGTTTTAAGTCACAGAATTGTGGGGTAGTATGTTCACAGCAGGAGCTCACAGGAACATCTTGGTATATGCACTATGCAGAGGTCTTACCCTGCACATGATGTTTCCCAGGCAGAGTTTGGCTAATGAAAGCCACTGGCAGGAGACTGAAGGGCAGAATGAAGGGAGAAGCCTTGAGTGGGGTCTCTGGCAGAGGCTGTATCTCCTTTCTGGTTCTGGCTCTTTCTAGAAGGATCTCTTGCACTTCCCGTTTTGCCAGGTGAGCCCATCCTGTGACCATTATGCTGTCTCTCCCCCTGGTCCCTGCAGTCTGGGGCTGGGAGTGCCTTCCTGCTGCTGCTGATCACGGTCCCCAGCCGCAGGGAACCCCGGCAGCTCCAGCTTGTTTTTGCACACATATCTAGCATGGGCTCAGAACTCATTACTGATCCAGTACAAAGTTTGTTTCATGACACTTTCAGCCAGTTTTAACAAGCAATATTCCCCAAGATGGTTTGGTGAGCAAATATAAACAGAGAAACAGATAGGTTTCTTTTTTGCAGTATTTCTCAGGGCCTTTTAATAAGCTCATGAGTGTTGTGAATTTCCAGAAGGGACTTGGAATACTTCCCAAATTTATTTGACCACAGAACCCATTTTCTATGGATCATCTGGTAAGACACACTTTGGGAAATGCAGATCTACTGGCTGATAGCAGTCTCCAACTTGTTACATAAATATTTAGTTGCTAATACAGTTAGTAACTCTACATTAATGTCAAACTTCCATTCATATGATCATAATTATTAACCATTAATCATGAAGTGATTACCTGTAGGTGAACCTGAGTTCACATTAATGACATTTCAGTCCTAGAAGAGTCCAGACGTGGACACGTGGAGTGAGCCCTGGATGGGATAACAGCCGCCTGGACCCCGTCCTGGCTTTACTGCAGGAGTGTGACTTGGGGCAAGTAACAAAACTCCCAAGCCTCGGTTTCTGTTTTGTCAACTGAACTGTTTGGATTCAGTCTGGGGGTTTATGCTGATAAGGTCCCTCAGATGTGTGACACGCAGGAAAGGAAGCCCTCTTTCTCCTCCCCCACCCTGAGTAGCTCTGCTGCCTTTATCCGCTTGATACCAGCTGACCTGCACTGTTCACTCACTATCTGCCAGGCTCCGTCCTAATGGTTCCTGCCATAATGCCACAAAAACCAGTGGGAAATGCTCCAGAGAAATCAGTCATGAAGAAGAGACTCACTGGGAATACTTTACTCCCTGAAGTTTCTAGCTTCAATGTTCTCTATGCAGCAACACCCCCCATACAGATACACACCAAAAATGTGTGCCTGTGTGTGCACGTCTGTGTGTGAGTGTGCTGTGTGCCATTATGTTACAAGAACTTAAATGAGTGTAAGAAACCAGGCAGGCAAGCTGAAAGAGCCCAGAGAAAGCAGAAGTTATCTTTTCCTAAGGAAGTTTGTTAGATCAGCAGCTTGAGGGTGTCCTCTTCTCAGCTGGAGTACTTCCATCCATAGCAAGAAGTGGGTCCCCAAGAGCTGAGAGTGAGTCAACAGCCCAGAAGTAGAATGTCAGCTGGATGTGTTTGGCTGCTTAGAGCTCAGGTTGGAAAATCCGCAAAAGCATTTCCTTCTCTGACTGCTGCCTGGTGTCCCTGAGAAATGAGATACTAGTATAATGTCCTCACACTCTCGGTCTAGCCTCCCACATGGGGACAGCTGATAGCCGAGCTCATCTCTCAATGCACCTCATCTGAACCAGTGGAGCGCACAGTATTCCCGAGTCTTGGAGCCTCTCTGAATCCTGTAGGTGATGCAGCAAATACATCTGGAGCTAAGAATCCACCAATGCATACTTGTACTCTTCTGGAGATTACAAAAGATGCTTCCCAAAATATTCAATCTAAAGCTGTCAATGATATGGCCTCAAATAGAGACTTACCCAAATTCTCTTTTGAAAAGCCTGGTAAGGTTCTGGCCAAGCAAGATGGTAACCAAAATTAGAGATAAGGTAAGCTGTCTTCCTTGAGTTCTAGGACTTGAGGAGGGATTCTGAATTAAAATTCTTTGAATGTGTCTTAAATCAAAGCCAAGGAAATCAATCTCAGTGTAACAGGCAAGTTCATGAACATGAGTTGGAACCCTGTGCCAAATGTGGGTGGGAAAAATATTACAAACAAATCAAGGAGGGGCCTTTAGACAAGACTTCTACTAATTTCGCACATGGCATATGGCAAGTCTTTTCCACAGGCTGGGCTTCAGTTTGCCCATTTGTAAAGAGTTTGGTACAAGATAAAATATGGTGGACACACTGCATGGATACCTACATTTGTCCTCTTGTTACAAAGACAGGTGCTGTGGTTCAACCAAAGCACTGCTTCCCACCATGCCCAGATGGCACTCAGAACCTTCCTCCGTCTTGTGCTCCGAGAAACCACACAGTGGTGGTTGGCATCTCTGAATAAGTATAAAATTTCCTTCCAGTTCATATATGCTTTTTAATTCTAGGAAACCCAGGTTTCTTTGTGTTAAAGCACCTTGGTTATTGCATTTTCCTCTCACTATGTTATGGCCACCTCACTATACTTCCTTCAGGCTTAGAATTTCTACCCTGAATGTCCTTATCACAAGCCATCCAACTCAAGATATTTGCACCTGAAGGTCACTTGAAACCTGAAGTCCTGGATGCTGAGCGCTATCTTGCTGATGAAAAATAAGTTATGAAGACAAAGTCATGGGTGCAGACAAGGCATCTTAATGACCAAATCTCAGCCGCTTTTACAACCAGACACATTTTTAATTGGACTTGCTTGGCGACCATCTCCTCTGTGGTGTCTTGAGGAATGTTCTTACCTGACATCCTTGCGTGGAGGGCGCTTCACACCTTCAGTGCTAATTGTCCTCTAGACGAAAAAGGAGAGAGATCCCGGCCAGCAGCTGGTTCCATAATCTAGGTCAACTCTCTGGAGTTGGTCTTTTGTTATTTCAATTTCCTCAAGCTCATTATCTGGAGGAATCTATAAACTCTTGATTAACTGGGCCTTTACTGAACAGGACACCTGATTTCCAGTAAACTTTCCAGAGCCCCACCCCCAAAGGCTAAGAGGCAAATGACAGCAAAACAAGTTGACATGAAGGAACAGAGAACAACAAAAGACGCTTAAGGAAAAAGCAGGAATGACCTTATGGCATTTGATGTATTATTGTGTTGTATTTTTGTTTTAGTTGCTGAAAACTTCAGCCTTGTTTGTGCCCATGCCTCTTTGGGTGGGTTCAGGCCTGGCTCAGAGGAGACAGTTCATCTCTGCTCCACCGGGTGTCACCCAGCAGCAACCTGGGGCTGGACCATCTAACATGGGCCTCGCTCATATGTCTGCATATTAGCTGGGAGACTCGCTTCGCCACAACCGGGCATCTCTTTCTCTCCAGAAAGTCTTTCAGCCTTCAGGAATCTAGGGCAAGCCTTTTAATACAGTGGCTGGCTTCTAAGAATATACACAATTTTCAAAGCTGGCATATGCACTCTCCCAGGAACATCAGTCTAAGAAGGACCATCGTGAAGTTGTGGGCACCAATAACAGTGGCAAGGAAAAAGAGACTGGCTCTTACTCCTTCTGTTGGGGTCTGAGGGCTCCCACCACTCTGGCTGGCTTCCTCTGGTTCAGAGAGTCAGAGCAACTAGGATGCTTAGACTGGAAAAGCACTGGGTACCCTCCATTAATTTGCTTTCTTTGGCACATCGGTAGAGCAGAAGTCTCTGTGTGTCTCAGTGCTCAATCTCCCCAAACTTCTCCCCAGTGCACAGCATTATGGAGTGAAAGCCATGCATCAGTTAGAAGCCCATCCTTCAAGTCCACTGCCCACATGTACTGTCTCTGAGTTTATCTCATTACCCACCTGGCTGCAGACTTCAACAGCTGTTCAATTCCCCCTAAAGAATCCACTTGTACCAAAGCATTAGTGAGCAATGTGGACTAACTGACAATTATGGAATGGAAAAAATTTACATAGCACAACCCTCAGCAAAATTAAGAAAAAATATATATCCCCTGGTAGACATTTATCTTCCCCAAATTCCCTTCTCCTCTGCAGGATCCCTGGAGCTCTGTGTCTCTCCTGCGTCCTCACATTACACCCAGGCTCCCTGGGTCCTCTCACATCTCTGCCAGATGTTCCCAGGTCCTTGGAATTTATCTTGCCTCTGTCATCCAAACAATGAGGCACTTTCCTCCTAAATATTTTACCTTTCTCAGTGAAACATTGTTTATGGTCTGTTTTGAGAGCCCAGGCCATGAAAGCTGCAGGAAGGTGAAGAACATCTGGTCCAGTTCCGCCCACTGGCCCCACCAGTTGTCATGACAGGCGGTGACAGCATGGCATGACACAGGAAGCCAGCTCAGTGGCCCACGTCTGCTGATTTACTCAGCAAACACTTACTTTGAGAGCCCTACACTGTGTCGCTCAGACAAGGGTGAGCAGTGCAGGTCTCCATGTATCTCTTCTTCTGGGGCATGGAAACAGACAGTTTGACAACACGCACATAAATGCAAAACTGCATAATGGATATGTAAGTGATAGGAAAGAGATAAGAGCATTGTGATAGGAAATAAGAGAAACTTTCTTAGGGAAGGGGAGAGGTTCGAAGAGCCTCAGAGGATGGGGGGTTTAGGCAGAGCTCTGAAGGAGGAAAAGAAATATTCTTTCTCTTGCCAAGGAATCCTGTTGCCTCCTTAGCTCAGCAGAAAAAGCCCAAAGAATGTTAAAAAAAAAAAAAAGACGTAAATGTGAACTATTTGAAGCTGGCCAAGACCGTGGCATGTTTCAGGGAGAGTGCGATCCAGGTGCGTGGGGAGATGGCTGCAAGTGAGGGCGGGAGGCAGGCTGAGCCAACCGTTGGGAGCTCTGTGGGCCAGGTGGGCCCCCCAGGGCTCAGTCTGGGAAGTAGAGCCACCACTTCCGGGGGCGGGGAAATAAGGACGGACAGTAGGATTTAGATGTGCACACGTATGGGGGGTGCTGGGAAGCGGATGGCTGGGCGGATGGAGCTGAGGATCACAGAAACAGCCACTGAAGACAGGCAAAGTGGGCACGTCGAGCTTGTGGGGAACCCCCAAATCAGAGGCACGTCAGGCCCTCGACATGGAACTGCGGAGGGGCGCTTAGGTGCGCTGCTGCCTCCAGGGGGCGCTGAGCTCCTCTAACCGCTGCCTGTGCAGTCACAGCTGTGCCTGGGCTGTGCTCAGAAGCTGAGAGGGTGAGAGAAGAGTGCAGACCAGCTGCAGCCATGACAGCCCTCTAAGAGGGAGAACCCCGCTGTCCTTCCCCCTGGCAACTTCCGCTCTTGTCTGAACTCTAAACCAGGACTGCAGAGCAAAGGGGATTGTGGGAAGCACAGCTGCCACTCCCCAGGTGAGGGTGTGGGTTTCATTCTCCTGGGAAGGAAAGTCCACCCACCTGCAGGGCTCCAGAGCCTGTCATGGCAAACATTGTCCTTCTCTGCCGTTTGCCTTCCCATGCTTTCATTTCTCCACTACCACGTTCCTTCTGTATATTTGTTACCAACAAAGTTCCTAAGCCCCAAACCCGCTAAGTCTCCTTTTCATGGGAGACAAGTTGTATATAGCACATTCTTGTCTTGGGCATTTCAGCTCTGCTCCCCACGCCTTCAGAGACTCAGAGATCAGGGGACTGGACAGAGAATGGATTTTGAAGACTTGAGTCAGGACACCAGTGTTATTACCCTCTTGATGGTAATCAGGGGCAAGTTGCTTGTCTGAGTCATAATTCATCCACTTATAGAAGTATATAGCAACCCCTAAATCAGAATTGTTAAGGGGATTACATTTATAAAAGCATTCTATGCAGGCAGCCTATGTGTAAAACGTTTTATTCATAGTAAATTCTGTTTGAACTAGCTCACCTTTTCCTCTGCTGTGCCTCTTGGGATAAAATTAACACAACTTTGGGGTTTGTCATTGTCCCATGGACATAATTTGTTCCTATTTCTCTTTATTGCACATCATATTGCAGCCATTTTTAAGCTTCTAAGCAGAATGAACCAACTAATTCATTTATCACCTTTCCCCAGGACTGCAACACTGTCATTAGCTTCCCCAACTTTAACCAACATCATAATAATGGTGCCTAACTCAGGTTGCTTAAAAGGACTGAATGAGACAATGTATGAAAACGACCAAGAATTCCACCTGGCCGTAAGACGAACTCAGTGAGGATTAGCTGTTGTTACTGCTAAAACCATGTTTACTATGTGCGTCCTACTGTCAAAGGTATTTGGTCAGGCCGTTTGACACAGTGTTGGACTCTAAAGTGTCCGTCTCCTCACACAAATCAGATGATGAGATTAGGCTATATACTGTGATGACTTTCTTTAGAGAGCTCTAAGCCCTCCAGTGCACCCCTGAGAGGTCATGAGGTGCGTTTTGTTGTGTTTCCCTTTGATGTGAAACTCTGGATCCAGTTGCCTAGACAGATGGGAAATTACAAGCTCTGCTGGTGACTTTTCCCAGGAGCCCCCTATGTCCATATATAAAAAGCCCAGAAATGTTAGCCAAAGGGACAGACCCATCATCTTACCTTTCTAGGATACTCCAACGTATTTATGATTATCTTTCTAAATGCGTATGTCCTATTTCAATGTTAATAATAATGCCCAATATTTACTGAGCATTCACTCTATGTCCAGCACTATGTTGAGTGCATTAGGTTTGTTATGTAGATTTTCCTCACGCTGAGCACTGAGGTAGAAGCTGTGGTATCAGTTTTGTAGAGGGTGAGACTGAGGTGTGTGTGGATGCATTGCTGTAATGCCGGCAGCTTTGCAGTCTGCGATAATCCGGAAACTTTCCTGCTGCATACGTACTGCATACAAATAGAAATGGAAGATAAAGTACAATAATTTTAAAAAGCACAGACACATGCACATAGCTTAGTTTTCAAGTTAAGAAAATTACCAACTGCCAGAAGCAAAGAGAGAACTGAAAGCCTGAGTGGTCAGTGTGAAATCTCATCCTGCGGCAGCCCTGGGGGCGGCAGGGGGTAGTACTGGGTCGAGAAAAATGCCTGGCGGTGGGCTTGGGTTCTAATCTCATGTAAGCATGGGAGATAAGGCCTGGGGTCTGTGATAGGTGGAAAGTTGGAACTTAGCCTGCATAAAGTTGGAACCATCAAAATAAAAGAAAAGTAAAAGAATTCTTAGTGAAAACAGAATTAGAAAAAGTCCAGTCACCAACCTTCATGACTTTTACCAAGTGAAGTTTTTGAAATTACAAGGGGAAATTTACAAAGCTTTTCTGCCCCCAGGGCTCCATGAAGGTAAAAAGTCTCTGGTAAAAAATGAAAACCCTAAGCCTTTGGTACAAATGGGTTTGGAAACTGAACTATGTGATACAGGTAGTTCAGAAGTATCAAAATAAAAGATCAGTATAAAAATGATTCCTGGTGTGTAGTAAACCTGGAGTCCTTGACAGGAGACAAAACATTGTGCTCAGATGCACAGATTTACTCCCAAAATACATTTGCTTCCCACCACACAGAAATTAGCCCTCACTGAAGATGAATGTGCAAAAATGTACAAAATACATGAAGTGATTCACTACAAGTTTTAATAGTCATGATCATTAGGGGGAAAAACACTCAAGAATTTGAGACAAAGAAATAGTGCAAAAGGGGTCACCAAAAAAAGAAAAAAAAAGAAAGCATTAGTAACCATTAGAAAACAATAAGATATTATTAGAAAAGGCCAGTTTTGCTTTGAAAGATAGAAATTGAATGAGTAGAAGTTAAAGTTGAGTTTCTGAAATTCAAAATCCAGCGGATGAATTAAATATCAGATTAGACACAGCTGAAGAGATGATTAGTTAACTGGAAGAACCACCTTGAGAATGTAGCCCTCGAATCCAGAGATAAAACATATGAAGGAAAATAAGGAGACCTACCACATCGAATGAGAAAATCTATCATCTAACTGGTAGGATTTGTAGAAGTAGAATTTGGAGATTGGGGAAGGGTGTTAAAGATATTACTGTGAACTTTTTCCAGAGGGGATAGACATAAATTCCCAAAACATAATCCTTAGCAAGAAGGGTTAGATAAACTTCTCTAGGCCATGTGACCAAGAAGCGGTGGCGTCAGATTCAGATTGATTCAGTCTGAGTCAAAGCTCCTCATCTTAACCAGTACCTCCATGCTGGAAGCAGACCTCTGGTATTCCCCTTCAGGCCTCAGATCATGAGTAATTCATGGATCCCCTAGCGTTGTAGCAAACCTCAAATTCTATCTGGTCATGAGGCTGTCAACCCAGCATTTCCTAAAATATGTTTCAAAATACATTTTTTCCATAAAATGTTCTTTTGGGAGTGGAGAAGGGTGAAGGGAGGAGGGTTCTCTGGTTAAATAAATTTGGGAAACACTATATGTTCTATGTCTTCACAGGGAAAGCAAATATCAGGGTATTAAACTTTCTTTTAAGTCTGGAATAAAGACATCTGCTTGACTCCAGAAGCTCTCTGAACCTCGTCCTTTGGGTTTTTATGGAGGTCTCATTACACAGGCACAGTTGGTTAAATCACTGTTTGTTGGTGGTTGATCCAACCTCCAGGCCCTCTCCCCTCCTGGGCGGTCAGGGGGAGAGCCTGAAAGTTTCAGCCCTCTGATCACATGGTTGGCGCCCCTGGCAACAAGTGCCTATACTTTGGTTATCTAAGGAATTTCCAGAAGTTGTCTCATTAATATAACAAAAGACAACTTTATTGCTCTTACCACAGGAAATTGCAAGGGCTTAGGAGTTCTTTGCCAGAAACAGACAAAAGATCTCATATATATATATTCCTTCATATAAATCACAATACCTCGACTACCATGCACCACCCAGCCTGGTCTTGCCCAGCTTCTCCAATTGCCATTCTTTTTCTGTTTCTTTAATGATGTGATTTTGAGTCTCCTGGGCTCTCTCTTTCCTGATTATGCTCCAGTTAATAATGATAATAATACTAATAATAATAACTAGTAATTATTTTTGCCTGTGGCTATGCTCCACTCTTTACTGGCATTATCTCTTACAATCCTCACAACAGCCCTGGGGACAGGCATTATTATACTCATCTACAAAGGTGCAGCTAGGGAAACTGAGGCTCAGATAGCTTAATTAATTTAACCAAATTCATGCAGCTGGTACATCACAGAGGCCATCTGGCTCTAAAGCTTAGCTATTAACCTCCAATGCATATGCTGCCTCCCTGCGTAGCTCTGTTCCCTAGATACGTATTAAGAGCTGAGGATGAGTTGACACCTTTCTAGTTTTAAGAACATATGCTGTGGGCATAAATGTCCAAAAGTGAGGTAGAAATTCTGTGATTCAACATTTGAAGCAAGAATAAGAATATGTTGGCACATTTTTTAGAAGCACTGTGTCCTCCAAGCACCTCGAGGTCCATTTGTGCATTTCATGTACATTAACACCATCTGTGCGTACTGGGTGCAATAATCAACAGAGCAATTTATGGACATGATCTGGATCACAGATGGAAAAAAAATTTTACTTTATATGTCAACTCTGATTTTTTGTGAATGACCACCAGTGAGAGCTGTGTTGAGAAGGTTCTTGAGAGATCCTTAAGAAAGAGGGGCATAATCAGTTAAGAAACATCTGCTAAAAGAAAGTAAGACGGAAGCTGTACTCTGCATACCAAGCATTTGTCAGCCTTAAAATAGAGAATACCACCCGTATGATCCAGGGAAGAGCTTCTTGGAAGAATGCTGAACTCATATTTAATTTCATAAAAAGGAAGGAGAAAGCTGGTATTATTTTAGCACCCACTATTGGGCATATATCTTTATTTCATTTACTCTTACAGCACAATGTGAATAGGGACTAGTGTCCCACTTTACAGTCAAGGAGATGAAGGCTCAGAGATGCCAACTAACTCCTCTTGAGGTCCGTAGCTAGTAAACAGTAGAAACAGGATCCCGCCTTGGGTCTGATGGACTCTGGATGGGAGACCCCAGCAAGCCACCTTCTTAAATGCCGAGAGCTCAGTAACATGGCCCAGTAGTTCAAGTAATTGTTATGCCATAACATGGCCCAGTTCTAAGCTTCCCAAAACTCCTTTGTTCCTGTTTTTCCTCCTTCTCACTGGCTGAAAACTCACTCCTCTCAGAATACAAGTGGCTATGTGACAAGAATCTTTGTGTTGGACCAGATCATGCCTCCTAAAGGCAGCAGGTGTGCATCACAACTTCACATAAATGCTTTTGGTGTGGACAGCAGGAGGCAGGCAGGAGGGTGGTTCTGCCATGTGACAAATACAGAGCTGCTGTCCTCAAAACTCCAACAAGAGACTAACCCTCAAGGGAGATGCCAGGCAATAAATACATTTTGCCATAACACATTCCTTCCCTTTGCATAAATTTAACACCCCACTCTCCGTACAATATGTGATCTTCCTGCTAACTCCCCATAGACAGAAATAGCTCTGGTAAGATGTGATAAAAGATAAGTGACAGAAAGGAAGGGAGACACGACACACTGGAGAGCTTGACTTCAGTGATGGCTTTTCTACAGTGGATATTCTTTTTTGCATTCTTCATGATGAACGATATATGAAGAATGCCACCACGGGCCAGACCACCAGTCTATGGGACCTCCCAAGCATGGAATGAACTGTGTTTTTGGACCGTAGGGTGGTGGTTCCCTGTTTCCTCAGTGAGGCCTCATCTGGCTGGCGGCTTCTGCCTTCCTTTTTTTCCCAACAGTAATGGCCACAGACCATTTTTGGCCACCTAAACATGCAGCCCTGGCAATATTACCTCCAGAGGAAGAGATCTAAGAAGGTCTAGCAAAGCTCATATATTCAGCTAGTTTATCTCTGGGTTTTTGGCTCAGTTTAGATTGCCGTGGGACTTTGAAGGGGCTATGCAAATATACGTGGGTGCCTCCTTTCTGGAGATCAGATCACTAACTCCAAAAAGTCTGCCTTAGATGTTTCAAATATACCTACACAATTTCCCCCACATTTCATATATCCTCTAAAGGGGACATTTTGGTACCAGGAACATCTTTACTGTTGGGCAGTTGTCCCTGTTGCCTTTAACCTAGATAGCCTGCATAACTGTGGGGTCCCCATCCTTAGGGAGGAAGCACGCTTCCTGAGAGGAATTCCTGTTCCTGCAGACAGTGCACCCTGAGTAAGTGTGGCATCTGCTTGGTATTTCCCAGTTGTCAGAGTTCTGGTAATAGCACCCTTCCCTCGTGCTATGCTTCTCCCTTTGCCGTCATTCTGTTGGGAACACCCTGCTAATCCTCCACATCAGAGATTAAATGCAACCTCTTCAGGTCAATTTTCTCTGACCACTTTCATAGCATCCTATTTAATTTTCATAATGTGTATCAGAACTGCAGCATATCAACTACTTGTGGTACTATTTCTTTAATATATGCCTTCCAGATAAATTAAATTCTACAGGAGATGAGCATTCTACCTGGTTTTCTCCCCCTGTTGCCCGAGAACCTAGTTCCCCATGTAGTTAATGCTCAATAAATATTTAATGAATAAATTTATGAATGAAGATCTCAGCATATTCAAATAAAGTCTACGCAGAACTTAAATAGTCATCATTCTGGAATGTTGCAAAATGAAATCTCTGTTTTGAAAGTTGGACTAAATAATTCTGAAAGTTCCTTCCAAGTACCACTGTTTAATGCTTTTGTAGAATCCCAAGATCATCCTGATGCTAAACACAAGTCATTGTTCAGTGTCACTGCTGCAAGCACAGAAGATGTAAGAGGTTATCTCGGCATTTACTAAACTAACCTGTCATAGGAAGTATCACTAATTGTTATATTGTGACATGAGTCATCTTATTTCCATTCTCTTTCAACTCTTTGTTCTGTGTGTGGGAGAGTGGACAAAATTCTATTGACTTAGTTTATCATCATACAAAACAAATTTAAATCGACCAACTCAACAAATTAGGGAATGGTTTTAGGCCTCATGAAAAGATTCATTTACCACCAAGGTTCCTTGAAACAGCAAGCTCTTTAAGGGCATTTAAAATTGGATTTGATTTACAAAAATTTGATTTGAACATAACTATTCAGGAACATATCGATTGCTTAAAGTGAGGTACACTGGGACATAACTAACCTTAATCTTTTATAACAAAGGCAGCAATTAAAATTGCTTCTGCTAAGCTATTTTTGAAAAGGAGGACTTGATCTCTTTGTCAGCTTCACCTCAACCAGAAGACTCCCTCTCTCCCCACACTTGGCTCCTCTTCACGAAATGAAGTAACCATTTTGGATTCTTGGTGGAATGCAGTTTCTGGCAGAATGACACTTCCATCTTAGGGATGCTGAGAAAGCCACGCCAGGGGCTACATTTCATTTCCATCCCTCTTTGTTAATGCAACCCCTTCTTATTCTCACCTCTTGGAAGCATTGTTAGAGAGGGATCGATCTGTCGGTTATTAAAAAATGGTCAGTTACCGTGGTATTAGCTGGCCCTGTATTCCCCAACCACAGTGTCATTTCCATCCCACGAACAAGTTTGCCCTTTGTGTGCTTGTCTGTCTGTTTGCCTTATTTAGCTGGTGCTGCGGACGGCCTAATAAGGAATCCTGATGATAGTTTGCTCCGTCTCCAGATTGAATTTCTTTATAGATCAGCACAGTAATTCATTTCCCAACTGGTTCTAATCAATACAGCTTGACTCACTTAAGGTTAGAGAAACTAACAAAACCGTGTAGCTGACTGGGTGTCTCCATAGCACCTTCTTCATAAAGCCTCCCTTTGATGGTGACCTGTCAGACTGATCCACAGCCTCTTACTGGAGTCAGGGCTTGACTTCTTCCCAGGCCCCAAAGCTGCCATTGTCTTGTTTTCTTTGATTCAGTGAAGCCAGAGGCTGAAGAGGTTTTTACAAAAACAGCACGGTATGAAGAAAAAATGAGTAATGGCACATTAGGCTATCCTAAGAATGTGCTGTTGAGCTTCACAGAGGAGCTCGCCCATTCTGAGATTCCTGTTCAGCATCTCAGGAGAAGGCAGCTGGGCACTGACATCCAAGACCACTGAGCTCCGCAGAGCTCAGACTGCATGGAGATAGAAAGTCGCGCTGCATCCCCAAGTAGCTGCCTCACTTTTCAACAAAGCAGCCTGACATGACCACATTTTGAATAAAGGGATGGAAAACCATTGTTCCTAGATGATGAAAAAATATTAGCCTCACTTCCTCCTGCACCCAGTTGACTGGCACAGGCAGAGGAAGCCAGAGCAAGGTCCAGAAGGTACGAAAGGGGAACCGTTCTCGCAGAACACACCCGGCATGGCTGTGACCCCCTTCAGTGTGGTAGGCTATCCCGAGGGCCACCCAACCCACGGCAGCTCAGGAGATTATCCCAGAGACTGTTCCCTGTCTGCAGGTAGATGGCATAGGTAGTGGAAAAGGACAAGGTGACCAGCAAGCAGGAAGGGACTTTGTTCTCCCAGCTGACACACGTGACACCTGCCTGCAACCACTTCTATCTCCATGAAAAGACAGAAGAATCTGGTCCAGTCAAGAATCACTCAGACAACCCAGAGAGAGGGCCTGGAGAGATAGATATAACCAATCTCCCTGAAAAAGAATTCAAAATAAAGGTCATGACCATGTTGATGGAGCTGCAGAGAAATATGCAAGAGATAAGGGATAAAGTCTAGAGGGAGATAACAGAAATGAAACAATCAATAGAAGGACTTAAGAGCAGACTGGATGAGGTGCAAGAGACTGTTAATGGAAGAGAAATCAAAGAACAGGAATACAGAGAAGCTGAGGCAGAGAGAGATAAAAGGATCTCTAGGAATGAAAGACTATTAAGAGAACTGTGTGATCAATCCAAACGGAACAATATTCGCATTATAGGGGTACCAGAAGGAGAAGAGAGAGATAAAGGGATATAAGTGTCTTTGAAGAAATAATTGCTGAAAACTTCCCCAAGCTGGGGAAGGACATAGTCTCTCAGGCCATGGAGATCCACAGATCTCCCAACACAAGGGACCCAAGGAGGACAACACCAGGACATATAACAATTAAAATGGCAAACATCAAAGACAAGGACAGAGTATTAAAGGCAGCCAGAGAGAGAAAAAAGATCACCTACAAAGGAAAACCATCAGGCTATCATCAGACTTCTCAACGGAAACATTACAGGCCAAAAGAGAATGGCATGATATATTTAATGCAATGAAACAGAAGGGCCTTGAAACAAGATTACTGTATCCAGCATGATTATCATTTAAATTTGAAGGAGGGATTAAACAATTTCCAGACAAGCAAAAGTTGAGGAAATTTGCCTCCCACAAACCAGCTCTACAGGGTATTTTAGAGGGACTGCTCTAGATGGGAGCACTCCTAAGGCTAAACAGATGTCACCAGAGAAAATAAAATCACAGCAAAGAAAGCAGACCAACCAAATACTAACTAAAAGCAAAAAATAAAATCAACTACGCACAAAAGCAGCCAAAGGAAACACAAAAGAGTACAGAATAAAACACCTAACATATAAAGAATAGAGGAGGAAGAATAAGAAGGGAGAGAAATAAAGAATCTTCAGATTGTGTTTATAATAGTGTAATAAGAGAGCTAAGTTAGACGGTTAGATAGTAAAGAAGCTACCCTTGAACCTTTGGTAACCACATATCCAAATCCTGCCATGGCAATAAGTACATACATATCGATAATCACCCTAAATGTAAATGGACTGAATGCACCAATCAAAATACACAGAATAATAGAATGAATAAAAAAGCAAGACCCATCTATATGCTGCTTACAAGAGACTCACCTCAAACCCAAAGTCATACACAGACTGAAAGTGAAGGAATGGAAAAAGATATTTCATGTAAAGAAGAGGGAGAGAAAAGCAGGTGTTGCAGTACTTGTATCAGACAAAATAGACTTCAAAACAAAGAAAGTAACAAGAGATAAAGAAGGACACTACATAATGATAAAGGGGTCAGTCCAACAAGAGGATATAACCATTCTAAATATGTATGCAGCCAACACAGGAGCACCAGCATATGTGAAACAAATACTAACAGAATTAAAGGAGGAAATAGAATGCAATGCATTTATTTTAGGAGACTTCAACACACCACTCACTCCAAAGGACAGATCAACCAGACAGAAAATAAGTAAGGACACAGAGTCACTGAACAACACAGTAGAGCAGATGGACCTAACAGACATCTACAGAACTCTACACCCAAAAGCAACAGGATACTCATTCTTCTCAAGTGCACATGGAACATTCTCCAGAATAGACCACATAGTAGGCCATGGAAAGAGCCTCAGTAAATTCCAAAAGATTGAAATTCTACCAACCAACTTCTCAGATCACAAAGGTATAAAACTAGATATAAATAGTACAAAGAAAACAAAAAGACTCACAAACACATGAAGGCTTAACAACATGCTCCTAAATAATTAATGGATCAACGACCAAATAAAAACAGAGATCAAGGAATATATGGAAACAAATGACAACAATGGCACAAAGCCCCAACTTCTGTGGGACACAGCGAAAGCAGTCTTAAGAGGAAAGTATATAGCGATCCAGGCACACTTAAAGAAGGAAGAACAATCCCAAATGAATAGTTCAAAGACACAATTATTGAAATTGGGAAAAGAAGAGCAAATGAGGCCCAAAGTCAGCAGAAGGAGGGACATAATAAAGATTAGAGCAGAAATAAATAAAATTGAGAAGAATAAAACAATAGAAAAAATCAATGAAACCAAGAGCTGGTTCTTTGAGAAAATAAACAAAATAGATAAACCCCTAGCCAGACTTATTAAAAGAAAAAGAGAGTCTACACACATAAACAGAATCAGAAATGAGAAAGGAAAAATCATACACACAAAAAATGGACCCCATAGAAATACAAAGAATTATTAGAGAATACTATGAAAATCTATATATATGCTAACAAGCTGGATAACCTAGAAGAAATGGACAACTTCCTAGAAAAATACAACCTTCCAAGACTGACCTAGGAAGAAACAGAGTATCTAAAAAGACCAATTACCAGCAAAGAAATTGAATTGGTAATCAAAAAACTACCCAAGAACAAAACCCTTGTGCCAGATGGATTCACCACTGAATTTTATCAGACATATAGAGAAGACATAATACCCATTATCCTCAAAGTTTTCCAAAAAATAGAAGAGGAGGGAATACGTCCAAACTCATTCTATGAGGCCAACATCACTCTAATACCAAAACCAGGCAAAGACCCCATAAAAAAAATTACAGATCAATATCCCTGATGAACATAAATGCAAAAATGCTCAACAAAATATTAGCAAACAGAATTCAAAAATACATCAAGAGGATGATACACCATGACCAAGTGGGATTCATCTCAGGGATGCAAGGATGGGACAACATTTGAAAATCCATCAACATCATCCACCACATCAACAAAAAGAAGGACAAAACCACATGATCATCTCCATAGATGCTGAAAAAGCATTTGACAAAATTCAACATCCGTTCATGATAAAAACTCTCAACAAAATGGGTATAGAGGGCAAGTACCTCAACATAATAAAGGCCATATATGATAAACCCACAGCCAACATCATACTTAACAGCAAGAAGCTGAAAGCTTTTCACCTAAGATGGGAACAAGAGAGGGATACCCACTCTCTCCACTGTTATTCAACATAGTACTGGAGGTCCTAGCCATGGCAATCAGACAAAACAAAGAAATACAAGGAATCCAGATTGGTAAAGAAGAAGTCAAACTGTCACTATTTGCAGATGACATGATACTGTACATAAAAGCCCTAAAGACTCCACTTCAAAACTACTAGAACTAATATCTGAATTCAGCAAAGTTGCAGGATACAAAATTAATGCACAGAAATCTATTACTTTCCTATACACTAATGATGAAGTAGCAGAAAGAGAAATCTGGAAAACATTCCATTCACAATTGCATCAAAAAGAATAAAATACCCAGAAAGAAACCTAACCAAGGAAGTGAAAGAACTATACCCTGAAAATTACAAAATACTCTTAAGGGAAATTAAAGAGGGCACTAACAAATGGAAACTCATCCCATGCTCTTGGCTAGGAAGAATTAATATTGTGAAAATGGCCATCCTGCCTAAAGCGATCTACAGATTCAATGCAATCCCTATCAAAATACCACCAGCATTCTTCAATGAACAAATAGCTCTAATATGCATATGGAACCACAAAAGACCCTGAATAGCCAAAGCAATCCTGAGAAGGAAGAATAAAGCAGGGGGGAATCTCGCTTCCCAACTTCAAACTCTACTACAAAGCCACAGTAATCAAGTCAATTTGGTACTGGCACAAGAACAGACCCATAGACCAGTGGAACAGAACAGAGAGTCCACATATTAACCCAAACATATATGGTCAATTAATACATGATAAAGGAGCCATGGACATACAATGGGGAAATGACAGCCTCTTCAACAGCTGGTGTTGGCAAAACTGACAGCTACATGTAAGAGAATGAAACTGGATTATTATCTAACCCCATATACAAAAGTAAACTCAAAATGGATCAAACATTTGAATGTAAGTCATGAAACCATAAAACTCTTAGAAAAAAACATAGGCAAAAATCTCTTGGACATAAACATGAGCAACTTCTTCATAAACATATCTCCCTGGGCAAGGGAAACAAAAGCAAAAATGAACAAGTGGGACTATATCAAGTTGAAAAGCTTCCGTACAGTGAAGGACACCATTTGTAGAACAAAAAGGCATCCTACAGTATGGGAGAATATGTTCATAAATGACAGATCTGATAAAGGGTTGACATCCAAAATATATATAAAGAGCTCACACACCTCAACAAACAAAAAAGCAAATAATCCAATTAAAAAATGGGCAGAGGATATGAAGAGACAGTTCTCCAAAGAAAAAGTTCAGATGGCCAACAGGCACATGAAAAGATGCTCCACATCGCTAATCATCAGAGAAATGCAAATTAAAACCACAATGAGATATCACCTCACACCACCAGTAAGGATCACCACCATCCAAAAGACAAGCAACAACAAATGTTGGCGAGGATGTGGAGAAAGGGAAACCTGTTACACTGCTGGTGGGAGTGTAAATTAGTTCAAACACTGTGGAAAGCAGTATAGAGGTTCCTCAAAAAACTAAAAATAGAAAAATTTGAATATCTATAATGTTCTGGATTCTTACTCCAGAATGATCACATTGACTCATAAAATGAGTCAAGTTTTATACTGATCACATTACACAAATGATTTAATTTATTCTTCAAAACATCTCTGTGAAATAGTTATTCACTTTGTACCATTTCTTGAATTCCACTCCTAAGAATTTATCCTAAGAATGCAGGAGCCCAGTTTGAAAAAGACAGATGCACCCCTATGTTTATGGCAGCACTATTTACAATAGCCAAGAAATGGAAGCAACCTAAGTGTCCATCAGTAGATGAATGGATAAAGAAGATGTGGTACATATACACAATGGAATATTATTCAACCATAAGAAGAAAACAAATCCTACCATTTGCAATGATATGGATGGTGCTAGAGTAATACCCTCTAGCTCAGTGAAATAAGCCGGGCAGATAAAGACAAGTATCAAATGATTTCACTCATATGTGGAGTATAAGAACAAAGAAAAACTGAAGGAACAAAACAGCAGCAGAATCACAGAACCCAAGAATGGACTAACAGTTGCCAAAGGGAAAGGGACTGGGGAGGATGGGTGGGAAGGGAGGCATAAGGGGGAAAAAAGGGCATTATGATTAGCAGATATAATGTGGAAGGGGGCATGGGGAAGGCAGTACAACACAGAGAAGACAAGTAGTGACTCCATAGCATCTTACTACGCTGATGGATTAATGATACCAGAAAAAAAAATACTAGCCTCAGTCGCTGGGATTCTAAAGCTGGTTCTCATACTTCCTGGCTGTGTGGCCTTGGACAAGTCACATGATCTCTTCAGGCTCTGTTTCTTTATCTGTAAAATGGGGACATGCAATCCTGCCCTTTATCCATTCAGGGGATGCTGTGAGGGTTAAATGAGGTCACAGTCACTAGAAACACTTTGGACAGGAAAGCAGAATACATAAAAGGGGCTGTTAATCCTGTGGTGACTGCATGGCCAGAGAGCAGAGGTTTGCACATTCCCCTGGAGCCTCATAAATCTGGCTTCCTCCTGCTCCCCTCCCCTCTCTCCCAGCCTCCCCACTGCAGTTATGTAGTTCATGCTGGGCCAGAAATCATGGCTTGTTTACAAGTTATTTGAGCGCAGAGACTCATTAGCGTAGGTTAGTGTCATTACACGATCATCGGGGAGAGCTGTGAGAGATGCAGCAAAGGAAAATCAGCCAGCCTGTCCAGACCACCAGGGTGAAAGCCAAACACCCACCGGCCAACCGACCAGTCAGACGATCAATGTTTTGCCTAATGGAAGCGCAGGGTTCAGGAAGATTCTGGGTACAGGGCAATGGGGAGGATGAGCTGACTCCTTAGCTTTTTAGACCAATGGTGCCATTCATAAACTGTTCGGCTAAATTCTGACACAAGACATGTTTATGTCTTCTCCCTAAGATCTTACTGACATTTTTTCTTAAATGGAATATCTGTAGTCCTTGGGACCTTGAAATATAATTAACTTCAGCCATCATTTCTTTTAAATATCTATAATGTTCTGCATTCTTACTCCAGAATGATCACATTGACTCACAAAATGAGTCAAGTTTTATATTGATCACATTACACAAATGATTTAATTTATTCTTCAAAACATCTCTGTGAAATAGTTATTCACTTTGTGCCACTTCTTAAATGAATGAATATAGTTAAAAATGAACATATATTAAATACTTTCTACATGCTAGGCACTGTGTTAGTAGAGATTCAGAAATGAGCAAAATAGGCAAGGTAGCTATTGCCATTGAGCTTATGGTCTAAGTATTATAATTTTCATTTGTAAATAAACAAAGTGAACACTGAAGATGAAATAACTTGTGCAAAGTCCCACAGCAAGACAATGTCAGTCAAGAGATCAAAAGTAAGTTTGGCTGTGGCCACAAGGGAGTAACTGGTACAGTCTTACCTTCCTGCCCCAAACAACGGTAAAAATTGCATAGAATATATGAAGCAACTATTTTCAGACATTGGACATCAAGCATCATAGGACTGTGATCTCTAAGAAAGGAGACTCACATAAGATGAGCCTCATGTCTGGCCTGCCTTTCTGCTTTGGAGCACTTTGAGACACATGGATGGGGGTTTCCACTTCATATGTAAAAGGAAAAATACTACAAATTCTCACAAGGAGTGGCTGCTGTGGCTGACATTTAAGAGGTCATGGAGAACTGGGAGTGACTGGAGTTCCAATCCAGCCAGATGGAGAGACATCACCGAGTACCAAAACCATGCAGTCGAGACGAGCTTTGGAGCGAGGACCAAGTCTGAAAGTCAGGGTCACAACCTGGGATAAGTCAGAATGAAAACAAATCACCCTTAACAAAGTAGAAAACCAAGCCTGGAAAGTTGAGAGAATCTGCAAATAATTTAATAACTCCCAGACAGAATGTAATACTCTCTAAAGGAAGACGTGATCCGGACTTCCTACAATGTATCTTTCTAAACACTTTGCATATATTCAAAACTTGTTAAACATGTGAAGAATCAAGGAAATGTGATCTATAATCCATAGAAAAATAAGTCACTAGATACTGACCAAATGGTCCCGATGGAATTACCAGACAGTGACTTTAAAACAGCTAATTATAAATATATTCAAGGATGTACAGGGGCAGATAGATACAATGATTGAAAAGTTAGGGAACCTCAGCAAAGAAATGAAAACCATGAAAAAGAAAAGAATGATTTGGAAATTCTAAAACTAATAATTGTAGTACTTAAATAAAATTTATTTAATGACACTATATTAGAGATGACAGAAGACCAATACACTTGAGATAGACCGATACACGTGAAACACTCTGAAGAATACAGGCAGGCAGAAGCTTGAGAAAAGGAAGGGAAGCTCAGTGGCACTGGGGGTGATCTCAAGTGCCTAGGCTGTGTGTCCCCAAGGGCTGGGATAGAGAGAATATGCCAGAGAAAATACTCCAAAAAATTGTATCCAAAATATCCCAAACTTGATGAAAATACCTAAAAGCTCAGCAAACCTGAAGTAGGATAAATACAAAGAAACCCTGGAATGGAAGAGATCATAAGGACCTTAGAGATAATAAATTTCATGACTTAGAGGAAATGGACACATTTCTTGAAAGATACATAAGATTTTTAGAAATTGAACATTTCATTCTAAAATTTGTATGGAAATGCAAAGACCTAGGAAACAAAATGATCCTAAAATGGAAAACTTGGAAAAGACTTAATACTGTATGAATTCTAGATTTACTATAAAGCGACAGCAGCCAATACAGTAGAATGTTGGCCTAAGGATAGATACAAAGATCAACAGAACAGAATCAGAGAATCCAGACATAGTCCTACATATCTGGACATTTGACTGATTTGATTAAAAAAAAAAAAGTATGCTAGCAATTTAACAAAAAAAAAAAAGAAATTTTATTCAATAAATGGGGAAAAATAATTCCAATACTTTCCCAATTCAATGCAAAAATTAATCAAGATGGATCATGAACATATATGTGAAAGTTGATACTATTAACCTTCTTTAAAAAAGATGAAGAGAATGTATTCAAACTTTAGCATGACAAATTGAAAAGGCAGGCCACAGGCTGGGAGAAATTATTCACAGTACATATATCTGACAAAAGATTCATATCCGTAATATAAAATATTCCCTATAAATTAATAATTTTTTTTAAGTCATAAAAACAGACAGACCTGTACACTTCAAAAAAGAAGATATACCAATGGACAATGAACATATAGAAAGAGTTCAACATCTTTAGTCATTAGGGAAGTCAGATTAAACTACATGAAATACCACTTAAGACTATGAAAATGGCTAAAATTTAAACAGCAACACCGAATGTAGGATGTAAAGCCACCAGATCCTCATAAATTGCTGGTGGGAAAGTAATGATACAGAAGCTTTGGAAAACTGTTTGGAAGTTTCTTGCAAAGTTATACATCTCTCCTATGACCTAGAAAATCCATTCATAGGTATTTTACACATGATAAATGCAAACATATGTCCAAGAAAAGACTTGTCCAGAATGTTGAGAACAGCCTTATTTTGTAGCCCTGATGTGAAACAACCCATCAACAGGCAAATGTATGTTATAGTATATATTACATTAATTCAGTGAAATACTAATTAGCAATGAATGCTATGAGAAATTGTTATCCACAGCAACACGAGTGAATTTTAAGAACATTGTACTGAATGAAAGTGATTGCCCAGAGTACATTCTGTATGATTGATTCATTTCCATGAAATTCAAGGACAGGCAAAACTCATCTATGGTGACTAAAGAACACTGCTTGTCTCGGGGGCAGTGGGGACTGAATGGAAGATCACAAGAGAAATTTCTAGAGTAATAAATATGTTCTTTATTTTTTATTGATGTGCTTTTGCTACATGGGAGAATGCATTTATCAAAACTCACTGAACTGCCCCTTCAAAAATCTGTTTATTTCCCTGTATATAAATTTTACCTCAGTTAAGAAAATCCCATTTGTTTGAACTCCAATAACCACATTTTTTTTCTGCTGTACAGTGCTGGATATCATAAAAAGTTAGCAACTGGGAATTTTACTGTCCTGAAATGAGTCAGCACACTGGGGAATAAAGAGAATGGATTCCTTTATCAGAGGAGCATTCAGTGAGCAAGCTGTTTATAAACTGTACAGATGACAGAAATATTTATATTTATTTAAAAAACTTTTATTCCAAACTGTTAGTACCACAAGGTAGGGGCTTTGGAAAATGTGGCCATTTGTATTATCTATTGTTGCATAGAAATTACTGCGAAACTAAATGGCTTAAAACAACAAATTTTATTACCCCTCCTTTTCTGTGGGGTGTATTCCAGGACTGAGGCTGAAGGCAGTGCCAGTCTCTGGGGGAAGTTCGCAGGTAATGGTAGAACCACAAGAAGGCAAATAGAATCATGCAATTCATTCAAGCATTTTGTCATTTCATGAATGCCACTATCTCATTGGCCAAACCAAGTGATATGGCCAAGACCAATGTCAAGTGGCGCCGAAGCATTTACTCTGTTTCCAGAGGGAAGAACATTAAAGTCACTTAGAAAAGGGATGAACAGCAGGATGAGAGCTTGGACCAGTAGTTCAACTGTACAGCATAGAAAGTTATCACAACTCTCTTATGAACCAAGTCAGTAGAGTCTTGCCTAAAATCAGAGATCCTACATGAGTCTTTTGAGTGAAGCGCTATGCCACTGATGTCCATTGTCACAAGAGACATGTTAAGTCAAGGGGACTTAGGCTTGCAGTTTGCCTCGAGAAAGAAACCATGGGAATAGTTGACTTTCTGAGGATATCTGAATATTGCCTTTTCACTTCCAGAACAGGGCAACACTTGAGAAATGGTCAGACTGAAAATCTCAGAGTGATGTGGTCCAGAGCATGGATTTTAGAGATTCAACTCTACTTTCCTCCATCTACTCGTGGATCTTCCACAGGTCTTTGAAGGTCTCTGAGGCTTCTCCTTCAAATGTAGAATAGAGATTAAAACAAAACAAAAGCAAAACACCTACTCAGGTCATTGTGCGAATTAACATGAATGAACAGACATGAAATTATTCGGTTCCTATGAGCTCGCTGTTTGTTCCCCCCTCAGTCCTGCTGGAGCAGCAGGGAGGCTGGAGGGAGCTCTGGTTTTGCAGCAAGCGTCAGAGGCCCGGGCTCCGGTGAGGACGCCGCTTTCCTGACTGAAGAAGAGGTGGGTAATGATGGCGAATCTTCACCACGTTCTCTCACTTGTTGCTTAAAGACAGATGAGGTGATCAACTGTTGCCTATTTTAGGTTCTAGAACACTAAGCTGTTGCCATGGAAACATAATTATAATGAGTAAAGTGTTTTCTGAATCTTGAATTAAAGTTCTAAATTTCTACCTATTTATTCAATTCATACAAGCATGAGTCCAGAATTGCAACATACTCATCTTATTTTGTTCTAAATTGAACCAGTGAGTTATTTGTGGTAGTTTTATCAAAAAGAAGTGAATGAAGTCCTCACTAACCTTATTCTGAATGTGCAACTGCTGCCCGTTCTCTCAAGCAGCCGTGTCCAGCCTTCCGGACCAACCTGGAGTTTCACCTCGTTCTGCTTTTACTTCCCGGAGGAGTTCTGTGAGTGGATCTGTTCTGTTGAAGAGGCTCTTCCATCAACATTAGAATATATCTGGGCCCCTTTTGCTGGAGAATTCCATGGAGGAATCCTTGAAGGTTTGCCAGAGACCCACTGGCTCCTCTCTTGTCTGACCCTGTTCCTCACACTCCACACCCAGTTGACCCCCAAAAGACATCCCACACCCAAAATACATTTCATCTGCGTGACCCAGTTATCAGTGACATAGGCTGCAACCATAGCCTCCCCAATGTCTCCCTGTGTCTATGGTGATCCACCATCCCAATCCACTCTCACCCAGAACCACCATGGTCTTTAAAAAGCCTAGAATTACATCCCTTTTCCCTTTAGAAGAAGTGAGCCATATGTTCAGCTAAAATTCAGATATTCTAATGCTTTGGAAGACCAAGTCAGTAGAGTCTTGCCTAAAATCAGAGATCCTACATGAGTCTTTTGAGTGAAGCGCTATGCCACTGACGTCCATCGTCACAAGAGACATGCTAAGTCAAGGGGACTTAGCCTTGCAGTTTGCCCCGAGGAAGAAACCGTGGAATTCACAGAACTTGGAATACCTCATCAATCTCAGGTTGCAAGAGGTCATAAGAGTTGTATAATCAAGCCTTTTGTCTGCATAATTCCTACAGTATCCATTGTGGTTTCTTCCCAAATTTATTTGTCCATAGAATGAGTATTTATTAAGCACTCACATCTACTCTATGTGTAGCACTGTATCAAACTCCATATTCAGAGTCCCTGCTCTCAGAGAGTGCAGTCTCATGGGAGGCAGACAACAGATGCTGGGAAGGGATGGGAAACCAGAATTTACTGCCCTGAGAAAAAAGTAACTATAGAGGCTTTCAGATTGCTGATCTGGTGACCAGTGTAATTGATCTTAAACTTAACATAGCCTTTACTATTTTGTTTATTGAAAAATGGTGTTAATCTTCTATGGAATAGGCAGGCTATGGTTCCCTTCCCTTGTATCCTTGTTACACAGCCCATTTGCCCAGTGTCTTACCCATTCTGTGGTATTTGCATGCCCGTCTCCTGTCCAGGTGGTGAACACCAGAAGGCAGAGGTCGTGTCTGTTTATTCCTGTAGGCTCAGACCCCAGCAGCGTCTGACACAATAACAGGCCCAGTAACTGCTGGGTGAGTGAGTGAATGAGCGGATGTTAGCCTGATGCAGAGGGGTGGCCCTTCTATGCAGAGCAAACAGCACACAGAGAGATGGGAGGCTTCAGAGAGCACCAGCAGCAAGGGGTTCATTGCTGCCAGAGGCCAGCATGCACCCTGGAGCAGCAGAGTGTGGTGGTCGAGTGAAAAGATTGCTGCTCAGACCCTCCTCCTCAGGGAAGCTTCTCCTAGCCCCGGTCACACAGCATGTTGATAGAGCTCCAATCTTTCTTCTCTGGTACCTGCCTGCAGCATCTGTGACCATGCACTTGTGTAGCAGAACATGGCAGTTTAGAGCCCCGGCTCACTAAAATCCTGGCTCTGCCATTTCCTAGCTGTGTGACCTTGGGCAAGTCACTTAACTCTCTATGAGGCAGTTTTCTTACCTGGAAAATGAAAACAAAAATGCCTGTTTCATAGACTTGTGAGAAGGTTTACATGAAAAAAAAATCATTTAAAGTGATTAGAACAGTGCGTTGATTATTAGTGCTTAATAAATGTTAGCTATTGTCTTGCCCATGGGTTTCAGCCTTAGGCAAGTTTGCTATGGATTTAATGTGACCAAAGAAATTGACAGCAAAACGTTCTTTGGGGTGTAAGTGTTTATTACCCGGCTTGTTCTCCCGGGGTAGGTCGAGCACTGGCACCTCTGCCTCTGCCCAGAGCACCGGGCGGAGCTCTCTATACAGCACAATAATAGCTTATTGCCTAAAGGTGTGGAAGCGGCAGCCCAGCAACAGGCCAGCTACATCATCAGGTGGTTTAGGATCTGTGAGGATCCTGGCCGCAGGAACCCCAACTTCCCCACAGCTATTGTTAGTAGATGACGCTGGTGATGGTAGACGACAGAGAGATGGCAATTAACAGAAGGATGATAGATGATTGATAGATGATAGATATCTGTGCTGATGAGTTGATCATGGTATGTCTAAGACTACTGCATTTTAAGAAAGGGGCAGGAACACATCTCACCCTCATGGAGGCCACCTAGCAAAATGTCTGGAATGGAGGAGGTACTTGATAACTACAGATTGAATGGGTGCAGCTGAAGAGGCAGGCGGGAGACAGATCACCTGGGGCCTTCCTTGAAAGCTGTGCTAAGAAGCTTGGCCTTTTCCCCTGGGGCTAGTCTAGGCTTCTGAAGGGAAATCAGACGATCTGAATTTCAGCTTCCTATAGGCTAGTGGGGGGTGGGGGGGAGCAGGGCACGCCCGGGGGACAGTCACAGCAGCTGAGTGACTAACCCAGGCCCTGCTGGGAAGAGGCTGGATCAAGGAGGGGGCAGCACTGAGGAAACAGGGGGTGCTCCCCTCTTGTGACTCCATGCAAGTTATTTAGCATCTCTCCATCTTAGTTTTCTTACTGGGAAAGCAGAGCTAAGAGCACAGTCTGACAGGGATTTTGTGGGGAATATGCAAAGTGCATGGAGAGTGAGTCCCACAGCCATGGTTGGTTGATGATCTGCACACATCCTTTCCTTCCTCCACCCCATTGTGTTCAGTGCCTTAAATTTCCCCCATACACACACACTTAAATTTCCTTGGCCAGTATTTAGGGACATATAGCCTAATCTTTTACTCATACCCCCCTAATACTGGAGGGACCCTTCAAGGTCAATTAATCCTACTCAGATTTTTAGAAATGGAAGGAATCCTTGATCACAACTCTATCAAACACATACAGAATGAAGAATCAGAAAGCTAGGATAACTTGCCCACTATTGCACAGCTACTAGGCTTTATAGCTGGTATGATTTACACCCCACCATTGAGTCTACAACCACCACTGTTTTTCCTAGCTTTAGGACTCTGAAAATGTGGATAAAATGAGAGTTCCTGTGGGCAGGATTCTCACCTGGCCCTGGTTGGCTAGCTCACTGCACACCTGTGGGCAATACATGGCTGTTGACTCTATAAAAGAGCTCTGCCCAGTGCTCTGGGCACGACACAGTGGTAGGGCTGCAGGAGAGCAGACCAGAGGCTGGAGTGGTGGTAGCGCTGAGGACAGAGGCCCAGAGGACGGCTGTGCAGACAGAGGGGCCCAGAGGTAGAGACCGGCTTGCTGCAGGCAGACTCTCTCTGAGTGAATGGGATTTTAGTGACTGACCTGCCACTTGGAAATAAAGTTGGGTATAACCCTTCACCGCAAGAATGTTTTGCTCTCATTTTCTTTGGTCACATTGAATCCATAGCAAACTTACCTGGGGCTGAAACCCATTGGCAAGACAGAAAGCTTGCCCAGTGTGCCAAGGGGTGTGATTGTCAGCACCCAGGAATTCTTATTAGCCATATTAACAAATGGCAACGTCAGTTACTAAGATAAAAGGGAGTGTCTGCAGCACTGTCTATGACGTGTAACTCACGAACTGTGCCAGGGACTCAGCCACTTATTTTACTGTTTTATCTTCTTTATTATTCCCATTTTATGGATTAATAAACCAAATTTCAAAGAAGTAAAATAATAGCTTGTGAGTGACATAATCAGGATTCAAATGCATTAAAATATTAAGCAAGCTCATTAAGTCCTTATCTGAGCATTTATTGTGTAGCAGAGACTCTGCTAGATACGAAAGGGTCTGACCCCAAACCAGCACTGTCTTATTCCGAAGCTCTTGCTCCAAATCATGGCTCATCCAGGCAAAGCCCAGGTGGAAACACCATGTATTGAACTCCCAGGCCAGTTTTTCTTTGTCATCCTGGTTCTTCTGTATTGATAGTTTTCATTATTTTCAACCATATTTTAATGTCATTTATTTTTATTTCCTGTCTACAGCATGTCGAATTTCAAGTCCATTTAGTCCAATAGATGCTTAATTGAGTCATAACTATGCAAAAGCAATATGCTAGACTAGAGGGTAGAGAAATGTAAAGATTAATAAAACAGGATCCTTGCCCAAAAAGAGTTGACAGTTTTATGCTAGATATAGATGTACTAGCCTGGGAAGGTAAGAGAAAATGACATTTAACAAGGGCCCATCTTGTGCCAGCTGCTGTTTTTTGGAGCTTTTGATACATTGTATGTAGAGCCCTTGAAAGAGCTACTTCTGGTGGAAAACAAGAGTCCAGGCCTCAGAATGAACTAACCAGCCTAGGTTGCACAGCTCCTGCTGGTGGGTGATAGCACAGATTCCTCCTAGTCTGTCTCACTCCAAAACCTGGATGCTGTTCTTTATATTACACCATCACCAGAAAGCAACCAGATGGGGACAGAGGAGGGATCCATGATTCTTAACTTTAACCTCTAACTGTTCTTAGCCCTTAACTCTTAACCATCTTAACCCTTATCTGTTCTCTCACTCTCATGTTTGAAACCTGAATGTAAAGTGTTGAATTTGGAAGGAGACTTAACGTTCAGCTGGTTCTAGAAAGGTTATGTGGATAAAATGAGTTCCTGTGGCCATGATTCTCACCTGGCCCTGGTTGACTAGCTCACTGCACATGTGTGGGCAGTACATGGCTGTTGACTTTATATAAAGAGTTCCACCCAGTGCTCTGGGCGCAACACGGTGGCATGGCTGCAGGAGAGCAGAGCAGAGGCTGGAGTGGTGGCAGCACTGAGGACAGAGGCCCAGAGGACAGCTGTGCAGGACAACTGTGCAGAGAGGCCCAGAGGATGGCTGTGTGGGATGGCTGTGCAGGCAGAGAGACCCAGAGGACGGCTGTGTGGACAGAGGGGCCCAGAGGCAGAGACCTGCTTGCTGCATGCAGACTTGTTCTGAGTGAATGGGGTTTTACTGACTGACCTGCCACCTGGAAATAAAGTTGGGTATAACCCTTTCACCCCAAGAATGTTTTGCTGTCAATTTCTTTGGTCACACTGAATCCATAGCAAACTTGCCTGGGGCTGAAACCCATTGGCAAGACAGGTAAAAAGAAATTTATCTTATGGCCAGTGAGAAAGACAACCCCAACTAACAGCTAATTAATCTTCTCCACTTACTCATGAGATGGGAAGTCCAGAGCCCAGAAGGGTCACTGTCTTGGTGTGTAGTTGAAGATGATGAGCTTAATCTCAGGGATGTTGATCTGCTGTTCATCTCCACAGCTGTGGATGTGGTGTGAGCTGCTGGTATGAGAATAACCTTGACTGAGTTCAGGTGTGTGGAAAGGTGATGGGAAGGAGGCGTTCAAGTCTGGGAAAAGCCTGGGAGGGAGGAGCTGAGATGGAGCTGCAGTCCCAGAAGCAGTGAGGGATTTGGAATGGAGGCATCAGGGGGACTCCCAGGATGACTGTGAGAGGAAGCTCAAATGCAGGCAGGTAAGGGGAACCCAGGTAACAGGGACAAAAAGGGAGGATCCAAGTCCTTAAAAGCAAGCAAGGACAGTGAGACAAAACTGAGAGGCTGGTGGGGCTCAAAATGAGACCTTGATACATGAGGCAGGTCAGCCCCAGAGCCAAGAGAAATGAACATTAATTGGATATCACGCTGGTTATTTCAGGATATGCTGATTTATTCAATCCTTACCACTGCCCTGTGAAGTAGGTATGCTAACCCCTTAGTTATAGATGAGAAACTGAGGCTGAGAGAGGTAAATAACTTGTCACACAGCTGAAACTGGGAGCCTGATCTTTTATTTACAGTAAGTTGATTTTTCTACTACCCCCAGGGCTTCTCAGTCAGGGATCATTTTGCCCTCCTGGAGCTATTTTGTAATGTTTTGAGAGATTTTTTGCTGATACAACTGGGGATTTCTACTGACACCTAGTAGTAGAAGCTGGGGGTGTTGCTAAATGTCTGCAATGCACAGGACAGTCCCCCCAAAAGGACTAGGTCACCCCAGATGTAAGCCTTGTGGTGGTTACATTTTGTCTACATTGTCCATCTCAGAAGCAATGTTTTGAAGCAAGTGCTTTATATTTGAAGTTAGCATTCATTCACTTTTCACACATTTATTGAGTGACTACTAAGTTCCAGGAACTGTTTTTCCCCCCCAGCTTTATTATGGTATTGTTGACAAATAAAAATTAAATACATTTAAGGTATACATTGTGGTTTTAATATGTATATACATTGTAAAATAATTACCGCACTGAAGCTAATTAACGTATCCATCACCTCATGTACTTCCCATTTTATGTATGTGTGAGAACACTGAAGATCTGTTCTCTTAGCAAATTTCAAGTATCCAAAACAGTGTTAGTCACTATGGTCACCACGCTGTTGCATTAGATCTCCAGAACTTCTTCACCCTGCGTAACTGGAACTTCATCCCCTTTTACCAGCATGGTCCCATTTCCCCTGCCCTCTAGCCCCTGGAAATCACCATTCGACCCTCTACTTGTATGAGTTGTACTTCTGGGGATTCCACTTATAAAAAAGATCATGCAAGGTCCGTCTTCCTGTGTTGGACTTATTTCACTTAGCATTATGGTCTCCAGGTTCATCCTAGATTGTTATAAACGACAGGATTTTCTTCTCTGTTAAGGCTGAGTAGTATTTCATTGTATTTCCTATATGCGTGAGTATAATTTTCATATACCTATAAGACTAATATCAAAAAGACAAAAGATAACATGTTGGTGAGAATGTGAAGGAAACACTTGTGCACTGTTGGTGGGAATGTAAATTGGTGCAGCCAGGAGGGGAAATAATAGTGCAGAGGTTCTGCCAAAAATTAAAAATAGAGCTACCGTATGCTGCAGTGAAATCTCGCTTCTGGAAATATATCCAACGGAATGAAATCCAGGTGCTGTTTTAGACTCTGTGGATACAGAATGAATAGAACAGGTCAAATCCTGCTGTCTTGAAATGTACATTCTACTGAGGATGCTGACAGTGAATAGATCAGCCGGCAAGTAGACAGGAGGTAAAACCGCAGGGCTGAGGGAGAACCGTGGCGAAGAGGCATGAGAACAGAGTCCTGGGCCCTCTGCTTTAAAGATTAGGACAAGGAACAGAGCCCAGCAGAGGGGCCTGAGAGGGAGCTGTCGTGGTACAGGAGAACCAGGAGAGTGTGGGTGTCCTAGAAATCCAGTGAAGAAAGTGTTTTAAAAAGAAGGGAGCACTCCACGGGGTCAAAAGTCCTTTTTGCAGCACTCCCTCCCAGTGAGATGGGTCACGAGGCTTCCAAGAGTCTCAATTTATCATCTGGGCTCAGTTTTTCTCCTAAAAATGGGACCCCTGAATGTTATCTTGAGAATAAAATCAATAATTGGAGATGAAGTCTCTGTACATTGCTTTGTGAATGAAAGAGATCTTCATCATGCCCTCCAGAAATCCTTTGCGTCTAGATTTTGGTTTCATGTGTGCTCAGAAGTATAACTAAGTGGGCCCGATGGGAATGAGAGATCGTCCCTGTTGTGGCCTGGCTTGTAAAGTGCGTTAGCAACAGGCTGATGAAACAGTAGACAAGAATTTTTTTTAAAGTTCACTAAGGATGCATTGGCCAAACTTTTTTTTTGTCATTTATTTTTACCAAATTCACTGAATGAACTGTTGCCTTGCCCCTGGAGTTGAGCCAGTGTGGTCCATAATCGTGCTCTATTGTCACAGGGGAAGAATTGGAGGGTGTTTCTCCAAGGGATATTTGGGGGCTTTTGGGAATGGGAAAATAGGGAAATGAATGCTGGTTAGGCGGCCAAAACAATCCGCTTGGGTGAAGACTAACTGTTTAAATCCAGGAGGAACCTGCAACAGGGGTCCTCTGTGTTGCATTTACTCTGCTCCGGCACTGTTCTGAGCACTTTCATATGAATGCATTTAATCTTTACGGCAACCTTATGAGGTGGGTACTACAGAGATCCTCATGTCTCAGATGAGAAAACTAAGGTTGAGAAACTTCTAGAGGTCACCTCGCTACTGAGCAGCAGAGCAGCATGAATGCAGAGCGTGTGCTTGTCATTGCTATTTTGCGTCCCTCCCCATTCTCTTCTCTGTCCCATCTAACAGGTAGGGATGAGCTCCCTGGTAGCGAGGGGAAGGGGCTTGGCCAGGCTTGGTCCCTGGTGAGTGACGGAGCAAGGGCAAGCTTTCTGTTCTGTCTCAGCTGTCAGAATGATCAAACACGCAGGGTTTTTTAAATAAAGATTTTAGGAATTTGAAGGATTTATATATATAAAGACATCTATGAATTGTGAGTAGGGTTAGCCTCTGCCTCACAACTGCTGGGAGCTGCAAAATCGTGTACCCCTCTAGGCTGGATGGACACCCCTGTGCCGTTACCATCCCTTGTCCCTGGGCTGCCAGCCTCTGTGGGTGGAACTGAGGTTGCTGGCCATCCCTTGGAGACCATGAGCATGGCCTTGCCCTTTTCCAAAGGTTAAGCACCCATGAGATGCGAGTCTCTGCCTCCAGCCATCTTGCACATTGGGATTCCTTGAGTACAGCTTCTCGGGCAATTCTGGGGAAATCAGCCACTGAACCAGACAGCCAGATAAGTGTGTTTCCCTCTGGAAACTGCACAGGCTACAAAAGAATTAACAGGAACGAATTAAGGGTTGTCAGAGCCCAGGGCAGTCAGCTATTTTCTACCCAAGAGCAATCTGTTAAGATCATAGAAATCTGGACAAATAACTGGAAAGCACATCTCAGGGAACAGTTTTTGGACCAGTGAGCGATACAGAATGATTGTCTGGCTATGCCTTGTCCATCCCTATTAGCTCCAATCCTATTTTTGGCAGGTCTCTGTAGAACCATCTAGTCAATACCACCTCTCTGCAGGGCCTTACACTGGGTCTGCCTGAGGAGTTAATATTCCTTCCTTTCTCTGATTCTGTACTCCTCCAACTCTGTCCAGGAAAAATCCAGGAAGAATCCTTTCCTGAGAAAGGCATTTCATTTCTGATTGACTCTGGCTTATAATAAATGAAGAACGATGTGCATGTCTCTGCTAAGGCTAATGGGAAAATAGGGACGAGTGAAATTGTTTCTGTATCTTTGACCTTTAAAGCATGTTTTTATGACTGATCTTGGAACTTATATTTGTCACTCAGCAAAAAGAGGGTTATTTATTTTATACATTTGTGTTTCAAACAATTGAACAAAGAACATCAAAGGACTCTCTTGCTTAATTAAAAGAAAACTTTATTGTTGAACCTTTACCAAAAGGAACATATGGCTGGATGGCTGGCTGGATGAACAGTAACGGGGTGTAGTGAGGTACATATGTTGAGCATGAGATTCCAGAAGAATTGAATGCTTGTATCATAACAAAGAAACATTATGAGAAGGTCACTAGACTTACTTTTAAGGTGTATTGAGTGCCTACTATATGCTGGGTACCATGTGGACAGGTGGGCCTAGACTCCTCTGAATTGCCTAATTTCCCACTCCCATGACACTCTGCATCTCCCCTGCCCAATAAATGAGCAGTGCTTCACCATCCCTGGTTCGATATTGCCTTACATCAGATCTGATGCCTTGTCTAACACTCATTCATTCATTCAACAAATATTTATTGAACATAAACCATGTGCCAGGCCAGTGGGAATACAGCAGTGAACGAAAAGATAAAAAATCCCTTTCTTTTTGGAACTTACATCCTAGTATGGGGAGACAGACAATAAACAAACAACCATAACAGTTATAAAGAGAAATAAAGCAGGGTAAGTAGAGCAGGTGAGTCATACCCATTCATTTAGTAAATAGTTATGAGCACCAACTACATAGAAGATGCAGAAGGAAACAGGGACACATTTGGATCTCAAGGCTGGGAAGAATGGAGACCCTGGGCTCTGCCAGGCCTGCTTAGGGAACGTACAGGGGTGTGGTCATTTCCTCCAAGGACCAGGGGATGACCGACGGCCAGAAAATGGCATGAGGAGTTCAGAAGGGCTTTGAGATGCAGGGGATACTTAGGCTGAGACTTGGATTTGTTCTCTGAGCAGACAGGGACAGGTCTATGTTCCAGGCTGAAGGACAGTCCAATCTAGAGCCGTGCCACTCAAAGTGTGCTCTGCGGACCAGCTGCATCAGCACCACCTGGCAGCTTATTAGAAACTAAAAATTTCAGGCTGACCCCAGGCGCAGTGAATCAGAATCTTCAACCAGCAAGATGCCCAGGTGACCCCTCTGCAAATCAAAGCTTCAGGTGCACTTTCTCATCCAGCAGTTTCAAACTTTGCTGCACATGAAATCACCAGGGGGAACTTTAAAAATCCTGATGCTCAGGCCACACCTTCTGCCCATTAGACTAGAATCTTTGAGGATGACATCAGACATGATTAATTTTAAAACTCCTAGGGTGCAAGCCCTGCCTTACAAAATTTCTTCTCACTTCTGACCTGTGTGCCTTATTCTCTGTAAAGATTTAGCTGTTGTGAAAAGGACTTATTTGTGAAATAAGAATTCTTAACCCTAACTTTACAGATATGGCTACTTTGGTTATAAACCCCCAGAAAGCTTCTTAGAGGAAAGAAAACTTCCAACTGGTAGTTGAAAGTGGGGGAGGAGGTGAGACGGATTTCCCTGCCTGGTGACAAGCTGGCAGATCCGGCCTCCTGCAGATGGCTCGGCTGTTGCAGACACGGAGCGTGTAGCTGACACATACGTGTTGGGCTCAGTGTTCCTTCCCGAGCCAGAGCAGACAGCTTTGGGGAGAGAGGACAGCGGGTCTGCAGAGAGAAGGAGAGCGTGCTGTCCCGAGTCCTCATCGACAGCAGGCTCTGTTCTTGAGGAGCAGCCAAAACACTTATTTCTCACCAAAACTGAGTCATCCTGAAAAAGCATGAAGTGGAGTCAACACGCAAACTTTTCTTGAAGAAGTTTCTTCCCGGGACTTTGGTCTGGTGCCATTCACCTGTGTTTCCTTTTAGCCATTCCTCCCTGCACGCCCACCCCCAGCCCTAAATCTTCAGGAGCAGAACAGTCATCAGCAAGGGAGGGCAGAAGGCGCCCTGGCCGGAGTGACCGAGCCTGAGATGTGGACCCCGGGCCTGGCAGTAACGGCCGCTAGGCCTTGAAGAAGTGATGTCGACCTTTGACTCTCATCCCTTGGAACATAGTAAGAATAACTTCTCTTGCCAGTTTATCCCCTCTGCTCACTTCCCCCACTGTTATCAAGGCTGGGGACCAGAGATCTACTGGCCCTTCCAAGGCCACTATCCTAGATGTGGTTGAGGGGAAAGACAAGGCCAGGATTCCCAGATTCTTATGGACTTGGTCATGAGTGAACCTCCCTGTCGTTCCTGGTTCTTTATTCTCACTCCGCTCTAGTGGGTGTCACTCACTCATTCGCTCTTGCAGACCCGCTCTGTCTGTCCCAGAGCTTACAGCTCTGTATCTCCAAGCTGGCCTTAAGCCCCTGATTCAGGCTACCTGATGTCCTCAAATTAAAAAGGTCTTCAGCACCATGGTGTCCCTCTTCCACACATGCACACGTGTGCCCACGCACACACTCACATCCTCAGGACTCGAGCCCCCCTCCCATGGGCCCCAGCTCAGAGAGGCACCATGAGTCGTGACCCAGTACGCCTCTCCATACTCAGCTTTCTATCCCTTATTCCCTACAACAAATTGATAGCCATTTCCCTTGGATGCCACAGGGGAAATGTCCCTCCTCTGTGTGCATCCCCCCTACCATGACCCTATCCCAGAGCACTGCCCAGCCTCCAGCCCGCCCACCCTTGTCAGACCAGCAGAGTAATACATCTAGTCATGTTGGTCTTTTCTTCAAAGCATTTCCCACTGTGCCTAGAATGAAGCCCATGCCTCTCAGCCTGTCTTCAAGGAGACCCTTCAGAAGCAGCCTCTGAGCCCCTGCAGCCTCAGTTCCCATAGCCCCCCTCACCCTAGCACAGCCCACTTCTGCCAGTTTCTCAAGGGCTCCACCCTTGCTCACCTCCGCAGAGGGGGACGCGTCTGCATCTTCCTTGCTCTCCGCGCAGGCTCTGCCTCCTGCAGGAAGTCTGTCCACACACTCTGCCTCCATGTCCCTGCTGCTTGTTGTCTCTTACGCCCTTGGTTCTCTTATGGCAGAGCTTAGCAGACATCTGCTGTTGGCGACCAAAGCCTGGACAGGGCAGCACCCTCCACGAGAGGAGGAGTTTGTCTGTACCCCTGGTTCTGTCCCGGCACTATTAGCCAGGTGACTGGCTCCTCCTGACCTCTCAGTCCCCATGAGGCAAAGTCTAGTTGACCTTTAATATCACTCAGACCCCATCATCTTTTACTCAAACCCCTCACACAAGACCCTCCCCACATGTTTTCCTGTCTTCAGTTTGTCCTATTTCCTACCCAAAACACATCCTGTTGTCTCTGCTCCTCTTTCTAAGATGCAGATTCAATCATTTCTCATTTCATCTTATTTCCACAGATACCACTGTCCTAGGGGTAAACCCTAATTAGAGCATCACCCAGAGCCCCCTTTGCCCCCTGGCAAAGGCCACCAGGGTGCCATGGCCCCCTCAGCTCCATTGTTCACCATTTCCCACCTGCTTCATGCCTCCTTGGTAGGTAATCTTGAACTCCTTGGCGATTCCCAGATATTCCAGGGCTTCCTTAAGCTTTTAAAAATATTGTTCTTTCTTCCTGAAATGGCCTCTGCCTCTCCTTCTTTCTCTTTCTTGATTTGGAAATACCTCCTTGTCTTCAAAGATTCATATATTTGTTAAATATTTACTGACCATCTACTATATGTCAAGGCTGTGCCAGGCACCAGGACTCAATGTTGAACAGGACAAACATGGGTATTTCCCCCAGAGAGTTTAGACTCTGCTGGGGAGAAAGGGGCTCATGCTTCTCCTCCTAAAGGTTGCCTTTCCTGACAACCTCTCCCTCTCCCCTGCACACCCTGCTCTCCTGTTCATGTTTCTGTCCTTGTCCCTTTTTCTTACACAGCTGTGAGACCATGCAGGAAAGGGACCAGGCCTGCTTCACCTCACAGCCCCAGCACTGGGCACGGTGCCTGGCACATGACAGGTATTCACTAAGTGTTTGTGGGATGAATGAATAAGAAATGAATGATTTCTTAGTTTTTACCAGTAACTAAGACTTTCAGGGAATGGTGCACAGAACAGGCGTGATAGAGGAGAGATACAGAAAAGTGATGCAGAAAAGTGCTGTTCCTCGGAGGGGAGATGAGATGCATCAGGCATTCCGGGAGAAAGACTTCCATAGCCAAGGCGCAGCAGAAAAGTATCCATCATGAGGAGGGTCTGACCATGGGGGAGTTGAGGGCCCTCTCCCAGTCCATATGCCATCCCTGCCTCTTGCATGTATTATATTTTGGGCTCGGTTCTCACTGGTGCAATTCTCACTAAGGTGACACAGCTGATGGGTGGTGGAGCTTGATTCAAACAAGTGCTAGCCTGAGCCCCAGCCGCTCTTCTTAACTGGTCCCCAGTATTCCTTAGCCAGCCTCAAAGCAAAGGACTCTAAAAGCTTTTTCTTTCACCTCAAAAATATCTTGATTCTTGTGACTGGAAACATGGTCCTAGGATTGAATGAATTTTGTAACCCTACCCAGGAATTCATTAGTGTTTTGTCACTAGAGGTCCAGTACCCTCTTGAACTCCACTTAACTTACATGAAGCAGCGATGTAACTGGAGTTTATTGTCTTAAACTCCTTTCCCCTAAGCAGGCCTGCAACTGAGCCCAGGCAAGATCAGGAGAAAAGTGAAGGGCCTGGGTTGACCTGATATTGAGGATGGATGCAAGGAGAGTCACCAGCACCCACCTTATTGAGGCAAGCTGCATGCTGCACGTCACAGGGGCCTTAACCCTGTCAGCTTCTTAGGTGATTTCTCCATTGTGGGAATATGAGAAATGAATATTAAAGGAGATGATGCTTCAGAGCACTGGAGTCACTGGCCAAGAAAATGGCATGGTTGGCCCAACATCTATGTGAGACACGTGCCACCCAGGTGGCTGAGGCTTGATCCAGGATTCCACATGCCCTTTCTTGTCCTTATCTCCTTCAGAAACACTAGGGGATGACCTCATGCAGAGATCGAGAAAGCGATTGACTGACTGATCTGGTTCACCCCTTCATTTTCCCTGCAGTTTTTCCATGAAGCCTAAAATATTGTCATTAGAGGCACAACTTGAGTCAGAATTGCAACTTGACAGCATTGTAAAATGGGAAGATTATGCTCTGTTATTAAATATTCTTTGCAAATATGACATTTAATGAATATGGAAAATATTCCATTCACTGTTTCTGTTTTTGGACATTAAGATTATTTCCATTTTTCATTAGTTTACTGCTGCATTTAAGTATTTAACTTAATACTTTTGTATATACATATCTCTGTCAAAATCTGTTATTATTTACATAGGCGAATGTTCTAGAAGTGGTTTACTAGGCTGAAAGTCCTGAAGCTGGTGGAATGTATACTGATAAAAATTTTTGAAAAATATTTTTCCAACTTCTACAACATAAAACTTTTTCAAATACCTCGCATATGGGCTGCTGTGAAACCAAGCTTCACCTGTCCCCTACCTGCGCAGTTACTTTTGCGTGCTTATATTCTTTCAGCATCCTGGGTTACCCTTGTTTGCCTATTAAATATAATCTTGCTAGTGTCTGTCCATTATTGCAATCTGATGTTGTCCTTTAGAATTTTGTTGCAGCCATCAAACACCTTATCTATTCTTCCTACCATTGGGTCAAAAGTAAATATGTCTTGTGAATCTCCAGCTGGGTCATGTTGGAGCATGCCACATGAAGCCTCGCTTTGAAAGGACTGGAATGAATGCATTTATACTCACAAGCACAGATGTTCACCCAGCTCCAAGTCTATGCCAAGGAATGAGTCATTCACTGCCCATAAGGATGTCCTTGGAAATGGCTGTTATCATCCCCTTCTTGCTAGTCCAGCAACAGTGTCAGTAATGGAAAATTACCTGACACAGGGCAAGTATGCTGGCCCTGGGGATTACAATTTCTCCTATGTACCCTCATCCAAAAAATATTGGCAGAATACTATGTCATAGAATGTTTTTGGGGAGGCAGTGAGGTCTACGTAGAGGAGATGATATGTAAACTTAAGGCATGAATGACAAGGAGGGTCAGTCACGTGAACATCTGGGAGAGAGCAATGTTGAGGACCTGTGGTCTCCCAGGCTCGGAGCCGAGGGACTGAGTGGAGAATCTGATAAACCATTGCAAGCAGGGCCTGGCGGCTGCAGCAGGTGAAACTAAGAGAGATGCCAGTTGGCGGGAGCTGACGAGGAAGGAGAGTGGAAACAGCAAGTAGTGGGTGGATGCTGTTTTTATGACATTTTCTTCAAGCGGTTTTGCTTTATGTTCTAAGATTTTTTTGCTCTTCAATCCAGCTTGGAGTGTTTTCCCATTACCAGTGATGTTGTATGTCATGTATTTGTTTATTCCTTTCTAGTTTATGCCAGAAGAGTCTTACCTACTCCAAACATGGGGGAGTATTGTGCATACATGTGTGTGTGTGTACTCTTTAAGAGCATGTGATGACACTCAAGGTCAGGGTGGGAGATGATCTGCATGTCGAGTATGGAGCATTTCCGGAGACCATGGCTGCTCCTGGCACCTCTCTGTGTGTGTGTGTGATGGACAGACAGAGAAGAGTCAAGGGACTTTGCCAGGTTGGGTCAAAGAATGTGTCCTGTTACTAGTGAGCAAGTATTTAGGATTCAGGAGACAGGTGTTCAAGCCCTAACTCAGCCACTGCATGACCTTGGCCAACTTGATGTCTCCATTTCCTCATCTATAAAACCAAGATTCTTTAAACGAGTCCAATAAACCCATTATTATGTGCATCCCGGTCCATGAAAGCAAGCCTTCCACTGCAGCAGAAATGTGACTCATCGATCTAAAACCCTTCTCTCTCTCCTGTCCCAGCCCTGTTCTCATCCTGCTGAGAGCCCCCCTTGAGGGCTCCCTGTCTGAGCTCTGGGTTTCTTACCCTGTCCTGAGTGACTTCTCTTCTCCCCGCCCCCAGGTTTCTGTGTCCTCCTGCTTCTCCCAAGCCAATGACCAGTCTTCACAACTGGCATGCAGGCGACTCTGTGGCAGAAGCAGGACCCAGGAGCCCTGGGTTTGAGCAGACATCCAGGCGTGTAAGTCAGAGAGTTTGCATACACTTCCTGACTTCTTTTTGTTTCTTTGCCTCTTGTTCAACTTAGTACTTTTTGGAGGTTTCTGGAGTATTCCGCTGTGGCTCAGCTGAGCTGTGAGCACAGAACTGAGTTTTATTTTCCAGGCTTACACTAGAGCATTGCAGACACACAGCAGTCCCCGGGCACTGGTGTTGGAACCTTACTCGCATTCCTTGAGTTTCTACTTGGGGTATCTTTCTAACCCTCTCTCAACCCCAGACCCCTCCCCTAGGGAACTCAGGAAGGGGAGGTCAGCGATCTGATGAGGGAGGCGGGGAGAGTCATTGAGCCTCCCGGCAGCCTCAGGAGACCCACATTTTCTGCTTATCCCTGTGGCAAGCTCTGGGCAGTAGCAGATGCCTCCAGCCCTGCAGTGGGGAGGCCTGAAGGTGAGCTGTTCAGTGTGGCAGCGGAGGGGGAGTGGGAAGCTTAGTGGGCAGCGTATCCAGGCTACCATCTCCAAACAAGCCAGTTCAGCTAGAAAGTGGATATTTTATTTCCATCTCTCTGACTCCCATGTATCATTTCTTGATTTATTCCACACTCTGAGGGTACACAGGGGTTATTTTTTGCTCCCTTAAAATTCCACGTATGAGAGAGTTTGCCTGGAACCCTCAGAGATGGGCATTGCAATGGTCATTCGGAGCCCAAAATAGTGCAGGGAGGCATTGCGGCTTGGCCAGGGTGCCTCAGGAAGCTCTCAGCTTGCAGGGTTTTTCACCTGTGGTTTGCAGCATTTTCTACAATGGCTGCTTGGATGTGGTCACATGACATTGGACCCAGGCCATTGGTGAGTCCTGATCCTCAGCTCTTGCTGGCTGATTCCAACCTGAGCAAGTACCCTTGCGAACCTCAGCTTATAGGAAGGAGACACACTTTCCAGCCAGAGGAGGGCCACCCCAGAGCAGGCAGAGGTTCAGTCGGGCTTTCTAGCCGGCAGGGGGAGGGGTGACTTTTCGCTCCCTTTACTGTGCTTTTCAGTAAGGATTGTACACCTGGACTTAAAATTGGAAAAGGGGCTAAATTCTCTGGGGCTACAGAGGCACTAATGTATGAAGAAGTTAGACTTAAAGCAGGCCTGCTGGCCTGAGTGGACCACTGCCCCATGCTCCCCACATGGACACATGAGCCCGGATGGCTGGTCTGTCCACTATAAGGTAGGGGATATCCTCAGGGACAAGAAAGAATCAGGGTCCCATATAGCATAAGGTTTATGTCAACTTCTCACACTGACTTAGAAAACAATGTGATAGCAGCTCTGCAAATCAGATGGACGAGAAAGATATTTGAAAGTTCTGTGTATAGGATACTTTCCTTTTAAAGTATAGTTGGCCTCCAAAATCACAAAGGAATTAAACTCATTGAAAATGTGCCTCGGATTTCTTATCCAAGTGGAAAAGGAAAAGGAACATGAAGGAGGTCAGGGCGATAAAGCCTGAGGAGAAAGATGGCTTCCTTTGCAGGGGTTGAGACCTGGGTCCTCCAGACAGCTGAGAAGGCAAGTGAGATCTTAGAAGATAAGCTGGACAGGTCAGGAAAGGAAACAAAGATGTCTCTTAAAGATCAACAGAAAAGAAGTGATTTAGTTGCAGCCGGATTGTAAAAAAAAAAATGGCGGGGCCAAAAAAGTCTAATACAGAGAAGAAGAGTCAAGAACTGAGAGAGCGGACGGGGGTGAAGGACTCTCAGAAGGGACTCCAGGTCCAGAAAGGATGTAGAAGCGCATTCTCAGAGCCACGGGGGGGACCGTAATCGGAACGAAGGACAGCCAGGCCAAGTGCTCACACACATCTAGGTAGATTTGAAAGGGGTGCATTGAAAAGGGTGGCAGTATTAAATGAGCTCACAGGGAAATTGTGGAAAAATGTGTTCTCAGAGAGCACACCCAAATAATTTATGGAATTAGGGCTCAGAGAAGGCGTGGTTATCACCGGCAAACAGGCAAGTGATAACAGATGATGTCTAGGCACGGGCTGGATGTTGGCCCGATGGCAGACTCCTTCCTGGGGGGAATGTACAGCTCAGGGGGACACATGGTCACGATTTGTTTTCATGAGGGAAATTTCTGGAAGGCCCAGCTCTTTTTGATGTTATCTGTTTGGCTGTGCTGTACTCAAAAGGTGAAATCTAGACATTGTTTGAAAACCAAATTCCCTTGTCAGTAAGATAGCAAAGGAAAAGAAGAAAGAAAAGACAGGGGGCATTAACAGAAGGGAACCCACATAAGAGCCAGATTAAAGTGTTAAAAGTTCAGCCAAACAATTTTGAAATGAGGTTAGAAACAAGAGGAAAGTGGACTGTCAGAGGCACTTGCGGTAACTACAGGGAATGCGGAGGGACACATTTAGTTGCTACTGAAGTCGGACCAACTACACAGGCCTGAACAATTAAATGCAAAGCTGGAGAAAAGCAAAGCTCTGGGATGGGCCACAGCAGAGTTATCGGAACTCACCAGGCTGGCTGGTTCACAACTCAGAAACATCAGCTGCATCTTCAGGCCAGGAACCTGCTAAGGAGGCCTGTCTAGCTGCAGTAAAATGCTGGCTTCATGGAACAAAACAGGCCATAACTACAGGCAGGGAGAGTGGCCCCCGAAGCTTGGGCGCATGGCACTGGACAGCTGGACAGAGCTCACACTCACGCAGGGGCTGCGGGGTCACCCCACACTGACTGGAGGCATGGACAAGAGGGTCTGAACGCAGCATGAGGAGAGGAGGTTCTCGGGGTGGCCTGCAGGAAGAACTGTAACATGGGGTCACCGCTGCCATGTCTCAGCTCTGCACGGAGACACATCAAATAGCTCAACTGCCACCTTCTGAGAAAGGAGGTGGTGTGTATAGGAGATACGGTTCACGCAGCACCAAAATCAGCCTGCTGATGTGAGAGTCCTTTGTGCACAGTGGAGGAATCTGGACAGTTGCCTTCAACTATCTGACCTTCAGATCCCTGGTGTTTCTCTGCCTGTCCTAAGATGCCCCTGAGGTCCAGCTCCAGTCTTTGATGACAGTGACATTGATCCGGATTAGGAACTTGGCCCTGAGAACATCAATTTGCAGAAGATAACTAGTTCAGGCAGCACGGGTTTCTAAACTGGCTGTCTGGATGATGTGGAGAAACATTGGCACTGAAATTACTTTGTTCACTATACAGAGGGAAAGGTGATGTCTCTCCTGTAACCCTCAAACCGACTCCCATGGGCTTTTTCAACCAACATTGAAAGGGTGCTGATGGCAGAAATTAAAAACAATGGAGAAACCATGGGTTGTTAAGGGCCCAGATAAACAGGAACTCATATACACAATTGTGGAAATTTAAGCCAGTCTTCACAGAGATCAAACTATTGATGTGTAGGCATTTTTTCTAGGAAAATAATCAAACCAGGCCACAAAGGTATATGTGTAAAGCAGTCCTCTAAAAAGTATTTGTTAATAGTAAAAAAAATAATTTAAACAACTTAAATATCCACCCCAGGACTGATTAAATGCATTCGATTAAATCCAAATGACACAGTGGGCCGTGGTCGTTTACAATGGTAATAGAGATCTGCATGCATTGACTCGGAAATCTGTTAACTGAAGGTGGCAAGTTACACAGAACATGCACAATAGAATCGTATCACTAAAAAAAATTGAAATGTTTTTTTGAAAAGTGAGTGAATCTGCATGGAAAAGGCTCAAAGGCTGTGCCAGTGAAATCTCAGCAGTGAGACAGTCCAGGCTAGCAGCTAGGAGTGAGGACTCTGTAGCCAGGGGGCCTGGCCCCCATTCCTGGCTCCTGCCTGAGACCCTGGACAAGTCCCTGAACACCCTCAGCCTGTTCCTGCATCTGGAAAGTCAAGATTGTGATTCATTCCCTTAAGGATGAAATGAGGTGGACGCCAAGGCTTAGGACAGAGCACGGCACACCCCAGATGCTCAGTCAGCGGTGGCTATTCTGGTGTCTTGGTGCTGCTCCAGTTTTCTAGTGGGGTAACTAAACCCAAGCTTAGTGGCTCCAACAAGAACCATTTTATTATGTCTCTCAAACTCAGTGGGCCCCAAATTCGGGCAGGGCTTGGCTGATACTTTGGTCTTTGTAGCATCACCTGAGGGCGCCCTTGGTCCTGGGCTGGTGGATGCACTGGTGGAACATTCTTTTGCATGCCTGGCATCTTGGTATGTGTGTCTGGAAGGCTGGGCTCAGCTGTGCTTGCTCGAAGCACCAGTACACGGCCTCTGCAGCATGGTGTCCACAGGGCGGATGGACTTTTTACATCAGGACTGGCTTCCCCTCGGGCCAGTGGCTCAGGAGAAACCTGTGGAAGCTGTTTGGCATTTCCAACTTATCCCAGAAGCCACACAGCTTCTCTTTCACACACTCTATTGGTTGAAGTAATAATTAGCTCTTCCTGATGTCCGGGGAGGAGGCATAGACTTTGCTGGGTGAAGGTCTCATCATAGACAAACATGTGGAATGTGAGATATTTTTGTCATCTTCAGAAACGATAATCTGCTGCAGAATCTGTATCTCTTTATCTTAGTGTTTTGTGGGTATATGATGTATACATCTATAATCTGATGTGCATCTCTATACGCGGAGCTATAGGCACACGTGATATAACTAAACACTTGAGCGCAGAAAGACATGTACAAATTCTGCCTCAGAACTGCTTCCGCTGAGGAGGCAGGCTGTTGCATGTGACGTCTGAGACGTTGGCAAGAAAGCGATGGGAAGAGGAAGGGGATGCTCACTTGTATGTATAGCATAGGTTTTGCCCTTTACAATAAGATGACGTACTTCATTTTGCTTTCTCTGTTGCCATGGTATCTGTCACTTTATTTATAACTTGTTCAATTACATCCGTGTACTTGAGAGGCTTTTCTGCTCCAAGGAAGAACTATAGCAAGAGCAGGAGGCTCAGGGTCGGGCTGGGAGGGATGGAGGTCAAGGTGTTCCTGCTCATTCTCTTCCACTGCCCTCCCTGAGTTGCCCCTCCAGTCCCGCCAGCCCCTCAGACAGGCTGGTCTAGCCTGCACCCCTTACCCGTGACCGCTCATGCACGTCAGCACTGAGGTCGGCCTGAGTCCTGCGACTTTGCTGCCTGTGTGAACCTGGACAGGTGAGTCAGGCCTCTGAGCCCCCTTCCTCCCTTCCACCTTTGCAGAATCAGAAGGCAAAGGCAGGCTTCACTGAGGCCCCTGCCCAATCTACCCCTGTCCATGGCGCTTTCAGTTTCTGGAGAACCCTGAGCCCTGTCCACCTGATGGCTTCCACGTGCTTCCTCTTCCTGTTAGACTTTCCTCTGCTCCTCATGTGTAAATGTCACCCCCTCCAAGAGCCTTCCCTAGTGTGCCCACCTGCAGCGGATACACTCAGCATTCACACCCCCAGAGGTCAGGCCCCTCGACCACTTTTTGCACACTGGCTTCCTGAGTGGGCCTTCCCTCCCGACAGCCAGCCCCAGAATCTCTTCCTTCCCGTGCTGTCCTTGGGCTCCAGAAGCCACTTGGCCTGAATTACAGGGGAGCCAAAAGTGCCTGGGATTTATGCTCACCAGGAACAGCCCTTAAACCACGCCTGAAGGGTGTGGAAAAGTCTTCCTGTGTTGTCTCCAGACGCCTCCGTAGGCTGAGCCACTGTCCCTTCCTTGGGACTTTGCTGGAATCTCTGCACTTGTTTGGTTTCCTTCCGGTCCCTGCCCCACTGTCCACGTCCCCACGCCACTGCCAGGCTTCCCTGAGAATACTTCGCAATACCAGTGCTCCTCTCAGAGTCAGCTTTTGGGACATTCAATCCCAAGTCCTTTTGAAAGGACATCCCTTTGTAGAGTTGCCTGTGTCTTGTTCGTTTCTAAGGTGGTACATATTCCAATTCATAGATGCTTATTTTTTACTTTATAAATTGCTCTCAGCCAGCAAAGCTGTGTATTCCATGAAGACAGAGGTTCTTTCTGTCATGGACACTATTTTGTGTCATAATATAGTTTTTAGAACAGAAAACGGGCTCAAAATTTTTTAGATATAGGAATCATTGAATGATTATCCCTTTATGATGCCCAAATTGGCACGTTCATCTTTGCTCTCAGGGTAACCTAAGATATTGTCTCTGTGTCCATCTAAACCCTTTCATTTTTTTTAACCAATAAATAAATGCTTGAAAATGTCTGATCTCAGTATTTATCAAATTCAATTAACATTAGACCAAATAATAATAAAAAGATAAAGAACCTAATTAAAAATGAGCAAAGGACCCAAATAGACTTCTTTCTGAAGATATACAAATAGTCAATAAACAAACACCATTAATCATCAGAATATGCAAATCAAAACCACAGTGAGATACCACTTCATACCCACTAAGATGGCTAGAATCCAAAGGTCAGATAATAACAAGTGTTGACAAGGATGTGGAGAAACTGGAACCTTCATACACTGCTGGGGAGAAAGTAAAATGGGGTGGCCACTTTGGAAAATAGCCTGATCATTCCTCAGAGAGTGAGACAGAATTACCATCTCACCCGGCAATTCAATTCCAAAGTACACACCCAACAGAAATGATAACATGTGCTCACCCAAAAACTTGTACACAAATATTCATAGCAACATTATTCATAATAGCCAAAAGGTGAAAACAACCCAAAGATCCATCAACTGATGAATGGACAAACAAAATGTAGTATATCCATAAAATGGAATATTATTTGATAGATAAAGGGAATGAAATCGTGATACATGCTACATCGTGAATGAACCCTGAAAACATACTAAATGCAAGAAGCCACTCACAAAGACCACATATTATATACTTCTATTTATATGAAATTTCCATAGTAGGTAAATCTATTTAAACAGAATGTAGATTAGTGGTTTCCTAGGGCTGGAGGGGGTGAGAAGTTTGGAAGTGATAACTAAGGGTACAGAGTTCCTTTGTAGGGTGATGAAAATTTTTGAAAATTGATTTTAGTGATGGATATACAACTCTGTGGATACACTAAAAACTGTTGAATTATACACTTTAAATAGCTGAGTTGTATGGTGTCTGAATTACAGCTCAATAAAGCTATTATCAAAATAATTATCACTAGGCCAAGAAACCACTTTTACTTACTAGCTTAGTTTTAAGCTCCATGACCCTTGTGAGAGATGGTGATGAACTTGGTACTGGACACAGCGTGATGGTGACACTGTGAAGCACCATAGCTTTTCTGTAAGGCCAGATGACCCTACTGAGCATGAGTCACCAGAATATTCACACCCTTTTGCCCTGCTGTTCCACCTCCTGGAAATGCAATTGAGGATTTAATCCAGAATTCTTAAAAAACAGTGATATACATGAACATGTTTATCGTGATCCTATTTATAACAATCAATAATTTGAAAGAATCACAATGTCTATTAATAAAGGAAGCGTTAAATGTGGCGGTGTGTGAAAACAATGCTGATGTGAGGTTAGTGAGACGCAGTGGGAGGCAGAATTGCCCAGCACTGTCATCACTGTAACGCAAGGCTGTACGTGTGGCGGCCGCTGGGACAGGGGCTTGTAGAGCAGTGATACTAATGATCTGCTCCGCGTCACAGGTCTGCATGTATTATCTCCAATTCTGTATCACATCACCACCATTTCACGGATGAGGACACTGGAGCTCAGCGAGGTGAGGTGCCTGACTGAGCGCACGGTGTTAGGGAGAAGCAGAACCCATGAGGCAGGCCTTGAGCTGCACTCTCAGACTCACGCGGCGCCCCATCAAGCCAGAAGCCGGTCCCACGAAGTCCCAGTAGGTGGCAAGTCCAGTTCACCTTGGGTTCACCCTGGCTGGACCTACGTTATGATGCCAGTTATGCTCAGGAAGGGTGGGTGAAGCCCTTTGCTCTTTGGAGGAGCCAGGGAAAGGGGCAGGTGTGCAATCCCACCGGCAGGGGTATCCTCCAGCGTACTAATGCCTGACGTCGAGGTAACGAGGTCTAAAGATGAATGCTCACCAGCTAACCCACGTCATGAATCACAGCCATGTGGACGCACTGCTCCCTGATCGCCAGCTTCTCTCAGGAGCAGGCAGCAAGGCAACCAGATCTGCTCACAGCTTGGGGTCCTGCTGGGCTCCTCACGCCCGATGGCCCCTCGGTCAGGCTCCAGCACCTTGTGCAGATGACAGAAGGCACAAGATGCTGGGTACCAATGTGGGAAGGGCCCCCAAAGCTGCCATCAAGCAGTAGGGGCCCCTAGTCGGAGGACCCCAGCTGTGGGACAAGAGGGCCTGGGATGGACACTCTGAAGGAGACGGAGTCCCAGAGGCTGGGATTTGAATGCTGACCGTCACTCACCAGCCATGCTGTCCTGTGTGCCTCACATCTTCTTCCTCAGTGGGCACAGTGAGGCTGGTTTGGCATCTTTCTGAGGATTCTGTGATCCCAGCATTGGTACCAAGCACAGTGCCTGGCCTGTGATAGGAGCTAGAGGCTCCTGGTTCTCCCCCGTCAATGAGCCTGGTTTTGCTTTCAGGCCTGGAACAAGGACTTCCAGCAGGATGAGGACAGGGACTTGGAGTCTAGGGGGGTCAGCCCCACAGAGCACAACCACAGCATCTGACCTGCAGCCCTCAGCCACCCCTCATTTGTCTCCTCTCACCCCCACACCTCTCACTTTCCCCAGGAAGTGAGACCATGGCCTCCAGGGACCTGTGGCCCTCCCTTGAAAGCAGCAGGGAGCAGGAAGTGGGTGGAGGTTCCCTGCTCTGCTGCTGTCCTGGGAGAGGACAGGGGACCCAGGGTACAGAGGGCAGGGAGGTGGGGGGAAGCCCAGCGGCAGCTGGACTTGGGAGTGGTGCTGGGAGCTTGACAGAGCTGGGCTCCCCAACGGGGACCTCCTAGACAGGGCCACCAGGCCCCAGGGCCCGCCCTCCGTGGGGACTGGGACTCCTGCTGCAGCCAAGGAGCAGCGTCTCACGTGGTTACACCCCAGAAGGGTGTGCAGTTGGGCAGGGGAACAGCATCCCTGGCTGGGAATTGCTCTGGGGCTGTCAGCAAAGGGCTGCGCCAGGGCCTCCCTCTCCTAGGCCTGCTCCCCAACTCTCTCCTTCTTTGCCTGCCAGTTTCTCCCGGTCCCTGGTCTGCGTGTGACCCGCTGATGGTGAAGCGTCTTCATGTACCATGTGCTCAGCGTGGTGCCTTGGGGAGTAAAGCACTCCAGAGATTTCTCAAGTCGACACACAAGGGCAGAGCTCACCTGGGGATCACAAGAACGCGTTTACTCTGAACCCCACCTAGTGCTAGAGGAAAGGCCGAGAGGGGGTAGTTTACACCTGAGTGGCTTTGCCCTCTTCAAAGAGCAGTGAGAGTCACTGCCGGCCCGGGAACGGCACCAGCTCCGCCCGCTGTAGGCAGGTCTTCTACTGGAAAGACAGCACACGTCTGAGGTTCCAAGGACCCAGGCTGAATCGCCACGTCTGCTGACCAATGCGCAGCTGTGCGATACTGGGAAAGTTACCTAACCTCTCTGAGGATCGGGCGCTTCTATAAAACTTCTATCAAGATAACTAAGTCACTTGCACAGTGGGAGGACTAAATTAATTAATGTGAATAAAAATCGTTTTGAAATGTTAACGGCATTTTGTCATTAGCTCCTCTTGTATCTTCTCTCCTGCCCTTGAGGGATTCCGGCTCATCCAGAGACGTTCATCCCTCAGTATCGGTAAGACTTCTGCTTTCCAAACTCTGATCTGGAAAGAATGACAGTGTCAGTGATAAATATTTGATGAAGGAATAAATGAATGAATGCAGCCATAAATGAATCAGTCAACCCCTAAAACTGAACACGGGAGCCCAGGAGTAGGTGATAAAGCTCCCTTTGAATCAGGACTGCCACCTGACTGGAGAAACCTCGGCCTCAGACAAACGTGGGGCAGGAAGAACATTTCAGTCCCAGCCAGGTAAGCTCAGCACAGACACCTTCCAACACACAGGCAGGGTGGTGGGTGGGAAGCGGAGTGGGGATGGAGGAAGGTGGGGGAAGAAGCCCGGAAAGGAGGTGCGAACAGAAGCCCAAGGTGCTCACAGCCCAGGCCCTACCTCAGAGGAGCTGCAGGGGCGCCCGGGGCGGGTCAGGTCACACGGGGGGGGGGGGGGGGGGGAGACAGAAGCAGCTGCCTGCGTCTCTGGTGGGGGCCAGAGCTCTGCTCCCATCGGTGGCTGCAGGCTGTGGCCGGACACCGGGTGGGCTGAGCTGACGTTCCCAAGTCCTCCCTGGGGTAAGATAGGATGGAAAATAGTAGAGCAAAAGTCATGGACAAAGGAAAGAGCACGTCTGACTCTGAAAGCTTGGAGTCTGTCATCTGAGCATGGCAGGCTGCCACTGGTAGACTCTGTCTCCCTTCTTTACTGGGTGGCAGGACACCCGCTCAGGTGGAATCAGGGTCCTCCATGTGCCTGGGATGTCAGGTACCTGCCACGTTAGCACTCTCCCAGCCCAGTGAGGGAAAAGGGCCCTCACAGGGCCTGCAGCTTAACATGCACTTAAGCACAGCACACATAGAACATTCCAGGCCTAGTGGACACAGAGAAACGCTGTGGGAGTCACAGTCCCCCAGCATGGCTCGTTTTCATGTTTCTCCACCTGTGGGCACCCCCCCCGGTAGAGGGACAGCTCCCACTCACCCCCAGTGTTCAGATGTTAGAGCCGCCCTGCTCGGGGCTCCAGAGGCATCGCGTGGGCCCCCAGTGGCTCCTCACGCTGTGCAGTTGGGGTCTTGAGCCCCTCCAGAGCACACGCACCCCTCAGTATCGCGGGACAGATGCGTAAGCAGGGGAGCGGAGCGGTGTCAGCCCCACCGTGCGTGGCCATGAGCCTCGGTGCTCTGCTGCAGTCTCCTCGCTTAGAAACTAAGGGAGTGGGCAGAACCTAGGATTTCTTGAATCTGTGATGTTTCTTAACCTTTCCTGCTGGCACACAAACTTGCCCACAGTTTGTTTTTACTGTGACTTATATTGTTCCCCAAATGTATACCAGTTGTCTAAAGATAAAATTATACGGTAATATTTAGGTTCCATAAACTGTACGTGAGCCCCTCCCATGTCCCGCTTTCCCATCCTGAGAATCGCTGTCCCATCCTCCCAGGATGAGGGGCCTTGGGTTTTCAGGGGGGATTTTCATCACTGTTCTCATTCAATCCAAGTTCATTAAGCACCTTTCCATGTGGGGCTTGGGAGATTTCTGTGAGCCAAGTGCCTCTGCTTCCACAGAGCTTCCTAGCCCCAAAGAAGGGACGCCATGAGCAGGCAGCACGATGCTGGCTCCACGGCGGTGACCCTGTGTCTGTTGAGGGGTTGTGGGGAGTCAGGCGCCCTCAGGGCTCTGCGTGTGGCATCTCACTGCAACCTCGCGGGGGCCGCGCAGAGCAAGTGCTCCTGCCCTTCTGTGTGTTTCCAGTGCTCAAACAGCCTGAGCGGGCGCAGGCCATGCGTGCAAGGCAGCAGCTAACAGGAGGTGGACCTGAGATTGAACCTGTGTGCCTGTTTTCAGCCTACGTTTGTAACCTCTAGATTGTATTGGGGTCCTGGTTCAGATGCCCAGGTTGCATAGGGAGCCTGGGCCACACCCGAGCATCAGCCTGTGAAGTGCCCCAGTGTGCAGGAGCAGAGCACCTCCGAGCAGGTTTGCTACAGCAGGGCAGCAGGTGCCAAGGTGGGAAAGGCCAGAGACTGGACAGGCGGCTCTGTTCTGCTCCTCCACCTGGGCTTGGGGAACTTTGGGCCCTGAGTGGCGATAGAACTGCCCTGGAGCAGCCACGCCACACGGGCCTGGAGCTTCCTAACAAACCTCCTTGAAGTCTCTTCCCTTTTTACCTCCTGACTCCTGGTCCCAGGACCACAGTTAGCTTAACAATTTTCCTCTCTTGTTTTTGTTTTCCATTTTCATTAACTGGACCTGACAAGCACAAGGATGGAGCCACCACTTGTTTCCATAATCGTTTGATGAGCGCATAATGAGAATCGATTATCAGGTAAACATACTACAATTAGCCTGAAACCGCCATGCCATCTGTGTTTTTTAACATCCAAATGTGGTTGAAGTCAGTGGTAGGAGCTCTCCTGATGAGAGAGGCAGGCAGGGTGGCCCCTGAGAGGCAACCCAGGCAGGATGTGGCCAGGTGGTGGGACGGAAGGATGCCGAGTCTGGGACCCCTCGGGGTGCCTTGGTTGGTGGGGCTTTAAGGTCAACACTCTGGGAAGCTGAGAAAGAGCTGTCACTTCTTGAGATTTGGGGCTCCTTGGAGAGAGAGCTGGGCAGTGACACATCTGCTCCTCTCTGTAATGACTTTGATAATTGGCCCTCAAAGGGAATACGTCTTATTTGATGAAAAATACAATGAGTTAGTTGTTCATAGCAGACACTGGATAAATATTTGTAGGATTGAATTGCAGAGAGGTTTCTTAAGTTCAGACTGGCTCTCCAGAAGTCTTGGGTAAGAGGCCCAAGTCAGAGTGTTCGTCCAAACACACCACCCCGAGGTGAGCGGTAGGGAGGAGCCACGTGTTGGTAGAACAGATCCAGAGTTGGAGAAATAGCATTTTGTTAGGTTTGATCTTGAACAGTTAAGTATTCCACTGAATTGGAAGATTCCTTAGCATCCCTGGGCAAAATCGTGAAGCTGATGAAATTTGTCTTTGAGACAGTCATTCCTCTTTTCTTCACTCCCTGCTCCTGGTTCCCTTGTTCTGAGTCTCAGGTGATTGCTGGCAAGCCAGTTAACACTGGTCAAAATGCCTCCCTCCATTAGGAATGAATGACATTTGGCTGCATGTAAAAAACCCCAGCTGGGAAACTTGGCCAAATGGGCATCTGGAAAGGGGTATCCTACCTCCAGAAATCTGAGAAATAGAAACAATAAGAAGATCCTTGTCCCACTCAGCAGACTAGTGAAGAGCTAACAGTGAGACAGACCACGGAGAAGCAAGTCACTGGGGGGGATGTAAATTAGTGAAACCACTTAGGGAAGCCATCAGATAATATCTGCTAGTGCTCAGGATGAGCACGCTCCACTCTCCTGCAGCTGGCTGGTGTGCACAGTGGTCACGCTCGGCGTGAAAAGGCCAGCATTGTTTATGAAAATGAGAGAAAAGAAAGAAAGAAAAGAACAGAGCCTGCTATTCATCAACAGAGAAATGGATGAATTGCAATATGCTTGTGAAATGGGATACCTACTCAGCGATTACAATTAATGAACAAAACACATATTGATCCGCATCATGTTGAATGAAAAAAGCAACTTACAGAAAGATTCATATGTGTAAAACCATAAAAACATATATGTAAAGGCTCTAATATACATGAAGCAAAATATATATATTGCTTGTGGAACTGTGTGTATATAGTCAAAACTGAAAAAAATGGTTTGATAAGATGTACACAGTTTTTAGATCCTGATTATCTTGGGAGAGAAAGGAGAATGAATGGAGGGGCTCCCATTTTATGTTCTAATTCTTTTATTTTTAAATAATAATTTGTAAAACAGCCATTATCTGGATGGAGGGATTTAGTTTATCATTCTCTGTACTTCTTAGTACATTTTATAATTTAAACAATTAAAGAAGATAAACCGATGATGGCAGTATGGCTGTCAGAGCCTGGGCAGTGGGAGAGGCTGGTGGAACCAGGACCTGCCATTGCCAAAGGCAGGGTGTCTCCAGACTCCTCCAAGGAGCCCGGTCTGGCCTCCTCTCTTGCCTTAGGAGGTCTTTGTTGGGGGTCTCATCTTTCAGATTTCTTATGCATTTTCTGCTCCTCCACATCAAACCCCAGATATATCTGATCATCTCATACTCTCTGGAGGTATGATAAGCCTCTCCAGCTTTTAAAGATCCTATTTTGCTTAACTTTTTTATACCAAGTGGACTGGATTCTTAGCCAGGACCTTGGAAGGCTGTACACAAGGAAAACAGGGGAGCACAACAGAGGTATTCTTCATCAATTATGTGGAAGGAAAAAGAGAAGAAAGGGGAGTTTAACCTATTCTACCTTTAAATGAAGTCAAATATCTGACATTCACCAGGAGAGGGAGAGGGGAGTCTTGAATGCTCCCCACCTATCTGCAGGGCCTAATCCATTCTGTTTGAATAGTAAGCTTCCATAAGCTAAATACTCTCAGGGCAACTGGTCTCATCTCACAGGTAAACTGATTTAATACTAATAGTGACTGTTGATACCATGCTTCCTCATTGCCAGGCAGTACACTTAGCATCACATACATCATCCTTCTTAATCTCTACAACTGCCCTAGGAGATGTGTATGGATGCACATGCCTATGGATACAAAGAGGTGAAGCAATGTGTCCAAGGCACATGGGTGGTCATTGGCAGAGCTGGGACTTGACGACAGCAAGGCTTTGCCCGTTTGTGCTGAGTATCAATATGTATGTGCACGTTCCTAACTGAATGTGCCTTTCCATACCATCCATACACTGAAGCAAACTGTGTCTCTGGTCCTTACTGCCCCATTCTGCTGCCCCCTGCCTGCTCGTCATCCCCACCTGGACGTCTGCTACACATTGTGAAACATGAATTCCAAGAGGACTCTGGCTTCATTCACAAGCATTTCTCACTGGCCTTTCCTGTTTCAGTAACTGGCATCAGCATCCACTCAATGGCTCAGACCAAAAACTGAGAAGGTATCTGTCCTTCATACTCCATTCACTCCCCCAGCAATCCTGCAGTCTTCACTTCCAAAATATCTGATCCTACGACCAGATCTGCAGATCTGATCCTACCACCACCAGATCCTTGTCAAGCTGCACCTTCCTCGGATGACAGCAATCCTTTCATGCAGCTTTCTTCCCTCCCCTGCCACACCCATTCTAGAACATTCAGTGATTTAAGTGAAACTGTTCATATACCCCTGATTTCAACCCTCCAGTGGGTTTTCACCGAGTAGACTAAATGGTAAATGGTGAGTTACCAGGCCTTACATGCATGCTGGCTTTTTGGGTGTGTGTATCTCCAGGCCAGAGACGCTTCCAGCTCCCAGCAAGTCACTCGGCATTAGGTGAGATTGAATAATGAGAACAGAACATTGGGGTTAAAAAGGGATTATACCAAGCTTTATTCTCGCAGTGACAGGTCAAATCTAGAATCATGTTTGCATCTGGCAGTCTGCATGCAGCAAGTCCACCTCCATCTCTGTGTCCACTCCATCTTCTGCTCCAGCCTCTGCCCCAAACACTGGGTGGAGCTATTTATATAGCAACACAGGCAATAATGGCTTGTTGCCAACACATATGCAAGCATGTGCCTGTGCAGTAGGCTAATATTACATCATTGCATGTGCACAGTGGGTGAGCAGATTAGGATCAGGTAAGCATCCTGACCATGGAACTTCCATTTTACCCACAGTATGTGACCTGTGCAGTCTTGCTCAGAAGGCCCCCTGATTGGTTTAGTACTCTGCTGTCACTATCCTAGAAATCTCAGCACCACGAGTTAGGTGCAGGTCCCGTGTACACACACCAGCTCCTTAATCCCTCCTTGACCTTATCTCCTGTCACTCTGCCTCTTGTTTCACTGTTCCAGCAACACTGGTCACCTTGCTGCTCTTCAAACACATCAGGCTTTTCCCATGCAGGGTGTCTTGCCAATGGGTTTCAGCCCCAGGCAAGTTCACTATGGATTCAATGTGACCAAAGAAAATTGACAGCAAAATGTTCTTGGGGTGAGAGGGTTATCCCCAACTTTATTTCCAGGTGGCAGGTCAGTGACTAAAATCCTGTTCACTCAGAACAAGTCTGTATACAGCAAGCCGGTCTCTGCCTCTGGGCCTCTCTGCCCACACAGCCATCCCACACAGCCGTCCTCTGGGCCTCTCTTTGCACAGTTGTCCTGCACAGCCGTCCTCTGAGCCTCTGTCCTTGGCACTGCCACCACTCCTCTGCTTAGCTCTCCTACAGTCTTGCAGCCCTGTCACCGTGTCATGCAGAGCACTGGGTGGAGCTCTTTATAGAGAGTCAAATTGCCTACAGGTGTGCAGTGAGCTAGTCACCCAGGGCCAGGTGAGAATCCTGGCCACAGAACTCTCATTTTATCCACCCAGGGCTTGCTTGCACTGTTCCTTTGACTGACATGCCATTCCCAAGGAGTGAGCATGGCTGGCTCCCTTTTTCCCATCATTCCAGCCTCAGCTCACAGGCTGGCTCCTCAGGGAGGCCCTGCCTGACCACCCGGTCGCTGAAGGCCCTTTATACCCAGTTGCTCTCTTTCCCTTTGTGCTGTCCTACTTTCTTCACAGTAATGGTCTCTACTGCAATCACTGTATTTTGTATGCCTGCTTGTTGCCCGTCCCCTCCTCCTAGAAGGTAAGCCCCACAATGAGGAAGAACTTGGTAGTTGCTCCCGACGCTGGGTAGACTTTGACTATTGCAGGAGGCGGGAGGGAGGATGGACCATCCCTAACCAGGCCATTCTGACTCCAGCGCCCTCACCCTTGTCCCCGAATCACTTCACATCTCCTAAGAGCCCTGTGCTCCACATAATCTGATCCCTACTGCCAACAAGCAGTGCCAGAGTGACACTTCCTGCATTTTGTAGGTCTTCACAGCACATAAATCCAAAAGCTGCCCTTTCTCTGCAAGATGATGACCTCACTACATGTCCCAGTGTCTGCAGTCGGCCTGTTACAAAATCCTACATGTAACACCACAGTTTATTGTTTATGCAGCAACATGGGGTTGAGTAACAGTTACTGTGAGAAGCACACTCCATCTGGGTCCCATTGTAAATCTTCGAACCACTAGAAAACCCCATAATGTAAAACTCTTCCAGAAAATTGTGTGTTCTGATTCCTCCCACAAAGTTGGCAGGTGTCGAGGAATACTGGTATCTTCCCAGGTTTGTTATTCAGCAACTATTCAGAGTTTGGAAATATTCAAAATGTTACTTTGTAAATGAACTAATGACCACCCACTGCATCCATGCATTATATTATGTATGGGAAGCACAATTACTGGGACATGGAAACAGCTGTAATCAAGTAAGAATAGCATGCAGCAGAAATGCAAAGAAGAGGCTCATTAATTCTGCCCAGGAGGAGACAGGTGAGTGGGGTCTAAGGGAGGTCCAGTTTGGGCAGGTGTCTCTAGCAGAGTGATGCAAATGATTCATCTGAAAGATCTGCCTCTTCGATAGGCATTGAATGAGGAGAAAGAGGTCTGACAAGGAGTTTAAAATCCTGGTTGGGGCCCTGGTTCTGACACTAGCTTGCCAAGTAATCTTAGTCATATTATTTACCCTCTGAGCTAGTTTTCTCACATGAAAAAAATGGGTTTACCCTCATTAAAGAGTTGACACGTAAGTAAATGAGATACTGCATGTGATGGTATACTGTGTGCTGGAAGAGCGTACACATGTCAGTTATTGTTTAATCATGTTATCATTGCATAGGAAGCTATATATTACATAATATTTGTGAGAATATTATCATATGTTATTTTTATAATTATTACTATCTTTATAAAAGATAATTTCCCAAGCAAGACAGTTAAATAGGGGATTGCACACGACAAAAGACCTTAAGTCAGAGTTAAGTTTTCAAACTGCAGGTTACAAACCATTGATAGGTCCTGAAAACAAGTTAGTGTTTTTTAAAAATGTGGGACAATACAGTTTCTGACCAAGTACACACAGTGAATTGTGATGTAAAATTTTTTATTGCTGGGGGCGTCATAATACAAAAGCCTTAAAAATTCTACAGTCAGAAGAAAAACCCAAAGAAGTTAGAGACCAGTGTATCCATTATTTGATTTTAAAAAAACCTTGGAGATGACAGGGTCCTATTGCCCTCACTGACTGGATAGAAATCTGAAGGTCCCAGATCTGCGCAGGGGCAGAGGCAGGCCACGAAGCCCAGCTTCCAGCTGAGATACCCAGTCCTCAGTAGGGAACCAGGAAGGGAAGGCCTTAGGAATGAGAGCTCCTGCCTTCTAGGAGTTTGAATATTTAACACATATTTATTGAGCATCTGCCCTATGCTTAGCACCATCCCTGACTTTAAGGAGCATTTTAATGGGAGAGAGAAAGATAATAACAAGTGTACTGAAAAATGAATGAAATCATTGCTGGATAAAATAAATTCATGAAGGAACTAGACAAAGGAAGAGGCAAAGTAGAGTGGGATGGAGTCTTCATAAGCCTGCCTGAATAGGTGACGTGACCATGACGTAGGAACCTGAAGGATGGAGGTGTCTGAGCTTGTCTTGATCTTTCACTCACGATCCCAGGATGGCTGCCACAGTGTCAGGCATCATGCTCACATTTAAGCCAGGAAGAAGGGGTTGGGGGAAATGGAGATACCGTATGCTTATACATCTTTCATTAGAAAACAAAATATTACCAGAGGAAAGATTTCTGGTTAATTTGCATGGGTCAAAAGCTGTGACCTGGGTATGCCTAGTTGCAATGGACATCAGGAAAAGTGACTGGAGCTGATCGCGTTGCTTCTGAGCAAAATTAGGCTTTGATAATCAAGGAAGGAAAGGACAGTGCATGTTGGGTAGGTCGTTAAAAGTAACTGCTACAGATATCATTCTAGTACACATTTCTGTGCATTTGTTCATGAGTTCCTTCTACATAACGCACCCTTTTTCATGTAATGAAAGAGAAATAAGCATATGGTATCTCTGTTTTCCTCCCCAGTGACAGCAACATGCAACCTCTTCTTGTTTCATGAAAAAAAAAAAAAAAAAACAAGGTGTATACTTAGATAAGCCACTGTGTCCAGCTTTCTCTTACTTGAAGGTAAATAGCATCCCAACTGCTATGAGGCAGTGTGTAGCAGGCAACTTCTGGCATAGTCCAGGCACCTGCCTGCTGGCTCCCTTACAGGATGTGCCTTCACTGTAGGCTTGGGGGAGGGAGGTCAGCATCTCCCCAGATTCATTCCTAGTCTGACACTCAGGGAGTAGAGCCTCAGTGTGAGGTCGGAGTCACCTCAGATTCAAGATCTCATCACTGATGCCATGTGTCTGCCACCTGCCTAGCTGAGAGCCTGCTGCCGGCCTCGGGTCTTACTCACCATGCCCCCATCTCACTGAACTGCTTCCACAGCTTTCGTTCTCAGCGCTGCAAGCCTACATCCCCCGATGGACTCAGTTGAATCCCGTGTCTTGTTCCTAACTGCTTCTCCTCTCTACCTGCACCAGCCCACCTCTGCTTTCTAGCTCTGTCTCAGGAAGGGTCCTAAAATGGAAAACCTATGTCCTGCTTTATATGCACCCTGCAAGACGGTGGACTTTATTTTTCTAATAAGCAGCACATTCTCAGTTCATAATTTATCACACATTATTATCTCCAGATTTTTGTCAGTGTGATTGTTTCACAAATTGCAGGCTCCCACTATAAATGAATGCTGATTACGACTTTCCCCAGGTGCATTATCTTACATTTATCTATATTAAATCTGATCTCATTTGCTCCCAAAAACTTGGATTCTTCTCTGCTCTTTCAGCCTCTCCAATACTCATTGTGGTTTGGAATTTGGTAGCATCTGAAATGTAATCAACTTGTCTTTCTTTCTAAATCATAAGTGAACTAGAATAAATGCCTCAAACATGTACAGAAGAGCTAGTATATTATTGTCCATTGATTAAGCAAGTGTCTGAGCTGGGAATTCCCTCAAAGCACACCTTAAAATGAGGATTTGGTGCATATAGTTTATGTGGAAAGTGGTTCTGGGAAGCACAGTGACAGCGTGTGAAAGGGAGACAGGGTGGAGAAAAGGCAATGAAAGTGTGCACCTGAGTGGGTTCCTACTGCTGGTTCTGGAGCTCGGCCTGCTGAAGACCCTCTGGGAGACCATCCAGAGCACACCTCACTGACTGCTCCCCTATTACCTGATGACTGTTTCTGGGGGACATTAACTCCCTGCCATTGACAGTCAGCTTGAGCCTAGCCAGCTCCTGTAGCCAGCCAAGCTCTCAGGCAGAGATGCAGGTGCTCGACGAGGAGGGTTTTACATGTGCAAGATTTGTCCGTAGAGCTTCGGATGGCCTCTGAGTCACCCAAACGGGATATGAGCTGGACACCTTTTACAGCCCACGTTTTGCACCACTCAGATCCACTCTTGCCGAACATTAAGTCCACTTTGTTCTGCCCCTGAGTCTGCAAGGTGTCCTGGATATTCTTCACCTTCACCTTCTACTACTCATCTGAGGTCACCCTCTGCCTTGGCCGGTACTTCTGCTGGTGTTAAGTGGTTTTCCCAGTGGGTTAACTTAGAGCTCCATCACCGGGGTAGCCGAGCCCCTGCTTTCGATACCCTTGTCATGCTCTGGTTGATGAATTGCCCACTCCCAGCTCCCAGTGGATGTGGAGGCACCAGACAGTCTGCTGGGTTCCGTACTTCCTCTGCTCTCACTGTAAGCAGTAGCCCTAGCACTTCATGTCATTTACCCTTTCATGTATAGTAGATCCTTTTTTATTTTAACCTTCTAGTCTAACAGCACATGGAGCCCAACATAACCAGGCAGCAACCATAACTTTTGGCTAGTGGAACAGAACCTTCATATGTTGCCATAGTCCAGCCGAGCCAAGAATTTGGGAGGTTCGGGAAGCAAAAAAAAAAATTGCTGAAGAGGTTTTCTGGAAGTGCTCTTGGCGGGGCCAAGGGGACCGGTGCCCCTCACACTCATGCCTCTTCCCCAGACGTCCTTGCCCCCAGTCTCCTGACCATGCTCCTCTTGGGTCTCGAACCAACCAGTCAAGCCCTTCTCCCCTGTGTGTATCCTTTCCTCAGTGCGCTTCTGGCTCCACACAAAGCTGATGATGAAGTCTGTTCACAACTCTGTGCTGAGATTTTCATGGACACCCTTGGGTGGGCCTGGAGAAAGACCGCTGACCCCGTTCAGCACACTAACGGAGGGAGCTGCACCATCCAAGAACCGGACTGGGATTCTCTTTCTCTGTCACTGGGCCAGGGCGGCCTGACCAGAGGCCAGAGGGGCAAATGTTGGGAGAGGCTCTGGGGCAGCAGAGACGGTGACAGGGGCCTGGGTCGTCTATCCCTAAGGCTACCTGTGCCATCCAGATGCGCCTGGGCTTGACCTAGCGCGGGCCCTTATGATCTTACGATGGATTTTTGCTGTACCTGCCCAACTGTGTAACCTGGTGGATCTGGCAACCCTCAGCTCCGGGTGGGCAGTTCCGATTGTATGGCCACTTGATGGCCCACGATCAGCACTCAGTCTTCACCAAGACCTGGTAGCGTGGCAGGTGTGGCTTTTTGAAGAGTGTATAATTCGCTATGATAGAAGTATGCCATTGATCCAGAAACCTAGAGGTCTGTTCTGGGGTTCTCCTGGTGTTTTGTCAGGTCCTCCACGCAGCATCTTTATGCACCTGGCACCGTTAGCTATGCCTGGTCACGTGGCTCCATGTCAGAGCAGCTGCACCGCAGCCGGAACCTGTTGCACAGCCCTTTCTTTGTTTTGTTTCCAATCAAAACTGGCAACCCTTCTAGTCATCGAGACACTGTTGGAGCAGTAACATGCTGCTTCCAAATCCGAAGAGCCCATCCAGTACTACGTCCATCTTTTATGTACAGTACCTTGCCCTGTACCAGGCCCCATACCAGGTGATTAGACACCTAATTTCACCAATCTGGAAAAATCTTCACCAAAATCTTCATGGGGTTTATCTCCCACCCTCTGGATGGAAGAAGTATGTTTTGGTAAACACATAGTGGCCTGTGACATATGTACGCAGACATGTATGTATATGTACAATAATGATATAAATTTGTCAACAGAGCATCTCAAGCTTTACCAAAGGGAAGTTTAAGTGGAAAAGAGAAGAACACTGGTTGTCCTTCTCTGCTGTCCAAGAGCATTTCACTTCAATTTATCCAGAGTTTTAATAGCACCTAAGTATTCGATACTGTGGATTCAACGAGATAGGAACTCACTCCCTGAAATCCAGAAATTATGCAGAAGTGCTCAGAGTCAGCACAATTAACACAATTAGTGGAATAAAAAAACATCCCAATTATTTGCTCATCCTGTTTAAGCATAACACTAAAAACAATTCAAGGCAACAAAACAATGAGAAATTGATGAGGATATACATGTCACCAAGGACTCTGAGAGGACTTTCTGAGTAAGACAGAAAGCCCAAAAACTGTAAGGAAGGAAAAGAATATACATCAACCAGAGAAGAGTTAAGACTTTTGCATGACAAGAGAGTATAAAGCAAAGTCAAAAGTAAAATGATAGATTGAGGGAAATATTTGCAACTCTTATGATAGGAAAGGTTGATATAGAAAGAGCTTTTGCAAATTAATAAGAAAAATGCCAACAACCTCAAAGACAATAAATCTGCCAAAGATAGGAATAGTTCATTCACAGCAGAGATTATCTAAAAGGGCAATAGATACAAGAGTTCCCAGGTAGAAGCCAATCCATTTCAATAAAATGTCCCCTCTCTGCACATTGGAGAGTAATTTCATGCTGAACAGAATGAAAATAAACTGTCTCAGCCTTTTGGAATGGGGATAAGAGAGTTGCAAATGAGAGGTCCTCTGCTTGGAGCTCAGTGGAGCAAAATAGTGCTCCCAAGTGAAGGTGCCCCAGAGACTTACAAACCCTGGGAACAGTGCTGGCAGGGCTAAGCAAGGCCCAGAGAAGCATGAGCCTCCTTCACGCACTTACTCATATGCAGACTCCATTGAGTCTCTTGAAGAGAAAAGAGCCAGATCTGTGTTTGAGCCATCTGCCATTACCTAGCTAACTGGACTTGGCTAAAGTTATGGGCTGAATTGTGTCGCCCCAAAAGATATGTTGATGTCCTAACCCCAGTACTTCCTTAAGACCTTATTTGGAAATAGGGTAGTTGCCGATGTAATTAGTTGAATTAAGATGAAGTCATACTGAAATATGGTGGGACCTTAATCCAATATGACTGGTGCTCTTATAAGAAATGGGGGAGAGACAGAGACACATAGAAAAAAGAAACTATGAGACAACAGAGGCAGAGATTGGAATGATGCATCTATAGCCAAGGAATGCCCAGCTGGCAAACACTAAAATCTACAGATGCAAGTCTCCTTCATAGGTTGCAGCGGGAGTATAGCCATACAGACACCTTGATTTAGGACTTCGAGCCTTCAGGACAGTAAGCCAATAATTTTTTGTTGGGTAATCTACCCAGTTTGTGGTACTTTGTTATAGCAGCCACAGGAAACTAATACTGCAAATGTTAAAAGAAAAAATTATTCGTGACACTTGCTAAAATGCTAAGACTGTCCTATATTTAGAACTATCTCTATAACTATAGGGAGCACTGCAGTGGAGTTTTACTGTAGGGGAGAGGGATTGGGCTCATCTCTGAATACACCAAGGAAGGCTTTTATGGATTTTATAGCCAAAGAGTTGGGGAAGATGGGAATCAGTGGTTGGAAAAATTACTGAGAGAGCAGGGTAATTCTTGCTAACTGGTTTAGCAGATTCTTGCTAAAGGCAGGCCAGAGTGATCAGATGCTACCTGGGGGATAAGAGGGAATGAAGAAGGTGCCAGCTATTGAGGATGATCAGATATGGAGAGCAGGGGATTTTAGCTAAACTGAATTAGCAGGATTCTTGCTAAAACTGAATTCTTGAGCACATGCCCAAGGATGAAGCCTCATGAGGTTCAAAGGAGCCTGTCTAGACTTTGGCCAGGGAGAGAATCTTTGTCACATCCTTGAATGAGCCTTGGTTTCCTCATCTGTAACCGATAACACTACCTCCCTCGAGGAGTGGTATGAAAATAAGTGTGTTTTAGGTATAAAGTGCCACCCACATGGAGGCCTCCCCCAAAAATCCAGGCTCCCTTTAAGTGTTCATGTGTGTTCAAAGGAAGATACAGTGCTGACTCTCTATATTCTCCTCAGTAGTGTGTATGTAAAATACATCTTAGAAATAAAAAGTGCTAGGGCTGTGATTCCCAAGTTTGATCATAGAAACTGTATCAAGTTCAGCTATTTGAAAATAGGGAATTTTAGGGCTCCATCTAGTCTTTGGGCCTAGGGATTGTACTGTCAGGTCTCCAGGAGACCTGATGCAGTCACATTTGGGAGTCACTATGGGATGGCATTGTCTGTGTAGGAACAGAGTCCACAGCAAGAGGCAGCAGGCTGCAGTAGGAGTCATCCGAGATTTGGTGTCGTAAGTCCTGGGCTCCGGACCCTGTGCTTCTGTTTCCTGGCTCCATGTCATTAGATAAGACACTTGCATTGGGTTCCCATGGCTGCTTTAACAAATTATCACCACCTTGGTGGTTAAAATAGTGCACATCGATTCTCTCTCAGATCTGGAGGTCAGAAGAGACTTACTGGACTGAAGTCAAAGTATCAGCAGGGCTGAACGCCCTACAGAGGCCAGGGAAGCATGCTCCCTTGCCATTTTGGATTCCAGACCTGCATCCCTAGGCACCTGGTCCCTTTCTCCAGCATCAAAGTCATCAGCAGAGCGCCTTGCTTCCGTGGGCACATTGCTTTCTTCTTCTGGGGTCTTGACCTCTTATAAGGACCCTTGTGATTACTTTTAGGGTCCCCCCAGACAATGTAGGATAATCACCTTGTCTCAAGATCCTTAATTAAATCACCATTTTCAAAGTTCTTTTTGCCATATTAGGTTAATAGTCACAGTTTCCAGGGATTGGACCTGGGTATCTTTGGAGTCAACTACAACACTCAACTTCTTTGAGCTTCAGTTTCCTTACAATTGGGATAATGATGCTTACCCACCAGGGTTGCTGTTTTTATTACATAAGTTAACATATGCATTTGAGAGCACTAGGTCTAGAAAGAAGGAACTGAGCAGTAAACATGAGTTGAATTTTAGGAATCTTGTATGGCACATGGGCCAGGGCTGTGAAGATGTGTCCCGGTGATAAATCCTTCTGCAATGCTGCTCCATTAGCAGGTGGCCCATCCCCACCTGCTTCAGCCAGGGAGGGAGGCTCTTGGGGTCAAGAACAGTCCTCAGTTTCCAACAGACACCCAATATGTCTCTATGACAATCCAGATTCTTCATTCCCCGAGTCTTGTGTGAAATGGATCTTGCAGTTTCATTTCACCAAATAGAAATTGCTAAACTCTTATAACTCTTTCAAACTTTAGAGAAAAGTAATGCTTTTTTTTTTTTAATAATTAAAAGCTTTTAATATGCCAGCAAATACCCATGGCTTCAAAAAACTCCTCAACACCAGACCCTCTTCTTTTAACTATCTCCCGCCTTGCTGCCCCACCACCTCTAGAATAATTTTTCATTCCCTTTATTTATTCTTGATTCATTCAATTTTACATACTTTTCATACTGCACTCTTTAATCAGAGCTGTACTACTCACATGTTTTAATTAGATCCCTGCTTAGAAATTTAGTTAACACATAAAATAACCTTTTTTCCCCCATTTCAACTGGGATTGTAGCAAACACTATCTATCTATCAAGGTTGACAAGTCAATTGTGAGAATCATTCTACCAGGTCTCTATAAAAATAGCAGATATGAAGACTTTTCAAAGGGAATTTCTCAAAACTCAAATCACCCTGATAGTCTGGCTAATGCAGGGGTGTAACACAGATGGAGAACATGGACAGATGTGGCCAGAGGAGCCCCCACTCAATAGCCCCTCTGAGCTGCGCTCGACTATTGCTCTGTAGGTTTCTAACTAAATGTGCAAACTTGAGCAAGCGACTTAGTCTTTATTTGTCTCAGTTTCTATATCAATAAATGCAGGGAAATTCACTTTCCACAATGTTGTTGTGAAAGTTAAACTAAATAATACATGTACACTGCCTGGCACTGTTCCAGAGATGTATCTGTGGACACTAACATCTATTTCTCTATATCTACACCTACCTGAATATAAGTGTATATATATATATACTCATACCTATACAGATATATATTGGTGTGTGTGTGTCTGTGTGTGTGTTTATATATATATGCTGAGTATAGGTGTAGCTGAATATTCAGATAGGTATAGATATAGATATGTGATATAGATATAGATATAGACATAGGTATTTATACAGATATAGATGGATATGATATAGAGATAGAGATACAGAAGTAGCTATGGTTCTGGCTACAGGTATTTGTTCTCTTGTTCCACAGGGATGGGTAAATCACCACAGGACATGTAACATACCCATCAGCCACTCATCTGCTCATTCATTCTGTAAAGATTCATTGTGACCTGGACTGATGCTCAGGGATATAAAAATGAGGCCACAGTTTCCGCTTTCCCTTCCCCGAAAACTCTGCTAGCTGCCCAGCGGCAGATGCTGTCAGGGCCGAATTCAGTGCCCAAAACAGCGCAGATGCATTATCTCCCCGTGCCAGAGGTCGGCGGTCTGACCCCGGCCTCGTGGGGCTCCAGTTAGTGCCGGCCGAGCTGTGCTCCCTCCCAGAAGCCCTAGGGGAGAGCCCGTCCCCCTGCCCTTTTCAGTCTGGAAAGGCCACTGCACTCCTGGGTTCATGGTCCCCTCTCTCTGTCTTCAAACCCGGCGAGGTCACATCCCTTCTCACTTTTTGACCGTAGTCACACCCTCTCTGATTCCCACCTGCCTCTCTCCCCCGTTTCAGGACCCTGGAGATCCCACTGGGCCCACCTGGGTAATCTAGGATTATTTCCATATTTTAAGGCCAGGTGATCAGCAACCTTAATTCCATCAGTCACCTTACTTCACAGGTTCTGGGGACTAGGCCAGGGACATCTCTGAGACTCTTTTGCTTATCACATTGATTAAAAGCAGTGGCTCTGGAGTGACACAGAAACAGGTCTAAGAACAGCTCTGCTGCTTTCCAGCCATATTGCACTACGGCAGTCACCTCATCTCTGTGAAGCTTAAGATTCCTTCTTTGACAAGCACATCGAATATTATCAACCCAAACAGAGTAACGGTTTGATATCAATGAGCTCATGCATTGCATCACCTGGGTTTTGCTGCATGGCAAGCCACACAAAATGTAGTTACTTAAAATAGCCGTTTACTTGCTCTCAAGTCGGCTGGGCAGTTCTTCCGTGTGAGATACCATAAAGCATATCAGGACTTTGCACCAAGTCTAGGATGTGCAGATCGCAGCTGTGGAGATGACCGCAGACCACGGCCCAGACCGAGAGGCCCAGCTCCGACACTGTGTAAGCAGTGTGACCTCGAGCACATTCCTGCCTCTCTCCCAGTGGGTTTCCTTAGAAGTGGAGTGGGAGTGAGTTGGAGAAGGATGTCTACCTCAAAAGGGCGGGAAATTTAATGAGAAAGTGTAAGGAAATGGCGGCATTGTATAAAGATTCCATTGTTAGAAGAGTGGGTGTCGGGATCCTGGGGTTGGATCTGGGGTCTGCCACTCACAGTCTGGGACACCGTGGGGAAAGCCCTTCTCTTGGAGTTGTGGGGAACATCACAATGAAACAAGAGGGTGGGACTCTTTGCCCTCTCGCTGAACTCCGGACAGTCATGCTAATCAGAGGGCAGCTCTGTGAGCTGGCAAAGAGGGTGGGCCCCCTGCCACTGCACTCATCCCCTCCCCACCTGCGCTATGCTTAAGTCCTTCCCAGACAGGGGCCCAGTGCCCTTCTTTGCCCAGGACTTTGCTGGGTTTAGTAGTGAGAGGTGTTCCTTCCTGGGAAAGCCCTAGGCCCCAGCTCCCTGAGGCTGAGGGCATGCAGGGCAAGCAGTGCTCTTGGAGAAGCTGGGCAGAGGCTCTCCATCAGTGTGGGAACACCTGGAGGGTCCATGGGACCTACCTTCCCGGTAGAGTGTGAAAGTGAGACCAATATAAGGAACACGTAAAGACTAATATCGGCTGGAGTTGGCCAGGGGTCATATACTTAGAAGTGACTTCCTGAGGCACGGTGTGAAGAGCCTGAAGTTGGAGTCAGCCAGACCCAAGCCCAGTTAAAGACTGTAGTTGTTGATCCCAGCGGGGGCCTCCAACCCCTCTGTAAATGGGAGTGATGCTTTTACCCTGCCCACCTTCCTTGGGGGTTGATACATAAGGAGCAAATGCATGGGGAAATGCTTTACAACCAGCAAAGGGCTACAGAAATGCTAGTACTGACACGTTTTCAGGTAACCCAAGAAAGGTGTTTTAAGTGACAGGGGTGTGAGATTTCAGGTTTGCTGTTGGCTGGTTCTCACGCTATTGACTTCAGTTTAAAAAACATGAGCTAAACTGCATAAAATCAGCCAGGAAACAATAGAAGTCTGGTGAGGAGAGAGCCTAATCCCTGGGAGAGGAAAAATCTAAATCTAAATGAGGAACAAAGTCCAGTTAATGAAAAGGCTGTGGGTAATTTACTCAGGCTGTCAATGTGGCTTATCTAAGAACTGGGTCCAGATATACCTTGGGACAAGGATGCAGGCATTTCTGTGACATTGCCGGAAAGTACCCTCTCTGTTACTTTGTATAACCAAAATGCCACATAAAACTCGTTTTTGCTCTAACCTACAAAGACTTACTTAGGTGTTATCCTAGAAGCACAGACTAAAATCTGACTTGGCGTCTGGAGATTGTCCGGGGCTGGTGTGCACTGCTGATCCCCCTCCTGTGCCACTCACAGAAAATCACTGGCCTGCTAAATCTAGATAGAGCCTCAGAATCCTTCTCAGCACACCAACGTTTTCATTTTCCACACGAGCAAACAGACGTAGCAAGGTCATCGACTTAACCAAGCGTATTTTTCTTCTATATAACTATGTGAAAAAAGGATCAAAAAAAAATAATAAATGCAATATGTATTTATTTAACTGTAATATACAGCTAGTCTAATTAAAATAATTTTGTGGGGAGTGGGGGTAAGAACTTCCCATAACTCCAAAATCTTCCCTGATCTTTATATACACACAAATTCACACTTATTTTACGGAACTGTAAACAATGTGTGTGTTGTTTTCCCTTCTGCCTTCTTTACTCACCATTAGTCAGTGCATGCGATCATGCGCTTCCCCTAGAGAATTATTTTAATAGCTGTATATCAGTTCATTATTTCGCTGTGGCAAACTTGGTCTACGGTGATCTTTTCTAAAGTCTGCGGTTGTAAACTGCAGTTCTGGTGGATGACTGCACCGTGGCTTCTGTTTCAGCTTCCTAGGGCTATTTTAATGAAGTGTCATAGATGGGCAGCTTAAACAACGGTAATTAATTTTCACACAGTTTTGGAGTCTAGAAGTCCAGGATCCAGGTGTTTGTGGGGTGGTTTGTTCTTAGCCCTCTCGGATTGGCCTGTAGATGACTGTTTTTGTATTTCTCCTCACAGTTTTCCCACTGTACCCGTGTATGTCCTAATCTCCTTTTACCAGGACGCCATTCCAGTGGGATCAGGGCCCACCCAAAGGACCTCCTTTTAACTTAATTACTTCTTTAAAAACTATCTCCAAATACAGGTGCACCCTGAGACCCTGGAGGTTAGGACTCAGCATATGGATTTGGGGGGGATCACAGCGCAGCCCATAGCAGCTGAGTTTGTGTTCCTGCTCTGGGTTTGCAGACCTGGGGCAGATTTCACTTGTCTTTGGCACTCGGCCTCTTGCCCTCTGCCCACCGTGCCTCTGTGATGGGGCCCGGAAGTGGAGTGAAGTTCATACCCAGGGGTAACCCTTGCTCTGATGGCACAGGAGACAGGACGGTGCTGGCAAAGAAATCCTCCTCTTTTCCTACCACAGAACCATTCCAACCCACGGTGTCTGGGGACCCCCCACCCAGCTGTCGCGTGGTGTGCCGCTTTGCACCGGCGTTCCCTTCTCCCTCACCTCACTTTCTTACCTCTTACTGTATTAATCGGGAGTGTCTCGTGTTTCCACATCTGGTGCTGGCTGACCTTGGAGGGGCGGACCCTCCCAGGGTTGGCACATTCTTAGAGGCAGTGCCACCCCGTGAGTGCATCTTTCATGTGCAAACCAGCAGATCCAGAGCCCACACCCTCACCTCCTCCTCTGGGTCTATGGGCCTCTCCTGATAGGCCCACCGTCCCCCTGCCCTCATCCCCCAGGGCCAGTACCAGGCTCTCCTTCTGCCCCTCTCTGCCAGAGCCCACAGAGACCATTCGTACAAGCCAATCCTAACTCTGCTTACCATAGCTCATGAACTCCTTCCTGCAGAAAGCACGATAAAAACTCTTGCCCCATTCTCCCCTATGCCCTCTGCCTCCTGAAACCCTGGTGCTTCCCCATGAGGCCATACACCGCATGGGATGCCCCCTCTTCTTGGGGACTGTGAGTAACAAACTGTGACAGTCATCTCCTGACCTGTTGGCCTCATCACACCTGAATAATAATAAAACTTTTAAAAATAGCTGCCTCTTGCTATCCTGCTCCTTATGCCCCCAAAACATTGACACCCAGGCGATGCCTCAGCTGTTTCTCTAGCAAGAATGAACTTAGCATTGTGCTATGGAAAGAAGATACAGTTTCTTGCTGGCATACAAGGTGCCAGGAAATGTGCTTGGACCTTCATCTATTTCATTTCATTTGAAGTAATCTGAAGTAATGTATAAATCAAAGAAAATAATTTTATAAATCTGGCTGCCTGTTGCCTTTCTCCAGAAAGATCAAGTGATGTAAAACTCATGTTTCTTTCCATCCTGGACAGGATCTGTTTGTTACTGTTTGAAAGGTGTTCAGTGGTAAATTAGAAGTTGCTGTTACTTGACGTTACCTTAATTGCTAATGAGGCTATGCATTTTAAATGAGAGTTATTTTGTTTGTTTTACTGCCAAATTAATATATCCAGCATAAACTTCAGCCCCAACCCCTGATCCGGTAGCACAGCAGATTTACAGAGACTTACCTAGCTTATACTGGAATCAGATTTTAAGAACTGGCCTCCCCAAAAGAGTAGGGGCCCAAATTTCTGACCTATGCGGAGGTGGAATCTCAGGCTGATAGAATCTTACTATTTGCTCCTCCTGGAAGCCACACCTGGACTGGGGTCTTCTTTAACCACCACTAGCTTTGTGCTCCCCCAAGAATGCGAGCCCCTCAACCTGCAGGCCTTTGAGCTCCCCCAGCTGAAAAATAATGCTTGTTGGTAAAGCACTTTGAGATTCTTCCAAGAAACCTAGATTCTTGGGACAAGGAGCAATTATTTAGTTGATGGAAAACAAATATCCACCTAATAACCATAATTATATTGTCAAAACTGCTTAAAATATCCACCCCGCTGGGACTGCAATGATGTTAGGAGTTTTGTGACTAGTAAATTGGAACATTATCATGAAATTAAAAAAGAAAAGTTATATTACCAAGTAATTCATTGGAATGATTTGATATTTCAAGGATAACCACCAAGCAATTTCAGGAACATTTAATTATTTTTCACTCGCTTTTTTAGGATGCATTACCCAGTAGCTGTGTGGCTGACTGCGTCATTTCTTTTAAAATGGAAGAATAATGAGTAACAAGTCATTAACAGATCAAAGGCCAGGTGGGAATACACCTTGGCTTTTCTCGATCCTCTCCTACTTTTGGAATCAAAAAACTCAAACAGAGACAGGCACTCTGTCATCTCCCATACCTGAGGCACATGGAGCATGCGCGGCACAAACAGGCTCAGTAAAGGCTGACCCGCAGGGTGTCCTCATTATTTCATGCTGTCCCAAGTCTGTGCTTATGCAGTTCTTGTTGAAATCCCACTTTTCCCCTTGGCCAACCTTTAGCTGTCCATCAAATCATCCAAGAATCCACTCCTCTGCCAAGCCTTTTCTGACTTTCCCAGGTAGATTTAAGTGTTCGCTCCATGGTGCACTGCTGTCCCATACATACCTCCATTTAGGATGTACCCCACTGAATAGAAATTGTCTGTCCCCTACTGCTCCCTAACTGTCGAGTGAGCTCGTTAAGGGCAGAGCCTGCCTGCTGCCTGCCTGCTCACCTGCCTCCCGTTAGCAAACACTAACCAAGCCCCTAGGTGGGTCAGGCCCTGTGCTAGGCACTGGGGGTGCAGTGGCAGATGAGCTGGGGCAGCTCCCACCCTCACGAAGCTCCTGGTATAATGAAACATGACTTGGTACTGCAGTCTGAGTGTCTGGCACGGGTCCTGCTTAAATATTTGAGGAAGGACCAGTAGAAGATGGAAGAGTGGCAGGGATAGGAGCGGTAGGGACAGGAGGTTTTAGAAGGGTCTGTGCAGTAATGTCAGGAGAATAGGAAATCACACTTCATGATCTGACAGGTGTTCATATTGGAGGCAGTCACGGGGCCAAACTAGGGCCAGTGGCCGGGAGTTATAGGACAGCAGATATCCCCATCATTCAATCGTAAGGGATATGCAAAGAAGCTGAACAGTATCCTACTGGAGATGCTGTAAGTGCTAGAAGATTGCTTAGCCCAATGCTTGTACATAGTATGTTCTGGAAGAAAGGAAAAGATAGAGGAAGAAAAGGAGTCCCTGTAATAGTAAAGCCTGGGGGAGATACCACTTAGAAGCGTGTGGGGAAAACAAGTTTCGTTTCTAGTTTACCTCACGTTCCATCAGTAAGGAAGACAAGCCAGTTAGAGGCAAGGTGCCTGAGCAATCTCAGGCCGCCTTGATGGCTTCTTTCCTTTATCCAGGTGGGTAACGTGGCTGACCACACAGAAACCACAGGCTTCTGCCAGCTACAACTGACTAAGAGGGAAGACTGAGAGGCTGCTGGAGGTCAGCGTGGGGACCTGATGCCTCGGAGGCTGAGCCTCGCCCCCGGGTGCGGAGCTGAGCTGCAGGACTCGGGCATCAGCCACGCCCACAGGCTGGGCAGCTGTTCACCAAGGCCCCCCAGTTTTGACCCTTTACAGTTAGATTTTACCCCCATTTTGGCTTGTCTTTTCACACATGGCTGGATTCTAGCCCATTCAGAACAGGGACCCTTCTTTCCTATTTTACCATCTGAACTTCAGCATACACACAATATGGCTCTGATGGGGTCAGCTGTGTGCCCCCAAGTACATGTTAAATTCCTGACCCCAGTGCTTTAGAAATGTGTCTGTGTTTGCAGACAGGGCTTCAAAGAGGAAATTAAAATCAGGTCATTGGTGTGGACCCTGATCCAATATAACTGGTGTCTTTCTAAGAAGAGGAGACCAGGACACACATACACGCAGAGGGGACACCATGTAAGGACAGGGGAAGATGGCGGCATCTGCCCACCAAAGAGAGGGGCCTCAGGGGAAACCCAGTTTGTCAACATCTTGATCCTAGACTTGTAGCCATCAGAACTGTGAGCAAATACATCTCTACAGTCCAGACCATCCTATGTGTCCTATTTCAGATATGGTCATGTCCCAACAGAAAGACAGTTTCTAGAAAATGGAAGGAGGGGTCGTGCTCTTCTCTGGCCTGCTCAGATCCTACTTGTATATAACACTCCTTCTTGTACTCAGTTCCTGCTGATGTGTTCATCTCCCCCCCGCCACAGACCACAGGTAACCATAGTGTAAGAAAGCTGCCTTCTCCATCTTGGCATGTAGTGTGCTACACACACACACACACACACACACACACACACACACACACACACCTTACAGAGCTCCTGGTGCAATAGATATTGAGTGGACAGATGTCCACCAAACAAATTTCTGAGAGTAATTCATTTTCCAATGAATGTCTTCCTCGTGGACAGAGCAACAGTGCAGGCCAGGACCCACAAATCCACTTGTAATCTGGGCTCCTGGTCAGGAAACAAGTTTTCTCCTTATAACTTAATCAGCTGGTATCTATTGGCCTATCACTGTGATTTGTTTAGTACCTGTCACTCCCCCCAAAGAAAGGACGAGCTCTGTGTAAACTCCATTTTAAAGTAAGATCTCTAATAAGGTTAACAAAGGAGGTAGCCTGAGATGGAGCCCGCTGGCCTCTGGCAGATGCTCTCTCCCTGTCAGGTTCACCAAGCCAAGCTTTCCATTTCTATCTCTTCCGTTGTCATGTCTTAGTCTGTTCAGGCTGCTGTAACAAAAGCACCATAGGCTGGGAGTCCAAGATCATGGTGCCGGCTTCTGGTAGAGAGTCGGCTTCCTCACAGACAGCCGAATTCTCCTTGTGTCCTCAGATGGTGGGAGGGCCGAGAAAGTTCCATGCGATTTCTTTCATAAGGGCACTAGTCCCATTCATGAGGCTTCCACCCTCATGACGTAATTGTGTCTCAAAGGCCCCGCCTCCTAATACCATCCCTTTGGGCTTTAGGTTTCAACATATGAATTCTGGAGGGACACAAGCATTCAGTCATGGGCTGTGGTCACCACAGTCGTTCTGGGCTGGACGGCTGAAGGCAGCTGCTTCTGCAGCCCAGCGGAGCGCCCAGGATGCGCGTCTGTCTCAGCCCAAAGCCCTCAGTGGTTCTCTGGGGCCTCCCACAATGACTTTCAAGACAATGTCTGGGATAACAAAACCAGCAAGCACTCTTGCTTCCATTTTGTTTTAGTAACAATACATGATTTATCTCACAGTTTTCAACAGTGTTAAAAGAAGGACCTGTCATCTTGATGTTTGTGAGTATGAAGGTGAAAAAATCAGTCCCATCCAATGAAGTCTTATTACCCCATGAGCCCTGAGGCCCGCGGCGCCCTGAGGCACTCGGCCTCCCCACGCACTGCATGCTCTGCCCTCTACCTGGAACGTCCTTCCTCTGCTCTCCCATCAGCCAATCCTGGCTATTTTTCAAGGCACAAACCACTGTGCCAGCATCTGGACTGTGCCCCTGTGATAGAATTTGGGTCAGTCTTTGTTTCTGAGTCTTTCTCCCTACAGTGGCAGAGATGGTGGCACAGACTCAAGCACGAGGTGGGCACTCAGTGGACAGTGGGTGCACAAAGGCAGAGAGCCAGAGAATATATGAGACCCTTGGAGCTGGGCTGCCTGCCTGGCATTCCTTCAGCCATGCAGTGCCACTTGCCCGTAAGTCTTCTGAACCCCAGAGGACCCCCGGCTAGCGATCTTCCAGTTGCCACGGGCCCCATTGGGGAGTCCCTTTTTTGGAGACGTCTGCCTAATTGACTGACATCAATTCAAATTCCTTCCCTGCTCCCCTGGCCAAAGCTTTGTGCCTGATATTTATTCACCAAGTATATCAACAGTGTCGGGAATTAATCGAGATCTATGGTCTATAAAAGAATTTACAGTATCGGCACATGTGTACTTTGGGGCCAAAGCCGGGGGCATCAGTCATGCTTGAAAACATGTCACCAGGTGAAATAGCCAGATGTCTTATTTTCACAATTTTCTAAGTCTCTTTGAAGAAAAACCAAAAAGAATACTCCATCCAGAACATGTTTCTCTTCTAATAGATGCCACCTCCACCCACGACTGTCTACATAACGGAGTGCGCTAGGTGCCCTCTATGACTCGCCCCGCTCATATCTGATCTGGGGCTCAGGAAAATGGAAAGAGGGAGATGGAAGCCAAACTCCCAGTGGAACCAAGAATGACAGAATAGTGGCATAGAACCCACAATTAATCACTTGGAAAGAGACAACTTTTAGCATGTACTCTGGGGACTCAGTGGGGCCACCATGCTCCTGGGTCTGGTCTTCAGCTCTTGACCCAAATATTCCACTTTTGGGGCCCCTTTCAATTTGAAGAGCTTCTGAAGATGCAGTATAATGTAATGGATGAATAGATGCAGTTTGGAATCAGAGAGGATCTTGAGCAAGTGACCTAGACACTCTGAACTTCAGTTTTTTCATCTGCTGAATTTGCATTTGTGCTGATAGCATTTATCCCTTAGAATTGCCATGGGAGCTAAAAAGAATAATTCAGGAAAAACACTAAACGAAGTTCCTGGCATGTAGTAAACACATTTTTATTATAACATGCAAGTATGAAATATGGGATATAAAGTGAAACAATTGTTGATAGTAACAGAAAGACCAACAGTGTCATATGATAGTTCTTGGTAACGATCAAACTATAATTAGTAAAAAAAATTGTTTTAAACAGACTTCCTGGATGAAAGGTAGAAAATGCACAATTCTATAGACAGACCTGGATTTGAGTCCCAGACTCTCAGCATTTTAGTTTTGCAAACTTCTTGCCACCTTTATACTTAATCTTTACAATGGGTTTAATAAAATTCTCCTCACAGGGTTCATGTGAGAAATAAAGTAATGGGGTACAGAAAGTGCTAGGCTTTGAGGCTGTGGTCGCTCAGTAAAGGGTTGTATTTATGCCAATCCTCTTCGGTTTCTGCTACAGGTAAAGAAGGCAGAGGACTGCATTAGAATGAGGATCCTGAGACTGAATCCTGGTACTTTTATTACTAGGAGTTAAATATTTATTTAATCTTTTAGAAGCTTCAATTTCCTCATCTGAGGTAAAGCCAACCACAGGATGAGTTCTTGGCCTGGCGGCCATGGGCTCCTGTGACTGCATCCTTCCTGGGCACCTCTGAGGAGTACCCAGAATGCCTCCAGGGGCTTTTCACCCAGCGACCAAGCAGGAGAAGCAGGGTACCCCACTGCTGAGAGTTTCCCCTCTGGATAACCCCATGATTTCTGGGTTGTTCATGGGGGCTTGCTGAGTAGAAACACACCAACCAGCACTGGGCATCGGAGTGGATGTGAGAGATGCATGCGTGAGTTTATGAGGAGATGTGCCAGCATGAAGGGGTGTTCGATCCTGCATGGCACCATCTACCCAACCAGCACCTGGACTAGAGGTGAGTGAGAGGATGTGAGCCAGGGCACAAAGGGGTCAGATACATTATATTACAGCAAATGATGTTGAGTTGAATAAAAGAGTTAAAACCAAAATATTCCCTTCCAGTTCTAAGAATTTGGTTCCTCTTCCCCTGAGCTGATAGAGCAGGAAAAACCAGGTGTTGGGTGGCAGTGTCTTCCAATCGAGTACGTGATGACAGAGTTCTGAGAACATCTAGGTGCTTGACAAAATTTGTATTCATTTGTTCTCGCATTCCCACATGGTGTTACATACGCAGAGAGGGAGAAAGGGGATGGGGGAGAGGGGGACAGAGAGAAAGGGAGCCATAACCCCTGAGCAGTATCAAGTAGGGGTGCTATGGACCGAAGGTTCCTGTCCCTCCCAGATCCCTATGTTGAGGCCCTAATCCCCAGTCAGATGGTATTTGGAGGTGGGTCCTGGAGAGGTGACCAGGTTATATGAAGTCATGGGGGTGTAACCCTCGTGATGGGATTGGTGCCCTTACAAGGGGGTGAAGAGACCAGCCGGTTCACTCTGCCCCCACCACGTGAGGACACAGCAAGCAGGTGGTCAGCTGCATGCTAGAGAGCGGGCCCTCACCCAGAACCTGACCCTGCTGGGACCCTCACCTCAGACTTCCCGCCTCCAGCACTGAGAAATGCCTGGTTGTTACTGTGGTGTTCATGTGTAGCAACTTGAATTGACCGACACTGGGGGCCCACCCTCCACCCGCCTCATCCCACTATTAGGTTAGTGCTGGCTGAAGTCCCACCTTGCAGAGATTATGGTATAAAGGTAGAGGGAAGGCACATTTATATATTGAGCTTTGATTAAATCATCATCCTAAACTCTTTGAAATCTCATTTCAAAGCTTTGAGAAATCCTCTGGGTTATAATAGGTGGACAATTGAATTCACCTTTGGAGCAGACCGTCCTTTGTTATAGGAACATCACCTTCCAGGTGGAAAAAGAGGGATTCTACCCTTTGAACTCACCCCTTCATTCCTTGCCCCCCACTAACTGTGCATACATAGACCAAAGACCCTATCTCCAAACTGAGAGTTTTAGGACACTCGGGATCCTAGCAGCTAACTGGCTATCTATGAAAAGGTGCTTGAATTATCAACAGAGCTGAGTGTCTGCAGCTTATGGGGAGGTCTTCTCTTCATATGGATTTTAGAGTTGAAATTTCCATTGTTCTTGGTGGTGGTGTGGAAGGGAAGGCTGACTTCTGCTCGACGAGAGGACCCAGGCGTGGGCACAGGCACTTACCGCAGAACCAGCCTTGGGGGGAGGCTCTCCTTGCAGAACATGGAAATGGCTTTACCAGTACAAGAGCCTCTCACCCGTAATTCCGTTTTTACTCGGGACTGCAGGCAGGCTCCGCGAAACATCAGAGAGCCGCCTATCTTGAGATTGTGGGGCCAGAAGAGGGTCCTTCCTTCTCCCCAGAAGACACTGTTAATCCCATTCGTCTGGCACCAAAAGCAATGATGTATTGTTTTCCTACATGTATATATAACAATAACAATATTATACACATCAGTAATAGTAGTGTAACTCCATTTGGGTTCCTGGACCCGATCGCAATGTGTGTAAGTATGTGGGAGGGGGTCTTCCCACACGCATAACACCAAGCAGTTCTCTAACACCAGCAGGGTGCTGGAGAACTCAACGCAGTTCTGATGCTGTCTGCCTGGGACAGCACCAGAGTCCCAGGTTAGGGCTCCGTCCTACAAGACTGCCCTCTACGCCCCACTCCAGACGCCAGTCACAAGCCCCAGGCAGCTCCTTGTGCTGACCTACTGGCTACAGATTGGGGGTTCCCACAACCTCCCCTTTAGGTCCCATGAATTTGCAACAACAGCTCACAGAACTCAGGAAAACACTTTGTTTACCAGTTTAATGAAGGATACTGTGAAGGATACAAGTTAACAACAGGATGGAGAGATACATAGGTCAAGGTCCCAGGTAAAGGAGCTTCTATCCTCATGGAGCTTGGGGCCTGGCTCGGTGACTTTCGGGGGCATTCTGGCTCCCCAGGCATAGAAGCGCTCGCTCCGACTGAGAAACAGGATCCCACCGAGCAGAGAGTGATAAGCTCTTCTCAGGGGTTTTTGTGGGGACTTCATTGCATAGTCATGATTGACTAAATTATTGGCCATTGATTCAGCCTCTAGTCCCCACCCTTGGGTGGGGGTCCAAAAGTCTCTCATAAACATGATAAAACACCCATTTCACCTCTAAGACTCTGCAGTGTTTTCAGGAACCGTGGATGAAGAACAAAGATACCTGGGAAATGTGTATTTGGTTATAAGGAATGACCAGATGTGTATTTCTTATGACTCATTATATCGCAGACACTGGCTCAAGAAAGGCCAGTGGTTTGCAGGGTGGTTCTGCCTGGTGGGGCCCTCGCAGTGACACCACCGCCACCCAGAGGTCCCACCATAGCACGCATTGCATGAGGCAGCCATGGGAGCACGCCTGGCTTCCCACAAAACCAGGAGGGAGACGCGGAAGTGGGGAGGCGGCTGGGAGGCGGTCCTGCCACTGCTCAGGGACTTGGGTTTTCTGCTTTTCTATCAAAGGACTTGATGGTCCAACTGAGCTCATTGCCAAACTGAACTCCTCGGGATCTGCCTGGAAGACAAGCTAAAGGTCCCCCCGGCTCCCTCATGGTGGTAGTGTGATCTTCTAGGTGAAAAGGGAATAGCTAATGAAAACATAATTTTGTAAACTCAAGTCACCTTTCCCAGATCCCTTTGCCCCATTTAATGGAGAAATTGAATCTGAGATGATGACCTTTAATTTAAATCTCATAATAATATACAAAATCCAGGAGATAAGAAAATTGAGTATTAAATATGAATTTTTTTTACCCTTCTCCCTCCCTTTCCACATCTTTTACTGTTTTTCATGTACAAGCCTTATTAGATCAGAAGGAGACAGAAAGGGTAATGCTGGGTAGGGTGAATTTTGGTCCTGGTGGCTTTTAACTCAGCAGTCCAGGACCAGACCTCCTCTTATACTTGGGGATTTGGAGGCCCCAGCCCCCCACCCGCCCTCAGCTAACTAAGTGAATGACAATCCTTTCCGAAAGTTGAACACCCTGGGAAGGCCGGTGGGGGGTCTAGTAGCAAGAGGTTTAAATGAACTAAGGGCCTTAGTAGAGGGGTAAAGAGATTCCAGGGAAGACAAACTCTCCTGATAAGTAAGGAATTTGTTCTCAATTCATTTTTTGTCTTTATTCATTATTTGACTGTGGAATGTACAACCCCTTCTTCCATGATGGGGTACAAGAGTGTAATTTGGGGAGAAACAATAAAAAGAAATCTTAAATGTTTGGCTTTTATAAATGATGTTTATTCCTTTGGTTCCAAGGAGATTTTAAAAAACAAAACAATATTTTGCAGTTCTACAGAACATTCCAGAGTGTTTTGAAATTCTTGGTGAAGAGAAGACAGTCTGTGTTTGCATCCACGGCGGCACAATCCCTTCAGGTATCTGGGACTAGAAGCTTTGGAAGTCTGGAACACAGACCTCCTGTTGACATTTTCTGGTGTTGTCAGAAGCCAATTCATGGCTGGTGAGAAGTCAGGAGACTTGGAAATCTGCAATGGCAATCACCAGTACACAGAATTTATTTGGAGTGACAAGACTAGGTTAATGAATGTCTCCATGCAGGGTTGGGGGAGGAATGATAAGAAAAGCTGACAACACAGCAGTGCTTGTTATTGTGAATTCAGAAGGATACATATTTGTCTGTTATGTGTTTGTTTAAACCTAACCTCGTTCTGAGAAGAATTTGAGAAAGTCCTTACATATAGCACAGCAAGATAAAAAATAAAAATAAATTAGAAAACTGGAGCAAAGAGAAAATAAGCTGGAATAATATGATGAAAACAGTTTTTTAAAAGTCATCAAGCAGAAAGCCTGCTGTGAATTTCTGCATGATTATTTCAGTTAAGCCACAAACTTGCTTCTGAGCAGGATGCACTGATTTTTCTTCAGGTGGAGGTGCAGAGGCCCCAGATTAACATTTAGACTAATTTCCAGGCAATGGGTAAAGTTCGATGGAAACTATTCACATGAGCAGAGCTCTGTATGTACTGCTCTTGGGGGAAAGCTTATAGATATTCTTCCTTAAGAAAAGAAAATTTTTAAGCCTTGATTTTTTTCATTTGCTGTGGAAGAGAACTTCAAAGCCAGTTCGATGTATTGCAGACAGTGCATTCATTCATTTGTTCATTCAGCAGTGCACTGAGAACCTATTACTTGCCAAGATCCATGTGAGGTGCTGGGATGGAGGAACCCATGAGCCAGGGTTGCTGCCCATATGAAGGTGAGGACACAGCCAAGCAAAAGGCCAATTACTTGGCAGGGGCTGAGTGCTGTCACAGATGTGTCTGTGGGTGTACAGGGCTGGGGCACACTGTAATGTTGCGGGGAGGGACAGGGAAAGGACAGTCCCCAAGAGGTAGAAATTGGTATCCTTTTGACTTCTGTGAATTTCATTAATTCATTCATATATTCATTCATTCAGACTGAGACTTATAGAGCCATGTTTCCCCAAATCTTATTGTCAACTGGCATATGAACACCTGATATTCAATCAAAAAGAGAGAATCTGGTGGGCCTATATTTTCATTCTAAGGGCAATTCCTGTTAAATTATTTCCACAGTTCCAAAAAACAGTGATTTTGGATCTTTCCCAAGATCTCCATTACCACAAATATCATAAAGGGAAAAATGTCATATTGGAAAAAGTACTGGAACCTGAGAGCAGAGATCTTTGTTCAGGTCATAGCTTAGACATTTTTAGCTGTGTGACCTTAAGCAAGTCAGTTAGCCTCTCTGAGCCTCAACATCTCACCAGTAAAATGGGGGATTAAACCGTCTTCTTCATAGAGTGGGAGTTAAATAAAATAAGGGGTGCAAAGTATGTAGTAGCCAGAGAATGTTTGAAAAATGCCAGTTTCTCCCTGGACTAGAAAATATCTCAGATAAATGTTTCTGTAACCAACTCAGTTTTTCACTAAACATTCTTTTTCAATGTACGCGCAGCAGAGTAATATGGGGATAAGGAGATGAGGATAACCCTGCCTACTGGAGGCAAGTCCAATTGTCTGCCACCTCGTTGGTGCCCACCTCCACGGCCACAGTGTCATAGCACCTCCTCCCCACCCTGCAGGATAATTTTCCCCATGTAAAGGATCCTCACAATTTCCCCAAACCACTCTGTCAGACAGCCATTGCCCAGGGTGATAGCAAGTCACCACAGAGGTCCCCAGTGATAGCCCCTCCCAGTATATTCACCATGTACGTCTCCTCCAAAATTGAATTTGAGCTGGCATTATCACTTCAAGCAATAGAATGTGGTGGAACTGATGCTGTGTAACTCCCAAGGCTGGGTCTTAAGATACCTTCACTTCTCTCTTTCCCTTTCTGGAATGCTCCCACTTGGAACCCAGCCACCATGCTATACAGAGCCCCAGCCACATGCAGGGGCCACATGGGAGAGAACCAGTGTCCTCTAGACATAGCCCAGCTGAGCTCCCAGTGACAGCCCACGCCAGCTGCTAAGCATGAGTGACCCTTTGTGGATACGCTAGCCCAGCTCCACTGTGTTGGGACTGCAGTCCCAGCGAGCACCACATGGAGGCGAACTGCCCCGCTGAGCTCAGTCAACCCGCGTGGCAGTGAGAGAGAATGAAATGGTTGTTTTAAGCCTCTGGGCTTTGGGGTGGTTTGTCATACAGCAATAGATCGTGAAACAACTAGAGTTTGTTCTGTTCTTTATCTACTGTTAATCTGCTTTACCAGGCCCCAGCTGAGTTGGGTAGATGAGACCCTGAGACGGGCAGAGGATGAGGTCCTTTGCTCCCTACAATGCCATGGGGTATATCAGACAACTTCCATGGCCAGTGTCTGGGCTGAGAACTTTTCTCCGGACTTTAGAAGGCTGACCTACCCAGTGTCTGCTGGGCTTGGTGTACAAATATCCCAGTTCTCTTGACCTTCAGGTAGGGTAGTGTTCAGACATATGTTTTTCCTCATTTCCCAGAGTTTAACCATGGGCTTATGCTCCAGTGCGCGCTATGGCAGTTGGCTTAATAACACACCCTTTAGTGGCTTCCTTCTCTCGAGAAACCTAAATTAAGAGCCTTAAAAGGCACGTGCTATCTTGTTGTAAATGAATGTGCAGGTCATTGCCACTTCAGAAAGGGTATCTGTAAAGCCCCTAACATTCTCCCCACCACAGAGCAGGGGTTCAAGGAGAGTAATGTAATTTATTGAATGCTTACTATATTAAAGGCACATTGTAAGCATTATACATATATGAACTCATTTAGTTCTTATAATAACCCTCCCAGATAGGTATTATTGTCATCATTCTCATTTTGTAGATGGAGAAACTGAGACTAAGAGAGGTTAAGTGTCTTGTACAATGGTTGTACAGCCAGCGTGCAGCAGAGATAAGATTTGAACCTAGGTTGTGTCACTCCTGTTAAGGACAATGTTAGACTACTTCTTTTTAATTAATTAATTAATTAATTAATTAATTAATTTATATATATATATTTTTGTGTGTGTGTGTGAGGGCATCTCTCATATTTATTGATCAAATGGTTGTTAACAACAATAAAATTCTGTATAGGGGGGTCAATACTCAATGCACAATCATTAATCCACCCCAAGCCTAATTTTCGTCAGTCTCCAATCTTCTGAGGCATAACAAACAAGTTCTTACATGGAGAACAAATTCTTACATAGTGAATAAGTTCTTACATGGTGAACAGTACAAGGGCAGCCATCACAGAAGCTTTCGGTTTTGTTCATGCATTATGAACTATAAACAGTCAGTTCAAATATGAATATTCATTTGATTTTTATACTTGATTTATATGTGGATACCACATTTCTCTATTATTATTATTTTTAATAAAATGCTGAAGTGGTGGGTAGATACGAGATAAAGGTAGAAAACAGAGTTTAGTGTTGTAAGAGAGCAAATGTAGATGATCAGGTGTGTGCCTGTAGACTATGTGTTAATACGAGCTAGACAAGGGCAATAAAACATCCATGTATGCAGAAGATTTCTCTCAGAACAGGGGGGGTGAGGTTCTAAGCCTCACCTCTGCTGATCCCCATTTTCTCACCTGATGGCCCCCTGCGACTGTGCCTGAATGTTAGACTACTTCTTACCAAAGTACAAAAACTATTAGCTATTAAAGGAAATAAAGTGACTCCAGGCTTTACATACATTTTATATGCATTCAAAATATTAAAATTCAAGTGAAAAAAACCCCTGCTGTTTGGTTCAATAGACCTATTATGCAGCAGATGGCTGTACAAACTCAACCCAAACACGATTTAGACTTTTTTTTCTGCATAAACCCAGTAATCAAGGATGGAAGGTGCAGAGTGGCTGATCTTGGGTCATGTAAAAGAGCTTTCTAATGGTCAAAAATATTCAACAATGGAACAGGCTGCTTGAGCAATTTCTTGATGACTAAGACCATTCAAGCTAAGGCGACATATCACTTGTCCTGGAAGGGGTGGGGGTGGGAGTGCATCCAATGATGGTTCCAGGATGTTTAAGGTCTCTTCCAACCTCAAGGTTCAACAAGACAAATTCGCTGGGTGACAGCCCATCAGTTGTGCCTGTCAGTGAGTCTCTTAGCTTTCTGTGTGCTTTCTTTCCATCCTCCCTTCCTTGCACAGTTGTTAGAGAGATAAAAAATAATGCATATGAAGTCCCAGGCACTCCGTGCACAAGCCCGATGGGGCTCTCAGGTGGTGGCTGTTGTGATATAACCCAGGTGCTCGAGCCTCTGTGTTGATCATGTAGAAAGTGGTAGATGGTGTGATAAACCTTCACATAAATGATTCCCTCTTATTTCTCATAAGAACCCCTGAGAGAGGCTTCTTATACCTAGGGGGTGAGGGCACTGAGGCTGAGAGGTGCCTGAAGTCACACAGTCATCAAGGGCAGCAATACGCCTGCCTGACTCTGGACTCCTTTCTGTTCCCTCCCTGCAACCTCTGTATGGGGGCCGGTAAGCACCAAACAATTCTTATCCATCACTACGTGGGATCTTCCCTAAAACAATCTCCACTGACTTTTGGAAAGAGCAACAGGCATAACTTAGCTGAAAGAAAGGGCATTTGGTGGTAAGAAAAGGTTGTCATTATGTTCCTTTGACTGCTGGCCCCCAAAACATACACACGATTAATGAACTCACTGAAAGCATTCCTTCTCAAATCATTTTCTCCTGTATCCCACAAAAATTGTGATTGTTTTTAAAAAAAACTGTTGCTGTGACATAAATTGCCTTTAGCAAACATCAAACATAGTTAATTTCTTCGTCAAGTGGCGTGGCTGTCGGTGTGATGGCCCAGCCAGGGTGGGATTTCCGGCTGCAGACTGGGCCTCATGAGTGACACAGACTGAGACATCTGAGCATCAGATAGAACCCTTCTCAAGGGTGCTTCACTCGCAATCAAATCTATATATTGAAATGTAATTTAAAAATATTAGCTGGACGGATTTCTTTTATAGTAAAAGAGTCTTCTGCTTTACAAATGATCTTGCCTAGTTTTCCTGAAATTGCAGCCCTACAAAACAGTACAAAAACTTCTCAACTGGGATGCAGGGAGGCTAGTGCCCAGCGCTAACCTTGGGCAAGTCATGTAACCTATTTCAACATCTATTTTGAAGGAATAAAAGGGGAAGAAGGGGAAGAGAAGGAGAAAGAGGAGAAAAGGAAGATGGGAGAGGCAGGGACAGGCCTGGGAGGGTGGGAGGAAGAGGAGGATGGAGGGGAAAGGGGAGCCGAGGGTGAGGAAGAGGAAAGAGAGGGGGGGCAAGCGGGCAGCCCAGGTACAGGACCCACCCCTAGGCCATCCTGGACCCGCAGGTCTGTGACTCTTGCTGCCACGGATGGGTTAGTTTCCTCAGTCTGATGACACAGTGTTCTCAGTGCCACATCTGTTGTACACACACGCATGCAAATGAGCCATGTGGCAATACTGCCGTCAACTTCAGAATCCCCTCCCATCCCTCAGAGAGCGGACCTAGGACATCCAACCTAGAATCGTGGTAGCTGGAAAACAGCTCCTCATCATGCAAAGCCAGAGTAAAAGGAGTCCCCTGCGCCGCTGACACCAGGTTTACTGGATGGCTGTGGCCAGTGGAATGTGGGCGGAGGTGACAGTGACGAGTGCCACTTCCTTCAGAATTAAGTTACTTATACTTGTGCTCCTTTCCCACTGCCTGTGATGGACCATCCCTCACCGGGTCCTGGAGCAACGTCCACATGTAGGAGAGCCACAATCACAGCCACAGCCACAGCCAGAGCCAGAGTCAGAGCAAGAAGTAACCTTGTTGCCGAGCCACTGAGAGCTGGGGGTCATTGGTTTCTGTAGAACTACTGTCATTCTGGTGCCTACTGGTTACAGGGAACCTGGGAGATGGGGCCAGGGTGGGGAAATCACCTGCTACGGGAAGTGGATGTGCCTCGTCGATGCCTGGCTGAGCTCCTGACTCGAGCTGAGGAGATGCTGCAGGCACCTTCAGGCTCTTAACTTGGCCTCAGCCAACCTCCTTAGTCTCTGATCCCAGCTGCAAGCCAGGCTGCCCTTTCTCCCCAGTAGCTTTGCTCTCAGCTCGGGACCCATACAGAATGTGGTGGGGGCGGGATTCTCTAACTTTTACTCTCACCAGCACAAAGGACTTACCAGACCTGATAAGAAAAAAAGCAGGCAAGCAGGAAAACGTCAGGACGTTTGAAGACAGGCCAGGTAGGAGATGCACTTAGAGTTGCGCAAGGCCAGAGCCAGGACAAGATCTTAAGTGGGGTGGTCAGGGGCGTGTTCCAGGAGGGTCTCTGCCTCCGTCTCAGGATGGGGTGAGAAGTGGAAGGCTGAGAAAAGAAAACATCCTGTTGATCTCTCACTGCCCAGTACTCAGCCTAGTGCTGGCTGCTCAGAGTTCCAGCAGGTCCTTCATTCATTAGCAAATGGCTGCATGCTAATGAGACAGGGACCATAGATGTAGTCAGAGTAGGGTGAGGGCCTCCGGAGGGGACAGGGCAGGATATTTGCAGTCAGAGCAATGCAACTACATGCAAGGAAATCCCTCTACTAAAACTCTGTTAAACATTGAGCTCTAGAATCATTCTTCAGTGAGATCAGTTAATGTTCCCCAGATAAAGAAGAGTAGCACATGTTTTATTATGCTAATCATTTGTAACCATGTGTAAGATGATTCACTTTAGCATGCTAAAAGGCCCAGGCCTATGTGCTGTCTTTCCTCCTTCAGATCTGACAAGGTGATTTTGCAAACTGAGCAACTAACCTAGCTTGCAGACCCAGCTGTAGACGGCATAGTAAAAGGCAGGAAGAATTCCATCTTAAAGATAAGATTGCATTTTAACACCCAGGAAGTTCAAGAGGCAAGATTCTTTAGCAAGTAGACAATACCTTGGCCCACCTTGGGAGCTGAGCAAGCAGCTTTTTGATGTGCTCCTGACCCAGGCACCAGTGTCCCAGAGAGAAATCAAGGCGGGAAATTCCTTACAGTTAAGTTAAATTTTAATATTCAAGGACCACTTAATAAGTCCCACCCCTAAGTATTTTGATGTTCTTGAAAAATCCTCAACTGCCTATAAAACCCCCTAGACAACGCACCACCACGGACTCTCTTGTCCCCTCCTGGCGTGAGCCGGGAGCTCTGTCCTTTCACTTTATCTCTAAATAAAAGCCTGTACCTTGCTCTCCTACCTTGACTGTTTGTGAAGCTCATTCTTCAGCTCCGCAAACAAGAACCCCGGCATCACTAACATTTACCAAAAGGTTACTCCACGCCTTACTCTATTGGGTCCTGGGTAAACACACCTCATTTTACTTCAGAACAGGGCAAAGGGAGAGACTCTCTACTTATCCTCATCCAACAGCACAGAAAGCCAGTGCTTAGTTCGGTTCTGTCATCCATGGTAAGAAAGTGGTAAGGCTGGGATCTGACCCCAGGGGCCTGCTTTACAGCACCCACATTCCTTGCTCCTGGGGCCCAGTGCTCCCCAAGCTTCCTGAAGATAAAAGTTGCCTTAGACGCTCATTAAACCTACAGTCCCTGCTGGGCCTCAGGAAGTCCTCTAGCTTTTCCTAGTATGTTAGTTATTTCAGGTCCCCAGGTGATGTCACCTTCAGGGAAGTCTGGGAAACATGGGGGAAATAGAGATGCTTACTGAACTGCTCCAGAGGGTGATAGAAACACCAGGTGGGAAATGACAGTGCCTCACCCCGAAGCTGAGTGCCAGTGGAGGGCAGGGAGAGGGCACTGGGCCCCCCCCCCCGCTGACAAGGCTCCCTCCCAGACCACTCCAGGGTCTGTGCAGCAGCGGCATGTGCCCCAAACACCCGGACTTCAGAGAGGGGAATGGAGAGGCTGGGGTGCCCTGCAGTGGCGAGGAGCCCTGCTGGGACCTTCTTTGGGGACAGGGGCCCCATGGGGGCTGAGTCATTCTGCTGAGGATGGACTCTGAGGCAGTGTGGCTTCTCCTGGGCTCACAGCCCCTCTCCCTGAGGCAGCCTCCGCATACCCACGTATCGCTCTGCGGTTTCTGGGGCTTGGCTGGCCGTGGGCATCCTGTCCTGCTTAGCTTCGCTTTTCTCTTCATGCCTTTTTGGGTCCCCCAGGCTCCCCACTCTTGATTTCCTCTCCCATCTCTGGCCGCCTTCCTGGCCTTGAACCCTGACAACAGACTGGGGGCTTCTCAGTTTGGGCTGCAGCAAAGTAAAGACTTCGGTTCAGACTCAGCTCATTTCTCTCCCTCCCGGCTGCACCCACCTCCTGAACCCACCCCACCCCACTGGTGCCCCCCTGGCATTGACTTGCCAGGCCCTCAAACACTGAGGCCCTACTGGGGAAACATCCATTTGGCCACTAACCCAGGGCCTTCTTTAAAGCCATGGCCAGTTAAGTGAACTATTTGGTGGGACACAAGTGAATGTAATTGGAACATACTTTGCCTAAATCAAAGCTTTTTATGTTTGTCTTGCCAATGGGTTTCAGCCCCGGGCAAGTTTGCTCTGGATTCAATGTGACCAAAGAAATTGACAGCAAAACATTCTTGGGGTGAAAGGGTTATACCCAACTTTATTTCCAGGTGGCAGGTCAGTCACTAGAATCCCGTTCACTCAGAGCGAGTGAGTCTGCAGGCAGCAAGCCGGTCTCTGCCTCTGGGCCCCTCTGCCTGCACAGCCGTCCTCTGGGCCTCTCTGCACAGTCATCCTGCACAGCTGTCCTTGGAGCCTCTGTCCTCAGCGCTGCCACCACTCCATCCTCTGCTCTGCTCTCCTGCAGCCTTGCAGCCCTGCCACCATGTTGCACCCAGAGCACTGGGTGGAGCTCTTTATACAGAGTCAACAGCCATGTATTGCCCACAGGTGTGCAGTGAGCTAGTCAACCAGGGCCAGGTGAGAATCCTGGCCACAGGAACCCTCATTTTATCCACACGTTTTAATACACAAGCAAAATGCCCAAGGAGCTTGGTAAAATGTGAGGAGGGAGGGGGCAGGGTGGGGACCTGCATTCCAACCAGCGCTCAGGCACCTTGGTGCTGCTGGCTGGCCTCTGCATCTTCCTGAGAAAACTCACCCAGAGATGGGATCTCCCAGGAGCCCCACCCTGACTCCCCAGCCCACCTCACCTGCACTAGTATCCTCTTGGGAACTTGAGCAGCAGCCTGCCCTGCTTACCATTTTCACAGTAATTACCCCCACATAGCAATAACCCAGAGCTCTCTGAAGGAAGGCACTGGATCTTCCAGCCTGCCCTTCCCAGCCTCTAGCACTTTTCATGTAAGCTTTCAATTAGCACGTGTTGCATGCGTGAGAGACCTAGAGCATGAGTTGGCACACTTACACTGTGAAAGGCCAGATAGTAAATATTTTTGGCCTTGTGAGCCATATGGTCTTTGTCACAGCCACCAGCACTGCCACAGACAATACATATGTGAATGGGTGTGGGTGGGTTCCAATAATACAGTTTACAAAATAGAGACTGTCTTGGATTTGGTCCACAGGCTGTAGTTACCTAGTCTAAAGAATTCTCTTTTTAATTTGGACAAAAGATCAAGTTCAGTTATTTGAATTTGTAGAGAAAATGAAAGTTCCTATGGCCAGAGTTCTCACCTGACCCTGGTCGGCTTGCTCCCTGCACACGTGTGGGCAATATGTTATTATTGACTCTGTATAAAGAGCTCTGCCCAGTGCTCTGGGCTGCGTGGCTGCAGGAGAGCAGAGGCCAGAGGCAGAGGCCTGCTTGCTGCATGCAGACTCGCTCTGAGGCGGTTGGGATGGTAGCACCTGACCTGCCACTGTGGGAATAAAGGTGAGTGCAAACCCCTTCCCTCCAAGAACGCTCCACTGTCATTTTTTAGTTCCAGCAAATCAGGAGTGAACTTGCCCGGGGCTGAAACCCACTGGCAAGACAGAATGTTCTGTTTTTTATACTGTCAACCAGTTATTTTGCTGAATTATGTCAGGTCCACAAGGATTACTGGATTGAGGACAGATTTATTTACTCCCCTGTAAAGTGAGAACAAGGCCCATTTACTCTGCAACCCTTGAGTGGGCTTCTGAGACACCCGACTGAAAGAAAGCAGTGCCCCTCTGTGCTCAGGTAAAATGGAAGCCTCAGTTTTCCTCGTGGACTTAAGGTTATTTGTTAAAAGCCCAAAAGCAGTTGGCTTTGCTTTCAGCTCACAAAGAACACTAGGCCAAGGCCCCAGCTGGGAGACACCCGTGTCCTCTCTGGCTTATTAGCCCAGGGCCAGCCCAGCCCCCGTCTCCCTGCCCATCAGACGGGAGCTCGGGTGGCTGAAGTCCTGGGAGGGGCTGATAGCAAACACAAAATGTGGTGGGCAACTGAAACCTAGAGGCAATCTGCCCACCCTCCTTTCTCTTCTTCCTCCCATTGTCATCTGGAGCAACACATTGCCTACCTAGAGCACTCTGACTGGACAGAAGTGGTGGCTGTGAGGCAAGGTCCCTTGGCTTCCCTGGGAGAGTGACAAGAAATGTGACAAGCTCACAGTTCACACCTTCTTGTCCAACTGTTCCCACCAGATTGGCTTCTCACTTTGAAAGTCTCCCCAGGCAGGTGGCGCGGGACAAAGGGACACCTCAGCCTTGTAGTGCGAACAACTTCGGTGGTGATCCTACATTCTCATCTGACACTTGCTGTGGAGCACAGTTCTCACGGAGGCCTTTCACCTACTTCAGTGTTTTCCCAGATCCGGATCAGGGCAGATCTGCGAAGTTTTCATCAGCTTGAAGTGCAATGAGAAAGAGAAAGCATCGGAGAGCCCTCTCCTGTAAGTGCATCCATCCCCTGTCACTCCAGTTCTGGTCCTTCAGAGCACTTGTCAGAATCTTTAATTTTAGATGTATACATATGTCTCTGTAAAAGGCTGTATTTTCCATGAGGAGAGGATCACATTTGTTTTGGTCACCTCGTATGTCCTGGGTGAAGGGTGATTTTCACAGTGTCACAGCTGGCATGGCAGAGCGGGTCTGTGCCCATCAGACTGGCTGATGGTTAGTGGGTACAGTGGGTCCCAGCTGACCATCAGCCCTGCCCAAAGGCAAGCACAGTGTCTAATGCAGGCTAAACACCCTGTCAGCATTTGGGGCATCAATGCATGAATATAGTACATTTTTCATAAGCTTAACTGTAGTCATTTTAAAGGACTGAGCTTTAGTCTGTGCTCTTCCTCCCCACTTTCTGATGTGGGAAACCAGAACACTCTTTCAAAAAATATGGTGGTAGTAGATAGTAGAGTTTGTTTTTGTTTTTTTCATTTAACATCTTATTTCTCAAAAATTAAAAAAACTTGGAGAACTATGTCAATCCCCAGAATATTTCAAAACATTGAAAGTTTACCAAACCCAAGATTCAGGGCATCTCTGCCCTATACTATGTTTTTCTGATGATGATGTTGATGATTAAGATATAATTCATATGCCTTTTAGTTCATCCTTTTAAAATGTATAGTTCAGCAGTTTTTGGCATATTCATAGAATTATGCAGTTATCACCACTAATTCTAGAACATTTCCACCACTTTTAAGGAAACCTGGCAAAGTCAGTCCCAATTCCTTCCTCCCCATCTCCCCTGACAACCACTAATCTGCTTCTGGTTCTATAGGTTTTCCTATTCTGGACATTTTGTATAGATGGGATCATAAAATACGTGGTCTTTAGTGTCTGGCTTCTTTTAGTTAGCATTGTATTTTCAAGGGTCATCTATATTGTACCATTACTCACTTCCTTTCTGTGGCTGAATATTATTCCTTTGTATGGTACATCACATGGATTTATCTATTCATTAATTGGGTTATTTCTATTTTTGAACTATTATGAACAATGCTGTTATGAATAGTCACATATAAATTTTTGTTTGATCACTTGGTTTATTTCATTTGAATATATGCCTTAAAGTAGAATTGCCAGGTCATAAACTCTGTTTAACTATTTGAAGACCTGCCAAACTGTTTCACAAAGTGGATGCACCATTTTACACTTCCTCAAGCAATGTATGAGAATTCTAATTTCTCTACATCCTCATCAACCCTTGCTATTGTCTGTCATAAGAGCCGTCTGACTTAGTTCTTGCTGCTCTACCAAAAATACCATAGACCGGGTGGCTGAAACAAACATTTACTTCTGATATCTAATGGCTATAGAGTCTAATCATGACACCATCAGATTCAGTGTCTGGTAAGGGGTTTTTTCCTGGTCTGCAAATGGCTCTTCCTGTTGTGTCCTCACATGGAAAAGAGAGAGAGATTATCTGTCTCATGTCTGTTCTTATGAGGGCACAATTCATTAGCAGTCCATTCTCATGACCTAATTATCTCCCAAAGACCTCACTTTCAAATGCCATCTCACGGGGGATAGGCTTTCAACATCCGCATTTGGGGGTGGGGGACACACATTCGGTCCATAACACCATCCCCGTGGGTGTGAAGTGGAATATCACTGTGGTTTTGGTTTGCCAAAAATCAATTGCAAATGCACTGGCTTATTTCTATACTCTCAATGTTATTCCACTGATCTAGACATCTATCCTTATAGTCTTAATTGCTATAGATCTCCAATGAGTTTAGAAATTATGAAGTGCGAGTCCTTCAACTGTGTTCATTTTCAAGATTGTTTTGGCTGTTCAAGGAACTTTGCATTTCCTTGGGAATGTTAGGATCAGCTCATCAATTTCTGCCCTACCTTGATGGCTGTGCCACAATTCTGATTGTGTCGGGATAGAGACAGTGACTCAGGTCAAGACCTGGAAGGAGTGTGTCACTGAGCCCAGCCAGAAACTCCACTGATTCCAAGACCAGCTGGTGTTCTGGCAAAGCTACAGAAAGCCAAGAGAAGCCTGAGTGGGTGAGCCCTGTTCTGGTAACGGGGTCCTCAGTTTGAGCTCTACGTGTTACAGAGCCCCTGGTCCCTATGTTTTCAGGCAACCTACCCTTCCTGGTCCCTCTGTCCATGGAGAAATACCAGTGATTGATTGCTAAAGGATCTTGCTACCATGGGTGCCCAGAGCATACTGCTTGCCATTGTGACCCTCCTTGCACTATTACCCCTGGCTAGTCTTTTTCTCCTTTACCTTAAGCCCCAAGGGAGCAGAGGCCATGTCAAGTGTCTCTGGCCCTCTAACCCAGCTTGATCCAGTAGTGGGAGCGGGGAGGAGGGTGGGGAAGACTCACGCGGGAGCTGGGAGAACTGCAGGGAATAAATGGATTGTGGAACCTGAAAGAGCGGGAAGGATGCAGGAAGTGTCCCATAACTCACTGAAGACATTCACTGGCCACGTAATTTGGGCCATGGACTGTGCAAGGAAATGTGTGAATGTGGCGTCAGTCTTGCCCTCGAGGAGAATCAACATCTTAAAACATAGAAGAGCATTCACTTTTTAAAAAATTGACACAAATCATCTCTAAACCTATTGTAGTAAGAGCTGCAGAGAAGCTCAGATGCTATTAGAGCATCCATGGAGGGCACTGTAGCCTGGCTAGCCCAGTTGTTGTCCCCACCCCCGAGCCTCTTTTCTCTTACCATCTTCCATTGTAGAGGCTGGAAAGCCAGACACTTTCCCAGCCTCCCTAGGAGCTCGGAGTGACAATGAAATGTGCAGGCCAATAAGATGTAAAGGGAAGACTGCTGGGGATTTCTGAAAAAGCTTTTGCTTTCCTAGTGAAAGGGACATAACCATTTGGAATTTCTTCTCCCTTTTCATGGTGTGATGCCTGGAGCTGCATCAGCTATTTTATAACTATGAAGGGACAAGCGTGAAAAGGAAAAGACCAATGGTGGAATGGAAAGGTACAAATCCTGGTCCCTTTGAACAATCAAACCCACATTAGCAATCACCTACCTACAGAGCTTGTCTAACTAATCTATGAATCCTGGAGAAAGGGAGCAGAGGTGGCACCATGTCTGTGTCCCCAGTGTTCTGTGCAGTTGCTGGCACATGACAGAGATTCAGAGAATATGTGTTCAGCTGGTCTGTAGCTCCTTCCATCTCATACAGCTCCCAGTACTCGATTAAAACAAGAACTGCCTATCAAAACCGAAAGTTTCTGTGATATGACTGCCCTCGCACTGTTCACCATGTAAGAACTTATTCACTATGTAAGAACTTGTTCACCATGTAAGAACTTGTTTCTTATGCTTCAGAAGATTGGAGACTGTTGAGAACTAGGCTTGGGGTTGATTAATGATTGTGCATTGAGTCCCCTATACAGAATTTTATTGTTGTTAACAACCATTTGATCAATAAATATGAGAGTTGCCCTCTCAAAAAAAAAAAAAAAAGTGAATTAGGAAACTGAAGAGGTGTTACCTCTAGAGCAGTCATTAGAATCAGTGATGGAAAGGAAGCAGCCATGAATAGAGAGAGAACATTTTAACTTTATGGATTTTCATATTGTTTAAATTGCTTACAGTGAGTTTCATTTGTATATTACTTGTATGCATGTATGCATGTAAAGATAAATATAGAGCTTATTGAAGGTTGTCCCCATGACAGCTTAAATTTATTTTAAATATTTATGCATGGAAAAATATAAATAAAATGTTATTTTAAAAAAAAAAACTGCCTGCCTTGCCCAGGCATGAGAGGTGAGGACCTGCCCAAAGTAACAGGGGCTTAGTGGCAGAGCTAGAAAAGAGCATTTTTCATTTGCCATGGCTGTCCTTCCAAAGCTGTGTCCTTCCCTGGGCACTGGCAAACAGCATTACTCTTAATGTACTGCAGCGTCCTCCTAAGGTCCCAGGGTGCTTTGCTCCCTTCCACAAACACGCAAGACAGTGATGGGGGAGGGAGATGAAAAATTCACAGAACATCAGTGTTCAGAGACATCCTGAAAACCTCCCAGCTTGGGAGTGTAAACTGGCACAACCAACTTTGCAGAGCCATTTGGCAGCTGCTAATAAAGCACATGCACAAGCAATTCCCTGCCACCCGCTTGCAGTGCACTGTCTGGGGAAACTCTCCAGTGTGGGTGTAGAAGATGTACATAGAGGCTCATTGTCACAGGTACTGTAAAAGAAAACCCACTGGAAACTTCCTAACTGTCCTTCCATAAGGGACTGACTGTATCAGTGATTTATGGTCTTGGGGTACAGTGGGATGCCACATGGAAGACCAAACAAATGTACTGTACACACTTGTGGAGGCAGGTAGCTATCAGAGTATACGCCTGAGGGCAGAAAGCAAGTACCAGACAATGGAGGCCAGATCACTGTGCTGGCCAGCTCCGGACTCCGTGACCAAATGCCATAGCCTGGGGGCTAATCCAACAGCGATGTACCTTCTCAGCTCTTGAGGCTGGGAGCATGAGATCCGGGTGCCAGCATGGTCAGGTTTAGATGAGAGCTCTCTTCCCAGCTTGCAGACATCCTCCTCCTCGCCATGTCCTCACATGGCCTTTCCTTGGGCACTAGTTTCTTCAGATCAAGGCTCCAGGACCTAATCACCTCCCAAAGGCCACCTCCAAATACTCACACGCTGGAGGTTAGGGCTTCAACTTAGGACCATTCAACCCCCAACCACCGCCAATCCCTGCCCCCTACTTGGCAGACGGGAGGTCTCAGGCACAGGAGCTCATCTGCTTGTCCACGGCCACCCGGCCCACCAGTCGTAGTGCAGGCCTTCCACCCTAGCCCTGTGCCCGTCCCCACACCAGGGTGGCCTTCAAGCAGAAAGACAGTCCTTTCGGCTGCTGTTAATATATGGCTAAACGTGCATTTTCAAACCTTCTTCCCCAGTGCTGCCTGCTATTCTTCCCCACCCCACCCTCTTGCCTAGAATTCAGCTGGGACATTTTCCCTCTATATCCCTCTCCTGTCCTTCGGAAGGAGTTTTTTTGGTCTCTTAGGGGTGCCTGTGAGTCACGGTGAGTTCTCCCAAGAGCTGATTGCATGTGTATTGTTTTAGTTTTCCAATGTTTTTTGAGTGCCTACTATGTGTCAGATGGTGAACCAGCACGGGGGATTTAAAATTAGATGTGGTCTCAACTCTAAAAGTATTTGGAGTTTTGGGGTGAATAGGTGTAAAACCCTTACTATGTGCCAGATACTGTTCTAGCAGCTTTACTCACATGGATTCAATTAATCGTCACATTATCAACTCCATTTTACACATAAAAAATTGTGCAAAGAGGTTTAGGTCAAGTCCCCAAGATAATACGGGTAGCAAGCAGCAGAGCCAGAATTCATTTTCAGGGAGTCTGGCTCTAGAGTCTACTCACGGCAAAATATCCCCAGACACGGAAGCAGACAGAGACAGGACTCTGTGCCGAGCTGTGAGACCCAGCGCTCAAGGGCTCTGGGGACCCGTAGGAGGAGGGCTCATGGCAGGCTGCCCACGGGAAGGGACCTCTGAGCTGAGTCATGAGAATGGTTAGAATGTACCCAGGTGGAATTGGACAGACGTTCTCCTAGTGGAAAAACACATGCATTGACCCAGGATGTTCTGGGTCCCGGGAGGTATTTGATGAGGCAGAACCAGAGGGTGGAGGGAGGGAACATGCAGTCGATACACTGCAAAATCCTTGCCCTTTTTTTATGAGGGAGATAATATGGCTTAGTGGCTAAGTGTCATGTTTTGGACCCAAGAAACACTTCTGCTGAAATCTCAGCCCCGAAGTTCCTTAGCTCTGTGACCCTGGATCTTGTGGTATCTCATCTCCTCACCTGTAAAGTCAGGGTGACCATGTTCCTGCCCCCCAGAGCTGGGCTAACTATTGAATGAGCTGGCGTGGAGCTCTGAGAGCAGTGCGTGGGGCCTGCTGTGGGTCTTCCTCATCAATGCCTTTGGTTCATTCATTTGGCATACTTACTGGGCCCCAGGGCAGGGGACGGAGGGTGGCGCTGGGCGGGCGGGTCCTGAAGCCTGCGTCAGAGCTGTTCTCACCAGAAAGTGAACCCAAGGCTAGTGGGAGGTGGGGTTGGGGGCGACAGGCTTCCAGCCTGTCACTGGGAGTAATGCAAAACGGCCCACATGTCCCTTTCTGATGACAGCAAGCAGGGCCACTGCTGAAAGACAAGGACTTCAGTTAACCAGGAGCACAAAGGAGCTGAGCATATTAACATTTGACTTTGCAGAAGGAGACGCAAGGGCGCCGAGTGGGTCTCAGAGGCAGCTACGGCCTTGGAGGACCCTGGGGGGCATGCTCAGTGGAGAGCTGCTCCCAGGGGGCTCCTGCAGCAGGTGACCCCTGCAGGAATGAGCTCAATTTATCATCATCATTGCTATTTTTGACAATTGGGTCCTAACTTAACATTTCTAGGTTGTTTGACTTTCAGTGGACACTTACACATTCATTCATTTCTTTGAACTTCTCCGTATCCTTGTGAGAAGCTGTTACTTGTCCTATTTTGATTTGTAAACTGAAGACTAGTTACGTGACCTATGTAGTGTCAAAGCTGGAATCATAATCAAGACTCTCCACATCTCAGGCTAAAGGTCTTTGCACTGTAAATATATCTCTCCCCACCTGTGACTGTGCCCAAAGTACAGACCAGAATGGGCTGGTTCCTGTTCAGCTGAGAGAGGAATTGGCCATCTGTGCTGGGGGAGCCAGGTGGCAGTGCCGTGGCCTCTGCAGCCTGAGCCCCCTGCACCAGGGATGCTGTGTGGAGGAAGGGGTCCTACATCCTGCCCAGCGGTTCCTAGACTTTGAAATTTAATGTATCAGTCAAATTTTCAGGACTATTTTGAAGACAAACATAGGATGGCTAATTTTGTGTTTTGCAAAGTGAGATCATAAAAAACAATTTTTTAAACTCTACCATATAATACCACAAAGAAAGGATAGGTCAGCAGTTCCTCTTCCTTAAACAGACATCCTCCTCCTCGCCATGTCCTCACATGGCCTTTCCTTGGGCACTAACTTAACATTGTCCCCAGTAGGTAGGAAGAATACAACATCAGATGAAGGACTTTCCCTGCAAAATAGGCATGGTGAAGACCTTGGACAAATGCACAACCTGTTCAGGACTGCTGTGGCTGGTTGTACAGGTTGTACACTACACAACTGTAGGGCTGGGAGTGTCATTCACAAGAACTACTTTGATTTTGTCCTTATTTTCTCATTCACCCATAGACCAGCAGAAATTCTTTTAGGAGGTAAACTGATAGATAAGAGTCCCATCTGGGGTGTCAGTTCTGTAATTTGCAATGTTCGAGGGAAATACAGACACCACCTGGTCCAAGGTGTGCTTTGAAAATCACATAGAATCCATCACGTCTTCTCCAGGGCCACTTAATCTAAGTAGAGCAATGCTTTAATTTCCTTTTATATAGTAGCCTTCCATGCAAACATTTGTCAAAAAAATGTTTTACACTGAACAGAAGTTGGGAATCCACTGGTCCTGTCCATGCACCTCATTTTACAGAGTAAAACAAAGTCCCTAAGAGGGCATGTGAGTTGCCAAAGAACATGCAGTCTGGCAATGGCAAACCAGTTTGGCAAGTGGGCTGGAAGATGGGGGTCACCTTTGGGCACTACAGTCTAACACATCTGTCTAACCCCTTCCTACACCCATCGCAACTCCACAGAGGCTCAGCTCCTAGGGAGTCTGCGCACGCTCCTGGATGCTTCTTTAAGGAGTGTCTCAAAAAACATTTTGACCCCAAAAGAGAACCTACTTAGACTCGGCCTTAAGTTCAAGTCACAAACATGGGTGCATCCTTTACACTGTCGGAAGCATGGTGCTGGGTATTAGAGCCTCCCTCATTTAGAGCTTCCAGGTAATCAGAAAGGGATTTGTTTTTCAGTAGTATTTCTTGAATCCCTGGGAGATTTTCCAGGAGTCTCATATTAATATTGTATCAGTGGCTATTTAATGACCTCCCTGTACCTATGACCTTTGCCCTGTGACTTGTGACTTACTGTGGCTATGGGACTTACTGTGGCCATTGGAATGTTGGAAAACTATGCCTGCAAAGGTTACTTCCACAGCCAGCTTCCTTCCTGGAGAGATCTGGGAAACATGAGAAGAGCTGAGCCTTTTTATCTGAGGATGTTCTAGATTATGGTTGCATGGGATGAATAACTGCTTGAGACATAATTTACACTAAAAAAATTTGTTTATCTGAAATTCAAATTGAACTGGGTGTCTTGTGTTTTTATTTGCTAAATCTGGGTGCTCTATCCAGATCAACAACCTCCAGGTGACTTGTCAGCTGACTGCAGACAGGAATGATCCTAGCCGAGATCAAGAATTGCCCTGCTGTCACAAACTCATGGGACCAAAACATCCATGTCTGTTGTTTTGAGCCACAGAGATTTGGGGTGGCTTACTGCAGCATTAACTGACTGATATATCCAGCCTATTACCTTAGAATATCACTGTGCTAACACGATGAGCTGTAACAGAAGGAAGGCATCAAAAAGACTTGCATGGGTAGAAACAAAACTTGCCTTAAAAACAATCTTTTGATAACCATGACTATTCTGAAATCTCTGACAGTCCGAGGGCATGTGGGTTACCATTGCTAGCAACTGAGGTGTATAATCAATAGGAGGTGTGTTAATGCACATGCCTTGTGGTCTCCTGTGAGTGTGTGGGTGGGCGGGCTCCCACATGCACAAATCTCCAGGTCTTGAGAGATGTCATCTTTTTCAAATAAGTGGTTACTACTGGGAGAGAGTAACTCTCTCTCTAATATTGCAGAGAGTAACTTTTGAGCGCTGCATGGTCAACCATTTCAATCAGCCATTTTAACAAAGGAGACTGTGCTTCAGACCCTATGACTTCTGAAACCTAGGGCAGAAAGCGCTGATCGAGCCAGAGATGTTCTGAGATAACTTCAGAGAGAATGAAATCATGACAACCTGGCCTTCCTTCCTTCCTTCCTTCCTTCTTGTTTGTCTTTTCTCTTAATATCACAAGAAATATGAGCACTTTGTCACTGGAAAATTTTCCAGTAATATTGAAATGGTAGCAAAAGGCAAGACAGTCCCTCTTGTTCCCTTTTTCCAAAGACACAAATGTAACCTATTGTTGTGGGTTCTTCCAGCTCTTGTTCTTACTCAGTACAGGAGATAATATAACATCATTCTGCAAATTGTGGTTTTCCTCTTAAAATATGTCTTGGCAGTAGTTCCATATGGGCCTGACTCTTCTTGAATGGATGGAGAGTTCCTCCTGGATTCTCCTTGAAGTGCTGAGCTACGTCCCTTTTAACAGACATTTAGGTTGTTTCCAGTTTTCAATGCTAAAAATTAATTTCTGGTTAATATCCTAGAAGTAACATGTTTGTTTCCAAGAATGAATTTTTATTTAGGATGTCCTAAAAAAAAGTAGAACTCTTGGGGTATGTTTTAAATCTTGATAGCTCTTGTCAAATTTCATCTTAAAAAGTTATTACCATTTCCTCCCCTGTCAACAAATATATGAAAATGCCTATCTCCACACATCTTCCCAACCTAAGGTTATCCATCTTTAATGTTTGTCAAACTGAGAAGCAAAAAATGTTCATATATTTTTATTTCAATCCCTTTGGTAATTGAAGCAGCTGAGTATTTTCCATGTATTACTGGGCATACATGTTTCTTCTGCTACTGTGCCCATTTTTCTATTGTACTTCTTGGTTTTCTTATTGATTAAAAAAGTTCCTTCTATTAAAATACTTACAGTCATATACTTATTCCAATAATTTGATTGTCTTCAACTTTATTGTGTAATTTTTCAAATGTGCTATTTTTTTTACTTTGTAAGTAAATTTTAAAATTTCAAACAGCTTTAGATATACAGAAAAGTTATGCATATAATACAAAGAGTTCCGATACACCCTACACTCAATTTTACCGACTACTAATATATTACACTAGTAGAGCACATTTGTTACAATGAAACCAATGTTGTCACATTATCATGAACTCAGGTCCATAGCTTATTCAGACTTCCTTAGGATTTCCCTAATGGCCCTTTTCTCTTCCAGAATCCTGCCCAGGACACCCTATTGCATTTAGTCACCACATCTCCTTAGGCTCTTTGCTGTGACAGTTTCTCGGACATTTGATGAGTACTAGTTGGGTATTTTGCAAAATGTCCTTTACTGGACTTTTTTCTGATATTTTCCTCAGGATTAGATTGGAGTTGTGGGTTTTGGGGAGGAAGATTACAAAGAAAGAGTGTCATTTTCATCATACTGTGTCAAGGGTTCATACCATCAATGTGACTTATCACAGTTGATGTTAATCTCAATCATTTGGCTGAGATAATACTTGTCAGGTTTCTCCACTGTGAAGAGTAACTTCTTCCCTTTTCCTATTGTGCTTTAAAAAAGAAAGTCACCATGCACAGCCCACCCTTAAGGAGTGGGACACTTTGCTCTATGTCCTTGAGAGCTGATACATAAATTACTTGGAATTATTCTGCCCCGGAGAATTGTCTGTTCTCCCCCACTTAGTTACTTACTCCAGCATTTGTTTCTATCAGTATGGGCCCAGGATTATTTATTGTATACTTTGGGTTATAATCCAGTGTGCTTTAATTTTTTGCTTGAGTTGTTCCAGCTTTGGCCATTGGGAGTTTTTTCAGTTGGTTCCCACATCCCTCTGATAGATTCCCCTCCATCACTGTGGCGTTTTTTTTTTTTTTTAATACTTCTTTACTTTCTGGCATTACAAGTCTCATCTTGTATATTCCATGCCCCAGTTTTAGAAGCATCTATTTCTGTAAGGGATCCTGGCTCCTTTGATTGGGGAATGGTATTAGGAATCAAGATCTGGGTGCTGGGTATACTCGTTGCCGGAAATTGGTATTGTCAGCTTTTTCTGGTAACCACTCTTAATAGGTGTGTAGTAGCATCTGATTGTTGATAGAATTTGTAATTCCCTCATAACAAGTGATGTTGAGCATCTTTCCACATGGTTATCTGCCTTTCTATATATTGTCTTTGGTGAGGTGTCTGTTCAGAACTTTTGTCCGTTGTTTTTTTAATTGTGGTAAAATACACATAATATAAAATTGACTAGCCATTTTTAAGAATGCATTCGTTCTTATGCAAAGATCACCAACATCCACCTCCAAATTTCCTTCATCTTCTAAAACTAGAACTCAACATCCATTTAACAATAATTCCCCATTTCCTCGTTGCTAAAGCCTCTGGTAAACACCAATCTACTTTTTTTTCTCTATGAATTTGACTATTTTAGGAACCTCATATAAGTGGAATCATACATTATCTGTCCTTTTTATATAGCTTATTTCACTTAGCATAATGTCATTAAGGTTCATGTATACTGCAATATATGTGAGAATTTCCTTCCTTTTTAAGGCTGAATAATATTCCATTGTATGTATATACCACAGTTTGCATTTCCATTTATCCATCAATGGATTTGGGGTTACTTCCCCCTTTTGGCTAATGAAAATAATGCTGCTATAAACATGGTTGCATAAATATCTCTTCAAGTCTCTGCTTTCAATTCTTTTGTATATATATCCAGAAGTGGAATTACTGGATCATAGTATGATAATTCTATGTTTTTAATTTTTTGAAGAACTGCTCTAATGTTTTCCATAGTGACTGTACCTTCTTACATGCCTACCAACAGTGTGCAAGGATTACAATTTTTCCATATCCTCACTAATAGTCGTTATTTTCTATTTTGTTAATAGTAGCCATCCTAATGGTTGTGAGGTGGTGTGCATTGCAGTTTGATTCACATTTCCCTAAAGATTAGTGATGTTGAACATCTTTTTATGTGCTTATTGGCCATTTACACGTCTTCTTTGGACAAAGGCCCCCTCAAGTCCTTTGCTATTTTTAAATTGGGTAGTTTGTTTTTTAGATTTTGAGATTTTTGTCCATTTTAAAAGTGTTTGTTTTTGTATTGTTAAGTTATAAGATTTTGTTTTATGTTTTGAAAACAATTCATTTATTAGATATGTGTTTTGTAAGTCTTTTCTTTCATTCTGTGGTTTGGCTTTTCAAAATCTTAACAGTGTCTTCCACAGAGCAAAAGTAAGTGTAGATTTTCTCCTATGTTTTCTTCTATAAGTTTTATAGTTTACGTTTATTTCTATGTTCCATTTGAGTTTATTTTTATGAAAGATGTAAGCTTGTGTCTAGGTTATTTTATCTTTTTCTTGCTTATAGACATCTGATCTTTCCAGTATCATTTGTTGAAAATACTGTCCCTTCTGCATTGAATTTCCCTTGTTCCTTTGTCAAAGATCACTAATTATATTTTTGTTAGTCCATTTTTTTATTCTATTCCATTATGTTGATTGATGTGTCCATTCTTTCACCAATGTTGTACTGTTTGATTACTATTGCTTTATAGTTTGTTTTGAAATTGGATATCAGTCCATCAGCTTTCCTCTTTCTCTTCTGTGTCATAGTGAACAAATGTTGGTCTTTTGCCTTTTCTTATAAACTATAGAATCATTTTGTTAAGACTTACAAAATACCTTCCTGGGATTTTCACTGAATACAGAACAAATTGTAAAGGCTGACATTTTAACAATATTGAGCCTTCCAACCTGGGAACTTGGAATATCTCTTCATTTATTTAGATCTCCTTTGATTTCTTTTGTCAGAGTTTTACAGTTTTTCACATACAAATCCTGTACATATTTTGCTAGTTTTATACCTAAATATTTCATTTTGGGGATACTACTGTAAATGATACTAATTTTCAATTGTAATTTATTCATGTTGTTTTTTAGGAAAGCAATTTACTTTTTATATTCATCTTGCATCCCACCATCTTGCTATAATCACTTATTTCCAAGAATCTTTTGGTATTCTTTAGGACTGTCCATATAGAAAAAATGTCATCTATGAACAAAGACAATTTTATTTCTTCCTTCTCAATCTGTATGCTTTTTATTTCCTTTTTTTTTTTTGTCTTATTGCAAATGATTTCTAGTATGGTGGTAAAAAAGGACATCCTTGTCTTGTTCCTGATCTTACAGGGAAAGCATCTGTTTCACTCCATTAAGTTTGGTGTTAGTTGTAGGAGTTTTGTAGTTGTTCTTTATCAAGTTGAGGAAGTTCCCCTTTATTCCTAGTTTGCTGAGAGTTTTTATCATGAAAGGGTATTGTCAAAAGCTTTTCCTGCATAAATTTATATGATTGTATGAGTTTTCTTCTTTAGCCTGTTAATGTGGTGGTTTACATTGCTTATTTTTGAAAACAGAAAACCAGCCTTATATACCTGGAATAAGTCCCATTTGGTCATGTTGCATAATTCCATTTACAGCTGGATTTGCTTTGCTAGTATCTTGTTTAAGATTTTACATCTATGTTCATGAGAGGTGTTGTAATTTCTTAAAGTGATTTTGGTATTAGGGTAATGTTGGCTTACAGTTAGAGAGTTTCTCTCTGCTACTATTTCCTGGAAGAGATTATGGGGAATTGGTATCATTTCTTCCTTAAATGTTTGTTGAATTCACCAGGGAAATCATCTGGCCTTCGAGCTTTCTTTTTTGGAAGGTTATTAATTATTGTTTTAAATTATCTAGAACATATAAGCCTATTCAGATTACATATTTTTATTTGTGTGAATTTTTGTAGTTCATATCTTTTGAAGGAATAGATCTATTTTGTATTTCATCAAAGAAAACTATTTGTAGTATTCCTTTTTTCCCCTTTAATATCCATGAGGTTAGTAGTGATGATATTATTTCTGATATTGGTGATTTGTGTCTTTTCTCTTAATCTGGCTAGAGGTTTCTTAGGTTTTTTTAAAAATCTTTTCAAATAACCAGGTTTTTCTGTTTTGAATTTCAGTTTCTGCTTTAATTCTTATTTGTTTGTGTTTTGCTTTAAGCTAAAATTGCTGTTCTTTTTCTAGTTTCATTTTAGCTTTTTTTTCTTTTCTAATATGTGCATATAAGGCTATGCATTTGTCTCACACCACTGAATTTGCTACTTTAAACAATTTTTGAGAAGTCTGACTTTCAATTTAATTTAGTTTGAAATATTTAAAAATTTCTTTTCAGATTAGGGGAGCACTCAAGGTGAGAGCATTCTGGGTCGAGGACACCGCCTCACAAGGAGGAATGAGAGAATATGTGAAGTTCATAGAATGAAAATGGATTTTGTGTCATAGGTATAGAGTTTCCAACAAGAAGAAAGACAAGATGTATGCAGTCAGATCATGAACACCCTCATGTGTCACGCTAAGGATTTCAGGTTTTATCTTGGAAGTAATGGAGGATAAAACATTCTACTTATTAGTTTTGAAACCAGATACTGTACCTCACTTGGAGTGCTATGTTGCTATCGTCAGTTTTCACTACCCAACATCTAATCAGTGTGGCTTATGGAGCCAGTCATCACAATAGCCTTATGTCCATGAAATGAGGCATGCTAGTCCCTCTCATGTTAATGACTCTAAACAAAGGAGACAAGAGGAGTCTATTTCTTATCCCCCAGATTACAGTAAATTGCCCAGCTGTATTTTTATTCTCTTGGAATATTCCAGAACTTCTCCTTACATAACATGCATCATAATTTTTAATAAATAAATACAGTTGCAACTTAACATCTGTCTACCTCTCTATGGGTCTGGATGAGAGTGCAGTGTATTCCTAGCACTTACAATGACTGAGCAAGAATCTAATTGCTTGTATTAAATCCCTTCCTGCTCAGAACACCTGGAGGGATTTCTCTTTCTCTGAAACACATTCTGACTACTTCAGTATTTGGTACAGGATAGGTCCAAGAAATAGGACATCTGATGTGGGTTAGATCTTAATGTAGTAATTCATCTCTGGTGGTAAATTGAATGTTGGGAGTGCCTGGCAAATAATTAAATAAAAACAAGACATTACAATAATAAAAACAAAGCATTACAAAAACAAAATGCACTTGGGACCATTAGCTGTTTTGTAAGCAAAATTGAGAGAATAGAGAGAATCCAGAGATTTGGGACCTTGAAGGATCTGAAAAGCTGACTGATCTGAAAAAAAGATTCCAGATGGTAGAAAATAGCATTTAAAAAGCCTATTTTCTAAATAAAAGCAAACAAGCAAACACATCTTGCAACCAAGATCAGATTAAGAATGTGGCCTTTCCACTTAACCCTGACAGCCTCACATTCCATGAAATTGTGAGAGAAACACATGGGGGTAGGAAGCATAGAAATAAAGTACATTTGAAGAATACATCTAGGAAATATCAATGGGTATCCTTACTGGCTCATGGAACAGACTGGAAACAAAAAGATCAGAAGTCTACTAAGGTTTGGGGAAGATTGTATTACCAAAGAAACTGCAATTTCAGAATGAAAAGATCCTTGACAATTTGAGGCTTAAAACAAACTTAGTCCTTAGTCCTCCAAACTCCCATAAGCAAACAGAAGGCTCCAAAAACTGTACAACCCAAAGGAGAGCTTCTCCCAAACACCTACTTCAAATGTGGGGATAGAAGAGAATGAGCAATGAAAAATCCCCAGAGGGTAAAGCTGGGACCACTGAGGAAAACAGATGTAATGGTTCTGCCCAAAGAGCAGAAAAACAGGCCACGGAACATCCTCCTCTGCTTGGCAAGGAGCTTCACATCATCGTACCATAGGAGTCCTACCCGTCTATGGGTCAGCGACCACTGTTGCCTTCTTTTCTCTCTTTTTGTGAGTGGGAGATTTTGCTGTGGAATATCTATTCCTACTTCACATTGCACATCGGGGGAAAAAGATAATTTATAATTTTAATTCACAAGTCCCCAGATCCCTAATATCATGTGGTCTTCATGTGCTTCCTCCTTTCCACCTGCAGGTTGGAGATTAACATCCAGTATGACCTTGAGAATCATGTGCAAAAAATGGCAGTACGTCCATTAACCTGGGTCCCTGAATGACCTCATGGAGCATAGCCCCCTGCTGACCCACGTTGCGTGGTGGTGTCAAGGAGAAATAAATATTTAGTGTGTTAGGATGTCAAGGTTATCGGGATGTTTGTGTAGCATCTCAAGTTAATTACCCTGACTAATACATTGAGTAACTATCTTAAGCCACTCAGTAACTCAGACAAAAACCAGGCCCCGAGTCCAGGTCTCTTGACCCTGGTCTGGTAAGTTTTCTACTCTTTGGAATATGTCTTGTGCTGAACTTAAAATGACAGGTCGCTCCCCCAAGATCCACCTTTGTCCACAAGAATAATGACATGGGCTTGTTGTTTTCCCAGAGACCAGTCTTGTCTAGGTTAGCCAGCATGATGGAGGCATCGTCTGCTGACCCAGTTTCTCTCCCTTCACTGTGTTGAAGGATTTTATGAAGGACTGTTAACTACACAATCACCCTCCTCCTTTATGAGCTCAGACAACATCCCTCCCCCCTTTTATTACATTTACTGTCCTTGCTCGCCAAGGCACTTTTATGACTGGGAACAATTACCTCACTCTTGAGAAACTCAGGAATATCCCTCAGCGCTTCATATAACTTGTCACAATATTTTTAACAGCAATTCTTCTTGTGTTTGTCTGTGAGAGCCTCTCGTCAGCCTCTCCCCTGATGCCGCTGGGAGGGACTGGAGTGATCTGAAGGCAGGAATCAGTCTTCTTGCAGCAACAGTAGCTATTTTCCCAGAGCTGTGCTCACAGCCAGCTTCTCCGCCTGTTTAAACCCACCATGCATAGTCTCCTCGTGAATTTAAAGGCTTGAGGTTGGAGGATGAGGGTTTGGGACATTCTTTACATGGATAAAGAAAAGAAATGAGCCACCCTGAAAATAGGCTCGGAGGCTCAGAGGTGCAAGGGCAGCCTTACACAAAGTTTACCAGCAGCAATGATATTAATGGCAAGCATTTGTGTGCAAAGCGCTTTCATATGCAATCCATTTTAACTGGTAGAGCAGTATGATGGGGGGTGGGGCATAATAAGTTGGTACCTGGTCTTTGAGAGTCAAGTCTTTTTAGCTGCCCTGAGAGGATTCTGCCACCCCGTCACCAATTTTATTTCAATGTCTTTGCTTTTCCTTTGTTCTCTGATACTGCCTTAAGCTTCTCTCTCTTGCAATATTTATCTGTTTTAAGAACAAAACAGGCATTCATCTCTGAATCCTGGGCACCTTAACCAGTGCCTGGCACGTAGTGAGCAATCAATATTCATTCAAGCAACATTGATTGAGCACCTACTGTATGCCAGGGCTCTGGTGATATGAGGGTGAATGATACCCACAGAGCACCTGAGAGCAAGCAGCAAGATTAATTCACTGGGGGAGATAGACCAGGAAACAAGGGGAAAGGTAAATGGGTGGACATTTGGGCATGACAGCTGCCATGGAGACAATAAGGCAGTAATGGTCAGACTGAGAATGGGTGCAGGAGAAACCAGGTGTCTAGGGAGCCTCGTTGAGGGAAGACGTGTGACCTGAAACCTGAGTGAAGAGAGAAGGATCCAGGAAGGGTCTGGGTGAAGGGCAGCCTGGGGAGAGGGAGCTGCCAAGTGTCTGATGTGTTAGAGGAGCAACAAGGACAGCAGTGCTGCTGGGTGGGAATGAGAGCAAAGCCCAGAGGTGAGGCGAGCTGGGCGGCCGTGGACCAGGCGAGGGTGGGGACCAAGAATTCAGTCCGAGACAATGGGAAGCAACTGGAAGGGGCACGCAGGGGGCAGCATAGTTCGCTCTGTATTTTTAGAAAGATCCCTCTGACTGCTGGGCAGGGAGTGGAGCACTGCTAGTGCTACCGGGCCTCCGGGATGTCAGGGAGGAGCCTGATGCTCTAGGCAGGGGCTGAGGGTTTGGACAAAGGCTTAGTGGGATGGGTTATGCTTTTGTGCATAGAGTTAAGGGGAGGGGTTACCCATTGAGAAGGGAGAAATCCAACCCCTAAACACAATAGAACACGTTTAAAGCATCTGCTAGTACCAAGTGCTTTGCTTTTGTTATCTTATGCCTGCATTCATAAAACATTTATGGATTATCCATAGGCTGGGTGCTAGGAAACAGAAAGTATTATCTCCTTTTCTATAGATGGGAAGTGTGAAGACAGCAAGCTAAAGGGGTCTGGCTCCCACCTCAGAACTGGGAAAAGGATACAAGTCTAATGTCCAATGTCCAGGCCATTTCTATTCCACTCACCTCTATTCCCTCCCGTGGTTCTCAGGGAGGCACGAACTCCTAGGGTTTTAACGCCTTCTTAAAACACTATAAATCCAAATAATAATCCCACCCGACATTTCTTGAATGCTTACTATGTTCTGGGCACTGTGCCTGGAAAACGGTGTACATGATCTCACTTAACTCTTGACAGCCTCTGAGGCAGTTGATGAAACAGGCTCAGAGAGCTAACTAGCCCAAATTAAAAGGAACAATATAGAATGCTTACAAGTATGCCTAAGTAGTAGAGCCAGGTTTTAAAACCCAGCCCTATTGGACTCTTTACCATCATGGTTTTCTGCCTCCAATAACACACAAAGAAAATCCGTATTGTTCTTCACAGTTCATAGAGTGCCTTCAGAAGTCACATCAACTCCTGTGAGATTTAGACCTTGGGCCAGTGCAGGCTTAGGAAACCACATGACCCAGAGATGCCAGGAGGCCATGCAGACAGGGTGTCTGTTGAGACTCTATCCTTGTTTTCCAGAAGGAAAACAGCAACACAGCCCAGCATTCACCCATGTGGGTCAACTTGTAAGAAGTGCATCAAAGCACCTGAAATATATCCAAGGCAGACCTTTTCAGACTGACATAAGAGAACCACCCAGAATGTTATTGAAAACATTGCCAATAGGAGTGATAAACCACTTTTACAAGTGACCCAGGACTAAAACTTTTTTTCTTCTTTGCCCAGAACGGCATCCCCTTCATCTGTCTTATATTGTAATCAGATACAACCTTGATAGAATGAAAGCGGAGGTCACACTGAACAAACTAGCACTTTACGTGCTCAGAAAAAGGCTCTTTTGTAACAGGGAAATTATAGCATTTCTATAGAGGGATTTTTCTTAAAAGGACAGGCTGCTTTGTTCAAATGGTGCTGATTTCAGCGCTCTGAGGAGAGGGCCCTTTCAGACTGTCGACCTGCTGAAATTTGTAGGATTCCTTTTGTTTGTAGAAACCTGCATGTATTACAGGGAGTGTATTAAAATAGAAATCATAAACCATTTCTAGACAATGTTTTGATTGTCCAGAAACATTGGGCAAAATGTAAAATGGCCCCCACTTTACATCCTGTTCATACAGTGTCAGATGTCATATGAACACAGTGTGAAATATAGTTCAACAGATCGTTATGGGACCTCAGCTATACTTTCTGCCCATAAGCATGTTGATTGTCTTGGGAAGAGAGCTGACATTTTTAAGCAGCGGTATTACAGATCACAGTATTAGACTTGTGTTTAAAAGAAAAAGAACACCACAAAGCAAACCTCTGGAGTTTCGGTAATGTGCAAGAAGAAAGGAAATATATTGTGGACCTGTGGTACTCTGCAATCAACTGGAGCCAGGTCAGACTTTGGGAAATCATATTGTAGAGTGTGAAAGTATGAAATGTGCTTGAGCAAAAAATCAAGGTTTTGTGTCAATTGAAATGCCAGGCATGTCATGTCTCAACATGTAATGTTATTAAAAATTAAGCAAAGTGTTTCATTTTCCTGGTGTCAATTTTAACACTTAACAATATTTTTGGCATTGTAATTACTGTTTTCATTCCATTAGGCCTTCTGTGAGTAGGAATATTTTGTCTGCAATTCTAATAGTCACTTATACTTTTTATGAGCAGATGCATTGCTTCATTAAACCTGATTGTTTATGGCTAATAGTAAAAGTTTTACCAAAACCTACTAAATTCCATATTTGTGTTTTGAGTGTTTGGTTTTCACCCCCTTACTATGTCTTACTATGTTATGAATGAAATCAGGCTCATCATTTTTCATGAAACAGCTATATTTGGAGTGGGCTGAAATGAGACTTCTAATCCTAGGTAATAACAGCAAGGAATTCCACTGTGATATTCTTTAATTTCATCCCCAGTGCCACTTGGTCATCTAAATCTGGGCAGGAAAAGGCTGTCTTCCACTCAGCATTTAAGGCCTTTGTGTTATTTCACATGAAATATGTAAAGTTTCATTAATGGGAAAACAATACATGTATGGTGTGCTCTAGCCCATAAATAAACAGGAAAGAATCAATCTTAGAGGCAGCAAGGTGAATTTAGTTTTAGATAGAGTAGGAGAAAACTAGTGATAGCCGAGGGAAAGAAGACCCCATCACACACCCATTTTGCCACACAGCTTGGATTTGCATGAGCCATAAACGCCTGTGAAGATTTCAGTGCCTATACATCACTGCAGCAGAGCCTCGCCTACTCTGACTAACGGATGCTCCCTTCTCAGGACCGGCAGAGGCTGGAAGGAGATGCGAGGGTGGAGCACTCAGGAGGCGCCTGCCGTCTTGCATGTGATAGGTCATGGCAGTCTCCCCTTATCCCACTGCACCCACACCGAAATCGGGCCATCAGCACACAGCAGGAGAGACAGGCTCAAGTGGCGTGTTGCTCCTGCCTCACCTCTCTGAATGTCATGGCAGCCTGGAAAATGTTACAGAGCCTATGTGGGCATATGCAAATGAGGCGTGCCCCACCAGATTTATAGAGAGTTCATAATAGAGCTGTTGGGTGCTAACAAAGGCCGCTCTGGAGGAAAAGGTTGCAGAGCATTTTGATGCAAATGTATGAAAAGGTGTTTTTCTCTCCCTGTCAAGCCTTCCTGGGCTGAGATAATGAACAATCGAAGCAGCCTGGTCCCATCCCAGGGCTGCTAATCAGATATGGCATCCTACCGAGGGGCAGTAGATCAGCCCTGCGCAGGCTGTGGGCAGAGACAACCTGTGGGGTCCTCCCCAGACACCTGCTCTGACTCCAGAAATCCCTCCACAGCCACAGGGCAATGATTTCCTACTGGAATGGACTCTTCCTGCTTGTTCCTGTCTGGATGCTAAGGGTGGAGGCCCGCTGCAAGTCTCCTTTCCGCCACACACCAGCTGTGTGCTGGGGAGGGTTCTGCCCTCTCTTGGCCTTCCTTCCGTCCCCTGCACATGTGTGGAGTGGAGCAGGGCAGTGCTGGGCATGCAGCAGCAGCAGAGCCCACTTTTCAGGGAAAGTCTCGTCAGAAATGCAGTGTGAAGAATGCAGAAGTGGCCATGTTGAAGTGCATGTAGGAAGCAGGGCCGGGAAGCACCCCGCGGGTCCCTGTGCACGGGCTCCACGGCATCCGCACTCTGTGGGGCTGGGGTGGGAGACCTCAGGCACAGACCATCCTGCAGGCCCTTTCAACTCAGATCCTGGGCGGCTCCCCTCCTTGCCAGCAGTCTGTCTGTCTCTGGCTTTTCTCACATCCAAAGATGGGCTTCTTTCCTTTGGAGGGACTGGGAAGTTCTTCAACAACTCAGAACCAGCCTCTGTTCCCGGGGATGCACCTGGCTCTCTTTTCCAACTTTGAAGAAATAATAATAATACAAATGGTTTCCTATGTTTATATAGTACTTGCAATTTACATAAGTAACTTTAAAGCCTTTAGTCAGTTTAAGAATATGGAAAAGGATGAGAAGAGGGGAGGCCATCCTCCTTCCCCTCTCAGGGGTCCGGCGGTCCTGCCCATGGAATGGTCCTGGGCTCAGGAGGCGTGAGGACGCTCCAGGCGCCGCCCTAGCCTTCCTTTCGGACCCCTGCTGCCCCAGGTCCGACTGTCCTCTCTCGGCAAGTTGCTTTCAGCTGCAGGGTCTCCTTGGCTGTCACTTCCAGCTTTTCTCTGGATACTTGCTCTGGTCTCTAGGGGATAATTGCACATCATTCCCACAGAAAGCAGCCCAAACCTGGTGTCCTGTTTTCCTGGAGACAGTAGGAGACCCCCGCCCCCATTTGTCCCAGGCCCCATGTAAACTGGATTCTGCTACCTCCTTGCAGGCACAGCCTCTGCCCTGCTCCCAGCTCTCCTAGCTGCCCACGTTCCTTTTTAGGGATGTACACCATCATCTCCACAGCTGCAGCCTTCATTGCTTACAGTCTTCCTCGTTCTCGACCCCTGAGGGCCTTTGAGAATGTCAGATAACCTCTCCAGTTTTAACTGTGGCACCTCAGATGAAGCTCTCACCTGGTTCCCCCTGACTCTGTCAAGAAGAAAGTGGAAGAGAGAAAGGAGAGAGGGTAACAGGCTGTTTTCAAGCACCTGCAGCCTTTGAGAAGTGAGTCGAATAAAACAACAGCATGACTGCTAATCAAAGTAGTACTTACTCTGTGCCAGGCAGTATTCTGGTCCCACACGTTCACTGTTTGGACCTACAGGAGTCTGAAGCTGGGGCATCATGGGGGTGAAATGATAGGGGTCTTAGCAGCTTGTCCCCCCTGACATCCAAAAGAACCAGGCAGGATTAGCCATACCTCAGAGTATGACACGCACTGGTGACCCAGTATGGGACCAAACCGGCCGTACCACAGTGGACAGATCAGGGTGGGAAGCACACAGAGGCCCCCTCTCCCTATACAGGCATCTCCCACTTTTCGAACTTCTTGTTAGGCCTCTGTGATTTTAGGAACAACCTACATTAGTACCTGTTTCCACTAACTGAAAGAAATGCAAAGACAGTTTTTGCTTTTACAAAAAAAGGGATAAAAACAAAAATAGTGCCCTGTGTTTGTTTTGCAAGGAGCAGCTACAGAGGGAACACGCACCCGTGCAGTGAGAGCTCCCCACCCAGCTCCTCCGCTGGAACCACCACGCTCACCATCTCGGCATCGAGCAGCCGCAGCTTTGCACTGTGTCTGTGAGCATTTGTGCTTTACCCTGATTTCACTGTGTGCATTTATTAGGAAGATGTGTTCGGAGGTATTGGAAAAACCTAAGAGAGATTATTTTGGGGGTCTGGGAATGTCCCCCAATTCTTCCATATAAATTCATAGTGATTGCTTCTTCATTTGTGCCATCAGCTTACAAGAAGTTTCACAGAAACACATGCTTTCAGATAGGGGGGAAAACCTGTGCTGGGGAAGACAAAAGCGCCCCAGAGCACCCGGATGGCATCTGGGAAATGAACGGAGAGAAGAAAACGATGCAAGAAGGCAGAATAGTTCTGCAAGAGAGTTTGGACTTAGAATGGATGGAGTATTTTCCCAAGAGAGACTGAATTTACCTGGAATAGGCTGTTTTTGACTGTTTTAGCTTGGAAGAGTCTGCGTCTACATTCTCCCCACCACCCATTACCCATTACTGTCTCCAACAGCTGGAACGAGGAGGGCTCTAGGGCAACACAAGACCACTTGCAGAGAAAAAAATTAAGCTATCATTTTTGCACTTCTAAGTTATAGTGGGGAAATGGCAATTTTACTACATAAACAACAGCAAGAACAAGGTGCTGAGAGAGAGAGCTTGACATTCTTAGCTAGTGTGGTCAGGCTGCTCTCACTGCGATGATCACATTTAAGCCATGACCTAAAGGGCAAGAAGGAACCCAAAACACAAAAAACCTGAAAAGAAAGGATTCCTGGCCAAGAGAACGAGATGCGGAATGACCCGGGGTGGGGAGGAGCCTGGCACCAGAGCAGGACAGTGACGAGACATGGGGCTGCGGTGTAAACAAGGCGCAGAACGCTCAAGCCTTTGTAGCTGCTGTGGAAAGTCATTGATGGGCTTTCATTAGGGCAGTGAGAGGATCCAACTCATATATTTAAAAAATTTCCCTCTCGATGTGTGGATGATTTTGTAGAGGGAGAAGATTAGAGCACAGAACCGGTCAGAAAGTTATGGACATACCCCATGCAAGCGATTCTGGGGTCTCTGATGAGGGCAGTGGGAAGCAGAGGGAGAGACATGGATGGATTTGCAAATATTTTGGAGGAAGACTCCCCCACATTTGCTGAGAGCTGGAGGATTGGATGTGGAGGTGAAGAAGGGGAAAGGAAGCAGGACGGCTCCCAGGTGTTTGGCCTGAACAGCGGGGTAGGTGGTGCTGTCAGTTACTGAGATGAGGAACACCGACTGAGGAGATGTTAAATGTGTGACTGATTGCTACCTCTCTGTCATCAACAGGTGGGTTCTGTGTCTCTCCTATTGGCTCTCGTGACTGCAGTGACCCGTGGAGTACAATGGAGGCAACTGTGTCCGAGGCCAGGTCATGAGAGACCAGGATGTCGGCCTCTTCTTGGTTGGGGCACATACTCTTGGGTCCCGGGTTGTCACTGTTCCATTATGGCTGCAAAACGAGTTACACAAAGTTTTTACGGTGTTAAGCAATCATTCATTATGCTCATAGATTCTGAAGGTCAGAAATTCGTATAGGACACAGAGATGAATGTTCAGAACACTTGTTTCCACTCACCACACTGGTGGCTCAAAGCTGGGGCTGGAATGACACGGAGGGTCTCTTACAGAGCTGGTATCTAAGCTGGGAAGACTGGGGCGGCTGGAGCCCTTTGGGCATCTCTAACTCTAGGTAGTTTCCCTACCTGTCCTCTCCAGCATGGCAGTGTCAGGGGCTCCAGGATTGTACAGAGCAGCACAGTACCGAGGCCCTTCCATCCAGCTCTCCCCGCCGAGCACTGGTGAGTGGGCCCACCAGAGTAGCCCATCTGCCAACTGACCACCAGCCGGTGACCACCATGAAAGCAATGGGGAAGAGGAGGTCCTCAGCTGAGCCTGCCAGAATTCCTGAGCCACAAAACTCTAAGATATAATAAAACCATAGCTGTTTTAAGGCATTCCATTTTTGACAATTTGTTACATAGCAGTAGATAACTGTAGCACTGAGGGGGAGCCTATTCTTAGACTCAGGATGGCTGGAGAGAGAGAATCAAGAGTTGACTTGTAGACCTGTTAAGCCTGGAGTTAGTGTGTCAGCAGGCAGGGAGAGCCGTGGGGCTAGAGCTGTTGGAAGCTGGGGACTCATCAGCACGTGGTGTCCAGGCCGCTAGGGTTCATGCAGGATGCGCTGCCTTGCACATGCACCAGAACGTGCTGGGTCCAGTTCATTCACTCCTTCACTGTGCTGCCCAGTGATGTGATTAGCCTCTCTGAGCCTCGCTTTCCTTATTTGGAAAATGGAGAGTTCTTGCGCATGTGTGACCCAGTGTCCCCAGTGCAGAGATGTTCAACAGAACCCCTTGCTCTCCACCTTCCCTCCAAGGCAAAAGAAACAGTATAAGGAGGCCAAATGAGGATGGAAAGCTTCACATCCTGTCTGATTTTAATGAAGTAGAAAAGATGGCTGTTTACATTATGATTATCTTGAAATTGTCTTGAAAATACCTTGAAAAGAGCAATGCCCTAAAATAAAATGTCATTTCTAAAAAAACACTTAAAATATCCAGGCCTCAGATAACACTTCCCCCCACCTTCCTACCTAAACAATCAGGAAGTCCACGTTAATTCTTTTTTAACTACAAGCATCTGGAAAAAAATTTCTCCTGAGCTGTGTTCACATCCCTTCCAACTGGTGGGGACTTTTTTTTTTTTTCCAGTTACAATTGACAAATCTGAAAAGATGCCCCCTCCCACCAGAGACTTTGTTTAGGAATGAGAAGGCATGGGGGCCCTGCTGTGTCCTTCTGACTCTGTCGTCTTTTCTGTCATGTAGGTGACACAGAAAGAGAGGGAGGAAAAAAATCACACTTCAGGGAAGGCCTTGAACGCAAAACAGCAAACAGACACACAGAAATAAAAACTGGGGCCAGAGACCTTCTTTCCAAGCTGGGCCCTCCATGGGGGGTGGAAATCAAGGGCGCTGCTTTATTGAAATTCCCTGTGGCTTCTGGGGAGCAATGTGTCCTTATCACCACCCCCTCCCTGCCAGCCTTCCCCTCCTGCCCCACAAAAGAATCTCTTAGAGAAAAACAAGATAGTAAAGTCTGAATTGTTATTTTCCAGAGGTAAATAAAACATCTTAGACATATTACTGGTATTTTGGGGAAAGGAGATTTGGCCGGGGGCCATGAGGGTGGAGGTGTGTGCTAATTGCATGTTTCTGATTAAACTCTCCAGGTACTAGACACAGCCTGTTCCCTGGCAGAAACATCATGAAGGTCTCAGAGGCTGCTTTGAGGCTTTTCAGAGGCTCAGACGTAACCCTCTGGAGCCCAGGTACATGATCAGTGAGTTTTGTCCCATCCCCACGGTAATGGGGCCGCTCCGGCTCTCCTGCAGAAGAGAAGGGCAGGGGTGGCCGGCGGCAGGGGCGGCGACAGCGCGGCGGGCAGGCTGCAGCCGCAGGGGCTCGGTGGTCTGGTGCGGGGCGCGCCAGGTCTGCACCGGAGGGAGCTGCTTGCAAATGCGCTCAGCCGTCGCGCGGCGCCCTTCACCCGGAGGCCGCCGACTGTTAGGGGCGTTTTGAAGTAAGACAAATATATCTCCCAGCAGCTTGGAACAGAGCAGGAAAAGGTACAAAGACCAGAGGGACAAGGTGACAGAGCACAAAGTTGTAGGCTGCTCCTGCTGTTTTGGCAAAAGAGAGGATGGGGAAGAGAGCACCCTAAGCTTTAAAGATGCCATCAGGGCGTGTGACTTCCTGCACCACCGTTCATCAAGGCAGCGAGCTCAGGGCTCCAAGGGGCTGGGGGGCAGCGGGTGCCAGGCTGCCGCAGGGCCTGCGCAAGGCTCCTTCTACCAGCGAGGACCACCATGACCCCCAGTCTCCGCGGGAATTTCTTTTCAAAAGGCACATTACCCCAGGCATGCACCCGTCTTTCCAAGGTTCTGAAGAATTTATTCGCCTCCTGCAGCCCTTCGGAGGCAGCGCCTGTCCTCTTCAGATAATCTCCAGAATGTTGCACAGCGATTGGCTTTGAGGGGTTAGCTACAGGCGGGAGTGAGGGTGGCTTGCCTGGCACTTATCAGGAAGGTGCTCTCACCTGGTGTCAGGAGACAGCGGTCCAGTCCAGCTCCCCTCTGGTCTGCACTTTAGGCAAGGCCCCTCCACCTCCAAATCTTTGAACCTTAGTCACCCATCTGTAAATGAGGGGATGAATCAGGTGGTCCACTAGTGTACCTCTCACACCCAGAGATTCTCTACCCTGGCACCACTATCAGAAACTGGGTATTAGGCTGATGAGTTTGGCCTCATGTGGCTCCTCTAATGGCTGTGGAGATGGTATTGAAGGCAAATTAAAATGATTTCTTTCTTTTTCCAGAGGGCTCAAGGCTGATGAAAACACACTGTAGAGGAGATAGGAACTCATTCCTCAGGAGCCAGAGGCTGTGGACAGAGAGAGAACAAGACATGTGTGACTTTGCTTTGGCTGTTAGATCAGATCACTATAAATTTAGGGGCTTAAAATAACACAAAGTTATTATCTTATAGTTATTTGGAGGCCAGAAGTCTAAAGTGGGTCCCCCGGGGTTAAAATCAGGGTGTTGGCAGGCAGGCTGTGTTCCTTCTAGAAGGTCTAAGGGAGAATCCGTTTCTTGCTTTTCCAGCTTCCAGAGGCTGCGGCATTCCTTGGCTTGTGGTGCCTTCGCTCTTCTTCAAAGCCGGCAGGATTGTGTCTTTCAATCTCTCTCTGACTCTGACAGTCACTGGTGGGCTTCCTCTTCCACTTTAAAGGACCCTTGTGATTGCATTGGGCCCTCCCAGATAATCCAGAATGATTTCCTTATTTTAAGGTATGCTGATTAGCAATCCTAATTCCCCCTTGCTATATAACATATGTGTTCACAGATGCTGGGGGATTAGACATGGCATCTTTCAAAGACTATTATTCTAACTACCAGGAGATCCATACCCCAGCTTTTAGATAAGTCAAGAAACTGTCCAGGCCTGTGGTCTCATCTGCAGCCTCACAGACCTCATAAATGGGATGTAGTCTCCTGCTATGAAGTCCCATAGCCCCTCCCTTGCCCATCATGAAGCACTGAGCAATTTATTATTAACAGCTACGGTGCTCCTGACACTGTCACTTCCATGAGGCAGGAGACCATGTCTGTCTTGTTCAGTCCTCTACCCAAGCACATAGGCTATTAGTCAGTGTTTGCTGTGTTAACAAACATCCCCTTACTACACCACATCTTCCCTCCACCCCAAACCTCAGGGAGTTACAATGTTTTCTTCAATGCTACAGATTGAAATCAGGTCTGTTCCATGTGGTTTCACATTCAAAGACCTAGACAATGGTGGAGATGTGTAAGCCTCTTATAGGGGAAAACACAAATAATGGAGAAGAATAATATATTCTATCCCACCTAGGATCTGGCAAAAATATTTCTTACCAAATAGATGAAAAGATGAGCTGCATCTATAAAAGAGGGGAGAATCAGGAATGACTGGGATGTTCCTGTGTGTTACCATCTCTTTTAATCTTCATAACAAATTTGCCAGGAGGTCTTATAATTTCTTTCTTCAGATGGAGCACCTCTGAGCTGGAGTAAAAATTAAGTCTGCTTCTCTCTGGCCCTAATGTCCATGACCTTCATCTGATCTATTTTCCTTGAAGAATTATTTGGAAGCTACGGCATGCTAAATGTTGTGTTAAAGGATTGATATTTGGTGTATGAGAAGTTATTATTATTAGTGGAGGGGTGTTTGATTCATATGAATATATACTGTGAAAACAATAAGGAGCTGATTTAGAAAAGGTTTCAAGTCCTGTCTTATCAACATAAAGCAGTGCTTACAGGAGAAGCTTGGGCCCAGGTTTCTCATTTCTTTCCCCTTACATCTCTCTAGGTCAAAGCTTCTTTTCCCTATGGCAACATGGAATAGTTGACACATAACTGGTGAAAATTGCATTTGCTTTTCACCATCTACCAGGATATGAGAATCAACGATTCAGTAATCCAATTGTCTGGTGCCAATTTCATTTGAAATAATTGCTGATAAAATCAGAAAGAAAACTTCAGCAAATCTGAAAACAGATTCTGGCAGAACTCAGTGGCACAATGGGCTGATATTAAATATTGTTTCAGTACTTGAGACCAACCTTCATATTGAATCTGGATGAATGCTGGGTCATGGGATTTGAATTAAAGCCAGGCACAGTCAAGTCTCCCATCATTCATGGCACTTGGGTTCTGAATTAGGAGCTGATTCCTAAAGCAGCTTGCCTGTCTTCACCTCCATTTCACAATGATCAAGGACCGGGCTTCAAGAATGGCAATACCTGAAATTAGAGTAATTACACTGAATATTCTGCTTATATACTCACACCATCACTCATGAACCTCATGTAGTAGGAAGTCGATATTACTTCTTTCATACAACTAAGAAGAATTTGATTCTTGCCCGAGTTCACACAGACAGTAAGGGACAGAGCTTGGATTCAAAAGTAGGTGGTTTGTCCAAGGAATTTGCTCATGCCTGGACCACACTGCCTCTTAGTCTGTCCTGATAGTGGCAGCCATAGCATATGATTGACGGTCAAAATCTACCTTGGATAATCCTATATAGCTTTCTATGCTGATTAGTTTAATTATATTACTGCCACAGTCCACTTCATAAATGCTGCATAGAACAAACCGAATGTAATTAAAATAACCAACTATTCAACAGATGTGCATCTGCAAAGCTGAGCACAAATTGAATTTTTAAGCAACATATTGTGTTTTATATGCAAAAACATCTCCATTAATTTGTTCATTCAACAAACATTTATTAGTTCCTTGATACTGACAGGCACTATAATAGACATGGAACACAGAGATGAATGTGCCCCAGCATCTGTTTCAAGAAACAGAGACCCTAGTGAGGGGTAAGGCCAAGGAAATGAGTGTTTCATGAGGCTCTATCTCCACCTTGCCCCTCCTCCCCACCCGAGACCATCCCTCTCACCAGGGCCCCATCCCAGAGCCCTCTGCCCTGTTTTCCTGTTCTCTGGCATTATCCATTCAGCCTGTACTGCTCCTCACTCAGTGGTTTGTTCTCTTCCCCGCTGCAAGGGTCCAGAGTGACTCTGCATTAGCACTGGCTTCCCATGTAACTCAGGTGTCACCAAGGTCCCCTGCCCATAGCAGAACCAGATGCAATAGTGTCGGCCGCTTCCTGACCTTCCCTGGCCCCTAGAAATCCGGCATTTGCCTGTATGATTCCACTAAGTCCAAGGGGCTCCCTTCCTCAGACCTTCTCCAGCCTTTCAGTCTCTTACTTTGTGTACTATTTGTGCCCTACATCATGCTGACCCCAATGCAAAAACAGGCTTGTCACCCATTTCTATGTGGCACATAAACACACACACCAATACACCAGTACACACACACACACTCCTCTCACAATTTATGAGTTTGGTAAACTTTACTGAAGGTTTGGCAGCTGCAGGAAAGGTTTGCATCACACACCACATAGCTTCCTGCAGACTAGGGTCAGTGTCCAAAGGGACCCCCACTGTCTTCCCATCTTTAGCCTAACCTCTCGGCCTGGGGGTGTCCATGGTACCATCTGTCCTCAGGAAGACAGAGCAAGGACGAGTTCTGGAGTGTCTGCAAGTGGATGCTTGAGAGGGAATTCCAGGGTCCCGAGCACCCAGAACACAGTCTGGAAGGGAGTGTGGAGAAGCCCAGGGGAATGTCTCCTTGGTCCCCAGGGAAGGGTGTGGCTAGAAGAGGCCTGAGCAGGGCTTTCGAGAGCACAGGACCCAGATTGCCTTGGTCTAAGGCAGTACTCTTAAAATCACTGTCTCCATTTTTATGGATGAGGAAACTGAGGCCCAGAAAGGTTAAGTAACTTGCCAAAGGTCACACAGCTATGAAGATGCAGAGTCAGGAATTAAATTCAGGTAGTCTGGACCCTTAACCATTATACCATTAACTCAAGACCCTTAACCATTATACTACACTGACACTCAGAGACAAGAGTCCAGTGGCTCTGAAGTTCAAGGGTTCAAGATAATCATGTGTATGTGTGTGTGCACATGCATGTGTGCATGTTTTAAATAATCACTCTTCTGAGTTCTGTGGGCTACATGCTGCAGACAAGACAGCAGAGGGACCGAAGAATCCCCAGGGGAAGCAGGGAGGGCGGGGCGAGGTCAGAGAACGCTCCCAGGGTATATGACATGGACATTGGGCTTTGGGGGAAGGTTAGCAACAGAGTGGGAAAGGGAGTTTGAGGCAGAGAAAACAGCATGTGAGAAGGTTCAGAGGCTTGAAAGGGAAGGCTCTTTCCCTAGAATATAATGGTAATTGCTTATATTTGTGGGGTGATTACTATTCACTCTTCAGTACAACCTGGGAAGGAGGTCCTGCTGTGACCTCTCTGCCATGAGCTCCCCAGGTTGAGGACAGATGAAACCTGAAACTAAGGATTAGAGATATTACAGCAGCTAGAAATAAGGTCACCCTGAGGCCACCTAGCTAGTAAGGAAGCAGCCCATGCTTTTAACTACTCTGCAATGCTGCCTGCAGCTAGTCATAAAATGTTGTTGAACTGGGTTAGTTGAATAGAGTTGGACTGAAGGCAAGCAGCTGCCAGGGCATTAATGCCCCTCCCACCCTGAGTCAGATGAAACAGGTCAGATTCCAGGCTGCTGATTCGCGGTACCTCAAAGGTCAGGACAGAGTGTGACCCTCCCTTCCCCCCCCCCCCCCCCCGACCGCTCTTCCTCCCTAACTGGGATTCTCTTGCCCTCTCCATTATTTCACGCACAGCAAAAGTAGTAAGAAGCCTCTTTATGTGACTTCCAGATCAAGGGTGATAAGGTTGGGAATCTGGTTAGGGACAAGGTCATAGAGACCTCATCCCCTATTAGAGGCCGATGGCCTGGTGCAGCTTACCAGAGGGCTCCTGTAGGGGTTGGGGCTCAGCTCAGCACATAAATAAATAAAATAGCACACTATTTTCCAATATTGTTCATCCAATATCCCAAACAAAGGTGTATCACTTTGATGGTAGCTTCTAAACCTGTAACAAAATGGGACGCTAGTTGGCCTTACATTGTTTCTTGTGTGTCTATCTTCCTCACGGAGCTCACTGGGAGGGAAGACTACGGTCTGGTCTGAGACTTAGCTGGTCCTGTGCTCCTCTGCCACCAGGTCATCTGGTGGCACTGAAGAGCACCTCACTCCAATCTCTATTCCTTTATTCAGCTCCTGTTTATGGAGCATCTACCACATGACAGGCCCTAGGAGTACATCAGAGAACCAGGAAGATGAAACTCACCATCTCATTCCAGAGGGAGAGGAAAGACTCGTACTGGCCAAGCAAAAAAGTAAACACTATGAAATGTCGTAAGGTGAAAACTGGTACAAAGTATGAATAAAGCTTTGCCTATACAAATGCCAGGGGCAGGAGAGGGCCAGAAGCAGAGACTGGGGCTGGGCTGCAGTGGGCAGGGTGGGTGTAGGTGATGGAGGGACCCTCAGGCCTCCTCATGACTATGGTCTTGACTCTCAGCAAGGCGGGAGCCTCAGATGCGACAGGACCCAACATCTGTCTGCAGAGGCGTCCCCTGGCGGCAGAGATGAGGACAGGCTGCAGGGAGCCAAGGAGGAGGGCGGAGAGCCCTTGGGAGACGGCAGCATCCGCGGAGAGAGGCCCTGCGAAGAGGGCAGTTCTGGATTTATTTTGAAGGTAAAGGTAACCTGATTTTTTTGATAGATTGGGTGTGGGGTATGAGTGGAAAATGTTTTTCAGTCTGTGCAACAGAAAAAAGGACTCTTCATTGAAACGAAATGGGAAAAACCAGGAGAGGTGTGGTTTTGGAGGGCAATTCCCTGATACCCCTTAGAAAGTAGGACAACTGTTTTTCACACGAGTACTGTTTTGGGGTGGAATTGGCCTCTGCCTCTTGCTAATGGTATAAACTTAATTAAATCAGTTGAACTCTTGACCCTCAGTTTCCTCATCTGTACAATGGGAATAATAACAACTTTGTTACTGTTTTTTGTAAGGATGTGCAATAATTTGGTAAAGTACCTTGCATGGTGCCTGATGCATAGGAGATGCTTGATTGACATTAGCTGCATGGGTGCTTGAGTGAGTGAAATACCTGTGGGCATGATAATGAAGTCAGAAAGGCCAGAATTACATATACTGTATGTTTAGTCATTCATTTTTTGTATGCATTTATAAACAGGGGATTTGCAGAAAGCTTTGATTCCTAGTTCATCCAATATCCCAAACAAAGGTGCATCACTTTGATGGTAGATTCTAAACCTGTAACAAAATGGGACACTAGCTGGTGAGTTTCTTGTTCTATCTAGTCTGGCAATGGGCCACATGGACAAGGCAGCAGTTGTTCTAATTTCTTATCAGAGTTGCAGACAGAGAAGGTAGGTGGTTGGAGTACATTGTTTATAAACTCTTCTTTCCATTTGCATTCAGGGGAGTTTGCAGCTGGTCCAGTTTGTTGCCAAGTAATGAGATGGATTAAATAATTTAATGAAATATAATGGTTACTTCCTTGATGGCTAGAGCCCTGTCTTAGTTTTTTCTTGTATCCTACATAGCAGCAAACCTGTGCAGGTAGAGCAGGTGCCTAACAAATACTCTAGTGGAGTTTTGTGTATTCAGCAAATGTGTTAGAGAACAATGCCAAGCCTCAAGTTACGACTCACAACTACCCTCCAGGTGGTGGGGGTAGTCATGCTCTCATTGATGGTAAAAGCATGCATGGGCAACCTATTACATGTCACCTGGCAGAAGACCTGATGATGATCTCATGTCCCATCCACCAATGAAGCAGTCCTATGCACTGCTGTTTCCCCTACTTTAAGGTGAAGATACTAAGGCCAGGAGAGTGAGATGATTTGCCCAAAGTCCCACTCCTGCTGCAAATCAAAGTCAGAATTTGAACCCATGTCTGCCCAATACTTTTCATCACATCATAAAAAGAAAAGCCCTACCTCCCCTCGAATAAATATTTCCTCACTGGCCAGCTGAGCACAGTAGAACCAGATTCATGTTCCATAATTCCAAGCCAGCAAGTCTAGATTTAATTTAATGCAATTAGCTTTGTTGGCTGAGCAATGGGAGGGTGCTGCTCCATGCACCGCGCAGGGGTGAGGAGCACCCTTCTGCTGCTGTCTGGTTGTCTAGGCCGGTGGGACGCCTGGAGTCTGCAACTGCTTTGCGGACTCCAAGTGGTCAAGGTCTGAATAAGTCTCAGTTTCCACTTTAACCAAAAATGTTGAGGTGTTTTGTTATTTTGGGTGGGACGGAGACAGGGATGGAAAGGTGAAGGGATGGAAGGGAGGAAGGGAGGAAAATGTGAGTTACCTCTACTAGGGAATTTCTGTTCAACTTAAACAACGGCTGCTATATAAAGATGAAACCACCACGAAATCTCAGAGAACAGGCAGTAGAAATGGTATTTGGGGATCTGAGACACATTCCAGAGACAACTAAGATTAATAATGATGAGGACTCTGCCTATTTTAAGAATGTCTTTGCAGTCAAGTACTATGGAGGGAAAAACATGAGGGGTCAGATACATTATGGGAAAATAACTTTGTATTAGAAAAATAATGGTGTTGATATCCTTTCAACAGATATTTAAATGCAATTTGCCCCTTTGCTTAATTACTTACAGATTGCAGAGAACATCTTCTGTGACAAGATTTTGTTCTATTGACACTACCACCTAATAAAATAGAAATTATTTTAGACTATTTCAGAAAATGTCTTCTGCATATAGATTCTGATTATATAGATATTAAAATAAGCATGGATTATTTGCCTATATATTTCCTTCCCCCCCAATTTCACTCTCTTGGGTCTTCAGTGAGTTATTTTGTGTTTGCAACTGTTAACACAAAGTCCCATTTTGGAGTTAAATTGTGTTGTGTGAGAAGAAAGCAGTTTTCAGATATTATGAGAAAACACACACACCCACACACACACACACACACACACAAAGACAGTGGGGATGAAAATAATTTCCCAGTGGATGATTGGTTTTTGTCAATGATTCTAATGGGATCAGGAAAAAGAGAAATATTCAAAGGATGTGTGTTTAGGTGGATTTAGTCAAAAAAGATCATAGACTGTAGAAAGATCTTAGAAATAACCTAGCCGTCTTCCATGTGTGTGAGGATGAGCCAGTTAAGCGAGGGAGGGCCGAGACTTGCGGACAAAGCTCCTGCTTTGGAAAGAGGACACCTGAGCTGTGCCCCATCTCTGGCTTTGGCCTTTCTCATGGTCTAAGGGAGCCGCTGGGCCTCCCTCTCCCCACCTGTAAACTGAGGGCTCAGGTCAAAGTCACTGCCCTCTAGCCTGTTGTTTTCCTGACCACCTGACTTAAGTTTGGTCACCTGCTGTTACTCATTCAGAGCCTATGTCACAGCTGTAGTTTTCCTATTGATATGTGAGCTTATTTGTTTAATAAATGGTTTTCCTCGTGGGTGAAAAGGGTTGGGGCGGGGGCGATGGATGAAATAGGAGAAGGGAAAAACAAATCAGTGAGAATGTTTGAAAAAATATATATATATATGTCTTCCCCAGGGAGGAAAAGAGATCATAATTCTGCTAGGCTGCAGCCCTCTCCTGGTGCTCCCCAGGGCTGGGCCCATGGTACTTAGTGATTTGCTTGATGGATAAATGAACGAATGACTGAAATGTACCCTGATCATTGAGGAGGTAGAGACTATAACTCGAATTTCCTGAATACCAGTTACAGGAGGAAAAACCAACGCACACGCTTTTCTGGCTCACATAGAATTCAATTTTATTAAAATAGCTGTGGATATATTTTTTACATAATTTATTTTCTAGACCTGATAATATAACAAACTATTAAGTAATGTAACACTTTTTTTCACACTCTTAGCTGCTAAAGCCCAAAAACCTGATGCTTCTCATGAGTAGGGGAAAAGAATGAACCCGTGTTTGAAGCTCTCCCCACCTCCACGTCCTCACAGATTCCCCAGTAGGGCACTTTTCTCCTTTCTTTCTCCCTTCCTTCCTTCCTATTTGAAACTACCACATCTTAAAACAAATCACCCCAATATAAATTTGTTGGATATGAAATTATGCAGATGGCTTAAGATGCACATATTAAAACATATTTTTTAAATTGATTACATGGAAAGACTTGACACAGACTCACAGCTACAATAATGGGGAGTCACTTCTTCATCTCTTTAGCTAATATTGACTGAGTACCTGTGGTCTCTGCTTTCTAGGAAAACACAGGCCAGGAGGCGATGGATGGGCATCTGGAGAGGCCACCGCACCGTGAGGCAGCCCTGGGCTCCGGGAGCTCAGCAGAAGGCCACCTCATCCAGGGAGGGCATGCCGTCAAGATGACCCCCCGGGCTGGGCGCGAGGAGCCTGGGGAGGGAGGAGGCGGCCGTGGCGCGGGCTGTGGTCCACGAACGGGCTCCTGAAGAGTGCAGAACAAGGGCGGGGCACGCGGCAGTCCCAGAGCCTGGGGCGCAAGCACGGAACAGACAAACCGTGACAAGCGCACAGCTCAGGGCGCCAGGGACTTGTGAACAGACAGTCGCATCGTGATGACATGAACAGGAGAAGGTCAGAGTCTGCGACGGGCTACGGAATGTGATGAGCAGTCGCGGTCACATGCAGACCGAAGCTCCAGAGGTCAGTCACACGGACTAAGGGGGCCTGGCGAGGCCGACGGGATCTCGTTTTCTCAGAAGGGAAGTTTCACCATTTAGTTCGGGGCCTCCAAGGGCTTAGAAATTGAATGACCTTTGGCCTCAGTTTCTTTATCTGTGACAAAGGAAGGTGCTGCCCAAATGTGAATTTCAACTACCCCCCGACTCAGCCCTGGTCATCCCAATGTTTTGGCCTCTTCGTATCTCTCCAGCTTCCTCTTCAGAAATGTGTCCCGATCCTTGTTTGAGAAAGCCCGGCTTCCTCAGGAAAACTACTGCTGTGATTCAGAGATTATTCAGATGCTACCTCCAGCTGTGAAGAAATAGTGCGATTCCCTCCTGCCAGAGTCACTGGAATCATTTCTCGCTCCTTCGTCTCCCTCGCCTTGTCCAGGGTTGTCAGGACTTGCCAATTTAGCAAGTCCCCAGGGCTGTGCAAAGCACCGAAGGAGATGAAGGAAGGAGAGAAGGGGAGCAGGAAGGGAGGGACGAGGCACAGTTTCAGGCCCCTCCAAAAGGCAAGTCTGTCATGAGTGCACGTCTAGGGCTGCATGTGGCTGATTCTTCCAGATCCCTTCAGAACGTGGTCCTCTGCAGTAACCCAGGGCCTTCCCGAAAGGGATGCACATTAATCAAGAGTAGGATTCGGCCTGGTAGACAGAGGTAGCCTGAGGACACAGGAGAAGGCCCCTGCGGAGGGGCCCCCACGCCCGGGACCAGGCCACGGGGAGCAGGCTGAGGAAGCCCGGGACTGCCTCTGCCTGTGGACAGGGTGCTGCCTCCCCAGGCCTCCTGTCCCCTGTCCAGCCGTCTTGAGAACTTGAACCTATACAGCCTCTGCTGCCTCCAAGGAAAGAGGCGGGCCACAGCGGGGCTGCGAGGTTCTGAGCGCAAGGAGGGGAGAGGGGAGAGGGAATGCTGGCAGCTGGGCGGCACTCAGAGTCAGAGGCCAAGGGAGCCACTGTAGGTAACGGAGACGCCATTCAGTTAACTCATGGCACACTCCCCAAACCCCAAGACTTTGCTGGAGAAGGGGCTGGAAGAGGAGGCAGGGCCAAATCACATAGACCTTGTTGGCTGAATAAAGGATTCTGGCCTTCACCTCAACCAGTAGCAATGGAGACCACTGACAGGTTTGCAGCAAGGAGGACATGACAGACCTTGCATTTTCAAGGATCAGTCTGGGTGCAGCGCAGCTAATGGGCAGGAGGAGCCAGAGGGCAGGGGTCCAGTGAGTAGGTTGGGGAAGACAGGAAGGGGAGAGAGAAGGGGGCGGGGACGGGAGACATGGAGGCGGGGAGATCCACAGGAACTGCTGTCAGAGTCACTGTGGGGGCTGGAGCGGGGCAGCAGCTTCTGGGCTTCTGGAATGATGGAGAGGCCGTTCAGTGAGATGGAGTCACGGACCAAGATTGGGGACTTGGAAAGAAAAACAAGATGAAAGCTGTTTGTAAGAGAAGGGACAATGAGTTTATGAAAGGCAAAGATGCAAATGCAAAACAAAACTACAACAATCCTTTAATCAGAGATGCCTTACTTAAGGGCTCTTAGGCTGATTTGAGGGGTCTGTTGTAAGTACAAACTTGACACCTTGGGGAAACTATTCAATGACTAACTACACTGGCCCCAACACAGTCTCAAGAGTCTCAGCTAATTTTAAAGACCTGTTTAGAAGCAACTTCTCCATATTTGAGCATCTGTTTGGACTTTACTTGAAGTAAATTATCCTCATGTCATTAAAGCTTAACAGTTTTTTTTAGCAGAAGTGGCATTTCTTTGGAGTATAATGTTTGATTCCTCCCTGTATTTCAGGAAATCTAGAAAATAAATCATCAGTGAAAGAAGCAATTTCTGTGGATACTTTTTAGTATCCACTTTATACAGTCTTTTTGCCTTGATGAGAAGCCTAATTTTGTTTCAAGAGGGAGATGTACTTACTGTAACAGTTCCCATTTCCTAAGCCACTACTGTGTTTAGGTCCATAATATTCGTTAATCAATCTCAATATTCCTATAAGGGAGGTATTTATTGCTGGGGAAATGGAGGCTTAGACAGGTTGTCAGTGGTCCTGACTTTTCAGAAATTAAAGGACTTTTTAATGCTAAAAAGAAAGAAAAGAGAAGTTGAGTCACTTGTTAAAAAGTCTATCACTCAGCTGGGAGCTGAAAAGTTGGGTTCCAAAGTGTCTGTTCTTCCCACTCCATCTCTGAAGTTATCAGCCCTCCTTTCATTCAAAGGAAAACAAGAGAGGCTTCTTCTGGTTAGCACAGGCAAGAGGCAGCCTTGTGTACTGCTTAGTTAAGAAAGACAGCTCTGCTGCCCACTTGGGGTCCCATTTGCTCACCCTTCCTTAGCCAGTGCCGTCGGTGCCAGGCTGTCTCCCAAACTGGTTATCTCCCAGACTTGGTTGTTCGTAGACGTTCAAAGTCACAAGGTCAGAGGAAACCATTTCCATTTCCTGAGTGACTGTTGTACGCCTGAAGGAATGTTCGATGTAGGAATTATTATCCCCATTTCACAGATGAGGAGATGAAGGCTCAAAGGAAGGTGGACTGGCTTGAGGAAGCCAGAGGTCCCAGCTAGTAGGGGAAGGAGTAGGAACTTCGTTTCCTGTTTGCTGACTCTCTTGGTGGTGGTTGGGAAGTGTTGGCAGGGCTTTGTTTTGTCCACAAGATAACCAGTCAAAGTATTCTCGGGCTGCAGATCTCAGCCTGTAGAATGCCAGTCAGTGGATCTCGGTGACGTGTGTCCATCAATGGACCTCTTGATTTTGCTGACTTAAGCATTTTCTTTCCTTTTTTTTCCCCTGACAGACAAACACAGTTTTGATCTGCTTTCAGCTGTCAAGGGAGAACAGTGTCTGAGACCAGTGCTGAACCATAAAGAACTTGATTGGTCAGAATTTATTTACAGAGCTGAACTTGTTGCATTTAAGAGACCTTTAAAAAGTGCACATACTATGTGCCTGGCCCTGTTGTAAGCACATTTAAAAAATCTAATTTCATCCTCATGACTAATTTCAATCTGGTCAGGTAGGTGTCATTGTAATTCCCTTTCTACAAGTGAGGAAACAGGCACAGAGATGTTAGGTAACTAGCTCAAGCTCACACAGCTAGAGAGAAGCTGGCTCTTTAGGTTGTGATCTCAACTGCTATGCTGAGCGGTGCTGAAATTGAACTAGGCCCAGGTATTTCTTGGGTAGAAGCATGGGGCAGTGGCTTCTGGGCCAATTTTCCTTTTCCTGAGGACAGGGAGCCACCACTCCTAAGTCCCATCATATACTTTGTTCCTGCTCAGATGCTCAAAACCTTCTATTTATCTACCCTAACAGAGTAAAGGAAGAAATTCCTACCCTCCATTATTTTATTTTACTTCTTTAAGGATTTTTTGTGAGTGCCTCTTGGAGTTTGGTAGTATTAGTAACGACAGCTACAGACGCCCCTTCTGATGGGAGCTGCCACCTGCCCACCAAATATCCATTGTCTCCCATTCCTTACTGAGGAAGTCCACGTAAGTTGGAGGTGGCAGTGTGCCCAGGGGAAACACTACATTTACCATCTCCGCCCTGGGCAAATAAGGGTGGCTGTGTGTGAGTTCTGGGGAATGGTACTGCCGCAAAAACCATTAGATGGGGTTTCCTAGAAAGTTCCTTAACAGCTGAGCCAACTCAACAGGTGACGGTCATTTTCCCTTTAGCCCTTTCTCTCCCCCTCTTTTCCTGCCTGGAATGAGGTCAGATGCCAGAGGTGGAATGTGGGCAACTCAGCCTGCCACCTGAAGGTGCAGGAAGCAGAAAGATCAAAGGCGCCCAGTACAACATCTCACAGCCAATGCACCACTTCCAGGCAGCCTGTTTTGGACGTCACGTGGGGTGGGACAAGGACATATCGATTTGATCGAGCACTGTTAGTTGGGTTTTCTGCTCCATGTCCCTGAATCTCTTCTTCTGACCTGCACTGCCCATACCACAGCCACTAGTCACTTGTGGCTAATGAGCACTTGATTTGGGGCAACATTAGTGAAGAACTGGTGGTAATATTATATAATTTCAACTAATTGAGTTTAAGTTTTAAAATGGAAGCAGTTTAAGATATTTTTCCTTTAAACACACTTTATAGTTTCAATAGGACCACATTTTACTTTAATGGTTTTGAAAATTTTCCATCTAGACGAGATACACTATAGACGCAAACTACACACTGGATTTCAAAGACTTAGTATAATACAATAAAGAATGCAAAGTATTTCATGGTATTTTAAAATTATTGACTTCATTGTTGCAAATTCTTGAAATACTATTTCGGGTATGTATTAAATAACCTGTCTTATTAAAATGAACCTTACCCATCTCTCTTCACCTTGTTAATATGGCTGCTAGAAAATTTAAAATTATATTTGTGATTCTATGGATACTCCACCCATTCTGAGCCTGTTAAGTGCCAGGCTCTGTGCTAGGCACTTTACATATATTTATCTCATGAAGATCTTACAGAAATTGTCTGTGGAGAGTGATATTGCCTTCATTTCACAAGTGGGGAGAGCAAAGCCAGAAGAGGCTGCTTTGCAAGAGGCACTCGGCTGATGAGGGTTAGGCGCTCTGCTGTGAGTGGCTCCTTAGCTGGTGACTTCTACTGTTCCATGCTCAAGGGTCCCTTACCAAGTAGAGCTGTGCATGGATCGCTACGGTTTGTACTCTGAGTCATTGCAATTTGCAGACAAGTTACCAGTACATGTGGCTAGGAAGACCAGAGAGAATTGTTTGCGGAATAAGATTTGCCAGAGGAAACTGGAAATTCCCCATGTACCAGCTACCACCAGAGCTGGATTGAGTCCGTTAAGTTTGCTGAAGTATACCTTGTCCCCAACTCTCCCCCATTAGCAGCAAGTAAGGGATTTTGAGGTGTTACGTATCACCCCAGGATAAGTCCGGACAGGGTGGTGATGAGGTCTGAGAGTTGTGGGAAGGCTGTGCCGTGCTACACAGAACCCAGAGGATGAAATCCACAGAGGCACTTTGGAAGACCACAGACGGATTACTGACCAAAGTACACTTTTGCTCTGAGAAGAAATGTTTTCTCATGTTATTTAATATATACCAATTTACAGCTTCAACTTTACATCTATTTCTCTTCCACAGTCATTTTTTGTTAAGATTATCTCTTCTTTTTTTAATTACAGAAAGGTAGAAGCACAAGTTGGCATTTTTATGTGTGATCTTGCTGTGTTTTCACTTTTGCAGTGGACCCTAAAAATGTCATCACCCCCTTGGTAGCTGTTCAGACACTTGACACTTCCAGAAATAACTTGACACTTCCAGAAATATTCTGTGATTATTTTGTTGAACACAGACGTGTGCAGTTTTGTGGTAAAGTATTCAGCTAATGTGGACAGAATTGTTTTGTGTGTATCTCTATGCATACTGACAAGAAAGAGTGGGTTAGAAGATGGACATGGATATTTTTACTGCTGTGGCAATAATGTTTTACATTTTCAACAGTGCCCTTCAAATCATCTTACAAAGCACCGGAGGTCATGATAACTTGATGCGTTGAAATATAGCAAGTGCTTTGGCAGTCCGGCATCTCACATCACCTTTTATCCTGGAAGCAGAGGATAGAGGGCTGTCACCGCATGGAGGAAAATAATAAAACACATTTCTATGATGGTTTTATCTGGGAACTCAGAGCACTTTTCCGGGTTTTCTCAGCAAATCTTTATTGTTCTCATCAGATCTCAATAAAACAGGAAGAGAACAACTGCTATTAGCTACCCTTTTACAAGCTCAGAAATAGAGACGAAGAAAGACTGGGATTTTGAAGATTACCAAGTCAGGCAGTGATGGAGTCAACCGTGGGATCCCTGTCCTCTCTTATGCCTGGTTCGTCAGTACCCACCTGGCTGTGCTTCAGGGCAGCAGCCGACACTGGCCGTGCCAAGTCTTGCTATTTTCTTGAGTGTTTATCTTTGAACTAGAGAAAGGCTTGGCTTACAGAAGCATTTCTCCTTCAAGCTTCTCATTTTCTTGCTCTCTCCTATTCTTTTTCTCTTCCTTTTTTTGCATTCTACTCTGCCTTCTTTTTCTCCCCCCACCCATTTTTTCCCCTTCCTTTTTCTTTACTCTATCCCCTTTTCACTCTCTTTCACCTAAGATCGCACTGCACTCTCCTTTCCTTGTAAGGAGTTAAGATCCTATTGAGATTCCTTTTCGGTGGCAACCAGCTCCAACCCAGGTGGGTATTAATCTTTCAACCCGCTCTTTTTGGGGCATGCATTTCCACACTTGGCCACGAGGGGGTGTGTGCGCAATACTATGGTTTTACAAGCTGCTTAAGACAGCCCAGGATGGCTCCTTGGTGAGAAGACAGTGGGCTGGTGAGAGGAGGAAATAGACTTTTAGGCAGCATGGGTGCAGAGACAAGATAGGTGTGTTCAGCAGTGTGGCCTGGCTGAGAGGTCTGATTCCATCCATCCTAGACACAGGCGGAGTGTGTGCGGGTCCAGCTCTCCATTTACTACTGTGGGGTCACTTAAATGTTCTGGGCAACAGCTTCTTCATCTTCCTACAACAGTGACCTGGGAGCTAGCTGGTTTCTGAGGCTCCTTCCAGCTGTAAGTCATACACTGAGAGGCGGGCTGTGGAAAGTGGGAGAGCACCTCTACAGAGCGCCCGGTCCCCAGGGGCATTCCTGGTCTATAATGGCTTAGAACTCAGTGAAGGCTCCCGACTTCCAGGAGTACCCATCCCCTCCCACAGGTGTTAGGCCTTTTCAGTCACACCTGAGGTTTAACAGTGCATTTTCTGCTGCAACCGACTGGAGTTAGGGGTCAGAGAGGACATTCCTGGTGTCTTTCTCCCTGACACACAAACAACTGATTTCTAGGTAAGCCTGTGCCATCTTTTGGTGCTTGTCTTACATGACAAACTCATTTGTCTCAGGTAGCAGGGAAGTGGTGCTGTTAGGGGACAGAGTTTCAAGAGAGATGGACTCGCTGTGAACTGGCTATCTGGCTGGGCACAGAAGCCGTGGCGGTGTCACAGTGTCAAGTGTGCCCAGAATCATGAACGGTGCCTGTGGAGCTGAGAGGAGAGGGAGGCAGAACTTCAAATGCTGTCATTTAGTGCCTATGACAGCTTCATGCTTCTTTTTAAACCTTGCAACCATCCTGGGAAGTAGGTATTTCCTCTGCATGTTCAGGGACATGGAATCGCTGCCTCAAGATCACACAGCTAGTAAGCAGGAGAGCTGGGCTTCAAACTGAGGTCTCTCCGGCTCTCGGTGCGACTGTGGCTTCACCACGCGTGGCATGGCAGTAAATGGTTAAGTGGGACAGGGCTTAGCTTTCTCTACAGGAACAGGAAGCCTGTAGTGCACGCAGCAGTCCAGTCCAAACCTGATAATGGCCTCATAGATGCACTCCCCACATTTGGGTCCTCTGCCCAGCAAGTTGCTGAGGCAGTGACTGACCCACACTTAGTGTCACAAAAGCTGGGGAGTGCTTGGCCATCTCTCTCTCGGACTGGGGGTGGTGACTGGGTGGGATGGGGGATTCTGCCAGACCTGACCACGGTGGTGGCTGGCTGGGATTGGAGCAACTTGCTGTGGGTGCAGAGAGTTCTTGAGATGGCCCAGCAACTCTGGGTGACACTGGGTGATATTGGTTTGGGAAGTGTCCCTTTGTCTCTGGGGCTGAGAGGGGAATCCCTGACCTATGGATGTAAGGAGAAATAGCAACCAGGGTTTCTTACTTCAGTTTAGGGCCCCCAGTCCCAGCAGATGTGAACTATACAGGTGGCGTTAAGTGGCTCTAGGGCCCCAGCCTGAAGTGACTTTGAAGTCTGTTTTGTCTGTGGCTACTCCCTGTACCCAGAGAAGTCCCTGCCTATGGTATGTGCTCAGTCAGTACTGGTGTGTGCCTGGAGAGATCTTTGGCTTGGAAGTCAGAATATCCAAGTGTCAGTACTACCTGTAGCTGCTTGCAAAATATCACAACCTTTCCCAAGATCAGATTTTCTCATCTTCAAGGGGATCTGAGGGTTAGTGCTACAGGATGGCCATCTCATGAGGCCCAGCAGTCTGCAGCAAGGCATGGAGGTGTCCCACAGACAGCTTGGTGGGTGGGGATAATTTTCTGAGCATCTCACAGAGACATTCATCTCTTTCTCTCTGGAGGACCCCACATGGACACTCATGGTGCTGGGCACCTGCCCTCTTGGAAGGTTCTGTGCTCAGGAGGGTCTGGAGCAGAAGATTCGCGCCATTGCTGTCAGCTTCCCGGTGTACAGCCCTCCTCCCCAGCTGCCGGTGTGATTTCTTTGCCAACTGTTCTGATGGCAGGAGGGATGGAGCCAGTCCCGAGCATCACAGACTGCTACCTGGGGGGGCAGAGCAGTCAGGGAGGAGGAGCAGACTTTAGAGTTTGCTGGGCTGGGGACCCCTTACTGACAGCTGTAGGACTTAGGCAAAGTGTCAAACAGCTCTGAGCCTCAGCTTTCTCATTTGTAAGTGGTGGTAAGTATTATCTTCCATGCAGGGTGTTGAGAGAACTGAAAATAGTGCATACAGATTCCCTGGAATAGTGCCTGGCCCTGAGTAAATGCTTAATAAAAACAGCAATTACTCAAGGCTTGGACTGCCACTGGCATTGAAGGTCTGAATGGAGAGGAGAGAGTAAGACCACATGGTAAGGGGGCAGTTGAGCATCTGGATCCCATTCTCCTCCCCTGAGGCTCATCCATGTCCCAGACACTGTCCTCCTCCTTTCCTCTCCTCCCTTTCAAAGTTGCTGTCAGGAAGTCATGCCCTAGAATGTAAGTCCTGTGATGCAGGAATATAAGTCAGAGGTATGTGTGTCCCATTTTGATGCTACAGGAGACATTTCTGCATGAATCCTTCCTTTTGCCCTTCAGCACTGTGGGCATAACCAGGTTTTGGAGATGTGGTCTCCGAAGCTCAGATAGGTTAATTATCTATTCCTCCCAGCAAGTCAGGGAGGAACTGGGACTATGGCCATGTGCCTTGCTGTCCTAGCAGCCCCAGTCTGGGCCCAGGGTCAGAAGTAGAGCCCTGCCACCCCAGGTCCTTCAGTCTCCTGGGGCAAAGCACTGTCCTGCGGCGAGGATGTCACAGGGCGTTGTTTGCTTAGTGCTCCCCCCAGCCCCCCCCAGGAGCTACAACTTGAGGGGAAGGAGAGGTCCAGGAGACAGGGAGAGCAGTCATGCAGAGGTCAACAACAACAACAACAACAACAACAAAGACCAGATAAATATTTACAATGTGCTGGAGACTGTTGTGGGATTTCATTATGAGTTGACATGTTTAATCTTCATGATTCTTAGGCAAGAGGTTCTATTATCATTTCTACTTTACAGGTAAGGAAGCAGGCACAGAGAGGTCACTTGCTCAAGATACACAGCTAGTGAGCAGCAGAACCACGATTCCAACTCCAGGCTGTCTGGTCCCAGAGGCCACATACTTACTGCCTCATTGGACTGACTCTTGGGGATTTGATGGAAGAGAGCCCTGAAGAGGATTCTTGCTAAGGCCCTGAAACCGCACCTTAGCTAAGAGCCTGGCCAGTCTAGGGTGGAGCAGGGGATGGGTGCTGAGCGCATCTGGGTCTGGGGGCTGGTACCAAGAATAGCTCCAAGCTCCGTGATTTCCAACCTCAGCATTTCTGGTGTGGCCTCCATGGAACTCACGGGGGACTGGGAGGGAGATTCAGCTCTAAGCAGCAGGCCAGGGGAGTGGGTGCCCCTGGCTTATTCCTTCAGCAAACATTTGTGGTGCACCCACACCTGCCCCAGTGCACCAGGTGCTGGGGACCCTCCCTTCAAACATAACTCCAGCCCTGCCCCTGAGATGCTCACGGTCTGATGAGGCCAGAATTGCAGCTCTTTGAAGGCCCATCAGTGCTGGAGGACACAGCACGGAACAGCTTTGCCTGGGGTCTTGGAACATTGTACAGGGAAGGTGGCACCGAACCAGGACTTGAGGTGGCGGTTTGGCAGGACAGACTCGGTAGTCCTTGCCTGCTGGGGGAATATTTGCTCCACATTCTTGGGAAACTTAAAACCGGCCTGGGCCGAGGGCTTTTTGGGGAAGAGGGGAGGAGAGGGACAGAGGACATCAGCGCCCACGTGCGCCCAGCACCCTCCCCCGCACCCAGGCACAGCCGGTTTATGGGAGAAGAGACGCTCTGAAGGGCACGCGCCACTTTTATGTAATCGACCTCGGCACCCAGAGTGTCGGGGTTGGAGCTCGGAGGCGCCCAGGAAGGGCCGCGCGCCCGCGCCACTACCTTGCCAATAGGAGCAGACAGCAAGGCGAAATAAGTTAGGGAAGTCCTGGGAGCCTTACGGGGCAGGACGGTCGTCCCGCTGCCTTTCCCAGGGCCCGCGGCGGCGGTCCGGGCTCCCCTCCCAGTCCCCTGTCTCTGCCGGCCTCGGCCCCGGGGGCAGAGCGCGCAGCCCTCCTCCCAGGACCGCTCGCTGGGTGACCTTGGGCGAGCCGCCTGACCTCTCTGGGCCTTAGTTTCCCGGTCTCTGCTCCCGACGATGCTGTGACCGCGTCGGGGAGCTCCCCCAGCGCCCGGGGCTGGAGGGGGGCGCGCGGCAGGCGGTAGGCGCCCAGAACGCCCTCGCCGAGGACCGCGGCGCAGGCCGAGCGGCCCCACGAGGCGGCGCGCCGCGGAGACGGGAGGGCGGGGCGGGGCCCGGGCCCAGCGCGCAGGCGCGGCGGGCGGGGCGGGGCGCGGGCGGCGGCGCCGGGCGCTCCGCCGGGCGGCTCAGAGCGCGCGGGGAGCCGTGCGGCGTGCGGGTCGGGGCCGAGCTGGGCGCTGGCTGGCGGGGCTCGCCCGGGACCGCGTCAGGCTCGCCCCCCGCGCCGCCCGCCCGCCGGCCTGCGCCGGCCCGCGTCCGCCTCTCCTCGGCCCCGTGCGGGCGCGCCGGGACCGCGTCCGGGCAGCAGCGGCTGCCAGCGCGGGGCACTGGGCGGCCACCCCCAAGGGACCGGGGCTGCGCGGCCGGTGCGCGCCCCGCGCCGCCGCCGCCGCCGCCGGGCCGCCCTCCGGGGTTGGCTCCGGCGCGCCCCGGCCGCGGCGTCCGGCCCGGGTTCCGCGCAGCTGGGGCGCGGGCGGGGTCTGGGCTTGCGGGGCCGCCGCCGCCGCGCGCCCTCGCCGAGTCCGCGTCCCGGGCCCGGGCGGCCGGCGAGCATGGAGGAGAAGTACCTGCCAGAGCTGATGGCCGAGAAGGACTCCCTGGACCCGTCCTTCACGCACGCGCTACGGCTGGTGAGCCAAGGTGAGGCGCGCGCCGGCCGCCCGTTCGCTGTCGCCCGCGGCCGTTGGGGGCCGTTGGGGGCCGGGCGGGAGCCGGCAGAAAGGCGGGCTGCGCGGAGGCGGGCCGGGGGTGGCTGGACAGAGACCGCGGGGAGCCGGGGGGTCCCGGGGAGCAGTTTGGGGGCATTTGGGTGGGCTGGGAGAAGAGGCGACACCTGGGGAAAGCCCGACGTGTGCATCTGGGAGACCGGGGAGGGAAGGAAGAAGGGGCCGGGCGTTCGGATGGGACCTGATGGGAATCTGGGTCTCCAGGGTACCCAGGGGAAACTTCTGGGTGGCGGACAGCGGACATCTGGGGGCTTTGGAGAGGCGGGGGTGCAATTACCTCTTTGTAGAGGAGAGTGTGGGGGACTCAGAACTAGTGTGTTGGCTTTGTGTGAGAAGCTGGAGAAAGAGCTGGAGGAAGATGGAAGCGTTTGAGGGGATCAGATGCAGAGGAGGTGAAGGGAACAGGTGCTCTGATTGTTAGTGAAGTTCGAGCCCTCGGAGGAGGCTTGGGAGCAGCCCCGCAGCCCCTTAGAAGAGGAGGACACAGTGGTCCTAGTGAGAGAGCCCAGTTCCGCTGCCATCCCTCCTTTTCTCTCATGTGCAGGCTCTAGCCGCGCTCTCTGGGGGTGGGCGACTCATGCCAAGCCTTGCAGGCTGGCCCTCGGAGGGGTTAGCCGGGAGGAGGCCCACCCAAGAGCCCTGTTTGGGCTCGCCCGTCCTCTCTTCTGGAAGCTCTGGCTGGGTCGCCCTCACCGGGGGCTGGCTGTCCGGTGCCATTTCAGTAGCACTCCAGCTCCAGGTGTGAGCAGTCCTGGGAAGGACAGGACGCGGGATCCAGGCGCATATGGAGGCTTGCCTACCCAGGACAGCGTTTCTGGTTGTTTCTCCTCAGCTTCCTGAGTAATCATCTGGGATGGACGGTAAATGAAGCCTGCCTTTCTTCCCAAGAGCAGTCCTCACTTCTTCCCGTATCTGGAATACGTGCTTCACATAGAGATGGGTTTGGGGCTACTGGTCTGCTTTTCCTTTGGTTGGTGGTGGGAACATTGTCTGGGCAGATGTGTTCCCTTTCGCGTGAATCACTGTGCTGTGACGGTCTGGGGTTCCCAAGTTAAATCGGGTCTGCTGATCTTAATGCCGGTCCTGGCTCTCTTATTGGAAGTGAAAGATGAGGCAGACATATTCTGTTTGTATATAGATATCTATATTTTAAAACAGCGCCCGCCGGTATTTGCAGCCATTTCTTCAGAGTAGGGTGTGTGTGTGTTTTCAACTGACGGTGGTGGTGGAGAGACTCCCTGTCTCCAAGAATTGAAGCTTGTTTGAATTGTGGAACAGAAGGCAGTTTACAGAGCTCTCCCATTTTAATTGCAGGTTTATTTTTATTTCTTTAATAAGATGGGCTTGTGAGAAAGTGATGGCCGGCATGCATTCTTAAATCAGGGTGAAAATGTTAAGTTTTATTTTCAGGCTCTTCTGAACAGTTCTACAGTTAGGTTTGTGCTTCTTGCTCTTTATGATTTACATATATCTTTTGTTGCCTGCTGGGCTGTCATGTGTGAAAGAAATTTCTTTGTACATTGTGTGAGATCAATGGCGTTAGAAATATTCTGTACTGTGGAATCAAGTGCATTTTTTCTTAATAAAGCTGAATCAAAGTTATGTTGTACTCAATTAAGGGAACAGTTTAACTGAAAGTGTAAAGAGTTATGTTAAAAGTCAGAATTATTTTTCTGTGCCATGTTGCCATAGTACTATGTTGCTAATACATAAATTATTTTGGTTTCTAGGTTTTTACTAGTGTTAAACACTTCCAGTTACTTGAAACAGATATTGGACAGTGTTGCCATTTTTTAAAATATGTTAAACCTGTTTACCTTACTTTTCCATAAAAAATTCTTATAACAAGTACATTTCTTGCATTGAACAGTTACATGAAGGAAGAAAGAGGTGTTCAGATGTTCTTACTAATGTTAATTTAGATTACTTTACACTAAAATGTTTTTCCCTTACATCTTAGGCTGATAACCAGAATGCAAATGCCTATCATTTAATATATTAATTATACTCTGTTATGTAACTCCAAATTAACAAGTGCATTTCCAAAACAGTGTCTTATATCTGAATTTCAATGGTTATTAGAAAGGTTTGATTTTGAAATGATGACCTTGTTATTGGCTGTAGAAAAGCACCTTTATTCTTACTTAGCTATATTTTTTAGTATTTGCTTCTCAAGGAAAGTACTTTTTAGGTTATTCTGAGTCTTGATTCTAGAAGCAGTATTCTGGCACTAGATTGTAGAGCAATGATGGGCCAATGGTGCCAATCTTTATTTTATTGTGGAGTGGCATGTAATAGATACATTTTATGGTAAACATCTTCAAATGCTAACTACCTTATGTTTGCACAGTATTAAAGTTTCCAAGGTTCTTTACAGCACAGGCTATCTAGTTCCATTCTCATGCTTGCACCTTGTGAGGCAGACACTGGTGTCCAACTATTTTTCAGGGAAGGGATCTGAGGACCCCAGCTCTGTCAGCTTGTAGGCAACTGAGATTTAATTTTGTCTCAGGTATTCTGTCTCTAAGGCCATCGTGACTGTTGCTTATGCCTTCTGGGAAAGATGGAACAAAACATTTTGCATATGCTAATTAAAAACCCTGTGGAAATCACTGTAATTAATATGTTTGCCTCTGATTGACTTATCTTGATTTTTTAAAAAAGTTTCTTTCTATCCTTGTCTAGTGGTCATTGAAGAAACAAACATACATGGTAGATTTATCCTATAGGATTTTAATGCTCAGCCCAAGAGGCGCTGTTGAATTAAAACCCTCCTGTGACCAATGTATTACTTCAGTAATCAACATTACAGTAATGAAATAGTTTATAAGTGAGGTGTTTTCACTTTTAAAAAATTCAGTATTTGTAAGCAGAGATCAACTTCCTAGCTGAAATACTTTTTTTCTAATAATTTTTAAGAAAGAACTTGAGCTGGAATGGCATCAGGACACGTGCTTGTACAGGTTGGCTTTTATACTTTCTCCGGGCTTGTGTGTTATTATGGGCATTAGTTACTGACTTATTTTAATTTTTGCAGGATAACTGTTTCTCCTTTTCCCCACTCTACAAATATTAAATACTTTTGTTTCTCTACTGAAAGTAATGGGTAATGTTTACTTGGTGTTAAAACTGATATTACTCCCTTCCCCCCATGCACACGAGGGCCTACAGAGTGAGTTGACATTGCAGCTTCTTGCCAAGGCGGTTAATTGGAGATGAAAGTAGCATTCCTTGTCTTGTATTATATTTGCAAGTAGGGGATGTGCTGACTCTACTAAAAAACATCTTCAGAAATGTTTTACGCATCATAATTTAATCCAGCTCTCTGGTATTTCTTTGCATGGTTTTCAATCCAAGCCAAGTAACCATTAAATAAGATTACATAACCCTGTATTTTTAATTATCTGATATAATATATGGATTGGTGGCTGGTTCACTGCCAAGTTACATTTAGTGGTTGGTTACACAAGGAAGTGGAGCAAAGGATTCAAGATTAAGGTGGTCTATTTGTGTCCAGATTGATAAAGTCCTTTTTAGGTATTTCAAAATAAATATTTTTCATATTACATCAATTTCTCTAATATTAGGCTTTTTACCGTTACTTAGGACACTTGTGAGAGGTAAAAATGTGTAAAGGGAGGATCATGACTTTTCCCCATATGCGTCCTTTTGTTCAACAAAACCCAATGGCTTAAAGTTTCACTTTTGGAGGCACTTTTTAGAAGATATTTTTGATTTGCTTGAATGTTGTTAGATCTGTAAAGTAAGAAAGAACAAGAATTAAAATTGCAGAATTCTCTTCAGGTGTGGTGTCTTCATGCTGCAGTGTGTGATTCTCTGCTTTATCCAGAGGAGAGTATGGTTATTTAGTTTTTAATTGTCTTTCTTAGGAGTATCAGTTTTTGTGTTTTTTCTTAAGAAAATGGATGTCATGACTCACATTTGTAGATAAACCTTTTCTGACTTTTCTCTAGTGTGCTGTGATGCAAAGTGACCCAGTGATGGTAAGTTACAGTGTTTTGGTGTCTGAACCTTGGTAACATCCGTGTTGAGGAGGTGTTTGCCAGGTATTTGCACTGGGTCCTGGAGGCAGAGAGGCACAGGGTGTCTCTGCTCTTGACACACTCCTGCTCTCCCCCGCACTAGTTTGAGAATGAGTTCTAAGTTTATCAGTGCTGTCTTCTTTCCTGAGGAATGTCTCATCAGCCTTTCTACCATCTTTTTGAGATATTTAGTGACTAGATGGTTTAGATCTAACTCAGCCTAGGGATGTTTTCAAGGCACTTCTTTGTGCCCGATTATGTCTGTCATCTCAGTATTGGTAACAGCCTAGAATTGTAGAGGTTACTGGCCCAATTTTTCAGTCGTAGAAACTTGAGACTCCCAACAGCTACAGTGACTTATCCCAGGGGACATATTTAAAAGTGTCTGAGGGAAGGTTCAAGCTTTGTTCTCTACATACCTTGTTCTTTGACCACACCACACCGACCGGCAGCGATGTGAGAGTCCAGCTGTGATGGTCCAGAAGGAAGGTGGACCCCGGGCCTCAGTAAGTGCAGTTGGTTCTCTCTACCCTGTGTTGGGACCAAAAGGATCCACTTTTCTATGCAGATTTCTGCTCCAAGGTGTGTCCTCTGGCCACATCCTCCCCCCACGTGGGTTAGGTGGCCCATTGTTTTGTGTCCCAGAGCAGCTGGTGCTCAGCTCCCCGCTGGTCAGATGCCATCCTGCAGTACTTGGGTCCACCTCCCTGGGGAGGTGAGGGCTTCTCGGGAGGCCGGGCCTGGTCCTCCATCCTGCCTAGTGTGGGTGCAGCGGCTCACATAATTCCTGCTACGTCGCTCTTGTAAACTCCAGTCTTCAACTCAATCTTCATTTCAGTGTGTGTTTGTTTTCATAAAGACAGAAGAATGAGGAAGTGTGTTTGCAGCCTGGCTTTGCTCTCTGCCTCTTGGGGCACCTGCATTGGGGTGGGGCTGAGCTCTCTGGCAGCGCCACGGATCAGACCCGGAAAACGTTCCCATTGAAATGCCGCGTCCAGCACCCTCCACATCCCAGCGCTTTTGAAGGGGTCCTGCTCTGCGGGACAAGGAGAGGTGTCACCAGGCCTGCTTTGGTCTGATTTTTCTGTGCTTGCCTTCTCTCCTCGGGGATGTAGTAAGCCCCTGCACTCTAGTCCAACTAGCTCTCCTCCCCCGAACCCCCAAATGGGCTTCTTACTCGGGCTACACCCAGAAGTGTGCCCGCCCCTGTCCCATGCCAGAGAGGCCTCCCTACCAGAAGGAGTCGGCTGCAATGCCAGTGCCAGCCGGCCTCCTGAAGCGGCACAGCCCCTGAGACTGCAGGTCCGGCTGCCGGCAGCTTTGCCACAAGACCGTTTTGCGTGCTGTGTCCTTCCCATGGAGTGAAGATGGAATCGTTTGTATTCTATACTGAAAAAAGTGGACGCCGAGGACTGTCCTTCAGCATTGGGATACCGATCATGCTGCAAGCTGCCAACCGAGGGCCTCTGTGCCAGGTGCTGCCCGTGCGTTCTCTCTGATGCGCACACGGTCTTCCACGCAGGCGGCTTCACCCCCTGCCTGCTTCCTTTGTTTTTTCAAATGAGGCATCTGCTCTCAAACACTTCAAGTAACTTGCCCAGTCAAGATGCGCAGCTTTAAGTAGTTAGTGAGATTTAAAATCAGGTCGGTAGCATTTTCATAGGTTACTTGAAGGGCAGAGATCCAAGGACAGAACTTGTTTTTAAGTAAGTTTCATTGTAGTAAAAGACTTTCCTTTGGTGGTGATGAATTTTTAAAAGAGGTTCCCAAAAATGTGTTTTACCAAAAAGGCAAGTTCACTTTTTCCTATGTTTTCCAGCAATACTTTTTAGTCTTCAGTAGGCATTTAAGGTAAGGATTCTTAATCACATACATTTCACTGGTTAAGGAGAAAATATGAAAACTTTCTGTATAGAAATATAATAAGTCAAATTCTTGGTAGAACTCTTGTGTTTCTTGAAGGACCCTGTTAGAGTCACAGAGCTCTTTGTATTTTAATATTCTATCACAGAAACAATTGGTTGGAAGTATAATGTGAGGGATATATAGTCATTTCATGGTATGTTTAGAAATTCTCCATCCTCTAAAAATAGGCTCTAAAAACATTCAACAACATATTCCATATTCCCGTAGACCATGGTTTGGGCTCTCTGAAGTGGGGGTATATTTGAATATATTTGTCTTGAGTCACCAACAATAGTAGTTATCACTTTCTCTCAGTTGCTTCATGTGTATTGTTTCATTTAATTCTTCTGACAGTGTTAAAAGAATAAATAGATTGACCTTATTTTACAGGTGAGAAAACAGGGCATGAAGGTCAGTTTGCCTAAGGTTAGACAGCTAATAAGTGGTAAACAAGGATTCACATCCTTATCTGCCCTCCTCCAGGACACTGTACTGTTTACCTGTGAGCACCGGGTGGAGGTGAATGCTTTCACTGTGGCTGGACTTTCATGTTTGACTTCTGTGGGAAATTCTCTTTGTGCAACTTTTAAAATTAATTGCCTGGTGATCTGTGGGCAGGCAGACTGCATGCTGTACAGTGGTGTGACAAAATGGGGCAGGGACTTCCTGACCAGTGGCAACATGGAAAGTCTGGTGGGTGGCATTTACATGGGAAATGACATTAGTTAACCAGGGAAGGAGCCATGTAATTATGGAAGGTGAGAACTTTCTAGGCTGTAAGCACCATTACTTAATTTCTAAGAGCCTCAGTTGTGCAGCTGTAAAATCAGGGACTTAATGCTTCCTTTTTAAGAGTTGTTTTTTTTTGACATGAAGTAAGTAGAATGTAACAATAAATATATGCTTGATAAACATTATCTGCTTTTTTTTTACAGAATGCACTGAGATGGATATGATATTGGCATTACTTTCCAGACATAAGGCACAAAATACTAATACATAAATCATCTAGTTTCATTTCTTAGGTTAATTCCATATAATTAGGATGATTTTAGCTTTCCATTCCTGGCAATATCAAAGGAGAAACTCATTCTTCGAGAAACTTTTTTGCAAAATTAGCGGGAGCTCTGATGATTTTACTATGCTATTTGAGATGCAACACTTGAAGCTTAAATTGACAAATGAAGCTTCCGTAAACAGTTTTAGGATGGCAACTCTTAGAACGTGTCTGGACACCCCACAGCCTCTCTCCACAGTACAGGATATCTTACTCTGAATTGGCTAGCTGTAAATTTCCATAATTTTTTACGTTTCCATCATTTTTCACGTATCAGCTTCTGTTGCTATTTTAAGGTTTAAAAGGTGATCCTGGCATTTTATTGATGTCTTCCCTCGTATGATAAAGAGCATGAGTATGTGAGAGCACCCCTTTTAATCTCTCTCTGATATAAATCTTGCACGTGAGGCCACTGTTGGTCCACGCTCCCACGAGGAATTACAACGGAGAGGGGGAGGGGCACATTTCACAGTCATTTTTCCTTCATCGGCTTCAGTATTTGTGCCGCTTGTGCTCTGCTCTTCGTCCACTAGATGGCCCTCCACATAGCGAGGTTGCCTTGCCGTCCACACCAGAAGCTACTCCTGAACTGTCTCAATGAATCCGCCCGCTTGCATTGCCTTTGATTTTCACATATTAATTGTTCATATTTCTGATATTTTGAGGCACGCTCTCTAACCACTATTTGCAGAAAACGACTTGATTTTGTCTTGTAGCCACCATTTATTGAGTGCCCGAGGAGTGCCAGGCACTGTTGCTAGGTTCTTTTTCACACATTATTTCCTTTAATCCTGGTGACCGCTTCGTGAAATCGTTGTGTTGTTCTCATTCTGCAGATAAAGAAACGGAGGTTAGAGGGATATATAACTTGTTCAAGATGATACAGCTAATACATTATAGGGCTTACTATGCTCTAAAGGAAAAATAGTCCAAAAGCTTTGAATTGAAAACTTTTCCAAGTGAAGTGTTAAGATAGTCTGATTTATGGCTGCTGACACTGTAATGTGTTTATTTCTTTGGGGGGAAACCATCGTCCTGACAGTTACTTACACCGGAGTATGGAGTTAAGGTCTTTGATCGTGGGGGGAAGCACACAGTAGTAACACGCACCTCGGCAGCCAGGGTGAAGAGTCCCCCTCCCTCCTGCCGTCTGCTGATGGGAGTAGGCTGAGGGGCTGTCAGCACCAGGTGCAAAGCCTGGGACACAGCCTCGACATTTGATTCCATGTTTAGTGACTTCAGCAGAGCTGGGTACTGGATTGAATCCATAGGACTTAAAAAATGTATACTGAGGCTTCTTTGATTTTATTCATTGATTCAACTGTTTGTTGAGTCATCTGCATTACTATGTTGAACTGTGTGTTCTGAGCCAGTTACTTCTCTGAGCCCGGTTTCCCTGAGCCACACGCGGCAGGAATGCCTGCCTTTTAGGTCATTAGGGTGGAATGACAGTGATTTTATCTTTGTATAGTTTCACTATACATTTTTAACATACAGAATATATTTGTTATTTCTAATATGAGATTATTACACATTTATCTATCCCTTCCTCAGATGTGATGTTTGATGTCTGTTCCTACATCAGCTCTTGGTTATCTACCAGAGTAGGGGGTGATCTGCTGGTTATTTCTGTAGGGCTGGCTTTCTCCTTCCACCTGTGCTTCCTCCGTCCCTTGCTTTCAGATTGGGGGTGCTCAGCAAATACAAACAGAAGCAAAATACTTAAAAAAAATTCTTCTCACCTTTTGTTTGCTTAACATGTGCATGCCACAGCTAATTAGAAAAGATACCAAAATAAGATTCAGACTATTTGGTAAAAAAGAATAGTTAAGGACACAGTTTTAAGTCAGACAAATGAGTTCACATGTCAGCTCTGCCACTTCTTTGTGTCACAGCCTTGGATACATGAACCCCTCTTAGCCTCAGTTGCTATGACTGCACAATGGTAATTTAAAAAGCCCCTTTGGTGTTGTCATGGCATTTGAATGAATTATTTTTGGAGAGTTCCTTGTCATGCCTGGCAGAGGATTTCCTTGTTGGTGCATTGATCACCATCATCATCATCGCTTTCATTTTTTATCAAGGAATTTGTAATCCTGGGGGAGACACGTGTAGAGAGATTAATTTTAAGAGTGTGTTTAGTGCTATCATAGAAGGTTGTGTAGAGGTTTTAGGGGCTCAGAGAAGGATCTCTAGCCGATCCCAGATCACGATGAGCTTTCTTGAGCACTTTTTGAAGGAGGAAGCAGCTGGGTGCCAAAAGCACTGCAGGCAGGGAGAGCCCTGGGCGTGCGTGTGTGCCGGTCATTAGTTCACCTCGTGGGTTGCCGTACGTCTTCATATTCCTACTTGTCATGGTGCATTGTAGCTGTTTGTCCTCTTCTTTATTTTATTTTATTTTTTCTTTGCAAATACGTATTTGTATTATTTGCTTTTTAAAAAATTTTTTTATTAAGGTATGATTGATATACACTCTTATGACGGTTTCACATGAAAAAACAATGTGGTTACTACCTTCACCCACATTATCAAGTCCCCACCCATACCCCAATGCAGTCACTGCCCATCAGTGCAGCAAGATGCCACAGATCCACTATGTGCCTTCTCTGTGCCACACTGTTCTCCCCATGATCCCCCACACCATGTGTACTAAACATAATTCCCCTCAATCCCCTTCTCCCTCCCTCCCTCCCCCACCCCTCCCCTTTGGTAACCACTAGTCCCTTCTTGGAGTCTCTGAGTCTGCTGCTGTTTTGTTTCTTCAGTTTTGCTTCACTGTTATACTCCACAAATGAGGGAAATCATTTGGCACTTGTCTTTCTCCGCCTGGCTTATTTCACTGAGCTTAATATCCTCCAGCTCCATCAATGTTGTTGCAAATGGTAGGATGAGTAATATTCCATTGTGTATATGTACCACATCTTTATCCATTCATCTACTGATGGACACTTAGGCTGCTTCCATTTCTTGGCTATTGTAAATAGTGCTGCGATAAACATAGGGGTGCATATGTCTTTTTGAATCTGAGAAGTTGTATACTTTGGTAAATTCCAAGGAGTGGGATTCCCAGGTCAAATGGTATTTCTATTTTTAGTTTTTGAGGGACCTTCATATTGCTTTCCACAATGCTTGAAATAGCTTACATTCCCACCAGCAGTGAAGGAGGGTTCCACTTTCTCCACATCCTCACCAGCATTTGTTGTTCTTAGTCTTTTTGCTGGCCATCCTTACTGGTGTGAGATGATATCTCATTGTGGTTTTAATTTGCATTTCCCTGATGGTTAGTGATGTAGAGCATCTTTTCATGTGTCTGTTGGCCATCTGAATTTCTTCTTTGGAGAAGTGTCTCTTCATATCCTCTGCCCAATTTTTGATCAGGTTATTTGCTTTTTGGGTGTTGAGGCGTGTGAGTTCTTTATATATTTTGTATGTTAACCCATTGTCGGTTATGTCATTTACCAATATATTCTCCCATACTGTAGGATGCCATTTTGTTCTGCTGATGGTGTCCTTTGTGGTACAGAAACTTTTTAGTTTGATGTAGTCCCATGAGTTCCTTTTTGCTTTTGTTTTCCTTGCTTAAGGAGATATGTTCATGAAGAAGTTGCTCATGCTTATATTCAGGAGATTTTTCCCTATGTTGTCTTCTAAGAGTTTTATGGTTTCATGACTTACATTCAGGTCTTTGATCCATTTCAAGTTTATTTTTGTGTATGGGGTTAAACAATAATCCAGTTTCATTCTCTTGCATGTAGCTGTCCAGTTGTGCCAGCACCAACTGTTGAAAAGGCTGTCATTTCCCCATTGTATGTCCATGGCTCCTTTATCATATATTAATTGACCATATATGGTTGGGTTTATATCAGGGCTCTCTAGTCTGTTCCATTGGTCTGTGGGTCTGTTTTTGTGCCAGTACCAAATTGTTTTGATTACAGTGCCTTTGTAGTAGAGCTTGAAGTTGGGGAGCATAATCTCTCCAGCTTTATTCTTCCTTCTCAGGATTGCTTTGGCTATTTGGGGTCTTTTGTGGTTCCATATGCATTTTAGAACTATTTGTTCCAATTCGTTAAAGAATGCTGTTGGTATTTTCATAGGAATTGCATTGAATCTGTAGATTGCTTTAGGCAGGATGGCCATTTTGACAATATTAATTCTTCCTATCCATGAGCATTGGATGTGTTTCCATTTATTGGTTTCTTCTTTAATTTCTCTCATGAGTGTCTTATAGTTTTCAGAGTATAGGTCTTTCACTTCCTTGGTTAGGTTTATTCGTAGGTATTTTATTCTTTTTGATGCAACTGTGAATGGAATTGTTTTCCTGATTTCTCTTTCTAGTTCATTGTTAGTGTATAGGAATGCCACAGATTTCTGCGTATTAATTTTGTATCCTGCAATTTGCTGAGTTCAGATATTAGATCTAGTAGTTTTGGAGTGGATTCTTTAGGGTTTTTTATGTACAATATCATGTCATCTGCAAACAGGGACAGTTTAACTTCTTCCTTGCCAGTCTGGATGCCTTTTATTTCTTTGTGTTGTCTGATTGCCATGGCTAGGACCTCCAGTACTATGTTGAATAGAAGTGGAGAGAGTGGGCATCCTTGTCTTGTTCCTGATCTTAAAGGAAAAGCTTTCAGCTTCTTGCTGCTAAGTATAATGTTGGCTGTGGGTTTGTCATATATGGCCTTTATTATGTTGAGGTACTTGCCCTCTATGCCCATTTTGTTGAGAGTTTTTATCATGAATGGATGTTAAATTTTGTCAAATGCTTTTTCAGCATCTATGGAGATGATCATGTGGTTTTTGTCCTTCTTTTTGTTGATGTCATGGATGATGTTGATGGATTTTCGAATGTTGTACCATCCTTGCATCCCTGGAATAAATCCTACTTGATCATTATAGGTGATCTTTTTGATATATTTTTGAATTCTGTTTGCTAATATTTTGTTGAGAATTTTTGCATCTATGTTCATCAGGGTTATTGGTCTGTAATTTTCTTTTTTTGTGGTGTCTTTGCCTGGTTTTGGTATTAGAGTGATGCTAGCCTCATAGAATGAGTTTGGAAGTATTCCCTCTTCTTCTACTCTTTGGAAAACTTTAAGGAGGATGGGTATTAGGTCTTTTTTAAATATTTGATAAAATTAAGCGGTGAAGCCATCTGGTCCAAGGGTTTTGTTCTTAGGTAGTTTTTTGATTACCAGTTCAATTTCATTGCCTTAATTGGTCTGTTCAGATTTTCTGCTTCTTTCTGGTTCAGCCTTGGAAGGTTTTATTTTTCTAGAAAGTTATCCATTTCTACTAGGTTATCCAGTTTGTTAGTATATAATTTTTCATAGTATTCTCTAATAGTTCTTTGTATTTCTATGGTGTCTGTAGTGATTTTTCCATTCTCATTTCTGATTCTGTTTATGTGAGTAGACTCTCTTTTTTTCTTAAAAAGTCTGTCTGAGGGTTTATCTATTTATTTTCTCAAAGAACCAGCTCCTGTTTTCATTCATTCTTTTTACTGTTTTTTTCTTGTCAATTTAATTTATTTCTGCTCTAATCTTTACTATGTCCCTCCTCCTACTGACTTTGTACCTCATTTGTTCTTCTTTTTGTGGTTTCATTAATTGTGAGTTTAGACTGTTCATATGGGATTGTTCTTCTTTCCTGAGGTAGGCCTGTATTGCAATATACTTCCCTCTTAGCACTGCCTTTGCTGCATCTCGCAGATTTTGTGGTATTGAATTACTGTTGTTATTTGTCTCCGTATATTGCTTGTTCTCTGTTTTTATTTGGTCATTGATCCATTGGTTATTTAGGAGCATGTTGTGAAGCCTCCATATGTTTGTGGGATTTATCATTTTCTTTGTTTAATTTATTTTTAGTTTCATACCTTTGTGGTCTGAGAAACTGGTTGGTACAATTTCAATCTTTTTGAATTTATCGAGACTCTTTTGTGGCCTAAAATATGATCTATTCTTGAAAATGTTCCCTGTGCACTTGAGAAGAATGTGTATTCTGCTTTTGGGTGTAGAGTTCTGTAGATGTCTGTTACATCCATCTGTTCTAATGTGTTGATCAGGGCCTCTGTTTCCTTACTTATTTTCTGTCTGGTGGATCTGTCCTTCAGAGTGAGTGGAGTGTTGAAGTCTCCTAGAATGAATGCATTGCATTTTATTTCCCCGTTTAATTCTGTTAGTATTTGTTTCACATATGTAGGTGCTCCTGTGTTAGGCGCATAGATATTTATAATGGTTATGTCTTCTTGTTGGATTGGCCCCTTTATCATTATGTAATGTCCTTTCTTGTCCCTTGTGACTTTCTTTGTTTTGAAGTCTAATTTGTCTCATACAAATACTGCAACTCCTGCTTTTTTCTCCCTATTAGTTGCATGGAATATCTTTTTCCATCTGTTTACTTTCAGTCTGTGTATGTCTTTGGGTTTGAAGTGAATCTCTTGTAGGCAGCCTATAGATGGGTCTTGTTTTTTTTATCCATTCAGTGACTCTGTGTCTTTTGATTGGTGCATTCAGACCATTTACATTTAGGGTGATTATTGATAGGTATGTACTTATTGCAATTGCAGGCTTTAGATTTGTGGTTTCCAAAGGTTCAAGGTTAACTTTCTTACTATCTAAGGGTCTAACTTAACTCACTTAATATGCTATTACAAACACAATCTAAAGGTTATTTTTTTTTCTCCTCCTTTTTCTTCCTCCTCCATTCTTTATATATTAGGTATCATATTCTGTACTCTTTGTCTATCCCTTGATTGACTTCGGGGATAGTCAATTTGATTTTGCATTTGTGTAGTAATTAGCTGTTCTACTTTCTTTAGCATGGTTTTATTACCTCTGGTGACAGCGATTATACCTTAGGAACACTTCCATCTATAGCAGCCCCTCCAAAATAGACTGTAGAGATGGTTTGTGGGAGGTAAATCCTCTCAGCTTTTTCTTATCTGAAAATTGTTTAATCCCTCCTTCAAATTTAAATGACAGTCTTGCCAGATATAGTATTCTTGGTTCCAGGCCCTTCTGCTTCATGGCATTAAATACATCATATCACTCCCTCCTGGCCTGTAAGGTTTCTGCTGAGATATCTGATGATAGCCTGATGGGCTTTCCTTTGTATGTGATCTTATTTCTTTCTCCGGCTGCTTTTAACAGTCTGATCTTATCCTTGATCTTTGCCTTTTTAATTACTATGTGTCTTGGTGTTGTCTTCCTTGGGTCCTTTGTGTTGGGAGATCTGTGCACCTCCATGGCCTGAGAGACTATCTCCTTCCCCAGATTGGGTAAGTTTTCAGCAATTACCTCCTCAAAGACACTTTCTATCCCTTTCTTTCTCTCTTCTTCTTTTGTTACCCCTATAATGTGAATATTGTTCTGTTTGGATTGGTCACACACTTCTCTCAATATTCTTACATTCTTAGAGATCCTTTTTTCTCTCTGTGCCTCAGCTTCTTTGTATTCCTCTTCTCTGGTTTCTATTTCATTTATCGTCTCCTCCACTGTATCTAATCTGCTTTTAATACCCTCCATTGTGCTCTTCAATGATTGAATCTCTGACCAAAATTCATTCCTGAGTTCTTGAATATTTTTCTGTACCTCCTTGAGCATGTTAATGATGTTTATTTTGAAATCCCTTTCAGGGAGATTCATGAGGTCGATGTCATTTACATTTTTCTCAGGAGTTGTATTCATAATTTTACTTTGAACCACGTTCCTTTCACATTTTATATTTGTATATGGCGCCCTCTAGTGCCCAGAAGCTCTACTCTCTGGAGCTGCTCAGCCCCTGAGGCAATGTTGTGGGTCACAGGGTAGTGGTACTGGTGCCTGGGGCGAGGAAAGAGCTGTTTCCTGCTTCCTGGCTGCTATGCCTGCCTCCACTGCCTGAACCAGTGGGCTGAACACACAGATAAAGCTGCTATGCTTTGCGTTTATGGTTGCTGTAGACAGTTCTTCCCTCTGGCTGGTGTAACACCAGGGTATGGTTTGCTGGTTTGCGAGCCGGGTGGGGCTGGCCGGGAGAAAGGCACAGTAAGCTGTGTATCACAGAGAGGGTCCTTGGAGCAGTGTAGCCAGCCTGGGATCTGGAGCACCTGAAGATCATGAAAGCTTCCAACCTGCTGGGCAGAGTGCACCTGGACAATTTTGTCCACCTGTCCTTTCTCCTGAGCAGTGAGCTGTGTACAATCCTTGCCCCTTTAGCAGCCCTCTTGCTGTTAGGAAGTCTCTCAGACTGCTCACCTTTCTTTTGTCCCAGAGCAGCCGGATATGGATCCCTGCTTTCCACAAGTGGCTGGAATCTCAGTCCCTCCAGGAATTTTGCCTGTCTTTGCTTTCCAACCCCCTAATCACGAGAGTACCATGAAGCACCATGAAATGTAGGTTTGTGCTCCCAGAGCATATCTCCGGAGTTAGGTATTCAGCAGTCCCAGGCCTCCACTGCATCCCCGCTCCATTTCTCTTCCTCCCACCAGTGAGCTGGGGTGGGGGAAGGGCTTGGGTCCCACTGGGCCACAGCTTTGGTACATTACCCTGTTCCCTGAGGCTTATTATTTTCTCCAGGTGTATGCAGTTTGGCACAGTTCTCTTTCCTGTTGCTCTTTCAGGATTTGTTGTATTAATTATATTTTCATATTATATGCGGTTTTAAGAGGAAGCCTCTGTCTCACCTCTCATGCTACCATCTTTAATCCTCGATCTCTGTATTCTCTGTCCTCTTCTTTTCTTCCCTATGTCCCAGTTTTACTTTACTACTTATTCCTGGCATTAAAAGTTTTATTTGCATACAGTATTAAGCTTACAGAAACTTAATGATTCTTTCCTATACGTAGGTATTGTTATGGCTCATTTGAGGGTAAGGTGCTTATGTTATCTCTCCTTTTCCTGGAATACTTAAACACCTTGGTGTGTATGCCCTAAGAATAGGGGTGGCCTTCTTTTATGACCAAGATTAGGAAGTTGATCATTGTTTCCTAATCTTCTGTCCACACGCTGATCTTGCCAGTTGTTCAATTTGTCTTTATAGGACCCAGTTTGAGGTCACCCATTGCGTTCAATTGACAAGTCTTTTTACTCTGAGATGGGAAGGGCTCCTCTGTCTTCCTTTGCCTTCATGTTACACAGTTCTGGATACTACACAGGCCAGTGTTTTGTAGAATGCCTCTCAATCTGGGTTGTCTAATGTATGTAAAAGTTAGATTCATGCTGTGTATGCTTGTGGCAGGCATACCAGAGGCACAGTGTCACTCACTTATCCCGTGATGGGTGATGTGAACTTGATCATTGGTTAAGGGGGTGCCCGTTATTGCCACTGTAAAGATACTCTTTTCCTTTTCTAATTATTTAGTTCTTTAGTGGGGAGATACTTTGAGGCCGTGAAAATACTCTGTTCCTCATTAAACTCTCCCTCACAAATTATAGCATCCGTTAATGTTTCTTACCTGGATTAATTACTGCTATGATGGTTGTGAAATGGTCATTTCCTAATTCAGTCACTCCATCTATATTTATTGATTGGCATTCTACTGAAATATTTTCATTTTTTTCTTTCCTTCTCCCTTCTTCCTTCCCTCCATCATCTCTTTGTATAAATCCAGGGATTCTGTTGGCTATAACCCTTTACTTCCACTATATAAGTTGACACTGAAATTGTCCTGGATTTGGCCATTGGGAACCCTTTATCCTGTCTCATGGGTTCTAATGACAGGATAATCCTGTTAACAGGATAATAATGTTGGGTAATCCCAAACATTTTTTGAATTATTTTTTTACTTTTCTAACAGCATTTTATTCCAGGCTCATCTTGTACCTGCTCTGCCCCAGCCTTGGAATCAGCCACTTCTTCCACAGTGCCCTGGTTTCTTTTATGGCATGTGGAATGGCATTTAAAAATGGAGATTGGGCTGCCTGTGTGCCATTGTTTCTAGACCCTTTGCCAGAGCCAGCACTGGATGTGTATCTGTAGGTGCATCACCATTGTCTTTATGTTAAACTCAGCCTAGGGCCAACACACTTTTCCTGTAAAGGGCCGAATAGCCAGTTATTGGGAGCTATGCATTCTATTCGGCTGTTTTAGCAGAAAAGCAGCCCTCAACAATATGTGAGTGAATGAGTGTGGTTGTGTTCCATGTGCTTTATTTACAGAAACAGGCAATGTCCTGGGTTTGGCTGTGGACTGTAGTCTGCCTGCCCTTCCCAGAGTAGCGACCAGGTCTTATCTGTATTTTCCAGTACCATCCACAATAGGGCACAACCACATGCGTTTGCATGAGTGAATTAAAGGTGATTGTTAGCTGTTGTTATTGCAGACTACTCATTTCTCTTACATAGGTCTTTGGGTATCAATTACTTCTGACTTGTCAATTTGTTGACATCTTAGTTTGCATGATGAGAGTCTTTTAAAAATGTAGTATGCACAATATGCCAAGCTATAAGCAGAAAAAATGAATAAAACTCCTGAGAGTGTTTTTCATGTCATGACAAAATGGATATCTTTTTCTTAACAAAGGTTCGTCTAAAGGCAGAGCTCTGGTGTGCAGGCATTATCAGCGTGTGGCCCCTGCTCTGGCCGAGCATGACTCTCATCTGTATAACATCAGCTGAAAGGCAGAACTCCAGCACCATCAATTGGGTGGAAAATCTCAATATTGTGTTCCTTTTACTGTCTAAGAATAGATTTGTTTATTCACAATTTTCTTTATGTAATTTGTTGCTCTAATATATTCAGAAAAGGACTTCATTATAGCAGTAACAAATGAATCAAGGAGTGAGCCTATTCTCAGGGAAAAGTGTGTCATTATGAAAACACCACCTGTTGGTGACATGCTGGCTGTGATCAAGGTGGTGTTGGACGCCAGAGTGCTCCCAGCTAAGAGCAGTAGCTTAAGCATAGAGTTGCAAATTCAATCAATTTAAAGTGTCTCTGAGGACTCTAAAATGAATCAGACTTTTAGTTATTGCTTACATTTTTATTTTAATTCCGAAAATTCAACCACCAATTGGAAGCCTACTGGTGAGCATTTTTCTTTTTGTCAGCAGGCAGTCTGATTATTTATCAGAAGCAACATGAAGTTTTGCTCAATCCTTTCTCTAGAATCCAAAAAAATGGTTTTAGGTTCTGTGTCACAGAACAGTACATGGTTCTGTGCAAAGTCCTGTCCTGATGGGAAAGGGAAGTGGAGCAGGTCTCTTCCCCAACTTGGCTTTCATCTTCCAGGTCCTGAGTCCCTTATAAGATTTTTATTTAGTTAATGAGTTTTACTGTTTTTTATTATTCCTTTAAGTATGAAAAGTACTGTCATAATGACGTTATACCTTAGTATCTGTCTGTCTCTCACTCAGAGATACACATGGAGCAAGGAATTTCTTCTCCTTTTGACCCGCTGGCTGTCATTTAGTGCACCACCAATTCAGAGCAAATCAGGAGCCACAATTCCCTGCCCTATATGTATATGGTCTTCAATGACTTGAAAGAACAAAGTGGCAGAAAAATAAAAGTCATGTAACCTAGTTGCTTATACTCTGATTGTATTCTGATTTCCTTTTTTTCCTTGTCAGGGTTTTGTTCCTTAAATAGGTAAATAGGTATGTTACTTTTGATAGTAATAAGCTCTATGAGTTTCTGTTTCTTTATCTATGAAATGATCATGACAGAATCTAGAGTGCCTGGCATATTGTAGAGACTCAAAAAGTCAGTTACTTATTCCTCCCAAGTTCTTCAGGTCGATGCAACACACCTTCCTGGGGCCGGGCACAGAAAGCTAGGCACAGAGGCAGTACTTGTTACCTACTTCTTGAAGCATTTATTAGAAGACTGTGTGTGAATTCTTGGCTCTCCCTTCTTCGTTGGAGCACCATACTATTTCCAATAAAGAATTTGTAGCAGAAAGTAGTTTTTGAGGCTTGGAGAGTCAGCATTATGGCACAGGAGTAGCCATATCTACTTCACAGACTTCAGACTTATGGACTCTTTCAGGAAGTCACTCTCCAGACTTCTGGGGAAAAAGCTTTAGGAGATGACTGGTAGAGTGCATTTCCCACAGTCTTTTCCACTATACTGAAGGCCATGCAATTCTTACTTGTAAGGATCACATGCTTAGGCTGGGCTAAGTGCTGGGACACAGAGCTGGGTAATACTTAATTCCTGCTTAAAGAATTTCAGCTCAGTGGGGAAGCAGCCAAATTAAAAGGCATTTATATTGCCAGGTAGTAAACAGCGTAATGAAGACACGGCATGCAGGGTATGATGGCAAGCATAGGAGCAGCGCGTTACCCTCACTGGGGAGGTGGTATGTGTGCCTCCTCCTGTAACAGTAGAGACGTTCTGGATGCAGAGTGTGACGTAATGTGATGTGAGCCAGTGAACTTCTTGGAGTCGCTTTCCTTAGCCTTATACCGCAGACTGCAGGATGTCCTGCCTGGCATGTATGAGTTCTGTCCTTCACCCTTTCCTTATGTGCTTGCAGCGCCTAGTATAGTGCCCATCTTTGCATTTATCACATGCTTGATTATGATGTTTTGTTGGGAGTTATTTCTCCCGTGAGAATCCAAGTTCCTTACAGGCAGGAAATATGACTTATTTGCACAGCACAGTGCGTGGGAGATAGTAAACTCAATACATGCTTATAGAATGCCTAGTTATTTGGTTTCAGTTTCTTCTTCTATGCATTAGGGCAGTGAATCCATCATCTCAGGGATGCTTTGGTGAAGGAAGATTGAATAAGAGTGTTTCAATTTTATTTGCATTTCCAGCTTCTGATTTTGAGAGATCTGCCATTTCTCAGGCAAGTTTGCCAGGCATGTGCTTCCTGGCAGGGTGGGCATGAGCCTCAGGTATGAGCCTACTGTTGGACCCAGGCACATGCCTTCCCCTCTTTAGAGCCCTGGTTTGTTTAAACATGCATAATACTACTTCCTGCCAGCCTTGTGAGGCTTCTCTGACACACATCAAGACTGTTTCAAGGTTGTAGGCTCCTGAGACCTGGGGCTTTCAGTCCCTGCTAGTCTCCACTGACCAGAATAGTGCCTGACACATAGTGGGCACTCAGTGTTTGTTGAATAAATACTATGGGAGAAATCACCTTCTATCAGTCTGGAGTATAAGGTAAAAAGCAGAAACATATTGAGAAATGAGGTGAGAGAGATAGGCAGGGACTAGAAGGTACAGGGCCTGCAAACAACTAAGGGGTGTGATGCGTTTTAAGGTTTGGAGCGTTGAACGCAGCACAGGAGAATAACATGGTCATCTATGTGTTAGAAAGATCATTTGGGATGTTGAACAATGCAGGTTGAGAAGTTTTTTGAATTGTGCGAGTTCAGAGTTACATGTGGTATTTCTTGACATCTGCTTTCACTAAAAATTTATTGTCTTACGTTGGAAGCCATGAATGAGGATGAGATCCTCCAGGGAGAGTGTGCAGATCAGTAGAGATAAAGGCAAAGGAAGGATTCCTTGCAGCTTTACAAACACCGAAGGCTTGGGCAAAGGACAAGGGACCTTCCACCATTTCCGTTTTTACTTCATAAGGCTGTGTGATTTCTATCAGTGTAAAGTACACTTAGCCTTGTTAAGAGCTGTATGTGTGTGTGATACATTTCTTTTCAAGTAGGAATCTTATATAATTTGTCATAGCCAGTGATGCTTAGGCAAAGCAGGGTCTCTGTAAGCTTCTTGAGCCTTAAGCTGATAAGAATTTCAAGAAGAGCCCCTTGGTACAAAGAGCTCAGGAAATATGATGGGACAGTGCGTTTATCACAGGCTTATCTCTCCACAAAGCTTGCTGACTACCGATAGCTTTCTTCATCATGGCCACAGTCTTCCAAACTGGCTTTGAGTTGGTTCACACTTTCCCAGTAGAGTTTTAAGTTTAGATGGTAATGCTTTGTGGCTTTCTGTTCACACCAGAAAATATGTGTGGAAATTCCTTTTTTCTTGGTGATTGTTTTTGGTTAGTGCTGTTCCATCAGCAGGTAGTGGTAGGTCCAGGTTCCGTCCTGAATGAATCCTGCTGCCTGACGAAGTCCCATTCCATGCCTAAGAGGCTCTGGGGCTGGAAGCAGAGTGCAGACACCATGTTCTAGGCAGGCGTACATGGTTTATTGTCAATGCGCTTGGGCCTCAGGGCTTTGACACATGAACTGCAGAAGATTGTGCTTCCCCGGTCCTTTCACTTGGGGCTTAGTGTAGGAGCAGAAGGGGTCTGCTTCATGCTGCCTTTCTCTTAGTTTGGGCCATAGTTCTTGTTTGGTCTCTTGAGTGGGTGACAGGAGCTTCATCCAAAATGGGTTGAGCTGTTGGGATTTATTACAGCAGCCATGTCATGAGAATGGGCCAAAAAAGGAGAAGGAAGCCCAGTAGGGTCTTCTATTTCAGAGGATAGTTTCTTAGCCTCTTGCCTAGTCCTGTGGAAGCCACCATTTTCTGGGACTCTGTCCCATTTTGGTTTCTTGGTGAGGCCATTAGCACCTCAGTTCTTTATTACTGGTGATGATGTTACAGTGTTTGGAGAAGGTAGCAGGGATCCATGGTGTTCCCCAGAGATTTGGGTATGTTACTGATGTGTTTTCACTTCCTTTGCCTGCAGACCAACTCTTATATTGACATCAGTGAGCTCAGTGACATGGAACAAACTAGGACTTGACTGAGCAGTTTGTTTCAATTTTGATTTACTCATTTGTTTCAATTAATGTTTGTGGTAGGCTGAGCAGTAGTCCCCAAATATGTCTATATTGTAAATCCCAGAACTTGTGAATGTTACCTTCTATGACAAAAATGACTTTGCAGATAAGAGTTTAAGGATCTCAAAGTGGAGAGATAATCCTGGATCATCAGGGTGTGCCACAATCATGTGGTCCTTATACAAGGGACGTGGAGGAGGAGTCAGTCAGGCAGAAGGCAGTGTGACAATGGAAGCAGAGATTGGAGTGATGAGGCTACAAGCCATGGAATGCTGGGTGATTCTAGAAGATGGGAAGGACCAGGACAAGGACTCACTTGGAACCTCTAGAAGAAATGCTGCCATATGCACCCATTAAGGAAGCCTCAACACATTTTTAAAGATTGAAATCATGCAAAGGATGTTCTCTGGCCACCATGAAATGGGATTAGGAAAAAACAAATTTGGGAATTCACAAATATGTGGAAATTAACAGAGTCCTAAATAACCAACCAGCCAAGTAAGTAATCACAAGGAAGATAAAAAAATATTTTGAGATGAATGAAATGAAGGCACAACATACTAAAATTTATAGGATGCGGTTAAAGCAGTTCTTACAAGCAAATTTATAGCTGTATTAGAAATGATGATATATCTCAAATCAGTTAACTAGCCTCCCATCTTAAGACACTGCATAAAGAAAAGGAAATTAAATCTAAATCAAGCAGAATGAAGGAAGTAATACAGATTAGAATAGAAATTAATGACAGAGAATGAAAAAACAGTAGAGGAAATCAGTAAGCTAAAAGTTTCTTCTTTGAATTGATCAAGAAATTGACAAAACTTTACATTGATTAAGAGAAGAAAGACTCAAATGACTAAAGTCGGGGATGAAAAATAAGACATTACTACTGACTTTACAGAAACACAAAGGATTATAAGGAAATACTATGAACAACTATATGCTTCCAAGTTAGATGCCTTATAGGAAATGCACAAGCTTCTAGGAGGACACAAACTACCAAAACTGATTCAAGAAGAGATAGAAAACCTGAATAAAGTGGTCAAGATATTGAATTGGTAAACAAAAATCTCACAAAAGAAAGCCAGATTCAGATAGCTTCACTGGTGAATCCTACCAAACATTTAAAAAACATTAAATCCTAATTATTGACAAAGATGCAAAAAATAGAAGAGGAAGAAATGCTTCCCAAGTCATTCTGTGAGACCAATGTTCTGATTCCAAAATCAAAGACATCACAAAAAAACTATAGGCCAGTATCTCTTAGGAATATAGACACAGGTGTCTTCAAATACTAGCAAGTCAAATCCAGTAACATATAAAATGTGATCCGTAAAATTTATCCTAGGAATGCAAGGTTGGTTTAGCATCTGAAAATCAATCAATACACTGTATCAATAGAATACAGGAGAAACCCACATAATCATGTCAATAGAAACAGAAAAAAAATATGAAAAATTCTAACATCCTTTCATAATAAAAATACTCAACAAACAAGGAATAGAAGGGAATTCCCAAAACCTGATAAAGGGCTATCTGTGAAAACCCACAGGTAATATCATACTTAATTGTGAATGACTTTTCTCCTAAAATTAGGAGCAAGCAAAGATGTTTGCTCTCACCCCTTCTATTCAGCATTGTCTGGAGTTTCTGGCCAGGGAAGTTGGGCAAGAAAATAAAAGTGATCCAGACTGGAAAGGAACAAGTACAATTACCTCTATTCATAGATGACATGATCTTATATGTAGAAAATCAAGGAATCCACTAAAACTCTATTAAAACTAATGTATGAGTTCAGGACATTCCTCTCTCCCTCCTCTTTTGTATTTAAATTTGAAGTGGAATATTTCCTCTGATAACAGTATATAATTTGCTGGTCTGTAAGTTTCATGTCTGTTTTGTAGACCACTACACTACATAACCAGCAACTGCACACATGCTTAGTACATAGAAAACACTGTTTACAAACTTGATAAATGAATTCTTACTGTGGGAAAAAATAGAAAAAAAAGTAAAAAATAATTGTACTCTCCATAAGCAGCCAATTGGAGATAGTCATTAATATTTTAGATTGTTTCCTTCACTACACAGAATTTTATATTTTGGGTTTTAGTTTAATATTCTTCCATAATCATTTTCTTAGGTCAACACAATGTTAGGAATACTGTTTTTCCTGGCTCTGTAATATTCCATGTTTTACATGCATTATAGCTGATTCTTCAGTAATGATTATTTCTGTTTTTTGAAATTATTAATCATTTTGATTTGTGTTCCATAAAAAAAGGGGTAATAGAGGGTCAGCAAAGGGTGGGTTTGAGATGTTTGGGTGGGTTAAGTGGGCATTTTGACAACATGGCTTCTCCTTTGGCATGTTTAATTGTGATGTTTAACGGACATCCTTGCAGTTTAAGATGACACTTTTAAAATGAAATTCTCTCCTAATGATGACTTGAGCCCTGCCACTTGATGGGAGAATCAGCAGAACCTGTAGGATCTCATTTGGAATTGACATTCTCTATTGTAATTTTGTTCCTGTTTATTTTTAAATTTTCTTTTTGTTTCACTGGAAAGGAAAGATGATGCTCAGTTTTAAACATTAAAAGTGTACAAGTTGCTTTGTTATACAGTAAAACTAAATGTGTACACAAAGAAAAAAAATGGCATTTTGGCTCTTCTCTGGGTCGCTGTAGTAGCCTGATGTTGTTTCCTCATCACTGGTAATGTCTGTTCTCTTTCAAGATTTGCATTTTAAAAGGGAGCAGTGCAAAATGCAAGTATTTTTAAACATGCGAACCCAATCAAGTCATTCCTTTGTTTTAATTGTTGACTGATATGTCATATCCTCAGGATGAAACCTTAATTTCTCAGGCTGGTGTTCACTGCCCGGCTGACCTGTCCAGTGTCATTTCTGTCACTCCCCTCTTTGAGGCTGGATTTCTGGTTTTAATCATGAAGCCACACGCTCTTTTGTGTAAGGTCTTCTCTGTGCTGTTTTATTCTGCTTTTTATTTTTTATTAGCACAGATGCCTTCTCCATCTTATGTGCTGAGCTCATGCCTATTCTTGGGGATTCAGCTGAGGAATTACCCCTGGAAAAACTGTTTGCTGCCCACAGTCTGGCTAGGATCCCCTCTTCTGTCCTTCGTATCTCAGAGCACTCTGCATACTGTTGTCAAAGCCTGTACGGCTGGACTGTAATCACCTTCCTAGGCATGTCTCTCTATGTGGACCAGCTCCTTGAAGGCAGGGACTGTGTATCCACTCTGGCTGGGACACAGTAGGTATTCAGAAAGTGTTTTCAGTGAATGCTGCAGTGAACCTCTTTGCATATGCCCCATTGGCCATATAGATAAATTCTTTAGGATAGTTTTCCAGAAGTTGAATAACTAGGTCAGAGTTCATCAACATTTTAAAGGTTTTTGACCCACATCATCAAATTGACACATTAAATGGACTACTGATTAAACCTTTTGCTAGTAATGTATGTGAGTATACTTAAGTGAGGCCTTCTAAAGGTCTCATAGGTATAGTCTATGAGGATAATCTGTGTTGTCTCTGCTTAGGCCGTGGCTGTTGAGGGAGCTACTAAGTAGAAAGCACTTGCTTGGCAGGTTCTCAGCCTGCCAGCTTTTATGAGGACTTGTAGTGGGAACGTGATATACTGCATTAGAGAACTGGGTACCTGGTTTTCCATTTCCCATCCTGCTGCATGGTTGCCTTTCAAATACAATTTGTTCTTTGATATTGTAGATGGGCTGAGCTTTTTTTGACACTCAGCATAAGGATCAAGACAGTAATAGGCCCACTGCTATAGTAAATGCTGTTTCATAACTTGGAGAAGCTCTGGAGAAGCACTTCTGTCTGGTTTCCTTTTGGGTTTGCAGAGTTAAAGAAAAAAGGTGTTGTGATGTCATTGGCATCACATTAAAATGAAAGCTCAGAGCTGCAGTTCAGGCCGATAAACTTACAGTGGTTATGCTTGTACTGCAAGGATGTACATTGTGTTTGGATTTGCATCTGATAAAACCTGAAATGGAAATACTGAACATCTCACAGTGTTGCCCTGGGAAATGGGAAATGCCTAGATTTGTAAGGCTTAATACTCTGAAGAGGGAAGAGGGGACTGAGTTCTGCGTTACCAGACCAGTTTGTGAAGGAAGGTTTGTGTTCTTGGATGGGGTGATTATGGTTCCAAGCCCAGTTGTCCTGACACCTCTGTAGTTCCAGTGTCTGTGTGCCATCTCTTCCCATCTATTTCTTTTTCTCCGTGTGTGTGTGTGTGTGTGTGTGTGTGTGTGTAGTGGTGTTAGAGTGGTGTTAGAGCCTGAGGTTCTGGTTGTATTGCTGAAAACTGGCCTGATAGAGTGGATGTCAGATGGGCTGTGGGCCAGCATTAGCCATGAGGACTGGCAAGCTGACTCACCTCGGCAGCACCCCCTCATCTGTGAGGGGGCAGCACTGCCCGCGGTGGGTGGCATGGGTGAAGGTTGGGCCATAAATGAAATATCTGTGAAGAGTCGGATGGGTGCCTGGCATGTGGCAGGTGCAGCCTGCTACAGCATGAACACCACGCATGCAGTGCCTGGTCTGCTCATTGCTGTATCCTGGCATCTTAGCAGTGAAGGACTGACACATAGTGGGTACGCAGCCCAAGAGACTGAACGAGTGAGAGCTGAAAGTGCCGTGGGAGCACCGACGAGGAAGCAGTGCATTAGCCTGGGTGGAATGAGGACGTGCAGAGATGGCACTTCTTATGCTGGACCTTGAAGAATGAGTAAGAGTTTGCCAGCTGCTGACAAGGTTGCAGAGGAGCAATTCAGCTAGAGGAGCAGAAGTCTAGAGAGGTGAACACCTTTGGCATGAATAAGGGAAGGGGTCACACCAGTTGTGGCATCAGAGAGTCTGATGGCTGGTTTGCATGAAGATTATAGGAATTGTTTGCTCACTCAGTTGTCATACCGTGTTTGCATCTAAACTCTTGCTTTGCTCATCACAGGACATTTTTAGTCTAAGTTTTCATATGGTAGCTTCATCTGTTTCGGAGGAGCCAATTTCTGGACTATCAGCTGTTCCTCAATGATGTAATCAGGCACAGACAGGACTAAACAATGATGGTAAAGATAATGGTGATGAAGATGGTGGCATTTGCAAATCACTTTACAGTGATTTTACCAAAGGTTTTCACCTGTTACTTCTTTTGAGCCTCTTAATAGCACTGTGAGATATGCAGAATTGGTTGGTGTCCCTGGTTTCTGTTTTTTGTTTTTGTTTTCATCTGCCTATGCCTTCAAGATATATAGTTTACAGAGATACACCAGGCAAGGATCCTTTTATCACTGCCAGAGGACTTAGCTCCTGAGTTCTTTCTGGTGTCTTTGTTATTGACCTGTGCTAAGCAGTAGAGGAATTCTGGACCCTGGGCCCAGAGAGTAAGAACATTTCTGAGAAATTGGTTCGTGCTCTCCATTCCCCTTTAGCTTTCCAAGGGTGGTGATACAGTCCAGCTCCTTGTTAGCACGCTGACCTCATGGACTGAGAAGTAAATGAAGAGGTCAATGACGCTTAAGTCCCTGTCCAGCACCATTTATAATCCTTTAATTTCACTCTAAAGGCGTCATCCCTTTGTAGAATGGAAGTTCTATGAGGGTAGGGTCTTTGTGTTATTCCCTGGTGATACTCTATAGTCAGAACAGTGCTTGGCACATGGAAAATGCTCAGTGAACATTTTTGATGAATGAATATTGATGGTGGTCTCATTTTGTCTACAATAATCTGTTTTGTCCTAAGCCCTTGTCTGAGCTTGTTTGTGGGTGAGGGAAATTGGGGGTTTAGACTCTTTCCAGAAATTAGAGGTTTGCTGGTATGCAGGGTGGCGCCGTCTCCATTTTCCAAGTCTGAAGTGTGAGGCAGGGAGATGTCACATTCATTACCTGCTGGGGACTCCATTAGAAAAGAGTGTTAATAGTTGTTTATATGTTATCTTTGCATATGGAGGTATGTAGGCCTTGTGTTTTGTCTCCCAGATGTTTTTGGTATATGAACGTAGTTTGAATAATGACCATGATGTTTACCTTTGTAGCAAAACCCGTTCTTATATGGTGTGTATGTATTATAAACTGACATGTTTAATTGTGACAGAAATTGATTTGCAAAAATACTGTTACCAGTCTGATCAAGCATAAATCATACACAAGTCATGCACACAAAGAGTATTTTCAAAAGCAGCTCTGATTAAAGGAAAGCAAATTGATTCTTCTCCTTTCTTTCTTTTTATAGAAGATGGTTTGAACTAATCTGTTTGGACAAAGTTATTTTTCTCTTCTATCTGGTATTTTGACCTTGAACCTTTAGACCTTTGTAAAACAAATTTTATCCCCATTTTCCTTCTATCTTTTATATTTCTCTTTAATTGTTTTCTGAACATTTTAAATCATTTAAATATTTTACAGGCAACGTCTGAGTGTATTTAGCATTTGATATCATTCATCAATGGTTGTTAGTATGTTTAACATTAACATTTAAGGTCCAAGAGGGCATGTATCTCTTTCTGCTCATTGTTTATTTCCTTGCACTTGGTGGGCTTCAAATGTTTGTGGAATAAATGAATTTATTTAATACCTGTTGTATTGGATACTATGCCAGAGCTGCGTAGAGGAGGGGAGGGGAATAAAGATGATACTTGGCTTTCAAGAGTATCAAAAGAGACATGACGAGAATGAAGTGTCACCACTGTGCTGTTCTCATGGGGCAGTGTGGCCCGGGAGCCGGAGTGTGCTAGGGACTGTAAGTCATGGGCCACGAGAAGGAGTCTTCCTGGGAATGGCATGTGTGCCGTTGAATTTAAAGCTTAAATGGGATTGAAGGAGAAGAGGGGAACTGATAACACAAGGCAGTGGAACGCTAATAGGCCACGGTAGGTTCTGGCATGGTGAGGAATTTGGGTGGGTGGTTGGCACAAGGAAGGGTGGGAATCAGAGGAAAGGACCAGTTTGCTCTAATTCCATCTGATTATCTGTACTGATGGTTGGAATATGGCCATTACCCTAAAAGTAATTGGAGGAATCTTTGTAACTCTTAGGCTTGAAGGATTTTTAACGTTGTTGAGCAGTGCTTCAAAAATTATCTTTGTAAAAATTAGTGTTAAAAATTACAATTTGAATGTATCTTGTTTTCAAAAATTGTCGCTGTACATGTGCATTTGTGTACATGTGTGTATATATATGCACATATATGTAAAAGTTTGTAGAGTACAGATCTTGAGAAAAACAAATACATATAGTATGTAAACAAAAATAGCACATACAGTTCTATATAAAGTTGTGTGTATATAATAAATTATGTTTATTATATAATATAAAATATTTTTAATACATAGTTTCATATATTTGATTGTAGCTTGTACACTTGCTGATACTGAGTATGCTTTTTTAAGGGGAGATTATTACCATATCAATTTTGAAGAAGAACTAAGGAGAAAATAGATTTTTTGGATCTTTTCATTGTTATTTGCAGAATACTGAATAAATCAGCCTTATTAGGTACACATGATGAATTGTTGGAGGGAATATATTTCTTCGAATTATTGAACTGTAAGAAGATCCTTCGTATTGTGAATAGATCCTGCAGCCTGGCAGAGATAAGGATTTTTGCAATCTACTCCAAATTCAGCTTATTAGAAAAAAATACTTCAAAAAGATGAAATTATGACTCTATCTGTGCTACTCTCTGGCTTCAGCATCTAGAGGTTAGAGAAAGCTAAGGATGCAAGACTCAGCCTACTGCCAGGTGTTGTTCTGAAATGTCCTGCCATTCTCAACAGTAGAGAGGGCTGAGAAATAGAGCACGATGGAGAAGCAGAGCTACCGATATTCCTAGTATGGATTTCGTGTTGGTTGGGGGTCTGCTGTTGTCCAGAGGCACAGAAAGAGGCCATGAAATAGCATTGAGGTTTGAATACTGTCTGGCCCCGTAACTCCCGGATGATTGCTGTAGACTCAGCATGTGGGAAGTTCCTGCTCATTCTTGATGCTTAGTATAAACATTTTTTGTGTGGAGGTTGTTGAGTATTTGTGCTCAGCTAATCCTGGGTTCAGGACCCAGAAATGCTGATTATTAGGTGTGCATTAGGTAAGTTAACTTTTTTGAGTGTTCTCTCTTCTGAAAACAGAGGGGATATCATGTGTAAAGACCCAGTTAAGTACTTGAAAGTAGTGGATGCCCCGCCAGTAAACAGAAGCAACTGTTGTATGATTAATGTTTTAAAATTATTATGACATTATAGCTAATAATATAGGTCGAGGACTTCTTACTTTCTTTGGCAGTTCTGTGCACTCCCCCCTCCCCAGCTCCTGCACCACGTCTGTCTCTGTCATTAGACTGTGATCCCCGAGAGGTCAGGCCTGCTTGCTTTCACTCCTCGTTGCGTACCTTCCGGTGCTGGGCAGACAGCAGCACTCCCGTCCGTTCGGTGGCCTGGGGGCACGCTGCCTGGCTGCTCCCCTGTCACTTGCTATCGAGTCGTTCGCCATCCCACTCTGGGCTGCCCGTTGCTGTGGCGTTCCAGCTTCAGGCTAACTGGGCTCCTTCGCCTCACTGCTCAGTGAGCAGGTTGCTTGCTTCTTATGGTTTTCCTGGCCACACGGGCATAGAGTGCTCTTTGTTTTTTTCTGCACATTTCTGGCAGTTCTTTTCTGATTATGTTATGTACTAGTTGCATGACCTTAGGCAAAACAAGGTTGACAAAGTCTTGTAAGGATTAATTTTTTTTAAATTGTAGATATTTGTATTATAGATGTAGAAGCATTTTAATGTTCCTTGGTTATAGAGCACTTATCTTGGTCTCCCAACCCCTCCAAGCACATGAGAAGTGACCTGGGAGAGAAGCCATGGGTTTATTATCTGCGTGTGGAGAGCAGGTGCCTTGGAGTCCAAGCCCAGTGACTGTTGTGATGACCCCTCTAGCTCTGAAGGACGTGTCTACTCTATGTCCTTACTGTTGCCATATGTTGTCTACAATTGGGGTTGTAGGAAACTGACTACCCTTTGTTAAGTGCTCTGTGTGCTGGATCAGGAAATGTCACAGGGGAGAAAGCCCCCTGCCTCCCTTCCTCTCTCCCTCCATGCCTGCGTGAATGTCTGATTCTGTAGAGCCCTCTGAACCATGTGACCTCAGACAAATCACTGCCCTGCTCGGCGCTAAGCTTCCTCTCTGCTTCCTTGTCTTTAGGATGGAGATAATGGCGTCTAGCTTGCGCACCCCCTGGAGCTATAGGGTAAGATTAAATGGAAGAAGGAGAAAGACTTCTTAGTTTATAAACTGCAACACAAAGCCAAAGAATATCATTATCGCCACCATTATTATTAGGATTATTGAAACACAAGTGTGAAATTCAGCATTTTTTACAATTAGGTTGGAAATTTTAGTAATATGAAAGTGAGTAATATAAGGCACTGTGTAATCAAGTGTTAAGAGGAAGGCCAAGGAGCAGAGGGAAGGTACATAATTTAGAAAAGGAAGTGTCATCAGAGGATGAAATTCTGAACTTCACTGTCTCCCAATGTTACTAGTGAATAATGGATAATTGTTCTGTTTTTTTTTGTTTTGTTTTGTACTGGAAGTTTAAACTACCTCTTTGCTTAACACCCTTTAGGTTTAAACACAGGTTGTTAAAATAGGTAATGACCATACTTGCATCAGAAACAAATGATATTTAACATTTGATTTTATTTACATATCTACCATTTATTTAATATATGGTATATGCCACTTGGCATACTTACTTTGAATGACTTTGTAGAATTAAACACTTTTTAACGTTTTATTTTCATCAGTTCTCTAAAGAACTGAACGTAGCTAGTAGTGCCATTTTCAAAGTTCAGGAACGTGGGCTGGGAAATGGGAGCCGACCTGAGGGGGGACGTGCCAGGTTTGTGTGGACGGGGATGTCCTGGCGGAGAAGGCCTGTGTCCAGGCAGTGTTGGCAGTGTGCACCGGCTGCGGCTGTGCCTCTTTTTCTCCACTCTCGCACCGTCTGAAAGGGGAGCATCAAAACTTCCCTTTTTGGGCTGTTGTGAAGAGTCCATAAGCTAATTCCTGGCAGGTGCCATAGGCATAGGAGATACTTAATCCATGTTGGTTGGTGAGGCTGTACTTGGGGTGGGTGCCCAGGCACGAGGTCTGATCCGGTGAAAATGTGTGGGCTCACCAGCATGTTAAGTGGCAGGTTACATTGTGAGAGTAGGTGGATCCAGAAGCAAACCATACAGGCCCACGTGAGCAAGCAAATGTCTCATAAAAAAATCAGACTATAGCCTCATACGTACTTTTAATAAAACAGTATAAATATAATTGAAGTATGATAATTACTGTGAAAACAAAAGATTGTGATGTTAATTTGCATGGACCATGTCTTGTCATTTTTTAAGCCTTATTCAAATTAAGAAAGAATTGTTTAAAATAAGAATCTTTTTTTTTTTTTACTAGAAACTTGCTTAGTGGCTTGTACAGGTGGTCATTATGTTGACCAGTACAGAGAAGTCCTTAAATATCATGTTTTAGATCCTTGTGTTGGTGAATGTCAGCATATAATAATCCTCCTCAACGTGAAAAGGAAGACAGCTCGGGAATGTTCATTTCCTCACTTAGCCTATATTGTCTACCCTATATTAACCTTTTCTGCTACTGGGTGTAGTGTAATGAGCAGCGCAGGCAGGATCCCTGCTCTGGTGAAACTTGAATTACAGCGAGGAAGATTGGCAGTATAAAGGCAGGATAAAGAGTAGATCCAGCTAACAGAAAGTTCTCTGAAGACCAAACTAGGGCATCTGCCTTTAAGGAGTTGGCATGTCAACATGCGTGGGGTCCCAGGGGCTGCCCCATAGAGCCCCGCGGAGGGCTGTGGAGGAGAACAGGAAACTTACATTTTACCCAGACTTGGTGTAAGAACAGCTTTCCAGGAGGTTGTGATGCCTGAGCAGAGTCATTAGGTTGGGAATCATCTAGGCCAAGGAGCAGGTGTGGGTGCAGGCGGAAAGGAGGGGAGAGTCTTCTAGGCAGAGGTCATAGCATCTGCAAAGGTTTGCAATTGTGGGAAATCCTCCATTTTAGGGAACTGAGGGAATCTGCCTGGAGATGAAGGAAGAAAAGGCTAGAAAAGAGGATGGAGGTCAGGATGACAGTGTTTCATTTCTCTTCATGGCATTTACCTTTTCCTAACATACTGTGTGCTTGTTTACAGCTCTTCCCTCTGCTGGAATCTAAGCTCTGTGTCAGCAGAGGATTTGCTTAGTTCTTCTTTGAATCCCAGCTCCTGAAATACTATTTGATGCATAGTAGGTGCTCAGAAAATATTTATGGAATTAATGAATGAATGGGTTCTTTTGGAAGAGTTCAAATTTTATTGTGGAGTTAATGGACAGTTATTGATGGATTTTGTACAAAATGATTTGCCAGTTCCTTTAGTCACAGAGCCTTATTGCAGCTAAATATGTGATTCTCATTGGGCCCATTGGAATATTGAAGAAGACACTGGTTCCCCATTACTTCATCTGTGTATCCCCAAATCTCAGAGCATTGTCAACTGTGAATGCAGTCCCAAATTTTATAGAGGATGTGTTGTATAACTTATTCCCCTGTCCTGGCCTTCAGACGTGAGATTATAGTGGCTAACACAGAATGAAAGTGGACAGAACTGAGTGTGTAGAAAAAACACAGGTTGAAAAAGGGGAAAAAAATGCATGCAGTGTGAAGGTGGAAAAAGTGTAGACTTCAGTGTCAGACTGACCAGGACCCCCTTCTTTTTGGTTTCCACTGACTCTTGGCCAGACAGCTAACTTCTCTGTCTCTGTTTTTCCCTTATAAACAAGGGTGTTTACTTCACAGAAGTGTTGTGAGGCATGAGTGTGATAGTGTATGTAAGTTGCCTACTGTCATGTATGTCATATTTAATTATAATAGTACAGAAAGTCAAAAGCAACAAATAAATGCCGATCTTACCCTCATACAGTATGGGCATTTAAAAATTCTTTTTTTTTTTAATAGTGGATTTTAGGGGGGCAAAGCTGAAATGCTTTAGTCTTATTTCAGTGACCAAAAAGGGAACTCTGATCTTTGTTTTACTCTTGATAGGAATATAGCTCTTGTTCAGATTAATTTTTTTGTATGTGATTATTCAGAAATTCTTCAAGTCTTAATATTATATTGTTTTTAGAGTATGACTCATATTCTTGGCTGCTAAAACTGAATATTATTATTTTGTGAAAAACTTCTCAGCCACTTATGTCAGCCTTCTCTGTCTTTAATTTAAATATTCTTTCCCCCATTTGGTTGTTCTGCTTGCTTGTCTGCCTGTTTCAGCAGACAGCGGGGCCAGCAGATTCAGGCTGCAGGCGGTGACGCGCCTCCTGTCGGCTGCTGTCCTGCTAATCCTGTCTGCAGAGTTTGCAGCGCTCTTTGCATTGCCTCTCGTTTTGCACTGTCCCGAGGCGAGGCTGGGGCTCTAGCGGTCGGACCCCAGAGCTCTCTTCTCAAAGACTTTGTTTGGCGCTTAAGGGTTAGGTCCCTGCATTGTAGTTTGGGGCCACCCAAGATTTTTTCCTTCCTTTTGTTTTCCTGAACTGCTCCTCTCTGTGGCCTCCCTGTGGCCCTGTGTCTAGCCTGGGTTCAGTGTTTCTTCTACTCTTTGCTGTCTCTGTGACTCCTGCTGCCACCACCCCTAGGGACAGACGGCAGGAGGGCAGATTCAGGAGAGTGGGACTCTCCTCGCCCTGCTCCTGGGACCACAGTTCCTCTCGTCAGAGTGAAGGATTCCTTTCTCTTAACCTACACGTAGCCTTGCCTTCGCTTCTTTGGGATTGCCCGGTAGCAGGGGCGTGAAAGAAGGACTAAAACCTAGACTGATCCAGTGGGTTTTCCCTTTCCTGCGCCTCCATCCAGAAAGAGCACGGCTTAGTTCTTGGAGCTCTTCTGTCCCTAACTGGGCAGAGTTCCCAATCTGGGGCTCCCTTCAAGTCCAGGGTGGGAGAAACTGGAGGAAAACAAACAAGAAAGTCGTCCCTGGATTGGTCTTGCCTTAACGTCCTGTTCCCCTCCCCCTTCTCCTGCCGCCCTTTGCTCGTAGAGGCCGTGTGGGTGGCAGCTCCGCGCGCTCTGCCCGCGCTTTCCCGTCACGGGGGAATGTACTGAATTCCTCTTCAGCTGAAGCCGGAATCAGAACCGTCTCTTCGAGTGTACAATTTTGAACTTTTCTCAAATTAAAAAAAAATTTTAATGGCTTATAATTCATTTTGTAGATGATTGGTAGTTTACCTAATGACTTTGATATTATGAAAAGGATTTCCACTTTGCCCTGTTAGAAATAGTACCACAGTGAACTTCGTTGCACATTAATATTGAACCAATTCAGGTCATTTCATTAGAGTATTCTCTTTGTTTTTGCTATTATTTAAATACAACATTAGATAATATTTGCTAAATATATTGTATATGCCAGGCACCATGCTTAGTGCATTATCTCATGTAATTCTTATAATAACTCAATGAAGTAAAAAATAACTCCCGTTGTTTGTTCAAGAGGATTTGCTTGGAACGTTTCTTATTCAAGTGGCTAAGAAGTTGGCATCTCAAAACTGAAGAATGATTATATTTTTTTCCAAATATTTCACAAAATTTGTTCAATTTTGTTTCTTTTAAATGTAGACATTTAATATATTTTCCTGAACAGAAACTTGATCACAGCAGTCAACAGATTTAATATAAAGGTATGTTCTTGAATAAGTCATAGTCTCAACTAGAAATAAAATTTTTATTCTTCCTATACTTTTACATTTATTATTAGCTTAAAATATGAAGAAAGTTAAAAAAATATTTTGAAGGTCTGAAGAATGTGTAAGTAATAGACTCGAATTTTACAAAATACTTAGAGTGGTTCCAACTTGTGAATAGAATATATTCTAAATCAGAATTGGCATTTGTAAGACTTTCAAACCAAGAAAGGTTGAAAAAAAAAATAAAAAGAAGAAATCTTTTTTTACATGTAAGACTTGAAGTTCAGATCTCAGTGTCCCTAAGTAAAGTGTTATTAGAACATGGCCACACCCCTTTGCTTACCGGTTTCCTGTGGTGTCAGTATAGCCTCTACACTAAGACAGAATTGAATAGAGACAGAGACTGTGGCTTGCGAGGCCTAAAATACTGTCTCATATTTTCACAGAAAGTTTTCTAGCCCTTGCTGAAAATGAAATTGTTATTGGGAATTTGACACATTTTTCAATATGTATCCTGTTTCTAAAGGTGTGAATTACCATTGGCTTGAAGTCAGACCTGCCGAGGTGTATTTTAGCAGTCTGTTGATCATTAGCTTTGTGAAATATGAGTTGTGAGCATAAAATGAGATCATGAAACTACAATAATTTTCTCCCTACTTTCCCCTGGTTTCTGCGCTGACCTGTGTATGTCTACTTAACACAGTGATGTAAATGAACAGTGAGTTACCAGTGTGGACTTTACCTTCCCTCTCCCCTTCTCTGGAATGGAACTCCTTTCTTTTCACATTACCCTGGGAATGGGATGGGCTTTCTCCCCAGTTCTTGTTGAGTCTAAGAGCAGATCCCCTTTTTTTTCTGCTACCCCTTACCTCATCTCTAGCGGGACAAGTTCCTTTCATCTACAAACACTCTCACTTACCTAGAGAACATTCGTTAGGTTTTAGGAAAAATGAAAACATTCCCCTCCCCAACACCCCCACCCCCCACAAAAATCCAGAGATGAATGAAGTGGAACTTATACATTCAGTTAGCTAAGCTTTGTTTCCATGTAGGTAAAGATAAACATTTCTGGGGTGTATGTGTGTGTTTCATTTTGAACTTAAGATACAAGAAAATTATTTTGGCTGTAGAGCTAAGGACCAGAGAGCTCCAAGAAATAAGGGATGGTGGTCCTCTTGGTTGGGACCCCAGGGAGAGTTGACATAATTGCATCAGTAGATTAATGCAGTCAGTCTCAAGTATGGTCCGTGAATCCCTGGAGAAGTCTGTGGGGTGAAAAAGATTTTTTTCTAGTAAGATAATGTTGTTTTTGCCTTTTTCACTGTGTTAACTTTTGCTGATCGTTCAAAAGCAGTGTTGAGTAAAATTCCCGGCCCCTTAGCACAATCACAACAGTGACACCAAACTGTACTGGTAGTAATTTTATTCTTCAGTGCCTGGTGCTGGCAGTTAAGAAAAAAAAGCCAGTTTCACTTAAGAATGTTCTTTTTGGAGCAGTAGAAATTGTTAATGCTATTGAATGTCACTTTTTGAGTATATTTCTTTTTAATATTCTTTGTGACAAGAAGGGAAGCTGTGTGCAGCACTTCTGGATACCGTGGTAGTGAATAGCTATCTCAAGGCAAAACACTTGTACGATTGAGTTGTTAGCTAAACGAGCCACTTTTTTCATAAAAATCCATTTTTACTCAAAAGAAAGATTGACACTGACCACAAAAGTTATTCAGATGTGGGTGTTTTACAAACTTTTTCTCAAAATGAATGAGATGAGCTTTCACTTCAGGTTAGGTACTTGACAGTATTATCAATGATAAAACTTGAGCTTTCAGATGACAGTTAAAATTTCAAAATTCTAATTAGTATTAAGATATAGTTAAGCATGTAGTTAGAATTTCCAAAAAGTAAATGCATTTGATGAGAGTAATGATAGAAGCAGATGTGCTTTTTTAATATTGTAAAATGAAATGTGTCTGCATTTGGAAGATCTGCATAAAAGCAAGTATTTTTCAAATGATCATGTATGATGCTACAAAGTCATGCATGAGTAGAGATTCATTCCAAGTTCAGGATAGACCAAAGGGCTTTAGTTTAACAGTGTGCAAAGTTCATTGCCACAGTTTGAGATTCTATAATGCAACTCACCTGTGAGAAATTAGCACTGTTGAGTTTTGGTGTACAAAGAATATCCACAGTTATGTGAAAACACCTCCTTTTTCCAAATGCTTATCTGTGTGATTTTTTTTCATATACTTTCAGTCACAATAACATAATGCAAAAGATTAAACACAGAAGCAGATAAGAGAGTTTAGCTACCTTTCTTTAACAGACATTAAAGTGTGCAAAAATAAGAGTGCTGCTCTTGTCACTGATTTTTTCCCTTTTTTTTGAAAATGCAGTTACTTTCATGAAAACTTGTTTTTATGCCAAAATATAATTGTTATTTTTAAATTATTAGTTGTATTTGAACTTCCCACTTTTTATTTATAATATGGTAGATCTTGATTATAGATATAAATCAAAAAGCTCTCTGGGCTCTTAAAAATTTGTGTGAGTCTAAGTCTAAATAAGAGCTAAGACCAAAAGATGGAAAACTCTCAGATTTATGAGACCATGGTTCACATTGCGGATAACATGCTGTATGTTTGCAGGGATTCCAGGAAGCTTTGTTTCATGAGCAACTTTTCTTGATCAGTAACTACTAACACATTATTAGATGTTATTCTAGTTGTCTGTTTAGTAATTGTTTCTCTATAAACTATTATAGACTTTTTTAAATTAACACTTTTGTATATTTAAGAATGTTTTGATAATGAGAAAAGTCACACTGATTTTATAAGGAAATGTTTTAATTTCTACTGTATACTTTCTCTACCCACAGTCACGATTTTATAATTGATAGACATAGATTGGCAACCTAATAAGCCTCAAGACCAGAAGTAGCAAATGGAGAGCAGATAACCGTTGCCGTAGGCCAGGGGCTCCTATGATGGAGTATGTGCTGTAGTGGCTCCGGAGTACTTTGAGTAGAGGATTATGCTGAGCAAATATACAGGATTATTAACACTAATAATTTGTTGTAATACTTTGTCCCATTTAATATTCGTTCAGGTGAACTTTGCAAATCTTAAATTTATGCAAAATGCATTTTTCATTTACTTTCTGACAGTAATGAAATACTTGTGTATCTCTTGAACTAATCCACTTAGAGAACAGTCTGTCTATGGAGAAAGAGTTGAGATGTATCAAAGCAAATATGAAGCAAAAATGGAATATTTAGTTCTGTGTTTCTTTTCGAGTAGTTTTGTTTTTTTGATAGGGTAGATTTCATTGGCTTGAAAAGGCTTCTCTACTGAGTGCCTCTGAATCTCTGTGAAACATCAGTTAACCCCCATGTGGGTTACCTGGTACATAGTGGGTCTGATTCTGGACACTGTTCTGTTGCTCTGTATGTCTCCCCGTAGGCCAGTACCACGGCATTAATTACTGGAGCCTCATAGTAAGTTGTTGAAATTAAATAGTGTGGGTCCTTCAACTTTGTTCCTCTTTTGCAGGTTTTTCTTCCCTGTTCCTATAAGGGCCTTATATGCAAGGTCCTTTGAACATGCATATATTTATAAAAATCAGCTTATCAATGTCTACCAAAAAAAAAAGATTGTAGGCTTTTTATAGGGAATTTCATTAAAACTTACAAATCAATTTTGAGAGAACTGACATCTTTACAATATTGAGGCATCTGACCCATGGGCATGATCTATCTTTTCACTTGCTTAGATCTTTTAAAATTTCTACCAGCAATGTTTTGTAGTTTTTTTAAAATATATATTTTGATGCTATTACATGCTATTTAAATTTTTTCTGTGTGTGTGCCTAGGTACTATGTGACAACCAGCTATATTTCTTATATCCAGAATTTTGCTCAACTCATTTATTACTTCTGGTGGCTTTGTTGTAAATTCCTTGGGATTTTCTAGATCATTTTGCCTGTAACTGACTTTTCTGTTTCCAATCTGAGTTATTTTTATTTCTTTATCTTCTGTTCTGGTCCTGGCCAGGGCCCCCCATCAGCAAATAGATGTGGTGGAGGAGGACACCTTTCCGTGTTCCTGACCGTGGTGGTCACTCAGCCTCTCACCGTTAACTGGCTGTTGTCTGTAGGCTTCTCGCAGATGTTCTTTATCAGACAAAGGCTGTTTCCTTTTATTCCTGTTTTGCTGAGAGTTTTTATTATAATGGAGGTTTAGTAGTTTAAAATGCTTTTTCCACATCTATTTAGATTGTCATTTTTTTGGTTTTACTTTTGTTTGTTTTGGTTTTAAGCCCTTTAATACAGTGAATAACATTGATTTATTTTCAAATGTTCAGTCTTCTTGGGATGACCCACATCTGGGGATCATGTACTCTTGTTTAGATATTACTAAAGTCACATTGTTAATATTTTGTTAAGGACTTTTTCAGCCTTGTTCATGAGGTATTCAAGATGATAATATAATTTTCCTCTAAAATATTTGACTTTTGCATCAGGCTAATTAAACAAGTTTGAAAGTGTTCTCTGCTCCTCTCTATCCTGGAAGAGTGTGTATAGAACTGGCATCATTTCTGCCTTATGTGTTAGGTGGAACTTAGCAGTAGAATTTGGGCCTGGGGCTTTCTTTTGAGAGAGGTTTTCAAACTGGATTCAGTTTCAGTTTTTTAATAGAGGCTTATTCATTGTTACCTTTTTCTTCTTGACTGATTTTCGGGAGTGTGTGTTTTTTAAGGAAATCGCCCATTTCATCTGAGTTATCAAATCTATTGAAGTAAAATTGTTGATGATATTTCTTTCTCCTTTTAATGAATGTAGGATCTCTGATGGTGTCATTCTTATTCCTGCCATTAGTAACTATGTCCTCACCCTTTCTTGATCATTTTGTCTAGAGCCTTATCAATTTTATCGAGCTTCTCAAAGAACTAGCTTTTGCTCTTACTGATTTTTCTCCGCACTTTCATGATATCTGCTCTCTATTATTTATGTCCTCTGCTTGGGCTTAATTTGCTCTTTATTTTCTGGTTTCTTCAACTGGGAGCTTCAGTCATTGAATTTAGACCTTTCTTCTTTCTAATGGAAGCACAAATGCTTCGTTTCAGAGCAGGATCCTCAGCAAGCTGGTTTCCTGTCCGTCCTCCGGGGAACAGGCATTTTGCCCAGTATGGGTGTGGGGGCAGGGTTTTTTTTTTTTTTTATCTTTCCTTGTGGCTTTAGGAGGATATCTTCTCCTCCTCACTCCCCACCCTCCCAAGTGTCCTATGGCATTGCTTCTAACCCTTTGACTTGAACCAGGGTCTTACCTGCTGGAAGATGACTTTTGCTTTGTATGAGGGAAGGACTGGTATGCAGCGGCCTCATCCAGTGTGGGCATTTCTCCTTTTCTCCCATATTTAGCTCTGAGCACCATTCAGGGGCTTCAGAGCATCAGGTGTGCTGTCCTCAGTGGGCATGCCAGAAATGTGCCATATATCCTATAGGTGGGTTGATAAACATATTTCTGGGAAGAAGGCATTATTTCATGACCTGAGCAGCCTCTCTCCTGCATGCCTTTTTCTTTTTATTGTTCTATTTTAATGGCTGTTTTAAAGCCTTTATTGAAATTCAGCCTGTTGCCTTTCTTCCATGTAAGCATCTCTTGCGGCCTGTTACTGAGAGAGCCACCACATACCTGACTTGGGCTCTGTGTGTGGATGTGTGGCGGGGGGGCAATAAAAGGTGAAGAGCTGGTGAGGTTATTAGGCCAAGTCTGCACAAATAAAGGGCTCCATCAGAAGAAATTAGTAATATAATTTTTAATGTAAGTGTGTCCAAAAGCAGCAGTCATTTATTTAACATCTGCTATTAGTATAGTACTGTGCTTATGGATGGTGTTCTTTAGGCACTGAACTTAATTTTTTTAATAGCCATGAAAAATAAGTAGTAGTTTCCCCATTTTCACAAGGAAGAAAATGTAACTAAATGAATAAATTACCTGAGATCAAAGGATAGAAATTGGCCATTATTTTTGTACTATTCCATCTGACTTCTCAAGAATATGTTCTGTTCTGTTAATAATTAGGTCACTATCAGATGATTGATATGTGATGATGAAACAGGAAGCAGTCCTACCTTTTGCACAGAAGCACCATGGCCTGATGCAACTTCCTTTTCTTTTTGCTGCCCTGGGGGTTGTGGTTTGGTTCTTATGCTGATGTGTTCACGTAAGGACTTTGCATGGCTCTGTCTGTATGAAGGGAAGGATGGGCTTCAAGATGCTCACAAAGTTGAGATGAAGAAAATCCAGCTGTGTTTCATCCATATTGCATTTCTCTGAGGAATTAAAACCTCAATACCTAAAACACACTTTCTTTGGGGATTTTTGGGGAAGATGAGTAGGAAAACTTCTCATCATAATTAAGAAATGCCTCAGCAGCAGCGTCCTAAGTTCACTCGTGCTACTGAGTGGCTCCTCAGCTGGTAGACTGTGCTGTCTGGGCAACCAGGTTGATCTGTTAACAGCCAGACCTGAGCACATAATTCTTGTGCTGAAACCTTCCAACAAGTCTGAGCTTCCGTGTCCCTCCTTGACTCTGCAGTAGACAGGATCAAGCTCTCCTGTGAATCCTACGGGTGGGTTGATAAGTGTATTTCTGTGAAGAAGGCATTATTTCATGACCTGAGCAGCCTCTCTTCTGCATGCCTTTTTCTCTTTATTGCTCTATTTTAGTGGTTGTTTTGAAGCCTTTTTGAAATTCAGCCTTTTACCTTCCATGTAAGCATCTTTCTAGGCTGTGTGCTCACCTCTCAGGACATTCTTCATCCTTTGCTCTAATTATCTGCCGAATATCTGCCTTCCCTGCTCTACTGTTAGTTTCTTAATCACTGAAACCCTGCCTTGTTTCTGGAAGAACTGTGCAGCCTTCATAGTCCCTGGCATATACAAGGTATTCAATAATAGATAAATGAAAATAATTTTGAAGTATTGGGTGGAGGTTAGTTTTCTGACTTTTTTTTTGATTGTGGTAAGTACATATATGTAAATCATTTATTCATTTAGTCATCTAGAATACATGGAGCATTTGCTCTGAGATACAGAGGATACAGAGTAGGAGTCCCCTTTCAGGCTCTTAGTCTGTCGTGGGGGAGACACACAGTGGGATTCCTGGGGCAGGTGCTGCGCAGGGACCTGTTCTGGGATGGCGCTGGGGAAAGAATCCTTACGATTGTAAATTTGGTTCAGAGTGGTTCTGTTGGTTGTGCTTACTCATTGAATTGACTTGCTTCTCACCTTTCCCTGAAAGCCACAGGTCAGCTGGTGCCTCTTGTCGTGGGCAGGCCCCTGATGGAGTGGGGGAGAGAGGAGGTGGAGAGTGTGGCCATGTCAGGTTAGGAAAGTAGATATTTTCAGTGACCTTTCGGGGACGGGGGCTAGGAATGCATAAATGAAGTATAGTCATTATTAACAGGTAATATAAGTATATACTGTCAGGCATTGTTTATATTTGTTTTCTGTTTTAGTTGCTTATAACTGCGTATTTGGCATCATTGTCAATCTTTTGCTGATCAAGTAGCTTGTCAGAGGTTAAATAATTTGACCAAAGTCATGCAGCTCTAAATGCTGGGGATGTAAACTTCTGCCTGCTTTTAAATCAGTCTTTCTGCTAATCCACCTTGATGCTGCTAAAATCCTAATGCACTTGGCTGTTTGCTTATGTGTCTCTTTATCTCTACAGAATGGAAATTGTAACTTTATCTGTAACTTTGTCTTTCATTATAATTTCATCTTTTTGAAGATATAAAATCTGATATATAGGATATAGCCAGCAGGTCTTATTTTTGTTATGGCACAGTATCTATGCACCTTAGTTATCACTTCCATTGCATTTAGAAAATCATTAATTTTTACTCTAGAAACACATCAGAGTGTCTTAAACGCATTTATCTTACTTTTTCTTCCTGAGTTTTTAAACTTGTCTGAACAGAGGAGATTTACTTTTTTATGTTAGGTGGCAATGAAAAAATATTTTTAGATAGTTTCCTTTTCTCTGGTCTCCTCCCATGCTAGTGTTCCTATCCCTCTTGCACTGCCATAAAGTTAAAATGAAATAGAAAATATTTGTTACATTTAAAATAAATTTGCCTTTGTTATTTCTGTGATGGATTTAAAACTATAGCAACTACAATTACTTTCAGGATATTTTAATAGAAAATCATGTTCTTATATTTAATAATACTGTATCTCTTCACTTAATTGAAAAGAGTATATCCCTGATGCTAGAAAGTCACTGCAGCTGCTGAGGTAGGTCAGACTTGGCCCTAAAGACATGGACAGGAGGGTTTCAAGAAGAGATGAAAACAGCACTCTCGCTGACCGTCCCGTGTGGTCAGTGAGAGAAGTGTAGTTTATTGTGGGTAGTATAAGCCAGGGTCTGGGGGTAGTTTGGTTATACTCTTTATATGTATATATAAAGGGGTGCAATGGAAGAAGGAAGAATTGATACTGGCGTCTTATCACGTGTAGGAGACTGTTCCTCACACCGCGTCACCCACGTTTTTGTTCCCAGCAAACAGACACTGACCCTGACAAACGACTAACCCGAGCTAGTTGGAAGGGCATAAGGAGCCCCAAGGGCTGATGGGAGATCCTAGAAGCAGGTTTTGAAATGGGCAGGAAGGCCACTCACAAGAGAAACTGTGTGGGAAGGGACCGGAAGTCACCCCACCTCTTCTCAGAAGGCAGATGGATGGGTGGAGGCAGAGGTAGAGAGCTCAGAAAGTATTTCCTGGAAGAAATGGAAAATAAAACTCAGAAAACGTGTGGTTTGCTCAAAGTCCCTGACTAGTTCTTGGCAAAAACCAACAGGAAACTCGAATTCTAGGATTAGGACTCGTTCGTATTTATTTATTCCTTCAGTACTTGCTACATGCAAGGCATGACCCTGAGAGCTGGAGCTCAGCCGTGACCGAGACAGGTGTGAGCGGTCATGGCAGGTGCTGCAGCCTAGCATGGGGTGAGTGCTTTGGAAGGTGAGTGAAATGATTAACCAGGAATTAGTGAGAGCTTATATTGGGTATATCACACTTGGATTGAGTGTTCTACCTGAAGAATGTGGGACTCTTATAACCAAAAGCGTGGGCCTTTAGTCACGTGTGGGTTCAGTGCATATTACTCCACTTAACTAGCTTTACAGGCAAGAAAAGGCCCTCCTGCATTTGTCTGCCTCCCTCAAAGACCAAGACAGCATATTTAGAAGTGCCTAAGATACATTAGTCTGCTATGAGCCTCTCAACAAATGCTGACTCTAATTTCCTTTCCTTAAACCCTGACCAGTATAGTTTTTTATGGTCATATAATTTATAAAATAAACAAAAACAAAAGCAGCAATTGCTTCATTCTGAGCTCGTTTTCCTTTATTCTGTAATATTTTGTTTCTTAGAATTTCAGGGGATTCATGAGCATGTATAAAGGTGAGATACCTTCCTTGGCATTAAGACTTAAAAGTTCACATATCATGTCAGTCATGATATGGTTCTCGTTTCGGGCAAAGCTTTTTATTTTAACATATTATTTCTATGAGTTGTAAAAATCATTCCTGGAAAAATCAAAGGTAGCTATTGAGCAAGAAACTTAAAAGGTATTAAAGAATGTTTAGGAGCTCTGAATGCATTTGAAGGAAATAGGAATGAATTCAGTAGTTTTGAGCTGGAGGTAGATTAGAGGAAAAGAAATATGAAATCATACATTTTTTACCCATCCTTCAGAAAGATTCATATCTGTTTTACCACATGTTCAGAAATGTAGCTTATCTTTCCTTTTCTTCTTGTGTTGTAGAAGTTGTATAGGGATTTTTTGTTGTTTTGTTCATAGATAACTGTGTAACAGAATTTTCTTTATCTTATTTTTAGTCTCAGAGTAAAATGACCTTGTATTCACAAGAAGACATTTGGGATGCTATTGTCTAATAATTCTCCATTTTTGCATTCTTCAGCCTCTGGCCTTAGATTTAACATAAAATGTGTGAGTCTTTTCACTGACGTTCGTACCAGCACATCTTGTACTTTCTGTATGAATCATTGAAGTTTTTAAAATTTGCTTTACTCCTCTGATGTAGGTAGTTACAAGGGCCTGTAGAAGATCTCAAAAATCACTTTTTCTTTATCGTATTTTTTCACCCTTCTACAGCCTTTTTGTGGTATCTTTGTTTATCAAAGCTGTTTAACCCTAATACAAAAAGCAGTGGACACTGAATCAACTGAACAGAACTCTGTCGGGCATTGCCTTATGAGGCAGCTTGCTCTTTCTGAACTGTGCTCCTCCTCCGCTTGCCCTGCCTGCCTGCCAAGGCCTCCCAGTCCTGTCCTAAAAGAATTAAGTATTTAGCCCAGCATCGCAGGTCTTTGCCTGTCTGTTTGCAGCCTACCTTTACAGCTTTGTCACAAGAGCACCCCTCCCCTTTGCGCCTCGGGCATTCATCGTACTCTGCTGCTCTGTATTCTTTGCAGACGTTACCATGGATGTGGACACAGAGTTTTGCTCTGCTGCTCCTGTGCATACAATGTCCCTCCGCACAGGCAAACCCATTTGTTCAGGCTCAGCTGAAACACCACTTATTCTGAAGTTCCCCTTGATCTCTTGACCTAAAAGTGTTTACAGCCTCCTTTAAATTGTGTAATACCTCATTTGTACTTTTTAAAAAATACTATACAATTTATACTTTGCATTTATAACTTTGAATACCCACATGTAGTCTTAACTAAAGTATGCATTTCTTGAGAATAGGGTCAATATGATTATATTATACAGCAACATAACCACCACTTGTTGAGCCCAGGGTTGCCTGCCTCCTAGTCCATGTGTGCTTGTCTATCCCATCAACTGCCTGCCCAGAGCCGGTAGGTGCTTGTTATAGAGCATTGATAGCATGTTTTGGCATTCAGTAAATTGTGGTTGAATGAAAAAATAAGTGTTTCCACTTCATGGCATCACTTTTGGCTGGTCACGTGCCTTTTCACTTGATTTTCAGTTTTTAGCTGCACTCTAGATCTGTGCTCTGGTGGTAGCTTGTAGCCACTTGAACCTATTTCAATTTTAATTAACATGAAATGAAAGTAAAAATCCAGTTCTTCAGTCACACTGGCCACATTTCCAGTGCTCAGTAGTCACCTGGGGCCAGTGACTACTTTTTTGGACCACACAGACCTACATTTCTGCCATCACAGAAAGTGCTGTTGGGCAGGGTGGTCTGTGTGGTTTTGACAGCCTTCCAGGGTAACCCGTGAGTACCTGTGGTGTGACTATGCTTACAGGACAGGAATGACATAGTAGACAAATGTGTCATGTGGAAATGTACCTGTAATACTGTAGTAAGGCACTTTGCGGTTTGCTGTGTCCTTTTAGATCATCGCAGAAGCACACCTTTCTTCTACACTGTGCACGTGCAGGGTTCTATTAATGTTCTAGGGAAAGTCTCCTTTATCCAGCATACTGCCTTCCCTGTGCTTTGCAGGGAAGCTGACATGTTTTTCTTCAGAAGCCCTGAGCCTAGAGAGCTAAGCCAGTGGAAGGCAAATGTAAAGCCTAGCCTAAAAGCCCTTGTTTAACTAGTTGGAAAGGTTCCCCACGATGACACACTGTGGTTCTGGAACTTCCTTCTGCTGCTGAGATACAGCCTCCTGGACAGGAACTGCCTCAGGCCCTTGCTGTGGCCCATTGATATTTGAGTAGCTCTTACAGGTTGTGAGCATTTTCTCTGCCTGGTCTCTAATTTAATGTCCACCTCAACTACATGAGGTAATAGGCGACTGCCCACGTTTCAGGCAAAGAAACTGAGTTTCAGAGAGGATGAGGAAGTCACCCAAGTAAATCATCATTAGCAAAGGGTAAGTCAGGACAGAGGGATTAAGAGGAACCCTCAGAGTCATATTCAGAACCCTGCTAGTCTTGCCATGCCTCCGTCCTTGCCAGGGGGCTCCACCACACTGGTGGCTTCTGTGACTTCAAGAGAACTGGGAGTTACTATGACTCTAACCTCTCTTAGTGATCTTGCCTTTAATTTTAATTGTATTTACAATTCTTATTACATTTTTATTAGCTTTCCATAAATATGTTTGCTTGCATTACTATGTAGAAATATGGAGTGTACAGGAGGTTAGGATTTGTTATACACGGTGTCGAGGCATATCATTAATCCTCACAATTCTACAGTAGGTATCAGTATCCCTAACTGATAGTCAAGGGGACTAAGAGCTCTCTGACTTGCTTTTTTATTTTTATTTTTATTTTTATTTTTATTTTTTCCAGTGTCATACTGCAAGTAAAGTGCTGGTCTGTGATTTGAACTCATGTTCTTATTAGTTTTATTTTTTTAAGCTCTCACTAAATGAAGCACTTCTTTCCATTTTATCATCAATTTATACTCTCTTATTGCATATGTCAAAAAGCTAGAAAGTTGTGCTTGTCTGGAGGCTGTAGGTTGATCATGCTGTTCTGGGAGTGCTGTAAGCAGGACCAGGTGACAGATAACCAGATAAAGCATTCACCTAGAGGCAAATTTTGAATTTCCCTCTAAGCATCTTAATTTTACATTCATTTTATGCTCGTGTTTTGGCTTCATTTGTTCCCAAGCTTGAGATCATGGAATGTAAAGACTTGGCTGGTTGGAGCATTTGTATGTAATACCTGTAATATAGTTTCTTTGTCAGAAGCATAATTACCAATATGATTTGTACATCTACTGCCTTCTGGTATTCACAACACAGTTTGTAAACTTAATTAGTTCTTGGAATAGCAAATGTTTTGAAGATGATAAACACTTTCCTTCTGAATATTGTGTTGAATGGTTATATATTCATAGAAATTGACTCTGTGCTCTTCAACTTAGAATGCTGATAGGTATGCTTCTCAAGGTAAACATTACCTGCATATTGCATATTCCCAGATTATATTGTCTTCCTGTGCTTTTCACAGGGGAAATCAGAAATTTAGTGCAGATAATTCAGCCTCCAGGATATTCATTATGGTTCCATTGTACAGAGAACATCTATGCTAATGTCATTTACATAGATGCCTTTTTTCCAAACTCTGATGGTGATCATTATGGTACGTGCTGGAGGCGGGGTGGGAGTAAACAAGCACACCATCACAGCAGTGCTGCAGTTGCCCTTGCCCTCAGCTCTCCAGGTGACACACTGTGGTTGAGACCAAGGTAGCAAGCAAGAAAGCTTAGCAGGTAGAAGTGATGCTGCAAAACCATGCTGAATCCAGGAACGCCTTTATAGACAGTTTCCCCTGCTAACCATGCTTTCGCTGCCTCCATGAAATACTGATGCTTCAGATGCCTTTTCCTTAGAGCCCTATTATCATTAATAGATCACTGGTCTAAAAGTTTAATTATTTGTGTTTCCAAGCAGTATTGAACCAGAGGAATCAAATTGGAAGGGGCTTGATGCCATTGCATTAATGACTCCAAATCCCAGGAGTTAGGGATGGGTCCCATAGGCCTGGGTATCCCCCATCTTTGTATAAGAAAAGTGAGGGCCTCAGGGAGGCTAGGTGACTTGCCAAAGGTCCTTAGTGGTCAGACGGGGGCTGCCCCTCCTGACCCATGTTCTCCCTACCACTTCCTTGCCCTGTCTGTGGTCGATTGGGGCCCTCTGAGGGCCCCTTCAAAGGCCTAGCCTGGTACCTGGCACTTAGTACTTCAGACTCCTAGCCTGTCAATTTCCAGGTACTTTTCACTAGATTTCCAGGCATTTACTAGATGGTGTATCAGTCAGGGAAACAGAAATTATACCAGGTACATAAAGAGAAGATTTAATACAAAGAATTGATTAGACAGATGCCGGGTGACTGGAAAAGCAGGTGGAGAATGTTGAAGTAACGCTGCAATGTGACACAGGCACCCCGAGGCCTTGGCCTTTGGGTTGGAGGGAAGAAGCTTGGAGGGAGTGTCCCCTTCAGTGAGGCCAGGCATGAGCTTGAAGAGGGAGTGCAGCGCTGGGACCCAGGCCTCTGCGGAAAGGACCCTGGGTTCTGGGAAAAAATTGCCATCACTGCCAGAATTTGTAAACACTGCTCTGGTATGGTGCCAGGAGTTGAAAGCAAAATGGGAAGGATCAGGTCTTATCAGAATCCCTGCTGTGGCACTCCCAGATGCAGATACTGGGGAACCATTGGCAGAGGAGAAAGTGCAGAATCCCTGGCCAGCATTCTAAAACAAGGCATGGCTGAGTATGGTTGGTGCTGGGAGACAGTGGCGTAGTTGCTGGCCTAGATGGGTTGTTTGTGGAAATGAAAAGTAGATAGGTGACTTTGATTTTGGGAATTCAGACCTTGGGTATTCTTGAGCATTTAGTTTCACTGTGCCTTTCCATGAGGAATATCATTGTTCACTCAACAAATATTTTTTGAATGCCCATTATCTTTATGGCGCAGAATTGCACACTGGGGAGCTGCAGGTGAATGGCTCAGTTTCCTGTGTAAGGGAGCTAGTCCGTGAGTCCAAGGGTAAAGTGTGTGTAAGTCTCAGGGCTGAAGGGGACCTTCCAGTGCAGCTCATCAAGTGCCTGGGCCCTGTTTGGTGCTTCTGCAGGTGGGTGAAACGTGCGCTGGGCAGTGCTCTGTAGAGAACCTAAAATTTCTTTACGAGAGCTCTTTCCATCTTTGGAAAATCCTGCTACTAGAATCCTCATCTCTGTCATTTGATTGGTAAACCTCCTTTCTGTATAATTTCTACCTTTTAGTCCTGATTCTACCACTGGCCTTCTTACCAGCCAAATCAAATCCCTCTTTTGTGTGACATACACAAATGTCTTTACATAAATTTTATCCTCCCCTGAATCATCCTCTAGGATTAGCATTTTCAGTTATTTCAACTAGCTTTCTTAGACATATTTTTCAACTTTTTTCATTGTTTCCTTCCTTAGCCTTCATAGACAGTTTCCCCTGCTAACCATGCTTTTCCTGCCTCCATTAAATACTGATGCTTCAGATGGACTGTGGGCCTTTTTATGGTACTCGGCCTTTTGGTGGGCCAGCAACCATTGTTGCTCTAAAAACTGGTAAATTCTTGAAACGGGGCCAAGGGCACACTTCTCCGGATTCCTGGCCATGTTACTAGTCTCAGTGTTCAGTGTTCTCTCTTAGGTTTTTACTCACTTATGGGATAGACAGCCCAACAGATTATCCCGCTTCCTGTGGTTAAGACAAGAAAATAGAAGACAGGCATCAATCTAAGATACTTGTTTTATTTATTCGAAGTAAAGCTCTGTATTCTTTGATTCCATCTCATTTGCTCAGACAGGCCATGTGTTGCAATTCCGTAAAATAACAAGTCACCTGTGTGTTCATCTTTAGATAGATCAGTCAGTTGTCAGTAGATTTGACAAGTGGAACCCACCAAGTCCATCATTGCTTAACTAAATACTTCATGGTTGAAAATGAAAATAAACGAATGTCAGTGACTGGCCTCAGCAAGGCTGTTTTTCTCTAGACCTCTAGGCCTCCAGTAATCGTAGTGTACATCTTGGTTCAGAATGGGAAGATCTAAGCTAACTTGACGAATCCCTTTACGAAACCCCCAGTTGGGAATGTGCAGTGGGAAGAGAATGGCATGCTCTGGATAACTGCTCCTGGCTTTAAATCCACGTGGGAAGGTCGTCCTTTCTTTCAGTAACTGCATGGATCTGGGCTGAGATATTTCCTATCTTCAGTGGCTGTGATACTGAAGTGTATGCAAATTGATTTTTATCAGTGCCTTAATTTTCTATGATGATTAAATCTGAGTGGCAAAATACGAGTGTACATCACTTTATTGTGCTTTGCAGAGACTGCATTTTTTACAAATTGAAGGTTTGTGGCAACCCTCCTGCATCAAACAAGTCGATCAATGCCATTTTCCAACAGCACTTGCTCACTTTGTGTCTCTGTCACATTTTGGTAATTCTTGGACTATTTCAAACTTTTCATTATTATATGTGTTACGGTGATCTGTGATCAGTGATTATGACTTCCTGAAAGCTCAGCTGATGGTTAGCATTTTTTAGCAACGAAGTATTTTTTTAAATTAAGGTCTGAATATTGTTTTGTTAGACACAATGCTATTGCACACTTAATAGACTACAGAATAGTGCAAATGTAACTTTAATTTGCACTGGGAAGCCAAAGAATTCCACTGACTCACCTTATTGGGATATTTACTGTATGCTGTGGTCCAGAACTGAACCTGCAGTTTCTCTGAGGTGTGCCTGCATGTTTCTGCTCTAATTGTATTTTGTTTTTAAAAAGTGTTTTATGCCTATTTGGCAGTTTTCAGGTAGCTTAGAAGAAATTTGAATTATGAGGGAAATAATGTATTTTTAAGCATTTTATATATTTTGTATTAATATTAAACTGTTTTTGTTTTAATTTTTAGTCATGTTCATTATTCTGCATATCTCTTAGGGTTTTGTTGATCTGCCTTTTAAACAGCATCAGGGTAGATGTGTTCTTTTGGATTTAATTGTAATTCTTGATCATGCTATTCATCTTTAGAATTATTTTTATGAAAGTGACCCTGTAGATAATCATTATATGAAAAATATGATTTATATCTTAGGGGTTATTTTCCTCCAGTTACTCTAACTCTTTGCTATGTAAGTAGGGACTGATTCTGCTTGTGGAACTGACTTAGAAACATTTAGCCATAGTATGATTATATCCTACTTTGAGTTTACTTTGAATAATCCATCACAACCACAGAGTCCATATTATTGTATATCTAACCAACAGAAAACATTCTTTGGCAATCTTATTAGATATGAAAGTAAAATAGAGAGCAAAATGCTTGCATTGTATGGTTGTTGTGGAATATCATTAGCACAGTCATATTTCTATCTCAGAGTGTGATAATGCCAGCGGGATAAATGAGAAAGACACTGAATCTTCACACAAAGGAAATGGGTTTTATAATGAGTGCAGTCTGAACAGACCTAATCTCTTTCTTGGATCATTACTTCACCTAATCATAAAACCTTTTTTAATTCAAATCCTTGCAGGGTTCTAATTGGTGACCTCTGGAGCCTGATAATTGTTTAAGATAGCTGGTCTTTTGCAGTATATTTAATGGTGTTTGCAATTAAAAGTGAGAAATGTGGCTTAACCCTTAGGCAGGTATAACTAAAAAGTAGATTTTCCTTTCTTCAGTCTTTAGTAGTTATTCCCATTCCTCCTCCCAAAAGTTACTGACTTAAGTCATTAACTTGAATTAACTTAATGCACTGTTCTCTCCACTTAGCCTGGGCTTTCCAAATCTTCATTTGACAAATGTGTTATATTAATAATAATCCTGAGTTATTTGGAATAGCTGAGGGATGGGTCTGTTTGAGAAGGCAAGAACTCCTAGCTTCTTTTTCTCTGTCATGTAGGCCCATTTTCCTTCCATTTTTTGTGGGTGATTTAAGTAGAAGCTGAGCCATTCTTTGCAACTGGATTCAATAAACATTTATTTCAGAACTTTTTTTGCTACCAGATAAAAATGGATTGCAAAGAAGAGAAATTTGCCAACATTCACCATTAGGACTGGTCAGACTGTAGGTGAACCTGAGCCTCCATCTTTTGTTGTATTCACCACGATGTACAACAGCACATTGGACGCTAGTTTTCAGGGTCGTACCTTTGTGTTTTCAACTTCCTCTGTTGCTCCTGTTACATTTCTCAGTAAATAGCGGATATTCAATGAATGCAGTTGACTGACTATTTCTACCAAATTCTGTTGATTTATTAGAGGTGGAATTTAATCTATTACGTTTACCTGTTGGCTTTGGAGGTTTTGTTTTGCAGTCAGTTGTGTGGCATTTGGAGAACCAAAACCCTTGAGTATCAGTCATGCAGTCAGACATTAGCTCTGCCACGTTAGGTAGAAGGAGAAGGGGCATGGAAGTACGTGGCCCAGCACTCTCAGGAGGAGGAGGCCTGAATGTCTGGAAAGCCTCCAATATAGTGTCTAGAATATAGTAATTATCACTTTGTTAGAGTCCTACTAGTTTTAAGGAATGTCCTAACCCTGATTTCCATTCTTTCTTTTTTGTTTTAAAATTGTGTGCAATTAGAAGTTTTTTTTGAAAATTGTTAGAATTTAATATCAAAGTCTGATAACCTACTCATTTCTGAAGGTCTGTGAGTCTTTCCCCTTGTTTAAATGATAAATTTACATTTCATTGAGGCATTGAACAGTCATGTCTTACCTTTGTATTTCTTTTTCTTCCATGATGTCTTTTATATGGTGAATGACTGCACATATTTAAGGAGAAAGAAAGGTGCCAAGACACTGGGAGCATTTTTTTCCCCTAAAAAAGAATTTGACAAATTTTTATAATAATTCTGAGTACTCAGAATTTTTTAGTTATCTGAATTTGATTCTCTAGAATCTTCTTGCTTTTGACAAATTTTCCTTGAAATTCATTCTATAATGAAATATATGTAAATACATCACACATTAGGCATCATATTAAAAAATAACCAATTTGCATTATGTATTACAGTTTTCAAAGCTCTTTGATAAACACTACTTCTTTTGATACTTACATATTCCCCCAAATGAAATAATTCAGAGCATTTTCTTTCACTCCAAATCAAGATCCCTGTCCTACAGTAGTATCAAGAAACTGGAGGGAGCATGGACTTAGGAATCAGATGAACTGGGGTTGGAGTTCTGGATCTGTATTGGCTTAGCGAAGTCATTGGTCTCTAAGCAGCTCTTTCCTTGCTGTGCAATGAAACTTGTATCTACCTTGCTGCAGCATTACAAGGATTAACCTCGAAGGCAGTAAATAAATTACAGGTGCTGATATTATTGCTAATTATCCATGATGAGTAGAATTGCTGTTGCTGTTGACTCTTGGACAGGTTTGGGGTATACCAGCACCCCACTGTTGGCAATCTATGTATGTAATTGTTGACTCCCCGAAAACTTAACTACTAACAGCCTACTGATGACCAGAAGCCTTACCTAAACATTGTTGATGAACACATATTTTGTATGTTATATATATGTATTCTTGAAAATAAAGTAAGCTAGAGAAGAGAAAATGGTTTTCAAATTGTTGCAGATCTCCAAAAAAATTTCCAATATATTTCTTTAAAAAGTCTGTGTAAAAATGGACCTGTAGAGTTCAAACCTCTTGTTTTTCAAAGGTGAATTCAGATTCATTCTTTCCTCCCTCCTTAGCAACCTTTCTTCCTTCCTGGAGGAATCTGACTGTCAATTCCATGTGTGTATGTTTTAATCTTATGTGTTGTATATATATTTAAGGATATTTTGTATTTGAATATTTGCTTTATTTTCATAAAAATAATTTACTTCCTAGCATTCTTAATATTTAGAGTATTAAATTTCCTGATCCCAGGATGGTATATTTATGTGTATTTAGGTTGAGATTATTCTGATTGGGCAGTGATATGCATATCTACTCTGCTGTGCCATTTATTTCTGTTTATGGAAAATTGCAAGATCATGAGCTATGTGAATCCATCTAGTCTGGGCAGGTTTTAGTGAATTCATCTCTGGTTTGAATCTAATACGTGTTCACTTGGGTTTGGATCGCTTAAATAAGTAATTCCTTAGTGAAACTATTTGCCATATTGGAGGTTAAAAGATGTCCCTCCAGACCAGCAGTCACAGTAACATTTTAGTAATCTGTCAGATAGAATTTACAGTGGCTTTCAACACTATATATCTTGTAAGATCAATTTAAATTCTCCATCTGAACTGTTGCATTATTTTGGAACAGATTTACGAATGTTGAGTATATAGGTATTACCATTTTTATATGGGCTTCTCATTTTATTATAGTTTGAGGCTCAGCCCTGTCCTTTAAAAAGTTCATGCACAGTTAAGGTGCTTGGAAAGGGGGCTGTATTGACTGTATTACTGTCCAAACTAGTATTTCGTGCATGCTTATTTGCATTATTTATTTATACTTTCCTGACCCTTCTATTAATTTTTACTAAATAGGCTTTTAACAACTAATATGATAGTGTTCCGTGTTAGATATAACTTTATTGTGAATCCTGACTCAGCTACTCATTAACTGTCTAACCTTTGGCAAGCTTCTTAACCATGTGAATCCCCAGGGTCTTATTCTGTAAAGTGGAGGTCACAGACAGCTCACAGGTTTGTTAGAATAAAGAGTCAAACACACAGCCCTCTACTTGGTGAATCATTGTCAGTAAAGTAATAATAATGAATTAGTCCTGGATAATAAGTGATCTCTAAAACAGCTGTCTTTACTCCTCAGTATTTTACTGAGCGCATGCCGTTATCTGTGGTGAGCTCAAATGGAAAATTGTAGGTAAAGGAGGCATCAGAGATTTGCAGGCCTCCTTCCGCTTACTAAGAATGCAGGTGCTGTGGCTGCCCTTCTGTCCTCTGCTCCAGGTTGGGGAGCCTGACTGGGATGGCCTGAGGATGGAGCAGCTGACACTCTTGCCCTCTGGCTTCTCGTCGGTCCGCTCTGCTCCTTGGAGGTCACTGGTGGACGCTTGGCACAGGGAGCAGTGAGATTCGAGGGTGCTCTCCTGGCCTCCTCCCTGGGTGACCACGCGAGCAGGCTGCCTCCCTCGCTGGGGTCTAACCCCCGCGGGCTCTCAGTGGACAGGCTCTTTGTCCGTCCCTTTCCCCTCCAGCTGCTGCCTCGGTGCAGTGCACTTCCCTTCCTGGCCACCCCGGGTGAGCCATGCCATGCCTCTCTGGTACTGTTTTAGGCTCTCTGTATGCTTAAATTAGGCCCTTAATTAAACTTTCCTCAGAGTAGCCAGTCGGAATGCTGTTTGCTTCTGGAATCCTGTTCCTCAGATCATTCTCTCAGGGAAAGAGGAGAGGTTCTAGATATAGGCAGAATTAAAGACTATCAGGGTTTCTAGCTAACAGCTTCTGATACTAAAGTATATGTGTTCCATTGGGGCTCAGCATACGAATTTATTGGCTTCTTAATACATTCCTTGATGGGCTTGTTTTGTAAAGAATATTTTTTTCCTTTATTAAAGCTCTGTGTACTACAGGCTTGATTGGGTTGTTAGCTAGACAATGTGTTTTAATGACCTGTTGACAGAATGTGTTGGGAATGGCCTAGATTTTGGGCCCTGGGTGTGAGTCTTGGTAATGTTTGATGATTGTGTGACATTTAGAAATACATTTTTAAACTTTTGTCATGTGTAAAATGTGGAAAACCTCAACTTTCCTGGAATATTATCAGTATCATCTGAGATAAAGCAGTGAAAATACTATATAAAAGGTAAAGCTGAAAACATTTGTACTGTTTGTAATGATGAGTCATTTTCATCATTCATTCCTAACAGCATGTATCCAAGGAGCCCTTTCATGCCTGGCACTATGAAGGGAATTAAAAGGGGTAACTAACAGTCTGTTTGAGAAGACAGACATTAAGTAGGAAGTTACACCCGTGGTGAGAATCATAATAGAATGCTGTGTGTTTTGGTTAACTAGTCTGAGAATTTGAAGACAGTTTCCTAGGAAGTGGAATTTAGGCAGAGATACCAAAGAGAAGGATATTTCTAGGCCAATGTCCACAGAAGTGTGCCAGTCTTGGAGAACATATTCAAAGCCTAAAGCATGGTGGGCACCGTGCTTTACACTTGTGGACAAAGACGGGCGTTACGCGGGCCAGAGCACAGGGTGGGGAGGGGGACACAGGTGTGCCCTGCAGGTTTCCTCTAGCTGGATGTGCAGTGTGGGCTTGACGCTTTCTCTAAATGAAGGGGTTGCCTCCGTGATGGTTTTCTCATCCGTCTTCTGTCTACTTCAAATATAAATAAACCCTCTGGTTCAATCCCTCATTTGTTGTTCATCAGGACAGATTGTTTCATTATCCAGCTGTGTTTTAATCTGCTTTCTCTTTCTCCACATTCCATTCATTTCATTTGCTATTCAGCTGCCAGATCACCTTTCCTACAGGAGGTCCGGCATCATGTTACGCCTCAGCTAACAGCTTTTAGTGTCTCCCTGTTGTCACTGTACTGTTGGTATCTCTGTTTTGACATTAAGAGCCTGGCCTGCCTTTTCATGCTTTTTAAAATTTCTTCTCTGTGTTGGCCAAAGAGAACTAACCCTGCTTCTCACCCTGAGCCTGTGAGTCTTTCTGCAAGAACCCAGGACGTGGAGTCAGGAGATTGAGTTCTTGTCTAAGCTTGTTTACCAACTGACACTGCGATCCCAGGATTTTGTCATCATTACTTCTCTGATCTATTCTATTTTGTACTGTTAGAAAAGGAAAAACTTAGTAAATCTTAGTAAAACTTAGTAAAATTGCATATACCTAACTAATCAGATAAGCGACTGTAAACTAGTGTTACACAAGGTTACTTAAGTTCACTGAAGAATTCATCATTTCTTTGCCTGGCAAATTCCATTCCTTATCTTTTAAGAATTTAGCACATATTTGCTAGCTCTTTGAATAATATTCCAAATTCCAAAGTTGTTAGTCCGTTTTCTGCAGCACTGTGTGCATCGTATTAAATCTGTTTATATGTCACAGATTCTCTAGATTCCCAGCACCTAGCACAACTTCTTCAGTCTTGAACTCCGTTTTCTTGATAGATGGCAGTCCTTCCCTCCACCCACAAGTGAACCCCACTGCATTTAAAATATTGATTCTCAAAATATTTCATATGTAATTTTCACATCTGTTGCTTCAGCTGAGATATGAAGTCCAGGTAAGTTCCCCATCTCAGTTTCAACAAAAGAATAATGAAGAACTTGAAGTGGAATGTTCAAGAGAGCATAAAGCTTTGGATTTTCAGCCAAGATGCAAAATAGAAGCATGGCTATCTCTGTATATGTTTTTGTTATTCTCTTTCAGTATTAAAAGAGATCTACAAAATTGTTTGAAAGTTTAATTTCATATCAATTTAAGTGGGTAAAATATTCACATGGTTTAAAATTTTACAACAATATAGGAACACTGAAAAGAGAGCAATAAGTCTCCTATTCCTGTTCACTGTCCACTGTAGTCCACCCACACCAATTAGATAACCACAGTTACTAGTTTCTTGTGCATAAGTAGGGAGATATTTTTGGTGCATATGCAAATGAATATGAACATATAGTCTTATATTGTTTTACTGTGTGTATGTGTGTGTTTGTGTGTATGCATGTGTGTTAAACAATGATTTGGTGGAGACCTTTTCATATCAGAACATAAGTTCCCTGATCTTATAAAATAGTTATATGCTATTTCATTAATGGGTGTTCCCTAGTTTACATAACTGGCTCCTATTGATAGATGATTTGCAGTTAAATCTATAAATGGATTAAAGACAAATCTGTAAATGGATAACTTTGTACATAATATTTTTTATTTATATACCTAATTAAAGAGAAATCTGTAAGTGGATAACTTTGTACATAATATTTTTTATTTATGTAAGAATATCTAGAGGGTAAGTTTGTAGAAATGGAGTTGCTGGACCAAAGGAAAATGCCATTTTAATTGTGCCTACCTCTATGAGAGAATTTAAGCAGTCTTAATGAAAATTTATACTACTAAAATTTTTTGTATTGGAAACTTAACTCACTTAAATCCAATGATTATTTGGCTGTTCTTTAGAAAATTCTTGGATCTTAACCTATTTCATAGGCTACAAAGATAAGTGGCTATTGCTTAGGAAGCTCTATACTGGACCAAGGCAAAAATAGAAAAGAAATATCCAGGCAAAAAAGATCCTGGAACTAGATTTCTGGGCGGACAGAAATTTGGTGTCCATGGTTTGAATGCAGAGCATTTTAATCCCCACATTATCTGAAACCTAATCACACATTACTTACTATTTCCGAGCTGGGAGATGGCAGTGGTACATTCAGCTGTGTGGTAACAGCTGTAATCCGGGGATTCGCAAAGTCAAATCCCCTATGCTTTGACCTTGAAAATCTGACTGGATTTTCTCTCTGGTTGGCCTTCATTTACTACAATTAACTGAAGGTTATATCTGCTTTGGTGAGTGTCAGGTGCCTTCCCTTCCCCAGTGGGGGATCAGAGGGGTGGTAGCATGGATTTTGAAGTCCGAAACGCCCACTTAGGGACAGGCATAAATACTAGAAAGCTGTCCTAAGATTTCACAGATCATCTTGTAGAATTCCTCATTGTTTTGCAATGAATTTTGTTAGACTTCAAGAAAACATCGTAGTACTTGCAATCTCGATCAAAAAGAAAATACAAAATTGTTCACTGAATAGCACCTAAAGAAATAAAAGTTTGGATGAGTTTTGAATTTTATAGCTCTAGTACACAAAGGTCCTGAGAAGAATACAACAGGCATGATTTAAACCAGATCTGTTTGACTCCAGTGGTGGGAATTGGGTCTCTTCCCATTGCTTTGTGGTGTGTTTGGGCCGTACATGCAAACCTGAATGCTTTTAACATGGCATCAGGTTATAATTTTTTTTTTGTAAATCTTAGTGAAGTATTGTATTTCAACATAATTTGTAACTTCAGGTAATAAAAAGGTATTTTAACAACATAAAATTTGCAAAGTTGACCATACAGAGTGGAAGTTAGATAAATATTTATTTTAATTTTTACTTTCCTTTTAAAATCATAGGAATCTTGCTGGGCAGCTGCGCCTGGGGAGGTCTCTCCCTGCTCACTAGGTGAAGCACTAGGAGAAACCTCAGTCTGGATGGGGGAGGGTTTTTGACTCTGGGTGAGAAAAAAATTCTCAAATAGGTGAGATGAATGTAGGTGAGGAAGGAATTTATTAAAGCAAGAGTGTCAGGGAGTGGCAGCTGCCTTGCAGGCAGCAGAGAACAGGAAAGTGCAGAGGAAAAGAGGGAAAATTCTCAGCCTAGGGCAGATTCCCTTGCCAACTCCTGAAGCCAGGGTCACCTGGCATCCTGTGTCTGCTTGGATCTGCACGGCATGGGGAGCATGAGGACTAGCCCCTACCACTCCAGGATTTGGAAGAGCCACGGCGCACAGGATGGAGGGAGATAATGTTCTGAGACCTTCCCAAAGAAAGGAGATTTTCAGGCAGGCTGCTAAGAGCAGTTCACACAGCTGCAGTTTTGTCCAGATTACCCAGGCGATGTAAAAGCTGGAGGTACAAATCTGAGCTTTTTTTTTTTTATTTTGGTATTATTAATATACAATTACATGAGCAACATGGTAGTTACTAGATTCCCCCCTTTATCAAGTCCCCACCACATACCCCATTACAGTCACTGTCCATCAGTGTGGTAAGATGCTATAGTCACTACTTGTCTTCTCTGTGTGATACTGCCTTCCCCGTGCCCCCCTCCCACATTGTGTGTGCTAATCGTAATGCTCCTCATTTCCCTTCTCCCTCCCTTCCCACTCACTCCCCCAAGCTCCTTTCCCTTTGGCAACTGTTAGTCCATTCTTGGGTTCTGTGAGTCTGCTGCTGTTTTGTTCCTTCAGTTTTTGCTTTGTTCTTACACTCCACAGATGAGTGAAATCATTTGATACTTGTCTTTCTCCACCTGGCTAATTTCACTGAGCATAATACCCTCTAGCTCCATCCATGTTTTTGCAAATGGTAGGATTTGTTTTCTTCATATGGCTGAGTAATATTCCATTGTGTATATGTACCACATCTTCTTTATCCATTCATCTACTGATGGACACTTAGGTTGCTTCCATTTCTTGGCTATTGTAAATAGTGCTGCGATAAACATAGGGGTGCATCTGTCTTTTTCAAACTGGGCTCCTGCATTTTTAAGGTAAATTCCTAGGAGTGGAATTCCTGGGTCAAATGGTATTTCTATTTTGAGTTTTTTGAGGTACCTCCATACTGCTTTCCACAATGGTTGAACTATTTTACATTCCCAACAGCAATGTAGGAGGGTTCCCCTTTCTCCACATCCTTGCCAACATTTCCTGTTGTTTGTCTTTTGGATGATGGCCATCCTAACTGGTGTGAGGTGATCTCTCATTGTGGTTTTAATTTGCATTTCTCTGATGATTAGTGATGTGGAGCATCTTTTCATGTGCCTGTTGGCCATCTGAATTTCTTTTTTGGAGAAGTGTCTGTTCAGGTCCTCTGCCCATTTTTTTTCTTTTTGGTTTTATTAATGTACAGTTACATGAGCAACATTATGGTTACTAGACTCCGCCTATTATCAAGTCCCACCACATACCCCATTACAGTCACTGTCCATCAGCATAGTAAGATGCTACAGAGTCACTGCTTGTCTTCTCTGTGCTATACTGCCCTCCCCGTGTCCCTCCACCCCCGCTACATTATGTGTGCTAATCGTAATAACCCTTTTTCCCCCTTTTCCTCCCTTCCCACCCATCTTCCCCAGACCCTTTCCCGTTGGTAACCATTAGTCCATTCTTGGGTTCTGTGAGTCTGCTGCTGTTTTGTTCCTTCAGTTTTTTCTTTGTTCTTATACTCCACAGATGAGTGAAATCATTTGATACTTATCTTTCTCCACCTGGCTTATTTCACTGAGCATAATACCCTCTAGCTCCATCCATGTTGTTGCAAAGGGTAGGATCTGTTTTCTTCTTATGGCTGAATAATATTCCATTGTGTATATGTACCACATCTTCTTTATCCATTCATCTACTGATGGACACTTAGGTTGCTTCCATTTCTTGGCTATTGTAAATAGTGCTGCGATAAACATAGGGATGCATATGTCTTTTTCAAACTGGGCTCCTGCATTCTTAGGGTAGATTCCTAGGAGTGGAATTCCTGGGTCAAATGGTATTTCTATTTTGAGTTTTTTGAGACACCTCCATACTGCTTTCCACAATGGTTGAGCTATTTTACATTCCCACCAGCAATGTGGGAGGGTTCCCCTTTCTCCACATCCTCGCCAACATTTGTTGTTGTCTGTCTTTTGGATAGTGGCCATCCTACTGGTGTGCGGTGATATCTCATTGTGGTTTTAATTTGCATTTCTCTGATGATTAGTGATGTAGAGCATCTTTTCATGTGCCTGTTGGCCATCTGAATTTCTTTGGAGAACTGTCTGTTCAGCTCCTCTGCCCAGTTTTTAATTGGATTATTTGCTTTTTATTTTGTTGAGATGCATGAGCTCTTTATATAATTTGGATGTCAACCCCTTATTGGATATGTCATTTATGAATACATTCTCCCATACTGTAGGATGTCTTTTTGTTCAACTGATGGTGCGCTTTGCTGTGCAGAAGCTTTTTAGTTTGATATAGGCCCACTTGTTCATTTTTGTTTTTGTTTCCCTTGCCTGGGGAGATATGTTCGTGAAGAAGTTGCTCATGTTTATGTCCAAGAGATTTTTTTCTATGTTTTTTTCTAAGAGTTTTATGGTATCATGACTTACATGCAAGTCTTTGATCCGTTTTGAATTTACTTTTGTGTATGGGGTTAGAAAATAATCCAGTTTCATTCTCTTATATGTAGCTGTCCAGTCTTGCCAACACCAGCTGTTGAAGAGGCTGTCATTTCCCCATTGTATATCCATGGCTCCTTTATCATATATTAATTGAAGATATATGCTTGGGTTTATATCTGCTCTGCCCATTTTTTAATTGGATTATTTGCTTTCTGTTTGTTGAGGTACATGAACTCTTTGTATATTTTGGATGTCAACCCCTTATTGGATATGTCATTTATGAATATATTCTCCCATACTGTAGGATGCCTTTTTGTTCTCTTGATGGTGTCCTTTGCTGTACAGAAGCTTTTTAGTTTGATACAGTCCCATTTGTTCATTTTTGCTTTTTTTTCCCGTGCCCAGGGGGATATATTCATGAAGAAGTTGTTCATGTTTATATTCAGGAGAGTTTTGCCATATTTTCTTCTAAGAGTTTTATGGTTTCATGACTTACCTTCAGGTCTTTGATCCATTTCAAGTTCACTTTTGTGTATGGAGTTAGACAATAATCCAGTTTCATTCTCTTACATGTAGCTGTCCAGTTTTGCCAACACCAGCTGTTGAAGAGGCTGTCATTTCCCCATTGTGTATCAATGGCTCCTTTATCATATATTAATTGATCATATATGCTTGGGTTAATATGTGAACTCTCTATTCTGTTCCACTGGTCTATGGGTCTGTTCTTGTGCCAGTACCAAATTGTCTTGATTACTGTGGCTTTGTAGTAGAGCTTGAAGTTGAGAAGTGAGATACTCCCTGCTTTATTCTTCCTTCTCGGGATTGCTTTGGTTATTTGGGGTCTTTTGTGGTTCCATATGAATTTTACAACTATTTTCTCTAATTTATTGAAGAATGCTGTTGGTAATTTTCTAGGGATTGCATTGAATCTATAGATTGCTTTAGGCAGGATGGCCATTTTGACAATATTAATTCTTTCTAGCTAAGAGCATGGGAGGTCTTTCCATTTATTAGTGTCCTCTCTAATTTCTCTTAAGAGTGTCTAATAGTTTTCAGGGTAAAGGTCTTTCACCTCCTTGGTTACGTTTAAAAATCTGAGCTCTTAGCACACACCCCTTTTTTACTTATTAGGAGTAAAGCAGAGATAGAATGAAGACTTGGAAATAAAATGGAATAGTGAAGAGATAAACAGCAATAATTTGAGCAGTGAGAAAGCTTTATTTTAAAGTACACACTTAAAGAAAGAAAGTGCGGGTGTCCTCAGAGAGGAGGCACACTGAAAGTTTGGGGATTCTGTCTTTTAAGGCTTTCAAGAATGGGGCAAAGGGTAGAGGGGGAGTTGTTGGCTGTAAGCTTGACTTGTGGTCTCAGGGTGGTCATCTCTGGTGAGAGACACCATGTCTTCTTTTATTTATTATCAGTTCTCTAACTAATTCTCCTAAATAAACCCAACACAAGGAATTTATTTATCCTGTTCTTGTCCAAGATAGTGGTTACCCTCAAGTAGCGGGGACATACCAGTTATGACTGCCTGCCCTGCCTTAAGATAGGCTGTTGGGTTATTGTCTGATTATCAGAGAATATGTTAGGAATCTTCTCAATTCTCTGCTTTTTAAAATGGAATCTTAGCCTTAAGATGGAGTCCCTCCTATTCTTACTACACTGTTTATATCTCAGCATTTTTCATCATAGGCAGGAAAAGTTAATTATGATGCTTGTCCCATGTCTCTGACCTACCTCAGGAATATCTGCAACTTTAATGTAATATATGGTAAAATATATGCTTTTCTTCTGATTTTTAAATCTTACCTTTAAGACTTTACATGTTACTTCCAATGTTAAATGTCACAGATACAAGGAGTAACATTTTGAATTCTGAGTATGGAATTAAATATTAAATTGTGCTTTATATGTTTAAGCTCCTCAAAATTATAAAAATGCTTTGTTATTTGAAAATAAAATAGGTAGTAAAATCTATTTTGATGAACTTATATGTACATTGATTTTTTTTCTAGGATATTTCAGTTGTCCTAATTTTCTTCAATCTTCTAGCTATGCTAAAGGTACTTCTAATTACAGTATAAATGGATGAAGATAAATGAATCTGTTTTCTAATAATTAAAGCTGAAGTCATGAATTACCATTCTTGGTGGAACAGAGGACATGGGACTTACTGCTCTTTACTAAGGAAAATAAAACTAATTTATACCATTAGTTCTACAGTTTTCAAACCCTGTGTATGTTTGTGTGTATGTGCATATGTGCACACATGTGCTTATTTGTGGAAAATTTCTTAAAGAGTATATAAAATTGTTGATTATTATTTCCTCTAGAGCAGGGGTGTAGGAAAAACCTGTTCTTTTAATTTTATATTCTGTTATGCTGTTTTAAATTTTTATTATGTGTATATTTTATTTTTATAGAAAAGCGTGAAATAGGTGAAGGGGATAAAGAGGTACAAAGTTGCAATCATAAAGTGAAACTTAACAGCACAGGGATATATATAGTCAGTAATATTGTAGTATCTTTGTATGGGGACAGTTTCTTGAAAGGTTTTTTCCAACAAGAATTATCCAAATTTTTCCATTTCTTCTCCTATTTCAGTGTATATTGTTCCAATCCAGATTCTCTCTAGAATTAGTTTACAAGATGAAAACATAGGATAATGCAAGCAAGCAGACCCAGTAATGAGTGTATTTGGAGAGGAGTGTTTGTCTTGTCTTGGAGGCTTTGGTCCGGGCTGCTGCATGGTGGCTGTTCCTGCTCAGCTACTCGTTCGGTCTTCAGCCCCTCTCCCCCCACCTCTCTTCTCCTTTCCCCGTCATTCTTAATCCCTGCTGGGTAGTCTTTTCTGACACCAGCCAATTCTCCAACACTGATGGTTGTCCAGCAATCCAGTTCAGTCGGACAGGAGGCTCCGGAGTCAGGGCAGACCCCACAGAGGGAGGCCCAGTCGTGCAGGGCTGTCCCACTGCAGTGGGCACTACAGACACACTCCCCAGCCACCGGCCTCGCTGCCTGGCCAGCTGCAAGTCTGGGACTTCCACAGTGCACCCTCGGGTTCAATAATTTGCTGGAATGACTCAGAACTCAGGAAAGCACTGTACTTACTATTATGGTTTCTTATAAAGTCAGGATACAAATCAGGAGCAGCTCAAGAGAAGAGCTGCACAGGGCGTGGTGTGGGGGAGGGGTGCAGGGCATCCATGCCCCCTCCAGGTGTGCCACCCTTCCAGCACTTGGATGTTCACCAACGCAGTAGCTCTCCACACTCTGTTGTTTAGGGGTCTTCATGGAGCCTCCACTATGTGGGTAAGATTGATTAAATCGTTGGTGATTGAACTCAATCTCTGCACCTCTCCTCTCTCTAGAGGTGGGGGTTCATGGAGGGGTGTTGCTGAAAGTTCCAACCGACCATATGGCTGTTTTTTCTGGCAACAAGTCCCCCCTTTTTCTCCAAGAGTCACCGCATTAACATAAACTCAGGTATGGTTTGAAGGGGCTTGTTAAGATAACAGAAGGCGCTCTTATCACTTAGGAAATTCCAAGGGTTTAGGAGCTCTGTGCCAGAAACTGGAAAAATAGACCAAAGACCATGCAGCTGACCCTTGGACAGTGCGGGGAGAGGGGGTTGGGGACTAGGGGCACTGACCCCTTGCAGTAGAAAATCCACATGTAACTTTTGAGTCCTCAAAACATTATTAGTAGCCTACTGTTGACCAGAAACCTTACCAATAACATGAGCAGTTGGTTGAAACATATTTTGTGTGCGACAGTAGAATACACTGTATTCTTACAATAAAGTAAGAGAGAAAAGAAAATTTTTCAAATTGTTGCAAATATCCAAAAATATTTTCAATATATTTACTGAAAAAAGTCCACATGTAAGTGGACCCACACAGTTCAAACCCATGTTGATCAAGGGTCAACCTGATGTTTTTCATTATACTCCACCTATAAACTGACTTTCTACTGTGCATTGTTAATGAAAAAATTATTCTGACACTAAAGTGTGAGGACCATTATGACAGGTGTCAACACTGTCACCGCAGGGGAGAGACGGTTCTGCTCTGAATATAGCAGAGATAGTGGAGGTTTATAGATAATGAGCAGAATGAGGTTCAGGGAATGGAAAACTACGAGGTAACATTGGGACCCACTGGGTTCTGCAGTGGGGACCAGAGCCCTATGCTGAACCTTCTACCTTTAACACATTCTCCATTTGCCTTAGGGTGCCATGAAAATCCTGCTTCCTGTCTGAATGTGACATAAAAAGTGGTGGAATAAACTGCAGTGGCGCGCGGTCTTTATTGTCAGACAAATCGGGGGGGTAAATCCTACCTGTGCCATTTATTAGCAAAGTAACCTTTTTGAACTTCTTTTTGCCACCTGTCTTGAGGATTGAATAAGGTCCTGAATGTGATATGTATTAAAGTCTTAAATACCTCTAGCTCAGCAAGCCAAATGAGTAAATGTGTGTCCTTTGTGCAACTGGTGCCGTCCTCGGTACTGTCTCAGTGCTGTGGTGCCCTTCCTTAATCCTGTGGTCCATCTTGGGGGGAACAGTCCAGGTATGCTTGTGTTCATCAGTCATTCAAGCGTCTGTTTGTGTATCTCCTGTAGAGCAAATGCTATAGGCATTTGCTATCCAATAGTGTGAGGAAATGGCATAATAATATTTTCCAAGATCTGAAACTTGCCCATGATAGGTGCTTAGTATTAGATGTTGAATGAACAGATTTTACCTAAGAGAAATGTATGTTCTGGTAGGAGAGTATTAGTCCATTTGCTGTAACAAATACCACACCCTGGGGGCTCATGAACAGCGCAAATGTATTTCTCACAGTTCTGGAGGCTTGAAGTCCAGGATTGCCACGCCTGCAGATTCAGTGTCAGGTGAGAGCTGCCTTGGGGTTCACATATGGCGGTCGTCTGGCTGTGCCCCCACACGACGTGAGGAGCAGGTCTCTGGGGTCTCTGTAAGGGCAAAGATCACACTCATGAGCTCGCCCCATGACCCAGTCACTTCCCAAAGGCCCACCTCCTAGAACCCTCACCTTGGGCCGGTCAGGAGGCTGAGGGAGTAATAACATCACAGTGTGGGAATTGGACGGAGGAGGACATTATCTGTAGTAGAGAGGCACCACTTGGGGTCCATCTAAAAAACACAGCGCTGCGGGTGTTGTGCTCTGTGGGTGACCTAGTCTCCCACTCCTGCTGCCCAGCTGAGGAAAGGGACAGTTGCACATAAAAAGTGTTATTCAACGTGGTTGAATCTTGAAGGAGATGTATGAGATTGAAATTGTCAAAGTCACATCCCAAGTAGAGAGAAGAGCGTCAGCAGAGATGTGAGCATGGAGTTGGTTCATGCCACTTGTGGGGAGGGGAGCTTTGGATGGGGAGGTGGGCTGACGGAAGGGAGTCCTGGGCTAGTAAAGCCATTGTGAAGAATCAGTTCTTGATGGTATGAGCCTTGGAGAGCCAGGCAGGGCTGATAAATAGCGAAGTCACTACTTTGTAACACGGAACTGAGAATTCTTTCTGGCTGTTCTTGCTGTTTGAGCAGCCTTTCTTTACGATTCCAGGAGACCCCAAGGAACTCATTTTTGTTTGTGCTCATTGTTAGCTGGTCGGTGGTGCCCCTGCACAGCATGGGCAGGTGAGATGGGGTTTGTGAGCTCTGATACGGGCCTCTTCTCCCCTGTACTGATGAGGAATCACTGGTAACACGGGAGATGTGTCAGTGCTTGAAAAAGTTGTATCAGTCTAATTATCCACAGTCCTGTATTTGATTTAATGCCACAGTAGAGTAAGAACTCCCAGCCTTTGGAGTTCTAAGCCATACACTTCATGGTTATCTTTTTTCTTCCACAGAAATAGAAAAGTTTCAAAAAGGAGAAGGCAAGGATGAAGAAAAGTACATTGATGTGGTGATTAATAAGAACATGAAGCTGGGACAGAAAGTGTTAATTCCTGTAAAACAGTTCCCCAAGGTAAGTAAGACAGTGAGGTTTACACTGAGGGTATGTTAATCCCAAGGGAGGAGATGTTTAATTTACATTCTGTTTGGTATTTTTTGGAGGTGTGTTCCCTTAGCACAACCCTGTCCGCAGCACATATATCCTTTCAAAGTTAATTAAAGATTTATTTAGTGATTTTGTCATTTCTGTTTGACTTTAAGTGTGAGTTATAGAGCCCTAAAAAATTATACTTCTGAATTATACTAGCAATGTGACCTTGGACAACCTATTTAACCTCTTCATATTTTAGTTTCTTCATCGGTAAGATGAGGTTGGATTGTTGAGAATTAAATAAGATTTTCTGTGTTAAATGCTTATAGGCACAGGGCTTAGCACATAAATACTCAAAATATTATTTATTATCTATCCTAGGAAAAAAGTTCTATTTTTCAGTCATCACATGTGTTATTTTATGTTATTGAGCACAAATCCAGTAGGTACTTTTAAAGTCTTGTATCAAATTCTAAACTCTTGGTCATCTTAAATATGGCCTAAATTTTTACTCTTTTAAGCCTGTTTTTTCTTTTCTTTCTTTTGAGTGTGCATATATATGATTCATGCACACTGTTGTATATGTCAGTAGTTCAGTTCTTTTGATTGCTGAGTAATGAATGGTCTATTACCTGAATATACTACAATCTATCCATTTTCCAGGATGGTTTCAGTTTGGGATTATTATAAATCAAATTTCTGTGGACATTTTCATCTGTCATTTTGTGACCATATGTTTTCATTTCTTTTGAGTGAGTACTTAGGCTTTAAACTGCTGTGTATTTAGTTTTTTAAGAAATTGCCATACTATTTTCCCAAAGTCGTCGTACCTTCTGACATTTCCAGCAGAGCACGCCAGTTGTGGTTGCCCCCTGCCTTCATCAGTATTTGATGTTGTCAGTCTCTTTAATTTACCCATTCTAATAGTGTATTGGTTTTCTGATGGTGTTAATTTGCACTCCCTTGATAACTGATGATTTTGTCTACCTTTTCACATACTTTTTGGCCATCTGTATATCTTCAATTTTGAAGTATCTTTTTCAATCTTTGCTTATTTGTAAATGGGCTGTATGTCTTCATATCATTGAATTGTAAGAGCATTTTTACATATTCTAGATAACAAACCTTTTGTTAGATACATGTTTTTTGAATATTTGGCTCAGTCTGTGGCTTGTCTAATATTAATAGAGTCATAATAAGCAGACATATTAAATTTTGATGACCTCTAATATAGCAGGTTTTTTATGATTATTACCTTCTGTCAACTGAGAAGTTTTTGCCAACCTCAAGGAAACATTAGAATCCTTTTTGGGTTATAAAGATAGTCTCCTGTGTTGCCTGTAAAACCTTTATCATTGCAGCTTTTACTTTTAGGTCTGTGATGCCTCTTAAATTAATTTTAGTGTGTGGTACGAGATAGGGTCGAAACTTAGTTTTTCTCCACATGGGTGTGCAGTTTTTCCATTACTGTGTTGAAAAATGTTTCCCTGCCACTGATTGCTGATTGTGCTGGCACCTTTAGGAGCCTCTATTTCTGCACTTTATAGTATAGTCCACTGATCAATTGATGGGTCATTATGTTGTACCTTATGTACCCTGCTGTCTGCATTACTGTAACTTTTTCTAGTAAGACATGAAGTTAAGTAAGTAGCCCCTTCAACTTTGTCCTTTTTCAGGATTGCCTGGCTATAGGTCTTAGCAATTCCATATAAATTTAAGATTGATTAATTTTCACAAAACGTTCTGCTGGGATTATAATTGCTTTTGCATTGAATCTGTTGATCAACACAGGGAAATATGACATCTTAATAATACTGAGTTTTCCCTTTCTTGAACATAGTATATCTTTCCATTTATTTAGATTTTAAATTTCTTTCAGCATGTTTTGTACTTTTCAGGGCAAAGGTCTTGTCTTTTGTTAAACTCATTCCTAAATATTTTATGTTTTTTAACAGTTGTAAAATGAATGTTTAAAATTTTATTTTCCAATTTTTGCTTCTAATATAAAATTTTTTTTAAAAAATGTGGAACGCTTCACAAATTTGCATGTCATCCTTGCGCAGGGGCCATGCTAACCTTCTCTGTATCGTTCCAATTTTAGTATATGTACTGCCGAAGCGAGCACTCTATAATATAAAATTTTGTATCTTGACTTTGTATTCTGCTGTCTTGATAAATTCACTTGTTCTAGTAAGTTGTTTTATGGATTGTTTAGTATTTGCTTTATGCATGGTCAGATCGTCTGCACAAAGAGTTTACTTCTTCTTGTCCAGTTTTTATGTTTTTTATTCATTTAGCTTGCATTACTGTGTTGGCTAGGATCTCTAGTATAATGCTTGGATGTAAGTGGTGAGATTTAGGCATTCTTCCCTCATTCCAATCAATGTGGAAAGCATTCATTAATTTCACCGTGGTAACAGCCATTGGGTTTTTGTAGCTGTCCTTTATGATGTAGAGGAAGTTTCCTTCTTTTTCACTTTTTCTGAGAGATTTGATCCTGACTGGGTAGTGAATTTTACTGAATGCCTTTTCTGTATCTGTTGAAATGAACACAGGATGTTACTTCTCTTACTGTTAATGTAGTAAGTTTTATTTATTGATTTGTCTAAATTAAAACCAACTTTGCATTCCTGGGTTAAACCTTACTTGGTAATGCTGTATTGTCCTTTTTATATATTGCTGTATGCAAATGCATCTGTGTTCATGATTGGTACTGGCCTATGATTTTATTTTCTTTTTTTTTTAATAGAGTATCTTCAGATTTTGGTATTAGTGTTATGCCAGCTTCATGAAGTTAGTGGAGAAGAGTTCCTTTTCTTTCTTCTCAAAGAATGTATGTTAGTTTGATGCTGTTTCTTCCTTAATATTTTATAGAGTCCCCAGTGAGACCATCTGAGTCTGGGAGCTTGATGATGAGTCCACTGTTCTTAAAGGCACGGCACTGATTAGATTTCTGTTTTGTCTTCTGTGAAAATTTTTTTGTGTTTGTTTTTCAAGGGGTTTGTCCATTTCATCTTAACATTTCAGCTGTTATCTTTTCAAATAGTTTATCTAACCCTTTTTCTCCCCACCTTTTAAGACTTTAATTATAGGTATGTTAAACAGTTTGATATTCTCAAAAAGGTTCCCATGGTTCTGTTCACTTTTGTTGTTTGTTTTTTCTCCTGTTCTTTAGATTGCTGCATTTTTACTGCTGCATTTTAAACTCATTGAGTCTTTCCTGTTTTATTTTTCTGTTAAGCCTGTCAGATAAATGCTTTTATATCAGGTAGTGTAATGATCTTTTTCAGGATTTGTATTTGACTCATATGTGTATATGAAAAAATATTTTTTCTCTGCTGGATTTTGTTTTTATTCATTGCAGATGTTATTTTTATACTGTTGAGCACAATTAAAACAGGTGCTATGTTCAATTCTAAAATCTTAGTCATCTTAGATTTTACCTGAATTGATAATCTTTTATCTTAAGGAGTCATATGGTTCCAGTGTTTTGTATGTTAAGTAGTTTGGGACTGTATACTGGACATTGTGAGTGTTGTATTGTGGAAAATTTGATTCTGTTATGTCTCTTGAGGAGTGTTGATATTTTTGGATGCAGACTCAATTCAGTTCTCTCCCTAGTTTGACTTTTGCATATATTTCTGGGATACATGGCTTTGCAAGTCAGCCAGAAATTCTGGCAGATTTTTATGCATAAGGGTTGGGATTCCTTAGCTGACTTTTCTAGTATTCTTCTCTCACATTTTGGCACTTTGATTGCCTCAAACTCTGCTACTCAGGCTAAAAGCTCTGAAATCAGTAATTTCACCCAGGCCTTTCCCTTCTTCCAAGTGTTGACTCCCTTCCAGAATCTCCTTGTTTTTAACCTTCCCCAGAGGCTTCAGATAATTAGTTTTTAAATTTTGTTTAAAGTTTAAGTGTTTATAGTTATCTATAGATGGTCAGCCTGTTAGTTATCTATAGATGGTCAGCCATACTTGCAGAAGTGAGGATATACATTTTTAGTAAGCAGATAACAGTGTTGTGAAAATTTCTTTGACACTCTCATTACTAAAGAAAGCATGTGGCTTATGGGACCCTTCACAGATTGATCACTATGCTTGATACACTCTATGAGCTCAATATGCAATAGATAGAAAGGTGAATGAATAGACACTTTCCCAGTCTTTAAGTAGTTCATATTCTAGTAGATGATTAATCTGAAATTAATACTCTGTTGTGTATGAGTAAATATGAAATAAAATATGTGAATAAAGGATATGAAATAAAATGTCAGGTGCTGTTTTTTCAGTATCAGCCTTGATGAGAATAGGAGAAGACATACTATAATTTTTGTGTCTAACCAACATCAGAGACCATTTCAAGTACTTATAATGTCTGAAGTAGGCTGCTTAGAAATCCAGTGCTTTCAGAATGCTGAAAAAGAGTATTTCTGCTTAGCATAATTGAGCATGCAGAGTTTGAAGCCAGCCTTGTGGAAGGGCTGATAGAGCACTTGCATCTGTTCTCAGAAAAAGCTTTCATGCTGGTGTCAGTTAGCAGACTGCGCACTGGAGGAGGCTCAGTGTACTCACCGCTCTGGAGGAGCAGTGGGCCAACTACAGCTTGGTGAGAATCGGTGCTGACTGGACATTTTCAGCTTCTGGGACAAGGAAGTAGAACTGTCAAACTCTATCTAATAACATTAATTGAATAATTTCTTTTCTCTTAATCATTTTCAACACCCTTTTAATGGTACAGCATTGAACTTGAGCCTTTTAGTATTCAAACCTCAAGTATATTCACTCTCTTGAGTCGTATGTCTGAGCTTGTAAAGTATGGAGTTCAAAGTAAACACTGGTCTATAATTTTTTTAAGAGACTTTATGCTGTAGCAATTGTTCTCCATAGTTTTCATGTGGAAAAACCTTAACCCTTGGTGCTGAACAGTCTGACTAGATTCAAAGCTAATGTAAGTGCCAAATCAGTGCTGGAACAAGGAGCCCTGTCCTTGAGGGCAGCGCATGCTTTGTGGTTTAGATTTTATACTTATTCTCTTCATTCATCATTGAATCAATCCATCCATTCATACACCTGACAATTAGTGGGAGTCTTCTCTGTGCCAGGTGTTGTGCTGGGAAAACAAAGGCAGTTAAGACATGTGCTCTAGTCACAAGAGGCTGGTAGTTTTGTGGGGAATGTAGATGAATACCTTAATGTTTATAGCCCTGTGTGTGAGCGGCTCAGGGTTAGGGAACTCTGAGAGAGGATCCTGGTGACACTCTCAGGGATGCCTTCACTGAGGGGTCTGTCTCTGAAGGAGCTGTCTGGGTAAGGATCAGAAGTGGGACTTTGAGGCATGGCCCCGTGACTGGCGTACTTGGGGCCAAAGACATTTGAGAAATTACAAGCCATTTTGCATGGTAAACAGATTAATTTCAATAAGATGTACCAGTTTTTGTAGAAAATTTATAGAGTGATACGGAAGCACAGTACGGGGTAGGGTGGGCAGTGGGAGCTGCAAAGTTTTAACAGGAAGTGACATTTAAATTGCTTCAAAGGATGACGAGGACCGTTACTGGAAACTGTTTCAGGAGAGGCAACGCTGTGTGCACCATGAGGCTAGGGTGAAACAATGCTTATGTGCCATCTAAAAAAGTGAATTGTAATGTGACGTTAAATGAATAAATTATCTCTCTGTGTCGTACTTGCATGCCCTGTTGCTGTGGCAAGATGTCTGTATTGTTAAATAAGAAAGGAAAAGGCAGCATGTAGAACAGATAGGAGCCCAGTTGGACGCTTAATTGAAAACAAAACAAAACAAACCTCAAATCTTAATAGTAGTTGCTTTCTGGAAGATAGGATTGATTATGTGCTGTTTTCTACCTTACACATATTTAACATTTTAACAATAACTTCGTGTAACTTTCATAATTAAGATAAAAAAGTTTCCATTTTTCGGGAAAAAAACATGCCTGAGACTATTAATTTAGGAGATGTCTTTGTCCTGTGGTTTTGATTTGTAAGATTTAGGGTACTGAGTTAAGTTCTATAGGTTGAAATTAGATGTATTACTTTGTTAAGATGAAATTACTTCTTAATTTGGTAGTTGTTTATTCTCTTAGCATTCTAATACATACACACTATTTTCAGTAACTTTACATTAATCAACATGGTTTCTAATATTAAATGTTTCTGTATGATGCACATATTTTAAATTTGGTATATTTGCTGTCTCATAGAAGCTCTTAGGCTCAGGCTGTCTGAGAGAGAGAAGGGGAAGATACTTGAGGCAACACGCTCCTTCCTGGGGTTTGAATTGAAGTGCACATGGGCTTTCTTTTTTAAAGTTGGCTTTCATTTTTCCCTTGTAGTATGTTGTAGACAATTAAAACACCATGAATTTACTGTTAGGTAGAAACCTATTTCATTGAAATCATCATGGGTTTTGCAATGTCCTAGAACAGAAAATATTTGACAATCATTTTGGTATGTTAAAATCTGCTTTTTCTGTGAGTCCTAATTGATTTTCAGAGGTATGTATTTTTTTCCAGAGGGTTTATATGAAAATAATTTTCATTCCCAGTGTCCAATTGATAGTTTATCTGTAGAAATAAAGTAATGATGAGCTTACATGTTAGTTATTGATATGTAAGTGCCATGACCAAAATTAATATAGTGGCTAGTGGGGATTTTGAAACTTGTTGATACTAAGGAAGATTGACATTACAAATGATCACTTAAAGACATGTGTTTTTGATAAGTCACAATTAGTGACCCTCCTGGTACTCATTAAATCTTGGGGCCTATGACAAAGCAGAAAGGCCACTCAGAACCCTAGCAAAATGTACTGGCCCATGAGGCCATTGTCCCACAGGGCACAGACCCGCTTCTGTCCCTGTCGTCCCCTCCCATCACCTTGACAACCTATGTCTTATGGCAGAGACCTGAGGAAAGTAAAAGTTTAAGTAAAGGAAGCTAGTTTTGTTTTCTGTTCTGAGAGGTCTTTTAGGAATATGACAGATACTCCTGTGTCATGAGAATTAGAAAGTTATTAAAGTTGATATTAGCAGTTTACTAGCATTCTGAAAAATATATTGTGATGGGTTTTCAAATCTTAACTTATGCTGTGACTTTTTCTTTGTTCTCTTTAAAATGTGTAATTATTGACCTGGGAAGTGGCATTGAACTTAGATTTGTTAGTGACCTCTAGAAACCAAGCATATATTCAGCATATATACTGAAAGAATTTACAGGTTGTTTGGGGGATTTATCCTTATTAGTACTACTATTTTATTGAGCCAAATGAATAATTACAAAGTTTGGTTATATATAGGACCCTGAAAACTTCATTACATTCAAAAGACTGGAATTGCTACTCTATGTGTACATTGGTCATAATGCAGTACATTTAGAAATTGAAGTCTGTGATAAATATTATGTGTAAATCTTGTATTACTTCACTGCTTGCTGATTACTTGCTTTTTGAGGGGTGATGGAGGATAGATCTCCAAGTGTGTTGCTGAGCCAACAAAGTAAAAACATTTTAGTGCTTAGCAGTACATTACTAGCTTAGAAATCAACTGAAAATTGCATGACTATTCTGGTATTGACATAAGAAATATGAATAAAACTTAATTCTTAGTAGAATAAAATGGCAAAATTCGTATCATAGACCAAACTGAACTTTTATCAAAATAAGTAATAGACAGATAATTACATGGATCAAGGGACATGTAATATACATTGACACTGAGGAGCAGTTAACAGCGGGGAAGAAGTCCGGCTGAGCCGCTCCGCTTGTGTCCCGCCCCGGCTGCCGTTCACTAGCTTCTGATAGCCTCCCCCCAGCCAGACCGAATGCCTGCGGGACCGCACACTGCCACCTGGATATTCACAGACATCTGAGCTCTGATGTCCAGACAGCATGTGTCGCTAAGTGCCCAGCCTAAAGCCAGGAAGTCATTTTTGTTTACTAATTTCTCCTTCATTTACCTCTGCCGTCTCTATTCTTGAAACCAGCACATATACATTTTATGATTTCTACTTCCTAAATTAATCGTCACCTGTCTCCGTCTCTGCACGCTATCACCATTCCTTAATGCAGATACAGTCATTCTCTTCCTTCTTCTGCGATACTCGCCCTGTCGGTCTTTCGCCTTCCGCTTCAAGTACTGCCTTCTGTTCACCACGCTTGCAGCTAGACGGTTGCAGTCTGGGATTTTCTGGATTACAATTTCAAATGCATTTACGTATGGGCTACACTGTTTGATTTGTTTGTTTTGAGGCTCGCCATTTCCTTCCCCCAAAAATACAATCAAGCCTTGAGCACATAGAGATAGAAAGTACATAAAGTAGATCATTTCAGACCATATAGACTCACGTGTGCCTGTGTGTGTGCCTTTGCCCATATAACTCCTGGAGAAGTAGCTTGTACACTTTTTGTTTTTTAGAGTTGCTGTTGTGTAAATAAGTTGGGCTGTTTGCCATTTAGAACCATTGTTAAAATCATGATCAGTGGAGCAACACCAAATAATCTTAGCCACTACCAGTAATACTTAGTGATTTGTGGTTGGCAAATTAACACATTTAAATAATGATATTTATCTATAGCTTTACTATATTACAAGACTTTCTGCAGCAAAGAAAATCAGTAAAAACTATGTTGACTAGTAGCATTTGATTCAGGATAAAATAAACTTTAATTCCACAAGTATTTATTAAGAAATCACTGTGTAGGAAAAAATGATGAAACACTCTCAAGGTCCTAATCACTCTTAAGGGATTTACTATTTAACAGGAAAAACGATATATTTCACTAAATAATACAGAGTAGAGACTGACTTGACATAAGAGGCAGATAAGACACTACCAGAACTGAAGGGAGTGAGGACAAATCTGCAGAAGAGAGTATAAGTTCATATGTTACAAAGCAGAGATCGGGGGAAGAGAGTAACTATTGGGCCAGAATGATTTAATTGTGGGGACTAGTAGATTGTAGCATTCGTTGGAATGGTGAATTCTAGTCTGGGAAGACTTCAGTGCTCTGTTTGGGCATATTAGAATTTTATACAGCCTAAAAGATTTATGACCTAGAGATAAACAAACAACCAGAATATATTGTAGAAGGTATTCTGATTGTAAAAGATCTTACCTTTTTTTTTTTTTTAAGTCCTCTTAAAATTTAGGAATGATTGACTTAAACACAAGTTTGGAATGACTTCAACTCCTAGAAAATTCAACTTCCCATGTAAAAGCACTTGTTATTTTTAGAGGTGATAATCAGAATCATGGAAATTATTGTTAGTAATCCTAAATTTGACTCACTTACAATCTTAAGAAACAAGTGTTTTATTTCTGAAGAGGTAGCTCCATTTTTCGTAGTAAGTTTACTACTGTGTGGAGTTTGGCATTTATGACATTGGTTTAGTTCAAATGAAATCAATAGTATGAATACCAGCTAAATTGTGGATTTGTCTAATCATTGTGTCAGTGGTTGAATTATTGGAATCTACAACAGCCTGTAGAGCTAATAAGAGCAGTGACCTGGTCACCCTTTCATGGGAGCAGAGGTGAAGCAGACCCTGCCTATTCTTCCCTTTTCATTCTTGCCACCAGGCAGGACCTAGGCGAGTGTGGAGATTATGACTGAACTGTGTTCCTGAGAGTTTAATCCTTTCTACCAGTAATGTCTAGAAAGCTGATGCTTGGGTGATGTATTCACGACAGTACATTTGGGTGGTAAAAGAATGTGTTAGCCCTTCTGTTTTTAGTGTAGATACGTAGCCTGTGGCTTTCTATGTGTCAGGCTCTGTTCTAAGCACCTTAATGTATTAATTTACTTAATCTTTACAACTTTAGGAGGGAATGATTATTTCCTGTTCACCTATGACAAAACTGAAGAACAGAGAAGTTATTTGCTAAAGACTATGCAGTTACTAAGTTAACAGACACTTGACTCCCAAAAATCTGGCTCCAGAGCCCATGCTCTTATTCAAGAAACTTAAGTCTGTTAATGTTTAGTGTATAGATTAATGCTAGTACCATAACATGGTTCACAAATGCCACCCAGGTGTGTGCACCCTGAGATAGTATCCTGAAGTAAAGGAGGGACTCCACAGTGCAGAATTCTCACCAAGTTTTAATTTCTGATTTGCTTTCAGTATATTGGGACATATAACTAGTATACATCCTGGGTTAATGGATTCATGGATTACTGTACCTAGCTTCAGTCAAACTTTCCTTTAAATAGACAAAGATTACTGCAAGAGAAACTGTAAATTAAAGGTCTGCTGCAAATACAAAGTGAGCAAGAAGAATGGCAGAGCTGATCCTTCCCCTGTGCCTAATACAAGCTCAGCCTTCCAACAAGGTAAAGGCAACTATGATCTAGTTGGTATGACAGGAAGAAGAATCTCAGATTGGAAGGAACTATTTCTCTCCATCCAGTATTGTTAATGATGAATCTCTTGCCCTAAGTACTGAAATAGTAACCAATGACAGTACGGACAGGCACATGATTTCAAACACATTTATGCATACAAATACAACTTACACATATACATACATATGTATACACACACACATCCATCCATGTACATATACGAGAGGTATGAAGGCCAGGGGGTGGTGTGATTTTTGCTGCATGCAGCAAGGTCTTCTGACATTTGCTGTGATAACTCGTGGGGAACGTTGGCATTTGCCATCGCTGTGGAATGGGCTGGTGGGCCTGCTTCCTTCTGGTCTCCTTGCTTCCATTTCCTTAGCTGTTAAATTAATTTGAGATCTATGTGCCATATTGCATCTAAACACTAAAAACATTCTTTATGTCCTCTTTTGTTTCTCACATCCTATCTCAGACCCACCTATTTTGAAATGTTGCATTGTTTATCTAATACCTTATCCCATTATTTCACAGTCTTTCTCAGATGTCTTTTTAAATGAAGATTTAGATTTTTATAAGGTGCTCAATTACAAGATGTTGTTGGCCAGTTAGGACCCATACAGTAGGAATGTGCTTCCTTCCATCTGTGGCTGCGGTTTGCTCCAGGGTTTATTTAATTAACGTGGTGGGGAGTGATTGGCACGTCCTGACGTTAGCTTTGTTTGGCATGCATTGTTCTCTTTCAAAGCATGCACTCTGCTTGCCTGTTAGGAGCTGAGTGCTCTTCTAGGCAGTTGTTGAAACGCACAGATAATAAGACAGGGTCCTTGCCCTCAGAGAGATCACTTCCCTTCCCCTGTCAGGGAGAAGGCAGGCAGCTAGGGGGCCATTGCTAGCAAAGACCAGTGTTTGAAAGGCTATGAAAACTGAATGCTGTGATAAATGCCATTTATCACAGTGAGCAGGAAGGACTCTACCAGGAGAGAACCTTGCTGTGAAATTCTTTTCCTCTGTGCCAAAGGGTGTTTTATATTTTATGGTACTGCGGGCCCCGCTGTGGCTTTCTCAAAGTAGGAACACTGGACAGGATGCTTGGTCCTGGACTCAGAGTTCATTAATTTAGCCTTTTGCTTTTGTTGATTCAGTTGTTACTTTGAGCATTTGCACATGCCAGGCAGTGTGTTAAGGATGAGATGGCCATTTAGATTTGGAGAAGATCTCACAGTTGAGTAGAACACATTCCCTCTTCTCAGGAATCCAGCATGAAAGGCAATGCTTTAAAATAGTTTGGTAAGTGCAGTGAAGAGAAGGCAGGACAAGGAGAGAGAGGATGGATTCAGAGAGTCTGGAGGTGTCTGGAGACTGACTGAGCTGAGCAAGGACTGCACTGCAGGTCGTTCACACCACGAAGTTTGTTCTTCTTTCAGTGTACATTTTTACCATTGTTAAAAGAGTGAATTCTTATCAATATGGAACATTTAAGTAGTGACTAAAATGCAAAGAGAAAAAATGAAACCACCTAGGCCAAATCTGTATATTTTTTCTCTCCCCTCTCTCTTTCTATCTTTCTTTCTTCTTTTTAAATTGAGGGACATACAATAAAATGCACAAATCTTAGTGTGCAGCTCAGTGAATTTTGACATGTGTATATCCTCATATAACCATCATCCAGATCAAGATATCAAACACTTGCACTAAATTTTCTCCCTTCACCTATTTTTCCCACTCCCCACCCTCCTCTCCCATGGCAACCGCCAGTCTGTTCTCTGTGTCTGAGAGTCCATTTCTGTTTCATTGTCCATTTGTTTTGTTTTTCAGATTCCACGTATGAGTGAAGTCATATGATATTTGTCTTTCTTTGTCTTATTTCACTTAGACTAATACCTCCAGGTCCAATCGTGTCACAAATGGCAAGATTTCATTCTTTTTTTATGGCTGAGAAATATTGTGTATATGTAACACAGCTTTTCTATCCACTCATCTGTCAGTGGACATTTAGGTTGCTTCCATACTTTGGCTGTCATAAGTAATACTGTGAAAAACATAGGGGGTGCATATATGTTTTCAGATTGGTGATTTTGTTGTCCTTAGATAAAGTCTCAGAAGTGGAATTACTGGGTCATATGGTATTTCTATTTTTAGTTTTTTTGAAAAACCTCCGTACTGCTTTCCATAATAGCTTTGCCAGTTTATAGTCCCACCATCAGTAAACAGGGGTTCCCTTTTCTCTACATCATCGCCAACACTTGTTATTTCTTGTCTTTTGGATAATAGCTGTTATCCAAATAGCCATTCTGACTGGTATGAGGTGATACCTCATTGTAGCTTTGATTTGTGTTTCTTGGTTAATGATGTTAAACTGAATCTATATTTTAAAACTCTAAAAAAAAAAATTAAATCCAAACTCTTGGTGATTGCCTATGAGGCCCAGATGTCTGTCTCTGTCTTCTTTGACCTCTTACTTCCCTATCCCGAGTCACTCTCGCATTCATTTTGGCCATCTTTTTATTTCTCAGAAGCTCCTCAGTGCCTGAGAGCTTTTTATTTATTTATTTATCCATTTATTCATTCATCCATTCATTCATTCATTCATTCATTTATTTATGTTTTAGTATCATTAATGTACAATTACATGAGCAACATTATGGTTACTAGACTCCCCCCATTATCAAGTCCCCCCCACATACCCCATTGTAGTCACTGTCCATCAGCACAGTAAGATGCTATAGTGTCACTACTTGTCTTCTCTGTGCTATACTGCCTTCCCCCTGCCCCCCTGCCTCTACATTATGTGTGCTAATTGCAGGAAATTATTTGTCCCCATATCCATGCACAGGACACAGCTCACAGTAACCATCCCAGGCCAGCCTAGCCTGAAGTTACTCACCTCTGTGAATACACACACACTTCCTGGTGCCTTTGTCTGCTGCGACATTCTGGTAGTTAACAAACCTCATCTATGTGTATATTTTTCTTACTTGTTATCTGGCTCTTCCTACGAGAACCTGAAGCTCAGGGAGGACAGGGTCATTATCTCCCTTTTTTCCACCCAGCAGTTGGAACATGTTTGCCACTTCACCAAGCACTGTAACGGTGGTAACACTTACTGAGGGCAGGCACTGATCTCAGGACATCTTTTGTTGATTTTGCCAATATTTTAAAAACCCAAACAGTTTTGTTCCCCTTGTTTCTGAAGATTAAGGCTTTTGTTCATTCTTTCCAGTTCTACCCTTGAGCTGAAATGGGTAGTTCTTGGAACATGGTAGTTTTGAGAAACTGACATAAGCCCAAATGGCTAAAATCAACAGCAGGAGAGTGGTGATATAGAGAGGTGGGCAGGAGCCAGATCAGAGAGGGCCTTTCCCAGCAGGATCAGGGTGTTTGGACTTTATTCTCAGGAAAGTCAAACAGCTGTATTTTAAGCGGAGATGTAGCAAGGTTAACCTTGTGTGAAGATGTCTGTCTTGACTGAAGGGGATGAGAGTGAATACAGAGAAAGGATTCTGCAGTGGGTGAGGTGAGAGATGGTAACAGTCTGCGCTAGGAAGGTTGTGGCGGATTCCAGAAAAATAGGCAGATTTCAGAGAGATGTAATTAAGCCATTGAACGTGTAAGAGCCCTGTCTTGCCCAAGTGTTGGAGCAGTGAAGGCAGAAGGCCGGGTCGCTGCCCTCATAGAATGAATGTCAGGTTTCTGACTTGAGTTGCTGCATGGACAGCAGTGACATTTACTGGGCTAAGGACCTTGGGAAGAATAACATATTTGAAACTATGTTGGCATAGGCTATAGGTTGAGTTTTAGTGTTGATTTAGAGGTCAGTAAAGTATCCTTTTGTTAAACTAATCAATTTTTGTGAATACCCAATTAAGGGATACCTTTTAAAGGAAACAGTGACATGTTCTTGAGGCTTAGTTGTTTGTGAAATGACAGCTTAACTGTAATTGTTCCCCAAGGAATGGTGTCATATCACAAAAATAGTTTAGATCAATTAAAGCTGATTCAGAAAGGCACTTGGTCTTTACCAACAAAGAACATAATTATTGGACCTTATATATTATGCAATGAGACTCAATATACTTACTCTGTGTTGGTTTACCATCTTCATAATCATTTGAAAATTTAATAATTGTAGCATTGTATGATAATATGTTTGTAATATAATAATTGACATTTGGAGAAAAATCATTAGTCTTGGAAATAACACTTTGACTTTCTATTCAAGTCTATTCACAAATGAAATTATTAATAAAAACAAAGTTAAAATGTATTAAATTCTTACTGTTTTGCAAATCCAGTTGTCAAATAAGAAACAAAGTCTGACTTAATATGGAAAGATTCTGAGAGCCTGTTGTGGGGCAGGAAAGGGTACTTACTGCTATAGTGAAGAGGAAGGCGGAGCATGAGGACTGTCAGTGTCTCAGAGGTTGGACTGCAAAGGCCTTTTCCTTTATGGGGAAAGCGAAGAAGACCAGCAAGGTGTGGAGAAGGAGGAGGAATGGGTACAGGACGCCTGGTGGGACAATAGGTCAGAGAACGTTTTACATGAGGCCGGCTCCTGAAAACAGGCCTTTCGGGAGATATGTGTGCTGGCCCCGGTGGTGGGTAGGTTACTACTGTTCAGGGGCCCGAGGAAGGAAGAGAAGCTCAACTACAGTTCGACGAAGTTGGTGTTAGGGACATCTTCTGATTCATCAGTGGAGTCAAACATGTCAGCTAATCTTTTATGGGGCAAATAATGGCAATTTGCAGGGTCTGTGTCGGGCCTTGTCATAGGTCACAGGGGTCATGGCAGGTCTTACCTAAGTCACAGGGAAAAGAGTTCTTCTTTGCAGTGAGTCATTTCCAGGAGTGCAAGAGCATTTCTTGATCCTCACAGTTTTTCAGGAGCACAGAGCTCAGTGCTCAGCACTTCATCTGCTTTAGTTAATGACTTATCAGCCAGACTGTGGTAAATAGGTGAAGCTGAGGACAGGAAGGCTGAGGAGCTCTGTGATCACCCCGCCAGCCAGAGGGAGCCCCTTCAGGGTCCACAGCAGGTGGAGCATCAGGACGTCATGGAACTCGAGGCAAATACGAGAACCGTGCTGCCTTAAGGTGCTTATTTTGTATGTCATCCAAAGAGTTGCTCAGGCCTTTTCCTGTGTGAGCACTGGCTGCAGCTAGTTTGACCAGTGGCTGCTTCTTGTTTCGTTTTGCTTTGCTAACTACATTAGGGTATCTTACAGAGTCCATGGAGGACCCAAATTTATGATCTAAGAGGGGGACCTTCAGTAACAAGAGGTTCAGGTCTAAGACACAGAGAGTAATTACAGCCTGTGGCCCCTCCTTCTAGCAGTGCTTTTTACCAGGGGCACAACTGACATTTTCCACAGACCCTTCTCTGCTCTGAGGGGCAGTCCCATCCATTTCTGCTGTGTGACATTTTTGGCCTTTGCCCACTAAGTGACAGTAGTGACCCACAGTCATTATGACAGCCAGTCATGCTATTTCCTCATGCCCCCAGGGAGGTGATGCAATTTGGGCTTGAGAACCCAAACCAGCAACCAAGCAGATCGCCTCTGTTGTGACTCCTCTCTAACAACGCTGAGTGCCTCATGCTTAGTCCTAAGCCCCAGACTCGCTTAACTTCCAGGCAGAGGGGAGCTCCTGGAATGCCTGGGTGGCCTGGGCACAGTCACTCTGTCCCAGTGTGGTGGCTCCCCTGGTAGCCTTGTGGGTGAAGGGGTATCAGTGCTCAGTGAAGCCTGGGTATTGTTCACATACAACCATAAATGTCCACAACACTTAAATTAACCAATTTATTACTTATTGATTTGGCATGGAGTATGTATGCACAGTCTACGTATGGGCTGCTCTGGTGGGTGATTTTCATACATTTTTCATTTAATTCAGACAGAAGGTGCTGCAGTAGGTTGTCTGCTCCCCGTGTCCTGTGAGGAGTCTGAGACTCAGGGAGGCTGGTGCCACTGCATTTGGACAGAGAATGAAGTAAAGGTGCCTCTCGTGGCTGAAATACTCGTCTACATTTTTTTTTTTGTGAAGAAAAGACAAAAATAGAGGTTAAATGGAGAAAGAAAACTCCTAAAGACACCTATAATCTTATAAAATCTTTTCCTTCTTTTACAGAATCCTATGTTTTTATGTTTTATCAAATGACCTTGAAAAAAATCTTACCATTCTGTCGACTTCAGTTTCCTCTGTATAAAGTTAGATGTTTGGACTGGATGATTTCTAAGGTCCCTTAATTTTTAATTGAGAAATATGTAGCTATTAAAGACATGATCTAAATATGGCTTGTTTGACCACAAATTAATTTTTATGTTCTCCTTGAAACTTGCTAAAATGAATATAAGTAAGTTAAAAAGGAACAAATCTAGAAAGAATGGGAGTGTGAGACAATAGGCAAATGATGTTAGTAAAGTTTTGGTGATGGCAAAATAAATGGATAAATGGTAATAACTTTGGAGACCAGAAATATCAGGAACCTCAGCTTGCGCGGCAAGAGAAAGTCAACCAGAAACATGCTCACGAGTGTGGGAAAGCCTCAAGAAGAGTCGGGCATTGTAGATGCCAATCACTGTGAAGGTGGGTTTATAAGGTGGAGCTGGACAGGAGACCCAGTTGGAAGTTTGGTATGAGAACAGGTCAGCCCACTGGCTGCTCTGCCCACTAACAACACCTGGTATTTGCTCTTCTTAACCTAGCAACACACTGGAAACTTCCTGAAGAGGTTGAGTAAAGAAGCTTTAAGCTCTAAGATTCAGATATAGCTGGGGACTTCAGTGAAATGCGGCCCTGAAAATTAGGGAGAGATTTCCTTTACATAAGGTGCACATAATTCATGACAGGATTCTCAGTGTTCTGGCAGCCAAGCCTGTACCCACTCCTGGGACACTGGGGAATTTCTGCTCAGGGCAGTGCCTAGCCCTAGAGGAAAGGGCAATCAGTACTGATATTTGTGAAGCTTCTGATGAAGGAACTTGGCTGCCATATTACAGTGAACTATCAAGTCAAGTCCTCAGATCCCATGTATGAACACAGATAGTGTTTTTGAGCCTCAATCTTAAATTTTTAAGGACAGGTAGCAGAGAATTACCAGTCATCTGAGGAAAGCCCATAATGTAGAAAGAGACCATTTCACCAAGTGTGGCGTAAGGGCTTCTGTTGGAAGCAGACACTACAAACTCCAAGGTTGGGGGACAACGCCATGAACATCCTCAGAACAACTTCTGTTGCTTCCATAAAATATTTTAAAAGGTGCCATAATAAAGAATAAATATAAGAAGATACTATTAGAATACTATTAGTACTTAAATATTTGAAAGCAGAAATGAAAAATAAATCAGTAGATATCTAGGAAATGTAATTGTCTCTCAGAAAGTAAAAGAGAAAGAAAAAGTGAAAGAGAAAGAGAGGAAAAATAAGAGAGAAACTCAGAGAGTGAACTCAGGATGTCCAGTGTACAAGTAATAGAATTTCCAGGAAGATAAAGCAGAAAAAATAGGAAATGAGAACAAGGGTAGGGGTGGGTGGGTGGGTGGGTGGAGACAGTGATTTTCTTTCCCACTGTACAGTATTATTTGGTATTTTAAACTCTGTAAGTATCACTTACATATTTTTTAAAGTAACTTACTTAAAGTTAAATTAAAAAATAATAAATTCATTCATGTGAAGGTTAGAAATAAATTCTTGAGTTTTCATTGAAGACCAATAAAATTAAAAGTGGGCAAGGAAAAATACCATGTTGATTTTTTTAAAGTACATATTTTTATAATTACTTCAGCTATTTGAAGTTGATTAAATTTACTAAAATTACTAAAATTCACTAAAATTACTCTTCTAACTATTACCATAGTTGGGGAAAATGAGGAATAATTTTGTCGTAAAAGCAGTGCACAGGAGTGGCCTCGGTCAGGAAGGGCAGCAGGTGCCAGGCAGTGATTAGACCGTCTCCTCTCTTGGTGAGCAGATCTGGCTTTCTGTTTGGGAGCAAGGAGGATTCATGACTTACCTTAATCACAGTAAGAGTTTTTCAAGTCGTGTGAAATTTCTAGTAACAGTTCTTTCCTTCAAGATGTATTTATCGGGAGTGTTATGTGCCAAGCATTGTTCTAAATGATCTATGCATATAAACCTACTTAATCCTCGGAGCAGCCCTCTGAGGGTTGGTCCCGATGTTATTCATCAGTCCCGTTTCATAGATGAGAAAACCAAGGTATGCAGAGGTCAGGTGACTTGCCCAGGGTTACTCAGCTGTCAGTAGAAAAGTCAGGTTTTAAAAACATGGCAATCTAGCCCGTGTCCATACCCGTAACTAATTCACTCCTACTGTGCTTGTTAAATAAAGAACCCTAAGCATCTAGGCTACGTGAGTCGTCCACTTTCCCACAGCTAGTTATTTTAGAAGAGATAGATGGGTTTTGTCATAAGGCTTTTGTCAGCCATTGAGCGCTGAGCACTCACCTAGGCCACTGCTCGCATTGGTTGACTGACCAGCGCTTAAGAGATGAGCCGGTGGAAGAGCCCAGATCTTCACAATGCGCCTAGTGTACATTATAGTGCAACCAGATTCATTTTTCCTCACATTCTAATCCTACACTGTTCATATTTGATACTGAATGGGTGTTGAAATGATTAGGATAGCAACTTAGGAATTCTGAAATTAACTTCAGATAGTTTGTGAAATACAGCCATCATTGAAGTGACTGGTATAAAGAAATATGTCAATTTTTTTTATCTTGTAATTTTTAATCCCTGTTTATGTGGTTTGTGGAAAACATTACAATGTGATACTTATAGCAGAAACTTAAATATTTGTTATAATCAATGATGTGTAATGTTCTACAGTGTTTCCTAATACAAAGATTAATAGACTGCTTTCAGATATGAATGTTACCAATTCTTTTTGTTTGTTTTTTCTAGTTCAACTTTGTGGGGAAACTTTTGGGTCCACGTGGCAATTCTCTGAAACGTTTGCAAGAAGAAACATTGACAAAAATGTCCATACTTGGAAAAGGTTCCATGAGAGACAAGGCAAAGGTACTTTTCATCACAGACAATGGCCGCCTGCTTAGACAAGTCATATAATGCGCTTTCAGATCTTTCCTTGTAGTGACACTCCTTATATGGTAGCAAATGAAATTATATGAAAATGTTATATGAGGTGATGTATTTGTGACACTGGGTAGGAAATGGAGTCACCCTGGCCAGTTTCAGAATATGTAGTATCTTACACCTACACCTCTAACTGTTACATTCATTTATAAATGAAACAGTAGTACCTATGGTTTTGATTCTAGAAGCAGCACCTTGTAAAAAGTACAGTGATACTGAAATTGTCCTGAAGAGAAAGTTACCTATAGTCTTACTGTCACTATTTGCATTTTGGATTAGTTACTTTGTGTCTTTTTTCTGTGTTGTTTCACATAGATATGTTTATAAAGTATATACTTTTATTTGCTTTTTTGGTCCTTCATTCAATATCCTATGCATTTTATCAAGTTAAGCCTGATTTTATGTCTTTTAATAATCGTACACTATTCTAACATATGATAGTTCTACTTGGATGTATTCACACTAAAAGCCTTCTTTTTAAGCTAAAATTACTTATTTTTTATTACTTTCTTAAATATACCAATTCTGAAAAAAAGTTCATATTTCATAATGTGCTGTTACTTATATTGTGAGGATTAGCAACTTGACTGAAAAAAAACCTCTTTAGCCTCCTCACATAAAGTCAATCAAAATAAAAGCTTTTATAATAAAAAGAGCTACCATTTGCTCATTGAACAACCACTGTGAGTCTGGCACTCTGTGACATTTTACATGCATTTCCCCTGCTCTCCTTGGAAAAATGTTGCAAGAGACATAATATTTTCCTTGTCTACATGTTAGAGAACTGAGATTCAGAGAACCTATGCATGTTACCTGGATTAATCAGGTGAATTTTTATGTTGTTTGATTAAAACATGGCTGCATATGAGACTCACATGGGCTACTGAACAATCCAGATTCCTATGCCTAACCTGTTCAGAGTGGATTCCCAAAATGAATTTTCTGCTAAGTGTTTAAAATGATTCTAATGCATGGCCAGGTTAAGTTAACTGCCCACTAAGCATTGCTGTCTCAAAAGATGTTACTTTGATTCCCTGTCTATTCTGGCAGTAGGAGGAACTGGAACCATATATTATTCAGGTGGTTGGAAGCTGTGTGTTACCTTGTAGGAAAGTAGCCCACCCTCTCTGGTATCTGAACTGTCTTCAGTAAGGCCGTGTGGTAATGAGGCTCATGAGGCACCTGCTATGCTAGTTAGACCCATCAACACAGTGCTACTTATTTTGTCTGATGTTAGGGGAGTTCTCCGGCAGAAGTGACATTTTGTGGCACCTGGTGGCAGTGGCCAGAGCATCCACAGATAGTGCAGGCAGAGGGCAAGGTGTCCAAGTAATAGCAAGTACCTGGTGTCCATATAATGAAAGGGACCCTAAATATTATGAGCTTGCCCTCAGGGCTGATGATGCTTCCAGATGACGTTGCCATTTAAGGGCTGGCAGTTGTTCTTTGCTGCTGGCATATTGGACACAGCATGGTAGTAGCCAGGGGTCCTTTTTGAGGGGAATTTGTGTTGTGAGGTAATCTGTAACCTCTCTCCCTGTCACATAGACCCTTGGTCCCTTGAGAGGCGCTGCAGTGGCTGGGAGTGGGTCACCTTGGCCACCTGGTTGCTGGTTGCCTGCGGACTCTGTTCATGCACACTTGGGCCTCTTTCCTAGATCACTTACCAAAGTGTCTAGTGTTTGATAAGTGTTCAGTTATCAAAGAATTCACTAATTCGTTGATTTCGATGCCCTTGACCACATGGGTCAGCAAATCAGTATGTGCATTCTGCAAGTGGTTGATATTTACATTGCATCAATAGATGCAGGGACGGGAAAGTAACATCCTTGGGGGTTTATAGTCCACTGAGCCTACTGTCGGGGACTAGGCCAGAAGTCCTGTATCCCTGTACCCCATAAATCACACTCTCATCCATGGCCATCAGAGGAGCAGCATTCGCTCAGAGTCTGCTAATCCTCAGACCGTCTGGGTACATCTTCTCAGTGTACCACCTGTACTGAAAGGTCACAAGTCCTTGTTGGGCAGACCAGGAGAAAGGTGCAGTTACTGTGTGCATGCAGTGTCCTCTGGGTTTAACTCCCCTCTCTTTGCTCTGCTTCCGTGGGGCGAGCAGGGAACTGACCACAGGCCAGGAAGTGGCAGAGGGTGGCAGTAGTGACAGTGACATGAGAGTTGCCATCTCCTTTCCGGGAACTACCTTGGCTGTTGAAACAAGGAAGGGAAGGCCTACGGAAGGCTTCTGCCAGGGCGGGGGGCTCAGCAGAGTTTAGCTTTTAGATAGCCAGGAGTTATTTGTATCCCCCCACATGTTCTGATCCAATTCTCAGATTTTCACTCTTCTCCAGACATGGTCCTGACTCTCCCGTGCGGGATGGCTGGGCGGCCTGTACTGCCCTTCAGCGGCACGCGGGCTTGGACTCTGCCTCTGCCTTTGGCTGCATCAGCCTGCGGCCTGAGTAGGAAAACCTTCTAGGGCACTTCTGGCTCTTTGGGCCTTGAACTGGTAATGTAAAATCCTGAGTCAGGCATTTGCTTTTCTGACCTCTTCAGTACAGTGTGAGACAGCCCATTTCATCCACGCCACCTGCTTTGTCTTCCCCTTGCCCATCATGCTGTGCTGCTGGCTCTTACACACGGCCCATTGTTACACCCACAAAAGTATTTCAGTGGTGGTGAGTACACATGATAATCCACATAACACGTTTTGCTATTTAAATGGATACTACAGTCAACCTTTGAACAACATGGGTTTGAACTATGGAGTCCACTTATACATGAATTTTTTTCAACAAGTATATTGAAAATATTTTCTGGAGATTTGCAGCAATGTGAAAAAAACATTTACTTTTCTCTAGTTTATTTTGTTGTAAGAATGCAGTATGTAATCTACAAATATATATGTATCACATACAAAATGTGTGTTAATCAATTGTTTATGATATCAGAAAGAATTCTAGTGAACAGGCTCTTAGTAGTTAAGTTTTAGGGAAGTCAAAGTTGTATGTGGATGTTCAACTGTGTGGGAAGTCGGTGTCCCTGAGTCCTGTGTTGTTCAGTGGTTGACTGTACTGGTATCTCATCTGCTATATTGTATTAGAGCCTCACTGCCTGAACACTTGAATACTGATTTCATTTGATCCTTTTTACTAGTTTAATTTTAGTCTACAGAAATTCTCAGTTAATAACATATTTATTTCTAAAGAGACTTTCACTATTTAGTATTAAACCTCATCCTTTTAGATTTTCAAAGTGTTCACTATTTAAATTCTAATGTGAGTGTAGTTCATTTTCTTCTTGTGTTTGCTGCATAGATGAAGTTATGGGAGTCATTGCTGATCATCCGCTGGCTGGTAGCATGACAGTCACTACCACGCTGGGGTCTGTTGAGCCTTCAGTTTGTGTCAAACAAGTTAGATGTTTTGCTCACATCATCTATACTATAGAATAATGGGATAACTAATACTATAGTTATATAATAATTTTACTGTGATGATAGTTACCATTACTGAATTCATTATTTATTGGGTACTTGTCATGTGCTAAGTATAATTCTAAAGACTTTTAGTCTTTATACACAAAACTCCTTTCTTACTACAACTCTTTTATTGCCAATAACTCCTAATTACTATTATAGTAACTCCTTTATTACTACAACAACCCTTTGAGCAGTAGATCTTATACTGTTCTTATCCCCATTTAAAATCACCCCTTCAAGATTAATATAAAGTAACCTGCCCAAAGTCATACAGGAAATATTGGACTACATTCAAAAGAATTTGAATGTAGATTTCCAACAAAACCTGTGTTCTTCTCCCAACACCACTTTGCCTCTCATCATTAACCCAAGAAATGATTTAGTAATTACTTACTCTATGGAATTGTGTGACAGCTATGGTTATAATGAGAAATCTATACTGTTCCAGTTTAAGTTTGTGATAGAAATGAAAATGCTTGACTATAAATCAACAATTACAACTCTCATTAAAATCATTAGTTTGGAACCATGTTAGAAAAAGGTATGAAATGTTTATTTCAGTAATTGTATCTTCAAAAACAAACTACTCTGCATAGAATCTGGTTTTTTAAACTTCAGCTATAAAAGGCAGAAAAATGTTCAAATGACTGAAAATGTTCTGATTAGAACAATCAATAGTTTACAGTTGGCATGAAAGCAATGAATAGTGCCTTTTATGTTTGAGAAATCCTGATGGAAATGTATAAAACATATTATGGTAGCTTATATTTGCTCTCCCTTCAAATCCTTCTTTTCCTTTGATTTCTGATTGCCTCCCATAAATGAGAAGGGAACTGGTGTTATTGAGTGTATGCCACTTGTAAAGCAGTGTGCTGGGCAGCGCATGCACTGCTTCCAGTGTCAGGCCCTTACTTATGTGCAGCTGGTCCTGGGGGTCTTCCCAATGGGCCGCATTGATATCATATGTTAACACCAAGTTGATCTTGCAAATTAAGTGTTGGATTACATCTCTGTCCACACTCAAATGCCTGACGACCAGCAGAGCTAAGGTTCGGTCTGTCTAAGTCCTTTGCCCTTTCCATGCTCTGGATGTCGATCTCTCTTTACTTTGTAAGAGTTCAAATTAGTAACAAAAGTTGACCTTAAAGGTTGAAGTCAAGGGTGTTTGGGCCTCCTTGGCCTCTTGGCTCAGGTGGAATTAAAGGTGGGGTTGCCTGGAATTCCTGAGATTCTCTTCCTTATGAGACAGTTTTTTTAGAGAAGCTAGGAAGGTTTCCTACCCGTTGGAAAGCACTGTAGAAGTAGGTTCCTACTGTCTGATTTTAATATTGGAAACCAAGCCTATTAAAGACCCAGATTCTATAGTTGCTGCTCTAATGAAAGCTAGTTAAAAAAAGATAATGGGGCAAAATCAGTTATCCCTTGATGATCTGGATTATTTTCCTCTTATTTTTACCCCCTGAATTTCATTTAAACCAAGTAAAATTTTTTTAATGTTTATCACAATTATGTAAAATCATGTAATAAAATCTTTCATTTGTTTTATTCACTCTTTTATCCTGAGATATAGCGCCTGGCATGTAGAAATGTTTTTTCAATGAATATATGAATGACCAAATAAACACAGAAATGAATAAATAATGCTTATCTATTCATTCAAAAATATTTGTTGAGCATCTACTATATACAAGCACTTTCTTTGACAAGGGGATATAGTGTCAAACAGGACAGTCATCTTTTCTGCTCCATGCCAATCACCTTCAGTGAGAAAAACTAGAAAACAGGCAAGTAAAGTAAGGCACTGCAGGTATTTTGGTAGTGGTGAATGCTCTGTGGCAACCTGACAGGGAGACATGAGCATGGCGGGGGTGTGCGCGGGCCTGGGGCTGTTGAGCAGCAGAGACAGGAGGCCGTGTGAGAAGCCAGCGGTGCGGCAGGGTGCGAGTGGAGACTCACTGCAGCAGCAGGAGGCCTTTGCAGTTTCACAGAAGCCTGGCAAGGATCATAGTCATATTTCTAACCTTCTTGAACCTTAGGGTGGTGGTTGCTGTTGAGAGCATCTTCTGGGACAACCTCATGCTAAATAAGCTCTGGGTAGTTTTTCTATTTCTTTTCTTATGATGACACATTTTTGAACATGGTTTTCCTTTCTCCAGGAAGAAGAGCTGAGGAAAAGTGGAGAAGCCAAGTACTTCCACCTCAACGATGACCTCCATGTTCTCATTGAAGTTTTTGCCCCGCCAGCAGAAGCATACGCCCGGATGGGACATGCGTTAGAAGAAATCAAAAAGTTCCTCATTCCTGTTAGTATGGTTTTTCTTGATAGCTCATTTGTGTTTTAAAGTCCTTCCTTTATTTTAATGTTTGATAATTTTTGTCAGTAATTATTATTTGTATTACACCGTATCTGTTAGTGTCCCTGTGAACTACTTGGCGTTAGTCCTTTGCTATATATGAGGCAGAAGGATTCTTAAAGAGGTCAGACAAAACTGCTGAGGTTACTGGTCTAGGAAAGTTGAAGAACACAATCACTAGTTCAAGTTTTGGGACTCCAAGTCCTAAGCTTTTCTGTGGCACTAAAGTCACCTCACAAATTTTCATCGTTCTCCAACACAGACTCTGTGGTACCTTCCGTGTACCAAACACCATGCGTTGTGTTAGGCATGCAAAATGAGTAAAAGCAGCCCTACCTTCTAGGAATATGTAGTTCAGAAGAAGGGAGAAGCGTGAGCAGATGATTTCAGAACAGCACACTGTTGACATTGACAGTTACAAGCATAAGGAGCACAGCGAGGGAAGGAAGGCGCTCTGCAGGTCATTAGTTGGCTTCTGCCAGGTGTGTGATGTTTTGTTAACACTGCTAGTCTTTTTTTAACCCTTTTTCAGTACCTTGATGTCACTAAGAATGTGATAATTTAAAGAGAATGTTGCCCTGCCTCTATTACTATAAAAGTTAATTTAGGCTTTTTATATAATTTGCATGTTCCAGATTAAAAAGAATAAAACTAAAACAACATTTTGGGTCTTTAGATAATTTATTTTGAAGAAGCTGTCACATCCGCCAAATAGCTGTCTGGGATAAAGCTGTCCTCAGTGATCCCAGGTCGGTTTAGTAGATTGACTTACATGCTGCAGCATGTTTCATGATCATGTTATCTGGGAGGAAAACTGTTGTATTTACAGGGAAAGGATATTTTAAATCCTGATTGCCTTGGAAAAACCAGGACATGGGATTTTATTAAGTACTTGACTTGACAACTGAAATGGTTAAATTTTCTTTAGTTCTCTTAATCAATATGAATATCAAAATGAGTATTTGTATTCATTTAGTTTAAAAACAAAGTTTTTGAGTGTTTTCTCTGTGACAGACACATGTAAACTAATAAAAGACCTGGTCCCTGCCCTTATGGAGTTGATATATAGCAGTAGAGAAAAATACAAATCAACTATTTGTCTGAATGACTATAAAATTGTGGCTATGACAAGAGTAAGGAAAGGTTCTTAATGTCTTGGTGGTCAGTCGATGTGGACCAGAGAGTACTGGTCAAGTAGCACGTACTCTGTTTTCCAAAGACCAGGCAGCAGTACCGAGCATCCCATCCCTTTTACACTTCACCAGGACCCAGGATCTGATTTCTCTTACACGGGCTGGCCAGGAGAACTCTCTGCCTAACCCACAGTCACAAAGATTTTCTGCTGTGTTTTCTTATTAATACTTTATAATAATAGCTTTTTCATTTAAGTCTGTGATTCATCTTAAGTTAATTTGTATGTATGATGTGAGGTTAGGGAATATAAATTGATCTTTTTCTATGTAGATATCCATTTTCTCCCAGTGCCATATGTTGAAAAGAATTCTTTCCCTGTTGAATAGCCTTGACAGTATTGTTCAAAACTGACTGAACATAAATGTATGGATTTATTTCTGGATTCTCAATTCTGTCCATTGATTTTTATGCCTCTCCTAATGCCAGTACCATTTTCTTAATTACTGTAGCCTTAGTAATTTGAAATCCAGGTTGTGGAGGTTCTCCAACTTTGTTCTTTTTCACAATTGTTTTTGCTATTCTGGCTTCTTTGAATTTCTACATATGTTTTGGAAGCAGCTTGCCAATTTATACAAAAAAACTTTCAAGGGTTTTGATAGATAATGTATTGAATCTGAGATACAATTTGGAGATAATTTCCATGTTAACAATATTGAGTCTTTTAGCCCATGAACATGAAATGTTTCCCTGCACTTTTTTTTTCCCTAAGATATTTAAAAACTTCTCTCAGCAGTGTTTTGTTGTATTCAGGTACTAGCTTTCCCGTTCTTTTGTTAAATTTGTTTCTAAGCATTGTATATATATTTTTAATAAGGTCTTTTTTTATTTTTTATTTTGGTATCATTAATATGCAATTACATGAGCAACATTGTGGTTACTAGATTCCCCCCATTATCAAGTCCCCAAAACATACCCAATTACAATCACTATCCATCAGCTTAGTAAGATGCTCTAGAGTCACTACTTGTCTTCTCTGTGCTATACTGCCTTCCTTGTGCACCCCTACATTATGTGTGCTAATTGTAATGCCCCTTATTTCCTTTCTCCCTCCCTAGCCACCCACCCTCCCCAGTCCCTTTCCCTTTGGCAACTGTTAGTCCATTCTTGAGTTCTGTGAGTCTGCTGCTGTTCTGTTCCTTCAGTTTTTGCTTTGTTCTTATGCTCCACAAATGAATGAAATCATTTGGTACTTGTCTTTCCCTGCCTGGCTTATTTCACTGAGCATAATACCCTTTAGCTCCATCCATGTTGTTGCAAATGGTAGAATTTGTTTTCTTCTTATGGCTGAATAATATTCCCTTATATATATGTACCACATCTTCTTCATCCATTCATCTACTGATGGACACTTAGGTTGCTTCCATTTCTTGGCTATTGTACATAGTGCTGCGATAAACATAGGGGTGCATATGCTTTTTGAAACTGGGCTCCTGAATTATTAGGGTAATTCCTAGGAGTGGAATTCCTGGGTCAAATGGCATTTCTATTTTTAGTTTTTTGAGGAACCTCCATACTGCTTTCCACAATGGTTGAACTACTTTACATTCCCACCAGCAGTGTAGGAGGGTTCCCCTTTCTCCACATCCTCGCCAACATTTGTTGTTGCTATTCTTTTCTATGTTGGCCGTCCTAACTGGTGTGAGTTGTTAATCTTGTTGTGGTTTTAATTTGCATTTCCCTGATAATAGCAATGTGGAGCATCTTTTCATGTGCTTGTTGGCCATCTGAATTTCTTCTGTGGAGAAGTGTCTGTTCATATCCTCTGCCCATTTTTTAATAGGGTTATTGACTTTTTTGGGTGCTGAGGTATGTGAGTTCTTTATATATTTTGGGTGTTAACCCCTGTTGGATATGTCATTTACAAATATATACTCCCATACTGTCAGATGCCATTTTGTTCTGCTGATGGTGTCCTTCGCTGTACAGAAGCTTGTTAGCATGATGTAGTCCCATTTATTCATTTTTAATTTTGTTTCCCTTGCTCGAGGAGATGAGTTCAGGAAAAAGTTGCTCATGTTCATATTCAAGAGATTTTTACCTATGTTTTCTTCTAAGAGTTTTATGGTTTCATGAGTTACATTCAGGACTTTGATCCATTTTGAGTTTAGTTTGTGTATGAGGTTAGACAATAATCCAGTTTCATTCTCTTACATGTAGCTGTCCTGTTTTGTCAACACCAGCTGCTAAAGAGGCTGTTATTTCCCCATTGTATATCCATGACTCCTTTATCATATATTAATTGACCATACATGCTTGGGTTTATATCTGGGCTCTCTAGTCTGTTCCTTTGGTCTATGGGTCTGTTTGTGTGCCAGTACCAAATTGTCTTGATTACTGTGACTTTGTAGTAGAGCTTGAAGTCAGGGAGCATAATCCCCCCCAGCTTTATTCTTCCTTCTCAGGATTACTTGCTATTCCGGGTCTTTTGTGGTTCCATATGAATTTTAGAACAATTTTCTCTAGTTCATTGAAGAATGTTGTTGGTATTTTCATAGGGATTGCATTTAATCTGTAGATTGCTTTAGGCAGGATGGCCATTTTGACAATATTAATTCTTCCTATTCATGAGCATGGAATGTGTTTCCATTTACTGGTATCTTCTTTAATTTCTTTCATGAGTGTCCTGTAGTTTTCAGAGTATAGGTCTTTCACCTCTTTGGTTAGATTTATTCGTAGGTATTTTATTCTTTTTGATACAATTGTGAATGGAATTGTTTTCCTGATTTCTCTTTCTGCTAGTTCATCATTAGTGTATAGGATTATAACATATTTCTGTGTATTAAGTTTGTATCCTGAAACTTTGCTGAATTCAGATATTAGATCTAGTAGTTTTAGAGTGTATTATTTAGGGTTTTTTTTAATGTATCATATCATGTTATCTGCAAACAGGGACAGTTTAACTTCTTCCTTGACAATCTGGATGCCTTTTATTTCTTTGTGTTGTCTGATTGCCATAGCTAGGACCTCCAGAACTATGTTGAATATAAGTGGGGAAAGTGGGCATCCTTGTCTTGTTCCTGATCTTAATGGAAAACTTTTCAGCTTCTCGGTGTTAAGTATAATGTTGGCTGTGGGTTTGTCATATGTGGCCTTTATTATGTTGGGGTACTTGCCCTCTATACACATTTTGTTGAGAGTTTTTATCATGAATGAACGTTGAATGTCAAATGCTTTTTCAGCATCTATGGAGATGATCATGTGGTTTTGTCCTTCTTTTTGTTGATGTGGTGGATGATGTTGATGGATTTTCCAATGTTGTACCATCCTTGCATCCCTGGAATAAATCCTACTTGATCATAATGGATGATCTTTCTGATGTATTTTTTAATTTGGTTTGCTAATATTTTGTTGAGAATTTTTGTATCTATGTTCATCAGTGATATTGGTCTGTAATTTTCTTTTTTTGTGGTATCTTTGCCTTGTTTTAGTATTAGGGTGATGCTGGCCTCGTATAATGTGTTTGGGAGTATTCCCTTCTCTTCTACTTTTTGGAAGACTTTAAGGAGGTTTGGTATTATGTCTTCACTATATGTTTGATAAAATTCAGCAGTGAAACCATCTTGTCCAGGAATTTTTTCTTAGGTAGTTTTTTGATCATCAATTCAATTTCCTTGCAGGTAATTGGTTTGTTTAGATTTTTCTACTTCTTTCTGGGTCAGCCTTGCAAGACTGTTTTTCTAGAAAGTTGTCCATTTCTTTTAGGTTATCCTGTTAGCGTATAATGTTTCATAATATTCTCTCATAATTCTTTGCATTTCTGTGGTGTAGTGATTTTTCCTTTCTCAATTCTGATTCTGTTTATGTGTGTAGAGTCTCTTTTTTTCTCAATAAGTCTGGCTACGGGTTTGTCTATTTTGATTATTTCAGCTCCTGCTTTCATTGACTCTTTTGTTTTATTCTTCTTGATTTCATTTATTTCTGCTCTAATCTTTATTATGTCCCTCCTTCTATTGACTTTGGGCCTCATTTGTTCTTCCTTTTCTAGTTTCGTTAATTGTGAGTTTAGACTGTTCATTTGGGATTGTTCTTTTCTGAGGTAGGCCTGTATTACAATATACTTCTCTCTTAGCGCAGCCTTTGCTGTTCCCATAGTGTTTGCAGTGTTGAATTATTGTTGTCATTTGTCTCCATATATTGCTTGACCTCTGTTTTTATTTGGTCATTGATCCATTGATTATTTGGGAGCATGTTGTTAAGCCGACACATCTTTGTTGGTTTTTTCATTTTCTTTGTGTAATTTATTTCTAGTTTCATACATTTGTGATCTGAGAAACTGTTTGGTATAATTTCAATCTTTTTGAATTTACTGAGGCTCTTTTTGTGATGTAGTATATGATCTGTTCTTGAAAATGTTCCCTGTGCACTTGAGAAGAATGTGTATCCTGTTGCTTTTGGATGGAGTGTTCTGTAGATATCCATTAGGTCCATCTGTTCTAGTACGTTGTTCAGTGCCTCTGTCTCCTTACTTATTTTCTGTCTGGTTGATGTGTCTTTTGGAGTGAGTGGTGTGTTGAAGTTTTCTAAAATGAATGCATTGCATTCTATTTTCCCCTTTAATTCTGTTAGTATTCGTTTCACATATGTAGGTGATCCTGTGTTGGGTGCATAGGCATTAATAATAGTTATATCCTCTTGTTGGACTGACCCCTTTATCATTATGTAATATCCTTCTTTGTCTCTTGTTACATTCTTTATTTTGAAATCTATTTTGTCTTATACAAGTACTGCAACTCCTGCTTTTTTCTCCCTGTTAGTTGCATTAAATATTTTTCCATCCCTTTACTTTCAGTTTGTTTATGTCTTTGGGTTTGAAGTGAGTCTGTTGTAGGCAGCATATAGATGGGTCTTCTTTTTTTATTCATTCAGTGACTCTGTGTCTTTTGATTGGTGCATTCAGACCGTTTACATTTAGGGTGATTATCGACAGGTATTTACTTAGTGTCATTTCAGGCTTTAGAGTCGTGGTTACCAAAGGCTCAAGGATTATTTCCTTACTATCTAACAGTCTAATTTAAGTCAGTATGCTGTTACAAATGCAACCTAAAAGGTTCTTTTTTTTTCCTCCTTTTTCTTCCTCCTCCATTCTTTATATATTAGGTATCATATTCTGTACTCTTTGTCCATCCCTTGATTGATTTTGCTGGTAGTTGATTTGATTTTGCATCTGTTTAGTAATTAATTTGGTTTCTTTGCTGTGGTTTTATTTCCCCTGGTGATAGCTATTGTCAAGATATCTCTTGTACTACATCTTATCTACTTTTCAAATGCACTACCTCCAAAATGCACTGTAGAGGTGGTTTGTGGGAGGTAAATTCTCTCAGCTATTGCTTATCTGAAAATTGTTTAATCCCTCCTTCAAATTTAAATGATAACCTTGCCAGGTAGAGTATTCTTGGTTCGAGGCCCTTCTGCTTCATTGCATTAAATATATCATGCCTGTCACTTCTGGCCTGTAAGGTTTCTGTTGAGAAATCTGATGATAGCCTGATGGATTTTCCTTCATATGTGATCTTTTTTGTCTCTGTAGCTGCTTTTAAAAGTCTGTCCTTATCCTTGATCTTTGCCATTTTAATTTTTATATGTCTTGGTGTTGTCTTCCTTGGATCCCTTGTGTTGGGAGATCTGTGCCCCTCCATGGCCTGAGAAACTATCTCCTCCCCCAGATTGGGGACGTGTTCAACAATTACCTCCTCAATGACACTTTATCCCTTTTTCTCTCTCTTCTTCTTCTGGTACCCCTATAATGTGGATATTATTCCATTCAGATTGGTCACACAGTTCTCTCAATATTCTTTCATTCTTACACATTCTTTTTTCTCTCTGTGCCTCAGCTTCTTTGTATTCCTGTTCTCTAATTTCTATTCCATTTACTGTCTCTTGTACTACATTTTATCTACTTTTCAATCCCTCTGTTGTATGTTCCATTTCAGATGTTGAATTTCTTAGTGATTGAATCTCTGTGCTAAATTCATCCCTGAGTTCTTGAATATTTTTCTGTACCTCCATGAGCATATTTATGATTTTTATTGTAAACTTTCTTTCAGGAAGGTTGGTGAGTTCAGTTTCATTTGGCCCTTTTTCTGGGGTTTGTGAGATTTTTGTCTGAACCAGGTTCCTTTGTTGTTTCATATTTCTATGTGGCTCCCTCTAGTGCCCAGAAGCTTTAGTCCCTGGAGCTGCTCCGTCCCTGGAGTGAGGTCAGGGGTTTGCGGGGTGTGGCGCTTGTGCCTGGGGGGAGGCAAGAGCTGTTTTTGAAGTCAGTCCTGCCTTGTTAGTGAATCCCATGGAACTAGTACTTGCTGGTTAACAGAATGTATGTGCAACACTGGCTTGCTGTGTCCTTCATTGTACCATCACCTCCTCATCCTTCTCTCTTTCTTGCCACACCTTTCGGTCTACTTTGTGTAGGCCTTTTGTTCTGCCCGTTACTTTCTCTTTGTGTTCAAAGCTTTGTACTAAGCCCTTCTCTCACTGTATTAATGTGCTCCCAGCAATTCTGCCTATTGCTAACTGTTTATACAAATAAATTCTTTTTCTAGAGGTATCCACAACTACCTTCAAGTTCATTAATTCTCTAAATGGACTCAAAAAAGTTGTTACATGCTATAATTATGGCTTACTTCAACAAAAAGATTCAGATAAAAATCAGCCAAGAGAAAGGGAGCATGGGGCAAAGTCCAGGAAAACTATGCCCAGGTTTCCTGGTGTCTCTTCCCAGTGGAGTTACAAAAGGACATATTTAATTCTCCCAGCAACGGTTTGTGGCAATACATATGAAGTGTTGCTAACCAGTGAAACTCACCTGAGCCTTGGTGTCCAGGGTTTTTGTTTAGCATCAGTGCCTGTGTCCCTGATCTCAGCTGCTCAGAGTCCAGCACCTCTACCTGATTTCCTGAGCCAAAAAAAATGTTCCCCACCAGTCACATTACTAGGGCAGACTTACCTGGCTCAACTGTTAGAGCATGGTGTCAAGCTTCAGAGAAGCTCTTAGCATGCACAGCCCTCCAAAGGCTCAGAGGTTATCTCCCAGGAGCCTGCCAGTGGTCAGCCTTGACAACAGGCCTTTCTCTGTAATGTGAAGGGCCTGAATAAGCCTTCCTTGCCCACTTCTGTTTCTGTATCTGTATCTTCAACTTCTAAATTTCCAATTCCCATATCTGATTGCTATAGGACATCTCGCTTTAGCCATTGCAGATTCAACTTGTATGAAGTTGATTATATCATGGTATCACTCTGTTTTTGATCCTTCTTCTCACCTTCCAGAAACCCACTGACATTCTTGACTTTGCTCATATATTCCCCATATACATTATACTTGTGGTTATACCACAAGATTAAACATTATAAGTAATTCCAGATCTGCCTTTCCTCATCCTTCCTGCCACTTCCTACTCCAGGCCATATTTACCACATCCTGAAATTATTTAAGAGCTTCCATCCAGCATTTCTGCCACTAGTATTCTTTATTGGCTTTAATATCTTTATTGAGCTATAAATCACATTGCAAAATATTCACCCATACAGAGTATACAACTCAGTGGTTTTTAGTATATTCACAGAATTTCTCAACTGTTATCATAATCTAAGTTAGACCATTTTTATTACCACCCATTAAATAAACCTCAAAACAAAACAGCTGTCACTATTTATTTGTCTCCTTCCCTAGGCAACCACTAATTTACTTTTTGTACTTTTTACACAGCTTTTATTGAGACATAATTCATATACCATACAGTTAATCTATTTAAGGTATACAGATCATTGTATTATTGTATATTTACAGTTATGTAACCATCATTGCAATCAGCTTTAGATTTTCATCATCCCCGAAAAGAAACTCCATACCTTTTAGCAGTCACTCCCCATTACACGCCCCTACCCTCCCTTACTTCTTTGTTCTATCTAACCATAAATCTGTCTCTCTTTGATTTGCCTGTTTTTGACATTTCATATAAAACATGTACAATATGTATAACCTTTTGTCCTGGCTTCCTTCATGTAACATACAGTTTTCAAGGTTCATTCAAGTTGTTTTTCATTTTTGGGTAATATTCCCATGTATCATTATACCACATTTTATTTGTCCATTTGTCAGTTGAGGACTTTGGGGTTATTTCTACTTCTTAGCTATTATGAATGGTGCTGCTGTGAACATTCATGTATAAATTTTTGCATAAACACATGTTTTTGTCTTCTGAGGTATTACCTATGAGTAGATTGCTAGGTCATATGGTAACTCTTGTTTAACACTTTTGAGGAGCTACTAAATGTTTTTCCTAAATGGCCGGACCATTTTACTTTACTATCAGCAAGGCTAAGAGTTTCAGTATCCCCATAGTCTCTTCAATACTAAATATTGGATGCCTCTTTGATTATTGTCATCCTAATGGGTATGTTCATGGTATTTCATCATGATTTTGATTGCATTTCCATAATGACTAAGAAAGTTGAGCCTCTTTTCACGGGCTTATTGTCCATTTTATATCTCAAGAGAAATGTCTATTCAAGTTCTTTATCCTTTAAAATTTAGGTTATGTGTCCTTTTATTATTGGGTTGTTATGGCTTTTTGTATATTCTGAATACAAGTTGCTTATCAGATACATCAAAAATTTTTTTCTGTGAGATAATGTGGTAGTATTCTTTATAGCACAACATCTTAAAATTGTGATTTAGTGCAATATGTCTACTTTTCTTTACATTTTGCTTTTGGTATCTTATCCAAGAAATCATTACATAACATAGGTTGTGAAGATTTACATCATTGTTTTCTTCTAAGAGTTTCGCAGTAGCTCTTAATTTAGGTCTCTGATCCATTTTGATCTAATTTTTGTGTATGGCCAGCATTACGGGTCTCACTTTAATTTTTTGATGTGGATATTCAGTTGTTTCAGTACAATTTGTTAAAGTGACTATTTGAAAATCAACTTACAGTATATTATGTCTGGGGTCTCAATTCTGTTTCATTGATCTTTATGTCTGCCCTTTAAGCCAGTACTATATGGCCTTGATTACTATAGCTTTTTATTAAGTTTTGAAGTGGGAACAGATCAGTCTTCCAACTTTGTTTTTGTTAAAAACAAAGATTCTTTGTTGTTCTTAAGATTATTCTGGCTATACTAGGTCCCTTGAATTTCTAAGTTTAGAATTAGCTTGTAGATTTCTGCAAAGAAGCCTCTTGATAAGGATTTTTAAAAATCTGTAGCTGTTGTCATCATTGTTAACAACATTAGGTCCTCATATCCAATAGCACTGGATATCATTCTGTTTACTTAGATTTTTAAAAATTTCTTCCAACATTTTGTAGCTTTCAGTATACAAATTATGCTCTTATTTTCTCTTATTTTACTTCTAATAAATTATGCTGTTAATTTATTTCTAATTTTGCTACTTTCTATGCTGCTCTAAATTGAATTGTTTCCTTAATTTCGTTTTTTGATTATTCATTTTTAGCATGAAGAAAAATACAACTGATTTTTGTATATTGATTTTGTATCCTGAAACTTTGCTAAATTCACTTACTGGCTCTACTGTTTTTGTGGATTCTTTGTGATTTTCCATATATGGGATTATGCCATTTGTGAATAGAGATTGAGTTTTTCCCTTCCAATCTGAATACCATTTATTTCTTTTTCTTACATAATTGACCTGACTAGTACCTTGGGTCCAATGTTGGATATAAGTGGTATGAGTAGACGTCCTTATCTTGTTCCTGATCTTAGGATTCACCATTAAATCTCAGTTTTTCACCATTAAATATGACATTAGCTATAGGTTTTTCTAGTTTGTTGAGTGTTTCTGTCATTAAAGTGTGTTGGATTCTTATGTCAAATGTTTTTTCTGTGTATTAAAATGATTTTTTTCTCTTCTGTGTTACATCTATTGATTTTCAGGTGTTAAACCTACCTTGCAATTGGTTTGTGTGTATATTCCACTTTATTTATTTATGTTGCTGGATTTAGCTTCTTAATATTTTTCTGAGAGCTTTACCTTTATAGTCATGAGGATATTCATCTGTAGGTTTCTTTTCTAACAGTGTCTTTGGTTTTGATACCAATACTGGCTTCATAGAATGAGGAAGTGTTCCCTTCTTAATTTTTTGGAAGTTTGGGAAGGATTAGCATTAATTCTTCTTTAATTTGTATGTAGAATTCACCATTGAAGTCATGTGGGCCTATGCTTTTCTTTGCAGGCATTTTTTGAGTACTAATTTAGGCTCTTGTTACTATCTGTTCAGATTTTGTTTCTTCTTGTCAGTTTGTTAGTTTCTTTCTCTCTAGGAGTTTGTCTATGTCATCATGTCATCTCAGTTATCTTATTTGTTGGCATCTATTTGTTTGTAGTATTTCCAAAGCACAGACCTAGATATACAATTCTTCTCCTTAAAACCATTAAATGTTTTTTAGTACCTTTAATTCTAGACATTTAAAGTTATATTTAAAATGACTTAAGGTCTTGCATGATTTTGTTTCTATTTCTCCAACTCTACTTTAAGACCTACCTTCTACCCCAAATTGTTTTTATAATTCATCCATAGAGTACTTCTTTTGATTCCTTGGACACACCATTACTTTCTGGTGTTAAAATATGCTTCCCCCCCCCCCCCCACATCTGGAATACTTTATTGCCCCTCTTCTGGGAATAAGTTCACACTCGAGAACCCACTCTTACTATCTACAGTTGAGTTAGATGACTTTCCCTTTTGATCATTTAGACTTAAACTTTCCTTTTGCTATGAAACAGATCACACTTTTATTTATAAATGACATGTCTTTCTTGATAATTATTTAGTTAGGGATACTAAGGAAAGGGGAGGAACCAAGGATGAGTCCCATATTTTTTCATTTGAATATTTGGACAATAGTATAAGATAAGGAAGAGCAAGTTTTCAAGAATAAGGTGGTGTATTCAATTTTGGGAATGTTGCATTTTGCTACTTATGCAGTATCCAAATGGAACTGTACAAAAAGAATGTGTTCATACGGTTCTTAACTGGTTACAGCTATCGTGTTCTCTGTGTGTGTCCTCTGTCAGACTGCAACTTCCTTGGCTGTGGGGGCTTTGGCTTCTCCTCTGTGTTTTGTTAGTTGGCACAACATAGATGCTCAATAACTACTGTTTGAATTGAGTTGTAAATAATAATGCCTATATATCAGTTAAATGGTGTTCTAATTTTATTATACATATTTTTTTCGGAAAGTATGCCAAGCCTAGGGAGTTTTATGGCTGATTGTAAAATTTTTAATTTGGGGAAAAATACTGCTTTTTCTTTTTATAATTTATTGATACATTTTCATTTCAACAAACTCAAATCTTGTTTTATGATTTCAGTGGCTTTCCTTAAGCTAAAAAATTGTTTGCTTCTTGTCCTAAAACTTTGTATTTTTCATAAGAGGTCAGTTATGCTATCTTGTCTTCTATGTAGGACTATAATGATGAAATCAGACAAGCACAGCTCCAGGAATTAACATATTTGAATGGTGGTTCAGAAAACGCAGATGTACCAGTTCGAGGGAAACCCGCCTTGCGTACGAGAGGTGTACCAACCCCCACAATAACCAGGTAGGTGTAATTCCTTGACTTACTTTTCTGTTGTCGTTAGAATAAGATACCATGGCAACAGGTTTAATGTTTCCTTTATTAATAATCAAACAGCTGTATCAGTGTAACAGTATAAAGCCTATAAGAATATATTCAGACAGTATGATACCATCTGAAGGGGATTCACTTTGGCCTGAGATATTTCCAGGCTTAACTATAACCTGTACCACTTGTTAGGTAATGGCTAGAGATATTTATTTAATCACTCTGACATTGATTCCTTAATTCTTTAAAATGAGGCTTGTCTTTATGTAAGTACTAGCGCTTATATGCGAATTGAGATAGAGGAGGCTGTGTTCTCCCCATTGAGCACAGCATCAGGCTGCTTCATTGCTGCATCTCCAGTGCTGAGAACAAGGTCAGGGACCAAGTGAGCGTCCAGATCTCCGTTTAATTTTATTTACTGTAAAAGCTGTATGGTATCTGAAAATTTCTGAGTTGACCCAGGCACAAAGAATATTTATGTTTGTCTCTGGATTGATGACTGCTTTTAATATGAAAAATGTTTTGATGAATTCATGTCAACTTACACCAACCATAAATTGAGACATGACTGTCTCAAATTTATTTGCAATTTATTTTTAATTTTTAACTTTTGCCCACATAGGAACTCGGTGGAGAGGTTAACAGATTATTCACTCATAACTATATATTTTTTCATATAGAACAGTGCATGAAATAATTTAAAATACCATTCTTCTCTATCTCCAAGTTCATTTGGGGGAACTAAAACTAATTTCTCCTATTCAGTATTGCTGATTAGCACACTATTATTGCAGTGTAAAGTAAGTGTGGACCTGGGCATGGTACCAGGTAGGTTTTCTCTATTAAAAAAAAAAGATTAATAATAATAGAATTGCTGTTGATGATTTAATGAAACAATTTATGTAGGTGCTCAGTAAATGGCAAATCTCTTTCATTTCTGTTTCATCATTAAATTTACTTGAAATCATAAGAAATTACTGACCTGCTATATTAGTTTCCTGCGGCTGCTGTGATGAGTTATGACAAATTTAGTGACTTTAAACACTAGAAATGTATCCTGCTTTTGGAGGTGAGATGTTTGGAATGAGTATCACTAGACCAAAATCAAGGTGTTGGCAAACCTGCCCCTGGAGTTGCCTGGGAGGCTCCTTCCCCTGTCTTGCCATCTGCTGGTGCCCATGGGAGTCTCTTCACTTGCACCCTGCCCTCCCCCTTGTCTGCATGTTGCTCCTCCTCCTAAGTCTGTCTCTGATCTCCATATGCCTCCCTTTTATAAGGATGCATGTGATTATACCTAGGGCCCATCTGAACGATCCAGGGTAGTCTTTTCATCTCAAGATTCTTAACCTAATAATCACATCTGCAGAGGCCCTTTTGTTAAGTAAGGCAGCAAACAGAGCAAGTGCTTTTGGATAGGGAGCATAGAGGATAGAGCACGTCCAGTGCCATGTTTAGGGGATGTTATGCTCCTTAAACCAGATCGTCCATTGATGAACCACTGAAGATGATTTCTACTTTAGTTGCCAGATTTTAAATCAAGTTGAAAATGTTAGGTTATGAACAGGTGAGGGAGGCGGAAGCTCTCTGCTACTTGGACTGCAGCGCCTGGAGAGCACCTCGGTCTGCCTGGATGAACAGTCATCCCCCTTGATAGTCACTTGCCTTTTAAATATAAAGTCTTCCCATTGTCTTGATGGTTAATGTTCTCTGATAGAGTTACTGCTGAGGTCACAGTTCATACTGTTTTTTAGTTTGTGGTGGAGCAATGGCTGGGTAGTACAAGGTTAAACATACACGAGGTGCCCATGTGTGTAGGGGGCGTGGACCCTGGGCCCTTGAGCAGAGCCCTTTACACACACCCTGTTTTCTTTCCTCCATATGGTTATAGGCTTCCTTGGTACCAAATCTTCCAAATACTCTCTTTTTATAGTATGAAATCATATTACTAGAATAGGCATTCAAAGCCCTTCTGCATTTTTTCTGAGGACCTCTCTTCCATTTAGTCTTTATTGTTTTTTTTTTGCCATATTTCCTGGGTGTTTAACCCTAGGCTGGAAACTGTCATAAAGTTTGTGCTTGCACCTTCCACACCTTTGTTCACATCGTCCCCTGTCTCCCATTCTGGTTTTCCTCTCTGCCTCTCTTACCTGTTTACTACTTTTCTTTAGATCCCCTACTAAAACTTATTTAATCAAACACTTACATGGCAGCTACTACTGACTGAGTACTCTTCTAAGCACTTGATGTTAAAAAGGCTGAGGCTCATAACAGCCCTAGGAGGGGCCACTGTTGTGTTAATGTCACCATTGTAAAAATGAGGAATGTGAGGCCAGGGGAGTTGGTTACTTGCCCAGGTTGGCAGCTGGTCTCTAGAGCCTGGCTCCCTAATCCACACTTCTCCCCTCGCTGGTCCTTCCCTTTCTTTTCATCAGACTCATCCTTTTTCTTCCATCCATTCTCCCACTAGCTTTTCCATAGAACTTACATCCTGTCACTTTTATTATATTTTCATCCTAGCATATACTTTCAATACAAGCTGTGGTGAAAAGCCTTCTGCACTTCTTTATTACTTTCTCTCATCAGATCACATATAGTAACTTGCTGAACTAGTATGTCCATCTAACAGAATAAAAATAAATTGACATGGAAATTAGGATAGAAAATTACAAAAACCCCAAGAGCGGTGTTAGTGCTCAGAAAAATACATGTTATTCTGTAGAGTTGGCAGAGGTGGTCTTTGGATTATGCTTTGAGCTTCTTAAAGACCAAAACTGGAGGAAATATGGTTACAGAATACATAGTGTCTAAATATCTAAAAACAGTAATGAAAAGACAAATGTGCTCATTGAAACCTCGCACTTTGGAGCCCTGGGACTTGTGAGAAGTGTTGCAGGTGGACAGTGTTAAGCAGACCTTTGCCATACCCAGTCAGTTACTGTCATTTTGATTTTTCCTCTGAGATGAACCTTAAGTATGTTTTTCTTTAGTCACCTCTTCCCATCCTCCTGATCTTTCCACGCTATTCTTTCAGTTTTCATTCACAGTCTTAATGGGTTTTTCAAACTAAATTAGATTGTCTCTCCTTGCTGCTTAGAATGCTCCAGATGCTTCTTTTGCAGCTGGAAGGAAACCCCGACTTCCTGATGTGAACGCCCACCACTGGCTCTCTGCTCCCCTTTCTGACGTGATCTCAGCCCGCCTGCCACTCTGCACTCCAGCCAGACTGGCCTCCTTTCTGTGCCTTAAACAGGACAAGCTTGTTTCTTTCCCGGGTCCTTCACGTTCAATCTTCTTACGCTCCGAATGCTTGGTCCCCAGGTGTCTCCCCTACACCCCACCCCACACTTCTCCAGGCGCACAGGCACCTGTTGGAGAAGCCTTCCCCATGTCCTTGTTTAAAGTATCCCCCCACCCCCCAATCCAGAAGCTGGTCCACGACACGTGTCTTAGTTACTTAGCAGCATTTATCAAATGGACCTTTCTTATTTGTTCACTTTTTCACTGGTTACTCCTCATCATAATGTAAATGCACAAGGGCTCCATGTCCCTAGTACCTGACAAACTATACTCAGTAAATAATTGTTGAGTGAATATGGTACAATAGCAAATCCTCTAGGCTCTTTCTGATCAAGTGCTGACCATTTACAATATATTCTGATAATGTAGTTTTTTGTCACATGACTGAATTTAGGGGATCAGCTCTGTGGGAAGGTCACGTGGATATTGCCACTTTGCAGTGTCACAGTGGAACACGTTATTGCTGGAATGTTCATGAAAGTTCCCCAGTGTCACCACTTCAGGAAACCTTTCGGCTAAAAGATGTAAACGATCCAAAATTAAATCCTGCAGTGGGCAGTAACAAGTGTCTTACTAAAGCCTTTTCATTTAGGTTTCAAATGAGAGAACTAAACTTACCATGTTTTTCTTCGGAGATAAGGAAGTGTCTTTCCCTCCAGGCTGTCCTCTGCGATGCCCCATAAAGCAGTGCCGCCAGCACATTGCCTTCCGACCGCGCCCACAGACCCCAGCAGAGAGGGAGTTCAGGAAGTGACGTGGATGTAGAACTGTGAGCGGCCAGCACACTGGTTTTATGCTTTTCCCAGTGCATCTTCTGCCCCACAGCTGGTTCTGTTCTGCTGGTCCGGCCTGGACGGTGTGAACGCTCCAGGCCGCGCCCGGCCATTCCCCTCCCACACACCCGCGTGTTGTGTGTTCTCCCCACTGGCCTGGACTCTGGCCCTTCTGGCCCTTTCTCCCAAGCAATAAACAGGCAGTGTTATCTCTCCGCATTAGACACCAAAACCAGCAGGAAGAGAAAGCGAACAAGGAAGATGAAGCTTTTTTTTCTAAGTAGTAAATACATGTTCACCGGGCCTGGGGGCTGAACGTGGTGGTTTTGTTTTTGTTTTAACTGAGGGCATTGGGCTGACCCAGGGACTCTTGGCCTTTTATTAGCTTTCGTCTCATTGGGGAGTTCTCATATAGTTTCTTTAAGCATTTTACCTGCCCCTTGCTCTCTTTTCCTTCTTGGCCTGCAAACCTGCCTTAGATCTTAGGGTTGTACGTCCCACACTGTGTGCTGGGGTGGGGCTCGCAGCAGGCTCACGGGGCTGCTGGGGGACAGCTACCAGTTCCTGGGACCGCTACACTAGCCAGCATCTTTGAGTCACTGTGTGAGCTCTCAGCTTAAGTTAGTCACTCCTAGTTTCAACAGCAGATTGCACCCTGCTGAGTTTAATGATATCATATCTTTGTGACACTGGCACTTTAGCGGTTGCTGGGATTAACAGTAAGTAGCCATAGTTGCTTGGCCTGTCGGACACCACCGGACTGCCCGCAGCATGGGGTCTGAGGGACCCTCACTCTCCCTTCTTCGCCCACACTGACTCCACATGGTACTGTCTCTTTTTAAAATGGATTATAAATGATATCATAAATACTGGAGATTGTTTTAGTGACTGAAAATGATGTGTGTCCTCTATAGTACATGAAATTATGAGAAATGTTATCAAGAAAACTTAATAGTTCCTTTAAGGGCCATAAGTATTTCACCAGTGTGTGGTATGATTATATTAATCTACAAATCTATATTAAAAAGTCCTTTTCTAATTAAGGAAAAGGAGGATATAGGAAAATGATAATGTATTTCTTTTTCTACCAGCCAAAATTATAGACATAAAAAAACCCCACCTTATTAGGATGTTATTTACATTGTTTAATTCCCTGCTGCTGGTCTTGCCTTCTCGGGACATTCTGCTCCCTGAACTGCCAAAACAGGCACCCATTTCTCCTCCCCCGGACTCTGAGTCTGCTGCCTGTGCCTTTAATAGAAACCCAGGCACTGATTCACGACCTGTGTTTCTCTGCTTTTCTTGCCCTAAGGTCAACTGAATCTCTCCGATTGAAGTCCTCCCTCAGTCCTCGGTCTCCAGTCACTCTTTATCCAAGTGCTCTCTCAGGGTGTGCTAGTGAGTGGCGGCACAGGAGTTAATCTTAAGTGGAGACAAAGGAGAAATGTGTGGTTCCTTTTAAAATCACGTTAACGGGCTTTGGAAAGAAAATAACTGAGGCACAAATGTGGCAAGTAGTGTGGGGATTTTTTTTTAAAGTATAGTTGATATACAGTCGTATATTAGTTTTAAGTATACCAGACAAGACCGTGTAATGTAAATGCCAGCCAGGGACGGACCAAGAAAGGCAGCCAAGCATGGTTCTCGTGGCTGCACGTGGCTGGCTGGTCACGTCTAGGTCGGGTGCAGCATGAAGCTGGGTAAACGTTCCAGGCCCCTTGACCTCAGTGCCAGCCAGAGGGAGGCTTTTGATACCCAGCCTGTCCAACTGATTTTTTTCCTAGGATCATGTTCAGAAAGATCCACTGATAAGCTGAGATGGTTGGGGTGGATGGAACTTAATGAGTGGGAATCTCCATAGTAAGTTAGATAGTTAGAAAGAATAAAATCTTTGCCATATTTATTTTTAAATAAATAAAGCAAAAAACATGATAACAATCAGAATAGGCTTTGAAATAAGGATGAGCTCTCTGAAAAAAGCTTCTTGCTCTTTATAAAAGGCTGTACTTCTCACACACTATCTTATATTCTCAACAGTTTTACAAGTAACTAGTTCATAACTTGTTAGAGAATAAACAAATTGCCTGTGATTTCTCTTACCCTCTGTACAATGTAGGATAACAAAGCAGTTGCTCAGCAACGTTTTAGAAATTGCATTGAAGATTGGAGGGATCGGAGTAAAGAAGGGCTCATAACAGATCTGCAACCTCTGGATGTAAACCAGCAGCAGCACCCTAGAGCTTATTGAAAAGGCAGCATCGCAGAGCCCAGCCCAGCCCAGCGGCTTAGATTCTGCCCGGAAACGAGATCCCAGCTCCGCGCCGCGGGAGCGCGTCCCTGAGGCCCGCGGTGCTCGGAGGAGCCGCCATGCCGCTCCCACGGCGGCCTCGAGGGCACATTCTGAGGGATTTTTAACCACGGGCTGCGCTCACCTTCTCCTTTTGTCTAGCCTCTCATTTGCTTGTCAACATCTGGCAAGAAAAAAAATAGAGATGAAGAAAGTTGTAAAATGTGTTAGGGATTCTGTAGGAAGAACAAACCACCCCTCCAGTCATTCCTGCATCAGGGCCGGGACCTCGGGCAGATCCCGGGAAGGTTTTTTCTCGCTGTGATATCAGTGATTTCAGGCTAAGACCCTGACAGTACATCCCTCAGGAGCCCACCCGTGGTCGGGGGAGGCCCTCCCCTTCCTGAGGCCCAGGAGTCACGTGGGTTCCCGAGGCCGCCCAGCTAACAATGCTGGGGGTAGCTTGGCGTTCAGGGCCTCTGCCACCAAATGTATTGTTTTACCCTATACTTTCTGCTTCTCGTAAAATTTAGACAGAAGCCAAACAATGTAGTAGGCATTTATACTCTTACCCTACCAAGCTGTATTACTGTTGCTAAACATATAAAATGCATAGAAAGGGGTTATTACTAATGTACAGAAGGAGAACTGATGGGGGTTGTACCAGTTTTCTGCTCTCTTCACCCTTCAGAAAGCAGCCAAAAGGAAAGTACCAGGACAGAGTCCAAATGGAGGACTACAGAGTAACTACTGTTAGGCTAGGCACGTTAGAGACCCAGTGTGTAAACCTCGCAGCCAATCTGCAAGAACTAGATATTGTTAATCTCATTTGCGGAGGGAATACCCTGGCTCAGCAACTAAGCTGACAAGACTAGATTTGAGTATGGGTGTGTTGGAATCCAAAGCACATGCTTTTTTCATCACATCCTAAAACCTCTTGTTAATCTGCAACCTGATTCATTCTTGATTAATCTGCTTTCTTGTATTCAGTCATTCAAAGCACTATTCCCATGAAAATAGCTGTTTCCTACAAAGACCTGTCTAGATTATTTTCATACCTGAGTTTTAAAACCAGAAACCATGGTCGCCCTACTGAAAAAATTCAAATACAGAACCATTACAACTGCATCCATTCACCTGCTGATGGAACATTGATGTTCTCTTTCGGCTTTTCCATTATCCTCACTCTAAGCAGTGTGACACCTTAATTCTATCTATTTGAATCAACTTTTCAAGTAAAGAAATAGTAAATTCCCACTGATTATCCTTAGAAAACTCATCTAACAGACACTTTTTTTCTGTTCTCATATTACCAATCCAGATGTTCTGCCGCAAACTCTGTGGGTAGCACTCATTAAATACTGTGCAGTGTGACAGGATTTTTATGTTAATATGTCACTCTCCATTATACTTTCCTACCAGAGTATCATTTAAAGCAATACTAATAGTATGCTGCTTAACACCATTCCCATGGAGTTTAAGCACTTAAAAATGAACCTTCAAAGCATCTTTTATAGGTAAGTAAGTATCTGGAGCTATGTATATCAAATGGCTTGTCTAAACTTCTGAGACAGATACCTTTGTATGATTCCATATACCTGGTGAGCACATAACCTAACAATGTTGATGATGATAGTAAAGAATTGTTAGCTTCTTTAATAGATAAAGTATGTCTGTCACCTTGATGAAAGACATAAATTTATATATGCAAAGAAGATACTGAATATTTTCTGGTCATATTGTACCTTGAGTAGCAGGGATGGGGTATTAGATAAGGAAGCAAGAGCCTTATTTTGAATATATACAGATTGACTGAAATATCACAAATGAATTAGAGGTACTATAAATAGAAACTACTCTTTCCTCTAATTACATTAAAGATTTTTCTGAATATATACTGGAGATAAAAAGATAAGAATATAGAAACTGTGTCTGTCAGGACAGTTTAGAGTGATAGAAGTTTATATAAATTGTTGAGCTTCATGGAGTAAGAAATGCGCTCAGTACTTTATACATCCTGTGTCCTTTTTCCTTCACCATAACACTAAGAAGCGGGACCTATATCCCATTTCAAGTGGAGGAAACTGACTTGGAAAGTTCAGACTTCTGATTAGTTTGAATGTTAACCAGAAGGCAAAAGTTCAGCAATACCTAATTTATACTATGTATAGAAGGGATAGTACAAGTTACCCAAGGGTGAAACTCTTAGATTTTGCTTCTTTTTGATGATCTTGACAGTTTTGAGAAACCCTGGTCAGGTTTTTTTGTAAGATGCCCCTATTTGGGATTTGTCTAATATTTTTCTCATGATTAGCCTTGAGGCTATGGGTTTGGGGAAGAAACATAGTAGAGGTAAAATGTCATTTTAAATGACACCATATCAAGGGAACACGTGTCCACGTGACTTAGCACGGTCCATACCACCTCGGTGACCTGTGGTGACGGAGGCATACCTCAGTCTCTCACACTTTGCTTCACTGCGCTTCACGGATACTCTTGTAATTTTTACAAATTGGAGGTTTGTGGCAGCCCTGCATCCAGCAAGTCTATGGATGCCACTTTTCCAAAAGCATTTGCTCATTTCATATCACATTTTGGAGATTCTTGTGATATTACACACTTTTTGATTACTCTGTTATGGTGATCTGTGGTAAGTGACCTTTGACATTACTGTTGTAATTGTTTTCAGACGGTGAGCTTAATGATGCTGCGTTCTGACTGCTTTACCAACCAGCCATTGCCCCATTGCTCTCCTTTTCCTTAGCCCCCCTATTCCCTGAGTTATAGCAGTAGTGAAATGAGGCCTGTCAGTAACCTTACAATGGCCTCAAAGTGTGTAAGTGGAGGGAAGAGTCCTATGTCTCTCACATTTCATCAAAAACTAGAAATGATTAAGCTTGGTGAGGAAGGCATGTCAGATGCCAAGGCAGGCTGAAAGCCAGGCCTCCTGCACCAAATGGTGAATGAGCCACGTTGTGAATGTGAGGGAAAAGTTCTTGAAAGAAATTTAGAAAGTGCTACTCCAGAGAACACATGAATGATAAAAAAATGAAACAGCCTTATTGCTGATCTGGAGAAAGTTTTAGTGGCCTGGATAGAAGATCAAACCCGCCACAACATTTCCTGAAGCCAGAGCTTCATCCCCAGCAGGCCCCTAGCTCTCTTCCATGCCGTGAAGGCTGAGAGAGGTGAGGCTGCAGGGGAAAAGTCTGAAGCTAGCAGACGTTGGTTCATGAGATACAAATTAAAAAGCTGTCTCCACAACATAAAAGTGCAGGTGAAGCAGCAAGTGCTGATGTAGAAGCTACAGCAAGTTTTCAGAAGATCCAGCAAAGATCGTTAATGAAGTTGGCTGCATTAAACAGATTTCCAGTGTTGATGAAACAGCCTGCTATTAGAGGAAGATGCCATCTAGGCCTTCTATAGCTAGTGAGGAGAAGACAGTGCCTGGCTTCAAAGCGTCAAAGGATAGGCTGACTCTCTTGTTAGGGGCTGATGCAGCTGGTGACTTTAACTTGAAGCCATGCTCACTGAACATTGTGAAAATCCTAGGGCCCTAAAGAATTATGCAAAATCTACTCAGCCTGTGCTCTATAAATGGAACGAGGCCTGGATATGCATGGTTTACTGCATATGTTAAGCCCACTTTTGAGAACTACTCAGAAAAAAAGACACCTTTCAAAATATTATTACTCCTTGATAATGCATCTGGTCACCGAAGAGCTCTGATGGAGATGTGCAACAAAATTAATGTTTTCACGCCTGTTAACACAGTGTCCATTCTGCAGCGCGTGGATCAAGGAGTAATTTCAACTTTTAAGTCTTACTATTTACGAAATGCATTTCATAAGACTGTAGCTGCCATAGATAGTGATTCCTCTGATGGATCCAGGCAAAATAAATTGGAAACATTCTGGATAAGATTCACCATTCTAGATGCCATTAAGGACACTTGTGATTCACAGAAAGAGGTAAAAATATTAACGTGAACAGGAGTTTGGAAGAAGTTGATTTGATTCCAGCCCTCATGGGTGACTTTGAGGGATTCAAGACGTCAGTGGAGGAAGTATCTGTAGATGTGGGAATAACAAGAGAACTGGAACTAGAAGTGCAGCCTGAAGGAATGACTGAATTTCTACCATATCATAATGAAACAGACGAGGAGCTGCTCCTCATGGATGAGCAAAGAAAGTGGTTTCTGGAGATGGAATCTGCTGCTCCTGGTGAGGATGCTGTGAAGATTGTTGAAATTCCAACAAAAGATTTAGAGTATTAGATAAACTTAGTTGATAAATCAGTGGCCGAGTTTGACTCCAGTTTTAAATCAACTTCTACTCTGGGTAAAATGCTGTCGAATAGCATTGCTTTCTAAATAGAAATAACTTGTGAAAGGAAGAGTCAGTTGATCCAGCAAACTTCATTGTTGTCTTATTTAAGAAATTGCCCCAGCCGGCCGCCCCAGCCTTCAGCAACAGCAGCCATCAATAAATATCGAGGCAGAACAGCAAAAAAGACTCAGATGATGGTTAGCATTTTTTATCAATAAAGTTATTTTTTAATTAAAGTGCATACTTTGTTTTTATAGACATAGTGCTTTTGCACACTTAAGTAGTGTCAGAAAGTATTGTACTAAACTCATCTTGTATGTTTCTCACTCCAGCCTTCAAATCAGCCATTTTTTCAAGGAACGCTGATTCCTTTTACTGGAGCGTGCTACTAGAAACCCAGGTCTGGGCGCTGATTCTGCTTGTTGCAACCAGCATTGCCTTGTTTCAAGGCCCTCTCCCTTTGACAGAGCGAGGGAATAAATGTATGCATACTAACCCATGTATATCTATACATGTGTCTGTATCTATAGAAGACTAATCAAGAGTTCATCTTGATGTCTCCAGTGCCAGTCCACTACTATATGTATTGAGCATTCTAGTCTCTACTTGTTTATGTATAACCTTCACTCCAGCACAAGAAATATGGCTCCCACCATCCACTATCCATTTGTTTAATTGTTCAGTTTGAGTATACATGTATGTTGGTATCAGAATTGTCACCCTGTACTTGTGTACACACACACACACACACACACACACACCAGCCCCATGGTACGTAACTATCAACTAGAGCAGTGCTTATGCAGTTCCTTCTTCCTTTAGTCTTACAAACTTCACTCATTTCTAAATTTACTTACTTTTCTTCCCAGCTCCTCCAGTAGGCTAGGTCATATGTGTTTATTGTGGCTAAAATGTTTTGTCACATTCAGCATTCTGTCTTGGGAGACCTCTGTCTCCTAAACAATGGGTATTTTTTTTTATTTTGCATATATTGTGTTATGAAGTTCTGTAGATACGGACAAACACCTCGTGTCATGTCCACTACTTCAGTATCATACAGAATAGGTTCATCGCCCTAAAATAGTCCTAGTGCTTCACCTACTCAGTCTTACCTCCTTTCCTGAGCCTGTGCCAGCCACTTACTTTTGTTAACTCATCTCTGTTTTTTTTTTCCCAAAATGTCATATAATTAGAATCATACAGTACGTGCCTTTTTAGAATGGCTTCTTTCACTTAACAAACGTGCAGCTTAGATTCATCCATATTTTTTCATGGATTGTTGGCTTCTTTCTTTTTATTGTCTATTATATGAACATACCCCAGCTTGCATATCTATTTGCCTATTGAAGGGCATCTTGATTGTTTTAGGAACTATGAGTAAAGCTGCTATAAATGTGCATATGCATGTTTTGTGCAGAAGTAGGTTTTCATATCAGTTGGGTAAATACCTAGGAATACAATTGCTAGATTGTAGGGTAAGACTATGTTTAACTTTGGAGGAAACTTCAAATTGTCTTTCTAAGTGGCTATTCTATTTCATTTGCCTACCATTTGGTGTACTCAGTTACTTTTGATTTTATTCATTCTAATAGGTATGTTTTAATTTGCAGCCCCTTTATGACAAGTGATGTGGAACATCTTTTCATTTAGCTGTTTGCCATCTGCATATCTTCTTTGGTGAACTGTCCAAGTCTTTGGCTATTTTTTAATGGAATTGTTTGATTTCTTATTGTTGAGTTTCAAAAGTTCTTAGTATATTATTGATACAGATCCTTTATCAATAGTGTCCTCAGAGTTTGTCTTTAGTTTTTAAAAAGTCTAGCTTACCAATTTTTATTTAACAGATTATGGTTTCCATATTGTATGTTAAAACCTATCAAACCAAGGTCACATGGATTTTTCCTGTATTTTCTTCTATACATTTTATATTTTAAATTTAGATCTAAAACCCATTTTGAGTTAATTTTTGTGAAAGGTATAAGTCTGTGTCTAGGTTTTTTCTTTTTGTGCATATGGATATCCAGTTGATGAGAAAACTGTCATTGCTCCATTGATTGTCTTTGTGCCTTTATTACTCCATTGATTATCTTTGTGCCTTTGTCAGTGATCCTTTGACTGTATTTCTGTGGATCAGTTATTTCTGGGCCCTCTCTTTCATTCCATTGATCTGTGTTGTTTTTTTTCCCCCTCCATTACTCACTGACTTGGTTATTGTAGCTTTATAGTAAGTCTTAAAATCAGGTATTGTGAGTCTTCCAACATTTTTCTTCTTCAGTGTTGTCTATTCCAGGTCTTTTGCTTTTCCCTGTATTCTTTAGAATATGATTGTTAATCTATGAATTTCCCTCTAGGATTTTAACTGTTATTGCATTTAGTCTGTAGATCAAGTGGGAAGAACTAGCAACTTAACAATAGTGCCTCTTACAACCATGAACATAGGATGTTTCTCCTTTGATTTCTTTTATCAGAGTTTTGTAGTTTTCTACATAGTTTCTGTACGTATTTGATTAGATTTGTGCCAAAACATTTAATTTCTTTTGTTGTTTCAGTAAATGGTACTGTGTGTGTGTGTGTTTAAAAGATTTTCTTTTTTTGTAGCAATTTTAGGCTCACAGCAAAATTGAGAAGAAGGTACAGAGATTTCCCATATGCCTTCTGCTCCATCATATGCATAAAAAAATATGGAAAATCTCACAGATTTGCATGTCATCCTAAGAAGGGGCCATGCTGATCTTCTTTGTATTATTCTGATTTTTGTATATATATATCCTGCCAAAGCAAGTGCTATTATTGTTTTAATTTCAAATTTCAATTGTTCATTGCGGTATATAGGAAATCAGTTGGCTTATTAATGTTGTATACTGAGACTTGTGTTTTATGCCCTTATTCTAGGAATTTTTTGTTTGCTTGCTTGCTTTGTTTTGTTTGGTTAGCTATTTGGGAAAAACTTTTCTTACTGCCTTAGGCAGGCGGGCGTTCCACCACAATTTGAATAGGAATAGTGAGCACTGACCCCCTTGCCTTGTTCCCAGTCTTAAAGAGAAAGCATTCAGTCTCTCACAGTTGAATATAATATTAGTTGCAGGATTTTTAGATGTTCTTTTCAACTTGAAGAAATTACACTCTGTTCCTAGTTTGGTGAGAATTTTTATCATGAATGGTGTTGCATTTGGTTAGATGCATTTCCTACTCTGTATGATCACATGATTTTTTTTTAAGTCTATGAAGAGTTTTATTTTACAGCCTAACCTTTTTTTTAATTTTTTTTATTTTGGTATCATTAATATACAATCACATGAGCAACATTGTGGTTACTAGATTGCCCCCATTATCAAATCCCCACCACGTACCACATTACAGTCACTGTCCATCAGCATAGTAAGATGCTATAGTCACTACTTGTCTTCTCTGTGCTATACTGCCTTCCCCCTGCCCCTCCCTGCTATGTTATATCTGCTAATCCTAATGCCCCTTGTTCCCCTTCACCTTCCTTCCCACCCATCCTCCAAGTCCCTTTCCCTTTGGTAACTGTTAGTCCATTCTTGGGTTCTGTGAGTCTGCTGCTGTTTTGTTCCTTCAGTTTTTGCTTTGTTCTTATGCTCCACAGATGAGTGAAATCATTTGGTACTTGTCTTTCTCTGCCTGGCTTATTTCACTGAGCATAATACCCTCTAGTTCCATCCATGTTGTTGCAAATGGTGGGATTTGTTTTCTTCTTATGGCTGAACAATACTCCATTATATATATGTACCACATCTTCTTTATCCATTCATCTACTGATGGACACTTAGGTTGCTTCCATTTCTTGGTTATTGTAAATAGTGCTGCACTAAACATAGGGGTGCATGTGTCTTTTTGAAACTGGGATACTGCATTCTTAGGGTAAATTCCTAGGAGTAGAATTCCTGGGTCAAATGCTATTTCTATTTTTAGTTTTTTGAGGAACCTCCATACTGCTTTCCACAATGGTTGAACTAGTTTACATTCCCACCAGCAGTGTAGGAGAGTTCCCCTTTCTCCACATCCTCACCAGCATTTGTTGCTCCTAGTCTTTTCTATGTTGCCCATTCCTAACTGGTGTGAGGTTATAGATATCTCATTATGGTTTTAATTTGCATTTCCCTGAGTAATTAGCAATGTGGAGCATCTTTTCATGTGCCTGTTGGCCATCTGAATTTCTTATTTGGAGAAGTATCTGTTCATTTCCTCCACCCAGTTTTTAATAGGGTTATATGCTTTTTGGGTGTTGAGGTGTGTGAGTTCTTTATGTATTTTGGATGTTAACCCCTTGTCGGATATGTCATTTATGAATATATTCTCCCATACTGTAGGATGCCTTTTTGTTCTGCTGATGGTGTCCTTAGCTGTACAGAAGCTTTTTAGCATGATGTAGTCCCATTTGTTCATTTTTTATTTTGTTTTCCTTGCCCAAGGAGATGCATTCAGGAAAAAGTTGCACATGTTTATATTTAAGAGATTTTTGCCTATGTTTTCTTTTAAGAGTTTATGGTGTCATGACTTACATTCAGTCTTTGATCCATTTTGAGTTTCATTTTGTGTATGGGGTTAGACAATAATCCAGTTTCATTCTCTTGCATGTAGCTGTCCAGTTTTGCCAACACCAGTTGTTGAAGAGGCTGTCTTTTCCCCATTGTATGTCCATGGCTCCTTTATCGATCACATAATTTTTTATAAGCCTTGTTGATGTGGTGGATCACATTGATTTTCTAATGTTGAACCAAACTTCCATACCTGGTATGAACCCACTTGGTCATTTTATATAATTTAATACATAGTTGGAATCAATTTGTTACTGTTTTTGAGGATTTAACTTCTTTGTTCTTGAGAGATTGATTTATAGCTTTTTTTTCCCATTTCATTATGTCTTTATCTAATGCCTGGTTATCAGGAGGCCTCATTTTCTCATTCTTGTTCCTCCTTGGGCCACATGTTTCTTCCTGGGGGGTCAGATTGCATCTATACCAGGCCCACAGCACCCTCCCCACACCCCCCTGTGCTGTCCAAACAAAAAACTTGGCACATTCCTCCTCTGACAGGTCCCTACCGGAGCTCAAGTCACTTCTCCCCTGGCCAGCCAAGGCCAGTTACAGCTCCTCATCAGCGACACAGAAATAATTTTCTGGAGGGACTTCTTATGACCAGGCTCACAGAATGAGTTAGGAACTGTTCCCTCTGATTCTATTTTCTGGAAGAGATTGTTGAGAACTGACACCATTTCTTCTTCTAATAGTGGATGTAATTCACTGGGGAAACCATCTGGGACTGGTGCTTTCTTTTGTGGAATTAAATTAATTACTGAGTAAGTTTCTCTAATAGACATGAGTTTATTCAGATTACTTAATTCTCCTTGTGTGAGATTCAGTCATTTGTGTAATTGGTCATTAGTCCAGTTGATCTATGTTAACAAACCTGTGGGCTTAGAGTTGCTCATAATCTGCCTGTATTGTCCTTTAATGTCCTTAAGTTCAGTCGTGGTGACACCACTTTCATTTCGGACACTATTTTGTTGTTTGTTAGTCTATCAAGAGATTTATCAATTTGATCCTTTCAAAGAACCAGCTTTTGGTTTTGTTAATTTCCTCTGTTGTTTGTGGCAGTGAAGTTTTTAGCCCTGTGTATGCTGTTCCAGTCAAGCCGAAGACGTGGTCACCGGGCGATGTGTTCTGTGGCAGCCCCTCCCGGTTTGGAGGACTGTCTGAGAAGTGGACCGGCTGGGCCTTCATTCTCTGGTGGAGCCCCATTTTCTTATGTTCATTTCTTTACAAGACTTGCACATTTTCTCAGGTTCTCCCTTACGTTGAGCCATTCTTGATATAACTACCTTCTTCCTTCTTTTCTGACTTGAAGTATAAATCATATTTTATGTTAGAAATTCTTGATATGTTGAATTCTACTTCAGAAATTATCTGTGTTTATTTAACTTAAAAGTATTTTAAATTACTATGTAGTAGATATGTTATTTGGAAAGCACATTTATTCTCTCTTCTGTGGAATCCTGGCATTGCTAACAATGTGTTCTCAGATAGTTTTAAGGTCTCTGTAGGCCTCAGTTCCTGTCTGTGGACAAGCATGCTAAGGCCACATCATAGTGTTGGAGTAAAGATTAGGTGTGGCCTCGGCATGGCTTGTGGTAGATGCAGCCTTCCTAGAGGTCCTGGCTTCCCTCTCTGTGTCCCAGCCAGAAATTGAGTCTTTGATGCGACCACATTTATTGTTGCTGGATAGTTGCTAAATGACTTAACCTCCTTTGGTAGATACCATTTGCTTTATTTTTTGCTCTGCATGTGGTTTCCTTATTTCTGCTTACAGAACTATGGAACATTGGTGTTTCTGAGGTATAAATGCATATGAGCCGCGGAACGTCAGAGGATATGGTGGCTATTGCTAATCTGACGCTCTTGCTTGCAGGGGACGGGGAGGCGTCACAGCCCGGCCGGTTGGAGTTGGTGTGCCACGAGGGACGCCAGCTTCCAGGGGAGTCCTTTCGTCCCGAGGGCCAGTGGGTCGGGGAAGAGGACTTCTCACTCCCAGAGCACGAGGAGTTCCCCCGACTGGGTACAGACCTCCACCGCCACCCCCAACCCAGGAGACCTATGGAGGCTATGTAAGTAAAGGGGCCGAGCAGCAGCCTTGGTGATGTCATGGGCCCTGTTCAGACACAGCACTGGGTGCTGTAACCAGGGGCCCTCCCTTACCTTGCTTTAGTTGGTGAATATTCCACCTTACTTCAGCAAACATTTATTGAGTGCTAAATAGGTACTTAGTACTAAAGATACAAAAATGAATATATCAAATAGCTTAAATCTAAGATATGGGAGATGAATTTGGTGGGGAAGGTCAAGACTAGGGTCAAGGAGACATGTTATTAAGCTTTTACAGGACTTTAATGTAACATTCTTTTATATTTCACTCCAGGTTGCCTCTGACTCATTCAGTCTTTTAAAAAATAATTGCCTACATATGCCAAGCTGTATTTACCTTTAAGTGTTTCTGTTAAGCTCTGTGGCTGAATATGGATTCTTAGTAGAAATTCTTTTCAGAGAAGAAAACAAGTTTCCAATTTTTCAAGTTAATTTAGATTAGTTTTTCCAATTGCCATTTGATAATTCTTTGAATCTTTGATACGGTTCATAGACTTAACAAAAGAGAAAGCAAATATATCTGTGAAAACTGGATGGTGGTATGGAGAGAGGAATTCTTTAACAAGAATACAAACCCCCTGGGATTCTTGCTCTAATATTCAGCTTTTACATAAATGAAGAAAATAAGTAGTGTTTCATATTAGTAATTGAAAGTATTAAAGAGTTTATGAACTGTTCTTGAAGACAGGGAAGCAGCGATAGAGCTAAAATGTAAACACCAACAGGTTTTCATGTTTTACCTTATGGAGATTTCTTGCCAAAGGCCCAGCACCTCTTTGCAGTCTCTAGAACAATGCAGGAATCTCCTGGGCCACAGACAGCCACTTCATTGCATCTGCAACTGCTGGAAAGATTGGAGCTTTGTCCTGGATGTGCTGAATGTTGTATAATTCACTGAATATGTTGTGTCCTCTTAGGCTTGCAGACATTTGCTCAGGCAGCTTTCTTTGCCTGCAATGCTCTTCTATTACTTCATTTATCTCTTATTTGTCCTTCTAACTTAGGTCAGCTATTACTAGGGGCATTCAGTGGAGGTAGGATGCCTGCAATGCTCTTCTATTACTTCATTTATCTCTTATTTGTCCTTCTAACTTAGGTCAGCTATTACTAGGGGCATTCAGTGGAGGTAGGAGCTGACACAGTGAGCTTTCCTATGATCATTACATGTCTCTCTCTCACCTAGACGGCTTCAGGAGGGGCAAGGAGAGAGAGCTTTTATCTCATTATTCTTGGCAGAGAGGGCATACTGAGAGCTTAGTGAATTATATTTAACAAATAAATCTGTAGTAGCTTCACCATTTTTGCTTTTCGATGAGGAAAGATGTGGCTTCTCTCTCTTCTCTTTGTATTCTTTACTATTGGACATGTTCCTATTTCCTAATATTCTTTCCAAACTGACAATAACAATCATACCTCGAGCTCTTCTATGAATGCTGATTCTCTTGAGAGTAGCAGAGGCTGTAAAGGAGAGGAAATGTGAAATTCCTTTTTGATAGGTCCAGTGTCTGTTTGTTCCAGCTGGGCTTACCTTGAGTTCCCTTAGGGTGGATTGATGTAGACATGGCTGAGTGGTGTTATGGCCCAGGTCAGGCAGGGGGTGTGAAACCTGGGTCCTGGGCCCTCCATACCATCACCATGGCATGAGCCCACTGAGGTGTTTGGCTTTGGAGGCCTCAGAATCCATGTGTTTCAGAAAGAGCTATTGCCTTCTTTTCATACATTAATTCATGTTCCACTCAAAGATTGATTGAATTCCTACCGTGTGAATAAGGACACACATGTTCTCTGTATCAGCTACTTTAGTGAGTTGAGAATGAAATCAGATGAATACAAATAAACATTTATTGAAAGGTTCACGTCCAAGGAAGAGAAAGGAAAATAAATTCAGGGTGCTTGGCGCTTGTATTTGTAGCTCTGGTTTTTATTAATAAATGATGGGAAAGGCATTAAATGATTGCTTTGAAAAGTGCTCTGTTGAGTTGACTCCCCTTCCCATCCACTATAGGAGAAGCCGGGGTAGTGGCCATGTACAAGAATGCTTGTGTCCTTTCAGGGTTAGACAAGCCTTTGAGGGCTCTGGAGGGGAAAGGCGGCCTTCGCTGTTTGAGTGCCACACCCGGCCCTCTCCAGGCCCCGACTTGTCACTGGCTGCAATTCCAACACAAAGGCAGTGCTCCTGCCACGCCACACTGGGGGCCGCGTTTGCCGTCCTTGCTTTAGTTTATCTGGGGTGCGGCATTCACCGTTTCATCAGCTGCATACGACTCTTGCCCACATGACTGCTTTCTGAGTTGGTTTCAGGCAGTAGTAGGACACACACAGAACAGAAACACTATAGCATGAGTACACCCTCTTCCCCACGCTGAATCACTGATGAAGAGTTCAGATTATGTGTTACAACTTTCCCTCTTAATTTTGTTTCTGTAATTCGTGGGAAAAGTTACTTAAATGAATAGCCAAGAACAAAAATTTTCCCCACTTGGCATAGCATTTCATCAGCCCCTTATGTAATTACAGTGAAGCTTGAACAGCCGGCTGAACACCGTAAAAGCAAACATTGGTAGCTTGTAGGAAGAGGAAACAAAGGCCCTTACCTCCCTCGTGGCCTTGCCAGCAGTAGCTCTGGCTCAGGTGTGCTCTGTTGACCTCATCTTCCTCCCCTGATCCAACTTTAATTGAATTTCCTGCTTCCAGCCCCTTGAATACAGCTTTGCAGTCTCTGACATGTACTCTGACATTGGCCATTGGTCTGAACTGTTTTAAATCCTACAGATTACTCACACAGCATGCTTAGCTTTGCAGCATGGTGAAGGGGAAAAATATTATTTGGTTTGCTTACTAGTTTCTAGGATTTTAGATTGGGTGGTTATACAACAAGATAATACCCAACTTAGAAAGCCTTAGGATCCCGTAATCCCCCAAGAACAGGTATTCACTGTGTGGCAAGTAGGAAAGTAGAAGTTGGTCTTCTTAGAATATACTAAAAAATTGTCCTTTGAGCTGAAATAATTGTAAATTAGATTCTAAACTCCATGGGAGGAAGGATTCCTCCCACTATTCACACATCTTTATATTCCCTGCACCTGGTATAATGTCTGGCACATAGTAGGTCTTTAATGAATGTTTGGTGAATGAATGAATGAATATTCTCAAGACCGAGTTTTTAAAAATTGCTACCTGTGAGAACCCACCCCAGATGCCTCCTGTGTTTTTTAATTTGTACTCACTTAGCAATTAGATATAACTTAATTATTAGCATGTAGCTGCATAGTGCAATCATTAGTTAGTATATATCTATTTCTCAGAAGACTATAGGGAAAAGCACTATGTGTCTTAATCTCTAGCTACTAGCATCATTTCTGGCACATTGTAAGCACTTTGCCAATGTTGGCTGACCTAGACAACCCTTCATGGAAACCTATGAGTTTTCCTGATGAAGTTACCATTGGTCTTTTCCAGCCAGTGGAAGGAAGTGTGATAGTTGGCACTTGAAGAAAGATCTTCGCTTACTTACCCTTGTCTTCTGGTGCTAGGGCAGATGCAGTCCACAGAGATACAAGACTAATCCTACGTAGCTCCTGAAGGTAACAGAGTAATGTATTGTAAATCTCTCAGTATAAGAATGAACTTGCAGGAAGGATGTAATATTTAACGAGAAACTCCTCTCCCAGGAGGCACTTTCATATATGTATGCCATGTTTTCACGGGCACCCAGTGATATACTATCCTATTGTGCAAATGAGAATTTAAGTTGGAGCAGTTAAGTGTCTTACCCAAGGAGCAGATGTGGGATTCAGAATTCCAGGCCTGTATTGTCCTGAACAATCAGCGCCTTGTTAAATGCACCTCTCTAGTAGCTGAGACTGAGTTCTCATCCTTGGAGAAAGGTCACAGGTGATGCACAGAGCTCTTATTAGTGCTATGAAAGGGCTGATGGGAGACTGAATCAAATAACTTTTGTGGTCCCTTGCAATTTAATAATTCTCTGGTTTTAAGCTACTTAAGTAGGTGAGTGGAAATTGACCACCATTAGGAAGAATAGGATGGGGTCAGGATTTTAAAAAATAATAAACTGTTATTATTGCATCTGTTGGCAAAAGTGACAATGGCATGCTCACTATTTTTAGCATTTCAAAACAGCTGTATCTCTAAAAAGGACTTATCATTACTTTGGAACTCAAAAATGTAATTTTTAAAGATCTCCTTGAAATTTATATGATAAATGTTTTATTTCTATAAAACTTTGTGGTTATATCTACCCAATTCAGTTTTCTTTTCATTTTAACTTTGACTTTTAATGTCTGAGGCCATTATTTCTAGAATAAAAAATGAAAATAAATTATATCAGTTGCTTACTTAAACAAAAAAAGGGATAAAATCCTATTCTTTCAAATCTTGCCACAACTGCCGCTTTTTTGAGAAAGGATACATTTCAATCCTTGAAATACTCAATATTCTTCCATTTATGTATACTAAAATTAAAATATTCCAATATAGTTTTAGGTCCAGGAAAAACTCAGTGGTATATGTTAAAATTATTTTTTGTGAATAGTCATGTGCATTATAAGAATGAGCTTTATTAGCCCAAGTGAAAAAGCCTGGTAGTCTGCAGGTGCTTCCTTGTCAAAACGTGCCTGTTGAAATTTGACTGATTTTTCTCAAATTTGGTAAAGGTATTTGATCATTTATAATGTCATATAGCCAACTGTTTGTTCTTTATCAGAGTCACTGTCACAAAATATCCTGAGTATGTGTCATTGAGAAGAACATCTTTTAGCACAGAAATCTGTTGGGCTGCGAGATGATTAGTAAAAGAGTACGTATGACAGACACAGTAGCCATCTGAGTAGAATAGCTACCCATCGGAAAGAGCAAATTGTTCTGTCGGTGATTGTCTTTGAAGAATAACTTTAAGGAAATAAGACAATTCAACATGATTAGCTTTTTTCCAAGAAGAAAGAAAACAGATAATAGATGTGTTTTCAACCATTTGAGTATAATTTGGGACCTTCTGCTCCACTCTTAACTAGGTAAAATTAGACATAATTACAGTAACTTCTCATCTCTTTTGAGAACAAGAAGTAACTCTTTCCCAAAATGACATTGATTCGTTACTTACGTCCAAATAATTAAATACCTGACAAATTAATTAGTGTTACCCAGAATACGTTCAGTGAGAACACTTTTAACAATTCAAAATATTGGTATAATTACATAGGAAGGTATGTTTGATGCTTCCTGGCAGAAACCAATTTACATATGAATTTCTAAAGTGAAATAACTTTTGATAAATTGTTCTAGGCTCCACATATAGAGGAAAAATACAATCAAAACAGATGTATGTTCTCCACATATTTGGTATCATGGTTTCATTTCTTGTCTCTGAAAAATCTTTTCCATTTTCTTCATTTCACCTAACATTTGTCTGTTAATAACAACTGTACCCAGCTCTATCGGGCTGGCCCCTCTCGAGCTCTGTCTGGTGTCGCCCTCCTGGGTCTGCCTCTCCCTGGTGTTCCCCAAGCTCCGGGGCAGCTGGTGTAGGCCAGCCAGAGCCTCAGGCTTCCCCAAGACCTGGTCGAGGAGAACAGCGCCACCATATGCCCAGGCTCCCAGGGCCTCGCCCAGTCATCTTCATTTCCTATAATTAGACAGCAAACCAGGGCTTCCCCATCTTCATGAATAATTGTTTGACCTCCGGTTGATCTCCATCACAGTGCTCCAGTTAAGATGCTTGCCTTCCTGGGAAAACGTTCTCACCAACAGCCCATTGGCCAGTTCCTGTGCCCTGGCTGCATCACGTCGCAGCGCCCACACTCCTCACCTTGCAGCTCTTCGTTTGTATAGTTGTGTTCCTGCCAGGCTTCTCACTGTCTTTAAATCTTTGTTCACTCTTTTACCCCTGCCACTTAACTTATAGAAGTCCCTCAGTAAATGCTGATCGATGGACGTATGGGCAGGCAGAGAGATGTGTACAATTACCATAACCTGCTTAATCTTACCTTTGCTTGTAGTCTCGTCCTAGCACTGGTTCCTTCCCTTAAATAATGCATTTTTCATACTTTTTCAGGTGTACTTTCTGGTATCTAAACTCTGATAATGCTCCTACCTCCCACCAGCCCCAGAACATACGAGCTAGTTTAGAACTGTGGAAGGATAAAGTTGAGATTCTTCTGAGGGACATGTGAAAGCCTCTTGAGTGTCCTGTCTGGCCGACTGTCAGCCTCATAGCCCTCTGCTCTCCCTACATATCATTTTCATTTTGTCAGTACAGGTGGCATTTCATTAAATACACCAGGGGCTTGAACACTGTGTCACTTTGCATGTATCATTGGTTCTCTTCAAATGTCTCTTGTTTTGTGCATGCCAACTCTTTCTACTGTTCCTTCTTCCAGGTGTGCAGCCTTCCTGGGCCTGAGCGAGCACAGTTGGTAGCATGGTGGTTTGCACCTTCTACTTGCTTGTCTTTGTCCCTAGGCTGTGGATTTAGGGCAGGAACTATGTTTTTGTTGTTGCTTTTGTTTTTTTAAACTTAGTTTGCACGAGGCCTATCCCAGGGCCTAATATTTTGGAGACACTGAATAAACATGTAGAGGATGGCCTTTATTAGTGCCAGCTAATTGCACGATGCCCTGTGCCATGTGCACTGTTGAACGTACTTAGTGAAATAGCATTAAGCATTGCGAGCCAGTTTTAGCAAACAAAGCATGGCTCACTTAGTGAGCTAATAAATATGAAAGACAATGAAATTTAATGAAGAGAGTATTGCTCTGAGAGGAAAAATACTTGCTTGGTTCCTAATGCCTCTTTTTGTTAGAATCACCATCTATTTCTTACACAAATTATTTAACCCTTTTGAGCCTTGGTTTTTTCATCTGCAAAATGCAGGTGATAGTACCTTACCGCCACATCGGCAAGTTAGACCAGACACTGTCCTGACCTCTTTCCAACTTGAAAATTCTGTAATTGATTTAGAAAAAAGTTTTCTAGAACTTGCTGGGTTTCCACTATCACCCTAATGATGGTTTTTCTAGTAGAAACTGTATTTTCATCAAATAGAAACATTGGTATGGAAAACAAAGTCACAGAGTAAACAAAGCGAACATTTTAATGAGAGAAACAAGCTGAAGTGAGTAGATATGAATGAGTCTTTTCAATTCTAAAACAAGTTTTGAAAACTGTTTTAAAAAATGTCTTTTTTTTCAAATGCAACCACCATTCAAGACACATAAACCAAAATTTTCTAGAAATTTTCATCGTATTATGTTGTAACTCATTTAATTATGAGTATATCAGCCGTCTATTCATAGGAAGCATTTATCATTCACTAATATCCCTTGATATCTTAATGTGTAATCATTCTGAATTTTTGAGGTTGAGCTGATGGGTTAATCCCTTTAAACGTAAGTATGATAGCACATTTCAGGTAAAGTTGTGTAGGTTCATTAGAATATGAAAGTTCTATCAGGCACTTTATACGCTGTGATTATCCAGCAAAGATATTTACTGAACAGCATGGAATTGTCCCTGCATCACCCCATGCAGTGTGGGGGCCCTGAGAGGGGCCAGGCAGGGCAAGGCTTTCATTGTGAAGCCAAAGTTCTGCCTTAGGCTCACGTTTTTAAAGGAGGTGGAGGCTCCCTGAGACTGTCTTACAGTGGCAAGTAGCAGAGCAGGACATCTGGTGCAGCAGCCATGCGCTCTTCTCTCCAGACCCGCTGGTGGGATTGTAGGGAGGAAGGTCTGGGGTGTCTCACAAGGGTTTGCCACCCCGACCCCTATGCTTCCACCCACGGTCCTCACAGCTGCGCTGGCCGGTGGGGTCCTCATCTAAACAGGAGGGATGGTGGTCACTAAGCCACAAGTAAGAGCAGTAGCCCAGTCCACACTGTCCCAGAACAGGCGTACCATCCTGTGACCTGTGTGCATGAGAGGTGGGTAAACTCACATAGGATCCCACATTTGGCAACCCTCAGTCTAAAACTTTTGTTCCCAGCATTCCTACCTGTGTGGTGTTATGGGCTAGAAGAAAGGAGAAAATGAGCAGGGGAAGAACAGCAGAACCAGGGCTAGAGGCACACCTGTAGCTGCACCCGTGGGCCTTGTCTCCAAACCGAGGCCCTTTTCTGGTCTATCTTACCAATGGAAGAAGATCCTGCACTTCCTGGATGCTACTTTACAAAGCATCTACTTGGGTCTTATGACTGAAGTTACACTTTCATTAATCCTCTATTGGGAAGGACACTGCCTGAAGCAGATGGCTTTGTTTGGAAACCGTCACAACACTGTAAAACAACATCCTCCTCTTTCAGTCTTTCTGTGTGTTTCTGTTCAGTAATCACAGACAAATTATACTCTTCAACTTTTAAAGTTAGTGGCAGGGACAGCAGCTGCCGTTTGTTGGGCGTTACTTTGTGTGGTGTGTTAGTGTGCTGGACGCTCGTCCTGTGTCGTCTCAGCTGGCACGCACTCTGCTCTGTGGGGTAACAGTCAGAGCTCCTGACATCTGGAACTTAGCCATGGTGGCTAGTTTTTCCCAAATCTCTTGCAGAAAGTCATACAACCCACATGCCTTTACTTCCATGCAAGCTCTGCTCTCAGGAATTAACCTGCATCTGTTTTATCTTTAAAACACCACCATGATGCGTACTTCTTCAGAGTCACACTGCTGACGAGGGCAGAACTGTATGTGCAAGCCCTGCAGTCTGGCTCCCATACAAAACTTAGAGCAAGTGGTACGTGGTTGAGTAGTAACTGGCTTTACCAATCTTTCTGAGACTACTGTATGGTATTTCCTCATAGGACCTGAGCCATTGATTAGCTTAATCCAGGTTTAACAAGTCAGAGTTAAGTTTCGAATGGGAGCAGAAATCTAAGCCGTGCCTTCTACAGGCAGACATGCCTTTTCTGCATGCTTTCCAACATCGTGGCTTAATGAAGCTGTAGAAGATGAACTTCTGTTAAGGAAAACACCAGTATTGCCAGAAATGTATCCTTGTCTGTAACATGGCACCACAGGGACCACCATTTCCTCTTTGGCCATAAGAATAAACTCTTCTGAAATTCCGATGACTAGGAATATCAATGAAGTTTAGGGAAATTGAAATATATGTTTTAAGTGTACATGTAACTCATTAGTGTTGGTTTTGCTTAAAGACTCAGTGAAGTCATATCCTCTCATTCTTCTGAGAGCTCACCTGAAGTTTTAATTATATGACTAGTTTGGGGGCTTCAACACCAATGAGGGTTTTACTGACAGTGCATTTTCCCTGTGCAGTGACTACTGGCATAATTTTTTGACAGTTAACTAATCTCTAAACTGTTTCAATTATCTTGTTTTCCATAGTGAGAAATTTAATTAAAACAGAGTACAGATTGTGAAAAGGTTATTTATGAAAATGCATTTTAAATGTGAATTGAAAAGCCTAGGGACACCTTTTTCTTTTAGATAAAAGATGAAAGTTCTGTAATTTTTAAAATTCATTTTACCAGAAGCAAGAGTAAGAGCCATATGCAGTTTGCTGGAAATGTCTATCAGGAGCTTCACAAGTTGATCTCTTTCTGAAATTGCTTGAAAGGTTGACCTATTTTAGAAATATAAAACTTTAGGAAATAATTTCAGGTATTTATGAATGTGGAGCTTTTTTTCCCTCCTTTCTTTAAACAAAAACAACCAAAGTGCTTTAATGTAAAGAAGTGGAGGGCTCTGAAACGACAATGTCATGAAGGCCTGGCAAGCAAATACTGCCTCCACATTCGGGCTTGTACCTCCAGGATGGCTGAGCAGCATGGGTGTATTGGAGCCAGTGTGAGAGATGTGTCCCATCCCTCTGTGAGTGAGGCTGAGGCAGGGAGGAACAAGAAAACCACTCGATCAGCCCTCCCTTCATGGTGGTGTCCCTCCTGCAGGAGCCGCATCTCCAAGCTGCTGGCCTCTGAGAGCTCAGTCCTCGCCTCCAAGTGGCCCAGGTTCAGAGCAGGTTGCTGTGAACCCTCTCTCAGTCTCCTGTTTGTTTCGAGTGGCCCTTCTCTATCATTTGGACCCATGTGTGTGCGTCCTACTTAGGGTCCTTGTCTTAGAGCACTGCATTTTAAATGATTAATTAAAGACAGGAGCCATGCCTTGTTTATCCACATGGCTCAGCACATGCTAAGTAGTTAATGTCTAATTTATTGATAGAAAAACAAAACAATTACTATTTAGGATAATACCTGCAATTGACTTATGTATTTGGGGAGGACCAAAGAGGGAAGACTCACTGCTTAATAGAATGTGGACAGACCTCCTGGAGGAGACAAGCTTTACATGACACAGGGGAGAGCAGAGGCAGCTCTCATGCAAGAGGCCTGGAGTGCTTCCCAGAAGGCGCATCTGGGGCCGCGGACCAGACGCCGGAGGTGTCAGTGCCTGCGGGGCGGCCGGAGAGGCTTGGTGGTGGTACATTATTGATGAGATTTATTACCGTCTTTCTCCTTATGCTTTTATTTTTATTCCATTCAGTCTGTTTATAGGTAGAATAGGATGTGAAGTGTACATAATAGAACATGGAGTCTTGAAAGATACTTTAGGACTAAAACCAGTTTAAAATAAATCCGCACTGTCAGGCTGAGTGACAGCTAGCTGTCCACACATGTCCTCAGAGTGTGGCATTATCCTGGGGTGCTCTTCCCAGTCCAGCGTCTGACCTTCAGCTTTATAGGGACAAGCAATATATGTATATATATACACACACACCTCACAATAGTTAAAAGCAAAGTTGAGAGCTAAACTGACCTGTTTCAAATCCCCACTGTACCTTTAATTGCTGTGTGACCTTAGGTAAGCTTCTGAATTGCTCTATGTCTCAGACTCTAATGTATAAATGGAAACATTAGTACCTATCACATAAGGTTGTTATGAAGATTAGATAACATATGGACTGTATCTAAAATAGTGCCTGGTACATAAAAAGGGATATATAAGTATTTTTATTATTGTTGGCTCAGAAATCTAATTCTTCAGTTTATCCATAGAGCTCTTTCAGGAAAGACTCTTACAAACTGTGACCCAGACATTAATACAATAGTCCCCCCTCATCCTTGGGGGATACATTCTAAGATCTTCAATGAATGCCTAATACTGTAGATAGTACCAAACCCTATATACTGTTTTTTTTTCTACATATGTATGCCTATGATAAAGTTTAACTTAAAAATTAGACACAGTAAGAGATTAACAGCAATAGCTAATAATAGAACGGCTCTAACAATATGCTGCAATTAAAGTTATGGTTTATCTTTCTCTCAAAATACCTATTGCACTGTGAGTGATACCTTGCTCTTCTTGGGATGACGTGAGATGGTCAAATGCCCGTGTGATGAGAGGAAGTGGGGGGAGTGACGCGGGGATCGTGATGTGGCATTAGGATACTGCTGACCTTCCGATGACATGGCAGAAGGGGGTGATCTGCTTCCAGAACATGGTTGGCTGCTGATAACTGAGACTGCAGAGAAGAGGGGACTACAGTATATGAGAAGAATAGAATCCTGCACCATTTATACCCACCAGAGTGATGAAAATTAAAAAGACAATTTAAAGTGTTACTAGAATGGGATGAAGTAGGAATTCTCATTTATTGCTCTGGGAATGTAAATTGGTTACACCTATTTTGGAAAATGTTGGGCGCCATCTGTTAAAGCCAAACACATGTCTCCCTAAGATCCAGTGAATCTGCTCCTGGAAACACTCAACAGAGGATCACATGTAGGTGCTCCAGAAGACTTGTCTGAAAGCTATGTGGGCAGAAACTAGAAAGAAGCAAATTATCTATCACCCTAGAGTGGGTGAACAAGCTGTAATGTAACCATACAGATCAGTGTTTCCAGCCAGTGCAAAGGAACCACCTATTGCTGTGTACAATATGGACACATGTCACAAACAAGAAAGTGGCACAAAGGAGAGCTGCCCTGATGGCATTTATATAAAGCTTGAAAGCAAGTAAGCCTCCTTACTTGCAAGGAAATGCAGACATCACCTTTAAGTCAGTCAGGATAGTGGTTACCTTTTGGGGGAGAGGGCTCAGGGTTGTGTCCGAGGAACAGGATGCTCCGTTTCCTGAGCCGGGTGCTGGGTACCTGCTGTGCTTTGGTAAAATTCACTAAGCTGAATACTTAGAATTTGAATAAAAATTTTGAAAATATAATCAATTTGTGTATTAAGAATATTGTACTAGATAAGACCCAATCCTCGTGTTTATAAAAGCACTGCACATCTTCCCACAAACAGGTCTCTGGTAGACCAGGTGATAATCTGAAGGCTCCTCCATGAGTCCAGAAATTGAACAGGCAATGACCTTAACCTAACATGATACAACTCAGATAGTCTGGTGCTTGTGTTTTCATTGTGGAGAAACTCTGCACTGTGAATTAGATGTGCATTTTGGTGGGACCAGAGCCCTTTCCCCTTCATGATGGGACTAGAGGGAGTTTGCCAGTTGTCATTCAGAATGGGCCATTCTTCTCAAGGAAGAGCACTTGGAAGAATTCATGGACCAGTATAAATCCACGACTCATTCATTCATTCAGAAAGCGTTTATTGAATGCATCCTCATACCAGGCCCTGGGGAAACAAGGGAGATAAAGCCCTTGTTGTCAGGGGCACCACAGTTCTAGTGGGGGTGGTGGTAGTGATGAAATGCATGTTAGGAGTTGAGAATCAGTTCCAGACCCTGCTGAGAACAACTGCAAAAGGAGGAACAAAACAATAAGCAAACAAACAATCCTTGAAGGCCTAAAAGCTAACGAAGTAAAAACAAAATGAAAACACTGGGATGCCATGCTAACAAGAGAGCCAAAGAGGACTGCGCCCCTCAGCACTTCCCGCAGGTTTTCTCTCAGGGCAGCCTTTCTCGCCTGGGATGCTTCCTCTGAATTACAGAATATAGGAGGTGATTTGAATGATTATTTCAGATCTCAAACTGCTGCCATTCTGGATGCACACAAGAGGAGTGAATTTGTTTTATGCACAGTGGACTAAGAGGTCCACCCTTAAGGCACCGGGCTGCTTCTGTGATGCAGCCCTGGTCAAGAAACTCTGCAGAGGCGTCTGCTAATTCCTGAAGAGGTAGTGGGGAGCTGAATGGAGCCGTGGAGAGGTCCAAAGCTTGGGAAGATGAAAAAAAAGGTGCAATTTAAGCCCTCCTCCCCAAATTTGGCTGATAAATCCCCTAGGTTTTGAACTGGAACCCAAATAAGCTGTATTCTCAGGGGAAGGCTTTCCAATCATCTCAGTCCTTTGTGGGATTAAGGTTAAGCTGGAATTGCTGCTTCTATCCTCCTACCGAAAGCAATACAGATTCCCTCTGGAGAAAGACAACAGTATATGCTTTAAATTACTTCTGTAACTTTTCATATACAAATGCAAGTACTCAATCAAAAGTCATAGGCATACAAGAAGATACCATAAGAAATAAACAGACCCCACGAGATGAGAAAGCAGACACAAATGCATGTTCATTGTAATCAAGGATTTAAAAGATAATATTGATGAATTAAGCAGAGAATGGGAAAATATTGGAAACATTAGATATCCTAGAACTGGAAAAAGAAAATCTGAACTGCTTTTAATTGCAGATCAGACAGCAGGTAAAGGAGGAAATAGTTACTGAATGAGATCAATGAAGCAGAAAAAAAAAAGCTTACACAATACAGGAATCTCACAGGCACAAATGCCTCTGGTGGCTCCATATGAGTTGATTCCTGCTTTTACCCCTGGCTAACTCCACCTTGACCTCTTTACCTCATGACCTTTGTACTTACTGTTCACTTTGCATGAAATGCCCCCCCCAAATTTACATAACCAGCTTCTCATTTGCATGCAATCCCTTCTGGGAGGTCTTCTCTGGCCACCCCATCTCCAGTGCCCCCCATTCTCTCACTGTGTTTAGGTGTGATGATTGGTTCTGTTTGTCTGCTTCCCCCTGGAATGTAAGCCCCATGAGGACAAAGACCATTTTTTAAAATTTGTTGCAGACCATATCCCCAGGGCATGATCCCCTTTGTTTTAGAAATCTCTCTTGAGTAACATTTGTGGGCATGGATCAGCAAGGGTGCAGCTAGTGGCACTTAACATAGTAGGCATTCAACAAATGCCTGCCTTCTGGGGAAAATGAAAAAATTGATATAAAAATTCTTTAGCATTATGTACATTATGTGGGCTAATGTAAATTAATAAAATTTGGTTATTACCTCTTTTTTCTTAATTTTAGTTTTCTATTTACAGTTTTCCTTTCACTTGTTTATGGGATTTCTGGTTTAACTTGTTATTTTTTTTTCCTTGTATTTTTTAGCATCTTGTCAAATCCAGATGAATCTAATCACTTAGATACAAACTGAGACAATCATTTTATGAATAACTGACACAGACATGTTTTTAAAGGCTGTGTTCAGATGTAGGTAGAAACAGCTAGTGTTGTTCAGCCATTTCTTTATCTAAAAACTGCAGTAGTTAATACTAGAATTTGCGGAAAGGAAATGCAGACATCACCTTTAAGTTAAAGTTTTAAGAATTTAACACATTCTACAGAAGACAAATACCTGGATTTCTCTGATGTTTCTCTGGCCTGATGGCTTGAGAGTATTTAAAGAGATAGATCTTCAAATAAAATGAATCTATTTTTATTGAGGAAGAACTGTGTCGAACAGCTTTCATATACATTTTTGATTAATCCTCTCCCAACCATTGGAAATAACCAGAATCTAGATCATGATTCCCATTTGGCAAATTATAAAATTGAGGTTCAAACATGTTTGATGATTTTCCCAAAGCCACACATCTAGGAAGAAGCAAAACTGGAATTTGAACCCAAGCATCAGACTTCATGAGAAATTGTATGAGTCTAGAAGCTGTATAATACATTCCTACAGCCATAAGTAAACACCTGGGGATGTAATTTGATTGTTGAATTAATGATCTTTTATTTAAGTGATTATGGGAAAAATTCATAGCTAGTACTATTAGCAATATTGTGATTTTTTTCCTTAATTATAAAATAACTTGGTTATGTGATATGTTCATGGTCATTGGTGAAAGTTGACGAGGATGTTATTATTCGAAACCCCCTGCAAAGATGAATTTCTCAAAAGACTATTTTTAGCTAATGTTTTATAAACTCAGAATAGTCTTTATAAGAGTAGATTTGAATAAGCTTTTAACACTGTATTATATATGAAAACTTTATAAAATCTGAAATGACCAGATGTCACTCTAATTAAAGTGAGGTATTTCATAGGGTAATTGTCTCCTTTTAAAAGGACTCGAAACTGAAACATTATTTTTAAAATCACTGTCTTCTGTTATTCTGTTTAAAATGTTTTTTCCCAGCTTGAATGTTATGCTTGATTTTAGTTGTGACAGAAATAGAATTAAATAGGTCATGCTGTTTCCTTTATCCTGAAAACTCTCTTTGCAAAGCAGGATTTCTTTGGTGTCTGGCTATGTGTCAGTTGGAGTTTTGTAGGTTGGGAATGGCAAATAAAGAATCCTCTACCCGTGTTAGAACATGTTTCCCTTACTCTACCCTGACATTTGCCAAGTGTCCAGGTCACCCTGTCAGTTAAGTTCCATTTAGATATCTTCCTTATTGGAGAATAAAGCTCAAGAGGTATAGCTTGTTGAGTAAGTTAAGTCTTTTTTAATGATGTGAGGATATGTATTAGTGTACATTTATTTATTGGGTATGTTTGTTCACTATTTTGAGTAATGTTCTGACTTTCAGAAACAGAGTAGAGTTTCAAAGGGAAATTTTTGACCAAGAGCAGGGAACGGAAGACTGATCGGTAATGTTTATTTGACAGAAGAATTCAGGTGAGGTCTCATGATCAAACTCTACAATATTTTAATAAATATTGCATTTTGTTCTACAATATCACCTCCATTTGTATTATTCTTATAAAAGCTATTGCTGAATTTCCTGCCAATTGGTCTTTAATTAGTTCCTTTCTTCATTTATTCATTAAACATACATTCCTGTTTAAGGCAGTGAGAATACCAGAGAACAAGTCCTGGGCTTTACTCACCTGTAAAGACCTTGCAGACTAGTTAGTGGGAGAGAAAAGCAGAGAAACAATTGCAGGTACCATGTATATGCAGGTTATCAGTTACCATGGAAGCATTTATAATATATTCCTACAGCCATAAGTAAACACCTGGGGATGTAATTTGATTGGTGAATTAATGATCTTTTATTTTAGTGATTATGGGAAAAATTCATAGCTAGTATTATTAGCAATATTGTGATTTTTTTCCTTAATTATAAAATAACTTGGTTACGTGATATGTTCATGGTCATTGGTGATAGTCGACGAGGATGTTATTATTCAAAACCCCCTGCAAAGATGAATCTCTCAAAAGACTATTTTTAGGGGAGGGGGCTCAGCCTAAAGTCTTTTGGTCGAAGACCTGGAAGGTGACGTCAGAGGGAAAGGCATGTAGGAGAAATTACAGAATGAGATGGCGAAGCTTCTTCAGCCCTTAACTCAAGAACAAGCATGCAGTGCGTCGTCTCTGGCTAAGTCGCTAAGGGCGAGACCATGAGAAGCTTAGGAATTTGTTCTTCATCTTATAGGAACAGGAGAGAGGAGATGTGTAAGCAGGAAAGCAATAGGCTCAGATACACATTTAGAGGATCATTTGGGAGGAAGGGAAAGCCCGGGAGAAGGTTAGTATATCACACTCCAGTGGAGAACTTCTTGATGGTTAGAGTCTAATCACTTTGGGAATGGAGAGGAAGGGTGGGAGTGAGGGAGATCTAGGAGATAAAATATAAAGATGTACTGGCCAGGTGGAGTGACACTAGGATGGTAAAGCAGGAGGCATTGATTCTGTCCAGACAAAGGTGCCTGGAGGTTGGTGTAGACTAATGGTTTAGTGTGTTGTTAGAGATAAGTGTCTCTCCAGTGCCCATACCTGCCTCACAAGTACAGGAGTGAAAAAAAGGGATAAACCCTCTTTGCAGGGTATTGTAATAACATCAGGGAGCTCTTCTGAGCTTCTTTCAGAGAACACTTAGTATATTGCTAAAAGTTTATATAATGTCCAGTTTCCTCACTTTGGGTCATCTGAGGAAACTGCTCAGTGCAGGTACTTAGTTGCACATCTAACCATCCACATGCACCCTTGCTGATCCATGCCCGCAAATGTTACTCAAGAGAGATTTCTAAAACAAAGGGGATCATGCCACTCAGAATCCAAATCCACACTCCTACCTTGCTATTCATGATCTGGTTTATGGGTTTCTCCGTTTGATTGCTCTCCCTTCTTCTGCTTTCATCCTACAAATGTACCCACAACAAGCTGTTTGCTTCCCTGGATGAGAAGGGTTCTCATGTGTCCATCGTTTTGCACCTACTGTTCATTCTGCTTAAGTTTTATTTTTAATGTATTTTCCCAGCCACTTTTGCTTTTCTCTGCTTTGAAACTGAGTTCTGTCATCAACACTTGGGGGCATTTCCTCCTACCTTCCCTTTCCCACCTGGGCTGTTTGTGCCACCGCAAAGCCCACCTTTGCCACTGCATCTGCTGTGTGGGTAGCCGCTCTCTGGTGTGCATCATCTCCCACCCACCTCATGCTAGCCCACCCACTAGACTGCGCTGCTGCTTTTCTATCCATGGTGTCTAGGAAGAGTGCCAGGCACAGGGGAGGTGCTGAGTGAAGGATTTTCTTTTAATTTAGTAAGATTGCTCCTTTCATTAGAGCCTCTTTTAATCCATTAATCAATTAATTTCTTTTAATTCATTAGTTCACCAGAATTACTAGTAATATCTGCATGATACTTCTTACTAAACTAAACCTATATAACTAAAATCATATCAGGTTTTTTTCTGCTTATATCTTGTTGGTAGCTTTCTCCTTGCATTGGGAGATCATAGCTAAATTAGTAATCTTCCTTTAATAACCTAAGTTATCTTTTATAAAGATACATTAAATACATTATATATATAATGCAATAATATATAATACAAATACATATATATGTATGTATGCATGTGTGTGTATATATGAGATGCATATGTAATTTCTTACCCCTTCCAAAAAATTATAAGGATTCACATTGCACAGATAAAGAAACAAAATCTGATAAGCAAATGAGACTGTCTAAAATCATTGATAGTAAAGTTCAGAAGCCCATCTAACTCCAGATCTTTTCTCTTACCCCTTCACCACATTTCTCTATTTCAAGAGGTCTGGTGGTAGTCATTAAATTGATTAAGACTGATAATACTGATATTCCAAGATATTTAGGTGCTATTTTTAGGCTTACTTAAATATTTAGTAAATACCAATAAGTCCAAAGTCACTAAAAATGTAAATGAATAACCCCAGAAACTTAGAAATCAGTTTTAGGGTAGGATTTATACTTTCATGAATGTAAGTGTCATTGAATTACATCTAGTTTGATCTTAGATATGTGCATACATTTTGTAATTTTATTTTCTTGATAGATTCACTGTTTTACCACTATAAATGTCTTTTCTCTCTAGTAACAACTTTTGTCTTAAAGTCTGTTTTCTCCAATGTTAGCATAGCTATGGTAGTTCTCGTGATTGGTATTTCCTTAGTAACTCTTCTTCCATCCTTAAAACGTATTTTTATTTTTGAATCTATAGTGTGTCCCTTGTAGACAACAGGTAGTTGGATGTTTCTTAAACATGATGCCAATTTCTGCCTTTTAATTGTATGTTTAGCCATTTGCATTTAGTGTGATTACTTAAGGTAGAATTTACATCTTCCGTTATTCTATTTGTTTTCTGTATGTTCTATGTCTTTTTTGTATTTTGCTGCCACCTTTTGTGGTTACATAGGTATTTTTTTACTGCACCACTTTAATTCCATTGTCATTTATTTTTCTACTTTTTTATTTTTTAATTATTTTCTTAGCTTGTCCTGGAGATTGCAATTTACATCTTAACTAATATCAGTCATTTTCAGATTTATACTAACTTAATTTTAACAATACACAAAAACTTCACTCCTCTATACCTTCATTCTCACCTTCCACCTTTTTGTTGTTTTTGTTATACAAATTACAGTTTCATACATTGTGAGCCCATTAACACAGATTTGTAATTATTTCTTTATATGGTTGCCTTTTAAATCAAGTAGGAGAAAAGAAGTTACAACAAAAAATACATTTTACTCACTTTATATATATCTAGTTACCTGTATCCTAATGTGCTTTATTTATCCATATGAATTCAAGTTACTGTCCAATAACCTTTCACTTTACTTGAAGGACTCCTTTTACTATTTCTTATAGAGCTTATCTGCTGTTGATGAATTCTCTGTTAAACTGGGAACATAATTTTTATATTTTTGAATGTTAGTTTTGCTGGATATAGAATTCCTAGTTGACAGTCTTTTTCTTTTAGTACTTGCAATGTGGAATCCCACTGTCTTCTGGTCTCCATGAGAGATCAGCTTTTGATATTATGATACTCTCTTGAACATGATGACCATCTTCTCTTCTGCTGCTTTAAAATTCTTTGTTTTTCAACATATTGGTTATGATGTATCAAGGTGTGAGTCTCTTTGATTTTATCCTGTTTGAAATTTGTCCAGCTTCTTGGACTTGCAGATTAAATGTTTTTATTAAATCTGGGGAGTTTTTAGCCATTATTTCTCCAAATAGTCTTTTGGCTCCTTTCTCTCCTGTCCTTCTGGGTGTCCCACTATGCTTATGTTCATGTTTGATGATGTCCCACGGGTCTCTGAGACCCTTTTCATTTTTCTTAATTCTTCTTCCAGTTTCTTAAACTGGATGATCACAATTGATCTATAAGTTCACCGATTCTTTCTTATGCCTATTTATATCTGTTGTTGAACCTCTCTAGTGAATTTTTCATTTCAGTTATTATACTTTACAATTCAATAATTTCTTTGGAATCTTTTATTTCTATTAGTTTTCTCTATTTGGTTAGGCATTGTTCTCATATTTTTCTTTAGTTATTTAGATACAAAGTATCCTTTTGTTCCTTGAATATATTTTAAATAACTAATTTAAACTCTTTGTCTAGTAAGTTCAATAGCTGCCTTGGACAGTTACTATTGGTTACTATTTTCTTTCCTGTTTCTCTGGATAGCACATGTTTTTTATTTAAAACTGGATATTTAATGTAATGTGTCTAAAATCAAATTCTCAGCATATACTGTGCATGCAGGTAGCCTTCTAGATTCCCAGGAATATGTCAGAGCTTTTCAAAGCTCATATGGACATTTTATTTGCCCACTTTTCCTTGTGACTTTTTTATTAGTTTGTTGTTAGGTCTAGTCTCTTTTTCACCACCTAAGCTGAAATCTTAAACAATTGCCTTTAATTATGAGGTCAGATAAAGGCAATCCTCTAAGAATGGGATTTTGAAAGAGCTCTACACTCCTCTGCCCCATCCTGTTGGTTTTCAAGGCTCCTGCAGAGCTGAGAGTGAGGAGTGAGAATAGGACAAGTTAAAACATCGCAAAGCTCACTATTCAAACCAAGGGTCATCCAGTTTTTTAAGAATTAGAGCTCTCTATATCTCTGCAAGCTTTTGGTTAACTTCCATAGTTGAGAAAATGTTGACTCTGATGACAATTTCTGCCAGTTTATCTTTGCTTTTAGAGAGAGAATTTTTGGCGATTCTTACTCCATCATTTGCAGTGATATTTTTCTTTATACTGTAATTAGATGTATAGTTCAATGCTAGATGAATTAATTCATTGAAAGCAGAATGCTTTTCTCTTTCCAGAAACTTCTCTGAATGTTTTTCTACTTCTCCTGTTTTATTTTAGGACTATGATGATGGATATAGCACGGCCTACGATGAACAGAGTTATGACTCCTATGAGAACAGCTATAGCACCCCAGTCCAAAGGTGAGAGGCGATCCTTCTGACCGGACCCCTCGTGCGCGCTGTGCCCTTCTGCACTGTATACTCTGGGGAAAGGAGGATGGTCAGCCCGGGAGGAGAGTTTGACTTGGGCAGCTTTGGTTTTGGTTGTTTTAACTGGGGAAGCACCATCTGTCCTACCAACTAACATTACTCCTCCCAAATTTACTGGTGTATTAGCAGTAAGGTTTGGGAAATAAAAATTGAAATTTTTATTTACTCTAAAAATGTGACTTAAGTGTTCAGTATATTCTGAAGAGGAACAATGTCTACAAAGTCAGTGACTAGTTAAGTCCTAAGGCCCTTAAATCACAACAGAAATGTGTAAATATCCTATATTTCAATGCCAGGGGAAGAAAATGCCAACATTTTGTCTCATATTCAAAAAACATTTCCCTTTCTTAGCAGCAGGGCTCCTGTTTTCTAACAACTTCAAATTCCTATTTGTGAATAATGAGTTAGTTCCAATTAATTCATTTTCTAACAAAATATTTACCCAGAAATAAGTAAGTGTTATCAGAGGCAGAACAGCTTTATAGTTACCTCTTTTGATGATATACCTCGATATTGATAGATATATGAGATCAGTGTTTATTCTCTTCAGAATGTTTTCCTAAAGGCCTAGGAACTTGCTTTATGTCTAAAATTCTAAGTGGAGGACAGAGATAGGTATGCATAAGATAAAATGCTTTATGAAGCATAAAAAAGTAGAGACTATGTGATTATTTTGATGAAGCAAAAATGTACTGTTGAACACATGTGTTGCCAGGCAATCTTTGAACAGATAGATACTCCTAATTCTTATTTGTTAACTTGGGTACTGAGGTTGATAGGTGTATATATATATATATATTTATTTATTTATTTACTTTTGCTCATACCGAATTTCTTTCTTATATAACTTGTAGTAATTAAGCAGTCTTCAGACTTTGACTCTCCACTGGAAGCCTTCTGCATCATGTTCATATCCTTGAGGGTGTTGGCATGCCCTAGGTGACTGCCACTAACAGATTCTGGACAAGACTTACATCTCGTATATCATTTAAATGTCCCCACAACCTTATGAAGTATGGGATGCCATTCCCACTATAAAGAGGAAGGAAAGGACTACAGAGCACAAGATTAATTTGCCAGAAATCACACATGGAATGTAATCCTTTACTCACATGGCTCATTTAATCCAAATGACACCAGCAGGAATTAATGTATCCCTGCTTTACAGATGATGAAACAGGGGCTCAGAGAGGTAAAGATCTAATCCAAAATGTGAACCCAGAGTTAGAAAGCTTATCAAGCAAGTCTTTCTACCATCAGTTATGATAACATATTAATATCATCACAGGCATTAATTCTTTTGGTCATTTATTCAGCCAACATTTATGGGATGTCCACTATGTGTTAGGTGCTATGCTCAATGTTTGGAATACAAAGATGAGGCCTGATACTGCAGACTGCAGTGGGGAGCTATTGAGGAATTACATGCAAGGGTATGGTGCATTTTGACTTGGATTAAGAGATTAATGAACATTAGATGACAGTACAGAGGCTGGACTGACAGATGGTAAGCTTAGAGGCAGAGAAATTAAGAGGCTGGTCCATCATTATACATTATAAATTATAAGCCCTTTAAATGTCAGAGAAGACTCACTTAAAGAAACATCTTGCATGACAGCCTATCTGTGCCTTCTTTGAAGTGATCTTTTCAGTGCTATAATTCATGTTACCTGAAGGAATACTGAGAACTGTATGAGAATTGCATACATTGGCAAATGCAGAAACCACTGTTTATTAGCTATTCTGAATATTCACTTGCTTCCCATAACCTGTGGGGTAAAAATCAGTCCTTTTAAAGAAGAAGAAAACTCTAGTTCACAAAAATTAGTTAACTTGTCTAAGATTATGCAGTTTACAAGTAAAGGAGCCCAGCTTTGAACCTGGGCCTGTCTGACTGCTTGAGTTTTCCTCTCCCACGCTCTCAGCCTCAGCTAAGCACCTGCTCTATTGTAAATTGAAATGAAGCAGTTATATTACAGAATAGGCTGAAGAACTGGTTTTACGCACTGTATCAATTTGCTGGAAGTACCATAACAAAATACTGCAGACTGGGTGGCTTATGCAGAAGAAATTTATATTCTCATGGTTATAGAGGCTTGTAAGCCCAAGATCAAGGTGTTGGCAGATGTGGTTTCTTCTCAGGCTTCTCTGCTCGACTTGCACAAGGCCCCCTTCTCTCTGTGTCCTCACATGGCCTTTCCTCTGTGCATATTCATTCCTGATGTCTCTTTGTGCATCCAGATTTCCTCTCTTATGATGACACCAGTCAAATTGGATTACGACCCACAGAAGGCCTCATGCTAACTTAATCTCCTCATTAAAAGCCCTGTCCCCAAATATAGTCGTGTTCTGAGGTACTGGTGTTAGGACTTAAACATATAATTTTGGGGGAAACAGAGTTTGGCCCATAGCATGCATATTTTATAACACTGGTTTATGTACAACAGTATATGTCTTAAGAATTAGAAATCTAGTATAAACCAGTTACCAGTTAGCATAACAGATTTTCCCATCATCACCATGTGGGGATTAATAAGGAGCTCACCTTCAGTTATTGAGAGTTTACTGTGTGCTCTGTGCTTTTCCACAGACTTCACATAAGTTCTCTCTCCTCTCTCAGCATGCCCTGACATACTGCAAAATTCAAGTCTAAACATGTCATGCCCTTGCATACAGGTTCAGACAAGTTAAATTGCTTATCCAAGCTCTCAGCGCTGAGCAGTGGTACAAATTCACACTGGCCCTAAGGCGTTCTCTTTTGTACTTTGTGCCACTGCCTTTCAACTCCCCTTTAGTCATCATTTTTATTTCAATTGCTGGAACTTATTCCTATTAATATTTCCCATATACAGTATTCAAAAATCTAATACTTGGTTATGATTTCAACGCCCTTAGGAATTATACTTCCATCTGAACTGAAAGTGTTGCCTTATCAGACTTGGACCACCTTTATCAAACCTAAGAATTCCATGTAAGCTGCATATTAATGTTGTAGGCTAAGACTAATGAAGTTAAGAACTTTGTTTTTCCAATTTTATATTAGATCCTTTCAGCGAAAAGCATTCACTATAATTCTCACAAGGAACATACAACTTTAATATTCACTAATAGGCACTAGCATGTAACACTTGATGTTCTGTAATCTAAATTCCATGATTTTGACACTTAAGGTTCTATAAAATTAATTTCATACTTGAATAATTCTCAGTTCAACATTTGAAAGTACATTCTATGCTATAGTTACATAGTTCAGTATTACTGCAGAATTCGCGGTCCCCTTGTAGATTAGAAAGCTATTCTGGAAATGTTCTTTGGCATGTCATGAGGGTAGTAGAAGGAGCCTGGAGCAGAAATGAAAACTGCATTGTCCACTGTGGTAGTCCCTTAGCACGTGTGGCTCTTGAACACTTGAAATGTGGCTCTTCCAAATTGAGATGTGCTAGAAGTGTAAAATACACACCAGATTCCAAAGACTTAGTGTAAAATAAAGAGTATAGAAAAATGTATTATTCCAATTAATTTTTCCTTTTCCTTTTTACTTTTTTTTTGTTTAATGTGTCTACTAGAAAACTTTAAATTACAGATTTCTCCCATGCAGAGCAGAGCTAAAAGACTGGCTGCATGGCTCCGGCAGGGCAGCAGGGTGTGGTGTTTCCAGATTTTGGGCACATACCCTCTAGGTCAGCAAGTCAACTCACTGGGTGCAGAAAGGAAGTGAGAGAACACTGGCTGGTGCTCATCCTCTTGAAATTTCCATCTTCATGTTTTGTACCTTGTGTGCAGTTCCACCTTGTTAATACTGTAGTGCCCATGTCACACATAAACAGTTACAGTTAAGATCAAACATCGTTTTCTTTTTCATGAAGCTGTGTTATCAAAACTGTTTGGAGACCTGGGCCATAGTGGGTAAGTGTCTGACAGACCCAACTCTAACATTTATACTGGTTATGTGACTTCAGACAAGTTATTTCACCCCTCTAAGCTAGCTTCAGTTTGTAAAATGTGTGACTTAGTTTCTTCTTTAGAGGATTGACCTGAAAGTTGAATGAGACAGGAAAGGCCACAGTCTGGGTGAACCTCTAGGAGGGAGGTGTGTCATCCACAGGCTCTTCTCTGCAGGAGAATAAAGTGAGATAACCTGTAGAGGGTAGCAAGCGTGTTGTGCAAAGTAGTGAGCCCGCCAGTGCCTCCCACCCTTCTTCCTAGTCCTGAACCTCATCTGCTTCCCATTTCACATTGGGATGGTCCCAGGAGAGAAGCAGGTACTAGTGAATCTGGAAGTGCCTTACTGGGAGAATAGCAGCAGGGGGACATCAGAAGCCTACCCGGAGGAGGGACCTAGTCAGTATTAATATTTACTGTAACCTGGGATTAGCGATGTGAGCAGCCAGCACCCACTTGAGAACAACCTGGAACAGGGCAGCAGGTGGCGCGGCCGCCAGTGGGCACTGTCCCCGGCCATGTGAAAGGCTCCTTCCACTAATGACTTCTAAACTTCTCAAAGCATGATCATATCATGGCACTGTTTTGTTGCAGAAACAACAGTTTCTCTTAGGAGGTTTTACAAATTAGGAATTTTTTCACCCAGTTTTTAAATATCTTGTATTAAAATTCAAGGACAAATGAGAATCCCTACAGTGTGGTGGAAAATTCAGTAGAGTTCAGCTATATTTCTCCACTGATTTTTATAATGACTTCGATAGTGCTGGTACTGTAGGAAACAAAGCATTATCTAACTTCACACACTTAATGAGTAACAAGCTGTCAACACAATTACTGTGAAGAGAAATATGAACTATTTACAATATTGAAATTGTTTTAATACGCATTGTCTCAAAATAACTGTTGATTAATTCCTGCGGACACACAGCTCCTGAATAACTGTGGTGAGTAAAAAAGAGCAGGTGATAAATGACCTCGGACCTGCTCAAGTCCTGACATGACTTGAGCCTTCACAGAAATCATAGTTTTGAGTCCTGGAAATGCTTTGTAAATGATCCATCTCATTCTAAACTAAGTGGAGTGAATTTTCATTTGATATCTTATTTATAATCCTAACAATAATTACAGTTGGACAGCATGACTGTAATTAATAATACTGTATTGAATTCCCGAAATTTGCTAAGAGAGTAGAGAAGTACTGTTAGCACACACAGAAAAGATGTGGGAAGAGATGTTAGTGATGTTGAGTGGAATATTATTTCACTATGTATTTGTATAGCAGATCATGTTTATGCCTCATATGCAATTTTTATTAAAATTTCCACAGTATTTTAGCCTGTTTCTAATTGTAAATTCTTCCAAGAAATATTAGATTCTTAAAGTGATCATAAAGAAAGTAAAACAAAGAAATCCTTTTAAAAGGCTTTCAAAAAAGTGTTGATAACCTCCTGCTCATAAATGATGACTATGTGGTGAAAGTATTTAGTTTCTTGATGTGTTTAATATTGACATACTAATTTCCCATAACACTTTGTGGTTTAACTGTACTTTCAAGCAAAGATTTTACATCATCTTCTAAAATCTCTGATTTTCATGAAAACACTTAAAATTTTAGAATAAAAAGGGTATTAGAAATAATAGCTGCCAGTGCTAAGTCTAGTGCTCAAGTATCTATGTCCTGTATTTGCATTATCTCGTTTTCCTAACGACCCTGCGTGGTTAGTTTTTCTGTGTACAGAAGTTGAGGATTATGATGTTTAGTGATTTTCCCAAGAATATACAGCTGAAGAGTACTGAAGCCTAGGTTTTTGGCTGATTGTAAAAACTGTTTTCCTGCTAAGAAAAAGTTTAAAAGATAGAAAATCTTTGACTTCTTTTTGTGACAGAACAACACTTAAGCCCATTTATTCAAATAAGCAGAGTAATGGAAGCTGTCAGAAGCCATCAGTGCCCTGGGTGTGTTTTCAAATGGTGTTCCCACGGGAAGCAATGAGACAAGTAGCATCAGCACATGCCCTGCTCTCTGGTTGAGCATCGTCTGTTCAATAATGCCTTCTCAGGAGCTCACCTGTGCAGGTCTGCAGATTACTTGGAATTTTCACTTTGGAAATAATAGCCTATTGTTTAATTTAAGATGTGACACTTAAAGAACAGCAAAGCTCTCTTTTTGAAGTATTGTTGGGTTTATCAGTTTTGGCTATTTGGGGACTTTTAAAAGCAGTAAGGGTTTTGCCTGGATTAACAGATTATTAACCATACCTTGTAAAACTTTTGTCAAATATGCTTTTACGTAGTTTGGTCCTTTGGGTTTTTGGCTTCTTGCTGCACAGGTACAGAAGGAGCCTCTTAGCACAAACTAAGCAGTGTGAGCTATCGACAAATACCTACTCGTACAAGTGTTATGTCAGCATTGGTAAAAACCAGAGGTACCAACCCAAGGTACACGACAAACTGGTACATATTAATTATTTAATTAATGGCTGAGTCTGCAGTCAGGAGCCCTGTGTAAGGAGTGGGGGGAGGGGGGCTATAGTGAAAGAGTGATGCTACAAGCTAGAGAGGACGAGGGGAGGACAGCCCGAGGCGAAGGGTTCCCACCTGTGAGCACTGCTGGTGGCTGTGGGCGCCTAGATGTGTGTATGTGTGCGTGCACATATTTATCCCCTCGGATCTTAATTTTAACCTTAAAAGGTGGGTATTATCATCGCCATTTTATTCTTGAGAAAACTGCGAGAAGAAGTTTTAATAAGTGACCTGAGTTACACACTTAGAGACACTACTGATTTCAGGTCATTTTCTTTCTGTTACAGGAGTGTTTTTCAAAGAGTAGCACACACATCATTGATGTTTCACAGCAGGACTTCATATGGCACAAAGCAGACTTCTGTAATTTTAATGTTTAGATTTTAAAGTTATTGGAAAACTATAATTAGCACAACAAACACTTGATTTTATGAATATTGTTGCTATCATTCAGTCCTAACAAATTTATTTAAATTAAAATAGTCAATACAGAGAGTACTACTGAGTTGCTAATAGGACAGGTGGTGTAGGTGGATTACAAAAATCCTGCAAGTGTCCTGTGAGTGGCCAAAGCTTGGCAAGCACTGCGCCCAGCGTCTGTTTCCCTAGCTGTGGGTCGGCTGCTGGACATCAGTACAGAAATGGAAAGTTCGATCGAATGAATCTGAGAGCCATGATTGGGCTTCACCTGAGTTAGTGTCCTACTGTATCGATGCCTACATTGCATTAAAAATAAGCTAAGACTACTGAAAATAGATTCATCAGGAAGTTCCTTAGAATTAAAACTAATAAAAAAACAGGAAACTTTTTAGTTTGTTACTTTGTAACTTTTTCAAGTTAACGAACTTTGAAGGATTCAGATACCATCTACCGAGTACCTCCCAAGTGGGAGTCTGTAGGTCAGCCGTGTGCACACCTACCATTTCCCGGGATTCTCAAGGACCTCTGTAATATGGTCGGCCCTTCATTTCACAAATGACGGGACTGCTACCCAGAGAATCTGAGCTTGACCAAAGTCAGGTGGCTCACAGGTAACAGTCAGGCCTCATACCCAGCTCTCTTTAAGATCAAGCTCCCATTCTTTTGCTCACATAAAAAAAGTATGTCCCTGTCAATGTGGAGAGCCCCCGAAAGCCTGCATCCACCACATGGAGTCTCCCTGCACGAGCCTCATACATGTGCGGGGACAGTGGCCAGGCCCGGGCCTGATGGCGGTAATAAATCAGTTGTCATGTCGGTGCACTCTTTCATGTTCTTGAGAGTACACGAGATTTATCACTGAGGAATTGTAGAATAATGGTAGTATATGAAAACAAAGTCCACCAGGGAGATGTACTACATCATTTGGCTTTAGCGCTGCCATCTGCTTAATAGTGTTGAGAAGACGACAGCGGTGCTTAGGATCAGCCATTCGTAGCGATGACAGATGCTGCAGAGAGAATGCGCACCAGGCAGGGAGGCTCCTTCCTAAAATGTGGATTATGTGCAGGGAGGATTTTGCTTTCCTTTTCCCATGTTTCATACATTCTTACAATGTATTTTTATTGATATTTAGAAAGTTTTTCTAACAAATCCTGTACTCTTTTTAGTGAAAGAAAATGATAATGTTTGTATAATTCCTGACTCTTAAAATTGGTGACATGAATTCATTAAAAGGACTGTGGGCTGGATTTGAACCCCAGCTCCATCACTCCCTTAGCTGTATGTTTCTGGCCAGCTTACCTAACTTCTTTGGGTCTTCTTTTCTTATCTGTAAAATGATGACTGTAATATTTGACTTGCAGGGTTGTGATTGGACAAGACAGCTGATGTAACGTACGTAGCTGAAGTACAGTGAGCTTGCTGAGGTGGCCTGTACTGGGTGCCACACTCTGTTCAAAGCATTTCACAGTCATATGAAAGTAGGTTACTGTTATCCCACTTTATAGGTGGAAATTGAGGCACAGAGATTATGGCACTGTGCTAAGGTCCGTGGAGAGGAAGCGCTGGAGCTGGCGTGTAAACCCAGGCCTTGTGAGCACTTTGCTGCACCACCTCTCCAGGAGCCTGTCACTGTCCTGAGTCTAGTTATTGCATCTGGAGACGTTTACAGTCATCTTCTGAGAAGGACTCCAGGCAGTAAAATTCCAACCAGTAAACAATCAGAATAAAGTTATATATGCCATTTTGATTTCCCATTCATGAAATAGAAAGCTATTGAAGGCCTCATTTAATTCAGTTCATTTAGTCCTAAAATGCTTGGAGGTCAAAGCTTGAAGTCACTTGTGAAGAAAGATTTATAATCGAGAATGTCCATGTGCTTGAATTTCTTGGAATCCAGTCAGACCCCATTTGATGAGACTCACTACTCTAGAAGCTGAAATAATTTAGACATGGTAGAAATTGTATTTCTCCCTCATATTTGTCATCCTGGAGGGATATGTTCTGTTTAGAAAGTATTTCTGAGTGTATATCAAGAATCTTAAAAGTGTTTTTAACCTTTGACCCAACATTTGTAGGGTAAGTGCCTGCAGTTACCGTATAAGTGTTTGACAGTGTAAATTTGTTTAAGAGCTCTTTAAAAAGAATATGGAATTTCTGGCAAAGTTCACGTAAAGAGACATGACATTTTAGATGTGGGGAAAGAAAACCTACGCATATCACCTTGGCCGAGACGATGCAGAAAAAATAGTGCCTCCACTAAGGCCGAGTCAAGACCTGGTTACTGAGGCCGCGGGGCTGCGCTTCTGGATTTGAGTCACAGCTCTGCCGTGTGTGACTGTGCAGCCGTGGCCGCGTTGCTTGGCCTAGGCTTTAGGTTCCTCATCTGCAGAACAGGGGTGCTGAGGGCAGGAGCTAACTTACTGGGTTGTTGTAAATTTAAATAAGTTAATATGTGGAGAGCTCTTTGAACAGCACCTGGCACGTTGTAAATGCTATTATTAGCTATCATTTAAGTTCTATAACCCTTTATCTAAAATGCTTAAGTGTCTTAGATTCAGAATTTTTGATCCTGGAAAGACAATGTGGTTACATACCATCTGTTACCAACTCCAGGGGAGACTGTTCATGCCTCTCTAGGACAGTGATTGCCCCTTGGCTTATTTGAAGTTTATGATCAAGGAAAATGTGATTACAGAGGGATGGGAAGCATGTACTCAAATTGAAAAAACAAAGGGATTTCTGAAGTGGGTGGGTGGTGTTCAGCCGTGGCAGTTTGTAATCCTACCAAGTGTAACAACATTGTTAGTGCTGGCAATTAACACTTAAATAAGATGGATTAAAGGATTAACAGAGGACCATCCCATCTATTAGAAGCTGTCAATTAGCAAAGTCTCTCTTGATCTGGCCTCAATTTTTTTCTCTAGCTCATGTCAAGTCAGTCACTCATACAATCTAACCTTGCTCTGTATCGTTCATTTGTGGTTCGTGGATTATTTGCTCAATTGCACATTAAATAGGTTGATAAATTATGAGAGTAAATTTATGTCATCAAATTCTTCATGGCTCCTTTAGTTATTTTCTTTATATATACTCCTTAAAGACATTGTGGTTCTTTGGTTTATTTCTATAAAAACTGCATCCATTTTTTTAAAGACTTTTCCAAAATGATGCTAGCAGGATAATTTGCTTTTCTTTACATTTTGGTCTTTACCTGCTCCTTGAATTAGTGATTGTTCTTCTGTTAAGAAATAAGCCAATCTCCTGTGTTTCCAAAATATTTTTGCTTGCCTTTCTTTTTTCATCAGTACCTACTGGAATCTTAAGACTCTGTCTCTTTTATAGAGAGAGGCCCTCTGTGCCAGGGACTATTTATATTCATCTTTGTATCCCTAATCACTGATGAGAAAAGTGATCTCTGTTTTTCAGATAAATGGGTAACATTTAAGAAGTCTGCATCTGTTTTAATGTTTCCTTATTGAAACATGGTAAGAGGTCTGATACCACTGACAGTCTATGGGTAAGTGTACATAGTCCTCAACTCTGGCTTACCTTTCTTAAGACTGCAGAAGTGTCCTCATACCTGTTACAATTAATCCCTTTTCTTAATCCGAGCCCCAGGCAACCATTAATGTCATTTTTGTTTTTATAGATTTTCCTTTTCTGGACATTTCATGTAAATGTTGGCAAAAAATGGTCCATTACATCAGGTATTTTTCACTTAGCATTCACTTTTGAAGTTATCCACATTATAGCATTATTATTTCATTCCTTTCTGTTGCTGAGTAATATTCCATTTATGGGGAACCAAATGTTATTTGTACTTACACTAAGAGGTGGATGCTTGGAATATTTTCACTTTTTAGCTGTTCTAAATAAAGCTGCTATGCACATTTATGTGCAAGTCTGTGTGTAGACTGACCTGCATTTTCATTTCCCTTAGGTAGATATCTAGGAGTAGACTTGCTGGATCAAATGGTAATTTATGTTTAATTTTTTAAGAAACTGCCCAACTGTTTTTCAAATTAGTTCTGCCATTTTATATTTTCACCGGTGATGTGTGTGGATTCTTAGTGATAATGTAGCAAAAATGTGCAAGACCGATACTCTGACAACTATTAAGAAAACATTGATTATAGAAAATAGTGAAGACCAGACTAAAGGGAGATGCCCCATTTTTTTGGATTGAAAGAGTTAGTATTGATGAAGATGTTGCTAGTTCCTGAAATTATCTGTAAATTCAGTACAGTTCTAATCAAAACCCCTGCAGAGGCTTCTTTTCTTTCTTTCTTTTTTTTTTTTTTGTAGAAAATGACAAGATGGAGATTCAGAAGATATAGAATAGCCAAAACTATCTTAACAATGAACAAATTTGGAATACTCTACCGACTTCCAGATTTATAAAACCATAATAATCAAGGCATTATAGTACTATGAATATGCAGATAATAGATTAATGAATATCCAGAAATGGACCCACACATAATTGCTTTCAAGGACACCAAAGCAATTCATGGGTAGAGAATTTTCTTTTCAGTAGGTAATCTATACCAACTAGATATATGCGGAAGTAGGGATAGCACTGACTGTCCCTTTCACACCCAACACACACCTCAAACCATTTACAAAAGTTAATATGAGATGGTTCATGACTTCAGGTTAAAAGTTAAATTTATAGAGCTCCTAAAAGATAGTACTGATAAAACACACATCATAGAAGGAAAAAAATTGCAAATTTGATTTCATCAAACTTAAAACATCTCCTAATCAGAGGACATCATTAAATAGATAAGCCACAGCCAGGGAAAACATATTTGCAACACATATATCTGACAAAGAACTTTTATCTAAACCATATAAAAAAGTACACAACTCAATGAGTAAAACATAAACAATGCAATTTTTATAATAGGCAAAAGCCTAGCCAGAAATTTCACAAAAGTTTATATTCCAAGAAAAATATGCAAAAGTGCTCAAAGTCATTGGTGATGAAGGAAATGATAATGAATAGTAGACCCTCAATGGGATATCACCGCACTCCCACTGGAAGGGCTAACGCGAAAAACCCTGGCAGCATCAACTGTTGGCAAAGTTATAGGGCAACTGGAACTCGTGTATAAAATGGCACAACTCTGGGACAATTGGCAGTTTTTTGAAAAGTCAAACATACACCTACCCTGTAAGTCAATAATTCTACCCCAGAAAACTGAGACTATTTATCCAGAAAAAGCTTCATGTAACAATGTTCAGAGGACTTTTATTTATAAAAGCCAAAAGCTGAAAACAGCCCAGATGCCTGTCGACAGAGGATTGAGCTGTGGTGTATTCATACAATGGAATGTTCCTCAACAGTAAAAATGAGCAAAACCATGGTGGCTGCAGTAACATGGATGAAACTCTTAGAAGACTCTTTAAAACTACTTGGTACAAAGCTCTCAATCTGAGTGAATATCATGTAGTAGTTACCTGCTTACTGCCACTAACGTAGACGGAAGGAGGAGAAGGGAACAGACACCATGTAGAAGGCCCCTGACTCGTGCTGGTGTAACTGGTGCCTCAGGTTGGCAGCAGCCCGCAGTGCCTGGGAAGGCTGTGCCACGTGTCTAGAGGAGAGTCAGCAGTGGTCAGAGTTCTGCTGGAGTGTTTGGTCTTTGGTGTGTGGTCTGCCCCACCTCCACTTGTGACCTCTTTCCTGTCATTTCCATACTGCAGTCAAAATGCTTTTTCCCCCGCAAGTGTTACAATTCTATGTTCTGATAATAGCAAGCAATTTCCCTTTATAACTGCAACTTTACCAGTGAAGTAATTCTATGATCAATGTCTTTCTTCCTTAAACTTCTTCACAGTGCCTAGTACAATGCCTGAAACATGGAAAATGCTCCATATTTCTTGAATAAATATGGAGAAGTAGAATTTTATTTCACATCAGTACTTCTAAAATAATGTAGGTGATCCTAATCTGAATTTCTTAATGTTGAATTTGAATCTAAATACAATTGCTATGTGTAGTGTAAATTATTTTTGCAGATTTGAAGAGTGAGGCTGAATAATTTGATATGCAAACTGATATAAGACTATGCTACCAGATTCTCCAGCAACACTGAAGCCATGTTCCAGCCTTACATCTCCTCACAAAGACACCGACAATCCCATAAAGTCAAATGAGGTTCCCTCCACACTAACATGCATATTCACATGTATAAATATTGCAGACCACAATCAAATTCCTTTAAAGAGTAATAGATAATGAATTGAAATCCAACTGTCAAATGAATCTATCCAAAATCTCCCCCAGAAGATACCTCAATATAGCAGATAAAAAGTATTGGCTCAAAAATAAATTCAGGATCCCATGAGTCTGTCCCATTGACAGACGATCCCATAATTATAGTAAGCTGCTCCTAAAATGCTGATAGGCTATTTCCTCTGCTACAGAAAGAGCCAAGAACCCAAAAGCAACAGATTACATGCCTTGACATTCAAGGTAGTTGCATTTGGGTATTCTTAGGAAGAAATACAAACAGGCTGATGAACCAACCTTCATTTTGTTCTCTGTCAAAAGTCATCTTGTATTTTTTTAAACTTGCAGGTACATATTTAATTCTTCTAAAATTAATTCTCAGTGAACTTCCCAGCCTCCTCTTCACCCAGGGACTCATTTCTGTCCTTCTCACCCCACTCAACACTTTCCCTTCAGCCCTAGTCTGTGGTGGCAACTCTGTTTTATTCACATTCTGATAAGTAGCATTGGTACATCATGCAAATAATTCTCATTAAAATGTCTTGGGATGTCTAGAGGTGATATAAGCAATTTGTAACAATTTTTAAATCATTTCTTGCCAGAAAAATAAGTGATAAAAAATGGATCTGTTCCCTTGTGTTACTTTGTAAGAAATCTTAGTTCTAAATATGTTTCTAAGACATTCGTTCATTGTTGAAATTAACAACTACTGTGGAAATACTGAAGCCTGAGTCAGCAGACAGGTCTAACTTTGAATCCCAGCTCTGGCATTTACTATGTGACCTTGGGCAAGCCAACAGGAAACCTTACAAAATTTCATGTTTAATTAATAGGGTGAATGGACAAAACAGTACTTATATTCCTGAAAGTTGAAGTTATGAAATTACAGAGTACTCAACAAATGGAAGGAAACTGTCGGTCATTGTTGGTGTTCTTGTTAGACTTGCCTCAGTAAGGGTAAGTCCCTCACTGTTGCTCAGCAGAAATAGATTATAAACACATCAAGATAAGCACTCCGGGAAAATATTACTGATTTAGAAAGAATCTCTTCTTTAATAATACCAGTAACAGTAGTCCTTAAACAAGAGGGTAATATAGATATGTAACATTATCTTATTTAAACCTCACAATGTTAGGAGACATTTATCTTGAGAACTATTTAACACATGAGAAAATTGGATTAACTCTGTGGAGTAAATGCTGAAGCCTAGATTCTGATGTTTGTTCGACTCCAAAGCCTGGTTCTTAACTACTAATTCTATGCTGTCTTCCAACATGATTACAATAAGATGAGGAAGCTATTAAAAACGGAAGCATGAGTATGGAGAGAAGGTAACCCAGCCCTGCACAGACGCCAGAACCAGCGCCAGTGTGTGCGGCCGGCCGTGAGCCCGGCGCTCCGAGCATCACCGACGCGCCTCTGAGTGGCTCCCGTGCACTGGAGGGGAAGACGGCGCAGTGAGCTAGGGAGGCTCCCGGAACTAACTTTCCTTTCACTCTTTTTTTCTTGGAATCAAAAATTCATAATAAAAAAAAAATTATATAGAGCCATCCGCAGGCTTTCAGGGAACTTTTTGATAGGAAGGGGGGCGGCGCGGCAGAGGCGTTTCCTGTGAACACCCCGTGTTTCAGAACGCGTGCCCCATCTTCTCGGACTGGGATAAGCTTCGGATTAACCGTAACTCACAACAAATGAGAGGCTTATCTCTCTGCGCAGCCATAGGCTGTGACAGCGCTTCATAGCCACTGTGGACCAGGCCCCCCTTCTCTTTGACCATCCCTGCCCTTGCCCGGTGCCCCGGGCTCCTCGCAGCGTCAGCTGGCTGTGTAGCCGCAGCCGCCTCGCTGGGCTCAGGCTGGCAGAAAGAGGAGGAGGAGAGCGCTGCAGGCTTGGGGGGTCCAACCTCCTGTTAGGTAGGTTCCTGGGAGCTTCCCTCGCCGATGGCTCCCCTCCCCTCGGAGACCTCAGCGGCAGACGCGGCCTCAGCCGGTGTGGGGCACTGATCCACTCTCACTAGCACCTCACTATCAGTCTAAACAGAGCCTTTGGTAAGGAAGGAAGAAAAGGGTATGCTAAATAGGCAACAAGTGCCTATTGATTCTTCCCTTTTAACATATAAATTAGGGTGTTTCCCTTTTAGGTATTTTTCCCTTTTTCTGAGATAAAAATGAGAGCATAGATGTAGTCACATCTATCTCAGGTATCTGGTTAAGTAAACACTTAAGTAAGTATGCACCCGTGGAACCGAGAGAGCTTTGCCAGCACCTCCAGGAGGTCCCTGGCTTTTTTTCTTTTGATTCTGGGATGTCTTTTTGTATCCCTGAATTACATGGCTTTTTGAAAATGTACCCAAACACCTTTGTATTATTCTGAGAATGTAGTGATTGATAGTTCAATTAGATAGTAGTAAAAAGCAAGTGATCTGGAAAGTGTCCACACTGGGATGTCAGAGTAGCTGACTCACCTCCTGACCCCACGGCACTCCAGCCCCGTGACTGTAAAAATCGCTTTATGCCTCTGATTCGCGTCTTTCTCATTACCAAGCCAGATTCTGCTTAGAATAGTTTTTTCTTGCTTTCTGTCTGCCTCTTCTCCCAGGTGTCAATTTAGACCTTTCTTTTTCAGGACACAGGCTTTCTGAAGAAAAAGAATTCCCATGTTCCCCAAAACTGGTTCAGGCACGTGCCTCCAAGCCCCTTCAGAACGCTGCTCCTGTGTTGCACAGTACGGCTTCTGCCTGCTTCCTCCGGTCTCACGTGTGCAGTAGCCTAAACGTGTTTATTGCAAAGGTCACACCTTGTTCCCTGCTGCATCCCCAGTGTCTGGTACACAGTAACTGTTCCGTAAATACCTGCTGAGCAAATGCTGGATGAAGAAGGTGATCTCTGAACCTCGTAAATTCCTACTAAGATCATCATTTTCAAGAGATAGTGTAAGAAATGAGTTTCTCTCCTCTTAAATGGTGGAAAAGTGGTGTTCTTAACCATGTTTACAAAAAGAGAGTACCTGTTTGCAAGTTTGTTTTAAAGACGAGAGATAATTTGCATGGCGGACTAGCACACTACCTGGCTTTTGGATTTGTAGACAACCGATAAGTAGTATATGTTACTAGTGTCACAACAAATCTCTGTGCCTGATACGTCGGATAGTAGGAGTGCATTGGGTCCTCCTCTGAATCAGGCATGCCGGGGGCTTCAGGGCACAGGCTTCCTTACTGTATAACCTGGGTTCCTGTGTCTTCTCACACAGAGAGTGGTGCTCTCAGCTCCGCGGAGAACAGAATGGAGAAAAAGGGCTCTGAGTGTCTCAGGACAGATCAAGGTTAAACATAAAACAAGAACTTAGTGGCAGGCCTGTCCCCATGTGTTGCTGTGACAAGTCATTCAGGCTCCATTGCTGGAAGTCTTAAAGTGGGGAAGAATAATTTCTCTCAGATGATTAAGACAGCTGGACGGCAGGGGATGGGCCACATGACCTCGCAAGGTCTATTTCCTTCCTTTGATTTAGCAAAGTACCAGTAAGTTCCTATACTTTATAGCAAGGGCAGATGTAGGATTATTTCTCAGTAAAGAGGTAGAGGATCAGCTATAAATGGTAAATGTTATGTCTGATTTTTGGGCAAACCTATATTAGCATTTAAAATCTTTTTATTTGGCAAAGTAATTGCTACACACGAGATGAGGCTCTGCAAACCTAATTATAACAGTAAGGTTAAGAATGGTAGTGGCCATTTATGTTGTCGTGGGGAGGTGGCAGGGCAGGCCAGTGGAGAGCGTTGTGTGTATGAACTCACGTAACCATCACTCACCAGTTAACACCTACGGCAGGGGACGTGGCTGGAGCGGCCCTTATGGAGCAGACACCTCATTCATTCCTTCTTTCAGTATGTTTGCTGAGCACCTTTTATGTTTCAGACACTTCTAGAAGAGGGAATTAAAAAGGATTAAGCTGCCCACCTGAGATTATGCTGCTTCTAAATGGAAGGACGGGATTCAAAACTCAGTGAACCTTTAATCCAAAATTTGAGCTCTCCCCATTTGCACTTATTTCCTGTATGAGCTCATCCCACCACATGGTTTTAAGTACCTTTTATAGGATGATGACTTCAGATTTATGTCTGCAGTTCAGACCTGTCTCCTGATCTCTAGATTTCTCTTCCCAACCACCTCCTTACTATCTCCTGTGGGATGTCTGAGAGGCCTTTCAAACCTAGTGTGTCACAGGCCGGTCTCCTGATGGCTCCCTGCTGCCCCTCCTATGTGTTCTGCCAGACTTAACCCCATCTCAGTACAGGGGAGCCTCCCATCTCACTCAAGATAAAAATCTGAGAAACAAGCCAGTCAGTGTCAATGGCCTGTGTGACCCTATGTGATCCACCTCTGCCCTCTTTCAACGGTCAGACCCCTCCCCCCACTGCAGCTTGTCCCCTCTGCTCCAGCCACTGCTCTCTGTCCCCAGACGTTTCAGTACCGTGCCCACGTTAGCGTGCAGCTCCCAGTGGTGTCCACACAGCTTCCTTTCCATCAGGTCTGCCACCTCATCAGGGAGGGTTCTCTGACTCAGTTATAAAATAACTACACTCCAGTCCCTCCAGCCTCTGTCACTTCTCTTCTCATTCTCACCAGGTGTGTACATGTAAGTAGTTCATTGTCTGCCTTTCCCGTTGTAACACAAGCATTAGGAAGGTAGTGTGTTTGTTTTGTTTCTCAAATATTTTTAAATGAATTGCATCCGTGTGTGAATGAATGCTTGCAGGAAGTGCTTGGCTCATGATACTTGGCTAAGTAAATGGCTGCTGCAGCTGTAAAGGGCAGAGCCAGGTGCCCTGTAGCTCCGCTTCTGTCCGGCCTGTGCTGTGTGGAAGGCAGGCGCCACACGCTACAGCAGGTGGGCCTTCGCTTGCACGTGCACAACAGTAAAGTGGGCAGTTATTTCTTCTAGAACAATGACAAGACTTCTTAAGTTGGGTGAATGTACTTTTCTTACAGAACTTGTAGAAATAACTATTAACAGTAAAATTCAGATTTTATTAACCTGTTTCATGCAATAAGATGACTTAAATATTTAAATGAAACCAGTTTTGTTGATTGTTTTAATTATTCATTTTGTAGTAAAGAAGAAAAAAATAGGTTTTCTTACCTTTCATTTTAAAATCCTATTTGTCCCTGAAAAATAAATAAGATTTGTATAATTAAGACATAAAAACAAATTTTCAGTTACAATTTTAAAAATATGTTTATGGTTTGTGTACTTGATATTGACCCATTTTTCAAATAAGATTCTATTATAAACTAAAATTTTGGTTAACTCTTAATTGTATGAATATGGAGCAGGAATAATTTCCCAAATCGTTTCAAGTCTGATTTTCCACTTACTCTTTTTAGCAAATTTTATATCCAAGCTTAAGTAACATGGTAAAAATGTTTTTTAATCTGTCTTTGTTTCCCCTCCCCTGTCAGTCTTGTGATGGATGTTCTCCTGAGCAGTGAATACCTAACAGGTGAACAGTAGTAACTCTGAAAGGTCTATACTTCTGAAAATCAGTCCTTCCATTTTTGTGAGCCGATCGAATGAATTACTGAACCTTTTGGAGATAAAGGGATTCTCTGATTAAATTATAAATTTTGTCTTATCCTTTAAATTGAAAACTTAAATATTCCAGTTATTGGCAAATCTATGTATATTTAAACTCTTAAAGAAATCATTTCAAACCTAAGGGTATGTTTCTGTTCTCATACATTCATGGCACTAGAACATCACACATACCAGGTGATGCTATTCCTGTGTTAAAACTATCCCCAGTATGTCTGTGAGAATCTACATAATTTGCCTTGCATATCAGAAGCTGAAGTTTTCCCCTGACTTTTTTCTGCCCATCTGCCCCAGAAGACAGAGGCTGTTAACCCTGGTATATGTGACTTGAGGCCAACAGTCATGACATTGGGCCCCAGCCACCTGCCGGCTCTATGAGCCACCACCTCCACCCTCATTGCTACATCGCAACAGGACAGTTTTCCCACTAACAGCGTCATCCTTCAGGCAAGTGTGTGAATGATACCAGCTCTGCCCTCCCCAAAGGCCATGCAGTCAAGCGCCCAAGGCCTGTGGTTAAAAGTTTTATGTTCTCAGGCTCCTTTATATTTTTTACTCTTAAAAATTGGTGAGGTCCACAGCTTGGTTTAGTGTATATGATTTATATTTGTTAATATTTACCATATTGTAAATTAAAACAAACATTTACAAATATCAGTCATGAAATATGTAATAGTAATCAACCTTTGTGTGTTAACATAAATATCCATTTGTATGGAGAAACACCATTTTTTTAAAACAAAAAGTAGTAAGAATTGTGTCGTTTTCTATTTTTGCTAATCTCTTTAATGTCTGGCTTAATAAAAGCTAGCCAGCTACTCATATCTGCTTCTGCTTTCAGTCTAATGTGATAGGTTGTTTTGGTTGAAGTGGTTAGAACAGCAGATACATAGTTGGAACAGGGGAAAGTATGATAGGCTTTCTCAGAGTGTGGATATACTTCTTTGATACTTCACCAAAACTTGTCAGGCGGTAGTTTCTTAAAGGTTAATTGCAGTGTGGATCCTGAAACCATATCAGTAAAGTTTTCACACTCTGTCACTTAAAATACCCTGGTCCGTCTTACACTTAATAGATTTTACTACATTATGCAGAGGTCATTTGAAAGCACGTGGTTCATTGAGTTACACATATTTTCACAATGCTGTGACTTACTTCATTGTGCAATATTTAAAAGTATTTTCATAGTTATTACCATAAGTCTCAACAGAGGAGGTTTTGAGTATTGGCTTGCTATCAGTTTACAGTAGTAAATAGTAGTTTTCAAAAATTCTAATTTGTACTTGAAGGCTTGAATTTTGTCATTGGTAACAAATACCGTCAGTTGTTTTTCTTAAAATGACAGGCTCACTTCATTCATCAAGAAAATGTCTGGCGAATACCTAAGTCTGAATAACCATAGTTTGTCTACAATTCATTCTTCCAAGTAAAAGTGATGTTGCCTGAAAGCAGCAGTTCGCTGGGCTCGCCTGTGGGCTTTTCCTGTGATCGCCGTCATACCTGGGCAGTAGGCAGACCTTCTACAAGCCTCTTTCTCATCGCATTACACAGAATGATTAAAGGCTGTGTACTTAACAGTTCAGATTTATTAAAATTACTAATTTTTACTGCTTCATCAAGGGTATTTTTAAATGAAACTACCTTTTTTTTTAAACTGCTAGTACTCTTTGGTACCACTGCACTGATTCTTACCAAAGCACTAACAACTTTACCCACCACGTTTGCTTCCAGTGTGAGCACAGTGAACAAGACATGTCATGTCTTAGTATCATGAAAATAGTCTGACCCCTGTAGGATGTCCAGGACTCTTAGAGTCCACAGGCCAGGCCACATTGAAAATGCAGTGTAATGAGCTGGGAGAGAGCTGGGTTAGAGATGAATCGAGCAGAAGAAGAGTGAAGCACAGTGTCTAAAACATTTTAAACCTTGGGTAACCTTCCCATTAAGTGAACTGCCCTCAGACCTTAAGCTCCTTGAGGGCAGAGAGATCTTAATTGCGTGCCCGCCACACAGTGACCTGGCTGTGATTGCCACATGTGCCTTCAAGCGGGCTGGCACATCACAGCTGCCTTGTCTTGTTTTGGAGGAGTGCTCAGGGGAAGAGGGGCGAATGATTAACAGCCTTGTAGGTAGTCTGAACGCACTTAGCAAAAACAGAAGCCAGGAAGGAAGTGAAGTCAGCGCCATCTCTTCCCATCGTAGGTGATGGGAGCTCAGTGAGCAGAATGGCTCCCAGTGTGGGCTCCAGTGCCCAGGTGCCCAGGAGGGGCCAGGTGCCCCCAGGCAGTCAGCGGTGACTAGACCTGGGCTCCAGTGCCCAGGTGCCCAGGAGGGGCCAGGTGCCCCCAGGCAGTCAGTGGTGACTAGACTCGGGCTCCAGTGCGCAGGTGCCCAGGAGGGGCCAGGTGCCCCAGGCAGTCAGCAGTGACTAGACTCGGGCCCCAGTGCGAGGAGAGGCCATGTGCCAGGAGAGGCCAGTGCCCCCAGGCAGTCAGTGGTGACTAGACTCAGGCTCCAGTGCACAGGTGCCCAGGAGGGGCCAGGTGCCCCCAGGCAGTCAGCGGTGACTAGAGCCGGGCTCCAGTGCTCAGGTGCCCAGGAGGGGCCAGGTGCCCCCAGGCAGTCAGTGGTGACTAGACTCGGGCTCCAGTGCGCAGGTGCCCAGGAGGGGCCAGGTGCCCCCAGGCAGTCAGTGGTGACTAGACTCAGGCTTTAGTGCGCAGGTGCCCAGGAGGGGCCAGGTGCCCCAGGCAGTCAGCAGTGACTAGACCCGGGCCCCAGTGCGAGGAGAGGCCATGTGCCAGGAGAGGCCGGTGCCCCCAGGCAGTCAGCAGTGACTAGACCCGGGCCCCAGTGTGAGGAGAGGCCATGTGCCAGGAGAGGCCGGTGCCCCCAGGCAGTCAGTGGTGACTAGACCCGGGCTCCAGTGTGAGGAGAGGCCATGTGCCAGGAGAGGCCAGTGCCCCCAGGCAGTCAGTGGTGACTAGACTCAGGCTCCAGTGCACAGGTGCCCAGGAGGGGCCAGGTGCCCCAGGCAGTCAGCAGTGACTAGACCCGGGCCCCAGTGCGAGGAGAGGCCATGTGCCAGGAGAGGCCGGTGCCCCCAGGCAGTCAGTGGTGACTAGACTCGGCTCTAACTCTTCCATCCACTGGCACAGCCTGATTCTGAAACATATTTTTCAGAGTCTTTTGGGGAAATATTATCAAGTGCTATGAAAAAACTATTAGATAAGTAAGGCTCTTATTGAAACAGATGGGCATTTTTTAGCCAATTACCCTGAAAGAATTTCAAGTCTCCTAGTTATTTATGATCATGGGAAAACAAGAGAAGTCCCCAAATTTCATTTTAACTATTACTTTTCACTTATTCTGATTTACTTAAAAATATTCTTAATGGTTGTGTTAGGGATTAAAGGCCTCTGAGTAGAAGGGAAATACCATGCCAGGGCGACCAGTCTAGAGCCATTACCTGGGTTATGTGTGTGGAGTCCTTCATTTTTTAATGTCATATAAGCAGTTAGGAAATGTTTTCAAAAATACTAACTTTCTATCATAATGGTTACAGATAAGATTTCTCTTAAATGAATAGGCCAAAATAATGAGGGAAAACACAAGCTTTTATGTTAAACTTGAACAGCACAGAACTTACTAATTTAACTCCTGAAGGGACTCCCTACCCCTCCCACCCCAAAGCATTGTCACAGCCATTGCAATAAAGCATTGTCATTACAGATGTCATTACAGACCATTCACTGAGACATGGACAAGTTTCAGACCCTGTGGTCACGTTAGTCTTGTATCTCTGTGTTTCTGGAATGCTACCATGTGCCAGGAATAAGTACAGTCGAGACCAGTTATGAGTCAGACGTGGTTCCTATCTTCTGACCTTATTTTTATTACCTGAAAAATTAAATAATATGTCTACTTCAGACAGAGGTTTTGAGGATTAAAAGATTAAATACATTGTAAACTAAAAAGGACTTAAAGGAAGGAAGATAGAATTAGAGGACGGGCTATATACCACTACACTCCCACCCCACCCCTTCTTAAAATCCAGGTGACAAAAACAAGCTTTGAAAGATTGCTAAGGAAGAGGAAGCAAATGAAGCCAGATCTACGAGAAACAACACCAGCCAAAACCCCGCTGAGGAGGAGGGCGCTGCAATGTGGAGTGGTGCTCTAGGGGGGTCTTCGCCCCTCACCAGTGGGTACAGACAGGGGGCACCCAAAGGCTTGGGCCTCCTTTTCATAACTGAGGAGCTGCCTTTGGAGCAGCTAGGCTGGCCTGGCCCTGCCTTCCCCCCCAGCAGGCTCGGCAGCACAGAGTAATAGTGGTTATTCCCAGAGTAAAACTGTAGCAGTGCTACCCCAGACCTCAGGTGGTACCACCCGCTAGGGGACCAGGAACCCCAAACACAAAGAATCTCAAATTAAAAAATGATCACATCCAAAATTTACCAAGCATTTAATAGATTAAACAAACTGAAAAACTAACACCTCAACAGAACAGAGCCCAAAGAATAGGAGATGATTATAAAATAAGTAATTAAATCTTTCTATGGATAAGCTGACCTGGCATCTATAAAAACCAAGCAGGTTAGGGAGTCAGGAACTAAAAAGTCAAAAGATGACTGAATAGGCTGCTGAGTGGCACCAGAGGACAGAGAGCTAGCAGGCACGGTAGGAAACTGAGATGTGGAGGACGGAGTTGGACTTCCAAAGTGCCTAAGTGGGGCTACCACAATGGAAAAGGAGAATTAAAGGGAGGAGGGAGAGTTTCTAGAAGAATAAAGAGCTCAGAAGCTAAAAAAAAATGTGAGTTATTACTTACATTGAAAGGGCATACCCAGTGCTAGAAGAGATGTGACTGCAGCAAGAGATGAGGAAAAAATTAGTGCTATGAATAAACAGACTTGTAGGTTTCTTCTTGAAAGGATCAACTCCAAACTCCTTTGTGCCACAGATGAGGAGGAGGCATATCACGTGGGATTAAATGTCTCCGTGGCATCAGACAGACCCGGTTACACCCATGGTCTTCATGTGTTACGTTTACCCTTGGATAGTTTGGTTAACCTTTCAGCCTCAACTTCTTTGTACATAAAGGAGACAGAATAATGTCTACTTACCAAATTGTCATGAGGCTAAATGAGAAAAAATACACATACATGCACAATGCACACGCTGGCTGTGCCCTGTGTACACTAGGTGAGCTAGAGGAGTGAGTGCTTGGTGTCCCACCCCCCTTGTGCACCACTCTGTCCTCCTTGTCATCCTCCCACTCGTGCTGTCATCATCATTGCAAAGCCTCCTCCTTTGTGCCTTCCTCTCACCTCCCAGGGTGTTTGGGACATACTTCTTTGCTCATACTTACACTCTGTTCTGCTGAGATCGACGTGTTCATCTTTGTTAGCTTCTTGAGACAGAGGTTTATTTCTTTATTTATTTCTATACCTCCATTTTTCAGAATAGTTAGTGCTCAAAAAATGTTCCCTGAGTACATGACCACACATAGGCTTAGAACTTCATTTTACTTAATTTTTTCAAGTTTGTCTAACATTCAAAAAACGTTAAGTGCCTTTGAGTCCTTCTGTCTTGCACCCTTATAAGTGGGGTGGGAAGAATACTCTCTTGTTCACCTTTACTTACTAATAATATTTTGTCTTTCTTAAGTTGACTTAGCACATAATTTTTCAATATTTCTTTTGTAAATTAGTTCTTTTAACAAATATTTACTAGTACTTACTATGTACTAGGCATTGACGCAGAAGTAGTGAGGTATATCACTGAATAAAACAGATCCATATCCCTCCCTTGTAGAGCTTACATCTTCATTCTACTGAGAGGAAATAGGCAATAAGTACAACACATAAATGTGTCGTATCTTAGAAGATGGCAAATCAGATAGAAAAAAATAGTTCAGAGTAAGATGATGGATCAGATTGCTGAAGCAAGGGGGTTGCAATTTTTAATCAAAGTGGACGTTGCTTAATGGCATCATTTGAGCAAGGACTTGAGAAAGGTAAAGTTAGCCATGTGGATATTTGGAAGTAAGAGTATTCTAGGCAAAGGGAATAGCCTGTGTAATGGTGACTCCAAACTTTTTGGCCTGAACAAAGAAGACAAGTTTGCTGTCAAATGAGATACAGGAAAGCTTGGGTGGATAAGATTAGGGGTTCAATGTCGTTCTGGCCTTGTTAAATTTGAGATATCTGTTAGACATTGGAATTACAATGTTAAGTTGGCAGTTAATACAAGAAAGTAAACTTCAGGAGAGATTTTTGGGCTACAAAAACTTGGATTTTTTTTGCTATTTACATTGCCTTTAAAGCAAGAGACTAGAGAAAATCACCAAGGGAGTTTAGGTAAACAAAGAAGAAAAGATGACCAAGGTCTGTGGAAGAGGAGGGAGGGGCTGGCATGGAATGACTGATAAGGAGTAGCTAGTGATAGAGGAAGACCAGCAGGAGGTATAGTACCCTGGATGCCCAGTAAAGAAGGAACATCACAGAAAAGGGAGTGATCGAGTATAACACATACTGATCAGGCACATAGCATGAGGACTGAGAATTGACCATTGAATTAGCAACTTCACTGTTACCTTGACAAGGGATGAAAAGTTTAAAAGGAGTGGAGGGGTTGATTGCAGTGGATTTGAAGGGACAGTGTAATACTAGAGGGAGGGGGTGGTCTAGGAGAGGAAATCCTAGTGAAAATGGGATGTATGAACTTGAAGTGAGGTGGGAAGATTTCGGGTAATGACGAGATGGAGGGTGGGATGTGGAATATATGGCTAAAGGAGTCTAGAGGCCCGATCGGTGGACAGGAGTTGTGCAGGGACTCGAGAGACAGCTTGTTTGAAGGATCATCTACCCACGTGCTGAGTCACCAAGACTTCGGGCAGTGACGCTCCTGGGAGATTCTGAGCTGGGTGTCCGGAGGAACAGGGGGAGGACAGAGCTTTGGTCTGGAAGTGCCATGGTGTGTGTGTCTGGGGGAATTAGTGAGGAAAGTCTTACCTTTCCTCCAGGCCCATGTGTGCGGGCTGTGGGAGAGGAGGAACTGGAGTGGGCCCCAGGGAAGACTGCTCATTCGAGGGGAACCCCGTGTCCGCTTGGACGGAGGTGGGGGAACGCCCAGAGCGGAGGCTGAGAATGTGTAGGGGCTTCTGCCAGTGGCAGCCATGAATGCCACCGGGCACCCGGGGTCGGGTGGGAGATGAGGATGGAGGGAGGGCGGACTGCACAGGCACTAGAGGCGAAGAGGAACCCGGCGGTCTGGAGTGCCCTGAGCTGACAGAGGGCCTGAAAAGATTAGTTCTCGTGATCTTAAAGTGGAAGTTGAGGGATGGGAACATAAATGTGAGGGGTTCCTTCACCCCCTTCATAGAGATGGGCTGGTCTGGGGACTCAGCTTCTTGTGCTCCTCTTGAACCCCGTTGATGCAGAGGGGAAGGCCCCGCAGGCCCCGGGCTTGGTCCTGGCGCTGCGCTCCCTGTGTCTCCTAGTGCGAGGCTGTTTCTTGACTCCAGGCAGTGGAATTGAGAACCTCTGGGAAAGCCAGGAATTGCTCAGAACTTCTGGGTTCCCTTCAGCCCCTGATATGGGGTGGAATGTGGAGGAAGGCTAGAAGGCCTCGGGAGGCGTGGCCTTTGTGCCAGTGGGAGGAGCCCATCTCTCCTTCGAGCTGCCCTTAACCCCCTAACGTGGAGTTGAGGTGTATTTGGCCTAATGTGGTTTCTTGCCTATTATCAATCCTATAACTTGTATCCATAAATGAAGAAATTTTAATGTTTTTCTCCCTTTGCCATGTGATGGATTTTTAGTTTATCCTTGGGAAATAGGACACGTCTTTGGTTAATAGACGTTTGAGGTGCACGAAATGGATGCTGTGAAAGCAATTCAGACGGAACTGACAGGTATGAGAATGGGGCTCAGCTGCTCCCAGCTTCACAGCCTGATGACAGGCTTGCAATAAATAATCAGAAACTGGGTGAAATGATAGCAAATGTCAGTTTAAAGTTTTCACTTGTCAAAACTAAGATTGTCTCATCACCAAACCATTGCCAGACCAAATTATGCTACCTTTTATCCTCCTGTTCATTGGAAAACATTCTTCACCCTCGATTTTTTTATGCTTAACTGTGTTAGAGCACCTCACAGACAAATTTCCAATCTATACTGATGTTCATTACTGCTCAGCCCATTTAATAAAGGAGACTTAGTTTGCTCAGAAAGCAATTGCTGTGCTCTCCTGTCGATTAGGCTCAGTGCTTGTCACCCACAGTCCCAGGTTAAGCAGTGGGGGCCTGTCTCAGTAAAGGGAATTCTTTTCCATTTTACAAAGAGGTTACTTTCACTTTGTCTCTGCAACAAAGATAAAATTCTCAAGAACATCAAGGTTTTATTTGCCAAAGATGTCATTATAAATGTAACTTCTGACCTTTAGATAGAAGTCTGAGGTTCATTTAATTTAGTGCTGAGTTTCTAAGACGCATTAGCCAAGTTATTTTCAGCAAAACGAGAAGTCATTTTGAGTACTTTGGGGCCAGGTGCTGTGCATAAGAATGTTGGGAGTCTGAGCAGCAGCTCACCCAGACCCGGGACCTGCCGTGTGGAGCGCGCAGGCCCGGCGAGCGGGAGATGCTCCCGGGGCTTAGACTCAGATGTCTAGACCGGATTTGACCCCAGTGTTTTATCAAAAGGTTTCCTCAAGATGAGGAAAATATTCTTTAAGAGCAATCCTCATATTTAAAGCTCTCAAATCCTAAGTAGGAAAGCCACATTGTTTCTTTTGGTGTTGGCTTATTTTTGCTACTTTTTTCCCTTCTGAATGTGGAAGTTTCTCTGCCACTTTTTCACCTAGTCCCTCTTCTGCTCATTGTAAAGCATCTAATGCCTGGAGGGAAAAATTGGGACCACAAAGAGGGAGAGGAGGAATTTTAGACCAGTGAGAGAAGTAAGGTGGTTACAGTCACCATGCTCATGGAGCAGGTTGTGTGGACCCTGACTTATGTTTTTGAGCAGGAGGAGGGATCATGTAACCCCTGAAGGTCAAGTAAGCCCTTCCAGAAGAGTGGCCGAGCAGCTCGGAGGAAATCAGGCGCTGCTCTTCCATGCCCCACGCTGAGCACGCCCGCCTCTAGCCTGAGTTTTCAGCACACGGCAGTGGTAGCCCCCGGGGCCCATGGCTTGACCCCCCCTGAGCCTCAGCTGCCTCATCGTGTGGCACAGAGACTTCATGTAGATGGCGTGAGATGGTGCACAAGGATGGAGAAGCCGCCGGGGTGGCAGGGATCTGGCTCTTCACTCCTACTGGTCCATTCCCCTTGCATCCATGCCTTTTTCCAGGTTCACTAGCAATGCCAGATCTCAATTTGAAGACCTTTTTAAAAAAAAATTCCGTAGCTACTTGTGCTTGCTTGGAAAAACTGTACATTGCCACTTGGTATAATAGGTCAGATGTGGGAGTGACTATTCTGTTCCTGGGCAATAGTTAGAAGAGCCAGTGGAGCTTAGCACAGCGCGTCCAGAGAGCTTACGGTGGAGTCCATGCCAGGGAGCTCACATCACAGCCAGCATGCCCCACGGTACCTAACTGACTTGTGAGGACCTGACTGCACCAGGACGACGAGACCTGACCCACATCTTGCACTTGGTGGAAGCGTTTTATGCTGAGAATATTCTATCCTAGGCATTTTATCAATGTTCATTAACTCTATTTGATAGACTAAGTTTTCAACCTGTGCCCTGCGTCTGTGCCTTGCATACACTGTTCCCTCCGCCTGCAAGGCGCCCTCTGGCACTGCCTCTGTCCTCGCCTCCTTCCTCACTGTCGCCCGGCCGGCCTCGACACACTGCTCAAGTGTTACGTTCTCCAAGAAGCCAGTGTGACGTGCCAGAGTGACAGAGGTGCCCCGCCTCTCTGTACCCAGTCACGCAGTCCACGGAGCGTGAGGGTCTGTGCAGGCCCGGGAGGGGATGAGAAGCCGGGAGAGTGTGCTGAGCTGACCCCGGGAGCTTGGGAAGGTTCCCTGGGGGGAGCAGTTGGGTCAAGGACTGCTTGAGGAGGTAGCCTGGAAGCAAAGAGGAGAAGAACATTTCTGGCAGAAGGAACATGTGAATCCTCACATGCTTGAGACAAAGGGAACACAGACCCTTGCCCACCTCTTCCTCACGGGGGTGCCCTGATGTGCTCTAGTCATGGGGCTCACAATTCCTCTGGGGTGTCATCTACCTGATGAAGGGAACAGGAGAAGAACCAGGTGTAGGCTTACCCACTGAGTGTGTTCCCTGCACTGTTTTCTGTGGGATTTTAGGCTGGCACCCTAGCTTTTCTGAGCTGTGGTTGCTTATCTGTAAAGTGGGTACGACGGCTCTGATCACCTCGGTAGCTGCTGTGAGGCTCTGCACGGAATCTCAGCAGCTGACACACGGCGACACTCACAGCGTGGATTTTATTAGGCACAGTGCGGCTTCCTCAGGTGTCAAACGGCTGAGTTGGATCGCTTTCCATTTTGATAAGAACTTCTTACTTGATTGCATGAAGTTGAAATAATGAGAATGTTTTATTTCTATGACAATCCAAGACAACAAGTTCAGGACAGTTGTTACCCTGCAGAATTAAGTAGAGTTAAAGTGGAAAGCCTGAGAGGGTAAGTGGAAGTTCTTCCTCAGTTACTCAAAACAGCATCAGAAACCAATTGTGTCTGCTGTGGTTAGTCATCTAGATTTTCCACAAATGTGTTCCCATAAAAAATGGTGCCTAATCCAAGTATGGTTGTGTATAGGTGCCTGTTCTGTATAGTCTGCAATGTTGCCATGGTAACAGGCTCCCTCCCAGCTGACATCTCAAGGATGCTATACATTAGGACATAGATCTTTGCGGGCTCTGTGAGGGTGCCGTGCTGGGTTGCGGGGAGCCTTCCCGTGCCCTCCGGTCACACGGTCGTTGACGCCTTGGCCTGGTTGTGAGCTGCTTCCTCAGGGTGATGCCAGAGTCCTGGGGCAGTGAAGCCTTGACTCTGGTACTGGTTACTGAACTGCCAAGTGAAGTGCCCGCAGCTGACACAGCAGCATGTTGCCCGGCAGGTAAGGGTCAGAGAAAACCGATGACCTCGCCTGTGTAAGCTTTCCATCTTTTGGGGCGAAGCCGTGGGTTCCCTCCTCCTCTCCCAGGGTCCCCAGCACAGGTCCCTAATGGGCCACTACATCCGCCCTCTCTCTTGCAGACTCCTGGGACAGAGGCCGTCGCTGTCCCCCCGGTGCAGTCAGCACCTTCTCTGAGGCACTGGACCAGTTGCTGTGCTTCAGGTGTCAGACACGTGTCGTGTGTTCAAGCTGGGGACTTGGTAATCCTCAGGCCTAAGGTTTCATGTTAAAGCTCTGCCGTCTGAGTGGGAATTTGTTTCCATGTTCAGCCCTGCCCATTATTAGTTATCCTTAAGCTTTACAATATGATTTAAACTCGCAGCCAAGTCATTTTGTCTTAACTGCTTTTTCATCTTCTCTCTTCGCATGTTTTGTTTTGTTTAATGCAGTGGTGCTGATTACTATGATTATGGACATGGACTCAGTGAAGAGACTTACGATTCCTATGGTGAGTAACTGGCCAGGATGAATCATAACTAGACAGGGGAATGAACACGCTAAATATCTGAATTGAGGGGACAATTCTGTCCAAAGGCATGTTGAGTGTCAGATAGAGCTTCTTCAGTTCATCTGTGCAGATCTAGCTATTTTCAGAAGCTCCTTTAAGATTTAAATGTAATACTTAAAGGGACTAAAGACTTGCAGAAAATTGCATGAATTCAGATTCTGAACTTAGATTTTCTGTCGGGGTTGATTGCCAAGTGCTGATTTTCTTATTTATAAAATAGTTTGCCAAATTCCAGACACTTAATAGCATGGGTCTTTTCGAAGTGTCTTTGCTTCTTGACAGTAAAGGAAAATGAAGCAATTGAGAATACAGGTCTAAAATGACTCTCCCTCCCTCATTTTTATATTTTAATTCATCTCCAATCTCAAATCCTCTAAAAACATTACAGTAGGAGTCATTATACAAAGGTTACAAAAGCCCTGAGCCAGGATGGAGATGGAAAGCTCTCTCAGGCTTATAGGGGGCCAGCTAAACTCCACTTAATTCACTGGGAGCTGGTAAGCATCTGTGTCCACAGTCTCAATATGCAGAAGGATGACACATTTAATTAAAAGAATTGGCGGTAGCAACATTAATGATAGTAAGAAACTCCTTTGCCGCAGGGCAAAAAGATCAGAGAACGTGAAGCTTCAGTGAGTCGCAAAGCTCTGAGAAATGCCATGTACCCAGTGCAAGTGAATCAGGATTCTGGCTGATGCATGCTATGACATTTCTCTGAACATAACTGAAACTCCATTTCTGATGTTCTTTTTGAAGTGCTTTTTGTTATATCACCTGCCCCAAGCTGTGATGACCAGAACTCAGATTTTCTTTTCTTTTTATTTTTTTTTGGTTTTTTTTGGTGGTTTTTTTTTTTTGGTTATTTGTAACAAATGCTAAAGAGAAATGCCTTGGTTTGTCAGAGTGCTGTCTACTTAAACTGATGCAAGTTGGCTTGAGGGAATGACGTTGATTGCATGGTTGTATCAACAGAAGAGGTCATTTTAAGCGTTTTTCCTTCAGAGCTTTTTTAAATTGGTCTCTGTGGACACATGGCTTTTAAATTGCGGAATGTCACAGCAGGTATGTTAACTGTTTGTTGTCAAAGACCCATAGATTCCTCACTGTAAGTGCAAGGTTGAACAGGTGTTTAATTTCAGGAGGTAGAGATGATAGAACACCTCTAATATTGATACTTTTGTCTGGTATGGATCGAGTATTGTCATGAGTGAAATTTGATATTATGCCACTAAATTTATTTCATATGCAGCATGTATACAATTGAGGAATAAACTTCCACCCAGGGCAACTGTGATTTACTCTTCGATCGAAGGACTGCTGGGAATGGTGTGGCCTCGCTCTTTCCCAGGCCCACTCCATGTCGCCCTCCAGTTTTATCTTCTTTTGCCTTCACACATTTTTATCTGTGTTTTCTTTGTTTTTGCCATTAAGAAAATATAGGCAATCTCTTTCTCATTCTCTTTCCCATTCATAAATGTCTTAATATTTAGCAAAAGGCAGTTCCATTTGCTGGTTGAGCTTGTGTGCTTTGTTAAATGAGTGGCCAAAAGGGAACTTCTTGCAGAGTTGGTTGCCATTTAAGGTACAAAAATCATTTTACTTCCCATGGGTTTTGCTAGTGAGAGGACCATTTTCCACTGGGTTTGTAATTTTTAAGTAAATATCCTTGGCTTTTTCAGTACATGGGATATATATCTTCAATGTGACATCTACCATTGATTCAGGGCTAAGTTGGATTCTGAAAAATGAAGCCAGTAGGATCCATGGCAATGATCTAATTGTGATTCATGTTACTGATTTTAGGGCAAGAGGAGTGGACTAACTCAAGACCCAAGGCCCCTTCAGCGAGGACAGCGAAGGGCGTCTACAGGGAGCAGCCGTACGGCAGATACTGACTGTACTGTCTGATGTTGTGAAATAGCCAGTCTCCGCCAGTCCTGTGTACTGTTCAAAGTAATTTTTTTCTATGAACAATCCCTTTTTAAATAAATCAAATGCTTAAAATATGAATGGATGGAACTTAAAACTACTTTGTTGAAAGAACCTGGGCAGAAAAAAAAGACATGTAAAATTTTGTTATTTCCAGTCTGTATATGAAAAAATAGGTCATCAAAAGAAAAAAAAATAACTTTGATTAACTAGTGTTAAAAAAAATAGGTTTACTAAATATGTTAATCCATTCTTTTAATATAAGCTTCACCTTGCATCTTAAAGGTTTCCATAGAAATTTAGTTATTTTATCTTTCAGTCATATGCTAGTTTCTTTTTCTCTTGCCAACATGCGTAAAAAGGGAAGCCAATTATAAGTGCAAATAATGTGGTATTCTTTTGTAACTCAAGTCTTGAAATGTTCTGTAGTGTTAAGCAAAGTATCCCTCTTGCTTGATACTAAATAAACTTTTGAAAGAAATTTGGTGTGTGTGAGCTAACAATTTCATGTTTTGCTTATTTAAAAAGGCCTTCATAAATAGCTGTAAACAGGGAAAGCATTCATTTAACAACGCTTGTCATAAAAGGGTCACACTAAACATTGTACAGCTTACTTAAAAAAATGGTACAAAATTAAAGGTACCATGAGATACTCACCATAGATTTAAATGCTGTTTAAAGAGTTCACATGGTATCAAGCTGCTTGAGTGGCACGTTAAAACTACGCAGAACCAAATCTTGTTTAAAAACTGGTTTTAAATAATATTTTCTGAAAAAGATGTGATCAGTTTTCATCTTGTTGAGCGTTTTTTCACTAGTGCAACTTTGGATTTTTTATGAGAATTTTGGTACCTTAATGAACACCTCGCTCCCTGCTGGAAGCAATAAGCACAAAGCTTTTAAAGACATTCTGACTTGACTAATTGAGGTCGCACTCGCCAAGGCTGAGGATGTGTAACCCTTAAACGGTCTTCATTTTCAAAGGTAAATAAATCAAATAAGATTTTAATCTCACTTAATTTATCTTAATATAACTAATAAAACCAGGGAGATTACAACTTAGCAAGTTTCATTATCCATTTTAGAAAGGTTTTAAGATCACCTAAATTCTCATTTTAAAAAGTTTAATTTGTTTTAGTAATCTAAAAAGTCTTAGTTTAGTCAGTTTAATTGGGGCCAATTATTCCCTATTAAACAAATGTAAAACCTCATAACTAGTTGTTTGTAATACATTATTTGATGAGTAGTTGAGGGCACTTCTTAAAACGGACAAATATTTGATAAAGTTATTCTTTAATCATTTGGCTTAAGTTTTTTTTTTTAATTGTAGATTATGTAAAATGTTTAATTTTTATTTCTTGAGGGATTTCCTTCTCTTTGAGTAAAAAGGTCTTTTCTTTTGGTAGGAAATGTCAGCTCTCTTGGAAAGTCAGAGGAACCGGAGTGGCCCTGGAGCAGACAAAGGTAAGCGCCTTTTGTTGCAATTATTTTGATGTGTTGTGGAAGATGAAGACAATTTCATGCTCACCTGAAGTCACAGGGAAGATATCCCGTGTTGTTTCCCATTACCAGCACTAGTGATTATGGCAAATTAACTCGGCCAGTTACAGAGGAAGCTTCCCGAATGTAAACAAGTCAGACCCAGTCAGCTTTGTCTGCCCTGCAGAGCTGGGAGGCTCAGGTCATCACACTATTTAAGTACCTGGATCACTTTCTTCACTAAAACTGTTAAAACAGTCTAGTCAAACATGAATAAAAATGTCCTAATAAATTATTAAGTAAAAACAATACTAAACCTAATGATATGATCCTAATTTCATTTTTTAAAAACTATACCCTGTTTATATATTTTCTTAGGCAAATATTATATAGATATACTAGATAATTTTGACAATAATTATCTTAGGCTTGTGGAAGTATGATTTTTGTGTGTGTGCTTTTCTACCCTTTCTGGATTTTGCAAAACAGATTATTTTATGAGATAAATATTATAAAGTGTGTTTTATAAAGTTGTTTAATAAAATTCAAAAGACGTCTAGGGATCTGTGAAGGAAAGGTATCAGTAGTTTGGTCTCCCTTTTCAGATACTCGTATTTTTTTCTAAACCATCAGAAACACTGCTTCAGCCCTGACACCCCAGATAGTCTTACTTTTTAAAAGTATTTGTATTTGAGCCCTTTTTATATGGCTTTGGACAAGTCTCACTCTGGAAGTCAGCACTATAAGAATGATGTTTATCTCATGTAGTTGTTGTTAAGAATTAAGTGAGATAACATTGCAAGAACGTTTTGTAACTTAGGAAGTGATATAATAATGTGAAGGTTGTCACAGTTGAATACAATGAATATACATATTTAGTATGTGTGGGGGTTTACATGAGCTAATTTTTATCCTTAATAGCCAAAAACAAATTACTGTTAGGAAGAAAACAGTTCTTTTCACTTTCATAGACCAAAAGAAGTCCTCTTTTTTTCTTTTTTTTGCTTCCTTTCTTACATAGAAGGAGAATGAGACATATAACACAGTTTTTCAATGTGTGACATTATATTGAAATTTTTCACTATTTTGAATAATAAATGTATGTTTCTTAAAGCAGATATTGTGGATAGATACAGGGTTGAACCCCAGATGGTCTTAAGAGCTAATTCATAGGAATTGTTCAATTTTATGTTTATGTTCATTTAAAAAAAAAATCCATAGCTCCATTGGACCATAAGAAAATCTTGGTGAGCCAGCAAGGTCAGGAACCACCAGGAACACTGTCGGACAGGAATTCCGCTTGGCTTTCCAGGGCTTCCCTTATTTGGCATATACTCTACCAAGCCTTATCTCTTCCTCATTTCAACGGGAAGTTCTGCTGCAGACTGACAGCCTCACCCTGTTCCTATGAGCACATTGCGTTGTCCCACGTCCTTCCCTAGCCTTTGTCTATAGCCTTGGGCTTTGTTTTCTCATTTGACAACATTTACTGAGCATAAATTCTACTTGGCACAAAGGAGGTACTGGCAATACAAAAATCTGTAAGATGTGGGCCTTACATCCAAGTAATGCGCGGTCACCTGGAGGTGACAGGCTGACAAGCCAGTGCTGGCTGTTCCCTGTTCCTTTGCCTGTAGAAGCCATGCTGATCTTTCAGGACTTGACCCAGGGCCCTCTCTTCCTTCATGTCCTCACCGTTAAACCAGGTCACAATCTCTGGTGGCAGTCCCTCTACCCTCTCTGAAATAGTGTGCTTAGTTTACACTTCCCCATTTTAGCATCCGTAGCATATGAGTTAGTTTGGTTACACTTTGCCATATGACCAAGCACTTGCTTATCACTTTGTATAAACAATTTCATTGAATCCTCACTATAAGAAAGTGTTATCTCCATTTTACAAAAGAAGGCACTTAAGCTTCAAGAGGTGCACTCACTAATGTAAGCTCCCGCTCCCTGTAACTGGGCGAGCCAGTTCGGAGCCATCACATTAGTGTCTCTGTTCTTAACCATCTGTTACACTGTCAGTCACTGACCCCCCATTAGATGAAAGTCTCCTTAGGAGCAGGGACTAGTTTTTATGTTACCTCGTGTCCCTAAAAAGAACTCCCACAGTGCTGAGCATTGGTTAGACATTATGATTGATAACCATGCCTTCTCTGTCTCTACCCAACTCCTGCTCCACAGCCCTTCCCAGAGAGATTCTTTGACTGTATTTAGGTCCTGACTCTTCTTATATTCAAGATATTCCAGGTTGCATCAGTTATCAGCATTCATTCAGCTACACTGACCGAGCATCTGCCATGCTGCAGTGGAAATGCAGTGTTGAATGACACGGTCCTGTCCTGGAAGTCAGGACAGTCCCCTGGGGAGATGGTAAAGGAAAGCGTCAGTTAGGGCTGTGACAGACACAGGCATGTGACAGAGAGACACCGCCTGGCGGGGCAGGGAGGTGGGAAAGGTGCCAGCAGGAGTATCGGGACCAGTAGAAGCTGACCAGCCGGGGGAGGTGTCCTTGGGGCTTTCATAACCCAGCTCTGCTTTCACCGGCTTGGTGACCTTGCCGAGCTCCTTGGCCTCCAAACTGCCACTCACTGCAGTTCCCATCCGTGCAGCTGCTCTGTAGTGATACCTGCCCCAGTGTGACTGTGAAGATTGGAAGCATGCCTGGCACAAACGTAGCTATTTACTCATATTTTGCTATGTAAATATTGGGAGTTATAAAAAAACATGATCATCTATGAAACTAATCAGTCATACTAGATAATCAGAGAAAGCAGGAGATGATACTGTCTGGGTCGGCAAGGGACTCAGTGAAGGGTCTGGTAGGTCCTGCCAAGAAGCTTAAATACGTGAGCCCACTTCCGGTTGTAACGTCATCCCCACCTCTGAGCTCAGCCTGCTCCTCCCCCTGGCCAGAGAGACTACCTTTTTCAGTCTGTTCCCACAAGAACTGTGTACACACCTCTGCTTGCACTGGCTGTTGATCCGAGGGCCAGAGAGCGCTTTAAAACAGGGGCCCTGACTTTTCATCCCCTCCTTCCACCTCTCAGCAGTGTTGGGCAGAGAAAGGGTCCGCTACTCAGTCAACACGAACAAGGTGACGTCGGCGTGTGATCCGTAGTTCCCACCACGCAGTATTAAGAGGGGTTAGGAATGGTTTGCAGACAGCAAAAAGACAAAAACAAAACAAAAAACCCACTTATGTTAATTGTATCACAATTTGCATAGTCTAGTTCCGTCGGTTTAACTCAAAACCAGGCAGCGACTCTGGTCACTGTGTACAGAGAGATGGGACGCCGAGTTTAAAACTGATGATTTTAAGAAAAACTTAAATTCTAGTAAAAAAGATCTGATTAACCAAAATATAAGCCACTTTATAGGATATGTGTAGTAAATATAAATAATAAAGTTTATTTCCTGTAAAAATAATATCTATTTATATTTATGTTCAGTGTCCTGCAGGGAGATACAAAGGGGAAAAAATCCATCATTTTATTTAAAATAACAAAGGTTACTTTAAGCTTACTTCTGTTTCTGTCTTTGAGATGAGGTATAGGACACGTTAAATCCCAGGTGCACCCTCCCCTCACTGAATGGAAAGGCCCATCGGTGGGAGGGGACTCCGACTGGGGGTCTTGTTTCAGGGGCCCACGCACGGCTGAGACTGTTTTCCCGGAGTTAGGGTGCTGAGCCCTTCGGTGGCTCGCTGGGCCTTTCAGGACAGAGCTCAGCCTCGGGCCCCGAACAGAAAGCCTGGCGCGATCCCGGCCTGCTGGATCCGCTGCAGCCGCCCCCGCCTGGCCGCTGACCACCCCCTCGGCCGGGCTCTCCCAGCAGGGCCGTGCCAGGCCTGAGCTCGCCGGCCACCGCTGGCCAGACCAGACCCCTGCCCTCCGCGCTTCTCCACATCTGCTGCCTGCTAGCTCCCAGTGCCCGAGGGACGCCGCCGGCTCGGAGAGGGGGCAAGGGAGCAGCCCTCTGCGGGCGCCGGGCTGCTGTCGGAGCGAGACCTCTGCTTGTTGCGACGGGTCCCTCTCGCCAACGGGCAGACCTGAGGTTTCACGAAGACGGAACCCAGTCTGATGTGACTCGTTCCCCCGGATCCCAGCCCGGTGCTGGAATGTAGCAGCCGCTGAGCAGCTGCTCCCGGAGGAGTGAATGAGCGAATGAGCAAAGGAGCCCGTGACCCTGTAATCCTTCAAATGCTAGCACTGAAAATTTCTCACTATTAGTCTGGTTTCTCAGTAGAAATGAGGTATTTACTTCTGTAACCACTGGCTTTTTCAGTGGGAAATATGAAGTTGGAAAACCAGAATATGTCCTTTATTTAATAGGTAATACAGGTGGTTGGTACAAAATCCAAAACTTCCAAAAGAGAACACAATGAAAAGTTGGTCTGCCCCCAAACCACCAGAGGCAGCTCTTCATGTGATCTTTCCATGTATTTTTCCTGCAATCGTGCGCAGGGAAAACATACTTTTTCTAACTATTACTATTTTAAATTATTATAAAAATAATTTATTTTTAATTATTACTATTTTTCTCATGCAAAATAGTTTCTTACCCTCCTTGTTTCACTTTAGAGTATATCTTAGAGCTCATTTTCTATCACTTCATACTCTGAAGCTCCCTTTTTCTTTTTATTGGTTGAATAATATTTATATGAATGAACCATAATTTAGAAAACTATTGATAGACCTGCAGTTTGCTTCCAGAATTTTGTACTCACTGAAGGCAGAACTAGAAAGCATAGGCTTACATCTCTGTTATTGGACACACTTGTATACATCTGAGGAATAACCTGCTAAAGGGGATTCATTGAGTCACTGCATGTTTTATAGCTATTGCTCTGCTGTTCCCCATAGAGGCAGTGGTGCATCAAATATGCTGTTCCAAGAAGCTTGGACTCAGTGCTACGTGCAGCCCTTAACTGTGTGCAGCTCTTAGCACCTGCAGCCACACAGGAGATCCGTCTCTTCAAAGTGGGTTCAAGCGGCCTGCCCACCCCCATGGGGGTGAACGAGGCGCACTGCGTCCAGTGAGGGCCTCTCCCCCGTGTGCCGCTGGGTCTTACAGCGATAGCAGAGAGAGAAAAATCGCAGCTCCCTTCCTCGGACTCACGGTGGCTCCTGTCCTCCTGGTGCTGATTGCATTAGCAGGTCATTTCGGGGCGGCCTCCGTCTCTGCCGCTGGCTTTTCCGCCCCAGGGTCTGCGCTGCCCTTCCTCTCCTCTGGCTCCCCAGCCCCGGGTCTCCCTCCCTTCTTCTGCCCAAGGAGCCTGCCTTCTCTTGCTCCCCGTACTGGCTGAAGCCGCACTGCTAGTGGTGTTGTCTGGCGTGTGTGGTTGTTCCCCATCCCCGCCCCCACCCCCAGGCGGCCCCCTGAGGGTCCAGACCTAGCGGCTGCTGTTGTGTGCACACCAAAGCACTGAGTCATCAGGCTTCAAGAAACACTCCTTGAGTCTTTAAGCAAGACCCTAATAATTGGATGGACTAGGCTAGATGTGTACCTCTTAAAGTATTAGCCTTCAAAATTGCAATTTGCTTCAGATGTGTGGTGTCCACCACTTCCTGTGCAGCTGACACGGAGCAGCCCACTGTCTGGCAGTCAGTTGTGGAAGGCTGGACAGGCACCCAGGTGGCACAGGGGTGAGGGGCCCAGCTCTGCATGAGGGAGGGGAGGGTTCTGCAGAAGAGGAAAATCCTGGATGGGTTTTAAAAGTCAAGTTAAAATTTAGAAGCAGGGAAGAGAAAATTGTCCGAGTGACGAGTAGATGTAGTTGGCCGGCCTTGGCCAAGGCAGGAAACCACATCGTGTGGGGGGCCTGTGAGCTGTTGCTGGCCCAGGAGAGGAAAGGGAGATGTGGGGAGGGAGTCAGGGGCCGGGGCAAAGGGAGCCGGGACCAAGAGGCGGTGACGGGGCCCCTAGCACCAGGCATGTGTGACCAGCGCTGTGAGAAGCCAGTGACGGCCACATCTTCATGGCGATTGGACTTTTTCCCCTTTGATTACCACTTGGTTTTTGAAACAACAGCTCTGTTGTATATGACACCTCAAAATATATTCTTTAGCATTAATTTTTTTTTTTTAACATACCTGAAAGTTGAGCCTCCTCTTCATGGACTGTGTCCATGCACACCCATGGGGACTCATTTCCCATTTCCTCATACGAGGTATCGCCATGCTGAAGTTAGACCCATGATTGATCCTCATCATACAGATTAACCATTCTTTGCCTTTCTGAGCACAAATATATTGTATCCTTAATTTCTTTAATTGTGTTTTGCATTACTTTCCATAAATATCTTCATTTCTATTATATTTCTACTTGCCTGCTTCCTTTGCCTAAATCCTTCCTTCCCCAACAGAGTGTAATTATTAGCTTCTTGATGTGTACAAATATATTTCATTTTCCTCTCTTGCAGGAACTTTCCTTCTAATCATGGACTGCTTAAGAATAATAGTTAACTCACCAACGTGCCTCATCAGTAAATGAATTCACTTGGGAACTTGAAAATCATCTAAATTTTTTTTTCACAATTTTATGTTCTGTGAAATGTTTTATAAAATGTTACACTTTTTAATTTGGAAAGCCTGTTTTAAAATAAAGAAAGTCAGTCTTATTTTGTGGTCTCCTAACAACAAAAAACAAGTGATTTGTGTACTAGTTAATAAAGGTTGCCTGTTTCAATTTCTTCTACTTTAATGGAAACCCAGAAAAAGTCTTATTTTTCAGCACAGCTTTAAATTTTGCACACTTGGGAACCATGTGCATCTGCAACTCAGTGCAAGCAGTCAAGATTCTACACATATTCTGGTTCAAAATGATTTATCTGTTTCAGTTGCGGACCAGTAAACATGGGAATGTTATGCCAAAGGTATTTGGCACCTAAAGGGTTAATTAAACCAGCTCCTGCAGGAAGCAAAGTGTTGCTGCAGGACAGCAACCTGATTGCCATGCCTCTCTGTAATTTGTTATGGAACATAAAGGTCACAATCCCTGTGGACAGTATTATCCTGTTCGTTCTCTTTTCATCATTTACTTGTGCATTGTGATTTTACTTCATTATGCCCCAGGAGGATGTTTTATTCCTTATGCTAGAAGCTCACACAACATGTCTCTCAGTCCTGGAATTTCAAGTCTAGTGCACTGTTAAATTGTCACTCTCTTACCTCAAAGACACAATTCTTCAAGGCGTTCACTTTTTACAGTGTACTGTGTTGAAAGCATTGTGTTAATCACAGAATAACCTTTAATAGGTTCACTTTTCCTGATCCTCTCATGATGCATTCTAAAAACATGATTTTTACTTCTGCAGTTTGTATGTTTACATTTGTCAGAGACACATTTCTCCATCTCAGAAGGGCAAAGACTAAAGGTATGCACGTTGGTGCGAGCGCAGCCGGACTGCTGCACGACGGGCACGTGAGCTCCACGGAGCGCACAGGAAAGCGTCGCCAGCGAGGGTCAGCCCCATGCACCCTTTTATTTGACCTTAACACACAGAAACTTGAGAACATAAGCCAGGTTGTTGTAAATGGAAACTAATTTGAGTTCCCTTTTGCTTGCAGCCCTTCACTACTGAATCAGGGACACAGTCTTAGGCCTGCAAGTAAAATGCCCTGGATTCAAACTTTCTGACTCATCTGTTCCCTATCTTACTACCTGAAATTTGGCTTCTTATTTTAGTGCCTCCATTACTTAATTCTTTAATTGTATATTTATTGAGAATCTTGTGTATGCTGGGCACCATCCTACTTATTAGAGAGCAAGGAGAGCCAATGGGAGGTTGTCCTGTCCTGGGGGAGCTTATGTCCCAGTGGGAGGAGACAGAAGCTGGCAGGGGTGAGTGCTCTGGGGACAACAGAGCACAGTCACGGGAGGAGGGCTTAGACTGTCACCTGTGTGGTGGAGGACAAATACCGCCTAAGCACTTGCCATGCTTAGCAGGGACCTGGGAAAGTATAGAAATGAGTTACATCAAGATGCCAGCAAGTGCAGAGATCCTAAGGTGGGACCATGCTGGGAGCCCGAGGACCCCTAGGGATGCCGGTGCAAAAGAGGGCAGTGTGTGGGGGCCAAGGAGACCGGCACTGAGGTGACAGGACCAGAGCCCACAGGGCCATTTTGAGCTTCAGTGGGAGCTGCTGGGGGAGAGGAGGTGTTGAGCAGAGGGTAAGGTGATCCACTCTACACTTTAACAGAATCACTGACGACCACATTGAGGATAGACGGGTGGAGCAGGGTGGGGAGACTGAGAGGCCATGTGGTGACCAGAAGAGGAATGCTAGCCCGGCCAGGGTGACGGCCATGCACCTGCTGCGCACTGGCCAGCGTCAGATGCTCTTTGAGAGCAGAGCCACTGAGACTTAGTCCCCAGATTGGATGTGAAGCGCAGAAAAGTAAAAGTTGGATGATCTCATGATTTTGTCCAAGAGCCATTGGGAAAATAACATTGTCTCTTTCTGAGAGGGGAGATTGTGTAGATATGTTAAGTTTGAGACACAGCTCTGGAGTTTGGAGGGAGATCTTGTCTGGAGATAGAAATTTGAGAGCCATAAAGGAAAATTGTGAGTGTGGGGCCCTTGGATTACACAACACTTAATGAGATGGATTGGAACCAGGAAGGGGAACCAGGGAGAAGTGCCCAGGTCCAAAGACCCCCAAGAGCTGTAGCCTGGGAGGCATAGGAATCAAGGGTGTCCCGGAAGAGGGGCAAACCCTCGGCTGAGAGGTAAGGGCTGAAGGTGACGTGGACAGAGGCCCCAGGACCGTGACTGCTAGAGTGAGCTGGGGGCAGGTCCAAGAACAAATTGGATGGAGGAATTAGTGTGGCCAGCTCTCCGGGAGCTTGCTTTGAAGAGCTGCTGGAAAGGTCTCTGGAGCTGAGATGGAGAATTCAGAGAATGGGGGACATGAGTGGGTCACTGGAAGGGAACAGGCGGCCCATCTGGGCATGGCTGCAGGTGGTGGCGACTTGAGCAGAGCAGGGCACCAGAGCACCCTGTCCACAGGTGTCCTTGCTTTGGGGCCTCTGCCAGCACAGCGGCGTTTGCCATCACTTGTGGCCTCCTGGCTACAGCCAGGCCTCGGGGCCCCACGGGCCCCAGACCAACCAGCCGGGCCCTTTGTGCTTTGGCTCCGATGTGTCTGGATCCTGAAACCCCAGGCAGGTTGGGTAATTCCACCGTCTGTCATCTCAGTTCTTCACATTCAAGCTCAGATTTTCCTGGTTCTTGGAAGAATGAGTGCTTTTCATCTGAAATAAGGACACTTTGGGTTTTATTAGGAGACTCTAGATTCTAGCATTTCAGTCTTCTATTTTAGCTGGCCTCCTAGACGTGGCCTGTGACTGCAGCTGGGGCTGGAGGCGTCCAAGCCGGCCCTCGGCCTCAGTTGACGGAAGAGGGGAGGAGGAGCTCCCAGGGCCCCTGCTGGCCCCACTCAGCCCCACTACAGGGTCGGGGGCCTCCTTACCCCTGGGCAGCTCCCACGGGCTCTCCACGGCCACACAGGAGAAAGTCCTGGCTCCCACCAGCGCCCGATGAGTCACTGAGCCCCACTATGCGTGCTCTTCACCCAGGGATGCCGTAGCTCCTCAGCCCGCCCACCTCTCTCTGCGCTTCCTCCAGCCCAGGGCTTCCCAACTCTGTTAGGACAGGTGCATAGACACGCAGCTGGCCGCGGTGTGGGGGAGGCCCAGGGCCTCCCTGCGCTCCTGAGCTGCCCAAGCTGGGGGGAGTCCACGTCTCTGTGAACCATTCACAGCACGAGTCTGGAAGCTCCGAGATTCTCACCAGCTCATACGTCCCCAGTAAGTTCCCCAGGGAACCCCAGCCACACACCCCAGGTCTAGTCATCAGCCTGGGTATGGTCACTGGCCTTACAGCCCTGCAGGGCAGATGTCATCTTAGGCGACAATTTTCCCAACTCAGCCCAGGGCCTGACCCACAGGAAGGGCTCACTGAACCTCCAGCAGGCAGCAACTCTGCTGGGGCGCAGTGGCGGGGAGTCGCTCGGCAGAGAACAGCTGAGCAAAAGAAGCCGGTAGATGCGAAATGCACCTTTACTCTCCGGCTAAGTTTGTTTTGGTCCGTCTCAGATGGCCGGGGTTCCTCCTTGACATCATTTTTTTTTGCTAGCAGCAGCCTTTCATGGCAGGCTGCAATAACCATTCTTGTGTTTATTTCTAGAGGATCTGAGTGACTTTCTACAGTTAAAAAAAAAAGGTGATGGCTTTTAAGTGTGGAAATTTAAGTATATTAGTCTCTCAAGCTAGACTTTCAAAGCGACACCTTCATGCAGTTGTCAAGGCTGTGGCTGTCCACAATGAGATACCACCTCACCCCAGACAGGATGGCCAGCATTGAAAAGACTAGGAACAACAAATGCTGGCGAGGATGCGGAGAAAGGGGAACCCTCCTGCACTGCTGGTGGGAACGCAAACCAGTTCAACCACTGTGGAAAGCAGTGTGGAGGTTCCTCAAAAAACTAAAAACAAATACCATTTCACCCAGGAATTCCACTCCTAGGAATTTACCCAAAGAAAACAACTTCTCAGATTGAAAAAGACCGATGCACCCCCATGTTTATGGCAGCACTATTTACAATAGCCAAGATATGGAAGCAACCTAAGTGTCCATCAGTAGATGAATGGATAAAGAAGATGTGGTACATATACACAATGGAATACTACTCAGCCATAAGAAAGAAACAAATCCTACCATTTGTAACAACATGGATGGAGCTAAGAGGGTATTATGCTCAGTGAAATAAGTGAGGCAGAGAAAGACAAGTTCCAAATGATTTCCCTCATTTGTGGAGTGTAACAATGAAGCAAAACCGAAGGAACAAAGCAGACTCACAGACTCCAAGAAGGGACTAGTGGTTACCAAAGGGGAGGGGTGGGGGACGGTGGGTGGGGAGGGAGGGAGAAGGGGATTGAGGGGTATCATGGCTAGTGCACATGAGGTGTGTGGGGTCATGGGCAAGACAGTGTAGCTCAGAGAAGACAAATAGGGACTCTGTGGCATCTTACTACACTGATGGACAGTGACTGCGATGGGGTATTGTGGGGACTTGATAATAAGGGCGATGTAATAACCACATTGTTTTTATGAAACCTTCCTAAGAGTGTGTATCAATGATACCTTAATAAAAAAAAAGACTGGTTGTCAGGCCAAAAGGCTCGCTGCCTTCTGGTAACCTGAGGCTCCTCTGCAGAGGGACCCAGGCAGGAGCTCTTGCATTGAATGATTGGCGGCTCTGGCAAAATGAGACTTTTGTGCGTCCTCTCCTCGTGTCCCTGCTCATTAGCGGCTCCTAGAGTTTTCGTTCACTGCCAGCCCTTCCATGGATGCCTAGCTCTGACCTCTTTCCCGACACCCAGTTGTGTGCCCCACCGACCCACCTTTAAACAGCACCAGAACGTCCGTGCCAGCGCCTCCGTGCAGCCTGCTCCGGGCGGCGGCTCACTTCTCATCGCTCTGCCCTTGCCCCACAATGTTCTTCCTCCAAACTGTTTCTTCTCCTGGCCCTTCAGACTGCAGCCTCTGGAATCAGATCAGTACTGACTAAATTGGGTACCTTCATGTGTTTATTGTCAATGTGCAACAAACTGTCCCAGCACTTAGCAGTTTAAAAGAACAAACATTAACGACATCATACCTTTGCTCAGAGTCAGGAATCTCAGGCACATCCTGGCTCAGAGTGCCGAGAGGTTGCCAACTATCAGCAGGTGCCGCTTCGTCCCAAAGCTTGACAGGGGCTGGAGAATCCACTTACCGATTCACTCACAGGGCTGTTGGCCCAAAACCTCCGTTTCACACCACATGGGCCTCCCCACCGGCTGCCCGAGCCTTCGGTGCGGCAGCTGGCTTCCCCCAGATGCGTACTCCGGGAGAGTCCACGAGTGACAGCACATGGGACGAAACCACAGACTTTATATCCTAATTGCAGAAGTAATGTCACATCATTTCTGCCACATGCCATGGGTCAAACACAGCAGCCCTGGTCCAGTGCGGGGGGCGGGATCTTGGGGCCATCCTCGAGTCCGGCTCCCACCGGGCAGGTTACTGCCCCGCTCTATGCCTAGGGTCCTCACTTAAAAAATGGGGGTAGTAGTGCCAGCCTCAGGGGTTGTCAGAGTGAGGCCTGTCCCATCGTATATATCACCTATCAACTATCTGGGAAATAGCCCGACACCCAGGCACACGCGCACACGCGCTTCCACCACAGAATGTAGACGCCGTCCCTTCTCCCTTCCTCGGCCATCGTACCATGGCCCCCACTGAAAGAGTCACCTCTGGGGGCAAGATGGGGACTTGCCCCTCTCCCCTCCACCCGCACTCATCACTGCAGCAGGTGCAGGTGACCTGTCTGCCGGGTGAAGGAACTCCCTCCATGTCTGGGAGCCTGGGGCCCCTTCCCTCCCTCTAGCTCCGCCAGCCGCCATGTGCCCTGTTCTTGGTGTTCGGGGTTCAGCCTTGCCAACCTCCATCACCGAGGTCAGTCTTCCCTTAACCCTCATGGCCCGTGAGGGGCTCTGGCCCTGGTTTCTCTGCTGGTTCTCATCGTCCTACCTGCTGGTTCCATTGCCGTCATTCCCCTGCAGCCCTCACTGTCTTGGCTTTCTTCTTTCCAGTTCCCTGCCCACTCTGGGCCACTTGCTGGGCCCTGCCTTTGCCAGTCTAAGCAGCTGACAGCAACAGGGCAACCAGGTAGCTCTTCTGCCCATTTCTTCCAGTGTTGGACCACAAGGGCGCTATTCCTCGGGGGTCCCAGCTAGGCCCTGCTGACCTGCCACCCACCTCGTTCTCCAGAACCAAGCCTACATTTTCAGCCTTCTTTCCTTCCCCATCAGCTGAGCAACATGGCAGACCTGTGCCTGAGTCTCAGTTCTTTCATCTATAAAATGGGTGTTTTCATGACTACCTTGGAACATCGGGGAGATACTCTGAGAAGCTTGTCGGTGGTGGTGATGTTGGGTCCCGGGCAGGAGAAAGCTGACCCACGAAAGCGTGCAGCTGTGGCTCACTTACTCACGCTGCCTGGCTGAGCACCTTCTCCACCACAGCCCATGCTGGTACAGTGGCTGTACGGAGCAAAGATGTTCTTGCTCTCAAGCAGCTCAGACTGAAGGCGCAGGGAGATGGGAGGTGGCCAGGGAGATCACATACATGTTTTCTAAAAACCAGAAAGCAGAGCCTACATAGACGTCTAGTCTCTAGTGTGGTATTTCGGCTGGACGAAATGCAGGCTGATCTCCCCAGACAAAATGCTCCGATGGGCTAACCTGTTCTCCCAAAGCCATTCCCCTGCGGAAGCAGCCCGCAGCTGACCAGGGAAAATCAGTGTCAGCACCCGAAGAGAAGTCATCTTTGTAACAGAACAGTACAGGCAAAGGAAGTTGGGTCTGCTACCCTCTGTGGGCAGGAAATTCTTGATTTCCAAAGATGTCAAAAGACCATCACAGAGGCAAGATCCCAAATCTTCAGAAGAGGGAAGTGAAAGGCTAGCAAACCGGGGCGGCCAATCCAGAGCTACCTCAGGCTGCTGTGGCCGCAGCAGCGCTGTCTGTGAGCGGTTTGTGCAGAAAGCCTAAAGTCCAAGGAAATTGCAGGAGTCGGGGGCCTGTGCTTCGGCCTGGATTCTCCAGATTATGAGAGGTACGACATTTATTATGGGAAACCACAAGCTATTTTCATAGTGAAAAACATGCTGCATTAATCATTCCTAAGACCACACAGGCTTGCCTAAGCCTTCTAAGGCCTGAAGTCTCCATCTTAAACCGAATGGTATGACCATATTACAGAATATTTATTTCCCCCAGATCTTTTCTCCTACAGTTCTATTACACTGACTAATTGAAGTCAAATTGTAGATATTTTAGAAAAGGAAATGTCTTTCCCATTAAACAATATTCAGCAGCGTGCCTGTTTCCCTGCTCCTGCAGAGCCAGCACGTTTTCTTTGGCCCACACAGTGTTTTACATTATTTTCATCTGTTACCAAGCAAGCTATACAAATATCTAGATTTCTGACTTTTCACGATAAAATAAATGGGTGATCTACAACTACACCCTGCTTTCTGCATGCCCACTGTCTGCTGGGCGTGGAGCCGTGGAGCTGAGGCCCAAGCCCTGGCTTCTGCCCAAGTCCCTGCTGTTCTCCATCACCTCCTGCCCAGCCTGCTGCAGCCACTTGCTGGTACCTAGTTGGCCTCACTTGCCGTTTGCATTTGATGTCCACAGCCCCAGCAGTGAGGCCTTGTCCCATATTCTCTATTGTGTGGCATGAAGACATCAAGTTAGCTAGAAAAAGCCACAACTCGGTTCCCTAACTGTTCCATAATAGGATAGTTACTTGAAGCCATTCAGCAAAACCTGCTCCTGGCACCTGTCTCCTGGTTCACTGGGAGCTCAGGAAGGGACGGCGGGGGCAGGACTCAGGAAGGGGGTCTAGGTTCTCAGGCGGTGCCTGCCCTCCCCTCACTGATGATGTATCAGGTGCAATCCCGGAAGACTCAGGGGCCCCCTCTTCCCCCCTCAGCTGGAGCAACCCCTGCAGGTGAGAAAGGAGGGGCCCTGGTACACTGGCTACAGGTGACAGGAGAACTGTCACCACCTGAGCAAGAGCCGAGTGCAGAGAGCTGACCCTCCTTCCCCAAGGCCACACAGCACCCCCACCCCACACCCAGCCATCCTGGCACCCGGGCTTTCTAGCAACCAGACATGTTCTCTTTCTCGGCTTTGCATCAAGGAGGGACTGCCCAGTGCCTCTGCGGCAGTGGGGCCTCCTACGTCTCAGGACTCTCTGCCCTGGTGGAGGCCCTTAGCTCTCTACCTCCCCTCCTTCTCAGAAGGCGCCAGGGACAACTCCCGTCCTGGAGAGCTGGCCCGTGACCCCCACAGGGCACCTGGCAGGTGCTTAGGGCACACTTCTGCAGGAAGGGATAGAGTCCTGTGCAGAGGGCAGGATGGATCCCTGGGACTCCTGGATGGACCCCTCCCCAGGTCGGACACCCTGAAGGGACCGCAGTGACAATGTAGAGGCAGAGCCTCAGGCATGGACCTCAGACCAGCCACTGCCTGAACTGTCCTGGGCAGGGCCTTTTACTGCTCGTAGCCCAGCGTCCTTGTTTGTAACACTAGACATGCAGTGGGATGTTTCTAGAATGCAGCAGGGCCTCAGGACCTAGTTATCATTACTGGGAAAAGGAGAAAGGAGCTGGAGGAAGGAGGGCCATAGAGGGAGGGCCCAGGGCCGCCAGCCTAATTCCGACCCGCATCCTGGGTGTGCTGGCCTGGGTGACGGGGGGACTCAGGGCACCTCTGAAACTGGGTCAGGCTGCCTAGGACAGAGCAGGAAGATGGGGCTCCACACTTCCCAGCATCTCTTCAAGATGCCAGGGCACATGGCACTTGTCACGGGGGATGATGCCCATTATGGGCCAACAGGGTGCATGTGTTGTGGTAGACACGTCCCTGGGGACACACCTGCCACCTGCTATGCTCTAGCAGCCCCTGGCTTCCTGACTGGGGACGGTCCCATAACCCCCAGCCCTGGTTTCCTCAGCTGACCGACTGGAAGGCAGCACCAGCTTTGTGGGGTTGGCTGGAAGAAGGGACACCTGGCGGCAGCTGGCCCAGGTCCTGCAGGATCAGGTGCTGGGCTGAGGTGGAGGCCAGGCAGAGGGCCTGGAAAGGCCGGTCTGCAGCCTCGGGTCTCATGGGAGGAGGGGCCCTGGGGCGACGAAGCAGAGAGGGGCAAGAGGAAACAGCAGCCCACCCCCGTCCCGGGACAAGCACAGACCCCGTCGGCTCTGTAGTGACTTTCAGCTGGCGTCTCTCTGGGGCCGCTCTGTAAACCGATGCTTTGCTTACAGACCGCAGCCATCCGGAGGGACAGGAGAGAGGCAGGGGCCGTGGAGAGGGCACCGGGCCCAGCCTCCCTTCATCTCCAAGATGAAAACTTGGCCTTGGATAAAACCCGCTGGTGGGGAGAGTTCCCGCGTGGCACCCCAGGTCTGCCTCATTTCTAGGCCATTCCCTGCAGAGAAGTTGCTTGCTCAGCTTTATTAGAATCACAGTAAATGCAGCCAAAGCGGTAGTAAAGAGGGGTGAGCTGGTCTGGGCCAGCCCAGCCTGGTGCAAAGAGAGTGGATCAGACAAATCCATGCACAAGAGAAGGGACTTCATGTCTGCCGCCACTTCCTGCAGGCCAGGGACTGCCCTGGGCACTGGGGCGGTGGTATGTGCTCCAATAGGTGATCCTCTCCATGACCCCGAGAGCCTGACCCCTTAGGGGCCTGAGCCCCCGAGATGCTGAGTGGGCGAGGGCCACACCTGGGCAGGCAGGCCCCTCTGTCTGGCTCCACGTCCCAAGCCCTCCTACGCCCAACAAGGCACGTGTTCCAGCTCCGGGCCTCCGGCTGTCACACATCAACACATCAGGCTAGGGGTGGAGCCAGGTGTCAACTCCAGGCCAAGGCGCCTAAGGACAAATGTGCCTTCTGTGCCCGGGCTCCCCTCGTCCCAGCTGAGGCTGTGGGGGGTGACCTTACACCAGCAGGGGCCGGCCTGCGCAGCTGCCAGGGGCATCCACCCAGCTGCGCTGGACCCCGCGCCCCCAAGACTGAGCCTGTCACCTGCAAGCACAGAGGGGCCGGGCCTGGCGTGCTTGCCTGGGGCGTCCTGACAGTCCCTCCTCCTTAGGGCGGGCTCCGAGGTCTGTGCTGGGCTCCGGCACCCTGTGCAGGGTCAGGGGGAGTCCAGGAAAGTTCTATAAGTCAGCTTTGCTCTCTGAGCTTCCAGTAGAGCCAACCACACCTTGGGACCTTCCGCCTCCGGCCTGAAGTCATGGGGTGGGCACGGAGGGGACAGGAAGCTGGGTGCAGGGAGCGCTCGGGCTGGATCCAGGCCCTCTCAGCTCCACGGCCCCCCTCGCTGTGCTCCCTGCTCCCTCCCTCACCTCCAGCAGCCAGGTCATGGGACCGCTGCAGACGCAGCACCCGGCTGTGAATCTCCAGACACAGACACCGTCAGTGTCCCTACACCATTCTCTCACCCACCCAGAGGTCACAGAGGTTTCTGTGGACAGCTTCCTTGCACGTGGGGTCTTCCTGCCTCAGAAGTGTGCCCACGGAGCTGATGCCCGGGGAGAAACCCTCAGCCAGTGAGGGATGGCTTTGGTAGGGGACCTCACCAAGCTCCCTGTCTCCAGGTTGCACGACTGAGAGGCGTGCTTCACGCAGTTTCTCCAAGGGACTTTGGTGGGGTTGAGCCCAGCAGGGACCCCTCAGTGACAAGCCCTCTCCTAGCCTTTTCCCTCCCTCTCTTGCTTTCCCACCCTCTCCCTGGTCTTCCTGGGTCACCTCCCAAATAAACGATGTGCACCTGAGTCACTATCTTAGGGTTGGCTTTTAGCGGAACCCAAATCATAGTAGGCAGAATAAGGGCCCCCAAATATGTCCACACCCTAACCCCCGGAACCTGTGAATACTTTCCCCTACATAGTCAAAGAGACACGGTGTGATGATTAAGTTAAACACGCTGAGATGGGGGATTATCCTGGGTTACCCAGGGGGATGCTCTGTAATCACAAAGTCCTTGCAAGAGGGAGGCAAGAGGGTCAAAGTCATAGGAAGGAGAAGGTGGAGTGCCGCACCTTCAGACAGTGGAAGGAGCCACACGAGCCAAGGAACATGGCAGCCTCCAGAGCTGAAGAGGCAGCCGAAAGGATGCGCCCCTGGAGAATTCTGCCGAGACCTTGACTTTAGCCCAGGGCGACCTGAATTAAACTTCTAAGAACAGAACGTTCAGACAATAAATTTGCATTGTGTTAAACCACTAAGTTTGTAGCAATTTGTTAAGGCAGCAATGGAAAACGAATACACCTGAGACAACTCAGGTGCCCCTTGAGTGTGATAAAAAATGCTCAGGGTTTGGAGTGAGGCTGACCTGCCTGAAATTCCCAGGAGCTGCTAAGGAAAAGGGAGACTTTCAGTGACGTAGGCAACCTCTCTACTTCTGGTTTTCTGATAGATTTCTAAGGTTGCTGAAGAGAAAATCCAGTGGGAGGTCAGTGATGGGAAGGAGATAGAGCAATTTATTGTTCATTTTCCTTGAATACCAACATCTTACATTCTGTGAGGAAAGACACATTTCATTGCCTTTCAGGAGAAATGTGTTGCTTCTATTAGTTATGTAATTGGATCTGTTGAAGTTGGTGGATTTTTATCATTTCTATTTACTTTTTTTCTGCTTTGTCTTATTCCCTGTAGAAGGATTTGAGGGTGGTTTTCTGCAATGCATGCATGCTATCCAGAAAGATAAAAGGAAAACAATGAGGAAATGTGGGGGAAAAGCAAGCAGGGTTGAGGAAATGAGATGCAGCCAGAGGAAGATGAGATTGGAGAGCAATAAGCATTTCATAAGGCCTAAAAGGAGCCCCTGAGCATCCCAGCAGCCAAAGCAAAAAAGGAACTAAGGTGATACTTGTAAGAATCTAGTGTCCACAAGATGCATTCTCTAGGGAGAACACACAGGAGCACCCCACTAGCCTGAGGGCAGGGGAGAGTATCAGAAACAGAAGGCAAGAAGGTGGGACCAGGAAGCTTTCCTGGAAGAGGCAATGCCTGAGCTTCCTCTTGCAGGTTGCAGAGTGTTGGCTGTGGTAAGAATAAAGACAATTCAGAGCATGAGCAGAACATGGTGACAGAAATGGAGACTATGTGCAGGGGATACATGCTGGCTTACGTAGCTGGAGTAGGAGGAGGTGAGGCTGGGAGGAGGTAAGGGCCTGTTGGGAAATCTGGGAACACCTTGTTGCTGCTCTGCCAAGGGGCTAGGACTTGATCCTGGGCAGTGAAGGGCCACAGGGTTGTATGTAGTTCGGGAAAGTAACACCGTGAGATGCACATTGTAGGAGGAGCTAGCTGCCTTGTGGAAGGGGCTGAAGGGGCTGACCGGAGGCAGCCCTGGGCTCTTGCTACCATCCTTGTAAGAAAGAACACATTTGTTTGAATCCAAAACCTGCCCATTTTTTTACTTGCTGGCCTGTGTGGTAATTGGTGTAAAGGGCATGCAGGAAGGAGAGAGATGCAAGGACCCACATATCCAGGGGGCCTAGGTTCTCCTCCATCCCCATTCCTTGGCCTCTGGGCTTAGCCTGCTTCCTGGAGCCTGGGGGTGTTCCCTGCAATGCGGAAGGACACATTGTCTGGCAGCGGCCAGTCCTGAAGGCCTGGGGTGCCCAGAAGCCTAGCCCCAGATACTGCCCCAGATACCTGGTGTCTGGGAAGCTCTGTCTGTAGGAAAATGGTCTTCCCGGCCAGAGGCGCATTTTTCAGTTCTCCCTGGTCCCCACAGCTGCCAGAGGCACTTCTCTAAGGGAGGCCAACCTGCTCACATGCGCCTGAGCTGGCCCTATTGTAGGGGCCTGCCCCTTGCCCTCAGCACAGGAGGAGCCACCCCCCCACACCCTCTGCCCCCCCCCACCTCTCCGCCCCACCCCACCCCACACCCTGAAAGTCGCCAGTGCAGGGGGGTGGGCTGTGTAGCCCGGAACAGAAGCTGTGAGCACACAGAGGTGAGGAGAGGTGGGCAGGCTGGCCTTCCCTGAGTCGGGCGGGCTGGAGCCAGGGTCTGACCCTTCCCTAAGATCTCCAGAGCTGCGGTCTTTCCACGCTCCTAGCTGGTGGCTGCTGCTACTGTTCAAGCTGCTCTGGCTCCCCCAAACAAGGACACCCCTCACCATGAAAAGCGCAGGCTCTGGAATTGGACTGTCTGATGCAAAGCCCAGCCTCACCTCAGGTCTACCCACCTTGCTGTGGGCAGGTTATGTCACTTTTGGGAACCTCTGTCCCCTTATCTGTGGAGTGGGACATAAACAGCGCCTAATTCAGAGCTGATGTGAGCATCACGTTAGCTGCAGTTATTATTTCCCTGTCTGATTAACTGCAGTTAGGCTCTCTCAGAGCTGTGGTGAGGCTCAGTGGGAGCCCCCCTAGGACCCTAGAAAGAGTAAGTGGAGCCCAAATCTGAGGGGCAACAACGTGCCCAGCACTTTGCATGTGTGGGGATGGGACAGGCTGTCTGGAGTCCCTCCTTTAGGCAGCCTTTTGAAATTTGTATCAGGAGCCTTTTGTTTGCAAGTGTCAGAATAATCCAGAACAACCGGCTTTCAGCCAAAGGGGAATATTGATTCAAGTAAGCAGAGAAGCCCAGAGGATAGAGCCAGCTTGTCTCAGATCTGGTCAGGGACTGGCTCCCTCGGGTCTCAGGATCTCAGGGCCCTTCCAGGTGAGCTCCAGGCCATCCTTACCTGCAAGAACTCTGTCCTCCATTCTGATCGGACAGACTTGGGTCACGTGTCGCCAGCCCCCAACCAATCACTGTGGTGGGCATCATGAGGACTCTAATTGGCTCAGCCTTATGTCTGGCTGATCTGCAGGAGGGAAATTTGGGGTGCCAATTTTCCAGTGTTATAGATGCCACAGAAGGGATGTGGCTGAGGGCCACCATCCACTCTAGGACTGGGGGGGCTACAGTCCACAGGGAAGACTGATTTCTGAATGGGGCAGGGTGGGAACTGGCACAGAAGGCCAAGGGCAGGGAGCCTGGGAAGCACGGCAAGTGGAAGTCACAGTTAAGCGTTTCTGCATTTTCCCTCACACCACACCCCTTCTCTAACACTGGGGTGCGCCCATCTGAGTGCCTGGAGATTCAGCGCCTCTAGGCTAGGGTTGCCAGATTTAGCAAATAAAATACAGGATGCCTAGTTCTATTAAATTTCAGATAGAGAACATGTAAGTCTTTAAGTACAAGTATATCCTTTGCAATATTTGAGACCCATTTCACCTAAAAAAAAATCTATTGTTTATCTGAAACACACATTTAACCTGGATGTCTTATATTACATCTGGCAGCATTACAATCTAGATTCTTCGTTTGTTTTGAAGCTTTCTCGGACTCTTCAAGGAGACACTGGACTTGTTCCGCGTGGATCTGGGCAGAACCCACACCCGTAGGCGCCCCTCCTTGGTAATGGAGATTCCCCAGCCGAGTATGATGAGGAACCTTGAGCAGTCCGAGCTGTCCAGTAGCGAAATGAGTCCCTTTTCCAGGAGGAAGGGAGACCTGGCGCATGGTGGCAAATTCATTCCCCTCCTTCAAGTCCCAGAAAGGGCCCCCTGGACTTACTCGGCCTGGGGCTCCTCATGCAGTTCAAGATGTGCACACTGAGATGCTCTCTCGGCTTCCGGAGAGAGGGGCTGCCTCAAGTTCTGCGTTTGGGTCAGTGGAGGAGCAGAAACATTGACAACTCCTGTTAGCCACATGCTCCTTTAATCAAGCTCATTAATGAAGAGCCAATTCAGTTACACCCAAAAGAAAACCCCAAATAACTGATTTAAACAGGATAGGAATTTGTTTCTGTTTCCCACAAAAGGTGTCCACAAATAGGGCAGACGATGTAAGCTGGTAGGAGGCCCCCAGGGCCGTCCCGCTCCAGGCCTGCCTCTCCTCCACCCTCATCACAGGCTTTCATCTTCAGAGCCACCTGATCAGGTTCCCCCTGACCCAGGCCGGCTCAGGAGGTCCGGGCCCAGCCCTGGGGAGCACAGCCGGAGCCCTGCTTGTCGGGGTGCCTGTCTTCACCTGGTTTTCCTTGGCCGTGGGCCTCCTGGTGAGCCCGTGGAGGAGGTCTGTGGGCCACAGCCTTGTGGCCTTGGTTCCCAGCTGCCCGGAATCTTTTATACCAGGGAAGACCCTCCAGGAAGGCCAGTCAGGGATGACTCACCAAGCAGAGCCACCTGTGCTCACCTCAGGGGGTAATTCAGTATTGATGGGAGCCACTGCCTTCTCAGGACCCGGCAGAGCTGCCTCCCCAGGAGAGCCCTCCCTCGCGTGTGTGCCCCCAGGGCCCGGCGTAGCAGGCACTTGGTGCATGCTGCACGGGCGGAGACCTGCCAGGGGTCATGATCAGGGTCCACACGAGGGGCAGCACGTTCGCCTTGAAGGACAAACGCCCGCGCAGGAATGCTTTGGAAAAGGCGGCCTTGTCCTCTTTACTTATTCATGTGTTTATTCATTTATCATTTATATTCTGTCTACCCCTTGGAAAGGATTTAAGGAGTCTTACAATATTAAAACACATATAAAAGAAGTCCAAACTGGAAAACCTACACAAAACAAAGATCATTTAAAAGCAGCAGAAAAAAATATATGTACCAGTTTCTTGGGTTAAAGTTGCTTCCGCCGCTGAGCTGTTAATTCAGCTCTCAGGTGCCTGGGAGGGGCCACAGGAGGGGCCACATGTTTAGCTTAGTTCATGGAACCCACGGGAAATCACACACGGTCCCTCTCGTGGCCTCGCTGGCCATCCCTGCTGGCGCCTGCAGCCCATTCCTCACGGGTCCAAGGCGGGGTGTGTGTAGAGAGCCCTCCCACGGGCCCGAGCAGGCCACACGGCAAAGGGTTTTGGTGGCCTGGGAAAGGATCTTCCTCTGTGTCCCCGGGCGCTGGCCCCAGGGGACCTGTCAGAATGGCTGTTTCCAAATGCACAGTGGAGAGGGGAGCGGGGGATGGCTGGTGACTTGGTGAGGAGGCCCACCCCTGAGTGCCGCCCCCCAGGTGCTGTGGGAGTGACTCTTCCCACCAGTGGGCCTGGAGCCGCGCGGCTGAGGGGTGCGTGAGGACCCGTAGTAAGCGAGGAGGACGAGACACAGGGTCCCACAGCGAGGAGCAGCTGCGGAGCTGCCTGCACTGGCGAGGCCAGGGCTCCTGCCTTTGAGCTGTTCCGGGCAGCACAGGGCACGCGGGCGTGTACGGAATGTCGCTCACCTTTGTTAATAGGAGCAATCACGTCCCACCCAACAGTCCTGTAAGACAGCACTGACAAACGGTTCTGCCTTTGCTTGCATACCCCCATTGCTCGGGAGCTCACTACCCACCGAGGCAGCCCTTTCCTTGTTGGACAGCCCTGGCAAGACAGGTGGAAAGCATTATGACAGAGGCCAGCACAGGAGCTAAGGGACCCGGAAGAGGGGCTCACTCGTGCTCTTCCTCAGCTGGAAGCGGGCTCTTTGAGTGCAAGGAATGTACCTCGTCAATATTTACATCTCCAGCCACCAGCACTGTGCTCGGTGCACAGTACATGCTCATCACACGTGTGTGCTCAGAAGGAGGGAAGAGTAGGGAAAAGAAGCAGGGCAGGGCGGCGTTAGTGCTCCCTCCGAGGGACCTAACACTCGCTTCCCTGTTGCTTACACCCATTGGCCTTTAGGGTGGAATGAAACCTCTTCTTCTGACAACCTTCCCAATTTAAGGAACTGGTCTGGCAGTACGCAGTGGCTGAGGGGTAGAGCTGGGGTTCACCCTCCAGGCGGCTGGGTTCCTGCTACCTGACTCATAACCACCGTTCTAGAATACTCTGTGGGTGCAGCAGCTCCCGGCACTCACAGGGACCCCGGGCCTGTTTCTCTGCCTCAGTAGGTGGTTTCCACTCTCAGGGTGGCCTCTTGGTCATCAGAAGGACATGGCAGCTTCAGCCACTGGGCCTATGGCTCAGGCAGGAGAAAAGAACAGAGGGAAAGGTCACCTGTGGGTTGAGTCAGCCCCTTAAGCCTGGAAGCCCCACTCGTGACTTCGAATCACAGTTCACTGGGCAGTGCATGCCCTTGAGCGCTCCGCACCCTGGGCAGATGGGCTCAGTGTGGCCCAGGGGCAGCCGGCCACCAGTGTCCTAGCCTGGCTTTCCTGAACACAGAGCTTCCCATACAGGCTTGGCTGCAGGTGATTTCTCTGTGAGGGAGCAGAGCGAATGAGACACGGATGGAGAAAAGCAGTAGAGGTGTATTCTTGCTGCATGGGCTGCTGGGGCTCAGTCCCTCCAGGACCCCCCAGCGAGGGCCAATGGCTGGGCATTTACATTATGACTCCACCACACTGGTTCAAGGCGGCCCTGCATGTCCAGGTCACCCTGTGATCACATGGAGCACGTGGAATGGTCTAGACCTCCCCCTGGAGGAATTGAATACTTGTGGGCTTCTCAGGTGTAGGTGCATGTTCCCCAAAAGCACTGAACGTGCAGGCATCTGGGGGAGCCCCCATAAATCCCCTCAATCCTAGACATGTCTATCCCCCCCACATCATGAAGCTTCTTGTGTCCCCCCAGCTTCTTATGGGGTCGGTGTTGACTGTCTCTAGCAGATAGTATCTCCTTTCTTTGCCTCTGGCCCAGCTGCATCAGGACCTAGAGTGGCTGGGCAGCAGGGACTGTTTTAGATTCAGTGGAGGCCTTATCACTCCCCCTGGTGTGAGGGTCTCCCTCTGGGAACCAAGCCGTCGAGTCTAGCACACACTGGAATTGCAGGGACGGGAAGCCAGTTTCTGCAAGGAGGTTGCTGGGATGATGGTGATATCCTCTTTCTACCCTTTGTCCCAGCTGCTGGGCCCAGAGTCCTGTATGTGATCCTGGTTCAAGCCTTTCTGGCTTCCTGCAGGACAGAGTCCTGGCATGTAGTAGTTGAGCTGTTGTCTGAGCTGAGCCTGGCTATCTCTGGGTGATGTGGATACTGGGGTACCGGGGACCCCATAGTCATGCCCATTATTGTACCCCCTGGGCCTGTGAGCCACCTGGTTCTGTGTAGAGCACAGATAAACCATCCCTACAGAGCTTCCCCAAACTGCAAATTAAACAGCAAAATTAGTGTTTTATGCCAGAGGGTCAGCAGGTGTTTTCTGTAAAGGCCCGGTTGTAAGTACTTTAGATTCTGCAGGCTGTATGATTTGTCACAACTGCTCAACTCTGCAACTGCAGAGTTACGAGCAGCTGAAATGAATGGGCATGGCTGTTTGCCAATAAAATTTTGTTGCCCAAAACAGGTGTTGGGCTGGATATGGCTCGAGGGCTGCATTTTGCCACCCTGCGCTAAGCTGCTAACTGCTGTATTAAGTAGCAATGGAGCAAGAGCCCCAGTGCATCTCATCCCAGACCCCCGGTGATGTCCATGCTGTGTGCTCGGTGCTGCCTGACGGTGAGTGATGGACGCTGGAGCCCCATCCCACGGCCCTGCTCCATGGGCCTCTGTGCTCCCATCTGCCTAAGTCTGTAATTCCCCAGAGCAGATACAAGACAGGAGGTGGAGGCTTGGAGGTGATCTGAGGAGACAGGCGAGGGCAGGGAGAACGAGACCTGGCAGGATGAGGGCCAGCAGGGACACACGGCTGGGCTGATGCTCTGGTGTGTCTGGGGCCCTGGAACAGCCATGGCCTCACCTCGTGACCATCAGGGCAGGGGGTTGCATGTGGGTAGGGGGCTCCTGCTCCTGTTGGGTAAGGGTGGCTCCAGGGATGTGACTGCCCACACTGCTGGGTGCACCCTGAGCTGGACAGAGAGATGTGGCCGGCATTTGGGGTGGGGGCTCCTGGAAAGTGATCACTACAGCGGCAGCTGGGACCTTTCTGGGGCCAAGGGGTGGGTGCAGGGCACAGAAGTGTCCTTGTCTATAGTGGTTCTCAAATTTGGCTGCATGGGAATCACTGAAGGGCTTGTTAAAACAGATCACTGGGCCCCGTGCCCGGCATTTCAGGTTCCAATGGTCTGGGGTTGAGCCTGAGAATTTGTCTCCCAGTACCTGGGGTTCCCAGGTGCTGCTGATACAGCCGGCCTAGGGCTGGAATTTTGAGAACCGCTGGTTGGGGAGTGTGGGTCCTGGGTAGGCAATGCCAGTCTGTGTCACACTTATCAAGTATGGGCTGTCCTTTGTGCCCACTAAGGGTGTGAACGTGTGGATATGTGGGAGAGAGAGGAAGGGTGGAGAGAGCTCTGAACTGAGCCTCCAAAGGCCTGGGTCTGTTACCAATGAGCAGGGAGATACTGGGTGAGTCTGCAGGCTGCAATTTCTTCAGTAAAATAAGGCGGGACTGCATGATTACCTAGAGCCCTTCCAGCTCTGATGTGATGGCTGTTTGCAGAAGGGAAGGCCTTAAAACCTGGTTCCACAGTTCCCTGAATGCAGATGCATGCTCCTTCCCAACCTTCACTGCACGAACGGCTCCTAGGAGTTTTTAAAGGAGCTTAGAGAGTGAAAAGAGAAAAGAGGTGTGGGAACTGCCCAGGGAGGGAAAATGCTGGCCAGTTGTCCTATGGATGAGCTCCACGTGTTCCCTCAGAGAGCCGCCGCTCCCAAAATAGCAGAGGGGGTCAGGGCAGCCCGGCTCAGGATGACACGAGGTCAGAGGCGCCTGGGGCTGCAGCTCCCTCCTGGGCTCATCCTCATGAAGCCTTCATGCAGCAGCCGCCAGATGCAAATCAACAAGGCCGAACCCGGGGGCCCCTCCACAGCCGCTCAGCTGGTATTTCGTCTGAACTTGGGCACGGATCCCACAGAGACCTGCCTTTGAGTCCCGCCTGCCACACTCAGCAGCCGCGGGGCCCAGGAGGGTCACGTGGGTCTCGTGCACCATGGGAATTACAGTGGAACCTCGGGCTGGATTCACTCCATCAGCGTAGGTGGTGCACCTAAGAGTTTTAAGATTGTTGGGAGGAATCAGTAAAATAACATAGCAGGATTATTGTAATAATAATAACTTACTCTTTTGTCAGCTCCAGTTCTCTATTTTTATTAGTGTTAGTTTTCAACCCCAAATCCACCATGAAATGCCCCTGAATCTGTCTGTCAGGCTCACATCCATGGTGGTGTGAGGGGACCTTGCTGGTGACCCCTGGTGACCCCTGGCAGGCCACTTCCCACATTGGAGTTGTCTTTGCATGAGTCACAGGATGGCTAATTATGTTTATTTGCAAGGCTGGCTTGACTAAAAAATAAGAAAGCTCACCAAGGACACTTAGCGCATCACCTGGTGCCTGAGTAGACAATGGGGAGAGAGCAGGGTGGCTGCAGTCACCACAGGCCTCCTTCCTGGGCGGGCACTAAGTAATGTTGTCTTTTCTTTCTCAGATAAAACTTGTTCAGTTACAACCATAAGCCAGGCACTGAGCTGTGAGCTTTCCTTTGTGAATTATGTCACTTAATCCTGACAATTCAATGACTTACTATAATCATTATCATCCTCTTATTCTCCATGAGGAAGCTGAGGTCTCAGAGTCGGCAAGTGGGGGAGCCCAGGTCCACACCCAGGACTCCCTTCCCCGGTGCCCCACAGTCCTGGCCTCCCTGGCTTGTCATGCATTGCAGGGGTGGGAGGGTGGAGACAGGTCTGGGCTGCGAGTCCTGCCCAGGTGCCCCTCACCAAAGGCCCAGCTGTTTGCTCAGAGCAGGACGGATGGCTTCGGCCCGCCCTCTGCGTGGCCACTGTTCTGTTCCCCAGTTATGAAGACACATGGGCTTGATTAGCCTGGGCCCAGGCCCCAATTCATCACCATCTGCACACCTTTCAGAAGGCACCGCGCATCTGCAGGAGAGCAGACTTGGTGTCACATAGCATTTTCCTGATCAGAAAGGACAGGCAGGGCTGCGGGATCGATCCTGAGTCCTGGAGTCTGGTTTCTTTCAGAAACTTCAGGGCAGAGCCCCCGAGGGCAGGACGAGCAGACTGTAAGGAGGAAGGGTGCCCCTGGCCTGGGCCTCTGAGCTCAGGGGGCTCTCCAGGGTCCAGAGAATCTTGCTGGCTTCATGGCCTTCTGGCTGCCAAGCTCCACAGGTGGTGTCCGGCACTAGGGGGACATGTGCTGAATGGAAGGAGAGATGCCAGGCTCCAAGCACCTTGGGAGGAGTCCTGGGCACTCCCAGCCCCACTGGGGAGAGAACCAGGTCTCTCATCTCCCTGTTTTCTAAGCACCAAGAGAGCCTCAGTTACTGTTTATTGCAGCTGTGAGTGACTGCCTGAACCCTTGGCTCTGCCCCTTCAGGGAGCAGGCTAGTTCCTGAGGGCAGCAGGAGATCAATGCCCGTCGCTCTGCACCCACTGCAGGTGCCTTGGGGCAGTTTGAGGCCTGCCCAGGGAGAAGGCTCTTCCAGGCCCTGGAGCTCCAGTTCCCGTTGATCCCACAGGGTCTGTCCGTCACACGTGCCTCTGCCGGAGGTGTGGAGTTGCAGAGCAGGAAGTCCTGGGACAGTCACAGGCCTGCAGCAGCCTGAGCCTGGGCCTGGCTGATTTCAGTGACTGTGCTCTAGAGAATTCCATGGACCAAGAGGAGACGTCCCAAGTCACTTGGCTAAGATGGATTTTGAACTTTGAAGTCTCAGATGCACACTGAACTGCCTCAATCAAGCTCCGTTTGTTAACCCAGCAGGAATGGGAGACACTGCCGGGCCCCATGCATGCTGAAGTCCAGCAGTACAACGGCCCTGCCCCTCAGTGGGTGGCTATAGGGTGTCGGGCACAGGGCGGGAGCTCGCTAGTAGAGTCAGGAGGCTAGAAGGGGGGGGGCAGACCTTTCCACATCAATTACAGGAAAAATTGATAATTGCAGAGCCCACAGAAGGATCCTCAAAAGGAAGGAATCATCAATTATAGGTCCCAACAGGGGAAGACGTACCTCGCATCTCCTACAAGCAATTGCCTATCCCTGCATCTCAGCCAGGGAGACACTGTCATCACCCTGAACTCCTGCTTTGCTCCCAAGGACTTTGTTCAAAACAAGCCCTTTTGATTTCCTCCTCCTTCTCCATAAAATAATGTTCTGTCCTTTGACTGTGGGACTTGCCTATGGTTTTGCAGTCACATGCATGTCCTGAATTGCAATTCTCCACTGTTCTAAATAAGCCCATGATTTGCTGGTAAAGTAACTGATAGTTTTATTCTTAAGGTCAACTGAAACCTGAACACATGACCTTCTTTTGCCGTGAGTGCAATCTTGCACAGTGGATACAGTTATCCTCAATTAGCAGATGAAGAAAATCTGGCCCAGAGACGTTCAGTGACCTATTGGGGGTCACACAGCCAGGGAATGGCAGAACTGGTATGCCAGCTCCTTCAGCTGCCCTTCAAACTGGCTGTTCTTCCCCACACAAACCTTCATATGGACTCCCCATGTCCACCAATCAATAGAATCTTGGAATGAAGGGTTCCTTTTAGGTCCTCTGCCTGAGAACTGTCGGCAGAAGAGGCAGTACAGTGGGGGAGGTTTGGAAATGATGCGTCTAATCCTGGCACAAGGTGGGCGTTCTCCCAGCGCAAGCCTGTCAGTGTAATTGTGTGTGTGTGTCCCGGTAGTTCCGTGCCATCTAGGACGTCATTTCACCTCTCTGGATTCCATTTCCTCGTCTGTAACGTGTGTGCTTCTACCTTTCACGTTTCCCTTCCAGCTCCGACATTCTCTTTGTCCAGTCACACCTGTAACAACAAAAGCTGAGCAGGGAAGGGTGGAATTTCCATGGAGCAACTGCATGAACTAAAATCAGCATAAAATCATAGAGAAGCTGCTGGCAGAGTGTTCAAATAAACAATCTTCATTCATTGTTACAAATTGAGCCCGTGTACAAAATTGGCAAAGCTGCTAGATGGCTTTAATGCTTCTGGAACAGAGGTGGTTGAGAACGGAGGTTTACAGTGGCGTTCCAATCAAATCCAGTCATCAGCCTGATTTGGCAAATACAATTAGATTGACACACAGCCACGCCCATTTGTCTGCTTGCTGTCTGTGGCTGATTTCGCATTACAAGTGGCCTGGGTGGGACAGAGACCGTATGGCTCACAAAGCTGAAAATATTTACTATCTGATGCTTTATAGAAAAAGGTTACTCAGTGTTGGTCTAGAATGTGCAGGGTTAACTTAGCCAAACATGTACCTCATGTGTGAAATTGTGTTGTCCTTTTCTGGCTTCAGTTGCATCTTCTGAGATTCCTTTACGCCTACCTTGAGTTTCAGGCATAACAACCTATGTACTTGTTCCCTGAACACTGAGATCTTTGTACCTCCTGGCTTTTGCCTGTGCTGTTCCCTGATTGATGTGTCTTTCCCCACTGTCCTCCTGCGCGTCTCTGCGAAGCCCACTCCCATTACCCAGCCTCCTTCAAGCCCTAGAGGCCACTGGCCCTTCTGGCATTTTATGAACTGGGTTCATCATTGTGTGGTTACTTGTCTCTTTCTTCCATTGGACTGTGGGCTCCTGAAAGACCAGGTTGTGTCTTCCTGGGTCGCTGAAATGTCCCTGTGCTCCAGACAGCATCTGGCGTGATAAGGGCTCAGTAAATATGACCAAGTGTATGGATAATGGTACCCCACCCACATTTCTGTCAGTAACGTAGGATCTTGGCAAAGACCTTCTTGCACTTCAAACAGTTAAAAATATGATTACCAGCAGTTAATAGAAAGCTGCAATATCATTTCAAAGCAAATAATGAGAGTCAAGGACAACGGCATTATATGACTGTGCAGCGTGTGGCCAACTGGCCAACTGGAAATAGCTGGCCTTTGCTTGGCATCACAAAGACGTTGGTGTGGGTGCCAGGCAGAGGGAATCTCAGGGGCCACAGTGAAAGTTGGCCAGCATCAGGAAGGCAGGGAAGGACCCCCAATATTCCAAGAAAGATGACAGTGTTTGACCCCACTAGTTCCTGCCACCTAAGTTATTAAATTTTTGAAAATTTTAGAATAGAATGGACCCATGAAAGGCGAAGCTGCTTTTATTTTACTTTGCACTTTTCATTATGCTGATGTTATACTCTTATTTAATTTTACTGCATGTCCTTCCAGCAACTCACCTCAAATCCTCTGTGGGACAGGGTGGGACGAGTGGTCATTCACTCTCCTTAAAGGCCTCTCTTGCTTGAGGGGTAGATAATCCCACAGGAGACTGAGTAGGGGTTTTCCTCTGTGTAGCTCCTGTCCACTGGGACTAATGCTCACTGGAGCATCAGTGAATATGTCATAAAGAGTTGATACTTTTTAAGTTACCACAAAATATTTTTGGGGAAGGAAGTGGGTTCTAAGTTACAAGTAGGAAGTAGCCCTCGAGTGGCACTCTGCCTTCCTTCGGTGTTGGGATGGAGGTGGCACAGTTGCCAGCACACCCTCTGAAGTCAGACTGCCGAAGTCCGAATCTCTGTGTCCACACCGCCGGGCTGTGTGACTGTGGGCACGCCTTTCACCCTACAGTTCCTTCATTCTTAAAGGCTGGGGTAATGATAATAATGACTTCACAAGGTAATTTTGCCAGTGAGTTTTTAAAACATTAGTAGCTTGAAATTGGCCATGGTGGGATTATTTACATCATGTAAGTTGGCAAATACTATAAATTTAGAGCATTTTAAATAGATTACTAGTCCACCATTGCATGGAGTCCAGTACATATGAAGCCTCAAGCAATAGTATGCAATGAATGAATGAATGGATGAATGGATGGATGGATAGACAGGTGGGTGGATGGATGGGTGGATGGTTGGATGGGTGACCGAGCAGATGAAGAAAAAGGCCTTTGGGAAGATCTATGGGGAGAGAAGTAAGCCAGGAGAGTGACCAGTACTACCTGGTGGCTCTAATAATAATAATGATAATGATAGTTAATAATAATAATAGATGTCATTATTAAACCTCATTGCTTTTAAGTGATACTTTACATGAGTACTACACAGGAGTTAACAGATCTTTAAAATAGTGACTTGCTTCATAGTTTATGGATGATGATACTAGGCACAGAGAAGTTAAGCAAAATTCCCATTATTGCACCTGTGTAAGAGGCAAGATTCACCTGAGGCAGCCAAGCCCAGTTGTAACATTTGATGACTTCTGGCTACCAGCACCCTCCCTGACCATCCAGGTTGACATGTGTACCATTCCTGCCCAGGTAACCATTATTGTGTGTGTATGTGTGTGTGTGTGTATTGCTTTACTTTATAGTTTTTATGACTCATTTTTATATCCCCAAATAATATATTATTTAATTTTATGTTTCTAAAAACTTTACAAAAATATAATAATACTGGGTATATTCTCCTGTAACTTGCTTCTTTCACTGAAAAATTTTCATTGGAGATTCAACTATGTTGATACATTCAGCTGTCATACCATCATTTTCTCTTCTGGATATTCAATTGCATGAATAAATCATAGTGTATTTATCTAAAAAATAATAAATGTAGCCTTAGCATCTGTAAGTTGCATGCAGAGCCTTCTGGGAGCTCTGGGGAGGGTGACTCAGGGCGTGGTCAGCGGCTGGCTGGGAGTTTGGGAGTCGGTCCCCCTGTGCCCCTTGCTCCATGGCATCAGTCTCATCAGAGGCATGCTGAACATTTTACTTGCCCACGTGGAAAGCGGCTATCAAAAGAAGAAGAAATAAAAGCCAATTTGAATCTTTGAAGGCCTAGAAAGACCAGCTCTAGAGACATGGCCTGTGTTTTCTTACCTCCTACTTATGTTATGGAATTTTCCTCAGCCCCCATCCTGCTGAGCAGCAGCCTAACGTCTAGGACAGACAACTGATTCACATGATAGGCGACGTCCCGGATGAACTCAGCACCTTCAATTCTGAGCTGTGTATGTCTCGGAGGGCGTTGGAATTCGTGCAGACACTGGGAGAGAGCCCGCAGAGGGGGCAGGGCACCCAGCTGGAAGACAAGCGCTGTCCTCTGAAGAATTCTCACGTGAATTATTTGTGATGCTTGCCATGTCCTGCCCCTGCCCATACTGGTCTCTCCTATTCCCCTCCACCCTGCTTGTTGCACGGATCTCGACTGTCCCTCCAAGAACACCAGGAGGGTCCTGACCGCCCCCCGCCCTGGCCATGCTGAGGGCTGTGGCTGAGAAGCTATGCACTGACACCTCCACAGTCCCTCCTCTCTACTGGAAATTTACTATCAAGCTGGAGTGGCCACCACGGAGCCCCACTTGCTACGTCAGCAATGACTTCAGTATATCGTCATAGTTGGCTGGCTGTGGGGTGGGAGGGGAATGAGGGAAGGGAGAAACCAGTCAAATACTGGTTGTCAGTAAATGTCAGGAAAAAGGTATATCAGCAGAAATCACCAGGACACATTAAGGGACTTTCTCTCTTTTTTTTCCTTTGCTTAGTTTTGGTTTTAATATGCAAACTCACTTTTCAAGTTCAATCTCAATGTTAGTTAAAGCTAAGAGGAGAGAAAGTCAATGTTGAATCAGGTTTTTGTGTGTGTATGCACTTTTATTTTTAAAAATTACAAGTGCACAGATGGGAAACAAACATCGTGCAAAATGGGGTAGGATTTTGGGTTTGAGTATTGGGCAAATATGTTGGTAAAGAGGAGAGAGAATTCCCAGGATCGGTTTATTGCTCATGTTTGAAAAGTAAGATATGGGGCTTTACCACTGTCATTTTTAGGTTGACACACATGACATTATTGGCCTTTTAACTTAAAATGACCTAATACTGGCATTTTCATAGGATCCGAACTAGTTGTTGGAGGAGGTCCTCAGAAAGGTGTGGTGGCCAGTTGACCCATAAGGGGGACCCGGGCTGTTGGAGGCACCCCCTGCCTCCCCTGTCATCGAACTGTTCATCCCACCCACTGTCCCCACGCTAGGAGCCACTTCAAGGAAGCGCGCGTCCGAGAAGTCAGTGGCGGGCTGGTGGAAGGGCCCATCTTCCCTTCTTCACATCCTCAGGCCTAGGGGACCCCGGAGGCTTCAGCTCTCACTCCCCGGCGCTTTGAGTCGGCAATTTTTTCATTTCAGACACCAAGGGCTTAGCCAAGTTCCTTGGAGCCCTCCATGTCCCCTCCGCCCCCATGAACACCTGTTTGGACCCGTCTTTGCACCAGGACCTCAGGGAGCTAGGAACAGAAATAAAAAGTGCCACCACTGGCCTTGGGGCTTGGAGATCCCTGTGGGGAGTGGAACAGGCCTGGCTCCCCTTGGTCAGAGAGGGTCCCCCAAGGTGTGGGGTCCCGTCCTGGCCTGCCAGCTTCTGCCGCCTTTTCCTTCTTCCTGGGCCAGTGGGTGGTGCACGAGTCAGCCACCCATCACCTCCGACTGCCCGGGTGCAGGTGAGGTCTGGTGACTGAAAGCGAAGGAGGAGCTCAGGCCGTCAGTACAGAGGGCGGCAGGGCAGCCACTTTGCGACCGAGACTGAAGTGCAAGGCTAGTTTGTCCCCCAACAGCCAGCCCCCGGGGGAGAGCAGGTCCGGTGGGTTCCGGACCAGGAGGAGAGCCGTGCGGCTGCAGGATGGAGAGCAGAGAGGGTGGGGAAGGCAGAGAGGCGGGCAGGGCCCGTCCCCCGGTCTGGCTCTTCGTCTTGATGGGGAGCGTCGTGGTTTGCTTTCTGCTCTAGGTGCTATGCAGACACGGGAGGGGGCCCCGGTCGAGGGGGTCACGGGAGGGTGGGCAGCCGCGGTCGAGAGGCCTCACCTGGGCTCAGGAGCCACCAGCTCCTGGTCAGGCCGCCCCTCTTCACCAGTCCCCTGCTGGGAAATGAGGCTCAGGGGGCACTTCACAGAGGAGTCCAAGGGGGCAAATTGGGTGTCTGGGGGTGTAGGGGCGCTGGGGAAGGGGGTCTGCAAGAGGGAGATCGGGGTCGTCCTCAGCTTGGACAAGTTGGAGCTTGTGAGAGATGCAGAGGCTGAGAGCCAGTCCTGCCTCTGGACCAGGGTCCCAGGGGGGCAGGGAGCAACGTCCGTACAGACACTGCCCAGATAAGAATTCGCTTTCCATTTGTCAGCTTCGTATCCTGCGGCCTCCATCATCAGAAAGTGTCACTGCAGCTGGACCCTCCCAGCAGCGGCTCTGACGGGCCTGGACCGGGGTCAGCCCAGCCCTAGGAGAGGGAGAAGGGTGGAGGGGCCCTGGAGACGGAGCTGGGTGTGGGTAGCTGGTTTCCAGGGGAACCGGGAGGTCCTGGGTACGGACGACCACAAATTCCTCTGTGTGCCATTGAGCCTGGGGGAGCCAGGCTGGGGGCTCCTGAGAGCTAAGGAGCAGAGATGAGCCCCTCAGAGACAGAGACACAAACAGAGACAGAGAGACAGTGCCAAAGGTCTTGCCCGGAGCAGCCAGACCTGTTTTTCGTCCAGGAGCAAAAGCCCAGAGTCAGGCTCAGGGGACATAGACAGTAAGTTGGAAGGTGAGTATGTGCTTGAATGAGTATGTGTTTGAATGTGGGTGCCTCACTTGTTCTGCACTAGAAAAGCCCCGCACACGTTGGCATGGTCAGGGGTAGTCTGACTCAAGCAGCATCTGCTGCAGTGAGCCTAGAGGGGAGGAATCAGCGAGTAGTCCCTGAAAAACCAGGGAAGGCTTCCTGGAGGAGGTGAGACTGCCTTTCTCATCCTTATCATTTCCGTGAGTTGACTCAGCTCTTTTTTCTTCTCTGGACTCTTTTGCTCCCATTTTTGTTCAACACTTCTGCTTATAAGGTTAAAAGATAGAAGTGCAAAATGATTTCATGGTGTGAGCTCCCAGCCCTCACTGTGATGATCAATTTATATATGATTTAACACTTCCACTACCTACAATATTTGTATTGCTAAACCCATTCCATAGAAAAGAAAACTGAGGCTCAGACAAAATAAAACTTGCCCAGAACTGCACAGGCAGCAAGTGTCCTGAGAATTAAAGCAGATCAGCCTGACCCCAGCCTGTACCTGAACCTCCTCGCCACGCAGCTGCCAGTAGGGGAGGAGGCAGTATGTCTGTAGAAACACACAGAACCCTTTCTTGGAAGTGAAATCTTGCCCTTCTCTCCAGAGATGAGCAAACTCTGCAATCATTGCTATAGGCAGGGAGGTTGTTCCTTGACCTTTGTCAAGAAGATCAATCAGCCAAGCTCCACAGTTCCAGGGCTCTGCAAACTTGCATCATTTGGCAATTATCAGGTCTTTCAGCCCCGTAATTATTTTCCTGGCTGATCTCTTTAATTTCTCCTGTTCCCCTGGTGACCTTGTATGAGGTGGGGATGAGGTGACCCACAGACGTGAAATTCTGTGTCTCGGGAGCACTGGGAGGTGGGTCAGAGTGTGAGTGGAGCCCCAGTTGAGCTTTCTGGGCTCTCTGGCAAGAAGGAAGGGCAGGCCCAGGTGTGCTGAGAGGGCCCTGGGGGCAGGCAGGGGACACAGACCGGAGTCCCTGCCCTGCTGCCTGTCTCCTGGACACCCCCTCATTTGTGAAACAGAGATGCCACTCTCTACGCTGGCCTCTGCTCAGGGAGTGGGATCATCTTATGAGGTGTTGACTGGGATAGCCATGGAAGCAGTGGAGACCCCAAACTTCAGTGTGCGTGTGAATCTATGGGGGTCTTGTTGGATTATGACCCCGCAGGGCTAGGGTGGGGCCTGAGGCTCCACATTTCCCACAAGCTCCCCAGTCACGCTGACTCTGTGTCCCTGTGGACCACACTTTGAGAAGCACTGCTCAGATGGGCAGGAAGGAGGAGGGCTTTTTGATGAGAAGACGGGGCCCAAAGTACACGAGAAGTTTACCAACAGAAAGCTCAAAACAAAGCGGAGCCCAACGTAGTAGAGAAGGGAGAGAGAAAAATGGGGTTGGGGGCTCAGTGCTGGACCTCAGCCTGCAGGTCCGGAGGCTGGGGTTGGTGCTCACACTTTCTAAAGCTTCGGCCCTGTTCCAGGGGTCATGTCAGGTGACACAGCACAGCAAGGCGGGAGACACGCTGAGTTCTGTTTCACCAGTGACTAAACTGGTAGCAAAGAGATTCAGAGCCAGGCCCAGGGTCGCACAGCAGCAAGGACAAGCTGGGATGGGAGCCCAGCTTGCCTGGCCCTGAGGCCATGGCATTTGTCAGTTTGGGGGGAAGGGGTGGATGTGACAGGAGGCGCTGGCACTCTGGGGGAGCCCACGCTGGGAGCCATCCTTCCTGAGACTCTGGGCACCACTGGGCGCTCTCTTCCCCTCTCAGGCAGGTCCTGGGGACTCGGCCAGCCTTCCTGCCTATTCTAGGACCCACCTTTCTGCCCCTCTGCCCCAGTGGGCCTGGCTGCAGGGGAGCATAGCTCCCTGGCAGGGCCACAGTCCCCCTGTAAACAGCCCTCTCACTGCCTCCTTCTGGAAACACACCAGCAACCCAGCTCACAGAGCAAGGAGGCCTGGGGGCTGCCACCGATCACCCCCACCAGGAGGGGTTCATTTCTCATGGGCATGTGGCCAAGTCACAGCCAATGGGCGTGAATGGAGAAGACATGTGCCACCTCCAGGCCGCACGTTTTCAGAAGGAAATTGCTTGCCTCCCATGACCTAATGCCCCTTTCCTGCAGCTGGAACTGTGCTGTGGGAGATGAGCTGACTTTAGCCCTGCAGGAGAGGCAACCGTGGAGGGAGGCAGGGCAGCAGGCAGGGAGGCCCTGGGCCCCAGAATTCCATGTGGAGCTGAGCCACTGACCACCTCTGCCTGACCCAGAAACAGGGTCTCACTGGACTTCCCAATCTTTGGGCCTGTTTGTTACAGCAGCTCAGCCTGTCTCTTAACTGACACACACCCGAGAGCTCAGAATCCCAACTCAGTCTCCTTTGGGTCAGTTCTTTCCGTCTCTCCTTGCCCAGGGATGCCGCTGTTAACCTTCCTGACTGAGTCAGTTCTCTGTAATGTGCTCCCTTGTTTCCTCATACCTCACTGGCAGTGCACTTCACTTATAATTTTGCATTTATTGTTGCCATTCTATCATCAATATCTAGCTTCCTCACTGGGCCTTAGAGGCAGGGAATTCATCTTTCTTAAGTTTGCTCACCCTTATATCTCATCACCTAATACCATACTGGTGTGACTTTTCCTATGAGTGAGTGAGTGAATGAATGAATGAATAAATGAATAAATGAATGAATGAGAGTATTAAGTGGAGGGAGGGAGGGAAGAGGAGGAATGAAGCTGCAGTTGGGTGTCATCCCCGCCTTGACCCCTCCAGGGCCTTTTTCAATCACTGTACCTAACCCACTGCCTCAGTTTTTCTTATTTATTTTTATATCAAAACCTGCAAACTTAGAGAACAGTTGGCAGTGCACACTTCTGGGCCATTTGAGAGTCTGCCCCTGACCTGCTGCTGTCACCTGTGAGAGCTTCAGAGTGTATTTTCTGAAATGAGGCCCCTCTCCTGTGAAACCACACTGCATTCACCCAAATCAGCACATCGGTACCGGGCACCTCACCCACCCCACCCTCAGGCCCGCCCAGGTTTCCCCAGCTGTTGCATGTCCTGTAGACCAAGAGGACGCCCTTTGGCTTCCTTTAGGATTCTTCCTTCCCTAACTTTGATGGCTTTGGCATCTTTGAAAACTTCAGGCCATTTCTTTTGTAAATACCCCTCCCTTTGGACTGGTGTTTCCTCCAGGTTAGATCCAGGCCACACGGCTTTGGCAGGAATATCACAGAAGCACCCCTGTGTTCGTGGCTTCCTCATGTCCTGTCACGTTGAACATTCGAGTGAGATGGGTGTCCCGAGCCTCTTCCCTGTTAATGACTTCCCCTTGGCACATGATAAGTATTTTACGGGGAGGTGACATTCAAAATATGTGAATACCTCCTTAGGCACGAAACATCCAATGTCTTCCTTATCGGTGTGGATTTGTGATTTCTTATTTCATTCTGCAGATTTTATTGTTATTCTTATTTTCAAGCTCTGGTTTCTCCAACTGGCCAGTGGGGGTCCCTTTTAGCTGGCCCCTGTGTCTTTTGGGCATAGTACCATTAGTCTTTTAACCCTTTTGATTTCTGGCACAAGATGCCCCAGGCTTGTCTTATATATTCCCTGACTTATCCCTGGAAAGAACCATTTCTCAAGAAGCCCTGATTCCTCTTAGAACAGAATGGTACCTAGAAGCCAAGATCTGGGTAAAAGGTGTGCTTGACATTACTGCAGTGTGGCTGCTTCCGGTGCTCTCGTTAGACATTTATTTCTAGGTTTATTTCTATATTTGTCTATATATATTGAAACCCATGAGTATGTACTGATACTTACAGTTCTAATCCAATGCCCAGAATTTATTTAGCTTTCACTCTTTCTGTATTTGCAAGTCCTTCTATAATGGTGAGAAACCTGGCTTCCACCCCTGTCATATAGTCCTGTATTTGATCAGTCCTCCTGAATGTGAAATCTCTCTTCTCCCTGACACCACCTTCCCACATGAATGCCCTCTGATTCCTGCCATTCCCCGGGCCTGGGAACCCTCCTCACCCCCATTGGGCTCCCACACCTCACACAGGGATCCTCTCCCAAACCCATAGGTCCTCCTGTGCATACTGTTTTTGACAATCTCTTTATGTATTTGTCTTCCCCTCTGGGCTCAGTGACTCTTTGAAACTTGGAATCGAGTTCTTCTTTATATACGATAACCTGCTGCTATTCCAGGTACACAGAAGGCATTCAATAAATACTCGTTGTGTGCATGAGGGAAGAACAACATCGGCGAATGAGGGCAGAGTCAAGTCAGTTGGTACTGATGGGGCAGAGCCAGGAATAGGGAGTGGGAGGTGCTGGAGTCCTAGTCCCATCAGAGAGCCTGGGCCTCCCTGGAGAGGAGTGCTTTCTGGTCCCCAGGAGAGCAGAAAGCAGCCCTCTGGCAGTCCCCTGTCCCCTCTGGAGGACATGCTGGATGGGACCCTAGGAGACAGTCGCAGGCCTCAGAGAGGCCGGCAGTGGGGCAGGCTGCCTTCTGTCCCCACCTTTCGGTTCTGCAGTTATTTTTGCAAATGGAAAGGAGCGACTCTCAGATGTGATGTTTTTGATGTTCTCATGTATAAATGCATAAAAAAGGGAGCTTGTTTTCATACTTGATTTACTTTCTTATCTGTCTCAGCTTCATTTTCAGTGCCTACTTCCGTGTCCTCATTTCCTCCTTGATGGACTGCCTGATTCCAGCCCTCTAGGCTCAGTGCTGAATGAAAGCATTTCGGCGGGGGCGGGGGGCGGTTCCCTTTTCCTTTTTAAGTCCCAGAAGTAGCTGGAGAATGTGGCAGGTTACCGCGAAGGCAGGATCCAGTGTCTGGAGTCTGTTCCCACACCCCACGTGGCATCTGCCTGCTTGAGTTGGGGCTGCTGTGGACACTCTAAAGGAAAACCCAGGGACAGGATGAAGCACCTGCCACGCTGCACACGGTGCCGAGCAGGCGGACCTCCCTTGGGCTCTCACAAGCTCATGTGCTTTCTTCTGAAGGGAAACAGGCATTATTTATTGGGCTGATTTCCATTTTTGCCTCCATGTCTAGGTTTTTGGGGCAGCCTTCATTCTTTCCCAGCCACACTCTCCCTGTTATGCCAGGAGATGCTCAGTGAAGCCCTCAGGACCCAGTTCTTTCCTGCTTTCCCCTCTCTCCTTGAAGGGTGTCTTCAAGTCTCCGCCATGGTCCCAGGATGGCTGACCCCCTCATGTAACAAAAGTCAAGATCAGAAAGAGGCAAGGCTGGGGCTTTCTCCTGGCATCTGTGTCTTCTTATCAGCAACGTGGCTCAGAAGCTGTTCCCCAGGTTTCCCTCCCTCCACGGCTGGCATTGGATCCCGTGGCCACTCTTGGCTGCAGGGGAGTCTGAGGGTGAGGGTGGGCCTTTCCAGCCCCCCTCCCTGGGAGGCAGATTTTGCTGGCCACGAGGAAGGGAGAGGATGGCAGCTGTTGGGCACAGGAGCAGCCTGGGCCCCAGGGCTTGCCAGTCAGCACCACACCCACCCATCACCTGAATGAACTCTCCAAGGACATACACCTGCTGTGACTGGGCCGGGCTGGGGCTGAGCCTCGGCAGGGAGTGTGGGCAAAGACCACGTCTTTTACCCTGGTTCACTTTCTTCCATCTTCCTAGAATATAAGGGCCACACCATTGGTCCTCCCGGGCTGGGCTATTCTCTGGCCTGCAGTAGGAGCTCAGGAAGTGGTTACGAAATGAACAAGACCAGGGCGAAAATGACTGCCATTTGGGAAAAAACCCTTCCAGCATCAAACAGGGCCAGGAAAGCATCCTTCAAAACTGCCTATGTTCTGGGGAGAAATTTGCCAGAAGGTCCAGTTCAGATAACCAGCTCAAGGGGCCAGCTGGGGATTTGGGCCTTGTTAAATCTTCCCTGAAACCTACGGAAGTAAGGGTTTGGTGGGGGGCAGGTCTAGCTGAGGAGGGCAGAGGGGCTTCCCACCTCAGAGCATGAGGAAACGGGTCAGTCTTGGGGATCTGTGTCTAATTCATGTGACGTAGTGCAGAACATGCAGGGTTGGCCTTACTGTTAGCTCCTTTTCTGCCTGTACAACCATGGGCAAGACACTAAGCCTCTCGGCACACATTGCTCATCAACAGAAACCTGGAGATAATCGGAGCCTGCCTTTCAGGGCTATTTCAGAATTTGTAGGAGAGAGCTATCGGAAGTTCCCAATACATGGTAGGCAATCAATAAATGATGGTGACAGTAACGACAATCATAATACCACTATTATTATTATCACTCCTTTTCTTAGAAAGCCACTTGACATTTAATAGATGTGCAATAAATTATTTGGGTTGGCTCAATTTCCTCCTGATACTCGAACACACAGGGACGTCCTGGCTACACACACAAAGTCTCAGTCAATGAACGGAGTGATTTCAAGCATCAATAAGGTCAATAAGGGCCGGGAAAAGGCATTTCTTTGCTTCATGTTTTTATGATCTCATCATAAGCTATGGTTTCGAGATGGGAAAATGTGATTGTCAATTAAGAATCTGAAAAAGAGTTCCCCTTGTTAAAACACACACCCAACCTAAGCGCCGTATTTCATGCTGAATGGGAGCTGCTGCTGGCTCGCTGAAATTTACCGCCTCATGTCCCGGCCCAGAGAATCTGCAGCTGGATTAATGCCCCTTTCTCTGGCAGTGAATCAATTTCATACATACAGCCATATTTTCCCCCCAAGTGACAGGCAGCAATGGCTGCTATTTTGTAGTCGCCATAGGAAACCTGAGGCAACTCCCAAGGCATTTGGAGTGTGTGCAGCTAATAATGTAGCAAGGACATTTTCCCAGGGGGAGGCGTTTCAGGGAGCTCAGCCTGGTCCTTACCCCTCCATCCAGCCAGTTCCTTCCTGTGGCCTCTGAGGACACGCGGGACCATCTAGAGAAGCTTCTGGGGCCACTCTCCTTGCCTCCTACACCCTGGGACCTCTGGCCTCAGGCACTCTTCCTCTGCTGGGCTTTCTGCCCTTGGCCGTGTCTTCTAGCTTAGGCTGCCTACTGTGTGCCCTCATCACCCAGGACGGCTCCAACCAGGCGCTCACACGGGTGTAGTTGATCACTGCACAATTGATCAGTTGGTGTCAATGCCTGCCCTCCCTCATTAGGGTCTTCCTGACGGGGGCCCCGTGAGGACCGGCACCCTGAATTCCCTATCCAAGGCTCAGAGCACTGGTGCCCCTTTGTGGAAGGAAGGAATTAGTGATAGCTGAATGAATGAAAGGGCCAGTGTGGAGACACGCAGCAGCGTCTGGGGGCGGGAGGTTCCTGGTGTGAGTGGAGGGAGATGAGTTTGGAGAGGGGGTGGGAGGGCTGGGTGGAAAGCCTTGTCCTTCAGGGTGAAGTGAAGGCACTGGTGTCACCCCTTTGATGCCAGGAGACAGGGTGTAGTTGTGAGTTAAAACAGGCTGCTCACACCTCATTGCGTACAGGGGTCCCTGAGGATGGTGTGCCAGTCAGACGGTCTGCCGTAAGTCGGCACAATGGGGTTGGAAGGAGGGGCAGAACAATAAGGCATGGGGAGGGCATGGGGTGGGCACAGAGGAGGAGGGCTTGGAGAGGGCACAGGGGAGGAAACGGAGGAGGGCATGGAGGAGGGTGTGGGGAGGGCATGGGGTGGGCACAGAGGAGAACATGGAGGAGGGCTTGGAGAGGGCACAGGGGAGGAAACGGAGGAGGGCATAGAGGAGGGTGTGGGGAGGGCATGGGGTGGGCACAGAGGAGAACATGGAGGAGGGCTTGGAGAGGGCACAGGGGAGGAAACGGAGGAGGGCATAGAGGAGGGTGTGGGGAGGGCATGGGGTGGGCACAGAGGAGAACATGGAGGAGGGCTTGGAGAGGGCACAGGGGAGGAAACGGAGGAGGGCATGGAGGAGGGTGTGGGGAGGGCATGGGGTGGGCACAGAGGAGAACATGGAGGAGGGCTTGGAGAGGGCACAGGGGAGGAAACGGAGGAGGGCATAGAGGAGGGTGTGGGGAGGGCATGGGGTGGGCACAGAGGAGAACATGGAGGAGGGCTTGGAGAGGGCACAGGGGAGGAAACGGAGGAGGGCATGGAGGAGGGTGTGGGGAGGGCATGGGGTGGGCATGGAGAAGGGCATGGGCATCAAGGAGGGCGTGGGGAGGGTGTGGGGAGGACACAGGGGAGGGAATGGAGGAGGGCGTGGGAAGGGCATGGGGATGGCAGGAGGGCACAGGGAAAGGAATGGAGGAGGGCATGGAGGAGGGTGTGGGGTGGGCGTGGGGAGGGCATGGGGAGGGCATGGGGGAGGGCATGGGGGAGGGCCTGGAGGAGGGCATGGGGGAGGGCATGGAGGAGGGTGTGGAGGAGGGCATGGAGAAGGGCATGGAGAGGGTGTGGGGAGAGTATGGGGAGGGCACGGAGGACGGCATGCCAGCAGGACTCAGTGACCATCAGAGTGCAAAGGGAGGTGTATTATTGACGTTCAGGTTGCTAGTTCCTGGGTTTCTTAAAAAAGTGAATGGTTATTGGCATCTATGTCACTTATTAGTGTTTGTGATTAGCTTATTTTAACACTGAAAAAATAAGATTAAAAGAAAGATTTAAAAATTCAGAAGTTAAACGGAAAGAACTCTGTTTTGTTGAGAAGAATGGAGCGGAATGCCCGGCTGCCCTCCACTGGCACGGGAACTCCCAGAGTGCGTGCTTCCTCGGCCCGGAGCTGGGCGGGGACTGGGGTCTTTCCTGGCACCTGAGGAGACCCAAACCCTGCAGCTGTGGGGCTGGAGCCCTGGCCCTGAGCCCAGCCCCACTGTTTGGGACCTAGGCCCCCCAGACCCCTCTCCCCTTGGCCTGAACACTTTCTCCTCACCCCCGACCGCCTATGCCCCACGTCTAATATGATGGGCCCGCCCCTGCGGACAGCTGCCACGCAGTGTTCCCTCCACCAGCCTGCGGCTCCGGCCCTGCTGGAGCCCTCACTGGCCCAGGGCAGCCCAGACGCACGGCCCCTCCTACTGTCCAGGCCCTGATCTGTCCTGAGCGCATCCCTTCCTCACTCCGCACCCCCCGGTCCCCAGTCAAATCCCAGTCACCTCCTGCCCACCAGAGGCATGATAACAACAGTCCTGTGCCAAGGCTGCTTGTTGCCTACTCATGTCTATTCTCCTTTTCTTCCCTACCAGCAAAATAATACCATTCTTATTTTATTAGAGGAAGTGATGGTCTCCTGAGGGATCACATTTCTCACCCGCCCTGCAGTTGGCCATGTGACTGAGTTCAGATAATGAGACGAAAGTACAAATTGTTGTACAGGCTTCTGGAAGTGCTAATGTCTTTCCCTATTTTCCTTCTTGCTCCCTGGAATGACGATGTGGTGGCTGGAACCCCAGCATCTAGATTGTTTGTAGTGAACACATGATTTTGCTCACTACCAGCTGCAGAGCTTTCTCCTTATTTGTGGCATCACTAGCTGCCCATGTGGGTCTCTTACATTCCGTTTGGCCACTCGGTCCTTTTCTGAGGCTTTATTCCATTTAGAGTACCTCATTTCTCTCTCCACGGGATCCTTGACTTCTTTCAAAGCTGCAAGACAATGCTGGCACTCTCAATTCCCTGATCCTCCTTTGCTCTGAGAACACCTAGCACCCTCCCCCCGACCACCACCACTGTCCACAGATGTCTGCCTCCTGTTGCAGCTGGCAGAAAGAGCAGGCCCGAGGTGTGCCAGCCACTGGGCTAGGAGCTTCCTATACTTGGGGCCAGTCATTAAACAACTCCTGGAGATAATAAATGTATTATTTACATTCCCAGTGTATTTATTAGTTCCAATATACTAATTACATTTCCAAGAGATTCTATTGCTTCTCCAGCATCATTCATTTGTTCATCATTCAATGATTATTTGCTGAGCTTCTACTATGTGCCAGACATCATTTTCATTGTTGATGACCCCCACAGTGGGGCGCCACCTTCTGAGAGGGAGGACATAGTGGGACAGGCTTGGCCGTGCTGTGTCTGAGTCGCGTCAGGAAGCCCAACGGGATGATCAGCAGCCACGCAGGAGTGGGCCAGCCAAGCAATAGCAGTGTCAGGAGTGGAGCCCGCCAGCTCTTCTCCCTGCAGGGGAGGCTCTTTGGAACGGGACTGGGTTGTGGGGGTGCTGAGAGAGAAGAGCAGCTCAGGTTTGGCTCAATTTGAAAATAAATAAGTTTCCTAAGGGGATAAAAGGCAAAAGCTTTCCAACCATCTACGACGAAAAATCTTAATCTAATTCTGTCCCCTCCTGACAGCTGTGGTTACAGCCTCATAGTGATCGCACTCCAGCTTCAAGAGTTTTCCATTCTCTTTGCAGAGAACGCAGGTGCCTCAGGCACTGTGAGCTCCGTGTGGCGCGGGGGCTCTTTCCTCTGAGCGGCGCCTTAATGGCTTGGCATCGATCGGAGCTATCGACCTCTTGGTTTCAGATAACTGGCACAGTTTCTAATGGATCCAGATAATTAAGACTTCTCAAATGGCAACTAATAATTTGCATTTGCCATGTGGGGAACCCACGCTGGTGGATATGAAAGGGAAAACTCATCCTGGTGACCGTCCAGTCCTTGCTAATGGAGTCTTAGAAAAACCGTTCACCCTCCTGACCTGTCTCACGGCCGTGATCGGGTGACCCAGGGGAGCTCTTTCCATTTATTGGAAAGCACTTGGGGCTGGCCTGCAGCGTCAGGGTGCATGGTCTGTTTCTCAAGTTCCTCCCAGTTCTTCATCCTTCTGTCACTCACTCACAAGGGTCAGGCCCTGGCACTCCCAGGGGGTCTCTTGGAAATGGTCTTTCTGCCTCCAGACCCTCCCTCCTCCAGTGCATTCCTCCCATGGTAACCAGTAGGAGCTTCCTTGGCCTTTATCCCTCTGCTTCTGCACCTCCGCTGTATCCAGGATGAATTAAAGTCCAGATTCGGGTGGGAGATTGGTCCAATTCTTTGTGCCCTGCATTGTACATCCATATCCCTGTCCAGACCCATATGGACGCAAGGAGTGTCACTCCTTTGCCTTCACTTTGGGCTTGGCTCTGGGACTTCCTTAACCAATGGGATGTTAGTGAGTGAGCCCTGGCTGGGGGCCTGAAATGCGCCTGCACGGCTGGGCTTGTCTCTAGAACTGGTGCTCTGGCAGGGAGAGGAGCATGCCCCGGCTGGCTGCGGGCCCCAGAGGGGGAGAGACACGTGGAACAGACTGGAGCAAAGCCCAGCCACAGCACGGTCAGCCTGTAAGTGCCGAGTAAGGACGCTGACCGCTGTGAGCCACCAGGTTTGGGGCTGGCGTGTTACGCAGCACTGTAAAGGCAGTAGCTGAGAGGTAATTACTGCCTCCTATTACAGTTACCTGTGAGTTTGTTCCCCTGCAAAGACTGATATTAATGGCAAGGAGTCTCCTCATTCTCATCCCAGCTAAGCTCAGAGTCTGCTGTCCGACTGGGAGCAGAGATTGTAGAACTGAAATCACCACGTGAGAGGCAGAAAAGGAAAGGAAAAATAATCTGGGGGTGGCATGTTGTTTCTATCACATGTGTAACAATGCCAACAGGACATGTTGGGCGCTGCTGTGTGCCTGGCAGCGGCCTAATAACGTTAAGTCCATTTTCTCAGTTGCCCATCAGGATGGCCCCGCGGGAAGGCTGCTTTCCAGGCACAGGGACTGAGGCTCAGTGAGGGGAAGGGCTTTGCCCAAGGCGAGTCCCCCCTAAGGGGAATGAAGGGAGCCTTCTAGCCCCTGCCATGCGGCGCCTCCCTCCTCCTGGGGACAGAGCAGGGGCTGGTCTGCCCACCTGCCAGTGTGGAAGCCAGGCTCGCTGTCCCAGTGGTGCTGAGTTCGTGGCCTGGAACACGGTGCAACCAGGATCTCAACTGGTTTCTCTTTGTCACCAAAACCATGCCGAGACGGGAGTGGGGCCAAAGCCTTCCAGCAGGGCGCACGTGAGCAGAGGCCTTGGAGGGGAAGAGCAGGAAGGTGGCCCGGCCCTGGGGGGGCGCGGGGTGCTGCCGGGCAGAAGCCGCCATGGGCCTGAGTGGGGCGGGGAGATGGTGGGGAGCAGCTGGATTTTACTCTGTTCTCTCTGGGCAGATAAGGCTTTGCCTCCAAATGCTGAGAGCACAGGAGAGTTAAGCCTCACCCCGTGGTCGGCTCCCTGTCCTCTGGCATCCCTGGTGCCCAGGTGACCTGGTTCCTGGACTTCCATTCCAGCTGCTCTGCCACATGGAGGTCCATCTTGTGCACGGGCTGGGGTCTGTCTTGTTCATAGCCCGCGGGGTGGGGGCTAGCGCTTCTGTCACGGTGCGAGGTGGTCCCTGAGCACACACACGTACCCCTGGGCAGGGTCTCCTGCGGGCTCCCTTAAGCCCCGGGATGGCCACAAGCTAGGAGCTTGTATCGTTCCGACCCCACAGAGGAGGCGGCTGCGTCCCAGAGGTCAGTCCCTGCCCGGCACATACCGTGAGCAGGTGTAAGGCCACAGTCTCACCACAGAGCCCCGGCCCTTGACCACCAAGCCAGGATGTCAGATGAACACAGGTTCCCCCTGTCCCCTGCCCTGCTGTCCGTTCCCTCCCCTCCCTTCCTCTCTGGTCCCCAGATGCCTGTAAGATGCCTTTTGTGAACTGGGAAAAAGCGCCCTTCCTGTAGGGTAGGCATGGCACCCACAGCGGGGTGTGGCTTGGTGACGGTGCACAGGCTGCCTTTCAGCCTTCCTGAAGCTGTTGTTCGGAGCACAGCCTGCCCTCCACCCTCCTCTATAGTGACCGAAGGCCCTCCAGTGAGCATTTCAGGCATGGCTGTCCTCTAAGCTCCACCCACATGGCGGCTTGCTGTCCCCATCCATGGTGGGGTGGTGGGTAGGGGGGACCCAAACCTCTCTCCCCAGTCTCCCCAGTCGAGGCTGCTGCATGAGGGCAGCCCCCACCTAGGGATAGCTGGGGCTGGGGGAGTGCAGTGAGGAACGTAGGGGGCTTGGAAGGCTTTGATTTATTTTATGTTGTTGAGATTCCACATTGTTTAGTTTGGAAAAAGATCACAATTTCTTTTTCAAGTTTCCACTGGAAGAACATACATTTCAGAGTCAGACAGAATTAAACTTAACTCCTGACTAGCCCTGCCTGTTCCTCAAGACTTCTCACTGCCTTCTGCTCAACAAATGTCCCAAACTGAGATGGTGAAATGGTATCGCAAGAGTTAGGCAGTGCACAACTTGTGCAACTGTGCATGGTGACCTTGATCCTGACAAGTCACAATGTTTATGAACCTCTTTATCTTTACCCATAAAATGGGTTTTTATTGTCCTTAAAGAAACTGGTTAGTAAGTTTTACCTGTTATTATATTGTTATTGTTGCTGTTATCAGATTTCAATTCTGATAAAAATGATTATGATATTGATGAAGACACCTGGTGATTATGAGGACTCATACTTTTCCAATGGGGTGTCAAATTTGTTTTCTACTTATCTGTTACAGTGACAGAGCAGTCACTCTTATCCCCATTTTACAGGTCAGAACATTGAATCATGTATTGTTCCTTGACAGAATGAGACAGGAAAATCAAAGGCAACATTTCGTGTTTTAATTCTCATTTAGCTTTCACCATAGGACTCTTCCCTCTGAAGGGGGGATGCTGATGCTGACAGTGGCAGGGTGGTGTGTGTGTGTGTGTTTGTTCAAAATGTACCTTTGCTGGAAAGTTGTATTAAGTTGCTTCCTGTCATTGTTCCAGATTTATTACTTTAATTTGTTTTGGCTTTTTATACACAGGAGCTGCATTTTCCTTTGTTCTACCTCAGTTTCAACCTGCCTGTAGGGTATAAAAACATATTTTTATATTTCACCCTCTATCGTTTTCATCTCTGGTGACCAATGTTAAGCAAGAAATTGATTTACTTTGGACTTGAGGGTCAGTGAATGTAAAGTCATTTGTATCTGTGGCACTCGGATATTTGTGGATACAAGGATGTGGGTGAACCTGGACCAGGGAAGCCCGCTGGAAGCCTGGTGGGCAAGCTGAGGTTTTCAAGAGACTCTCCCTCTTCCCCGACCTGCACCATCATCTCACCACATGGCCTAGCGTGGGAAGGCACCTGCTCCCCGGGAGGGCCTCCTGCCCCTTCGCAGATGCCAGGCTGGGCTCCTAGTCCTGCCCATTTTTCGCTGGGTCCCGTGGGAGCTGGCCGTGTGGGGTAAAGTCTGAGGGTGCCCACTAGTTGACCCACTGCCTCCAGAAGAGTGAATTCTGGCACAGCATGCCATTCACAACTTTCATAAAACACGTAAGTAGTAATTTCATATGGTGAAGTCACTGGGGGAAAAGGCAGTTAAGGAAAGAAAAGGAAGGAGGGAGGGAGGGAGGGAGAGACTGGAGCCTGAGGAGCTGAGCGCTGAGAGACGAAATGAATTCCTGCTCTTCTGCTCCTTTTAATCTTCGGTGTAGGTACGTGGACTCATCTTCTCCCAGAGGGAGCGTGAGCAGTGCTGGCAGCGGAGGCGGGAGGAGAGGCAGAGGCAGAGACGGGCTGGGCAGGCGGCTGACGCTTTCTGGGGGGACCTTTGGAGAGGAAGAGAGACGTGAGCAGCCAGGCCCGGGGCTGGTTTCGTCCCCACCCAGCTTGGGTTTCCAACTGCTGAGGCCGTGTTCTCAGTCCTGCTTCCCAGCGCACCCCTCCGTGCAGCCTCCCTGTCTGCAGCCCTCAGTTGCTTGCAGACTCTCCACTTGGTGATGAATTCCCTCCGAGTGGACTGGGTTTTTTTCTGAAGGAGGAAGCCTGGTCTGAGTGTTCTGAAGTTCCAGGGACTGGGAGCTGACTTGCAGCTTGGAGCAAGGTGGTCTGAGGCCCCTGCTGCCCAGGGTCTGAGGCCCCTGCTGCCCAAGGAGAGGGCAGGTCTGTGCGTGGGCGCAGGAAGGCAGCATACCACCTGCTCTGGCCTGGCCCCTTGGCCCCTTGGCCAAGTGTCAGACGGAATTCCCCCAAGGGACACCCCTCCCAAACCCGAGAGCTCATGGCCTGTACATGGCGGTCCGGCCTCTGCCTGTGCTCTCTGCCCTTTGGCTTGGCCTTTGCCCACCGGGGATACAGGAGGGAGAGCTCCGGGGGTCTGGAGGAGAGTTTGGGGCCAAGGCCAGCAACCGAAGTCAAGGCAATGGCTGACGGCCACAGTCATTTATGTCCCCACAGACATTAATCAGTCAGCTATTGGAGCAGGAAAGCAGCCATGGTGTGTAAGCGAATGGGTATGGCTGAGTCCAGTAAAACTTCATTTACAAGTGAGCAGACATGGCCCACTGGCCTTGCTTTGCCACACCTCGTCTCATGTCAGCTCCGGACTCCCACCCCTGCCCCTCTGATGAGTGGGCGGGTGTCACTGTTGCCCTGGGACCCACTCACCTGCAGCCGGCGGAGGTCTGGCCCTTAGCTCATCTCAGGCAGCAGTCGTCCTTCTGAAGTGTCCCCTGAACGTGTCTCCATGTGCTTCCTGCCTCCTTTTCCTTCACCATCGGAGCATGAGCACAGTGGGGCAGGACCCTGTCCTGTGAGCTGTGGATTCTGGTCTGAGTCCTCCAGTTTTGGCTGTGTGTCTTTGGCCAAGGGACTCAGCTTCTCTGAGCTGCATCCCCTGCCAACAGGGAGCACTGAGATGAGGCTCTGAGGCCAGGCCAGGGTGCAGGAAAGTGAAGGCAGTGGCTGAGCTGTGCATTAAAGAACTGGTGGGACTTATGGGAAATGGGGAGGAAGGGTGCTCCAGGCAGAGGGAACAGCATACTCAAAGGTTGGGTGGCATGAACTAAAGCACCTTTCCTGGGGAGCTCTCTTTATGGAACATGAAAAACAAGGAAATAATAAAAGACCATCTTCCACTGATGTGGGCTGATGATTGCCAGCCCGCCTCTCAAGGTATCTGAGTTTCCACAGACATAAAGCCTGTGTTGCTGGGACCCAGGATGAGCAGAAGCAGGGATCTGGCAGTTGACCATGTTTGTTGAGTTCAGGAGCGCTTCACCTTCAGGCATTTGATTTGCTGGAGCTAATTTACTGGGCAGAGGCGGAGTGGGGGTCTTGCACGGAGGCCTGGGCTGGGTGCCAAGACCACACAGGAGTGTCTCCTCTCAGCTGCGGACCGAGGCTGATTCCTGGGTGGGGGGGAGGGGGGCTGGCCCTGGTCTTTCTGCACAGACTCCAGGAGACCTGCAGAGACCACATGGATGGCAGGCAGGTTCGTGTCCTGCTCTCACATCAGCAAGGCCTGACTGGGGGAGAAGGGTTGGCTCCTGCACCCCTGTGTGGACCTGCTGCAGCTCCCAGGACATAACAGGAACATGTGGGGAGCTGTGCTCCCAGTTATGGGGTGGGACCAATGAGCAGCAAAGTTCCTCACCGAAGGATCAGATGGCCCTATGCATCTCCACCGACTGTGAGGAGCCTGCAGCTAATCTGGGGCCCGCGTGGCTCTGGTCCTTGGGTGGGGTGTGAGCTTCCTAGGGCTGATGTTACAAATCACCAAAAATGATTTGTTTAGAACAACAGATATTCATTCTCTCCCAATTTTGGCTGCCCCAAATCCCAAATCCAGACGCCAGCAGGGCTGGCTCCTTCTGGAGGCTCTGGGGGAGAAGCGCCTGGCTGCTTCTGGCTGTGGTGGCTGCTGGCAGCCCTTGGCCTTCCGTGGCGGCAGATGCCTCAGCCTGCTGCCTGCCTCCCACTTCACCTGGCCCTCCCACGGGGTCTCTTGCACCTCTCTCTCCTTATCAGGACACAAGTCATTGGATGTTGGGCCCACACAACATCCAGGATGATCCCATTTCAAGATCCTTAACTCAATGACATCTGCAAAGGCCTGTTTCCAAACAAGGTGAATGCACAGATATGGGGCTTAGGGCCTGCATGAGTCTCTTTCCGGGACCCACTTACCCTGTTACAGAGGGCATGTGCATCGTGAGGGTGTCCTCCGCCCCCCATATCTCCCTCCAGTCCCTCACGGCTGAAGGCCCCCTTTGGATGGCCCCTCTCTCCAGCCGGCAGCCCAGGCTGACCCTCACCCTCCCAGTACTTCTCCTGGGCTTTCCTATGTGGGTCCCCACTGGGAAAGACATCCCATAGCCCGACGGCCACAGTGTGGTCTGGAGCTGGGCTGCAAGGGTCTTTGGGCTTGGGGATGAAAGGCGATCTGTGAGGCCGGCCTGGAAGCTGATGAGATCAGAATCCATTACTGCCCTGTCTCTTGCTCCGAAGAAAGACTTTTCTCTGGGAGTGAGTTTTCCCAGAAAAGATTTTTGAAACAACAGCCTAAAAGCTCTTCTCAAAAACCACACCTAAAAACAGAAGCCTACCCCTAGCCCTCTTGACTCCTGGCAAGGGACAATATCAAGCAGGCAAAGGAGGGCAGGTAAGCCGAGGCGCAGCGTCTGAGAGGGGCCTGCCTGTGGCTTGCTCTGGCCGGGGAAGCCGGGCCTTTCTCTCTTGTTTTTGTCTGGACTGGTTGGTTTCTCCTCTATTTCTTTAGAGAGAGCATGTTAACCTGAGGGTCTGGACATGTGATGAAGTGGGGATGATTCTCTTTTCCACAGATTGAACTCAGTCTCACAGAGTTGATGACACCTGTGCAAACTCGCCCAGCTGGGCAGGACAGAACCCACATGGACCCTGAGTGTTTGCTCCTATACGTGACGCCCTCCCCCATCCTCCCTTCTCCTCAGCTCCTTCTTTCTTGACCTCCCATCCCTTTCTCTGTGAAGCCAGGATGTGTGATCAGGATTGGGGCTCACGTGGAGCAGAGGAGGCTTTGGGGAGATAACCCTGGGTTTGGGGTCAGGAACCTGGAGTCCAAGTTCAAACATGACACCTGCCAGTGCCACCCGTCCTGGGCCCTTTTTCTCCCCTGGGGTGGGCCAGACAGGAGCACCTGCCCCGCCCCCTCTCGGGCTGCAGCGAGGTCATGCAGGAGGTGAGAGCCCCCGCTCTCTGCAGGCTGCCGCGGGAAGGCACAAGACCCGACCTTTCTCAGGCCTCATTTCAAGCCTAGGTGTCATCAGTGCACCTTGTAGTCACTAGGGGCTGGAAATAGCCCCCATCTCTCCCATCCCACCCCACCCTGCCCCATCTCATCTTATGGGTGCTTTTCAGACCTGCCATATAAATCCCCTCCATTCCTGTCTCTACACTCTGGGCTGTCTAGAAAGGAGCTAACAGCGTCAGCGATTCTTGTCTGCTTCCTTCTTCTTTTTTCCAATATCAATGGGAGAAATTTAAAAATATATATTTATTACATACTTATTTCACATCCCTAAAGGTGGACAATTTCCCAACGAAGTGCATTAGTTCATGCCACCAGACCTTTTGCACGTGCTGTTCCCTCTGCCTGGCACACCCTTCCCCCATATCTCATTTAAGTCCTATCAGTCTTTCAACATGTAGCTTAGCCACCATGTCCTTTTCCTCTGAGCGCCTGGGCTGGCTCAGGCTTCTCGCCTCCTCCCAGCACTCGCTGGGGCTTCCAGATGCTGCCTGGTAGGACTCTGAACTCCCCTGGTTTGTGTCTCTGTCTCAGACCGGCTCCGGCAGCGGCGCCCACGGCTTCTCCTCCTGTTTCTCAGTCCCCGCCGTGTGGAGTAAGGGAAAGCGGCGGCGGCCACCTCCACCTGTCTCGGCTCCAGTCAGCCCGGAGCATCGGCCGCAGAGGCGCAGACACGCAAATCAAATGTGTCTGCTTCAAATTAAGCCCACATTCTGGTCTAGTGGGGGCAGAGCTGTTTCTTAGCCAATAAATATTAATAAGAAAAATAAACCAATCTTTTACACTTCTTCCCCCGAGCTGCCGCCCCAGGGTTATAAATTATGTACTGCCTGAGTCTGTTTTGACAGTTGTGATAAAGTGGGTTTCAGATGCCGAGAGAGCTTTTCTCCTGAAAGACTGCAGCACTGTGTGTTTCTGTAAAATGACCCCCACCTCCCCGCGCCACCTTTTCCCTGTCTAGGAGGAAGATCCGACTACAGGATCTATTTTTCTACTCTGGGGCCTTCTCTGTCACCTGTTTGCCAAACAGACACTGTGATTGTTTTGGTAAAATTCTGACCCTTATCACAAAAACCTGGAAAGATTTTAATGGGCCCGGCCAATAGCCTCTTGCCATGGGTGGGATAGGCTGTGGCTTCCACCTGGTTCCACCTCGCAGGCACGTGTGAGCCCATCTTCTCGCGGACCAGTTACCGCTCTGACCCCTAATTTGCTCCAGCAAAATCCAGGATCACTGAGAGCCAGATGAAGCTCCGGCTTCTTCCCGATTCTCCTAGTGTCCCTGTTCCCTCCCGTCCCTCCTGTGCACCTCCAGTTAGACAAAGAGGGGCGCTTGAGTCTCTGCTGAGGCTCTGCATCTCTTTGGTTCCCCATGCCTCTCCCGGCTCCCCAGCAGGCGTCAGATGCCCCCTTCCATCCGCACTCTCACCTACTCGCTGGCTCTCTCCCATCCTGGCCCGCCTGGCTTACATTCTCCTTCCTCCAGGTATGACTTGCATGCAGTAGAGTGTGCAGACCCTGGGCATTCCCTCACTGCCCGTCTACACCTGTGTAATCTCCAGACCAAGATACAGATTTCTGGCACCCAGCGGCGCTCTGGGCCCTCTCAGTGGATAAATAAAGGCACAATATCCTGATCACTTCCATCAAGTTTCCTGTTCCCTTTCCTGGACCTTCTTATACATGAAATGATCATACAGTGTGTACTCTTCCGTGTTTAGCTTTTCTTTCTCGTCTCACCATTATGTCTGTGAGATATATCCAATTTGTTATATTTAGCGGTAGATGTTTTTCATTACTAAGAAGTATTTCATGGTCTTACTCCTTTCCAGTTGCTATAGCAAAATGTCATAGATAAGGTGGCTTATAATAACAGAAATGTATGTCTCCTAGTTCTGGAGGCTGGAAGTCCAAGATCAAGGCCTGGCAGATTCAGTGTCTGTGGAAAGGTCTCTTCCTGGTTCACAGGCAACAGGCTTGTCACTGTGTTGTCACGAGGTGGAAGGGACGAGGGAGCTCTCTGGGGTCCCTTTTATTAAGGCTCCACCCTCATGGTCTAATCATCTCCCAAAGGCCCCACTTCCTAATACCATCCCACTGGGGATTCAATTTCAACATATGAATTTCAGAGGGATGCAGACATTTAGTCTGTGCATTCCTGTGCATCTCACAGATGATTTACTTATTCTACTCTTAATGGGCAATTCATGTTTTCTAGATGTTGGGTTTTATGAATAATGCTGTGAATATTTTGCACCTTTTAGTGGAAATAAATTTTCATTTCTCTTAGAGGTGAAGCTAGGAGTAGAATTTCCAGGACATAGAGTATCTGTGTTCAACTTCAGTTGATTTTGCGAACTAGTTGTCTAAAATAATTGGGTCAGTTTATACTCTCACCAGCAATGCAGGAATGTTCTAGTTATTTCATGTCTTCACTAACACTTGTTATTGCTATTAGACCTGTGTGTATGTGTGTGTGTGTGTGTGTGTGTGTGTGTGTGTGTGTGTATGTGTGTGAGTGTGTTTGGCCTGTTTTTAAACTGAGTCATTAGTCTTTGACTTGAAAAAGTTATGTATATATTATTCTGGATATGAATTGTTTTCCAGATATAAGTGCAGCAAATATCCGTTCCAAGTCTATGGCTTGTTTTATCAATCACATTTTATCTTAATGGTGTCTTTTGATGAAGAGAAGCTCTTCATTTTAATGAAGTCCAATTTATTAATCTTTTCTTTTATGGCTAGTGCTTTTTGTGGCATGTTTAAGAAATCTTTGCCTACTCAAAGGTCATGAAGGTATTCTCCTATGTTTTCTTCTAGAAGCTTCATTGCTTTACCTTTCACATTTAGGTTGATGAATCATGTCAAATTAATTTTTATGCATTGTGCGAGGTTCACCTTGACTTACAAAATAGCCTCTTCCCTGGTACCAGCACCAGCTTCCTATATTGAATTAACTCAATTTTTGTGTTGGCATGATCGTCCATTCTAAAGCCAGGTCTGATCACATAACTTTTCTGCTTAAAACTAATTTGCGTTTCTCTGACCACAAAGTCTAAAGTCCTCAGCATGGCATGTAGTACCTTTCAGGGTTGGACAAATACTTATCTTTCTAACTTCATCTCCTATTAATTCTCTATATGGATATTATACTCCAGCCACAAAAATTCTGGATATCTACTGTTATGATTTGAATTGTGTTTCCCCCAAAATGATATATTGAAATCTTAACCTTCAGTACCTCAGAATATGACCTATTCCAGGAAAAGAGATAAGCAGTTTGTCACAGCAGGCTTTCTCCAATCTGCAGCATCCAAGATGGCTCCTATTTCAGATATCTAATACCGAGTAACAAACAACCCAAAAGTCAGTGACTTAAAATGGTCATTTATTTTTATCTCTCATGGTTCTGTGGGTTAATAGGTCTTAACTAGGTGGTTCCTGTTTGACCGACCTTTGATGTGGTTAAAATTGGATGGCAGCTGGGGTGGAGTCACTTGAAGAGTCAACTGGGCTAGACATCCAAGGTGGTGCCTTAGTTGGGCTGGATAGGTCACCAGGGAGCTGGCTGGGCCTCTCTCTTCATGCTCTTCTCTCGGACAGTTGGGCTTCCTCACATCATGGCAGTATGAAGGTCATCACACTGCTTACATGGAATCTGGTTCCCATGAGAATGAATGTTCCAAGAGACCAAAGAGGAAGTTGTAAGGTTCCTTCTGACCCACCCTAAGAGGTCATGTAGTGTCACTTCTTCCACATTCTAATGGTTAAAGTTGCAGGACCAGCCTAGATTCAAGGGGCAAGGATTATGCAAGAATGTGAATACTGAAGGCATGGCTCATTAAGGTCCATGGGAGACGGGTTGTCATAGCTTCTTTGTGTATCCTTAGCTGTGGACAGATTATCTTTTGTCCCTGGAAGGATCTAAATTGAGTCAAGAAAGGAAGTTCATCTGTCCAGTAATTTATTCTGTACTCAATTTCCTGTTATGTAAAGCATGCCTAGACCTGATACCTTATCTTGTTTAAAAAAGGACAGAGAGGAGCCTCAAGGATGTCCTTAAACTCATCTTTCAAATAATGTAACCTCAACAATATAGACATGTCTCAAAAACTGCTATGTACCACACTGCACTGATTAACTAATGGTCTGTGAGGATGTATTGAGAATGATATCCACTGTAAGTGTTGAAATATAGAAAATAGAATAAATAGCTCCCAGATGTTACGTGGCAACTTAAGGTTAAGAAAGACCAGAATAGATTTTCTCATTTTAATTTCTAGTCAATAATTAGCAGTTTCATTATACTCAATGGAGCTTATCAAAAACAACCATGCAATAGAACTAAGCTGTATTATACACATTTTATAGAAGAGTAGATGGAGTTTCAGAGAAGTGGACTGATCTGCCTAAGGAAATAGCTCTTTGTGGCTGAGCTGAGGTTCGAATCTAGTTAGTGTAATTCAAAATCCACTATTCTTTTGACTATCATAGGTTTCTTTTGACATCAGGTTTGTGTCTGTATGACATTACTCCCACTCCCATGTCTATGTAGACATCACTAATCAATCATAGATGTCTTTCCTGCTGACTTGGGACATTGTCTCATAATCCTTCTCAACCCAGCACTCACTCTACCAATCACTTGAAGCTCAAGATAACACTTTCTCACCATCCTGATATTCTGGGGGTTGTCTGGAGGATGAGCAAGGCCCTAAAGGTATCTTATGCTATATTTTGGTGGCTCTCTCTACATTGGAAAGATTGCCTCCCCTTTGATTAGGAGATTTTTAAACATTAGGGATATTCTCTATATGTATGTCCTCCATCTGTTTGTCTGTCTGTCTCTCTCACACACACACACACATTTTAACATTTCTGACTTACGGCGTGTCTTATAATCAATGTAGTGTTCTTTATTTTCCTTCCGGACAACTGCTGTTAAACTGATGGTACTTTGTTCAATTGGCAGCATCTTCTATTTATGCACTTGTCCAAAAAGTAATTATATGTGGCTGCTGTGTGAGGCTGGGTATTGGGCAGAGCCCTCCTCAATGAGCATGGTCCACACTCAGTGCTTGAGGAGTTTCTCAACCTCAGTGTGATGGGTATTAAGAGCCACATGACTTTATTTGGTGGGAGGGCATGTGGGGTCTGGTGGCTGTCCTGGTACCCCATAATGTCCAGCAAAATACTTGGCCTATACATAGTAGATGCCAGGAATATCCCCACTCCACTTGTGACAATCAGAATGTCCCCAGACATTGTCAAATGTCCCTTGGGGTGTAAAATCACCCCTAGCTGAGAACCACCCATCTAGAAGTTAGCTCTGTGTGTCATCATAATCTTTGTCTTCTGTCTCCTATCACCCATTCATGGAATGGAGATTTCACCTAAACTGGATCCAGGCAATTTTTATTTTTCACCGTGTGACTTAGGAATTGGGTAATAACTACTATTTTTAGGGTGCTTACTACATGCTGGACACAGAGTATGCTCTCTGCATACCTTTTACCTCATTAAATTCTGGTAGAAGGCTGTGGTCTATGGAGTCTAGGGGTTATGGGTTAATAGCGTGGCCCTGGCACCCCTGCCTGTGTTTAACTCACAGCCTCTCATTGCTGGCTTTGTGTTCTTGTCACATTCTTCTCTCTGCCTCTCTTTCTCCATCTATAAAACAGGAATGCCAAAAGCTGATATCACAGTAAATAATTACATTATTGTAATATTACAGTATGGATATTACAATAAAGATTTAAACAGTTAAATATCTTAAATATTAAGAACAATGCAAGGCACACGTAAAGCACTCATAAAGCATAGTTTCAATTTTTAAATTCAATGATGTAGGTGCCGCTGGTTCCCGTCATCACATCAGGGAGGTTAAGTTGATCAAGTTCTCATGGGGAGGCAAGTGGCAGGGCTGAGATTCAAACACTGTTATTCTTGATTTCAAAGCTGATGGCAAAACTCAGGGAGTGTGTGGCTGTCCTCCCAGGCCGGGCTCTGGCGGGGCACACACAGGAGCCACCTTCCTGGCTGCTGCATTCATGGACAGGTGCGCTGGGAGGCTTGCCTCATTCAGTCAGGGTCACTGGGGGCTGCGGGTTAGAATGCCTGGGGCAGCCCTGTGACCCAAGGTAACGGGAAAATACCATGGACTGTGAAGAGAGCAAATGAGAAGCACACAGAGTGAAAGGTGGAAAATCACAGCTGAGAACCAATACAGAAGACACATACCAGCGCTGAGCTGGGGCTCAGCCAGTGACCGAGGTCAGCGTTTCTATCGCAGGCTTCTCCATGCACACTGAGCCCGCCCCGCCTGACTTTTGGGTGAGGGCCTCCACGGCACCCTGGCTGTGGCTCCTCTTCCTCTCGGTAGGCTGTGTTTGGGGCCTGCAGGTTTATCCCTCCCACCTGTGTGAAGATGCTCCTGCCCTGGGCCAGGAGCCGCTTATTGCTGGCGCGTTGCCTTACTGTCCCTGCACCACCAGGGGGCACTACCCCACGATGCCTGCTCATTGCTGTTCCGTGGAAGAACCAGCGATGGCATCTGGTTCTCACGGAAATCCTCTGACTCCAAGGCTCACTTCATTGTGAGCAAATGGAGGCAAACGGAAAGAAGGTCCTTGAGCCCAGGAGCACATGGTGAGCAGGAGGTGGGACGGGATCATCTCGCCCACACTCTCCTACTCTTCCCTTAGCTGTTTATAAAGGCGGGCACGTCATACATACCCGTAATGAATGTGGGATACACACATTGATTCATTCGCCCACATAATGAGGTTACTGACCCTTTGCATGTGTCAACCACCTGCTGAGCTTCCCAGTCCCATGTTACATGAGCCACTTGATTAGCACTTGAGCCTGCTGCCTAGTACCCTTCATTCCTGAGAAAATGTATCCCAGGCACTCACTCTGGTGTAGGCAGAGCTTAGTTGCTGGGGCCCATGGAGGGACTAGACTTGGCCTTGCCCTTACGGAGCTCCCAGTTTAGTAAGTGAGTTATTTCAGTTGTTAAAATACACACAAGGCAGAGTGGGAACAATTGCTTGTTGACTGCTTTTTAGATGTGTACTTTCTTTCTCCAAGTGGCTGGTAAGTCCCTAGAGGCTAGAATGCATCTTTGGCACTTTTCATGTGCCCTATTGATGGCAATTTAGGGCTTATAATATCCTCACTTGGTCAGGCTCTACTGGTGTCTATGCCAGGACCTCATCTGGGAGCCTGGGAGAGAAAGTGAATGGATTCAAGGTTGGTGTGGCCCATGTGTGGGGAAACTGCAAGTTCTTATGGCAAAGATCCTCAACTGAACCTATTTTACTTGATGATGTAACTGGCCTACTGCCAGGCTACTGCTCCTACACCAGTAGGCAATTAGCTGTTATTGACTGAGTCACTATAGGCTGATACCCCTCATCAGGTGGCAGATAGACTATATTGGGCCTCTGCCCGTGTCAGAAGGGTACCAATATGCTATGACTTGTGTGGACACAGCTACTGGACTTCTGGTTGCTTTTCCTACACGTTGTGCAGACCAGCAGACAACCAAAAGAGGCCTAGAGCATCTCTTTGCAGCCTATGACTGACTGCAGGCACCTGAGAGCAATCAAGGCACCCACTTTACTGGACATAAACTACAAGAATGGGTGCAGCAGTTGGGAATCCAATGGAAGTTTCATGTGCCATACAATCCTACCACAGCAGGCATGATAGAGAGGTGCAACGGTTTGTCAAATCTGGCTTGAAGTCAGGCACCAACAGTCTATGGGATGGTCAGTCCGCTTATGGACAGTGCCACAGCATTTGAATGAGACACCCCAAAAGGGAGCCCTGAGCCCTGTAGACGTGCAAATGTATATGGCTGCCTCCCTTATACAATTGCAAATACAAACCAAGGAGGAATTGTTGAAGCCGAGGTTTGGCCACTAGAATAATATCTTGCTGCCAGCACCAACTGCACTGAATCCTGGACCAGGACACTCCACTGAGTGGATGTGGCCTTGGACCTTTCGACACATGAACCAATGATGGCTGGCTCTCCTGGCACCTTGGGGACAAGGCCTGGAAGCTGGTCTCCTGTGTATTCCTAGAGTAACAGCACAGTAGCCCACAAAGATCATGCTAGTATATCCTGAATGGCCAGAAGGTAGGAGCAACTTACTGGGGAGTTTTGTTTTATCTTTATGGCCAGTGCATGCACCTCCAGTAGCACTATATATAGACCCCTCAGTAACCCTCACAGGGAGAGGAGTAAAAGTATGGTATGCTAGACCTGGACAAGGCCCCCTTCCTGCCACAGTCCTATCGCAGGACCACTCTCTTGCGTGCATTGTACCTGATGGACATGATTTGCCTATGTTGGTGTCATTAAAACATGTCTTATAGCTCTTAATCTGTCTAGAGCTTAAGCAAAACCTGCTACTTGCTGGGGTACATGGAGCCCCTATCAGTACCACTACTAAGTGTGAGTCATGAGCTCATCTGAGTAGAACTGGTTTTGAATATAGCTGAAATAACCTCCTCAGGCTTAAGGATTATTATAATTTTTGTTACCTGTATCAAAATTTTTGTATCCTAATTTTTGTTATTATCTCTATGTGTTGTTATCCTCTGTTGCTGTTGTGAAATCTGGTTATAATGCTCCAGCTTTCTCACACAGGGACAATTGCAGAAGATTGGGAGTGTGTAGATTGTGAGGCGAGAATCCTAGAGGGGTGCGGTGTGGATAAAGTGAAGGTTCCTCTGGCCAGGATCCTCACCTGACCCTAAACTACTGATGATGTAACTGGCCTGCTGCTAGGCTACTGCTTCCACACCTGTAGGCAATTAGCTATTTTTGACTGAGTCACTATGTAAAGAGCTCTTCCCAGTGCTCTGGGCGGAGGCAGAAATGAAGGAGGATTACAGACGTGCAGACTGTTGGATGCAGATGTAATTCTAGTGCTTGACCTATCACCAGGAAAACAAGCTGGGTAATAAGCCCTTTCACCCCAAGAACATCATTGCATTGTCATTCCTCGGTCTCACTGAATCCATAGTGAACTTGCCGGGGCTGAAACCCATTAGCAAGACATCACGATAAGGAGCAAAACTGACCAGAGTTCAAATAGGTCCAAAGGGGTGTGGAAACCTCCATCTACTCTAGGCTGGTGGCCCCAATGGGGCCTGTAGGGCTTGCATTGGTTAGCTATTGAGTCATAATAAACCTCTCCCAAGCTCAGCATCTTAAAGCAATATGTACTAATTGCTGCTAATGGCTTTAGAGGTCAGCTGTACATTCCTCGTGGTGTTGGCTGGGCTCACACACACATCAGCCATCAGCTGTGGTTCATGTAGAGAACTGCCTGTTTGCTCTGAGCTCCCTCCCAGGGATCAGCTGCAGTCAGCCAGTGTAGAATGGCCTTGGCTTAGGGCTCTCCTCCTGGGATGACCTCTCGCCTCCCACCAGGCTACCCTCCAGAGGCCTGGATGGGAACTGGCACCAGGTTACTTTTACATCATTTCATTAGCCAAAGCAAGTCACAAGGGCAACTCACATTTGGGAGGTGGGACATAGACTCCACCTCTTGGCAGGAGGAGCTGACAATTTAAACAGTAAAGCCAGTGGACACAGGAAGATGTGGAGGATTAGGGCCATTCTTGCAATCTGTTGACCAGAGGACTGGCAGTAGGCAGCCATCTGGGGTGGGGACCCTGTTCCTGGGAGACTCACTCAACCTGGAACACGGCCCTAACCAGTGTCTGGGAGCATGAGGCTTAGGATTTGAGCCCTGTGCTGGTGGGGGCCTCACCCTGGCAGGCTGGGCTGCTGGACAGGACTCTGATTTCAGTTAGAGTTCAAATAGGGCAGAAAGTCTATACAAAAGCCCTCTTAATCCACTGGTCAAATGTGGCTAAAGAAATTCAATGGCCTAGACCTATACCCTGCATGGTGGGCTGAGGTGCTAACTCCCCACCCATCCTGCTCAGAATGGATTCAGGCAGTGGGACAGGGCTGAGCTCACACCTAAACTACCTTGGTACCTATTGCCAAGCAGGCCTGGAGAAAGGAGTGTCTGATCGGGTCTGGGGTTTGTGCACCTGCAATATCAGGTAGGAATAGATTGATGGATCATGGCTGTCTCATATGCTAGCTGTTGGCTTGGGGCATATGCCTTAATCTTTCTGAGTCTCATTTTCCTCACCTGCAAAATGGACATATTGAGCAGTGAGTGAGATATAAGTGAAAAAACACATGTAAATGTCTAGTATGGTCTAGTGAGAATAAACATCCACAAAATAGGATTTTGTTTAAAAATCATGTAGATTTTCAGTCTTTAATTAATCTGGCACTGAAATGTACTAAAAAGCATTTGGGCTTTGGAGGAAGGTACACCAGGATAAGAGATTAACTCAGTTATATAACTGGGATTTGTGTCAGTGAGCTGAGCATTTACTTTCACTGTCTAGGAAATAACCACATTCCCATTCTATCCGAATCTTGCTCGACCCACAGTGGTTTGTGTGGGATTAAATGCACTGAGTCTCTGCCTATTCTTGGGGCCCATCCAACCTATTCTCTGGCCACATTGATGAGTTAGGGGCTATGCATGTGACTCAAACTGGATCTCCGATTTCACCCTGAGATTTTGCCAGTGCAATGAAGAAGGCTTCTTATTCTGTGGTGTCTTGAGCTCCAAGGACCATGTAAATATGGAACTGCTGGGGCCATCTTGCCACCATGGAGACAGAGATTGTCTGAGAATAAAGTCAAGCTGAGAAATGCAGTGCTGAGAATTAAGAAAGACAGAATCTTGATGAGAAGGTTGACTCCTGGATGTTGTTTTACCAAACTCAACACTGCGCTTGGACTTACTCGTTTATGTAAGTTCTTGTTATTTCTCTATTTCTTTGGCTTAAGTTTGAGTTGGTTTTCTATCTGTTGCAACTAAATGGTCCTAAATAATATGTCATGTCACTTCTCTGAGTCTCAATGTTCTCATCCATAAAATAGGGAGAAAAACACCTATTTATTAAGTTGTTTTTGGGCTAAATGCATGTTTTGAGAGACTAGCAAAGGACCCAACACTACAAAGCTGGCATGGGCCAGATCAGCAAAGGTATTTAATGCTGAGCTAATTGGTTTGGACTGTTCCATTGCCAACTGTTGCTATAAAAGTCTTCCTGTCTCTTTTGTGGTTGTAAATACTCCAGTTTCTGTGACCCATTTGTGGCCAAGAAAGGCCAATCTCAAAAGAGGGCTCGGGAGAGGGGATGAGCTTTGAAGGAGGGAAAATAGAAGTGAACAGCCCTGTTCGTCTACCAAGATGGCCACAATTCTCTGCTCATTTTCTACATGCTTCTTGTTTATTAAACATTCCTATTGACTTGAGTTTTTCAGGATTCTGTACCAGCCAGGGCTAAATTATAGCATCTGCTGAATGGCCATTTGAAGACTGGTTGTGCTTAATGAAATCCTTTGCTTAAGCTTGTTGTCTGCAAGACCTGTCTCCAAATGCACAGCCATGATTTGTCCAGATAAGCATTTGTACCAGGAGGAAAGAGTGTAGCAGATTCTCACTTCCTGCGTATTTCCAATGCTTATTTTTATTTGGCCTTATGTGAAGAAGTATTTGTTGATTATCTATTACATCCCAGGCACTGTGTTTGGAATTGGGCAAGGAAAGATGCATGGTTCAGTCTTTCTAAGACATTTAAAATACAGCTGAATGATAGAGAATATTTTCATAGAAATTCACATTAAGAATTGTTATAAGTTACTGAGCATCTGCTATGGGGCAAACACTCTGCTAAGTACTTCATGTGAGTTATCTCACAAAATCCTCACAGTAACTTTGAAAGATTCTTACTCTTATCATACGTATGAGGAAATTTAGGCTAAAAGAATTTGAACTCACTGCTCTAAAATGTTGCATAGATTCCAAGTTTCCTATTCAATACCCATCTTCTCTCTTCTTTAATGACAGAAGCCCTATATATGTTTTTGGGGGGTGGCAATGTAATCATTCTGTGTATTTTACATTCTCTCTTGCAGATAAGAATAGCCAATGAGATGCATGAAGAAGTTGTTGGTTGAGGTTTTTTTGGGGAACTCTTTAAGAGTTTTGGGGGAAACTCTTACAAAGGAATTCTTTAAAAACTCTTTAAAACTTGGCTCAAAGAAATATTCTTTTTCTTATTCTTGCTTGGGACAAGGATGTGATAGCTGGAGACTTTGCAGAGTTCCTGGATCATGAAGTGAACTTGAGAATGGAAATCACAAGTAGAGGGATAGAAGAGAATGATAGAGTCTGAAGCTTTATTACCATGGAGCCATAAGTATAGCCCAGGGTTGTCTACTCCAGACTTATTTTAATGAGAAAAATAACTAACATCTCATTTACTCCACCATTTAGGTTTTCTATTCTACACAGTCAAGACTATTTCCTAAGGTCACACAGCTAGTAAGTGGTAGAAATGGAATTTGAAATGAGGTCTTTCTTAGCTAAAAGCTCATTGCATTAACCACCATGCTATTTGTTCACTCAGGAAACATTACATGCCTGCCACTGTGTTGGGTACAAAAGACCCTAAGATGATTAGGACTGTATGATAATTGAATATAACATCTACTAAAGGCTTGTGGGAACAGGATAACTACCTGGGTCACAAAAGGAAGTTGCAGAGGGACAATATCAGCAGGGGTTTTAAATGTTTGCATTCCCTAGCAAAGAGGAGGAAAGAAGTCTTTTAAGACATAGGATAGCACATTCAAAAAACAAGATAATTCAGGGTTGTGTTCAGTGTTGATAGAAGGCAGAACTTCCTAACAATTATAGCCAGGTATCTTTTGAATAGGCAGTTTTGTGAGTGTGTCAATCTTTTCTGTGTAACAAACCACCCTGTAATGTAATGATTTAAAACAAGAAACATTCCATTTGCTGATAATATCATAGGTCAGCAACTGGGGCTGTGCTTCTGATCTTGCCATACTCTTCAGGGTCCTGAGTAATGAGATAAAGGTCTTGACATCATTCTCGTAATGCAGTGTTCCTTATTCCCTGCCTTAGAAACATAGTTTGTCATTGTGTTTTCTTGCCAATCAGCTCTGACAAGTCAGTTTGTCTTTTTTCATTTTATTTTGTTTCTTCTATTGACTTACACCTAGCATTTGTTATAATATCCATCGGTCAGTGATGCAAATTTTGGGGAAGGAGGGATATTCTGAATACAGGAGCAACAGGAGAGGCATTTTGTTATATATTAAAGTTTAAATAATGGCTCAACATTTTATCCACACTTCCTGTCTTCACTAATATTTTTCTCAAGTCCCAAACTACTGTTTTTATGTACAAGATATTATTACTGCTCTTAAAGCCTGTGAGTCCTGAAAATTATACACCTGTGGGGGCTCTCTTTAAAGACCAGAAGATCGTGAACAACAAAGTTAAAACTGAATATTTATTTAGAATGATAAAATAAATAGCAAATGTTATAGACTGAAAAATCAATAAAATCCAAAGTAATCTTATAAATGCAGAAAAGAAACCCCTAATTTTAAAAACTAACTTCCGGGCACACCTTTATGTTTTCCCTAAGATTTTGAGTACGTGCTCCTTCATTGCCTCTTCACAGGAGAACCCCTTGGTAATAAATTCTCATGAGACAATAGAAAGCTTATTCAGTCTTTCTTCTGGCACCATGGATTAAAATAGTTTTTATTGATAGTTTACAAAAGTTCTTTTCAGTGTCCCAACCCACTGTTGGTCTTTTCACACAAACTTTTAGGGTCATTAACAATTTTGGGAAAAATTCCATTCGGTTTCTGCCATAGATGATGTCTAAGGCTTCAGGTCATTTTGGGTTTTTGTGCATAACACCTGAGTGTGGAATCTCCTCGATGAACTGACACTCCTTAGCCAGCTTGTCAGTGGTTTCCTCTGGCAGTCGTGTGTTTTGAGTTTTGCAGGACCTCCATTGATGTCAGCACTCTGCTTAAAATCAGCCAGAAACATGAATATCTTCCTTTTATATTCAGATGACTCACTCCTTTTACACTGACCAAAATATCAAAGAATCCCAGAGACCATGTGTGATTTCTATGAGGAGAGTCGCTCTTTTTTTTAATGAATTACCACATTTAGTGTGATCTAAATGTTGTTTTTGTTATAATTTGCTTCTAAATGTCAGGTTCATTTCTATTGCTTTTCTCCTTCATATTTTCATTTTGTTTCCATTAATTTTTAATTGAATTTCCTCTCATCTCTTTAACAAATAAATTTAAAGATGTACCCTTCATGAAAGAAATGTAGCCTTTGTAAACATCCAACACAGCAGCCTGTAATTTCTTATTTGTTTTATTGGAACATTCTAAAATGGCTTTTAAAATTACAGTTGAATGGTGTATTGAAGCTTTATCAACTTTTTGAATACACTTGTTTTTTACATTTCCTTTGTGCTCATGTTTTTCTTCTGAGTCTTCAAAAATGTATGTCAGAGTCCCTTAAATATCTTCATGCCTGTGTGAAAGGCCTGAAAAGCTTTATAATGGCCAGACCGTTTTGTGACCCTTAAATTCTTAAAGCAAAACCCAAATTGGCATGTGTGTATAAAATAACACATCGATAATTCACAACTGCAAAGAAAACATTTAAGGTAGCAGAATACCAAAGCTGTCAACAACCTACCTCCTCACCGTGGGGGCAGCTTTTCCTTCAACAGCTTTAAGGGCACAAGGTACTCCCTGCGCATATTATGCCATTTTTAAATATTTTTATGGAGTGTGTGGAGGCCTTTGTGTTCCATAATAGCAGTATTTTCATATGACTGACCATGAATGCCATTCACAGGCAGGCTTCAGGACCTCAGAGCTCATTTTGCTTTGTTGACTAGAGTCATAGATAGACAGTTGTCAGTTGGCAAAAAAAGTTAGAAATTTCTTACAGGATTTTCTGTTAAAAGGGTAGCACTCCATACCTGCCACAGTTCAATGTTTGCTCCACCCAATGTAGAAACTGCAATAATCGAGCAGTATTTAGTGGCTGGTTCAGTCAATGTACCTTTTAATGGACCACAGTTTACAACCAAAATTGCACTAAGCCATATAGGATAGACACATATACATATATATATACGACATTATATAGGACACCCAAGATCTCAGCAGTTTGGCCATTACATTTTTCAAACGTTTGTTTCAGAAACATCTTTAATGTCTATTTTATGCTTGGTTTGATTCTTTGTATTCCTTTGTGATATGATTCTTCATATTACTGTGATCATGATATTGGAAAAAGCAGTTGTTCTTTCCTCAAACAGATGTGAATGGAAATACTGCTCACTGTGACAGGCCGCCCTGAGAGGTCACGGCGGGCTTGGAGTCGCTGAATCAGAAAGTGGCGCTCCTACTGACCTCCGTGCCGGCCTTTGTCGCTGTGACGATCGTGTCTCCCCTTCACTTTTACTTACATCTCCCTCGTCTTCTGCTTTCTCTTTGGGGCTGTCTTGATTTTTACAATCTCGTTCTCGCTTTAGTTTTTACATGTTTGCCTGTTGGGATTCTTTTCTGTGTCTCTATGACTTAGGCCACCAGAGTTTTAATTCCCATTGTGACATCGTGAGAGAGTTTCTGACACCTGAGTGATTCTGCCCATCTTGGTTTGTGTAATTCTTTTTGACTTCTACTAAGATACTTCTCATCAAATTTGAATTTTGCTTTGATTGATAATTCTGAAAATGTATAAAACTGATCTGAAATTAAGGGCTATGCAAGAGCTTTCCAGTGCTTTTTAAAAACTCCCTCTGTTTGTATTGAACTACTTAATGTATAATCCAGTTACCCCTACTCCGCATCCATTGGCCCTACCGAACGTCTAGGAGGGTGTCACTTGTTTCTCGAGGCTGTCCTGCTGTGGCACTGATGAGTTCATGTCGCTTCCATCTGGAACCAGCGCACTTGCTGAGGTCAGGCTCTGTTGGATGTGCTCGATGCAATCAATATGTTGTGATGCATAAAACACACAGCTTCTCACAGAGGCACGCTGGCTGTTTGTTGTTTTGCTGCTGGTTTTTACTCTGAAGCACAGGGATTCTGATAAATTCTATTTTGGGCAATGCCCATCACAAAAGATGGAAAGGTCCGGTGTAGTTCTAATTGTACCTGCTGAGATTTTTGAGTGTATTGCTCACAGGAGAGAACTGTTTTGACCAGACATCAATGAGATCCAGACTTATAATTGTATAAAGTTGATTGGAGGAATTTTCTGCCATTTGGCTTCTGGCTGTGTACATTGCAAACATTGCTTCCCTTCTGCTCGCCGCATATGCCCCATGCCAGGGACTAGAGGACAAAGTCCTGCCGTGATAAAACTCTGCATCTTCAAGTTGCTGGCAGGGTGAGTTGGCAGCAACTCACAGAGGAAGAGCGGGGACTTCTGAAAGTTATTCCTGCACCGTGATCGCCATAACGTAACTGAACTATGAATGGCAGTGACAGAAAATCACATACATATAGCTCAACAAAGCCTGGCTAAATATGTCTCTAACTCAAGCTCTCTTTAGCCAGATCTTCAAAATACTTAGTGTTTTTACTGCAGCAAAACGACATGAGGCAAAATCAGCAAAGGATAAAGGTTCAGGAGGGAAAACCCAGGGAAGACCGGGAGCAAGCTACCCAGAGTCCTTCCAAAATGGAATAACATGGATGTGCTAACGTCCTCCAGCAAGGAGTTGTGACGGTGTATGATTGCACAAGATCCTGGAGACAATTTTAACAAACTCAACAGCACATTAAAGAAAAGTACAGCATGACTATACGGCATTTATTCCAATAATCAAGAGTGGTTTCATTATAATATAATATGTTTAATTCATTATAGTGCTATATCTAAGGAAAACAACTTATGATTATTTTCATAGATGCTGATTAGGCATAAGGCAAATTGAATATCCATTTTTAACTTTAAAAAACTTAATAAAATAGGAATTCACCGTATTTTCCTAACTTGGTAAATGATAATTTTTTTTGTCCCAAAGACATTTTCAGGATGAATGAGGGTATACTGGAAGCATTCCCACTAAATTCAGGAAAAAGACAAGAAAGCCATCATTACTATAATTTCTCATTATGCCAGATGAGTTAGTAAGATAAAATAATTATAGGTACAAAAACTTCAAAGGAGGAGGTGAAGCTCACCAATTAGATACAATGTCATTATATACCTGGAAGACTCAAGACAACTAACCAGAAGTGAATAAAAATAGTGAAACAATTCAATAAAATGGCACGATTCAAAATTTATGTATCGAAATCAATAAATTGATTGTATATGGTACACAAACATATGTACATACACAACAACGCATAGTAAGCTATTACACTGTGATGTGTGAAGGAAGAAAATCAGTGAAACATGGCCGTCCAGTTCAGGCTATACCACATTTTCCAGGGATTCCTTGTACCAGTTTCTCTGTGGCTGTGTCACCAGATAATCAAAGGTTCTGTATCTCTAGGAGGCCAGATTCCCCTCAGATAAAATTCCGTGTGTTCATATTTTAATCTGAAGACATTTTAAAAAATGGCAGAAGCAGGAAGGTCACTCCGACCTCACTCCGCTCACACTTCTTCTCTGATACACATTACAAAACGCCCGTATGAAAGGTACACTCCCTCTACCAGTAGGAGGGAAGGCATTCTTATCACCAGCAGGGAATTTGAGGCCAAGAAATCTGTGTAATAAAACCTTGTTAAACTCACCCATATCTTTCTTGTTGCTTCCTCATTTACTACCCGTAGCCCAAACCCCTTTGACTTACCAATTCTTTACAAATTTATTGTTTGTCTAAAAGGCACAAAAGCTTCCTATTCTGATCACTTGATCAAGTCTTTGTTTTCTTGTAAAGGCTCCCATGTGTAAAATTTAATAAAACTTGAATGTAAAAATTAAAAAAAGAAAAAACATTCCGTGTGTTCCTCTTCCAGGCAGGAGGTCATTGCATACCCAGCCATAGACATTCCAGAGCCAAGAAGAAAGCTTCCCGTTGGGTGCAGGAAACACAGGAGGAGGGCCCCAAAAAGCCAGTTCGTGGAGGGATTTGAACATCATGAGGAGGACCCCGGGCTGACGAAAGTGAAGCCATGAGGGGGCTCTGGAGGGATCAGGGTAGGGCAGAGAGAGGAGCTCTGAGGCCCCTGTGAAAACAGTCCATTGAGAGAGATGAGGGGCTCAGTTCTAGCAGCGGGAAGAGAGACAGATGGCAGATGGGTTCCAATATACTTAAGTGAAATTGACCAGATTTGGATAGTTTGGTTGGCCCGTGGTAGGGGGTGAAACCTAACTGGTACTATGTCTTCAATATTTACCTTTTAAATAGTATTATTAACATTTTGTTATTATTATTATTATTATTGTTTTGGGAAATTAGCAGAAAGCAGAGGCCAGAGTTCACGTCTTGATAATTATAAGAACGCTGCCTCTACTTCCCGCTGTAGGTAGGCCCCTGGCGGCTGTGGCTTCTCCTGCTGCTTGTCATTTTCACTGAATGTCAGATACTGTCCCAGTTCTTCTTCACGGGGCATCTCAAGTTTAGTCTTTGATGTCATAGAAAATGGGAGACAAAAACCAGGGGGAAACTCCTAGGAAGAAACGGAAGTGACAGGCCTGGGGTGCAATGTTTAGAATTCGAGCAATTACCACCCATAGCCCAGTTTTATCAGTCCTCGCTTGCATGGTGTGTTGGGGTGCTTTGAAGATATTGTGTGTTTTTTCATGAGCATGGGAAAACATAAGTTATTTTGAGAAATAAGAAATGAAAAAGAAGTGATAGGTGCATCCTCATGCTTTTGTGCACAAGAACATAAAATTGCACTTTATATTTTCCAATGATGTTTTATGAGCAATTGCCTACTCATTGACTTGTGAACTTATTTTTGCCAAATGAACCATTCAAGATGGAGACCACAATTTAGAAGAACATAGACTGGAGTTATCGTTAAATAGTCTTAGTACACTAGAACATTAAAAATATATATTCATTTGGGAAGAAGACTTTCACAAAATTAGAAAATCATAATTTTCAAAGTCTTTAACACCCCAGTCCTGCTCTATTTTGACCTGAGTTTCACAGACAATCAGCTCCAGGCTGGCAGTGTAGTTTATCACCACTGAACTTTACCACCTGGCTTAATTTCCCTTTCAGCTTGGCTTGGTAATAATATCCGCCTAATGGAATCCCATCTCCAAAATTTCTAGTCATCTCTGCTTTGCACAATGGATGAAGCTAATCATATTTTAAAGAGACTAAATATTACAGTGACATAAAAAGGTTCATTATGTCTTAGTCAGGAATATTAAACATCTGTGACTTGGGAGAAGAGAAAGGCAATGATTAAGTTTGACGTTTCAGTGAAAACTAGGTGATAAAAACAATTAGGGCATTAATGGAGGAAGATTCTGTGCCTTTTAGTACCACTGACCTTTCCAAACCCACTGCTTCTCTTTGCATCATCTCTTTGATTGTTAAGTCTCCTGGGAGGGGAAAAAGGATAATTTGGGGGATTGGATGGAAATCTGCTCAATTTTTTTAGCTGGGGAAGGCTGCTGCTCCACCCCATTGCCCAGGGGTTGGGATCTCCCCAGGCTCATTTCCTAAGCAGTGAGCCATGCACCTCAGGACCCGCATCTCTATTTGATATGATGAAGAGAGTAGGGTCTGGATGACCAGTCTGACTTTTGACCTGTGAGAGTGTGTTTCATGGCAGGGAATAACAGACCAAGCCTGAGGGTTCTTGGAAAGAACAGATGTTTAAAGACAAACGGAGCTGGGTGACACTCCTTCTCCCCCAGTGGCTGCATGTATGACCTTCTGCATGTGGCTTGACCTCTTTGAGCTGCGTTTCCTCTGCTGTCTGAGGGAGGTAATAATATCAAGGGCTGTGAGATCAGATGAGATATGTAAACAAAGCATCTGGAATAGCACTTAGCAAGGTGAAGAGTCAGGTCTATGTTTTTCTTCCTTGCTTTCCAGATTCCTGTGAAGACCTTGTTCTATATGAGGGTATACATCCACTCAGTCACATCTCCCCTCCGTTCACAGTACTACTGACTATGAGCCAGGCACTGGGCTCCATGTTGGACTCCAAAGATTATTAAAATGCATGTTTTCTTTAGAAGGTTCAAGTTAAGGTGATTAGAAAATGGAGAGAATAAGATCAAGTTCATAACTTTGATCTGAAGTCAGTTAATTTTATTCTACATTGTGCTGTAAATAATTTTATTAATAACTGACATTTGGTGAGCACCATTGTAGCCTAAGCACTGTATTGATTGTCTTAAATGTGATATTCATTTTCCATTTTTCAAATATTATTTTTGAGTACATTACAAGATTCATTATGATTATAAAAGTACAAAAATGAAGTTAGGTATAAATATGAAAACCAAAATAATGGCTTAAGACTTTTCTTGAAATAACCATTACTAAAAGATTGCCATTATTGGCATTTGGGTGCATAACTTTCCAGAACTTTCTGAGACTTTCTCTGTATTATTTTATATGTGTGTCTATCTCCAAAAATGCAAAACTTTGGAAACAAAAAAGCAAAAAAGCAGTCATGTATCACTAATTTACAGCTTGCTCTCCTGTCAGTAGTATATAATGAATCTCTTTTTATGTTCTGTAATTTTTAACTATTCAATTGTTTCCATTTTTATGCTACAAGAAATTTTGAAAGAAATAGTTTTGCACATACATCCTCGTGTACTTAGCCAGTGATCTTAGGATCAATTCCTAGAACTAGAATTCTTGGACCAATTTTTTAAATAAGGTGTTTTTGTAGCTGTTGCCAAATTCATCTCTGGAAATGCTGGCTATTTATACCCCCACCAGCGAGTCATAAGAGTACTTGCTTCTCTTCAGTTTCACACACACTCTTACCATTCTTTTTTCATCCCTTCCAATTTAATAGATGACGATATTTTCTTACGTTCGTTTTTGTCTCTCCACTTACTGGCTATGTTGATCATTTGTTGACCATTATGTTAATTTAGCCAATTTTAAAAGTCACAATAAAGTTTGAACTACTTTCTTGTCAGTTTCAAAATAAGAAAATGGGCATCACAGATGTTCACATGGGCTAACTCAAGCTTGCGTGGAGTGTGTGCTGGGACCGTATGCAGACTTGAGCCGCCTCCTGCTGGACGTGGTTCTCTCCTCCTGATGCTGACCCCTGACTTCCACCCTCCCCCACTCTTGTCGTGCTCATTGGTGGACTTCTGGCTGCTAAATCAAGTGCTCCTTTCTCACTGTGTATGTTACTTGACCTCAAGGATTCTCAAATCCGTATCCTCATTTATAAAACCTTTTTTTTTTTTGCTTCTTCTGTCCTACACTGTCTGGTTTCCCTCACGCCTCTCTTTCTTTGTGGTCTGAACCTTCCTTAAGTGCTGGTGGGAGAGGATGCCAGTTCTGCTCCCAGCGCACAGCCTCCTCTCACCTAGATCACTGGACAGCCTCCCTCCCCAGTCGCCTCCCTGACTCTCTTCAGACACTCTTATTTGCAACCTACTCTTCACACTGAAGGAAGAGTGATGGTCCACAGATGGTCTCAAGCTTGTTAGCAGTCACTTTCTCATATAGTCTTCCATGGCTCTTTGCTAATTTATTAATTTAACAACTAGTTATTGAATGCTTGCCATGTACCTGATGTACCTGGCACTGTTATATGTGCTGAGGCTACGGTAATGAGCGAAATACACACCCAGCCTAGTTAGTTATGGTCTATTGGACAGAAAGGGATAAAAAACAAACGAAAGCATCATAGCATTAGGTGGTGACAAAGCAGGGCTAGGACATCGGGGAATGTGAGTGCTGGGGAGAGACAGGCAATCAGAAGAGGACTGGCTCTTGTTGGCCTTGTTAGCCATGGTCAGGATTTGGGTTTCACTTGACTGAGCTGGGTTGTGAGAGAGGAATCATGTCCTTGGCCCACATTAGAGGGACTCCGCTGGCTGCTGTGGGGAGAGTAGGCTGTTCAGGGGCAAAGCCAGAGGCAGGGGGCCTCAGTGCAAGGCCGTTGGGATTGTCAGGGCAAGAGACAAGTTCGCTGAGGCTCACGTGGAATGCCTTTAGGTGTCTTGGACACCCTTCTTTATGCCAAGTTCATGGAGAGTAAGGGCCTTGTGGGATCCGTCATGGAAGCAAAACCAGTGCCTAGCACAGAGTCTCTCTCATCACTGGTGCACCATAAATACTCGTGGGATGGGTGATGAGCAGTTTTAAAAGAGCAATCTGATAGGATGCAGTGTGGACTGAGGAAGAGGTCTCTGCTTGACATCAAGAGTCCATTGCAACACACGTGACAGAAAATCCCTCCTCCTAGAATACATTGCTGCTCCCGCAGTTGGATGTGGTTTAAATATTTAACTTTTATCAAAGTAATACTTGCACTTACGATCCTTTACAGTGACAGGATTATACAGGGATTATCACAAAAAAGCAGCACCCTCGTGCCCCACCTCCCCGGGACTGCTGTTCATTCTTGCTTCCCAAAGGCAGCCCTGTCCGATCCTTGGCCGTTTCTCTGGTATCACTTCCCTTGTTTGTAAACAAGGTATCTTTACTACTATCTGTTGTTGTTTCAATTGTAGATATTATCTGCTGATGTTATACTTGCTGTAGATGAAGATGAAGCTCTTACAAACTTCCCCACTCGCCCTTTTTCACCTCTGAAAACAGTTATATCGCAATTTTAGTTAAATTATTTTGTGCGGATGACATTATGACTATGGAAATATTGTTCAAGGATTATTTACTCAGAAGGGTACAATGACTATATTTCCTCTCTAATTTTGTTAATGTTTCTTAGCATTAATAAATACCTTGTGTTTGCTTTTTTGTCTTAACGAAACTTTCTCAAGAATTCGAAGCCACCTCTCTATCTGGCCAAGTGCCTTGGGTAACAGATTGTTTCCGTTTTCCTCTTATCCTTGCCTCTCAGAGCCATCCAGGCCTAGACTGTTCCTGTCCCCCTGCTCCGATGGCTGTGCTCCACCATGTCACCCAGGGACCCACCCATTACCACAGCATTCCCTGTGCTTCTCTCTAGTGTTGGAGGCCCTGCTTTCTCATCTCTCCAGTCTGCTAGACTACATTCTACTTTAAGTAACAAAAACCTGAGGATAGTGACTGAAACAGACAGACACTGTTATTTCTCCACATGCCAAGAAGTCTGAAGTTAGCAGTTGCTGCATTGATTCTGCGACCCAGTGATGCCAGGGTCAGTGTCTTCTGCAATCCGTTAGCTCTGACCTTCAGGTCTGCAAAATGGCAGTTGCAACTCCAGCTATCATTGCTACATTACAGGCAGAAAGAAGGGGAGAGATGATACCAGCTATGAACTTCCCTGTTTATTAAGAAAGCCAAGGAATTCTCTGGACTGGCCCCAGACCGGCCCTCTGCTTCAGCTCAGAGGCCAGAGCAGGTTGCATTGCCGTACTTCTCTAGACTGGCTGTGCCAGTCATGATCTACCCCTTGGGTTGGGTCTGTTGCTGTTCCAAGTGAAACTGGCTTCTTGATCAAGCAAGGAATGCGCTAGATACTGGATCACCAACTAGCAGCAGCTTGTTTCTTTTGGACGCCCCTTGCCAGGGTTAGGCCTGAGCTCACCTGCTCCATAGGACAGGCACCTGTCATTTGCTTCCTGCTACATGAAATGCAGTTGTCCCTCTCATCTGCTGTCACCTCCTCTCTCATCTTCCCTGTCATCTCAACTTTACATTTAGTAAGGTCCCTCCTGTCATTCTTTCAGGGCTTCAGGAAGAAGTTCCCTTTAACTGGAAGTCCAGAATATATTCTTCACTGGCTCTGGACTATCCAAATATGTCTTTTGTCTCCCGCTTTTAACAGTACATTTTCCAGAGACTCCTTTGCATGTTCCCTGAGGGCAGGAAGCCTCCCTGCTCAGCCTTCCTGCCCTTTCAGACCTTGACCAACAGCCGGCTCACCACAAGCGTGGAGAACGCAATTTGCTGAATAGAGCCATTCTTGGAAATGGAGCCTCATGTCTTATTCGGGTCCGCCAGGTGACAGTAGCCTCGCATTTCAGGCTCCTACAGCTTTGCAGAAGAACCATAAATCCTGTGTTTCAAGGGACAGCAAGGAGAGTAATTGAAGCTTGGGAGGCAGTGTTTCAGAGTCCAGAGCCAGGACCATGGTGTATTTTTAGTCTTGGGCTCCTGAGGTGGCAACGGGCTCTGCAGCTGGAGGGGAGAGGAGGCCAGAAAGGCCCCCACAGGAGCCCAGCACAGCTGTGCGAGGCCGGAAGTACTGGCCCTCCGGGGATGAGCGAGGGGCACTGCCGGGCGCAGTCCTGGACAGGGCTGGAGAGCAGGGGTGTGACAATGGCTCTCTTACCAGGTTCTGCTACTGACTTTGTGAAGAGAAGCAAAGGGAGGGAGAAATAGGATGGTCCTCGGGTTCTGCAGGAGTTGCTTCATCTGGATTCATGTTGGGGGCACCGGAATCTTGACTACAAGTCAGGTAGCAGCCGTGCAGCCCACACCCTGTATATAAGGCTGAGTGAAGCCTTTTGACTTCATGAAAATAGCCACAGGGCTCATAGAAACAGTACCACTCCAGCACACTGCAGTGAGCTGTGTCTGTAACTAATTTCACAAATATCAGAAAGGAGGCTATAATGCAAGCTGGGATGTGATAGTTTCCACACCCCTCTCATTGAGATCCCTGAGCTACTATGGAGGAGTTCTATGGAAATGCATTCTCTCTCTCTCTCTCTCTCTCTCTCTCCCTCTCTCTCTCTCTGTCTCTCTCAAGGTTTCGTTAGGGATCTTTGACCTATATGTGCTTTACATATGAACAGTTTATAAGTTCTATTATATGTGTACACCCATGAAACCATAACCACAATCAACATAGTGAACAAATCCATCACCCTCCAAAAGTATTTTCATATCTCTGTAAGTTTTTGCTCACAACCTCCCCATTCATAAACAACCTCTGATTCACTTTATGTCACTCTACATTAGTTTGTACTTTCTGATATTTTACATGAATGGAGTCACACAGTTTGTATGCATCCTTTCCTGTCTGACTTCTGTCATTCAGCATTACTTTGAGATTCATTAATGTTTTAGCATGTATCACCATTTTATTCTTTTTTTATTGCTGAGTAGTATTCCATTGTATGGATATACCATATTTGCTCAGCCATTTACCCACTGATTTATGTGTAATGTTGGCTTGTATGTATGTACGTATTAAGGATGTAGTGAGAGCTTCTTGTCAACATCTCATGGTTTGGGGTTCGGACAAGTCAACCTCTCCCTCTCCATGTGATTTTATTGATTCTTCACACTTCCAGATGATTACAAGAGTCCAGTAATTTTTCAGCCATCTGGAAACAAGCTCTAAATTTTTCCATGTTGGCAATAGATGAGGAGAAAGGTTGTCTTTTTCTTTTGAAACAAGGACTGTAAGCAGGCATACCTGGGGCTAGTGATGGCTGTTTTGCCTGCCATATAGAGAAAGCTGGACTATAGAAAGAAAATAAAGCCAGTTATCAAAAGGAACCAGAGATGAGCCTAAGTGTGCAGGAAGATGGAGTACTACTGTTATTACCTGAGCTCTTGTTATAGCCAAGCCTGAAGGCAGATTTGTCCCAAGACCTACCAATTGCATGAGTCAACAAGTTCTCGCTATTGCAACTTGCTGAACTGGTTGGTCTTGGAATTCTGTCACCTGTGACCAAAATTCTTGACTTAGAGTAGGTTATAATCTGAAGTACATGGTAAATACCTGGTTGGTTACCCCCACCCCTCCACCAGCAATAACCCTGCTCCTTACAGTGGAAAAGGTGTTTGCAATGGAGTCAGGCTTTACAATCTGGCTTTACTGAAGGTTACTGTGATGAACACTCAGTGAAAGACATATCATAAGCTGGGCAAGGATGTATGTTTGGGTCAATCAAATCCAGCATTAAAATCCTAGATATGCAATTTTCTAGCTTTGTGTTATTGAGCAAATTTCATAGTCTTTGAACTATGCTTTTTTCAAAGTGATATGTGAATTATACCTATTAATTTTTGTAGTTACTTTGATGATCAGAAATGATTTGCTTTGCAAGCTTGATAAATTATTGTTATATATTCTGAATACCTTTTTAGTTTTCTTATTTTATAAACACAGTCTCTTAACAAACGAAACAAAGAAAGAAATGAAACAAAACCGAAAACATTCAACCTCAGAATCTGCTTTCTCAAATGATTGCAGGCCTAGCAAACAAAGGTTACAGGACATTTTGCCCAGATATGCATGATACTGTTTCCATTTTTTATATCCCCACAAAAGAACTGAATAATGAGTGGTTATGTTCATTGACCTACAAATCTATGATCTTGACAAATCTAATAATTCTTCTCATTTGCAAGAGTTTTGTGGGACACTGGTCTTCCCTTCCCAAAATAACAGAAGAGAGAGAGAGAGAGAAAATAGTTTCTACACCCGTTTCATCTCCACATCCTGTTGCTAATCTTTCACAGTATGGAAAGCAAATCTGATTACTCATTAAGAAAAGGAAATAAGATTATTTCTGCACAAACTGTGTGCTAGGTATTTTATAGTCCTTTTTTCTTTTAACTACCCTACTCCCCTGCCCCAGAAAACCCTGGAAGTGCAGAAGCCACCTTGCAGCAGGAGCCTGCTGAGGAGTTAGTTCCTCCTGCTGGGTCTCTTCAATGCCCTCTGTTGGCAAAGTTAACAATGAAAAAAATATCTCAAGGGCTCAGCTACAGTTTTTTGCAGAGCTGGCACTGAAGGATTGATTTGCAGTTGAGAGGCAATAAATTGACAATGGGAAAACTTAGAAAAATCACAGAAGTACTCAGTAAGGGAGAACTATTGGCACCAAAAAAAAGACACCTGAAGGAAATTTACTTTTCAAAGAAGAAAATGTTATATTAAGCGGTATAGGGAGGGATTTGAATAAGATTCTAATTTAGAATCATACAACTAGAAATTTTGAAAGTAAGTGCATTTTATTTATAATTAATCATAGTTACATTATGATTAGAACTAGCTTGACTTTCTTGTGCCTCTGTTATTGCATCTGAAAAAAAAGTTTTTAATAATGGAACTTCTTAGGATTGTGAGAAACTTAATGGCCTATGACACAATGGATAGAGAACAGAACCTGGTGTATATTAAATGGTCAATAAACATGTTCCTACCCCTCAAGAATGTCATTTGTAGACTGACTGAGGAAATCCTAAGACTTGTTTGAAAACTATTACAGAAGAGAATGGGATGCCATTGAGGGCTTTGAAACAGTGGAATCACATGATTCTGTGTTTCAGCAAGACCATGTTGGTGTCATGTGAGAAGGGACTGTAGAAGGAGGTGCTGGAGCCAGGAGAGACCATTTAGGAACACTGATTCTACATTCAATGCAACTATATTCAGAACTGAGAATGATATGGGTACATTGTAAATAAATGCGGGTTGAAATTTTAAAAATTCCATAGTCATTTTAGGAATGGGTGGAACACTTGCTGTGCATCTGATGCAAAGAGCAAGAGCCCTTCATCACTGTTAATAAAAGATCATCAGGATGAAGGTTCGAGCTATGTCACCTTTCAGAGACGTGAGCGCTTGGTTGAAAGGAGGGATATCGTCCCTCTTGGGGCCAACGAGGTAGGGAAATGAAAAACCATGAAGCATAGACTATGAGCAGAATCAACAGCTTTGCCAATTCAGCCAATTCTAGGAATTAATGACAAGCCTAAGGTTGAACAAAGCAGGAGCTCAGTATCCTCCGTGCCTGTCTGTGCTCAAGCAGTTAACTTTGTAATTGGTAGGATATACCAAGTTCAGACTCATATGGCCAGAGACTCTAGTGTCAGGATAGTAAAAGGATAAAAAAATAAACAACATGGAAGTGCTAACATATACATTTGAGACTAGAGTATTTTTATTATCATTATTTTTAATTTTTATCAGCTGCCATTTATTTAATTTCCACTATGGACCTGGTGTTTTGCTTATGTTACTTTTAAACCTTACAATAGCCTTGCTCGGCTTAGTTGGTTCACTCTCTAGATACTCTCCCAAGGTCCACTGCACATGCCTCTTCCTCCAGGAAGCCTGTGCTGGCCCCCAGCAGGAGCTCTTCATCATGCCCTCCAGTCTCTGCTTCGGAAGGTTTTCTCTGAGCATCCCTCCCCACACTGATCACTTCACTTTAGATTTCTTTTAATTTTGTGTTGCTTCTGTTTCCCCTTCCAGCCTCATTTTGGTGGCAGAATCTGTGTATGTCTCATCCTTTATTTGCCCATGCATTTTTTTTTAAAGAAATGTCTGTCATTTGCCTACCATTTGAAGGAATTTTATAGGTGAAGGAGGTACACAGTGAGTAAGTCTTGGTGTCTTTGTGGAGTTAGTTGCTATTATTATTGGTGGAGCAGACATTTGAACATTAATTTCAGTGTGGCCACACTGATCTCAGACATTTAAGCTGCGTGTTGAAGGACGAGAGGGTGCAAATACAGGCAAAGCCTTGGAGATGTTATGATCCGTGTCATGTTTGCATTGAGACTGCAAATTGCAGTTTGGATGGTTGGAGAGCAGGGCAGATAGTGGGGAGTGATGGGCAATGAGTCTGGAAGGTGGTTTTGAAAGTCACATGTTCTGCTTCTGCTGGGCAGTGCCTGTGACACAGAAGGAACTCAAATGTTGACTGTCTTGCTTACACTTATAATATGTCATTTCTTACAAAAATCTTTGATTATTGGCCATTTCAAAACTTTGTAGAGTGTGGGGATAGAATAAGAAAGCAAGGTTTTGAAGATCTGGGTTTAAGATTCGATTTCCTAGCCCTCCTTTGCTTTTATTCTAGGCAAGAAGCTCTCCTTGAAGTCAGCAGAAAGTTTGGGTTTTTGGTGCAACATAAGTTCAGCCCCTCAGACATTCTACTTTTAATAGACAGGCATGGTTGAGATTTTTGTAAATGAAAAAAAAAATCAATAAGGCTTTGATATGGAGACTTTGCTTTTCATTTTTTCCTTTTTATTTTGGGTACTTTTTTTTTCGTCAGAAGTGAAAGTCACTCTGTACCAAAGAAAAATGATGTTCACAGATGAAATATGTTTTCACTGATGTTTTTTGATCAGCTCAATGCATACCAAGTGCTTTCAGGAACTCAGAATCCTGCTGGATCTGGGGCAGGCATGTGGACTGAATTTGTGCATCTCTTGGCATTTTTGTGGACTCTGTGATTATTTTAAGGTGGCTGCTGGAAGTTTAATGGTTTATTAAATTTAGAAATAGAGCTCACCAGATAAATAGAGACTCTCATCTGGAGGGCAGAAACTCATCTCCCAGTCCCGGTCGTTGACAGTTATTACACACATTTGGTGTCAAACTCTGATGGGCGACTTCTTGAAAACCTTTGATCAGTCTCCATTGTCTGCAGGACAGAACCCATTGCTTAGACTGTCCTTCATGGTATAATATAATTTGGCATCAACCAAAAGCTCTCTGCAAGGAGTTGGAAGATCCAGGTTCAAGGGGCAAGGAGGCTGCTGACAGATCATGTTGCTCTGATGTCCATGCTGCTCATGATGTCTGGGATTTAAAGCCTCTATAAAGCAATTTTGTTGGTCAAGATGATCTCTAAATTCTCTTTTGACACTTTGTTTTTGTTTAAACATCCTGTGTCTGAAATTTCCAACTCATCTTCCACCAATATTTACTAGTTGTCTCCTATAAGTCTACTATGTCTACTACAAGTCTACTATATGTAAATTCCAATACATTCTCTGTTTCGTTCTTCACATAATTATAAGAAATACTTATGTGCTAGAGTAAAAGAGGCAGAGACCTAAGGTTGCCCAGCTGGGACATAGCAGAACTGTGACAGATACAGTAAGGGTGCCAGTGAAATATGGGTGCCCTCTTTTGCTGTGCCTAATGTCCAGTGAGTCTTATTAAGTTGATCCCACTTAAGCAAATGGAGAATGAAGGGTCTCAGGGCCATAGTGAGGTGAAAATTGACTCTAATCTTCATTAAAGAAGTCCAGAACATTTTTTATTTAATTTGTGAAGAGATATAAAAATAAATATCTAGGGACAGTTTGGTCCAGTGGACATCATCTCATATTAGCCAGAGGACAGAGGTTTTGTCTGAGTTTTGTGTGCTCAGTACATGTTGAATGAGTGAATGGACTATATTTAAACTAAGATTCAGAAGTCTTGGGAGTCATTTTTTTCTCCATGACTAATTTATTATAATATTTATTATCATGTTGGGTAAGTGAAATAAAATTCTAGGATGACTGTTTTCTCATTAGTAAAATGAGATGGTTAGATGCCAGATAACTTTAATTATCAAAGTCTATGAAACAATGGGAAATATTGTATTAGTAAAAGTTACAAATATTGGATCTGAAAGACTCAGAGTATTCTTGATTATCTAGAATAACTCCTTTGTCTGAATAGGCTGAGGGCTGAAGGAAACTATCAATTAGCTCCAAAGCAAAGATAATCCATCCAACTTCCAGCTCTAAGGGAAGAAGGCTTAAGTCATCCCCATGCACATGTCTGTATTATCAGTTAAAGGCTATTCTTTTATTTCGCATTGTCTTTGCACGGGCCTTTCCCCCAGCCTCTTACAGGTTTCAGTCTGTGTATCTTTAAAATAGGTGATCTGGCTGAGCCAGGCTGCCCCTACTTCCCTCTTCCCCTTGTCGGCCTGTGTCAACCATTCCTTTCTCTTCTCACCTGCCATTCCCTAGGGAACCTGGGATGTGCAGAGTTCAGCCCTCATTCCCCACACTCCCCACTGTTGTCTTTCTTGGGGATTCCAATGTGCCCTTTCTTGGCACTTGGCAGTGGAGCCTCCTCCTTGAAACGCTGTCCCCTAGACCCCCACGCTCCTGCCCACACGACCCCCTGGAGCATCTCACTCCACTTCTCGGCGTATCCCTGTGCATTCTATTTTCTTTGCCCATTTAAATATTAATATTCTGCCTTCAGCTTTCTCATGTACACGTTATAGCTGGGTGATTACATCTTTCCCCAAAGCTCAAGCTGTTAGCACCAACACCTGCGTCTCTGAATATCAGACTGCTATCCAACAGCTTCTTGTATACGGATTTCTCAGACATCACATGACTGAAGCTGGCATCATGCCACTGCCCCAGAATCTCTTAGTCTTTCCCCGTCATAGTGAATGGACCTTCATTCACCCAATTATCTAAACCAAATTGGAGGCTTCCTCTTCGATGATAATAATCATGGTTAATATTACTGAGTGGTTTATCACGTGCCTGGCACTACGCCAGATCTTTGTGTGAGGTGCCCACTTAGAAGTCACGAGATTTGTGTAGCTCCTAGTTTACATATAATGCTCTTTTGATCATCTGCTGCTACCTTTCCCCCATGTTTCATGCTTTGGCATTTATGTCTCTACCTAAAAAAACCAAGGGATTGGATTGAATGACTTCTGCTGCCCCTGGCTCTCTGCTGTCGTGGTGGCCCGGTAGCCCCCTCTCTGCACACTCCTCAGGCTCTGGCGCAAGTCCCCCACTGCGCAGAGCCCCAGGAGACCCGGGACCCTTTCCTGCTGTGGTGTCATGGTCTCCCAGCATCAAGCACGGCGCCTGCCTGGCATGCTTGCCATAAATTTCTGTTAAACAAATAATTGTACTCTTATTTTAAGCTTTCTTACACATTTATGGTTGACTTTAACTCAGCCTATCCACGTTGGAAGACAATCACCCATTAGCTTGTAAAGGTGAACACGCACATGCTCTACAGTCTCGCAGTGGCCCTCCTCAGAGAACGCTGGAGAGAAACTCTTGCCCACATGTGTCAGGATGCTTAAGAATGTTTAAGAATGCCAACAGCAGCACTGTACATACTCAGTTACAAGCCACCTGAATGCCACCAAAAGAGGTAGGTGAATATGTGGTCTATTCATGCAATGGAATATTATAAAGCAGTGAAAACAAAGGAACTGTGCACAAAACCAGAGATAAATCTTAACAACACAATGTTCATTAAGAAGCAAGACCTTGAATACCTACCTGTAGTATGATAGCCTTTTTGTAAACATATAAATAAAACTAAATAACATATAGTTCAGACACATGTGCTTGCATGCATGTATGTGAGTGTATGATGAAACATTTTTCTTTTTCAAGAAAGTTTGAAAAAGACAAAATTTAAAGTGCTTGTTATTTGTGGACTTGGTTGAGCAGTGAAGCAAGGGAAAGGTATGAGGAGGGTCTTAGATTAAGTAAATGGTAAGGTTCTTATTCATGGGTTGGGTGCTGGATATATAGATGCTCTTATCTGACAGAATCATAATAAATGCAATAAATGAAGGTGTGGCCCATTGGTGAGAGTGTTTCTTGAGCCAAGAATGATAATTTATCTATTATGTGTGCTTTATGCGCATAAAATAAATAACACAAGAATAAAATTCTAATTTACATCTTGCTGTAAGCCACATGACAGTGTGTTTAATTCACTCCTGATCACATCAGGATATGCTAGGACTTAGAAGTGGATGTAAGGAATCAAAATGATATGTAGAATATTCACAAGGAAAACATTTGTGTCTGTCTGTCCATCCATCCAACCATCCATCCATCCAACCATCCATCCATCCATCCATCCATCCATCCATTTATCTATGCAAGTATCTCTCTGACTTTTACTCTTAGGTAACTGATGGCTTTAAAACTTGTCTAATAACTACTTGAGGGCAAGGACCACACCTGTCATCTTTGTACTTTCGACATTATCTGGCCTTTGCTGTAGTTACAAAAGTGATTGTTATATAAAGAGGACACCCACTTGCTAAGTCCAGAACTTAAACCATTTTCCCTCTGAACAGGATATCACTCATCCTATACATTTCTCAGATGAGAAAACTGAGGTCCAGACAATGTAATGAGCCTGTCCATGTTCACATAATGAATTAAGGGCAGATCTCGGAAGCAGCACCCAGTTCTCTAGCCCAGCAGTTCTTCAACCTGGCTGCATATTATATTCACATAAGGAGCTCTTAAAACATACTTGCCTGGGCCCCACTGTCAGGTAGTATGATTTAATTGGCCCAGGGTTGGGCTTGGGGATGAATGTCTTTAATGAGCTTCCCAGTGATTTGAATGTATGTAACTACTGACTCTCAAAGCCATGTCTTCCCTGTCAGGCCCCTGTGGATTGGATCATCCACAGATATGGGTAGCACCCAAGGTTGAATTGTCTCACAGTCTCCCCAGCTTCCCAAGATACAGCAGGAACCATAAGAGGTTCAAGAGTGATTGAAGATGTAAGAGGTAGACGGTGGGTTTGACAGATCCAAGGAGAAAAGTTGGAGTCTTCCCTACACATCATGGAGTTTGGAAGAACATAAGTTACTCCTGACCTTTAGGCTGTGCTCTGGTTAATTTAAAAAGAGATTCTTCATAAATCTTCCATGCTTCAGTCAAGTGAACTTCCTGTGATGAGAAACTAAAGATTCTCGTGCTCTGAGAACAAACCGAGTCAGCCAGCTTCCTCCTCTCTCCTTCCTTCCTTCCTTCTTCCTAATCCATCTCCAATCAGCCATTGTCTGAGTGCCTACTGTGTGCTGGCTTTTGCTCAGATGAAAGTAGCAGTGATGGAAGAGAGCAGCGGGTACAGAGAGCTGTGAAAACATGCAGTGGCTCTTGAACTCTAGTAAACTGAGAACACTGATGTGGGAATGTCATGCCAGAGAGCAGAGACGGTCAAGCAGCTTGGATATGATTTCAGAGCAGATCACTATTTGTGTATCCACAGAATCATATATTTTTATAAAATTCACAAAATTAAGATCTTCCTGTATTCTTTTTCTTAAGTCGTCTCCCAAATCACCTAAGCTTTCTGCTCGGCAGAACACAGACCTTGCTTGTGCCCACGCCGTATCTTCCACTGTTCTTTCCCTTCAGCAATTAGGAACATAATATTTCCTGCCCACACAGTGTTAAGTACCATGATGCAGGAAATGAGAACGCACGGCCAGCAGCAGGACCAGCAGCGTGGGGCTGGTGGAGCCAGAGAGGACGAGCTGGGGCATTTTTCTTAGTGTATTTTCGTCTTGAGAGTCAACACACACTTTCATATTTTAAGTGCTCTGAAAAGTAAAGAAAACTGGACAATTTTCTTAAAACCTGCAATTCTGAGCTTATTTAATCCAGATTCAGGAAACTTCTTTTCTTTCGGTGTAGACTATTACCATTCCCTGGAGTGGTGTTCTGCAGAGTACATGCCAAGGAGCCCTGAGCTAGGACTGCGTCTGGGGAAACAGCAACGTTTGCCATTAATTATACAGTGGTTGTTGCTGAGCCTCAGGTATGAGTCAGACCCTGCACTAGATGCTGGGGATCCGAGGTGAGCAGAAACAGACATGGTTCCTGCATTCAAGGAGCTGATAGAAAAGACAGACATGCTGAAAAGAGCATAGTTATCCAATATGATAAATGCTGTAAAGTGAAAGCAGAAAGAGTGAGTGAGACCCTTATAAAAAAGGGTATAATTTGGCCTTGAAAGTCCAGGCAAACAGCCTTAAAAAAAGCAACAGAAGATCTGAGATCTGAAGAATAAACCAAAGACTGGTGAATCAGATTGGGAGGCAACAGACGAATCCCAGGATGTGGGGCTAATGAGCACAGAAAGCCTGAGGTGGTTGAGAAACTAACGAAGCAGGTCAGGAACCACCCTCATTCCATCTTTTGCCTAGTTCTAGAGTTGTCTTGTCGTCTTATTTTTCCACCCCATGGGATTATGTGTTGATTCCGAATCACCTCTGTGGGCTGCTGGATAATCTCCCCACGTTACTGACCTGAAGGCATTTGAGAGCTGTAGAGATCTGCTGCTTACATGCCAACAGCTTGGGGCTCCCAAGGCAAGGACCACATGTTCCTTGGGGAGGCCTGGTCCTCTTTACACCTCATCCAATGCAGAGCCCTCTAGTTTATCACTGCATTTCATTGGAAAAGTGCAAAGTATTGCCTTTCTTTTCTTTTCTTTCTTTCTTTTTTTTTTTTTTTTTTTTACTATTTTTAAGATAATTATAATACTGCATTTAGAAAGATGATAGTGGGAAAGCATGGAGAAGGAATGTCGAATGTGACAGAATGTAGCTGGCACCATCTCTGGTATATAGAAGATGCTTATTACATATTTTACTGGGGTCACTTGTTTGAGGTGGCAGTGACCATACTCTCTGCATCCCAGTGGATGTTGATGTTTCAGTCACTGTGCACCTCCGTTTGCTTTGGCATTTCCATGCGTCATTCTTTCAGAGGCTGTGCCCTTCCTCAGCTCCAGACTCTGCACCCAAAGGCAAGAGAAATGGTCTCAGCCTAGACTGTCCGCAGGACACTGCTGCTCACCAGGACCGCAGGCGGCCAGGACCATGCTCACCAGGAGGGGGGCTTCCTCTGGAGAGGGGCCCTGAAGGGGAGCAGCCATGGAACTCAGGGCCGAGGCTTGTCTTTGCTAGGCTCCCCCGGAAGCGGACCCTGAGACCCTTGAGAGCTGGTGATTTACTTAAAAGATGATTCCAGGAGATGATAGCAGAGGAGAGGTGAGGCGGGACAGGGAAGGGAAGGCAGCCAGCACAGGGCACGCTGTCAAGAGGGCGGCTGCTGTGGCAGCAGGAGCTCAGTCCTTCCGAGGAGCCCTGGGAGCCAGGGTAGCACGTGCACTTTGGAGGTCTCCTCCCTGGGGTGTGAGGTGCGTGGCACTTACCCACCACCTCAGCTCCTTTCTTTGGTGGAAGGCACTCTTGGGGGCTTCCAGCTTGTCTGTGTGCAGGCAGAGTCACAGATGTTCAGGGAGGACCTTCCTTGGGTAGAGGTGGGTTCTGAGCAGGTGTGAGGGGTCACCAAACTATCAGCCAGAGAGTGGCTTCCCCATGAGCCCGGACTTGCCAGGCATAAGGGGAAAACCGGAAGGTGTCCTTAGCAATGAACAGCAAGTGGGCTGTGCATCACAGGCAGAAGTCCTTTTTGGGAAGAGGAAGGTGCTTCTCCTAATGAGGCCGTGGCACTCACGAGGAGATTTGTCAGCGCTATTTCACAAATAAAAGGCGAATCTTCACCTTTACATCAGACGTGCCAGGAAAGCGTGCCCGGGGTCCGCTCCTTTGCCCTTTCCAGGGTGATGCTACCTCACTGTTTTTTACATGCTAGAAAGTTCCAAGAAGCTGTCAGGGTTATTTTTTTGTTTTTATTTTTTAAAATCATGCCCACATTCTTCAACTTAGTCTTGCCAGTTAACAAGCTCTCTGTGGACCAGGCATGGGAGAATCTGTGCAGAAACTTTTCTTCACGTGGGCAAAAGTGTTGGACAGAAAGGCATTTCGCAGTTAAATCAGATAGGCAAATGTGTGCTTTTTTACCAAGGAGAAATTATTAAATAAACTAAAAGTACCACAGTCGTGGTTGAGCTGGAAATAAAGCATTAGGTCATCCAAAAGCCGCTTTTTTAGGAACAGAGGTGATTTGCTGTCTTGGAAAATAGAGTTTGGAAATGCTGGCTATTATCAGACTGACCTTAACCCAGACTTGGGTCTTTATCTAAGAAACCTACCAGCTGGATGCTTGGGATCACTGAGAACACTGGGTCAGAACAAACAGAAGCAGAGTGTAAGTGTAAGCACGTCCACATTATTTCTCATTTTATAATATTAATAATGCCTATTGTCACTTTTCTGACAACTCTTCAGTGCCACCACTAATTTAAGGTTATTTCTGGACAGCAGAGGATGGGCAACAGAGGTCAGATCAATCCATTTTCAATTTAACTAACACTGTTAGGGTGCTTCTCTATGCCAAGGTCTGCGAAGGAAACAAAGGTGATACGGAGAAGTAGACGCCATGGGTCCTGCCTCTGGAAATTTACAGGCCAGTGGGAAAGATGGTAAGTGATGGGGTGTGCTTATAAGAAGCTGGTAGCTATTATAGTGCGGTCTTCTACAGTATGTGATGGATGGAGAGAGGAATAGGATGACTGTAACGAGTCCAGACAAGAATTGCTGAAAATGTGACCCTGGCAAGAGTGGTAAGAAGGCCAATGGCTCACGTGGCCTGGATGATTATGAGTTTTGTTTGGGTGGCTGAGATAAGGGACAGGGTGGGGGGGTTAGTTGGAAGGAGATGCTGTATTTTATGACCTGTTACATCTGGGGTGCTTCTGGGAGATCTTTGCAGATACAGAAGTTGGGAGCTTGGAGGAGAGATCTGGGCTGGAGATACAGGTCTACGCACTAGCAGCATGGATTTCCATCTGTGGCAACTGGAAAGAGAGTGATTCTCTTAATTAAAATAGGGAATATAAGGCAGGTAGGGGAATAGAGGGGAAGGACAGGAACAGAGCAAGAGTGTCACAGAATTTGATTAGCAGTGTATCTATTTTCTGAGGCGGAGGTGAGGAAGGTGCTAACATTGTGTTTGGTGTCATGGATTTCACATGTGTTCCATTTATTTCATACTTGGGATGGGCAGATCTAGTCCCATTTTATAAACAGGGCAACAGAGACCTGGAGTGGTTGTTTGGAGACCAAGGTGACATATCTGCCGGGAAGGAGGGGGCTGGTGTCTGGCTCCCTTTTCCCTTCTAACCTGCAAAACTATTGAGAAACAGGAAATGAGTATCAGAGGAGGACATTCAAAATGCCAGTTTCATTATTTGCTAAGTTGATTGGAGACCACAGTTTAGATGTGTGGCCACTGTAGGTATTAAAAGACTTAATTTCAGAGTTGAATTTCCCAGCTCTCTTGAGGCCATTTATCCTCACAGGAGGAGAGCATCTGCCTGTGAGCTTACGTAGTAGAGGGCAGGGTGGCCGGAGGCCAGGGTTCTGGGCTAGCCCTTGTGTACCAAAGCCGCTTCTTCCAAATGTACCTGTCAGATAAATCCCTCCCTTCCTCTAGAAAGGTGAATGTGGGCAGAAACAACATGGAATTCTTTCTCTAGTGATTTTCCCTCTCAGACAGTAGAGTGAAACTTTCTCCCCATCCAAAGAAATGTAACTGTTAGAAAAGCTGCTAACTTCTTTATGACATCTAGTCAGTGGGATTTGAACCCAGGTCTGACGGACTCTTGGGTCCATTCTTATTTCTCTGCAGTAGAGGTTATCAATTAAGGGCATGGCCTTTGGAAAACAAACGTAGATATTTGCAGGTACGCAATTATTTCTCATGCCTAGCATCCCACTCAGATGGCCTCTTCCATGCAGAACCATCTTTTGGAAGCCTGGCCCTGGATTCCCAATCTAGTCTCATCTCCTTGAGAAGTGCCTAGCATTCTTCTGCCAGCTCTGACTCTGTCTTTGGACAAAGACCCTGTCAGTGTGCAGGCTGAGTGTAAATATTCCTTTCTCTTTCAGTAGTGTTTGGAGTTAGTGTTTCTTTTGCTCTGCTATCACGAGCAAGGTTGGCAGGCCTCACTGCAGCCCTGGAATGGTAGCTCTGCTCCTTTTACGAAAGCCTTGGGGCTCTCGTTTTGCCCACAGTCGAGCCGAGAAGAAGATGACATGTAAGGTGGGAAGCCAGGGCTCTACTCCTTTTGTACTCAAGTCCCTGGCTGGGGGCATTCCTGTTTCTCTTTGCTTTGAGTTCATCCAATCCTAAACTCAACACCACTCAGTTTAACCACATCAACCCTACTCAACTCTCTCCAGCTTGCCTTAACTAATTCCACAGACATAATAACCAGCTGAGTGCCTATATAAGTCATAGGAGAGAATGATATTAATTACTTAACCAGGTGAACCTTTATTGAGCACATACTACCTGCTAGGTAAGTAGAATATTGGAATAATTGCATGTTATTGTGGAGGAACTGAGGAAGGGCATTTGACCCACACTGGTTCCGTTTTACTAGTTTGCAAGTTTCCCAGAGGAATTGATATGTGAGCGTTTTATAAATGAGAGATTCATGGTTACTTAGGCAAAGAGGGAAGACAGACACATTCTGGACAGAAGATCCCAGCGTCGATGAGAGGTGAAGGGCATTCTAAAAACTCGGAGAAGTTTAACGTGACTAAACAGGGTGCAGGGAGGAGAGAGGCGGGGCTGCTTGAGGCGGTGAGGCAGGGGAGTGGGGGTGGGGCCTGCTCTGACCACAGACGGCATTCGGTGCGGGACTCGGGAGTTGGGGGTTGCCCTCAAAAGAGCTGACCTTCTGGAAAAGACTCAGCCTCCCTCTCACAGGCAGCATATGCTGGTGTCACATTACACTTTAGGTGAAACCCTGCAGTCCCCACCTACCCTTAGGCCAGGGACAGCACCGTCACCTGCAGCCTGCCTCTTCAACCTGTCCTCCCACCCATCTTTTGGCAGCTTCCTCATTCTCATCTTCCTGGATTGTCTGTTTCTGTCCACATTTCCCAGCAGATGATGTAACATAATCTTTTCTAGAGGCCAAGAGCCGTTCTGGATCACGGATGTTTTGTCTGATGGTAGAAGCACATGGCTACACCTTCTTTTAAGTCTGCTTCCACACCCATAATATACGGAATAAATACTTAAATTTTAGTAAAAACAGAAGGCCCTCCCTTCTGTTTTTTTGTTGCACTGTATTTTTGGTGCACTCAACCCTCCTGACACAGAGAAGTTTGACGGGGCTCTGCCACTTGCCATGTGGGAAGGAAGACAGAGCAGAGCAGAGGCAGGTACTTACTGGGCTGTTTGAAACCATCGGGGGCGCCTTCCCCAGTTTCCAGAGATGCAAACACAGTTGCAGATGGGGCAGAGCAAAGACCAGAAAATAGGTGTCCTATGGCCTGAACCTGGGCTCCTTCACAGTCCCCAAGGCAGACTATTGACCCTGTGGGAAGACAGCACCTGCTGAGGTCAGGGGATGTGCTGAGCCATGGAGACTTCCCTCAACCTAAGTCTTTCTACCCCGAATGATATCTAATTATGTATTTCCATGGTTACTTTTAGAGACAATAACAGGTCCCCCAGCCCCCTAAAACATCAAAGGACTTTGGGAAGCACATCGAAGAGTGAGCAAAGCAAAACCACACAATTACCATGTTCGAGCAAATAATCAGAGGCGAAATTGGCTATGAGGCAAATTATCTCTCTCTAATTACCATTTTAAATGATGAAAAACTCAAAATGAATGGTACTTTCTCCACCCCTGTGCTGCACAGAGAGCTCCTTTTCCCAACTCCAGGAACTAAAGGCCTAATTATTTGCACTTAATAATTCAGCCTCATCTCCTTGGCACGATTTCCATTTGTTGCTGTCAATGGGGGCTACGCTCCTCACAGAAAGTGCAGTTGTTAAAAATAAAAACCTCACTCTCTCTGCCTCCCCTTCCCACTCCCTAGCTTGAAGAATGACTATAATTTAGAATGCCCAATTAGCAGCCTTAGCCTGCATGGATATGATTTTAAAATATGACCCCCACACTGCAGGACCGCCTGCCCTTGGTCCTGAGTGGAATGTCCTTCCCCGAGGAGTCACGTTCAGACGTGGATTTCAAATCACTTTGGACTCAATAAAACTTTATCTGCCACATCCCTTGTCATGTATTTCTGTAGGGGGTGGGTGTTAAGTACTAGAGTACTGAGTAAAAATTACTTATTTAATTACTTAATAAATAGTAAGGAAGCCTTAAAAGATTCTGAGTTGTCTGGATGGAAATGAAAAAGGGTTTGTGTCAGTGGGTCACGTAGGCAGATGGAGTAAATAAGTGCTTCACTTACCAATAAGCACAGGGTTGGCATCTGAACTGTGGGAGCCTCATGCTAGGACGTGACTTTACAGAAATGCATCCAAAATCATGTCTGTGTTCACGGAGCTCAAGGTCAAGCAGAGGGAAATGGATTCAGAAACAGGTGGGGTGCAGGAAAATACCTGTAGTTAGAGCTCAGGAACTTCTGCTGTGGGTAGATAAGGGTCCATGTGTGAGCACTTCAAAGGAAGCATGCTTTCCTGGGTCCAGCTCTGGAAAATTCGGTCCAGCTTCAACAGAAAAAAGACCCAATTGCTGTTTGAGCACTGATAGGGGCAGGGAACCGTGAGGTTGGGCATCCTGCAAAGCAATTTCGAGGCATCCCACACTCTGCCCCAGGTCTTTTCGGCTGCATTTCCAGTGTGAGTCTCTGTTCACGCTCTGCTTGGGCCGTCCAGATGCTCCATGTCTCCCTCATGCAGCGAGTTGGTATGCTCGCCTTGGTGCCTCCTCCACTGACATCCCCTCCAATGACATCCCCTTCTTCCTATTCTGTGCTTACAAATTCTGAGCCGTCTGTTGAGGCCTGTTTGAGACAGCATGCAGTCATGGAAGGAGTGTGGATTTTTAGAGAAAAATCCTGTTTTCAATATGGGCGCTGCCAATGACTAGCTACGGGCAAGGGGCTCACTCCCTATGAGCTCACGTGTGGGGACGGGGATGACGGCCTGGATCCCAGACCTGTTGCAGAGATTAAGTGAGCAAATGCAGGAGACTCACAGCATGAGGACCATGGTAGATGCGCCATAGCTGTTACTCTCCTCTCTGCCTTTGTAGAATCAAATTGCTATAAATTCAAATAAGGAAACCTACAAGCATTTGCTTTCATATTTGAGAAAGAAGGAAATGCTGCCATTTGGAATGTGGATGGGTCTGGAAGATACTATGTTAAATGAGGTAAGTCTGACAGAGAAAGACAAATACTGTCTGATATCACTTACATATGGAATCTAAAAAAGCCAAACTTAGAGAAACAGAGAGTATAATGGTTGCTACCAAGGGCCGGGGGTGGGAGGATGGGAGATGTTACCTAAGATACAAACTTGGCAACTAGTCGTAAATAAGTCCTGGAGATCTAATGTCCAGTACAGTGAATATAGGCAACAATATTGTATTATCATCATCAAATTTGCTAAGAGACTAGATCTTAATCATTCCAACTACAAAAAGTAATGACAATTATGTGACAAGGTGAAGGGCAGACTATTGCTGCAATGGCAGTCACATGACAATATGTAACTCTATCAAATCAATATGCTGTACGCCTTAAACTACACAATGATGTATGTCAAATATATTTCAATAAAACAAAACAAAACAAAACCAGTAGCCAAAAAGAAACATTCAAGGAGCTCAAGTTCTACCCACAGGAAAATACAAACCCTCTCCTATGGTCCCAGCCCCAAGCCAGCAGCTACAAGACGGCAGGAATGTGAGACCAGGGGTGTCCATTAAGGTGCTGACGGTCCAGCTGTGGAGATAAGACACATCACACACATGCAACAAAGCAGCCCAGCATGGTGGTGTAGTGTCTACAGCTGGGGGGCAGGGACATTCATCTTTGAATGTCAGTGACCAGTATGACACTTCTGTTGAATAAATGCATCAATGATGGAACTGAAGGAGTGAATGAACACACAGTATCTTGGTATCTTCCACAGCAGCTAGCCCAAAGTACATGCTTAATAAATGATTCTTGAATATTAGAATGAATGAATGATTTGCATTACATGGGATAGGCAATTTATGATTTAGAAAGAGGAACAGGAAATTTAGGATCAGATAGTTTACTTTGCATCTACCTCCCATTCACTTTCTGTAAGTAAGTGGTAGGCAGCAAGCCAAATGTTGATAATACTCCAAGACTGGAATATCAGAGGCCACAAAAGGGCAGCTCGCTCTCTCTCTCTCTATATATATATGTGTAAATGGCTCAGGGTAGGTTTCTGGGAGTCCTGGTTCATGTGGAAAGTAGGGAGATGTGTGCTGATAAAATGTAGAAGATCAAGTTGGGGTTGGGGGTGATGAGGGCAGACATATACATGAACCTGGAGCGTGAAGGGCCTTACAAGGCAATCTGAGAGCTCTGAGGTCCTACTGTATTCCAGGTAGTGTCCTGGGTGCTGGGCAATGACGGATGAAGAAGATGCGGTCCCTGCACTAGGAGCACACAGTCCCCCTGGAAACAGGCAGACAAGGAACAGAAAATGTCAGTGGGATACGGGGAATGTTGTGCAGGAGGTACATCCAGGCTGCTGGAACCCACAGCAAATTCCTCCCACCATACTGTGACATAGCTGCAGCGAGAATCACCCTGTGCAGATGGAGAACGCAGGCTTTGCTTGACTCCTAGGCTGGAGCTTTCTCCATGGCGCTCGGGATGGCAGACAGATGCCAGCAGCGGTGGCTGGATTCCAAGCTGTGCTTTGGGTGTGGAATCTCTTATTGACTTCACGGCCATGGAAATGTAAGCTCCTGGCTGGAGTTGTTCTAGCTTTTGGGGGAGGAAGATGGGAGTAGGGGTCCCGAGTGGGTCTCTGCGTCCTGCAGCACCCATGCCTTGGCGCCTTTGTACCTTTCAGCTCCCTTTGACCCCTGACATGCTGCCAGGCAGTTGCTTAGCAACCTTCCAGCAAGACTGTGTGTCTGCATAAATTGCTGTCAAGCACCGGGGAGAGATTTCTCTCCCCTCTCTCTCCTGCGTTTTAAGCAGAGACTTCCTAAAATAGGGTATTTTTTTCCCCCTTTGACAGACAACTTCTGTGTAAATGTTGAAATCTGTGTTGTCTGTCAGGAGCAGTCAATCTGAAAACTTTGCTGAAGAGAATGTATATTTAGTAACGGGTGACAAAGAGAGGAAGACATTGAGATGTCAATTATTCTGGCGAGTTAATGCAAAAGCTGGATATTTAAACCAAGTGGTTTGGGGAAATGAAAAGGAAAAGGGAAAATGGGCTCAGTGCAGAGCCTTGTATTATAAACAGCAAGAGCTCTGTTTTGTTTCACTCCATCTGTTGCTAAGAATGTCCACAGGTGTCAGCCTAACCCTGTATCTCGAGAGCATCTAAGCTGCTAAATCGGTGCTCACTCTGTGTTCTTGCAGGAAAAGGTTTATACGCAAAGAGGAAAGGTTTGAACCCCAGCTCTGGATCTTCACATGAGGACACTGGTATGGGCGTGCTCTTTCCCACCACGGCCTACTTCCTACCATGTGCTCCCGGGGGCCCCATACAGATCTCCCATGATGAGCCTTTAGCGCCTCAAATCCTCAGTCACCAGTGCATATGGCCTGTCTGGTGTGCCTTCCTCCTGTGGCACGTCTTGCCTGATTTCTGCCTCTCTGTCTGCCCACACCTGTCTGCAGCCTCTGAGGCATCATCTCCCTACCTGCCTGAGGCGTGGCCCCTGCATACTCATTTGGTTGAGGGCTCCAGGCCCTCTGAGGCCAAGATCAGTGTGCGGGTGATTTAGGAGGGATGTGTTTTCGGGAGAAACTGCATGGAAGTGGGACAGCAGGACAGAGGAGGGAAGCCACGACAGATAGCACGGCAGCAGGGAAGCCCTGAGCTGAGCCTGATCCTGCAGGGAGCTCTGGAGTGTGAGTCACACAGCGTGGAGCTCGTCCCAGCCTCGCAGGCGTGCAGCGCTGCTGATGGAGGCTCTGAGGTCATCCCCTCCTGCTTATAGTTTGCCAAGGTGTGGTCTCTGCTGCAGCACAAGGATAGTGTTTTGAATAAAGTTTCAGAGGCAGCCCTTTGGAGAGGAGAATGCAGAAGCTGGGGGTGTGGCAGGAGGGCTGGGCAGAGCACTGTGGCTCCCTACTGCCGAATGTGCCTCAGTTTCCTGCTCTGCAGTCTTGCCCCATTCCACCTGACTGGCTACTGAATGAAGTGTGTCCAGTCTGAGTCTGGCCCCTGCTCATCTCTTGCACAGCTGAGCAGGTGTCAGCATTTGCAAGGGGCTCCAGTTTGCTGACAGCTTCCCCTGAACATGGGGCTCTGGGCCTGCCTGGGCTCCAGGTGCACTTGACCTCAACAGCCGGGTTCAGAGAGAGTAGGCACATCTTCTGTTCTCCATCCATTCATGCAACTAAGATGAATCTGTGGGCTCCCTGGAAAGGGACGTTTTGATTGCCTTCTATTCACCCTATTGGTGTGAGAGGGATCTCCTGCTTTAAATATTACACGGGGGCCAAACCGTGTAATAGGTGAGACTGGATAGATGAGACTGATGGCATCGTGTGAGTTACAGGCACTCAGAGCCAGGGGAGGAGGCTACCCCACCCTGTGCAGGGCCACACAGGGCATCCTCGGGAATAAAGGGAGCCAGCAGGGGCTGTGGGAGACAGGTGTGTGACAAGAGAGTGGGGAGTCCCCTGTTCCCATGGGAGGACAGGACAGGCTTGCTGGAACCACTCCTCTGGCCAGCAGGGAAGTGACACCTGGAGGGGAGGATGGGTGGGGTACAGCTGTCTAGCCGAAAAGGGAAGCTAGCTGGGCATGGGGGCACTTTTCTGCTGGGTGGGACATCTCTGGGGACAGCAGGCATACTGTTGGTGAGGCCTTGGGGCCCTGTGAAACTCAAAGAGATCAAAACATCTGGAGGCATGTGGCTCTGACACAAGGGGCAGGCAGAGAGGAGAGACGGGAAAGAAATGGCTGGATCCAGATAGATTTCTTGCTGGAAGGAGCAACGGCCTGGTGCTTGAACACTTGCACTCCGAGGGTCAACCCAGGAGGCTGCGGGCTGGCCTTTCAGGACTAGGAAGGGAGCCAGAGATGCACATGCACCAAGCTGATCAGTCATTTGGGTACAGAAGTCCACTTCTGTCAATGAAACAGTCCTGGAAGCACAATGCAAATTTCATTACTGGTATACAAGGCTGGCTGAAGTGCTTGGGTGACTCCTTAAGGAGAACGCCATTATCATGCCTGATTTGTGATTTCTCAGCTGTGGAGCATTGGGGCAGGGAATCAGGTTGTTTTCTCAACATGAGCCTGATGAAAAAAATCTCGCCAAACCCATCATCGTCTTGTGTATTTTTTAAAATGCAAAATATAATATGTAAAGAAAACTTCAATCTGCAGGAGACATGAAACCGAAGTGAAAGAAATTATGCTACATGCCAGGGGTGCTCATCTCCAAGCATGGTTCATGGGCTCTGCCCTTCAGACATACTGGCGGAGGGTGCACTGCTGGCTGGACAGGGCACAGTGGGTTGCATGCACCTGATTTCACTTTTTCCCTGATGCTATTCTCCATGGTTTGCTTGGCCTTTTTTATTTTCCAGCTTGACTGAGGTATAATTGACAAATAAAATTGTAGCATATTTAAAGTGCGTGTTGTGATGATTTGATATGTGGATACATCTTGAAAAGATTCCACACTGAGTTATCATCACATCCATCAACTCACATATTTATCTTTTCTTTTGGTGAGAACATTTAAGTTGTACTCTGTCAGCAAACTCGTTACACTATACATATACACAGTGTATGATGGTCACCATGCTACACATTGAGTCCCCAGCCCATTCATCTCACAGCGGAAATCTTGTACCTGTCACCAAACTCCCCTAGTTCCCCAGACCCATCCTGGCAGCCACTCTGCTGTGTTTCTATGGGTGTGACTTTTGGTTGTTGCTGTTTGCTTTTAATTCAAGTGTTGGCCTGAAATCTCCTTATGACAGTGTTGTGTGATGAGAGACTGATTTACAGAAACCAAAGGACCTAGTTTGTTAAGGGAGGTGATGTGGCTGAAAGGGTAAGAGACCATCCACCTCCGAAGAGGAAGAGCTTTACTTTGGAGTCGCAGAGTATAGGGTGCCTCATGGAGGGGAGAGAGTGGCATTTCTCGGACTTGTCTGGGTTGGGTCCAGACTCCCTTTCTGATGCGACTGTTCAGCAAGTTAATGACCTTCTTGGTCCTCAGCCTTGCTTAGTCACACAATGCAAGAACAGAAGGGCCCTGCCGTGCTGGAGGGCGCAGGTGGTGAATGGATTAGAAAATACGGGAACAGGTGAACAGAAAAGCCCGCGGTGAAGGCGGCCGGCTATCAAGGCCTTGCTTCAGCTTCCTCGCCGGTCAGGTGAGCACCGGACCAGCTTCTGCGGTCGCTTTCGGTTCCGAGAGTGCCAGCTTACCGAGGGGACGGTGTGGCCGTCAGTGCATGCCCTTGAGAAGGGTAAAGACCAAATGCAGAAGGTAGTGTCTGCCCTCAGCATGGGTCACGGCATGGCGGGGGAGATGCGCACACAAATGAATGTACCCCTGTAGGCTGAAGGCTGCGGGGGAGATGGGAGCCCCTGTGGACACTGCTGAGAGTGGGCTGAGCACACAGCCACCTCGTCTCAAGGTTCCGGGCTTCGGTCTGTTCTAAAGCTTCCGACCTTGGGTTCTCAGATTGGCACATGGGAGTTTAAATCCCCTCTGGTGGCCCTGAGGGCAGAGGAGTTACACAGCAGGGGGGAAAGATGGGGGCCTTCCCATCCCCAGTCGAGCCCTGGGATCCTAGGTGCCAGGCTCGCTCCAGGTATGAGGGCAGGTTAAGTGTTTTATTCAGTCAGGGAGTCAGGAGGGGTTGTAGACTTGGGCAGGTGGGTTCTCAGGGGAAGTCTAGGCCACAGTGGGGAGTAGATGATCCTGGGGACAAGAGCTCATTATTGTTATGAAATCAGATTTCTCCAGACCTTTCCCCTCCTCTGCGGGAACTAATGCAGGTCCTCAATCTTGGCTGCACCCTGGAATCAGGGGAGAGAGTGCGAACATCCAGGCTGCATCCCTGACCAGCTGAGTCGGAGTCCTTGCAGAAGGGCTCAGGCATCAGCGTTCTCACAGCCCCGGTGACCCTCCGTGCAGCAGGGGAGAGTCCTGGCCTGACCTTCTCGTCACTGCGGCTCTGCCCCCTGCTGCTCGGCAGGCACGCGGCGCTGCCGCCTCTGTCCTGAAGACTCGGCTGTGGCCGGTCCCCGGGGAGGTGCTGATGAAGGTGGGCTCACCCCAGCAGGTGGGGCCAGGCCCAGTCCCAGCCTGCCCCTTGGCCTCATCTCCTGTGACTGTCCCCCTGCTCACCCAGCTCCGGACCAACCGGCCTTCCTGGGCTTCCCCCGACACCTCAACCCGTCCCCACCTCGGGAGCCTGGAGCTTCTCTCCCTTTGGCTGGAAGTTTCTTCCCTGTGACAGGTGCATGGGGACTCCTTTTCAATGATTCAGAGCTCAACTTGGTCTCCATGGCCCTCTCTCCACTATCCCCTCAGCCCTGGGTGTCGGGAAGGAAAGGCCTCGGCTGGGTGTCGCAGGGAAGTGGGAAGTTGGGTACAGTGAGACGAGAGACCAAAGTCAGGAAAGCGAAGTAAGTTCTAATACACTCTGCAGAGAGCAGCAGAGAGGGCCTGCCTAAGATAGCACAGGCAGGCGTGGGTGCTCATTCTGAGGCTCCTTTTATGTGGTTTTGGCAGGGCAGAGAGGTCCCTGATTGACAGCTGTCAGCTCTCTAGGCTTGTTCTGACTGGTGAAATGGGGACAGGGGCTGTGCTTTGCTTGCGCCTCTGATATTTCTTATCTGGGGGACCCTGGACATTTCCTGAGTCACTTTTGGACCCTGTGACTTCATCTGATTAACTCTTTGAGTAATTTCTGGCTTTCTGGTCCTATTTGATCAACTCCCTGAGTCAGCTTTGGGGGGCCCTTTCTCCCACTCATTTCTGTCTTTCTGCCTGACACAGGTGCCCTCAATCAGAGTCACTTGATTTATTTTTCTCATAGCTCTGGCTACTCACTGAAATTATTTGCCTCCCTGGTGATGTCCCATCTCATTCCAAAAGAAAGTGGGCTTGCTCTGTGCCAGGGTGAGCTCCTGGGCGTGGGCACTGCTGCCCATGGATATTCATCAAAGCTGCTGATGGGCTGACTTCTGCCAGCCGCCCAGGCTGTGAACCTCGCAGTCATCATGCACCTGTCTCTCTCTCTATTGCTCTCTGGGTGTCCTGTCCTTCTCCTCCCTTTATAGTGTTATACACACAGCAGGCGACATTCTCTGGCTTATGGGATCTACATAATTTCCAAGCTCTAAGGGATGCACCCAGAAGGTGTAAAATATATAGAATCTCCCACTCACAAAAGGCTGAGGTGGCTTCTTGAAAACATTTTATTTTTTTCCCCTTCCTGCTGCATTATCACTGAGTTTGTGGAAAAACAAATCCTGGAACATAATGTTTCCGTTGTGAGCTGTTTGCATGCTTGGCTACTTTTCCTTCCTTGAGGGGATTTATTCACTTAGAACAGAAACTCTTCCTTGTGAAAAATATTTAAATGTGTTTTCAAAACATTATGCGCTGCAGTGTGTAGGTCAGTCATAACCAGGCCCCACCCCTGCTCCCCAACCCCTTAGCCCTGGGGCCTTCCCCCCAGGCTCAACAGAAAAGCGGTGTTCCAGAGCCCAGGGCCCAAGTTCAGGGCTTGAGCCATCTTGGAAAGGATATAAATAAAAGAGACCGAAAATAAATTTCAAACCCTCAACCTGATTTGAGGGTCGGGCCACAAGGAACAAAGTTAGAGCCATCTCAGCCAGGACCAGAGGCCAGCAGACGCCATCATCTTGCACAGATCTGTCCCATCCCTTCCCTGGCGGTGCCCCTCTCTGCAGAAGCGGCCCAGTGCCAAAAATGTATGTCCGTCTGTAGGTCACCTGCATCATTCCACCGCGTAGCCATTCCCTTATGTGACCCTTGAAATATCCGTGAGCAGGGCCGTGCTTCTGCTGTTGTGATGGTTCCTTGCTCTGGCATAAGGAAAACGAGGCTCAGAGTGTCTCGGCGACCTGCCTCAAGTCACACAGGGATGGGCCCGTAAGCTGCGGCTCAGACCCTCCCCTTTGTGTTTCAGGGCATCTTGGGTCCACGGAAACTAACTGCCTGTGTTCTGCAAAGGAAGACAGCAAGGAATAAAGACAGACTCACCGCGCTAGGTTGGACCCCCAGCCCCAGCACTCACAGGCTGCAGGGCCCTGAGCAAATCCCTTTCCCCCTCACTGGCAGGGCTTGGCCTGTGAGATGGTGGCGTCCGGACCGTAGGCATCCAAGATTCTTCCCTCTCCTCTCACCCTGCATCTCTCTACACCTTTGTAGGCCACTCCCCATAAAACCGTTGTGGGGTGTTACGGTTAGTGTTGCTCCTGAGAAGGAATTTAATATAAATATGGAAGCCTAAGCTCTGACCAGTTATTGGTAAGGGTTTTCCTCGGTAAAGGACTGTTCTGCTGAGACATATGCATCAAAAATGAAGGAATGAATGAATAAATGAATGAATGACAAAGAAAGTACGATCAGAAGAAGCCTTGAGTACAACTCCTGACTGGTCTCCACTAGCAGACAACCTCTCAGAGGTGTGTATGATATCAATACCTTCCTCCCAGGGTTGTGAAAAGATTACAAGAAATAATGAACGTGACGGTGTTGGAGCAGCACGGTGACATCTTTAAGAGGAGAGGAGGCAGGAAGCGACAGTGTCAGGGAGGGGTTTCCCTGCATCCCTGATCTTGACGCTCCCGTGCAAGGAGGGAGCCCCTGGTGATCCCTTTGCTGCTTTTCCTACTCTGCTCCAGGCATGGCAGTGATCTCGGTGGCCTCTCTGACTGGAGGACTGACAGGATGGCACTGGGCACCGTCAGCTCAGCTCAGACCCTGCTTTCCGCCCACAGAGACATAAGACTGAAGCTCTCCAACGCTCCCCCTGCATGCGACAGGTGGTGGCCCCGGGTCACCAGTGACTGTCATCAGAACAAGCTTGTCTCCCTCTGCAGTGCATTTAACAGGCCCACCTGGACCTGACACTCAGGTGACACGGGGACCCCCATCTGCCTTGCCATTCATCTGATTTCTCCATTTGCTGGGGCCCTTGGTAGGAAGAGGAGTGCAGCTCATTATTGCCCCCACCCCCGAGACCACAGCTCCTGCTCCCACTAGACCCGGCCTGGACTTGCTCTGCAACATGTGACTTTGAGGAAGACCTTCCATCCTTCCCAGGATCTGCAAGGGGAGCAGACAACACGACCTCATCTATCACGTCTTCTGGTGCTTTGTAACCTTGTTCTCCTTCAGGAGCTAACCTACATTCCACCTGCTGCTGCCATTTATTAAGCCCATTTGCTCCAGGCTCATGGCACCTGGTCTTATTCAAGGAAGGATGAATACCTGGCTCAGTCTCTTTTTCTATAGCGTCACCCCCTAGCCTGGCATTGTTTCTTATGTAGAGGGATCTCCAGAAATGCCGCTTTGCTGGTTGTCCCTCCCAAGTACACCTGAATTTCAGATTCATAGAGTTAGACAAGTGTACCAGGACCCCCAGCCAGGTGGTCTTGGCCTCCCTCCAAGGCAAAAGTGTTCAGAGGTGCTGTGGGTCAGCTGTGTCTTCTCCTCTGCCTGGCACAGTCCCGAGCACATACCAGCTGCCTGATCTATCAGAGGCACCTGGGGTTAGATACTCCACACCCTGTCCCTGATGGTTAACCAAGCCTTCCCAGATCTCACCACATCACCGAATTTCCTAGGGAATAAGGTCTGTGTATGTTCTAGACTATCCACAGACCCGGGGTAATGATGTGGGGACCTGTTCTGAGAGCTGGACACACACTCAATTCAGGGCCAGTTCCAGCTGTTGACTGTGTTGACTGCTTCTCGGCCCAGAATCCTCTGCTTTGGAATTGGTTTATCCATTCCTCCCTTGTTATAGCTCACTGTATCAGTTAGCACAGGCTGAGGAATGCCAACTTCACAATCTGGTGCCTTGACACATTGGGCAGAAGGGAGGACTCTGCCCACTGTGGTCATTCCAGGGCCAGGATGAGGACACAGTCACCATTTCAAATACTGCCAGTTGCCACTTCAGAGGGAAAACAAGATTGGGATGAACCATGTGGAGTCTTTAAACCTTACAACTGGAAGTGACACATGGCTCTGCTGCCCACATTTCATGGGCCAAAGGAGGTCATATGGACACATCTAACTCCTTCAAGGGCGGAGAACAGCAATCCCACAACACACATGCAAGCAAAGAGCAGAAATATCTAGCAGACAGCGCTGGGAGTCTATCCCACCAGCTCCTTCTCTTTCCAGAGAGCAGGGAATTCTATAAGCCATCTATTAAAATGAGGTAACCATCCAAGCATGTATTCTAACTTACTTAAAGAGCACAAACTGTTCCAGTTAGGGAAATTATTTTCCCAAGATTTCACAGTGAGTCAGTGGCACAGCATTACTGGGAACCAGGTCTGCTGACATTTTTTTCTTCCTTTTGTCACCACAGTGTCATGTAGGCATATTGTTTTGTTGATTTACTGATATATCAATTTGGGTTTCTGAATCAATAAGATTGCTACTAATTTTAGCATGAATGGCTGGGAGGTAGTGATACTGTGGTTGACTATCAGCAAGGGAACTATTTAATTCAGTAACCCTGTAGGCATGTAAAATGAAAAAGAGGATGGGTTTTCTTGGGGGCAAGCATGTTCATCTCAAAAGCAATGTTGTCTTCAGTCCCTGTTGAAACACCCAGCCTCAGAGCTCTACCCATTTAAACTGAATACGTCTGATAGCCCAAAGCAATGGTAAACCCTTAACCAGGAGATGCAACCGGAGAATTAGATCAGACAATGAGAGCAATAGCATTGAGAGTCTTCTCAATGCCACGTGCTGTGTGACTTGTTTTATTTCCGTTAACTGACTTAATCCTCATGCTAATTTGGCAGGTAGGGATTGGTAGCCACAATTTATAGTTGAAAATATTGATGGTTCCCAAAGTTTAAAGTAACTAGTTGAGATTGTAAACTAGTGATCAGAAATAATAACCTTTATAATTATCACCATGGCCAGTTATTGGGTAGAAAATTCCAGACTGAAATTATTGTGGCCATTTATTATTTTTCATCAGTCCTCCCCAGTGGGGACATGTACACCCTATGAGCATGGCGTCCAGGTACGTCTTGTCACCACCATGTTCACAGATGCTAGATTGTGTCTGTCATAGTATAGGTACTCCACAAACAAGAGGTTTTAATTATTATAGGTCTGGGCTGCCTGGATCCTAGGCAGACATGTGAGCTTCAGCTTCCGGTAAAGTTTGGTCACTTTACTTTAGAAGCTGGGTTTGACTTTCTGTCATCTCCTTTTCTTTATAAGCCCCATCCATTTCTTCAGAAAATCTTTAGCTTCTGTACACTGAGCATCTTCATTTTAATATTTTTATATCTGTCTCCCTTGATCTTGCCCTCTCGTTCTCTCTCCCTTTCTATTCCCACTTATTCTTGTGTTTGTTCTTTTTTCTCTTTTAATGATTAAGCTAGAGAAGTACCATCCCCAAAACTTGCATCAGAAGAGGGGCGTATTGCTGGGCCATTTAATTCTGAAATGGAAACACACACCTCGAGTGCACACCAGAGCTCAGTGTTTGATGCGGCGTCATGCAATCCCATTTAGAATCTCTGCTCATTAGTGCACTGAAATTTTCTTTAATTAGTTCATTCACCCAATTTTAATTTTATAGTTAAACTGTGGAATATAGTCATTGCATTTAGCATATCCAGGCCTTCCTGAAAATTGATGCAGTCTATAATATACTTTTGGTCTGGGTTGTCAGGTGACTTGTCGATTTGGCTGTTAATCAGCGAGTTTGTCTGGTGGGTACTGAGTGTCTGCTGCATGCCAGGCATCGTGCTGGTCGTGGTGATGGACTCGTGCCTATTGTACTCATGTCCTTGTGCAGTTGCCTCCCCAACAAGGACCTGCAACTTCCTTCTATCCAATAGAAAACAGCAAAGGTGGCTGGTCACTTGATTTATATCACACTGGACTGTAATGTCTGTCTTACCATGTGACTTGCCCTTGCTGAGTTTTGATGAAGCAAGTGGCCATGTGAACTGCCCATGGGGAGGAGTAAGGAGTTAAGGGCAGTCTCAAGCCAAGAGCCAGGGAGAAACAGGCCTGCAGTTCAACAGTCTGCAAGGAGATCGATTCTGTCAGCATGTACAGGAGCATGGAAGCAGGTCCTTCCCTGGTTGAACTTTGGATGAGAACTCAGCCTGGCTGATGGCGCGATTGCAGCCTTGTGGAAACATAGCTAAGCTATGCCTGGGGTCCTGACCCATAGAAACTGTAAGCTAGTACATGTGTGTGGTTTAAACTGCCAAGTTTGTAGCAATACCATTATACAGCCACAGATGACTAATTCAGAGCCCGAGGAAGTCTTTCTGGAGAAAACAATGTCCGAACTGTGTCTTGAAGAATGAGAAGTTGTCAGCCTGGTTCAGCCTGGTAGTTCAGGGAGGAGTGGGGTGCTGTGTGGAGGGGGACGTTTAAAATGAGGGGCACAGCATGGGTGAAGGTTTGGGGCAAGGAAAGGCCTGTGTTGTCGGAGGCCTGTTAGATAGAATCGTGAAGTTGCTGCTATTTGACATGTTTTGGTTTTTGCCAAAATTTGCCAATTTCCTTAGCTTTGACCTATTGTAAGCAGCTCGGTGCTGCCAGAGCTTCAATTCTGAGACAAAGGACATCCTACTATTAACACTTTGACTCATCTAACGTGTTTTTTTACTTAAAAAAAATTAAGATAATGCGTCTCCATGAAATCCCCTCCATCTCCTTGAATTAATTTAAAATGTCAGAATTTCTCCATGTGTGTTTGGGCTTCAGAGACCTGCAACCTCACAGGCGCGCAGCCAAGGAGGGCTTCTAGGATGAGAGTGCCCTTTCATCCCTGGGCCCGTCACGAGCAGGAAATACACCCTCCACGTCAGGCAAACCGGATTGGAGCATAGGGACGCTAGTATCCAGGGCTTGGGGTGGGAATTACCTCGATTTCTATCACCCTACCAAGCACCCTACATAACCAGGCCCCGGCATGCTTTTCCCTCGGAGCCTGGGTCGTTTCTCCTCCTGTGCAAGGCAGGCCCCTCCTGTGGGCAGGGCAGGACCCCACTCTGCGCTGCACGTCTCAGCATCGCCCACCAATGGCTTCCTCCCTAGGGCCTTTGACTTGTTGCTTCTCATGACCTTTTCCTTTTAGCCTGTAAAGATGGCTAAGCATTTCCGAATTCTGAAGCGGTGTTCTCTCTGGCCCCTGCCTTTCCACGTTCTGCTTTGTTTCTCTGTCTCTCTTGTGTCTCTCACTCAACGCTGGTCCTTGAATGAGTGCTGAATGCTCCCTGGTCCTGCTTCTGAACTTCCCGTGTCCTGCATGCGCTGAGGTCTGACATTCCCCAGGTGGGTCCCCGCTCTGCAGCTCCCTGACGCCCAGGCCACACCCCCTCCACCTAGCCACGCCCACCGCTCCCCGCCGCGTCCTTTGGGTGGGGCTGCCTGTCGGTGCCCTTCCCGGGCTCTGCTCCCTTCTTCTGATGGGGCCTTCCCTCTTGGCTTTGCCTGTCCCTCCTCCTCTTTCCCCTTTTCTGCCCCTTAATTAAACGTCAGATGTTTCCTGATGTTTGCTGCGTGGGCCAGCTCATCTTCTCTCCTGGATTTAGCTTCCCTTGGAAGCGGGTGGCCATCGAAGTTGTGTTTCCAAGCCTGTCCTCTGTGGACCAACCACCCTAGTCCCGTCGCCTGAAACCCCCTCGTATGTGAAGCTCTGTAGGGGATTGGTTTTCCACAACTATCAGGGTCCTGGGGCTCCCTCTGCCTTTGATTCATGCCAAACTGAGGCTGCCTCCCTGCAGCCTTGCTCATTCCTGCCCATCCTTCAATACCCAAGTCAGGCGTTGGCTCCTCGGGGGCCTCAGGAGCCTCCAGCAGAGCAGATAAGCCTCCCTTCCCACCCATGTTCCCACTCTGAGCTCATCGCCTCTTTGTATTGCCTCACATTGGTCTGCAAGCTTTTAGAGGGCAAAGGCTTTCTTATCTTTCACCCTTCTATACCCAGAGACTGTGACTGCACCCTTCATTGATCCACAACGTGATAATGTGGCACTTTCCCTTTGCTGGGCACCCTGCTGGCACTGGGGGTCCATGATGAACAGGGGTGATGGATCCTGCCCTCAGAGAGCTCACACTGCGGTGCGGATGCATGGCACATGATAGCCTCCTAGGGTTCAGGTCTGATTTGGGTACCATGGGACTTGGAAGAAGTGCCACCTGATCCCGACTGGGTGATCAGAGAAGGTTCCCAAAGCTGAGTCCTGGAGTTAGCCCACTGATGCCCCAACGGTGGGTGGCTAAGGGGTGGGGATGTCCTAGGTGGAAGGGAGAACTGTGTGGGTGCAGGGAGGGACTTGCTGGAGGAAGTGAAAGTGGGCCCCAGGCTTGATCTGATGTTTGCAGGGGCATCTGCAGGAATGGGCGCAGGGCTGACTGATGACTCTGACTGCTGAGAGGGTCGGATGCACCCAGGGCAGCCTGCCAGGCAGCCCACAGCAGCTCGGGTGAGAGATGGTGGTGCCGAGTGCCTTCTGATCCAAACTCTGTTGATCAGTAGTTGTCAAAGGTGTTCACGGATGACAAGTGGCAAAAACAGGAACGCAGGCTTCTGACCACTGTCCTTCCATCCCACAAGGTCAGGATGCAGGACAAGTCGACTCTTCTTGGGACTGAGACAGACATCTGGTTCTGACTACAGCCAGCCTGTGGTTTTCCTCGTTAATAGCAGATGGAATAAAGTTTTAATTCATAATTTTGCTGCTGGGGCTTCCTGTATTTGGGATTACAAATTTTTGTGTTGGCTTGAGTGACCAGTGACTGCAGGTTTTTGCTGGCTTCAAGTGACAGAAAGAGAACAGATGTCCCTGCTTCACTTTTCTCAGTTTGCCTTCATCAGAAGCAATCAAGGCACTGGGATGGCTGCTGGGATCTGTGGGGAAATCAAGCTTCCGCCGGCCGTAGCGCTGTCTGAGCTGAGAAGCGTGAGCATTGCTAGGAGCGGCCTGCATCCCAGCTGGCCCAGATGCAGGCTTCCTAAGGCGGGTAATAAAGGCAGACTCAGCAGGACAATTTAGAAGTAAATTTGTCTGTTTCTGGAAGCATGGGAAAGCACCAAAAGAAATGATATTTGTGTTAGATGTTACCGTTCCCTGTGTTTTCTTTCAAAAGCCCTGATGGTCTCTTTCTGTGTGGCTGCCTGGAGATGTATTCCAGCCCACCGCCCCCAGCAGACGGCTGCTTGCTGGCTTGCTAAGCGGATGCAGTGGAGGGTGCAGGATGGGGCCATAGGCAGAAAATGGCTTTTCTCTCTCTCTAAAAAGAATATCCTTGCATTTGCCTCTGGCCTGCTGGCCTCTCTGACATCACCTCTTCTATCCCTCCGACTCCGAGCTAACTTGGCACACTTAGCCCTCTGAAGTCTGTTCTTGCTGTGGCTTCTGCTTGGATGCCCTTCCCCTGGGTGTTTGCGTGGAGGACTCCAGCTCCTTCCCACATCACACTGACTTCTCTGCAGAAACACCTTCCTTGGTTGTGGTGTTAAGTTTAATGCACCAGCTTGGCTGGGTCAGAGTGCCCAGAGGTGTTCTCAAATATTATCCTGGATGTTTTTTGAGGGTGTTTTTTGTGGATGAGATTAATGTTTAAATTGGTAGCCTTTGAGGAAAGTAGACTGTCCTCCATAATGTGAGTGGGCCTCATCTAATCAGTTGAAGGTATTCATAGAACAAAGACTAACTTCTGAGCAGCCAGAGGGTATTTTGTCAGCAGACAACCTTTGTAGCTGAACTGTAGCAGAGGTTCTTCCCTGAGTCATCAGTCTACTGACACGCCCTGTAGATTTTGAACTTGCCAACCACCATAATCATATGAGTCAATTCCTTAAAATAAATCTCTTTCCCTCTCTCTCTCTCTCTATACACATACACACACACACACACACACACACACATACAAACGTATCATTGCGTTGTTTCCATTTTATAAGACTTGTCACTTGTAATCTGCAAGTACCTTCTTTATTTATTTGCTTCCTCACTTCCTACTTCTCTCCCTCAACAGAATGTACTGAATACACTTTACTTGTTTCTGCGGATGATTCTAACCCCAGAACCTAGCACACTCTTTGGTGCATGAAAAGTGCTGAGTAAACAGTTAAATGAAATGAATTAAAGTCTTTTAGCTTAAAAACAAGGACTTAAATAAAAACTTACATACAAATTGTCATAGTATTATTATTCCTTATATCCCCAAAGTGGAAACAACACAAAAGACCCTTGACTGATGGGTGGATAACCAGACTGATATGTCCATACAATGGAAAATATTCAGACATGAAAAGAAATGAAGTCGTGATAGATCCTGCAGTGTACATGAACTTTGAACACATTATGTCAAGTGAAAGAAGCCAGACAGAAGAGGCCACATATTGTATAATTACATTTAAATGAAATGTCCAGACACAGAGACAGAAAGTCAATTAGTGGTTGGAGGAGGGAAGGAAGAATGGAGAGTAACTCCTAATGGGTACAAGGTTTCATTTTGGGGTGATGAGAATGTTTTGGAGTAAGATAGTGCCAGGAGTTTTGCAATACTGTGAATGCACTGAAAGCCCCTGAATTATTATATACTTTACATGGTAAATTTTAGTTATATGAATTTTACTTCAGTTAAAATAAACCCTGTAGGTATCCACTATCTTATGTAATCGTGCCATCCACCTTGTGAGTGGATTCAGCAGTGAATACTGAGCAAAGAGTGGAAATGATTATCTTGGAGGCCCACAGCTGGTTCACGGAAGCATTTAAAAAGAGACAGAACCGAGTGCACAGAGGGGGATCTGCAAGACATAATACTGTTAAGTGAAAGAGGAAATTGAAAATTAATTCATACTGATAAACCATGTGTAACACACTACAGCAATTTATTTATTCTACATGTATACACATGTCTGGAAAAAGGGTAGGTTGGCTGACCACAGACCCTGGTTTACCTTAGAAGAGGGAAGTAATATGGGGAGAAAGGACCTACTGGTAGAGTTTGAATTTCATAAATACAGTACTATATTTGTGTGTCACTTGTGTAATTAAAATGAATAAAAAAGAATTTAAAAGAAGTAAATAGACAGACATGGATTGGAGACTAAGTCCTGACACTTTAAGTGTCCTTAAGCCATTGACCCAGCTGTCTTCAGTGGCTATTTTATGATCTATAACTCAGAATTAATAATATCTACCTCCCAAGCTCTAGGTTAAACAAGATCCCAGCTAACGTTTATTGAACTATTGGTTTGTATTATTCCTTGTCTCTCCCTCTCCTCCATCTCATCATGGAACTCTTAGCGACTGAGATAAAAATAATAAAGGTACAATTAGTGCATAATGAAAGACCTTGAATGTTCTCACCGCAAAGAAGAAATGATGATTATGTGGCATGTCCTCTGACCCACAGAAATTTTTAATTGGGTTGAGGTCTAATGTATCTATTTTCCTTTGATTTCTTTGATTTCTGTCATGTCTAAGAAACTGTTGCCTAATCTAAGTTATGAAGCCTGACACTTAACGTTTTCTTCTAAAATTTTCATAGCTTTAGCTCTTACATTTAGATCCACGATCCACTTTGAGTTAAATTTTTTATATGGTGTGAGGTAATAGCCCACCTTCATTCTTTTGCAAATACCCAGTGGTCTCAGCATCATTTGTTGAAAAGTCTGATCTTTCCCAATTGAGTAATCTTGGCACTCTTGTTGATTGAAGAGTATATGCATTTTTCAGTTGGGCTAAGTACTGAAAAACTGACAAGGCTTTCTTTATTTTAATCTTTACCAAAAGTCTCAAGGTAATTATCATTATCTCTATTTTATAGCTGAAGAAAATGCAGCCAGAAGAGGTTAAGAAATTCACCCCAAAATACATGGCTGGTTAGAGACTGAATTGGGATGAAAATCCAGCTCTCTGGATTCCTATTTTGTTATTCTGTTATATGAGTTACATCCATCTGGATCAATGACGATGTTATTATAAACCATTCTGCATTATTTAAAATATAGTGAAATTATTTTAAATGGATGGAGAAAACTCTATCATATTTCTATAGCCCTTGAGAACTGAGACTGCACTTTGTGTTTGAAATAATAATAAAGCCAGAGATGTTTCTGAGACTGTTTCATATACTAACTCATCCTGTCCTCACAACAGCCTTATAAGCGAGATACTTTTCTCATGCCCATTTCATATATTAGGAAAGGAGGCGTGGAGAGGCGAGGTACCTGCTCAGGGTCACACAGCTGGTGAGTGAGGCTGAGCTGGGTTCAAAGCAGGTGGTCTGGCCTCTGAGTCTGGCCCCACACCACTGTGCAACCTGCCCTATGGGGCCTCCTTGCTTGATGATGGAAGCACATAGCTTTGTCCATTAAAGCCTAAAACCTTATTTAAGTTCTCTTTCCCTTGCTCTGGGTCATTCTTCATCTAGCCTCCCCACTATCTCCACAAAAAAAAAAAAAAAAAAAAAAAAAGGCATCACAACTAAAACCAGAAAGAAACAAAGTGGGCCAGAAGGAGATCCTCTAGGCCAGATGGTGTCCGGGATCATGAACTCCTGCATCACACATGAATTAATGTGGTTGCTGGCCATGGCTGGGCATGGCTGGGCATGGTGAGAGAAGGGTGGGCCCCAAGGGCCCAGAGCCTGGTGGGAGAAGCCGTGAACTGAGTAAGGGTCCGTGAAGTATGCGGGCTCCATGATGGGAACACAGGACCATGAATGAGAGCATGGTGTCCACTGGGCTTCAGGATGTTCCAAACGAGAGGTGGTATTGGAACTGAGGCTGACGGACAACGGGGGTGTGACTCAGGAAATGGGCAAGGGTGCTGCATTAGGGATGTGGGCTCTGCAGGCAGGCAATGTAGGGTCACATCCAGCTTCGCCACTTTCCCGCTCTGGGCACTTCAGCAAGTTATTTGACTTGCTGAAGCCTCCTTTTCTGGATCATAAAATGGGTCTAACACACTGTGCACCTGGTGGGGTGGTCGTGAGGACTCCCCGCAGTGGATCCCGTGTAGCTCACCGCATTGCCAGTGACCACTGCACACACAGTGCTGTCCCTCCGTGGGGCAGAGGGCGCTGTGTGCCCGCAGCCTGGGAAGGTCATGCCTGGAGGGAGGCTGGAGGAGGAGGGGGTGGTCTCAGATCTGCCACTGCAGTTAACCCCCTGTGGTAGGTGATGAAGGGGGCCTGCCTGTAGAAGGAGCTCCTGACGAACTGGAGGGAAGCCATATGGGAGGGAGGGAAGGTCATCAGAGCGGGTGGCCGTAACTGGAACTCACCTCCATGTATGGCCAGTTCAACCTCACAGAGAGGTTGAGTCAGAAACAGTAGCACCGGGTGCAGGAGAGGGAGGGGAGCCTGGACATGGGAGCCGCTGACAAGCTTCCCAGCATGCTGGTCCTGTTCAGTGGGGATTTCGTGGAGATACAGAGTCCAGCCATGGGGATGGCAGGGAGCTGGGATTTCAGCGTTGCCTTGAGCTGTCCTTGTTCCATCCACATCTCAGCCCCACGGGCAGGATTTCATGGAGGTGGAGCCCTCGGGTCTGCTCCTCCAGGTCCGTGGGCTCTGGACACTTGAATGGACCATCCCTGCCCAAGGCTCAGAGTCATGGAACACGAGAACAGTCAGCTTTCAGGTCCTGGACCTCAGCCGCCTGGGGGCTGGTGGTGTGGTGGGTGAGACCTGGGCTCAGGCGCCGACTTCTGGATTCAGCGCCGGGGTGGCCACCTCTTCCCCACCGCGTGCCATCGCCCTGGTTACACACACACTGTGCCTCAGCTCCCTCGTCACAAGCGGGCACACTGCCTGCACCCACGTCCAATGATTCCAAAGGTAACATGCATAAGACCTTTCAACAGGTGCTGGACATGCAGTGACAGTTCAGTGACTGCATCTCTTCAATCTCCATTTCTCAGTCCTCAGAACTGAGCCTGCTCAGCAGTAGGCACTTTATGAATGCCTTTTTGAAAGAAGGAACTTAGTTCAAGTCTCCCACTGTGCAGACCAGGATGCAAAGGCTCAAAACATTTAGGAGACTGACATACTGTCCTTCTGCAAGATAGTGGGGCCCCAGACTGACTGCTTAGGACTGCCGTTCGGGTCCCTGCAGCCTTTGTCAATGGGACACGATCATTTGCCTGCCATTTCTCTTTGTTCCCAGACCATCTCTAACCTGACTTCCTACTGGCCTAGGAGTTTCCAGCAAGGGATTGTAGCAGAGAAAGATTCCTGGCCTATGCATCCTGTTCTCAGGGGCAGCCTGTAGCACATGAAGATTGTCATTGCCAACTAGTCTGCTCAAGCACGGGTGGGGTCGGCAGAGCTACAAGCCTCAGGTCATGAGGCTGCTGGCTTGGCATTGAAGCAAAGGGCAGCTGGGAAATTCTGAGATCAGTCTTGAGCCACAGTGGCCCACAGTGCCCTGAGATTCGTGCAGGCGGCACAGGACCATCAACCTAGCATGCCAGCAGGGCGTAGGTGCCAGGCTCATGGACTTTAGGGCCAGAATGCTAGGGTTTGAGTCCCAGGACTACCTCTCCTAACTGTGTAGACCTGATTGGGATAGTTAACCTTTCCATGCCTCAAAAGACTCTTCTGAGAAATGGAGGATGATTATATTATCTATTTCCTTGGTTTGTTGCAAGGAATTAAAACCCATACAGTGCTTAGAAGAGCACTAGTGCAGACTGGGTGCTCGATAAACATTCATTGTTGTTATTATTACTGCTACAGTTATTTGACAGGATGGAAGGAAATGGCTAAGGAAGGCATCTCGTGCTGTGACATGTGCCCTGGATTGGAAGCAGGGCCTCCCGGTTTCCAATTCCAGCTCTGCTATCCAGAGGCACATGCCTTTGGGCTTTCTGTGTTTAAAGGGACTGCGTCCCCTTTGAACCCACGCATGCTCTTCAGGCCTTCTGTGACCTGGCCCAGCATGTCTCCCACGTTTTCTCCCCAAGCAGCCAGTGCTCCAGCCTCCCAGTGACTTGTGCTCCCTGAACCTGTGATTTAGCTCCCCACACCTGCTCTTTTCCAATTATTGTAGGTTTACATGTTCAACTATTCTTGCGAACCTAGGGCTTAGTGCACAGTAGGTGCTCCATAAATATCTCCTGACTCACTGGCTGATGCTTCTCACAAACAAGTTTGGCGTCTCTTCTAGGAAGCCTGTTGATGCCTGTCCCCCTTGGGTCTCCTTTGCCTGGGTCATTGCTTAGTCACGTGCCAGCCATTCACTCGGGCATAATTTCCCCAGGAAAGCCCCCCGCTGAGCAAGTCCCCACCCTCCCGGGGCCTCCCCCACAGTGGCCCTGGCTAATTCTCTGCATCTACACATCTCGGTTACAAACAGGAAGTCGACTGTGGCTTCAGTAAGGGGACTTCTTAGGGGGAGTGGTGATTAAAGCAGATCTTGAGGGAGAGAGATTTGGGGTGAGTGAGGCATAGAACAAAGACCCAGGAATAAGAAGAATGAAATGAGAAGAAAGGTTTGGTCTGGTTGATTTCTTTCCTTAAACCTTAAAAACAAAGCTATAGTAGGGATCCGAGCCACTGAAGTGTGTATCTTCCATCTCAGCTGGCCTTTATTCTGCATCCAAGGATGCAGTGCTATCTTAAAGTCCTTTGATTTTTGTGATGAGCCTGCGAGCCACTTCAAAAGCCCCCACCCTGTCTCCCGTGGCATACCTGTTCCTCTCTTCTTTAGAAAGAGTGAGGTACAGGCTGCATGCAATAGCAACTTGCATTTTAAAGCCCTTGTTGTGTTCAAGGGCCTGTTTTGATGGGTTTATCTGAATTATCACATATACTCTTCACAAGTAGTCCTACAAAGGAGAATCACCATTGTTCCTGCTTTCCATATGGGTAAACAGAGGCTTAGAGGAGTTAGTAACTTGTGCTAAGTTCCAGTTAGTAAGTTGAAATTCTAAGATTCCAGTGGGTTAGAGGGGCTCTGGGGTCCCCTTAACTTTGTTCCCCTATCTTAACTTGCCTCTTGATTGCACAATAAAGGAAAGGACTTTTCCAGATCCCTGCGCCCATCTGAAGGTGGGAAGGATGGGGAGACCAGATTGTTTGGGGGTCCCTGCAGCAAAAGGCTGTGGCTTGAGCTTTTTTGACAAGGCACCAGGCCCTCTGGTCATGGAGGTTGCACTCTCCAGTTTTAGGTGTGAATCTCATCTATTGTTTGGCAAACAAAAATTACGGGTGTTTTTGTGGTTGTTTGGATGTACTTACTGTCTCACATGCTCCTTGAGCACAGAAAATAGGGCATGCCTGGAGGAGAACGTGCAACCTTGGGTGGATAAAGGGAGCAGAAAGATGGACACAGAGCAAGACAGACCTGGGACTGGGCCTCAGCAACACCATACATCTGGACTCTGGCAAAAGTGGACAGAGGTCTTTCAGCGACTGGGCTGACAGAGTCCAGGGGTCAAGGGGCTAGTGCATGCCAGATGCTACCGTAGCTTAGCATAGTCAACCCTGATGAACAGCTTCCTTTCTCTGAACCCCCTGGACCCTGACAGCTCCAAGGCAGGACCTGGATCCTGGACCTTTCTGGTTCCTTATTTTATTTCTAATGCCTAATACAGCATGTGAAAGGCACACATGTATTAATACAGGTTGACTTGCACCAAGAACAAATCTTGGCCAAGGGCCAGACTGGGAAGGTAGGTCCTGCCTGTGTTTGGGGACAGGGAGGTGAACTGCAGAGAGGTGGGGAAACATGGTGTTTATGAAGGGCGCTTTCTGTTGCAGCTGAAACAACCCCACCAGAGTGGAAAAACAGAAACTTTCCAATCCCAGACCTCAGGATTCAAGAGTCTGTCTCCTAATCATCAGCTTTTATTAAAAAATGAAGGTGACATTATGACCTCTATCCATTTTATTGCTTCTTTATCTCTTAAATTGGGTGGAAAGCTGCAGAGCTATTAGGCCAATTTGACCTTAACATCACTTGGCTTTATGACAGTAGTGATAATAATAAAAAAAGAATATTACATCATTATTATTTTACATCTCAGTGTTTCTCTAAACACCTGCATGACCATCACATGTCAGGTGAGAGATGCTTGTAAACATGTAAATTCCTGAGCATTTTTGTAGATGTAGGCAGATTTTCTGGGAGGAAAAGGAGAGTGGCCCAGGATTTTTCATTTTTAACAATCACTGCAGAAATTCTTAGGTAAAATAGCATTTGAAAGCCACTGGATTTTCTTATTTACTTCCCACTTGAGTCACACCAAGGATAGAGATTTTTTTCTTTTCCAGGTGAGGGACCTCAGGCTTAAAAAGGAAAATCATAATTAAGTGTCTGCAGTCACCCGGGCCGCACGGGGTAGATGATGACATCTCCCTGCTTTTCCAAACTTGAGCTGCTCTGTGTCCTTAGAACTCTGTAAAGCTCTGAGGTTTCAAAGTGTAAAAATGGTTTCTAAACTCACATTGGTTATGACTTAACTGGGGACATTAGAGGCATGGGGATGAAAGGGGAGCAGACAATTTTTGGGGGGTGGGCGCAAGTGCAAAGATAAGGGTCCTAAACTGGGAATTACAGAAGCCTGGATAAAGGAGAACTTTTCAGGGTTAAACTGGTGTAAATTCCAGATGAGAAAATTCCTAGAAGAAAGTAGGATTTCAGATTGATTCTCCAGAATGAGTCAGATTGGCAGGGGGTGGTGGAGAAGAATCTTCCAGGCGGAAGGAAGAACCCGGACAAAGGTAGGAAATTACAAGCAAGTTTGAGAACCCTTCCAGCCTGGGCCACATCAGTCACACGGCTGGCAGGCTGTAATGACTTGGACCTGGCTTATTAAGCACATTTGAAAATTGGGTGAATTGCTTGATTTGGTAAAAAATTACATGGTACATTTAATCAGGCCTCTTTTAAGGAACAAATGTCATTAAACACCACTTAATTAGCTGGCCTCGCAGCCTGACTGGGTGAAAATTATATCCTTGACAAACTACAAAACATGTTTAAGGTCAAATATGGGGAATAAAAATACCACTGGATGCCCCCGGGTAATAGGCCCATAAAAGCTTGCCTCTTTTTTATTCATTGAAAAGATTGCTTCTGGAGTGCGGTGATCAGACTCGGTGGGCCTTCTTTGGAGCAGAAGCTTGAGACCCAGGGTATGTTGGTCTTTATGTTAAAGGAGTAAAAAATAAAAAAGCCAGAAAAACAGACACAGGCACATTCAGTAATACACTTGTTTATCAGCTTGCTGATTCGTTAGGGGAATAAAAATGTCCACCTGCTCTATTAACCCAGGCGGGTTACTGTGGTGTATTATAACCACCTGAGCTCCAGCTCGGCCAGCACAAAGAAAGCGCATTAGAATATTAAAGAGAAGTGAATGGAGCCATCATTTACTTTCTTGTAGCTTTAAAAAAACTTCTAAGTAATGTATGCTATTCACACAGAAAACACATATATCATCAGGGTATCACTTAACAAATTCCATCAGCTAAAATCGCCTTGGTCGCCAGCACCACAGATGAAGAAACCAAGCATTATCACCTGACCAGAAGCCCCCTGATGCTTCCTTTCCATCATTCCCTGCTCGCCCCACCCTGTGGGTAACTGCTGTCCTGACTTCTCACAGTAGAGGTTGATTTCCCCCGCTTGCAGTCTCCATGTGAGTGGCACCATGCAGCGTCCGCTCTTCTGTGCCTGGCTTCCTGCACTCAACCGTTTGTAAGATTCATCCACTTGCTATGTGTGCTATGATTTGTTCAGTTGTCTGGCTGTACTGTGCCCTGTTGGGTGAATATGCTACAATGTATTTACATGTGTTTTGGCTTATGGATATGTGGGCAATTTTTCATTCAGAGCTACTATGGGTAATGTCGCTAGATACATGCCTTTTGTTGAGTGTATGTTGGCGTATATGGGTCTAACTAGGTATGAGATACCTGGGGTTTAGAGTATGCACTTGTGTATCTGGAGTGTATATGACTACATTGCCTTACTATACATATTAATAGAAAGATCATTAACATATTTGAATAATAATATATATTATATACAATATTGTGTGTGTGTATACACAGCTTATCTCTCTATTCCTTTAGACCATCAGCTCTCTGGGTGCAGACTTCTGCCTTATTTATCTCTTTGTCCTAAAGTCAAGTGAACTGCCTGCCACAGATAAATCCCAACATATATTTGTTCACCAAAGGAATATGTGCTCAGCTCAAGTAACCTGAATTCTAGTTATTTAGCCTCCCTGGGCCTCAGTTTCTTCCTCTGTCTAGTGGGAAGATTTGTTAGTTGAAGGCTGCTGGCTGAGAGTGGGGCCCCATACCTTTATATTGTGGGGATAGTCGATTCTTATTTTTTCTTCATCCAACTTCTAATACAAACACTGTCTACTTAACCTAGATTGGGATTCTGACATGGCATCCTCCCAACAGAGAAAGCGTTCTAATTGCAATCAGCACAATCAAGCCGTAATTACATGCTGCAAACTGTTGTGTTCCTGGAAAAGCACTTTCCCTTCCCTCTGGTCACTGCCTTCCACAGCCTGCCTCCCCCTGCAGAAGTTCCTGTTGGGCATCTTTGCATGTGTCACTTCATTTTAAAGTGTTGAAAATAGATTCTTCAATACATTTAAGATAAACCATAATCAAATGATGGAAACTAGTAAATACAATTAGAACACAGTTTCTCATTAAAAAAATTTTTGAGTAGATTTCACATAATTTGTTCATGCATTTGACTCCTCTGCCCTGTTGGTAAAGTGGGGACAATAGGTCTTATATGGCAAAGTTGTTTTCTGCATTGAACCACAAAACACCTGACATGGATGGGCTCGAGCCCTCATGGAATGCTTTTGAACCATCCTCTCCCTTCCAGGCCAGGGATTCCAATTCCTTGTCTACAAATAGGGTTTTTAGGTTAAATCACTTCCAATTTTTATATTAGTCTCCAAATTTGGGAATAAAATTTAAAAGGAATTTGGGGTGAAGTAGATGGCAGAATGTGGTATATTGCATTATTATTTCTGATTTTCTCCCCTTTCCATATCCTTATGGGACCCTGCAGTTCATCTGCTAAGACTTATTGACATCGGGCATGGATGGCTCAGGGTATTGCCTGAGCCTCTGCGATGTGGATGGATGGATGGAAAGCCAGTCCCAAGGCTAAAACATAAGGCTCTTAGTATGTTAACAAGGAGGATAGATCTATGCAAATGAATAGAAACCTGTCACAGGGCACAATGAACATTATTAGCAGATCATATAGAGCTCCTTGCCCAAGGAGCTTTTACTTTTTTTTAGGTTATTTCACTTATTCGTAACAACTTTGTGAGCTGGTATGATGGTTGCCATTTTGTAGAGGACAAAAATGCAGCTCAGAGAAGTCAAGAGGCTTGCTCAGATTCTATAATTACTGAGCAGGGGAGACAGGAGATCATCCCCGGTGAGCTCCGAACCACTTTGTTCCACTGCTTTCAGAAATGCAGAAGGTAAATGTGGGTGGCGTGGTGTGGAAACCTGGTGGGCAAGTGTAGGCCATACGGACAGTGCCGAGGGTGGGATTGTGGTTATGAAATTCTGGGTATGAGGGAAAGGTCTGAATCAGACTCTTGGACCATGGATGCGGCAAGACTCTTGGTGTTCCCTGAATATTCAGGAGCATCTCTCTGTTCCCCAGCCACACTGTATAGTGACACTGGGACACCGTGACTAGGTTCTGGCTGTAAGCGCCTCCACAGCCTGGCCCTGGAAAACATTCTAGAGGATCTGGTAGCTCACTTCCCTCTCTAGTCTGCTGAAGCCGTGAGTCTCAGGTGGTATAGTTACAAGAGGGAAGCAACCTGTGCCCCTGAATCACCACTGTCACAAAGAGCTGGCTGACATTCATAGAAGGTGACATGAGTGAGAAACCAGCCTGCCTGGTGTGACACAGGCAGGTCTGTGAGTCGATCTGTCACTGCAGTGTAACCTGTTCCAACTAAAAAGTGTGCCTTGCCTTCTCCGTGGAGTGGGGAGCTCTCATGGCTCATCCATCCGGAGTGGATACCCGAGGTATTCTGGTGTCTTTTGGCAACAATTTAAGATAAGTGAAGGCCAACACAACATTTCCAGTATTCTGTGATCTCGCTTTTCAGTGCAGAGGCATATTTGTACATTTTTAATATTTTTTATATCCTCCAGTCTAAGCCAAACGACTGGAAAGTGGCAGATAAGCACTAAATAAGGAATAAAATCGTGAGCTTGGTGGATGAATGAGAGTTGGAAAGTGACAGAGAAGAGCTGCATCTGAGGCAATAATGAGGGGGTACGAGGGAGGAGGGTCCAAACTGTTCCCTCACCAGAAGGAAGAGCACGTCGCTGTAGGCTGTGTGCCCCCCCTTGACTCTGACGTCAGTCGGCCGAGGCAGGAGCTGTGGCAATGCCCTGCCGTGCTGGACTGCCAACGGCTCTCCCTCAACAGCAGCCTGCCCCCTTGGGGGCTCTGGTGGGCGCCCCCCAGGGCAGGGGAAGCTCCCTCCAGCCAAGGTCCTGCTTCCTTCTTCATGGCTTCAATCTGAAGCGTTTACTTCCTTGGAGCAGCTGTGTCAGGAGAGCTTTTAATGAAGAAATCTTCCATTTGACATAAGCTTTTTTTCCAAATCTTTTTTTGCCCCTCTCATTCTGGAGAGGCAAGCCATCAAGTGTTTATAATTAATTCCTCACACCTTTTGTTCCCTGAGCATTTATTGAGGGAACTTTGAGGAGTTTCTTTTTTTGTCCCCTGGGAAGAATAATAGGATGTGAAATGTAAGCAGACTTGGTGAGGGAGTGGGAGCAGCGGGGGGTGACCTGGGCTGTGTGACCTGAGGGTGTTCTGAACAGGACCCTGGGCCAAATATATGTCCGTTGGAAAAATTTGCACTTAAAGTTCTACTTTGAAGGCTGCTGGTTTCTAGGTGAATATGAGTGAAATAAGCAAGCATGGGCTTCCTATGAGTTTGGCACACAGATTTATAAAGATAAAATGTATACAGTCCTTTATTTCTTCAAGCTCTACAAGAGACCTGAGCTCACATATATACAAAACAAACTATGAGTTAGGGCTCATTATACCCACTTTATGGATGGGCTGGGCTGTCATGTATTATGTTCTGGCCGAATGGGCATCTTGAGCTGGTTCTTGTCAGGGCTGCCCGAGAATGGCTCAGAGGCTTTCCCTTTTAAACCATTATCACAAATAAATACCAGAAATACCACCACCACCACCATTAAGCTACCATCGCCACAGTCAACACCATGATCATCTCCACCACTCCCAGCAGCAACGTGTGTAAAGATGTGCACTTGCCAGGGGGACTCCATGTCCACGCAACTCCAGGGCACCGGCCGGCCGGAGCCCGTGCGAGGGGAGGCTGAGCTGTCTACGAACCCAGGTTTGTACAGTCTCGGCCCTTCCCGCGTGGTCTCTCAGACCCACCTCCTCCTGGATTCCATTTCCTACCGACTTTCACGGGCTTCTCAGTTGTCTTTTTTGTTCCTCAATCCCACTGGGGAATTATGTTCTCCGTTATGGTGGAAGGTGGGGAAACTTGCTCTTGAGGACTTGAAGCTCCACAGGAAGAGATTGCTGTTGTTTTGTTCTCCCCCTTTTGCTTTATGTGCCTTCATCCTGTCCTTGAAGTGACACATATGAGAGTAATCTGGCTCCTGTTATTCAAGATTTGGGCTCTGGAGCAGGAGATTAGCCTCATTCAAAGCTTATTAGAGGATCTCAGACCCGACCTCAGACCTGAATCAGAATCTTCATTTTAACCAGTGTCACAGAGGAATCTTAAGCACAAAATCTGAGAAGCATTTCTCTGGCTACCTGATTGCAGGGGAGGTAAATAGTGAGGAGATAACAACAAAATACCTATAAATAAAACCTGGGTTTTCACAAATATGTGCCATGCTGACAAGAGGATTGAGGCTCAGAGGGGAGCTGTGGGCGTCCTTTCCTACTGTCTGGGAGGTGATGGAGCAAAACGACTACCTCACCTTCAGCCTGAGCTCCTTTCATTACCGCTTGCTGCCCCTCCCCGTCCAGGCGGGAGCACCCTTCTGTGCCAGCACTGGGGGCGTGTGGGCACCGGTGGCAGAAGAGAACACCGCGTGGCCTCAGCAGCCGGCCCCCCATCTTCTAGCGGAAGTTGCAGTGCTGGTCATCGGTTGTCCAAGACAAAGGATCCTCAAGTAACAAGACTCCCCGGCTCATTCTGCTCATATACATCATCCTGGTGGTTTTATTCCCAGCTTGAGCCACTGCCTCACCTTATTTTAACTACTTTCTTATAGCTTCTTTCACTAGAAGGTAATTTCCTGAGGCCATGGACCTTATCCATCTGTTGATGGCTGTATTCCAGCATTGTCTCATAAAAGGTACTTACTTAATAATTTGTAGAATAAGTGAATATAAGAAAATTGAAGTCCTTTAAAGGAACATAATTTATTAGCATCATTTGTTCAAGCCAAAAAGATAGGAAACTATCTGCCAGGATGTATCCCAGGCACTCCATATGTACAGTCCTTTAAGGCAGCAATTGTCATTCCTAGTTTTCTCATAACAATGGATGTCCCAAGTGACAGAGCAAGTTAGGAACCCAAGATCTTAGCACAGTTACACACTTCTATCCCTGCCAGACTAGGACTTGAATCTGAAGCTACTGACACTTATACTTTTTTAAATGAAGGGAAATGGAAAGAAGGAATACCTTGTACATCCATACCAACTGTATGCTGGCTAGAGAGGGGCACTTTTGCTGTGCATTATCTCTTATAGTCTACCCAACAACATTATGCAGGGTAGGTTTTATGACCTCAAAGTTTTACTGAGAAGTTTCTGAGCCAAAGAGCTCTTATCTAGAAAGTAATTGATAATATTTCAAAACCAAAACTTTTTAATTCAAAGTCTATGTTCTTTATCATATACTATTTTGTCTTCTCATTCCTTCTTACTTAAAAAAAAACAGGTTTTGTAGAGAATAATCAGTGAAATCTCCATCCATTCTGGCTGAGGTTTTACCATAAGGAAGGCAAATAAAAACAAGAATCTGATTTCAGGAATTCCTTTTAAAGTAATGTTCATGTTCTTTCTTAGAGCCAGCCTGCGTCTGCTGTCTCCTGTACCTTTTCCTTCTACTGCTTCAGGTAACGAGTCTTAACACTAGACAGCTCCTCAGCTGCCAAGAGGGCCACCTGTGTTCTCCATGTTTTACTTCCTCGGTAGCAGAGGCTGAGTGATGTACTTCAGAAAGATTTCCATTGAGGATTGTAACTGAACTGGTTTTTGGATGGACACTGTGATTTTAGTATCTTTCTTCATGGGGTTTAGATTCAGGTGGACTTGGGTCTGAACCTCAGTTCAATCAAGTATTAACATGAGATCATAAGTAATTGGGTCATGATCACAACTCTCAATTTTTCACCTTCCACATAGTGGAACTGCCCTGTGACAGAGGGTTGTTTTGAGGCATACGTGTCCGATGTGCCAGTCCCCCCTCCTGTGTTCAGGCTCCGTGCGCTCTGGCTCATCCCGAGTTGCCTGATGGTTGGAGGATGGCACAATCCTGGGGAAGGGGACCAAGAGGTCTCCTGACGCTCTCACCATGTTCTGAGCAGAGGTGCTGCCACCCATGTGCACAGAAGTAGAGGATAAATGGGAATCTCGGGAGCACAGACCTCTCCCCACTGCCATTACTGCATGAGCTCTGTTTGGATGAAGAATGTTGAAAGCAGAGGCAGTCAGCAGGGCCACTCTACGCGCTGAAAGAGTGAGCTTCATACGCAGCACAAGCAGGCGAGCAGACAGGGGTCTTTCTGGATGGACAGACAATAAATACGTCTTGTCATGTCTTTAGTGAAGCAGTGTGGCAGAATCTACACGACGTAATCAAAGGACAAGAGAGTAAGTGCCGATGGGGGCAAAGAAAGACAGATGAAGAGGAGACGTGTGATATGACCACATTAATTTGAGTGTACTTACAGAGTAAGACTAATTTGGAAAAAAAACTGACCCAAAGGTTATCCAAGACACAGAAAACTAAGCAGATTGTATAATGTTAAAAGACTTCAGAAGTGAATGTGGAAAAGAAACATATAAAATATTTTTTTAAATTTCCAAGTTATTTGTAGTGTCCTTTGCAAGTAATACACTAATTATAACCCGCAACCTTATCTTTTTATTAAAACACATCTAAGAAACTCCACGGACAAATAATTTTAGGTAAAAATAGATATTCTTGCCTTTTGTTTTCAAATATACACAGTGACTCAAATAAAGCTTTTGCCAATCTGCTTCCAGTTACCGTGTTCTTGGAAACACAAGCAACACGTTTCCTTGATTATAAATGTGAAAAGCACACTTTCACTAACTCGGACTGCGGTCCCCTGGGCAGTCCCAATTAATGAAGTTTTACTCGACTTGTCACGTCGTAGTGAATTTATCCACTGGAAAATTAACAGAAAGACAACCTGGGGCCTTTTAGGAGTAATTAATGTGTTTGGAATTGCTATGGAACTCTAATTGCTGGTTATAAAATGTGCACTCTTGTTACTTTTGTTACTGGGCTGACGTGGTTTGGGCCTGGGTGCTGGGGAGGGGCCGAGTGGGGGCTTGCTGGTTATTAGTGATTCTGGTTCACAGACAGACTCTCCCACGCCAGGCTCTGCTGATTTATCTTCCGACACCATGTTGAAGTCAGCTGCAGATTTATGGCTGATTTATTTTGGCTGTGTTAATATGAGCAATGTCACTGGGCCTAATGATTAAGTATTCATGGTTGACTATAAATTACTCTCTTTCTTTGCTCTAGATAATAACGGATTATTTTCCACCACTTCTGAGTGTGAGTTATGAAGGACAGTTACTTCTTTAATCTCTAGCACATCTAGCTGTGGCAAGGTTTGCACATCCAGTTCTCCCATTTCAGCAGAAGGCAAGCTGCTGCTAGCTTTTTTTCCCCCCTTAACTTGAATAAATGAATTGCTGCTCCTGAAAATTTATCCAGGCACTATTATCTAGTGGGAAGAAAAAAACTAGGTTGTGTCAGGAAATCTGGAAGTTTGCGAGGGTCCTGTTGTCAATGAGCTGTGGGATTAACTAGAAACTCAGATTTGCCAGGCCTCGGTTTCCTAATCTGTCAATCTAGAAGGACAACATATTTGCCTCTGCCTTAAAAATATTATGAGGATCAATCCATAAGTGGAAAATTGGAATGATATAATTACATATATGTGTGTGTGCCTATATTTATATATACATGTATATGTATATATAGTGTGTGCTTATATAAATGATTTTTTGTCTCTGAAGTATCCTAGCTAGTATCCTAGAAGTATCCTGAACTATTCCTTTGGATTTTCCAACTGAGGAAATCATAAAATAATTTTAGAATTCATATTGATCATTCACTGTTAATAATGACCATTACTTAGCACCAGCTGTATGCTAAGCACTGTGTTAAGTGCTTTTAAAAGATTATCTCCCTTGGCCCTTAGAATGCTTAACTATTTTTTATTATTTCCTTTTTACAGGTAAGGAAAATGATGCTCCGTTAATAATTATGAACTTGTTTAAGGTCACATAGATGGATTGCGACACAGTGGCTTGAAACCCAAGGTGTTGGGCTGCCATTTGAGACCCTCACCACATGTGTGACAGGCCAGCCCTTACCTGGGTGCTGTCCAGCACTAAGAGCTCCTTGCAAATTCTCTATACCTAGGCTTTTAATGACCATCTAATTTGTGTCCAGATGAGGAAACAGATCTTTGGGGAAATAAATACAAGTGGCATAGAGAAGAATTAGTATGTGTGACCTAGGCAGAGAACAGGGTCACATATATGAGGATATAAGGGGACATTAGTGATACCTGGTCTCAGTGATTCAGTCCTGAGAGCTCAGGGGAAAAGAATGTGTTGACTGACGTAACTGGGAAGTTCAGGGGCCATAACTGCATCAAGTATGGTGGGATCCAGGGAGGGCTGTGACATCACCAGACACTCACGCCTCTCCCGACTCTACCTTCTCATGCATCTAGAGCTGATGGTTCCAGAAATAGGAGCAAAATGCTCTCTCGTCCAACACTATATTGTCCTTCCCTGACAAGCTTAGCTCATCTTGCTTTGGTCACCTTCTCATCATGCAAAGAAATGAAACAGCCCTTGTGATAGAGGGAAGCTTGTTTATCAGCCCTAGGTTTGAGGCCTTAAGGTCGAATATAAAATAACAACAGGAGGAAGGCAATTTCTGACAAGTAAAGAGCAAGTGCTCTGGACAAAGGTTAAGACTACAGAGGAGAGAAGACTGGAGGCAAAAAAAAAGGTGCTTTTGAAGGCTTCCTGTGGGTCTGAGATCATGCACTTCAGTGGGCACAATGGGTGGGGCACAGCTGCAGGTATCAGCTCAGGATAAAGAACTTGCACCTAAAGTAGAACATACTTTTCATTATGTAAAGATGGTGAAATGGCAAGTGGAAATGAACCTGTCACTCATGTCTGATGACTAGAAATCTCATGCCACCAAAATATCCCTGATGGGTCTGAAACGGATTCAGGGCTTAAAGGTATTTTAAAAAGGAAAAAAAAGAAAAGACAGATCTGCAGGGTTTTTTAAATGTTAAAGCACTTTGCAGATACGAGAGATTCTAGTGACCAAAGTCAGTGACTGAGGTCACTGAGTAATGGGGAGTCAACCTGCAGAGTGGACAGGACAGCTAATCAGGGAGCCCTCTAGATGGGCATCTCCTTGAGCGACCTACACGAGCTGGGAATGGCATCAGGCAGGTCACCCATCCTTCCTCTTATCGCAAGTGCAACCTGCTTGCCATTCGGAATTCTAGGGCTAATTGTGCACTTGGAAAGTTTGCGTGTCATACCATTCCTTCCACTTTACAGCCATTACCTTATTTGCAGCCTTCTCCTTTCTGCCATGTCTTGTCTCAGGGGTAAAGGTCAAGGGTATTTCAAAGGGATGCTTTAGTATGGGAGAATGACAGAGGACAGGAAGACCAGAGGAATGTCTCCTAAGCTGATTTGCAGCAGACTTAAGTTGGATATGCATGTGGGATATACAGGTAGAAACTTCCGGCAGCTGTTATGCCCAGAATCTTGTAGATTGCTGGAGAGGTAGAGACTGAAAGGAGAGATTAAAAGTTATGGATGTTAGGGGGTTTGAAGTCAGCCACAGCTGGAATGGGAAGGCCAAGTGAAGTGTGGGAGAGGATCCAGAAGGTATTCAGGCAAATACCAGCTCTGGTGGCAAATGGAGCAAGAACCAGAAAGGGGCAGCTGGGAGGCTGGAAGAGAGCCCCAGGGGGCAGTGCCTTCCCAGAACCTGAGAGGGGAAAGGAGGCTGTAGTCAACAGGGCCCAGTGTCTGAGAAGGGCCACCGATGCTCTCAGTGAAGGCAATTGCCCAGAGCAGGCTGGGGAGTTGGAATGAGCTCCATCTCTCTGATCAGACTGAGACTTACTAAAATCTCATACTCTACGCATGGTGTGTGGGGACCATGGACAGAGAAGTATGGGAGGGAGCCCACAGGGCAAAGCTGTCCTTTCTAAGGGCACAGCCAGCCTCGAAATGTGACTCCTCATCTCCGAGGCTCTCTGGCCCAGAAACTCTCACATGGCCACACCTGGCTGCAAGGGAAGCTGGGAAATGACATCTTTATTCTGGTGACGGGCAGGCCCAGCTAAACTCAGGGATTCTCAAACACAGGAAGAAGGGGAGGATGCAAATCTAGGCATAACCAGCAGCTCAATCCCAAAGACAACCCATAGGCAAACCCATCTGAGAACCTTCAGACTAGTATTTTCAGCAGGTTGTCCTCCTGCGCAGGTCTAAATACCTGCTCTATCATTTATCAGCTTCAAGATAATGTGCAGATTACCTAATCACTCTTTGTCCCATTAATTTTCTTTGTAGAACAGGAATGAGGATTTTTTACCCATCTCATTTGGATTTGTTACAACGTTCAAAGGACTTAAGGTCCCTTAGCCCAAGGCCTAGCATGAGCTGTTTATTATTGATCTTATTATATTGCTTCTCAATACCAGCTACCATAATAAAACATTTACCTTACACAATTTAGTGATACTTCCAGTCATTACTAAAGGTCTGCCCTCCATTAGAGTTTACATTAGCCACTGAAGATAGGGTTTCGCCTTTGCTGAAGCCTCCAGCTTCGAGAAGGCAGTAGGCTAGGGGAAGAGACATATAAACTGCTAAACACAGTTACTGCAAAAGGCACTCTGCCCAAAATGAATAGGCGACTTTTCTTCATTGATTTATTAACATAAAATAGGGTTCTTTTCACTTTCTGCAGTCATAACAATTAGATTTAATCTCTTTAGTCATCATTACCTCCAGCACCATTACAATTACTGTTTGTCCATGCTATTATGGGAAGAGAGAGAGGAGAGAGACATTAACATGACATTGAGAAAGTTATTTCTTACTCAAGAAAATGTAACTGTAAAGGCACGGTTGTCCTGGGTGTTCTTTGATTTCTTACAACCCTTTGACTATCTTTAGAACAGGTGCAGATGTAAAAACTGCTAATTTGACAACTGGTCTCTGGTGGCTTATAACCAGAAGTAATGGTTTTCTTCAGCACTAGAACATTCATTTCCATTTTAAATAGAAGAAGAAATATTTATTTAAATATAGTAGATTAGAATGTCAACATCAAGTGGATGTTCTTCTTTCTCAAATCTATTCTAGTCATAGGAGAAGATTGTCCTAAACGAGGGTTACTCGTGATCTCTTTCTCCTGGATTTAATGATTTCTTAAAAATTTTCATTTTCATGTGTTCAGATAGTTGGACATGTATTTAAGGAACTGAAATCAGCATAAACAGAAAACACAATTTTTTATTATTAACAAATAATTGTAAGTTGCTCCTCTATCATGACACACAACTCACAAAATTTGCAATCTATGGTTTAGAACCCTTTTTGTTAGCTCCTTCAGGCAAGTATCAGGAATATCAATACAGCTAATGGCTTAGCGCAAAAACACAACAACGAAAGGTTTACAGGGAGTGAAGTCAGGTTTCAGGCTCAGAGCCTTCGTGGCTGAATTCTGGATTTGGGGCTCTCCTAGGTTGTCCCCAGCTTCCCTGACTTCCTGGCTAGAGTCCTTCCCAATGGATAACATGACGTCTCTTGTCTCTTTGAGCTGTCTTTGTCTTCTTGAGCATGCAGCGGTGTATTTGTATTTGTGCTTATCTCATGACCGTGTGGCATGGTTCAGTTGATGAGTTTGCCTGAAATTTGCAGCCAACATCAGTCCCAAGGGGTTTTCTATGAGAGGGTAAATGCAAGTCCTCGCTGCAAAACTCCAAGGCTTTGGGGTAGGGAGAGAACCAAGCTGGAAAACACATTCTTGTGACTTTAAAAATGAATTCCTGTCTGCCAACTAGAAGCAGTCTCCTAATGTGCCACATCCCACGTGCATTGATTTAATTTGTTTGCCTTTTCTCAGTGATTGCTCTTTAATTATTGCAGTGTGGAAACAACTTGCTCTGTCTCCAAAAATATGCTGCAGTAGGTGGGGGAAAGGCGAGAGGGTAGAGAGCAGACAGGCCAGATGGCTTGGGCAGTGCTGCCCAGGAATGTTCTGGAGCACGGGGAGCCTTTGTCAGGGGCCTTCCAGCCTTACTGCACAGCCTTCTGAAGGGTGGGGTGACAGTTCAAAGGTGCCTTCCTGGCGGTCAGTTTAGAATCCTGATAAACTGCAGAATCATTTTTACAAAGATAGAATGGACTAATTCGAGAAAAGCTGTTAGACTATGTCAGCAGCAGCAGGAACATACAAATTCCACTTTACCCCAAATCACTGCCATGAATCCCAAAACGTACACCATCCCCTTGTGTCTTCACTCTCCCAGATCCACTCTCCTGAGATGAAATGGTGGCCCTTGAGCTCACATCAGACTTTCGTTTTCCTTGTTCACTGAAGAGGATGTTTCTTAGGATCGGTACACACCCTGTCTTCCACGGTCTCCACAGCAAGGGCACATGGCACGAGTAATAGCTGACGATTCAATTACACATTAATTTGAATAATTTGTTCCCATCCATTTTTATTGAAGGACTGGAGGCTCAGGTAAGTTCAGTAATTTCCCCACAGTTGTAGAGCTTGGAGTTGATTTGAGCTCAGACCGGTTTCTTTCCAAAGTTCTGACTTCTTTTCATTAAAACGTAACGTTATGGGATGGGGTGCAGGCACTGTGAGACATGCGTGTGGTGATGCTCTGGAGGACGATCGAAGGGGGGAGGCCCCAGGGAGTTGGGAGATGGGCTCGCCAGGAGAGCCCTCCAGGGCGGGGGTGCAGGCTTTCTGCTTCTGACCCGGTGTGGCTGTCAGCTCCCCTCGGGGCCATGAGCTGTGAGCGTCCCGCAGGTGCTCCTTCCTGCGGCTGGAGAAGGAGTGTCCCGCTCCTGTCAGGGAGGGCTGGGTAAACGTGCCACCGCCTCCGCCTCCGCCCACCACCGGCAACGCTTGGCTCCCTTTGCCCCGCCACGATTCTGGGCAGCTCTTTGTCTGGAAAGTTCTAGGAGGGACGTTAATAGCACACATTCTGTCCTCTCGTACCCACTGCCTGTGGTCTTGAGGCTACAACTGATACGGTCTCCTTTCTCTGCTGGGGACCCTAGGCACCCATCCCTCCGAGTACATCTGCAGGTCTGAGACCACCTGCTGGTGCCCTCCCATCTCTCATGCCTGAAGCCCTTGGGCACCAAGCTGTGTTCTAGGATGTGAATGCTGCACTTGTCTATTTACTGTCAAAATTGGGCATGGGAATGCCGAGGAGCCCCTAGTGGGTCACTTAGGCGCCTTGTTTCCCCTCCTTCCCGTGTCTGTGGGTGATCAGGGTCAGCGGCCCCTGTCAGGATGGGGGCCTCTTTCCTTGCCTGCTGCGCTCTTGGCCCAGGGGACTGATGTGGTGGGGCTGCAGCTGCAGCTTAAACCGGACAGGAATCTCGCGGCGCTCCTGATGCAGGCATGTCTCCTGTGGGAGCTAGACCTTCTAGACTGACAGAGCATCATGTTTTGGGGATAGGAAATGGCATTACTGGGGTGATGGTTCCCTATTTCTACCCTTTGTTCTTGGACCCATTGCAATAAATAATGGTCGCATTACTTTTCTTTGCTGCGTGCCATATTGTCACACAGCTGGGGTCTGAAAATAACACCCATGTATAGTCTCACAGTTCTGTAGGTCAGAAGTCTGGGTGGACTCAAGTAGGTTTAGCTTAGGGTATAACACAGCTGGAATCCAGATGTGTGCAGCTGGGCTTTTGCTGGGAAGGTTTAGGGAAGAATCTGCTCCAGACTCATTCAGATGACTGCAGAATTCAGTCTTTATAGCTATGGGACTTCTTTTTTAGCCATCTCCATAACTCTGCAAGTGGGGTTCCCCTGGCTGCCGTTTTGACATCACCTCTCCCTACAACGATTGTGCCCACCTTGCTTCTAATTCTAATCCATCTGTTCTATGAGGACCTTGGCGTATCCAGGGCTATCATTTTGTAATGGTATGTCCTGCTGTCAGCCCTAGACTGCAGAGGGTGGCCACCACTGAGCTGCCCCTGATGCTGGTGACCTTCTCATCAGTGCGTTCCCGGATGCTTGGGGAAATGATGCGTCTCCATGGGAACATGGACCACAGAGATCACTGATGGGTTTTGCTCTTGTGCGGTATGTACATTCTGTTGTGCTCAGTCCACTGGGCCTTTGGTCCTGTCTTCATCATCAGCCACAGCAATGCTGGCATGTCTGCTTCAAGTAGTATTAACCATTAAATTCCACACTTCTAAGAGCTGTCTTATCAGCATGTGCTCATTATTTCCTTGCCAGTTCATTGACATCTTGTGCCACAATATTTAACGTTATGACTGAACGTTCCCTTATGATCTGCTCTCCCGCCTGATCCGGTGCCTTCAGGACCCAGACCCTGTGTATATGTGTCCACTCCCACATGTGGGCTGGTCTGGCTCCTCCTTCAGTGCGTGGTGTCCCTCCCCCGATAGCAGCCCTGCACTCCCCTGGTCAGATGACTTGTTACTGGCCTGTTGACCAAGAGGAGAGGTAGGGGCAGATCCCGAGTGGGCTCATATTTTTTTTGGAAATCAAAGGTCTCTGCATCATGTTCTGGAGAGAAGGAACGCTGGCCTCCAGCTGAGTGAAGTGACCTGCTTCTGCAGAACCACAGCCCAACGTAATCAAGGAATTCAGGACTTTCAAGATCAACTGAGATTCTAATCCCGAGTCTCAAAATCCCATTCCTTTCCAATTAGGGACTTGACCTTGGCAGAGCAGATTCTCTGGGTTGAAGAATTCAGCCTTCTTTGGAGTTTCTGTGCCCTTGTAATTAAGTCTTCTGTCTGGAGGAGGTAAAATTCCTACTGTCTGCTGCCAAAGTGATCCTCCAGCATCCACATGCTTTAAAACTGACTAGTCATCCTAAGACTTTCAGTGTCTTATTTCAATGCATCAATAACTAGCTGTAATTACCATAATTAGCAACAGCTATGAATTACCATAATCTTTGAAATTACGACTTTATCTGGAAACTTGCAAACACATGAGCAATTGCACCAGCCAGTGAACTCCCTTCCACGGCCACCCCACCCCTACCTGGAGAGATGGTAACACCTGCACTGTTACAGGATGCGCACGACTGTTGCTGCTTCACCTGCAGCCAGTGATGGGGCGCCATGGCCAGCCAGTGAGCAACTCCAATCCCATTTTCGAGTTGACTTCCTAGCTCCACTACAGGCCTAGTGCTCCTGCTCCCAAGAACACCGGTAAAAGGGAAAGAAATAGAGGGAGAGGTTGGACTGTGATGCTACTGTAATTGGGGTTCAGCAGATCCTGCAGACAGGAGGTTCTGGAGTGGGAATTGAGGCCAGGAGGCCGGGGCTCCATGGCCGCTCACTGAATAGTCAGTAGGTGCTGGCTGCTCCCGAGGAGGATGTGGGGCTTCCTTCAATCACTCAACTTTGGAGGTCAGCATCCCTCACTCCCAGGGCAGGAAACAGGTGCTCTGGTCTGGATGGGGGGTCCGGGCAGCATGTCATGATAACTACTGCTGTGGATTCTGCTCCCAGGTCTGCCGTGGACTCACACCTCCTGCAGATTCCTTCTCCCTGGATTCAGTTTCATCAGCCATTAAGCAGCTGTCTGTGGAAGCTGTGCTAGACAATATCTAAGGAACCCCTTCCTCCCCAATATGATCAAATGATCTTCTTTTAACTCTATGACTTAGCTTCTTGAGGTAAAACATGATAGAGTGGAAAACAATTGACAAGGGTCAGAACTGTTCTAAGATCCTTTTCTGTCACTTAAAATCTGTGGGACTTTGGCCAAGTTTTGCAAACTTCTCTGTCTCTCAGTGTTATCATCGGCAAAATGGGAGTACTGATACGGAGTTCCTGGGGTCGCTGTAAGGCTTAAATGAGATTAACTTTTCTTACTGCTCCGTCTCCTTCACTCCCAATACCAGGTGAAGCCTTGGGTCTGCAATATTCTGATTTGTTTTGATAGAAAAGTTATTTGTGCCATATTCATCAGACCACACAGCCAGCACACTGGGGAAATATTCAGTCATTTGCCTGCATGTGATTAGCTGTGTCTTGGAAAATCCACTTGAGTACGCAGGGGAGGCTTCACCGCAAGAACAGGAGGTGTTACTAGCTCTTCGGGGGATGGCAGGGCAGGTCATGCGTACGAGATAGGTTACGTGCCTCCCTCGTGGTGACAGGTGGCCCTGACACTGTCGCCGGGGGAGCCGCCCCCTGATCACTGCTTCCTTCTCCTTGGCTGCCTTTGTCTGATGCAGCACAGTCCGGTGGTGTGTCTTCAGAGAGCAGCGCTCAGGCGCGGCAGGACTTGCCCTCCACAGAAGGGGAGGGCAGAGGGTCGAGGAAGATGGCAGGGACGATGGGCTGAAGGACAAACATTATCCTTGCTTTGGGGGAAAGGAAAGCACATTTGTAGTGATATTTACACAGTTAATCTTGTTCAAGGGACTAAGCCTATGCAGGTCCAGAATGGCAGGAAAGAAGGTCAGCCATCCCAAACAGGAATTCCAGACCCAGAAAAAGATCTTGACTCCAGATCTTCCCCATGGCCTCGACCATTCAACCCCTCATCTACAGACATGGATCTACCCCCAGAACTCCTAGACTAAGAAATGAGGCTCAGAATACCTTGGCTATAACTTACAAAGTCAGTGATGCAGTGGAAAGAGCACTTACTGTGGCATAGAAGAGAACTGACCTGGAATTTCTAGCTCTGATTTATTTGCCCAGAATTTAAGAGAAATTATTGCCCTTCTCTGAGATTGTGTATGTTTGGTTATTAGAGGTAATCATACCCATTATAGAGATGGTGTCAGAAATAAATCACAATACAGGACACCTGGAAATAGCAGGTGGTCAGTAAAATATATCTTCCATTAATAAGGCACTCTGGTCAGTTCCTCCTAATTTGCATTCTTAGAGAGCCTCCGTTTTTATAACAAAGCTTCAGTGTTGCTCTCTTTCCCTAAGTTACCAGCTCCACTTCCTGTCAGTGAATGCAGTCCTGACTTCCTTTTCCCTATCCTTTCTGACAGGGCTGTGTCCTTGAATGTCCAAGCCTGTGGACATCTCTCCTGGACATGGCCCATCTCTGTGGTATCGATGCTCCCTGCACTGGGCCCTGCCCACATTTGCTGTGCCCGTGTCTATGGCAGTTGCACTGTGCCTACCCCGCGGCACCAGGCTGCATTTTGCACGGTTGACTGCTCCCAGCTCCTTTAACATCTGGCTCAGCAGGCAAATGGGATTCCAGGCACTGCTCTGTCTTCTCTTCCAGCTTGGGAAGATGAAGCGGACTGTGGAATCAGAAGATCTAGGTCCAGACCTCAGTTTCACTAACTGGCCCTGGGGGAGTCACTTTTCTCGTCCAAGGTTGTTGTAAGGGCTGAATGTGAGGGAAGTAGTGATGGACTACGTCTTGAGCTCTTACTTACTATGTGCCAATCATTGTGATAAAAGCATCATAAAAATTAGTTAATTTAACCCTCCTCAAGTCCTGATAACTTCAATAGGCAAAATCTCAATTATTCCCATTTTGCAGGTAAGAGTGTCAAAGTGAAGATAGGTAGAAGGGAAAGCAAACAGGAAAGAAGGAACATGTAAGGATGAGGAGAGAAGAAAAGAGAAAGAAAAGTTTCAAGAAGAGACCCAGCGGTAAGTTGAAGCAAGTAGAGCTTTCATTTAAGTTCGCTCTGCCCTCTGCTTTGTAAGCAACAGTCATTTCTGAAACCTGATTGTTAAAAAAGGAGGGAAATGGAGTCGTAGTGTCAAAGTTGAACAGGACAATGGAATTATTTGTATTTTGCCTGAATCCCAGATGCCAACATTTTCCAGAACCCTTAGAATACCAAACCAGCAAGTATCTCAAAGTTGAACAGGACAATGGAATTATTTGTATTTTGCCTGAATCCCAGATGCCAACATTTTCCAGAACCCTTAGAATACCAAACCAGCAAGTATCTTGTCTGCTTCCTCCAGCGTCCAGTCCAAGGCCTCAGCATCGATACCTGGTGTACTGGTGGCTCAAGCCCGCCTGTTGGTAGAGCCATTGCCATGTTCAGCCAATGCCTCAATCTTTCAGTGAATGTTTACTGAATGTATAGTGTGGATTAAGTGGGCCAGGCACTGGGGATAAACTGAGACCTATAGGGATGCTGCCAGGAGCCTCCTCTGCTGTCTGTGGGATGGAGAGTGGATAGGTAGCCAAGACCATGGAATCAGCAATTTTTGGAATCATACCTGCAGAACTCTTCTTTGGCTTAGGTTCCACCAAATGAAGCATTTTCAGCCCTAACATTTAGTGCAGTGCCTCTGATTGACAAAATCCAGGTAAATCAACTTGGAACATCAGCAATTTTTATTCTTTTTCTATGATTAGTAGTCATACTTTTCTGATTTTCATCTATAAAGTGGGCACCCTCATATTCATACCTAGATCACAGAGGAATTGCAAGTGTTGCCAGTGCCCTTTGTAAAGTATAAGTGCCCCAGACACACACAAACACAGAGTTCTTTTGTTTTCTGTATTTTATTGTGTTTTGACATCTTAAAAACCCTTGTGCCTGAGGGTAGACTACCACTCCAGGGGCAAGTGATTTCTTAGAGATAGTAGAGAACTCTGCCAGCTCCGTGCCTTTGACGGCGAACTAACTGGAGCCACTCTTAGTCTGTCTGGGCTGTACACGCCAGAAGACAATACCCTTCCTCCTTAATCATCCCATCTGGTACCAAGCAAGTAGGGGCCAACTGTGCAGATTATACTTCCTCATGATCACTCCAACTAGGCAATCCTAAAATGCTTACCCTGCCCTGTCTTGCCTTTCCAGCGAAAATGGCAATAGAGGCTGGAGTCTAGGCTCTCCCACGCCTGCCCCTTTTGTCTCCTCACACAGGGGCTTCCCCACGTGGCCCATGTCTCCTGTTTCTAAGGCCTGTGAATAGAAAAACCTTTGTTTTCTTGAGCCTTTCCAGTGTCTCTTCTGTGGCCATACCTGGCTAACCATCACATCAACCAACACAGAATTCATACACATTACTCTTTGGTAAAGGGCTTTAGGGTTTATAAAACTTACATCCACTATTTATAAGTCACAGCAGTCTTTTTAAGTGGCTATCCCTTTCCCCAGTTTATAGATGAGGAAACTGGGAATCAGAGAAAGAGGCAATCTGAGCACCTGGCACAGTTTAACCTACTAGGGAGGCAGGACTCAAACACAGATCTTGGAAACCCAGGTTCCAAGTCCTGAGTTGCGTGGTTTCAGCTGCCCTTTCATAATCTCCTAATTAGCTTTGATAATTGATAGGTCTTTTGTGGAAATACTGTGCACCATACCGAAAAATAACTTACCATTTCCACATGTTATCAGAAGAAAAGGTGGAGAGAATCAGCCTCACTCAGGCACCTGCCAGGAGCCAGGCGTCATGAGATTTAACCCTACCATACCTGCGTGGGGCAGAGGCCTTGGTCTCTGTATTACAGATGATAAAATGGAGACTCCCAGATTAATTTCTAGCCCGAGGTCCTGCACTGGTGAGTCAGAACATGAGATTAGGGGACACATGCACTTTGGCAATGTGGCCCCTTCCTTTGTGACCCTCGCAAGGTTCTCAGGGCAACACAGTCCCCTTCTCTGAACTCTTTGTGATGCTCTGCATTTTCAGATCATAAATGCCCAGTGGGAATAGACACTGGGAGGCAATTTAGCCAAATATCCTTTTTAGCAAATGATTTATTCACTGCTGCTAGGACAGCATTTTCTCCTATTCTTTCTCTGGCCCTCTTCGTTGCTTCCTATCTTTTTTGTTTATTTCTTGCCAGGAAGCCTCTTATCTTTGCTGATTTGGGGCCAGTGCATCTTCTCCCCACAGTAAATCTGAGGCTAATGGGCTCCCAGCAGAAAAGTCAAGATTAAAGCCACTCAGAAGAGCAACTATCCTCTCTTGGAATAAGCAAGTCATTTTTCCTTAAATTCTTAAGCTGAATGCTTCCTAATGACCTCCAGTCCCCTCACCCCACCCACTTTTAAAAGTATGTACTTTTATATAGTACTTTTTTATTTGTTTACTGTCTTTCTTCCCTTGCTAGAGTGTAAGTTCCTTGAGGCAGGGATTTCCAATTGTTTTGTTCACTGCTTATTCTCCATGTCTTGGACAGTGTCTCACACACAGTAGGTGTTCAGTGAATATCTGAGGAATGAGAAAATGAATGTCTTGAAAAAGGACAGTTAGATGTCTCAGGGTGAGACCCAGAGCTCTATCCTGGAGCTGCCTTGATCAGATTTTTAAAAACACAGAGCTGGCGAATGCATATCAGATAAAAAATATTTGCCTGTGAACAGCTACTCACTACCTCCCTTAGTCTGGATGGGTGGGTCTTGCTATCAAATCTCTGGAACAAGATGGGGACTTTATATTCATTCTGTGAAATCTCACCCTTACAATCTTTAAGAGGCCAGAGAGCTGGCTAGTTATCTTTCTGCCATCTAAAGACACAGCAAGAAGACGACCCTCTGCAAGCCAGGAAGAGGTGCTCCCCGAGAACCCGATGCTGCTGGCACCTTTATCTCGGGCTTCCAGCCCCTAGACTTTCTTATCTAAGATTCTGTCCACTATGCAAGATTGTTCTGTACCTGACCTGAACTCAGAGCACCAGATAGCTTTGCCTGCACCACATCTCCCTCAGGACCCTGTCCCTTCTCCTGCAGCTTTCTCTGTGCACCCCTGTAACGTCCTGGTTTACAGCGGGCCTTTCCCCTGCTGTATCCTCACATGCCAGAGAGACGGCTAGCTAGTGACCTGGCCTCTTTTTATAAGGGCGTTACCCTGTGAAAACTGACCCTTATGACTCTATCATCCTCCAAAGGCTACACCTCCAAATGCTGTCACATTGACATTAAGGTTCACCATGTGAAATCTGAGGGGACAAAACATCCAGTCAGTAGCACCCTATATTCCATTCTTGCAAGATCAGGCTGTCATCTAGCTTCCAAAAATCCTATGTCCTGAGTTATCTAATTTCAAGTATCTTGAAGAGTAGTTCTTTCATGTTTTTCAAGTCAAGATTCTATTTTTACTGTTATTCATTTCTTTTGTTTTTCAATTTGATACAAAGGTAAGTTAAGTAGGTTTATAGATGAAGCTCATTCTTTAACAGTTGTACTAGGTTCATAATCTTGTAGTATGTCTTGTGAAGCTCAATTAATAAAATAAACTTTAAAAGGAGAAAATAGCTAGTCTCAACAATTTTCAGTGAGCTAATGTCCACCTTTTTAAGGCCTCCTGTAGGTGTGTGGGCGGCCCGCTCTCCATCAGGCCTGGGGAGCAGCAGCCTGGCTTTCACACCTCACTTGCTCCTTTGCAGAGGTCATGCTGTTTATTCCCCATTTTGCATCACGGTGCTGGGCCTTTGACGCAGCCAGCCTTGCTGCCATAGCTACATACCGCCCCCAGTCAGGGAGCTCCGATCACCCCAGCAGGGCTCCTGCACCCAGTCTAGAACTCTCCTACCTCCCTCTTGTCCTTCCCTTTGTTCTTGGGCTCACTTTTAAGCATGTATAGTTCCTAAATCCTTTGGCTGATTCTCCAGTCTCTTTACTCATACTGACTCATATCATGACATCCTTGGCTGGTCTAGTGTGAGCCGTCAGCTTATCTTACAGATGGTTTGCACTTATCCTAGGAGCTTAGGCTCATCTTTTCTTGGCTCTCTCATTTAATATTGAGGCTCACCAAGATCCAGTCTCTGGGACCAGCCTATCTTGAAGCAGAAACTCAATGTAAGAAGAATGTTAACCAAGTAATTACCAACTTTTTAGCATATATTTTGTCCGCTGCTAACACAAGAAAGGAAGGGAGGGAGGGAGGAAAGGAAAATTAAGTAAACAGAAAGAATAAAGGATGGGATTGTTCAAGCTATGGTAGAAACAAAACAAACAACGAACGAAGCCTTGCGAAAGCACTCAGCAAACTAGGACTGAAAGGGAACTTCCAAAATTTAATGAAAAGGCGTCTCCAAAAAGTCCTCAGCTAGCATGATACTTATTGGTGAAAAATTAGATGATTTCTCCATAGGTCAGGAAAAAGACAGCATGCATGACTGCTTTCATTGCTCTTGTTCAACATTTACTGGAGGTTCTAGCCAAGGTAATAAGGCAAGAAAAATAAATAATAGGCATCCATTGGAAAGGAAGAAGTAAATCTATCTATATTCACAGATGGCATGCTCTTGCATAAAGAATATTCTAAAGAATCCACTAAACACTATTAGAATTAATGAATTCAACAGGCTTCCAGGATACAAAATCAATGCACACAAATCAATTGTATTCCTATACACAATGAACAGCCCAAAAACAAAATTAAGAAAAGAATTCCATTCAAAATAACAAAAACAAAAAACAAAAGTGAAAAACTGATACTGTGAACACTACAAAATGTGGCTGAAAGTAATTAAAGGCGATCTAAATAAATGGAAAAACATTCTATGGATTAGGAGACTTAACATTACTAAGATGGCAATTTCTCTAAATTAAACTACAGATTCAATGTAATCCCTATCAGAATCCCAGATGACTTCTTTATAGAAATTGACAAGCTGATTATAAAATTCACATGACCACCCTCACCCATGGATCAAAAGGTACAAACTTTCAGTTATAAAAGAAATAAATTGTGGGGATGTAGATTACATCACGGTGACTGTGGTTACTAATACTGTATAGAATATTTGAAAGTTTCAAAGATAATAGATCTTAAATGTTCTCATCATAAAAAAAATGTAACTATGTACGGCAATGGATGTTAAATAGACTTACTGTGGTGATCATTTCACAATATATCCAAATACCAAATCATTATGTTGTATTCCTGAAACTAATATGTTATATGTCAGTTATATCTCAACTAAAGAAAGAATAGAAAATCTAAAGAAGCTTTTATGGAAAATAACACTTTGACTTCTGTACACAGGTTAAACTGTTCAGGGTAGATATGAAATGGAAAAAAAATTCATGCTGATTTGCAAGGGTCTCAGAATGGTCAGAACAATCCTGAAAAAGAAGAATAATGTAGTAGGATTCACACATCCTGATTTCAAAACTTATTGCAAAGCAAAGGTAATTAAGACAACATTGTACTGCCACAGGATAGATGCAGAGATCAAGGTAATAAAACCCAGAGTCCAGAAATAAACCGGTACATCAATGGTCAACTAATTTTCAATGACAATTTTTTTACCCCTACCTCAACTTGTAGACAGCTTACAGTTAACAGCATCAGCCTGTAGGGACCCACCCGATTTCCTGCGGTGATGCTCACATTTGCACAGTGCTTTGGGTCTGGTTCTGTTTTCACTGTTTCTCGTAAGATGGGGAAAATAATTGAAAATATCCCTTACCGGGAAATCTGTGAAGAGGTAATGTATCCTCTTCAGGATGGTTTAAATAGGATCTGTCAAAGCACATCTGTCAAATGTCAGAAATGAACATTGCTTTCTTATCTATAGGCCTCTGCTGTTTTGTGAGATGAGGACTCACACATTATAGTATGCTAATTTATATCAGATTCTGCAGTTATACAGAGTGGCACCCAATATTATACTTGATATTTACATGTTAGAAATGCATGTAACAAAAGAGATCAAAAGGAATTTATTTTAGTGCACTTTTAGCAGAATAAGACCTGTGGCTAGAGGACTGAGAAAGGAAGCAGCACGTGTTAGGTCTACCTTACTGAGAGCAAGAAAGGTACCTAGAGACTGAAGAACTACTTCACTGATTTGGACTTCACATTTAGTGCTCAGACAGCCCTCTGAATCTCTATCTCCTCACTGTTCTCACCCCCTAGGAAGGTGGTGACTGCTCAGGGGAAATGGGGTCTCCACTACTCCAACTGGGGCACTAAATGCATGTTTACTTGATTCAAAGTTTCTATGCTCGTGTAAAATAGATTCAGAAGTAAATCTGCATGTACTAACCTACCTCTAGAGGTCCATTCAGGGAGAGATTAATCTAGTTAAATTAGACTGGAGCCCAAAAGAAAACAATGATGGGCAAGTGCCTGCCTAAGAAAAGGCATGCAGTAAATAAATGCAATTTTTAAAAATGAGTGGGTTATAGCTGAATTGTAATAATTACCAAACTGAGTCTCTAATGTTTAAATGCCTCACCGGCCATCTGAGGTTCTGGGTAGTTTAGATACAAACAGCTGTCTCCCCTGGTTATATAGAGTCAAGGAGTAAGTGAGCCTGACTCCATACACCTGACAACCCTTTGAGTATTTCTTTCCCCATTGTTCGCACGCCCCAGGGAGGCAGTGACTGCTAAGGGGAAGTGGGGTCCCCAGGGCTCCAACTGCAGGGGAAATCTTCATGAAGAAGCAGAAGGAGTGTAGCACTTGGGGCAGACAGACCTGGGTGTCTCTGGGAACTTCGGAACTTTCCTTAATCACACAGAACTTCAGTCTCCTCACTGTAGAATGCAATTAGAAACAGCTCCCTGGCAGTAGAATGGTGGTGACACATGAGAACATGTACATGGAAATGTTTGAAAACGTGCTGTCATCCTCTACAAAGGACATGTGACTAGAAGAGCCTGCTGAGCGCATCTTGAGGGTGGATATGTGCCTTGAAGACATCCTAGGTTAGTCTTCTCAGGGTTCCTGGTCACCAGGAAAATAGGAAAGAGCAATTTTGAGCATAACTCCCAAAGTAACTTAGCAGTGAGTCTTTAAAATGTTTAAGGGAATTCATTTTTTATAAATTAAGTTAAACTCAAAGAAGAAAGTAATCTTCCATTCTGCTACTTTCTGGAGGATATTTAACTATTGGGAGTTACAATTCTGAAACCTGCCGGCTCATGAAAAAGAAGTCCATTTGGGTGACAGGCTTCAGAGACTTCTCACATAGCTTCTGCCATCGTTCATATCCTCAAGGTGGCCAACATTTTGGGCAAAGCAAGTGGAGTTTGGTAAAAACAAGGAAATAAGAAAAATAAGGCACAAAAATGAAGTAACGGTAGGTTGAAAATCAGCCAAAGCAGCATGGCCTTGTGCCTGGGCTGCGGAAAGCCGTCCAGACAGGCTGGCTTGTTCTCGCCTCGCTCCTTTCTCACGTCAGAGCCTGGACACCTGACAAAGCAGGGCTGGACTACTTGCTGCTGACCAGGGAGTTTTCCACACATCTTCTTCCACCATTCGCTTCGCACATCTCCTGCCCAGGTATCCTGGATTTCCTCCCACTGACCTGCAGTGGGGCCCCTCTGTCCTGACCACAACTGGCTAGATGGCGTGCCTCATTTTGGGGGTCATTTTCTCCCCCAAGGCTGTCCTCTGATTGCCCTTCTGGCCTCATAGCCTGCAGACTCCTGGCTTATGTCCTGTCCCAGTGCCCACACTGAACTCTTGGTGGTGTTTCCCAGGCCAATACCGCCTAGTCCAACACTGATCCGGGATCTGGTGTGTCATGTTTGTGCTCAAATGCTACCTGCTTCCGGAAACCTTCCCAATTGTCTGCAGCTGTAAATTCTCACTTCTACAAAATATAGTAATATGTTTTCTAGCACGTGGAACTTAACACACCATCAGCTTTGTTTTCTCTCCCTGCTATAATGGGAGCAAGGGAAGATCACCAAGAATCCATCTATGATTCATTGTGCATCTCTTCCCTGCTGGGGAATGGATGGCAGCCCTCACCAGAACCTTTGCTGACACAACGTCCCTAAGGGGATCAGGGCGGTGGCTCCTCTCCTTGCCGTACACCGGCCACTTGCTCGTGTTTGTCTCTCTGGAAAGCTCTTCTCTTCCTGTGTGTGGTTCCCTCCCACTCATCCTTCAGATTCTAGCCTGATCATCACCTGCTCAGAAACCCCATCTCTAACACCTGCAGCCCCAACACCCTCATGCATCTCTCATAGCACGTGTCCTATCTGGGGTTTACACCTCGTTGTGAGACTCCCAGCATTCTGACGTCAGGACAAGTAACCAGTTTCTCTCTATATATCATTCCCAACATTTACAACAGTGCTTGGCCCATATTTTATTTTAAGAAGAATAAAATAAATGGTCCCTAAGTGAACAAGAAACTTGTATTAAATGAATGAATAAATAGTTGCATGGGTTCACTGTTTTCATCAGTGACCGTGGCAAAGTCTTTCCATCTTGGTCACCCAAAGAGATCTGGTTTACACTGGAAAATACAACCAAGACTCACATAGTTTCCAGCTCCTGCAGGCCTCCTGATGTCAGGAAATTGCTCTCTCCACAATGAAAACAGCAGGCATCAAGTCTACAAGCCTGTACATAAAAAGATCCATTATCCCCGGAGCCAAATGTCACCGCTGGAATGGCTTCCAAATGCTGCCAAAAAGAACATTATTAATAACAGTAATGATAATACTAGTGATCATAATAACACATATTAAATTTTAATTTATATAGCACCCAAACTCCAGAGCTCTGGGAGGGAATCACTCTCACAGCAGAGGGGAAAGAATAAAGTGAAACTCCAATAGAAAGGAAATATGATACAATTTAGTCCCACAGCCAGGCTCTAAGCTGCTTCTCTGCTTAGAAAAAGGAAAGGACCACGCCAGGCTTCAGACTAAGGCTTGATGTGAGAGCTCCAAATTTCAGGGACTCAATAGGGAGAGGTGGAAATATGTGTTTTAGCATCATCTCAGGATAAACACCCTTCATCATTTCAACTCAAAGCATGGAAAATATTACCCTGGAAGCCCCTAAAGGTGTAGGAAGGACACCTGTCTACAGGCAGTCTGAGCCCACATCTACACTGGGAAACTGCACAGCCACGTGATTTAATGGGCAGTGATACAGGCTGTGTTTACAGGTAATTGTCAGACATTGAGGAATGAAAAACAAATTAACTGGATGTTTTAGTGGCTGTTAGGACATTGAAAAAAAACGTTTTTCACAGAAATGAGAGAACTCAGTGACTCTGAAAATGGTTAATACTAAAAACAGGAGTAGCTTTCAATCATTGTGGCACATTGTGTAATGTTGAGATAAGGGCCTTGGAAGCCAGTTCAGATTGGGTTTGGGTCTTGCGTCCTCTGCTTAACATGTGATCTCGAATGTGTCACATACCTTAAACCTCCAATTCATATTATTAAACTGAGAGCAGCAATAGGGTTTAACCTCATAAGTTAGAAAACACTCACTACATGTTAGTATCTCTTATTCAATAAAAGGTTATGACATATAAACTCCCAGAGATTCCTGTGTCCTTTTTCTTTCTTTGTTTTGTGGTTAGAACACTTAACATGATATCTACCCTCTTAACCTCTTAACGAATTTTGAAGTGTACAATACTGTATTTTTAACTATAGGGACCACATCTGTCACCTTGGCTGTGGTGATGGCATCATGGGTAACATGTCCAAACCATCAGATTGTGCATGTTTAACATGTTTAAAATGTGCAGTTCATTGTATGTCAGTTATGCCTCCACAAAGCTCTTAAAAGTGAAAAAACAAAAATATGGAACATAAGAAGTACATAAAAGTTTGAGTGTGATGAAGTATTTCATCCTGGAAACAAAATAAACAAGTAATTCAACAAAACTTCACATACATCGGATGAAGATTTGGTGAACACTTGCAAAGTGGAATCTCAGAGTCACCATTTTTAAGTGAATGGATCTGTGGTCAAATTTCTTTTGAGACCTAGGACTTGAAGGACAGGATTCCCACCTGCCTGATATCTGGATGGGGTACAGCATTTGGGGAAGCAGACAGAAGCAGATGATTAGTTACTTTAAGGTTAATCATTGTGTAACCTTCTTTCCAGGTCACGGCCTCCCCCAGTTTGAATTCAAATGTCATTATCCTTTTCTGCTGAGAGCATTAGAGCTAAAACTCAGATCTGTATCCTGATCTTAATCTATAGCAGATAAAGAACATGATAGTTTTTAAAAAAATTAAAATATACATGCAATTGGTAAAAATTCCAAGCTTGGAATTTTTAGCTCCACCCTTCATCCTCCAGAGAGGGGAGAGGGGCTGGAAATGGAGTTAATAAGTGATGGTGTCAAAGAGAAGAAGCCTTCAAATCCCAATAGTGTGAGTTCAGAGAGCTTCCATGTCGGCAAACACATCTTCGCTGAGGGGATGGAGCTCCCCATAGCCGTGCGGGCAGGCGCCCCTGTCTGTGCTCAGGGCCCTCCCAGACCTTCCTCTGTGTATCTCTCTCTTCATCTGACCTTTCATCTGTCTTTTATCATGTCCTTTAATAAACTGGTAAACCTAAGCATTTCTCTGGCTGCTGTGGCCTCTGTAGCAAATTAATCAAAACTGAGGAGGCGGCTGTGGTGACCTCTGATTCGTTTGTGCTGGAACGGAAGCTGGAGGGCACCGGGGGACTTACTACTCGTGGCTGCCATCTGAAGTCGGGGGCAGTCTTGTGGGCCTGAGCCCTTCGCCGGTGGGATCTGATGCTATTTCCAGGTAGATGGCGTTAGAATTGAGTTAAATTGTAGGACAGCTAGCTGTTGACACAGAGAACTGTTTGTTGTGTAAAACCCCCCCCCACACAGTAAGTGACCAGAAGACTCAGAAATGAAGTGCCCCGTGTGAGAGTATAGACAGGCTCTTAGGAGGAAAACAGAGTTTTTCCATTTTTAGTGTCTAAATTCAAAATCAGACTAGTGATCTAGCTTCACAAGTTTTTCTCTTATCCAACCTACCTGAGGCCTCTCAGTACAAAGATGAACATCAGCCCATCCCGGGCGTGGAACGTAATGCACATGGGCTGGACTGACAATGAAGCAAAACCGAGTCAGCCAGCAAGACTCAACCACGTCCTGTGGCCTTGATACGTGGCTCAAACTCCCTATTCTTGTTTCCTTCTCTTGAAATGGTATATTGTTGGGATTATTATGAATTGAACACATAAAGCACAGAAAAGTATCTGGCACTTATTAATTGAATACTCAATGCACATAGACTTTTACTGAGAGAAAGACCCATCAGAGTTTCCCTTGCCTTGATTTATTTCTTCTCAGTTATTACATGATGTTCAGAGAATACAGGTTATATGATGTCAATTCTTCACTGCATGGCTGACTTCTGTATATACTCCATGTAGGATTGCAAAGAAAGTATAATCTCTGCTTGTTGGATTCAAATTAATTGAATTTATACACATATACATGCACTCAAACTAGCCAACTGACTTCTTCAAAATCAATTTTTATCTTCTTGATCTATCAGTTTTTGAGATAATGATTTCAAAGTCTCCTGTTCTTTGTATTTATATTTTTGTAATTCCCTTCTCCTCCTCTGTCCTTCACCCCTCCACTTTCTCCACACCTCCTCTTCCTTCTTCAAATTTACCTCGAGGTTAAATTTTCTGGTACTTTATGTATTATCCCTTTATCATGATTTAGCTAGTTTGTTTTATTTATTTTGGCAGATATTGATGGACTACACCAGCTTTCTTTTGGTTAATATTTGCCTGGCATAAGTCCTTCTCTTTCTTCACTAAAAATCCTTAGATGCTGCCTCATCTTTACCAGGCCCTTTATATATTAAATATGCTAAGTATGCACCCCAACTAAAATCTTCCAGGTCTCAATCACACATACAATAACATCCAAATTCCTTACCATGGACTATAATGTCCAACATGACAGGCCCCTGGCCACTTCTTGGACTTTCTTTCCTGCCAATCTCCTCCTCCCTTCGTCCACACCCATCGCCACCCTCCTTGCTGCTCGTGGAACATGGGGGAATGTTTGTCTCCAGGGCCTCTGTGCTTGGCTCGTGCTCCATGGGGACATCCTTCCTCATGTTGTCCTTGGGGCTCACTCTGTGCTCCCAGGCCGCCCTCGGCGTTCCCGTCTAACATAGGAACCCTGCCCCACGGCCGCTCGCTATGCCCTTAAGCAGCTTTAGTTTTCAGGGAGACTTTGTATTTGCTCCCTGGGGCTGTTGTAACAAAGTACCACACCTGGGGGACCTAAAACAGCAGCAACTGTGCTCCCTCACAGTTCTGGGGGCCAGAAATCTGAAACTGAGCTGTCCGCAGGGCCACGCTCCCACTGAAGGCTCTCAGGAAGACCGCCTCCTCGCCTCCTCTGGCCCCGGATGTTGCTGGCAGTCCTTGGTGCCCTTCGCTGGTTCCCTCGCGCATCACTCCGGTGTCCACCTCCACCTTCACCTGCCTTCTTCCGTGTGGGCACCTCTGTGTGTGGGACCTCCCCCCTCTTGCAGGGATACCAGCCATTGGATTTAGGGCCCTTTCTGACCCAGTATGATGTCGCTTAACTTATTATATATGTAAAGACCCTATTTTCAAATAAGGTCACATCCAGACATTCTGGGAAGATAAGAATTTTGGGGGACACTATTCAACCTACTACAGACTAATTTCTATTTGACATTATGTATTTGTTTACTATTACTTCACCCTACTGAAAGATATATTTCATAGAGATAAGTCATCATCTGTTCTGTTTATTGGCGTGTCCACAGTGACTTGAGGATGGATAATAAATATTTGTTGAAACAAGAAATTCTGGTTTTAGGTATACATGCAAATTATATTTTTAAAAAATAAAATCAAAGGGTCCAATAATTGTTAAGATTAGGCCAATATTTGGCCTTATTTTTACATCTTATTTTGCATTTTGTAGTTGACCTTTTATTGTTTAGTTTCCCTCTTTCTTCCATTTTCTGTTTGAAAGCCTGGGTTTTATCTAAATCTACTTCCCTTTTCTTGTTTGGAAGTTCAGCACAGTCACTGCACCTATGTCCTGGCTCTCTTGACTTGTGTTGGGCATTTCTACAGAGTCTGAAGTTAACCATTACTTTCATCCTTCCTCATTATATGAGCTACCATACAAGTTCCACCTTGTCTTTAAACCAAATTATCACACTCACAATTTTTATTCTCACAGTCAGTGCTTGTGATTGTGCTATGGCATACAGACTTGAAAAATAGTATAATGTCCAAGAAAATAAATGAAAACAAGACAGGCCACCTTACTAGGCCAACAAACTCAAACCAAGGTTAAAATACTTCCCTGAAATGAATGGTAGGCTTGAAGGGCATCCCACTGAGTGAGGAAGAAGGTGTGTAGCTAATACACATGATTTTTTAAGCCCACAGATTTTCATATTTTCTTTGTTCACCTACACTTACCACACTGCACTCTTTCTGCCTTCCCATCCCTCCCTTTATTCTGAAATACATTTTTGATTAAGAGCTCATGACAGTGGATACAAAAATGCCTTTATGCTGCCCTCACTTTTGACTGGTAATTTATCTGGCACTAGAATTCTGAGTTGACAGCTGTTTTCCTCATTACTTTGAAGATATTATTTCATTGCTTTCTGGCATCTGTCGTTTCTGATGCAAAGTCTACTGACAGCCTATTTGTTATTCCTGGAATTGATCTGTATTTCTTTTCTGGTTGTTTTTCTTTTATGTTCTGCAGTTTTCTTTTGGTTTTTGTTTTTTGTTTTCATGTTTTCATGATGAAACTAGGATTTGTTTGTATCTGCCTTGCTGAGAACTTGTCAGTCATCAAACTGGAGACTCTTATCTTTCTTCAGTGCTGAAAAACTTCTCATCTGTGTTTCCTCAAAGAGAAGCTTCTCTCTTTGGTCTTTGAACTCCTCTCAGATGTATGTTGGACTTTCTTATCTCCACTTCGATCTCTTTGCTACTGATTTCCATCTCTGTCTCTCCAAAATTCATAATGGTCACATCAGATCTTTTGGTTTACTATAAGTTGTTTCAATAATATCAGATTTCAGTTAAGTTTATTCTATTTAAACAACAACTTGGTTATCAAAGAAAGTCTTATTTTGGACATTTTTCAATTTGCCTTTTTTTAAACTATTGTTACTTAGTTCACTTTTTATGTTTGTACTTCAATCTCCTTTATTTCTTTAATATATTTATTTAATATTCTTTGTTTCTGCTGTTATTGACAGTTCTTGAGGCAGTGATTCTTATAGTTATTACACCTGATGATATAACGTGGTAGGTTATTTCATTATGTGGTTAATTCTTTTTGATTTTTTTTTAATCAATTTTTTTTTTCTCCCCTGGGAAGTACTATGAAGAGTTTCCTAATCACTTCTGGTGGAGTCTTGGATTTTCAATGGGCTAAACTAGGTTTTTGTTATTGTTATTTTAAGACTTTATTTTTCTTACATCAGTTTTAGGTTTGTAGCAAAAGTGAAGGAATGCACAGAGATCGCCCATATTCACCCTACCCCACACATACACAGCCTCTGCCATTGTCAACAGCCCTTACCAGGGTGGGACATTTGTTACAACAGAGGAATCTACATTCATACATTATTATCACCCAAATTCACACGTTGCATTAGGGTTCATTCTTGGTGTTGTGCCTTTTATGAGTTTGGAGAAATGTATAATGGCATGTATCTGTCATCATTAGACTAGTTTTTAATATTAATTTATGATCTTAAAGATACAGAGCTAATTTTTGACTTCTCATTGGTGCTTTTAACCACATCCCCTTTGCAGAGTCAACCTTCCATGTTTATGTCCCATGGACCTGAAGCCATATCTCCTATATCTTCCTGAACAGCAGAACCCATGTCATCAACTAGGACACATATCTTGGTCTCAACCCGAGGGCCTTCCTCACATCAGTCTGGGGCTATCAAGCTGGTCTTCTTCTCCTTTATTCCTGAAACCTGGGAATACCCTTTCTTGCTTTTGTGTCCATTTCTATGTCAAAGTCCATTTCATTTTTAAGCATATATATGATTTTATAGTGGGAGGGGGCTTATCTCTACCATCTTAGGCTTCCCAGATTGCTAAAAGTGCCCTTTATATCTAGTAGAGTTACAAGAATTACATACAATTCTCATGTAGACCTGAGAATATCTTCTGTAAGAGCAGTAGGAAATCACACCTGAAAAGTAATGGAAAACGTTACTTGGTGGTCAGAGAGCCCTGACTACCAGGAGATTTTAATGAAAACCTCCCATAATGGTAGGGAATTTTTCCTTTCTTGTTTATTTTTTATATTACTTTATTGTCTATATCATCTGAAATTAACAAGGATTATTTTTGAAATGGTGAAAAACTGATTTAACTTCATCACAAAAATGGGGCAAACAGTGATATCAAAGGGATTGGGGGATTTCAGCCAGTATTTCTGCCCCTCATTTCTGATTCTGATTGAATTCCTCTGCAGCACTTGGATTTTATTCTTTGAACAAAGCCACACTTGACCTTGATTTTTCTCCTCATTGCCACCCCATTAATCTGGGATGAGATTTGACATTGGTTCTCTTTCCCTCTCCCAAGAATATGTATTTGAATAATTTGTAAGAACAAAAGGATAGAACTTCTGTAGAAAGGGGCTGTTTTCTCTGAACAGCAGAGATGAATGGGTAACTGATCTTTGGGTACTTTCCCAGAATCTGGATTTCTGGCATTTTCTTTCTTGGACAATGCCTTGGCATCTCACTATGGACAGAAATCCCTTCTTTTTTTTGTGCCTGCCACAGCCTGACAATGTCATTTGAAGAGGCTTGAGTAGCTGTACCAGGTGTGTCTCTTAATAGGATCAAAGTGTGTATATATATTGTTATATATCTATGTATGCATATAAATATATTCCATCTGAAATATGAAATGATTTGAACTCTTCCCCATTGAAGAAAGGAAGCTTTCACCAGCTAGTGTCGAGGGAAAAGAAACCAAAAATCATCCTCACAGAGGTGCAGACAGGTTTTGTGCATCTTTCCTTTTTCAGCAAGGGGAATGGAAATAAGGTTAGGGGGCTCCACATCTGAGAAACAGTGGGTTCTAGAAGCACTAAGCCTTTCTGTATCCAGCAAGAACTCAAGCTAGTTTTCCTCTAGTCCTTAGGATGGATGCTCCTTTTGGGCTAAGTGTACCCCACTCCCTGATCATACCAGAGACTGATTTTTTTTCCCTCCAAATACTTATTCTTTTATTCTTTATTTTTAAATACCTCCAGACAGCACATTTTAGCTGGATGTGTGCTCACCCTGAATAGAGGTACCTTTCCTTCTCTTTCCTGTTGTCTAGTTTATCTAGTGACCATATTCTGGCCAATGGTATGTAAACAGAAGTATCATGTATGATTTGGTGGAAATATTGCCAAAGGGAGTATATGTTTGTTCACCCTTTTCCTTTCTACTGGAAGATGTGATGGCTGGTACTTGAGCAGCCATTTTGGACTCTGAGGTAAAAGCCATGTGGTAAGGTTGCCAGAACAGCAAAATAGAAGGGACTTTGGTTGTGACAAATACTAGGAAACACTCTGCCCTATATTGCCAATATCCATACATTTATTATGGGTGAGAGAAATGTATTTATATCTTGCTGAAGTGTGAGAGTTTGGATAGCCCATCATTCTCATGGACCTTATCTTAATTAACAAAACTTCTTTTAACTGCAGTTTTCATCTTGCTCCCCTTCACCAATTGATAGAAGTCAAGACAAGGTTCACAGTCCTACCACCTGTTTTCCTTCTAAGGAATCCAAAAGCTTGTTCTGTAGGTGGCTCCTCCAATAAACAAAAGCCGGTGCTCTTGGGCTTTGGAGTGCTGGGGCTGTTTGGATATGAAGGTTCCAATGTGATCATTAAGCAGTTAGTGAACATAGATACTGTGCATTTTCCATCCCCTGCCTTCCTGATTACTCGTTTTGGAGTAGCAAATAGCTAATTAAGTTAGAGTAACACAAATTTAAAACATGTGCTCTATTAATGGGAAGTAAGTTGCAGTGTAAATTTTACAACTAATTTAGAAAGAATGCCATTTTGAGAACAATTTTCTGAAGTTTTTTTCCCCCTACTTGACTTCAGACTGGGAAAAACTAGTGCTTTAATTACAAGCTAGACAAATACAGTCTGCGAAATCTTGTTTAGTAAGTTCAGATATAATGAGCTTTCAGAAAGTGGTGAGAAGGAAAATAATCATTTATTTATGTGGGTTTGCTTCTTGGCATTTTGTGATTGCATTTGTTTGGAGTGCTTGGCTATTAAGATTTAAAGGCACTGTTTCCAGCGTAAGGCAGAAAGATGCCAAAAGTCGGTCACTGTGCAGTATTCCTACCCTTGGACTGGATAGTCTTCATCACCAGCATCAGGGCACCAGAGCCATGTGGAAGCCAAGGAAGTGCCCACTTTTCTTTGTTTTACTGATGGCTGAAGACCTCTTGTCTTGCCTCTTGAATGATCAGCTGGAAGTGAGATTTGTTAATATCACATGCTCTGCTCTGTCCACAATCTGACCTGCTTGTGTAGTCAATGCCTCATTCAGTTTTCCAGGAAATTTGTAATTCCCCAGGAATAGAAGATAGGACATGGGACCACTAAAGGGTAATGGTGGCATGAAGGGAAGACCTTCATATCCTCCTAGGGTGGCCAAGTGAGGATGTGTCACCCAGCTGCGATGGTGTAAGGCAGTTACCTAATGTGCTGGACTATTGTTTCTCTTTTTCTCTAGACTGTAAGTTCCAAGACGACTTGACTACTTCTTTCTTGATCATTGTTGTATCCTCGGTTCCTATAACAATGACCGGCAAGTAGCAAATGTTCAACACTTGTTTTTCAAAATAAGAGATGACTCCTTTATTTTCAGAATAAAGTTCAGGCTCTTTTGCATGACAGTCAAGACATTTTTAAAACCTGGCTTTAACCTTTTTTACTAGCCTCATTTCCTAGTTTCCCTTGACAATTACCGAGCAAGCACAGTGAAGCCATCACGGTTTCTCAAGCAAGCTTGGGTTCATCACTCTACGCGTTCTCTGAGAGCATCCTTGGTAGACTTTTAAGATACAGCTGCCTTCCCAGTGCAACATCTCCCAAACTTAACAGCTGTGTGTGGAATGAATTTACTATCAGACATTTATGGATTATCTATACTGTTTCAGGAACAGTACAGAGATCTGAAATGACTTTTACCAGTACTTGAGAGTGGGTGGACAACAGGCTGGAGCAAAGGAAGTGAGGGCTGAGAACAGGAGCCAATGCTCAGCCAAGCCCACCTTGGAAGTCCTGTGTATTTTCTCCTGAAGAAGAAAGGTGAGCTTGTGGAATGGAGAACCAAGAGAGCCAATAGTTAGTTGCTTTGTTCAGTAAAACTTTGCCAGCCTCACTTTCCCTATCTCATCACTTGGGCTCCTAACAACACCAAAGCTCATCACGCCTTGTGCAACCCATCCTGCCTTTGTGCCATTGCTCATGTTCTTTGCCCTGGCTGGTGAACTCCCCTTCTCTGTGTCTGGCCAGCCAACTCTTAGTTAACCTTAAAACATTAGATCAAGAGTCCTTCCCTAGGAAGTCTTTGCTGATTGCCCCTTCAATTTGCATTAAATGACTTTCCTGTACACACGTTGATCTCTGCTCCTCCTATCTATAATTATTCATATGTCAAAGCCCTCTCTGGGACCCACCTGGAAATCTTGTAGAACATACCAAAGCTATAGCATCGACCCTTTAAGAATGAAGCCTGTAAGTTTTAATATCTTCCCTAGATGATGTCCCATGTGTTCAAAACCACCTCCCTGATTGTGACTTCTTTGAAACTGGGCTCTGCCCATAAATATTGTGTGTGTAGCAGAGTGACTCTTACATAGAAGGTGGGCAATGCATGATCATTAACTGAACGATGAGTGAGTGGATGACAATGCCCTCAGCGGCACCTGTGTCTGCTCCCTGTGGCCCCTTCGGCTTCCTGCCCTGGCCCACCTAATCTTGCCTCTGAACTCTTTTATAGTGGTCCCTGCCTTCACCTTCCATCCTATCATATCTTCTGAACCCTTCCTTGGGACTTAGCTCTTGTGTCTGTGGTAGCATGCTATACCATTTATTTACTTGGTTAGGTTGATTGTCTTTTGTCTGTCTTCCCTGATCAGAATGCAAACTGCATGGGGGCAGGGGGCTTTGTTGATTCTGTTTAATGACAGACTTTAATGAAACCATAATAGTGTTTCAGTAAATATTTGGTAAATGAATGAATAAATGAGTGAATGAATCAATTTCCCAAGATGGGTCCATTTTTGTTTAGCCTTTGCCCTTGAACTTAATTTGTGGGAAATGTACTTTCTCACTTGTTGACTCATTTCTGCCCCGGCTCACACAGTTTTCACTACCTGCCAGCCTCCTTGCCGGGCACCTTGTTCTGAGGCTCTGTCCATAGACCATCTCAGCCATGCCCAGGATTGGCCCCTTCAAAATGTCACTGGCCATTCCTCATCTCTGAATGTTCAAGGAAGCATCCTTTGCTTTAAAATAGGACCATTTTCATGAAAGCCAGAGTCCCAGCTGCTGTGTTTGATTTATTCCAAGGCCGGGCAAGGAAGCCTCTGCTTCCCACTTGGAATGCACAGAGCTCCCTGTGGGAAATAAAGATGACACCGGTTAGATTCATCACCACAGATGGCACCCATTGCTGCCTCCTCCTGAAGTATTCCACATTTGGGCAGCCAGTCGCGGCAGAGTGGCTGGCTTCGGAGGCTTTCTGGCTTGCTAATGAGCTACTTGGCTGAATCTTTTTACCTTGAGGTCACTGGTTTGAAAATGGCCCAGATTCCTGGTGATAAAAAGTACTTCTGTTTGACAGCTGAGCTACAATGTACCTGAGAAATGATATGTTTTCAAGCCAGGTCCTAGTGAGTAATTGTTTCTCTTTGTAGTGATGGGGACATACTCAACACCAAGCCTGTCCCCTTCTTCTCTGTGGTACGTCCCTGAGGCAGATGGCAGAAGCCAGCCATTTGGAGAGGGGGCCTGGGATCTTTTACTGGTGGATCTGAGCATGTTCATATTGACTGGAGACTTCGGGTAAATATGGAACTGGGGGAACATCATCAGCCGGGTAAGTGAGGGGGGAGGCAGGCAGCATGGTGCTGGAGTGAAGGGAACACTGGGACAAATTTAGCAGGCATGGCTTTAGATTTAGATGCTGCCACCCACTGCCTATGGAATCTTGAGTTAGTTAAGATCATGAGTTTTAGATACTACTTTCCTAATCTGTAAAATGGAAATAGTGACATATTTTATGAGGCTATTGTATGACCCATGTGTGTACAACTTGTATATAAACCACAAAGTGCTATGAAAATGGAAATCAGATTATCCACTTGCTGAGAATTTCCAGATTCCTTTCTCTTTTTCATCCAAATTCTACTTCTAAAGACAAACCAATTATGCTCTCACTGACTCAGATGATGTTAGAGAATTTTGCCCAGAGGTTCATCCATCCTAACCAGCTATGGTGCTAAGGGACTGCCATCTGCAGATGTCAACCAACTTACTTATTTCAGGTTGTGTAACTAGTACACATAAAACTAGTACTTGTACTCCTGTCTCACGGAAGAAGTGGAGCTGTATTCCAGGTCTTTTGAGGTCTAAAACTTGTGGTTTTTCCTATATGTACTAGGACCACCAGTGGGATAGGAAATCAGACAACAGTGAGAGACAAAGCATCCTCAGGTCAAGCGCTGGGCCAGTTAAGCTGCATTTGTTTCATAAATATGGCGATTCATTTCCTAGGACCTTGAGGGAACATGAGAGACTTCCCCTAAAGGAAGCTCTGTGAAGTTACTTCTATTTCATTCATTCCTCCCATCATTCAACAAATAGTTACTGAGCACCTAATATATGCCAGATGTTCGAGGCCCTGGGATACAAGGCATAATGAGTCAATCAAAGCTGCTGCCTCCTGAAAATTATTGGGAAAGAGGTGAAGCATTTTCTGGGCTTTTCACCTGACGCTCAATGTGCAGTGGTACTCTTTTGTGGGGATTGTGATCCATTCCAGGTACTTTTAAAAGACAAGTCTACTCTTAGGGATTTAAGGCAAAGAACTTGCAGACTGCACGAATATCTACCTGCAAGAATATTTTCACAGCACTATTCATGTTAGCAAACTAGTGGAGGACTACCCAATGATCACCAAGAAAGAAAAGCTTAAATAATTTGGCAGCATCTGCACTAAATGGTTCTTTATGTCTACCATTGTCCAGTACATAAAGTACGGTCCTATTTTGATGAAAAAAGGTATGGATGTCAATGGGTTGAATTAATGTAGGGAAAATATATTAAAATATACTAGCCTAATTCCTCCAGGTTATTCGTGGTCTCATCGTCTTTCTTCTGTGGAAGATACTTGGATGTGAATCCTCTTTTCATGGGCATGACCTTGAGGAAATGACCTAAATCCTCCGAGTCTCTTTCTAAAATGGGAATAAAGATGACCTTGCAGGGCTGTTGTGAGCTGTCACTGAGATAATGTATGATAGAGTGTACACAGCCCAGGACCTGGTTCAGAATTAGAAGCTAATAATGATCTGTTTATCCATATTATTTTCTAAGCTGTCTACAATTAATATGTATTAATTCATTAATCAGAAGAAAATCCAATCAATATTATAAAAAGAAAGTGAGGGAGTGAAGGTCTGACACACAGGTCTTCTGACAAGAAAGGCATCGAAGGTCCTTGCTGTGTATCTACTGTACTGTGGGTCATGAGTATCAGCTTAGCAGCCAGGAAATGGCCACACTACAGAAGAAATTATCTCAAGTTTTATTTCTCTGAATAGGAGTCTTCAAAAGAGACACAAACCTATATCTTGAGGCCCTTCATGTCCAACAGAGACAAGGCTTAGAGGGCACAGATACCACCACGGAAGGACTCACTTCGGTCTAGAAAAGGATGGCCCTGCAGAGGGTGCTGCCATGGGAGGACTGAGCTTCTCACTGGCTGGAGGTAATCAAGCCAGGGATAGGAGTCCATTCATCTGTGAGGTTACAGGAAGGATTCCTGCACTGGGTGGAAGTTGGACTTTCATTTCTGTGATACTGTAAGTTCATGAATTACCAGAAAGGCAATTTTTTCCCTTTGTGTCTTCCTAGAAACTGCCACAACCAAACCCACTTCCTACCAGTATTACACGTGGGTGTCTGTTTTCAGACCCGTCCTTCCTGCCCAGCCCCACCCTGGGAGCCTGACACCCTCCGGGTGCCCTCAGTGGTCTGGAGGCAGCCCTTTGCCACCCCAGAGCAGGTACTCCGACCACGTGTCCATTACTCCCATGTGGAGAAACAGCCTGGGCTCTGAAATGGGAAGTGCCACATTTAGATCTCGGCCACTCTTCTCACACCTGGGACATGTTTTGCAAATTCTTTGAGCCTGGATTTCCTCATCAGTAAAATAAGGAATAAGAAATCATTTATCATGGGCTGTTTTTGGAGAATTAACTGGAGACTGGGAAAATAAGAAAGAATGCTGCCTTGACCACAGAAGGTCCTCTCTCCCCATTTCCCTCATCCCTCTTCCCATTCTTGCCTCCTCTCCCTACTTTGCCTCCTCAGTTTTCTGTTTGTTTCCCTCCCCCTAAAAGTAGAAATCGCTTGATTTTACCTGGTTCTTTTTCATTCGAAAATATATATTCTGAGGCTTCCTCAGTGCTCACCAAAAAAAGAACAAGCTTGCAAAGAATGAAGAACAGAAAGAAAGAAAAAATAAGAGTAGAAAGAACAAGTGAGCAAAACCCATTCACGTCAGGCAGGATTATCTCGGTGTTCCAGGCGAGGAACCCGAGAGCAAGAGAAACTCAGCTATTTATCTGAAGGCCCAGGGCAGGAAAGGCAGGCGGGAAGCCCGGACACCCCACACTCTCAGGGGCTAAGAACACCCTGACCTGTCTCATTCGTTTGATGTGCTCACTAACAAGGAGAAAAATATTAAAATGGGAGAACTATGCGTTTCTACTTATTATGAATAACTGATCCTAAAACTGCTACAAAAGTCCGTGTAACTCTATCTATTGTCATTTGGAAAAAAAGTTTAAAATCTAAATTTGAGGGTCTTCTTACACGTCAGGGTAGGTCAGATGGCCTTCCACAACGCAACCCTCCCCGGCACTGGCCTGTTCAATCATTGCAGGCGAGCGGGCGTTTTCTAGACGGAAATCAAACAGGAGATGGCCAGATGCTCTGGCAAAAGGTGGCCGGTAGACGTTCCAATTAAAATAAATCACAGCGATTGAGTCGCAGCGTGAGCTGAGGTCTTGATGGCAGCAGAAAGGAGCACGCTGATGTGTTTCCAAAGGCTGGTGTCCTACCGCAGGAGCGTGGGGAATGAAGTGACACGGGGCCAGGCCCCGGACCGGCTCCAGGACCCCCGGGAATGGCGCCATCGCCGTCGCCAAGCAGGGCCGAGCCATGGACGCGGTGCTGTTCATCGGACCTCAGACGGGGCAGCCGATCTGACCACGATTTGGCAGACGCTTGGTCTCTGAAGTGATTTCGAACCTGCCCCAATCTCGACTGAATATCAAGTCATAAAATGAGGGAGGTGGAGAGGCAACCATTCCAGCCCCTTCCTTTTACTTCCTTTTACAAACGAAAATAATTAGCAGGGCTCAGAGAGGTCCGGCCCAGCAGGGGGCCCAGAGAGCCACCCTGTGCTGCGGTCTCCGTCCGTCCCCTGCTGGTCCTGGGGCCTTGGTCGGCCCTGGGCCCCTTTCTCCTCTCGTGTAAAATGATGACAGCCCTACGTCCTTCGCAGAGCTGAGGGGACTAGAAACAGATGTGAAATCCTGAGCAGGGAAGAGTGGGACATGTGACATGAAAGCTCATGCCTTGGGACGCAGACACACACAGCCCGAAAATGGAAAGCCAGGGCGTATGTTGGAGTTGGACTCTAGGTCAGCGGTCATTCCATGGTGTCCCCGAGCCTCACACACACACACACAGTGTGACTCCGTTGGCTCAATTTAGGTGTCTGGGCGACAAGGCGTAGAGGAGGGGTGTGTGTGAGAAGCGAGGGCATCATAGTCATTGGAACTGGTGGGCGGGGGGAGGGTGTTTACCCACTCGTTACCTGACAAGCCCAGAAAAGTGACTCAGAAACCCAGTGTCCCTGCCTCCCCGCTCTGTCCCCTTCTCTTCGTAGACTCCATCCACGCTGGGCTGTTTTTCTCAGATCCCCGGCTGAATGATTACAGCTTTGGTGTAACCTCTCTCAGGAGGCCTTGCTTCTTGTTCAAGCTAAAAGTCAAATACTAATGGTATAATTAAGGGCTTTAACTAACCAGGAGCAGAGTACTTCTGAGGACATGGTTCTGCGTCTATCCGAGAATTAGGTCAGCCTCGCCCCCGTGGTTCTTGTTAATCTTCTGGAATCCCTAACACTCTCTCAGTTTCAATAAGCCTTAAGAACTCATTCATTTAGCCACTCAGTTGATCCAGTTAGTGTTTTTTAAGGTCTGCAAGCCCCTGTGCACAGCTATGTGCCTGAGGGGGCAGAAGCATGAAATACATCCTTCCACTTCATGACAGAGAGACCTCGAGCTTCTCTGAGCATGTGGAGACTGCGCCTGCTGCCTGGGGATCTTTCTGAAGAGGTGAGATGAGCAGAGACTCAAAGGGGCCTGGGGGAAGGACAGTCCAGATGTCTGTTAGAATCTGTGTAGTATGTTTGGGAATCTTAAGTCATTGCATGAGGATGGAACACGAAATATGTTTAAAAGACCGAGTCGTGAGAGTTCAAGGGGCTGGTACAGTGCACGACTGCGAGTGGTGTGTGTGGACTTGTTCAGTGTGGCAGCCCTAAAAGAAGGTCGCAGAGGCCTGGGGGCTAAAGAGCATGGGTTTCTCCTGATGGTGCAGAGAAGTGAGGCATACTATGGTGTGGAGGTTTAGGCACAACCTCAGGCACTGCTACAGGGTCTGAATCCTTGTTCTACCACCATGTGTTGGTGGTCTAGTCGCTTAACTCTCTGTCTTTATTTCTGCATTCACAAAATGGGAATAATTACAGTATCCCCTTCATAGGGTTGTTGGGAGAATGTAATAAGTTGGCTTGTATAAAGCAGCTAGCATTGTGCCTTTAACCTGGTGTGGCTGTATTATTATTATTATTACTCACGGGTTTTTTAGAAGGAGATAAAGTTAGGCAGATGGACTTCTGGACAAATGAATTTTATAGTAATGAGGAAGATAGGTTAGAAAAGGGTAGGAAAGGAAGCAGGAAGACCATTAATCAGCAGTTGAAATCATCCAGAGGAGAGAAAATGAAGATCTAAAGTTTGACAGAGATGATAGGGATGGAGGTGAGGAGGGTATCGGCTAATGATGCTCGTTAACTGGGATGTCAGGCTACCCTATTGCCTTATTAATTGAGATGTTGTATTAGTTTGAGTTCTCCAGAGACACGGAATCAAGAGAATCAATGGGAGGAGAGAAAGAAAGAGAGAGAGAGAAGAGACAGAGAGAGACTTCCTATAAGCAGTCGGCAGACATGATGACAGAAGTTTCTGTCTGCTCTCCTGCTGGAACTGACACAGGGAAATATTCATTAACTGACATGTTCTGTATGCTGACTGCTGAGGTGAATTTAAATATTCGCTTCTATCTGTATACTGTGAGAATGACTCTGAGATGCACAGCGCTCTAATTAATCAGTGCTCTGAAGGCAATGTGGAGGAGACATGATTCTCCTCACCGTATAACCATGACCAAATCCCACAAACTCTTTCAGTCTTTTTCTCCCCCAATGTGGGAAGTTAGAAGGTTGGGCCAAATGTTATATAAGATCCTTCTTGACTTGTCTATTTTTTAAATCTAGGTCTGAAAAAATACAGCATGATTTCCGTAGCTGGGTTTTATTTCATCTGTGCAAAGTGTCATTCACCTTCCTCTGCTCTTGGCTGGAGGATTGAAACTAGCAGCGCGAGAGCCACATGCACCCCCTGGGGATGGGATTTGGCAGGAGCAGCTGTGGCAGTGAGCTAGTGGACCCCTAGCCAGGAAGGAGAAGGATGAGGAGGGACTCAGGGCTGTCAGAAATGCAGGGCTGTGGCAAAGGCGTCTGTTGGGTGCCTCCTCACTGGCCCCAGGGTTCTGGGTGGGCACCGTCTAGGACTTGGAGTTTCTTTCAGAGAATGACAAAGAGAGGAGGACAGGGGCCAGGCATAGACCTCAACTTGTGAAGGCAAAGGAACAATTATGTCCTAATAGGAAGAGCAGACCTTGGCTGTAAGGTTAAAAGGTGGGGTGAAAAACGCATCTGAATTAGACCTGGTATCATCCTTTAAAGGACCATATGGTCGAGTCCACCAAGGAGTGAGTGGAAATGGGACATTGGGAATCAATGCTGAGGATAGAACAGGATATAGTGTAGACCCCTGTAAACTCTGGGGACCACACTGGAGTGATGAAATTGTGTTTTAGTGGCTGTTTAAAAATCTCATTCTCAGTACTGTGCCTAGTAACAATATCCTGTACTGATCAGACCTGTGTGAAAATTGGTTAGCTGCCACTGAATATGCTTCCATTGTAGGAAGGGACTTTTTACTCCTCTCCCCAAGAGGAGAAAATATGAAATGAACAATCCAAGACTAAGGCAGAAGTAACTTAACTGGTTAGTATATCTGAGAAAAGAAACAGTATGTCCAATACCATTTTTTCTCTCCCCTCTTTCAAATCTGTCCAGAGAGAGGGCGACTGTTGTATTCATCCATAGAGAAAGCTCATCAAGTTACAGAATAGGGTGGCATTTTGGACAGGATGGGCCAGGACATGCTGTGGTGACAAGTGGCCCTGAGGCTTCTGGGGGCTTCTCCTCTTACAAGTAGTGACACACTTGCCCATCATAAGTCAGCTCTGTCTCTGTTCCATAGACCTTCACTCCTGGCTCCAGGCTTATGGAAAGCCTCTTTCTGGACCATTGGTAGTTGCTCTGGACTGAATTCATAAACTAAAGCCCTAACCCTTAGTGTGATGGTATTTCAGAGATAATTAGGTTTGTATGGGGTCATGAGGGTGGGGCCCTCATAATGAGGTTAGTGCCTTTCTCTCTCTCTCCTTTCCTGCCACGCAGTGAGAAGGTGGTGTTCAGGCCAGGAAGAGAGTGCTCACCAGAACTCAGCCTTGCTGGCACCCTGGTCTAGGACTTCCAGCCTTGAGAACTGTGAGAAAATAAACTTCTGTTTGTGCAGCCACCCCATCCTGGTATTTTGTCGTGGCAGTCTGCACTGACTTGTACCCTGGTCTGGCGGCAAAGCCCCACTTGGCATTCAAACTTCTACTTAGTTTTACTTACCACTTTGACTTATAGTTTCATTAATCCAAAAAGTCACATGACCAAGATTGAAGTTAAAGGGTCAGGAAAATATAATCCTCCCTCAGGGCCAGAAACACCTCGGACAGTTCACACCATGCCCTGGAGTCGGGAGGCGGTTTGTCAGTGCTGGTGGCAGATGAATAGCTGTGCCTGGTTAGCAACCCTGATGTGGCCACACACCTAAGCTGCCTCCTCTGATTCAGGTTGATCGGTAATTAAACTGTTATTTTTATCTTTATTTATTTCCTCTGAGCTCACAGGAAGATGAGCACTTTATGTTGATCTCCTCAAATCCAGACATTGTGGTGCAGAGACTGAGCAGAGGACTAGCAGCGAGGCGAGAGCTAGAGGGAAGGAGAAGGAAATCTCTCCTCCCTGTGTTTCGGCTGAGTAGCCAGCGGTCTCGCTGGTGCTTTGTTTTTTCTCCTTAGAGAATCTCTATAAGGTGGGTGTTATTTTCAATTAACAAGGCGGGAAATAGAGGCTCAGGGCCTTTATGTAATCTGCTGAAGGAGCAAAGGAATCCCCGCCTGCCTGCAGCTGTCCAAGCCTGCATTAGCTGGGAGGTAAATAAGGACCAAGGAGCGGTAAAATGGTGATCGTATCCTCCTCTCCTGGGTGCTTGATGTCAGCATCTAAGTTAGGTATCTCAAGGAGAAAAGAGTCCTACACGTTTTACTGCTCTATTCACTTATCTAGTCCACATCCATCAATCTATTTATTCATGAATCCACCCACTTATTTACCCAATAATTATTTATTGAGCATCAGCTGTATGCTGGACATGATAGTAAGTTCTTAGATTATGACAAGATACGTGGATCTCTGCTTGCCTGGCCTACCCACTCCCAGGGAAGGCCGATGTTGACCAGATATTTGCAAATGTGACGAATCCTGCAAAGGAGTGCAGGTCCCGAGAGTTAATTCCACCTTGTAAATCAGGGAGAGCTTCTCAGAGGACAAGGTGTTCGAGCTGCAATCTGACCGGTGAGTCCCACCTGACTGGCTGACTTCCCCTCGGGCTCCCCTCAGGCTCCACATTCCTCTGATCAGTCATACTTAAGGACAAGGATTGGAATGTTCTAGTGAATCTGAAGTCCCTTCTGGCCCTCAGCTACTCTCCACAGGGCTACAAGGAAGCTGTCAAGAGAGGATCTCACAGGTTGAGTGAGGAGCGACTTCCCCTCTAAAGTGGTCAGTGTGCCTCTCAGGGACACTGGGGTGGGGGTAGTGTGGAGAAGAGAGCAAGTAGCCAACTTAAAATAGGATTTAATATTATTCCAGAGCTTCAAGTTTCCCTTAAAAGATTCCCTGGGCATTCCCTCCATCCTCTCGGCCACCCTGTGCCAGACCAGCTTCTACCGCAGATCTCCGGCTCCCCATCGCTTCCTCCCAGCTGCCTGCGCTCCCCTTATGCCCTGTGGGGACCCCTTCAGGAACGCCCGGCGCCCTGTGCCTGCTTCTGTGGAAGCTCCTCTCAATGTGGGCAGAACAGTAATGTCATCGGGGGAGCTCCAAGGAAATGATGGCTCCCAGGTCCCACCTCTAGAGATTCTGACTCAAATAGTGTGGGGTGAACCCTGGGGACGATTAACTTTAAAAAGCTGCCCAAGAGAGTCTTAGGTGCTTCCAGTGTTTGGATTAACCAGTCTGCTGAAATACTTCTCACCTTGTTTTGCAAAATCAGAAGCTCCCCGAGGGAAGGGGTCACATGCCTCCACCTCTTGGATTGAGAGTCGTTGGAACACAGCGGGTGCCTGACTAATATCCACTGAAAGTCGGATGAATGATGAGGACTGACACCTTTCTCTGGTGCCCCCAGTGACGCCGCTGTCCAGGTTTGTCGTGCTGAAGGCTTTGAGATCTTTCTCGGGTCCTCCCTCCTCCATCTGATGCTTGACCCCATCTCTAGGCACCACGTGTAGTTTAACCTACCCAAGGCACAGAGGAACTCGCCAAAATATTAGCACCTAATATTGTTATTACTATTAAATTAAATTAAAATATTAGTAGACACATTATTAGTAGCATTATTAGAGCATGTGCCGTAGATTTTCTTCGCCACCAAACAGCAGGAGCAGAGGTCTGTGAGCTGTCTGCAGGTCATGTAGGCAGCTAAGCACACTAAAATTGGACCAGATTGTGTGAAACCTGAATGTAGTATTTGTTCAACAAACATTCCCAGAAACAATGCTAGATTGGGATCAGGGAAGCTGGGCCTTCCCCCTGGCGCTGCCACTCATTTTCTGGGGGACACTGACATTGGCTTGTGTGCTTAGGGCCCCATCTAAACTGGGCATATATATCCCTTCTCCTCCTTATGGTCTAAGGGTTTTTGCAGGGATTAAATAAGGCAACAGAGCAGGTGCTTAGTAAACATTAGTTTCTTCTTCTATGTTAGGTGTGTACACAGAACATTTTTTTGTAAACTCATAAAGCACCTGATGAGATGAATCCGAGGGTCTCTCCCTCATACAATATGCTGGGCTTCTTGAGAAACCAATGTCCTCGTGCGGCAGGGGCAGCTGTGCTTTGATGAACAGCTGGAAAGTTGGCCATGGGGGCCACAGAAGGGCAGATGGGATACGGGAGCTATGAATTAACAAAGACATGAATGAGCTGTTCAGCAGGGAGGGTGTTAGGCGCTGGAGGTTCTGGTCTCATTTGTTAACTTTGCCCAGAGCCTCCAGTTCCTGTTAGTTTTTGTAGGCAAACCGGAATCCTCAGAGCCTGAATAACAACAACGGGCATTTTCAAAGTTCATTGACAAAGATGAATGAGACAATCTTCGAGTCATCACAAGGATGACCAGTGTTCTTACGGAACTTAAAAATCATCTAGTCCAAGTGCTCATTCTAAACAAAATAAAGCAAAGCTGTACCTAAAAGGTCATGTGACTCATCAAGCTCACACTGTATCTTCACTCTGCTGTTTGTCTCTGATTTACTGAGCACGTGCCATATCCCGTCCCATGTAGGTGCCGGGTCCTGTGATAGCAAGATGAGCAAAACACTCTGCATCTCAGGAGCTTCCAGAACCAAATGAATAAGACTCATTATAAGTGCACTTACTTATCTTCAAATGTCTCCTGCCCTGCACGGCATCAATGTCAAGTTATGACATCAAGATGTCAGTGTCATCCATGTCAAGTTATAAGCCACCTCGTTTTCTTCCTTAACAATGTGGGTGAGGTCCGGTAAGCTGGATGATGTCTATTGGTCCCCAGGTTTGCTCTCCAATTTGCTTGCTGACCTGGGAAGCTGGCCTGAACAGATTAGGTTCAGTTAGCATCAGCCAATGGGAGTCCTAGTACGACACGGGAGGAATGAAAGTAGGAACAGGTGTTTATTCACTCTCTCTGCAGGGGCACACCTCATTTGGACTGCATCTTGAGAAGGAAGGCCAAGAGAGCCTTTTCTGTAAGACTCTCTTCTCCCAGACCCCTAATCCCTGCAGGCTGAGACCAATGCCCTGTCCCTGTGGTCTGCCCATGCTCTGCCTTCAGCTCTGTAAGTAGACCTTTTGTTAAACTCTCCTGAAATTCTCCTAATTTGAATGTGTCATCTGTTTCCTGCTGGGATGTTGAATGACACAATGTGGGAAAGGCCTGCTGGGATTTTTGAGATGTTGTGGGATGGTGGGAAGGGAAAAAGGAAGGGAAGAAGGACGGGGGTTCTCTGGTTAAGAACACAGCTGAGAGAATAAATTAGGATGTGCATGGAGGGACTCACTGTTAACACACAGGTATATATGATTAGCAGGATTACCAATGCTATATATTTTTACAGATGAGGTTTTAAGGAAGTTATAATCTACACTGTTTTCCAGAGAAAAGAAAAAGAGGAAAAGTTATCCAATTATTTTTATGAGGCTAGTAAAATTTTCATTGAATAAAAAACAATGGATAATATTTTAAAAAGGATGTTACTGATTTGTCTCACAGTTTTAGAAGACAAATATAGCATGCCAAGTAAAGTTTATCCCAGGAAGACAAGGATGGTTTAATATCAGGGAGCCTGGCAATTAAATTTATACTTGAAAAAATAAAGTAGAAGCCTTTCAAGATTTGATATTTTCTGCCTCTTAATACTTCCCTACTGCCTCCTGGAAAAGTTCCTCAATCTGTTTTCCAACTTACGATTTTATTCTGAAGCAGATCCATCATAGTTTTTAGTCTCTATTCTTTACCGTTTTCCCTCCTTCAATCATTATATCATTCATACTTAATCCTTCTGTCTGTCTCTTATTATTATTTTAAAATCCCCTTCCTTGTTTCATATAGCTAACATCTTCCCTTTGCTCCTTCCATGCATCAAATTCTGGGACCACTTCTCTTTCAGCTCTAGTTGCTATGTGTGTGCCGGGTTCTGGCTTTGTTTTTGAGGTGTTCCTGGGGCCCTGTTATTTTTGAGCTCATATCCCCTGCAGCTGTCTGCTGCTCTGGTGATAGGAATTGGGAAAGGGTTTGAGGCCAGACCCCATTCTGTCCTCTCAGTTCTGGTGGAAGGAGTTGGATGGAGATAGTGCCCTGGGTGAAGGGTGTCAGTGCTGTAGACTGACCCGCACGCCTCCTTCCTTCCTCCACCGCTCAGCACTCCTGAGGTCAGGGTTTCACCGGCAAACCTGCAGGACCCCTCCGCCCCAGGTGTTTGGATAAGGAGGGATGGAGGGCTAAATATCAGAGACTGCACGTGCCTCCTCACCCACCCCCCACCCTAGCAGGTCTAGGGGTTACCCTGTGCTTTAGGCCTCTAATCTCTTATCAGAATGGGGGAAATTTATTTAAAAATTCAATTTTCTGGATTTTAGAAAGGTAATGTGCATGCAGTAGGTATTATGTACCCCTTGTGGGGTCTGAGGCAGCACCTTGTTTAAATCTATTAAAATTTTGCCATGAAAGGTGAGTATTCAGGTGAAGTTAGATTAGTAAGGCTGTAAATGGTTCATGTAATGTTTCCGTTAAAATGTGTTACCTAATCTTTCTGCTTTTAGAGATTTTATGCTTTTGGCAGGAGGTAAGGAGTCTCAACCCTGTATCCAGGGAGCTAAAATCCAGAGGCAGCTACTGTAAACACTTGTTTCTGCTTTTCCTCACCCCAGGGGAGGAGGGGCTGGTTGATGTCCTGATGTTAGAGATGAAATCATATTGGTCAGACTAATGACTTGATTATCAGTTTGATAAATAGCTCTTTTTGATAAAAGTATTCAAACATGTCCCTGACTTTGGAAACACTGCCTTTGATGCTAGGCTTGAAGCCCATCAAGGCCTGTATCCTTCACTTTTAGGGATTCCACGGGCTGACCCCTAAGGGTCCCACATCCTGCAGTGAGCTCTGGACTCTGTTAGCTGTACATAAACAGATCCCTGGCCCTGGAATCTTGGTGTTTGCCTCCTGAACCTTTCATGTGGTGAATATTTGTGGTCCCTGGAAGGAAAAGCCTGGATTTTCCTCAGGTTGTCATGCAACCTGTTATGTAGATTATATGAAACATTTGTGCCATCTTTCCTAGAAAATGATTATTTAATGTCTGACTTTGTGACAGAGCTTGGTCTTATGCATGCTTTCAATGTAACCTAGTAACAAGACTGTCGGGGGCAGGTGTCAGCTAACCCCCATCCATTTCAAACTTTTCTGGGGGTTACCAATATCCAATATCCACTGATAATAAAGAAACTCAGAGTTGTGCCTGGACAGCTTCCCCAGGTGGCTTCCCATGGCAGAGCCAATACTGCTCGTTAGGGCATCCTACCTGCTGGGCAGGCCCCTGGCCAAGGCCAGGCCTGAAGCCATTCTGTGCAGTCTTCCTCTCAAGAAGGAGCTGGGAAACTGAGGACCTTGGTGTCCCAGCCTCAGGGCTTCAGAAGAAGGGCCTGAACACAACTCTCTGCTAATCCCATGAGATCACCTCTGAGGCCGCATGGCCAGCTCTCTCAGTGAAGGGTTACCAGACTGGACAAGAAGCGGGGTGGGGTGTAGGAAGAGGATACCAGGAGACATGAGAACATAGCCTTGGCACAGAGCATGAAACACTTACTCTGTGCCGGGTGTTTGCAGACAGTCGATTCCTGGTGGAGCTCAGGCTGGTGCAGAGATTGACAGATGCAGAGCACGGGGCCCGGGAGCCGAGCTGGCTCAGTGTGGGCAGGTCGAGCTGGCTCAGTGTGGGCAGGTCTGAGAGTGATGTGCATGGCAGGTTCACACCATCAACAGGGCACTGGACCCAAGTGGTCCACAGGAGAGGAGGCGGCCCAGTCTTAGGCCCACAGAGCTTCTCTTGGCCTCAGTAGCCACTAGGCCAAGACCCGTGATCCCCAGCCTCTCCTGCTGCTGACTGGAGGCTGTGGCTGCACTTCTGGCTAAGTCTGAAGCTTTGGGAACTGAATTCTTACGATGGGGCCTGTCAGTGCTTGCGGCTGGCTGACTCCCATGTCTGCAGAAGGAATTGCAGATTTCTCCAGCTGGTATGCGTGCTTTGCTGTGAGCTTAGTTTGAGATAAATCCCTGTCTATACCACATATAGTAGAGAAATCAGGTCCCTCATTTGAAAAGTGAGGAAAATATCTTACAGTGGAGGTGTGTAGCCCCAGCAGAGGCCTGGCACATAGTAGGTGCTCAGTGATCATTCCTTGTCCTTCCTCCCTCCTTTGCCTGTCAGTGTCCAATAAAGATGTGTTGGGCTGAATTAAGTTTGGCATAAATATCTCATCTGCCTGGCAGCCTCCCTTCCTTCCTTCCTGAGAATTGCCTGCTGCCTGGCATGCACTGGCTTCCATCTGGGGTTTAGATCCGACTGGATAAAAGGCACCGTGGGAAGGAAGTGGCCCGCCTGGAGGAAGCTGCAAGGGCATCGTAGCTGCAGCCCCACTCGGCGCCCTGGCCGCCCATGGAGATGCGAAGGCAGAGAAATCAAACATCTCTACTTTCTGAAAGGTACACAGACAGGAAGAAAAATAAAGTATGTGCAGCCTATCTATAATAATTTTCAATTTGAGAGAGGTGATGACCTGGAGCTGGCTAATATAATGGGAAAATGTGATTGTGCTGAAACTGGAGAAAGCAGAGGCCCAGGGAAGTTGTGTGGGCAAGGAGGGCAGTGCTGCTTTGGGGGCAGAGGTTGCCGTCATGCCCAGGCCCGTCTGAATGAGGGACTGGACTGGGAACGGCCTGCATAAAATGGCAGATCCATGGGGTCTGTGGGCCCGGACTGCAGAGCGAGGGAAAGGCGGGGGCCAGCCCAGCGTGCAGCCTCGTGGCCAAGGGTCAGACGGCCAGTTCCAACTCCAGTTCTGACCCTTACTCTCTGGGTAACCTTGAGCCAAGTTTCTTGCCTCTCTGAACCACAATTTCCTCAGCTGGAAATTAGAGACTCTAGTCTACCTTTAGAATTAGTTTAAGGTTAAATGCAATAAGGCAAGTGAAAGAGTTTACTGCCTGGAGCATAGAAAATGCCCAAGGAAGCATCCCTTTTGAGTTCATTTATCAGGGGAGCTGGACTCTGTATCAAGAAACCAGGAAAGAGTAGGAGTTAGGTGCCAATCAAGTTGAGTCTGGTGTGTCTAAAAAGCCTCTAGTTGCCTGGCAATTAAAGACCAGATGGACTTCCTGGAGAATGCCCATTCCCGAGAGGATATGATGCTTACTGCTGGACTTCGGAGAAAGGTGAAGTGAGCTTTTTCCAGATAAGGGTGTATTTTACATAGCAGGCAAAAGAGAAGAATCTTGGCTTGCTTGGCCTGGAGGCTGTATTTCCAGGCTCATCAGAAGCGAGGTTTCAAAATATTCAACAAGGCTCAAGAGCCTGGGTTTTGGGGTCACAAAGGCAGAGGTTTGGGTCTGGCTCCATCCTCCCATCTTTGATTTAATACATGTTTGAGGATGGCCCAGTTCTTGGTATGGGGAAGCAAAGGATAGGGGGATATACAGAGATTAATTGGAGCAATCAATACTTTCATAATGGTCACAGTCTATTAGGGGAGAAAGATCTACAAGCAAATGCAAATAAAATGCTGTGCAAGTTCAGAGATGGGGATGTAGGTGCTCATCCCTAACGGGGTGTGCAAGCCCAGCTTACAGTGCTATATCCTGGAGGCTTCCTGAAGGAGACAATACCTGAGAATAGTCTTAAGGGATGAAGAGGATTTGGGACTGGGAGTGGGACAATTTAAACAATCAGAGGATTTATCTTCTTGGAGACCCATTTCCCTGAATATGAAATAGAGGCTATGAAAGCATCTAGCGGGGTCATTGTGGGCACTGACTTTCAAGGGCTTCCAAAATTCTGTGTCGCTGAACATCAGCAGCTATAAACGTTAACTTAAAAAGACTGATAATTTGATAGCTAGAGTGATATTTTAATGTTATTACATAGATGCATATTTTATAGTTAATGCAGTTAAGTATTTTTCATACAATTATTATCCTTTTGTATTTTGCTTTATGAATTTCCTGCCCTTGGCACTTAAAAACTCAAGTTTTAGAATCCCTGAAGTGCCTAGGAGAGTGACACGTAATATGCATGAATGGGACAGAAGAAAGGAAGCGTCAGTAGTCATTACTCTAGAAGGTGAGAAGGCTTAGCCACAATGTGCCATGACATATAGAACTGAGTTTCTTTGAAGTATCATGGATTTCCTTAATTGAAAAAGCTTTTGTGTTCCTTTCCCCTCTCACTATAAAGACAATCTTTTAACTCTACTACACACTCATCTTTAATGATCTGCTGGGTCTCCAAGTGCACATCTGCTGGGACCCTGGAGACACAGAGATGGACCACCTCTGCTTTGAAGATCATATTCTGATAAAGAAGATAGACACGTGGGCAGGTATTTTTTAACATAATATCATATCTGCAAAGACAGGGCTGGGCCAGGAGCTGCCAGGGGCGTGCTCGGCACCCACTGGGGGACCTCAGGGAGGTCTGTTCGGATCAGGGGTTGGCCGAGGCTTTCCTTTCAGACTTGCAGGAATTATTACAGAAATGGATTATTATATGTTTCTCTTTCTTGGATTAACTCTGAATAAGTCCTGTTTTCCTGCAAGATTCCTTACTTTCTGATAAGAATGGGAAATAATATAGAATCCTTGGGTCTTATCAATCAGGTTTGGGCACCCACAGCAGAACTGGTGACTTAACACAGCATTTTTGTGGATGAGAAAATCCACCCGGTGGGCTGGTGTTCTGCCTACGGTGGGGGTGGCAGGCTGCCCACAGCTCAGGACTGCAGCGCAGCTCTTAGGACTCAGTCGCTGCTGGCTCCCTGCGGTGTGTTAGATAAGATCCCTGCCACCCCCTTCTTGGTTCTCCGCTCATGTATTCTTTCAACAAACATTTACTGAACATTTACCATGTATCATGCTTTATTCCAGATTATGGGTCAGCAAATCTTTTATATAAAGGGCCAGAAACTAAATATTGTAGGCTTTGCAGATCAAGAGAAAAAAAATCAAAGATATTATACATAAGCCATATATAACAAGAGAGAAAACAAATTCTGAAAAATTTTGACTGATGAAACTTAAAAGTAATACTTGAATACATTAAAAAAAAAACAAAACTGGTCTACTAATGAGAAGAAAGCAACCCTTTTCCTGGGAATGTGTTAATTTTAGGTGTCAACTTGAATGGGCTCAGGGATGCCCAGACAGCTGATGAAACATTGCTTCTGAGGGCATCTGTGAGGGCGTCTCTGAAAGCGATCAGCACGTGCGTTGGCAGGCTGAGCATAGAACGCGGCCCTCATCCAGTCCGCAGAGGGCCCAGATATGGCAAGACGGCAGAGGCGGGGCCGGTTTGCTGCTACTGCCTGGGCTGGGGCTTCCGTCTTTCCCTCAGAAGCTGGTGCTCCGGGTCTCGGGTTTTCACGAGGATTACTATTTCCCTCCCTGTGCTTCAGACACGAGGTGATCTCTTTCAGCTCTTCATCATGAGAACTTGATGAGATTTCTGGAGGTAAAACTCACAAAAGTTTGGGGGCTTCCCAAAGAATCTTAGATTACTCTCACTTGGCCTCCAGCAATTTGTCAAAATTCATGGAAGTGTTCCTACCAGTGCATGGCTTCAGCCACTTCTGCTTCAAGTAAACATATTTTAGTGGTGACCGTGTCTCTCTGTGTCCAGACTAGGGGGCAGGGGTTTCCTGTGACCTTAGTTCTCTAATGGCCCCAAAAGAAATCACTGATTTTCATTGTTCTCTAGGCAAGGTGACATCCAAGCTCTAGGTTAAGCTGAAATGCAATTTTGCTGTCTTTGTACAATGGAACACTACTCAGTAATCAAAAATAATGAAACACTAACATACTCAACAACATAGGGTGAATCTTAAAAACTTTATGCTGAGTTAAAAAAGAGAGAACATATGGTATGATTCCACTTATATGAAGTTTAGTAATAGGCAAAGGAAACCTAGGATGGTAGAAATCAGAACAGTGGATGCTTTGGAGGAAGGTCAGGAATTGACCAGAAGATAATATGAGAAGTTTCTGGTGTAATGGATATGTGATTGTGATTGAGATATTGATCATGCAAGTAATTTACATTTGCCAAAAATAATCTAACTGTATGCCTAAGATGTGTGGATTTCACTTTTTGTTACCTTCATTAAAAAACACTGAAAATTAGGTGTAATTTGAAGTCACAACAGTATAGGACGTCAGCCAAAGAGGGAGCATGATAAGAGAAGGGGCCAGAGGACAGAACCCATGGGCGCACTGAGGCCAGGCAGGAAGAGCAGAGAGACCCAGGAAGGAGCCCGGGAGCGGAGCCCCGTCTCCCCTCCTGGAAGGTGAGCTTGGGAATGGCACAGATGCCAGAGTTCCGTCCAGCTCCCCTATTCTCAGATTCAGTGGATCAGAAGCAGTGAATGTGGAGCATGTACTGCTCTGGCAGAGTCCTGTGGCCTTATCACCTCCCGCTGGTTCGCAGATTCCCCAGGAAACTGAGAAGTGATGAATTAAGGATTGTGAGGCTCCTGGGTCGTCATCTCGGCGAGTGCCTCCCACGGTAGGTCACATGGAGCACTGGAGCTGTGGGAGGAGGAACATGCGTGGAAAGAGAGTTAGGATCCAACCCACAGCCAAGGAGGACCCGGGGGAGGAGGGATGTGAGCGTGCCTTCCTGGTCTGCCAGCTCGGAGTTAGCACCAGATCCGCCCGGTTCACCCTCCCCTGTGCAAGAGTCCGCGTCTACAGAAGGGGCATGCAAGTGACTCTGTTGAAGGGGACTAAGGCTGTGAATTTATATCCATGATAATTAATAATGAACTTTGTTTAAACATGTATTTTGCTTTGAGATATTAAGTAATAGTAATGATGAATCTATATTGCATAACTCATCATAAATTATGGATAGATCCATAGATCGATAGACAGGTAGAGGATGAGGGCGTGAAAGGATGCTGAAATATTTTTCACTGTGGGAGTATAATCAAATTCAATCAAATAAGTTAGGAAACCACTGGTATATTGAATGGATTGGAGAGAGGATAAGACATGAGTGAATTGGGCACCATTGAGGTTACGCAGGCGAGGCATGTGAAATAGAATGGAGACGATGGTGGAGTTTCCAAAATGTTAAGGTGGTTGACTCAGGAGGGTGAACTGCAGGAATATGTGACGGACGGCAGCTGTGTGTAGGAGCCGGGCCGTGAGTGCCGACCGAGGGTGCAGACTGGGGTGAAATCCTCATGGTGAGCAGACAGAGCGAGCAGCTCACAAATAGAAGCCACCTATTAAGCATGGTCAGTAAGGATCCTTTGGACATTCGAGTCCAGATGCCTGGGCCAGAGGTCCTGGGCAGGCGGGGTGAGGTCTGTGGTCACACTGGATGACGCAGAACCGAAGGGGGCCTTTCAGAGGATCCTCTGCTCCCCGGGGGCAGCGCTGATGAGGCTTACACAGCTTCCTCTGATTGCATTCCAGGGATATGAAGGTGGCGAAATCCAGCTGTGAAGAAAAAAAGTGCATTTTGTGGAAAATACTGCGAGAAGGAGGGAATGTGTTGTACAACTATCGGGAAGAGGTGGCACAGCCCGAGCCTCCACTAGAGGAGGTGACGCACGTGAGAAAGGAGATGAGACAGAGAGAGACAGGACCATGAGTGATGCTTGAAAAACAGGAGAAAATCAAAGCGCTGAATGCAGACAAAGTAAGGAATAGGATGCCCGTACGGAACAAAGAGAATCCCAGTAGAACACATTTCCGGGTGTGAGTGAGGGGGCCTGTGGAGGGCTGGGGCACGGAGGGGAGATGAAAGGCAGGACACAGACAGGGGCAGGGGAGTAGGGGATGCCAAGGGTAAGGTCTTGCCCTGCGTTGTGCATTCCTCTGTATGCGCTAAGGTTGAGCCTCAGCGATTGTCTCTGAACGATTGACTGAATACAAATCCATTTAGCAGCGATTCACTGATTGCCTATGGGATGCGATGCGCTGTGCTCAGGGCCGCGGGGGCTGAGGAGATGAATGGAGCATGGGCCCTGCTCTCTCAGACCTACGGCGTGGCTGGGGTCACACATAAACAACTGGCTATGACAGCAGAACATAACATGAGGGCTACACGGAGCACCCCACAGTGAGCACCACAGGAAGAAATCTTTAACTCTGGCTGGGCGTGCTGGGGAACGCTCCGGGAAGGAGACGCTTGACCCACATTAGGAAGGCTATGTCTGGATGGGAGCCAGGCGGAGGGCATTCTAGGCGAAGCTGGAAGGCAGGACACTTCGAGGTGTGCTCAGAACACGTTGCTGTTGTGCCCTATCCTCAAGGCAGGTACAGGTGGCTTTGCCAAGCGGCCCCCCCAGTGACAATGTCAGGTGGGGAAGGGTCATTCCCTCCCTCTGCCTGCAGCACATACTTAACGTTCTAGGGGACTTGTTGACATCATCATCTTCTCACCCAAAATTTTTGATCCTTGGGGGCAGGGAGCAGGCTCTGTGCATCCCTTTATCCTCTAACTGGCATAGTTCCTGGCCCAAGACTGGGGCTAAGGATTCTGAGGAAGACCACGGAAGGCAGCAGAAGGGTTTCCCTTGCACTCCGTGGGCCCTGGTGAACCATCCGAAGTTTTTTCTCTTTTCAAACGATGTGAACAGCAGGATGTGGTATCATTTATATAAATGGCAAGGCAGGAGGTGTGGGAGCAGCCGTCTAGGGGAAAGTAGGGATGGTGCTGGCATAGTGGGTGGAGGGGTGTCATGCTGACAGCTACTACCTGTCTCGTATTTCTGGTCTGGGGAATGAATGCTGAGGTGGGCATGTCCCTTCTAATTAGTATTAAGCTTAGAAAAGTTGTGAAGATGGGCCAGTCTGAAGATAGAATGAAGAGTTTTGTTACGATGCATTGATTAAACTAAAATAAGTTTAGCTTAATAACGGATGATCTTTCTGTATCAAAATGTCTAAGCATATCCCAAATAAAGAACCTGCATATGTACTTTTTCCCCATTACTTGTGGTCAGAAATGCTCGGCTTTCATGAGCAGCTGTTGTACTTTCTTGGCCAGTTCCTTCCCTTCTGGGTGGTCCTGAGGTGGTACCCGAACATTCACCTGCAGCAGGCAGCCCCCACCACCCCCGCAGCCCCTGACTCTGTCTCCCCAGAACTCTGCTCACATTTTGTGTCTGTATTACTTTCTTGGAAATGTTCTGGATCGGAAAGGGAAGATAATTTGGCTAAATGCTCATTTCCCAGTAGCAAACCGAGGCTTTGATTTTTTTAAGTTAACTTTTTTTTTGCCTAAGATCCCACGGGCTGTTTGTGGCAGAACTGAGCATTAAGTTGCAAATGTACAGATCCAGTCATTCAAAACTTAGGCAACCCAATGGGGCTCCACAAAACGGTGATGGCGACAGTGTTCAATTAAATCAAAATGTAATGAGTAATTATTCCACGTGTCATATACCATCAGCAAGCAGGCTCCATGCTGATGATATTTTTTCATATGAGAGATTTTATGTGCGTATATTAATTGCATCATATGCAAGGAGAGGGGAAAGGGAACTGACATTTTTACCATTTTAATGTTTTATATCAGACATTATGTTAGGCAAGTTGCAGGCATCATTTTATTCTCACAACCACCCTGTGAATTGCACATTATTCCGATTTCCCAATGAAGTGAGTTAGAAATGGCAATGAACTTCCCCCGGGTCATACGCTAGCATGTAATGGGCCGACCTCAGGGCTGTCAGGTCCCAAAGCCTCTCTCTCTCAGATCCGGGCTTCTTGGAGGCGTCACTCCAGTGCAAAATAATACTCTTTCTTCACAAGCGTCCTGCAGAACCCTGGAGGGAGGAATTGCTGGCTTTGGCTGGTTCCCCTGTTCCCGAGGCTGGCCCCGCCTTATGCCCACTTCCCTTTCTCCTTTTTGGGGACGTGAATCTCACGTTGCTGCTATCGGTCAGTGTCAGATGTGCGTTTCCTCACAGCTGGGCTAATGCCCCAGGATTTAAAAAGTCTGACTCTGCAGGAATGTCAGGTTCAAGTGGTAAGATCGGCGGCTGCATCTGCTGTTTGCAGAGGCTTGGTGCCCATTCCGTGTGCAACACCGCCAACCTACCCAGTGCGGGAGAGGCGGTGCTCTTTTCCTTTGGCCACAAGGCCTTCAGCAGCTGCTGGTGCTGAAGCCACACTAGGCCTCCCACACAGAGCTGATGAGGTGGGGAGAGCTTTTCAATATGCTCGGCTTTCAAGGCAAGAGAATTACTCTCAGCCAGGGCCACCCATTTCCATCCCATCACCCACATGCTCTCCCCTGGGACATCCATCAGGGGTCACCTTCTCCCTGGCACATTCCAAGGACCACTTTTGGGTTTTGAGGTTTATATGTGGTTTTTTTCAAAGAACCTCAGGCACAAATACCTCTGCTGGAAAATAGGAAATGATTTAATGAGTGGGAAATTGTTTTTAAAATGGTGAGGTAGCAAGCTGCTAATGCTCTTGAAGGTGAGGAATCTGGTCATTTACATTCCTCTCCAAATGTTATCCTATAATAATGCACTGATGGGTTAAATTATTTGTCTTTGAGGCTTCCAAAGTACTTTTGGAAGGGGGCTGGTCAGTGGTATGAGAGATGGCGAATAACTCACTGAAAGGCAGGACTGCCCCAGGCAAGAGGCTCTGGCCACTTCTGAATTCAGACTATAAATGTCAATGGGCATTTGATTGCTAAGACTTGTGGTTACATCTGGCAGTGTGATGCATGGGGCCCAAGCTGCAATAACAAGAAAGAAGATTGCAGCTCACTTGGGCCATGAAGTTAATAGTGGAGCATGGTTCAGGGGTGGTGGGGGACAGGAAGGAGACAGAGGCCTGGGATGGTCACCGGCTGAAACCAGGAGGGACAGGAGCTCTGTCTGCTTTTCTTCAACCATAAAAGAAATTGACCTAATAATTGCATCACAGAGCTTGAGGTCAAATCAGAAGGCATCATAGAAAACACCCACTTTGCTTGTTTGCCCACAGTATTTCACTGAGTCTTCAGGTCCCCAGAAGGTAACTTGGGAATAATTGTCATGTAAAAGTTATACAGACAAAGAGATCTTTAAGCCCCACCATGTGTCATGTGAGTGACTTGTATCTGTTTTATATACTGTGGTTCTAAGTAAGGTTTCACTTTACCTATAAAATAGTTTCTGCTTCCAAAGACAGCTTGAAAAATACTAATATCCAAAATATCCACAGTGACTTTGAAACTTCACAGGTACTTCCTGAGCCTACAGAGCAAGCTAAGACATTTGTTAGCATGAGAGTCTGTCTTGAGGCAAGTTCTTCCAAAAGCAGACCTCAAGCCAAGGGTCTGAATGCAAAATGTTTCCCAAGGAAGGGCTCCAAGTAAGAGAACTGGGGGAAGAGATGGGGAATGTGAGAAAGGTGAGAAGCCTGAACGGTCAGGAGGAGTCCAACCTCAGCCTGATGCCATGGAGCTCTGGAGCAGAAATGAACCTCAGAGTTTATAATGGGGCAAAGAAGCTAGACTTTTATAATCCAGCACCAGTTAACTATTGGGTACAGACTGACTGGCAGATTTAAATTCCCAGCACATCTTCCTCTTTTTATAGATAAGTTAACCTCAGTAGCCTAAGGACTGTCCTCTGAGGAAGGTCACAGCACACAGAACCTGAAGGATGGGCACACAGCATTGGTCAGGGAGTTCCAAGTGATCAGGGGGCATTCATGCTTCCTGAATTCAGTTCAACCTGGAACCTGGAACTGGCATCTGCCCTCTGCCTCCCTCCCCACTCTGAATGTATCTATATTGTATCTTGTGTTTGAGAAAATGGTTTATAATATTTTCTTTATTCATCAGCTCTCTTCCTGATGGTCTGTATTTTGTCCAACATCTCAAATTAACCCCTACTTCTTTTACTGACCTTTCTTATTGGTTTCTGGGTAAGTCAGGGTTCAACGGAGAAGCAGGCTGCATGGAATTGTGTCATGCAGCTGTGGGGCTGGCTAAGCCAGTCTGCAGTTCATAGGCAGAAAGTTAGGAAGTCAGGAAAACTTCATAGTTACTCATGAGCCCCGTGGGCAGAGCTGAAGCTTTTTGTGGACAGGTGGGAGTTTTGGAACTAGGGGAGGCCTGCACCCTCTTTTAAAGGCCTTATAACTAGTTAAGTCAGGCTTACCCGGGATAATCTCTCTTTTGGTTAACTTAAAGTCATTTGATTAGGAGCCTTAATCACATCTGCTGTAAAAATCCCTTTACAGCAGCACCGAGAGAAGAATGTAATTGAATCACAGGAGTAAGAGGTGTGCCTGCTACAGAATGACTGCCACCTCCCTTCCGTCCTCGGCTCTCAGGAGAGAGTGTCTCTTACAGCCCATGCTAAACAAATGCATACAAGAAAGGGAAATCTTGGGACTCTAGTTTAATCTAGTGAAGTTGACACACTACGTCATACGGTTTCCTGATCTTTGAAGAGTGGTTCTCCCTGCTGTAACAATATATCCACTGATTAATGGCCCAAGAACAGACCTTTCAAATATCCACGGTTCTCCAAACCCATGTATGGCCCTAACCCTGTTACATACCTCCCTCTTAAAGACAGAACTGATACTAGATATAAGGCAGAAATCTTGGACAGGGACTCCTTATTCAGAAGATGTCAAGTTCTAGAGCAGTGGGGTGATTTTCCTGGAATCTGTAGCTGTTGAGTGACATAACTAGATCTAGAATTCTCTCTGTTTCCAGGTTTTTGAGATGACTGTAAGGCTGGAGGTCTGTCCCGTCCAGCGGGACCTAGTTATTTGTGGGGACGAGGGGGATCCGACCTGAAAGAAAATGGGGGCGAGAGAAGAGCGAAGGCAAGACAGTATTCTGATCAAGCCCTCAAATTTTATTGTAAGACGGGGGTAGATATACACCAGTGTTCAGGGGCAGAGTGGGCCATAGGATACTTGTAAGCAGGGGATTGGCTGCATAGCAGGGATGGCGCAGCGAGTTATATTCTGATTGGTATATGATAATGGGGAAGGAGGGGGAGAAGAGTATCTCTTGGCGCGCGCGGGCTTTCTTGTTGGCGCGCGCGGGCTCGCAGCTAATCTCCAGGAAGTGAAGCAGGAACCTCATGAACTGTGGCCATCTTGTTGTCTTTGTGTGGCTCCCAACATCTCCTCCCTTTCTATTTATTTCAGAAAGGTGGGCCTTAATCGAGTGAGGGAATAGAGGCCTGGCTCCTCCAGCAGGGTAACATTTCGCAAATGCTCTCGGTATCTTTTAGGGAGGAGAGGCAGAGCTGAAAGCCAAATTGATCTTAATATATCAAGGCTTTATGTACATATGGATACCAACCTCTATGCAAGCCAGGCGTATTCTCAGGGAGGACCAGAGAGGTTCTAGGAAGAACCCTCCCTTGCGGTACTTTGTCTCGCACTCATCTCGATGCCCATACCCTCATAGTTAGGGGTATGTCTGGTTCTGGCTGACCAGCATATGGGCCACATTAAGTACGGTGCCAGAATCGATGGTACCATGGTTGAGGCGCCTGTAAAGTTGAGAACCGGAGACCGGGAGCATTGGTTGGTTCGGTGTAAGACTCTTCATCATAGGCTGTAAGTCTGTGATAATGAACAGCAACCGCTGGCTTGACGAGCTGGTCAACCTGCTCTCGAATAAAAACTGTCAGTTTTCTTAAGGCCCAAGGGCCAAGAGACACTAAAAGGAAGAATCCTGCCAAGGGTCCAAGGATGGTGGGGATCAGAGTAGTTAACCAAGGGGTGGCAGAGGTCCAGTTTTTATACCAGGCCTCATCCTTTTCTCTTTGTTTTTGCCTGGCTTCTAGGTTTTTCTTAACTTTATCAATGCTATCTTGCACTAACCCTGTTTTGTCTTTATAGAAGCAACATTCTTCTTTAAGAGCAGCGCAGAGGCCTCCTTCTTTCAGGAAAAGGAGGTCTAACCCTCGGCGATTTTGGAGCACTACCTCAGAGAGAGAGACAACAGATTCTTTCAGGCTGTCTAAACCTTCTTGCAGATTTTGTATGTCTTTATCAATAGCCTGACTAAGAGCATAATATTGTTGTTTAGAAGTAATTATGGAGGCAATGCCTGTTCCAGCCCCAGCTGCTCCTAATCCTAATATTACAGATAAGGTAATGGCGGTTACTGGCTCACGCTTAGTGCGAGTAGAGCCCGAGTAATATGGAAGGAGGTCTTCGGTGGGATGTATGGAAATCTTGGGCATGAGCATGACTAAAACACAATATTCATTGTTAGATATTAGCAAGCGCGGGTTAACAGAGGGCGTTATGCCAAAGGAGCAAGCAAAATAAGTACCGTTGGGCGCGACAAGGAATTCATAGGACAGCGGGGGTGAGAAGGAGCTGTTACAAATGGGTATTAGCTGAGGGGGTAGACGCAAGATGGGGCTATGTATACAGAGGCCTATTCCCGAAAGCTGCGTCAATGTGAGACCCGGAGAGGTCTCTGAAAAACGGGAGGGGTCTGACAAGCGAGTCTTGCTGGAGTCATTGGTAAGTATGAGGTCTGCTGAGGTGTTTACTAAAACTGCTATCCCTTCGTAAAACGGGGGAACGGGGGAGAAACATAACCAGCACTCGCTATATCCAGTGGAGTTAAGGGATTCTGCAGTCACATTAGCCAGGCCTTTAAGGATTTCGCCTGTAGAGGGTAAAACTGGGGGGAGCAAGGCCTGGAAAACAGTACTAGTAGACAGGGGAGAAGGGTTAGAAGGTCTTGGGTCTCTTGCCTTAGGGGCAATAGGGCCAAGGACAACGTGCTTGTTGGCGTTTGGAATGGATCGAATTAATTTGATTTTAAAAGTGAGCCCAGGGTCCTTTCCTGAAACATAAAGCCTTAGCCCCCATTCATGTCCCCTGAGCCATCCATCAATAGGGGCCCTTTTTCCCTTGTCAGTAAAGGCAATGGAGAGCGGTGTACATCGCCCCCTTGTGGATTGGGTGCTTTGACATTCTGGGGTAACAGTTGAGTTAGGCTTGGGATTCCAAGCCCTACTTACAGTTATATAATCCCAGGTGGAGCTAGGCTTCCAACTAGCATCTCCTGTAGTCTCACACCCCCAGGAGTCACAGAAATAGGAGTCTCTATATCCACATTTATAGTTAAGGGCTCGATCTCTATGAGCTCCCGGGCAAACATAAAATTCTGTTTCTCTGAGGTAGGTTCTCCTAGGGGTGTTGTTACACCCAGGAGAGGTGGTAGATTGTCCCTCAGGGTAGGTCTCAGGGGAGGTGGAAAAAGGAAAGTAAATGTCTGGGGTCCCCCAGGCCGCAGAAGCTCCAGCGGCCAAGTCACAGAGGTCAGGGGCAAGAACAGGCCATGGGGGGGAACTTGCTAAGGTAGAAGAACTGAAAACGACGTCTCCTGCTTCACTGGTGACTGTCCAGGTGAAATTGAAAATCTGATGGGTCCAAACGGGGCGAAAGGTCATGACGAGGGTCAATAGTGTACAAATCTTCATTTTTGCCTCCTGAAAATAAACAGAAAGGGAAGGCTTCTCAGGGGTTAATATGCCCTGGACTGGAATTATTATTGTTTTTGCCTCTATTTGTGTCTAGGAGTTTAATGAGCCTATCTGGGAGCCATCGGGCATTTTGTGCCTTAGCATCATATATACAAGCATGTCCTTTCCCCCATATGAGCACAGGGTCAGGCCCGTGCCATGTGTTGGTCATCGGATCTCTCCACATAGCCTGTGCATAATTATCTGCCGTGGAGGGATGCCAAAGGCGATCAGCAGCGGTTTTACCCGCGGAGTCATAAGTAAGGAAATTAAGAACAAACAGTGCATGATTTAGGAGTGTCTTTGCATTACCTGTTTTCGGATAGAGTACTTCTCCCCCCGACTGAAGTTTGAATAACATGTTTTTAAGGGTTAAGTGGGCTCTTTCAACAATGCCTTGGCCTTGGGGATTATAGGGAATTCCTGTTATGTGCTTAATACCTAACTGCGCACAGAACTGTTTAAAGCTAGAGCTGGCGTATCCAGGCCCATTGTCAGTTTTTAAGATTTTAGGTGGTGGTAAATATGCCAGGCATGAGAGAACATGGGTAATAACATTTTTAGTTGCCTCTCCCGTTTGCAAGGATGCACATAGGAAACCACTACATGTGTCAATAGACACATGGATATATTTTAATTTACCAAAGGGAGGGTAATGAGTGACATCCATTTGCCATATCTCTCCTGGAACCAACCCCCGGGGGTTGATTCCGTTATGAGGCTCTGGGAGGAGAGTTAGACATCCTTGACATTGCCGAACTATTTGGCGGGCCTGTTCTCGGGTGATTGAAAATTTGAGTCTAAGAGTATGAGCATTGAGATGATGTAGTTCATGAGCCCGTTGGGCTGCAGCCAAGGGTGAGTCTGACGTGACAGAGGCTACTAATTGAGTCGCCAGATCAACTCTGTCATTGCCTTTGGCAAGCGGCCCTGGAAGGCCAGTGTGAGCGCGTATGTGCCCGATGAAAAAAGGGGCATCGCGGTTTAGAATTAATTTTTGCAATTTTGCGAATAGGGGGGAAGCATTTGTAGAGGGACGTATGTAAGGCACTGTCTCTAATAGGGGAACAGAGGTTGCTACATAGGCACTGTCAGTGTAAAGGTTAAAGGGGGCATCTATTAAAAGCTCAAAAACTTTGATTATTGCAGTTAGTTCAACAAGTTGTGCAGAAGAGAGGTCTGTCTGTATTCGAGTAACTTGCCCATTAATACTGAAAGCGGCTATACCGGAGGAGGACCCATCAGAGAACACCATTACGGCCCCAGCAATTGGCGTGGTTTTAGTCCTCTTGGGAAAGACAACCGGGGTCTTTTGAAGGAACTGGACTAATCTGTCTGCAGGGTAATGATTGTCTATTGTCCCCTGGAAGGAGGTGCAGCTAATTGCCCAATCATCATCATGTTGAATAAGCCATTGTAATTGAGATGTATTGTATGGGAGGGTTATAACTTCAGGGTCTCTCCCAAACAACTTGAGAGCTGCCTCTCGGCCTAAACGTAAGAGGGCAGCAACTAATTGAGGATAGGTAGCTAAGACTCTAGGGGGGGAGGCTGGCAAATGAACCCAAAATAGTGGATGGTTTTGCCAAAGGACTCCTGTAGGGGAGAAGGGGGTAGGGAAAATGAGCAGCCACAAACTTAGATGTGGAGAGAAGTAGCTAATGGTCTGTTCAGAAATAGCCCGCTCTACAATGGTTAATGCCCTTTGTGCTTCTGATGAAAGCGAGCGGGGGGAGGAAGGATCAGGGTCTCCACGTAGGACATCAAACAAGGGCTTTAACTCTCCGGTGGTCAGCTTTAAATAAGGCCTGAGCCAGTTGATGTCTCCTAGCAGACGCTGAAAATCATTAAGAGTGTTTAAGGAGCTTCTCTTTAACTGAATTTTTTGAGTGAGGATTTTATTAGAAAATAATTCAAAGCCTAAAAAAAGTTGGGGGGGGTGGACCTGGACTTTTTCTGGGGAAATTTGTAGTCCTCGATCTCGGAGGGCAGTGACTAGCTGTTGACTGGCCGCATAGAGCTGTTGCTGGTCAGGACCGGCAAGAAGAATATCATCCATATAATGGATAATATACAAAGTGGGGAAGAGCAACCTAAAGGGGTCTATAGTCTGGGCTACAAACTTTTGGCAAAGAGTGGGGCTGTTGGCCATTCCTTGTGGGAGAACTCTCCACTGAAACCGGGGAGAGGGCCCTACACAATTGGTAATGGGTATACTAAAGGCAAAACGTTTGCAATCATCAGGATGCAAAGGTATGGAGAAAAAGCAATCTTTTAGATCAATTACTAATTTGACATACCCTTTAGGGATGGCTATTGGAGAGGGAATTCCCGGTTGTAATGCGCCCATAGAGACCATAGTCTTATTAACCGCCCTGAGGTCTTGTAGGAGCCTCCACTTGCCTGATTTCTTTTGGATTACAAAGATTGGGGTGTTCCAAGGGGATGTAGAAGGTTCAATATGTCCAGCAGCCAGCTGTTCCTGCACTAACTCTATGGCTGCATTTAATTTTGTAGTGGTAAGGGGCCATTGATCGATCCAGACAGGAACATCACTTTTCCAAGTAATCTTGTCTGCCTGGAGTGCAGGAGGAGCAACGGCCCTTACGAAAAATGTTTTTCAAACCCTAAACCTGAGCGGTCTATCTTAGGCGTGGCCAGTATCGGGTTGGGATCTCCCTGTTTTAGTTTGCCCAACCCCTGACCAGGGAGGTAACCCTGTGAAAGCATCTGCTGTGTTACAACTTCATTAGGGCTACACATGATGACCTTCATTTGAGAAAGGATATCTCTTCCCCAAAGATTTACCGGCAACCCAGGAACTACGAAGGGTTGAATGAATCCGGTATTTCCTTCTTCATCTTCCCAGTTTAATAACTGTGAGCTCTGTAAGGTGTTTCTTGACTGCCCAATTCCTTGTAGATGGGTCAAGGAAGCGTGTAAGGGCCAGCTGGAGGGCCATGAAGCCTGAGATATGACCGTAGAGTCGGCCCCCGAATCTAAAATTCCTTCAAATACTTTTCCTTGGATCTTAAGTTTAAGAGTGGGGCGTTCTTTAGTAATAGCTTGGATCCAATATAAGTCTGAAGAACCTGGGGTAGAGGAGCCTCGCTGCTTATGAATAGCAGGGTGAGATGTACTTAAAGGGAGGGGGAGCGCCTGCGCAAGGCGCTGACCTTTCATAATGCTGACAGGGCACTGGGGGGCACTAGCAAGAATTTTTATTTCTCCAGTATAGTCATTGTCAACTAAGGAAGGGTGGACAATAAGGCCGTTTATTGTGGTGGAAGCTCGCCCTAAAATTAGAAAATAAGTATCTTTGGGAGGTGGGCCATAAATTCCTGTGGAAATAATTGTAATTCCCTCCTCAGGCGTTAATATTGTTGAGGAGGAGGCACAGAGGTCAAGTCCTGCACTCCCGGGTGTGGCCCGATAGAGGGCGGGAGTGCTACAGCTAGGCTGTTCCCCGAGGCCGGCTGAAATGGAATTGGCTGGGGGGCCCGGGGCTGGCCCCTCAGCCCGTTTCCCTGAAAAGGGGGGGTGAAAGGATTTGTGGTACTGTAAAAAGGATTTGTTGGATTGTTACGGCACTCTTTGGCCCAGTGCCGCCCCTTATGGCAGCGAGGGCAAATACCGGGGACTGACCCAACTCTAGGAGGAGGAGCTGTGGTAGGGCATTGGCGAGCGAAATGGCCTGGCTGTCCACATTTAAAGCAGTCACGCATAGGCGGTGCGCCCCTGGGGAAGGAAGGAGGATAAGAAGCCGGGGGAGTTTGAACAGCGGCACCTACAGCTAAAAGGGCTTGGACTTTGGATGTAAAAGGATCGACATCTCTACACATTCTCAGCATTTCATCAAGAGTTTTGTCTCGAGTCTTACCGCGGAGGACGGCTCGACATGCCGAATTGGCGTTTTCATAGGCTAGCTGTTTTACAATCTTATCATTGGCAGCCGCGGAACCAAGGGTCCTTTCGGCGGCCTCTAACAGTCTGCTAACAAATTCGCTATAGTCTTCTTGCGAGCTTTGAGTGATCTTAGTTAGAGGAGTGTTAGCAGTCCCGGAAGCAGGGAGTGATATCCAAGCGCCCAAGGCGGCATCTTTCACTTGAGATAAAAGACCAAGGGGAAGGCGCTGCTGCCTGGTTTCAGAGATATATCTGCCCTGTCCCGTAAGCTTATCAAAAGTCCAGGACGCTGTTGGGGAATGAGGGTCTTTTACATTGGCAGCAGCGATGGTCTGACAGCGGTCAGCAAAATCTGCCTTCCAAGTTAAAAACTGACCACGGGTAAGCACAGCCTGGACTATACGCAGCCATTCACCTGGGAGTAAATGTCCTCCTCGAGACAGCGAATCAAGAACAGAAAGGGTAAAAGGGGCATTGGGGCCATAAGCTTTAACGGCCGCGTTCAGCTCTTTTAAGCTTTTGAAATGGATTTTGTGAAATTCTCTAGGGCCATCAGCAGGCTCGGCCGGCTCTGGCTCAGCCTGCTCCTCTCCCTCACTTTCTATTTCCTGAGCAGCAGGGGCGTCTTCGCCGTCGCTTTCAAGATCGCCCTCTTCCGGGCTATGTGTTGTGGAGGTGGGGCCAGAGCGGGCGGAGGCCCGGGTAAGAACAGGAAAGAGCAATTTTTTAGGTTGTTTTTTAGGTTTTGTGGCTGTAAGCGGTTTCTTAGAGAGGCCCCTTTGCGAATATAATGCGGGACGAACTGGTTGAGAGACAACTAATTTTTGGAGATGGCAAGTTATTCTTTGTTCTACTATCTGTGCTATTAGGTCTTCAGTGCTGGTAGGGGGGCTAACAGGACCGGGAGCCGGAGGGGGTAGCGGAGGGGCCGACGGGGGCAAAAAGGCCGGGGCGCAAACATTGGGAGGCTGAATAGAGGGAGTGTAAGAGGCTCTTTTCAAAACTGGGGGTGTGTAAGAAGGGGGGTTAAGCGACGGGGCGGCAAGGGGCCAATCTGGGTTGTGATACTTGGCCGCTTCGTCTTCTAGTTCAGCCGCGTCTCCCGGATCTAAAGGCTCGCCATTTTGGCTCTTAGTCACGACTGGAAAAACCTTTTGTGTATCGACAAAGTCCGAATCTCGAGGGAGAGGTGGATAAATGCAACATTTGGGAGGGGTATCATGGAGGGCACCGAGCAAAGATGGTGTCGGGCTAGGGGAGGGGGATTTAGCTGATTTTGGGGCAGGGGGATCACTCGAAAGAGACGATTTTGAGGCCGCCCGAGATAGGGGGCGGAGGCAATATTCTGCCACTGACAAGAGTTGACGTTTATCAGGGTCAGTATTTTCAACAATATCTCTGATAAGACCCCAATAGGAAAATACTGAAACAGGAACAGAGTCAGGGCCGTTTTTGATAAGATAATCATTTAAATCTCTACCTACTTTCTGCCATTTTTTAGGATGAATTTCGGGGCCATTAATGATAAACCACGGACAGACTTCATCAACAAAAATAAAAAACTTTACCAAGTCTTTCTTTTTAACTCGAACTCCTCTCTCCCTAAGTGAACTTTTTAGGTCTCTTATGAAGACCGCTTCTTTACTTAATTTAGTTCCCATTTTCTTGTAAGGCGGCCGGTACTCACCAGGGACGACGACTTCCGTGAGCGGCGAAAGGCGTCACCTATTGTTTCATCAAGAAGGGGTCTGGCCAGACGATATCTTACTCGGGGGTCCGCCTGCGAAGGATCCGCGCCTCGAGCCCCACGTTGGGCGCCACTTGTCCCGTCCAGCGGGACCTAGTTATTTGTGGGGACGAGGGGGATCCGACCTGAAAGAAAATGGGGGCGAGAGAAGAGCGAAGGCAAGACAGTATTCTGATCAAGCCCTCAAATTTTATTGTAAGACGGGGGTAGATATACACCAGTGTTCAGGGGCAGAGTGGGCCATAGGATACTTGTAAGCAGGGGATTGGCTGCATAGCAGGGATGGCGCAGCGAGTTATATTCTGATTGGTATATGATAATGGGGAAGGAGGGGGAGAAGAGTATCTCTTGGCGCGCGCGGGCTTTCTTGTTGGCGCGCGCGGGCTCGCAGCTAATCTCCAGGAAGTGAAGCAGGAACCTCATGAACTGTGGCCATCTTGTTGTCTTTGTGTGGCTCCCAACAGAGGTCCAGGCTGTGAAAGCTTCCCTGCCTTTGAGATGTAGAACCCAAGAGATCTGGGATGCCAGAGATACCGTGGTGCATCAGGATGCTGGGTGGAGTCTCCCATAGGAGATTCTTGGGATAGCCTCCTGGTAGGGAGTCAGACAGAGTCTTCAGTGATACAGAACTACTTGCTTTAGGAAAAGCAGCCTCTGGTGGGCTCCTCGGCTCTAGTGGAGATTGAGAGCTAGATCATGGGACACCATGGGCCAGGAAATATGCAAGCTTAACTGCTCTTTATTGGCTGGATATAGTCACACCCACCCAATCCAGGGTAGACACATCAACAATCCACCATACTAGGGAAATGGTACAGTTGAAGTAAGGATTGAGCAGGCCCAGAGAGCAAAAGGAAGTTGCTGAAGAGGTGGCCCCCATCTCACAGATCTCAACCACTTGTTCTATTGTATGAACGATTACCCTGTAGCTCCACCTATGGCTTCATTCATGGTGTTTCACTGCAGCTAACAGGGGAGAAAGCTCTGGCCTGGTTCACGGATGGGTCAGCTCTATCTGTTGGTTTCATTTGTAAATAGGCATTGAAAATGAATAAAAGTGGTCCCAAAAGAGTAGTAAGGGAAACCCACACATATCAAATTGGTGTGGAAGAGGACATGGCCTAAGTCACAGGACTATACTGAATCCCAGACAGGAGAATGGTTTGGCTGGTTGGGAAGCGCCCTAAAAGGAGTATGATGAGCTTATCATGCACAAGGACATTTGAGAAAGGGTCAGGTGATAAAATGACAGGTGTGGCCCACTATTTGCTGATCATCTGTTCACCAGGCTGCATGCACCACAGAGGAGGCTCTCAACCCCAAGCAGACAAGACTTCCTGTCTTGTCTTCTGTCCTCAGCTGGCCCAGCACCCAGGGCCTATGAGCTGAGCCCCAGGACTGCTCGGCATGGGCCCCACGGCATGGGCTCCCTCTCACCACGGCCCATCTGGGTTCTGTGGCTGACCAGTCTGTCCCCTGCAGAGACTGGTGCTGAACTATGGCACATCCCACAGGAAGACCGACCACGTGATGGGAGCTAGCCATTGGACCCCTCATAGTCTGCTGGGGCAGTGATTTGTCATTACTGGAATTGCCCTTTACCTGTCTACCTTCTCTGCCCTCTCTTCCTGCAGGCACCACCATCCAGGGCTTACAGAGGCCCACACATGAGACCCACTTAACATTACAGAGGCGCCCCAGTGGCACAGGCTTATTGTCTCCACTGGCCCTAATATCCATTTCTTAGCCCAGAATGGGCCAGCCTAATGAAATGATGGAATTGCTCATGAATGCTCACCTCGTGCCCACTTGGTGGTAACACTCAGCAGTTTGCTTTGCTCTCTTCCAGGATGCAGAATATGGAGTACAGCTATTTGAGCCTAATGATCATTAATTCACAGTGATACCAATCTGCATGGTTATGTCATTATCTCGATCAATTCCAAGCAGTCTGTGTGAAGGGCTGACCAAAAGATGTTTGCCATGATTCCAGGTGAGGATTTGACACTCATCTGTAATACCAGCTAAGCCCTTGGCTACAGAAACCTGAGATAAACTTTTTTTCTTTCTCGCACATATACATTTGCAGTCTATGCAAATAGCACTTTTATTGTAAAGGATGATGTGCCAGTGATCATAACTTTGATAAATTATAAAATGTAGTTCCCACCCTTCCTCAGTACACCCACCTCTCCGTTCTCACCAGCCCACAGACTTGTTCCTAAGGAGTTACTCAGCAGAGATGGAAATGTAATGTATTTGAACAGGTGGAAAATTCAGTGCTGGTACTTTGCACTGATGCCCAGCATTTAAAGCTGGAGGGTGTGTGTGCTATGCATGCGAAGAGGAAGAGGAGGCCACGGGGTGACCTTCCATCTCCCAGTGAGGAGGCTCTGTGTGTGGCCATGAGATGGCTCCTCAGCCACCCCACTCCAGACAGCTGTTCTCTAATCTGCAGAATGGTAGCTTTGCTGGAATGATCACTGAGGTTCCTTTGAGCCCTGACTTCCTTGGATTTTGGGGTAACAGAGGGTGCCATCCACCTTCTCAGGTGCTAGCTTTATCTTCATGCCTTACTGCACAACAAGCACTTGAGTCTTTCCAGCATGTAAGGTGCAAGTCTGAGCACCGTGGAAATAAAAACTGCAGCCAAGAGAGAATCACCTGTCCACTGTGACTCCACATCTATTAATTCATTAAATCCCCACAATGGCTTGCAAGGTAGGCAACTTCCCTCCTGCTCCCTTGATAAGCTTGGGGTCACCAGATTGAGGCAAAACATGTTGATGTTTCTTAAATTTTTGGAGTTAGTGCTCTAGGATCTATCTACACTGATTTGTAGAAAGCTCAGTGTCTTTCTGGAGGTCTCCCTGTGCTCTCATTTGATAAATGTCCTAAAATACACAAAGTTCATTTTTGTCTTCCCCACATCTCTGCGGATGAGGCACCCAAAGAAAAAGGCCTTTGTAAAATTTTTTCTTTCATTTCAACATGGACACTTTGGGGTCACTGACAATACTTGACTCTTGCAGTTGGGGAACATTGATTATATTTTGGAAAATTACTGCTTAATCCATAAGTTATGTGTCAGTGAAACACACTACCCACTGTTCCACTGAACTGAGCATCTGGCTTTTTGATGCAAGTCGAGTTTATCTTTCCTGCCTGGGCCGTTGAAGAATTACTCTTTCTAAATGTGGACTTTTACTGAACTCTTGGTGCTCTCAACAAATACTATTTGGGATTGGATGACTCAGACTTTGAGAAAGAAATGCCATCACCAGAAATGAGTCTGTCTGTCCCAGGCAGTCAGACTCCGTCTGCGGGTAGAAGGAAGAGCAAGGTGTTTCCCGAAGAAATGGTCTCTCCTGCCGTTTCTCACTCTGGGTCGGAAAAGAAGCCAGTGTGCGCTGATGTCTGGAGGGGCTGGAAGGGACCTTGTTTCTGTGCTCCAAGGAACCACTGTCTGGGCTCTGCAGGAGGGCGTAGCGGGGTGGAGGCTCGGGTGAAGGCTGGATGCCTCCTCTTGGAAACTGCCGGCTGTGAAATGAGATCCTGAGGGCCTGTTAGCAGTCGGTGAGGTTCATGAGCAACCTTGCGAGCAACCTAAGCCACTCTTTGCTTTATTCTTTCTTACTCCTCACGCATGGAGTAAGGTTTGCTACATACCCCACGCAGTACTGAGATATTTGGGGCAGAAGTTAAGGGAGAAGATTTTCAAGCTTAGAACACACTGTGGTGCCTTCTGTAAAAGACATTTGATGCAATGACAACTTGGAGCATGGAGGGCTGGAGAAAGAAACATCCACAACCAGATTTTATAAACAATGTTTGGAAATTCATGAAAATTTTGGGGGAAGGGAAGCTCCAGGACAAAGGCTGGATGTTCTGTTGATCTATAGTCTTGAGGGTGAAAGTTTTTCTATTTACTATTAAAGGAGATATGTCTTTAATCTCTTCCCCAAGATAGTCAAGTAGAACAGAGCAAAGATCTTTCTGAGTTAGGAATAATAAAAATGCATATTATGTGCCACATATCGAACTATTTTCCCTTTTGATGAAGAGTCTGAGTCCTAACTTGCGGATAAGTCACCGGAGGTGAGCGCGCTCTGAGGGTGATGGCGCCTTCCTATCTCTGCTCTTTTTGTCCCTTTTACATGTGTGACAAGTGGAATCAAGTTCTTCTGATTTAGTCCTACGTCCACTTCAGTGGTACAGAGTTTTCTGTCTTCTCTACATACCCTAGTCCCTGTGCCTTCTCAGTCCATGGGAATCAAACCACAAACACGTGTACACACACACACATGTGTGGCTCTACATACACACACACACTCAGACACACACAAATGCACCCACCCAGACACACACACACATATGCATACATGTACATGCACACACTGACACATGCATTACACACATGTACACACTCATACACAAACATGCACACCCATCTCCTTTCATTGCTAAAATATCACCACTCAGGCAGTGACAGGGAAGATAGGCTGATTTGCATTGTGGCTGATTCTGTTGGTTTCCAAGAATTTTGAAAGGTTTGAGAGGATATTGTTGGTGACAAATAGACATTTTAAAATGTCAAGTCACTCTCAAAATGGACCCTTCTCCCTTAATAGACTTGAGCTAATCACTTAAATGCTATAACACCTCCCACAGGCAGGTGCCTGGCCCCTGCTCTAGACATTTCAAAGGCTAAGATGGGCGGACGCCTCCCACAGAGACAGCGCCCCCAAGGCAAGGCTTTCCTGTGAATTATATGGACTTAGATGATGGGCAGCAGGAGAGACTATCCCTCAGAGGAAAAACAATCTACCAAACACCTTGCAGGCTGGTGTGGCATGTGGATTGGGGCAGACGTGGATTTGGACCTCTCTCCTGTGCTGGTTGCGTGACCTTCAAGTCTTTGACCTTGAGTTTCCTTGCCTGGGACACATGCGGTCAGACTCCGACTTTCTGCAGGTGCTGTGAGGGGTGGCTGTGCTACTGTTGAGTCCTGTCCAGTGCAGAAGACGTAAAGCTCCAAAAACGGCAGCCAGAGTTACTGCTAGTTCTGCTCTTACAAACAGAATAAAATTGATAAGCATACTCACAGGCAAGTATCTGCCAAGTATGTTAGGACTGGAAGATTCCTGCGATCTCATCAAAGCCCTGCTGACCCCTTCCAGGTTTGAGTCCGACTGGTGTTCATGGAGAACCCATGCATCAGTAGGCATCGTGTGAGTGCCGCCTTGCTGGCAACACGGAGGGAGCAGCAGATGCCCCCATCTCTCCCGAGGAGATGCCCCTCTTGCTCCTACGCTGCTGTGCAGTGGGGCAAGGTGTGGTTCTCTGGTCTTCAGAGGCCCTACCGGGTGCTGGATGGTCCCATGCAGTCCTCACAGGAACATCAGAACTTGGTTGAAATTCCACTTACCCTGTTGGTAGTAGAGGGATTGGAATGTTGAGGGCATAGGAATCACACACAGTTTGATTTTGGGAAAGAGGTTCTCAGCCCTGGCTGCATATAAGGAGCATTTGGGGTCTTTAAATACCCCAAAACTCAGGCTACACCTCAGATCGATTCAGTCTGCATTTCTGGTGTTAGCACCAGCACGTCAGGGTTTGGTAAAGCTCCTGACTGCTTCCCTGGTGCCCAGGCTCGAGAACTGTGGGTCTGAGACCTCTGTGGATTCCGCATGCCACCCTCAAGGCTACATCCTCCGTCCCAGGGTGCCCCACCTTGTGTGAGTATGAGATTCTCCTAGGGTGTTTGTTAAAAACACTGATTTCAGGTTCCTTCCCAGGAGGTTATGAGTCTTGCCATTTGCAGTGGCAACTGAGACTGAGATTTTAAAGCTTTGAACTAAGATGATGTTTATGTTGTGGCAAACTGGAAATGACCTTTAACTGAGGACATTGACTCCATTTTAACAGCAAATACTCGTGGTGAGAATACTTGCGCAATGATGGTGAGCTGTCACTGACAATTACTTAGTGGCTTCAGTAATACGATAATATACTGTCTTTTCTAGAAAGGGCCTTGGGGGTTACCCAACCCTACACTCTCATTTGGTATGTGAGTAAACTGAGGCTCAGAGGACAGTGACTTCTCCAAGGCTACATATCAGATTAGCCCTGGCAGAGTGGGAGAAGCCAGGCCTCCGTCTCCTCTCCTGCTCTCTCCTCTGGGGCTCTACTGGCCCTGCAAACTCAAAACCACCAAGCAGCCAGAGCGGTCAGCAATTCCAAGCAGGAAGCCAGAATTGCTTTTCCTTCAATATATCCTTATGACAAGGTGTTTGGTGCTAAACAGAGTCCCTGGAGGAGCATAAAGCAGTGTTCCTCTCAGGGCCACACCTGCTGGACGAGGATGATCCATTTCAGTGGGCAGCTACCTTCTGCTCAAGCACACAAAAACCTTCATCCTCGTTATTAACTCATGAATCACTGTAACCAGGGAAAGCCGGCCTCGTAGGAAGTGCTGGTGTCGGTTCCACACACTTTAACTAGTTCCATTTCCAGTTTCCGGGCAGTCTCATGGCTAATTGTTAGGACTGGAACTTAGAGATTGTCTGCTCTGATGCCAGGGGAGTCCTCGCAGGTGCTCGACGAGGAAGGAAAGTTCAGGACAATTAATACCCTTTCCTGGAGGAATAGGTGGCATAGCGAGAGGGTCTGGGGTGCAGGTTGGGAAAGACTCCTCCCCTTGATTGGCAGTGCAGCGTACAAATGTTAGATCTGCTGCTTCCAGCTTGGTAGACCTGGGACAGTCATTCCCCACCTCTGCACCTCAGTTTCCTCAATTTGGAAATTGGTCTATTACATGAAGCTTCTTGTAGCTACTGCTGAGGATGAATCAGCTGGGCAGGCAAAAGCACTGAGCACTTATCTTACAGAGGAAGGGCTGTCACCAGGCTAGACTGAGACAGGCCTGCCTCTGTGCAGACTTACAATTTGGTACCCTCCAAGCCACTGTTCCTGACTATAAATGGAACAATCATTAAGCGATAGAACTGATCAATACTAACAGTTCCTATACACTGCTGGGAAAGGGCTGACTCTTGCATGGAGGAAAGGTGGAGAGAGAGGCAGACACATAGGCACGGCACATGGGTTCTCTGGAACGGCACTGAGAATTCAGCCCAATGGGGCCCTCTCGCTCTGCACATGGAGTTCCATGGGGACCCAGTTTCATTCTCCTGGGAAGGCCATTCAGGGGCTGGGTGCAAGCTCTCTGGAGAGGGGTCCCTCACCCTAAATGCTTATCAGAATACTTCCTCCAGCTGCATTTTGATAAACAATTCTCTAACTTATATTTCCAGTGATATTTACTGCCCCCACTAGAAGGTTACCAGTCACTGAATGGCTGGCTCAGTCCTTAATATGATGCCAGGAATTCAATAATCATAATTCTCTGTCCTTTCCATTGCATTGTAGAAACTGGGATCAGGCACATGGAGCTCCTCACAGCTCCCGGACACAGTATCTTCCATTCCACGTGTGTATGCCTAGGGGTTCTCCTGCCCACTTCTCTGGATGAAATCTGTGATTATCCTGGAAAGCCCGACCCAGACATCTTCTCCTCTGAAAATTTCTCAAACTATCTCCTCGCTGACCCCCCAGAAGCGGTTGCCTTTCCCTAGAACTCTGGCTCCTTGTACACACAGCCATTGTGGGGCTCACCATGTAGATCCCAAGGAGTCCTGGGTTATCTGCTGTCCTCATTGGAACACGTGCTGTTTGACAACAGAAGCTCGCATTATTCATCTCTGAGCTGCACCGCACCTGCACATAGTGCGTCTGAAATGATATTTTTCTGAAATGGGTAAATGGGTAAATTGTGCACGTGTATGTCAGTATTTTTTTGTTGTTACAAATCTCTATGCTATTGTTTAATTGTTCTAGTACCTATCAATTAGTTAAAATTATTTTTGCTTTTGGAGTGGCCTGTTTCCCCTGTATTAAGGATCTGCTTTTTCATATTGAAATCAAAGCCTCTTAGGGACAAAAATTAATTTTCACAAACATGGCCAGACTAATGGGGAGGTGGTCCAGCGTGGCTAATACGGGATTCTATTTCTAAGGAATAGAGTCTTCTGGCTGGTGGGCTAAGACCTGACACACATCCTAGATTTTTCCACATTTCCTTCTCTTCCTTCTTCCAGTATCTATTTATGACCTCTGATATAAGGAAGATACTCTGTTTTTGACTGAGGAAGAATGGGAAATTCAGGTTAGGGATCAGAATGCAAAGGTGGTGCGGGGAGAAGAATGGTGTCTCCCTGTATTTGCTCATAGCTCTTCCTGCAACAAATTATAACTGTTTCTCTTGCCTGTCCCTGTTCTAAATCATACACAACTTAATGGTAGCAATTTTCTTATTCACTTCTGTATTATCAATGTCTGTAACATGACATGTATTTAAAAAATTTAATTAAATAAAATATTTACTTTTTCCCCAGTGTTTATTTTCCACATGCTAATGTCAATATTACATGTTATCAGGTGGAGGTGGCATAGTTAGTAGAGCATCTCCTAAGGTCTTTCTAGATTTGAATGTCTTTGACATCACAAAGAATAGTGATTTATAGCTAATTCATGGTATTCATGCATACCCAGAATGAGCCTGTCTGCAGCAGGGGTAGTCAGCATCGAAAGAGGTGTCCAGGACCATGCACCTCTCTTTATGCCAACTGCATGCTCTGCTACAGTGACCTTGGCATGCACTGATTTTGGTCACCCTGCAACCTTAGTTCCAGCCATAGTTACTACTCTTATTCTGGTGGCTTGGTTGGAGCTCAGATCACAGTTCTTGGGACCAAGCACAACTGGACATTGTTTCTCCTTGACGCTTGGTCACACTTGAGGATTGGGCATATGATACAATCAGAGGCAAGGGAGGTTTGGATATTAATTCTGCAAAGGGAACTCACTATCTAACTGCCACTATATAATTTTAAGAGACTGCAGGATCTGAAGCTGCTGTCACCTTCTTTTGTCTCAAGGGAAGATCTTGTGTGAGGAAGGAGCCAATATGGAGAAGACTGAACTACGAGATGGAGAGAAAGTAACCAGGCTCTGTCCCTGATCGAGCCATGCCTGAAAGCAGTCTTTGGAATATTTAGTTACATGAGACTGTTGCATAACTCATTTTGAATCAGGATTTCTATCATTTGCAACTGGAAGAGTCTTAACTGAGATAGTAATCAACCTTCTGATTATTATAGTGGCTTTTCCTATATCTCAAGGATGTCTTGGGTAAGAAACATGAGCATTTTGGTTGCAGAAATGAACTCTTAATTGTAAGTTAAAACATTGTTATTCTACTGCTAATTTAATCAGTATCTAACTCATCCATGTTTGACCTGAATGAATACACTGAGTAGAGTGAGAATATTTCTTTCTTCTGGATCTGTGAGAACCTGGAATGCAGTAAACTTGCCAAAGTAGTCTTTCTCTTGTAACAGTGTCTCCCAGCTAGATCCATAGAAAGTGCATAAGTGTGTGTGTGTGTGTGTGTGTGTATGCATATATATGCATGTGTGTAGGTGTGGGTATAGTTGGTCTTCTATGCTAGATGTCCTTGAATCATTATTTTAAACTTAACTTTGCAACATAAGCATCATCTATATTTGCATTAAAGTGTTATGCTTGAGTATTATTAAATTATTAGTAAATAATAAATTACATTATTTGTAATGCTTGAGTGCTAGTCCAAAAAGTCTTGCATTTTGGCCTCTCAGGCTTGGCCCTGTGAGTTGTCAGGAGCAATCCTAGTGAGTACAGACTGTTATGACTCAGTCTTATCAACTCCTTGGACCACCCTGAGGAGCTGGTGGGTCATAAAGGCAACTCTGCTGAACATGGATGACTTTTACGTCTTGTGGAAAATGGACACAGGAAGCTTCAAATCTTGCAGGCTTACAGACATGCATTTTGAGAGCCCTTTGCACTCAAGGAATCTGCTTCATGTTCACATCCTTCTGAAGGGTCAGTGGGCAGCCATATTGGCAGAAACATCCTCTGTAAGTTGAATCTGCTTGACACTACAACATCTGTATGAAAGGTGAAAAATCACCTGAGTTTCCAATGATGGTCTTTATGATGCCAAAGATCTGGATGTATTATTTGCAAACCTGGACCAGGATGACTGGGTTTTCCCTTTTGGTGCTGCTTGGCATTGTAAAAACTGCCCCAGAAGCACAGGAGAGAGATGGTCAGGATCCCCCACCTCTCTTCTTCTTCTTCCAAAAGGCCTTGTGGGTGTACTTTCCCCATTATTTAAATTTCTTCATTGACTCCAACTGAGCCCAGAAACTGTCAAGCTGAAATACTGTGAGCAAAATTGGTCTCATACTTTTCTCTAGTTTAGGGGAAAGCTGTGGAAGTTGAAGATTTGTAACTATCTTCCAGCCCAGAAAGTTCAAATATGTTCTCCAGCTTTGGATTTTTATTGTTGGTGTTACTATTGAGCTCAAACTGAAACTCTGAGCCAAAGAAAAAATTACTGTTAGTATTTATTCCATTTTTAACAGCAGTCTAGCGGCCAGGCACTGTGCTAGGCTCCTCAAGAAAAATAAGAACAGGTGCCTGCTCTCAAAGAGCTCACAATACAGCATCATTAGACATAAGTTTCATGTGAGGCAGAATGAAATTAAGTGTTTAAAAGGGTGCAGGAGCTCAAGAGAAGAGGCATATGGTAGAATCAGGGGGGCTTTTCCAGGGTAGTGGGGTTTTTTTTGCGTGTGTGTATTTAGTCTAAAAGGATTTCAGAAAATATGAAGAGTAAGGAAAACTGAAAACCTAGGAATGCCATGAACAAGTCTTGGGGACATAAAATCAGGTTGTAGAAGTAAGACCAAAGTCCAATAAAACTAGATGAGCCTAAAGTTCATGTCAAGCAAGACCAGCCTAGAGCCTACCCTCCTCCCAGCCCAGGTATATGTGAGTGTGGGAGATGCATAGACAGGAGAAGGGGGAGGCATCTCCAGACCTTCCCTATGGCTCTAGCCTCTCCTCCCCTCCCCTCAACCTACTGCACGTATGCACACAGGCATGCATGTGTCCTGCAGTATGAATACAGGGGCTTCCCTGGACATTCCCTGGTCTTGCTTGCCTTCAAGACTTGTATTCCACTCCTCCTTGCCTGCAGCGCTTCCTTCTTCCACCCTTTCCAGCTGAGGGATCCATCCCTCCTACCCTCAGAATGCAACTTGAGACCAGGTTCTGGGAAACTCATTTTCCTACAGACAACTTTATGTTCTCCTTCTTCTGTATTCCTGTGAATCTATATGAGGATCCTCCTGGATGTGACAGAAACATGACTCAGACTCACATAATCAGAAGAGGGAAATCACTGGTTTGCATAACTAGGATAAGAAGATGAGAGATTATTTTAAGGTTTAAGTGTTAGAATCAAGGCATTGGTATTGGTGTGCATCCTGTCTCTCTAGCTTTTGGCTCTGCTTGCCCAGCTTCAATTTCAGCAGATCTTTGAATATGGCAGCAAGTTAGCCCTTGGCAATGATGAATCTTCATTCTCTTCACAAGTCATAATTCATAAATCCTAAAAAGAGACTTTCTTTCAGTGTACGTATGCTAAATCACATGGTGGGGTTCTTTGTTGTCCCTGGTAGATTATATACCCAAATTTTAATAGCCTTTGTGTTTAGGGAACAGATTTGCTTTATTCTCATTACCCAAACCACATAGAATGGGTTTACCACAGGAAAGAGAGCTTCTGGTATAAGCAAAACAAAACCAACCAACAAAACACATTTATCACCACTCAACATTTTTAACATTTATCATGCCAACGTTTGCTGGTCTGTCTCCTCCACTAGACGGTGATCCTTGGTAGCAATGGAGGATTACCTATCCCTGTAGCAGAGAGTTGAGTGCAGATGACTGGTTGCTCAGCAAATGATGGCTGAATGAATGAGTCACTCAGGGAAAGAGAGAAAGAATGAATACACCTTCCTGTGAAATAGATGGGTCGGGTAGTATCATTTCCATCTCACAGTTTTATCCCACCATTTCTATCCTGGACTACTTTATAGCCTTTTAATTAATCTTCATATCACCGGTCTTGGCTTCCTCTAATCCATTCTTTACACAGCAACCAAATTGATATTTTAAAAAATGCAAATACAATCATTTTCTTCCTCTGCTTAGAGCCTTTCCTCACATTTGGGATATTGGACAGACATTTCTGCAGGGCTTCTGAAAACCTTTATGGTCTCCAGCCCCATGTCTTGCTGTTCTCAACACTTCTATCACCAGTGTCCCAAACCCCGTATTTCCAACCCCAAATGCACAGGCACTTCATTTTGCATTACTTTTACTTCTTCAAAGGCATCAAGTTCTCCTTTGCCGTTAAGTCTTTGTTCAGTCCCCCGGGGGTGCTCTTCCTCTCCCCTCCCTTTTCACCTGGCTGATTCCAACTCATGCTTCAAAGCCCAGCTTACACATGCCTGAGAAATGAGGACTTTCATCCACTGCCCCTCATACTGCTCCCAGAGGCCCCCCAACCCCCATAGAGACACCCACAGTATTCTACTGTGAGGGCTTACTTCATTGTCTGCATCGCTGCTACTCTGACTGTATGCCCTCAGGGTATGGGGTTTATCTGTTTTATCCACCATCATGTCTCCACCTTCTAGGTAGGATATGGCACTGACCAACGAATGAATCAATGAATGAATGAATGAATGAATTTTGTCTCCACAGCGTGCTAAACATTTCGTATGGAAGTTAGGTGTGATCCTGGCACAGGCCCTGCGCTGGAGGGACTCCCTGTCTTTATGCAGAACAGCTGCAGTTCAGATATGTTATAAGTGGCAGAGCTTTATGTTGAGACCTTCCCTGACTCCAGATCTAGGCTCTTCACTCCACTCCTGTCATCCCTGTGCCCATACTCTGCGTGGATGCACATGCACAGAGCAGCTGGTGGCTGCGCTGCGTTTGGACGGGGAGGGAGCCTGAGGCTCTCATGACAGTGAAACCTCTGCGAAATGGTATTTGGGCCAAGAGCCATGCTCCAAATCATTGTTTTCCCATTTATCTGGAAAGAGAATCTGTTGATAGGCTTTGGCTTTGGAAAATACACTAGAACTAACATTTCCTTGCTATTTGTACTGTAAAACATGGGCCTCAGAAAATACCTTTGTGATTAATGAAAGTGCTGTCAAAGTCCAGCTGTTGATTTTCTGGTGGTTTTTATGGCCAGGTTTAGATTATTGGAGCTGATGCTGTAGAGTCACTGTAGGGAGGATGAAGGAGACCCAAGTTCTGGTCTCAGCCTGACTAGCAGCATTTGTGGGATTATTTTCAGGAAAGGAAATGATCTTTCCTTTAGATCTTCACCAAACTAAAGCTTCTGTGGGAATAGCCTAATCTTTGCCAGTGTCTCGTCTATTAAATAAGCTGGTTCTGACAATGAGTCTGCAAGAGGCTTCATTTCCAAATAAAAAGACCAAGTGGGCCTTAAGAGAGTGAGCATTTAGCACTGCCTCCCTTTTTCCTGAGAAGGGTATCGTTGAGAGACAGGTCTTGATTTGCGGAAGTTTCCTTAGGGCCCTAAACAATCAACAAAGAAAAAGAAAAGGTCAAGAGCTTAAGGAAAGCTGACTAGAAAAATTAGACAGTCTGAGACTTGGCTAACCCAGTTAAGCCCCAGAACAAAGGTTCCAGTCTTCTGGTTCCATGAGATAATTGAATATCTTCTTTATTGCTCAGAGCTACTATTCTTTGGGCTTTCTATTACCTGCAGACAAAAGCATTCCTAATGGATACATATGGAATCAGTTAGGTTACAGTTGCTACATTACACCAAAGGAAAAAACACAGAAACAAACATGGTCTGTTGATTGGAGCAAATCAATGATCATTCTCGGCTTGCCTTGATTTGATCATATGTCAAATGGGGAGCATATAACTGGCTTGAGAAATGCCAATGAGGGAATGAACAATGGCATTAACTTTTCAGATACTAGGGTGGTACTTCATTTTTATTTGCTTTTTCCTTTCTCCCTCCACCTATTTCACCCATCCCCCTAGGGTGGTACTTTAAACCATTATACTTGACCTACTGCTGTTCCATCTGTTTCATGTTGACCCTTTTTGAAATTCATATTTCTAGACAATATGTCATGTAGCAAAAAGAACAAGGCCATTGGAGATATACCTGGCTTTGCATCCTAGATCTCCTGCTTTACAAGTTGTATGGCCTTGATCTTGTTATTTCAATATGTTCCATATAAAGTAACTACTTAGTTTATGAAATATCATATTTCTTATCACACTTGAAGGGGTAATGTGCTATTCTTTCAGTTTAACTTCCTTGTGTAGGAGGAGTCCAGGATCACTGGTAGGGATCACATACTTCCTTCAGCTTCAGCTGCTGGAGTTGACTGTGATTCTCCTATCCACTTAGCTTCTCATATCCAAACATTTACAGAACTAGTCATTCTTTTTGTGTTTGTTTTCTGAAAGGGACTTTGGCTGGGGCATAGAGTAAGTGGAGGGCAATAATGTGAGGAGAGGTTGATAAGGTTAAATGGAGGCCAGAGGGTGAGGGGCCTTCAGTGCAACATAAAGAGCTCAGGTTCTATGCTGTGGGGGCCGGGGAGCCATGGGAGAGAGTCCAGCTGCAGAAAAGGCAGCAGTGAGAGCCCGGACAGAGGGGGGCAGCAAGTGAGGCCGCCATAAGCCGGCCCATGCATCTTCTCTCTGCTTTAGAGAAACCACCAGTCAGTACTTTGAATCACATAAAGCTGTTTGTGGTTATGGAGTAGGTCAAAGAGCTAAAAGACTAAAGAAAATTCCAGTGTTTCATTTGGGTATTTTGAAAACATAAGAATTTGGAGGCGAGTAAAACTGATCATCCAGGGCAAACTAGAGACTTCTTTTTCTCTAAAATACTTATTCTTCTCATGCTAGAGTATATAATAAGATCTCTGAGTATAGGTGCACTGAGTATTATTCCTGGAGAAACAGCGGTGGTGAGAGACCCAGTAAACAGAACTGTGTCTCTCCCTTACGCAACAGGGACAGGCAGGGTATTACACCCGATAGGGTTTCTGTCCCTTTGTGTAGACGGGGAGATGGAAGTTCAGAAGGGGAAGTGACTTGCCCTATGTTAAATAGAGCCATGTTATGCTTGTTAATTTTCAGTGTAAAATAGCAGAAGGAAAAGATTAAGGAAAATGCCAGTGAGTATTGGCTTATTAATTACGAAGCTTTCCCTCTCCCCTCTTCCTTGCAACTTTGTTGACTATTATTTGTGGGCTATAGAAACCAGGTGAGGAGAGCCCATCAGGAGCACATTGGCAGAGCTATCCCTGTATGGGTGCAGAGTTTGTACAGGTTCCTTGGGATGTGAGAGGAATATATTAAAAAAAAATTTCAATTCCTTCTCCCCCTGCAGCTACCAACTGACATAAAGTGTTGCACAAGAAACAGGTGGATGGGACTTTATGAAAAAAATCACCACTGTGGCTGCTTGGCTGTGGTTCCCTGCAGGGAATCCCAGTTCTGTGGAGCTGGACTGGGTCCAGAGGAACACCTGGGAATTGTATGTGCCCAGCCCAGTTCACCAATGAAGGAGACCATTCCATCTTTCACCAAGTCAAAAATATTATTGATTGTAATTTGCACCCCTATTTTATAGGCCACTAGGAAAGACATCAGATGCCAAATAAACTAAGACACACTATAGTGGACACTTACGATCCCTCCTGCCACCTGATGTCACTGCAGCTGCAGGAGTCACACCTGCATTTGTCAGAGGCCTGCACCCCATGTGTATCATGGTGATTTTGGGGTTCTCAGATGCCATGATAGGCTGCTCAGCCAAACCACTGCCATAACCTTAAAGTTGGGGGGGTCAGTTAATGACACGGGGACCTGGGGGTTGGTACCTCACACCCATCCCTGTTCCTCAGGGGACCCCAAGCCAAGACTCATCATCAACTTTAAGATACATCCTGATCTCAAATACGTTTAAACTTGAAAAAAAAATCATCCTAGAACTGATATTGTATGGCAAATAGTGTTTACTGGTGCTAAGGAGAAAAATTAGAGGGGGATTTTAGACAGGGTGTCCAGAGAAAGCCTCTAACATTGAAGAAAAGACTGGAAGGCAGCAAGACCTATGGATCTTTGTGGGAGGAGCACCCCCTGGAGGGAGACAGGCTGCGCCAGGCTGGGAGGAAGTGTGTGCCTGGGACGAGGGGGAGACCAGTGTACCTGGAACGTGGCGAAGGAAAGGAACGAAAATTAGAAAATGAAGTCAGGCAGGAAACAGGAGAACTTTGGCCCTTTGAAGGATTTCAGTCTCACTCTTGATGAGGTGAGAAACTGCTGGTGTGTCCTCAGCAGAGCGACGTGAACCGACTGACGCGTTAGCAGGCTCTGCGTGCCATGCTGAGCACAGGCTAGAGGGGGCAAGAGTGGAAGGAGAAAGGCCATCCGGGAGGCTAGTGCAGAGCAGGGCTGGAACGATGGTGACTGGGGTGAGAGCGGTACCAGGGGCAGCAGTGACAGGAAGTCAGAAGGCGGACATGTGTTAAGGCAGAACTGCGAGCATTTTCTCATAGATTACGTATGGAAGATGAAAGAAAGAAACTAGTCAAGGGTGACTCCAAGGTCACTGTTGTTATATTTCTGTGTTCCCTTCAAACTGGGTCACATGTCCCTCCCCCGCCACACACACCTTCATGGGCTTCCAGAACATTCTGTACTTCTCTGGATCACAGATCATAGAGCCTCCCTGTGTCTCAGTTTCCTTATTTGTCAAACAGATGATATTAATAATGCAGACCTCATGGAGGTTTTGTGAGGATTCAAATAGGTACTGTGTGTAAACTAGCTGTTACATGCCAGATAGTTTTCAATGCGTGCCTCACAGTCGCTTCAATGAATGTTAGCTATTATTTCCATTATTTTGTTTTATTATTTCTATGCACAAAATTGTGTATGTTGCATGCCTCTGGATGCCAAGTGTAAGAGGAGTGGGCACTCAGCCATCTGTTCCTGCCAGGCTGGCCTCTGCCCACCCACTTCCAGGCAACACTTGGCAAGGGAGGAGGAAGACTCGGATTGGTCAGAACCCAGGATAAAGGTTGGGTGACCTTGGGCCAGAGGGCAGGGCTCCTCTGCCTTAAGGGCCGGGGCCCATGCCTTTCTCTTTCTTGTGCTTCCTCCCTCTTGTGCCCTCGGGGAAAGTCAGCAGACCCAGGCAGGGCTTGCTTCCTCCCGCTAGGTCCCACAGAGGCCTTCTGTCTTCCTGGTCACTTGTAAATGAAGGAAAATGGGAGGATTCAGAACCCCCTTGTTACCCAACCATCTGTCTTTGTTTGTCTGCCTCAAATACCTGTTCCAGGAAGTCATCTGAAGGATGCAACCAACCCAGGCACATTCTATCAGGAGGTGGTGATGAATTCCCAAACTGCTCCCCCTTCTGCCTACCTTGGGGACCCTTCCTTCCTTGCCTCCCTTCTCCTCCTTAGGGTCTTCCTGAAAAGCCCCTCTCACTCTTTTGTGTCCATCCAGAAAACTCAAAATAAGTCAGAGCATTTCCTCCCAGACACACAGAAGGGGTGAACAGGGCCTGTTTGTTAAGCACACTCAGCATTGCATATTTGGGTTGTGTTCCTCCCGTCCCTACCCACTCTGTTCCTTCATCCTTTGTTTCACTCCTTCAAGTGATGGGATTTTTTTATCCTAGAAAGTAAAGCAGACTTCCTCTGAGCTTCAGAGTTCAACCATGCTTTGCCTTTTAAATGGGAAGACTGCAGAGATAGGAGGGCACTGGGACACCCAACAAAGAAAGGAGCTGGCAGCAAAGCAGCCCTGCCTGCAGGGATGGGTCAGCGTCGGCAGCCCCAGTGCCATGGTGGCAGGACCTAGCAAAGCACGCTGACTGCTTTGCAGCTGGAGGACGCTGGCTCTGCCTGGCTGGCTGTCACGTCGGGGAAGCCCAGCAAGGACCAAGTGAGTTAGGGGCAGGAAGTGGGGCATCGGTTTGAGAGTTCACAAACGCTGTGCAGTGAGTGTGCTCGGGAGCCTACAGGATGCACAAGCACAGCCCCTCACCTTCTCTCTGAAATAACTTCCCATCTGGGGGGAGATGGGGCATCTGCAGGGCCACTCTGAGCATCCCTGTGACCGGCCCTCGTGTGGCTGTGGCAGCTCCAGGGGTGACCCCGCAGAAGCATTGTCCTAGTGAGGTGAGCCTGGGATCTAGGCGCAAACTGGGGATACTGACCAGACGGGCAGGAATTAGCCCCGTTCTGGAGTGGGTGCTGGTGACCAGTCTGATGAGGACAGTGTCGGATGAAGTTGGCAACAGACCTCTCTGCCCCCCAGAGTTCTTTCTCCCCTTGCTTCCCTTTATTCCCACTCACAATTTTCTTTGCTTTTCCATAGGTCTCTCTTTCCAGAAGATTCCATCAGCATGGGAAGTCCTGAGGAGTAAAGGCCCACTTAGTTTCTTAGCCCTTAGTTTCCTTACACAGAAGATAGGACAGTAGAAGGCTCATAATGCATAAGTGCTCAGATCCTTCCTTGCCTTGACATCTCGTGAATCTTGCCCTCTTTTCTTTCTTTATGCCTCCAGGCAGGGTGATGTCTACACATTTTCTATGCTCTGGATAAAACTGACAGGACAGAGATGCCACACATTTCCTCAGCAGCTTATTCTAGGTTTTTGGTTTTTGTTTACCTCCCTGCTCTGAGGAAACTAAGTAGTTCAACCCTATTTAATTAAGATTTCTCTTGTCGGCAATTTCTTCCTGAGTAGGTTTTGTGAATGTGGAGAACAATAACTAAATGCCTTTTTCATATAGAGCATTTATATGCTCACATACACAAGTTAATTTTCTTTTACAACCCCGTATTTAGCCCTGCTTGGGCCTCATTTCCATGCATTTGCATGTTAATATTCATACTTATGCAGATATATTCCTGGATCCAATGGAAGAGAATAGCCCACGCAGAAGGTTGAAACTGACAATTTATTCACAGAACTTGATCCTAAATTCAGAACTTCACTGGGCAGTATTGCCAAACTGAATAGCAACTGCTTTTCCTGTACTGTGTAGAAATGGTTACAAATTATATTCTTCCGTTTGTCTCTGACCAAAGGGGAGCAGAGGTAGAAACTGCATGTGGAAGACATTCCCTGGCAAGACAGTTCTGAAGAATGGCATAACGTCCCTAAGATGTGACAGGCATCTGGGAAGAAATGGGCCATCTGGGTGCCAGCAACATCAGTCCCTCGCCACGTAGACGCCATTCTGAAATGTACTGTCTTTGGCAGCCACTACTGGTCCCTTCTGATATATGGCTTCTCTGTTTAGACCTTAAACAAAAAGAAGAAGCTAAAGAGGTCTGGTATTAGGATATCCACAGCTCCCATGATTCCTAAGAGTTAGGACCCCACACTGGCAAAGCTAATATTTGCTGACTACCTATTGTGATTTACTGGTTCCTTATATGTTGCCCTGCTGCCCTTCAAAAATGGCCCTATTAAACAAACGTGATTGTTCCCATTTTTCAGTTAAAGATACTGAGGTTCAGAGAGGATGAGTGCCTTAGCAAGGCCAAGCAGATGGCAGAGCCCGGTTTTCCAGTTAGATCTATCTGAGCTCAAAGCTCATATTTATTTCTGCTTTGTAGGGTCCCAGTAGTAAAGGAAGAGTATTTTGGGTGCCTTGGGAATAAAATGCTTTGAATAACCTCTCTGATTATTTTCTTCCGTGAAGCCTTGTTCAAATTAATGTGCAAACAGGTTGTCTTTGTTCTGTCTCACTAGAAAACAAAAACTGAGGTGATAAGTGCATAGTAAGCTTTACTGGGAGGTGCAATGCCAGGGGAGCAAGAGAGGGTAAAGGGAAGGGGAGACGTGGAGGCAGGGAGGACAAGCAAATATGAGGAGGTTTGTTTGGAGCCTGGTCACAGGTTCCTAGAAATACACGGCTGGTGACTGGCACAAGGGACATCCTTAGACAGGCTACAGGGCAGCGCTCACCTCAGAGCAGACAGTCCGGTGGGGGGAGAGGAATCTTTATCTCCCAGCTCCATTCGTCTTGCCTAGTGGCGCCACATTTGCCCTACAGTGTGATAGGTTAGTTCACCTGCACTCCAGGTGGTGGTGCCCCAGCTGTCCAGGTAGCCTCAGAGAAAGCCAGACCCATGCCTCATGGTGAAGTCTTTCATCTGAAGTCAGAAGTGGCAGAAAGAGATCTCTGGGTTCAGCTGGTTGGACACTGGATGTGGGAGGTACGGTGGCAGACATGACATAGAACATGCCAGAGCCCAGCCCTCGGCTAGGTAAGGATGAGCCACGGAGCAGTGTTAGGGGATGAGCTGATGCGGGCTAGTGGCCTAAGCCAGGGGGCAGGTGGGGCCAAGAGAACCTGAGGAAGTATATAACCTGGGTGATGTCAATCTCCTTCCTGTGCCACTCAGACCTACTCACATCTTACAAAACTAGAACAAGGTGAATCTGTTTCTTCCACTTCAAGGTGGTGGCCAGTTGCAATCTCCTCAACGGATTGAAATATGAGTAAGAAACCCAGCTACAATCTCTGGTACTGTGGCTGATCGTGGAAACATAAGCGATGTTTATCATCTCTTTCCTTATCATTCCTTTGAGATTTTCAGAGCTGTTCTGGGTTGCTTGACTATTGATCCAAGCAGACTACGATCTCAGCCCATCCTTCCTGGCCCTTGAGTCATGACTACTCCAGGTGACCATCTGCAGTACGCGAGAATATTAGAGGACACCACAGTGAATACCTGGTGCCTAAATAAACTCTTCCGTCTCCCTTTGTAGCAGTGCTAGAAATTGGGCAATTTCATGCATCACTTAAATATGTCCTGTATATTCCTGCTGATTTACTGGCCTGGGGAGCCCAGGAGGTTGTCAGTTTCTGGGTCATTTTCTCCCTTGGAACTAGGACATCAAACCAGGTAGAGCCTCAGCATGGGGGGACAGGCAGTGCAAACTGTACAGGTGGGTCATCGGGAGCGACTGCACTGGGGCAGCTCCCCATTCCCACCTGCGGTCCCAGCACCCACTTCAGCTGCTGAGGACACAGAGCAGCACAGAGCCACTGCTGCAGAGCAGCCATAGGCCAACTTTTTTTCTGTAAAGGCCCGGATAATAAGTATTTTAGCCTTTGTAGTACCTGCCATTTGAATGTGAAAGCAACCACAGACAACACATAAACCAATGAAACAATCTTATTTACGTAACAGACATTGGGTCAGATTGGCCTGGCGGAGGATGGTTTCCTGACCCTTAATTTAACATAAACACCACATCCTGGAGTTCAGCGCCCACACCCCACAGGGGCTCTCTCTGGGTTGGGGTCTCAGCTGTGCCTTGGAGCCTTTAAGCAGCGATTCTTCCACCGCCTGCCTCTGGGCCGCCGGATGCACGGTTAGACCAGGGAAGCTCCTTGCTGCCTCCTTACAGTAAATGGCTCAGCAAAAGCACGGGAGGTAACACAGATGAGGCATTTTCTCAGTCCTGGGATATGTTGCTGAAGGAGCCTCACAGTCAGGGAGGGAAAACTAATGCCTGGAGTTCACAGCAATTCCAGGAAGGACACACCACCACTCCTTCAGGGTGCCGGGTGTCTGATGTAGTCAACCTTCCACTTACAGGCTCACTTATCTCCCTGAAGAAGGGGGCCCTGGAGAGGATTTGTGTTGATCTTGACTGACACTGGGGGCATCTAGTGTCAGCGGCTGTCATCCTAGATGGAGGAGACCCGAATTGTTAAGTTTATGCACAGACCCCATCTGGGTCACCACAGTGACGTTCCTGGGCCCACTGCACAGGCATCGAGGCGGGGAGTGGAGCGGCTGGCTGCCGTCCACAGGGTAGGTCAGTCCATTCACTTGACTGTTCATTGCCTTCCGAGTGGTGAATAAGCTGAGCATTAACTTGAAACATAAAGATCCACCTCTTTTGTGGCCAGTCCTCAGTCACATATATATATTTCCCATACTTCCTTTTCCTGAACCTTCTAGTCACATATTTACCAAGCTTCTGCCTAATTGTGCAAGCCATTAGCTGCTGTCCCGGACCGTGTTTGTCTGTGCCTCAGCCCCTACTATGCTGTGAGTAGAGTGAACGTACGGTCCTGTGTCTGCATACCTGTTTGTCCTCCATATCTTCCCAGGCCACCCCTCATCCCCACCCCAAGGTGAGGCTGTAAAGAGGAGGTGAGTTCTTTCCTTGTCTGTCAGTGGTTCCTAGGGATACTTCACTCCCTTCCTGCTAAATCACCAGGAGATCAGAAAGAGGATTCCATGCAGTAGACATAGGTGGCACGGATGTCTGGGCCATCTTTAATGATGTTTCCATACACCCTCTGGATCTGCCCCAGCCTGGTTCTGAAGATACCCACCTACCATGCAACAAATCACTGCCCTCCTGCTCAGACCTGTGACTACGTGGGCAGGTCCGACAGCCACGCACTGGGTGTTTCACGGTTGTGTGCTGGTCTCTACCACCAGGAGCCGATTTTCAAATGCAGAGCATTGCTTGGTGGCAGAGCCATCAGCATGGGTCCAGAATTCTAGAAGCCTGTGCTGTGCTTTCCTAAAGGGACTGGTCACAGGCTCTGTATGCCGCTGTGATCTGCGGTGGAGGTCTCAGCACCTTGGGGTCAGCCACTCAGGATGCTCAAGGAATAGAGAAGTTTACACTGATTTCTGGGCCTGCTACAGAGCCCCATCTCATGCTGGCCCCTAGTTAAAAGGGGAATCCTTTGAGTCACTCAACCAGAACAAGATTCCCAAGGGCAATATATGCTGCCCCCAGATTCAAAATAGCCCACCAAAGTCTGTGTTTCTTTTTAGTGATAAAAGTTGCAAGTTGGAACAAATTTGCTATGGTATAATCCCAAGCCCTGGACCCCTAAAAACTTAACCTGAACCATTTTCGGGTTTATCTCCCATCTTTTGGTTCATACATAACTTACTAGGTTACCCACAATACTTGTCATCTCATACTCACCCAGTCTGACTAGTATCATGTCATTAATAGTGAACCAGTTTGATGTCTGAGGGATGCCAAAATGGTCAAGGTCGGTCCTTACAGAGTAATTTCAGTAGTCAGCTAGAGAGTTATGACATTGAGGTTAGAGGTGGTGATCTGCTACCGTTTCATGTAAAGGTGAACTGTTTTGTTCCACTTTATTTGTGGTGTAGAGAAGAAAGCTCGCTGCATCAGTAGCTACATACCAAGTTGCAGAAGCCATGTATCCAGTCCAGTATTTGGCACAGTTGCTGGGAGTGGGGCCAGTGCCTAGTTTGGTCCCAACTCTGAATCTGGAAGCGACAGAGCAGCCAGGGCCCTTGTGAGTGTGGATGGGTCTGACCTACGCCTTCTGTCGCGGCAGCTTTGGAGGCAGGTCTAAGGCTAACCCTCACCCCACAGGGAGTTGAGGCCATGTTAGGTGGTAGCACTGGGGTTTTGCAATGAATAAGAGGTTAAGACCCAGAGAAGATGAAGCTAAGACTTGGAGAAAGGTGGGAGGCACTGTAACTGGGTCCAGTTTGAAGGATGATGATAAAATGCACTTTTCTCAGCACACTTCCTCCTGTGCAAATTTCATACTAGAGCACAAGAGCTCATAGCGGGATATTGTCATCCCATCCTGGTAGGTGCTTCTCATGTCTCCCGCGTATTTCCAAACACCAGATGTACTTGTCCACAGCCACTTTGTCTACAAAAGCAGCATCTCCTCTTCTGCCAGACACATCACCTCTGTTTCTCCTATTATGATTACTATTTTTCCAATAATCAGCAATAGCTTCTCATTAGCAGTTGACTTAGACACACAGGTTTTACTTAGAAATGACTGAATAATAGTATTTACTCTACAGATGTGTTGTGAATATTAAATTAGATACTACATGGAAAATGCTTAGCAGAGTGCTTAACACACAGCAAGAACTGTTTCCAATATTAGTTATTAGCACCATCATTTTAGAAGTTGCTAAAAATAACAGTTGAAAAAGACAAATTTACCATCTTAATAGAGATCTTTGCTATGGCTTCATGTTGGCCAGTACAGAACTGGATCTTTGAACAGTTAACACAATCTTCAAGACACCAGATTGCAGAATAATCTCTTGATACCATCCTCCTACACTAGTTGCTGACTCCCTGGCAGCACACATTTGTGTTCAGATGTCTACATTGCATTACCTTTTTCTTTTCACTCCACAAATCATTATTCATCCTTTAAGGTACAAACTCAGTTTTATTCCCTCCCTGAAAATTTCCTACCTACCCTAGGGAGGCTGAAGTTCCTTTTTCTTTCTGACCCTGTTGAAATCTTGTCCATTTCTCCATTACATTGTAGGACATTTATTTAAGTTCTGTCTCCTATAATTTGCGAACTTCATAGGAACAGGAATATATCTTAATAATCCTCAAATCCTTAAGGCACAGTAGAAGGCTTGACATAAATTAGGCGTCCATTGAACATTTGTTGAAAAAAATCAATGAACGAGTTTATGATTTTATACATGAGTTTGTCTTTATGATGCTCAGGGTATTATCTTTTCTTCTCAAGAATAAAGAAGAGAAAGGACTTTATCACAGTCTGGAATATCCTGATTTTTCCTTAATAGAATACCAACTAAATTAAAATGACAAGCCAATCCATTCAGGCCTAGGGCGTAATTCAACTCCAGGAAATAGAAGGGGAAAGAAAGAGGTACTATTTGTTTCTAAAGCTACAGTACTTAAGAGTCTGGTACTGACATAAAGACAGACATAAAGACCAATGGAACAGAATAGAGAGAAGTAAATAAATCCATGCACATACAGTCAACTTTGCCATATGACATAGGTTGCCAAGAAGGCACAATGGAAAAAGTATAGTGTCTTCAACAAATCCTGTTGCGAAAGCCATATATTCACATGCAAAAGAGTAAACTGTATCATGCAAAAAATTGACTCAAAATGAATTAGACTTAAACATAAGACTTAGAACTGTAAAACTCCTAGAAAAAAATCATAGTGGAAAATTTTCATGTCTTTGCACTTGGAATTGTATTCCATGAATATGACACCAAACAAACAGGGAAAACAGTAGAACTAGACAATATCAAACTAAAAAGTTTTTGCACAACAAAGGAAACAATCAGCAGAATGAAAAGGCAATCTATGGAATTGGATACATATTTGAAAATTATATATACATGAAATATCCAATAACTGGTTGATTTCAAGAAGCTCCTACAAATCAACACCAAAAACACAAAAACAATGAAACAAAATGAAAAACCCAAGCAAAAATATTCTAATACCCTGATTAAACAATGGACTAAAGATGTGACTAAACATTTCTCCAAAGACATGCAAGTGGCCAAGAGGTATATGAGAAGATTCTCAACACTGGTAATCATCAGGGAAATGCACAGCAAAATCACAACGAGGCATCGCCTCAACCTATTAAGACGGTTGTTATCAAGAAGACCAAAAGACAAGGGTCAGTGAGGACATGAGAAACTGGAACCCTTGCTTCCAGGGTAGGAATGCAAAATGGTGCAGCCACAGTGGAAACTATTTGCATGATAAAGTTTAAGGGTCCAATTTTACTCTTTTGCATGTGGATATATGGCTTTTGCAACTGTATTTGTTGAAGAGACTATACTTCTCCATTGTGCCTTCTTGGCAACCTATGTCATATGGCAAAGTTGACTGTATGTGCATGGATTTATTTACTTCTCTCTATTCTGTTCCATTGGTCTGTTCACATGGTTCCATTCGGATGAAGTATCTAAAGTCGAATAATTTGTAGAAGCAAAGAGTAGATAGTGGTTGCCAAGAAATGAGGGAGCAGGAAATAGGGAGTTGCTAATCAACATGTATAAAACTTTAGCTACACAAGTTCTAGAGAACTGATGTACCTATATATAGCAATACTGTAATGTACGCTTAAACATCTGTTTGGAGGGTAATCTTACATTAAATGTTCTTACCAAAATAAAAACACATAAATAAAGTTTAATTATAAAGAGAGAAACTGAGAGAGGAATCTTCCATCACTCATAAGTTGCCTTTATATACTTGAACTTAGTTGAAATCACTACTAACCAACTCACTTGGGATTGGGTCTTCTCACTGGGATTGTGACATTTCAGCATATTCTGTAAGGAGGTCTAGGAATCTCCCAAGAAGTGAATTGTGTAAATGCGGAAGTGGGGATTGAGGAGAACAGGGATGGGTACAGAATCCATGCAGAGGGATATTTCTGGCATAGATGCACAGAACTGAAATATTTTGGGTTTTTTTTTTAAGTTTTAAAAAAAATTTAAAATTGAAGAATAGTTGATATACAGTATTATATTGCTTTCAAATGTACAGTTATTTACATTATTAAATGCTCACTGCAGCTAGTAGAATTAGTATCTGTCAACACAGAAAGATGTTATAGAACTATTGACTATAGTCCCTATGCAGCGCTTGCATCCCTGTGGCGAATTTATGTTATGATTGAGATTTTGTGCCTCTTTACTCCCTTCACCTACTTCACCCACCACCTGAGCCCTTTCCCCACAATCATCACCAGCCACTTCTCTTGGAGGGAACTTCCCAAGGTCTGTATGGCTGAGATGAAAGGGAGAGGGCGATGGAGACAGGAAGACTGGTAGAGAGGGGCCAGGTAAGAAAAGCTTTGTTCCATTATTCTTAATAGTTTGGATTTTATCCCAGGTGTAAGCCTTGGGGACACATTGCTGTTTTTAAGCCATCCAACAAAATCTTGGGTGTCAGTAGGAAGAATGAAATAAAGAGGAATTTGGTTTGGAAGTCTGGATGCCAACCACACACTCCTCCTTCCCACTGGTTTCTAACCTCTGAAGAAATGGACTTGAAGATCCGAGTCTAACGTCACTCACGCCTGGGCCAGACCAGTTCCCATTACTCCCTGATAGAACTAAATTCAAGAAGGCAGCTTGAAGCCAAGTCAGAACGGGGGTTCCTGGCAGCCCCCGCAGCTCACAAGGACAGTCACATGTGGTGAGAGCGTGACTACCAAGCAGACCCTTGTCCAGCCTTTGGATGGAGGATAGGCTCTTGTCCACACAGCCAGGGTGGGCAGAGGGGATGAGAGTGTCACTGACCAGCTCTGAGCCAGCTTTCCAGAGCAGAGGCTCTGCCCCGCTCAGGGGGTCAGTGTGCATCAAGCTCCTGAGGCACCTTGATCAGGTGGGCCGCTCACTTTCCCACAGGTGGAGGAAACAGGACAGGTGGGGCCAGATGACTGAGGCACCTGTGGTCACTCTGTCCCTAGGAGTGAGGTGGAGACCTCCTCCTGCTCCGCATGGAGGTCAAGCTGAAAGGAAAGAGGGGAATAGGTAAGAGTTCCTACCTAACAGTGCACCTAGACTCAGGAAGGACACTACAAAGATTACGACATCATGAGCTTGTCTAAGAGATGGTGAGACCCCCAGTCAGGGAACAACATTGAACAGAGAAGTGGGTATCAGATAAAACAGCAGCTGTGTGCGTTCACCAAAGCATCTTCCTTAGACTCTGCCTTCCTGGATTATAGCCCCTTATCCATCAGGTAACCATTACAGGTCAGGTCACCACTCTGAGCCTCAGTTTCTTCACCTATACAGCTAGCAGATTAGAGCTGACAATAGTTAAAGCCCCTTTCCACCGACACCTCAGCTTGTTGACACTTCTACCCTGAGCTGAACTTTGGAATTTTCTTCTGCTATCAAAAACTGCACAGCATAAAACTTAAATGACCAGGAACCTATTAAAAAATTAGTAGTTACGACCCCAAGGAAATGAAAAGTTTAACAAGAGTACAGCCAGAGCTGATGTTTAAATGGGGAGAAAGCATTCTTACAGGATCCTTAATTGGTCACTGGGGCAGCCAGAGTGAGGCGGCTAACAAGCCAAACAATTTTGATGACATAAAATTAACACCAGGACATAGGAAAAGCCTGTTTTATTTGCTATTTTATGTGTTATATGACAATTTAATTAAACTTCAAAGGAATCCAAGCAGTTAATTCCCCAGAGAAATAAACCAAAAATGACATTCAGGTCTGTCTCCTAAGGAGTTAGGCAAGGGAGTACTTTCTGTATTTTATAATGCTATAAACCCAACTTTTACTTCAAAATTAATGAGTATGATTAAACAGTCTTGGCCTTCCCTGCACCCCTTCTCCTTTCTCCTCTCAGGATTGACTTGAGGCCATCTGGAGTCTCCCAAAAGAATATGGTAAAGGCAATTCGAATGCCACCTCATGGGCTGTAGAACGAACCTCTTGGATATGTAGCACTGCTGGGTCACCTGGGCATTTCTGCTTTCTCCTCACAGATACTCGTGAGATGGCATAATAATAATAATAATAATACTAACAGCAATAGTAGTAGCAATAATGAAACATCAGCCAGGAGGGGTTAAGTGATGGTGCAACAACAAACATCCCCAAAGAGCCCCACCAGCTCCGTGCCTCCACGGCAAAGGTCTACGCCTCACCCACACTGCTGTGCACCAAGCTCTCCATGGCATATGGTCTCCGTGGTATAAGGAAACCAAGAGCACTGAAGGAGGTACCAGCTACAAAAGCCACCAGCTACAAAACCTCCCATCTGCTCTGGAATCTGGAACAGACATGTCAATTCCACTCATATTTCATTGGCTCAAGCCAGTCACATGATCACCTCTAGCCTGGGGTTCAGGGAAGTGCAATTCTTCCATGTGCCTGAGATACGGCAGCACTTCCTATGTATCAGGCTTTGTCCTAAACAACGTATGTAAATGCATGCATGTGTGTTTGTGCACGTGTGTATATATATATCTCATAGATATGTGCGTGTACACACATCTATGCATATTTGCATAAATATATATGTACATACATATTCATTTAAATAATTTGAATAATATAAAAATACCTGTGTAGTAGATTCAAAAGATCTTGAAGTCTGGAATCTCAGTATGTGTCAACATTATACTTTCTCCACTATGAGTCTTGAGCAAGAAAATTAGCATTTAGTTTCTCCATTTTTTGTTTGGGAAATGGAAAGGATCAAATTGCTCACCTCACAGAGCTGGTGCAAATATGTAATGCTTATGACATTGTTTCATAAATGACCAACAAGCGTTCATGATTTTTACCTGCAAAGAAAGGTCAGCACATTATCTAAAAAAATAAATGGAGACTGATTGAAATTACTTTTTTCCTATTCTGGTCAGAAAAGGTAGCTCTGTTTTCTTTGAAATAAATGAAGACTTTAGTTGACTTTAAACTTTACCTCTAGTCTGAGCAGCATGTCTGTCATCTCAAGTTCTAAGTTCCCTCTGCTGAAGCTATGATTTTCTTTGCAATTTCATCGCATTTATTCTGTCCCACTCGGTCTGGTTTAACAGAGCAGTTAGACATTATAATAGCCTAATAAATGCATGGATCCTAGAGTGAACCCAGCGAGTCCCCACACATGGGCATAGGAAGGAAACTAGTCTCAGTGGGGTGTTGGTAAACAATGCATTTGGCTTTATAAATATATTACACAATTTGATCTTGACAATAATTTCTGATGAATTATACAGGATCACCCTCTTGCTATATGCAGAAACTGATACTCAGGTTTCTCCATGCAATAGTGGAAACAGCCAGCATTTATTGAGGACTCACAATGGGATGAGATCCTGCCCTGCATCTGACAGTGCAAAAATCACTCCCCCACACATACACACGCACACACGCACATGCACACAAACGTGCATCACTTAGCTCAGTGCCATGTAACAAATGTTCAGAGTTGGTTTGGGAAAGAACAAGGAAACGTGAACGAGAGGCTAAAGACCTGGGGCTTGTTTTGGTGCCATTCCAGGAGCAGAGCGGCGTTTGTCGGTGGTGCAGGCTGGAACTGGATGCAGAATGAGGGGTAGGGGAGGGGTGGGACTGAAGCTAGGGGACGTTGTTGAACTAGTTCAAGCAAGTGGCAATAAGCCCAGGGCTAGGGAGGTGACAATGGAAATAGCTCTGGGCAGTGCAGTGAAGCTCTGTAAAAGATCATGTGAAGTCAGGTGGAAAGCACTAAGTGCACTCATTGACATGAGGGCCAAGCAGGAGAGAGGCAGCCGGAATGGGTCAGTGCAGAGTTTGGGCGCCTAGCAGGATAATGGTCCCATTTATAGCAATTGGGAGGCCCACAAAAAGAGCTAGTTTGGGGTGACATGAAGAATTGATTTCTGAGTGTACTGTGCTTAAAGTTTAGACAGATAATCAAATAGAGCTGTCTGGCAGATGTCAGGCACTCTAGAATCAGGGATTCAGGAGCGAGAACTGGCTGGATTGGGGCATTGGTGCACCAACAGTGGAAGGTTGGATGTTACAGCGTGAGGTATGAAGAAGCATCCCAAGGGAGAGAGCATGTAGGTATAGCAGATAAGACTCTGGAGGGGAGGACCTAGAAGCAGCCGCATTTAGCCGAGCAGAAGCAGACTGACTCTGGGAAGCATGTGGGAGTCGGGCTGCAGAAGGTGGATTCAGTTGCTCAGGACTGAGGAAGGGCTGAAGGTCTTTTGAACAGGAGATATTCCTGGAAGCCGAAAGAAAACAGTGCCGAAGGGTCAGGGTGTGATCTATGATGGAGGAGCACCGAGGCCAAAAGATACTCTGCCCAGGAAAGGTGGCAGCTAGTGAGAGGCTTTCTCTCTAGAGGCTCACATGTGGGTGAAAGACAGAGAGTAGCTCAGTGCTGGGGAGGGGACCAAAGTGGCTTGTTGCTTTCCAGACCAGGGCAGGGTAGAAAGTCCTAACAAGGGAGAAAGAGAGTAAGGAATAGGACAGAGAGAAGAATCGGCGTGGCAGGCGGACCAGCAAGCATAGAGGCTGGCACGTAGCAATAACCAGATAGACTTTAGTACCAGAGAGGGAAGCAGAGGCAGGGAGACGGCAGCAAAGCTGTATCAGGAGGGAATGGCAGTCCTCATTTCCAGAGAAGAGGGAAGGTCTAGTGCTTCTGCCAACAGTAACAGCCTCGGGTTAAATTGGTTAACCTGCCCCTGCCCAGGCCAAGCCTCACCTGTGTTTCAGTCTCTGCGGAATGAGAAGGACAGGGCAGCACTGAGCACCCAGAACCTGCTTCGAATCCGGAATCTCCCACAAGGCTAGCATGCGGCAACCGTCAGCACGTGTCTGTTTCTAACAACTGAATTTGATTTATCTTATCTCTGATCTTTTCCTTCATAACTAAAATTAGGTGATAAATAAGTAGATGCTAAAATAAGAAAGGCAAATTATTTCTGAAACACCTACATCATGGTACCAGCTTTTATTTACATTTTCTTAGACTTTATTTTAGACATTATCCTGAATCCTCCTCAAGTCCTCTGGTAACTGAAGTTGCATATCTGTGGCTCAAAGCATTGCTCACATGCCTCCAAAGAGTGCTGACGTTCCCCTCAAGGAACCCTGTGCGGTTTGCGTTCATGACTGATGCACCGTCTCACACACGGTTAGCACTTGGACATGCTCATCAGTGGGCCTGGAGTCTGGTTTCTCTTTTTCAGGGTGGTTTTCCCTCTCCCTACCCCCACCCCAATGCTGCATTTCCTGCACTTCCAGCAAAAGCTGACCATGGATTTATTGCTGATGTTAAGAATCATACTGTGTCAGCGTGCAGATCTCTCTGTCAGCTTATCAAAAGAAAACAGCTTTTATTTTCAATGCCAAGGGAAGATTGGGATGGTAGCAAGAGAAGTAGGGAAAATGAAGGGGGAAGAAAGAGATAAGAGTAATGGACAGCTGTGAGCAAGGTCGGGAAGGGTGGGGGGAGAGTGGGAGGTGGAGGAAGGCACAAGCCACTGGGAGGTGAGAGGAAAATGGGAAAGGGAGGAGGGATGGAGAAAGAGGACAGATGAGGAAAGGGTGTGGACAGAGGTCAAGGGCAGCGAGAAGGTGAATGCAGGATGTCCATTTCCAGCTGGGAGCCCTGCCCCGTCACTGTGAATTCTTGCTGTTTAGGAACCCCAGCAGACCAGGTCTGAAGATAGCAGACAGTCTGTCGGACACTTAATGATTTATAACAAGTACATGAGAATGCCATTAAAAACTAATTCATCACCACCAGGCTAAATGACTTGCAAACATCTGCTCTGCAACAGGACCCTCTTGGGAAGAGAATTTCTAGGAGTTGAAAAGTTCTTCTAATGTGCGTATTGCAGATAGAGTTAAGATACAGACACCAGCATTTGGGACACCAGTCTTCCATCCAAAGTGATTAATTAGGGTGATGCTTAAATGTTGCTCTTTGATTTGCCTAGTTCGTGCGCAGAAATTTCCTCTAAGCTGGGTACCCTCCAGAGCGACATGCAGATGCAGAGATGGCTGTCTTCCACTCTGGTGGCTTGGTTCCAGGCGATGACTAAGTTTCCTAGAAATGGTAGGTCTCCACCTTTCAGTCTGCTGACCGGATCTTTTATCAGACAGCAAACCCCAATACCAATGAGCTCTCAGGCAAAATCTGTTCACTTCTTGCTGAAAACTTGATGTGGATCATTCTTCTGGGACTGGCCTTGGCTTGATTCTGCTCCCAGCCTTCAGGCATTTCATTCCAGTCAATCCTTAAATTTCCTTTCCAGGCAATAACCTATAGGTGTTGGTGTCTTGCGCTACATACCCCGTGCTGACCTGGGAGTTAAACTGCAGGCACACTAGATTTCAATATGCCTACAGATTCCCATCTGTTATGGGCTGAACTCTGTTCACTAAGAAGGGGTATTGAAATCCTAACCCCTAAGGTGACCTTATCTGGAAATGGGGTTATTGTAGATGTGCTCTACTGATGAAGTGTCCGGATCCATGTAGCTTGTATTCCAATGAGAGACAGACCATAACAAAAAAAGAAAATTCATGTAGGATGTAATGTCAAGTAGTGCTAACACCCACAGTAAAAAATAAGTAAGAAATTAGAGAGTAATGTGTATGTTACCTGGATAGGTGGATGAGATAAGGTGTCACACTTGCTTAGGGACATGATTGGTAGCATCACCATCTTTATCATCATTTTCGTTCACATTACAGCTGGGATTGAACACAGGCTCTTGAAGTCCAGGGTAATGCTGTGTTAGCAACATCATGCTGCCTCCCAGTGATGGAGAAGAGGAAGAAAATTCATAAACTTTAAACAAACAAACAAATAAATAATAATAGCTACAGCCTAGATCTCTCCCTTCACCCCAAAGTCTGGAGAAAGCTACCAAGTAGGTCAGTAAAAATAAATCCTCTTTTCAGAATGTATAAAATATTAATATTTGGAAAGGTGACCATCTCTGATTCCTGTAGCCATTCAGCATGACTGTAGCTCGTAAATGCCTCTCTGCATCTTCTCTCCTTCCTGGCTGCATACGCATGTGCCGTCTCCAAGGGGAAGAACATCTCCTTGTGCTGTATTGTTACTGAGAACAATCAGACGCAAGGTGCAGTGGTTAGGAGCACAGCATTTGGAGCCAGAGAGAAGTACATTTTAATCCAGTCCTACCCCTTCCCAGCTGCGTAATTGAGCTAGATGAGCAGCTGGCATATGAGCCCCATAGAGGCAGGTCTCTCACCTAAATGGCCTGGTGCTTACACAGTGTGCTTTGTAAATCACAAAGAATCAAAGAATGAGTGGCTCAGTGGATCACCTCCTAACTCAAAGGTTCAATTTTCACGTATTTAAAATGGAAACTACAATACACACATCAGGGTTTTGTAAGTTAACTGAGATAATGATTATAGAGAACTTAGCACAATGCCTGGCACATAGGAAGCAATCAAGACATAGTAGCTTTATAATTCAGTGCATTTAGGCTGAAGACTACCCATGCTCAGGAGAGAATATGATATGCATCTCTCTGAAGAGTGGGAGGGTAAAGCTAGACATATTTAGAAATAAGTATAAATAAAATGCATACTGTGTTCCAGGAGCCTCAGGGTAAGGTGTCTGAGAAAGATCCCTAGAACCTTTAGGGGAAAATCAGAGTTCGTACTCAGATGGCATTTAGGGATCATTACCTGCCCATGCCAGGATCTGTCCTTGTATCTATATGTTTTCTCTAGGAACCTCCTATCCTACTGGATAAGTGTGGTTGTGGTCAAACTTCCAGATCTGGTACTTAGCACAATGCCCCAACAGAGTTGGGGACTGAGCCATTTCCTTAACCTGGAAGACATGTGGATGGTATTAACTTCTAGATCACATCAGTTCCATGACAGTCTTTCTGGATGATGTCATATCATGGATTTATCCAGAACCTCAGGCATCTGTGCTCCCTCCCTTCTGATTTCTACTAACAACCTATCCCTTGGACTTCCTAATCCATCAAATGGGAAAGAAAAATGTCCTCTGTCTACCTCCCAGAATTGCTCAGAGAATCAAACAAAAACAACAAAGCATTATGAAAGGGTAAATGCCCAAATGTAATGTTACTATTACTAAATTGAGATAATGATGCATACATTCTATAATTTTTAAAGAAATGTTGCAGGATAATTTTGTACCGGTCTGGTTTTCCCTGAAGAATATCTGTCTACACAAATTTGAGACTTTCCAGAAACTGCCATTTAGTTACAAGTTCAGTTGTCCATCAAAAATCAATAAATACTCATTTGCAATTAGCAAAGTGCATTTACACCCATTTTCTTATTTGCAATTCATGACAACATATGGAAGAGTCATGGTGAGGATTTCTACAGCAGGCGAGGAGACCGGGATGGAGAGAAGTGGAGGGACCTGCCCAGGACCCTGCAGGACAGACCGAGCTCACACCCAGCTCTTTCAGCTGTTGACACCACAACTGTCATTATCGCCCAGCTGTCCTCGCAGGCCTTTCACAGGCTTGATGGGCATAAGTAGGCTAATTATTGGTAATTTCTTTTTTTCAGTGATTTCACTTGCTATCTTGTCTCAAAGCCCAGATTCTGAACATAGATATGAAAGACAGCCTCTCTATTAGTTTTGTTATACTTGCGTTTTTTGAAAAAAAAACGTATGGAGAAAATACAGCCACGGGCTCTTTAAGAAGGGCATATTGATCAGAAAGCATTGTGAAATTACACGGCTGTGCAAAGATGATCATGTTCATTGGAAGATGAAGGATTTGAATAACTTAATCAGTTGGGTTAGTAACTTAGTTGCTAAGATAATTTTTTGCTTATTGAAAATTAGGTAAAGTTATTTAGAGCACATCTGTAAGAACTGGGGGCTGGGTATTCTCCAGCTGCTTTCCACTTCACTCTCCTGCTCTGTGCCCCGGGAGGCTGAACCCCAGGGACTACTTCACCCTCCCTTCTTTGCCTCTTGTTTTAGATGGGAATCAGACAATGGGAAGCACCAGCAGAGGGCGAGACAGAGTTTGGGGTGTTCATTGCCCTGGGCTGCTGTAGGTGGTGGGGGGTGTTCCTGCTTGAGGCTGTAACTCCCACGGGGGTGTTTCCCTGCAGCTGTAGGATAACTACAGGACCCTCTACACCCCGTAACTCTTCCCTCCTGCCTGCGATGGCGGCTGCTCCTGGCCCTGCTCCCTCTGTTGGCATTAGTCCAGACTGTTCCATCATCCTTGGCTGCTTGCCTGTAACCCCGCCCAAGTCTTTGTAGGAGTTCTGGCATTAAATACTTCTATGCTCTCTGTTGAGTGGCTGCTTCCTCCTGGGACTAAGTAGGGCTGGAGATGACAGATACAAAATGATCTCCTTCAGTCCTACGTGCTCTGACCTGCAAGAGGAAGGATGCTCCTCCCCACCCCACCAACACACCATTTACGGGGAAAAGGCGATGGGAATCGGTGGTGCCTGACAGGCACTAGAGCTTGATCCGTTGCGATGTCAAGAAGACAGCAGAAAGAATGCCCACCAGGACTTTCATACCCAAGCGGCCCATGTCTGTCAGCCACTATCAGTGGCCTTGGCCACAGAGCTCCTCAGTCTAAAAGCACAGCAGGTGAGAGGAAGTTACAAAAAAGTCCCTGAAAGTAGACAGGCAGCCAAGGATTTGGTTAACAAGTGATTAAAAATAGAGTAAGGGGCAAAATTCATGGCTACTCCTATTTTTTAAATATTATTTTTATGTATGTTAACTGCATATTGTATGTAATAAAATAGTTTCTATTGTGATTTTAATAAGGAATTGTATTTAGAGAAAGATGACCATTGGTTAGCATCTGTGGTGACTTTGCAATGAGCCGGCTGGGTCCAAATGCACCCTCTTGGCCAGAATCTCCTCTCTGGTATGTTTGGGAAAGTTGGGCCATAAAAGAGAGATTCTTGTGTAAGGTTAGGAGGCAGGGTGACCAGCCCTTCTCAGGGTGCCCGCAGCTGAGGTATTTCCCTGGGCATGGGACCTTCAGTGCTAAAACCAGGACAGTTTCAGGAAAACAGGGACAGTGTCCCCCCGTTAATAGGTGGGGATGAGGCAGCAGCTCACAGCCTGTTCTCACGCACCTGCAGGCTCCCCTGGATGGTACAGGGCATCGGCGGGGGGCCTGGGACCGCTCTCCTTCCTCCTCCCTCCTTGTTCAGCTTCTCCAACCTCTGGCCACGTGTGCCTGTAGCTCTGTGAAGAAGGGACACGCAGCACCAAGATTCACCAGCTCAGTGGGGGCTGCTCATGGACTTCTGCTCACCCTCCATAGCCACCTTCTCCTCCTGACAGCCTGCTCTGCAGAACACAAGCTCCAAAACCAGAGGCCAGAATAACAGCATTAGCAGCACCCACAACGGCATGAAGTCACATTTCTATAATAAGTCCCCTTACATATACATATATGTATATATATATCCCCGGATACATCTCTAGCTTCTGCTTCTCAGATTTAACTCCAGGATACAGTTTCATTCCCTAAGTTTCAGGCATTGAACACTCCTTAGGAAAGAGGCTTATAGCTGGGCCCCCGCAGGCACCACTTCTTACCCGCTGGGGCCTGCCAGGATCAGCACGTTTGGCCTAGAAGGCAGTTATCTATCAGATGCTGACAGTAACATCGCACCAGAAAAATCTAAGGGGCAAAGAGGTGCAGAGTCCAGAATCATAGTCACTACACTGCTCAAAATTCAGTGTTTCCTAAATATCTACAGTCCTAATTCTTTATTAAGAATTAATAGTCCCCCAAAGATTTTGCCCTGCCGTATTTGCCTTACCTCATCTCCCCCACTTTCATCTTCACTTAATCCTCTAACAACGGGAATGATTGGCTATTTCTTCTTTGTTTGCAACTAATTTTCTGAGTGATCTTGGGCAAAAATAAACAACAAAACAACATTCTAGCCTTTAGTTGCTGATATCTGTGATTATCTAAGTCATAACAGTCACGTCTGTCTCAGGCCATGCTCCCGTTTTGCTTTGTCCTCCTCCACCCTGTTACCTGCTCAACGCCCCGAGCGGCTGTGATGAGCCGCTCCTGCCAAGTCTCTGTCTTCCCCAGGCACAGCGAGGGGCTGTTTCTCCTACCATTGCTATTACTGAATAAGAACGATATTGATGATAGCGATAACAACAATGAATCGTGATGGGTAATTACCAGGAACTGGGGTAAATGCTTTACCTGTATTTTCATATCCAGTCCCCACAGAAGCCCGAACGAATGTAGTCTGCTCGCCACCTGGATCAGACAGCGGGCACTGAGGATCAGAGAGGTACAGGAACTTGCCTCCGGCGTCAGAGAGGCTAGGAAGTGCCCACTGGGGGTGTCAGGGAAGTCTGACCCCAGAGCCCAAGGGACGCTCTTTACACTAGTAGGATCACCCTGGTCACGCTGTATCCTAGTCGGCTCTTCCCAGGTCTGGGTGTCCTCTCCTTGGTAAGTTTTAGACAGGAGGGACAACCACTGTTCATTTCTGTTTCTGGAGTCTTCAACACTGCGTCTGGCACAATAAAGCCGGGCAGAGCAATGACCGAACGGGAAGGTGGTGGAGGGACGGCTGCCAGCGGCCTGAGGATCATTCTGCCCCACCTGATGGGACGCTGTCCGGCCGAGTTGGCTGGGCAACTGGAGGCCCCTCCGTCTACCCTGACTGTGCACCCGTGCTCTGCCCCACTCCTGCTCCCCACAGCGGGAGCCGATCCCAAGCTCGCAGCCTAGAGAGAGCACTGGGGCGTTGAGCCCATCTGGACGGGGTACAGGACTGACCCCCAGGAAGGCCTGTTCTACAGACTCTCAGGACTTGGCAGGGGCGCAGAGATCTATCCATTCTGTGGCCAGGACGAGCCTGTAAGCTCCCTTGCTCATGGGAGCTGCCAGCTACCGATGTGGAGGGGCTGCCCCTCTCTTCCGCCTCTCCCCGTCCACCAGCAGTCCTTCAGCAATCGCGACCTCTTTCAGCAAAGATGGGCACATGGGAAATTGGCACAACCTATTATCTGAACCCTGCAAGTACCAAAAGAAGGGAGGGAATATGCTGGTTCTTTCCCACTCCTACTTAATATTTCATGGCCCCAAATAACTTGCTATTCTTGCACAAATTGCAAAAATATATGCTGACTTTGATAATTAACCTGCTGCTTTTAGCTATGGGCTGTGTAAAAACATCAGAAGGAAAAAAATGCTGGGATTTTCCGTTTTCCCCTCATTGCTCTGCTTTACTCTTACCGAAACTTGGGAATCAAATTATCTGCTTTTTCTGTCAAACAACAAAACATTTGCCCAATAAATCTCTGCCCCGAATCTTGTTTTCCTGAGCCTAAATCCATGTCATTATGCATCACTCACATCCTGAAAATGCAATAAAGTGGACACTGAAGTGTGGCTCAGCCTCCTTTGGTCAGCATAATGATCCTAAATGTATTGGATATAAAAATACTGTTCTAATTTTGCTTACTCTTCATTTTTTCCCTCACAAACAGAGAAAAACCACCGTGCCTTTAGGGGAACTGAAACGCAGCCGCGTCTGCTCTTAGGAGCACGTAATGGGTTACAGCACGGCTTCCTCAGTGCCTGGTGGGTAAGAGCCTCAGCTCCTGGCCTGTGGGTCAGGGTTTCCAGTGGCCCCGCTGGAGCCGGGGACCAGGGGCCAGCCAGTCAGGAGCCAGAGAGAGTGACTCTGTTTATTGGCTTGCTCTCCAAATATATTATTTTTATTACTTAATTTGATGCCACAGGCAATACTTTATTAACCAACTGTTGGGCAGACTCCTGGTCATTCTGTTTATGGGAAAAGAGCACTGTGCTAGGAGTCCTGACACACTAGGACTGTGTTGCCCTCTTCAGTTTGCTCTTCCACTAGAGAACTCCGTGACGTTGGGGAGCCACTCATGGTTAGCATCTGACTCTCTGTAGACTCAGGCTGGAGGAGCCCCTGGCTCCCCTTGGATTTGGGAACATGCTCTTCAAGTAGGTGCATGTTCTGGGAGAATTTTTACATTTCATGTTTTCATTTAGGTAACTTAGGAGAAGCTGAAAGGGATGTCTCCGTTGGGTGCATGACTAAGAGTCCAGCTCTTCCTGTGAGTTAGCCCAGCATTCGCGTCTGCGTTAACTACCTCAAGTGAGGAACTTCACAGGTAAGGTTTGGCGTTCATTGTCCTGCTTCTCTTGGGGGTGGGTAAGAGGTCTCCAGTTTGAGAATCAGTGGACTGGGCTGCACATCTCTCCTCCATTTGGTGATTTTCTGAAATTCCTGAGAGTGGACGATTCCACGTGTTCACTCTTTTATTTTTTCATTCATTCGTTTTTTATCATGTGTTGTGTTGCACACCCACAGCAAGCCAGACGCTGTCCTAGCCACTGAGCCACCCTGAATGAAGAGGAGCCTCTCTGTGCTTCCAGAATCTCACAGCCAGGTGGGGGAGACACACATATCCATAGACACTTACTGGACATGCAATTTTTAATTGAAAATATCATTGAACTACCTTCTAATAAAGCAATCTGTAACCCTAAACATAAACTCTATCATCATCTTGGCCTGCTCAGTCTGCATTCATAGAGCCCTGGCTGGGGTCTGGGAGACTGGAGCCATTTCCTTATCCACATTCAAAGGTTGCCATGAGAATGAAATGAACAATTCTGAGTAGAAAGGCCTTGAAACAAAGGGTTTTATGCTTCCTTGAAAGCAGGAACAACTTCTGGAACTATTTTATTTATTAAGTTGTACCTTTCCAAAAAGCCATGTACCAGAACAGAACTGATAAAAGGTGCAAAGGACAAGGAAGAGCATTTGCTCAGTCTGTCATCCCCCTGGGTGGTGTGTGGGTCACAAATCACCTCAGCTGGGGAATCCTGCAGCCGGGGTCTCACCCCAGCTCAGTATGCCCACCCCAGTGACTGAGATAGGCTTCCCCACCTCTCTAAGCCTGCGTGTTTCCTCATCTGCAAGTTGTTCTAATCGTTTCCGCTTCAGGGAAACTGAGCATTAAGTGATTTGTAAATACAAAATTTCAGTGAATAACTTTCACAAATCCCAAGGTTTATCGTTATCTGTTTCTTATTCCTGGACTCAGAGATCAGACTTCTCTGGGTTGAGTCTTGGCATTCAGTGGGGTTTACAGTCTCCTAGACCCCTGCTTGTCCAGTGCCCTTCAAGGGCTTGCCCCAGTCCCTGGTACCTAGGGTGAGCAGCTCAGAGTTACTATGGTGTAAACGTGGATGAATGAATACACATATGACTTTCTTCATTTTATACATGGGAAAATCATGTGTCCTTGGTGTTCATGTCAGAGAGTGGCCAGATGGAGATTAAATCCAGAGACTGCAGTGCCCTCTCCCCCATCCCATCCCTCCTCCAGCCTTTGACGGTCTCATAGAACTTCTCATAGACGTGGGGACGAGGTCTGTTCTCCATTCCTGACACGGCCGCCACCCCCGTAGGCATAGAGTTGCTCTTCACTCACATTGACTTTGGAATGGGGCACAGTTCCCAAAGTTCTCCATTTCCTACTTCTCTGATATTTTCAAAGCTAAAATGAGCCCACTTCTGTTTAAATGTTCTCTCTAGGGATCCATGTGGGTGATGGGATGGGATTCGTAGGAAAGAGCCGAAGACATGCTTCCCTGCCTCTGCAGGAGCGGAAATGACAGGTTCTCATCTCCCACAGTCGTCCCTACACATGCATTTCAGGGATTCAGTCCTAGAATTTCCACTGAAATCTCCCTCTTAGTCCAGGATGATCTTCATAAATGTCTCTTCTCCAGGTCATGGTGAGCATTTTTACTGTGAAATCCACTTAGAAGGTAAAATGAAGCTATTTTCCATGTGCCAGGCTATTTTAAAAAATAATTTCTTATATTCTTTACAAAATTTTACAGGCCTGGTAAAGTAAGCATTGATTTAAAGGATATTAATTATAGCTGCTTTATCTTTTAATGAATATTTTAATTTTTACTCATGATCCAGCATTTGTTGGATCAAAGAAAAAAATGTACCATCCTATTGCTGCATCAAGTCTGAGCCCAACGCAGACAAATATTTTACAGCTTCTTAGCCCAGCTGATGCCCAGGTAGCACTCAGGCTTCCAGATCCCACCCATCTGTCGCTTCCCGTTTAGAGGCACTGCAGTTGTAGGAAGGAGTGTGTGACTGATACGACCTTGTGGTCATTTAGGAAAGGGGTCCATGAATGTCCTCTGGTCTTTGCTGCCCATGGTAGACAGAAAGCTCCCCCCAAATATGTCCATGCTCGAATCCCTGAATCTTGTGCATATGTACTTCACATGGCAAAAGGGATTTAGCTGAGGCAATAAAGGTGATGGACCTTAGATAGTAGATTATCCTGGATTAGCAGTCTAATCACATGAGCCCTTAAAAGCAGAGAACTTTCTCAGCTGGAGTTAAAGATATGTAGCAGAAGAAGACAGATTTAAAGTGTGAGAAGAACCTGAGCCACTGTCACGTGGAAAGCATGAGAATCGACGTGGGCAGCCTCCAGGAGAAGCCCCCGGCTCTGCCGACAGTCAGCAAGGAAGGGCTTCAGTCTTACAACCACCAGGATGAATTTGGCCGATGACCTGAACGAGGTTGGACGTAGACTGATCACCAGAGCCCCTAGGAAGGAAGACCACCCTGCTGACACCTTAATTTTGACCTGGTCAGACTCTTACTGAACCATATTGTCTCCAGACTTCTGACCTAAGAACTAGGAAATAATAAATGGGTGTTGTTTATAAACCTTGTATGGCAACCCTAGAAAACGAGTACACTGCCTTGTGGTTGGACAGTGTTCTCCACAGTCAGGGGGCTACTCTGCTGTGCTCGGCTCCTCGTGCTCATGGCCTTTGTGGGGAGGTCCTGGCACCCACCAGGGGAGCTCATTTATGATCATGACTATTTTCTTCTGGTCATGCTAACAATCCTAAACTTCCTCAAATATATGGGAACCTCTGTCTCAATGGGTAGGGAATTGGGAATCATTTCAAGAAAATATTGAAGAGGAAAGGTGTCTTCATGTTTCAGAAAATATTATCTATCCCACTCCCCAGGAAACTGCCATGAAAAAAGTGGTAGTGGAGCATTTGGAAAGAACCTGTGTGTGCACATGTGCACATGCACATGCACGTGTATTTGTGCTGGGGCAAGGGAGAGCGAGTTGGGATGCCAGGGAAAGCTCTGCATGCAGTAGGCTTCACTTCCAAGATGAGACTCAAGAGGAGCCATCTGAGGGAGAGGATTCTGGCAGAAGGAACCACCCAGCAAAGGCGTGCAGGTGAGCACATAGGTGTGGCTGAGGACTCGAGGTGGTTGGGCACGGCTGGAGCACAGGGCATTGCCTCAGAACATCTAGACTTCATCTGAAGAGAAACACGTGACGCTAGTCAAGTGTTATGTGGCTGGAGAGTAAAATGACTGTAAGTGTTTCAGGGTTACTCTGGTGATAAAAGTGGCCCAGAGGAGACAAAGAGTAGAATGAAGGAGACCATTAACTTTAAATGATTGCTGTTCCTTGTTTAAAGAAGGACGATTTGTCTCAAAAAGGTGTTATTAGAACTGGATTACTGTTATCATTACCTGGCACTCAGGCGCCATCTTCCTACAGAAGAAGCCAGGGGACTGGATCACTTTAGGGAGAGCTCCGGTCAAAACTTGAGAAGTAGACGGTGCTTATTTTTGTCTCCTTTTCTCCGTGGTAAAGACAGTGTAACAGCAAAAGAGAAAGAAGAGAAAATAGCCCTCAAATCACCCTCGATCTTGTCATCCCAAAATGATGATTTTTCTTTTTGGTGGTTGATTTCTTGGCTAGTCCAAATGTCTATATAATTTTACACTGTCGCAAGCATACTGTACACAGTTTTCCATCTCACTTTGGGAACTCAATGTGATATTTTCATGCTGCACAAATGCCTTTGCAGGATCATTCCTAATGCCTACCTAACATTCTCCTGGAGAGACACTTGATAGTTTTAATGAACTACTTTCTTTTTCTGGACATTATGTTCCTCACAGAATTTTTACACTTATTGGTAACACCTCCAGCACACGACATATATTATTTTGGGGGGAAATTTCCTTAGGATAGATTTCTTCTGATACTTTTAAAGAGGTTGAAGACCAGGAATGTTTTTGGCTCCTGCTACCTATTGCTAGATTGCCTAGAAGGTGCTTCTGGGACAAGTCACTCTATCCCCCATCACTGGAGGTTGCTGAGGGCTTAGAAGAGGAGCCAGCTTTATCTAGTTGTGTTTTCTAGTTCACCAAATCTTTACAGCAACCTGTGAGTTGCTTTTATTGAGGTGTTACTTCATAGGGAAGTTTGTCAAGCACTTTTATTTCCTAACCTCATTTAATCATCAAAAGAGCTCAGGGAGGAAGATGCCTGTGTCCCCTGTGCAGATGAGGAAAACTGAGTTTGAAAGAGGCTGAACAGCGTCTCATTATCAAGTGCTCAGAAAATAGCAGAGCGTGGAGCTGAATCCTGGTCTAGCTTTCTAGTCCTTAATCTTTATTGTGACATTGGTAAGCAACATGCCCTCTCCTTACCTGCTTATCATGAGGCTCAATATTCTCAGTCAAGAGACACAAGCAACAAAAACAACCTAAAAACTGAAGAGTAACGGACATGTTTGGAGCCCTGAGCACCAGTTAAAACTCCTTCTTGGTAGGTCGTAATTACATATGCTGTGCATTCTGGATCAAAAGATGTCCGAGCTATTGTCCACTGTTTATAAACTATATCCAGAGAATAAATTCCTGGTGTTTCCAGGAGTCTGGGTTCTGGCCAATTCCACAGCATATGTGGAAAAGTGTTGGGCATCTGAGTAAGCCTTGGCAACAGGCTCCTCTGATTCATACAGATTACAAGGCACAAGGATGCTATGAGCACCGGGACTCTCCAGCCTCAGAAGCTGGTGGAGGGTCATGATGTTTCCATGGAGGAAGAGGAGCATGAGCATTTTTAGCCGAGGGTGGGAAGGGTGTGAAAACAGCGGGCGCATGTAATTACATCATGACGAGTTTGCACTGGATTCAGACTTCAGAGGAGGCAGAGGTGCTATATGATCCGTCTGCTCCTGTTTAGCTTGCCAGGGACCAAAGTACGCACAGGAGGCCAGGGAAGGGAAAACCATGGGAACCTGGGATAAGCAACCTCCTCTGGCTATTTTGCCCAATGTCAAGACACCCTGAAAGAGACTAGATTGCTGTCTTTGGAAAACATAATACCTTTGTGGTAATGCAAGCTTATTTGCTTGTTTTCCTGTCTCATGGCTTTGTATCTTTAAGGGCTGTCTGCCCAGTGCACTGGACGGCTGAGGTCTTTTTCCCGGCTTTGACATAATATACTTCAACAGAGGGATGGAGCACAAATCCTGTGCCAGCCACTTTGCTGTGTGGCGGAGACCTGGAGATAAATACACGACTGATAGGTGAGGGTTGTGCGCGTGGGCAGTGCACGGAGGGGCCCAGGACAGGGATCTCTAACTCTTCCCAGGGCAGGAAAAGGTGGAAGAGACAGGTACATTTTCAAGGAGGTGGTAGAGAAAGGCTTTGGCAGCTTTATAGGAATTTTCCACTGAGCCGAGGAGGCCGTAACAGTTCAGGCAGAAGGAATAGCCTAGATAAAGGCATGGTTTGTTTGGGGGTGTTGCAAGCCCTTTGAAGTGTTAAAATCTAAACTGCACTGGTGATGATGGCTGTTTGGAGGAGATGAGAGGGAACAGGAAAAGGAGAGACTGAGAAGAAGAGGTGGGCCAGAAGTGGTCTTGTGGCAGGGACTCCGGTTGGACCTTTTAAGAAGCAATTTGCTGCTCCAGTGCCAACCGCCCAGCAGTATGGCGCAGTCCTGTGACCTAGCAGCAGTGTGCATTAGAGAATCAGGCCGAAGCACAATAGGGTCGCCCACTAGCCATTTTGCTATGTTAGGCAAAGTGTTTCATCTCTTTGAGCCTCCGTCTTTCTATCTTTAAAACATGAACATTAGTATTTATCTCACCAGGTTGTTCTGGCAGATTAAAAAAAAAAAAAAAAGGTCCGATGGCATAAACGTACCCAACACCTTGGCTTGGCATATAAATATTACTTTCTTCCTCAGGCATTCAGTTGTTGCCCAGTAAATTTGGACTGAATATAACTTTATTAAACAAATATAAACAAACCAAGGATTAAAAGGAAGAATGTGGAGAACGTTTTTAGCGCTCAGAAGAACGTGGAGCCGAGGGAAGGGAAGGCGGAGGAGCGGAGGGAAGGGCGCGGAAGGTGGCAGACGCGCGGTTCCTGGCAGGCGGTGTTGGTTCAAAGCAAGAGGCGCTCTCCCTGGGCTGCTTGCTGGACGACCAAGTGAACAGAGCCCCAGCCACGCAAGGCCCTTTGTGACGCGACCCTGCCCGACGCGGGAGAGCAGGGCAGACCCGTCACGCATTCCTGCGTGCATTCTTTTTCTCTGTCCCCCTGAGTCAGGGAGCAATAATTCTTTCTAAGCTGGCTCCTGAACATGCAGTTAATTTAGATCTATTGAGTTTAGAGGGATTACCATGCTTCCTTTTTAGTAAATAAAGCTGTAAACAGCTGGTGAAATTGATTAATGGCTTTGGGCAAGCTGCAGCATTTAATCAATGGCAAAAGCTGTTCATTGGGTACAATCTGGAGGAGAGCTCAGGGCAGGGACGGCAGCCTGGGGCAGTGCTGGTGGGCAGAGGAGGGCAAGGCCCGTCAGGGCAAGCTTACTTCAGCAGGAGACGGGTGGCGAAGCTGTGCTTGTCCAATCGGACCGTGGCCTCATGCACCCCTTCTTTAATTTTGTCTCACTGGAGATAATTGTTTGAATCACTATTTTTTAACAACTATCATTGCATAGAAAACATGAAGAGAAATGCAAATACAGAAAAAAAAATCTAATCCAAAATAAATCAAAGTAAATTTAATTTTCTTATGCATATCACTGGTCATGCATATATACCATTTTTGCATTTTTACTTTGCTCCCCGAGGACCCATTCTCCCCAGGCAATCAGAGACATTGCCTTAAAATGTAAAGCTGGTCATACTAGGTGCTGCTCACAGTCCTTGAGAGCTTCACAGGGTCCTCAGAATAACATCTCCAGTCCTCAGCAGGCTCAGCACTCAGCCTTCCTCAGTCGTGCCCTGCTCACCTCTCCAACTGTCTCCGGCCGCTTTCTGCCTTACTCACTAGACTCCAGCCACACTGACCTCCCTCCGGCTTTTGGAATGTGCGCCGGGTGGGCTCGCGATGCTAGATCTCCGTCCTGCTTTACCCTCTGTCTGGAATTCTCCCTTCTTCTTTATTTGATGATTCCAACATATCCTACACATGTCAGATAATGTTTTTGGCCCCAGTCTAAGTGAGATTCTTCTAATTAAACTGTGTCCAAGTATTCTGTACTTTTCTACATTTGTTTCACTGCAATTATTATACTTTGGGTGGTTTTTATTCCATGTCTTCCCCCCTAGATAGCAAGTTCCCTGGAGCTGGAGAACATCTGTTTATTCATCACCGCATTTGCAATTTTGGGCAGAGTACTTGGACCATAATTGAAACATTGTTGACTATGGAATTTAATTGTAAAAATACACTTTTAATTCCATCCTTTTCACTTAGCATTGTGTCATAAACATTACACCTCAATGAAGCATTTCCGTTGGTTGATTGCTATGCCATCAGCTAGACATAACTTACTTTAATCATCCACTTGTAGTCAGGCAATTGGGTTTTGCTCAGTATTTTATGCTTATAAATAATGCTTACCTTTTAACTTCCCATGACTGATACTTTTAAGAATTATTCTAGGAAAAATGGGGTAAATTGAACAGAGCATGTTCTTGGTTGCAGTCAGAAACATAATCATCAAAGTACTTGTCATATAGCAGGCTGAGAATTCCTGCCTGGGGGAGTCCAGTGAGGTCTGACAGACAGATTTGGGAAAACAGCAGGGAATACCAGGCAGAGGAACTCTGAGGTCACTCTCTTAATTCAGTGAGCTGGGGCAAATGCAAATTCTAACTCAGTGGTGCAAGTCATCATAGACAATATGTAAATAAAAGGTCATGGCTGTGTTCTAATAAAAGTTTATTTGCAATGACAGGGGCAGACTGGACTTGGCCCCCAGGGCTGTAGTTTGCCAACCTTTGGTTAAGAGAATTGAATCATATGGTCAGTGTACAATGCTTAGGTCAATGTCTAGAACATAGAACATATCTAATAAAATGAAAGCTGTTAGAAAGATTTTGATGCTGATCATTATGATTGGCATTTGTCAGTCTACTGGACTTGGCCAACTGCCATGATCCTGAAGTTTCTTGGATTCTGACATCTGTAATAACAAATTCTTGTGGTTCTTTCTGCCAGCACAGCTTTGCAGAGCATAATGCTTTGTGGATAAAACTAATTCCCCTCTCTTTAGGTATGTTCCATTATCATGCAAGAATTCCTGGAGTCCTTTGCAAATTCCAATATTTTCAATTGGACACATTAGTTTAAAGTATATGACTACTTCTAATTGGATTCAGTGAATGGGCCACAGGGCTACTAGAGGCAATAATTGATAACTACTCTGTGGAGCAATTCTAACTCAATACCATCTCTTTCCTGAAACTTTTGATCAGTTAAGATTTGATTGTGTATTAGATAACACTCAAAACAGCATCTGCAGCCTTGGGTTCAGCCTATGATTACTGATGTATTTTTCATTTGCTTCAGTGGAAAATTGTTGACCACATACACAAAGAAAAGCAACTCTTAGCAAAGTGTAGAAACAGAAGGGTTGTGCCAACCTCTGCAACTTTATGGCTCCAAAGGCAGAGAATAATAGGGTATATGACATAGGGAAAGACCACAGCTACATTTAATTATGTAATAAGCTCACCAGATCTCAGAAAGGCATTTTAGGGTTCCCTGGGGCTAAATCTGAATCCCTCCCTGAAGCACCAGGATCTACAGCCTCATTCCCTTTACCCAGGAGTTGGGTTTGGGCTCCATCAGCCCCACTGACCCCTCTCTGGCAAATTCCCTTACAGGAGGTACGAGGTGGCTCCTTGCTCTTATCCTTGGCTATTCCAGCTCTGCAGTCCTGTTATTTTTCTTTTTTACCAGCCACGATATTTTAAACATTACCCACAGAGTAGTGGAGCTGGAGACAGAGAAGAGAGTTGAGTTCCTGACCCTAATATTAACCAGTGCTGGGTGACCAGTTATGGGCCTCTGTTTTAGGTTTTAGACTAATGCCGAGGTCGCTCTGGCTCTAGCCAGCTGGGTTAATGAGTGTCGAACAAGGTTGAACAAGGAGGTATTTAACCTTCCTTGCTTATGTAAAGGGATTTATGTATCTATTATTCATGAACTCACCTGCCTGGAGCCAGAATCTGGACCATCAAAAGTGGATGAGGGTGATCAATGTTGAGGACAGTTTGAGGTGTAAGTGGTTTTTTAAGTTAACCTAACCTTTTCATAAAAATTTTTCTTAAGTAAATAATTTTTTAGTAAGTTAAATGGAGTCAGACAAGTAAATTAAGTGAATGAATTGAGTAATGTGCTATTTCTCAAGCTCCTATCATGAGCGCCATTGCAGTAAGTAGTGGAGGCAAGACAGACAAGCAGTGGGGGAGGCAACGGGCCCAGCCTAAGCTCAGCGCTGGGCATAGAATCACCATTTACCTGAGTGAATAATGGTGCAGCCACAGAGTACCGGTTCAGCTCCATCCAGTCTTAGAATGACTTTTGGTCAAAGTGGAAACCGCCCTAATATCGTGTATTAGGTACTGACCATGCGGCAGGTGCGCTAGGCAATCTGAGCACATTAACTGACTTTGTCACAGCCTACCTCCCAACATGAGATTGGTTCCATTCTTCTAATTTTGTAGGTATGAAAACTGAGACTCAGGCACATTAAGTAACTTATGGACATGCTACAGGCAATCAGCAGTAGGATCCAGAATAGACCGGAAGTGTCTGCCTCTGGGCTGTTCTTAGCCACTGTCGTGAAGTGCCTTCCTGAGAACTAGAGGCTTGACCACCTCTGTTTCTGTGGACCTCATGGCCAACTTGCCCTGGGGAATCTGGGCACGTTTCCTGCCATTTGGCTTGACTCCTGTCTTGGTTTCTTGAGTTTCTCCAGTCTTCTACTGAGTCTGAAATATTTGCCCTGAATCCACTTGGTTGTCTGGAGTCTTGAAAAACGGCCTATTGCTTGCCGGCCTTGTTTCTCTGGCTCTCAGCTTCTGGTCCTTGTACCACCAACCTTTCTCTGCATGAAGTCAGCTACCAAGGGACTGATCAACCAGAATTAGTGGGTTTGGGGAAATGCCCGCCTCCTCCATGCCTGCTTCTTTATCTGCCCACTGAGTCAGACTCACCCTTCTTGCTTTCAAAGGCCACCTGACACTGGATACTGGACTGGTGGTCACCAAACTTGAGGCTATCCTCTGTGAGAATGTCTGTGACAGAAAACAGTTTTGGAGCGACTTCCCAGCTGTGGGATCTTGGACACACCACTTACTTTCTCTGAGGCTAATCGCTCAGCTTGTTAGGGGGCATGGTACAGACAGCTTCCTCATGCTGGTGCGTGGAGTGAGGTGGATATGGTGAGGATGAGAAGTAAAGGATGAGGACCTCCTGCCACGTGGTGGCTGACTTTGTTGCAGTGGCTCTTCGTTAATTGATCTTTTGGGGGTCTCATCACTGTTGAGATGGTGGCCATGACCTGTCCTTGGGTATAAAGCCAGCCTTACTCTGTCACCCTTCCAAACCTCCCAAATTTACACAGACCCAAGGAAAAAGTCTGGCATGCACATAAGTTAATTAAGAAAATGAACCCAATCAAAGGAGGCAGAGGTAGTTAGGAAGGAAAAAAGAGAGAGAATTGGGTTCAAAGCGTGGCTGTTAATTACTTGCTCTGGATTTATAATGCCAAGGGGGTCCATCAACCAGAATACAGAATGGAAAATTGAAATAAATAAACAGAGAAACTCCGCCTTGTGTTGATTCTCAGTAACAGGCCAGAATTCTCATGAGTAATTAATAACAAGTTAGGAAGTCAATTTATGCAGACATTGATGCAGGTTTTGTAGAAAACTTTTTAGGGATGAAAGCAGAGCTCATGAGGAAATGGCGAGCTCCTTCACAAGAGTGAATCCCCTTTATTAATTCCTAAGGGAAGTCACACCTTAAGAGTAGGGGTTCCCTGACTGCAGGGTGGCAGTAGATTGAGGGCAGCATGGAACTGGGGAGATGAGCCGAGCGAGGAGAGGTCAGCCCCAGAGGGAAGCCACGTTCTCCCTCATTGGCTCTGTGACAATGGGCAGACACCTACCTCTCTGAGCCTCACATGTTTACTTTGGTTGAAGGACAATGCGCACCCCATCTACCCTCAGGGCTCTTGTGAGGATCAAATGGGAGAAAAGATTTTGTAATTTGATAAGAGCTGTGAGATCTGAGCAGCCATAATGATGAAGATGATAGTTGTCATGAAGGTGATGTTGTAAAGGATTTGGGATGAAGCTAATGGGAAGTTGAAGTTGAGTTCTAGAGGTTACAACCCGTGGACAAACACCGGGCCAATTATCCACCCCGAATACCTCTCCCGGCTCCCCCAGGCCTCCACTGGGGTACCCTGCTGAGCGTGTGTTCTTTCTCGGTATTGCACAGCCATTGCGCTTTCTGCCCATTCATCAATCTGTCCTTGTACTGCCTACTACCATCTACCCGGTTTTGCTTGGGGGAGTGTCAGGGATTAAGGGAACAGCTTGACCGTGTGTTGTGCTGTGGGCAATGCCAGGAGCTATGCTTTCCTCACACCATTACAAGCTCTTAGCAGAATGATGGGATATATTTATTAATCCCATTTTGCATTTGAGAAAAGTGAGGCATATCCAGCATAATACAAATATTAAATAACAGAGCCAGAGTCCAGACCAGATCTGCTTAATTCTTTTCAATAAATAAACTAACTCTTAGTATGCTTAGCTTTGTTCTGCTCAGCTAAATTATGTTTTCAATTTTTCATACAGGAATAATCATGGCTTCTATGAAAAGATTTTATTTAAGTGTCCAAAGCAACAGCTTGAGTCTTCAGGAAAATGAAGTTTTGGTCTTTGCTGAAAGTACAGTTATTAAAGTAAAGGGTTAGCCCCCTAAAAGTTAACCACCAGTGCTAGTAGGAAGCTTCTAGGTTAACTAAAGAACATGCTACTTTGATAGACTCTGGTGGTACATTGTGCATGCGCATTGTCCACTGCCCTGCTGGTCACCAGGAACGAGGGAGCTGTTTTCAGAGTTAGTAGGTACATGTGTGTTGCACTGTCTGCCAAAAGAAGCGGTGGCCTTTGGAAGATGACATCATGCTGGATGTGATTTGCAGAGACACTCTTGATGCCTCCCTCTGGTAAAGGTACCCTAGATCTTCCAATGCCAACCAAGTAGGCCCTCTTGGGAAAGTCAACACTCGAACGTGATTTGCAATTTCTAAAAACACAAATAAGATAAAGCAAAACCCTCCAGAGAGAAGAAGGAATACAAAGCTTCTAAAGAGCAGTGATTGAGAACAAAGGCTGACATTGATGTTTCCCCAAGCACGAAGACATTCTAGGGGGAATTAGTAGGTGTCACACACAGTGGGGGTTCTGTGTGCCCATAGATGTGATCGATGTCATGTTTAAATCATGTTAAGCACTTATAATACTGCAAAACTTCTCAGAGTGTTCGCAAATGCACTTGGTCCTCCCACACGCCCTCACCCCTCTCCCCATAATGACTCTCTGCTCCGTCTCTCCTGCAGCGTTCAGTGAGGCATAACTCAGACACGCTGGAGTCAGCTCGGCAGGTGAGCCCAGCAGGTGTGGCAGATGTGTTCTCCAGATCCATGCTCTTCTCCGAGGGAGACATAGCTGTCCCATTTGTTATTTTAAATGAAAAGCCATTTAGAAAAGAAAATGTCTTATTTACATGCCTAGATTATGTGTCTTCACCTCTTATTTAGGCATTCCTGTAGTCAGCCTGCAAAACATGACTCCATAACCCTTAGTTTATGGAGGAAAGATAAACAAATTCCCTGGATGTGTTCTGTAATATTCTTTCAGAGATTATTTACTAAGCAACTTACATGTGCCAGATCTCTGATAGGGACTGTGATTTGAAAATAAGAAATATAACCGCTAATCTCAAGGAGCTCAGAGTCTGGTGTGTTTGTGTATGTGTATGTAAAACAGAAACAAACAAATAAAAATCATCATTTATGCAACACTGTGATTGAGTGTATCTCAGGAATGGGAGCAGAGGCATGAAAGGCCGGCAACCTACCCTCCGTGAGAGCACCCTAGCAATGAGAAACTAGCTCCTCTTGGTAAACTGAAAAAATACACTCTGAAATAGTTCCATTGAAACTTCTAGATCAATACAATTACCTTACTGGTGATTGTATGAAATTGTGAGGTCTTCCCAATGGAACTCTGAAGATTTTTGTACTTCCCTTCCAGCCTCCCTGACTTTCTTCTGTGATTTAGATTTTGCATCTTAGGCCACATAATTAAATTACTGTTATGTGGGTCTTAATGGAGTCTGTTGAAATAAACCAAAATGAAGGCAGTTATTGATTTTTCTATAAAACATAAGTATTTTAATTGCTGTGTAAATTGTTAATAATCTCTAAGTATTAGTTTTGTTTAAAGAATGCATCAACGAAGAGCAAGATTTAGATAACTACTGTGTCTAAGTAGAATACATTTACTTCTTCCCTAAATATCACTTATCAATCACCGTTTGTCATTGTTATAGGCTTATTGTTAAAGTTTTAGCTACTTAAGCCTGACCCATTTTCCTAGCGATGAGCTCCTGAGCTGTACCTATGCTGTTTCAGGGCTGCCTTTTTCTATAACAATTAAATTGGTTTAGAGGCATTTGAGTTGATGATGATCCTCTAGTGTTTACTTGGAAACATGAATGAATCCCACTTAGAGAACAAGAAGGGAAAGATTCTTACCATAGTCTGTCCCCCAACCAGAAAATGAATCTCAGAGGAGTGTAGGGAATTTGTCTTAAATATTGGGAAAGAATACTGAATTATGCTAAAATAGGAGAATCATACAAGAAATAGATACCCCCCAGGAGTTAAAGTTCTACAGAATAGAGGACATGGGACACTTACAGTACCTACTATACAACACGTGCTTAGCAACCCATTTTAAATGGGGGAGGATGGATTGCCTTTACATCTTTGATGTTTACAACTGACTCTGTTGTTTATCAGAGACATTCCCAGAATGAACTCATGTGCTTTTTGGTGGTGTGCAGTTTTGGCAAGAGTCGGTGGAGAGATGCTTGCTTCCTTCTGCAGCCATTTCCAGGCATCGGAATCATTCTAATTGCTCCTGGTAACATGTTCAGGACCATCTTAGAGTGGTGTCAGACCCTCTCTGCTGCCCTACCAACTTTACTGGCCTAACTTGTGCTACAGGAAGTCCAACCTCTTTTCCCCTCTGATGGCCACAAGGCTGATTCCAAGGCTGGGGTCCCAGCTGCCTTCTCCGTGCCGGCGGCTCTCTGGTTCTTTCCAACTCAGTCTATATCCTGGACATAATGATACGCCTATAATAATGTCTCTGTGTTAGAGTTTCTATTCACTCCTAAGACCCAGTATTTGAGACAGTGAAGCCGCTTCTGATTTCTCACTCTGCTCCTATGGAGAATTGCTACAGTGATGACCCAGATGTGCTCACACTTCTCTGTGTCCATCCCTGGGAGGTTCCTATCACACTGTCACTGAGCTTGGCCACACAGCTTTTTAGCCAATGGAATAACAGCAAACATGACAGCTCCCAGTTTAGGTGCTGCCTGGGACTCGCCTTCCTATGTGCACATCTCTGAGTCACCCACAGCTGACCAGCCACTTTTGCCCAGGCCTCACCTTTCCCCATCGTGGGTACTGTTTGGACTCTTGTCTCCTAGTGTCATCTGGTCTGGTCTACCCTAGTCTTGGAGCTGCGTCTGCTAGACGCTGCAGATAGGAGCTAAGAGCAGAGCTCCTGCTATATGCTGCCAGGGGGCCTCTGGGAAAGAATCCTTAGACTGGTGAGAGAATTGGCCTGAGGTGCAGAGATGCCACCATTGAACACTGCGCTGATGTTCTGTCTGGTGATGAGCAGTTTAAGGGATCAAGGGAAGAAACAGGTTGGGGGGATATGAACTATAAACCACAGGTCAGAGAGCAGGAAAGGCCAGCACGCTGCTGAATCAGCCCCAAACAATGGACTTGCACGTGAGGGAAGGGCAGGCTCTGAGAAGGCAGAACCACCGCTGGACTCGGACTGCAGCATCTGGAATCTCCAAACATTAGGTGCTTTGCCCAGTCAAGCTGCATAAAGGGGGTCAAACCCTCCCAAGTGCTGAGATTTTACAGCAAAGGGAAAGTGAAATTTCCCAGTGTCAAACCTCAACTACCTAGTTCGAGCTGCTTCATGTAAACTAAAAATATTACTAAATTTAACTGTGAAAGAATCTGTATAAATTTTCAGATTTGCCAGTTAAAAGAAAGAAGGTGCAATTCAGAACGTTTCCATGAAGGTAATTACATAAGGTCAGACATCCAGGAGAGATGTACAGACATCAGTGTTTCATAAACAATCTAAAAAAAAAAATTATACTCATTGTATTTCATTTTATTTAGCTTCACCCCACATTGTGGGTTACACAGAGACACACACCAATCACATTGTGGAGGAAAGTGACTTGGATTTGAGTATGGGCAATGCCAGTGACGAGTGTGTGGTGCGTAAGAAGCTACGGCAGCATTTGAGACTCGGTTTCCTTGGAAAGTGAGAGCAAAGTTATCAAGAGGATCTGAGGACTGAAGTGGATTCACACACACACACACACACACACACACACACACACACACATACACGCAGCAAAGAGTAAGGCAGGCCTGGTGCAGTAAGAGGTGCCAATAAAAATGTACTGCTAGCATTATCAGCCTGTGCATTTTAAAACTGCTAGTCATTTCCCCATAATTTCCAGAAGAAGATCATAAAAGGGAAGCAGAGTGCCGACCTACCCATCAGCCACGAGGCACCGCTCAGCCTTGCGCCTGTTTGTGTGACCACCTTAGGGGTTCCCGCTTTCTCGCTCTCCTGAGTACAAGACTGGAGAAGATGGATCGCCTTCCCCCAGGACGGGGCTGAGTGGGGGCGGCGGGGGGACGAACGGCTGGAGAACATAAAGAATCATGATATTGACACACACATATGTGAGGAAGGCTTTACAGTTGCTTTCAAAAGAAAGGAGAGAGAGAGAAAAAAATCCTTCTACTGAAAATTGTAAAACATGCTGACTCTTTTGTACCCTCGGTTGATGCTATTCATAAGGAATTATATGGTGGTGATTTATTTATACCAAGTATTTAAGGAACTTGCCAGATTGATGAAAAATGCATAGGTCTGCACTTTAGTCTGTTGCCAGACTTAAGATGGGGAAAGGCGGGGCCAATTTGGAAAGAGAGGGTTGGAGGAATGCACAGGAGGTTTATGGGGCAGTGTTGAGGGGAGGGAAGAAGACATTTTAGAATTAAAACCACACAAATAGCATGTGTGACATTTTCTTTTGAATGTCCCTGATTTTCCACCTCTAAGAGCATGATGAGCGGTAGGTTTCCTGGGGGTCCGTGAGCGCATGGCGGGCAGCAGCGTGTGGGTGGGAAGGGCACAGGGTCTGGGTCCAGTCTGGCCTGACTCAGATCCCAGCCCTGCCTGTCTAGCGGTGTGACCTCGGGGAATTCTTTATCTCCCCTGACCTTTTCCTGGGCTCTGTACTATTGTCCCTAATTACATTAGTGAAACTGAATGAAAATTGAGTCAGAACAGTTAAAACAAGCTTGGGTGAGAAACTTAAAGAGCAGAAGAAAAATCTAAACGGAGGCCTCTAGGAACCCACGACTCCATAAAGAAATTTGAGCTCAAATGCAACCAAGGGTCAACCTGGAAGGTAGACACAGAAACCGCAGTGTGGGGGAGAGGCGCTGAGGTTTAAATTGGATGTGGGTTTTACAGCATGACTATCTTTTGTTTTCTCTTTTGGAGCATCTGTATATGTGTATATAGTGAAAAAGTAAGACATGCAGTTACCTAACTCTTCATTAGTATAATTCATTATACAGGCAAAATAGTGAACAAACACTTTTTCTGAATTTCTCTTATCCCAGGCTTCTGATTCAAGTGTGGTCCCTCCACTAGCAGCATCTTCGTTACCTGGGAACTTAAGAGAAAAGCACATTTTGCAGCCCCAGCCCCAGACAAAGGATCAGAAGCTCTGGGGTGGGGCCCAGCCCTCCCAGTGGTTCTCCTCACATTAAAGTTTTCCACACCAGTCAAACACTACTAGCGATTTCTTGTGTACTTTTCCAGAGATTTAAAATCATATACAAGAAGAGACACATGCAGATGTAGGTGAGATGTAGACAGAGATGCACATGCCAGTATAACAGACACAGACATAAGTGGTTTCTCTGATGCTCCTGAAGTCCGTTTCAGACGCACCTGACAGTAGATGTGGGTCGGTACCACAGGCAGAGGATCAGTTCCAGGACAATGCATTTGAAGTGTTACCGAGTCCAAGCTCATGCCACTCGCTGCAGGACAGGCCGAAAGTCAAGAGACAAGGTGTAGATGCACATGTAGTTACAGATGCAATTTAGATACAGTTGCAGATATAAGTGTGGATGTAGGTGTACATACAGGTAGTGTATTGGTGTAGTGGTACATGTAGGTGAGATACAGATGCAGGTGCAGATGTAGGTACAGATGGAGATGTAAGTGGGAGATGTAGGAGGTGATGTAGATGTAACCTGTACATATAGATGTAGATGAGTATGTAGGTGAGATGTTGCTATAAAACCGGATGTTGGTATAGATGTAGCCATAGGCTTAAGTGTAGATTCAAGTGTGGACGTAGCTGTAGCTGTAGATCTATGTGTAGATGTAGGTGTGGGAATAGCTGCTTCTGCACACGCCCTTCCTCTGTGTGCCATTTGTATGCACTGTTCTCGCTTTCCCATAGCTTTCTGTCTTCCCCTTTTCTCTTGGGGATTGCTCCCAGCACAGCAAAGAGATGCACTTACACTTTCTAAGCCCTGAGGGTTCTCCATTATATACATGAGCTGTAACTAATTTTTCCCAGTCCCCTATTACAGAACATCTCAGTTGCATCTAGTTTTCAATCTTGCAAACGAGGTCACAATAGTTTTTCTTTTGCACCTGCATTTTTGGAATACGTGTCTGTCAACAAATAAGATGAAGTGGAATTGTGGTGTCAGTGGTGTGAGCATTTAAACTTCTGCAGATACTGCTAAGTGTAGGTTTCCAGATCTTTGGTGAATGACTGACATAGCTTAAAAAGTGAAGCACTCCAACTTTGGCACCTGACAATAGTCATTGCAAAAAAGTCTAGATCACCTTTTTTTTAAAAAATCAAACTTCCTTTGTCTATTTCAACAAGTTAGTGCCCAATCACCACAGAACCATCAGAACACAGTCACCACTGAGCTACATACTACTTCTCTCATTTTAGGAGAAGAGGAGGTTTCCATTACTCTCAGTCCTTAAATATATTAATTCTGTCTACATCACATTTAGAGATTTATAATTGAAAAATAATGTTAGTTTAATCTCAAATGCAACTATCTTTGAAAAGTGCAAATATTAAATAATGGAGGTGTTAATTGCATGTGGCAAACATTGACAGAAATAACCATTTAGGTAAATATACACTTTTTACTAGTTCTTAAAATATGTCAGTGATGCTTAGATTGGATATGGGTCTTATATCTCACCACATTTGTTATTGTGGACACTGAAAACCTTTTTCTGTTAGGATATAGCTCATGGATTTTAGGCTGAATCAAATATGGTATTAAATATAAATATAAAACAGAAATTTATTTAGGGAATGATATAACCTGTTTCCTTTGTTCAGGGGAAGCCAGGAAGCCAGGAAGTTCATATGATTGGTTTGAACTCATGCTATACAACCTGAGGTTATCCTGATCAGATACCTGTTTACATTGCAAGAACTTTTAAATGTGTCTTTAAATTTTTTTATCGAAGTGTCATTGATAGACAATCTTATATTGGTTTCAAATGTACAACGCTGTGGTTCAACAGTTACCATATTATTATATCCTCACCCTTCTAGTGCAGTTACTATCTATCAACATAGAAAGATGTTACAGAATCATTGACTATATCCTCTGGGCTGTACTAATTTATATCTCACTTTGAGATGTCGTCATTCATATTTTAAGGGCTTAGAGAGATTTAGGAACTATAAGGCATGGTTTTTAAAGTGTGGTCCCTCTATTAGCAGCATCTACGTCACCTGGGAACGTGATAGAAAAGCACATTTGCAGCCCCAACCCCAGACAAAGGATCAGAAGCTCAGGGTGGGGCCCAGCCCTCCCAGCGGTTCTCCTCACATGAAAGTTCGAGAAGCACTGTACTCAAGCCTCCACAGAAAGACAGGGCAAAGCCGGGTCCCTTGCCATGACCCCAAGGCACCTCAAACACAGCTCCCGGGGTACCGAGGGCTCCTGGGCAAGGGCACTCCCACTGAGGGGGTGGCCTCCACCTTGCCTTCTGCCACACTTGGCAGTAACCTTGTTCCTCATCTGTGGGACCCTCTTTAGACTTTTTTCGTTTCTATCCTTCCAATGTGAGGAGATGAAGCAGAAGAAAAACAGCTATTAAAATGGGCCATTATGTGTATATATTATATACAGTCTTTATATTTTTTATCCAGTCAGAAGTAGCTCCTTTTTCATTTTATTATTAAAAATCAGAGAAACATTTTATCCCCTACACTTTTTACATAGCGAGTTTGGTGTTAGCCAGAAGTTAAATATGACTCACTAGCAACAGAGGCAACTTTCTGGCTATATTTATAAATTGCCTTTGACACAAATGTTCCCAGATACTGTTGGTTTCTAAAACATAAATTTAAACAAAGTATTTGGACATAGATTAGAGTCAGTTTATCCACAAAAGCAAATGACACAAAAACAAGTGAATCAGGGGATTTATTCAACTCACTGGCAAAAGAGGACTAACATGGAGGTGATTTCTGCCTCAGACAGGAAATCTGTTTATACTTCCTGACGTACAAGTTCGGAGGTGTGAAAAAGTGAACAGGATCAGGCAGAGCTGTTCATGCCATCCCTTTGCATGAGACCCTCAGTGGCTTTCTTCAGCACGTACAATGCCAGCCCAAAGCACCTGGGCATTCGCCTTCCTGAGATACCTGCCAGTTACCAGGAGGGACGCACTCTCCTGTGGCTCCCTTTGGAATTCCCTTCTTGTCTTGTCAGTGAAACCATCGCCCGTGACGGGTGCTCTGGTTTCCCCTGTCCCCAAACTATCAGGCTTAGGCAAGCCGGATGGGGCATCAGGAGCTTTGTGTGGAGCCCCATCCCAAACTGAAATCAGTCGTTTACTTGTTTGTTTATTTCTAATTTAAGATGACTGCTTTTGGAAGAGACTATGTGTTGATTTTTAGTGAGCCCCAGAGCTTCCAGCAGACATGCCACAGGGCAAGAACCCAAAAGGCATTTGTTGAGCAGAGAATTGATTGTTGAGCAGGGGATGTGGAGAGCACAATCAGAAGTCAGGGAAAGCACTGCATGACTGTTAGACAGCTTCTCCCATTCTGGGCCTGCTCAGGGCCTGCACCACATCTTCAACAGAGCTGGGGGAGTGCCAACAAATTATTCAACCAAAAAACCTTTTATCCCCTAATTTTTCTCATTAACTGACCCAATCCATTTGGAAGCTCCTTACAGAGCAACGTGAGGAGATGCAATTCGCATTTGCACAGGAGTTGAGTTTGTTTGGTCAGTTAGCTGAGGCTCTTTGCAGAGGAGAGAGAACTATGAGGGGGGCCATGGGCCTGCAGAGAGCTGCTTTCAGGACAGTCTTGGGGCCGTTCATGAAAGAGCCCCGGAATAGTATGGGACCAGGGAAACATTTCATTTTCATGGAATTCAAATAAATTCAACAGAGTTGTACTGAGTTTTAAAGATTTAAGATAAAAGGATGGATCAGCACAACCCCTTCCCACTTTTCACACACACACACACACACACATTCTGCACACATTTGAACCCATTACACTCAAATGCACACACCACCACTTCAGAGTGCATGTGGTTTATATGAACTACATGACAAACAGCAAATATACTGCCCACTACAGGCATCTCCTACATGCCCCAGACCTGGAAGACACACCCTCACTTCACACGTGCATTCACGTGGAAACACACAAAATCACAAATTTGGTTTACACACACATTTCACATCAGCATATCTGCTCATGTATACACATAACTTTGTCACATTTCTGACGTCATATACACATAGGACTCATGAATATTCAGAAGCACAATAAACATTTACACACCACAAACAGACAGACCCGCAATCTTTCATCATGACCACATATCTCACACATTCATATTCCATACCACCCCCCAAATCCAATGTTCCACAGCCAGCTCCCCACTCTTCACATGCTATCCAAATCTGTTCATGTGTGTGTATCACAACCGAGTAACTGGTTCATATGTCTCACAAGACATACACGCACACACACTTGTTCACCCACAGGATGTTGCTGTCAGGTTAACCACATCTGAGAGAAGCCCTTTGGCACTAGAACAAGCAAGATTGATGTACCTTTGAGAATGATGCCTTTGAATAGCAACCTGTGTGAAGCTGGGTGAATGAAACATCCATATGTGTCTAATTGAAGCTGTTCTGCAGCTAGGAGCTCCTAAGACACAGAGAACACACAGCAATAACCAGTTTTGTTATCATCACGGTTGTCACTGACCTTGGCTGTGTGTATAATTCACTGGACATGTTCCAACACATTATTACATGTAATATTTGTTGCATGTATTCAGGGTGAGACACTGAGAGCCCGAGGAAGGAGGAGATTTCTGCAGTGTGACCCAGTCAGGAGGGGCCAGAGTCAGGAGCAAAGAGGGCCCCCTATCTCCTCATCCCACCAGGCCACTGAGTCTCAGTGGGAGGGGGCTGTGATCTGACCCCCAGGGGACACTGGGCAATGTCTGCAGACACTGTGGTTATAACAACTTGGGGTGGGGGTTGCAGCTGGCATTTAGTGGGTGGGTTCCAGAGATGCCCTGGGACCTCTTACAATGCTCAGAATAGCTCCCTACAGCAAAGAAGCATCTAACCCAAAATGTCAATGGTGCTGAGACTGAGCAACCCAAACCGGAGCTTGACCAGGTAGCTTTCTGACGTCATGTTAAGGAGCTGGAAGGGAGCTCCCTGGCCTAACATGGGCTGGCCCTTCAGACAAAGACTGGGAGAGGAGTTTGTTCTTCAAGATATGCCATCTGGGTGCACACCCTGGCTGGTTCTGGCCAGGAATAAGTGAGACATAATAGGCTTCTCTCCACTGACATTATTTCTACACATACCCTCCAGAAGCCATCTCTCTATGAAATGGGAATTTTATTGAAACAGAAGGACTGAAACCTCCTGAACATGAGCTATAGCTGAGCTGATGAATGACTACCCTTGTTCTTAAGGTTACATGCCTTCTCTTCAGTAGCAATTAGAAGAGAAACGAGGAAGAGCCAATGGAAGCTTCTCCTTGTATGACATGAATCAGCCGGACAGGCCCCGGCGGAGCTGAAATACATCGGTATCGCCCATTAAATCAATCAGCAAGCAAGAGGGAAGACAGAGGAGGCCTGCAAGGTTGCCGGCAGCCTCCCCCAACGAACGAGCCTGCCATTCTGGAGTCTGAATCCTCCCCTTGTCTTTGCTTCTTTGGGCACAAAAACCAGTGGAAGTCAAAGGAAATGAATCATTTCATAGGAGAAAAAAAAAGCGCCAGCTGTTATTTGAGTCATTAGAACGACTGTGAACAATGAGAGTGGCTCTTAGGCTCATTGCTGAACCCAGATCCTTCTACGGTCTGCCGTGACCATGGTAGGAGCCTCTGGTCAGAAGATCAGTAGTTTGGTGGTGTGTTTACCTTCTGACAACGGGAACGATTTCCTTCAAACCATCCACGTTCTCTCTTCTGTGCCTTCTAATGACTAAGGAATTTCCAAACTCATGGTTTAATGGCATCTTAACATCCCCCCAGTAGAGACCATGTGAGCTGGTTGCAGCAACCCAGTAGAAAGGTGTCATGGCCATTATTATTCCAACTTAATAAATGATTAAATGAACTGGGTCTTTAAGCAACTTGACCTCAGCTACTCAAAGTGACAGTAGAGGAATTAGAAATGCAGGGATGTTAGGAGTTTGAGAAAAGAGCAGCTAATACCTCACGTTCGTGGCCCTAAATCAGAGCTCCCAGTGATTCTTGCTGGGAATAGTGGGGAGCTTTAAAAATGCTGTTGCCTGGGTCCTACCCGAGACATTCTGATAAAACCAATGGGGTTATAGCCTGAGCATCAGGGCTTTTGGAAGCTCTCTAGATGATTCTAATGTTAAGCTAAGTTTGAGAATCACACACTAGGGATTTACTACATTGTAAGATGGGAAAAGGGCTTGTGTTTCCAGGCAGCATTACAGTGGCCTGGTCAAGACTTGAGCTCAGTGACATCTGACTTCAAAGTTCATATTCTTCCCAATCTGCTCAAGAATAATTGCCAGCCCCTGTCAGGCACCCAGTGATTTGCACTCAGCTTTCATAGCCCACATCCCTTTGATTTTCACGAACACTGTGAAATATGAGCAGGGTGAGCATTGAGATTGTCATGTTACAAATAAGGAAGTTTCAGCATTTTTAACTGTCAGAAGGAGACATTGGCTTTAAATCTTATTCTTTCCATTCTTCACTCATGAACTTTAAACCCCAAGCTGCTGGCTTCATGATGCTCAGAAGTCCAGACATAAGCAAAATAAAACCAGCCTGATCCCCACGGCTTTGAGAAAAGGTGGGAAGAAAGGCATGTTTTCTTTGTTACCTGGGGGCATGAGGCTGGTGACAATCCATTGAGGCAACGCGGGAGTGACTAGAGTTCAGGACCTCTGCCCTACTTCTCATGCCACTGCTCTACTCTAAGGTTACCCAACAATGATATTGATGGAATTTGAGAAGCAGGGGCTGAGGGCACAAGTCTGGTCAACCAAAGTGATGAGCTTCTAAAGGGAATATGATATGTAAGAAAGAAAAGCAGACAAGCTGGCAGTGCAATTTACACTAAGAATGTAATTGAAGCAGGTGGAACTTGAGTGACTGTGCTACCTTCCATGTCAGAGCATCTCTCTGTGCAGAGTCAAAGGGAGGCCACGTGAGATGGAAATCGCACTGTGGTGAAATAAAGCAGTGCTGTGGACCGACACATGGGACTCATTGACTGCCCTCTTGCTCTTCAGCTTTCTTTCCTAGAAACCCTGTGTATTTTCATCTGAGTCTATATGGAGCACCGGGACTTGGGACCACTATGACAGTCCCTGGACCCTCTGCTCTTCCGTGTCCGTGTCAGCAGGGCCTACGGGATTCCTGACAGTAACAGGGACTCGGCGAATACTTCTGAATGAACGAACTCCAGGACAGCTTGAGTACAAGCTCCACATTTCCTTAAAACAAAAGTTGGGATTTATTTTCTATTTTTTTTCCAATCGATCCAAATTTAGCTGTCACCGTCAAATACATTACAGAGTGGGTTTTACTTTTGAAGGAACTAAGCAAAGTTCCTGGGCTATTGAACAAAAGCCATTGCTGCTGTCATAGCAAAGGGCCCTGGGCAGCTGTGACACATCTCGCTTAGGTGCTCAGGTAGAAAGATCACCTGCAGGGTCATTTGATAAAGATGGACCTAAGGGTCAGGAGATGTGTCACTCTAGCTGTATTTCTATTTCATACCCAAGATCACAGAAAAGAGCTTTTAGTTTAAACAATAATAATACCTGTGTATGTCTGGCTAAATGGAGGGCTCAGCACTGTGGCATGTGGCCCTTCATTGATACAGCATTAGGCTATTTCTACTCATTGAGTTGGAAATGGTCAGTGTGATTTTTCTCAAGAAAATCTCCTATTACTTCATTGTTTACAATCCTTCAGTGGTCCTAAGTGATCCAGAATTAAATTAAAGGGTCTTCAAGATCTCATAAAACCCCAATTTCCTTCTCCAGTGCAAGCCTCCTCTGCCCTGGGATGTCCTCAGTGCCCGCAGGATTCAGCATGCTCTTCTATGCACGAGTCTTGCACTTCCAACCTGTTCCTAAATTCTTAAAGGTGGAATAGCAACAACAGATGCTTACTAATATTTAATATGTGCGGTGTCTCTTATAAGCTCCTTACATGCATTTATTCATTTAATCCTCACAAGAACCTCTTAATGTGTATAGGTTCCATAATTACACTCACTTTAAAGCAGGAAAAAACTAAGGCAAAGAGAAGATACAGAAGCATATTTGGGATGTGGACCTTCCAGTCCAGCTCCTGAACCAGCACCCAACTAACAGACGTTACTGCTTCTCTAAGAAAGGAGAATAGGGCAGCTTGCTGCTTCTCTCCTGAGCCTGCTTTGTGATGCATGTGATCCAGACACAATCGCCACTTCCCTAGTATCTGCTCTGCACTACGAAATGTGCTAGGCTTTTTACAAGCATGTTCTTATTATATCCCATCAACATGCTGGGAGATAAGCACTGTCTCCATTTTTCCCAGTTTCCAAATCCAGAAACCAGGACCTCAAGGAGGTACAATGACTTTCAACTGCTGTGTGGGCTCAGGGCTATGATCCATGGTTTATGTGATTCTAAAACAAGTACCTGTACCTAGTAGTTACCCTAAAAATATGTAATATATTCAATTTAGTTTGTGCAATAAATTCCATTTATCTACTCTCAACCCTAAATGAACATTTATGCACTTATTAATATCTACTCTAAGAGAGTCTAGGACACCACAATCTTGCATACAGTAGGGAGAACATTCATAGGAGAGATCCTCCTAATATACACAGTTAACATAAGTTCAGAGGTAAGCCCAGGGAGGGGAGCCCAGGCCCAGCATGTGCCATAAGGGAAGGCTTCCTGGAGGAGGTGATAATTTAATTGAACTTCAATGAAACAATAGATTCCAGGCAGGATGTAGGACATTTCAAGTTAAGGAACAGCACAAACAAGGCAAGAGGGGAGAAACAGGATGGAGAGACTTCTGATGAGACATGGTAGAATTTACTAACATGTCTACTAACAACTCCACCCCAAACCCACTAAAATGATAGAAAAAGGGTTGTTCAAAAGATATAAACCTACATGAATGGAATACCAGGAGAGAAGACGACAACAATTTTGTAGGCAGGAAAGATGGGTGGGTGGTAATTTTTTAGTGGAATTGAGAAAATACAGTCCTAAACCAGAATCTGGGAGATCTGTGTACTATGCAACTTATGTTATAAAATCTTCAAAAAACCTTGGAGGTATACAATGTCAGGTACCTCCCTTAAAATTCTGTTTATGACATTTTCGGATCACCAGATCTTCCAAATTGCCTTTCCCTCACCCTGACCACAAGGACTGAAGTTTAGCCTCTGAGGAGACTAGGAGAGAGGGTCCGAGGACGAGGGGATGCGGGGCAAACCATGGGAATGCAGGAAAATTAAGTAAATGTTTGCACACAGGATGCTGAAGCCCTCAGGCCTTTTCCAATATTTAATTCCTGAAATTGTGGCAGCCAGGACTTCACCCTCCAGGCAGCAGATTGTGAGATTCTTTTCTTGGAAAACTGACCACTTCAGGCAGAAAGACCTAGAATCACTGGGATTGGGTAAATACTCAAATAAGTAGCTGAAGGAAAAGAGTAGTTATCTCTGAGGGAGGGATGCAGGCTTTGGGTACTTCTTTGCTCCTCTCTGTACTCTTCTGAGAAACAGGGTTGGAGGCAGGGAGGGCATTTGCAGTGTCCAGGTGAGGGGTGCTAAATGGCTAAACAAGGGCAGAGGACTGTGATGGAGAGGAAGAGGCTGGTGAGGACCTACCAGATGGGACTCTGATTGTCCATGACGAGGGGCGAGAGGAAGCAGGAACATCTCCAAGTGTCTAAGAGAAGAAACCAAGTGTTGCTACTACCAGAGAAAGGCGACCAGGGTAAAGGGAAAAAAACAGTCAGGGAAGGATGAATTACACCTTGGACCGTTGCACTGCTTCTGGAGAGAAACACTGAGTTCCACTACAAGACGCAATAGCAGTCTCTTTATGCTGTCGCGCTGATCAAGGAAGCACGGAGGTGACATGGGAAACATCAGCCTGAGATCCTGAGTAAAGACAACGTGGAACCGAAGGCCCTGCCAACCCAAGCTGGGTATGCTGGGAATGAGATTTTAAACCTTGGTCGTGTAAAGTTGCAAAGACTATGGAGCTATTATCTCAGCCTGTTGTCACTGCTAACCAAAGGGAGAATGAAGTATAAACACTCTTTTCCACACTCCTGAGGTCATTAGTTCTATGATCTAATCCAAGTGTCTTGTGTTCTCTGTGATTCAATTATTTTACCTGTAAAATAGATGCACTACTTACCTCATTATTTTGTTTTGAGGTTGAAACTAGCTACAATATGTGTAAAGCATTTAGATTTATAGCACATGTAAAATATTATGTATGTAAAGCCTTACATACATTTACATTATTTGTAAAGCATTGCAGCATATGCACATGTCCAGAACATATGTAGTGTATGTTATTCTCATTACCAATGTCATTATTACTGGTGTTCTGATGTTTGAGCAAGTATCAAGCCACCTTGCAGTGAAATAGAGTAGAAATCATGCGATATGAGAGGGAGACCACTGAGCCTTTGGTAGGTGAACTAGACTCTAGTCCAGTTCTACCAATGGAATTTGGGGGGAATGTTATCCTAAGCTATGCAAGAAGCTAACCTCTCCCTCCACCTGTGCTTGAGGATTTCAGACCACTTTTGCAAGGTCCTGGTGAACAGTTCCCTTGGGTTCAGCATGGGATGTTATGACAGGTGTGAATGGGGAGTACGTGTGATCATGTGCCCATTCTAGGGAGAGATGGATGGTGGGTGGGCCTCACCTGGAGAGTATGGTGTAGGTGTCCCATCACTGCTTAAGGACAAAAGACTGGAGGCTCTGTATTCACATGATGGTGTCACATTTTTGTGATGCTATGAATGGCTTTGGTTCCAGACACCTTCCCTCCCAGTTCTTTCCAATAACACACAAAAGTGAGGGCAGAGAGAGGGAACTGAGGCTGATGGCATTTCACATAGGATGTTCCTTATGAGATCTGGGGGTCTTTCCAAGCCATAATGAGCCACTGTGAGTAACAAAGGAAGCAATTATGGTTTTCACCCTGTCGGATACATTTAGGCTACAATTGATTGTTGTCCGTGACTCAAAATCTGCTTTACTTCATCCTCTACCTGCAAGGAAAGATGCCGTAAGCAGGTCTCAGCCACTCCTCCTACTGCCAGGTTTGGTGTCGAAGCATCATTCACTCTTTATTCATACCTAGTTCTAGTCCTAAAAGGGCTTTAGTTGGGCAGCCACAACAAAATCTGCAACCCTAAAAATAACACCCCGAACAGCTCCAGCACCATTACAACTGGTAAAACTGTATATTGAACACTTCTTTTGTGCTAGATTCTGTGCTCAGCCGATTAGGAACATCATCTCATTTATTCCTCTAGAAATCCACAGGACATAGATATCACCAATCCTGTTTATTATATGGACAAACTGAGGCTCAAAGAGACGTGTCAACTAACTCAAGTTCACTGGGCTCAGATCTGACTCTGAGTCCCTTAGCCAGTCGTAGCCTCTCTTCCACCTCTTTTGGCTCAGCTGCCAGGACATGAGCTAGACTTTGAGTAAGTTGTGTGACAGTCTATGCCTCAGTTTCTTTGTCTTTCACAGCCATCTCAAAATGTATGGTGAGGATTAAATAAGTTTTAGTAAAATATAAGCTTCTTGACATATATAAACAATAAATATTGACTCTTATATCTGCCCTTCCTTCCCTTTTCCCCTTGATTTCTTTCTTCTTTCATCAACGTGTACGCAGCCTTTGATGTGCAGCAGGCACAATGACATGCAAGACAGATATCCCATGCTACACAGGCACTCTTTTGTCAGCATTTGCTCTGGGACAGAGAAGCTCTTGTTAGCCAGAGGTCTGAGCAATTCAACCTCTTCTGCTGGAGAAAAAGCAGAGTTGACTGCATTGAACCTCACAAAATATAGAACTAGATTTTAAAAATAGTAGTGGCATATTATGACATTTGTTCAATGTGACATTGCCAAGCACACTGCAGAGTCAGGTGATCGTCTGTCTGTATTTCCTGCAAACAAATCTGTTGCATGCTTTGGGTAATTTTAGAAGCAGGATTAACTTCCAATGTGTTGCCATTTTACCAAGGAGAAAAAGCAGAGAAAAATGAGACATCAAAATTAAATTAACTCCCAATGCCAATATTTGAAACTTCATATCAAGAGCAGTGTCCACACACCCACAGAGCCAGGAGTTAATCAAATTCCCAGTAATAAAACATTTTTATTCAGGTTGAAATGATAGCTCATCAGCAAATGAAACTGGTGGGAGAAATACCCTGTGTTTTAAGTATACACATGCAAATAGACATAACAGCTGCCACTCCCCTTTTGCTTCAGGAAACGTCCCCTTTTGGAGAGCCTGTTCTCTGCAGGCAAAGAGTCCTTTTTAGGTCTTCATTCCTGTCCACAAGGTCTACACAGTGTGGTCCAGTAACAGACACGAGGAAAATTCCATCACTGAGCGAGCATCCTGTAGTGGAAAAGTGTGCGCTGTAACGGGAGCTCAGAGGAATGAGGACATGTGTGTGTCTCCGACGTGCAGGAAGCCTTAGCAGAGCAGATGCTGCTCTAAGTGCAGGTGGGGAGCAGTGTTAGCTCCTCCCACTTTCCCAAGAACTGAGGTGTGGTGGGGGTGCCGCTTCCCCTTTCTCCCAGCACCGGGGAAAGAGACATGTTACTCTTCTCGTTGTCTAGGGAATTTTGGATAACCAAATAATTTCCTGTCTCAAAGTAAAACCTTGGAGGTGGAGCCAAGATAGCGGCGTGAGTAGAGCAGTGGAAATCTCCTCCCAAAACCACATATATCTATGAAAATATAACAAAGACAACTCTTCCTAGAATAAAGACCAGAGGACACAGGACAATATCCAGACCACATCCACACCTGAGAGAACCCAGCGCCTCGCGAAGGGGGTAAGATACAAGCCCCGGCCCCGCGGGAGCCGAGCGCCCCTCCCCCCAGCTCCCGGCGGGAGAAGAGCAGGCAGAGCGGGAGGGAGACGGAGCCCAGGACTGCCGAACACCCAGCCCCCGCCATCCGGGCAAGAGTGCAGACACAGTGCGTGTATGGGGTCCTGGATGCTAGGGAATCAGGGCAGCAAGAACAGTGAGCGGGCACTGGAGGCCGGGTGCCGGAGGACATAAGAAAAGCGAGCGGCCATTTTTTTTTTTTTTTTTTTGCTGTTTTGTTCTGGCGAGTGCTTTTTGGAAGTCTTAAAGGGATAGGGCCCCAATACTAGGGAAACAGGGCAGCAAGACTGGTGAGCGGGTGCCTGATACTGGCGCAGGAGAATAAAGAAAAACGAGCGGCCATTTTTTATTTTTAATTTATTTTTACTTTTTAAATTTAATTTAATTTAATTTATTTTTTTTGTGGTCGTTGTTTTGTTTTGGCAGGTGCTTTTTAGAAGTCTTAAAGGGGCAGGGTGGGTCACTTAATCCAGAGGTAGGGAATCTGAGATCTCTGGGCACCGTAACCCCTGGGCAGCAGGGAGCAGGGAGGCCCCTTACGGAGATAAATAGCCTCCCAGCCGCTCCTGCTCCAACGCCACTCCACCATTTTGGAGCAGCTGCCCGAGCCAGGCCACGCCCACAGCAACAGCGGAGATTAACTCCATAGCAGCCGGGCAGGAAGCAGAAGCCCTGTCTGCGCGCAGCTGCGCAGCACAAGCCACTAGAGGCCGCTGTTCTCCCAGGAGAGGAGGGCCACAAACCAACAAGAAAGGAAGTCCTTCCAGCCGTCACTCGGCCCACCTCTGCAGACTATTCCTATCACCATGAAAAGGCAAAGCTACAGGCAGACAAAGATCACAGAGACAACACCAGAGAAGGAGACAGACCTAACCAGTCTTCCTGACAAAGAATTCAAAATAAAAATCATAAGCATGTTGACAGAGATGCAGAGAAATACGCAAGAGAAATGGGATGAAGTCCGGAGGGAGATCACAGATGCCAGAAAGGAGATCGCAGAAATGAAACAAACTCTGGAAGGGTTTATAAGCAGAATGGATAGAATGCAAGAGGCCATTGATGGAATTGAAACCAGAGAACAGGAACGCATAGAAGCTGACAGAGAGAGAGACAAAAGGATCTCCAGGAATGAAACAATATTAAGAGAACTGTGTGACCAATCCAAAAGGAACAATATCCATATTATAGGGGTTCCAGAAGAAGAAGAGAGAGGAAAAGGGATGGAAAGTATCTTCGAAGAAATAATTGCTGAAAACTTCCCCAAACTGGGGGAGAAAATAATCAAACAGACCACAGAAATACACAGAACCCCCAACAGAAAGGATCCAAGGAGGACAACACCAAGACACATAATAATTAAAATGGCAAAGATCAAGGACAAGGAAAGAGTTTTAAAGGCAGCTAGACAGAAAAAGGTCACCTATAAAGGAAAATCAATCAGGCTAACATCAGACTTCTTGACAGAAACCCTACAGGCCAGAAGAGAATGGCATGATATATTTAATGCAATGAAACAGAAGGGCCTTGAACCAAGGAAACTTTATCCAGCACGACTATCATTTAAATATGATGGCGGGATTAAACAATTCCCAGATAAGCAAAAGCTGAGGGAATTTGCTTCCCACAACCACCTCTACAGGGCATCTTACAGGGACTGCTCTAGATGGGAGCACTCCTAGAAAGAGCACAGCACAAAACACCCAACATATGAAGAATGGAGGACAAGGAATAAGAAGGGAGAGAAGAAAAGAATCTCCAGACAGTATATATAACAGCTCAATAAGCGAGCTAAGTTAGGCAGTAAGATACTAAAGAGGCTAACCTGAAACCTTTGGTAACCATGAATTTAAAGCCTGCAATGGCAATAAGTACATATCTTTCAATAGTCATCCTAAATGTAAATGGACTGAATGCACCAATCAAAAGACACAGAGTAACAGAATGGATAAAAAAGCAAGACCCATCTATATGCTGCTTACAAGAAACTCACCTCAAACCCAGAGACATGTACAGACTAAAAGTCAAGGGATGGAAAAACATATTTCAGGCAAACAACAGAGAGAAGAAAGCAGGGGTTGCAGTACTAATATCAGACAAAATAGACTTCAAAACAAAGAAAGTAACAAGAGATAAAGAAGGACACTACATAATGATAAAGGGCTCAGTCCACCAAGAGGATATAACCATTCTAAATATATATGCAACCAACACAGGAGCACCAGCATATGTGAAACGAATACTATCAGAAATAAAGAGGGAAATAGACTGCAATGCATTCATTCTAGGAGACTTCAACACACCACTCACCCCAAAGGTTAGATCCACCGGGCAGAAAATAAGTAAGGACACGGAGGCACTGAACAACACAGTAGAACAGATGGACCTAATAGACATCTATAGAACTCTACATCCAAAAGCAACAGGATATACATTCTTCTCAAGTGCACATGGAACATTCTCCAGAATAGACCACATACTAGCCCACAAAAAGAGCCTCAGCAAAATCCAAAATACTGAAATTCTACCAACCAATTTTTCAGACCACAAAGGTATAAAACTAGAAATAAATTCTACAAAGAAAACGAAAAGGCTCACAAACACATGGAGGATTAACAACATGCTCCTAAATAATCAATGGATCAATGAACAAATTAAAATAGAGATCAAGGAATATATAGAAACAAATGACAACAATAACACAAAGCCCCAACTTCTGTGGGACGCAGCAAAAGCAGTCTTAAGAGGAAAGTATACAGCGATCCAGGCACATTTGAAGAAGCAAGAACAATCCCAAATGAATGGTCTAACATCACAATTATCGAAATTGGAAAAAGAAGAACAAATGAGGCCTAAAGTCAGCAGAAGGAGGGACATAATAAAGAGCAGAGAAGAAATAAACAAAATTGAGAAGAATAAAACAATAGCAAAAATCAATGAAACCAAGAGCTGGTTCTTTGAGAAAATAAACAAAATAGATAAGCCTCCAGCCAAAATTATTAAGAGAAAAAGAGAATCAACACAAATCAACAGAATCACAAATGAGAATGGAAAAATCATGACAGACTCCACAGAAATAGAAAGAATTATTGAAGACTACTATGAAAACCTATATGCCAACAAGCTGGAAAACCTAGAAGAAATGGACAACTTTCTAGAAAAATACAACCTTCCAAGACTGACCAAGGAAGAAACACAAAAGTTAAACAAACCAATTACGATCAAAGAAATTGAAATGGTAATGAAAAATCTACCCAAGAACAAAACTCCTGGGCCGGACGGATTTACCTCAGAATTTTATCAGACACACAGAGAAGACATAATACCGATTCTCCTTAAAGTTTTCCAAAAAATAGAAGAGGAGGGAATACTCCCAAACTCATTCTATGAAGCCAACATCACCCTAATACCAAAACCAGGCAAAGACCCTGCCAAAAAAGAAAATTACAGACCAATATCCCTGATGAATGTAGATGCAAAAATACTTCATAAAATATTAGCAAACTGAATTCAAAAGTATATCAAAAGGATCATACACCATGACCAAGGGGGATTCATCCCAGGGATGCAAGGATGGTACAACATTCAAAAATCCATCAACATCATCCACCACATCAACAAAAAGAAAGACAAAAACCACATGATCATCTCCATAGATGCTGAGAAAACATTTGACAAAATTCAACATTCATTCATGATAAAATATCTCAGCAAAATGGGAATAGAGGGCAAGTGCCTCAGCATAATAAAGGCCATATACCATAAACCCACAGCCAACATTATACTGAACAGCGAGAAGCTGAATGCTTTTCCCCTGAAATTGGGAACTAGACAAGGATGCCCACTCTCCCCACTGTTATTGAACATAGTACTGGAGGTCCTAGCCATGGCAATCAGACAAAACAAAGAAATACAAGGAATCCAGATTGGAAAAGAAGAAGTTAAACTGTCACTATTTGCAGATGACATGATATTGTACATAAAAAACCCTGAAGACTCCACCCCAAAACTACTAGAACTGATATCGGAATACAGCAAAGTTGAAGGATACAAAATTAACACACAGAAATCGGTAGCTTTCCTATACACTAACAATGAACCAATAGAAAGAGGAATCAGGAAAACAATTCCATTCACAATTGCATCAAAAAGAATAAAATACCTAGGAATAAATCTAACCAAAGAAGTGAATGACCTATACTCTGAAAACTACAAGTCACTCTTAAGAGAAATTAAAGGGGACACTAACAGATGGAAATTCATCCCATGCTCGTGGCTAGGAAGAATTAATATCGTCAAAATGGCCATCCTGCCCAAAGCAATATACAGATTTGATGCAATCCCTATCAAATTACCAGCAACATTCTTCAATAAACTGGAACAAATAATTCAAAAATTCATATGGAAACACCAAAGACCCCGAATAGCCAAAGCAATCCTGAGAAAGAAGAATAAAGTAGGGGGGATCTCACTCCCCAACTTCAAGCTCTACTACAAAGCCATAGTAATCAAGATAATTTGGTACTGGCACAAGAACAGAGCCACAGACCAGTGGAACAGATTAGAGACTCCAGACATTAACCCAAACATATATGGTCAATTAATATTTGATAAAGGAGCCATGGACAGACAATGGGGAAATGACAGTCTCTTCAACAGATGGTGCTGGCAAAACTGGACAGCTACATGTAGGAGAATGAAACTGGACTACTGTCTAACACCATATACAAGAGTAAATTCAAAAGGGATCAAAGACCTGAATGTAAGCCAGGAAACCATTCAATTTGTGGAAAATACATAGGCAAAAAACTCTTAGACATAAACATGAGTGACCTCTTCTTGAACATATCTCCCCGGGCAAGGAAAACAACAGCAAAAATGAACAAGTGGGACTATATTAAGCTGAAAAGCTTCTGTAAAGCAAAAGACACCATCAATAGAACAAAAAGGAACCCTACAGTATGGGAGAATATATCTGTAAATGACAGATCCGATAAAGGCTTGACATCCAAAATATATAAAGAGCTCACACGCCTCAACAAACAAAAATCAAATAATCCAATTAAAAAATGGGCAGAGGAACTGAACAGACAGTTCTCCAAAAAAGAAATACAGATGATCAACAGACACATGTAAAGATGCTCCACATCACTAATTATCAGAGAAATGCAAATTAAAACTACAATGAGGTATCACCTCACACCAGTAAGGATGGCTGCCATCCAAAAGACAAACAACAACAAATGTTGGCGAGGCTGTGGAGAAAGGGGAACCCTCCTACACTGCTGGTGGGAATGTAAGTTAGTTCAACCATTGTGTAAAGCAGTATGGAGGTACATCAAAATGCTCAAAACAGACTTACCATTTGACCCAGGAATTCCACTCCTAGGAATTTACCCTAAGAACGCAGCTATCAAGTTTGAGAAATATCAGTGCACCCCTATGTTTATCGCAGCACTATTTACAATAGCCAAGAAATGGAAACAACCTAAATGTCCATCGGTAGATGAATGGATAAAGAAGAAGTGGTACATATACACAATGGAATACTACTCAGCCATAAGAAGAGGGCAAATCCTACCATTTACAGCAACATGGATGGAGCTGGAGGGTATTATGCTCAGTGAAATAAGCCAAGCGGAGAAAGAGAAATACCAAATGATTTCACTCATCTGTGGAGTATAAGAAGAAAGGAAAAACTGAAGGAACAAAACAGAGGTGGAATCACAGAACCCAAGAATGGACTAACAGGTGCCAAAGAGAAAGGGACTGGGGAGGATGGGTGGGTAGGGAGGGATAAGGGAGGGGAGGAAGAAGGGGGTATTAAGATCAGCATGCATAGTGGGGGGTAGGAGAAAGGGGAGGGCTGTACAACACAGAGAAGACAAGTAGTGATTCTACAACATTTTGCTATGCTGATGGACAGTGACTGTAAAGGGGTTTATAGCGGGGACCTGGTATAGGGGAGAGCCTAGTAAACATAATATTCGTCATGTAAGTGTAGATTAAAGATAACAAAAAAAAAAGAAAGAAAGAAAAGGGAGATTACTCCATGATAGGATAAAACTAACTGTAAATCAATGATTAAAGCATGCTTTACATATCCTTAATTTTGATCACTTAAAGGGTGTCAGATGATTGGCTATGGAGGTACACTTTTCTGATAATATTCCTTTCTCTTAAAAAAAAAAGCAGTTCCTGTGTGGTAACCTCCAATGAGTTCTACACAATGGTATAAAGGGCAGATCAAAATGTGGGCAAAGGGTCTGTTTGTGTTTATACAGAGGATCAAAGCCTAATTTGGCTACCCAGAAAATGAACTAAGATACAATATGAAAAAGAACTTCCAACATCAGCACTCTCTGGAAGACTCATGACAGAAGATGATCATCAAAAAACCTCAACAAATATCCAGGGGATGCTGCAGTTGTAGCTGCATTCATCCCACTGGTTCCTGGACTTGCCATGGGAATGAAGAAGGAGATATCTAAGCTGGCCTGTGCATACAGTAAAATAACAAATTTGACTGGATCTACACTGTTGGAACTCAACCAAGAATTAGGAGAAATGCAAGTTGTAGCGCTCCAAAGTCTTACAACTACAGACTATCTACTGTTAAAAGAACATATGGGATGTGAACAGTTCCCAGGAATGGGCTGTTTTAATTTGTCTGATTTCTCTCAGACTGTTCAAGTACAGTTGGACAATATCCATCATATCATAGACAAATTTTCACAAATGCTTAAGGTGCCTAACTGGTTTTCTTGGTTTCACTGGAGATGGCTGGTAATTACAGGTATGCTTTGGTTATGTAACTGTATTCCTATTATGTTAATGTGTGTGCGCAATTTAATTAGTAGTTTAAAACCTATACATGCTGAAGTTACTCTACAAGAAGATATGTCAAAGAAATAATCAATCTTCCCATGTTTTCTTCCGCCTGCTACTTCTATAGCTTTTCTTCTTCCTTCCTAATTACAACCTTTAAATAGAATTCATGCCTCATATCGAATTTACCGAGTATCATAATTCCTCCAAGTGGTAAAGACACCTCAAGACAAATGCTGGGCATAGAAGCCACAGGGCATAAATATGCAAAGAAATAAAAAGCTAACCTTTTCAAACAATAAGGCTTCTCTCTCACTTACCAACTTTACATTTCCCTGTATGGCCCCGGAAGATGACTGGTTAGCCAGAGACGGGTAAGATTCCTCAAGGGAGGAACAACCTAAGACAGGCACAGTCGCAGGGGGGCCATCAGGTGAGAAATTGGGGATCAACAGAGGTGAGGCTTAGAACCTCACCCCCCCGTTCTGAGAGAAATCTTCTGCATATGTAGATGTTTTATTGCTCTTGTCTAGCTTGGATTAACACATAGTCTACAGGCACACACCTGATCACCTACATTTGCTCTCTTATAACACTAAACTAAGTTTTCTACCTTTATCTTACATCTACCTACCACTTCAGCATTTTATTAAAAATAATAATAATAATAATAATAAAGGGAGAAATGTGGTATCCACATATAAATCAAGTATAAAAATCAAACAAATATTCATATTTGACCTGATTGTTTATAGTTCATAATGCGTGATCAAAACCGAAAGTTTCTGTGATGGCTGCCCTTGTACTGTTCACTATGTAACTTATTCATTATGTAAGAATTTGTTCTCCATGTAAGAACTTGTTCATTATGCTTCAGAAGACTGGAGACTGACGAGAGTTAGGCTTGGGGTGGATTCATGATTGTGCATTGAGCATTGACTCCCCTATACAGAATTCTATTGTTGTTAACAAACATTTGATCAATAAATATGAGAGATGCCCTCTCAAAAAAAAAATTAATTCCCCGTTACTTAAGGTAATTTGTGAAATAACTTATTCCCTTTAACTCTCAACAAATAGTTACAGCATGACTGTTGGGGATTCTAGTCAACAAATGTTTACTGAGCAGATACTATGGACCAGACACCAGGGCATAATATGGTAGAAAACAGTCTCTGCCACATGAAGTTTACATTTTGTCAGGGAAGAGAGGAAGAGAAGAGGTGGATCATCACTTCTTTTTTTTAGTTTGTAAAGACTTGAGATTCTCATTGAAAATAGCAGACAAAAAAATATAAATATATATCTATATCCACTAGCTCACAAAATTCTAAGCCCATTGTAAAAAAATTTAGAGGTATATATTAAATATCACAAGGAATAAATAAATGAACACATGTGTAATCACCACTGAAAAAAGGAAGAGAATACTTTCAGCAACCCAGAAGACTATGTGTCCCTTCCAAAAAACACTTCTCTCCCTCAATCAGAAGTAGCACTGCCCTGACTTTTTGGGAAGTCACTTCCTTGTCCTTTGTCATTTTTCTACCTCCGCATGCATGCCTGAACACTACAGTTTAGTTTTGCCTGCTCTCTGAACTTTGTGTAAATAAAATACTGTTAACAGAAAAAAAAAAAAAGTAAAATCTCTACTTGCCTTTCTGTGGTCTAATTTTCTAGCTTCCTTTCCTCTTGTTCTGCAACATTGCTTTCTCCTTAAACTTCAGCTTCCACAGCAGGACCGTCCTAGATCTGGGTATTTGTATCTCAGGAGGCTTTTCCTCCCGAACCACTTTCTAATATGCCTGCTTCAAGGGGCTGATATCCCCCTTCTTTGGGAATTAAGGGCAAGAATGATGGCTAAGCTTTGAAGTTTTAAGCTCAGCTGATATCCTGAAATTCACCATTACCCATCTGAATATAATGCTTTCCTTCTGAAATATCCTACCTCCTGGATTTCTAAATCATCCATACTCCAACCACGTTCATTCAGGTAAAGACTTTTTGCTTTCTGAACAACATATAGTTTTGTCTTTCATGAAATTGCCTTCCCCGTGCAGCTCAGTCTCGCTGTCATATTCTTTGATGTTGCAAATTGGGTTATCAGTGAACCTAGGAAACAATAGAACTTACCTTCTGAGTCTTTGGACAATGGTTAAGTTTGACATTAGTCTGATTTCATCTCCCTCTTTGAGTCCTGGATTCTTGACCTTTCAAGGTCAAATCATTCCTGCATTTGGACATAAAAGGTATTAATAAGCTAAAGGTCTGGCCACATGGATGGACTGATCACATAAAAAGACTTTAATCGAGTAACTAACTTCTACCAAAATATGAGAAGATTGTCCTGGAAATCCAATTATCATCCTCTAGTTTGGGTCCCAATTCATTGGTCAATCTACTTAGTTAAAACTTCTCTACAGAGACCTTCACCTCAATCCCACCCCATCAGATTTAGACATTCTCAGGATGGTCTTTGGGAGCAGGACTAAAGTCAGTGAATCATAATCAGTAGTATGGGAAATCATCAACCTACTGTTGACACATTCATTGTGGAACTAAGAAATGTGTGCCACTATTGCACACTGCCCCACTGATGCCAAATTCTGAACTTCATCATCTCCATTTTATTCACAATTTCAGCTGTATCCAGTTGCAAAAATACAGGCTCAAAACCACTTACATGAACTCCTTGGAGCCAGATATATTTTGCAATTCATTTGTTTTAAAAATTTGAAAGTAATGAATGTGTATATTATACATCACATACACTCCAAGCAGTCTTGGCAGCGTCTGCCATCAACTACAGCAATATTCTTGAGGCAAACGTGTGAAGTTTATAATAAGTAGGTGAGTATAAATTCTAAAGAGACTCTTGCCAGGCCACTAATGGGCTCAGATCAGGTTAAATTGTTTCATTAAATAATTTTACCAAAAGCTTCAGGTTTCTGAAATATGGCTAAGGGATTTTTGGATTGTATTTTCATCATTGTTACTACTAAAGTAACTTATATTTTACTGAACTCACTGTAGTTAACCTGTTATTGCTTGACTCCTAAAGTGCTGGTGCTGCCATAGTACTGATGAGTATACAAAGGTTTAAAGACTGTAAATAATACTCTCACATAAATAATTGGCAGAACCAAAATTTGAATTCTAGACAACTTGATTTCAAAGCCAGTATTCTACCCACTTTACCTTATTGCATCATTTACAGTTCTGGGGAGCTCAATTTTGAGTGGGTTCATTTCAGGGGATCTTCAGTCCTAGGATAGAGCAATTTCCTTGGATAGTAAAGGGAATCATGGTTTCTGTTATGACAAAGAAATGGAAGGTAAAGTCTTCTTTGAGTGCTCACTGAAGAACAACATTTACAAATATGTTATTTACAACTCAAAATCTAACTTCCAAAATCCCATTCAGTCAGTTCCTTACCCAACCTACAGGACCTGTCAGGATGCTCCTTAATACTTATATAGCCTCCTCTGGCTGTCCTTGTGTTCATTCAGTCACTCAACAACTATTCATTAAATACTTAATATATGCCAGGCATCATGTGAGGAACTGGGGCTACAGGAGTGAACAACACAGACAAAATCCCTGCATTCCTGAAGTTTATAGCCTAGGGTAGGGAGAACAATTATTAAAGTAAAATAAATGCGTGTGTGTGATTACATGTTGAAATGTTATGGAAAAATTAAACTGGGAGGAGAATAGGGGTTTGAGGGGTTATTGTAATACAGGCTTACACAGCCTCACTGAGAAAGTAACATTTGAAAGAGGCAGAAGCAGGAGGTGCGGAGACCCTGACGTGGAAGTGGACTTGGAGAGTTTGAGAAATAAGAAGAAGGCCGATGTGGCTGAACAAAATGAGAGGAAAAGTAAGAGATGCCGTTACAGAGCTGAGGGACCTGGTTAGCTGTCCTATGGGATGAGAGACAGTAGAAGATTTGAGAAGAAGGTTATGTATGTGCCTGCTGTGCTAAAGGGGCCCGGGCCCACACGGGCAGAATCAGGAAGGCAGTCGAGTGACCCTGTCTGGACCCACCTGGCTGACTCTTTTCATCCTGCGGAGGCTTTGAGTCTGGTTCTAGAATGAGTATTTCCTACTCTAGGCTTCCCCAAATGTCCAGAGCTAAGAGATCAGATAAAAAAGAAGAGAGAAAAGTTAAGATTTAAATCACAGGAACATCATTTATCTTAGGAAAATCACTCAGAAACTGCATGTCCCTAGTCTCCAAGTCTTCTTCCATAAATGCAGCCAAATCTGGATTTCCAGGTCTGCCCTCAAAGTCGTGTCTGAATGCGATGAGAAGAGGGCAGGAACCAGAAGGTGGACATAGATGATGGCGGAGACAATAGTGATTCTTTGCCGCTGATGCCAGTGGCACGGGCCCTCTGTTGGGCTAGGATGGCTTAAAGGACCTAACGCAAAGGACACCCCCTCCTTCGTGGCTTGCTGAGGTGAGGCAAGGAGAGTAAGAAAAAGAAAAGTATGCCAGAAGGTACCCCAGTAAAGTCTCAGATCCTTCGCTGGGTCCTGTTCTGCTCCATAACCACACCAGAACTAGGACAGCCACCGGGTAGAAAGCAGAAGGGCATTGTGGGAAAAATCACACACTTGAAGTGAGAAATGAGTGGCGTTCTGGACCCACCATCACTAGCTGAGAGACCTAGGGCAAGTCCTTGGACCTTATGCAAGTCTTGATTTCCCTATATATTCAGGGAAATTATCATATAGGTATTTTTTGAACTATAATATTTTATTCCACATAAATGCCATCATCTGTACTGCTGTTCCATAATGACTGTTACTTCTGTGACCCCTTCAGCCCAGAAATCTCTGTTATAGGGAAAGTCTCATGAAGACATCCCTTTCTTCATCAGAAAGGCTTTAAAGCCTGAGGAGTTCCTTCAAACAGGTTTTTTCTTAATCAGTTCTAAATTAATATATAAAAAATATGTAATGTATGTATAGATGCATAAAATCATAAAACTGTAAATCTTTTGACTGTGAACATTTGAATTCGTGGAGTTTTATCTCTGGGAACTCAGTCTTTCATTCTGTCTAGAGGATATTTGGTCCTGAGATGGGCTGTTCTGGCTCCCAAGGACCAGAGCAGGAGTTTCCTCATTGTATTAAGGAAGCAACAAAACTACTTTCTGAGCCTCTCTGGCACCCCAGTCAGTTACACTCCCTGACATCATGAACTTCATGAAAAATTGTTGTCCAAAATAGTCTACATTTTGCTTTGTAAATGGGTACAACTGCTGTGGAAAGCAGTGTGGAGATTCCTCAAAAAACTAAAGACAAATTCCATTTGACCTAGTCATTCCACTTCTAGGACTTTACCTACAGAAAACAAAATACATGATTTGAAAAGATATATGCTCCCCTATGTTTATCACTACATTATTTACAGTAGCCAAGATAGGGAAATAATCTGTGTCCATTAATAAGTGAGTGGATAAAAAGATGGGGTACATATACTCAATGCAGTATTATTCATTGCATAAAATATTATTCATTTCATAAAAAGAAAAGAAATCCTGCCATTTGCAATAACATGTATGGATATAGAGGGTTTTAAGTTCAGTGAAATAAGCCAGTTGGATAAAGACAAATACCATATGATTTCACTTATTTGTGGAATATGAAAACAAAGTAAAACAGAATGAACCAAACAGCAGTAGACTCACAGACACTGAGAAGTGACTAAGGGTTACCATAGAGGAGGGCTTGGGATGGGTGGATAGGGAGGGTGAGGGGGATAAAGGGATAAAGGGGCACATAATTCTCCATCATAAGCTGGTACAGCACTGAGAATACAGTCAATGATTCTATGACATTTTTCTATGTTGACAGATAGTAACCACACTAGAGGGGGTGAGGATTTAATGACATTGATAACTGTTGAACCACCATGCTGCATATTTGAAACCAATATAAGATTGCATATCAATTAGGATTAAATTTTAAAAATTCTTAAAAAATAAAAGCAGCATATATAGTCACGTAGAGTCTATACAGTACCATGGAGGCTTCTATGTGGTATAAAAGGATGTAGCACCAAGGTTGGATAGACTGGGTTGAAATTCTCTAACTTTCTGGCATGTGAATTTTGTTGTGATTCTGTTACTTCCTGTCATTGGAGTTAATTTTTCCCAAGGGATCGCAATCTCCGCATCTGTAAAACCAGAATAATAATGTGTACAGAAACAAATGTGAGGATTACATGAAAATAAATAACATGCATAAAGAGAAATCCCCAAATTTATAAAAGTACAGTCATAGGAGTCATTTTATATTAGCTGGGGAAATACAGATTTTTCAATAACTGGTATTGGAACTGAGACAGGGACCATGGGCTTAGACAGAATAGGATGAAGGTCTCTGGAAAAAAAAGCAAAGCAGGTTCATTTCAGTCAGAATGATGTAACAATGTACAAAGAAACCCCTACCAAAAGACCCTGTTAAACATTAAGCAAAGTCAGAGTCATATTAATTCTTGATGGTAAAAATATCAAACTGGGAATATAGACATTCTTTAGAGATTAGTTAAAACTAAAAAGCCAGGAGCAACTTTGCCTAGAAGTTTGAATACTCCCCAAATAAAGAAAAGTATCTCAGCATAGCCCATGCTTTCATTGTGTCAATTAGCACATACCATTGTAAGATTTACTTTAGCACCTACTAAAAAGGCCCAGCTTATTCAGGAAGAATTCTATCTTAGAGCTAAGATTGCATTTTAATCAAACGGGAAGTGGCTCAGCCCACCTTGGAGGCAGGACAGACAGTCTTAATTAATATGCTACCAGACCAAGAAATTGCTATCCTGAGAAGGAATCAGAGCAATAAATTTCTTCTATTACCTAAAGAACTGATAAGGGAAAAAAAGACTTGGTGTCTCATCAAAAATAAACATCCTGAGACCATCTGGCATGTCTGCAACCCTAGCCCTTTATCACATTTATCCCCAATGACCTATAAATCCCCTAGACAATGCACCACTCCAGACTCTCTTGTCCCCTCCCAGCATGAGCCAGGAACTCTTTCCTCTCACTATATCTCTAAATAACAGCCTCTTCCTTGTTTTCCTACCTTGAGTGTTTGCCAAGTTCATTCTTCAACTCTGCCATCAAGAGCCCCAGCATCAGAACAGTTGGTTATCAAATAGAATTGAAAAACTGGTCTTTAACTTACACTATAGACTGGGATAAAATTAGGAAGGATTAAACATTTAAATATAAAAACAAAACCATGAACATACTAGAAGAAAATTTTTATTCATTCAAGAAATATTTAGAGTGCCTATCATACCAGGACTTAGAAGAAGTGCTGAGGGCTTGGTATTTATCAAAAGAAACAAAATTCCTGCTCCTTTTAGGCTTACATAGTGGAGAAGACAGATGATGACAATAAATAAATGAATAAAATGAATCAGGAAATAAAAGTGCAAATATAATAGATGAACAAGTGCTATGGAGAGAAGTAAAGGAAGCAAGTCAGTAGGGGCTGCTTAGGGAGGGAGGCTGCACTTCTACAAAGGATTCTTGCAGAAGTCTTTGAGGTAAAGGTCAGATTTGAGCCAATAACCAGAAAGTGTGGAACTGAGCCTGATGGCGACCTGGGATGGAAGAGCAAACGCAGAAGCCCTAAGGTGGAAGAAGGAGTTGATAATCCTGGAGTGTGGAAGAAGTTTCTAAGCATAATTAAATATCCAGAAAACATCATTAGTAAAAAATTTAAATCCTTTGTATTGCTAAAAAAATACCAATTAGAAACTAAGGGAAAAATCTTCAATACATCTTACAGAATAAGGGGAAAGATCCTTAATACACGAAGGATATAAACAGAGAGTACACAGAAAAGATTCATAAGCATAGGAACAGATGCTCAGCATCACTCACAAGAAGACGTAAGAAAGTTAAAACAATACTGAGCTGCTATTTTTGCCTGTTGCATTGTGAGAGATTGAAAAGGTAGTTGATAAACTCTTTGGCAAAACTATAGGGAAACATCCTCCTTTTCACACATTACTTGCTGTAATGTAGAACCCTGTATGAGAGGCAATATCTGTCAAAATTAGAAGTTCATATGCTTTTTGTTCCAGAAATTCTACATCTGGGAATTTGCCTTATAGTGTTAATTGCTCAAATGTAAGATGACTTATATATATGATTATTCACTACAGCATTGTTGTAGCAACACAAGATGAGAAACCACATAAATGACCATTAGTAAGGTGTTTGTTAAATTAATTATGATATGTCATGTAACCAAATTCTAAGTTGCTATAAAGGAGAATGAGAAAACATCCATGTGGAAATATATAATATAGGAAATTTAAGAAAGCAAGTTATATAGCATGATATCTTTTGTGTAAAAATGAAGAAAACAAGAATATATGCTTTAATTTGCTTTTTAATGCATAGAGAAACTTCAGAAAGATACATAAGAAAGTATATTAATAGAGGTCACTTACTGGGGAGAGAGGGGTGGGCGGGAGAGTCATTTTTCACTGTAGTACTTTTATACTTTTGATTTTAGACCAACTTAATGGATTACTTATTCAAAATTAATTAAACCATATGATTAAGTTTAAAATGCAGCACTCAATTTATATCTGCTATTATAATTATTAATATTAAAATTGATATTAATATTAGATATCCTGAGTTCTAGTCAGACTGATAAAATCTGTTTGGACTCTGGAAAATTCTCTTAATTATTCTAAACTTTCCTATTTGATAAAATGTTAACTTTTGAGGGCACTTCCTCCTTTCACACCATTGGTAAGAAATGAAGGAGCATTTGAAGAACAATGCGTTGTATGCTGGGGCTTTTAAAATGAGCACTACGATGATGTGAAGTATTTCTTTTCTCCCTTTTAGAGATGAGGAAATCACAACATAGATGATTTAAATAACTTGCTCAGAGTCCCAAATCCAGTGGGTGTCAGAACTGGATCAGGGACCCCCACCCTCTGCGCTCCAAAGCTTCTGGTGTTGCCATTGGCTGAGGGTTACTTTCTACCCTAAAAGAGGCTCGTCAAGAATCAGAGGCCAGTATCAGAAGACTGTAAGCCAACAGCTGTCGGGATTAGGCCTCTTGGGTTTCTGTACCACTTTATTGAGCAGGCCAATTTATTGACATTGTTATTATCCAGGGCAGGAGGGCCGTGCTCACCACGCAATAGAGTGTGGGTTTGGTTATTTTTTCTCTTGAATCAAGGACCTCCTGCTGCCAGAGCCCTAGACCTGATCCCGTATTAGTTAGAGGTTTGCCATGTCCTTTGGATATTCTTTGCATCTTGTTTATGGGGCTATAACAGATTGCTGGAACTCCTGACACTAAAGACCTCTATCCAGATAGACTCTTGCTGATGGGGTGGACTGGACGAGCCGCTGATCTGGAGACACCCTGGTCAAAATACAATGGATGAATATGAAGTGCAGTCAAAAAGGAGCAAATGACTTCAGAGCTGGAAAATTAGCTGCATATACTGGGTTTGAAGAAGCACACAGATTATGATGGAAGATGAAAGTCAGAAGTTGGGGTCAGAAACCCAAGAGGAGAATGAGGAGAGCCTGATTAGATCTGTGCTCCTTTGGTACTGATCACACGTCATGCCCCGAGATGGCTGGTCCTAGGGTGAAGGTTCAGACTGCCGAAGACTTCCCAGCGCCTCTGGGTCCTGGACTCCTCTCTCCCTTCCTCTCCTTCTATGTGTACTGAGACATATCACTATGTAAGTTTAAGATGTATAATATGATGATTTTGTACACATACATACTGTGAAATGATTACCACCATCAGGCTAGTTCACACATCCATCACCTCCCATAACTGCAATGTTTTTGGTGTGAGAACATTGCAGATCCACTCTCTTAGCAACTGTCAGCTACACGATGCAGTCCTGTTGACTAGAGTGGCCATGCTGAGTATCAGACCTCCAGAGCTCATTGGCCCCTAATGAGAAGCTGGTATCTTTTGACCAACATCTTCACCTTTCCTTCAGCCCCAGCAGCCATGATTCTACTGTTTCTAAGTCAGAACAGATCCGGTGTGCTCCCAGAACTCGAAAGGAAGTAGTTTTTCCTATTTCTTTTTCCATTTCTTGTCCCTGGTTCTATAGTTTGCAAGTTGTTCCTGACGCTTGGTAGCAAGAATCAGATTCACAGTTTTGCAGACATGAGGCCCCTGGAATAGTTGGTGAAGTTCTAAAATCTCAAATCTGAGTGGTGGCTGGGTCCTGGCACTTCTCTGACTATAGCCCACATTAAAGATTTTCCTTATGGCTGATATGACTCACGAGATATGTGTCTGATGCACAGAGAGAGGGAGAGAGAGAGATTTTCCAGAGTGGGACAGAGTTTGAGACGAATTTGGTAAGAAAAATCTTTACACTTCTATTATGAGTCCAAACAAGACCCATGTCTTAAGTGGTTCCCTATTTCAGAATCAGACAAAACATTCCTAGAGCTTAAATGACCCCTTGATTGTGCAGGACAATTTAGATGTGTTTTAGAAGTGACAACACCTGTATGTCCAGCCATTGGTGAAAGTATCGCTTATCAAAATGGCTTCCAAACTGCTCTGTTTTGCGTCAGCACAGCCTGCAGGTGCTCATCTATGTCTAGGCTGAGTGGTGTGAGGAATATTCATGAGAGCTGCCAGGAGGAAAAGGGCTTGCTAAGCTTTCACTTGAAACTCCAGAACAATTTTCTGGGGGTAAGCGGAGGCCCCGATATGCTGTGGTCCTTTGAAAGGGCGTGCAGGCTGATATATGTAAATCCCAGCCTCCAGTAAGCTTTGGAAACTGACGATTAATTTCCCGTTTCCTGCAAGGTTGTTTTAGGATTTTGTTTTTTTCCATCTTTACTTTTAAAGCTGGGACATTGCCTGCCTCTGTAAACAACGTAATCGATCAATGGCTATCAGCAATTCTTGGGTGAGGGCAGAATAATTTGATGGATTCCAGACAATAGGGAAAAAAATAGTGCAAGCAAGTTGAATAAATTAATGGACATTAATTATCAGTGGAAATGGAGGTTCCCTCAGGTGTTCTTAAAAGAACATATTCATTCTTGCTCTGGGGCTGCTAAGTCTCTGACGGGCCGCGTGGAGTTGATAATGTGTAGCAGTTTCTCATTTACAGCCTCAAATCCATTCTCAAATCTTCTTGCATTTCGAATGAGTCTCACCCTCTGGATTACAGGTGGTAGACGTTTAAAATGGCTGCTTGTCTATTTTTAATTTTTGCCAAGCTGCTGAATGTTAGTGCTGGAAGGAGATGCTTCTGTTTTCTTGTACCCCGACTCCCTTCCATGAGAAATAAAGACTCTGCATCCCAGAAACAAGAAGTAATTCACTCAACAACTGCTTATTGCCAGAGCTAAATGTAAGTTCCAATTTTCTGCCTTCAGGTTCGATGCTCTGTACCTCGCATCTCCTCCCTTGCCTCTCCGGTTTGGTGAGATGGCCGGAGCGGGAACCGCGGCACAGCTGGGACCTCTTCCTGCCGCCCCTGCTCTCACCTGCTGCCCTCGCTCACACCTTTCATACGGCCTCCTGTTGAAATTCCCCTCAGCACAGTCTTTGTTCTTAACAGCACCAGACAGTCTTAACCAGGGATTAGCATTCTTTGCTATTTATCCAGTGTTGGCTGTTTGAACACTGCCTGTACTCTGACGTTTAAGTGGCCGCGTACCCCTGCCTGGGCATCCCAATCTGCTGCCACTCGTCACGTATTCTCTGTGCTCCAGCCGGAACGTCCTTCTCCTGTGCAGAGGTGGCTCATGCTCTTCCCTTAGCTGTTGTCTTCTACCCACATCTTTTATTAAAATCTTACCTGGTTTTCGAGATGCTTGTTAGATGGCACGTCCTTTATGAAACTGTGGCAATTCTCCACACCCCGCCAATCCCCTGCACAATTCTCTGTGCTTGTCCTGCTTGTGGGAAGGCCTTGGAATCCACATATGGAAGATGATAGAGTCACACATAGAAAGAACTGCGGCACCTGATTAAACACTTAAGAGGAGAATCACTCCTATTTGGACATTACTGTATGAGCAAGAAATAAGGTTCTACTTTGATAGAAATTTAGGATTTACCTTACTGCATACAAAAAATAGTAATAATAGAACAATGTAACAAGAATTAAACAAGGACTGAACTTCAGAAGGCAGAGTAAGGAATTATCTGATCACATACAATGTGGTTTGCTCAAGAAATGGAAAATTTTTCTTCCTGTGTATGTCAGGGGCCTGCATAGTATAGTCTATGGTTCATATCTGGCCCACCATCTTTTTGTTAAATCAAGGTTTATGGGAGCACTGCCACACCCACCTGTTGATGGGGTATCTCTGGTTGTCTTCATGCTGCAACAGCAGAGTTTTGTAGCTGTGGTGGAACTGTGTGGCCCATCAACTGGAAAATGTTTACTATCCGGACCTTTATTGAAAAATATTGCCAACCCTTGCTCTAGAAAGGCAAAGAAAGAAGGAAGGAGGCAAGAAACAGGACTCGTGGACCTTACTGTTCTGTGCTTCCCTCCCCAAGCCCACCTGTCCATGTGCTCAGCGGTAGTACCCGCTCCATGGAGTCTCGGAGGACAGGGGGAGTTAATGCATAGAAGATGGTCATGCACACTCAAGAAAGATTTACTATTAATATTACACTGAAGCAAAAGAAGAAAAATCAGCTAATTTATAGCAGATGTGTCCCAAATCATACACAGATCTTCCTTAACTTACTTCGCAGTTCCTCCTGATAAACCCACTGTAAACTGAAAATATCGTAACTTGAAAAATGCATTTAATACAGCAAAGCTGCCAAACATTACAGCTTAGCTTAGCCTACCTTCCTTAAACCTGCTCAGAGTACTTCCATTAGCCTAGAGTTGGGCAAAATCATCTAACACAAAGCCCATTTATATTAAGTGCTGACTCTTCCATGAAATGCACTGAATACTGTACTGAAATGAAAATCAGGGCGGCTGCACCGGGGCAGGATGGTTGTCAGTGTGCCGGCTGTTGAACCCTTGAGGTCATGCGGCTGACCGGGAGCCGCGCTCGCTGCCCTGCCCAGCATCAGAGAGGATCCGAAGGCAAAGCGCTAGCCCGGGAAGAGATCCACATTCAAAATTCTAAGTGTGTTTTCTACTGAATGTGTATTGCTTTCGCATCATTGTAAAGTTGAAAAACCCTAAGTGAAACCGTTGAAAGTTGGGGACTATCATCTATATTCATTTTAAATTGTTCACTTTGACAGCCAAATGTGGGGTTAGAAATACAGGTGGAAGAGGACCTAGAGAAGCAGATGATAGAGACTTCAGTATTTTCTTTCTTTCTTAAGTAGTCTCTCTAATGAGCTTTCCTTCTGTGCTGGTTAAATAGCACCTACTATTCTTAGTGACATATACTGATGATGTGTAGAGCATGCTTTCTGAACTGGTAAACTATTCTCAATATACCTGTGTACGTCTGCTCCCAAGGGGGGAGTTCCTAAAACCTTTATCTTTGCATCAGCTGTACTTGTTTTGTGTTTATAGATTGAAGTCACCTTCGGCTTCTCTTATCCCTGACATCTGATCTTTCCAGCCAACCCTGCCCCTCGTCTCCCTTCACAGTTGATCCAGATCTGGCCACTCTCACACTGGCACTGGTGCCGCAGTGGCCCAAGACCCCTTCCTCTCTCACCAGGATCATTGCAAGTAGCCTCTTAACTGGTCCCTCTGCTCTTACCTTGTCTTTTTAATGCAACAATCAGAATCACGGTTTTGAAATATAAGTTAGAACATGTCACTCAAAGTACTTCTTTGGCTCCCCAGATTATTCACAGTAAAGGATGCTCAGTATTTTTAAGTAAATGAATAATAGCTACTATTATAGGTGCAGTTGTAATTCCCATAGTAATAAAAGTAACAGCACTGTGAGAACTGTCATAGTCCAAGTCCATTGTGGCTATGTATGGGCCATGAAGGTGTCATTTCATTGTACAGAGAATGGGAGGGAGAGGTGATGTAGAGGTCAAGTGTCAAGACCCTTGGATGTCACTTTGGGAGTTGGTTTTTATTTCATGACTGATGACAAATCACCAAGTCCCAAACCATGACTGATTAAGGCTGAGGAATCAAATCATCTTACTCTGCAAAGGCCACGAATGGTTGTAACAAACCTGACAGGTATTGGTTAAACGCATGTATGTATGTGTGCACGAATGAATGAATGACTGGAATAAGTCATCTGATTGTTTGATGGGAAGAGGACTGCAATTTATTTACCACCTAGTAAGTTTCAGCCACTTTGCTAGCTGATACATGCCACTTAATCTCCACTGGGTTTCAGTATGCCCAGTTTTCACAGCTTGGGACTGAGTGTAAGAGACTCAATGTAGTCACTGCACAGTTTGGTTGAAGGGCATGGGTGTGGAGAGAAGCCAGTGTCCACACATGGGCTCAGGCTCATCTGTTTCCGGAAAAATGTACTTAATCCTTCTGAGTTTCACTTGGTTCCTCTGCAAAATGATGGTATTGATACTTCTCTTATTGCGTTGTTGTGAGGATTGAATGAGTTAAGATAAAAGGATTCCTACAGTATTAATCACACAATGAGGGGTCAGGATTGTTATTGTTTTTTGGGTTCACTCAACATGGTAAAATTGGGTTTTGAACACTTGTTTGTCCCCTTTCAAGTCCTGCATCAGGCTTTGTGATGGTTAATCTCCAATGTGCAGAGTGTTTTTGGATGAGATTAACATTTAAATCAACAAACTTCTTAATGCAGGTGGGCCTCATCAATTCAGTTGAAGGTTTGAATAAAACAAGACGGGCCTCCTCAAGCAAGAGAGAATTTTCTAGCAGACTTTGCAGACTTAACCTGCACGACTGGCTCCCCTGGGGCTCCAGGTTGCCAGCCCATGCTGCAGAGTTTGGACTTGGCAACTTCCAGAATCCACACCTTCTATGATATTTGGGAATTATCTCCCATTTGCCCCTTCTTTCCCAACCAGTGAGCTCCGATGCATGTTGGGATGCCTGATCCAGCTTCCATCACCTCGCCAAGCCTTGTGAAATGCCCCCTTTGTCTCTTGCCTCTTGCTGTTTCCCCCTTGACTCATGCACTTTTGACTTCTTTTTAAAAAGTCATTCTATCTTGTTCACCTTTTATAAATTTCTGTCTTTTCTACACTATTAACACCCTGCGGACTGTGCCAGGTCCATGTAGGTGCTGACTTAATGTCATTCAGTCAGTGAGTTAGCGGAAGCTGGAACGTCAACCTCTCTGAGCCACACAGGAGCCTGCCTGGTAACCAGCCGCCATCTCTGTGGGATGCCTTGAGGGCATCTCTCTCACCACCTCTGTTTGAAGCAGACATCGTGAGTTGTAAGTTGCATCACTACTTGAAACCTGTCTTCCTCTAATGCCCCTCATCTCAGGAAATGGCACCACCAACCACCCAGTCTTGTGTGGTCTGCACCCCTCCTTTCCTCTCATGACTCACAGACCGTCTGGCAGCAAATCTGCACCTAGTCATCCCAAATGTGTGCACTCTGAGCCAGCTTTGCTCCGACCACCCTGGCCTGGCCACCGTCATCTCTGGCTCAGGTTATTGTCCAGATTACGGGTGTCTGACTCTCCTCTTTGGGTTAATTCTCTTCTCTGTATATCAGCCAGTTTGATCATTTCAAATGTAAATCTGCTTCCTCAGCGTCTTCAATGTTTCCTCTTAGTTTATCCATTAATCTTCAGATGAAAATCAGACTTTCTAACTGTGGCCTAACAGGAGCTAGGGGACCTGCCCTCTGTCTTTTCTCTAGGGTTGCCCCCACCCTGTTGCTCTTGCCCAATGTGATGGATTGCTGTTCAGCAAAGACCCTCAATACATTCTCACACTGGGAGCTTCACTTGCTTTCTGTCCCTCCCAGAGCTTCCTCTGGCTGGTGTCCTGACATCAAGTTGCAACTAAAATACCACCCCTGCAGAGAAGTCTCTCTTGACCTTTCTGCCTTAGGAAGCACCCACTTCCTACTGGTCTCTACCATCAAGCCCGTTTTGTTTAAGGAATGGCTTTATGTATTTGCTGAAATGCTTTGTCTTGTTTGGTTGTGTTTCTCCCCCACTCAAGTGGGGGCTCCATGGGAGCAGCAACTTCAAACAAATCTGTTTGCTTTGTGCCTAGAACTTGCCCAGCACATAGTAGGTAGACAATGATTATTTTCTGAATGAATGAATTGAAGGAATATTGTTTATTAGGTTTGGATGCTTTGGTTTGAGTACTATTTTTTCCTCTTTAAATGTATTCAACAGATTCTTGGCAACAGAACACAGAAGAGTGACTATAAGTCAGATGATATATGGGGAAAGGAGAAAATAAAAAGGAAAAACTGCTGAGCAGCTGAATAACGAATCTTAAGGGGAACTTTCTTATTTTCAATATCTTTATTTTCTGGAATAGAAATAGAATGTCTTCGTTTGGAAAGGAAATCCCAGTGGAACTTGAAAAACATGAAAGAGAATGGCTTTGCCTTTTTTGGGTTTTGTTTTGCCTTGAATTGCTTCAGTGTATGAAAAGAGGTTTCTCTGCATATTTATTAGGTCAATGTTTGCAATAACGTTATCCTCAGGGCAGTGGGGAGAGACTGGAAATATTAGAAAAGAACACGCAGAGGAAAAAGCTGCCAATTTTTCAGCCCTACTCTGTGCTCATTGCTTACAGCAATGATTAGAGTAGATGACATTTACTGAGGAATTCCTCAGTGTCCTGTGTCACGTGAATTACCTGGTTTGGTCCTGTGTAATCTTTATGGCTCCTGGATAATTGGTACCATTATCACAGTTTTGTCAATGAGAAAACTGAGACTCAAAGATACTTAGCTTTCCAAACACACAGGCTGAAAGCCCTTGCCGGGCACGCCTGTGGTTGGTGCCCAGGTGAGGCTTCCCTTCCTCTCTGGGGCTCTGTAACCGCTCCTTCAGCTGAATGGCTTGCCTCCAGACTTCATTTATTCCAACCTGTTCTCAAGACTGCAGACTGTCAGCATGTCACTCCGTGATCGGGTGTGTTCCCTGGTTCCTTCTGGCTGACTGGCTTCAGGACACAGGATGATGCTGGTGTCCAAGGCCCTCCAGGGCCTCTGCAGTGTAGAGGAGAAGGTTTGAAGCTCTAATTGGAGTGATTGTTGGGAACCTTGAGAAGCTGGAGAACAGCACTTGGACCTTGTTCCCCTCTGGAACTCCAACCAGGGTGCCAAGACACAGAACATGTTCTGTAATTATTAGCTTCCCCATTAACATGTTAGTTTACTTTTCTCCCTGAAAGCGTCCTATAATTCTTGTGGATTTGTCTGTGAGGCAAACAGTGGCCCTTTGGAATAAGCGAGCAAGGGTGCACATGGTAGCTACAAATAGTGTGTCGTCCCTATAAAGCACTTTATAGACTATGAACAACAGGATTACACTCCTTGGTTTCCTCATCTAACAAAATGGAGATAAATGATCATACCTCATGAGATTTCTGTGGAGTTCAGTGAATTAATGTATAAAAATATTTAACATAGTGGCTAGTTTATAATAAGCACCTAATAAATATTAGTAAAATTTATTATGGTTCTTACAAAAACCTTGTGAGCTGCTCATTATGCATATGCCCATTTCACAGATACTGTCACTGGGCCTTGACATTAAGCGACTTCTTCAAGGCCTCACAGCTAAGAAGCAGAAGCCCTTGGGTCTGGGCAGGCATCTGTTTGCCTCTAACTCTGTAGTTCTGAACTGGGAACAGTTTCGTCCTCCAGGGGACATTTGACAATGCCTGGGGACAATTTTGCTTGTCACAGATGGAGGGTGGTGCTACTGACATACAGTATATAGAGGCCTTAGATGCCCTTAATATCTTTCAATGCACAGGACAGTCTGCACAACAAGAATCATATACCCAAATGGCACTAGACCTGAGGTTGAGGAACTGTGTTTGAACCAGTGATCAACTGGAACTGATTCACCACCAGGCTGTCACCCACATTATACAACAATAATGAGATGACCGCAGAGCGGATACCCATCGACATCTTTACCTTTATGCCCAAGAGACCAGGTCAGCCCAGCTACTTAGAATCTAGTATTCTTAGCAAAGGTGATCCAATCAGCCAGTCAGGGCTGCCAGCTTATCTTTCTAAGTAATAGTGAAACTCCTGGTAACAGTGTCATTATGTGTGGAAAACAGGTCTATTCAGATGTCAACCCCAAGGTTACCCTTTGTGATTTTTATTCTGACTATAATTCATTAAGATGCTGCCTGCCATTCTACAATGCAAACTATGATGACAGGGACTGCCCTGGGCTTGTCCACTACTTTTCCTTAGCACCTGGTGAAGTTTCTGGACCACACATGCTGAAGATGCACGTGTGTGAATGAATGAATAAATAAATGGTCCTGGTCAGTATTTGGAAACATTAAAATGGTCTAGAGCCCAGGACAGAAGTTTCAGATATTGAAGTTATTAGGCAGCCTACAAGGTTTAAAGGATTTGAAATCTAGTGTTTATCCATTCATTCATGCATTGACCAGATATGTATTGAGCACCCACAAGGCACTAGTCATGGTGAGACTGGAGGGATGCACCTGAGAATCTGCACATGGGCCTGGCTTTGAGTCTTGGATTTATCACTTCCTATCTCTGTCAAGTTATCTAACTGCTCTGCATCTCAATTCTCCTCTATATGTGTCAATAGTCTTTGCAATAAGATTTCTAGAAGGGCTAAAAAAGATCACTATAGGGTTAGCTGCAGCATCTGGACACAGAAGGCACTGAATAAATGGGAAACCCTATGTGGTGACCTCAAAACATATCCACACATTCTCTGACACACCTACCATCGAGAGGCAGCATCTGTGTCCCTTTGCTTGAGCAGAGGCAGGCTTTGGGATTTCCTTAACTAACAGAATGTGGCAAAAATGACCCCATGTGACTTCTGAGGCCAGGTCGGAAAGGCCAGACCACCTGACCACCAGGTGTAGGGATGAGAGAGAGAGGAAGCGAGAGTAGAGGAGAGAGAGAGGAACCACATGGCCCAGTCCAGGTGAGCGAGTGGAGATACCTGGAGCTCAGATGTCACCTGACTGCTGACTCATTTCTCTCTCTGAGGGTGTTAAACAGGGAAGACTGTGGGGATGGGAAGTATTTTGGATGAGTCTAGAATGTTACATTGAAGTCAGATTTTTAAAAACGTCTTATATGTTATATTCTGGGGATTGTTCTAGAATGGACAATGGACTGTTGGAATTTTGTCCAGGATGGTGAAAATACAGTAAAAATTTGAGAAGATTCAAGGTACTCTGAACCATGACATGAGACCTTTGTCATATAGAATTCAGCGTCACTATGGATTCTAAGAAATAAACTATCATTACATCATCTGTGCTAAGGACGGTCAGATGCCAGTCAAAACCAGGTACAAGCTGTTGTTTTATGTGGATTATTCTAGAAATATGCTATTGTCATGACCCTAATGTTTTGCCTCGCTCTGTTCTTCCAACAAAAAATTTTAAGATGTAATGAAACATTTCAAAAATGTACTTTTTATCAATGGTGAAAGCAGTTATTTTAACCAATACCCAAAGATTAGATTCACAGGAAAATAGAACCTATTTCCCATTTTTGCTGTTATAATAGAGAATAAGAAAAAACAATGTCAAGAGATGAAGCCAATGAAGAATTTCCTAAGGCCATGATCTTCTCTACAGTAATCAAGCGTTTGGTAGCATATTGGGGATCAGAGGGGACAGATGGCCACGTCAGAAAAGCAATCTTTCCTCCAGCATTTGACATCTGGCTCCACCTTTTGACCTTTGGATAATGTTACAGGGTGATCTGATGTCATCTGCCACTGAGTATGTTTATTTTTACTTATTTCTTGGAGGAGAGAAAATGCCATTCCTGGTTTTGTCTGCCTCCCACCTGACAAGGAAGCAGTTACCTCAACAAGACCGCAGAGGGTTGAAGAGCTGTAGAAGCAAAACAGTGTTTTTGCCAAACAGCAGACACTCAGCGTCTCCAGCTACTTGAATTATTGATAGCAGATACGGCACATGGCTAATGATGCCTGAAGTTATTGTGGCTCTTGGTTAGAGGAGCCGGAGGAGCTATTTCCAGAGCCAGGTCCCCAGCTTACTGGAGACTTAGCAGGAGGTGCTCCTGCCTTGCTGCAAACCCGTGGAGGATGGTGGAGAGGGCTGCCTGTCCAAGGAACCCTTACAAGATGCGTGCTGCTGTGGTGGGGCTTGGATAAGCCGAGAGCTCTGTATGTGCCCACTGCTTCACAGACTCGTTAAGTGCCTGGGACATGGGGCTCAACTCTCAACGGTCACTGAAGTGTCGTGTGACTGGTTGGGGGTCCTTGGACCTCTCTAAACATAGAAGGGACTTGAAACTTATGGGGTCACTGTTACATGTCTAGTTTGGCATTGGGAGGGCAGTAAACGCAACGCCCCTCTCCTCTGAGCTCTAAACCAGCTGTGCAATGAGAAAAAGCAGCTCAGATTGGGGTGGGAGTGTCGAAATAAGTCCCTCACCACTCATGAGTGGAGGGCCGCTGCAGGACTCGGCTTGCAGTGCCAGACAGCGAGGCTTCTCACCAGATTCTGGGGAGGAGCCAGACCCTCCGCCTCACCACCAGGTTCCGGAGCGGGCAGCCTTCCCTCCGCCTCCATTGCCAAGTTTTCTGCATGGCCAAGAGGAATCGAGGCCTCCAGCTCTGTTGGCAGCCAGCGTCCCTGAAAATAAGAGAAAACGCAGGTGCCAGGCAGGCCTGGGCTTCTCCTTGTATGCCAGCCAGTCATGTGTCTCTAGGCTTCCCCAGAAGGGGACACGGGGAGGGAAACCAAAGCTGTGACCCTGGGGGCAGTTTCAGGTGTGGTGAAAGGCAACCCCTTTCGCGCACCCACATCCAGCCCTGTCCAGTCATCGTTTCTCATCCGTTATTTCATTGGCTTGTGGAGAGATTAACATGGTACTGGGCACATACAGAAGCGCGGTGCTGACTGGAGCACCGCTGTGGCTCTGAGATGGCATTCAGCCTCCAGCACCTAGGAAGCCCTGGGCACTAGGTCTTTGGGGAGTAAACAAATGGAAAACTACACCCGAACAGATTTGTAACAGATTATTTCATCGGTTTTGTCTTCACTAAGAGGATAGTTACTGAAGTCACATTTCAAAGGCGTGGATTTCACCTCTACTTATAAGCTGTGTGACTTTGGCAAATTTCTGAACCTTTCTGTATTCAGACAATAATACATTCTCAGAATAATAGAGTCTATGAACCATGAGACTATTATATTCTTATAACACTTCAGAGTGAGTGTTTTAAATTAATATAAGCTTAAAAACGTACCTGACGTACAGTAGGTGTGCAGTAAGTTCAGTGATGATGCTATTATTTGAACAGTGTGTTAGAGGCCGAGTGCTAAACATTAACCAGATTACAGCACTCTGATGCTTAAATCCCTTCAAGTGCTTTTTGTTGCTCTTCGAAAAAAAAGTCCTCATGCGTCCGCGTGTCTTAGCACCTCGGGGCGTACTGTTCTTGCTGAGTGCAGTCCGGGGAGTGGCTAGCGTGCCTGCTCCCGGCACGGGGCCTGCCTTGCTGAGCCTTCTGTCTGGAGGCTCTCTGTCTCTGACTTCTGCCTGCCTCCTTTTCAACCTTGGTCTCTCCGCTCTAGAGCCCTGCCCTGGGAGAGGCCTGCGCTGGGTGAAGAGGCCCCTGCTCACCAGGCACTGGGTGCTAGTGCCCCGTCAGCCCCTCTTCATAGAACTTGCCACAATCTGTCATTTTGTTTACCAATTTCTTGTCTGTTTCCCTCACTAGGATGTAAACAGGAAAGGGAAGGAATTAATGCACTAGTGTTCTATAGACAAATAAAGGAAAAATGAAAAATAAGAAAAACACAAAGAGGGAAAAGCACTCTGTCTTACCCAAAAAATAAAACTTGGGTGATGAAAAACCTCCTGGGAACCCTCTGAGCCTAGACAGGTAAACCTGTGGGCTATCCAAGGTGGGGAGTGAGGGGGGTGTTGGATTCGAGAGCAGGAGAGCGAGGCATTCAATGCTGGGCTGTCAAAACCATTATTAAAACAATGGAGTATAAACTTACGTTAAATATATGTTATCAAAAACAAATGAAATGAAACAAAAATGAGGGACTTTGGTCCCTTTTAGTACCTTCTCTACGTATACAAAGCAATATATTTTAGCTTATTCTCTATTTCAGCTCTTCGCAGGGGAAACTGGCCTAGTTCCGTCACTGCAGGAAAACTCTATACCGCATTTTTGTTTTACTTCAGGGAAGATAGCCCAACACTTATTCCTATGCATTGTCATTTCTCCAGTTCAATAACTGCTCTGTCCCCCTTGTACATATTGGAGGGACTTTTTAAATTTTTGCTTTGGTAATAATATTTAAAATGCAACTGTGGTGAAGTTGTAGTCTTGGCCATACTATCTGCCACTCAAATGCCACCTCATTCATTTGCAGCAGTGGCTGGAGCTGTCTGGTCCCTGTCCCTACATCACTGGCCATTTCCTTGCCCTGGGGTCATACTTCGCATGTACCTGGGCCTCTTTATCTGAAGCCTTCACTGGCCAGAACATGATCCACAAGCAGGGTCGAGGCAGCCAGAATTCTGGGGAGCAACTTCCCTGGGGTGAACCCCAACCAACGATGGACAGGAGTGTGGATACATACTCCCCCTTCCTTGCCTTCGGGTGAGAGAACTCAACTCAGCAATGGGTTCTGTGCAGTCTTCCTAGGTCCTGAAAGGTATGGACGCCCTCTTGCCCACAGCAGCGACTTGCTTGTCAATGCATGTTGGATCCTTCCATCCTTGCCTCAATTCCCCATCCATTTATGGTGCTTCCTGGGAACTTTTCCCATGCAAATGAAATGCACTCAAGTCTCTGTCTCAAGTGTGTTCTTGGGACCACCCACCTGCACATTTTACCCAGTCAAAGGATTTCTGACCTTTGCAATATTTTTGGAATATTGCTTTTCTATGGCAAGTACTGTTGGGGTCTTTAACCTGACTGGGATGAGGTTGGTGACTATGGATGATCTGGTTCAGATGGACCTACTCCCTCCCAAAATATCAATTCTCTTAGAATCCCTGTCTGACTGTCAAATCGAAGGTGAGAACAATGAAAATGCTACCTTCATTTCTCCTCTTGTCTTCACATGGCTGAATTTATCTTGTTCTTTACATAGAAGTTTGTGCAGATAACAGAGGTGTTAGTTGCAAAGACCTGAATCCTCAACAGAAAGAGGGAAAGGAATGAACATACCTTAAGTACATATTGTGGGCCAGGGACACTGGTTGATGACTTAGACTTAATTATTATTCTGTTATCTTCACTTGCTGGAAGATATAGTTGTGCTGTGTGATGGTTGATTTTGTGTGTCAAATTGACTTGGCTAAGGGATGCCCCAACAGCTGGCCAAACATTATTTTTGGGTGTGTCCATGAGGGTGTTTCTGCAAGAGAATAGCCTTTGAATCTGAACTGGTGGACTGAGTGAACAAATGGCTCTCACCAGTGTGGGCAGGTGTCATCCAACATGTTGAAAACTCAAGTAGGAAAAAAAGACCGAGGAAAGGCAAATTTACTCTCACCCTTCTTGAGCTGGGCTCCCATCTTCTGTCCTTGGACATTTGAGGTCCTTTGGTCTCAGACTGAATTAGCCACTGGTTTTCCTGTTTCTCCTTCTTGCAGAGAGATCATAGGACTTTGCAACCTCCATAATTACATGAGCCAATTCCCATAATATACCTCTCTTTACTTCTAAACCTATGTATATCTCTCTTTCCTTTTGGTTCTTTTCTCTGGAGAATCCTGACTAATAGACCTCATTTTACAGGTGAAGGAACTGAGAACAAGTGTGTACCTTAGTGCCTCAGTATATTCATCTGTAAAATGGAGATGATACTACCTACTTCACTGCCTGGCCATGGGAATCACAGGAGATAACACAGGGAAGGTGCTTAGGATAATTCCCAGCCATGCCATCAGCACATCTGCACCACTGACTTTCTGATCGCTGTGACATGATATGACTAGTAAGTGACAAGGACAGGGGTCCATCCTGGGTCTGCCCAGGATCCGTGCCTGCTCTCATCAGTATCCTGAGGCACTAAAATGCTAAGCTTTGGGAAGAGAATGATACTATCTAAGGAAAATTAAGTCAGGTGTCACTAAGTTTCACAAATAATGAGTTAGAGAACTGTGTGTTCCACAGACTCCCTGTTCGTAGGGTATAGCAGCGTCTGTACCTCAGGGAAGGCATACTGTGAGTGCATTTCTGTGTGTGTCTGAGTATGCACACATGTATGATAATCACTTACACTGCTGTGTGATGGGTCTCCGAATGAATTGTTTGATTTTTGTTATTTTCTCTATTTTTTTAATTTTTGAGAAAGAACAGTTACTTTTCTAATAGTGTATTTGTTGGAAGAGTTCACAACATGAAGTTTGCATTAGAGACTAATTAACTATTCATTGGATTCTATGGAGATGCTGGCATTGAGACCCTCTCCTTAAGGGCATCTGCAAATAGATGCTGTATAGGGAAGATCCAAGTACCACTTTTATTAACACCAAGAATCATGCATTTCCCGTAACTATAACTATAAGCAGGACATAGTGATGTATAATATGATGTTGAAGTTCCCCAATAAATAATGCATTTGAGACCTATGACTTATTTCTAGAGTCTATCAAATAATGGGTCTCAGCCATAAAGCAGACCCCTTGTTGATCAGGTAGAGCTAGATCTTGGAACAGAACTAGACACACCCATCAGGTTCAGCCATGTGTCCATCCCTTGCACAAGTCTATCAACAAACATAAACCTGGGCCTGTGTGTGTGTGTGTAGCTACTCTGTAAATCCATTTTTTCCACAGAGCTGATTATCAGTGAACAAGATGGCAGTTCTGAAGTTTAAGAAAAAAATAGTTAACCAAGAAAAAGTTGCATTAAAATGACAATGAGATAACATTTTATAACCCCCAAATTAGTGAGAGAGAGAGAGAGAGAGAGAGAGAGAGAGAGAGAGAGAGAGAAAAGAAACCATAAATATTAACTTGTTTTGGTCAGGACATCGGGAAAATTAGTTCTCCTAAGTAGCTGTGGGAAGAATAAAATGGTGTAGATAGTAAGGAAAACAACGTGTCATTTTCTAGTAATACTGACAAAATGTGTAATACTTCAATGCACGCGCACACACACACACATACATACACATTTGCACCAATTGATATTTGCAAAAGAGTTCATTCTTTATGTACTCAGTTATCTCTTCACCCAATGTTATTACTCAATCTACCATTATAATCACTCCCTTCCAGATTCCCCTAGGCCTGGGGCTGGTCGCCTGGTCTGCAAGTAAAGGCTTGTTGGAACAAAGCCACGCCCTTTTGTTTACATGCTGTCTATGGTGACTTTCACACGACAATGGCAGAGTTCAGTAGGCTACCTGGCACACCAGGCTTAAAATATTCACTGTATCTCCTTTTACAGAAAGTATTTGCTTACTCCTGACACTCTCTCTTCCTTTTTCAAAAACAAACCAAAAATAAGCCTGGCTAACTCTAAGCCTCTACCTCCTTTACAGCTATCTTGTGCAGCTCAATATGTTTGAAGAAAAACACACAAGCATATTGTCTCCTTTTACATTTTTAAGCATTAGTACCAGCTGGGATCCCAGTATCAGTTATCCCACTGGATTCTCTTACGTTTATTTGTTCTCCCACTTTCTTAAATGGAAATTTTATACCTTTGTCTCACTCAAAAACCTCCTCCTCCAAAGCCTGGTATTTTCTGATCCTCATTCTTGGTCACTGGACTTGTTTTTTATTTCTATGAATAGCTAGAAGTAAACAGAAAATAATTGTCAGATTCCCACCAACACATGTACTTATTTGTTCTGCCTTCGTACTATGAACATCAGTCAGCTAATGCTGTGTAACAAACTACTTCAGAACTTAAAACAGTAATCATTTACTATTTTCCACAACCCTGCAGGTCACAAGAGCAGTTCTGATGACTCGGATCTGGCTTGTTTATTTCATCTCTGCTTCCTCATGTGCTTGTGACCAGTTGGTGGCCCCTGGCGCTGGTGGCTTGGCCTTGAATGGCACAGTTCTCCTCCATGTCTCTCACATTCCTTTAGCAGTCTAGCCCAGCCATGTTGATATTATGGTGACAAGAAATACATGAGCAGTTTTTCAATCTCCTGTTTACATTAATTTGCTAGTATCTTATTGGCTAAAATAAATCACATGTCAAGAACAAAGTCAGTATCAGCAGGGAAATATGAAAACTCAAACCCATTAATACATCAATATTCTACTATATTTATATAATTGGATTACTTCTCCAAATAATAAAGTCACCATCATCCCTGAACTTGACTTTCATAATAAAATCCCAACCAGTCTCCTGGATTCATCCCTAGCTGTTTTAATGTCCACACTCAACATAGCAGCCAGAGTGATTCTAGTAAACAGTAATTCATATCATATCACTCTTCTGATCAAATCTCCCTAAGACTTCCCTCCCTATTTGGAGCGTAGCACAGATCTTTATCTTGCTTAATCAGCTCCTGCGTGAGTTAGCTTCCCAGTTAGCATTTCTGGGACATCAGAGCAGCTCTTCTACACTATCCCTCAGCCACCCTGATCCAGGCACTGTGGACCACCCCCTGTGCCTTGAACCTTGCTAAATCCTACTCACTTAAGGCCTTTGCATTCTGTTTGGATTGTTTTTTCTCCAGAGGGCATGGATTTGGATTTTTACACAAATGGTCACCTTATCAATGAAGGTTCCCTGACTATGCCACATAAAAGATCTAGATTCTCCAGTGCCAACAATCCTTATCCCCCTCACCTGGCTTTATTTTTCTCCATCTCTGACATCTCTGTGTATTCACATTAATTTTTGTTTACTTCTTTACTCGAGAATGTAAGCCCCATGAGGGTACTCCTCTGTTTACTGCTGTTTCTAAACACTTCACTTCTAAAGTGATTCTAACAGTGCAAAAGTGCTATTAAAGTTCCCCACCCAAAGAATTAGGTTGGGTTGACTGAAGTCAGGGACCATAGATGAGTGTGCTATTTCTCGGAGTGTAACCCAGCCGTGGATTCCTTCTTGACTGTGTCCCAGAGAGTGGGCAGCGGACTCACAATAGTTGTGCTACAGCATCAGGGGTGGGGGCCCTCGGGGAGATGTGAGCCCCTGACCGAGCAGGGCTGGGACCTTCTTTCAGCTGACGGTTAACCATAGCCAGTTATAAATTCATCCTTCTAATTAAAAGTAACATGTTGTGTATGAGTGGCATAGTTTTAGGTAGTAGCTTTTCTTATCCCTTTTGCATTAAAGGGAAAGTCAACAAGCAAGTTCTGTAGAGGAGACAAAAAGTCAAAATCTAAGGCCAGGGCATAATTTCCAGACTCTACCAGGCATTTAGGCAAGATGTCTGTGTTCCTCTGAGTCATCCAATGGAAAAGAAAATGAACAATATATCTAATTACCTACTTAAATAATAACTTCAATAATGTGCTACAACGTGATCAAAATGAAGCAAGAGGACAATATGTTCCCCAAATACTGCAAGTGTCCACAAAAAGTGGACTTTTGGGTCAGAAAGACCTAGGTTAACTCTACAGATTATTAGCTGTACATCCTTAAACAAGTTGTCTAAACTTCCTGAGCCTACTTTTCACTGTTTGTTCTGGAAAAATGGAGACACAAATAAGTATGCTAAAGGTTTTTGCAATGATTGATTGAGAACATGTATGAAAATACTTACTATAAAGCCTGGTATTAAAAGCTGAATAATTGTGTGAATGATCACATAAATAAATAACTGAATGAATGAATGAATGAGTAGAACTCTACAATCAAGTTGGGGAGACATGCAATTAATTTTAAGTTCATGTGTGAATGTGATAGAGGTACCTGAATCATTCTTCTGGAGAACAGTGCAGATTAATATACTGGGGACATAAGGAAGGCATCACAGGGGAGTGAATTCAGGATTTGCATGAGGTGAGATTTTTTGGCTGTAAGGAACAGAGCGGCCTTCTGTGTTGACGGGGAGGAGAGGAGAGGAGAGGTTGCATAGACAGCAAAGGCAAGGTTGGGGTTTTACCAGCTTGGCAGTTGGTTATCAATTTGCCAAATGAATACAAGGGTTAATACTGATGAAAAATACATGCCATCAATGGGAAACATGTTTCACAGTTTCACAATCATATACCCAGGAGCCTTTAGGGCCTGATGTGCTTCTTTCTTTCCTTGCTCCCTTCTTTCCTCCCATTTCCTCCTTCTCTTCCTTCCTCCTCCCTTCTTTCTTTCATTCCATCTTACAAAGGCTGTGTCCTCAGTGAGGTCAGACACAGAAAATCAATGAATGTTTCTGCAGTAAACTACAAACCCATTCATGCTAATGAGAAACATAAAGACCTTAAAGAGCCTCATGTCAAGTCAGGTAAAGTTTTATTGCAAAATACTTGTAAAAACTTTCAGCTTTCAGAATTCTGGATTTCAAAATTTCAGAGAAGACACAGCCTGCACAGGCCTCAAGGACACTGACCAGACGTGGACGCGCTTGGCTGTGGCTAAGATAAACATCTTGTGAAACTGCTTAGGACAAGAGGTCCGCGCAAGGAAATGTGAGGTCTGTAACCCACTTACTGTTCAATAGATTCTTTTCTCCCTGTTTTAAATAATCCGCAAGAATTAGGAGGCTCTCTGGAGAAATCTGAGCTGTCACATACTAATTAACACAAATAGCAATCCTCACGTGGCTGGATTATGTCTGAAAAATCATTCTCGACAGTGCACATCTAAGAATCATAAGAAAGTGATGACAAATAACTGTTTTCTCTCTATAATGGCTTGGATTGCAAGCTATTTTAAAAACAAGATCAACAGAATACCAGTTTGTCTGACAAGGGAGAGAAAATGTGAGGCATGTTTTTCTGACTTTCTTTTTCTTTCTTGAGGTGTCAAAGATTTAACCCAAATCTGCATCTCTTCAGCTTATTACTAGTGTCATTCCAGAGGTATAGCTTTAATGCGCTGGGCTCTAATGTGGTTAATGGGATGAGAGAGGAAAGCTCTATCCCGTCACACTCATTTCAAGATCTCTTAATTTCTGCTGAAGAATCTCTGCAAGGGAACCAGCAAGCAGAGTCCTGCCAGGCACCGCCTCTGAGGGACACCCCACCAAGACATGGGATTGTCTGAACTTCAACCTTTGGCATTAAAATTAAGACAGCAGGTAATCCATGTAGACAACAAAAGATCCTGTGTGGACACTGTGGGGCCCCTCAGTGAGTTTGTCTTAATCGCTTGATCTGACCACTCCAGTTATACAAACCTATTCTCATGTCCTCCCCACTTGGAATGAGAGTTGGAGTGGGCTTGGTTTTAGGGCTTCATGAGAAGAGTCGTGAGGACTCCGTCCAGGGCGACACCAATCCCAGCCACACTCCCTGCAGAAGGAAAGAGTGGGGTAAATTGAGTTTAAAAAAATCCAAAGGGTGGTGATGAGCTGAGGCTCAGGAGAGGTGCATGAGACAAGAGGATTGGGAATAAAATGGGGGAGCAGGATCACTTTGTGGGAAGCACTGCATTTGGGTTCAATCAGATCTAGGCTTGAAACCCATTCCCCCACATCTTAATTAGGTGATTTTCTGAGCACAGAGCTGCTATCTCTCCATCTGAAAAGTAACAAAAACGGTGTCAACCTGCACTCATCATGAAGATTAAATAAGAAAGCAGCAGGAAGTCTGGCACGTGAATGTGTTTGCTGGGGGCAGCTGTTACAGGGTGCTGACGGTAACTGGGCTGATGGAGACAGATGATGGCCGTGGTGATGGACAGATGAGGTCAGACCCAGGAGGGCCTGGGGTCTGGCATGAGCATAGCCTCATTGTCTAGCAGTCTTGTGCTTCATGGAGGTTTAAGATGAGCATAAAGCTGACCAATTTGCCCTGGGAACCTAGGTGCTGATGAGAAGAATCGGGAGATATCCCCATTCAGCTAGCAACCAAAGCACAATGTCCTCCCCGATTGTGCCACGAATCCTTCCGTGCGCTGAGGACGCAGTGTCAGATGAGACAAAAAATTCCTACCAACAGAATTTACCTTCTGGAAAGAGAGGAAGGGCAAACAACGAGCATGGGACAAAAGCACAGGAGACACGTGTGGGTACTGATATGATCTCTTAGGCTTATACCATGAATTACAGATAAAAAGCAAGAATTTTTGTTCTGTGGGGATGGGCAATACTGAGCTGTTTTACCTGGAGTTCCCAGGAAAAGTCTCCTTGAGAAGTGGGGTTTTGGATTGAAATGGAAATGATTTAAAAAGGAATTAAGTTTATGTAGGACTATGTAGAACATGGTAAGGATTTGGGATTTATTTTCTAAGTAAAAAGAAAAATAATTGTATGTTTTAAGCAGGGGATGACATAATGTGATTTGGCTTTTGAGAGGTGATTCTGGTGGCTGGGTTTGGAGTATTGAGCTGCTGGGGGTCAGGGACAGTGTGAGGGAAAGCAGGAATAACACCTAGGAGGCGGCTGGAGAATCCAGACAGAAGGAGACACTGCCTTGTGCTAGATTCAAGGTTGTGGAGAAATGGGTTACGGTAGAATTCGGGGCTATGTTTTGGAGCTATGGTGACACTGATTACTAAGGGAATGCCCAAAAGACAAAACTCTCCAAACCAGGAATAAGCAGCCTTCCTACTTTTGAAAACTTCATAGCAGATGCCAAATGGGTAAAGCAAGTCTACAGCCCTTTAGGGACGTGTGGTTAGGGTGCATTCTGATGTCCACAACCGAGCTTCAAATGCCTTTCATGACCTTGTGCCTACCTGCCACTCCACAAAGCCTGTATGCTTCTGTCACACTGGCATACTGCCATTTGCACCAACATTTTGGTGATTAAAGTTGCTGTTCATGCCAGTCCTACTTGAGTGCTCAGGAAGCATGTCTAGAACGCTTCACCTGGCTAATCCCTACCTTTGCTTGGGAGCCTCTCCTGACTGCACAAACGGGGTTATCCCATGGAATACTCTAGCGCAGGGCCCTGCACTTCTTGATAATAATAATAACATGACTGATAGGCACCATTTCCTGAGGGCTTACTATGTAGTAGCCACTTTGAGGCAGTTTACACGAATTATCTACCACAATCCTCACCACAGCATTGTGAAGTAGAGGCTGTGTTATCAGCATTATACTTACAAAAAATAACCCAAGGCTGAGTGCTTGGGAAGCACAGCTAATGGGAGGTGGGCCTGCGGTTTGAGCAAGACAGGCTGACTCAAAAACCTTAATTCTGAGCTACTCAGTTCTGACTCCCTGGGCCTGGTGACTTTCCTATTGTTTGTAACTATTTGCTCAGTATCTGTTTTCTCTGAGATTAAAGCTTCATCTAGGTCAGGGGCTTATCTGTCTTGTCTTGAGGTGTTGGTTGTCCTTGAGACTAAGTCCTATCATAGAGCCTGGAGCAGGTGGATCACTTGACAAATGTTTGTTAGATGATCATTTATTATTTCAAATCAATGACATGTGGAAAAGATGCAAAAATCTCTTGGGCACCCAGAGGCTACACCTGTCCATTGAAGTTGGCTCATTCTGTGTGAGAGGTTTCGGGTGGTAGGACACCTGCTGGTCAGACTGGGCACAACTGCAGGTGGGCCCCCACTTGGTGCCATTCACTGACTTCCAGCTGGGGCCTCGGTTGAGTTCCCCTGTCAGGTGCCTTCATGGAGCCCCAGGGACACTTGCCTCTGCACTTGAGGATCTTCTGTTGAGGACTTGAGGCTCTGGTCAGGGGGGTGTGGGAAGGCCGTGGGGGTAAGCCGCTTTCGCATGCCAGGCTCAGCCACCCTCTCCCTTCTGAGCAGTTGGGGCACTTTGATCTGGGAGCTCTCTTCGTGGGTGAGCTTCCCTTGCCGTGTGCAAAGCTGACCCTCCGGATGACCCATGGCAATGGCAGAGCCATGTAAACCTCCTCTTAGGGAGAAGAACTGGGCATCCATCTGGGCTTCACACAGGAGGGGTTGGGGTGGGAGTCCAGGCCCCACTACCTAGCTAGTTGCATGAGTGTGGCTTTGGACAAGACTCCAAAGCTCTGAGGCTCAAACTCCTCACCCACATGCAGAGATGATGGCATCTAAAGTTGGCTGAGTATTAAAATAGACAGTGTATAAAACATCAGCGGTTGAATTCATAAAATAAGTTCTTCCATTTTGCACAGCAGTTTCCAGCTTGTGAAGGTAAATCATATTCATTTATTCATTTGTCTTTAACATGCAATTGATATTTTAATTTTAGGAGTTAAATAATCATTTATGAAACAGTTATTTTGACCTAGTGCATTAAAAAAGATAAGATACTATGGGGTAGTAATGGTAACAACAACAATAACCAAGAAGAAGCCTAAAACCTCAGCGATCTGACACCACAAAGGTTTATTTTGTTCTCATCTCGGCCTCACCCAGGTCAGGTGAGGCAGAGACCAGACCACTTCTGTGTGTAACCATTACCTTGGGGCCCTTCATTTCCAATCCCACAAATGAGGGGGTGGAAAAGGCCAACTGGATCTGAGCCGCCTCCTCCCCGTGGGGCACATCACTGCTCATGTGGCACCTGCTCTAAGCCAAAGCCCCAGTCTGTAACCAGGTGCCCAAGACCGCATGTGCGTGTCGCCTTTCTCTGCTCCTCCTCACCCACATGTGGACCTGTGCCATGCCAATTGGAGGCCTTTCTGTTCTCTGTCTCTTCCAGCCTCTCTGGTGAGAGCTGAGACCTCCCTTTCCCGATCATCCACACCGCATGCCATGCACACCTCTGTGATCAGGAGCACACTGGACACTCACTGGTTTTGATAGAACTGTCTTCATTGACAGGCTGTTGGGATGCAAAGTGAAGGGTGAGTTCCCTTTACCTCAATACTCCAACACACGGTGGGGTTCATGAAATAGACGTAGCTTTCACTAAATAAAAACAAGGCCAAACCATGAAAGAAGGAAGGAAGAAGGGAAGAAGTGCAGCATTATGGCTCCACAGTGTTTAGAAGGACACCCCATTACCATTCCCTCTTCCATTAGGACACCTAAGTGGCTACACGTTGGCCCAGGGACCCTGAAAGAAAATGCTCACAACACTGAGATAGGTGAGTTTCTGGCTGCTGTCAACACAAGTTCTTCTGACCCCAGGGTGAGATTCCATTCTGACGCCAAATGGAAACCAGACAGGATGCAAAAATAAAAGTGCAGTAAATGAAGCATGAGGAAGCAGAGCCAGGCCCCCAGCGCCGTGTGCGAGAAGAACGCTGCTGTTCCCAGGGCCCAGCCTGCCCGGCCTGCCCGGAGGCATGCTGCGGGGCCCTGGGAAGGCCTCTCATCGCTCATGGGAAGAGCTGAGGTTGCCAGCCACATGTCTTCTGTGCCCACCCAGACCTTGGGGTGCAGACGGAGCAGTAGATTCTACACAGTCAAGTAAGGAAGCTACAGTGTGTCCTACAAGGCCAGCTCTCACTGAGGCCTAGACACCCCTCTCCACACCCTTGCCCAAGTGTCAGAATATCTAAACACAGGACAGCAGGGCTGATATAATTGCAACATACTATTGCTTGCATAGATTGACCTTTTGACTAAAAACAACATAATCAATTTAGCCCCTGGCTCTGCCACTTTAAAACTCTGTGATCTTGGAAAATGCCCGTCTCCTCTCTGAGCCCCTACAAAAAAAAAACCAATTAAAAAACATGCACTTGCTCTATGCTACTGATCTCCTAAGATTGTGGTGAGGTCAAGACAACAGATTATGTGATTTTTTTGGTGAACCGCAGAGGGCTATTCAAAATGAAGTTTTATTACTTGGTCTCTGCTGCTATGTTTACTTTGCATGTTCAAATTCACACGTCAAACCCATCAGTTCTGGCTTCTCCCAAGCATCCTAAGGGATGGGGGAGATGACTGGGCACTCATTCTGCTCCAGGGGCTTTTATCATAACTACCATTTGCTGACCAACAGCTCCAGGCTGGCCCTGAGCTAATTCTCTGCTGCAAATTGTCATAGATGCTCACATGAAGCCCTCAGGGCACATTGTTTTCATTTTATTTAACAGATGAAGCTGAGACCCAGAAACGTAAATTAACTTTTTCAAGGTGATACAGCTGTAGACAGCAAGGTTGATAGCTAAACTCAAACTCTCTATTTCTAAAGTGGTTCTCATTTCTAAGATTATGCAAGGATTCATTCCATTACTGTCTTCTTCTCCCACATGAAAAGCTTTGTCTAAAATGCTAAAAATAAACTCAAAACAGATTAAAGAATTAATCTAAGACCTGTAGACATAAAACCAGAAGAAACATAGGCAGGAAACTCTTGAACATCAACATTAGAAATTTTTTCCTGGCTTTGTCTCCCCAGGCAATGGAAACAAAAGCAAAAATGAACAAATGGGACCACATCAAATTAAAAAGCTTCTGCAAAACAAAAGAAACCCTCAACAAAATGAAAAAGCAACCTACAGTATGGGAGAATATATTTGCGAGTGATAAATCTGATAAGGGGCTAATATCCCAAATATATAAAGAACTCATACAACTCAACACCAGAAAAATGAATAATCCAATTAAAAAATGGGCTGAGATCCTGAATAGACATTTTTCCACAGAATACTGATGACCAATGGCTCATGAAAAGGTGCTCCACATCACTAATCATCAGGAAAATGCAAACAAATCCACAATGAGATATCACCTCACACCAGTCAGAATGGCCAGTAACAACAAAACAAGAAATACCAAGTGTGGAAGAGGATGTGGAGAAAAGGGAGCCCTAGTTCACCGTTGGTGGGAATGTACATCGGTGCAACCACTATGAAAGCAGTATGCAGGTTTCTCAAAAAGAACAAAAGTAGAAATACCATATGACCCAGAAATTCCACTTCTGAGAATTTACCTGAAGAAAACAAAATCACTAATTTGAAAAATAATGTATCACCCCTATGTTTACTGCAGCATTATCTAAAATAACCAGAATATGGGAGCAACCCAAGGGTCCATCGATAGATAAATGGGTAAAGAAGATGTACATATATACACAATGGAATATCACTCGGCCATAAAAAAGAAGGAAATCTTGCCATTTGCAATGTGGATTGACCTAGGGGGTATCATGCCCAATGAAATAAGTCAGACATGAAAGTAAAATAAAATGCTATAGGTGCTCATATATTTCACTTATTTATATGTGGAATCTAAAAAAACAAACAGAAAAGAAACAGACTCACAGATACTGACAACAGGCTGTTGGTTACCATAGAGACTGGGTGAGGAGATGGTAAAATAGGTAAGCGGGAGAAAGATACAAACTTCCAATTCTGAAATAAGTGAGTCACAGGAATCGAAGTACCGCATAGAGAATATAACCCATAATATTGCAATATCTTGGTATAGCAATGAGGTAATTACAGTTATGGTGAACATTTAGAAATGTATTTAATTGACAAATCACTATGTTGTACATCTGAAACAATATAACATTGTTTATCACTATATTTCAATAAAAATAGAATAAAATGCTGTTGGTACTCAGAAAATACTGGATAATTCAGAAGAATTGACCTTCACCTCTCAAATTTAGTCACAGGACTACAATGAAACAGTTTTGCAGCGATAACACCTTATCTCCTAGAGAGGTTTTGCAAGGATAAAAGTTGAAAATGTGACCTTTCTGCATTGCTTCCTGCATGCCCTTCTCCTTACCACTGTCACCCTCATCTGTTCATGAATCTTATTTCGTTAATCACCATCAATGCACCTTTCTACTCTGTGAATCAACCCTTGAACTCAGAGAACTGTGTTTGGTCATGTGGGGCTCCTTAGACACCTCTTGGCTGCCGTAAGACTCCTCTGTGGAAGGCACTTAGTCCTCTTCCTGAAGCAGCATAAATACCCAATGAATTGAAGGCAATGGTGGCTACTGATCCACTCAGCCATTTCCAGGGTTGCCTTCATGTGTAGTGATGCCAGAATACACAGACCAATCATTATGGATCCACAGAATGACACATTTGGTTTGCTGGCTAGACAGAAGTCACAAATAGAAGCCTGCAGAGACGGAAGGTGCCAGGTGGGGAGGCGCACCCTGAGACCTGACTCATGAAGGTTTACACGGCAGGTAAGGGAATACATCTCTTTTGTCACTGGCCATGAGGCAAAGAAGTGAGAGACCTAAATGGGGGGCTTTGTCTTATTTTTGGAAGCAGCCACTGGTAGCTTGATTCAATGGATTAGACACTCTGTCTTATGGGGAACTGAGGGGAATGGAAATGGAGAGAAAATGGATGCATCTGCCCCAGGACTCTGCCCCCAGGTGAAAAACAAGTTTAATTTCTGAAACAAATGCCAAATGAAAAATACCAAGTATACAGTAGATGTCCAATAAGTTGCAGCTCTTATTATCTATTTCAGCCTTACATTCCAGTGATTTATATCTTTTATCTCCCCTGCTTGACTTTAAGTGCCTGACAATAAGATGAATACTTGATTAAGCTTTTTATGGCCTAAAGAACTTCATACATGGAAGGAGCTAAGTAAATATTTGTGTACTACTCCATATATGTGTATGTGTGTGTGTGATCATAGGAAACCAACCACTGTTTTGTTATTCACCTCACAATGTGAACTAAAAACTCTGAACTGAGTCCTACATGTCGGGATACTGGTGGTAGGCATGAATAAATTCAGAATGATGAATTCAGAAGCAACATTGTAAATGACCAGAAATCCCAAATCTTGAGGTTTGCCACCAAGAGTTTTTCTCAATGACCTAAGATTTAACTCTATGAGTTAAACATTATGCTAAGAGATTCCATATGGCATTCATAGTTAGAAAAACTCTGAAAAGGAGTTGTCACCATCTCCATTCCATAGATAAGAAAACTGAGGCCTAGGGAGGTGAGGCCATTTGTCCAAGGTCACGTACCTGGTACCGCGTTGAGCTGAGATGCTGAGCTCAGGCACCTGTGTTTTCTGGAAAAGATGATGAATTTGACAACTGTAGGGAATTATCTTAGTTGTCATTTTTTAAAAGTCAGAAAATAAGTGGATGCTGAAATACTATATGTCAACTGATTTTTCCATGAAAAGCAGAATTTCTTAATTTTCCTGAAATAATTTTTAGAGCTCCAGGACTGCTTCACTGATTTGTATCATGAATTTGGGTAAATATCAAACCTTCATAGAGTCATATTGATTGAAATGAAGGGGTCCATTGACCAAAGTCCAGAAAAATTTTGAAGAAATCATGAAATAGAACATATTCTATAAGATGATGAAGAAAGACTTTAAGACAAAGTTCCCCTCAGAAGATCCTACTAGCCACAGTCTCTTTATCCTCTGGATTCCATCGTGTACGCATCTTCTTATCTACACGGGAGACCATCTTCTTGCATCAGTTCCTGATTCAGTTCTCCTCTCCTCACTCCATCACATTTTCTATTTCCATAATAACCTCTAGCTGCCTTCTGGCTTTCTGTATGCGAGTAAGACAGGATGCTTACTAGACACACAATTTCCTTAGGGAACATAAAGGCAATACACAGGAAACAGGAAAATCAGGTCATCAAGATTAAATCTAAATTGTGGAAAACAAATATATGTGAATCTTCAGGGCTATGTACTGAGAATCAAGGATACAAGTTTCGAAGCTGGACAGAGGCAGACGTACTCTCCACCTTACTGTACTTCGGTGACGTGGGAACTTGCTGAAGTATCTTTGTTTTGGTAATGTCAGAGCCTTATGAAAAGACCTAGCACAGAGTTAGGCTCAAAATAGGCACTGAAAAACACAAAACTTACTCATTACTCTGTACTCTTCTGTTTTCATTTTGAAAAATAGTAGTCAAAGAGGTTTCTTGAAGGGAGTCTTAGAGAAGGAAGGTGGAATAGATAGGAAAGATTCAAGTTGAAATTGAGAGAAATTGGGTATTTTGAGCATCTAGCTAACTTACAAACACTTGCAATTTATTCAAAGCTACCTGTAATCTATTTTAGAAGCAATTAAAAATGGTTTGAACTGTGTCATGTTCGATTCAGTGTAAGTATGCAATAGAGTATAATGTCTGCCTTTCTTTATTCTAATAACTAGTCTCACTGTCCCAGGCCTCGTAAATATTTGATTACGTGCTCCATCCAGTTCCTGTTCCTGCAACTGTAGGAATGCGAGTGAGAGGGAAGCATGTTCTTAGGGAATTAACTAGAGACAGCGGTGGGTAGATGCAGGATGTGGAGGCGAAACCCCAAAGGCAGTAACGTGAGAGGGACAGGACGCCTGAGGCCCTTTCCCTGAGGAATAGCTGCCGAGCTGTATCCACGAAGCTGCAGGCGTGACTCTAGTCCCCTGGTCATCAGTGAAGAGCTTGCTCTATCAGCAGAGGGTGGACATTTTGCAGACTGAGAAAACTGGAGAAAATTCAGTCAGATGTGGAGTGTGTCTGTTGAAAAACCTGCAGGCCTTGGGGGCAAGAAGGAGGCAAACAAACTGAGACTGCTCTGTATTCCCCCAGGTGCCACCACGGGGTAGGAACGGTCTGGCATTTGTCCTTCACAGCAATTAGGAAGTAATAAACTTTAGAGCCGGAAGGGGCACCAAGAACCCCCAATTTTAGTGTTACTCCCTCCAGAATCCTACCCTGGCATTCTTGACTATATCAGTCCCACTTGTACTATTAGGATACTGCACATTTTTCTTCCAAAGTTATTATATTCCTCACTAGGGGCTGAATCCGTTTTAATTGTTTCACTCTATTCCCAGCACCCAGAAAACTGGTACATAGTAAGTGTTATGTGTGCATCTGTAATAACAAATGTAGTGTACACTCCTTGAGGGAGCATATGAGGCAGGGCTTTTGAAAAAATCAAACCCAGTACCACTATTTTTAAAACGAACAACAGAGCAAAAGGATGGCGGAGTAGAACGGCAAGGCAAAAGCCTCCTCCCTCTTACACACTAAGAAGCAACTACAGCACATGCAGCCAACCCTGAAAGTGACCTGAGGACTGTGCAGTAGGTCATCTGTCCCTGGTGGAGCAGAGGAGGCCACACTGAGAAGAGCACAGGGCAGAGCTGTGACAGGTGAGGACCCAAGCCCTTCTCCCATCCCTCTGCACAAGAACAGAGTGGGAAGGGGACTAATGCTCAGGAATCTGGCACTCCTGGCCCTGGACATCTGTGCTGGGAACATGCGTCCACACTGAGCTGGGCTTTGGTAATGAATGGGCTGGACACAGGGAGAGGTGGAGCACCGTGGGAGGCTGAGACTCCCGCTGCTCGCACAGGACAGATGTATTGTGTTGGGTCTCCTGAGACCCAGTGCAGAAGTGGCAGTCTGCAGATTTACCAGCAGCGGGAAGTGTGCCAGGGAAGTGGGGGTCAGAGGGAGCTCAAGAAAGGGCAGGTGGGTGGTGCCTTCCCAGCCTTTCCTCATCCCAGCCGGTCAGCCGCTCGTGGGAGTCAGCTCCGAAGCCCTCTGTCTCCCTTGCTGGTGGCTCAGCCCTGCGGCTGTGCTTGCCTGCTTACCAGCCCCAGCACACTCAGTCTAGCAGCAGTCTGACTGCTGATTGGCAGGCAGAGGGCAGATGACGCCCTCCCAGCTTTCCCAGCCCTCCCGGACCTCCTTCAGCCCAACTGGTCAGGGGCTTCTGCGAGCTAGTTCTAAATGCTCCACCTGCTCCCCTGGCTCAATCCCAGGGCCCCACAGCATAGCTGCTCCTCCCAGGACTCTTGCCCTGCAGTGGTCTGACCCCCAGGCGGAGGACAGCCCCGGCCACAATGAATCCCGAGAGAAGCACCTCACATCACACAAAGGCATGCAAAGGTGAGCTGTGGGGATCTGCCACTGGGGGCCACAGCAGAAAGGCAGGTCTCACCCACAGCCCACCAACTGCAACCGCAGCTCCATGGCAGAGGAGAACCAGGCACCAGTAAGCAAAGACTCTCGAGTTTTTGGGTGCTTGCAGGACACCCACTTCATAAAGCCCTTCCTTTGCAGACCAGGAGGCATAGCTGATCTATCCAATACAAAAGAAGAAATACAGAAACCCAGACAAAATGAAGAGGCAGAGAAATATGTGCCAAACCAAAGAACAAGATAACACACCCAAAAAAGGGCTAAATGAATGGAGATTACCAATCTTCCTGATAAAGAGTTCAAAGTAAGAATCGTAAAGACATTTACTGAAATGGGGAAATCAATTCAGGAGCTCAAAGAGAATTTCAACAGAGATAGAAAATATGAAAAAGAGCCATTCAGAGCTGAAGAATACAATAACTGAAATGAAAAAAAAATACAATAGAGAGAATGAATAGCAGACTGCAAGAAGCAGAGGAAAGAATCAGTGTGATGGAAGATAGAGAACTTCAGAACAACCAAGCTGAGGAGCAGAGAGAAAAAAGAATTTCTAAAAATGAGAAGATGCTAAGATAGCTGTGTGAGAACTCCAAATAAAACAATATTCACATAATGGTGGTCCCAGGAGAGAAGCAAGACAAAGGTTTAGAAAGTCTGTTTGAAAAAATAATAGCTGAAAACTTCTCCAATTTGGGGAAGGTAATAGGCATCTAGGTCCTGGGAGTGCAAAGAGCCCTTAGTAAAATGAACCCCAAGAAGACAACACCAAGTCACATACTAAATAAAATGGCAAAGATTAAAGATAAAAGCAGCAAGAAAAGGTAGACAGTTAGCTATAAGGGAAACTCTCTAAGGCTATTAGTAGATTTTTCAGAGAAACTTTGTAGGCTAGAAGAGAAAGAAATTCAAAGTATTGAACGGGAAAAACCTTCAACAAAGAATTCTCTACCCAGAAAGGCTACCATTCAGAATTGAAGGACAGATTAAAAGTTCCTCAGATGAATGAAGTTTAAAAGAATTCACCACCAAGAAAGTGGCCTTACAGGATATGTCAAAGGGACTTCTTTCAATGAAATTGTTCTTAAGTCTAAATATTTTTCATCAGTGAAAATAAACCCACAGTAAAGGTAGTAGACCAATTACTTACAAAACAACTGTGAAGTTAAAAAACAAAAGTAGTAAAATCAACTATATACACCATTATTTAAGAGATAACACAAAGATGTAGATTATAACATCTTATACATAAAGTATGGACAAGGAAGAAGAAGAAAAATGTAGTACCTTTAGAATGTGTTTGAAATCAAGTGACCATCAACTTAATATAGTCTGTTAATATATTTAGGGAACTATATGTGAACCCTACAGTAACCACCAACCTAAAGCATATAACAGATACACAAAAATATTTTTAAAAATCCAAGCCTAAGTGTAAAGAAAACCATCAACTCACAAGAGAAGAATATAAGAGAGGAAGAAAGGAGCAGAGAGGAACTACAAAAACAACCAGAAAACAATTAATAAAATGGCAATAAGTACATACCTATCAATAATAACTTAAATGTAAATGGATTAAATGAACAATTCAAAAGACATAGAGTGGCAAAATGGATAAAGAAACAAGACCCACTTATATGCTACCTACGAGAGACTCATTTCAGAACTAAAGACATGCATAGACTGAAAGTGAAGAGATGGAAAAAAATATTTCTTGCAAAGAAAAGGGAGAAAAAAAGCAAGAATAGCAATACTTACACCAGACAAAATAAACCTCAAGACAAATAAAAAAACAAAGAAACAAAGAAGGACATTATATACTGATAAAGAGATCAGTCCAACAAAAGGATATAACAATTGTAAGTATCTGTGCATCCAACATACAAGCACCTAAATATGTAAAAAGAAAACAGAAACACAATGGTTAAAAACATGTGGGATGCAGCAAAAACTTTTAATCTGTCCTTAAAAAAAAAAAAAAAGAAGGAAGGAAGGAAATCAATACAGCCCTACCTCAAGAAGCAAGAACCTATCCAAATAAACAATCTAAATTAAAAACTAAAGGAACTAGAAACAGAAGAACAAAGCCCAAACTTAATAGAAAGAAGGACATAATAAAGATGAGAGCAAAAGTAAATAAAGTGGAGAGAAAGAAAACAACAGAACAAAATCAAAAACAAGAGGTGATTCTTTGAGAAATGAAACAAAAAAGACAAACTCGTAGCCAGACTTATCAAGAAAAAAAGAAAGGACACAAACAAAATCAGAAATGAAAAAGGAGAAGTTACAACTGATACTACAGAAATAGGAAGAATTATAAGATAATTCTACAAAAAATTATATGCCAGAAAATTGGGCAACCTAGAAAAAATGGACAAATTTCTAGAAATGAACAATCTTCCAAGACTGACCCAGGAAGAAACAGAAACAGACCAATTACCAGTAACAAAATTGAACTGGTAATCAGAAAACTCCCAACAAACAAAAGTCCAGGACCAGATGGCTTCACAGGTAAATTATACCAAACAGTTTAAGAAGAGCTAATATCCATTCTTCTTAAAGTATCCCAAAAAATAGAAGAGGAGGGAATACTTCCAAACTCATTCAATAGGCCAGCATCACTCTAATACTAAAACCAGACAGACAATACAAAAAAAGAAAATTACAGAACAATATCTCTGATGAACATAGATGTAAAATTCCTCAACAAAATATTAGTAAACCAAATTCAATAATACATCAAAGAGATCATACATCATGACCAAGTGGGGTTTATTCCAGGGAGGCAATGATGGTAAAATATTTATTAAATCAATTGCTGTGATACACCACAATAGCAAAAGGAAGGATAAAAACCATCTGATCATCTCAGTAGATGCTGAAAAAGGATTTGACAAAATACAACATCCATTCATCATAAAAACTCCCAACAAAATGGGTATGGAGAGTATGTGCCTCAACATAATAAAGGCCATATATGACAAACCCACAGCTAACATTACACTCAATGGTGAAAAGCTGAAAATTTTTCCCCTAGGATCAGAAACAAGACAGGGATGTCCACTCCTACCAGTTTTATTCAACATAGTACTGGAGGTCCTAGCCACAGTAATCAAACAAGATAAAGAGATAAAAGGCATCCAAATTGGTAAGAAGAAGTGAAACTGTCACTATTTGCAGAGGATATGATATTATATATAGAAAACCCTAAAGACTCCACCGAAAACTATTAGAACTAATGACTGGATTCAGCAAAGTCACAGGATATGAAATTAATATACAGAAATCTGTTGTGTTCCTATATACTAACAACAAACTAACAGAAATAGAAGTCAAGAAAACCATTCATTCAAAATGAATAAAATACCTATGAATAAAACTAACAAGGAAATGAAAGACATGTACTATGAAAACCGAAAGACACTGGTGAAATAAATTAAAGACACAAATAAATGAAAATCTAGCCTGTGCTCATGGATAGAAAGAACTAATATATTTTCAAAATGGCCACCCTGCCCAAAACAATTTACAGATTTACTGCAATCTCTATCAAAATACAAATGGTATTTTTCAGTGAACTAGAGCAAATAATCCTAAAATTCAAATGGAACTACAGAAGATCCCAAGTAGTCAAAACAATCCTGAACAGGAAGAACAAAGCTGAGAGCATTATGTTCCCTGACTTCAAGCTCTACTATAAATCTATATTGATTAAAATAATATGGTACTGGCACAAGAACAGACCATAGTTCAATGGAGCACAATGGAGAGCTCAGAAATAAACCCATGCATATATGGTCAATTAATATCTGACAAAGGAGACAAGAATATACACTAGGGAAAAGAGAGTCTCTTCAATAAATGGTGTTGGGAAAACTGGACAGCAACAGGCAAGAGAATGAAAATAGATTACTGTCTAACACCGTACTCAAAGGAAACTCAAAATGGATTATAGACATAAACATAAGACATAAAACCATAAAACTCTTAGCAAAAAACATAAGCAAAAATCTCTTGAACATCAACATGAGAAACTTTTTCCTAAACACATCTCCTTGGGCAAGGGAAACAAAATAAAAAATGAACAAATGGGACTACATCAAACTACAAAGCTTCTGTGCAGCAAAGTTTACCATCAACAAAACAAAAAGGCATCCTACAGTATGGGAGAATATACTTGTAAATTATATATTTGATAAGGGGTTAATATCCAAAATATACAAGGAACTCATATGACTCAACACCCAAAAAGCAAATAACCTGATTAAAAAATGGGCAGAGGATCTGAACAGACCCTTCTCCAAAGAAGAAATTCAGGTGGTCAACAGGCACATGGAAGATGCTCCACATTGCTAATCATCAGGAAAATGCAAATGAAATACCATCTCACACAGGTCAGAATGGCCACTATCCAATAGACAAGAAAGAACGAGTGTTGGTGAGGATGTGGAGTAAAGGGAACCCTCCTACACTGTTGGTAGGAATGTAAGTTGGTGCAGCCACAAAAAAAAGCAGTATGGAGCTTCCTCAAAAAGCTGAAAATAGAAATATTGTATAACCCAGTAATTCATTTCTAGGAATTTACCCAGAGGAAACAAAATCTCTGATTGGAAAAGACATATGCACTGCTATGTATATTGCTGCATTATTTACAATAGCCAGGATATGGAAGCAAACAAAGTGTCCATCAATAGTTGAATAAATAAAGAAGATGTGGTACATATACACAATAGTAAATTATTTAGTCATTAAAAGGAAAGAAATCCTGCCATTTGTGACAACATGGATGGACCTAGAAGGTATTATGCTGAAGGAAATAAGCCAGGCAGAGGAAGACAAATACCATATGATTTCACTTCATGTGGAATCTAAAAACAAAACAAAACAAATGAACAAAGCAACAATAAACTCAGAGACACTGAGAAGTGACTGGTGGTTGGGTGGGTGGATGAAATAAGTGAAGGGGATAAAGAGGTATGAAATCTCAGTCATAGCATAAATTAACCATGGGGATGAAAACACAGCATGGAGAATATGGTCTCAGCAGCTCTGTAACATCTTTCTGTGTGGACAGATAGTACCTACACTAGTTGGGGTGAGCATTTAGTAACCACAGACAACTGCTGAAATATTATGTTGTACACCTGATATCAATGTAATATGTATATCAACCATACTTCAATAAAAAATTAAGAAAAAATAAATGGCAGAAAGCAAAATAAAAATATCTCAGGAACAATGTAATTATTTTTGATCAATTAATTAAAATCTGGAAAGCAGTGATTCAGCTGAATGCTGCAAGTAAACTAGAAACCCAGGGAGGGCAGCCCTGTGCCTTCCTCCAACACGGTCTTCCTGCAGATGAACCACTGTCAGCTTCCCTCTGAAAACAAAACAGGGAACCCGGGCACCTTCTAGGAGGAATTATGGCTGCATTAGCTTAGTTCCATTCCAAAAAATTGCAGGGAAATGCTCTGATTAGGAAGCACTGGGTCCTGAGCCAACACATGTGCGAGGCTTAGCACCCCCTTAATGTTTTCTGCTATGATCCACAAGGAAGGAGGAACAGGATCTCTCGTCCTAAAAGAAAAGGCTGTGGCTGGTCAAGAGGCAAAGGAAACTGGGCAGAAACAAAGCAAAATAAAACAGTATGACTACTAAGTGAACCTTAGCCCCTTAGGCGTGTGTGTGTGTGTGTGTGTGTGTGGCGGGGAGGAGTGGGTAGGAGGTTTTTGGGCAGAGGTGGGGGTTCTTTCTCCTTAAAAGAAAGGAGCAAAACTGTTTTCTTCCCAGAATACCTTCTTCTATTTCTTTTAAGTGCTTAGAATGGTGTACTTTTTCCTAGGTGCTGACCTTTGGACTTGGCAGATTATACCAGTGTATCTCCATACATGAATGTGTATAAAACACATACGTATATATGTATCCCCCTTCACTTCCCACGTGCTCTCCGTTCCTGCAGCCGGTTGCTTTGCAGCAGCTCTCCTGCGGACAGGCTGTCATGACATAACAAGTCCTGCCCTACGGGAGTGACTCCACTACATGGATAAGCTAACAAAGGCTCCCCCGGAACTACAGAGTTACATGTCTGGTGCCATTGTATGACACAAGAATCATCTCTCCAATTGATGGGAATTCCTTCAGTACAAAGATGGTGAGTTTCTGTCTCTGTATTCTGCACAGCCCTGAACATGGAATTTAGAATGTAGTAGATATTTCATTAGCATGTGGATTGAAAGAGTGGGTAAAATACGTACAGCTAAAAGCCACATGCTAACTAGTTTTACTTAGTTAAGGCTTTAGAAATTTTTTATTTTTCTTGTCAAATTTGGTCATGTTTTATTTTAATTAACCTTCTTGATTTCATTATCAACAAACTTTATTTAAAATTTAATAAACCTAATTCTTTTAATAAACTTTACTATATCTGCCATTCAATTTGCTTATTGAATTAAAAAGGCAACATCTCTGGCTTTTCTGCAATACGGTATTTAGAAGCAGTATGTAGTCCATAGGAGTTAGTTTCTTATGAGAACCCCCATGATAAAGAATAAAGGTTGATCAAAATAAACTCAAATTTAGTATTTGTATTGAATCTTCAACAAAACATGGACTTGTTCATATCCTTTTCCTACAATTGATAGTTGCTAGAATTTGGACTTTAGCATATATATTTCAGCTTCAAGTGACCAAACTTCAGTTAAATTGATTTGGTCAAAATTTCAGGCAATTTTGGTTAGAGGAGATAGTGCAGCTTCTCTCGGGACTTACTTTTCAGGATAGATGAGCTTTTTGCTGGCATTTGTCATTATTAATGACTTGACAGAAATGTGTGAAAGGGATTGACTGATTCTGAAGCCTTTAGAGAGGAGTTCTTCAGGATGCAGGCACCTGACTCAGAAGGAAGGGCCCGCAAACATTCTCAGATATTGGTTTTCTGTCTACTTCCTCTTTTTTCTTTAAAAGAAAGAGAAAACTAGATAGGCAGACAGGCAGACAGAAAACCAAACCAAAACAAAACAAAAAACAAGAATAAGAACACGAAGCAAACTAGCAACTTAAACTATGGTATTTGCTGCTAAAAACCTGTGAGTTTTTTCATGCAACTGTGCAGGGAGGGTTCCTAGGCAGTGACGGGGATGAGGGCCCTTGCATTGTCATCCAGGCCTGAGGAAAGCTCATGTGATAGAAATCTATAAGAGGTCATCCACACATGCAAATTTCATACACTTGATTTCTTTAAATACAAGAAGTAGTGTTTTATTCCTTAGGATCCCCACAGGCTAGTCCCAAACTCCTTGGATGGTTTCTTTTTTGTGCAAATGGAGTGACTTTTCTTCCAAAGAGCTAGTGCCAGGATGCCACATCCTGGAAGGGATGAGGAAAGGCACAGTTGTTTTCCTTGGTAGCCAGGGACTAGCATCATCACAGACACGGTCGGAGATGAGAATCAAGAGAAGAATTCAAGGCAGGGAAAAGTAGAAGTGCAAAGCCTTAGGCTTGTCGGAAGCAATAAAGAGGGCACAAGGACACCCCTCAGAGAGCAGAGGAGAGAAGGATGAGCAATGCGTAAACCGGGAAGCTACTTTTTCTTGGGGTGGTTGGCTTGAACAGGGAGCCACTTAGTCTAATATTGAGACCAAGTCCCACGCTGTCACCATCTGATAGAGTGTGCCTTCACTATTTGCTGAATTGAAATGAACTTCAGGGAACAAGGAGGAAAATAATAATAGCTCAGTTTGCAAGCTACGTACTTTATACTCACAATACTTCTGTTTAAAACTTGTTTTCCCTATTAATGGATGAGGAAAATAAGACCAAGAGATATCATCTTCAAAGCCCCACAGTGAACCAGTTTTCAGCCATGGTCAGAACCCACTTTGATCTGATGCCACAACCCAAGCCCCACCCTGTGCCATGTGCCTTCCTAGATAAGGTCAGGAGGGGGCACGGGCCAGGGTCAACAGATAATGGAGGAAAATGAGAGGGAAGGGGAAGGAAGGAAATATCAAGGTCAGAGCTAAGGGAGATTGTGTGTGTGCGTTTGGTAAGGGGGTGGGGGGAGTAGCCTTCCATTCCAGTTTCTGGGAAATGGCTGCTTTGCTAGGAGACTAAATTCTCTGACCTGAAGGTAGAATGAAAGATGGAAATTAGTCTCAGGTTGTACCTTTTCACTGTCTGGAAAAGGCAATCTCCTCTCCTTGGTCTTCAGTTATCAGACCTCAAGGTGCTCCATGAGGCTGCAAGTGGCTCCACGATTAGCAGGTAATGGAGCCCAAACTGAGAATCTGGGATTTGGGGAGAAAGTCTTGGATATGCTGCTTATTGCTCAGAAACTGGACAAATTTAAACATTCTGTAAGCTATTCCATGAGTTGTGAAATAAATTAAAAGACATAATTTATTCCTTAAAGAGTGATGATGACAATTCAATTCAATAATGTCCACCAATGAGCCTAGTACATTGCCTGATACAGTGCAAGCCCTTCAGATATTAACCCCCAGTCTTTCAACAGTTATGTAGCCCCTCTTCCAGGGCATTTCACACGATGCTCAGACCTTCGACATGACCTAACGCAGCACTCATATGCCAGGTGTTTGGCTGACCGCATGATAGAGATTTACCATCACCCAGAGCTTGATGAAGTTGGAGAATGGGTAAAGATCGACTTCACCAGAGCAGAATGCCTTTCATGAATTATACATTTTTTTCAAAAACACTCCATCCAACACCTCATTTGAAAAAAATTATTTCTATCAGGCTCTGTCTGCTCTTCCACCTGTCCTGAACTACGGGAAAGGAAGGGTTTCCTTAGTCCTCTGCACTTCAGTTTTTATTGTTAGTGTAAGTGGTGATTGCTCCTAGAAGTATCATCTCCTTCACTCTTTATCTCTATGGACAGAGAGACTTAGCACTTTAAAATGTCTTCTAGAAATGAGGGGGACTTGTCACGGGGAACGGGCAGAACCCTTCCTGGTGGCTTTATGAGGATGACAGGCAAGAGATGCTCACACGGCGGCCCTCGGAGCCGACTCCACTCTAGGTGAAAGGACTTGCTTCCTGCACTGCTCTCTGTACCATGTTTGGCCTGAAAGTCTGGAAAACCTTGAGGATAAGAATTGAGAGCTGTGGTGATAACACTTTGGACATTCCACTCCAATAAAAAGAACACATTTCCTCCTGTTTAAATGAGGATATTTAACATTAAATGAGCATCTTCCATGCTTCTTTCACAAACTGATATCAAATAATGCATGTGATAGCACTTTGCACAATCAGATACACTGTAAAATCTGTAAGCAATAGGTTCCTTCTGGATGGTGCTATTATTCTTTCCTCTGCCCCATTTCTAGTTCTTGGGCATCTGATGAACAATGGCCTCCCTGTGCACTTGTTGGAAGGGGTAGAGCTCAGGTATCCTCATATGTATAGTTAATCTTAGCATTATTTTATAAATTAGTTGTTTGATTTTGCATTAGAAGCTTCAGCAATACTGCATTGGTATTAGGGAGGGTGAAGGATCCTTCATGGGAATTTTTAAAACCTGGAGGGCCAAATAACTCATTTGTATAAGCATATCGAAAATACATTTTACTTTTATAAAGTAACCAGAATTCAGTAAGACTTCACAGGACCTTCCTGAGAGGTTTGAGTGCAAAATAGAGAGGGCTAAAGCGCGGTCAAGGGTTGAGATGATATTACTGCAGTACTCTTTTAAAAACACTGTATTAATTCTTGGAACCTATGATAGCTTTTATTCATTTATTCATTCATTAAACAAATAATTCCTGAGCTTTTACTATATCCCAGTTGCTTGCACTGATATTGTACGGCTCTATATCAAATTCATTGGTTTAGTTTAAACCTGATTTCCCTCCTTGTCATCCTAGGGTTCATGTGGACCAAGTATTTTGTCCTTTGTGCAGAGATGACTTGTTCTCAGGAAGATTGTGGCCTCCAGGGCTGTGTCTGAGCCCATCCTGATGCAATCAGAGTGGCTGAGTGATTGACATGTTCTATAAATAGAACATTGAAAACACAATATGGGAATAGGAAGAAACAAATGTCAAAAAAGAATTCCCTGAAAACAACCTTCCAAATGTATGCAAATTGCTTAATTAATTGACCTCATTTGTGCGTGCAGATATCCTTTGCCTTGGTTATTTTTCATTGTGCTCCAAAACAATATTCCAAGGCTAATTAAACCCTTTCAAGCTATAGGTTAATATTCAATTCATATGTAAACACGTTTATAAACATTAATCAAATTCAAATTACTCATTTCATAAATACTGTTTTATTCATTTCTAGCTAATAGATGTGTTCTTTGCATTTATTCAGTGTTGGTCTTGAGGACTTCACGTTTAGGGAGATGATAGTTATTTAAATGGCAACCTAGTGTTTACTTTCAAGTTGATTAAGACTTTTCCTAGTTCCCAGTTGTTTGTTTCTATGAAGATTTAGCACAAAGGCTTCATTTGGAGTGTTGGGTGGGGTGCATAAAACAGAGCGATGATTAGCAGAGAACTATCTCATCCCTGTGCGTTGCTAAAGGCGCATCCCAGGGAAGCCTTGCTGCCTGTTCAGGCCAGGCTCCTGGAAGGGCAGAATGAATCTCAGTGGGGTCAACACAACCTCGGATCTAACCTCAGCCTGGCAATGTATTTATTTGTCCACTCATTAATTCAATGGTTGATTGATGTGTTCATTCATTTTCATGTATCTATCCATCCATCCAAACATTAATTCACTCAAATATCCACAAACTGTCCTTCTGCATCTAAATTTGAAAAAAGCTTGATCCAAGGTAAATCCCTAAGCCCCAATTAGAGATTCCCTGAATCTGACATATCTACATTTTTAATAAAATTCCAGAGTAATTATTACATGTATCAAATTTAATTGCTTCAGTCTTACATAAATACGTATTGTGCACATGCTCAGGGCCAAGCACTAAAATAGGTATTGGACACTGGGGTGCAATCATGAAGGAGGCAGACAGGCCCCTCCTTAGGACATTGGTTCTTATAATTAAACACAATGAGTGCCATGGGATGGGGCACGTAAGGAGTTATGAGCATATATAACCAGAGATCCTAAAGTTGGGTAAAGTCAGGAAAGGGCTCCCTGAGAATGTCACATGTAAGGGAGCTTGAAGGGTGAATGGGATTTAGCCACATGAAAAAAGATTAAGCAGGTTACATGGCTCTGTGCTGGTGTTTTCGGTGTGGGATGGATAATGCAAATCAAAAGATGATGTAGAGCTGGAAGTTTGCCATCTACTGTGGAAGACTGACAAAGTGAGGAATGATTATATCATGGTTATAAGCACTAAGTCATGATTAACTGAACAGCTTCTGCGGTCAAAGTTTGAAGCCAACTCACCACTGTATGACTCTAGGAGTGTCAATATGTTTGCATCTCAGTTCCTTACTTCTGAAAGGAGGCACACAATATCCCTTCCTCACAGGAATGCTCTGACGGTTGAGTGACATTATCATGTGTGACAAATCCTAGATGAGCACAGAGAAAGCTGGTGGTTTGGGGGAGGGCTTCTCAGAGGTGGGTAGTGCCTGCTTCACAGGGACACTTCTGGGAACGGTCATTAGCAACTCTTCGGAGTCTTGCTCATCTCTTACCCTCCAAATGCCAGCTGGGGAGCAAACCTCAAGGAGATGGAGCCCTGGAAGTGATTGGAAGTGGTTTCACAGGGATTGGGTAGAGCCATCTGAGGCTATGGCTCCGTGATGGCAGACTTGGAGACATCAGAGCTGGCAGTAGAGGAAGGACAGCCATGAAAGCAGGTGTGAGAGGGATAGAGGGTGCCACTCGTCCCTGAGAGGCCCAGGACAGACAGTATAGGTGAAATACGTTCAAGGGAAACCCCAGCAACATGAGACAGGCAAGAACGTGGAAGCGAAGTCAGAGTCACACAAGAATTCCATTTAGGAGTTGTTATTGTGACTCCGACTTTACTCAGAGTCTGGCATGGTCTGGTGACATAGGAAAGCATGTTTTGCACTTGGACATGGTGATGGTTCATAACTTCAGTGGCGCAGTCCCTGATTTTGTGGTTGTATCACTGAGCTGAGCGAGAACATCAAAAAGCCAATGCATTTTATCACCATACAGAGAGATTTTTTAATGTATACTTGGTCATGATTTAATCCCCAAATTATTTAAAAATATTACACTTCTCACTTTGGCTTCTTCGCTCCTTGGACTCCCCTTTTCCTCTATTTTCCCTTTTTCCTTCTCCTTCTTCCTGTCTTACTCATTCCCTACCCAGAGATCTGATCCTAGACCTTCCTTCAGCTCCTTCAGGTCTGTGCCTGAGTGGACCCCTCAGTGAATCTAAGGGGTAAAGAGGAAGGGGCCTCTGCTACCAAGACAGATTTCTTTACTTCTCCTGAAGCCTTTCCATTTTATTTATTTCACTTTCTTCTCAATTGTGGAGAGAAGGAACACAGAGGTGAACAATTTCTGGAGGAAACCACCTGCTGTAATTCTAGTGTTGAAATTTCTAAAAGTTAAAGCTTTCCAACCCTGGCACACTTCAGAGTGTCACCAATAAACAATTATATGTTTGTGTGTCAGACACAGAGGAAGGCCCAGTAGGGATCAAGGAGGAAGAAAACACAGATCCTTTGTGAGAAGAGCTTGGCAGCTGAGGATGGGGAGAGAAGAAGAGCTGGGAGGACGGACACACCGTAACATGGGACAAAAGCCTGACGTGGGTGTGGGGGATGCGTCTGCATGTGTCCGCATGGGTGTGCATGTGCACAGGTGAGTATGTATTTGTGTGCACACATTTGTCACTGTGTGTTTGCACGTGTGGGCACGCAGGTGTGGGAGAGTGTACTTCTGAGTGTGTTGTGTGTGTGGAAGTGTATGTGTCTGTAGAATGACTCTAGCAGTTGGTGTGTGTCCTAAAAATGGAGGGCTCTTAGGTAAGTTGCATTTTAGGGCAGGAGAGGACACTTTACAAATATATTTTTTCAAAATAAAATATTGATTGTAATATATATCAAGAATAGTGCACAAATAATTAGGGCGAATTTTCACAAATTCAACACATTTGTGCAACCAACACCAAGATCAAGAAACAGAACTTTACCAAAATGCCAGAAGGCCTCCTGCCTCCTCCATTCACACCTTTTCCCAAGGTAACTATTACCCTGGCTTTTAACACCACATGTGTTTCACCTGCTTTTTTTTTAACTTTCTATAAGTATATACATATATATCCTGTACTTTTTTTTCATGTCTGATATCTCCCACTTCGTATGCTTTTTGTGAGATTCATCAATGGTGTTGAGGGAATTTACAGGTTTGCTCTGAATTCTCATCCTTGTAGAGCACTCTACCATGTGAATATACCACAATTTATCCATCCTTCTGTAGCTAAACATATGGGCAGCTGACAGTTCTTGGCTAATATGAATAGTTCTGCTGTGGATGTTCTTGTCCATTGTGTTTGGTCAATAGAAGTACATATTTGTCGGTCATAAGTCTGGGAGTGGAATTGTTGGTTCATAATGTATGCACATCCCCATTCTAAATAGATAACTGCCAGACAGTTAGCCAAAGTTGTTTTTCCAATTTATATTTCTACCAAGAATGTATGGGCATTCAAGTGCATGACATACTGAATGACATTTTAAAATCTAGTCTCAGTGTAGTAGTGATTGACAGGTGAGTCCCACGCCTTAGTTTAAAACCACGCTTCCAGGACTACCACTCTAGCGTTACTTTGGACTAATCACTTAACAGCTCTGTGACTCAGTTTCCTTGTCTGTAAAATGGAGCTAACATCGACCATGTAGGGTGCCCTGAGAATTAAAAGGCTGTAAATATATAAACCACTTAGAACAGTGTCTGCTCTAAAACTTATTTAGAATTAGTCAATAGAAACTAGAGCCCTGGTAAATAATAATTCTTCTCTTTGTTTTACAGATGAGGAATCTGTGGCTCAGAGTGTTTAAGGAATAGCCTCAGGGTAGGAAAGCTGACTAAAGGCGATGAAATTCCAAATCAGATCATATTCTCTTTTCGTTTAAGTCACTATGTTTCGAAGGTTAACACACTGAAGCATTCCTCTTTTCTTGGCACCAGGATTGTAACTTGCACCAATGTGTTTGATTAATAATGCATAATTTGTTTCTAGCTTTTTAGTTCCTTCTAAATTCTAGTTATTAAATATATTCATTTATATCACGTTATTTTTTGACTACGTGTCTAATGTGAAGTTGACATGCACATATATATGTTCCAAAGCATTCTGGAATGTAGTTTTAAATCATTGCCAATACTAGATAATAATGGGTGTGTTCTTTGCATATTTGTGCATGTGTGGATATTTATCATCTTAATGGGACCCCCAGTTTCTGCAGGGTCCAAACCATTTCATACAGGATTATGCTGAGTGGAAAAGTAGTTGAATATATTCTGAGGTTCTGCAAAACATAAAATGCTTGATTTTTCAGCCCTTGTTTTATTTTCTGGTTTGGGGTTTACAGTGCCATGTTAGAGGTGTGATTCTCATTAATAGATGGATGTTGGGGGCAGGTTGGTGTGTCTGGATTCTTATGGGCTTGGCCATGAGATTCTAGAACCCTATCCAGACTCATGAAGATATAGGAAATCAAGTAAAACAAGATCACTTGGGGATTTTACTCGTCTTTAAGATTCACTTCCAACGCAGGTGTATCCTCATGTCGGAAATCCCACGATTCAGATCCCATGATCCTCGCTGAGTCTGAAATACTCAACTGCTGACATTTTTTGTTGGGGAAGTATGGCCAGGGGGATATGGAAGGAAAAATGTGGTGAACTTGGCAGGGGGAGGCAGCACTGATTTCTTACATAATCTTTTCCAGGCACACAGATGTCACATCTTTTCTCCAGTAACACACAGTGTTAATTGCTATAGCTTTATTGAAGGTCTTGGAATCACGTAGAGTGAGTCCTCCAAAAGTGTTCATTTTCAAAATATTTTGGCTCTTTTTATCCCTTTGTTTCCCATACAGATTTTAGAAACATCTTGTCAATATGAGATTATAACTGGGATGACATTAACTCAATAGATGAATTTGAGGACTCCAGATCTTAACGCCTTGGAATCTTACAACCCATGAAATAGTTTCTCCATTTATTTAGATCATATTGGGTTTATCTCATTAGTGATTTGTAGTTTTCAGCATACAGATCCTGCACATATTTGATAAGATATACATCTAGATATTCCCTCTTTGGATGTTAAAGTAATGGTACTTTAAAAATTTTGATCTCCAATTGTTTGTTACTACTATATAGAAATACAATTGTTATTTCATGTTAACTTTGTAAACTGCAACCTCACAAAACTCAATCATTAGTTCTTGGAGCTTTTTGTAGATTCCTTGGGATTTTCCTGTGTAGACACTCATCCCATATGTGAGCAAAGACAATTTGACTTCTGTTTCTCCCCCATTGTGAATGATTTTTCTTTTTCTTGCCTAAGAATACTGGGTAGATTATACACTATAATACTGAATAAGACATCCTTACCTAATTACTACAGATCTTTATCTTACCAAGGGCACATCTAGTGTCGCTCCTAATTCACATAAGAATGCCTGGTCTTTAGCCATGCGGAAGGGTTTCCTTTATCTAGTCTATTCCCTCATTCTCCTGGGATCTTTTTGACTTTGATGTTATTTCTTCCTTTAAAATGTCTGCAATTTTCTCCTACTTTATATGATGCAAACAATCACTGACCTAGGCTTTAACCATTCTCTGTTAAATGGTTAAGTGTTTTTTGTCTATTCTGAGTACTGATATACAGCTGTTTCCATAGATACCTACTCATAATAGCTAATTAGGCAAGCATGTTTTCTGAAGCTATTTGAATGACATTTTTATAATAATAAACATCCAGCTTTTACTCAATTAGTACATTTTTCTTATTTCTTTTTGGCAGCATTCATAAATACTACATGATGGTTCAATAGGTAAAATGTGGTAGAATTCAGGTAATGTTTTGATCCTTATGTGGAAGCCATTTCTAGTCATTGCTCTACCTGGAAGTTCTCTTTCTCTGTTTACTGAACTCCTGAGCAGAAAATATCAACAGAAATGCACACTTGAAAACCACTTTTTAGTTTTAAAAGGTGCTTTTGCATATGCTATTTCACTAAAACTTCACACAGAGCTTAGGGTTATCAGTATAGCCATCATCCTCATTTTACAGATGGGCGTTGGAGTACCACCATGCAGAAGTGTGGGACGTTACCTTGAAATCCTTGATTGGCAGGTGAATTGTGGGTGCTCAGCAAGCCTTGATTTGAAATGAGCAATTTATTCAAGGTTGTGCAGGTGAGGTGAATGGCAGAGAGGGTTACAAACGTCCCCCCCCCACCCGCTATCCATCACACTTGTGGGATTATTCCACTCTCTTCGTTTGTATCGAGCCCAGAGCTGTTACCACTTTCTATGTTGCATTATCGTTATTGCACACCTGTTTTCTATAAATTATAAGAGTCAAACTGAAGCTTTTTCTAATGCATTTAAAGCATTTTTATTGATCATCTATTATCTGACATAAGAATGGACAAACATAATCCCTACTGTGAAAGCATCAATTCACCCTTGTGTTCCCCCAAACATTTGTTAATGTAGAGACTCCAAAACTCTCGAAATGCTACTTTTGGCAGAATGTGTCACCTAAGTCACCTCAGGAGCAGTTCTCCATCCCCTGCTGTTCATCAAACACATGCCACTTGGAATTAGCGAGCTCACCTCTGGCGGAAGCAGTCTTCACTGTTTGATCGTGAGGGTTTCCTCTAATTTTCCAAAGACTAACCACACTGAACTTGCTCTAAGGGCAACTTCCCACAATTGAGATGAATGTTTATATAAGAAAAACGATTAGCAAAAGTGCTCCTCAGTGTGCATGCTCAGGTTTAATTCTCACACTGTGTGTAGAGACAGCACCCATTCTGCAGATGAGGCAACTGAGGACCAGGAAGGTTAAATAGGCTGGCCAAGTTCACACAGTGATTGGCAGGGCCAGACTGTGACCTTCTCTTTTGCTGACACCTACACCTGTGCTCTTAAACCTCAGCCACTGCCGCATCTGTGCCAGGACCCTGTGCCTCATCTCTCTTGTTCTGAGAAACTTTCTTATTCTCTTGAAGGTGGGAGCAAAATACCGAAGGAGACACCCTCACACATGCTCCTTCTGTGTAACCACCTGGTCTGGAGGCCAGAGAGATGATGGTTTCCCTGAGCCAGGAGGTCCTAAAGGTGCATTGCTTCACCTCGTCTTCTTTCCCATTGAAGTCACTGCCAAGCAAATGTGTGCTGAGCAAATGGATGTACTCACATACTACTGGAAGACACAACTGAGGGATGCTCCAGTGGACGAGTTAAAATGTCAGACAAAAAAATGAATGCAGGGGGAAAACAAGAACAACAGCAGAAAACATGATGAGCATCATGAGTCCTGAAATGCAAAAATAAATCAGGAACAGTTACTTTAAAACTCCGGAGTTTTCTGCAATGTGGGGTTGAGAGAGGGCAGCTCCAGTGAAGACCTGCCTCTGGGGGAAGGGACTCTGGTTACACAGAGAAAAGTGATCGGCGTCCTGTGTTCAGGATCGACTGGCTACTGCAGAGCAAGTGTGCTGACAGCAGAGTCCCGAAGCCATTTGTTGAGTCTAGAGAGCACGGCCCACAAGCTTATCAGTCTGATTTTCTGATGATTCTGGGCAATTTAATGATAACCTTGGATTCCTTCTTTCGGGGTCCTGACCCCTTGGCCTATGCCTGTGTGAGCAATACGCTTCTTAAATACTTGTACTTACCTGTGAGCAGTGTTTTGAAATCAGATACCTCTAGAGGGGAGGCCATGTCTGACCACTAACAAACAGGTAAATGGCCCAGACAAGCGCCCCGACCAGGTGCTGGAGAGGACGTCGGTGGCCACGCTCTGCTGTCAGACCTGTGAGGACACCAAACATGTTTCTGTTAAAGCAGCCATCCTCCCACTCCAAACGGTGCAGATAAAGCTGCGGGCTTTGGGGGGTTACCTGAGCCACGCTAGCCCTGAGCTCCTTTTGGCTGCTCTGGGCCTCTGAGGGACCCTGGAAGCCCGTGGCTCCATGGAGCACAGTTTGGAAACCATCTGTGCGGCCTCTGTATTTTCCTCTGGCTCTGGCCCTGCGTATGGCCCCATGGATTTCACTGGAAAGCAAGCTCTAGCCCAAACCCAAGACATACTGAGTTCAGCCGCTCATGGCTTGAGTCCTTCCCATTTAACTGTTCTTTCTCTGCTGATTTCATTGTTCAGTAGACTACATTTTTTAAATGTGAAATAGTACAAGCAAGCCACGTGCTACAATAACCTAGTACACATATAACAAAATAGGCCAAAACAGAGAGGAAACAGGATGCATGAAAAATCCCTTCGAAACTGGACTTTTCAAACATAGTACAATGATCTAGCTCTTGTGGAAGTACTCATTGGCAGAATCTTTGCATTAACGATGAGTTAGAGAAGCAGGCAGTGTACTGGGAAGAGCTCAGGCTTTAAAATTGGTCCACCTTTTGAAATTTTTGCTCTGCCATTGATTAGCTGTGTGATTGAGGCGAGATCGTGTTTGTTTGCTGATTTCTGTATTTATATATATCTGAGCCTCAGTTTTCTCATATGCAAATTAAGAAACCAATCTAGTATAGACTATGTATCTATTTAACTTCCTTCCTCTGACAATGCTGCTGCCATCTCCATTTTGGTCCTGGTGGTGCTGTCAGTCATAGGCCTTTCTCACCATCCTCAACACCACTACAGGGTGGATGTTCGACCTCATCACCCTGATCATGAGAAAGTGTTAAAATGACATCACCTGTTCCAAACAGCGCCAGTGAGTGTCCTCCCTAAGATTGGTCTATGGACATGGGGAACTTTCCTTAATTTTGGATCATGAATCATAGGATCTTGGGTATCCAGTGCTGATGTTTCTGCTCCTGTAATGAGCTTGTCTGCTGACAAAGCCAACACAGAAGGATGGAAGGCGGAGGATTGAAAGAGAAAGTTAAGCTGAAACCAAATTCAAAATAGAGCTTCTGAGCCATGCCTGGTGCTGGTCCCAGCCTTGTGCTTCACAAAATCATCTTTTTTGTGAGTTAGAGTTGGCATTCCAAATTTTGCAATGGCTGGAGTGACAATAGAAAAATGAATAACTTTCAGGGTTGTTTTAAGGATTAGAGATATAACATATGAAGCTCAAGACACTTAATAATTACTCCAAATGTATCTTTAGATAAATGAAGTGGAATGCTAACTTGACCAATCTGCTCTGGACTGGCCTTGATGTTTTAGTGCTTTTTCTTCTCTATCTTCTCCCCTGGAGTTGTCATTTTCAATCCTCAAGTCCCATGGAAATGGGTGTATTTTAGCAGACTGCTCACATGTGAGATGTATTTTTAAATTTTCCAATCGAAATATATTTACTGGAACATATAAATATTGTGATGTTCAAATTTCTATTCAGATTCTATTATACAAATGAAAAGCCTTTCCCTTAAATGGAGGCAAAAGGTTTATGAAATTAATAGCTCTAATAATGCTCTTGTTTATAATAGTCTTAAACCTCTTTAATGAGGAAGGGGAGGAGCTAATATTTATAAAATACACATTATGTGTCAGGAAATTTACTAAGTATTAATGAATGCTCTGTCTCATGTGGGTCTCCCTTCAAGTATCTGAAGTCAAGCTTTTCATTCTTAATACACCGGTGAGGAAACTGGCACTGAGATATTTTTAATACTTCGACTAAGTTGATGGAAATAGAGATGGAATTGATGACCTCCTCCAAAGCTCGTGTTACTTCTAATGCACCAAACTGTTTCTTTAACGAATAAAAAACAGGCATCTCCTGGGAAATTAAGAAGCAATAATATTCTTCCAGGACAGAATTCTGGAAACAAACTTGAGCTCCTATCTCAATGTCCAAGAAATATCTGCTGTGGGGCCTCTGCACTGAGCTAAGCCTTGCCTCGTCTTGCCGTGTCTGCTCCCACTGTCTCCTGCTCAGAGAGACCTCCCTAACACCCTCCCCAAATTAGCACCCCTTCCCTCTCTTTATCCTATTTTATTTTCTTCCTAGAACTTATAACCGAAGCTTTTCTTTTATTTGCTCATATCCATCTCCCCTCCACTGACATCTTATCTTCATGGCCAGAAAGAAGCCTTCTCTTCCTTTTCTGCTCTCTGAATCTCCAAATCCTTAGCAGTACCTGGTACATAGTAAAGGGGAAGATAAATATCTGTTGCGTGTTAGAAGAAAAATGCATTTGCTGTGAGATCCCAACGATATTATTCCACCTCCTGGAGCCTCATCCACTGGGTACAGATACACATTGCGAGCAGCCCTTCGCCCTTCACGGGCCGGGAAGATGAGCACATCTAGTGCAGTGGGGGATTACAGGGTGTGCCAGGCAGCTCAGCAGATCCGGTCCTTAAATCTTCCCTCTGAACTATGCAGTCTCAGAGAGAGATGGTCACCCCACATTCCTCAGGGGGGATGTAGCAAAGCACAAGGCCATCTGGAGCACTGACTCTGCACATCTCTGGCCTGAGTCACTCAATCAAAACTGGGAAGCTTGCTGGGGGGGTTTGTCGGCCCTGTGTGCTGGCAAGGCCGGACATCTTAGCCAAGACAGTTGGCAGCAGGTTGAAGGGACAGGCCATCCCGCCTGGGTTGGGCCACTCTGAATTCTGAACAAGGGAGCTTCATTAATTCAGTTTCATTCTGTTTTTAGCTGAGAGCCATGCTGCCTGAAGGGCTTGTCCTCCAGTCCCTCGTGATGGGAGCACATGTATGTGCCAGCATGCACGGCAGTGTCCCACCTCCCTCATGGACACAGCCTTGTTTCGAGAACACCACCACGGAAATGAACGGTGTGCTCTGTGACAGTTGATTGCTCTCGCAAACAAGCCGCTTATCTCCCTGTGGAGTGGAAACACACAGTTTGGGGCTAGCAGAGGCCTTTGGAGCACACTTCTGGAATCCTCTGACAGGGTGTTGTAGACCTGGAGGCGGGACCTTAGGAGGGGCCGACGTGCACCTCATGTGACAGCTCAGCACAAAACAGAAGACCATCATTTGTTTACTTATTCTTTCCATGGCCCAGATTTATAACTACCTCCAGCTTTCAAAAAGGAAGGACCATGTCTAAAAATAAAAAGAACAACCAAACATTTCAGCCAGCTTTGCCCTTCCCTGTCTTTGTGACCTTGGCCAAATGACATCCTCTTCTATTTACATGAAAAGGACCCATTAATCCCTGTCCTGTGTTCTTTGCTGGCATTTGTGAAGATTAAATGCGATAATGGTTGGAAAAGAGCTTGGAGTACTGTAAATTGATGTACAAATGGAAGGGATTAAGGGATTAGCTTCAATTCGGTAAAGATTTTCTCTTTTATAGAACAACCTGCTAAACACCAGTCCCTATGACACCCCCACCCATAACACTCACCCCAGACATGCACCCTTCTGCTCTCCCCTCTCCCTCAGCACATCAAGACCTCTCTCCACCATGACCGTGGGGAAACTGCTTATGTTAAAGGCTTCTCATGCTTGAGGACACTATGTGTGATGAAAAGTGTGTGTGTGTGTGTGTGTGTGTGTGTGTGTGTGTGTATTTGTTGGTTGTTTGAATTGTTCAATGGAAGAAGAAACCCAGAAATGCACAAGAAAAGTGTCTTTTTTTTTCTTACTGAGATTGTATGAACAGAAGGCTGCTAACAAAATAATGTCCCCATCCTAAGCTAATTTTTCATTTTCCTCTCCTCTTTCTTAAATAATAGTTATTATCTGAGTCTTCTTTAAAATTCTAACAATCCCCCCCCCCCCCCAAGCATTTGCGTTTATCTCTCTTGAGCGGGGATGTTGCTGAACGTGAAGTGACTGGCTCACTGATCAGCTGTTTGACCTCAGACTAGTCACATGAACTGGCCCAGCACTGCAGACACTCCGGCAAAGGAGAGGAGACTTCCTTCAGTGCCCTGTGTATTTGCAGACGACGGAGATAATTCTTAAATTAGCTTACATCTTCTAGGCAACCAGTTGTGTGCCTGTCTCCCTTCCTAAAGTGAGCTCCTTGAGGGCAGGGACGATGCAGATTCATCTGTAGATGGACACCTCGCTCCTGCCTGGCACATATGCACCCTTATTTATTGAGTGCTTGAAACACTGTGTGTACCTGTATATGTACTGATGTGCATTTTATCCTGGTTCTATTTTTCAGTGCATATGCTATATTATACATGAAATTTTTGTAGTAAATAATTCTATCATTATCTTTCTATATAAATGTATACTAAATATGTAATTTAGAAAATATTCCTACTTTTCATGTATATATCTTTGAATTTTCAAAGCAAAATATGCATTAGTTACAAAAAAGAAAAACAGGAACAATGCAATTTCATTCTCCAGTGCTTCAGTTGAGCTCCTCTGGAGCAGACATGAATTGGCTGAGAAGCAGACCCAGATAAAGAACTCATTCCGTGATTGTGGGTGACTTTACAGCCTCTCTGTGCAGTCGGGCTGGACAGGGTGGCAAGGCTGGAGGCGGAAGATGAGGTGGGAGGAGGAACAATATTTGAAGACAGTAGATAAGAGATAAAGAAGGAGAAGGTGCATCAGCTGCAGGGTGAGCTTTCCAGGGAGTAGCCAGCCAGGAAAATGACTTTTTTTTCTTGAAAACCCAAGGAGGGTAATGCAACTCCTCCCACGACAGCTACATCGCATTTTCCAGAGGCTATTGTGATGTGTTTACATTCAAGGAGAGACACACTTGTTGATTTTGTCATTTTCATGGATTTACAAAATAGCTATGTGGGGCAAAAGGGAAAACCTAGGTAGAGTGTTTACAGATGCAGGGTAATTAACATAGAATTCCTCCATATTATGAAGTCTAATGTTTGAGAAAAGGCACCCCAGAAATGAGCATTTTATTTTATGTTAGGCCCAACTCATATGCACCTGTCAATAAATAGAATACTGGAACCAGAATTACATGGATCCTGTCTTTATTGCTCAAAGGCCACAGCCTGTGTCATAGTGAGGAGAGACTGGTAAATGGTGTGTGACCCCCATCTAGGTTATTTTTACATAAAACTTTTAAACAAAGATATGATCCAAAATGTATTAAAGCCTAGACAGATGAGCACTTACTACATAAAAATTTATGTGTATGCGGACAATATTCATATCCAATATATGTTTAAGTGATGTGTGGAAGTTACCAGAAAGATATTCATTGAAAATCCATGAATCACAAGTTTGTGAGATTTGATTAAGCAGAATATGGTTCATCCTGTAGACTAGGTTCAGTGTTTATTTTTAACTCTGCTTATCTTTTAAGCTTCAAGTAAGGAGCTGCCGAATGTCAGCAAGCCAAGTCACAAGACTGCCTGAGTTTTTATTTTCTTATGGGTATAAAGAGTAAAACAATTCCCTCAGAAAGTTGGGAGGGTTACATGAAGGACTACTTTTAAAGTACTTTGTCTTTTTCTATAAACATGACAGAATCTATTGATTTTAAAGTCCAACAAATCGGACACCAAACTGTCTTCTAAGCCAGCAAGTGCTTTATACGAACTATCGCATGCTGTCCTCACACCCTCAGAGGTAGGTGTTATTTGGCTCATATGTAAGAGAAATTAACGATTAAAAAGGTTAAGTAATTTATCTAAGCCTATATAGCTACTAAGGGGCCATTACTGAGATTTGCACTGATGTCTTTGGGGAACAGTGGATACTTAGAAATTTGCCATAAAATTTGCCCATGATTTCTACTTTTTCCATTTTCCTGGGTGGTGCATAGAATTGTCATGTCACCTCTGAAGGTTCTTCCTGAAGGACAAACACAAGCTGTGTGCACTTGTGATGGCCCAGCTGGGCGTGAGCCAGCTCTGCAGAGAAGCGTGAGTCCTCACCCTGCCCCGTGTCGCCTCACAGGAAAGCTTGACTAGAGCCCCGGAGTGGCCGTGTCCACTGTCGCCTCCCAGAGAGGCTTCCCTTCTCTCATTAGTGTCATGAGCAGGTGGCAGCCACAGTCACGTCATTTATGTGTTTTAGGTCAGAGAAGCAAATAGAAACAAGAACAGAAACACAAATATGACAAGTCATGGATTTTATCTATATCTATAATAGATATAGATGTACAACATATATGTATAATATATACATTTTAAGCCCTGATAGTTGCTCATTAATAATGCGCAAACCACCACTCTGCACCTTCCCAGAGTTATTCTGCTTCACACATGGACAACCTCAGTCAGGTCTGTTCTTAGGCACATCGCCACTCTCCTCCTAGTATGACTTAGTGGTTGGTATAGGCAATTAGTCACAAGCATCATTTATTGCAAGCATAAAGTAGAAGCAGAATTATGTAAGTTTTATTTTTTTCAAACTGTGCAGTTATTTCTATGTCCAGAAATTAAGATGGAGAAATGGGCCACCAGAGATTGGCTCTAGACAGGCCCCATCACGCTGGTCCATCTTACCTGGGGCAAGACTCTTTCTTGGGACTAAAGGAGGCAGATTCGAGACTAGCAGGTGGTATTTAAATTTCTAACTCAGGCAAGTTCTGAGTAATTTTATAAGCAGCCTAAGTTTACTAGGAATTGAATGAATCATCCCTAAATTTTTAACACTACCTTACAACTTGAACTGAGGTACGGTTTTATGGCTGTACGTCCTCTCACAATATATCCTGGGATGTTTTCATGCCTTCCTCTGTAGGGGAACTTCCTGACTTTCTCCACACTGAGAAGGGAAATGCAATTAAAATGAATATCAGAATCAGAGAACTGTACTATGATATTGAGCATTCAGAATTTGACACTGCCACAAATGCCATATTGTAGAATATTTAATCATATTGAGAAATGTGTACAATGCAGTGTGAAGTACAAAGTGTTATAAGATTCGATCACGTATAAATTATATAGATTACATTTGAAAAACTTCATGCATAGAGGAGACAAATGGACAGGTAGTTAAATACTGGGAAGGTGGGAAGGTATCAGTGGCTGTTTCCTGGTTCCTTTCCCTGCATACAAGCAGCAAGTCCCTAGCTGTAAGGATTCGGACAGCGCATTTCCATGTCTTACACAGCCCACCCCTTGTCTGCTAGATGTTCTGCATGTATCTGGGACCATCCAACCTGAAGAGACCACGGTTGCAGGGATGGGAGCACAAATATCTTCTGGGGGTCACTGGGAGTCCTGGGTCTACCCATAGCTTCCCTGGGCACATGAGCTTCCTATTGGGAGCACAGAGTCATATCACGGTTCTTGATTCAAAGCATAGACTGGGTCCTGGAGGAGGGCACCCCAGGCTGCTAAGGCATTGTCTCCAAACTGTTGTGTTCAGTTGTGCTTCAGCAGAGCAGCTTAACCTTCCATCAGGCCAGAAGCTTCCGGTGGCTTCCAGAGTCATGGACCCACTCTCTCAACATCTTTTATGTAAAGTGTACTGTGTTTTGTGCAAAGTCAACTCCATGGACTCATATGATATTATATGGACCCTTTCAGCTGAGGATCGCATGCTCCATAATCCATCAGGCAGTGGTGCTGGCTAAGGCCCTGTGGTTAGGGGAAGCAAATCCACACCCAGAGTGTGTGCCAATGGAAAACGAACTGCTGGTCCTCTCAGGATAGAAGGGGCCAGTGAGTCCAGTGTTCACCAAGTGGCTTCAGGGAGGACTCCTGCCCATTGAGAGCTCAGCATTGTTTCTGCTGCTGTAGGTCTGACATTTGGGAGCAGAAGCAGATCAGCCTTGGTGAATGAGTCTTTGATCTGGGCTCATGCATAGCATCATCCCCACCGCTGTGGACACTCCATCCCTGTGCCTGTCGTGGCAGTATGTGGGTGGCCAATGATCGAAGCTAGCTGGCATCAGCTGGATGGGCCCTTGTGGTACTCGGCTGGGGCTTGTACCACGGTACATGTTCTCCCATAGATCTTAATGCATGATAACTTCATGACCCTCCCAGGCATCTCTCTAGACTCCTTATTATCAATATTCCATTCTTTTCTCTCGAAGCCCCTGAACAGGCGCCAGACCATTCACTACTGCCCATGGCTCCTTATTTGTTCTAATTTTGGGCTGCTTCTTTTTCTACACAAATTTGTTACCATTAGGAGGATTTTCCCTCACCATTATCTTTGTCTTTGAGATGATATCTGAACAAGGCTATTGTGACACCGCTTTCCATTTTCAGCCTGCATTTATGTCATAAACCTGGCCTCCTGCAAGCCAAGCTGAGGTTTTTTTCTCCTAAGTCAGCTGTTCACCCTAAATCTCCCATATGACCATAAGACCATAGGAAATATCTGAGATATCTCCCATGTTTTCTCGGATACCTGTGTGATAGTTTTATTTCCAGTTAATTTCCCTAAAAAGAAAATTTCTGGATTGAACTTGATTAATTTTGTTTGAATACTATCCCAAATTGTTCCACCAATTTGGACTCTCATTTGAAGAATTACAATGTTTCTGTTTTCCTACATCAAAATCGATACTTACAGTTAAATTTCTAACTATTTTCCTTAGTTTCAGAAGTGATATATTCATGTTATTTTATTTCACATTTTCTTAGCTATTAGTGAAATTAAGAATCTTCTCATTTTTTATTGCACATTCTAATGTTTTTGCATTCCTGAATTGCTTATTCATTCTTTTCCTATTTCCTAGCGGGTTGTTTACTTTTGCTAGTATTGATTTTCAGAATTTCTACATATAGTCTACATACTAATCTGATATATATGTGCATGTATATATGTACATATATACAAATGTAATCTACTATCAGACTGAATTATCTTTTAGTTTTGTTTATTTAAATAAGATTTCTGTCACATGGAATTATTTAATTTTAATGCATCAAGTTTATTAAACTGTTCTATAAAATTTTATCTTTTTGTTTTTATTTCACAAATTCTATCAATGACTAAAAGGTATTTTTTGTATGTAAAACTGTTTAAAATGCATTTCTTCTATTTTGTCTTTACCTCATATCTATATTTGTATCTATCTATAACAATAACTCTAGCCATATCCATTTATATGTGATGCATGTATTTGAGTTTAATATCAGATAAGGATTGAGTTTGATTTTTCATATATAGATGTCTCTGCTCCATTGCAGTGTCATCTTTGTTAAATATCATATATCAAATATATATCAAACACACAGCCTTTTTTTCTGTGTTCTTTACTATACTATGTTTCTTATTGTGTTTCTTTGATTTATTTTTCCTATCCCTACTCCAGTCTCATGCTATTTGTTATTTCTGTATCTTTACAATGTACTTGAATTGCAGTAAGGTGAGTCCTACCCTCCCACTTCATCTTAAAATTTGATGTGGCTATTCTTGGATTTGTATCTTTCCACAGAAATTCAAGTATCAGCTTGTCATCTTACATAAAAAGCAGGCTGGTTTTGATTAAAGGCTAATTTGTGGTAGTCTCAACACCTTTATAATATTGAATGTCCTCTTTCAAAGTGAGAAAAATGTTTTAATGATTCAGATCCTTTTGTGTGCCTGTCCTGGTCACCAGCATCATTTATTTTAACTGATTGTTCCTGGTGTTTAGAACATTACTGCTATTTTAAGGCAATCCTATCTCTAGCAATCTTAATGTTTTTCATTCTAATAGTTTGTAGATTATCATTTGCTTATATATTGTCATTTTGTTTGTCAACTTATCAGTGTCTGTTCGATTTCTTCCATTTGGGCCTTACATTATTTCTTCTTCCTTTTTTGGTCTGGCTGTGCTACACCTGTCTCCAGTACCCTGCTGGGTAACAGGTGTGAGGGTGAACACGGTGTGCTGGTCCCCGACTTTAAAGAAAAGATTTCAGCTTTCTTAAGAAGACATTATTAATGTAACTAATTAATTTCTTTATTTGGATTTTACTTCCATTCTAATGAATGCATCAAGGCTGCCCATTTTCATCTACAAAGTAGTGTTCCCATGGTCTCAATCTGAAGTATTGGGAAATGTCTATTTTGACTTATCTTTCAACCTGTGGCTTAAGTTTCATTTCAAAATTGCTAAATGCTTGCACATGTGTGCTTGCTTTTATAGTAGTTTTTAATACTATTGTGTTATGTTATGAGATTGTGCTTTTTTATGATACTGGCTCTTATTTATATTGATTGAGTCTTGCTTTATTTTATGGCTTGTAATGTGACCAACCATTATAAAATTTCCATGTTTGCTCAAAAAGAAAGAATGAATGGTAATCTACGAACTATTGGGATATTTTACTTGTTTGGTGCAGGATTTAATGAGTATCCATTAGATTAAGCTTGTTATCTGTGCTCTCATTCTCTAGATTAAGGGTTAACAAACTATAGACCCTTGGCCGGATCCAGCCCACAGCTTGGGCTTGTTTTGTATGGCCAGGAGGCTATAGTTTGGGTTAAGAATGGTCTTTATATATACCCTTAAGAATTATTTACATAAAAGAAAGGAAGAGGAAGAAACAGAGAGAATGTATTTTAGAGAGTGTATGTGGCCTGTAAACCCTAAAATATTTACAGAAATATTTTACAGGAAACATTTACCAATCTTTATTTTATATAGTTTGTATGTTTTGTTTCCTTGATTTATAATTTTTTCCAAAGATGTGGTAAAATCTTTCATAGAATATTTTTTAGTTAATCAAGTGCCATTTTGCTTTTACTTTTCATGTCTATGTTTTTAAGTACTCATCGGTCCAAGATTGTGATATCTTTCTGGTGAATTATTCATTTTATCATTTATAAAGGTCACTTTTATCCATATTAATGCTTTCTGCATTCACTTAATTAGTATCTGCCTTGCCTCTATTAAAAGAAAGCTAGTGTCCAAATATTGATATCAGAAATAATATTCTTATAAGGGGTACTTTTATTTTGGGTGCTAATGGAAGAACCTTAGATTGTGGAAATGTTGCCTCAAAAAATTGTGTTCTCTTCCCCTGGAGGTCCCTGGGTTGCTCCAAGTTTGAGATACATTAATCTTTTAATATACTGATGTGCAGAGTTTACTGAGAAATCCAGAGAGAGTAAAATCAGCACTCCATGCAGGTTTGGGTCTTGAATGATTTCTCATTCTTAGTGACCTTCTTTGTATTTTCCCCCGACCCAGAGGTCTGGCTGGAGATGAACCCCACTCCAGGATGGCTTTCCTAGGCTGGTGAAGAGTGTTTCTCTGGTCCTTCTTTCACTTAGATATTTCATTTTATCAGGTCCTGGATTTACATATGGAACTCAATTCAAAATCTTTGGATACCCTGGTCAAATAACAAATCTGTCCTATAGGGTTACCATCCCTTCATCCAGCCCCTGGGACTTCCATTTCAAGTATCTCTGGGCTCAGAAGACCTCAAGATCAGCTCATGAGCTTAGAGCATTGGTTTCTGCCACCTGGGGATTCCCCCTTTCCTTTTTGAATCTAGTGTTCACCTATATATGTAACTTTAAAAAAAATTTACTTAATCCATTATTTCTAAGTAAGATGTAAGAGGGGCATCTATGCTACAGTGTTCACTCTTTCTACCACACATGAGAACTGGAATTCAGCAATCTCACTGCTTTATCCCAGAAACCCTGTGTATCATCATATTTTTATCCACACATTTAATAATAGAACACTTGGACTAAGTGACATTAAGTAACGGATCCATGGTCACACATCTATTAAATGACAAAGTAAAAAAGCAACTGTGTTCTTTCCACTTTTCTATGTTGTAACTCTTGACTTTATGCAAGAAAAGAAATTGTATTATAAGGGTTTGTGTCTAAACATAGAACGTTAGATAAGATTATTTTCACCAGATTTCTCCAGGTTGCGTGTAACAGAAATAACTCCAACTATTTCAGGTGTCACGCAAGGCTGAGTTCTCATTGGAAGTCTTGATTTCGAGAGCGTCCAATTCCAAGCTCACTTATACGACTGCTCGCGGCATCAGTCCCTCCCTGCATGGGCCGCCCCACAGACTTCCCTGTGGCATGGTAGCGGCCTCCCCAGAGGAAGAGATCTTTGAGAGTGAAAGAAGGACCCTAAGGGGGGAGCCCCAGTCTTAGCTCAGCTGCATTCTACTTGTTAGAAGTGAGTCAACAATCCAGTCCCTGGTTAAGGAAGGAGGTTATTATGCAAGGTCACACATTCATGGACGACTGAGGTCCATTTGGAGGCTGCCGACCACAGCACATCTCTGGGCTTCCTGTGTGGGGCAGACAGAGGGAGGATGGAGGTGGGGAGTATTTTGAACATTTCTAGAGTTTAGGGTGTGACCAATAAACATTTGGATAAAAAGAATGTCTAATCCAAAATATTTCCCTTTTGCAAAAGCAGACTTGCAGCAGAAGTGAAGTTGACAGTTTTTGCTCAAAATATTAAAATAATATTGAAATAATGACTGCTAACTGTCTACGTGCTATGTTCTAAACTCTTTAGAGGACCATTAAAGCTGTTACAATGATGTGTTTATAATTCCTTTTACGACGCTGTCTTTCATTATTGCCCCGCCCACCTTTCTTTTTTTTGCTGTTGGTAGAATGGCAAAAAGTTTCAGATTTGGGGAGGAAAACGTCTTGCTTTGGCTTTGCCAGTTTTGGCTCACTGGCCTAAGCCTCAGTGTCCTCGGACATCAAAGGAGAATAAAATCCCTTGCTCTACCCACCGTGCAAGATTGTAAAGAGGATAGTATGTAAGATGAATTGCGTGAAAATGTTTTGTGAATAATTTATCAGAGTAGAGATGTGAGCAGTGGTGTGGTAACAGAATCTGAGATAATCTCTGCTCTGGCAGAAATGTCCCTGAGGTGCATATACCTCTCCCTCTGCAGGAGTTTTCATGCTGGACTTACGAGTCCCGCCCCTTTGTTTTGCTCCCTGTTGAAGTGCTGTTTAACCTAACAGGCTGGTTGGAAAGGGATTCCGCAACCACATCCTATCTCTTTGGTTTAGAACGAGTGTCGTCACTGACTTTACTTTGTTTAGAAGTCTCCCGCTGCTTTTATCTGACAGATTTTTATCTGGAGTGGTGTGTTAGGGTTCTGCGGGACTGTACGCTTCTCCAGTGCAGGGCCTGTGTGTGCCCGACTCATCTCAGCATATTCACAGTCCCTGAGGGACTTAGTTCACATCTACTCTACTGTATTTCAACAAGCTTTGGGGGCAGATAGTAACAATTCATACCGTGAATTAGGTTAAAGTAGTCATATTCAATTCTGAATTTTCTAGTGTCTAACAAAGGTGTGCACGTAGAAGGCACACAATTATTTGTTGTCTTGTGCCAACTCAGCCACGGTCACGATGGTGGCCCTTCTGGGACTCCCACGTCGTCCTCTCTTCTTCACTGACACTGTCTCCTCACTCTGCCAGATGCCCCGACCCCTCACTAAGTGATCCTAGCAAGTACCTGCTGGTGGGTCTCTAGATGCGAATAAACATATTCTGGGGGCCTTGTTCTCCAGCACAGACCATTGAACTTGCTTCTTCAGTTCATTCTTTATTTAGGTTCTAGATGTTTTAATTGAGTTTGTCTTTGGAAATGCAGTCTCTGTTAATTCGCCTTTGATTTTGCATTTCCCAGTCTTCAGCCTGAGGCTCCCCCTTACCTGATCCACCCAATTTCTCCACCACATCAGGTCCCAGCCCATGGAGGAAGGGATCAAACTACCTGGTGTAGATTTTATGGAGGTGTTTCTTGCTAATTTGTTCTCCTTCCTCTCAATCCAGCCCTAGGAGTGGACGAAACTATTAGACTGTGAATGTTTTGAATTAACTTACCTAATTATGAAGAATCCCTTAAACTTTCCCTTTAAATCTAATTCCTGCTTCTCCTTCCAGACCGATTGAATTAAGATTCATTTTAACTGCGGAACCCTGTCTTCGTAATTGTTCTTTTTAAGTCCTTTAAAAGACATGTATCAAATTCCCAAGTGCTGTCTGGCTTCTCAGCTTTACCTCCAATTCTCTACTTAATGAAGCTGAGAAGAGTGGGTGATTACATTGTTCCTTTATTTTTATTGGACCTGCCCAGGAGAATTTGTCCAATTCTGCCGACATACAACGACTGTGGTTCGAAATTTTCACAAGGATTTCAAAGGCATTCTGTATATGTGTAGAATGTGGGAGAGTGATTTGCAATGAATTTTTATTTAAAATATATTGATTAAGTGCCTATGATATCCCAGGCACTCTTTAATATGCTGTTGTCCCTGTGGTAGAGAAGATAGTTGCAGTCATTGTCCTTGGCCCTTCTAGCAGTACAGTGAGAAAGCCCAGGGGGGACTGTGATTGTATGGGGTGATAGGTGTCCTGGCAGAGATGTGCCCACATTGTGTTAGCAAACAGATGGGGTGCTTATTTCTGCTTAGGAAAGGGGTATCACAACATGCTGCCTAGAGGAGGTGACACCTAAGCTCTGTCCAGAAAGATGAATGTGCTTATAAAATACCTAGAAGATGTAATTGGAAATCATTCCTTTTGCTATGTAGAGAGACGAAAAGCAACAGGCTTAAGCACAACCATGGATTTATCAGCTGCTGTAAGTGAGGGGTTTAAGGGACTGTCCAGACACAGACGGGTTCTCTTGCTTTCACACAAATCCTTCATTTTCTTTTTTATTTTCTCCAAGAGTCCTTCCTATTCAGGCAAGTGGGAGACCCTAAGCAGATTCAGACTTGCATCGTCCTTGTGTGAATGATTTACTCATCAGAACCCACGTGAATTCCCCAGAAAAGGATGGGAATTCCTTTCTGGGTCCTGTTTGGACCACATCCCTATTCTCCCACTCACTCGTGGATTCACTCATCCACACGGTCAGTTAGAAGCACTGTTCTCGTGATAATCTCTGGACTCTGTGATGTGCACCCAGGCCAGCCTGACTCACCCCACCCCTGCGACATGGGGGAGACCAGCCACACAGTCAATATTCCCACTATTCCCACCATCTTATGAAGAGGAATCGCTTTAGAAAAAAAAAAAACTGTTCCTGTGAAAATTAAAAATCATGCCATCCTCATTACATGGTTCAGAGATACGGAGGTACAACCGTGAGAAGTCCCAGAGCTAGAGGAGGCGAGGTGCCCTAGGGCAGTGCGTCTCACACTTTGGCGGGTGCAGGAATCACCTGGGAATTTCTATTCCATGTGGCCTTGGGCTCTGCAGTTCTAGGGTGGAGCCTGGGACTGCATTTCTGGGTGCCCTGGTGACGCTGACGCAGCTGGGCCACGGACCATACCTTAGCAGCAAGGCCGTAGCGCTGCAAGTCATCGAATACGGCTGGAGTTCAGGGTACAGGAAGGGATCCCCCGGCGAGGGAGACGAGCGGTGAGAAGCCCTGCAGGGCAGACGGTGAGGGCTGAGCCCCAGGGCGCCGGGGCCCCAGCTCGGCTCTGTGACCTCCGGTCCTGGTCAGCTCACTTCTTCCCCTTGGCGTCTATGTCTACAAAACAAGTAACGGGTATTAAAGGTCTGCGACTAGCGGAGTATATCTGGGGGAGAGTCCGGCTTTGGGAGCCTCTGCTGACCAGCTGGCTCTACCTCTGACCAACTCCGACCTCAGCCATTTACCCGGGCGCCTCACATCTCTGTGCGCTTACTCTCCATCTGCCTGGCAGGTCCGCATCTCCATCCACCCGCACCCTGCTGGGTGCCCCTTGAGCACTCTCAGCAGGGAGAGCCTGCTGCTTTCTGCCTGCTGGGGGCCGCGGCCGCGGCAGGCGGAGTCAGAGGCGGGAGGACTTGTTCTCGCGGCTCGGTCGCCGTCAGGCCAGAGCTTGGGCGGCTGCCGAGGGCCTCTAAGGCCTCAGCGCCCCCGCAGAGTCGCTCTGCAGCAGCTGCTACCAGGGGTAGGAGTGCCGCCCCTCACCCTGCCCCCGGATCCGGGGCTGGCCGGATGCCCCCGTGGCCGGTTCTGGGGCGGCAGCTTCCTCCACGCCTCTCCCCTGGCCGCTGGACGTGCCATCTGTTCTCGGCAGGGGCTCAGGCTGAAGCGCCTCGTCCCTCATCTGTAAAATGGGAATAGTGGCGATGGTTCTTGTGAGAATCAGCGAACAGCTGATTGAATGGGCTGCACAGCTCAGCCCTGGAAACTCTCGCTGCTTCTGGCTCTTGGCACGGTCCTAGGAGAGCATCGCTTACCCCTCTCTCAAGAATGTGCTGTCGGGCCCCCTGGATGCTGACTCCCAGGCCACAGCGGGTCGGGCCATTGGTGGGGGACTCGGTAGCCCACGCCGGGCCAGCCAGCGTCTGCCTGCAGGGAATCTGCAGTCAGGACTCAGAGGCTTCTTGGTCTGTTGTGCCCTTTATCGGTGGGAGGGCGTGTAGAGACAGGGACACGGGGACCACGTTTGGGCCACGTGCTTGTTTACAGAGCAGGTAAGGAAACTGGGCAGAATAAGGAGGAGAGACTGAAAGGTGAGGAGAGAGGAAGGCGCCTCAGTGCCTGATGGACTGCTCATTCCTACTCTGTCCCCTCCTGGGACCCTGTGGGGTTACAGCACATGCGACATCAGGAACATCCTCCCCAGTCTTCATGAGTCACCATCTTTACAGAAACGTTGGCAGTGTGGTCATCAAACCCTGAACGCCATGCAAAGGAGCAGACACCCCAGCAGAAGCTCTGTTCAGTGAGGAAGGGATTAAAGGGACATGGGTGGAGGGGAGGAGCTGTCCAAGCAGAGACCGAGGCCAGTCAAGGGAACCAAGCACTTAATCCAGTATAACTCCTGCTAGAGTAGAAAGCCCCCCAGGAGCAGTAACTCTCTCTGAAATGTAATTAGGGTGCTTGCCGGGCCCAGCGTCAGATTGGGGAAGTCCTGCGGGAGCGAGTTTGCCGACTCAGAGGGCCAGGCTGTCATGCACCTGGTCATTTCTTGGCATTCCTGTGATTCCGTGTTTAGCCAGCTCCTGTTCAAGATGATTGACAGAATCCGTCTGCAATAAGCTACTGCTCCTGCTTTGTAGCAATTACATAATTTTCTCAGTTCTCGACTCTGCCTTTGGATATGAAAGTTCAGCTCAAAGTTCACCAGTGTGAAGAGCTATTCACGAGGGTCGCTGCACACTCCTTAGCGTCCGTGTTCTGGTAACGTGTCGAGAGCCCCCCTGAGTACTCACAACACCTCTCGTTTCCCCAGCCTTACTGAAGACTCCCACGGTGGGAGAAGGGCCCCCATCCTGCCTTCTGCTCACTCTCTGAAGATTGGTGTTTCCCTCGATTTTGCCATCACTCTGCTTCCCATCGTGCCTTCATAAACCCCCATCCACCCTCTGCCTTATTTTTTTTCCAAGAGGAGAATGTTCACATGACTTAGACTTCCTCAAATCACTAACGTGAGTTCGTTGTATGAACACCCTTCTCCTGAGCACTGGAGGCAGAGGAGGAGGCTATGGCTCGGAACAGGGCAAGTGAGAAACTACTACGCGATGGGCCAGGCCCTAAACGCCCGCGAGCGGGCTGCACCGGCTGGCCATTTCCCGACCGGGCTGGTCCTCCTGCCACGGGGCCAGCCTGTCTTACTGAGCTTTGACTCCTTTTGCCCAACTGCTTTGGAGATCTGCAAAATCCTGTTTGGAGACCTGACAGAGACCCTATTCACTTGTCATGCAGAAAAAAGCTCCCTCCCAATTACCTCCTCTCATCAGCTTCTGCCTCTCCCTTTGTATTTTTGAGGAGACCTATTCATGAGTTTTCTTAAACCAAAGAACACTTGTCTTCCTAAGATCATTCTTTTATCTTTCTAAAATAGCCAGCTTTAAAGATCACACACACACACGCGTGCACACACAGGCACAGGCTGTGTATATCCCGAGTTTGATTCATGCAGTGTGAGTGGGTTTCAGTCATTTCCTTTCTAGCTTCAGTTTCTGGTGAATTGCTATATGTGAAACCCACACAGCTGCCTGCAACTTGTAGCTATGCTCCTTCCGCCAGTAAGATGGAATAGTGTGTCGTCAATCAATTAATTTCCTTACGTCCTGACTAGACCACATCACCACCTAGGTCCCCCATATTTAAGGGCCATTAAACATCGCTCAGCTGGTGAAGTCTTCCCCAGGAAGGAAGAAAGGTTGTATCATTGCTGGGCTTGGTTAGCGTGCTTGCTTATTTTGTTTTATTGTCAGACCCTAAAAACTTTTTGCAGGTTCTTGCATCCAGATATAATCATGTCTTCATCTTAAGACAATTACAAACCAATCGACTGGATGGAATAAGATGCACAATGCACGAATGACTTTAGCCACAATATGCAGAGGGCCAGGGGATGGGTCCTGAGTGACCTGCAGGCCTTCACCTGTAATTCCAGGGGTTGTCCTCACACGGAGGGGTTCTTGCTCTGACTTTTTCTGCATCCTCCACTCTGCAGTTCCCTCCTTAGGATTCAGCCGCCTCTGCCTCTCTTCCTCTAGCTCCTTACTAAGACTGCACTTCTCTTCTGAATTGTAGAATGGAGCCCAGGGATCAGGCTCTCTGCTTTCTAGGTTCTGCTATAAGATTCTGCCAATCTTTATGCTGCCCTCTTATCAGCACATAATGTACCGAGGACCATACGGAAGGGAATGCATGTCCTTCTCTCCATATTAACTCTCACTTTGGGTGAGTCAGCTTTGACTTTCTCCTCAACCTGATTCTCACTCTCCACCTCCCGTCTTCATTTTCTCACTTTAGTTTGGATCACGAGCGCTGTTAAACATTCTAGTTACAGCCTTGACTCTTCCATCCTGAGTTGGGTTCTCCTCACCCCAGGACCTACAGTAGAGTTTGACTGGTCCCAAGCATCCACTTAGCTGGGATATTCTCCTTCGAACATAGATTTCTCCATCCAGAGAGTCAGAGCTGGATATCTGCTTTCTGAACTTGCCAGATACACTGAACTACCCAGAGAATACTTTGCCCCACATGGAGAGATGATTAGGGTAGCATGTCAGCTTTCCTTTTGACTTCAGGTGCTGCTTGTCACCTGGCTGCCTGTCACTACCCCTCTAGGTCTGCCCAAGAGTCTTTCCTGGTTTTAACCTCTGTATATGCCTTCCATCGAATCGTGTACTAATGTCACACATGTGAATGTGGTTGTAGTTACTACAGTTTATGGTATTTATTGCAACTCAAAACTCTATCTGGCTTTCTTCTTTTGAGTACTGGTAGGATTTACACTTCCCTTCTCCCCTTGAAGTTAAACATGTGACTTATTTTAGCCAAAGAATGAGGCAGAAATGATGAGCAAAGTTTCTCTTCGTGGGAGAAACTTTAAGACCCTGGGGACAAATTACACTGTGCCCATCCCCCTGTGATGGTAGTGTGAGCACGCGTGGGCTGAGTATTCATGGCCTGCGCACCCGCTGACTATGGGTGGGATTAGGCAGCATGAGACAGAAACTTTTTTTTAAGCACTAAAACGTGAGGCTCCTTCTTGCTGCAATATAACATTGCCTTATCCTAACACAGAAACCTTGAATGGATCACATCTTCTCTTCGAGCTATAGTTTATTTCTTTGTAAACAGAGGTAGTTGGACTAAATTGTCACTTATGTTTCTTTCATCTCTGACATTCAAAGCCTCTTCATCTTGTCTGACAGCATCCAGGCAAAGCTCACGCATGATTAAGATATGTGTGTAGTAACACCCAGAGGCAATGGAATGACACAGCTGGTCAAACTACTATAAACTCTAATCAGGGGGTGTACTTCCAGATGTTCAATATTACTGTCAAATGTCCAAATAAATGCCCATCACAGTTTGGAAGCTAAGAGTTTTCTTTTTCTTAACATGATTTTTACTACCTGTCACACTAATATATGGGGAGCCCATAATGTAAGTGCCACATTGTTTTATTAGGGACATGTGAACACTGTGGAAAGTGTTTGTGAGACCAGGCGTGCAGGGTGGGTAAATACTGCACCGCTGGGACATCAGAATCACGAGAGCAACTTTTCAAGGGGAAGCAGCTTATTACTAAAGCCTATTTTTTATAATATTTCCAAATATGATTGAATATGTTTACTTTGCACTTATTATCTTCTTTTTTTGACTGAAGAAGAGTAACATGGAGAAATCTATTTACAGACTTCCTTGATTTGATTATTTTACAGTATATTCCATGCAGAAATTTTGGAATCAGACTGACTGAGTTGGTTTTCCCCAATTGCTAATACAGGCAACTTAACCTCTCCAGGTCTTGGTTTCTTGAATTGTAAAATGAAGGTACTCTTAGTTATATTTCAGACCAGTTTATGGATAAGATTAGAGTGTGCATGTATAGTTATTAGCACAGCAGTATGTCGTCAATGCCATCTTTGCCCCCATGGAAAAGGTATACATATTTGCCTCTGATGACCCCACGGGGCTCTAGAGACACATGTTAGCATATCAGGTTCTGACACCGACCAGCCACGAGGTAAGATTAACTGCCTCAGAGCCGCACTCTGTCATTTCCAGCATGACTTCACCCACAGATATCCCGGGAGCTTTCTCATAAAACCCAGCTTAGTGAGTTAATCAACCTTCGGGAGGTATTAAAGGACAGAATGGATGTACATTTCAAAGGAGCTTTATCCCTAAATCGTTCCAAATCGCATGTCTGAACAATTTTCTTCTCCACCACAGTAACTTGTTGGTCAAAATTTATTGAACAGTGTTTACTTGCTCTGGCTCTGGGGTGATCCTTGCTATTCCTTGTCCATTTAACAAATCCATTCCTCTCTTTCTAATGTTGTCTGGCAAAGGGAGGAATGTGTTTCTCCAGAGTTGTAAAGGTGCAGGTGGCTGAGTGGTGGTACCTCCCAGAATTGGAAAAGAATCCTGTCCTTTGAATGAAGAGTCAGGAAGCACCAATACTTATCACGAGTAAATTCTGTCTGGCCTCAAAATGGAATAATAATAGTAAATAATTATTGAGCACTTACTGTATTCCAAGCACTGCTAAGTGCTGTATGTATGCAGATAACTGCCTTTTGAGTTGCAGTCTATTGATACCCTCTTTTTAAAATTGTGGACATAATGTGGTGGGTTTAGGCAACCTGCTAAGGTCCTTCAGCTAGTAAGTGAAGATTCAAACCCAGACTAGCTGATCTTGCAGCTTGGGCTTTAATCCCTGTGTATACTCCTGTCCCAAATATAAGAGATGTTTAATGATGGAAGCATAGGAAATAACCAAATTTAAATCCAAGTGCCTGCATTGCATCATCAGAACTGAACTATAACTGAATGATAAGTATTGCTATGTTATAACATTTTCCTCTTAAGAAATGAAGACAAGACACTGAAGAATCAGTGTAGCTTTAAATTTTTGATTCCAAGGTGATTTCCTCGGCTTTTTAGAGGAAGCATATAATTTATAGGTAATTCTTTAACTGTAAGTTCTTACTTGGATGCTTAATTTCAAGTATCTTTCTTAGTGCAATATAAATTTCAGGAGGGCAATGACTTCTGTGTTTTATTTGCTCATGTATCCCCATGCCTAAAATAGTGTTTTGCCTGTAGTAGGCACTCAATAAATATGTGGTGACTAAATAACTATGTTATCTCTAGCCCTTCCTGTTCGTAGCTGTCCCTCCTGGTGCTTGCTGTCCTGACGTAGTTTATAACTGCCAACCATGAGCTCACTTGCTGTGGCTGTTACGTCTGCTGGAGGATTCTCTGGGCCACCAATCATGAAGCATCATTTACATTTTGTCTATATCTGCTTCAGACAGTTGGGAGGATAGTTTCATTGATCCTAGAGCAGTTTAAAAATATTAATTTATTTAATATGCAGGCCATAGAGTCTTACAGGACAGGCCTGGCTGTGTGCTCCCTTCCTTTCTTGGGCTAATGGGTAGGGTTTTCTTCCCCTATTTCACATAAAGACCAGACATTTGTGCTTTGGGTCCTGCAGCAGATGGCTCTGTGCACACAGGCACCATGGCCTGGACCTCATAAAATTTCCTATGTCAGACACCTACCCCCCAGGCTTGGAATTTCACATTTGGTCCTGATTCTTCCCTAAGTACTTTGGTTTGGTCATTTCCTTACAAATGTGTTTGCTCTTCATTCCTTTATTGGATTAGCCTTACTTTATGTATGAAAACATAGTACATTTTGCTTAGATTTTATCCAGCATTCTATTTGTTTTAGCTTGGAGAAAGAATTCTCAAGTAAATTCAGTGTACTATATTGACTAGAAACCTTTAACAGTATTGCTCAAAATAGAAGTCTTGCTGGAGATAATAATATGAAAATTGTCAATTTTCTTATTAGTTACCACTTCAACTGTTCTCACAATGGCTGGGGCTGTATTACGCCACTAGAATCCAGCCTTGTCCTCTGCATATTACAGGTCACGGGGAACATTCGCCGTTTGGTGACTGAGCTTTCATCCATCCATCTCCATTCATTCCTCACCCCTTTGTGGACTCCCTGTCTCCTGCTCCCATTACGGCTCTACTATCTGCGTCCCCTTTCCCCATCCCAACAGGCTCAGGGATATGTCCCAAGACCTTGAGTCTTTTTGCTCAACTTTTTCTATTTTCCCCCAAACTAACTTTCAAAATATCTTTTACCCCTGATCTGCCATCCTTATAGCCTCCCTAACTGTTCCTGACCCATAACTTTTGTTCTTTTCTAGAATAACCCCTGGTTTTGAATGACCTACTGTTTTCAGCGCTGTATCTTCAGATATTGCTGCGCAGGGCCTGGTGGTCTCTTGGTGAGTTGAGGTAAAGTGGATTCGGAAGTCAAGCAGGGCGCAGAGACCACAGCTCCTAGGTTGTGCTGAACACTGGGGGTGAATGGCAAGGGGTGAGTTCAGAATACAGCAGATGCCTACAGAAATATTTAGGGTAAGGTAAGATAGTGCAGGCACTAAGGACTTGGGGATTTGAGCACAGAGAAGGAGACTGGACCCTAGTTATTAGAACTAGGGCAGATAGTTGAGTCTAATATCCAGAAAATGAGTTGACAACTGAGGTAACAATTTTTTTTTACTTCTTGCCTGACGCAAGATATATATATACACACAATACACACACACACACATTTTCTTTTGAGATTTTGATGGTAGGCCTTCCTTCAGGTGATGGTGCCTCAGCCCAGTAGTGTTAGTAGAGGGGCATAGAACCTGGGACCTAGGGGGCCTCTTTGCACTATGTGCCACAGAGAATTCAGCAACACAAAGACAAGGTCCGTTCCCCTCTTACCTCCAATCAAAGATGGTTAGAACCCCTCGTGTGGAATCAGGGAAGGCCCTACCTGGAAGCAAGGGGTCATTGCCTTTCTATGTGGGCTGCAAAGGAGAAATTGAGGATGACTTTATCCTTCCTGACTGCCCTGTTTTTGCTGGGGAAACCTTATTAGGTTGTTACAATCTCAGCAGAAAAATCTGAGAATTCATTTTTATTTATATGTTGTTTTCTCAGCATTTCCTGTGATAGACTTTGGTTGTAAAGAAAGTTATAAATGGTGTTTCTGCAGGCTGTTTTTACTGCACTGTATCTGTGTTATTTCAGAAGGGCCCACTGAGACCTGATTCCAAAAGGTCTTGTTGCTGAATAGCGGTATGCTCCTTGTTAGCTGCAGCCCGGAGAATTCTTGACTGACGTTCTGGAGCTGTTCCAATTACTCACAGCGGTCAGGCAGGGAGACACTGTGGAGAGAGCCCAGCTGGTTCACCGCTACAAGCTCAGAGTCTGGGAGTCATTCATTCCTTTGCTTCTTTAATAGGAGTATGAATACACATCTAAATCCAAATATATTTATACAAAATATACATATATGTACGCATCTCTCATATACGTTATATAAGGAATACAAAGGACACATAAATAAGGGATATATATGCTATATATATATCCCTTATTTTGATATAAACTCTTTTAAGCATGTGGGACATAATCTAGAACAAAGACAGACAGACGGCCCCCTGGAGCTGAGCTGCTCGCGGTGTTTGGCGGGAGAAGTTGTGCATTGCTATAAACTCTTCAATCAGTTGATTAGGGAGTTCTGTAACTTTGACTAGGGATGATCGCAGTGGACAGTAAAGCTGAGCAGTGCCTTGGGGAGGGGAACAGCAGTGAGGGGAGGCAGGCAGCAGGCGGCTGGTTTAGTTTGGGGCCAGAGCAGCCTCCTCTGAGGGCCTGACAGTTCCCGGGAGACCTGGGAACTGGGAACAAGACCTGCCAAAGGATGCTCTAAGCAGGAGGGGGTAGGAGTAGAAAGGCCCTGGGATGAGAACGGTTTGGCATTTTAAAATCAAACCACGATTACGGGGCCTGGCAGTGGTGCAGGGGTGAGAGGCGGGGAAGTGGGAGGTGAGTAGGAGAGGTGAGCAGGGCCAGGCTACGTGGGATGATGGAAGACCTGGGCGTATGTTATGGATTTTGAATTTTATTCTCATCGTAAGTGTTCTGAGCAGGAAAAAGACATGAAAGCACTTACAATTTTAAAGGAACTTGGCTATAGAAGGGAAAGAGACAGTCAGGCACCATTCAGAGGCTGCAACATTGATGCAGGTCAGCGACGGCAGCAGCTTGGGCCAGGACAGCAACAATGGGACTGTGGGTTTTTTTCTTTTTCTTTTTTACTGGGCATTTTAAAGGCAGAAGTGAAAGGTCGTATTGATAGTTTGTATGTGGGATATAATCAAATACAGGGACCAGGAATAATTCTTTGTTACCTGGCCTGCTTGGGTGAAAGGTCACCATATGCAGAGAGAGAAATACCAGAAAGTACTAGACTACAGAGAAAAGCTGACTCTCAGCTGTGTAGATATGGCAGTTAGAGGCACAAGATTGAGTAGGATCATCAAGGGAGAGAAGAATACAAGGAGTGAGCTCTTGGGAGAAGCATCCAGAAAAAAGAGACTGAGACAGTGCCCGGCGAGACAGACGACAGCCAGGGGGATCCGCTGTCCTGGAGTGGGCGCTTCAGGGAGTGCAGTGATCAGCTGTGTGCAGACCGGCTGGTGGGCCAGGGTGAGGGAACAGGGAGACACAGTCATCAGTCACAGCACTGGTGTTCAAAGGCTGTGTCCGTGAATATTGGTGATGAAAACCGGAATTACAAAGGTCAGGTAAGATTGGGAGGTAAGGACATAGAAATAGCACAGCAACTCTTTCAAATGTGTATCTATGAGTTCAAAGGAAAGGGGAGGCAAAAGACTGCATTTGGTAGTATCTGAACTCTAACTCTGTAGACCAATTTATTCTAATTTAGTAGACAATCTTTTTCTTTTTCTTTTTGGATGAAGAAATTAAGCTTAATAGAAGAGGATGCAAAGCTGGTCTCTCAGGCTTTTATTTCCACTGCAACCAAGAAACCTGTTTCATCTCACAGGGATATACTTACATAGTGAAGACCAATTTCCTTAATCAGTTTGGGCTGCTATAGGAAGGCACCATAGACAGGGTGGTGTATAAGCTGCAGAAATGCTTGTTTCACAGTCTGGGGGCTGGAAGTCTGAGATCAGGGTGTCAGCATGGACAGTTCTGGAAAGGGTCTTCCCCAGGTTGCCAATTGTATCCTTGTGTGGTGGAAAGAGCAGAGAGATACCCTGGGGTCCCTGGTATAAGGGCTGTGACCCCATTCATGGGGCTCCTCCCTCTTGACCTAATCATGTCCCAAAGGCCACGCCTCCTAATTCCATCCCTCTGAGGGTCAGAATTTCAACCTATGAATTAGGCAGAGGGGCACAAAAACATTCAGTCTCTGCAGCAAGGATGCTGCTCTTTCTACACATCATCCTACATACCTAATGATCAGTCTGGACTGATGAACCCAACTTAGTGACCGAGGTCAGGGTACGTACTTTTGGATTTTTTACTTCCTTTAATATGGTTCTGTAGTTTCCTCTATTCTTTCATCTTTCTCTCCTTCTCTCTCTCTCATTCTCTCTTCTAATACGAACAAATGGTGTAGAGACGTGTCTGAAAACCTGCTTCAGTTTCAGGCTTGCATCTGAGGACGGGAGGCCGCAGAGTCGGCAGGCAGAGCCTGAGCCCCGGGAGCTGAGCTCCCCAGACGCTGTGCACAGTGCCCGCTGTTCCTCAGTAGGCCCTCGCAGGGCGCTGTGCCAACAGCTCATGGACCAAGTGCTCCCCGAGCAGCAGTATTCCCTGACATGATGGATCATTATAGTTTGATTATAGTCTTTTGAGTCAATGATGTGGGAAGAATGGGCTCTCATTTTTAGCCCCTGGGAAAAGAGCTATTTGGCCTCCCCGATGGAGCCACCTGCCAGTTTATCCTTGTCCACCATTTTAGAATTTCTCCCTCAGGCTTTAGTAGCTGCATTGGGCAGTATCACCCCAGGAGCCACATATTTTGATTATTTATTGGTGTCATAGCTATTACCTTAGCCCTTTCTAGCGCCTTTATGGTGTGAGGAAAGAGCACTAAACTGATAAATCAGAATAGTTGGCAGTTGGGTGGGAGTCTACGAGCCCTTTGCTTTTTGTTTTTAGAAGTCACTATTTAATACTGCTGGATAGGCAGATAATATGGACATATATGCATAAAAGCATGTATATGTGTGCACATGCAGTCACACACATATACATATGCATACATATATGTATGTCTGATCTATCTTTTTATCATCTGTCTACCTACCTGTTTACCTGAAATTTGCATCCTCAAACCTTTAGTAGCATTATCCTTGGCTCCAAGAGAGAATACGTAGTCTAATGTTTCATCATATGAAAGTACCGGTCATACTGTCTCTGCCTACTTCACAGTGTCAGTGTGAGACCTGGCAAAGATAGCAACGTAAGAGTAAATTTAATGCAAAAAGTACTTATGTGTAGGACATTGCTTTATTCACTGGAAATACAGTGACTCAATAGCAATATCTTCAATAAACATTTCTGATAATCAATTATCTTATTGGAAATACACAGGGCACTAAAGGTAGGGAGCCCTACACTCGAGGTTCTCAAAGTCTAAATGTGTAGTTACAAGACGTCTTCCACTGGGCATGAGATAAAAGTTGGTTAATCTCCAAGGGTGGACTCAGTTGAAAGATCCAGAAATTCTGGTGGCAGAACATTTTAGTTGCCCTAAGGGGATATTACATAGGTTAGGGTGGCCTTTGAAGTACGCTACACTCATACTTCTATCTCATTAGATGACTATGTCTTTGAGCTCCCACTTTTAAGAGTACAAGCTCTTCACAATTGTTGAGTGCTTTAAGCTTAATGTAGTGCTTTCACATAATTAGTTCCTCCAATGCTCATGATGACCCTGAAGTCTTTGCCTTATTTTTCATGGAAGCAAAAGCAATCTAGAATTATGAAGAGCCTTACCCAATGTGGCTAAGCTCATACTGAAGCTGGAATGTGAACTTGGATCTATCTGATGCTGTCTTCAAATGACACATATATTTGAATACCTTCAATTAACAGACTCAGTGGGGTGGTAGTCGTGGGGGTGTCACTGGAGTTGGGTCTGTAGTCCCCTGCAGAACCAGGTATTTACTTGTTACTTACTAGACCCTGAGGAAGTTAGAGTCTCCAGGGAAGTGGGGAGGTTAGGTGAGGAGGGATACAACCATGATGATGCGGGCATTAAACTCAGCTACGGGATTTTTTTTTTTTTTTTTTTTAAGAAACAACACACTCTTTATTTTTAAACTGGAACATAGTAAAGAAAGCTGTCAATCTCCATTTGTCTCTGAAGTGCACATGGTTTTACATATTAATTACCCTGGAAAGTTTCTGAACTCTGTTGAGTAGCAGATCTCCTTTCTTGATGGTTTCTTGGTACTGCCAGTTCTTGCTATCAGGTCTGTTAGTTTCCACTATTTCATTTACTTAATCTATTTTGCAGTGTAGTCTCCCAGCAGCAATGTCTGTGTGTATATGTTTAAAGAATTTTGGTAAATTCTTGAGATCAAGCAAATTCTGGAAATAGTGGCATCAGGTTGAGTGTGAACTCTGGAATCAGTCTGGAAGAAGTCCCAGTTATGTAACTTTAGGAAAATTACTTAACCTTTTTAAGTCTCATTTTTCATCTATACATTTGGGATAATTATGGTGAATATCTCACAGGGTCATTCAAAAGATCAAGGTTAAGCAATCTATGTAAAATGCTAAGTACAGTCACGCCTGAATCCCTGTGTCAGAAGATGTTAGCTATAAAGATATAATGTTAGCTATGTAAGTGCCTGTCTCCTAGTGCGGCCTTTGTCCACATTTATAGAGGGCCCTTGAAGCTGAGATTCTCATGTGATGATGGACTTGCTGTCGTTTAATTATTGTGTAATATCATTTGGATCATTTACCAATGATGGAAGCAGATTTGGAGCAATGGTTCTTAAACTGTTGTCAACCCATCTTCAGAGAAAAGTACATGTGTGCCAGTGAAGGAAACTCTATATAATTTTGGGTGGTTCTCAAGTTCCTGAGTCCTTGATTTATTAGCTTTGAAGTCACTTTAGAGGCCAATCATATCCCACATCATTTTAAAGATAAAAAATATGAAGGCTTAAACAACTGGAAGATGCTTAAGTTCTGTGGTCCCAGAATAGTGGCCCCTAAGGATGTTCATGTTTACTCCTTGGAACCTGTGAGTATGTTACTTTACATGGCAAAAGAGACTTTCCAGATATGATTGAGTTAAGGACCTTGAAATGAGAGATTATCTTAGATTATTGGCAGGGGTGGTGGTGTCCAAATTAAAATTAAAGAAGCTCCCCCTGCTGAGCCTAGAATGAGAGGGTGATGTAAACACTGAGGTGCCATCAGGGAGAAACAGTGTTGCTGGCTTTAAGGATGGAGGAAGAGAATCATAAGGCAAAGAATGTAGGTAGCTTCAAAAAGGCAAGGGAAGAAGGTCTCCCCCTAGTGCCTATAGAAAGGAATGCAACCCAGTCTGACAACTTGATCTTATTCCAGTAAGTCCTACGGCAGATGTCTAACCTACCAAAGTGTAAAAGAATGAATATGTATTGTTTTAAGCCATCAAGTGTGTGGCAATTTGTTACAATAACAGGCCAATAGAAAACAAATAGTTTTCTGGGAGAAGGGACCAGAGACTTGAGTGTAATAGAACCAACATGCAGGACAGGAATGGAGAAGAAGCAGGATGGGGCAGAGGAAGATGTCCAACTGCAATTCAGACCCCAACAGAGCCTCATCAATCCTCTGAGAAGATCTGGAGCAAATATTGAGCAACAGAGTTGTCTCACTTCAGGCTGAAATGGTAGAGCCTTCATAGCCCTGACTCCCTTCACATCAGGTCCAGGCTGCTCTAGGAAGGACATGCCCTGGTGTGAAACATCTCTTTTCAGCTGAGCCAGGTCCTGAAGGAGCTGATTGCTGGAAACTGGTAATCCCAATGTCTTCCCTATGTTCCCCCAAGCTGGACATAAAGCATTCTCTTGAAGGGTTGATCTTCATGACTACAACTGTCCACCTCCAGTACTACTCAAATCCACTCTCCATATACATTTAGGAGTTGCTCCCCTCGGACCCTCAGGTCCTTCTGTCAGAGGAGAAGCCCAGATAAGGGGAGAGTTAGGGAGACGAGGTGTAACCACACTATTCCACTTAGCTGCAAAGACATTTACTGTCCTTTCCCTCCACCAATTCTAGTTTCCTCTCTAAGCTACCACCTCTGTTGGCTCTAAGGACGTATCTGGTAGCATGATCCAGACCCTCATCACTAAGTTATCATGTCCCTTGCAAAGAGCGGTAGTTATGCCTGCCCATTTAACCACAATTGGTGAGGGGTAGTGACTACAAAGAAACTGCTGGCTCTCCTGGTTCTGCACAAGCTCCTCCCTCTCCCCCAGGAAGCTGCACCCCCACTTCGTTCTGATGACCATTACTGCTGCCAAGAGGATGACTCCTTTGCTCACCTGCACATCAGTGGCCAAAAGGAGTCATGTGACCTGGTGGCAACCACGACTCTTAATTCAGTGATACTCATGCTGAGACCCTGGTGAAGATGTTCTCCCTTTCAGATTTGAGATCCAGGACCTCTCCCTGCAGCCTGGGATCCCACAGATTCCCTCAGTGGTTGCTGGGAGTGATGGAAGTGAGGCTAGACTTGCTTCCAGAACCCATGGATCTTCCCTGTCAGAAACACAGCATCACACAGAGCTCTCTGATGCCGAGCGTGTGCTGCACCTGCGAAATGGTGTCCTGTTTGCACAGGTGTTACTCTGAGTCTATGCTTTGGCTGCACCTTCAGCAAGCTATTCCAGAGCTCTGGCAAGCCAGCAGCCTCTGCAAGGCCATGTGTCATATTACACTGGGCCCCTTGATCACTGCCTCACACTCTTCCATCTTATATTAAAATGTGAGTCCCTTGCTCTGAGTGTAGGTGAGGTCTAATGCTGGGGGACTGAACACTCAAGACCTTGGACAGTAGTATGGCTGAAGCTGTATGGTTAGGAAAGAGAACTCCATACACAGAATACATGTGTATTCATTTGAGAATGAATGGTTGGCCCTTCCAGGATGGCCCAATAGAGTAGACTTGACATCAGGTTGTCATTTAGTCTTTTTGAGAAATTGTGCCTTTTGGGGGCTCAGCCTTAGTCTCTGTGGGAAACAGGTTAGAAGTGGCAGTGGGAAAAGTTAGGTCAGCTTTGGAAGCAGAAATCCATGCTATCAGGCCAATGTGTAGATCCCATTTTTGCCATTGTAGATATTTAATTAATGGCCCCTTTATGCCATCATTGGTTTGGCTATTGACAGAATCTGGCTATTGTCAGCTGGGAAAACTAGTTTGTCTACTTACTCAGGACCTTTTTCTCTGGTGGATGTTCTCTGATGAACATTAGTATGTGATATAAGGATGTTCACTCTTTACACACACTCCCGTCTGTCCATCTACATACACTTACCCATAACTCTTGATCTTCAGTCTTGCAATCCTTTCCATCAGAGACCTTGACCAGTCATCCGGGACATCCACCACTGCCAAAGCATCCGTATATCTCTAACCTTGGGTCACTTCTTTCACACGCGGTGATGACATAGCACACTGCCTAAAGCCCTGCCCATTGGGAAGACTTTTTATTACTACTATTTTATAAGACCACCTCTGAGTGAGGCTGTAATGTAGCCGGCTTCCATTTTTGACTCGGAGCTACATATGGAACTATACATCTGTTATTCAAGTTCAGGGTTTTCTTGTACCTTTCCCAGGTCACACAGGTATTTTTTGGTTTCTTGCTCTTTTGTTTATCAGCCTTATAGGCTTTTACCCATTTTATTAATTCTTTCAAATAATCAACTTATAACTCCTAATTTTTTCTGTTTATATCTTAATTTTATTTCATTAATTTCCTCTCTTGATTGCTTTCTTTGTTCTATTTTGCATTTAATTTGCCTTTTTTGTACATGTTTCTTAATTTATAATCTTAGACCATTTCCTTTACACCATTCTTCTTCTCTATTGCAGGCACTGAAAGTTATTCATACCTCTTTAAATACTGATTTAGCAGAATACTACAAGTTTTGATGATGTTAATATTTTAATGTGTTCTCTCACTTCCTTTCCTCTTGGGGAGGAGCCTGCTCACCTGTCTTCAGCTTCAGTGATCTTTCCCTTTGATATGCCCACCTTGCTTTGAAGCCCATGAAATAATACATTTTTCATTCCCTTCATTTAATTGTTTTGTTAGTTTCACCTTTCTGCAGAAATTCTCCATCTGTTCATAGGTGTCAACTTTTCCCACTAGATTTTTTAAATAAATTTTTTTACACTTATTTTGAAGTCATAACCTGCTAATTCCAACAGCAGGGCTAACATCAGCCCTGTTTCTATGGACTAATTTCTCTCTTGATCATGAGTTGCATTTTCTTGTTTTTTTCCATAAATTCCTGCTTTTCAACCATACGCCAGACATTCTGTGCAAAAGACAGTGGAGAGTGAAGTAGACAATATGTATCCCAGGAAAGGTCACACACCTTCTTCCACCAGGTCACTTGTGACTCCGCTTGAGACGGACCCTCGGAAGGCACGGGGAGTCTGGCCGCTGTGTGGGAAATGGATCGAAGGTTGCAGGGCCTCAAGAGCGGCCGCAGGAGGACCACTGGCGGTCTTTTCTGCTCTCCAGAAGAAAGACGATGGTGGCTAAAAGGGTGTTGGCAGCAGGCAGGACTGTGGCAGAATGTATGCCCGACTTTAGAGGTGAGCTACAGTGGGCGGAAAGGAGGAAACGCTGTAAATGAGAAGCTGGTATGCCTTGGGCACAATGGGCTCGCAAAGTGGAGGACAGAGGGAGTGAGGCGGGCGCTCACAGAGTTTACCAGCTGGCTCTGCTGCCTCAGGGCTGGTCACGTGGCAGACACCAGGCCAATGCATCCCACGGGCCCTAACACACAAAAAACAGTACATATTAGGAGCGCAAAAATGCCTACTGTATTGCACCAATTCAGCCTGATTTGACAAACCTTTCAAGTCCACCCTAGTGTTCCTTTTAGCTCTCTTCAACCAGCCACATCTATCAACAGACTGCTGTAAATAAAAGATGTAAAATTATTTCAGGGGCAGCAGAGATTACCGAGCTACTGATTTTATGATCCTGTCAAAGAAGCCTGCCTCCCAGTGAAACACTATGTCTGGCTTTACTTAGTTCTGTGAGAATCAAAGCCACACTGACCTTGATGAATCCTTACCTATAGTTCTGAGACATCTAAATATTTCAAACCCCTTGTGCACACCATAATCCTGCCCAGTAAGTAGCAAATAGTTCTCAGTATTTTCTTTGCTCAAACTGCATTATACGTTTCTGAACTTCCAGATCATAACTCTTCAATGACTTGCTACCTATGCATGACAGGCAGGCAGATTAACACAGAAAGGAACTGGCAAAAATGCTCGCAGACAGACATATTCATTCTTAACAAACAGAGGGCATTTGAGCGTGATTTTCAGGGTCCTGAGATGAGGAGCACAGGGTGAAGCTGGCCTGAGTTTCGTGGGTGTGGGATTGTTGAATTGCGTTCCCTTGAATCCTCAGCTCTCCTCCAGCTCCTGGTCCTTCGCAAGCTGGCTGTCTGTGAATCCCTCAGGCCACTCTTCTCATCTTTTCTCCAACTATTAGTGAATTATCCAAGAAGGGGTAGGTACTGGGCTCAGTGAAAACTCATTTAAAAGCAGCAGAGGCACACTCGGCAGGAACTGCTCCTCTCCTACAATTAAATGCGACATCATCAGACTTGTCCCTGGGAGACATCATCATGCAGGGGCTCTGTCTGGCTGCCTCTGCCTTCACACTGAAACGGTTGCTTCTTTGAGCCTCTGGACAAGGATGGACATTGAGAATCACCATTTATGTAACAGAACTAAGGCTGACACTTAAATGAGAGTTTAGTAAAGTCTTGGTGTTAACTAAAAAATGAGCACCAAAAGTCACAAACAGCTGGATAATCTGATCTTCATTGCATGGCTTGTTTTCTAGGGTTTATGGGCTAGACTTTTCCCAGCACTCACTGACTCCTTCTCATGCAGTAGGTGTCATCTTAGCACCTTCTCCCCAGAGCCTAGGTAGTCAAGCCCTGGCATTCCAGGCCTTCAAGAGACAGGCACAGAGTCACAAAGAGAGGCATGATCTCTGTCCTCCATTTGCTAAAAGTTTCCTTTCTGAGGCCAGGGATTTTTCTTGTGGCTCTGTCCTCATTTGTGGAAACTATTCTCACTCTTCACCAACATGAAGTTCTATCAACATAATTTTATCTAGAAAAGCACAGTATAAACCAAAAATTTATCCTAGAGCTACCATAGATGCTACTTTGATGGGGATTGGTAAATATGCATGCCTGTGAGAGTGCAGTCCAGACCTCTAAGTGTGGCTCCCATTGATGTGACCCAACCCCATGTGACGCCCCGCTTACCGCCCACTAACAGTAAAGCTGTTGGGGTCCTCCGGCTGCAAACAGCAAGGGGCACCCTGTAGTCTAACAATGCTGGGCTCTTCAGTTGCTGAGAAAAGGGGTATTACACACCTTAGAGAACCATTGGGAGATCCAGTAAGATAAGGTTAGGAGGGGCTTGTTATAGGTCTTGAGTTTGTGTTATGTGGTTTGAGGTAAGTCCAAGAGAGTGGGCATTTGCTCTGTTTTGTGTTGCAGTCAGGAGTTTGGAGTAATGTTATGATTAGATATCAAACCAGATAACTTTCATTGAGGAGGCAGGAGTGATGAGGTGGTTCAGCCACAGCCTAGTTAGTGCCGGGCCAGGGCAGCTGGAAGCTGAGTACTCTCACAACTCCTTTTTTAAAAATTTTGTTAATTTTTTATTTCTGTTTTTTTTTAATCCCCTCTTTTGCCCAAGGACAGATTGGGTCAGGCTGCAGATATTTCTTCATAGTATCCAGATCTCTCATTTTCAGGAGTTCGTAGGAGTCAGCAACACTTGCTTTTTGGATGCAGGTACGTCGTTGAATCACCTGGCATAAAATATCTGCATAGTTGCACTTAAGATTGAACAAGAGGCATTGGCCAACTGTAACACAAACAATTCCCAGAAACAAAATGGATATTAGATTTTATAGGAGATGCTGAAGACAGGAGCTTAGATTACCAAGCCCAGGAGATGGAAGTATGCCTCAAAGTCCAGGTAGGTCTGTTCTGGAGAGAACCACAGACTGTTGTACTTGACTGGCCATAATTACACAGGTGCAGCAGCACATGGTCTAGTCCAAACTCCTCCTTGACTAGCTGAAAGAACATGTGGCTATGTGATTGCTCATCACAACTTTTATTTGTTAAGCTTTTGAAAATTGCTGTGTCATGTGTGACTTGTACTAGGGTCAAAAATGACTTTGGAATCCATCCTATTGCATTACTCCTCCTTTGGGAGCTCACACTCCCTGCCAGTCATCGTGCAAGCTGGATCTTTCTTTTTGGACCATGGTGTGGTGGCTGAAAGGACCAGTTAAGTCAGCTACATGGCACAAGTGATCTCTTTCAATAAATGTCCCCAGATATTCCAATCTGTGCTTTCATAAACATTTTTCCTTTAAAAATACACACCTAGCACTCAGCGCGAGCCACTGGCATGGTTGGTCTGGACAGAGCCTCACACGCACACTGATGCCGGACCAAAACTCTTCTGCTACCTGTTTGGAAAACATGAAGCTATGCAATTCATTTTTTTAAAAGAAGGAACAAGAAAAGTCTTTTTGAACACCTATTCTATATTTCCCATCAAATAAGACACTTAGTGCTCATCTCTTCATTTTCCCCATGACTTTATGAGGCTCAAATGCTCAATTTCCAGAAAAAATCTAGGTAGAATGGCCTCTGCTCTTTGTGTATGCTCAGTAAATTATGCCTCCATCTTTTGGAAACAACACTCAGAATTCACCTGGAGAGATTAACCTTCTCCATGTTCATGGGACTCTCACGGAATTACTTTCACTCCTTACTGCCAGGTGGGGATGTATGGCCCAAAACTGATCAACCAGAGAGGTTGATTTGATATGGCACATGAGATCCGAATTGGACTGATCCAAGTGGATCCCAGAAATGACTTTTGAGTGAGTAAGAAAGAGAGAGAACTTTTTCCTTGTGGAATTCTAGGCAAGAGATAATGTCCTTGTGGAGATACCAGAGGCCCCATCTGAGAGGCCCTGTTTGAGTAAATCAGAGGAAAACAAAGCGGCGATGGAGGAAGTGTGAAACTGGGTCATCTTAATACATGTGAACGTGAATACAGCTGTGCATGAGGCCATTTTACCCTTGACTTCTCAGCTGTGCAACCCAATGACAACTTTGTTTCTCCTTTAGCAGTTTGGGTTGGGTTTTTCTCACTCAAAACTGTAACCACAGAGTCATTATAGGGTGTGGTGGGAAGAGCCATCAAGGTGAAATTTCTTGCTTAAAACAAAGCTAGTGTTTGGGTAACTGGGGGTCCATAGATTAGCTAGACTCATTGGTCCACATGTGACGACACAGTACAAGGAAGTGGAGAAAGAGCTCTAAAAGCTCAGGTGAAAAGGAAGGTTGATGAAAAGACACGAAGGACTGGTAATGCTCTGATAACCCGGGGTGGGAAGAACGTCTTCTGGCATTTTTTATTGTGCTGCTCTGTTCCTGATGATCACAATTAAACTTGCCTCTCTTTGTGGCAGGAACACTGTGCTAAGGACAAAGACATGCATTATCAATAACCTTGGAGGCAAAGCCACATTACTCATGTGTTTTGTGATCCCTGGATTCTGAAATGGCTAAACCTATTCAAGTGCTATTCTTAAAAATTGTTTGAATCATCCCAAGGAGAAACATGGCTTCTATCACCATCAATTATGTTAATGTTACTTTTACATCCCCATTACTCAGCATAATGGCTGACATCTAGACTACTCTCAATAAATGTTTGTTAAATGAGTGCATAGATTAATTAATTCTACCAGGGGTATAACCTCCAAACACCTGTTTCTCAGATGTTCGCTATCACTTTCCTGAGTTCAGATAATACCAATACCTTGCACTGACAAATAGTCTCATTGTTCCTTCAGCTGTCAATCAATGGACATTTTTCCTGTAGGAAAGCAAAGTCCAGTTTCCTAACAGTCCAGGTTTCCATTACAATCACAGAAGCAAGTGTGGATCACTCCCTAAAAGGCCGTGGACAACAGTATGCTCTCCTTCAGAATGCAAACAGGGCAGCAGACTTTAAATATAAATAATGACCTGGAAGCAAGGTAATTTGGAATTATTTCATAACTGATGAGCCATTAATCCTCCCTATCATCAATGCATCTAAAATAGGCTCCCCTATCACCTTGTTCAACCTCCATCATAAAATTAATTACCTCTGGATAGACCCCATTTAATTGCTCATAAAATGGATCTTACTTTTCAGGTTTTATGGCAACTAGTATGTCATCAACAAAAGTGCCCAGAATAAATGGGATGCTCATTATCTACCTTGAAATAAAATAAAATAAACCCATGATGGATGCCAGAGCCCTCAGCACCCGTGTCTCTTGTACTGTAATGGGCACTTGGAGGCCATTACACAGAACCCCTGAAGATCTCTGCTGGGAAACAGCTTCATATTAAAAAGGTAGTAGAAAGAGCATGTGTGTCATTTAGAAAATTCAGTGCATTTCATTTCAAACCAGTGCAACTATTTCTCACTCATGTGTTTATCCCTCTGCTCATTCATTTACTCAGTACAGAGGCAGTGTAGCGATGGGAATGACATGCAGCTTGGAGTTGGAAGAACCTGAATTCTAATCTTACCTTCTCCGTGTGATACCCATGTATCTCAGAAAAATCACCTTCTCTCAACTATAGGTTTATCTTCAGCAAATTAAACAGAATATTTATTTCATAGGCTGTTGCTAGGTTTAAATGAGATGACTATAAAACACCTAATAAAGGTCCTGGCACAAAGGAGACATTTAATCAGTGTGAGATGCTATTCTATGACAACTGCTGCTGTTAAACCAGTGAGGAAACAAATGCTCATGGAAGTGGAGCAGCATGGTAGGAAGAGGATGGGTTTCGGTAGGCCAGCCTCTGGCTTCTGGCTCTGATCTAGAATCCATACACCCTTCAGTGAGTGACTTCATCTCTTTCATCACCCACATCCTCAGGCAGAGTGAGAATGTCAACACTTGCAGGAAGATGAGAGGCAGTGCCGAACAGTGTTTATTGTGGAGATCCTACATTTATGGTAACCCTGCCTCAGCCCCACACAGTCTCCCATTCTGAGCACTGGGGCTGAGGCCCCTAATATGCACTAGGATAAATGCTAGTATGATTTTAACTGGAGGAAGATCTGGGCAGTGAGGCAGGATTCTGACCTGCGGTAAAGGTCATTAATGCTTGTAGCTGAACAGACCTTCTGAATCTGATGATTCCTGTCTGCTCTCGGGTGAAGACTGGCCCAAGAGGCTGGCATCCAGCCCTATAGGGGTCCTGGCCCCGGGCATGCCTTTTCTTTCATTTCCTCTGAAGCCTCAGGCCCTGTTACTTAGCCCCTCAAATGACCCCCACAAGTATAGAATTAGCTTAGAGCCATGAAGGGGTGGGATCTCTGTGGGTTCACCAGGGCCTGTACCTACCAGCCAGTTTGCTTTTCCCTTAGTGATTCAAAGATAATTTCCTCTTTGGAAAACAAAATGAATTGCTGACACATCTCTTCTCAGAAAAATGAAGCACACACTCACATATACACAGACACAAACAAATTTCTCAAGAAACGCACTCTTGTTCAAATATACCCTTATGTGTTAGAGACACTATCCTTTGTGCGTTCTTGGCACTCTAGTTGAAGATAAATTGATCATATATACATAGATGTATTTCTGGGCTCTCTATTATGTTCCATTGGTCTATATGACTATTTAAGACAGTCTATACCACTTTATAATATATACTGAAATTAGGAAGTGTAATACCTCCAGTTTTGTTCTCTCTCAAGATCAGTTTGGCTATTTAGGGTCTTCTGTGGTTCCATAGGGATTTTAGGATTCTTTTTCCTGTTGCTGTAAAAAATGTCCTTGGGGTTTCGATGGCAATTGAACTGAGTATGTAGGCTACTTTGCATAGTAGGGACATTTTAACAGTATTCATTCTTCCCCAATCTATGAACATAAGTTGTCTTTCTATTTATTTGTGTCTGCATTTCTTTTATGAGTGTTTTATAATTTTTAGTGTCCAAGTCTTTCACCTTCCTGGCTAAATATACTCCTAAACATTGTATTCCTTTTGGCGTTATTGTAAATTGGATTATTTTCTTAACTGCCTTTTTATGTAGTTCATTGTTAGTGTATAGAAATGCAACTGATTGTTGTACATCGATTTTATATCCTGCAAGTTTGTTGAGTTCATTTATTAGGGCTATCAGGATTTTTTTTTGGTGGGCTCTGTAGTTTCATTATATTTTTAGAAAAATCAAACTGAATATCCACATGCAAAAGAATGGAATAGGGCCCCTATCTACACCATACACAAAAATCAGCTGAAAGTGGATTAAAGACTGTACTGTAAGACCTAAAGCTATAAAACTCCTCAAATAAAACATAGGAGGAAGCTTCTCAACATTGATTTTGATAGTGACAACTTGGATTTGACACCCGAAGCACAGGCAACAAAACAGAAAAATAGGCAAGTGAAACGATATCAAACTGAAAAGTTCTGTACAGCAAGGAAAATAATCAACAGAGGGAAAAGGCACCTACAGAACATGAGAAAAATGTGCAAAACAGCTGTCTGATATGGGCTCAGAGCCAAAGTACACGAGGATCTCATACAACTCAACAGCGAAAACAAGAGCAAAAAACAAATAACCCAAGTTAAAAAGGGGCAAGAGACTTGAACAGATATTTCTCCAGATAAGATACACAAATGACTGCTATATAAATGAAAAGACCCTCAGCCTCACTCATTGTGAGGGAAATGCAAATCAGAACCACAGTAACATATCACTTCTGTTAGGGCGGCTATTATTAAAAACAACAAGAACAAAAGATAAAGATGACAAGCCCTGGAAAGGATACAGGGAAACTGGGACCCTTACACAGTTGGTGGGAAAGGAGAACGGTGCAGCTACTGAGGAAAACAGCGTGGAGGCTCCTTGAAATATTAAACATAGAACTACATACGATGCAGCAATACCACCTCCTGTCATGCGTCCGAGGAACTGCGTCCCCATGTTTCCTGAGGCATCATTCACAACAGCCACGGTATCAGAGCTACCCAAATGTCCGTGAACAAATGAAGGTTTGAGAAAATGTGCAATATACATACAATGGCATAATATTCAGCCTTAAAAAAAGAAGGAAATCTTTCCATTTATAACAACATGGAGGACCCCAGAGGATGATATGTCAAGTGAAGTAAGCCAGTCACAGAAGGACAAATATTGCATGACTACACTTCCAGGAGATATCTAAAATATTCAGACTCACAGAAGCAAGAATGACGGTTGCTGGGGCTGGGAGAAGGGGGAAATGAAGAACTGCTTTAGAATGGATGTAGTTTCTGTTATGCAAGATGAATACATTCAAGAGATCTGTTGTACAACATAGTACCTATAGTTAGCAATATGGTATTATACAGTATAAAATAAAACATGGATATGTTTATAATCTTGGTTATTATGTATCACTGCTGTGTGCATATGTGCAAGCTCATCAAGACATGAAACATGCAATTTTTTTGTATAACAGTTATATTTCAATAAAGTTAAAAACCCACAAATATACTCATATTTACTGTAATATAAAAATAATGTATTATATTTCTTACTAGCCATGCTACTTACCCACTATTTGAGCAAAAGTACTGACCTGGGAAATCATCACATTGCATATCCCCCACACTCTGCAGATTTCTATATTAACCCCATTGTGGAAATGGAGCCACCCACTGGCATATTGAGGAGAGAAAATGAAAAGAGGTATTAGCAAAGCTTCTGGCATATTGTAGATGCTAAATAAATGGCAAGTGTCACAAAAATGATACAGCGTAGGATATTACTTTCTTCCACATGAGGATTATAAAGGTATTGCAACTTCAGCTGTTCATGGGAAAAGAGAAATGAAGAAGGGCAGCCATACCATGGTACCCAGTATTTGCAACTCAGAGTACCTCGTGGCTAATGCAGATTCCCAGGAGGCCGAGCTTGAAGGACTTGCCTAGTCCAGCGACAACTACTTGATGTTTTGCATTTAACTATCTTTCTTTAAGCCTGCTTAGTACCAGCAATCTCTCTTCTGCTCTTGGATGAAAACTCAGTTTCCCTCATGGTTATGCCTAAAACCCATTAAGTCATTCTCAAGACAGCAATTGAAAATGTCCAGTCCAGTGAGTTGTGGCTGGGGAAGGTGAAGGTGACTGGTGCCCACTCACACCCAGCTCTCTCCTTCCTGGGCACAGAGGAAGATGGCATTTCCCGGCTTCCTGGGAAATTATGTGCACTACCATGTTTTTGAATTCTGGCCATGGGATGTGAAGAGAAGCGACTTTTATCATTTCAGGTCAGTTTAAAAAGACTGTGCAACATTCCAGCTCTCTCTTGCTGTGCTTAGAAAGCCCGAAAGTCATTTGTTGATACAGTGATGATAAGGGTGGTATCTCCGCCAGTGAAATGTAATGTGAAACAGGGGCCCTGCCCACTGCCACAGTGCAGACATACTGAATGAGAGGAAGTAAAGGTTTGTGATTGACTGGGATTGTGGGCTTACTGGTTATAGTCTACTCTTCCCTAATTTCCTGAACTTTATTTAGTTTTAGATTGTATGCCCTCTACAAGCCGTTATTGGCTTTAAGCTGCTCATGTAAATCAAGACAGGGTGATATGATTCCCCTACTCTTTTTTCTACTTGGATTTCTCCTTCCCCAGGCTCATGAAATTATTTTATGACCCCACCAAGCAAGGGGAAGGGAGGAGAGGGAAGGGGAACCTGAAAGTGCTTATCCGGCATTGTCCTCAGATTCGCACATCTGGCAGACCCGGACTTGCCCTTTCTTACGAAAACGAAAACGCTCTGGTGAGTTCTTAGCTGCCCCCCTGTGGAGCCCCTGTCACTGAGCTGCCCGGGATGAGGTTTCCTTTGGTTTTCTCCAAAATGCCCCTGGGCTTCTGCTCTAGTGGAAAACTCCAGAGCCTGTTTCTGCTGGTTTTTTTACCCTGGAAGGCTGAACTTTGGGGCGGGATTCCTTTGAGAAGGACCCCAGACTCCCCCCCATCCCATTTGCCCCAGAGTCCTCTGCATGTGCTGTGAGGAGGAGCACAGTTACTGCCCTGGCGTTGCAGCCCAAAGTAACCGTAACTTTCTCAAGGGTGGCCAGCACCCATCCTTATGTCTCCATCCCAACTTCAGGGGCACGTGTCCAGCCAAACTGCCGCTAAATCCTTCTTATCAAGCCCCCAGCCCTCCACACTCCTATCGGCCCCATGGTCCTTCCCCAGAGCCTGCACTGCAGAATCCCCCTGGGTCACGACTCCATCCATTCCTTCATATGCACATTTTGTGATTGTCATCTAGCCAGTTATTTTTCTGTGGTGTTCGGTTTCCAGCTCACTTTGGAATGTAACATCTGTTGAATTCATGCCCCATGAAGCATGAACAGTACCATTTTTACATCCCGTTACACATACATTGTCTCATTTTAACTCCATATGTGCCCTGTGAGTTATACTGACTCTTAGTTTATAGGTGACAAACTTGACTTTCAGGCAGGTTAACTGAGTCACGTAGATAATAAGCCAGAACACAGGGGCAATGAGAGAAATGAATCTGTCTGTTCACTTTTACGTCATTGAATTTAGAACACTACCTGGTATATAGTATGCATTTAAGATTTTTTCCCCTGTATAAGAACATAATAGCAGGGATTTCCTTTACAAATCAGTTGCACCTTACTTGAGACCAGGTTCTTCAAACTTGGCACTACTGATATTTGGGGATAGTTATGTTTTTGTTCTGGGGGGAGGGATGGTGCTGTTCTGTGTACTGTAGGCTGTTTGGCAGCACCCTTACCCTCTGCCCATGAGATGTCAGCAGCATCTCTCACCCTAGTTATGTCTCCAGTCACTGCCAAATGGCCCTTGGGCTGTAGTTACCCAGGTTGAGAATCTCTGCTTCACACTGGTGTTTCTCACGTGTGTGCACAGACCACGGGTGGTAGGAGGGTGGTTTAGGGTGGTAGGCAGAGAGAAAAGGGGCAACTGGCCTACTTATCCTGAGATGTATGGGCTACAGTCCAAACTAATGTGTAGTTTTCAATTCAGTCATTATATAGACTTTGAGGAAAATGACCCTCAGAACACTTGGTCAGGAAAAGAGAATATTTAGATCTGCTTTGCTCCATCAAGGTAGAGCTGGGCTTCAGCATTTCAGATGATACCAATTTATTGTATTTATTTTTACTTTAATTTCTATTCATGAAGTAATAAGGTTCTCTGTTACTGGCATTAATGAAGTTTCCTCTTTGGAGCAGAGAGTGTTAGCTGATAACCAGATCCAGCTTCCTCACCCTTCAACCTTCCCGACCCCACCCAATGCTGCCTTCCTGGGCTTCACTCGGTTTGTCAGGCTCCTTGCAAACAGGCAGATCCTTGGGATCAGCAAACCTCAAGGCCTAGCACCTAGCGACTGCTCATGCATGATTCTTTATTCCCTTTACCCACATATGGGAGGGATTAACAGCAGAGTGATTTGGAAAATTGTATGTTGAAGACCACCGAGATACACACTGGGAGAAATTGGATCCTGAATCAGTGCATGGAGGGCAGTGGCATGGGTCAGTTTCCTGGAGGACATCCATCTTTGGAATGGCTCACAAGAAGAAATGAACTTCGTTCTAAGCTGCTAAGATTTGAGGATTTGGCCCTTAAAACAGCTGGTGTCACCATAACTAACACATTCTTCACATGGGTATAGTAGATATAAAGATATTTAATTATATCTCAGAAAACTCTCAAAGGTAATTCCAATAACAGATCAGTTAGACTCAATAGAGACAAGGGTATGAACAAGAAAATGTTAGCTCCCAGGTGCTCTTTTCTACTGAAATTGTCCTGGTTGGTTTCAGAAAATAAGGGAAAATAATTATAAAACTCTTTGCTTTGACAGGACCCTAGTGATATATTTCTGCCAAAAAATAATTACAGTATATGTTATGTAAGGTAATTGCATTCATTTTCTGTTGCTGCATAACGAACTACTACAAATTAGCAACTTAATACAACATGTATTCATTACCGCACCGTTTCTGTGGTTTGAAGTGTTGGCACAACCTAACTAAACCCTGTGCTCAAGGTCACCCAAGGCTGAAATCCAGGTATCAGTCGGGCTGTGTCCTCATCTGGAGGCTCAACTGGAGAAGGACCTGCTTCCAAGCTCCACGAGGCTGTTGGCAGAGCTCATTTCCGATGCCTGTGGAACTCAGGGCGGCTGATTCCTTCGAAGCCAACAATGAAGAAAGTCTGCTGCCTCGGGGCTCTAACATCTGGACATCTTTATACAGTTTCCATGTGAGTAGGTCGTGTCCACCCAGGATGATATCCCTTTTGATTAATTTAAAGCCTATTGTTTAGAGACTTTAATTACATCTGCAAAATTCATAGAAATAGAGAATGGAAAATTATCTATGAGAGATTTATATTTTAATGGGTCAGGCCTAAATGTAGAAGTAAATTACTTCTACTCATGTTCCATTGGCTAACTGCAGGGGCAAGTGGACAATGTGGTCTAGATTTGTCCCCGAGAGGAAGAGGAGACATGGATATTGTTTGAGTCCACTCTTCTGGTTGCTGTCAACACACCTGTTTCCTTCTCTGTCACACAGAAGAGCTCTCATGCCCTCCCCCCAGTGCTGAGCTGGGTCTCTTCTGTCCACTGCAACCTGCTTGAAGGCCAGTCATCGTGCCCAAAGGCCAGGATCTCCAGGTGATGGTCAGTTTCCCTTCAGGTCTGGATATGTCTCCTCATGGTTCAATTGTTTAATAAATGGAAAGAAAGTTGTTTGTTTCCCCATCTTCTTCCTTAGCAAAGAAATCCTCTGTTGGAAAACTGAGAATGGGAGGCCATGGCAGGCCCTGGTCAGTGACAGTTCTCAAGCCCTGCTGAGTGGGCTCTATAAAGGTCATCTACCTGGAAATTGGGACAATTCTTCATTAAATGTGTTGACTAAATTCTGTTCTTTGGAAGAAGCATCATCATCCCTTGTTCTTGATGGATCTTCACTCCATCATCTGGGGGTCCTTTTCTTGTCCATCATCTTCCAGGGTACATGTTACAGGTCTGCAAAGTTTCTGCAGACCTGTAAAGCCCACTTCTGCCAGTGCAAGCGTGGAGTCTCAAAAGCTGTCCTAAGTCTTAAAGAGTGAGCCCAAGGACTTTTGGTAGTGTTTTGACAATGTGATTTAGCCCCTGCCTCAGGAGGTTTCTGATCTACTTGACTCCAGTCAATTACATGTGCTGGTTACCACCAACTAGACAGAATTCTGAAGCTTGGCCCATTTTATTGCTTCCTTTTCTCCACCTAATGTGTTGACAGTCCACGACACATGGTGTAAGCCTTCTCAGGATGTCTTGTGACAGCTGTACACCCGCCACCCACCAGAGTGGCCAATGTTAGACAGCATTTTCCTCCTTCCCTGCATTGCATTCCCAGCCTTTCATTCCAATGCAAGACACAGGAACATAACATTCTGATTCAGGTCCTCCTTTCAAGACAATGAGGCTGAGACACTACTTTTTGTAAAAAGGCTGAATCTTCATGGTCTGTCAATCCAAACTTCTTCAAGCTCATTTCCTACTGTTGAGAGAGTCATTTTGTCAACTTTTCAAGCTTCCAAATTTCTGAACTGTGTCTTGTCTCTTTGTTGTTCCTCTTACAAAGCAGCCAATACATCATTTTCTTTCTGCATTCCTAAAGTTAGCCAATAGAAACTGACACGTCCTCATGCTGACCCCTTCTAGGCACTTCCTCTAGAGCTTACAGGCTTGCCCAGCACATGGTCTATTCCTAATTTACCACAAGTGATATTTTTCCTTGCAAGTTTTATCCAGATAATTGTGGATTCACATACAATTGGAATAAATACTACACAAATATGCCTTGTGTTCTTTTCTCAGTAGCAAAATTTCTCAAATCTATATTGAATATCACAGGGCACTGGCCCTGATACAATCCTCTGCTCTTATTGTGATGCCCCCTGTTTACTTTATGCATGTGTGTGTGTGTGTTAAGTTCTACGTAGTTGAATCGTCTTTGTGGGCTCCTGTGTCCATCACCACAGCCTAGAGGTTGAATAGTTTCCACACCACAAGGATGTCTCCTGTTGCACCTTTATGACTATCCCCATACTAAGGCCACCCCAGTCAGCTCTGTCACTAAATCCTGACCACTGAAACGCTCCCATTTCTGCATTTATTTTTTCATTTCAAAAATGTTATATAAATGGAATAATACAAAATGTAACCTTTTGGAATTGGCTTTTTCATGCAGCATAATTCTCTGGAGATTAATTCAAGGTGTTCACTTTATTGACAAGCAGCATTCCGTGATACTTATTGATACTTATGTACCACAGATTGTTAACTGTTCACCTGCTGAAGGACACCCAAGTTGATGCCTGTCTTTGGCTACTGCAAATTAGGCTCTATGAATATTCATGTACAGGTTTTTGTGTGAACATAAATTTTCCTTCCTCTGGGATAAATGCCTAGGCATGCAATTGCCTGATCATATGGTAATTTTATGCTTGTTTTTACAAGAAGCTGCCTAGCTGTTTGAATGAGTGGCTATACTATTTTACATTCCCAGTGGCAACATATGAGTGATTCATTTTCTCTGCATCATCACCAGCATTTGGTGTTTTCAGTATTTTTTTTGTTTTTAACTTCATCCATTCTGATAGTTGTGCAGTGATGTCTCATTTGTGGTTTTAATTTGCATTTCTCTGATGGTCAATGATATTAATCTTTTTTTATGTGCTACTTGTTATCTGTGTATTATCAGTGAAATGTCTTTTCATTTTTCTTTTTTTTTTGTAATGTTGAATTTAGAGAGTCTTTTATTCTCTAAATACCAATCCTTTGTTAGATATAAGGTTTGACAATATTTTCTCCCAGTCTTTAGATTTTCTTTTCTTCCTTTTCATATACGCTCTCAAAAAACAAGTTTTTAAAAATTTTGACAAGGTCCAATTTATCAATTTGTCCTTTCCTGGAACATACTTTTGGGTCAAGTCTAAGAACTTTCAAACTAGCTTTAGATCCAAAATATTTGCTCCTCTGTTTTTTCTTTATTTTGCCTAAAGTTTTGTAGATTCATATAGATATATATTACATATCATATACACGTACATAACACATATATATTTGCCTGGAGCACAGGTCATATATATTCTTTTTAGATTGAAGAATTTTTTATATATAATCTTATATTGTTTTCAAGTATACAACACAAGAGTTCAACAGTTACCCACATTATCAAACCCTCAGCTCCCACCAGCGCAGTTACTATCTGTCAACACAGGAAGATGCTACAGAATCATTGACTATATTCCCCATGCTGTACTACCAACCCTGCGACCAACTTATATTATGGTTGAGAATTTTTGTGCCCTTAATCCCCCTCACCCTCCTTACTGTCCCACCCCAGCCCTTCCCTCATAGTGAACACAAGTCACTTCTTAGCATCTATGCATCTACTGCTATTCTGTATTTAAGTCTATGGTCAATTTTAGGTTAATGTTTATATACTGTGTGAGGTTTAAGGTTATTATTTTATTTTATTATTATTTTTTGCCTATGGATGCACAGATGTTCCAGTACCGTGTAGTTAAAAGGCTGTCTTTCCTCCATTACCTTTCCACGTTTGTGAAAAGTTAGTTGAGCACATGCGTATGGGTCTGTTTCTCAGATCTTTATTTTGTTCCATTGATCTCGGCATCTGTCCATTCACTAATGCCACACAGTCTTGATTAGTGAGTCATTTCCACTCTACTATGGAGCCCACCCAGTGAGGTTTTTTTATTTCTGGTATTGTAGTTTTTAGTTTCTTAATTTCCATTTGACTCTTTTTTTATGTATAACTTCTATTCCTTGTTGAGGTTTTCTGTTTTCGTTGGTTCCAAGAGAATTCATAATTGAATTTTGAAACACTTTTTACAACTACTGCTTTAAAATCTTTGTTATACAATTAACTTCCATCTGCTTCATCCTGGTCTAACATAAGCTGATTGTCTTTTCTCATCGAAGCTGTGATTTTCTTGGTTTTTGGTATTATAGGTGATTTTTAATTGTGTCCTGGATATTTTGTCTGTTATGTTAGAATACTCTGGGTCCTATTAAATTTTTTTATTTTATATTTTATTCTATTTTTTTATTGAAACAGCTGAAATACAGTATTATATTAATTTTAGGTGTAGACCATAGTGATTCAATGATTATATACATTACAAAATGCTCACCACGATAAGTATAGGTTCTTCATACAAGTCAGAAGGGCTAGTATCAAAAAGACAAGAAATAACAAGTATTGGTGAAGATGTGGAGAAAAGGGAACCCTTATGTCCTGTTGGTGGGAATGTAAATTGGTATAGACACTATGGAAAACAATATAGGTTGCTCAAAAAGTTAAAACAGAAATACCATACAACTCAGTAATTCTACTTCTAGTTATTTACCCAAAGAAAACAAAAGTACTAATTAAAAAATACATGCAGCCCTATGTTTATTGCAGCATTATTTATAGTAGCTAAAATATAGAAACAACCTAAGTGTTCATTAATAGATGAATGGATAAAGAATATGTGGTGCATATATATACACAATAGAATATTACTCAGTCACAAAAAAGAATGAAATCTTGCCAATCACAACACATGGAGGAACCTAGAGAGCATTATTCTAAGTGAAATAAGTGGGACTGAGAAAGACAAATACCATATGAATACCATATGATTTCACTTACTTACATAAAAAATCTAAAAACAAAACAGATAAAAAAATAAACAGTAACAGGCTTATAAACACAGAGAACAAACTGGGGTGGCGGCCACAGGGAAGGGGAGTGAGGGGGTGGGTGAAACAGGAGAGGGGATAAGGCGGTACAGACTTCCAGTTATAAAGCAGGTAAGTCACGGGCATGAGAAGTACAGCATAGGGAAGAGAGCCAATGATATTATGATAACTTTACATGGTAAAATCTTCCTTCAGCAGACAGTCACCAGGTTAGGTTTAGAAGGCAGGCTTCAGCCTAATTTGTGGGGTAAGGTTCGCGTGGCAGTTTAATTTTGTGGACCTCTGTGGTGCTACTGGCATCTGCTTGGTCTGGTGCTGCCGGGGCCCCACCGGCCTGATTAGTGCTGACTGGGGTCGGGCGGGTGGCTTCCCCAAGTCTGGCTGTTGGATGTCTCACTGCCAAAGGGGGTGGCAAGACCCACCTACAGGAGCCCCCACTCCCACCCTCCAGCTCTCCTGCTGTGTCCTAGGGAGAGAGGAGGGCCTTAGGCCTGTGGGGACAAAGAGGCTTCCTGGATATGGCCACTTGTTTTAGTGGCTCCTTCCTGCCTTCCACCCACAGACTCTTTCAGCAGCAGGAGTCTCAGGCCCAGTAGGGAAGTAGATATATATTACATATCATATACACATACATAATATATATATATTTGCCTGGAGCACAGGTCATATATATTCTTTTAGATTGAAGTATTTTTTATATATAATCTTATATTGTTTTCAAGTATACAACACAAGAGTTCACTCTCGTTATTCATGGGGCTCCCAACCTGCCCTTCCTGTCCTGGTGTCTCTGTAGGCTGTTGTATTCCCGAGACTCCCCCTGGGTCTCGGGGGGATTGAGCCCACCTGCACTTGCTGCTGTAGGCCGGCCGGGGACTGGCCATGCAGATTGGGGTGACTCTCCTCGGTCAGGGAGAGAGTGCGAGTACCGGCCGCTGCACTGCTCCTGCGGCTCTGGCTCCTGAGCTAGCTGCCGTCTTCTTACCAAATCTCACAGTTCCCGGTCCGTTGTCTCTGGCGTGAGTTCCAGGGTTTATAGAGGTTCTCCGTGGGCGGAACAAAGAAAACCATACTGATGATATTTTGTTCAGATCAGAAGTCCAAGCCACATTTTACCAGGACATTTCACAGTCAGGCCTTCACTTCCTATTTTATCATTAACTCCTCCCACAGTGCACTGTATGGACGTGACTTATTTGCTAAAATGAACTGACTTTACTGCTCTTATTGGCAATGTTCCCTCAACCTGGAATCTCCCTTCACTTCTGTAGAAGTGCTTGTGGGATTGTACCAAGTGTTCTCATTGACCGAGACAGTCAGGGCTGACTTAGTAAGGGCAGTAGATGCCAAGGTAAGGTCTTTGGACTTTAGACTATAGCGAAAACATTTCCCCTGCTGGCCTCAGCCCTCTGAGAACCTTTATCAGTGGTCACTGAGGCTGCACTCTTCTGGGTCACTCGATTTGGAAAGAGGGACACAGGCCTCACTGCTTTGTTTCTGGAAGTCAGTTGGCATTCAGTTCTCACACTAATCCAAACTGTTTTCCCCGAATGCCTCAAGGGGAGGTTTCCCATTCACTTTGGCTACTTAAAAGGAGTTGTCAGAGTAAATTTGGGGCTCAGCTCTTGCTCAGAGAGTGGATCTCTCTAGAAAACACCTTTTGCCCTTTCTTGAGCAGAATACTCTTGTTTGCAGTCTGATCAAGCCATACAGCTATAGAAAGTGGTTCTTTCATAGAAAAGTAACCAGACAACAACAAAAAAAAAACAAAAAGAAAAAAAAAACCCCACAAAAAACCCACAAAGAAGCTGCCATGCATGTATGTGCCTAATATGTTTAAGACACTAGATACTAGGTGGTGTATGAGAAAGCTCACAATAAAGCTCCTATGTCCAGCAAGTGTAAAATGCTTATTAGTTCACCCAGGTATCTACTTTTGCATTTATCAATTCAATATTTAGTTATATGCCAGCCATTTTGCAAAATGCTGTTGTTAACAGTGAACAAGACAGTGCCTGCCGTGGGGAGATAACCAATCAGAAGACAGGCTCTTAAGCAGATCCTCATGAAACCATGTGATCAGGGCAGGCTTGCTGCCCCAGACACCATAAACACACACAGCCCCGTGAGAATGCAGAGGAAACGTCCAACTCAAATGTGGGACAACAGGGCCTCCTGGAGAAGCCCTGGAGCAAGTTTTAAAGACGGCACAGGAATTACAGTGCGGAGCAGAGGACTCGGGCCCCAGGAAAACAGCGAGTGTGCTGGAGGCAGGCCACCAAGAGTTATTCACAGCCTGCGTGGCTCCGACTTGCACAGTGCTTCACTGTTTACAACTTGCTGTATTTGATTATCACAGAAAAAACCTTGACCATTAATTCAGCTCATGAGACCCGACACCCAAGAGCAATAAGAAGCCCCATTAGGTTAAGTGCCTGCCTGGCTCCTTGCCTTCCCCTTTTTCCCTTCGTTTCTTCATCCCTCCACTAGTCTGTTCATCCCTCGCTCCTTCTCTCCCTCTCTCTCCTCCTCTCCTTCTTCCTCATTTCCCTATCACTTCCGCTGTTTTTACTGAATACCTACTAAGTACCATGAACAACGTTAGGTAGTGGGGAACCAACCTGAACGAGAGTAATTAAAAACCCCAAAATCTGCCATTATAAATTTACATTCTAGCCTTGAAAAAAAAAATGTGTTTAAGCAAACAGGTATATATTTACATATTGAAAATCATTGTGAATTAAAATACATGTTATGAAAAATAGGCTGAAATGGTGAATAAAAGAATGGGTTTTACTTTATAAAGTTTGGAAGCCTTTCTGAGAAAGTGACATTTAAATTGAGGTTCAAAGGAAGAAAGGGAGCCCCCCATGAGCAGAGCTGCAGAGGGAAAAGCGTGTTCAATACGCAGAGTGTAGAGTAAAAGCGTCTGGAAAGAGACTGTTGAATACCCAGAAAGAAAGCGATGGCATGAAGACTGCCCATTAGACGGCCATATTATTTTAATGTCCACCAACACTGATGTCTCTTGATGGCACGGTCCCGTCTCAGGATTATCTCAGGATAATCATCTGCCACTGAGTCTCTCCTGGATACTCAGAACTCTGGCGCAGTCATGAACCAACAACTCAACTTATCCAAATGCCAGCTATCAGGGAGGCAAAATTCTCTCATACACCTCAGCGCATGCGCGCACGCGCGCACACACACACACACACACACACACACACACACACACACACACACACAGATACACACACACATACGCTGAGAGAAAGGGGGAAGTGACAGATCCAGATCCAGTTACGTAGCTAGATTAATAGGCTTTAGCCAAAGTCCTTGATTAGGAGTAGCCTCCTGCAGATGAAGCACAGGTTAGTACTGGCTCATCTAAACCATTTTGTCAGTGTTAGACAGACAGCCGTTGTGTAAGGGGGTGGATAGCACAAAGGCAGGAGGGGCATTTCTAATATAAGTCCTAGCCTGGAACAGGCATGAATCAGCATGAGCTGCCAGGAATGCTTGCTTTTCTTGAGCTGAAATTTGCAAAGAGAAGCAGTGAAGGCTTTGGGTTTACATGCACTGCATAGAGCCACAGTTAGTGGCTGATGGGGGACTTGAAATCTGCTCTCTTGACTCCAAGTCCAAGGCTCTTGCCACTACTGATCCTCTCCTTGTCTTCAGTTCTCCTGCAGGAATGAAGCCGTAAGTACTTTCTCCCTCCCTCAGATATATGACTTTCTGTCCAGTTGCTCTTGTCTGTTAGAAAGAAGGGCCCAGGGTGAACAGATGTCAAGTGCATTGGGGAACAGGAGAGAAGGGTTACCCCGCAGAGAGGGAGGGAGCCCTTGGGGGCTGTGGGGGCTACAAGGAAGCTTTGGCATGTCCTGGGTGGGTGCAGGGTGCACACAGAACGTTAGGGAGACAGGAAAGCATCATGGAATATAAACTTGGCTTCTGACAAAATGTGCTTTTGTCCATTACATGTGTGTGAACGAGTGTTTGTATATGCTCGGTGTGTGTCTGCTCACATACAGGTGCAAGCTTTCCTACTACACTGGCCAACACAGAAGTCTCTAGTGACATGTGGCTACTGAGTCCTTGAAATGTGATGATTCTTAAATGACGTGTTCTAAGCATAAAACACACACCATGTTTGAAGACTTAGTATATATGAAAAAAATGTAGAATGTCTCATTAATACTTATATCATTTGTATTTTGAAATTGTTTGAAAATATTTGAGATGTTATTTTGGACCTATATTGGTCAATCAGATAGAATTAATTTCACCTGCTTACTAAACTTCTATTAATGAGTCTCCTTGAAAAATTGAAAGTACGTGTATGGCTTGTCTTCTATTTCTATCTCATGGCATTGTCCAAGATTGCTTGCTCTAAGACTGAATCTGTACCCCAAAACCTGTCCTTAGAGAGGCTGTGCTCAAGGGATAGCACAATCAGGAGCACATATTCAGTCATCAGTGCCCAATTCAAGCCCCTGCCCGGCCATCGGATGGTTGTTGGACTCTGGCCTCTGTTTCCACATCTGTCAAAGTCAGATTGCTGTGAGGATTAGACCAAAAGGCTGGGTAAAATCCGCTAGGCCAGCCCCTGCGGTGGCGCGTGTCAGCTCCTGGAGTGAGTGCAGTTCCGCCCGTCTGCCACGGCGGCAGGAGACAGCGTGGGGAGCCTCCCTCTGGGTCAGTAAGCCCAAGCTAGTTGTGGGCACCTGTGCAAATTATTTCATTTCTGTCCTTAGTTCTCTTATCTGAATATGAGGGTCACAGGACCTCAAAGGCATTGTGAGGATTAACTAAGGTGTGGCAAGGGTTTATCACAGTACCTGACACCCAGCGTTGTATTCACCCTGAAGATGGTGACGAGGGTGAGGATGCAGGGCTCAAAAGGGACTTACAGGGAACCCAATTCCTCTTGTCCCCACTGCCTCTTGATTGATCACAAACATGGTGCGGCACTGACTCACAGGTGCTCCTGTGAAGCTCAGCCACCCGGCAGGCTCCAGGCAGAGCAGATGGCCCGCTGCCAAGGGCAGGGCTGCCCGTGTGGCCGCCGGTGAATGACAGGGCGTTTGCCAAAGGGGCCGACAGCTGGCCATGGCTCAGGCACTAAGGCGCCTCCCCACAGCTCTGGGTGCTGTCACCTTGTGGCAGTGCGTATGCGGACAACTGTACCGGACAAGCCGAGTGAACTGGGCAGTCAAAGGAGTGCAGAGGCCAGGTGCACAGAGACCCTTCCCCGTCTCTTCCACACCCGCACTCCACACGGCCGAGCATCACCCCCCTGGACACCTGTCCTGTCTTGCTGCCTGTCATTGGCACTGTCGTTCTCAGTAAGGTACCTGCCATCTCTGTAACTGCTCTGTGTCTGGCCCCCTCCACCCCCTGACTCTCTCTAGGCCAAGTCCTTGACATGGCAGCACAATGTCAGTCTTCACTAAAGACCTTCTGCAGCTTCCTATGGCTCAGGAATGCTGACAACCCTGGGACCTTCGAAGTAATAAAACTAAAATAGCATTTTGATGAAATTTCGACCAAAAGACGCAAATAATTTACAAGTCCTTATATGACCTCTTCTCCCTGTAGCCACCCCTACTAATCTCCCAAATGCACTTGCTATCCCTCTTTCTCCTACTGCACCTATGGTAGCCACACTGACCTTCTTATTTCCCCAACAAGCCAAGCACATCTCTGCCTCAGGGCCTTTGCACTTGGTTTACTGCCGAAAATCCTTGCCCCCCAGGTGTTCTCAGGCTCAGTTCCCTCCTTCTGGTCAGTCTTTGCTCCATATTATCTGATCAGCGGGGGCTTAGCTGACCTCCCTATTGTTTGCGGCCCCCAGTGGCATGTCATTTTATTGCTTTCTCTTTACAGCTCATATATGTGAGCATATTTATTTATCCCCTATTAGGATATAACTTTGTGCAGGCAGTGACTTTGAGTTTTTCAATTGCTCTATCTCCAGAGCCAAGACCAGTATCACAAAATAAGCACCCAGTAAATATTTGTAAAATAAATGGATAGAATGAATGAGGGACCAGGCCGCAACCTCTAAAGGGTTTCTCTGCCTTTGGTGACCTCTGTATCAAGTCTATTCCGGCTACACTTTCTTTAAAGCATGTCTCACTGTCTCAGTCCCCACAAAGATGCCTCAGCGGCCTCCTATTGCTCAGAAATGATGACAAAGTTGACGACGTCAAGTTAGTAGAACTAAAATGATATGATGATACTGTTTGGACCAAGGGACATGATGTAGGTGTATTCGCACCTTTCCTCACCCCGTCACCCTCCCCACTGTGAGGTCCGGATTGGGTGTTGCGCTTGTAGGAGGTCAGAAGGATGTGACAGAGGCCTGCTTGCCCCCTTCAGCAGCCTCCTCCAAACCTTCCTGTGTCCGAGGTACCCGTAAACCACCTAGCCTCAGCTGACTCCCCCAGACCACTATTCAGAATGCCACCACTCATCTCGTTTAGTAACGGGAATCATCCAAGCTAAGCTTCCCTACAAGGTTAAACCAAGTGTATTAGTTTTCCAGGGCTGCTGGGGCAAGTACCATGGACTGGGTGGCTTGAACAACAGAACTTGATTCTCTTATGGTTCTGGACGCGGAAGTCTGAGATCAAGGTGCCAGCAGGGTGGATTTCTTATGAGGCCTCCCCCCGGCTTCTTCCATCTGCCCATCTCCTCCTGGCACCACAGCGCCGTCCTCCCTAGGGTGTGGCTGTGCCCTAAGCTCCTCTTTCTATAAAGACACAAGGCATATTCAACTGGGGACCATCTCAACGACCACATGTAACGTCAGTCACCACCTTAAAGACCCTACCTCCAAATCCTTCCACAGTCTGTGGGCCTGGGGGTCCGGGCTTCAACCTATGCCTTCGGAAGGGGGCACAATTCAGCCCATCACACCAGGAAGTTCGTGTGGCAGGACTGCAAGGCCAACAGTGATTTAGCAGCAGCACAAATCCCTACAATGTGAACAGTGTGCGACCCATAACACACGCCCCATTAGCGATATCTCACAGTATGATCAAACTCTCAAAACAGAAATCCCCCCTCCTTTTCAGAGGAATGAAACTTTCCAAATCTCTTGTCCTTCATCTTTCCTCAGCGGCAGGCCGTGGAGTCTGATACCCAGATGCCCGCATGGAGCCTGGCCTCCGTTCTCAGCACCTGAATCTGGCAACGTTTCTACACAAAGGATGGGCCCGTGGATACCCCTTTGTCATGACCACAGTCTGCCTCTTCCAGCCTCAGGCTTGTTTACTCACACAAGTGACTCACACAGTCGCGAGGGATGGCTGGTGAGGCTTCTCCTTAGCCAGTCATTCCTATTTCTCCAGCTCCCTCCCCTGCCCTTCTCATTGCTCCCTCTGCTCAAGATTTCACTGCCTCTCACCTGGACCTTTACAGCCATCCAACAGGCGTCCGTGTCTGTAGCCCCTCTGTCCATCTCTCCTACACAGCCAGAGCAGTCTTTCAAAAATATAAATCACACATCCCTGCTTTAGAGACATTCTTTCATTCTGCTTTGCCTTTAGAATAAAGTCCCAACATCTTCGTATGAGATGGTAGACTTTTTATTCCCTAATGCCTGCCTGTGTCTACACCTCGTCTCCTGCCAACTCCTCCTCAAAACATATGTGCCAGCAGTTTAGAGCTACTTGCCTTTTCCCAAATATGCCGTATCTCCCTCCTCATGTTCCCCGTTTCCCACAGTGCTCCACAACCGAGCTCTGGAAGCCGTACTGGGTTCCTACTTTCCCTCCTCAACCCCTCAGACAAACACTTCTAAGACTTACAGAATTTATCAAAAGGTTGTCTTTAGAGCCTGTCCTCATGTTTTCTGCCCCCTCCTAGTATGCAACCTATTGTCTACTTTTGTGAATTTTTGAAACAAAAGCAAAATCAGATTGTGGGTATTGCCACCAGAGAAACCAGTTTATAGGTTTTTACTGAGTTAGTCCTATAACCTTTGGTGAGGCACATACTGCTTCTTTGGTGGGACCTCAAGGTGGGTCGAGGTGGTGTTTCTGTACCTCTAGGCACTCGGGTAGGAAGGTGGAGCTGGCCTGCTGCAGTAGATGAACCCCCCAAGAGGGAATTCCTGCAGAAAAAGGACACACAATAACTTGGTTTAGCAAGTCGGCATTCGCCATCAAAAGGAAGGTAGATTCTGAGGCCAGCATGGTGCACAGTCCTTAAATAGACCAGACCTGTACCTCCTCTGCCCGTACCTCTCACCGCACCCTCAGGCACTGAGAATCACCCACACACTCACTCAACATCCACGTCCAACACACTGAGAGTCTTTCTGTTTTTTAATATTAAGAGATATAATTCTGTCTCCAAAGTTATATGCAAGAATGCCCTCTGCATGCCCTCTGTCCCCAATTTTCAAACCCAAGCTTGCCACTGAGCCTTCAAAGATTCTGCCTTTACCAGTGAGATAAATGCATCCCCATTCTCTGGGGTAAGACAGATGGAGGGTCAGGGAAGGAGGAAGGAACATACATTGATTATCTGTCATAGTTCAAACTCATTGTCTACATTATTGAATTCAATTCTCAAAAGCATGACATACAACTGTAATTCTTTCTCCCATTTTAAAGGTGATCAAGCTGAGAGTGAGACGCTATATTGTTAATCTACCTACTGCAGCCAGTAGGTGGAGGAACAGGAATAAAACCCAGGCTTTTCGTGACCACAGCTGATGATGCTTCTTCACACCTTACATCCAGATATAAGCCGGGCAGGAGTTTTCTCTGTGTTCGTGGAAAGCAGTGCAGTGGGCAGTGGCGACAGCTAACACAGCATCTGTTCCCCACGGCCTGCAGCCTGCATCCTGCTGCTGCTTTCTCTCCGGAGCTCTGCTTTTGCTCCGGCACCCACTTCCACCCCTTCTGGGGGATGGTCACCCCACCTCCAGCTTGAGTTTTGATTCTGTTTGCTCTAAACCAATCAGTACCTGATGTTCCCCTGTGATTGCTAGGATTCAGGGGAATGACTAAGTTAGTCCAGCGAAACTGAAGGACAGAACCCACATTTCAGGCCTTGGTGGGGGGACTCCCTGTGCTGCCCTGAACACGAGCAAGGAGGCGTGCATAGAATCTTACTGCCTCCGGAAGCCCGTGTGTGATGACAGGGGATGCGAGGATCGGATCCCGGAGGAAGCAGGAGCCTAGGAGAGGACAGCAGAGGTAGCCTGAGGCTGAAGGCATCTGAGTCTTCCTGAATCGTGGGTGGTTGCCCAACCTGGGGTTTCCAGGCATGAGAGAGCACCCTTCACCATCACTCACACCCTGTTGAATCTGTCCAAGGTTTCTGAGATTTGCCTTTAAATCGTAGGACTGATGTGGGTCATCACAGGTCTTACTTGTCTAAGACCCTCTGTACATGCAGCCACCAGCACTGGGACAGAGGACACAGGCGTTTCTCCTCACCACAGAACCCACCTCATGGCCTGGTCCCCGCAACTCATTCTTCATTCCTTCCCCAAGTGTCATTTCCTTAGGGATGCATCTGCTGACATTCAGACTGGAGGAGGGGCCCTAATTACATATTCTTTCCACAGTCTTTATTTTTTCTTCTTGAATTTATCAGATCTTCACTGATTATTGCAGTGATCATTTTACTGTGTGGGCCATGCTTCCTCAGGGTAAGACAATGCTGGCTATGTTCTATCTTATTTCTGCAGCACCAAGCATAGTTTTGGGCGCACAAAACATTTGTACGGTGAATGATGAATGGATAAATAGATGAAGAGCCAGCCTTTAATAAATGTGTGTTGAATTGGAATTGAGATTCAATATATCTGTATGTAATGTGGACTCAGGTGTGATATTGCCAATTAATATACACTGAGCACCCTGGATGTCTGCTATGAACCTAATATATTGGTTTGACTCTGGTGTCTTTGAAGGTAGTGGCTGGAGTTCATTTGAAATGTTGTATTTGCCAATTTCACTTTATTTCCTCAGCCCAGATTTCAGAGGCAAGCAGCATGCCTTTCATTTGTCCAACTTACCCAGAGCCTCTTCAATGCAATAATCAACTCGCAGCATGTTCTACACTTGTTGCTTGTCAAAGCCTCTTATGCTCAAGGAATGTAAGTACCAGGTGCACTGTACTTGGCAACACGTGGACTGAGAGGTTCAGGGTTTAATTGTGTTCTTCCTTTGAGAACAAGTCTCTCTATCTGGGCCAGCCAGAGTGGCCTTTCCACTTGCATCTGTACAAGAATGAGCAGGGAGAGAGGGCACGTGATCGGCCTCCAAGTGCAGCCCTCCCTCTGCATCTCCCACGTGCTCTCTGGTTCCCTTCTACTTTGCATCACAAGACGTTATATTTTTCCTCATCTGCCTGTCCCAAACTGATGGTGACTTATTCAATGATGGGACCTTTGACTTCCTCACCTGCGTCTCCAGCGCCCCTGCCAGGGGCTCAGTTCCATGACAGGCCACGCACGGTAGGCATGACAGAAACACAAGCAAGACATGAGGCCTGCAGCAGTGGTGGTCAGGGAGGCTGTCTGAGGGAGAAGACAATGGTTGGCACCAAGAAAAATCTGTGGCGTGATTCAACAAATGACTTAGATGGCTAAGAGGCAGGCGACTGATGGGTCCTGATGGGTCCTGAAGTACCTGAACAAAAATGAGCCATCTCCCAAGTCTCAGCATGTGCCACATTTAAAAGAAACAGTAATCTGATTTCTTAAGGAGATATGATAAGTAATTAAAAATGTACCAGTTCTCTTAACATAATGGAAATGGGAGATTAGACATAATTTTAAACATGGTCTATCTTGTCAAAACCCTACATACAATACTGTTATTTTCCCCACTCAAGCCTTCCACAGGAGTGGCTTGATGACCTTTCCCATTAATAAATTTAACCTCTTCATTTAGCTTCTGAAATCTTGATTCTTTAGCTATTTTTCTTTCAGTGTAACAAAAGGCCTCTGTATCTCATAGGCATACTGGGTATTCTTTGGAAAGATGAACAAGAGCAGAAGACTTGGTTACCTTTGTTCCCAGTCATAGTAGAGAGAAAACGAGGCTTGGATTCTGAAATGTAGTTTCCCTTGTAATTTCATTTGGACCAGTTATGTATTGTATATCGTCTTCACTTTCCTCTCTAAAAAATGGGCCAATGGGAGGGAGAGTAGCTCCAGATCACGCCAGAGTGGAAGGAGTTGGGTTAGGTCAGAGCCCTTTCCTGCCTGTCATCCTTCCTGGAAAAGGTAAGTCAGGTTCCCGAGGAAACGTTTTCTTTTTTGATGACACTTTTCACAACCAGAAGTCAGGAAAAGACACTCCCCCTAAAAGGAGATTCATAATTAAGAGTTCGGTAACTTAGGTGGAATTTATACCTGCAAGTGATGACATTAATAGCATCTTTTCAACCCTAATTTGCAGAGGAATTATTTGACAAATAGTCCTCATGTTATTCAAACAAAGGGGTGCCTCCAGCACACCAGGTCCCCGTGCTCCAGGAATGGCGGTGACAACAGCACAGTGCTCCCCTGGGGACGGGAGATGGGGCAGCAGGAGTGAGGGGGGGACCTCACAGCCTGTTTCCAGGCAGCCTCTGGGGAAAGCAGTTGGAGGGAAGTGAAGCGACTGCAAGAGTGTTTCCTCTGGAGTCAGGCAGACCTGGTTTGAGTCCCATGTCAGCTGGTTACTGGCTGTATATCCTTGGACAAGTTACAGGGCTTCTCTGAGGCCAAATACCCTCCTTTGTAAAATGAAAACAAGGTTGCTTGCCCCATGGTATCCTTATAAGGATTAAGCAAGGTGACTTGTATAAATATCCCTGTGCAATACCTCATTTATGAGTAAGTATTTAAATATTAACAGAATGACAGAAAGTTAAAATAATTTTAGTTCCCATCTCATATAGGTCCCAGTGTTATAGATGCCACCTTCCAAAAGGAGAAGTAAGAGAGGACAGAGCTGTACCTGCAAAAGAAGGTAGAGAATCACTTGTGTGCCCTTGCCTCCAGCCCAGAATTCATCAGAGTGTTGTTATAAGGAGGAGAGTAAATGGGGTAGAACTGTGGGTGGTATGGTCTCTGTTTTGTCTATTCAACTCTGCTATTGCAGAGCAGGCACAGCCATAGAAATATATGCACATGATGAGCGTGGCTGTGTTGCAATAAAACTATTTATAAAACCAAGTAGTGGGCAGAATTTGACTGGAAGGCCATACTTTACTGACTCTCCTCTAGACAATTAAAGATGTTGGGACAGCTCATAAATTGTTGGTGATTAGAAGATTTTTGGATAAAGCCTCTCATTGACTGTGAGCTCTTCAGTATCCCCCCTGACCTTCCCCACCACCAAGCACAGAGCAGGGGGGTAGACAGCACACCCCTTCCCCTAAGGTGACTGAGGCTGTGAGCCAGCTAGAGTCTGACTCATACCTGAGACGGTTAGAGGGCAAGAGACTGGCTGTCTCCAGCTCTAAGGAAGAAGAAAGTGCTGATTTCTGCATTTCTAAAGACAAAGGAAGCATCGTGGCCCACGGGGGGCTCCACGTAAGAGAGCTGTCTCAGGTCTCACTTGAGAGGCATGAGTGGTCATCAGTAGAAAGAAACCAGAGGCATGTGGCAGGGTGGCCTAAGGCTGAAGAATACAGCCATGGTCAGCCGATACAGCCATGTGTTCTCTCTCACAGGGACGCCACAGAGAGGAGGGGCACAGCCAGAGGGAGCACCTAACATATCTGAATAATTCGCAGATGTGTCCTGAGAGAAGTGTGCTTATACGCACGCGAGCCCCGAGGAAGACCTGCTTCCTCCTCTCTTGAGAGTTCAGTGTATAAGGCAGTTCCGACCTTTGTCCTCCTCTCTTTCCCTGTCCCTACTCCTGGGCCCTGGAGGGTTCTGAAATCATGACTGGGCAGATGAGATGGGATGACAGAAGAGCAACATGGAGAAGAGAAAAAGGAGCCAGTCCCACGTGCAGGTGGCCCGCTGGTAGCAAGCCAGCTCCAGCAAAGGCAAGGAGCTTAGATGCAACTTGGAATACAAAGTTTAAAGTTTTTATTATTTCACTGGAACAGGCAGGTTGCTTCTTGATTACCTCTATGTTGCTCACTTCTACATGAGCAGAAGGAGTGTAAGACTAACCCTAAATATGATCCAGGAGCACCGAATAACTAACCCCATAGAATATATGTAAAGGTTCAAGAGGAGATAAGTCACCTTATGACTGTATCCCACATGTTAGGCTTTTTCAATGCAATGCACACTGATGGTAGCCTCTTTATATCCAAGAATGTGCAATTTAGTCAAAAGTGGGCCAGTAATTCTATATCACATCATAGGTATTAAACTTTCATCTACTGAAAGAAGCATTTCAGTGGAAATCTCCACTCCTCGAAATTGCTATTGGATTATAAAAGCAGATCACCAGACAACTTGTGCATCTAAGCTGAAGGATATAGCCAAACCCCTCACCTCAACATAGCAAATTCCCCTGCCCTGAGCACACTGAAGCCAGCACTGTGCTTTATGACACATTAACATCTTAGAATTGCAGTGTTATCTATCATAGAATCATAGAAGTCCTGTTTCTCAGGGTAAAATTTATTAGAAACATAACCTCAAGATGCCTTAGAATCTAAGATTAAAGCCTCTTAAGATCTTAACATCTTAGAAGCTTAGAAAAGTAGTCTTAGATTTAAAGTACCTTAGGGTAATAAATAGAATCTTAGAAATTTAGAATCGTGGTTTCGTAGAATCATAACACTTAAAACCTTTCAGATCTTATAAATAGGCATCGTAGAGTTGTTGAAAGTCAGACTCCTAGCATGTTACAAACCTGGAATAGTAGAACTTTTGAGAAATGCTGTTGAATGCTTGTGGGATCTCAGGTATTACCTGTTTTAACTTCTACACAATATGAAGATTTTTTTATTAGTGTGTTTCTCAACATCGTCACTATCGACATCTTGGACTCGTTAATCGTCAGAGGGGTGGGAGGGTGTGCTGCCTGGGGCACTGTCACACACCCAGCAGAACCCCTGGCCTGCACTTGTGATGGCAGACGTCTCCAGCCCCCATGAGTATCCCGAGCACAGCTTTGTAACATTTCATTTAAGTGACCATCCCTGAGGGAGGAAGTGACCTTCTGAGGATTCCCCACCCCCCCACCCCCCCACCCCGCACTTAAAATGGATGGTGTACTCAGTGGGAGGTCTGATCTCATTTGGGATTCACAGTTGTTTTCTTCCCATTTTACAAACAAGAGGGTGAAGGTTTAGAGAAGTTGAGTTCCTGGCTCAGGATCATACAGCCAGTAAAGGGCTGGGAAGGACCTGAAGTCACGTATTTGATGACAAATGACTAAGCTGTTTATTTAAGTGCCGTGGCCACCCTGACTTTACTGTTGGTGGCTCCAACTGTTAGAAAGCGCTTCTTTTATTGAACAGAATCCTACTTATTCCCCCAGTACTATTCATAATAGAATTGTTATATGGCTATGGATTTTCTCCTGGAAGTCAGTATAGTTAAGGAGTCAGGCTCTAGGGTCAAACTCTCTGGAGTCCAGTCTCAGATTTATTACAGCTCATCAATGTGACCTTGGAAAGTTCTTCTCTTTTTTGCCTCTTTCTTCCACCTGTATTTGGCTTCTTTAGTGCTCTGTGTAATTGTCCAAAATGGAATATCTTAAATGTACTTTAATATATTGCAGAATTTGGGTCGGGCTTGGCTGAGTTATTCTCCTGCTCTACAAGGTGTTCGTGGAGGTCACTTGATGGTATTCAGTTGGCAGGTGGGCTGGTCCAGAGGACTCAGGGTATGTTTGCCCATCTGTGTGTGCCTTGGCAGCAGTCTTACAGGAGACGTAGACTGAAGGGAAGGCACAGGCTCTCCAGCAGAGTGGCCTCAGAGTGGCCAGACAGCTCACATGGCATTCTCAGCTCCAAGAGTGAGATTTAAAACAATGAAGGTGGACATCGTGTGGTCTTTGATAACCAAGCTTCAGGAGCCCCTGAGCACTATTTCCTTTATTCTCTGCTGGTCAACCTAGGCAGAGCCCCCCCATATTTAAGGGAAGGAGCCAGAGCCCCAGCTCACCATGGAGGGAGCATCTAAACATTTACGGTCATGTTTTAAAAGCCATTGCACCTTTAGAAAGACATAGTAATAACTCTTACCTCATTGAGTTCTGTGGGTCTTAAAAAAGGCTTCACTTGTAAAATGCTTAGCGAATAATGAGTAATCTGAAATACGACCTGTTTTTGCATACACGTGGATTCTAATTCACAGGATTTTGTGCTTGCAAAATCAGAGTCCTTCTCCTCTTCCCAGAGCAGTGAAAACCTTGAGGGCTGGGTGGAAGCCAGGGCACTTGAGGACACGGAGTTAATTTTGACACAGCTCCCACGAGAGAGGCTGTAAGATAAAAAACATTTCCATTCTAGAAGGTGGAAGAGCAGCCTCCCTGAGGGATGGAGGCGGAAGGGTGCCTGGATTTATTCCTGTCTCTATTGGAAGTGACGGCACGTGTGTGCTCCCCTTATGTAGCTACTGTGCTGGGCACGGGCGCCAAATACACTTAGGAGGCGAAATAATCAATCATGAACAACTGCGAGCTTCTGCTTGCATGGGACTGAGAGCGGGAGGGGCCCCCAAGCAATTCAAACTCAATTACTTGGCTCACAGGGTGTTTGTGATGGAAACAAATGAGGAAGGCGACCAGAGGCGGGCGGCATTCATCAGCGCAGCTGAACGCGTTTTGTCCCGGGCCACTGGTTAGACTGTGTTAAATGAAAAGAGGAGCCGAAAGAATAAGAGTAACCCCTCACGTTTGTAGAGCACACCAGAGTTAGCAAAGTGATTTGCTGTCCATCATCCCCTCGAGCTGTCCTGTGAGGCCCCAGCGGTCAACCACATTTCACCAGTGAAGTGACTGAAATTTAGAGACATCGATGGCCTTGACATTGACAACAAGCTACCAATTGTCACGCCTAGAACCTGGTGCTTGGGGCCTTGCCCAGGCGTATCCCCAGGGCGCGGGTGTGACTGGATGGTTAGAGAGCAGGCAGGGGGTTCCCCCTGCTTTAGACCCTGTTTGTTCTCTTTCGTCTGGTTTCCTGTGTTCTGCCGCGCCTCCTGAGGCCCGGGTCTGCCTGGGGGCTGTTCTCCTGCAGGATGCTGGCCTGTGCAATGCTGGAGCTCATGGCGTTTGCCTCAGTGACTGTAGCGCCACGCTGGAGTTACCATATCAAAGCACCATAGACTGGGGGGCTTAAACAATACGAATTTATATTTTTAGAATTCTGAAAGCTAAATATCCAAGATCACGGAGTCAGCAGGTTGGGTCTCTTCTGCAGCCTCACTCCTTGGCATGTAGATGTCTGTCTTCTCCTTCTCCACGGCCTCCCCTGGGTGCTCTGGGTCCTAACCACCTCTTACAAGAACACCAGACATAATTAGATTAAGGCGTATCCTAATGACCTCATTTTAACTCATTTGCCTCCTTACAGGTCCTCTCTCCAATACAGGTACATCCTGGGGTATCACGGGCTTAGGACTATCATATGTGGATTTGGGGACACCCTTCAGTCTAGACCTTCAGAGTGGACTCACCTGCCTGGTTCCATATTCACCCAAGAGCTCATTCATGCAATGAGCATTGATAATACCGCGCATCAGCATCAGGCCCTCAGGGTACAGCAGGTACATGCCTACTCTCTCAAACTCTCTGTGAAGACAAGCACCTACATTATTCCTGTTCGTAACCCAGTGCTAGCATCCACACATGGAAAAAGGATGAGGTCCTAGTAAAGGTCTTTTCAATATACAATGAGAGAATGGCTCATTTCCACTCTTTGTAGTGAAGAACAATCTAATTATGAGGACAGTCTTGAAGAGCAAAGAGCTCAGGGTTGCAGAGAAAGCAGTCACTCCTTCAGGAAGGCTAGCTCAGAGATGGTAGCTGTCACTACTTCAGACCTATTTGTGACCAGAGGCCACTGGAAGAGACACCTTGTAACAAGGACAGTGTGCGGTCCTGATTGTACCGTTAGTTGTTAAAGAACAGTTGGTCGGTGTCTGAGCTCACGTCCAGCGTGCAGAAGGGCTCCCTTTTATTTGCCTCCTTAAAGGTCCTCTCTCCAAGTACAGGTACATTCTGGGGTATCACGGGCTTAGGACTATAATATGGACCCCAGCTTAGCCCTCAGAGACAGGAAATGGAAACTGTGGACCATGGGCATCGATGGGACCACACTTGGAAGAGACTCAGGAAACATCCAGTGAAGCAGAAAAAAAGGGGGGGCTTGTGAAACCAAATCAAAGAAAATGCCTCTATTTATTGGCTAGAGCAATTTGCTTCCTGAAATGAGAAGATTAGGGAAGAGCTGGTTTAGGGAGGAGTCAAAAATGCTGCTCAGGTCCTCGAGTTGCGTGTTAGACATCCACACAGACATGACTGGCGGACAGTTGGAGAGAGGAGTCTGGACTTCCAGGGAGAGGTGAGAGCTTCAAGCACCGGGTTAGGGAACCTGTGGCACTAACAGAGTTCCAAGCCCAGGGCCGGTGAGCTGATGTAAGGAGAGCATGCAGAGGGAGAGGAGAGGGGCCGGGCCGTCTGGGTCCTGGGCGACCCTCCTGCAGGTAGAGCTAGGACGGAGAAAGGATGAGCCAAGCAAGACTCAGGCACGGTGACCTGGCAGAGGGTGTGCAAACAGGAGAGGGCGGCATCCTGGAAGCAAAATCACAACGAAGTGGTTTGAGGCAGAGGAAATCCTTACTGTATTTAATGCTGCTGCCGTAATGTCACCCAATGAAAGGACAGAAAAGAGCCATCGGGTTTGGCAGAATGGAGGGTGTTATGTCCTTGACGAGAATAAATTTAGTGGACAGGGGGAGGCAGAAGCCTGGCTGACGCTGTTGAAAGGAGCGTGTGAGGTCAACACCTGGAAACAGTGACTGCGGTCAGCTCTGCCAGTCATATTTCTGAACGAGTGGGACTGTGGCAACAAATGGCTATGAACGTGGCTGCTGGCAGCATCGAGCCGCCTTCTTACAGCTTCACATGCAGACAGGGGTAGAACTCAAAAGTTGTTCACGTTCCTAGTTCCAGTGCAAAACATCCCAGCCAGGACCCCACCTTGGGTCACTTAATCATGGCCAAGGACTCCAAAAGAATGTGCCAGGTAGCAATAATTTATAAAACGTAGAGGACTAGGTTATCAGAAAGAACAGTTGGTCGGTGTCTGAGCTCACCTCCAGCGTGCAGGGTAAGTCACAGACAGAATAAGTCACTGGCGGGGGATGGATCAAAGGGTTCTTCTCAGATGCATGAAGATGGCTGCTCCTATGATGGGCAGCGTGGTGCCGACTAGACAGCACAGAATGTAAATTAGTTTTTTAAATCGACACACAGCGACCATGCAAGGGAGGCAGAGGCACAGCCCTTCCAACGCACAGCGCAAGCCGGTCAGGCTGCTCTCGTGCCCCCTGCGAGCGTGCTTCCATGCCCAGCTCCAGTGGGCTCCCGAGAGCTCATGCTCCCTCCAAGTGAGTACGTGACACCGTGCAGGTGAGGTCAACGCTTCACTGAGGTACCGACTCACAGGTGCGCTGCAGGCGTCAGTGCAGTTGTTTCTAGGAACCCTCCTGTCCCTTTTCTAACCACGCCCCATGGGCACTATTTACTCTGCCTCCACATAAGGGCCACCTGAGGGTCCGAAGAGGTGACATTTTTCCTTAGGGATATCAGAAGAGTTGTTTTGGTCCTTCGATTTTCCATACTCCTCTACTAAAAATGTCAAAGCATGAGAAGTACTTTTTGGCTTAAAGAAACTTTTCAACTTCTGTTTTGCCATTTTCCCCTTCTATTAATCTACCAAGCAGCACAAGATAGTAAGCTGTGCCTGACCAAGCCAAGTAGACTTACCATCTTGGGCCACTCTAAGCCTTCAGGGAAAAGTGGAAAGGGGAAAACTTCCGTGGGTAGGCTGCCTGTGAGTGCACGTGTGTGTGGGTATCTGTGTGGGGTGGGGTCTGTTGCCTTAGGTTACAATATTATAATGCAATCCTTTATATCAGAGAATAATCATATAATAGTGGCAGTATTGTTAAAAAGAAAAAAGTCTTTGACAAAAGTGATTTTGTATTATTTGGAGCATGTTTTATATGTAATGTAATCAAATGTGGATTTGATTTTGATAACCTAGTCCTCTACATTTTAGAAATTATGGCTAAAATGCCAGGCCCTCTTTGGTGTTTGTACCACCCTGGTAACTTAAGGCAATGCTGATTTCTATAGGCAGACTTAGAGGGGTGAAATGATTCTATGAGTTAGATTTGTTTCTTACGTAGTGAATGTTCAGCCTCCTGGGCTACATTGTAGTTGAGCTAAATACCCTGACTTGCTGTGAGAGGGAAACTCTTTCCCAATACCAGCTTCTACTTGGATTCTTCAGCAATGGGATTGGCCAGACCAAGAACTGGGCTTTCACAGTGGCGGCGCCTGGAGATCTGTGGTCGGTGTGGCACGAGGGTGGCCTAGTAGAGCACAGAGATGGAGTTTGGATTCCAACAATTTGGAGTCAATCAAAGTTGCTGCTGTGACTTACTGGATCTTTGATTTTGAGCAGATTACAGTCAGTCTGAGTCAAGTTTTCTTATCTCTAATGATAATGTATGGGTTTAATGGTTTTTGTAATCTTTAAATAAATTGTGCTACACAGTTATTCACAACAGCCAAGATACAGAAATTATATAAGTGTCCATCAGTGGATGAATGGATAAAGAAGATATGGAATATATATATTCTGTAGGAATACAGTTCTGAAGGAACTGTAGGGCATTGCAGTGAGTGAAGTAAACCAGACAAAGGTAAATATTAATTGGTACACATATATGTGGAATTTAACTAAGAAGTCAAACTCATAGAAACAGAAAGCAGAAAGGGGTTTACAGAAATATGGGGAGGCTGGTAAGAGGGTACACTTTCAGCTATAAGATAAATAAGGTCTGAGGATCTTTTTAAAAAAAGGAAAAGAAGAACGAAAATTGGATTGGGCACATGGGAGACCCTTGGCAAGACATCCCTTTCTTCCTACGTAGGCTTCTTGACCTTCTGTCTCTGTCAAACGGTGATTATAGAAGCACCAACCCCATGGGATTATAGTCACAATTAAAAGGAAAGCTTTGAGAAGTTAAAAGCAAGTTGCAGTTAAAGGATAAGCACCCAGAAACTGAATCTTCACATTAAGAGAGACTGAAGATCTGGGTTAACAGTTTTCAGAGTGAGCTTAAAAGTCAGACTTACACATCAACGAAAGTCTTTTATTTCTCTGTCTCTTGCTGGTACGGAGGACATGGTAGTTCAGATAATCACATTACCATTTGTTGCATGCCTGGCAAGCAAAGTGATGAGCAGAAGCTGATCAGGAAAATCTGATGAGAGGACATATCCTGAGGAAGGAATGAGTGATGAAGCTTCATTTTTAAAGCGTGACTCAGTGCCTTGAGGGCCAGTATGAAATGCCTATTCACAGAATAGATCCACAGTCCTGGGAACCCATTCAGTCTTAGTTGAACTGAGTGGAATGGAGGTTTCTCTGAGTGTCTTGGTTGTGCACATGATTCCAGTAATCCTGAACTATATGAACTGTTTTCCATACTTTGGACCCCTTTGGGGGTCACCCAGAGAGCTTGCCTGGAAAATCTGTTACAGATCGGGGGGTTTCGTTTCCTGGCCTTGTTCTACACTAGCTACGTGATGCTGGATAAAGTATTTAGACCCTCCAAGCCCCTTGGCCTTTGTGTTCTCAGACAAAATCAGTTTTCAAGTAGAGATCTCAGCAGTCACACCTTCCTTCTATAAATCTGGTACGTGAAGCCCACAGAGCTTGTCCAGTGGCCCAAAGAGCTTCTGAATGGCCCTGCTTCATAGTACTGTGAATGAGATTTAAAAATAAGAGAAATGAGTAATACCATTAGCTATATGGCCTTGGGCAATTTATTTAACTTTTCTGGTTTCAGTTTTCTTATTTGTGTATTGGATGATGTTGCTAGCACCAACCACAGAGATTTGCTATGAGGATAAAATGAAATAACGGCAAAGCATTTAGCTTAGTGCCTGGCATGTGACAGCGTGCTCTCCCTCTCCCTCTCTTCTCTCTCTCTCTCTCTGTCCTTCTGTTTCCCTATTGCATTCTCTTTTTCCCATTTATCCACTCAGAAATATTTTGCCATCACCTACTCTGTGCTCAACCCTGTGCTAGGTGAGGGATATATTACAGTTGTGAACAGCACAGGTAAGATCCCATCCTCACAGATAATGCAATGGAGTAAGGAAACAAATAATAAAAACACAAATTATTCTAAAATTGTGAGAGAAAATGACAGGGAAACAATATAAATTGGGGGAAGGATGGTGTCAAGAAAAGCCTCTTGAGAAAATGTCATCTTCAGCAGACCCAAAGGAAACCTGAATCCAAGAAATGTCGTAAGAAACCTAACTGTCAAAAGAACCTTGAATCCAGGTCAAGAGTCGGGGGGTAAGTGTTCCAAGTAGCAGGAACAACACGTGCTAAAATATGAAAAGTGTTCATGACAGCATGAAAACCAAAGCCGCGGTCACAGGGCCCGTGGGACTGGCCTGGATGCGTCTGCCCCTGGCTCATCTCCCACCGTCTCCCCATCAGTGCTCCACTCCAGCCTCAGACACTATTGCGACTCCTCTGCCTGCATGAATGCTGTTCTTGCCTGGAATGCTTCCCTTCTCTTCTGCAACCACTTGATTGCTAATTTCCTTTCAAGCTCACCTGAAACACCTCTCTGGAAATGCTTTCTTGATAGCTCCAGCTTGGAAGGTGCCCCTCCTCCGACTGCCCTACACCACCTAGTACTTCGTGATTTCACAGAGATCAACGGGATTTACCATAATCCTTGGTTTATTGGAATGCTCCCTCACTCTTTGAACTAACTGTGAGCCTCTTAAAAGTAGTGTTTATCTTGTAACCACTGAATGAGTTTTACAATGGTATGTTCATAGTACATGTAGAATAATGCATGGAAACTAACAATTGAGTAAGATTGTTATACTTACTAAAATTATGACTGATTGGTAATAGCAATCAAAGGACTTGGAAAAACCTTCCCCAAATATCTCCTTTGTGATGTTTTTCTTTGGCAGACGTGACCAAAGATCCTATCAATGGATCATGTTTCACTTCTATAGTGTAAGAGACCTTGCTGGAAACAAGTGCCCAGCCAGGATATCAGACCCTGAACCCTTTTATATCAAGGTGTAGGGACTGAGCTCTGGCCAAGGGAAGGAGGAAGTTGTACTGCCCACTTTAAGGCCATATCAGGCTATATAACTTTCTTGTACTATCTTTCATACCCTCTCTCTTCCTCATCTTACTAGAATTCTAGGGTAAACTTGGAAGCCATTTGTGAATGAAGAGGTGGAGCCTTCATTAGTCTGGTTTCCTGAATGACTGGGTTAGAGGAAATTCTTCCATCCACCAGTCCAATTGCTGGATCTCATTTGAGCAAGAAATAAACTGTGTCAAACCACCGTAAATTTGGAGTTTTTCTGTTTTGGCAGTAAGGGTTACCTTAATTAACACACTTTTTGTATCAAATTCTATCCAGTTCCTATGTTAACACTACAAATACTCAAGTGAAACAGTCTCCAATCTTGAAGAAAATATATAGCTGAAAATGCTGCAAAGTGAGGCTGAGTGCCATGAAGGATCTCCAAATACAAGCCTTTCAGAGATAGGAAGGAAGAGGACTGTTATTTCCTGTATTTTGCAAACAATGAACCTGCTTCTTTTCCTTGTTAGGATGTTTCTTTAGATCTTCCATAGCTGAGCTAATATAGCAAAAGTCTCCAAATCAAGTGCATCATCAGAATTTTTTGACAGTGACCTTTGTTCAAAGTGAATATTTTCCAGACCCATTTCCCAATAATTATAAGTGTAATTCCTTAAGTCTGAGTTGGGACCCAAGATGTTTGTAGCACCCTCTCCAGGTAGTAGGGATGATTGGCTAAATTTGGGAACTACTTATTCAAGCGACCTTTAAAATTGTCTACTGGATATGCAGTCCTAAACAGCTACTCCTCAGCTTCCTCCGTATCCAAGCTCCCAATAAACCAAAACATTTTTACTTTCAGCAAAAAATCTTGCCTTTTACTTCACTGAGAAAATTGGATCTATCTAAAAGGAAATTTTCCATCTCCTCCACCAGACCATAGTGTGTGCCGATGTACTCCGCCGTCCGTCCTGTTGCGTAGACGCTGCCCCCGTGCTGCCTGCTTTGCCCACTCATGCGCCACATCTGCGATGACCCCTTCCTCTTTCAAAATAACAAACGGTCTCTTTTTTCTGGATCAGTTCTTCTCACATGCAAATATACTGTGATAAGTTTTGTCTTTTTAAAAAAATAAAAATAAAAATGGACCCCTCTCTATTCGTTTTCAATTTGCACGTATAGTGAAACAATGTTTTAAATGCTTGATACTCTGTACCTTCTGTTCTTTCTTAACTCTTCCCAGTCAAGTCCCTGCAGCCTCCTGTCCGTGACTCTGCCCCAGGGACCTCTGAAGGCCCCAAAGGTCCCCATCCTACCCGGGCTCTGGCTCTCAGCCCGAGGCATCTGGGGTCTCAGTGAACTTGACATCACAGGCCTTCTTTCTGTGGGAGACACTTTTTTCCTACTTAGTTTCTGAGCTGTCACATCTTCCTGGGTTTCCTTCCATTTCCTTGGGGGTCCTACTCTCACCACCGATCCCTTCTCTCGTCTCTCCTCCTGGCACACGACTGTAGACTAGACACATGGCCCAGCTGCCCGGTGTGGTGCTGTGACCGTCCCTCTAACACTCTGTTCTCATGGTTGACACAAGTTCTCTTGTGCTCTTCTCAAATCCTGAAGACCCCCACCTATCAGATAAACTTTCACATTCCCTGTAATCAGTCTGTAAAGGTGGACATTGCTGGGTTATGGGCCAAATTAGGGAGTTTGGGAGATTATAATTCCTCCCAGAAACTTTCATGGATTGACTCTCTGGAACAGATATTCTAAAGTTTTCATTACGGTCATTTTTCCTGATTAAAGGAAACACATGCATGCTTTAGGTTGATTTGACATGCACAGTTAGGCCACTCTTCTCCCTTCTAAATGTCTGCTTTTTGACATTGTTTTATGTTGGAGCAATGGAATTTCCTTGTGGGGGAGGTACAGACAGTGGCAGAAATCTCAACCCATTTCCACAATTGTGGTTCAAGTGTAGAGATCTATCTGGCAGACTTGGAGTGGATGGGAAACCCAGCAAAGGGGTTTACTTCATTCGGATTTCTGACTGGCACCAGAGATCTGGAGGGGAAAGCAAGGGCCCAGGGCAGGGTTAATATGATAACTGAAGTCTCCTCACCAGAGAGGTTGATTGTTCCTAAGAGAAATAAAGAGGAATATGTAAATCAAAGTCATTCACCTATTTATTCACTCAACAAATATATATTAAGCATTTATTATTACAAGGTGTTCTTGGAATATGTCAAGGAATAGAATAAGTAAAATTATTGCCCTCATGCAGCTTATATTCTAGAAAAGAAGGAAATAAAATAAGTGATGTGCATAATAATTAGGTAAATTATTTACTAGGTGGTGATAAATGATGCGGGAAAAAATAAAAATAGAACAGAATAAGGGGAATGGGGGCTGGTTGCAATCTTTAATAAGATAATCAGACAGGTGTTCGTGAGATGCAATCTCTGAGATTCTGCAGCATCAGCCAGCACTGCGGAATAATCGAGGGTATTTTTTGCCACAAACACATGCTCTTTCATACAGGCTCTAAGGGAGGATCAAATATCTCTACAACAGTCCCAGACGAAGGAGGTTGGCTGAAGATTCGTAGCTGGGTGTCTTGGAAGCACCGCCTTGCTGGGGTCCAGCTGGGAAGACTCTCGCCCAAGGAGAGCGAGGTGCGTCCTCCCTGTGCCCACCTTCTGTTTATTTGTTATGACACCTGAGCAGTGACAGCTCCGGGGGACTAAGTTTCATCTGGGAAGGAAGGGGAGGTGTCAGCTAGACAAACAGGCTCCAGCTTTGAGTGCAGCAGCCTCCCCTCTGGCTCGGAAGAGATTTCACTCAGCAAAACGGCTGGCATGGCGCCAGCGAACCCGGCTTGGCACACGCTCAGATGACAGCGACGTCCCTGCCGTTGGGCACCTGTAAGGAATGGGCTACATGTGCTCTCGGCTTTCTAGAAGATACAAAGCAAAGGAAGACGAGACGCACGAGGCTCCGTGAGACGGCCTGGGGCTTCACGCGGAACAGCGTGACTGACCTGGTTGAAGCGTTTAACTGCCAGTACAACACAATTTGTGCTCAGGCTCTAGTGAGGCTTGGTGACACCTTCTTTATTGACATATAAATACACACACAAAACTGCAAGTAGTATGTTTCTTCAAGCTCTGGGTTTAAATATCTTAAATGAATTCCTGGTGATATGTTATCTAACAACACTATGTTGAGTACCTGTTACAGACCATTTACAAAGCAGGCTGAGGTTGACTATAAACAGTTACCATTTTCAGTGTTCCAGAACCCAATATTCTTCTAGGGTCACCCAGATTTGGTTTTGGACATGGCGTTTCCCCCACTCTGTGTAGTTTAGGTGGGAGAGATGCCTGCCTCCCACACTAAAATCTTCAGGAGACCACATTAGTTGGGGTGACCTTCTCCTCACACAGGACTGTACAGTGAGTGACCCGGTGTCACCCAAAGCAATGCTCTCTCCAGAATGTCAGGAATTCACACCACTGCTGGAAGGACATGAGGAATCATTAAGTGGATGCAGCATTGTGGACACCTTCTGGTTTCCACGACCCTACCCTCTGTGTACCTGTGCTCCTCTACCTTCTCAACATCCTGGGAAGGAGTAACACCCTGCCTACAAGGGACTTACAGGCTCTCAGTATGTCTGATTACTTTTCACCATTGGGTATTGTATTCTGAAAATATTTATTCAATAGTCATTTTTATTGAAGTGTAGTTGATATACAGTATTATATTGATGTCAATCACACACCAGAGTGATTTGACAGTTATCTACATTATTAGATGCTCACCCCAATTAATGTAGTTACTGTCAACATAGAAAGATGTTACAGAATTATTGACTATATTCTCTATGCTGTACTTTCATCCTCATGACCATTTATATATGATGGAGATTTTGTGCCTCTTTAAGGACCTACTTACTGTCAAGCAACGTGCCAGGCCTACAGGCATCAAACTGCTTAGGGCAGCATCCTTCCCCTCAGGATGCTTATAGTCTAAGCAGAGTGATTACACATTTGCAAAAAACAGAACAAAACAGTCACATGTTGGAAAGGAGGTATTCAGACACAAGGGAAAGTACTATGGAAAACCACATGTAAATAAAATAGGCACGTGCAAGAATCAGGGCAGCCTCGTTGCAAGTTTTTGAGATGCTTGTGGAGTGATTTAGTCTATGATGATGGGAGAGAGCCACAAGCAACAAGATAAAAGGGGGGAAAATTGGCAATGTTTTATTTACTTGTATGGCTGCACTGTTGGGAGCAGAAGCATTGTTCTCTGTGCACACTGACTTTTTTCAATCCAGGGCCTTGAGAATTGCTTTTCTATAACTTTAACTAGGTCATAATATACATTGTTCTAAAGCCACAAATTCTGTCCCTTATTTTAAAACTTCTCGCAGTACCTTGAAAATAAACCCAAGAGTAACACAAGATTGTAACTTTTACCAGAGTTATAAATTCAGGCAGCCAAAATAAGTGGTTAGTTAAAACAATCAGGCAAAATAAAGAAAAGCCCCTGACTCTCTCCATCACGTTTCACAGAGATGAAGGGACACCAAGTTTAAGCACCACTGAAGGCCCCTGGGAACCAGTGTTGTTGGAGGGATATTACAGAAAATTGAGTTAAGTTCCCCTTTAAGAACCTGAATTTGGATTTACCTGTGCAAGGCATATAACTTTTTTTCTTCTCTTTACTTTTGGGGAAATCGGAAACAATTCATGTTCTGTTACTGGGGTATTTTTCTTACATAAGTTATATTAAGATATAGGTGCCATTGCCCAGAAGATAAATTATACATTTTGCAACAAGGGAAGGTAACAGGTAAAGTCTGCAGCATGCCCATGAAAATCCTTTTTATGCCTGAAATTAGATTTGTCTGTTTCAATTAGAAGAGATAGAGAAATTCATCTATTAGTTTCAAAAAGGTACAATAATTATGCTTAGAGGTGTCTGTGGCACATCATTTCTGCTCCATATGGGAAACCGAAAGACCAGAATATTTTCCATTTTGTAAGAAGTTGCTTACTTGAACCTGTCAAGTTCGGCTGAGGGTTATAGGCTAATTCTTCAATAGTCACCCATTTATACAAGTAGGTTAAGCCAGGACTTAATACTGCCCCCGTGTTTGAAATCATTTCCTCTTTGCCAGAGTGATAAAGTGAATGCAGCAAATACCTGAGCGTTGATAACAGAGTATTGCATTGAGTAGAGGGACAGTAAACACCTTTTGACTGCCTCCTATACCTTAGTATCCTGTGACTCTCTCTCATTGCATTTAAAATAATGAAAATGAGGACTTAACCCAGATCAGGAGGTCAGCCCTGCTTTGCGGCATGTTGTGTAGTCACAGGTCTTACGTCTGGGGCTGGGACAGGGTTCTGCTGAATTGCCTGGCTGCTGCTTCCATGTCCAGAGCAGTTATTTGTCCTCAGTGACGTTCTCCAGGTGAGTCAGGGCTGACGCAGAGAGTATGAGCGGCACAGCACCTCTTCCGAAAAGCCAGCGTCCCATCTCCAAGGGCGCCTCTCCGGCAGTGAGCCTGTCGGGAATCCACAGCAGCCAGGCTGTCTCCTGAGGCCTTTCTTCCGTGTAGGAATTTAGCTCACAAAAGACAAGCCCGATGAGAAGCTGGCCATGCGACCCAGTATCAGCCCTTATTCACCTTCTGGATGAAATGAAGGGTCACTGATTTAAGGGCCTGAATAATGGAATAGCTGTTAGCAGCACCTGAGTCAGAAAATACCCTTTGGGAAATGCTTCTTCAGGATGAACGACAGAGGCCGTCCCTTCCCCCTCTTCACCTGTCCTACCGTTAAATTGGGGATGTTGGGGACATTCCCTGATGCCCACTCCCTCTGAGGTCCTTGCCAATCAGAGCCAGCCTTCTTTGCCAGACATCAGGGTGCTGTTGCTAATTGTTCCACTGTTAGTATTTATGATAATCCTTTGTAGTAAATATTGTAAATGTCTCTCTGGTCACAGACTAGGGACCATAATCTAAGTTTTTGTGTTATAAGGAGAGGCTTGTTTTTCAGAGAGAGGAAAATCAAGCAGAAATAATAGTAATTTACACCTCAACAGGGATTAGAGTTCACACTGTGATGTCATATATATTTTTTGATCTTTCTCACCAGTACCGGTAGGACAATCCAGGATTATTGTCTCAATTTTACAGCTACACATCAGAGAGGTTAACAGATTTCTAAAAGGTCACACAGTCAATTGGCAGTGAAACTAGAACAGAACAAAACATCTGGTCTCAAACCCTGTGATTTTTCTGCTCCCACTCAATAATAGCAGGGGAAACAAGCAGAACACTCTCTTGCTGTTACTTTGTTCTGTATTTATCATAGACAAAGAGAGGTCAGATTGTCTAAGCCAGTTCAGTGTCACTTAAGGCAATTTATAGTCTGGTTAGGTTAAGTGTGACATCAGAATTCCTGGATTTAAATTCCAAATTTTATTATTCATTAGCTATGGGAACTTAAGCAATTTTTTAAAAATTCACTAACCCTCATTTACCTTGGCTATAAAATGGGGATAACCACAGTATCTACGTCAGAGGATCATCATACATGAAATGAAATAAAAACCACATAAGACACACAAGTCTTTTGTAAAAGATGGCAGTGACAGTGTGATGACGGTGATGGTGGGGGTGACAGTGAGAGCATGACCAGTAGTAGAAGAAGCAATAATTTCAAAGGTGTGGAAATCAATGCATTGAAATAAGACTAATAGTACAGATTGAAATAAAATAACTTAAAATTTTAGCAGAATATTGTGACCCCCGAGTTTAAATTTTCCTGCTTTGGGAACCAGAATCTCTAGAAAGAAGGAACTTGAAATCATGGGTCATGAAAAAACAACTCTCCCCTTGTCACTGGGCCATTACCTTCGTGAAGGGCTATTGTTCTTTATTTTGTTCTTGGCATTAGAGGATGGAGGTATTTCATGGGTTTGCACCTGCTCTTTCCTCCTATAATAGCTCTTGGGTGAACAACAGAGTGAGAATGAGGATCTGCCAACTAACAGCTATGTCCATGCTGGTAACATTTTTGAAAACCGGAGAAATTACTATTGGGAGGGTTTGAGGTCCTAGTGGACTCACTCTGACGGATGTGCGGTCATCTTTCCCTGTGGGGCCTCTTCTCGTGGGCTCATTTTCCTTCCCCAGCTTATAGGTATCATGATGGTCACAGATGTGCGTGGACCAGTGAAATGTGAGCGGTAGTGATGCGTGTGCCCTTTGGGCTTACGTCACCCTTCTCTTCTGCCATGAGAGCAGCCGTATGTCGGCTTTGTCCTCTGTGGAAGGCTATACGGGGCAGAGCTGAAGTTGCACTGTGATGTGTGTGTAGCATAACTGTCAAATACACTTTCACTTTTTTTGAGGTTGTTTGTGCAATATAATGTTGCCTGACAGACACATCCCACTGGATAATGACAGACACATCCCACTGAGCTACTGTGGGAGCAGACTGTGTTTTAATTGTTATTAGATCAAAATTAACCACTTTAGTACCTAGTAGGTACTCAGTAAAAACATTATTGAATGAGGAGGGGGAAGCAATGTATCTATTAGTATTGCTTTAGTATGCAAACTTACCTGTATGTCTGAAATTTGAGAAATTGCTAGGTTTTATCTTTCAATTATTTACAAATAATGACCACTAACCCAAGATGTTATACATAGCAGACATTTAATACATACTTAATTGATTTTCTAGAGCCAGCTATGTTTTAACTTTCCTGCCTCCCATATCACTTGATTATATATTGCAGTAGACTGGATTCTTCAAAGACAAGAATCTTGTTATATTCATATTTATTTCCCCATAACCTAGAATATCCTTATCACATCTGTCACAACTATACAACCTGGTGCTTTATATATACCTGGTAAATGCCTGACTGACTGAATGATTCTAAGTGTATTTCTGATAGTTATATTTCAGGTTGATAGGCATGAAGTTAGCTGTAGTGGGGGGGGGTGCTTTCATCCCGAATAGTATCCATTTATTGTTTCTGAGTACTAGCCAATGATCAGATATTGACCTTACATGAGTCAGTCATGTTCATAGTAAGTGTTAGGGGCTGTGATTTTATTCATTAAAGGTACCATGTAGAATACAGAATAGTCAGATAATATTGGAAACAGAATTTTGTTTTACTGTGTGTGGTGAGTACATGCATGCATCTAGTTAATTGATAAACACCCCCAACAATGGGGAATTGCAATTAGCATAATTTTGGTCATGAATCTCTGCTAAATTTAATTATATGGAACCCAAGTTGAGAATGAATTTACTCACATTTATAAAATTTGTGGGGTCCATATGGGTGAACAGATTGCTTTATTCACAGGTTGTCCCATGTGGGGGTTATAACCAGAGATAAATCTCCCTACCTCTCTGTCCTTGATGCCAGAAAGAATCAGCTGCAGAAGCCAGGCCTCACAGAAATTCGGAGCTAACCGTATGAACATCAATTACTAAGATGTTCTGGGTCTGGATGATTGGAATCGCCTCCAAGCTATCTCCTTGCCTCCTGCCTCCCTAATTGAATTCCTTCTTCATTGTGGTGCCAGATTCAGCTCCCCAAATCACCATTTTTATCATGTTATTTGCAGCCTTCAATGGCATCACTTTGTCTACTGAATACAATCCACCTTGGAATGATATTCAAGGCCATCTGCCAATCATGCTTCAACTGGCCTTCCAGGCTTAAGCCTCACCTCCCACCTGCACAAATTCCAAGTTGCAGTTGAACTGAATCATTCAATCTCTCCTTCTGCACCTTATATGTTTCTGCCTCCTATGTCATTCCTTCTGTCTAGAAAACACTTTCTATCCTCTTAACAGTCATTTAGTATTTATTAAGTATTGAGATCTGGGTGTGGCCTTGTTTAAACTACCAGGGATAGAGCACTTAACAAGACAGCCTAGGTCTCTGTTCTTTTACAGCTTATAAAGAAATCGATTCTAATTTCTAAATATCCTCATATCTCCTCATTAGGGTATCTCTTACTGCTTGCTAGCTGGAAGAGTTCTTTCTTCCTACTACAAATTTTTAGCCCTTACTATATCACCAATTACAAGTTGATCTTCTCACTACATTTTGGAGAGTAAGCTCTGGGAGCAGGAAATCACAAGCATATCTGTACATTTCCACAAATGTGGTTCCCGGAACATCGCACATCTCAAAAATATTTATTATTATTTGAAGGATGATTAACAAAATGAATCAATAGCAAGCAACATCTTTGAACGTTTACTACCACAGGTATACAATCCCTCATTTCTACAGAAAGATGACATGGTACATGTTATTTTTCCAGCTCTCTTAATAAGAAACTGAGACAGGCAGTGTGGAGTTCATTGGGAAGAGCGGAACTTCACTCTCTCAAATAGGGTTTAGCTCCTCTCCTTAACTATAGACCTAGCCTGTGATCAGACACTGACTTAGGGAATCAGTTGGGCTCATGACCCTGGTATTACTGATTTATGTTATCATACAGAATGATCCTTTGAAAACAATTTGGCTGCAAAGTTGTTGTGGCCAAACTGGGGTCCAAATTCAGGTTTATTTTATTGCAATGTCCACACATTTCCCCCACACTAGCCCCCATTCTGCTGAATAAAGAAAATCACTGAAAGGACCCAAACACACCCACTGGAGCAGGTTCTCTTGGTGTCTGGCCCGCATCTCCTAAGTACTGACCTCTCCATTCCCCGAGTTCTGTACTCCACATGCCTGTGAGGCTGTTATCTGGCCATGAAAGTAGTGCCAAGCTGCATGCATTGCAAAGTTCATGGTTGGTTGAGGACATCTGGCCATGAAAGTAGTGCCAAACTCCACGCATTGCAAAGTTCATGTTCTCAACTGCCATCAGACAGGGAGAGGCTATATAAACACCCCAGCCTCCTCTCTCCTTGGCTGGGATAATTCTGTAGTATATTCTACACTGTGTTCCACGTTTCTTCAGTACCATGTCAGGTATTTGTTTGAATATGCACCTTGTATCGACTTGCTTCCCCTCCCTGTCTCATGTGCCATCAGTGGTTCTTGGAATCACTCCCTCCACCCCCATCCTGCTCCACCTACCGCCACACACACTTACACTCAGGTTCTTGTCTTAGGATCTGCTGCTGGAAAACCCAAACCAAAACATGCCCCTGATCTTTAGTCAGTTGTCCTGCCTTCTGACCTGCCCTCTCGACTGCCAATGACACCCACCTTTGCTCAGTCCATCACCCAAAGGCCTGTCATCTGCAAGCTTAGCGCTGCTTGGCGTCGGGCTCTCAGCCAGGGTGTGCTTGTGTGCAAAAAGCCCTCTTCCCAGTCATGGTCATGACTGTAGAAATGTTTGCTGTTCTTCCCCAGGTTAATTGTGCCAAACCAGCTGTAGTTTCAGGAAATTCAAAGAAACCTGGTACTGAATTCTTTGGCTGCCTCTCTCATGTGTTCAGCCTCACCCAGGCCTAGGACAATGCTGTCCACTTCCCACTTCTATTCTCTCTAGGGACTATTTGTGGGCCTGGTCCCATGACTTACTGAGGGGAGGCTTACCCATTACTGGTCCATCCTAGAGCTTTTCTGGGGAATGGGAGCCTGCTTCTGTTTCTCCAAATACCACCTTGGTCAGACTTAGGGAATATGTGAGAAGACAAAAATAAAGAAAAAGAAAATAAGGAAAATAAAGAAAGAAAAATCATGTGCAAACTTTACCTACTGACTGGAATCCAAGGATATTTTGTCTGGATGGAAGAGGTCACTTCGGCCCTTCACTCAGTGCTTCGGTCTGGGGCACTTGTAAGTACGAGCCATTTGCTCTCTCCTGTATTTCCTCTAATCTCCTCTCTGCCCAGGGTCATGCGCTTCATCCTGATTGGCACTAATTATCTTGTCTTAAGAGGTATTATGACAAGGTGGTAAAGATACGAGTTTTGAGGTTAGAATGGGACTGAAATCCTCTCAATTGACCTGACCTGCTATTCAACCTTGAGCACGTAACTTAGGTTTTCTGATCCCCAGTTGCTTTATATAAAATCTGAGGTAGCTTCAACAATCCCGAAATACATTTTAAGGATAAAGGACATGTTTCACATGTTTTTGTTAATACATGTTGGACATTAGTAACTGGGGGCTGCTTATCATATGTCTGATGTTTTGGGAATATCAATCTTGAGTTTCTCTGTACTTTAAGCATTTCTAGTAACTTAGAGAGACTTGCATCTCTTTTTTATAAGAAGGAGAGTTTAGATTTAGATCAACATTTGTGGAAAACATGGCCCTGGTTCAAAGTAGTCTTGAGATGATTTCAGAGGTCAGAAGCACAGTCATGTTCACCTCTGACACAGCTGAGCTGTGAGTAATGGCTGACTTGGGAAGTCTTGCTGGGAGACCATGAAAAAATTATGGAGTTGTCACTGGCAGTGATGTGAGTCACATCTTTACATTGGTCATTGTTCATTGTGCTAACCTTGGGTGATCTTCAGATCCAGGCAGTCTGAAGCGTCCATCATCTGACATCATCTGACATCACCCTGGGCTATGAAAGGTATAATCTAGTACCCTCACCCCCCATCTGGACATCGAGCCTCAGACGACTCTTCCTCCCCACAAACAAGTTGGATTTTGCACTTTGGGATGTCAATGGATATTTCACTTTTACTATAAGGTCTTCCAAAAGATTAAAACCCTGCTTGCAAGATTTATAACCAGTGGATTTGTAAACAAATGCCTTTGCTTTGAATATGTTTTCTGCCTCTCCCTGGCTGTATTAACTTGGCAAAGACACTTACCCCCCATCAAGTGTGGTTTCCACAACCATAGTATTTGCTTACAATATGAAAGATGGTTGTTATGAGTGGTAAGTGGGGCATTCATGATGAAAGTGATTTGTGAGCAATAGTCACAATTCCTTCCCCACAAGGGAGTCATGGGAAGAAGCACAGGTGCAGAACTTCATTTTATCTCATTTGTCCTGCAGATTCATTATTTGCTCCTAGGTGAAAATAAGTTGCCCTAAAGATTGCCTGAAAGAAAAGCAAAGAAACACATTGACAGATGGTTCTACTGGGAACTAATATCACTCTCCTAAGCAGAAGGTGATGGATATGGTTAAATGGGTAGAGGCTCTCGTTGTAGTCATAATGCCTGGTTATAATTAGACGGTGAAGAATGTGCTAGTGGGGGTGAGGATTTAATAATGTGGGTAACTGTTGAACCACTGTGTTTTATACTTGAAACCAATATAAGATTGCATATCAATGATACTTCAATTAAAAAAAGAATGTGATTTAGCTAAAATGTGTAGGAGTAATCAAGTTGTCTGGGATTTAGGACCCAGACCCTAAGGTGAGTATGAACTTGATTTTGAACCACACTCTATTGGTGATTTAAAATTTATGTCCAAGCCCCTAAGAAAAAGGCTCTTTGAAAAGTATGAGGAGTCAGTTTGGGGACTGTTAGGTTAGTGTATCCAGAGAAGTATTTCTCAAAATGTGGTCTTAGAAGGCCCCAAGCATTGGACAAATTGCCCAGGTATTGTGTTAAAACACACATAACAAGACCTAAAGAATCAGATATTTGAGGTGGGACCTTCGGATGCGTCTCAAATGCTCTCAGCAGATGCTTTCGATGTCAGGGCTCTGAACAGCACTCTTTGGAGTACACAACTTTGAAGGTATTGATCCTAGTCAGCCTGCTGTCGGTACAGTTGGAATTTGTAAAATGTGCAAAACACCTGAGATCTGAACTTACCCATATGTCACACCTTAGACCTACCTGCAGGTGCCACTCTGGTCTAAACCCTGTCTTATTGATTCTGGGTAAAGATGTTTCCTTTGGACCCAGCTGCAATGTCTGTTCATGTATGAACAGTTACTCAACATCCATTCTCTCCAGTTACGGGTTCATCATTCTCGCCATCAGTATTTTCAGCCTGGAAGGGAGCAGACAAGTGACTTACAAGCCTTTCCTTCTACAGGTCACTGCGTGCAGGTGTGTGAGGGTGATGGGGAGAAGGCACAGGCCCCTGTCTCGGGGGACGTGCTCTCCCTCTCTCCTCTGGGCTTCCCATCTGGAGAACTGCTGTGCTCTGCACTCCTGCATCCTCTGCTGCTGCCACGCCAGCTGTGCCTCCCAAGCCCACCCGTGCCATCGTCGCACTGACTGTCAGCTCAGCTGTGCCCCTGCAGCTGCCGCACCAGGTGGAATGCACTCTCTAAATGTCCTGTAAATCTCAGGTAGCTTCCCAGTGTCTGGGGGTTTCTGCTTCATAGAACCACAGTGAAGTACCTCCCTCTGTTGATAAACCCTCTTCCTTACCACCCCAGGGCCTTTGAACAAGCATCCACTACCTTCACCTTCTGCCTCCTTTATCTGATTCACTGGTTTTTATCCCATAGGTCTCAGCCTAAATGATGTCTTCTCAGAGGGTCAGGCCCCCAGGACCACAGAGTCTGGTTCTTTCCTTTCCTGGCATGTGCCTCACCTACAAGGGCTCTGATGCAGCTCTGGGGGCTAATGTCTTTGTCCTCCACTAGAGTCAGGCCCAGAACAGGAGCCTCTGTGAGGGAAAGTATCCCTCCATCACTCCTGCACGCCCCAGTCAGGTGGCACATTAATGGTACCAGCAGCTCCTGGGATGATCAAACTTTGCTTGGTTTGTATGTCCTGAGCACTGTGGGAAGTCACGTGGGAGCGGAAGCTTCCGATCTTATTATGTAAAATGTACTGAGAACCTAATCACCCCATTGTCCGCTGGCACCCCCTGCGCAGCACGATCTCGCACAGCCCACACACCCCGCGCTGGCTGTGACCCCACTCGGCATCTGACCTCTGCCTCATGGCTGTTTTCTGGACCTTTATTCCAACTACCAAATGGTCCCACAGAGACACTTTTTTTTAAAGTAGCTGTTTGTACACTGATTCAGAGGCAGTAAAAATAAAAGAGCACCTTTCATTTATTTTAGATTATTGATCTCAATTTACTCTTGAGGTTCTCCTTTTGCTGAGAGCACAGCAACAGGCACCTCAGACTCTCCCGAGGCAGGAAAGGTCTCTGTTGGGTAAATTTAATGTATTTGGGGAAATTCCAAAGCATTTCAAAGTTCCACCTGCACATTAAGGTAATCTCTCCCACCTCCAGGGTTCTCTCTCCTAAGGTGCAAGGGGGCACTGGGGAGTCTGATGGGGTGGGGGCCGACTGCACGGCCAGGCGCTGGTCCGCGGGGCTGTGGTTTCCTCCTTGAGGACTGGCTGGTCCGTTTGGTGTCTGCTCGGTAAGTCCGTTATCCCCAGCATGACCTGCAGGCTCAATGCCCATCTCTGCAACCTCTCCATATGACCATAGGCCTCTTTGTGATCCATGGAGTCTCTCAGCAATTTTCTGTCCCCAGCTGGACGTGCTGGAACACCCAGACCCCATGGGCAGCAGACATCCACTCTCTCTTCAAGCATTTCTGAGCTTCTGCCCAGGAAGCAACATTTGCTCTTGAGCCATCAAGAAAGTGGGGGATCTGTAAGGAGCCTGTCGTTTTCCCAGGCTATATTCTGGAAATCAAAATAAGCCTTTCTGCACTGGGATTCTCCAGAACTTTCTGTTTGAGTCTAGCAGTTCCAACCTTTGAAGTAACGAACCAGAGCTCTCCTGTCTTATGGCACCTCAACCCCTCACATCCTTCCCTCTGCCCTTTCCCTGCCTTCTCCTCTCTCTGCTCCAATTCCCCTCCCCTTCCTATCTGACAGTGACTCCGATTACATCGTATCTTTCTTTTTTCTAGTCCTCCTTTGTGTAGATAGATTTCTCCCAATCTTTACCTGGAACATGAAAGACCTTAGTATGGTTTTAAAGGAGGAAGACATCAAAGTTACAAAAGGAAGGAAAAAAAACATTAGGTAAGCAAAGAGAGAAAATATATTAAGAATTTCAAAACAGTCATCTCTAAAATTCAAACCAGCTTTCATTCTGCAGGGGACATTTGACAATATGTGGAGATAGTTTGGGTTGTCAGAGCAGGGGCAGTGTCACTGGCACCCAGTGGGCAGAAACCAGGGTGCTGCTAAACACCCTACTGTCACAGGGAAGTCCCACAACAGGGAATTAGCCAGCTCAAAAGGTCAGCAGGGCTGATGGTGCAAAACTCTAGTTTCTTAATCATAAAAGGCACTTAAAAAAACCTTGCACACATTAAGAACTAGTTATTCTCATGTACAGACAGCAAAACAAAAGCACAGAGGTTAAGAAACATAGGTAAGCTTATACAATTTTAATAATTGGACTTCTTTTAACTCAAAGTGTGCATCATTTGAATCTAAATGCCTATTATTTCACCAGACTGCTTATGCACACACACACACACATGCTTGCACACATGTGAATGCACACACACTTATGCATACTGAGAAGTAGTCTTAGATAGGTAAAGACTGGGAGTCCAGTTTCCGAGCATGAGTAACAGCATCACCCAACACCCTCTCACTGGAGTGGACAAGGTACATGCCCTCCTTGGAGCAGACTACATCTATCTATGAAATGTGGTGAATAATCCTACCTGATGCAATAAACCATGAGGAGAGTTAAATCTAGTATTCCCTACAAAGCAGTTAGAGGAGTACTTAGTGTATAATTGCGCTAAAGTGTTTGTTTGCACTTCTTTGACGCATGTTAACCTAACCATATTTGGCACCATGCCGGAGCACAGTGTCTAGCCATTGGCCATACTGGCTTCTGAATCGGCAGGACTAACATATTAATATGGTGACCACTATCTTTGGAGAAAATGAAGTTCCCAGTTTTGTCCTAACAATAAACATTTAAATCTTACTGTTTGCATTAAACCAAGGCATTTCCAAACCTCTATCATGGGCTATGGAAATAGCAACCGATCAGCTGACCAGCTACCACATAAAGAATGTTTGTAAGCTCGTTCACTGTAAGGCTGGTCCATCCATTATTTTATTCTATAACTTACTGAAATGAAAAGAATCCTGTTGGCTTATGGAGAATGACCTTTTTCTCCGCATCCTCAGATTATCCCTTCAGGGCTGCCCTGCACTTTTTTGAGTCCCTGGGCTGGACCACTGTCCAAGGAAGGCTGCAGGGCAGTGAGTGCAAGCCTCCCTCTGCTGCTTTAACAGTGTTCTCAGGGTAGCTCCCTGTTAGTCAGATGGAGATAATATAGTAGCCATCCCTTAGATCCTTGGGAGAATTAAGGCACTCTCAATCCAGTTCCCAGAACAGCATTTACCACCTTGTAAATGATAAATAAATGGAACCACTATTAAATAAAAACCTTAAAAATCTGATATAAGAACAAGAGACAAGACCAGAGGTGAGGGGAGAGGTTTCTGAAGAGAGGATGTTGGCAAGGACGTCACAGCTTGATGCCCAACCTTCTGCCTGGAAGCCAGCACCCATCGATTATCATTATACATTCAGACCTAAGGCCATTATGACCAGAGTTCCTATCACACATGTAATTAGAATGAGCTGCATTTGTTTGGAAACATGCCAGATGAAAATTTAGAGATGGTAGTAATAAATAACCATGGAAGGACTGATGATATATAGTGAAGTTAAGGGCAAATAACTTGACATCAGTTAATGAGAATATACATAACGCTGAAGTCCCTCCTGGGAGCACGTTAGAGCAGCATACAGGGACCGATGTGTACATGGTCCTAGGTCATATGCAAGTGGTACACAATGCTCAGCATCTTCTGTGTGAGAAAAGGCAGGGCTTTGTTCTGTTTTTGACTTTTACAATGACTACTAGAGATGTTTAAAATGTAATTTATGGGTTATGTTCTAGTTTTCTTGAAAAAAGCATGTAGTTTATTTTCAATTAATGCCAGATAGAAGGTAGTTTTTAAAATGTATTTGAATGAGCCACTTAAGTTTTATTTAATGCTAAAGTCAAGTTTAAGAACTGCTTCTACGGGAAGAGCAGGAGGCTTGTTTATCACTAATGATGCTTTCTGACATGTAGGGACCGCCCCTTAGCAAAATGGTCCTCTTCTCTCTGCCACCTCAGTGACTCCTTCCTGGGGAAAATGTGAGGCCATGAGGCAAATCACATGAGTGATTCTGGGATAGGGTGTGCTTGGTTTTATCTGTTCTGTTACCTTTCCTTGTGAGCTCACCGAGCCATATAAGTCACGTGCTCTCAATTTGTCTCAGCCATACTGTGCGCTGGCTTGTAGAGATCCCAGATAAACTGGCAGTCTCATTCATCTAATCTTTGATACTCACTCAAATTGGTGCCGAACCCAAACTGGGAAGCGATATTATTTATTGGCCTTCTAAAACCCCAATGTCTGGTGTGTTGCATGAGTAACACTGAGAAAAAGGCAAGGGGCAGAAGTAAGAGTGACATAACTCTGAGATACAGAATTCTGTCAGTGCCAAGTCAAACAGTTAAGATCTGGTACTTAGACCCAGAAATCCCACAACTAGCTATTTACCCAAGAGAAATGTGAACATCTGTCCACACAATCCTATATACTAAAAATGTATAACAACTTTATTAATAGTAGCCCTAAATTAGAAACAGGCCTAATACCTCTGAACAGTAAATTAATAAACAAATTGCAGTATTTCTCTAAGTGGGCTAAGCTACTCACCCTCACAACAGCACAGGTAACTTTCAAAAACATTTTGCTCAGTGAAAGAATTCAGACTGAAAAAGCTGCATCTGTATGACGCCATTCACATGAAGTCCTACAGTAGCAAGACCACAGCGACGGACAGCTCTGTGATGGAGGTGGTGGTGGTGGATGACTGCGTAGGAAGAGGCAGAGGACAATGTTTTCAAGGGCTAAGCGTCTGCTGTACCTAGATCGTGGAGGTGGCACACAACTGCACACAGTAGTGGAGACTCATCAGAATGTCACTTTAAGATGGTGAATTCCCTCGCATGTAAATCATATCCACAGAACATTGTTTAAAAGAAAATGAAGGTTGGAAAAAAAAAAAGAATGAAAAGAGGAAGGAATCCACAGGACAGGCTGGAGGAAGGTCTGACTGAGGGGAAGCAGTTCTGTGCTGAAGCACAGCACAGAGGAAGAAATGCAGAGGACTAGACGCAGCAAGTACGAAAGTAAACAGAAGGTTGTGTTGAAGTTCCTGAGGACCAGGGCATGGACTCTCACCACTGAGAGGAGCACCGAGAAAGGAGCCTCCCAGGGTCCAGGTGCTTCAGTGTGCTCAAGTTTAAGGGCAAAGCAGAGAAATTGAGAAAATCTCTCCCACGTTCCAGACGTTAAGTCTAAGGCAGTGGGGATCCAGCACTGGAGCGGTCTGAAGCCTGATTTTAGTACTAAATGTAAGTAAAGCAGTAATGACCCACCCAGCTCACTTATGCCCTAGACTGGCTCAGCCCCTTTTGTTAACTGACTGATAGAAAAAGAGGAATTTTATTTTCTGGGAAGAAATATTTCTCAAGTCTTAGTGTTCTTTACACACAATGTTTAATATTCAAGTTTTTAAAAATCAGACCAAAAAATGTTAAGAAAGTAAGGTACATCCTCAAAATATTTTTTTAATAATCAAAAGAATCAGGCCCAGAAATAGCACAGAAACTGGAGTTTCCAGTTAAAGAATTTAAAATGACTACAATAAAACATTAATATTATGGAAAAAATATTTGAACATCTGGGGAATTTCAACAGAAAGACACAAACTATTTAAAAAAAGTGAAGTGGAATTGTTATATATGAAGTATATGCTATCTTCGATAAGGAATTATTTTGTTGGATTTCTTAACATCCTGGTTAAAGCAATGTAAAAAAATCTGTCAGCTTGAAGACAATAGAAATTATCCGAAGAGAAGGAGAAAGCAAAAAGTAAAAAGAAACACTTATGACAGAATCTTCAAGACCTTTGGGGAAATCGTAAACTTCCCAAAAGATGTGTAACTGCAGTCCTAGAATAAGTTGAGAGAGTCAGTGGGTGGATCAATAGAAAACATAATATATATATAGTAGTCAATAGTTCTCTGAAATTAAAGAGACTGTTCTACAGACCCAAGAGGCTCAGAGATGTCCAATAGGAATAAAGAAAAAGAAAAAACATACCAGGTATGTCACATTGAGTGAAGAATGAAGAAAATGAAAACAGCCTAAAAGCATTCAGAGAAAAAAGAAACATTTCCCTTTATATAAGAATACACATAGACAAACTAGACAAAAATTAAGTAAAGCTATAGAAAATCTGATTAACACAATCAAGTCACTCGACCTGTTGATATTTACAGAATTTTACATCCCGTAAGAACAGAATGCACGTGATTTTCAAGTGCACATGGAACATTCATCAAGGTAGAACATGTAAGACAAATAGAAAACACATACCAAGTACATAGCTTTAAACCAAGTCATGCCAGTATTTATATTAAATATGAATGGTATAAACATCTGAACTAAAAGGCAACAGTGGCCAAATAGGTTTTGAAAATCAAGATATATGTTTTTGCTGTCCGTAAGAAATATCTTTTAAATATAAGACCCGAGTTAAAAAGTAAAATGATGGAAAACAATTATATATCAAGTGTATACCAATCATAAGAAAATGAGTGATTATATTAATGTCAGAAAGTAACTTGAGAATGTAAACTGAGGTCCGGGGGAGATTTCGTGATGATAAAGGGATTGATTCAGCAGGAACAGATAACAAAAGTAAATGTGTTTACATCTAATAACATCTAATTTACATCTCATAGCTTAAAACATAAAGAAAAAAATAACAAAATTGCAAGAAAAAATATACAGATCCAAATGATACTTGGAAATTTCAACACATTCCTTGTCAGGAATTGACAGTACAAGTAGAGGGAAATTCAGTAAGAATAGAGAAATATTTTATACAATGCTCTAATTAAACTCAAGGTCACTGACATTTTACAACATCCATATAATAATAGCTAAATGCATAGTCTTTTTAAGTGAACATAGGGTGTTCACTAAGATAAACCAATAGGGTCAATTAAATCTCACTACATATAAAATAATCAAAATAACACAGAGGAAGTTCTCCAGTCACAGTATAATTAAATTATAAACCGATTTAAATAAAGACTCCTGGAAACTCTCTGACCCTTTGGAACTTAAGCAACATTCTTATTACATCAAAGAAGAAATTTATAGTTTTAAATTTCTATGTTAGAAAAGAATAAGTGTCTAAAATGAATTCTCAACACTTCCACCTGAAGAATCTAGGGAAAAAAGAATAAATTAAACCAAAAGAAGTGTTACTTGTAGTTTTTAAAAAGACCAGATAACTTTAGTTACAAAAAGGCTAAATATAGAAAACAAGAGCTGAGACTTGCAAGGACAAGTTAAACTAAAGTATATGATTTAACTCAAAAATAGAAATGATCATAAATGAATGAACAGATGCATGAATGTGTGGACTGGTAGTGCCTGAGGACTTAGAAGGGGAAAAATGAAGAATATTTCCCAGTCTGTGCTGGGAAGTTTTAGAATTTTGCCGGATCTGTGCTGGAAAGTTTTACATGGTGCTTTGCACAGATTATTTCTTATTATAACAACCATCCCAGATACAGACAACTGATACTTAAGGGGATGAAATCTTTAAGTTTACCTTGCTGGTAAGTATGTGAGGCATGGAGTGACCCAAATTCATCTGGCTCTGAGTCTGTTCTCTTTTCCTATATATCAGTGACCCCAAAGAAACTTTGCTTTAAGCAAGAATGTGAACATGTGTCAGCATCCTCTTTTATCTCTTATTCATTCATTTTTACACAAATTTTTCTGCACACAGAAAAGTGACATGACGAAGTAAGTGGCATCACCTTTGAAATAAGACAACACTCATTCTGAATCCTGATACACAGACAAAAACACTTGGATTCAAATACCACATAACAAACATTTGACTTCATATCTGATTTTCTCTTTAAATTGTACATACAGAAAATGGTTCACTGAATAAATACTTTGAAGCTCCTTACAAATAAAGAACATTCATTATAGTTGTATTTAAAAGAAAAAAGGATAACAATTGAAATCAATTTTAATGCCCAACCATAAATAGTGATTATTCTACATATATAAGATAATGATGAAGACATTAAGGCAATTGTTTTGAGATTTTATTAAAGACCCTAATTAAGATTATGTTTTAATATTAAGAGAGCAGAATTTGGAAGACATCAGAGTATGATCCAAACCTTATAAAATATTTATAACTATATAATAACCTACATTAATATCATGTCCATGTTCATGTTTACAAAAACCTGCCTATCTCAAATTTCTGGTTTGCCAAATCTAAAATGCCCACCAATTATCAATTATCCCTTTTCTGTTATCCAATTATGATTATTTATTCTAACTCTAACACTGGCACCAGTTTTATAATCCCAGCCTTGTCTGGGGTCTCCGGGCTCAATTTCCCACCTTTCCTCTGAGCTTCAGCCACACACACACTCTGGCCCTGATAGTGGCCCTGATGCCAGTGTACAGGTGTACAAAGTAAAAACATTGAGCGGTGAGATGCTTTTCCTCCCCGAATAATTATCCCCATTATCTTGGAATAATTGAACAGCCAAGAGTGCCTGGAAAGCCTATCAGAGTTAAAAAACAAAAACAAATAAAAGCAAAAAAACCTTCCTAAGAGAAGATATGAGTGGATAATCTAATGGGCCTTTTTCATTTTTTACTGCACATGTCTGTGATAGAAGCAAATATAATTTTTGTGTAGTTGTAAGAAGGGAAATTGAAACAGGGATCATTTTGTAGCATTATATTCCTGTGCACTTGTTCCGGCTTCTCCCTGCAATAGCTGCTCACCACTCTGGTGTAATTGCATAGGTCATTTGCAGAAAAGCATAATTACACCTTAAGGTAATGTTCCCTTGTGCATTATTAAGTCATGAATTTTTCTAAAATAGACAGAGGGAGGGAGCTAGGTGACTGGAGGAGAAGTCCTAGAATCTCAGATTGGAAGGGGCCTGGGGACCAGTCTCATCTCTTCGGTGCTGCACTCCTGCCGGGGATCTCCTCGCTGAGCACACTGACCACAGTGCACTGGGATTGCTTTCTGTATAATGGCCTCCTTCATTAGGTTGAAGGCCCCTTCAAGGCGATGACTGGGTCCAGTTCATAATATTCCTTCTGCACCCAGTACCTTGTCCAGCAGAGTATAAACTCAGAGTTTTCTGCTAAGTGAATGTTGAGGCAATTGCCAAGAAAGAAAAGATGGGGTAGAATTTATTTTTTGATGGATAATGTCTCATTCAAAGACATTTAGGTAAGTAAAAGAGGCAGCTTTACAATCTTATTGAACCTGAGTTTTCACAAAGGAGAAATAAATACAGAATGGAAAAAGTTAGGCATAGAGATGGATCTGGTTTAAATAACTCTGATGCTCACCAGCTTGTCACCCAACCCTTATGAGTATCAGAATTCTCATAATAAAACATGGCCTGTCTTACCAACTGACACAGTCAGTGTCAAGTTCAAATGAAATTAGGCATCTGCAAGTGGAAAATGCAATGCTAGGTTTGGAGGTGTTTAATAATAATGCAAATGATGATATTTAGCTGCTGTCTTCTAGCCATAGCACAAAATAATTTATATTCAGTGCATCTTTTCTCAGTTAATGGCCATGCATGAATCAGTTATGATGTGCCAAGCAGTGTGCTAGGTTTATGGTGCAATGGTGAGCAAGACACAGTCAGGTGGGGAAGTCAGACAAGTGGAGGAGCTTCTCTCATCACCATCTATTGTAGTTAGCCTAAGCTAAATTCATAAAACAAATGTTTCATCTTTGATTCACTCCTCCCTTTAATGGCTAAGCACCCATATTAGAGCATGGTATATAATCAGTACTTAGCAAATATTAGCTATCTTATTATAGAGGGGAAATGCCTACAGACTCCAGTTTCCTTCATTATAAAATTAAATTTGTAAAATGTAATTATAAATTATAAATATGAAACCAAACAAGGCTAAAAAATGGGAGAGAGTGGCAGGAAATCCAATTTTTTAAATGATACTCAGAAAAGACCTCTCTTAGGAGGTGACTTTTGAGAAAAGAACGGAATGAGTAAAAGGAGAAAGCAAGAAAAAGTATAAGTGGGAAGAACATCCCAGACAGAGGGAACAGTACTTGAGAGGACACTGAGCAGAATAGCTAGAGAGCTCAAGGGCCATCCTACAAGTGACAGCACACTACCTGACGGTGTACCCATAAACTGGGCATCAGCGTAAACCTCACACAGCTGTAGGCTCTCTCTTCCACCGATGCAATATATTTCCCTTTGAACAAACACACTCAGGACAAATTTTTTCAAAGAAAAAGAGACTTGATTATAGACGTTTCTGTTTTTATCGGAGCAAGGATTTCTTTTTCAGTTCCTCAGTCACATCCTACTTCTGGCCACCTTCTCCTTCGACCCTCGGTGGGACCACAGTCTGCAAGTCTGTGGCACATGCGATCACAAATCACGGAGGAGGCCGTTGGGCTCCCATTTACAATCCCCACATGTTCACACTGGTTTATTCTTGGCAAGATGTGGCTCATAAACACACTTCTTAGGCAGCTTTGACAGAGAAAAATGCTCATGATGTTTTGGTCCAGATGCTCTCAGGGATCAAAGACTTCCTGGCTATCAGCCGTCCCCTTGGAAGCTGTGTGATTGGTTTTGTCGGATTTGATGCGTCCCTGAATGTCAGGGAACTATTATCAGAGCGTCCTTCTGGATGGAGAGGCGAGGGCTCTCTCTGCATTCTAAGCACGTCAGAACGAGTGCAAAAGAAACAGAAATAACTAAGTTTGAATCCAAGCACAGCCCCTTCCTAACTGAATGATTTTGAGGAAGTTATTCAGATACTTTGAGCTTCTGTGCATATAAATGTAAGTCAAGTGGACATAAAATATGTATTTTTTTCTTTTTCTGAACGTTTCCAAACTGTTTTAACTTGAAAGCAATGTTCCTGTCTCATCTTTGGTGCATGTGCTCAGGAAGTAATGGAAACATCTCTTCCATCAAGAAGGGGGAAACAGGCCATCGTGGTTTTCGGTAATCTGAGCCATGCTGTCCTGGAGGGGACTATTGATTTTGACATCCTTGTTGCTGATGATTTTGATACCCAAATTAAAATTTTTTGAACTATAGATTCAGAAATCACAAAAATAGCACAGAGAAGATCTATGTACCTTTCACCCCATTTCCCTCAATGGTGGCCTTTCATATATCTATGGCAATATCACAACCAGAAAATGGTATTTGCACAATAAAAAAATTCACTTTTAGGGATTCCATGAAACAGCTTGGTGCTCATATTCTACCATTCACTTTTCCTCACTGTAGAATTCTCGTCTGAAGGAGTTACATACAGAGAGATTAGTGTCTGGACATACCTAATATGGCAAATGAGAAGATCTTTGTTAAAAAGTGGTTTGTAAATCATTGTTGGGCTTGAGGTCTAAGTGAAATTCATTTTTACATCCTGCTCTTTGACACTCATGCAGTTTCACTTCCAAAGAGAATACAACACACATAGAAATGTCAGACACATGGCTGGGTCTGCCCTGAGGATGGATGGAGTGCTGTCTCACATTGCTGAGGGCTTCCATGTCCAGAACGTGCACACAGAAGCATAGTTCAGGTAGGGGCTCATGATTAGAGCAGGAAATCTAAGAGAAACCGTGACGCTGACATGTGAAAGTCACTAGCCCTGCTCTCTGGAAAACACATGCCCTGTTAATTATTCTGAGCTCTAGACATTAACTGTTCCTCCTTTGGGATGAACAGCCCAGGAAAGATATGTGGGGAGAAAGGCAGAGGGATGGTGAAGGAGAAGAGAACTCCCTTCGTCCCTGGCCTTGTGGAGTACGACAGAGAAGATCTTCTGAAACAACGCAGGCAAGACATTCAGCACAGTGTTGGGAGCATAGTAGTTGCTCAATAAAAAATAATTCCATTCTCCTAACTCATATTCTTTTAAAGAAGTTGACCCACAAATAGTCAAAGAATCCCAATATTGGAAGGTACCTTAGGAAGTAGCTAATCCCACCCACTGAGAAATGCACCCTCTGGAATTCTCACCAGGTTGTCTGGCTTCCTCTTGTAGACAGACTCATGTTCCTGAAGGGCAATGCTGGGTGGAAGACAGAGTGGGCTGGTTTATGGCACATCCATCCCAGGTCATGTAACATATCTCTCTGCCCTGGAGAGGTTAAAAAGACGAGAGCTACATTTCAGAGATAGCTTTGTAGGCATAGTTTCAGAGGTCCTAGATTCTGCAAAACAGATGCACTTTTCAGGGCCCTGGAGGCTGAATTGGGCCGCCTGATCACCTGCTCTGAGGCGGCTGTGGGGACTTTTCTAGCATCTGGTTCCGGGGTCGTCGTTGCTCAGGATGGACAGTGGTGGCAGCAGTGTTTCCGCGAGACGAGCCTGGGCCGCCCAAGCGGCTGTGCTGGCGGCTCGGCAGTGCCTTTCCCAGGAAAGTGGAGTCCCGCAGGTCCTCAGAGTGCTGTCGTATAGTAAATATTTCTTTTCCTGCTGAAGATAGCTAGACTAATTTTACTTTTAAACAAGGACCCAGATCAATACACCCTTCAAAGTCTCTATATTATCTACACAATAAAACGTGTTATATTAATGTGACAACCAGGTGTCCGCATGATTTACCCCCTGGGGCCTCTCCTGACTCATCTCTCACCCCTTCACCTTTCTTTTCACATTCTGACTCTGACTTTCATGAAGATCCTCATTCCATTTTGAGGAAAAGTCGGTTAAATAAATCTGACTTTTATTGCGTGGACTCTGTGTCCTCAGACTCTATTTTCTAGTTCTCTGCATGTTTGTGTGTAAGAAACCATTATTTTCCAGTCATGTATTCAGCCTTTAGGTTTAGAAAATCTCATGGAGCTTACAATTAGATCAAATATGAATGGGGAGGAGAAAATAGAGATGTACGCATGAAATATGTAATTTTATATAATTATCTCTTTTGCAACATAGCATTACAAATGAGTCATTAGGAAAATTTTTCTCTGAGGAGAAAATGTCGGAGTTAGGGCCTGAGTTTTGATCAAGAGACAGCCATCAAAAAAAAAAAAAAAAAAAAGACAGAAAGAGAGAAAAGCAACAACGCCTGGAGAAAGAGTTCTAAGCAGAGGGAACCGCAGAAGCAAAGGCTCAGAGGCAGCACAAAGCTCGGCGTCCTGCCGGACAGGAAGGTGTGCGCACCGCACGGAGTGAAGGCGGGTGGGGGAGGTTCAGGGGAGAGGGGAGGTCTGGGCATCAGGGCAGGGCGAGCCGCGAGGATTTAAGTGCTCGTCTCCTGAATTACGCTGAACAACATAATTTCCCTCTCTCATGAGGATGCCCCCAAATTCTGAAGGTCTCCATCAAAGTGGACTCGGGGCCACCCCCGAAAAGCAGCGTGGTGGGAGGGGATGAAGCCGCTGACTGGGGGGGCCTGGTGCGGCCTCCAGTGCAGTGGGAAGCGGGTGGCTTACTCCTGGGGGGGTCCCGTTGTCAGAAATGGTTGTTCATCCTGGAAAAATCCGTTGAGTTTGCAGCCAAAGCCATTCTAAAGGGTCTTGCAAAGACTTACCACCTTTCTTTGAAACAGACTGGGAAAACCCACCCTGTTATTTTCCTCCTTTCTCTGCTTCCTTTCCTTTTTCCTCTGTATTACTAGCTATGTCCGAACTATTTGTTTTACTTTCAGTATATCGAATCTTCACAACTTTTCAAGGAAGGCAAGTCAATGGCCTTAGGAAGCCGTAGAAGCAGCCTGTGAACTCAGTCTCAAAGTCCGAGATCCCTTTTTTTCCTATACGCCATCATGACGTTTTTTGTTCACCTGAGGAATCTCTGTCTGACTCTTTCTGATTTACGCTCCTTTAATCTCTCAGTGCATTCCTGTTTCTCACTGATCTGTCCGTTCGGACACCACTGCCCCCTAAAGCCCTTTCTGAAGCCCCTTGAAACACTGGGTCTGTTTACGTGTCCTCGCGGTGGCTCTTCAGTTTCTTCTCTATGTGGAGCCTCAGTCTGTGAACACACATACCACATCTTATTGCATTTATCGGTTTACTTATCTTTCTCTCCTACTAGATGAATTTCTTCAGTGCAGTAACTGTTTTTAATCTTTCTACTCAAAGCCCTAAACTCTCTATGCTTTCTCAATTAATTTTCCCTGAGTAAATAGGGAACTGGAGGTGTAAAGGAGGCAGGAGCCACAAGATGTATGGGGAAATGATTCATCCGGGGCTTTCTGAGGGTATCAGTCATCTGCTACCATGCTGTTGTGTAACAAATGATCTCAAAACACAACAGATTAAAACAGCACATACTTATTCTTTTTTCATGAATCTGAGGGTTGGGTAGGTGTTGGCTGATCTAGGCTGGGCTTGGGTCCAAATTGTAGGATTACTCCAAGTCAGTCCCATGTGTCTCCCACTCTTTTGGGACAGTGACCACCAGGCCATATGCTTTGCCTAGAATGTAGGAGCTCTAGAGAAAAATATTTTGAGTCTCTAATCACATTGTGTTTTTAACACCTCATCGGCCATGCAGGTTACATGTCCAACCCCAACACCAACAGGAAAGTTGTATGTGCTTATTGACAATGGAAGGAAAAGGGGGGCAAATATTTGGTCATAATGTTGCAAAGTAACTAACTAAAATAATAGGAATGCATTGATTTACCATTTATTAAGAGTAGGATCTAGAAGAAAACACACTGTGGTCTTCTCTGGTGAGGACTGCTCTCTGTCTGGTGTGTTGGAGACAAACCTACCTGGAATAGAAGAATGCATAGTGGAGGATAGCTGTGATGTTTTCATTGTGCACCTACTAGGTTGCGGAACCAACACTGTAATTGCAAATACATGGGCTCTGTTCTCAAGACTCCCAGCCAAAAATGGATGATGGACCTGTAAGTCAACCGTTTCTCTGCTGGACAATGCCTTCCTTCTAAGAAAATGCTCAGGGTTGCAAGGAGCAGAGAGAGGAGCAAAACTGACTACATCAGTTCAGGTAGTTCTCCAGAACAAGACAGCATCAAAAGGGAATGGCTCCAACCTCTCATCCTCCTGTAATTTATTTAAATGACTTTCCAGATCATTTATTTTTCTCTGCACCTCCAGGTCTCATCTGACCGCCTGGCACAGAATATGCGCTCAGCTCAATAAATGGTTATTCTAAGATTTGGAGGGTGATAAACTACTTTCAGATTGACTGTGGGCACCTGACATAATCCTCATTCCTCCTTCTCCTTTCACAGATGAAGAAACTAACACCCAGATGGCTGATACAACTTTATAAGGATCACACAAATATTTAATGATGAAGCTGTAAGTGGAACCTGAGATTTGTGGCTCAGAGCCTGCTGGTTTTGTGCTAAAAATTGCATAAAAATTACCTGATTCTGGTTTTCAATGGAATAAAATATAAATTATACAGCTGGGAGCTGTCTAGCACAGGGATGGCAACATAGTATAAACTCCGTAAATGTTTGTTGAGTTGAGTTAGAAATTGGAAAGCTTCATAATGTTTCTCTGGTTTAGTCCACACATTGTTTTGCTTGATAAGGAAGAGGGTTCAGGGGCTGGAAAATGGTTTTGCCAAGGTCAGTGGCTCATGGGTCACAGAGAAACAGCAAGAAACCTGAGCCCTGTGCCTCTCGATCCAACACTGCCTTCCTCACGTTGCCACTGGGGTGTGAATGGGGTCCTGAAACCGCTGCTGTGGGTAAAGAGGCATGACATTGTTTAAAGCCATTTCACTGAAAGCTCAGTCGCAAGCAGCTGAGTAGGAAAAGACAGTAATTCAAGGTGTCAGCGTCCTCAGAAACCAGCTCTGGGGTGTTGTATTCATAATGGAAAGAACTGTAATACTTGCTTGTGTGTATTCCTGGGCCCATTTGGAAACCAAGAGTGCAGATTCTCAGCAGGCTTAATATAGACAATTACTGTTAAACCCAAGCCTCCAGATAGGCTGCCTTTCCAGGAGTTGGTTAGTAATCCCACGTTCACAGTTGGGCTCCTCATGCAGGGGACAGGCCAAGCAACAGCAGACTTTTTGCTCCTTTACCATTTTCCCTAGTAAGTCCCTGTCTTCCCGGGTCGCAGGCAACTTTCAGTGGCACGTAGAATGCTCCCAAAAGTCTCTAATAGCAAAGAGCCAGCCTGAGCCACTCACTTTGTTTTCTTGCTCCACAACCTATTTTAGTCCCAACTGACCTTCCAAGGGCAGAGACACTTAGTCAGTACAAGGACCTAATGGGTCCCATTGGCCTTTGCCACCAAGTAGGGGGAAAGAAAGGAAATCACAAATAGGAAGACACATTTTCTCCTGGTTCTTCAGCCAGGATGCCGGCCGCATTGTGTCCTTCTCTGCATCTCTGACTTCTTCCTTGATTCCTATGAGTGCATGGATGCTTTTCTTTTCTAGGAAGAGCAGAGAGAAAAAAGCATATATACAGTTGAGCCTTGAACAATATGCATTTGAACTGCAGGTCCACTTACGTGCAGATTTTTTCAGTGAATATACTGGAAATGTTTTGTTTGGAATAATTTGAAAGAAACATTTCCTTTTCTCTAGTTTACTTGATTGTAACAATACAGTATATAATACATATAACATACAAAATATGTGTTAATCTACTGTTTATGTTATTGGTAAGGCTTCCAGTCAACAGTAAACTGTTAGTTGTTAAGTGTTTGGTGAGTCAAAAGTTATATAATGGAATTTTGTCTGTGCAGGAGGTCAGCATCCCTAATCCTCATGTTGTTCAAGGGTCAACTGTATTATAACAACTTTACAGCAGAGTATAACCTACAGCCTTACAGATCAGTGTATCTGCAAGGATCTGCTGTGCATCCAGCCTGATTTTTTCACTTTCAGTTGAGAAACAGTTGTAAGAATCATAAATGGCTTGGCCATAGCCCTCCCATAAACTTAGTGCAGAGCAATGCTGACATCTCAGTGTTTCTTTATCCTTCAGGGTCCTTTGACCCACACTTGCTGATGCCCAGTTTCCCTAGATTGTTCCAGTGACATGAATAAACTTCTGAGTTTATACACTTTAAAATTCTCTTACAGTAAGGCTTTCAGAGCAAGTCCTTAAGAAACCCTTTCCATCATATCCATAGTGCTTATTTCACCCCAAAAGATGCTAGACCACACGATTTATTCATTAACCACACCTCTGCGAAACGTGCCTTTTTGGTCTTCCAGCAGCAAATGCATCTTCATGATTAAGAGATTCGAGTTCATGCAAGGATGTTCAAGGCCACGGTCCAAAGACTGGACGGAGCTCCTCAGGGGCACTAAGGGAGCAGCACCCTTTGGGATTGTTTCTTGTTCTCTGGATCAGTTTGTGCTTTAGGATTAACACATCCTGGGGAGGAACCTCAGTGCTGTGAGCTTCTTCTTGCTAATGCTGGACAAAGTATGACACCGTCTCCCAATTCCCTCATCTGAACAATAGCCCCTCAGTGGGTTCACATGTCAATTATTACAGTATCTGCCCGTTCTCCCTTTTCGCTAATCATTAAAGGCAGTGGGTACACGGATTCATTTTTATCACCGTAACAACTAGCACCACCTTACAAAAGGTAAGCATTTGTATTAGTTTACAGTTTGGGGCTGTAATTAGTAGAAACTACCTTCTTCTGGCTTAAGAAACTTGAGGTTTTTGTTATAAACTTCAGGCCTATTTCATGTAACTTAGGGGCAGTACACGGCTGAGCTTCAGGATACTAAGGGCATCAGACGTTCTGGGAGGATAGCTGTGAAAGGGACCCTTTCTAGTGAGTCTCTATTCCCTTGGGGGGCCTTGGCTTTACTTCTGTTCCTTTGTGACTTTCCCCTATATGACGGTACGGGTACACAAGTCTCTCTTCTTCCTGCCCAGCAACCTTGGTACACATGCCTGCGGCCATCGCAGAGGTCACAGGGTCTTGTCATGCTTCCGCTTCCCACCTCAAGGGGACCTGAGTCACAGACAAGGCTCGTCAGATTGTGGGCAGTGTCTGAGCCTTGTTTTCCAGGAGTGTAGGTTACAGGGACGTTAAAAGGTTAATGCATGCTGCTGTGTTCTAGAGTAGCCATGGCCATTTCTCTTCCTCTCCTCTTCATATTGCCTTTCACACAAGCTAGACACACAGACCCTTGGGGGCTGCTCGACCAGCTTTGGCTGGCCCACTTGGGCATGTTCTCTGCTGTTGCCATAGCCTCTCCTTCAAAGCTTGCTCTGGGATAGGCAGCATGTGAGTGTGAGGAATGCGCTATCAGCTTTCTCCTTAGTACGTTTGGCCTAGTTCTCCTGGACATGGATTTGCTACCATCTGTTGAACTAATGGGAGGTAGGCCCTAATCAGACAAAAATCTATCTATTCAAGTGCATTTGAAATGCCCTGGTCCTGTGGTGGCTGCATTATACTGGGGCTAGCGGGGCGTGCATGCCCGAGGGACCACAGTTTGTCACAGGAAGGGTAGAGAGGTGTCAGCTTCTGGAATGGCTTCATGAGGAGGGCAGGCTCCCAGCCTAGCTCATCCCCTCAGCTCTGCACTACAGAAACTCCATTTCTGGGCCCTTCCCTGACACAACCCCACTTGTAGGAGGAAGTAGGAGGTAAAATAGGCTAAAGATACAAGGCTCTGAATGCATCTGCCCCCAGTTTGTAGGGTGGAGGCTCCATACCAGGAGGGGCAAGCATAGAAGACCAGAGGCTGATATCCCTCACAGAGCAGGGTTGTCCCTCTGGTGGAAGTGGGCCACTGTCTGATGATGGCACAGAGCTTCTTTAAAGGAGAGGCGAGCCTTCAGAACAAGTTGCTGTACGGCTGCGGTAGGCTAATGGCGACCCTCCAAAGAGGCCCATGTCCTAACCTAGACTCTGTGAAGATGTTCTTACCCAGAGAAAGAAATTTTGCAGATATGATTAGGATTTTGAGATGGAAATATTATCCTGGATTATCTGGGTGGGTCCGACCAACCGAAAGGGTCTTCATAAGATGCAGGCATAAAGATCAGAGGGGAAGACAGAGGCTGAAGTAATGAGGGAACCAAGAGGCTGGAGCGCCTTGAAGGAGGGCCCCCAGCCAAGGAATGCAGGCACCTCCAGAAGCAGAAAACCAAGCAGGAGGCCTCCAGGAGGACCGCGGCCCTGCCCACACCTCGAGGTTAAACTTCTCATCTCAGGACTGAAACAGGGTAGGCTTGTGTTGCTTTAAGCTACTTAACTTGTGGTCATTTGTTACAGCGGCCATAGGAAAGTTACAGCGGCCATAGGAAAGCGGTGAGGGAGCTGACTTCATCTGGAGCAGCACAGGGAAGGCCACATCCAAGGGCAGTGCCCAAAGCGGTGGAGATCTTAGTGATAAGCTGTTAGGAGGACGCTGGGAGCTGCAAGAACTCACAGCAGCAAGAACACCCACGGACCCTCTGAAGACAAAGAGGGAAAATCAGGGAAGGAGACAGCTGAGAAGAGCCATCCTGAGGTCTGAGCAGCCTCTAGGTCTCACCAGCCTGCCCCTGGCCAGGAGCACTGCTTTACAGGAGCTCCCTTCTGCCCTGTAAGGCTTCTGTCAGTTTGGAGTTTGCTTTCTCTTTTATTTTTCGCACCCCATATTCTGAGATTGCTGCTGACAAAGGAGAGCCTGCCTAGCTGTGGGTCAGGTGCTTCATTCAAATGTCATGGTCACTACACCAGGTTCCATTTAATAAATGACTGCTAAGGGTATATAGAATGGCATGATAGCAGCTTCAGATCCACTAGGAGACAATTTGCTAACTGTATAGGAGGAGGGCTCAGGGGTAACGCTGATATTACCTTGTGTACCTGGAGCTCAGGACTTATCCTCACATCCATTTCATCCAGTTAAGCCACATAGCTGTCATTCCCATTATACAAATGGGTAAACTGCCCGCTAAGATCAGCAGGAGTACGCCAGGTCCTGCTAAGAGGCGATTTGCTGCCCAGTGTGGGCTCCAGATGGTCTCAACCTCTGTCTCTGCTCTTACTCTCAGATGCCAGAGGCTGCCCTGCCTGCTCTGTGTACAAATCCAAGAGGAATCTGAACCAATGCCAAACAAAGCGATGCTTGGGATTATACTATTAGGCAGTTACCCTAAATATGTGAGGCCTTAAAGTGGGGTACCAGATTAAGAGGAAACACGAAAACATGTAATAAGAAATATGGAGAACAGTAGAGGAATACTTAAGAACATTTGGTTTAGAAAGAAAAAATGTAATCCCAGAAATAAAAACCATGTAAACAGCACTCTAAAATGTTAAAATCACACAGGACGGTCTCCTCATTTACCCTTCAAAAGAACTTACAGATTAATCAAGTTTTCTATTTTTGCAAATGAGAAATCTGAAGCTTGAGCTCAGGGATGTCCATAAGGCAACACTTGGCTTGAGTTCAGCGGCCCCCACAGGACTCAGCGAAGCCAGTATCTTGAGACAAGGTTCAGGCCGCCTAGTGTCAGTCGGCAGGCAGGCCTGCGCCCGTATCAGCACAGCCGGGACGCACCTGCACCCTGGAGTCCTTCCGGGCCACGCTCTTTTCTTTCCAGGGGCCTCTCTTCTCTCTTCCTCCTCATTCACTACTCTGAGCCGTCAGTTTTATTTCTGTTTCTACAGACACCAAAGTTATTCATGCCTCAAGGAATCTGCACTTTATTTTTTCTCTTTCTGGAAAATTCTTCCTTGAGATCTTCGCACGAGTGTCTACTTCTTACCATTCTCGGACCTCAGACTACATTCACCTCACTTCCTCAGAGGCGACCTCCTTGTCTGCCTCGTCTGAAGACGTTCCCCATGGAAACTCAGGCATGTTACAGCGTCCTTCTCTCTTTTTGATTTTGCTCTTCATCACACAGATTTCTCTCCTGCTTACTCACTTATTATCTACCCCCCTCTTCTAGAATCTCATCGCCCAGCTTGTTCACTCTTACACCCTCAATATCTAAAACAGTACCCGGTACATAATAAATAGCAAATAAATGTTTACAGGGTAAGTGAAGGAATATGCTGACCTTTAGGGGAAAGAAGGGCAAGACTGTTGTCTTTGTGAAAAACAAGAAAATGAACTTGGCCTCAGGGGTCGGCGACAGGTTCAATGAGCGGGATTCTAGAGGGGCAATAGAGTGTAGCCCTCCTAAAGGAAAGAACTTTATAAAGCATCACGTCTCTGCATGCAGGAAATAGGTACCCCACCCCGCATCAGGATGTGATGGATGAAACGCTCAGGGGAGGCTAGACAGGCATCCTCAGGATGCTGCTGTGTCAGGCACGCGGCTGGACTAAAACAGTCTCTGTCTCTGTCCTACTTTCTCTCTTCCGGAACCTGTAACTCTAAAGGGACATCTCGTACATAGAATGTTGTTTTATAGGACAAAGGCAGGAAAGTAAGCAGACTTGCTAACTGTACTGCATTATTTCCCATTAAAGGCATGCAAATCGTAAGATGATTCCAGGAATTGAATGGGATCTCGTTTGCAAAAGCCTTATGCTAAAAGAGGAAACCTTAACAGCATATTAGATTTCAATTTATATTGAATATGCAGTGACCCCCTAAGTAATCAGTGAGGAATGAGTTCAGTTGCAAATAACCAAAAATCTGACTAAAAAAGTGGCTTAAACAAATAGGAGTTTAAAATAGTCACATAAATGGAAGTCTGGGGATGGCCACCTGCCAGCATTGATCTGACCCTGGACTTTCACACTTAGTTCTGCCCATTCCTCAGTTTTGTAGGTTGATAACCCCACCTCTCAAGTAGTTTCACAAATAAGCTGTTAACTCTGTTAGAGTCTCACATGTAAAACATTAAAAATAATGTTCCCTCTTTATTGTGTTATTAGAAGTAAAAAGATAATGTACGGCACGCGCTCCGCCCGGCCTCCCGGGACTCCCTCGCTGACGCCCACGGCCACGCCCTCTTCTCACCTCCGACCTCTCTGACCCTTCTCACCCTTCGTTTACACCCGGCTCCGCTTTACTGTTTAGGTCGGGACTCCGCTTGAGGAAGCTCTCCCTGACGAACCCTCACGGTTCATCCTTCTGGGCCCCTGCCCACCGACGTGAACGAGCTGTCCCTGCAGCTCTGAATACCCTCAGCGTCTTGGGACATGTCCGCTTATTTAAAGCACTGAGCTCAGGGCCAGTTCAGTTCGAGTCAGTCAGTGTTGATGGGACAAGCAGTGAGTGTCGGGCCCAAGGACGCCCCTGCGGAGCCTTCCTCCAGCCCCAGGGTGTGGCCCAATGCTCTCCCAGGCTGGCATCTTCTGGGGGGACAGTACGTGGTGTGGCCTGTGGTTTCCATTGTCACCTCCCCACTTCCTGCCTTCTTTGCCGCGCAGTGTCCTGTGGGGTTCCATGCTGGCAGGCCGTAAGCCCTCACCCAGAGGGCACTGACTGAGGTCTTGCCGGAAAAGGAAACTCCTGAGAGTGCCTGGAACAGCTGTATACCCTGCTGTGGACAAACCACTGGCCCCTCCAGGAGACAAAGGGTCCAGTGTGGTCAATTTTCCACCAAGTGGCGAGGTCTCCTAAGGGAATTGCACCATATTAGGGTGAAATTGTGCCTCCTCCTGGCAGGTTGGACAGTCAATGGAGATAGCAGCTAGATGTGCCTTGGGAAGTGGGCCTTCACGGTACTGAGCCCGCGTGTAGCCTTGTCCTCAACGGTGGTCACTGCCTTCACGTGCTCAGAGTGACCACAGTGCGGTGGCTGATGACAGACCTGGTGCCAGCGACGGTGGAGTCCCTGGGCTCCCTTGCCTGTGCAGTGCCTGGTCAGGGCGGGATGCTCCCTGGCGGGCATTAACATGACAGAAACTTCTGTCTCTCTGGGTTCGCCGCACCCACAAGTATCTCCTGCGATCCTCCTTGCCCTTGGCCTTGCGAGTTGTCCAGACTGACTGCTGATCAGGACTCAGCATACATATTCCAATCCCAGGCCATGTGTCTTTCTGCTCGCTGGGAATGATGAGGTGCACTTTGCTCCCTGGGAAGAAGGCTCCTCTCCTCGGGTTTTCAGTGGAACTCTTGCATGAGGCTGCAGTGAATTTCCCATTTATTTTGACTTCACCTCCATTTTGCACCCACAAATCCATAAACCGTGCTTTGGAATTGTTCCGCCTCCTTTATGGAGCCGATCAGGATTCCGCCTTACAGCCATGGTGTGTGCTGACGGAGGGCTGCTCTTTGCAGGGGACGCGGATGTCACCGGTTTCTGAGCTGACTTCTCGCATCGTGTGCTTGTGCTCTGTGTGCCCCTCAGGCTCAGCCGGAAGGAAGTGTAAGATGAAACACTTCCCTCTTACAGGGGATGGTTGCTGGGCTGGCCTGGCTTTGTTTCCTGGTGTAGCCAACAGAACCAAGCTCATGCTGGGCGGCTTTGGTCACAGTGTCATTCCATGAGCTATGGTCAGATGTGTAGTCTCCACATGGAGTTTCTTCAAAGCTTATAATTAATTATTTGCTCCAGCTGGCTTCAATTTGTTCTTGAATGCCAGTGGCTTGTGTTATATTTTTTCATTGGATTTTGCCAAAAACACCCAATGGTATTTTTCCCCACGTCTGGTATCTCCAGTACCATTGGGTGTTCCAGATCAAGGGGCCCAAGCAATACGGCTGCAAACAGGGCTGCTGGGACCTGCTGTGGCCCTCTTCCCCCTGTAGGTCCCACTTAAAGCCAGTGGCCTGCTGTGTTACCCAGAAGATGGGCCAAATAATATTCCTTGGTGTGGACCATGTCATTTCAAGAACCCACACAGGTCCAACAGGCATGGAGAATTTTTTCTTTATGATGGGATTTGTGACACACAATAATTTTCTTTTACTTTGGAGACTGTTTCCAAAATACAACTTCTTGATCTCCTGACAATTTGACTCCTAAAATTGTACAGATACTTCTATCTTCCGAGTCTCTGTGGCTTTTATTTCCTGCCTCCTGAGGCGTATGTGTCCTACTTGGGCCTCCAGCTAATTAGCTACTCTTTGTTCATTTAGCTTAATCAACCTGGAGTCATGATGTAATCAGTTGATATGCTGTTTGGCAAATATCCAGAAAGTTTAAGGTCACTTCGGACTTTATTATGATAGCAAGTATAAGAGTTAACATAGTCCCAGGGCAAAATTGTGTGTGTGTGTATTGTTTTATGCAGATGCAAACTGTTTTGATGTCTTTTCTGATAAGGAAAAGAAAGAACACAATATCAAAATCCACCTGTCAGGTACTTGAGGACACATTGATCTGCTCTGTCATAGATACTATGTTTTGTGCTCCCAGTTGGGGCTACTACTCAGTGGATGTGCACCAGCCTCCAGGACTCCTCCAGGATTCTCGCTGTACATCGTGGTTGATGAAAGGAGGATATCACAGCAATCATCCTGCTCCCACATCTTTTCAATTCTTCCAAGTGGTGCTAATCTTCCTTCTCTTTAAGATCTGACACAAATTTTAATTTACTAACTTACTAACGGGAGGAAGAGGGTGCTGCTAATTTCAAATGTTTCCATTTGGTCTTCCACCATGATAGCCCTTGCCACACAGACCAAGACACCCATATGGAGATGGTGTCAACTGCCAAATATGTCTATCCAGTTTCAGAGAAATGACCACTGGGTAGTCGGCAGGATGTCATAGGTCACTGTGAACTGGATGTTGGCCAAGACTTCAGGGTATCACCTGACACCTGTACGACCTTACTCTAAAAAAGAAACCATTATGATGCTTAGTTTTGTGTGTCCCTTTGGTCCAGCAAGAGGATCCAGTTATTTACACAAACACTAAACTAGGTGTTACTCCAGAGGTGTTTTGTAGTTGATTTGAATAGTCAGTTGATGATAAGTAAAGGAGATAGGTACTATTTTCTCCCTATTTCCTCTCTCAAATGCCTAGTACATTGTACTCATTGGTTGATTCCTTTCCTCTATACAACCTGATTCGGTGGTAAAAATGTTAACAGTTGGACGACAACCTCATGTCAGAGACTCTCTGTACTTCACCTTCTACTAGGGTTGGGCCCTCATTGCCAGTCAGTGAGCGATCCTGCTTCAAAATTGTACCTTACTACCTGCTTTCTCGGTCAGGCCTGGTACCAACAGTCACAGGTTGAGTTCATTGGAAGCAAATGTTGAGTGTTTGGAATGTAAGATGTTTATTAGAGATCAATACCTGTGAAAGGAATGGGGAGAAAGGAAGCAGGATTAGACAGAAGAAAAAGTCAGACATCAAAGCAGGTTCAAACAACTCTTAGTCAACATTGAGCAGAGCTCTGGAGAGAGTGCTTTCCATCAGGGTTACCCTGGGAGAGAGGCAAGTCACTGGGCCTTAGTATTCATGTCACTCAGTCACTGGATGTAGGTTGGCCTCAGAAGGGCAAGATTGAGGCCTCACTCTGCAGCCAAGGGGCTGATAGCTGAAGACTCTCTTCTGACCTGATTCTTCATTGTTGGGCAACAAGTCATTTCTCAGAGGGTATGGGTGGCACATCTCCATATCTTCCAAAATCACTGTTCACTCTTTCATTGGAATGCTCACCCTACTTTTTCTCTTGACCTATCATGTTTTCCTGGTAGGCCATGATATTTTTTAAGAAAAAAACATTTATTATTAATTTTTTTAGTCATCTTTGTATCTTCAGACCCACTATGATGTTTGGCTTAGATGCTGCTCAATACATAGTTATTAAACACATTAAATTCATTGATTTGTTTCCCAATATCCCCTGGAGAAAATCTTTGTGTCAGATGGAGTACAAGATGTGGAAATCTTGCAGTGATAAATTAAGAAGGCTTTTACCATAGTGGAGCTTATGGTAGGAAGGGATAAGAAGATGAATCTAAGTAAATTATGCCACTGAATTTAGAGCTGAATCCCAGTATTTTTTTCAAGTTACAATACTTCAGACAAGTTATTTAGCCTGTCTCTGAGTTTTCTCATCTCTTCAAAAAGGATCAAAATACTTAATATACATGTCTATTCTGAGGACTAGAGATACTATAGTAAAACACCTAAGATTTTTCTAAGCATTACAGATAGCATATTTAAAGTAACTGACTCATAATAGATGATTGTCTTATTTTGGATCTTCCAAAGGCTGACTCTGAAATGGGGACTTTTATGCAAGTAGATTTTGGGGAGGTGATCTTAAAAGTAGAGGAAAATGGTACAAGGGAGAAAAGCCAAGGCACACTCGAGAGTAGGATCCCTGGTGGGGCTACCAGGACCTTGTCCAACTTCAGAGCAGAGAGACTGGAGTTTTTGTCCACTGCCTCCCATCCCATATTGATTAAAGGTTGCTGTCTTGCCTGAGGGTTTCAGCCTCGAGCAAGTTCACTATGGATTCAGTGAGACCAAGAAATGACAACAGAACGTTCCTGGGGTACAAGGGTTCACACCAGGCTTTGTTCACACAGCAGTAGGTTGAGCACTGGAATCGCATCTGCATCCAGCAGACCACAGGTCTGTAATCCACCTCTGTGTCTGCCTCTGCCCAGAGCACCGGGAAGATCTCTTTATGAATAACACCAACAATAACTTATTGCCTACAGGTGTGAAAGCAGCAGCCTAGCAGTAGGCCAATTGCATCATCAAGTAGTTTAGGGTCAGGTGAGGATCCTGGCCAGAGGAACTTCCATTTTCCCTACAGTTGCCCCGAGGTGTCAACTTCTCCCAATTCTTGGTTTGTGACTGCTTGTGGTGGAGCACACTCCAGCTCTCAGGGGAAAGGAGAGATGAAGGATCCAGGTGCTTGAGGGTGAAGTCACTAGCCTGCCAGGCACCAGACCTCTGGTGACTCGAATGAACCAAGCGGTGTGGCCAAGGTGCCGGCAGCATCTGCTACACTGGTCTAAAGGGGAGCATCTCCCATTACACTGTTGGTGCTCCTGCTATTGTTCTGGCTATTGTCATTTTTCAACTATTAGCTCTACTTTATTCCTATTTCACTTTTTAAAAAGGTATTAAGTGGTTAAAGAAAATAACCCACACCTGCAGAATAAGGAAGAATGTATCTCATCTTTAATTTGACTATATAAAAATTAGTCAATGCCAGTAATGGAGGTTAACTTCAAATACAAATGTATATTTTCAGCATTCATTTTCCAGAAGCAACTAGAAGGTGGTACCCAGAACAGACAAACTGGTCCTAGGGTTTAATTACTGTGGTTTCCCTGTTATCCACCAGGTTTTTTGTAGTTCAGTGTCTTTTCTTCTTTCTTCCCTCCATGTCTGGTTGCCGGAAGCTTGTGGTCTGGGCATTGTGCCCAGTTTGATTTAATTTTGGTTTCCTACTTATGCAGCATCCTAGCTGTGGTTTGGAGATGACATTTTATAAATTGTGTTTAGGCGTTTTTGTTTATTTATGGTGGAACAAGTACAGAAAGCATGTGCCCAGCCTATTTGGATAATCATGTTTAAAATAGGAGAAATAAAACTAACAGCAAATGACAACACATACAAATGTGTGACCACACAGAACACTGGTGCATGTGCACACGCCTTCAAATGGAGCCTTGGATATAATAACAGGACATTGCTGTCTAATGCCTATTTTTTTTCCCATCTCTTCCCATAACCTGAGAAATGAGAGGACAGAAGAGAGGCATGTGGTCATGGTATGCCATCAGAAAGGACCAGGTAAGCACATGGCATAACTGGCATTGAGCTGGGAATTTATGGAGGGCTTTACAAAGCCCAGAGCCAGGAGTGGAGCTGGGTTCCAGCTAAGCTCTCCCATCGCTGGAAGGTGAGCTGGACTTGCAAGCAGACCAACTGCATTGCATCGTGCCTGTAAAGTTCTGCTGAAGCTGTTCTAGGTTGTGGGTGGAATCTGGGCTTGATCCCAGGGCAATTCTGGACATGTTCCTGTATTAAAATGTCCGTTTCCACCTCTATCTCTCCTCCAATTTAAAGTTTCCTTCCAGCCCCAGCTTGGTCTGCCTCACACTACAGAACTTGCCTCTGGGAAGAGGCCGGGAAGGGCTTTTCCCGTCCGTCACAGTCAGCTGCCTCCCCTCCTTCCTCTTCCCTGTGCTCCCTCCGATCCTCCCGGGACAGTGTGGAGAGGGAAGCGAGGTGACGGCAGATACGGAAACGCTGTTTCATGGCCCGTATGGTTGTGCTTTTCAGAAATTCACAAGCTGGCTTATTCCTTCCTGGAGGGACTGTAAGGGTTGCTTGGGGCCTCCCCGGGTGGAAACCTTCTGGAGTGGGGCCTCCCCAGGTGGGAAGCTCTGGTGCATCCCCAGGGGCCTGGCGACTCAGTCTGCTCTGTCTTCAGTCTTCTCTCTTGGTCACTATCTTGGTCACTCCAGCTGCTACCTTTCGCCTTCAGACTTTTTAAGGCTTCGATCAGGTAGCAATCCTTAAGTCCCCTCATTGTCAAGGAGCACACACGTTACTCTCTGATTAGTTCCCTTGAAGCCCTTCTCTTGCTTCAAGGTGAAAGGGCAGAATGCCTTCCTCTCTCCATGGTGACCAAGAATTCATTGCATATCTACAACCCTCACCAAAGTAGGTCCTCCAGCCTCTAGCCTCTGACCTTCTCTTCTTACGTGATGGGCTAATTCTGATATACCACCCCTCACTGCTAAGGCCTGCCCTACAGCGATGTGCTTACAATTATTCTATCTCAGCATCTGTGACTTGCAGGAGCTCTGAGACCACAGGAAGAGACATTGTCTTGCCTGAGGGTTTCAGCCCCAGGCAAGTTCAATCTGGATTCAGTGAGACTGAAAAATGACAAGGGAACGTTGGGGGTAAAAGGGTTTATGCCCAGTTTTATTCTCATGGTAGCATTTCAAGCCCTAGAATCCCGTCCAGCTCAGGGCAAGTCTGCATGCAGCAAGCCAAGCTCTGCCTCTGGGTCTCTCTGCCACCTCGCAGCCCTAAGTGGGGCTGCAGTAATAACTCATTGCCCACACATGTGCACGCCTGTGCCTGTAAGCAATGCATGTGCACAGTGGGCAAGCAGACCAGGGCCAGGTGAGAATCCTGGCCATGGAACTTTCATTTTCCCTACACACACCTGATATCCTATCATGGACAGACCCACCATAAGAATCAGAGGAAGCACATATGGAGCTTCATCCTACTATTCCATCTGGTCTGTTATGTCTGTAACATCGGTATGTTTGCCATGGGGCGTCATGGGTGTTTCCTAGAGTCCTGCACCAGGACAAGGTTATTGTCTTACCTGCTGGGAAGCCAGAAAAACAAGTAGTTTACTACTTGTGAGGTGGTGTTTAGCATAGAGAGTAAAAGCAGGAAATAGCTGAACCCTAGTTTCATTAAGTCTTAGTTCTGCAAGCTCATAGCTGTGGACCAAGAAAATAAATTTAATCTTTCTGTGCCTCAATTTTTTTTATCTATGAAATGAAAATAATAATAGTACTCACCTTACAGGTGGTTATAAGGATTGGCTGAGATAATATATATGAGATACTTAGAACTTAGAACAGCACATATAATAAATGCTAAATAGTTAGCTATGATTGGCTTAATGTTTGATTAACCTCTCCCCAACCACACACACACACACACACACACACACACACACACTCACAGAAGTCAAATCATTTCTAGGCAGTTGGTAGCTCATTTCAGCTGATCAGTTCAGCAACTGTGTATGAGCATCTCTGTGCCAGAGTATTGTGCTAAACACTGGAATAATGGGTGAAAGAGAAACAAAGTGAGACTCATGATGTAACAGGGGAATGAGACACATACACAGCCATCATGACTGTCTCTTGATACACTTAAAATCCAGGGTAACTCATATTTAAATAATGCAAAAATGAAACCAGAATGAAATGGCAGTATTCACTGCTCAGATTGGCAAAAATGTTAAAGTCTGAGAATATTCATTGCTGGGAGGGTGTGGAGAAAGCAGGTACTGCCAATAAACACATAAAGTGGTCAACTCCTGTGTAAGGTGCTTAGAAAGTATTCATAAAAATCAAGGTATGTGTGTCCTCCGACTGAGGCATTCTGCTCTACATACATGGACACCCTGTGTAGACATAGATCTTGGCCAAAGCTAACCAAGGTACATAAGGATGTGTGCTTCAGCTTTGCAATAAGAGAAAGAAAACACTCGTAAATAAAGTGTCCTCCAAGAGGGGACTGGTTATATAAATTATGGTATATCCAAATAATGAAATGCTGTGTGACATTTAAAGGGATTGAAATAAATATGTATGAGCTGACTTGGAAAGATAACCACAATGTATTATTAAATGGGAAAAAAGCAAGACTTTTGACACTACCTTTTAGTACTGGTATTTGTAAACATACAAAAAGCATACTCATGTACATGTACATATGGAGCATAAATACTGAAATATTTTTAGAAGGCATTACAAGAAATGGTAATTAGGGACTATTTTTGAGAAGGTGCCTGAAAGGGTGGAGGAATTTTGTTTTCTTTTGTACAATTCAAGGCCCTTTTAATTTTCCCATGATGCACATGCATTATTTTCATTTTGTCCGATCCAAAGAGCAGCTTTGTGTGGTGAGATTATAGATCTTTTTAAAAATGTTTCTTCATTCTCTCTGACACTGTAAAATATCTTCTTCATTTTGTATGTCACACACACGGAAGGGCCAGCCGGCCCAAGGGACTCCCTGTGGCTTCTGTTGCGGGCTCGCTCCTGCCTTACTTGCCTATTCAACCAGCTTCTCTGGCTCATCTCTGTCGGTGACTCACTTCTGTTGATAACGTGTTTTGGAATTTGCTCCTCCTACAGCCCAAAATACTTTTCTCACTTTGGCTGGGCATTAGCACCAGCTGGGGGAAGTATTAGGAAAACAGAAATATCAGAGTCCTACGTCCGACCACTGGGCAGAATCCTCGGGTGTGGGAGTGGGCACCTTTGTTCTGTGACTCTCCCCCGACAATGGTGACAGGTCGCCAGGGTTGAGAAGCACAGACCTTCTAATGCGTGCTGCATGACTCCTGCTTTCCATGGAACAGCCACCTGTTAAGATCTTATTTCCACGTTGTGGGCACCTCCCTGTTCATGTACAGAAGAGGTGGGCGTGCCTGGAATTGCCTCTGAGCTCTCACTCTTACACCAAACCTACCTTTCCCTACATCTCATTCCATCTCTTTCTCAGCATTCTCTTGCTCCAGACCCATCTTCAGCTCAGAAATCTTGCCTAAGCTTCTTATCTTGGCTCTGATGCATGAAGTCATTAACTTTGTTCTAAGTTTGCTCAGGATTTTGACCTCTCTGGTCAGGATTACAGATCCTTTTAAGCGAACTGACCCTGAAGAACAGTCCTAGATAGCAAAACCTTCTATTTGAGAATTCCATTTACTGGCTCTGTCCCTGTAAAATTACCTGTCAGTTACCTGCCAATGGGTTTACCCTGTAATGATCTTTACCCACCACTGGGAAATTCTATTTTTGTTTTGTAGTTTTTCCACTGAGTTATGATGTTGCTCCAGCATCTACCTTCCCGGCACCTGACTACTAGAGCAGTATTTCTCAAAATTTAATGCCACATGAGTCCCTTGAGATCTTGTTAAAATGCACATTTAGATTCAATAGGTCTAGGGTGGGGCTCAAGGTTCTTGCTTTCTAACAAGCTCCCAAGGTGCAGATGCTGCTGATGCTCCGTGGTCCACACTTGGGTGGAAAGCGTTCAAGCTGCTGTCTCCCAGCCTCAGGTTTCCACTCTATTAGCCTCCTTCCAACCCACACTAGTCTATTCTCCACTTGATCAGAGTTGGCAAGTGGATTATGGCAATTAGTAAATGGCATGGTCAGGATTTAACCCTGTGTGGCCTAGATAGACTTTGATGTCCACAGTAAGTAGCAACATTTTCCCAGGCATTAACAAAAATCACAGCTCATACTTACCAAGCATTTACAAGCCAAGCAGTGAAAAAAGTATTTTACATTTATGATTTAATGAAAGAATTAGATCTCACAACATTTATATGAAGTAGGTACTGCTATTATCCCAATTTTGTGCTTGAAGACTGAGGTTAACTTGCATGAGGTTTCGCGGTAAGTAATGACATTGAAATTTAAATTCAGAAAGATCATTTTCTCAGAAAATGCTATTAATTATCAGTTGTGTGTGTGTGTGTGTTTTCATGATACTTTGCTGAATAACCAAACATGGTCAGGATCTATGCCAGTTAAGTGACTCCAAGATGTTCATTATCTTTACTACATCCCTATCCTGTCTGACATGAAATGTAAACATATATGTGGTTGACCCTTGAATGACACAGGTTAAACTGCACAGGTCCAATCATATGTGGAAGTTTTTTCAATAAATATATTTGGAAAATTTTTGGAGATTTTCAAAAATTTGAAAAAACATTTTCTCTTCTCTACCTTACTTTATTTTAGGAATAAAGCATTTAATACATACAATGTATAAAATATGTTAGTAGACTGCTTATATATAGATAGAAGTCAGGAAGACCTCTAGTCAACAGTAGGTTATTAGTAGTTAAATTTTATGGGAGTCAAAAGTTACACACGATTTTTGACTGTGGGTCAGAAGGTGGGGTAGACACTCCTAACCCCTGCATTGTTCAAAGGTCATCTGTATATCAAAATTAACTTTTAAGGAAAACCACAGCACAAAAAGACCCAGCCCTTAAATCTTCATCTTGCAATTATTATTTGTTCTGTCTTGACAGTTGGCTTCAGCCCCAGGCAAGTTCACTCTTGATTTGATGAGACTGGAAAATGACAATGGAACATTCTTGGGGCAAAAGGTTTTACACCCAACTTTATTCCCATGGTGGCAGGTCAAGCACTAGAATCCTGTCCAACTCTGAGCAAGTCTGTGTGCAGCAAGCCAGTCCCTACCTCTGGGCCTCTCTGCCCTGCAGCCGTCTATCTCTGTCCTGTGTGCTGCCACCACTCCAGCCTCTGCTCCCCTGCTGCAGAGCTTTTTATATAGAGTCAGTAACAACCTTTGCCCACACGTGTGCAGTGAGCAAGCTGACTAGGATCAGGTGAGAATCCTGGCCACAGGAACTGTCATTTTCTCTACAGCTCTTTTTTAAATTTTCAAAAAGTCTGAGTTCTAGTCTCAGCTTAACCTCTTAGTATGCTAGACATCAGTGTCTGCATTTGTTACAGAGGTGGGGATTCACTCATTTTGAACCACATCAGAATAAATAGGATTTGTATTTACATGAGTCTACACACGTGTCAACACCATGATATTGATACAAAAGCTCTAGGTTGGGGTCCAGGGTTTGTAATCCAAAAGACCCACAAGCGATTTTCATGTATATCATGGCTGAGACCTCCATAACTAAGTGATCTCGAAGCTATTTATTTTCACACTCCAAACAAACTATGACACTAATCCCCAGTAAATTGTGTTCTTGCTTTCTGTGTGGAGTGGATGGTCTTCCCTGTAGGAGCAGGCAGTGCTGTGAGAAGCTTATTTTATGTCTGAAATCTTCTCCACTCCAGGTGACCGACTAGTGTGACTGTAGCCTCTCCTAGAGCAATGCCAGTGTGGATTGCACTGTTGGTCAGGTGATAGGTGACTTAATTAGCAAAACTCGATGCACAGCTGCCAGCAGTCTGGGGCTCTGCAAGGCTGTTGAGCATCTGTTATGACTTCACAAAAGCTGAAGGGCAGGAAACCATGGGGAGCGCTCTGTTTCTGTGGTGTGTGTTTCCACTGATGACATTGTCTGCATGCAGAATGAGCCCATTGATCTTCATTTGGAAAGTCTTAAGAATCTTCTTTGCTCGAAAGCATGTGACGGGGTTTCACTGTTTATCAGCAAACAGAGATGGTACTAGGAGTATTGAGTGGCACATGGTGCAGCTATCTATCTTGGGTTAGGCATGAAACTGTACGTTCTTATTCCTTATCCAAAGATATTTTCTCTTTCTCAATTATAATAATCTAATATTACAACAATAAAGGTCCAGGGAGGTAACCTAGTGTGTGATCCCTGAGTGTTGGCAAAGAGACAATTGATTTTTACAGTTTTTATCATTAAATACATATAGTTTTCTCACAGTAGGACATTCTGGCAATATATGCTTAAAAATCCCCAAAGTGATTCCTTTACACAGCCATTCTGGGAATTCCTCATGTTACTGATGGTCAAGTTGAGGCCTAGAGAAGTAAAAAACCATTGTTCACATGTAGAAAGTCATAGAAGTTAGTCCAGGTTACCTGGCTCCCAGGCCACTCCCCTTTTCCACACTATGTTACTCCGTTTCTCATCATACATCAATTCCTCCATTAAGACATTGCTAAAGTGCACAGAAAAGTGCACAGAAAAATACCTTCTATTTTTGTCCATCTAGTGCCCCATTTTCTTGGACACCTGCTCATCCCTCAGACGATAATGTGAATTTTGTGTGGTGAGCAAGGACATGATCTCATCCTCCGGCCCCAGTTTGGGTGTCACCCAGACCCTTCCGGTCAGTCAGTCCTTTTGTCTCCTTGCCCCCAGGAGTCCAGCCTGGAGTCCAGGGCTATGCCCATAGCCAAGTTCTGCCATGAGTCCTCTCCTCCAGGCTCCTCAATTTGGAGGTAGAAAGTACCTCTCATTTAGTTACAGACACGGAAGGATGAAGTTAGGGAATGGCATGGGAAGTCTCCTCAGAACAAAGATAAGCAGAACTGAGAGGTGGAAATTAAGAAGGAAAAGAAAGGCAGTAAATGTTTTCCACTTAGCCTCTTAATGCCTGGATTCAGTGCTGTCTGAAGCAAGTTCTCTGCTGACTAGGTATTGCATCTCCATTAAGTCTCCTGTCTCATTTCTTCTGAAATAGTTTGAATTGTGTCCCCCCACATTCATATGTTGAACCCCTAGCACCAATTACTTGATGGCTCATATATTATTATTTTTATTATAGCTGATTTTTTTCTTATTATTTTAACTTTTATATTCGTTTATGAAACAAGAACTAAAGGAGTCAGGACTTAATGACGTTATGCGCAAGCTGCCAACTTTCCATGTGAATGACTTCGGCCAGGTCATTGTAACCTACCAAAGTCAGTCCTTAGTCTGTAAGACCACATCACAACGCCTGGCCCTCCAGTCTTACAAAGTTTTTGAGAGATACAGCTAGATCTTGTCTGTGAGGACATTTTGCAAAGCTGTTCTTTCCCTTTTTGTCTGACCTGGTGTCCTGGTGTCTGACCAGGTGTCCTATCTCTGTCTGCCCCCAAGTTTTTCCTACCTAAGCAGAGTGCTCTCTGTGAATGTCCCTGACCAAAATCAGAAAATAAACCTAAAGATACAGAGCTCAAAATCCATTAATAAGCAATGGAACCAACAGGAAGGAAACAACAACAACAACATAATGCATCCTCTAGCACACTGTGATATAAAAGAAAAAGCAATTACCAGAAATGAATGTGTGTTCAGGACGACTTCCTTCATTCATAAAGAAAATGCCTCGCAGCCAGTCCACCAAAAAACGGGACACATATCCAACTGCTGAATGGCAATAGGATTTTGCCCACACACTTCACAGCTGCAATTGATGAGTAACAACATTAGATTGGAAAAAAAAAATGGCTGAAGGTGTGCATCAAATGTTCAGTGAGCCAGGTGGCTTGCATTTGTGTTTGATTTCATGCATTTATTTGATGTGTGGCTGTGGGAGGGTGAAGGCAGAAAGTAATGGTGCCAGGAGGGTCAGACCCAGGGACTAGATGGTCCTAATGTTCCTGGATGAGAGGAAATACAAAGTGAATGCTGTTGGGCCATACCTCTCCGCCTTCCCAACAGGCCTAGGAGCCAGCTGTTTGTTCTATCATTTTTCCTCTTACTTCACAGCAGCATTGGGTAATCAAGCTGTTCTCCTCTTCTTTTGTGGCTGCCATTAGTCATTACCTTCTTTGACAGTTGGCTTATCCAAAAAATGACAGGTTCCAAAATCAATTTCTCAGGAACTTTGAATTCCAAGGGTACCCAAGATGTAATCAGAAATTTGACCCACTCCTCTCCAAGGCCATTGGAAATCCTTTTATCTTTAGATAAGTGGAAATGTTGCTCACTCATGAAATTACAAAGCAGTTGTTCACAGGAGTAGCAGTAGGAAGAGACCACTTGGTAGAAGGAGGGGTAGAAAGAAGGAAGGAAGAGAGAAAGGAGAGAGGAAAGGAGGGAGGGAGGGGAGGAAGGAACTGCCGAGTTATGTACAGGACACTTTCCTGAAGGTTCCAATCATAAGTAATTTAACCTTATTACTGATACCAAAAGTCTATTGAATAACCACTCTGTACACTGTGCTATATTCTGGGAATACAGTACTGAATACAGGGGGGTGTTTGCCCTCAAGGAGCTCTCCTTTTAGCAAAGGGAGAGATACAAGCACATTCGTCCAAAAGCAACTGGTAGAGAGAGGGAGGTTCACAAGAAGGATGTCACAATGCTTTCTGACTTTCTGACCTGAGTTTTCAAGGAGGAATAGTTTGCCAAGAGGATAAAAGGAGAAACATATTTCCAAACATTTATTATCTTTTGAATCCTGAGCACTGATAATTCTGGGACCATCTGCAGTCATCTTTGTAAACCCAGGGCCAGTATATATTGTAGACATTTAATCAATGTTTTATAGTTGTTCCTGGAAGTTTGCTTTGTACCCCAGTTCTGGAAACTGAATAGACATACACATGCACACACACACACACATTATGGATTGATCTCTCTGAAAGAGGAGAGTTTTTGACATTTATCCATTAATACTAAGGACATGCATGTTCCCACTTCCCCTCATTTCGAGGCTGTGTTTGAGAGGACTGTGAACTCGATGAGTGCAGAAGCCTCAGGGCGTGATGTAAAGAAACAGACTGAGCCATCTTGAGACCCGTCAGCTGGAGGGAACTGGAACCACCCACAACCATCGTGACTGAGATCAAAGGTGCTGAGAGGATGGGAGCACCAGAGCGTCGCTGCTGTTCCTGGGTGAAGTCGCAGAGGTTAAATTCAGAAGAAGCATATCTGATGGTTTTTCATGGCTTAGGTTAGGCTTAGAAACAAACACACCATTGATTTAAATTTTTGTTTAGGAGGAGTTTAGCTCTATCTTCCTTTTCTAAAGCTAGAGAGTTGACAACGTGCTTCCCACTGCCAGCAAGGCTGAAAGGCCAATCCGTTAACCATTACATTTCCCTTTTCTGCACACATTTCACTTCAAAGAATTTGTTGACCTTTTTGTGATAAATATGATTCACTCTTGAAATCCAAGGGTCAAATGAGAAAGAGGAAAATCTGACATTTGGAGCCACCATCCATTAGGCTCAATAAGGCCAGAGATCACCTTCCAGGGCCACATACATCACTGCAAATTGATAGCATTTTGATTCATGGTGACTGGGCAATTTTTTAAAGTTCTTCTTTCCAACTCATTTGCATTAGGCATTTTTGGAATGATTCTTTCCTTAATATCCAAATCATACAAAACTTGAACCCTGGTAGCTAAAACTATGTTTCATGTTAACATAATAATTTTGAGCAGTTAATTGCTCTACAATTTTCCTCTTTATGAGTTCTATCAGGACTTAGGGGGAAAAATGGATTCTAGACAAGACTATCATTCATTCTCCAAGTGACTCTGAGGTAGTCCCTTAATTTTTTTTTCTAAGTTATTTTACCATTAAAATGGAAATTCAAACAAAAATTAAGTTTGATCAGCTGCTCTGTCTAAGGTTCTGAGCTAGGCACTGAGGCCTCAGCTGTTGAGAGAGAGACAGAGAATAGGCTGCAATCTAGTTGGGGAGCTAAAAAATAAATGGCATGATTTTGTGGGATTGAACAGTAACTGTGATACATGTAGGTATAGTGACTGGTCCATACACCGAAAGCCTGTGTGAAAACAATAATGTTTCTGTTTGCAAGCTGCATAAGTGGGAAAAATACTTCATCTTGTCTAGAAAATGGAAAATCAGACATTAAGTCAACAACTATTTATTGAAGGTAAACACTGAATCTGAGTTTCTCCTAGATGATGAGAGTCGAATATTGAATAAAGGAGCTGTGACCGCTCCATCACTGGGCCACCTATTATGGGTCTCAGTGTTTATTTTGAGGAGCATTTATGAGAATATATATGCAACTGTTTAAAATTATAAACAAATGTAATTATTAATTGGCTAATCAAGGTATTGGACCATGTTCCCTGGAGTTTTTTTATGACCTCAGTTTCAGTATGTTATGTTTATATTCTTGCTAAATTTGCATCTTTGCACCCATGTGTGACAACAGTGTACAACAGTGTGACAATCATTTTGCTGCATACAAAATGATTGCTTCTAGTAATCCAGGCCTGCTAGTGAATTACAGTTTCCTCACCTTCTTTTGAAACAGGGAGATTAGGTCTTTGCTGGGAAGAACTTCCCTGAAAGAGGGACCAGTGTTAACCTCCCATTTCTGCAGGATCACACAGCAGGGATGTTTCCTGCCTGTACTTAGTGCCCCTGAGCACCATCAGTTCAGACAGGTTTTCCAAACTTTCCAAAGAGGAGAGTGTGATACAAGTAATTTTGGTGAGTACTAAAGGGAATTTTTTTTTTCACTTTTGAGATTTAAAAGAATTTCAGTCTGCCTCCAATTGGTGGAAATTTTCTTTAAGTGAATGATTACAGAACCAGGATAAGAGAGAATGGGATGAAAGGAGTTCACAGTACAGTCCTCTAGAATTAGCAGGGCACAAATGTGGCCCTGCAAGGCCCTTGCAGACGTCACTAGACAATGAGCAGCCTTTCACCAAGCATGAACACTGTCTCTTCATTCTCAACAACAGCCAGGCAGCTGCCCCTAATCCAGTGGGGGTGGAACATGACTTAAAATATAGTTTTTGTCCCTATTCTGGCTTAAGACTAATTTTGTAGTTGAGGAGAGGTGAATTGTCTGAGATCAATGTGTCAGTCGACGACAAGTACCTGAACCCAAATCTCATGCCCTTTATCACAGTCTTTCTATTTCTGTTTCTCTCACTAGAACACCTTGTCCCTCAATCACAACAGACAACAGCTTTTAGTTTAAATATATTATATATATATATGTATATATATATATATTTATATTATATACATGTATATTGCTATGACATTGGACCGCCCAAGATATATATGTATCAGACATCACCTCTTTGGATTTTTTCCTCCCCTACATCCAATATTAATAACATCAAACATAGGTCATACTTTTTGGAATCACTGAATAATAGAATACTTTATCTGAGTCATAGAAATTAAGATGATTTACACAAACTTCCTGATAGATAATTAAAACTGATGCCCTCGTTGGTACCTGCCCATAATCTCTCAATATTTCTGTGATGTTGACTAACCTTCAGAGTGCCAGCACCTATGATTCTCCGTCTGTGGTCATTCCCCTGCCGCAGAGCCTGTGTCCGTGTGAGGGGAGGGCGGGGTGTGCTGGGCAGTAAGCCCCTCCTGGGAGAGGCCCTGCCCAGGTGGCTGAGTCCTGCTCTGGCTCTCGCAGTGCCCAGAAGCATGAAGTGCGGATTACCAGCCAAGGGAATGACTTCCCTGTTAACACCCATCTCCTTGGCTGCTTCCTTCCCTTGCTGCATTTCCCATCCCCCTACTGGGGCTTCCCGGGATCACTGCTCAAGTGAACTACCGACATGCAAATCCTCATTTCAGAAACTGCTCCTGCAGACCCTAAACCAAGACAAAAATACACCCACACTGCAAACCCACGGAATGTATACACAAGCCAGTGCCCGTTCCGAGGCTGGGGCATGACAATAGTTAAGACAGAATAAAACCCTTCTTTTCAGTGAGCCAAGGAAATGCTTAGTGCTCTTCCCTCCTTCATGTTTCTCAGCTGCAAAGAGGTAGCAGGAGGCTTAGCTGCCCCTTTAGGCTCCTCATGTGTAACAAAACCTTACATTTGTACAGCAATGTAATGTGTGCAAACATTTTCAACTATAATATCTCAAAAACAAAAAATCAGAAAACCTAAAGAGGTAGTTGGGTAACTACCACTCTTACCATTTCACAGATGAGGAAATTGAGGCTTTAGAGACATGATTTAGCAGATTAATTTCACAGGTCAGCATCAGGGCCAGGACTGAAGGTCTCTGCAATTTCTCATCCACCTTCCGGTTTGTGACGTTATGACCTCTATGAAAAGAACACAAGGATGGTGCTGCATCCAAAATGATTGCTTCTGGTAATCCAGGCCTGCTAGTGAATTACAGTTTCCTCACCTTCTTTTGAAACAGGCAGATTAGGTCTCTGCTGGGAAGAGCTGCCTCTATGGCCCATTGATTTGCTTTCATTGCACATTTCCTTTCTTGGCAGGAAAGTTTGTCAGTGATATGAGGTAGATGCATCTTATGCATTTCAGGAGTTTATAATTCTGGGGAAGTGAGTAAAAAAAGGGGGAAAAACAGTTATTGCTTAAATAAGCATCCTAGATGTTGGTGTGTTGGGGAGGGGGGAGGTTACCATGGAGACCAAAGCCTGGCAACACAGTTTGCATGATACAGTAGAACAAGTCCTAGGCTGGAGATGCCCTGATACATCTCTCTGACCATCTAGTGTCCACGTCCTAACAACTGTGATTACTGATGAGCCAACCCAGGTTCATTCCAGCTCATGGGTAAAGTTTAACCTGGATGAGAAATTACCAGCAGCTTGACTCCATATGGTACCACATGGGAGGTAATATTATTGTCAATATTCCTTGAATCCATTATTCCAAGGATGAGCAAAATAATAAGAATAACAACAGCCATTCACAGATCATGTCTTTATGCAATACATTGGACTGTGCAACTGAATTTATTAATTTTCAAGGCTACATGCTGAGTTATATGTCTGTTTCTACAGACGAGACAGCTGAGGCTTAGGGACATGAAGCAATATGCTCATGATCACTCAGCACATACGGGAAAGGACTTGAACTTAAATAGTAGCCCATAGTTTTTAGTTTTGTCTGAGAATGCTTCATGCATCTGCCTTCTCTTCTTTCTCACCTTATTTACCTAGTTTATGGAGGTAGGTTTCTTCTTCTCTGAATGGCTCCTCATTGCCTTGTTAGTGTTTCTCCCCTAAGCTTCTCATTTCCCCATTGGCACTGAAGCCTTACCCCGTGGCTGGCCCAGTTGACAAGCACTGATACACACCACTGGCTTAGTTTCCCAAACATCAAATCCCTTTTATCTCAGTTCTATACTTTCTTCTCTTTGTTTGCTTACCAGGTCACAGCATGCCTTTCCCCTAACGTGACATACTAAAGTCAGGGGACACAATGGACTTTGCTCTCTCACTAGTACGTGTGACTCATGCAGCACTTCGGGTCTCTGTTTCTGCACCTTGGCTGATTTCCTCTTATGCACTAAGGTCCATATGTGCCTAACTACATATTGAGCACTTGCCATGCAAATGGACTGTGCTAAAGAGAGGTACAGTTTACACGTTAAATAGGTTTTGTAAAAAGAACCAAGCACTGTGAATATAAAATCTGGAAGTACTTAAACTTTCAGGAATGGGACTTTGATAGGTGGAGAAGATGGACATGCAATCCAGCCTGAGAAAATATGATGGACAAAGGCAAGGAGAACACAGAATAAGCTCAGGTGGCAGAAGGGTGTGGAAATGTGGTAAAGGATGATTTGTTGCTCCAGAATGGATAGAAACAGGTCTCAGTCCAAACACCCTATTTTATAAATGAGAAAACCTGAGAGCGACTGGAATTTAGCCACTCATCCTAGGAACTCCTCATCAGTTTATGTTACAGACGTAAGTAAACAGTCCAACCAACTATTTTTGCTGAAATGACAAATTAATTATTACAAAATGATTAACCCAAAACACTCGTGTAGCTAACATGCACTGAAAAGATTACAAATAATCTAAGAAATAATGACTGCCAGTGAATAAAGGTATACATACAAGTAAACAAAACAAAGGGTGCTCCTGAGCTGCCTTAGTTCAAGGTGACTCATAACCTATTGGGTTGTCAACATTAGATCCTACCTTTCTAAATAACCACTTTCCCCAAGAAATTTTCTGTCCAGGATTTCTGAGTACAAAGCACATAGAGAAAAATGATTGGTAACCCCAGGAATTCTAAAGAATAGTTTGCATGATCTGCCCTTTCCTCTTAGTTACCAAAGTAGATGATCCTGCGATAACTGCTTCAAATCCCTTACATCTCACACTGTTTTGTAGAAGGGAGGTTTAGTTTCCCTTAGGTCAGGAATGCTTTGAGAGTCTACCAAAGGCTACAGAGCCCGTGTGGAGACAGAGCCCAGAAAGAAAATGCACTTAGCTAAATGCACACACTATGTATCATTTGATTCGGATCTTCATATACCCCAAAAGCATATACATCCACATGGACTACCTCATCCACTTGGGAATTGATAAACTCTGGGTTAAAAACTCCTATTTTATACTTTAGAAAAGGAGCCAAAAAAAATTCATATAAAATTTACATCCTCAGTTGAGAAAACCGAGGTATGGAGTGGCTTCCCGCATTCACACCTCTGGAACTTGGACCAGAACTTGTGGTCACATCACATGACACTGTGTTATTATTTCAGTCAATTCCTCGGATAGATTATGGCAGGTAGGAATGAACGGTATATCGTGCAGAGCACATTTTATATCTAACTGTAACTGAAGCCAGGATCAACGGGATGAAAGGGCTTCTCCTTAAGGTGCCTTTTCTAAAAGCGGCAGGATCAGCTCTTGAGAGTGTAAACTGGACACACGCAGAGAGCCAACGAGAGCACTTCGTCACGTGGAAGCTCACATCCTGGTGTGCTTCAGACATTCACTCGCTTCCCTGTGTTGAAACATCAATTAACCATGAGTCAGCTTCACAATCCCATCACACTGTTGTTCCTTTAGCTGTAGCTCAGCCCGTCCCATTCAGGAGACAATCAACGGAAGAGAGATTTGCCAGGCTTAACCGAATCTTCCATATTCAAGACTTCCTTCTCTGTTTGATTAGGAAAGAGATATTTGAACAGGCTCTTGTCTCCTTAATGTCAAAATCTCTTCACAACACTTACAAAACTGTTCTGACCATTAGCTCCTCTCCTGGGCTGCATATCTGCCTTTAACTCATCTCTTCTTCCATGTCTTGAGAACTGTAATGACCCAGAGCATATCTTATTCATTTTTGTATCCCTAAGTTTTAGCATTTTATTATTAATTTAACAATTATTTTAGTAAGTGGAGACTTTGTGCAAGGCCCTGTTACATGTTGGGGAGACAGAGGGGAGCAAAACAAAGCCTTTGCCTGCCTGATGCTGGCATTCTAGGGAAAGAGACAGGCCATACCCCAAAAAACTAACAGATACCATAATGCCAGCACTCTGCGATCAGGACAGAGCCAGATGGGAGTGGGATTTCATTTCAGATGGGGGCTCATGGGACCCCCCCACCCCCACCCCATGTGGTCTTACTGGAGCAAAGACCTGAATGAAAAGGAAGAGGCAGCCTTGAATATCTGAAGGGACAACATCCTAAACCCAGAACAAGAAATACAAGTGCTGAGCACAGAAACATGCCTGGCAGGCTTCACGGAGGTGAGGAGCCTGCACGTCTGGAGGGCAGTGCCCCTGTGTGGTGTCTGATCCATGTTGGGCTCTCGACAGACATGAAGAGAATCAGCACCAAAAACAATACTGGACACACAGTAACCTGCAATAAATAGTTGTTGGATGGGTACATTTGTACCCTCCCCAGCTGAGTACACTTGTCTTCAGTGGTAGCTGTCTTGGGGAACCAGTGGTCTGTTAAATGTGCCCTGGAATAGGAAGGGAGCTGAGAGCGCCCGAGGAGGTGCTACGCGCTGAGGCAAGGCCATCAGTATTTTATGTTCATTCTCTTTTAATTCCCATGCTAAGTACATCAGATAGATGTGATCATTTCAATTTTATAGGAAAAACCTATAGTGAGGGTGTAACTTGTCTATGTCTGCTTGGTCATCAAACTGTAAAAACTGAGAACTTAAGATTTTGCTCAAAAGCCCTTTATTCACTCACTACATTGCCTTTCCAGAAGTTCAATGAGAGAAACACATTTTTCTTGATATTAGAGATTTTAAAAAAGAGAGTGGATTCAGCTAAGCATAAGATAGATCATGAAAAATTCCATTTGTGGGTATGTTGGTCCCATCCTGGCACGAGGCAGCTCTCACATTCAAAGGGGCATTTGAAAAGAATGGAAGGCAGGGACTTGCCCAGGTGTGGCTCGGCGATGGCAATGATGGGACAGCCAAGCAACCGGACAACAGCCGCGGAGGGAAGCCCTGGCTCCCTTTGATCAGGAGAGGCAAGGGGAAACTTCCAGAACCCAGGAAGACTCTTAATGATGTAGGAGCAACTGCATCTGTGGGAGAGGTATAAACCGCAGGGTGACAGACTCATCCTGGCTTGCCCAGGACTGTCCCAGCTTTATACTGAAAGTCCTGCATCCCGAATGACTTCTCAGCCCCAAGCAAACCAGATGCCCAGAGAACTTGGCTGCGGTCTTACAGAGAAGACTGCAGTGATGCCAAGTCATGCCCCAGTAGGGACAGAGAGATGGGAGAGAGAGTTCACCTGCCGGCCTCTCTTCTGTCCCTGATCTCCAGTCAGTGCCCTACACGGGCCTTTAAACACAAAGGAAGGCTCAAGTGTGAGACAATCGGTAGGATTCAGTCTGTAAAAAGTCAGCCTGAGGGGCTCAGAGCAAAGCAGAGAGAGACAGTGCATCTGGGCAGTCAAATGACCCTCCTCATGTGAGTGGAGTAGGAGGCAGGCTATTCGCTGCAAGTGATGGGACATAGGACACATTCGTTGCCTGTGGAAGATCGTCAGATGTTTACAGAAGACACTTCTTAGCATGACGTTCATGGCTCCCTAATGGCCCCAACCTGGCTTTCCAGTTGCCTGGTGGTTTCTCTGTGCGTAGTCACGCTACGACAACGTGGCACTACTTGACCTTCACCCTACCTGCACTGACTATGGTCTTGCTAATTCTACTCTGGCCACTCTAATATCTTACCTCTGTCTCTGGCAGTTTACCCACTTCGAAGACTAGTCTAATATCACTGCCTTCAAGTGAAACAATGATTCAGTGTCCCTCCATTCTGCCACCACAGCTCATACCTGCCAAACTCTTACATGCACCTGTCTTGTCATAGGTCTCCTGAGCATTTCTCTGAATCTTCCCTGCCTCAGCCAAGATGGTGAGACCCAGTCGACAGGGACCATATTTTATTTATTTTTCTATTCCAACCCAAACCCAATGCAGTATGTTACACAATGTGTGCATTCAACCAACATTTGTTCTGTATAGAACTGAATTGAAAAACAAAGCATGACAGAGAAAATGCCCTGCAGCCTGAAACCCCCACAATATCCTACATGGCCTGAGAAATTTAATGAGAAGAATAATATAGGTTTCTCTTAGGACCTCCTTATAAATCTATTCTTGTGAAGCAAAATGCTCACTTATCTATCTACTTTTATAGGGAATGGATTCTGCCAAAGAAAGAGAATAATTCTGGAGCCTGTTGTCTTCAAATTAAAACCCAGAGTGGGGCTCGAGGATAAATACCAAATCTTGCCAACAGCAGGGGTGTTTTTTGTGGAAGGGTTGCACAGCTCTTCCAGATAGAACAGAGATTTATACCATAATCAGCCAAAATGCTGAGAGTTTAAGGAGAGGAAAACTGCTTGCATGGTTTTTAATAAGGAAGTGTATGTTTTAGATACACTCAGTTAAGTCAGATGTCTCTAATCTGTTCTGAATATTGTAAGAGAACATGAGTTATTTATTTATGTGTTTATTAAGAATTACTGATTACATCTAATATGCTTCAGGTGATGTCCTGAGAAAGAAAAAGAATGTGGAGTCAGGAGGAAGGGTTCAAGTCCGGCATCAGGACTTCTGGGCATCTTCTTTGACCTCCAGAGCCTCTGTCGCCACATCTATGAAGCTCCAATAATAATAAATCTCCTGCTTGTTGGAGCTGTTTAAAGAATCAAATGTTGGAGACTCTAAAGAGTTGCATAAACATTCTACTTTTAATTAACAATTTAATGACTCTGTTTACCTCTCAAATCCTTCAGGAAAACAGAGAATGCTGCCAGCTCTGTCTAGCTCACAGTGTGGACCACGGAATTAAAGGAATTGTTGCATATACTGGAAATGTGTGAAGAACAAAGGGAAGACTAACACTGGGAAGTCTTATGGAACAAACAGAATACTGTCTGCAGAGATTGAGGCCCAGGGTGTTCAGCTCGGCCTCTGCATGTATCCACTGCATGCGCAGGATGGATTTCTTGTTCAGTCTTAGCATCCTCATTTGTGAAGCGGGGGTGAGAATACTCACTTCACCTGGCTGAGGTAAAGATCAAATAATATGATGTACATACATAAAGGATGTGGAATATAGTTGGCATTTAATAAAGTAGTTATTTTTCCTCAATTGTAGTATTTTCACTTCATTCAACAAAGATCTTCATTATTTGCTATAGACAACACATAGAAATGGCTCAGACACCATTACTTCAGGTAATGTAATAGGGGTGCATCAAAGACAAAGGCATGCAGATGGGTTTGTTCAGGAAACCCCGTCTCCTTTAGGGGTGGTATTCCTTGCAGGCAGTTCCCACCTTGTGCTACAACCCCTTACAACATTTTACCATCAGCAAAACTTACGCATGCATTATCTTTATGGCACAGAGCAGGGGTTGGCAGACATTTTCTGTAAAGTGCCATCTAATAAGTATTTTCAGGCCATACTGTCTCTGTCACAACCACTCGAATTTGCCATATAACACAGAAGTAGCTCCAGACAGTATGTAGGGGAGCAGGTCTGACTGTTCTAATACAACTTTATTTACAGTAGAAGGTGGGTTGCTGAATTTGACTGGTGGGGCAGTGTGCCAAGCTGTGGCATGGCCGATATGTGACTTCCTACGGGTCAATAAGGGGGAACATCTCCACATACCAAGCAGACAAAAATTACAAGGAACATAGAAAACTATAAAGGATTAGATATTTGAATAACAAACAAGAGTTCCCACTGATGATTAGACCAACCCAGCATTAGCTCCAAAGAGGAATCTTTTCCTTTATGACCCAGTAATTCCACTTCTAGCTATTTACTTCTAGCAAGTAAACAAAATTGCTTGAAAAGATAAATGCATCCTTATGTTTAATGCAACATCATTTACAATAGTCAAGATATGGAAGCCACCTACATATCCATTAATTGATGACTGGATAAGAAGATGTAGCATATACAAATTATGAAATATGTACTAAGCAATAAAAAATAATGAATTCTCATTATTTGTGACAACATGGATGGACCTAGAGGCTTTCATGCTAAGTGAAATAAGTTCGACAGAGGAAGACAAATGCCATATGATTTCATTTATATGTGGAATATAAATAGTAAACAGATACAAACAGAACAGAAGTAGACCCATAAATACAGAGAACAAACTGACAGTTGCCATAGGGGAGATGAGTGGGGTTACAGGTGAAATAAGTGATGGAAATAAAGAGGTATAAACTTCCAATTACAAAATAAGTTACAGGGATGAAAAGTACAGCACAGGGAATATAGACAATAATACTATAGTATTTTTGTATGGTGGCAGACGGTAACTACCTTTATCGTGGTGAGCATTTAATAATGTATATAATTATTGAATTACTATGTTATACACCTGAAACCAATATAATATTGTATATCAAGTATACATCAATTTAAAAAAAGGGATTTTTCCTGCTATCATCCACTTGTTATGCATTGCTTGGCTAGTTCCAGTTGGAAGTAAATTATGAAGTAATGAAGATGAGGTGCAGGGTTTACAATGCATTTGCTAAACTCTTTTTTATTTTTTTCTTTGGTGAAGCAGATATTCTCAGAATTCTAAGGACTGAACTCCGAGCAACGCACGACAGGGAACGGAGAACCTGTGTGAGGGCTATTCTCAGTCTTCAGTTCACATAGACTGGGATGAAGGATCAGATCATATGCGGAAAGGAAGAAGACCATGTAAAATGGCCTGCACCAGGGCAAGGACAGGCACAGCCTTTGCCACTTCTGGCCAGCGGTGTGATTGGTATCCAGCACCAAACACAGAGCCTCACACAGACGTGCCCAGTGAAGACTCTGGCACCGAAATGACTGAGTTCATTCAAACCTGTCATTCTGTCACTAATTAGCAATGTCAGTAGGGACAAGTTATTCAAGTCCTCTGCGCCTTAATTTCCTTGTCCATAAAATAAGGATAAAATAGTACTTACTTCATAGCTTTAGAGTAAGAATTTATTACTAAAACACATGTAAGGTATTTAACATAGTGCCTGGCATATTAAAGCTCTTAATAAATATTTATTATTACTATTAATTGCATTAATGAGTGAATGACTAATTGACTGAGTACATAATTTAGTGAATGATTTCATATTTTAAAGAGGAGAAAATGAACCTACCCCAGGGAACACAGGGCTTGAGTTCCTACACCAGGTCCCAGCCCTGATGTTGAGAGTGCTCCAGGAATAATTCCCACTGGCAAGTTGCAATTTCGATTCTGTTCTGCAAGCTGATGATTCTTTCTCTGCATGCATTGTGAAAATCTAATTTATTAGATTTATGATGACTTATTTACCATCATATTCATCTCTGCCTCTTTGAAACTATGTTCAGGTCACCTTGATTAGAATTTGGGGTATTCCTAAATCTCTCAGTCACATGTTACAGTCAACCTCTGCTTTCATTTCCACTGATAATTAATCTGACTCATTAAGTAGTCCTTTTGTGTAGTTTTTTTTGCACATAGTTCCTCCCTCAACTGTTAGGAACCACCTGTCCTGTCCTTGGCTTCTCTGCATAACACACAGCCCTCCACAGAGGAGAGTGTAAAGAAAGTCACTGAACTCACAATAGGGCTTGAAAATACTTGGGTTCAGAGAATCCAGCTGGAAAATTTCTTGGTATAAGAAGACAAGGTTTCAAGACAGAGTGCCTAGAAAAGGTGTATATCGGCAAAGTTTAGGAACAAGAGCATGAAAGCGCTTGTGAAGAAGGGGGCAGGGACACCTCACCTGGCGAAGGAACAGAAGGTGAGAAGGTGAGAGGGACTGGGTGTGCAGGAAACTAGGTCAGCCTGTTGACTGTGTCTCTGGAATACAGATTGTTTGCTGGAGCAGAGGGGAGAAACCTAAGCCCCTCCCTGATTAGGGCTTCCCAGATAACAGTGTGGACATAGTTGGCCCTTTAGCTTCCAGGGCTGCTACCTCTGAGGTAGAAAGGATAATTATTAGACTGAAAAATAAATGTCTCTTTAGTTTCCTCCTTTGAGATGCCCTGCTGCAGGTTGCTTGGAAGGACTTCCTGAGGAATGGATCACAGGGTATTTGAGTGACAGCATTGTGATTTCATCAAAACAGTCCTCTTCCTACTTCTCTGTTTTTCCCTCCTGGCATTTGAAGCCCATAGGACACAAGAGGGGTGAACAGCCTTGCAGAGGCATGTCGAGCCAGCCCCACTTGCCTCTTGGCTCCACATGGACCAGGGGGCTGGGCAGCTGGGATTGTCTGTGGTCACACTCGATTTTGCAAACCCTTTGTCTTTGCCCTTGTTTGTGTGCCAAGTATTTCTGAGTCCTTCTACTTGTTTTCCTAATGGAACCCCAGCTCTTAGTATATGCTTCACTACAGATGCCTTGTTAAACTCAACCATTTCATACCATTTTGGAGCTGGGGTGGGTAATTTTTAGGAGAGCAGGAATATAGATGTATTTTATGGAAACCACGAACATAATGTTGAGGCAAATTCTATATAGTAGGTAGTCTATTTCCTTGAAGACTGGGTCCTGCACTTAGGTTTTGGACAATTTTTATATTATAATTCTGTTTTTTATCTTAGATTATTTTTAAGTCTAAAATGAGTTTTCATTTCCTCCCTGCAAAGATATATAGGTTTGGGTTTGAATTATAACAATAATTTATATTAAGCACAATAGAAAAAACTGGTCCTAGGCAGGCAAGGCAAGACTGTCTTGATTTAAGAATTAAAGTATCACTAGATATTTGGATATATATGAGTATGTGTTTACACCTCCTAAAATTCACAAAGCACATACATATGTACTCTATACATATTCAGGGATTATATAATTTAATGGGAATTTTTTTAGGGAAAACAATGTTCCACCAGAATGATGCTCATGGGATTTTTCTGTGCCTCAGTAAAGTGGGCATAATAATGTCTCATAAGACTGCTGTGATGGTCAATTTTATATTTATTGATAGTATTCATTTAGGAGTTGTTTTTTCCATTTATTCCTCAGTTTAGATTTGGTAACAGAAAGATGCTTATTCCTGCTAAGCAGTGTTACACTGATGCAGCTAAAAAGCCCCTTGAAGGTGGGTGCTCTGTTTGCTGGTTAAATGATTTCTTGAGTTTTGTTCTTCTTTCTCCACTCATAGACTCCATTCTAACTGATACTGGATGAGCTGCCAACTGTGAATTGTTGGGACACTAGGACAGTCCCAGTACAAGCCAGCAGCGCCTGGCTGGATGACATCCTGAGACCTTGTTGATCCCAACTCCTGTCCCATTCCATGAGGACGTGATACTTTTAGCTTACCTTCACCTGCAAAAACGTCATTTTCATATGGTTCTACTTAACATTTTTTAAACTGAAACCCTGGTATCATTCTTACTATCATGATTTCCTCCATACCCAACATCCAATAACATCAAACTTTGCAGACTCTGTCTCCGAATTATACCCTAAATGAAATTTCAATTTCCCTAACAAGTCTTATTCTTACAACTCACCTCTCCCCTGGAATACTCATTTCCCTGCTTTCACTCACACCAATCTCTGGTCCATTCTTCACGAAGTATTTATTAGAGCATATCCCTCCAATGGCTTGTCAATTATAGTAAGAATAAAATACATACTGCCTCATGGTCTACAGAATTCTACATGAACTGACCCAGCTCTGGATCCTCATCCCATATCCTCTCTCTGTCGCTCTTGTCTGCTGTGTGTAACCATGCTGATCTTCTTGACTACACCAAGCTCGATCCCCATCTTACATCCTCTGTACTTGGTCTTCCTTCTATCTGGAATGTTCTTTTCTTTTATTGTCACATGACTCTTTCTCTCAAAAGCCTTCTTCACACCCTAATGCTTTTCTCTCCACTTTCGGTCATTCCTTACCACACCCAAAATGCATGTCAAGATCCGAGATGGTTTTATGTTTAGCTTCTTTCCACCAAAATAGACTGTGTTTTGTTTAAAATGCCATACCCTCAGTACTAAAAGTAAGACTTAGTATAACGGTAGACTGCAGTAAATATTTGTTACGTAAATGAAGACAGGACCACCATAAACTTGGTGGCAGTCACATCTATGTATGGTATTTATGTGTAGCTGACTCTTTTTGCAACTTCCTATTAGACTGGGAGTCATTTATGCTCCTGATGCAAAATGAGAAATTGATTGTCCCAAGGACTCCCAATTGTCTTGACACAGGACTCATTCCTTCTCTGTATGCAACAGATAAAGAAAAATACTTGTATCAAAATCACTTTGAATGTCACTGACATTTCCATGGGAGGGATGTGGGAGTAGACGCCCATTGCACAGCATGCAAACATTCACAAATTCCCATTAGACACTTATGTTGTTCCTAGGACAGCAGAATGACCACTACTCTTTTTATCCATCCCTGTCCAGCCTATCCCCTGAAATCGAGAAATTTCCAATGGGTTCTCTAAGTCATCTCAGGTTTTATTATACCCATGAGTTTAGTGGTATCTTAGCAGCTCCAGACTTGCACACCCACCTACTATAAACAAAACAAATCAACTGAGAAACTTCAGGTTACTAAGAGTTGCACAATAATTTTGTATCTCTAGCTTTATTCAATTGCATTAAACAGGAAAGTACTTTTATACTGCTGCGTTTCCTGTTCGGTCTGCTGAGTCCTCTCTTGGGGTAAGAGGACGTGTATTCTAAGCCACCGTCTCTGTGACTAGCGATTCAGCAGGAGATCTAAGGGGGAGCCCTGGAGTCACGGTGCCTGCTTCCCACCCCTGAGTCTCTTCCTATTTGGATGAGTTTGGGTAAGTTAGTCATTCTCAGTCTCTGATTCCTCATCTGTGGGAAAAAAACGGAAACGGTAGTAATTCCCACTTCACGAGGCAGCTGGTGGCCTTTAGTGGCTTAGTCTCTGCAGAATGCTTATGCCCAGGCCTGGTGCATAGCATGCCGTAATAAATGTAAACTTTGATTCCAGACTGTGTGCTTTTTGGTGACTTCCCCAACCTCTCATCCTTTAGTAAACTGGGTATAAAAATACCTCAGAATGTTGTTGCAATGACTGATCAAACAGATCAGGCATTGGAAGATGTTCACTATTTCGGAGAGAAGGTTTTTTGAATTGGGACATTGGAGCAGCGGTGATCCAGGCTTACCCAGCCAAACTGGTTGCATGGTGCTCTTTACAAAATGAATGAAACTTGTGCCATCCAATGTCTACCCACTCTGAAGAGGGACAAACACACCTGAGAAGACACTTTCTCTGATGTTGGCATCTAATTCAGATCAGCCTAGTCCCAAGGTTACTATCTGAGGTACGCTGCAGTTAGGAGCGCCTTGCTACAGAGTGGGATGCTTTCATGTAAGCCACTTAGTCCTGTCCTAGGCTTGGCCCTCATTACACCATTTTCTCCTCCAGTACTTCTCTCCATAGGCTGCTGGGCAGGAAATAGACCCCAGGTAATTGGTCCCATTAAAACAGAACATTGAGATGCCTACTGAAAAGGAGATTTTAAAATTAGATTCTGCTTCAATTAGGAGGCTGTGTTCTCTATTTTTCTCAATCCCCATTCCCTGCAAGGCCAGGTTTGGGTTCTGGAAACAAATGTCCAGGACTCTTCCCTGAAGCCCACTGTGTCAGTCACGGGAGGCACCTCTGGGCTAGGCTAGCAGGGGCTGAGCCAAGCCTCCTCATTTAATGCAGGGATTCTCTCCCTTTTGTCTCTGCCCTTGAGGAGCTACCTGGGATCTCCCAGAGTTCTTCAGCTGCTGTGGGACGGAGGGCTAGGAGCAGGGAGAAGTGGGTGGCTGGGAGAGTCTCTAGCACACCCGCCCACCCGCTGAAGGGACCCTATTCACAGGTGCACAGGTAGCCCTTTCCCCGGCTTGAACTGGTCATGGTCCTCTCCAGCTGCTTCAGTGCATCTTCCCCAAGGCCCCTGTTCAGACTGCCGCTTCTCCGTGATTAGAACACAGCCAGCTGGCCCCCAGGACCTGTTGCTACCCTTCTCCTAATGATCTTATAATGGTTGCTGGGCTTATTCAAGCCACCTGACAGATAATGATGTCGATTATTCAAACCCCAAATGATGCCTTCTCACTTGGAACCTCTGCTCTGTTTAGCTCTACTTTGTTTAGTAGAGCCAGGCCTTAACAAGACAAATGCTGATCTTACGTATATTTCTTAAATTTTTCATACCGTTTGTGTTCAAGCTGCAACACAGTCATGAATCACAAAGGGTACAATACCACTAGTTTCTTCATATTGTGTGTTGACAGAATTGTGTTAAATGAGTTAATCTATGTAATATATAATTTAATGTATATTAATATATTAATTTAGTAGGTTAATATATTTAATACATAATATAATTATATATAAATACATCTAATATATAACTTGTCTTGCCAATGGGTTTCAGCCCTGGGCAAGTTCACTATGGATTCAATGAGACCGATGAATGACAATGGAACGTTCTTGGGGTGAAAGGGTTTATACCCAACTTTATTCCCACGGTGGCGGGTCAGCCACTGGCGTCCCATCCACTCAGAGCGAGTCTGCGTGCCCAACCTGGTCTCTGCCCCTGGGCCGCTCTGACCGCACAGCCGTCTCGGCCGCTGTCATTGGTGCTGCAGGTCCACCTCTCCGGTCTCTGTTCTCCGGCAGCCCGGCCACTGTGTCGCCCAGAGGACTGGGTGGAATTCTTTATGTGGAGTCAATGACAACGTATTGCCCACAGGTGTGTAATGACCAAGCCAAGCAGGGCCAGGTGAGAAGAGTGGCTATAGCAACCTTCACTTTATTTATATAATTCTTAAGAGATTATCTTAGAACACTAATTTTGTTAGCTATTGCCACTGTTACCCACAACAAACAGAGTTTTCCCCATCCTGTGTGCAGGGAAGTGAGTCTGCCTACATAGGGCAGGTTATTGGGGGAGGAACACAGGGTGGTAGTAAAAGGTGAATTACTTGCCATTGATTTCATTTTCTTTCTCTGCAGGGTGAAGGCTGTTTAGTAAGGACAGAAGCAGATGACTGGTATTTAGCTCATGCCTCTGGAGGCTCAGAGACTTGCCCATAAGGCCCTGGAGCCACAGGCCGAGCACCTGCAGAGGTGGGGTCCCAGAGACACAGGGCCCTGCCCAGGGTCTGAGAGCCTGAGGGTCCTCTCACCTCTTTTCCCCCTGTGTTAGTTCATTCAGCTCCCCCTTCCCTCCCCCAGGTCTCAGGGATGCTTTAGGAGCAGGCTTGCATTGCTGAGGACTTAGGGCAGCCCACCAGCTTTGTCATCTGGGTTTTGTCAAGTACTTCTCACCATCTATCCCCTCTTTGCTCTTAGCAACTTTTGCAGTCATGCAGTGAAGAAAAAGAAATGAAGATGGGATATTCTGCATGTTGTCCTCGGAGCAATGACTTTCTCTTTGTCACTAATTGCACATTGCCTGTGTAAAGGCATGTGGTACATGCACACTGAGCCTCTAAATTGTCTGAGATTTGGGTAGAATGTGCTTTCATGTGTTCTAATCCCATCACAATGAGCTCTGATGCCTGCACATGGAACTCCCTTTAACTGTTTCGGGATTTATATTGATCACCATATTTAAAAGTGCAGCCTTCATCACAGCACTTACTTTATTATAAATATCCATGCACCTTTCTCTTTTATCATGTTTAGGTCAGAATGCCCAACTGGGGTGTAAGCTCTGCCAGTGTGAGGGACTCTGCTTCTATTTCACAGCTGTTCCCCAAGAACAATACCTGGCATAGAATAAATGCTAAAAATAAATAAATTTTCCCATGCCACCTGCTTTCCATAGGCAGCATCCCCCAGTTTCATTACTTCGGTCCCCATGGATGTATTCAGGTCTTCCTGATCTCCCTCAGTGTGGCCCTATATGAAGGAATGACACCACTGTCCATCCCAAATGAGACATGAGGAGTGGCCTCACTTAGTCATTAAATGGTCATTACATTCCTCTGCTATGCCTGGCACAGTGCCATAAGCCAGGAGAACCTTTGCAACAAAAAATAAACTGTGCTCACCTGGTGAGCCAACAGTCAAGTAGGGGAGAACTAGTCAGAAAAGAGGGGAGCACTTGGAGAAAATACTTCAGATACTTTCAGTTTTCCATGGGGGAAGGGCACTTGTTTTTGCCAAAAGATAAAGGATATGGGTAATGATGACAGTGACAATAATACGACTGTCAATATTAGCGAACACCCACATAGCACTTATTTTACGTATTTCACACCAAGTATGTATGTTGGCTCACTGAATCCTCAGAGCAACCCTGTGTGATGGATGTAGCCCCCCCCCCACTTCTCCAGCATGGAAGCTGAAGGACCAAGAGGCTGCATAGTTGTTCAGACACAGAGTGAGTGTCAGAGCGGGACTGGAACCCAGTCGGGCCCCAGTGTCCAACTCTTAACCACTGACTACAAGAACACTTTACTCTTGTCCTGCAGTCAGTAGGTTGGAAAATGGCACCAGGCATTTGAAGCTGAGGACACTCTGAATTTGCTTTTCCTTCTTAGCTGTCCCACCAACAGCCCCACGATGTTCCCTCTACTTGTTCCAAATTTCTGGTAATCGTCCCTCTTTCTTTCCTTTACCTCTGTGGGAGAGCACTGCTTTCTCCAGTCAGGAATCTTAGTTTTTGCTCTATCACCTGTCCAATACTTGCACAATCAACTCAGCGCACTTGATCCCCTCTGTCTGAAATACGCGGTGTTTTCATGGTCCTGCCCTGACTCGGGCCCAGCTTTGTGCATGTCTCGGATTCTTACAATAATGCTGTGCCCTGCACATGACTGTTCCCACATTAGAAAACCAAAGCTCAGATAATTAATCCACTTATTTGTCAAGGTCACAGACAGGCTTCCTCCCAGGACAAATACTCTCAGGTTCCATGCTGACTTCATGGGATAATAGTTGGCATTTTCAAATTTCACATTCAAGGACTTACTCATTCAAAGCCAGTCGTCTCACATAAATTGTCCCCCTTCAAAGCTCTATTGTTATCTTCAAAATGTTTCAACATTCCACAACATTTTCTTTTAACTTTCCTCAGTGGCAGAATATCTTTAATCTGTCAATTTTAGGAGTATGTGTGTTTCAGAAAAAAACGTTGATGGAGTTGGATCATGAGAATAAAATGATCTTATTATATTTAAAAACATCATTGGAATTAATTAAACACATGATGTAACTACAAAATGACAAAACTACATTTCCTGTGAGATGCATGAATTGGCTCTGAATTCATTTACTGAGATCCATTTAAGCAGCTAAATATGGGGTAGAAACACTGGATTGTGAAGAGAGAATAGTCCACGTGGTTTGAGTGGATAGTTTTTGTCAGAAAGTCATTTGAAGGAGACAAAATTAATGTTAATGTGTGTCTGTTAAACACTAGTATTGCTCCATGTGTCTGACACATGTCCCTCGGGGTAGATAAGAATGGAAAGTGGATGGACTTGTTTTGGGTTCTGGGCACAAGTTCCCAGGGTGCCACTGACGGAAAGTGCTGGGAAACAAGAAAACATACAATTAAGTTGTACAGCAGAGAATCCTTTTCATCTCACTCTGCCTGTCAGTCCTCAGCAGCCGTGATTCACTCCCACAGTCTTACTTTATGAAAATGTCATTCTTCACCCACTTTTCAGGAATTGTGTACTACAATTAATCATTCTTGGAGATGCAAATTAAAAGGCAAGCAGAGAGAGTGTTTGGCTTGGTGTTGTAAGAAAAAGATGCAGCTCCCAGTCACACTGCCCTGTTTGTGTGCCGGCCCACCTCCTCTTTTCAAAAGCAGCAGGAACGCAGTGTCTATTTCAGGGCTGTTTGAAACTTAGTGTCTCTATTCGGTATCACCAGACACAGCCTGTGGAGGGAAGGGAAGGACACCAGCAGACACCTAAGGACAGGAGGGAAGCTGGGAAATGTCTTATTACAGCAAAGTGGGAGGACGTGGTGAAGGCGGAAAAAAGTGGCAGTGAAAAGTAGAACGAGAGACAAAAGAGAGAATCATTGATGTCTTGGACATGTTTGTCAACCATAAAAAATGGGCAAGGAACGTTTCCAATATCCAGATTGGTGAAGCGGGGAAAAGTGGGTAATAAGTGGAGAAGTGCCGGAAGTGCAGTGAGGGAAGAGATGGTCGGTTTTCTGAATTCGGAGTGGGAAGTTGGGCTGTTTTGTGGAAGGTGCTGATGGTAAGAGCACTGAAAGTATATCCCAGAAGATGTAGTAAGGGGATGCAGCCTAGGGTCTCACTTCTGAAAAGCTCAATACAGACACAGGTCCAAGATGGGCAGGAGGCTGACCTAAGGGTCACATTCGTTACCTTACCACTGGCCATTTTGTGTCAGGCAGACTAGTGCTACTCAGTGTGTCTCCCCGTTCTTCTCCGTCCAGATGCAGGGGCTGCTGCCTGCTTGTTCAAAGACTGTCCCCACTGTGATTGGCCTGCCCCCAGGCCATCCTGATCTGCTGATTTTGTTCTATTATGTAGCTCCCCTGCTAGAACATTTCCTGGGCTAATCTAAAGACTCACCAAAGAGGTGTTAAAATGTAACTGAATTGTTCCTATGAGGTGCCCCTGGCCCCACATGTTATTTTAATACAATAAAATATGTATATTTTCCCTTCCTTCCTGGCTCCTGAAATAGCTCCAGAGGAAGAGGTGAAGGGTGCATACTTTGTTCTTCCCAACCCACCCCTTTCTACTCTGCCTGAGTTTCTATTGGTGAGGTGGCTTTGGTAGTTCCTGAGGATGAGGGGCTGGTTGCCAGGGTACCAACCCCGTGATTAGAGGTGATGAGAGGGTTGAGACTTTCAGCCCCATCCTCCCTCCGGGACCTAATCTAATCACCAATGACTAATGATTTGATCAGCCATGCCTAGGTAATGAAGCCTCCATAAAAACTCTTTCCAAAGAGGCTTGGAGAGCTTTTGGGCTGGTGAACCCACTGAGGTTGTGGAAGAAGGACACACCTGAAGAGGGTGTGTAAGCTCTACACAACTTCGCGCACACCTTGTTCTATGCACCTCTTCCATTGGGCTGTTTCTGAGTTCCATCCTTTGTAACAGTCAATAATAGTAAGTCAAAAGTTTCCCTGGGTGTTGTGAGCCATACTAGCAAATTATCAAGCCCAAGGAGGGGTTTGTAGGAGCCCCCAATTTATAGCCATCAGTTAGACATGCAGGTGATGACCTGGGGCTTGCAGCTGGTTTCTGAGTCAGGGGCCATCCTGCAGGACCAAGCCCTTAGCTTCTGTGGTCTGTGCCAACTCCAGGCAGTTAGTGTCAGACTTAAGGCAAGAAAAAAAACCCTTACACGTTTGATGTGAGTAGAGGATAACCAGCAATTCATTCTGCTGAGTAAGGCCTTCTTTCCTAAGAAGTCAGAGTGAGTGGGGCACAGTGATACTTTGTTCCATCTCAAAGGCATAGCCAGATTCTGACAGGCTCCGCAGAGAAGTGCGGGCAGGACCCAGGGTTTCTGCCAGCTATCATAGCTGTCATGCTAATGGGCTTCTCCTAATGGGGAGAGATTGGCTTTGCACTTTGCTCACCAGGCCAGTTTTGCGGAAGCCTACGGCATGTCGGAGAAGCGTGCATAGTGAGTGTGTTTGTGTGAATAACCTTTCTAGGGCTCCCTGCACTCCAATTATTGACTGAGGAAGCTCCCTGAGCCTGGATAATTGCCTACAGAAGCATCAATGCTGATAATTAGAACTGGTCAAGAGAGGCAAATGTGGCCCTGAGAGTGACTGTGGTGGCCTTTGTAACTATTTAGGAAAATGACACTCTGTCTCCATTGCTGCAGCGCAATTTTTCCATCTGCATGTGGGAAGGTGCACTCGTGGCTTCTGCTTTCCCATTTCCTCCCCCGTGGCCCCATTGTGGGGCATCTCTGAGAGCTGCCCTTTATCACATGCACTTCATTCCCTGGAGAAGGTTCTCTGCTCTTACCTCCATGTTTCCCAGAAGTAGTTGTCCCATCAGTAGGGAGGCCAGAGTGTAGGTTTTGGAGTCAGACAGAAATGGGCTTGTGTGATGCAAGGAGAGTCACTTCACCTCACTGGGCCTCAATTTTTCTACCTGTAAAATGGGGTGGGGATCGTTCCCCTAAATAATAGAGTGTTGTAAGGATGAACTGTGTTACTGAAGGCAAAGTGCTTGGAATAATGTCAGGAACACAGCAAGCCCTCTGCAAATATCAGATACCATTTTCTCCAACGTCGAGCTCTATTTGAAGGCTGTACTCCAGGCTTGTTTTAAAATGCAGGTTTTAATATAATTCAGGTATAGTAAAGCCAACAGATCAGGAGACAACAGTCTTTAAAAAGACAGTTTGCTGCTTATAGCTCGTCCCCACAGCACATGGGGGACCCCAGGGGGGACCCACCACAGGGGGCAGAAGGAGGTGGGGAGGAATGTGGGCAGGAGCCTTCATTGTGGCTTGCACGCGAAGGAGTGGGTAAGGGAGGGTAGAAATGTTTGTCTAGTCTGAATAATTTCAGCAGGCTCTGGGCCACAGGGACTGTCTCTAGTGTCTGGTGCCTGGCCTTGGGGTAATCTGGGCAGGGGAATAGTGGCCCAGAGTATAAGAGCCCAGGAAAGGAGGAGGTTTCCACGTGGCCTCTGGAAGGGTCACTTTGCATATCAAAGTCATGCTCACAGGTGAGTCATTTACTGTCTCCAGGAATCCACCAGCCCTGAGGAGGTCAGTCTCTCCACAGTCAGCAAGGACCCAGATGTCAAAGCATCAAAATAATAAAATAAAAAGCATGATTAACACAAATCTTCCTTCATATGTGTCCAGAAATAAAAGGGGAAATCAAGGAGACCAGCCATCATCACGTACCAACACCATGGAATCTAAAAACCTTAGGACAATTGCTTTGTCTCCCATCTAAAGCTCCGTATCCCTCAGTTTGGGGGAGCACCTCTCCACATCACTGCTTCGTTCCTGGTTAGAATGACAATAGAGTTAGTGTTCACAACTGTGTGACAAAATAGTAGTGTTGACAAGTATGGAACAGACTGCTAATTTCAAATATGTTGTCTTCAAGGCCCTACTCTTTGTTCCTGTTTTCCAGCCTTGTCTGTGTGGGTTAATTTTGTTCCTCTTCTCTCTGTTTCTACACTACAGCAGGAGTGAGCTCTTAAAAATGCGAACTTGGTCATGTTATTCCCCCACCTAAAATGATCCCCCATGTTGTAAGGAAAAGCCAACATCCCTAACTTGCTCTACAAAGAGCTGGCTGGACCAGGGTGCTGCCAACCGCACCAACGTCAACTCCTACCACCCTCCTTCTGGCCATTGCCTGCCCTACATCCACACCGCCCTCCTTTCATTCTTTCCATGCACCACACTCCTCTCTACCTCAGTAACTTTCTATACATTGTTTTAATCACTTGAAGATATATTCTCTGTGTATTCATATGGCAGATTTAAAAAATTTTTTCAAAATTCAATGCCGTCTCCAAGGAGATTTTTTTTGCTCACCCCAGACCAGGTCAGAAGCTTAAAAATTACTGCTATGGTACCCCATATTTCTGCTTTATTACTGTGTAAATTAAATAGTTAAATTTAGAAAGTCTTAATATAGTTTTTTAAATGTTTGTCTATTGACATGTAAATTATATGAAGCCAGGGTCTACATCTGTTATTTAATTCACAATTCCCAGTGCACAGTGCCTGGCACATGTTTAGAAAATATCATAGATAATTATCCCAAATCATATTTTTAAAATTTATAGTGATTATTGTTAAAATTAATTCCTTCTTGTCTTGTGACTCCATAACAATTGTCTTGAATATGTCCTGGAGACCTTAAAGGTTTTCTTTTGTAAAATGGTGATATTAAAAAGTTGTACTTCACAAGATGATTAAAAGAATTCAATAAAAACATGTATGTGAAAATGTGGTAATGCTTTATGCCAATGTAATGGGTTTTATAACAAAGAGTTAATTATGCATTCTTTTAAAAATGTGGTCTTATTTCAAGTAGTCAAATCTATAATTTACATAAATTGCTTATTTCAACATGATTTTTTTCAAGATAACAGCTGATACATGGAAAATGAACTATGACCTTTGGACTTATAATATGAAAAAAATCTGTTTATGAAATTCTGCCATTCCCCTTCTCACTGAGATAACCTGACTAGCAGAATAGTAGTCCCCAGGAGTGAGGTCCTTTAGGCATGGATCTAGGCACCAAAACCCAGAGGAACAGCCTGATTATAATTATTTATTAGAAGACCTAGGCTAAACTATTCGAAGGACCACATACCCATCGCGTCCATGGGTGAGAAAAGAAGAATGCATGATTCATCTTAGGCTAAATGACATTCAGCAATGAAGTTTCTCTTCTCATTCCTGTTTATGACCATTGTGGATTGTCTTTGGTCTACTCCACATCCTCTTATTCTGAGGGATGCAGTAAAGGGTAGCTTCCCCTTGGGTTTTGCCATTCCTGTGGCAAATAGGAGAAAAGCAATGGTAGAACCCCATGATGACCACGTGCTTCATTTTGGCTCAGTGCTACAGGAGCAAAGTGACATTTCTTAAAAAGGAATTTTAAGAACCATCATTTGGGATAGCTGCAGCCCTTCTACAGAAGCCACAAATAGCTTGAACATAAATAACTACAAATAGCAAATGAGAAAGTAGATTTCAGTTGACACATGATTGGATTTGGAATAGGTAGGAGGAAAGTAATACAGGAAAATTTGCTTGCACATCTCAAATTTTTCGTTTGTTTTAGTTTTGTCTTGTTTTTCCTAATAGCATTTAAAGCCAAGTGGTACATAATGAAAGTATTATGTCTTAAGAGCCAAGCGCTTGTTGTAAAGCTCCCAGAGAGGGGACCCACCAGCACAGAACGTGCGTCTTCCAGGCTGTGAGAAGCCTGCTGCTGGCACAGGTAGTCACTTTGCCTCTCAGTCACCACTCAGGCTCACTCCAGGACTCCTTCCCCAGTCTCCCCTAGAATTCTTCCCTGAGGTCCCCAGCCTGGGATACAGACCCTCCATTCATTGCCCCTAGAGCAGCCCCATGGTCCTTTCCTGAAGCATGTGTCAGACAACCACTTTCTGTACAATTTTTGTGGCTAGCTTTTCCGTTCTCAACAGGGATGATGGCACGTAGGGGTAAAAATTATTTTTTTTTAGAGACAAGAAAGGTCTGAGCTATTACAATGTTTTTTGCCCTCCAAAGGGCCATAGTCATCAGCATGGTGGGCAATTAGGGGAAAAATATATAAAAGGGATAATTTTGAAAGTGATATTAGAAAAATAAAAGGCTGTGAAACATTGCATTAAATGTTTAGTTCTTTCAAGATAGGTCAACAAGGTGTGGCATGCCTCCTTTCACAATGTAAATATTAGGGACACAATACTTTTGAATAAGTGAAGGAAATAAAGAATAAAACCCAGGCTGGAGGTCTTTGGATAGAGGTCTTTTGGTAAAGGAAGCGTGATCAAATAAATGGCCCAACGCCCCACCTACTTGGACATGTGTTGGCTCTCTGGAGCATCTTAGACCAAGCCAGCAGGCAACAGAGCTGTGGATTAATGTGTGGGAGATGCAACATCAGAGGCAAAGGACCGGCAGTAGCCAGTACAGTTTGGGGCAATTTTCTCCTTTTAATCATCTGAGAAGGAAAAGCACAGCTGAATTGTTAGAGTTGCCATATTCTCTTTCTAAGACCTTTTGCACTGACTGTTGCCTTGCCTACTGCCTTGGACATGGTGGCAAAAAGGCTGCAGAACAGTAGGAGCTGTAGTAAGTTTTGATACATGGAAAATCAGCTTTGGTCAGCATGATTTGAAAGAGCAGTTGGTCTTTTGTGATTAAAAATAATCGTGAGAATTGAAGTGCTGAATACTCTCACCTGGGGGAGGGTATTAAACTTTAATGAGGATCTTTTACCCTGATGGTTGAAACTGTGCCAACGATAGTGTCACCACGGGGGAAACACCTTTGCAGAAGGTGGTGGTTAGTGCAGCGGGAACACTGCAGAAGAAGGGTGTTGGAAAGTCAGTTCCCTGCTGGCATGGCCACTGTGACCCGCGCTGCGGGTCTGGGTGGGTCCCTGACTCCAGTGTCTCAAGTTTCAGGGCCAGTAGAAGCTGATGGCATTCATTCAGCGAATACTGAGCCCTGTCTCAGCCTGGCATGGTGCTGGGCGCTGGATGGGAAAGCGTCTCGTCAAGTATAAAGTTGTATCAGTAAGAGGTCTCAGGACACAAAAACATACTCTGTCCTCTTTTCCTGCATCATAAATTCTAGTATCTTCTTGCAACAACCTCCATGTTTTTCTGTCTTCTACTAACAAACATATATTTATAAATTAAACTTATTTCCTATTCCTACTTTAATATTTTACTTATAAAGCTAACATAAGGGCATTACAAACATTTGAAAAAATGAGGAGAATACGTGAACTAATAAAAAAAATCCATACTAATAAAACAATCATACTGATCTTCACACTAATTAAAAGCAACAATATTATTGCCACTACCCAAAGAAATAAACCAGTTCCAGATCTGTGCATATTTTAATATCTACAGTAATTTTTTTGAAAACTATTTCAATTTTTTGTTGCTCTTCCAGTCCATTCTCTATGTGTATTTTGCTTAACTATAAACATGAAGCACATGCAATTTTATTTGCTTTTCAGTTTTAGACATTACAACAGAATTAACACTGCAGCAGTGTTGATTTTACCAGTCCTTTCTTGGTCATTCGTTTTTTTCATTTATGTTGGTCTTAGGTTTTTGATATCATGCATAGTGCTCCAAAGAAAATAAACATTCCCAAGTATATAGTCTCCCTTTTCATATTATTTTCTTTATATAGACCCTCAAAAATAGAATTACTGAAACAATATATGACTTTTAAAGTACAAAATAATTTTCCAAAATAAATACACAGTAACAGTATCAGAGTTACCCCACATTTACCAGAACTTTCTCCATTTATTTAAAACAAATGCACACAATGCAAAACCTATACTCTTTTTTAAGAGTTAGCTATGTTTTAATTCCATGTTTTTTTAATTAATCAGACATATTTGCTATATACTAGATCTCTAGATCAGCAGGAGAGGATGGAGGTTATTCTGTCAAGCTGTGATAATTATCACCAAAACAACATACCTTGGCATATCATCAGGTTAAATATGTGATTCCACTTGGCTTTTTTTTTTTTTTATTTTATTTATTTATTTTTTTAATAATTATTTTTTATTGAAGGGTAGTTGACACACAGTATTACATTACATGAGTTTCAAGTGTACAACACAGTGGTAGAACATTTATATACATAATTCTAGGTTCCAGCTATCACCCTACCAGGCTGTTACAATATCTTGACTATATTCCTTATGCTATACATTACATCCCGGTTACTAATTTATTTTACCATTGGAAGTCTGTCCTTTTTTTTTTTTTTTTTTTTTTGTGAGGGCATCTCTCATATTTATTGATCAAATGGTTGTTAACGACAATAAAATTCTGTATAGGGGAGTCAATGCTCAATGCACAATCATTATTCCACCCCAAGCCTAATTTTTGTCAGTCTCCAATCTTCTGAGGCATAACAAACAAGTTTTTACATGTAGAACAAATTCTTACATAATGAATAAGTTACATAGTGAACAATACAAGGGCAGTCATCACAGAAACTTTCGGTTTTGCTCATGCATTATGAACTATAAACAGTCAGTTCAAATATGAATACTGATTTGGTTTTTATACTTGATTTATATGAGGATACCACATTTCTCTCTTTATTATTATTATTTTTAATAAAATGCTGAAGTGGTAGGTAGATACAAGATAAAGGTAGAAAACATAGTTTAGTGTTGTAAGAGAGCACATGTAGATGATCAGGTGTGTGCCTGTAGACTATGTGTTAATCCAAGCTAGACCAGGGCAATAAAACATCCACGTATGCAGAAGATTTCTCTCAGAACGGGGGGGTGAGGTTCTAAGCCTCACCTCTGTTGATCCCCAATTTCTCACCTGATGGCCCCCCTGCGACTGTGCCTGTCTTAGGTTGTTCCTCCCTTGAGGAATCTTACCCGTCTCTGGCTAACCAGTCATCTTCCGGGGCCATACAGAGAAATGTGAAGTTGGTAAGTGAGAGAGAAGCCTTATTGTTTGAAAAAGTTAGCTTTTTACTTCTTTGCATATTTATGCCCTGTGGCTTCTCTGCCCAGCATTTGTCTTGAGGTATCTTTACCACTTGGAAGAATTATGATACTCGGTAAATTTGATATGAGGCACGAATTCTATTTAAGGGTTGTAATTAGGAAGGAAGAAGAAAAGCTATAGAAGTAGCAGGCGGAAGAAAACATGGGAAGATTGATTATTTCTTTGATATATCTTCTTGTAGAGTAACTTCAGCATGTATAGGTTTTAAGCTACTACTTAAATTGCACACACACATTAACATAATAGGAGTATAGTTACATAACCAAAGCATATCTGTAATTACCAGCCATCTGCAGTGAAACCAAGAAAACCAGTTAGGCACCTTAGGCATTTGTGAAAACTTATCTATGATATGGTGGATATTGTCCAAATGAACTTGAACAGTCTGAGAGAAATCAGACAAATTAAAACAACCCATTCCTGGGGACTGTTCACATGCCATATGTTCTTTTAACAATAAATAGTTTGTAGTTGTAAGACTTTGGAGCGCTACAATTTGCACTTCTCCAAATTCTTGGTTGAGTTCCAACAGTATAGATCCAGTCAAATTTGTTGTTTTACTGTATGCACAGGCCAGCTTAGATATCTCCTTCCTCATTCCCATGGCAGGTCCAGGAACTGGTGGGATGAGTGCATCTACAGCTGTAGCAGTGCGTGGATCTTTGTTGGGGTTTTTTGATGATCATCTTCTGGCATGAGTCTTCCAGAGGGTGCAGATGTTGGAAGTTCTTTTTCATATCGTATCTTAGTTCATTTTCGGGGTAGCCCAATTAGGCTTTGATCCTCTGTATAAACACAAACAGACCATTTGCCTACACTTTTATATGCCCTTTATACCCTTGTGTAGAACTCGTTGGAGGTTACCACACAGGAACTGCCCTTTTTTTTTTTTTTTTTTTTTGCTATCACTAATCTACACTTACATGACGAATATTATGTTTACTAGGCTCTCCCCTATACCAGGTCTCCCCTATAAACCCCTTTACAGTCACTGTCCATCAGCATAGCAAAATGTTGTAGAATCACTACTTGCCTTCTCTGTGTTGTACAGCCCTCCCTTTTCTCCTACCCCCCCATGCATGTTAATCTTAATACCCCCCTACTTCTCCCCCCCTTATCCCTCCCTACCCACCCATCCTCCCCAGTCCCTTTCCCTTTGGTACCTGTTAGTCCATTCTTGAGTTCTGTGATTCTGGTGCTGTGTTGTTCCTTCAGTTTTTCCTTTGTTCTTATATTCCACAGATAAGTGAAATCATTTGGTATTTCTCTTTCTCCGCTTGGCTTGTTTCACTGAGCATAATACCCTCCAGCTCCATCCATGTTGCTGCAAATGATTGGATTTGCCCTTTTCTTATAGCTGAGTAGTATTCCATTGTGTATATGTACCACATCTTCTTTATCCATTCATCTATTGATGGACATTTAGGTTGCTTCCAATTCTTGGCTATTGTAAATAGTGCTGCAATAAACATAGGGGTGCATCTGTCTTTCTCAAACTTGATTGCTGCATTCTTAGGGTAAATTCCTAGGAGTGGAATTCCTGGGTCAAATGGTAAGTCTGTTTTGAGCATTTTGATGTACCTCCATACTGCTTTCCACAATGGTTGAACTAACTTACATTCCCACCAGCAGTGTAGGAGGGTTCCCCTTTCTCCACAGCCTCGCCAACATTTGTTGTTGTTTGTCTTTTGGATGGCAGCCATCCTTACTGGTGTGAGGTGATACCTCATTGTAGTTTTAATTTGCATTTCTCTGATAATTAGCGATGTGGAGCATCTTTTCATGTGTCTGTTGGCCATCTGTATTTCTTTTTTGGAGAACTGTCTGTTCAGTTCCTCTGCCCATTTTTTAATTGGGTTATTTGTTTTTTGTTTGTTGAGGCGTGAGAGCTCCTTATATATTCTGGACGTCAAGCCTTTATCGGATGTGTCATTTTCAAATATATTCTCCCATACTGTAGGGATCCTTCTTGTTCTATTGATGGTGTCTTTTGCTGTACAGAAGCTTTTCAGCTTAATATAGTCCCACTTACTCATTTTTGCTGTTGTTTTCCTTGCCCGGGGAGATATGTTCAAGAAGAGGTCACTCATGTTTATGTCTAAGAGGTTTTCGCCTATGTTTTCTTCCAGGAGTTTAATGGTTTCATGGCTTACATTCAGGTCTTTGATCCATTTTGAGTTTACTTTTGTATATGGGGTTAGACAATGGTCCAGTTTCATTCTCCTACATGTAGCTGTCCAGTTTTGCCAGCACCACCTGTTGAAGAGACTGTCATTTCGCCATTGTATGTCCATGGCTCCTTTATCAAATATTAATTGACCATATATGTCTGGGTTAATGTCTGGATTCTCTAGTCTGTTCCATTGGTCTGTGGCTCTGTTCTTGTGCCAGTACCAAATTGTCTTGATTACTATGGCTTTATAATAGAGCTTGAAGTTGGGGAGTGAGATCCCCCCTACTTTATTCTTCTTTCTCAGGATTGCTTTGGCTATTCGGGGTCTTTGGTGTTTCCATATGAATTTTTGAATTATTTGTTCCAGTTCATTGAAGAATGTTGCTGGTAGTTTCATAGGGATTGCATCAAATCTGTATATTGCTTTGGGCAGGATGGCCATTTTAACGATATTAATTCTTCCTAGCCACAAGCATGGGATGAGTTTCCATCTGTTAGTGTCCCCTTTAATTTCTCTTAAGAGTGACTTGTAGTTTTCAGAGTATAAGTCTTTCACTTCTTTGGTTAGGTTTATTCCTAGGTATTTTATTTTTTTTGATGCAATTGTGAATGGAGTTGTTTTCCTGATTTCTCTCTCTGTTGGTTCATTGTTAGTATATAGGAAAGCCACAGATTTCTGTGTGTTGATTTTGTATCCTGCAACTTTGCTGTATTCCGATATCAGTTCTAGTAGTTTTGGGGTGGAGTCTTTAGGGTTTTTTATGTACAGTATCATGTCATCTGCAAATAGTGACAGTTTAACTTCTTCTTTACCAATCTGGATTCCTTGTATTTCTTTATTTTGTCTGATTGCTGTGGCTAGGACCTCCAGTAGTATGTTAAATAACAGTGGAGAGAGTGGGCATCCCTGTCTAGTTCCCGATCTCAGAGGAAATGCTTTCAGCTTCTCGCTGTTCAATATAATGTTGGCTGTGGGTTTATCATAGATGGCCTTTATTATGTTGAGGTACTTGCCCTCTATTCCCATTTTGCTGAGAGTTTTTAACATGAATGGATGTTGAACTTTGTCAAATGCTTTTTCAGCATCTATGGAGATGATCATGTGGTTTTTGTCTTTCTTTTTGTTGATGTGGTGGATGATGTTGATGGACTTTCGAATGTTGTACCATCCTTGCATCCCTGGAATGAATCCCACTTGGTCATGGTGTATGATCCTTTTGATGTATTTTTGAATTCGGTTTGCTAATATTTTGTTGAGTATTTTTGCATCTACGTTCATCAGGGATATTGGTCTGTAGTTTTCTTTTTTGGTGGGGTCTTTGCCTGGTTTTGGTATTAGGGTGATGTTAGCTTCATAGAATGAGTTTGGGAGTATCCCCTCCTCCTCTATTTTTTGGAAAACTTTAAGGAGAATGGGTATTATGTCTTCCCTGTATGTCTGATAAAATTCCGAGGTAAATCCATCTGGCCCGGGGGTTTTGTTCTTTGGTAGTTTTTTGATTACCGCTTCAATTTCGTTGCTGGTAATTGGTCTGTTTAGATTTTCTGTTTCTTCCTGGGTCAATCTTGGAAGGTTATATTTTTCTAGGAAGTTGTCCATTTCTCCTAGGTTTCCCAGCTTGTTAGCATATAGGTTTTCATAGTATTCTCCAATAATTCTTTGCATTTCCGTGGGGTCCGTCGTGATTTTTCCTTTCTCGTTTCTGATACTGTTGATTTGTGTTGACTCTCTTTTCTTCTTAATAAGTCTGGCTAGAGGCTTATCTATTTTGTTTATTTTCTCGAAGAACCAGCTCTTGGTTTCATTGATTTTTGCTATTGTTTTATTCTTCTCAATTTTATTTATTTCTTCTCTGATCTTTATTATGTCCCTCCTTCTGCTGACCTTAGGCCTCATCTGTTCTTCTTTTTCCAATTTCGATAATTGTGACATTAGACCATTCATTTGGGATTGCTCTTCCTTTTTTAAATATGCTTGGATTGCTATATACTTTCCTCTTAAGACTGCTTTTGCTGTGTCCCACAGAAGTTGGGGCTTAGTGTTGTTGTTGTCATTTGTTTCCATATATTGCTGGATCTCCATTTTGATTTGGTCATTGATCCATTGATTATTTAGGAGCGTGTTGTTAAGCCTCCATGTGTTCGTGAGCCTCTTTGCTTTCTTTGTACAGTTTATTTCTAGTTTTATGCCTTTGTGGTCTGAAAAGTTGGTTGGTAGGATTTCAATCTTTTGGAATTTTCTGAGGCTCTTTTTGTGGCCTAGTATGTGGTCTATTCTGGAGAATGTTCCATGTGCACTTGAGAAGAATGTATATCCCACTGCTTTTGGATGTAGAGTTCTATAGATGTCTATTAGGTCCATCTGCTCTACTGTGTTGTTCAGTGCTTCCGTGTCCTTACTTATTTTCTGCCCAGTGGATCTATCCTTTGGGGTGAGTGGTGTGTTGAAGTCTCCTAGAATGAATGCATTGCAGTCTATATCCCCCTTTAGTTCTGTTAGTATTTGTTTCACATATGCTGGTGCTCCTGTGTTGGGTGCATATATATTTAGAATGGTTATATCCTCTTGTTTGACTGAGCCCTTTATCATTATGTAGTGTCCTTCTTTATCTCTTGTTACTTTCTTTGTTTTGAAGTCTATTTTGTCTGATATTAGTACTGCAACCCCTGCTTTCTTCTCACTGTTGTTTGCTTGAAATATGTTTTTCCATCCCTTGACTTTTAGTCTGTACATGTCTTTGGGTTTGAGGTGAGTTTCTTGTAAGCAGCATATAGATGGGTCTTGCTTTTTTATCCATTCTGTTACTCTGTGTCTTTTGATTGGTGCATTCAACCCATTAACATTTAGGGTGACTATTGAAAGATATGTACTTATTGCCATTGCAGGCTTTAAATTCGTGGTTACCAAAGGTTCAAGGTTAGCCTCTTTAGTATCTTACTGCCTAACTTAGCTCGCTTATTGAGCTGTTATATACACTGTCTGGAGATTCTTTTCTTCTCTCCCTTCTTGTTCCTCCTCCTCGATTCTTCATATGTTGGGTGTTTTGTGCTGTGCTCTTTCTAGGAGTGCTCCCATCTAGAGCAGTCCCTGTAAGATGTTCTGTAGAGGTGGTTTGTGGAAAGCAAATTCCCTCAGCTTTTGTTTGTCTGGGAATTGTTTAATCCCACCGTCATATTTGAATGATAGTCGTGCTGGATACAGTATCCTTGGTTCAAGGCCCTTCTGTTTCATTGTATTAAATATATCATGCCATTCTCTTCTGGCCTGTAGGGTTTCTGTTGAGAAATCTGACGTTAGCCTGATGGGTTTCCCTTTATAGGTGACCTTTTTCTCTCTAGCTGCCTTTAACACTCTTTCCTTGTCCTTGATCTTTGCCATTTTAATTATTATGTGTCTTGGTGTTGCCCTTCTTGGATCCTTTCTGTTGGGGGTTCTGTGTATTTCCGTGGTCTGTTTGATTACTTCCTCCCCCAGTGTGGGGAAGTTTTCAGCAATTATTTCTTCTAAGATACTTTCCATCTCTTTGCCTCTCTCTTCTTCTTCTGGGACCCCTATAATACGGATATTGCTCCTTTTAGATTGGTCACACAGTTCTCTTAATATTGTTTCATTCCTGGAGATCCTTTTGTCTCTCTCTATGTCAGCTTCCATGCGTTCCTGTTCTCTGATTTCAATTCCATCAATGGCCTCTTGCATTCTATCCATTCTGCTTATAAACCCTTCCAGAGTTTGTTTCATTTCTGCGATCTCCTTTCTGGCATCTGTGATCTCTTTCCGGACTTCATCCCATTTCTCTTGCGTATTTCTCTGCATCTCTGTCAGCATGTTTATGATTCTTATTTTGAATTCTTTGTCAGGAAGACTGGTTAGGTCTGTCTCCTTCTCTGGTGTTGTCTCTGTGATCTTTGTCTGCCTGTAGCTTTGCCTTTTCATGGTGATAGGAATAGTTTGCAGAGCTGGGACGAGTGACGGCTGGAAGGACTTCCCTTCTTGTTGGTTTGTGGCCCTCCTCTCCTGGGAGAACAGCGGCCTCTAGTGGCTTGTGCTGCGCAGCTGCGCGCAGACAGGGCTCCTGCTTCCTGCCCGGCTGCTATGGAGTTAATCTCCGCTGTTGCTGTGGGCGTGGCCTGGCTCGGGCAGCTGCTCCAAAATGGTGGAGTCGCGTTGGAGCGGGAGCTGCTGGGAGGCTATTTATCTCCATAAGGGGCCTCCCTGCTCCCTGCAGCCCAGGGGTTAGGGTGCCCAGAGATCCCGGATTCCCTACCTCTGGATTAAGTGGCCCGCCCTGCCCCTTTAAGACCTCCAAAAAGCACCCGCCAAAACAAAACAACGACCACGAAAAAAAAACTAGAAAAAAAATTTTTTTAATTAAAAAAAAAAAAATTTTTAATTAAAAAAAAAAGGTGGTCGTTCGTTTTTCTTTATTCTCCGGTGCCAGCCTCAGGCCTCTGCTCACCGATCTTTCTGCCCTGTTTCCCTAATATTGGAGTCCCTGTCCCTTTAAGACTTCCAAAAAGTGCTCGCCAAAACAAAGCAGCAAAAAAGCAAAAAAAAAAAATGGTCGCGCGCTTTTCTTATGTCCTCTGTCGCCCAGCCTCCAGTGCCTGCTCACTGTTCTTGCTGCCCTGTTTTCCCAGTATCGAGGGCCCTGCACTCTGGCCCGGATGGCTGGGGCTGGGTGTTCGGCAGCCCTGGGCTCCGTCTCCCTCCCGCTCTGCCTGCTCTTCTCCCGCCGGGAGCTGGGGGGAGGGGCGCTCGGCTCCCGCGGGGCTGGGGCTTGTATCTTACCCCCTTCGCGAGGCGCTGGGTTCTCTCAGGTGTGGATGTGGTCTGGATATTGTCCTGTGTCCTCTGGTCTTTATTCTAGGAAGGGTTGTCTTTGTTATATTTTCATAGATATATGTTGTTTTGGGAGGAGATTTCCGCTGCTCTACTCACGCCGCCATCTTCCGCCAATTCCCCCACTTGGCTTTTTAAATTATTGAAAATAACTCAAGGATCCCTCTTAATAATTTCATGACCATCACATATGACCCTGCCCAGAAACCAGTGAAATACAGCTTCACACACACGTGAAAGGCATCATTCATGTTCCAGCTGGAAGGAGCGCTGGACTCCAGTCTGCTTCCTGGCGTAGGATGTGAACACTAAGAACCGAGGCGTCAAGAGAATCAGAACGTCAGGGACAGAAGTGCCGACTCAGATCCCTGCAGGTCACTAAGTTGCTAAACTATCTTTTTTTTCCCTCATCCTGAAAAATACCTCTTCTGATGGTGATTTCCGCAGTTTACCAGCAATGCCTCAGCTGTAATCGATGCTAATGACTTGGTGTGTCCTACCCCAAAAGGAGTCGCACGCTTGCTCCTGAGCCCGCTGTGCACTCTCCATTCCATTTTGACCAAGCAACAAGTCACAAGTTCAAAACAACTCTTTTGTTATCAAACATAATTTTTAAGTAAGTGTAGGTCTATAGAATTCTTCTAATTCAGCCTATAGCATGATACCCCTAAATATGTCTCAATATTTAAAATTTCAACTCCAGAATCAGGGTGTTTTTCCCTGAGTTTTTCTCATCATACCTACATTCCAGAATAGAACAGCAGAACCCCACTTTCTGCTCACTGACTCCACATCTTCCATCTCAACATAGAACTTAAAAGTTGACAAGACAAAGGATTTTGGAGCAAAGAAGCAATAACAGTTTTTCTAAAATCACCTCTGTGTTTTCAAAATGGAAATTATTTTTGAAATAAAATCTTACAATACTTCCTAAAATAAATAACTTTTCTTTTCTCATATATCTGAGGCCCAGCAGAAAATTTCAGGTAATCTCTGTTAGTTAAGATTGTACCAATTAGCAGATAGCTTAATGATTAAGATAATGTAATTTGGAGGGATGTATTTGAGTTCACATCTGAACTTCCCTACTGTGTGAATTTAAGTCACTTAACCTCTCTACTCTTTGCCTCTTCGTATCAGGGACTTGCAGCATCAAGTCTGTCCTAACAACACTAAATACTCCTGAAATTGTGCTAATAGCAATAATTGTTGTAGGGACTTTTTATGAAGCAAGTGTACATGCACACACATACACAAACACACATGCATACACACACCTTTCCATTCCAACCCAAAGAATTTCCTACTTGCCAGATGAGACAGCACTTTTCTTCTATTGAACCCTACCCCCACCATGATAGCAAGTCAGCAGGTTCAGAAATGAATGAAATTGTCCCCATGAAATTTAGATGATATTGTTTGAAAGGTATGACACTCATGTTTAGACTATTCAAAGAAATTTTAAAAATAAATAACTGAGATCAGAACATTATTTTTTAAAAATAGTAAGAACAAAAATGTTTAGAAAAAGAACCAAATAAAAATACTAAAATAGGAAAACTACTGTCATTGAAATAAATAAACAAACAAACAAAGAAACAAGCTTGATTAAAGAGCCGGCTTGGAATCCTAACGGGAAGCTGTGTATGCCCAGCACTCACTGTGGCAGCGGAATCGAGTATTTAAGCAACTTGAGATGCTTATCATGGGGAGAAAGGGTCACAAACACCCCTGAGCCCTGACTCCTTTCCTCCTCTCCTTCTTCTCCCTTCTCCTCCTCCTTCTTTGCCATCAGCTACTATCCTATTAAGCACTTTTGACTGATCTTTTATAGTTTGTAAAACACTTAAATGTGCTCTCACTGGATCTTCACAGCAATTCTTTGAGGTAATTGGGTTTGGAATTATTTTTATCTCCATTTGACAGATGAATTAACTGAGGCTCACCAGGAAGACCCCTGCACAAAGTGCTAGGGCCAAAGCCTGCTTTTAGATTTTCGAAACCTGACTTCACTCTCAGCTTTGGAGGAGGCACCCACATTGTGCGCCAGTCTCTCCCCTGCAGCAGAAACGGGTCACGTTTCTCAGCGCAGCTTTGGAGATGAAATGTGGTGAACACAGACTGCCAAGGTCTGTGCCAGTCGCAGCATTATCCCATGCCAGTGAGACCTTCAGAAGTCACTGTTAAACTCTGAAGTGTTCTGCTGCTGCTGATGATTCAGGTTGGATGAATTATCTGCTTTACCTGTATCTGATGCCATAACTCCATGTCCCCAAGTCCCTCACCTCTGTGGCTGCTGAGCCAGCTGCAGACGCATCGTCTTTCTGGGTGCCTTTCAACAGCAGGGTCTATCCCCAAACAAAAGCAGTCATGCCATATAAAAACAGGGCATGTCTTCACTTTATGTATTCCCTAAATCCTGAACTGTCTCACCAACAGGGTATCACGGGTCCAATAAGATAAGAAAGAACTTCCTGGAATTCTTGGTTTCTGGCTTTGTGACTCATTCTGGTCACCATCTGACCTCACTTCTTGGATCCTCAGCATAACTTCTCGGGCCTTGTATGTTGCTTTTTCGCCTCAGTCCTGATTCCTCTTCATTCATTGGCTTTGTTTCCATTAATTATTTGGCGTAAAGTGCATGCATAGCCATGCAGCTTTATCTAAAAATCTCAGGATTTAAAATGACTATGGAAGTATATGGCCCCTATCCTTTTCAATATGTCTGTAAGATGGACAAGCAGACTTTGTTTAAACATATCTACACACAGGGAGTTCACTACTACATGAGATGGCCATGTTCATGTCCACACAGACATATTTGCACAGGTTAGAAATATTTTTCTTAACGTGCCTTCTGTCTGCAATGATCTTCCTTGCTTCTCTGCCTTCTTGAATGTCAACCTTCAAGCTTTAGGTCCCAGTGCCCTTAAGCAGACTTAGGCATTCGTCCTTCTGTGATCTCTGCTCTTCTGAAGGCCCTCATTGGAGCTCAGATTACAGTGTGCAAGGGGACTGTAAAGATCAGTTACAGAAAAGGCCAAACACTTGCATCTTGTTTATCTAAATAACACCTAAAACAGTTCTGAATACATAGTCCATGTATCTTTGCTGAATGAATGAACAATAAATGAATGACTAAATTCAATGTATAAATGGAAGAAATAAAATGTTTGTCTCTGGATGTGGCTTTCTATAAAAATTAGCCTATGCATTTAGAAAACATGATGTTCTCTCCTGAATAAATTAAACAGGAAAAATATGCCAATGTACATTTCTGAATATATTCCTTATACATTAAACCATAATGGGTAAAGTGGCCTCTAATTTGAAAACGATACTCTAAAAAGTACAGAATGATATATTTAAGGTTTGCAGTATAAAAAAATGCCACCATAATCACTGCCTGCCCTGTGAAACTACCGACCTAGATTAAGCCTGACATTGACAAGGATTCTAACAAGGCATCACCCAGTGAAATCATGGGCAAGACCCAGGAACTTCAGCAACTAAAACACCAATAGGATAACACAGGTCCTAATAAGATAAGACAAAGCCAGAAATATATTTTAATTCTGTTGAGTCATAGTTTTTAAAAACAAATTCAAAGAATGAAAAAGACACGAAAGCAGGGGAACATTTGGATTCTTTGAGAGATAATGAACAACAGGGTCTCGTCCTCCTAGACTTCTGTTTGCAATTCACTGTGAAGAAAAATATCCTTGTCCCAAATCTTGTATTGTGGCTGTTGTGTAACTACCACTGATGAGGTATCAACTCAATGCTGACACTTTTGGCACTCAGTAGAGAGCCTAGTCTTCACAGTGTGCTGCTTTCTTAGGCTCACTTTACAGATGAGGAACAAGAGGCTCAGAAAGGTTGAGTTACTTGCATAGGATCTCGTAGCTACTGAAAGAAATCAAAGCTGACTAGAGAAGGCATTGTTTTTCTGGGCTATGTTGCCTCCTTACATGTATTATTGCAAGAAGAATCATATTCTCTCTCTCTCTGAGACTGAAAAATATAGTTCAGGTAGGATTCAGCTGCAAGCATCTGGTGACCTGGATGGAAGGGCATTACAGGACGTGTGTTATGGATTTGACCACGTGCAACCAGCCACATGAAAGATCTAGTCTGAGGCCCTCGTCCTCTCTTAGTACATTGTAGATTGTGGATCATATCTGTATCACTCAAACCATTCATTCATTCACTAACAATTGCAATGTGTTTTAGTCCTAATAAAATAATGGAGCTAAAACTATCTCATTATTTTCTCACACAAGTTATCTGAGAGATGGAAATCTTATGCATTTCCATAAGTCAAGAATATAAGTATATAGGAGTTTAAATAATTTGGCTAGAAACAAATCCATTTGGTAGTGGACCTTGGCCAAATCCTCCCCATGTGATTCATTAACCATCCCTTCTCCTTTTCTGTAAAACGCCTTAATGCTAGACATACTAGAAGAAAGAGAAAATATTTCAGAATGTCTGCCTTTAAGGAGGATTGTACTGTCTTCTAGTGACATTTTAACTAAGATTTAAGTAGGCTTGAATTTTATCAGCCCAAGTACAGGGAGGGTCTCTAACAAGGGGAGGAAGTCCCAGAGCTAGTACGACGGCCTTGCTGCCTGAGCTGTCCTTCAGGGTCCCACGCTTACAGGAAACTCTTACTTGGCTTAGTAGCCTCCTGCTGCAGTTTTGAAATCAGTAATAATATTTGAACAAGGGGCCCTGTACTTTCATTTTGTTCTGGGCCCTACAAATTCTGTAGCTGGTCCTGGATTGCCTTTAATCTGAGCCTGGAATCCACAGGGAGGCTGAAATCATAGGGGCAAGATGCCAGCATTATAGTCAACATAACATTATAATCACTAGGTGACTGACTGAGAGCCATTTTTGTTCCCTAGCCCTAGACAGAAATTACCAGTTCCACAGTCCCTAAAGTTATTTTATGTAACTTGCATGTTATACATTTAAGTATTCTGTGACAATTTAGCTTGATTATACAAAATCAATTCTCATGATTTTTTCCAACTATTGTAAAAATTCCTAAACATACAAAAAATAGAAAGAAATCTACAATATATGTTAAGTATGAATTGAATTGTTATTTATATGGAAATATATGTATTTTGTTGAACCATATGAAAAGAAGTTTCCAATATCATGGAACTTAAGTATTTAATCATGCCTCTTCTACAAATAAGAGAAATAATTTTCTAGGTAACCCCATTACTCTTATAACCCCTAAGAAAAGTAACAAGATACATTTATACCACCTAGTATCTAATTGATATTCAAATTTCCCAGTTTCTCCCAAATCTCTTTTATTTTCAAATCAGAGATCTCACAATACCTACACACTGCATTTGGTTTTTAAATGTCTCTGTTCTTTGAATTCATAAGAGATTGTAATACTGTTATTTTAAAAATTAATGTATGGTTATAATAAAAAAGGAGAAATAGAAACTGCCACTCTTGGAGGTGACACATGCACCCTTCCTCAGTCTGATTAATTAATGGGAAAGAAATAACACATATTCTGCTTTTTTTAGGAGGAACTGTAGTTCATAACCTATTTGATGAGGGTAAGAACTTCTTTTCAGAATAATGACAGCCAATAAACACAGAAAGAATTACATAATTACAAGTTAACAATTTTATCACACTCAGTGAAATAGTTCAATCAAGGATCATTAATAGATACTTAAACTCAGTAGGTACAAGGTGGTTTGGAAAAGAATATTCACACAGTGCAAGATCCCCTGTGGATTACTTACTAGTTATAAAAGGGAAAACATACCTTCACAAGGAATCTACTTGGTCCTCATCACCTGGCAAAGTCACCAAATGTCAGCACTGCTATTGGGGCCACCTGGGCTATGCTCCTTCTGGAGGGATACGACGTGAAATAAATAGTATCACCTGGAAGGATGCTTCCTCCCCACCCCTCCACCCCCCACAAAAAAGACCCAATCTAAAATCTAATCAGAGATTACTCTTAACTTCTATTTTATGGGAAATGCAGAAGATAGAGGACTGAGTTAGTAACACCATGAGTAAATAATCAGATAAATCCAGAGGGGAGGACACTCCACACAGCAACTTACTGATTACTTAAAAAAACATCAAAATCATGAAAAAAAAGATGGGAAGACATTTAATATTTTAAATGTAAAATATTGAATTGTATGTCTTTTTCATTATTTGTCATTGGTAAAGAACCATGCATTTATATACATATATATTTAGTATATTTGATCATATTTATGCTTTAATGATTAAATGAATATGAAGTTAAGGTTTAGTTTTTAATAGGTTCAGTTGATAAAGGCTTCACCTGGAATCCAAGCTGGGATGTCCATTTCTCCATCCACTATTGGGTACTGTGATGAAAAGCTATATTCCTGAATTGGCTCATTTCTTTTTTATATTTATGAAGGCCACATAATAGTAACTAAATTACCATTATTCAATTATACATTGTCTTAACCTCTCTCATTTAAATGTAGCATGTATCTAAATTAAATACTTTACATAAACTATGAAAGCTAGGATTCCAAAAGAACTCAAATGTCCTTTGTGTCAAAAATATCAAGTAAAAGTAAGATTTGGAAAATACACATGTTCATTAAAGAGCCCTACATGCCCTATGGTGGAAGTATTAAGAAGGATGAGGAGCAGACGAGTCTCTGAGACTGAACCGGGCATGAAGCGTGATCCAGTGAGGTTCCCTTATTTAAATGTGTCTTCCCTCTCCACCTTCACCTCATGTTCCTGGTGTTGGGAAGTAGTAGTGAAGGGGAAACACACACCAAATTGTGAAATACCATGAAAGGTGAAGTTATATTTTTTAAATCTTGGTGAAATATACATCTTGGAACAAAATTTAAGATGGCCATTTGTGGATAAAATGAGAGCTCTGTGGCCAGGGTTCTCACCTGGCCCTGGTTGGCTAGCTCACTGCACACGTGTGGGCAATACGTTGCTATTGACTCTGTATAAAGAGCTCCGCCCAGTGCTCTGGGTACAACACGGCGGCAGGGCTGCAAGGCTGCAGGAGAGCAGAGCAGAGGCTGGAGTGGCGGCAGCGCCGAGAACAGAGGCCCAGAGGACAGTTGTGCAGGATGGCTGTGCAGAGAGGTCCAGAGGATGGCTGTGAGGACAGAGGGGCCCAGAGGCAGAGACAGGCTTGCTGCATGCAGACTTGCTCTGAGTGAATGGGATTCTAGTGACTGACCTGCCACCTGTAAATAAAGCTGGGTATAACCCTTTCACCCCAAGAACCTTCTACTGTCATTTCTTTGATCACACTGAATCCATAGTGAACTTTCCCGGGGCTGAAACCCATTGGCAAGACATCATTATTTTCTCAAGAAATGTATATGAATTATGATAGCCATACACTCCTCCAAAAGTCTACAAACTAGATTGGACAAGGTTTGGCCACCTTACATTAGCATCAGATGGGTAATGATAAAACCATAAAGTTGCTACTTATGACATTTAACAGTAAATTCAATAAAAATAATCATAACTGACAGATCTGAGAATTTAAGAACTGTGTGAATGGGTTTTTGCTCTCTTGTTTCTATTTTTAAAGTACGTAGAACCATTCACATTGTTGTGATTAAAGGTGAAAATAGTGAAATGAGAGCTTAATGCATAACATTTTCAATGTTCATCTTAGAAAGGAAAATGAAATGGTATACAGATTTATTTGAACGCCTTGATTAAATTAGTCCAGAGAGTAAATATTCTCCATTTCTGTGGTTCAGACACAGCAATATTTTCAGACCCTTGTTGCAACACTCTGTGTTATTACATGTTATTGTTACTTTTTGCCACTTCTTCCTCAACATTCTTATAGAATTAAAATTAAATATATTTATATGTATGTACATATATGGCACAAGTCAAATCATCTTGAATGTTCTAGTGTCTTTTGCATGTTTTTAATGGTGCTCAGGGCTGATTAGGATTACTTCGAATCATTAGACTCAGGACTGGTTGGAATTTGCTCACTTTTAATGACATTGTCCTGAGAAATTATATATATATGTACATATAAGGAAACTCCAAATGAAATAAATTTCAAATTATTTGTAATTATATTATCAGAATGACACAATCCTGGAGAATTAAATTAAAAAAAAACTTTGGAATATAATTTCCTTGTTTCTTTTTACCACCCACAAGGCCATTGTAATGTCTTATTTTTTCATAGAAGAGAATAAGGACGCACACCTTAAGTCTTCTTTACAATATTGAAAAGAACGCTAAGAAATTTATGTTGATGGAGTTCAAAGTAGTCTACCAGGGTATGAGCAAGAACATTTCACATAGATTAGAAGCAGTATGACATAGTCTGAATAACCAGGTATTAGTGTCTAAAGATACAGATTTGAAATAAAATGTTGCCTTTAACCAGTTATGGACCTTTGAAAATTTATTACTCAAGTTCTCTAAGGTCATGTGGATAACTTGTAAAATGAAAATAATTGTAACATACACTTCAATGGGTATTTTAGAACATTAAATGAAATAAATGCTAGTTAAGGATTTAGAAGGCTAGGGTATAATATTAGACAGAATAGTTACAGAAATTCAGTAGTTCTATTGTCCAACACTCCCCACAACAAGTCTATGAAGTGAATTCTATCAAACACATTTTCTTGATAAAAATTCTAGAATTCAAATTTTAAAGAACTTGCCAAAATTAACATGCTGTTGTCAATTGCATGGCTCAAGTTAAATCTCAAGGGTTTGTATGCCCAGTCATGTCAGAGAAACAGGTAGAAAATTTCCCTCCTGCTATAAATAACTAAAAACTAGACAGAATATGTATGGGGAAAGACAGTCAGACATGGGAAACAACTTTCAGACAAAGGAAAACAAGGTTTTTGTAAATTTGAAGGTAGTGTGGGAACATGATTCCTAAAGAAAATAAATATAAGACCCTTGATTGCATCAGCTTCTTTCCAGGAGGAAATTTCTGGAATGCAGAACAAGCAGAGTGCAGGGTCTCACTGAGATGAGTTAGAAGTGGCAGTTCTGAGGTCTGACATTCTAAAGGCTGAAAAATAGGAAATCATAAGATTCTGAGAAAAATATGTCAAAACGAATTTCTCCCTCACTCTCCCTGAGGGCAGAACACAGAGGCTAAACAGCCAAGCATAGTAGATTGGAGAAACTGTACGTGTCACAGTGAAGCTTGTGGGGCAGGTTGTGGTATCTAGAATGTAGTATCTTAGATGTAATATCTTAGAACACATGCCCTCTAAGAGAATTCAGATAACTAACATCAATCCCTAGCCTCCATTTTACATGCACAAAAAAGCTGCAGAAGTGAAACACGATCTGCACATAGTCAAACAGGTTACTCGTGGTCACAGGTCAAAGTGTGGATGCGCACCTATGCATCCACAAACAGCAGTCCACATTTTATTGTAAGATATGTCCTCTCTTCCCTCAACTTTTAAAAGGCAGGCTGCCGTCCCCATATCCAATAAGAGAATAACCTCCTAAATAGCAAGTAGACAAATGTTAGTTGAATTCTTTTTAAAAATGTATTGTAATGCATTTGTGTTCCTTGTTTAAAAAAAATTAATACCAGAAATAACGCTGTGTATTAGTCAACTAATACCACAATAATGCTGTGTAACAAGCCAGCCCCATTCTCAATAGCTGAAAACTGTTGTCCTATAAGCAGCCATGCAGGTGCATATTGGTGGGGCCAGCTGGTCTGGTCTGGGCTATGCAGCTCTGCTGCTCAATAGCATATCTGAGAGCTGGTTGGAGCAGCTCTGATCCATGTAATTCTTATTCTTCATCCTTCAATAGTGGGCTATCCCAGGAATGTTCCTCTCATGAGAATGGCAAAAGACAAGAGAGAAAGCAGAAACATGTAAGGTTTCTTGAGGCCTAGACTCAGACCTGGTACAGTTAACTCTACCTTGTTAATAAGTCAAAGCAAACATTGCTAAAACCAGAGTCACATAGCAGTTACATACATTCTTCCCATTAGAGAGAGCAAGTTAAGTCTCACCCACAGCACATACGTACAGGAAGGAGTGAAGAATTAGGGTCTACAAAGTGCAATCAATCACAAGTTAAAATCTGCATTGAAGACCTCTCTAGTTTTGGTTTGGTGCATTCCCTTCCAGACCTTTAATGGTACATGTTTTGTACAAACATGAAGTATTTATTGTATGAATCTCTTTACTTCTCCATACATATTTCATATTGTATGTGTTGCTCCACTTATATTCATCACTCAATAATACATCTTAGATGACTTTCTATATGGGTACCTATAGCTATAATTCATTACTTTTAACTATTTTGGGATATGATAAAGAATGAACACATATATTTACTTGGCTGTTCCTATATTGCTAGACATTCACATGAGTTTGTAATATTCAGTATTATAAACAGTGCTTTAATGAGCATTCTTGTACATGTGTCCTTGTTTTTTGCTAGGGCAGTCAGAAGAAATGAAAACTTTAGGACATGTAGTCTGTGAATTTCTAATTATACTATAATTTCCACAACTACTTCCAATACAGCTATACAAACTTGTATTTCCTACAGTAGTAAATACATACCTGCTTGCCTACACCATCACTAACATTTATCAAACAGCTTATATCTTTTTTCTCTCAGATGAGTGAAAAACTCGAAATTATCAGTTTTATGAAATTATTTTTATTTAAACAATGGAACCATCATTCTTCACAAAGCACATTACATATATCAGATTAGTGCTGAGACATAAATAAACTACTTTAGAGAACCCTTCACCCACTTAGCCCTCCTCTTGTCCTCTACTGTTGTCCCAGTGTACACTACAGTTTTGCTTCATGTCTAAACTTATCTTATTTGATATTATCTCCCTGGATCAATGCCCTGACTTCAACCCCTATTTCTGTCATATCCAGAATGGCTGAGACAATTGTTTTTATTTTTCCAATCACTATTGTCTCAAATGAGTACTCTGCTCAATCAAAAACCACATTATGCCCCACTCCCAAAGTCAAGAGCATGATTATCTCATTCATCCCTTTCATGGCAAATGGAAAAAACAAAAACAAAAACAAAAAACAAGGCTCTAAGAAAATGAACTGACTCCTTATCTTTAATATCATGCCTACAAAAATTAATCATGTCCTAGGTTCCAGGATCTGTGATGAATTATGTGAGGATAAGAGATATAACTACGATGGAAGAACGTGTCTGGTGGAGCATTCTGGGAAAACTTTACCCACACTCCTTGCTACCCACATGCACGTGTGCGCTGTGTCCAGTAACATGGGAAAAAACATATAAACTTTCTTACCATATTTCTTAACCTTAAGAATGAAAATGCTCTGAAAAATTGTGAGCGGGTAGTAACACGTGCATGCAGGTGAATGGTTTCTGAAGACACCATATCCTACGCATATGCACACAGGGTAAAACCATTGCAATTAATTATTTTCATCAACATGGGATATATTGGTCTTTAGTCATTTGTAAAGGAGGACACAGTGCTGGATTTAATATCTGTGGGCCATCATTTTGCTAATATTGGAATCATTCAGACAAATTAAAGATAAAGGTTGATTTGGTCCAAGAAAGCTTAAGTAAAACACCCCTAAGGGAATTAGAAATTGGATCACATTCATCTTTGCATCATCTAGCAGTTTGAGAGGAATGGGAGTCAATTGATTACCTAACGAGAGTCTTCTAGTTGGCTGTGTATATGCCACCTGAGGTGCAAAGGAAAACAATGTACATTAAAAATGAACAGAATTTTCAGAACTGAAACTCATAAAGATGATTGTGGGTAGGATGAGACCAGCGTGATTCTTTTTCATTCACTACTTCTCCTGTGCTCTCCCATCACACAGCTTCTCATATTAATAGGAGGGAAAAGGAACGGCAAGGAAGCCCTAACATCCCAGCCCTTCACCCCCATGGAATCCGTTGGGGGAGAGACGACTCCTCTTAGTGGAACTAAGGGGCTGGTTCCCACTGGGCTGCTACAGTCTCTTTCGCTCATCTGAGGCACACGCAGAGTGTTAAATCACCAAGTCATCCTGAGTAGACAGACGCCAGGAAAGACATCAGAGGTCAAAAATCAGGAGTGTAGGGGAAATGGAGAGAAGCAGTTCTGAAAGTTAGGAATAAAGCAAAGTGTTTGCAAGCTGAGAAAGACTGAAGAAAGAAGTACAATGTAATCATGGTGGTGTGGGTGATGTGTTGAGCAGGTGTTGGATATAGAAGCTGGAATTGTTTGTACAAGTCGGTGAGTGGCATAGGTATTCATAAGTGAATTTCCCTATTTTGAAAACAAAAGAAATAAATAAAATGTGAAAGCCAAATCTGAGCCTTTATATCTGTCCATAATCTTAGTCATGTTCAGCCCCTATCACCGCAGTCGTCCTTCCCAAACCCTCCACGTACCTTCTTAAATTCCATGCACTTCAGTCCCATGTCACTAAATAAGTGTACCTTATCCTAGTAAGGCATATGCTTTTGTGCTTTTTCTCCTTTGCATTCTTTCCCCTCTTCATGGAATACCTCGTCTTCCTTTCTTGCTTGTAAAACACCTATTCATAATACAAGTGTTGGCTGGATGTGACCTCTGCTGGGAAGCCATCCACGCCTGTATCAGGCACAGCTGGTTCCAGCTGCTTCTGTCATATCCATTCTACAAATTAGGCTGCCTGGTGTAATGGTTCAGAACACACAGGCTTTCTTACAGATTCTCATCTAGAAGACTGAAACATATTCTCAAACCTGCCTACAATCTCTCAACCACCAGTGCCTGCCCCTGTCCCCAAAGAGAGAGAATTCTGCTAGAATGATCTTTCTAAAATGTGTCTTCTGTCACATTGCATTTCCATATGTATAATCTCAATAGTTCTGTGAAAATAATAGCTAGTGTTTCATGATACATCTGAGGCTTTTTATGAATGTGGAGCTCAGGGAAGTTAAGTGATCTGACCAAGGTCAGAGACCTAGTAAATGGCAGAGAGAATATCTGGACTCAGATCTGTGTGATTCTAAAGGGCTGACTCACACTGCCCCTTTCTGCCACATGGCAGGACCTCCTTCCTGGGTTGCTTGCCTCTGAACTGGAGGTGCAGGGCTAATTTTGGAAAGAAATCTTATATAAGCAACATAACATATTTCTTATGCACAATATGTCTTTGCAGGCTGAGCTTATTTTAAACCAGCCATGGGAATGTATATTGGTGAACACATATTTAAGCTAACAGATGGGAGTGGGCACCTTTGTTACTCATAAATATAGCACTTTGACCAATCATGGAAGAAACTCAAGTGTTGAAAACTACAGCTATTCTTTTTCCCATTCCTCTATTTACAACTTTCTGTGCCTCTAACACACTCTCTCTTCCTCTCAATCTCCCTCTCAAACACACATGCACACATGCACACACACACGCACACACACACAGAACAAGTCTTGTCCACAGAAGAGGGATAAATAAAGAAACATATTTATAAATCTGGAGATTCAGTCTTCAAGGTAGGCTTCCCTCCAGGGCATTTCTATATGGATTTTTCAGAAGGAATCCATGCCAGGGAATGAGATACTCATGTCTATTTCCTCCTTTGGCACTTTGCTTACCTCTTCAGCAGCACCAGCTGTACTTCATTTGCATTTTGAAGTGCATCTTGATCATTTCCAATTTTTGAGAATTATGAATAATGCTGCTATAAACATTTATCTACAGGTATTTATGTGGACATACCTTTTCAACTCATTTGAGTTAATACTTAGTAATGTGATTACTGGATTGTATAGTAAAAGTATGTTTACTTTTTAAGAAACTGCCACACGGTCTTCCACAGTGACTCTATACCATTTGTACTCCCACTAACAAAGAATGAGATTTCCTGTTTCTCCACATCCTCACCAGCACTGGAGGTTGTCAGTGTTTTAGATTTTAGCCATTTTAGTAGGCATGTAGTGTTAGGTTGTTTTAATTCGTAATTCCCTAATAACATATGATGTTGAGCATCTTTTCCTATGTATTTGGGACAAGTTTCAGTCTGCACATAAACTTGGAAAGAAGTGGTATCTTAACATTTTAAAAGTGTATGCATAGAGAATGGGAGGAATCTGTAGTCCTGTTTTTAGTAATCTACAACACTGGTACACATACAGTGTGCTTTCAAAAATAATATGTATCTTCTCGTAGTAAAAATAGCTATATGCAGTTTGTATAAAGAAAATTTACCTAATATTTATCATTTCTTAGGTACTAAGGTTCCGGCTTCAAAGCAAAATAAGTCACAGTTTAAACTGATGTGCTGTTCTTGGCACTGATTGCTCTCTTATCCACTCCTGGCCCTCTCTCTCTTCTGATTCCTGTCTTCAGGCCACATTTCCTAAACAGCTATGTCTGTGATCTTCCAGTTTGGGGCAACAGGAGGCACAAGAAAAATGAGGAAAGGCAGGAGAAAAGAAAAGGGTGTGTCTCTCTTTCCCTTTCTGCCCCCAGCTGTATGTCTGCTGTGTCCCGTGTGAAACTGCATCTCCCAGTGGGCGGATCCGCTTTGCTTTCCTCTTTCAGGCTACTGCATAGACTCTGGTAATAATAGCCCCTTCCTTTGTCCCACCAAGAAATAATCGAGGGTTCCTCTCCTGCTGACACTTGAGCTGCCTCATCCCCACCACTTGGCCCTGTTGCCTCTTTCATTACCTGTGAATCTAATTCCCTGTACAAAATGCATCTGTATTATTTATGGATAATATTTTACTTTCTTTGGTTGGACTCTGATTCATACAGCAGTGTTCCCAAATTTCCACAGATTTTTAGGGATAAAGGAAAAATACAGGCCCAGTTTGAATTCCCAAGTCTCCCATTCCATGCTGCTTCTCATGTGAAATATTTGTTATACAGAACAAAACTCTGAAAAAATAATTGATGTCCCCAGAAAGATTATTAGACAGATACTGCCTGTATAAAATGGAAACAGTATCTCACAAAATAGGAATAAAGACTTTAAAAATAATGTAATATATGTACAGCATCTAGCAATGATGAAGTGGTTTGGTCAAACTACCTTGCCCACAAGTAACACTTACAAAATTTGGACAAAAGAGGTAACAATAACATACTTATGAAAAATGACTCAAAGTGGGAAGAAATTGGAGAAAGATGTCAACCTTACCAAGAGAAATTTCATATTGTGTGACACTTTTTGAGAGGGAGAAGGGGGATGAGTTATTCCTCAGTGAATGGTAGAAATTAGAGTATAAAATCACAATCTCACAGGCTTGTAGTGTCAAAGTAAAGAGTTAGAGGCTGGAAGAACAGCTGATGGGAGATGGAAGACAGGATGAGCAAAGAACCCCGAAGGTCAACTCTGGCCTCTAAACTATACATCAGAGATCTCAGGAGATGTCAGGGGACCCAGTGAAGAACAGAAGCTTGAAACTCAAAGAGCTGAGAAGAGATTTCAGCTGATGTTGAGAGAAAGAGAGGAAGACTAGCAAACTAACAACAGCATGCATACAATTTACGGGAATTGCACTGGGTGAAATAAACCTAACTCTGAAGAGTCCAATCTTTACGATTATATTTGTGTGAAATTCTAGAACAGGCCAAACTAATTTATGGTGAACAAAAATCAGAGAAATAGTTACCTGTCTGCAAGAATGGGAACTGGCTGGGAAGGGACATCACAGACATTTTAGATCTCATTACGGAGATAGGTTGTAAGGGTGTACACACTTGTGAAGATTATACATTTAATATTTGTGCATTTCAGTGTATAGAGAGTTTACTTCAAGAATTTTATAAGATAATTATATGCACAGTAATACTGCATTACATTTGAATACCTAGTCAATATAGACACCATGCTAAGAAAATATCACAATTACCCAGTTAGAACTTGGAAGTAAAAGACAAAAGAAAATGTGTAGAAGTTAGTTAATCATTAACCCTCAAATGACCTAGCCTCATACAGGCTTCTAAGATCAAGTGTTAAAAATATTTGTATCCCACATAAATTTATCACACACAGTTTTCTACAACAGAGAAAAGGATGAAACATTTCAGTGCCCATTTTGTAAGGCTTGCAAAACTTCAGTGTTCATGCTGGAATTTAATGGCAGAAGGAAAAATACAAGCCAAAGTAATTTATAAATTCATAGTCATAAATTCTAATTAAAAATCAGAGGGCTTCATGATCTGAGTCTATGGAGACTCAGAAATGCTATTAAATTGCTGTAAATTAAAACAATGACCAAAATTTCAGAGATAATCATAAAGAAAGCTTTAGTTTATTTAGGTTTTACTTTGACAAAATGCAATTAAATTCATGAATATAGTTTAACGTTATTGCACTTAATAAAATTAGTGTTATAATTGCTATGATGCAGTTATTAGAAATGGTAAATATCAGAACTCAAAATATATTAATTACTGCTGTCATTACTGTCGTTTCCCTGAAGTCATAACCTGCCAGAGGTCCACTGCCTCTTGTTCACTCCGTATCTGCCTGCTGAAAATGACCACTGGGGAAAGAGCATTTTAGCAAAAAACTTTTAAGAGTTTCAACATATTCTCCAACAAACTTTACACTATTTGATATTAAAATATGTACCTTTCATTCATTTATTCTCCCTTTTGATTTTTTTTTTTTGGTCTGGTTGAAATATGAACATGTTTTTCAGTTGTTTTTGTGTGGTATCCCTGACTACCGTTTCTAAAGTCAGCATTCTCCCTGCCCTCACTCTCTGTCCGTTTACTCTGCTTGGTGTTTGCTTTGTAGATCTTTATAACATTCATCACTAACTGGCTGTTTTTTAATTTTTGTTCTATAATTTCTTTATCATCTGTGTCTCCCAATAGAATATAATCTCTATGAGGTACAGGAATTTAACTCATTTGGCTTCACTAATATATCCTGACAGATAAAATAATATACAGTGTTGTGTATTTTTACTGTACTCACCAGATGTCAAGAACTTATCTGGCAATCAGCTGGAGATAGAGTTTTACTATGTGGATAATGATAGACACCCAGTGTTAAACAGATTGGGATGTTTGAGTGGGGGTTTCATCAGCTCACGAAAATCGAAAATGTTTTCCTCTTCTTTTGCAATCTTTCTAGGCAAACACAGATGCTGACTCACATTAAGAATACTTAGATAATGAACATTTATGCATTAATAACACAACTCGGTCAATATGTTAAAGCAAAATAAAAGACCAGGCTCTAACAAAAATGTTGCACTGCAAAACTGTAAGGAAGATTTGACAATAGAAAATGTATCAATGTATTTCATCTCCTTAAAATACTGTGAGAGAAAAACAAAATGTATTCATATAACTAGACAGTTAAAAACATACCTGAGTAAATGAAGAAATCTACTAAGCTCAAGAATGGTAAGAATCAATATTATAAAGACAGTCTTCCTACCCAAATTCATCTATATATCCAAAGCAATCTAATAAAACCCCAATAGGATTTTTCATGGAATTTGACAAGGTGTTTGTAAAATTCATTGGGAAGAGAAAATGTATAAGGATAGAAGAGGTTAGCTAATATTTCAATCTAAAAAATGGTTATTTGATCAGAAATTAGGCAATTACTTAAAAATTTAAGTTAAGGAAAGTAATATTAAACTGCATACAAAAGAGAGACTACAAATAAATTACTGCGCATTTGGACATTCAGTTAAGAGATCACTTTTAGGAGGAAGAAATCTAGACAAGCCCTGATATTTAAGAGGTTTGACATCTGTGTGAATGGTGCCCCTTAGCGAGATGGACCATGGTTTGCCCCCAAGGTCATGCAAGGGAGCTCTGCCTTTCAGATCCTTAAAAAGGGGTAAATTAATCAATGGGTATCTTGGGGTCAGTTAGTATACGTTTGCAGAACAAATGAAAATGATCAGTATTTCATACATTTAAATACATACTTAATGCTTCATACAAATAAATAAAATGATTAAAGAACACTCTTGAAAAGAACTTCAAAAAATGTTAAAATAAATTATAAGAATATGATCATACTGTGAGTGTAGGGGAACTTTCCTTAAAAAAGACTCAAAAAGAAAAATCAATGCAGGAAAAGAGTGAGAAATTCAACTGAATCAACCTTACCCTCATTTACATGACAAATGACCTCATAAACACATTAAAATGCAAATAAAATAGTGAGGAAAAATATATGCTGGAGTTTATCAAATTGTCCAAAATATGGACAACTTCTTCAAACAAATTTGAAAAAAAGCATAGAACTTTAAAAACTTCCACAACTTAAACATTCTTCCAAAGAAGAGCAAATATAAATTGTAAATAAAAATAAAAATGATACTTAACCTAAGTACTAATTAAGAAAATGAAAATTATGAGATTTTTTTTTTTTATAAAATAGACTGGCAACTTTTGAAAAAATTGAATCATATCAGTTGTTGGCTAGGTGATGAAATCTATATATATATTCTCATAAAATGCTACTGGGATTGAAATTTGATGAAGTATCATTTCATATTTCCATTAAGAGTGGGAAGTTTAAATAACCTATTACTAAAGCATATAATAAAAAATATATTGTTGAGGATGGATTATAGTTCTGTGCACTGACCAGAAAGACTTTGAAATCTTAATGCACTTGCAAGCAAAATCCAAAAAAAATCATACCACACTGTATCATACAATTAAAATGAAGTGTATAAATCCATTTAACACATTTATATATTTATATTATATATACACATGTACATATATTTACATGTTTAAATATACACATGTATTTTATAATCTCCTCATGTTAGTAGGTGAAGGTATACAAAGGAAGAGGGGCATTCATTATAACTAAATAATGTAAAGTTATTTTTATAAAAAGTTATTCCCAAATAATTTAAAAAATATAAAACTGCAAAGTAATGCCAATTAAATTATGTGATTGTGCTAAATACCTTTTAAATTAATTTAATTTACTTTGTTCCTACCAAGATTGGAATTTTTCTTGCTTTCTTCAAAGACATCCATTTTAAATCAATTTAATTCTTCCCTAATATTTTCTGTACCTTTCACTAAGCAGAATTTGCCAAAGTACAGACAGGGCATCCGGATTATCTCAGTGATGGCATTTCTATTTAGCCTAGAACTCAGAGGAATGGCCCATATCTCCTTGCCACCCTGATAATGGTGACTTGGTCCCCATGGCTTTGCATCATGCATAACACCATTCAGTGCTAAAAATAAGACTTATGAATTAAGCAGCTACTAGAAGGACTATGAATTGCTTTCTACATTTATTTTGTGAATTTGATTCAAGCTCTTCTGGGTTATGTATATTTTGTGTTTAAAGGAAAATACACATTTACCATTTACATTGAATATTTCACACACCATCTTGAAATAGCTGTGAAACTCAGTGTAGCAACTGCTTTTTACCTACCATGTGGTTCTTGACACAAAATGAAATATTGATGCATTATATTGTATACTGTAAATAATTGATATTGTTGTTCCATGCACTCTAAGTGATATAAACCTTCAACTTATGGCTGTTCTTTAGATCAAGTCATAGCTCTTTTTGGCCTCACATTTGGGAAGATTTCAAAGGAGAGGAAAACAGGAGAGAGTGTGTGATGAAAGGACAGTATTTCCTTGAATATTAATGTTCAGCTGCACATGAGTCTGCGCTGGTCCGCGACTGGGTGAGCCCCATCCAACTCCACAACTTTAATGTCGGTTTTCCTTCCTGGGGTCTCTTGCTTTAGTCACAGAACTTCAGATAGAATGTGCATATCTTCCAGGATGGGAATCCTTGCTGAACCACATCTTTTCTCTCAGATCAAATACACTATCTGAAAACAGTGGCTTATTTTGTTGTTTTTTGTGCATTTAATCATTGGCTTATAGTATGGCAGAAGAAAGCAAGAAAGAGGCCAAAGCCTCTCTCAGGTGAGAGGGAACACAGAGCCTATGTGTGCGACGGAACTAATGAAACTCCAAAGCCAGAGGAAATCATTTGTGACATTGTTAGCCAACTCTTCAATCATTTCAAAAGAGGAAATGGAAAGATACTAGAACACTCTTTGCTATACAGTCACTACACCAGCCCACACACCTTCCTATCTCTCCTCAGCATTACACACTCACACACACACAGGCACAGACACACATTATGCACTGAAATAACACAAACACTCCCAACCACACACAGACAGACATGCATTCCCTCTTTACTTCCCTCTGCCGCAACCACTTTGCTACTGTGATTTGTAATAAGAAATATGTATTTGATCTTTGTCTCCATTTCTGACAAAGAGCTCCTAAGACCCTTGGAATTTTTTAAGTTTGAGAGCAACAAAGGTGTCTCTTATTATGTCAACTAGGTCATTTTCAGCACGCACCTCAGGGTGGGGGCTGGTGCCTGGAGACCGACCAGATCAGAGGGTTTGAGCTTTCAGCCCCACCGTCTGACTTTCAGGGAGCAGAGAGAGGCTAGAGATGGAATCAATTGCCAATGCCAGTGATTTAATTAGTAGTGCCTCTGTAATGAAGCCTCCATAGAAACCTGAAAGTATGGGGTTCAGAGAGCTTCTGGGTTGGTGAGCACGTGAAGGTGTGTGGGGAGCAGCAGGCTTGGAAAGGGCATAGAAGCTGAACTCTTTCTCCACATGTTGCCCTGTGCATCTCGTCTGGCTGTTACTCAGTTACAAGCTTTCACAGGTGAGATAGTAAAATGTCTCTGAGTTCTGTGAGTTGCTCTAGCAAATTAATCAAACCCAAGGAAAAGATAATGGAAACTTCTGATTTATAGTCTTGTCTATCAGGATAATGGGTCATAACCCAGACTTGTAACTGGCATCGTAAATTGGGGGGGGCAGGTCAGTCTTGTGGGATTGAGCCTTTAACTTGTGCTGTGAAATCTGATGCTATCCCCAGTTAGTTAAGTGTTAGAACTGAGGTGAATTGTCGAATACCCTGCTGATAGATCCCAGATTCAAAAAGACATATGCACCTCTATGTTTGCTATTACAAGAAATGGAAGCAACCTAAATGTCCATCAGAAGATGAATGGATAAAGAAGATGTGGTACATATACACAATGGAATACTATTCAGCCATGAGAAGAAAACAAATACTACTATTTACAGCAACATGGATGGAGCTGGAGGGTATTATGCTCAGTGAAATAAGCCAGGCAGAGAAAAACAAGTGCCAAATGATTTCCCTCATCTCTGGAGCATAACAACAAAGCCAACTGAAGGAACAAAACAGCAGCAGACTCACAGACTCCAAGAAGGGACTAGCGATTACCAAAGAGGAGGGGTAGGGGAAGGTGGGTGAGGAGGGAGGGAGAAGGGGATTGAGGGGTATTATGACTGGTACACATGGTTTGGGGGGTCATGGGGAAGACAGTGTAGCACAGAGAAGACAAGTAGTGACTCTGTGGCATCTTACTACACTGATGGACAGTGACTGCAATGGGGCATGGGGGGGACTTGATAATATGGGTGAATGTAGTAACCACAATGTTTTTCATGTAAAACCTTCATAAGAGTGTATATCAATGATACCTTAATATAAATAAGTAAATAAATGAATGAATGAATGAATGAATAAAAAGAATACCCTGCTGATATTGCAGAGAATTACTCCTTGTTGGTGAAGGAAACCCACCACTCCAAAGTGAGAATTGGGTCCAGTAATCCTCAAACCCCAACACATATGCATGTATCTACTACCCCACCAACACACACACACACCCCACCCACTATTTTCAACCAGATGTGACCCTGTAGCAAAAGCATTTCCAAAGTTAAACCAGAATCCAGCAGAAGTTACTCATATCAAGGCAAAGCCAAAAGAAGCCAGCAATATTATCTTGGCAAAGGATGATAGAACAAAGAGAGTAAGTAAAAGAGAAGCTATTCTTGCTTTTAGCTTCTCCTAGATCCTAATCTGCCCCCAACCCACACCTCATGATTGAATGGCGATGCAAGGTGCTCCCATAAGGTGTTTCTCAACTTGCAAGCAAAGGAGTCCTTCTAGGTCCTGCGCTGTTGCTACTCAGCCTCCACCATCTGTAACATCAGAGGACAACTAAGGAACGGCTTTGGATGTGGTTTGCGCTCTTAACACAGCACTGCACCGCCATCCAGCAAAGCAGCTTCCGTCACACCCTCCTTCCTCAGGTCTTACCTTGACTCAGAATTTAAGTCTCTGGGACTTAGTAAACTTCACTGTTTTTGTGACAGTCCTAACATGAAGGATGCCTTGCCAAGAAGCCCACCTGCTTCTGCTGGTGAAGGAAACCCTCCCACTGGGAGACTTCCCTTGCGTTGCATTGACCTGTAGTGAATGCCCTCACAGTGAAGAAGGAATTATACAATTTAGAATATAATTATTTTGCAAGTCCTAATGAATGAATGGATCTAGCCAATAATCCTCAATGGCTATGGACTTCACCATGAAAGAGACTGGCAGGCATGGTGTGCCTCCTGCTGGACGAAGGATTCTTGCTAGAAAGATAAATGACCAAGGCTCTAGATCCAATGACCAATTTGCAGAAAATACAGAGAACAGGGAAACATGATAAAATACAAAGCAGGGATGTGGTTAGTGAAGTCCACACCCTGGAAGAGCCCACCAGGAAAAGAACCACATTTGTTCAACAAATGAATTACAAAAATTAAAATGAAAATGAAAGAGAATGGGTAGAGGAATCCAAGTTAAAAGACCCCTATGAGCTATAATAAACAAAAATGGTATATATACATGAGTTGATTCTTCATGGAAACAACCAACACGGAATATGGAAAAGATTATTTTCGATTTTAGACTCTATTTTAGGGGGTCATTTCTGCCAGCAAGGAAAATGGGGTGACTGTCAGTGTTTGCCCAGGGTTTAATGAGCCGTCTTACTGAAATGGCTTGAGAAGTGCCTCTGATACTACACGCTAGGAAAAGTTATTTCCAAACAGGCATATTTTAAGGTTAACGATATTTTCACAGACACTTTGTTTGTTTGCTTCCGGCCTTCCCTTTCCCACTGGAACTAGTTCAGAAGAGCCAACTGTTATAGAAGTATTTTTGGTCCACAGCTATTCAAGGAAGTGTTTAGAATCTCTTGAGAAAGTCTGTTCTCAAGAGGTAGGCAGCACAAACCTTATGGGGCCCAGAGACACAAAATGTTATAATGAACCCTGACTTTTGGAATTAATTCATGCCCCCTCCATCTTGTCTGAGCTGAGTTATTTTCCTAATTAACAAAGAGATGATCCAGATAGTATTTCACATGTTATTAAGTGTTTCATAAACATCTTTTCACATGAACTCCCTGACCACTGTGTAACAGAGCTGGTAGAGGAGAAGAGAAAGTGATAAATGAACACTACCCAGGTGCTCGACACTTTGCTAATATTTATGTCCTCAATCTATAAACAACCCTGGCTAGTACTTTCCACAAATCTAGAATTTTAGAAGGAATGGACTTAGTGGACAGTGATAGGAAGGAACAAAATTAAGTACATGGTCTTTTCAATGATGAGAAGTAAATTCTAGTTCATCTTGCATTTCAAGCTAGCTCTACACTGTGAGCAAGTCACTTAACCTTGCTGAGCTTTGTTTTCTTCCTTGTAAAGCATGAATTATCATAATCACCATACAAGACTATGTGTGTGCTCTACGCCATTGTTTCTACCCCTTGTGCTCCCTAAATCTACTGACATGACCTCATTTCTCTTAGAAGATGGAACTCCCTGGCCCTGGGGAAAAGTGCCACATCATAGCCATTATTGTACTCTTGTTCCTAGTATCAGCTCAGACACACACATAGCAACTGCTCAAAGGTATTTATGTAACGGGACAAAATTCCTATCTACATTATTTTCAATTAAAGCTTCAAATACACAAAACAGTGGTTCAACATTCACCCATATTTCCAAGACCTCACGCCCCCCATTGGGGTCCCTGTCTATCAGCCTAGTAAGATGTTACAGAGTTATTCATTGTACTCTCCATTCTGTACTACCATCCCAGTGACCTAACTATGCTGTAATGGCAAATTATAGTGTCCCTTAATCCCCTTCTTCCTTCCCACCTACCCTCCCCAACCCTTTGCCTTTGAAACCACTAGTCCCTTCTCAATGTCTATGATTCTACTGCTTTTTTTTTGTTCCTTCTGTTTGACTTTGTTTTTATACTACACAAATGAGTGAAATCATGTGATATTTGTCTTTTTCTGCCTGACTTATTTCACTAAGCATAATACCCTCTAAATCCATCCATGTTGTTGCAAGTGGCAGGATTTCTTTTCTTTTACGGCTGAATAATATTCCACCGCATAAATGTAGCACATCTTTATCCATCTTTGTCCATCTACTGATGGACACTTAGATTGTTTCCATATCTTAGCTATTGTAAATAGTGCTGTAATAAACTTTTGTTTATTGTGAAAATATTGTAAATAGAGGTGCAAGATCCAAGATGGCGGCTTGAGAGGTGAGACAGATAACTCCTCCCAAAACCACAAATAGTATGAAAATATAGAAAATATAGTTAATTAATACAACTAACCCTAAAACAGCAACAGGAAAGAAGGCTGAACCAGAGTGCATACAGACCTCTGTATGCAAGCAGACCTCACAAAACAGGGAAATGTATCAAAGCCTTGATCCACAGGACCCAGGCCCTTCTCCCACCCCAGCTCACCGGCGGGAGGAAGAGAAATGGAGCAGGGAGGGGCTGTAAGCCTGAGACTGCTGAACATCAGCCCTGGAGTTCTGCTTTGTGAACAGAAACCTACACTGTGTGGTGCTCTGGACATTGGGGAGCTTGGACAGGTGGAGTGCCTGAGAGAATGACATTCTGGCCATTTGTGGAGATGGAATCCACACCCGGCTGCTCTATGACAGGGGAAAGGCAGGCGGTCTGAGAGGCTTCCTAGCAGCAAGAGGGCTGCTGAAGGGATGGGGTTTGCACAGAGCTTGCTGCACAGGGGAGGGGAGAACTAGACAAGGTTGTCAGGGCATGCTCTTCCCAGCAGGTTGAGAACTTGGAGGAGCTTCAGGTGATCCATCTCCCTGGCCGCCTACTCAGCTCTGAGGCCCCCAACTGTGACATGCAGCCTGCTGTGCCTTCCTCCTAGCCTGTCAGCACAGGTTCTCAAACTGGGAGTCACTGTGCTGGCATCAGGCCAGCCAGAGGGAAGCCCTGCCTGAAACAGCTAGAGATGCAAAGCACAGAGGCTCACACCTGTGTGCTCGGCACACTGGCTCTGACACTGGAGACAGGCATAGCAGGCGGGAATCAGGAAACAGATCTTTCCTCCCCCCAGGCACCAGCTCTGCTCCCCTATGACTCCCAACCTCACTCTAGGGGCTGAGCAGCTACAGACACTGGAGCTTCTGGGCACTAGAGGGCACCACATAGACATATGAAATGTCAAAAGAACCTGGTTCAGACCAAAATCTCACAAACACCAGAAAAACAGACAAATGAAACTGAATTCACCAATCTTCATGAGAGTTCAAAATAAAAATCATAAACATGCTTATGGAGGTACAGAAGAATATTCAAGAACTCAGGAATGAATTTAAGATGGAGATTCAATCATTAAGAAATTCCATATCTGAAACATACAATGGAGGGATTTAAAAGCAGATTAGATGTAGAAGAAGAGATGGTAAATGGAATAGAGATTAGAGAAGAGGAATACAAAGAAGCTGAGGCACAGAGAAAAAAAAAGGATCTCTAAGAATGAAAGAATATTGAGAGAAATGTGTGACCAATCCAAATGGAACAATATTCACATTATAGGGGTACCAGAAGAAGAAGAGAGAAAAAGGGATAGAAAGTGTCAATGAGGAGGTAATTGCTGAAAATTTCCTCAATCTGGGGAAGGAGATAGTCTCTCAAGCCATGGAGGTGCACAGATCTCCCAATAGAAGGGTCCCAAGGAAGACAACATCAAGATATATAATAATAAAAATGGCAAAGATCAAGGATAAAGACAGACCTTTAAAGGCAGCTAGAGAGAAAAAGATCACATACAAAGGAAAACCCATCAGGATATCATCAGACTTCTCAACAGAAACATTACAGGCCAGAAGGGAGTGGCATGATGTATTTAATGCAATGAAGCAGAAGGGCCTTGAACCAAGAATACTGTATCCATCACGATTATCATTTAAATATGAGGGAGTGATTAAACAATTTTCAAATATGCAAAAGTTGAGAGAATTTACCTCACACAAACCACTTCTACAGTGCATTTTGGAGGGACTCCTATAGATGGAAGTTTTCCTAAGGCTAAATAGATGTCACCCAAGGGATAAACAAAGAGTACAGCATATGATACATAACATACAAAGAGTGGAAAAGGAAGGAAAGGGAGGGAAAAGAAAGAAGAGAACCTTTAGGTTGTGTTTGTAATAGCATATGAAGTGAGATAAATTGGACTGTTAGATAATAAGGGAATTACCCTTGAACCTTTGGTAATGATGAATCTAAAGCCTGCAATAGCAGTAAGTACATACCTATTGATAATCACTCTGAATATAAATGGTCTGAATGCACCAAGCAAAAGACATAGAGTCACTGAATGGATAAAAAAACAAGACCCATCTATATGCTGTCTACAAGAGACTCACTTCAAACCCAAAGTCATACACAGACTGAAAGTAAAGTGATGGGAAAAGATATTTCATGAAATTAATAGGGACAAAAAGGCAGGAGTTACAGAACTTGTATCAGACAAAGTAGACTTCAAAACAAAGAAAGTAACAGGAGACAAAGAAGGACATTACATGATGATAAAAAGTTCAGTCCAACAAGAGGACAGAACTATTATAAATATCTATGCACCCAATACAGGATCACTTATATATGTGAAAGAAATACTAACATAATTAAAGGGGGAAATAGAAAGCAATGCATTCATTTTAGAAGACTTCAACACACTACTCACTCTAAAGGAGAGATCAACCAGACAGAAAATAAGAGACAGAGGCACTGAACAACGTATTAGAACAGATGGAACTAACGGACATCCACAGAATACTCCAACCAAAAACAATAGGATACACATTCTTCTCAAGTGCACATGGAACATTTTCAAGAATAGATCATACACTAGGCCACAAAAAGAAACTCAGTAAGTTCGAAAAGATTGAAATTATACCAACCAGCTTCTCAGACCACAAAGGTATGAAACTAGAAACAAACTACACAAAGAAAACAAAAAAGCCCACATACACAAAGAGGCTTAATAACATGTTCCTAAATAATCAATGGATCAATGACCAAATAAAAATGGAGATCAAGCAATATATGGAGACAAATAACAATAATAATTCAACACGGCAAAAATCTGTGGGATGAAGCAAAGGTCGTGCTAAGAGGGAAATACACTGCAATACAGGCCTACCTCAGGAAAGAAGAACAATTTCAAATGAACTGTCTAAACTCACAATTAATGAAACTAGGAAAAGAAGAACAAATGAGGCCCAAAGTCATTAGAAGGTGGGACATAATAAAGATTAAAATGGAAATTTTAAAAATTGAGAAGAATAACAAATAGAAAGAATCAATGAAAGCAGGAGCTGGTTCTTTGAGAAAATAAACAAAATAGATAAATCCCTAGCCAAACATATCAAGAAGAAAACAGAGTCTACACACATAACAGAATCACAAATGAGAAAGGAAAAATCACTATGGACACCACAGAAATACAAAGAACTATGAAAGAATACTATGAAAAATTATATGGTAACAAACTGGATAACCTAGAAGAAATGGACAACTTTCTAGAAAAATACAACTTTCCAAGGCTGACCCATGAAAAAACAGAAAAACTGAATAGACCAATTACCAGCAAAGAAATTGAATTGGTAATAAAAAAAACTATCTAAGAACAAAATCCTGGACTAGATAGTTTCACTGCTGAATTTTATCAAACATTTAGTGAAGACCTAATACTCATCCTCCTTAAAGTTTTCCAACTCATAGAAGTGGAGGGAAAACTCCCAAACTCATTCTACGAGGCCAACATCACTCTAAGAACAAAACTAGGCAAAGACACCACACACAAAAAAAGAAAATTACAGACCAATATCCCTGATGAATGTAGATGCAAAAATACTCAACAAAATATTCGCAGACCAAATTCAAAAATACATCAAAATGATCATCCATCATGATCAAGTGGGATTCATCTGAGGGATGCAAGGATGGCACAACATTTGAAAATCCAACAACATCACACACGACATTAACAAAAAGAAGAACAAAAACCACATGATCATCTCCATAGATGCTGAAAAAGCATTCGACAAAATTCAACATCCATTCATGATAAAACTATCAACAAAATGGGTATGGAGGGCAAGTACCTCAACATAATAAAGGCCATATATGGCAAACCCACAGCCAATATTATACTTAACAGTGAGAAGCTGATAGCTTTTCCTTTAAGATCGGGAACAAGACAAGGATGCCCACTCTCCCCACTTTTATTCAACATAGTTCTGGAGGTCCTAGTCATGGAAATAAGACAATACAAAGAAATAAAAGGCATCCAGATTGTCATGGAAGAAATTAAACTGTCCCTATTTGCAGATGACATGATATTGTACATAAAAAACCCTAAAGAATCCACTCCAAAATTACTAGATCTAATATGTGAATTCAGCAAAGTTGCAGGATAGAAAATGAATACACAGAAATCTGTTACATTCCTATACACTAATGATGAACTAGCAGAAACATATATCAGGAAAACAATTACATTCACAATTGCATCAAAAAGAATAAAATGCCCAGGAATAAACCTAACCAAGGAAGTGAAAGACCTATAGTCTGAAAACTACAAGACACTCATGAGAGAAGTTAAAGAAGATACCAATAAATGGAAAAACATCCTGTGCTGAAGGATAGAAGAATTAATATTGTCAAAATGGCCATCCTGACTAAAGCAATCTACAGATTCAATGCAATTCCTATCAAAATACCAACAATATTCTTCAATGAACTAGAGAAAATAGTTCTAAAATTCATATGGAACCACAAAAGACCCCAAATAACCAAAGCAATCCTGAGAAGGAAGAATAAAGCAGATGGAATTAAGTTCCCTGACTTGAAGCTTTACTACAAAGCCACAGTAATCAATACAATTTGGTACTGGCAAAAGAACCAACCCATAGACCAATGGAGCAGATTAGAGAGCCCAGATATAAACCCAACCATATATGGTCAATCAATATAGCATAAAGGAGCCAAGGATATACAAAAGGGAAATGACAGGCTTTTCAATAGCTGGTTTTGGCAAAACTGGACAGCTACATGCAAGAAAATGAAATTGGATCACTGTCTAACTCCATACACAAAAATAAATTCAAAATGGATCAAAGACCTGAATGTAAGTCATGAAACCCTAAAACTCTTAGAAAAATACATAGGCAAAAACATCTTGGACATAAACATGAGCGACTTCTTCATGAACATATCTCCCCGGGGAAGGGAAACAAAAGCAAAAATGAACAAGTGGAACTATATCAAATTAAAAGCTTCTGTACAGCAATGAATATCATCAGGAGAACAAAAAGACATCCTACAGTATGGAAGAATATATTCATAAATGAAAGATCTGATAAAGGGTTGACATCCAAATTATATAAAGAGTTCATGCATGTCAACAAACAAAAAGCAAATAAGCCAATTAAAGGTTTGTTGAAGAGGCTTTTTGCCCACTGTATATTTATGACTCCTTTAACATATATTTATTGACCATATATGTGTGGGTTTATCTCTGGGCTGTCTATTTTGTTTCATTGATCTATGTGTCTATTCTTATGCCAGTAGCAAATTGTTTTGATTACTGCTTGTCCCACAATTGTAATGATTAATTTCCATGAGAAATTACTTGTAAAATAATATACAGCTATTTTACTTATCTACATGAATTCTATTGATTCAGTTTTAAGTTCTAAGAATGTTTCCAGAGAAACATAAAGTGAAAGATAAGAATTTGGAATTGATTCTCCCATACTATTATATTAAGGCCTCTGATGCCCATGTTGCCAGTTATATAAAGGGCATTGACAGCCCATAGGATACTGTAACGAAACTGTTACATAAATTATCTCCTCTGAAGTACTCAATCATTCATAAAGGTGAAAACTTTAGGATAATCAAAGATTTGGTTCACAATCTGGGCACAATTCTGTTGTCATTCACCTTGGGGCACTCTGGTTTAGTGAAAATGACAGACCAAGCCCTCCCTTCACCCCCTCTTCAACTCTTGCTTTGACTTTTGGTATAGGATAAAGAAATCAGACACCACCACCAAAAGAGAAATGGTCCAATCGAGCATCATAAGCATAAGCTAGTTCATTGATTTCTTTTCTCAGTCATCTAAAAAACATCCATCCCCATTCTCAGGGAAAATTCAATCAATTTATAAAAGAAATACAGCAGAAGATCTATATTCACTAATAAAAAAACAATAGCAACCACTTCTAACATTTATTGAGCAGTTAAAATAATCTTGATACAGTTCTAAGCGCTTGGTGTGAATTAACTTATAATCCTCATTAAAAATATAAGAATCAATTTCTATAATTATTGCATTTCACAGGATGAAGAAATCAAGGGACAGGGAAAGTCAGACAAGCTTTATCTTAGCAATCATGCAAATAAAAGTTAACCAAACCAAGGATGTATTTAAGGTAACAGAGGCAGAACTGAATTCATGTTTCATGGTTCCCACAAGAGCTTTCTCTACTGATCTCACCATACAGTCAAGTAGGTAAATCTTACTGATCTTTCAAGTCTTAGCTTAAATGAGACTTTTTGAGAGAGATTCTTCCCTAGCAACTCTCCAACCTCTTTATATTACACTCTGTATTTTATACAGAGAGATACTTGTTCTTTTTCATCACAACTCTTACCAAAATCTGTACTAAGATACTTATTTTCATAATTCATTTCACACTTTCTGTCTTTATCCCTGGACCAGGAAGTCTTTAAGAGGAAAGACCAGATGTTTGTCAGTAGACCCCATGTCCTAGTTCAGCATCTGTCAAATATGTGTCATTATTAAATAGTTGTTGAATACATGAAATGATTTTATCCACACATGTATTTCAACTCTATTAGAAAAATATGGGCAGTGTTTCAAATTATCAGCTCTGTAAAAATGAGGAATTTTTGTTGATACCATATGTTGATGGTTGTATCAATTCAGTCTGAAAGTTCTTCAACATGGGCATATATTTAGAATTTTATCATCAAGCCAGTGGTATAGTTTTAGTGCATGAGAGAAGGGTAATAAATTTCAATTATGTATGTTTATTGATGGTGGCCTGACAGGCTTTGTGCTAATTATGAGATATATGAAGAAAATGTGTGGCCTCTACCATGAGTGAATTTACAGTGGAACAAGGGAAAAAAACAAATGGTTTTTTCCTTGGAAGGATCCAAGTCCTCATCTATATCTAGGTGAACAAAGAGGTAAAATAGAACAGTGCCTTATTTATTGTCTTGTACTCCCCACAACATAAAAGATTACTGTGAATCAGGGCAGAGAAATCAACAGGTTTGTGGAGAAGGGGATGCAGAAGTAATAACAGAGATTTGGTTCTTGTCAGTGCCAGGTCTTAAGATTGCCAAAAATTTTGTGAGATTCTTGTACTTTTACCAGGGAGTTTTTAAAGGAGCAATAACTCAACAGTGGGATGCATTCGGGTGCCTCATGTACACAGAGACAGAGCTTCTTAGAGAGCATCATCTCTTTAAATATCAAAAGCTGATCTTCTTGGGCACAGAAGAAATCTCATGGAGAATATATATACAGGTCTTCTCATTTATTAAACCCTCAGAAGCCTGAACATTTTCCTCACTTCAACTCAAGCATTACTGGTTACAGATTTTTATCTGGGTCCCCACTTATTCGATTTATGTATACTTCTGTTCATTCACCCATTCCTTCTTGTGCTCATTCAATAGCACTCACTGTTTTTAGGTGTCAGGCACACTTTCATGCCCTGGAGATCCAGTATTGGACAAAATGGACAATAAAAACTAAGATATTTTGTTGCATAGATGTTATATTTCAGTGGAATATAATAATATTACAATATATTGTTATATATAACATATGTTATAATTACAATAATATTTGAATCCCAGAGTAATCGTGAAAGTTAGGAATACAAAGGAGACATCTGCTCCAGATACCTCAATGAATTTTGAAAAGATCAGACAAGAGTGTGCAAATGGAAATTCCTGTATAAAAATATTTTCTATGCAACCGAGTTATTAGTGGTTGCCTCCTATCCTTTAAGATTCATATAAAATTACTTCCCTTCTTTTCACATTTCATGGGAATCGATATTACCCTCATAATATCTACTAGGATTTTTTCTTTGGTGGGGAATGGGGGACAACTGTCCCTGGATTCATCTGGCACTAATTTTCAGCTTTCATTGAATTCTCTCACGAAGCTGTTTCAGGGCTGCTGTGTAATGACCTAAATATGGGGCCCAGCCTCTTTACCTTCAATTCCACAAAATACTACTCATAACAGCCTATTATGTAAAGTAGACTTTTTACAAAAATTCATAGTAATGGAAGGTTGTCACAGTACAGCAGAGTGCAACAAAGCGTGGGAATGGAATGGACTTACCACTACTTTTTAGCCCTGTTCTTCAGTCTTTCAGTAATCTCATCCCAGTACCAGCCTGCTACTCCCACCCCTCCACAGTGTCATGTGCAAATGCACTCACAGATGAATCTGGTAGCTTATCATTCTCTGGTTGGGTTCTAGCCCCTTCCTATTTTGCTTAGCATTCTCTGTGTTTGACCTATTTCTTCCCTAGCTCACTTACTCCCAGTAGAATGTAAACTCCAAAAGGACAAGGACATTTTGTTATGATTAATTCTGTGTTAAATCTCTAGGGCTTTGGGCAGGGGTCAACAAAGTGTTGCCTCTGAACCAAATCTGGCCTGCCACATACTTCTGTATGACCTGTGAGCTAAGAATTGTTTTTATATTTTAAGTGGTTGAAATACTAATTCAAAAGAATAAAACATAGTGGCACATGAAAATTACATAAAACTAAAATTGTCAGTGTCCATGAACAAAGTCTGGTGTTTGTGTGTGTGTGTGTGTGTGCATGTGTGTGTGTGTGTGCGTGTGCGTGTGCGTGTGTGTGTGTGCGTGTGCGTGTGTGTGTGTGCGTGTGCGTGTGTGTGCGTGTGTGTGTGTGTGTGCGTGTGTGTGCGTGTGTGTGAGTGTGTGTGTGTGTGCGTGTATTTACATAGCCGTGCTCATTCCTTTACAGATTGTCTATGGGCTACTCTTACACTACAGTGGTGGAACAACTGTGTCAGAGACCATGTATTTACCAGCCTTCCGCTTTACAGAAAGCATTCACCAACCTCTACATTAGAGCATTGCCTATTGTATGCAAGCATTCAAATTATATTTTCTGAATATTAAGTCTGAAAGGGAGCTATCACTACTGAATTGAATTTCTCTCCCTATGTCCATGAATAATTACATAATATTTACTAAGTCTCAGCATCTTCAACTGAACTGTACAGGAAGAGTTTGATCAATCTTGTCAGCCTCAAGAAGCCCTGAGGATCAAATGAAATGTAAAAGTACTTTGAAATCTGACTAAATTTACATGGTAAATGAAAGTGGAGAGAAAGGAGATAAGATGACTTATTAGAGAACACAGAAAGGTTTACCTATTTCCAAATAGCTTTATAATTCAATGAAAATGGACAAGGAATTAAATCACACATCTGAACTTCTCTCTGGCCTCTTACTTTGTAACTATTATTAATTTAATAATAATTATACAATCATTAATTAACAAAAACAGAAGGAAAGGCCCAGGTTTTCATAGAGCAGTGGGCCCTAATCATCTAATGGGCTGCCGTGAGACCCAGAGACTGCAGAAGATAGACAATAGAAACATGTTTACTGTATTTGGACTGATTAATAAACCTTTCTGAGGCTCAGTTTTCTGACCTGTTAAATGACAAAGTATAATTTTCCTTTCTTCACAACATTGTTTTCAGGTTTAGGTGAGATATTATACTGTCAAGGTCTACCTATGTTCCCTCATTATCTAGCACATAGTAGGTACATATTCATTAAATAAAGTGTCTTGATTCTGAAAGGAGTTTTAATTGAGGACCTAGTTTGCCAAAAAACATGCTGATGACATGTGTTGCTTAGATCTAGCCCCAAATGTCTCAAACTCATTTGTAGAAGGTGAAGTTCAAAATGTGTATGATTAAATTTCACAAAAATAAAACAACTCAAAACCCCCAAAACAGATGAAAGTGTCATTGTAATTAACCAACAGAACACATTTTAGTGCTTTTATAATAAACTAGAGTCAGTACATTGCATTCCCATCAGCAGAGTGAGTGGTCAGAATATTACACATTAATGTGAGTTACAGTGTCTGAGAGCTATTATTTCCAAAGGTATATTAATAATTCTCACTCTGTCTTGAGGGAGATTGCTATGGAACTCCTCCTAGGTGCTTATTTCAGATATCTGGAGTCTAGAGCAGGTCTACATGAACAAAATAAAGTGGACAAAGAAGGCAAGCTTTCATATAATTAAGCCATCCACCTCATAAACAATTGCAAAGATGTACGTTAGTCAAGGCCTCTTAGTGTTGGGTTTATATCAGAAGTATTTGGGAAAACTTAGTAACAATAAAAATGCCTTACACAGGCCATTGAAGGGGGATGCGATTTTGTGCTACCTTCCTGAAAATTTTCTTACTCTCTGACTCTTCTTTCTCTCTTTCACTGGTTTACTTTTGCTTCACTTGTTAATTAATTCATTGTCTCATTCATATCTTGATTCAAAAAATTATTTTCCATGATCAATACTAGATTCTGAGTTTTATTTTTAAATAAAACAAGCATGATCATTGTCCCTAAATTTTGTGTAGTACTTTGGGCCCACTTCTTCAGTTTTGAGTTTGCTTGTACTAATGGTTATTCTCTGACGCCCAGTCTCAGCTTCCTAAGGCCTGTCTCCCCACGGAGAGAAAGGAAGTCAGAGAGCTCACGGTCTCCTTGGGGCCCTTTCAACATACTTTCCTTTATTTTTCTATGAATTAATATATTATTTATTGCTTTCGTTCTCAACTATTCATTACATACTCTTGTGTGAACTTACACTCTCCTCGTTGATAAAGATAACACACTGAATATATCCTCAAGTAATTGAAGTTCTGATGAGAAAGATAAAAAACAAATAATACTGATACAGAGTGAAACTATCCATACAAAAGACAGTACATAATTAAATGTTTATTCAAATGAGGGAATGGCTCACTAATCATATACTCGAAATTAAATCCTAGAAATTTTCTTTAAAAAAGAGAAATATTAGAAGTAGCATGCTCTTTTCCACATACAGAGTGTTACTGGCTGAAACGTGTTCCTCCAAATCCATATATTGAAGTCCTAATGTCCAGGACCTCAACACATGACTATTTGGAGACAGGGCCTTTAAAGAGATGATTAGGTGAAAATGAAACCTTGCATGGGTCCCATCTGACTGCTATTATTATAAACGAAGAAATTTGGATGGTGACACACATAGAGGGAAGGCCATGTGAGGAGACAGTGAGAAAATGGGCATCTATAAGCCAACGGGAGAGGACTTGGAAGAAACCAGCCCTACTGACACCTTGATCTCAGACTTCTCGCCTACAGAATTGTGAAAAACTACAATTTCTGTTGCTAAAACCACCTAGTTTATAGTACTTTATTACTGGCAGCCCTAGCAGACTAATATAGGGATGGAATAAACAGGGACTCATATCCTTCTGTCACTTGCACCCTCATTGCTTTTGCTATAAAACTGAATTTTTTTAAAAAAATTATTCTGTGTGGGATTACACTGTTCTTTTCTGCCTTACAAGCTTCAGATTTACTATGTTAGTATATAACTGTGTTTTGGAATTATTGGTGGAGTAGGGGAAAGAAGCTAGATCTCAGGACCCCATAAAATTCTGATTATGTCTGTTACTCAGTGACCCTAAATAAATCCATTCACAATTGTGAGTGCCACTGTCTAGACTAGTACATGGCGAGATAGTGCCTAACTTACTAGAGAGTTATTAGGGATAAATGTAAGCCTACAAACTTAAGTGCCTAGGAGAGAAGACACATAATATAATTATATTTTAGTATGTATTGAATCTGAATATTTTGATGCAGTTTCTTTTTGTTTAATGAAACTGAATTATGGAAGAAAATATTGAACCTAAACTTTACTCAGGTACCTTCTACACTTCAAGTTCTGTTCTCATAACCAAAGTACAGTAATCTCTCTAGAGAGTCAGGAGAGTAAACTAAATATATGTGTGTACATGTGTATATATATATATATATATATGCATATATGTGTGTGTGTGTGCATGTGTGTGTATTTTTTTTTTTGGTGCTCAATTTCTATAATTTTCTCATGGTTGTTCAGTTTGATGCTCCACTGATTGGTAGAGAGACCAAGTCAGTTTCACTGGCTCATGGTGGACAAAGAAAGGAGAGCGGGAATGACCAGGATTCGTCATACACCATTGTTCTACCGAAACTGCACTTTTGAAAATCTAGGAGCATCTGTGGAGAAAATCAATAGCCTTGTACAGGCCCAAATGGAATCTGGAGTCGAGGAAAGTGAGAGAGAGCAGGTGAAGCCACAAAGAAGGATGGATGGATAAAATTCCTGAGATGTTTATCAACATCACCACTGACTTTTTTCCTTTAAATGCTCTAATAAAAAGGAAAACATTTTTTATTCCAGAAGTAATATCCGTTGAAAATATATAACAGGCTGATTTAAATAAACTAAGTAAAAATTACCTGTAATCCTATCATTCAAAATAAATTATAGCTTTATATAAATGTTTGGTTTAATTCACAAAATGCTGTTGTATTCTGTATTTTCATTTGTAACCTACATGTTTACACTTCATAACTGAAAAAAACTAAGTATCATTACATGCACATTGTTGATTTGTATGGGATGTAGGAATTGGTGTATATTATTGGTGCCCCTGTAAATGATACAATCTTTCTAGAAAGTAATATATTAATGTATTAAGTGCTTGAAGCAAATTAGCCCTTTGATATCAGTGTGGTATTACTGATGTTTTAATTTGTATTTCTTTGATGAGAATTTAAAATATGTTTTCCATATTTTAATGGTAATTTCCATTTATTTCTTGAAGGAAATATTCATATCTATTTTCTCATTTTTCTATTATGTATTTATGATTCCTCATTTATTGGTAAGAGAATTTTTACATATGAAATATATTAATCCAGTGTCTGTCATATATTATGGCAATTTATAATTTACCTTTTTATTTTATAAGGCTAGGTAATTATAGATTACAATTCTTACTTATATTGATGGGTTAAGCTAGAATTGTCCTGTTACCAGATAATCTGGGTTAGCATGATTTTAAAAACTAAACAAGAAGAAGGAAGAAAGGACAGGGAGAGGGAGGAAGGGAAGACAATCTAATAAGGAATAAATTCCAAAATAGTGACCAATTATATTTTATATTATCATTTCTTGAAGCTTGCACATAAGATTTTGTAGTCCAGACAGCATTCATCAAAAGACAAGGAAAAGAAATTCCAATTCAATTTCTTCCTAAAACCCAATATACACTTGAATGGTTTGACTAACCCTTGAATTCACTAAGTGGACTAATTGAATTATGCAGTTTCATCCATCGGAAGTTTCTATTCATTTGTCTCTAGAGAAGTTTGAATGTATTGAGCCCTTTCACCAGAGGTCAAATGGTGGTAGCTTCTGGAAGCAATTAGTGAGCCACCTAATTAGATTTGATTAGTCAGCCCTGAATCATGACTTACTCCTGTGTTTGTGATGCCTCTTCAGCATATGGGAAGATGGGCTGGCTTAGTGGAGACTCAGTTATGGTGTCAGCTTGGTGACAGCATTCTAAAAGGATTGAGCTGTATTACAGAGTACAGCATGTGCTTTCAAACAGATCAGTGTTATATGGTGCTTTCTTGTACCTTAAATTGATAGGAGTGAAAAGTGAGTGATTTGGAATGGCTCCTCTCATTATTATATGCAGTAGTCCATTCACAGAATTTTTTATTACCATCCTGGCAACTATGAGATCTCCTGGCTTGGAGGCTTTAGCTCCCAAGGGGAATATGCTTCCATTTTAAGACACAATAATGATTCCAATGAAGGGGAAGTTGAGATTGACATGTGACGACTGGGGTCCTTATGCCACTGAACCAAGAGCCAGAAAGAAAAGGAGGGTTGTTATTACTGTTGTTATTGACTGGAGTTGTTTATCCCAGTTACCATCATCAAGAGGAAACAAGGTAGCTGCTACACAATGACACAAGGAGAGTTACGTCTGGAACCCAGAGCGTATTCTTAGGTGATTAACATTTCCATTGTCAATAGTAGAGGCTAGTGGAAAGCTGCAATAACCAAAATTAGATACTACCATAAATATTCAGACCTTCCAGAAATGAAGTTTTGGGTCATTCCCCTAGTGAAGAACTTTGATCAGATGAGTTCCTGGTTGAAGATAGTGGTGATATGGAATGTGTCATAGAAAGAAGGAAGCCATAGATACCAGCCATGACCTCAGGGGCAATTGTAGAAACAACTATAGGCAGTTTGCATATTTTCGCCTTGCTTGATTTTGTGTATATTTGTTTCTACATATTAACTATTTTTCTGCTTTCTCCCTTTCTTCTTACAATTTCATACAGATTTGTTTTAGGTTAAATTTCACATTATTATTTAACACCACAATATTTAATATTTAATTTCATATTTCATGTAATATTTAATTAATCTGAGCAGTGAATAACACAGCCAGCAATTAATACAAGGAATGTTGAGATTATGTATCTGTATATTAGGGTCAGCTAATGGCAAGTTCTAGAAAGACACGACAAGGCTTGAAGGAGGTGTCCTGTTATCTCTGTAGCAGAAGAGCACTTGTGTGCGGGGGTCCTGGCATCCTTCACCACGTCAGTAGTTTGCTCTTAAAGGTCAGCCAATGGGGCTCTTCAGGAAGTCTCTTCATCATGACATTTGGCAGCAGCTTTTGGGCCTCCCAGGTCAGTGGCTGATATTCTGTATCCAGCTTCTTTGTCCCCAGGAGTGGGCAGTGTGTTCCTCTGGCTTCCATGGCCTCTTGCCATGTGGCTGAATATCAGCCTTGCATGGCCTTCTCTGACTTCCAGTCTTCTTTCTTGGTTACTTTTAGTATAACCCTAGGGGTAGTGGCTGCTCTCTGTGATTATTAATTCTTTACATCTTAGCATTCTCTTTTATCCTTTTCAATGGTTAACTACTATTATGAACTGAACAATACATGCCCTACCAAAATTCTCATGTTGAAGCCATAAACCAAAATATGACTGTATTTTGAGTAAAGAAGTAATCAACGTTAAATAAGTCATCGGGGTGGGGCCCTGATCCAATAAGATTATTTTCTTTAGGCTAAGAGACGTGGGAGAGACATTACCACATGTGATGAAATAGTGAGAAGGTGGCTGTCTAAAGGCCAGAAAAAGAGTCCTCACTGGAATCCAAATCAGCCAGTACCTAGATCTTAGATTTCCAGCATCTAGAACTCAAAGAACATTAACTTTTATTGCTTAAGCCATGCAGTCTGTAGTATTTTGTTATGGTAGCCCAAGCAGACAAACACAATTTGATAAAATTAGATAAAAATTAATTAGATAAAAATCACTTTTTATCTAATTAAGAAATCATTATGGCAATTTTTTTGCTACTAAAATTACAGGTGGGGTTTCAGCCTCCTGAAAAACTCCAGCCAGATACAGCAGAAGGTGGTTGTGGGAAGACAGAAGGGAAATTTATCTGAGTCCCCTTCTTTCTACCAATTTTCATTGTTCAAAGTGTTCAATGTTTAAAGTACAGCCTGTGAGGCATCCCCTATTCCTACAGGAGGCTTTGGGGAAATGACATTACTGTCATCTGATATTGGTGGGAAAAGATAGAAGCCCATAGTTATCTCAGGAGGCAGACCTGTGCCCCTGTCTCGGCTGGGGTAAGTCTCCTTAGTCTTGGTAGCTTCATGAGGATTGGGTGAAGCACCTGTCGGATTGGTCATCATGGTGACAGAGACTTAGCAAGAGTCCAGATGGGACCTTGGTCAGAAAAAGACAAGAAAATGCATTCTGATTTGGATGAATGGCACAAAGTGATACTACACAGTGTATCTGAAACTTTCAGGAGAAAGTATAAATGCTAATCGTTTTTTTCTCCTGAGAGACTGCTATTTTATAGCATCTGATCTATTGCCTCTGTCTGTCCCAATCTCTTCATTTCATGTAGACAGTACTGTGATATCAGTTATGCAGTTTTCCTCTGGGCCAGGTGACCTTAAACCCTATTTGAAAGATCATCCAAAATTAGGATAGTGGACCAAAGCATATGCAGCTGGAAATGGATGCACAGAACAGACTGCTCTAGGCCTTACATATTTTGTCTTTTATCTGCTGCTACCTCAAGAAGCTCGAATTCTATCTTTCTGTCCAAGATTGAGATGTAGGTCCAGTAGGATAAGCCCGAAGGATCAGGCTTCTTAACATGATTCTTGTCGGGGCAAAGGGAGGCCTTCTGACAACCCTCTTGGGATATGAAACAAATTGAAATAAATATTCAATCTAAAAACAATAAAATTCAACAAAAAGAGGAATCATGCATATGTCCTTTCTGAATTTAACAGCCTAGGAAAGAATCAGAGATTGAAGCCCCTAACAAAATCTGTTTAAAAAGAAGATGTAACAAAGATCTACTTAATTGTCATGCACAGTTCTAGGGACACTGAAATGAAAAGACATAATTCATTTCCCTTGTGCTCAAGAAAATGATAGAACAGTGTATAAGTCAGAATAAAACACATGATTACAACAGCATGAAAAGGGATATAATAGCATGTTGCAGAAACACAGCTGCAGAATGTATCATTTGTGGTAGACATCTGTTATTTTCTGCCTGTCCAGTCTCTGTTTCCTCTGCTTTTGGTAATAGCACTCTGATTTCCTTTTGGGAATCCAACTCCTTCTCCATTCTTAGTCCACATGCGATGAATGTGCTCATCCAAACTCCTGGGTGGGCATGTGATCCAAGATGTGCCCAGAGGAATTCATAATAGGATTTGTCTCAGTTTTGGAAAGAGAATCTTCTTCTCTGTCTCTTGCTTTTCTCTGTGGAGCTGCTAAAGTTCTAAGGACATGCAAAATGCTGGCGGCCAGTTTCCCCACCATATAGAATGTGGCTCCCAGAAGAAAGCCGAGAGAAGAGTTGTAAGGAAAAAGACAGACTGTGTTTTTGGAGCCCTTGGATCTGGCTATGACAGAAATTCCATTTATCCCTGAAATTTTCAGCTGTGAGAGCTAGTAAAGAAATGCTTTGTTTATTTGTTTGTTTACTTTCTGTTTGGTTTATTTATAATATTTTAATATAAAGTACTTTTATAATTACATAATTCAATAGTAAAGACTTTGTTTTCACCTAGTCATGTAGCATAGTTAGCTAGAAAAGAAAAATAATAACAAAATGCATATGTCTGGTGTTTTGTCAGTATTCATGCAGACTGACTGGAACATGAAACACCGCTGCCTCTCAGTTCCAAGCCTGTGCTTCAAAGACCTTAGCACATCTTTTCTCTCTGCCGTTTTCTGCCTTCACTGTAAAGACGTGCACAAATTAGCCTTCAGGAAGCAGGGAACTTTGGAGCAGACCTGAGGCAGTCCAGTTATTCCAGCTGAGGCCTCAGATGCTTGAGAAAGCCAGAGCCAAACTACAGTTAGAAACTAAGCTGAGTTGTACTACAATTGGCCAAAGGTGAATGAGTGAGCTTTGCTAAGCTGAACTTAGATCTGTAGAACTGCAATGCTGCCCATACATTCCTTAGAAATTAAAAAAAAAAAAAGGCTATTATTTTAAGCCACTAAGTTCTGAGATATTTTGTTATGCAGCAGAGGCTTACTAATATACTCACATATGGCTCCACAATTTGTACATGTGATGCACCTTGGACTCGCCGTCTAGTTCTTTGTTGCCAGAGCTTGGGGTCTTCTCCAACTCACCACTGCCTTGCTTTTCTGCTAAGCCTTTTTATTCATGGATTTTATAAATTGAATGGATTTATAAAATCCTAAGAGTTACCCTCATTTTCAATGATGATTACCTAATTTCATTCCAAATCATTTTCTTACCCTTGTTAGCACTTCTGCTTAGGATATCAAATGGTTCTGAACTACTTTTTCAATTCAACTATACAGTCCAGGGACTAGTTTCCCTGAAATAAGTACATTTCCAGGAGAGTTTGTCTGTCTGGAGAGGTTTGCTGCAAGTTTCTGAAGTAGAAGGAGAGACCCCTATGTAAAACAACAAGTACACGGCATGTCTATGCTCAAGAAACCCTTGGTTGACTCAGGGTGCTGCTGTGGCAACATACTAATCTTTGTAACTATTTGTGATTCAGAGGGAAGAAAATGGGGGGAAGAAAAGGGGGGACGAATGTTTTGGAGCTCTCCTACTGTGCTAGAAATGTTACATAGATGATCTCTTTAATCCTCACAAAAATCTTAAGAGATTTGCATTTTTCATACATCTTAGATAAAGCAAAGTTAACAATTAGTTTAAAAGAAGTTAAGTAACTCATGCAAAATGCTCAGCTTGGACATAGTAAAGCTGGAATTTGAACCACAGTACTTTCCTTTGCACAGCAGATTAGTAATCCAGGTTCTGATATGATTAAGTCTAAGAACACTTACAGGAGATGTGTATTCCTTCCTTGTCCTACCTGCACACTAACTGTTTTGTGACCTTGGAACAGCACAATCTAAACATTTTTCTCATTTGTTAAGTGGAGAAGGAACTGAGATCAAAGTGTTAGGCTCAGAACTGGATTATCTCAGTGATCTCAGCAGTAACTTCAAAAGATATGCTTTACAATCTCCAAGAATACAAATCTGAACTTTATATAATTTATTTATTCCCATAAAATGTCAGTCTTCAGTAGTGTCTCCTAATGATATTTCAGCATGTTCATAACAACGTGGAATGGTCGATCACTATTTCCCCTAACAGATATGATCAGAAGAACTGCACTGAGGCAAAACATCTCTCTTTAAATGCATTTATTATCCAAAGTGTGATCTTTTTCTCCAAGGGGTAGGAAATACCTGACACTAACTAAAAGGCAAATAGCTGATGTTAAGAGTGCTTTTGAGGAATTTTTGTTCTGGTATGAGATATTTTCCCAGGCTTTATTATTACTTAACATTACAAAATGTCATGATATGGGATAAGAATTACCATTTTTATCCATGTTTATCTAGATGTTGGTAGATGGCTTTGACTGTGGTTTTTGTTTTTGTTTTTAGGAGAGCAAGGCAGAGGCTTTTACTTAGAGAGAAAGCAGGTGGACAGAGCTCCTAGCTCAGGCCAGGAGGGGACAAGAGAGCCCCCTCACTGTGTTTTTAGCAGTGATTTTTCTTCACTTTCTGTATTTAATCTGCACTGTACTTGGCGAATGGGCTTAGGATTCCAACACTGAGCTTTAGACCCAAGTTTCCCTCATATCTACTTTTGTGACCTTGGGCAAACTGCTTCCTGAGGAATAGGGACTAATAATAACACCTACTTGGAGGTCTCACAGCTAATGAGGCAAATAAATATAAAGGATTTGGTGTAGAGCAGATAGTACATGCTCAATTAAGTCTGCTTGTTTGTTTGTCTTTTTTGGGAGACAAAGTCAAGTAGAAATAATTTTTTAATCCAAATTGTACTTTTTATTTCCCATGGCACTCAATCTCATGTCTCTGCTTTGAGATTGTGTCTTCACTTGTAAGATGTGTGTGAAATTCTCCTCTACAGTTTTTCTGGGGATTAGCATTAGCATTCTGAGTTTTTAGTATTTGGCTGGCCCAAGAATGTGCTAAAGAGAAAAACATGTAGGTGTTATAACTAGATCTCCTACTGTGGCCATACCTTAATTTCTGAGTCTTGAGGCTATAAACCTATAAGTTCTTCCTGTAGAGAAACTTCACAGGGCCAATCTGTGGAGCATTCGCTTTTCAATATAACAAAAAAGCAGCATGCAGAGCTGACTGCACTGCATTAGGCTTCAGAACAATTAAGCATGAAGCTAAATCAGGGTAAACTACATTTCTGAATTTATCTACAGTATAATGAATAACATCTGCCTCTCCAGGGGACAATTCATACTTTTCTGTAAAGTGCAACATGATCGTGATTGGATTCTCTTCCTCTCCTTATCTAATATTTTTTTGTTATTTGGCAAATCTTTCTTTAGAATCATGCCAGTGTTGGCAGGAATCTTTGCCATCCTACTGCCTAAAAGCTTCATTTCATAAAGGAAGATCTGAGGAGTGTGGAGGCCAAGTTATTGTCCCATGATTCCCACAAAGAATGTAGCAGAATTCAGCTCGGAATGTGGGAAGTGTGACTCTGAGTAATGTCACTCCTATTATATTACAGGTTTCATGGAAAGCTGGAATCTTATGTTTGGAGGGGATCCAAGAAACTATGAGGTGTCTTGAATGCACACAGTGGCCAGTAAACTTTTTCTCAACTATTTTCAGAGGCTAGAAATATGCTAAGTGTGAGAACTAGATTTCCAGGATTAAGAGAAATGAGTATGTGTTGGGATCAGAATGTCAACAAGGATAGTAATAAAGAAATCTGGGCTCATCAGAATTAACTTCAGATGTCTAGGTTCTAATTTTCCAACTGTTGTCATACATAAATTTGATAAAGAATCTTAAACTAAGTAATTTTAGGGATGCAACATTTCTCAATTAGTTGAAGCCATGAAAACTTCTATTAAGAAAACAAATTGAGAATCAAAATGCATAATTTCATTATAAATTCTAACGAAAGCTTTTTTTAAATTTTAATTTAAGTATATTAAAATGTCTTTGGTGGAGTGTGGTTTGCTGTTTGAATTATTAGGTTCATCATATTTCAATTAGAACCATTGAGAACCTAATATATACCTGGCGCTCTGCTAGGGACTTTATAAACGGTGTCCCATTAAAATTTTTAATCTCATCCAAACATGGAGGATAAACATTTTTTTTTAATTTGTCATTTTCATATATAGGAAGATAAAATAAGCCAGTGGTTCTCAAACTTGAGCATGTATTGGAATCACCTGGAGGGTTGCCAAAACAGATTTGGGGGCCTTACCCCTCTGAGTCTCTAATTAGGTGGGATATGTGTGGGGCCAAAAAATACACATTTCTGACAGGTTCCCAGGTGATGCCCATGCTGCCAGTCCTGGGTCCACACTTTCAGAACCACCGCCATAAGCCATGAGCAGTTAACACTGAAAAAACAGTAAGAAAAGTTCATAGGATTTCACCTACCAGCTACATAATGACAAGCGGATTAATCTCACATCTTCACTTTCCTCATCTGTAAAATAAAAATAATATTTCACTTGGAATTTGTTCTAGGTGGTTAACAAAGTATTGTCACTGCAAAGACAAGTATTAAATATTTGTTATCTTCCCCTCTCATTTTCTAAAATCAGAAAAGACACACTTGTGCCATGGAACTCAGATGGAAAAACACTTATTTTCATGTCCTAGCAGTATTACATACTAGATTAAACAAGGACTTGGAATCAGGTTTAGGTTCAAATACTGTTTCTACCTTTAACATTATGCACTGTCCTTAAGTGTAGCTTCCCCACCTGTGATGTAGGGAAAAGTTGGCATTTCTTTTTCTTTTTTAAATTTTGGTATCATTAATATACACTTAGATGAGCAACACTGTGATTACTAGATACCCCCATTATCAAGTCCCCACCACATACCCCATTAGAGTCACTGTCCATCAGCATAGTAAGATGCTATCGAGTCACTACTTGTTTTCTCTGTGTTATACTCCTTCCCCATGCCCACCCCCCATGTTATGTGTGCTCATCGTAATGCACCTTTTTATCCTTATCTCTCCTTTCCCACCCATCCTCCCCAGTCCCTTTCCCTTTGGTAACTCTTAGTCCATTCTTGAGTTCTGTGAGTCTGCTGCTGTTTTGCTTCTTCAGTTTTCTTTGTTCTTATACTCCACAGATGAGTGAAATCATTTGATACTTGTCTTTCTCCACCTGGCTTATTTCACTGAGCATAATACCCTCTAGCTCCATCCATGTTCTTGTAAATGGTAGGATTTGTTTTCTTCTTATGGCTGAATAATATTCCATTGTGTATATGTACCACATCTTCTTTATCCATTCATCTACTGATGGACAGTTAGGTTGCTTCCATTTCTTGGCTATTGTAAATAGTGCTGCGATAAACAGGGGGGTGCATCTGTCTTTTTCAAACTGGGCTCCTGCATTCTTAGGGTAAATTCCTAGGAGTGGAATTCCTAGGTCAAATGGTATTTCTATTTTGAGCTTTTTGAGGAACCTCCATATTGCTTTCCACAATGGTTGAAGTAATTTACATTCCCACCAGCAGTGTCAGAGGGTTCACCTTTGTCCACATCCTCGACCAACATTTGTTGTTGTTTGTCTTTTGGATGGTGGCCATCCTAACTGGTGTGAGGTGATATCTCATTGTGGTTTTAATTTGCGTTTCTCTGATGATTAGCGATGTGTAGCATCTTTTCATGTGTCTGTTGGCCATCTGAATTTCTTCTTTGGAGAAGTGTCTGTTCAGACCCCTTGCCCATTTTTTATTTTTATTTTTTTAAATTTTATTTTGGTATCATTAATCTACAATTACATGAAGGACATTATGTTCACTAGGCTCCCCCCTCGCCAAGTCCCCCCCACATACCTGTTCACAGTCACTGTCCATCAACATAGTAAGATGCTGTAAAATCACTACTTGTCTTCTCTGTGTTGCACAGCCCTCCCCGTGCCCCCCCCCCCAACTATACATGTCAATCATAATGCCCCCTTTCTTTTTTCCCGCCCTTATCCCTCCCTTCCCACCCATCCTCCCCAGTCCCTTTCCCTTTGGTAACTGTTAGTCCATTCTTGGGTTCTGGGCTTCTGCTGCTATTTTGTTCCTTCAGTTTTCTTTTGTTCTTATACTCCACATATGAGATCATTTGGTACTTGTCTTTCTCCGCCTGGCTTATTTCACTGAGCATAATGCCCTCTAGCTCCATCCATGTTGTTGCAAATGGTAGGATCTGTTTTTTCTTATAGCTGAGTATATTCCATTGTGTATATGTACCACATTTTCTTTAACCATTCATTTACTGATGGACATTTAGGTTGCTTCCATTTCTTGGCTATTGTAAATAGTGCCGCAATAAACGTAGGGGTGCATCTGTGTTTTACAAACTGGAGTGCTGCATTCTTGGGGTAAATTCCTAGAAGTGGAATTCCTGGGTCAAATGGTATTTCTATTTTGAGCTTTTTGAGGAACCTCCATACTGCTTTCCACAATGGTTGAACTAATTTACATTCCCATCAGCAGTGTAGGAGGGTTCCTCTTTATCCACAACCTTGCCAACATTTGTTGTTGTTTGTCTTTTGGATGGTATCCATCCTTACTGGTGTGAGATGATATCTCATTGTGGTTTTAATTTGCATTTCTCTGATGACAAGTGATGTGGAGCATCTTTTCATGTGTCTGTTGGCCATCTGAATTTCTTCTTTAGAGAACTGTCTATTCAGCTCCTCTGCCTATTTTTTAATTGGATTAATTGCTTTTTGTTTGTTGAGGTGTGTGAGTTCTTTATATATTTTGGATGTCAACCCTTTGTCGGATCTGTCATTTATGAATATATTCTCCCATACTGTAGGATACCTTTTTGTTCTATTGATGGTGTCCTTTGTTGTACAGAAGCTTTTCAGCTTGGTATAGTCCCATTTGTTTATTTTTATTTTTGTATCCCTTGCCCAGGGAGATATGTTCTTGAAGAAGTTGCTCATGTTTATGTCCAAGAGAGTTTTGCCTGTATATTTTTCTAAGAGTTTTATGGTTTCATGACTTACATTCAGGTCTTTGATCCATTTTGAATTTATTTTTGTGTAAGGGGTTAGACAATAATCCAGTTTCATTCTCTTGCATGTAGCTGTCCAGTTTTGCCAACACCAGCTGTTGAAGAAGCTGTCATTTCCCCATTGTATGTCCATGGCTCCTTTATCATATATTAATTGACCATATATGCTTGGGTTAATATCTGGGCTCTGTAGAGTGTCCCACTGGTCTATGGATCTGTTCTTGTGCCAGTACCAAATTGTCTTGATTACTGTAGCTTTGTAGTAGAGCTTGAAGTTGGGGAGCGATATCCCCTCTGCTTTATTCTTCCTTCTCAGGAATGCTTTGGCTATTTCGGGTCTTTGGTGGTTCCATATGAATTTTAGAACTATTTGTTCCAGTTTGTTAAAGAATGTTGTCAGTATTTTGATAGGGATTTCATTGAATCTGTAGATTGATTAGGCAGGATGGCCATTTTGACAATATTAATTCTTCCTACCCAAGAGCATGGGATGAGTTTCTATTTATTAGTGTCCTCTTTAATTTCTCTTAGGAGTGTCTTGTAGTTTTCAGGGTATAGAAGTTAGCATTTCTGCCAGCTTCAGCTAAATGGGCCCTTTCACCTGAATGCTCCAGAGGCATCTGGAACTCAATGGGAACTAACCTTGTTACCTTTCTCTCCATATGCTGTTTCTCCTAAAAATCTTGATTTAGTAGGTGTAGCAAATCCATCCAGTTACTTAGATATCTTGGGGTGATGACTGGTTCTTTGACCTTGGTCCCAGATATCCAGCTGACCATACAAATTTCCTTCTAAATATTTTTTGAACAACTTATACCTTTTCTGAGCTTTAGCTCAACTTTTCACCATCTCTCTCTGAGTTCATTGCAAGAGCCACTGGAGCTGAAACTTGTCATTGTTTTGGGGAAATGCAACATTTGGTCCTCTTTTAGTGTTCAGAGAATCCTCTTACTCTTAAACTGAAAGATCCACTAAGCTCTTTTCCATCTCCCTTTGCTGATAGGTTCCAGGATCTACTAATATGGAGCACGCACCTAACCAGGAAGCAGGAACACTAGGAGGCAGGGACCCTGCTACCCTGATCTAGATAATGGTAGTGATCATCTGCGGTTCTAGTAGCAGATCTTATGCCCAGTACCAGAGATGGTACAGTGTGTAACTTGTGCCCACCGTTCTAGTCAGTAGTGTATTTACAGGCCAGCTCTTCCATGAGGGTAGGGAACTGATTCTCTGGGTCTGCCTGTGTTTGAAAGGGAGCCTAGGACATGGGACTCAGCTTTAACACTGGGACAGTCAAGGGCAAATGAAGATGAGAGTCTGGGGCATTTCAGAGATACTTTGCTCCTGACTGCACAGACTCAAGCCTAACTCTCTGAACCTCCCAGAAATGTGTTAGATACCTTTGTTTCCTTTAATAAGTACTTTCTTGCTTAAATTTGCCAGATAGTTTATGTTGTTTTCGACTAACACTAGCTAATACCACTGCCTCCCCTCCTGTAGCCGCACCTGGCCGAAGTCCTCTCTGCATGCTGCTGTCAGAACACACACGTACTCATCCAGGTTGTCCTGACGCCAAATCCGTCGGATGACATCTCCTCCCTTACCGATTCTCATCAATATCTCACAGCATTGCCCAGGTGGAGATGTGTAGACATGCCTTGCCTTTACACCCTCGCCTCTGAGCATGGAGTGCCACTCATTTGTGTGTGTCTTAAGTCCTGTGGATTGAGGCTTGGCAAGATTTTCTATTAAAAAGTGGAAGCTGTTGCAACCAGATGTTTTTTGCTTCCATTGGTTCATGGACTTTTCTTTTTTCCTGAATTTTACTAGTTATGTTAGCAAGCCTATTAAACTTTACAATTTTTCTATCCCAGCAATTTTAGAGGTAAACTTTCTTATTTTTACACCTGGAATCCCACGTCTTATAGCACAGCATGAGTTGGCAGCATCTTAGCAATAAACAAATAAGTAAACTGTAAAACAGTGCCCATCCTGGATTTCTACTGTTAATAACAGGTTCATTGAGCTGTTTATTCCTTGTGGGGTGCACTCCTCTACTGAAGACATGCAATGGAAGAAATAGGAAAGGAGATTAAAGCCTTTTTGAAACTATGAGGAGACAGGATACCTGAAAAAATGGAAACCAGAGGAAGAATGGCCCCTGGAGTCCAGTGATTCTCTGGGCACAAAGCAGCACTGTCATGGAAGGTTACGGGGGTCACACTTGCACTCCGGGGCTCTGAGAGGTTTGAAAGCATTACCATTTGGAACACGGTGACTCCATAGTCACACATACAGTTCATACATTCCTAAGACCAGGCTGACAATAAATTAAGCAACAGCAACATTTCTGGACACACCAAGCCCTCCTTTGTGCATTCATCTCCAAGTTAATGGGTTTGCTGTGCAGTTTCTTGATTATCAGTTGGTTAATCAATAAAATTACTTACTAAAGTAGATGATCATATTATATCTCTGTTGAATATACTTAAAGTGCTTGTGATAGATCTTATACTCTTAATTTCCACTTTTCTTTAGAGAAGACTTTTGGCTCTCCATATATAAACTGCAATATTATAGAAAGATATCATATTTTGGAGTCTAGTCTTGGATTCAGTTATACATCTGTAACCCACAGAGTATATGGCCCTGAACAAATTTCTTAGTTTCTATGAGTTTCATTTTTTCCATCTATAAATTGCTGACTACATAGAAGGCTTCAATAAAACTCTCTCATTTAGATAGCTTATGCAGTGGTACAGAATCTAGTATATGCATAATGACCATCTTTTCAACATTTCTTAGAGGTCAAAAATAAGTAAAGGGTTAAAAGGGCCTTTAATGAGTGCATACTACTCAATTTGATTTCTGTATTTATCACTTTATTCAACCATCTGATGGGATCACATGGTTGGAGGTACAGAAATGAATAATTCTGAGTAGGGGCACACAGTCTATTGGAAGAATCAGACAGTTGCAATGCCATGGGATTAGCGTGAGATGTAAGAATATGGTACCAACCTTGAAGTCGTAAGAAACTTAATGGCAAAGGGCCAGTTAAGTGTGGTTATTGACAAGAGAGGAAAGGGATCTCACAAGCAGAAGTTGGGAGGATAGCACCCTGGGAAGAAGGCTGACCTTGTGAATGGCTATGACTAGTGGCTTGAATGTGTAAAGAGAGCACAGCAAAGGATGCTGGAGGGAGTAGGGAGAGGAATCAAGGCAGAGGAGATTGTGGAGGGCCTTGTAGAATGCATTCAATGTGTGGAACTTACAATGGATACTTCCTGGTTTTCAGTCCAGGACATTCTTTTCTTTCATGGACGATCCCCCCTTCCTTTAGGAAATGCTTCCTCCTACTTGCCCGACATGTGCTCTAAATGAAAGCTAACCTCTCCTTAATATCGGCCACTCTATCAGGGATTGGTTTAAGAGGTAGGGATTGCACATGATCAAAATCTGACCAATTAATGCCCTTAAGAAATAGTAGTGGGGTGGTTAGGAACATGTAAGGGTGGTTAGGAATACAAGAGCCCAGTTGTTAGCAATTTCAGTAAGTCATTTAACCTCTATATGCCTCAGTTTCCCTATTAGTGAAATGAGCATATTGTCTTTCTTCTAAGATTGTTAAGCATTAAAAGACAAAGCATAAATTAACAAAAACACTTAAAACAGTGACAAGTACTTAAATCGTGCTATTAAAGTTTGATATTATTTACAGGGATGTTTATAATTATAACTGAAAAAAAAAGGTAAAAGATCCCTTCTCTCTGCTTCTCGAACAGTGTTTCCAGTGCTTATGGGGGTCAAGTCCACTTGCCCTAAGGAAAAGGCCAGACTCTAGTAGGACAGACTGAAGGATGAACAGAGGAAGCATCTGGGTCAGTCCATAGATAAGCACAGGCTCCAAGACCACTTCCCTTCCTTTTCTAGACCCTAGGGTCCTATTTTCCAGTTTTTGATGCTTAATTATTCAGCAATTATTTTTCTTGAGTGGAGAAAAGTATTTTCTTTTTCTCCTTTTTTGGAGTGAGGGAGATCTGCTTAAACTAGTGTCACTCGTCACCAGAACTCTGTTACCCAGGTAGTGCAGAAGATCTGGAGACATGTCATGGAAACGCCGTCATGCTGGGAAACTTACTCTGGATGCAGGGAAGCAGCAACTAGAGGCAGGAACACAAGACAGTAAGTTACTGCAGTGGTCAGTGAGAGACATGATGAGGGACTGACCTACAGTGCTGGGATGAGAACAGAAAGGAAGGGTGTTGACAGAATGTGGCAAATATTTGAAGGAAGAGAGCTGGGAGGATTTATTAAAATCCATCATTTTTAGATACACATGTTTTGAACCCCCTTTCCATGTTTTGGTTGTGCCAGCCTTCTGAATCCTACTCCTAATGTGCACAGACATACCTACAGTCAGCACTGTGGATGGTAGTGTTAATGGAAACATATGCATATGAGCCATGTCCTCAATGTGCCCACTTCCATGGAGCAATCAGTGAACTGTATAATGTGAGAACACAGTTCTGACATATACATGTTTCAATGAACACAGTCATGCAAAGTGAGAACTGCGTCTGTGTGTGTTATATTCCTCAGTGTCATGTGCTGTAAGGTGCAGACATGAGACTTAGGTTGTCCTAGTTTAATCTTCTCCATGAGTCTTTTATTTGGAAATGAGCTCTATGAGGATATAGACTGGGCATAGGGCCTGGATTCCTTCGACATGCAGCATACCTGATACAACACAAGAGTGTGTCTGGTGGTGGGAGCATTGGACATTTTCCTGTTATAACAGAGGTAACAAACTTCTTTACTGGGGTTTGACAATAATAATGCTCTGACACGTCAGATCATGGAGGGTACTGTCCTTGGAAGCTCAGATTCAGTACATCCCTATGATCATGGAGATATTCCGTGACCTATCAAATATCCTGTAATAGCAGCACACCAAACCTGTGTGGAGAGGGGGGAGCAGTCTGCCCCAGGCTTAGGCCAACAGGAAGTACATTCTTTGAAGAGAATTTAAAATCAGTAATACAATTAACAAAAAGTTAGTCTGCTTTTTACCACCATGTGCCAGTAATTCTAAACAATCTCAGTGATAAAATACTCCTCATCCCCAGGGCAGACATTCCCACACACATTCTTGCTCCATTATGTCACTGTTGTCTGCAACTAAGGACTTTGACCAATAGAGAGCAAGTGTTAACAAATATTAGTTGTCAAGTCTGAGCAGCAGGGAAAATGATTACAGCATTAGCCAACTGGGAGAAGCTGGTTTGGAATAATGATGATGAGTGTAGTTTTGGACATGTTAAATTTGAGGTAATTGTGAACTATGTAGAAAAATGTGTGCTGGGAGGTTAGAGAAAGAATAGTGCAGTGACACTGCTATGGGAATTTGCAGCTCTTTAGTCACTTTAGCAGTGGATTCCAACTTGTTGCTTGCATGCCCACTCTGTGATGGACATTATACTGTTAGGAACATTATACACCTTTAAACATTTTTATTTCTTAGATGATATAGGCATATCTTTTCTTCTTTTACTCTTTTTCTTTCTTTTCTTTCTTATTTGTTTCCAATTTAGGATACTGAAGACAGGGAGAGAAGGTTGAGAATCTTTGCCTAAGGCTACTTAGCAAAAATAGGACACATCAGATTTACATTACTATCTCTTGGCTCCAAAGCCTGTCTTTATGGAGATAAACTGTGGACTCAATTTCTAAGAAGTGGTTGGGCTTTGAAATGAAAAGGGGAGATGAAATAGAGGAGACATGTGATAGCCATGTAGACTAAAGAGTTAGCATGGGAAAAGATACAGATGAAGTGAATAAGCTTGGGAGAGTAGGTGGTCAATTTGTTTTGAAATATGATTCATGCATTTATTCAACATTTATACATGAGAAACTGCAATATGCCCACCCAGGACCAGTCTCTGGAGTTGTGAAGGTGGCAAAACTGTATTTCTGCCCTTGGAGAGACGATGGTCTAGGAGCTGGCCCAGACCCTTGGAGAGGACATTTCACAACTATCTCGCCAATGGGTTTTAGCCCCAGGCAAGTTCAGTATGGAATCAATGAGATTGAAGAAAGACAATGGAACATTCTTGGGGTGAAAAGGTTTATACCCAACTTTTTCTCCAGGTGGCAGGTCAATCACTAAAATCCCATCCACTCAGAGTGAGTCTGCATGCAGCAAGCCGGTCTCTGCCTCTGGGCCTCTCTGCCCCTGCAGCTGCCTCCGTCTCTGTCCTTGGCACTGCCACCACTCCAGCCTCTGCTCTTCTGCACCTGTGCAGCAGCCATGCCACTGTGTCACTGAGAGCACTGGGCAGAGCTCTTTATACAGAGTCAATAGCAATGTATTGCCCACATGTGTGTAGTGAGCTAGCCAATGAGGGCCAGGTGAGAATCCTTCACTTGCTCTACACTCCACCCCTCCAGGATTCTCACCTCTTAATCTATGTGCCCTCAATCTTCTGCAATAGTCCCTGTGTGAGAAAGCTGGAGCATTGGAACCAAATTCCATAATAACATAATAACAACAGAGGTTACGAAAATATACAAATGACAGAGAGGTCGGGGCCAAGATGGCTGCGTGAGTAGGACAGTGGGAATCTCCTCCCTAAAACATATATATTTTTGAAAATACAACAAATACAACTATCCCTAAAAGAGAGACCAGAAGACACAGGACAACAGCCAGACCACATTCACACCTGCGAGAACCCAGCACCTGGTGAAAAGGGTAAGATACAAGCTGCAGCCCGGTGAGACACAAGGCCCCTCACCCCAGCTCCCGGCGGGAGGAGAGGAGTTGGAGCGGGAGGGAGAGGGAGCCCAAGACTGCTAAACACCAAGCCCTAGCCATCCGCATCAGAGCACAGACACACAGTGCATGAGTGGGGTGCTGGAAATGAGGGAAGCAGGACAGTAAGACCTGCGAGTGGGTCTCGAAGCTGGCGCCCCTGTGACAAAGAAAAGCGAGTGCTTTTTGAAAGTCTTAAAGGGACAGGGACCGCACAGCTGGATGGAAGCATGCCTGGTCACAGTCCAGCAGCTGGAAATTCCAGGACTCTCCAGGTGCACTAACACCCTGGGCAATAGCTCTGAGACCCCTCATGGAGGTAAACAGCCAAACAGACCCCGTCCATTACCCCTCCAGGGCCCCGCCATAGCAGAGCAGCGGCTAGAAGCTGGCCATGCCCACAGCAAGGGAGCTTCCTCCATACCGGCCTGGCAAGATACAGAGATCCAATCTACATGCAATTGCCCAACATAAGCCACTACGGGTTGCAGTTGTCCCAGTAAAGAAAGGCCAGTAGCAAGTGGGAAGAGTCTTGACTCTCCCAGCTGACAGACAGTCAATAGCACACCACTGCACCTATCAACATGAAAAGGCAAAAAAATTTGATCCAGACAAGACTAACCCAGACAGCTTCGGCATCTGCTACATCTTCCCCTGAGAAGGAACCTGGGGAGATAGATTTAACCAGTCTTCCTGAAAAAGAATTCAAAACAAAAGTCATAACCATGCTGATGGACTTGCAGAGAAATATGCAAGAACTAAGGAGGGAAAATACAGATTTAAAACAATCTCTGGAAGGACTTCAAAACAGAATGGATGAGATGCAAGAGACCATTAATGGACTAGAAAATAGAGAACAGGAATGCAGAGAAGCTGATTCAGAGAGAGACAAAAGCATCTCCAGGAATGAAAGAATTTTAAGAGAGCTGAGTGACCAATCGAAATGGAACAATATCTGCATTATAGGGGTACAAGAAGAAGAGAGAGAAAAAGGGATAGAAGGTGTCTTTGAAGAAATAATTGCTGAAAACTTCCTTAAACTACAGGGAGGAAATGGCCTCTCAGACCACAGAGGTACACAGAACTCCCATGACAAAGGATCCAAGGAGGGCAACACCAAGACACATAATAATTAAAATGGCAAAGATCAAAGACAAGGACAAAGTATTAAAGGCAGCCAGAGAGAAAAAAAAGGTTACCTACAAAGGAAAACCCATCAGGCTATCATCAGACTTCTCAACAGAAACCCTACAGGCCAGAAGAGAATGGCATGATATACTTAATGCAATGAAACAGAAGGGCCTCGAACCAAGATTACTGTATCCAGCAGAGTTATCATTTAAATATGAAGGAGGGATTAAACAATTCCCAGACAAGCAAAAGTTGAGGGAATTTGCCTCCCACAAACCACCTCTACAGGGCATCCTACAGGGACTGCTCTAGATGGGAGCACTCCTAAAAAGAGCACAGAACAAAACACCCAACATATGAAGAAGGGAGGAGGAGGAATAAGAAGGGAGAGAAATAAAGAATCACCAGACCATGTTTATAATAGCTCAACAAGTGAGTTAAGTTAGACAGTAAGATAGGAAAGAAGCTAACCTTGAACCTTTGGTAAGCACAAACTTAAAACCTGCAATGACAATAAGTACATACCTTTCAATAATCACCCTCAATGTAAATGGACTGAATGCACCAATCAAAAGACACAGAGTAATAGAATGGATAAAAAAAGCAAGACCCATTCATATACTGCTTACAAGAGACTCACCTCAAACCCAAAGACATGCACAGACTTAAAGTCAAGGGATGGAAAAAGATATTTCATGCAAACAACAGAGAGAAAAAAGCAGGTGTTGCAATACTAGTATCAGACAAAATAGACTTCAAAATAAAGAAAGGAACAAGAGATAAAGAAGGACATTACATAATGATAAAAGGCTCAGTCGAACAAGAGGATATAACCATTATAAATATATAGGCACCCAATACAGGAGCACCAACATATGTGAAACAAATCCTAACAGAATTAAAGGAGGAAATAGAATGCAATGCATTCATTTTGGGAGACTTCAACACACCACTCACTCCAAAGGACAGATCCACCAGACAGAAAATAAGTAAGGACACAGAGGCACTGAACAACACACTAGAACAGATGGATCTAACAGACATCTACAGAACTCTACATCCAAAAGCAACAGGATACAAATTCTTCTCAAGTGCACATGGAACACTCTCCAGAATAGACCACATACTAGACTACAAAAAGAGCCTCAATAAATTCCAAAAGATTGAAATCCTACCAACCAACTTTTCAGACCACAAAGGCATAAAACTAGAAATAAATTGTACAAAGAAAGCAAAAAGGCTCACAAACACATGGAGGCTAAACAACACGCTCCTAAATAATCAATGGATCAATGACCAAATCAAATCGGAGTTCCAGCAATATATGGAAACAAACGACAACAACAACACAAAACCCCACCTACTGTGGGATACAGCAAAAGCAGTCTTAAGAGGAAAGTATATAGCAATCCCGGCACATTAAAAGAAGGAAGAACAATCCCAAATGAATGGTCTAATGTCACAATTAACAAAATTGGAAAAAGAAGAACAAATGAGGCCTAAGGTCATCAGAAGGAGGGACATAATAAAGATCAGAGGAGAAATAAATAAAATTGAGAAGAATAAAACAATAGCAAAAATCAATGAAACCAAGAGCTCTTTCTTTGAGAAAATAAACAAAATAGATAAGCCTCTAGGCAGACTTATTAAGAGGAAAAGAGAGTCAACACAGATCAACAGAATCAGAAACAAGAAAGGAAAAATCACGACGGACCCCACAGAAATACAAAGAATTATTAGAGAATACCATGAAAACATATATGCTAACAAGCTGGGAAACCTAGGAGAAATGGACAACTTCCTAGAAAAATACAACCTTCCAAGACTGACCCAGAAAGAAACAGAAAATCTAAACAGACCAATTACCAGCAACAAAATTGAAGCGGTAATAAAAAATCTACCAAAGAAAAAAAAACCCCGGGCCAGATGGATTTACCTCAGAATTTTATCAGACATACAGAGAAGGCATAATACCCGTTCTCCTTAAAGTTTTCCAAAAAATAGAAGAGGAGGGAACACTCCCAAACTCATTCTATGAAGCCAACATCACCCTAATACCAAAACCAGGCAAAGACCCCACCAAAAAAGAAAACTACAGATCAATATCCCTGATGAACGTAGATGCAAAAATACTCAACAAAATATTAGCAAAACGAATTCAAAAATACTTCAAAAGGATCATACACCATGACCAAGTGGGATTCATCCCAGGGATGCAAGGATGGTACAACATTCGAAAATCCATCAACATCATCCACCACATCAACAAAAAGAAAGACAAAAACCACACGATCATCTCTATAGATGCTGAAAAAGCATTCGACAAAATTCAACTTCCATTCATGATAAAAACTCTCAACAAAATGGGTATAGAGGGGAAGTACCTCAACATAATAAAGGCCATCTATGATAAACCCACAGCCAACATCATACTGAACAGAGAGAAGCTGAAAGCTTTTCCTCTATGATCAGGAACAAGACAGGGATGCCCACGCTCCCCACTGTTATTCAACATAGTACTGGAGGTCCTACCCATGGCAATTAGACAAAAACAAATAAATATAAGGAATCCAGATTGGTAAAGAAGAAGTTAAACTGTCACTATTTGCAGATGACATGATATTGTACATAAAAAAGTCTAAAGACTCCACTCTGAAACTACTAGAGCTAATATTGGAATTCAGCAAAGTTGCAGGATACAAAATTAACACACAGAAATCTGTGACTTTCCTATACACTAACAATAAACTAATAGAAAGAGAAATCAGGAAGACAATTCCATTCACAATGGCATCAAAAAGAATAAAATACCTAGGAATAAATATAACCAAGGAAGTGAAAGACCTATACCCTGAAAACTATAAGACACTCTTAAGAGAAATTAAAGAGTTCACTAACAAATGGAAACTCATCCCATGCTCCTGGCTAGGAAGAATTAATATCGTCAAAATGGCCATCCTGCCGAAAGCAATATACAGATGCGATGCAATCCCTATCAAATTACCAACAGCATTCTTCAATGAACTGGAAACAAATAATTCAAAAATTCATATGGAACCACCAAAGACCCCGAATATCCAAAGCAATCCTGAGGAGGAAGAATAAAGTGGGGGGGGATCTCACTCCCCAACTTCAAGCTCTACTACAAAGCCACAGTAATCAAGACAATTTGGTACTGGCAGAAGAACAGATCCACAGACCAATGGAACAGAATAGAGACTCCGAACATTAACCCAAGCATATATGGTTAACTAATACTTGATAAAGGGGTCATGGACATACAATGGGGAAATGACAGTCTCTTCAACAGATGGTGCTGGCAAAACTGGACAGCTACATGTAAGAGAATGAAACTGGATCACTGTCTAACCCCATACACAAAAGAAATTCGAAATGGATCAAAGACTTGAATGTAAGTCATGAAACCATAAAACTCTTAGAAAAAAACATAGGCAAAAATCTCTTAGACATAAACATGAGTGACCTCTTCTTGAACATATCTCCCCAGGTAAGGGAAACAAAAGCAAAAATGAACAAATGGGACTATATCAAGCTGAAAAGCTCCTGTACAACAAAGGACACCATCAATTAAAAAAAAGGTGTCCTACAGTATGGGAGAATATATTCATAAATGACAGATCCGATAAAGGTTGACATCCAAAATATATAAAGAGCTCACACACCTCAACAAACGAAAAGCAATTAATCCAATTACAAAATGGGCAGAGGAGCTGAATAGACAATTCTCTAAAGAAGAAATTCAGATGGCCAACAGACACATGAAAAGATGCTCCACATCGCTTGTCAGCAGAGAAATGTAAATTAAAACCACAAGGAGATATCATCTCACACCAGTAAGGATGGATACCATCCAAAAGACAAACAATAACAAATGTTGGCAAGGTTGTGGATAAAGAGGAACCCTCCTACACTGCTGATGGGAATGTAAATTAGTTCAACCATTGTGGAAAGCAGTATGGAGGTTCCTCAAAAAGCTCAAAATAGAAATACCATTTGACCCAGGAATTCCACTTCTAGGAATTTACCCCAAGAATGCAGCACTCCAGTTTGTAAAACACAGATGCACCCCTGTTTATCACAGCACTATTTACAATAGCCAAGAAATGGAAGCAACCTAAATGTCCATCAGTAAATGAATGGTTAAAGAAAATGTGGTACATATACACAATGGAATATACTCAGCTATAAGAAAAAACAGATCCTACCATTTGCAACAACATGGATGGAGCTAGAGGGTATTATGCTCAGTGAAATAAGCCAGGCGGAGAAAGACAAGTACCAAATGATCTCATATGTGGAGTATAAGAACAAAAGAAAACTGAAGGAACAAAATAGCAGCAGAAGCCCAGAACCCAAGAATGGACTAACAGTTACCAAAGGGAAAGGGACTGGGGAGGATGGGTGGGAAGGGAGGGATAAGGGCAGGAAAAAAGAAAGGGGGCATTATGATTGACATGTATAGTTGGGGGGGGGCACGGGGAGGGCTGTGCAACACAGAGAAGACAAGTAGTGATTTTACAGCATCTTACTATGTTGATGGACAGTGACTGTGAACGGGTATGTGGGGGGGACTTGGTGAAGGGGGGAGCCTAGTGAACATAATGTCCTTCATGTAATTGTAGATTAATGATACCAAAAGAAAACTAATAAAAAAAAAAAAGAGAAGAAAATACAAATTATAATAACTCTCAAGCCTGAGGAGATCCATTGCCACCAAGTGGACATCCTGGCTGTATTCAAACCAGTTCTACTTAAAAAAGTTAACCAAAAGGACCCTGGGTGGGCCTTACAACACCCGCCTTCTCCAGCCTCTCCAGCAGAAAGTCTTGCAGACACACAGGCTGGTCTTGTCGCTTTGTTTCTGCTTCTGCTTTGTCCTCAGTGGCTGGAACCACTGCTCTGGTTTCAGTTGTTGCTGCAGCTCCAGTAAGAGTCGACTTGATTTTCCATACAATTTCTCTTTGTCTCTTCCTGCCTTTAACAAATCAGCCCCCATCTGGGTCCTCATGACCTTCACGGGGCTCTTTAAATTCTTCCTTTGAGAAGCAGACCGTGTTTCCTTTTTTGCTTTCATTGCTTTTCCCTGAGTATAGGGGCAGAGCGTGGAGTGCTCCACGACCTGGGGAGGGGCAGGAACGCATGGTTACCAAGTCTTTATTTTCTTTTGGGCTCTCCACCAGCTTCCAACCAGGTGGGGTCTCCACCGAGGAGGGGCTGATGCCTCTGGCACCAGCAGGGCTGCCACCCCCACCTGTTCGTCAGACCTCCGCTCCTCCATTTCTGGGGTTGACGGCTCCACTACATCCTTCACCTGCCCCGCAGCACCTGGCAGCCTGCGTGCTGCTGCTTCTCGGGCCTCTGCTTCTCTGGCTACCACGACATCCTTTACCATTTCCACAGCACCTCGTAGCAATGCCATTTCAGTCACCAACAAATTTTTTACCACCTCAACAGCACCTCTCAGCTCACTTTCTCATGCTGTCTCTTCTTGTGCTTCCTGGAGGAGGATGTGTCTTCCTTCCTTATGGCCTTTCTCGATATGGTGAGAAAAAACTTCCCACTGTTCCCGCCACCTCATGGGCACTCAGTTTCTTTAAGGAATTCCCTATTTTGCTGAGGGCCAACTTACCTGCCTCAAGTGTTGCCTCAACCCCTACCCAGTCTTGGGGTGGAGCCCAGTCCTCTAGGAGGCAAGCCACACCAGACCACACATCCACTGGGGGACACTCGGATGTCTCCCCATCCATAGGTGCAGCCCTAGGAAACACTCCTCCCAGGAGGGCAGTCTGTTCTGTTCCTCAGTCAACAGTGAACCCTGCTGATGTTGCCAATTGTCTTCCAATGGGCTTCAGTCCCGGGCAAGTTCACTACGGATTCACTGAGACCGAGGCATGAGGAATGACAATGGAACATTCCTGGAGTGAAAGCGTTTATACCCAACTTTATTCCCGCGGTGGCAGGTCAATCACTAGAATCCTGTCCACTCAGAGTGAGTCTGCATCCAGCAACCCTGTCTCTGCCCCCACAGCCGTCTTAGTCTCAGCCCTTGGCGCTGCCACCATGCCAGTCACTGCTCTCCTGCAGCCGTGCAGCAGCCATGACACTGTGGGAAACTTCAGTTGCTCCACAACAACGTACGGTAAGTGTTATGGAAGCAGTGCTGTCCAAGGGCTATGGGAACCTCAAGGAGGACCGCCTGACAGTTGGCTGGAAGATGCTCCCACTGAGTCTTAAGAGCCACGGGCAGGAGCTTAACCTCGAGACAAGGGAGCATGAGAAGCACTAAGGAGACAGGAGAGAATAAGCAAAGGCACTGAAGGAAGAAGCAGCATAAGATGATTTTGTGTCCCTGCAGTGTTAAATGCAAGGTACAGATAGCCAGGAAAATTAATGCTTAAAACCAAGGAAATGAAATTGGCATTCAAGAAGCTCCTATTTATATACCTGTCAGAGAAAACTTCCCCTGTCTGATTTAAGTAGTAATAATAGTTAACACTTTCTGAACACTTCAGTATTTTCCATTTTGTATCCAGACTTGTACTGTACTTCATCTGGTATTGTATCCATGTATTCTCTTAACCTGTAGAATTCCTGAAGTATAATTTGAAATTATATTCCATTGAATAAGGGTGTATTTGCTAGGATAACAACCATTTATTGAGTGTTTACCATATTCCAGGTACTAAATAATTTATCTGGATTTGCTCCTTTAATATTTGTAAAAGATCTGTGACATAGGTTTCTTATTATTCCTCTTTTGCAGGTGAGGGTGCTTTGACAAAGATGTAAAGTCACTTGCCTATGGTCACTTAGCTAAATAGAGTCCAGGTTTATCATGGTTCTGTTTACCTCTCTCTCTAAAATGTCTTAAGTGACCTCTCCTTGCTCTCTTACAACAGTTTTCACTTCCATCATCACTTTTCAAACCGTGAGCTCCTGAGAACAGGTGCCCTGATGTTCCTGTGGCACTACGGGTACCTTGTACAGGGCTGCACACCAGATAAGTGTTCCCAGGAGTTTGCGTAAAGATCTTTGAAAGACAAAATCATAAAGACAAAGCCTGTGTCCACTGAACTCCCAGCCGCATAGTCCTTCCTGGACCCCCTCGTGGCGCCCACCAGCACGCCTATGACCTGCAAGAATGGCCAGGCCCAAGGCCGTCCCTCACCCTCCTCCACCGTTAAGCAAGCAGAACTTCACTCCTGGAATCCTCCCCAGTGTGGAAGTCACTGCCTCATTTTCGTCTCCATCTAATGTTCTGCTTCCAGCTCCAGAGATTTGATGAAACTCGCTTCTTAAGTGACCCTCTCTCCCTGGACTGAACAATGAACTCAGCTTTGTTCCTAGGTGAGTTCTTTGTTTTATTCTTTAACAGGAGAAAGATGTAAAAAAAAGTGAGTGTGGTATCATTTAATCCTCAACACAACCATTCGGAACTACGTTCACACTTGAAAATACTGAAAAACAAAAAATACATGACTGGTCCGTTCAGGGCCCCACAGCTACCCGTACGCGGCAAGGCCGGGAACAGAATTCCAGTCATAAAGTCCGGGTTTGTCAAGGATGAAAAGTGGCTGGATTACCTCACACTTGCCTGGGTGTTTGTTGAGATGCAGAGTGCTGGCTCCGCTCCGGATGTGTTGATTCAGTATCTTTGCATTTGAGGCTGAGGGATTATACTTTAAGCAAGCTCCCCCTGTATTTTCCATGCAGTCTAAAATTCTAAAATCAGGTCTTACTCTGACATGATTTCTAGGAACTCTGGTTCTTTGACTGCCACAGAACTTAAACTCCCTCCTTTTATTCCTTCGATCAAATTCTATGCCTCTCACACCCTGAAGTACAAAACAAATTTCTTGTTAAACTGCAGAGCCTGGTGCAGAATGTCTTCACTGGGGCTCAAGATTCTGCATTCCTGAAGAGCTCCCAGGGGCTGAGGCTGCTGGGCTACTGTGGCAGAGGCGGAGGCACGCTGCTCAGGTCCTCCTACGAGAAGGGACTCCCTCCTCAGCTGTGAGGAATGTAGTGATCTGGAAGTCTCTAGTGTCAGCTCCTGCAGGGCCCACCTCAACTGTTAACTGCGGTCATGTCTTCATGAGCATCCCTTTCTTGCCAATGATCTAGCGTGGTTTCAGTCTAAGCATCTGGCCATACCCACTGACAGTGAGACTCTTGTAACAGTCAGTCTTTGCTCTGGACTCCCACTGGGTTGCAGAGATGTTGCTACATGTGCATTTACTCTGAAGGCTCCTACTCTCCTCAGACCCTGACTTTTCCTTCCATCCAAAGCTGTTACTCTTTTACACTTTGAACTCCATGTCAGCAGCTGCCTTCTGGAGAGCCCAGAAAATACATCTACGGTCCACACTTTGAATAGCAGGGAGGTAAAAACATTTCTGCTTACATCTTGGCTTCCAAACTCTGTAGCAGCTATAGCAGTTGTTCTACTCAAAGTGGATTCCACTTTGACCTTACCCCTGAACTTAGGGCACAAACCAAGATGAGCTTGAAACAGCTCAAGTGGGGTCCCTTGTTTACACCACTCTCATCTGTCAGGGTCCCCTGGAAGCCTCTGACCTTGGTCTGACCCTGCATTCCTGAATACAGTCTCTTTTTCATGCCTTTTGCAGGGGGCTCACGTTAGCTTTTTACAAACAAAAATCTCATGATGAAACACACAAACACAATACAGGCATACAGAGAAGCTTGGGCTAAAATGGGAACAGCCACAGAGCCTATCCTACTGTCTACTCCTCATCCTTAAGTTTGTCCTCAGGACCTCAGTCTCAATTGGGTACCATTTAAAAAATAATCCTTTTCTCATGCTAGCCCCAGCAGAACAGGCTATAACTATTTTTCACAGCCTCCTAATAGATACCTTGCTTGAAACTGCTGTTTAAGTCAAAACCACCAGTTTCCTCTCAATGAATTGGAAGGTAATGTAGTTTTAATTTTAAGTCCAATTATATCTTGAGAGATGAATGGTACAGGGCAAATCCTTGTTCAGGGCCACATGGGAGTGATAAATCATTCACTTACATGATCAGATTGCTTCCAAGCTCCTCTAGGCCTCCCAGAAAACAAAAAAGAATAGTTAAAACAAACCCCTTTGGTGAAAAATAAAATGGAAGGGAAGGTCAAAGTAGATGTTGCCTGTACCAGTCAGGATATTTAAGTGATGCTGTAGTTAAAATAATCTCAGTGGCTTGTCACAGCAAAAGCCTTGATCGTGCTCATGCCTCATGTCACCCGCTACCCCAGGCTCAGAGGAGAACCGGTAATAGGGCCAGATCACCAAGGGCTCCAGTGGCGACTGTACTGCCTTTATGTCTGTGCTCATCACATCCAAGTGAAAATGAAGCTGAGAGTAGAAATAACAAATATTAACTACCCATATACCGAATTGTGGTAGGTACTCTGGGATTTATTATTCTCAACAGTATAGGCTGGGTATGATTCCCTGTTTTACATTTGCTGTAGCCCAGAGAAGTCCAAGTCTTTTCCTAAGACCAGACAGCTGGGGAATGGAGTCAAAATTGAAATTGTCTGACCTCTTTCATTATTCAGTTTCACACACTCCACTCAGAGTTGTCCACACTACATTAAATAAATCATAGTTCTGATAGTGCAGGGCCTAGAGGGAAAGAGAAGGAAACAACCAGGCAGGGCAAGTAAGATAATCATTTCAGAAGAATAGATCAACCTAAAGTAGCTTGAATGGGCACACATACAATAATGATAATGGCCAGTGTTTGAGCTCCTACTATGTGTCTAGCTAAAATATGGTTTGCTTGCACTATCTCAGTTAATCCTCTCCAAAAGCCCATGGTATACATCCAGATTTATTTTTGCTATCTGCTGGTGCTCCCACTGGGAGTCTGTAGTCATCCTGTCATCTTTGTGGGAGGCCCGTGAGAGGCAGAGTGCTCGTCAGCTGCAGGATCCTTTGTAACCGTAGCTTTCTGAAAAGGGACTCTTCGGTGAGTGGGAAAAGGAAAGGACCAGGGAAGGCCACAGTCAGGTGCGGTGGTGGAAGGAAAAAGTAGTGGGCCAGCTCTTGGTCAATTCCAGAGCCCAGCATGAGGGCTGACTGCTCCGGAAGAGGCAGCCCAGGCAGGAAAGACCACAGTGGGGTGTAAATCAAAAGACGGCAGGAGTAAGGTTGCAGTGACCAAGTCCTTCCTGTGGCAATAAGCTTCTGGGGGTCCAAGAGGTCATGGAGTGTGAGGGGCTGTTGCCTTGCAGGGATTACCTACAGGCAAATTTGTGTCATTCCTCCCAAGAGGGACTCCATTAGAACACAGTATTAAGAAAGGATGGAGAACAGAACTTCCAGAGAACTTTCTGGTGACAGAAGACATGGGTTCTTGTCTTTCAGTGATTTATCCACTCTACCCACAGGGCCAGCTCCAATATCTGGTGGCTCAACATGTGATATCAATGATTTGTGCCAGTACACAATTCATACATTGATATACTTCGCAACCAATCAATTAACATGCTTGTCTTGACAGACACATTTGGTAGAAATAGCAAATCCATATGCTAATATGTGATCTCACGCACATGGGACTTGGCTTATCTCCAAAGAAGGGAAATCATCCTAATGTTTTTTAACTTAAAAGCTGTGAAAGTTTTTTCCTATTTGCCTTAACCTATGACTTTCTGTATAACAAGCATGTGCTGAACCTATGAGTTTATGTCAAGTGCTTTTCTCAGGTACAGTCTTCGCTGAAATGTACATACACCAGGACAGGAACCAGGTCTCTTGTGCACCACTGTAACCCACACCTACACTTCACTGGCACATCAGTGATGCTTAACTGGTTTTTTTGTTGATTGACTATAAGGCTGACTTACTGAATTAATAAGTGATGAATGAATGAATGAATGAGTATAGGAGGATGGCAGGTCTGGGAAAGAAATAATCTAGACTTTTTTAAAAATGTAAAACTTTGAAGACTAGTAGTTCATTGTATCATCAACACCCTTCAAAACAAAATCTGATGTAGTCCTAGCAAGTGAAAGCCAAGGCTGTCCCCCACTCTCAGCCCCTGGAATCCACAGGAGTGCCTCCTTTCAGCCACCGTGTTTGACTTTCTCACTCACTAGGTGTGACAAGGACAGCAATCCCGTCACCCTGCCATCCCCTCTCACATGAGCTGGCTCCCCACCCTTGAAGCATGTGGACTGATCAGCAACACAGAAGCCCAGTGCAGATGTTCAGCGTGAACACAGCAGGACTGAGATGGAACATAAGTCAGAGGATGGGGCATTGGAACTGAATAATGGAGGATCTGTGGTAATAAAACTGCCCGTGGCCTTTTCATTTCTTTTTCTGGATCCTGGTTCATTTTTCCCTCCAAGAAATGGAACAAGGCAATTGCCACGTGTCCCCAGGTATTTGGAGGCCAAAGATACAGGTATTTCCTCAGCGTGATACACAGGTCTGTATCAGATTAGCAGGAGCTGGAGCGAGCTGCATCAGAGTTGGAGTCTGATGGACATGTGATATGATTTATGGAGAGATGGAATAATAGGCAGGGATTTTAAAATGTGATGAGAGCTGAGGAAATTCAATAAAAACGGGTTTATTCAATAAAAAGAAAAATTCTATAAAAAGCAAGTTTTACTGTGTGTGAATGTTTTCATAAACACCTCTGAAGAGATAATACTATACAGGTGAGCTTAATAAAAAAGGACTTTCCTTTTCATTCTTGCCAGTCCGGCCCTTTCACAAACTCTCCGTGAGAGAAAATATGTGCTTTTGGGGACTGTTCTTCCTTAGTTAGTTTCCTTTTACAACCTTTCTAATCTTGCTCCCCTACCTTTCAGCTTTTATTGAATTTTTGCAAGAGGAAATAATTTTCCTAGAAAGGATTTTACTAGAAAGAGCAAGCTAACCTGAATTGCTGACAAATTCACAGCACTCAATGCCTAACAAGTTACCTAAAGCTAAAGGTGCAGTATCCTAATGAACCCACGTATCCCTGGGAAGGAGGTAGAGAAAAGCTGCATATATTAGAAGAAGCAATTATCCTGCAGAAGTCTTACAGTACTGGGTCTTGGTAAATGTACTGGCTTTGGAGCCTGGAATACCTGATTTTAAGTCCTACTCAGCTTCTTATAATCTCTGTATCCCTAACAATTTGCTTCATTCGTATGAGTCTGAATTTCATCCCTTTGGAACATGAGATAATTTGTCTTCCCAGGATGGCTGGAAGAATGAATCACATGATATATACAAACTACTATACCCAGAGCTTGGGTGCAAGAGTTCCTTCTTCAAAAAGAGGAAAGTTCAAAAAGCCCGAATTCCTTCCCTGTTTTGCAGAACCAGAAAGGATGCTGGGAGGACGAGGGAGGGATACATCCTTTGACTCCACTCTTGCTTTTGGATGAGAGGAGAACCACGAGCATGTAAGTGAGCTGAAAGCGTGCTGGAATTAGGAATAGGAACTACTTCCTTTCCATTCATGTGTCACTTGGCCCAGGAAGCATAATCCAAGGCAAAGGAGTTTGTTTCCCAGTCCTGGTCTTTGCTTGAGGCTGTACGAGGGAATGACAAGGAGCTGCTAAGGTGGGAGAGAAGAAAGAAGAAAAGCTTAGGAAGACTGAGGCTTCTAAAGGGGAGAGCATAGGTGCTGATGCCCTTAGCCAACTGAGGACCCAGGGGAAGAGCAAGATGATGAGTTCCAGTTCAGTCTTGAGCACCCATTCTGCTTAATTCACATTTGTTTGAGTGTCAACTTTATCTGGTGCATTTTTTTCCAATGTCAAGGCCAATCCACACTTCAGCAAAGAAGCATAGTCACATCGTTTATAAAAACAGTTCCTCAGATGCACTTCCGGTGGAACCATGCCTCAGTATCAGTCTTTGTGCTCCTCATTCACATTCCTTTATCTGCTCAGAAGAATGTCTGCTTGTCCTCAAAGTCAGTGACTGAAAGATCTCTTGTCTCATCCCTGAGTTCACTCTCTTTACTTCACTTCAGTGTTAATCCATTGCCTTTTATGCCAGACATAATGTTTACTCAGTGGATTATCCAAGAACAAATTCACTCACCAACAGTATCCTATGTCATAGAAAAATGGCACCAGATAAGTAGAATAGACAAAAGGGACACTTTTTCAAGACTATTGCAATAGGGGAAGAGAGCTTGAACTCAACCCCAAGGAAACAAAAGGCAGGAGGGTTCCTAAGTACAGGTTTGAACCAGTGGAAAGGTACCAAGGAATTAGGGAGAGGTTGGTATATGATCAAGTTATCTGTGCTTGCTAATTGACCCTCATCAGAGTTAGTCTCCTATCTTCTCACAGAACTGACACAGGATCTCTCCTTCAATGACTACATTTCAAAGGGATGGATCCCAGGCCATTGAGGAAGACATTACTCAACATAGTAGACTGGGAGAAGATTTGCATCCCACAGATCAGAGAAATAATTTACAACTAAAAGTTTTCTAAATTAAATGCTCCTAGAAAAGAAAGGTAAGGAGCCTCAGGTCAGGAAGAAGCCTGTGTCATGTTCTGTCAAACCAAGAGGAATGTTGGGGTGGTTTTAATTCCCTGATCACTGACTGGGAACTGCCCACATGAAAGCCCCTGTACTTGGAGCCCTGCATCTTCCCAACTCTCTGGCCCAGAACAGGGGTATACAGTACTACTGAGCAGAACTGAAAATGCAAATACACATGGCAAAACCAAATGATTACCAAAACTCCACTTTCCCTTGTTGGAATATTACCACTCATCATGACATACTATTTTGTCATCCTTTCTGTTCAATCAAAAGGCCCCTAATTCCTAGCATCACTCTTGCTTCCCTCATTAGATACTCCTAATTACCACCTGAAGGCATACCCCTGCCTCACATCCCCAGTTGCAGTGAAAAATAAGTAAACAAATAGATTACATGTAAAAATATTTAGGATAGATAATTTAAAAAATACATACCATGACTTCTTTTTTTTTTACTTAATTTTTGCTATCATTAATCTACAATTACATCAAGAACACTATGTTTACCAGGCTCCCCCCCACCAAGTCCCCCCCACACACCCCATTACAGTCACTGTCCATCAGCGTGGCGAGATGCTGTAGAATCACCACCTGTGCTCTCTGTGTTGCGCAGCCCTCCCCGTACCTCCCACACACTATACATGCTAATCGTAAGGCCCCGTTTCTTTTTCCCCACCCTTATCCCTCCCTTCCCACCCATCCTCCCCAGTCCCTTTCCCTTTCATGACTTCTTGGTCATGAAGTACGGGGAGAGGAAATGCCAGCTAGAATTCTCAGGCTTCCCCTCAGGACTGCTTCTACCTGTAGCCTCTTGCCAGGACTTACAGAACACAGGAAATGACGTTAAGTTTTAGATGGAGAATACAGGGGTTCACTTTACAACAAAATGAATTTGAATTTTTGGATTACACATTTTTACTTGGTCTCCGTGCCCAGACAACTGTTTATTGTTAAATCTTGCCTTATAATCCAACTATAGTTGGTAAAAATCTAGGGAAGGTCCTGCCTTCCTCCATGTTCTTAATGATATTTCTCCCACATTGCTATGCTCAGTGACATGATAGTCCACATTCTCTTCTCTGGCTTCTCACGGGCATAGCCTACTAACCCACCAAGTCTATGTTCTTCCATCTTCCATAAAAGTTTAAACGGCATAGTACTGGATCATTAAAAGAAAATGCAATGCACTGTGAGTGTTGTAGGAACTTAGATTTCTGAGGGCATTAATTGACTTTTAATAGTTTCCAGGTCTCTTGTCAGCAAATCAAGAGGGGTTTAATTTTCCTTTATGAAGTTTTAATTTAACATTGTACAATCTACTTTTGATGTTTCTGATTATACATCTAATATATTATTCCCATCCCTTCTTATACTAGTCAAACTCACTGGAGGTTTTTCTTTATTTTATTACTAATCAGCTGGCAAAAATATATTGTTCAGTTGTACCTAATAATGTTGCTTATTAGCCACTTTAAAAGAAAAGTTGCTTAGAAAAGTCTTGAAACTGCTTAGTAAATTGGTTTTTATTCATTTTCTCTGCATATATGTATGTCAAACACTAGAGCTGCAATAGTAAGGCCCACTTTCTGCCCTTAATGAAATTCTAATTAAGAGGTAGTCGAAGTTTTACTTAATCCATTAATCTACTCACTTTTCTATCAGGTTAAAAATGATAGCATTTAAATTTATATGGTGCTTAATTTTAATAAAGGGGTACAGTTTAGGCATTATTAAACAGTCTAACTACTGGTAACTAATAATGCCTGAGTCCCACCTGTGGTGAATTGTCTTAGTGCTTTTCCACTACTGCAGCCTCCCAACATGCTGGCTTTTTGCCATGTGACTTTGCAAAAGTACCAGAGGTGACCTCATGCTGGGTTTGCATGGATTTTTGGTCAGAAGTTCCAAGACTAGGTCCAAAGAAGCATCTTGTGTTTCTCGTGCACTTGTGCTATTACCGTGAGAGCACAGGCAGGGTGGCTGCTGGCCCAAGGAGGACAGAAGACATGTGGAGTAGGGCTGGGCTGTGTGAAGCTGGGCACCAAGCTGACCAGAAGATATGTGATCAAGAAAAAATAATTTTAGTTCTATGCCATTGAGTTTGGTCTATTGTGTCATAGAACATTATTGTGGCAACAATTACTAATAATGTACCTTCTTCCAGAGTTTGTGAGGCAGCTATTGATGCAAGATGGAAATCAAAGGATTGCTATAACATAGAGGAATGTATACCCTGTACCTCCATGCAGAGTTCTGGGAAGGCTGGGCTGGCACCTATGGCTTGGTCTTAAAGTCCAAGAAGAGCTTCCTACCTCCCCTGAATCTAATTCTTTAAACCTCACCAATTTCCTTTAGTTTGGATTGAAGAAGAAACTAATGGAAGAGAGTAAGCGGGACAGCAGCGGGGCCAGCTTTGGAGGCAAGTATTGCCCACGTCTGTAACAGCCGCGCGAAGGCGTGAGCCGATCTGGTCACCAGGATGCAGGCTGGGGTGACCACAGTAAACATCCTATTTCTTGCCTCCCTGTCTCTCTCTCTCTCTTTCATTGGCAGCTTCCATGGCAGAATTAACAAGAAACAAACAGAAAATTATCCAGTTATAAGTGTCCACATCTTAGAAAGCAGTTTAAGAGTCTTCTGACACGAGCCATCCTCGAGTTCTGTTCTCACTAGCAGCTGATTTAGTCCTCAGAGGAGGAGGTGGGTGCTCCATCCCTCCAACTAAAACAGGGTCAGTGCTGCAATCATTGGTGGAGACAGCTGTGCTCAGAAGAGCAGTCTCCATGAGGGGTCTTAGCTGGAACAGCAACAGCAGAGAAACAACATAAGAAGACATATGTGCCTAAGACTTTGCTTTTTTCTTCCAGAAGACATGAGGCTGTGCCCTGGGAAACTCTCAGGAAAGTAGGCAGCATTCCAGTGCATTGAATGACAATTAAGTTTGGCCAAGCGTCTCAAAGAAGGTGTGTACCTGAATAATAGGAGAATACCAAGAAAACACCATTTATTTTGTAAGCAGAGGATGGTAACATTATGCAATGATATAAAATATGTTTTGCTTCCAACCTCTAAGCTGTTGTTGGGAATCTATCTGGACTGGTCATATGACAAAGCTATTCTCTCATCTACAAGATCTTCACATACATAAAGAAATCTTTTCTTATCTTGGCTCCAAATAAAAATTTCATTTTTTTAAATAGACATTTTACCAAGTGTCCCATGAATACCTGTGCTTTCAACTCTTTAAAAGATCAGTAATGCCTGAGAACACCATGGCACAACAGTATTCCATGCTTCATTTTGTATTACTAGAAATGATGGAATGGGGATGGCTTGGCTGATGGACTTTCTGTCCAGGGTCTGTTTCTTCGTGACCTTTGTAATGGGTTTACTTACGCACACGACGATCATCTCTGCCAATATACATGGGGTCAAGGGTCAAAAGGTTTTCTGCCTGCGATGAGGTGCGCGTACCCTCATGAGTGGAGCTAACCCTGCTTCTTTCTCATCTGGGGCTAACAGTAAAGAACAAGCCTTTGTGATTGACAATGTGAATATCTGTCACTCACGACCTTCCCACTTCTTTTTAGGCACAGACACAGTGTCCTTTGCCTCCAGTTTCAGGTCTCAGCTTTTGAATCAGTTTTAACAAGAACAATAATCTAAATTGGACACAGCCTCTATTTTGAGTCTTTCTGCCATAACACTGGCATTCGATTTTCCCAGCATAAGTCCATTCTACTCAAAAGGGCCTGCTCCCATTCTTACCAAGGCTTCTGACTGTATCTTTGTCAGCACTGACTGATGGGTACTCAATAAATATGTGTTGAGTGTTGAGAAATGGAAAGATATCCCCATTTTAATCATCACTGAAGGGGTAAATCCCAGGACAGAAACTAAGGCTCAGGGGAAGCATGTTGGGAGGAGGTGAGAGTGCTGACAGGGTCTATGCAGGGTGGATAGGTGGAATTCAGGTAGAAGCAGGAGGGCATTGCTCAAGGGAAGACCATGGTGGGAAAGTGACGTGAGCCTAGGCCAGGAGCTGGCAGGAACGTGACCCTGGCTACTCCCTGAGTAGGGTCCTCTGCCTGTGACTATGTGTTCTGAGCAAGTAGACCCCATGCAGCCAGTTGCTGGGCAGCATCCAGAGTGGTTCAGGCCCAGAGCCACGTGGGCCCAGGTTCCTCCATGTGAGTCACAGTGACTCCCTGTGCTCTGAGGTGGCCCAGTGTCACGCTGTAACTTTAACTCTTAAGCAACACAGCCTCTCAACTTCATTTTTCTTCCTGTGCGGTGGAGATAAGGCCCATTTTACAGGATTTGTTGGTGAAAACTCAGTGAAAAATAAATTTTGTAAAACTCCAGCACCCTGGTCGCCACATTCTGATCACATGTAGCAAATGGCTTATATCATTAAGTTTCTTGGTTGAAAGCAACAAAAAGCAACTCTGACTGAGTAGAAAAGCTATTTAATTGAAAGATTTCCAGTAATTGATAAAAACTGTGGGAAGGCTAAAAATCAGATTTCTCAAACAAGCAGGAACCAGAGGAATTTGGGATCATCAAGGGTAGCCCAGGATGGCATACCTGAGAAATACTCCTTTCGGAAGCTGATAAAGATGCCATCATCACTGTTTCTCCAAAACATGGCCATGGCCCGAAACCACTGCCAGACTCTAAGAGCACAGCTGCTCCTTGCCCTGCTGTCCCTGTTTCAGCTGCTCTACATGAGTCTTCAGCATGAAGCATGATTTTCAAGCTCAGAGCCTGTAGCCATATACTCACCTTGAGGAGGGGAGGGGAATATATTTTCCCATTTGTCTTCCATAGAAAGGGTCACAGTTCTTTTTCCCACCAAGACCTAAATGATGAAGGAATCCATGAAAAAGAATTATCTACATTTGCTGACCCACCAAAAATAAAGGCAAATGTCCATTACACAATGATATTGCCATTTATAAGGTCATAATCGGCTGCTGTGCTGGTCCCCAAGAAAGCCTTTCTCTCTGCCATTCTTGGTAAACTGCCTCTACAGCATTTCACTGACAGCAAGCACATATGTCCAGCCACTAAGGACTTGAGATCGCAGTGCCCAGAGATCATGTGTTAACTCTCAGTTTCCCCACTGAACTAGAAATACCTTGGAAGCAAGAATCATCTCCAATTTTTTCTGTTTGCAGTTAACACCCAGTGCTTAGCTCATAGTCAGCACCAAATATTTATCACACTAAACTGAATGTCAGGAATAAGACAGGACATTTTTAGTTCTTTGTTTGTTTTAATTTTTACAGAAGTGTCCTAATCTGCACAAAGATAGTACTAGGTTTAGCTATATGATGATACCAATATTTGACTGTTTTGACCTACACAAATAGCAATTTTATATGGCTCAACTATATATTTAATATTCAGACAGTAAGTCACCCTGAGAAGCTAACATTGAATCTTGACAATTACAAGACTGTCAAGAGGTATCTCCTTAGTTTGCCTCTTTGGGCTGAAGCAATGGGGTCCAGGTTAAGTCCACTGCTAGGTTTGTATAAATGGGACCATTTTGGTTTAACTAAGATGGAGATTTGCAGTCTTAGAGACTCTGGCAATTTTCTGTTCTATGTGCAGTGTGTGCAGCTCTGATGTTTCTGTTCTCCAGTCACACAGGGTGAAGTTATTGATATTCTATTGGTTACATTTAAGGAAGGGAGTGCGAACAGAGCCTGGTGTGGAAAGCATATCCAGTGTGCTGGATACATGACCTCAGCCCTGCACCAGCCCAGTGAAGCCTTACTGCATAGGAAGGGCATGCCAGACAAGGAAGCAGAGCCAGAACTGAGGCTGTTCCACCGGATTCCAGGAGCCATTCCAGGTGTGTAAGTACTGGCCGAAGTCAACAACACCATGCTTTACCAAGCACCTGGCATCTCCCGGTGGGCATGGTTCTAGCATCCCTGCTAGAAAGAACTCCCGGAAAGTTCCCAAGTGCTGAGAAGCCTTGAAAATTGTGCTGGGCCACCGTCAGCATAATCCATAGCTAGTGGTCTGTTACTGCTGGCTGTCAAAGCAGTGAGAGTTTACCAAACAGGTCAAAGCCAGCCACAGTATGCTTCTTGTGACTGACAACTTCCAACAGCCACTTGACTACCCTGCCTTAGCCTCACTCTAGATTCTACCACCTCTTTCACCTGGGTCACCTCAAAAGCTTGCTATGCTCACCCACTGTAGCCCTGGACGCACTTTGTCACTAGTGTAATCTTACAAAATTCGAAGCCAGAAAGAGAGAGAGGGGGGGGGCCCTTATTGGTCCTGTTTCTCTGGAGAACTCTTACTGACAGAGTGTATACCTGTGTAGACATCTATCCATCTCTCGACCTGCCTATATCTATCTTTACCTACCTATATCTTTCTGTCTCCTCCTGTACCTATCATTATATATCTATATGTACTTACAGATCTATAGTTATCTGTGTAAGTAGATAGATGGGTAAATGTATCTATAGATCTATATTATAGATACAGATATAGAGCCATGTATGTCTTTCCATATCCATACCCATATCTGTATCCCTTTAGGGAAAAGAAGGCATTTTAACAATTAATATCTTTTTTCTGTAAAAATCATATTCAATAAAAACAGCATATTGTGTGCGATGTTTTGAAATATTTCCATCATGGTGTGATATTTTTGCTAAAAATAATGAAAGTTGTGTCATCTATAAAAAGTCTCATATCCTCACATTTTAACCCATTTAAAATATACATTCTATAAAGTGAAATTGCATGTATTAAAGTATTCCATGTCCTTTGACTTCTCCTTTGGAACCAGCTTGGTGTCTCTGGTACCACCTGGCCCTTCATTCTCTCCTGGGTGGTTCCGGCTCCCTCGTGTGACCACATAAACCCCAACAGGCTGCCCTGCCTCTCTCCCAGGATTTATGCTCTTGTATCACTCAACCCTTTGTGACCTCCTATCTCCATAACTTACATTGTTTCATGCTCAAATATTTTTTTTTATCTGACTTAGTCATAAATTCAACTTAATGGTAAACTGATATATTTTATCCACTGTCAAGCTTTTCTGCCTCCCTCAGGTAGACTGGGGGGAACTCTTTCTCTAAGCCCATTATCTTTGTATTACAAAGAGTATATTATATTGCAACTGTTTATGTATCTACTTATCAGTCATATCAAGTATTATCCTTACAGGGACCTTATCTTTGTCATATTTTAATCTGTCCCTTAGGAAAGTCCTTTTTAGAAAGTTGATCCTGGGGCTCTGCTATTAAAAATAACTGAGAAATTTTCCTTTTTAGTTCTGAATCTCTACCCCATTTTCCCCCCTTCTCCTCTGAAGCTACTGCATTTTTATATGGCATTCCTTGAGTACTTCATTCTTGGCACCCCTTTTAGAGTTTCACTATGGACCACACCTATGCTCCATGTATGTTTAACTGTGTTCACTTAGAGTCATACATTCCTAGAGGCATGGCTTTCCCACTGAGGCTCTGACAAAAATCTATTATAAAATAGCAGGTGTCCCCTGGAGTAGTCAAGAGCTATGACAGGAGGAGCATGCTAAGTATTCTTAATATTGATTATTGATCTTCTCACCTGAGAGTTTTCATACTAGGAGCAGTAGGGAATGTTCCAGACCCCCGGTTGCCTCATACCTCTCAGACCCTTTAAGGCCTAACACTGACCTTAATGCACTGTTCAATTTTCCATATTTGCAATAATTTCTCTGCCAGACCTACATAATATATTTGTGTTCCTACGTGCTGTTTCCACTAAGTGGAGCAGCAATGTCAAAAAATTGTACTACATTATTCAATTTTTATTGAATAGCTAATGTCTGTTCTGTGGCAAGGATTATTACAACTGGCAGTGTTATCATAATAATCAAATCAGTGAGGTCTGTGTTTCAACCGGGCCACTTGACATTTCGCACGTGTCTATCTCTTTAGCAGCACAGTAGAAAAGATGACTCGGTCTGTTCTGGTACCAAACCAAGGGTTTAAAATCAACCTGGATCTTTCAAGGAGCGGTAGTAGTTGCTCAGGACTAAGTTAAGAAGATAGGGATTTCCAGTGTTGGCAGGGGAAGTTCATTCTCTGTGATATGTACCAAGTGTCTGGTTTTCTCTGGACCTCTGTTTAAGTCAGTCATTTAGTTCAGTAATTCTCAGTTCTACTTGGAGCTCCCAGGGTGATCAGTTCCCCTGGCTTTCTGCTCTCCTACATATCCGAACGGAGCTCACTGCATTTCCTTCTCTTTGATCACTTGATTATATTTCAGTGTAAGTATGCTTGGGAAGTCTGGTGACCTCAGTTCTCAGAGACACCCAGTAACAAAGCTGAGCCTTGGGCAAGGAAGTTCATTTGATAGAAAGAATGTGGACTTTGGTACTCTGTCGTTTCCAAAAAGATTTCACATCTGGGAAACAGCGACAATAATGGCTTCTATTGTGTGTGCTGAGGAGGCGGCTATTCCATTGCATTCAAAGGCACAGGCTCTCAAGACAGAGAGCCTTGGTTCAGATCTCCCCTCCACCACGTACTGCAGAAGTCTTCTAGACAAGTGACTTTCCCTCCCTGCACTTCAGCTTCCTCACGTCTGAAACAAGATAATAATCGTAGCGCCTTTTACAGCGGACTCCGGGGTGAATCAACAGTGGCTTTACATAGTACTTAATAGCACGACCATAGTGCTGAGTTCATGAAAAAATGATATGAACAACCAATATTAACATAGTCTTTATAATTGGAAACATCTCAATTTAATATTCCCCCTATACCTATGTATTGAATATTTTTATTTTTTATGTATTTTTGTAATGAGTATTTTTTAATGTTCACTTAATTAGTAAATTTGAGGTTATGAATTAAGCCATAAATTCTACTCCTGAGAAGCTAAATTCTAGCAAGAGAAGTAAAGCATCATGAATTCCAGGCCTTTTGGGGAGCTGCTGATAAAAAATGATCCAGATATTCTGAAGATACCTTCCAGTGGGAGGAGTGGGGGTTTGGTGGTATGTGTGGAGGCAAGCTCAGGCCACACTGTGACAGGCAGCGCACGGAGGGCTCCAGCTTTTGGTTAGGTAGGCAGTAAGGAATGATGTGGCTTCATTTCATAAAAACATCAAAAAATGAACTTTGTTTATTTTTATATTGTTTTAAGTATTCATTACTCTCTCTTTACATAAATATTTATTTAACACCCACAAAATACCAGGCATTGTGCTAGTTTTGCAATATTCACAAATCACTTACAGTAATTTAGCTTACATTCAATGCAGCAGATAGAATGTGAATGAGTAAATAAATAAACGGATATAAATTGTGATAAGAACTATGAAAGAACCAAAAAGGGACTATGATATATGTAGTATGGGAGGCAGGTTGCAGTACAAAGAAGGGTGATCAGGACTGGCTTTGCTGAGGATATTCAGCTCCAAAAAAGAAGCAACGTTAGAAGAATCTGGAAAATAGAAGTAGGGGAGATTGGGGACCTCTGTAGGGAGGTCACATGGGTAGTGTGTGGGGTTGTTCCCACTGTGGCTCAAATTTTACTTCAGTTGTTTCCTGAACATTACTCCTTTGACATGTCATCCCTCAGATCCTTTGTGTGCTTATCATTAAGGTCTGCATCTTAGTGAGTTTGGGCTTCTATAACAAAAAGACCATAGATTGAGTAGCTCAAACAACACAGCTTTATTTCCCTCAGTTATGAAGGCTGGCAGTACAAGATAAATATGTTTCCAATTCAGTTCTTGGTGAAGGCCCACTTCCTGGTTTGTAGACAGCTACCTTCTTACTGTCTCCTCATTTAGCAGAGAGAGCTGAGCTCTGGTCCCTAGGGTTTCTTATAAGGTCACTAATACCATCATGGGAGCCCCACCCTCATGATCACATCTAACCCTAATTCCCTTCCACAGACCTGACCTCCTAATCCTCCACTGGGGATTAGATCTTCACACATGAATCATGGGACACACAAACTTTCAGTAAATAGCAGAATGGCACCAATGAGTTTTCATTATAAAATGTCAGTTAGCTCACAACAGTTCTTCACTCAAAAATCTTTAATAGTTCCCCATTTTACTGAATAAGTGCCAGATTCCACATGTCCTACAGGAAGCCTCCATCTGGTCACAGTGGCCTCCTAGCAGATTCTCAGACATTCTCAGCCTTTGTCCTTGGTCTTCCTCTACCAGAAGTGCTCTTCCCAGCTTTCTGCTGGCCTAAACTCCCTCTCTGTTCCCTCTAAGTCTTTGCTTAAGCCCAACTCTCAATTAAGCTCACATGGCCACTCTGCTGACTACTGGCAGCTGCTCACCCAACCACTTCATGCCTCTTGCCCAACATGGTATACAACCTACAGTTTGTCATGCTATTTGATAATAGAGTGTCTACCTCCTCTAATAGAATATACATCCTGAAAGAAAATGGTTATGTCTGTTTGGCTCACTGATTTATCCTGAGCACCTAAAATAGTGCATGGCACAATAGGTGGTCAGGATTTATTTACTGACTAGACGAACAAATGACTGAGTAGATGGCAAGTTATTAAAGTTACTATTGTTGAATTATTATTTTAACCTCTCAATTGGACAGTATTTCAAAGAGACTGTCAAGAATATAGATATCACCTAGGTGCCTGGACTAGATAGTCCAAAGAAGTAATTTAATATTATTTTGGAAAGTAAAGATTTTTTTCTCAGTTCCCCTTTCTTGATCCCCTTTACCCCCAGCAACTACTTAAATTCCAAATATAAACTATATATTAAAAATAATCAATTACATTTAACAGATTGAACTGGGCTTATGGGAAGATGAACTGTAGCTGTCTAATTAAAGAATTACTGTAGAAGGTAAATGTTGTAGGAAAGACACCCTTTAGGCCTTCACTGACTATACTATTTCATTATGCTTTAATTACTCCAGGTGATTTGTGGTCCTAGACAGAGTCCATGCATTATGGGGGCTTTAATTGCTGTGACTTTCCATTATGCAGAAAAGTTTTGTGCAGGAAGGAGAAAAGAATTGGGCAAGGAGGATGATTTCTACAACTAGAAGGGGGATGGAGTCCCAATTCCAAGGAGGGAGACACCCATTTTAGAGAAGATGAATCTTTTATGTGGTGCTCACATTGGCACCTGATATAAATTAAAGGAAATGGACTGTTCAGAGGCTAGAGGAGGTCAAATGCAGAGAAAGTGCTTTCAGGATGAAGAAAGAGAATAGTGAGACACTGGCAACTTTTGAAAGATGACAGTGTGAGAGGTGAGACAGAGGCCTCCTCCCTAAACCACATATAATATAAAAATACAGTTAATACAATTAATCCTAAAAGAGAAACAGCAAAGAAGGCTGTGCCAGACTGCATACATCTGGAGAAAAGAGCAGAACTGACAGAACAGGGTAATGTACCAAAGCCACGATCTGGCGGGACCCAAGGCTTCCCCCACCCAAGCTCACTGGTGGGAGGAAAAGAAACAGAGTGGGGAGGGGGTGGAAGCCTAGGAATGCTGAACACACAACCCTGGAGATCTGCTCTGACAGCACGAACCTACATTGCACGGTGCTTTGGAGATTAGTGGGGTTGGAAAGCTAAGACAGGCACTTGGAAAGACTGTGACTTCAGCTGTTTGTGGAAAATAGGGATCCACATACAGCTGCTCTGGTACAAAAGAAATGTAGGCGGTCTGAGCGACTTCCTAACAGAGAGTGAAGCTAAGTGGGCAAGGATTGCACAGAGCTTGCTGCTCAAGAGAAAGGACAGGTGGACAAAACTGTCCAGGCACACTCTATCCAGCAGATTGGGAACATTCAGGAGCTTCCAGCGCTCCATCTCACTGGATGGCTATGCAGCTCTGAGGACCCCCACTGTGATACACAGCCTGCTGCACCTTCCTCCTACTCCCAGCTGGTGGGCACCAGCTCGCAAACCTGCAGACCGAGCCCTAGCATCAGGCCAGCCAGACGGAAGCAGCACCTATGACAGCTACAAACACAAAGCATAGAGGCTTACATCTATGTGCCTGTCCCACTGGTTCTTGCAGTGTGACAGGCATAGCAGCTGGGCAGCAAGAAACAGCTCTTTCATACCCCAGGTACCAACACCACTCCCCTGTGACCCCTGACATCACTCCTGGGGCTGAGCACCTCCAGAGAGTAGAGCTTCTGTGCACTAGAGGGTGCCACACACAGAAATGAAACATCAAAGAAACTTGGATCAAACCAAAATCCCACAAAAATGAGAAAAGGACCTAATGAAACTGAACTAATGAATCCTCTTGAAAGATATTTCAAAATAAAAATCATAACCATGTTGATGCAGGTACAGAAAAACATTCAAGAACTGAGCAATGAACTCAGGATGCAGATTCAATCATTAAGAAATTCAATATGTGAAATGAAACATACAATGAAGTGGTTTAAACATAGATTAGATGTGATAGAAGAGACAGTTAATAGAATAGAAATTAACAGAAAAGGAATAAAAGGAAGGTGAGGCACAGAGAAAAAGGATCTCTAAGAATGAAAGAATACTGAGAGAACTGTGTGACCAATCTGAACGGAACAATATTTGCATTATAGGGGCACCAGAAGAAGAAAAGAGAGGAAAAGGGAAAGAAAGTGTTTTTGAGGAGGTAATTGCTGAAAACTTCTCCAATCTGGGGAAGGAAATACCCTCTCAGGTCATGGAGGTACACAGATATCTCAACACAAGGGACCCAAGAAAGACAATACCAACACATACAATAATTAAAATGGCAAAGATCATGGATAAGGAAAGAATTTTAAAAGCAGCCAGAGAAAGAGAAAAGATCACATATGAAGGAAAACCCATTAGTATTTCTTCAGACTTCTCAACAGAAATCTTACAGGCCAGAAGGGAGTGGCATAATATATTTAATGCAATGAAACAGAAGGGCCTTGAGCCAAGAATGCTCTACTCAGAAAGATTATAATTTAAATTTGAAGGAGGGATTAAACAATTTCCAGACAAGCAAAAGTTGAAACAATTTACCTCCCATAAAGCACCTCTATAATGGATTTTGGAGGGACTGCTATAGATGGAAGTGTTCCTAAAGCTGAATAGCTGTAACCAGAGGCAATAAAACTGAAGAAAAGAAAGTAGAAAAATTAATTACTAAGCAGATACAAAATCAAACCAACTAACCTCAAAGTCAGACAAGGAATAGACAAATAGTACAGACTATCACAACTAATATATAAAGAATGGAGGAGGATGAAAAAAGAGTGAAAAAAAAAGAATCTTTAGATTTTGTTCGTAATAGCATAGTGAGTGAGTTAAATTTGACTTTTAGATAGTAAGTTCCCCTTCAACCTTTGATAAACATAGATCTAAAGACTGCAATGGCAATAAGTATAAACCTATTGAAAATTAACCTAAATGTAAATGGTCTGAATGCACCAATCAAAAGACATAGGGTCACTGAATGGATTAAAAAACAGGACCCATATATATGCTGCCTACAAGAGACTCACTTCAAACCCAAAGACATACACAGACTAAAAGTGAAGGGATAGAAAAAGATATTTCATGCAACTAATAAGAAGAAAAGTACAGTAGTTGCAGTACTTGTATCTGAAAAAATAGACTTCAAAACAAAGAAAGTCACAAGAGAAAAAGAAGGACATTACATAATGATAAAGGGGTCAGTCCAACAAGAGGATGTAACTATAAAAATAAATCTATGCACATAACACAGGAGCACCTACATATGTGAAACAAATACTAACAGAATTAAGGGGGAGATAGAATGCAATGCAGTCATTTTAGGATACTTAAACATTCCACTCACTCCAAAGGACAGATCAACCACACAGAAAATAAGTAAGGAGGCAAAGGCACTGAACAACACATTAAAACAGTTGGACCAAACAGACATCTACAGAACACTCCACTCAAAGGCATCAGAGTACACATTCTCAAGTGTACATGGGACATATTCAAGAATAGATCATATATCAGGCCACAAAAGGAACCTCAGTAAATTCAATAAGATTGAAATTGTACTCACCAGCTTCTCAGAACACAAAAGTATGAAACTACAAATCAATACACAAAGAAAATGAAAAATCCCATGAACACATGGAGGCTTAACAACATGCTCCTAAATAATCAATGGATCAATGAGCAAATAGAAACAAACATCAAGCAGTGTATGGAGAAAAATGATAACAATAATTCAATGATGCAAAATCTGTGGGATGCAGTGAAGGCCTTGCTAAGAGGGAAGTATATTGCAATACAGCCTACCTCAGGAAAGAAGAAAATCCTATATTAACGGTCTAAACTCACAATTAACAAAACAAGAAAAAGAAGAATAAATGAGGCCCAAAGTCAGTACAAGGAGGGACATAATAAAGATTAGAGCAGAAATAAATAAAATCAAGAAGAATAAACAATAGAAAAAAATCAATGAAACCAGGATATAGTTCTTTGAGAAAATAAACAAAATAGTTAATCACCTAGCAAGACTTATCAAGTAAAAAAGAGAGTCTATACACATAAACAGATCAGAAATGAGAAAGGAAAAGTCACTGTGGACACTACAGAAACACAAAGAATTATTAGAGAATACCATGAAAAATTATATGTTAACAAACTGGACAACCTAGAAGAAATGGACAACTTTCCAGAAAAAATACAATCTTTCAAGGCTGACTCAGGAAGAAACAGAATATTTGAACAGATCAATTAGCAGCAATGAAATTGAATTGGTAATCAAAAAACTACCTAAAAACAAAACCCCTGCACCAGATGGCTTCACCACTGAATTTCATCAAACATTTAGTGAAGACCTAATATTCATCCTCCTTAAAGTGTTCCAAAAAGTAGAAGAGGAGGGAACACTCCCAAACTCATTCTATGAGGCCAATGTCACTCTACTACCAAAACCAGGCAAAGACACCACAGAAAAAGAAAATTACAGACCAATATCCCTGATGAACATAGATGCATAAATACTCAACAAAATATTAGCAAACTAAATTCAAAAATACATCAAAAAGATCATCCATCATGATAAAATAGGATTTATTCCAGGGATGCAAGGATGGTACAATATTTGAAAATTCATCAACATCATCCATCATATAAACAAAAAGGACAAAAAACACATGATCATCTCCATAGATGCTGAAAAAGCATTCAACAAAATTCAACATCCATTCATAACAAAAACTCTCAACAAAATGGGTATAGAGGGCAACATAATAAAGGCCATATGTGACAAACCCACAGCCAACATCATACTTAACAGCGAGAAGCTGAAAGCTTTTCCTTTAAGATTTGGAACAAGACAAGGATGCCCACTTCCCCCTCTTCTATTCAACATAGTTCTGGAAGTCCCAGCCCTGGCAATCAGACAGCACAAAGAAATAAAAGGCTTCCAGGTTGGTAAAGAAGAAGTGAAACTGTCCCTGTTTGCAGATGACATGATATTGTACATAAAAACTTTAAAGAATCCACTGAAAAACTACTAGATCTAATATATAAATTCAGCAGAGATACAGGATACAAAATTAATACACAGAAATATGTTGCATTTCTATACAGTAAGGATGAACTAGCAGAAAGAGAAATCAGGAAAACAATTTCATTCACAATTGCATCAAATGAATAAAATACATAGCAATAAACCTAACCAAGGAAGTGAAAGACCTATACCCTGAAAACTACAAGACATTCATGAGAGAAATTTTAAAAGATACGAATAAATCAACACATCCGTGCTCATGGATAGGAAGAATTAATATTGTCAAAAGGGCAGTCCTGCCTAATTCAATGCAATCCCTATCAAAATACCAACAGCATTCTTCAACAAACTCAAGAAAATAGTTCTAAAATTCAGATGGAACAACAAAAGACCCTGAATCGCCAAAGCATTCCTGAGAAGGAAGAATAAAGTGATAAAGCGGTGGGCGGTTGGGGGGTAATTTAGCTCCCTGACTTCAAGCTCTACTGCAAAGCCACAGTAATCAAGACAATTTGGTACTGGTACTCGTACAAGAACAGATCCATAGATCAATGGAAGAGACTAGAGAGCTCAGATATTAATCCAAGCATATATAGTCAATTATTATACAATAAAGGAGCCACACATATACAACAGGGAAATGACAGCCTCTTCAATAACTGGTGTTGGCAAAACTGGACAGCTACCTGCAAGGAAATGAAACTGGATTATTGTCTAACCCCATATACAAAAGTAAACTCAAAATAGATCAGAGACCTGAATGTAAGTCATGAAACCATAAAATTCTTAGAAGAAAACACAGGCAAAAATCCCTTGAATATAAACATGAGCAACTTTTTCCTGAACATATCTCCTCAGGCAGGGGAAACAAAAGCAAAAATGAACAAATGGGACTACCAAGCTAAAAAGCTTCTGTATAGCAAATGACAGTATCAGCAGAATAAAAAGGCTTCCTGATGTATGGGAGAATATATTTGTAAATGACATATCTGACAAGGGGTTAACATCCAAAATATATAAAGAACTCACATGCCTCAACTCCCAAAAAGCAAATAACCCTATTAAAAATTCGGCAGAGGATATGAACAGACAATTCTCCAAAGAAGAAGTTCACATGGCATACAGGCACATGAAAAGATGCTACACATTGCTAATTATCAGGGAAATGCAAATTAAAACCACAATGAGATATCACCTCTCACCCATTAGGATGGCCAACGTCAAAAAGACTAGGAACATCAAATGCTGGCGAGGCTGCAGAGAAAGGGGAACCCTCCTACACTGCTGGTGGGAATGTAAACTAGTTCAACCATTGTGGAAAGCAATATGGAGGTTCCTCAAAGACCTAAAAATATAAATATCATTTGACCCAGGAATTCCACTCCTAGGAATTTACCCACAGAAAGCAAGTTCTCAGATTCAAAAAGACATATGCACCCCTATGTTTATTGTAGCTCTATTTACAATAGCCAAGATATGGAAGCAACCTAAGTGCCCATCAGTAGATGAATGGATAAAGAAAATGTGGTACATATACACGTTGGAATACTATTCAGCCATAAGAAAGAAACAAATCTACCATTTGCAACAACATGGATGGAGCTAGAAGGTATTATGCTCAGTGAAATAAGTGCGGCAGAGAAAGACAAATACCAATGATTTCCCTCATTTGTGGAGTATAACAACAAAGCAAAACTGAAAGAACAAAAGAGCAACAGATTCACAGACTCCAAGAAGAGACTAGCGGTTACCAAAGGGGAGGGGTGGGGGAGCGTGGGTGGGGAAGGAGAGAGAAGGGGATTGAGAGGTATTATGATTAGTTCACATGGTGGTGTTGTGGAGGGTCATGGGGAAGACAGTGTAGCACAGAGAAGACAAGTAGTGACTGTGGCATTTTACTACACTGATGGACAGTGACTGCAGTGGGGTATGGGGGAGGACTCGATAATATGGTTGAATGTATCAACCAAATTGTTTCTCTTGTGAAATCTTCATAGCAATATATATCAATGATACCTTAACAAAATAAAATAGTGAGCACTGGCTTCAGGTAGTGTCTGGGCCTTCTAGGGAGGGACTGGCTTCAAATACTGACTAAGTTATATATTACATGCATGAACAACAACATTGGTTTAGTCCCTCTGTGCCTCAGTCACCCCATCTCTATATGAAAATATTTCAGATAGTGTTGTGAGACTTAGCTGACATAGATATGCAATGCTCTTAGCATGTGTAAAAGCAAATGTTAAGTTTTACTTTCCTTCTTTATCAGCAAAATGAGAGACTTGTACAGTCTCTTCTTTTGACAAGCATTTGCCATGCCACTATGACCTCCTTTATGCTTTACAAAACATGCTAATTTCCATATCTCATAAAATTCTCACAATTCATGAGAAACCTGGTATTGCGCCCATTTTCCAAAGTATTAAATTAAGATACAGATAGGTAAAGGGATTTCTCCAAGTTTATCTGCTGGAACTTTGGTAGAACCTGCTTTGCAACCCTTTATATCATACCTAAATAGTGAGTTTCCTAAAATATATATATTCACATGTCACCTCCTAGTTGATAATTAACAGTCAGATTCACAAGGATCTAGCATTTAAACAGATGGTAAAAGGAACAGAAGTAGCTGGATAAGTCTAGTCATTTCAAATATTTGTATTTTTGTCTCAGAGCAAAAACACATCTAAGACATATTAGAGAAAAACTAATTCCCACCCTTTGTTCCTGATTACAGCCAAGGGCAATTAGAGATAAAACTCTGAGAAATTCTTTGACTTATCTTTTGCACATCTAGAGGCTTACTAAAATAGGAATCGGTTAATCAATTAATTTATGCTTCAAACTCAATACACTGTAAGAACATGGCTTCTGTTGATATAATGCCTGGCTTAAATTTCATCTACATCTGTGGTTATGTGACTTTGAGAAGACACTCAGCTTCTCTGAGCTACAAGTTCTTCATTCATAAACCAGAAAAAAACACTACTTACTGTGAGAATTAAATTTGGAAAATATATTTAATATATATAGATTTATTAGTATGGTGCCTGCATGTAATAAACACTCAGTACAAATAGCTACAATTGGTATTAATATTAGCAAGAAAAATTATATCAGTAAAATTTCTGTTCTATGAATCAGCAATCACAATTTCTCCAATAGAAGCAATACCTAACAGGAAAAACAAGAACAAAAACAGGAATGAGAGTAAAAAGCCCTTTAAAGTTAGAAGACTGATCATGTAAACTATAGAGTCAAGAGTTATTGTTTCCCCTACAATTGATGTAGAAAAACTTTTAAGGGAAAATAGAATTTTAGAAGTGATAGGATTAAAGTAGGAAACCTGATAAACTAAACTAAATTGAAAGGGATATTTTTCCAAACCTGAATGTATCTTTGTTAATTATAATATTTCACCTTTGTGGTGAAATAATCCAGAAACTTGAGTTGAGAATATTATATAATGTTGTAAGTTTCTAAGCTTGACTTTTCCAGTATGAAATTATTTTTTCCTTGATGGTATAAGGGGAAGGTACAGAACAACACAGAGGTTTTGGAAAGCAGGTTGGCAAAACTAATGTTATCGAATAAAATTAACTTGTCAGTTATAAATTGTTATTTATAATAGTAAACAAATTAAATTCCTCATAGTAGTCTTAGGAAGTATATTTTATTAGCTTATTTTTTATTTTTTTAAATTTAAAAACAGATTAATAATACTCATAAGTTGCAATAGGATATTCTGGAGATATTAAAATTAAATAACATAGAAAGTGTTTTTAATGACATTTCAAGATGTTTGTATTTTAATACTAAATAGGAACAAAACCACATTACTACATGGGTTATGTAAAATCTCAATGATATAAAACTATTCATAGGAAAAATCTATGGCAGTACTTAATTCCAAGAATCAATTATGAATGAGAGTTTATTTTATTTTGCTTCATTATTTAATTTAATTTGAACTGCTACAAAGAAAGCATTTGCCATTTACAAACAAAAAATAAAATAGTATTTTAAAATAAGTCATCTCTAGAGGAGGGAAAATAAGAGGTCATATATTTTTCTCCCCATGGAGTTAAAAGTAACCTCAGTTTCACTGGTTATGTGCTTTGTATTCAAACTTTACAAACCCTGAAACACCATGACAGCAAAATCTCCCTCTGTCCCTGTCTGACTCCTACATGAAAAAAGAAACAAGCTTTGTTTGCATCTGTCTTATCTTTTAATAAGTGTATTTCAAATTATAGCTTTTTGTCAAAAACTTTTAAACTTGTAGCTGTTGATCTGTAAGTTCCATGACCTGTCTCCCTTGGAAAGGGCTGATGTGATTAGAAACACTCCATTATCAATCATTCAACTCCAGCTCATGCATTCCGTGTCTCTCATCAATTACTCTGAATATTTTAGACAAAAGATAGACCAACCCTACCTGCTCTTAACGACATTGCTGTCCTTGTGAAATCTTAAGTCTTCCCTTAGAAGGAAGTTTCCTGAAGAGATTTCTATGCATCTGCCAGTTAAAGGGAAGCTAATTCTTATACTCTCCATGGAATTAGCAATAGATCATGACAAATATGGATAAAAGCATCCCATTTGGGACACAGTGACTTCTGTGACATTTAAAGAGGTCTGTAGTTGTTTTTTATTTCTGAGATCAGAAGAATAGTACATTCCAAAATGTTCCATGTGAAAGTGGTCTGCAAGGGAGCAGCTCCCCCCATCTGCTTTCCCTAGGAGAGACTTCTGTAGGCAGTGGAGTGTAGGCAATTGGCAAGAGTGAAAAAATGTTTCCATGTATTTCTATGTATTTTTCTCATGCATAAAGATGGTGTTTTGTGGATGCTCCTTATCTCTCCATCTAGCATCCTTGCCTGATTTCAGAGGAATCATTTGTCCCAGGGATTACCATGGGAGAGAATTTCAGGGCTGCTCTGCCCACCTTTCTGTCTGGAAACTTATAATTAGATAGTTCCTTACTTAGCTCTCCCCATCTCCTTTAGCCATTGATGAATCTTATTTCACCTTCTGATGTGGTAATTGACTGCATATGTGTCATTATTCCAAATTTTTCTCTAAGAATATTTGTGGTCCAGAAAAAACATCTTACTTTTCTTTGAGTAGATGATAACAATTCAGCTTAATAATGTTTAGATCCATGGAAATTTAGTCTAATTGTTTTAAATCAAATTAAATCTGAGCATCCATTGACCAAAGCAGTAGCTAATTCAATCTACTACTATGTTATGAGGACCACCTGTCTTCCTTGGGAACTAAGGCCACACTTCCAAAATACAAAAGGGTTGTGATTTTTTAGTCATTGGTGGGCACCACCCTTACCTTGTTCCTTCTTCCACAGTACTGTCAGAGTGTTGGTGCAGAGATCCTCAGCAAAGTGCTCAGAGGTTTCTGTCTTCATATCAAGTCCTGGCTGATATTCTGGAGCCATTCTGTATCTAAGGAGCACAGATTTCTACAGTTCCTACACCTCTCCCCTGCGGTTACCTTCCATCATCTCACCTCTGTCTCTCCTAGGACGGGGCTCCTGGACGATGTTTTCTCCTCCTCCTTGAAGAGCTGTTACCTCCCAAATATGCCCTTACTAGGTAGTATGTTTCAGGCCCTGCAACATCTCTTTACAGGCTTGAAACACAAAAGCATTAAGAACCCACCAGATTAAAGCATTTTCATAGAGATAATCTTGTATTTAACTTTCACAACCCATGAATTGGGTAAAAGGGATCTACACTTCATGGATAAGGAAACTGAGAGTCAGAGAGTCTTATCATGAAAGTCTTAGACTAGATCTGATTGCAGGGTACAAGCATCCCATTTATCTTTCAGCCTTCCTGTGCTACATAGGCTGACCAACTATCAAAGTTTGTGCAAGATTGCATAATTTCCTAGGACATAAGGTTTAACCTGAAATAGTCCCAGTTAAAGCAGGGTAAGTTGGTCAACCTGCTACTCTGTACACCATGGCTCCTATCCTGGAGACCCCAAACAGGGTCATTGAGATTGTACAATATTTACAATATCTGAAGTATTTCAAAAGCTTAACAAAATCATTTTTATTCACATTTTACTCATTAGTTTTGTGTCTGAGTTACTATTTCTACTTTTCCCCATTTTCTTTTACTTTCTTCCATTGTTTTTTTAATTTTATATTTGATTTGATGTCATACCTGCTGTCCACCAAAAGGCACACGCATTCCTTATCAAGCACTCCTCAGCAAGAATGGCCTCTCTCTTTCTGATTCCAGTCCCTTTTAGCATATCTTTAAGAGACATCTGGGGATCATGGAAGTTTAAGTTAGATTTGGTTTCAAATTCAAGCTCTGTCACTTCTGAATAATGTTGCGACTAGTAAATCATTTAAATTCTTGTATTTTAGTTTCATTAGATAACAACATTCTACATTCCACCCATGTCATACCATTCTGAGGTTCAAATTTGGTGTTCTACACAAAAGTGATTAAAAACTTTAGGTAAGAATATACTAACCATGAAGTAATTTTGTTCTGCCTACAGAGAGGATGATGGCCCTATTTTTTGTGAGATCTTGATAAGAGGAATAACCATATCTATTGTAAAAATGCATGTCTGAATTAGGATTATTTTGATCAACCAATCATTGATTTATAATAGATAGTGCAGGGGACCTTTCAATCTATAGTGCATTTCCACTTAGTTTCCTGGGAGATATCCTGTTGTGATCATTGGGCCCTTGGTATAAATCTACTACTGACTTCATCTGTCCTGCAGAATCATCAAACGCTTATCTGAGTGACTTTGCTGGTCATCATGGTCTCTTGCCTCAACTTAGACTGGTAGGCCTGGATCACCCTGGGAATTGTTCACTGATAAATCATCCACATCAGGCTCTACCACTGTTGAATCCTTGCAATCTCCAAAGACTAACTGGAAGAGAGGAAACAGGACCTTGCTGATTTGTCTCAGGCACATGAAAGAGGTATTTAGCCCAGAATGAGACTATATGTACAGTTCTTAAATGAGGTCACTCTCTGCTATGGGCAGAAGCCATGGGTACCTGATCATTTTGGGAAAGCTCTGGATGTCACGTGTGAAAATGGATAATCTAAGAATCCATTGTAAAATCTGACTGCCTATAGAGATGCTCTGAAGTGAAAAAAAAAATGAGAAAGAACAGGGAGAAACGTGAAGCTCTGAAGTTTAGCCTAAAGAATATAAAGTCTCATATCAGAAGATTCTTAAGTCTTCTTCATCAGTGTTCTATGCTTTTATCTATTTACTATTTACCAACTATCTCATTGCCTAGGGCTAGGACATTTGTGGGACCATGTTTTATCAGTAAGTGAAGTTTTGATCCATTGGAAGTCAGCATTCTTTTTAAAGGAACTGGGGCAAGATCTAGGGGCAATGCCAGTTCATTTTTTCTTCATGTTTCTAAGTGCATATAAGTTGAGTGAATTATCAGACCAGAGTCCATGCTGCACCTCACTTTTTCAATCTTCCCATGAATATGTCTGAGCATACCTAAGGTTTAGCTACAGTAAATGTAAGAAACATAGCTTAGATCTGCAAACTAATGTAAAGTGGTGCTCCAATCCAGTTTATATCTGAGAGCACTGCTTGGGCATTTATTTGGTTAAGATATTAACAAAGTGCTTTTCCGATTCTCATTTGGCTATTATTCCTTTATATTTAAGGGCAGAGATTGCCACAGTGGAATGAAACACATGACCCAATAATATGTTGTCTACAAGAACTATAAGAAGACAGAAAGTAAAAGGACAACAAAAAATACATTATGGGAATATTACATGAAAGAAAGCAGGAGTAGCCATATTAATATAAAATAAACTAGACATCAGAATAAAAGAAATCACCAGAGACACAGAGAGATATTTATAATGATAAAAGACTCAGATCCCCAAGGAACATTGCAATCGTAAGGGTGATGCACCAAATCACATAGCTGCAAAATACGTGAAGCAAAAGCAGACAAAACTGAAAGGAAAAATAGACAAATCACAATTATATTTGGAAATCTCAACATCTGTTTCTGAACAATTGATAGAACAACTAGACAAAAAGTCAATGAGAATACAGAAGAATTCATAAACACCATCAATCAGCAAGATCTACATTACATTTATAGATCATTTTGCACAATGGCAGAAAATAAAATATTTGAACATTAGACATATATCTGGATAGACCATACCCTGGGGCATAAAACAAATCCTGACAAATTTAAAAGAACTGAAATCATACTGAATGTATTCTCTGACCATACTGCAATTAAACTATAAATTAATCATAAAAAGATGAAAGGAAAATCCCAAACAGTTGGAGACTGAAAAACACACTTCTAAATATTTCAAGAGTTGAAAAGGAAGTTTCAATGGAAGTTTTACAAATGCAATGAACTGAATAAACATGAAAATGCAAAGCTTTGTCAACTTAGATGAAATGGATTAATTTATTGAAAGACAGAGACTACCATAATTCACCCATTATGAAACAGAAAGCTTGAATACCTTCTAGTTATTAAGGATATATTTGTAATTATAAATTCCTCAAAAAGAAATGTCCAGAGTCACATGATTTCATTAGAGAATTTTACCTAACATTTATGAACAGTAACAGCAATTTTATACAATCTCTGACAGAAATAGATGAATTGAAATTCATGAAAATTTTAAATGTTCACTCAGTGAAAGACCCTATAAAGAACAGAGGATGATGAGCTACAGTGTGGGAGAAAATATTTGCAAGCCACATATCTGAAGAAGACTAGTATCTAGAATATATAAAGAATTCTCAAATCTCAACAGTTGCAACTTTAAAAGTATAAATGAAAAAAAAAACATTAATCCAAGTAGACAGTAGGTGTAAAACATAAATAGGAAGTTCACCAAAGTGGATATAGAGAGGACAAATAAGCACATGAAAAGATTTTTGTTGTTAGTCACTAGGGAAATGCAAATCAAAACCACAATCAGATATCATAACATACCTATCAGAAAGACCAAAAAAGAAAATTAGTGGCCACATAAAATGCTGGGAAGAATGTGAAAAAATTCAATCATTTATACATGGCTAATGGGAATATAACAAAGTACAGCCTCTCTGGATAACATTTTGGTGGTTTCTTCAAAAAATAAACATGTAAACACCATATGATACATTAGTTGCATTCATGGGCACTTATCCCAGATAAATAAAAACTATATACATATATTTTTTTTTTAGCTCAACAACACAATCATTTATTTATTCATTTTAATTTAATTTTATTTTATTTATTTATTTATTTATTTTTTAAGATAATAATTTTTTTTATTGAAGGGTAGTTGACGCACAGTATTACATTACATTAGTTTCAAGTGTACAACACAGTGATAAAACATTTATATACATAATTCTAGGTTCCAGCTATCACCCTACCAAGCTGTTACAATATTTTGACTATATTCCTTATGCTATACATTACATCCTGGTTACTTATTTATTTTACCATTGGAAGTCTGTCCTTTTTTTTTTTTTTTTTTTGTGAGGGCATCTCTCATATTTATTGATCAAATGGTTGTTAACAACAATAAAATTCTGTATAGGGGAGTCAATGCTCAATGCACAATCATTAATCCACCCCAAGCCTAATTTTTGTCAGTCTTCAACCTTCTGAGGCATAACAAACAAGTTCTTACATGGAGAACAAATTCTTACATAATGAATAAGTTACATAGTGAACAGTACAAGGGCAGTCATCACAGAAACTTTCGGTTTTGCTCATGCATTATGAACTATAAACAGTCAGTTCAAATATGAATACTCATTTGGCTTTTATACTTGATTTATATGTGGATACCACATTTCTCTCTTTATTATTATTATTTTTAATAAAATGCTGAAGTGGTAGGTAGATACAAGATAAAGATAGAAAACATAGTTTAGTGTTGTAAGAGAGCAAATGTAGATGATCAGGTGTGTGCCTGTAGACTATGTGTTAATCCAAGCTAGACAAGGGCAATAAAACATCCACATATGCAGAAGATTTCTCTCAGAACAGGGGGTGTGAGGTTCTAAGCCTCACCTCTGTTGATCCCCAATTTCTCACCTGATGACCCCCCTGCGACTGTGCCTGTCTTAGGTTGTTCCTCCCTTGAGGAATCTTACCCGTCTCTGGCTAACCAGTCATCTTCCGGGGCCATACAGGGAAATGTGAAGTTGGTAAGTGAGAGAGAAGCCTTATTGTTTGAAATGGTTAGCTTTTTATTTCCTTGCATATTTATGCCCTGTAGCTTCTATGCCCAGCATTTGTCTTGAGGTATCTTTACCACTTGGAAGAATTATGATACTCGGTAAATTTGATATGAGGCACGAATTCTATTTAAGGGTTGTAATTAGGAAGGAAGAAGAAAAGCTATAGAAGTAGCAGGCGGAAGAAAACATGGGAAGATTGATTATTTCTTTGACATTTCTTCTTGTAGAGTAACTTCAGCATGTATAGGTTTCAAGCTACTACTTAAATTGCGCACACACATTAACATAATAGGAGTATAGTTACATAACCAAAGCATATCTGTAATTACCAGCCATCTCCAGTGAAACCAAGAAAACCAGTTAGGCACCTTAGGCATTTGTGAAAACTTATCTATGATAAGGTGGATATTGTCCAACTGAACTTGAACAGTCTGAGAGAAATCAGACAAATTAAAACAACCCATTCCTGGGGAATGTTCACATCCCTTATGTTCTTTTAACAGTAAATAGTCTGTAGTTGTAAGATTTTGGAGTGCTACAATTTGCACTTCTCCTAATTCTTGGTTGAGTTCCAACAATATAGATCCAGTCAAATTTGTTGTTTTACTGTATGCACAGGCCAGCTTAGATATCTCCTTCTTCATTCCCACGGCAAGTCCAGGAGCTGGTGGGATGAGTGCATCTACAGCTGTAGCAGTGCGTGGATCTTTGTTGGGGTTTTTTGATGATCATCTTCTGGCATGAGTCTTCCAGAGAGTGCTGATGTTGGAAGTTCTCTTTCATATCGTATCTTAGTTAATTTTCAGGGTAGCCCAATTAGGCTTTGATCTTCTGTATAAACGCAAACACACCCTTTGCCTACACTTTTATGTGCCCTTTATACCCTTGTGTAGAACTCATTGGAGGTTACCACACAGGAACTGCCCTTTTTGTTTTGTTTTGTTTTGTTTTGTTTTTGGTATCACTAATCTACACTTACATGATGAATATTATGTTTACTAGGCTCTCCCCTATAAACCCCTTTACAGTCACTGTCCATCAGCATAGCAAAATGTTGTAGAATCACTACTTGTCTTCTCTGTGTTGTACAGCCCTCCCTTTTCTCCTACCCCCACATGCATGTTAATCTTAATACTCCCCTACTTCTCTCCACCCCTTATCCCTACCTACCCACCCATTCTCCCCAGTCCCTTTCCCTTTGGTACCTGTTAGTCCATTCTTGAGTTCTGTGATTCTGCTGCTGTTTTGTTCCTTCAGTTTTTCCTTTGTTCTTATATTCCACAGATAAGTGAAATCATTTTCTATTTATCTTTCTCCGCTTGGCTTGTTTCACTGAGCATAATACCCTCCAGCTCCATCCATGTTGCTGCAAATGATTGGATTTGCCCTTTTCTTATGGCTGAGTAGTATTCCATTGTGTATAAATACCACATCTTCTTTATCCACTCATCTATCGATGGACATTTAAGTTGCTTCCAATTCTTGGCTAGTGTAAACAGTGCTGCGATAAACATAGGGGTGCACTGATCTTTCTCATACTTGATTGCTGCATTCTTAGGGTAAATTCCTAGGAGTGGAATTCCTGGGTCAAATGGTAAGTCTGTTTTGAGCATTTTGATGTACCTCCATACTGCTTTCCACAATGGTTGAACTAACTTACATTCCCACCAGCAGTGTAGGAGGGTTCCCCTTTCTCCACAGCCTCACCAACATTTATTGTTGTCTGTCTTTTGGATGGCAGCCATCCTTACTGGTGTGAGGTGGTACCACATTGTAGTTTTAATTTGCATTTCTCTGATAATTAGCGATGTGGAGCATTTTTCATGTGTCTGTTGGCCATCTGTATTTCTTTTTTGGAGAACTGTCTGTTCAGTTCCTCTGCCCATTTTTTAATTGGGTTATTTGTTTTTTGTTTGTTGAGGCGTGTGAGCTCTTTATATATTCTGGACGTCAAGCCTTTATCGGATGTGTCATTTTCAAATATATTCTCCCATACTGTAGGGTTCCTTTTTGTTCTATTGATGGTGTCTTTTGCTGTACAGAAGCTTTTCAGCTTAATATAGTCCCACTTACTCATTTTGCTGTTGTTTTCCCTGCCCGGGGAGATATGTTCAAGAAGAGGTCACTCATGTTTATGTCTAAGAGGTTTTTGCCTATGTTTTCTTCCAAGAGTTTAATGGTTTCGTGACTTACATTCAGGTCTTTGATCCATTTTGAGTTTACTTTTGTATACGGGGTTAGACAATGTTCCAGTTTCATTCTCCTACATGTAGCTGTCCAGTTTTGCCAGCACCACCTGTTGAAGAGACTGTCATTTCGCCATTGTATGTCCATGGCTCCTTTATCAAATATTAATTGACCATATATGTCTGGGTTAATGTCTGCAGTCTCTAGTCTGTTCCACTGGTCTGTGGCTCTGTTCTTGTGCCAGTACCAAATTGTCTTGATTACTGTGGCATTGTAGTAGAGCTTGAAGTTGGGGAGTGAGATCCCCCCTACTTTATTCTTCTTTCTCAGGATTGCTTTGGCTATTCGGGGTCTTTGGTGGTTCCATATGAATTTTTGAATTATTTGTTCCAGTTCATTGAAGAATGTTGCTGGTAGTTTCATAGGGATTGCATCAAATCTGTATATTGCTTTGGGCAGGATGGCCATTTTGATGATATTAGTTCTTCCTAGCCACGAGCATGGGATGAGTTTCCATCTGTTAATGTCCCCTTTAATTTCTCTTAAGAGTGACTTGTTGTTTTCAGAGTATAAGTCTTTCACTTCTTTGGTTAGGTTTATTCCTAGGTATTTTATTTTTTTTGAAGCAATTGTGAATGGAGTTGTTTTCCTGATTTCTCTTTCTGTTGGTTCATTGTTAGTATATAGGAAAGCCACAGATTTCTGTGTGTTGATTTTGTATCCTGCAACTTTGCTGTATTCCGATATCAGTTCTAGTAGTTATGGGGTGGAGTCTTTAGGGTTTTTTATGTACAGTATAATGTCTTCTGCAAATAGTGACAGTTTAACTTCTTCTTTACCAATCTGGATTCCTTGTATTTCTTTGTTTTGTCTGATTGCCGTGGCTTGGACCTCCAGTACTATGTTAAATAACAGTGGAGAGAGTGGGCATCCCTGTCTAGTTCCCGATCTCAGAGGAAATGCTTTCAGCTTCTCGCTGTTCAATATAATGTTGGCTGTGGGTTTATCATAGATGGCCTTTATTATGTTGAGGTACTTGCCCTCTATTCCCATTTTGCTGAGAGTTTTTATCATGAATGGATGTTGAACTTTGTCAAATGCTTTTTCAGCATCTATGGAGATGATCATGTGGTTTTTGTCCTTCTTTTTGTTGATGTGGTGGATGATGTTGATTTACTTTCGAATGTTGTACCATCCTTGCATCCCTGGGATGAATCCCACTTGGTCATGGTGTATGATCCTTTTGATGTATTTTTGAATTCGGTTTGCTAATATTTTGTTGAGTATTTTTGCATCTACGTTCATCAGGGATATTGGTCTGTAGTTTTCTTTTTTGGTGGGGTCTTTGCCTGGTTTTGGTATTAGGGTGATGTTAGCTTCATAGAATGAGTTTGGGAGTATCCCCTCCTCCTCTATTTTTTGGAAAATTCTAAGGAGAATGGGTATTATGTCTTCCCTGTATGTCTGATAAAATTCCAAGGTAAATCCATCTGGCCCGGGGATTTTGTTCTTTGGAAGTTTTTTGATTACCACTTCAATTTCGTTGCTGGTAATTGGTCTGTTTAGATTTTCTGTTTCTTTCTGGGTCAGTCTTGGAAGGTTGTAGTTTTCTAGGAAGTTGTCCATTTCTGCTAGGTTTCCCACCTTGTTAGCATATAGGTTTTCATAGTATTCTCTAATAATTCTTTGTATTTCTGTAGGGTCCGTCGTGATTTTTCCTTTCTCGTTTCTGATACTGTTGATTTGTGTTGACTCTCTTTTCTTCTTAATAAGTCTGGCTAGAGGCTTATCTATTTTGTTTATTTTCTTGAAGAACCAGCTCTTGGTTTCATTGATTTTTGCTATTGTTTTATTCTTCTCAATTTTATTTATTTCTTCTCTGATCTTTATTATGTCCCTCCTTCTGCTGACCTTAGGCCTCATTTCTTCTTCTTTTTCCAATTTCGATAATTGTGACATTAGACCATTCATTTGGGATTGCTCTTCCTTTTTAAAATATGCTTGGATTGCTATATACTTTCCTCTTAAGACTGCTTTTGCTGTGTCCCACAGAAGTTGGGGCTTAGTGTTGTTGTTGTCATTTGTTTCCATATATTGCTGGATCTCCATTTTGATTTGGTCATTGATCCATTGATTATTTAGGAGCGTGTTGTTAAGCCTCCATGTGTTTGTGAGCCTCTTTGCTTTCTTTGTACAGTTTATTTCTAGTTTTATGCCTTTGTGGTCTGAAAAGTTGGTTGGTAGGATTTCAATCTTTTGGAATTTTCTGAGGCTCTTTTTGTGGCCTAGTATGTGGTCTATTCTGGAGAATGTTCCATGTGCACTTGAGAAGAATGTATATCCTGTTGCTTTTGGATGTAGAGTTCTATAGATGTCTATTAGGTCCATCTACTCTACTGTGTTTTTCAGTGCTTCCGTGTCCTTACTTATTTTCTGCCCAGTGGATCTATCCTTTGGGGTGAGTGGTGTGTTGAAGTCTCCTAGAATGAATGCATTGCAGTCTATATCCCCCTTTAGTTCTATTAGTATTTGTTTCACATATGCTGGTGCTCCTGTGTTGGGTGCATATATATTTAGAATGGTTATATCCTCTTGTTTGACTGAGCCCTTTATCATTATGTAGTGCCCTTCTTTATCTCTTGTTACTTTCTTTGTTTTGAAGTCTATTTTGTCTGATATTAGTACTGCAACCCCTGCTTTCTTCTCACTGTTGTTTGCTTGAAATATGTTTTTCCATCCCTTGACTTTTAGTCTGTACATGTCTTCGGGTTTGAGGTGAGTTTCTTGTAAGCAGCATATAGATGGGTCTTGCTTTTTTATCCTTTCTGTTATTCTGTGTCTTTTGATTGGTGCATTCAGCCCATTAACATTTAGGGTGACTATTGAAAGATATGTACTTATTGCCATTGCAGGCTTTAAATTCGTGGTTATCAAAGGTTCAAGGTTAGCCTCTTTAGTACCTTACTGCCTAACTTAGCTCGCTTATTGAGCTGTTATATACACTGTCTGGAGATTCTTTTCTTCTCTCCCTTCTTGTTCCTCCTCCTCGATTCTTCATATGTTGGGTGTTTTGTGCTGTGCTCTTTCTAGGAGTGCTCCCATCTAGAGCAGTCCCTGTAAGATGTTCTGTAGAGGTGGTTTGTGGAAAGCAAATTCCCTCAGCTTTTGTTTGTCTGGGAATTGTTTAATCCCACCGTCATATTTGAATGATAGTCGTGCTGGATACAGTATCCTTGGTCAAGGCCCTTCTGTTTCATTGTATTAAATATATCATGCCATTCTCTTCTGGCCTGTAGGGTTTCTGTTGAGAAATCTGATGTTAGCCTGATGGGTTTCCCTTTATAGGTGACCTTTTTCTCTCTAGCTGCCTTTAACACTCTTTCCTTGTCCTTGATCTTTGCCATTTTAATTATTATGTGTCTTGGTGTTGTCCTCCTTGGATCCTTTCTGTTGGGGGTTCTGTGTATTTCCGTGGTCTGTTCGATTATTTCCTCCCCCAGTTTGGGGAAGTTTTCAGCAATTATTTCTTCTAAGATACTTTCCATCTCTTTTTCTCTCTTCTTCTTCTTCTGGGACCCCTATAATATGGATATTGTTCCTTTTGGATTGGTCACACAGTTCTCTTAATATTGTTTCATTCCTGGAGATCCTTTTGTCTCTCTCTGCATCAGCTTCTATGCGTTCCTGTTCTCTGATTTCAATTCCATCAATGACCTCTTGCATCCTATCCATTCTGCTTATAAACCCTTCCAGAGTTTGTTTCATTTCTGCGATCTCCTTTCTGGCATCTGTGATCTCCCTCCGGACTTCATCCCATTTCTCTTGTGTATTTCTCTGCATCTCTGTCAGCATGTTTATGATTCTTATTTTGAATTCTTTTTCAGGAAGACTGGTTAGTGATGCCTCCTTCTCTGGTGTTGTCTCTGTGATCTTTGTCTGCCTGTAGCTTTGCCTTTTCATGGTGATAGGAATAGTTTGCAGAGCTGGGACGAGTGACGGCTGGAAGAACTTCCCTTCTTGTTGGTTTGTGGCCCTCCTCTCCTGGGAGAACAGCGACCTCTAGTGGCTTGTGCTGGGCAGCTGCGCGCAGACAGGGTTTCTGCCTCCTGCCCGGCTGCTATGGAGTTAATCTCCGCTGTTGCTGTGGGCGTGGCCTGGCTCGGGCAGCTGCTCCAAAGTGGTGGAGTCGCGTTGGAGCAGGAGCGGCCTGGAGGCTATTTATCTCTGTAAGGGGCCTCCCTGCTCCTTGCAGCCCAGGGGTTAGGGTGCCCAGAGATCCCCAGATTCCCTACCTCTGGATTAAGTGTTCCGCTCTGCCCCTTTAAGACTTCCAAAAAGCACCCGCCAAAACAAAACAATGACCACAAAAAAAAAAAGAAAAAAAATTAAAAAAAAAAAAAAAAAAAGTGGCTGCTCGTTTTTCTTTATTCTCCGTCGCCAGCCTCAGGCCTCTGCTCACCGGTCTTGCTGCCCTGTTTCCCTAGTATTGGGGTCCCTATCCCTTTAAGACTTCCAAAAAGCGCTCGCCAAAACAAAACAGCAAAAAAGCAAAAAAAAAAAAAAAATGGTCACGCGCTTTTCTTATGTCCTCTGGCGCCCAGCCTCCAGTGCCTGCTCACTGTTCTTGCTGCCCTGTTTTCCCAGTATCGAGGGCCCTGCACTCTGGCCCGGATGGCTGGGGCTGGGTGCTCGGCAGTCCTGGGCTCCGTCTCCCTCCCGCTCTGCCTGCTCTTCTCCCGCCGGGAGCTGGGGGGAGGGGCGCTCGGCTCCCGCGGGGCCGGGGCTTGTATCTTACCCCCTTCGCGAGGCGCTGGGTTCTCTCAGGTGCGGATGTGTTCTGGATGTTGTCCTGTGTCCTCTGGTCTCTATTCTAGGTAGGGTTGTCTTTGTTATATTTTCATAGATATATGTTGTTTTGGGAGGAGATTTCCGCTGCTCTACTCACGCCGCCATCTTCCACCCCTCCTCTACAAATATTTTTAACAATGTAATTTGTAATAGCCCCATACTGGGAACAAACCTGATACCATTACACAGTTGATCAAATTGCAGTACATACATACCATGGAGTACTATTCAGCAATAAAAAGGAATACAGTATGAATAAATGCAATAACATGCATCCAGAGTATTAGGCTATGTGAAAAAATCCAATCTTAAAAGGTTATTTTTCTATATAATCTTATAAGGTCATGATTCAATTTGTAGAACATTATCCAAAGAAAGAATTACAGAAGTGGAAAATAGAAGATTAATGGTTGCCAAGGTTAAAGATGGGGATGGGAAGGAAGTATGGCTAAATGGGGTGACATGAGGGACTGCTGTGGTGATGCAAATATTCGTTCTAGGTCTTGACTCTAAAGGTATCAGGAACTGGTTGTGATATTGTACTACAGTTTGACAAAATGTTACCATTGAATAAAATTGGGTACAAGGTACAAGGGATCTCTCTGCATCATTTATTAGAGATGAAGGTGAATTTGGAAATTACCTCAAAATAGAAAATAATTAAAAATGTATACCCAATTGTTCCTGATTGAGGTGATATCTAAGCCAACAAATAAAGGAGGAAAGAAAAAAGAGAAGAAAGGAAGGAAGTTAGAGAGAGGTGGGGAGGGAGGACAGGAGAGAGGAAGAAAGGAAGAAAGAAAAGGGAGGAAGGGAGGAAAGAAGGAAAAAAGGAAAATAAATGTTTGCTGCTTTAAAGGCACAATTCATATCAGTAGTTTAAACAGAGGATGTGGTTAAAATTATAGCAGATTGAAGGATCAGTCTTAATGAAAATTCAGGTAGAGATCTTCTATATTAAAAAGCCATGAAATACACATAAATCATAAAGGTATTTATGTCCAATACTGTATTAACATTATGGTGAGACTATTGATGGGATGTCTGAATTCGATATTGCACTTTATTTTTACAATGAACTTTCATGAATTTATTGCTAAGATCACACATTCATTTACTTATTCATTTATTCAATACTGATTCATTGATTATGATGTGAGCAATTGTTATGATTGGCTAACGGAGGAAGTGAAATGACACAGTTTCAATAATTTGTATTTTTATAGTCAGATTTGTCCCACCACATAAACAGAAAATAAAAAGGTGGGGTAGAATTTAGAGCCAACAGAGTGAAAAAAAGCCCTTTTGAAGCTTGAGAACCAAAAGATAAGAGACTCCCTTTTTTCCTAGTATGTAAGTAAATTTTGAAATAGGTTAGGATTAAGGAATATTTCAGTTATGTCTTTCTGTACAACCCACCACCTCAAAACTTAGTCTAAAACAATCTTTTTACTATCTGTCATATGTTCTCTGGGCCAGAAACTCAGACAAGGTACAGCATATATGGCTTATATCTCTTCCATAATATCTAGAATTGCACCTGGAAAGACTCAAAATCTGGAGATAAGTCATCTGAATGCGTCTTCACTCACATGCCTGTTGGTTGATTCTGGCTATCTGCTCAAATGTCAGCTGGGGCGGTTGGCTGGAAATACCTATTTTTTGGCCTCTCCATGTGGCCTTCCTATATGTTAGTTTGGGCTCCCTCACAGCATGGAGTCTGGGTCCTCAGAGTAAAGAATTCCCAGAGACCTAGGTGCCAAATATAGAAAGACATGACCACTACTGTATTCTGTTGGTAAATCAGTCACAAAGCCCAGATTCAAAGAGACAGGAACCATAACCCATTTATTTAGAGAGGATTTTGAGGCCACATTTTAAAATCACCACAGTCATGCCCCTGGTCACACATTACTTACATTGTCCCCAAATGCAAAATAAACTCTCTATCTACCATGAACCATCAGGCTTAAGTTCAAGGCAGGATCTCATCCTATAAGCCAAGTCCAGCACACATTAAGTTCTTCAGGTGCTGATTATCAAAGGATTTTAGGACCATATTTAAAACCACCACAGGGAAGAACCAGATAAGAAATTCCATGTTTCAAGGAACAGAAATGTAGGGTTGAAATAATGTGGATGTGATGTAGACCATTACATCACTGTGGAAGGTATTTCACTATAACAGCTTTAATTAGGTGAAGAATGTAGTAACTATGATACAGTGCTCATTGAAAACAGGATTCACAGAATATGCCAAAGTTTTTGGAACTTTTTAGTTGAAACATTTGACTTTTTAAATAAGTTGTACTGAAAGGAGTTATTTAATATTTAAAGGAACTATTAAATCTTTGTGACTCCAGAAAGGGTTTTTTTTAATCTCCAAAATAAGAATGGGTTTTATGAGTGATACAGAACTAAAGTTTTTTTGTTGTTGAATCAGTGGCCCATCAAATATGGCTTGACTAATCCTCTCAGAGAATCACTCTTAAAAATATCCATGTCACCAGAGATTACACAGGCTACATAACAGGGTAAACTTGGTGTCAATGAAGCAGGACCACATGCATTTTTAACCTGTGGACCATCTGTTTTACAGAACCTGTCCTCCACACATAAATACTTTGGCCCAAGTTCCCCATATGAAGACACTTCTCTGACAGCACTAACACAAAAGGAAAGCCATAATTTCATCGTATCATTGCGACATTGATAATAGAAATGACATAATAACTGTAATATACCAGTGTACTTTCATTATACATTCCTGGATGTTATACTGGGCATTAATGTAGAAGTCTAGGAACATGGAATCTAGATTGTAAAATATCTTGCTGGGATATGGTATGAAGCAAATACAGTGAATCTCTTGGTGCATCTGTAGCCCAGCAAGGGAATCTGCTGGTTGATCTGTTTGGATGAGGGCCCGAAATCCCCTTAGGAAGGCAAGTGACTAAATAGTGAGGGCTGCATCTAGACGGAGGCTTTAATGCAAGCAGCCATCAGCAATCTTTCTTATGTCTGATCAGTCAGAAGAAAAGTAAGAATATTACCTGACAAAAGAGTACTTTAAAAGACTGAAACCTCATCTAAGTAGGGTCAAAGATTAAGACAATGTGTATAATGTTTGTGGCACCTACACTGTCCATCTGTAAAATGCAAAAAAAAAAAAAATCTCTCTCAGTTTCCTAAAGAGTGATGGGCACTCATATACACATAGAATCCAGCGAGTCACAGGTAATCATGAGTATCAGTTTATTGGGGTCGGTACCAGCTCCAGTCTGCATTCCTACTGCGGTCACCATGTCTCTTTTCTTTCTGAAAAGTTCAGTTTGGATGATATTGTGCACTGAATGTTTGTGCCCCCCCCCAAATTTATATATTTAAATCTGAGCCCCCAAAGTGATGGTATTGAGGGGTGAGGTCTTTAGGAGTTCATGAGAGCAGACCCCTCATGAATGGAATTAGTGCCTTCTGATGAAGAGACAAGAGATAGTTCCCTTCCTATCTCTGCTCCCTGTCCTGTGAGGATGTAATGAAAAGGCAGCCAGTCTGCAAGGCGGGAAGGGGACCTCATGAAAACCTGACAAGGCTAGCACCCTGAGTTCTAGCCACCAGAAATGTGAAAAATAAAGCTCCATTTTTGAGAACCCCCTAACCTGTTTATAGTATTTTTTTATAGCAGCCCAAGGTAAGACAGATGACAAATGCCATGGTCATCCCATTGAGTAGGACCCCTAGGGTCATATTTTAAAATTTTGACAGATATCTTCTTCTCAGAGGGAATTGTAAAAGCATATCAGAGGCCACATCCCATTCTTCCTTGGTTTTCTAAAATATCCTTACTCTTTTTTGGTATTAAATATTTTATTATTTACTATTTTACTATTAAATACTTTTTATTTACTAAAATTAAATATTTTTTTAAATTTACTAAATTTAAAGAGGTTCAGAGTCTACTTGACCATAGCACCTGAGATCAGGGGTTGTGTTTTATTCACTGTATACACAGCACTAGTTACTGTGTTTGAGTCAAAAATCAATAAATGGTTGTTCAGTGAAAGAATTTTGCTCTTCACTCTTTTTGAGGATACAATTAAAGCTCAGGAAATAAATAGCTGTGCTGTGTGTAGTCATTTGATCAAGTTCTAAATGTGTTTCTTTGGACCAGAACATTCACAGCCAGAAGTAATAAGCTCTCTTTAAGGAAAGGATATAGTTTCTCTGAGAAATTTGAATCCAGCTTTTTACCACTTCGAGGCAAAGGCAGTCCTTGCCTGAGATTTCCTTTTAAATGATTTATTAATGTAGTCACATTTGACAGTTTGAGCATTTTAATTTTATTTGATCCAAATGCTACTTTTGATGCTGTTGATTAGAACATTCGCTTGGATCACTTTGAATATTGTCAGCTTAGTCGCATTGACTTGGAGCGGGTTTCACTCATGTTTGCTTAACAGCAACCACTTTTCCCAGTGAGGGGCCTCTTTCCTTCTCCTGCTCTGACATAAAATGTGGGGTCTTCTTATTGGAGAGGCCTGGCTTCATGCATCTCTCCATGCGGCATCTCCAGATAAGGCTGCAGCCCTCTGAAGTAGAAGAAAATTTTGGTGGAGTGGAAAGCAACCTTTCATGTCAGGCTTGAGGCACTCAGGTTCTGCCACCAGGTAGCAAGTTGCTCGAACCCTCACCTCCTTGAGTTCCCCTCTCTAAGTAGAGATAATTACGCCTGCCTCACACTATGTCTGTGAGAATTCTCAGAGTATGTACTAAATCCAGACAATCCCTACTGAATGGCATTTAATAAGAAGCCTTTGTGAAAAGTGTCTTCTACTAAACCAGTATCGCAGTTAGCATTGGCCATGGAGCCAGGATAGGAATTAAAAGCGGCTCTTAACTTCGGAATCTTGACACTTTTTATCCTGTTATTCTTCATTCTGGTAACATTTTTCAAAAATTTTATTCAAACATGTCTGCCTCCTACACTAGATGATAAATTCCTACTGACGCTGAGAGTTTTCAGTTCTTTAGCTGTGTATTTCCTTAACTTAGGAAGCATATAATTATGATGTGAACTAGAATTTTAGGGAAGAAAAGGAGGTGGTGTTAGTAATTACTCTAGGATGATGAGTCAAAAACCAGCCCTGCCCTAAACAAATGGTTACCCTACACATAAACCTTTGCACAAACATATCCACAGGAGAAACAGTTAATGAATTACAAATTAAAATGAGGAATTTACAGATTAATGCCTCACAAATCCAAAGTAGCATTTCCAAATTCAGACTTGAGTATCACTGACCTATTTCTGATCTTGTATTCCCTATATACCTGACTGGCATACAGATTCTATCTTCCCAAATAGGCACATCAGCCGGTGCATCTTGGGCTTTCTACCTCTCTTAATAACCATATCTTCAGGGCTGCTACGTTTGTTTGACCCTCTGTCCCAAATGCTCTTTAAATCTGCTTCCTTTCTATCTTCCTTAGTGATGCAGCCTTAGCCTAGCTCCAATTACGGATATCATAAAAACTTGGAGAGTGATATTCTTAATTCTTCTCTTCCAAAATAAAAACTGAAAATGATTATTTAATTAATTATTATAAATTAATTAAAATTAATAATTAAGGAATTAAATTAATTGATATATGATCATTTGGGTTCCATATTTTAAAAACCCCCTTGATATTCTCCCATCAATTTTATTATAAAAATGAATTCCAAAACCATTACAATTGCCAATCTGACCTCAACATGCAATTGAATCCCCACAGCCTGTTTCCTACTCCCTGTACTGCTTCCAGTCCTCCTAATATCTCATGCTTTTCTGAACAGTGATTTTTTAAACTATCATAATCTCTTCTGTCTTCCTGAAATCACCTTCCTGTCCCCTTTACTTGAAGAATTTCTAATTTTTATTCCAACTGCAATTTATATGGTACCTATTCTGTGAAAACATTCTGCCCCCCTTAGGAAGAACTGAAAATAACTTCTTGGGATTCCAAAACCCTTTATTCATATCTCTATAAGATCAGGGTAATTGTCTTAAGTGCTGTAGAGTTACTGGAGTCTGAGTTTTATGGATGAAGATTCTGGTTTATTAACTTCTGTATTTCCTGCTTCTGGAAAACACCTCATGGGTACTAAATATCTGTGTGTGGAGAAAAATAAAATTAAGAAAAATAAAGCAAAATATAGTACAGTTCTTGGTTTCTGCACATCTTTTCAAAACCCTGACAATCCCTATTGTTAAATGTTGCTGCTGCTGAATAATTGTATTATTATTATCTGTTTATTAGCAGCAGTGTTAGTAGGCAGACAGCCAGACATGAGCAAGGAAGGAGCATGGGGACTTTGGCTGGTGTTTACATTTGGCTGGAAGCCTATGTTCTACACATTTCATGTTAGCTGTTTTCACGGGACGTGGGGAATAAGAACATAGATAACAGACTGGCCCCGATAGGCTGGTTTCAACAGGGAGGAGAAGTTGATGCAAATTAACCCCAAAGTACATTCATTAGCATAGCACGCCTTCCCATGTCATGACAATGCTGATGAGAACTAAATATAGCCAAACTCCCCACCCAATATGAGGATGAAGCAAGCTGGAACTCCAAGAAGACCCCACCTGTGCCCTTTGGAAGCTATCCCCATGTAGTGAATCTCCCTTTACATAAAAAGGCTTCCTATTGTTTCTTTGAGGCTGTCACCTCTGGGTCTATCCATGTTCAACTCTCTGGCATGTACCCTTGCTTTTCCTTAAACTCTTATTCTCCAAATAAACTCTTAATGTTCAACTGCTTTTTCATCCATTCTTGAATTTTTTCTGATATTGAGACCAAGGACCCATCTCCAGTAATAGTAGTAGTATTGACAGCAACATGAATAAATTCCATTTGTTTAATGCTGACTGTGGTCCAAGCACTATGCTAGTGCTTATTTGCTAGGTACCTTCTGCGTACCTAAGGATAATAGTAACAATTATACTATTTATGGAGAGTTTACTATGCAATACACACTGTACTAAATTAGGCACCTTATAATTAATTGATTTTTTAGAGAAGAGAAATAGGTTAAACAAATTACCTAGAGCCATACAACAATTATGAGGTGAAATCAGTCCTGGGAAGTCTAATTCTAGTGTCTGTGTTCTTAACACCTCTACTATCCCAGAACAAGCCAAAATTTCTTTTCACATGAAGCTGACATTCATGTGACAGAAAAATAAATAGATGATGTAAACAAATAAGTACATAGTAAGCAAATAAATAAGACAGGCATTGCAGAGAACTTTACAATTCAAAGAGTGAGAAGCTATTTGTAAAGAATAATACAAGGTGTTAGAACAGAGAGTGATGGGTAGTGAGAGCTGGACATGCAGGCTTCAGTGGAGCTGAGCCCTAAAATAAGATGGGCTACCTTCCCGCTGGAGGAATTAACAAAGCTCTGTGTCTCTGAGCCTCTCAAGATGTGAGTCTCAAGGACCAGGAAGAAAGCATGTATGTCTCAAACATAGAGAGCAAGGTGGGGAGCCTCAGATACTAGGCTGGAGTAGAGGCAAGAAGAAGGAGCCCAGTCTTGATGAGTGTTTGTTCTTTATTCCAAGTGCAATGGAAAGCCAGGAGAGGATTTAAAGAGTGGTAACCTGACTAACATTTTAAAGCATTGTGGCCAGAGAGACTAGTTTGGATTCCATCGCAGAGGTTCAGCATTTTGTCAATGGTTGCTTGAACTAGGGTTGTAGCAATATGAACGGATATAAATATTTGCATCCTTCACATCTTGTGCTCACTATAACTTTGTGAGATCATGACTTTCTCCATACTAGCTGTGAGGGAACTGAGACTCAGAGTGATCTAGCATTTTGATCTGGGAAGATTCCCAGTCAATATCTGTTACATAACTTCTGTAGGCATTTGAACCTAGGTCTGGTTTCAAAGCACCTCCTTTGATAGTCTGACATTTCTTTGAAAAGACAAAAATCTCCCAGGGATTCAGAAGACACTGAGGTTGCTAAAGCTGATGATAACACTGATTATGGAAACAGGTCACAAAGCAGTGGGCGAAGAGGGTAAAAAATGTAGAAACAGAGTTCATGTGGTGATAATTGTGTGGTCCTAAATATGACAGTGAGTCCAGGTCTCATGCAGTGCTTTCCTGTACCTGGCCTCCTGGGATGGAACTGGAATGGCCTCAGTGATGGCAGATACAGGTGGGGTTTTATGGTGCAGACATGAACATGAAAATCCAGACATCAGACCTGGCAGAAATTAGAAAATGTGGTCTTAAAAGAAGACAATCTCCAGGGTAAAAAAAAAGGGCTTTGGGAACATTTTTGGAACACAGGATAATGGGCCCAGTGGTCATCAGGTAACTCAGTGTTGAAATTCAGCTCCTAGACTCCAGGTTTGAAACTACCATCAACCAGTATCTGTAATGATGTCTTACAGATACCGTGGGAGCAGTATTATTTTGGGTACCTGGACTCAATTTCACCATGGGAGGCAGGATTTCCCCCATACCACCAAGCAACTCTTGGACACCTGCTGTTATGTCCTATAATTTAACTTAATTCTGATACTATCTACTTGGAGACAGCATCAGATTTCAGAGGTTAGGGGCTTAATTTTACAAGATGGCCTCCCCACATCCACATCCGCCTTCCCCCAATACCACTTCAGACACCAGCTGCAAGCCTGGGCTGGCACCTGAGCTCTGACTCACTGGCTGTAGAGTGGGAGTTAGGACAATCCCTTCCTTGGACTTCAGATACCATCACTGGGCAGTGGACTGTGGAATCCCTCAATTCTTGTCTTCTCTAAGGAAAGAATGCAGTCAAGAGACTTGATAGGAAATTAAAACCACAAAGGGTTTTTATTTAGCGAAGTGGAAGTACAAGTACACTCCAGAGACAGAGGGAGCGAGCTGACCCTGAGTTAGTAGCAACCTGCCGAGTTTTGCATGGTTCTTTTTATGGGGGTTTATTTGGTTTTTTCCTTCCGTTTTGTCCTTATGACACCACCCGTTGGATCTTCCTTGGTTCATCCCCTCCAACTTCTTGGTGCATGTATGTGTTGGTTATCTTCCCATGAGTGCCTAAGTGAAACCCATGGGGTAGGGTGGGGAATGCAAAACTGCAATGTAAATGATATTATAATGGCCTTGGGGTTACTAGTGGCCAAGGTTTTCTTTAAGTGCACATACTCAGAAATTGGGAAGGCCCTGTGAACCATATAATTTGCTTATCAGTCTGTGCTAAATTGCAAAAGAGTTTTGTCTAAGGGAGACAAGGTGGTCTCTAGGTGGAGACTGTGTGGTCTGCAGTCCTCCTTTCTTCCTTCCTGCTCCGAACTGCTTATTCTAACTACATCAGTTTTGAGCACAGGTGTTACCTATATTTCTGACCAAGTGGTTATAAATCAAGGATTTCCACGACCCACTCCTTAGGCTGTATTAATTTGCAAGAGCGGCTCACAGAACTCAGAAAACATTTTATTTACTACAACACTGATTTATTTTATTATTATAAAAGGATATAATTCAGGAACAGCCAAATGGAAGAGATGCCTAGAGCAAAGCACAGGGAAAGGGTACAGAGCTTTCAAGGGTACAGAGCTCTCAGAATGCACCACTCTCCCCAGAAGTTTCCATGTGTGCTCCAACCTAGAAGCTCTCCAAACCTTATCCTTTTGCTAAGGAAACAATTTATTCATCTGTTTCTTCAGTGACTAGAACTGTTTGGACACACTGGGTTCATAAAAATGTTTTGAATAAATGAGTTACTGAATTCATGTTCTTCTCATCAATAAAGAATGTCCATGAAGTGTATTTAAGTAATAATAGTTTATTAGTTCAAATTACAATATGCACATGAAAACTTTGGTGACAAATAATGTGTTATCTATTTTGTTAACCAAAATGTGCACAATTCTAGCAGATATTCTCTCTAGTTATATCTGAACGAATATGATAATTCTGTGTTTGTATAGCTGCCTCACAGGAAGACATTGTATTCATGAAGTCAAAGATGTCCTAGTAAATAATGGGCCTGCAGAAACAAATAATTTAGGTTTCAGTTAGTTGTGAAATGGAAAAAAAGTCATAATATTTATGATAACCAAATAATTTTACAAATATTGTACAAGTCTTCCAACTATAATTATCACTCTTACCTGCTTTATGGTATACAAAAATGCTCATCTAAACACCTGGATTGTGAAAATACCACTCCTGGCTATAAAAACTACTGCCTGGAGTTTAGTTAGTTCTCTCATATTTCCATTTTATTCTTTAAATTATTTTAGTCATCAAGCCAATCAATGTCAACAGATTGAAAAAGATGCCATTTAATTTCATGAGCAATCACAACATTTTTATCTATGCAAAGTAAGACAGTAAGGATAATTAGGTCTTATGCCTGAAGGCTCAAAGCAATTATGTGAGTGGCAGGAAAGAGCTTCTCCTATGCTTCATCTCTACCTAGATGTACAGTGTAATATAGAAGGTGTGAAGCATTCTAAGAAGAAGGGGACTCCAAACTCATCCTGTAGTAAAATGGGAATGTGGATATCAATGTGTCCACTTCAAATATTTTGGGTCTATTTTGTAAATTTTGTAAGATATTCTCTTTAAATTATAATACAAGAAGAGAGAACAAAATTAATGGACACTTCTCTGTAAGTACTATATAAATGTTTTAATCCACACAATTTTATGTGGTGGCTACTACTATTTCTATTACTCAATGAAGAAATGACTCCCTGAGAAGTTACATAAGTCCCTTTTCTCTCTTTTTTTATAATTTGCAAGAAAACTGGATATAATACTAACCTTTCCATGTAAAAGATTTGTTGTTGTTATGCTTATTATTTCCCTCCTCACCCCCAGTATTTAAGTTTACCTCTTATCAGGTATGACAAAGACTGGCTCAGGACGGGAGTATCCCACATAGGTATTTAGGGACATGAAGTTGAAATGCATCAAACTTGTGGTTTTATTTTTAAAGAAATATTTATTAATGAATAATATAGTAGATACTGGACTGGATGAACAAGGTACATGGTTTCTTTATCCTCAAAGGGAGGCTAGTACACATGTGGTATAATACCTGCCAGGGTAGAGGGAAGACAAAGCACAAACAAGGCAACTAATGTAGACTGGGAGATACGGGTCCCTTCAATGAAGTCAGAAGATACAATTTGAAAGGATGTCTTAGAGGAATGGAAAACAAAGGCCACAGTCATCTAATATATCAAAGATAAAATATTTTGGCACAGATTGGGAGCTAATGTATAAAAATGGAGTGTGTGGAGTGCAGGACTTAAGTGGTGGAAGAGGGGTAGAGTATAAAGAAACAGAACATGATGGGTATCTGTGTGGAGTAACAAAAGAGACTTTTTTTTGGAGAAATACAAATCTAGACTCCTGCAGACATCTTCTACACTATGCCAGTCTAGGATTTTTACATGTAGTTTTGTACATATAGTGGAATCAGGTATAGGACACAGTGAAAAGTACCACTAGGGATCTATCTAAGGGTGAAATTTTCTGATTCTAGTGACATAAAGAACTCAAAACTTTTTATTTATTTTATGGTCATAAATCATTAATAGTATAATAATGATTAGTCTGTTTATTGAACACTTATACACTAATATCTGTTATCTACTAATATTTTTCTCATCTAATTCTTCCAAGCAAGTCTCTTTAAAATATATTATAATCTCATTCTACAGATCAGGAAATCAGGCTTGAAAAGTTTAGGAAATTCCCCTAAAGACTTAATGGTAGTAGGTAGAAGAGCTAGCATTAAAATATTTGTCTATATTAATTTATTCACCTTGACTTTTTTGTGTGATAAGTTCAGTAGAAAGACATTGCCTCATTTAAAGAAGAGGAGTAACATGGTTTGACTTGTATTTTCAAAAGACCACACTGTGTAGGGAGAATGGAAATAAAATACCATAGGAAAGTTTTGTATGGCAACCAATCAAAGAATATTAATAATTTGGATCTAGATAGTGACATTGAAGATGGAAAGAGGTAAGGCAGAATGTGCAGGGATTGATGGGAAACATTGCCATGCATGGCATCTGATCCTAACCACCAGGGGGAACAATGGGTGCTGATGCAGGAATTTCCCAGAGCATCCCAGAATGTACAGGGGCTATGGGGGAACACACACACAACTGTATCTGATTCTGTTCACTGGCAGGATCAGTGGACAGCAACACAGGAATTCCCTGTAGAAGCCTAGAGCATGCAGGGACTGTGGGGAAATGATCACGGGCACAGGGCCTGAAACCAGAAGCCAGCAGGACTATGGACACTGATGTGAGAATTCCCAGGAGAAGCTCAGAGTACACAGGGTATGAGAGAAAACATACTAAGACTCTACATCGCTAGCAGGTGCCCAACAAATGAATTCTCTGGAGTGGTTCAAGTGGCCCTGAGGGTGCACAAGCATATGGGTGAGGAGGTACACAGGACTCAGCTGGCGCCAATCTGGGAGTTAACTGCAGTGCATCTATGATCTGCTGCCGGCATATCACCCTCCCCACTACCTGTGCAGAATCCACAGGTGTCCATCCAGGATCCCCTCCAACAGACCCTCAGGGCCATGCCCTCAGAACAGTGCCAGTGGAGTCCCAACACCAGGAAAAGCCCATCTCAGGCTTCATTGGCCTGCAGCTTGCAAAATGATGAGACACACACAGTCTGCAAAGGAGACTCTCCCACACAAGGTCAATCCTTCAACACTGGTGGGGTGAGCCCTTTCAACTAATTCAAAGAATCAAGCAGAGAAAGTCATACAAAATGAAGAGACAGAGGAATACACTTCAAATGACAGAATAAGAAAAAAACCCAAAATGAAACAGTTAACCAATCTGTCTGATATAAAGTTTAAAGCAATGGTTGTAAGGATACTCACTGTACTAAAGAAAACAATAGTGAAACTCAAGTCAATCTCAAGAAAAAGATAGAAAGCCTAAAAAAGAGCCATTCAGAGATGAATAATTCAATAGATGAAATAAAAAATATAGTGGAGGGAATGAAGAGAAGAGAAAAGAATGCAGAAGAATGGATCAGTTACTTGGAAGATAGAGTAATGGGAAGCACTCAAGTTTAACAAAAAAAATAAAATATTGAACAAGATAAGAATACAGTAAGACAACATCAAACCCAATTTGAGGCTCTGGGACAATATCAAACATCCTAACATCCTCATTATAGGAGTCTCTAAAAGAGAAGAAGTAGAGAAAGGACTGTAAAATATATTTGAAGAGATAATGGATAACAGATTTCCCTAATTTGTGGAAAGAAACAGTCTATGAGGTCCAGAAAGCAAAGAGAGCTCCCAAAAAGATGAACCCAATGAGGCCCACACCCAGACACATTGTAATTAAAATGTCAAAGATCAAAGAAAAGAGAGGATCTTAAAAGAAGCAAGAGAAAAGCAACAAATTTCATATAAGGGAAAACCATAAGCTTACCAGTTGATTTTTTTGCAAAAACTCTACAGGCCAGAGGGAATGACATGATATATTTAAAGTGCTGAATGGAAAAAACCTCCAACCAAGAATATTCTACCCAGCAAGGTTATCACTCAAAATTAAAGGAGAGATAAATAGCTTCACAGATAAACATAAATTAAAAGAGTTCACCACTACTAAACCAGCCTTACAAGAAATGTTAAAGACTTCTTTAAGAGGAAAAGAAAATGCTCTAAATGGAAGCAAGAAATTTGAGAAAGGGAAACATTTCCACTGGTAAAGCAAATATAGAGCAGAAGTAGTAGATCATTTACTTAGAAGCTAGTATGATGGTCTAAAATACAAAAGTAGCAAAAAGAAATTATATCTAAAATTTAGTTTAGGGGATCACTTAATAAAAAGGTTTAACAAGATAATATACATAAAACATGGGTGGGGTAAGAAATTTGCTTAGAATGTGTTCATATTGAAGTGACCATCAACTCATTATATATTGTTATATTCATAGGATGTAATTTAAGAACCCCATGGTAATCACAAACCAAAACTTTTAATAGATAGACAAAAAAGAAAGAAGGAAATCATAACACTAAAGAAAGTCATAAAACACAAGAGAAGAGAGCAAGAGAGGAAGAAATGATCAGTGAAGAACAACAAAAACAACCAGGAAACATTTAACAAAATTATATTAAGTATATATGTATTGATAATTACTTCAAATGTAAATGACCTAAATGCTCCAATCAAAAGATATATACAATTAATGAATAGATAAAAACATAAGACCCATCTATTTGCTGCCTTCAAGAGACTCCAGACCAAAATACATACACAGACTGAAACAGAAGGGATGAGAATAGATATACCAGGCAAACAGGTATTAAAAAAAGATGGCATTGCAATACTTATAGAAGACAAAATAGACTTAAAAACATAGAAAATAACAAAAGACAAGGAAGTACATTACACAATGATAATGTGATCAGTCCAACAAGAAGATATAACAATAGTAAACATCTATGCAGCCAACATGGGAGCACCTAAATATTTAAACTAAATACTATCAGATCTAAAGGGAAAAAATTTAAAACAACAAAGTATAGTAGGGGACTTTAACACCTACTGTAACACTTACACTGATGGATAGACCCTCTAAAAATAAAATAAAAAGGAAATAGAAGCATTGAATGACACATTAGACCAACTGGACTTAACAGATAAGTATAGAATATTCTACCCAAGAGCAAGAGAATATGCATTTTTCTCAAGCATACATGGAAAATTATCCAAAATAGATCACATATTAGGACACAAAACAAGTCACAACAAATTTGAGAAGATTGAAATTGTGTTAAGCATTTTCTCAGACTTTATGGTGTGAAACTAGAAATCAATTACAAAAAAATACTGGGAAAAAAACACAAACACTTGGAGGCTAATTAACATGTTTCTACATAATTTAGGGATCAAGGAAAAGATCAAAGAGGAAATCACACAATATATGGAGACAAGTGAAAACAGAAACACAAAATGTGTTTCAAAATACATGGGATGCATCAAAAGTGATTCTAAGAGGAAAGTTCATAACAATAGAGGCCCACTTTAAGAAACAAGAACAGTTTCCCATAAACAATCTAACCCTACAAATAAGGACCTAGAATTAAAAAAAGAAATATTAGTAGAAGGTGGAATATAATAAAGATCAGAATGGAAATAAAATACAGCCAAGAAAACATTAGAAGAAAATCAATGAAATCAATATCTGGTTTACTGGGAATACAAACAAAAGAGACAAACCCTTAGCCACACTTACCAAGAAAAAGAGAGAGTACACAACTAAACAAAATCAGAGGTTACAACCAACACCACAGAAATTCTAAATTAAAAGAGAATTTTACAAAAAATTATATGCCAATAAATTGGATAACCTAGAAGAAATGGATAAATTCCTAGAAACATGCAATCTTCAAAGACTGACCCAGAAACAGAAAACATGAACAGACCAATTACTAGTAATGAAATTTAACTGGTAAACAAAAGCTCCCAACATAGAAAATTCCAGAACCAGACAGCTTCATGGTTGAATTCTACCAAACATCCAAAGAAAGCTAATACCTACCCTTCTTAAAGTAGTCCAAAAAACAGAAGTGGAGAAAATACTTCTAAACTCATTCTATGATACCAGTATTAGTCTAAAACAAAAACCAACTATGCTGATGGACAGTGACTGTAACAGGGTATGTGGTAGGGACTTGATTAAAGGGGGGAATGTAGTAACCACAACCTTGCTCATGTGAAACCTGAGCATAAGATTGTATGTCAAGGATACCTTAATAAAAATAAATAAATAAATAAAACCAAAACCAGACAAAAACACTCCAAAAAAAAAAACTATAGACCAATATCTTTGATGAACAGAGATTCAAAAACCTTCAGCAAAATACTAGCAAATTCAAAATTACATTAAAAGGATCATTCATCATAACTAAGTGGGGTTTATTCCCCCCACTTAGTTATGATGGGAGAATGCAAGGATGATATAATATTTGCTAATCAATCAATGCAATGTGATATACCTCATTAACAAAGGGAGGATAAAAACATGAACAGACCAATTACTAGTAATGAAATTTAACTGGTAATCAAAAGCTCCCAACATAGAAAAAAGAGATTTTTAATCTCAACAAAATGGCTATTGATGGAACATACCTCAACATAATAAAGGCTATCTATGACAAACCCACAGCTGACATCATACTCAATGGCAAAAACTGAAAGCTTTTCCCCTAAGATCAGGAACAAGACAAGGATGCCCACTTTCACCACTTTTATTCAACATAGTACTGGAAGTCCTAGCCATGGCAATGAGACAAGAAAAAGAAATAAAAGGCATCCACATTAAATATAAAACTGTCATTATTTGCAAATGACATTATATGAAATATAGAAAACCTTAAAGACTCCAGCAAAAAAATATTAAAATTAATTAATGAATTCAGCAAAGTTTCAGGACACCAAAACAATACACAGAAATCTGTTGCATTTCTGTCTTATAAGATCACTGTCTTATACCATATACAAAAGGAAACTCTAAGTTGTATTAAATACCTATATGCAAGACAAAACCATAAAACTCTTAGAAGAAAACACAGGTAAGAATCTCATGAACTTCGATGTAAAGACCAACCATCAGAAAGTGAAATCAATGAAATAATTCCATTTACAATTGCAGCAAAAACAATAAAATACCTAGGAATAAACGTAACCAAGGAGGTAAACTGCCTGTACTCTGAAAACTATAACACTGATAAAAGAAATGGAAGAAGACACAAATAAGTGGAAATCTATCCCATGCTCATGGATAGGAAGAATTAATATTGTCAAAATGACCATCATACCCAAAGCAATTTACAGATTCAATGCAATCCCTATCAAAATACCAATAGCATTTTTCAATGAACTAGAGTAAATAATCTTAAAATCTATATGGATCCATTTATAGCAGATCTTAAAAACTAATGGATCTGTTAATGGAACACAATAGAGAGCCCAGAAATAAACTCATACATATGTGGTCAATTAATATATGACAAAGGAGCCATGAATATACAATGGGGTAAAAAACAGTCTTTTCAATAAATGGTATTGGGAAAACTGGACATACATGTAAGAGAATGAAAATAGATCAGTGTCTTATACCATATACAAAAGGAAACTCTAAGTGTATTAAATACCTATATGCAAGACAAAACCATAAAACTCTTAGAAGAAAACACAGGTAAGAATCTCATGAACTTTGATGTAAGAAACTTTTTTTATGTATATGTATACATCCCCATGTTCAAGGGAAACAAACAAAAAAATAAACAAGTGGGACTACATTAAACTAAAAAGCTTCTACACAGCAAAGGAAATCTTCAACACTGAAAAACCACCATCTACCATGTGGAAGAATGTATTTGCAAATGATATATCTGATAAGGGGTTAATATCCAAAATATATAAATAACTTTTACAATCCAACAACAAAAATTAAATAATCCAATTGAAATATGGGAAGAGGACCTGAATAGATATTGTTCTAAAGGAGACATATAGATGTCCAACAGACACATGAAAAGATGTTTAACATCACTAATCATCAGGGAAATGAAAATCAAAATCACAGTAAGGTATCACCTCAAGCCAGTCAGGATAGCTACCATCCAAAAGACAAAATAACAAGTGTGGTGAGGATATGGAGAAATGGGACCCTTCCTACACTATTGATGGGAATGTAAATTGGTGCAGTCACTGTGAAAAACAATATAGAGGTTCTCCTCAAAAAACTAAAAACAGAAATACTATAGGACCCAGCAATTCTGCTTCTGGGAATGTACCCAAAGAAAACAAAATCACTCATTAGGAAAGATTATACACACCTACATCATTGCAGCATTATTTACAGCATTTTTCAGTGAACTAGAGTAAATAATCTAGAATCTAGTTTCAATGAACCAGAGTAAATATAGACTTTATTATGCTGAGGTATGTTCCATCAATAGCCATTTTGTTGAGATTTTTGATCATGAATGGATATTGAATTTTGTTAAATATTTTTCAACATTAAAAGCAACCACAATGTCCATCATTAGATGGATGGATACAAAAGATGGGGCAAATATACACAATGGAATATTACTCAGCCATAACAAATAAATAAATCTTGCCATTTGCGACAACATGAATGGACCGAGAGGGTATTATGCTAAGTGAAACTAGCCAGGCAGAGAAAGACAAATGCCGTATGAGTTCACTTATATGTGGATCTTAAAAACAATACAAATAAACAAACAAAAAAAGAAATAGACCCACAAATATGGGCAGCAGACTACTAGTTACCACAGGGAGGGGAATGAGAGGATGGGTGAAATAGGTAAAGAAAATAAAGAGGTTAAAACTGCAAATTGTACAATGAGTTAGTCATACAAATATAAAAAATAAAAAAAGAAGAGGTAGGGCTGCATTGGGAGCAGAATTTCCAGTGGGCTTTAGATGTACAGGATGAATGGGGATGAGGGCTCCACGGCGATTCTAAATGTGCCATCAACATAATTTTTTAAAATCAACCAAAATAGTACTCAAGTTCAGTAGGCCAAGTGATTATTTCCTGATGAAATTGACTGTAAGTAAATAACTACCACCTGTGGGCCCAGTAGACATTGGCTCAGCCAGGTGCAATGGGGGAGCTGGTGTTCTCCACTGGCCGGGGCCAGAAAGGCCCTGGGATCCCAGGAAAATGAACAAGTCGAGAATTCAGACACTTGCAACTCCACAGCTTCAATGGAAGAGTGCTGATCCGCTTTTCTGAGATGTCAGTACATTTCCTTAACTGTGAAACAGTTTAGTTTTTAAGACATCTTCATCAAGATAAGTCAAGGCGCTAATATACCATGATGCAAATTGCTAGGATATCTTGCAAGTCGCCGAGAGGTAAGACAGTATTTGCACGGGTGGTGATTTGGCAGGGTGCCGAGCCATACTACAGCAAGGGCTCTGTTAGCGTTTCTTCTTCAAACCATATTCTCTGCGCCGACTATCTGGCAGTCTTGGATTGCCTCAGGCTGATAATTGACAACTAAGCTGTTAGACCAGATGGCATTTATTTATTTATTTTGTAAAGCAAAAGGAGGAAAGAAGCATGATGCAAACTGGAAAGTCCATTTTTAGTTATAGAACAGAAAAATAAAGGAGAAAAGAAATTGATTTTAAGCAGTTCCAGATGTTACATCCTTTTTTATTTGCAAAGTCACATTTAAAAGGAGAGTGCCGTTAAGAAAGAAAACAAAAAAAGTAAAAGGAGAGAGAAGAAAATTTAGAAAAGGATCTACAGAATAATGTTTGGTTGGATTCATTTGTTAGAATTTGTATTTAGAGTGAATAAGACCATTTTTTTAAGGATAGAGAGAAAAATTACACATTTACATATGAATAATTACTTTCATAATGCCTCTACGTGAGGAACAGAGCAGCTTCAGCTACTAAAAGTTCCATGGTGCTGTGTCTTAATCAACAAGCCCTCCCCATCCCACCTTGCTTGCTCCAGGAGCCATCTGTGAGTTTTATTATGTTATGCCTTCTTCAGCTGTTTTCTTTTGTCCAAGCAAGACTTTAATTAGCATCCATGAGTAGAGTGCGAAGAGCATCTTCCATCAGTCTTTTATCACACTTTTAGTGGAGAAGAAACGAAAGGAAATTATAATTCCTGTGATTGTGTCTTGTCCTGAAACTATATGCCAAGATTTGCTAAACCTTAAATTTAAGTCTCTTCACTGGGCCTCTGAAGTTTAGATTAGTACCTAAGGAATCAGCACAACTGATTATAGTGAATAGGTTTTGGGCAGGTGTGTTAACTTGGGATTCTTATCGTATATGACCTGGGTTTGCTCGTCATGTTCCTCTGGATCGATATCATCCATTTAGTTTTTGAGAGACAAATTACCAGGAAAATACCTAAGGTGGGGCCACAGATATGGTATATCCAGTAAGTTAGTAGATACTGCGAATGCTGATGGTTTGGCACAGTCTGAGGAACAGGGCTCAAGCCTATCATTAACGGTCTTTTTCAGAAGCCAATCTTCAATTACAAACCAACTATGTGACTCTGGAGAAGTCATTTCTCCTCTCCTGGCCTTAGTTTCTTTTTCAGCGAACTGATATATGCTGTGGTAGGGTTGTTATGTTGACCAAATTAGAAAATCAGTATGAAAAACTGATTTATAAATCAGGGAAAATGATTTTGTATTCTGACTCTATTCTGCCATTTAAAATCAATGAGATGTTGGAACAATTACCTAACATAACTATGAAATAAGCTAATGTTTTCTTATTTCTAAATATGATTACTCTGTTGTGCAGTTGTGAGAATTAAATTATACCTTATATAGATAAATATAACATGTCTAACACAGTGCCTGAAATTTAAGGGGCATAATTCTATGGATTCTTTTGCCATTTTGTTTTCCTTCTCTGGGCAAATTGACTTTCTCCACGCCCATGGTTAGGAAACATAAATATAATTGCTTTATATAAATAGAGTTAAAAATATACTTATTCATTATTAAATGCTTTCTCTATGATGGGCACTACTGTAGACATAGGGAATATAAAAACAAACAAAACAGACGGAGGTCTGTGTTCATGGGGGATAAAAGATAAAATGCGTGAATGTACAAATAACAAAACTAAAACAAGATATTTGATCTTGACCTTCTCTGGCCCAAAACAAATTGTGCATCACAAAATTTGGAAATCTGTAGAGCATAGAAACAGACTCCTTGTATAAGTAAAGAAAATGTAGGAAAACAAGCTGGTAATTAGAAGGTTTTCTTTGTTAAATCATAAAGTGCTACAATCTATGAATGCTACCGCAGGAAAGGTAGAAAATAAAATAATTTTCATCTGCTCTAGGAAGTGTTAATGTGGTGGAAATGACTAAGATACCGTCATCCCTCTGCCACACATGAGCCAATGAAAAAACACCTACTTCGTTATTCAGAGAAGTCAGCCTTCTTCTGTTCCTGCACTCAAACTCAACTCAAACCCAAATTTGGCCATTTCTTTTTTTAAAATTTATTTTTACTTTTTTTTCAGCTCATGGTAGGAAGAATGAAGACAAGAACCATGGAGAGAAGACAATCACAAAGAATGACAGTCCAGCAGGAGGAAAGGGAAGCTTTGAAACTGCATGCATTTTTGTTAGAACATTAAACCTTATACACGGTATGGAATGGCGTTTCAGCTGATCTCATCTAGAGCTTAAATGACAGGAAGCACAGATGATATATGGGTTAGACAGAGTAATTTGATAATTACCATGCATAATGGTGCTACTGAGGTATCATGAAAAGGTTACAGGATGTGCAGTTTATTTTATTAAGAATACCCAGAACTGCTTGATATGTTTCTGGAATAGTTACATCACAAATGTTTAAAATGAGGGGAAAAAAATCTGTCTTACTAAGTAATTGACTTTTAGTAATTAGATAATAGCCACTAAAAAAGAATGCTTTCTCTGTTGATTATTGATCATAATTACAGTCTTCTGAAAAATACTTGAGATGGATATGTCCCCCAGCCCACATACAAAACCATGAAACATTTTGGAAGACAGAGAGATATTTAGCTTTTAGTACAGCCACTTTGTGTGTGGCGGTTGAACTTCCTGACTATACTAATGATGTTTATTACATTACGCTGTTGTGCAATTGAATAGGAAAATGTTCTAGAAAGATGTCTCCCCAAATAAAATGAATAAAATGTTTTGAAAAATTTTATATTTATACATATTAAATATTCCACTGGCAAACAAGTTATCTACATGCAAAGAAATTCCTTACTGAGCAGAAAAGAAAATATAAGAACTCTGGATACTACTAAATTCTTTGTATTTTTTGGATACCTACATTTATTTGTAGGTTAGAAAAGTTTATATTAAGAAAAGAAGAGAGGCAGTCTAAATGAAACAAATTCATATCCATTAAGACATATAGTGCATCACTAAAAGAAATAAAGTTTTTAAGCTCTTCACTTGAGAAAATAGAAATTGGAGTATGCATAGTAAAACCAGCCAATAAGAAGATGGATTACTGAATGGGGAAATGAACCAAGCTGCATACAGAATGCTTTTTAAAATTAGGCATTAAATTAAGAAAAATGAAAATAAAGCAATCTGGTTTAATTAGAGAACACTAAAGATGTGACAAAAACAGCCAACTCCAAAACTGGCTTAAGGTCATGTGGTCCTTGAAAGATAAAACTACATCCAAATGATCATGAACAAATGAAAAGACAGCACTTTATGGAATAATTAAGGAAAATGGTAAATTTTATTTTCATTTGCTTTTAAAGAATCACAGTACAATCATTGCGTAGTTTAAAAAAAGAAGACAAAGAAAGTTAAATCTTAACTCAAAATGTGCATTGAATAAAACCCCATCTTGAACACTTTTATTTAGTTTTAATCAAGGTTCTGACATTAACATGCTGTGTGATGTTGGCAAAATCACCTGACCATTCTGGACCTGGAAACATTTGAGGTTAAGGGTGTTAAGATGGAAACATCCACTTAAATATAATGGAAATGGACTTTAATGTCTTTTTAGCTATAACATATTATACTACACAAACCTTTGATAACTTGGAATCTTCACAAAATAGTTTTTCAAATGGCTGAAAATGTACACATTTCAGTGCTAAAACTCATCATGCAGCCAAGTTTAACTAGATTTGTTTTTAGCAGTTATATTGGTTGAACTTGTTTCTGCTTTCTTAGGCAAATGATACTAAATGCCAGTTCACCCTTCTTAATGAATCTGGGTTTCCCTGAGGAATTCATGCTGTCCAATTGTGATTCCAGGTCTGAGACCTAAATTTTCCTTTCCACCTTTGCTCAGATTTCACCTCTAGCTTCCAGTAGCCTGTACATAACTAATGATCATTCTCTCCTAATCACTAAGCATTTATTAAGCCTGTAAAAACATAGCCTTATGGAGGACTGGAAAGGGTGTATTATAAGTAAAATGCACATGTTTTCACATAGTGATTTATATAACACTGCTTGGACTCCTCAAAAAAGTTTATTTTTCCTTTTTGGGAAAGTGGATGATCATAGAGGTGGTTGGGTAACTGGGTAACTAAGCTCCAAGAGATGATGCATGTCCCTACTGTTATACATATATAGCCTCGAAAACTTGTTCTTTCAAATAGCGCCAACAGGTCCACAACTGAGGAGACAAAGTCTTTGCTTATTTATATGGAACACTATTGCTAACTTTTTGAAAAGTGAAAAGATTTTCTTTCCATCTTAGCTCTCTCACATCAAGAAAAAATAAAGTGTGATTGGTCTCAATGTATTGCTACTCTTTACAAAATCTGCATCAAACAGGCACCTGGAAGGCCAAGCTTATAACCAAAATCAAAACCAAAACACACACACACATACATACACACACACACACATGGCAGTTAATGGAGGTGATTTTTGCTGTACTCTTTTTAGAGGTGGGAACTTAATTCCAGGAAAATCAGTTAGGTATAAATAGGAACCAATCAAACCCATTTAAATATCCATGAGAATGGTGGTCCTATCAGGGGGGAAGAATGTAAAAGAGATTGTGGAGGAGAATCAGAATAAAGAGGTAATATTGTTTTATTAAATGGTCTAAAACACACACACACACAAACAGTGGCTTAATAATTTGTTTACATGTAAATTGAATCAATGAGATGTGGGCTTTAACACTCCATCTGGAGGACATGGCTTTAGAGATCTTTTCCATATTCCTCCACATAAAAATTTTGAGAAAAGAAATAGCTTCTACTAGATTGGATTAAAGATGATAGGGTAAGAGGTGAGAGAGGGATCTCCTCCTAAAACCACATTTAATATGAAAATATAATTAATATAACTAATCCTGAAAGAGCAACAGGAAAGAAGGCTGCACCAGACTGCATACACCCGGAGAAAAGAGCAGACTTCACAGAACAGGGCAATGAACCAAAGCTGTGACCCGCAGGACCCAAGCCCTTGCCCCACCCCAGCTCACCAGTGGGAGAAAGAGAAACAGAACAGGGAGGGAGTGGAGGCCTGGGACTGCTGAACACCTAGCCCCAGAGATCTGCTCTGGAAGCTCGAACCTACATTGCATGGTACTCTGGTGATTAGTGGGGTTCTAAAGCTAAGATAGGAGGAATACCTGAAGAGATGGGGATTTCAGCTGCTTGTGGAAAACAGGAATTCATATTGGGCTGAGCTGGGCAGGCACTCTGAGAGGCTTCCTAAAAGCTAGAGGGCTGCTAAAGGGGCAAGGATTTCACAGAGATTACTGCTCAGGAGAAAGGACAGGTAGACAAAATTTTCCAGGTGCACTCTGCCCAGCAGGTTGGGAATTTAAAAGATCTTCAGACACTCCATACCCCTGGCAGGCTATGCAGTTTCATGGCCCACCACTGTGATATATAGCATGCTGTGTCTTTCTCCTGGCTAGCTTGCACATGGCTCACAAAATGGAAGGCCCTGCCCTGGCATCAGGCCAGCCAGAGGGAAGCTCCATCTATGGCAGCTACAAGCACAAAGCATAGAGGCTTAAACCTGCATGTTCATCCCACTGGTTCTGGCAGTGGACACAGGCATAACAGCAGGGAAACAGGAAACAGCTCTTTCCTACCCCCAAGCACCAGCACCACTCCCGTGCAACCCCCGACATCACTCCAGGGGCTGAGAAACTCCAGAGAGTAGAGCCTCTGGGCACTAGAGGGCACCACATATGAATATGAAACATCAAAGGAACCTGGTTCAAAGGAAAATCTCAACACCAGAGAAAGGACTGAACGAGACTGAATTAATAAATATTCCTGAAAGATATTCAAAATAAAAATCACAAACATGCTCATGGAGGTACAAAAAAAATTCAAGAACTCAGGAATGAATTTAGGACGGAGATCCAATCATTGCAGAGCACAACGGAGGGTATTAAAAGCAGATTAGATACAGTGGAGATGATAAATGAAATAGAAACTAGGGAAGAGGAATACAAAGAAACTTAGGCACAGAGGGAAAAAAGGATCTCTAAGAAGGAAAGAATACTGAGAGAACTGTGTGACAAATCCAAATGGAATAATATGTGTATTATAGGGGTACCATAAGAAGAAGAGAGAGAAAAAGGGATAAAAGTGTCTTTGAGGAAGTAATTGCTGAAAACTCCCCAAATCTGGGGAAGGAGATAGTTTCTCAGGCCATGGAGGTGCACAGCTCTCCCAACACAAGGGATCCAAAGAGAACAACACCAAGACATATAATAATTAAAATGGCAAAGATCAAGGATAAGGACAGACTATTAAAAGCAACCAGAGAGAGAAATAAGATCACATACAAAGGAAAACCCATCAGGCTATCATCAGACTTCTGAGCAGAAACCTTAAAAGCAAGAAGGGAGTGACATGATATATTTAATGCAATGAAGCAGAAGGGCCTTGAAGCAAGAATATTTTATCTGGCAAGATTATTGTTTAAATTTGAAGGAGGGATTAAACAATCCAGATAAGCAAAAGCTGAGAGAATTTAGCTGACACAAACCAACTCTAAATTGTATTTTGGAGGGACTGCTAGAGATGGAACTGTTCCTAAGTGTCACCAGACATATAAAAAGGGATAGACAAAGAGTAGAGCATATGATACCTGATATATAAAGAATGGAAGAAGAAAAAAAGGAGGGAAAAAAACAAGAACCTTCAGATTGTGTTTGTAATAGCATACTAAGTGAGTTAAGTTAGACTCTTAGATAATAAGGAACTTACCCTTGAACCTTTGGTAACCATGAATCTAAAGCCTACAATGGCAATAAGTACATACCTATCAATAATCACCCTAAATGGAAATGGTCTGAATGTACTAATCAAAAGACATAGTCACTGAATGGATAAAAAACAAGACCCAACTATATGGTGCCTACAAGAGACTCACTTAAACCCAAAGACATACACAGACTAAAAGGGAACGAATGGAAAAAGATATTTCATGCAACTAATAGGGACAAAAAAGCAGGTGTTGCAGTACTTGTATCAGACAAAATAGACTTTAAAACAAATAAAATCAAAAGAGACAAAGACAGACATTACATAATGATAAAGGGGTCAAACCGACAAGAGGATATAACCATTATAAATAGCTATGCACCCAACATAGGAGTACACACATATGTGAAACAAATATTAACAGAATTAAAAGGGTAAATAGACTGCAATGCATTCATTCTAGGAGACTTCAACACTCCACTCACTCCAAAGGACAGAACAACCAGACAGAAAATAAGTAAGGAGACAGAGGCATTGAACAACACATTAGAACAGAGGGACCTAACAGACATCTACAGAATTCTCCACCCAAAAGCAAAAGGATACACATTCTTCTCAAGTGAAAATGGAACATTTTCAAGAACAGATCATATACAAGGCCACAAAAGAGCCTCAGTAAATTAAAAAAGGTTGAAATTGCACAAACGAGCTTCTCAGACTACAAGGACATGAAACTATAAATAAATTATGCAAAGAAAATGAAAAAGCCTACAGACACATGGAGGCTTAACAACATGGTCCTAAATAACCAATGGATAAATGACCAAATAAAAACAGAGATCAAGCAATATATTGAGACAAATGAGAACAATAATTTAACAATCTAAAATCTGTTGGGATGCAGCGAAGGTGGTGATAAGAGGGAAGTATATTGCAATACAGGAATACCTCAGGAGAGAAGAAAAAACCTATACGAACAGTCTAAACTTACAATTAATGAAACTAGATAAAGAAGAACAAATGAGGCCCAAAGTCAGTAGAAGGAGGGACATAATAAAGATTAGAGCAGAAATAAATAAAATTGAGAATAATAAAACAATAGAAAAAATTCAATGGAAACAGGAACTGGTTCTTTGAGAAAATAAACAAAATATATAACCCCCTAGCCAGACATACAAGAAAAAAAGAGAGTGTAGACACATAAAAGAATCAGAAATGAGGAAGGAAAAATCACTACGGACACCACAGAAATACAAAGAGTTATGAGAGAACACTATGAAAAATGTCATGCTAAAAAACTAGATAACCTAGAAGAAATGGATTACTTTCTAGAAAAATACAACCTTCCAAGGCTGACCTAGAAAGAAACAGAAAATCTGAACAGACCAATTACTAGCAGCGAAATTGAATTGGTAATCAAAAAACTATCTAAGAACAAAACTCCTGGACCAGATGGCTTCACCACTGAATTTTATCAAGCATTTAGTGAAGATCTAATATTGAACCTCCTTACAGTCTTCCAAAAAGTAGAAGAGGCGGGAATACTTCCAAAATCATTCTATGGGGCCAGCAGCACCCTAATACCAAAGCCAGGCAAAGACACCACAAAAAAAAAGAAAATTACAGACCAATATCCCTGATGAACATAGATGCAAAAATACTTAGCAAACCAAATTCAAAAATACATAAAAACAATAATCCACCATTATCAAATAGGATTTATTCCAGGGATGCAAGGATGGTACAATATTAGAAAATCCATCAACATCATCCACCACATCAACAAAAAGAAGGACAAAAACCACACGATCATCTCCATAGATGCTGAAAAAGCATTCAACAAAATTCAACATCCATTCTTCATAAAACCTCTCAACAATATGGGTATAGAGGGCAAGCACCTCAACTTAATAAAGGCCATGTATGACAACCCCAGAGCCAACATCATACTTAACAGAGAAAAGCTGAAAACCTTTCCTTTAAGATCAGGAACAATACAGGTATGCCCACTCTCCCCACTTTTATTCAACATAGTTCTGGAGGTCCTAGCCATGCAATCACACAACACCAAGAAATAAAAGGCATCCAGATTGGTAAAGAAGAAGTTAAACTGTTTCTGTTTGCAGATGACATGATATTGTACATAAAAAACCCTAAGGAATCCATTCCAAAACTACTACATCTATTATCTGAATTCAGCAATGTTGCAGGATACAAAATCAATACACAGAAATCTGTTGCACTCCTATACACTAATGATGAACTAACAGAAAGAGAAGTCAGGAAAACAATTCCATTCACAATTGCATCAAAAAGAATAAAATATCTAGGAGTAAACCTAATGAAGGAAGTGAAAAACCTATACACTAAAAACTACAAGACACTCATGAGAGAAATTAAAGAAGATACCAATCAATGGAAACACATCCCATGCTCATGGATAGGAAGAATTAATATTGTCAAAATGGCCATCCGGCCTAAAGCAATATACAGATTCAATGCAATCCCTATCAAAATATCAACAACATTCTTCAATGAACTAGAGAAAATAATTCTAAAATTCATATGGAACCACAAAAGACACCGAATAGCCAAAGCAATCCTGAGAAGGAATAATAAAGCTGGGGGAATACACTCTCCAAGCTCTTCAAGCTCTACTACAAAGCCACAGTAATCAAGACAATTTGGTACTGGCACAAGAACAGACCCATAGACCAATGGAGCAGATTAGAGAGCCCAGATACAAATCCAAGCATATATGGTCAATTAACATACAATAAAGGAGCCATGGATATACAATGGGGAAATGACAGTCTCTTCAACAACTAGTGTTAGCAAAACTGGACAGCTACATTCAAGAGAATGAAACAGGATTATTGTCTATCCCCATAAACAAAAGTAAAGTCAAAAAGGATCAAAGACCTGAATGAAGTCATGAAACCATAAAATTCTTAGAAGACAACATAGGAAAAATCTCCTGAATAGAAACATGAGCAACTTTTTTCTAAATGCATCTCTTAAGCAAGGGAAACAAAAGCAAAAATGAGCACATGGAACTACATCAAGCTAAAAAGCTTCTGTACAGCAAAGGACACCCTAACAGAACAAAAAGGCATCCTACAGTATGGGAGAATATATTTATAAATGACATATCCAACAAGGGGTTAACATCCAAAATATATAAAGAACTCACACGCCTCAACAACAAGAAAGCAAATAACCTGATTAAAAAAATGGGCGGAGGATATGAACAGAGAATTCTCCTAAGAAGAAATTCAGATGGCCAGCAGGCACATGAAAAGATGCTCTACATCTCTAATCATCTGGGAAATGCAAATTAAAACCACAAAGATAGATATATCACCTCACAACAGTTAGGATGGCCAGTATCAAAAATACTAAGAACAAATGCTGGCGAGGATGTGGAGCAAGAGGAACCCTCCTACACTGCTGGTGGGAATGTAAGCTAATTCAAACTTTGTGGAAAGCAATATGGAGGTTCTGCAAAAAAACTAAAAATAGAAATACCATTTGACCTGGGAATTCCAGGCCTAGGAATTTACCCAAACAATATAATTTCTTAGAATCAAAAACGCATATTCAAAAACCCCTATGTTTATTGCAGCACTATTACAGTAGGTAAGATATGGAAGTAACTTAAGTGTCCATCAGTAGATGAATGGATAAAAAAGAAGTGGTACATATACGCAATGGAATACTACTCAGCCATAAGAAAGAAATGAATTCTACAATTTGCAACAACATAGATGGAGCTGACAGATATTATACTCAGTGAAATAAACCAGGCAGAGAAAGACAAGTGGCAAATAATTTCCCTCATTTGTGGAGTGTAACAACAAAGCAAAACTGAAGGAACAAAATAGCAGCAGACTCACGGACTCCAAGAAGGGACTAGTGGTTACCAAAGGGGGATGTGTGTGGGAAGGTGGGTGGGGATGGAAGGTGAAATGAATTGAGGGGTATTATGTTTAGTACACATGGTGTGAGGGGTCACGGGGAAGACAGTGTAGTACAGAAAAGGCAAATAGTGAATCTGTGGCATCTTACTACAGTGATGGGCAGTGACTACAAAGGGTTATGGGGGGGCACGATAACAGGGGTGTATATAGTCACCACATTGTTTTTTCATGTGAAAACTTCATAAGAGTGTATATCAATAATACCTTAATAAAATAAATAAATAGATAAACAAATAACTAAATAAATAAGAAATTACCCCTACTATTAGAGGTTCTCAATTTCATGTACCATGAAAATTATTGATTAATATGTGATACTGATTCACTTGGTAAATAGGTAATCCAAAGTGTACATAGTTCAGAAACTTTTGTCCAGGCTCGTAGGTCTAATCTCCTACTTGAAATCTCCACATTATGTTCAATACAGGTCCTGAACTTAACATGCTCTACCCATGGACTTCTAGCTTTCCTTTCTCCTAAGGTCTTCTCCATCCTATATTGCCAGTGGTTCAGGACAAATATCTTGAGGTCATACTTCACTTTTACCTTTAGTCTATTAGCAAATTCTTTGGGCCTCCTTTCTAATATACCTAGAATTTGACCAATTCTCACCACCTCTATTGTTTCCACCCTGATTAAAACAACCATTGCCATTCCCCTGGAATACTGCAGAAATTCTCTGATCTGTCTTCCAGTTTTTACTCTTGCACTCCCCACTCCACACATACTCTTGCATCTCAGTAGAGCAGGTAGAGGCACCCTGCTAAATGTTGTATTACACCATGTCACATCATGACAGTCCTACTCAGGCACTGCACAACGTTTCCTTCTCATTAAGAATAAGTGACCAGGAGGGTCCCCATAGTCTGGACTCCTTTCCCTCTCTGACTTCATTTCTCCCTCTTTTCTCTTGGCCAACCCTGCTCCAGCCACACTGGCCTTTGGCTGTTCCTCTACATTCTGGCCACTGGAACTTCTGGGTTTCTTCACATTTTCTATTCCCTCTGCCTGGAACACTTCTGCTCAGATTTCACAAGGCAAATTTGTTAATTTCCTCCAGGTGTTTGCCCAATTATTACCTTTTATAGGAGTCTTTACCTGACTATGCTATTTAAAAGTGTCAACCTAGTAGTTCAGGAACTCACTATCCCATATCCTTTTCTCTATGGTGATCTTCTGAAATCTCACATGATTTAATTATTTGTTTCCTGTTATTCTCTCGGCTCTTGCACTCTCTTTGTATATGTTTCATGAAGTTGGCGTATTGGTCTTTTTTTCCCCGTTTTAGACTCAGTATCTTCAATGGTGCTTGGCACAAAGTAGGTGCTAAAATTTCTCACATGAATTGGTGCTTGAATGAGTAGTTTAACCACAGGAAATGATAGAATTAATTCTGAACATGAAGAAGCAAATTATAACTCATGGTGTTAATATTTTCATGTTAAGTTTGGAAATAACCTGAGCTTGTTTGACATTTTAATCACTTATAACTTAGGAGGATTTGGCATATTAAAGTATAATTTGACATTGTAGAGTATCTAACAGATTAAATTGATTCTAATTTAAAATGTGGAATTGAAAATTTGATTTTGCTTGTCATTCTAAGTTGAATAGTGTGAGAAAATTTTACTGCATCTGTGAAAAGTATTAGAAAAGCTTATAATTTTGATTTATTAGATTTATGGGAGTTGGTTAGGTGCTTGGGAAGCTTAGCTTATTAGAGAATTGAAGTACTTAAAATAAAAGTGAACACATTAAAGTTACAAATAAAGTTCAAAAGATGTAATGGAGTTAAATTAAGTCAAAAAAATTGACAGAAGTTTTGTTAGTATTTTCTGGATTTATAAATAGAAAATAAGATGATTTGTAAATTAAATTCAAAAGCAGAAGAAGAATGGGTTTTTGATTTTGTAATATTACTGCATTAAATATTAATTTTTGAAGCCAAAGTAACCTTTCAATTTTGTTTCTATGCCTAAAATGTACTTTCAAAGACAACAGAAACATGTACTGGTGATGAAAATTCAGACAACAGTAGAATGGTTATTTCGTTTTTAGAGAATGATGTGCTGGAAGAGAAGCATAAGTTTATTCTTATGTCAAAACCCAGTTATCCAAGAATACTAATAACTATGATAGCAATATCTGTACCTATATCCTAACCAGAACCTACCCCCACCAATCATCCTCATCTACTTTTCAGTCTCAATTTAAATACCAGATTTGCTCAAATATATTGAGAAATATAGGTGCTCCATAGAAACTGTTTTCTTGAGGTTCACACCCCTTATTAGAAATACAATTGTATGTCTGGTACATGAGTATCAAAACTGATTTATGAATATCTTCATCACCGAGGAGAGGCATAAAGACGTTTGTCCAATCTCCTCTCATCTCTTTCAGCGAGGTACCTAAAGTAGGGACCCTGCAGATTCCATTCATTCTTATTTTGACCAGCTCACAAAGAGTAATATGAAAATATTAACAGTGGCTAACATCGATGCTCTTGTTACTCTTCTTAAAGCTTTCTATTTATTGTCTCATTTAGAATTAAGGGCAGGAGCTTGGGTTGCTTCAGAGAATGTGCATGACTCTTCAGACGTGTTTCAGAGACTTTCAAGTGGTGGTAGTAGAAGGGTAGCTGGTGGGTTATTTTATCAGGAAAGAATAGAATTGGATAAAGGAAGTATGCTCAGCCAATTTCTTACATTTTTTAAAGATTTCTTATACTTTGAGGATGCAGTGTACTTTCACATACAGTATTTCACGATATCCTGACCAAACTCCGGCCTATGAGGTATGCCATCCAAGAGTCAGTGGGAATATGTTTAAAATGTCTAATAATTTGTCCCAGGCCAATGAACTTGAATTGTTTGCCTTCATTTCTTATTCCTTGGCACAATCCCCCTTCCATATTCTGCTCCAGCCACACCAGCTTTTTAAATTTTCTTCACAAGCACCATGTTCTTTTCTGCCAGGGCTTTTACACTGGAATTTTACTTTCTTGGGCTGGAATTTTGTACTGACTTTTACTTTCTTGGAATGTTTTTACTTCAGACCCAAGGTTCCTTCTTGCACATCATTTATGTATTTTTCCATCATCGCTTTATTTAGCTTTATTTTTCTCCAAGGTACATATTGTACTGACTGTAGAAAATATTTAGTATATTCCTTTGGTTTCTGTTTCTCATGAGGACAAGAACTTTTTCTAATTTGTACAGGGTATCCCCAGCACCAAAAATAATTCATAATATTTGATAAATTAAGTGACTGAGTAATGCAGCAGTAAATAGCCAAAAAGAAAAAAATATCCTTCGCTGGATGTGGGTCTACTGACATTGGTTGATGTCAGAACTCCAGAGTTCCCCACTGGGCATGGGCTACTGTGGGTGCCCTCCCTGCCTCCCAGTAGAGTGTCGCTCCCAGACCTCTATAAAATAAATCAATCGTTGGGGCTTTAGAAGAACTTTTTTGGTTTTTTTCCCCCACATCAGGCTTTTAAGATAAGAGCTCCTATTAATACAATTTACCAGCTTTTACCACCCGAGTTCAGAGAGGCTACGTGATTTGGACAAGGTCACACAGGCTTATCAGTGCAGGGCCGCTTCTGACCCAGGTCGGTGGTAATCTCCACTGATGCATGGCCTGTGTGGAATCTCTGCTGTGTTTCTCCTGCCTATGGGAAGCTAATTCAGTTCAAACAACAGAGTTTGGCAAGAATACATCTCAGTGGCGTTGCTGAAGCTCTTAGCCTGTAGCATGATCACTGATCATGTTAACCTTAATGTCACTAACACACCTTAATAAACAGTGGCTGTGAACTGAGCAGATGGCCAAGCCTGGGAAGACGGAAATTCCATCATGGAAACACATGAGGTTCTGAAACATTAATAACAGTCAGTCTTTTTATTTTCATAGCTTTCGTACAGGGTGTGAAACGATTTTTAGGAGATGATCTTTTTTGTTTTTTAGTTCCTCCCTAAAATCCTATAACAAAGGTGGGTAGAAAGTCTTATGTCCATCTTATAGATGAAGAAACAAACTCAGAGAAGGGGAGGGATATACATTAATCATATTAGTTAACTTAGGCTGACATATCAAAATAACAGACTGGGTTGTTTAAACAACAAGAATTGGTTTCTCATAGTTTCCAGTGATGGCTGGGAAGTGCAAGAGTAAGGAAGTACAAGAGGGCAGGTTCATTTTCTGGTGAGGGCTGTCTTCTTAACTTGGAGATGGTCTGCCATGTTATTGTATCCTCACATGGTAGAGACTGAGAAAGAGAGATACACACACCAATCTCTCTGGTATCCCCTTCCCTGTCTTATAAGGGCACTAATCCCATCATGAGGACTCCATTCTTGTGTCTTCATCTAAACCTAATTATCTTTTAAAGGTCCCATCTCCAAATGCCAACATATTTGGGTGGCTTTCAACATAGGAATTTGGGAGGACACAGTTCAGTCCATAGCACACTCCTTTACAACCACTGAGCAGGAGTCAAAGGTAGGCAGGTAGATTTTCTTCTGAGTCTAAACTCAAAGTTTTATTCTACTAACCATCACCCCATTATCTCAAATGAAGATCACTCAGGAAATATCAGTTCACTCACTTGCTACTTGATGTATTCTGAATGGAAGGGGAACCTAGTGTGGACCCAACCCAAGTCTTTCCTCTATTACTTCATACAAACACCTCAAGCCATTCACTTAAGGGATAACAGGTACTAGAACATGATTCCCCCTTTGTCACTTGTGCAACTCATTAATACATGTGCCAAGTTTGTGCATTTTGGACACATTTTAGGATAAACTTCTCATTTCCTTAATGTTGGTTATTCCTAAATGTTACTTTCTTTGGACAATGCTTGTTGAGCATAAGTGGCGCTTGTTACTTCCAAGCAGAAGCCTTAAGAGCCAGTGGGCAGAGTGATTTCCCTGCTGCGGACGGTAAATCACCTAGGCCGGGCCCACTCATCACCCTCCCAGATTGCTGCAGCACATGTAGGATGCAGCAGGACTAGAAATAAATGTGAACTATAATTCTCTGAGATGGTGGGGTAGTGCAAACTCTCCTTTGCCCTGTCAGTTTGGGAACACTGCTCTAGATGAATCAGGATGGTGCCGATGCCCTAGGCAGAGAACAGTTTGAGCAATAATGCAAAGGAAAATATTGGAGCAATTGGAAACTATCTAAAATTGCTAGACCATGAAGTAGGAGAGGGCAATTCAGGCAATTATTGGTGATGTGGTAAGAATGTTTATACCTTGCTTACATTTCCACCAAGAGCAGGGACTTCTGCTTTCTGGAAAGAAAAGTGTGCTTCTTCTGCAAGGTGAGACTGGGGTAAGAGCTAGGCATTGACGCTCAGTCCCTGCGGTGTTCTCTCTCCTTTTACAGACAGCTCAGGGTGGGGACCCTGGCCTCTGCCATGCAGTGAGCAGTCTGCTCCTACTTGGCTTATAGGCGAAGCTCCATCTGAGACTGGGGGGAAGAGGTCAGAGGATTTGGTCTCCTAATAAGGAAAACTGTACAAAAAGTAATAAAGCTGATTTTAGATCTCCAGCTATCTAATTTCTTCCTTAGTTGCTTTCAAATTTAGGAGGAAAAGAAATATATTATATGTTTGGGCTCACAAATCTGATTATTTAGTAAAAGGAGATTCAATCAAATAGTCCAGGCATGGAAGTAAATGATTGCAGGGTGCTTTTAGAAAATAACCAGACATTTCTCCCAAATTGATTGTGCTATCATGCACCATAACTCATAACAATAATAGTAATAACAATGACAATAATAACAATGGAAATAATAACACTGTTTTCTTTTAAATAACTTATAATGAAATACTAGTATATAAGGTTTAGTCCAAAAGGATAAGTAGTGTTGGGGAGGTTACCAGAATATTGCTAAATGGTATGCCTTAGTCCAATATCGCAGCCTTCAAGGGTGCTATGGCTGGTTTGGAAGTTTCTGTGGGATCTATGAACATATTTCAATAGTAGTTGCTGGAGACACAAAGGAAGGAGAAAGAAAGGAAGCAGGGGCTAAAATTATGTATGATCTTAATTTTTTTAATTTTCCCCTTCAACTGTGTTTCTGAATCACTGTGTTTGCTGGGATAGGATTCAAAGAGAATAATATTATTTATATTGGTGACCTCTGAATCTAGGCTTTCATTAACATTTGACTGGAATACAGTCTCTCACTGTTCATACAGGAGCTTGGAAATGCATTCCCATTTATGCTCACCTAGTTATTATTAAAGTGGGAGAAAAAAATCTAATTCTTAACTCAAGAATAAGTGGGAAAATGACATAGGAATACGTGGGAAAGTAACATAGTTTTGTTTATCACTATGGAAAAATAATTAGCTCTTCTTCATATTTGAACTGCTGTATTGCTTTATATAATTTCAAATTTCTAGAGCTGTGCTGTCCAATCTAGTAGAAACATACAGCCATTGAGTGCTTGAAATATGGTCAGTCTGAATGGAGAGGTATTTTAAGTGCAAAACACATTGGGTTTCAAAGACTTATTATGATTAAATATTTAAATATTTGAACCATTTAATATTTATGGCAATCTGAATGTAGTTGAAGGTAGGTAAGTATTGTCACTTTTTCCCTGAGCTCCCATGGCAACCAGAAATTGTACTTGTTTCTTGTTTTTTTTCTTCTCACTGCAACGTTTTTCAGCACAGACTTATGAACTCATGAAAGGCAGTGGTAATGTCTTTTATCTTTATTTCCCCAGTAACTGACAGGTAGCCTAGAACATATTTAATGCTTAATAAAGTTTTCTTGATTATTTTCTGGGTTCAAAAAACCCAGGCTTAATTCCTACAGATCTACCCGGTACCCAAATTAATACCCAAATGTTTTTCTATAAAATTTGCAGTCATATATCATAAAATTCTAATGTCTAAAGGGATTCTAAATCATTTCGATTTGTAAGTCAGGACATGAAATTCCACAGAAATAGCAGAAGAAAGTGGAAATGGTTTATAGATAATCAATAGTATTAGTCTGATTAAATATATCCTACTATTGGAAAAATACAGTTGACCCTTGTTCAACATGGGGATTAGGGGTGCTAACTCTGTGCAGTTGAGATCCATGTAAAACTTTGACTCCCCCAAAGTGTAACTATTAATAATCTATTTTTGACTGGAAGCCTTACTAATAACAAAAATAGTTGCTTAACATATTTTGTATATATATATATATTACATAGTATATTCTTACAATAAAGTAAGGTAAAAAAATGAAAATGTCATTAAAATCATAAGGAAGAGATACATTTACAGTACCATACTCCATTTATTAATACCATAAGTTCACGTTGTCTGTTTACAAGATGAATCATCAATACTTATATCAGCATTGCCTTATACAATACAAAAAATTGTAGTTGTTACATATATTAATAACTCTAGACATCAAAAATGAAAAAATAACATGAAAAAGAAATTCATACTTACAGGTATAATGAGTTTTTTCAAATTGTCACAATTCTACAAAAAGTTTTCCAATATGTTTACTGAACAAAGTCTGTGTATAAGTGGATCTGTGTAGTTGAAACCCATGTTATTCAAGGGTCAACTGTAATGTTCATAATAAACTGTAATGCTCATAATAAAGCAAGGGCTCATTCGATTTTGCTAAAAGCAGGCTGATAAGGTGGACTCAAAATGTCATATCTGCTTTCAAATTTTGACTATCACTATTACTGTATGTGACGATGGGCTTACATCTCTGAAATAGTCTTATTCCTCTGTAAAATGAGAGTGACAATATTCAAATCATCAATCATTTATTGAGCTATGCTACACAAACAAAAAAATATATAGAAGGTTGAGAAAATCTGGCTTGAGTCATGTTTCAACAATATAATGGATCCCGCACCCTCGTCCACTCTTCTGTTCTCATCTGTTTTCTTCCGTGTCTCTCATTCTTTCCCTTTATTTGACTTGCTGACCTTTGCCACACTAACAAAAAGTCACCTTATATGATGTGTTGAAATTATAAAAGGGAAACAAAATCTCTAATAACAATGTCACATGCTAGTAACTTATTGAACAGATGCTGGGATTCAAGCTCAGAAAAATATTCCATTTTATAAATGTAAAGAAAGGAAATTAAATATTGACATCAATAAATTCTGCTTTAAAAATGAAAAGGTAAATTTAAAAATTCATTTAATGTTAGCAAATTTTATTTTAAAAAGATTCAAATTATTCCACACAATAATTGAGGATATCCTGATTTCAAATTTTGATAATAAGGCAAAAATATAAGAAAATTCATAGAATAAGGGAAAAACTGTTGCTACCATTTCTGAATTTGATCATCAAGTGATACCTACCATCAACCTGGAGACTACATAAAGTACAAATACGATCCGAAGGCATTCACTGTCTTACAGAGAACTAAGGAGAGAAGAATGTGAGTGTGTGTATGTGTGTGTGTGTGTGTGTGTGTGTGTGTGAGCATACACGTATATGCACATGCATATGTTCAGTATACGCATTCTTAATATTTTTTCTTTTATGGGCATTGTCTTGTCATAGTACACATTTCCCAAGTAGCTTTAAATGAATATAATTTCATTAACTGGGTATCTCATTTACTCTGCTAGGTATACTTGCCTGAATATGTGCTCATTTTTTCAAGAACATACTGTTTAATCCAATTTTTTTAAATTCTGGTATCATAAATCTATAATTACAGAAAGAACATTATGTTTCCTAGGTTCCCCCCTTCACCAAGTCCCCCCCACATACCCCTTCACAGTCATTGTCCATCTGCATAATAAGATGCTGTAAAATCACTAGTTGTCTTCTCTGTGTTGCACAGACCTCCCCGTGCCCACCACGCACTATACATGCTAAACATAATGCCCTCTTTCATTTTCCCCACCCTTATTCCTCCCTTCCCAACCATCATCCCCAGTCCCTTGCCCTTTGGTAACTATTAGTCCATTCTTGGGTTCTGTGATTCTGCTGCTGTTTTGTTCCTTCAGTTTTCCTTTGTTCTTATACTCCACATATGAGTGAAATCATTTGGTACTTGTCCTTCTCTGCCTGGCTTATTTCACTGAGCATAATACCCTCTAGCTCCATCCATGTTGTTGTGAATGGTAGGATCTGTTTTCTTCTTATGGCTGAGTAGTATTCCATTGTGTATATGTACCACATCTTCTTTATCCATTCATCTATCGATGGACACTTAGGTTGCTTCCATATCTTGGCTATTGTAAACAGTGCAGCGATAAACATAGGGGTGCATCTGTCTTTTTCAAACTGGAGTGCTGCATTCTTAGGGTAAATTCCTAGAAGTGGAATTCCTGGGTCAAATGGTATTTCTATTTTGAGCATTCTGAGGAACCTCCATACTGCTTTCCACAATGGTTGAACTAGTTTACATTCCCACCAGCAGTGTAGGAGGGTTCCCCTTTGTCCACACCCTCGCCAACATTTGTTGTTGTTTGTCTTTTCGATGATGGCGATCCTTACTGGTGTGAGGTGATATCTCATTGTGGTTTTAATTTGCATTTCTCTGATGCTTAGCGATGTGGAGCATCTTTTCATGTGTCTGTTGGCCATCTGGATTTCTTCTTTACAGAACAGTCTATTCAGTTCCTCTGCCCATTTTTTAATTGGATTATTTGCTTTCTGTTTGTTGAGGCATGTGAGCTCTTTATATACTTTGGATGTCAATCCTTTATCGGATCTGTCATTTATGAATATATTCTCCTATACTGTAGGATACATTTTGTTCTATTGATGGTGTCCTTTGCTGTACAGAAGCTTTTTAGCTTGATATAGTCCCACTTGTTCATTTTTGCCTTTGTTTCCCTTGCCCAGGGAGATATGTTCATGAAGAAGTCACTCATGTTTATGTCCATGAGATTTTTGCTTATATTTTTTTCTAAGAGTTTTATGGTTTCATGACTTACATTCAGGTCTTTGGTCCATTTGGAGTTTACTTTTTTTTTTGAGAAGGCATCTCTCATATTTATTGATCAAATGGTTGTTAACAACAATAAAATTCTGTATAGGGGACTCAATGCTCAATGCACAATCATTAATCCAACCCAAGCCTAATTGTCATCAGTCTCCAATCTTCTGAAGCATAATGAACAAGTTCTTACATGGTGAACAAATTCTTACACAGTGAATAAGTTCTTGCATGGTGAACAGTACAAGGGCAGTCATCACACAAACTTTCGGTTTTGATCACACATTATAAACTATAAACCATTAGGTCAAATATGAATATTCATTTGATTTTTATACTTGATTTATATGTGAATGCCACATTTCTCCCTTATTATTATTATTATTATTATTATTATTATTATTAATAAAATGCTGAAGCGGTAGGTAGATGCAAGATAAAGGTAGAAAACATGGTTTAGTGTTGTAAGAGAGCAAATGTAGATGATCAGGTGTGTGCCTGTAGACAAAGTGTTAATCCAACCTAGACAAGGGCAACAAAACATCCACGGATGGAGAAGATTTCTCTCAAAACAGGGGGGGTGAGGTTCTAAGCCTCACCTCTGTTGATCCCCAATTTCTCACTTGATGGCCACCCTGCGACTGTGCCTGTCTTAGGTTGTTCCTCCCTTGGGAATCTTACCCATCTCTGGCTAACCAGTCATCTTCCGGGGACATACAGGGAAATGTAAAGTTGGTAAGTGAGAGAGAAGCCTTATTGTATGAAAAGGTTAGCTTTTTACTTCTTTGCATATTTATGCCCTGTGGCTTCTATGCCCAGCATTTGTCTTGAGGTATCTTTACCACTTGGAAGAATTATGATACTCGGTAAATTTGATATGAGGCATGAATTCTATTTAAGGGTTGTAATTAGGAAGGAAGAAGAAAAGATATAGAAGTAGCAGGTGGAAGAAAACATGGGAAGATTGATTATTTCTTTGACATATCTTCTTGTAGAGTAACTTCAGCATGTATAGGTTTTAAACTACTAATTAAATTGTGCACACACATTAACATAATAGGAGTATAGTTACATAACCAAAGCATATCTGTAATTACCAGCCATCTCCAGTGAAACCAAGAAAACCAGTTAGGCACCTTAGGCATTTGTGAAAACTTATCTATGATATGGTGGATATGGTCCAACTAAACTTGAACAGTCTGAGAGAAATCAGACAAATTAAAACAACCCATTCCTGGGGACTGTTCACATCCCATATGTTCTTTTAACAGTAGATAGTCTGCAGTTGTGAGATTTTGGAGCGCTACAACTTACACTTCTCCAAATTCTTGGTTGAGTTCCGACAGTATAGATCCAGTCAAATTTGTTGTTTTACTGTATGCACAGGCCAGCTTAGATATCTCCTTCTTCATTCCCTTGGCAAGTCCAGGAACCGGTGGGATGAATGCAGCTACAACTATAGCTGTGCCTGGATCTTTGTTGAGGTTTTTTGATGCTCATCTTCTGGTATGAGTCTTCCAGAGAGTGCTGATGTTGGAAGTTCTTCTTCATATCGTATCTTAGTTCATTTTCTGAGCAGCCCAATTAGGGTTTGATCCTCTGTATAAACATAAACAGACCCTTTGCCCACACTTTCATATGCCCTTTATACCATTGTGTAGAACTCATTGGAGGTCACCACACAGGAAATGCTTTTTTTTTTTTAAGAGTAGGAATATTATCAGAAAAATGTACCTCCATAGCTGATCATCTGACACCCTTTAAGTGATCAAAATTAAGGATATTTCAAGCATGCATTAATTGTTGATTTACACTTAGTTTTATCCTATCAGGGAGTAATACCCCTTTTCTTTCCTTCTTTTTTTTTTGTTATCATTAATCTACAGTCACATGAAGAATATTATGTTTACTAGGCTCTCCCCTATACCAGGTCCCCCCACAAACCCCTTTACAGTCACTGTCCATCAGCATAGCAAAATGTTGAAGAATCACTACTTGTCTTCTCTGTGTTGCATAGCCCTCCCCTTTCTCCGATCCCCCATTATGCTTGCTGATCTTAATACCCCCCTACTTCTCCTCTCCCTTATCCCTCTCTACCCACCTATCCTCCCCAGTACCTTTCCCTTTGGTAACTGTTAGTCCATTCTTGAGTTCTGTGATTCTGCTGCTGTTTTGTTCCTTCAGTTTTTCCTTTATTCTTATACTCCACAGATGAGTGAAATCATTTGGTATTTCTCTTTCTCCACTTGGCTTGTTTCACTGAGCATAATACCCTCCAGCTCCATCCATGTTGCTGCAAATGGTACTATTTGCCCTCTTCTTATGGCTGAGTAGTATTTCATTGTGTATATGTACCACATCTTCTTTATCCATTCATCTATCGATGGACATTTAGGTTGCTTCCAATTCTTGGCTATTGTAAATAGCGCTGCGATAAACATAGGGGTGCATCTGTCTTTTTCAAATTTGATTCCTGCGTTCTTAGGGTAAATACCTAGGAGTGGAATTCCTGGGTCAAATGGTAAGTCTGTTTTGAGCATTTTGATGTACCTCCATACTGCTTTCCGCAATGGTTGAACTAGTTTACATTCCCACCAGCAGTGTAGGAGGGTTCCCCTTTGTCAACAACCTCACCAACATTTGTTGTTGTTTGTCTTGTGGATGGCAGCCATCCTTACTGGTGTGAGGTGATACCTCATTGTAGTTTTAATTTGCATTTCTCTGATAATTAGCAATGTGGAGCATCTTTTCATGTGTCTCTTGGCCATCTATATTTCTTTTTTGGAGAACTGTCTGTTCAGTTCCTCTGCCCATTTTTTAATTGGATTACTTGTTTTTGTGTTTGTTGAGGTGTGTGAGCTCTTTATAGATTTTGGACGACAAGCCTTTATTGGATCTGTCATTTTCAAATATATTCTCCCATACTGTAGGGTTACTTTTTCTTCTATTGATGGTGTATTTTGCTGTACAGAAGCTTTTCAGCTTAATATAGTCCCACTTGTTCATTTTTGCTGTTGTTTTTCCTTGCCCGGGGGGATATGTTCAAGAAGAGGCCACCCATGTTTATGTCTAAGAGGTTTTTGCCTATGTTTTCTTCCAAGAGTTTAATGGTTTCATAGCTTACATTCAGGTCTTTGATCCATTTGAAATTTACCTTTCTATATGGGGTTAGCCAATGGTCCAGTTTCATTCTCCTACATGTAGCTGTCCAGTTTTGCAGCATCATCTGTTGAAGAGACTGTCATTTTGCCATTGTATGTCCATTGCTCCTTTATCAAATATTAAATGACCATATATGTTTGGGTTAATGTCTGGAGTCTCTAGTCTGTTGCACTGGTCTGTGGCTCTATTCTTGTGCCATTACCAAATTGTCTTGATTACTATGGCTTTATAATAGAGTTTGAAGTTGGGGAGTGAGATCCCCCCTACTTTATTCTTCTTTCTCAGGATTGCTTTGGCTATTCGGGGTCTTTGGTGTTTCCGTATGAATTTTTGAATTATTTGTTCCAGTTCATTGAAGAATGTTGCGGGTAATTTGATAGGGATTGCATCAAATCTATATATTACTTTGGGCAGGATGGCATTTTGACGATATTAATTCTTCCTAGCCACGAGCATGGGATGATTTCCATTTGTTAGTGTCCCTTTTAATTTCTCTTAAGAGTGACTTGTAGTTTTCAGAGTATAGGTCTTTCACTTCTTTCGTTAGGTTTATTCCTAGGTATTTTATTCTTTTTGATGCAATTGTGAATGGAATTGTTTACCTGCTTTCTCTTTCTATTGGTTCATTGTTAGTATATAGGAAAGCTGCAGATATCTGTGTGTTGATTTTGTATCCTGCAACTTTGCTGTATTCCGATATCAGTTCTAGTAGTTTTGGGGTAGAGTCTTTAGGGTTTTTTATGTACAATATCATGTCATCTGCAAATAGTGACAGTTCAACTTCTTCTTTACCAATCTGGATTCCTTGTATTTCTTTGTTTTGTCTGATTGCCTTGGCTAGGACCTCCAGTGCTACGTTGAATAACAGTGGGGAGAGTGGGCTTCCCTGTCTAGTTCCGATCTCAGAAGAAAAGCTTTCAGCTTCTCGCTGTTCAGTATAATGTTGGCTGTGGGTTTATGATATATGGCTTTATTATGTTGAGGTACTTGCCCTCTATTCCCATTTTGCTGAGATTTTTTATCATGAATGGATGTTGAATTTTGTCAAATGCTTTTTCAGCATCTATGGAGATGATCATGTGGGTTTTGTTCCTCTTTTTGTTGATGTGGTGGATGATGTTGATGGGTTTTCGAACATTGTACCATCCTTGCATTCCTGGGATGAATCCCACTTGGTCATGGTGTATGATTCTTTTGATGTATTTTTGAATTCTGTTTGCTAATATTTTGTTGAGTATTTTTGCATCTACATTCATCAGGGTTATTGGTCTGTAGTTTTCTTTTCTGGTGGGGTCTTTGCCTGGTTTTGGTATTAGGGTGATGTTGGTTTCATTGAATGAGTTTGGGAGTATTCCCTCCTCTTCTATTTTTTGGAAAACTTTAAGGAGAATGGGTATTATGTCTGATAAAATTGCGAGGTAAATCCATGTGGCCCGGGGGTTTTGTTCTTTGGTAGTTTTTTGATTTCCACTTCAATTTTGTTGCTGGTAATTGGTCTGTTTAGATTTTCTGTTTCTTTCTGGGTCAGTCTTGGAAGGTTGTATTTTTCAAAGAAGTTGTCCATTTCTCCTAGGTTTTCCAGCTTGTTAGATTATAGGTTTTCGTAGTATTCTCTAATAATTCTTTTTATTTCTGTGGGGTCCATCATGATTTTTCCTTTCTCGTTTCTAATTCTGTTGATGTGTGTTGACTCTCTTTTCCTCTTAATAAGTCTGGCTAGAGGTTCATCTATTTTGTTTATTTTCTCAAAGAACCAGCTCTTGGTTTCATTGATTTTTGCTATTGTTTTATTCTTCTCAATTTTATTTATTTCTTCTCTGATCTTTATTATGTCCCTCCTTCTGCTGACCTTAGGCCTCATTTGTTCTTCTTTTTCAAATTTCGATTATTGTGACATTAGACCATTCATTTGGGATTGTTCTTCCTTCTTTAAATATGCCTGGATTGCTATATACTTTCCTCTTAAGACTGCTTTTGCTGTATCTCACAGTAGTTGGGACTTTGTGTTGTTGTTGTCATTTGTTTCCATATATTGCTGGATCACCATTTTGATTTGGTCATTGATCCATGGATTATTTAGGAGCGTGTTGTCAAGCCTTCATGTGTTTGTGAGCCTCTTTGCTTTATTTGTACAGTTTATTTCCAGTTTTATGCCTTTGTGGTCTGAAAAGTTGGTTGGTAGGATTTCAATCTTTTGGAATTTACTGAGGCTCTTTTTGTGGCCTAGTATGTGGTCTATTCTGGAGAATGTTCCATGTGCACTTGAGAAGAATGTGTATTCTGTTGCTTTTGGGTGTAGAGTTCTGTAGATGTCTATTAGATCCATCTGTTCTAGTGTGTTATTCAGTGCCTCTGTGTCCTTACTTATTTTCTGCCCGATGGGTCTATCCTTTGCGGTGAGTGGTGTGTTGAAGTCTCTTAGAATGAATGCACTACAGTCTATATCTCCCTTTAGTTCTGTCAGTATTTGTTTCACATATGCTGGTGCTCCTGTGTTGGGGGCATATATATTTATAATGGTTATATCCTCTTAATGGACTGAGCCCTTTATCATTATGTAATGTCCTTCTTTGTCTTTTGTTACTTTCTTTATTTTGAAGTCTATTTTGTCTGATACTAGCGTCGCAGCACCTGTTTTTTTCTCTCTGTTGTTTGCATGAAATATCTTTTTCCATCCCTTGACTTTAAGTCTGTGCATGTCTTTGGGTTTGAGGTGAGTCTCTTGTAGGCAGCGTATGCATGGTTCTTGCTTTTTTATCCATTCTATTACTCTGTGTCTTTTGATTGGTGCATTCAGTCCATTTACATTTAGGGTGATTATTGAAAGGTATGTACTTATTGCCATTGCATGCTTTAAGTTTGTGGTTACCAAAGGTTCAGTGTTAGCTTCTTTAGTATGTTACTGTCTAACTTAACTCACTTTTTGAGCCATTATAAACACGGTCTGATGATTCTTTATTTCTCTCCCTTCTTATTCCTCCTCCTCCCTTCTTTATATGTTAGGTGTTTTGTTCTGTGCTCTTTTTAGGAGTGCTCTCATCTAGAGCTGTCCCTGTAAGATGCCCTGTAGAGGTGGTTTGTGGGAGGCAAATTCCCTCAACTTTTCCTTTTTGGGGAATTGTTTAATCCCTCCTTCATATTTAAATGGTAATCGTGCTGGATACAGTAGTCTTGGTTCGAGGCCCTTCTGTTTCATTGCATTAAGTATATCATGCCATTCTCTTCTGGCCTGTAGGGTTTCTGTTGAGAAGTCTGATGATAGCCCGATGGGTTTTCCTTTGTAGGTGACCTTTTTTTTTCTCTCTGGTTGCCTTTAATACTTTGTCCTTGTCTTTGATCTTTGCCATTTTAACTATTATGTGTCTTGGTGTTGCCCTCCTTGGATCCCTTGTCATGGGAGTTCTGTGTACCTCTGTCGTCTGAGAGACCATGTCCTCCCCTAGTTTGGGGAAGTTTTCAGCAATTATTTCTTCAAAGACACTCTCTATCCCTTTTTCTCTCTCTTCTTCTTCTGGTACACCTATAATGCGGATATTGTTTTGTTTTGATTGGTCACTCTTAGAATTCTTTCATTCCTGGAGATCCTTTTATCTCTCTCTGCATCAGCTTCTCTGCATTCCTGTTCTCTGTTTTCTAGCCCATTAATGGTCTCTTGCATTTCATCCATTCTGTTTTGAAGTCCTTCCAGAACTTGTTTTATTTCTGTATTCACCTTCCTTAATTCTTGCATATTTCTCTGCAAGTCCATCAGTATGGTTATGACTTTTGTTTTGAATTCTTTTTCAGGTAGACTGGTTAAATCTATCTCCCCAGGTTCCTTCTCAGGGGAAGATGTAGCAGATGCCGAAGCTGTCTGGGTTAGTCTTATCTGGATTAAATTTTTTTCCTTTTCATGTTGAAAGGTGCTATTGACTGTCACCTGGGAGAGCCAAATTTCCACTTGCTACTGGCCTTTCTTTACTGGGAAAACTGCGACCCCTAGTGGCTTGTCTTGGGCAATTGTGTGTAGACTGGGTCTTTGTGTCTTGCCCGGCTGGTATGGAGGAAGCTCACTTGCCAAGGGGGTGGCCAGGCTCAGGCTGCTTCTCTGGTATGGCCATGCCCCAGAGGGGTAATGGACAGGGGACTGTTTGGCTGTTTACCTCCTTGAGGGGTCTCAGAGCTGTTGCCCAGGGGGTTAGTGCACCCGGTTTTCCCTGGAGTTTCCAGCTGCTGTACTGTGACCTGTGTTGTTTCCGTCCAGCTGTTGTGTCCCTGTCCCTTTAAGACTTTCAAACAGCACTCACTTTTCTTTGTCACAGGGGCTTCAGCTTCAGGACCCGCTCAGAGGTCTTGCTGCCCTGTTTCCCTAGTTTCCACCCTCCACGCATGCACTGTGTCTGCGCTCTGGTGCGGATGGCTGGGGCTGGGTGTTCATCAGTCCTGGGCTCCCTCTCTCTCCCGCTCTGACTCCTCTCCTCCCGCCGGGAGCGGGTTGAGGGGTGCCCGGGTCCCGCCGGGCCGGGGCTTGTATCTTACCCTTTTCACTAGGCGCTGGGCTCTCGCACCTGTGGATGTAGTCTGGCTATTGTCCTGTGTCTTCTGGTCTCTCTTTTAGGATTAGTTGTATTTGTTGTATTTTCAAAAATATATATGTTTTTGGGAGGAGATTCCCACTGTCCTACTCACGCCGCCATCTTGGCCTATGATCTGGAGTTTACTTTTCTGTATGGGGTTAGACAGTGATCCATTTTCCTTCTCTTATATGTAGCTGTCCAGTTTTGCCAGCACCATCTCTTGAAGAGACTGTCCTTTCCCCATTGAATGTCCATGGCTCCTTTATCATATATTAATTGGCCATATATGTTTGGGTTAATGTCTGGAGTCTCTATTCTGTTCCACTGGTCTGTGGCTCTGTTCTTGTGCCAGTACCAAATTGTCTTGATTACTGTGGCTTTGTAGTAGAGCTTGAAGTTGGGGAGCGAGATCCCCCCCCACTTTATTCTTCCTTCTCAGGATTGCTTTGGCTATTCAGGGTCTTTGGCGGTTCCATATGAATTTTTGAATTATTTGTTTCAGTTCATTGAAGAATGCTGTTAGTAATTTGATAGGGATTGCATCGAATCTATATATTGCTTTGGGCAGGATGGCCATTTTGACGATATTAATTCTTCCCAGTTAGGAGCATGGGATGAGTTTCCAGATATTAGTGACCACTTTACTTTCTCTTAAGAGTCTCTTGTAGTTTTCAGGGTATAGGTCCTTCACTTCCTTGGTTAGGTTTATTCCTAGGTATTTTATTCTTTTTGATGCAATTGTGAATGGAATTCTTTTCCTGATTTCTCTTTCTATTAGTTCATTGTTAGTATATAGGAAAGCCACAGATTTCTGTGTGTTAATTTTGTAACCTGCAACTTTGCTGAATTCCGATATTAGTTCTAGTAGTTTTGCAGTGGAGTCTTTAGGGTTTTTTATGTACAATATCATGTCATCTGCAAATAGTGACAGTTTGACATCTTCTTTACCAACCTGGATTCCTTGTATTTCTATGTTTTGTCTGATTGACATGGCTAGGACCTCAAGTGCTACTTTGAATAACAGTGGGGAGAGTGGGCATCCCTGTCTTGTTCCCGATCTCAGAGGAAAAGCTTTCAGCCTCTTGCTGTTCAGTATGATGTTAGCTGTGGGTTAATCATATATGGCCTTTAGTATGTTGAGGTACTTGCCTTCTATGCCCATTTTGTTGAGAGTTTTTATCATGAATAGATGTTGAATTTTGTCAACTGCTTTTTCAGCATCTATGGAGATGATCATTTGGTTTTTGTCCTTCTTTTTGTTGATGTTTGTCCTTCTGTTTGTGGATGATATTGATGGATTTTTGAATGTTGTACCATCCTTGCATCCCTGGGATGAATCCCACTTGGTCATGGTGTATGATCCTCTTGATGTATTTTAAAATTCTGTTTGCTAACATTTTGTTGAGTATTTTTCATCTATGTTCATCAGGGATATTGGTCTGTAGTTTTCTTTTTGGTGGGGTCTTTGCCTGGTTTTGGTATTAGGGTGATGTTGGCTTCATAGAATGAGTTTGGGAATATTCCCTCCTCTTCTATTTTCTGGAAAACTGTAAGGAGAATGGGTATTATGTCTTCTCTGTATGTCTGATAAAATTCCGAGGTAAATCCATCTGGCCCGGGGGTTTTGTTCTTGGGTAGTTTTTTGATTACCGCTTCAATTTCGTTGCTGGTAATTGGTCTGTTTAGATTTTCTGTTTCTTTCTGGGTCAGTCTTGGAAGGTTGTATTTTTCTAGGAAGTTGTCCATTTCTCCTAGGTTTTCCAGCTTGTTAGATTATAGGTTTTCGTAGTATTCTCTAATAATTCTTTTTATTTCTGTGGGGTCCATCATGATTTTTCCTTTCTCGTTTCTAATTCTGTTGATGTGTGTTGACTCTCTTTTCCTCTTAATAAGTCTGGCTAGAGGTTCATCTATTTTGTTTATTTTCTCAAAGAACCAGCTCTTGGTTTCATTGATTTTTGCTATTGTTTTATTCTTCTCAATTTCATTTATTTTTTCTCTGGTCTTTATTATGTCCCTCCTTCTGCTGACCTTAGGCCTCATTTGTTCTTCTTTTTCCAATTTTGATAATTGTGACATAGGCTATTCGTTTGGGATTGTTCTTCCTTCTTTAAATATGCCTGGATTGCTATATACTTTCCTGTTGAGACTGCTTTCACTGCGTCCCATAGAAGTTAGGTCTTTGTGTTGTTGTTGTCATTTGTTTCCATATATTGCTGGATCTCCGTTTTAATTTGGTCATTAATCCATTGATTATTTAGGAGCATGTTGTTAAGCCTCCATGTGTTTTGAGCCTTTTTGCTTTCTTTGTACAATTTATTTCTAGTTTGATTCCTTTGTGGTCTGAGAAGTTGGTTGGTAGGATTTCAATCTTTTGGAATTTACTGAGGCTCTTTTTGTGGCCTAGTATGTGGTCTATTCTGGAGAATGTTCCTTGTGCACTTGAGAAGAATGTGTATCCTGTTGTTTTTGGGTGCAGAGTTCTATAGATGTCTATTAGGTCCATCTGTTCTAGTGTGTTGTTCAGTGCCTCTGTGTCCTTATTTTCTGCCTGGTGGATCTGTCCTTTGGAGTGAGCGTTGGGTTAATGTCTCCCAAAATGAATGCATTGCATTCTATTTCCTCTTTTAATTCTGTTAGTATTTGTTTCACATATGTTGGTTCTCCTGTATTGGATGCATATATGTTTATAATGGTTATATCCTCTTGTTGGACTCAGCCCTTTATCATTATGTAATGTCCTTCTTTGTTGCTTGTTACTTTCTTTATTTTGAAGTCTATTTTGTCTGATACTAGTATTGCAACATCTATTTTTTTCTCTCTGTTATTTCCATGAAATATCTTTCTCCATATCTTGTCTTTTAGTCTATGCATGTCTTTGGGTTTGAGGTGAGTCTCTTGTAAGCAGCATATTCATGGATCTTGCTTTTTTTTATCCATTCTATTACTCTGTGTCTTTTGATTGGTGCATTCAATCCATTTACATTTAGGGTGATTATTGAAAGGTATGTATTTATTGCCATTGCAGGCTTTACGTTTGTGGTTACCAAAGGTTCAAGGTTAGCTTGTTTACTATCATACTGTGTGACTTATCTCACTTATTGAGCTTTTAGAACACAGTCTGATGGTTATTTCTTTCCCTTCTTTTTCCACCTCCTCCATTCTTCATATGTTGGGTGTTTTGTTCTGTGCTCTTTTTAGGAGTGCTCCCATCTAGAGTAGTCCCTCTAAGATACCCTGTAGAGTTGGTTTGTGGGAGGGAAATTCCCTCAACTTTTGCTTGTCTGGGACTTGTTTAATCCCTCCTTCATATTTAAATGATAAGCGTGTTGGATACAGTATCCTTGGTTCAAGGCCCTTCTGTTTCATTGCATTAACTATATCATGTCATTCTCTTCTTGCCTGTAAGGTTTCTGTTGAGAAGTCTGATGATAGCCTGATGGGTTTTCCTTTGTAGGGGACCTTTTTCCTGTCTCTGGCTGCCTTTAATACTCTGTCCTTTTCCTTGATCTTTGCCATTTTAATTATTATGTGTCTTGGTGTTGTCCTCTTTGGGTCCTGTCTCTTGGGAATTCTGTGTGCCTCTGTAGTCTGAGCAACTATTTCCTCCCCCAGTTTGGGGAAGTTCTCAGCAATTATTTATTCAAAGACTCTTTCTATCCCTTTTTTCTCTCTTCTTCCTCTGGTACCCCTATAATGTGGATATTGTTCCTTTTGGATTGGTCACACAGTTCTCTTAATATTGTTTCTTTCCTGAAGATCCTTTTATCTCTCTCTGTGTCAGCTTCTATGTGTTCCTGTTCTCTGGTTTCTATTCCATCAATGGCCTTTTGCATCTTATCCATTCTGCTTATAAATCCTTCCAGAGTTTGTTTCACTTCTGTAATCTCCCTCCGGACATCTGTAATCTCCCTCCAGACTTCATCCCTCAGCTCTTGCATATTTCTCTGCAGCTCTGTCAGCATGTTTATGATTTTTATTTTGAATTCTTTTTCAGGGAGACTGGTTAGGTCTGCCTCTGCAGATCCTTTCTCAGGTGTCGTTTGAAGTATCTTGGACTGGACCAAATTTTTTTGCCTTTTCATGCTGAAAATAGTGGCTGTAGGCAGGTTGCAGGTGTTTCAGCTGGGAGAAGAAAGTCCTTTCCTGCTTGCTGGTTGCCTAGCCCTTTTCTGCTGCCTGTGACAGTTACCCGCACTCTTGGAGCAGCCACCGGGTTAGTCCCCTAAGCTGCTGTGGGTGGGGTCTCTGTCAGAGCAGCACGGAGCCCTGAGGGGAGTGGCAGCCACGCTAGGTGCGCTCTTCCATGCTAGCAGCACCCCTGTTGGGCAGCTGTGTGGCAGCAGCGGCCTTTGGGTCTGGCCTAGGTGGCTGTGCATTGGGCTGGGATTCTGGTTGGCTGCTGGGAGCGTGCCTGATCCCTCTGGCTCCACTGCAGGTGCATGCAGGGCTCTCCTGCGCATGCCTCTACTGGGCTTCTCTGGCTTCTCTGCCGCCGGTACACACGAGCTGCACCCAGGCTGTTCGGTTGTGCCACTGCGGGCTCGTACAAGCCTCTCCTCATCTTGTCTGGTGCCACAGGTGCATGGATCTGCTCCCAGTCCCTTCTGGCGCTGCTGTCCCTGGCACACGCTGCCTCTCTCCCGCTATTGGGCCAGTGTGTCGCATTCCGCACCAGTTGGAGGAACGACTGGCAGGCTGTTTAGTGCCATGAGGGGCTTCAGAGCTGCACTGCCTCCCCGGGGTTTAGGGCACCTAAGTTTCCCCGGGATTCCCAGCTGCTGGCTATGTGTGCCGTGACAACTTCGTCCAGCCAGGGGTCCCTGTCTCTTTATGACTTGCCGAAAGCACTCGCTTTTCTTTTGTCTCAGGGGCACCAGTTGTGGGGACCTGCCTACAGGTTTTGCCCTTCCGTTTCTCTAATATCCAGCACCCCATGCACCTTGTGTCTGCGTTCCAGGTGCATATTTCTAGAGCTGGTTGTTTAGCAGTCCTGGGCTTTCACTCCCTCCCTGTTCTGACTCCTTTCTTCCTGCCGGGTTTTGGGGTGGGGGAGCGTTTGGGTCCCACCAGGCCATGGCTTGTATCTTACCCCCTTCATGTGATGTTGAGTTCTCACAGCCCTAGATGTATCCTGGCTGTTGTACTGCATCCACTGGTGTCTCTTTTAGGAATAGTTGTATTTATTGTATTTTCATAAATATATATGTTTTGGGGAGGAGATTACCTCTGAACTACTCATGCTGCCATCTTCCTGTGAGATTGACTGGTTTTGTTTAATCACAGCAAGATATAGATGATTTGTCAAGGCTTGTCCTTGGCATCCTCAAGAGGAGTAGATCTCCACCCTTAATCCAATTTTTGACACAGATATTTTAGTAAGATAGTCATCGCTCTGTACTTAACCATTTTTCTTTACTCTTTGTTTTTTCTCTCCATACCTCTTGCTCATAAGATCCCATGAAGGGAGAAAAAGGAAGCTTTGAAGTTGCTGCCAAATAAGTTATGCAAACCAGTGTCTTCCTAGAGACTCTCAGTCCTCTCTCCTCTTCTCTGGGTCACATCCTTCAAGGCCGCCTTTCAAGTTTCTCTCCTTTCTCAAGATGCTGCTTCTTTTATTTTTTTAATACTAAAAACTGGTATTGTATATATATTTTGAAAGCTCAGCAAATTTGTTATTGAAAAATTTAAACATACACAGATTAGAGTTATCATGTATCTCATCCAGATTCAATAGCTACCAATTAGTGACCAGCACTGTTTTATATCTCTCTCTTCCTATTTCCTGTATTACTTTGAAGCAAATTTAAGATATATTATTTTATCCTTAGGTATCTTAAGAGATATTTCTAAAAGATAATTATTTATTCTTTATTTATTAGACCATTATACTGAGTTATGACTTACATATAAAAAGTTGTACATATTTAATGTATAAACTTAGTGAGGATGGAGATAAGGATACACACATGAATCTGTCATCAATATCAAGGCCATAATCATACCAATCACTTCTCAAAGCTGGTGAAGTGAGAGAGCACAGGTCTAAGGAAGGGAAGAGAAGGAGGAGAAGGAGAAAGAGGAGGAGAAGGATCACCATCTCAGCAGAAAATGTGTGTTTCTCTTAGAAAAGAAAAATTCAAACAACACAAATGTTTAACATCTTGTTCCAAAAGAAAACCAAGAGATTAAGGAATATATAGCACTTTTGGTGGCATGAGGCATGAGGCCAGTTTTAATCCACTTTCTCAAGCTTGCTAAAATATTTGCATTTTCATTGGCTTTTTTTAATTGCTAACATTAATTGGACCATTAACAGCTGTTTTCTCTTCTTTTGGACATGCAAAAAAAAATAGGAAAGCAAAGAAAGAAAGAAAGTGAAAACAGTCTTTCTGACATCAAACTTGGGTTGCCTGAAGTTCTAAGGGTCAAGGAAATGTGCATGATAACTAGTATGGATTTCAATACAGAGGAGTGGACTCAAAGGGTCATATCTCAGTGTGTGCTTATAACTAGAGGAAACTGAGCAGTTTCCAGAGCAGTTGCACTGTACTCTTTTACTCAATAAAAAGCAGTATGCAGAAGTTGCAATTGTTCTCTGTCTTCACCAACACAGGTATTGTCAATATTTTAAAACCTTAGCCATTCTGGTAGATTCATGTGGCTTTTCATTATGGTTTCAATTTACATTTCCCTGACAACCAATAATGCTAAGAATTTTTTTTCATAAATTGTCAATGAATATTGGTCATTAGTATAGTTATCAGTGATTACTGGTCATTAGTATATGTTCTGGTGAACTCTGGATGTTTTGCTCAGTTTTTATTTCTTTATTTCATATAAAGTGAATTCAACATTAGTGGCTATATTTCCTATGTTGTACTTTTAATCCCCATGATTTATTTATTTTATAAGTTCCCACTTCTTAATTGGAGTATTTGTCTCCTACTTGAGCTGAAAGAGTTCTTTATTCATGGGTACTAACCCTTTGCTAGATCTATGGGCTGAGAACGTATTCTTGCATTCTGCAGACTGTCTTTCACCTCCCAACCATGGCTTAAGACGGGCTGAAGTTTTCAATTTTGGTGTAATCCAATTCATCTATTTTTATACGACTTATGCTTTCATTACTCTAAGAAAGTGTTGCTTGCCACAGGATTGTGAAGATTTTCTCTTTTGTTTGCATCTAGAAGTTTTATAATTGTCTCTTTTATGCTTAGGTATATGATACCTTTAAAAATAATGTTTTTCTATATGTAGTGAATTAAGAGTTGAAAATTTTCTTTCTCCTATGGATATAAAGTTGCTGAAGAAACACTTATTTAACAGATTATTGTTTTCTCTATTGAATTAACATGGCACTTTAATTTAAAAAATCAATTGGCCATGCATGCACTGGCCTGTTTCTAGAATTTCTATTCTATTCCATTGAACTATATGCATAAAAGATTAAACTGAAAACAATAAAACATTGCTGAAAGTAAGTAAGTCCCAAGGACATGGGAAATATTTATCTTGTTTTTGGACAAGGATTCTCAATGTGGTTAAAATGTTAATTCTCCTTAACTGAATATTTAGACTCAATGGAATACCAATCAAGATTATCAAGATGTTCTATAAAATCAACATGCTGATTTAAAAATTTGTGTAGAAATGTGGAGAACATATACTAACAAATCAGTTTTGAAAAAGAACTAAAAGTTGGAGATCTCTACCTAGTCTGAAGATTTACTATACAGCTAAGTTAAAATCATAGTGTTGTATTGTCAGTAATACAATTTACCACAATGTGTACGGTGTCACAGTAGAAAAGAATCAGAATTTAACTCTTTCAATGTCTTTGCTTCCAGTATTGCAAGTACTAGGTCTCAAAATTCCCCCATTCTCCCAATGGATGTGAGAAAAAACTTACTGTATTGTGGAAGGAAAAATTATCTTAATAATTATATTTTATTTATTTGCAAGCAGTTAACTTTTTTATAATGAAGACATAGAACAGTGCCTGGCACATAGTAAAAAATAAAGGATGAATAGACATATAGGAAGATGATAAGATCATTAAAAATATGTTTGTGACTTTTCCTCAACATTAAACCATAATTGTTGTAAATAGTCTGTCCTCAGAATTATTTGGATCTGTCCTAAAATAAAATTATAAAAATTCTGTTGGGAGTGATATTTCTCACAAGATTATGAAGACCCAGCTTCATAATCTCAATAGCTAAAAATGTGCTCTAGATGAAATTCTAGAGGTTTTCCAGTAGGAACCTAGTTTTAGAGCCAGGATTAACTAATACAAAAGCTGAAGAAAAGGAAAAAGAAAAACAAATGCAGCCCACCCAGACAGTTTCTGAAATCAATTGACAGAGAATGAGACTGAATTGAGGCAGGCCTTGTTCCGAGAAATGTGTATGGTTGAAAAAGAAACAATTTGCTTCTGGCAGGACTGTGGTAGTCCCAGAGGCTGGGGTCACGGTCGCAAAGGGGTGGAGGTATGTCGCGCCCCTGCAGTTTATCGGAGCAGACAAGAACTAGTATTCTGGGAGACAGCCGCTGCAGTGACCCTTATGCCGTCTCCTATCCCACACCCTTACCATTGTAGAGGAGAGCAGGACAGCCATTCATATGATAGCGTACATCGAACACAGACAGCAATTGTCGTGTAACAAGCTATCAACATACCTTAAATATCGTTTTTAGAGTTTTAGGTGCTGTTATTATCAGAACCATTTCAATACTCCTGGAAGGGTTTTTAGCAATTATGTGCTGATACATCTTTAATAACTTGTTCACTGTATTGATTTGCAAGCACTGCCATAACAAAGTACCAAAGACTGGGGGTTAACAAAAGAAATTTATCAAAATTCTAGAGGCTAGAATTCTGAGCTCCAGAGCTCAGCAGGGTTAGTTTCTTTTGAGGCCTCTTTCTTTAGTTTGTCAGTGGTTGACTTCTTGCTGTGTCTTTATGTGATCTTTCCTTTGTATGTGTCTATGTCCTAATCTCCTCTTCTTATAAGGACACTGGTTATATTGAATAGGGCCCACCTTGTGACCATTTTAACTTAATTACCTCTTTATAGGCTCTATCTCCAAATTTGGTAACATTTGGGTTTAAGACTTCAACCTATATATTTTGAGGTGTTCAGAACTCAGCCCATATAATACACACTCTCTCTCTATCTCTCTCTCACATACAAACACACATACATATATACAAGGTATGATTTGTTGCATTTTCTGATTTTTATGGGGGTAAATGTTACCTCTGTGATCCACTTTAACCTACTAACATGACATGATGAAACAGTAAGATAAGCACCTGACTTCCCAGCTGGTGTGAGCTGGCTCCAGCACCATGTCACTGCTGCCCAGTCCTTTTGCCCTCAAACTACACCCTACTTTCTGACTGATCTCCCATTGCTATAAAAGCAACATTTTTAAATGAATCACATTTCCAAGTTATGTATGAGCTGAAAAAGGCATCACTCAAGGGGTCTCTATTAAGGTGAGTGATCCTAGAAACTAGCTTAAATTGAAAGGTGATGTTCTCACAGGGGTCCTGGGGCAAACAGATTCATAAGTACAATAGAAATTGTGATTATACTGGGGGGTGCAGATTGAACTAAGAAGCCAGAGTCAGGGAATGTGTTTAGTCTGAAGGGACAGGTCATGCGTCTAATGTGAATCCCTTCATTTTTGGAACACTGTATTTTATTTCATGCCACTGAGCTCTGCTGGTTTTACTCCTGAAGCTCTGATTTCAACTTCTGAGAACTTTAAATGTTGGAATTCTCAGACACTTAGACCCATGGTTCTTCTCATTATACGTCACACTCCTGTCTTAGAATTGCATCCCTACTATGGCTTATAATGTCATCTATGCCCCCACAGTTATGTCTCCAGCCCAAAGCTCTCTTCTATACTTAAGATAGTATCTAAATTAAGTTGCCTCATATTCATCTCCAACTACATATATCCAAAACTAGGCACATGACTTAAATCTAATTATTCCACTATGGAGATTTGTCTTAGAAAATGGTTTCATAATATCCCTAACTACTAATTGAAGATAGAGAAATTGAAACTATCTGGTTGGGAAAAAAGATGGAAAAGGATTTAAAGAAAAAAAAGAAAAGAGACTCAGAGTCCTTTGGGATGATATCAAATGTCTTATCTTTGTGTCGGGAAGAAAAGAGATTATGATATTTTCTGATAAGGTTTTTAATATATGCAGATGAAATGTACATGATAACTGTAAGAGAGTAAAGGTATCTATGTGATAATAAATGTTCTATTCTGTTGAAGTAAATAAACTTAAAAAAATAAATATATAATGAAAATCCTAGAAATCCCACTAAAAATTCCATACAAAGACATAGCAAAAAACTCAATAAATAGATTAGAATACTAATAATCATCCAATAGGAAAGGGGACACTGAGAAATTCAAATCAGAGAGAATATATAGAAAGCAAATAATAAAATAGAATGAATGCAAACATGTAAATACCTACACTAAATGTGAATGGTTAGATACTTAAGTTCTATATGAAGATAAAAAAGATGGGAAAGATATGCTATGCAAACACTAATTATAAAAATGCTGAAGTCTATATTAATATCAGACAATGGAGATTTTAGAGAAAGAAGAATTTTCAGTTTAAAAGATAAATGTCATGTTATGATAAAAGGGTCAATTCAATATGAACATATAACAAAGCCTAAATATATATGCACCTAACAACAGGGTCTCAAAATATATGAAGGAACAACTGATAAAACTGAAAGGAGAAACAGAAAAATCCACAATTATATTTAGAAACCTCAGCCTATCTACCTCAGTAATCAATACAACACAAAGAAAACCAAGGATGGAAAACTAAAACATCAGTCAACTGGATGTAATAAACATGAATAAGGCATCCCACCAAACAGCAATGTACATATTATTTTTAAGTGCAAATGGAAAATTTACCAAGATAGATTATATCCTAAAACATAAAACAAAACCTGAAAAATAAAATAATTGAAATCATACAAGTATTTTTCTTACCATAATGGAATTAAAGTAGAAATCAATAGCAGAAAGAGAATGATAAAATCTCTCAGAGCTTAGAAATTAAATGAAACATATCTAAATAAACCATAATCCATGAAAGAAAATATTGATTAAATTGGACTTCATCACACACAAAAAAATTGTGTTGTTAAAGACAATGTTAGTAGAATGAGAACATAAGCTACAGACTTAGAGACAAATATTTACAAATCACATGTCCATCAAAGGATGTATACCCAGAATTTGTAATGAACCCTCCAGATTCAACAATAGGAAAACAAAGCACTCAATCAAAATAAAAATCAGTAAAATATTTGAGCAAACAATCATCAAGGAAGACATTGAGATGGCAAATAAGCACAACAAAACATGTTCACTTCCATTAGGCATTAGAAAAATGCAATTTAAAACTCAGATAAAAAAACCACTGAGAAAGAGGGTGAGAATGGCAAGCAAAATTAAACAAAATTAAAACTACAATTTTAAAATAATGGTACCAAGTGCTGGTAAGGATGTGAAGCAACTGGAACTCCCATACATGACTGGAAGGAATTCAAGTGACAGTATTACTCTGGGAAATAGTTAGGCAGTTTCTCATAAGCATGTGCATTCCATATGACCAGCAATTTCATGTCAAGGTATTTACCCATGACAAATATGAACTTATGTTCACACAAAAGCTTCTACAACATTTTTTTTCGGTATCAGTAATGTACAATTACTTGAACATTATGGTTAGTAGACTCCCCCTATTATCAAGTCCCCACCACATACCCCATTACAGTCACTGTCCATCAGCGTAGTAAGATGCTATAGAATCACTACTTGTTTTCTCTGTGTATACTGCCTTTCCAATGTGCCCCTGTGCTACATTATGTGTGCTAATCATAATGCCCCTTTTTCCCCCTTATCCCTCTCTTTCCACCCATCCTCCCCAGTCCCTTTCCCTTTGGTAACTGTTAGTCCATCCTTGGGTTCTGTGATTCTGCTGCTGCTTTGTTTCTTCATTTTTTGCTTTGTTGTTATACTCCACAGATGAGTGAAATGATTTGATACTTGTCTTTCTCTGCCTGGCTTATTTCACTGAGCATAATACCCTCTAGCTCCATCCATCTTGTTGCAAATGATAGGATTTGTTTTCTTCTTATGGATGAATAATATTCCATTGTGTATATGTACCACATCTTCTTTATCCATTCATCTACTGATGGACACTTAGGTTGCTTCCATTTCTTGGCTATTGTAAATAGTGTGCGATAAACATAGGGGTGCGTATGTCTTTTTCAAACTGGGCTCCTGCATTCTTAGGGTAAATTCCTAGAAGTGGAGTTCTTGGGACAAATGGTATTTCTATTTTTAGTTTTCTGAGGAACCTCCATAGTGCTTTCCAGAATGGTTGAACTAGTTTACATTCCCACCAGCAGTGTAGGAGGGTTCCCCTTTCTCCATATCCTTGCCAACATTTGTTGTTGTTCCTACAATATTTTTATAGCAGCTGTGTCCTTTAGTGAATCAGTGGGTAAATTAACCAAGATATACAATTGAATACTAAATAAGGATAAAAAGGAATAAGCTATTGATGCATAGATGAATCTCAAAGATGTTAAAGAAATCAGTATCAAAGATTACATACTACCTGATTCTTTTTTAATGATGTTATGGGAAAAGCAATCTCTAGTGAAGGGGAACATATCTGTGTTTTCCAGGGGTTGGGGACGAGGGGAAGGGATGCAATGTGGGAGGATTTGCAGCATGATGTGCAGCATGCAGGGATTTATTGGGGTAATTAAACCATTCTGGAATCTCACTGTGGTTGTGGTTACATGAATTTATAAATATTTTATGACTCATACAACTGCATGCAAAAGATGTCAATTTCACTGTGTGAAAATTTGGAAAATAATCATAAATTTAACTAAGAGAGGAATAAAAGAAAACATGATTGGAAGCTGAGTTGTATAGGTGGAAGAGTGAGATTAATTTTGGATACTTACTTGGAGTACTTGTAGGAATACACATGGAGATTTATAGTAATATGTCAGAGAAATAAGTCTGTGGCCTTTAGAACGATTCTGAGCCATAAAGATTTGTAAGTAGTGGAATGAAAATGGTCAGAGAAATCATGAATAAGAATGTAGTTATATATTAAAATATTAAGATACCAATATTTAAGAATTTTGTAGGAGTTGTGTATATCAGAAACATAGCAATATAATCAAGGTAGAGAACAGTATGAAAGTATAAGTCTGGTCACCTCTGTTACATGCAAGTAGAAAAATGATCTGGCCACTGATATTTGTTTGTGGTCCTGGAATTCCAGTATCATAATAACTCCCAAGAATGTCCATCAAGAGGAAAAAATGATGGATTTATCCTTGCATAAAGTCTCAGGGTATCTCAAATCCAGCCAGATGAGTCAAACACTATACTGGATTACATGGGGTAATGGAAGAGTACATGGCATGCATTGATTTTTTTTGTATGCCATATTTTTTTCCTGTTGTACTTTACCTTTAGGACAAAAACATACAATTTCATAATTCTATAGAAATGAATTTCAATTAGCTTCCCAAAAAGGTTTTCTTTTTTAAGTCAAAGTGTAGAAATTTTCATGAATTTGTATGTGTTACCTAGAATGTTAGAGAAGTTTATTCAATTTACAAAATATTCTCTCAGTGTGATGGAGTTAGCATTTATTGAGCATTTACTATGTGACTGTCACTTTATTTATAGACATCATTCATTTAGTCATCTTGTTATTTACTCAAAAATCATTTAACAATCATACACTGAGCTCATGCTTGGAGCTGAAGACGCAGTGAGAAAGGACAAATAGGTTTTAAATTAAATTAAATGGGCTTTTGTTTTTTGCAACCAAGATGGACTATTTATGTACCATAACAGTAGGCACTGACTATCCTAGTCATGTTTGTATATTGAAGCTAAGATCCTCATCCATACATTTAAGGGGAAACATTCGAGGAAAGCATGATTTAGTAAAGGGAGAAGCTGAACTAAAAAAAACCAGTCACAACAGTGGTCTGATCTCACATGGAGCTTTGGAGCTGGGATGCCCCTTCAAAACAGTCTTACCTTAAGGCAGAGAAGCTGGGCTTTTGTGTCCGTGCATCTACCAGCCACTGGACATGGGCAGCCTCTCAGCCCATCAAAGGGGCCATGAATTGAGCAAGCCAACTCCTACTGGCTCAAGCGAACTTTTCAGGAGGAATTCAGCTGAGACTTAATGTCTTTCATTGTTCTCAGCAGGTAAAGGGATGAATGTCTCAATTCTGAAACAGTGGCTGTCTGCATAGAGCGTTAAGCATCCACTACAAGCACCATTTTATATTTCCAGTATTTATCAGAATATATTGCACACATAGGTACTTAATAAATAATAAAAATAACATAGTTTCTGCCACTAAAACTCTGTTGAAAGGGTGGAGGGTTGAGAGGGTGGAAGGTTCCAGGGTAGCAAATACTGGAAAGTTGTGTAATGAAATTTGTAATAAATATCTGAAGGGGACACTATCCATATATTCCTCACAAAACCCTAGGGATAAGATTACTAGATTCAGCAATTAAAATACAGGACACCCAGTCAAAACTTGAATATTAGATGAACAATGAATGCTTTTTAGTATAAATGTATCCTGAAAAACTTGGATCTTATATGTAAGTGTGTGTGTATGTATCCTATATATATATATACATACACACACATATATATAGCATATGTGTATGTATGTGTGTATATGTACATGTATATGCCATGGAAACCACTTATACTAAAACATTATTCATTTTCCACATAAAATCAAAACAATGATTTTTACCTTGCAAACCTAGGATGGAAAACTGAGGTTCTCAATATTATTTAAAAAGTATTAATAATACGAAAGGTTACCAATAGTGCAAAGAATTCAACCTTTATGACTGTAATGTTTATTAGCCTGGGGCCTTTAGCTCCATTTGCATCTTTTCGGAATTTCTGAATTTCAGAGAGCAAGATGCCTTTAAATATGTTTCCCAGATCCTGCTCAGTAAGGAGCTGGCAGGGAGGTAGAGGGCAGAGAGGATGTTTGCTCCCCTGCGGTGTGCCGAGCCTTTGGCATTAGTAGTGACAACCTCAGGCGGCTCTGGGCTCTCGCAGCAACTTCTGCCTCAGCCACAGCATCAGTGATGGTGGTTTCTGTTGCACCAACCTCAGCTTCCTGGGGTTCAGCAGGAGGGTTTGGGTATCAGCAGTGCCACTTGGCAGACTGGCCTGACTTGTGAATTCAAGGGTTCAGCAGCGGATATTCCAAGACAGGACTCTGGAACTGGTTATCTGAACCAGATTAGGGATCTTGGTTACTTTTAAATGGGGTGAGCAGCAGGGATGGAGTGAAAGATGACTCTTTCTTTAAATTAGAAGCACCTGAGTCATAAGAAAAGCCCAATGACAATCCCTGGCAGAAAGTATGACACCTCATTCCTGAGGCCTCGTGTGGCGGTCCCAGGGAGTCGCCAATGGCATCAGTACCTACTTTCCCAGGTGTAGTGCAGGTCTGTTTTACAAGTCCTAATGATATCCCAGGACTTGAACTACCTCTCTCACCCCTTAAACTGTATTTACTCCAATACCAATCACTCCCTGGCTGCACACTGTCTCCATGGATCTAAAGTCAACTTGTATATTAGCCTGTCTGCTGATGTATTATTTGTACATGGCCACTCAGCCATGCGGGTGCCACCTCTACCATCATATATTGGCATATTTCAAATTTTCTCTAATCCTTTTTTTGTCCTTTTAAATCTCCAGAGTTGAGAATTCTCAGACGAGAAACAATAACTTCACATAATTCCAAGCTAAGAACTTTGAGTTTGCAAATGTTGACTGTGCTATATCTGTGTGATTTGATCAAACAATGAGGATCTTGACATTCTCACTTATAGAAAAAAATGAAAAATTTAATCTGACTTCATTAGTGCTCCATGAGTATTGAGTGAAAAAGAATAAGTAAGATATATGAGGGTTGGCTCTTGGGACATAACAGAGTCTCAATAAATATTTTTTGAATAATTTTAGTAAAAATTAGTCCAATTTTAGATGACCTAATTTATAATCTCTAAAAGACAAAATTAAAAATTTTGCCAGTGGGTAGGAAAGTTTAATGAGATCATAAATACAAAATGCCCTAGAAATTAAATAATAATGAATATTGGGGTCACCTGACTACTTTTTAGATGATTTTGCTGTTTTTGTCACTTCCTATTGAGGTGACATTGACACACATGCACTCACTTTTTACAATTGCATATTTTTTTTCCAGTTCCATTTGCCAAGTAAGGCAGAGAAGGAATCAGGGAAAGGTAAAAATAGTAAAGACATAAATGTCTAGAAAATATAAGCTAAATTTTAGTGAAAGAAAGCTGCTCGGTGGTTTCATGAGAACAGCAGGGGAAGCGCTAACCAAGGGGCAGGAGTCAGCTTCTAGGAGTGACGGAAGTGTTCATTATTTTGATTGTCGTAATGTTTTCAGGGGTATATACACAGGTAAATACTTACCAAAATATCTGCCTTATAGATGTGTAGTTTGTTGTGTGTAAACTATACCACAATAAATCTGCTAAAAATGTACTTATGGAAATATAAAGAAAAAAATGGGATCTAGAAAGTTAGATAATTCAGATCATTACATAGTAAGATATTTTTTTAAAGTATGTCTTATTCTATGTTCTATAGAGGATATGGGCTTTTGAAAGGTTTTTAAGTAGCGAAATAACATAGTCCTATTACCTTGCTAGAAAGACCACCAGAAGCAGTGTGGAGGCAGGGTTAAAGAAGGTTGAATCAAGGACCCACACATCAGTCCCATTTACGCAGCTTAGCTATTTGGTCCTTGTTACCAGGAGTTCCCAGAAAGAAAAATGTAAAGCTTTCCAGCAGACTTGAATTATGAATATGAATGTGTGCTCCACAGGCTAGTTCTTTGTTGCATGTCTAATGAGCAGATCAAGCCTCCTGCAGGGGAAGAAAGGGTGCCAGGTGCAGTTGGAAAGCTGGCATGGTGAGGAGTTCTGCACCACGTCCTTGCCTACGTAAATGCCTTCTCTCACCAAGTACTGGACCTGGAAATGCTGTACCATCTCTTGTTTCATAAAACATTGATTCCTTAACTCTAAAAAGGAAAAAACATACACACATACACTACACATTCAACTTTGAAGAGAAGGCTTTTGGAAATATTTTTAGCTTCAAATCTATCTGTGATCAATTATGATGACTTGCAAGAAATACACATTTCACAAGTTAAAATTTGAAGAACCTTACTTCGCTCACTAATCTTAGTTTTTTTAAATCTTTCCTAATATGAAGTACATTTCATCCCTGCACAAGCCATGCATGGGCTCATATTTTTGTACCTTCTCTACTCTTTGCCAGAAAGGCTTTTTGCTACTTAACCTACATTTATTCTATAGAATGTCATCTCAATTACCAGAATCAATAAGACGGACTTGTCTTCATTTCCTATCATTAGTAAATTTAACATTGGTCTATTACTAAATTAACAAATACTTATTGGTCATCTATTACTTGCCTAACACTTTTCCAGCCACTAAGAGTAAGACAATGAAAAAGATATAAAAATTCCTGTCCTCAATATTCTTTTAGGGAAAGATAAAATAGAATGATAACCACTAGCATATGTAGTATGTTGGATGGTGCTAAGTGCATACAGAATAAAACAGGGAGGGACAAAGCACTGCTGATCTCAAGACCAAGAAAGTGCAAAAAGCAAGATTAGACAACTAGAAGTGGCTGAGATGGAAAATTGTATCGAAGCTCAATGGTAAACTCACATTTTAAGAAAGCTCTGCCATTTCATAGCTTTGTGAATTCAAGTAAGTCATTCCCCTTCTTTTTATCTGATTTTCCTTAACATTAAATATAAATATTTAAATTTGTTGATAATAAAAACAGTGAAAATAGATAACACTTATTGAGTCCTGATTTTGTATATCAGACAAGTATAATCCCCAAGAAAACACTCTGATATGCATGTAATTTTAGTCACTCCTTTCTTGGGTAAGAAAACTATAGCTCAGAAAGAGTTATGGATCCTTCAACAGCATGTAACCAGCAAGTTGCCGAGGTGAATGATGCACATACCGTACAGCATTCACCCAGTCAAGGGACCTCTGCAGGACTTGCATTCCACCAAATCCTTCTACTTCTATCCCTGAATTGTGTATTTTTGCCTCTGACCAGTTGCCCACAGTGCATTTGATGCCTTCTAGCTACATAAGCTTCTCTATTACAGTGCCCTCTTCTAGACCTGATCCCTCACTAATATGGTCGTGTTATACAGATGCGAATGTAGCAGGACACAGGGAGAAAGTTCAGTAGGATCTGGGTGAAAAGAATTCAGGTGGGCCCTCCCTATGGCTATTCTGTTAACCATACTAGCTAATTCACAATACATCCTTCACAGAATGTAACAACACTGAAGTATCCTCATATACTTGTTGCAGTGATACATCACTCTTAGGAGAAATGAGGCATGGAAACCAGTGAGTAAAATTAAGAAACCATCTAAGATTATTTCTGTAGCAATAACTGAAATTGTTAAAGGTGACAAAAAGTTAAAAATAAGGACTGTCACAAAGGAGTATAAGTACACACATATTACACATTTGTGCACATGTACTTTTTGGCTTGAGAAGCTAAGACACTTAGTTAAACGTTAACCCCATCTCCTAAATATTTGTCTTGAGAAACACCCATTCTCTCTGAGGCTTGATACCCATATGTGCCGAATTAGAGTCAGTAATGCTTATTTTCCAGACTAGGATCATTTTAATGACAGCATGTATGTTCAAAGAATTATTGTACTTGCTAGGTGTTGCATGAGTGTTCTTTCTTTTTCATGCCAAATAAGGCATATTTAATTTTAATTTTAATGAGGTAGTTTTCACATTATGCACAATATACATATTCCACCATTGTGTTGGAATATGTATAATGAATTAATTATAGTGTGAATTAATAAATCAAAATTCCTCTCTTTACTGACAAGACATTTCACCTTCACATTCGCTCATGTTCACAAACTGCCACAGTTGCTCGTTAAAAGCAGTAAGTCCTTAAAGTAGTTAGTAGGGAACAGAAGATAAAAGCTGCTGGTATCAATGAACACTAACTATGCCTCTGGTGTTTCCTAATAATTTCATATTACATCTCCATGAAAGTTTCATCAGATCAGACACAGTGATTCGCCAAATGTTGCAAAGCTGGTTAAGTGATAGAGGTCGCAATAGAGCCTATTACTGGACCTACAGATCTGCCGTGCACCAGCCCTGAAACCTCTGTGTGCCTCCAGCATGCACTCACTTACTAATTAACTCATGTGTTCCCCAGACAATTTCCTGTTTGAGAATTCATATACAAATACAATATGACCTCCTTTCTCAACTAGTCCACAGTCTATTTGGAACAGAATATACTTCCTTCATCTGGAAAGTGGGGAAAAATATATCCTCCCAATCTTACAAGGCTGTTGTGGGAGATGAATATGCATATTTGAATGTCTTTGTGGGCTGCAAATTACTCAACTAGCATGAAACACTGCTGTGGCTGAAATTCCTGACATTGAGATCTGTTCATTTGCCTGGGGAAAAAAAACAACAACAGAAAACAATGTCTTTGCCAAAGCCCAAAGGAGCTCAGAATATCCAAAAAAAAAAGAAAGGAAGTCACGAATCATCTCCTCACCACAGGAAGACGCCACTCAGAAGCCAACATTGCATAGATCTGTCAGCTTTGCCCATGAGTTTTTTAGTTACTCTTCTAATTAGTAGGCAAACTAAAATTAGTGGCAGCTCCACTTTTTCTCTTTTTCATATTTTCCACTTTTCTTTTTTTGCATTTTAATTGCAACCTGCTGCTGCCAGACATCTCCTGCAGGGAACTAGAGGTGCTCCACAGTTCTAGGACCGGGGCTGGGTTTGAGGGCCTTGCAGGTTGGAAGGGGAAAGAAAGTGAGTCAGAGACTGAGGAATAAGTCATAGAAAAAGGTGGGCAAGTAATGCAGTGAAATAGAGAAAATGAATATTATTTGAATGGGCATGTGTCCTTCTTAGATAACATTTACTGAGCACATACTATGTAACACATTATAATGTGCTAACTCCTGTCATTTCCACAACAACCTATGAGGTAGATTTTATTATAATGCCCAGTTTTCTGATGGGAAAACAAATGAAAGAAGTAATTTGCCCAGATCATCTTAATATTTATAGCTATAAAGTTACAAAAAGAATGTCTATTTCAGTGAATCTAATTCCATAGCTCATGCACGTAAGTAATTAACTACATCACACACAGTCAGGCAATTGGCTTGGTACTCCTGGCTTAGAGGAGGAAACAAGTCTCAAGTTCACATGTCTCTCATGGTCACTCTACATATTAATGAGCTTGGCTGCTATAACAAAATACTAAAGATAGGGTGGGAAAATAACAGAAATTTATTTCTCATAGTTTGGAGTCTGGGAATTCCAAGATCAATGCTGTGGAAAACCAGTTTTATTTTGAGGCCTCTTCTCTGAGTTTGCAGGTGGCTGCATCTAGCTCTGTACTCACAGGGCATCTTTCTTGTGTACGTGCAGGGAGAATATAACAGCAAGCTCTTTGGTGTCCCTTCTTTAAGGGCACTAATCTCATCCTGAGAGCCCCACCCTCACGATTTCATCTAACCCTAACTATCTCCCAAAGACTTCATCGCCAAGTATTATCACACTTGGGATAAGGGCTTTAACATACGAATTTTGAGGGACACACACATTCGGTTCATAACATTCTGCTTCTGGCCTTCCAAAATGCATGCCCCTCTTCACTTACATTCATTTCATGCCAACAGACTCCAAAGTCTTAGCTCATTTCAGCATCAACTCTAAAGTCTAAAGTCCAAATTCTCATCTAATTATCATTCTAGATCAGAAATAGGTGAGACAGGAGGTAGGATTTATCCTAAGTCATTAGAGAGACCATCCTTCCTTGTGCTTGATCTTATCGGAAAAGCTTTGACTTTTTCACAATTCAGTATGATGTTAGCTTTAGGTTTTTCATAGATATTCTTATCCAGTATATGAAGTTCCCTTCTATTCCTAGTTTTTAATTTTTAGAGAATAAAAATTCCTAGAGAATTATAGTGTGAGAATTTTTATTATGAATGGGTGTTGGATTTTGTCAAATGATTTTTCTTCATCTATTGATATAGCCATGGTTTTTTTTTTAGTCTGTTAAGATGGTGGATTACATTAACTGATTTTTTAATGCTGAGCAAGTTTCATACATGGGATAAATCCTACCTGTTTGTGGAGTGCAATTCTTTTTATGCATTGTTGGATTCCATTTACTAATATTTTGCTGAGGATTTTTGCATCTTTGTTCATGAAAGATATTAATCTGTAGTTTTCGTTCATCATCTTTGTCTCATTTCGGTATTGGGGCAAGGCTGACCTTATATAATGAATTAGGAATTGTTTCCTCTGTTTCTTTCCCCTGAAAGTGACTGTACAGAATAATTTCTTCATTAAATGTTTGTTAGAATTAATCAGTGGAATGCATCTGGACCTGGAGTTTTCTGTTTTGGAAGGTTATTAATTACTGACTCAATCTCTTTAATAGAAATAGGCCTATTCAGATAGTCCGCTTCTTGTAATGTGAATTTTGGCAGATTGTGTCTTTCAAATAATTGGTGTATTCATTTAGGTCATCACATCTGTGGGCATGGAGCTGTTCACAGTATTCCTTTACTATCCTTTAATTTCCATGGAGTCTGTAGTAATTTTACCTCTTTCATTTCTGATATTAGTAATTTATTTTCTATTTTTTAGTTTAGCTAGAATTTTATTGATTTTACTTACCTTTTCAAAGAACTCCAGCTTTTGTTTCCATTAATTTTCTATATTGATTTCCTGTTTCTAGTTTCATTGATTTCTGCCTTCATATTATCTCATTTATTATGATTCAGATTTAACTTGTTCTTCCTTTTTCTAGTCCTACAATGTGAATTTAAATTACTAATTTTAGATTTTTGTGTGTGTAATATATACATTCAATGTTATAAATTTCCCTTCAAGAACTGCTGTCACTGTAATCCCATAAATTTTGATAAGTTTTGTATTTCAAAATATTTTTTAAAATTTCTCTTGAGATTTCTTCCTTGGCCCATGTATTATTTAATCTTCATGAATTTTGGGATTTTCCAGTTATTTTTCAATTATTGATTTCTATTTTAATTCCACAGTGGTCTGAGAGCAGTCATTATGTATTTTTAAGAGAATGTATGATTTGGATAGCTAACATTTATTTACAATTCCTGATTGTGTATTAATCTGTGAACTGAGCCAATAATTTTGTTTTCATGCATTTTCTTTTTTTGGTTTTGAATAAAGTAATAATAACTTCATTAAATCATAAACCAAGTGTTCTTCCATTTTCTTGAACAATTTAATTCTTTCAGCAAGTATAGCAAATATATTGTGAACATCTATTGATGGTATTATCTGGAGTCTGGGCAGGAGAGGTCTTTGACCATTATTTCAATTTATTAAATACATATTAGTTTATGAGTTTTCTATTTGTTTTCTGAGTACATTTGGCATTTAGTATCCATGAAGTTACAAATTTTCTTTAGTTCTAAAATGTATTAGTGTATGGTCATTTGTAATATTATTTTTAAATCTCATATGTACTTCCTTTTCTCAATTCATATTCCCAGACCAGAGATCTAACATACTTTTCAAAGTAACATTTACTTTTTGTAACTATGTACTATTGTTTTGTTGCTATGTTCTCTGCTTCATTCATCATACTCCTTTCCTTATTCCTTTATGTCTCTTTTCCTTTGGGTTCAACTAGTTGATTCTTTCCCAATATTTGAATTTAACATTAATTCATCTTATGCTTTTTTGTTTTCTGACACATGTATTTAAAGCTATACATGTCTCCATAAGCATTGCTTTAGCTTCGTCTGCTCTCATATTTAACACCTTTCATATCAAAACACACTTCAGAAATGTCATTTTTCTGCCTGAAGAATATTCAGTTATTAATACTCTCAGATACATATTATTTCCAGCATGTTATTATTAGAAATGATATTAAGATGAATATATTTGAAACTACAATTTTTTAGAATTGTGTAAGTTTTAATTACTTCCAAGTCTTACTTTGATCATTTTGGAATCTTACAACTGAGATTATTGGATCAAAGGTATGAATGCCTTAAAGCCTTCTTGACACGTGAATTTTTATAAAACTATTACAACAATTTTATTATCATTTGAAAATATGAGATATGGAATTTTACCACATTTATTATTTTTTTCTAATTTAGAAAAATATACTTCTGGAAAATGGGCCAATCTGACAACACTTTGCCTGACTCCCCTGACACTTTAACTTTGGACAAAATAGTAACACTTTTTTGTCCTCAGCCTTTTAATCTATTAGGTAAGAAAGAAGCAAAAGCAGAAAAATATTCCTTTCTGCTTTAATCTTCTTGGCTTTAATGATCCATCAGTAGTTACATATTCATAGGGAAAAAAGGAAAGATCATATTTTCCAAGGTGTAATTATTTGCCTTATTGAATGATGTTCGGCAAATATTTTTATCTCAAAATTGTTCTATTGAACGCTCAAGAAAGTTTATGCTCATATGGGCTTTACTTGTTGATAATTAGCCAATTAGAAAATTTAAATTAAGAAATAATAAAATATTTATGTATTCATTTTAATAAAACTAATTTATTATTCATTCATTCATCATTATTTAGTTCATTATTTATTCATTTAAGAATAGATATGTCTCATTACAGAGTCACGTGAATAGCATGTTATGTGTTTCTATTTTTTCAAAAACAGAAGTATTTAGAGATAATTTTTTTCTAGAATATTGTAATGTCTGGCTTAATAATAGGCAGCTTGACTCACATATTTGTTGGTGCATTCTATCTGTTGTGAACTTTTATTTTGTTTTATACTTTAAGTATTGCAAAGAATATCTAGCAGTTAAGTTAGTTGGGAAAGAAAAGTACTTTCATAATTGTTTAAGTTGGTTATGGATATTTTGGTACTATGCCAAGCTTGATTAGTGCTAAGTTTCTTAAAGATGAATTTCAATAAGAAATCTGAAATCTGTATCATACTCTTTGTATTGTGTTACATAAACATCCATTGGTGCTTATAGAGCTTGTTCTTTCAGTGGGTCTTTTACCAATATACAATTTTGCCACATTGCACACTAGTCATTTGAAAATTTAGTCCACTGATTTTGGAGATCTAAATATGCCAGTTGCTGGCATATTTAATTATAAAGTTTGAAAAAATAATTTGTTAATATTGTCAATATTTTCATAAGAAAATTCTTAAATTTTTGAGAAACAGCCAACCTCATGTTTGAAGACACAAATTTTCCAAAATTCTCTGTTCATTCATAAACTCATTATTACCCCTGGAAACACATGATGTCAATTGTCTAATCTGAAGTGATATACTCACTTACTATTTGTCACACACCCAAGTCTGAACACAGGTAATTTGTCTCTAAGTCATTTTTTCAAGTAAAAATGGTGTGTTATGAAAAGAGCAGCTCGTGTAGTTTGCAATTCAAAAGCACACAATTTTTTGAGGCGGCCATTGTACTTATACATGTAGGAACATACTTTATGTGCACATTCTCTTTTTTTTCATCCAGAATATTATAAAAATATGTACTTAAGCCTCAAATGTTGATTAGATTAGTATTTGTATTTTTTAATCAAGGACATTTAAAATGAAAGTTTTTTTTCTTCTTTCATTAAGTGTATGGCAATAAAGACACAAGTGTTTATTAATATAGATAGTTACACTGCCCAGATCTGTACTCAGATGCCAACAGTTTCAGCCACCATTTCTTTTATATCATTACTAAAAGTGTCCACACAATGAAAACAGGCAAGTGATATTCTGGTATTATTAGGAAAATAATGTAGGTTTCATAACCCCTCTGGAAGACTCTTGGAGATCTTTGTGTCCATAGGCACACTTTGAAACTTTCCTAGAATGGAATGATAACATCAAATTATTCTCCTTGTGTTGAAATATGTGAACATCTTTGTGTAAGCCAATGTTCATTAGACATTTTATTAAACATAAGCAAACTCAATAATTACTTGATATAGAATTTTGGTATAAAAATAGAATACGAGGGCGGAGCCAACATGGCGGCGTGAGTAGGACAGTGGGAATCTCCTCCCAAAAACATATATACTTTTGAAAATACAACAAACACAACTAGCCCTAAAAGAGAGACCAGAAGACGCAGGACAGTGGCCAGACTGCAGCTACACCAGTGAGAACCCAGCGACTGGTGAAAGGGGTAAGATACAAGCCCCGGACTGCGGGACCCGAGCGCCCATCCCCCCAGCTCCGGGCTGGGGGAAGAGCAGGCAGAGCGGGAGGGAGACGGAGCCCAGGACTGCCGAACACCCAGCCCCAGCCATCCGGGCCAGAGCGCAGACACAGTGCGTGGGCGGAGGGCCCTGGATACTGGGGGAACAGGGAGTAAGACCTCTGAGCGGGTTCTGAAGCTGATGCCCCTGTGACAAAGAAAAGCAGGGGCTTTTTGAAAGTCTTAAAGGGACAGGGACTTAACAGCTTGACGGAAACAACCAAGGTCACAGTACAGCAGCTGGAAATTGCAGGGAAAACCGGGTGCACTAACCCCCTGGGAAACAGCTCTGAGACCCCTCACGGAGGTAAACAGTCAAGCAGCCCCCTCATCCATTACCCCACCGGGCACTGCGAAAGCAGAGAAGCAGCCTGAGACAAATTCCGCCCACAGAAAGGGAAATTTCTCCCTTCCGGCCAGGCAAGACACAAAGACCCACTCTACACGCAATTACCCAACATAAGCCATTAGGGGACGCAGTTGTCCCAGTAAAGAAAGGCCAGTAGCAAATGAAAATTTTGGCACTCCCAGCTGACAGTCAATAGCACCTGTCAACATAAAAAGGCAAAAAAATATGATCCAGACAAGACTAACCCAGACAGCTTTGGCATCTGCTACATCTTCTCCTGAGAAGGAATCTGGGGAGATAGATTTAGCCAATCTTCCTGAAAAAGAATACAAAACAAAAGTCATAACCATGCTGATGGACTTGCAGAGAAATATGCAAGAACTAAGGAAGGAGAATTCAGAAATAAAACAAGCTCTGGAAGGACTTCAAAACAGAATGGATGAGATGCAAGAGACCATTAATTGACTAGAAAACAGAGAACAGGAACGCAGAGAAGCTGATGCAGAGAGAGATAAAAGGATCTCCAGGAATGAAAGAATTTTAAGAGAGCTGAGTGACCAAACGAAAAGGAACAATATAAGAATTATAGGTATTCCAGAAGAAGTAGAGAGAGAAAAGGGGATAGAAAATGTCTTTGAAGAAATAATTGCTGAAAACTTCCCCAAACTAGGGGAAGAAATGGCCTCTCAGACCACAGAGGTACACAGAAATCGCATGACAAGGGATCCAACGAGGGCGACACCAAGACACATAATAATTAAAATGGCAAAGATCAAAGACAAGGACAAAGTATTAAAGGCAGCCAGAGAGAAAAAAAAGGTTACCTACAAAGGAAAACCGATCAGGCTATCAACAGACTTCTCAACAGAAACCCTACAGGCCAGAAGAGAATGGCATGATATACTTAATGCAATGAAACAGAAGGGCCTCGAACCAAGACTACTGTATCCAGCACAAATATCATTTAAATATGAAGGAGGGATTAAACAATTCCCAGACAAGCAAAAGTTGAGGGAATTTGCCTCCCACAAACCACCTCTACAGGGCATCCAACAGGGACTGCTCTAGATGGGAGCATTCCTAAAAAGAGCACACAACAAAACACCCAACATATGAAGAAGGGAGGAGGAGGAATAAGAAGGGAGAGAAATAAAGAATCATCAGACTGTGTTTATAATAGCTCAACAAGCGAGTTAAGTTAGACAGTAAGATAGTAAAGAAGCTAACCCTAAACCTTTGGTAACCACAAACTTAAAGCCTGCAATGGCAATAAATTCATACCTTTCAATAATCACCCTAAATGTAAATGGACTGAATGCACCAATCAAAAGACACAGAGTAATAGAATGGATAAAAAAGCAAGATCCATCCATATGCTGCTTACAAGAGACTCGCAAACCCAAAGACGCGCACAGACTTAAAGTCAAGGGATAGAAAAAGATATTTCAAGCAAACAACAGAGAGAAGAAAGCAGGTGTTGCAATTCTAGTATCAGACAAAACAGACTTCAAAATAAAGAAAGTAACAAAAGACAAAGAAGGACATTACATAATGATAAAGGGCTCAGTCCATCAAGAGGATATAACCATTATAAATATATATGCACCGAATACAGGAGCACCAACATACCTGAAACAAATACTAGTAGAACTAAAGGAGGAAATAGAATGCAATGCATTCATTCTAGGAGACTTCAACACACCACTCACTCCAAAGGACAGATACACCAGACAGAAAATAAGTAAGGACACAGAGGCACTGAACAACACACTGGAACAGATGGACCTAATAGACATCTACAGAACTCTACATCCAAAAGCAACAGGATACACATTTTTCTCAAGTGCACATGGAACATTCTCCAGAATAGACCACATACTAGGACACAAAAAGAGCGTCAGTAAATTACAAAAGATTGAAACCCTACCAACCAACTTTTCAACTAGAAATAAACAGTTCAAAGAAAGCAAAAAGGCTCACAAACACATGGAGGCTAAACAACATGCTCCTAAATAATCAATGGATCAATGACCAAATCAAAATGGAGATCCAGCAATATATGGAAACAAATGACAACAAAAACACTAAGCCCCAACTTCTATGGGACACAGCAAAAGCAGTCTTAAGAGGAAAGTATATAGCAATCCAAGCATATTTAAAAAAGGAAGAGCAATCCCAAATGAATGGTCTAATGTCACAATTATCGAAATTGGAAAAAGAAGAACAAATGAGGCCTAAGGTCAGCAGAAGGAGGGACATAATAAAGATCAGAGAAGAAATAAATAAAATTGAGAAGAATAAAACAATAGCAAAAATCAATGAAACCAAGAGCTGGTTCTTCGAGAAAATAAACAAAATAGATAAGCCTCTAGCCAGACTTATTAAGAGGAAAAGAGAGTCAACACAAATCAACAGTATCAGAAACGAGAAAGGAAAAATCACGACGGACCCCGCAGAAATACAAAGAATTATTAGAGACTACGATGAAAACCTATATGCTAACAAGCTGGGAAACCTAGCAGAAATGGACAACTTCCTACAAAAATACAACCTTCCAAGACTGACCCAAAAAGAAACAGAAAATCTAAACATACCAATTACCAGCAACGAAATTGAAGCGGTAATCAAAAAACTAACAAAGAACAAAACCCCCGGGCCAGATGGATTTACCTCGGAATTTTATCAGACATACAGAGAAGACATAGTACCCATTCTCCTTAAAGTTTTCCAAGAAATAGAAGAGGAGGGGATACCCCCAAACTCATTCAATGAAGCTAACATCACCCTAATACCAAAACGAGGCAAAGACACCACCAAAAAAGAAAACTACAGAACAATATCCCTGATGAACGTAGACGCAAAAATACTCAACAAAATTTTAGCAAACCGAATTCAAAAATACATCAAAACGATCATACACCATGACCAAGTGGGATTCATCCCAGGGATGCAAGGATGGCACAACATTCGAAAGTCCATCAATATCATCCACCACATCAAAAAAAAGGGAGACAAAAGTCACATGGTCATCTTCATAGATGCTGAAAAAGCATTTGACAAAGTTCAACATCCATTCATGATAAAAACTTTCAGCAAAATGGGAATAGAGGGCAAGTACCTCAACATAATAAAGGCCATCTATGAAAAACCCACAGCCAACATTATATTGAACAGCGAGAAGCTGAAAGCATTTCCGCTGAGATCGGGAACTAGACAGGGATGCCCACTCTCCCCACTGTTATTTAACATAGTACTGGAGGTCCTAGCAACGGCAATCAGACAAAACAGAAAAAATACAAGGAATCCAGATTGGTAAAGAAGAAGTTAAACTGTCACTATTTGCAGATGACATGATACTGTACATTAAAAACCCTAAAGACTCCACCCAGAACTACTAGAACTGATATCGGAATACAGCAAATTTGCAGGATACAAAATCAACACACAGAAATCTGTGGCTTTCCTATATACCAACAATGAACCAACAGAAAGAGAAATCAGGAAAACAACTCCATTCACAATTGCATCAAAAAAAATAAAATACCTAGGAATAAACCTAACCAAAGAAGTGAAAGACTTATATTCTGAAAACTACAAGTCACTCTTAAAAGAAATTAAAGGGGACACTAACAGATGGAAATGCATCCCATGCTCATGGCTAGGAAGAATTAATATCGTCAAAATGGCCATCCTGCCCAAAGCAATATACAGATTTGATGCAATCCCTATGAAACTACCAGCAACATTCTTCAATGAACTGGAACAAATAATTCAAAAATTCATATGGAACCACCAAAGACCCCGAATAGCCAAAGCAATCCTGAGAAAGAAGAATAAAGTAGGGGGGATCTCACTCCCCAACTTCAAGCTCTACTACAATGCCACAGTAATCAAGACAATTTGGTACTGGCACAAGAACAGAGCCACAGACCAGTGGAACAGACTAGAGACTGCAGACATTAACCCAGACATATATGGTCAATTAATATTTGATAAAGGAGCCATGGACATACAATGGCGAAATGACAGTCTCTTCAACAGGTGGTGCTGGCAAAACTGGACAGCTACATGTAGGAGAATGAAACTGGAACATTGTCTAACCCCGTATACAAAAGTAAACTCAAAATGGATCAAAGACCTGAATGTAAGTCACGAAACCATTAAACTCTTGGAAGAAAACATAGGCAAAAACCTCTTAGACATAAACATGAGTGACCTCTTCTTGAACATATCTCCCTGGGCAAGGAAAACAACAGCAAAAATGAACAAGTGGGACTATATTAAGCTGAAAAGCTCCTGTACAGCAAAAGACACCATCAATAGAACAAAAAGGAACCCTACAGTATGGGAGAATATATTTGAAAATGACACATCCGATAAAGGCTTGACGTCCAGAATATATAAAGAGCTCACACGCCTCAACAAACAAAAAACAAATAACCCAATTAAAAAATGGGCAAAGGAACTGAACAGACGGTTCTCCAAAAAAGAAATACAGATGGCGAACAGACACATGAAAAGATGCTCCACATCGCTAATTATCAGAGAAATGCAAATTAAAACTACAATGAGGTATCACCTCACACCAGTAAGGATGGCTGCCATCCAGAGGACAAAAAACAACAAGTGTGGGCGAGGCTGTGGAGAAAGGGGAACCCTCCTACACTGCTGGTGGGAATGTAAGTTAGTTCAACCATTGTGGAAAGCAGTATGGAGGTACATCAAAATGCTCAAAACAGACATACCATTTGACCCAGGAATTGCACTCCTAGGAATTTACCCTGAGAATGCAGCTATCAAGTATGAGAAAGACCAATGTACCCCTATGTTTATCGCAGCACTATTTACAATAGCCAAGAATTGGAAGCAACCTAAATGTCCATCTATAGATGAATGGATAAAGAAGATGTGGTACATATACACAATGGAATACTACTCAGCCATAAGAACAGGGCAAATCCAACCATTTGCAGCAACATGGATGGAGCTGGAGGGTATTATGCTCAGTGAAACAAGCCAAGCAGAGAAAGAGAAATACCAAATGATTTCACTCATCTGTGGAATATAAGAACAAAGGAAAAACCGAAGGAACAAAACAGCAGCAGAATCACAGAACTCAAGAATGGACTAACAGGTACCAAAGGGAAAGGGACTGGGGAGGATGGGTGTGTAGGGAGGGATAAGGGGGGGCAGAAAAAGAGGGGTATTAAGATTAGCATCCATAGCGTGGTGGGAGAAAGGGGAGGGCTGTACAACACAGAAAAGACAAGTAGTGATTCTACAACAGTTTGCTATGCTGATGGACAGTGACTCTAAAGGAGTATATAGGGGGTCCTGGTATAGGGGAGAGCCTAGTAAACAAAGTATTCGTCATGTAAGTGTAGATTAATGATTAAAAAAAAAAAAAGCAGTTCCTATGTGGTGACCTCCAATGAGTTCTACACAATGATATAAAGGGCATATAAAAGTGTAGGCAAAGGGTCTGTTTGTGTTTATACAGAGGATCAAAGCCTAATTTGGGTACCCCAAAAATGAACTAAGGTACGATATGAAAAAGAACTTCCAACATCAGCACTCTCGAGAAGACCCATGACAGAAGATGATCAGCTAAAAAAAAAAACTCCAACAAAGATCCACTTACTGCCACAGGTGTAGATGCACTCATCCCACCAGTTCCTGGACTTGCCATGGGAATGATGAAGAAGATATCTAAGCTGGCCTGTGCATACACTAAAACAACAAATTGGACTGGATCTATACTGTTGGAACTCAACCAAGAATTAGGAGAAGTGCAAATTGTAGCACTCCAAAATCTTACAACCACAGACTATTTATTGTTAAAAGAACATATGGGATATGAACAGTCCCCAGGAATGGGTTGTTCTAATTTATCTGAATTCTCTCAGACTGTTTAAGTTCAGTTGGACAATATCCACCATATCATAGATAAGTTTTCACAAATGCCTAAGGTGCCTAACTGGTTTTCTTTGTTTCACTGGAGATGGCTGGTAATTACAGGTATGCTTTGGTTAGGTAACTATATTCGTATTATGTTAATGTGTGTGCACAATTTAATTAGTAGTTTAAAACCTATCCATGCTGAAGTTACTCTACAAGAAGATATGTCAAAGAAATAATCAATCTTCCCAGGTTTTCTTCCGCCTGCTACTTCTATAGCTTTTCTTCTTCCTACCTAATCACAACCTTTAAATAGAACTCGTGCCACATGTCGAATTTACCGAGTATCATAATTCTTCCAAGTGGTAAAGACACCTCAAGACAAATGCTGGGCATAGAAGCCACAGGGCATAAATACACAAAGAAGTAAAAAGCTAACCTTTTCAAACATAAGGCTTCTCTCTCACTTACCAACTTAACATTTCCCTGTATGGCCCCGGAAGATGACTGGTTAGCCAGAGACGGGTAAGATTCCTCAAGGGAGGAACAACCTAAGACAGGCACAGTCACAGGGGGCCATCAGGTGAGAAAATGGGGATCAGCAGAGGTTAGGCTTAGAACCTCCCCCCTCATGTTCTGAGAGAAATCTTCTGCATACATGGATGTTTATTGCCTTCGTCTAGCTCGAATTAACACATAGTCTACAGGCACACACCTGATCATCTACATTTGCTCTCTTACAACACTAAACTCTGTTTTCTACCTTTATCTCGTATCTACCTACCACTTCAGCATTTTATTAAAAATAATAATAATAGAGAAATGTGGTATCCACATATAAATCAAGTTTAAAAATCAAATGAATATTCATATTTGAACTGACTGTTTATAGTTCATAATGCATGAACAAAGCCGAAAGCTTCTGTGATGACTGCCCTTGCACTGTTCACCATGTAACTTATTCACTATGTAAGAATTTGTACTCCATGTAAGAATTTGTTCATTATGCATCAGAAGACTGGAGACTGATGAAAATTAGGCTTGGGGTGGATTAATGATTGTGCATTGAGTATTGACCCCCCTATATAGAAATTTATTGTTGTTAACTATTTGATCAATAAATATGAGAGATGCCCTCACATAAATAAATAAATAAATAAATATATATATATATATATATATATATATATATAAACACACTTCCAATTGTAAAATAAATAAGTAACCGGGATGTAATGTATAGCATAAGGAATATAGTCAAAATATTGGAACAACTTGGTATGGTGATAGCTGGTACCTAGATTTATCATGTATATAAATGTTGAATCACTGTGTTGTACACCTGAAACTAATGTAATGTAATACTGTTGTCAACTACCCTTCAAAAAAAAAAAAAAAGTACATAGAATGCGATTGCTATGAGAGTCTAAAGTGTGGCACTAACTTAATGGAAAGGGTTTAGCAGCAGGCAGGAGGGGCTGTCTACCCTCTGCAGTCTAGAAAGCTTGTTACTACTGCTAAGCAGGAGCAAACTATTTTGCTGTTGTTTGCTTTATCTCAAGGCTCAGACCATGCAATGTCTGAGCCTGGAATCTTAGACAAATTTTAGAAAACTTTTACAATGATGGTATGTGTAGTTCCTTCTTGATCCACTTAGTGAAGTCTGACAAGAGAAAGATAAATATAATTTATTTTCCAAACTCAGTCTCTTTCGTAGTAAAAGGCAGAACTGTTAATGCATTTGCTGGACAAGAAGTGTAAGTCATGATTACACCAAGTGAAACGGAATATATGTTCACCTTTGACAAGATGGTGATAAACTCATATCATGCCACCCTGCAGAATAAATAGGAAGAAATATCACAGTGTTAAGGGATGTGCTATGTGTGCGTAGCTTGTATTCTAAAGTAATTTAGAGTCTTATTATGTATAGCATTGCAGAGTTAGAGAAAATTATTTTTGTATAGACATTCAAGCAATCATAAGGGGTCACTGTAACAGCAACTGTAGTAGAAGCCCAAAATCTTTATTAAAATCACACCATTCTTCAAGGATTCCTCCTAGATTTTTGGAGGAGCAGCACTGAGTCAGTTTCCCATATACACTTATTGTTTCAAATGAGCTTAAGCCATTAAAATGAGAGGAATGGACCAGACAGAAAGGTTCATGGCTGAGGCAAACATTACCATGTTTCAAATGCATGTTGAGACAACATTTCTGGCTGTGGTTATTTGCACAAAAAATTAAAATAGACAAACATACTAGCAGTCCACTAAATTCTTGAAGAATCAGTGTCTCCAAATAAATGTCAAACTCATGTCTATCTATCAGAGGTGTATGCTGAAGTCGTTCTTCTCTGGAAGATTAAGTAGCTGGGAAGGACTCAGATTCTGACTTCTCAGAGGTTCCCATGACATCCAGAGATACTGGAGTTTGAGGTTTTTGCAGTGAGTCTGATGTAAGGCTGGGTTGGAATTTGGACTGAGTAGAGGGTGCCCTTATCTTTAATGCATTACTATTTTATTTTTGTCACATGCAATCAAAATCAGACCCAATTACACAGCCTTCTAGCTGAGTTGACCCTCTAAAATTTGGCAAACAGAACTCTGATCCACCTATATCTCTTTACACTGTTTTGTTGTCTGCTGCTTTTTATGCTGAAATCTACAGCCTGGGTACTATAGCTTCTAAACAAGCAAGTGGCTGTTCCTTTATCTTTTATAAGGCTGCCTAATTTGCTTCTCAAAATAACTGTCACTCTTTTGATTAAAAAACCCGTAATTTATAAGAGTGCACTTGTTAAATTTTGTGAAAGCTGACACTACCTTAGCAGGACCCCTAATCTAACACTATGTGGCTGAACAAATGAATGAATGTTTGCACACTCAATGAACTGTCTATATTTAGTTTGTTCTTCAGATTTTAGCCTTTTAGAATTCTCTCTCTTCTTTACCTATCCCCTCCCTTCGCTCTTCTACTTCTCGTTCTCCCCTTCTCCTCCCCGTCCCTTTCCTTCCCTCTCTCCCCCTCCTCCTCTTTCTTCTCCTCTCCCTTCTCTTTTTCCATAAGATCCAGTGTGAGGATCTTAGAAAGGATCATGATTTTGGTGTCAAGTATAATCACCTTTTGTTTTATTCTACATCCTGAGATTTTCTCCTATGTGTTTTCCTAAATTTTTATTTCATGTTTCAATTTTCACTCTGTGATCAATTTTGAGTTAATTGTTGTATAGGTTCTCATGTTGGCGCTGGTGCTCAGTTTTGCCTGGTGACCTCAGCCGTCTCAGCGCCCCACTGGGCCCTCGCCACCAGGAGGGAGGGTGAGGCACAGGGTTTCCAGAGGCGGCTGGATGAAGCGGGGAGATGCGTAGGGGAGCTTTCCTCCCCTTGAGGCTGCCCCTTCCTTCAGCTGGGAGATTAAACGTTCTCTTCTGCTTCCTTCCTTTCCCCTCTTCCCCCCCCCTTCCTTCTCCTCCCCCCCCCCTCTCCCTCCCTCTCCCCCTCCCTCTCTGTGCCTTCTGCTGTTTCCAAGTTGACAGCTTCTTCAGCTCCAAATCTGGGATTCACAGGTTAAAATGCAAGTCCACGGAACTCTCCACTGCGTCATTCCTTGGGTCCTAATATCCTTTGGTTACTCTATTTCTTTCCACATTTCAGAGCTTTTAATATTTGTTTCATACATAATATCCAGAGTTTTTAGTTATATTTAGCAAGAACTGTACAGACCAGTGCATCTCCTTCAACTTTTCAGAAGGAAAGAAGTCTTACCCACTTTTTTTTTGTATATTCTTGAAATTCCCTTCAAACTTTCTTCTTTTTAAAGGGTATAATAAAATGTACACCAGTTAAAATTGTGGCCATGATTCATTGTGAGTGATGGAGCAAGATAATGCTTCTCTAATTTTCAGTTACCTGGTTGCATATCTTAGGGTAAGATGGGCAATTAGAAGAGTTGGGAGAATATTCCCATTAAAGGACACACAGGTTGTTATTTTCATTCTCTAATTTAACATTCTCTTTAATTGCAGTCTCCCTTTCTATCTTCCCACAGCCCCACAACCTCTGAATATTTTCACTTGATGTGATTCTCCCAGATTTCATTCTGTGGCCATGAATGCAGATAATATTTTTTCGTATTTTGTTATGAGAGTATTTTCAATCATTCTTTTGTGTATAACCCTGTTCTATATTGTTCAAAAGGAGGTAATCAATGTGCCTGAGAGGACGAGAGAAAGGTGAGTCAGGTGAACACAAATTTTAAGTGTAAAGATGATGCATTTTCCAAAATAAAAGTACCTGTGTAGCCACCCACCCACCAGATAAAGAAATAGAATATTACCAGCAACTCAGAAATGTCTCTAATGTTCCTAGTCACTATCCCACTACTCACCCAAAGACAACTATATCTTAACTTATAACATAGATTAGTTTTTTCTGATATATACATACAAATCATAAAGTTTGTACTCTTTCATGTTATAGTGACTGGCTTTTTAAATAGTGTTATATTCACTGATGCTGTTGCATAGAACACTATTTCATTTATTTATATTTATTGTATAATGTTTCACAGTATTAACTTGTTTTTAATTGAAGTATAGTTGATACACAATCTTATATTAGTTTCAAATATACAACACAGTGGTTCACCAGTTACCCACATTATTAAATCCCCACCCCCACTAGTACAGTTATTATCTGTCAACATAGGAAGATGTTACAGAATCATTAGCTATATTCCCCATGACCACTTATATGATGATCGAGAGTTTTTGTGTCCCTTTATCTCTCTCCCTCTCCCTATTCACCCATTCCAACCCCTCCCTCATGGTAACCACTAGTCACTTCTCAGTGTCTATGAGTCTATTGCTATTTTATTCCTTTTGTTTTCTTTCCTTTTTAGATTCCACAAATAAGTGAAGTCATATGGTATTTGTTTTCTCCACCTAGATTATTTCACTTACCATAATCCCCTCTAGGTACATCCATGTTGTCACAAATGGCAGGATTTCTTTCTTTCTTTTTTTATTTCTGAATAATATTCCATTGGGTATATGTAACGTATCTTTATCCATTCATCGATTGGTGGGAATTTTAGTTGCTTCTATATCTTGGCTATTTGTAAATCATACAGCAATAAGCATAGGGTTGCATATATCAACTTGAATCAGAGATTTTGTTTTCTTTGGGTAAATTCCTAGAAGTAGAATTACTGGGTCATATGGTATTTCTATTTTTAGTTTTTTGAGGAACTTCCACACTCCTTTCCACAGTGGCTGCACCAATTTACCTTCCCACCAACAGTGTGGGAAAGATCTCTTGTCTCCATTGCCTTGCCAACACTCATTATTTCTTGTCTTTTGGATAGTGACCATTCTAACCACTGTGAGATGATATCTCATTGCAGTTTTGATTTTCATTTCCCTGATGAGTAATGTTCTGGAGGATCTTTTTATTTAGGCCATCTGTGTTTCTTTGGAAAAATATTTTCTACAGAGCAACTGTTTTCTTAATAAAATGGAAAATGAAACTGCAGCATGTATTTCCTTTTTTGAAGGGACCACTAGTAAGGTCAGAATGAAGTTTCTTGCCAAACAATACCAAGTTTATTGGAAACCTTGAAAATATTTTGAGGAGTGGACTGCCTTTGGTTTCATTTTTCTACTATCATTTGTCCTAATTTCTTCAATTATCTGTAAGATTTCTGTTGAATTATAGAGGGATCATTTTGTTTGTTAAGGTCCCCTTTTTTGGGGGAGTAGACATTTAAAAAACCTTTTAAAATGTTGATAAAGCAGTATAAAAGTGGTGAACTATTGAAAAAGGAAGTATTTTTTATTTCCAAAAAGTCAGTTGTCAGTGTTCAAAGAATGAAACATTGCCTCATATATTTTGAATAAAGCTAGGCAAGAAGAAAATGCTTTAAGCAAAATATGTGCTGAATACAGAATTCTCTCTTATACTTTTATATATTATTTTCTACATAGTAACTCTGGGGTTTTACATATTACGTGTTTGAAAAATGTTAAATGAGTTAATTACTATTTACTGAGTTTTAATATATAAATAAAGTAAGGAGGAAGTGAAATTAGACACACCAAATTCAGTACCACTTTAGGATACAGAGACAAAAAAATATAATTTTCCTCTAATTGGGAGGAATTTATTAGCTTTTCAGTACTGATACATGTAGAAATCCAAAGGGCTAAAATGGGCTTAAGGTAAGATGGGCAATTGGAAGAGATGGGAAGAATAAAGAATTCTTATAAAGGCACATTCTGTTGGGCCATTTCCTCAAGAATGCACATTTATTCACAACTTCAGAGCACTCCTTATTCTCAGTCATGCAGTAAAGTAGAACAAGGAGACTTCGTATACACACAGACCTGAATTTTAGTGCTTAAAGTAAATCATTTCTTTGACCTTGAAAAGTTATTTAACTTATCTGAGATTCAGATTCCTCAATGAAAAATTTTTGAAACTAAACTCATAATTTAACTTTTAGAAGGGAAATGGCTCATAGGCAATGAGAGTTTGCAAGGGGAGGGCAAGGTTGAGGTAGGTGTTCTGGCATTTGATTTTTAGTAACGTGCAGTTTTCCCTGGTGAGAGACTGGGAGCAGAGTTGTGGACCCAGACACACATGAAGCAATGTTTAACCAGGCAGTGAACAAAGAGTCACACTGGTCAGAAACATGGGGGGGTAGGAGTTTCTGACTTAGCACAAGTCTCTTCATTAACTGGTTGGTTAATGCAGAAAACGATGGTAACCAGACACTCCTCTGCTTTATTTAATTTTATTTATTTATTTATGATAAATTTTATTAAGTTATTATTGATATGCACACTTATGAAGGTTTCATATGAAAAAACAATGTGGTTACTACATTTACCCATGTTATCAAGCCCCCACCCATACCCCATTGCAGTCACTGTCATCAGTGTAATAAGATGCCACAGATTCAATATTTACCTTCTCTGGGCTACATCGTTTTCCCTGTGACCCCTCATACCATGTGTACTAAACATAATACCCCTCAATCCCCATCTGCCTCACTCCTGACCCACCTTCTGACACCCCTCGCCTTTGGTAACCACTAGTCCCTTCTTGGAGTCTGTGAGTCTGCTGCTGTTTGGTTCCTTCAGTTTTGCTTCATTGTTATACTCCACAAATGAGGGAAATCATTTGGCACTTGTCTTTCTCCATCTGTCTTATTTCACTAAGCATAATATCTTCCAGCTCCATCCATGTTGTTGCAAAGAGTAGGATTTGTTTCTTCCTTATGGCTGAATAGTATTCCATTGTGTATATGTACCACTTCTTTTTTATCCATTCATCTACAGATTGACACTTGGGTTGCTTCTATTTCTTGGCTATTGTAAATAGTGCTGTGATAAACATAGGGGTGCATATGTCTTTTTGAATCTGAGAACTTGTATTCTTTGGGTAAATTCCTAGGAGTGAGATTCCTAGGTCAAATGGTATTTCTATCTTTAGTTTTTTAAGGAACCTCCATATTGCTTTCCACAATGGTTGAACTAGCTTACATTCCACCAACAGCGTAGGAGGGTTCCCCTTTCTCCACATACTTGCCAGCATTTGTTGTTCTTACAGTCTTTTCAATGCTGGCATCCTTACTGGTGTGAGGTGATATCTCATTGTGGTTTTAATTTGCACTTCCCTGATGATTAGTGATGTGAAGCAACTTTTCATGTGTCTGTTGGCCATCTGAGTTTCTTCTTTGGAGAATTGTCTCTTCATATCCTCTGCCCATTTTTTAATCAGGTATTTGCTTTTTGGGTGTTGAGGCACGTGAGTTATTTATATATTTTGGATGTTAACCCCTTGTCAGATATGTCATTTACAAATATATTCTCCCATACTGTATGATACCTTTTTGCTCTGTTGATGGTGTCCTTTGCTGTACAGAAGCTTTTAAGTTTGATGTAGTCCCATGTGTTCATTTTTGCTTTTGTTTCTCTTGCTGGAGGAAATGCATTCAGGAAGAAGTTGCTCATGTTTATATTGAGGAGATTTTTGCCTATGTTGTCTTCTAAGAGTTTAATGGTTTCATGACTTACATTCAGTTCTTTGATCAATTTCGAATTTACATTTGTGTATGGTCTTAAACAATAATCCAGTTTCATTCTTGTATGTAGCTGTCCAGTTTTGCCAACACCAGTTGTTGAAGAGGCTGTCATTTCCCCATTGTATATCCATGGCTCCTTTATCATACATTAATTGACCATATATTATTGGGTTTATATCTGGGCTCTCTAGTCTGTTCCATTGATCTACAGTTCTGTTCTTCTGCCATTACCAAATTGTCTTGATTACTATGGCTTTGTAGTAGAGTGTGAAGTTGGGGATCATAATGCCCCCAGCTTTATTCTTCCTTCTCAGGATTGTTTTGGCTATTTGGGGTCTTTTGTGCTTCCATATGAATTTTGGAATGATTTGCTCTAGTTCATTGAAGAATTCTGTTGGTATTTTGATAGGAATTGCTATGAATCTGTTGATGGCTTTAGGCATGATGGCCATTTTGACAATATTAATTCTCCTATCCATGAGCATGGGATGTGTTTCCATTTATTGGTATCTTCTTTAATTTCTCTCATGGGTGTCTTGTAGTTTCCAGAGTATAGGTCTTTCAATTCCTTGGTTAGGCTCATTCCTAGGTATTTTATTCTTTTTCATGCAATTGTGAATGGAATTGTTTTCCTGGTTTCTCTTTCTGCTAGTTCATCATTAGTGTATAGGAATGCAACAGATTTCTGTGTATTAATTTTGTATCCCACAACTTTGCTGAATTCAGATATTAGATCTAGTAGTTTTAGAGTGTATTATTTAGGGTTTTTTTTAATGTATCATATCATGTTATCTGCAAACAGGGACAGTTTAACTTCTTCCTTGACAATCTGGATGCCTTTTATTTCTTGTGTTGTCTGATTGTCATGGCTAGGACCTCCAGAACTATGTTGAATAAAAGTGGGGCCAGTGGGCATTCTTGTCTTGTTCCTGATCTTAAAGGAAAAGCTTTCAGCTTCTCGCTGTTAAATATAATGTTGGCTGTGGGTTTGTCATATATGGCCTTTATTATGTTGAGGTACTTGCCCTCTATACCCATTTTGTTGAGAGTTTTTATCATGAATGGATGTTGAATCTTGTCATATGCTTTTTCAGCATCTATGGAGATGATCATGTGGTTTTTGTCCTTCTTTTTGTTGATGTGGTGGATGATGTTGATGGATTTTTTAATGTTGTACCAGCCTTGTATCTCTGGAGTAAATCCTACTTGATCATGATGGATGATCTTTTTGATGTATTTTTGAATTTGGTTTGCTAATATTTTGTTGAGTATTTTTGCATCTATGTTCATCAAGGATATTGGTCTGTAATTTTCTTTTTTTGTGATGTCTTTGCCTAGTTTTAGTATTAGCATGATGCTGGCCTCATCGAATGAATTTGGGAGTATTCCCTCTTCTACTTTTTGGAAAACTTTAAGGAGGATGGGTATTAAGTCTTCACTAAATGTTTGTTAAAACTCAGTATTGAAGCCATCTGGTCCAGGTGTTTTGTTGTTTGGTAAGTTTTTGAGTACCAATTTAATTTCATTGCTAGCAATTGGTCTGTTCAAATTTTCTGTTTCTTCCTGGGTTAGCTTTAGAAAGTCATATTTTTCCATAAAATTTTCCATTTCTTCTGGGTTATCCAGTTTGTTAGCATATAAATTTTCATACTATTCTCTAATAATTCTTTGTATTTCTGTGGTGTCTGTAATGATTTTTCCTTTCTCATTTCTGATTCTCTTTATGCACGTAGAATCTCATTTTTTTCTTGATAAGTATGGCTAGGGGTTTATCTACTTTGTTTATTTTCTTGAAGAACCAGCTCTTGCATGCATTGATTCTTTCTATTGTTTGTTTCTTCTTGATTTTATTTATTTATGCTCTAATCTTTATTATGTCCCTCCTTCTACTGACTTTGGGCCTCATTTTTTCTTCTTTTCCTAGTTTCGTGAATTGTGAGTTTAGACTGTACATATGGGATTGTTCTTCTTTCCTGAAGTAGGGCCGTATTGCAATATACTTTCCTCTTAACACGGCCTTTGCTGCATCCCACATATTTTGTGCTGTTGAATTATAGTTGTCCTTTGTCTCCATACACGCTTGATCTCTGTTTTTATTTGGTCATTAATCCCTTGCTTATTTAGGAGCATGTTGTGAAGCCTCCATGTGTTTGTGGGATTTTTCATTTTCTTTGCATGTTTTATTTCTAGTTTCATACACTTGTGCTCTGAGAAACTGGTTGATACAATTTCAATCTTTTTGAATTTACTGAGTCTCCTTCTGTGTCCTGGTATATGAGCTATTATTGAAAATATTGCATGTGCACTTGAGAAGAATATGTATTCTGCTGGTTTTTGGTGTAGAGTTCTGTAGATGTCTGTTAGGTCCATCTGTTCTAATGTGTTGTTCAGTGCCTCTTTATCCTTACTTATTTTCTGTTTGGTTGATCTGTCCTTTGGAGTGAGTGGAGTGCTGAAGTCCCCTAGAATGAATGCACTGCATTCTATTTCCCCTTTTAATTGTTAGTATTTGCTTCAGATATGTAGGTACTCCTGTGTTGTGTGCATAGACCTTTATGATGGTTATATCTTCCTGTTGGATTGACCTCTTTATCATTATGTAATGTCCTCTTTGTCTCTTGTGACTTTCTTTGTTTTGAAGTCTATTTTGTCTAATACAAGTGCTGCAACACCTGCTTTTTCTCCCTATTAATTGCATGAAATATCTTTTTCTTCCCTTCACTTTTAGTCTGTGTATGTCTTTGGGTTTAATGTGAGTCTTTTGTAGGCAGCATATAGATGGGTCTTGTTTTTTCATCCATTCAGTGACTCTATGTCTTTTGATTGGTACATTCAGAGCACTTACATTTAGGGTGATTATTGATAGGTATGTACTTATTGCCATTGTGGGCTTTAGATTCCTGGTTACCAAAGGTTCAAGGTTAACTTTCTATCTAAGAGTCTAACTTAACTCACTTAGTATGCTATTACAAATACAATCTAAAGGTTATTTTTTCTCTTTCTTTTCCTTTCTCCTCCATTCTTTGTATATTAGGTATCATATTCTGTACTCTTTGTCTATCCATTGATTGACTTTGGGTGTAGTTGCTTTAATTTTGCATTTGCTTAGTAATTAGCTGTTCTACTTTCTTTACTGTGGTTTTATTACCTCTGATGGCAGCTATTAAACCTTAGGAACACTTCCATCTATAGCAGTCCCTCCAAGATACCCTATAGAGATGGTTTGTGGGAGGTAAATTCTCTCAACTTTTGCTTATCTAAAAATTGTTTAATCCCTCCTTCAAATTTAAATGATAATCTTGATGGATTAAATATTCTTATTCTGAGGCCCTTGTGCTTTGTTGCATTAAATACATCATGCCACTCCCTTTTGACTTTTAAAGTTTCTGCTGAGAAGTCTGATGATAGCCTGATGGGCTTTCTTTTGTATATGATCTTATTTCTCTCTTTGGCTGCTTTTAATAGTCTGTCCTTATCCTTGGACTTCGCCATTTCAATTACTATATGTCTTGGTGTTGGTACAGTAATTTGCCATTTCAATTACTATATGTACAGATTGGGGAAGTTTTCAGCAATTAACTCCTCAAGGACACTTTCTATCCCTGTCTCTCTTCTTCTTCTTCTGCTACCCCTATAATGTGAATATTGTTCTGTTTGGATTGGTCACACAATTCTCTCAATATTCTTTCATTCTTAGAGATCCTTTTTTCTCTCTGTGCCTCAGTTCTTTGTATTCCTTTTCTCTAATTTCTATTTCATTTATCGTCTCTTCCACCATATCTAATCTGCTTTTAAAACCTTTCATTGTATGTTTTGTTTCTGATACTGTGTTCCATAATGATTGGATCTCTGACAGGAATCCATTCTTGAGTTCTTGAATATTTGTCTATACCTCCATGAGCATGTTAATAAATTTTATTTTGAAGTCTCTTTCAAGAAGATTCATGAGGTCAATTTCATTTGAATCTTTCTCTGGTGTATTAATAATTCTGCTTTGAACATGCTTCCTTTAATGTTTTGTATTTGTATGTGGTGCCCTCTAGTGCCCAGAAACTCTACTCTCTGGAACTGCTCAGCCCCTGCAGCAATGTTGGGAGTCGCAGGGGAGCAGTGTTGGTGCCTGGGTAAAGGAAAGAACTGTTTCCTGTTTCCTGGCTGATATGCCTATTTCCACTGCCAGAACCTGTGGTACAAGCATGCAGGTATAAGCCTCTATGCTCTGTATTTGTAGCTGCTGTAGGCTGTGCTTCCCTCTGGCTATCCTAATGCCAGGCTAGGTTTTGCCAGTTTGCGAGCCAGGGGGCTGGCCAACAGGAAGGCACAGCAGGCTCCATATCATAGAGGGGGACCTTGGACCTGCATTGTCAGCCAGGGGGCCAGAGCACCTGAAGATGGTGAAAATTCCCAACCTGCTGGGCAAAGGGCACCCAACAATTTTGTCTACCTGTCCTTTCTCCTGAGCAGTAAGCTCTGTGCATTCCTTTCCCCTTTAGCAGCCCTTTCACTGTTAAGAAGTCTCTCAGACTGCCCACCTTAATTTTGTCCCAGAGCAGCTGGATATGGATCCCTGCTGTCCACAAGTGGCTGGATTCTCAGTCTCTCCAGGTATTCTGCCTGTCTTAGCTTTCCAACACCCCTAGTCATGAGAATCCCATGATATGTAGGCTTGTGCTCACACAGAAGATCTCAAGAGCTATGTTTTCAGCAGTCTCAGGCCTTCACTCCCTCCCCTCTTCATTTCTCTTCCTCCTGCTGGTGAGCTGGGGTGGGAGAAGGGCTTGGGTCCTGCTGGACCATGGCTTTGGATTGTTATCCTGTTCCATGAGGTTTATTCTTTTCTTCAGGTGTATGCAGTCTGGCCCAGCCCTCCTTCCTGTTGCTTCTTCAGTATTAGTTGTATTGATTATATTTTCGTATTATATCTGGTTTTAGGAGGAAGTCTCTGTCTCACCTCTCATGCTGCCATCTTTAATCTTCTGCCCTCCTTTATTTTATTTATTTGTTTATTTTTACTTTATTTTTCAAGATGGCATGTAGCAATCTTACATTGTTGGTTGATTGCAACAATTGTATATGCCCATATACCATTGACTAAGATATACATAAATGCAAGTTCCTTCATGATTCTTTTTAGTCTATTAGCCCTACCTTCTTAGTTAAATGTTTTCTGATTTTTGTAACCAAGATTGATTTCATATGCACTTAGAAATTCATATAAAATATATCATACATTATTTTTGTGCTTGCTTCTTTCATTCAACATAATGCTTTTTATATTCATGCAGGTCATCACATACTTCAACAACTCATTCTTTTCCTTTTTAGTGGTGAATAGTATTTCACTCTATCAGTAAACTTATGTATTTATTTTTGTGTTGGTGGCTATTAGCTATATCACATAATGCTGCTATGAATATCCTTCACATCTTTTTGAAGACATATGTTTTCAGTTATCTGGAGTGAATATTTTAAATTCTACCTCATTCTATACACACAAATAAATTTTAAATCATTAAACTTAAACTTCAAAAATAGAATCAAAATGTTTCTAGATAAAAACACTGAAGAATATCTTTATAAGCTTAGGGCAGGCAAACTATCTTACAACATTATTAAACTCCAGCATTAAAATATATGTTTTCTGTCATTAAGGTAAAACTTATTGTTTGTCAAAAATCACTACTGAGAAAATTAATAGGACAACACAAACTGAAGGCTTACATATAAACTGTATGTAAAATACTTCTACAATTTAACCATAAAAAACTAATATGGGAAAAAGTTTGAAATATACTATAAAAGAAGGTAAATGTGTAGCCAGTAAGTATATGACAAGGTACTGAACATTATCAGTTATCAGGGAAATATCAATTGATATTTAAATGATATGCCTTTTGCCATCCACCAGAAGGGCTGAAATCAAAAAGGCTATCAATACTGAATGTTGGTAAGGATGTGGCACTGACAGGTATGTATATAAACACTTTGGAAAAGTGCTTAGCAGGCTCTTAAAAAGTTAACTATATATCTACTCAATGGCCTAGCTATGCTACTCAAGTGTTTTTGAAGAATAAAATTTACCTCATATTTTCTAAATGTGAGACAATGAGAAAATCAAATTTCATGTGTATTATTCTATTTTATCATCCCAATCATGTTTGAGGAAGGACTAGTTGTATTTCTATTTTGTGGATGTTGAAACTAACATCCTGTATGAATAAACTGCTTGGCCAAAATCAAAATGTTGGCAATGATCATAGTGGGGATGCTCTCTCAGTGAAGGGTCACAGTTTAGTTCGTGGTGACTAAGCCATTCAAAGATTTATAGTGTTCTATGGTGAAGAGAGAAATGTACAGGATTTGGTCAGATACATTGGTTTTGGACCCCAGTTCTGAATCTCTTTTAAACAAGTTCTTTGACCACTCAGAATCTCAGTGTCCCACCTGGACAGTGGGCAGTACCATGACTTCACGGTGGATTATAAAGAGTAAATGGAACAGCACATGTGAATGAATAAACAGAAATTATATGTAGGGGTTACAAATGTGCATCCTTTCCTTAGTCCCTTCTCCTTAGACAGAGTGCTTGGATATTTTTAGTTTGAGACACCAGACTCAAGTGTTTGCAGTTCTGAGAAAATATGTTATTGCAAAACTAGTATCTGCTTTTCTTAAGAAGTACTAGTTTGAGAAAATTCAATGAATATATATGTGGGCACCCTACTGATCACAGAATTTTGAATTTATGTTCCAGAATCTGTGTTGTCTGATGTGCCACCATATTATAGAAGGGGGTCCAGCCTACAAGAAAGACTTGTCATTGCCATGTTACAATGATAAAGTGGATTTCAGACACAAATAATTTTTTGGTGAGAAGGAGGAAAAACCTTCAGGCTAAAGGTACTCTTTAGTGAGATGCAATCATGAAGGGCCTCTTACACATCATTTATATTCTTGGCTTTTCTAAACAGAGGTTATAAAATGATGAGTTCATTTTCCTACCCAGCACTGAGCAGAGCTTGCTTCCTGCCATATTGACCTCTACAGTATCTTTCAGGTATCCTTTTATTTACAACTCTAATGCAGTGGTCCAGCGACCACCAAAGGCACATATGCTGTCATACTCTGTTAGTTTGAGAAGGGAGCTGGGAAAACTATTGGGGCAGAGAGCATGGCCTGAAACCAAGAAAGAAGAAGGCAAACACCGCACACTGCCCCTTTATCTGTTCTTAGCACCGTACTAAGCATTTGCCGTCCTTTCTAATTTAATCACCATTATATACCTTTGAGATTGGCATTATATCTACTTTACAGATAAGAAAATCTACTTTTTAATACAGAACTAGCCACTGTGCTTTGCATTTTCATGTGCTATTTCAATCACTGCTGGCAGTAACTCTCTAAAACAAGCGTGTCATCATTGTTATTGTACTCGGATATAGAAACTGAGACAAAGAGGGTAGAATTATGAGGGAAAATGCTCTAGATTATATAGAAAATAAGTGGCATGGGTTGGCCTTGAAGCAGAAGTAGAGAAGCAGGAACTCAGTGAGCACTAGCTATGTGCTGGGCACTAGCTTAGGCATGCGAGATGCTAGGAAGCAATCATAATCCCTGCCAGCAAGGCATGTGGACCGAGGAACACAGAAGGTGTGTGAGGAGTGCTGGGAGAGATGTTTTTAAAGGCACAAAGAAGTGTCTGAGTTCCACTCGGCAAATCCCCTGTCTTAGTGATGGCTGCATCAGATTAGGCCCATACATTTTGACAGATCCTCTCAATTTTATCCAATTTTCTTCTGAAGTTTGAGTGTACAAGATTACATAGGGGACATTATGAAAATGTCTATTTTTACTTTTAATTTGCACTTACCAAATGGAGAATTTTTAGGAGCCCTCACTCTGCCTTACAGAAAATCCTCTCTAAGTCATTTTAGGCCTTTTATTCTTAGAAACCATCTGGTGAGAAACCTGAGTTCGTAGTTGGAAACTTAAAATTTATCCTGTTTCTTTTCTTCACATCCCCTCTTGTCTTCTCCTTCCTTTCCTTTTTAATGGCTCCAAAGAACTTACTTCCTTTCCTTACTTCCTTCGTCTGTCCAGCAATGACATTTCCCTCTTTACTGGCAGACCTGTATGCATGTATGAACACCGCCAGAGATTTAATTATTATTAGAAGGATACTCTGTTAAGAAAGCTTACGGATTTGGGAGGTGAATAGACTGCTATTCATGCATTGATTCTACCACTTCATAGGAAACTGCCCTGGACTAAGTTCTGTAATGTGCTCTGATTAATTAATAATTAATAATCTATTAACCTATAAAGGGGAATACTAAAATTTATATTTATAGTGTCTTATAAAGAGTGAAAATATTATAGTGAAGAGCTTATCATGGTGTCAGGGATATGAAACAAGTAAATGGAAGATGTGTTTATCTTCATTATTTAATTGCTTATCATCATGCAATTTATGAAATCCATGGAACTGCCAGATGATGCCATATATTTCTGCACAAAGAATAAAAATGAAAAGCTGCTGCTATTGATGCTGTAAGTGGTCCATATGGAAAATGTCTATATACCCAAATGTATGTCTTTCCAGCCAATCAAGTATGTCTCTCAATGTCCTTCTCAGATGATGGACCAAGAAGTAAGAGTATTAATCTTTCTCCCTCTTTGATGGAATCACTACCCAAATATGTTTCTTGCTTTATAACTTATCAGGTAGCACTTATTAGATGACCACACAGTGAGCCTCTTTCTGAATACCTCCTTGCTTACATTCCTTAGTCTAAATAAAATGTGAGGTTTGAGTAATTTTGTTTAATTTAAAAGGGCACAGCAGTTTTGCTGATTAATCTGCTCTCCTGGTTACAAGCACTTGTAAATTAGACTAACCGAATGCCACTACTTTGTGGAGCTTCTTCCTAGCTTTTAGTTCTTCCCTTGGCCTCCTGGAAACCATTTTTCCTTCTGTGGGACCAGCCAATGTCTCTCGACCAGGTATGGAAGCCTGGTTTAGTTGCTTCTTACACTTGCAAATTCTTCCACTGAGATTTTGGAGGCTCTCCAATGGAATCTTCCTCTGTTTAAACTTTTCCTCTCATGGAGACCAACCTATTTCTCTCTTTGAAAAGGAGGCAAATTCCCTCCTAAAATAAAAAGGGGCATATAATTATTATGGTTAGTAGAAATAATAACTATAATTAATAAGTTCTCATGCAGTCTGCAGAGAGGATCCATATTCTCCCTATTAAATTGACTGACCTTATTCCTCACAAAATTATAACCCTGACTAATGTGGCATGCTTCTTTTTGTTCTCAGCCATCTGGTGTTAATGGCGCTATGTCCAAACAGCTTGTTTCTGAATCTGACACGACTTATCAGCCCCTGATAGCAGCAGTGACAGTTGCAGCTCATCCTGCTACATCGACATAATTTAATGAGGCAATATTTATAAAACATTCACTATGTGCCAAATGCTACACTATCAGGAGAAACAAAGCACTGCATCAAATAACTACAACTCAGATCCTGGGAGGGTGCCACATGCCAAGGTACCTGGGTTTTATAAAAGAAAAACGAAAGGTGCACTAGAGGTTTTAATAAAGAAATATTCAGTTCATCCAAGGACGGTCATAAAATCTTCACAATAGTTGATGAAGTCGAGCCTCAAAAAACTAAGTAGGAATTTTCTAGGTAGGAAGGAAGTCAGGTTATTACAGTAAATAAGTTTGGCAAAGATAATCAAATACATGTAGACACAGAGGGATAAAATATTAAGATACATTCCAGCAGTGCTATCAATTAAAATAGCTAAAGAATAGGGCTGAAGGAAGAGGTGGGAATAGCCAGGTTAGGTCAGGGCCAGATAGGAGGGTTTATGAAGTCACATATTAGAGTTCAGACCTCATGTCTTTATATACCCATCAAAATATTTTAAGGTGGGGAGTGATATAGATTTGCTGTTAGAAAATCTGCCATTTATGTAGTATAGGGTGGAGTGAAGCAGAAAGACCATACAAGAGTTTCTTGTGATCAGTCAGGTTGGAAATGTTAGGGCCTAATGTATGGAGGTGGTGAACATTCACAGATAATGACAGACTTTGGAAGCAAATGCACAGGCTTGAGTTACTGCCCATCTCTTATGAGTCGCATACCTTGCCTAAGCTTTATCTTGCCTCAAGCCTTATCTATAAAATGTGAATAATGGTGTTTCTCACTTAAAAAAAATATTGTGAGGCCCAAACAATATAATATATTCATCACAGTTTCTGGTTCACAGTAAATATTCAATAAAAGTATCATTTTATCAGTTGTATACCTGTTGAGGTATTTGCATTGATAACAGGAAACAAGGGCAATTACTGGATACATTCAAGATACAGAAGCTATAAAGAGAGTGAGAGGGAAATAGATTTGAACATCAGGTTTCATTGCTAAGATAACAATAATGTTAACAGCTATTATTTTATAGAGATCCACTAGTCTGACCTCTTCATATATGACAGATCATTTAAACCTTACAACAGCTCTGAGGCAGAAATATTATTGTCACCATTTTACAGATGAGGAAATGGATGCATAGGAAGACGAAGTGACTTGTCCAGGAACTTACAGGGAGAGAGTGGTATTGCTTCAAACAAACACAAGCAGTCTATTTCTGGAATCCCAGTCTCTCACCATGTATGTGACAGCCTACAGTAGATTCTTAGAAGGGATCATAAGTTACAGATGGCAATTGTTCCTGTAGGCCAGTTATCACTCACCAGTAAGGAGACTATACTTGCTTTATTGTGTCCATGGGAAACTAATGACAATTAGGCTCCGAGTATGGTGAGCCTACTACTGTAGGTAGTGCAGTCTGCTCCACTCTCCTGCAAACACTGCTTATGGGTGCTGGGGTGAGGGAGGACACATGGCAGCCAGGAGCCACCAAGCCCCTTCATGTCAGCTCTCTGCCCATAGGTTCCATATACAGTACTGGAAACCCAGAGCACCTATGTCAGGCCAGGATCCCCTGAAATTTATTACTCTTTTTTGGTAGATGGTAGGTGACTCATACCTATGTGCTCAGTTGAGCAAAAACAAATTGAACAACACTGAAGGGTAGAAAGATTATCAGTTGCTGAAAGCAAAAATACAAATATTTGATTAAAAGCTCTCAGTAACAAGAAAGCAATGATTTCCCAGTCCAAATATTTTCTTTCCTCTAATTAGATAGATGTTCCATAGTCGAATTCTTAACATATGCCGATTTGTGAACCTAATATAGGCCATTTCATAAAATCCTCATTAAAATCCATGGAAAAATATTTTTTATTTCACTAGTCAGAGGGGAGGGCAACCTAAGAATCTAGATGGACTTGCCAAGGTCAAGAAAATAATAATAATTATTACTGTCATTACTATTATTTTTCTTTTTTTAAAAAGTTTTTTATTAAGGTATGATTGATATACATTCTTATGAAGGTTTCACATGAAAAAACAATGTGGTTACTACATTTACCCATATTATCAAGTCCCCACCCATACCCCAATGCAGTCACTGTCCATCAATGCAGCAAGATGCCAGAGATTCACTATGTTCCTTCTCTGTGATACACTGTTCTCCCCGTCATCCCCCATCCCATGTGTACTAAGCATAATACCCCTCAGTCCCCTTCTCCCTCCCACACCCCTCCCCTTTGGTAACCACTAGTTCATTCTTGGAGTCTGTGAGTCTGCTGCCATTTTGTTCCTTCAGTTTTACTTCATTGTTATACTCCACAAATGAGGGAAATCATTTGGCATTTGCCTTTTCTGCCTGGCTTATTTCACTGAGCATAATGTCCTCCAGCTCCATCCATGTTGTTGCAAATGGTAGGATTTGTTTCTTTCTTATGGCTGAATAGTATTCCATTGTATATATGTATCACATCTTCTTCTTTATCCATTCATCTACCGATGGACCCTTAGGTTGCTTCCATATCTTGGCTATTGTAAAAAGTGCTGCGATAAACATAGGGGTGCATATGTCTTTTTGAATCTGAGAAGTTGTATTCTTTGGATATATTCCAAGGAGTGAGATTCTGGGATCAAATGGTATTTCTATTTTTAGGTTTTTGAGGCACTTCCACATTGCTTTCCACAATGGTTGAAATAGCTTACATTCCCACCAGCAGTGTAGGAGCGTTCCCCTTTCTCCGCATCCTTGCCAACATTTGTTGTTCTTAGTCTTTTCAATGCTGGCCATCCTTACTGGTGTGAGGTGATATCTCATTGTGGTTTAAATTTGCATTTCCCTGATGATTAATGATGTGGAGCATCTTTTCATGTGTCTGTTGGTCATATGAATTTCTTCTTTGGAGAACTGTCTCTTCATATCCTCTGCCCATTTGTTAATCAGGTTATTTGCTTTTTGGGTATTAAGGTGTATGAGTTCTTTATATATTTTGGATGTTAACCCCTTGTTGGATATGTCATTTACCAATACATTCTCACATACTGTAAGATGCCTTTTTGTTTTGTTGATGATGTCTTTGCCATACAAAAACTTTTTAGTTTGATGTAGTCCCATGAGTTCATTTTTGCTTTTGTTTCCCTTTCTCGAGAAGATGGGTTCAGGAAGAAGTTGCTCATGCTTATATTCAGGAGATGTTTGCCTATGTTGTCTTCTAAGAGTTTTATGGTTTCATGACTTACATTTAAGTCTTTCATCCATTTCTAGTTTACTTTTGTGTATGGGGTAAAACAATAATCCAGTTTCATTCTCTTGCATGTAACTGTCCAGTTTTGCCAACACCAGCTGTTGAAGAGGCTGTCATTTCCCCATTGTATGTCCATGGCTCCTTTATCATATATTAATTGATCATATATGGTTGGGTTTATATCATGGCTCTCTAGTCTGTTCCATTGGTCTATGGGTCTGTTCTTGTACCAGTACCAAATTGTCTTGATTACTATGTCTTTGTAGTAGAGCTTGAAGTTGGGGAGCATAATTCCCCCTGCTTTATTCTTCCTTCTCAGGATTGCTTTGGCTATTCGAGGTCTTTTGTGGTTCCATATGAATTTTAAGATGATTTTCTCTAGTTCATTGAGGAATGCTGTTGGTATTTTGATAGGAATTGCTATGAATCTGTTGATGGCTTTAGGCATGATGGCCATTTTGACAATATTAATTCTCCTATCCATGAGCATGGGATGTGTTTCCATTTATTGGTATCTTCTTTAATTTCTCTCATGAGTGTCTTGTAGTTTCCAGAGTATAGGTCTTTCAATTCCTTGGTTAGGCTCATTCCTAGGTATTTTATTCTTTTTCATGCAATTGTGAATGGAATTGTTTTCCTGATTTCTCTCTCTGCTAGTTCATTGTTAGTGTATAGAAATGCCACAGATTTCTGTGTATTAATTTTGTATCCTGCAACTTTGCTGAATTCAGATATTAGATCTAGTAATTTTGGAGTGGATTCTTAAGGGTTTTTTATGTACAATATCGTGTCATATGCAAACAGGGACAGTTTAACTTCTTCCTTGCCAAATGGATGCCTTTTATTTCTTTGTGTTGTCTGATTGTCATGGCTAGGGCCTCCAGAACTATGTTGGATAATAGTGGGGCCAGTGGGCATTCTTGTCTTGTTCCCGATCTTAAAGGAAAACCTTTCAGCTTCTTGCTGTTAAGTATAAAGTTGGCTGTGGGTTTGTCATATATGGCCTTTATTATGTTGAGGTACTTGCCCTCTATACCCATTTTGTTGAGAGTTTTTATCATGAATGGTTTTTTGAATTTTGTCAATTGCTTTTTCAGCATCTATGGAGACGATTATGTGGTTTTTGTCCTTCTTTTTGTTGATGTGGTGGATGATGTTGATGGATTTTTTAATGTTGTACCATCCTTGCATCCCTGGCATAAATCCTATTTGATCATGATGGATGAATTTTTTTGATGTATTTTTGAATTCAGTTTGCTAATATTTTGTTGAGTATTTTTGCATCTATGTTCATCACGGATGTTGGTCAGTAACTTTCTCTTTTTGTGGTGTCTTTGCCTGGTTTTGGTATTAGAGTGATGCTGGCCTCATCAAATGAATTTGGGAGTATTCCCTCTTCTTCTATTTTTTGGAAAACTTTAAGGAGAATGGGTATTAGGTCTTCATTAAATGTTTGATAAAATTCAGCAGTGAAGCCAGCTTGTCTAGATAGGTTTTTGATTACCAGTTCAATTTTGTTGCTGGTAATTGGTCTGTTCAGATTTTCTGTTTCTTCCTTGGTCAGCCTTGGAAGGTTGTATTTTTCTAGAAAGTTGGAAATTTCTTCCAGGTTTTTATCCAGTTTGTTAGCATGTAATTTTTCATAGTATTCTCTAATAATTATTTGTATTTCTGTGGTGTCTGTAGTGATTTTTCTTTCTCATTTCTGATTCTGTTTATGTGAGTAGACTCTCTTTTTTTCTTGATAAGTCTGGCTAGGGCTTTATCTATTTTGTTGATTTTATCAAAGAACCAGCTCCTACTTTCACTGATTCTTTCTATTGTTTTATTCTTCTCAATTTTATTTATTTCTGATCTAATCTTTATTATGTCCCGCCTTCTACTGACTTTGGGCCTCATTCGTTCTTCTTTATCTAGTTTCGTTAATTGTGAGTTTACACGGCTTATATAGAATTGTTCTTCTTTCTTGAGGTAGGCCTGTACTGCAATATACTTTCCTCTTAGCACAGCCTTGGCTGCGTCCCACAGAGTTTTCAGTGTTTAATTATTGTTGTCATTTGTCTCCATGTATTGCTTGATCTTTTTATTCAGTCATTGATCCATTGGTTATTTAGGAGCATGTTGTGACACCTCCAAGTGTTTGTGGCCTTCTTCATTTTCTTTACATAATTTATTTCGAGTCTCACACCTTTGTGGTCTGAGAAACGGGTAGGTACAATTTCAATCTTTTTAAATTTACTGAGGCTCTTTTTGTGGCCTAGTATATGATCTATTCTTGAAAAATTTCCATGTGCACTTGAGAAAAATGTGTATTCTGTTGCTTTTGGGTATAGAGTTCTGTAGATGTCTGTTAGGTCCATCTGTTCTAATGTGTTGTTCAGTGCCTCTGTCTCCATACTTATATTCCGTCTGGTGGATCTATCCTTCAGAGTGAGTGGAGTGTTGAAGTCTCCTAGAATGAATGCATTGCATTCTATTTCCCCTTTTAATTCTGTTAGTATTTGTTTCACGTATGTGGGTGCTCCTGTGTTGGGAGCATAGATATTTATAATGGTTGTATCTTTTTGTTGGATTGACCACTTTATCATTATGTAATATCCTTCTTTGTCTCTTGTTACTTTCTGTGTTTAGAAGTCTATTTTGTCTGATACATGTAATAGAACTCCTGTTTTTTTCTCTCTGTTAGTTGCATGGAATATCTTTTTCCATCCCCTCACTTTTAGTCTGTGTATGTCTTTGGGTTTAAAGTGAGTCTTTTGTTGGCAGCATATAGATGGGTCATGTTTTTTTTTTTTTCTTAAGATAATTATTTTTTATTGAAGGGTAGTTGACACACAGTATTACTTTAGTTTCAGGTGTACAACACAGTGATTCAACATTTATATACATGATAATTCTAGGTACCAGCTATCACCATACCAAGTTGTTACAATATTTTGAGTGTATTCCTTATGCTATACATTACATCCCGGTTACTTATTTATTTTACAATTGGAAGGGTATATATATGTATATATATATATATATATATATATTTGTTGTGAGGGCCTCTCACATATTTATTGATCAAATGGTTGTTAACAACAATAAAATTCTGTATAGGGGGGTCAATGCTCAATGCACAATCATTAATTCACCCCAAGCCTAATTTTCATCAGTCTCCAATCTTCTGAAGCATAACGAACAACTTCTTACATGGAGAACAAATTCTTACATAGTGAATAAGTTACATGGTGAACAGTACAAGGGCAGTCATCACAGAAGCTTTTGGTTTTGCTCATGCATTATGAACTATAAACAGTCAGTTCAAATATGAATACTCATTTGATTTTTATACTTGATTTATATGTGGATACCACATTTCTCTCTTTATTATTATTATTTTTAATAAAATGCTGAAGTGGTAGGTAGATACAGGATAAAGGTAGAAAACACAGTTTAGTGTTGTAAGAGAGCAAATATAGATGATCAGGTGTGTGCCTGTAGACTATGTGTTAATCCAAGCTAGACACGGGCAATAAAACATATACATATGCAGAAGATTTCTATCAGAACAGGGGGTGTGAGGTTCTAAGCCTCACCTCTGTTGATCCCCAATTTCTCACATGATGGCCCCCCTGCTACTGTGCCTGTCGTAGGTTGTTCCTCCCTTGAGGAATCTTACCCATCTCTGGCAAACCAGTCATCTTCCAGGGCCATACAGGGAAATGTAAAGTAGGTAAATGAGAGAGAAGCCTTATTGTTTGAAAAGGTTAGCTTTTTACTTCTTTGCATATTTATGCCCTGTGGCTTCTATGACCAGCATTTGTCTTGAGGTGTCTTTACCACTTGGAAGAATTATGATACTCGGTAAATTTGGTATGAGGCACGAATTCTATTTAAGGGTTGTAATTAGGAAGGAAGAAGAAAAGCTACAGAAGTAGCAGGCGGAAGAAAACATGGGAAGATTGATTATTTCTTTGACATATCTTCTTGAAGAGTAACTTCAGCATGTATAGGTTTTAAGCTACTAATCAAATTGCGCACACAAATTAACATAATAGGAGTATAGTTACGTAACCAAAGCATACCTGTAAATACCAGCCATCTCCAGTGAAACCGAGAAAACCAGTTAGGCACCTTAGGCATTTGTGAAAACTTATCTATGATATGGTGGATATTATCCAACTGAACTTGAACAGTCTGAGAGAATTCAGACAAATTAAAACAACCCATTCCTGGGGAATGTTCACATCCCATATGTTCTTTTAACAGTAGATAGTCTGTAGCTGTGAGATTTTGGAGCGCTACAATTTGCACTTCTCCAAATTCTTGGTAGAGTTCCAACAGTATAGATCCAGTCAAATTTGTTGTTTTACTGTATGCACAGGCCAGCTTAGATATCTCCTTCTTCATTCCCATGGCAAGTCCAGGAACTGGTGGGATGAGTGCATCTACACTTGTAGCAGTGCGTGGATCTTTGTTGGGGTTTTTTGATGATCATCTTCTGGCATGAGTCTTCCTGAGAGTGCTGACGTTGGTAGTTCTCTTTCATATCGTATCTTAGTTCATTTTCGGGGTAGCCAAATTAGGCTTTGATCCTCTGTATAAACACAAACAGACCCTTTGCCTACACTTTTATATGCCCTTTATATCATAGTGAAGAACTCATTGGAGGTCACCACACAGGAAATGATTTTCTTTTATCATTAATCTACACTTATATGACGAATAGTTTGTTCACTAGGCTCACCCCTATACCAGGTCCCCCCTACATACCCCTTTAAAGTTACTGTCCATCAGCGTAGCAAAATGTTGTAGAATCACTACTTGTCTTCTCTGTGTTGTACAGCCCTCCCCTTTCTCCCACCCCGCTATGGATGCTAATCTTAATACCCCTCTTTTTCTGCCCCCCCTTATCCCTCCCTACCCACCCATCCTCCCCAGTCCCTTTCCCTTTGGTACCTGTTAGTCCATTCTTGAGTTCTGTGATTCTGTTGCTGTTTTGTTCCTTCAGTTTTTCCTTTGTTCTTCTATTCCACAGATGAGAGAAATCATTTGGTATTTCTCTTTCTCTGCTTGGCTTGTTTCACTGAGCATAATACCCTCCAGCTCCATCCATGTTGCTGCAAATGGTTGGATTTGCCCTGTTCTTACGGCTGAGTAGTATTCCATTGGTATATGTACCACATCTTCTTTATCCATTCATCTATCAATGGATATTTAGGTTGCTTCCAATTCTTGGCTATTGTAAATAGTGCTGCGATAAACTTAGAGTTGCATTGGTCTTTCTCATACTTGATAGCTGCATTCTCAGGGTAAATTCCTAGGAGTGCAATTCCTGGGTCAAATGGTATGTCTGTTTTGAGCATTTTGATGTACCTCCATACTGCTTTCCACAATGGTTGAACTAATTTACATTCCCACCAGCAGTGTAGGAGGGTTCCCCTTTCTCCACTGCGTCGCCAACATTTGTGGTTGTTTGTCTTTTGGATGGCAGCCATCCTTACTGGTGTGAGGTGATACCTCATTGTAGTTTTAATTTGCATTTCTCTGATAATTAGCGATGTGGAGCATCTTTTCATGTGTCTGTTGGCCATCTGTATTTCTTTTTTGGAGAACCGTCTGTTCAGTTCCTCTGCCCATTTTTTAATTGGGTTATTTGTTTTTTGTTTGTTGAGGCGTGTGAGCTCTTTATATATTCTGGTCGTCAAGCCTTTATCGGATGTGTCATTTTCAAATATATTCTCCCATGCTGTAGGGTTCCTTTTTGTTCTATTGATGGTGTCTTTTGCTCTACAGAAGCTTTTCAGCTTAATATAGTCCCACTTGTTCATTTTTGCTGTTGTTTTCCTTGCCCGGGGAGATATGTTCAAGAAGAGATCACTCATGTTTATGTCTAAGAGGTTTTTGCCTATGTTTTTTTCCAAGAGTTTAATGGTTTCGTGACTTACATTCAGGTCTTTGATCCATTTTGAGTTTACTTTTGTATATGGGGTTAGACAATGGTAAAGTTTCATTCTCCCACATGCAGCTGTCCAGTTTTGCCAGCACCATCTGTTGAAGAGACTGTCATTTCGCCATTGTATGTCCATGGCTCCTTTATCAAATATTAATTGACAATATATGTCTGGGTTAATGTCTGAATTGTCTAGTCTGCTCCATTGGTCTGTGGCTCTGTTCATGTGCCAGTACCAAATTGTCTTGATTAATATGGCTTTATAATAGTGCTTGAAGTTGGGGAGTGATATCCCCCCTACTTTATTCTTCTTCCTCAGGATTGCTTTGGCTATTCAGGGTCTTTGGTGGTTCCATATGAATTTTTGAATTATTTCTTCCAGTTCATTGAAGAATGTTGCTGGTAGTTTCATATGGATTGCATCAAATCTGTATATTGCTTTGGGCAGGATGGCCATTTTGACGATATTAATTCTTCCTAGCCATGAGCATGGGATGCGTTTCCATCTTTTAGGGTCCCCTTTAATTTCTCTTAAGAGTGACTTGTAGTTTTCAGAGTACAGGTCTTTGAATTCCTTGGTTAGGCTCATTCCCAGGTATTTTATTCTTTTTCATGCAATTGTGAATGGAGTTGTTTTCCTGATTTCTCTTTTTGTTGATTCATTGTTAGTGTATAGGAAAGCCACAGATTTCTGTGTGTTGATTTTGTATCCTGCAACTTTGCTGTATTCCGATATCAGTTCTAGTAGTTCTCGGGTGGAGTCTTTAGGGTTTTTTATGTACAGTATCATGTCATCTGCAAATAGTGACAGTTGAACTTCTTCTTTACCAATCTGGATTCCTTATATTTTTTTGTTTTGTCTGATTGCCGTTGCTAGGACCTCCACTGCTATGTTAAATAACAGTGGGGAGAGTGGGCATCCCTGTCTAGTTCCCGATCTCAGAGGAAATGCTTTCAGCTTCTCGCTGTTCTATATAATGTTGGCTGTGGGTTTATCATAGATGGCCTTTATTATGTTGAGGTACTTGCCCTCTATTCCCATTTTGCTGAGAGTTTTTATCATGAATGGATGTTGAACTTTGTCAAATGCTTTTTCAGCATCTATGGAGATGATCATGTGACTTTTGTCTCCCTTTTTGTTGATGTGGTGGATGATGTTGATGGATTTTTTTAATTTTGTGCCATCCTTGCATCCCTGGGATGAATCCCACTTGGTCATGGTGTACGATCCCTTTGATTTATTTTTGAATTCAGTTTGCTAATATTTTGTTGAGTATTTTTTCATCTACGTTCATCAGGTATACTGGTCTGTAGTTTTCTTTTTTGGTGGGGTCTTTGCCTGGTTTTGGTATTAGGGTGATGTTAGCTTCATAGAATGATTTTGGGAGTATCCCCTCCTCCTCTATTTTTTGGAAAACTTTACGGAGAATGGGTATTATGTCTTCCCTGCATGTCTGATAAAATTCCGAGGTAAATCCATCTGGCCCGGTGGTTTTGTACTTTGCTAGTTTTTTGATTACTGCTTCAATTTCGTTGCTGGTAATTGGTCTGTTTAGATTTTCTGTTTCTTTCTGGGTCAATCTTGAAAGGTTGTATTTTTCTAGGAAGTTGTCCATTTCTGCTAGGTTTCCCAGCTTGTTAGCATATAGGATTTCATAGTACTCTCTAATAATTCTTTGTATTTCTGTGGGGTCCGTCGTGATTTTTCCTTTCTCATTTCTGATACTGTTGATTTCTGTTGACTCTCTTTTCCTCTTAATAAGTCTGGCTTGAGGCTTATCTATTTTGTTTATTTTCTCGAGAACCAGCTCTGGGTTTCATTGATTTTTGCTATTGTTTTATTTTTCTCAATTTTATTTATTTCTTCTCTGATCTTTATTATGTCCCTCCTTCTGTTGACCTTAGGCCTCATTTGTTCTTCTTTTTCCAATTTCGATAATTGTGACAGTGGACCATTCATTTGGGCTTGTTCTTCCTTTTTTAAATATGCTTGGATTGCTATATACTTTCTTCTTAAGACTGCTTTTGCTGCGTCCCACAGAAGTTGGGGCTTAGTGTTGTTGTTTTCGTTTGTTTCCATATATTGCTGGATCTCCATTTTGATTTGGTCATTGATCCTTTGATTATTTAGGAGCGCGTTGTTAAGCCTCCATGTGTTTGTGAGCCTTTTTGCTTTCTTTGTACAGTTTATTTCTACTTTTATGCCCTTGTGGTCTGAAAAGTTGGTTGGTAGGATTTTAATCTTTTGGAATTTTCTGAGGCTCTTTTTGTGGCCTAGTATGTGGTCTATTCTGTAGAATGTTCCATGCGCACTTGAGGAGAATGTGTATCCTGTTGCTTTTGGATGTAGAGTTCTGTAGATGTCTGTTAGGTCCATCTGTTCTAGTGTGTTGTTCAGTGCCTCTGTGTCCTTACTTATTTTCTTTCTGGTGGATCTGTCCTTTGGAGTGAGATGTGTGCTGAATTCTCCTAGAATGAATGCATTGCTTTCTATTTCCTCCTTTAGTTCTGTTAATATTGGTTTCAGGTATGTTGGTGCTCCTGTATTGAGTACATATATATTTATAATGGTTTTATCCTCTTGATGGACTGAGCCCTTTATCATTATGTAATGTCCTTCTTTGTCTTTTGTTACTTTCTTTATTTTGAAGTCTGTTTTGTCTAATACCAGAATTGCAACACCTGCTTTCTTCTCTTTGTTGTTTGCATGAAATATCTTTTTCCATCCATTGACTTTAAGTCTGTGCATGTCTTTGGGTTTGAGGTGAGTCTCTTGTAAGCAGCATATGGATGGATCTTGCTTTTTTATCCATTCTATTACTCTGTGTCTTTTGATTGGTGCATTCAGTCCATTTACATTTAGGTTGATTATTGAAAGGTATGAATTTATTACCATTGCAGGCTTTAAGTTTGTGGTTACCAAAGGTTCAGGGTTAGCTTCTTTACTATCTTACTGTCTAACTTAACTCGCTTGTTGAGCTGTTATAAACGCAGTCTGATGATTCTTTATTTCTCTCCCTTCTTATTCCTCCTCCTCCCTTCTTCATATGTTGTGTGTTTTGTTCTGTGCTCTTTTTAGGAGTGTTCCCATCTAGAGCAGTCCCTGTAGGATGACCTGAAGAGGTGGTTTGTGGGAGGCAAAGTCCCTCAACTTTTGCTCATCTGGGAATTGTTTAATCCCTCCTTCATATTTATATAATATTCGTGCTGGATACGGTAGTCTTGGTTCGAGGCTCTTCTGTTTCATTGCATTAAGTATATCATGCCATTCTCTTCTGGCCTGTAGGGTTTCTGTTGAGAAGTCTGATGATAGCCTGATCGGTTTTCCTTTGTAGGTAACCTTTTTTTTTCTTTCTGGCTGCCTTTAATACTTTGTCCTTGTCTTTGATCTTTGCCATTTTAATTATTATGTATCTTGGTGTTGGCTTCCTTGGATCCCTTGTCATGGGAGTTCTGTGTACCTCTGTGGTCTGAGAGGTCATTTCTTCCCCTAGTTTGGGGAAGTTTTCGGCAATTATTTCTTCATAGACACTTTCTATCCCTTTTTCTCTCTCTTCTTCTTCTGGTAGCCCTATAATGCGTATATTGTTCCTTTTTGATTGGTCACTCAGCTCTCTTAAAATTCTTTCATTCCTGGTTATCCTTTTATCTCTCTCTTCATCAGCTTCTCTGCGTTCCTGTTCTCTGTTTTCTAGTCCATTACTGGTCTCTTGCATCTCGTCTATTCTGTTTTGAAGTCCTTTCAGAGCTTGTTTTATTTCTGTATTCTCCTTCCTTAGTTCTTGCATATTTCTCTGCAAGTCCATCAGCATGGTTATGACTTTTTTTTTGAATTCTTTTTCAGGTAGACTGGCTAAATCTATCTCCCCAGGTTCCTTCTCAGGGGAAGATGTAGCAGATGCCAAAGCTGTCTGGGTTAGTCTTGTCTGGATCATATTTTTTTGCCTTTTCATGTTGAGAGGTGGTATTGACTGTCAGCTGGGAGGGCCAAACCTTTCACTTGCTATTGGCCTTTCTTTACTGTGACAACTGCGACCCCTAGTGGCTTGTGTTGTTTAATTGCGTGTATGCTGGGTCTTTGTGTCTTTCCCGGCCGAAGTGTAAGAATTTTCCTTTCTGCCTTTCTGTGGATGTGTTTTGCCTTAGGCAGCGCCCGGAGGGGTAATGGATGGGGGATGGGGGCTGTTTGGCTGTTTACCTCTGTGAGGGGTCTCAGAGCTTTTGCCCAGGGGTTTAGTGCACCAGTTTTCCCTGTAATTTCCAGCCACTGGGCTGAGACCTATGCTGTTTCCATCCAGCTGTTAAATCCCTGTCCCTTTAAGACTTTCAAAAAGCCTCCGCTTTTCTCTTTCCTGGGGCATCAGCTTCGGCAGCTGCTCAGAGGTCTTGCTGCCCTATTTTCCTAGTATCCAGGACACCACGCACGCACTGTGTCTGCGCTCTGGTCCGGATGGCTGGGGCTGGGTGTTCAGCAGTCCTGGGCTCCGTCTCCCTCTCACTCTGCCTATTCTTCTCCCGCCGGGAGCTGGGGGGAGGTGTGCTCGGGTCCCACCGGGTCAGGACTTGTATCTTACCCCTTTCACCAGGCACTGGGTTCTCGCTGGTGTAGTTGTGGTCTGGCTGTTGTCCTGTGTCTTCTGATCTCTTTTAGGATTAGTTGTATTTGTTGTAGTTTCAAAGATATATATGTTTTTGGGAGGAGATTCCCACTGTCCTACTCACGCTGCCATGTTGGCTCCGCCTGTGTTTGAGTCTTGTTTTTTTATCCATTCAGTGACTCTATGTCTTTTGATTGGTGCATTCAGTTCCATTTACATTTAGTGTGATCATCGATAGGTATGTACTTATTTCCATTGCAGGCTTTAGATTCGTGGTTACCAAGGTTCAATGTTAATTTCCTTACTATCTAAGAGTCTAACTTAACTCACTTAATATGCTGTTAGAAACACAATCTAAAGGTTCTTTCCTTTTTCTCCTCCCTATTCTTCCTCCTCCATTCTTTATATATTAGGTATCATATTCTGTATTCTTTATCTATCCCTTGATTGACTTTGGGGATAGTTAATTTAATTTTGCATTTGCTTAGTAATTAGCTGTTCTACTTTCTTTACTGTGGTTTTATTACCTCTGGTGACAACTATTAAACCTTAGGAACACTTCTATATACAGCAGTCCGTCCAAAATAAACTGTAGAGATGGCTTGTGGGAGGTAAATTCTCTCAACTTTTGCTTATCTGGAAATTGTTTAATCCCTCCTTCAAATTTAAATGATAATCTTGCTTGATAAAGTAATCTTGGTTTCAGGCCCTTCTGCTTCATTGCATTAAATACATCATGCCACTCCCTTCTTGCCTGTAAGGTTTCTGCTGAGAAGTCTGATGTTAGCCTGATGGGCTTTCCTTTGTATGTGATCTTATTTCTCTCTCTGGCTGCTTTTAATAGTCTGTCCTTATCCTTGATCTTTGCCAATTTTATTACTTTATGTCTTGGTGCTGCCTTCCTTGGGTCCCTTGTGTTGGGAGATCTGTGGATCTCTATGGCCTAAGAGACTATCTCCTTCCCCAGATTTGGGAAGTTTTCAGCAATTACCTACTCAAAAGCACTTTCTATCCCTTTCTCTCTCTTCTTCTTCTTCTGGTATCCCTATAATGTGAATATTGTTCCATTTGGATTGGTCACACAGTTCTCTCAATATTTTTTCATTTTTAGAGATCCTTTTTTCTCTCTGTGCCTCAGCTTCTTTGTATTTCTCCTCTCTTGTTTCTATTTCATTTATCGTCTCCTCCACCATATCCAACCTGCTTTTAATACCCTCCATCGTGCTCTTCAACGATTGGATCTCCAACTGGAATTCATTCATGAGTTCTTGGATATCTTTCCATACCTCCATTAGCATGTTGATGATTTTTATTTTGAACTTCCTTTCAGGAAGAGTCATACAGTCCATGTCATTTAAATCTTTCTCTGGAGTTATATTAATTTTACTCTGGACCAGGTTCCTTTGGCATTTCATATTTGTATATGGCACCCTCTAGTGTCCAGAAGCTCTACTCTCTGGAGCTGCTCATCCCCTGAAGCTATGTCGGAGGTTGCAGGGGAGTGGTATTGGTGCCTGGGAGTAGGAAAGAGCTGTTTCCTGCTTCCTGCTGCTATGCCTGTCTCCACTGCCTGAACCAGTGGGCCAAAGTATAAGCTTTTGTCCCAGAGCAGCCAGATATTGATCTCTGCTTTCCACAAGTAGCTGGAATCTCAGTCTCTCCAGAAATTCTGTCTGTATTAGCTTTTCAACCCCGTAATCATGCGAGTATCAGGAAAGCACCATGAAATGTAGGTTTGTGCTCCCAGAGCAGATCTCTAGAGCTACATATTCATCAGTCCCAGGCCTTCCACTCCCTCCCTGCTCCGTTTCTCTTCTTCCCACTGGTGAGCTGTGGTGAGGGAAGGACTTGGGTCCTGCCAGGCCACAGCTTTTGTACGTTACCCTGTTCCTTGAGGCATGCTCTTTTCTCCAGGTGTATGCAGTCTGGCACAGTCCTCTTTCCTGTTGCTCTCTCAGGATTAGTTGCACCAACTATATTTTCTAATTGTATATGGTTTCAGGAGGAAGCCTCTGCCTCTCCTCTCATGCAGCCATCTGTATTCCCTCTTCCACTATTATTTTTCTTTCACTATTTACTGAGATTCTGGTATACACCAAGCATTAGCATGTTTACCTTATAGACATAGACTTTGGTCTGTAAATATTGTTATCTGTCATTTTCCTGAAATTATACTGTAAGGAGCATCCTGCTTGTTAAGACTGATTCTTGGACTTGAGAGAGAAAGTTAGGAGGAAAGTTAAAGTGGTAGAAGACAAAAGGTGTCACACAGTGCCAAAGTAAAAGGATAAAAACAGTAGATTTAAAGGGAAAACATATACATATATATGGACTTGGGTTATTTAGAAATTACCTTTATTTGCATAAATTGTGTTTTATTCACCAAAATACCTCTCTGGGTAGAACCACATGGTGACAGCCAAGTATTCCACATTCATCACCTCTATTCCTCATAGCAACCATACCCAGAAGGCAGACATCTGCATCATATTTTATGCTTGAAGACACTGAGGTTCAGAGGGACCAAATTGTCATCTGAAGCCATATTGCTCACCACTCAAAATCCCAGTCAGAATCAAGATCTCCTGAATGCAGCTCTTTCCAATGTTCAGCCTCTCTCTCCTCAGGACTCACTCTCGGGTCTATTTCTCTACTGACCTGAGGCATTTCTGTGTTCATGGCTCCAAGTGCTTCAAATAAAGCCTGTGGTAGCTTGAGCCACTATACACAAATTCCTATTTTCTCCTTTTTCCTGTTCATTTTGAACTTGTTCTGGTCTCATCTGGTCCCTAGCCTGTCTAGATTTACAACCCAGTAATGTCTCATTTGGTTAATGCTTAAACTCATCTGCCTTCATACAGGCTTTGACTTGAGAAGGATGAGTAACTCCACTGCTTTTTCCTACTAAGACCTTGGTACACCAGTCAGCCAACCCTCGTCTTCAGACCATTCTCCTCTGTGGGGAAGGGAGAGATATATACGAACTCCTAAATATTCACTTTATGCATCAAAATGTTTGTGTTTTACCATGACATGATAATTGGTATTGTAAGTTCCCTGTCTTTCTCACTTCATTGAAATAATCACCATCATTGCTCTTTTTAGTATGACACTATTCATTTTGTAAACTGCTTTCACATAGTTTTGTTATTCTAAGGGTCACAGATACACCATGAGACATAGGACTATAGTCAATAGTTCTGTAACATCTTTCTGTGTTGACAGATACTAACTACACTAGCTGAGGTGAGCATTTAATAATGCATTCAACTCTTGAATCACTATGTTGTACACTTGAAACCAATGTAATATTGTGTTTCAACTCTACTTCAATAAAAAAATAAATTTGGAAAATAGAGGGGTAAAAGCTAATTATAAGTAGCTACATTAACACAACAGTGATGATAATGAGAAACCCCTAAATTTTTCATTTTTGCGCACTTTTCTTGTGGATTTGTTTTTATTTAACATTATGTATTGGAATTCCTTCTTGGTAATATACAAAACTTAACTTTAATTATTATTCTAGTTAAAATAAAAGCTGTAATGCTTCAACTAACTATATACACTGCACTGGGTGCTCCACACATATTAATTAATTCTTACTTTACAAACACTATTAAACAGGCAACATTTTTCTTGTTTTATAAATCAGAAAAGCAGGTTTCAGAGAGATTAAATGGCTTGCTCAAGATAACTTGATAAATTTTTCTATAAAAGAAACCAGTTCTTCCCAATGTTAGTTTTATGTTCTTGATATGAAAGAAACTATTTTTGGCTACTATATGTAACACTGAAATAATCTCCATGTATTTTTTATTCTTTTGTATTATCTCCTTCAGTTAGCTTCCAAAAATCAACACTACTAAATCAATATTTATATAAATATGCTTTTTCAGTCTATTGACATAGGTTGAAGAATAAAATGTTCCAAAGTAAGCAGCAATAATTTACACTTATTCCACCTATTCATTTCACAGAACAATTGCTAGATCAGGTTGAAACATGGTACCTTATTACTGTTCTAATTTTCATTTCTTTGAGCACAGTTTTTTCGTTATGCAACTAAGCATTTGTATTTTCTCTAGTCTGCTTTAATCTTTTGCCACTTGCCACTTGCCACTTGACTTTTGGAGTCCTAATATTTTTCTTAAGCACACAGGAAGAATTTGTAATTATATTTATAGTCTAGGAGTGCATGAGCCTGTGTGTGTGTATACATGAGCAAGAGTCTCATGATCTCCTCCAGAGGATGCATCTGCCCTCTCAGCATTCACTCCTTCCGTCACAGCACCTCATTTGCTTTCAGAATCCTCATCCTTCCACATCAAGTCCATGAGGTTTGGGTGCCACCAGCACTGGATCCTGCATCCTCCTAGCAATAGCAATGGGAACCAAATTCAAGATGGGGGCAATGGAAGGTCTGCCTGGAAATTTTGCTGGGGCTCTTGGGATAGAGGTTTCTCCTTACTCTGGAACATCTAAGCCAGTAAAACACGATCTCAGAACTCATAGTGCCATTTTTTCCCAGAGAAAGATTTCCTGGGAATAAAGTCACTACTGCGGAGAGTAAGTTAAACAGAGAGAGAAAGAGAATCATAGGACTTCTCCCCAATTCTTCAAAGACTGACACAAAACCTAGATGGGATCTTTTTGGTTAATTGAGACTCTAATTTAACTCAGTTGAGTTGAATTCTGCCACTTGCTAACAACTTTCTGATATATCTGATTCCACCTGCCATCTTCTCATTCACAGCCCTCATTAGTTCTGAGAATGCCAGTTGTCTAAACCAGACTTCTCAATGGGTCTTCTACCTACTGTTGCTCCTTCCATTTCCTTTGTCAAGGGTCTACATATTGGTTATAAAATCCATCCTGAGTGTCCTCAGAAAAGGGCTCTCACATGACTACAATGCCACCCTTGGTGACTTCTTAAATTTCTTGCTTCAGATTCCCTTCCCAGGTACTCCACTGTGCTTTATGAGTCTTATGGCTTTGCTTAGGAATCCCCATAAGTGATGGCTGATGTCAACATCCTATGTTCTTTAAATCCCCTCACTGTACTATGGGATGTTGTCCCCTGAGAACAACAGTGTACTCCCGCTGCAGTCATGTCCTAAGTGTGAAATTCTGTATGGATGGTCAGGATATAAGCTCAGAGTGTCAGTTAGCTTTAACTCCCAAGCATACAGAAGGCACTCAAAAATGCCTCATTGACTAAGTGATTGCACAGATTAGTTTAAGCCATATTCTGGCATGTTTCAATCATCCTAAAGAAGAAAACATCGTATTTTTTCTTACATTTGACACATTCATGTGATACTACACCAGGTGAAGAACACCAGGTGTCATTGGTGCTAAACTTTATTCATGTGAATTTTATTAAAATGTATTATTCCCCATCTATATTCATGGCTTGCACAGCTAAAGCTATTACTGAAATTTAAACTTCCTAATAAAAAAGATTCATATTATAAGTTCATAAGTGATCATGACAACTAGAAAATTGCAAACAAATTCCATCCAATTATGGTCCCAAGCACGTAAAAGACAAACCACACAAAGTTGTAGAAAATATATCCTCCTTAGATATCCTTTGGATTAAACAGATGCTGGTTCTGGAATAGATATGTCTTTCTGACCAAAACCAAATGGGAATTAAACATGGGTTAGAATTAATCTAATATTGTCTCATCCTTAATCACATTGTTTTCTTTTGATGTCATTCTCTGGTTCTTTTAAGAACGCTTAGCTGTACTCAGGCACATCTAATTCCTTCTTAACCATTTTTATCTTTAGACATTCACATCTCATATATTTTTTAATTGACAGAATTTTTTTTAACAAAATGAGAAAAAAATTTTTCCCTGCATTTCCTTTATTAATGTTTCTGACAAGCACCTTAACAAGAAGATAACATTGTACCCATTCATCATATCCTCTCCTCTTCTCCCTCTTGCTAAGCTACCAAGCTCCTTCCCCATCTTTTATACTTGGCTCCAGACATAGGAGGTCAACTTCTTGGTTGCATGAGACAGTATTTCCTAACCATTTCATTTCCAAATAGTTTGATTCACATTTTAAAATGGTGGCATCACAGGAATATTTGATTTTGATCTAAAAACTTTGGGTTCAAAATCAAGCTCAACTTTATGACTTCTGATTAATTTACTTACTGATCTCTAAATATATCTTCATATGGAAAATAATTTCACAATAATACTTAAATTATACAAAGATGTAATTTCTATCCTCCAAATTAAATATGGGCATTAAACAGCCAGAGGCCATGTCTTCTTTGCACATCTAAAGCTTATGATATGCCTACTCAGTTGTGACCAGTAATACATATATTTGTTGTTGCCACTTGATAAATATAGCTATTGCCTTGTATGACATAGAAATTCATCGAACAGGTTTTATCTAATTTCACTTATTCTTAATAGCACTGAAAATAGTTTACACAAGAAATACACAGAATCCCTTTTATTTTCTTTATAATAAAGAGGTTTTCAGACTGCCTCAGTTCACTCATACATACACTCACGTATACACACCTTTCCCGAAAGTGTAATTACAGATTACAGGCTAATTAGAGTGTTATTTATGCCTGAAGATTACATGCTAATTATATGTGAAGTTATTATGGGAACCTTGGCAAAGGCTATGTGAGCAATTGCTATAAAATTGTAAGTGGATGCTGTTTAATTTTACAATTATTTGTACCATATGAAAGAGCAAGTTGCCAAAAATCAAACCAGAAGGGTGTTGTGAATCTGTTATCCATGTCCTTTTAATAATGTGGAGCCTTAGCAATGCCAAAAGCACAGCTTGCTTTGGTTTCAAGGACAGTGGCCTCAGGGACAGAGCTAAATTTAGAACTTGTGCCAATCATATAGGAATTACAAATTCTGTCAGATATGTTGCAGGTGCCTTGTTTGGAGTCTGGAGATAAATGGTGAGCATGGAGTTAAGGGGTAGTAATGAGTTACTTATTAAAATGTTTAATTAAAATAATCTATAATAATAATTATAAATATAAATTCAAAATACATAAATAAACAATAATAAAATAGTATAGCTAATAGTATGTGCTTGCTGGGTGCTAAGCACTGTTATAACACTTTTATGTATCACCTCCTCACATCCTCACCTGAGTTCTATGGGTCATCCTATGAAGTACAGTATTTCTGTTTTGGAAATGAGGGACCAAAGATCAAAGGGACTAGTATGGGACCCACTGACACACCATTAGGTGACAGAGACTCTCATCCAAGAGGTCTGCTGCCAGGACTTATGCTCTTAACTAATCATACTCAGAGACAAATTGCTAATTCCCCCTCCATTCCTTTCCCTTTGGCTTTACAGGGATCTACAATAATACATCTCTTTATCTCCTCTCCTCCAGTCTCAGGAGGAGGAATCTCTTCATGTGTTTGAATTCTGAACATTTTTGTGGCCTGTACCTTTAAGACCCTGTAACCTTTATTTTCTTTTATACTCAATTGTCCTCCTCCCTCTCATCACACTTCCATGGCTTACAAACATGAGAATTTACACACTGATACACCCCCCTTCTTACTGCCTCTCCACAAATCTACTAACTTACCTTATTCCTACTCAACATCAGCTTCATAAAAGCAGGGCCTCAGTTCACTTTCTCCACACTGCCCTTTACTCACATGTGCAGTTACGTGCATGCAAGCCCTCCCTTTAATGTCTCTGCAGACTAACTGATCATCCTCGGGTTCACTGTGTTTAATGAAGTCCTCTACAGCACACATATTTATGTTCTTGGAGGGGTCAACTCTTCACAGAGAGGATGCACCTCCTACTCTCCCTGCAATTCCTGACCTACTATGAGTTTGCTTTACTAGTTTCTACATTTTCTCATCATTTTATTTTCAGCCCTAAGTGTACCTCCTAGCAGATAAGTGTCTGATCATAGTTGAATGAATAAAGAATAGAGTGAAAAATGCATTCTGAAGGTGATAATTCCTTTCATTTTCATTTTCATGCTCTGAAATGATGTTTGTTTACTGACTGTTTTCTATCTTCTGACACTAGAAAGCATCCTACATGAGGAGAGAAACTTGTCTGATTTGTTCATACTTTGAGCCTCAAGGTCAAGAATAATGCCTGCAGGCAGTGGGTGCCTAATAAATATGTGCTGAATAAATACATGAATCAACATATGCACCTTGCAGAAAGTAAACAACAACAACAGCAAAAACAGCATGTGAAGATAAGGAAGCTGCTGAGGGACAGTGAGCAGAGTAGCCAGAGATATGGGAGAGTAAGGACAGGGTGGTGTCCGCTACCAAGGATCTACGTGTGTTTGGCTGTACGTGGGGGTGCATTTCTGTAGCCACGAAGAGATGTGTTAGTCTGTGTGTGTGTGAATTAGACTGTGTGTGTAAGACAACTTTCATGTGTCAGACTGTGTCTGGGTGTTTGTGTATATGTTAAGGTATCATAATTAATGCTATACAGTTTCTGCTCTCAAGATATGGGGAAAGGGAGGCAAAAGAGAAGTATTGTGCTTTAGCATCTACCATGTGCAAGTAACAACAGTGAGGTGCAAGCATAAATAATTGTATTTCACATATCAGGATTTTCAAGTTTGTAATCATTGGATGAATCAGACCTTTAAACATTTTTTTGTCTTGTACATTTATGGGGGCTGATAGGAATCACCTAATAAATCAAAGATTCAGACCTTTCAGTGTCTGAATCTTTTTAGGGATCATCTATAGAATTTCTAACTCCTTAACAGCTAAAGGAGTAGGTAAAGTAGATGGGAAGCATTATCAGAAGGCTGTTCCAGCCTTCTCAGTATTTATTACACGAAGATGATAATGGAAAAGAGAAAAAAGAATCTACCAGTGTTCCATTTGACACAATGAAAAGCAATTGAACGGTATTATAACACTGGGCCTTTGCTACTATTATTGATACATGCCAGTGATGATACCTCTTAAGACTCCAAGGGAGACAGGAGTGTGTCAACCAGGAAAGATAGATTTGTTCAGATATTTCATTAACCTTCTTTAGCAATAGGTATTCGAATGTCAACAGCCCTTCCTCTGGGCTACCCCTTCAGGCCCTCCTGCCTGACTATTCCGTGGGTTAGAATTTGGGTGGCCACACAACTTAATAATAACCATGACCCTGAGTTTTGGCACAAGTTCCTGGATTCAAATACTGGCTCTTCTACTTACTAGCTGTGTGACTGGTGACAAATAAACCAGGTTTTCTCTGAGTCTACTTTCATGGGGATAAAGAGCACTTGTTACTCACAAGGCTGTAGCAAGGATAAACTAGCACTATGCTTTGGGAGAAACAGATGAGATAAATGTGTAAAACATATTGCCTGGCACACAATACTGAATATTAACTATTTTTAAAAAAATATGAATAGAATTGTTCACATCCATTAGTTTGTGTGATACTTATAAATTAGGCTGGAGAGTGTTATTTTTTTTTCATTTTCTGCATGAGAAAACTATGTTTCAGGGCACTGAGTTGTTTCCACATATTTATACAAGGTCCATCCTATCTTTTTTGCCTCTAAATAGCTGGAATAAACTTGAATAATGGTCCAGTACCCAAGACCTGTACAAGCCCTGTGTTCCTGATGTTTCCCCTCTCACACGGGCATCCTGCGATGCTCTCTCTCTCTCTCTTTGCAAACCTCCCTTTTTTGAAATGATCATTTTCAAATTCTGCTTATTGCAGCTTTAGGGTTTTTGCTTCAAACACATTTTCGTCTCCCTAAACTGGCTCCTCACATTTGATATTTTGGGCAGTCTCTCTGATCACTCTGCCCAGCTGTCCTTAGGAAGGGATCTTCCATTGCCATTTCTCCCACAACCTTCAGTCCTCTCCAAATGCCTCACAATTCCTGGTTGAGTCCTACTCCAGGACACACAGCACCCTAAGCTGGAAAACAGGTCTCCTTGGGGAGAAAGCACAAGCTCTACAGGATCAGACATTTCATACCCCACTTCAATATATCATAATCTACATCTGAAGCTGTTAACTTTGTCCCCACCTGTCTTCAGACACCCTGATCCATAGACTCATTTCTGGTCTTCTAGGCAACAATTGCACCTCAGACAAGGTGTTAGTTTTGTCCCTTCTCTCCACAAACATGACTCCTGGATTCTGTGTGTCTCTAGTCACGAGGGCAAAAGTCCAATTCCATCCAGTGTGACCTATCTGCTAGAGGTTTTCAGCCTCACAGTTAGAAATGGTGTGCTAAGACATAGGCTTTTTAACTTTCCACTTCACCTTTTTGTCACTTAAAATTGACCATCCCAGTACACATTGTGGAACATGCAGACCTGGAAGAGAAGGCTAGGGGCTCACAGACAGCACAGGGAAATAATGCAAACAAAAGCACAATGCCAACATATGGTAGCTGATAAATTACATGATATCAAAGACAAGGATATTTTCAAAGATGTGCAGAGACCCAAATGAAGACAATTAATTATCTTTCTCTCATTCTTTTTTCTGAATCTATTTTGAAGCCACGGCTTTGGTTTTGTCTTGTTTCATAGTCTGATTGTCTCTCTTGGGAGAAGAGTAGCCGGGTGATGCTAGGTAGGGATATAACAATGATGCACAATACATGTCCTCTGGGGACACCTCCACAAATACCACACATCATGAGTGTGCCCCCGCACTTCTTTCAAAGGGTCCACCACATTCACCATTTTGGTGTGGCAGATGAATGGGATTAGCAACACATTAGAGGAAAGGGATTTTGTATTGTGAAATATATTTGCTCAACTCATATTTTTCTTTCCCCCATTTACTAGTTACAACTATGGGACAGTTTTACTTGACTCTTACTTTGTCTTGACCACTTTGTGACCTTCATTTCCAGGAGCTGACTCGGATGAAGGATTCTGGAATGGTATTCCTCTGTGTTGGCCTTTCACCTTCTCTGTCTCATTACCAGTGCCATGCAATTTATCTTTGGTTACCTTGTTCAAACTTACAAAGTCTTTTGTATCAATCCAACCAGACAACTGGAGGGACAGAGAGAGCCGGCACGATTCACTGTGAGGAACATTCTGAGAAACAGCCTCTATTTTTTGCTACCACATCAACCATGACCCTTAAGCCAACTCACTTAGAATGGAGAGGAAGCAGTCAGGCATCCCCTAAATACATTTAGAACTTGTCTATTTCTTGATGATGATGGTGAAAGAAAGATAGGTTTGAACTTATGACAGTTTGGCTGCCTGCCAAGGACAAGAGCAAGTTCCTTCTAATCAAAGGAGTAAACTTAGAGCAAAGGTAAGAGCTCTCGCTTTACCAACCCTCCAGTATCGCACTCCCACCTGCTCCCAGAATTTCCAAGAAAAGCACATTCAACAAAGCAGGAAGGAGGGGTGGGGAAAGGAAAGAGAGGGAGGGAGAGAGAAAAAGGTTTTGATATAATTTGTTATTTAAATATATAATAGCATGTGTGTTATTCAAAGGGAAAGCATTTGCAAAGTGGCCCACTCCTTCACATCTACACTGAAATGCAAGACAGCAGGAAACTATAATGGACATTTTGTCCTCCATCCCCATGTGTGTAGTTTGAGGTCCAAAGCAGTTAAGTGATTTGCCTAAAGCCACTCAGAGAATTAGCACAAAGACACTGTGCTACAACATAAAAGAGGAGAAAGGCTTTGATGTCAGACCAACAAAGTGATATTGGTTCTTGCCTTGCCATACAAATGATTGTAAGCAAATTTGTAACATTTCTAAGCTTCAACTCATTCTGTTTTTAAAGTGGAGATGAAAGTATCTAGTTACCTCACTGTGCAATTCTTGAGAATTAAAAATATAAATGATACAGAGTTACTACAGCAATGCCTAGTACCTAGTGGTTTTACAGCAATTTCAGTTGTTCATTCTCCACCCTTAAGATGGCCAATGATGATCCATAGCATATTCACCATGGTCTCTGTAATCGAGCTGCACCACCCCAACTGCATATAGTGGGTGCCGTGTATGCCCAGTCCTGTGCCAGGTACAGTGACCCTTCCCTCTCTGGTAGAGGTGCAGGGATCTCCCTACATTCTAACAGATGTCCTTAGCATCTGTGGGAGAGGGCAGGTGCACAGAAGCACACTCACAGAGTGCCCAGATGGACCTAGGAGTGGTGCCATTCGGACTTCAGTTGCACTACTAAAGTGGCTAGTCTGTGGTTAGTGAGGGCACTCACACTATCAGTGCGTGAGCTTCTCTGTCACCTGAAAAGTAATGTCACCTAGCACAGACTTGGGCTCAGGTGAACGTGAAGCTCCTATCCCTTAATAAAGACATGACCCCATCATAGCTCGGAGCACCTGAGTGAAGCTCCTCTCCTGGGCCCTCCTGCCAGCCTACCACGAAGACCTGCCAGTTGACACTCACACCCTTTGGGCGCAGATCCAGCTCCTGGCAACCACTTATCCCTAGCTTTCCCTCCTCCCCTGACTCTCAAGCCAAACCCCTTTTATCCCTCCTTTACAAAACCAATTTTCATCTTCTCTTCCATAATAGCTCTGGATGTCTGCTCAGGAAGAATTTTAATTATATACAAAAGCTGGAGCCCAAATCATTTCACACACAAAAGCTGGTCTCCTTCCCTGTCTTTCAAGGTCAAAAAGGAATTTTCTTCAGAAATACAATGGCCAGGTATCCTTTCACAGAAGGCAGGGTGGTGGTGTTTCATCTAATCCAGAAAAGATTTAAACATCTCCCAGAAAGGGCAAAAAATAAAATTTGAGTTTTTATTTTAAAAGATGTTTGAAAGTCTGCTTTCCATTGGAAGTCAGAATAGAATTGAAAAACAATGGAAATTGATAAACACTTATGAAATTAAGTTGATTTGAAACAAGGGTTGGCTGCACTCGAGGAGAGTAAGCCTTTGTGTAATTCTGAGCGTTGCAGAGGCACAGCACTGACTTCCCAAATCATCTCTCATGTTTTTCTTGTCTAGTTTGAAAATAATGAAAAAAACTAATGGTTTGAAACTAATGAAGAGAACCTCAAATTCAGCATTTCCTTGCCAAGATACAGCATGTAGAAGACACCTTATTGCCCAGCTTCACTTCTCCACTGACACACTGGAGATCCTTTTCTGAGTCTCAGAAATAACTAGTACTTAACAATGGTACAAGAAGATATGGAGGGGAAAACAGATCACTAAAATTAAAACCAAATGGACCCAGTTTTAAATTCTGGCTTGACTGTGTACCACCTTGTGACCTTTGGAAGTTAATTTAGTCTCTTTCTGCCTTTAGTCTAACCACATGCAAACTAGGGAATATAATTACTACTCTGCTGGGTTTTTTGGTGAAGATCAAACCCAAAATGACTCATAAAGTGCAACTGCATGCACACACACACACTCTTATTCCATTGTGAAATTGACCAAAAATAGTGTCCTGCCAACACATAAACTATTTCAGTGTTACTTTACCTTAATTTTAAGTTGATCTGTCACCAGTTCAGCTTATTAACTGTATCCCATTCTTCACTTGTTGAAATGGGTTTATTAACATTTGTTCTTACTTTGTCATTCTTGTATTTCATTATCGGCATGTATTTGCCAAGCATCAAATCAAGTTCCATTTCCTGAATCTTTATATCTGCCCATTTTTAGTCTTAGTCCATTAAGTACTAAGTTTGTGACCCTGTGTAGCCTTTAAGAGCATGGACTTTAGATAAAGGTGGGATTAAGTCGACTTCCACCACTCATCAGTTGTGTAACTTCTCTAAACCCCAGTTTCGATATATTTAAAGTTGGGCTAATTGCATAATTATAGCTACCATTTATTCACTGAAGAGTAAACAAATTAAGATATATATGTACATGCATATCTGTGCATGTTTGAGTAAACAAATTAATATATATATGTACATGCATATCTGTGCATGTTTGACATATTAAAGGTAGAGAAGTTTCAATGTAAAGCTCCTATTGCATACAGATATATAAGACACATAGCACAAAAGAGTAACAAAAATGTCACTAAAATTAAATTACTACAATAAATATATTAATTATAAAAGGGTTTTGTTTTCTCAATAACCCAATTTCACATCACAACATGGGATATGCTACATGAAATAAAAACATAATGTGTCCTTCTATCCCTCTAAACACTTCTAAACTATCTTTTTCCCTCCCACACAGCAGTTCACCATATGCACATTCATGTCTGGAAGACTGGCAAAGGAAAGCTGTCTATGCTTTCAAAGCTATCCAATTCCCCAGCCTGATCCAGAAATGTAAGTGAAAGGACAGTGACAAATCTTTGAGATAATAGCAGCAGGCGGGATCATGGAGATGAAGAATCTGTTATCTGATGTAAACTGCTCATCCATGTGAGGTGGATGAACTCTTTAAGGGGTGCCATTTAGTTCATGGGCACAGATAATTTACTGAACACTACCCAGTGCCCAAAGCTGTAGAATTTGTTCTATTCGGCTAAGCAGACTGCTCTGAAGTACTTGTTTATTCCTCCCTGGTCTTCCCATGCTGGGTCTACCTCATTAATGAGAAATGACAAATGATCCATTCAGACTCTACCTATGGCACAGCACTAATAAAGACCACTCCATATTGCCATTGCATAAGTTTTTGTTTTGTGGAAGATTTTATCTTGCTTTTTTCACTGTGTTTTCAGATAGGAATAGCATCTCGCTAGCAATGAGTGAAGATCAGTCTTTGGAACTCCTTAAACTCAGATTTGCTACTAGCTTATTAGCCACTCCCTCAGTGTGACCTCTGGACAGTATCAACAAGACCTCAGGAAAGGGAAGACATGTTACACAACACACAACATTGGCTATCCATCTATAAGGGAAAAGGTCCATGAACTTGTCTTCATCAAATTAAGAACTTAAGCACATCAAAAGATACCATGAAGAGTGACAATGGCACATATACAGATTACATAAATGACTTTTACAAACTGATAATGACACAATAGACAATCTATAAGAAAAGGGGGAACTTCCCCAAATGGAAAATACAAATAGAAAATAAACCTGTGAGAAAATGGTCAATCTCATGAACAATCAGGGAAATAAAATTATCTAACACTACATACTCAGCAAACTGGTTAAAGTGAGTGACTAAGCAAATGAATAAAAGAGTAAACCCATCAATGCCAAGAGCCGCAGAGATGTAATGACACACTTCTCAGAGACGGCTGAGGAGAGGACAGTTTCACATAAACGTTTTAGATAAAAATGGCAGCACTAATAAATCTGCAGATACACGTATCTGATCGCCCTGCCATTTCAATACTTTTATTTAACTAATAGGAAAAAGTGCTTGTGTGTCCTAAGAGATGTGTAAAGACTGTTCACAGCATTATTATTCATATTAGCTCTAACTGGAGACAACTTAGATGATCATCAATAATGTAAGTGTGGCATATTCACACAAGTAACATCTAGAATAAAACAAAATCACCAATCACAGTTCCATACAACACAGATGAATTTTACAAACATAATATTGAGTCAAAGTAAGGCACACTAGAAGGTTAGAGTTGGGACTGGTTAAGATCCAGAATGGGGCTTAACCACTGAGTCCCAGTGAAGATAGTCCTATGGCATTTCTAATATTGTATTTCTGTACTTGAGTGGTATTACATTAATTCTCAAGTTATAACAATTTGTTGTCTATTTATATTGTCCACTTTTAAAATTTGTAATATTTTTATAAGGAAGAGGTTTAAATTAACCATAATTTAATATAAAGGAGAGTCCTTTTCAGAGTGCTAAATCTGGCTCATCTCTGTATGTGTTGAATATTTTAAATGTAAAGAGCTCAGGGTAAAGATCAGTAGCACTTGGGTTGATGAAGGAAATTTTTACTTTTATGGATTTTACCATGTTCTGCTTATGCTGTCCTTTCTACTTATGTGTACACTTATGTCCCTCCTTACCTCCATGATGAGTAATTGAGAAGAAGCTAGGCATCTCTTGTGTTTTGACAGGGCCTGCCCATTCCTTCTCCAGCATCCAATTACTATTAGTAGAATGAAGAGGTGGCCCTAGAATTTTTAATCATTCTAACAAGTGTTCATTCACCACATTTCCAATATTTACAATATGACTACATTTACTTCCTTGAGATCAACAAAACTAAATGCTTTAAGTTCTTGTTGCTTATATCTATCAGTCACTAAAATAAACCAAGATACCCAGGTCATATTTCATCTCTCAGAGTCTAATCTTCAGTTTTATGAAGGCAATGGGGCCAACCTCTACACCCCCCTATCCCCCTTCTCTCATTTTTCTTTATAACACACATCATCATATGATGATGTATATATTTTACCAATTTGTTTATCTTATACCACTAGATTGCAAACTTTATGAGATCAGGGATTTACTCTTTGTATTTATTTGATATGTGCACAGAGAATAGCAGATACTACATAAATATGTGTTGAATGAGTGAATGAAATGCAAACAAATAGAAAGGTGCTGTACCTACAGGACACCAAGGAAAATAGAATGCAAGGCAAAAAATTATTACCAGATCTTAACAGGATTAGTAAATAATTTAGAAAAAAAAGCTATTCAACTCACCTGAACATATAAAATGTATGAATTTATATGTATATAATAATATAATTTCAAATAGTATAAAACAAAACTTTACATAAATACAAGAAGTCTTGGGCAAATCCAAAATTACAGTAAAAGTTTTAACATTTTCTCACTAATGGATCAAGTAGATAAAAATAATAATATGCAAGATAAAAGCAACAAAATTAATAGGATTAATTTTATGGTTGCCAGATTTAACAAGAGAGGAAAAAATTGCATGTCTCCATAAATTTGAATTCAAATAGACAACAAATATTTTAGAACAAAGAAATATTTGTTGTTTACCAAAACTTCAAACTCAACATGGCATTCTATATTTTATCCAGGTACCCTATATCTAACAGTCATATATAGAACATCTGAAAATTTCATTCTTTTAATGCACATAGACTATTAACAAAAATTGACCACATACTGGCCATATAGTTAGTCTCAAAAATGTGAAATAATTGTTTTTGTACAGGGTACATTTTCTGAACTTATGCAATTTTTTGTTAATCCATAACACAAAAATAAGTTTAAAAATACATTTGTAAATAACACACTCATTAAAGAATCAATTATGATATAAATTGGAAAATATTGAGAACTCAACTATAATATATTAAAAAACTTCTGAGTTACAGCTGAAGCAGTATTTTCAAGTAATTTATAATTTTAGAATTTATATTAGAGAAGGAAGTTTTGAATTAATGCATCTGGTTTAAGGAATTTGTGTAAAGAACAGTAAAACAAACCCAACACCTGTAGATAGAATGAAATGAAGATAAGATGAAGAATCAAAATTAATAATATATAAATCAAACATAAAATTGAGAGAAATGTAAATCTAAATGTTGTTTATTTTAAAAGACAAATGTGTTGAAAATTCTACAAAGAATAAAGAAGGCAAAATAAACAATATTAGGATTTAAAAAGGAGATAAAAGTGCAGATATTACAGATATGATATATTTAGTAGGATGTTATTAAAATCATGCCAAAATATGAAAAATTTATGTGAGATCAGTAACTGTCTAGAAAAGTATATCTCAGTAAAACAGACCCAGGAAAAAGAACATGTGAATCATCTAACTAAAAATATAGACCACTTTCAGAGACTTGACCTGAGGGAGGGTTTGCCACCTCTGCTTCAAGCACACCAGTGATTTGCGTGTCCACCAAACAAAAATGAGAATACAGAGGAGGGTGAAGCAACATGAACTCCTAGAAGCCAGATGTGACAGAGATATGTTTGATTGCTACTCACATTCTGTTCGTTAAAACCCAACCACCTGGCCATATTAATTGGAAGGGAACCTGGGAACTGGAGTTTAGCTGTATGTCCAGAATGAAGTTTATATTTTCATATACAGATAGGACTCTACAATACCAGTCAGACACTAGCATAAAAATTAACTGGATATAGTAAAAGCATTTGATTAAATTCAACAACAATGATGGAAAACAAAATAAAATAAAAAAATAAATTGAAACAAAACTCCGGCTACTTTAGGACTAGAACACAGTTTCACTAATCTGATGAAAAAAATCTACGAAAGTGCAAACATAACATTTAATGATAAAATATTGAAAACACTCCCTCTTTATGATGAGAAAAAAGGCACGGATGTATGTCATACCCACATCTATTTATCATTTTATTGGATATCAGAGCAAGTTTTATAGGGAAATAAAAGTAAATACAATGTATATAAGATGTAAAGAGAAACAGATTTGCCATTCCTAAATAATGTTGTGATTCTCTAAAACTGTATAATTCACAGATATACAGGTAGAATTAATGATTGTCCACTTACTAAGCAAAAAATTTATATATATATAAATTAGTCATTTTTTTGGTTTCTCACTACCAAAAAATTTTAAAGTTTAGATTGTTATCTATTATAAAACATTAAAATGTACAGAACTTAAAATAAGTACAATAAAATGCTTGCATGGTTATCAAGAAAATTATAAAATATCATTAAACAAATAAAATGAAGACAATAGAGAGGAAAATAATAATATTCTTGGGTTACAAAATTTAAAATATTATAAAGTAACTAATCTTTCCCAAATCAAATCATAACTTCAAACAATTGCCAACAAATCCCAACAGAATATTTTGAAAATTGACAAAATGACTACTAAATGTTTTATAGAAATGCAGAGTCAGCTGGCGGAGCCAACATGGCGGCGTGAGTAGGACAGTGGGAATCTCCTCCCAAAAACATATATACTTTTGAAAATACAGCAAACACAACTAGCCCTAAAAGAGAGACCAGAAGACGCAGGACAGTGGCCAGACTGCAGCTACACCATCAAGAACCCAGCGACTGGTGAAAGGGGTAAGATACAAGCCCCGGACTGCGGAACCCGAGCGCCCCTCCCCCCAGCTCCCGGCGGGAGAACAATAGGCAGAGCGGGAGGGAGACGGAGCCCAGGACTGCCGAACACCCAGCCCCCGCCATCCGGGCCAGAGTGCAGACACAGTACGTGCCCAGGAGGCCCTGGATACTGGGGGAACAGGGAGTAAGACCTCTGAGTGGGTGCTGAAGCTGATGCCCCTGTGACAAAGAAAAGCGGGGGCTTTTTGAAAGTCTTAAAGGGACAGGGACTTAACAGCTTGACGGAAACAAACCAGGTCACAGTACAGCAGCTGGAAATTACAGGGAAAACCGGGTGCACTAACCCCCTGGGCAAGAGCTCTGAGACCCCTCACGGAGGCAAACAGTCAAGCAGCCCCCCCATCCATTACCCCACCGGGCGCTGCGAAAGCAGAGAAGCAGCCTGAGACAAATTCCGCCCACAGAAAGGGAAATTTCTCCCTTCCGGCCAGGCAAGACACAAAGACCCACTCTACACGCAATTACCCAACACAAGCCACTAGGGGTCGCAGTTGTCCCAGCAAAGAAAGGCCAGTAGCAAGTGAAAATTTTGGCTCTCCCAGCTGACAGTCAATAGCACCTGTCAACATGAAAAGGCAAAAAAATATGATCCAGACAAGACTAACCCAGACAGCTTCGGCATGTGCTACATCTTCCCCTGAGAAGGAACCTGGGGAGATAGATTTAGCCAGTCTACCTGAAAAAGAATTCAAAACAAAAGTCATAACCATGCTGATGGACTTGCAGAGAAATATGCAAGAACTAAGGAAGGAGAATTCAGAAATAAAACAAGCTCTGGAAGGACTTCAAAACAGAATGGACGAGATGCAAGAGACCATTAATGGACTAGAAAACAGAGAACAGGAATGCAGAGAAGCTGATGCAGAGAGAGATAAAAGGAACTCCAGGAATGAAAGAATTTTAAGAGAGCTGAGTGATCAATTGAAAAGGAATAATATAAGAATCATAGGTATTCCAGAAGAAGTAGAGAGAGAAAAGGGGATAGAAAATGTCTTTGAAGAAATAACTGCTGAAAATTTCCCCAAACTAGGGGAAGAAATGGCCTCTCAGACCACAGAGGTACACAGAACTCCCATGACAAGGGATCCAAGGAGGGCAACACCAAGACACATAATAATTAAAATGGCAAAGATCAAAGACAAGGACAAAGTATTACAAGCAGCCAGAGAGAAAAAAAAGGTTACCTACAAAGGAAAACCCATCAGGCTATCATCAGACTTCTCAACAGAAACCCTACAGGCCAGAAGAGAATGGCATGATTTACTTAATGCAATGAAACAGAAGGGCCTCGAACCAAGACTACTGTATGCAGCACGAATATCATTTAAATATGAAGGAGGGATTAAACAATTCCCAGATGAGCAAAAGTTGAGGGACTTTGCCTCCCACAAACCACCTCTACAGGGCATCCTACAGGGACTGCTCTAGCTGGGAGCACTCTTAAAAAGAGCACACAAAAAAACACCCAACATATGAAGAAGGGAGGAGGAGGAATAAGAAGGGAGAGAAATAAAGAATCATCAGACTGTGTTTATAATAGCTCAACAAGCGAGTTAAGTTAGACAGTAAGACAGTAAAGAAGCTAACCCTAAACCTTTGGTAACCACAAACTTAAAGCCTGCAATGGCAATAAATTCATACCTTTCAGTAATCACCCTAAATGTAAATGGACTGAATGCACCAATCAAAAGACACAGAGTAATAGAATGGATAAAAAAGCAAGATCCATCCATATGCTGCTTACAAGAGACTCACCTCAAACCCAAAGACGCGCACAGACTTAAAGTCAAGGGATGGAAAAAGATATTTCAAGCAAACAACAGAGAGAAGAAAGCAGGTGTTGCAATTCTGGTATCAGACAAAACAGACTTCAAAATAAAGAAAGTAACAAAAGACAAAGAAGGACATTACGTAATGATAAAGGGCTCAGTCCATCAAGAGGATATAACCATTATAAAAATATATGCACCCAATACAGGAGCACCAACATACCTGAAACAAATACTAGTAGAACTAAAGGAGGAAATAGAATGCAATGCATTCATTCTAGGAGACTTCAACACACCACTCACTCCAAAGGACAGATACACCAGACAGAAAATAAGTAAGGACACAGAGGCACTGAACAACACACTGGAACAGATGGACCTAATAGACATCTACAGAACTCTACATCCAAAAGCAACAGGATACACATTTTTCTCAAGTGCACATGGAACATTCTCCAGAATAGACCACATACTAGGACACAAAAAGAGCCTCAGTAAATTCCAAAAGATTGAAATCCTACCAAACAACTTTTCAGACCACAAAGGCAGTAAACTAGAAATAAATTGTTCAAAGAAAGCAAAAAGGCTCACAAACACATGGAGGCTAAACAACACGCTCCTAAATAATCAATGGATCAATGACCAAATCAAAATGGAGATCCAGCAATATATGGAAACAAATGACAACAACAACACTAAGCCCCAACTTCTGTGGGACACAGCAAAAGCAGTCTTAAGAGGAAAGTATATAGCAATCCAAGCATATTTAAAAAAGGAAGAGCAATCCCAAATGAACGGTCTAATGTCACAACTATCGAAATTGGAAAAAGAAGAACAAATGAGGCCTAAGGTCAGCAGAAGGAGGGACATAATAAAGATCAGAGAAGAAATAAATAAAATTGAGAAGAATAAAACAATAGCAAAAAACAATGAAACCAACAGCTGGTTCTTCGAGAAAATAAACAAAATAGATAAGCCTCTAGCCAGACTTATTAAGAGGAAAAGAGAGTCAACACAAATCAACAGTATCAGAAATGAGAAAGGAAAAATCACGACGGATCCTGCAGAAATACAAAGAATTATTAGAGACTACTATGAAAACCTATATGCTAACAAGCAGGGAAACCTAGGAGAAATGGACAACTTCCTAGAAAAATACAACCTTCCAAGACTGACCCAAAAAGAAACAGAAAATCTAAACAGACCAATTACCAGCAACGAAATTGAAGCGGTAATCAAAAAACTACCAAAGAACAAAACCCCCGGGCCAGATGGATTTACCTTGGAATTTTATCAGACATACAGGGAAGACATAATACCCATTCTCCTTAAAGTTTTCCAAGAAATAGAAGAGGAGGGGATACTCCCAAACTCATTCTATGAAGCTAACATCACCCTAATACCAAAACCAGGCAAAGACACCACCAAAAAAGAAAACTACAGACCAATATCCCTGATGAACGTAGACACAAAAATACTCAACAAAATTTTAGCAAACCGAATTCAAAAATACATCAAAACCATCGTACACCATGACCAAGTGGGATTCATCCCAGGGATGCAAGGATGGCACAACATTCGAAAGTCCATCAATATCATCCACCACATCAACAAAAAGAAAGACAAAAACCACATGATCATCGCCATAGATGCTGAAAAAGCATTTGACAAAGTTCAACATCCATTCATGACAAAAACTCTCAGCAAAATGGGAATAGAGGGCAAGTACCTCAACATAATAAAGGCCATCTATGAAAAACCCACAGCCAACATTATATTGAATAGCGAGAAGCTGAAAGCATTTCCGCTGAGATCGGGAACTAGACATGGATGCCCACTCTCCCCACTGTTATTTAACATTGTACAGGAGGTCCTAGCCACGGCAATCAGACAAAACAAAAAAATACAAGGAATCCAGATTGGCAAAGAAGAAGTCAAACTGTCACTATTTGCAGATGACATGATACTGTACATAAAAAACCCTAAAGACTCCACCCCAGAATTACTAGAACTGATATCGGAATACAGCAAAGTTGCAGGATACAAAATCAACACACAGAAATCTGTGGCTTTCCTATATACCAACAATGAACCAACAGAAAGAGAAATCAGGAAAACAACTCCATTCACAATTGCATCAAAAAAAATAAAATACCTAGGAATAAACCTAACCAAAGAAGTGAAAGACTTATACTCTGACAACTACAAGTCACTCTTAAGAGAAATTAAAGGGGACACTAACAGATGGAAACGCATGCCATGCTCATGGCTAGGAAGAATTAATACCGTCAAAATGGCCATCCTGCCCAAAGCAATATACAGATTTGATGCAATCCCTATGAAACTACCAGCAACATTCTTCAACGAACTGGAACAAATAATTCAAAAATTCATATGGAACCACAAAAGACCCCGAATAGCCAAAGCAATCCTGAGAAAGAAGAATAAAGTAGGGGGGATCTCACTCCCCAACTTCAAGCTCTATTATAAAGCCATAGTAATCAAGACAATTTGGTACTGGCACAAGAACAGAGCCACAGTCCAATGGAACAGACTAGACAATCCAGACATTAACCCAGACATATATGGTCAATTAATATTTGATAAAGGAGCCATGGACATACAATGGCGAAATGACAGTCTCTTCAACAGATGGTGCTGGCAAAACTGGACAGCTACATGTAGGAGAATAAAACTGGACCATCGTCTAACCCCATATACAAAAGTAAACTCAAAATGGATCAAAGACCTGAATGTAAGTCATGAAACCATTAAACTCTTGGAAGAAAACATAGGCACAAACCTCTTAGACATAAACATGAGTGACCTCTTCTTGAACATATCTCCCCGGGCAAGGAAAACAACAGCAAAAATGAACAAGTGGGACTATATTAAGCTGAAAAGATTCTGTACAGCAAAAGACACCATCAATAGAACAAAAAGGAACCCTACAGTATGGGAGAATATCTTTGAAAATGACACATCCGATAAAGGCTTGACGTCCAGAATATATAAAGAGCTCACACGCCTCAACAAACAAAAAACAAATAACCCAATTAAAAAATGGGCAGAGGAACTGAACAGACAGTTCTCCAAAAAAGAAATACAGATGGCCAACAGACACATGAAAAGATGCTCCACATCGCTAATTATCAGAGAAATGCAAATTAAAACTACAATGTGGTACCACCTCACACCAGTAAGGATGGCTGCCATCCAAAAGACAGACAACAATAAATGTTGGTGAGGCTGTGGAGAAAGGGGAACCCTCCTACACTGCTGGTGGGAATGTAAGTTAGTTCAACCATTGTGGAAAGCAGTATGGAGGTACATCAAAATGCTCAAAACAGACATACCATTTGACCCAGGAATTGCACTCCTAGGAATTTACCCTAAGAATGCAGCAATCAAGTATGAGAAAGACCAATGTACCCCTATGTTTATCGCAGCACTATTTACAATAGCCAAGAATTGGAAGCAACCTAAATGTCCATCGATAGATGAATGGATAAAGAAGATGTGGTACATATACACAATGGAATACTACTCAGCCATAAGAAAAGGGCAAATCCAACCATTTGCAGCAACATGGATGGAGCTGGAGGGTATTTTGCTCAGTGAAACAAGCCAAGCAGAGAAAGAGAAATACCAAATGATTTCACTCATCTGTGGAATATAAGAACAAAGGAAAAACTGAAGGAACAAAACAGCAGCATAATCACAGAACTCAAGAATGGACTAACAGGTACCAAAGGGAAAGGGACTGGGGAGGATGGGTGGGTAGGGAGGGATAAGGGGGGGCAGAAAAAGAGGGGTATTAAGATTAGCATCCATAGCGGGGTGGGAGAAAGGGGAGGGCTGTACAACACAGAGAAGATAAGTAGTGATTCTACAACAGGTTGCTACGCTGATGGACAGTGACTGTAAAGGAGTATATAGGGGGGACCTGGTATAGGGGAGAGCCTAGTAAACAAAGTATTCGTCATGTAAGTGTAGATTAATGATTAAAAAAAAAAAAGATGCAGTTCCTATGTGGTGACCTCTAATGAGTTCTACACAATGATATAAAGGGCATATAAAAGTGTAGGCAAAGGGTCTGTTTGTGTTTATACAGAGGATCAAAGCCTAATTTGGCTACCCTGAAAATGAACTAAGATACGATATGAAAAAGAACTTCCAACATCAGCACTCTCAGGAAGACTCATGACAGAAGATGATCAGAAAAAAAAAAAAAAAAAACTTCAACAAAGATCCACGCACTGTCACAGGTGTAGATGCACTCATCCCACCATTTCCTGGGCTTGCCATGGGAAAGATGAAGGAGATATCTAAGCTGGCCTGTGCATACAGTAAAACAAAAATTGGACTGGATCTATACTGTTGGAACTCAACCAAGAATTAGGAGAAGTGCAAATTGTAGCGCTCCAAAATCTTACAACCACAGACTATTTATCATTAAAAGAACATATGGGATATGAACAGTCCCCAGGAATGGGGTGTTCTAGTTTATCTGAATTCTTTTAGACTGTTTAAGTTCAGTTGGACAATATCCACCATATCATAGATAAGTTTTCACAAATGCCTAAGGTGCCTAACTGGTTTTCTTGGTTTCACTGGAGATGGCTGGTAATTACAGGTATGCTTTGGTTAGGTAACTATATTCCTATTATGTTAATGTGTGTGCACAATTTAATTAGTCGTTTAAAACCTATCCATGCTGAAGTTACTCTACAAGAAGATATGTCAAAGAAATAATCAATCTTCCCAGGTTTTCTTCTGCCTGCTACTTCTATAGCTTTTCTTCTTCCTACCTAATCACAACCTTTAAATAGAACTCATGCCACATGTCGAATTTACCGAGTATCATAATTCTTCCAAGTGGTAAAGACACCTCAGGACAAATGCTGGGCATAGAAGCCACAGGGCATAAATATGCAAAGAAGTAAAAAGCTAACCATTTCAAACAATAAGGCTTCTCTCTCACTTACCAACTTTACATTTCCCTGTATGGCCCCGGAAGATGACTGGTTAGCCAGAGACGGGTAAGATTCCTCAAGGGAGGAACAACCTAAGACAGGCACAGTCGCAGGGGGCCATCTGGTGAGAAAATGGGGAGCAGCAGAGGTGAGGCTTAGAACCTCCCTCCACATGTTCTGAGAGAAATCTTCTGCATACATGGATGTTTATTGCCCTCGTCTAGCTCGGATTAACACATAGTCTACAGGCACACACCTGATCATCTACATTTGCTCTCTTACAACACTAAACTCTGTTTTCTACCGTTATCTCATATCTACCTACCACTTCAGCATTTTATTAAAAATAATAATAATAGAGAAATGTGGTATCCACATATAAATCAAGTTTAAAAATCAAATGAATATTCATATTTGAACTGACTGTGTATAGTTCATAATGCATGAACAAAACCGAAAGCTTCTGTGATGACTGCCCTTGCACTGTACACCATGTAACTTATTCACTATGTAAGAATTTGTTCTCCATGTAAGAACTTGTTCGTTATGCATCAGAAGATTGGAGACTGACGAAAATTAGGGTTGGGGTGGATTAATGATTGTGCATTGAGTATTGACCCCCCTATACAGAAATTTATTGTGGTTAACAACTATTTGACCAATAAATATGAGAGATGCCCTCACAATATATATATATATATATAAACACACTTCCAATTGTAAAATAAATAAGTAACCGGGATGTAATGTATAGCATAAGGAATATAGTCAAAATATTGTAACAACTTGGTATGGTGATACCTGGTACCTAGAATTATCATGCATATAAATGTTGAATCACTGTGTTGTGCAACTGAAACTAATGTATTGCAATGCTGTTGTCAACTACCCTTCAATAAAAAAAAATAAAAAATAAAAAAAAATAAAATCGCAAACCATGCCTAAAAAAAAAAAAAAAAAGAAATGCAGAGTCAAGAATAATGAATACATTTTTGTGGAAGATGAGGAATATGAGAACTTGCCATACCAGATAATATATATTATTGTAAAACTTTAAAATTCATTAAGATACTAAGTCTTTGACATAAAATACAGATAAAAATTCAAAGTCAGAATAAAAGCAGGGGTAAAGATCCCTGATTAGTTGTAACTTTCATTTATGAAACAAATGGCATATCAGGCTAGTGAGAAAAAGAACATTTGCATAAATGGTTCTGGGAAAGTTGGTATGCCATATTAAAATACAGTAAAATCAAAGCCCTACATCTTATGATGAAAAATCATTTATTGTAGGTGGGATTAACTCCCTAAAAGTGAGAGCAAAATTATTCAATTTATAGAATGTAATACAGAAACAATATTTTTTACCTCAGACTAGGGTGAAACTTTATATCAAGACCAAAAATATTCTAAAAGCAAAAGGGAATTATTAATAATTCCCATGGAAATCCATTAAATACACTTGCTCATCAAAAAACTTATAAAGAGGGAAAACATAGCAGCAAACTGTGATAGGATAGTGTTGTAAAATATACATCTGAAAACATATGTACTTAAAATTTATAAAGACCTTGACCTCAGTTTCATTAGAAAAAAATCAACAAGTCAATAAACAAATAAACATCAACAGAAAGTGTCCTAAATGGCTATCAAATGTGTGAACAGGTTGTCAATCGCACTGGTGTTCAAGGAAATGAATAATGAACTCACATTGACATACCACATCACAGCTACCAGACTGATAAAGCTAAAAAGCACAGAGTTTGAGAGTATTATGTTTTGGCAAGGATAGAATATCCTAAGCACTACTGGTCAGAGTGTAAACTGGTGCAATAACTTCTGAGAACAGCCTTATCTGGTAGTTGGTGTTATGCATACCACAGGTGTGTGCTGGCTTAAGACAAGGGCAGACATGAAGATACAGTGAGGAGTGAACAGGCTCCTGCAGGTGTTTCCCTCTAATTCTTCAGAATCTCCAGAATCTCCCACTGATTCTCATTTCCTGAGGCAGGAAATGAGAGATGCATAATACATCTTCTTGTCAATACTAATGCAGGTCAACTTGCAAGAGACTATCCCGCAGAGCCATATTTTGAGTCATGGGAGAGACCAAGAGTTTGGGCAGCATTGTGCAAGATGACCGCATACCTGCGACACTGCCACTCTCCTTCCGGGAAGCCATCCTGAAGAAACACTTGCACAAAGACACCAGGAGCCCTGTACACGCTGCATTCAGCTGTACTTTTCTCAGTACTACAGGCGATGGATAAATAGTGGCCCATACAGCAATTAAAAACCAAAAAGGATGAGTACAGGCACATGAAAAGCACAGATTATTATCAGGAGCATTAGGTTAAGCAAACACAGAATACTGTAAAATAGCACATGACATGTCCTACTATTTATGGGAAGTTTAAAAGCATTAAAAACAAAGCTTTCACTTATGAATATAAAACAAGAATGTGATAAACATATCTAAGGACAGTGGCTACTTCTGGGGGGGAATAATTGAGTCTGACAAAGACTTAAATAGGATGTTAAAGGTAATGGTTATACCGCTTTTAAACTGAATGGCTTGTTTTTTAATTTTCTAAATCTTAAATACACTTTATACATTTTTGTTTTATCCTCTTGGTAATTAAAAATATATAATGAACAGCAAAAAGAAGCAATAGGAAAAATTACAGCTCTGTGCTTATAACTGTCATGTTGCCCTATTTATGTTTCTTTGGCTAATGCACTACATATCTGAATTCATTTATTTATATAAACCCTTCTTCGCTATTTTCACCACTTTCTGCCACTATAATATAATGTCTTTTGTTTCTGATTTTATGGAACATTTCAGATAGACCAAGCAGTGTTTGGTTGCAAAATAATGATCCAGTGGATGCACTCAACAATTAATATGCTTGGTTTAGCTCATACAGTGTTGAAAAATTGAATGGGGGTGCCACCAGGATGGACATGCACCTTATGGTTAGCCAGGAACCCACATATATCCTACACTCTTGCTGCAGTCAGTCAGCTTCTCTCATTTACTTTACTCTGTTGGTGGTAATAGACATTTGTGATTGTGACTGTAAACAAACATGAAAGTTGGGAGGCAGTAGTTTAGTGATTGATAAGAAAAGACAAGACCCTTTACTCAAAATAAAATGAGGGGAGTTCAATTTAGTATGGTCCATACCTATATGATTTCAGGGACATACTGTGCCCAGTTTTTAATAGTTTTTACTTAATTGCCACCTTCTGAAAACATGATTCTAAGAGTTAAGTATATATATATATTATTTACTTCGCTATCATTAATTTACAATTACATGAAGAACATTATGTTTACTAGGGTCACCCCTTCACCAAGTCCCCCCAACAAACCCCATTACAGTCACTGTCCATCAGCGTAGTAAGATGCTGTAGAATGACTACTTGTCTTCTCTGTGTTGCACAGCCCTCCCTATGCCCCCCCAGTATTATACATGCTAATCGTAATACCCCCTTCCTTTTTCCCCACCCTTATCCTTCCCTTCCCTCTCTTTCTCCCAGGTCCCTTTCCCTTTGGTAACTGTTAGTCCATTCTTGGGTTCTGTGATTCTTCTGCTGTTTCATTCCTTCAGTTTTTCTTTGTTCTTATACTCCACATATGATTGAAATCATTTGGTATTTGTCTTTCTCCGCCTGGCTTATTTCACTGAGCATAATACCCTCCAGCTCCATCCATGTTGTTGCAAATGGTAGGATTTGTTTTCTTCTTATGACTGAATAATATGCTGTTGTGTATATGTACCACATCTTCTTTATCCATTCATCTACTGATGGACACTTAGGTTGCTTCCATTTCTTGGCTATTGTAAATAGTGCTGCGATAAACATAGGGGTGCATCTGTCTTTTTCAAACTGGAGTGCTGCATTTTTAGGGTAAATTCCTAAAAATGGAATTCCTAGGTCAAATGGTATTTCTATTTTGAGATTTTTGAGGAACCTCCATACTGCTTTCCATAGTGGCTGAACTAATTTACATTCCCACCAGCAGTGTAGGAGGGTTCCCCATTCTCCACAACCTCACCAATATTTGTTTTTGTTTGTCCTTCGGATGGTGGCCATCCTTACTGGTGTGAGATGATAACTCATTGCGGTTTTAATTTGCATTTTTCTGATAACTAGTGATGTGGAGTTTCTTTTCATGTGTCTGTTGGCCATCTGAATTTCTTCTTTGAAGAACTGTCTGTTCAGCTCCTCTGCCCTTTTTTTAATTGGATTATTTGCTTTTTGTTTGTTGAGGTACATGAGCTCTTTATATATTTTGGATGTTAAGCCTTTATCATGTCTGTCATTTATGAATATATTCTCCCAAACTGTAGGGTACCTTTTTGTTCTATTGATGGTGTCCTTTGCTGTATAGAAGCTTTCCAGCTTGATGTCCCACTTGTTCATTTTTGCTTTTGTTTACGTTGCCTGGGGAGATATGTTCATCAAGAAGTCACTCAAGTTTATTTTTCCTTCTCAGGACTGCTTTGGCTATTAGGGGTCTTTGGTGTTTCCATATGAATTTTTGAACTATTTGTTCCAGTTCATTGAAGAAAGCTGTTGGTAATTTGATAGGGATTGCATCAAATCTGTATATTGCTCTGGGCAGGATGGGCATTTTGACGATATTTGTTCTTCCTAGCCGAGAGCATGGGATGAGTTTCCATTTGTTAGTGTCCTCTTAAATTTCTCTTAAGAGTGTCTTGTAGTTTTCAGGGTATAGGTCTTTCAGTCCCTTGGTTAGATTTACTCCTATGTATTTTATTCTTTTTGATGCAATTGTGAATGGAATTGTTTTCCTGATTTCTCTTTCTATTGATTCATTGTTAGTGTATAGGAAAACCACAGATTTCTGTGTGTTAATTTTGTATCCTGCAACTTTGCTGTATTCCGATATCAGTTCTAGTAGTTTTGGAATGGAGTCTTTAGGGTATTCTTATGTACAATATCATGTCATCCGCAAATAGTGACCATTTAACTTCTTCTTTCATAATCTGGACCCCTTGTATTTCTTTGTTTTGTCTAATTGCCATGGCTAGGACCTCCAGTACTATGTTGAATAACAGTGGGGAGAGTGGGCATCCCTGTCTTGTTCCTGATCTCAGAGGAAAAGCTTTCAGTTTCTCGATGTTCAGTATGATGTTAGCTTTGGGTTTATCATATATAGCCTTTATTATGTTGAGGTAACAGCCCTCTATACCCATTTTGTTGAGAGGTTTTTTTTTTTTTGTAGATAATTATTTTTTATTGAAGGGTAGTTGACACACACTATTAAATTAGTTTCAGGTGTACAACACAGTGATTCAACATTTATATACATGATAATTCTAGCTACCAGCTATCACCATACAAAGTTGTTACAATATTTTGACTATATTCCTTATACTATATATTACATCCCAGTTACTTATTTATTTTACAATTGGAAGTGTGTACTTTTTTTTTTTTGAGAGGGCATCACTCATATTTATTTATCAAATGGTTGTTAACAACAATAAAATTCTGTATAGGGGAGTCAATGCTCAATGCACAATCATTAATCCACCCCAAGCCTAATTTTCGTCAGTCTCCAAACTTCTGAAGCATAATGAACAAGTTCTTACATGGAGAACAAATTCTTACATAGTGAATAAGTTACATGGTGAACAGTACAAAGGCAGTCATCACAGAAACTTTCGGTTTTCTCATGCATTATGAACTATAAACAATCAGTTCAAATATGAATATTTGTTTGATTTTTATACTAGATTTACATGTGGATACCACATTTCTCTCTTTATTATTATTATTTTTAATATAATGCTGAAGTGGTAGGTAGATACAAGATAAAGGTAGAAAACATAGTTTAGTGTTGTAAGAGAGCAAATGTAGATGATCAGGTGTGTGCCTGTAGACTATGTGTTAATCCGAGCTAGACGAGGGCAATAAACATCCATGTATGCAGAAGATTTCTCTCAGAACATGAGGGGGGAGGTTCTAAGCCTCACCTCTGCTGCTCCCCATTTTCTCACCAGATGGCCCCCTGCGACTGTGCCTGTCTTAGGTTGTTCCTCCCTTGAGGAATCTTACCCGTCTCTGGCTAACCAGTCATCTTCCGGGGCCATACAGGGAAATGTAAAGTTTGTAAGTGAGAGAGAAGCCTTATTGTTTGAAATGGTTAGCTTTTTACTTCTTTGCATAATTATGCCCTGTGGCTTCTATGCCCAGCATTTGTTTTGATGTAACTTTACCACTTGGAAGAATTATAATACTCGGTAAATTTGATATGAGGCACGAATTCTATTTAAGGGTTGTAATTAGGAAGGAAGAAGAAAAGTTATAGAATTAGCAGGCGGAAGAAAACATGGGAAGATTGATTATTTCTTTGACATATCTTCTTGAAGAGTAACTTCAACATGTATAGGTTTTAAACTACTAATTAAATTGTGCACATACATTAACATAATAGGAGTACAGTTACATAACCAAAGCAGACCTATAGTTACCAGCCATCTCCAGTGAAACCAAGAAAACCAGTTAGGCACCTTAGGCATTTGTGAAAACTTATCTATGATACGGTGGATATTGTCCAACTGAACTTGAACAGTCTGAGAGAAATCAGACAAATTAAAAAAACCCATTCCTGGGGACTGTTCATATCCCATATGTTCTTTTAACAGTAGATAGTCTGTAGTTGTAAGATTTTGGAGCGCTACAATTTGCACTTCTCCTAATTCTTGGTTGAGTTCCAACAGTATAGATCCAGTGAAATTTGTTGTTTTACTGTATGCAAAGGCCAGCTTAGATATCTCCTTCATCATTCCCATGGCAAGTCCAAGAACCGGTGGGATGAGAGTGCATCTACAGCTGTAGCAGTGCGTGGATCTTTGTTGGGGTTTTTTGATGATCATTTCCTGGTATGAGTCTTCCAGAGAGTGCTGATGTTGGAAATTCTTTTTCATATCGTATCTTAGTTCATTTTCGGGGTAGCCCATTTAGGCTTTGATCCTCTGTATAAACACAAACAGACTCTTTGCCTACACTTTTATATGCCCTTTATACCATTGTGTAGAACTCATTGGAGGTCACCACACAGGAACTGCTTTCTTTTTTTTGTTATCATTAATCTACAGTTACATGACGAATATTATATTTACTAGGCTCTCCCCTACACCATGTCCCCCCTATAAACCCCTTTACAGTCACTGTCCATCAACATAGCAAAATGTTGTAGAATCACTACTTGCCTTCTCTGTGTTGTACAGCCCTCCGCTTTCTCCCCTCCACCACGCTTGCTAATCTTAATACCCCCCTTCTTCTTCCACGCACTTATCCCTTCCTACCCACCCATCCTCCCCAGACCCTTTCCCTTTGGTACCTGTTAGTCCATTCTTGAGTTCTGTGATTCTGCTGCTGTTTTCTTCTGTCAGTTTTTCCTTTGTTCTTATACTCCACAGATGAGTGAAATCATTAGGTATTTCTCTTTCTCCACTTGGCTTGTTTCACTGAGCATAATACCCTCCAGCTCCATCCAAATTGCTGCAAATGGTAGGATTTGCCCTTTTCTTATGGCTGAGTAGTATTCCATTGTGTATATGTACCACATCTTCTTTATCCATTCATCTATCGATGGACATTTAGGTTGCTTCCAATTCTTGGTTATTGTAAATAGAGCTGCGAAAAACATAGGGGTGCATCTGTCTTTCTCAAACTTGATTGCTGTGTCCTTAGGGTAAATTCGTAGGAGTGGAATTCCTGGGTCAAATGGTAAGTCTGTTTTGAGCATTTTGATGTACCTCCATACTGCTTTCCACAATGGTTGAACTAACTTATATTCCCACCAGCAGTGTAGGAGGGTTCCCATTTCTCCACAGCCTCGCCAACATTTGCTGTTATTTGTCTTTTGGATGGCAGCAATCCTTACTGGTGTGAGGTGATACCTCATTGTAGTTTTAATTTGCATTTCTCTGATAATTAGCGATGTGGAGCATCTTTTCATGTGTCTGTTGGCCATCTGTATTTCTTTTTTGGAGAACTGTTCAGTTCCTCTGCCCATTTTTTAATTGGGTTATTTGTTTTTTGTTTGTTGAGGCGTGTGAGCTCTTTATATATTCTGGATGTCAAGCCTCTATCGGATCTGTTATTTTCAAATATATTCTCCCATACTGTCGGGTTCCTTTTTGTTCTATTGATGGTGTCTTTTTCTGTACAGAAGCTTTTCAGCTTAATATAGTCCCACTTGTTCATTTTTGCTGTTGTTTTCCTTGACTGGGTAGATATGTTCAAGAAGAGGTCACTCATGTTTATGTCTAAGAGGTTTTTGCCTATGATTTTTTCCAGGAGTTTAATGGTTTCATGACTTACATTCAGGTCTTTGATACATTTTGAGTTTACTTTGTATACGGGGTTAGACAATGGTCAAGTTTCATTCTCCTACATGGAGCTGTCCAGTTTTCCAGCACCATCTGTTGATGAGACTTGTCATTTCGCCATTGTATGTCCATAGCTCCTTTATCAAATATTAATTGACCATATATGTCTGGGTTAATGTCTGCAGTCTCTAGTCTGTTCCACTGGTCTGTGGCTCTGTTCTTGTGCCAGTACCAAATTGTCTTGATTACTATGGCTTTATAGTAGAGTTTGAAGTTGGGGAGTGAGATCCCCCCTACTTTATTCTTCTTTCTCAGGATTGCTTTGGCTATTCGGGGTCTTTGGTGGTTCCATATGAATTTTTGAATTTTTTGTTCCAGTTCACTGAAGAATGTTGCTGGTAGTTTCATAGGGATTGCATCAAATATGTACATTGCTTTGGGCAGGATGGCCATTTTGACGATATTAATTCTTACTAGCCACGAGCATGGGAGGAGTTTCCATCTGTTAGTGTCCCCTTTAATTTCTCTTAAGAGTGACTTGTAGTTTTCAGAGTATAAGTCTTTCACTTCTTTGGTTAGGTTTATTCCTAGGTATTTTTTTTTGATGCAATTGTGAATGGAGTTGTTTTTCTGATTTCTCTTTCTGTTGTTTCATTGTTAGATTTCTGTGTGTTGATTTTGTATCCTGCAACTTTGCTGTATTCCGATACCAGTTCTAGTAGTTTTGGGGTGGAGTCTTTAGGGTTTCTTATGTACAGTATCAGGTCATCTGCAAATAGTGACAGTTTAACATCGTCTTTACCAATCTGGATTCCTTGTATTTTTTTGTCATGTCTAATTGCCGTGGCTAGGACCTCCAGTACTATGTTAAATAACAGTGGGTAGAGTGGGCATCCCTGTCTAGTTCCCGATCTCAGAGGAAAAGTTTTCAGCTTCTCGCGGTTCAATATAATGTTGTCTGTGGGTTTGTCATAAATGGCCTTTATTATGTTGAGGTACTTGCCCTCTATTCCCATTTTGCTGAGAGTTTTTATCATGAATGGATGTTGAACGTTGTCAAATTCTTTCTCAGCATCTATGGAGAAGATCATGTGGTTTTGTGTTTCTTTTTGTTGATGTGGTGGATGATGTTAATGGACTTTCGAATGTTGTACCATCCTTGCATCCCTGGGATAAATCCCTCTTGGTCATGGTGCACAATCCTTTTGATGTATTTTTGAATTCGGTTTGCTAATATTTTGTTGAGTATTTTTGCATCTACGTTCATCAGGGATATTGGTCTGTAGTTTTCTTTTTGGTGGGGTCTTTGCCTGGTTTTGGTATTAGGGTGATGTTAGCTTCAAAGAATGAGTTTGGGAGTATCCCCTCCTCTTCTATTTCTTGGAAAACTTTAAGGAGAATGGGTATTATGTCTTCCCTGTATGTCTGATAAAAATCCCAAGGTGAATCCATCTGGCCCGGGGATTTTGTTCTTTGGTAGTTTTTTGATTACCTCTTCAATTCTGTTGCTGGTAATTGGTCTGTATAGATTTTCTGTTTCTTTTTGGGTCAGTTTTGGAAGGTTGTATTTTTCTAGGAAGTTGTACATTTCTGTTAGGTTTCCCAGCTTGTTAGCATATAGGTTTTCATAGTAGTCTTTAATAATTCTTTGTATTTCTGTGGGGTGCGTCGTGATTTTTCCTTTCTCGTTTCTGATACTGTTTGATTTGTGCTGACTCTCTCTTCCTCTTAATAAGACTGGCTAGAGGCTTATCTATTTTGTTTATTTTCTCAAAGAACCAGCTCTTGGTTTCGCTGATTTTTGTTATTGTTTTATTATTCTCAATTTTATTTATTTCTTCTCTGATCTTTATTATGTCCCTCCTTCTGCTGATCTTAGGCCCCATTTGTTCTTCTTTTTCCAATTTTGATAATTGTGACATTAGACCATTCATTTGGGATTGTTCTTCCTTTTTTAAATATGCCTGAATTGCTATATACTTTCCTCGTAAGACTGCTTTTGCTGTGTGCCACAGAAGTTGGGGCTTAGTGTTGTTGTTGTCATTTGTTTCCATATAATGCTGAATCTCCATTTTGATTTGGTCATTGATCCATTGATTATATAGGAACGTGTTGTGAAGCCTCCATGTGTTTGTGAGCCTTTTTGCTTTCTTTGTAATGTTTATTTCTAGTTTTATGCCTTTGTGGTCTGAAAAGTTGGTTGGTAGGATTTCAATCTTTTGGAATTTTCTGAGGCTCTTTTTGTGTCCTAGTATGTGGTCTATTCTGGAGAATGTTCCATGTGCACTTGAGAAGAATGTGTATCCTGTTGCTTTTGGATATAGAGTTCTGTAGATGTCTATTAGGTCCATCTGTTCTAGTGTGTTGTTCAGTGCCTCTGTGTCCTTACTTATTTTCTGTCTGGTGTATCTGTCCTTTGGAGGAGTGGTGTGTTGAAGTCTCCTAGAATGAATGCATTGCATTCTATTTCCTCCTTTAGTTCTATTAATATTTGTTTCAGGTATGTTGGTGCTCCTGTATTGGGTGCATATATTTTTATAATGGTTATATCCTCTTGATGGACTGAGCCCTTTATCATTACGTAATGTCCTTCTTTGTCTTTTGTTACTTTCTTTATTTTGAAGTCTGTTTTGTCTGATACCAGAATTGCAACACCTGCTTTCTTCTCTCTGTTGTTTGCTTGAAATATCTTTTTCCATCCCTTGACTTTAAGTCTGTGCGCGTCTTTGGGTTTGAGGTGAGTCTCTTGTAAGCAGCATATGGATGGATCTTGCTTTTTTATCCATTCTATTACTCTGTGTCTTTTGATTGGTGCATTCAGTCCATTTACATTTAGGGTGATTACTGAAAGGTATGAATTTATTGCCATTGCAGGCTTTAAGTTTGTGGTTACCAAAGGTTTAGGGTTAGCTTCTTTACTGTCTTACTGTCTAACTTAACTCGCTTGTTGAGCTATTATAAACACAGTCTGATGATTCTTTATTTCTCTCCCTTCTTATTCCTCCTCCTCCCTTCTTCATATGTTGGGTGTTTTTTTGTGTGCTCTTTTTAAGAGTGCTCCCAGCTAGAGCAGTCCCTGTAGGATGCCCTGTAGAGGTGGTTTGTGGGAGGCAAAGTCCCTCAACTTTTGCTCATCTGGGAATTGTTTAATCCCTCCTTCATATTTAAATGATATTCGTGCTGCATACAGTAGTCTTGGTTCGAGGCCCTTCTGTTTCATTGCATTAAGTATATCATGCCATTCTCTTCTGGCCTGTAGGGTTTCTGTTGAGAAGTCTGATGATAGCCTGATGGGTTTTCCTTTGTAGGTAACCTTTTTTTTCTCTCTGGCTGCCTTTAATACTTTGTCCTTGTCTTTGATCTCTGCCATTTTAATTATTATGTGTCTTCGTGTTGCCGTCCTTGGATCCCTTGTCATGGGGTTCTGTGTACCTCTGTGGTCTGAGAGGCCATTTCTTCCCCTAGTTTGGGGAAGTTTTCGGCAATTATTTCTTCAAAGACACTTTCTATACCTTTTTCTCTCTTCTTCTTCTTCTGGTACCCCTGTAATACAGATATTGTTCCATTTAGGTTGGTCACTCAGCTCTCTTAGAATTCTTTCATTCCTGGAGTTCCTTTTATCTCTCTCTGCATCAGCTTCTCTGCATTCCTGTTCTCTGTTTTCTAGTCCATTAATGGTCTCTTGCCATCTCGTCCATTCTGTTTTGAAGTCCTTCCAGAGCTTGTTTTATTTCTGTATTCTCCTTCTTGAGTTCTTGCATATTTCTCTGCTATCCATTAGCATGGTTATGACTTTTGTTTTGAATTCTTTTTCAGGAAGACTGGTTTAATCTATCTCCCCAGGTTCCTTCTCAGGGGAAGATGTAGCACATGCCAAAGCTGTCTGGGTTAGTCTTGTCTGGATCATATTTTTTTGCCTTTTCATGTTGACAGGTGCTATTGACTGTCAGCTGGGGAGCCAAAACTTTTCACTTGCTACTCGCCTTTCTTTACTGGGACAACTGTGACCCCTAGTGGCTTGTGTTGGGTAATTGAGTGTAGGCTGGGTCTTTGTGTCTTGCCCGGCAGATATGGAGGGATCTCCCTTTCTGTGGGCGGAGTTTGCCTTAGGCTGTTTCTCTGCTTTTGCAGCGCCCGGAGTGGTAATGTACGGGGGTGTTGTTTGGCTGTTTACCTCCATGAGTGGTCTCAGAGCTGTTGCCCAGAGGGTTAGTGCGCCCTGTTTTCCCTGTAATTTCCAGCCAGTGGGCTGTGACCTGTGTTGTTTCTGCCTAGCTGTTAAGTCCCTGTCCCTTTAAGACTTCAAACAGCCCCCGCTTTTCTTTGTCACAGGGGCATCACCGTCGGAACCGTCTCAGAGGTCTTGCTGCCATATTTCCCTATTTTCCAGCCCTCAATGCATGCACTGTGTCTGTGCTCCAGTGCGGGTGGCTGGGGCTGGGTGTTTAGCAGTCCTGGGCTCCCTCTCCCTCCTGCCGGGAGCTGGGGGGAGGGGCGCTCGGGTCCCACCTGGCCGGAGCTTGTATCTTACCCCTTTCACCAGGCGCTGGGTTCTCGCTGGTGTAGATATAGTCTGGCTCTTTTCCTGTGTCTTCTGGTCTCTCTTTTATGATTAGTTGTATTTGTTGTATTTTCAAAAATATATATGTTTTTGGGAGGAGATTCCCACTGTCCTACTCACGCCGCCATGTTGGCTCCGCCTCCTCTGAGATTTTTTATCATGAATACATGTTGAATTTTGTCGAATGCTTTTTCAGCATCTATTGAGATGATCATGTGGTTTTTGTCCTTCTTTTTGTTGATGTGGTGGATGATATTGATGGATTTTCGTATGTTGTACCATCCTTGCATCCCTGGGATGAATCCCACTTGGTCATGGTGTATGATCCTTTTGATGTATTTTTTAATTCAGTTTGCTAATATTTTGTTGAGTATTTTTGCATCTACATTTATCAGGGATATTGGTCTGTAATTTTCTTTCTTCATGGGGTCTTTGCCTGGTTTTGGTATTAGGGTGATGTTGGCTTCAAAGAATGAGTTTGGGAGTATTCCCTCCTCTTCTTTTTTTTGGAAAACTTTAAGGAGAATGGGTGTTATGTCTTCTCTGCATGTCTGATAAAATTCTGAGGTAAATCTGTCTGGCCTGGGTTTTTTTTCTTGTGTAGTTCTTTGAGTACTGCTTCAATTTCTTTGCTTGTAATTGCTTTGTTTAATTTTTGTGTTTCTTCCTTGGTCAGTCTTGGAAGATTGTATTTTTCTAGGAAGTTGTCCATTTCTTCTAGGTTTTCCAGCTTCTTAGCATATACATTTTCATAGTATTCTCTAATAATTCTTTGTATTTCTGTGGGGTCCGTCATGATTTTTCCTTTCTCATTTCTGATTCTGTTGATGTGTGTTGATTCTCTTTTTCTCTTAATAATTTTGGCTAGAGGCTTATCTATTTTGTTTATTTTCTCAAAGAACCAGTTCTTGGTTTCATTGATTTTTTCTATTGTTTTATTTTTCTCAATTTTATTTATTTCTTCTCTGATCTTTATTATGTCTCTCCTTCTGACTTAGACCTCATTTGTTCTTCTTTTTCCAATTTTGATAATTGCTATGTTAGACTATTCATTTGGGATTGTTCTTCCTTCTTTAAGTATGCCTGGATTGCTATTTACTTTCCTCTTCAGACTGCTCTCGCTGCATTCCACAGAAGTTGGGGCTTTGTGTTGTTGTTGTCATTTGTTTCCATATATTGCTTGATCTCTATTTTAATTTGGTCGTTCATCCATTGATTATTTAGGAGCATGTCGTTAAGCCTCCATGTGTTTGTGAAACTTTCTGCTTTCTTTGTACAATTTATTTCTGGTTTTATACTTTTGTTGTCTGAAAATTTGGTTGGTAGGATTTCAATCTTTTGGAATTTATTGAGGCTCTTTTTGTAGCCTAGTATGTGGTCTATTCTGGAGAATGTTCCATGTGTACTTGAGAAGAATGTGTATCCTGTTGCTTTTGGATGTAGAGTTCTATAGATGTCTATTAGGTCCATCTGTTCTAGTGTGTTGTTCAGTGCCTCTGTGTCCTTACTTATTTTCTGTTTTGTGGATCTATCCTTTGGAGTGCGTGGCATGTTGAAGTCTCCTAAAATGAATGCATTGCATTCTATTTCCCCCTTTAGTTCTGTTAGTATTTGTTTCACATATGCTGGTGCTCCTGTGTTGGGTGCATATATATTTATAATGGTTATATCCTCTTGTTGGACTGACCCCTTTATCATTATGTAATGTCCTTCTTTATCTCTTGTTACTTTCTTTGTTTTGTAATCTATTTTGTCTGATACTAGTACTGCAGCACCTGATTTTTTCTCCGTGTTGCTTGCATGAATTATCTTTTTCCATCCCTTGACTATAAGTCTGTGTATGTCTTTGGGTTTGAGGTGAGTTTCTTGTAAGCAGCACATAGATGGGTCTTGCTTTTATATCCATTCTATTACTCTGTGTCTTTTGATTGGTGCATTCAGTCCATTTCCAATTAGGGTGATTATTGAAAAGTATGTACTTATTGCCATTGCAGGCTTTAGATTTGTTGTTACTAAAGGTTCAAGGTTAGCTTCTTTAGTACCTTACTGTCTTAACTTAACTCGCTTTCTCAGCTATTATAGACACTGTCTGGTGATTCTTTATTTCTCTCCCTTCTTATTCCTCCTCCTCCATTCTTTATAAGTTGGTTGTTTTATTCTGTGCTCTTTTGTGTTTTCTTTAATTGCTTTAGTGTGTAGTTGATTTTATTTTTTGCCTTTAGTTAGTATTTGGTTGGTCTGCTTTCTTTGCTGTGATTTTATTTTCTCTGGTGACTTCTCTTTAGCCTTAGGAGTGCTCCCATCTAGAGCAGTCCCTCTAAGATACTCTGTAGAGGTGGTTTTTGGGAAGCATATTCCCTCAACTTTTACTTGCCTGGGAATTTTTTAATCCCTCCTTCATATTTAAATGGTATTCCTGCTGGATACCGTATTCTTGGTTCAAGGCCCTTCTGTTTCATTACATTAAATATATCATGCCATTCTCTTCTTGCCTGTAAGGTTTCTCTTGAGAAGTCTGATGATAGCCTGATGGGTTTTCCTTTGTAGGTGACCTTTTCCCTCTCTCTAGCTGCCTTTAAAACTCTGTCCTTGTCCTTGATCTTTGCCATTTTAATTATATGTGTCTTCGTGTTGTCCTCATTGGGTCCCTTCTGTTGGGAGTTCTGTGTACTTCCGTGGTCTAAGCAATTATTTCCTCCCCCAGTCTGGGGAAGTTTTCAGCAATTATTTCTTCAAATATACTTCGTATCCCTTTTTCTCTCTCTTCTTCTTCTGGTACCCCTATAATGTGTATATTGTTCCTTTTGGATTGGTCACACAGTTCTCTTAATATTGTTTCATTCCTGGAGATCATTTTATCTCTGTCTGCATCAGCTTATCTGTGTTCCTGTTCTCTGATTTCTATTCCATTTACAGCTTCTTGCATCTCATCCAGTCTGCTCTTAAGTCCTTCCAGATTGTTTCATTTCTGTAATCTTCTTCCCCAGACTTCTTCCTTTAGCTCTTGCATATTTCTCTGAAGATCCCTCAACATGGTTATGACCTTTATTTTGAATTCTTTTTCAGGAAGATTGGTTAGGTCTATCTCCTTCTCAGGCGTTGTCTCTATTATCTTGGTCTGTATCAAATTGTTTTGCCTTTTCATGGCGATAGTGGTAGTTGTGGGGAGCTGGTGCGTGTGTTGGCTGGGAGAACTACCCTTCTTGCTAGTTTTGGCCTTCCTCTCTTGGGAGAACAGTGACCCCTAGCAGCTAGTGCTGGGCAGCTGTGTGCAGACAGGGTGTCTGGTTCTTTCCCTGCTGCTGTGGAAGAATCTCTGCCCGGTTGCTGTGGGTGTGGCTGGCCTCAGGCTGCTGCTCCACTATGGCAGAGTCGTGCCAGAGGGGGAATGGGCGGGAGGCTGTTTATCACCATGAGGGGCCTCTGAGTTGCACTGCCTCCCAAGGGTTTGGGGTGCCTGGAGTTCCCCGGGATTCCAAGGTACTGGGATGATTGTGCCGGGGTGCTTCTGTCCAGCTGTGAGGCCCCTGCCCCTTTAAGATTTTCAAAGGGCACTCACTTTTCTTTGTCCCCAGGGTGCCCACTGCAGGGACCTGCTCACAGGTCTTTCTGTCCCATTTCCCTAGTACCCAGCACTCCACACACTGTGTGTCTGCGCTCCGGTGCAGATGGCTAGGGCTGGGTGTTCAGCAGTCCTGGGCTCCCTCTCCCTCCCGCTCTGACTCCTCTCCTTCTGCCGGGAGCTGGGGGGAGGGGCGCTCAGGTCCCGCCAGGCTGGGGTTTGTATCTTACCCTCTTCACGAGGCACTGGGTTCTCGCAGGTGTACATGTAGTCTGGCTGTTGTCCTGTGTCTCCTGGTCTCTCTTTTAGGAATAGTCATAAATGTTGTATTTTCAAAAATAAATATAGTTTTGGGAGGAGATTTTCACTGCTCTACTTACACCACCATCTTGGCTCTGCTCCCCTGAGTTAAGTATATTTTGTAATTCCTGTTGAGGCCAGTAACATCCAGCATGGGAGTTATAAGGAAAGAGGTGTACCAAGCAAGCTGAGACAGCAGGAATCGAAGCAGAAATTAAAGATGCAGAGAATATGAATGAGGGCTTTGGGCTGCCTCTCTGGAATTAGCAATGAGTCATGAGCTTACATGGTTTATGTGTGCCCACATTTTTCAGAATTGGCAGAGCCACCTGCAAACACATTATAGAATTCATAATAGAAACAGGAACAAGGTTTGCTTGTGAGCAATTTGTTGCATATAGCCACAGTTGGACAATATCCTCTGAGGAAATCACACATTGGCCTGCCACTTGTCAATGAAGAGGGGAACTGACAGTGAAGTCTAACTCCTCATTGCCATAGCTCAAAAGGTTTCATTAAAGAGGTGGTGGGAAAAACACAGTGTCATTATTCAGTGCATGTTAGATAATCACAACCTGAGAACCTATCATCTGTCAGCTTGTACTAAGGCTCTATTAGAAAAGAACAAAATTTAGCTCCTGCCCTCAAAGAACACATGATGAAATGAGAAAGGCTAATGTTCATTCTCAATCGTACTTATGTGAGAGTACTCACAAGGATCTGTAATGTGTGTTTAGAAATACTCATACGGATGGGTAACATGCTGTGTTAGAAGTACTAACAAGGATTGGTAACATCTTGTACTGAGATGGCAGAGAACTGAACCTTTCTGGTCTGGAAGCTGATTAAAATTCTTTGTGGAACCTGTCAGTGGAGGGTGAAAGGAGAGAGAGGAAAGATCTTACAAGGTGATACAAGAGCAAATAGTTGAAGGACACGCTATGGTTGCCAAAGTAGAGAAGGGTGACCCTTCATGGCTAAAGAAATAGAGCAACAGATGAAGGATAATGAATATAGATGCTAATTTGGGGAACCAGAAGGATTTAAGAAGACACAGGCGATGAGTGATATAAGAAGGAGGGGAATATACATTTAAAAAATGTGTGGAAGAAAATACAGGGGACATTTTAACATGATATATGTGGCCTTTCTTTTGTCTTTTGTGGAAATTTAAAATTCACTTGCTGCCTTCAAATATTGTATTTAGAAAGAACTAATTTAACTGAGAATATTAAGCCTTTTTTAGCTTTAATTTAAAAATTAATACTTTGGGTATGCCAAGGCACAATGCCTGACAGTTTAAAACATTTCAACTTGGAAAACATTGTAATCTGATCCTAAGGTATGGATGGTAGCACCATGACTGCTGGTAGGCCAAATAAACTACAGACAAAGTCCAGTCAGTTATAAACACCAGATAAATAGTTCAAAACCTGTCATTTATCTATCTCCTACTTGTCAAACATCCCAATAAGCCCATCAACAAATCTCCTTTCTACTGTTGACAGAGAGATATGCAGCACTGAGCTCAAATGACTGAAGATGTTTCAATATTCCCATTCTCTCCCATTCTCTGACTCACTCATATCTTCTTTTTACCCTGGAGTGCAAAAATAACCAGATGTAAGACTGAATTTAAATTTGGGGTTTACTCCATAGTAACCGAGTAGCCAGGAGATGGCACTTAATTTCACTGAGACTCAGTTTTCAACATCTGTGACATGGGAATGATAGTGGTACTTTCCCTGTATGGTTTTAAAGGCTGAACAAGAGATCAAGGTATGGCAAACTTTAGAGAAAAGTGTCTTCTATGGTCACAAAAATAAATATGAATATAGGTTACAATTGTGATCATTATCCCTGTCACATTCAGACCCTTTGCCTCTTGGCTTTTGTTTCTCATGCCCTGATAAACAAATATCACTATAAAATTAATCATTTGTACCTAATGGAACACTTTCATTTATTTTAACATATGTGTCCTGAATCCCCTTATAACCACCCTGGACATAAACGACTAGGTATTGTAATAAATAATTATAACGAGAGGCAATGGCATATTCTGATTTAGAGCAAGTATTATAGAATCTGGCATCCTGGTTCAAATCCCAGCTTCTTCACTATTAACCATATAACGTTGGAAAAGATCTTTAATCTCTCCTTGCATCAGGCACCTCACTGGTAAAACAGAATAAATACTATTACCTATTAGAGGGAAGTGTTATGGATTTCAAAATAACAGTACACGTAAAATAGTTAGCACGGTGCCCAGCAATTAATACACACTCAGTAAATGTTAGGTATTCATTTTTTGTAGTGTATTAAGCCATTATTTTGTCAAGGTCAGTGATGAGAAATTCACTTTCAGAAACTCTAGGTGAGATTCAGTAATCTATACAAAAACAAGTTTTTCTGGTGTTTCTGTTAAAGGTATACATAGCTTTTGCATTCTGATAAACATGTATTAGTTAGCATAGCCTAATGGATAAACTTTCCTCTTTCAACATGAACCTCATTTGCTTCTGGCATTTATTGTATGCCAGATACATGCAGACACCATGCATGTCATGTTCTGGGGTATGTCTGTTCTTGCATTGTTTGTGTGCATATGTGCTTTTCCCCACATGCAACTTGGTAGTTTGTCTGGAGCTTTCCTGGGCTGAAGCTATTGCTTCTCTGCCTCAGAATTCTTACTTACAACGTTAACTAAATAACTCATATGAAGAACCTCCTTTATCAATTGACTTCTATTGATGTTTCACTTTCCTCCAATTTGCTCTGTAAAGTGTTAGGTACTTGCTTTCCTTGCTAAGGCCAGAAACACCTAGGCTTGACTCCACACATCTCTCTAACCTGAGCATGTGCTCTATCTACCCTGCCATTATTCTCTTGGATGACTAGATTATTTATCAGATGGAATTCTACACATTGTGGCAGTAAGAGAAGTATTTCAGAGTCCTCTTTATCAGAAGAGTCATTTCCTGCTTGGAGTTTGAACTCAAAACAGATTGCCTATGACATGGCATAATGATACCTTCCTACTGAACTCCATAAAAATATACTATAATGTCGAGCCAGTGTAATTGGTATTTTTCAATCCCCATGAGCATCATGGAGGCTAAGAATAAGAAGTTGACTAGGAACAAGAAGCAAGGATTTCAGTGGAAGCAGATATTAGGTAGAGGGACTTACAAAGTTGTGGTAAAGAAGTGGGTAATGAGACAGAGAAGGGGTATTAAGTTAGTACAGAGCACACCAACAGACAGGTTACCACTTTGGAAAATGGGCTCAATCCCTCTGGAGACAGCAAGAAATGTTCTTCATCACTGTTCCTACTCAAGGGAGAGGAGGCTGGGGACTTTACACAGCAACTCTCCATTCATGATGACTTTGAGATGCTCCTGCAGGAGCCGACTCCTTGTCATGGCTACTTTAAATACCATCTAAGCATGTAGTTATGACCCGAGAAAGACATCTGGTAGAAAGCTGCAGGTACTTGTAGTAGGAAGTCTTAGGTGTTTATGGTAATACTGAATGTTGAGATAAATGGACACAAACAGCGTATGTTACACAAGCACAAATTTTTGGACTTGGTGTTTCTCAAGACAATGAGTTATTTATAAATATTTATTGAGCAATCACATTCATAAACTTATATGCAAATTCATATACCAATTCCAGCTCTATTCTGTTACAAGCACTGAGACCCATATAGAGGATACAAAAGTGAGATGTGGTGTTACTATTAAGGACATTAGACCCAGGTGGAGTAAAAGTATGGAACCTTGGCATACTGAATATTTTAAGTTGAAGGGATTTGAAGAAATGGAAGAAACAGGAAGTCATCTGACCTTTCTCCCCACCCTTCTCCCCTAAGAAACCCTCACGTGAGAGGTATCCACTAGAAACCCAGAGAAAAGGAAGATCTTTATGTCTGAAGACAAAGGAACACTGAAAAGAATCCAAATGAACAGGTCTCATTGTTTCCCTCAGTGTAGTACCCTTAGCTCATACTTACCACATTTCTCCATGACTGTCCACTTTTCATCACACCTATCATTAAAATATTCAGACTTGACCCTTTCTTTAGGTCTTCATTTCCTTATTAAGGCTCCTGTGTCAGCTAAAACTTTTAGAATAAGTTGAATGCATTTCATCTGTTGATCAATTTTTGTCACTTTATTCTTCAGGCCAATCCAGAAACCCTAAGGAAAACCTTTTCCTCCCTGTAAGCTTCACTGGGAAGGTAATCATGCAAAACTGTAAGTAATAGAAGAACTTAAATGCTTGGATAAAAATACACACACACACACACACACACACACACACACACACACACACACACACACACACACCAGCAGCTAAGTCTTCTGCACTAATGGGATGATCTATGAACAAAGGGTATTAAGCCTGGAAAGTTATCTGCCAGCCAAAGGAACAGAAAGTTGGTAAATAACACACCAGGCTAAGGAATGATGGTCAGAAAATCACAGAGGGATGAAAGGTTGTGCTGGTGTCTGGAGAAGAAGGAAAAGTTTAATGTGATAGAAATCTACAAAGTAGTGTTGTAGCAAATAATAAACACTAATTTAAGTGGGTTTGAGGATCATGGTGGGAACGGATGTCAATTTATGTGGCCAGAAATTTATGCTAAGGCCACTTTAGTTAGGGCAGCTCTGTTCCAAGCAGACGTGTTCACCTACCCTACCCCTAGGGAATACTGGCTCTGTAAAGAGGTCAGAAGTGATTGTGGTGATGATATGCATATGTACAAACTCACCAAATTATATACATTAATTATGTGAAGGTTTTTTGTATACCAATTATATCTCAATAAAGCTGGGGGAAAAGACATTGGGTAGGCAATTGAGGACATTTGAATATGGAATGGATATTAGGCAATATGGTGTTATTGTTAATTTTCTTAGATGCAATAGTGGTATGTGCATATGTAGGAAAATGTCCTCACTCCTAGAAAATGTGTGTAGTGTTATTTAGGAGTGAAAAGGCACAATGTCTGCAATTTGCTTTCAAACAGTTCAACAAAATATATTCTATTAAAAATGTTTTAAGTAGAATGATGCATGTTTTTAAAAATAAAATCTCTTTGGCTGAAAGTTATTTACCTGCAAGTGGACTGGATTGGAGAAGGGAGAGACTGGGGCAGGGAAATCAAATAGGAAGCTGTTGCAGCAGTCAGGGAAAAGGCGCATGTGTCTCACTGATGATGGACAAGAATCAAAGTGTTCCCAAGATAGCAACTGAGTAGAATCAACAGGTTTCACCTGAATCCTCGATATGAGGGGTTGGGTTCACTGAAAAGAGGTTTTCTTACTATTAATATACTTCCTATTTTGGTACACCATATTGTCATCTCCACAAAGTCTGACTTTCTCACATCCTTTCTAGCATCATTTTACAGCAGAGTTTGGCATGTGCAGTGAGCCTTCATATAAGAAGCTCCTGGAGAAATAATGCCTCCATAACCTTCTCATTCTATACAGAGCAAGTTCCAATTGCAAGAGAAAAGCAGAATGGAAAGTTAAAGTGTCCAATGGCTTGTGTTTATGCTGAAATAAATCTCTGGTCTTTCTCTTTCTTTGTTTATACCTCTACTTCTCCAGCTCTAAGTAGGTTCTAACAGCCTCAAAGAGGTGTTAGAATAATGAATGGATTTTCTTGAGTATGTCTTAGAATTCTCAGATGAAAGATGCTGCATCACCAAAAATTATAATTCAAGTTAAAGCATTCAACCTTTCATCCCTCACATGCCTTTGAGGTGTAGTGTCCTTATGCAGATTTCAAATAAACCAAGAAAATGCCTCTAAAATGCCAAAAAAAAAAGTGTCTAAAAGCAAACACAGAGAAAACATTTTCATCTTTGCTTTAAAAACAAAGCTTAAATAATATTTCCTAAAATCTCCACATATTCAACTCCTAGACCTTTAGTATCCTAACAAAGGAAAAGCATGTGGATATCAATGTCTGTTTTTTTCTGCCAAAGTTCAGTTCAGAGAATGGATTTGTTTAGATTACATATTCCTATACAAAAAATAAGTTATGATAACTATGACTAGAATAAAACATATAATTATTGTAAGATACCCACCAACTAAATGAGTGCCCATATGGAACTCCATTCTGGATAGAGGAATTTCAGTTTCTTGAGAAATCAATTTAATTGTAGCAGGCACTGTTATACATTTGAAAGATCACAGTCATTATAGACAGACCTGCATTTGAATCCTGGTTTACCTACTTCATAGCTTGGGAAAAGAGGGAATTGACTTTCTCTCAAAGACTCAGGTTTCTAACTTCCAAAGAAGGAAAAATTGCTATTAATAGCTTGAGGAGGTGGCCAGCTTCTGATTCCAATTCACTACTTCTGCAAGTTCATTAGATTATATGAAAAAATAAAACCTTAGAAAAAATACTTCACTACCATAAAGTTTGGCCTTACAAGCCTTTGAGAGACCTTAATAACCACTGATTCAATTTTGGTTAAAGGATTACAAAAATGTCAGAATTCTATCCAAATCAATCTCATGAAAAATAAAGATAAATAAGCAAACTAGATATACTATATTAAGATATTATTTGTAAGTCTGCGACTTCAGGCTCCCTTGAAATCTCTAATAATTGAAGATCACTCTCATCCTAAGCTAGATGAGGATGAACGGCCTAAGGCTGAAACTACTAAGGCAGTTGGAAGTCTCGCTGTGCAGGTTTCTCATGACCCAATCCAAACAGTGTGAACTTTTTACTCCAATGAAAAAGAACATGTACACACACCAGGGAACACAAGCTCTGGAAAGAGAAAAAGTTGCCTGCTTTCTGAGATCTTATCCAGGCCAGGACAATGCCCTGAGGCCTGGGAGGCTGTACAAGAATTCAAAGTGAAAATGTCTTTTACATACTCATTCCTTGGCCCTTATCACTTTGACCACTACCTAAAGAAGTGAGGGGAAAGATCTTTTCCACTGTATACTATGACATGTATTCCCTCTAAACATCCCATTTCTACAAAAAGTGGCCTAATATGTCTTTTTGAACTCGAGGTGGAGGTTTAATATTTTTGGCCAACCTTGAGCAATATAAAAGAAGTAAAATTTAGGCACTGATCACCCCTCTATCTTCTCTGCCAGGAGGTCAACCAGTCTTGAGCAGATTAGAAAGAAATGCATTAGTACAAAAGTTGGAATTCTTCCAAGTTCAAAACCTTATTTGTCTTAGAGTGCTTGTCATTCATATGACTAAAGGGAAAAGAAAAAGCGCAGATTAAATCTAAGAAGTGAGCAAGACAAAGAAAACATTTATTTTCCAGGAAATCCTAAAGGGAGTGAGTCCTTAAAAGTGTATACTTGATATAAATTAGTGTCTACTGGAAATTTTTTCCATTTTTACTATCCTTTGTTCGGTATACTCAGAGGCCCATTTCTGACATGAAATACATGGATATTAAGTACTGCAAACAAATATGACAAGGTGACAGAAAAGAGAAAAATCAAATAATATAGTCACCTTAAAGTGACATTTATACTCTCTAATTCATGGTTAAATATTGTATTGGTCTTCAACCATAACAATAGTCTTTCTATGTGTGAGTAAATGGTATGATCATGAAATAGAGGGAAAGCCTCATAATTAAGGATAAACTAAGAGAAATATGAAATGTTAACTAAGGAAGCTTTAGACAAATTATTTCAGTTCTTGGTGGACTGGGCAATGCCAACTTGTCTAGGACTGGGAACTGTGGCTCCTTGATTCCTCTTCTCTTAGGCACCACAGGAGTTGAACTTAGAATTGGCCAAAAGAGAAATGCACTCATGTTTTGAAAGGAAGAAATCAAGCAGACATTAATCACTGCTCTCTAAAGCTGGAACACAGCAAAGGACAGAGATGTGCCCTATGGCTCCCAGCTGATTGTTGCTTTCCTTTACTCAGTGTCCAGCTCATCTTCCCAATAGCTGTACCTGTAAAAACTAACTGTCCGAAAACAAACATCAGGCTCTTGGCTGCAGGCTCACAGAAGCAGTGAGTCCTCTTTCTGTACCATCAATTATAAGAAAACTACATGCTTTCGAAAATTTCACTCTGGGAAGAAGGTTATAAAATTATTTGACATATAAATGATGATTAGAAGGTTGGGAAGAAATTATTTCAATTCTCCACAATGTCTTTCAGAAAATATAAGCATATGGAACACTTTCTAAGGTATTCTATGAAGCCGGAATGACTATCTTACTAAAGCTACATAAATACAAGAAAAAAAACTAGACAAACATTGCTCGTGAACATAGATTAAAAATCCTAAATAACAGCTAACTGAACTCAACAGTATGTGAAAAGTATTATTATAGTATGACCAAGTTGGGTTTATTTTAGATATGCAAGAATAGCTCAACATTTGAAAACTAGTTAATATAATCCATCCATCACATCAACAGGCTACAGGAAAGATCACGTGATCATCTCAACAGATTGACAAAGAGCATCTGACATAATCCAACATCTAGTAATGACAAAAACTTCCAGTAAACTAGAAATAGGAATTTCCTCAACTGGATAAGAAATACATACAAAAAAACCTATGGCTGACATCATACTCAATGGTGAGAAACTAGTTACTCTTCCCCTATAATTGTCATCAAGGCAAGGATGTCTCCTCTCACCAGTCCTATTTAATGTCATAATGGAAGTCCTAGCTAGTGCAATAAAACAAGAAAAGGAAATACAAGGTATATATACTGGGAAGGGAGAAATAAAAATGTCTTTGTTCACAGATAATATGATTGTCTATGTAGAAAATCACAAAAAGTCAAAAACAACAACAAATAAACTCCTGGAACTAACAAGCAAATGCAGCAACTTAACAGAATTCAAGATTAACAAAACAAAAGTACACTCCATTCTCATATATCAGTAATTAATAACTGGTATATGAATTTAAAAAAATACCACTTATAATAGCACCAAAAAAGAAATAATAATAATGCTTGTGTAAAACTAGGATCCAGGATTGCCAGAACACCTCAGGTCCTTTCCTGCTGAGATAGGGATGGTTTCTCTGTCAGTCCTGGCAATGTTTGGACCCAAATTTCATGGGTCAGATGCAAGGTAGTGAACTCTTATAAGCTATAGTGCATAAAATGGTGGGGACCTCCCTTGGAGAAAAGGAAGAAGGAGTTTTAAAAGAGGAAGCCCTGGAGCTCCCACATCTCAGTCAGACTGTCTTTATAGAAAGGTCTATAGAAATTGAGATGTTTTGGAAAACTCACGTTGTGTGACTGAGGAAAGATAAGAAGTGGAGTAAGTAAACCCACATACATATGTCTGCTCAGTCAACACGTGGCTGAGTGACCTTAATGATATTCTAATATACATACATATATCACAGTTGATTTAGCCATTCTTCTGTTGATGGACATCTGAGTTATTTCATATTTGGGGTATTATGAATAAAGTTGCTAAAAAATAAAATAAAATAAAATAAAATGAACCCAACAAATCATGGAGTAGACTATGGATTATAGTTCTTCCTTAATGCCTAGAAATGGGCTCCAATTCCAGTTAAAATTTTATGTAATTGTGATTCGAAAGCAAGTCAGGATCTCATTACTGAAAACCTGATCATTTTCAATTGACTTATCCAGTATATATACAAAATGAATTTCTTTTCTGCATTTTTCTTAAACTATTTTCTAAAGAAAAACTGAATTACCATATGATAATGTATCAAAATATAAGGAAATCTACTGTCTTGTGAAGTGCAATGGCCTCAGCAGTAGATCTCATTTCTTAATGTCTGATCTATACTATTTGATAGGGTCAATATTGTCTGATAAGGTCAACAGACCATCTGTTGGTTCCACTTTAGTATAACTCCTTAAACATTTTTTTCTCTCTTTTGCTCATCCTCTTGAATTACCCTTTCAAAATGCATAGTTGAATCTTTTCTATTATGAGACTCATCTTTTTATCTAGTGCCACTGTTTTATTTTCATATTTCTGAAAATTCTTATTATAGATCATTCTCTTCAAACTGTTTATCTCAAAACCAGAAATTGTGTCCTAATCAAAATTGGACTTTTTTTTATACTGCTTTTCATTTTAGGAGCATGATATTCTCATGAAATGTCATTTGTTATAGTTTTGCATTATTAATATCAGTCTTACTGGGTGTTCATTTATTCTCAGTTTCCAAAGCACTAAAGAAATGCATAAATGTCTGTGGACTTAGGCCATTTGCATGGACAAATTAGATTACTTCTTTATTATACTACCTCTCAATATAGGCCAATAAGAATGTCCTCTGTATGCCTTCTTGATTTTGAGTCCAGAACATTGGAGAGGTTAAAGAAATTGTGTGGCATTTACATAACTTCTGTAGTCAGTTCAGGTCACTGTACCAGTGAATGTTAGAAAATATTTACTCTTTGAGTCTCAATAACAATAATTTAAGGGTTTATTGCAGTATCTAAGAAATATTCTAAGTCTACTTCATGTTTTATAATGATTCAGGTAAATGGTGAGGCTGAAATAAAGTTATTTATTTTTACAAGCTGACAGATTTGGCACTTAATAAAATGTATTTTCCAGAGTATGAATTCAGTTTGGATGTTAAAATGTATTTTAAATGCATAACCTTATCTATTTCTAAGAAGGTTTGTTGTAGGTAACCCAGACACAAATCTTTAGGGAGATCACATACCAACTGTGGGAGTCTGGTCAAGGACCTTACCCTTTGTGAGCCTCTGACTCCTAAATTTAAAATTGGCATATGGATCAAAATACATTGTCTATGTATGTAGAATCTATATATGCATATATGTATGTATGGATGGATCTATTATCTATCTAATCATCTGCCATCTGTCAGTTACTTATTTATATAATCTCTATACAGATATGTTCTATCTGGCATATAGTTCAGGTCCTCAATAAATGTAGCTTTATTTCATCAGACCCAGGGATGGTTGATTTGGAGATGGGTCAGAGTAATAGCATAGAAAATCAGACTATTAAATAAAGTCCTGGAATATTCAATACATTAGTAAAGAAAACATTTGAAAGCTATTTCTTCCTTCAAATCTTTCCCCAGTTAATTTCTAATTCTCCATAACACACCATGGCCAAAATAACCTCTTCTGAGAAGTTTCTCACTACTACATGAAACTATTGTCCCCTCTATTGTATTATATTAATTTGTTCTTATCTCTTCTTTCTTATCAATTTTTACACATACCACACTATGATGAAATCATCTGTGTTCTATGTTCAGCAATTAACCACCTAAATAGCATCTACCTCTCTTATTCATTCATTTATATTTATGTGTCATTCAGTGTTTCTTTATAATAATGTAGTTTCAGATAGTTTTTTTGGTGTTGGGAACAGAAAATAAACCAGACAAAGATACTGCCTCCATGTACTTACAGCACATGAGAAAGATCCAGTTACATAATTAATGCAGTGATGTTTGAGCTGAGTCTTGGTAGACAGGTAGATTTTGCTTATCTGAGAGAAAAGAAATGGTGCCTTCAGAAAGAGTAGCAGAACAAAAACATGAAGGGATAGAACACCTGGCCATTCTTCTTTGTATCCCTTGAGTCATACACAGTGACTATGGTATTGAAAGTAATCACATTATTTAATGAATGAATGAAGGCAAGAATGATATCTTTAAAAAGCATCTATCAGAGTGCCAAGTTTTATAAGACCTCAATAAATTAAATAAATTCCACATACCAACTAGGACTAAACTAAGAATCAAGAGAATTTTTAGTTGGGGGCAGTAAAAATACAAGTTGGTGAGTTTACAAATGATCTTAAATGGATTGGTAAATACATTTTTCATTCATTTCAATCTCTTGGGAAAACACACTCTTTTGCCTTAGTGTTTCCCTGTATTGGAGTTTCCATTCATGAAGTGATAGGATAGATGAAGAAATGGTAACACAAGATGAAGGGGAATTTTAATTCCATGGTACCCAAAACATTCTCAGCAGTTGACTTCCATAGACTACCTTTAGTCCGTGTCTGGCCATTATTCGTCAAGTTGATGTCTTGTGATCTCATGCTTTACCACACCTCAAACTCTTCCCATGTCCTCCTTCCACTCTTCACTCTTTATTTCCTATTCTTCAAATCCACAGGTGACAGCTCTAACTGTGATATAATTATCTAGAGCTGGGGCCTTTGTACACTGGGATTCCTGGGAGTGAGGACTTCACAGTTCAGTCCTAGATAGTCCCAGCCCATGGGTCTAGGGTCCCAATCTGTCCTTCCCTCACCTCAATCTTGCAGATGCAATCACTTCTCTTTATTCTATGTGTTTATTCTAAAGCCCTTGCCTTATTACTAGCATAACATATTTAATTTATACTAATTAATATCCCTGGTAATAGAGATAAGTTTTGAAATAGTGGCTAAAAATGTGAGCTTTTTGATTTTAAATCCTGATTCCTCCACTTAGTAACAGATCACAGGTAAGTTTTCTTATCTATGGAATAGAGTATAACCTACTTTAATGGGTACATAAGAGGACTAAATGCAGTATTACATGTAGTGCTATTTCAGGATACCCTCTTCAGTGTTTCACTATCACCTGGAAGCCTCCGTAAAACCTACTACAGTTAATAAGCCTCTTCCTTACGGAGGAAAAATTAAGATAATATGACTGTCCATGACTTCTAAATTATAACAAGAACTTCGTTGGTTTTTTTTTTTTTCTAAAAATATTTCAAAAAATGGAACTAATAGCCTTGAGAGTTGTTTGGAATTCAGGTTTCTTTTGTTTGTTTTGTTTTGTTTTTCTGACTCTAGGTGGGAAATAATTAAATTGAGAATGGTTTATATCCTACGCTAATCTTCTTGGGACTGTTATATTTGGGATGTGATTTGGTATGTTGAATTGCCTACACCTATGATTCTGGCAGGGACTGGGGAACAGAAATGTTCTTTCAGACTTTAAATCAGGCTTCTCTTGCTTTCAGTTTTTGATAAAAACAGTCCTTGAAAGGCCCCAAACTACTAAATGGAAGTATACTCTGGTCTAAGTAACAGAAATATGTTTTAAGTAAAATGATAATAGTGATGACGATGATGTTGAAAATGATTATCAACATATTAATATAGAACTTCCTTTCATTTTAAGGTATTAGCCTATCCATTTAATGTCTTAATAAAATGAATACTGTGAAGTATGTATGAACACAAACACCTTGATCCAAATGAATCCTTTCTGCACCTAGGACTATTACCCTGTTATTGGTACAGCAACATGTACCACTGTTAGCTTGTCAGAGGTCCCTGAAACTCCATTTGTGGGTTGGCGCTCCCAAAGAAAATACCAATTTATAACAAATTTTCTTTCTTTGGCCACTAGACATGCCCCTAATTTAGTTGCAGCCTGAGTGCCCTAACTATAAATCTAGCTGACAAATTGTGATTATAACCTCACAGCTTGCATTTATGTTTAAAATATAAGAATATGATAGATTCCTCAAGGACCTGCAGGCTAGTAGAAAAATACTGAACCCCTTCTCCACGATCAGCTGCACTATACCCACCTGGATTGTAATATGTTGTGAAATTTAATCCTTCCCTTTTAGCTAGGTATTCTCCTCTTTCCACCACCTCTGCTTTTATTTGTAAAAATTTAGCCCAGAGAAGATAGGAAGTAGCACTTAAAGCTTAGCAGTATTTTACCCACAGTCAGGGCTGTATTCTCAAGGAGCTTTGTCCATGGCTCCTCCGTTACATAGACCATGTATGATTTAGAACAGAATCACATAAGGTATGGCTCTCGGTTATTCCTGGGGTCAAGAGCTCCTCTCATTCCTTTAGTTTTTTATGTATGTATGTATGTATGTATGTATGTATGTATGTATGTATGTATGTATTTATAGCCCCTACTTTGAGTTTTATTCCTGGAAATACAAAGTTCAAAATTAGATTAACCTAAGAACTCCTTCAAGAACCAGGATTGGATTGAATCTGATAGGTATCCAAGAAGAATTAATTATTCTTATTTATTTAATTATTCATATAATCACCTAAACATTACTGAGATTTGCTGTGCTGGATGTAGAAACCAAAAAGGGAATAAAATAGACATATAGTTTGCCTTTATAGAGCTTATAGTTTATTAGTGTAGTCTGATATTAACATGTTATACAAAACTTTGTAATAATAAAATATAATTTTTTTAAGAATTGAGATTTGACAGTGTATATCAAGAACTGAATATGGTCTGTAGGCCTCATAGAAGGCCCCCCCAAGAAGAATTAAATAATTAAATTGAGATATGAAGATCGAATCTAATAAATCCAGAAAGAGGGGCAGAGCTAATTGCATGACCACCTTATAATAATTGAGGTAAGTCAGCCTGACGAAACTTAGTGAGCCAGGAGGAATGAATGCGTAAGCAGATGAATCTAGACAAATCAATAGGCCAAGTTAAGGATTGTGGTTATTGCTCTAAAGGGCAGAGGGGAGTCCTTGAAAGGTTTAAAGAAATGTCACAACAATACTTAGGTTTTTAAAATATCACTCTGCTTCTGCTCTTGAGAATGAATTGAAGAGACCAAAGAATGGATCCTGGAGAAATTTAGGAACCTAATGTAGTAGTTAAAATTGAGACTTGGAAGAGAAGATAATGGTCATGATCTAAGATGGAACCTAAGTGTCTCTGGGTTTTACGGAGAAATTCCTGATTCTCTCCATTTTTATCTCTTCTTTCATTTTTCTCCAGAACACCTCTCTTATAAACAATTTTCTGAGCTCACACTGACTGTTTCTCTGTAAAGTCTATTCTCAACACTTCTCACATAATCAGATACCTACTAGCTTTACTTGCAATATAATCTTGTTGGTCACAGTTACTGATCAGTGGTGGATACCTTTCTCAAAGTGAACCTCAAAGACTATCTTCCTTAAATATTTGGACTTCTGATTCAGAAGCATGAAGTCTTCGGGTTTATTGAAATTAAAGTTTTTAGATCTTACAGCCAGTTTCTCTTTGTATGATATTCTGATTGTTTTTCAGAAGCTTTTCAGAATATATAAAGATAAATGAATTTAGTATTTTTGAAATATTTAGTAAATATTTATAAAATTTCTTTCCCATGAACATATGTCAGTTGTCACACTGAAGACTGACTCTTATTTCTATTTTATTAGGAAAATAAAAACTGTTCATGCAGATATCTGTTCAAGTATGTTTAATATTATCTTTGGTCACTGAGTTGAACTATCTCTACATTTTGTTGTTTCGTTTCATTTTGGTTAATTTTATATTGGACTATGATATTAAAATACTGAGTAATACATAAAAACATATATTCCATGACATAAAATTAAAACCTGAAAATAGTTTTATATTGATAAAGGTGGAAATCAAGTTTACTCCAAATAAAATTTGGGATATTTGCAGCCACAAATTTAATTTTAAGGTATGATTATCATTCTTCAAATACTGTTGTTCACACAGCCTATAAATCTTTTGTGTGCATAATTATCTTTGTAAGATTAATCTTAAGTGTACCTCAAAAAAAATTATTTTAGAGATTTTATACTCCAGTTCAATATTTATATCCTTAGCCCTTAATGGTTAAATTCAAAATTGTTCTCTCACAGTATGATTATACCCAAAAATATTATAGAAAAGTTAATGATTTTATAATTACATACTTTGTAATTACCAATATTATATGATACAGTAATTTTAGTAAAATCAACAATGGCAAAATGGACAATAATAAAGTTAACTAAAAGACTTATAAATGTTAGGAAATGTCACTTCGTGATCTGAAATTCTAAGCATTCTAATAGCCATAATGGGTGTGTGTGTAAAATATTCAGGATGGTAATTCACTTTCAATTTTTAAGTTTCTGCTAAGTTCAGTGAATTGCATTTTGTCATTGCAGAGCAATAATTTTCAGTTTTTGTTTTTATTTTTATTTTTGGTAGCAGCAGCATCTCTGTTGAACAAAATAATTTGGTACAGTATTAAAATGGATAAGGGTGGCTTTGCTTTGGATTAAGAAAGGTTGGCATCCCTCATCCTTGTTCTCTTTACTTATCTCATTGAACCTTTGAGTAACCACTGGGTTTCTGAAGATCTCTTTTGGAGAAACCATTATATAGAAAACAGTGTGGCAGAAAAAAACTTCTGCAATAAAAACATGAGAAGTTTGTGTAATATATTAATCACTTCATCTTGAACAAGCCAATCTGAGACTCTCAAAATTTTGATTTGTGAAATGAGGATGATAATGTCTAATTCAATACCATAATGCTGGTGTGGTAATTAGCAGGATAGTGGTGCTCAGCAACTCACCCATAAATTTGTCTCCAGATGCTTGTAACTATGTCACAAACTAGCTTCTACAGGATGCATACTCAGAGATGGAGATTAGCATGCTGGATGTTTATGACAGAATTCAGTTGGGATCAATCCCTATGGAAAGGGTAGAAAGAAATCAAGATAAAGCAAAGGGAAAAGCTGACCTTCTCTTAGGTTCCAACAACAGCACTGGCTAACTAAGCCTATGAAGAGCCCTAGAGTAAAATGGCTCAGCAAATGTGTCCCATATTAAGCCACAAGGGCTGGCTATTTTATATCCATGCCATCCAATCATGCAGGATATCCCAGGGAGGCTGTGACCACCTCTCCGGAACTATTAAATTCTTTCTCTATTGTCTGCCAGGACAATTCAGATATTTAACTTTCACATAACATGGGCCATTGTTTTACAAACGCTTCTCAGAATCATCCTAGTATCTCAAGTTTGAACCAACCCCTAGGGTTTTTGCCAGGGTATAAAATACTGTATCTTGGAAGAATTCTCCAAGCAAAACAAAACAAAACAAAATCAAATGCTCCATTGTCCAATTTTCTTCCTCGTTTCCTACAATAATCACCCTCAGAATAGTCTCAGGCACAAACCTTCTAGCTGCTGTCAGTTCATGCTAAATCTTGCAGCTCCTTGGGGACAAAATTCCTTTCTTCTTGTATCAGACCCAGTACATTACTTCATGTAGTATTCCATGGCTTAAAACCAAGTAGTGGGATTTAGGGAAAGTAGAAAAGTTTCTGTGTAGACAGTTCAACTGAAGGACAGAAACACTTTAAATTTCTTTAAATAAAAGTGGGTTATTCATTCTTAAAACGACATAGTGGGTCACTTCTGAAGGTTCAAAGGCTTCAGGCAAATCTGGGTACTCAAGGTCCTAAGGGCGTCAAATCCTGTATCTCCATATATTCCAAATGTTGGAGTTCCATTCTTTCTCAGTCAACGTCCTGACATTCGTATAGCAAATATGCCTTGGTTAGTAATACAACATTCTTTGGTGCTTGATTACCTGGTAATCAAGTTCTGGAGCTTCTCTTTGGCTTTCTTTAAACCTCCAAAGCAGAAGGTTAACAGGGCACTTACTTGCCTGCTAGAACCGACACCCTCTGGCTTTCGGCCTCTTTTTTTTTCCCCCCTATGCCCCAATGGAGTCTCAAAACAACTATCCAATTCCATTTTCCTGGCTACTGTTTCTCTCGTAATTCTCAAATGGCTGAAACCCTCTATCAGGACAGATATAACTTTCCAATTTGCTTCCGGCGGGAATGCGAGCGGTTGGCGCGTGGCCCCACAGAGGAGGGCAGTGACCACGTGCCCCGGGTCCTCCGCCTCCTCGCCGACGGCCCTAGCTCCGCCCTTTTGCGTCAGGGCTCCTCATATGACACGTTTACTTGATGGTGCCCCCCTCCCCCCCTTTATCAAGCTGAGGGGAAACTTCATTTGGTCTTCCTTTTGCAGCAGTCCAGTCTAGAAACGAGTTGAGGTTGAGCAAGAAAGGACATGAGCCCTTCTAACGGACGGGAGGGCGGGAGGCCGGGCGAGGGGCTGCCTGGTGGGTTTTCTCTCTCTCGGGGATGAGGCCGCCCCGGGACTGTGGGCCCACCGTTTTCTCATCCGTCTCGGGTCTTCTCCCGCTGGCAGAGGCGCGCTCTCCGCCTCAGGGCCGCTTCCCCTCCGCCGGGCCGCCGCCCGGCTCGCTGCCTCCCCGTTCAGCCCCGCGGCGGGGCCTCCACGCGCCTCCCGCGCCCCTTCCTTCCCGCGGCGTCTTCCCGCGCCTGCCGGTGTCTCCAGCCGCCCCGAGGGCCCAGCAGGGCGATTCCGGGGAGAGAGGTCGGCGGCGGGTCGGCCTTCCCTCAGAACCTTCTGGGTGCGGGCTCCGGCAGTTCCTGGTGCTGGGCCTCCTCCCTCGCCTGCCCCGCGGGTCACACGCCAGGCCCGTCACCCGGAGCGCCTCGCTCAGCTCCTCCGGTGCCGCTTCCACCGCGGCGTCGGCCCTTCCAGCGGCGCTGCAGCCCGTCCGTGAGGGACTCCGCGCGCGGGACACCCCGGCGGCCCCCGAGGTCCGGGAACCACGGCCCCGCGGCGTCGCCTCAGGCGCTTCCGAGGAGGCAGATGCGCCCGCGAGCCCCGCTAGGCTCGGGCCGCGGCGCCCTCACCCGGCCGGCTCGAACCTCCCGCGGCCCTGACGCGCGCCCTTCAGGTCCCAGGGGCGCCCGCGCGGGAGAGGCCCGGATGCAGGCGGGACGCACGCCGCTGCCGCCCCGGCGCGGGCTGGGGACGCTGCTGGCTCGGTGAGTCCTGAGCGGCCGCCTGCCCCGGTGCGCGCTGGGGGCCTGGCCTCCCGCCACCCGAACGGCTGGAGGTGTGGGTCACCCAGCTTGGCCCAGGCCAGGTGGTAAGACCCCGGGACGGGGCGCGGCCCCTCACCCGCCTCCCGGGCCTTTCGTGCTTCGCTCCTGCCTCCCCGGGGAGGCTGGAGGCCGGGGCTCTAACCCAGGGTCCTCGCGGGGCACCGGCACGGAGGCCACTGGCTGGCCCTGCTGCCCCTTTCTTCAGCGGACTTGGGGTGGTGGCCCCTCTAGCCCTCCGACTGCCGGCAGGCGGCCTTGCCAGGACCTGCGGCGGCTTGGGGGCGGCTTGGGGAGGAGCCTCTGTCCTGCCGGGGGCCGCAGCCCCGGGAAGTAAGAACTAACGTTTCCTTCCAAGGTGCGCTCTGGGCAGTCAGCGCTCGGGAGCCCCAGCACGGCCAGGAGAGACGAGGGGGCCTGGCCAGAGCACCTGTCTTAAGGGGCTCGTGTCATGTCCCCTCGTCCTGGAGGTGGCACTTGGTTTCCAGGACTTCCCAGGGCCTGGGGAGCCTGGGCCACTGCTCCTTGCTGCAGAATTCCATTGGTCAGTTTTTGTGTCCATCTGTCAAAGGAAGAGAAAGGAAACGGGTTTGGGCAGGGAGGGAAGTTGACATAAGTTACGCTGTGCCCCTAAGAACAGCGTCAGCCAACTCCAGAGGCACTGGTGGAGTAAAACTGGTTCATCACAGTTTAGAGCAAGACTGAAATGTACAAGCCTTTAAACCACATCCCAAGGAGCGGTTAGATGAGCGGCCTACAGAAAGGGGGACAGTGCAAGAGGTCTTTATCTGCAGCTAAAATAATCTTTGGAAGCAGCTGATGGATGGGGTCTGTTGCTATGACAAATTCTTCCTTGAAGCGGGACCTGAGTGGCACATAATCAGACCTGCACATCATGGAACAGCTATAACTAAACTTATCCAGAGGCAGTATGTAGACCCAAATGCTAACTTGATATAAGACATTATAATTCTAACATGTTTTACATCAGACAGGCTTTGTTATACCATGGTAATAGTCACTACCAAAATCAAAACTTTAAAACAGTGAATTTTTATTTTTTTACTAATGTAACTTATCAATCATGGGTCATCAGGGGATCTTTACTTAATATATTTGCTGAGGAAATGTGGCTAACAGAATAACTGTTTTAAATGTTATTTACCAAACCAGGAAGAAAGTGTTCTGGAGATTCTCAAAGCAGAAAAATATTCTGCCCAGAATCTGTAAACATCACTTCTGTTCACCAATATTAGATCCAGTCTCACAGAGTCAGAAAATGCAACCCTACTGTGTGTTCAGAAGAGAAGAACTGGTGGACCTTGGGCAGCCTAATAATGACCCCAGAAATCTCCCTCATCAGATCTGCACTGACACCTCTAAATTCATGACTTCTAACTACATAAAATGATGCTCCCAAACTCTATAGTCATCTTGATATTTTCTAATTTATTCATTCTCATTTCAGTACATATTTGCTTGTGTTCTTCCTCAATTTTTGGCAAGAAATGGTTTTTGAGTAGGTGAAAGGGAAGATTGTATTTTCATAAACCAGACTTTTCATTGGTAATGCTGACCCTAAAAAGAAAGAAAGAAAAAGCAAAAAACAGAAGAACCAGCTATTTTACTAGCAAAATGAGTTTATTCAGGAATAACAGAATTTCAATTTGGAGAAAGCAAATGATGGTGAACAATAGGCAAGTCCATAGAGAAAAGGGGCTTTTATTAGGGAAAAAGGGAAGCTGGGAGGGGCTGCTACAGCTTCTGAGTGTGGTGGATTCTTACTGGTGAGGCAGTTGCTGGGTCAGGAGAAATTCTTCCTTCTTCTTTCCTGTATGTAAGTGAGCTGCTTCCTGCTGGAGAATGTAAGGCATACTTCTTACAGCAAGTTTAGTGTGTGAGCGCTCCCCCTTCAAGGCTTCCTGACTCTTTTTAATTAGGCTTCCTTTATTTATTTTTACAATGTTCTCATTTTAACTCTGGGATGAGTAATCATGTGCCAAGAAATGATCTCTGTCAAGCAAGACTATATATCTTCATCTTAAAATACCATTTTTTCTAGAGTATACACATTCCATACATCCTATATGATCTATCTCCAACTTGAGGAGTTTCTTCTGTTTGTTGTTTGTTTTGATCCCTAGAATCCTTCCACTTTTTAATTCAAAACAATTTTGTATGCCTGTTATTAAATGCTAAAAAAATAGATGTCTTGGAATGTTCTCATGTATTTTAATATACTGTTTTTTCATTTGAAGTTTTAAAGGTATGCTTTATCTTATAATTACTTTTTATGCTAATCTGGTGAGAAATAGAGATCATCTGTTGCATAGGAAAAATAGCATTAGAAGCAAACAAGATTTTCTAAATCCTTGTCCATGCTTGGTCTTAATTAATCGTGCTTGATGATATCAACTAACTTCAATTTCTTCATCTGTAAAATAAGAAGGTTTCACTATAAAATCTCTAAGGAATAGCCCACAATGAAAATGAAGTGATTCAGAAACTAGATTACCTATTCTCTGAGAGCAGAAATTCCTAAATAGAACAACAATTCATTTTCCAAATATTTCCATTGCTATATTTCTAAAGCACTAATGACTTAAAAATCACCTTTCTGTTTTCTGGCATGGAGAGGTTTTGGGGAAAGGAAATGGATAAAATATCAAAGTTACAGATTACAAAAATAAGCGATATCTTCCGATACAAGGAAATAAGTACTTTTTTAAAGTACAATAGCATAAAAGGGGATTCTTATCATGAAATTAGATTCTCTACTGGGATAAGGGGAATGGGAAACAGTCTGAAACAGTTACAGCCACTAGGATAAATTGTAGTGGTTGCAGACAGGAAATCCACCATGCCATCTAAAATTGAATAAACACTATGCACAAATGAACAAACATATGCAGTTACATTTCCAACATCTTGATTATTATGACTTTTCTATATTTTGCTTCAGTAAATAGTCCTTGTGATTCAATGCCTGTTATTTACTGAAGAAATAATAGGAATATCTGGTCAGCTGGTACTGCCAACTTTGTATGTTGAATTATAACATAAATTCCTTGTGTTAATTTATGTTATAACATAAACTATGTTGAGAGGATCAAATACATTTTCTCCTTTATTTTATTAATGTAGGCATTCACCTTGATGATTCCATATGGTAACCAAACTTAATTACTGAAGTAAAATGTTACTTGATCATGTCTTGTTTTGTTTTGCTTATTTTTTTTTGGTATGTCTCTGAATTCAGCTTGCTAATGTTTTTTTTTAAAAGATATGACAAAATTATTAACTGTATTTCCTATAGTATCTATCCTTTAGTCCATCCCTGTGATGGAATAATTTTATAATTTGAAGTTTGTACATTTTATCCTCTTCCCCTATTTTATCCCTCCTGCCATGGTAACCAGCAGTCCATTCTCTGTGTTTATGAGTCTGTTTCTGTTTTGTTTGTTCATCTGTTTTGTTTTTTCAGATTCCACATATAAATGAAACCGTATGGTATATGTCTTTCTCTGACTGATTTTTTTCACTGAGTATAATACCCTCTAGGTCCATCTATGTTGCCATACTAATATCTTATTAAAGATTATTTCATTTAAGTTCATAAAACATAGTGGCCTATAAGTTTCCACTTCGTAATGTCCTTGCTATGTTTTGGTATCAAAGTTACGGTGCATCATAAAGTGACTTTTGGTTATGTTCCACTTTTCTCAAAGAGTTTGTATAAGATTGAGTTTATTTTGTCTTTAAATCTTTGGAAATGTTGATAACTGACAGCATCTGACACTAGAGTAATTTTGTTTTGGGGGAGAGTAGTTAAGATTTACTATTCTTAATAGATTTAAGATTACTTAGATATTTAGTTCTTGTGCCAATTTTAAGTTGTTTTATACAAGAATATATGCATTTATTTAAACTTAGACTTATTGTCATGAAATTATTATTTGACAATATTTAATTTATTCTAATTATACTTGATATGTGTAGGATCTGTAGTGATACATCATTTTGTACTGTGGATATTGATACTGTTTTCTCCTACTTAGTATTGCCAGGGTATAGCCAAATTATTAGATTTTTCAATGAACAATTTTTGTGTTTGTTAATTGTCTGTTTGTATGTTTTCAGGTCTGGGATTTGGGCAGTAGATCTTTACTTTTTATTAGGGTTACCTTCTTCAGCCTCTTGCTCTTCTATTTTTTTTCTTAATTATTAATGTATGTAATAAACAGTACCTTCAGTATCTGTTCATCTGTTTTGCCTCTATTTTGTCACTAAGGATGACATGTATTATTAATCATCTCAACACTTAGCTGACCAGTCCCACCTAGATGCCACTTTGGCCTCCCTGGCTATTAGCATAAATGCCTTCCCTGAACTTCTGGTGGTTAACTGCATCTACCTGACCTCTATTGCTTCATGACCCCATCATCCTTATTTTTATCCATGACCCCAGGTCTGTGACCACCCCTCCCTCCATCAGCTCTGGCCTGAAGATGAGGCTACACTGCAATTTTCAGTCACTCTATGGCCTCTCACCAGCACATTCTGGATGAGTCCTGTGAGCACCCTCATTGTGAGGAGAGAGAATTTAATGTCAAACAACATCCACTTAAGAACACCCAATGTTCTCAGCAATTTAATCCCTTCCTGAACCATCTGCTATAGAAATTCAGATTTCAGCTTCACTCAGTATAGGCCATCACTTCACCAGACTTCAAGGAACAACTCTAACAGATAGTATTCACTAAGCCCTGGAGTCCTTGCCAGTGTGTTAAGTGAAATATCATGATGGAGTGTCCTTAAGACAGTGAACTCTCCCTTCTCCATTTTGATGCCCTAGCCTCAGCTCAAACACTACAGGTGACCCCGTTGGCTCTGCCACTGAAGGCTGTCAGCTAACTGCACCCTAACTGCCCCATGACTAGGTCTCTCTTGAAAGGCTCTCAAAGCTGCATTATTCCATGACAGACTCTCCAGGGTTATGCAGTGAGTGATTGCCAGGTCTGTGGGCAATTTGTCAGGAAAAACACAATACCTAAGTATAGAAAGATAGATGATGTGTAATTGCAGCAAGTAATTGGAAATGAGATTGGGATTAAGGATCCAGATAGCCAAGATACCCAAGTTGGGGGCCCACATAGTTGAGGAAAGTAGGGTTGGTAAGGGCTGATATTCCCTGATTGCCTGGTAGGAGGTAAACACCAGCACCAAATAACAGGCATTGTCTGTCAGCAGGTAACAAGGCCAGAGCCAGGATTCCCAGTAGCCTGGACTTGCGAGCAGGACTTCAGCCACAGGAAAAGCTCCAGATTAACACTCGAACTGGTGGACAGGTCAGCACACAGGATAAAGAGTGGGCCTCATCCTAGAACTGTAGGCTATCTGCAGAAAAGAGGTAAAAGACCAACACAGTTATCAGAAATATCAGAAATGGTGCAACATTTGGGGGAAAGAGGAATAAGAGACTCCAGTCCATCCTGGATACTGTGGTAAGTGTTATCATCTGTTTCTTTTACTTCCTATACCTAACTCACCTGCTTTGGAGAGAATTTTCTTTGAGCCAAAGCCAAACATGTTTGTGCCATTTCCCAAAAGAGAACATTATGTTTATGAGCAATATCCAAGTGAGTTCTTTTCTCTTTTCTTTTCCCACTTTCCTTCTTCTTTTCTTCCCTTTCCTTTCTTTGTTCTTTTTCTTTCTTTCCATAGGTTCTTGGTTCAGTGGTTTTTTTATGTTATTGAAATATTTTTCACTAAAAACACATCAGTTTTAGAAAGATAAAAAATTCAGTTTTTTATTGAGGTACATACAATAAAATGCACAAATCTTAGTGTACTCAGTGAAAAAAACCTGTTTTATATAGATAGGAGAGGAAGAGAGAAAAAGAGACAATAATTTTGCCTGTCTTACTTGACAGAGCTTTTTGACAATGGGTTGACAAAGACTGGTTTTCTCTAGGGTTCAAAAGGTTCTATTTTATTTCCTGCACTAAAGATGGTTAGAATTTTTATTCACAATCTGAAGAAAGTAAAATGACTTCTTCATGTTTGGCCTCTTATATTCCTTGCTTTTCCTCCTAATGTTTTTATTTTTTTATTAGTATTCTTTTTAGTTTTTCTAAGCATCCTTGACTCATACAATCTCAGAATGAAAGATACCTCAAGACTTTCCAGCTTTGTCTTTTTACAGATGAGGAAACTACAAGCTACAGAGTAAAGTGACTTTCCCATAGTGATGGAGTTGGTGGAAATGACCTGTTCACTACCATCTTAACACACAACTCTTACCTACTTGTTTCTTCCTACTGTTAACCAGAGCCAAGACTTTTCCCTTCCAGATCTGTGTGAATTTAGTCTTAACTTTCCTAAGCCTGTCTTTCCTCCATTCTTATTTTTCTTTTTTCCTCATCTTTCCCCTTCCCTTTTTTTTCACATACTGTTCTCTGTTTCATTTTATTTTACTTGCTTTTTTCCTACCCTTCTCTTTTCCTCTCTCCTTTCTTCCCTTTTCTGCCTCTCCCCATCTGTTCCCTTGTACAGGCTGCATTTATTACACATGCTGCATGTATACACAGAGCTGTTTCCTTGATGAACCCAGACTACTATACATGCATTACTTTATTATTAAGTCCTCCTATTATTTCTCCAAGGCCCATTCATTACTTCTCATTTACAAATGGGAACAAGAGAGCAGGATGATTAATCGAGCTACTCAAGGATAAACAATGAATCAGTGCCAGAGCCATAAACAAAACCTGGTCCCACTGACTTCCCCCGGATCAGCTCTGTTCATGTTTCCACTTTTCTTTCCCAATCTTGCCTCATTAAGTAGTGCTACCTCATCCCTGAAGTACTTTGAGGCCATCTGCTACAAATGGCTATGCTATGGGTTGATGAGATAAGGATAACACTTCAGTTTTGTTTCTGGTGTAGTTTGTGGGAACTTGGCCTTGTCCCTCGAAGTGTTTGAGCCCTATTTTCCCCATATGTGTAATGGGAAGTAAGGGACTTGTGCTAGAACAGTGCTTCCCAATGTGTGACACATGGTTTTATCAGTACAGGAGTTGATTTTAGGTGGTGCTCAGACACAGTGTTCAATAAATTATGACAGTGTCATCATCACTCATTTCTTTTAAATTCTGGTGACTTCAAGAAGAAAGACTTACACTTCTGTAACACTTGTTAATTCTATATGCAACAGAGTTTCAGCACCTCTGGTAGCCACAGTGTCTTGTGATAATTTAAATGAAATAAATCTTATTTTTATAATGATCTTGCATTAATGGTGAATAAAGCAGGTTTCTGTTTTTTCATTCAAGATGGTAAAACATGCTGTTTTTATTATGGGTTTCTATAAATTTTTAAAGCAGTCAATGAAAATCTAAATAGAAAGCAAGTAATCACGTGGTGGTATATAAATATGGGAAAATATCTTGTAGTAAAATTGATATGGTTTGAATTTTGGGAAGGAATTTCAGAACTTTAGGACACTCTTTCCAGTTCTACCACATCGATCTGAATCAGGAGTAGTTGATTGGATCACTGATCATATTTCTTAATCCCTTCCTCTGCCTGTGACCTCATAAGTGCTCTAAGTAGGATATATGTCCTCTTCTCAGTGAGTTTGGGCTTATCCAAGTGACTTGCTTTTACTAATGGAATGTTACCATGGTGTGGCTTGGGCTCCTTGCATATTAGTCTATCTAGCATGAGAACATGAGTCACGTTGCTGATGTTCTCAGAATGATGAAGCTCTGTGGTGCCCATCTGATGATCTGACCCTGGACTTTGGCTTAGCAGGCCCAGCCTCACAAAGAGCAGCTAAACCACAAACTCATGAATGAGTCTAGGACATATCCTTAGCTACAAAAAGCTTCAGAGACAAGAAGAATTTTAAAAAATCAATACAAACAAGAGAAATACATTGCTGTTCTTTTTATCTCACTAGCAGGCAGGTAGCTCCTAATGTCGTTTATCTGTTTAATGGGCTGTGATCCTAGCCAGCACATTAGTTTGTTTAACATGCCTCTGCAAAACGCTATCTCTTACCACTTTCCTGGTGTTTTCCTGTCAAGTATTGATGAAGACCCAAGGGAGGCCAGTTGGTAAGATACATTTCTAGTAAGTAACAGGAAACCAGTTGGCCCCTATGTTGGGAACAGATTCTGGGAACCTGGTGGCCTCCATAAGCAACACATTTTCCCTCCCAATCTTCCCTGCCTACAGGATCTCATTTCATTACAAACAGTGCATTAGATTCTACTCTCAGATTCATAGGTTTTATGATCTTGGTTGATTTGTTTAACCATTTTAGGGCTTGGTATCTTTATTTGAAGGGTTGTCGAAAAGTGTTTTGTTGATTGAATAAGCTAATAGTTATAAAGAAATTTAGCAAGGTGCATGATTTTTAGTCAGTACTCAATAAATGGTATTCATAATAACTATTTATTTAACCTCATCTCCTACAGCCCTGAAAATGCACCTTAAATTCAAATCACAGAGTTGCTCTCCTAACACACTAGAACAGGACATAAGTTTATAATATTCAAAATTATAATTTAGATTATTTTTATATTATTTTCCATTTTCTTATCTCTCTCACCAAATTCTTCAACTTATTTCCATTAAGGTTCTTGAACCTTTCTATATATACAATCACATCAACTGCAAATGAAGATATAGTTGTCTCTTTTTTAAAGATACTTATATTTTGATCTCTGTTCTGTTATCTCATTGTTTTAGGTAGAGCCTTCAAGGCAATGTTGAATAAAGTGGTGATAGTGCCTCCTAATTTTCCACAGTAATCAAAGGCTTTAACATTTTGCTATTTAATACTGGTTATTATTACTTTTTTATAAATAAAAAAAATATATCACACTTAGATGTACTTCTTATCTTCTTACTATTTAAATAATTTAAAAGGCTTTGCAATTTAAGGTGGTTATTAATATTTATATATGTTTTCCTTTGTTATGTTGAATAATTCTTTTACTGTGTTGCTAGATATGATTTGATAATATCCCATTATTAATATTTTACATCCAAGATCATTAGTAAAATTGGTCTGAGGGCTTACTCTTATGTTTATAATTCAATCAATATTCATACAATACATATTAAAGTGTAAGTCATTTTTCTAAAAATTGGGAATTCAAAGAAAAACAAAATATACATTGTCTCTGTCATGGAGCTGACAATTTAACACAGGATTAAAATTTGATAAATTCCAAATCTATGGTGTGCTCTTGAGAATATTAATGATGGATGTCGCTACCAAGTTTCCACAAAAATATTACTGAATTTAAGACTTGATGAATACGTAGGAGAGAATGAGATAAAAGGGGAATGAAGAGAAGAAGGCTGAGGTTATTGAGTGCATCCCAATTGCTTTAAGGATATTTATGCAAGCAACCAAAATTGGCCACTACCAAAGGGCCCTGGGAATCCGGGGGCGGAGTAGTGCTGCAAGACAGGTGGCAGTTTAGAAACAGATATGATACTACTGAAAAATGTGGCCATGTTGTTGATTTTAAGTTGATTCAAGTATGGCCACGGAATATGACTGGTTAGCCAGAGACGGGTAAGATTCCTCAAGGGAGGAACAACCTAAGACAGGCACAGTCGCAGGGGGGCCATCAGGTGAGAAATTGGGGATCAACAGAGGTGAGGCTTAGAACCTCACCCCCCCTGTTTTGAGAGAAATCTTCTGCATCTGTGGATGTTTTGTTGCCCTTGTCTAGCTTGGATTAACACATAGTCTACAGGCACACACCTGATCATCTACACTTGCCCTATTACAGCACTAAGTTATGTTTTCTACCTGTATCTTGCATCTACCTACCACTTCAGCATTTTATTTAAAAAATAATAATAATAATAAGGGAGAAATGTGGGATTCACATATAAATCAAGTATAAAAATCAAACGAATAATCATATCTGACTTGATTGTTTATAGTTCATGATGCGTGATCAAAACTGAAAGTTTCTGTGATATGTCTGCCCTTGCACTGTTCACCATGTAAGAACTTATTCACTATGTAAGAACTTGTTCACCATGTAAGAACTTGTTTGTTATGCTTCAGAAGATTGGAGACTGTTGAGAATTAGGCTTGGGGTTGATTAATGATTGTGCATTGAGTCCCCTATACAGAATTTTATTGTTGTTAACAACCATTTGATCAATAAATATGAGAGATGCCCTCTCAGAAAAAAAAAGTCAGTAAATAATTATTTTATTAAGATATCATTGATACACAATCTTATGAAAATTTCACATAAGCAACATTGTGGACACTACACTTACCCATATTATCGAGTCCCCCCAACATCCCACCACAGTCACTGTCCGTCAGCATAGCAAGATGCCACAGAGTCACTACTTGTCTTCTCTGTGTTACACTATCTTCCCCGTGATCTCCGAAGGCACTAAATATTTTTGAGCAAGAGTGTTGAGTAGGCAGTCAAATAAAGGAACTGGCTAACAGAAGAGAGACACGCTCTGAAGGTACAGATCTGTGACTGAATCGCTCTACATGATGATTTCTACCAACTATTGGGATGATTTTAGGGGACAGTGCAAAATTTGGTTGCCTTATCAGCATCTCAGAATCTGTATACCTAAAATATGGAATTCCCCAACTGTCTTTCAAGTATGGTTCTCTGTCCCAGTACACCTGTCTACCAGTGACATCACGATTTAACCATTAACCCACATGACTCCATTTCAGTTATCCAGCCAGCATCCAAGTTCTGGCTTTTCCTTGGAAATTTCCTTCATGTATAATCTCTTCTTATCCCCTCTCTTATTACTCTAGTTGAATCTGTCATTAATTCTTCCCTACACCTTTTCTTTTTTCCCTACACCTTTTCAATAGCCGGATAACTGGTCTCTCAACTCCTACTCTCCATTTTTTTCAAATCTAGTATCTATATTTCAAAATTGCTAACTGATTAAATACAGATTATGCCATTGAAAAAGTACAAAAATTGTTATTGATTTAAAATACTTAAATATCAGATATTGAAAATAAGACATTAAGACATTTTAACCCACAGGTTCTTCATCTGACATAAACTATCTGAAATAACACTTACCATAAAATTAGACAATCCTAATTTTATCCTTGATCTTTAGCCCTTACATATATGCAGTCCTCAAAAATGGTGGCTATTCCATAAGAAAGAAACAAATCCTACTATTTGCAACAACATGGATGGAGCTGGAGGACATTATGCTCAGTGAAATAAGCCAGACGGAGGAAGACAAGTGCCAAATGATATCCTTCATTTGTGGAGTATAACAACGAAGCAAAACTGAAGGAACAAAATGGCAGCAGACTCACAGACTCCAAGAAGGGACTAGCGCTTACCAAGGGGAGGGGTGTCTGAAGGCAGGTCGGGAGGGAGAGAGATGGGGATTGAGGGGTATTATGTTTAGTACACATGGTGTGGGGGGGTCACAGGGAAAACAGTGTAGCTCAGAGAAGGCAAACAGTGAATCTCTGACATCTTGCTGCACTGATGGACAGTGACTGCATTGGGGTATGGGTGGGGACTTGATAATATGGGTAAATGTAGTAACCACATTGTTTTTTCATGTGGAACCTTCATAAGAGTGTATATCAATATACCTCAATAAAAAAATTTTTTTAAATTAAATAAAATGTATATAGATCATTAAAAAATGGTGGCTACTTTATATATTTTCTGTTAAAACTGGAATCATCCAAGGATCCATGAACTAACAAAAGTAACTGATGTGGTTTAATACTTCCTAGGATCCAGCATGTGGCTCAGCATATATGGATCCATTTAAATTGTGCCTTTACTATGGCCTCTTCCCCTCACATGATATTCCTGAAACCTCTATATGGAGAAATATCTCAAAATATATTTCTAGATCTGAATAATTTGTTTCCTGTAAGCTGTCTTCCTGACTTTTTAATAAGAAAGAATAACATAATCTTAACATGATGTGTTAAGCATCTTAACACTCTCAATTGTGCTTACTTTGAAGTGTTTTGTTGTAATTGACATTCCTACCTAAAATTGAACACTCTGGTTGGGGGGAACTCTGGGAAGCTAATAGGCTACTAAACTGGCACCCCAGATATCTGCTCTTTTGAGCTAATTTGAGGTCATTGTAGTTAAAGAGCAAATGCAATGAGAATTAGATACTTTCTTGTCTAATTTGTTTGTTTGATTATCCACTAAGAATACTAGAGAAAGTAAAGAAATTTAAAAAGAAAAAAAAAAGAAGCTATTTGCCTTCTGAAAACCACAAAGGTGATTTTATGGTATTACCTCAGCAAATTTATATCTCTGCAAACAATCCATGTAGCTGTCATCTAAAAAAAACAAAATATTCCATTATTAGAAGGTTTCTTTGATGCCCATCAAACAGAGATGTGATTGTGACTGTCCCATCGCCACAAAGGAATTGCAATTCAAAGATCACTCCTTGCACCAATTCTATATGAGATTATGGAATCTTTTATGGCATTTGTTACTTCAGCTGCCATTTAGCACTCAACTGATGTAACTCTTCCCACTAGGCTGTGGTGCTGGAAGGATGCAGTCACACCTTACATAAGCTTTAGAAAAGGATTAGAGCTGACTGATAAGGAGAAAGGTGATGATAGGTTTTAAAATAAGGTGATGGATGTCTAGAAAGAGGATTATAAAGAAACTTATTTAAGATCAACTTTTTTCCCCACTCTCAACCCAACCACAATGGGTACAGGAACATAATCCCACATGTGTCTGGGGGGTGGAGAGCTTATATAATCCTTTGTCTTCTCTTTTATGAATATATCTTCATCCCCATTGATGTTCCTCAAAATTCAACCCTTAGGTTCTTTTATCTGTTAATGTGTACTAAAAGAAAGACAATAATAATGATAATAAAATCCAAAACTTTATTTATAATCACTATTATAAAAGTAAGATATTAATATTTATTCTCAAATGCCTATTATTCTTATAATTTTTACTATTTTGAAAAGCTGGACTGTTAGTTTACCCACCTTAGAATCTCTAATGTCTAATATAGTAACTGGAGAAAACAAATGTTATATATATTTATTGAAATTTAACTATAATTGTCTCTCTCTTAAGATAAATAGTTATTGAAATAAACTGTTCATGGTAGTAAATGCCTGGTCCAATTTCTTTGCAATCATGCATCTTTAAAAATCCTCCCTCCTTTTGACAGGGAGTAATGACCACGTCTTTCTCACTGCCTCATTTATACCATAAATGTATTAGAAAATTAATTTCATAAAAGAGAGAAAATGATTAAGACCCAATAAAAGTCCAGCATACCTGGAAAACTGTGAATTATTGAAAATGGTGTCTGCATTGAATCTTGAAAAACCAGGGCAAAGTACTTATTACTGTAGTTTGTTTTATTGAATTGCTATGATCAAAAAGGAGAGTGCCTTCATGTGAAAGCCTTTGCATTAAAAAAATACACACACATGTGGGGACCCACATGAAGCCTGGATTGAGTTATAGAATTTGTCACTGTCATTAATTGTATTGGGATTGTAGCCATACCAAATATGTCTGTAAGATAACTGTGTGCTCTAGGTTGGGCAGCATTCTTCTATTGAACTGGGGTTCTTAGGCTTAATAGAGCACCCTAAATATTTAAATTATATGTCCAACTTAAAAAGAAGGGGCCAGAGAGGTATTTGAGATAACCATTTAAAACATGAACCACAAGGATAGCAATGAAACCCATGCAAAACATGAGTCTTCACTGCCCTGTGTCAATCTCAAGGAAGGGCTGAATACCGAGGGACACAGAAACAATTAATTATACCACCTTCCACCAACCTTTGCCCTGTTTTGCGTCCTCTCCATAACTAGTTTAGGCCATCATCATAACTTTCCCTTGCATGCATTGAACAACAACTTGGCTTTTTTTCTCCCTGGAAAATAGAAATACTAGATTGATCTAATTATGTTCTTTTTCTACATGCTGAGCTTGGCTGAAGGACAGGCTTACAACCATGCTGAATGATACTCATTTAATTTCAGTTTACAGATTTCACATGAACCCTGATCATTGTCCTGTGGTCTGACATTTACCCAGGCTGTTGTTTACCTAAGTCACTAATTTCCTAAAGTTGCCCTTCCTTTCCACACTATTGATAAGCAAGCTTTATTTTTACTTCTGTTTTTCTCTAAACGTAAGAAATTCTCCACCAGATTTATAAATGTCCTTCTCCTTAATGCACAAATAAGCTGAAATATCTCCCACCCTAGACAAAATAAACAAGTTAAAATAACTTGTTTCATTCCAGCTTCTGCTTCTTTTCTCTGTTCTTATTTACAGTAAAACTCAGAAGAGTTTCCTGTTCAATCTGCCTCCCCATATCTTGCCTTCCATTCTCTTTAAATTCACTCAAGCCAAGTGTTTGTAGCCATCATTCCAGGGAAATCATGTTTGTTAAGCTGGACAATAAACTGCACTCTGTATCTGTGGTTAGTTTTCAGTGCTCATTTTGCTACAACTTCAGCATTATTTCAGAGTTGATGAATCCTTTCTTAAAATAGAGCCTCTTCACTCTAAGTTCTCACCCTACGCTATCCTGATTTCCCTCATGCATTGCTGACCACTTAATGGTCTCCTTTGAAGGCTGCTGCTTATCTTCCTAACGTCAGAGTGCCACAGGGTTCAGTCCTCAGACTTCTCCTCTCTACATTATCTCTCCCAAGGTGGTCTCATCCAGCCTCCTGGCTTTAAAATTCCCAAACCAGAGAACGCTGCCAAAATATTTTTATCCTTATCCTTTCCCATTGATATTAGATACCCATAACGAAATGTCTATACATATCTCTCTATATGGATGTTTGATAAGCATAGTTTTAAAACTTCAACTTTATTTTTAAGTTTTTTGAAGATTAATTGGCAATGTAATAAATTGCATATATTTAAAAGGTACAATATGATAAACCTGTGAAACAATCACTGTAATTAATACAATAAATATATCCATCACTCCAGAAGTTTCATCATCTTTTATAATCCTTACCGTTAATTCTTTCCATGCCTACCTGCTCCCTCTTTATCCATCAAGAGGATAAACAGTTTAGAGATATTATAATTTGCATTATCTAGGATTTTGTATAAAAAAATCACAGTATGCACTCCATTTTTGTCTGGCTTCTTTTACTAACATTGTAATTTTAATATCCATCCATGTTTTATCATGTATCAATAGTCCATTTATTTTTAAGTTAAATGACAGAGTGCAGATTTGCAGTTGTAAAATAGTTTTAATTTTTTAAAAATTCAGTAATATCATTATGACTTAGAACAAATGAGTTAGAGGATAGAAATAAACCATACAAAAATCTTGTCCATGCAGTGTCTATACCATATCTTGAGATTCATGAATCTCAAGACTCTTAATCTGTCATTTAAAGCCTCAAAAAAAGCTATTTCTCATCAAACTGCTTTTAGGAAATAGTATTTCTTTATACTGATGTGGAGTATGCCTGTTGTCACTTTTGAGGCTATGAAGCTAAGGATGTTTGGTAAATCTGCTAAATGAAAGTTCTATGCCAAGTGGTTTTGTTCTGTCAAACCAGTATTTTCATTCAGTTGAGCATTTCTCCTACATGTGGACAATGCATTTCTGTGAAAAGGGGATCCTGATTGTCTTTAAGGAAACAACATTTTGTTCAATGGCAAGATTACTGGCTCAGCAAGGAAGTTTAGCACAGGGTTAAGTAAAAGTTATCCAGAGTTCATCAGCCATGTGGGTCAGAGTTGAGCTCCTTCACAGCCTAAATGTTTGACCATTGCCTAGCATTTTTAAGAACTATGCTTCATTTCCCCTATTATGAAATGGAAACAATTATAGTCATCTATTTGTATGTTTCTAGAAAATAATAAATGAAATCTTATTGGTTAAGCACCTATAAAAATGCCTGATGCATAGTAAGTGCTCATTAAAATGCAGCCATCATTATTGTAACTAGGGGTTGATGTATGAGCTACATGGTCAGTTAAGAGTAAATATTACAATTCTTGCTGTTAATGATGTAAAAGCAAGCTCTCTTTTGCTAGCTCTGAACATAGTTGCCTTTGCTATTAACATTCCATTGCTATGAGGTGAACTAGCCTTAAGATAAAGATAACTCTAAAGGGACAAAGAAATTGTCCTTGATTAATTCGCTAAGATGTTGAGTGAGATACCTCAGTGTCCACACAACCTTTGTGAACACGGCAGCATGATCTAGTAAACCCTCTTTATTGCAGTGATCAATACATTTGCACTGTTTAAGTGATGTTAGTAAAGACAAATAGCAAGCAAATGGCTTAGCTAAAACTTTGATTTTGATCCTACCTCTTCTTACAATACATCCAGTTATTCAATTCATTGTACCATATATGGACCCATAATTACGGTTACAAAGAGCAGTGAAAGTCTTTCTTACTTTAGCAAAAGATCCTAAGAGACTGTCATTCCATGTCCAGAGGAGGAAAGTGTGTTCTTAAGGTGAAGATGGAAGGCAGAAAGTTGAGAAGGTTGGGCATAATATAGTTTAACACAAAGGCACATATTCCTCCCAGAAATGCATCACTATATACACGTTTTAAATGACTGTTTTGTACTAAATAAATAAATAAACATTGTAGTTGATTTCCTATCATATTATTCTCCTAAATCTGTCAGAGGTGTGTGTGTGTGTGTGTGCGTGTGTGTGCACATTTCTAGAGGTATTTGGCAGATTTGTTGATACCTGTGAAATTTTATGTCATCTGATTTGCTTTTCTTCTTAGGTTAGGAATTTGGGGCATATTTATGCAGTACATCTCTATGAATGATACCTTAGTAAACCCCAGCTGAAATTTTACACACTATGTTAATATTAATGAAAATGAAATAGAAGATGAATACAAAGTATACACTTATCCCCAAAGAAATTGAGAAGTGTAGCCCACCCATAGTTCTATAGACCTTTAGTACCTTTGACAGTTGGTGTCTTGTCTTCCAAAAACACATACCGGAAAATAACTACGTCTAAATTATTAACAATGGATAAGGTGAAGTGAACTGCTCATATGATGATATAAGCAAATTGAAATATTCTTCATGCCAGTATAATTATTATCACAGATATTTATTGATTATTTGCTCTGTGCCAGATATACTGACATAGGCACTGTACACTTGATATTTCATTTAATCTTCATTATTGCCTTAGCTTGTATGGTATAATTCTTATCTATTTCACCTAGAGATTCAGAGAGGTTAGATAATTTATGCAAAGTCACGAAGCACATCTAAGTATGGTTGATTAATTTTTTCTTCATATGTATTTTATTAACGCTTAAAATAAATGCCACATTAATTACTTTAGTATCAGCTAGATTTATTGCTCTTAAGAGATGAGGTATGTTTTCCTCTCTTGAATCTAAGGGAGCTCTGTGTATGTTTTGAATAATGAAATACAGAGGAAGTGAAGTTGCCAGTATCAGTGTGTAGGTATTTCAGACACTGGTAGCTTAACTTCCTATCTTTTGGAAAGTTGCCTTTTAGAATATCACTCTTGGATGACTTGCTGTGGGGCAGGATAGCTCTAGATGAAGTCCTTAGGCCACCATGCTGTTAGAGAGTCAAGCCATGAGTAGAGATCCTAGGGGACTGGAGGATGAAAGAGCAGGAAGAAAAAGACAGAGGACAAGGAACAGAAAGGCACTAGATATGTGAGATAAGAAGCCACATTGGAAGTGGGTCCTCCAGCTCAGATGCCCTGTGTGATCCCAAGATCATAACTTATCCTTTGTGAGTCAGAGATAATCAGTTGAACTGGTCTCTTTTTGAATATATGAACTGCAACATCATGAGAAAAATTAAAAGTTATTTTAATCTACCAAATTTTGAGGGTATTTTTAATGGTAAAATTAGACAACTGGAATGTAATTTGGTCCCTGGTATCAGGATGCTGCCTTAAACAAGTGGTATTGGCTTTTGGTCTGGTCAGTACACTGAATCTGGGCTGAACTTGATGCAACTGGTGAGGGCTTGAATGGCAGAAAGAAATGTGTCATTGGACAGAGACATGATGAACTTATAGTGGCAGGAAGTTAAGCAAAATTGTCACCTGTGGTAATATATATATATATTATGATATTTATGAAAATGTTAATGTATCAAAGGAACTGGTGGATCTGTCTAAAGAGATTTTGTTAGAATGTTGAAGGTGCTAACTCATTCTTACTAGGTGTATATGAAAAGGTACACTAGAGATAGATGAATTAAAAACCTATTTATTTTTTAATAGAATTTATAGAGAATGTAAATGATTCAGGATTTACCTGACTTGAAACATGAAACTGTTTCTCATCCACACTGTTTCAAACCAACGAATGGTCTCAAAGTAAGACATGGCCCAAGAGACAAGATCAGATTCAAAGTATCACCACTAATTTGACATGTGGTCTCATGGTAAAATTCAAATGAAGAATATTCTGCAGAATCATTTGGTGAGACTTCAGAAAGATTTAAGGAGTTACTTCAAAAGCCCTCTTAATTAAACAAAAGGATTTCTAACGATCTTAAAGGCATGACTTTTAGACCCACTCAATCAGTAGGGCTCCTAAGAATATTAAGAGTGTTGTCTCACAATAGCTACACAGGTATTTCAAAGTTTCAAAATACAAATATGTGTGTGGCCAATGAAGTGGAATATGATTTGATATACTGGAAGACCATAAAGCTTTTAAAGAAATTATACCAGCACACAGAATGAAAGTGAGGGAGCAAAAAACGATGATAATAATAATAATTGTTGTTTTGAATATAGGCCTTTAAGTCCTTAATTATGGACAAGAAGCTGTCTGAGAAAACTATTTAGCTGCAAAGATTAATCTGTACAAAAAAGTAAAGATGACTCGGGGAGCAGCCCAGAGCCCAAAAGTGGCAAGGAGTCATTTTCTAGTTGAGGAGCTGAGAAAATGTGCCTAGCTGGATCCATAATTGCTATGGATCATTGACTCTTCCATGACTTCTATTTCCACTTATTAGAAGAGAGCTGTCTGTTATAGTTTCCCTGTGCCTGGCTCACCACTAAATATGTGTGGGGGTTGGAGAGACAAAGCAGGTAGAGCATAGGTCACTTTAATCCATAAGTTTTAAGCTTAAGGGGAACCACACTCAAGAAATTTCCTCTGCATCTGAATCTAATGTAGATAACAAGACCCTGGACCTCCAGCTTGAACCTAAAGTAATAGTGGTGTGAGACTTTTGAATGTCTTGGGAGGTGATGAACATGTTTTTTCGGGGATAGCAGAGCTATTATTCTGTGATCAGAGAATGTGACCTGTTGCAGATTAAAGATGGTCACTGTGGTAGTTTTCTAGCAGTGCCGTAACACAGTATCACACACCAGGTGGCTTAAATATCAGAGATTTGTTGTCTCACAGTTCTGGAAGCCAGAAGTCCAATATCAAGGTGTTGGCATGGTTGATTAATTCTGAGGGCCTTGGTAAAGAATCTGTCACACACCTCTCTCCTAGCTTCTGGTGACTTGCTGACAATCTTTGGCATCCCTCCACTTGTAGCCACATTACCCCAATCTCTACCTTCAGGTTCACATAACATTAAGCGAAATTAGCACAATTATACACATCACTTGACAGTACAGAAAAACTTCCAGCCAAAGGAGTAGAAAGCTAAATGGAGAAAATAAAATGATGATAAGGAGAGCAATAAATTAGATTTCTGCATACTTGGCAAGTGGCAGTACTTTATCTTTGAATGAGTTTTGTTCTTTAATAAAGGCATATCCATGCACCCTATAATTTACAGATGTCAATAATTCCATCTGGCATTTGTTTAATTTCTTGCATTAAGTGAAATAATGCATGGAAAGCACTTAATGCAGTGCTCTAGAGAGGCTGGCTATTATTATTAGATACTAATATTGTTTGATGGGACCAGTATTTTACAGCTATAAAGGTGTCCTAATCTAGAAAGGGTGGTAGTTGATTGAAATAACAAAACCTTTAAAAATTAAAAGTTTGATCACTGCAGACCTATAGTAGGTAGAATAATAACCATGCACTTACCAAAAATGTCCATGTCCTGATCCATGGAACCTGTGAATATTTTATCTTCCATGGCAAAATAAGATTTCAAAGATGTGATTACATTAAGATCCTGAGTTGGGAATTATCTGAATATCAGATAAGGGAATTATTCTAAATTATCAGATTGGGCCTTCATAAAGGTCCTTATAAGAGGGATGCAGGAGGGTCAAAGTGAAAGAAGATGTGAGAATGAAAGCAGAGGTTCTGAATTTGAAGATGTATGTTAGTTTGAAGCTAGAAGGGGGCCATGAGCCCAGGAATGCAGGTGGCTGCTGGAAATGGTAGGACTTTTTCCCTTGAGCCTCCCGAAAGAATGTGGCTCTGTCACACCTTGATTTGAGCCATGTGATGCTAGATTTGTAAAATAATAAATATAGTTTTCTTTAAGCTACTAAATTTGCTATAATTCCTTACAGTAGCAATAGGAAATCAGTGCAAAATCTGTACCAGTTATTGAATTCCTACTGTGTGCCAGGCACCACTAATACAAATAATTTCTGTCCTTATGAAGATCATTTAGTTTCTAATTCTTTTAATTTACTTAAAGTGGTATTTCAGATAGAAATTATCTAAATTATAAACAGGAAATAATACTCTGAGGTATGTTGTGGGTTTATTCTTTCTGAATATTCTGAACACTTTGACTATTTTAAATATATCTTACATAAATTATGTATTATAGATCAGCAATGAAGTGTAATCACTAACATTTAATTTGTATCCATGATTTCAGTTGTACCAATAGAAAAAAGCCATAAAATTGCTCTGGGATTTATTGCTAATATTACAAGGCTAGAGTAAAACCGAGCTATAAATTTCCTAAAAGGAGGTAATCCTCGACAAGGCACTAAGTTTTGATAAACATGTTACAAATTAGAATGAGGTTATGTGTTAAATAACCAATTTTACAATCACAATGAGTTGCTAATGCCCACTTTTTTCTTTGAACTAGAAGATAGTCAAGTATATCTGTACATTGATTGTGAAACAGAATGTTGATATCTTCACGTTTAATAAAACACCTGATTGCTTTCGTATCAGACACTAGCTGTAAAGAAATATTAATGATTTAGAAAAACCTGCTGAAAGCTTCTCAGATTCATAAAAAGCTAAGTTTGGCATTAATAATTGAGATTCATATAGTGATTTATAAGGGACTTTAACATGCATTATGTAAGTTGAACCCCTCAGTGATCTTTTCTATAGCTGAGGAAATGTAGCTGTAGGTAAATTACTATATTTTCTGAAAGTTATAGAGTTTGTCAATGGAAAATCCATTATTTGAACTGAGTTATTTTGATTATTGAATAATCAAACCACCCTTAAACCATATTTCTCTAACTTCAGTTACTTACCCATCACCCCCAGAATTTTTTACTTTCTCTGCATGCCACTTAATTGTGATTTTTAAAAGATAAATTCATGAATTCCTTTTTGAGTTGGCTTGGCTGGCTACGGTGTTCCTAGGGTTAATGGTAACATTCCTGTCATAACATTTGTCTTCATCCTATTATATTTTTTAATAGTCTATTTCCCTTCAGATCTGTAGACAAGAACCTTGGTTACCTTGCTCTATTACCTGCCCTCTCTCTCTTATTACCTGCCTTGTACTCTGTGCTTAATATATATATCTCTATCTATATATTATATATTAATATTAATATATATGCATACAATATTCTTAGTACTTTTTCCAAGAGCAATTTTAGGTTCACAATAAAATTGAGAGGAAGGTACAGAGATTTCCCTTATACCCCCTGCCCTCACATACGTTCAGCTTCAGTCGGTATCAACATCTCCCACTGAGATGCTACTTTTGTTACAACTGATGAACCTACATTAACACATCATACTCATCCAGAGTCCTCAGTTACATTAGGGTTCCCTCGTGGTGGTGTGCATTCTGTGGGTTTGGACACATGTGTAATGACATGTATCTACCATTATGGCATCAAAGTAGCTTCACTGCCCCAAAAACACCCTGTGGTCCACCTGTTTGTTCTCCCACCCCTGCTCCTGGCACCACTAATCTTTTTGTTGTCTCCATAGATTTACCTTTTCCAGTATTAACATCAATATGCTTTGCTTAAAGACTTGCTTCATTGTTTTTATGTCTGTTTATTGGAGATTTATTTCTTTTTGAACAGGAAGATTGTCAAGTCTTTGAGAGAGATTAGCAGTGAACTGAGTCCTTCATTAAAACTATGTGATTTATGGCTTTTTAAAGGCACGTTTCCTACCACCTAGATTCATATTATGGACTGCTAATGGCTTTTATCTGGCATTTTGGGAAATAGTGTAATTCACAGTACTGCCTCACATTACCTGATACATACTTATTCCAGATTAATATATGGTGTAAACTTGATGAAAACAATGGAAAAGAATTGTCTTTTATAGTCCCATCCATACATTTTTTTCATTTATTCAATGAATATTTTTTTCAGAATATTCAAGGTCTTATTATAATTCTCTGTTACAGAGGTTGGCATATTATGGTCTGCAAGCCAACTCCAGCCTGCCATGTTTTTATAAATAAAGTTTTCTAATAACTTAGTTCTGCCCATCCATTTGCATGTTGTCTGTGATTGTTCTCAATTTGCTACAATGCTCAAGGTACTATATGGTCTACAACCCTAAAATATTATTCCTGGCCCTTTACAAATAATGTTTCTTGACCTTTGCTACAAAAGATACCAAAAATTATGGCATTCTTCCATGTTCAAGAGACAAGCACATAAATAATTGTATACTTATAGTCATTGTATGTGTGTATATATATGTAATTGTTACCTATGTAAATATGTATTGTATGTATAATATACTATATAACTATGTATCTATATATATCATTTGGTCATGCAGAAGTGAACTATGTACAGGCATATGGCAAGAGAGATTAATGACAATATAAGGCATAAAGAAATGTTTGATGAAAGTTTTATTTAGCTGGATTTTGAAATGTGTGAAGAGTTACAGTATGTGTGGAAAGGAGGAGATTAGAACCTTAATTGGAAGATATGCTCTCTCAAGAGTAATTTTTATGAGCAAGTAACCAAAAAAGAAAAAAACACACACACACAATAGGCCAGGCAGATAAGGGTTTACATTTTACATTTTTCATGTAATGAGAAACTGGAGAAAAGCAAATAAAGATTTTTTTTTCTGTAACAGTGATGTCAGCAGTTCTGTGATTCTCTAGTCTTTCCAAAATTTTCTAGGCTTTCCAAAATTTTATGTATACCTTAGGCATAGCAAGGCAAGAATAAGAAAAGAAGGCATGACACCAGGGACACGTGCCACTCTTAGTGGGAAAGAAACTCCCAAAGCATCCCTGTGACCCTATGTATATAGCTCAATAGAGAGAGATGCTTCATGGGATTACCTCTAGCTTCATGGTATGTTGTCAGCTTTTGATAATATATTATCCATCTTTATGATGAAGCCTGTCAAGTGATGCTAAATGGGGGCTGGAATAAAAAACCATGAGTGTCTGCAATGGGCCTTTAAGAAAAGAAAATATTTAAGAACATGGACCACATCAGTGGTAAAGCAGTGGATTAGATACACTGACAAGGGAACTGGGACTAGTAAATTGTGCTGCTTCTGAAATTATTATCTCTGACAATTCACATCCTTGTATGAAGCTAGGGACTCCATCTTGCTCATTAATCACCATCACCTTCATTACCATTATCATCTTTAGTACATTCCAATGTGGTGGTACTCTGGAACAAGAACTGTACTTGGAACATTGTTCCAAGTTATATTCAGGGAAGGATCCATATTTTTGGGATCTGAAGTTTTTTTTTAATAATTTGGACATCTTTCACTAAGAAAAAATAAATATTAGATACAAAAGTGGGTATTTATTTAGAATGAGACATGGAATCACAGCAAAGTACAGATGTCTGCATGACAAGTAACAAACATAAGAATTATGACAAATATCAAAAACTCTATTAAAATAACATTTTAATTAATTAACTACCTGAGAGATCTGTATTGTACATTTGCTTGTTTATGATACTTCAGTACAGAAGGTATTTCTAGTGTCAGGTACTATAGGACATATTTACATTATAATGGAATACCTGGATCTAGACCTTGGTGTCAGAGAGTCTACAGATAATGTAGGAGTGTTCCTGGAAGTCATTCCTTCCCCAAGAGGTCTAACAATAACTTCCCTTCAAAAACTGTCTGCACATCACAAAAAAATGTTCTACTAAACTCTACTTGACCTCCTCTTGCCAGGATCCCCAAATATTTGTAGCCACTCCATTACCAGCTGACCCCAAACAAGTATGAGGTAAAGAAGGCAAAGAGATAGTAGCTTTAACAAAAATTAAAGGTATAACATCTAACTTTACCAAATTTTACAAAAAAAAACACATAAGGCCATGTTAACATGTTGGGACCCTCCCACCAGTTTAGGAAGGGCTCTTGCAAGTGAGGAACCCTGGTATTTCTACTGTATTAGCTTCATAGGAAAGCTGCCTTTGGTTAATCATGAATCTTCAAAACAGCATTGCAGGGTATGGAGCATTTAAAGATGAAAACATACAGAAGTCAAATCCTTATCACTATTATGAAATACACTAAAAAACTGAACCTAATTTGGATCCTCTTTTTCTTTATTATTTTTCTCTTTATTTTTTTGTTTTTATTTTCTAGATAATTATTTTTTATTGAAGGGTAGTTGACACACAGTATTACATTAGTTTCAGGTGTACAACACAGTGATTCAACATTTATATACATGATAATTCTAGGTACCAGCTATCACCATACCAAGTTGTTACAATATTTTGACTATATTCCTTCTGCTATACATTACATTCCAGTTACTTACTTATTTTACAATGGGAAGGGTGTATTTTTGTGTGTGTGTGTGTGAGGGCATCTCTCATATTTATTGATCAAATGGCTGTTAACAACAATAAAATTCTGTATAGGGGGATCAATGCTCAATGCACAATCATTAATCCACCCCAAGCCTAATTTTCATCAGTCTCCAATCTTCTGAAGCATAACGAACAAGGTCTTACATGGAGAACAAATTCTTACATAGTGAATAAGTTACATGGTGAACATTACAAGGGCATTCATGACAGAAGCTTTCGGTTTTGCTCATGCATTATGAACTATGAACAGTCAGTTCAATATGAATACTCGTTTGATTTTTATAATTGATTTATATGTGAATACCACATTTCTCTCTTTATTATTATTATTTTTAATAAAATGCTGAAGTGGTAGGTAGATACAAGATAAAGGTAGAAAACATAGTTTAGTGTTGTAAGAGAGCATATGTAGATGATCAGGTGTGTGCCTGTAGACTATGTGTTAATCCAAGCTAGACAAGGGCAATAAAACATCCATGTATGCAGAAGATTTCTCTCAGAACAGGGGAGGGGAGGTTCTAAGCCTCACCTCTGTTGATCCCCATTTTCTCACCTGATGGCCCCCCTGTGACTGTGCCTGTCTTAGGTTGTTCCTCCCTTGAGGAATCTTACCCGTCTCTGGCTAACCAGTCATCTTCTGAGGCCATACAGGGAAATGTAAAGTTGGTAAGTTAGAGAGAAGCCTTATTGTTTGAAAAGATTAGCTTTTTACTTCTTTGCATATTTATGCCCTGTGGCTTCTATGACCAGCATTTGTCTTGAGGTATCTTTACCACTTGGAAGAATTATGATACTCGGTAAATTTGATATGAGGCACGAATTCTATTTAAGGGTTGTAATTAGGAAGGAAGAAGAAAAGCTATAGAAGTAGCAGGTGGAAGAAAACATGGGAAGATTGATTATTTCTTTGACATATCTTCTTGTAGAGTAACTTCAGCATGGATAGGTTTTAAACTACTAATTAAATTGCACACACACAATAAAATAATAGGAGTATAGGTACATAACCAAAGCATACCTGTAATTACCGGCCATCTCCAGTGAAACCAAGAAAACCAGTTAGTCACCTTAGGCATTTGTGAAAACTTATCTATGATATGGTGGATATTGTCCAACTGAACTTGAACAGTCTGAGAGAAATCAGACAAATTAAAACAACCCATTCCTGGGGACTGTTCACATCCCATATGTTCTTTTAACAGTAAATAGTTTGTAGTTGTAAGATTTTTGGAGTGCTACAATTTGCACTTCTCCTAATTCTTGGTTGAGTTCCAACAGTATACATCAAGTCCAATTTGTTGTTTTACTGTATGCACAGGCCAGCTTAGATATCTCCTCCTTCATTCCCATGGAAAGTCCAGGAGCTGGTGGGATGAGTGCATCTACAGCTGTAGCAGTGCGAGGGTCTTTGTTGGGGTTTTTTGATGATCATCTTCTGGCATGAGTCTTCCCGAGAGTACTGATGTTGGAAGTTCTTTTTCATATTGTATCTTAGTTCATTTTCGGGTTAGCCAAATTAGGCTTTGATCCTCTGTATAAACACAAACAGACCCTTTGCCTACACTTTTATATGCCCTTTATATCATTGTTTAGAACTCATTGGAGGTCACCAAACAGGAAGTGCTTTTTTTTTTTCTTATCATTAATCTACACTTACATGGTGAATATTTTGTTTACTAGGCTCTCCCCGATACCAGGTCTCCCCTATAAACCCCTTTACAGTCACTGTCCATCAGCATAGCAAAATGTTGTAGAATCACTACTTGCCTTCTCTGTGTTGTACAGCCCTCCCTTTTCTCCCACCACCCCATGCATGCTAATCTTAATACCCCCCTTTTATCTCCCCCCCTTATCCCTCCCTACCCACCCATCCTCCCCAGTCACTTTCCCTTTGGTACCTGTTAGTCCATTCTTTTTTTTTTTTTTTTAAATATATATATATATTTTGTGAGGGCATCTCTCATATTTATTGATCAAATAGTTGTTAACCACACTAAATTTCTGTATTGGGGGGTCAATACTCAATGCACAATCATTAATCCACCCCAAGCCTAATTTTCGTCAGTCTCCAATCTTCTGATGCATAACGAACAAATTCTTACATGGAGTACAAATTCTTACATAGTGAATAAGTTACATGGTGAACAGTGCAAGGGCAGTCATCACAGAAGCTTTCGGTTTTGTTCATGCATTATGAACTATACAGAGTCAGTTCAAGTATGACTATTCATTTGATTTTTAAACTTGATTTATATGTGGATACCACATTTCTCTATTATTATTATTTTTAATAAAATGCTGAAGTGGTAGGTAGATACGAGATAAAGGTAGAACACAGAGTTTACTGTTGTAAGAGAGCAAATGTAGATGATCAGGTGTGTGCCTGTAGACTATGTGTTAATCCGAGCTAGACGAGGGCAATAAACATCCATGTATGCAGAAGATTTCTCTCAGAACATGAGGGGGGAGGTTCTAAGCCTCACCTCTGCTGCTCCCCATTTTCTCACCAGATGGCCCCCTGCGACTGTGCCTGTCTTAGGTTGTTCCTCCCTTGAGGAATCTTACCCGTCTCTGGCTAACCAGTCATCTTCCGGGGCCATACAGGGAAATGTAAAGTTGGTAAGTGAGAGAGAAGCCTTATTGTTTGAAAAGGTTAGCTTTTTACTTCTTTGCATATTTATGCCCTGTGGCTTCTATGCCCAGCATTTGTCTTGAGGTGTCTTTACCACTTGGAAGAATTATGATACTCGGTAAATTCTACATGTGGCACGAGTTCTATTTAAAGGTTGTGATTAGGTAGGAAGAAGAAAAGCTATAGAAGTAGCAGGCAGAAGAAAACCTGGGAAGATTGATTATTTCTTTGACATATCTTCTTGTAGAGTAACTTCAGCATGGATAGGTTTTAAACTACTAATTAAATTGTGCACACACATTAACATAATAGGAATATAGTTACCTAACCAAAGCATACCTGTAATTACCAGCCATCTCCAGTGAAACCAAGAAAAGAAGTTAGGCACCTTAGGCATTTGTGAAAACTTATCTATGATATGGTGGATATTGTCCGACTGAACTTAAACAGTCTGAGAGAATTCAGATAAACTAGAACAACCCATTCCTGGGGACTGTTCATATCCCATACGTTCTTTTAACGATAAATAGTCTGTGGTTGTAAGATTTTGGAGTGCTACAATTTGCACTTCTCCTAATTCTTGGTTGAGTTCCAACAGTATAGATCCAGTCCAATTTTTGTTTTACTCTACGCACAGGCCAGCTTAGATATCTCCTTCATCATTCCCATGGCAAGTCCAGGAACTGGTGGGATGAGGGCATCTACACCTGTGACAGTGCGTGGATCTTTGTTGGACTTTTTTTTTTTTGCTGATCATCTTCTGTCATGAGTCTTCCCGAGAGTGCTGATGTTGGAAGTTCTTTTTCATATCGTATCTTAGTTCATTTTCGGGGTAGCCCAATTAGGCTTTGATCCTCTGTATAAACACAAACAGACCCTTTGCCTACACTTTTATATGCCCTTTATATCATTGTGTAGAACTCATTAGAGGTCACCACATAGGAACTGCTTTTTTTTTTTTTTTAATCATTAATCTACACTTACATGACGAATACTTTGTTTACTAGGCTCTCCCCTATACCAGGTCCCCCCTATGTACTCCTTTACAGTCACTGTCCATCAGCGTAGCAAACTGTTGTAGAATCACTACTTGCCTTCTCTGTGTTGTACAGCCCTCCCCTTTCTCCCACCCCGCTATGGATGCTAATCTTAATACCCCTCTTTTTCTGCACCCCCTTATCCCTCCCTACCCACCCATCCTCCCCAGTCCCTTTCCCTTTGGTACCTGTTAGTCCAATCTTGAGTTCTGTGATTCTGTTGCTGTTTTGTTCCTTCAGTTTTTCCTTTGTTCTTATATTCCACAGATGAGTGAAATCATTTGGTATTTCTCTTTCTCCGCTTGGCTTGTTTCACTGAGCATAATACCCTCCAGCTCCATCCATGTTGCTGCAAATGGTTGGATTTGCCCTTTTCTTATGGCTGAGTAGTATTCCATTGTGTATATGTACCACATCTTCTTTATCCATTCATCTATCGATGGACATTTAGGTTGCTTCCAATTCTTGGCTATTGTAAATAGTGCTGTGATAAAAATAGGGGTACATTGGTCTTTCTCATACTTGATTGTTGCGTTCTTAGGGTAAATTCCTAGGAGTGCAATTCCTGGGTCAAATGGTATGTCTGTTTTGAGCATTTTGATGTACCTCCATACTGCTTTCCACAATGGTTGAACAAGTTTACATTCCCACCAGCAGTGTAGGAGGGTTCCCCTTTCTCCACAGCCTCGCCAACATTTGTTGTTGTTTGTCTTTTGGATGGCAGCCATCCTTGCTGGTGTGAGGTGATACCTCATTGTAGTTTTAATTTGCTTTTCTCTGATAATTAGCGATGTGGAGCATCTTTTCATGTGTCTGTTGGACATCTGTGTTTCTTTTTTGGAGAACCGTCTGTTCAGTTCCTCTGCCCATTTTTTAATTGGGTTATTTGTTTTTTGTTTGTTGAGGCGTGTGAGCTCTTTATATATTCTGGACGTCAAGCCTTTATCGGATGTGTCATTTTCCAAGATATTCTCCCATCCTGTAGGGTTCCTTTTTGTTCTATTGATGGTGTCTTTTGCTCTACAGAAGCTTTTCAGCTTAATATAGTCCCACTTGTTCATTTTTGCTGTTGTTTTCCTTGCCCGGGGAGATATGTTCAAGAAGAGGTCACTCATGTTTATGTCTAAGAGGTTTTTGCCCATGTTTTCTTCCAAGAGTTTAATGGTTTCATGACTTACAGTCAGGTCTTTGATCCATTTTGAGTTTACTTTTGTATATGGGGTTAGACAATGGTCCAGTTTCATTCTCCTACATGTAGCTGTCCAGTTTTGCCAGCACCATCTGTTGAAGAGACTGTCATTTCGCCATTGTATGTCCATGGCTCCTTCATCAAATATTAATTGACCATGTATGTCTGGGTTAATGTCTGGATTCTCTAGTCTGTTCCATTGGTCTGTGGCTCTGTTCTTGTGCCAGTACCAAATTGTCTTGATTACTATGGCTTTATAATAGAGCTTGAAGTTGGGGAATGAGATCCCCCCTACTTTATTCTTCTTTCTCAGGATTGCTTTGGCTATTCGGGGTATTTGGTGTTTCCATTTGAATTTTTGAATTATTTGTCCCAGTTCATTGAAGAATGTTGCTGGAACTTTCATAGGGATTGCATCAAATCTGTATGTTGCTTTGGGCAGGATGGCCATTTTGACGATATTAATTCTTCCTAGCCACGAGCATGGGATGCGTTTCCATCTGTTAGTGTCCCCTTTAATTTCTCTGAAGAGTGACTTGTAGTTTTCAGAGTATAAGTCTTTCACTTCTTTGGTTAGGTTTATTCCTAGGTATTTTTTTTTTTTTTGATGCAATTGTGAATGGAGTTGTTTTCCTGATTTCTCTTTCTGTTGGTTCATTGTTGGTGTATAGGAAAGCCACAGATTTCTGTGTGTTGATTTTGTATCCTGCAACTTTGCTGTATTCCGATATCAGTTCTACTAGTTTTGGGGTGGTGTCTTTAGGGATTTTTTATGTACAGTATCATGTCGTCTGCAAATAGTGACAGTTTACCTTCTTCTTTATCAATCTGGATTCCTTGTATTTTTTTGTTTTGTCTGATTGCCATGGCTAGGAGAGAGTGGGGAGAGTGGGCATCCCTGTCTAGTTCCTGATCTCAGAGGAAAAGCTTTCAGCTTCTCTCTGTTCAATATAATGTTGGCTGTGGGTTTTTCATAGATGGCCTTTATTATGTTGAGGTACTTGCCCTCTATTCCTATTTTGCTGAGAGTTTTTATCATGAATGGATGTTGAACTTTGTCAAATGCTTTTTCAGCATCTATGGAGATGATCATGTGGTTTTTGTCTTTCTTTTTGTTGATGTGGTGAATGATGTTGATGGACTTTCGAATGTTGTACCATCCTTGCATCCCTGAGATTAATCCCACTTGGTCATGGTGTATGATCCTTTTGATGTATTTTTGAATTCGGTTTGCTAATATTTTGTTGAGTATTTTTGCATCTACGTTCATTACGGATATTGGTCTGTAGTTTTCTTTATTGGTGGGGTCTTTGCCTGGTTTTGGTATTAGGGTGATGTTAGCTTCATAGAATGAGTTTGGGAATATCCCCTCCTCTTCTATTTTTTGGAAAACTTTAAGGAGAATGGGTACTATGTCTTCCCTGTATGTCTGATAAAATTCTGAGGTAAATCCTTCTGGCCGCGGTTTTTGTTCTTTGGTAGTTTTTTGATTACCGCTTCAATTTCGTTGCTGGTAATTGGTCTGTTTAGATTTTCTGGGTCTTTCTGGGTCAGTCTTGAAAGGTTTTATTTTTCTAGGAAGTTGTCCATTTCTCCTAGGTTTCCCAGCTTGTTAGCATATAGGTTTTCATAGTATTCTCTAATAATTCTTTGTATTTCTGTGGGGTCTGTCATGATTTTTCCTTTCTCGTTTCTGATAGTGTTCATTTTTGTTGACTCTCTTTTCCTCTTAATAAGTCTGGCTAGAAGCTTATCTATTTTGTTCATTTTCTCGAAGGACCAGCTCTTGGTTACAGTGACTTTTGCTATTGTTTTATTCTTCTCAATTTCATTTATTTTTTCTCTCATCTTTATTATGTCCCTCCTTCTGCTGACCTCAGGCCTCATTTGTTCTTCTTTTTCCAATTTTGATAATTGTGACATTAGACCATTCCTTTGGGATTGTTCTTCCTTCTTTAAATATGCCTGGATTGCTATGTACTTTCCTCTTAAGACTGCTTTTGCTGTGTCCCACAGAAATTAGGGCTTAGTGTTGTTGTTGTCGTTTGTTTCCATATATTGCTGGATCTCCATTTTGATTTGGTCATTGACCATTGATTATTTAGGAGCGTGTTGTTAATCCTCCATGTGTTTGTGTGCCTTTTTTGGTTTCATTGCACAGTTTGTTTCTAGTTTTATGCCTTTGTGTTCTGAAAAGTTGGTTGGTAGGATTTCAATTTTTTGGAATTTACTGAGGCTCTTTTTGTGTCCTAGTATGTGGTCTATTCTGGAGAATGTTCCATGTGCACTTGACAAGAATGTATATCCTGTTGCTTTGGATGTAGAGTTCTGTAGATGTCTATTAGTTCCATCTGTTCTAGTGTGTTGTTCAGTGCCTCTGTGTCCTCACTCATTTTCTGTCTGGTGGATCTGTCCTTTGGAGTAAGTGGTGTGTTGAAGTCTCCAAGAATGAATGCTTTGCATTCTATTTCCTCCTTTAGTTCTGCTAGTATTTGTTTCAGGTATGTTGGTGCTCCTGTATTCGGTGCATATATATTTATAATGTTTATATCCTCTTGTTGGACTGAGCCCTTTATCATTATGTAATGTCCTTCTTTGTCTTTTGTTACTTTCTTTATTTTGAAGTCTGTTTTGTCTGATACCAGAATTGCAACACCTGCTTTCTTCTCTTTGTTGTTTGCATGAAATATCTTTTTCCATCCCTTGACTTTAAGTCTGTGCATGTCTTTGGGTTTGAGATGAGTCTCTTGTAAGCAGCATATGGATGGATCTTGCTTTTTTATCCATTCTATTACTCTGTGTCTTTTGATTGGTGCAGTCAGTCCATTTACATTTAGGGTGATTATTGAAAGATATGAACTTATTGCCATTACAGGCTTTAAGTTTGTGGTTACCAAGGTTCAGGGCTATCTTCTTTACTATCTTACTGTCTAACTTAACTCGCTTGTTGAGCTATTATAAACACGGTCTGATGATTCTTTATTTCTCTCCCTTCTTATTCCTCCTCCTCCCTTCTTCATATGTTATGTGTTTTTTTCTGTGCTCTTCTTAGGAGTGCTCCCATCTAGAGCAGTCCCTGTAGGATGACCTGAAGAGGTGGTTTGTGGGAGGCAAATGCCCTCAACTTTTGCTTGTCTGGGAATTGTTTAATCCCTCCTTCATATTTAAATGATATTCGTGCTGGATACAGTAGTCTTGGTTCGAGGCCCTTCTGTTTCATTGCATTAAGTATATCATACCATTCTCTTCTGGCCTGTAGGGTTTCTGTTAAGAAGTGTGATGATAGCCTGTTGGGTTTTCCTTTGTAGGTAACCTTTTTTTTTCTCTCTGGCTGCCTTTAATACTTTGTCCTTGTCTTTGATCTTTGCCATTTTAATTATTATGTGTCTTGTTGTTGGCCTCCTTGGATCCCTTGTCATGGGAGTTCTGTGTACCTCTGTGGTCTGAGAGGTCATTTCTTCCCCTAGTTTGGGGAAGTTTTCGGCAATTATTTCTTCAAAGACACTTTCTATCCCTTTTTCTCTCTCTTCTTCTTCTGGTATCCCTATAATGCGTATATTGTTCCTTTTTGATTGGTCTCTCGTCTCTCTTAAAGTTCTTTCATTCCTGGTGATCCTTTTATCTCTCTCTTCATCAGTTTCTCTGCTTTCCTGTTCTGTGTTTTCTAGTCCATTAATGGTCTCTTGCATCTCGTCCATTCTGTTTTGAATCCTTCCAGAGCTTGTTTTATTTCTGTATTCTCCTTCCTGAGTTCTTGCATATTTCTCTGCAAGTCCATCAGCATGGTTATGACTTTTGTTTTGAATTCTTTTTCAGGAAGACTGGCTAAATCTATCTCCCCAGGTTCCTCTCAGGGGAAGATGTAGCAGATGCCAAAGCTGTCTGGGTTAGTCTTGTCTGGATCATATTTTTTTGCCTTTTCATGTTGACCGGTGCTATTGACTGTCAGCTGGGAGGGCCAAACTTTTCACTTTCTACTGGCCTTTCTTTACTGGGGCAACTGCGATCCCTAGTGGCTTGTGTTGGTTAATTGCATGTAGGCTGGGTCTTTGTGTCTTGCCGGGCTGAAGTGTAGGAATTTTCCTTTCTTTGGGCGTGTTTTGCCTTAGGCTGTTTCTCTGCTTTCGCAGCGCCCGGAGGGGTAATGGACGGGGGTGCTGTTTGGCTGTTTACCTCCGTGAGGGGTCTCAGAGATGTTGGCCAGGGGGTTAGTGCACCCGGTTTTCCCTGTAATTTCCAGCCACTGGGCTGTGACCTGTGTTGTTTCCATCTAGCTATTAAATCCCTGTCCCTGTAAGACTTTCAAAAGACACTCGCTTTTCTTTGTCACAGGGGCATAAGCTTCAGCACCCGCTCAGAGGTCTTACTGCCCTATTTCCCTAGTTTCCAGCCCTCCACGATTGCACTGTGTCTGTGCTCTGATTTGGATAGCTAGGGCTGGGTGTTTAGCAGTCCTGGGCTCCCTCTCCCTCCCACCGGGAGCTGTGGGGAGGTGTGCTCGGGTCTCGCCGGGCCGGGGCTTGTATCTTACCCCTTTCACCAGTTGCTGGGCTCTCGCACGTGTGGATGTAGTCAGGCTGTTGGTCTCTCTTTTAGGATTAGTTGTATTTGTTGTATTCTCAATAATATATATGTTTTTGGGAGGAGATTCCCACTGGTCTACTCATGCCGCCATGTTGGCTCCGCCTCCTGGATCCTCTTTTTCTTAAAAGAGAAAAGAAAGGGGTATTGACAACAGTGATTGATAAAATCCCCTGACCTGCCAGTTTACTTTTTATATTACTGAGCTTTCACATAAATCCTGTGGGAGAACAAAAGGTCATATGGAAAAAGTAGGAGAAAGATAAGGAGAAAAGAAAAAACTCTGATTACCAGGACAATTTCTAGGTGATATTCTGCAAAGTGAGAAATCTTTGTTTCTTCCTTAGTGACGTTTGTGTGTTTATACTTCTCAACTGGTTATTATTTCCCACCTTTATATTAAACTAATGAGAACTTGGCAATAACAGTTAAGTACAGTTTGTTGCCTTAACAACACAATGATGATAATTGTGGAAAAAACTCAGAAGAAACAAAAAGAGTTTGCACTTGCTCAGCTGGATAGAGCCAAGAGACTTTAATGTACTTCAAGAAGAAATTTGTGATTAAGACCTGCTACAGAGATGGGTTTTGACATACTCTGGCTGAGGGTTGAAAATGCTTTACCTTGTTCAGTTTCTTTCCCAACTCATAAAAGCTTAAGCTGGGTGGAAATTTCTCTAGTTAGAGCTTGCTATTTTCAGTTCACCCTGTACTTTCTCAAAATTAATTTTGTCTTAAAATTAATTGAGACAACCATACCTCAGGCTGAGTCTTCATTGGAAATCAAGATTTCCAGAAAAATATTCTCCACAGCTCTGTTTTTCTTCTATGTTTTCCATGAATCCAGTAACAAGTGCTTTTTGAACATCACCCATGCACTAGACACTATTCCCTGTACTGTATACACAGAGATGAGTAACACAGAACTTGTGTCCTTAAGGGATTGTCTTCTAGTAAATGTATTTACAGGGAGGAAGGGAGGAATAGGAGTAAATAAAATAATTCTCTTCTGGTAATGGATATCTTCCTTTAAATTAAAAAAATTAATTAAAATAACTTTAATTAAATTTAATTAAATAAATTAATAAAATTTTAAATGTTTCATTACCATCCAGTTTTTCATTCCAACAATTGATTATTGTTACCTACTGCTTCCTATTTGAACCTCTGTCTTCCCAAGTCTGTCTGTCTGAGGGGAAGGGTTGTGGTTCCATTTCTTCTGACTTCTGAATTTACTGCCTCTCTGGGCACTCCTCATAATATTCCTGAGGTTCTGCTTTTTGTGCCTCTGAAATATTGGTAATTTTGAGGGTACTATGTCTCTCTATCTTGATCATTAAATTGGGAGAACTCTTTCATTCATGTATGTTAATTTATATTCAACTTGCCGCACTGTCTCTAGTTAAAATCCTATGTTCATAATGTTTATTAATGTCTCTACTTGGACATTCCCAGTACACTTAAAACTCAGCGAAGGGAACTCATAAATGTCCCTCCTTCTCTGAGGTTACCTTTCCCAGTAAATCACATCTCTAACTCCCCTATGCCCCTCTGTTACTCACATTCAATCAATAAATCTTTGTGATTCTACCTCCTAAATAACCTGCAACTCTGTTCATTTCTGTCCACCCACTGCCACCACCCCCATGGCCACTGAGCTGTAATATTGCAGTGCCCTCAAACTGCCCTCCCTCCCTCATGCCTGGCCTCCTCTAATCCATTCTCTACCACAGCCAGAGATGGTTTCAAGGACAAAATAGATATTGTCATCCTGATTGATATACTTCAATTACTTCCTTTTGCCTCAGGGAAAAAAAAATTATGTAACTGGCTTAATAAGAACCAGTAAACATGGCCTATTTGAAACCACTCCCATCCCAGTGCTCATGTTCCTTCATACAGGAATTGCTCAGCCTCTTTCCTCTAGTTGACAAACTCTTTGTCAAGGGTGGAAAAGTTGACAGTTGTGGTTTGGAGGCTTATCCGGCCCATGTTTGCTCTGCTAACTTATACTGCCTTAGCTTTAAAGCCTTCTGAAAGACTAACTCAGGATCCACTTACTGGTACCTTCTTCTTCATGCCTTCATAGCCCATCCATACAAGGGTGACCATCTATCTAGGCTTCCCAAGAATAGAACTGGTTACTACTATTTTTCTAACATAATGCCTGTGTTCTGGCATAACAAAACATCCCCAGTTTTCATAAAAGAGTCTCCATTTTAATGATAATTTATATGATCACGTTTAGTCACAAAGCTTAACTTGTCTTATTGTGATTATAGTTTTCATTCAGGATTTTGTTTCTCACTAGAAATTAGGTCTAGGGTAGGAGGGATACTCAGTTGTTTTCTCTTTTGTCTCTCCAAACTGGAAAGTTGCAGGTGTATAGTAGTTACTCACTTATTTGTACAGAGGACAAACCTATTCCACTGTATCACCTCCAGGGAGTGTTCCCACCATGACTTTGTGAGTGGTACCTCTTGTGGGTTCACTGCTTGCCCTGATGCATGCAATTGCTAAGTCTTAAAATCGCCATGAAGAACAGTCCTGATCCACACTGATGCCAGTTTGGTGCTTGACTGGCTACAGTGTTTGTAGGACTCCCATGAACACCCTACCAAAATATCATCCAGCATCATTGTTATTGTATCTGTCAGTCTCCCTTCAGATCTTAAGTACATGCAGAGAAAAACCCAGGTTGCCTCGCTAACCCTGTTGTTCTGACTCTTACCTGCTACATAGTGCGTGCTTAATACATAAACATATTTTTATTATTATTAAGACGTTTTAGAGTAGTTTTAGCTTTTCAGTAAAATTGAGGGGAAGATACAGAGAGTTCCTACATATACCCTACTCCCACATATGTAAACCTGTTATCAACATTCCCCACCAGAGTGGTATATTTATTACAATTGGTGAACCTACATTACCATGTCATAATTCCCAAAAGTCCTTAGTTTATAGTAGGGTTCACTCTTGTTATTGTACTTTTTATGGGTTTGGAGAAATGTATAGGCATGTATCTATTATTATGTTATCATACAGATCATCTTCCTTGCCCTAAAAATTCTCTGTGTTCCACCTATTTATCCTTACCCCCCAACCCCCACTCCCACCTCAAACCCCTAACAACCACTGATATTTTTGCTGTCTCCATTGTGTTGCATTTTCCGGAATGTGATATAGTTGGAATCATACAGCATGTAGCCTTCCAGATTTGGAAGTGGTATGCATGTCCTCACATGGAAGGTTATTAGAAGAAACAAAGACAGTTCTTTTCCATACTGGTAAAGAGAAAACAAGAAGGAAAGATTTTATATAGCAACAGGAGAAACTTACCTAAAGCATTAGAAAGATCTAGTTCCACCTGAAAATGATGGTATGGAAGGGTATAGAAAATGCTTTCCATAGGACTTTTATGAATAGAAAGAAATGTTCTGTCATGATATGATGCTCACTGAAAATGATGATACTTATATCCTTTAGTATATTACATCTAGGACTATTCCCCAAACTCAACATTACTCCTGGGTCAGGAAAACAGAAAATAAGAGATATCACCCACTTATTAAGTAATGAATATATTTCAGGTATTATCTTTGGCAGCTTGTTCTTTCATATAATTTTTCTAATGACTCTAGGCAGTACATTTTACTGAACTTCAAATTAAATAGAGGTGGCAAAAGACATAGTAGAGTGGCAATAAAGGATGGTACATTGGTGTGCTCATGTGTGCATGTGTACATGCCAGTACGTGACTGTGTGTTCAACTGGAATAGTATGATTTTCAATCACTTGCAATTTTGCTTACACAATACTTTCTCAGAGACTAGCGTGACTGTACTACTTTGGACCCAGTATAAGGAGGTATCAAGGACTCTGCCCACTTCTAGCTCTATTGCCACAAATATTATTCATGTTGATTAGTCCCTCTGGCAATCAGACAAACTGTGATGTTCTCCTAGCTGCTTGGCTCCTTAGCATTGCTCACGTACTGGGGGGCCTGGTATGAGATTCCTCAACACTGCTGAGCTTTTTGCCCAACCACAGGACCCAGCATGGGACTTGCGCATGTGATTTGCAGTATGGGAGATGATGCACCTCAGCATCACCCAGGTCCTGCACTTTATTCCTCCTCCTCCCCACTGAAACAGTTCACCTACGAATCCTACAGATGAGAGAGGGACAGGGAGCAGAGATAGATCTTCCGAACATTTATATATATGGGCTACACAATATCAGGTTTCTTCTTTTCCACCCTGTTCTGTGGGATCAGCAGAGTTCCCCTTGAGACATGGGTAGTGATTTAGTGTAATAATTATCAGTGGACTCATTGCATGGACTTTGATTTCATAGAAACCTGAAAATTGACTAGGCTCTATTGAGGACACAAAACAAGAAACACAAATCTCAGAGACTTAAAACACCAAGCCTGTTTCTCATGCATGCTACATGTTTCTCATGAGTTAACTGTGACCTGTATTCCATTCTTTTTTTGTCTTCACCCTGGGCCCCGAGCCCAGGGAGCAGGCATGATGTTCTGGGAGTAATGGAAAGAGAAGACTGTAGCAAAGACCACTCTGATGGTCAAGATTTCACCTGTCACACTCAGATTTCCTAAGCCAGAGCAATTCCCATGGCCAAGCCATATTTCAGGTGGGAGGGGAAATAAAGCTGTCTTATAAGAAAGGGAAGGAACTACCCTGTTGTTCAGATATTGGCTCTGCAAGTGTTTTGATATAAGGACATTTATTTAAACTCTCTATAAGGGATTCCTCCACTGTGAAGAGGAAATAATTTAATCAGTAGCCACCACATGGGATTGTTGGCACGAGTAGATGAAACAATGTGGAGGACTCACTTGGAACATGTTGGTGTGGGAATAACCACGACACCACACCGAGAGAGGGTAGGCTCAGGAGGCAGACTGGTTCTGACCTGGGCTCCACCACTCGCTGGAATCAGAAACTTAGAAATCCACTTAGCATCTTACCTTCAGCATATTCCTCTTAAATGATAATAAAAAGTCTTCATAAAATTTTTGACTCAGTGTTTTTGAGAAGACTAAATGAGATCAAGTGTTTTATTATTTATCATGGTGCCAAAAACAAAATAAGCACCCAATACATATCAAATAATGTTGCTGTTAGTATTTGAATTAAAGGAAATAAATAGGATTTAGTGCCTTGGGCTGTGTCTGTAACACAGTGTGAATAATTACAGAAAAATAATATTGGGATTATAAATTATTATTTGAGTTATCAGCTGTAGTAGTTTTTGCCATTTTGAAGTCATGAATCCAGTTGAGACTCTGATGTGAGTCTGGACCCTTTCATCTTAAAGAAAACCTACAAAAGTCAAAACATTGCATCTATGTTTGAGGTTTTTTCCATCTCCTCAGACCATTTTTACTAACCCAGGGTCACCATTTTCCTTAGAATGGAAAAGCACTGTGTCTTATCTTCCACTCTTCAACTTGGTTTTCTGATCACCGCTGTATTGTCTACATTCCTGGCTTCAGTTCTCTGAATGAGCCACTTTACTCTCTGATATCTTCACCCCTTTGGAAAATAATGAAATTAGGAAAGATACACAGGACTTTGACAAAAAATGCTAATTGACAAATCAACAGAGAAAGCTTTTTGTCCTAGAAACAATGTGTTACTTTAAAAAAAAAAATGTGTCACATCACGTATTATTTCCTCCAGAACGTTAAAGGCCATGTGCTCCCTACAAGGGGCACAGCATACATGATTGGCAAAAAAAAGTAACCCTGTGTTTAGATTTCTCTTGAATTGCAAGAAGCAAGATGGTTCCACCTGGACACATCTTTGTCCAAAATGCTATCCTGGTTGCAAACAGCAATGTGTTAATAGTTTATTGAATGATACCCTGCTGGAGACTTGCTTCCTTTAGCCCTCTGAGTCCTTAGGAAAGATGAGGGAAAAGGCAGGCTATCTATGGGGTCAGGAATATCCCCAGTACTCTGGTCAGACAGAGAAGCAGCAGGGGCTGGAGACATTGCAAGTTCCTTCTCAGAGTCAGAACATGACCAGAGGCTGCAGGATAGGTCAGAAATGACTGTGGAGGATGTGGGGAGCTTTATAAAAATTCTACACAACCTGAGAACATGCCCATACAGCAGTTATCCGGGGTTAAGAACTTCATACTTTAGAGACAGAGGCTGCCCTGTGATGGACTTATCACAAACCAGCACCAGCACTTGCCTTTCTGTGTTGTCCCCTCCATAGGAGTTCATGTCGAGTGGAGATGGGCCAAGACCCTTTGGAAATAGACAAAGGTGACAAAGAATTCTGACTCTACTCGTTACAAATTGTATGACTTTGCATGTGATGTTTCCCCCTCTGAACATTACTTTCTTTTCATGTAAAATGAGCATAATAAATTATAAGGATATTTGAGGGTCAGAAATAATGCATTAATAAGGGGAGATAGTAGAATCTCAGTAAACCAGAGCTGTTTTCATTAACACTCTAACATGACCTTGTTAGAGTAAGTTGGAGAATAAATTGAGGTAAAAATCTGTGCATTTGCCTTACTTGGAACCAGCTCATATGCTATCTCTCTGACCATTCTCAAAGCCCCATATTCTTGCCAGCAATGAGTCCTTCCCTTCTCTTTGCTTTCATACTGCTGCTTTGCACATACTTATATTTATGGGACACAATTCTATTAAATCCTACCAATGCCAGATATGAGGCTCCAGAATAAACCCTGCTCCCAAGGAGTTAGGAGTCTAGGAGTAGAGAGAAGGAGCTCAGAGAGAAGGAACTTCAGTAGTAATAGAAGTGCATGTTCACTCAACAGCCCAGGAAAACCTGCCTTATTACCTTCATTTAAAGGTTCAGCAGTTTTCCAGAGAACACACTGACAATAAACTGGTGGATCAGAACTCAAACTCAGGTCTTTGTGAGTGCAGAATCCATGTGCTTTCCATAAGGGTGGTCTGTTCTGCCTGCTAAGCCCTGATTCATCTGCATCTTTCAAGAGGCACATCAGATATGTGACACTCTTCTCCTCACACATTCCTCCTTTTTATTGCTTACCATGACTTATACTTATTGAGTATTTACCATGTTCAAAGCTCTTTTCTAAATGCTTTCATGTTGCATTCATTTCCTGTTATTATTATAACTACCACAGAACTAAGGCCTTAAAACAACACAGATTTCTTATCTCATGCTGTGGAGATCAGAAGTCTAAAATAGGTCTTCTGGGGTAGAATCTAGGTATCAGAAGGATTCCATTCCTTCTTGGTACTCTAGGAGAGAATCCATCCCCTTTTCTATCCTGAAAAGCCATCTGCATTCTATGGATTATGGTCCCTTGGTCCATCTTCAAGGCTAGGTCTGTAGCATCTCTCTCTCTCCAGCCTCTGCTTCCATCATCTCACATCCTCTGACTCCCACATCTCTGCCTCCCTCTTATAATGACCCTTGTGACATATCCACAGATTCTGGGAATTAGATGTGGACATCTTTTGGGGGAGCACTGTTCCGTCCAACACATATGCATTGCGCCATACAAGTCCTCACAAGTGCCCCCTCAGTTAGATATGCTTCTGTTCCCCATTGTACCTCTAAGGAGATTGAGACATAGAAATATCAGTAAATGTTCTAAGGTCATCTAGACATTAATCTACAGAGCAGTCCATGCTGGTTACTCTGATTCTAAAGCCTGGATTCTTAATAACTAGGTCTTACTGTTTTGCAGTTAGTGCTCCATGTTTGCTTTTTTACCAGTCTCCAAGCTTCATAAGGAGAGAGGCCAAGCCTTATTCAAATGCCCTGTGACGCGAATACATTTTTTATTCAGTGGACAAGGTAGGGAAAAAAAATGGAAAGCAAAAAGAGGTGAGAAACAAACAAAAAGTAAAAACCAAACAAAATTCTGTGATTTTAGTTTGTTTTAGAAAAGGGCGATGAGCCAGAAATTTTCACAGAAATCAGACCAGATGGAAATCTGCCCATTGACTGCCTCAGCAACTTTCCACGCACATTGTGGCTTATCATGGTCACACGAACCAAAAAGACATGGATCGATAATACTTGAGTCTCAGAAGGAACCACACAAAACCTTTTTAGGAATTCCTTCTTGGCTTATGTTCAGCCAAGGGAGATGGGCAGACAGCTCCCCCATCTGCCTGCAGGAAGAAACATAACACATCACCCAGCCCAGCGCCCATGAGTGCTGCAGCTGCCCACACCCCTGTTTCTCAGTTATCACGGCCTTTTAACATCGTTTTATAGAATTTACTTTCAAGGGCACACATGCCTTTCTAAGTTCTTGGATGTGAAATCTCTTTTAATTGGTGTTTTTAACATCTTTCCTTTGCCTGTGCATTGTCATGATAAGAAAGTATAATAACCCCTGGTCCTTGACCTATGCTGACTTTCATCTATTTGTACCATCCTCCCTTCTTTAAAATCCAAATAACATCCAATAAGAAAGTTAAATATGTAAAATATTTACAGATTCTTTTGTTGAAACAGGGAAAGGAGGCCTAAAATCTGCTGTATTCTCTTTTACTCCTACTACAAAGTGGCTACTCCCTTCCTTCAACTATACACAGTTTGTCTTTGAAAACTTGTCTTTGAATTTTTGCTTTTCCAGGGAGTTAGTTTGAGAACGCGATAGGAATCCAACAGCAATCTGATTTTACCACTTTGTTATTGATTTTCCTCAGCTTTTGTATTTGCAGCAGTAATTCAGGTGACCAGTTCTGGAAGAAAACGCAGAACAAAATTCAGACATTCTACATCCTGGCTGCTCCTCTGTATAATTCTAGCACCCCCTGATCTCTGCTTGTTTTGCATGCTTCCCCAGCTCTCAGGCCACTATGTATGCCTTTCATGGTTTCAAGGGCTACTACATACAGTTAAGTACAGAAGATGCATTTCCACTGTTTGCTGTCTGAACTGGGGACTTTTACACGTGTGGGCAGTTCTACTCCTTCTCTGGCAGCTTCATTAAGTTGCTAACTGTTTTACTTGGGAGGTGCTTACAACTAAGAACACATCAGTGAGTGACACAGATGGCTCTGATTCCATGAAAGTTTAGGGGAAATCATACTAAATGGCAATGTACATCTATGGATGAGTTCAGTAATGTTCTTTCAGGCCTGAAACTGGGAGTGAGGCACTTTCTCCTTTTCCTTCACTCGAGGCCACTTACCTGGATCACACTGAGAGACTCTAGCAAGCTCTGGCTTCTCTGGATTATTCATCAGATGGGAGGCTGAGAGGTTGAATTTTTAAAACTGATCGATTTATTTGAACTTCTCTGGATGGAAGGAACATCAAGGGTTTCTATGTGATGCTTTCTACACTGACAGTAGATTCTGGCCAAACAAAACATGGTGGGTGCAGGGGTGCTTCAGACTGCAGTAGAGAACAGGTCTTGGCCTGTCTTGGGCCATAAGGAGCTCAAGAAAACAAAGGGGAATGGTAAAATGATTTTACTTCAAGCAGTTGCTATCTTACCATTTAATAGAGCCTCTGAAAAATTCCTAAAAATATAACGTAAGCTGATTTTCAGTGTATTAATTAATTCTACATACACTGTCTGCTAGATAATAAGCATTCTGCTAGCACTGCAGAGATCAAAAGTCAAAAAAAAGAAACTCACTTCCTTAAAATATTACAGTTCCATAAAGGAGATAAAGTATAAGACTGAATAATTGGAAATCTAATGAAATACAGAGTCATCATTTTTTAAACAATGCAGAGAAATATAGGAAATCATTCTCAAAATATAGAAACCAAATCTCACACTACTTGAATGATTTGTTTAAGTTATTGTAGGTCATTGGTGCATCAATGGTGTTGTCAGAGGCTAAATTTCAAATCTCAAATACATGTTCCTTTTGTTATTCAACTATATTAACCTGGGTTCTTTTGGGTGCAAGTATCACAGAGTCAGGTCAAACAAATGTAACATGAAATGGGTAAATATATTAGCTGATGCAAGTGAAATGAAAGTCACAAACAGCTTCAGGCATGGCTTAATCCAGGTCTGCAAACAGTATAATTTGGACACCGTATCTTCATTCTTGGGCAAGATCTTTTCAAATTGCTGGCAAAGTGTACCAAAGAAGATTCTAGGAGTAATGTCCTTCTTACAATAAACATTCAAAGAAACAGAAAAAGAATGGTTTGTTTCTATAGTGCCAAAAAAATTCCAGGAATGGTTGTGAATTGGCCCAGCTAAGGCTATGTGACCAATTTCATATTCAGCCTAATGTAGATTACATGTGTACCCTTAAGATGGAATTGAGGAGAAATCAACTGAAAGTCTTACAGGGAGTGGAAAGGAGTTGGTACAATTCTCAGGAGGAAAAAGAACTAAGAAGAATTTAACAAGCCTCTGTTTAAAACACATGCACAAAGTATCAACACTCACAGATAAATGTTTACGTTGACTAATCATTGACTCAAAAGGAACTTGAGTCCATTTACATCAACTCCTTTGCTTAATAGATGAGGCTGCTGATGACCAGATGGGGAGATGGACTTGTCTGAGATGTCGGCTCTGGCTAGTTGCTAAATGTTACCACAGTTTAGGTCTTCAGAAGTGTTTCATTATATCTCACATTTCCTTAGGTATCATTGTCATTATTTGTCCAAAGAATATCATAGGATATCTGAAATGTAAGGTAATGCTCATGTTTAAGTAGCAAACCTGTTTTTGCTTCCTTCCTATACTTATTTGCTTTCAGTCTGATGGTTCTACACACTAAATGTCCAAACTGAAAAGAGAATAAAATTTTACAATTCCCCTTCAAATTAATCTATTTCATAATTTTATCTTGAAATAACCTCATTTCTGCCACTACTGGGGACTGAAACTAAATTATGTATATGTATACGTCTTTAGTCACTGAAGTCACGAAAGAAAATTATTTTCTAACCTTTGCAAAATTCTTCCAATGAGGAGCAATTATCTTTTTACTTGTTTGATTTCACTTTAGAGGAAAGTGATGGCTCTTGCAAACTATTAGAGCCAGTTGAAAATTTCTTATCCTGAAGCAAGGCTGTGAGCAGGAATTTATTTCACACCTGCATTTATCAGGACTACCGTTTGCCCTGTTCCCTGGCTATCCTTCCCCCTGGTCAAAAGAGCTGTCTTTTTATCATACATTGCTTTTTGGTCTATTATTTCTGCCTCTGATTGACAAGGCTCAAACCCCAATGCTTCAAACCCTAATAGGAATGACATCTCACATGTTTGTTGCATTTCACATGTGACATATATTAACTTACTTAATCTATCCACCAAGCATATGAATTATATTCTATTATTATGTCCCATGTTATAGATATGTAATTGCAGCAAATAGAATTGAATAACTTGTACAAAATCACATAGCTAGTAAGTGACAGAGTTAGGATTAAACCTGAAAAGCAATGTCCATACCCATAACTACTAGGATACACTATTCCAAATGGCCATAAGATTGCATCTGAGAAATGCAGTTAGAAGCAAGAATTTCTTGCTTTTGGACAGTGTTTCTTACTCTACAAAGTTTTCATTACCTGCTGCCTCTGTTAGGGGAGTGAGTCCTTGAGTAAGGAGCACAATAAAGTGGTTAAAATCCTGACTCTGTAGTCAGACATGCCTGCATGAGCACCCCACCCTTGTGGTTACTCAGAGAGATTTGGATTAATTGAGGTTTCACTTCTGAAAAATACCAATGATCCAAATAATAATAAAACTTCTAGCAGAAATCTCCATTGTCAGACTTTGTGAGTGCAATTTCCTTTCTCCTGTGGGAAAATTTCTCATTGGGTGTCATATTGTTGGGACATAAGCAGCAATTACAAACTGCTCACAAAGGCTAGTGCTCTCCAGTTCAGTTATGATGCCATATCTGATACTTGTGACATTGAAAGGTAGCTGTTAATGTCCCCATTGTACTGATGAGTAAAAGAAAGACTAGAAAATCTCAGTGATATACTGAAATCTTTGGTTTTGATCAATTCACATTTCCACAGTTGCTTTCCTGGAGTTACATGTGAGTCACTTACAGGTGATATCTTACAACAGCTCCAGGGGTAGGTGGAAAGCATCCCTGATTTCTCCAGAAAGGGTTAGATGCTTGATGCTGATACATGTACTAGGTAATTATTTAGATTAAGTGTTGCAACTAGTATAATAATTTATCTGCCTGTCCTTATTACAATTAAAATATAAATTTTTAAGGACATGGCTGTTTCTTATGCATTTCTTATCAACAGTAAACCACAAAATGTGTAGCCTACAATGCATATTTTTTAATTCACTAATCATTACTTATTTTGTCTATCATGCAATAGTATTTTAAACTGTGAAAGTACCTTTAAACTGAAGTAATGTAGTAGGTAACCAGATTTTATCAGTAGTATACAGACAAGTTACTAGAACTCATTGGTCTTACATAACTGAAACTTTATACCTAGGTATTATCCTAAGTATCAGATTTAGCATCATAAAGCATTTAATAAAGTGGCATAAACTACATGTTCAGTAAAGACCAACACTAAAAGTCTTAATAAACTTGTTTAAAGTATCAAAAATCATATATTTAGCATGTTAGAGAGGTGATACTTAAGAAATTAATCTGGCATCCCATTTTTCTATATTTGTTATTAACTTGCAGATTTTAAAGATTGATATATCTATCTTTTAGGTATTAGGCCATTCCATATACATGAAATATTTTTAATTTAGAATTCAAAATGTTTGATTAATGGCAGACGTTTGGTTCTCCTTTCTTCAAAAACTTGTATAAAAGTATAGTAAAACTCAATTGAAAAAAATAGTATTTCATAGGTCCATTGTAATGTGGGAGGAGCTAATAACATACAAAAAGTTGTAGCAAATTTTACAAAGGTAAAGAAAGGTGGAGAGAAGGTTATAACATAGAGACTTCATAGGGTATTCTCCTAAAATATGAAGCAATTTTCCCTGAAAACAGGTCAGAGAATACACTAAGTACCCTGGGATGTGAAGCAGTTTTGAAACATGGTGAGAAGTGAGGTGAGGCATAGTGATTATCAGTTGTGATGCTCTATACAGACTGTTTAAACCCCCAGGTTCCCAGACCCACTCTTCATGGCCAACATGCAGTTAGCAATTTCACACGCTATCCTCAGGAATGGTATTGGAGATGCTTTTCTCAGAAAAATGAAATGACACAGTGAAAAAATGCTAAGATGCTGATATTTGAGGATTCACAAAGAAAGAGGACCTAGTAGTCTGATCTTTTATTTAAACTACCAGGGGAAAAGACCTGCCTTACCTTATGATGTCCCCAGACCAAGTGCTTTGTCTCTACCAGGGTCCAGTAACACACTAAGAGCTGTTGCTAAAATGCCATAAAATTATTTTGCTGTTGATAGAATGGCCTCCCTCCACAATCCCAGGGACCTGCCTGTCATTGCTTTCCTGGTATTTGCTCTAAGTTCCATGCTGTATCTTACCCCACTGTTGACATCTCATCTCCATAATGTCAGCTTCATTCTGTTCATTAGAAGCAAGTCTCTAAGTTTCTATTTCATCAGAAGCAGTAAAGATAAAATGCACACACTCAACTGCAAACTTCTAAGTGTTCTGTATGTGTCAGAATTCAATTTGCCTGTTATAACAACTTCAGGGGAGGGAGCAGTGTCTGCCTTTGGAGGGTAGGAGTGTCAAAGAGCTGTGGATACATTTTAAACCCACCACACACACTCAAGTGGAAAATCTAAAGTGATGCTTCAGATCTCTGAACTTGTGGTCTAGGAATCTCCACTGCAAAGATCATCATTAGGAGATACTCTACCTTACACTATGTCGATTTACCTTGGTTTTTGTTTGCTGTGGAAAACAATAGAAAGAATTGATTGAAAAGTACCTATCAAGGGTTCATAGGCCTTTTACTTACCCTAACAGCTTGTATACCAAAAGAAATCTGTTGCTATTCTCTCTGTACATTTGTGGTTTTAGATCCTAGATTCACTATCTCAGATTCTGTCTATGTAATTTAAGGGAAAGTAAAATAATCTGAAGAGAAATATGAACTCTTAAGTCTTATTCAGTAACTGATACACTGTATGAGGCAAGTTATTTTAATTGTATATTGCAGAAGTAATATGTATCAAAATGGATAGAAAAAACTCACTTAAATTGTTCAGTAATAAAATCTATAGCAAGGGGCGGAGCCAAGATGGCGGCATGAGTAGAGCAGCGGAAATCTCCTCCCAAAACCACGTATATTTTTGAAAATACAACAAATACAACTTGCCCCTAAAAGAGAGACCAGAAGACACAGGACAACAGCCAGGCTACATCCACACCTGCGAGAACCCAGCACCTTGAGAAGGGGGTAAGATACAAGCCCCGGCCCAGCTCCGGGCGGGAGGAGAGGAGTTATAGTGAGGAGGGAGAGGGAGCCCAGGACTGCTAAACACCCAGCCTCAGCCATCCGCACTGGGAGCACAGACACAGTGTGTGCGTGGGGTGCTGGATACTAGGGAAACAGAACAGAAAGACCTGTGTGTGGATCCCTGCAGCCAGTGCCCAGGGAACAAAGAAAAGCGAGTGCTTTTTGAAAGTCTTAAAGGGACAGGGACCCCACAGCTGGGCGGAAGTGTCCTGGGACACTTAGCCCAGCAGCTGGGAATCCAGGGGAACTCTGGGCACCCTAACCTCCTTTGCAGCAGGGTGGATCAGAGGCCCCTCACAGAGATAAACAGCCTCCCAGCCGTTTCTCCTCTGACACGGCTCCGCCATATCGGAGCAGGAACCCGAGGCATGCCATGCCCACAGCAACTGCGGAGCTAAACTATATAGTGGCCAGGCAAGAATCAGTCTGTGCACAGCTGCCCAGCACAAGCCACTAGACATCGCTGTTCTCCCAGGAGAGGAAGGCCACAAACCAACAAGAAGGGACGTTCTCCCAGCCATCACTTGACCCAGCTCCGCAAACTATTCCTATCGCCATGAAAAGGCAAAATCTGAGACAAACAAAAATCACAGAGACAACACCTGAGAAGGAGATAGACCTAACCAGTTTCCCTGAAAAAGAATTCAAAATAAAAATCATAAACATGCTGATAGAGCTGCAGAGAAATACACAAGAGCTAAGAGATGAAGTCCAGAGGGAGATTACAGACATCCAGAGGGACATTACAGAAGTGAAACAAACTGGAAGGATTTATAAGCAGAGTGGATAAGATGCAAGAGGCCATTGATGGAATAGAAACCAGAGGGGAATATGATGGCATAGAAGCTGATGCAGAGAAACAGAGAGAAAGAAAAGGTCACTTACAAAGGAAAACCCATCAGGCTATCTTCAGACTTCCCAACAGAAACCTTACAGGCCAGAAGAGAAAGGCATGATATATTTAATGCAATGAAACAGAAGGGCCTTGAACCAAGGATACTGTATCCAGCACGATTATCATTTAAATATGAAGGAGGGATTAAACAATTCCCAGACAAGCAAAACTTAAGAAAATTTGCCTTCCACAAACCACCTCTACAGGGTGTTTTAGAGGGACTGCTCTGGATGGGAGCACTCCTAAAAACAGCACAGAACAAAACACCCAACATATGAAGAATGGAAGAGGAGGAATAAAAAGGTAGAGAAATAATCATCAGGCTGCGTTTATAATAGCTCAATAAGTGAGTTAAGTTAGACAGTAAGGTAGTAAAGAAGCTAACATTGAACCTTTGGTAACCACGAATCTAAAGCCTGAAATGGCAGTAAGTACATATCTTTCAATAATCACCCTAAATGGAAATGGACTGAATGCACCAATCAAAAGACACAGAGTAATAGAATGGATAAAAAAGCAAAACCCATCTATATGCTGCTTACAAGAGACTCACCTCAAACCCAAAGACATGCACAGGTTAAAAGTCAAGGGACGGAAAAATATATTTCATGCAAACAACAGGGAGAAAAAAGCAGGTGTTATAATACTAGTATCAGACAAAATAGACTTCAAAACAAAGAAAGTAATAAGAGATAAAGAATGACACTACATAATGATGAAGGGCTCAGTCCAACAAGAGGATATAACCATTATAAACATATATGCACCCAATACAGGAGCACCAACATATGTGAAACAAATACTAACAGAATTAAAGGATGAAAAAGAATGCAATGCATTCATTTTGGGAGACTTTAACACACCACTCACCCCAAAGGACATATCCACCAGATAGAAAATAAGTAAGGACACAGAGGCACTGAAAAACACACTAGAACAGATGGACCTAATAGACATCTATAGAACTCTACATCCAAAAGCAACAGGATACACATTCTTCATGGAACATTCTCCAGAATAGACCACATACTAGGCCACATAAAGAGCCTCAATAAATTCCAAAAGATTGAAATCCTACCAACCAACTTTTCAGACACAAAGGTTTAAAACTGGAAATAAATTGTACAAAGAAAGAAAAAAAGGCTCACAAACACATGGAGGCTTAATGACATGCTCCTAAATAATGGATGAACGACCAAATTAAAATAGAGATCAAGCAATATATGGAAACAAATGAAAACAACAACACAAAGCCCCAACTTCTGTGGGATGCAGCGAAAGCAGTCTTAAGAGGAAAATAAGTAGCAATCCATGCATACGTAAAGAACGAAGAAAATCCCAAATGAATAGTCTAATGTCACAATTATTGAATTTGGAAAAAGAAGAACAAATGAGGGACATAATAAAGATCAGAGAAAAAATAAATAAAATTGAGAAGAATAAAACAATAGAAAAAATCAATGAAACCAAGAGCTGGTTCTTCGAGAAAATAAACAAAATAGATAAACCGCTAGCCACACTTATTAAGAGAAAAAGAGAGTCACAACACACATCAAAACAATTAGAAATGAGAAAGGAAAAATCACGAAGGACCCCACAGAAATACAAAGAATTATTAGAGAATACTATGAAAACCTATATGCTAACAAGCTGGGAAACCTAGGAGAAATGGACAACTTCTTAGAAAAATACAACCTTCCAAGAATGACCAAGAAAGAAACAGAAAATCTAAACAGACCAATTACCAGCAATGAAATTGAATTGGTAATCAAAAAACTACCCAAGTACAAAATCCCCGGGCCAGATGGATTTACCTCGGAATTTTATCAGACATACAGAGAAGACATAACACCCATTCTCCTTAAAGTTTTTCAAAAAATAGAAGAGGAGGGAATATTCCCAAACTCATTCTATGAAGCCAACATCACCCTAATACCAAAAACAGGCAAAGACCCCACCAAAAAAGAAAACTACAGACCAATATCCCTGATGAATGTAGATGCAAAAATACTCAACAAAACATTAGCAAACCGAATTCAAAAATACATCAAGAGGATCATACACCATCAGCAAGTGGGATTCATCCCAGGGATGCAAGGATGGTACAACATTTGAGAATCCATCAACATCATCCACCACATCAACAAAAAGAAGGACAAAAACCACATGATCATCTCCATAGATGCTGAAAAAGCATTTGACAAAATTCAACATCCATTTATGATAAAAACTCTCAACAAAATGGGCATAGAGGGCAAGTACCTCAACATAATAAAGGCCTTATATGATTAACCCACAGCTAACATCATACTGAACAGCGAGAGGCTGAAAGCTTTTCCTCTGAGATCGGGAACAAGACAGGGATGCCCACTCTCCCCACTGTTATTCAACATAGTACTGGAGGTCCTAGCCGTGGCAATTAGACAAAACAAAGAAATACAAGGAATCCAGGTTGGTAAAGAAGATGTCAAACTGTCACTATTTGCAGATGACATGATATTGTACATAAAAAACCCTAAAGACTCCACTGCAAAACTACTAGAACTAATATCGGAATTCAGCAAAGTTGCAGGATACAAGTTAACACACAGAAATCTGTGGCTTTCCTATACACCAACAATGAACTAATATAAAGAGAAATCAGGAAAAGAATTCCATTCACAATAGCATCAAAAAGAATAAAATAACTACGAATAAACTTAACCAAGGAAGTGAAAGACCTATACCCTGAAAACTACAAGACACTCTTAAGAGAAATTGAAGAGGACACTAACAAATGGAGACTCATTCCATGCTCTTGGCTAGGAAGAATTAGTATCGTCAAAATGGCCATCCTGCCCAAAGCAATATACAGATTTGATGCAATCCCTATCAAACTACCAACAGCATTCTTCAATGAACTGGAACAAATAGTTCAAAAATTCATATGGAACCACCAAAGACCCTGAATAACCAAAGCAATCCTGAGAAGGAAGAATAAAGTGGGGGGAATCTCGCTCCCCAACTTCAAGCTCTACTGCAAAGCCACAGTAATCAAGACAGTTTGGTACTGGCACAAGAACAGAGCCACAGACCAGTGGTACAGAATAGAGACTCCAAACATTAACCCAAACATATATGGTCAACTAATACTTGATAAAGGGGCCATGGACATACAATGGGGAAATGACAGTCTCTTCAACAGATGGTGCTGGTAAAGCTGGACAGCTACATGTAAGAGAATGAAACTGGATCACTGTCTAACCCCATACACAAAAGTAAATTCAAAATGGATCAAAGACCTGAATGTAAGTCATGAAACCGTAAAACTCTTAGAAAAAAGCATAGGCAAAAATCTCATGGATATAAACATGAGTGACTTCTTTGTGAACATATCTCCCCAGGCAAGGGAAACAAAAGCAAAAATGAACAAGTGGGACTATATCAAGCTGAAAAGCTTCTGTACAGCAAAGGACACCATCAATAGAACAAAAAGGTATCCTACAGTATGGGAAAATATATTCATATATGACAGATCTGATAAAAGGCTGACATCCAAAATATATAAAGAGCTCACACACCTCAACAAACAGAAAGCAAATGATCCAATTAAAAAATGGACAGAGGAGCTGAAAAGACAGTTCTCTAAAGAAGAAACTCAGATGGCCAACAGACACATGAAAAGATGCTCCACATCGCTTGTCATCAGAGAAATGCAAATTAAAACCACAATGATATATCACCGCCCACCAGTAAGGATCACCATCATTGAAAAGACAATCAACAACAAATGTTGGCGAGGTTGTGGAGAAAAGGGAACCCTCCTACACTGCTGGTGGGAATGTAAGTTAGTTCAACCATTGTGGAAAGCAGTATGGAGGTTCCTCAAAATGCTCAAAATAGACTTACCATTTGACCCATTAATTCCACTTCAAGGAATTTACCCTAAGAATGCAGCACTCCAGGTTGAAAAAGACAGATGCACCCCTATGTTTATCGCTGCACTATTTACAATAGCCAAGATATGGAAGCAACCTAAATGTCCATCAGTAGATGAATGGATAAAGAAGATGTACGTATACACAATGGAATATTACTTAACTCATAAGAAAAAAACAGATCCTACCATTTGCAACAACATGGATGAATCTAGAGGGTATTATGCTCAGTGAAATAAGCCAGGAGGAGAAAGACAAGTACCAAATGATTTCACTCATATGTGGAGTATAAGAACAAAGGAAAACTGAAGAAACAAAACAGCAGCAGAAACACAGAACCCAAGAATGGACTAACAGTTACCAAAGGGAAAGAGACTGGGGAGGATGGGTGAGAAGGGAGGGACAAGGGCGGGGAAAAAGAAAGGGAAAAAAAAATCATAGGGATAAAGGAAAATAGTAACAGCTGTGCTAAAGGATGTATTAATTATCTTATCTGTGGTCATTATTTCACAATCTTTTTGTAAGTATATCTATAATTCATATGTATATCTCTATATAAGTTGTACACATTAAGCATGTATATTTGCCAAATATATATATATATATATGTATATAAGTCTATAGCAAATATTGAACATTTAAAAAATTCATTGGTGAAAGGATCCTCAGAAGTTTTAATATTTTAATTGCACTTCTAATTTTCGTGAACACAATATAGATCCCAAATTTCACAAAATGTATTTGATTCTGGAACCTTCTTTTGGTAGAACACTTATTTTAAAAGTTTGGGAAACTCTGGTTGGAGTTTGAGATACTCCCGAATGTAAAAACAATTTACAGTCCGGTTTATCAGTCTAACTTCACATGAATGCCTTTTGCCAGCTTTCCCTGTGCACATACCCGTGTCTCTCACTACCACAGCTGCGGAACTCTGGGCTCTTCAGCTATTCTAATTGTGGCTCATCCCTGGAGATATTTTAACGTGCAACTCATAACTTACAGTTTTCAATAAATGGTTCATGAATTGACGTTTTTCAGGATATCCCATAACATGATTGCAAAATAGCCTCATTTCAGATAATTCAGAGTTCTATAAATCAGCATGCAGAATAAAAGGAGTGGAAAGAAACCTGTAATTGGAGTTCGAAGACATAAGTTAGAGATCCATCTCTGCTCTTCATTCGTTTGTGATTGCTTGATTTAACTTTCTTAGCCTAATTTTTTTTTCTGGAAAATGGGCTCATTTATCTCTAGCCTGTCTATTTCATCAGAAGCCATGGAGATAATGCACAAAAATGGTGAAGGGCTCAGTGTTCTGTAAATGTCCAAAGTTAACTGATGCCTGTGGGATAAAGCATTGAACAGTGTTTTTGCAGCCAGGCAGCATCATTAATAGAACAAGATATGAAACACAGCTTATAAGTGGATACAGAACCTCACTTCCCATATGGACCAGACGTCCATGGTGAACAATTTCTTAAGCAATGCCTCTGGCTTAAAGTATTGAATGATGTATTGGTGGATTTTGTGAATTAAGCCTAGAATTAAATTTCTTCCACTGGGTTTAAAGTCAAGGTAGAATTTGGTATTAGGTTCCTTTTTTGTTTGGATCAAGGGATAATGAATATCTCTATAGAGAACAGTAAAGAAATCACACACAATTTATAATTGCCAATCTTACCTGGATGCCTGTCTTTCAGATATGTCATCTAGGAGAGAAGGGGAACAGGCACTGTATATTAATTCTGATTTTTTTTTCAGATGACATCTGAAGCAAGAAAGATTTCTGGGTGAAAACATATCTAGAGAGAAATAGATATAGGTATGGATATAGAAAAGTTCTGACAAAAAAAGGAATTAAAGATTCTCAAAAAAATATAGTAATATGATCTAGAGTTAGAAAAACCTAAATTTGAATCTGAAATCTACTCCTTATTGGCACTATGATCTTGGATAAATTATCTAACTTACTGAATCTGTTTCCTTGGGTGTAAATTTGCCTAAAATAATATTAACCATTCACAGGTTTATTGTAAAATTTAAATTAAATAATATACATGAATTCTCTGGCACCACATCTAACACAAGGAAAACCTGAAGCTACTTTTAGTAATTATTAGTGGTGGCAGTATTTGTGGTATTGTGTGCACTAGTGATGAAAACAGTATCCTTTGCCTTCAAGGAATTTTCAGAGTAGGGGATGCTAGGGTGGGAGAACAGATCATCAAATGTATCACAAGGTGTGATGTGGTGCGTTACACAAGTAAGGCACTATGGTGTGGTGGATGAGGGAAATGGATTGAGTGGAGGATCAGAGAACCTCTTAGTGAAGATAACATTGCAGGTGGACATCAAAGGAAGAAAACTTCAGCCAGTGTCTGTGAATTAGCCTAATTTTCAATGTAATATTTTGTAAAGGCCAAAAAATGTGGGTTCAGATACACCTGAATATCCTTGGGAAGTACTTGTTTTCATTCATTCTGCAGATGCTTATTGAGTCAAGCACTGTGGTAACCACAGGGTATACGCCAACGAAGAAGATGTGATTCATGACCTACCAGAGGTCACAGCCTAGGGAAGGAAATGGTCAATATCCACAACAGGGTAAGAGTAGGGGGAACATACGATTAATCATCCAAACTAGGTTCTTTTGAGTATGTAAATCGGTTACTATCAATAATTCTACCAGGACAAAAAGCAAATACCAAGTTGTAGGTTAAGAGAGAGTCTTGGGCTGACTACGTGCCCAAACCTTGGAGAAATTTTTGACTCCCTTCTCTTTCTTTTATCCTATATCCAATCAAAGAGACACTACCACATACAGATCTACAGATAGATCAATAGATAAATATACATAGAATGGTATTTATGTATATTTATAGTTTGAATGTCATAAAATTTTATAAATTAATGATGTAATATAGGTAGTCATATCTTTTCATTTAAAATGTTTTAAACTTGTGTTTAATGAATTTTTTTCTTAAAATGCTAAAATGCAAATATAATTATAGGAAGTTTGTTAAGTACAGGATGATTTATTTTTCTAGCAGATGATTTCTTTATTTGAGTTCCTAATAAAAACAAAGGAAACTCAATGTGTTATAGAGGATGGCAGTTTTAATTAGGGACAGGAGGAGAAGGAGAATAATATTTCATTTATGTAACATTTTGATGCATAAAATAAGATTTTAAGTATATTTTTAGTGCATTATTCAAACATCAGCATAAACTGCTAGGCAATGATAAAGTCATAAGCAAACTCCAGCCCCTGTAGTCTGTTTTATTATACAATTCCTTCAAAATTTTTTAGCTCAATTTAACTTATCATACTTCATATTTCAGTTGAGAGTCCTAGTTATTTATGCTCTTTTTATTTGCATTTTCCTGCTTATATAATTGTACTGCAAAGTGTGGAATTTGGGGATGAACAGAATGTAACAGGTCTTTCTGAATGATTATCTTATAGGTAGTTTGTGCATATACTGTTTGTTGGGTTTGTCATAATGGAAGACATCTCTGTATCCTCTTTGGAAATCCTCTTGGCATTGTTTTATGAGCTATAAAGAAAAGCAGTCTCTTTTGTTTTATTCATATATTATTTTGACTCCAACTGATAAACTTCACCTTAATCACCTGATTCGCATCCAAATGATTTGCAAAGAACTTGAGAATCTAAGGTTGCTGAAGCAGAAAAAATCATCTCTTGGTGTGGGGCAGCTACATATCACGGTATGAATTGTGCCCCTTGAGACTCATCTTCTATTATGGAGTCTCTCTCTTTTGTTCTAGATTCCCTCTTTGCTGGCTTCCATGGGGTACAATGTGGTAGAACAGTGTTTTTCTTTAAAGACTCTGACCATATGGGTATACCATTATTTTTAGTTACTTAGTAATACATGAATGAATGATAAGGCCCTGAAGTAAGAAATCATCATTGGAGATGGAGAAAAATAGATTTTTAAGATGTAAAGAGTAGGATCCATAGGAGTTGATAAAGATTATGTGTATAAATTCCAGATGTCCATAATATGAAGCTAGACAGAGGTGGGCAAACAATGTTTGAGGAGGAAAAAATGTTGAATCCAATTTTGTGTTACATTGTACAATTTTCATAAGTCCTGTGTAGGGATGTTTGGGACCTGATAGTCCCAGCATATTACATTTCAGCAGATATGATATGAAAATCACTTAATCATGTCTCCCTCAAGTAAACCAGGATTTTCCAGCTAATGTCTTTTTCAAAGGGGGGCCTCACATGAATTACTCCCCAGATATTTGGTTTTGACTTGTTACTGAGAAATTGCCCCATGTCCTCTCACTTTATATTGTAGTTCGTGTTTTCTCTTTAGTTTCTAAATTCTGGAATGTTTAGGACATATCCTTTTTGTGATGGGAAAGGAGAGGTGAAAACCTAAGGGCTGCTATGAATTTGAGACAGAGCCCAGAAATGAGAGTTACAGCAAAATCACATGCATGTACCTGAAGGTTTCCCCTGGCGCATTGGTGGTAGGGCTGATGAAGAGTCAACAGAGAAGGCTATACATCAGAGGTGCCAAGTGCGAGGTTAGCAACAAATGCCCACATGATGTGCAACACAGGCAGTGATTCCACACCCTTATTAGACTGTCCTGGTTCCAGTGAAGCAAGAGGTGTTGACCAGTCTTTTCCAATGAGAGCTTTCATTTCACATGGTGCCCGTAGTTAGACTTTGATATCACACACCCTTGATCTCCATGGCATGATAATTGCAGAGTTAAATAAATTCTCTGTTCACCACCCCAAAACAGCATGGGTCAGCAGAGGCCTCTAAAGAGGAAGGTATCTTTTTTGTAAGTGCGTAATACATGAGTGTCCTAGTGATTCTCTTTGACATGTCTGAAGAGATCTCTGGTTCCATTATCACACTCTAGCTTAGATGTTGGGCTGGAACCAAATGCTTCTCTTACAAGTCTTCTGGTTTCCTAGTCTATCACTCACAGGGAAAACAGAGAGGATACAAACAAATATATTGAAGATCTGTAGTGAACTGCTCTAATCATTTTTATATATGTCTTCACAAAAGTCCTATAATTACCTTACAAGAAAGTTAAGTTAGTAGAATAGAAAAAATCAATACTTCATGTATTTCTCTCAAGGGATACTTCATATCAGAGGCTATATTATAGTGGTCAAGAACATAGATGTCAGAGCTAGACAGCCTGGCTTTGAATGCTGGCATTACTTTTTACTAGCTGTGAAGTCTTAAACAAATTTCTTATTGTCTCTGAAATTCAGTTTCTCATCTCTAAAACTGGGTGATGGTATAAACCTATCTAGTAGGATTATTATGTAGTTTAAATGAGTAAATGTATGTGAAAGTGCTTAGGACAGCACCCAGCAAGTAGTAAGCACAGAAAGTTTTGCTATTACTGCTATTTAGTTCTACTTGCAAGACAGAGGAATTCCGTCTCAAAGAGGACCAGGCTGAGCCCAAGGTGAGAGTAGTAGAAGGGGAGCCAAGGTTCAGAGCTGGGTCCAACAGGCTGCCAGCCACTACCACAGTTAAAGGAAGGAAAATGTACAAACAAAGAAAAACAGCTGTCTTTCTCCTCCCTAGTAGCTAAATTGGGGCTTGAAACCATGGCAACAGTAAAACACTGAAGTTCATATCTACACATTCAATTTAAACTTATTAACACACAATTAGTCATTTATTACTTTAATAGGAAGTGATTATTAAACCCATAATTAATGAGACAGAATACTCTCTATTTATAATCTAAATACATCTATGCTACCCAAAGTTAAACATCTCACTGCCTTCTGGGATGAAAATGTTATGAAACTCATTAAAAATGCAGTCTTTACGGACAACCACTGACCAGTAAAAGGAAAGGCCGATAACCGATAGACACCAAAGTTCCTGACACATTAATGGCTGGCCCCCAGCCACCTTGCTTTTTTCTGATATGACCAGACAAAGGTCTGGGGACCAAGAGATACTGAAATTAAACATATGAATAATATCATAACTAACTTTTACTGAATAAGCATTTTTTGTGTCCTATAACATTTATTCCATGTAACAATCCACTGTCAGTATTTTTTAAATTATATCAATTTTACAAATCAATAAAATGAAAATTACAAAGATGGAATAATTATCCTGTGGTCATTCATACTCAGTGGCAGCTGGCAATATAACTGATAACTGACAATAAAATGTATGCCTCCACCACTCTTTTCTACCTCCTCTGAGGACTAAGCTTTTCGAGTTTGCAGTATGTTGATGGCGAGTTTGAGTGTATTTATCAACAAAGCCTCAGAGAAGCTGCTGAGGCTCAGAATAGAGGAATGGTATATCAAATACTGCACTCATTCATTAAGCAAATGTCTGAGTAAGAATTATATACCAGATACAATTCCAAGTGATGGATATAAAAGCGATGAGTAAGACAGAGCCTTCGCAGTCACGGAGTCCACTTCAGCTGGAGGGAGACGGGCCATAAACAAATACATCAAAAAGGTGATTTTAGATGTTGATACATCCTTTGAAAGAGCATTTGTTGTCGTGTTACACCATTACTTCTAGATGACCTTGGGTTCAGTGCCCAGAGAAGGTGACATTTAAGTTTAGAGATCTGAATGGCAAGTAGGAACCAGCAGAGCTGCAGGAGGAAAATTACAGGGAGAGGAAAGAGCTGGTAAAGAACGGAAGGCAAGAGCTCCAATTCTTTGTCTGAATCAAAGACTCTGCACATTGGTGATAAGAAGACAATCACCGTATAGGAAGGAACGGACAGCTGTACCTCATATTAGGACTCTACAAGGTTAACTCACGCATAAGAAAATTGACAAATATATCAGATACAAGAATTTTACTTTTGTCTGTTTTATGTAGATTTTATTTTAATGGATGTTTTTAAAAATGGGCTTATCCTGTTCTTCCTCTAATATTATATATTATGTATCTAATATTATACATGCATTATATCATTATATGTGTGCGTGCATGTGTGCACCTGCAAAGGGGAGACTGCCTACGTCTCTGGTCAGTAGTTTCCTAGAGTACAGTGACCCACACCCAGACCCAGCAGAGAGGACTGCTTTTGCCCAAGAAGTCTTAAACATTTAGCTGCCTATGGTAATGGGGATGGAGGTTAAGCCACCTCCCTTAAGGATGGATAGGATAATTCAATGTTCTATATTTAGGAATAAAAATGTAAATTAATGTTTGGTGACCATAAGTCTGTACTATAACAGAGATTGATGGCTTTTGTACAAAACTCATGTATTCTTCTGGGCAAATAGCTAGACCACCTAGCATGGCCTCCCCTGCATTCAGGTGTACCTTCATGACCAGATTCTAAGCATGCAAGTTTAGCAGTAATGACAAGATCTGTTTCTTTTTTTAAATTTTTATTTTGGTACCATTAATATACAATTACATGAGCAACATTGTGGAATTCCTGGATCAAATGGTATTTCTATTTTGAGTTTTTTGAGGAACCTCCATACTGCTTTCTACAATGGTTGAGCTAATTTACATTCCCACCAGCAGTGCTGGAGGTTCCCCTTTCTCCACATCCTTGCCATCATTTGTTGTTGTTTATCTTTTGGATGGTGGCCATCCTAACTGGTGTGAGGTAATATCTCATTGTGGTTTTAATTTGCATTTGTCTGATGATTAGTGATCTGAAGCATCTTTTCATGTGCCTGTTGGCCATATGAATTTCTTCTTTGGAGTACTGTCTGTTCAGATCTTCTACCCATTTTTTACTTGGGTTGTTTGCTTTTTGTTTGTTGAAGTTTGTGAGCCCTTTGTATATTTTGGATGTCAGCCCCTTATCAGATATGTCATTGATGAATATATTTTTCCATACTGTAGGATGGCTTTTTGTTCTACTGATGGTGTCCTTTGCTGTACAAAAGCATTTTAGTTTGATATAGTCACATTTGTTCATTTTTGCTTTTGTTTCTCTTGCCCGGAGAGATATGTTCATGAAGAAGTTGCTCGTGTTTATGTCCAAGAGAGTTTTGCCTATGTTTTCTTCTATGAGTTTTATGGTTTCATGACTTATATTCAGGTCTTTGATCCATTTCGAGTTTACTTTTGTGAATGGAGTTAGGCAGTAATCCAGTCTCATTCTCTTACATGTAGCTGTCCAGTTTTGCCAACACCAGCTGTTAAAGAGGCTGTCATTTCCCTATTGTATATACATTACTACTTTATCGTGTATTAATTGACCATATATTCTTGGGTTGATATCTGGGCTCTCTAGTCTGTTTCACTGGTCTAAGGGTCTATTCTTCTGCCAGTACCAAATTGTCTTGATTACTGTGGCTTTGTAGTAGAGCTTGAAGTTGGGAAGCAAGGTCCCCCCTGCTTTATTCTTTCTTCTCAGGATTGCTTGACTATTCAGGGTCTTTTGTAGTTCCATATTATTTTTAGAACTATTTGTTCCAGTTTAGTGAAGAATGCTGTCAGTATTTTGACAGGGATTGCATTGAATCTATAGATTGCTTTAGGCAGGATGGCCATTTTAACAATATTAATTCTGCCTATCCAAGAGCGTGGGATGAATTTCCATTTATTATTGTCCTGTTTAATTTATCTTAAGAGTGTCTTGTATTTTTCAGGGTATAGATCTTTCACTTCCTTGTTTAGGTTTATTCCTAGGTATTTTATTCTTTTTGATGCAATTGTGAATGGAATTGTTTTCCTGATTTCTCTTTCTGCTTGTTCATCATGAGTGTACAGGAATGCAACAGATTTCTGTGTATTAATTTTGTATCCTGTAGCTTTGCTGAATTCAGATATTAGTTTTAGTAGTTTTGGAGTCAATTCTTTAGGTTTTTTATGTGCAATATCATTTCATCTGAAAACAGTGACAGTTTGGCTTCTTCCTTACCATCTGGACGCATTTTATTTGATTGTGTTGTCTGATTGCTGTGGCTAGCAAGTCCAGTACTGTGTTTTAAAAAAGTGGGGAGAGTGGGCATCCTTATTTTGTTCCTGACATTAGGGGAAAAGCTTTCAACTTCTCGCTTTTAAGTATTACGTTGGCTGTGGGTTTGTCATATATGGCCTTTATTATGTTGAGATACTTGCCCTCTATACCCATTTTGTTGAAAATTGTTATCATGATTAGATGTTGAATTTTGTCGAATGCTTTTTCAGCATCTATGAAAATGATCATGTAGTTTTTGTCCTTCTTTTTGTTGATGTGGTGGATGATGTTGATGGATTTTCGAATGTTGTACCATCCTTGCATCCCTGGGATGAATCCCACTTGATCATGGTGTATGATCCTCTAGCTGTATTTTTGAATTTGGTTTGCTAATATTTTGTTGAGTATTTTTGCATCTATGTACATCGGGAATATTGGTCTGTAGTTTTCTTTTTTTGTGGTGTCTTTGCCAGGTTTTGATATTACAGTTATGCTGGATTCATAGAATGTGTTTCGAAGTATTCCTGCCTCTTCTATTTTTTGGATAACTTTAAGGAAAATGGGTATTATGTCTTCTCCAAATGTCTGATAAAATTTATTGTTGAATCCATCTGGTCCAGGGTTTTGTTCTTTGGTAGTTTCTTGATTACCTATTCAATTTTGTTGCTGGTAATTGGTCTCTTCAGAATTTCTGTTTCTTCCTTGGTCAGTGTTGGAAGGTTGTATTTTTCTAGGAAGTTGTCATTTCTTCTAGGTTATCCAGTTTGTTACCATATAGATTTTCATAATATTCTCTAATAATTCTTTGTATTTCTGTGGTGTCTGTTATGATTTTTCCTTTATCGTTTCTGATTCTGTTTTTGTGTGTAGATTCTCTTTTTTTCTTAAGTCTGGCTAAGGGTTTATCTATTTTGTTTGTTTTCTCAAAGAACCAGCTCTTTGTTTCATTAATTTTTTCTATTGTTTTATTCTTCCCAATTTTATTTATTTCTGCTCTGATCTTTATTATGCCCCTCCTTCTGCTGACTTTGGGCATCATTTGTTCTTCTTTTTCCAGTTTCAATAATTGTGAAATTTAGACTATTCATTTGGGATTGTTCTTCCTTCTTTAAATAGGCCTGGATTGCTATATACGTTCATCTTAGAGCTGCCTTCACTGTATCCCACAGAATTTGGGGCTTTGTGCTCTTTTTCATTTGTCTCCATATTCTGCTTGATCTCTGTTTTAATTTTGTCATTGATCCATTGATTATTTAGGAACATGTTGTTAAGCCTCCATGTGTTTGTGAACCTTTTGCTTTCTTTGTAAAATTTATTTCTAATTTTATGCCTTTGTGATCTGAAAAGTTTGTTGGTACAATTCCAATCTTTTTTAGTTTACTGAGGCTCTTTTTGTGGCCTAGTATGTGGTCTATTCTGGAAAATGTTCCATGTGCACTTGAGAAGAATGTGTATACTGTTGCTTTTGGGTGTAAAGTTCTATGGATGTCTATTAGGTCCATTTGTTCTAGTGTGTTATTCAGTGACTCTGTGTCCTTAGTTATTTTCTCTGCTGACATCTATTTAGCGTTCCATCTAGAGGAGTCCCTTTAAAATACACTGTAGAGATGGTTTGTGGGAGGTAAATTCCCTCAACTCTTGCTTATCTGGGAATTGTTTAATCCTTCCTTCAAATTTTAATGATATTATTCCTGAATAGACTATTCTTGTTTTGAGGCCCTTCTGTTTCATTGCACTGAATATATCATGCCGATCTCTTCTCACCTGTATGGTTTTTTCTGAGAAATCTGAGGATAGCCTAATGGGTTTTCCTTTGTAGGTGATCTTTTTTCTCTCTCTGGCTGCTTTTAATACTCTGTCCTTGTCTTTGATCTTTGCCATTTTAATTATTATATGTCTTGGTGTTGTCCTCCTTGGGTCTTTTGTGTTAAAATTTGTGGTCTTCCATTGCCCGAGAGAACTATTTCCTTCCCCAGATTGGGAAAGTTTTCAGCAATTATTTCTTCAAAGACATTTTCTATCCCATTTTCTCTCTTGTCTTCTTCTGGTACCCCTATAATTCAAATATTTTTCCATTTGTGTTGATCACACAGTTCTCTTAATATTTTTTCCTTCCTAAAGATCCTTTTTTCTCTCTCTGCCTCAGCTTCTCTGTATTCCTGTTCTCTGATTTCTATTCCATAAACAGTCTCTTTCACCTCACCCAGTCAGGTCTTAAGTCCTTCCATTGTTTGTTTCATTTCTGTTACTCCCTCCTGAATTCATCCCCTAGCTCCTGAATATTTCTCTGTAGCTTCATCAGCATGCTTATGACTTTTATTTTGAATTCTTTTTCAGGAAGATTGGTGATTTCAGTCTCACCAGCCCTCTTTCTTGTGCTTGAGGGTTTTGGATTGAACAAGGTTCTTCTGCCTTTTCATGGTGAGGGAGTGATCACTGGCAATTCGCATGTTTGTCAGCTGGGAGAGCAAATTCCATTCCTGCTTGACGTTCACCTTGCCTTTCTCCGCTGTCTGTGCTGATCAACAGTGCACAGGGAGCATCCTCTGGGTTAATCCCCTAAGCTTCCTTGGGTGGGGTGGCCCTTGGGATGGCCTAGCGCAGTGGTGAGGGTTACAGGCAAGTGGCACATGAGAACAGGCCCTTTCATGCCTCCCAGTCTCTGGTCCTCTCACTGCTTTCTGTGCCAATTGTGTGCAAGGAGCGGCCTCAGGGTTAATACCCTGAGCTGCCCTGGATGGGGTGGCTCTCAGGATGGCCTATTGTACTGGAAGGGTTTTCAGGCCAGTAGCATGTGTTCTGCCATGAGAACAGAGCCCCTTCATACCTACCGGTCTCTGCGCTCATCTCTTCTGTCTGTGCCAGTCAGCCGCGTGCAGGGAGTAGCCTCTGGGTTAATCCCCCAAGCTTCCGTGAGTGAACGTCACTCAGGTTGGCCTAGGGCAGTGGTGAGGTTTACACGTGAGCGGTGTATGTTCTGTTATGAGAACAAGGCCCCTTCGTGCCTCCCAGTGTCTGCACCTCTCTCTCTGCTTTCTTTGCCAGTCAACTGCGTGCATGGAGTAGCCTCAGGGTTAATCCCCTTACCTGCTCTGGGCGGAGCAGCCCTCAGGATGTCCTAGGGCACTGGTGAGTGTCTCAGGTGAGTGGTGTGTGTTCTGCTGCAAAAGTAAAGCCTCTTTGTGCCCCCCAGTCTCAGTGCCCATCTCCTTTGTCTGTGCCGGTCAACCGCACGCAGAGAGAAGCCTCTGTTAAGCTGTGTGGTTGCCGTAGGCAGAGCTGTTCTCTGGCTGGTCTGCAGGTGCTGGCAGCGAGGAAGGAACAGCAAACTGCTTATCACCGTGAGGGGCCGTGGAGCTGCTTTGCCAACCAGGATATGGTGCCTGAAGTTCCTTAAAGTTTCCAGCCTGCTGGGATGAGTGTGCCAGGACAATTTTGTCCACCTGTTAAACCCTTGTCCCTTTAAGAATTTTAAAGTGCCTGCTTTTCTTTTGTCCCAGGCTAGCTGGCTGTTGGTACCTGTTCACAGTCTTAGTGTTGGATTTTGCTTTTCCGCTCCTCTAATATCCAGAGCACCAAGCAATGTGTGTCTGTGCTCCTAGGGCAGATTACTAGGGCTGTTTATTTAGCAGTCCTGTGCTTCCATTCCCTCCCCACTCTGATTCTTTTCCTCCTGCCAGTGAGCTAGGGTAGGGGGAGTTCTCGGGTCCTGCCAGGTCATGGCTTTGTATCTTACTCTTTTCCGTGAGATGTTTGGTTCCCTCAGATATAGCCTGGCTGGTGTACTGTATCTTCAGGTCACTCTTTTAGGAATAGTTGTATTTGCTGTATTTTCAAAATATATATGGTTTTGGGAGGAGATTTCCATCACCCTACTCACGCTGCCATATTGTCCTCTTCCCACAAGATCTATTTCTAAAACCCTCATGCATGCTCCTCCATGCTCTCATCTATAGTAACTAACTTCAGTAAAGATAACCCAAGGATTACCCCAAAAGCCATGTGGTAACAAAGGCAGAGCCCCATCAGCCTGCAATCAGGAGTACCCATACCCTGCTAATCTGTTGTTCCTCCACATGGTTATTTTTACATGAGCAAAATTAAACTTCTATTGTCTTTGCCTTTATGCAGCTTTATATATATATTGCATGCAAAAAACTTTGGGAGCTTATTTATGATATGTTAGCTAACTAACTAATAACTAATAAGGAGGTAGAGAAAACAGAATTTTTCTTTGGCTAGCTCAGGAGAAATAGAAATTATAGTGGAAATCTGAAGTGGTGAGTGGGGAACAGAAGGGTGTTTCCCAGTATTAAAGGTGGAAATTGCACAGCAGTGGAGCTCTCCCTCTTAGGTTATTCATAGATTCTTCAGGGAACATTTTGGGAGGGAGTTTGAAGGAATATTCATCTCTTCCATATGGTATTGAAGCAAGTATGGGACTCTAGCTTAGTGGAACATCATTTACCAAAATATGAGACATAGTAGTGTATGGTTCATCAGAAACATATGAGATTTCTAATTTCAGAAATATAAGTGGAGACAACATAGAGTGGGAGAAAAGCCTGTGGATAAAGTTTAAGTTATGATTGTCACAGACTTTCCATATGAAACAAGTAATCCAAAATGTCCTACATATATTTTAAGGGCCATTCATGGCTTTCAAGTACTAGAAAGCCATGATGATTTTGAGGTAGAAATCTGGTAACCCCTAGTTTTAGTAGATATGAGCAAATTTATGGAACTCTACCATCAGGTGTCTTCTTCCTCATTCATAGGCATACATAACCCCCAACATCAATATGTGGCAAAGAGACACAACATAAAGATACATGGAAAGTAACTTTATTCTTATATATCCGCTGATGAGGTATGTAAATGTAGTAAAGTCACTACATCACTGTAAATCTTAGATTTCTTATACCAGGATGGGTAAGACCAAATGGTCATTGGGCTTTTCACCTATGCAGGGTGTATGTGTCAGTCTTCTCTTTATTCCTCAACTCCCAGCTTAGGAGTCATCCAGCTTAGGGTCACAAAGGGAGTATATTGGATGAATGACTGATGAAAAAGAAAATGAATCAGTGCATCTTCTGAAGATCAGACCCTAAGAGAATCTCAATTTAATACCCACATGCAAAATGGAAAATCTTCCATGAAATTGCCACTGACTGGAATGAGGCACCTGATGATTAAGGACAAAGGAAGATAAAATAGGAAAAGTAATTTAGAATATGATAATACACAATAAATATAACCATATCTAAAGCAATTTGGGGCAGGAGTAGTCCTGCTGGGATTCAGTTGAACTGTACAGAGATGCCCTCAGCATTATGAAAGCGCATATTTACATATTTTCATTGAATAAGCTCTGTCTGTGCTGACCCTGTCACTCTGCATGTCATATGTGGAGTCCTTAGAGGCTGGAGGAAAAACATGATGGGGCAGAAAGTGTCAGTCTTCAGGGGGAGACAGCATGCACTGTGTGGCCCCATGGTGCTTGTAAAACACCCTGCACCTCTTGCTCATTGCAATGTCTCTCTTTCTTCTAGTTTGTGAGTGTTTCCTGCCTGAAATTGGCTATTAATTGTCTTCCTGTTATATTTCTCACAAAGTGCTGTTCTTCCTGTCTGCATACTAAAATGTTCTTCATACATTTAAAGTATATAAATGAATATCTAGGAGAGTCTGATTTAGTAATCTGATTTTGGAATCTCTATTTGTGATTTTGATTCTCTTTCAAGATTAAGAACTATTGGTTTAGCTGGGTGACTGGCACGCTTTTGAACTCAACAGCAATGCTGAATGCATGTATGCATAATGTGTGCATGAACATGTCAGTAAATTTGATGTGGGCTATGGCTGTAATCATGTGTATCATACTTCATAACCTGGCTCCAAGTCTTTTCTTTTGCATATATTAAGCTCCAACCACATGAGAGATCTGGCTGCTCTGAAAATGCACTATGGCCATCTATACAGACATCTCTCAAACAGAGAAGGTGCATCTATAGGATGGCAAAAGCTAGCATGAGTAGTTTCAAGACAGTTAATTTTGAGAGCTCCCTAATGTTATCTTTCTTAGTACGGGCCGGTAATAATGTGCCTCTGGAGTTTTACCTTCCCCACTGCCCCTTTCACTATCATCCTGCTTCCATTTCATAGAAGAAACTGTCTCTGGTTGTATTGCTTTGGGGTGTAGAAATCTCCACGGCATATTAAATTGATTGAGGTATAGTCCCTTGAACGCAGACTTTTTGTCAGTATAATCCTGCAGTTTACGGGCTTAGGAATTATGATAATGGCAGCACAGCAAACCTTTTTCACCAACACAAAAGGTTCTACTAGGCATACTGCTCTAGACAAAATTTGTATTGCAGACTTTGCTTTTATGAGACTAGAACTTTTTCTAGGATCAATGGGTTCATTTACTTTGTTTTTAAATGTCTGGCCTATATATTAGATGCCCACTTAATTTTTTAAAATTAAAATGTTTTCTATAAGATAATATAATTAGTTACTCCCATTAATGTGTTTACTAACATGAAATTTCAAAAAATATTTTCAATGATAACAACTTGGAAATGATTTAAATACAACTTTGAAAAATATATTTTTGTATCATAAAATCTCAAAGATAAATTGGTCGCTTGTAATTCATTTATTATATGTTGAGGTATATGAAGAACATACTGTATTACATATTTTATCTGCCCCAAATGATGAACAAATCACTTTCCAAGTATGATCTCATCTAATATATATAGCATTTCTAAAGGAGGATAAATTTGACAGGTAAAGACTGTCAGAAAGGTTGAATAATTTACCCAAAGTCACAGAGATATAATTTAAACTCAGGTCTACCTAATGTGATAGACTTCATGTGAAATTATTTTCTCCTAACTTCATGTGAAAAACACCACCTAGAGAAGTAATAATAACTTGCACAAGTTATTTATAGATTAGTGACCAAAACAGAAATTCAAGCTGTGTCCTGATTTCCAGATTGGTCCTCACCCCTGCAACCTTCTGTGTAATAAGGGATAGTATGTATGCTGATTCAGAGCAGGATTTTGGAGCCAGGCTACCTGGGTTCAGATCTGGACACTCTTAGGCCTTTCTTTGATCAGTACTGGGATATTGATATTGATACAATATTGTGTCAATTCATACACTTGATACACTAGTCCACTCTTATTCAGGTTACCCAGCATTACTTACATTCATTTGTATGTGTATGCATGTACTTAGTACTGTACAACTTTATCACATATGTGGGTTTATGTATCTACTACCAGAGTTAAGATATTGAACAGTTCTGTCACCATAAGGATCCTCATTTTTGCCTTTTATAACCATTCTGTAGATTTTTTTCCCCATCCTTTTCACATGGACTTTTCATGGAAAAAAAAAAATCCAGTCTCTCCATTTCTCTTTTCATATATAGATTGTGCTTTTGGTGTAAAATCTAAGAACACATTACCTAACTATAGATCCTGACATGCCTCCTATTTTTTTCTAAAAATGTTTAATTTTCTGTTTTACATTTAAATTTGTGACCCATTTTGAGTTCATTTTATATAAAGCATGAGGTTTAGGATAAGGTTCATTTTTTTTTTTGCCTGTGGATGTTAATTGATCCAACATATTTGTTGAAAAATGCTATCCTTCCTCCACTAAATTGGTTTTGTTTCTTTGTCAAAAAGCAGTGCAGCATATCTATATGGTTCAGTTTCTATGTCCTCTAATCTGTTCCACTGCTCTATATTTTTGCCCCACAAACATCACACGGTCTAGATTATGGTGACTATATAGTAAGCCTTAATAATGAGTAAAGTGGTACCTGTCGTTTTGTTCTTTCTTGTTAAGGTTTTCTGGGGAGTATTCTAAGTCTGCAATTTTCCATATAAATTTCATAATAATGAGATCTGTGTCTACATAAATCCTTATTGGGATTTGTATTTAACCTGATGATGGATTTGGGGAGAATAAACATCTATAATATGTTGAATCTTCTAATCCAGGAATATGGTATTTCTCTGAATTTATTTGATCCTTCATTGATTCCTTTCATTAGCATTTCATAATGTTCAACATGCAGATCCTGTCTGTGTCTTTTTAAATGTATATCTATATATTTCATTTTCTCTGGGTTAATTGTATATCATACTGTGTGTTGAATTTCAGTTTCTTCATGTTTGTCAGCATACAGAATAATGATCAAATTGTTTTCTGTTTACCAAAATGCCTTGAAGTTTCTCTAAGTTTGACTAAACTTTAAACAGGTTTCTTTCTGATTCTAGGCACCGACTTCACATCTTAAATATTTTCTTTAGAAAACTTGCAATTAGAAATTCGTTCTGTGCCCCTTTGAGATAGAAGGGGATCTTTTAAGTCTCTTGCCAGTTTTACAACCCAGGAATCTCTTTCTCAAGGACCTGGGAGCCATCCCTTTGACATGTAATCATGAAAGAAATTACTCTCTCCTGAGGTTCTGGTGGAGGGTAACAGCTGGACTGTGGTGGGCACCAGTTAGCAAACACTGATGGTATAATCACAGTTCTAAAAAATCTTTAAAATCAGGAAATAACTCAATATGTTCACTACATCTCATTGATTCACATTCCTAGTGTCCTCCAGTATTTTGCTGTTAGCTCACTCCATACCTTAAAATCCCTCCTGCCCTTTGTTTCGGCAGATTTGAGTTCAGACTTAGTTCTATTCTCTCCCCTATTGCAATAGCCTTGAATAAACTCTTCCTTGACTCTTTATAGTAGTTCAGTTAAATTTTTGCTTTGACACTATTGGTCCATTTTTGCCTTGGTCCTATTCTCATAAGGCTGAACAAATAAATGTTAAGTAGTTGGGTCCTAAGATTCAGAATAGGGAAGAAAAAAAAGTAAATAGAGAAATAAAAAAGCACTAGGCAAAGTATTCATGAGGGAAGTGAGGAAACAGGAGCCACAGAGAAAAGCTGAAAATAATTTCTAAGGAACAGGAGCAAAGAATATGAAGAAGTGTGGCAATCCAGAAACAAGTAAGCAGGTCCATACTAATGGTTCAATAAAATAATTTCTCCATTTAGGGAATATAATTTTTTTAAAATCAAATTTAATAACGGCTCATCTTTGCTACACTTTCCCTATTATTCTTTCCCTCTTATCTGATATCATATACTATTGAGTAATTGTGGCTAATTATGTTATAGCAATCATATAGGACATGTTGGGATTTCTTAAAAGTACAGGATCAAGTCAGGCAGGCAATTTTTAAAAATTCTTAGATGGACAGAATATTAGTATCTTACATGGAAGCATTGTCATTTGCTGTGCTATGCAGCATCACTGATATGACATTTTCTACCAACACTTTTTTTTTTAGTTATCAGACAATAATTTCTGCAAAAAGAATTGGATTTCAAGATGAATTAATGGTTTTTATAAGCAATACAGAAAGTTAATATTGTCTTCTTATCCCTATACTTAATTCAGTTTGGGTTCTATAAAAATATGTGAAGTCTGTTAATATTGTTCATTTTCTGCTTTATTTTCTGTGTAAAATTGCAAGAGAATCTTAAAATTGAGACATGTTTATTTTGTTTTGTTTTGTTTCTTGTGGCAGATTCTGAATTTTATTTCCATGTTCCAATTTCCATTGATCTTTGTGGGGTAAATTGCAGAATTTCCAGAATTTCCCCCCTAGCCTTAGTTTACTTATGTATCAATAGGTGTTTACCACTGCAGAGCCTCCTATGGATCTGGGGCAAAGGGTGGAGAGAATATGGCCATTCTTTCTTCCCCTCCATTCCTAGTATATAATTGGTCTGATGTCTGCCAGTCATCAAGGAGCCACCAAAGTTGCTCCTCCCAGAAGGGGCGGGCAGGAAGAGGAGAGTGCGAAGGCGCAGCAGAGTGTGAGCGGTGGCCAGAGGATACGGACTGGGCTGGGCCTAGCTAGTGAATTTGAGCAAGCTGTGCACAATAAAAAATGGTTTCTCCCAACCTATCCTTTCCCCTGACATATTTCAGTTTCACCAGTTTCATAGGGAGATTCACTCCTGGCCAGGAACACCCTTCCTCCACTACCCCTGCCCCCAGCAACAACTTGATGTTATATTGCGATGTTATATAGATTTTATCAATAATTTCAGAGTGCACCTAAATGTCATAAAGGATCTTTCTGATGTCAAAGTGTCTTTAATCACATTTACTATTTATTAACCAAAACTAAAGGTAGCGTTTTCAAATAAAACTGTCAACTGTGAAGTTTTTCTTTTTAATTGAGGTATAATTGACATATTATATTACTTTCAGGCATACAGCATAATGATTTGGTAATTTGTGTACACTGTGAAACAATAGCCAAGTAAGTCTGGTTACCACCCATCACCATAGAAAGTTATCATTTTTTTCCCTTGGGATGAGAACTTCTAAGATATGCTTTCTTGGAAACTTTCAAATAGGCACTACAATATTATTGGCTATAGTCATGTTGCTGTACATTGCGTTCCGTAAGTTACTTATTTTATAATTGGAAGTTTGTAGCTCTTTCCACCTTCACCCACCCCAATCCTTCCCACCCTTGGCAACCACCATTCTGTTAACAGAATGTATTCAATTTATTTTTATTTATTTTTTTAAATTTTATTTTGGTATCATTAATCTACAATTACATGAAGGACATTATGTTTACTAGGCTCCCCCCTTCACCAAGTCCCCCCCACATCCCCGTTCGCAGTCACTGTCCATCAACATAGTAAGATGCTGTAAAATCACTACTTGTCTTCTCTGTGTAGCACAGCCCTCCCCGTGCCCTCCCACACTATACATGCTAATTGTAATGCCCCCTTTCTTTTTTTCCCACCCTTATCCCTCCCTTCCCACCCGTCCTCCCCAGTCCCTTTCCCTTTGGTAACTGTTAGTCCATTCTTGGGTTCTGTGAATCTGCTGCTGTTTTGTTCCTTCAGTTTTCTTTTGTTCTTATACTCCACATATGAGTGAAATCATTTGGTACTTGTCTTTCTCTGCCGGGCTTATTTCACTAAGCATAATACCCTCTAGCTCCATCCATGTTGTTGCAAATGGTAGGATCTGTTTTTTTCTTATAGCTTAATAATATTCCATTGTGTATATATACCACATCTTCTTTATCCATTCATCTACTGATGGACATTTAGGTTGCTTCCATATCTTGGCTATTGTAAATAGTGCAGCGATAAACATAGGGGTGCATCTGTTTTTTACAAACTGGAGTGCTGCATTCCTGGGGTAAATTCCTAGAAGTTGAATTCCTGGGTCAAATGGTATTTCTATTTTGAGCATTTTGAAGAGCCTCCATACTGCTTTCCACAATGGTTGAACTAATTTACATTCTCACCAGCAGTGTAGGAGGGTTCCCTTTTCTACACAACCTTGCCAGCATTTGTTGTTGTTTGTCTTTTGGATGGTAGCCATCCTTACTGGTATGAGATGATATCTCATTGTGGTTTTAATTTGCATTTCTCCGATGACAAGCGATGTGGAGCATCTTTTCATGTGTCTGTTGGCCATCTGAATTTCTTCGTTGGAGAACTGTCTATACAACTCTTCTGCCAATTTTTAAATTCGGTTATTTGCTTTTTGTTTGTTGAGGTGTGTGAGCTCCTTATATATTTTGGATGTTAAACCGTTATCGAATCTGTCATTTATGAATATATTCTTCCATACTGTAGGATACCTTTTTGTTTTATTGATGGTGTCCTTTGATGTACAGAAGCTATTCAGCTTCATATAGTCCCATTTGTTCATTTTTGCATTTGGTTCCCTTGCCCGGGGAGATATGTTCAAGAAGAGGTCACTCATGTTTATGTCTAAGAGGTTTTTGCCTATGTTTTTTTCCAAGAGTTTAATGGTTTCGTGACTTACATTCAGGTCTTTGATCCATTTTGAGTTTACTTTTGTATATGGGGTTAGACAATGGTCCAGTTTCATTCTCCTACATGTAGCTGTCCAGTTTTGCCAGCACCACCTGTTGAAGAGACTGTCATTTCGCCATTGTATGTCCATGGCTCCTTTATCAAATATTAATTGACCATATATGTCTGGGTTAATGTCTGGATTCTCTAGTCTGTTCCATTGGTCTGTGGCTCTGCTCTTGTGCCAGTACCAAATTGTCTTGATTACTATGGCTTTATAGTAGAGCTTGAAGTTGGGGAGTGAGATCCCCCCTACTTTATTCTTCTTTCTCAGGATTGCTTTGGCTATTCGGGGTCTTGGTGTTTCCATATGAATTTTTGAATTATTTGTTCCAGTTCATTGAAGAATGTTGCTGGTAGTTTCATAGGGATTGCATCAAATCTGTATATTGCTTTGGGCAGGATGGCCATTTTAACGATATTAATTCTTCCTAGCCACGAGCATGGGATGAGTTTCCATCTGTTAGTGTCCCCTTTAATTTCTCTTAAGAGTGACTTGTAGTTTTCAGAGTACAAGTCTTTCACTTCTTTGGTTAGGTTTATTCCTAGGTATTTTATTTTTTTTGATGCAATTGTGAATGGAGTTGTTTTCCTGATTTCTCTCTCTGTTGGTTCATTGTTAGTATATAGGAAAGCCACAGATTTCTGTGTGTTGATTTTGTATCCTGCAACTTTGCTGTATTCCGATATCAGTTCTAGTAGTTTTGGGGTGGAGTCTTTAGGGTTTTTTATGTACAGTATCATGTCATCTGCAAATAGTGACAGTTTAACTTCTTCTTTACCAATCTGGATTCCTTGTATTTCTTTATTTTGTCTGATTGCCGTGGCTAGGACCTCCAGTACTATGTTAAATAACAGTGGAGAGAGTGGGCATCCCTGTCTAGTTCCCGATCTCAGAGGAAATGCTTTCAGCTTCTCGCTGTTCAATATAATGTTGGCTGTGGGTTTATCATAGATGGCCTTTATTATGTTGAGGTACTTGCCCTCTATTCCCATTTTGCTGAGAGTTTTTAACATGAATGGATGTTGAACTTTGTCAAATGCTTTTTCAGCATCTATGGAGATGATCATGTGGTTTTTGTCTTTCTTTTTGTTGATGTGGTGGATGATGTTGATGGACTTTCGAATGTTGTACCATCCTTGCATCCCTGGAATGAATCCCACTTGGTCATGGTGTATGATCCTTTTGATGTATTTTTGAATTCGGTTTGCTAATATTTTGTTGAGTATTTTAGCATCTACGTTCATCAGGGATATTGGTCTGTAGTTTTCTTTTTTGGTGGGGTCTTTGCCTGGTTTTGGTATTAGGGTGATGTTAGCTTCATAGAATGAGTTTGGGAGTATCCCCTCCTCCTCTATTTTTTGGAAAACTTTAAGGAGAATGGGTATTATGTCTTCCCTGTATGTCTGATAAAATTCCGAGGTAAATCCATCTGGCCCGGGGGTTTTGTTCTTTGGTAGTTTTTTGATTACCTCTTCAATTTCGTTGCTGGTAATTGGTCTGTTTAGATTTTCTGTTTCTTCCTGGGTCAATCTTGGAAGGTTATATTTTTCTAGGAAGTTGTCCATTTCTCCTAGGTTTCCCAGCTTGTTAGCATATAGGTTTTCATAGTATTCTCCAATAATTCTTTGCATTTCCGTGGGGTCCGTCGTGATTTTTCCTTTCTCGTTTCTGATACTGTTGATTTGTGTTGACTCTCTTTTCTTCTTAATAAGTCTGGCTAGAGGCTTATCTATTTTGTTTATTTTCTAGAAGAACCAGCTCTTGGTTTCATTGATTTTTGCTATTGTTTTATTCTTCTCAATTTTATTTATTTCTTCTCTGATCTTTATTATGGCCCTCCTTCTGCTGACCTTAGGCCTCATCTGTTCTTCTTTTTCCAATTTCGATAATTGTGACATTAGACCATTCATTTGGGATTGCTCTTCCTTTTTTAAATATGCTTGGATTGCTATATACTTTCCTCTTATGACTGCTTTTGCTGTGTCCCACAGAAGTTGGGGCTTAGTGTTGTTGTTGTCATTTGTTTCCATATATTGCTGGATCTCCATTTTGATTTGGTCATTGATCCATTGATTATTTAGGAGCGTGTTGTTAAGCCTCCATGTGTTCGTGAGCCTCTTTGCTTTCTTTGTACAGTTTATTTCTAGTTTTATGCCTTTGTGGTCTGAAAAGTTGGTTGGTAGGATTTCAATCTTTTGGAATTTTCTGAGGCTCTTTTTGTGGCCTAGTATGTGGTCTATTCTGGAGAATGTTCCATGTGCACTTGAGAAGAATGTATATCCCCCTGCTTTTGGATGTAGAGTTCTATAGATGTCTATTAGGTCCATCTGCTCTACTGTGTTGTTCAGTGCTTCCGTGTCCTTACTTATTTTCTGCCCAGTGGATCTATCCTTTGGGGTGAGTGGTGTGTTGAAGTCTCCTAGAATGAATGCATTGCAGTCTATATCCCCCTTTAGTTCTGTTAGTATTTGTTTCACATATGCTGGTGCTCCTGTGTTGGGTGCATATATATTTAGAATGGTTATATCCTCTTGTTTGACTGAGCCCTTTATCATTATGTAGTGTCCTTCTTTATCTCTTGTTACTTTCTTTGTTTTGAAGTCTATTTTGTCTGATATTAGTACTGCAACCCCTGCTTTCTTCTCACTGTTGTTTGCTTGAAATATGTTTTTCCATCCCTTGACTTTTAGTCTGTACATGTCTTTGGGTTTGAGGTGAGTTTCTTGTAAGCAGCATATAGATGGGTCTTGCTTTTTTATCCATTCTGTTACTCTGTGTCTTTTGATTGGTGCATTCAACCCATTAACATTTAGGGTGACTATTGAAAGATATGTACTTATTGCCATTGCAGGCTTTAAATTCGTGGTTACCAAAGGTTCAAGGTTAGCCTCTTTAGTATCTTACTGCCTAACTTAGCTCGCTTACTGAGCTGTTACATACACTGTCTGGAGATTCTTTTCTTCTCTCCCTTCTTGTTCCTCCTCCTCGATTCTTCATATGTTGGGTGTTTTGTGCTGTGCTCTTTCTAGGAGTGCTCCCATCTAGAGCAGTCCCTGTAAGATGTTCTGTAGAGGTGGTTTGTGGAAAGCAAATTCTCTCAGCTTTTGTTTGTCTGGGAATTGTTTAATCCCACCGTCATATTTGAATGATAGTCGTGCTGGATACAGTATCCTTGGTTCAAGGCCCTTCTGTTTCATTGTATTAAATATATCATGCCATTCTCTTCTGGCCTGTAGGGTTTCTGTTGAGAAATCTGACGTTAGCCTGATGGGTTTCCCTTTATAGGTGACCTTTTTCTCTCTAGCTGCCTTTAACACTCTTTCCTTGTCCTTGATCTTTGCCATTTTAATTATTATGTGTCTTGGTGTTGCCCTTCTTGGATCCTTTCTGTTGGGGGTTCTGTGTATTTCCGTGGTCTGTTTGATTACTTCCTCCCCCAGTGTAGGGAAGTTTTCAGCAATTATTTCTTCTAAGATACTTTCCATCTCTTTGCCTCTCTCTTCTTCTTCTGGGACCCCTATAATACGGATATTGCTCCTTTTAGATTGGTCACACAGTTCTCTTAATATTGTTTCATTCCTGGAGATCCTTTTGTCTCTCTCTATGTCAGCTTCTATGCGTTCCTGTTCTCTGATTTCAATTCCATCAATGGCCTCTTGCATTCTATCCATTCTGCTTATAAACCCTTCCAGAGTTTGTTTCATTTCTGCGATCTCCTTTCTGGCATCTGTGATCTCTTTCCGGACTTCATCCCATTTTTCTTGCGTGTTTCTCTGCATCTCTGTCAGCATGTTTATGATTCTTATTTTGAATTCTTTGTCAGGAAGACTGGTTAGGTCTGTCTCCTTCTCTGGTGTTGTCTCTGTGATCTTTGTCTGCCTGTAGCTTTGCCTTTTCATGGTGATAGGAATAGTCTGCAGAACTGGGACGAGTGACGGCTGGAGGGACTTCCTTTCTTGTTGGTTTGTGGCCCTCCTCTCCTGGGAGAACAGCGGCCTCTAGTGGCTTGTGCTGCGCAGCTGCGCGCAGACAGGGTTTCTGCTTCCTGCCCGGCTGCTATGGAGTTAATCTCCGCTGTTGCTGTGGGCGTGGCCTGGCTCGGGCAGCTACTCCAAAATGGTGGAGTCGCGTTGGAGCAGGAGCTGCTGGGAGGCTATTTATCTCCGTAAGGGGCCCCCCTGCTCCCTGCAGCCCAGGGGTTAGGGTGCCCAGAGATCCCGGATTCCCTACCTCTGGATTAAGTGGCCCGCCCTGCCCCTTTAAGACTTCCAAAAAGCACCCGCCAAAACAAAACAACGACCACAAAAAAAAACAAGAAAAAAAATTTTTTTAATTAAAAAAAAAAAAAAATTTTAATTAAAAAAAAAAAAAGGTGGTCGTTCGTTTTTCTTTATTCTCCGGTGCCAGCCTCAGGCCTCTGCTCACCGGTCTTTCTGCCCTGTTTCCCTAATATTGGGGTCCCTGTCCCTTTAAGACTTCCAAAAAGCGCTCGCCAAAACAAAGCAGCAAAAAAGCAAAAAAAAAAAAATGGTCGCGCGCTTTTCTTATGTCCTCTGTCGCCCAGCCTCCAGTGCCCGCTGACTGTTCTTGCTGCCCTGTTTTCCCAGTATCGAGGGCCCTGCACTCTGGCCCGGATGGCTGGGGCTGGGTGTTCGGCAGCCCTGGGCTCCGTCTCCCTCCCGCTCTGCCTGCTCTTCTCTCGCCGGGAGCTCGGGGGAGGGGCGCTCGGCTCCCGCGGGGCTGGGGCTTGTATCTTACCCCCTTCGCGAGGCGCTGGGTTCTCTCAGGTGTGGATGTGGTCTGGATATTGTCCTGTGTCCTCTGGTCTTTATTCTAGGAAGGGTTGTCTTTGTTATATTTTCATAGATATATGTTGTTTTGGGAGGAGATTTCCGCTGCTCTACTCACGCCGCCATCTTCCGCCCCCTTCGTCATATGTTCTTTTAACAGTAAATAGTCTGTAGTTGTGAGATTTCGGAGGACTACAATTTGCACTTCTCCTAATTCTTGGTTGAGTTCTAACAGTATAGATCCAGTCAAATTTGTTGTTTTACTGTATGCACAGGCCTGCTTAGATATCTCCTTCTTCATTCCCATGGCAAGTCCAGGAGCTGGTGGGATGAGTGCATCTACAGCTGTAGCACTGCATGGATCTTTGTTGGGTTTTTTTGATGATCATCTTCTGGCATGAGTCTTCAAGAGAGTACTGATGTTGGAAGTTCTTTTCCATATTGTATCTTAGTTCATTTTCGGTGTAGCCAAATTAGGCTTTGATCCTCTATATAAACACAAACAGACCCTTTGCCTACACTTTTATATGCCCTTTATACCCTTGTGTAGTACTCATTGGAGGTGACCACACAGGAACTGCCATTTTTTTTTCTTTTTGGTATCATTAATCTACACTTATACACACATGACTAATATTATGTTTACTAGGTTCTCCCCTATACCAGGTGCCCCCTATAAACCCATTTACAGTCACTGTCCATCAGCATAGTAAAATGTTGTAGAATCACTACTTGTCTTCTCTGTTTCCTACAGCCCTCCCCTTTCTTCCACCCCCTCATGCATGCTAATCTTAATATCCCAATTCTTCTTCTCCCCCTTATCCTTTCCTACCCACCCATCCTCCCCAGTCCCTTTCCCTTTGGTACCTGTTAGTCCATTCTTGAGTTCTGTGATTCTGCTGCTGTTTTGTTCCTTCAGTTTCTCCTTTGTTCTTATATTCCACAGATGAGTGAAATCATTTGGTATTTCTCTTTCTCCACTTGGCTTGTTTCACTGAGCATAATACCCTCCAGATCCATCCATGTTGCTGCAAATGGTAGGATTTGCCCTTTTCTTATGGCTGAGTAGTATTCCATTGTGTATATGTACCACATCTTCTTTATCCATTCATCCATCAATGAATATTTAGGATGCTTCCAATTCTTGGCTGTTGTAAATAGTGCTGCGATAAACATAGGGGTGCTTTGGTCTTTCTCAAACTTGATTGCTGCATTCTTAGGGTAAATTCCTAGGAGTGCAATTCCTGGGTCAAATGGTAAGTCTGTTTTGAGCATTTTGATGTACCTCCATACTGCTTTCCACAATGGTTGAACTAATTTACATTCCCACCAGCAGTGTAGGAGGGTTCCCCTTTCTCCACAGCCTCGCCAACATTTGTTGCTGTTTGTCTTTTGGATGGCAGCCATCCTTACTGGTGTGAGGTGATACCTCATTGTAGTTTTAATTTGCATTTCTCTAATAATTAGCGATGTGGAGCATCTTTTCATGTGTCTGTTGACCACCTGTATTTCTTTTTTGGAGAACCGTCTGTTCAGTTCCTCTGCCCATTTTTTAATTGGGTTATGTTTTTTGTTTGTTGAGGCGTGTGAGCGCTTTATATATTCTGGACGTCAAGCCTTTATCGGATCTGTCATTTTCAAATATATTCTCCCATACTGTAGGGTTCCTTTTTATTCTATTGATGGTGTCTTTTGCTGTACACAAACTTTTCAGCTTAATATGGTCCCACTTGTTCATTTTTGCTGTTGTTTACCTTGCCCGGGGAGATATGTTCAAGAAGAGGTCACTCATGTTTATGTCTAAGAGGTTTTTGCCTATGTTTTCTTAGAAGAGTTTGATGGTTTCATGACTTACATTCAGATCTTTGATCCATTTGGAGTTTACTTGTGTATATGGGGTTAAACAATGGTCCAGTTTCATTCTCCTACATGTAGCTGTCCAGTTTTGCCAGCACCATCTGCTGAAGCTGCTGTCATTTCGCCATTGTATGTCCATGGCTCTTTTATCTAATATTAATTGACCATATATGTCTGGGTTAATGTCTGGATTGTCTAGTCTGTTCCATTGGTCTGTGGTTCTGTTCTTGTGCCAGTACCAAATTGTCTTGATTACTATGGCTTTATAGTAGAGCTTGAAGTTGGGAAGTGAGATCCCCCTACTTTATTCTTCTTTCTCAGGATTGCTTTGGCTATTCAGGGTCTTTGGTATTTCCATATTTTTGAATTATTTGTTCCAGTTCACTGAAGAATGTTGCTGGTAGTTTCATAGGGATTGCATCAAATCTGTGTATTGCTTTGGGCAGGATGGCCATTTTGACGATATTAATTCTTCCTAGCCACGAGCATGGGATGAGTTTCCATTTGTTAGTGTCCCCTTTAATTTCTCTTAAGAGTGACTTGTAGTTTTCAGAGTATACGTCTTTCACTTCTCTGTTTAGGTTTATTCCTAGATATTTTATTTTTTTTGATGCAATTGTGAATGGAGTTGTTTTCCTGTTTCTATTTCTGTTGGTTCACTGTTAGTGTATAAGAAAGCCACAGATTTCTGTGTGTTGATTTTGTATCCTGCAACTTTGCTATATTCCGATATCAGTTCTAGTAGTTTTGGGGTGGAGTCTTTATGGTTTTTTATGTACAGTATCATGTCATCTGCAAATAGTGACAGTTTAACTTCTTCCTTACCAATCTTGATTCCTTTTATTTCTTTATTTTGTCTGATAGCCGTGGCTAGGACCTCCAGTACTATGTTAAATAACAGTGGGGAGAGTGGGCATCCCTGTCTAGTTCCCGATCACAGAGGAAAAGCTTTCAGCTTCTCGCTGTTCAATATAATGTTGGCTGTGAGTTTATCATAGATGGCTTATTATGTTGAGGTCCTTACCCTCTATTCCCATTTTGCTGAGAGTTTTTACCATGAATGGATGTTGAACTTTGTCAAATGCTTTTTCAGCATCTATTGAGATGATCGTGTGGTTTTTGTCTTTCTTTTTGTTGATGTGGTGGATGATGTTGATGGACTTTCAAATGTTATACCATCCTTGCATCCCTGGGATGAATCCCACTTGTTCATGGTGTATGATCCTTTTGATGTATTTTTGAATTTGGTTTGCAAATATTTTGTTGAGTATTTTTGCATCTACGTTCATCAATGATATTGGTCTGTAGTTTTCTATTTTGGTGGGGTCTTTGCCTGGTTTTGGTATTAGGGTGATGTTAGCTTCATAGAATGAGTTTGGGAATATCCCCTCCTCCTCTATTTTTTGGAAAACTTTAAGGAGAATGGGTGTTATGTCTTCCCTGTATGTCTGATAAAATTCCGAGCTAAATCCATCTGGCCTGGGGGTTTTGTTCTTTGGTAGTTTTTTGATTACCTCTTCAATTTCGTTGCTTGTAATTGGTCTGTTTAGATTTTCTGTTTCTTTCTGGGTCAGTGTTTGAAGGCTGTATTTTTCTAGGAAGTTGTCCATTTCTCCTAGGTTCCCCAGCTTGTTAGCATATAGGTTTTCATAGTATTCTCTAATAATTCTTTGTATTTCTGTGGGGTCTGTTGTGATTTTTGCTTTCTCATTTCTGATTCTGTTGAAGTGTGTTGACTCTCTTTTCCTCTTAATTAGTCTGGCTAGAAGCTTATCTATTTTGTTTATTTTCTCGAAGAACCAGCTCTTGGTTTCATTGACTTTTGCTATTGTTTTATTCTTCTCAATTTTATTTATTTCTTCTCTGATCTTTATTATGTCCCTCCTTCTGCTGATTTTAGGCCTCATTTGTTCTTCTTTTTCCAATTTCAATAATTGTGATATTAGACCATTCATTGGGATTGTTCTTCCTATTTTAAATATGCTTGGATTGCTATATACTTTCCTCTTATGACTGCTTTTGCTGTGTCCCACAGAAGTTGGGGCTTAGTGTTGTTGTTGTCATTTGTTTCCATATATTGCTGGATCTCCATTTTGATTTGGTCATTGATCCATTGATTATTTAGGGGTGTGTTGTTAATCCTCCATGTGTTTGTGAGCCTTTTTGCTTTCTTTGAACAGTTTATTTCTAGTTTAATGCTTTGTGGTCTGAAAAGTTGGTTGGTAGGATTTCAATCTTTTTGAATTTACTGAGTCTCTTTTTGTGGCCTAGTATGTGGTCTATTCTGGAGAATGTTCCGTGTGCACTTGAGAAGAATGTGTATCCTGTTGCTTTTGGATATAGAGTTCTATAGATGTCTATTAGGTCCGTCTTCTCTACTGTGTTGTTCAGTGCTTCCGTGTCCTTACTTATTTTCTGCCCAGTGGATCTATCCTTTGGGGTGAGTGGTGTGTTGAAGTCTCCTAGAATGAATGCATTGCAGTCTATATCCCCCTTTAGTTCTGTTAGTATTTGTTTCACAAATGCTGGTGCTCCTGTGTTGGGTGCATATATATTTAGAATGGTTATATCCTCTTGTTTGACTGAGCCCTTTATCATTATGTAGTGTCCTTCTTTATCTCTTGTTACTTTCTTTATTTTGAAGTCTATTTTGTCTGATATTCGTACTGCAACCCCTGCTTTCTTCTCGCTGTTGTTTGCCTGAAATATGTTTTTCCATCCCTTGACTTTTAGTCTGTACATGTCTTTGGGTTTGAGGTAAGTTTCTTGTAAGCAGCATATAGATGGTTGTTGCTTTTTTATCCATTCTATTACTCTGTGTCTTTTGATTGGTGCATTCAGTCCATTAACATTTAGGGTGACTAATGAAAGATATGTACGTATTGCCATTGCAGGCTTTAAATTCGTTGTTACCAAAGGTTCAAGGTTAGCCTCTTTAGTATCTTACTGCCTAACTTAGCTCACTTATTGAGCTGTTATATACACTCTCTGGAGATTCTTTTCTTCTCTCCCTTCTTAATCCTCCTTCTCCATTCTTCATATGTTGGGTTTTTTGTTCTGTGGTCTTTCTAGGAGTGCTCCCATCTAGAGCAGTCCCTGTAAGATGTCCTGTAGAGGTGATTTGTGCCAAGGAAATTCCCTCAGCCTTTGTTTGTCTTTGAATTGTTTAATCCCACCATCATATTTAAATGATAGTCATGCTGGATACAGTAACATTGGTTCAAGGCCCTTCTGTTTCATTGCATTAAATTTATCATGCCATTCTCTTCTGGCCTGTAGGGTTTCTGTTGAGAAATCTGATGTTAGCCTGATGGGTTTTCCTTTATAGGTAACCTTTTTCTCTCTAGCTGCCTTTAAAACTCTTTCCTTGTCCTTGATCTTTGCCATTTTAATTATTATATGTCTTGGTGTTGTCCTCCTTGGATCCTTTCTGTTGGAGGTTCTGTGTGTTTCCGTGGTCTGTTCGATTATTTCCTCCCCCAGTTTGGGGATGTTTTCAGCAATTATTTCTTCCAAGATACTTTCCATCCCTTTTCCTCTCTCTTCTTCTTCTGGTATTGCTATAGTACGGATATTGTTCCTTTTGGATTGGTCACACAGTTCTCTTAATATTGTTTCAGTCCTGTAGATCCTTTTATCTCTCTCTATGTCAGCTTCTATGCGTTCCTGTTCTCTGGTTTCAATTCCATCAATGGCCTCTTGCATCCTATCCATTCTGCTTATAAACCCTTCCAGAGTTTGTTTCATTTCTGTGATCTCCTTTCTGGCATCTGTGATCTCCCTCTGGACTTCATCCCATATATCTTGCATATTTCTCTGCATCTCTGTCAGCATTTTTATGATTTTTATTTTGAATTCTTTGTCAGGAAGACTGGTTAGGTCCGTCTCCTTCTCTGGTGTTGTCTCTGTGATCTTTTCTGCCTGTAGTTTTGCCTTTTCATGGTGATAGGAATAGTTTGCAGAGCTGGAACGAGTGACGGCTGGAAGAACTTCCCTTCTTGTTGGTTTGTGGCCTTCCTCTCCTGGGAGAACAGCGACCTCTAGTGGCTTGTGCTGGGCAGCTGCGTGCAGACAGGGTTTCAACTTCCTGCCCGGCTGCTATGGAGTTTATCTCTGCTGTTGCTGTGGGCATGGCCTGGCTTGGGCAGCTGCTCCAAAGTGGTGGAGTCGCGTTGGAGGGGGAGCAGCGGAGAGGCTATTTGTCTCCATAAGGGGCCTCCGTGCTCCCTGTAGCCCAGGGGAATAGGGTGCCCAGAGATGCCCGGATTCCCTATGTCTGGATTAAGTGTCCCACCCTGCCCCTTTAAGACTTCCAAATAGCACACGCCAAAACAAAACAACAACCACAAAAAAAAAATAAAAATTTAAATTAAATAAATAAATAAATAAATAATAAATGGCCACTCATTTTTCTTTATTCTCCGGCGCCAGCCTCAGGCATCTGTTCACTGGTCTTGCTGCCCTGTTTCCTAGTATCCAGGACCCCACGCATGCACTGTGTCTGCACTCTGGCCCGGATGACTGGGGCTGGGTGTTCAGCAGTCCTGGGCTCCGTCTCCCTCCCACTCTGCCTGCTCTTCTCCCGCCAGGAGCTTTGGGGAGGGGCACTCCGGTCCAGCTGGGCCGGGGCTTGTATCTTACCCCCTTTACGAGGCACTGGGTTCTCGCAGGTGTGGATGTGGTCTGGATGTTGTCCTGTGTCCTCTGGTCTTTATTCTAGGAAGAGTTGTCTTTGTTATATGTTCATAGATACATTTGGTTTTGGGAGGAGATTTCCGCTGCTCTACTCATGCTGCCATCTTGGTTCCCTCCTCTGCAGTCTAAGAGATTTTTGCCTATGTTTTTTTCTAAGAGTTTTATGGTTTTATGACTTACATTCAGGCCTTTGATCCATTTTGAATTTACTTTTGTGTATGGGGTTAGACAGTGATCCAGTTTCATTCTCTTACATGTAGCTGTCCAGTTTTGCCAGCACCATCTGCTGAAGAGACTGTCATTTCCCCATTGTATGTACATGGCTCCTTTATCAAATATTTATTGACCATATATGTTTGGGTTAATGTTTGGAGTCTCTATTCTGTTCCATTGGTCTGTGGCTCTGTTCTTGTGCCACTACCAAATTGTCTTGATTACTGTGGCTTTGTAGTAGAGCTTGAAGTTGGGGAGCGAGATTCCCCCCACTTTATTCTTCCTTCTCAGGATTGCTTTAACTATTCAGGGTCTTTGGTGTTTCCATATGAATTTTTGAACTATTTGTTCCAGTTCATTGAAGAATGCTGTTGGTAGTTTGACAGGGATTGCATCAAATCTGTGTATTGCTTTGGGTAGGATGGCCATTTTGACGATACTAATTCTGCCTAGCCAGGAGCATGGGGTGAGTTTCCATTTCTTAGTGACCTCTTTAATTTCTCTTAAGAGTTTCTTAAAGTTTTCAGGGTATAGGTCTTTCACTTCCTTGGTATTTTATTCCTAGGTATTTTATTCTTTTTGATGCTACTGTGAATGGAATTGTCTTCCTGATTTCTCTTTCTATTAGTTTATTGTTAGTGTATAGGAAAGCCACAGATTTCTGTGTGTTAATTTTGTATCCTGCAACTTTGCTGAATTCAGATATTGCATCTAGTAGTTTAGGAGGTGATTCTTTAGAGTTTTTTATGTACAATATCATGTCATCTGCAAATAGTGACAGTTTAACTTCTTCTTTACCAATCTTGATTCCTTGTATTTCTTTGTTTTGTCTAATTGCTGTGGCTAGGACGTCCAGTACTATGTTGAATAACAGTGGGGAGAGGGGGTATCCCTGTCTTGTTCCCGATCCCAGAGGAAAAGCTTTCAGCCTCTCGCTGTTCAGTATGATGTTGGCTGTGGGTTTATCATAGATGGCCTTTATTATGTTGAGGTACTTGCGCTCTATACACATTGTGTTGAGAGTTTTTATCATGAATGGATGTTGAATTTTGTCAAATGCTTTTTCAGCATCTATGGAGATGATCATGTGGTTTTTGTCTTTCTTTTTGTTGATGTGGTGGATGATGTTGATGGACTTTCGAATGTTATACCATCCTTGCATCCCTGGGATGAATCCCACTTGTTCATGGTGTATGATCCTTTTGATGTATTTTTGAATTTGGTTTGCAAATATTTTGTTGAGTATTTTTGCATCTACGTTCATCAATGATATTGGTCTGTAGTTTTCTATTTTGGTGGGGTCTTTGCCTGGTTTTAGTATTAGGGTGATGTTAGCTTCATAGAATGAGTTTGGGAATATCCCCTCCTCCTCTATTTTTTGGAAAACTTTAAGGAGAATGGGTGTTATGTCTTCCCTGTATGTCTGATAAAATTCCGAGCTAAATCCATCTGGCCTGGGGGTTTTGTTCTTTGGTAGTTTTTTGATTACCTCTTCAATTTCGTTGCTTGTAATTGGTCTGTTTAGATTTTCTGTTTCTTTCTGGGTCAGTGTTTGAAGGCTGTATTTTTCTAGGAAGTTGTCCATTTCTCCTAGGTTCCCCAGCTTGTTAGCATATAGGTTTTCATAGTATTCTCTAATAATTCTTTGTATTTCTGTGGGGTCTGTTGTGATTTTTGCTTTCTCATTTCTGATTCTGTTGAAGTGTGTTGACTCTCTTTTCCTCTTAATTAGTCTGGCTAGAAGCTTATCTATTTTGTTTATTTTCTCAAAGAACCAGCTCTTGGTTTCATTGACTTTTGCTATTGTTTTATTCTTCTCAATTTTATTTATTTCTTCTCTGATCTTTATTATGTCCCTCCTTCTGCTGACCTTAGGCCTCATTTGTTCTTCTTTTTCTCAATTATTTTGACATTAGACCATTCATTTGGGATTGTTCTTCCTTCTTTAAATATGTGTGGATTGCTATATACTTTCCTCTGAAGACTGCTTTTGCTGTATCCCACAGTAACTGGGGCTTTGTGTTCTTATTGACGTTTGTTTCCATATATTGTTGGAACTTCATTTTGACTTGGTCATTGATCCATTGATTATTTAGGAGCGTGTTGTTAAGCCTCCATGTGTTTGTGACGCTTTTTGCTTTCTTTGTACAATTTATTTCTAGTTTTATGCCTTTGTGGTCTGAAATATTGGTTGGTAGGATTTCAATCTTTTGGAATTTACTGAGACTCTTTTTGTGGCCTAGTATGTGGCCTATTCTGGAGAATGTTCCGTGTGCACTTGAGAAGAATGTGTATCCTGTTGTGTTTGGATGTAGAGTTCTGTAGATGTCTATTAGGTCCATCTGTTCTAGTGTGTTGTTCAGTGCCTCTGTGTCCTTACTTATTTTCTGTCTGGTGGATCTGTCCTTTGGAGTAAGTTGTGTGTTGAAGTCTCCCAGAATGAGTGCATTGCATTCTATTTCCTCCTTTAATTCTGTTAGTATTTGTTTCACATATGTTGTTGGTCCTGTATTGTGTGCATATATATTTAGAGTGGTTTTATCCTCTTGTTGGACTGAGCCCTTTATCATTAAGTAATGTCCTTCTTTATCTTTTGTTACTTTATTTTGAAGTCTATTTTGTCTGATACTTGTGTCGCAACACCTTGTTTTTTCTCTCTGTTGTTTGCATGCAATATCTTTTTCCATCCCTTGACTTTAAGTCTGTGCATGTCCATGGGTTTGAGGTGAGTTTCTTGTACACAGCATATGGATGGGTCTTGCTTTTTTATCCTTTCTATTACTCTGTGTCTTTTGATTGGTGCATTCAGTCCATTTACATTTAGGGTGATTATTGAAAGGTATGTACTTATTGCCATTGCAGGCTTTAAGTTTGTGGTTACCAAAGGTTCAAGGTTAGCTTCTTTCCTATCTTACTGTCTAACTTAACTCGCTTATTGAGCTATTATAAACATGGTCTGATGATTCTTTATTTCTCTCCCTTCTTATTCCTTCTCCCCCCTTCTTCATATGTTGGGTGTTTTGTTCTGTGCTCTTTTTAGGAGTGCTCCCATCTAGAGCAGTCCCTGTAGGATGCCCTTTAGAGGTGGTTTTTGTTAGGCAAATTCCCTCAACTTTTCCTTGTCTGGGAATTGTTTAATCCCTCCTTCATATTTAAATGATAATCATGCTGGATACAGTATCCTTGGTTCGAGGCCCTTCATTTTCATTGCATTAAGTATATCATGCCATTTTCTTCTGCCCTGTAGGTTTTCTGTTGAGAAGTCTGATGATAGCCTGATGGGTTTTCCTTTGTAGTGACCTTTTTTTCTCTCTGGCTGCCTTTAATACTTTGTCCTTGTCTTTGATCTTTGCCATTTTAATTATTATGTGTCTTAGTTTTGCCCTCCTTGGATCCCTTGTCATGGGAGTTCTTTGTACCTCTCTGGTCTGAGAGGCCATTTCCTCCCCTAGTTTGGGGAAGTTTTCAGCAATTATTTCTTCAAAGACACTTTCTTTCCCTTTTTCTCTCTCTTCTTCTTCTGGTACCCCTGTAATGCAGATATTGTTCTGTTTTGATTGTTCATACAGTTCTCTTAAAATTCTTTCATTCCTGGAGATCCTTTTATCTCTCTGTACATCAGCTTCTCTGCATTCCTGTTCTCTGTTTTCTAGTCCATTAATGGTCTCTTGCATCTTGTCCATTCTGTTTTGAAGTCCTTCCAGAGCTTGTTTTATTTCTGTATTCTCCCTCCTTAGTTCTTGCATATTTCTCTACAAGTCCATCAGCATGGTTATGACTTTTGTTTTGAATTCTTATTCAGGAAGACTGGTTAAATCTATCTCCCCGATTCCCTTCTCAGGGGAAGATATAAAAGATTTTGAAGCTGTCTGGGTTAGTCTTGTCTGGATCAAATTTTTTGCCTTTTCATGTTGATAGGTGCAGTGTTGTGCTATTGAGTGTCAGCTGGGAGAGTCAAGACTCTTTCCACTTGGCTCATGGCCTTTCTTTACTGGGACAACTGCAACCCCTAGTGTCTTGTGTTGTATAATTGTGTGTAGACTGGGTCTCTGTTTCTTGCCAGGCTGGTATGGAGGAAGCTCCCTTGCTGTGGGCATGGCCAGTCTCAGGCTGCTGCTCTGCTATGGCGGGGCCCCCCATAGGGGTAATGGATGGGAGGATGTTTGGCTGTTTACCTCTGTGTGGGGTCTCAGAGCTGTTGCCCAGGGGGTTAGTGCACTTGGAGTTCCCTGGAATTTCCAGCTGCTGGACTGTGACCCGGGATGCTTCTGTCCAGCTTTGGGGTCCCTGTCCCTTTAAGACTTCCAAAAAGCACTCACTTTTCTTTGTCGCAGGGGCATCAGCTTTGGGTCCTGCTCACAGGTCTTACTGTCCTGCTTCCCTAGTTTCCACCACCCCACACATGCACTGTGTCTGCGCTCTGGTATGGATGGCTAGGTCTGGGTGTTTAGCAGTCCTGGGCTTCCTCTCCCTCCCCACTCCAGCTTCTCAACTCCCACTGGGAGCTGGGGTGAGGGGCCTTGGGTCCCACCGAGCTGCGGCTTGTATCTTACCCCTTTCACCAGGCGCTGGGTTCTCGCAGGTGTCGATGCAGTATGGCTGTTGTCCTGTGTCTTCTGGTCTCTCTTTTAGGATTAAGTGTATTTGTTGTATTTTCAAAAATATATATGTTTTTGGGAGGAGATTCCCACTGTCCTACTCACGCTGCTATCTTTGCTCCGCCTGTATTCATTTTATTTTATTTTGTTAAGTTATTTGTTTTGATTTTTAGATTCCACAAATAAATGAGATCCTACAGTATTTGTCTTTCTCAATTGGATTTATTTTACTTAGCAGAATACCCTCTAGGTCCATCCATGTTGTCACAAATGGCAAGATTTCATTATTCTTTTATGACTGAGTAGTATTTTATTGTATAAATATACCATGTCTTTTTTAACCATTTGTCCATCACTGGACAATTAGGTTTTTTCCATATCTTGCTTATTGCAAATAATGCTACAATGAACATAGGGAGGACTACATATATACATTTTTTTCCTATTACTTATTTTGTTTTGTTTGTATAAATTTCCAGAAGTAGAATTGCTGGATTATATGGTTCTATTTTAATTTTTGGAGGAACCTCCATACTGTTTTCCATACTGGCCATACCAATTTACATTACCATCAGTGTAGGAGGGTTCTCTTTTCTCCACATCCTGACCAATACATGTTATTTCTTGTCTTTTTGTTACTAGCCATTCTAACAGGTTTGAATTGATATATTTTTGTAGTTTTGATTTACATTTCTCTGCCATTAGTGATGTTGAGTATCTTTTCATGTGACTGTTGGCTATCTGTATGTCATCTTTGAAAAAATGTCTGTTTAGATCCTCTGACTACCTTTTAATTGGATTTTTTTGCATTTTTTTGCTTTTGCTATTGAGTTGAATGAGTTCTTTATATATTTTTGTGTTAGCCCTCATCAGATACATGATTTATAAATAATTCTCTCATTAAGTAGGTTACTTTCTCATTTTGTTGATTGTTTCCTTTGCTATGCACCCATCACCATTTTTTAAAATAGTCCCACTTATTTATTTTTGCTGTTGTTGTCTTTTCTTTTGGATTCTGATTCAAAAAATCATTAACTAGACTGATGTCAAGGAACTTACTGCTTATGTTTTCTTCTAGGAGCATTATGGTTTCAGGTATACATGCAACTGTAATCCATTTTGAGTTCATTTTTGTGTATGATATAAGATAGTGGTCTGGTTTCACCCTTTTACATGTGGCTGTTCAGTTTTCCCAACACCACTCATTAAAGAGTCTGTGCTTTCCTATTGTATATTCTTGCCTCCTTTGTAAATTAGTTGGCCATATATGTGTGAATTTATTTCTGGTTTCTCTATTCTGTTCTACTGATCTATGTCTCTGTTTTCATGCTGATACCATGCTACTTTGATGACTATATATTTGTAATATAGTTTGAAATCAGTGTGATACCTCCAACTTTGTTATTCTTTCTCAAGATTGCTTTGGTTAGGCCAGATTTTTTCTAGCTCCATATACATTTTAGGATCATTTGTTCTATTTCTGTGAAAAAGGCCATTCGGATTTTGATAGGACTTGCATTGAATCTATAGATTGCTTTGGATCATATGGATATTTTAACAGTGTTATTTCTAACAATATTGTAATATTTTCATGTGATTTTCTTTTTTGTGTGGTGGCTCTATCTAGTTTGGGTATCAGAGTAATGGTGGCCTCATAAAATGAGTTTGAAAGTGTTGCCTCCTCTTCAAATTTTTGGAAAAGTTTGAGAAGGATATGTGTTAAATAAATATTTTTTTAATGTTTGGTAGAATTCACCATCTGGTGATTTTTCTTTTGCTTTTGGGGAGATTTTAAGTACTTATTCAGTCACTTACTAATAATAAATCTATTCAGATTTTATATTTACTCATGTTTCAGTTTTGGGAGATTGTTTCTAAGAATTTATCTATTTCTTCCAGGTTGTAAAATCTTTTGCCATAATATATTCACAGTAGTCTCTGGTGATCTTTTCTGTGTCTGTGGTACCACTTGCAACTTTCTGTCTTTCATTTCTGATTTTATTTGAGCCTTCTCTCCTTTTTTCTTGAGGAGTCTAGCTAAAAGTTTGTTAATTTCATTTCATTTCTTTTCGAAGAATCATCTCTTAGTTTCATTGATGTTTTCTGTTGTATTTTAGTCTCTATTTCATTTATTTCCTCTCTGATTTTGTTATTTCCTTCCTTCTACTAACTTTGGGCTTTATTTGTTCTTTTCTAGTTCCTTGAAGTGTAAAATTCAATTCTTTATTTGAGATTTTTCTTGTTTATTGAGGCAGGCCTATATCCCTATGAACTTCTCACTTAGATCTACTTTTGCTGTGTCCCGTAAATTTTGGTAAGTTGCATTTTCATTCACTTCAAGATATCTTTAATTTCTCCTTTGATTTCTTTTTTGATCTATTGTTTGTTCAGTAGCATATTGTTTAATCTCCACATTTTTATGATTTTTCCAGCTTTCTTCTTGTAATTTATTTCTATTTCATACCATTGTGTTTACAAAAGATGTGCAATATGATTTCAGTCTTCCTAAATGTATTGATATTTGTTTTGTGTCCTAACCTATAATCTATCCTGAAGGGTGTTCCATGTACATTTGAGAAGAATGTGTATTTTGCTGCTTGTGGATGGAATGTTCTGTATATATCTATTAAGTCTACTTGTTTAATGTGTGGTTTAAGGCTGATGTTTTAAAGTTGTTTTTCCATCTGGATGATCTATTCATTGATGTAAATAAGGTATTAAAGTACCCTACTATTATTGTTGCTGTCAGTTTCTTCCTTTAGATTTAAATTTTTGCTTTATATATGTAAGTGCTCCTATGTTGGGTGTATAAATATTTACAAAAAAGAAAAAGTATAGATTTTTCTCATACATATTAATTAGCTACATAACATTTACACCATGGGAAATATTATGTGTAAAAAAATTAGCAGCACTGGGTTTTTAAGATGGTGACTTTCAAATGATAGTGTTGGATGAAGATGGATTGCTAAAGATCAGCAATGATTAATTAAAAGCTAAACAGTGTATAGAACAGGTCACATTAGGGAAGGTGGTGGAAAATGGAGGAAGATTTAGCAAATTTTGGGTTATTTCCAATATATATTGTTTTTTGGTTTATGGGGCTTTTCTTCAAAAAAGAATGATAAAAGAAGAAATGCCTCTTTAGCTTCTTTAATCCATTTCCCTATATTCAAAGACTACTTTTAACGCTTACTTAGAGCCTTTTCTGCATATTAAAGCTGATGGGAATCTTTTCTTTCATGAAAGAATTCCTGCATTATTCTCAGAATCAAAATTTAATATTCATTTACTCTTTTTCAATAAGTTCATGTATTCAGTAAACATTGTTGAGCATGACTACTTTATGCCAGAAGATAGATAAAAGAGGAAACAGGGAAGTATATTCCCAATTAAAATAAATCATGAACAAAGACATGGAAACTTTGGGTGTATACATTATGTACTGAAAAAGTGGAGCAGAATTATGAGTCAGCTCTTCATAGGAAACCCAGAAATGCTTCAGAGTAAACATAATGCTTTCTGAAGAAACTAGAACATTTATCTCAGGCAATTTTGAATGTTTATTACATAGAAATTATAAAAACAATGCAAATTGGAAATATCCAGAAAGCTTCATGGAGGTGAATAGGTTACTTGTAATAGCTATAACTAGCCTTGTTCTGAGTAATAGAATACTCAGAAGAAGAGTGACTTAAACAGCATAGAGGTTTATTCCTTGTCCTGGTACACATAAGCAGTTCAGAGCTACTACAGTTGTTTCATAATTATCAGGGACCCAAGATCCTTACACATTACTAATCCATTATTCGCAATTCACAGCTTCCGACTCCTAGGCCAAGATGGCTATTCCATAGCAATCATCAAATCTGAATCCTAACCAACAGAAGGACAAAGGGGCAGGGGAAGATACACACAGTATATTTATTTGTTTTTTATTTCTCTGTTTGCTTATTTATTCATTCATTCATTCAGTGTGTGTGTGTGTGTGTGTATGTGTATGTCTACTGGGTTCCAGTTGCCTATTTGTTAGGCCTTCCTAATTTAATAATGAGAAAAACTGACTTATATGAACTGATTCTATATGGTAGGAAATGGCTAGGTTTTATGTATGTGTTCACATACCGATATATGAACATATATATTTAATAGATTCATTATTGGGGGGGAGGCAGGTGATAGATGAGCCTTGATTTTTACTTTATGTAACCAACCTTTTGAAAACCACATTAGGTGGAAAAGATCATTAATTTTATTTTGCACGTGCTAATTTGAGGTGCCTTTCAAAAATCTAGAGGAAATTTTGGTTATTAGGAGCAAAGAGGAGCAATCAGGAATAAAGACAGAAATCCAAGTGCTATTTGCTATTGGCATGAAAAAAGTAATTGCACAGAAGAACTGACTTACGACATGGTTTAGGGCAAACCTATAATGTGAGAAGAGAGGAGGGCCTAATTAGGGAATGACTGCCTACTCCCACTCCACTACACAAAGCTGGCTTCACAGATACCTTCACCTTTAACTTAACTTTAGTCATTAGCAGTATTTCAGTAGAGCAAACAGAGTTATGTATCTCAGCTTGCTGACCTCTGACTCTCTCACATCCAGTAACCAGCAGATATTGGGTACTTAGCCATTATTGTTTACCTTTTTAACTTTGTTCACTTCAGTGCATATTTATCAGTAGGTTGTTACAAATGCAGTACTGTGCTATACGTAGGAATAGCAAATCAGAGTCCCTGACCTGAAGAGGCTTATAATCAAAAGTGGGGAATTCTCCCAAATACACCAGAGATAAACTCCAAGGTCATCCCAAAACACCCTGATGTTGAATGCAACATGTATATGTGTGAAGTTAAGCTTTTTGGGGGGTGCGGGAGTGGAAACAATTTATAAATATCAAAAGATACATTTGTCTATCTGTGACTCACCAAATATGGAGAATGATTGACTTAGTTGTGGAGTTGTATATGAGAACAGTTTTTTGAGGGGATATTATTGGGGCACCTGGAGAAAGATTAAAGCTAAGATCAGGAAAAGGCTGTTACTCAGGAGTTGTTACCTGCCTAACTAGAAGGAAGTCAGGCAAGGGGGGAGGAAAGTGACTCTCAAAGGAAACAGGTGAAGCAAAGGCATTGATAAGCAGCAATCTGTGGTGAGCTATAAGCACTTTCTTTTAACCAGGACATGAATAAAAATGAAAAAGTTGAGGAGTTTAACAAGCAGTGATAGGACAGATGATGGAGGACTTTGTATATTATGTCAAGTGTATTGAGATCAGATGGGGAATCATTTAAAGATTATATGTAATCAGTAATACAGTACTATATTGCATGAAGAGTGGATTGAATGAGGTGAGAATGGACCAAGGTTAGTTGGGGTATGGTAATAAAGTGAGCATTCTGGCACTATCACCACCCATGAGGAAATCATCTGGACTCAAATTGTCCATTTGGTGCCCTTTTGAGCAAGTCTGAAGGGAGTCATTGAAATGCCTGCACACACTGTGTTCTCTGGTTTAAGCTTTCAGATCTTAGGACATTTATTCAGACTGTGGGAATGGTAATAAAGTGAGCATCTGGCACTATCCTCACCAACATTTGTTGTTGTTTGTCTTTTCGATGATGGTGTGAGGTGGTATCTCATTGTGGTTTTAATTTGCATTTCTCTGATGATTAGTGATGTGGAGCATCTTTTCATGTGCCTGTTGGCCATCTGGATTTCTTCTTTAGAGAACTGTCTATTCATCCCCTTCTCCCATTTTTTAATTGGATTATTTGCTTTTTGTTTGTTGAGGTGTGTGAGCTCTTTATATATTTTGGATGTCAATCCTTTATAGGATCTGTCTTTTATGAATATATTCTCCCATACTGTAGGATACCTTTTTGTTCAATTGATGGTGTCCTTTGCTGTACAGAAGCTTTTCAGCTTGATATAGTCCCACTTGTTCATTTTTGCTTTTGTTTTCCTTGACCAGGGAGATATATTCATGAAGAAGTCACTCATATTTATGTCCAAGAGATTTTTGCCTATGTTTTTTTCTAAGAGTTTTATGGTTTCATGACTTACATTCAGGTATTTGATCGATTTTGAATTTACTTTTGTGTATGGGGTTAGACAGTGGTCCAGTTTCATTCTCTTACATGTAGCTGTCCAGTTTTGCCAGCACCATCTGCTGAAGAGACTGTCCTTTCCCCATAGTATGTCCATGGCTCCTTTATCTTATATTAATTGGCCATATATGTTTTGGTTAATGTCTGGAGTCTCTATTCTGTTCCACTGGTCTGTGGCTCTGTTCTTTTGCCAGTACCAAATTGTCTTGATTACTGTGGCTTTGTAGTAGAGCTTGAAGTTGGGGAGCGAGTTCCCCCCCCACTTTATTCTTCTTTCTGAGGATTGCTTTGGCTATTCTGGGTCTTTGGCGGTTCCATATGAATTTTTGAACTATTTGTTTCAGTTAATTGAAGAATGCTTTTGGTAATTTGATAGGAATTGCATCGCTTTGGGCAGAATGGCCATTTTACGATATTAACTCTTCCCAGTCAGGAGCATGGGATGAGTTTCCATTTGTTAGTGACCTCTTTAGTTTCTCTGAAGAGTGTCTTGTAGTTTTCAGGGTATAGGTCTTTCATTTCCTTGGTTCGGTTTATTCATAGGTATTTTATTCCTTTTGATGCTATTGTGAATGGAATTCTTTTCCTGATTTCTCTTTCTATTAGTTCATTGTTAGTCTATAGGAAAGCCACAGATTTTTGTGTGTTAATTTTGTATCCTGCAACGTTGCTGAATTCCGATATTAGTTCTAGTAGTTTTGCAGTGGAGACTTTAGGGTTTTTTATGTACAATATCATGTCATCTGCAAATAGTGACAGTTTGACTTCTACTTTACCAACCTGGATTCCTTGTATTTCTTTGTTTTGTTTGATTGCTGTGGCTAGGACCTCCAGTACTATGTTGAATAACAGTGGGGAGAGTGGGCATCCCTGTCTTGTTCCCAATCTCAGAGGAAAACCTTTCAGCCTCTCGCTGTTCAGTATGATGTTGGCTGTGGGTTTATCATATATGGCCCTTATTATGTTGAGGTACTTCCCCTCTATGCCCATTTTGTTGAGAGTTTTTATCATGAACGAATGATTTTTCAGCATCTATGGAGATGATCGTGTGGTTTTTGTCCTTCTTTTTGTTGATGTGGTGAATGATGTTGATGGATTTTCGAATGTTGTACCATCCTTGCATCCCTGGGATGAATCCCACGTGGTCATGGTGTATGATCTTCTTGATGTATTTTTGAATTCAGTTTGCTAATATTTTGTTGAGTATTTTTGCATCTACATTCATCAGGGATATTGGTCTGTAGTTTTCTTTTTTGGTGGGGTCTTTGCCTGGTTTTGGTATTAGGGTGATGTTGGCTTCATAGAATGAGTTTGGGAGTTTTCCCTCCTCTTCTATTTTTTGGAAAACTTTAAGGAGAATGGGTATTATGTATTCTCTGTATGTCTGATAAAATTCCGAGGTAAATCCATCTGGCCCGGGGGTTTTGTTCTTTGGTAGTTTTTTTATTACCACTTCAATTTAGTTGCTGGTAATTGGTCTGTTTAGATTTTCTGTTTCTTTCTGGGTCAGTCTTGGAAGGCTGTATTTTTCTAAGAAGTTGTCCATTTCTCCTAGGTTCCCCAGCTTGTCAGCATATAGGTTTTCATAGTATTCTCTAATAATTCTTTGTATTTCAGTGGGATCCGTCGTGATTTTTCCTTTCTTGTTTCTGATTCTGGTGATGTGTGTTGACTCTCTTTTCCTCTTAATAAGTCTGGCTAGAGGCTTATATATTTTGTATATTTTCTCAAAGAACCTGCTCTTGGTTTCATTGACTTTTGCTATTGTTTTATTCTTCTCAATCTTAGTTATTTCTTCTCTGATCTTTATTGGGTCCCTCCTTCTCCTGACCTTAGGCCTCATTTGTTCTTCTTTTTCCATTTTTGATAATTGTGACATTAGACTATTCGTTTGGGATTGTTCTTCCTTCTTTAAATGTGCGTGGATTGCTATATACTTTCCTCTCAAGACTGCTTTTGCTGCATCCCACAGAAGTTGTGGCTTTGTGCTGTTGTTGTCATTTGTTTCCTTATATTGCTGGATCTCCATTTTAATTTGGTTGTTGATCCGTTGATTACTTAGGAGCATGTTGTTAAGCCTCCATGTGTTTGTGAGTCTTTTTGCTTTCTTTGTACAATTTATTTCTAGTTTTATACCTTTGTGGTCTGAAAGGTTGGTTGGTAGGATTTCAATCTTTTTCAATTTACAGAGGCTCTTTTTGTGGCCTATTATGTGGTCTATTCTGGAGAATGTTCCATGTGCACTTGAGAAGAATGTGTATCCTGTTGCTTTTGGATGTAGCATTCTATAGATGTCTATTAGGTCCATCTGTTTTAGTGTGTTGTTCAGTGCCTCTGTGTCCTTACTCATTTTCTGTCTGGTGGATCTGTCCTTTGGAGTGAGTGGTGTGTTAAAGTCTCCCAAAATGAATGCATTGCATACTATTTCGTCCTTTAATTCTGTTAGTATTTGTTTCACATATATTTGTGCTCCTGTATTGGGTACATATTTGTTTATAATGGTTATATCCTCTTGTTGGACTGAGCCCTTTATCATTTTGTAATGTCCTTCTTTATCTCTTGTTACTTTCTTTATTTTGAAGTCTATTTTGTCTGATACTAGTATTGCAACACCTGCTTTTTTCTCTCTGTTGTTTGCATGAAATATATTTCTCCATCCCTTGACTTTTAATCTGTGCATGTCTTTGGGTTTGAGGTGAGTCTCTTGTAAGCAGCATATAGATGGGTCTTGCTTTTTTGTCCATTCTATTACTCTGTGTCTTTTGATAGGTGCATTCAGTCCATTTACATTTAGGTTGATTATTGAAAGATATGTACTTATTGCCATTGCAGGCTTTAGATTCGTGCATACCAGAGGTTCAATGTTAGCTTGTTTACTATCTTTCTGTCTCACTTAACTAGCTTATTGAGCTGTTATAAACATAGTCTGATGATTATTTCTTTCACTTCTTTTTCCTCCTCCTCCATTTTTCATATGTTGGGTGTTTTGTTCTGTGCTCGTTTTAGAAGTGCTCCCATCTAGAGCAGTTCCTCTAAAACACCACTGTAGAGGTGGTTTGTGGGACGCAAATTCCCTCAACTTTTGCTTGTCTGGGAATTGTTTAATCTCTCCTTCATATTTAAATGATAATCGTGGTGGATATAGTATCCTTGGTTCAAGGCCCTTCTGTTTCATTGCATTAAATATGTCATGCCATTCTCTTCTGGCCCGTAAGATTTCTGTTGAGAAGTCTGATGATAGCCTGATGCATTTTCCTTTGTAGTTAGCCTTTTTTCTCTCTCTGGCTGCCTTTAATACTCTGTCCTTGTCCTTGATCTTTGCTATTTAATTATTATGTGTCTTGGCATTGTCCGCTTTGGGTCCCATCTCTCGGGAGTTCTGTGTGCCTCTGTAGTCTGAGCAACTATTTCCTCCCCCAGTTTGTGGATGTTCTCAGCAATTATTTCTTCAAAGACACTTTCTATCCCTTTTTCTCTCTCTTCTTCCTCTGGTATCCCTATAATGTGGATATTGTTCCTTTTGGATTGGTCACACAGTTCTCTTAATATTGTTTCATTCCTGGAGATCCTTTTATCTCTCTCTGTGTCAGCTTCTATGCTTTCCTGTTCTCTGGTTTCTATTCCATCAATGGCCTCTTGCATCTTATCCATTCTGCTTATAAATCCTTCCAGAGTTTGTTTCACTTCTGTAATCTCCCTCTGGACAGCTGTAATCTCCCTCTGGATGTCTGTAATCTCCCTCCGAACTTCATCCCTTAGCTCTTGCATATTTCTCTGCATCCCCATCAGCATGTTTATGATTTTTATTTTGAATTCTTTTTCTGGGATACTGGTTAGGTCTGCTTCTGCAGATCCTTTCTCAGGTGTTGTTTGAACTATCTTGGACTAGACTAAATTTTTTTTGCCTTTTCATGGTGATACTGGTGGCTGTAGACAGGTTGCAGGTGTGTCAGCAGGGAGAAGAAAGTCCTTTCCTGCTTTCTGGATGCCTTGCCCTTCTCTGCTGCCTGTGATGGTTACCCGCACTCCTGGAGCAGCCACCAGGTTAGTCCCCTAAGCTGCTGTGGGCCGGGTCTCTGTCAGAGCAGCACGGAGCCCTGCGGGGAGTGGCAGCCACGCTAGGTGTGCTCCTCCGTGCTAGCAGCACCCCTTCCAGGCAGCTTTGTGGCAGTAGCAGCCTTAGGGTCTCACCTGGGCAGCTGTGCTTTGGGCTGGGATTCCGGTCCACTGCTGGGAGTGTACCTGCTCCTTCTGGCTCCGCTGCAGGTGCACGCGGTGCTCTCCTGCATGGGCCTCTACTGCACTCCTCTGGCTTCACTGCTGCTGGTGCATGCAAGCCGCACCTGGGCTGTTCGGTCATGCTGCTGCAGGCTCGCACAAGCCTCTCCTTGTCCCGTCTGGTACCTCTGGTGCACGGATCTGCTCCTGGTCCCTTCTGGCGCTGCCATCCCCTGTACACACTTCAACTCTCCTGCTACTGGGCCAGTGTGTCGGGGTCTGCACCAGTTGGAGGAATGACTGGCAGGCTGCTTAGTGCCGTGAGGGGCTTCAGAGCTACACTGCCTCCCCGGGGTTTAGGGAACCTAAGTTTCCCCAGGATTCCCAGCTGCTGGCTATGTGTGCCAGGACAACTTCGTCCAGCCATGGGGTCCCTGTCTCTTTAAGACTTGTAGAAAGCACTCACTTTTCTTTTGTCTCAGGGGTGCCGGTTGCGGGGACCTGCCCACAGGTTTTGCTTTTCCATTTCTCTAATATCCAGCACCCCATGCACCTTGTGTCTGCGTTCCAGGTGCGGATTTCTAGAGCTGGTTGTTTAGCAGTCCTGGGCTTTCACTCCCTCCCCATTCCGACTCCTTTCTTCCCACTGGGTTTTGGGGTGGGGGAGCATTTGGGTCCCGCCTTGCTGTGGCTTGTATCTTTCCCCCTTTGTGTGATGTTGAATTCTTACAGATCCAGATGTATCCTGGCTGTTGTACTGCATCCACTGCTGTCTCTTTTAGGAATAGTTGTATTTATTGTATTTTCATAAATATATATGTTTTGGGGAGGAGATTTCCTCTGAACTACTCATGCCGCCATCTTCCCATGATCCCCTATTTTATGTGATCTTTAATAGGACATAAATGTGTGTTTTTTCTCTTTACCACTGTAAATATAGTAATATTTGGAGCATTTCCTATGAAATGGGAACAGATAAGTTATGCACTAGTAGTGTGAAACATGATGGGAACTCTTTTTGCATGACTTTTCTGCTTCCACTTCATAGGAAAACTTCCAAATATAGTCTCTGTCTTTGCAATTTCATCACCTGTCTCCATAATCTTTCTTGAACCTAATCCAATTGGGTTTTTATATTTGAGACTATCATTGTTCAGAATATCAGTTAATGCTGCTTATCAAATCCAGTGTTAGATTTTTAGCCATCATATTCTTGACACAGCATTTGACGTATAGCCAAGCCTCTCCTTGAACTTCTTTATGTGCTTTCAAAGGTCTTCTTCACTTCTGGTGCTTCTGCTTATTTTCAGTATTCTTTTATGGATCTTTCTCACTTTCACCACTTCTCAGAACATCATGTTGCATCAAAGCTCAATCTTTTGATCTTACCTTTTCTCTCCTCTCTTCCCCACCCCCCATGGAATCCTATTCAGTATTATGGCTTTAAATACTGTCTGTTAAATGATGACTGTTAAAGTCCTATTGCCATCTTTGATTTCTCTCCTGGATTACAGTCCAGCATTTTCAAGGACCTGTATTATTTTCCTATGGCTGCTGCAACACATTACCATAAACTAGGCAGCTTTAAGCAATAGACGTTTATTCTCACACAGTCTGGAGACCAGAAGTCTAAAATCACAGTGTCAGCAGAGCTGCACTTGCTCGCAAGTTTCTAAGGAAGAACTAGAGACTTCATTGCTTTTCTAGATTCTCATGGCTCCAGGCCTTCCTTGGCTTGTAGGTATGTAATTCCATCTTGGAGCAATCCTGAGCTCTGAAAAAACTCCTCCTGTTGCCTGTGATATCTAACCCCATTTATTGAATATTTATCTTCCTTTATATTTAAAAGGCTCCCTATTGTTTCCTCTGCATGACTTCCTCTGGGTCTGTCCACAACCCAACTCTTGTGTGTATACTCTTGTTTTTCTCTGTAATATTATTTTCCAATGAACTGCTAATGCTCAGTGGCTTTTTTGCATCCTTTATTCAATTCTTTCTCACAACACCAAGAACCCATCTCTAGTAACAACCTCATCTTGAGATCCTTAACTTAATTACATCTGTAAAAACTCTTCTTTAAAAATAAGGTCATATTCATGGTTTCTTGAAAGAGGACATACCTTTCAGTAGTCCACCCTTCAATCCACAATAATCTACCTTTACCCCCTAAAATTCATGCACATTTCACATGCAAAATACATTATTTCATCCCAGTATCCAAAAGTCTCAACTCATTAGAGAATCAACTCTAAGTCCAAAGTCTCATCTAAATAAAAGTCCCAAAATGTATTTATCAAAATAATTTAAATCAAGTATAGGTAAGATTCTGGGCAGGATCAATCTTGAGCAAAATTCGTCTCCATCTAAGGACTTGTGAAACTAAAAAACAAGTTCACTTCTTTCAAAGTACATAGTGGGACAGACATAGGGTAGAGATCCCATGCCAAAAGGAAAAAAATGAAAATAATAAAGAGGCCACTGGTCCCAAGTAATTTTGAAATCAAGCAGAGCAAATTCCTCTCAATATCAAGGTTTTAAAACAATCCTCTGGCTTCATATTCTGTCCTCCAGTGTAGGCTGCAACTCCTGGGCCACAGTAGATCTCCTAGCCTCTGAGCCATTATGAAAATTCATTATAGCAGTTGTAAGTGATAAATGCATTGTTCAACATCTTCACTTATATGCATCTCAAACATAACCTCTCTTAAACAGAGCTCTTAACTTTACATGTCTTCTTCCCTACCAACTTTATTTCCCACTCACTATTTCCCACAATAGTAAATGGCAATAATTTCTCCAGCTGCTCAGACCAAAAATGTCTAGGAGTCATCTCTGACTCTCTTTTCTCACATTATGCATTCAACCCATCAGCAAATCCTGTTGACTGCCTTCAAAACATTATCTGAATTTGAGCACTTTGAGATATACTTTCACTACTTCACTCGTGGTACAAATTTCCTTTGTCTTCTAGCAAGTAGAAATGCAGGATCTGAACCTTGTTTTGTTCATCTGTTTGGTGATTCCCCACACCTACCTCATTACTTTTCTAAATCATACATTTCTTACCCCATACAAAGGACGTATGCATGAAGATATTTTTTGAGCTATAAAACTGTAGTATTTCCACACTCACTGACCTGGTTTAAACTAAGAAAAACTGCATAATATAAAGAAGGAGGTATGGTGTGGTATCTTAACTCCTTGGTATGAGAATTAATATAAAAACTCATGATAAAGTCACCCTGATCTACATTTGACCCCCAAACATCTAACCCCACCAAAGCAAATAGAGACTTTTTAAAGAACAGGTTATGTCATGGTTCTCTCTCTGTAAAGTCCTCCAATATGTATTAAAATATATTTATTTATAAAACATGTGTTGGTGATACTAAGGTAACCATAATATTACATTTAAAAAATTACTAATATTTGTTTAATATGTGGTAGGTTCTGGATGATAATCGCTCATTCATTCATAATCATTCATTTGTAATTGTTTAACATCCACTAAATGCCAGGCACTCTCGCAGATATTTGTAATTCAATAAACATGATAAACAGTATGTAAATAAAATATAATTTCACTGAAAGATTATTGTAATGAATTAAATTAAAACAAATTTAAAGACTGTATAAGGACTGAAAATTTGGCTATGCTGTTTTTATAGACTAAGTGGATGGGCCCTAATCTTTACATATATTATTTTCTCAGTCTTTACAACAACTTGAAAATGTAGGTATTATTTCCAATTTAAAGAGAGGTTTGCTGAGACTTAGTGAGGTTAATAATGTGCCCAACATCATGCAACCAGTGAAAGGAGAATCAGAAACTGATTTCTCAACTTTATTTTATTTTGTTTTTTACTAATACATTGCCAAGCCATTCATATTAGTTTCTGTGTGTTACCTTTTCAGGATTCAACAATCAATAGGGTAGGGTCCTCCTTTGCCTGAAAGAACTTAAAGTATCTCCATGAACACATCCATTTACTTACCAATCTGTTTATCTATCTATGTACCTACCTATCTACCTACCATCTGTTTATCATAATTAATATAAGAAAAAATGCTATTTTCAGAATCTCTGACAAAATATGGTTATTTTTTCCATTCAAAGTTAGTAATTCTTACCTGTAATCCTTGACTAGCATAACTCTTACACTGGCAGGTAGATGGTATGATCCACTAAAAGAGAAACTGATTTCGATGTATAACAGTCTTAGGATTGACTTTCCACTTACCGTGTGTATGACATTGAGGTAGTCATGTACCCTGTTTGTAATTCATCTTCCTCACTCGAAAATGGGGAGGAAAATGTTTACCTCTAAGTGCATTTATGATGATTAAGTGAGACAACAAGTATTCAATGCTTAACAGATAGTAAGTATTTGGTAATTAATAGATCTTTACCCCTTAATGGGAAAATCTTTTAACCTTCATATGCTTTAGTTTCTTCATGTGTAAAATAGGAATAATAATTTCCATGTCTTAAATTGAGTTATTTTGAAGATAAATATAATATCTGCTATATATAGAAACTAAAAAATACTATATATTGAACCCCAATTAGAGATTTTAATATTTAGCAGTTACTCTGCTAGCTGCCTATAATTCTCAAAAGCAGTCTAAAATGAGATGCTAATTATCCCATTACAGGTAAGGAAACTGAGGCATGGAAGGATTCTGTGTCATACCTCATTTGTGATTCCCAGGATTATGCAGAGAGTATGTGAGAGCTAGAATTCAAATGGAGGCACTCTGGCCCCAGCATGTACATTTTCAAGATTATTTTCTGCTCTATTGTGCAGATGTAATGTGGCAGCCAGAATGCCAGATTACTGTTTTAGATGTTTCTTAATTCCAGAATTTTCTTCTGTATAAGTTGATGAAAAAATATATAATATTTATATGAAATATAAAGATATATATTAATATATACATTTATATATGTGTAAATATATATATTTACACCAACAGGATTTCATTAAAGAAAACCTTTTAAAGTTTTGTTTATTTGGTTGGTGGTTCTTTTGAATTAAAAAGAATACAAAGTATGAAGGCTTAACTTTAATCATCAATTCCCTTGGTTGACTCAAAAAAATCCTAATGTGTGAAAAGAAATCCTGTGTAATATCATATAGTTTCTGATCCTGTCTAGCTCTTAAATCCTCAGAAGTAGCTTTGAAAATTTAAATCCATTTATATTTTCTAAAGACAAAGAAGAGAGGCATCAGCATATCATGTAAATTCATATTTAGAGATAAAACCTCAGATTGTAAACAGCAGTGATGACTTAGTAGTACTGAAATTATAAAGTTTCAAGATTCCTGGAAGACATCAATATTGTTTTATGAGGAAGCGAGCCTCAGGGGAAACAAAGGAGTTACTGTGGAGGTCAGCCAAGTAGATCAGGGATGTGACCTCATGGCCTCTCCCCAGCCACTTCCTGGGTGGGCTCTCCTAAAATGAATTGCTTTGCTTCTCTGAGTCACACATTCCTTATTTATAAAAGGTCATAATAATGCATTCTTTATAGGATTATTAGAAGGACCCATTGAAATTATGAACGTAAGCTTTTTTTAACTATAAAATAATAAAGTTTGCTCAAAATCACTGGTTTGATTTAAAGCGGTCTGCTTGTAAAGGAGCAGGCCCATTAACTGGCTTCACTAACTAAGCTGTCTATAATAAGAACCAAAGAACTCAGGAGTAAGTGATAGACTCATGCAAAGTGACAATGACATATAGAGGCTGTAAAAGTGTGATAGTGAGAAATAAAACTAAAACAGTAAGACTTATGCAAAGTCAGGCTTCACTAAAGGACAGAAAAAACGGCTTGGGGGTGGGGGTATGTCTGATGAAGTTAGGAGAGCTGTTAGTGTCGCCAGGCTGTGTTTAACAAGGCAGTATCAATGCTATGTTTAACACCCTGGTGACATACCAACTAGGAATAAACTGGGAAAAACAAAAGCAAAGCTGTGAAAGGGCCTGAGGGAACTAGTAGATAAGAGTGAAATATAGGAAAGTAGTTGTTAGAGCTAGATCTCTAGTACAGGTAAATGTCATGGTACACTATTTGAACAGCCATCTTCCAAAAATTTTTTTTTTCCTCTGCATGATATTGCATGTTCTTTAGATTTGAAAGAAGTAATTAATTTTTCCATTGTTGCTGTAAGGACATAATGGTGTCTCCTATACAATATACTGATGCCAACAGTGATCCTAATTCTGCCCTCGGGCCATCATCTAATGTCTCTTTCCTATTATTTTATCATTTTTGTATTTTATTCTCTACCCAGAGAAAGTCTCAGCTGCTGCTTATTGTGTCTTCCAAAAGAGGTGAAATAATCACTTGGAGGCAAATATCAGAAGTAAGTTCAAGATATTAGGAGCAATCTTCTAAAAACCCAGTATAAATGTTATTTTTAATCATAATTGATCAGAATGTCATTGTCAGAACTCATAAAGATGTTTATGATAATGATTCAAAGTAATTTATCCCTCCAAATACATGACAAAGTAACAGAATTATAGGTGGCATCTTAACTGGTCTCTCTCTGCCTATAGACTGTGCTGCCTCTGGGCCAGCCTCTCAGCTGCCAGAGAGAAGGTACTAAGATGCCAATTGGGTTGTCCCTCCAGGCTTAAACTCTTCTAAGAATCCTCCAGAAATCTGTAAGGAAGTGCCACCTCCTTAATTTAGTACTAGGCTGATCCATGGTCTGTTTTTCTTCTTTTTCTAAATTTTCTTTGTAACCTTTTTGGATTAACTTCTTGTGAGACATGAGGGGTCCTGGGAATGGATTGATTCAGGTTCCCACATTTATATTACTTGAGACAAAGAGAAAAAAGACTTTACTGGCATTAAGCTTTATGTTCATTTACACCCTTCAACAAATCCAGTAGTTTATCATAGTATATTTGCTCATAAATGCTCCTGGAAATTGTATCATTCTATGACCCCAGAACCTTGAAAAATATCAGGTATATGGGATAAATGTTTGTTGGATAAGGACATTGAATGAATTTTTAAATAAATTACATTTCTGAGAAAAATATTAAAATTCTGGGCAAAGAAAAAAGTTATTTGCTATGACAGAAAATAGTCCAGAATTAAAGCACATGAATTCTGTTCCTAGCTCTGTCATTCTCTGTGTGACTGACTACTTCAGGAAGTCTCTCTCCTTAATTTCTATAACCCTCAGCTTCAATCTTGAGTTGTGTTCTGCTCCTTAAGAGTTATCATTTCTTAGGGAACATCATTCTCTTTCCTTCTATTCCGTACAATCTCTCTAAGAGAATCTCTTTACTAACCTCATTATTCTACTATCTCTGAAATTTGTATTTTCATCCTAGACTGTATGACCATAATTAACTAAACAAATATTTTAGAGTACTTTCCATGTGCTGGGCACTGTCCTCTAAATATATCACATATTTGACAGGTTCAAAATTGAACAAGTTATTTTTACCAAAACAAAATCTTATGAAGATATTTTCTATCCCTGTCAATGATAATGTGGCCTAGTTGTCTAAGTGAGAAATCTTAGAATCTTTCTAAATTTCCCTTTCTTCCCTGACATTTAATACAAATTACTCCATTGCTAATCTTTAGGTATCATGCAAAGTCACCCCCTTCTCTCAATTCACTGCTACTGACTTCAGCCTCTATAAACACTCCTCAGTGTTGCTATAACTACTGTCTGTATGTATCACATCACTCTAAAATCCACCCTCTTCATACTTGTTATGGTATTCTTAAAAAAAAAGCATACACACATATATGGACAATATGTGATTATGTCACCTTCTTGCCTAAAATCCACAAGTACCTTCCTAGAGCTTTCAGGGTGAACTTCCAACTCCCCAGCATAGCTCATGGTGCTCTCCAGGGACCGTGCTCCACTTCCTGCTCTATATCAACTCCTGTTGTTTCTCAGTTCAACCTGCAGGAGCAACGCCAGTGTGTTTCAGCGTGCTTTGTTGTTTTACACTCCTGTAGATTTACATATCCACACACCTCTGAATTAATTGTTCTTCTCTCTCTCATCTTCCTGGTTAATTCCTATTTATCTTCAAGATTACAGAAGGGAACAATACATATTTATAGAATTGAACTGATTTAGAATGTGGTATGGCAGAGTGGACAAAGCACTATACAAATACTATTATGCCAACATCCCATTTTCTGCTTTTCCATTATAATAGTGAGGAGAATTAAGGAAGTTACCTAACCTCTCTGTATTCCAATCTCCTAATCTATAAAACAACGTTGTCAATTCACGGAATGGGAACCCTTCTTTCTTTGTAACGACCCTAACTTTAATGAAAATCCAGTGACTCATTTTGATCTCATCACATGCTCAACAAACAAGCATATGAACTAATTCTGAAGCACAGAAATGTCATTTTGTACAGCTAAAGATGTAAGGGGCAATGATTAATTTCAGTTTTACAGTGTAGGCATTGTATTTTATGGTTATTGAGAGCTCTCACAATACATTCTCTGGGCTAAGGAAAATGAAGAACTGAACACTTTTTTTTTCTGTGAATGTTGCTAAAGAAAGAATATATGCAGCAAAGGTTATTGATAGGTAATTAAGTAATTCAATTGCCACTATATTCCAGCATGACGTTAGATTAGAGAATGAGTAAGTATAATTAAAATTGAGTTTCTACACTTTGATAACTCATCTTCTATGACTTAAAATCTCTATTTATAACAATAACAGATTGTGTTCTGTTGGGGAAAAACATTTTAGTTTAAACAGGGGACATAAAGGAAGATATAAACATTTCTATCATTGTCTTCCTAAAGGCTTCTCTGGACCTCCTTCTCTATTACTTAAAGTAGAGTGGCTGGAGCCCTTCTCTGTTTCCCAGTTTTGATTGACGAAAGATAAAAGACTCCAGTAGTAATGGAAAATTACCAGGCAAATTGTAGTCTCCATACAAAAGTTGTACCTTTTTGTAAAGAGTCCATGAATGGATGAAATGCTGCTTTTATGTAAAACACATCAACTACAAAAAGCCCTTGGTAACTGCTTCTCCAGTTAAACTAAATTTGATTTTGACAATTAACTTCATTTGTTCTTTCAGTCTATCTTTAGGGAGTAAAGTTTTCAAAGCCTTTCCAGTGGGGATGAAAAGATCAGATGTCAGAAGATTAAAATTGAATAAAGATGATATTTGTCCTGGAATAGTTTGGCTGTTCATCAGAAAAAAAAAAAAAAAACCAATGGCTAGAATTCTACCAAAAAGTTACTGGACTATAAACAATTCATATAATCATTCATTCATTTCCTTAGCCAGCCATTAAAAAGGATCCAGAAATAAAATCTATGAAAAAGTGTTGAAAACTTAAGAAAAACCCTGAAAAGAATTGCAGAGGTGCAGCCAAGATGGCAACGTGAGGAGAGCAGCGGAAATCTCCTCCCAAAACCACATATATTTATGAAAATATAACAAAGACAACTCTTCCTAGAACAGAGACCAGAGGACACAGGACAACATCCAGACCACATCCACACCTGCGAGAACCCAGCGCCTGGTGAAGGGGATAAGATACAAGCCCTGGCCCGGCAGGACCCAAGCACCCCTCCCCAGCTCCCGGCAGGAGGAGAGGAGTTGAAGCGGGAGGGAGAGGGAGCCCAGGACTGCTGAACACCCAGCCCCAGCCTTCCGGACCAGAGCACAGACACAGTGCATGCATGGGGTCCTGGATAATAGGGAAACAGGGCAGCAAGACTGGTGAGCAGATCCCTGAGGCTGGTGCCTGAGGACAAAGAAAAGTGAGCAGCATTTTTTTTTTAATTTTTTTTTTTTTTTGGCGAGTGCTTTTTGGAAGTCTTAAAGGGACAGGGACCCGAAAACCAGATGGAAGCATCCTGGGACACTTAGTCCAGAGGCAGGGAATCTGGGGATCTCTGGGCACTCTAAGCCCCTGGGCAGCAGGGAGCATGGAGGCCCCTCATGGAGATAAATAGCGTCCCAGCCGCTCCCCCTCCAACATGGCCCCGCCATTTTGGAGCAGCAGCACGAGCCAGGCCACGCCCACAGCAACAGCGGAGATAAACTCCATAGCAGCCGGGCAGGAAGCAGAAGCCCTGTCTGCACACAGCTGCCCAGCACAAGCCACTAGAGGTCGCTGTTCTCCCAGGAGAGGAGGGCCACAAACCAACAAGAAGGGAAGTTCTTCTAGAAATCACTCATCCCAGCTCTGCAAACTATTTCTATCACCATGAAAAGGCAAAATTACAGGCAAACCAAGATCACAGAGACAACACCAGAGAAGGAAACAGACCTAACCAGTCTTCCTGAAAAAGAATTCAAAATAAAAATCATAAACATGCTGATGGAGATGTAGAGAAATATGCAAGAGCTAAGGGATGAAGTCCGGAGGGAGATCACAGATGCCAGGAAGGAGATTACAGAAGTGAAACAAACTCTGGAAGGATTTATAAGCAGAATGGATAAGATGGAAGAGGCCATTCATTGATGGAATAGAAACCAGAGAACAGGAATGCATAGAAGCTGACATAGAGAGAGATAAAAGGATCTCCAGGAATGAAACAATATTAAGAGAACTGTGTGACCTATCCAAAACGAACAATATCCATATTATAGGGGTACCAGAAGAAGAAGAGAGAGAAAAATGGATAGAAAGTGTCTTTGAAGAAATAATTGCTGAAAACTTCCCCAAACTGGGAGAGGAAATAATCGAACAGACCACGGAAATACACAGAACACCCAACATAAAGGACCCAAGGAGGACAACACCTAGACACATAATAATTAAAATGGCAAAGATCAAGGACAAGGAAAGACTTTTAAAGGCAGCTAGAGAGAAAAAGGTCACCTATAAAGGAAGACCCATCAGGCTATCATCAGACTTCTCAACAGAATCCTTACAGGCCAGAAGAGAATGGCATGATATATTTAATGCAATGAAACAGAAGAGCCTTGAACCAAGGATACTGTATCAAGCATGATTATCATTTAAATATGATGGAGGGATTAAACAATTCCCAGGCAAGCAAAAGTTGAGGGAATTTGCCTCCCACAAACCGCCTCTACAGTGCACCTTACAGGGACTGCTCTAGTTGGGAGCAGTCCTAAAAAGAGCACAGAACAAAACACCCAACATAAGAAGAATGGAGGAGGAGGATTAAGAAGGGAGAGAAGAAAAGAATCTCCAGACAGTATATATAACAGCTCAATAAGCGAGCTAAGTTAGGCAGTAAGATACTAAAGAGGCTAACCTTGAACCTTTCGTAACCACGAATTTAAAGCCTGCAATGGCAATAAGTACATATTTTTCAATAGTCACCCTAAATGTAAATGGACTGAATGCACCAATCAAAAGACACAGAGTAATAGAATGGACAAAAAAGCAAGACCCATCTATATGCTGCTTACAAGAAACTCACTTCAAACCCAAAGATATGCACAGACTAAAAGTCAAGGGATGGAAAAAAATATTTCAGGCAAACAACAAAGAGAAGAAAGCAGGGGTTGCAGTACTAATATCAGACAAAATAGACTTCAAAACAAAGAAAGTAACAAGAGATAAAGAAGAACACTACATAATGATAAAGGGCTCAGTCCAACAAGAGGATATAACCATTCTAAATATATATGCACCCAACACAGGAGCACCAGCATTTGTGAAACAAATACTAACAGAACTAAAGGGGGAAATAGACTGCAATGCATTCATTTTAGGAGGCTTCAGCATGCCACTCACCCCAAAGGATAGATCCACCGGGCAGAAAATAAGTAAGGACACGGAAGCACTGAACAACACAGTAGAACAGATGGACCTAATAGACATCTATAGAACTCTACATCCAAAAGCAACAGGATATACATTCTTCTCAAGTGCACATGGAACATTCTCCAGAATAGACCACATACTAGGCCACAAAAAAGAGCCTCATAAAATTCCAAAATACTGAAATTCTACCAACCAACTTTTCAGACCACAAAGGAATAAAACTAGAAATAAATTCTACAAAGAAAACAAAAAGGCTCATAAACACATGGAGGCTTAACAACATGCTCCTAAATAATCAATGAATCAACGAACAAATTAAAATAGAGATCAAGGAATATATGGAAATGAATGACAACAACAACACAAAGCCCCAACTTCTGTGGGATGGAGCAAAAGCAGACTTAAGAGGAGAGTATATAGCGATCCAGGCACACTTGAAGAAGGAAGAACAATCCCAAATGAATAGTCTAATATCACAATTATCAAAACTGGAAAAAGAAGAACAAATGAGGCCTAAAGTCATCAGAAGGCGGGACATAATAAAGATCAGAGAAGAAATAAACAAAATTGAGAAGAATAAAACAATAGCAAAAATCAATGAAACCAAGAGCTGGTTCTTTGAGAAAATAAACAAAATAGATAAGCCTCTAGCCAAACTTATTAAGAGAAAAAGAGAATCAACACAAATCAACAGAATCAGAAATGAGAACAGAAAAATTACGACAGATTCCACACAAATACAAAGAATTATTAAAGACTACTATGAAAACCTATATGCCAACAAGCTGGAAATCCTAGAAGAAATGGACAACTTCCTAGAAAAATACAACATTCCAAGACTGACCAAGGAAGAGACACAAAAGTTAAACAAACCAATTACGAGCAAAGAAATTGAAATGGTAATCAAAAAACAACCCATGAACAAAATCTCTGGGCTGGATGGATTTACCTCAGAATTTTATCAGACACACAGAGAAGACATAATACCCATTCTCTAAAGTTTTCCAAAAATAGAAGAGGAGGGAATACTCCCAAACTCATTCTATGAAGCCAACATCACCCTAAAACCCAAACCAGGCAAAGACCCCACCAAAAAAGAAAATTACAGACCAATATCCCTGATGAATGTAGATGCAAAAATACTAAATAAAATATCACCAAACCGAATTCAACAGTATATCAAAAGGATCATACACCATGATGAAGTGGGATTCATCTCAGGGATGCAAGGACGGTACAACATTCGAAAGTCCATCAACATCGTCCACCACATCAACAAAAAGAAAGACAAAAACCACATGATCATCTCCATAGATGCTGAAAAAGCATTTGGCAAAATTCAACATCCATTCATGATAAAAACTCTCAACAAAATGGGTATAGAGGGCAAGTTCCTCAACATAATAAGGGCCATATATGATAAATGCACAGCCAACATTATACTGAACAGCGAGAAGCTGAAAGCTTTTCATCTGAGATCGGGAACAAGACAGGGATGCCCACTCTCCCCACTGTTATTGAACATAGTTCTGGAGGTCCTAGCCACGGCAATCAGACAAAACAAAGAAATGCAAGGAATCCAGATTGGTAAAGAAGAAGTTAAACTGTCACTATTTGCAGATGACATGATACTGTACATAAAAAACCCTAAAGACTCCACCCCAAAACTACTAGAACTGATATCGGAATACAGCAAAGTTGCAGGATGCAAAATCAACACACAGAAATCTGTGGCTTCCCTATACACTAACAATGAACCAACCGAAAGAGAAATCAGGAAAACAACTCCATTCACAATTGCATCAAAAAGAACAAAATACCTAGGAATAAAACCTAACCAAAGAAGGGAAAGACCTATACCCTGAAAACTACAAGTCACTCTTAAGAGAAATTAAAGGGGACACTAACAAATGGAAACTCATCCCATGCTCATGGCTAGGAAGAATTAATATCGTCAAAATGGCCATCCTGCTCAAAGCAATATACAGATTTGATGCAATCCCTATCAAATTACCAGCAACGTTCTTCAATGAACTGGAACAAATAATTCAAAAATTCATATGGAAACACCAAAGACCCCGAATAGCCAAAGCAATCCTGAGAAAGAAGAATAAGTGGGGGGGATCTCACTCCCCAACTTCAAGCTCCACTACAAAGTCATAGTAATCAAGACAATTTGGTAGTGGCACAAGAACAGAGCCACAGACCAGTGGAACAGATTAGAGACTCCAGATATTAACCCAAACATATATGGTCAATTAATATTTGATAAAGGAGCCATGAACATACAATGGTGAAATGACAGTCTTTTCAACAGATGGTGCTGGCAAAACTGGACAGCAATATGTAGGAGAATGAAACTGCACCATTGTCTAACCCCATACACAAAAGTAAATTCAAAATGGATCAAAAACCTGAATATAAGTCATGAAACCATAAAACTCTTAGAAAAAAACATAGGCAAAATCTCTTAGACTTAAACGTGAGGGACCTCTTCTTGAACATATCTTCCTGGTCAAGGAAAGCAAAACCAAAAATGAACTAGTGGGAGTATATTAAGCTGAAAAGCTTCTGTACAGCAAAAGACACCATCAATAGAACAAAAAGATACCCTACAGTATGGGTGAATATATTTGTAAATGACAGATCTGCTAAAGGTTTGACATCCAAAATATATAAAGAGCTCACCCACCTCAACAAACAAAAAACAATAATCCAATTAAAATATGGGCAGAGGAACTGAACAGACAGTTCTCCAAAAAACAAATACAGATGGCCAACAGATACATGAAAAGATGCTCCACATCGCTAATTATCAGAGAAATGCAAATTAAAACCACAATGAGGTATCACCTCACACCAGTAAGGATGGCTACTATCCAAAAGACAAACAACAACAAATGTTGGCGAGGCTGTGGAGAAAGGGGAGCCCTTCTACACTGCTGGTGGGAATGTAAATTAGTTCAACCATTTTGAAAAGCAGTATGGAGGTTCCTCAAAATGCTCAAAATAGACTTACCATTTGACCCAGGAATTCCACTCCTAGGAAATTACCCTAAGAATGCAGCACTCAAGTATGAAAAAGACAGATGCACCCCTATGTTTATCGCAGCACTATTTATAATAGCCAAGAATTGGAAGCAACCTAAGTGTCCATCAGCAGATGAATGGATAAAGAAGATGTGGTACATATACACAATGGAATATTACTCAGCCATAAGAAGAAAACAAATCCTACCATTCGCAACAACATGGATGGAGCCAGAGTGTATTATGCTCAGTGAATTAAGCCAAGCGGAGAAAGAGAATTACCAAATGATTTCACTCATCTGTGGAGTATAAGAACAAAGGAAAAACTGAAGGAACAAAACAGCAGCAGAATCACAGAACCCAAGAATGGACTAACAGTTACCAAAGGGAAAGGGACAGGGGAGGATGGGTGGGTAGGGAGGGATAAGGGGGTTAAAAAGAAAGGGGGTGTTATGATTAGCATGCATAATGGGGGGTGGGAGAAAGTGGAGGGCTATACAACACAGAAAAGACAAGTAGTGATTCTACAACATTTTGCTATGCTGATGGACAGGGACTGTAAAGGGGTTTGTGGAGGGGGACCTGGTATAGGGGAGAGACTAGTAAACATAATATTCTTCATGTAATTGTAGATTAATGATAACAATTAAAAAAAATAAAGAAAAGGGGGATTACTCCCTGATAGGATAAAACTAACTGTAAATCAACGATTAATGCATGCTTGAAATATCCGTAATTGTGATCATTTAAAGGGTGTCAGATGATCAGCTATGGAAATACATTTTTCTGAAAATATTCCTTCCTCTTAAAAAAAAGAAAAAAAGCAGTTCCTGTATGGTGATCTCCATAAGTTTTTCACAATGATATAAAGGGCATATCAAAGTGTGGGCAAAGTGTTTGTGTTTATACAGAGGATCAAAGCCTAATTTGGCTACCCAGAAAACGATTTAAGATACGATATGAAGAAGAACTTCCAGCATCAACATTCTCTGGAACAGTCATTCCAGAAGATGATCATCAAAAAAACTTCAAGAAAGATCCTGGTGCTGTTGCAGTTGTAGCTGCATTCATCCCACCAGTTCCTGGACTTGCCATTGGAATGAAGAAGGAGATATCTAAGCTGGCCTGTGCATACAGTAAAACAACAAATTAGACTGGATATATAATGTCAGAACTCAACCACGAATTAGGAGAAGTGCAAGTTGCAGTGCTCCAAAATCTTGCGACTACAGACTATCTACTGTTAAAAGAATATATGGGATGTGAACAGATCCCAGGAATGTGTTGTTTTAATTTGTCTGATTTTTCTCAAACTATTCAAATTCAGTTAGACAATATCCATCATATCATTGATAAGTCTTTACAAATGCCTAGGGTGCCTAACTGGTTTTCTTGGTTTCACTGGCGATGGCTGGTAATTGTAGGTCTGCTTTGGTTATGTAGCTATATTCCTATTATGTTAATGTGTGTGCACAATTTAATTAGTAGTTTAAAACCTATACATGCTTATGTTACTCTACAAGAAGATATGTCAAAGAAATAATCAATCTTCCCATGTTTTCTTCCGTCTGCTACTTCTATAGCTTTTCTTCTTTCTTCCTAACTACAACCCTTAAGTAGAATTCGTGCCTCATATCGAAATTACCGAGTATCATAATTCTTCCAAGTGGTAAAGATACCTCAAGACAAATGCTGGGCATAGAAGCTACAGGGCATACATCTGCAAAGAAGTAAAAAGCTAACCTTTTCAAACAATATTGTTTCTCTATCACTTACCAACTTTACATTTCCCTGTATGGCCCCAGAAGATTAGTGGTTAGCCAGAGACGGGTAAGATTCCTAAAGGGAGGAACAACCTAAGACAGGAACAGTCGCAGGTGGGCCATCAGGTGAGAAATTGGGGATCAACAGAGGTGAGGCTTAGAACCTCAAACCCCCACCCCCTGTTTTGAGAGAAATCTTCTGCATCCGTGGATGTTTTGTTGCCCTTGTCTAGCTTGGATTAATACTTAGTCTATAGGCACACACCTGATCATCTACATTTGCCCTCTTACAGCACTAAACTATGTTTTCTACCTTTATCTTGCGTCTACCTACCACTTCAGCATTTTATTAAAAATAATAATAATAATAATAATAGTAATAATAAGGGAGAAATGTGGGATTCACATATAAATCAAGTATAAAAATCAAACGAATATTCATATTTGACCTGATTGTTTATATTTCATAATGCGTGATCAAAACTGAAAGTTTCTGTGATGACTGCCCCTGTACTGTTCACCATGTAAGAACTTAGTCACTATGTAAGAATTTGTTCACCATGTAAGAACTTGTTCATTATGCTTCAGAAGATTGGAGACTGTTGAGAATTAGGCTTGGGGAGGATTAATGTTTGTGCATTGAGTTCCCTATACAGAATTTTATTGTTGTTAACAACCGTTTGATCAATAAACGTGAGAGATGGTCTCTCAAAAAAAAAAAAGAAAGAAAAAAGAAAAACCCTGAGCCTTACTAAAACTATCATCCTGCTTAAGGAAGTCATTTAGCATCTAATACTCTTAATTTCCTGATATGCCAAATAGAGAAACAATCTGTTAATGTAAAAAATAAAATTTTTATAGAGAACTCCAGTTCTTTTCATCCTTCATGAGAAAAGGAAAGAAAAAAAAGAAGAAAATTAAGATTGAAGAGAAAGGACATACATTTCTGGACTCCTTGGGCTGGGATTTATGGAATTGTAAGCACAGAGTTTAAAAATTCCTGTTCCATGAACCGTAGTCTTTAAATGTGCTCCCTGTACAAAGTCTTTTCTCTAATGGGATAGATGTGGCACCAAAAGCCCAAGTGTGCCTTCTCTTTATGAGGGAGCCCCCTTAGGTACCTATGAAGGACAGCTAAGAGCCAGACAAGGGCTGCGGTGAAGCAGGGCTCATGATTTTAGGGAAAACAAAACGCTTGGTACATTTCCTTTTTGTGTTTATTGCCTCTGCTTGCTATTGGAGTTGTAATAATTCCATTTCATTTTTATAGTGTGAGTGTTGACTAAAAGTAATACATATGAGAATCAAAAAAACCTGTTTAATAACCATAATCAAAATTATAATTTGGGGCTAATTTTATATAAAGTAAAACTATTAGGAAGTTTTTTGTTGTGTTTTGTTTTATATGGAATATCATTTTTACTTAAAATAATAACTAATGAAACTTACAGTTCTCAAACTTGTGTATTTGGCAGACATTTTCTCAAAGACCAGTGAAATGAGCCTCTCTCTTGAGAGAAACTATCAGTGTCTATGGTCAAAGATTTAAGTGTTCAAGTAAAACTTACAATTTTAGAAAAAAAATTATTCCTGGTTAGCATTTATTTTTCTGATGGGAATGGTGGTGATATTAATGATGATATAATGAAATGTGTTAACATTTGGAATGATGTGTCATTCAACATGCCAGTGTTTCCCAAATGAAGTTTCAAAATATGCTGTATAAAAAATCCAGTGGTTTTTAATGTACAAAAAATGTACTGGTTTCAGATTCCATATTCAATTAACCATTAAGAGAATATCATGTGCCAAATTTTGGTATAATATTAAATAATATATTTAACTATCTGAAAGGGCTATTAAAAGCTCCTTAATTTTTTGACTAGATTCCTGTGCTTGATTGGATTATCTTTCTATACTCCAACTGAGAACATATGAGAACAGTTTGGATGCATAAGCAGATGTGAGAATCCAGGTCTTCTATTAAGCCAAATAGAAAAGGCATGAGGGAGATTCAAAAATGTACACTGATGCTATTCCTCCCGTTCTTATTTTGTTTTTCTTGTAAAATATATTTTTGTTTCATAAAGATGTTATTTATGCTAACATGTAATTATATTATTTAAATTAATTAATAAATACACATTCAGTCATTTCTGGATTTTAATTTCTAATATGGTAAAGATAGATATAACCAGCATAACTAAAGCTCCTTGTAGTCTTCAATAATTTTTTAATAATTTAAAGAGAACTTTAGACCAAACATTTTGAGAATCACTGATCTATACTGGTGTGTCCCACATCTGTAAGAAGAAGGCTTGGATACTTCAACAAAAGGTGGAAACGTAGGCCCGATTCCTTTAGCTTCTGATTTAATTGGCCCAGGGTGAGACCCAGTCATCAATGTAATGTACGAATTCCCCAGGTATTTCTCAGGGATAGCTAGGGTAGACTGTTTCGGTTGGGAATAACGTTTCTCAAACTTTAAAAGGTAGGTTCAGTTTCAGTAAGTCTGGGGTAGAACCTGATAATCTATCTTTCTAATGAACTCACTTATAATACCCAAGATGGTAGTCTTCAAATCACATTCTATCCTTATCTGTATAGTCCAGGCAAAGTTAATTCTTATGAGCCAACATGATTCCACTTAGGTTAGTCACCAAGGATGACTTGCACCAAACTTTTATGTAGAGATTGTAGCTCACACTCTGTTAGGCTAGGGGGTCTTCTCCACAGAATTTACTTTTGAATTTGCAGCTCTGATACCTGTTTGCCTTTGGAAGTCTAGCCTTCTTATCGATTTTCCATCCCAGGATCCTCACAATACTGTAGTACAAGAAATCACAGATATGAATGTCCTTAGAGAATTCTAAGTTCCTACATGGAGGCAAATTTTTAATTTTGTTATGATTAACCTTGCCACTCAAATACTCTTAAAGGTCATTAAGACCCCTCTTCCCTGCCATGGTCTAGGAATTATCTGGGTGCAGGTTTAAGACATGTTATGTCTCCACAAGATTATATAATCCATTAGTGATGATAATGTGGCAAATCATAGATAGGAAGAATTTCTTTCATTTCACTCAACCATTTAATAAATACCTATTAACGTCCAATTATATCCTAAGCCATGTGACAGATGCTCAGGATAGAGACAAAATAGGAACAACAGTTATACAATATTTGGCAAAATACAACATTATAGAGAAGAAATACATTATTCTCAAGATGGTAGCATGAGTAGGGTGGTGAAAATCTCCTCCAAAAACAATATGTATTTTGAAAATACAACAAATACAATTATTCCTAAAAGAGTGACCAGAAGATACAGTACACCAGCCAGCTACATCTACATCTGTGAGAACTCAACTTTTCATGGAAAAGGGTAAGATAAAAAACTGTGACCCAGTGGGACCCGAGCACTCCCCCCACCTCAGATCACCAGTGGGAGGAAAAAGAATCAGAGTGGGGAGGAAGTGGAAACACAGGACTGCTAAATAACCAGCCCTAGTAATCTGGACTGGGAGCACAGACACACATTGCATGGTGTACTGTATATTAGAGGAATGGAAAAGCAAAATCCGAGACTAAGACTGTGAACAGGTTCCCACAGCCGGCTGCCCTGGGATGAAAGAAAAGCAGGCACATTAAAAGTCTTAAAGGTACAAGGGTTTAACAGGTGGACAAAATCTTCCTGACACACTCAGCCCAGCAGGCTGGGAAATTTAAGGAACATCAGGCACCCCTGGGTGGCAATGCAGCTCCAAAGCCCCTCACAGTGATAAGCAGCCTGCCATTCATTCCCCACTGCCAGCACTGCAAGCAAACCGACTGACCTGCCATTGCTGCAGAAGAGCCAGGGAGCTGACCTGCCCACAGCAAGCACACAGAGGCTTCTCCCTGTGCGCAGCTAACTGGCCCAGGCCCAGAGGCTTCCCCCTGCACACAGTTGACTGGCACAGACAATGGAGACTGGCGCAGGATCCAGAAGGCACAAAGGGGCTTTGTTCTCATGGTGAACACGTGCTGCGTGCATGCAAGCCCAGCCAGTGTCCAAGTCCATCCCAAGGGCCACCCCACACATGGCAGCTCAGGGGATTAACCCAGAGGGTGCCCCCTGTGCCTGGATGCCTGGCACAGACAGAGGAAAACAACGCAGAGTTCAAGAATCATGAAGGGGTGCTGTTCTCACAGCAGAACACATGCCACTCACCTGTGATCTACGCCAGTGCCCTAGGCCATCCCAAGGGTAGCTCTACCCATGGCAGCTTGGGATTAACCCAGAGGCTGCACCCTGTGTGTGGTTGACTGGCACAGGAAGCAGAGGTGGGTAAGGTGACCAGCAAGCAGGAAGGGACTTTGTTCTCACAGCTTACCCTGGTGACCACTCCCATCACAATGAAAAGGAAAAAGAAATTTGTTCAGTCCAAAATCCCTCAAACAACAAAGAGACAGCCTGGTGAGACTGAAATCACCAATCATCCTGAAAAAGACTTCAAAATAAAAGTCATAAACAAGCTAATGGAGCTATAGAGAAATATTCAACAGCTAAGGGATGAATTCAGGAGGGAGATAACAAATGAAACAAACAATGGAAGGATTTAAAAGAAGACTGATGAGGTGAGGTGGAAGAGACAGTTAATGGAATAGAAATCAGAGAACAGGAATACAAAGAAGCTGAGGTAGAGAGAGATAAAAGGATCTGTAGGCTTGAAAGAATATTAAGAGAACTGTGTGACCAATCCAAACCGAACAATATTCACATTATAGGGCTACCAGAGGAAGAAGAGAGAGAAAAATGGACAGAAAGTGTCTTTGAAGAAATAATTACTGAAAACTTCCCCAATCTGGGTAAGCAAGTAGTCTCTCAGGCCATTGAAGTCCACAGATCCCCCAACACTACAGGACAACACAAAGACATATAATAATTAAAATGGCAAATATCAAAGACAAGAACAGAGTATTAAAAGCAGCCAGAGAGAGAAAAAAGATCACCTACAAAGGAAAACCCATGAGGCTATCAGCAGACTTCTCACCAGAAACTTACAGGACAGAAGGGAATGGCATAATATATTCAATGCAATGAAACACAAGGGCCTCGAACCAAGAATACTGTATGCAGCAAGATTATCATTTAAATTTGAAGGACAGATTAAACAATTCCCAGATAAGCAAAAGTTGAGGGAATTTACCTCCCACAAACCATCTCTACAGTGTATTTTAAAGGGACTGTTCTAGATGGAAGGCTAAATAGATGTCAGCAGAGAAAATACAATCACAGCAAAAAAGTAGACCAACCAAATACTAATGAAATGCAAAATAAAATAAGCTATCCACAAAATCAGCCAAGGGAAATGCAAAGAGTACATTGCAAAGGGAGAGAAATAAAGAAAATAAAAGTCATAAGCAGACTGTGTTTATAATAGTGTAATAAATGAGTTAAGTTAGATGGTTAGATAGTAAAGAAACTACCCTTGAACCTTTGGTAACTACAAATCCAAAGCCTGCAATGACAATAAGTATATCTCTATCGATCATCACCCTAAATGTAAATGGACTGAATGCACCAATCAAAAGACACAAAGTAATAAAAGGGATGAAAAAGCAAGAATCATCTAAATGTTGCCTATAAGAGACTCACCTCAAACCCAAAGGCATACACAGACTAAAAGTAAAGAGATGGAAAAAGATATGTCATGCAAACAATAGGGAGAAAAAAGCAGGTGTTGTAGTACTTGTATCAGAAATAATAGAAGTCAAAACAAAGAAAGTCACAAGAAACAAAGGAGGACATTACATAATGATAAATGAGTCAGTCCAACAAGAGGATATAACCATTATAAGTATTTGTACACCCAACACAGGAGCACCTATGTATGTAAAATAAATACTAATAGAAGATAAGAAATAGACTGCAATGCATTCATTTTAGGAGACTTGAACATACCACTCACTGCAAAGGACAGATCCACCAGACAGAAAATGAGTAAGGACACAGAGGCACTGAACAACACACTAGAACAGATGGACCTAACAGACATCTACAGAACTCTACACGCAAAAGCAGCAGAATACACATTCTTCCCAAGTGCACATCAACATTTTCCAGATTAGAACACATACTAGGCCACAAAAAGAGCCTCAGTAAATTCCAAAAGATTAAAATTCTACCAACCAACTTCTCAGATCACAAATGCATAAAACTAGAAATAAATTGTACAAAGAAAACAAAAAGGCTCACCAACATGGAGTCTTAACAACATGCTCCTAAATAATCAATGGATCAATGACCATGTTAAAACAGAGATCAAGCAATATATGGAGACAAAAGATAAGAGCATTATAATGCCCCAAATTCTGTGGGACACAGTGAAGGCATTTCTAAGAGGAAAGTATATCGCAATTCAGCCCTCTTGAAAGAAGGAAGAACAATCCCAAATGAATAGTCTAAATTTCACAATTATTGAAACTGGAAAAAGAAGAACAAATGATGCCCAAAGTCAGCAGAAGGAGGGACATAATGCAGAACAGACAAGAAATAAATAAAATTGGGAAGAATAAAACAGTAGAAAAAAAATTGAGTAGGCTTAAGATGGCGGCATGAGTAGGGTGGCAGAAATCTCCTCCCAAAACCATATATAGTTTTGAAAATATTACAAATACAACTACTCCTTACAGAGAGACCAGAAGATACAGTACAACAGCCAGGCTACGTTTATATCTGCAGGAACTCAGCATCCCATAAGAAGGGTAAGATACAATGCCATGACCTGGCGAGACCTGAGCACTACCCCTACCCCAGCTCACCAGCAGGAGGAAAAGAATCAGAGTGGGAAGGGAGTGGAAGCACAAGACTGCTAAATAATCAGCCCTAGTAATCTGCACTGGGAGCACAGACACACATTGCATGGTGTACAGGATTTTAGAGAAATGGAACAGCTCTCAGATGGAGACTGTGAGCACTTACCAACAGCCAGATCCACTGGGACAGTAGAAAAGTGGGTGCTTTTTGAAAGTCTTAAAGCAACAGGGGCTTAACAGTGGGATGGAATCATCCTGGCACACTCAGCCAAGCAGGCTAGGAATCATAGGGAAATTCAGGTGTCTGAACCTCATGTGTGGCAATGCAGCTTTGAAGCCTCTCACAGTGATAAGCAGCCTGCCATTCATTCCCCCCAGCTGGTGCTGCAGGTAAACCAGCTGACCTGCCACAGCGGTGGACCAACCAGAGATCAGCCCTGCCCACAGCAACCACACAGAGTGTCCTCCCAGTGCAAAGCTAACCAGGACAGACCCAGAGAATGCTGCTGGGGTGGAGCTGCATGGCACAGACAGAGGAAGCCAGAGCAAGGTTTGGAAGGCATGAAGGGGTGCTGTTCTTGTAGGAGAACACACTCGGCACAACTGCCACTCCCCACAGGGCTCTGGGCTATCCTGAGGACAGCCCCACCCATGGCAGCTCAAGAGAATAACCAAGAGGCTGCTCCTGGTGTGCAGGTAACTGACACAAGCAGTGGAGAAGGGCACGGCGACCAGCAAGCAGGAAGGAACTTTGTTCTCCCAGCTGACATACATGCCACCATCCTATGACCACCTTTATCACCATGAGAAGGTAAAAGAATCTGGTCTAGTCAAGAACCACTCAGATAATCCCAGAGAGAGGGCCTGGGGAGATAGATATAGCCAATCATCTTGAAAAAGAATTCAAAATAAAGGTCATAACCATGCTGATGGACCTGCAGAGAAATATGCAAGAGCTAAGGTATGTAGTCAGGAGGGACATTACAGAAATGAAACAATCTCTGGAAGTACTTAAAAGAGCAGACAGGATGAGGAGCAAGAGAAGGTTAATGGAATAGAAATCAGAGAACAGGAATACAGAGAAGCTGAGGCAGAGAGAGATAAAAGGATCTCTAGGAATGAAAGTATATTAAGAGAACTGTGTGACCAACCCAAACAGAACAATATTCACATTATAGGGGTACCAGAAGAAGAAGACAGAGAAAAATGGATAGAAAGTGTCTTTGAAGAAATAATTGCTAAAATCTTCCCCAAATTGGGGGAGAAAATAGTCTCTCAGGCCATGGAAGCCCACAGATTCCCCCAACACAAGGGACCCAAGGAGGAAAACACCAAGACATATAATAAAGAAAATGGCAAAGATCAAAGACAAGGATACAGTATTAAAGGCAGACAGAGAGAGAAAAATGATCACCTACAAAGGAAAACACACCAGGCTATCCTCAGATATCTCAACAGAAAACTTACAGGCCAGAAGAGAATGGCATGGTATATTTAATGCAATGAAACAGAAGGGCCTTGAACCAAGAATACAGTATCCAGCAGGATTATCATTTAAACATGAAGGAGGGATTAAACAATTCCCATACAAGCAAAAATTCAAGGAATTAGCCTCCCACAAATCAAGTCTACAGGATATTTTAAAGGGAATGCTCTAGATGGAAGAACCCCTAAAGCCAAATAGATACCACCAGAGAAAATAAATCACAGCAAAGAAAGCACACCAACTTAGTACTAACTAAAGGCAAAAAAATAAAATCAACTATTCACAAAAGCACTCAATGGAAACACAAAAGAATAATAGCTTAATAAGAGAGTTAAGTAAGACGGTTAGACAGTACAGAAGCTACCTTTGAATGTTTGGTAACCACAAATCCAAAGCTTGCTATGACAATAAGTACATATCTTTTGATAACCACCCTAAATGTAAATGGACAGAATTCACCAATCAAAAGACACAGAGTAATAGAATAGATTAAAAAAAAGCACGACCCATCTATATGCTGCTTACAGGAGAATCACCTGGAACCTGAAGACATGCACAGACTAAAAGTCAAGGGATGGAAAAAGATATTTCATGCAAGCAATATGGAGAAAAAATCAGGTGTTTCAGTACTTGTATTAAACAAAATAGACTTCAAAACAAAGAAAGTAACAAGAGATAAAGAAGGACATTACATAATGATAAATGGGTCAGTCCAACAGGAGGATATAACCATTATAAATATCTATACACCCAATAAAGGAGCACATACATATGTGAAACAAATACTAACAGAATTAAAGGAGGAAATAGAATGCAATGCATTCATCTAGGAGACTTGAACACACCACTCACTGCAAAGGACAGATCCACCAGACAGAAAATAAGTAGGGACACAGAGGCACTGAACAACACACTAGAACAGATGGACCTAACAGACATCTACAGAACTCTACACCCAAAAACAGGATACAAATTCTTCTCAAGTGCACATGGAACATTTTCCAGAATAGACTACATACTAGGCCACAAAAAGAGCCTCAGTTAATTCAAAAAGATTAAAATTCTATCAACCAACTTCTCAGACCACAAAGGTATAAAACAAGAAATGAATTGTACAAAGAGAACAAAAAGGCTCACAAACACATGGAGGCTTAACAACATGTTCCTAAATAATCAATGGATCAATGACCAAATAAAAACAGAGATCAAGCAGAATATGGAGACAAATGACAACAGCAGCACAAAGCCCCAACCTCTGTGGGATGCAGTAAAGGAAGTTCTAAGAGGAAAGTATATCGCAATCCAGGCCTACTTAAAGAAGGAAGAACAATCCCAAATGAATTGTCTAAATTCACAATTATTGAAACTAGAAAAAGAAGAACAAATGATGCCCAAAGTCAGCAGACGGAGGGACACAATAAAGATCAGAGAAGAAATAAATGAAATTGGAAAGAATAAAACAATAAAAAACACCAATGAAACCAAGAGCTGGTTCTTTAAGAAAATAAACAAAATACATAAATGCATAGCCAGACTTATTAAGAGAAAAAGAGAAGCTACACACATAAACAGAATCAGAAATAAGAAAGGAAAAATCACAATGGACCCTACAGAAACACAAAGAATTATTAGAGAATACTATGAAAATCATTATGCTAACAAGCTGCAAAACCTAGAAGAAATGGAAAACTTCTTAGAAAAATGCAACCTTCCAAGACTGACCAAGGAAGAAACAGAAAATCTAAACAGACCAATTACCAGAAACGAAAGTGAATTGGTAATCAAAAACTACCCAAGAACAAAACCCCCAGGCCAGAAGGATTCACCACTGAATTTTATCAGAAATATAGAGAAGACATAATTATCCTTCTACTTAAAGTTTTTGAAAAAAAGAAGAGGGAATACTTCCAAACTCATTCTATGAAGCCAGCATCACTCTAATGCCAAAACCAGGCAAAGGTATTACCAAAAAAAAAAAAATTGCTGACCAATATCCCTGATGGACATAGATGCAAAAATACTCAACAAAATATTAGCACCACCAAATTGAAAAATACATCAAGAGGATCATACACCATGATCAAGTGAGATTCATTTCACAGATGCAAAGATGGTACATCATTAAAAAATCCATCAACATCATCCACCAAATCCACAAAAAGGACAAAAACCACACAATCATTTCCATACATGCTGAAAAAGCATTCGACAAAATTCTACATCCATTCAGGATAAAAATTCTCAACAGAATGGGTATAGAGGGCAAGTACCTCAATATAATAAACGCCATATATGACAAACCTACAGCCAACATAATACTTAACAGGGAGAAGCTGAAAGCTTTTCACCAAGATCGGGAACAAGACAGAGATGCCCTCTCTCCCCACTGTTATTCAACATAGTGCTTGAGGTCCTAGCCATGGCAATCAAACTAAACAAAGAAATACAAGGCATCCAGATTGCTAAAGAAGAAGTCAAACTGTCACTCTGTACAGATGGCATGATATTGCACATAAAAAACCCTAAAGACTCCACTCAAAAAGTACTAGACCTAATATCTTAACTCAGCAAAGTTGCAGGATACAAAATTAATAGACAGAGGTCTGTTGCTTTCCTATACACTAACAATGAACCAGCAGAAAGAGAACTAAGGAAAACAATTCCATTCACAGTTTCACAGGATACCTAGGAATAAACCTGACCAAGGAAGTGAAAGACCTATACCCTGTAAACAACAAGATGCTCCTAAGAGAAATTAAAGAGGACACTAACAATGGAAGCTCATCCCATTCTCTTGGCCAGGAAGAATTAATATTGTCAAAATGTCCATCCTGCCTAAAGCAATCTACAGATTCAATGCAATCTCTATCAAAATAACAACAGCATTCTTCAACAAACTGGAACAAATAGTTCTAAAATTCATATGGAATGAGAAAAGACCCTGAATAGCCAAAGCAATCCTGAGAAGTAAGAATGGAGCAGGGGGGATCTCACATCCCAACTTCAAGCTGTACTACAAAGCCACAGTAATCAAGACAATTTGGTACTGGCACAACAGACCCGCACACCAGGGGAACAGAATTAAAGAGTCCAGACATTAACCCAAACATATATGGACAAGTAATATATGATAAAGGAGCCATGGACATACAATGGGGAAATGACAGCCTCTTCAACACCTGGTGTTGGTAAAACTGGACAGCTACATGTAAGAGAATGTCTCTGGATCATTGTCTATCCCCATACACAAAAGTAAATTCAAAATGGATCAAAGACCTGAATGTAAGTTATGAAACCATAAAACTCTTAGAAAAAAACATAGGCAAAAATCTCTTGGGCATAAACATAAGAACTTTATCATGAACATTTCTTCCTGGGCAAGGGAAAAAAGCAAAAATGAACAAGTGGGTCTATATCAAGCTGAAAAGCTTCTGTACAGCAAAGGATACCATCAGTAGAACAAAAAGGCATCTTGCAGTATGGGAGAATATATTCATAAATGACATATCTGATAAGGGGATGACATAAAAAATATATAAAGAGCTCAGGCACCTCATGAAACAAAAAGCAAATAAGCCAATTAAAAATGGGCAGAGTAGCTGAACAGATACTTCTCCAAAGAAGAAAGTCAAATGGCCAACAGACACATGAAAAGATGCTCCACATCGCTAATCATCAGAGAAATACAAATTAAAACCACACTGAGATATTACCTCACACCAGTTATGATGGCTACCATCCAGAAGACAAACAACAAATGTTGGCGAGGATCTGAAGAAAGGGGAACCCTCCTAACCTTCTAGTGGGAATGTAAATTAGTTCAACCATTGTGGAGAGCAGTATGGAGGTTCCTCAAAAAACTAAAAATAGAAATACCGCTTGACTCAGGAATTCCACTCCTAGGAATTCACCCTAAGAATGCTAGATCCCAGTTTCAAAAAGACATATGCACCCCTATGTTTATTGTAGCACTATTTACAATAGCCAAAAAATGGAAGTGACCTAAGTGTCCATCAGTAGATGAATGGATAAAGAAGGGGTGGTATATATACAAAATGGAATATTACTCAGCCATAAGAAGAAAACAAGTCCTACCATTTGCAACAACATGGATGGAGCTACAGGGTATTATGCTCAGTGAAGTAAGCCAGGAGGAGAAAGACAAGTATCAAATGATTTCACTCATCTGTGGAGTATAATAACAAAGCAAAAACTGAAACAAAACAGCATCAGATTCACAGAACCCAAGAATGGACTAACAGTTACCAAAGGGAAAGGGACTGGGAAGGATGGGTTGAAAGGGAGGGATAAGGGGGAAAATGGGCATTAAGATTAGCACGCAATGTTGGTTGGGCACGGAGAAGGCAGTATAGCATAGAGAAGACAAGTAGTGATTCTATAGCATCTTACTATGCTGATGGACAGTGACTATAATGGGGTATGTGTGGGGACTTCATAATGGGGGAAGTCTCATAACGATAATGAATATAATATGTGTAATTGTTTTAAACCACCTAATAGCTCATGTAAATGTATATTAATGATACCAAAAAAAGTTAACATAAATAAAAGGAAGAAATACATGTAAAATATCTGTAGTTCTACTACTTATAATTTACTCTTTTTTATATTTTGAATATGTGCTCTCAGAGTTTTTATAACTTTTTAAAACAAATTAATTTTATATAGTAATTACTACTTCTGACTTTACTTTTCCATTTATCATTAGTATTTTAGAGGTCATTTTTTCTAAAATAAGTTTTCTAGGTGGATTTTCATAATCATTACAGAGTCAACTCTTATTTGAGGCATTATTGTAAAATGAAAATACTACCTATAAACATATCAAAATCAATTTGACATAGAAATGCCTGACGTATTCTTAATACTATTTGCTATTTAAAATTAAAAGAGTATGAAGTACACTTTAAGTATCTTTCAATTTTTGTCAATTATACTTAATATAGCTGAAAAAAAATGAAAGCACTGCCAAATATTCCATCAAAAATTCATATTATTCCCAGAAAGATATAAGATTCAGATATATAGATAATATGTAGACAGACACAAGGATATAGAAAATATATAATAAAAACAATATAATAAATTATTATATGAAATACATTTACTTTTATATAAGTTTATATATACATATTATAAATATATTAATATTTATAAATGTTAACATCTATATATTAATATGAATATAAATTATTTGTTCTAAGTAAATGTGCAATAAACAATAATACTCTTTATTAAGAAGTTATACATCAGTTGAGAAGTTTGAAATAGATTTTAATTTTTCTTATAATGGTCATTACAAAAGATATGATTTTTCTAAGTTTTGGAATATTCAGTTGCAGTGAGCCATAGATCAAGTCTTATTATTGTCTTTCATGATCTTCTGAGTTTCTAAACTTGCCAAGTTGGGACATTCCCCTGTTTCACTAAAGTAAAAATAAGATATATAAAAGAGATCAAATGGGTATTTAGTTTCAAAATCCTAGCTGTATAATTGTTTTAAACCACCTAATAGCTCTGTGGATTAAATATCTCTATTATAAGGGCAGTTACTTTTTCTTCATTCATATTCTAATCAAAAGACGATTCTAGAGATGGAAATAGAAACATTTTAATAAACAAGTGAAGAATAAAAACAATGTATGTTCTATCCTATAGTTTTTGGAGAAGAGTTATCTTGCTTTTATAGTTGAGGTTGTTGGGATTGTGTTTTGGGTGTTAAATGATGTACAGTTTTTAGACATTATTTTTGAGCATCTTTCCTATATCAGATACATATTTACTGAGTAGCCTCTGTGACTAAGATATGACTAGACCTTTTTGAGGCAGTGGATGAAATGATAATGCATTAAACACATGTGAATTTTGCCTTCAAATATGAGTTTTGGAAACAGACAAGTAACAAAATAAGTAAAAATGATTTTGAATTTGTCAAAAGTTTAGTTGCAGAGAAAGGATTGTTCTGGCAATTTTAAGAATAAAGGGATATATTTCAGAATATCAAATGGATTAAAAAGTAAATTTTAATTAATATTCTCTAATTGGCCATCCTGCCTAAAGCAATATACAGATTTGATGCAATCCTTATAAAAATACCAACAGCATTCCTTAATGAACTGGATGAAATAGTTTTGAAATTCATATGGAACCACAATTGACCCCGAATAGCCAAAGCAATCCTGAGAAGGAAGAATACAGCATGGAGGATCTCGCTTCCCACCTTCAAACTCTACTACAAAATCACAGTAATGAAGACAATTTGGTACTGGCACAAGAACAGACCCACAGACCAGTGGAACAGGTCTGTTCCACTTCCAGATAGAAAGTCCATATATTAACCCAAATATATATGGTCAATTAATGTATGATAAAGGAGCCATGGACATACAATGGGGGAAATGACAGCCTCTGAAACAGCTGGTGTTGGCAAAACTGGACAGCTACATGTAAGAGAATTAAACTGGATCATTGTCTAATACTATACACAAAAGTAAATTCAAAATGGATCAAAGACCTGAATGTAAGTCATGAAACCATAAAACTCTTAGAAAAAAACATAAGCAAAAATCTCTTGGACAGAAACATGAACAACTTCTTCGTGGACGTATCTCCCTGGGTAAGGGAAACAAAAGCAAAAATGAATAAGTGGGACTATATCAAGCTGAAAAGCTTCAGTACAGCAAAGGACACCACCAATAAAACAAAAAGGCACCCTACAATATGGGAGAATATATTCATAAATGACAGATCCGATAAAGGGTTGACATCCAAAATATATAAAGAGCTCATACACCTCAACAAATGAAAAGCAAATAATCCAATAAAAAAAAACGGTCAGAGTAGCTGAACAGACAGTTCTCCGAAGAAGAAATTCAGATGGCCAACAGACATGAAAAGATGCTTCACACTGCTAGGCATCAGAGAAATGCAAATTAAAACCACAATGAGATATCACCTCACACCCGTAAGGATCGCCACCATCCAAAAGACAAACAACAACAAATGTTGGTAAGGTTTTGAAGAAGGGGAAACCCTCCTACACTTCTGGTGGGAATGTAAACTAGTTCAACCATTATGGAAAGCAGTATGGAGGTTCCTCAAAAAGCTCCAAATAGAAATACCATTTGACCCAGATATTCCAATCCTAGGAATTTACCCTAAGAATGCAGCAGCCCAGTTTGAAAAAGACATATGCACCCCTATGGTTATTGCAGCACTATTTACAATAGCTAAGAATTGGAAGCAACCTAAGTGTCCATCAGTAGATGAAAGGATAAAGAAGATGTGGTACATATGCACAATGGAATATTATTCAGCCATAAGAAGAAAACAAATCCTACCATTTGCAACATGGATGGAGCTAGAGGTATTAATGCTCAGTGAAATAAGCCAGGTGGAGAGAGACAAGTATCAAAAATGATTTCACTCATCTGTGGAGTATAAGAACAAAGAAAAAACTGAAGGAGCGAAACAGCAGCAGACTCACAGAATCCAAGAATGTACTAACAGTTACCAAAGAGAAAGGGACTGGGAAGGATGGGTGGGAAGGGAGGGATAAGGTGGGGGGAAAAAGAAAGGGTGCATTATGATTTGCATGTATAATTAGGGTGGGCATGGGGAGGGATGTACGATACAGAGAAGACAAGTAGTGACTCTATAGGATCTTACTATGCTGATGGACAGAGACTGTAATGGGGTATGCAGGGGGGACTTGGTGATGGGGGGAGTCTAATAAACATAATGTTCCCTGTGTAATTGTAGATTAATAATACCAAAAAAATGTTTAAGAAAACCACTAAATTTTAGGGCTAAAAAGGGAAAAACAGACTCTAGATGGAAACTTCAGAAATCGCTCCTTAAGCTACACATGAGAACAGTGCTACAGAGAGACTTGCCATGTATTCTACAATCTGAAGTTCTGCCCAATTGGGACACTGCCATTTAACTGCTTGCTTGAGATCCACATCCTTGCCACAATCCAAAGCCTCTTGTTATTGCTGGTAGATCTAGGACTAGGTTGCTCCTGCTGTGCTTTGCCTCAGCAGAATGGAAGCCTCATGCCCTCATGCCTTCATGTATCTCAACAACATGAAGCTACTGATTAGCACTGAAAGGTGCCAGTGCTGCCTCTAAGAGTGAGTTTTCTGAGAGAAAATGCAAAAGCCTAGACTCCTCTCACTCCTGTCTTCTGAGTCCCCTTTGTGTGCATCTGATTAACAAAACACAATGACATATCTAGGACATCCAGCATCTATACTATAGAAGGCACACCAGAGGGAAGAAGTTGGCATGGGTATTGATTGTTGATTCATCATATCTAACTGTCCACAATAATAATGATTATCAAGGAATTTTGGGAAGGAAATAGAATCAGAAAGAATAGTCTATTTCTTATAGAAAATTGGCCATAAAGAAGAGAGAGATAAAGCAATCTCTTTAAAAAAAAGGTATAGTTAAAGGAAGGCTCACAGTTTCTTTTTTTAAATGTAATTGGGGATAATTTGAACAGAGTGAGGAGAAGAAATAAAGGAGGCAGTGTAGATGGTACATTATCAGTAAACTTAATCAACAGTATTGGTTATTGAAAACTAAATGGCTGTGTAAACTTTGGATGTCCAATCTTCTTCAAAGGAAATATCTATAGACTCAGCAATGTCTGTTATACTTCAGTCATCCATTACCATTTGAGTTTCTGAACTGCCTTCAGTTCCCTAGCAGCTATATCACTGGCCTTTGGAGTTACTTCTTCCTCTATGTCAAAGAAATGGTATGTTTTTCTTTAAGAGAAAGTAATCCTATGGGTATTTGGGACTTCAGAAGAAAGACCAATAAAAAATATCTAATAATTAACCACTACTATTCTAAATTTCTTTCCTTGAAGTATCAAACTGAAAAAAATCTAAATTTGGTTTCTGAATATTTATAGATTTTTGTCCAAGAAAATAATATATACCAGTGATATCAATCAGTAGTCATATAATTCTGGAAAGATTCCTCAAGATTTATTATCATAGAATAACTTAAAAGTCATGTGATACCAAGTTTTAACAGTCTCATGAAAGAAAATATGTTGCTACTTTCCAGTAAATTTTATAGGGAATTCTGTGTATCAGCTTATAGAAAGTTAAAATTGTGTAATTGTAACCATCTCTCTACCTGCTTGGCCTTGCAATTATTTTTCTCTTCCTTTAAGAATCATTGATTTATCTTTGAGCATTTTGTATCCAGAAAGACTGCACTCTGTTTTGAAAAGGAAAGAGAACACATAGTGATCAAATGCCAAAGACCTTGGGATTGAAAGAAAAATCTAAATAACAGTAGCCCATTACAAGTTTACCTGTAGTTCATAAAGTTCATCAGCAGTCATTTCATCAAAGTCTTCCTTCTGAATGACAAAAATATTGGAAACTTCTAACATTCTGAGAAGGATAGAGTGAGTGATGTCAAAGGGACTCTGAGGGGAGATTCAAGATGGCAATGTAAGAGGTAAGACAGGGAAATCCTCCCAAAACCACAAATAGTATGAAAATATAATTAATGAATACAGCTAACCCTAAAACAGCAACAAGAAAGAAGGCTGAACCAGACTGCATACAGACCTCACGAATAGAACAGACCTCATAAAACAGGGTAACATTTGAAAACCTTGATCCAGCAGGACCCAAGCCCTTGCCCCACCCCAATTCACCAGTGGGAGGAAGAGAAATGGAGCGGGGAGGGGTGGAAGCTTGGGACTGCTGAACACTTGGCCCTGGAGATCTGCTTTGTGAGAAGAAACCTATATTGTGTGGTGCACTGGATGTTGGGGAGGTCGGACAGGCAGAGTGCCTGAGAGACAGAGTTTCCAGCCATTTGTGGAGTAAGGGATCCACATCCAGCTGCTCTGTGTCAGAGGAAAGGCAGGTGGTCTGAGAGGCTTCCTAGCCGAGACAGGGCTGCTGAAGGTTTGCACGGAGCTTGCTGCCTGGGAGAAGAGAGAGCTGGACAAGGTTACCTGGGTGCGCTCTGCCCAGCTGGTTAGGAACTTTGAGGAGCTTCAGTTGCCCCATCCCCCTGGCTGCTTACTCAGCTCCGAGGCCCCGCACTGTGACACACAGCCTGCTGCATCTTCCTCCTAGTCTGCCGAAACTGGTTTGCAAGCCGGCAGTTACTGCGCTGGTGTCAGGCCAGTCAGAGGGAGGCCCCACCTACAACAGCTAGAGATGCAAAGCACAGACACTAACACCTGTGTGCTTGGCCCACTGGCTCTGACACTGGAGACAGTTATCACAGACAGGAATCAGGAAACAGCTGTTTCCTCTCCACAGGCACCAGCTCCACCCCACTGTGATCCCCAACCTCAATCTAGGGGCTGAGCAGCTCCAGAGACTGGAGCTTCTGGGCACTAGTGGGCGCCACACAGAAATATGAAACATCACAGAACATGGTTCAGACCCAAATCTCACAAACCCCAGAAAAAGGGCCAAATGAAACTGAACTCACCAATCTTCCTGAAAGAGAGTTCAAAATAAAAATTATAAACATGCTTGTAGACATACAGAAAAATATTTAAGAACTCAGAAATGAATTTAAATCAGAGATTCAATTATTAAGAAATTCCATATCTGAAATGAAACATACAATGGCAGGATTTCAAAGCAGATTAGATGTAATAGAAGAGAGAGTAAATGGTATAGAAATTAGAGAAGAGGTATGCAAAGAAGCTGAGGCACAGATGAAAAAGAATCTCTAAGAATGAAAGAATATTGAGAGAACTGTGAGACCAATGCAAACAGAGCAACATTCACATTAAAGGGGTAAGAGAAGAATAAGAGTGAGAAAAAGGGATAGAAAGTGTCATTGGGGAGGTAATTGCTGAAAACTTCCCCAATCTGGGGGAGGAGATAGTCTCTCAAGCCATGGAGGTGCACAGATCTCCCAACACAAGGGACCCGAGGAAGATAACATCAAGACATATAATAATTAAAATGGCAAAGATTAAGGGTAAAGACAGAGTTTTAAAAGCAGCTGGAGAGAGGAAAAAAATCACATACAAAGGAAAACCCATCAGGCTATCATCAGACTTCTCAACAGAAACCTTGAACCAAGAATACTCTACCCGGCAAGGTTATCATTTAACACTGAAGGAGAGATTAAACAATTCTCAAATAAGTAAAAGCTGAGAGAATTTACCTCCCACAAACCACCTCTACAGTGCACTTTGGAGAGACTCCTATAGACGTAAGTATTCCTAAGGCTAAATAGATGTCACCCAAGGGATAGACAAAGAGTACAGAATATGATTCATAACATACAAAGAGTGGAGGAGGAAGAAAAATGAGGGAAAAAAGAAAGAGAACCTTTAGGTCGTGTTTGTAATGGCATACAAAGTGAGTTAAAATAGATTGTTAGGTAGTAAGGGAATGACCCTTGAACCTTTGATAACCACAAATCTAAAGCCTGCAGTGGCAATAAGTACATACCAACTGATAATCACCCTAAATGTAAATGGTCTGAATGCACCAAGCAAAAGACATAGAGTTACTGAATGGATAAAAAAACAAGACTGATCTATATGCAGCCTATAAGAGACTCACTTCAAACTCAAAGAAATACATAGACTGTAAGTAAAGGGATGGAAAAAGATATTTCATGCAACTAATAGTGAGAAAAAAGCAGGAGTTGCAGTTCTTGTATCAGAAAAAGTAGACTTCAAAACAAAGAAAGTAACAAAAGACAAAGAAGGGCATTACATAATGATAAAGGGGTCAGTCCAACAAGAGGATATAACTATTATAAATATCTATGCACCCAACACAGGATCACCTGCATATGTGAAAAAAATACTAACAGAATTAAAATTGGAAATAGAATGCAATGCATACATTTAAGGAGACTTCAACAAACCACTCACTCCAAAGGATGGATCAACCAGACAGAAAATAAGTAAAGAGACAGAGGCACTGAACAACATATTAGAACAGATAGACCTAGCAGACACATACAGAACACTCCAGCCAAAAGCAACAGAATACACATTCTTCTCAAGTGCACATGGAACATTTTCAAGAATAGATCATATACTAGGCCAGAAAAAGAACCTCACTAATTTAAAAAAGATTGAAATTGTAACAACCAGCTTCTTAGATCACAAAGGTATGAAATTAGAAATAAATTACACAAAGAAAATGAAAAAGCCCATAAACACATGGAGGCTTAATAACATTCTCCTAAATAATGAATGGATCAATGACCAAATAAAAACAGAGATCAAGCAATATATGGATACAAATGACAACAATAATTCAACAACACAAAATCTGTGGGACGCAGCAAAGGCCGTGCTAAGATGGAAATACATTGCAATTCATGCCTACCTCAGGAAAGAAGAACAATCCCATATAAGCAGTCTAAACACACAATTAATGAAACTAGAAAGGGAAGAACAAATGAGGTCCAAAGTCATTAGAAGGAGGGACATAATAAAGATTAAAGCAGAAATAAATAGAATTGAGAATAATAAAACAATAGAAAGAATCAATGAAGCAGGAGCTGGTTCTTCAAGAAAATAAACAAAATAGATAAACCTTTACCCAGACTTATCAAGGAAAAAAGAGAGTCTACACACATAAACAGAATCAGAAATGAGAAAGGAAAAATTACTACAGACACCATAGAAATACAAAGAATTATTAGAGAATACTATGAAAAATTATATGCTAACAAACTGGACAACCTAGAAGAAATGGACAACTTTCTAGAAAAATACAACCTTTGAAGGCTGACCCAGTAAGAAACAGAAAATCTGAATAGACCAATTACCAACTAAAATTGAGTTGGTAATCAAAAACTACCTAAGAACAAAACTCCTGTTCCATATTGTTTCACTGCAGAATTTTATCAAATATTTAGTGAAGGCCTAATACCCATTTCCTTAAAGTTTTCCCAAAAGTAGAAGAGGGGGGAATACTCCCAAACTCATTCTATGAGGCCAACATCACTCTAATACCAAAACCAAGCAAAGATGCCACAAAAAAAACAAAATTACAGACCAATATCCCTGATGAACATAGTTGCAAAAATACTGAACAAAATATTAGCAAAATGAATTCACAAATACATCAAAAAGATCATCCATCCTGATCAAATGGGATTCATCCCACAGATGCAAGGATGGTACAACATTTGAAAATCCATCAACATCATCCACTACATCAACAAAAAGAAGGACAAAAACCGCATGATCCTCTCCACAGATTTTGGAAAAGCACTTGAGAAAATTCAACATCCATTCTTGATAAAAATTCTCAACAAAATGGGTATAGAGTGCAAGTACCTCAACATAATAAAGGCCATATATGACAAACCCACAGCCAACATTATACTTAAAAGCAAAAGCTGAAAGGGTTTCATTTAAGATCAGGAACAAGACAAGGATGCCCATTCTCCCCACTTTTATTCAACATTCTAGCCATGGCAATCAGACAACACAAAGAAATAAAAGGCATCCAGATTGGCAAAGAAGAAGTCAAACTGTCCCTGTTTGCAGATGACATGATATTGTACATTAAAACCCCAAAGAATCCACTCCAAAACTACTAGATCTAATATGTCAATTCAGCAAAGTTACAGGATACAAAATAAATACACAGAAATCTGTTGCTTTCCTATGCACTAACAATGAACTAGCAGAAAGAGAAATCAGGAAAACAATTCCATTCACAATTGCATCAAAAAGAATAAAATACCTAGGAATAAATCTAACCGAGGAAGTGAAAGACCTATACCCTAAAAACTACAAGACACTCTTAAGAGAACTTAAAGATGACACTAATAAATGGAAATTCATCCCATGCTCTTGGCTAGGAAGAATTAATATTGTCAAAATGGCCATCCTGCTTAAAGCATTCTATAGATTCAATGCAATCCCTATCAAAATACAAACAGCATTCTTCAATGAACTAGAGCAAATAGTTCTAAAATCCATATGGAATGACAAAAGACCCTAAATAGCCAAAGCAATCCTGATAAGGAAGAATAAAGTGGGGGAATTATGCTCTCTGACTTCAAGCTCTACTACAAAGACACAGTAATCAAGACAATTTGGTACTGGCACAAGAACAGACCCACACACCAGGGGAACAGAATAGAAAGCCCATATATAAACTGAAGCATATAGTGTCAACTAATATATGATAAAGGAGCTATGGATATACAATGGGGAAAAGACAGCCTCTTCAACAGCTGATGTTGGCAAAACTGGACAGCTACATCTAAGAGAATTAAACTGGATTATAGTCTAATCTCATACAGAAAAGTAAACTAAAAATGGATCAAAGACCTGAAAGTATGTCATGAAACCATAAAACTCTTAGAAAAAAACATAGGCAAATATCTCTTGGGCATAAATATGGGCAACTTCTTCATGAACATATCTCCCCAGGCAAGGGAAACAAAAGCAAAAATGAACAAGTGGGACTATATTAAACTAAACAGTTTCTGTACAGCAAAGGACACCATCAGTAGAACAAAAAGACATCCTACAGTATGGGAGAATATATTCATAAATGATATATCCCATAAGGGGTTGACATCCAAATTATATAAAGAACTCACACACCTCAACAAACAAAAAGCAAATAAGCCAATTAAAAAATGGGCAGAGGAGCTGAACAGACACTTATCCAAAGAAGAAAGTCAAATGGCCAACAAGCACATGAAAAGATGCTCCACATCACTAATCAGCAGAGAAATGCAAATTAAAACCACAATGAGATACCACCTCCCACCAGTTATGATGACCACCATCCAAAAGACAAACAACAACAAATGCTAGTGAGGTTGTGGAGAAAGGGGAACACTCCTACACTCCTGGTGGGAATGTAAATTAGTTCAACCATTGTGGAAAGCAGTATGGAGGTTCTTCAAAAATCTAAAAATAGAAATACCATTTGACCAAGGAATTCCGCTTCTAGGAATTTACTCTAACAATGCAGCAGCCCAGTTTTAAAAAGACAGATGCACCCCTATGTTTACCACAGCACGATTTACAATAGCCATGAAATGGAAGCAACCTAAGTGTCCATCAGTAGATGAATGGATGAAGATGTGGTACATACACACAATGGAATATTATTCAGCCATAAGAAGAAAACAAATCTTACCATTTGCAACAACATAGATGGAGCTAGAGGGTATTATGCTCAGTGAAATAAGCCAGGTGGAGAAAGACAAATACCAATTGATTTCACTCATCTGTGGAGTATAAGAACAAAGGAAGAACTGAAGGAAAAAAACAGCACTAGCCTCACAGAACCCAAGAATGTACTAACAGTTACCAAAGAGAAAGAGACTGAGAGGGTGGGTGGGAAGGGAGGGATAAGGGGGAAAGGGCGGCATTATGATTAGCACACATAATGTAGCATGGGGGGCGGGGACACGGGAAAGGCAGTATATACAGAGAAGACAAGTAATGATTCTATAGCATCTTACTAGGCTGATGGATAGTGACTATAATGGGGTACGTGGGGGAACTTAATAATAGGGGAAGTCTAGTAACCATAATGTTCAAGTAGTTGTACATTAATGATATCAAAATACAAAATATTAAAAAAGGACTCTGAGGGAATTGAGCTATGGGAGAATTTCATCTCATTTAGAGGAATCCCAGAGGGTCTCATCTTAATGAATGGTGTTCTGCGCTTGTGAGACAGAATCAGAAGGAGGAATGCAGCAGCGAGAAGATGATACTCACTAAGGTTGGGAACTCTGAGAGGCAAAGCAATGCATTGGTCTTAGAATATCTACCATTTCCCAGGCTAGAAAAACCCTTTCAAATTGACCACCTAAGTATTGCTTCATTCATCCACTAAACATAAGATCCGAGATGGAAGAAATTGTCTTTTTTTCCAACTTTTGTATCACCCAAATCTAGAATAATGACTGCAATGTAGTGGGTACAGCATGCATATTTTTTGAATGGATAGGAAAGTTTCTGAACTGGCTTTTCTTCCCCTAGTCTTTTCTCACCTTAATTAATCAGCCATATTGTTATTAAGAGAACACTCAAACTGTTAATTTTACAATGTCACTCTCATTTCTAGTCTTAATAAATGTGCTACTCAAACTGCAGTCTGTATCCCCATGGGACTGTGAAGACTCAATTAAGATTATGGCACTCAGTAGATCTTTTTAATTGGGCAAAATAGCTCAGGGAGAAGATCTTAAAGGAATGGCTTTCCCACCAAAGATAATCAGCTCAAGAATATGTCTGTAGTTGAATAATAAAAAAGTTTAGGCAAGTAGTGAAGCAAGAAAGCAAATAAATATAACAGATACCAGAATTAGATCTCAAAAGAATTTTGTGTGTGTGATAATTGCCACAAAGAATTGATGGCATTCAAATACATTGAAACAAAAATAATTTAATAAAAGATAGTAATTTACTCAGAGAGGTGCATTACCCAAAGAACCACCACCCTTGACTGAAAAAAAATCAGACTGTTTGAGATTGAATCTTCTGTATCTTTAGCCTTTTAAAAGCAGGAGCCAAGCTAAGAAAGCTTGTCAGCAACCAGGAAGAGCATACTTTCTGATGCCCATTTCAGATGTGGCTAAGATGTCAGATACTAGGAAGTGAGTACTTTTCCTGAAAATGTCCAGGGGCTCCAACAAACAATGGAAAAGGGGTATATTCCCAATAGTACAACTCTAATAGGGAGTTTTCCCCACCCCCAAGTAGGATGGAGGGATATGAGAGTTTCTGCAGATTAATATCTGGTATGCATTTCCCATAGTTCTCCTTTCAGATAGGGTTGTTATCCTTATTTCATACTATGTGTTCATGGTGGACATAACTGGTCTCTTTAGTTCTCAGATCTCCAAAATACTAGGAGTCACCACTGGACCTGATATACAGACTACCTTCTGATAGGGAGGCTTGATGTCATAAATATGATTTCTGATTTCTTCTATTGATGAAAGGGAGACGGGTGAGAGTATTTTGTGTGTGAGGAGAGTGAGCCAAATATTTGATGACTAGAATTGCAGCTATATCTAATATGTTGCTAGTTAAACTGGACCATGTTAAAATCCAAAGCCTTTTTTACACTGTCTTTTTTACCGTGCACACTAAAAATACTCCCTATGTTTTTTTATCTACCTGTCTCTTTGGGTCTCACCCTGATCTTGCTTGATTCTAATGGTTGGGCCAAAAAGGGTAAATAGAGAGAACCTTCAGTGTGAAAGGACAGAAGATAATCTTCATTCATGTCAGCAGGCACCATTTGCAGTAGGATGGCTCAGAACGGAACATCCCGACTGATCTGGACACTGCTGACCCATATCCAGCTTCCACATTCCTGAGGTGAAACGGACTTGAGCTCCACCTAGAGGCTGGAATAAAGAACTTAATAGGGATTGTGCAGAAACTAAGAAAGCATTAGTTAGGATTGACAAACTAGAATGTGATCCCAGATTTCCTTTAAAGAACACTACAACTGCTTCCATTAAACTTGTGCAGAATTTAATAGAATTGATGCCAAGAAGAGTGTTTATACCATTGTCTGGCACATACTAAGCACTAGTGAATATGAGGTATAATTGTTATGGTTGAAACCCTGATCACCAACTCAACACCTGGAACCAACATAAGGCTACCTGGAAGAAGGTATTCTCTTGCTGCCTTCACACATAAATATTAGAAAATGACAAGCCACAGAATGATCATAAAATCTTAATATAAAAAGTTCTGTCACCAAAATCAGTATCAAGCTCATCAAGGTCAAGTATTCAAAGAGACTGCTGCTTGGCGTCAGATTGTGTGGTTTCTTAAGAGGCATATAAGCAAGTGCTAATCATCATGTAATCACCTTGAATTTGTATTGTAAACAATTATAACTATTTGAAAGAATTTCCTTGTAAAGGTTTAAATGATATTCACATAATATCCTCATTGCCGTGTATTTTAATGAAAGTAGAAAAACACCCTTGGAATTCTTGGAATTGAACTACATGCTGATTCTGTTACTATTTCAGGATATGGTTGAAATGGGTATTATTTTTATAGCTAATCATAACAGGAGGGTTTCAATGACTCTAAATGCCTATTTTTATATCAGATTTCTATTTTAGGCTGGTAAAAGTAAGAAATAAAAAACATGATACACCAGAGAAGAGCTCCAGTACCTCTGAAGGTCATACCTCACATTTTCTGAGATCCATGCTGGAGTTCAGAATATCTATCAAAGGAAATTTATTCACCTTTGGTAGATATGTTTGGGGTGGAGGCTAGTGGATGGATAATAGAGGAAGATTAGCAGTACAAAATCCATTTCTACTCTTTTTTTCTCTCCAACTATCTGTTTAGACAATGCACAAGGAGTTATTAAAAAGGAAGTAACAGGTAGGAAATTTCCTCAAATTGTAGAAAAACCTGCCTTTGAGATGAAGTGTGTTAAAAGATAAATTGAAGCGTATTAGAATTTTTTAATTTATGTGGGCAGAAATCAAATCAGGCCGCATCCAGTCCAGCAGACAGAAAGGAGTCCTGAGAAGCTGTGCAAAATGGAAGACATTTCTAGGCAGGAGGGAGCAGAGCAAAGCAGCTAGCCTAGGCCCTCGAGCAGGGTGCTCACTGCAAGGTCACTTGCCTTTAGGTATGACAGGGTCTCTTGGGCAGATCACCCCACTAACGGTGATCAGGCAAATCCCCATTGATCTGTTTAAGATTTCATTTCTGGGAGAACTGAAATCGTACTTAAGTCTCAGTTTGGTGATGTGAGGCTTGACATAACTGTCTCCAATTTGGGCCTGTTGTCTTGTTTTTAACAATTGTAAATACCATAGATGCCACTTAATAACATGTGGCATTATAAGTCATCACACCCCTCCAAATTTCAGCATTAGTGTCTGTAAAGTAACAAAATTCTTACTTCATATGGCTGTTGAGGATAATCATATGAGGGAAAATGTGTTATTCAGAGTAAATGGCCTGTGGCATCGTAGTGATTCAGCCACAAAATTTGCTTAAATATAGATTCTTGGATGAGGAAATATTGCTAAGGCCACTGATCTGATGAGAACCTTGTCTGGGATATGTATCACCCAGTTGGGCGTGTTCCCATGGAAATTATAAAGTTGCTATCAAAAAAAAGGACTGTAGGGACCCACAAATGAGTACATGTAAAATAGGTGAAATCTAGATAAGACAAATGGATTGTATCAATGTAAATTCCTTGGTCGTGATATGGTTCTATAGTCATGTATGGTACTACCATTGGAGTGCATGGGGGTACATGCGGTGACCGTTACACGGGATCTCTTTGTATTATTTCTTACAGCTGCATGTGAATTTAAAATCATCTTAAACTGAAAAAGTTTCACAGAAGGGAGTCTTAGAATTGCACTAACTGCTATCTTAACTTCTGATCAATCTATAAATAAGCCAGAGATAAGAACTGTGAATAATAGAGGGTGAGCCATCACAAGGTGTGTCATGGCTCCATTAATGAAATTATAGAGGACAAAGGAAGGTGGATGATTTGTGGATGACTACTGAAATCTGTCAACACTTGTAGAGAAAACATCAAGAAGGCATTTGTTTTCTGACAGAGAGGTGGACCTTTGTGAGTTTAAAACAATCTGGACGTGAGGCCTTATGCCCCCAACCCAGAAGATACCAAAAGCTGTAATTTAGTGAGAAGATTTCAGTCAGTCACTCTGATGCCCGTGTTTGGTCCCCTCAATTACTGGTCATGTTTTTGTGTATTCATTGTTATTTTATGGATTCTCAGATAGCCACAAACCATTCATACTTTCTAATGTTATTTGTTTAAAAAACAAAGAGCATCTGAGCATATGCTACGTCAGTTGTACGTGAGTGGCATGGGCACAGAAGGGCAGTATGACAGGACCCTTGCTGTAAAGAGCTTCTGAAAGGAAAGACAGAAATAGATCCATAAGCACGGCACAGTGCAGTAAATATTAGTAAACTCCTCTTACTTCATTTTTATATTCACCTACCCTGTATTATTTTTTAAATGCCACCTAACAATATACATAGTTTCAAAATTCAAATTGTACCAGAATGATGGGAATAAAACAGCCCCTCTACTTCATCCTCAAATTTTATTTCACAGGAGAACCATTTACAGTACTTAGGGCTGTTAATTCTGGTATTTCCTGGTATATTTTTAATCAATAAAATTATGCTATTTTTAATGCTCTCATTTCCTTTATTATTATAATTATATAATTATGGTATTTAGCATAGGCACCTGATATTCTATGCTTACAGTCCTTTTTGTACAACCTTTTGTTTTTCCTAGAGTTAGTAATTGCCTCATATCTCTCCTGGGGTTTTCCACCTGGATTGTAGGAATTCTCTTTTCTTCTCTTTGTATGAGAGTCCTTACAGGATCCCACACATTTCTCTTCCTTGTTTTAATCTGTAATTTTTTGTAGAGGACAAACCTCTAGCACATGCCTAACAATAGATGAAAGGAAGTTAATTTTGGAATGCCCCCTTTTTAACCTTCATATTAATTGATAGTTTGGCTGGATAAGGAATTCTAATTTCTTTATAGGGTTATGCAGAAATGTCCATCTTTCATCTTCTGTGTCACTTTCCATTTTCTTTGTTTTAAGGTCAACACTTTATTTTTCCTTGAATATAATTTTGGTTATGACATTTAGTAATATTTATTTGAGAGGAGAGGGAAGATAAACACATTTATTCTGTTTGTAATTCATCACTAATCATATTGCTTTTCTTTTAATTTCTTTCTTTTTTCCCTTTTCTTCCCTCCCTTGTCGCTTGCATCCTTCAGAGACCTGGACTGTCTATTATTTAAGGATGCTCTGCATTTTGGCAGGCATAGGAATATTAAAGTGAGATATGTAAAGAAACAAGGCATGGTGTGAGAAGAGCTAAACATCTCCTTTTCTCTCTCTTCTCTCTTTTAAGTGGAATGGAACAGTCCACAAAGCCCAGGTCCAGTTGCAGACTTGGGAGAAAAATAATGAAGGAAGTTATTTCTCCTGACACACAAAGTTAGAAGGCAGAAAGCAGCTTTGTAATTCACACATGACAAACTCCACAGATGGCTTTTTTTTAAAGACACGTTTATTGAAGTATTTTTATGTAGTATAAAATGTACCCTTTTTATTGTACAGTTCTGTAGTATTGACAAATGCATAGAGTTGTATAACTATCACCAAAATCAAGATGAAAACAATTCCATCTCCTCCCCCAACTCCCTCACTGTTCTTTGTAGTTAACCTATAGTCCTACTTCTGCCCTTAGCCCCAGATCCAATTTAAATAAACAGTTTTCTTTTATGTAGAGAATTCTCCTCCATTCATATGTGTTATTTTGTTCCATACTCAAAGATAACAGGATTCAGGGATTTAGGAAGGTTGTCATACTTTTATTTTTATGACAAATAAAGTGATTTAGAATATTTAGATCTAAGCACTTTCAGGGAAGTCTTTCAGAATAACTGACTCTTAAGCTATTTTGAATGATAACTAATTTTAGCTAAGTAAGCAGAGGAATAAGGGGACATTTTGGCACGAGCAATCATATGCGAAAAGACCTTAGTGTTGCATGAGACAGCATGCTGTAATGAACTGTCAGAGCTGGGCAAAGCTGGAACAAATATTCTCAGGTGAAACAAGAGAGCAAATGGAAAAGAAGGCTAAACAGAAGGGCAGAGGCTAAATCACAGAGGGTCATGAGAATCATGGAAGGTTTGAAATTAATGGGAAAGATATTCAGTATTTAAACAATAGGTGACACAATCAGAACCCTTTTAAGTTTTTATTTTAATTATTTATTAATCCAATTTTGTGTGCTAACAAACACAGGAATAAAATGATGTCATCTAGGAACTTTAAGTTAGGGAACAGTAGTCTAAAGTACTTTCAAGTTTCATTAAAAATGTCATTTTTATATAAAGTTATGTATATGAGAAGTGGAGTCACAAAGGAGAAGGAAAATGTGGAATATAATATTTACCAGTCTGATATCATTTCAAGAATGTGGGGCCTCTGCTGGGATAGGCACTATGTGAAATAAAGAGGGGTCATAAAATTTGCAAAGTAGTTTAGACACATTCATTTCAAAGTAATGTTGTAAACAGTAAGTCAGCCGTATGGAGTGGGGAGGAATTATTATGAAAACCTCTCCTTCTACATTGCCAGGCCCATAGTACTGTCCCCCTTTTGCAGTGAAGAAACTAAAGCTAAAAGAAATCAAACAACTTCATGAGTGTCACAGATAATAAATGTAAAGTAAGGTTTGACTAATCTCAGGGCTGATAGTTTTTTCCTATAAAGAGTTGACCCTTGAACAACATGGGATTGAATTGTGTGGGCCCATTTATATGCAGATTTTTTTCAATAAATATATTGGAAAGTTTTTGGAAATTTGTAACAATTTAAAAAAACTTGCAGATGAACTATGTAGCCTACAAATACTGAAACAATTAAGAACAAGTTAGGTATGCCATGAATTTATAAAATACATGTAGACACTAGTCTGTTTTATCATTTACTACCATAAAATCAACAGTAGGCTATTAGTAATTAAGTTTTGGGTAGTCAAAAGTTATATGCTGATTTTCAATACCCACATTTTTCAAAGATCAACTATATTTCCTTCTACAAATCAGGAGACTTGTACTCTTGTCTCGCTTATATTCCCTCTTTCACTTTATTCCTTGAAATACATATTCTTGTTTCTAAATTACCCTTTATCTTTTCACAAATATGCCTCTTTAATTCCTTTTTCACTCATAGCACACCAGTCTCCCAGTTTCAAAATAATGATTAAGTCCCATCCTTATACATACATGTTCAAGCCTGTTATATATTACTAATAATGATGATAATACTTGTGCACATGCATATACATATTACCCCATATCTGACCCTTTCTCTATCCTTTTTCACAACAAAATTTCTCCAATGAGTTTTTCTATGGTCTCTCTACACTTTCTCAATACCAAATCTCTTTTCAACAATTCCAATCTGCTTTCAAATCCAAACCCCCACAAAATTTTTCATGATAAATTTACTGTTTCCAGATACAATAGTCAGTTCTCTGCCTTCTGCCCATGACCATTCCTTCCTTAAAAATATGTCTTTTCAGGAATTCTGTAACCCTACATTAACCTTGGTGCCTTTCTGCCTCACTGTTTACCTCTTGGCCTCTTTACTCAGACCTCCTATTCAGCCTGACTTCTAAAGTTTGGCATGTCTTTGGATTTTGTCCTATTGCCCGCCACACTTTGCTTTGTTATACTCTTTCCCCAGGTGATTTCATCAGCCTCCAAGGATTTAGTGACATCCGTGCTTTAATGACTACAAATGGTCTCCCAGCCCATAGATCTAAGCTCCTGTTTGGCGTGTCTGAAAGGACCTCAGAGTGAATATTGAATATATTCAAGGGAGCTCTTGATTGGCTATTCTATCCAATTTTCTCCTAGTCCTTACCCTTTTGTCTAGATTGCACCATAAACTATTCAGTTGCTCAAGCTAAAATCATGGGAGTCATCTTAATATTTCTTTTTCTCCTCACCACCCCACAGGTTTTATTTCCAAATCCATTAATTCAGTTTTAAAATGTAGCCAATCCATGACTTGTTTTTCCTTTTCGCTTTTATCTTGGGCGAAGGCATAGTTCTCCTTAGCCTGGCTTACTCCACAGCCCTCTAATTGGTCTCCTTGGATTTCAGGCCTTTCCCTCCCCAGACCATTTTTCACAAAATAGTTAAGAGTGGTCTTTCAAAAATGTCAATTATATAGTTTCATTTTCCTTTTTAAAACTCTCCAGTATCTCCTCATTAATTCTGAACTATAAAAGTCAATCAGGAAGAATGATTCTAGAGGGAGCCAACATGGCGGCGTGAGTAGGACAGTGGGAATCTCCTCCCAAAAACATATATACTTTTGAAAATACAACAAACACAACTAGCCCTAAAAGAGAGACCAGAAGACGCAGGACAGTGGCCAGACTGCAGCTACACCAGCGAGAACCCAGCGACTGGTGAAAGGGGTAAGATACAAGCCCCGGCCCTGCGGGACGCGAGCGCCCCTCCCCCCAGCTCCCGGCGGGAGAACAATAGGCAGAGCGGGAGGGAGACGGAGCCCAGGACTGCCGAACACCCAGCCCCAGCCATCCGGGCCAGAGCGCAGACACAGTATATGCCCAGGGGGCCCTGGATACTGGGAGAACAGGGGGTAGACCTCAGAGCGGGTGCTGAAGCTGATGCCCCTGTGACAAAGAAAAGCGGGGGCTTTTTTGAAAGTCTTAAAGGGACAGGGACTTAACAGCTTGACGGAAACAACCCAGGTCACAGTACAGCAGCTGGAAATTACAGGGAAAACCGGGTGCACTAACCCCCTGGGCAACAGCTCTGAGACCCCTCACGGAGGCAAACAGTCAAGCAGCCCCCCCATCCATCACCCCACCGGGCGCTGCGAAAGCAGAGAAGCAGCCTGAGACAAATTCCGCCCACAGAAAGGGAAATTTCTCCCTTCCGGCCAGGCAAGACACAAAGACCCACTCTACACGCAATTACCCAACACAAGCCACTAGGGGTCGCAGTTGCCCCAGTAAAGAAAGGCCAGTAGTAAGTGAAAATTTTGGCCCTCCCAGCTGACAGTCAATAGCACATGTCAACATGAAAAGGCAAAAAAATATGATTCAGACAAGACTAACCCAGACAGCTTCGGCATCTGCTACATCTTCCCCTGAGAAGGAATCTGGGGAGATAGATTTAGCCAGTCTACCTGAAAAAGAATTCAAAACAAAAGTCATAACCATGCTGATGGACTTGCAGAGAAATATGCAAGAACTAAGGAAGGAGAATTCAGAAATAAAACAAGCTCTGGAAGGACTTCAAAACAGAATGGACGAGATGCAAGAGACCATTAATGGACTAGAAAACAGAGAACAGGAACGCAGAGAAGCTGATGCAGAGAGAGATAAAAGGATCTCCAGGAATGAAAGAATTTTAAGAGAGCTGAGTGATCAATATAAAAGAAATAATTTAAGAATCATAGGCATTCCAGAAGAAGTAGAGAGAGAAAAGGGGATAGAAAATGTCTTTGAAGAAATAATTGCTGAAAATTTCCCCAAACTAGGGGAAGAAATGGCCTCTCAGACCACAGAGGTACACAGAACTCCCATGACAAGGGATCCAAGGAGGGCAACACCAAGACACATAATAATTAAAATGGCAAAGATCAAAGACAAGGACAAAGTATTACAAGCAGCCAGAGAGAAAAAAAAGGTTACCTACAAAGGAAAACCCATCAGGCTATCATCAGACTTCTCAACAGAAACCCTACAGGCCAGAAGAGAATGGCATGATATACTTAATGCAATGAAACAGAAGGGCCTCGAACCAAGACTACTGTATCCAGCACGAATATCATTTAAATATGAAGGAGGGATTAAACAATTCCCAGACAAGCAAAAGTTGAGGGAATTTGCCTCCCACAAACCACCTCTACAGGGCATCCTACAGGGACTGCTCTAGATGGGAGCACTCCTAAAAAGAGCACACAACAAAACACCCAACATATGAAGAAGGGAGGAGGAGGAATAAGAAGGGAGAGAAATAAAGAATCATCAGATTGTGTTTATAATAGCTCAACAAGCGAGTTAAGTTAGACAGTAAAACAGTAAAGAAGCTAACCCTAAACCTTTGGTAACCACAAACTTAAAGCCTGCAATGGCAATAAATTCATACCTTTCAATAATCACCCTAAATGTAAATGGACTGAATGCACCAATCAAAAGACACAGAGTAATAGAATGGATAAAAAAGCAAGATCCATCCATATGCTGCTTACAAGAGACTCACCTCAAACCCAAAGACGCGCACAGACTTAAAGTCAAGGGATGGAAAAAGATATTTCAAGCAAACAACAGAGAGAAGAAAGCAGGTGTTGCAATTCTGGTATCAGACAAAACAGACTTCAAAATAAAGAAAGTAAAAAAAGACAAAGAAAGACATTACATAATGATAAAGGGCTCAGTCCATCAAGAGGATATAACCATTATAAATATATATGCACCCAATACAGGAGCACCAACATACCTGAAACAAATATTAACAGAACTAAAGGAGGAAATAGAATGCAATGCATTCATTCTAGGAGACTTCAACACACCACTCACTCCAAAGGACAGATCCACCAGACAGAAAATAAGTAAGGACACAGAGGCACTGAACAACACACTAGAACAGATGGACCTAATAGACATCTACAGAACTCTACATCCAAAAGCAACAGGATACACGTTCTTCTCAAGTGCACATGGAACATTCTCCAGAATAGACCACATACTAGGACACAAAAAGAGCCTCAGTAAATTCCAAAAGATTGAAATCCTACCAACCAACTTTTCAGACCACAAAGGCATTAAACTAGAAATAAACTGTTCAAAGAAAGCAAAAAGGCTCACAAACACATGGAGGCTAAACAACACGCTCCTAAATAATCAATGGATCAATGACCAAATCAAAATGGAGATCCAGCAATATATGGAAACAAATGACAACAACAACACTAAGCCCCAACTTCTGTGGGACGCAGCAAAAGCAGTCTTAAGAGGAAAGTATATAGCACTCCAAGCATATTTAAAAAAGGAAGAGCAATCCCAAATGAACGGTCTAATGTCACAACTATCAAAATTGGAAAAAGAAGAACAAATGAGGCCTAAGGTCAGCAGAAGGAGGGACATAATAAAGATCAGAGAAGAAATAAATAAAATTGAGAAGAATAAAACAATAGCAAAAATCAATGAAACCAAGAGCTGGTTCTTCGAGAAAATAAACAAAATAGATAAGCCTCTAGCCAGACTTATTAAGAGGAAAAGAGAGTCAACACAAATCAACAGTATCAGAAATGAGAAAGGAAAAATCACAACAGATCCCGCAGAAATACAAAGAATTATTAGAGACTACTATGAAAACCTATATGCTAACAAGCTGGGAAACCTAGGAGAAATGGACAACTTCCTAGAAAAATACAACCTTCCAAGACTGACCCAAAAAGAAACAGAAAATCTAAACAGACCAATTACCAGCAACGAAATTGAAGCGGTAATCAAAAAACTACCAAAGAACAAAACCCCCGGGCCAGATGGATTTACCTCGGAATTTTATCAGACATACAGGGAAGACATAATACCCATTCTCCTTAAAGTTTTCCAAGAAATAGAAGAGGAGGGGATACTCCCAAACTCATTCTATGAAGCTAACATCACCCTAATACCAAAACCAGGCAAAGACACCACCAAAAAAGAAAACTATAGACCAATATCCCTGATGAACGTAGACGCAAAAATACTCAACAAAATTTTAGCAAACCGAATTCAAAAATACATCAAAACCATCGTACACCATGACCAAGTGGGATTCATCCCAGGGATGCAAGGATGGTACAACATTCGAAAGTCCATCAACATCATCCACCACATCAACAAAAAGAAAGACAAAAACCACATGATCATCTCCATAGATGCTGAAAAAGCATTTGACAAAGTTCAACATCCATTCATGATAAAAACTCTCAGCAAAATGGGAATAGAGGGCAAGTACCTCAACATAATAAAGGCCATCTATGAAAAACCCACAGCCAACATTATATTGAATAGCGAGAAGCTGAAAGCATTTCCGCTGAGATCGGGAACTAGACAGGGATGCCCACTCTCCCCACTGTTATTTAACATTGTACTAGAGGTCCTAGCCACGGCAATCAGACAAAACAAAAAAATACAAGGAATCCAGATTGGCAAAGAAGAAGTCAAACTGTCACTATTTGCAGATGACATGATACTGTACATAAAAAACCCTAAAGACTCCACCCCAGAACTACTAGAACTGATATCGGAATACAGCAAAGTTGCAGGATACAAAATCAACACACAGAAATCTGTGGCTTTCCTATATACCAACAATGAACCAACAGAAAGAGAAATCAGGAAAACAACTCCATTCACAATTGCATCAAAAAAAATAAAATACCTAGGAATAAACCTAACCAAAGAAGTGAAAGACTTATATTCTGAAAACTACAAGTCACTCTTAAAAGAAATTAAAGGGGACACTAACAGATGGAAACGCATCCCATGCTCATGGCTAGGAAGAATTAATATCGTCAAAATGGCCATCCTGCCCAAAGCAATATACAGATTTGATGCAATCCCTATGAGACTACCAGCAACATTCTTCAATGAACTGGATCAAATAATTCAAAAATTCATATGGAACCACCAAAGACCCCGAATAGCCAAAGCAATCCTGAGAAAGAAGAATAAAGTAGGGGGGATCTCACTCCCCAACTTCAAGCTCTATTATAAAGCCATAGTAATCAAGACAATTTGGTACTGGCACAAGAACAGAGCCACAGACCAATGGAACAGACTAGAGAATCCAGACATTAACTCAGACATATATGGTCAATTAATATTTGATAAAGGAGCCATGGACATACAATGGCGAAATGACAGTCTCTTCAACAGATGGTGCTGGCAAAACTGGACAGCTACATGTAGGAGAATGAAAATGGACCATCGTCTAACCCCATATACAAAAGTAAACTCAAAATGGATCAAAGACCTGAATGTAAGTCATGAAACCATTAAACTCTTGGAAGAAAACATAGGCACAAACCTCTTAGACATAAACATGAGTGACCTCTTCTTGAACATATCTCCCCGGGCAAGGAAAACAACAGCAAAAATGAACAAGTGGGACTATATTAAGCTGAAAAGCTTCTGTACAGCAAAAGACACCATCAATAGAACAAAAAGAAACCCTACAGTATGGGAGAATATCTTTGAAAATGACACATCCGATAAAGGCTTGACGTCCAGAATATATAAAGAGCTCACACGCCTCAACAAACAAAAAACAAATAACCCAATTAAAAAATGGGCAAAGGAACTGAACAGACGGTTCTCCAAAAAAGAAATACAGATGGCCAACAGACACATGAAAAGATGCTCCACATCGCTAATTATCAGAGAAATGCAAATTAAAACTACAATGAGGTATCACCTCACACCAGTAAGGATGGCTGCCATCCAAAAGACAAACAACAACAAATGTTGGCGAGGCTGTGGAGAAAGGGGAACCCTCCTACACTGCTGGTGGGAATGTAAACTTGTTCAACCATTGTGGAAAGCAGTATGGAGGTACATCAAAATGCTCAAAACAGACTTACCATTTGACCCAGGAATTGCACTCCTAGGAATTTACCCTAAGAATGCAGCAATCAAGTATGAGAAAGATCAGTGCACCCCTATGTTTATCGCAGCACTATTTACAATAGCCAAGAATTGGAAGCAACCTAAATGTCCATCGATAGATGAATGGATAAAGAAGATGTGGTACATATACACAATGGAATACTACTCAGCCATAAGAAAAGGGCAAATCCAACCATTTGCAGCAACATGGATGGAGCTGGAGGGTATTTTGCTCAGTGAAACAAGCCAAGCAGAGAAAGAGAAATACCAAATGATTTCACTCATCTGTGGAATATAAGAACAAAGGAAAAACTGAAGGAACAAAACAGCAGCAGAATCACAGAACTCAAGAATGGACTAACAGGTACCAAAGGGAAAGGGACTGGGGAGGATGGGTGGGTAGGGAGGGATAAGGGGGGGAGAAGTAGGGGGGTATTAAGATTAGCATCCATAGCGGGGTGGGAGAAAGGGGAGGGCTGTACAACACAGAGAAGACAAGTAGTGATTCTACAACAGGTTGCTACGCTGATGGACAGTGACTGTAAAGGAGTATATAGGGGGGACCTGGTATAGGGGAGAGCCTAGTAAACAAAGTATTCGTAAGTATTCGTCATGTAAGTGTAGATTAATGATTAAAAAAAAAAAAAAATGCAGTTCCTATGTGGTGACCTCTAATGAGTTCTACACAATAATATAAAGGACATATAAAAGTGTAGGCAAAGGGTCTGTTTGTGTTTATACAGAGGATCAAAGCCTAATTTGGCTACCCCGAAAATGAACTAAGAAACGATATGAAAGAGAACTTCCAACATCAGCACTCTCGGGAAGACTCATGCCAGAAGATGATCATCAAAAAACCCCAACAAAGATCCACGCACTGCTACAGCTGTAGATGCACTCATCCCACCAGCTCCTGGACTTGCCATGGGAATGAAGGAGATATCTAAGCTGGCCTGTGCATACAGTAAAACAACAAATTTGACTGGATCTATACTGTTGGAACTCAACCAAGAATTAGGAGAAGTGCAAATTGTAGCGCTCCAAAATCTTACAACTACAGACTATTTACTGTTAAAAGAACATATGGGATGTGAACAGTGCCCAGGAATGGGTTGTTTTAATTTGTCTGATTTTTCTCAAACTATTCAAATTCAGTTAGATAATAACCATCATATCATTGATAAGTTTTCACAAATGCCTAGGGTGCCTAACTGGTTTTCTTGGTTTCACTGGAGATGGCTGGTAATTACAGGTATGCTTTGGTTATGTAACTATACTCCTATTATGTTAATGTGTGTGCGCAATTTAAGTAGTAGCTTAAAATATATACATGCTGAAGTTACTCTACAAGAAGATATGTCAAAGAAATAATCAATCTTCCCATGTTTTCTCCCGCCTGCTACTTCTATAGCTTTTCTTCTTCCTTCCTAATTACAACGAATTCTTAAATAGAATTCGTGCCTCATATCAAATTTACCGAGTATCATAACTCCTCCAAGTGGTAAAGATACCTCAAGACAAATGCTGGGCATAGAAGCCACAGGGCATAAATATGCAAAGAAATAAAAAGCTAACCATTTCAAACAATAAGGCTTCTCTCTCACTTACCAACTTAACATTTCCCTGTGTGGCCCCGGAAGATGACTGGTTAGCCAGAGACGGGTAAGATTCCTCAAGGGAGGAACAACCTAAGACAGGCACAGTCGCTGGGGGGTCATCAGGTGAGAAATTGGGGATCAACAGAGGTGAGGCTTAGAACCTCACCCCCCCTGTTCTGAGAGAAATCTTCTGCATATGTGGATGTTTTATTGCCCTTGTCTAGCTTGGATTAACACATAGTCTACAGGCACACACCTGATCATCTACATTTGCTCTCTTACAACACTAAACTATGTTTTCTACCTTTATGTTGTATCTACCTACCACTTCAGCATCTTATTAAAAATAATAAAGAGAGAAATGTGGTATCCACATATAAATCAAGTATAAAAATCAAATGTGTATTCATATTTGAACTGACTGTTTATAGTTCATAATGCATGAGCAAAACCAAAAGTTTCTGTGATGACTGCCCTTGTACTGTTCACCATGTAACTTATTCACTATGTAAGAATTTGTTCTCCATGTAAGAACTTGTTCGTTATGCTTCAGAAGATTGGAGACTGACGAAAATTAGGCTTGGGGTGGATTAATGATTGTGCATTGAGCATTGACTCCCCTATACAGAATTTTATTGTTGTTAACAACCATTTGATCAATAAAAATGAGAGATGCCCTAACAACAACAACCAAGAAAAAGTACACACTTCCAATTGTAAAATAAATAAGCAACCGGGATGTAATGTATAGCATAAGGAATATAGTCAAAATAGTGTAACAACTTGGTATGGTGATAGCTGGTACTTAGAATTATCATGTATATAAATGTTGAATCACTGTGTTGTACACCTGAAACTAATGTAATGTAATACTGAGTGTCAACTACCCTTCAATAAAAAATAATTATCTAAAAAAAAAAAAAAAAAAAAAAAAAAAAAAAAAAAAAAAAGTGTAGGCAAAGGGTCTGTTTGTGTTTATACAGAGGATCAAAGCCTAATTTGGCTACCCCGAAAATGAACTAAGAAACGATATGAAAGAGAACTTCCAACATCAGCACTCTCGGGAAGACTCATGCCAGAAGATGATCATCAAAAAACCCCAACAAAGATCCACGCACTGCTACAGCTGTAGATGCACTCATCCCACCAGCTCCTGGACTTGCCATGGGAATGAAGGAGATATCTAAGCTGGCCTGTGCATACAGTAAAACAACAAATTTGACTGGATCTATACTGTTGGAACTCAACCAAGAATTAGGAGAAGTGCAAATTGTAGCGCTCCAAAATCTTACAACTACAGACTATTTACTGTTAAAAGAACATATGGGATGTGAACAGTGCCCAGGAATGGGTTGTTTTAATTTGTCTGATTTTTCTCAAACTATTCAAATTCAGTTAGATAATAACCATCATATCATTGATAAGTTTTCACAAATGCCTAGGGTGCCTAACTGGTTTTCTTGGTTTCACTGGAGATGGCTGGTAATTACAGGCATGCTTTGGTTATGTAACTATACTCCTATTATGTTAATGTGTGTGCGCAATTTAAGTAGTAGCTTAAAATATATACATGCTGAAGTTACTCTACAAGAAGATATGTCAAAGAAATAATCAATCTTCCCATGTTTTCTCCCGCCTGCTACTTCTATAGCTTTTCTTCTTCCTTCCTAATTACAACGAATTCTTAAATAGAATTCGTGCCTCATATCAAATTTACCGAGTATCATAATTCTTCCAAGTGGTAAAGATACCTCAAGACAAATGCTGGGCATAGAAGCCACAGGGCATAAATATGCAAAGAAATAAAAAGCTAACCATTTCAAACAATAAGGCTTCTCTCTCACTTACCAACTTAACATTTCCCTGTGTGGCCCCGGAAGATGACTGGTTAGCCAGAGACGGGTAAGATTCCTCAAGGGAGGAACAACCTAAGACAGGCACAGTCGCTGGGGGGTCATCAGGTGAGAAATTGGGGATCAACAGAGGTGAGGCTTAGAACCTCACCCCCCCTGTTCTGAGAGAAATCTTCTGCATATGTGGATGTTTTATTGCCCTTGTCTAGCTTGGATTAACACATAGTCTACAGGCACACACCTGATCATATACATTTGCTCTCTTACAACACTAAACTATGTTTTCTACCTTTATGTTGTATCTACCTACCACTTCAGCATCTTATTAAAAATAATAAAGAGAGAAATGTGGTATCCACATATAAATCAAGTATAAAAATCAAATGTGTATTCATATTTGAACTGACTGTTTATAGTTCATAATGCATGAGCAAAACCAAAAGTTTCTGTGATGACTGCCCTTGTACTGTTCACCATGTAACTTATTCACTATGTAAGAATTTGTTCTCCATGTAAGAACTTGTTCGTTATGCTTCAGAAGATTGGAGACTGACGAAAATTAGGCTTGGGGTGGATTAATGATTGTGCATTGAGCATTGACTCCCCTATACAGAATTTTATTGTTGTTAACAACCATTTGATCAATAAAAATGAGAGATGCCCTAACAACAACAACCAAGAAAAAGTACACACTTCCAATTGTAAAATAAATAAGCAACCGGGATGTAATGTATAGCATAAGGAATATAGTCAAAATATTGTAACAACTTGGTATGGTGATAGCTGGTACTTAGAATTATCATGTATATAAATGTTGAATCACTGTGTTGTACACCTGAAACTAATGTAATGTAATACTGTGTGTCAACTACCCTTCAATAAAAAAAAAAAAAAAAAAAAAGTCAATCATATAACCATGGACCATGAGGATAAGTGATCTGGCCCCTAACAATTTAGCTCACATTTGCACTTCACAATTCTATGCACCAGACTGACTTGTTTAATATAGCAGCTCAGAGAGTACTGTAATGACAGCCCTAACTAAAATAGCCAACCTCAGTTAATATCTAAATTATAATCTTGTTTAATTCTATTATTGCACTTAGAAAAATCTCTAATCTTATTCTTTGCTTGCATGTTCACTGTTTATTCCACCAAAATGACAGTTATGGATATAGAATCATCTCTATACTAAGCACTTCATCCCCAGGATACAGCACTTCTTGGCCCCTATTAGGTGTTCAATAACTATTTCAATGAATTAATGCATATGAAATTCTCAGACCAGTGCCTGACACACTGTGAGCACTAAATTTTTTAAAAAGTCAGCCAATAATCTAATTTATATCAATATTTTTATTAGTTGAATAACTGAATGGATGAATGAATGAATGGAATAAATGATAATTTTCAGTTTCCTCATTGAATGTGAAAGGCATAAACTAAATAATCCTTGACACCCCAAATGTATGATTAAATTATACTTTAAAATCACTTCATGAGAATTTTCAAACACTTGCCCATTTTCCATCTGCTTCATGTAATAAATGTTAATTTATGGCAGCTCACTAGATGTAAAACACATCTTATATTTAACCAAGATTCAAGTGAATGATGGTTAACAAAAGATATAGCTTGAGTTTATTACTTACTCTGAGACTTAGGTTCTTGAACTTACAGATGGATAGATAATAAGCTCTAAGTCACTGGGCTGTCATGATGTGGTGGTCATGCTTAGATGGTAGAACATGAGTTTGGGGGACATGGAATCATCCCTGTGGATGTAGGGTCACCTAAAAGTGGAAATGTCACAGGTGCTGGACCATGGAAGGCCCTGTGCTGTATATAGAAGACCACGAATGATACTAATCTCCTGCTGGTAGGAAAGGACATGCTCAGCTTTTTTCCACTGCAGATATGTCTTCCTGTAGTCAGGAGATGATAGGAGGGGCAGGTGAGGAGTTTCAGGTTACCTGAAAAAGGTGAAAAGATATTTTCATGTATTTCAATATTTTAATACAGAGTAGCTATCCAAGTTCCACAGTGATTCCCAGTAGTAACTGTTTGGTAGGATACTGGACAGAAGAATGGGAGGAGAATGGGAGAGGGAAATCTGTTAGGAATCTAAAGAAGCTGTTGCTGAAAAAATATGCTCTCCATGAATGGTTGCCTAATTATTTAAAATTAGGGAACACACTTAAGTTGGGTTATATCTCTGAGCTGTACTTTCTTTGATTAGCACTGATAAAAACTAAAATGAAAGCATGTCTAACACTGTTCCTAACAAATGATATGTTTAATAATTGATGGTTTGTTTTTCTTCCTTTCCTTTCCTTTCTGTTGGCTTACATGGAAACTGAGTATCTGTTCAACGGATCCCCTTGTCAGAAGTGATACAATCTAACAAAATGCACACACTTGCAAACAAGGGAGATGGTCTAGAAATAATCCCATCTGGTTTAAAGATGACAAAATTCTATTGATTTCTTCCCTTCTGACCTTCTCTGTAACAATATGTTCAGAAGAGAGAGGAGAAATATATATATATACACACACACACACACACACACATATATATATATATATATATATATTTATTTATTTATTTATTTATTTATTTATTTATTTCTGATTGGAGGACAAAGAGTTCAAAGAGCTGCTCAAAGTAAACCATTTAAACATAGATCCTTTACTCTTCCTGGAGTTCAGTCATAGTCAAGTTTTACTGCATCATTGGCAGTTTGTATCCATGTTCACAGAAAGCATAAAATTATGGAAATATGTTTGCTTATTTTTCAGTACAGAAGATTGTGTTTCTGCTTTCACAGAAAAATGGTACATAGTTATTAAGCTCCTTAAATCTTATGTTCTCTTATGTATCTTTATATCTTTTTTTTTTTTAATTAATTAATTTTTTTTTTTATTGAAGGGTAGTTGACACACAGTATTATATTACATTAGTTTCAGGTGTACAACACAGTGATTCAACATTTATATACATGATAATTCTAGGTACCAGCTATCACCATACCAAGTTGTTACAATATTTTGACTATATTCCTTATGCTATACATTACATCCCGGTTACTTATTTATTTTACAATTGGAAGTGTGTTTATATATATATATATTTTTTTTCTTTTTTCCTGAGGGCATCTCTCATATTTATTGATCAAATAGTTGCTAAAAACAATAAAATTCTGTATAGGGGGGTCAATACTCAATGCACAATCATTAATCCACCCCAAGCCTAATTTTCGTCACTCTCCAATCTTCGGATGCATAAAGAACAAGTTCTTACATGGAGAACAAATTCTTACGTAGTGAATAAGTTACATGGTGAACAGTGCAAGGGCAGTCATCACAGAAGCTTTCGGTTTTGTTCATGCATTATGAACTATAAACAGTCAGTTCAAATATGAATATTCATTTGATTTTTAAACTTGATTTATATGTGGATACCACATTTCTCTCTTTATTATTATTATTTTTAATAAAATGCTGAAGTGGTAGGTAGATACGAGATAAAGGTAGAAAACATAGTTTAGTGTTGTAAGAGAGCAAATGTAGATGATCAGGTGTGTGCCTGTAGACTATGTGTTAATTCGAGCTAGACAAGGACCATAAACATCCATCTATGCAGAAGATTTCTCTCAGAACATGAGGGGGGAGGTTCTAAGCCTAACCTCTGCTGCTCCCCATTTTCTCACCTGATGGCCCCCTGTGACTGTGCCTGTCTTAGGTTGTTCCTCCCTTGAGGAATCTTACCCGTCTCTGGCTAACCAGTCATCTTCCGGAGCCATACAGGGAAATGTTAAGTTGGTAAGTGAGAGGGAAGCCTTATTGTTTGAAAAGGTTAGCTTTTTACTTCTTTGCATATTTATGCCCTGTGGCTTCTATGCCCAGCATTTGTCTTGAGGTGTCTTTACCACTTGGAAGAATTATGATACTCGGTAAATTCGACATGTGGCACGAGTTCTATTTAAAGGTTGTAATTAGGTAGGAAGAAGAAAAGCTATAGAAGTAGCAGGCAGAAGAAAACCTGGGAAGATTGATTATTGTTTTGACATATCTTCTTGGAGAGCAACTTCAGCATTGATAGGTTTTAAACTACTAATTAAATTGTGCGCACACATTAACATAATAGGAATATAGTTACATAACCAAAGCATACCTGTAATTACCAGCCATCTCCAGTGAAACCAAGAAAACCAGTTAGGCACCTTAGGCATTTGTGAAAACTTATCTATGATATGGTGGATATTGTCCAACTGAACTTGAACAGTTTGAGAGAATTCAGATAAATTAGAACAACCCATTCCTGGGGACTGTTCACATCCCATATGTTCTTTTAACAGTAAATAGTCTGTGGTTGTAAGATTTTGGAGCGCTACAATTTGCACTTCTCCTAATTCTTGGTTGAGTTCCAACAGTATAGATCCAGTCAAATTTGTTGTTTTACTGTATGCACAGGCCAGCTTAGATATCTCCTTCCTCATTCCCATGGCAAGTCCAGGAGCTGGTGGGATGAGTGCATATACACCTGTGGCAGTGCGTGGATCTTTTTTGGGGTTTTTTTTTTTTTTTGCTGATTATCTTCTGTCATGAGTCTTCCTGAGAGTGCTGATGTTGGAAGTTCTTTTTCATATTGTATCTTAGTTCATTTTCGGGGTAGCCAAATTAGGCTTTGATCCTCTGTATAAACACAAACAGACCCTTTGCCTACACTTTTATATGCCCTTTATATCATTGTGTAGAACTCATTGGAGGTCACCACACAGGAACTGCTTTTTTTTTCTTTTTTTTTTTATCATTAATCTACACTTACATGACGAATACTTTGTTTACTAGGCTCTCCCCTATACCAGGTCCCCCCTATATACTCCTTTACAGTCACTGTCCATCAGCGTAGCAAAATGTTGTAGAATCACTACTTGTCTTCTCTGTGTTGTACAGCCCTCCCCTTTCTCCCACCCTGCTATGGATGCTAATCTTAATACCCCTCTTTTTCTCCCCCCCCTTATCCCTCCCTACCCACCCATCCTCCCAAGTCCCTTTCCCTTTGGTACCTCTTAGTCCATTCTTGAGTTCTGTGATTCTGCTGCTGTTTTGTTCCTTCAGTTTTTCCTTTGTTCTTATACTCCACAGATGAGTGAAATCATTTGGTATTTCTCTTTCTCTGCTTGGCTTGTTTCACTGAGCATAATACCCTCCAGCTCCATCCATGTTGCTGCAAATGGTAGGATTTGCCCTTTTCTTATGGCTGAGTAGTATTCCATTGTGTATATGTACATCTTCTTTATCCATTCATCTATAGATGGACATTTAGGTTGCTTCCAATTCTGGGCTATTGTAAATAGAGCTGCAATAAACATAGGGGTACATTGGTCTTTCTCATACTTGATTGCTGCATTCTTAGGGTAAATTCCTAGGTGTGCAATTCCTGGGTCAAATGGTATGCCTGTTTTGAGCATTTTGATGTACCTCCATACTGCTTTCCACAATGGTTGAACTAATTTACATTCCCACCAGCAGTGTAGGAGGGTTCCCCTTTCTCCACAGCCTCGCCAACATTTGTTGTTGTTTGTCTTTTGGATGGCAGCCATCCTTACTGGTGTGAGGTGATACCTCACTGTAGTTTTAATTTGCATTTCTCTGATAATTAGCGATGTGGAGCATCTTTTCATGTGTCTGTTGGCCATCTGTATTTCTTTTTTGGAGAACCATCTGTTCAGTTCCTCTGCCCATTTTTTAATTGGATTATTTGTTTTTGTTTGTTGAGGCATGTGAGCTCTTTATATATTCTGGACGTCAAGCCTTTATCGGATGTATCATTTTCAAATCTATTCTCCCATACTGTAGGGTTCCTTTTTGTTCTATTGATGGTGTCTTTTGCTGTACAGAAGCTTTTCAGTTTAATGTAGTCCCACTTGCTCATTTTTGCTGTTGTTTTCCTTGCCCGGGGAGATATGTTCAAGAAGAGGTCACTCATGTTTATGTCTAAGAGGTTTTTGCCTATGTTTTCTTCCAAGAGTTTAATAGTTTTGTGACTTACATTCAGGTGTTTGATCCATTTTGAGTTTACTTTTGTATATGGGCTTAGACAATGGTCCAGTTTCATTCTCCTACATGTAGCTGTCCAGTTTTGCCAGCACCATCTGCTGAAGAGGCTGTCATTTCGCCATTGTATGCCCATGGCTCCTTTATCAAATATTAATTGACCATATATGTCTGGGTTAATGTCTGGATTGTCTAGTCTGTTCCATTGGACTGTGGCTCTGTTCTTGTGCCAGTACCAAATTGTCTTGATTACTATGGCTTTATAATAGAGCTTGAAGTTGGGGAGTGAGATCCCCCCTACTTTATTCTTCTTTCTCAGGATTGCTTGGGCTATTCGGGGTCTTTGGTGTTTCCATATGAATTTTTGAATTATTTGTTCCAGTTCATTGAAGAATGTTGCTGGAACTTTCATAGGGATTGCATCAAATCTGTATGTTGCTTTGGGTAGGATGGCCATTTTGACGATAATAATTCTTCCTAGCCATGAGCATGGGATGTGTTTCCATCTGTTAGTGTCCCCTTTAATTTCTTTTAAGAGTGACTTGTAGTTTTCAGAATATAAGTCTTTCACTTCTTTGGTTAGGTTTATTCATAGGTATTTTATTTTTTTTGATGCGATTGTGAATGGAGTTGTTTTCCTGATTTCTCTTTCTGTTGGTTCATTGTTAGTATATAGGAAAGCCACAGATTTCTGTGTGTTGATTTTGTATCCTTCAACTTTGCTGTATTCCGATATCCATTCTAGTAGTTCTGGGGTGGAGTCTTTAGGGTTTTTTATGTACAGTATCATGTCATCTGCAAATAGTGACAGTTTAACTTCTTCTTTGCCAATCTGGATTCCTTGTATTTTTTTGTTTTGTCTGATTGAAATGGCTAGGACCCCCAGTACTATGTTAAAAAGCAGTGGGGAGAGTGGGCATCCCTGTCTCGTTCCCGATCTCAGCGGAAATGCTTTCAGCTTCTCACTGTTCAATATAATGTTGGCTGTGGGTTTTTCATAGATGGCCTTTATTATGTTGAGGTACTTGCCCTCTATTCCCATTTTGCTGAGAGTTTTTATTATGAATGGATGTTGAACTTGGTCAAATGCTTTTTCAGCATCTATGGAGATGATCATGTGGTTTTTGTCTTTCTTTTTGTTGATGTGGTGGATGATATTGATGGAGTTTTGAATGTTGTGCCATCCTTGCATCCCTGGGATGAATCCCACTTGTTCATGGTGTATGATCCTTTTGATGTATTTTTGAATTCGGTTTGCTAAAATTTTGTTGAGTATTTTTGCATCTACGTTCATCAGGGATATTGGTCTATAGTTTTCTTTTTTGGTGGTGTCTTTGCCTGGTTTTGGTATTAGGGTGATGTTAGCTTCATAGAATGAGTTTGGGAGTATCCCCTCCTCTTCTATTTCTTGGAAAACTTTAAGGAGAATGGGTATTATGTCTTCCCTGCATGTCTGATAAAATGCTGAGGTAAATCAATCTGGCCCAGTGGTTTTGTTCTTTGTTAGTTTTTTTATTACCGCTTCAATTTCGTTACTGGTAATTGGTCTGTTTAGATTTTCTGTTTCTTTTTGGGTCAGTCTTGGAAGGTTGTATTTTTCTAGGAAGTTGTCCATTTCTCCTACGTTTCCCAGCTTGTTAACATATAGGTTTTCATCGTAGTCTCTAATAATTCTTTGTTTCTCTGCGGGGTCCGTCGTGATTTTTCCTTTCTCGTTTCTGATACTGGTGATTTGTGTTGACTCTCTTTTCCTCGTAATAAGTCTGGCTAGAGGCTTATCTATTTTGTTTACTTTCTCGAAGAACCAGCTCTTGGTTTCATTGATTTTTGCTATTGTTTTATTCTTCCCATTTTATTAATTTCTTCTCTGATCTTTATTATGTCCCTCCTTCTGCTGACCTTAGGCCTCATTTGTTCTTCTTTTTCTAATTTCGATAATTGTGACATTAGACCGTTCATTTGGACTTGTTCTGCCTTTTTTAAATATGCTTGGATTGCTATATACTTTCCTCTTAAGACTGCTTTTGCTGTGTCCCACAGAAGTTGGGGCTTAGTGTTGTTGTTGTCATATGTTTCCATATATTGCTGGATCTCCATTTTGATTTGGTCATTGATCCTTTGATTATTTAGGAGCGTGTTGTTACGCCTCCATGTGTTTGTGCGCCTTTTTGCTTTCTTTGAACAGTTTATTTCTAGTTTAATGCCATTGTGGTCTGAAAAGTTGGTTGGTAGGATTTCAATCTTTTTAATTTACTGAGGCTCTTTTTGTGTCCTAGTATGTGGTCTATTCTGGAGAATGTTCCATGTGCACTTGAGAAGAATGTGTATCCTGTTGCTTTTGGATGTAGAGTTCTGTAGATGTCTATTAGGTCCATCTGTTCTAGTGTGTTGTTCAGTGCCTCTGTGTCCTTACTTATTTTCTGTCTGGTGGATCTGTCCTTTGGAGTGAGTGGTGTGTTGAAATCTCCTAGAATGAATGCATTGCATTCTATTTCCCCCTTTAGTTCTGTTAATATTTTTTTCAGGTATGTTGGTGCTCCTGTATTGGGTGCATATATATTTATAATGCTTGTATCCTCTTGATGGACTGAGCCCTTTATCATTATGTAATGTCCTTCTTTGTCTTTTATTACTTTCTTTATTTTGAAGTCTGTTTTGTCTGATAACAGAATTGCAACACCTGCTTTCTTATCTCTGTTGTTTGCTTGAAATATCTTTTTCCATCCCTTGACTTTAAGTCTGTGCGTGTCTTTGGGTTTGAGGTGAGTCTCTTGTAAGCAGCATATGGATGGATCTTGCTTTTTTATCCATTCTATTACTCTGTGTCTTTTGATTGGTGCATTCAGTCCATTTACATTTAGTGTGATTATTGAAAGGTATGAATTTATTGCCATTGCAGGCTTTAAGTTTGTGGTTACCAAAGGTTTAGGGTTAGCTTCTTTACTATCTTACTGTCTAACTTAACTCGCTTGTTGAGCTATTATAAACACGGTCTGATGATTCTTTATTTCTCTCCCTTCTTATTCCTCCTCCTCCCTTCTTCATATGTTGGGTGTTTTGTTGTGTGCTCTTTTTAGGAGTGCTCCCATCTAGAGCAGTCCCTGTAGGATGCCCTGTAGAGGTGGTTTGTGGGAGGCAAATTCCCTCAACTTTTGCTTGTCTGGGAATTGTTTAATCCCTCCTTCATATTTAAATGATATTCATGCTGGATACAGTAGTCTTGGTTCGAGGCCCTTCTGTTTCATTGCATTAAGTGTATCATGCCATTCTCTTCTGGCCTGTAGGGTTTCTGTTGAGAAGTCTGGTGATAGCCTGATGGGTTTTCCTTTGTAGGTAACCTTTTTTTTCTCTCTGGCTGCTTGTAATACTTTGTCCTTGTCTTTGATCTTTGCCGTTTTAATTATTATGTGTCTTGGTGTTGCCCTCCTTGGATCCCTTGTCGTGGGAGTTCTGTGTACTTCTGTGGTCTGAGAGGCCATTTCTTCCCCTAGTTTGGGGAAGTTTTCAGCAATTATTTCTTCAAAGACATTTTCTATACACTTTTCTCTCTCTTCTTCTTCTGTTATACCTATAATTCGTATATTGTTCCTTTTCGTTTGGTCACTCAGCTCTCTTAAAATTCTTTCATTCCTCGAGATCCTTTTATCTCTCTCTGCATCAGCTTCTCTGCATTCCTGTTCTCTGTTTTCTAGTCCATTGGTGGTCTCTTGCATCTCGTCCATTCTGTTTTGAAGTCCTTCCAGAGCTTGTTTTATTTCTGAATTCTCCTTCCTTAGTTCTTGCATATTTCTCTGCAAGTCCATCAGCATGGTTATGACTTTTGTTTTGAATTCTTTTTCAGGTAGACTGGCTAAATCTATCTCCCCAGGTTCCTTCTCAGGGGAAGATGTAGCAGATGCTGAAGCTGTCTGGGTTAGTCTTGTCTGGATCATATATTTTTGCCTTTTCATGTTGACAGGTGCTATTGACTGTCAGCTGGGAGGGCCAAAATTTTTGCTTGCTACTGGCCTTTCTTTACTGGGACAACTGCGACCCCTAGTGGCTTGTGTTGGGTAATTGCGTGTAGAGTGGGTCTTTGTGTCTTGCCTGGCCGGAAGGGAGAAATTTCCCTTTCTGTGGGCGGTGTTTGTCTCAGGCTGCTTCTCTGCTTTCCCAGCGCCCGGAGGGGTAATGGATGGGGGGCTGCTTGGCTGTTTACCTCCGTGAGGGGTCTCAGAGCTGTTGCCCAGGGGGTTAGTGCGCCCGGTTTTCCCTGTAATTTCCAGCTGCTGTACTGTGACCTGGGTTGTTTCCATCAAGCTGTTAAGTCCCTGTCCCTTTAAGACTTTCAAAAAGCCCCCGCTTTTCTTTGTCACAGGGGCATCAGCTTCGGCACCCGCTCAGAGGTCTTACTGCCCTGTTTCCCCAGTATCCAGGGCCCTCCGCCCACGCACTGTGTCTGCGCTCTGGTGGGGGTGGCTGGGGCTGGGTGTTTGGCAGCCCTGGGCTCCGACTCCCTCCCGCTCTGCCTGCTCTTCTCCCGCCGGGAGCTGGGGAGAGGGGCGTTTGGGTCCCGCCGGGCCGGGGCTTGTATCTTACCCCTTTCACCAGTTGCTGGGTTCTCACTGGTGTAGCTGCAGTCTGGCCACTGGCTTGCGTCTTCTGGTCTCTCTTTTAGGGCTAGTTGTGTTTGTTGTATTATCAAAAGTATATATGTTTTTGGGAGGAGATTCCCACTGTCCTACTCACCCTGCCATGTTGGCTCCGCCTCTTCAAAATAGACTTTAAAACAAAGAAAGTAACAAGAGATAAAGAAGGACATTACATAATGATAAAGACTCAGCCCAACTAGAGGATAATAACCATTCTAAATATATATGCACCCAACACAGGAGCACCAGCATATGTGAAACAAATACTAACAGAATTAAAGGAGGAAATAGAATGCAATGCATTCTCCCTAGGAGACTTCAACACACCACTCACTCCAAAGGTCAAATTTACCAGACAGAAAATAAGTAAGGACACAGAGGCACTGGAGAACACACTAGAACAGATGGACCTAACAGAAATCTACAGAACTCTACACACAAAAGCAGCAGGGTACACATTGTTCTCAAGTCCACATGGAACATCTTCCAGAATAGACCACATACTAGACCACAAAATGAGCCTCAATAAATTCAAAAAGATTGAAATTCTACCAACCAACTTCTCAGACCACAAAGTATAAAACTAGAAATAAATTGTACAAAGAAAACAAAAAGGCTTACAAGCACATGGAGGCTTAACAACATGTTCCTAAATAATGAATGGATCAGTGACCAAATTAAAATATAGATCAAGCAATATATGGAGACAAATGACAACAACAGCACAAAGCGCCAGCTTCTGTGGAATGCAGCAAAGGCAGTTGTAAGAGGGAAGTATATAGCAATCCAGGCCTATTTAAAGAAGGAAGAACAATCCCAAATGAATAGTCTAAAGTCACAGTTATTGAAATTGGAAAAAGAAGAACAAGTGAAGCCCAAAGTCACCAGAAGAATGGACATAATAAAGATCAGAGAATAAATAAAATTGAGAAGAAAAAAAATAGAGAAATATCAATGAACCCGAGGTGGTTCTTTGTGGAAATAAACAAAATAGATAAGCCCCTAACCAGACTTATTAAGAGAAAAAGAGAATCTACACACATTAACAGAATCATAAATGAGAAAGGATAAATCACAATGGACCCCACAGAAATACAAAGAATTATTAGAGAATACTATGAGAATCTATATGCTAACAAGATGGAAAACCTAGAAGAAATGGACAACTTCCTAGAAAAATACAAACTCCCAATACTGACCAAGGAAGAAACAGAAAATGTAACAGACCAATTACCAGCAATGAAATTGAATCGATAATCAAAAACTACCCTAGAACAAAACCCCCAGCCAGATGGATTCATCGTTGAATTTTATCAGACATATAGAGAAGACCTAATACCCATTCTCCTTAAAGTTTTCCAAAACAAGGAAGAAGAGGGAATACTTCTAAACTCATTCTATGAAGCCAGCATTGCTCTAATACCAAAAGCAGGCAAAGACCACACCAAAAAAGAAAATTACAGGCCAATATCCCTGATGAACATAGATGCAAAAATACTCAACAAAATATTAGCAAACCGAATTCAAAAATACATCAAGAGGATCATACACCATGATCAAGTGGGATTCATCTCAGGGATGCAACAATGGTACAACATTCGAAAAACCATCAACATCATCCACCACATCAACAAAAAGAAGGACAAAAACCACATGATTATCTCCATAGATGCTGAAAAAACATTTGACAAAATTCAACATCCATTCATGACAAAACCTCTCAACAAAAGGGTATAGAGGGCAAGTACCTCAACATAATAAAGGCCATATATGACAAACTCACAGCCAACATCATACTTAACAGCGAGAAGCTGAAAGCTTTTCCTCTGGGATAGGGAACAAGACAGGGATGCCCACTCTCCCCACCATTATTCAACATAGTACTGGAGGTCCTAGCCACAGCAATCAGACAACACAAAGAAATAAAAGGCTTCAAGATTGATAAAGAAGTCAAACTGTCACTATTTGCAGATGACATGATACTGTACATAAAAAACCCTAAAGACTCCACTATAAAACTACTAGAACTAATATCTGAATTCATCAAAGTTGCAGGATACAAAATTAATACACAGAAATCTGTTGTATTCCTATATACTAATGATGAACTAGCAGAAAGAGATATCAGGAAAACAATTCCATCAAAAAGAATAAAATACCTAGGAAGAAACCTAACCAAGGAAGTGATAGACCTAGATCCTGAAAACTACAAGACACTCTTAAGTGAAATTAAAGAGGTCACTAACAAATGGAAACTCATCCCATGCTTCCAGCTAGGAAGAATTAATATAGTCAAAATGGCCATCCTGCCTAAAGCAATCTAAAGATTCAATGCAATCCCTATAAAAATACCAACAGCATTCTTCAACAAACTGGAACAAATAGTTTTAAAATTCATATGGAACCACAAAAGACCCCGAATAGCCAAAGCAATCCTAAGAAGTAAGAATGAAGCAGGGGGGATCTCGCCTTCCAATTCAAGCTCTACTACAAAGCCACAGTAATTAAGACAATTTGGCACTGGCAAAAGGACAAAACCATAGACAAGTGGAAAAGAATAGAGAGTCTAGATATTAACCCAAACATATATGGTCAGTTAATATATGATAAAGGAGCCATGGACATACAATAGAGAAATGACAGCCTCTTCAACAGCTGGTATTGGCAAAACTGGACAGTTACATGTAAGAGAATGAAACTGGATCATTGTCTAACCCCATACACAAAAGTAAATTTGAAATGAATCAAAGACCTGAATGTAAGTCATGAAACCATAAAACTCTTAGAAAAAAGCATAGGCAAAAATATCTTGCACATAAACATGAGCAACTCCTTCATGAGTATATCTCCCCAGGCAAGGGAAACAAAAGCAAAAATGGACAAGTGGGACTATATCAAGCTGAAAAGCTTCTGTACAGCAAAGGACACGACCAATAGAACAAAAAGGCATCCTACAGTATGGGAGAATATATTCATAAATGACAGATCCAGTAAAGGGTTGACATCCAAAATATATAAAGAGCTCACGCACCTCAACAAATAAAAAGCAAATAATCCAATTATAAAATGGTCAGAAGAGTTGAACAGACAGTTCCCCAAAGAAGAAATTCAGATGGCCAACAGACACATGAAAAGATACTCCACATTGCTAGTCATCAGAGAAATGCAAATTAAAATCATAATGAGATATCACCTCACACCAGTAAGGATTGCCACCATCCAAAAGACAAACAACAACAAATGTTAGCGAGGTTGTGGAGAAAGGGGAACCCTCCTACACTGCTGGTGGGAATGCAAATTTGTTCAACCATTGGAGTAAGCAGTTCAGAGGTTCCTCAAAAAACTAAAAATAGAAGTACCATTTGACCCAGGAATTCCACTCCTAGGAATTTACCCTAAGAATGCAGGAGCCCAGTTTGAAAAAGACATATACACCCCTTATTGCAGCACTTTTTACAATAGCCGAGAAATGGAAGCAACCTCAGTGTCCATCAGTAGATGAATGGATAAAGAAGATGTGGTACATATACGCAATGGAATATTATTCAGCCATAAGAAGAAAACAAATCCTACCATTTTCAGCAACATGGATGGAGCTAGAGAGTATTATGCTCAGTGAAATAGCCAGGAGGAGAAAGACAAGTACCAAATGATTTCACTCATCTGTGGAGCATAAGAACGAAGAAAAAAACTGAAGGAGCAAAACAACAGCAGACTCACAGAATCCAAGAATGTACTAACAGTTACCAAAGGGAAATGGACTGGGAAGGACGGGTGAGAAGGGAGGGATAAGGTGGGGGAAAAAAGAAAGGCTGCGTTATGATTCGCATGTATAATGTGGGGGGGGGCAGGGGGAGGGCTGTACAACACAGAGAAGACAAGTAGCGACTCTATAGCATCTTACTAGGCTGATGGATGGAGACTGTAATGGGGTGGGGGGGACTTGGTGTTGGGGGGAGTCTAGTAAACATAATGTTCCTCATGTAACTGTAGATTAATGATACTAAAATAAATGAAATAAATAATAATAATAATAATAACCATAGAGTTATCTGATAATCTGGCAATTCAATGACATTTTCAAGACTGTATTCACTTTCTCTTCCCCAACGAGGTAATAACTCATAATAACTCTATGACTAAAGGAGTAGTAGACTAATGCGTTCCTCTAGGTCTCAGAGGATATGTGCAAACTAAAGTACTCCTGTCCCAGTTTCTCTACACTGCAACTTCTCTTCTTCTATACTTAAGTTCCTACTTAATAATCAGAGATATTTTTATTGTCACTTACGAGGCATCTCAAGTTATAGTTTATATATATACATATATATATATATATAAACATCAACTCTTTTTTCTTTTTCAGTAATTTTCATGATTACCTTATTATGTTGTGCATCAGAGTGGTACTGCCCATTGTAGAACATATATAGAAATTATCAAAAACTGACAGAATCAGAAACAAAATCATCTACTATCAAATCATTGAGACAAGTGAAAACATTTCACTTTCAGAGTTTCTTCTAAAATATTTTCTTTACTGAATGGAGCTCACATTCTATGATTATTATGTCATCCTGAACTTTTTCTATCACAAGCATTTCTCATAATATTAAAAAATAATATAAAGATCCTTTCATTGGTTTTATACTTATTCCACTTTTCTGATTTTACCAATATAAATTATTGGGAGTATAGTTATTGAATAAATTTGCATAAAATTTAATACAATTTGTTTATATTCAATATCAAAATTCCTTTCAGTTTGTGGTATAGTTGATTTATGATGATTTTGTTTTGTTTTTGCTTTTACATGTATTTATGGATACTTTAATATGAGATTTATAGAGACCTTATTGAGTATGCATTTTATTTAAAACCTAAACATTTAACAACTATGCATAGTAACTAATATACTAATAGTACAAATGGCAAAGAACAGTGAATTCAAAAATAAGAAAAATGGCAGTATACATCAAAACATTATCAATGCTCACTAGCAATAATGTAAAAGTGCAAAAAATCAAACAGCTGCTCTGTTTTACTAAGTTTTCAAAGTGTAGTTTTTTTATAATAGATTCCAATTTAATTTTTTATTTTCTTTTCTATTTACTATTATATTATAAACAAGCCTTATGTTTTTTAAATACATTTTATATATTAAGTTATACTTTTCATAGGACCATGCTATAATATATTTAATTATTATTAATTTTTGGATACTTTCAGTGTTTATATTTTGACTACCCATATGAAAAGCATAGTTAATATTTTTTAACTACATACGCATCTGTATACTTACTGAATACAATAATTTTAGGTTTAAATATTCTTTGCTTTTTAGGAGGAAAGTGAATTCAAGTCTTGTATGACAACTATGACTTTCTAAATATTTTGATACTATTTAAATAATTAAACTTTTCAATATTCTCTATTGGTTTTTTGCAGCTTAGGGCAATTACATACTTATTGTAGCTTATAAATCTTATCAATAAAGTATTTTTTAGTGTATGATTTCACTTAAAATTTTATTTTGATGTTATTAAAATCCCACATATGTTATGTATACAAACAATATAATTTACCCTTTCTTATGTTTTACAATTATATTTTATCTGGGTTACTTATAAAATGTATGTATTTGAAAATTGTTTTGGCATACAAGAGTCTCACTGGATGAAACATTTATATTTATTTCCATAATTCTCAGTGTTGTTTTTGCTCCTTCAAATTATTTTCCTTAATATTGTTGTTGTTGTTTATAATCTATGAGTCTTGCTTCATGATTTAAGCATTATTTCCTTTGAACCTACTGACTGAGAAGTACATCATTTTATGGATTTGACTTACATACACCTTTAAATTTTCTAATACAGTTGACCTTTGAACAACACAGTTTTGAACTACATGGGTCCATTTATATGTGGATTTTTTTCAATAAATATATTGGAAGTTTTTTTGGAAATTTGTAACAGTTTCAAAAATGCTTTCTTTCTCTAGTAAGACTACAGTATATAATACATAAAACATACAAAATATGTATTTATCTACTGTTTATGTTTTCACTAGGCTTCCAGTCAACAGTAGGCTATTAGTGGTTAAGTTTTGGGGGAGTTAAAGATTATACACAGATTTTCAGCTCTGCAAGGAGCTGGTGCCCCTGATCACCACATTGTTCGAGGATCAACTGTATATGTGACCCACTGGTTTTTGATTGTCAGTCTTGGAAAGAAAAATAAATTATTTTTGAGAACAAGATATATTTATCAAAAACTTAATTTCATGAATATTTCTCCCTTCTATGTTTTTTTCTTTAGTTAAATAACCAAGGTTTTTGGATATAGGTATTTATGAGTAAAATGTTTCTAATACATTACTTATGTGATTATATATACACTCACACATTAGTGTGAGTATATATATTTATATACGTTTGTATTATGTATCTATATATAAATGATTTTACATATACTTATTTCATTACACATTTTATACATTGCTTCCATTTCTTGAAGATTGTCATATCTTAGTAGCTAGAATATGTGTGTGTATATAAATACGTGTATATATATATATATATACACATTTATGTATATATGTACATACATACATGATGTTCATATATAAAATACACACATTTTGAGTAAAGGCACATCAATGATCTAGAGCAGCTGTGTTGTACTGATTGAGGGATCTATGTTGTGTTCTATATTAACAGCTCTGCCTGGAGTTAATGATGCATGCAGTAGACATTGGTAGTGTACTATTCGAGCCCTGCTTATCTGAAAATATTTCACTGACACATCAATGGCCACTTGTCTAATAATACATTTGGTGTTTCCACACTCTGTTAGTTGGTATCTTACTGTCTTCTGGTGTTGAATGTTAAAAATAATGTTAGCACAAAGCCAGGCTATCTGTCCCTCTCCCTCCCACCCATTGTTAACCTGTGTATCTTTTCTAAGATAATGTAGACAACTTTTAATTCAAGTTTCTAAGATTCTGTTCGTTTTATTTATCTTTTACTGAGATGTGTTTTCTCTTTCAGATTTGTGTTTTTGTAATCATCTATATAGTTTTTAAGGTAACTTTATGGAAATATGATTTATATGTTTATATTTTATCAATTTATTACATACAGTCTTCTGAGCTTGATAAATATAAATACCTATTTAACACCATTGCATTTAAATTATAAAACATTTCCATCACTCAAAAAAATCACCTTATTCTCCTTTCCAGTCAAATTGTCCCAAAATCTGACTCTTCCCATAAAACTTAATTTTTCCTCTTCTTGAACTTCATAATGTGGAATCCTGTAAGATATTCTCTTTTACAGCTGGGTTCTTTCATTCACCATAACATTTTGTGGTTTACCTATGGTATTGCATGTATCAGTACCTTGTTGCTTTTACTTCTTAGTAGTATTTTACTAATCTTTTACCCATTGAGTACATTTGAATAATTTTCAGTTTCCTGATATTATGAATAAAACCACTATAAATATCTATGTACAGATCTTTTTGGGACATGCATATTTAATTCTCTTAAGTAAGTACATCAAATTCAATTTGTGGATTATAATATAAATGTTTGCTTGACTTTCTAAAAACTGCTAAACTGTTTTGCCTTTGTAGTGTACCATTTCCCATGCCCACCACCAATGTATGAGAGTCACAGCTGCTCCACATAGCCATCAACATTTAGTGTCTTTTTAATTTTAGCCATTCAGTGGTTGTGAATTGGTATTTCACTGATTTTAATTTGCATTCCCTAATGGCTGATGTTATATGAAGACTTGTAAGACGGCACCCACCAATCCCCACCTTTTGTTACTCACCGTCCATGTTCTTGTTATAGCATCCTCTGAGCGTGGACTGGCTTTATAACTTGTTTCTAATCAACAGAATACATCCATGATGCCTTTTATGGGATTAGGTTACAAAAGACTGATTTCCATCTCACTAGCAGGCACACTTTTTTGCTGGTTCTGATGAAGCAAGCTGCCATGCTGGTGGGCTATACAGGCCAAAGAACTGAGGGCAGCCAGCAGGGAGCCAGGTCCTCAGTCAACAGCCTTAGTCTAAACCTTTTAAAGTAGATTTTGCCAACTATTAATATGGGATTAGATGCTACTTCCTTTATGATTGGATTGTTTAGAATATTGTGAATGTGAAGGAGTTCAGAATTGCATCAGCTAATGGAAGTTGAGAGATATTTGAAATCACATAGTCTGCAATGCTATTTGCCTGTTTTTTCTTTGCTGTATTTAATAAAGATCAGCTGTCCATGCTCACAGGAAGTTGTAAATATTAGCTATGTGCTGAGGGCTCCCATCCCCTTCCCTTGTTTTCTATTTGTCCTCTTTCAGTCCCATCCCACTTCCCTCCCACACTCCCGCACCCACACCGAGCGTGATCCTTGGACCTTGCTCTAGGCAGGTGGGAGTTACCCTCCAAATGTTTGCCTCCCACCTTTTCTCAAAGTGAGAGCTGCAAAATGGTTTGCCCTGGGTGACTTTCACCCAGCTCTTTACTATATTGTCCTTTCTCAGAAAGACTAATGAATTGGAATGTTATAACTTCCTCCCAAGCAAGGTAATCACCCATTTATCTTAGCAATCAGTGGCAGTTTTTGTTGCTTTCATAACATTCCCAAGATTTAATACAGTTACCTCCCCTGGCACACACTTTACTCCCATCTTTATATCTTCTTTTTGCCATCCTATTTGAAATTGGGACGGGAGAAGGAAACAGAGATACCTGGGCTCATTGCCATCTTACCTAGGAAGTAAGGGAAATCTTACTGAATGTGAACTCGGTATTCAATGCACTGACACAGAAGCTCATTATCCCCCTCAGTGAAGGATCAAGGAACCCTACAAAGTAAATCCAAGGACGGAACTACTCTACCGGACTGCCTAGAATCCCCTGATATCCATGAGGATGCTCTAGAGTACTGGATATAAAACCAGCATGTATCCGTGCAGAAGGAAAGCGCCAGCAGGTAACTGTATTAGAGCAGCCATTTGTGTGAGGCCAAGCTGTGGTTCTGACAGCCCCGTTATGACAAGTGACATATTTACAAGGTGTCAATCTGTCAAATAAATGGAGACCAATTTGGATCTGGAATAATATCTTGTAATTCTTTCTGCAATTTTATTTGATTGATGTTCTACATTTTGACCTTTTTGCCTTCACATACTTGAGCTGATTTGTGGGTCCAGGAACTGGTAGGTGCATCTGTGGTCCACAGCAAAGGGGAAATGATTCACATTTACTGTCCACTTATGATCAGACATGGTGCTAGTTTAATTACAATGATGACCTCTGTTAATCACTAGAATGCTTCATGAAGTTGGTATCATTCCAGTTTAAAAATCATAACCCCATGGTATCTGACAACTAACTCAAAGACACATGACTCCAAGGGAAGGAACACGCACATTTGATGATTTCTATCCTCAACACGTCATTCTATCTTATAGCAGGCATTTTATTTAACTTTACTTCACTCTACTGCAGCCATTGGTCACATACCTTTGTTGCCTAGTAAAACTTTCTAAGGGAGGAGACTGTTTTATTTGCTTGTTTCTCCCTTAGAAACTTAGCACAGTGGGAATTAGCAAAATTTAAAAATCCACCAAATGACAGCATGAATAAATTTACTTGGAGACTGAGACTTTAGTTAAAGTTTGGTTTCTATCATTAAATTGTTATGTGATTCTTTAATATATACAATGAGTCTGAAACCTGACTCACAGGATGTTGTAAGGATTATGAAATACAAAAGAACACAATATAATATGATACAATACAATACAATAAGGAAAAAAGTCAGTGTTTAATACATAGATAGACTACATCTGTGGCCCCTTCTACACTAACACTTCCAAACCTCATAAAGGTGCACACATGCATACATCAAATAAAGTATAAATTTGGAGTCACTGAAGCAGCAATTTAGTGCTGGTAGGGTCAACATTTTTAAAAGTTATGTAATATTTCATCATATGAAAAAGTTATGTAATATTTCATTATATGAATTCAGCATAATATGTTTAAATATTTCCTTGTTTTTCAATATTATATGCTATGCATTATGATGTAGTCAATATACTTCCATATCAATCTTTGTTTTAAAAGTATTTTAACTGAATTCTTTGGGTTGCATTCTGAGAAATAGATTTATGAAATTAAAGATAAATTTGTTTTTCAGAGAGTTTGTTTGCAATGATCTACTCTTTCACTAACAAAGGCTACCACAGCTAACAGATATTCTCTCAAAATCAAGACTCTCTTTTGAGGAAATAGGTACACTCATGAGATTGAATCTTTAGCATTGGTCAGTCATTTGTATAATTTTTGGAGTGAACTATTATTATTTTATGTTCTTCAATCCGATTTTCATAGTGATCTTTTTGGCACTTTGACAACTGATCTAAATAAAACATCCTTTATATTCAATATTTACCCCTAAAAACCATTGTATATTTTTAGGAAGGCAAAATCTGAGGAAGCTGACTTTGACACTTTGTAAGTAAATCATCTTTATGCCCATTTGTTTTTGCTTGGATAGTTATTAAGTTTTAATGACTTGTTATAAACAAAAATGTTTAATTAATTAATTCATAAAATATGTACTAGACATTCTCAGATCACACACTACACACACCAATCCTCTATAACCAATAGGAAAGCTATGGAGTATGAACAGTATGTCCAGTGGGATATATAGGCAAATCACACATAAAATAGAGGATTTGGGAGGGGGATTGAATAGAGCTGGTCAAGGGCTCTGATTCTCACCTATTTTGGAGACCTGACTTGGACCACTAATGCATCTACCCATAGCAAAGGAACTTACATCAAAGAGAGAACCATTTCCGGCAATGGCTCATCAGAGAAAAACCTTTCACATCTCCCCAGAAAGTAGAAACCGATCATTCAGTATGGACTGGCTTTCCCTCTTTCCCCTCCCTCTTGCCCAGGCTTCAACCTAACAACCATCAGGAGAGCAAGAGAGAAAGTGAGGAGGCAGAAGGACACCGTCCACCTCTCCCATCAGCTGCACAATGCCAGGCTATCACAGCACAGCCTGAAAAGGGAGGGAATATAGACGTTTACAGCCCGTCTAGATTTTGGCTTCTGACGGAGAGCTGGGCATTGTAATTGCAGAGTGTCTTAGAGTAAGAGTATTTTATGACTTAAAATGACTTTAAAAGTGTGACCTAACCAATAGTGAGCAGAAAAGTCATGAAGTCTGTCCATTTATGTTTTTCAATTAATACAAGAAAAAAGGCTTTCCTCTCTGAATGAATTTTAAGGGGATGATAGAATAAAAATAAGAGTGCTTTTAATTTCATTCCAGTAACATACCTGAAAGACATGCTGCTTATGGATGAAATTAAAACAACTATGGTTAAAACAGTGGTGGGGCAATTACATGCATTAAGAGAACACATTGAGAGAATATCTCATATGCACGTAAGTAGTCAAGCCAACATGCAAATACAGGATAGGAAGTAGTGGCTAGCTGTGGTAGAATGGGGGAAGATTGTGCTAGGCAGCATGCCAGCCAGGTGTGAAGGTTCAGAATTGCACAAGTGAGAAGGAAGTGTCTTCCTATATTGCCATATGGGTGGAGTGCTCTGTTTAATGGTGTTTTATGTTCTCTTGTTTTGTGTTGTGCTTTATCTAAATTACAGAGGTAGACACATGTGACTTGATAAAATCACACAGCTTATGATGGGACCAAGGCTCAGTGTTAGGCCTCCTACATTTTTCTTCAGAACATGACTACTATACACTTGTAGCTCTTCCGTGAATGAATAATATGATATGTTCTTTCCGAGAGAACTAAAAATTAACATTTTTAGTACTTTAAAAGGGGATTTTAATTTTCTCATAGTAGTATAATTGCTTTAAAATGCACTCATGTTTTGCTTTAATCAAGTAAAATAAGATGCATAGACACAGAAATGACTGTCATGAAAGAAGAAGGTGTTACACTCATAGATTCCTAGAAAGAGGGGGCACACCCCCAGGCAGGGGTGTACCAGGGCCAGTCAGGGACAGAGGGAATGAAAGGAAAATGGGGGAAAAGCCTTTATTATGGTCTCCAAGGGAAAGAATTTTGGGGACAGGGTAAAAAGGCTCAGGTTGGCTAGTTTGAATGGTAACAGTGATCTCTGGGGTATAAGGACTTTCTGAGTTGCCTGTTCCTGGCCCTGGTGTGAAGGGGGTGATGCATGAGAGCTAAGTAAGGGGGTAGTGGTGGGATGGGCTCTGGACTGATTGGTTTGCATGTGAAAAGGGGCTTCACAGGCTACTTATTTGTGGTTTCTAAGAACTGGCTAGCTCTGGAGGGGAGTGTCCTCCCACTTAGCAGGGACCCAGATGCCAGAGTTACAGAAAATAAGAAAATATAGTTAACACAGTAATAATAATTAATAATAATAATAATAATAAAAGTTTTCAAGGTGGTACAATAAATACCCTTCACATGAGTTTACTTGAATTTCCCTTCTACAGATAGAGGTATCCCCTGCTTTATGAAAGTTTGCATTAAGCCTCTTAGCTTTTATGAAAGATCTATATTAGCATCTGTTTTCACTAAGCAAAAGTCATCTGAGGAAGATTTTTATATTTATGGGAAAAGGTGAAAAGTGAAAACAGCGTTCTGCATTCTTTTGCAGTGGGTAACGATAGTGGCAGCATACACCCTGATCAACAAGTGGCGCCACCAAGCTCCTTTCCCAGGAACACACTCAGCACCTCTCTGCCATAGCTTCCAGGGGGGCTGTGAGCACCTGTGCTTGATCTCAATTTTGTGCATTCATCCTAAGCTATCAGAAATGCCTAAGAGAGGGTATTTTTGGGTCTAGGGATGTCAGTATTTTCCCTATAAATGACTGCTAATAACTTTATGCCATTTTGGTTTACAAAGTTTTCATAGGAATGCTCTTTTTCATTCCCATAGCTGGGCAAACCAATATTTCTCAATCCAGGTTATACCAATTGTGGATAAGTGAAGGTTCCTGTGGCCAGGATTCTCACCTGGCCCTGATTGGCTACCTCACTACACATGTGTGGTCAATACATTGTTATTGACTCTATATAAAGAGCTCTGCCCTGTGTTCTGGGAAACAGGTGTCACGGCTGCGAGGCTGCAGTTGAGCAAAGACAAAAACGAGCTGTGGCAGTACCGAGGACAGAGACTGAGAAGGCTGCGGAGGTTGAGAGGCCCTGAGGCAGAGACTGGCTTGCTGCCTGCAGACTCGCTCTGAGTGGATGGGATTCTAGTGATTGACTGCCACCATGGGAATAAAGGTGGGTATAACCCTTTTACCCCAAGAATGTTCTACTATCATTTCTTTGGTCTCATTGAATCCATAGTGAACTTGCCCAGTGCTGAAACCTGTTGGCAAGACAATTGGCAGTAGTCAGAAGGATTCATTGTTGATCAAGGAAAAGAAAAGCCTTCCCTCATGAGAAGAGTCTATCAACAGACTGCACCTATGGACAGGGAGACATTCGTGTGGCCCCCAGTGGACCTGTGGTACTGGGAAGGGATGGAGGACTGAAGTCCACCCCAAGAGAAAGAAAATTTGCTGTTTACTGAAATGGTGTCACCATGAAGTGCTGTGGAAATAGTAAAATAGTAAAGGATGTCATGGTAGCCCAAGAAGCAGCAGCACAGGAAGGAGAAGTGGCCCAAGAAGGAGCAGCATGGGAGTGCAGTCTGCCAGGTGCCATAGGGCAAGTGAAAGATGTAGTGGAGCCGCCAGCCCCAGAAATGGAGGAGCAGGGGTTTGATGAACAGGTGGGGGTGGAGGCCCTGCTGGTGCCCGAGGCATCAGCCCCTCCTCAGTTGAAACCCAACCTGAAAGCTGGTGGAGAGCCCAAAGGACTTGGCAACCACAGGGTCTTCCAGAAGAGGTGCAGCCCCCTCCTCACGTCGTGGAGCACTGCATGCTCTGCTTCTATCCTCAGGCTCAAGTACAAAAAGGAAATACAATCTGCTTCTCGAAGAAGGAATTTAAAAGGCCCTGTAAAGGTCCTGAGGACCCAGATGTGGGTTGGTTTGAAAAGGCAGGAGCAGACAGAAAGAAATTGGGTGCCTGGAGCTGTGTCAGCAACTGAGACCAGAGCAGCAGTTCCAGCTGCTGAGGACGAAGCAGAGGCAGAGATAAAGCAACAAGATTGGTCTGTGTGTCTGCAAGACTTTCTGCTGGAGAGGCTGAAGAAGGTGAGTATTGTAAGACCCACCCATGGTTCTTTTACAATGTTTCAGGTTCCTTGCACAGGGACCATTGCAGAGGATTGAGGGCACATAGATTGAGAGGCAAGAATTCTGGAGGGGTGGAGTGTAGATTAAGTGAAGTTTCCTGTGGCCAGGATTCTCACCTGGCCCTGGTTGGCTAGCTCATTGCACATGTGTGGGCAATACATTGTTATTGACTCTAAATAAAGAGCTCCACCCAGTGCTCTGGGTGACACAGTGGCATGGTTGCTGCAGAGCTGCAAGAGAGCAGAGGCTGGAGTGGTGGCAGCGCCCAGGACAGAGGCTGAGATGGCTGCGGGGGTGGAGAGGCCCAGAGGCGGAGAGCAGCTTGCTGCCTGCAGACTTGCTCTGAGTGAATGGGATTCTAGTGACTGACCTGCCACTGCGGGAATAAAGTTGGGTATAACCCTTTCACCCCAAGAACGTTCTATTGTCATTTCTTTGGTCTCATTGAATCCATAGTGAACTTGTCTGGGGCTGAAACCCATTGGCAAGACACCAAGTGCAAACAAGGAACATTAAGACAAAATTGACTGGGTTGGTTATTAGGAAGTTCATTGTCCTTGACCCAGTTTTAAGATTATCAGATATAATACAGGCTAAACAGTTATTTTGAATTTGAGATAAACAATTGACTTTGTTAAGCATAAGTATGTTCTAATTATATGGCACTTATACTAAAAAAAAAAAATTGTTCATCTGAAATTCAAATTTAGTTTGGAGTTCTTTATTTTTATTTGTTAGATCTGGCTACCAATCCCATTGTTGCCTGCAAATTGTGTCTGGGGAGGTCTCTCCCTGTGCACCAGGTAAAACCTCAACCTGGATGGGGAAGGGTTTTGACTGAATGAGAAAGAACTCTGGAGCGGGTCAGATGAATGCAGGCAATGAAAGCATTTATTAAAGCGAGAGTAGCAGGGAATGGCAGCCGCCTTTCAGGTGGCGAAGACAAGGGAAGCACAGGGGAAAAGTTTGCTTAACTTCTCGGTCTAGGGCAGATTCCCTTGCCAACTCCTAAAGCCAGGGTCACCTGGTGTCCTGTGCCCACTTGGATTGGCACAGCATGGGGACTAGCACCTACCACCCCAGAATTTTGGGGAGCTGAAGAACATGGGATGGACTATGGAGTGAGATTATGTCCTGAGAACTTCCCAAAGAAAGTTTCAGGCCGGCTACTAAGAGCAGATTGTGAAGGTGAAATTCTGTCCAGGTCACCCAGGCAACAGGAAGTTGCAGGCCCAGATCAGAGCTCCCAGCAGCCCCTCCCTACTCATAAGGAGTAAAGCAGAGACAAGTGAAGACTTGGAAATAGAATGAAATAGCAAAGAGATAAATGCAATAATTTGACCAGTGAGAAACCTTTATTTAAAAGTACACACTTAGAGGAGAGTGCGGGCAACTTCAGGGAGGAGGCGTGCTGAAAGGCTGAGGGGTTCCCTCTTTTAAGGCTTTCAAGAATGGGGCAAAGGGCAGTGGGGCAGAGGGGGTGTAGGCTTGACATGTGGTCTCATGATATCTGTCTCCAGTGAAGGACACTATATCCTCATCCACAGTCAGTCCTCCAGATAATTCTGTAAGATAAACTTAACACAAGGAATTTACTGATCTGGTTCCTCACCAAAAGAGTGGTTACCCTCAAGCAGTGGGAACATATCATTTAGGACACTTGCCCTGTCCTAAGATAGGTTGTTGGCTGAATACCAAAGAATATGTTAGGAATCCTACTTCCCAATTCTCTGCTTTTAAATGGAATCTTGACCTGAAATGGAGTCGCTCCTGTTCTTACTATGCCATTTGTGTCTCAGCATTTTTAGGAAAATTAATCATGATGCTTGTCCCATGTCTCTGCCCTACATCACCATGTCAAAATATTGACTGTAAGGCCTACTTTACTGGTTACTTCACATTTCTGAAAAAGTACATCTCTTCCTAGCCTATTGAACAGAAGTAGTTTGCACAAACTTTTGTATTGTGCCTATTTTAGCTTTCATTGGACATAAAATCTTAAATGAGTTACAATTAATGCATCATCTTTTTCCCCAAAATATAACAAAATGCATGTAGTTTCCTCAATTACTTGTGAAACATCCATATTTTCTTCTAATATCTGTATATCTGCAACATGCAATTCATCATACATTTCTAATTAACATCTAATTTTGGATTAATTTCCTGTTCCTTCCTTTGGGCTTTTATAATGAGAAAATAAGTTATGTTTGCAAAGGGCCCATATTAACCATACTTGCTTGATTATAACACCTTGTGGGTAGTTATCATATAATTTTCTCTTTAAAAATTATTTCTATTTGTTGGATATTCATTGCTGCTCATTCTACTTACTAAATGTTTCATAGTCTCACCAAAAGAAGAGAGTTCTTTTTGTATTATTTATCATATTTCCCTGTAGAGCTTTTATGGAAGTTTTGTTTAAAAAAAAAAAGTTAATGTTTATAGAAGCCACTGGAACTGGCTAAGCATTCTGAGAGTTACAATAATTGGAAGTTAAAGGTCAGGGTTCAAGTGTGTTTCACACTTGCTAACTCTGAACCACCAGGTGACTAGTCATTAGATTTTTCTAGCTGTGATTCCCCCTCATGTTTTAAAAGGAAGACAAAAACCCATACACTGAATGCTGTAAAGATCAGAGGAGACAGTAAAATTGAATAAAAGGCTTTGTAAATTGTAAAGACCTATACACAAATGATCATGGTTGATTTTTTTCTCCACTGTTAATAGAACCACTGAAATAAAAGCCGTGACTGTGTCCACATTTTTTTTCAGTTCTATAAATGTTTATGAAGTCCCTTCTATGTACAAACCTCTGCAGTGGGAAGTATGAGAGATGCAGAATTTAAGTCAACCAAACAAAGCTCTTTCTCAAACACACAAAGTAGTAGAAGGCACCACAATGCACCGCTTCCTTCTAAGCATTTATCTAGCACTTAGAGGGGAGAGATACAGTGCAGATTTAGGGGATGGAAATGTAAAGGGATGGTTGGGGGGATTTCGATGTTCCTACCCTTGCCTAGAAGGGCAAACTGAGTCAAAATAGAAGTTATGCAATGTATTGAATTCTGCAGGAGTGGATCTCTACCTAGGCAACATGTTACAATTAAATGAGCTTTTAAAAATCTGATACCTAGGCTGCACTACAGATGAATTAATCAGAATATCTGAAGTGCTTCTTAACATTCCCCCAAGTGATTCCAATGTGCAGGCGAAGTTTGAGAACCATGCTCCAAAACAGAAGGTGATTAACTGGAATTCACATCCTCCCTCCAGGGCTTAAATGTTGGCTCTTTGGCCTTAGTTTGCCCCAATGACACTTCATCCCACCCCTTTCTCCTGTAGTCAAGGTTGGAGTGGGACAGCCCCTTGGGCTTTCTCCCTTTATCTCCTCTTTTATGACCATCTCTTCCCACCTGGGGGACTTCAAGAGAACTGTCCTTATTTTCCTAATGGTAGAAAGCAAAACTGAAAGAAGGAGACAAAGAGGAGGCAGTGCGCTGACTACACTCCAAACACCCTTAGCACAAGGGAGAAGAGAGCAAGGGCTGAGAAGTGAGGGTTGCAATATTGTGATATATAAGAAAAATACACATTTGGTCATTCACATGATCAAAACATATCTCACACACTTGGTCTTCACCCAGGGTTCCTGGCTCACAGCTCCCCAAATCCTTGGAATTTCCTAAATCCCGAAAGTGATAAAGGTGCCTTTTCTTATGTGAATGAGGTGTCTTGGCTTGCCCCAGGTCAGCTAGGGACGCGGCTGGTTGCCTGTGCAGCCAACCTGGTGATTAGAGGGTTTTCATTTTCAGTACTTCCCCCACTACCACCTCTGGGAAGGGGAGACGGTCTGGAGATGGAGTTCAAATGCCAATGGTCAGTGATTTAATGAATCATGACTAAGTAATGAAGCCTCCAGAAAAACCCAAAAGGCTTGGATTTGGAGGGCTTCCAGGTTGGAGAACACATGGAGATCTGGGGAGAATGGCTTGCTCCCAGAAGGCATGGAAGCTCCACCCACTCCTTTTCCCTAGGCCTTGACTTATGCATCTTCCATCTGACTATTACTGAGTTACATCCTTTAATAATAAGCTGGTAATCCATTATGTGAAATGTTCCCTGAGTTTTGGGAATTGTTCTAACAAATTAGTGAACCCAAGGAGGGGTTGTGGAAATCTATGACTTAGCCAGTCAGTCAGATGTACAGGAAACAGCCTGAACTTGGCAGCTGTTGTCTAAAGTCCCAGGAGGGGTTGTTGAAACCTCCAGTCTATGGCCTGTTGGTCAGAGCACAGGTAACAACCTGAACTCACAACTGGCGTCCAAACTGGGTGAGGGGTAGAAGTCATGTACACGGACTGAACTCTTAACCTGTGGGATCTGATACTGTCTCCAGGTAAATAGTGTCAGAGTTGAGCCGAATTATAGGACATTCAGCTGGTATTCTGAGAATTGCTTGGTGAGGGGAACCTACCCCTGACCCTGCACTGGAACTGGGTCCAGAATCCCAAAAAGGGTGAAACTGCACTGAATGTAACTAAATACTGACAACCATCCAAAAGGATTAGACTGGAACACAATGTTATAGAATGGGAATGGGAAATTCTAAAGAACATGGTTGAAGGTATTGGCTGAAAATAAAGTATAATAATTCTATGAGGGAACATTGCCATATTCAAAAAACTGGTTACACTGAGACTCACAGTGTCCACCCTAGGGAAATTCAAAGTTTGGATGAGGAAGCAAGTCATATGAATAAATAAACACTGCAAAGTTTAAGAGAAGTTATGCTAGAAATCTCTGGAATCCAATGAAACATGAAATATGGATGCAGCAAGTTTTATAGGAGAAATGGATCAAAGAAGACTTAGATGAAGAAGTGTCCCTTATTGAGCAGAATAAGGTACAGTTGAGAAAGATATAAAGGGAGACTTTGAAAAAAGCCTGGCACATTTAATAAGATAAATGTAGAGCAATATGGTCCTATATGTATGGTTCAAAATGTAGAACAATAGGGTTGGTTCATAAGAGGTGGATCATCTAAATGGCATGGGAATAACAATACTTCAAGAATCTGTAAGGTTCTGGGATACAAAATTAAAACCGAAGATATTAAAATGTTTGACCTTGAAAAGTCAAAAACTCTAGAGACCAAGAGATCTCTGAAATAAAAGGTTTTATTGAGCTTTTATAGATGTGACCAGATAAGGACTGAGTCTTGGGACAGGAAATTTCCACTTCACCAGCTGCAAGGCCAGTTAACAGAAACAACTTGTCTGCCAGACTTCACAAACAGGGCACATTTATGAGGGATGTTAAGGAAAGAAAGTTCTTTAAATTCATTGGTTATAGATAAGGAAGGCAGGCTAACATGAACTGGGCAAGTCCTGGGATAGGTGGTTAGTCCACAGAGAAGGCTCGTGGATTGATTGTTGAGGTCAGACACTGGTCATGTGCCAGAGGGATGCCGTGGTTCTGGGGACCTTCTAGATAATTGTTGACATGACTTCGTCCAGAAATTTGGAGTTTCTGGTTAGCTACAGCCCACAACTATTGACTGATGACCTTTCCTTGTCTCTCTCCCTCATTCACCAGCCCCTTATGTCATGTAAGACATTTCAGAATTTTTGTCTTGTCAGCTCATGATACATCATTATTTAACTTAAACTTCACAATACATCATTGAGATAAGTATTGGTAGCACTTCTTGCAGATGAGAAAACAGTCTCAGGAGAGTTACATTAACTTGCCAGAGATCAAACAGTTATTGTAGAACTGAGATTTGGTCCTACATATTTGTCTTTGAAAATTATAGTTTAAATTGTCTTACCAATGGGTTTCAGCCCTAGCAAGTTCACTATGGATTCAATGAGACCAAAAAATGACAATGGAACACTCTTGGAGTGATAGGGTTTATACCCAGCTTTATTCCCATGGTGGCAGGTCAGTCATTAGAATCCTGTCCACTCAGAGCGAGTCTGTCTGCAGCAAACCGCTCTCTGCCTCTGGGCCTCTCCACCCCCACAACCATCTCTGGTCTCTGTCCTCAGCACTGCCACCACTCCAGCCTCTGCTCTCCTGCAGCCGTGCAGCCTGGAGCACTGGGCGGAGCTCTTTATACAGAGTCAGTAACAATGTACTGCCCAATCGTGTAGTGAGCAAGCTGACCCGGGCCAGGTGAGAACCCTGGCCATGGAACCTTCACTTTATCCACGAAATTCTTCCAACTATAGAGAACATTTTATTTGGTAATTTTTTTGCATTATAATTAGACAATTATGTACATTATAAGATGCTCACTGTGATAGGTGTAGTTACCATCTGTTACCATATAGAGAAAACTTTACATTAAAGAAACTATTCTTAAGGCATAAATCCTTAAGTTATTCAGTTAAGGTAAATCTATCAGATTTGAGCTTTGTAGTAAAGTTAAGACTATGTAAATTTAATCTCCACCAGTCACTAGCAGTTGTAGATTGATTGTGTTAATTGTCCCAATTAATAACCTTTTTATATCTCTATTGTTTTCCATCTGAGTTTATAATTTTCTCCCATCCTAACATGGGGCTCTGCAGGTCACTTGCTTTGACCAATTAAAAATTGGCAAATGGGACGTAAGCAGAATATTGAAATGTGTGTGTATTTCTGCTTCCACTTTTTTACATTTGGGTTTCCTCTGTCTTGCTTCTCAATTGCTAGATGTCAAGAAGGATTTAAAACACCTGTTCTGGTAAAGTCAAAATGCCTACAGTTTCTTTGTTGCTTCTCCCTCCAAAAGATGGAGTCTGTTTCACCATCCCTTGAATGTGGCCTGGCATTGTAAATTGCCTTCACCAGTATGATAGAAGGGTGGTTTATGACTTCCAAACCTAGACCTCAAGAGACATGGCAGCACACACTCTCATTTTCTTGCATTGTAATGCCTTCTATCTGAAGAAGCCCAAACTAGCTTTTCTGAGGTTAAGAGAACACCTGGGGAGAGGGGAGGAATCATCACAGCTAGCACCAGCTGCAAGACATATGAGTAAGACCAACTTAGACTCTGGCCCTAGCTGAGCCACTGCAATCTCAAATAAGAATGGCTGAGTACAGCCCACATTACTGATCCATAAAATCAGTATGATATAAAACGGGTGTTGTTTTAAGTCTTTAAGTTTTAGGATGGTTTGTTACATACAAAGAGATAATTTATGTAAATGTGGAGGAGAACCCAGGAGAATCTGTAAAATGCAGAGCCACCCTTGAACAGTCGACTCCCAGCTGAAGAGCCAGGTGACCATAGATACATAAGCAGGCCCAGCTGAGGTCAGCTGATCTTGAGCTTAATCAGCAGAACCATCCAGTCAGTGTGTGAGTTCAAGAGAAATGATAAACAGATTTTGTGTTGTTGTGTTTTGGGACATGGCAAATAGCTCACTGATATGAAATCAGTACCCAAAGAGGAGTACTCTCATTTAAAAGAAAGAAAAAAGTGGCGTTGACTTTGGGATTGGATGTTGGGGAGACCTAGAAAAATGTCAAGGAAGTTTTTAGCAGAGGAACAAGAAATGGCAAAAAAATTATTTGTGAATTTTGAGAAAACAGCTTGGAAATAATAGAAGAGTAGAAAAATGGTAATCTATGTTATATGATATAAAACATTTGATAAAAGTGTCTGCAGTAATTATTTGGAAATTAGAACTTATGATATGGATTTTGGGATTTGAGCAAGATTTTCATGTACAATGTTAAAAGATTCAGCAAGTTGCCTAGACATTATATGATAGGGATTAAAAGAAAGACACAGATTAAAGAAAAAAACTGCCACTTCTGCAAGTGGAATTTAGAATTAATATATTTCGGAAAGAAATCATTGACAGGAAAATTACAACTGGTTATCATCTCTAGTCTCTCAAGCTGGTGAAATACAAAACAGGGCATTACCAGAAAGACACTCAAGAATCATAGTCAAGTAATTTTTCTACTCCTGAAGTAGGGAGCGTTATAATATTTTCCTAGGTTTATTTTACATTTTCTGCTGACCAGTGTCTGCTGTGATCCTATTCTTCCCTTTTTTGAAGGGAATTGATAATTGCAATTATCCTGTCTCTTCTTCACCATTTCATCTTGAGGGGGTGGAGGGAAGTGACTTGATTTTTCAGTTCATACATAGGCTTGTGGAGTCATATCAGGTCTGATGTATATTATAAGATGCTGGAGTTGAGACTGAATTCCAGTGCATGGTGTGGCTTAAGACCCTTATTAAGATTTCTGAATGTATTAAGGTAATGTTTAGCTAACCCTCTCATCTAGACAAAACTATTTCTCAAGGACATGACTTAATTAGATGCCAGAGATCTTGGGATGAAATGTTAGTGTTTTGGGGTTTGTTTTTGTTAGTTTTTGGGCAAGTAGTATTTAAGATAGAAAAATTAAAATTGTAAAAGGTAGTGTTGGTATGGAAGTGATGGTCAAATTCCACAGATAGAATAGTTATTTTTAGGAAAGGGGAAATCCTTCATCTTCTGACCCAGCAGAAAGAGGTAAGGAAGCGTGGAAATAGTAAACACAGAGGTAGATAGGAAGGAAAAAATGGATCTATCTCTTATATCAATACTTGGATCAGCCAGTGGAAGGAGAGAGAGTACCCTCATCTAAGCAGTATGGAGACAGTTGGGAAAGGGTCCTTGAAAAAATGAAAAAAATGCTAAAAGGTCAAATGTTTAGCAGGAGGGTTTGTCTCAAGATGAAGTCCTGATATTAGTATGGAGGCCACCCAGCTCTCTTGTATTAGTTTCTTCTGCAGGAATAGGCATAGAAGGAAAAGAAAGAAATAAAAAGAAGAAGGAATGGCAGGAAATGTTTATAGATATGCAGAAATTGGACTGGGTTTTTTTCACTTCTTTTCTCTAAGAAATCCTATTTTATTTTCTTTCAAAGAAAAACTTTTTCAAATATAATGCAAAAATCAAAGAGTAAAAACAAAATCCCTTCCTGGCAGGAGTTGGTTTTAGGATTAAAGTAGATAATGCATAAGAAATCACCTGGAATAGTTGTTGGCGTGCTGTAAATGCACAGGGTACTTCGGAGGGCTAATAGTTCTTCCCCTTTCCTACCTCTCCCCTCATCCCCTCTCTCTTTCCTTCTTTCCTTCCCCCTCCCATCCCTCCTTCCTTTCTTCTAACATACTTTTCTCTAAGTTGGCTTTTCAAAATCTTCTCTTCATGTATCCATACTCAAAAATATGTATATTCTCGCTTTATTTTTCAATATTTTGAAGGTCTGTACCATAATTATATTTTTAAACTTTGACTATATTATCAGTTTGTGCAAACTTCTCTTCATTCCACGCCATTTGACTTTTTTTCAACATGAAGTGATCAAATCAAATTATCTGTGCATATAGAAATGATCTCTGAAGAAATGATATTTCATTTGAATGAAGTATCAGAAACAGTAAGGTGAATTACAAGTACACTTAAATTATTTATGCTCACATATTTTACTCACCAACTCCCTTTTTCAAAGGCATTTGTAATCATTTTATTCAAATCTAATCATTCTCTAGACAATTTGGGTTGAAAGGCTCAGTTACTAATCAGAAAAGTCAGATCACTGTTGTGTATTCGAAAACAAAGACAATTTTAATCAAACTGCTAAGAAAAGTCATTAGGGAAGAAGATCTTGTATGGGATGAGATTTATGTCATCAACCACAGTGCAGTCTGAGTCCTTTCAATGAAGATAGATGAATAACTCCATCATCTCAATGTGTAGTCTCTTTAAGCAACACACTGTCTATTCTATGATTTGTGATGGTTTTACACAGGAAAAACTAACTGAGATATATCACAGCTGTCAAATCCTGGTATTCCTCTGGGCTTTCTGAACAGACAATTGTACCACTTTCATTATCTTTGTGTTACAGATAATGGATAATAAAACAGCTTATGGCACCCTAAGGAGAGCTTCTTGGACCCTAGAAAAGTCTCCAGACACTCTGTATACACATTAAACTTCTCTTGCCCTCTGAAGATGCCTTTGAATCAAATAAAAATTGCTTTACTTTCAAAATCAAGAATCAATTTTCCAAAGTTCCCTGGTTGGAAGGATACTTTTATCTGTGATCTCATTTGATTCTTGAGGAATTTAATTCTCCATTTTTCAAAGTTTTGTTGGGAGTGCTCTAGGATTCACTTGGGGCTCATTTTAGAACCCAGCTTGCCTCCCAATGCCCTTCTTTCCTCCTCATTTCAGATTCCATATATGTAGCCTTCTATTCTCTTTTCTCTGAGTCAACCTACCCCAACATGGGGTTTCCTCACTCTCAAATTTGGCTTCAGAGTAGGATGTGGTATCTCCATCTGTCCACCTGTCTACAATAGAAGACAAGTATTTATTCGATCATTCATTCAGTTTGGTTGTACACAGTTAATTCATGCATGAACTAATTAAATAAATGAGCTTTTTTTTTTTAAACATCAACTGAATCTAAGATACTGTTCCTTGTCCCTGGGATTTCCATATAAATGAAACATAGCCCTGTCTTTCCTGTAACTCACAAGGTTTTGGAGTCTTTGCCTCTTTGTGTTGCACATTCATTATCATTAAAGAAGAAAGGGGGGAAATGTGATAAATATATATATATATATATATATATATATATATAAGAAAATTAGCAAACCTGAGGAGGCCATATAAAAGACTCTGGAGTAGGGGTTTTGTTTATAGTCTGAATCCCTCTTTTGTAAAGTTCCTAAAGTCTCTGTTGTCTGTATTCCATTCCCTATTATAAGTTAGGGTTGATTTCATTCATAAGGTCACTATGACCTCAGACCTCAGCCTCCTGAAAAATTCATGCTGTACCTTTTTCTTCTAAAACTTCACCTTGCCAATTGCAGAAATAATGAAATTTTTATTTGTAACTAATGGATCATGTAGGCTTGTGTTATGTGCACCCTATATATTGATGAGGAAGTCTATAAAAAAGTGGGAAATTTCAAAAAACAAACAGTGATCATTCATCCACTTAAAGAAAATTTCACTGATGACCAAATCACAAATGACCAACTTCCTGCAAATATAGAATTTACAAATATATCATAAAATTAAATTATAAAGTTTATAACAATGGAATGGGCCTGATTCTACTATCTCAGAATTTTTTGCATAGATTTAGTTGAGTAGATTTCATTTTCTTTGAAATATTTTTTAAATATTTAAGATTGGTAGAAGTTAAGGGCCATAGAGTGATTGTCTTTTCATGAGTGTAATAATACTTCATTACCAGCACCCAAAATCTTCATTTAATGTAGTTTTTCAGTTGATGGTGCTTCCTTTTGAATCTTTACAAAAATCGTTTCAATTTTTTGTCAATATTTTAAAAGTAATTTCACTAAATAAAATCGATGTTAGTTAAGCTTAGATTTGGAAAACTGTGACATCGCTACTACTGTTTCTTGCTTTATTTCATGATTTTAAAAATACTTTAATAATTCCATTGCAATTTCATATTTATGACTAGTGCCTGACCCATCCATCATGTGCATTATAGCAATTCATCCTGGACTTCCTACTGTTTTGCGGGGTTTTACCTCATATGTTGGACCTTTCAGTAAACTGCTACAAAGTAGATATATCTCAATTGTTCCTTGTTAAAATACCAAAATTTCAGGATTTTATCACTGTTCCAATTTCTTTTTTATGTATTTTATTTTCCTTTTAAATTCAACTATTTTTAATGAATTTTTACCAGTTTCACAAAAGTCATTTTAAACTTAATTTTGCCCATTATCATTCATATCTTTTTATTTCAAATCGTCTTTGGTGTCAGAATTGCTTCAGAGTTGTGAATATCAGAATATTCCCACTAAGTTTTAAATATTGCTAATCTTTAGGTGATTTTTATTATTGATTCATTAATGACTCAATTCTGCATCAAGCTTAATCCTGGATTCTTAGGTATTAATAACTAAAATATTAAACTTATATATTTTTTAAGAAATCTTCCCAAACATATCATATTCATGGTAAATGTATTTCAGATATAGGATCTTATTTTCATCCTCACCTTTTGGATATAAGTGCAAAAAAAAGTGCAAGCTTACCTATGACTCTTGGCTTTGAAGAGTTGCTTTACTGCCTAACCTTCTTATATGAAGACAAACTAAAAACAAATCCAGAACTTTCTCCGAAAGAAAACCAATTAAATCTTGCTAGAATCACCCTGATCCATAATATTTTTTGTAAACTTCATAAACATTTAACATTAATAAATGTTTGATAAATCATTAATTTGATAAAATTAATAAATTGGTCATTTATTTGCCATCCAGACAATTGATTTTTTAGTGAATTCAACCATGTCCTATGAAAAATGGGTGGGTACCGCTGCAGCATGGACTTGGACTTGCGGCCTCACTTGATTTTCTCTGCTTCCTTTCTTCCTTCATCACCTTCCCGCCCTTCCTCTCTTCAACCTCCTTATCCAATAAACCTTGAAGTGAAGATCGTTTTCTCTCTTTCCTAATACTCCTACTTGTGTAGGGCTTATTGAGATGCTACTGTGACGTACTGTATAATGAAGCTAAGGAGAAGGTAAGTCAATCAATCAACTATCACCGAACTCAGAACTGAGAAGAATTCCAATGAGCCGCCTGGCCCAGCTTCCTCCCACCCACAAACAGGAAACACAAACGCAGCATCAGCACCGCGCACCTGAATCACTGAGGCAGGACACATCACATAACCTTTCCAAGTTCACTAAACTACAAAGTGAAACCCCCATTTGTTTAAATATTCTGATTAAAGGTAGCAGGGTAAAAAGCCAGACTGCAAACAGTGACTACAACCACTTAACGAGCAATATTAATGAAGAAGTGAATATTACATTAGTAGTGTGAAATTTCAAATGATGCTTTTGGTCTTTGCTCTGGGTTTTGAATGTTCTGTAATATTATTGTAAACTTTTACAAAAATAAAATATAACCAGTTAAGTGAAAGAAACTCTGTTAATTCTTTAGGGCACACATTCAAATGCAACTTCTTCTTAGCAGGTTAAGAAACAGAATTAACTGTTGGAAATATAACTATGACAAGAGTCAAAGGAGTAGGGAAGATAGTTCTGTTCTCCCACTGTCCCTGGAAGATGTGTACTGGGGCCAGGCTGATGTGCTAAACGTGCTGTATGGGTTTTCTTTCACGGGTAATGACCCTCAACTTTCCACCAACACTCCTAACAAGCAAATGTGAGGGCAACCTTATCAGTGAAAGCAGACTCACCTTCTGGGAAGCTAAGCAGCCTGGCTGTAGGAATTGCCTGTGTGTGCTTGATGCTCAGTACCTGGAAGTCTTGGCATCAACAGGATTTTACACAGTGGGGAGGAAGACACCCATGCCAAGGGAAACTGTGCCTGCCCACAGTGCCCTGGCTGAGAGAGAGGGGGTGATCCAAGGAAACCAGAGTGAGCACCAGGGCCATTAATGGAAAATCCTACTCCTGGCATCAGGGAATTTCAGTTATAGGAGGAGTGGCACAAATACAAAAAAGAACAGCTGGAATTTATTCATATTCCAGCAGTACCTTAATAAGACTGTTGAATGGTTCCTATAGCCGAGTTCCCTGCTTTGATGTATATGTTCCACTAGCAAGTCAGCAAGTCTTTTCCTGGTATTTGTTAGCAAATAATTCCAATTTATATGGTGTAGTCTTATCTCTGCAAATCTCCAGCCCTAGTTTGTAAATTTAAAATAAGGGCCATATCTTTGTTTTATTGTCAGTGTCTAGTAGAGTACCTGGAACATAGCAAGTGAGCAACTGTTACTTGCTGAATAAATGCACAGTAGGTTCTTCTCTGGTACTCGGCCCTTTCCTTCATTCTACAATTTAATATAAATGTAACTCAAATTGCATCAACCAAAAATTTCCATGGCTATGTTTTTGGACATGTATTTTCCATTCTTTCTACATTAAGATAATTCAAATTCTATTACATTGTATGTCTAATTATGTTTATATGATGAATGTGATGGTACCTCTGGACTGCTTCTCATCTAAAAGTAGTCCATTCTCCTTAATAAAGAGTTCTGCATCAGTGATGTCTTTTTAATACCAGATAAAAAATATATTTATGCAATTACTACTGTAGAAAAATTTTCAAGGCTTCTTCTATTAATATAAAATTAGTTGCTAAAATCCCCTTATTTAAGATCCACGAGTTAAAGATAACAGCCCACCCAGTGATCGAGGCCCACTGCTTTCAGAAATTTAATTAAAAATAAGTGGACATCACTAGCTCCATCTCCCAGCTCCATATTTTTTAATATGTGAATTAAATCACTAGGTCATCTTGGGCATTATATTATTTTAAAAAGAACATTAAACTTGTCATCTATAAGTTTTTCCTCAAGCTCACCTAACTCCTTTGAAAGTTCAATGCTTTGTATGAATTATTGGTAAATTAGCCAATCTGTGGAAGACAAAAAGAATATACCGTGATTCTTCTTGTGATACTTGGCTTGCAGCCACACTTGCAAGAGAAAACAGAGAATGAGGAAATTTTATAGGTGTTTCAAAGCATCACGCAAATCTCTTCATAGATTATTTGAGAGGACAGTGATCCTGAGACTAGGAAATAAATTCACTTTCCTGATTCTGCCACTAAGTAAAAAATAATTTTCTCTCGTTGGACCTCAATTTCTCTTCCCCTGAGGTAGTTATGGAATAGACTAATTGCTCCTAATATTTTCTCATTTGAAAATAATATAATTATGTCTTTCTACATATTCAAAATCAATCTTCTGAAGCTACATATCAAACTGCATTAACTAATAGTTTTTTTGACTTTATGATGGACAATATACACTTTAACTTACATTGTTTTATATATACAAAATAGCTTATTACCAAGTTTGACAACCATACATTGATAACCATTTAGCTAGATGATCTGCAAAGATCTTGATTACCCAAGTTATAAAACAGGGGTAATATATATGTCACTACTTTTTGCAAATTAATTTAAATAAAGCATGAAAAATATATACAAGATAATAGAATATCATGGTATCATGCAATTATGATTATACTAAAACCTCAAATAAAGTTTTATGAATGATTTGGAGAATTATCATGGAGGTGTTTGCATATATGTGACATCCATATAATTTAATTTGCTCATTCTTTCATTATCCATTGATTCTATCATTCATCCATACACCAATTCATTAATGCAATAAGTTAATGACATTGTGGATGGCATTCTGCTATATTATGGGCCCAGTTAAAGTAATGAAGGAGACAAAGCATAACAAATAATTAGAGTAATGGGGGAGACACAGAATAACAAGTAAGCAGAATATTTTAACAGTGTGATAAATAATCTTCTACAGTCAGCAAAGGTGCTATGGAAGGGTCAAAGAGGGTACACGCTTTGTCTGCAAAGGGGCAGGAAGTTTCTAGAAGTTAAGTACAATGTCACCCAGCTTTAAAAATTCAAACTGAGATAGATACGAACCCAAAGATTTTGCCCTCATATTTCAAGAAATAGCCGTCGACTGTGGTGGCTGTAGAAGACTGCATGGATGAAACGGAAGTTCAACTACTCGGAAGAGTTGTCTGGGATTTTGATAGTTGAATTTGAGAAGAACTAGAGTTTCACAAAAAGGGAGTAATCTGTGCAGGGTGAGTCAGCTTTGAAATGCATGTTTTACATCCCAGGGAGATTAAGTTACACTGTTTTGACTTGAGCAGCTATACCAGCTAGACAAGTGACAAATAATCCCAAAAATGTGGGCTGCAAAAGCCCTCAAATATTAGACTAAAGACTACACTCTTTATCTCTCAATCCTATAGGCAAAAGGAAGGCACTGAAAATATTTCCCTTCATAATTCTGCTGCAAGCAAGCCCTGAGCCTGAGCAGAGAGGTGAAACTTCTGATGCGGGTTCCAACTTGTCAATTTTGAACTCATTTCTACCCACTGCACTGAAGTTCTCTTGGCTCCTTTTTCTTTGTTGCTATGAGCTGAATGCTCTGAATTTCCGAGTATATGCTCGTGCAGGGGTGGCTGTTTAGAGGACTTTCCATGGTTATTGTTGCCATGGTGACTGTCTCCTTGATATTCGCTTTTTCCTCACATCTGTTGGTGTTTTGTTTATGACCATTGGAGAGAAGCATCTCTGTATGCGGCTAGCAGGAAGAGCAGGCTCTCTCACTACACTCAGCGAGCAATATTTACACGCCCCATAGGAAAGCATGTTGCAGTATCTTTTTCTCCTTTTTTCACACAAACAGATATGTTGTCGAGAAAAATATCAGTGCTTGGGATAAATGATGGAAATGTTAAGACAATGGAAGAATGAAACGGATTACTGACATCTATGTAAGCAATTCCTGACCTGAGTTTGTGTGACTCTCTCAGTGGGGTAGCCAAAGTGAGTGTCTTTCTTTCCACAAAGCTTTTCTCAGGTCGATGTTTATTAAGAGCATTTTTTGATACATAGTATGTTCACAGCCAGGCTAAAGAGTATGGAAAGGATCTAAGTCATGGTAACAGTAGAATTAGTAAGAAATTCACTAGTTCTAAAGTTGAACCCTCATAACACAGAGTCCTACAATAGAATTACCTAGTTTGGAAAGATAAGGGTCATCAAAACCCAGCCAGGCCAAAGCATTAGTTCTGGGGGAACAGATATTGAGGATGAATTCCCAGGAAAGGATTTAAGACACTTAAGCTCTCTATGGAAGGAAGGATCTAGTGTGGAGAATGATTCACCCAGATAACACATATCACTAGCAGCCTTGGCAGGTCTTTAAATAAGAGAGGCTTCTGGAACCTAAAAAACCTAGATTCTAGGTTTTAAGCTATGGATAGAAAATGGCATAGAAACTGGAATCAAGGAAGAAAGACAATCAAAGGGACTGACTACAAGTTTTGGGACTTAGAAAGTTGGTAGGTGTCTGATGCTGTGAAAGGCAATAGGACCTTACGTTTCCCAGGCACACTGTACTGAGACCTCAAGAATTTTAGCAGCTTCAAATTTCTAGTAGAGAGGAGTGTCCAGTGTAATCCTGGAATTAGGGATAGCAGTTGAGTAAGCAAAGGCTAGAAAATGTCCCATGGTTAAAACTTGGCCAGACTAGTTGGTGTCACCCTGAGGCACTGAGCCTGTATCTTATTCATATCTTTGTATCTCCAGCATGCACGATGGTGTAGTAAAAACAGCATTGGTGATTGAGTAAGGAATACATAAATGACCACATTACACAGCGGGTTAGGTTGTGGGGGGAGAGGCTGATATTAATGAAGGGAGTGGCCATACTAAATGTGTTAGCAGTAGAAATTAGGGGCTACATTGTCAAGATTAAAAAGAAATCACTACTTTTTTTGACAAAATGTTATTTCATAACTATCTGGAAAGATTTACAAAGAAATTGCCTGTAAGGGAGCTATTCTGAAAAACCCATACAATATAGCATTAAAACTACTGGCTCTGTTCCAGAGAGGTTGGGGTGAGCAGGGCGTCAGCGGAGGTGACCAGTTGTCGAGTGTCCCTAGGGGTTGCTTTATCACATATTGGCTTAAGAACTCAGGCCTCTACTGTCAGACTGACTTGGATCAAAGGCCAATTCTGACACTAAATTGCCGTGTAAACTTGGGAAAGTAATTTACCTTCCATATTTCAGCTCTCATGCCTCTAATAATGGGTAAAACATTAGTATATGATATTTAAGGTTATGAGGAAAAATAATAATACATAACATTTATTGAATGTTTACTAAATGCTAGGTGTGTTCTTTTCCTTAGTGTATCTCTTTTATTCTTCACAACAAAACTTTGAGGTAGGTACTGCTACTATGCATGCAGAGACTGGCACAAAAGGGTTTGTCCAAGGCCCCCCTGCGAGCAGGCAGCACACAGGCTGCCAACCAACAGTAGTAGCACTGCAGGGTCCATCATCTTAACTGCTTCTTAATTCTTTCTCTCTGTGGATTCAATATGTGCAAAGCAGTAAATGCATATCACAGTCAGTGGTAACTATTAATATGTCTATAAATTTCCCATCCTATTGGTGACCAACTGTACCTAGCAAATGATGAGTTTAAATGATAACACTGCAGCTGCTAATACTGTTATCACTACTGAAAATTATCATGTTGATTATTATTTTCTTACTCTGTATCAGGCACTGTGCTATGCATTTTACTTGTACTTTCTCATTACATTATACAGTATCTAGTATACTATAATATTTCCTTTAAGTAGTAACAATAAAAATCTAAACAATAATGAGAGTAGCAGCAACAAGGGCTTACTTAACTAATACTTACAGTATATTGCATGTTAGCTTGTTTAATCCTCTCAAAGGCCTGTAAGCAGGCACGTTTACTATCCAGTTTACAAATAAAAAATGAAACACAGAAAGATTAAGTGACTTGCCCAAAGTCATCTGGCTACTAAATGTGAGAAATGCGTTTTGGACACCAGCAGTGTGGATCAGAGTGCATACTTTTAATCAGCATCTAGAATTAGAAAGAACCTGATTTCTGGGCAGACCATTCAACATGTCTAAGGATGCAGTAAGTCAGGGTTTTACTGGGTCAATTTTTAGACACGTGTTTAAAGTTAGCACCTGTTATTTACCAAATGAGTGAACTAGATTCATTAATAATCTTAGCTGGGCACATTGTCCTGAACTTCAAAATGCAGATAAGATACTTTGTGAGCACTGATGCGGCCCATGCCCTGGGCTTGCTGTAGCAGGTCCAGGGTGAGCAAGGCCAATGCAGCCCCTGCCCCTTCACCTCACAGATATTCTGCAAATGATGCAGCTTCCATGAGAGCCATGAATGGCTGTGCACAAGGAGGTATAGCAAGTGATTGGGTCTAATTTAGGGATCCAGGAAAGGCCAGCTTTGAAGAAGGAATTTTCATAGGAGCCCTTCAGAATGAGATGTTTATATACAGATAAAATAAAGACACATATATTAATGTAACTTTGGAAAAGCAAGTTAGACTTATCTATAAATGCAAAGTGCAATTACCAAACAGTATTTTTCTGACTGAATACAGTGAGAAGATAATAAAATGCAAAGATTGGAGCATCCATCCTACTGCCACTTTTAAATTAGTTAAATAATTACCCTGGAAAGTAATCTGTTTCAATGGGTTTATTTTATTATTGAAATAATATGGTTGCTTAATACAATCACTGCAACCAGGTCATATAACTCAGTGATTCCTAATTCAATTGAGTGTAACATCTTATTTGTACAGAGATATATTTGTAGGCTTTTAAAAAATTCTGTTATTTTACCTCCTAGGTCCTTCTTAATAGATTTTCTTTTGTATTATTTATTTATTTATTTTTGGGCAAGGGAATAATATTAGACTCTGATCATATACGCAGATGGACCGAAGGAATCAACATTAAGTCTTCGGAAGGCAGACCAGGTAGAAACACTGGAGAATTGCAGTGTGAGGAGAAGAGGATCTGGCTGGAGGGAAGGTGGAAGCAGAGCGCAGGGCGCTCCTTGGTCATGCCTGCCGGAACCTTGGGCTCGTTAGACGTGTGACGGAGAAACAGTTGCAGGGCGACAAGGAGAAACTCACGTGGCTCTCAGAATTTGAACTTTAATAACTGAGCCAAATTGTATTTTTCTTTTAACTTCTAATTACCTCCTTTTTATAAATGCCTGTGGTCCTTTATCTTTACCTCTTGGCAACTTTTCACAAATACTCTTACACACACAAACACACATAATGCCACATAAGTATGGTTTATTTTAACTGTGCGCACCATCATGAAGAATGTATATTTGCTTTTGTCTGACCTCAACAAAACTCAGACCCAACAGTGCTCCTTGCAAAACAAGACACGGAATGGATTGTTCTTAAGGACTGTCTACTCCACTATGCTCAGTGTCTTTCATCAGCTATTTCACTTTATCATCACAATAATTTTAATACATTTAATAATCCTGCTGTTTGTGAATGGATTAATTTGTAAGAGTAACTGTCAGGTACCTTTTCCAAGATCAGAGTTAATAATAGTAGAGTAAGGATTTCAACCTAGAACTGTCTGAGTTCAAATACCCTATCCTCTCTGCTCCAGTAGGACATTTTCCCTTGTTTCCTAGAATAATCATGTACGTTAAAAAATACATGAATGAATAAATGGTTTCCTGGAACCTACAATTGGAAATTCTCTATTTATGCTATGTTTGTATTGTACTATGGGTCACATTTATGCTGTTTTTAATCTATCATAATTCTACTCTATCTCTAAAGAGTACCTGAGAATTGGACCCCATATGTGTTTTCTACTTGGGTCAGTGCCATTCTCTGTCATGATATCTCATATTCCTTCATTCCTAAACAGAGATGTTCTCCCCTTTATTTCTCATCTTCTTAAAGGCTTTATTGCCTCCTTGGCTATACATTCCCCTGGGGGTTTCGGAATCCCTAATCATTACCTTGGAAATCCCAGATTCACTAACAATAATAGTGCAGTGTAAGTCACAGTCTACCAATTAGCACAAATCTTATGACAAGTCTTTATGTAGCAGCTAATAAGTTTATTGTTTTAGAACTGAAAGTCCTTCTGAAGAGAAATACCGCTCAAGAACAAAGCACTATTTATGGAGCTGAAATAAATGAACACAAACTGGATGCAGATTGAGTATGCATCCACACTGACCTTTAAATGACAAAGCAAGACCACATAGCCACTAAACCACACAGGGCCAAGAAAATTACCTAAAAAGGTTTCAAAGCCACAGTCAAACAAATGACATATGCCAGGAAATATATAGATTCTCTTATAAGAAAAACAGTTCTCAGTAAGACTGCATCTGGGTTGCCAGAACTTTTTCTAGGTCATTTTTATTCATCACATCCCAAAGCTATAAAAGTCAATAATGCCTGCGTCAGAAACTCACACGGGGACTTGTGGGCTATGAGGAAGGGCCTATATGTAAATGCTGTACAGCTACAGAATGTAATAAAAGCCCCCATTTAACTAAATATTGTTCTGTTTACTGATGTTGTTCCCCTCCATCTGTTTGTCACTGAGAACAACAGCTTCTTGGGTCTGTTAGAACCACAAGAAATGAGATTTTTTTTCTTTTGAAACATTGCACCTTCAACACCAGACTCAGGAACTGCTCTTCAAGTGCAAAGTTGATTGGAGTCAACACTGAAAGAGTGAGACATGTCTCCTACATACTGTGTAGCCAGGCACAAAAGGAATTCCAATTCCCGCCTCACTTAGAGGACTTTAACAAATAGTATAAAGTTGAAAATTTTCCTGTAAGGCATTTGAACACCAAAGCAAATTTACACAACAGTCTCCATTGTACGTTTTCTTGATTTTTCTTAGAAGGATGATTGTATGCTTTCTGCTAAAAAGGATTTAAGTGTTGTACAGCAGATTTCTACTCATCATGCGTAATCAAGACTTAATGCCCATTGAGAATAAACATGAAATGTAGGTATATTTTCCAAGTACAGATTTATAGTAGCTTGATATGTGAATTTGTAGAATTGCTGGAGGGACAATATCATTACGAAAATAGTACAGTTTTTTGTCATCTTAAGATCTCTTAGATTCTTAAATTCTAGTTTAGCCACTTTCTAGTTATTTGACCATAGGAAAGCTATGTAAGCTCTGTAAATCAGATTTTGTCTAAGATGCTTTCCAACTATTATGTTCCACATTGCTATAAAGAAGCCAATGGATATTTTAAAACAAGTGTTCAAATATCTGTCTAACATAATGGAAACAGACATTAAGCAAACACTTGGAATTTTTTTAAATTCATGTTTTTGTTCTAATTTTTGTTTTAGTTGAGGTACAGATATGTATGTCTTTGTAACACCAAATATTAAGATCACCCAAATATAGTGTGGTTTAATGTAACAATAGATTTTAGATACAAGAATATGCTGGCAAGAATATGAATTCTAAATCCTTAGTTTAGTATCTGTGTGAGCTTAGGAAAGGTACTTAAATGCTTTTGGCCTACATTTTATAATTTGCAGAGAGATGATACTGAGACCAGTCTTACTCAAGACTGGAGGCTATGGTTTGTGTGCTCCATGAGAATAGCATCTTTGCTGTTTGCACCGACGTAACCTCTAGAACCTAGTGCAAGGTAAGAATTCAAATATTTATGAAATTGTAGAATGAAAAAATGAGATGATATATAGGCACCAACTGACATGTAATGATCTTTACAAATACAAGTTTCTCTCTTTGCCCACCAAAGAAAAGTACCATAAATTATCTTAAGCAATTTTCTTAATAATCAGGTAAAGAGAATTATCTTTTACAGTGTACTAAAATGACATGGATTATCTAACCACACCAGCCAGTTTTATAATTTATATTCATCTAAACCATCTGTTTTCCATATATACACACCCTTTCCTTTGCAAACACGTTTTTCCTACTCTTTATCACATTTACCTGATCAATGTTTTACCACAACATTTATTGCTTTCTATCATACGAAATAATTTACTTCTTTCTTTTATTTTATTTTATTTATTTATTTATTTTAAAATAATTTACTTCTTTCACCTTCGTTCTCCCTCTTGCTCTCACTAGACTGTATGAAGGCACGACATTCTGCTTTTCATTTATTTCCACTGCTTCATCCCCAGCAACTAGAACACCATAGATACTCAATGAATATTTATTGAAGAAGAATTAGGTAAAGACTATCAATATTATTTAAACAGACCATTCCAAAATATTTTCACACTTTTGTAATACATATTCCTTATCATCAAGGCTAGAAAGCACTACATATATATGCCATTATTTTCTCCTAATGCCCAAGGCAAGTACCATTTCATTGACTAGCGCTCTTTCCTTCAGGATATGACATACCCCTCCTAGTGCTCTAGGCAGCTACTTTCTAGACTCCCCACTAAGATGGAAACTATCAGTACCTTCCAAAGCCTTAATCTATATTTTCCCTTCTTTTGTTTTTTATTCTTACCAATTGTTTTACTCCTGATTTTTATTTCTTAGAAGTTAGATTATTAGATTAAATTTATATAGCCTAAAGTTAGGTGGAGGGTCATGAAAGGACAGTGTAGAGGGAAAGTACATGTCAGCTATAGTTAGGTCATTGCCTAGCTTTTAAGACTTAGAGAATTCCAAAAGTTTTCACACTTCATCATGTGTGAGGAAGCATTATAACCTAACATGTTCTAAAATATTTTGAAGTTTGATGTGGTATTTAGGTAAAAAGAGGCAAAACATAGAGTATAAGCAGATTTGTTATAAATGTACTAGAAAAGTATTAATATATAGAATACATAAAGAATTACTAAAACCCAAAAGGCAACAACAACAAAAAAGAGCCTAATTTTCAACATGGACAAATAAATTGAGTAGGTCCTTTAAGCAAAAGAAAACAAAAAAGGATGGCAATAAACATGGGGAAAAAGGATCAATCTCATTAGTAATCTTTTAACTACAATGATACATAGTTTCTGTTTGGCAAGAGCACAATAGTTTCATGTGATTATTAGTATGAAGAGCAAGAAAACACATAGTGCTGATAGTAATAAAAAATTGGTCTAAAATCTTCACAAAAGATGCTTGCATTATCTAGTAACATAGAAGACATATATTCTATGCCCAGCAATTCCACTGCTGAAAACATGAGAAATTCTTGCCCCAATGCCCTAGAAAACATTCAAGTATGTTCACATACAACAAATAGTTAAAATCAAAACAAAGCAAAAAATCCAAGTGTCTAAGAAGAGTAGATGCTTTAATAAACTGTGGGATAGCAATGCAATCCCTATCAAAACACCAATGGCATTATTTACATAACTAGAACAAATAATCCTAAAATTTATATAGAACCACAAAAGACCTCAAATAGCCAAAGAAATCTTGAGAAAGAGGAATAAAACTGGAGGTATTACCCTTCTTGGTTTCAAACTATACTACAAAGCTATAGTAATCAAAATAGGATGGTCCTAGCACAAATATAGACACATAGATCAATGGAACAGCATAAAGAATTAAAAAATAAATCCATGGTTATATGATCAATTAATCTATGACAAAGGAGGCAAGAATGTACAATGGGGAAAGGACATTTCTTCAATAAATTGTGTTGGGAAACTGGACAGCTACATGCAAAAAAAATGAAAATTGACCACTGTCTTATACCATACACAAAAATAAACTTGAAGTATATTAAAGACCTAAATATAAAACCTAAAGCCATAAAACTCAAAAGAAACCATAGGCAGTAAACTCCTGAACATGAGCATTAGCAATTTTTTTTCAGGATATGTCTCTCCCCAAGCAAGGAAAACAAAAGCAAAAAAAAAGAGAGAAAGAGAGAGGCTATATTAAACTAAAAAGCTTCTGCATAGCAAGAAAACCATCAACAAAGTGAAAATACAGTCTATTGAATGGGAGAATACATTTGCAAATGTTATATACAATAAGGGATTAATATCCAAAATATATAAAGAACTCAATATCAAGAAACCAAATAATCTGATTAAAAATTAGCAGAGGATCTGAATAAACATTTTTCCAAAGAAGATGTACAAATTGTCAACAGTCACATGAAAAGATGCATAACATTACTAATCATCATGGAAATGCAAATCAAAACCACAATGATATATTCACACCAGTCAGAATGATTGATACCAAAAAGACAAGAAATAGCAAGTGTTGGTTAGGATGTGAAAAAGGGAAACCTCATGAACTTGGTGGGAATGTAAACTGATGCAGCCATTATGGAAAATAGTATAGAAGTTCCTCAAAACATTAAAAAATAGAAATATCATGCAACTCAATAATTTCTTTTCTGTGTATTTACCCAAAGACAACAAAAACACTAATTTGAAAAGACATATGCACTCCTATGTTTATTGCAGCACTATAATAATAGCAAAGAGGACTTGGATTAAAGATGGTGGCATGAGAGGAGAGACAGAGGCTTCCTCCTAAAACTGGATACAATTAGAAAATTTAATTGGCTCAACTAATCCTGAGAGAGCAACAGGAAAGAGGACGGTCAGACTGCACACACGTGGAGAAAAGAGCAGACCTCAGTGAACGGGGTAATGAACCAGAGCTGTGGCTCCACAGGACCCAAGCCACTCCCCCACCCCAGCTCACCAGTGGGAGGGAGTGGAAGGCTTGGGACTGCTGAATACCTGGCTCCGGAAATCTGCGCTGGGAGCACAAACCTACATTTCATGGTGCTTTCATGAGACTCGCATGACTACTGGGTTGGAAAGTTAATACAGGCAGAGTTTCTGGGGAGATTGGGATTCTGGCTGCTTGTGGAAAGCAGGGATACACATCTAGCTTCTCTGGGACAAAAACTTATACTGTGTGCCCGGTACACTACCTCAGGCAGTGGAGACAGGCACAGGAGCCGGGAGGCGGGGAACAGCTCTTTCCTCCCCCCAGGCACCAGTACTGCTCCCCTGCGACCCCCGACATTGCTTCCGGGGCTCAGCAGCTCCAGAATAGAGCTTCTGGACACTAGAGGGCGCCATATACAAACATGAAATGCCAAAGGAACCTTGTCCAGAGTAAAATTGTTAATACAACTCCTGAGAAAGATTTAAATGATATGGACCTTGTGACACTTCCTGAAAGGGAGTTCAAAATAAAAATCATTAACATCCTAATGGAGGTAGGGAAAGACATCCAAGAACTCAGGAATGAATTCAGGTCAGAGATCCAATCATTAAAGAACACGATGGACGGTATTAAAAGCAGGTTGGATACGGTGGAGGAGACAATAAATGAAATAGAAACTAGAGAAGAGGAATACAAAGAAGCTGAGGCACAGAGAGAAAAAAGGATCTCTAAAAATGAAAGAATATTGAGAGAACTGTGTGACCAATCCAAGTGGAACGATATTCGCATTATAGGGATACCAGAAGAAGAAGAGAGAGAGAAAGGGATAGAAAGTGTCTTTGAGGAGGTAGTTGCTGAAAACTTCCCCAATCTGGAGAAGGATATATTCTGTCAGGCCATGGAGATCCACAGATTCCCCAACACAAGGGACCCAAGGAAGACAACAGCAAGACACATAGTAATTAAAATGGAAAAGATCAAGGATAAGGACAGACTGTTAAAAGCAGCCAGAGGCAGAAATAAGATCACATACAAAGGAAAGCCCATCAGACTAACAACAGACTTCTCAGCAGAAACCTTACAGGCCAGAAGGGAGTGGCATGATGTATTTAATGCCATGAAGCAGAAGGGGCTGGAACCAAGATTACTATGTCCAGTGTGATTATCATTTAAATTTGAAGGAGGGGTTAAACAATTTACAGATAAGCAAAAGTTGAGAGAGTTTACCTCCCACAAACCATCTATGCAGTCTATTTTGGAGGGACAGCTATACATGGAAGTGTTCCTAGGGTTGGATAGCTGTCACCAGAGGTAGTAAAATCACGGTAGGGAGGGTGGAGCAGCTGATTGTGAGGCAAATGCAAAATTAAATTGACTATCCCCAAAGCCAATCAACAGATAGAGGAAAAGTATAGAATCTGATACCTAATATATAAAGAATTAAGGAGAAAGAAAAAGGAGGAGAAATAGAAAAGAACCTTTAGATTGTGTTTGTAACAGCATACTAAGTGAGTTAAGTTAGACTCTTAGATAGTAAGGAAAGTAACCTGGAACCTTTCGTAACCAGGAATCTAAAGCCTGAAATGGCAAAAAGTACATACCTATCGATAATCACCCTAAATGTAAATGGACTGAATGCACCAATCAAAAGACATAGAGTAATAGAATGGATAAAAAAACAAGACCCATCTATATGCTGCTTACAAGAGGCTCACCTCAAACCCAAAGAAATGCACAGACTAAAAGTCAAGGGATGGAAAAAGATATTTCATGCAAACAATATGGAGAAAAAAGCAGGAGTTGCAGTACTAGTATCAGACAAAATAGTCTTCAAAACAAAGAAACTAACAAGAGATAAAGAAGGACATTACATAATGATAAAGGGCTCAGTCCAACAAGAGGATATAACCATTATAAATATATATGCACCCAACACAGGAGCACCAGCATATGTGCAACAAATACTAACAGAACTAAAGGAGGAAATAGACTGGAATGCATTCATTTAAGGAGACTTCAACACACCATTCACTCCAAAGGACAGATCCAACAGACAGAAAGTAAGTAAGGACACAGAGGCACTGAACAACACACTAGAACAGATGGGACTTATAGATATCTATAGAACTCTACACACAAAAGCAACAGGATACACATTCTTCTCAAGTGCACATGGAACATTCTCCAGAATAGACCACATACTAGGCCACAAAAAGAGCCTCAGTAAATTCAAAAAGACTGAAATCCCACCAACTAACTTTTCAGATCATAAAGGTATATAACTAGAAATAAATTGTACCAAGAAAGCAAAAAGGCTCACAAACACATGGAGGCTTAACAACACACTTCTAAATAGTCAATGGATCAATGACCAAATTAAAACAGAGATCCAGCAATATATGGAAATAAATGACAACAACAACACAAAGCCCCAACTTCTGTGGGACACAGCGAAAGCAGTCTTAAGAGAAAAGTACATAGCAATCCAGACATATTTAAAGAAGGAAGAACAATCCCAAACGAATGGTCTAATGTCACAATTATCAAAATTGGAAAAAGAAGAACAAATGAGGCCTAAAGTCAGCAGAAGGAGGGTCATAATAAAGATCAGAGAAGAAATAAACAAAATTGAGAAGAATAAAACAGTAGCAAAAATCAATGAAACCAAGAGCTGGTTCTTTGAGAAAATAAACAAAATAGATAAGCCTCTAGCCAGACTTATTAAGAGAAAAAGAGAATCAACACACATCAACAGAATCAGAAATGAGAAAGGAAACATCACGACGGACCCCACAGAAATACAAAGAATTATTAGAGACTACTATGAAAACCTATATGTTAAGAAGCTGGAAAACCTAGAAGAAATGGACAACTTCCTAGAAAAATACAACCTTCCAAGACTGACCAAGGAAGAAACACAAAATCTAAACAAACCAATTGCAAGTAAAGAAATTGAAGTGGTAATCAAAAAACTAACCAAGAACAAAACCCCTGGGCCAGATGGATTTACCTCAGAATTTTATCAGACATACAGAGAAGGTATAATACCCATTCTCCTTCAGGTTTTCCAAAAAATAGAGGAGGAAGGAATACTCCCAAACTCATTCTATGAAGGTAACATCACCCTAATACTAAAACCAGGCAAAGACAACACCAAAAAAGAAAACTACAGACCAATATCCCTGATGAACGTAGATGCAAAAATACTCAACAAAATATTAGCAAACAGAATTCAAAAATACATCAAAAGGATCGTACACCATGACAAAGTGGGATTCATCCCAGGGATGCAAGGATGGTACAACATTCGAAAGTCCATCAACATCATCCACCACATCAACAAAAAGAAAGACAAAAACCACATGATCATCTCCATAGATGCTGAAAAAGCATTTGACAAGATTCAACATCCATTCATGATAAAAACTCTCAACAAAATGGGCATAGAGGGCAAGTACCTCAACATAATAAAGGCCATCTATGATAAATCCACAGCCAACATCATACTGAACAGCGAGAAGCTGAAAGCTTTTCCTCTGAGATTGGGAACAAGACAGGGATGCCCACTGTCCCCACTGTTATTTAACATAGTACTGGAGGTCCTGGCCATAGCAATTAGACAAAACAAAGAAATAAAAGGAATCTAGATTGGTAAAGAAGAAGTTAAACTGCCACTATTTGCAGATGACATGATATTGTACATAAAAAACCCTAAAGACTCCACTCCAAAACTACTAGAACTGATATCGGAATACAGCGAAGTTGCAGGATACAAAATTAACACACATAAATCTGTGGCTTTCCTATACACTAACAATGAGCCAATAGAAAGAGAAGTCAGGAAAACAATTCCATTCACAATAGCATCAAAAAGAATAAAATACCTAGGAATAAACCTAACCAAAGAAGCGAAAGACCTATACCCTGACAACTATAAGACACTCTTAAGAGAAGTTAAAGAGGTCACTAACAAATGGAAACTCATTCCATGCTCTTGGTTAGGAAGAATTAATATCGTCAAAATGGCCATCCTGCCCAAAGCAATATACAGATTTGATGCAATCCCTATCAAATTACCAACAACATTCTTCAACGAACTGGAACAAATAGTTCAAAAATTCATATGAAAACACCAAAGACCCCGAATAGCCAAAGCAATCCTGAGAAAGTAGAATAAAGTGGTGGGGATCTCACTCCCCAACTTGAAGCTCTACTACAAAGCCACAGTAATCAAGACAATTGGTACTGGCACAAGAACAGAGCCACAGACCACTGGAACAGATTAGAGACTCCAGACATTAACCCAAACATATATGGTCAATTAATATTCAATAAAGGAGCCATGGACATACAATGGGGAAATGACAGTCTCTTCAACAGATGGTGCTGTCAGAACTGGACAGCTACATGTAAGAGAATGAAACTGGATCAGTCTAACCCCATACACAAAAGTAAATTCGAAATGGATCAAAGACCTGAATGAAAGTCATGAAACCATAAAACTCTTAGAAAAAAACATAGGCAAAAATCTCTTGGATGTGAACGTTAGCAACTTCTTCATGAATATATCTCCCCAGGCAAGGAAAGCAAAAATGAAAAAGTGGGTCTATATCAAGCTGTAAAGCTTCTGTACAGCAAAGGACACCATCAATAGAACAAAAAGGTACCCTACGGTATGGGAGAATATTTTCGTAAATGACAGATCTGATAAAGGCTTGACATCCAAAATATATAAAGAGCTCATGCTCCTCAACAAACAAAAAGCAAATAATCCAATTAAAAAATGGGCAGAGGAGCTGAACAGACAGTTCTCCAAAGAAGGAATTCAGATGGCCAGCAGACACATGAAAAGATGCTCCACATTGCTAGTTATCAGAGAAATGCAAATTAAAACCACAATGAGATATCACCTCACACCAGTAAGGATGGCCACCATCCAAAAGACAAACAACAACAAATGTTGGCAAGGTTGCAGAGAAAGGGGAACCCTCCTACACTTCTGGTGGGAATGTAAATTAGTTCAACCATTGTGGAAAGCAGTATGGAGGCTCCTCAAAATGCTCAAAATAGATTTGCCATTTGACCCAGGAGTTCCACTTGTAGGAATTTACCCTAAGGATGCATCAGTCCAATTTGAAAAAGACATATGCACCCCTATGTTTATCACAGCACTATTTACAACAGCCAAGAAATGGAAGCAACTTAAGTGTCCATCAGTAGATGAATGGATAAAGAAGATGTGGTACATATACACAATGGAATATTATTCAACCATAAGAAGAAAACAAATCCTACCATTTGCAACAACATGGATGGAGCTAAAGGGTATTATGCTCAGTGAAATAAGCCAGGCGGAGAAAAACAAATACCAAATGATTTCACTCATCTGTGGAGTATAAGAACAAAAGAAAAACTGAAGGAACAAAACAGCAGCAGAATCACAGAGCCCAAGAATGGACTAACAGTTACCAAAGGGAAAGAGACTGGGGAGAATGGGAGGGTAAGGAGGGATAAGGGTGGGAAGAAGAAAGGAGGTATTATAATTAGCATGTATAATATGGGGGGTGGGGGAAAGGGGAGGGCTTTGCAGCACAGAGAAGACAAGTAGTGATTCTACAACATCTTACTATGCTGATGGACAGTGACTGTAATGGGGTTTGTTGTGGGGACTTGGGTAGGGGGAGCCTAGTAAACATAATGTTCATCAAAAAGTATTAATTAATTAATTATTTTAAAAAAATAATAATAGTAATAATAGCCAAGATATGGGAGCAATGTAAGTGTCTATAGATAGGTAAATCAATAAGGAAGTGGTATATACATACAATGGAAAATTACTCAGCTGTAAAAAATGAAAGAAGGAAATCTTGCCATTTGGAACAACAAGGATGGACCTAGTGGTGTTATGCTAAGTGAAATAAGTCAGATAAAGACAAATACCATATGATTTCACTTATATGTGGATTCTAAAAAACAAAAAAGAAAGAAAAAAGATGAACAAACAAAACAGAAATATATATTCATGAATATGGAGAACAAAATGGTAGTTGACACAGGGGTTGGGTTTAAAAGATGGGCTAAATGGGTAAAGGTTGTAAGGAGGTAAAAACTTCCACTTGCAAACTTCCAACTCCAAACTGCTAATAAGTATGTCATGGGGCTAAAAAGTACAGCATAGGGAATATCATTAATAATATTGTAGTAACTCTGTATAATGACAGACAGCAACTACACTCATCTTGTTGAGCATTTCATAATGTATGTAATTGTTGAATCACTATGTTGTATGATGGAAATGAATATAATATTTTATATTAATTATACTTCAATAAAAATAGATTGTGGGATAGTCATGCAATGGAATTGCTTGGAGGTTGCAAGAATGAACAACATATATCATGGACAATTCTCAAACTGTATGTTGAGTGAAAATACTAAGTTTTGGGAGAAAACATATTTATGATTCCTTTTATATAGATTTCAAAATCATGAACAACTAAATATTTTGCACAATGATTAATACTATAAGAAAAAAAAATTTAAAGGAAACTGACTGATGAGACAGATGAAACAGAAAAGGCCAATATTATATATCATTCTTTACACATTACTCATTTTTACAAACATTTCTTGTATAAGTGCTCAATATGTAATAAATATTTAATAAAACAATAAAAAAGAAATGGTACAGAAAAATAAATCTGTGGCAGTGTTCACTAAATCCTCGGTGCTAACTGTACACCTTTATTTGAAGATTGAGTAATTTGTTGGTAACCAATATTGGAATAGTTTCTATCAGAAAGAAAGTGAGAAAGAGACAAAGAGGAGAGCACAGGAGTGGGGATGACATGCTGAGTGGGGACAGAAGAAGGCAAGGAAGAAGAGAGTGAGAAAAGGAAGAAAAGGAAGAAATTAAAAAAGGAAGCAGACAAAAATGAAGATATAGTACAGTTATAAAAAACCAAGTTGTATAAAATGCTTTACGTAATCTTCAGATCAGCATTCTGAGGAAGGATATTCATTTACATTTTAAAGATGGGGACAGGTCACTGATTAAACATCCAGGTATTTAGAAAGGATGGAGAAAAGGAAAAAGGGAGGGAGAGAAAGAATGAAAAAAGGAAATGAAGAAAGGGAGGAATGGAGGAAAATTGGAAAGAAGAAAGAAATGAAAATAGTAGGACACTATTCATTAGAATAATGTTTTCTTCCAGCAATGTTTATGAAAAAGTAGGATGCTAAATACTATGCTGGTTTTATAGAAAAAAATAACTGTCTTGGCGATGGGTTTCAGCCCCAGGCAAGTTTGCTATGGATTCAGTGTGACCAAAGAAATTGACAGCAAAACGTTCTCAGGGTGAAAGGGTTATACCCAACTTTATTTCCAGGTGGCAGGTCAGTCACTAGAATCCCGTTCACTCAGAGTGAGTCTGCAAGCAGCAAGCTGGTCTCTGCCTCTGGGCCCCTCTGTCCACAAAGTCGTCCTCTGGGCCTCTGTCCACAGCGCTGCCACCACTCCAGCCTCTGCTCTCCTGCAGCCTTGCAGCCCTGCCACGGTGTTGCACCCAGAGCACTGGGCAGAGCTCTTTTTATAGAGTCAACAGCCATGTATTGCCCACAGGTGTACAGTGAGCTAGTCAACCACAGCTAGGTGAAAATCCTCGCCATAGGAACTTTAATTTTATCCACAGTAACCTTCAGAACTACAGCCTTAACTCTGACTTTATTCTGCATACCTATTGTTGCTGGGCAGTTGCATCTGGGGAGGTTTCCCCCTGGGCACTAGGTGAAGCACTAAGAGAAACCTCAACCTGGACTGGGGAGTGTTCTTGACTCTGAATGAGAAAGAATTCTCAAGCAGGTCAGGTGAGTGTAGGTAAGGAGGGATTTCATTTAAGCTCGAGTAGCAGTGAGTGACAGCTGCTTCAGAGGCTGCCTTCGGCAGTGAGCAAGGAAGTACCAAGGAAGGAAATGCAAGCTCATTGAACTCCTGCTTGGCATAGGGAAAATCCCTCACCAACTCCTAAATGCAGGGTCACCTGGCATCCAGGGTCCGCTTGAATCTGTCCAGCATGGGAATGAAGCCCCTACCACCTCAGGATTTGGGGGAGCCACGGAGCACTGGATGGAATGAGATTGTGTTCTGAGAACTTACAAAAGGAAAAGAAAAGAGATTTTAAGCAGGCTCCTAAAGAACATGATCCTGTAACTGCAGTTCTGTCCAGTCACCCAGGTAACAGGAACTTGCAGGCTGCAATCAGAGCTCTCAGTAGCCCAGCCCTGCTTATCTGAAGTAGGACAGAGAGAGTGAAGAGTTGCACTTAGGTCTGGAAAATAGAATGAAATAGGGCAGTAACAGATATGCTTACCACTGGGAGAGCACAGGGACCAAAAAATAAAGAAAAAAAAGCAGTAAGTTGAGCAGCAAGAAGGCTTCATTTAGGAAAAAGTACAAACTCAAAGAAAGGGGAGCGTGGGCGGCCTCAGAGACAAGGTTCACTTAGAGGCTTAGGATTCTGCCTTTTGAGGCTTTCAAGAATGGGGCAGCAACACCAAGACACATAATAATTAAAATGGCAAAGATCAAAGGCAAGGACAAAGTATTAAAGGCAGCTAGAGAGAAAAAAAAGGTCACCTACAAAGGAAAACCCATCGGGCTATCATCAGACTTCTCAACAGAAACCTTACAGGCCAGAAGAGAATGGCATGATATACTTAATGCAATGAAACAGAAGGGCCTCGAACCAAGACTACTGTATCCAGCACGATTATCATTTAAATATAAAGGAAGGATTAAACAATTTCCAGACAAGCAAAAGTTGAGGGAATTTGCCTCCTACAAGCCACTTCTACAGGGCATTTTACAGGGACTTCTCTAGATGGGAGCACTCCTAAAAAGAGCACAGAACAAAACACCCAACATATGAAGAAGGAAGAGGAATAAGAAGGGAGAGAAATAAAGAATCATCAGACCGTGTTTATAATAGCTCAATAAGCAAGTTAAGCTAGACAGTAAGATAGTAAAGAAGCTAAACTTGAACCTTTGGTAACCACAAACTTAAAGCCTGCAATGGCAATAAGTACAAACCTTTCAATAATCACCCTAAATGTAAATGGACTGAATGCACCAATCAAAAGACATAGAGTAATAGAATGGATAAAAAAGCAAGACCCATCCATATGCTGCTTACAAGAGACTCACCTCAAACCCAAAGACATGCACAGACTTAAAGTCAAGGGATGGGAAAAAATATTTCATGCAAACAACAGAGAGAAAAAAGCAGGTGCTGCAATACTAGTATCAGACAAAACAGACTTCAAAATAAAGAAGGTAACAAAAGATAAAGAAGGACATTACATAATGATAAAGGGCTCAGTCCAACAAGAGGATATGACCATTATAAATATATATGCACCCAATACAGGAGCACCAGCATATGTGAAACAAATACTGACAGAATTAAAGGAGGAAATAAAATGCAATGCATTCATTTTGGGAGACTTCAAAATACCACTCACTCCAAAGGACAGATCCACCAGACAGAAAATAAGTAAGGACACAGAGGCACTGAACAACACACTAGAACAGATGGACCTAATAGACATCTACAGAACTCTACATCCAAAAGCAACAGGATACACATTCCTCTCAAGTGCACATGGAACATTCTCCCGAACAGATCACATAATAGGCCACAAAAAGAGCCTCAGTAAATTCCAAAAAATTGAAATCCTACCAACCAACTTTTCAGACCACAAAGGCATAAAAGTAGAAATAAATTGTACAAAGAAAGCAAAAAGGCTCACAAACACATGGAGGCTTAACAACATGCTCCTAAATAATCAATGGATCAATGAACAAATCAAAATGGAGATCCAGCAATATATGGAAACAAACGACAACAACAACACAAAGCCCCAACTTCTGTGGGACACAGCAAAAGCAGTCTTAAGAGGAAAGTATATAGCAATCCAGGCATATTTAAAGAAGGAAGAACAATCCCAAATGAATGGTCTAATGTCACAATTATCGAAATTGGAAAAAGAAGAACAAATGAGGCCTAAGGTCAGCAGAAGGAGGGACATAATAAAGATCAGAGAAGAAATAAATAAAATTGAGAAGAATAAAACAGTAGCAAAAATCAATGAAACCAAGAGCTGGTTCTTTGAGAAAATAAACAAAATAGATAAGCCTCTAGCCAGACTTTTTAAGAGGAAAAGAGAGTCAACACACATCAACAGAATCAGAAAAGAGAAAGGAAAAATCACGATGGACCCCACAGAAATACAAAGAATTATTAGAGAATACTATGAAAACCTATATGCTAACAAGCTGGGAAACCTAGGAGAAATGGACAACTTCCTTGAAAAATACAACCTTTCAAGACTGACCCAGAAAGAAACAGAAGATCTAAACAGGCCAATTACCAGCAACGAAATTGAAGAGGTAATCAAAAAACTACCCAAGAACAAAACCCCTGGACCAGATGGATTTACTTCAGAATTTTATCAGACATACAGAGAAGACATAATACCAATTCTCCTTAAAGTTTTCCAAAAAATAGGAGAGGAGGGAATACTCTCAAACTCATTCTATGAAGCCAACATCACCCTAATACTAAAACCAGGCAAAGACACCACCAAAAAAGAAAACTACAGACCAATATCCCTGATGAATGTAGATGCAAAAATACTCAACAAAATATTAGCAAACCGAATTCAAAAATACATCAAAAGGATCATACACCATGACCAAGTGGGATTCATCCCAGGGATGCAAGGATGGTACAACATTCGAAAGTCCATCAACATCATCCGCCACATCAACAAAAAAGACAAAAACCACATCATCATCTCCATAGACGCTGAAAAAGCATTTGACAAAATTCAACATCCATTCATGAAAAAATTCTCAACAAAATGGGTATAGAGGGCAAGTACCTCAACATAATAAAGGCCATCTATGATAAACCCACAGCCAACATCATACTGAACAGCGAGAAGCTGAAAGCTTTTCCTCTGAGATCAGGAACAAGACAGGGATGCCCACTGTCCCCACTGTTATTCAACATAGTACTGGAGGTCCTAGCTATGGCAATTAGACAAAACAAAGAAATACAAGAAATCCATATTGGTAAAGAAGAAGTTAAACTGTCACTATTTGCAGATGACATGATATTGTACCTAAAAAACCCTGAAGACTCCACTCCAGAACTACTAGAACTGATATTGGAATACAGCAAAGTTGCAGGATACAAAATTAACACACAGAAATCTGTGACTTTCCTATACACTAACAATAAGCCAATAGAGAAGTCAGGAGAACAATTCCATTCACAATAGCATCAAAAAGAATGAAATACCTAGGAATAAACCTAACCAAAGAAGTGAAAGACCTATACCCTGACAACTATAAGACACTCTTAAGAGAAGTTAAAGAGGACACTAACAAATGGAAACTCATCCCATGCTCCTGGCTAGGAAGAATTAATATCGTCAAAAAGACCATCCTGCCCAAAGCAATATACAGATTTGATGCAATCCCTATCAAACTACCAACAGCATTTTTCAATGAACTGGAATAGTTCAAAAATTCATATGGAAACACCAAAGACCCCGATTAGCTAAAGCAATCCTGAGAAGGAAGAATAAAGTGGGGGGGATCTCACTCCCCAACTTCAAGCTCTACTACAAAGCCATAGTAATCAAGACAATTTGGTAGTGGCACAAGAACAGACCCACAGACCAATGGAACAGAATAGAGACTCCAAACATTAACCCAAACATATATGGTCAACTAATATTCAATAAAGGGGCCATGGACATACAATGGGGAAATGACAGTCTATTCAACAGATGGTGCTGGCAAAACTGGACAGCTGCATGTAAGAGAATGAAACTGGATCACTGTCTAACCCCATAAACAGAAGTAATTTTGAAATGGATCAAAGACTTGAATGTAAGTCATGAAACCATAAAACTCTTAGAAAAAAACATAGGCAAAACTCTCTTAGACATAAACATGAGTGACCTCTTCTTGAGCATATCTCCCCGGGCAAGGGAACCAAAAGCAAAAAATGAAAAAATGTGACTATATCAAGCTGAAAAGTTTCTGTACAGCGAAGGACACCATCAATAGAACAAAAAGGTATCCTACAGTATGGGAGAATATATTCATAAATGACAGATCCGTTAAAGGGTTGACATCCAAAATATATTAAGAGCTCACACCCCAACAAACAAAAAGCAAATAATCCAATTAAAAAATGGGCAGAGGAGCTGAATAGACAATTCTCTAAAGAAGAAATTCAGATGGCCAACAGACACATGAAAAGATGCTCCACATCGCTTGTAATCAGAGAAATGCAAATTAAAACCACAATGAGATATCACCTCACACCAGTAAGGATGGCTACCATCCAAAAGACAAACAACAACAAATGTTGGCGAGGTTTTGGAGAAAAGGGGAACCCTCCTACACTTCTAGTGGGAATGTAAATTAGTTCAACCATTGTGGAAAGCAGTATGGAGGTTCCTCAAAATGCTCAAAATAAAAATACCATTTGACCCAGGAATTCCACTTCTAGGAATTTGCCCTAAGAATGCAGCACTCCAGGTTGAAAAAGAAAGATGCACCCCTATGTTTATTGCTGCACTATTTGCAATAGCCAAGATATGGAAGCAACCTAAATATCCATCTGTAGATGAATGGATAAAGAAGATGTGGTACATATACACAATGGAATATTACTCAGTTATAAGACAAAAAAACAGATCCTACCATTTGCAACAACATGGATGGAGCTAGAGGGTATTATGCACAGTGAAATAAGCCAGGCGGGGAAAGACAAGCACCAAATGATTTCACTCATATGTGGAGCATAAGAACAAAAGAAAACTGAAGGAACAAAACAGCAGCAGAAGCACAGAACCCAAGAAAGGACTAAAAGTTACCAAAGGGAACGTGTCTGGGGAGGACGGGTGGGAAGGGAAGGATAAGGGTGTGGAAAAAGAAAGGGGGCATTATGATTAGCATGTATAATGTGGGGATGGGCATGGGGAGGGCTGTGCAACACAGAGAAGACAAGTAGTGATTCTACAGCATCTTACTATGTTGATGGACAGTGACTGTGAATGGGTATGTGGGGGGGACTTGGTGAAGGGGGGAACCTAGTAAACATAATGTCCTTCATGTAATTGTAGATTAATGATACCAAAATAAAATTAATTAAAAAAAAAGAATGGGGCAAAGAGTTGGGGGGTGTAGGCTGCCGTGTGATCTCATGATGTCTCTCTTCAGTGAGAGACATTCTGTTACCATACAGTCAGTCCTCTAGTTATTTCTGTAAGATAAACTTAACACAAGGAATTTATTGATCCTGTTCATCTCTTAAGATATGGTTTCCTCAAGCACTGAACGATATCAGCCAAGACTGCCTACCCTACCTTAAGATAGGTTGTTGGCTGATTATCAAAGAATATGTTAGGAATCTTATATCTTAACTTCCTGACTTTTAAAATGGAATCTTAGCCTTAAGACAGAGTCCCTCCTGTTCTTACTATACTGTTTATATCTCAGCATTTTTCATCATAGGCAGAAAAAGTTAATCTTGTCCTATGTCTCTGCCTTACCTCACTATGAGAATTAAAAAACAAAATAATTTTATTTTCTGTGCTTTAAAACTGTTAAGAGAAACAATGGTTTGTTAACCATCTAAAGATCTAGATCTAATTCATAGCCTCTTTGGGTGGTTTTTCAGTTTTCCAAATTCTTTAGCATACTTTTTGTGTTCAATTGGAAGTATAGGTGAGCTTGCCATCACTTGAAATATGGGAATGCTGAAGCCAGGGAGGTTAAGTAAGCTTGTAGACATCAGCACTTGAGCTGGACAAGAATTCTTCTATCTTCTATTTATTTCTTTCCATTTTTTCATATTCTTCATGAACTTTTCTCTCAATGATTTTCCCCCATATGTTCATTATAGCCTACTAAATTTATGTAGAACTGAGAAGAACAAATTAACCATGTTAAAAATTCTATTCCATTTGCTAATTGTATTAATATGTACTGGATAAGAAGGGGAAATGTGTGAATATTCAAAAAAGGAAAGAAAGTGGTATTGTGAAGCTAAGTATGCAATTGGGGATTTGCTCGATTTCAGTCTTCAACGTTGGTGTCAGTATATTCTGGTTCACATTAACTCAGTTGATGCACAATTGCTTAAAGGAATGAGTTGCACTGCTGTGTTTAATGAAGAGATAATGGTTTGCATTCGAGGTGGCGATTTTGAAATCAAATGTGAAAAGAGACTTTGTCCTTTGCAGTTTTGTACCAGCATGGGGCCATAGGTCATCATAATTTGTTCTTTTTGCTCTATTGGTTAAATCAGCATTCTACAATAGCAGCAGCTAACTTCTTCTAACATATTTCAGCTGCTCTGAAACAGCATTTGGATTTTTTAATGTGCTTTGTTCTCTAGAGTTCTTTGAAATGACACATTGTATCTAGAGTTGACCCTTGAACAAAGCGAAGGTTTAAGGGCACTGATCCCCCATGCAGTCAAAAAACCACATGTAACTTTTGACTTCCCAAAATCTTAGCTACCAACAGCCTAATGTTGACTGGAAGCCTTACCAATAGCACAAATAGTCAATTAATACATATTTTATGTTACACTTATTATACATTGTATTCTTATAATAAAGTGATCTAGAGAAAAGAAAATGTTTTTTTTCCAAATTGTTGCAAACCTCAAAAAATGTTTCCAATATGTTTATGCAAAAAAATTCCTCATTTAAGTGAACCCATTCAGTTCAAACCCATGGTGCTCAAGGGTCAACCATAATGTGTTTTAATCAACTACAAATTCAGACATGAGTTAAGTATGGCACTGCCTAACCTAGTGATGGGAGATTGATGGGAACACAAAGGCAGGTCTGGGCTGTAATGAGGTATGAAAGGCGTGGTATAGGAGAACAGGGTGGTGAACCTACCATCATTGTGAGTTCTAGGGACAGGCACGTAGTAAGTCCCTGAAATGTGTCAGTAAGAACAACAACAACAAAAATCTCTTCGAGATAGGTGTTTTTATTATTCCCAGAAATAACAGAATCAACAGAAAACTGGGTTTAGGGTAAATTACGTAGCCCTGGTTACAGATTATTATCACCTGACAGAGCTGGGTTGTGAACTGTCATTGTTTAGTTACCATTTATGTGTTATCCCTGTGAAACGGAGAACACAAGCATTGTCCCTTTTGTTGTCCTTCTTTACCCCAAATCTAGGACAGTGTGCAAAACACAGTAGAGACTTTAGGATATTTGTGCTGTAAGTGAATGAATGAGTATGTTACCATCCTCCGCAAGGATTCCCTGTGCGGCTGTGCCGCCTCTCTTGAGAACCTCCCGGATGCCCCTCAGCACCTCCTTGTCAGCGATCCAACCAGAGACAGGAAGGCACCACCAACCACTTCCTTTTATACCTTTTTTTCCCCTAGGCACTATTTTGTTGTAAGTAGATTGGGCTTATGGTAGTATTATTTAATAATTTCAACAAGTCTTTATTGATTACTATAATGTGCCAACAACTGTGATAGACAATACAGACAGAAGAGAAATTGTTGATGTACTGGGTGAGAAGGATAAATTAGGGAAACATCTCAGTAAAATGATACTTATGCCAGAGACAACGACCAGTATCCTTAAGGTGAGGAGGCAGGATGCGCACCCAAGGAGAACCCAGCCAGCCAAGACTCCTTTCTGTTTCTTTCATTGCCCCGTGCCTTGCTCCTTCTGTTTGTCTTTATGCTACCTCAAGCTTTGTTCCATTTCTGGACCAAGGTTTCTGCCTTTTGGATAAGCCTTTAAATCCCTTTGCCTTTCACAGATTTACTCAATTTGCCTACCTGGCCCCTACCTCCGAATGTGCTACCTAGTGCACAGTGACCTAAACACAAAACAGAGAAAATGACCCAATGAATTCCTATGTCCACACCACACAGTCCCAACAGTCATCAATTTTTTTGTCAATCTTGCTTTATCTGTTCCTTCCCCAGTTCCCCACCTCCTGGAGTGATTTAAAAGCAAATTGCAGACATAATATTTCACTTGTGAATACTATGATATAAGTCATTATCAACAACAACATTTTTCCTCCTTTCATCTTTAGTCACTTTCCCATCTCAGATTTTTGGTACAAGTCCTTGCAACCAAGCCTGGGAACTGAGGAAGCCTATTCCAGCTCACAGTCGGCAGTACTTAGAATCACTTCTTTTGACCCATTGTCTTTGGGGCAATCCCTCATTTTCCTCTGGACAAAATTTTTCCTAGGAATTTGACCTCAGTCTCTTATAGAAATCTTTTGTTGAACTGACCCTTCATTCTGTATTTCCCAGTCACTGATGAATCCTTGAAGGAATGTATCTCACATTCTTGAACTGGGAATTCTGTGTTTTAAAAATTTAATGGAATGACATCTCAATTAGGGCTTTTGTGGTTAGAAACAATATTGGGAAGAAGGTAGACTAATGATTATTTGAAAGTGACATTGGGTGAATCAAATCTTGTCATCAGTTGCCATGTGCCAAATATTTACATAATAAAGATCCCACTTTTACCTGGTAAGTGGAACCAAGCTGAGAGGGTTGCCCTGGGGGTAAACTGGGAAGCATCATTGAGACTACTGTCTACCCAGGAGTTCTGACCCATGGCAAGCAAGTGGCAATTTGATGTGGCATAAATATTAGATGGTGACAAATAACACTGACATTTTGACAGAAGCAAAGACATGACTCAGACCAGCAACCTGGTGGCGATGAGTGCCAGCATTTGGTGACAAATGGCGTGAGTCTGACAGTGTGCCTCACTGGACGGACTTTCATCCATCACGGAGATATTTTTTTAAAAATCACAGAGCACAAAACACCCAACCCTCAAAACTGGATGACAGGAGATGGAAGCTGAGAAAAAGGCAAGTCAGAGGCAGTGACAAAGATAGAGAGCCTGAATTGCAACACAGTGACTTTCATTTTATTTTAAGATTCCCATTTTTCACCATTCTCACACTCCATGATTCAAAAGTGTATTTTACTGATCCTTTGCTTAAAATCACAAAAACAAAGAGGTGGAAAAGTGAGTGTTTGAAGTTGTAGCCTGATCACCAAATGATTCAGATTTGACCTAGGCATATTTTGTAAATTATATATATTTACATATATGCACAAATGTATTTAAATTTATAAGATAATATATACATATATAAAAACGCATACAAATATATGTTGTATATAAGTATATATCCAAAATATGTAAAGATCTCATGCTAATCATTAGTAAAAAGACAAATAATTAGATTAAAACAGGGGCAGAGGAACTGAATCCAAGGGGTACACGCAGATAGCCAACAAGTACATGAAAAGGTACTCAACATAACCAATCATCAGGGAAACACAATTCAAAAACACACTGAGATACCACCTACACCTGCTAGAATGACTGCCGTCAAGAAGAAGAGAGTACCAAATGTTGGCAAGGATGTGGAGAAAGTGGAGCCCTTGTGCACTGCTGGTAATGTAAAATGGTGTAGAAACTATGGAAAGCAGTATGGAAGTTCCTCAAAAACTTTAAAGAAAGGATTACCATAAGATCCAGCAATTCCACTTCTGGGTATATAGCCAAGGAAATAATATCACTAATCTGAGAAGGTATAATCCCTGTACTCATTGCAGCATTATTTACAGTAGCCAAGACATGGAAAAAGCCTAAGTGCCCATCAGTGGATGGATGGATGAAGAGAATGCAGTAGACAGACACAAAGTAATATAGCTCAGCCATAAAGTAGGGAATCCTGCCATTTGTGGAAATATGGATAGATCTTGAGGGCATTATGCCAAATGAAATAGGTCATTCAGAGAAAGAAAAATACTGTATGATCTCACTTATATGTGGAATCTAAAAAAATAAGCTCAAGGAAACAGAGAACAGATTGGTAGCTGCCAGAGCTTCGGGTGTGGGTGGAGGTGAGGGAAATGGGCAAAGGTGGTCAAAAGGTACCAAAAAAAGGCTTGATATAACCATTTTTCATAAATATATATACATTTATACATATGTGTAAACATATATTTTTCACAAGTATATATGTTTACATACATATATGTTTACATAGTATAAGATAATCTGCTAACTTAATAGCATAGTTTGCTAATAGTACAGTTCAATAGAAGTCAGTCATGATGCAAAGACATGCTGCAAGTTCCTTGGACTTTAAAGCCCAGGTTTGTGTCTCAGATCTGCAAATTATTAACTGTGCAAATAAGAATTTCAAATCCTGTTTTCTCACTTGTTCATTCATACATCAAATATGTATTGAGCACCCTTAATGTGATAATCACCATTCTGTCTCTAAGATACAGTGGTAAACATGCCAGAAAGATGGCCACGATCTAGTAAGATTCAGTGACGTGACACAACAACTGAGCAAGTTAGAAAATAAAAAGATTTCCACCTGCTACGTGGAAAATAAAATAAGATAATTTGAAAATGATTAACCATGTTTAGGGGTTGAAGAATCTACTTCAGGTAAAATGGTTAAGAAGAACTCTCTGAAGTGTAATAGCTTTGTCTAAACTTGAATAATGAGAAGTGCCAACCATGAGAAAACCAGAAAGAAGGACATGTGAAGCAGAGAACAGCAAGAGAGAAGATTCCTTAGAGAATATTAGTGTCAGAGAAGTTATGTGAAGGCCAGTTTGAGCATACGCCCCCTGCCAGAATATCACGTTCTCAAAATGAGTTTCTTGGAAACAGAGTTAACAAATGTGAAAGTGTTTTTCCCATGTGCAATGTACTGTGCTTCAGAGAACAATTTCAATGCACATATGAAAAAATATAATTAGTGTGTCAATTTATCATTTACACGTCAACTGCGTCATAAATAGTTGGAGCCCGGAGTGCAATGGCACAACACTGAGAACTTTCACTAGGGCATTCCTTAAACAGTAACCCGGGAAGTAGGTCCTGGTGTTGGGTGTTTTCTGAATATGAGTCTTTCAGGAGTGTTACTCTTAGGATGTCCTGGGGCAAAGAGACAAACATTACTTTGTGAATCTGAAGATACATTTTTTCAATGTTAGTAAGCATTTGATTTTTTAGTTCTTGTCACAGATATTGATCCTAGGATTAGAAAAAATCAAACTCTAATTTTCTGGAACATATTGTACAACCAGAGTGTTAGTTACATATCCTCGGAAGTGCTGAGACTCAATATTGGTATTATTACTGAGAACATATTAACTCTAGCCTATACCTGTCCCTGATCCCCCTGCCCCAGTTTAAACCATCCTTTACATAGCTGCCTCAATGAATATCCAAAGACCATGCTTAAATAATATCTTTTTCTTTATCATATCAAAATCTTTCAAAGGAGTCACAATTTTAGATAGAATTCATTCAACACAATTAAAAAAAAAACTGTCCTAAATAGTAATACGTGTCCGATGCTGTAATTAATTTAATGATATATCAATGAATAAGTTAGACACTATCCTTGCCATTAAGGAGCTTTTAAATTCTAGTGAAATAGGTATGTTAAAATTAAACAAAAACAATAATGATAATGACAATAAATTAATATTGTGTTAAAAGTAATATTCAAGCACCTCCAAAACAAACTATACAATACATAGAAAAATAAGAACTGGAAGAAATTTGCTGGAACTTAATGCAGTTGATGTAAGGAGCTTGTGGTAGTGGAGAGTAATACTATTTCTGCAAATTACCAGCTGTTATTCTCTCATTGCATTAAAAGAAAGCACTGCAAAATGTGGTGGTTTAAAACAACAATTCATTCATGAACAACAGTTCATGGTAATTTGGATCAACAATTAGGGCTCAGCTTAGTTGGGCAATTCTCCCTCTGACCTTGTCCGGAGTCACTTGTGAGACTGCACGTGTCTCGAAGATTAATCTGGGACTGGAGAATCCCAGATACACTCATGCACACATCTAGCAATTGGAGTTGGCACTGGTGTAAGGTGTAGAATGTGAGTAAAATGACACCACTTCTGCTACATTCTCTTGAACAAAGGAAGTCATTAACTCAGTCCAGTTTCGAGGAGTGGGGAAATAGATTGCACTTCTTAATGGAAAGAGCTGAAAAGAATGTTTGGCCATGTATGGTCTGATTTAGAAAAGGGACTTAGCCTCCTTGAAACTTAACTATTCAATTGTGGCATTAACACATAAAACCTACTTCTCAAGATACTTATGATCAGCTGAGGTAAAAAAAATCTAAAATAATGGATATACAGTATATATTAGAAAATGATAGTAAAAAATATAGTTTATACTCAAAAATGATACGTCACTCTCCCTAGCATCTCACATTTACTGAGAAACTTATGTGTAACTGTGAGGAATATAATGATAAAGGAAATATCCTTTTCCTTAAGAACCTCTTAACTGAAGAGACTGATGGTCAAATATCATTTACTATCAAAGGGAAAAGAGTAAAATAAACAAATCGCATGTGAAGTCAATGTCTTCCTGTTGTTTGTGTTATTAATTTAATTTTAAATATATATCTGTGATCAAGTCCAAAATTTGATGCAATCAGGTCTTTTCAAGGAGTGATCTTGTCCTTCATAGCATCATTCATTTATCACTCATTCATTTTCTTACTGCTTTCCCTAGCAAAAATTTGCTGAATACACACCTGGCGACATTGTGCCAAAGGCCAGTTATAGAGAGATGAGTCAAATACAGTCAGTGAACTTAAAAAGCTTAGTTCTAGATATGAGGCACAGGGGGGGATAAAAAATGATAATGGAGTGTGACAAGGGCTGTAACAGAAGAATGCATGTGCTTATTCTAGATAAGATATTCATGATTCATCTCAGAGAGGTGACACCTGGATTAATTACTGGTGGAATTTACTTGGGCAAAGAAAAAGGGATTTCTAAAATTGCACCAGGCAGCAGTAAATGTAAGAAGGTGGCAAGGTAAGAGACTTTTCAGTGGAGCCCCAGTTCAGTTAGGCCGCAGCAAGGGGCGCAGATGAACGGGAGGAGGGGTAGCAAGGGATGAGAGCTAGAAGAGAAGGCATGAGCCCTCTAGCTTCGAGTGCCGCAGGAAGGCACATGGATTTCATCTTGAGATAAAGAGTTTAAGTTTAAGTTTGATCCCCCTCGCCTAGTGAAATTCTTTATCAAAATCTTTCATGAAGCTAGACAAAGATAAGTATTTTTGCTAATCCTAATAAAAACATGAGAATTCCCTTGGAAATTCTGATAAAACTGAATTTTATATGTCATATGCTCATTTTCTTGTCCCTCCTTCTCTTGTATTTCTTTGCACCCTCCTCTTTCTACCTTCTTCCCTTCTCACAAGCATTTGTTAAATTCAGGCACCATGCTATGGACTTGAGGGGTATCTAGGGCTCTGGTCTACCATATCTAGCCAGCTTTTTCAAATTTTTCTACCTTTTCCCATGATGTTCTCTTGGAGATGATCTTGACTCTTCCCTGTACTAGGCAGTCCTACTCTTCAAGACTCAGTTTAAAATATATTTTGTTCTATGAATATTTCACTGGTTCTCCAGAAAATTAACTACATCTCACTTCTCCCTCTACACCTCTATATGTACATCTATAGTCATATTATCACATTCTATGGAAACTTTTCTAGTGAAGGGTCTGGGGCACTTTAGGTAAACCCCAGAAAAACACATACATTCGGACAGGTACCCCGACATGCACAACCACACACCAGAGCACAGACAGCACTAAGATAAAGTACCATTAGTCACTGTGAGATCTTGTCAAACCAGATGTCCACTCTGAACCTCAGCTTTTCATCTATAAAGGAGGACAGGTTGCAATGGTGAGCTCTCTGCCTCAAAATCAGTGATCCTGTGAGACATCAAGTGACATGTTCTTTATACTGTATACATGCAGGTTCTAATCTCATCTGATATGTTCAAAATGATCAATATTTTATGTGAAAGTACTACAGGAAACATAATTGGGAAAAACCAAAATATCTAACAGACTCAGGTGTATGTAGAAGGTGTTATATGCAGGCAGAAATTGTCATCTTTGAGATGCTGTGAACCAGTTTCAGAAAGTGATTAACATGAAGGTTGTGAGACATAGCACACTAACTAGAATGCCCTCTGCTTGGCCAATTATCTTGTTTTTCCTTTTTCTCATGTAAGCACCTACTTAGGAAAAACTGCCAAGAACTGAGCTGTAACTTTGACCAACACATAACTTTATTATCCTAAATGGTGGCTAATTGAGAGATACACTGTTTCAGAGAGCTTGTGGCAATTACTGCCCCTACTACGTATCTCCATCTGACATCTGGTATTTTATGAGAATTTGAGGGTCTCACAATGTGTGTTCATGTTTATTTTTCCAGGTGAACTTTTTAAGTTTAAAGGGACACTTTTAAGTGGGCAGCCCTTGCCAGCACTTTGACCATAGAAATCCCTCTAAAACACATCAGTCCACTATTGCAGCTTCATGTGGGTGGGTCTCTTAGAAAAAGGAATGGACTTTTGGAGTCAGTCAACTATATTTTTAAATCTCCTTTCCATTCTCTACTAATTCTATTAACCTTGGGAAAACCTCAAATATATCTGGTCTTTATTGTCCATATTTAAAAATGATTCTTCTAATACCTACCACAAAGATTTATTATGAAAATAAATGAGAGACAGATATAATACATTTATTATATCATCTGACCCAAAGTTGCCATTCACAGACATCCTTCCCTTTAAAATGTATATTCCTGTAGGAAGATGGTGATAGTTAAATTTCCCAGCAATAGAAACAATACTGTCAATGAATGCTGTACTTAATATTGTGTATATTATCATGTACTAGAACAAAAATCAGAGCTCCTTTTGTTGTTAATTCATTTGCTTCTAGAAGGAAAGGAAGAAACTGCCACTCCAACTTCTATTATTAAACTACTTCCATTGTCTCATTTACAGTCTCACCATCCAGCTTTCTCATGTGGTGTGTGGCCTCTTTACTGGAAGTGTTGGGCATCTTCTATTGCATGGAGGATAATACTTGCTCTAACCCACCTGCCCCAAACCTGGCAGTTGACCTGATAACAGGAAATCACTCATTCCTTTGTATACCATGACTTGTTTTATTAAAACACACTGATCTGAGTAATATTTGTTGGTTTCTGTCTTCCATCACACTGGGACCTCCTCTCTCTGAAGGATGCATCTTATCTTTGGGTACAAGCAGTGCCCAACTTGTATTGGGAGACCAAAATGCTTATTAAATAACCATAGGAATAAAAAATAAATGGAAGAAAAAAATGTATTAAGAGTCATGAGGTGTTCTGTGAGGAAATTTCAAACTCAAATATGTTATAATTCTACTTTAGCCTCTCTGGGTATACTTATAAAATATTAGGTAGGGGTCAATCAATATTCATCAAGGGGTGGTGTATAGAGCCAAAGCTGGTTGAATTTTCTTCTAATGTGAAGAGTCAGGTCATTTAATTCTCATTTTGCTGATGAGTAAAGGAAAGCTCAGAAAAGAAAAACAATTGACACAAGGGCAGAGTTTCAGGCCCTAATTCTTGTGTTTTTTTCACTCTTCCACACTGCCAGTGATGGCGAATGTCCCTCATCAGTTTGCACTTTGTGGAGCTGTTTTGCAAGGCAGTTTCTGACACTTCGGTGATGCGAATAGCGCCGTCTGCTGCCTGACAGAGCAGGCACTGGCGCAAGTGGTTGATAATTTGAGAATGTTGTATTCTATATCCACTTCATATTTTCACTTTGAGAGAATTTATTTTTCTTCACCTTTGGCTTTATATACATATATCTTCTGGGAACATTCTTATCCTTCTTACCAACTGAGGGTAATTTAATTCTCAACTGAAAAGTCCCGAAGAGAAGCTCATGAGTGCTAACAAGGAAGATAAACAAAGTCAAAGACAGATTAATTTATAGACAAATAGAGAAATGATTATTTTAATCTAATATCATCTTTTATCCTAATGTCCCTGGACAACACCTTCTTCCCCACTGTGGCACACAGGCCACTGTGTGACCTGTGTGGCTGTTTTTCCACAGTCCCGTCCTTCTGCTCAGAATGCCCATATTCCTCCATTGCTGCTGCTTCTTTACCTTAATGATCCCTATCCATTTAGTCTTCGCTTTGACTTTCTCTTTCATAAAGTGTCTTCTAGCTTCCCTTGTCTGATTTAACACTTTTCCCTGTGTCCTTGAATATCTCTTTACCTTTGCCACATTGGGTTACAATTATCCAAGAGTTCGTGCCACCACTGTCTAGATGGAGAACTCTGGGGGAAGTGTGGACCTTTACTTGCTCTATTCTCAAGGGCAATCATAGCACTCAGTACACATGAGGTATTACAGAAATGCTGGTGGGAGAGAGAAATGCAGGAGGAAAAAGGAACACCTGGGAACATAATCAGATCATAAACAGCATGAACCCCGTAAGGGAACGCATGTCCCGGCAGCCAAGCCAGTCCCTTGATGCTTTGACAGAAGCCCCTTCTTAATCTGAGCTGGAATTCATCCCTGAAAAGTGGAGGTTTTGGTTCTGGTTTTATCTCTTATAAGCCTTTAATACAGATATGGAGAAAACAATGAGTGACTTTTTGGATTTTTCCTTCCCTGAGCCAATTCTTGTGCCTCCACATTGTTTAACACTCTCTCAGTGAAAAGGGCACACGGCCCAGGAATTCTTACTTCTCTAGAACACACTGACATTCAAGAAATCATAAAAAGGAGTCAGTATTGAGCACATACTGTGGCACAAACCTTATCGTGAAAACTGCATCTGTCATTATCAGTCCGGATACTGAAAGATCTTTTATCTCATTTAGCCAAAAAGTCAGAAAATTTTATTCTCATTCATAAAATCAGAAAAACAAAATTTTTGTGTACAGGTGAAATAAAACAACGTGATTTACTTTGTACAGTTCCCGGCACATACACTTAGAGATGTTTCCCAAAGTTAGCGTTGTTTAAAACTGTGCATGTGTGTGTGTGGACTGGGGAATTACTTTCTGAATTAATTTGTGGTAGACATTTGGAATATTTCTGTCATATGTGAAAACATGGACACTGCAATCAAATAAGGTTACTTACAAAATGAGCTCTGAGCTGGTAACTAGGAAATATGAACTTTAGCTTCTGCTCTGCTGCCTTCCAACTACATGATTTGGGAGAAATCAAGACTTTCTAAATGGCCATTTTCCATGTTTTAATAGGAGGGCCAGGCCAAATAATTTACATTTGGTTCATCTGACTCCAAGTATTATTTTCTATTCAATACAATCAAAAGTTATTCTAAGACAAAAGTAAACTAATAAAACTCCAAAATGGCTGGGAAAGCTAGCCTATGGGAAAGAAGAGAATGGTATCAAATCTGGCCAGTTGACACCACCAGTATTTTAAGTGAGCTCTTTATCCTTCTCCCTCCTGACAACTCATGAAAAAGCATGATGTCGTCTCTCAGAAAGACACTATTACTACAGAATGCTGTCCAATGATGGGAAGTCTTCTCATATCACTCCAGACAACTGTCCTTTAAATTTCTAATAATAGTAAAGTACAGAATGGCATCCTTCATGTCTAATTCCTGTCATATCCAGTAGTCTCTTCAGCACAGACAGCATGAAGCATACACATTGAAATTTAATTTAAGTTAGTAATTGGACACAATTTTGGTTCTAGGAATTAGGACACAGTATTAAAATAAATGTTCAGGATAGTAGTACAGCATGAAGAATATAGTCAATGATTCTTTAACATCTTTCTGTGTTGACAGATAGTAACTGCACTAGTTGAGGTGAGGATTTAATAATACGGGTATCTGTTGAACCACTGTGCTGTGTATTTGAAATGAATATAAGATTGTATGCCAATGATACTTTGACAAAAAAATTAAATAAATGCCCAGTCTCCTCTCCAGCACTTGTAATATGCTCCTATAATAAACATGTGGAGAAAGGCTGTGTGTTTTGGATTAACCAATATTCCATTTGATGGAAGAAGCACCCATTAAGCTCCCACATGTTTGGTACTTTATTCAGCATGTAAGGATGGCATTCAGAACTAAATAAGGCCTTCTCTCCTGAAGAAGAGCGCTCCGCGTCTCAGCGCTCTTCTTGCGGCCATCTTCATTCCAGCGTCATAGTCTGAGTTCCCAATTGGTTAAATGGTTCTAAGTTTGTCTTGAGAAATGAGTATCTCATGCTTTAGATCCTTAAAACTTATCTATTGTAAGAAAGAATAAACATAAAATATAAAATTATTTAAATTTCAATTTAATTTACTGGTATAATTTACAATTATACTGGTATAACATGATACACCCTCAACCATGCTGTATTTTAACAAGGATATTTAGTGTCTTAAATAATTTTGGTCATGACACTACTAAATGACTATAATTGTATAATAAAAATGAGAGCATTTTCTTTTATATTTAACATCTTTATTTAAAGTATTTTGTATATATATACATACATTTTTTTTTACATACATACAAAAAATATATATACATACATTTTTTTTTTCATTTGTTCATCCAAATAAACAGTGGGATGTAGGAAGAGCAGAAACTCTGCTTCTGTGGAAACTGAACTTCGACTCAATTGCTGAAGGTCATCAAAGTTAGTATGTAGCAGGAATAGGTTTTTTTCTGTGACACTTTTCTTTCTTGTCCTCTAGTTGAAAGATTGCCCTTCTACATGATTTGAATAACTCTAAGGGAGGTATTTCACATGTGGCACATTTGTGGGAAAAGGGCCTTTGGACAGCCTCCTGCCCCCTCCCGCTGCTGTGTGAGGATGATGGCTCTGCCCCCAGTTATCTATAGCTGAAAGAGAGACAGCCCACCCAAGCGGTCAAGAGTACGCCATCGGGTCAGACTGCGTGGGTTCGATCCCAGATCTACCACTCACTCACTGGACAGGTTATTTAACCAGCTGTGCCTCAAATAACCACCTGTGAAAAGGAGAGCTTAACAGTACCTTCCTACAGGGTTGTTGTGGAGATTAAAGGAGTTAATCCCTGTAAATGGTTTAGAGCACTATAACATAATTAGCACAACAGTGTTTGTTAGATTAACAGGGATTCCTAGTTTTTAAGAAACGCTGATATTCTTATTTTTATTACTTAAAGTAAATTGAAAAGAGCAGTTGAAAAATAATGGGACTAGAGATTGGGCACTAATTCTGTTCCTGCCACCGTTAAGCCACATGATCTTTATCATTCATTCCTTTTCCCCATCTGGAAAAAGTAATAGTCTTGGACAAAGTGACATCTAAAAAACAGAAACAAAGACGCTAAGATCATGGGTGATTCACACATATTCAGATGTAAACCACAGCTCAACCACGGAACAGCCATTTGACCCTGAGCATCTAGGTCATTTTGACAGAGTAAAACAGGCGGTGCCTGCTCATGGTTGGGTAGTAGTGATTCAATAGGATCATCCAATTGAAATTATTTTCATCAACCATCATATTGTTATTTAATAAATCTGATTATTATTATCGATATCAGCTAAAGATCCTTTATTTAAATAAAATTATGTGATGCCAGGGACTATAACACTTTTATAAAAGGTTAAGTAAATTCAGTGTTCAAAAGAGAAAAGCAATGAGTGTAAATTTTACAAATCCAAATTCCACTGGCAAAATTCTTATTAATGTGTCCTGCCCTTCAATATCATTCACTTGAGTCTCCACATTGCTCATTGCACTTTACTCAGAGGAGTGCCTTTCCCACAGGGTACTTGGGTGAATGCAGAGAGCAAGTAAAAGGAACAGGTAATATAAACAAAATGACGATCTTAATGGTTTCACTTCAAGAATGTCAACCTGATCTTTTTAATAGATTAGAAGATGTCTTCTTTTTAGAGTTATGCAAATTATATTTAAGGGTGACTATAAATTAATAATACATTTTTTAGATATCTGCTTGAGCTTTAGACATAACTTGTCCTTCCCAGTACTCACCTTGTAGACTATATGTACCCCTTAAGGATGGAGCTTTTTTTGGACCTTTTTTTTGGAAATAGAATTCAGAGCCCCTTTAAAGAAGTATACATGAAAAAAGTATTTCCATGATATTTTTTTTGAAGCCAGTGTTCTTCTGCTAGATGATCCATGGTGATTATCAAGATTAACCCAGTCTTCAAATGCTCTAATCAATCACTTAATCACTTTAATGACCATACTCCATCTCTCACATTGTCTGCTCTTGCTATACCTTTCCTGTCTTTAGTTCTTAGCTGTTTGCTCTGATTAGAACACCTTCCACCCCTCTGAGAAAGTCTCTGATTACCACTTACAACATCTTCCTGCTGTAGGGAATAATACAAACAAATAGCATCTACAGCATCCAGGTTCACATGTTGAGAAAGAGGGTGCTCTCAAGGGACAGATTTGGCCTGATAACTACTTACTGCCAGAAAAAGAGACTAATTGTATTACCTTATTGCTGGTTTACTCTAAAAGCCAACCTCTGTATCCAGCAGACATTCTCCAAAATGTCTCTGTATTTGAAAATTTTAAGTGTGAAATAAAAGATACCTGTAGTACATAAATCATATATACATATAATATATGTCATATATATAATATATGTCATATATATACTTCTAGATCATTACCACGTTCAAGTCCTGAGCTAAGTTCTGGAGATGGGGGTAAGCAAACAGATATTGTCCCCACCTTTGCTGTGATTGCAATCTGTAAAAATGTATAATTGCACTCTTCGTAAATACTATGTGGGGTTTATGATGTAGTAAGAGAAAATATGTAAGAAGAACTTAATTTAGATGAGAAGGAGTTAAATTAGGAAAGATCATTTTGTTTTGTGTTTTGTTTTGTTTAGCAGGTGGTGATATTCATTTTTTAAAAATTGTTATTGTTTTATTGAAGTGTAGTTGATATGCAATCTTATATTGGTTTCACGTATACAACACAGTGGTTCAACAGTTACCTACATTGTTAAATCCTCACCTCAACTAGTTCAGTTACTATCTGTCAACATAGAAAGATACTGCAGAATCAATGGCTGTATTATCCATGCTGTACTACCATCCCCATTACGAACTTATATTATGATTGAGAATTTTTGTGCCCTTTTATTCCCCTCACCCTCCCTACCCATCAACCCCAACCCATCCACCATGGTAACTACAAGTCACTTTTCAGTGTCTATGAGTCTACTGCTATTTTGTTCCTTTTGTTTTGTTTAAAGATTCCACAAATAAGTGAAATCATGTGGTATTTGATTTTCTCCACCTGGCTTATTTCACTGAGCATAACACCCTCTAGGTCTATCAATATTGTTGCAAACGGCAGGATTTCTTTCTTTGTAATGGTTGAATAGTATTCCATCATGTTTATGTACCACCTCTAATTTATCCATTCATCTGTTGATGGCCACTTTGATTGCTATCATATCTTTTTTTTTTAAGTGTTGCATTTTTAAAAATTTTGCTATCATTAATATACAGTTACATGAGCAACATTATGGTTACTAGATTTCTCCCATTATCAAGTCCCCACCACATACCCCATTACAGTCACTGTCCATCAGCATAGTAAGATGCTAGAGAGTCACTACTTGTCTTCTCTGTGCTGTACTGCCTTCCCCGTGACCCACCCTACGTTATGTGTGCTAATCGTAATGCCCCTTGTTCCCCTTCTCCCTCCCTCCCCACCTCACCCCCAGTCCCTTTCCCTTTGGCAACTCTTAGTCCATTCTTGGGTTCTGTGATTCTGTTGCTGTTTTGTTCCTTCAGTTTTTTCTTTGTTCTTATGCTACACAGATGAGTGAAATTACTTGGTACTTGTCTTTTTGTGCCTGGCTTATTTCACTGAGCATAATACTCTCTAGCTCCATCCATGTTGTTGCAAATGGTAGGATTTGTTTTCTTCCTATGGCTGAATAATATTCCATTGTGTATATGTACCACACCTTCTTTAACCATTCATCTACTGATGAACACTTAGGTTGCTTCCATTTCTTGGCTATTGTAAATCATGCTGCAATAAACATAGGGGTGCTTCTGACTTTTTCAAACTGGGATCCTGCATTCTTAGGGTAAATTCCTAGGGTGGAATTCCTGGGTCAAATGGTATTTCTATTTTTAGTTTTTTGTGGAAACTCCATACTGCTTTCCATGATAGTTGAACCAGCTTACATTCCACCAGCAGTGTAGGAGGCTTCCCTTTCTCCACATCCTTGCCAAAATTTATTGTTGTTTGTCTTTTGGATGGTGGCCTTCCTAACTGGTATGAAGTGACATCTCATTGTGGTTTTAATTTGCATTTCTCTGATGACTAGCAATGTGGAGCATCTTTTCATGTGCCTGTTGGCCATCTGATTTCTTCTTTGGAGAAGTGTCTGTTCGGCTCCTCTGCCCATTTTTTAATTGGATTATTTGTTTTTGTTTATTGAGGTGCATGTGCTCGTTATATATTTTGGATGTCAACCCCTTATAGGATATGTCCTTAATGAATATATTATCCCATAATGTAGGATGACTTTTTGTTCTGATGGTGTCCTTTGCTGTACAGAAGCTTTTTAGTTAGATATAGTCCAACCTGTTCATTTTTGCTTTTGTTTCCCTTGCCTGTGGACATATGCTCATAAAGAAGTTGTTCATGTTTATATTCAAGAGAGTTTTGCATATGTTTTCTTCTAAGAGTTTTATGGTTTCATGACTTACATTCAGGTCTTTGATCCATTTTGAGTTTACTTTTGTGTATGGAGTTAGACAGTAATCCAGTTTCATTCTCTTACATGTAGCTGTCCAGTTTTACCAACAACAGCTGTTGAAGAGGCTGTCATTTCCCCATTGTATATCCATGGCTCCTTCATCATATATTAATTGACCATATATGCTTGGGTTAATGTCTGGACTCTCTATTCTGTTCCATTGGTCTGTGGGTCTCTTCTTGTGCCAGTACCAAATTGTCTTGATTTCTGTGGCTTTTTAGTAGTGCTTGAAGTTGGGAAGTGAGATATCCCCTGCTTTATTCTTCTTTTCAGGATTGCTTTGGCTATTTGGGGTCTATGGTGGTCCCATATGAATTTTAGAATTATTTCCTCCAGTTAGTTGAAGAATGCTGTCAGTATTTTGATAAGAATTGCATTGAATCTGTAGTTTGCTTTAGGAGAATGGCCATTTTGACAATATTAATTCTTCCTAGCCAAGAGCATGGGCAGAATTTCCATTTATTAGTGGCCTCTTTAATTTCTCTTTGGAGTGTCTTGTAGTTTCCAGGATATAGGTTTTCACTTCCTTGATTAGATTTGTTCCTAGGTATTTTATTCTTTTTGATGCAATTGTGAATGGAATTGTTTTCTTGATTTCCCTTTCTGTCCATTCACCATTAGTGTATAGGAATGCAACAGAATTCTGTGCATTAATTTTGTATCCCACAACTTTACTGAATTCAGATATTTGATCTAGTAGTTTTGGAGTGGATTCTTTAGGGTTTTTTATGTACAATATCATGTCATCTGCAAACAATGACAGTTTAACTTCTTCCTTACAAATCTGGATGCCTGTATTTCTTTGTTTTGTCTGATTGCCATGGCTAGGACTTCCAGTACTATGTTAAATAAGAGTGGGGAGAGTGGGCATGTTTGTTTTGTTCCCGATCTTAGAGAAAAAGCTTTTAGCTTCTCACTGTTAAGGATAATGTTGGCTGTGGGTTTATCATATATAATCTTTATTATGTTGAGATGCTTGCCCTCTATACCCATTTTATTGAGAGTTTTTATCACGAATGGATGTTGAATTTTGTCGAATCCTTTTTCAGCATCTATGGAAATGATCATGTAGTTTTTGTCCTTCTTTTCATTGATGTGGTGGATGATGCTGATGGATTTTCAAATGCTCTACCATCCTTGCATCCCTGGGATGAATCCCACTTGATCATGGTGTATGATCCTCTTGATGTATTTTTGAGTTTGGTTTGCTAATATTTTGGGGAGTATTTTTTCATCTATGTTCATCTAGGTCTGTAATTTTGTTTTTTTGAAGTGTCTTTGCCTGGTTTTGGTATTAGAGTGATGGTGGCTTCACAGAATGAGTTTGGAAGTATTCCCTCCTCTTCTATTTTTTGTAAAACTTTAAGGAGAATGGGTATTATATCTTCTCTAAATGTCTGATAAAATTCAGCAGTGAATCCATCTGGTATGGGTGTTTCGTTCTTGAGTTATTTTTTTTTTTTTACCAATTCAATTTCATTGCTGGTAATTGGTCTGTTTAGATTTTCTGTTTCTTCCTTGGTCAGTCTTGGAAGATTATATTTTTCTAGAGAGTTGTTCATTTCTTCTATATTATCCAGTTTGTTAGCATATAGATTTTCACAGTATTCTCTAATAATTATTTGTATTTCTGTGGTGTCCATCATGATTTTTCCTTTCTCATTTCTGATTCTGTTTATGTGTGTAGATTCTCTTTTTTCTCAATAAGTCTGGCTAGGGGTTTATCTATTTTGTTTATTTTCTCAAAGAACCAGCTCTTGGTTTCATTAATTTTTTCTATTGTTTTATTGTTCTCAATTTTATTTATTTCTTCCCTGGTCTTTATTATGTCCTTCCTTCTGCTGACCTTGGACCTCATTTGTTCTTCTTTTTCCAGTTTCAATAATTGTGAATTTAGACTATTCATTTGGGATTGATCTTTCTTCTTTAAATAGGCCTGGATTGCGATATACTTTCCTCTAAGAACTGCCTTCACTGTGTCCCACAGAAGTTGGGGTGTTGTGCTGTTGTTTTCATTTGTCTCCATATATTGCTTGATCTCTTCTAATTTGGTCATTGATCCATTGATTATTTAGGAGCATGTTGTAAAGCCTCCATTTGTGAGCCTTTTTGTGGTTTTTTTTTTTGTACAATTAATTTCTAGTTTTATGCCTTTGAGGTCTTAGAAGTTCATTGGTACAATTTCAATCTTTTTGAATTTACTGAGGCTCTTTTTGTGACCTAGTATGTGGTCTATTCTGGAAAATGTCCCATGTGCACTTGAGAAGAATGTGTATCCTGTTGCTTTTGGATGTAGAGTTCTATAGATGTCTGTTAGGTCCATATGTTCTAGTGTGTTGTTCAGTGCCTCCGTGTCCTTACTTATTTTCTGTCTGCTTGATCTGTCCTTTGGAGTGCATGTTGTGTTGATGTCTCCTAAAATGAATGCATTATATTCTATTTCCTCTTTTAATTCTGTTAGTATTTGTTTCACATATGTAGGTGCTCCTGTGTTTGGTGCATAGATATTTATATGATTATATTTTCTTATTGGATTAACCACTTTATCATTCTGTAATGTCTTTCTTTGTCTATTGTGAATTTCTTTGTTTTTAAGTCTATTTTGTCTGATACAAGTACTGCAACACCTGCTTTTTTCCCCCTTTTTTTACCCCTATTGTTGTCTGAAATATCTTTTTCCATCCCTTCACTTTTAGTCTGTGTATGTCTTTGGGTTTGAAGTTAGTCCCTTATATACAGCATATAGATGCATCTTACTTTTTATCTATTCTATTACTCTGTGTCTTTTGATTGGTGCATTCAGCTCATTTCCATTTAGGGTGTTTATCAATAGATATGTACCTTTTGCCATTGCAGGCTTTGGATTCGTGGTTACCAAAGGTTCAAGGGCAACTTCTTTACTATCTGTCTAACTTAACTCACTTATTGCACTATTATTATAAACACAGTATGATGATTCTTTATTTCTCTCCCTTGTTTTTCTTCCTCCTCCACTCTTTATATGTTAGGTGTTTTATTCTCTATTCTTTGTGTTTCCCTTGACTGATTTTGTGGATATCTGATTTTATTTTGCATTTAGTTAGTATTTGGTTGGTTTACTTTCTTTGCTGTGGTTTTATTTTCTCTGGCGACAACTGTTTAGCCCTCCATCTAGAGCAGTTCCTATAAAATACACTGTAGAGATGGTAGTGGGAGATAAATTTCCTCAACTTTTGTTTATCTGGGAATTGTTTAGTCCCTCCTTCAAACTTGAATGATAATGTTGCTGGATACAGTATTCTAGGATCGAGGCCTTTCTGTTTCATTGCATTGAATATATCATGCCATTCCTTTCTGGCCCATAAGGTTTCTGCTGAGACGTCTGATGATAGCCTTATGGGTTTTGCTTTGTAAGTGATCTTTTTTCTCTCTGGCTGCTTTTAATACTCTGTTCTTGTCTTTGATCTTTGCCATTTTAAATATTATATGTCTTGGTGTTGTCTTCCTTGGGTCCCTTGTGTTGGCAGATCTGTGGTCTAAGAGACTGTTTCCTTCCTCAGATTGGGGAAGTTTTCCATAATAATTTCTTCAAAGCCCCTTTTTATTCCTTTTTCTCTCTCTTCTTTTTCTGGTACCCCTATAATGCAAATATTGTTGCATTTGGATTGGTCACACACTTCTCTTAATATTCTTTCATTCCTGGAGATCCTTTTATCTCTCTCTGCCTTAGCTTCTCTTTATTCCTGTTCCCTGATTTCTATTTCATTAGCAGTCTCTGCCACCTCATCAGTCTGCTCTTAAATCCTTCCATTGTTTGTTTCATTTGTTATCTCCCTCCTGAATTCATCCCTTAGCTCTTGAATATTTCTCTATAGCTCCATTAGCATGCTGATATCTTTTATTTTGAATTCTTTTTCAGGAAGATTGGTGATTTCAGTCTCACCAAGCCCTCTCTCTGGTCTTTGAGGAATTTTGAACTGAACAAGGTTCTTCTGCTTTTTCATGGTGATGGCAGTGGTCACTGGCAAGTGGCGCATGTGTCAGCTGGGAGAACAAAATGCCTTCCTGCTTACTGGTCACTTTGCCTGTCTCCGCTGTCTATGCTGCTTAACCACACACAGGCAGTAGCCTCTGGGTTAATCTCCTAAGCTGTATTGGGTTGGGCGGCCTTTGAGATGGCCTAGTGCAATGGTGGGGTCACAGGTGAGCAGCGCATGTTCTGCCATGGGAACAGAGCCCCTTTGTGCTTCCAGGACTCTGCACCCATCTTCACTGTCTGTGCCAGTCAACTGCACACAGGGAGCAGCCCCTGGTTTAATCCCCTGAGCTGCTGTGGGTGGGGCTGCCCTCTGAATGACCTAGGGCACTGGCGGGGCTTGCAGGTGTGTGGCGCATGTTCTACCATGAGAACAGAGCCCCTTCATGCCTTCCAGACTCTGTGCTTGTTTCCACTGTCTGCACCAGTCCACTGCACGCAGTGTGCACCTTCTGGGTTAATCCCCTGAACTGCCATGCACAGGGCATTCCTCAGGATGACCTAGGGCTCTGGCGGGGGTTACAGGTGAGTGGCACATTTTATGCCATTAGATGAAAGCCTCTTTGTGCCTCCCAGACTCTACACCAGTCTCCACTGTGTATGCCATTCAACTGTGCACAGGGAGCAGCCTCTGGGTCTGGGAGTAGCCTCTGTGCTAAGCTATGTGGTTGCTGTAAGCGGGGCTGCTCCCTGGCTGTTCCGCAGCAATGGTGGGTCCCCTGGTTTGCTTGCAGTGCCAGTGGAGAGAAAGGAATGGCAGGCTGCTTATTGCTGGGAGAGGTTTCAGAGCTGCATTGACACCCAGGGTTTAGGGCACCTGAGGTTCCTAAAGTTCCCAGCCTGATGGACTGAGTGTGCCTTGATGATTTTTATCCACCCTTTATACCCTTGTTCCTTTAAGTCTTTTAAAGCACCCACTTTACTTTTGTCCCAGAGCAGCCAGCTGTGGGAACCTGTTTGTAGTCTCAATCTTGGACCTGGCTTTTCTGTTCCTCCAATATCCAGTACACCATGCAATGTGTGTCTGTGCTCCTGGGACACACCACCAGGGCTGGTTATTTAGCAGTCCTGTGCTTCCATTCCCTCCCCACTCTGATTCCCTTCCTCCCGCCAGTGAACTGGGGTGGGGGGAGTGTTCCAGTCCCACCAGGTCACGGCTTTGTATCCTACCCTTTTCTGTGAGATGTTGGGTTCTCACAGATGTAGCCTGGCACATGTATTGTACCTTCTGGTCACTCTTTTAGAAATAGTTGTATTTGCTGTATTTTCAAAATATATATGGTTTTGGGAGGAGATTTCCACCACCTTACTCATGCCACCATCTTGTGAATCCAGGAAAGGTCATTTTGAATCAATGTTATTTTTGCTGAGATTTTCAGGATAAATCAGGATTAGTCAGAGATATGGCAGTAGAGTAAGGTTCATTTTATCTTTCCAAGGATGAATATAAAACCCAGGTATCCAAGATTGTGAAATTTTGGATAAACTGAGAAGAAGCAATTATGGCCAAAAGGAAAGTCAGAGAGGCTGACAGTGCTACCAAATGAAGTCACGGAAGTAGCCAACATTAAGCCCCTCCAGGGCCTTATGCACCATGCTAAGTATTTGTGATTTTTGTCATCTTTCTCACCTATTAGGATATACTATTCTGTGCTAATTCATTAGGGAAAACTGACCAAAAGTGAATCTTGTTCAAAATCAAATGACTATTGGAGGGGGGGGTGGGGGGGGCATTTAGGCTCTCCTATGGCTGCAGATAGTAGCTCTCAACACCATTTAAAAATCTTTGTAAGCCAAAATTGTCTCAGCCAGTGTTTTATGGTGTGAATCTATAATATATCAAAGGAACATACATTTTGTCTTTTGGAGAAAATTCAAAGTTTATTTCTTTAGAAAAACACACCTGTGGTCCAACTTTTAGAAAAGTGATCAACAGTTCATTCAATATGAGCACTGGCAAGGCTGATTATGTCAACTTTTCCATCATGTCTTGTTTACAAAGTATTTGGGTCATCTACTTTCTACCAAATAATTCTCTAAAATAAACCAAAAACAGAAAAAATAAAACCAAAACAGAAATATTGTAGCCATAACTGACTTTATAAAAATTAAAAATGTTTTTTCTTCAAATACTATAAAGAGTGACAGAAAATATTTGTGAAACATTTATCTGGTAAAGGACTTGAATCCAGAATACATAATCAACTCCTACCACTCAATAATAATGACAAAAATTCCAGTTTAAAAATGGGCAAAGGATTGGAACAGACATTTTGTGAAAGAAAATAGGCAAATGGTAAATATACAAATAAAGATACTCAATTCATCATTCACTGGGAAAATAAAATTAAAACCGAAATGACATACTAGGATACAACTATTAGGATGGGTAAAACTAAGCAAGATTATTAGTTTCATCTGGTGAGGATGTCGATGAATTGGAAGTTTACTACATCGTAGTTGGGGATGCAAAATGGTGCACATCTTTGGGAAGTACTTTGACAGTGTCCTGTGAAGCTACACGTGCATGACTCTACAATCATACTTACAGGTATTCTGTCAAGATATATGAAAGCATTCATTCACAAAAAAACTTGTACTCGAATGATCGTAGCAACTTTTCATAATTGCTAAACATGGCACAGAAACCAAATATCCATCAACAGGTGATTGGATAAACAAATTGTAATATAAACATACAATGGAATACTACTCAGAAATAAATAGAAGCAAACTGCTGATACATGTAACAACCTGGATGAATCTCACAAACATTATTCTAGATGAAAGAAGCCAGGCACAAAAAGGATGTTCTGTATGACACCATGTATATGAAATTCTGGAGAAGGTAACATTATATTGACAGAAAGCAAATCAATGTTTGCAGTGAATGTTTTAGAGTAGTGGGCTGTGTTGTATCTTGATTGTGGTGATTAAACTACTGTATACATTTGTAAAAACTAATAAAAGTGTACATTAAAATTAGTAAATCTTATTGTATATAAATTATATTTCAGTAGGTTGACTGAAACAACATTAAAAAATGACTCATTTCCATTTCCTATTTGTGCATACTACTAGCATATTTGAGGAGGTCTCATGAAAGTAAGTTCATTATTAAAATATGGTATGATAAGTGCTATAGTCAAAGGATGCACAGGGCACTGGATGAACTCTTAATGTAGCTTGGCAAGAAGGGTGTGACAATCAGAGATTGTTTTCCAGAGAATATGACCTGTACTCTGAACCTCTCTGAATGAGTAGAAATAAGCCTTGTAAAGAATACTAGGATATTTTCAGAAGATGAGGCAGTCTGTGTAAACTCTGAGAAGCACTGAAGAAAATGACAGTTGGGAGAATTCAAACAACAAGTAATTGAATTTTGTCAAAGCATAAAAGTCCACTGGAAAGATTTAAGATAGTTGAAACAAGAGGGAACCAGGTCTTAGAATGGGTGGATTAGCAGACATATCAAGGGTATGATAAATGCTGTAGTAAAGGCTATAGAATAAAGGGTTTAGCCTTTATCCTGAACACAAGGGGGAGATATTGAAATGCAATTTAGTAGGGGCAACATCTTAAAAAAAAAAAGTATATCCTACAATTACAATGATGATGATTTACATTCTATTCAGTATATACTTTTACTAATTCTTAAGTTACCGAATCACTAATTCCTTCTTCATTCAGTAAGTGCATGTGTGCACATATTTATGTGTTTAACATTGCCCTAGACTCTGAAGACACAAAAAACAGTAACAGTCTCTCTGATCCCTATGAACTCAGTCTACTGGGTAGGAGGCATAAGAAAAGAGTCAGGTTGCAAGGCTGAACTTAGCTCCACTGTTCTATCCAGCTTCGGCTCTGAGGTCACTGGGGATGGGCCCGGCATCGATGTGGAATCTGGCTCTAAAGAGTAGGAATATCCTCAGGTGGGAAACATGGAGTGAAGGGAGGGATTACCAGGAGATTCAGCTGAGGGGCAGGGAAGAAGCATAAAGGCAGGAGACACTGGGAAGGGTTTCAGGGACCCTAAGCAGTTTGACAAGGCTACAGTCTAGTAGGTCTGTAAATGGAAACATATTCAAGGGAAGACGAAGCTTCAAATACTGAGGGTACAGATGTTTTGGAGGTTAATATTTTTGCTCTGGAGCCAGGTGGCCCCAGCTGTCTGGAGACAGAACAAAGCATCCAGGAGCAAGCAGGGAAAGCTCTGGGGGCTTTGTCATGAAAACTCACATGTGCATGTGACTGGATGGTTTTGAGGATGAGAATACGGGTGTTTTGTTTTATGAGTGGCTGTGTAAGTCCCAGAGACTAAGACAAACTTAATGTGTGAAGAAATGGGTGCAGAGGTTGAGACAGAAAAAGTACCAAGGGCCATATCTTGAAAGATTTTGTATCTGTGATGAGAAGTTAGAATTTTAAGCAATAGGTTTGCACTATGCAAAATTGTCTAGTGAAGTGACTCTAAAGACAGAAGCAAGAGAGCATCAGGGAGTCTGGTAACCCAGCATGAAGCAGCTAGACGTATGTTGAAAATTTCTTTTAACTCGGATGTTTCATCTTTAAAATGTAAGTGCATTTCATGGCCAATGATACATTAGTGATCATTTTGATAGGATCTGTTTCCCCTAAATCTTCAGGTAGAAGTGATACCCCAGGCATTTGGCCCATGTTTACGAGTGCCTGGTTTACTGTACCTCTAACACACTCCCATCTCCACCTGGAGATCACAGTTCTGGGAGAAGAGGACCCACTGAAGTAGGCTGTAAGAGCATTGGAAGGCATCGGCCACTTCTTTAATGAGAGATTCAGTGTGCCTCATGAAGTTACATAATATGATAGAATAAGCCATAATGCACCCGAAGTTCACTAGGTTGTAATCCCTGCAGCTCCACATTTAAATTAGCTCTGAACTTACTGTTAAATTAAAAGGATCTGCATATTTTATGCTCTCCAGTGACTTTACTGCTCACTAGAGATTTTCTATATTAGAAAACACCAAAATTACTTCTATCAATTAACTATATTGTACTTAAAGTCTTGATAAATTATTGAGTGGTCTTTGGAGCTACTGTGGAGAAAGTGTGCATTGAATAAGAAGATTTGCCAATGTCCTTGCCATAGGTGAGTAGAAAAGACACTTTATACATCCACAATAAATCAGTGTTGAGAATGATAGTGATAACAGTGAAAATGAAGATATTCCAGGCACATTAGAGAGACTGAAGGTACACAGTTCAAGGATAAAATCCCTGGCCTCACATCTAGTCATTGGTGCAATAGGTAAATCAATCCCAATATGCTTAGCACAGCAAGGAGGAATCCAGCATCACTGGGGTATAGACAAGGATGTCCCATGCAGACATGGGGACAGTGAAGACTTCCTGGAGAGTGAGATGAGTCTTGACTTGAGTCTTGAAGCTGATTAGAAATTACTCAGCCAAGAAGGGTTTGAGAATCTGTGAAAACAAGTTTTGAAACATGTCTCAGAAAAGAAATATGGAGAAATCAAGGATCTTTGGAAGACTAGCTGTTAGTGTTGTTTAACTAGACTTCATGGTGTAAAAGAATGGTAGGCGATTAAAAGTCTTAGGTAATATGCAGAGGAGCTTGGCATCTGCCTGCAAACTGGGCAGGCCAGGTAGGTCTGTAATGTCCCTTCAGGTTGTTAAATGCATGAATCACCTGGATAATGGGCAGCAGATGAGACCAAAATTATATTCAGGCTGTATAAGCCAAGACAAGCCTTGAGTCTTATGCCTGGCACTTATTCATTTATTTATTTTTTTGTATCAGAATTCCCTGTTTGATTAACCATGTGTCTGTGGAATTCTCTCTTTCTGGAAGGGAGCCTTTTTGAAATCTGAACAAAGTACATGGTTACTATAGGAGTCACTGGAGGTCTCAGCAAGATACAAAGATATGGTGGGATGTGCTTTTTAGAAGGTTCTGGAATCTGTATGAAGTGTGGAATAGATAGAAAGACTAGCAGCAGAGTGAACAGAGAGCTGACTACTACAATTACACAGACAAACTGTGATAAATTATTCAGTGGAAACAGGTAAGAGGGGACACATTTTCCAAATATCTTTATCAAAGTCTTCACCCATAACAACCTACAATTTGTGATTAGTGATTCTTGATTAAACATTGGTATTAATGTCCTTTCTTTCCACCACATTATATTAAGACACTTACTAGCCATTATTTCCATGTACGTATATTTAGCTTATGTAGCAAGATGTGTGACAGTTAAGTCACTCTCTGCTGAAGAAAATGATATATCAAAACCCTCTAGTCCAGTAGTAGATACAGGTCTTTAAGTGTATAAAGTTGGGGGGTAGTCTTGCTTAATGAAAACATATAAAATAAAAATTTAAAACAGTGTATAAAACTGAATATTTAATTAGGATGATTGATAAAATCATTCAAAAATAACAAATTAAGAAACTAACAAATATCACAACATCCATAAAAAGTCATACAATATTTGTATTAACTGCCTGACAAAATTCTGTAACCTTCTTCATCATTTGTATTTGCTTATTTCTGATTGTCTCTTAATTTAGCAGTGACTTTATCAAATAATTTTCTATGGAGAAAATGGGTATTTAATTGTCATTTTCTCTAACATTATTGCTCACTTTATTTATTGGTTATTATTCATTGGTATTTGGAAATTTTTTCTGTCTGTATGTCACCAGCTGCAGAACAGGTGTGTCACCTGTTATTTCCTTTGAAAAGCAGGGCTGATACTCTTTCACAAGATAACCTATGACTGGACATAAAAATGAAGTCCAAACGTGATATTTCTGCCTATTCCTCTTGTCCCTTTGAATCAAGAGAAGTGTGCCAGTTTGTGAAAAGTCATAGCACAGCCCACATGTTAAGGCCATGGACTCTCCCAATTCTGAATACATTAGAGCAAAGGCCTGTGATGACGCAGGACTGAAGAACAGGCCCAGACAGCCACCGTGCTTGCCTGCTCTGCAGATTGTGCAGCTGGGAGGAAGTCTCCAGCATACCAGCTTCTTAGACAGAAAAACAGAGGGAGGCAGTTGTCACATGTGACACATTAGCACTAAAGAAGCAAAGAAGCTGGGATGAACAATGATCCCACAGGGAGACACATGCTGGCAAAAATATTATGTTTGAGCTTTTCCCTTCTGGGAGAACAGCTGAGGCACCTGGCTGTGAGTCTCTCCTAGGGTTTTGTCCAAAGCAGATGAGGCAGCTGAGAAGTGAGCCAGTTACTCAGATCCTTCAATTAAACAGTGGAATACAAGAACTACTGGAACATTTACGTATGAAATCCTGGAAAACACAGAGCTATATGTAGTGTTAGCCTGAGGAGTGGCAGGGCACGCAGAGGGTCACTGAGCCCTTTGAAAGATTCATTCTCAGTGCAAGTCATCTAAATAAACGCCCTAATTCAGCCTTCACAGCAGCATCCCCAATTCACAGATATGAAACCTGGGAGTTAGAAAGGTTAAGTTTCTTGCCCAAGGTCACACTGATGATACATGACAAAGTTGAACCCAGAGTTCAGCTATGAGAAAGGAAAGCAAAGAACAGCCCCTGATATCTGGGATCTGGCCAAGCATTTGCAGCCTGACCATACAGTCCTCTGTGGGCTATATATGATCTCACAGAATGCCAACCTCAGAAAAGTCTCCTCTGATACCATGATGTAATGAGATAAAGTAAGGTCACTTCTTAATTTTGTGAGAGCACAAACAAAACCACAGTCAGTATGCCACCCCCAAAATACAAATCCTCTTTCTGTAAGTCAAAATGAGTGATTGGTACTTCTTTCCCAGTTATAGATTCATCTTCATCTAGTCTGTCCTCTCTATAATTAAGATCATGGAGATACCTTATCTTAAAATAGCCCATTTTATGACAGCATCCAATCCAGAGCAAACTCCTATTTCCTTTGGCTCTCCCGCAAGTCACCCCCCTCCCAAAGTAAAAAGCTGTAATATGCCTCCCTACGGCTCTCATTAAGGCAATTCATGGTTCCCCCATTTTCCATGTTCTCCCTCTATCCAACTTGTTCAACAACAGGTGTGTTTCTGGTATTTTTTGATTAAAGAATTTGACAGCTAGATTCCCTGCTTCAAAATTCCAAAATCTTGGTGGGAGATTAAGTGAAAAAAGTGGGTATGGAAATCTATGAGTTTTATGTCAAGTTTGGGATGTTCTAGTCCCTATATGTGAACTTGGACAAGTCAGGGACCACGGGGTTCCTAACAGAATAAAAGTAGGTGTAGGCAGTTGGAGCTCCAGGACTTCTCCTGGTCTAAGGCTAGATCTCTTTAATGGCATTCACACTTTTGATACTTATACCTGTTTTAGTGCCCTGTTTAGACTGTAGTATTTGCACTTGACAGAAGAGAGTTAGTGAGGTGCAGAAAGCCTAAGTCACAGGTGAATATTCAGCAACTACCGTATTGAAGTCCTGAAATGAAGTGAAAGCAATTTTCAAGCCCAGAGCAGAATTCTATGTACTGTAATAAAGATGATAATACCAACTACCATGAATTAAGTACTTAGCCTTTGCCAATCCTCATGGCAATCTCATTTGTCAGATATTATTTGTTAGATATTGTCATCATCCCTTTTCCATTTGGGGAACCTCGAAAAGTAAAGCAGCTTGGTAATGTTGACAGTTTGGAATTCTTGAGTCAAATGGTATTTCAATTTTTAGTTTTTTTAAGGAACCTCCTTACTGCTTTCCATAATGGTTGAACTAATTTACATTCCCACCCACAGTGTAGGAGGGTTCCCCTTTCTCTGCATCTTTGCCAGCATTTGTTGTTCTTAGTCTTTTCAATGCTGACCATCCTAATTGGTGTAAGGTGATATCTCATTGTGGTTTTAATTTGCATTACCCTAATAATTGGTGATGTGGAGCATCTTTTCATGTGTCTGATGGACATCCAAATTTCTTCTTTGGAGAAGTGTCTCTTCATATCCTCAGCCTATTTTTTAATTGGGTTATTTGCTTTTTGGGTTTTGAGGCATGTGAGTTCTTTATATATTTTGGATGTTAACCCCTTGTCAGATATGTCATTTATAAATATATTCTCCCATACTGTAGATGCCTTTTTGTTCTGTTGATGGTGTCCTTTGCCATACAGAAGCTTCTTAGATTGATGTAGTCCCATGTGGCCATTTGTGCTTCTGTTTCCCTTGCTCAAGGAGATGTGTTCAGGAAGAAGTTATTCATGTTTATATTCAGAAGATTTTTGCCTATGTTGTCTTCTAAGAGTTTTATGGTTTCATGGCTTACATTAAGGTCTTTGATCCATTTTGAGTTTACTTTTGTGTATGGGGTTAAACAATAATCCAGTTTCATTGTCTTACATGTAGCTGTCCAGTTTTGCCAACACCAGTTGTTGAAGAGGCTGTTATTTCCCCATTGTATGTTCATGGCTCCTTTATCATATATTAATTGACCATACATGGTTGGGTTTATATCTGGGCTCTCTAGTCTGTTCCTTTGGTCTATGGGTCTGTTCTTGTGCCAGTACCAAATTGTCTTGATTACTGTGGCTTTGTAGTAGAGCTTGAAGTTGGGAAGCATAATCCCCCCTGCTTTATTCTTCCTTCTCAGGATTGCTTTGGCTTTTTGGGGTCTTTTGTGGTTCCATATGAATTTTAGATTGATTTGCTCTAGTTCATTGAAGAATGTTGTTGGTATTTTGATAAGAATTACATTGAATGTGTAGATTGCTTTAGGCAGGATGGCCATTTTAATAATATTAGTTCTTCCTATCCATGAGCACTGGATGTTTCCATTTATTGGTATCTCCATTAGTTTCTTTCATGAGTGTCTTGTAGTTTTCAAAGGATAGGTCTTTTACTTCCTTGCTTGGGTTTATTCTTAGGTATTTTATTCTTTTTGATGCAATTGTAAATGGAATTGTTTTTATGATTTATCTTTCTGCTATTTCATCATTACTATATAAGAATACAACATATTTCAGTTTATTAATTTTGTATCCTGCAACTTTGCTGAATTGAGATATTAGATCTAGTACTTTTGGAGTGGATTCTTTAAGTTTTTTTATGTACATTATGTCATTTGCAAATAGTGATAGTATAACTTCTTCCTTACCAATATGGATGCCCTTTATTTCCTTCTGTTGCCTAATTGCTGTGGCAAAGATCTCCAGAACTATGTTTAATAAAAGGGGAGAGATTGGGCATCCTTGTCTTGTTCCTGATGTTAAAGGAAAAGCTTTCACCTTCTAGCAATTAAGTATGATGTTGGCTGTGGGTTTGTCATATATAATCTTTATTATGTTGAGGTACTTGCCCTCTATACCCATGTTGTTGAGAGTCTTTATCATGAATGGATGTTGTATTCTATCAAATACTTTTTTGGCATCTATAGAGGTGATCATGTGGCTTTTTTCTTTCTTGTTTTTGATGTGGTGTATAATGTTGATGGATTTTTGAATGTTGTACCATCCTTGCATCCCTGAGATGAATCCCACTTGGTCATGGTGTATGATCCTCTTGATGTATTTTTTAATTCTGTTTGCTAATATTTTGTTGAGTATTTTTGCATCTATGTTCATCAGGGATATTGGTCTGTAATTTTCTTTTTTTGTGGGGTCTTTGCCTGGTTTTGGTATTAGAGTGATGCTGGCCTCATAGAATGAGTTTGGAAGTATTCCCTCTTCTTCTACTCTTTGGAAAACTTTAAAGAGAATGGGTATTAGATCTTCACTAAATGTTTGATAAAATTCAGTGGTGAAGCCATCTGGTCCAGGTGTTTTGTTGTTAGGTAGTTTTTTGATTACCAGTTCGATTTTGTTGGTGGTAATTGGTCTGTTCAGATTTTCTGTTTCTTTCTGGGTCAGCCTTGGAAGATTGTGTTTTTCTAGAAAGTATCCATTTCTTCAAGGTTATCCAGTTTGTTAGCATATAATTTTTCATAGTATTCTCTAATAATTCTTTGTATCTCTGTGCTGTCCATAGTGATTTTACGTTTCTCATTTCTGCTTCTGTTTATGTGTGTAGACTCTTTTTTTCAGTATAAGTCTGGGTAGGGGTTTATCAATTTTGTTTAGTTTCTTGAAGAACCAGCTTTTGCTTTCATTAATTCTTTGTTTTATTCTTCTAAATTTTATTTATTTCTGCTCAAATCTTTATTATGTCCCTCCTTCTGCTGACTTTGGGCCTCATTTGTTCTTCTTTTTCTAGTTTCGTTAATTGTGAGTTAGAATGTTCATATGGGATTGTTCTTCCTTCCTGCCATAGGCCTGTATTGCAATATATATTCCTCTTAGCATGGCCTTCACTGCATCCCAGATTTTGCAGTGTTGAATTGTAGTTGTCATTTGTCCCATATATTGCTTGATCTCTGTTTTTATTTGATCATTGATCCATTGGTTATTTAGGAGCATATTGTGAAGCCTCCATGTGTTTGTGGGATTTTTCAGTTTCTTTGCATAATTTATTTCTAGTTTCATTCCCTTGTGGTCCAAGAAGCTGGTTGGTACAATTTCAATCTTTTGGAATTACTGAGGCTCTTTTTGTGGCCTAGTATGTGATCTATTCTTGAAAATGTTTCTTGTGCACTTGAGAAGAATGTGTATTCTATTACTTTTGGGTATATAGTTCTGTAGATGTCTGTTAGGTCCATCTGCTCTAATGTGTTGTTTAGTGCCTCTGTCTCCTTACTTACTTTCTGTCTGGTTGATCTGTCCTTTGGAGTGAGTGGAGTGTTGAAGTCTCCTAGAATGAATGCATTGTATTCTATTTCCCCTTTAATTCTGTTAGTATTTGTTTCACAAATGTAGGTGCTCCTGTCTTGGATGCATAGATATTTATAATGGTTATGTCTTCTTGTTGGATTGACCCCTGTATCATTATGTAATATCCGTGTTTGTGTCTTATGACTTTCTTTGTTTTGAAGTCTATTTTGCCTGATACAAGTACTAAAACTCCTACTTTTTTTCACCCTATTAGTTGCATGAAGTATCTTTTTCCATCCCTTCACTTTTAATCTGTGTATGTCTTTGAGTTTAAAGTGAGTCTTTTGTAGGGAGCATATAGATGGGTCTTGGTTTTTCATCCATTCAGTGACTCAGTGTCTTTAGATTGGTGCATTCAGACCATTTACATTTGGTGTGATTATCAATCAGTATGTACTTATTGCCATTACAGGCTTTAGATTCGTGGTTACCAAGGTTTCAAGGTTAACTTCCTTTCTATCTAAGAATCTAAATTAACTCACTTAGTATGCTATTACTAACTCAATCTAAAGGTTCTTTTTTTCTCCTCTTTTTTCTTCCTCCTCCATTCTTTATATATCAGGTGTCATATTGTGTACTCTTTGTCTATCCCTTGACTGACTTTGGGGGTAGTTGTTTTAATTTTGTGCCTGCCTAGTAATTAACTGTTCTACTTTCTTTACTGTGGTTTTATTCCCTCTGGTGACAGCGATTAAACATTAGGAACACTTCTGTCTATAGCAGTCCCTCCAAAATACACTGTAGGGCTGGTTTGTGGGAGGTAAATTCAGCTTTTTCTTATCTGAGAATTGTTTAATCCCTCCTTCAAATTTAAATGATAATCTTGCCAGATAAAGTATTCTTGGTTCGAGGCCCTTCTGCTTCATTGCATTAAATATATCATGCCACTCCCTTCTGGCCTGTAAGGTTTCTGCTGAGAAGTCCAAAGATAGCCTGATGGGATTTCCTTTGTATGTGATCTTATTTCTCTCTCTGGCTGCTTTTAATAGTCTGTTCTTATCCTTGATCTTTGCCATTTTAATTATTATATGCCTTGATGTTGTCTTCCTTAGGTTCCATGTGTTGGTTGATCTGTGCACCTCCATGGCCTAAGAGACCATCTCCTTCCCCAGATGGGGAAATTTTCAGCAATTACCTCCTCAAAGACACTTGCTATCCCTTTATCTCTCTCTTCTTCTTCTGGTACCCCTATAATACGAATATTGTTCCATTTGGATTGGTCACACAGTTCTCTCAATATTCTTTCATTTTTAGAGATCCTTTTTTCTCTCTGTGCCTCAGCTTCTTTGTATTCCCTTTCTCTAATTTCTATTTCACTTATTGTCTCCTCCAGCATATCTAATCTGCTTTCAAAATCTTCCACTGTATGTTTCATTTCTGATACTGTGTTCTCTAATGATTGAATCTCCAACCAGAATTCATTCCTGAGTCATTGAATATTTTTCTGTACCTCCGTGAGCATGTTTATAATTTTTATTTTGAAATCTCTTTATGGAAGATTCATGGGGTCAGTTTCATTTGATTCTTTCTCTGATGTAGATATGATTTTGCTTTGAGCCAGTTTCCTTTGGTCTTTCATATTTGTATGTGGCGCCCTCTAGTGCCCAGAAGCTCTACTCTCTGGAGCTTCTCACCCCCTGGAGCAATGTTGGGGGTCGCAGAGGAGTTGTGTTTGTGTCTGGCGGGAGGAAAGGGAAGTTATCTGCTTCCTGGCTGCTATGCCTGCCTCCACTGCCAGAACCAGTGCCTGCCCCGAGCACACAGTTATAAGCCTCTATGCTTTGCGTTTAGTAGTAAGATGAGTATTAGGGCTACTGTAATAATAAAAATAAAAAGGAGGTAACAAAAGCGGTAAGAATTTAGATGATTTACACAAATTTAGTAATGAAAATAATGTAATCGGCATTTATTAAACTTTATATTCCACAATTGTAGCATTCCCATTATTTTCAATGAATGTGGAACAATAACCAAGATATATCATATATTAGGTCATAAAATAATTCTCAATTCATGTCAAAGAATTGTGACCGTACAGTGTATGTCCTTTGATTTTAAAAAGGACAGAATTAAATTTAAAATCAATAATAACAAAATGGTATCTGGAAAATCCCCCAAAAGTTATACTTATGCAACATAACTCCAAATACTTCACACGGCAAAGAGGAAATAATGAGGGAAATTAGAAAAATAATTTTTTAGTTTAAAGTATTTATTTAATCTCCAGAATAGTTTATAATCAAATTTATAAAAACATCAACACCATTGGAAAATCACATTTTATAGCATGTACTATATATTAATATATACCAGCTTAAAAGACAGAGTCTGGAAATAATAAAATTGCAACCATTTTGGTAAGTGCTAAAATAGGAATAGAATAAAAATTAATTTCAGTAATGAATTAGAGCAACAAAAAGATGTTGATTGGGAAAAAAACAATTTAAGTGGTGCATCTCACTAATGTATCTACATAATAAGAGTATTAGTGTCTGGTTGGTATTGCCTGACTTAAGTTACGGAGTGTAAACTAATAGGCATGTTATTGATCTACTGAAGCTAACTATTTCTTTATAGACTGAAGAAGACATTAGTCAAAATGTCAAATATATGCATCAGAATATAAATCATTTTTCACAATTTGTTACATAGGGAAACTGTGATAATAGAATTGGCTGGGTTTCTGAGGTGAAATTCACAGTAATATTGCTAAGCAGTTTAGTAAGGTACACCCAATAGTACAGAAATAGGATGTAGCTATTTTATGCTTTTCCTAACATTTGAGAGTATGACATACTTTCAGGATGTAAACTGATCAACAGTATTCAGATTTAAAATTCCCTGTAAAGATTAGTTAGAATGGGAGCTCACATTGTAACATCTATAGTATTACCTAAAGTTATCTGTAGGAAACAGTTCCCCTGTAAACAGTGTTCTTTTTTTTTTGGTATCATTAATATACAGTTACAGGAGCAACATAGTGGTTACTAGATTTCCACCATTATCAAGTCCCCACCATATACCCGATTACGGTCACTGGCCATCAGCGTAGTGAGATGCTATATAGAGTCACTACTTGTCTTCTGTGTGCTATTCTGCCTTCCCCGTTCCACCCCCTTACATAATATGTGCTAATCATAATGCTCCTTATTCCCTTTCTCCCTCCCTTCCCACCCATCCTCCCCAGTCCCTTTCCCTTTGGTAACTGTTAGTCCATTCTTGGGTTCTGTGATTCTGCTGCTGTTTTGTTCCTTCAGCTTTTCCTTTGTTCTTATACTCCACAGATGAGTGAAATGATTTGGTACTTGTCTTTCTCCGCCTGGCTTATTTCACTGAGCATAATACCCTCTAGCTCCATCCATGTTGTTGCAAATGGTAGGATTTGTTTTCTTCTTATGGCTGAATAATATTCCATTGTATATATGTACCACACATTCTTTATCCATTCATCTGCTGATGGACACTTAGGCTGCTACCATTTCTTGGCTATTGTAAATAGTGCTGCGATAAACATAGGGGTGCATCTGTCTTTTTGAAACTGGGCTTCTGCATTCTTAAGGTAAATTCCTAGGAGTGGAATTCCTGGGTCAAATTGTATTTCTATTTTGAGTGTTTTGAGGAGCCTCCATACTGCTTCACACAATGGTTGAACTAATTTACATTCCCACCAGCAGTGTCGGAGGGTTCCCGTTTCTCCACAACCTCACCAACATTTGTTGTTGTTTGTCTTTTGGATGGTGGCGATCCTTACTGGTATGAGGTGATATCTCATTGTGATTTTAATTTGCATTTCTCTGATGATTAGCAGTGTGGAGCATCTTTTCATGTGTGTGTTGTCCATCTGAATTCCTTCTTTGGAGAAGTGTCTGTTCAGATCCTCTGCCCATTTTTTAGTTGGATTATTTGCTTTTTGTTTGTTGAAGTGTGTGAGAAATTAGAAAATATTTTAACTGAATTATAATAAAGATACAATATGTCAAAATTTGTGTAATACAGCTCAAGAAAGACTTAGAAATGTATAACTAAGTGGTTATATTAGAAAATAAAGAAGAGGTAAAATAAATTATATTAATTTCCAACTTAGAAAAGAAAAGTAAGAAAAGACAAATAAGCCCAGAGTATTTCGATAGAAGGAAATGAAAAAACATTAGATAATGCATTGATAAAATGAAAATGGAAAATTAATGAAAAATATATATAACTGTAGAGAAATTTAATAATAATAGCATATTAGCAAAATCAGGAAGGAAAGAGGAAAATCACTTCAGATCATTAAAAATCACTGAATGACATTAAAATGCAATGAGGGCATAGTATGGCCAAGTTTCCACTAATAAATTCAACAACTTAGATGTAGTAAATAAATTCCTTTGTAGACACAGGATAGCAAAACTGACAAATATCAAATATGGAAACAGGCTTCTCCAGAGGAAGTCTTCACATAGAAATAGCCTTATTGGTGAATTCTATTCCCAATTATGAAAGAAATAACATAATTTTCACTCAAAGTCAAAGAATAGAGAGGATGAGGAAAGATCTCATAACTCATTCTATGAGGCCCACATATATTATAGACATAATACCAAAGATAGAACATTGCTACGAAACAAGATTTTAGGCCAGTATCTCTCGAGAAAACAGATTCAGCTATCCTATACAAAATATTAGTAGATCAAATTCAACAAAAAATAAGGAGGAATAATATGTCAAGACTAAATGGGATTCATCCTATCATGGTTTAATTTTCAAAAACCAGTATAGAGGGGTACAAAATTTCTCAATCATAATATATTGATCACAGGGATGGTAGTACAGCCTAGAGAATATTGCCAATGATTCTATAACATCCTCCTATGTTGGCAGATAGTTATTGCACTAATTGGGATGAGCATTTAATAACAGGGGTACCTCTTGAATCACTGTGTTTTATACTTGAAAGCAATATGAGATTATATACTAACTATACTTCGATTTAAAAAAAAGTAACAGAACACATTAACAGGATGCATATAAACTCCAAAGGGTTGAGATTTGACTTGGAAGGGTCATGTAAGTCCTTCTAAAGTTAAGAAATTATTCTACATCTTATTGGCTGTATGGGTTGCACAGGTGTATACATCTGGAAATTCAAACTATGAGCTAAGAACTGTACATTTACCATATATAAATTATACTTAATAATCATATTTACTCACCTATATATGCTGTTACATATTCTTTATTATTTATAATTATTTTTTCATAGTAGAGTGAACACTCTACTTAATTTCATAAAATTTTGATACAATCCTGTTTTCTATATATAATGGAGTGATTTTTTTCCAGATTTGTTCGATTCTCTGACCTTACATTTTTATTTTATAAAATTGGGTAAAAATTGCAAGGAACCATATGTTTGCATAAGGGTATATCAAGTACTACAACTTACATCCACTGTACTACTCTTCTCTATACCATGCGGCATCAAGATGAAACTGCTTTGTAACAGCAAATACTGGTCTTAAGTCAGGATTCTTTACTAAACATTCAAGGCCCACCTAAGCATCTTCTCACCACCAGTAGTCTAAAATTAGAGTCCCAGTTCATACTAAGGATTATTAGTACTAGAGTCTCAGTCCCTATTAAAGTCTGTTTATATTAACATTTACACTAATATTTTTACTAATATTTCTCCTCTTTTAATTCCTTTCTGCTAAAATGCAATGGCGTTTGGAGCTTGACAGCACTGAGTTTCACTATGCAGTCTCTATGGTCCATAGAAGGGACTTGGGCGATAAGAAAAAAGTTTGCTTAAATCGAGATGCAGACTCCTGAGTTCCAGCTCCAGCTGTACAAACTCTCTGTATAGCCTCGACTCTGGGAATGTTAGCTCACATCCAGGAATCTTAGAAGCCCCATGTGTAAACAAGACAGTTAGATTAGACACTCTCCAAACTGAGCTGCCATTCAACTCTGAGACTTTACTGTCTCACTAGCCTTTGGGGAACTTCTTTGCATCTGGCTATCAAGAGGCACACAGAAGCCATGGAAGACTGTTAAGGGCATTAAACTCTCCTTAATAGCTAATTCTTTCCCAAGAGAGCCATAGGCTCTGGGGCAGCCAGAGTGCACAGCGATAAGCTTTGGGGATACAATTGAATTAAGGTGACTGCAATACCCATGAAGACAACAATGACCTTCATTCTGACCTTGAGAATCATTTATTCCTGTATTTGAAGTCAGTAATAAGAGTTTATTCCAATTTAGTCTTCATCATTTGACTTCTTAGAGAAGCTAATTTGTTTGATAGAAGGAATAAACTGGTTTAAAAAATAACAAATTTTCGCAGCATTGACAGATGCCCAAATTTGGAATTCAGGGAAAAGCCAGTTCTCTATGTGGTGGAAATGAGCAGAAAACATAAACTGACCGTAAGTTTGTGTGATTCGTTAGACACAATACCAATGAGGCATGGCCCTGGAAAACCACCTACATGATTTTTGATTGCAGTCTCCCATCTAGTAGATGAAGGAGCAGAGCCCTGGCAAATGTGGAAGAGCCAGAAACAATGGTTGAGTCAGGAAAACAAGCAGAGTCTGATACAGTGAAAGAAACACAGAGCAGAATAGCCAGAGAATAGCATAAGATTATTTCAGTAAAAACGACTTATTTTTAAGAACTTGCTTTTTCCCCAGCAAACATTTCACTTACATAGACACACACATGTGCACATGCACACATGGATAGAAAATTAAAATTTGTAATACTGACTCTAATCTCACTCTACCTAATGATTCCACATCACTTCTTAATTGTTCTGCATTGGTCTTTCTTTGAGTGACATGCTGGAGCCAGCTTACTTGCTCAGAAAGTCAATTATTAAATTTTCTGGAATTTTTCAGAGTGGTTGTTAAACATTGCCACAAATTATATACACTTGTAATTATATACATTTTAATATGATATGTTAAAAACAGAGGTTAAAATAGAAACTTACATTTTACCGCATTTCTGTATTATCCATTATGTATTATCAACATACCATTGAGTATCTGCATGGTGGGAATACTGACATGCTGGTGACTACTACATAGTCACACCAACCCTATATTCAGTAATGCCATGTTGTAGCTTGCAATAGGCTATGGTGAGAGTAATTACACCACAGACATGGGAAAATGATACAAATTAGAGCTTGGTTTATTGTTGTGTTAACTGCCTGGACTTAAGAAAGTGCAGGATAAAATGTGAATAATGCAGATTAAATGTAGAAGTGTGTCATGTTTGAAGCCATTACATTGTGACTAGTACAGAATATTGAGAGAGTATTCATCCATTATTAGACAATTTTTCATGCAGCAGAGAAGTTGCTCACATCATTAACTGGTGAGCAAGTGAAATTATGGCATATATACTTATTGTTTCATTTTCATTTTTACTTGTTAATATAAATAAAAACATTAACCCACACTCATGTGGGAGCTATATTCTTTTGTTAATGATGTGAACAGTTTATTTGCTTAAGTGGATAGTAAAATATTTATTCACAAGCTTGGTTTTGTGATACTATTGTTGACAATATAATTATAAAAACTTATGGCAGATTTTTGAAGAAATAGGTCATCATCTGAAGTTATAGTATATGGAATTTATAATATATATTATTGCATATTGTATTATTTATAAATTCTGTGCTGTACATTCTTTATATCTGGAGAATTTATGGTAAATAAATATTTTTTTTTTTCTGGAGAGTTGGTTACCAGGGCACCACTGCTGTACTTTCATTTAAAATCCCATCTTCTCCAGCCTTTCCATTACACCAGTTTAACCCAACACAACTGTTTCCCACAATTTGATTTATTTAAATCCATTTCTCAAAATTCAATGATGCACCACTGTTTCCTCTTTCCTGCACGCAGCCTTTTCTCTACACGAAGAACAGTTCCCTAGATCTGTACTCACAATCTTGTCTGGATCTGCAATAGCTGCCTGCCTGGGACTCTGTCTCTGGTGTTATCTACCTCTAACACGTCCTCCATCTTGCAGTCTGAACGATTTTTCTAAGTTGCAAATATTGTCATAATCCCCCTCTGTTTAAATCTCCTAAAGATCCTCTCTTTGAGGTAATGCCCACATTTTCCATCCAGCACCTGCTCTCTAGGTGGATCACTAAGACACACCTTGTCTTCCAATAGTCTGCCCATGGGTTCCTCTGCTCTTTTGGAGAAGATGGCTTAGCAAGGGGTAGGGTTCAGGTTTTCCAATTACTCTGAATCAGATATTTCCAGAATTCCTTCTTATTTTAAATAAGTAACATCATTTCTCTCTATCCAGTTACCTTATCTCAAGATCAAAATTTCCAAGGTTAGCTGCTTCCTTTTGAAATTTATTACCTGCTGGTGGTACATTTCTGTTTATATCTCTCTGCTCCTTTACTGTGTGATGTAAGTAAACGTTAAGTGAGTGATGACTCAAGAGGATGAAGTAAATCTGCTTCTCTAATATGCCACAGATTTCATCCCTCTCATCTCTCCACGTTAACTTCTAGGTGAGCTGCCAATCAATGCTGTGACCTCTGTTCCTTGGCTGGTGATCTCAGCAGCAGAGGGGTCACTAGCTGGTGGATCTCCCACATTTTGAGCAGTGTGGTCTGGGTGAATGGAGAAGGTGGCTAGCTACACGTGAGGGAGGGGCACAAAGTGGTTTTGTGGGAATGGAGATCACCGGACAGAAAGCCTATCCATTGGTGATGCCTATCCATTGACTCTGCTCTCAATATCTCATGATAAGAGGTCAAGTAATGTCAGCCCTTGTGCCCTCAGTTTCCCCATGTGTAACATTAAGAATGTTAAATTCTTGCACAAATAATCTGTCACCTCCAAGAGTCACCCTGCCTTATCTCCAAAATAATAATAGGAACACCACAATAGTGATAAAAGCCAAGACTTAGAGAGGAGCCTCATAACAACTCTGTAGAAAAACTAACATTTTTTATTGGCATTCTTTTAGAGAACATCACTAAGGGTGAGGGGGCTAAAACATTTACCATATTAGCGGAGCTGGTGCTATGGGGTGTGAATGGCTTCCAACCTGACCATTTTAAATCAGTAAGCCTCTACCCCAGATACCCATATGCACTCACAGATACATGTTCGCATGCAACACTGCTTGTATTTTAGGACTTCCTATAGATATTGCTTCAAGCAAAACTCCTTCAGACATGTACAGACCACCTACTATTTGACAGGTATCTGGCCAAATTTCAGTGCAAACATTCTCTGCTAAGTCTTTCCTAGTCTTTCAGGAGGGAAACACCTGCCCTTCTCTGTGCCATCGCACTACTGTGATTACTGCTTTCATAGAAGGCACTAAATTCATGCCTTTTAGTTGTGTGGGTACTTGACATCATTTGGCATGAGAAGGCAGTGTCTTTCCTTTTCACCCCTAACCCTGGCACCTACCCTACTGCCTTGCTGCTGGTATAGGCTCAATAAACATGACTGAATTAATCCAAGATCTCTTTTAAGTCAAGGGGAAATTAGGCAAGTGAGAACAAATATATTCTCACCCTGTCTCCCCAGAGCCTGAAATCTAGCTCTCCTGGGTTAAGGCTCTCTCTCTTGAGGAGGCTGATGCTTACCATGCAAATACCTTACTGGGCTTTTGTGTGAAGTCATTAAACTGTTAACACCTTAACAAATGTTAGACAAAACTGGGGTTAGAAAATGGTTTAAATGAAACTGAAACTGGAAAAAAAAATCCTACCCTGACTTTCGTAAAGCATTTCTTTGTTGTCTGTTCACAATAATATAATAGATACTACACCAGTCACAAAAGATAAAAAGGCAGTCTCCGCGTTGTTTATAGTCTAGTGAGAGACGGGCAACGAGCCCAGCGATTGTAATGTGATGTCATGCATGTTCTACAAAAGGCTATTATGGGAACACAAGTGACAATGCGTTCAGGGGTAATGATGTCAGTAAAGAATGAACAAGAAGCAGCTTGCCAGTTTGAGGAGGAAATGGGACATTCCTGACATGGGAAAGTGCATGCTCATGACTGCTGAAAGTATTTAATGAAACTGTACATGTGAGAGTTCTGGCAAACTTTAAACAGACCAAGAAGTAATACTATCTCTCACCGCAGAGTACTCATTTGTACTCAGAGTGTACTCACTATACAATAGGAGTAACTCCCCTGCCGAGGTCACTGTGGTATAAAATGAAGTAGTAGCAGATAGGAGGTTTTGTAAACAGTGCGATGCAAAGGTAAAGTGGGTCGGTTTTAGCAATGGGAGTACACAGAAAAAGTCAAATTCCCTAACTTCTACAGCCCTGCAGGGTCCTGCCTGCCACCCCTGCCCCCGCCTCGCTGTACCAACCTCCCCTGCCCTGTTTTATCATCATTGCATCAGCAGTGTTTCTCTTTTTGACTCTTCACACTTGTTTTGCCCTCTTCCCATTTCATTCTCTTCATGTTTCACCCCCAGGTATTCTCATACCATTTCCCTTTGTGTTAGTCCAGTCTCTGCTATGGTGTCACGTCCTCAGGAGGTCTTCCTTGACCCTCCTGATGCAAGGTGCTGAGCCCTTCATACTCCTGCTCTTCCATTTCCTTCACTTCCTAAAGTTACTGTATCCACCAGCTCACATATAAACTGGATGCCTCTCCACACTGGGAAGCTCCAAAAAGACCAAGACTTTGTTTCCTTGTTAACGGCCATATCCTAAAGATCTAACACGATGTATGATTCCTGATAAACACCGGATGAATCAGTGAATGAGTAAGTGAAAGTGCTCATGTAACGTTTGTGATTCTTTGGAAGATTGGTCGAGTGAAGAGGTTGCTAAAGAAAGCGGCTCCCCCAGCCCACAGCTCTCTATAGCTAAGGATGTAATGCCTTGTGTGGGTTAAGAATTCTATAAAGCTCTACATAAAAATGGGGTCATTTTAGATTCAGGCTGACTTTAAAATTAGGAGACACTTTTTCAGTTTTTCTAGGTAGTGGAAACACTACCATTTAGAATATTTGCCTCAGCAAAATTTTAATCATTTTTGATCAAGTTTTAATTATTTCCACATGCCATGGCCAGAAACTTTGTTGCTCTTTGGTTACATTTTCCTTTTCTTTTAAAGAAAATTTGTTTGCCTCTTCTTTCCTAAAAGGAGAAACCAGTTTCACAGCCAAGCCCTTTTCCTCCAGGTCTCTACTTTTTGAGACTTCCTGTGGACAGATTATTCTTGGTCTTAGCAAGCCTTCTTCCTATGATCTATTAATGCATTTATCTTTGTCAGGATGCAGAGACTTAATAACCAATTCCCCAAACCTCTTGCGATATAACATCTAATTTGCCTTCCCTTGAATTGTCAACCATGATCCTATTTATTCATCCCCAGTAGTACTCCCTTCTCCATTCAAGTGTCAGATTAAATCCACTCCAAAAGATCGTTTTCAAGATTTATTACTCTTTTCCAGCTCATTTCCTTTCTTCTTTCTGATGGCGTTGTGCTCAGAGTGCCTGCTCTTCATGTCCCACTTCAGTAATTGAAACAGGTGACAGAGAGCCACAGGGCCATCCTGGTGGTCCTTCCAGGGGCATCAGTGCCTGACGATCAGGGAGGAAAATCATCCATCTCAAAGGGCAAAGGAAGTAAAACGGGCATTCTGGCAGAGGTGGTTAAAAACAAAGAGAAAACATTATATGGATCCACTAATTCATAATACATAGTAACTCAGTTGAAAACAACAATAGTTGCTCTTTTTACAACTCTTTACAGTTGTACAATACAGTTCCACCCATTACTGTTAAGAAGAGCCATGTTCACTCAAGGGCATGGTGTAATCAGCCCCCGTGCAGGCCCAGAACAGAGGGGCTACAAGGATTTCTCTCTTGTCTTCCAGATGGGAGCACTGTTCAGAGATTTTTGTCTTTTTATGTACCTTATTTGAATCTTGCAGCAGCCTTATACAGCTGTATATAAACAAAGGTAAATTTTAGACACAGTCAGGGACTGGCTTATGTTTGTGTAACAAGGCAATGCAGGACAGTGATTCAAAGTGATTGTCTTTATCAGAACCCATGGATGTGTTATCCTCAGACATTTGTCTCTTGTCATATTGTTGGAACAACTTTGAAGAGTCTCTGTTCTCAAATGAACAGTGAATTCCTTCATATGATGAATGAGTAAAGTCTGCAACTTAACAGTTGCAAATGGCAAAAATGTAATGTAGCTGGACATAGGGACCTTATTAGGGATAGCAGAATACATTGATAGTTGGATTAGAAAGTTCCAAAGTCACTAATCCTTCCTTAATCAAATGACATGATATATGGGAAACTGGATATTGAAATAAAATGAAGAGGCAAATATTAACAGGGACTGTCATTATCATCATTTTTCTATAGACATCACCAAATTTAGATACCACTTCCCATTTTATATCCAACTACAGACATAGACCCACTGGAATAGTAATATAACCATTTTGGGGCAAAGACTTTGGCTCATGAAGCTGACTCTGAGAAGAGCAAAAGAAAAAAGCATCATAAGCAACTATTTATTAGCATAGGGAAATTTTTCTTATGCATAAAAATGCTCTTGTGTTATTAAGGGAAGTTTATATTATTATCAGTATATGGTTGACCCTCAACACAGGTTTAAACAGTGTGGATCTACTTGTACATGGATTGTTTTTCAATAAATATGTTGGAAAAATTATGGGAGAGTTGTGACAATTTGAAGAAAAAAACATGTTCTTTCCTCCAGCTTACTTTATTGTAAGGCTATAGTCTATCATACATAGAATGTACAAATTGTTTATGTTAGCAGTAAGGCTTCTGGTTCACAGGAGGATGTTGGTAGTTAAATTTTGGGGAAATCAAAAGCTATACATGGATTTTTCAACTGTGCAAGGGGTCAACACTCCTTCCCCCACATTATTCAACGGTCAATAGTATTTAGTTTGATGTGGAAGAGTGGTAGTAGTCATCATCACTTGAAAGGATTTATTTCAAAACACTGTTTCTAAAATAAATTAAAACTGAAAGGACTTGCTTTTCAAGCTTCATTTATTAAAGAAATGTACGTAGCTTGAGCCTCCTGTTTCCTTAAAATGTGATGTAAATGATATATTATTTTCCTCTTTACTATGATTTATTTTACATGCATTATAAAAGAAAGGATATCTTGATTTACTGTTTTTTTTTTTTGAGAGGGCATCTCTCATATTTATTGATCAAATGGTTGTTAACAACAATAAAATTCTGTATAGGGGACTCAATGCTCAATGCACAATCATTAATCCTTCCCAAGCCTAAGTCTCATCAGTCTCCAATCTTCTGAAGCATAACGAACAAGTTCTTACATGGAGAACAAATTCTTACATAGTGAACAAGTTCTTACATGGTGAACAGTACAAGGGCAGTCATCACAGAAATTTTCGGTTTTGATCACGCATTATGAACTATAAACTATCAGGTCAAATATGAATATTCGTTTGATTTTTATACTTGATTTATATGTGAATCCCACATTTCTCCATTATTATTATTATTATTATTATTTTTTAAATAAAATCCTGAAGTGATAGGTAGATGCAAAATAAAGGTAGAAAACATAGTTTAGTGCTGTAAGAGGGCAAATGTAGATGATCAGGTGTGTGCCTGTAGACTATGTGTTAATCCAAGCTAGACAAGTGCAACAAGACATCCACAGATGCAGAAGATTTCTCTCAAAACAGGGGGGGTAAGGTTCTAAGCCTCACCTCTATTGATCCCCAATTTCTCACCTGATGGCCCCCCTGCGACTGTGCCTGTCTTAGGTTGTTCCTCCCTTGAGGAATCTTACCCGTCTCTGGCTAACCAGTCATCTTCCGGGGCCATACAGGGAGATGTAAAGTTGGTAAGTGAGAGAGAAGGAATATTGTTTGAAAAGGTTAGCTTTTTACTTCTTTGCAGATTTATGCCCTGTGGCTTCTATGCCCAGCATTTGTCTTGAGGTATCTTTACCACTTGGAAGAATTATGATAACAGTAAATTCGATATGAGGCACGAATTCTATTTAAGGGTTGTAATTTGGAAGGAAGAAGAAAAGCTATAGAAGTAGCAGACGGAGGAAAACATGGGAAGATTGATTATTTCTTTGACATATCTTCTTGTAGAGTAACTTCAGCATGTATAGCTTTTAAGCTACTAATTAAATTGCACACACACATTAACATAATAGGAATACACATACATAACCAAAGCAGACCTATAATTACCAGCCATCTCCAGTGAAACCAAGAAAACCAGTTAGGCACCTTAGAAATTTGTGAAAAATTATCTATGATATGGTGGATATTGTCCAACTGAACTTGAACAGTCTGAGAGAAATCAGACAAGTTAAAATGACCCATTCCTGGGAACTGTTCACATCCCATATGTTCTTTAAACAGTAGATAGTCTGTAGTTGTGAGATTTTGGAGCGCTACAACTTGCACTTCTCCTAATTCTTGGTTGAGTTCCAACAGTATAGGTCCAGTCAAATTTGTTGTTTTACTGTATGCACAGGCCAGCTTAGATATCTCCTTCATCAATCCCATGGCAAGTCCAGGAGCTGGTGGGATGAGTGCAGCTACAACTGTAGCAGCACGTGGATCTTTGTTGGGGTTTTTTTCCTGATTATCTTCTGGTATGACTCTTCCCGAGAGTGCTGATGTTGGAAGTTCTTTTCCATATCGTATCTTAGTTCATTTTCTGGGTAGCCCAATTAGGCTTTGATCCTCTGTATAAACACAAACAGACCCTTTGCCCACACTTAGATCTGTCCTTTATACCATTGTGTAGAACTCATTGGAGGTCACCACACAGGAACTGCTTTTTTTGTTGTTGTTATCATTAATCTACACTTACATGAAAAATATTATGTTTACTACGCTCTCCCCTATATGAGGTCCCCCCTATAAACCCCTTTACAGTCACTGTTCATCAGCATAGCAAAATGTTGTAGAATCACTACTTGTCTTCTCTGTGCTGTACAGCCCTCCCCTTTCTCCCACCCCCCCATTATGCATGCTAATCTTAATACCCCCCTTCTTCTCCCCCCCCTTATCCCTCCCTACCCACCCATCCTCCCCAGTCCCTTTCCCTTTGGTACCTGTTAGTCCATTCTTGGGTTCTGTGAATCCGCTGCTGTTTTGTTCCTTCAGTTTTTCCTTTGTTCTTATACTCCACAGATGAGTGAGATCATTTGGTATTTCTCTTTCTCCGCTTGGCTTGTTTCACTGAGCATAATACCCTCCAGCTCCATCCATGTTGCTGCAAATGATAGGATTTGCCCTCTTCTTATGGCTGAGTAGTATTCCATTGTGTATATGTACCACATCTTTTTTATCCATTCATCTACCAATGGACATTTAGGTTGCTTCCAATTCTTGGCTATTGTAAATAGTGCTGCGATAAACATAGGGGTGCATCTGTCTTTTTCAAACTTGAGTGCTGCGTTCTTAGGGTAAAATCCTAGGAGTGCAATTCCTGGGTCAAATGGTAAGTCTGTTTTGAGCATTTTGAGTAACCTCCATACTGCTTTCCACAATGGTTGAAACTAAAATTTACATTCCCACCAGAAGTGTAGGAGGGTTCCCCTTTCTCCACAGCCTCGCCAACATTTGCTGTTGTGTGTCTTTTGGATGACAGCCATCCTTACTGGTGTGAGGTGATACCTCATTGTAGTTTTAATTTGCATTTCTCTGATAATTAGGGATGTGGAGCATCTTTTCATGTGTCTATTGGCCATCTGTATTTCTTTTTTGGAGAACTGTCTGTTCAGTTCCTCTGCCCATTTTTTAATTGGATTATTTGTTTTTTGTTTGTTGAGGCGTGTGATCTCTTTATATATTTTGGATGTCAAGCCTTTATCGGATGTGTCATTTTCAAGTATATTCTCCCATACTGTAGGGTTCCTTTTTGTTCTATTGATGGTGACTTTTGCTGTACAGAAGCTTTTCAGCTTAATATAGTCCCACTTACTCATTTTTGCTGTTGTTTTCCTTGCCCGGGGAGATATGTTCAAGAAGAGGTCACTCATGTTTATGTCTAAGAGGTTTTTGCCTATGTTTTTTTCCAAGAGTTTAATGGTTTCATGACTTACATTCAGGTCTTTGATCCATTTTGAATTTACTTTTGTGTATGGGGTTAGACAATGGTCCAGTTTCATTCTCCTACATGTAGCTGTCCAGTTTTGCCAGCACCATCTGTTGAAGAGACTGTCATTTCGCCATTGTATGTCCATGGCTCCTTCATCAAATATTAAATGACCATATATGTCTGGGTTAATGTCTGCAGTCTCTAGTCTGTTCCATTGGTCTGTGGCTCTGCTCTTGTGCCAGTACCAAATTGTCTTGATTACTATGGCTTTATAGTAGAGCTTGAAGTTGGGGAGTGAGATCCCCCCTACTTTATTCTGCTTTCTTAGGATTCCTTTGGCTATTCGGGGTTTTTGGTGTTTCCATATGAATTTTTGAATTATTTGTTCCAGTTCATTGAAGAATGTTGCTGGTAATTTGATAGGGATTGCATCAAATCTGTATATTACTTTGGGCAGGATGGCCATTTTGATGATATTAATTCTTCCTAGCCATGAGCATGGGATGAGTTTCCATTTGTTAGCGTCCCCTTTAATTTCTCTTAAGAGTGACTTGTAGTTTTCAGAGTATAGGTCTTTCACTTCTTTGGTTAGGTTTATTCCTAGGTATTTTATTCTTTTTGATGCTATTGTGAATGGAATTGTTTTCCTGATTTCTCTTTCTATTGGTTCATTGTTAGTGTATAGGAAAGCTACAGATTTCTGTGTGTTAATTTTGTATCCTGCAACTTTGCTGTTTTCCAATATCAGTTCTAGTAGTTTTGGGGTGGAGTCTTTAGGGTTTTTTATGTACAATATCATGTCATCTGAAAATAGTGATAGTTTAACTTCTTCTTTACCAATCTGGATTCTTTGTATTTCTTTGTTTTGTCTGATTGCTGTGGCTAGGACCTCCAGTACCAAGTTAAATAACAGTGCGGAGAGTGGGCATCCCTGTCTAGTTCCCGATCTCAGAGGAAAAGCTTTCAGCTTCTCGCTGTTCATTATAATTTTGGCTGTGAGTTTATGACATATGGCCTTTATTATGTTGAGGTACTTGCCATCTATTCCCATTTTGCTGAGAGTTTTTACAGTGAATGGATTTTGAATTTTGTCAAGTGCTTTCTCAGCATCTATGGAGATGATCATGTGGTTTTTGTCTTTCTTTTTGTTGATGTGGTGGATGATGTTGATGGATTTTCGAATGTTGTACCATCCTTCCATCCCTGGGATGAATCCCACTTGGTCATGGTGCACGATCCTTTTGATGTATTTTTGAATTTGGTTTGCTAATATTTTGTTGAGTATTTTTGCATCTACGTTCATCAGGGATATTGGTCTGTAGTTTTCTATTTTGGTGGGGTCTTTGCCTGGTTTTGGTATTAGGGTGATGTTAGCTTTATAGAATGAGTATGGGAATATTCCCTCCTCTTCTATTTTTTGGAAAACTTTAAGGAGAATGGGTATTATGTCTTCTCTGTATGTCTGATAGAATTCCGAGGTAAATCCATCTGGCCCGGGGGTTTTGTTCTTTGTTAGTTTTTTGATTACCGCTTCAATTTCGTTGCTGGTAATTGGTCTGTTTAGATTTTCTGTTGCTTTCTGGGTCAGTCTTGGAAGGTTGTATTTTTCTAGGAAGTTGTCCATTTCTGCTAGGTTTCCCAGCTTGTTAGCATATAGGTTTTCATAGTAGTCTCTAATAATTCTTTGTATTTCTGTGGGGTCTGTCATGATTTTTCCTTTCTCGTTTCTGATTCTGTTGATTTGTGTCGACTCTCTTTTCCTCTTAATAAGTCTCGCTAGAGGCTTGTCTATTTTGTTTATTTTCTCAAAGAACCAACTTTTGGTTTCATTGATTTTTGCTATTGTTTTATTCTTCTCAATTTTACTTATTTCTTCTATGATCTTTATTATGTCCCTCCTTCTGCTGACTTTAGGCCTCATTTGTTCTTCTTTTTCCAATTTTGATAATTGTGACATTAGACCATTCATTTGGGATTGTTCTTCCTTCTTTAAATATGCCTGGATTGCTATATACTTTCCTCTTAAGACTGCTTTTGCTGTATCCCACAGTAATTGGGGCTTTGTGTTGTTGTTGTCATATGTTTCCATATATTGCTGGATCTCCATTTTGATTTGGTCATTGATCCATTGATTATTTAGGAGCGTGTTGTTAAGCCTCCATGTGTTTGTGAGCCTTTTTGCCATCTTTGTACAGTTTATTTCTAGTTTTATGCCTTTGTGGTATGAAAAGTTGGTTGGTAGGATTTCAATCTTTTGGAATTTACTGAGGCTCTTTTTGTGTCCTAGTATGTGGTCTATTCTGGAGAATGTTCCATGTGCACTTGAGAAGAATGTGTATCCTGTTGCTTTTGGATGTAGAGTTCTGTAGATGTCTATTAGGTCCTTCTGTTCTAGTGTGTTGTTCAGTGCCTCTGTGTCCTTACTTATTTTCTGTCTGGTGGATCTGTCCTTTGGAGTGAGTGGTGTGTTGAAGTCTCCTAGAATGATTGTATTGCATTCTATTTCCTCCTTTAGTTCTGTTAGTATTTGTTTCAGATATGTTGGTGCTCCTGTATTGGGTGAATATATATTTATAATGATTATATCCTCTTGATGGACTGAGCCCTTTATCATTATGTAATGTCCTTCTTTATCTTTTGTTACTTTCTTTACTTTGAAGTCTGTTTGTCTGATACTAGTCTCGGAACACCTGCTTTTTTCTCTCTGTTGTTTGCATGGAATATCTTTTTCCATCCCTTGACTTTAAGTCTGTGCATGTCTTTGGGTTTGAGTTGAGTCTCTTGTAGGCAGCATATGGATGGATCTTGCTTTTTTATCCATTCTATTACTCTGTGTCTTTTGATTGGTGCATTCAGTCCATTTACATTTAGGGTGATTATTGAAAGGTATGTACTTATTGCCATTTCAGGCTTTAAATTTGTGGTTGCCAAAGGTTCAGGGTTAGCTTCTTTACTATCTTACTGTCTAACTTAACTCACTTATTGAGCTATTATAAACATGGTCTGATGATTCTTTATTTCTCTCCCTTCTTATTCCTCCTCCTCCCTTCTTCATATGTTGGGTGTTTTGTTGTGTGCTCTTTTTAGGAGTGCTCCCATCTAGAGCAGTCCCTGTAAGATGCCCTGTAGAGGTGGTTTCTGGGAGGCAAATTCCCTCAGATTTTGCTTGTCTGGAAATTGTTTAACCCTTCCTTTATATTTAAATGATAATCGTGCTGGATACAGTAGTCTTGGTTCGAGGCCCTTCTGTTTCATTGCATTAAGTATATCATGCCATTCTCTTCTGGCCTGTAAGGTTTCTGTTGAGAAGTCTGATGATAGCCTGATGGGTTTTCCTTTGTAGGTGACCTTTTTTTCTCCCTGGCTGCCTCTAATACTTTGTCCTTGTCTTTGATCTTTGCCATTTTAATTATTATGTGTCTTGGTGTTTCCCTCCTTGGATCCCTTGTCATGGGAGTTCTGTGTACCTCTGTGGTGTGAGAGGCCATTTCTTCCCCTAGTTTGGTGAAGTTTTCAGCAATTATTTCTTCAAAGACACTTTCTATCCCTTTTTCTCTCTTCTTCTTCTTCTGGTACCCCTATAATGCAGATATTGTTCTGTTTCGATTGGTCACTCAGCTCTCTTAGCATTCTTTCATTCCTGGAGATCCTTTTATCTCTCTCTGCATCAGCTTCTCTGTTTTCTAATCCATTAATGGTCTCTTGCATCTCGTCTATTCTGTTTTGAAGTCCTTCCAGAGCTTGTCTTATTTCTGAATTCTCCTTCCTTAGTTCTTGCATATTTCTCTGCAAGTCCATCAGCATGGTTATGACTTTTGTTTTGAATTCTTTTTCAGGAAGACTGGTTAAATCTATCTCCCCAGGTTCCTTCTCAGGGGAAGATGTAGCAGATGCCGAAGCTGTCTGGGTTAGTCTTGTCTGGATCAAATTTTTTTGCCTTTTCATATTGACAAGTGCTATTGACTGTCAGCTGGAAGAGCCAAACTTCCACTTGCTCCTGGCCTTTCTTTACTGGGACAACTGCGACCCCTAATGGCTTGTGTTGGGCAATTGTGTGTAGGCTGGGTCTCTGTATCTTGCCAGGCCAGTATGGAAGAAACTCCCTTTCTGAGGATGTGGCTAGTCAGTGGCTGCTTCTCTGCTATGTCCGTGTCCTGGAGGGGTAATGGACGGGGGGGCTGTTTGGCTGTTTACCTCCGTGAGGGGTCTCAGAGCTGTTGCCCAGGGGGTTAGTGCACCCGGGTTTCCCTGGAATTTCCAGCTTCTGGACTGTGACCTGTGTTGTTTCCGTCTAGCTGTTAAATCCCTGTCCCTTTAAGACTTTCAAAAAGCACTCGCTTTTCTTTGTCACAGGGGCATCAGCTTCGGGACCCGCTCAGAGGTCTTACTGTCCTGCTTCCCTAGTTTCCAGCCCTGCACGCACGCACTGTGTCTGTGCTCTGGTGCGGGTGGCTAGTGCTGGGTGTTTAGCAGTCCTGGGCTCCGTCTCCCTCCAGCTCCGACTCCTCTGTTCCCGCAGGGAGCTGGGCTGAGGGGCCTCAGGTCCTGCCGGGCTGTAGCTTGTATCTTACCCCTTTCACCAGGCGCTGGGCTCTCGCACATGTGGATGTGGTCTGGCTGTTTTCCTGTGTCTTCTGGTCTCTCTTTTAGGATTAGTTGTATTTTCAAAAATATATATGTTTTTGGGAGGAGATTCCCACTGTCCTATTCATTCCACCATGTTGGCTCTGCCTCTTGATTTACTGTCTGAAGACTTTGCTAAAATGGCCATAATTTGTACATCAGTCCCAGTGCTGAATGTTTTATTTTAGCAAATATATAACTATATGAGCTTCAGCATCAGAACATTTTGTATGTAATCATTAAAACACATGATTGGTGTCTGGAACCAAGGATCATTATATTTCCATTTATTTAGATCCTGGCATACAAAATGATCCAGCTTGACTCAATCTTGGGATTATTTTGTTTGCAAGGTGAGATCCAGATATACTTTCCATAGGCATGGAAAAAAACTAGAGCATTTAAGAACTTTGCCCAGGGGACGCTCCCTTCTCACTTTTGCACCTATCACAGCATCAACCAAATGCCTGGCACACTGCCCAGCTCTCCAGGTCCACCCAACTCAGTGCAGCTACATTAAACAGGTAACTCATTCACAAAATACTGTTCCTGATATATTGTGATCTCTCAGTCATTGGGAGGTATAAACATGAACAGTTTTATGTCTCTGATAATTATGTGTGTGAATATTTCTTTCCTAAATAGTTCAGAGCAGAGGGTCTATAAATAATATCTCAGATTCTTTTCATAATTGTTAAGCTATTTCATTTATTAATATAGTCTGATTTGTTGTGTTCTTTAAATAAAAACTTAGTACAGTGATTTCAAAGTTTCAGATGCACATGTGCTTCAAAGCCCTCCTTCCTTCTCTCCTGGAAGGCATGCCTTGGAGGGGTCTGAAGATGACTTGCAGACAGCCCTCCAATTCTTTCTCCCCAGGGCTTTCCATTTTAGTTTTGAGCAGAAATAAAGGATGGGGATACCAGGATATCTGCATATGTCATTGTTGAATCCTGGGTTATTTATGAGTGGCAGGGTATTTTTAAGCACGAGTGCCAGCCAGTCCCACAGCCAGGGTGACTGGAGCTTGTTTTTATCACTCCCACTTTGTGGCATCTTTCCTTTGGCTTAAGAGCAGGGACTTAATATCTTCCCCTTTTGCTAATGCCCTTGATATACTGACTAGAGAAGGGAATTTGATGGGGGTGGCATGTCCATTCTGCTGAAATGGCACCTCCCACTTATCCATACCCTAGGACACAGGTTTCATAAAAAGCTTCCAATTTACTGAATTTAAAATGTGAGATAATTAGGACTGTTTGAATCTCAGCTTTGGGACTATACACAATTTTAAGACAAAAACAAAAACATCTCATCTTCTAACATCCCCTATAACACTGTCATGTACTAAAGTGTCACGCTTCATACTCAAGAGAAAGTTGCTGTTTAGTGGGAGGGGCAGATTGTGATAATACAAGGTGGAAGGACATGCAACCAGGTGTAAGACATGCACCAAACAAGAGTCTACCACAATGTGATATTCAGGTATTTGGTTCTGGAAGAATGACATCTGAAGGATGCCTGGATATTAGCTCAGCAAAGAAGATAAGAAAAGGATATTCTATGCAGCGGGCATGGACTGTTTTGCTTGTTTGTTGGTTTTGGGTGTATACAACATGATGATTTAATGTATGTATATGTTGTTAAGTGATCACCACAAATACTCTAATACATCCATTACCTCATATAGTTACCATTTTTTGTGTATGTGGTGAAAACACTAATGATCTACTCTGTTAGCCAATTTCAAGTATAAAATACAATATTATCAGCTGTAGTCACCATTCTGTACATTAGATCCCCAGAACTTATTCATTTTATAACTGAAAATTTACACCCTTTGGACAGCATCTCTCTATTTTCCCCCACCTCCAGCTCCTAGTAACTACCATCCTATTCTCGAGTTCTATGACTTCTACTTTAAAGTTTCCACATAAAACTGACATCATACAGTACTTGTCTTTCTGTATCTGGCTTATTTCACTTAGCATAATGTTCTCCAGATTCATCCATGTTATAGTAAGTGATAGGATCTCTTTATTTTTTATGGCTAAATAGAATTATATATATGTATATATATATAAAATTTATACATATCATGCATATATATAATCTGTGTATATATATGTAATGTGTATATATATAATGTATACACACATGTACACATTGATTTTGTGTACATACTTTATATATATCACTATCTGGAAATATCTGCACTCCCATATTCATTGAAGCATTATTCCCAATAGCTAAGATAAGGAAACATCTTGTGTACACATACACACACACACACACACACATACATATATATATATATGAAATTCCTCTTAGCTGTGACATATATATATATATATATGTATATATATATATATGTCATGAGGTATTATTTGGTCTTACAAAGGGAAGAAATCCTGCTATTTTTGACAGTGGAAACACTGGTCAGATTGATGCAACCATAGTCCAAGGAATATAGGCACCCATAGAAGGTGAAAAGCAAGCAATGGATTCCTCACCAGGTCTGTGGTCATCTGTTACAGCAGTAAGAGGAAATGAATATGCAGCACACTTGGGGAGATGAACACATTTGAAATTCACCAGTTACCAAAACAATGAAGTGGAAGTTGCACTTCTGGTAATAATGATGTAAGTTTTTGAATCAACTTTCCTCCTGAAAACAACCAAAAAATATGGGCTACACACACACACACACAAACACTCAATGCATATTTTAACACATTTAAAAGCATTAAAAAATTGATACCATAGTAAAGAATTATGACACAAAAATCTAAAAAGCCAGAACTTAGAATTGTAAGTAGAATGCATGGCCAAAATTTGACCTAAAATATTTTTTGCCAGTAACCGCAAATTGAGCAATAGCTTGACAGCTTTATCATCAAAGAGAATAGTCTTAAGGCCCATGTCATAGTCAAACTGGTAACTACTTAAGGTTGGGAAACTTTCACACATTATTTTGAGGCCACAAAAGGCTACACACTTAAAGCACTAGTGAATCAGAAGTACATCTGCCATCCCTTTGCACTTACCCCACCCTAAATGGGCTTCACAGATAATTAACTCCTAGTTAAACAAAGCTGAACAGGGAATAGGAGGAAGGAAACCTTGCCGCTGAAAGACTACACTTTCAGCCAAACTCTCATGGGTCTACAACTCAGATTAACACAAAGTGGTCTAGAACATCCTCATTGTGATTAACTCAAATTTTTACTAATGTAATTGCATACTGTGTCTTCTCTATAACTGGCAGAGAAAACTTACGTACTTTGTGAAGAAAGGCACTGTCATTCTAGGTATCAAAGACTCTCTGCCAATAATTTTTAAGAAAAAATAATCAGCGCACACTAAAAACATTTTTTTAATTAAGTGCCCAAAAAAATCCCCACAAATCATTATGCGGTTTGAAGATGCAGATCCACAAAAGTTGGTACAAACAACATTATGTGGTTAGAAGATGCAGATCCATAAAAATTCAGGTATAGGAAGTATCAGACAAAGAATGTAAAGTAACTATGCTTAATATGCTTAAATAAATTTTTAAAAATTAACTGGAAAATATATGAAAATGATAAAAGAAACTATAACAAGTAACTTAGCAGGTTTTTAAGATATCAATTAGAAATTTTAGAAATGATAAATACACTAACCAAATTTAACAACTCAAGTGCATCTGATCACGTATCATGCAAAGCTAAATGGAAGAATAGTGGCTTGGGAGATACAATTTCATAATTTAACATAGGGAAATTAAAGAGGAAAAATATTAAAGTTTAAGATACATGGAGAGTGAAAACTGGCTAGCCTATATTTAGTTTAGCTGAACTATCCAACAAAGAGAAGAAGTTAGGTAATGAAGTGATAATGACTTGGAATTTTCTAGAACTAATCATAGACATCATTTAAAAGAAGCATTAAAAAATCTCTAAGAGGAATAAATATATAAGTGACTGTATATGTAACTAAATAATTATTCACAAATAGACCACAGGAAAACTGTATAACACAAAAAGACAAAAATAAAATATTAACAAGCCAAAAAAAAAAAAGGAGGAAGGAAAAACAGTTTGCATATCAAAATTGGCAATTAGAATGAGTTAACTTTTCAAAAGCAATACATTAGATGACCAAATGATATTTTTAATAGAATGAAATGAATTAGACACACAGAGAAAGTATCTTTTTTAAGTGAAAGTGAAAGATATTTTCAGATAACCCAAAATTCATTGATGTCTTTTCTTTTCTTTTATTAACAGATATATACTAAAGGGAATTCTAAAGGATGTATTTTGGGAGGAAATCTCAGAGGGGATGTTGGATTTGCAAGAAGGAATAAAGAAAAAGAATGTGAATTTGTCAATAAAACTCAATGAACAATGTACTTATGTCACTGAGTGTTCACAGGATGTAACTCTGGTTATGGGTGTGGAGTGTCAAGGTGTAGGTGTCTTGAAAAGAATAATTTTCAGCCTCATACAAGGTACCTCAAAGACATTAAAAAGTTTTTAAGTAAGAGGAAGAGAAGCTGGACTGGAAGTCTATAAGATTTGCAGCACTGGGGTATTCAGTCATTGAAATTTATATAAAACACAGAATTTTCAAGGTCCTCCTTTTCTGCAAACAATGCCCTAAAATCCATAAAAGGAACATTCAATTAAATTCTGAACCCTGCGTGCAGACACTGTGGATATCCTGCCCACATTGTTTTAAACTGTAACGTTAGGGTGCTAATTCACAGACTTCCAACTAACAGCAGCTGTATCTTTTTGCCTGAACTTTTTCTGGTGTCAGAAACCCGCTCTGACATGACATAAACCTGCTCAACCCTCAGTGACCCTCAGTGCGGGGAGGGAGAGTCCTGAACTGTACACTGCCTCCTAGAATTTCTCAGCAAGCTTAAGCTCCAGGTACCCACAGCAGTAACTTGCTTGGCAACACACTTTACTACATGTGTTTCCTTCCTTGCCTCAGTTCTCCATTTCCCTCCTGATGTTTCCTAAGGTCACACCCAAATGGACCTCTTGTACTAGTATCCTTTGTTCACCTTTGCTTCTAGGGAGATGTGAACTGAAGAATCATAGGATCCAACTCTAGGGAACACTGGCACTCTCAGGAGATTCTGTTAGGACAGCATAGGTGCTCTCTGGGTCTCTTATTAAGCCTTAAGGAAAAGATGGTGAAACCCTGAGTTGTTGTTTACTTTCTGGAAACTCCCCAGTGCAATCTGGGTTAGAATTTCACCCTGTAGGCTCCATACCCTTACCCCTTACCCCCATATTGGTATATTTCAACAGTAGCCTGGTGGGCCAACATCTTCTTACAATAAGCATTTCATCTCCAGTAAGTAAAGGTGACAATCTAACAACTCTCTTACTCATGAATGCCAGCATCCTATGACCTATTGTCTTGAGTTTATTATTTCATATTTAACCAAAACAAATGGCCCGTCACAGATTTCAGTATATGAAGGTATGTTTCATAGAACAAATTTCTGTAGTAAATACTGTGTGAGTCAAGATATATTGGGAAAGAGAAAGCATTTGAGGTATTTCAAAAAGGAAATAGTTTATATACAGAGAAATAGAGGTCTATTAAAGGTTTAGAAGACCCAGATTAGTGAACATGGAAGAAGGTGCTTTTCAGAGGCTAGGAAGACATTAATGGCCAAAATTGTAAGACACCACTGCCAAATTCCTCAGTGATACAGAACCCACTAAGGGGTGATTTGTAGGAAGTTGCCTGAAAACCACTTCTACACCTTACATCTTGTACCTGCCAAAAACCACATGTCTGTCCTCCTCAACCAGACCCAGGATATTTTAAAGGGAATGCTCTAGACGGAAGCACTCCTAAGGGTAAATAGATTTCACCAGATAAAATAAAATCACAGGAAAAAAAGCACCCTTACATTTTGCACCTGCCAAAAACCACATATCTGTGCCGCTGAACCAGACCCAGAGCCCTGCCAGTGCAGCAATGGTGTTTGCCTCTTGTATGCCTTCCAAAGCTACGTGAGTATCTCCCAATGACGGAATTTAAATTGCAGACTTGCTGACATAAGAGCCTGGGAAAATGTGATTCAAGGCTTCCATCTAGTCCAAATAAGGAAAGCAGAGAAATGGGTAGGGATGGTAAAAGAAGACAACATATGCATGGTGTAAATGGCAATATTTGTGAGATTAAAATAAGTACAATGACCTTAGATAATGACTATATTAATACAAGTATGGAAGGGCAGAAATGAAAAAGTGTGCTGAAGCTTATGTAGGTTGAGTAGGGAATAATTATGCCAGATTAGTTATACATGTTGTAATTTCTTAGACAACAATAAAATGCTCAAAATAAGGTGTATAACTAAAACACTACTGATTGCTGGATTAAAGATGGCGGCGTGAGAGGTGAGACAGAGGCCTCCTCCTAAAATGGCATATAATATGAAAATATAACTGCATACACCTGGAGAAAAGAATAGACTTCACAGAACAGGGGACCATACCAAAGCCGTGGCCTGTGGGGGCCCAAGCCCTTCCTTCCTCCAGCTCACCTGCAGGAGGAAGAGAAACGGAGCAGGAGGGAGTGGAGGCCTGGGACTGCTGAATGCCTTGCTCTAGAGACCTGCTCTGGGAACACAAACCTACATTGCATGGTCCTCTGGTGATTAGGGGGGTTGGAAAGCTAAGACAGGCAGAATACTTAGAGAGACAGAGATTCCAACCGCTTGTGGAAAACAGGGATCCATATCTGGCTGCTCTGGAACAAAAGAAAGGCGGGAAGTCTGAGAGACTTCCTAATAGCAGAGGGCTGCTAAAGGGGCAAGGACTGTGCAGAGATTACTGCTCAGGAGAAAGGAAAGGAAAGGTAGATAATATTGTACAGGTACACTCAGCCCAGTAGGTAGGGAACTTTCATGGTTTTCAGGCGCTCCAGCCTCCTGGCTGGCTATGCAGATCTAAGGCCCCCTTCCGTGATACGCAGCCTGCTGCACCTTTCACCCGGCCAGCCTGCACCTGGCTCACAAACCAGCAAACCCTGCCTTGGCGACAGGCTAGCCAGAGGGAAGCCCCACCAACAGCAGCTACAAACACAAGTACAGAGGCTTATACCTGTGTGCTTGGCCCACTGGTTCTGGCAGTGGAGGCAGGCATAGCAGTCGCGAAGCAGAAAACAGCTCTTTCCCCACCAAGACACCAACACCAATCCCCTGCGACCCCCAACATTGCTCCTGGGGCTGAGCAGCTCCAAAAATAGAGCTTCTGGGCACTAGAGGGCGCCACATACAAATATGAAACATCAAAGGAACCTGTCTCAAAGCAAAATCATACATACCCCAGAGAAAGAGTCAAATGAAACTGACCTCAGTAATCTTGCAGAAAGAGATTTCAAAATAAAAATCATAAACATGCTCATGGAGGTACAGAAATATATTCAAGAACTCAAGAAAGAATTCTGGTCAGAGATCCAATCATTATGGAACACAGTATCAGAAATGAAGCATACAATGGAAGGTTTTAAAAGCAGGTTAGATATGGTGGAGGAAACAACAAATGAAATAGAAATTAGAGAAGAGGAATACAAAGAAGCTGAGGCACAGAGAGAAAAAAAGATCTCTAAGAATAAAAGAATATTCAGAGAACTGTGTGATTAATGAAAATGGAACAATATTGACACTAGATCCAATATCTGAATTCAGCAGTTGCAGGATACAAAATTAATACACATAAATCTGTGGCTTTCCTATACACTAAAAATGAGCCAATAGAAAGAGAAGTCAGGAAAACAATTCCATTCGCAATAGCATCAAAAAGAATAAAATACCTAGGAATAAACCTAACCAAAGAAGCGAAAGACCTATACCCTGACAACTATAAGACACTCTTAAGAAAAGTTAAAGAGGACACTAACAAATGGAAACTCATTCCATGCTCTTGGTTAGGAAGAATTAATATTGTCAAAATGGCCATCCTGCCTAAAGCAATCTACAGATTCAATGCAATTTCTATCAAAATACCAACAGCATTTTTCAACAAACTAGAGAAAATTGTTCTAAAATTCATATGGAACCACAAAGCAATCCAGAGAAGGAAGAATAAAGCTGGGGGAATTATGCTCCCAACATCAAGCTCTACTACAAAGCCACAGTAATCAAGAAAATTTGGTATTGGCACAAGAACAGAACAATAGACCAATGGAACAGACTAGGGAGCCCAGATGTAAACTCAACCAACCATATATGGTCAATTAGTATATGATAAAGGAGCCATGGACATACAATGTGGAAATGACAGCCTCTTCAACAACTGGTGCTGGCAAAACTGGACAGCTGCATTCAAGAGAATGAAACTGGATTATTGTCTATCTCCATACACAAAAGTAAACTCAAAATGGATCAAAGACCTGAATGTAAGTCATGAAACCATAAAACTCTTAGAAGAAAACATAGGCAAAAATCTCCTGAATATAAGCATGAGCAACTTCTTTCTGAACGCATCTCCTCCAGCAAGGGAAACAAAAGCAAAAATGAACTCATGGGACTACATAAAACTAAAAGGCTTCTTTACGGCAAAGGACATCATCAACAGAACAAAAAAGTAATTCTACAGTATGGGAGATTATATTTGTAAACGATATACCCTACAAGGTTTTAACATCCAAAATATATAAAGAACGCACATGCCTGAACACCCAAAATGCAAATAACCCTATTGATAAATGGGCCTAGGATATAAAGAGACAATTCTCCAAAGAAGAAATTCAGATGGCCAACACACACATGAAAAGATGCTCCACATCACTAATCATCAGGGAAATTCAAGTTAAAACCACAATGAGATACCACCTCACACCAGTTAGGATGGCCAGCATCAAACTAGGAACAACAAATGCTGGTTAGGATGTGGAGAAAGGGGAACCCTCCTACATTGCTGGTGGGAATGTAAGCTAGTTCAACCATTGTGGAAAGCAATATGGAGGTTTCTCAATAAACTAAAAATAGAAATACCATTTGACCTGGGAATCCCACTCCTCGAAATTTACCCAAAGAATACAACTTCTCATATTCAAAAAGACATATGTACCCCTATGTTTGTCACAGCACTATTTATAATAGCCATGATACAGAAGCAACCTAAGTGTCCATCAGTAGATGAATGAGTAAAGATGTGGTACATATACACAATGGAATATTATTCAGCCATAAGAAACAAATCCTACCATTTGCAACAACATGGATGGAGCTAGAGGGTATCATGCTCAGTGAAATAAGCCAGGCGGAGAAAGACAAGTGCCAAATGATTTCCCTCATCTGTGGAGTATAACAATGAAGCAAAACTGAAGGAACAAAACAGCAGTAGACTCACAGACTCCAAGAAGGGACTAGCGGTTACCAAAGGGAATGGGTGTAGGAGGACAGGTGGGGATGGAAGCTAAAGTGAATTGAGGGGTATTATGTTTAGTACACATGGTGTGAGGGATCACGGGGAAGACGGTGTAGCACAGAGAAGGCAAATAGTGATCTGTGGCATCTTACTACACTGATGGACAGTGACTGCATTGGGGTATGGGTGGGGAATTGATAATATGGGTCAAGGTAGTAACCACATTGTTTTTTCATGTGAAACCTCCATAAGAAAGGTATCAATAATACCTTAATTAATAAATAAATAAATAGAACACTACTAAAGGGGAAATCAGAATGATAAAGAAAAAATGAATACAAAAGAGAACAGAGAGAAAAGAATCATTAAACATATAAATAGGAAGTGCAGAAGTTGGCAAATTGAAATTGAAATATACACATAATTATTTTAAAACTAAGAGGATTAAATGCTCCATTCAAAAATACAAAGATTGCCAAGCTAGATACTACAATGCCCACAAAGAACAACAACCGCAAAAACAAAATTCAATTACATGGTTTTAGAAAAGACTTCCAAAGAATACGGACACAAAAAGACTGAAAATTAAATTATAGAAAAATGTATTTCATGCAAATACTATCCCACACAATGAAACTGATGATTTTGATTATTACAATAGCTCAGATTTGTTCCTTTATTCAAAAAAGAAGGGTAAGCAAAAATTCCCACGGACAGCTGATGGTATCTTTTTTTTGGCTCCTCCACTTCCCAGAAGGTCACATTTGCATTATAGTTCAGATTGCCTGTTCATCCAATAAAGGGTGATTTCAGGGGAGGTGGAGCTCCATATATTTGATATGGAGAATCTGAGAACATCTTAGAAAAATATTTTCTAGACAGATTTATGTAGCCACTACACAACTGCAGCAATATTTATTACTTACTCTATAATGGGCACATCATACGATTGGTCATTCCTGGAGCCGGTGCAGTATGATCACATTAGTAGCTGCTTCCTTCAGGCCAAAAGCACGGAGACAAACAGCATGAGAGAAACTAAAATGGGGTCATACGTATTTAGAGTTCTTTGAATTAATCATCAGAGAAAGTCGTCGTTGGCTAATGGCATGCCTTCTATGACTTTGTTTCTATTAGTGGAGGTCAGGTTAAGCCCAAAATGTGTGTCATGTATAGGATACGAGCAGAGATTGAAGGCTCTTTGTTCTCTCTTCGTCCTGAAGAACTGAAATCAATCTAATCATTGGGATCAGAATATTAAATATTCTGCTATGAAGAACAATTGTAATAAGAGATAGATGTGCTCAGCAAACATTTGTTGACTTACTTCTTGCACACACTGTGCTAGGCACTGGGAACATATAAATGAATAAATCATGACCCTGGACCTCAGGTGCTCTAAATGTTCTGCTACATCTGTATGGCTTGCTCCTTCGCTTCCTTCAGACAGACTGCCAAGAGCCACCTTTTTGTGACCTTTTCTTGACCACCCTCTACCCCGACCGTCCACTGCACGCTTAGTCCTGAAAGTCTTTTCTTTCCCCAGAGCACTTATCACCTTCTCCCCTATTACATAACCATTGATTTAATGACTATTTTCTAGAAGAATATAAACTTCTTAAAAGCAAAGACTTTGCCTGCTATTTCCATTGTTTCTCTTGTGCCAAAATTATTACCAAAACCCATGGGTGGTCAATAATATGTATTCAATAATTGAGTATGTATTATTCAAATGAATCAATTAAATCAATGCAGAAGTTCAAAAAACAGAACCACAAAGGGAAATGTTAATTTAAAAACATATTGCCACAGGTAATTGAAACGCAGATGATTAAAGTCAAGTACAGGCTTAGTGGAAGGAGAATGGAATCTACTCAGTTACAGATCAGTGGGAATGACATTTTTACCTGTGGAATGCTCACAGGCCATGTAGGAATGGTAAAGTTTTGGTTATCTTGATAGTGGTTTGCAAGAGGACATCAGTATTTTTCATTTGAAGTTTTCATATTAACTTTGTTATGTCCCTGGAATAAAATGAGCAAAGACTGAGTGAAAGCATACGTGAGTTCATGCTTCATTTTGTCAATCAACAAACACACCTTAAGCAGCTCTTCCTTCCCAATGCTGAGCTGCTGAGAATGAAAACTCTAAGAGTAATAACCAGCCTTACCCTGCATTGAAGTCTCTCATAGTCTGGTTGTAGTTCTGTCTAATCTCACTGTCATCAACGGCATGTGACTTCATTAAGCTTTTTGAGAAATTACCAAGAGTCAGAATCAAATTCATTATAAAGGACTCGACTTCTGGTGGCTTCATTCTGCCTTCCCCATTCCTCTTCCTAAGAGAACTCTAATGCCATCCAGGTACCCATCCCTCTTTACTGTAGCCCAGGTAACTTAGGATTTGATTCCAGCTCCAGAATGGTTCTCCTTTTTATAATTAACATTGTATTCTTTACATCATAATTTGGGCAAATAGATGAGAGATCTTTTGGAGGCCTATGGGTTAATTCTCACTTTTCTAGAAGAGCGTCCTTCCTCTTCACACTGGAAATGAGAAGCAATGTAGTCCCTTTTGCAACTGGCAGCAAAAATATGAGGCAAGTGACCTTATAACTTATCACCTATCAAATTGGGACCCTACTGGGAGTGACAGAGAGCTATTAACGATTCTCCTGGGTAAAAGGCACACACTGGGTTTTTTTTCCAGCAAACCAAGTTGTTTGGTCACCATTTGATGATGCTAGGACCCAGGCTTAGGAGGAAACTGATGCTCAAGGAAGCACATCAAAGATAGAGAAAGAGGCTGGGATCACGGTCCTATTGATGAACTCCTCGGACTTCCTGCTGTGAATGTATCAAGTGGCTTTACTGGTTGGGCTCCTTGGACTCCAAGTCTGTTGCTTTCATTTGAGAGCACCTTAGGTCATATATTCAATAGCATTTTTATTTGTTTATTTTAGTCACTTGGTGGAGGCATAATAACTATAGTGGGATTAAGAACTGTGATAGAGCAACAATAGGGAAGAAGTAGGTCCAGGAATGTAGACTTTAATCTGACTTCACAGGTAAATGCAGGACAATCTGGATTAGCATGTGGTTAAATACATGGTTTTGCTGGGCTACCAGCTGTGCAACTGGTGGTTTTCATTCTAACAACACCTTAAGGACATACTGTTCCCTCTCACAAAGGGGTTAGACCCTGCAGCAAGGGCCTGGATAATTTAATTCTCTTCCCTGTTATGACACCATATAGCTAAGGACTTTAAATAAGCTATGCTCCCCTTCTGTGCTTGAATTCCTTATAACAGTAGCCATCATTTGCTTTTTCTCTTATTTCTCTACCTTGTATCAAGGAAGGAGTAATGGCTTGTTATCTTCCAAATAATCTACTTTATTGGTAAATCTATTTGAAACTTGTAAAGCACACACACACACACACACACACGCACACAACCTCTTTACACAGGAGGCCCTCAATAAATAGTTGTCACACTGATCATTATCTCTCATCTCCATGCTGTGGCCTAGTCTTTTATACACAAAGTACTTTAATAACCATTGTCTTAATATCAAGATTATCAAATCCACCTCCCTTTGGGTTATGGAAGGAGTGGTTTTGAATCTGGAATTAAGAGACTGTCATATGAGCTGATGGGTTTGCCCATATGTGGGGAGTTCAGAGAGAGAATGCTGTATAGCCAAGTGAGATGGCAAATTATGTGAGGCCAAGTGGCACTCATAAAAGTCAAGGGACTAGAAATAAAGTTATAGTCTCTAAAATCAGAAATACCAAACAATGAGGAAATGGGTTTTGTTTCAGCAGGAAACAAACCCAGATTTGATTCTGAAGAAATGACATGTGATCTATATGACCACAGCATGAAATGCGGGTTGAACGTACATGTCAAAAACCATGGAAAGAATGGGTTAAGGATGACACCATAAGAGAGGAGGAACAGGGACTATCTCCTGACTTCAAATAGATTAAATGAGCCTCAGAGAGGTGAACAGCCTCCCCACGGATGTACAACCATTATGCAGAAGAATCAGATACTCATCACTCACACCTTTCACAAATGCCAAGTCCTGTTGTCTTCCCAGGTTTCAGCTGTACCTTTTCTTTCCATAAAATGTGTTCACAAATGAGCCAGATTGATCTCCCAGTAAGAAAAGAAAAATCCGCAATGTTGCCCTAGAGTAATGAGGATTAACAATTAGAATATTATCCAAGCAGGTCATAAAAAATAACTGCTGAGACATTAAGAGGCAGGAGTGTTATCATTAAAGATGATGACCAAGCAGTGGCCCATAAACATATCCAATCACCCAAAACCACAGTCCTCTAGTACCTAGTGCTATAATGAGTTGCAAGATTTTATCTCTGAAATTGTCTTTTGAAAGAAGAGTTATTGAAGATGTTCTCAGCCATTAAATCCATCAGCTACTTGAAGTGATTAGTTCCCCTATAGATATAGCCTATCTGACCCAGACTGCATGCATTTTATGAATCAACGAGAATGTGACAGTCAATTTGCAACTGGCTTATACTTCAGCATTCGTGGCATGCTCTTACAAAGCCGGTTATGTTTGTCCTGATAGGTATATTGGAATTCTCTCTAATATAATTGACAAGGTTTCTGTTGCTATAAATTATAAAAGGTGAATAAGTTGGCTTGGTCATTTATTTTTGGCAAGACATCAGTGTTTAATACAGAAAGGACTTTAATAATTTCCTCCTTTCTCAGTTGGGATAATTTCTCAAATTAGAATATTGTAAAAAAATGAAATAATTTTTTGGATGGAGAAAAAGAAAAAGAGAGTGATAGATAAAACCTAAGATGTTTAACATTTTTATTTGACATCCTTTGTATATTTGTACTCTCGATCAGCATTATATTTAACGTATTAATTAGTCATATAAGATTGCTTACCACCCATCTTTGCTTACCTTGGCCCCTCTCAGATGAATTATCTGGAGCTCTTCACCCCTAGGATTATCTCTGTCCAATTATTGAGCCAACCTGCCAGGGCCTGGGACCTGAAATCAGGCTGGCTTGTCATTTCCATGCTTCTCACGTACCCATGGTGAGTGTGTGGTGAACATCACTGATTGAGGGCCACAGCATTCAATAGTCACCCTCCCTTTGACCCTATTACCATGGCTCCATCCATAGAAATAGGCTTCTGGGTATGTTTTTCTACAAAGCTCTCAAATTTTCCACTGGCAATGTAGCTACCATAACCCACCTCACTAGACTGCTTCTGCCAGTGTCTGATGTCCATATTGCTGTCCACATGGGATAGAGTTTGTTTCTCATTCACTGATACCCTGCCATGGAGTGACTCCCCAGAAACTCAACAGGATCGTTACGTCAATTTTAGACTGCCACCATCCTGGATTATCACTTACTGCCCTTAGCAGATGGGACCTCTGATAACAATAAAAGAGTATTCTGATTTAAAAAAAAGATTTCTCATAATTATCATGACATTGTCTTAACTATCAAAATTAAGTCACAACATAAAACCACTCTCTAAAGTGGAAAGTACTGGCAAAATAAAGTACTATTGAAAGTAATTAAAAGTTATTCATTGTACCTCATATGTAACCATGATAACAAACATTTCTTAACATGTATAAGAATTAAATGAAAAGTGCTTATAAAGTAGAGATTATTAACACAACCCTTACAGTCTTCATCATTATCAACAGGTTTAAAATTTTAGCACAATCAGATATACTATGCTACCAATTCTTAGTACAAGACATGATTCTAATCCACAATGTGTTTACCGTCCAATTAAATACAAGATCTATGCACAAAAACAATCATTAATAATGTAAGAAAACAGACCACAGATTGGTAACACCATGCTTTATCCATTTGGAAATTGAATGTCCGGATAAACTTGATGGGATATTTTTTTCTGTAATATGGTTTATTTCCCCCAAACCTTTGCTAGCTTAACCCAGTTTTCTTTTTCCCTTCTCATCAGCTTGTGCTTGGGATTTTCCTAGAATACTTTTACTGAAGTCTTTCCTTGAAACAGTAGTTTTGAATGGTAATGTTCCTGTTATAAGGAGAATTAAACTCTATGAGGCAGGGGACCAGTTTAGTTTCTCCTCTCTTCCCCTCCCCTCTTCTCCCTCCCCTCCCCTCCCCTCCCCTTCCCTTCCCTTCCCTTCTTCTCTATCAGTGCACACACAGTGCCTTATATAGTGCCCAACTTAACAAATGCTGTGAAAAGAGACAGGATATAAGGAAGGGCAGGGAAAGCCTGCTCCTTGGTCCATCCCCTGGAGCTGTATTTTCAGTGGACCTTAGTGACGTATTTCTCTAGACTCTCTCACAGCCAACGAACACTTTCAGAGATGCTTATGGGCTTATTTTCTGCACTATCCCACCCCCTGCCACCTGACAGGCAACAGGTAATCTGACTGTTTTATCTTGTCTCAAGTGGCTAATACCTCACCTGAGATACAACTTTCTCCTTTCTATCCTGATCGTTTCATTGAGGATTCGTCCAACTCTGTTTTCTTCCATGGATACTCTTCGGACATTTATTGGTTCTGTAGTTTGCCATGCAGGGGTCCGTCCAGCCCTTACTCAGATAGCCAGTTTCACCCACGTTGGGATCTGCAACTTGGAATAATAACCCAGCTCAAACTCGTCCAGGAATTCAAACACTAATATTTGCCACCCTGTCCATTTCCCTTTTGTCTGTATTAATAAGGAAATCAGAGGCTTGAGTTACTGCTTCTCATTTAAGATGGAATTTCAAAATTTCAAGATAGTACAGTTTGTGATCACATTGTTTCTTTTTGACATCATTAATGTACAATTACTTGAAGAACATTATGGTTATTAGACTCCCCCCATTATCAAGTGCCCCCCACATACCCCATTAGAGTCACTGTCCATCAGCATAGTAAGATGTTATAGAATCATTACTTGTCTTCTCTGTATATACTGCCTTTCCCATGTCCCCCCCCACACACACTATGTGTGCTAATCGTAATGCCCCATTTTCCCCCTTATCCCTCCCTCCCCACCCACTGTCCCCAGTCCCTTTCCCCTTGGTAACTGTTAGTCCATTCTTGGGTTCTAATCACATTGTTTTTAATAGTTGTATTATATTCCATACTAAAATAATTTCCCATTGTTGGTTTCTAAAGAACATGGTAACTGTATATAAAATTAAAACTTCTTTAAACATGAGGCCATGAAAACTAACAAATTTTCCCCAAAATTTAGGATTATCCTTTAGGCTATATTAATGAAAGTGGGTTTACTAGGGCAGAAGGCATATAGTTTTAAAAGTTTCTGTTGAAGTGTTGTCACATTTATTATACCTTCATATGCTATCATAACGATGTATGAACTTGCCAGTTCCATTTTATCTGTTGTTTGATTGGGCACTGCTATTTTTCCTTTTAAAATCAGTCATTTGTGTTATAGCATTGGGGTAATAAAAACTCACTCTTTATAATAAGCTTGCTGGAGAAAAGAAATCATTTGCCTCATTTATTTAGACAGTAAATAAATATTAGTGGCAATTACAAGATGTTAGTTATAGTTCTAGGTACAGAAGATATAAGCAGAGATGAAACAGCATGGTCCCTGGCATCTTTGAGCTTCAGTCTGTGTTTATTTGAACATATTCTGTTAAAAAATAAAAAGAATATTGACATCTTGGGTGAGTTTTGAAGAGTTCTGAAAAAAATTATATATCAAATTCAAAACTAAAAATAGAGATTTACCTTATACTGAGAAAAACTTTTTGTTTTGCTTTTACAAATTGTCAGAATTTGGACAATTGATGGTCATCATTTCAATGGCATCCTCAAAGCCAACTTCCTTCTCCACATTATTCCTCTTTCTGCTCCAGTCAAAGGCAGCTGAGCTGAGCAGTCAGACAGGCGGCCCCTCTACTACTTTATGACAGGCCTCAGTGAAGAAAACAGTGTAGCTGATGGCGTATTTCTTTTGCCATCGAACTCATCCTAGGAAACTAAAATTGTTCCAGTGAGACTATTTGGTAAATGTGAAAGGTTTTCTTCCTGTAATGAAATGTGTCAAACTTAAGAAACTTGTTTTTTTTTTTGGCAACTCCTTAACTGCAATTTTTGTTTCCCAGGCCAAACCCAAGAGTAGGAAAAATATCAAGTGGCAAAAATTATAGCACAAATGGTAGCTCACATGCATAGTCTTTGTTTTTGCACAGCCGTAGGATAGAATTCATCGTATCACGGGAAGTTTCTTAGGGCAGCCCTCACACCCATCAGCGTCTCCCACTGCCACCAAGTGGTCTGCTTTATCTGATTGTTAATGACACTGGAGTGCATAGTTCCTCCAATGGCCACCATCCTGATCAACCAATGATGATGTCTTCAGATTAAAAGGAAATAAAATAAAAAATTGAAAATAAAAAGTTCAAATTCCTACTAAATATGTATTGGTCACACACTTGGCTTGAAAATTTTTATTGTATTCAATCTGCAAGAACACAGTAAATCAGGCATTGTGCCATTGCACATGAGAAATATGCGGTGGTCCTTTGGATGACCAAAACATATTTCTCATATATGTTTAGTCTTTGTGCATGGTTCCTGGTTCAGCTCTCCTAAAACTCTTGGAATTTCCTGTAATAAGAGAGGTAAAGGTGTCTTCTGTTAGGTTAATGAGGTGACTTTCACAAAGCTCTTAGACAGCTAAGGGTGGGGCTGGCTGCCAGGAGAGCCACCATGTGATGTGAAGGTTCCTGGTTCAGCTCTCCTGAAACCCTCGGCGGCTGAGTTCAGTTGCCAGTGGACGATGATTTAATCATTCATGCTTATGGAATGAAGCCTGCAGAAGAACCCAGAAAGACTGGGTTTGGAGAGCTCCAGGCTTGGTGAACGTGTGATTTGGGGGGAGGGGAGCACTCTGACTGGGCAAGGAAGCTGCACCTGGTCCCCATGTCTTACTCTATGCGTCTCTTCTAAGTGGTGGTTCCTGAGTCACATAGTTTGATAATAAATTGGTCATCTAATAAGTAAAATGTTTCTCTGAGTTATGTGAGCCACTCAAATAAATTAATCAAACCCAAGGGTTGGGTGTTACGGGAACCTTTGATTTGTAGCTAGTTGGTCAGAAGTACAGGTAACAACCTGGGCTTGCAACTGGCTTCTGAAGTGGGGTGGGAGGGGGGTGCTCTGTCATAGGACCTGAGCTCTCAGTCTGTGGAATCTGATGCTGTGTCTGGGTAGATAGGGGCAGAATTGAATTGAATCGTAGGACATCCAGCTGATGCCAGAGGTGTGGGGAACCAACTTCCACCCCTGCCACATACACATTAGGAATTGGTGACCGGAACACCAGGCACTATTCTTCCCATTTTGTGAGAAAAGGAAACTGCGGCTCGCTGAGGTGAGGTAAAACACCCAAGGTAACTCCTAAGACAAGTAGTCGAATCCAGAATGAAAGCCAGAGCTGGCTGACGCAGGCTCCATGTGTTCAAATACAGGGCACGCCCTCATACTATAGGAGGGGGGAACTGGTGTGTGAGCATTCAGACTGGCCATAACAAAGACATGGCAGAATAAGCTTAAGTGACTTAAAGAACAGTTCACAGCTTGTGTCTGTGGCTTTGGAGTCCATTACTCATGCCCTAATGATTGTTCAGCTAACAATCGCCTCTGCATCTTGAGATGCAGGAGGTCACTCCCAGTAATGAAAGGGAAAATAATATATCAAAACCAGTATCACTTTCTCTTCCCACTGAAAAGGGGACAATAAGCCTCATGTCGTATAGATAAGTAAGTGGCAAATATTGCTTGCTTTTTCTTCTACATCAGCTTGTAATTCTATCTTCAAATTATTATGCTGTCAAATTGTTATACTATAATTCTGGCCCATTATATCCTATTATAATTATTGATTGATGTTCCTTATCTTATTTTTTCTGATCATATTTTGGTGATGAAAAGCATATTTTCTGCTTGCAGTCCCTTATCACAGTGTGGGGTACAAGTCACCTGTCAGCAGTTTCCTATAGAACTGAGTTCTTTTGGACAATTCAATTCATCTGTGCTTCTATCACTTAACATCCCACATATACAGCTTCACAGACAATGGTTATAGTAGGATACAGAGACATGCTCACTTGGGTTTGGGCCCTAGTTTCCTCATTTATTAAGTAAGTTAAAGTGAACAAGCACAAGGTTCCTCAAAACAAGTTTTTCTCAGATAAAAAAATTCCACATTACCAAACTCATAGAGTAATTAAAAGCCTAAATGATAAAGCAGGTGAATGTATTTAAAAAATTGTACTCTGGATACTCTTTGCACTGAGTGGAAGTTCAAATCCAAGTGACTTGGAATCGCTTGTGGGAGCTTCTAAAATGTGAACATGCCTGACTCCAGGAAATATCCAGTAAGTCTGGGTTCCTGGGAGTGTGTTCCAGCAAGTGTATTTTTTTAAATCTTCTCAGGTTATTCTGATATGCAGACCCAAGTAAGAACTCTGCTCATCCGAGGTGAGTATTAATTAGGTGGTTCTTGAATGAATGAATGATACTCATTTACTGCTGTTGAAGCAATAAACTTAGAAAACAAATGTTTGTTGCCTTTAGCAAGGCAAACTTCTGTGTATTTTGTAAATTTATAAGTCAATAATTGGATTTTTATGTAGAGGAGTGTTTTTGAATCATACTTGAAAAGCTACTTTAATACATATGGTATATTATTAGGACAGAATATTTTTTAGATTTTCTGAAGAGTACAAAACATGGTTTATCTTAGGAGCTGGTCTTCCTTCCATTCCCAAAATTCAACTGTTCCTAAACTTCACCCAAGGATTATTGGTTTTTATTTACCTTCTTTTCATAACTCCTATAAAGTAATCCATCCTATGAGCAAGTATATAGTCCATTATTATCCTTCAAATGTATTAAAACTACAGTGTGAAAGGCAACCAGCATAATCTGAAAGGCTATGGCCTGTGGACTCTAATCTCTAATTCCTAAAGTATTCAAGTACCTACCATCTGTCTTTCCTGGAGGCTTTAATTATTTGTTCAGAAAGATTAGATAATTTAGTAAATTTTGAAAACTTAAACTTACAAAAGACAACTTGTTCTAGACCTCTGTGGAGATATTTCTAAGAAATAGAACCCCTTTTCAACTGATGCTTCATTTAAAGTCGGAGGGGCAGGAGTAAAACTGCTCAGCCATATTCCTGGTTTGCCACAGAATACAAGCAGGTCAGACCCTAAGAAGAAAACAGTATCATTTGAGGAAAGGATTATAATTAAAGGCTGAAATGGAGGATTCCGTAAAAATGGTTTGTGTACATTGCGTGTTTCTTGAGCCGGCTGCAAACTCCCTGGGAACCAAAACTTGGTCTCAATCACCCTTGCATCCCTGTCACCCAAGGTGGAGTTTCACGTTGGTACATGTCTATTAAATGGATGCGAGAATGGAAAAATATAATTCAGATTGTGTGACCTAGTCAAAACTGCATATTAAAAATGATGATATAAATGGTTTCACCAGTTGATTACTTCCATTTGGCAGAAGGTTGTGGCAATGAAAATGATTTATTTGACTTTCATATCTAGACCAATCCAATAATGCTAAATGTTTCCAATCTATATGGACTCTGAGGCCACCTTGTTTTTCAACCTCCAGTCAGGGGTGACCCCCACAAGTTAATCTGGAGTCCATAAAACTGGTGTCAACTCAAGAAACATATTCAGTCTCCACAAAATGCATGTCTTCTTCAACTTTATGGAAAATATTGATTTTTTTACATTGCTAGACCACAGAAATGCTAAGTGTCATGGGATCTGAATAAGCCCCTTCACATTTACTGATACTAAAACAGTATAAAGGTTATCTAGTCTATAATAGCTTGAAATGACAAATCCTATCCAGACTGGTTTTCATTATTTTATGTTTTGGAAACAAGTCTATTACCACATTTTTTTGAGGGGGCAAATTGGACAATCTTACTTTGATATTCTTATTTGAATTCTCAGAAGTATTAAAAACTGAAGAATATTCCTACATTATTGTAGCACTCTTCCCTAGTCTTAGTAAAATCACATATGCTTGGTTTTTCACACCTGGTCTGACTGTTTATTTTTCTCTAATGAATGCTCAGTGTTGGAATTCTTTAAGGTTTTGTCCTGGTTCCCTTGCATTTCTCACTCTATCCTCCCTATAGAAGTGATAAGACCCTTAGTCACAACTTTAATTAATATCCTTACCTTGGGCTCTAAATATTACATATATAAAGTCAACATACTCAAATCTAAATTCCAGTGACATACTATTGTATTTGGTCCTCCATTATTTTGTTGTCTTTTTTTTTTTTTAGCTAATGGCAAAACCATACACATAGGAGATCACATTAAATTCTTGAAGTTTTGATAGAAGGAGGGGATTTGTTCTTCCTGTCTCCTGGTCATACCCAATTAATGTCCAATTAATGGATAATATCCAATAAATCCCTAACTAATGTTGAGGTTACCTTTGTAATGTGTATCAATGGAATGATTCTATTTATCCCGACTTTATCATTCCTGGTCTTATTTATGAGTTAGCTTCCTCATCGGGGACTTCACTGATCCATATTCATATTGCTGGAAGATAATTAATTTCAACACAGATTTTATTATGTCATTCCCTTGCTTAACAGTATCTAACCACTCTCATTTGCCCCTAGAATACAGATGTAGGCCTTACTTGGTCTGATGCCAACCTGTTTTCCAACTTCCTGTGTTTATTTCACATTAACCATTTTTTTCTGTAATATCTACCTAAACTTAAATTATTACAGCCACCCCATTTTTTGCCACTTAGAATTCCTTTACACATGGACTATCTGTCCCTGAAATACCTGCCTCCCCACTTCTCTATCATACTCTGCTGTTTATAAAATCTGACATAAGAAAATTCCTGTTCTGGCTATGATGAGTTATAAATACCTTCCTTCCTCTATTTTCATGAACTTCCTGTATTCCCATAAAACTTGGCAAAATATGTTAAAGATCTCTTCTTTTAATAGACTTTTTCAGAGTGGTTTTAAGTTCACAGAACAATTAAGTGCAGTTCACAGAGATTCCCATACATTTCCTGCTCCTACACACGCACAGCCTCAAACACTGTCACCACCAGCACCAGAGTGGTACATCTGTTACAACCGATGAATCTTTATTGACACATCATCATCACCCAAAGTGCATAGTTTATGGTAAGGTTCACTTTTGGTGCTGTACATTCTGTGGGTGTTGATAAATGTATAATAACACATACCCCCATTGTAGTACCACCATACAGAATAGTTTCACTGCCCTAAATAGAAACAAACCTCTGGGCTTTGCCAGTTCATCCCTCTGTCCCTCAAATCCCTGGCAACCAAAGATCTTTTTGCTGTCTCCATAGTTTTTGTTCATCCAGCATGTCATTTAGTTCAAACATGTACTATGTAGCCTTTTTAGATTAGCTTCCTTCATTAAGTAATATGCATTTAGATTTTTCCATGTCTTTTAATAACTTGATTGTTGTTTTTTAAATGCTGAATGATATTCCTTTATCTAGAGATACCATAGTTTATTTATCCATTCACATACTGAAAGACATGGTGGCTTGCAAATTTGGGAAATTATGAATAAAGCTTCTATAAGCATTCATGTGCAGGTTTTTTAATAAGGATGTAAGTTTTCAACACATTTGGGTAAAATATCAAGAAACATGGTTGCTGGATTATATGGTAAGAGTATGTTTAGTTTTTATTCGTTTGTTTATTTTTTAACTGTCAAGCTGTCTTCCAAAGTGTCTATACCGTTTTGCATCCCTACCATCGATGAATGAGATTCCCTGTTGTTCTACATCCTCACTAGCATTTGGTGATATGAGAGTTTTGAATTTTAGCCATTCAAATAGATGCATAGTGATCTCATTGTTCTAATTTTTAATTCGCTAATATGTGGAACATCTTTTCATATGTTTATATGCCATCTGTATATGTTCTTTGGTGAAGTATCTGTTCAAGCCTTTTGCCTCCTTTTAAATTAAGTAGTTAACTTTCTTAACTGTTGAATTTTAAGAGTTCTTAGCATATTTTAGATAGTAGGCCTATATCTTTCAAAAGATACAACAGATACATCTTTTGAAAATCTTTTCTCACAACATGTGGCTTGTCCTCTCATTCTTCTCACTGTGTATTTGCAGAGCAGAAGTTTTTAATTTTAATTGAGTCTACTTTATCAATTCTTTCATGGATTATGCCTTTGGTGCTGTATTTGAGACATTATCACCATATCCAAGGTCATCTAGATTTTCTTCTGTGTTATCTTCTAGGTGTTTTATAGTTTTGCATTTTACATTTAGGTCTATGATTGATTTTGGGTGAATTTTTATGAAGAACTTAAGATCTGTATCTAAATTCATTTATTTGCAGGTGAATGTCCAGTTGTTCTATCATCATTTGTTGAAAAGACTATGCTCTATATTCTGTCATGTTTGCTCCTTTGTCAAAGATCAGTTGACTGTATTTATGTGGGTCTATTTCTGGTCTCTCTACTCTCTTCTATTGATCTATGTGTCTATTCTTTTGCCAGTATCAGACTGGCACAATTACTGTAGCTTTAGAGTAAGTCTTGAAGTCCGGAATGTCAGTCTTTTCACTGTTCTTCAATATTGGATTGGCTCTTCTGGATTTTTTGTCTCTCTATATAAACTTTCTAACTAGTTTGTTGATTTCCTTACTTACTGGGATTTTGATCAGGATTGCACTGATTCTTTGGATCAACTTGGGAAGAACTGACATCTTGACAGTATTGAGTCCTTCTATCAATGAATATGGAATATCTCTCCATCTACTTAGTTCTTTTATTTTTTCATCAATGTTTAATGGTTTTCCTCATATGTATCTTATATTTTGTTAGATTTATGCCCCAGAATTTTATATTTGGGCATGATAGGTAAATGGTATGGTGAGCTTAATTTCAAATTCAACTTCTTCATTGCTGATACATATGAAAGTGATTGACTTTTGTACATTAAGCTTATATCCTGAAACCTTCCTATAATCACTTGTTAGTTCCAGCAGTGATTTTTGTTTTGTTTTGTTGATTGTTTTGGATATTCAATAATGTCATCACAAAAGACAGTTTTATTTCTTTCTCTCCAATCCATACACTTTTTCTTTCCTTTTCTTGTCTTACTGTGTTAACCAGGCCTTCTAATACAATGTTGAAAAGGAGTAGTGAGGGGTGACAGCTTTGCCTTGCTCCTTGAAGCTGAGTTTCTCACCTTTAAGTACAATGTTAGCTAAATAACCTGCTTAAGAGCACATAGTACCAAATGACGGAAGGGTTCATCCTTGGGGATTGGACTTGAGGCTACCTTTTTAGTATTTTTTCCACTGCCTGGCATAAGTGGTGATTGTCATTATTATTACCGTCATTGTCTGTCTGTGTTAATTTCTCCCCAAGTCTCATATCCAACTCCTTAGGCAGATGACCACCCTGACTCTAATTAACCCCTTCAGCTTCAAGGAATTCATAAGTTCAGGAGCGTCAATCCTTATCTCCAATGTTTAAAATTATTGTCTTTATCCTGAACTAAAATGTACTCTCTGGATCTCAGACATACCAAGTGAGCTGTGCTGAACTTTTCTACTCTCCATTAAAATAACAACCTTTAAAAAGTGAGAATTCCTACTACAGCTGATTCAGTCTTTTCTCTTGAATTGAGACAATGGATTTACCAAGCATATCCTGTGTATGATAGTGAGGGACTCAGGTAAGTCACACCAAACACCAGCACCAGAGTGGTACATTTGTTACAATTAATGAATCTTCATTGACCCATTATTATCACCCAGGGATGGGTGAAGGGACTCAGACACACCAAACATTTGGACTTTGTAACTGTGCCAGATGCTGACAGCAGCCCAGTGGAGTTTGATCCACCTGAATTTTAGTCCCACTTAATGCCTCTAACTCTTAGGTGACATCCAGAAAACACACCACGTTTTACCCCTCCCCAGCCTGACTGCTTTCTCCACTTCTCTTAATCTGAGCTCAAATGGATATTTCTGCTTTAGAAATTCAAGTACAGGTAGTACAATGATAACGGGAAGATTTACTAATATATACCAATCTTTTTTTTCTATTTAAATAGGAATGTTTAATATGCAGATTTTAATACTGAGTTTCCATCCAGTACCTTTATACTGGTACAGATCTGACTATCGATAGTGTCTGGTAAGGGTGGGAACTAGAATGAGGCTGAAACATTCACCTTGGAGGTAACAAAATCTCAGCAACTGAGATCAAAGCTGATGCAGAGAAATTCGTGATGAAGTATGTATCAAAATTTTTCATAAAGACAGGATTAGTTTGGTGATCTCTGTGTGGGAATATTTACCAAGCAGCTTCCCTACAATAAAAGTATACCCTGTCTGAATCTTGCTAAGGTGGCAGATACAGATTTTAAATGATGATCTGAAAACAGAAGTGGAAAATTTGGGTGGGGTTGGCTCAGCAAAAAATAGACCGTTTGGTGGTTCTCAATGTCTGAGAGTTGAGCACTTAAATGGAGTATTAACACAGAGAGGCTGGGACTTCAGGGATATCTCTGAGATGAACAGAGTAAGTTAGAGAGGAAAGACTGCACTGCAAATTTCTGTCTGTGAATACAGTTTCTAACACGGGAGGATCTCGGTATTAATAACAGCAACAATAACTTAATCTAGGTGCTAGAAGGCTGAAAGGAAACCATATGCCCTTTTGAGTAAGAGGCCCCAGCAGAAGCTTGAGTCTGAACTGCGCTGTATTCACTGGTGGAGTGACTGTAGCTCTTTTTTCACAGAGTTGCTGCAGGAATGGTACTAAATAACACTTAGATTTATCATGTGATCCCAGTAAGCTGTGTCATATGCTAGACTATTATTACATTTCTTTCTCTTATAATTTAAAATGTCTTTCTTAGAGTCGCTGATTTTTGTTTAATTGCTTGCTTGTTTTATTCATTTTCTTTTAAACGTAACTACCAATAATCTTGCTCAAATTCCATGCGGACCATTCAACATCTTTTCACGGGGCATTCAAATGGTGTGATCTAGCAGCATCCACACACTCTTTGGCAATGCCCCTAAGGACTCCTGTGACCATCCTTACCATCACCATCCTTGAATTCCTTTCCTTTCCTTATATTATGAGCCCACTTTCCTGTGAAATTACCTAAATTATGAATAGGTAAATAGGTGTGATTTTACATATTTTCCCTTTTCTTACTCGATTAGTACTTTGTATATACTTTCTATTGGACATATTTCCTTCTGAATTTTTAAGACATTACTCAAATAAATTCTATCTTTTAGTGTTGTTGCAGAAGCTTGATGCCATCCTGACACAATTTTTTATTAAAGTATAGTTGATATACAATCTTATGAAGATTTTGCATGAACAATATGTGGTTTCAACATTCACCCATATTATCAAGTCCTTACACTCCCGTTGCAGTCACTGTCCATCAGCATCGTAAGATGCTACAGAATCATTGCTTATCTTCTCTGGGCTGTACTGCCTTCCCCGTGACCGACCTATATTGTGAGTCCTAATAATAATGCCCCTTAATCCCCTTCTCCCTCCCTCCCCACCCACCTTCCCCAACCCTTCCCTTTGGTGATCATTAGTCCCTTCTTGAAGTCTGTGAATCTGCTTCTGTTTTATTTCTTCAGTTCTGCTTTGCTATTATACTCCACAAGTGATGGAAATCATTTGGTACTTGTCTTTTTCTGCCCCGCTTATTTCACTGAGCACAATACCCTGCAGCTCCATCTGTGTTGTTGCAAATGGTAGGATTTGTTTTCTTCCTATGGCTGAATAATATTCCATTGTGTATATGTACCACATCTTCTTTATCCATTCATCTACTGATGGACACTTAGGTTGTTGCCATCTCTTGGTTATTGTAAATAGTGCTGCAATAAACATAGGGGTGCATATGTCTTTTTGAGTCAGGGATCTTGTTTTATTCAGATATACCCTGACACTGTCTTTCATATTAAAACTGATTTTTAACTTCTTTCTGGAAAAGTTTAGTTTTCTTTTTAATAAATGGTGTTTTGTTTTGTATAGTTTCATTCTTTCCTTATGTTCTATATTCCTTTCTAGTTATTTCATATATGCTAATTTATTAACTGCAATACTTTTTTTTGTAATTTCAAATCTCAAAGTGCTCGTTCTGCTGTTTACTGAATTCCTGCATTTTTAGCATCTTGGAGATACTGTGTCTTTAAATTGCTTCAAATTATAATTATGTACTAGTTTTTAGCAGTGGCTATTTTTTGTGTAAGGGTTCTTTGGGCCCATCTTGGCAAATAGGTTCTTTCAAAGAAATGCAAAAAAACTTTGGTTGTTAAAGTCTCTTAAGGCTTTAAGTTACTAGATCAGTTTTCATTTCTGGATGTGTGGCTATCACACCTTGCTCAGTGTAGTCAAATTAGATTTAAACCACTACCTATCTGTGGTGCAGAACTGATGCTGTGACCAAATTGTCAACGGCATCATTTTGTGCCTGGGCTCATTTCCTCCTGTAGGCATTAAAATCAAAAAACCACATCCCTAAAGACTGTATATTTATTTAACAACTCCATAGATTGCTACATTATCATTACTTGTTGATTAGTGTATTTTATATATTATTTAATTTCTGACATCTGATGTTCCTTTCTTTTGAATTCAGTTATGATTTTTTTTCTGTTTTTCTCTTTGTATCTATTTATAGCCACTTCTATTTTTAGGATTTCTATTTGTTAGCAGTCATTCTCATCAACTCAGTGTGCCATATTACTTGAAGCTGGATTTGTTCTTCAAGACCATGCCTGAATTTCTTAACATTCCACAGAAGCTTTCGCGTCACTTTAGAATTCTCACTAGAATTTCTCTGAAATTCTCACATATTCGTATGTCCCATGCAACCACACATCTGATTACATATTGTTCCCAAGAGTAATTGTATATTATCACTTTTTTTGCTCCAAACAATATAAACTGCTTTAAAAAGCATATGCCCTAATCTAAAATCATGTTACAATGAGCCAGTCTCATAACAGGAAACTTTTTTGCTAATCAAGAATGTCTGCAAAAACTATAAATTTCTAAACTAAAAATAAAACCTTACATCATACAACACATTCTGGGATATGAAATATATTAATCTTCACACTAAGCTTTTGAGCCAGATTTCATCATTTGATTTTGCATATTAAGTAACAGCCTCAGGGATGTATAAGTCCAAGGTCATACAGTTAAAACACAGCACATCACATTAATTTCTTCCTCTCAGTATCCCGGCTACCACTTCATATTTCTCATACCATTTCCTTATTTACAAGCTGGGGCTGTTGTGAAACCCAAGGAGACTCTATATTCATGCAGTTGCTTTGTAAATTGTAGAGTACTACACAGTGGTGAAAACTGATGATGACAGTGATTCAGAATTTCAGAACCCAAGACAGACTGAGAGAAACTTGTGTGTTTCATGACTCGTGTGTAAGGCATTGTCTTCACTTGGTTAATTACCTTAGTGACTGTCTTGAACCAAACTTTCCTACTGCGATCGTTATGGATGATCTAAGGACTCAAAAGAGCTTGGCCTAAAATAATCAATCTCTTTCTTGTTTATCAAAAAGGGAAAAAAAAATCATCTCTTTGAAATTAAAGGGGACACTAACAGATGGAAACGCATCCCATGCTCATGGCTAGGAAGAATTAATATCGTCAAAATGGCCATCCTGCCCAAAGCAATATACAGATTTGATGCAATCCCTATGAAACTACCAGCAACATTCTTCAATGAACTGGATCAAATAATTCAAAAATTCATATGGAACCACCAAAGACCCCGAATAGCCAAAGCAATCCTGAGAAAGAAGAATAAAGTAGGGGGGATCTCACTCCCCAACTTCAAGCTCTATTATAAAGCCATAGTAATCAAGACAATTTGGTACTGGCACAAGAACAGAGCCACAGACCAATGGAACAGACTAGAGAATCCAGACATTAACTCAGACATATATGGTCAATTAATATTTGATAAAGGAGCCATGGACATACAATGGCGAAATGACAGTCTCTTCAACAGATGGTGCTGGCAAAACTGGACAGCTACATGTAGGAGAATGAAACTGGACCATCGTCTAACCCCATATACAAAAGTAAACTCAAAATGGATCAAAGACCTGAATGTAAGTCATGAAACCATTAAACTCTTGGAAGAAAACATAGGCACAAACCTCTTAGACATAAACATGAGTGACCTCTTCTTGAACATATCTCCCCGGGCAAGGAAAACAACAGCAAAAATGAACAAGTGGGACTATATTAAGCTGAAAAGCTTCTGTACAGCAAAAGACACCATCAATAGAACAAAAAGAAACCCTACAGTATGGGAGAATATCTTTGAAAATGACACATCCGATAAAGGCTTGACGTCCAGAATATATAAAGAGCTCACACGCCTCAACAAACAAAAAACAAATAACCCAATTAAAAAATGGGCAAAGGAACTGAACAGACGGTTCTCCAAAAAAGAAATACAGATGGCCAACAGACACATGAAAAGATGCTCCACATCGCTAATTATCAGAGAAATGCAAATTAAAACTACAATGAGGTATCACCTCACACCAGTAAGGATGGCTGCCATCCAAAAGACAAACAACAACAAATGTTGGCGAGGCTGTGGAGAAAGGGGAACCCTCCTACACTGCTGGTGGGAATGTAAACTTGTTCAACCATTGTGGAAAGCAGTATGGAGGTACATCAAAATGCTCAAAACAGACTTACCATTTGACCCAGGAATTGCACTCCTAGGAATTTACCCTAAGAATGCAGCAATCAAGTATGAGAAAGATCAGTGCACCCCTATGTTTATCGCAGCACTATTTACAATAGCCAAGAATTGGAAGCAACCTAAATGTCCATCGATAGATGAATGGATAAAGAAGATGTGGTACATATACACAATGGAATACTACTCAGCCATAAGAAAAGGGCAAATCCAACCATTTGCAGCAACATGGATGGAGCTGGAGGGTATTTTGCTCAGTGAAACAAGCCAAGCAGAGAAAGAGAAATACCAAATGATTTCACTCATCTGTGGAATATAAGAACAAAGGAAAAACTGAAGGAACAAAACAGCAGCAGAATCACAGAACTCAAGAATGGACTAACAGGTACCAAAGGGAAAGGGACTGGGGAGGATGGGTGGGTAGGGAGGGATAAGGGGGGGAGAAGTAGGGGGGTATTAAGATTAGCATCCATAGCGGGGTGGGAGAAAGGGGAGGGCTGTACAACACAGAGAAGACAAGTAGTGATTCTACAACAGGTTGCTACGCTGATGGACAGTGACTGTAAAGGAGTATATAGGGGGGACCTGGTATAGGGGAGAGCCTAGTAAACAAAGTATTCGTAAGTATTCGTCATGTAAGTGTAGATTAATGATTAAAAAAAAAAATGCAGTTCCTATGTGGTGACCTCTAATGAGTTCTACACAATAATATAAAGGACATATAAAAGTGTAGGCAAAGGGTCTGTTTGTGTTTATACAGAGGATCAAAGCCTAATTTGGCTACCCCGAAAATGAACTAAGAAACGATATGAAAGAGAACTTCCAACATCAGCACTCTCGGGAAGACTCATGCCAGAAGATGATCATCAAAAAACCCCAACAAAGATCCACGCACTGCTACAGCTGTAGATGCACTCATCCCACCAGCTCCTGGACTTGCCATGGGAATGAAGGAGATATCTAAGCTGGCCTGTGCATACAGTAAAACAACAAATTTGACTGGATCTATACTGTTGGAACTCAACCAAGAATTAGGAGAAGTGCAAATTGTAGCGCTCCAAAATCTTACAACTACAGACTATTTACTGTTAAAAGAACATATGGGATGTGAACAGTGCCCAGGAATGGGTTGTTTTAATTTGTCTGATTTTTCTCAAACTATTCAAATTCAGTTAGATAATAACCATCATATCATTGATAAGTTTTCACAAATGCCTAGGGTGCCTAACTGGTTTTCTTGGTTTCACTGGAGATGGCTGGTAATTACAGGTATGCTTTGGTTATGTAACTATACTCCTATTATGTTAATGTGTGTGCGCAATTTAAGTAGTAGCTTAAAATATATACATGCTGAAGTTACTCTACAAGAAGATATGTCAAAGAAATAATCAATCTTCCCATGTTTTCTCCCGCCTGCTACTTCTATAGCTTTTCTTCTTCCTTCCTAATTACAACGAATTCTTAAATAGAATTCGTGCCTCATATCAAATTTACCGAGTATCATAACTCCTCCAAGTGGTAAAGATACCTCAAGACAAATGCTGGGCATAGAAGCCACAGGGCATAAATATGCAAAGAAATAAAAAGCTAACCATTTCAAACAATAAGGCTTCTCTCTCACTTACCAACTTAACATTTCCCTGTGTGGCCCCGGAAGATGACTGGTTAGCCAGAGACGGGTAAGATTCCTCAAGGGAGGAACAACCTAAGACAGGCACAGTCGCTGGGGGGTCATCAGGTGAGAAATTGGGGATCAACAGAGGTGAGGCTTAGAACCTCACCCCCCCTGTTCTGAGAGAAATCTTCTGCATATGTGGATGTTTTATTGCCCTTGTCTAGCTTGGATTAACACATAGTCTACAGGCACACACCTGATCATATACATTTGCTCTCTTACAACACTAAACTATGTTTTCTACCTTTATGTTGTATCTACCTACCACTTCAGCATCTTATTAAAAATAATAAAGAGAGAAATGTGGTATCCACATATAAATCAAGTATAAAAATCAAATGTGTATTCATATTTGAACTGACTGTTTATAGTTCATAATGCATGAGCAAAACCAAAAGTTTCTGTGATGACTGCCCTTGTACTGTTCACCATGTAACTTATTCACTATGTAAGAATTTGTTCTCCATGTAAGAACTTGTTCGTTATGCTTCAGAAGATTGGAGACTGACGAAAATTAGGCTTGGGGTGGATTAATGATTGTGCATTGAGCATTGACTCCCCTATACAGAATTTTATTGTTGTTAACAACCATTTGATCAATAAAAATGAGAGATGCCCTAACAACAACAACCAAGAAAAAGTACACACTTCCAATTGTAAAATAAATAAGCAACCGGGATGTAATGTATAGCATAAGGAATATAGTCAAAATATTGTAACAACTTGGTATGGTGATAGCTGGTACTTAGAATTATCATGTATATAAATGTTGAATCACTGTGTTGTACACCTGAAACTAATGTAATGTAATACTGTGTGTCAACTACCCTTCAATAAAAAATAATTATCTAAAAAAAAAAAAAAAATCATCTCTTTGGTCCTTAGCTCTTTTGTTCCTCTGGTCAGGAGCTTGTCTTGCTCTGTCTGTCTTGATACTGGTGGGATTTTACAGCTCTTTCTTGCTGGCACAGGGCTGCCTTTCTTGTGACCCTTCTTCTAGCGAGGTCTCTACTGCAAGTTGAGGTTATGAGCCAGTTCATTCCAGGCCGAAATATCTCCACTACATTTGCCTGGGACAGCTATATAAGCCTTTTCTTTATTATTAAAAGCAGAAAATCATTTCAAATTGAAGTGCAATTATAGCCAATATACTTCAAACCAACTGTATTTACATGTAGGCTAATTAAAGAAATCTTTAAAGCAGTCATTACAGATGGTACATGGAGGAAAAATGTATATTTGGGTATATCTCTCTTCCTTTTTCTCTCAAAGCAAAATTGTACAATAAACACATCTTCATTTATAGAACTGTCTTAAGTTGTCACGGCAACTGGAATTTGGGGTCAAGCAGAGAATGTATTGTTACCACTGTTTGATGAGCCTGGAGAAGTAGAGTTTTAGCATCTAATAGGAGCTTTGAACATCACTGAAAAAAGAGAAAGTTTACTTTTAGTGCCCCGGGTTCCATTCCCAAATACTCTCTTCTCTAACAAACTTTATTATTCTTCAAAACTTCAGCCCTCTCTCCATCAAGCTTGCTCTGCAAAAATATCCAATATCAAGTGATTTATAATTAATTTGCTTGAGTTGAAATTATGTTTACTGTTACATGGAACATTCATTTACTTACCACTTATGTAACCTTAGAGGGATTGATTCAAATCCTGTTTAATGATATTGGAGATATTTCAAAGAGTTTCCATAGCTATAAAATGGGTCTGATAAAATGTGACCCTTCAGAAGATTAGAGTAGTAAAAATACACTATGCAAAAGAAAGTTTTTGGAAACTATTAAACAATTATGAAGATGTTTCCTCATGTGCACTTTTTATCTTTTATTTAATAGTTTAAAACACATTAATGGTATATTTATTATGTGTCAGGGCACATCAAGAAAACAAAATAAAATGAGATTTAGTGCTTTTCTTTAAGACTTCAAGGTCTAGCTGAAAAAATTCAGTCAATTCTTAAAGTTTGGTCAGAGGACTGCAACAATTCAGGGAGAAGAATATCTCACCATTTGATAAAGAAGCAAGAGCTAGTTCCTCTGTTCAATCTGCTCCTTTTGTCTTAGCTTTAACCCCAGTTGTAGCTGTGCTGCAGCTGTAGCACGCAGTTCCATGCTGGATTGGGTCACTTCTCATAGAAAGCTTTGCACTTCAAGCCCACGATGTTTTTCCAACTCTGCTCCTGAGTGCCCCTGACACCATGGTTTGGGAAGCAGGGAGATTCCTCCTCAGATGTACATGCAAACACAGTCCAGAGGAGCAGGGGAGTTTACACTCCCTGGGGCAACTTTCAAAGGATGTCAGGAGTGGGTAGATACATTGTCTTTTGCTTTTAGACAGAGCACCTCATTCCTGCTTCCTGGGATCTACTCTCAAATGTAAAGTGCATGTATAAATATATTGAGTCAGGCACTGCTAAAAGGGACAATGTGGGCTAAGGCATTTGGTCCCCAGAGTGGACCAGAAAGCAGATTTCCAGGGGGAGATTCTGCAACTAGATTCATCCCTAGTGTGATGACAATAAGGATCTTATTGTTTAAATAAGTGGGATAGTGATAACTTCCCTTGCACAATTTGTCATCACAATTACCAAGACTCTCACTTATGACAGAATAAGGATGTGTTTCAGGAGGCAGAAGAGCTGGGTTCTCTGGTAGCTTCATCGTTTGAACTGTGTAAGGCAGTGATAATCATTATCTTGGGAATGTCGCTCTGCAAGTCTTGCAAAAAGGACATAATGGGATCAGGTCAGGCAAGTGTCATCTTAGTGCTCTGTAAAACAACTGCGTCTAGAGAGATTCAAGATGGCGGCAGGAGGGGTGGGACTGAGGGTTCCTCCCAAACCACAGATGGTGTGAAGATGTAGTTAATTGATGCAGCTGGCCCTGGAACAGCAACAGGAGAGAAGGCTGAAATAGACTGCACGTGGACCTCACGAACAGAGCAGACCTCACAAAACAGGGTAACATACGAAAGCCTTAATCAGGTGGGACCCAAAGCCCTTACACCACCACAGCTTACCGGGGAGGAAGAGAAACAGAGTGGAGGATGGGGTGGAAGCCTGGGACTGTTGAACACCAAGCCCTGGAGGTCTGCTTTCGGAGCAGAAACCTACACTGTGTGGTGCTCTGGATGTTGGAGAGCTCAGACAGGTGGAGTGCTTGAGAGACAGAGTCCAGCCATTTGTAGAGGACGGGATCCACACCCAGCTGCTCTGGAAGAAGGGAAAGGCAGGCAGTCTGAGAGGCTTCCTAGCAGCGAGAGGGCTGCTGAAGGAGTGGGGTTTGCACAGAGATTGCTGCATGAGGGAGGGGAGAGCTGGACAAGGTTGTCTGGGTGTGCTCTGCCCAGCTGGTTGGGAACTTTGGGGAGCTTCAGGTGCCCCCATCCCCCTGGCTGGCTGCTCACCTGTAAGGCCCCCCACTGTGACATACAGTCTGCTGTGCCTTCCTCCTAGCCTGACAGCACCGGTTCACAAAACTGCAGTCACTGTGCTGGCATCAGGCCAGCCAGAGGGAGGCCCCACCTACAACAGCTAGAGATGCAAAGCACAGAGGCTCACACCTGTGTGCTCGGCCCACTGGCTCTGACACTGGAGACAGGCACCACAGACGGTAATCAGGAAACATCTTTCCTCCCCCCAGGCATCAGCTCTGCTACCCTACAACCCCCAACCTCACTCTAGGGGCTGAGCAGCTCCACAGACTAGAGCTTCTGGGCACTAGAGGGAACCACACAGAAAAATGAAACATCAAAAGGGCATGGTTAAGACCAAACTCTCACAAACCCCAGAACAAGGGCCAAATGAAACTAAACTCACCAATCTTCCTGAAAGAGAGCTTAAAATAAAAATTATAAACATGCTTATGGAGGTATAGAAAAATATTAAAGAACTCAGGAAAGATTTTAAGTTGGAGATTCAATCATTAAGAAATTCCATATCTGAAATGAAACATAAAATGGAGGGATTTACAAGCAGATTAGATGTGGCAGAAGAGACAGTAAATGCACAACATTCGAAAGTCCATCAACATCATCCAACATATCAAAAAAAGAAAGACAAAAACCACATGATCATCTCCATAGATGCTGAAAAAGCATTTGACAAAGTTCAACATCCATTCATGATAAAAACTCTCTGCAAAATGGGAATAGAGGGCAAGTACCTCAACAAAATAAAGGCCATCTATGAAAAACCCACAGCCAACATTATATTGAACAGCGAGAAGCTGAAAGCTTTTCCTCTGAGATCGGGAACTAGACAGGAATGCCCACTCTCCCCACTGTTATTTAACATAGTACTGGAGGTCCTAGCCACGGAAATCAAACAAAACAAAAAAATACAAGGAATCAAGATTGGAAAAGAAGAAGTTAAACTGTCACTATTTGAGGATAACATGATACTGTACATAAAAAAACGCTAAAGACTCCATACCAAAACTACTAGAACTGATATTGGAATACAGCAAAGTTGCAGGATACAAAATTAACACACAGAAATCTGTGGCTTTCCTATACACTAACAATGAACCAACAGAAAGAGAAATCAGGTAAACAACTCCATTCACAATTGCATAAAAAAAGAAATACCTAGGAATAAGCCTAACCAAAGAAGTGAAAGACTTATACTCTGAAAACTACAAGTCACTCTTAAGAGAAATTAAGGGGACACTAACAGATGGAAAGGCATCCAATGCTCGTGGCTAGGAAGAATTAATATCGTCAAAATGGCCATCCTGCCCAAAGCAATATACAGATTTGATGCAATCCCTATGAAACTACCACCAATATTCTTCAATGAACTGGACCAAATAATTCAAAAATTCATATGGAAACAACAAAGACCCCAAATAGCCAAAGCAATCCTGAGAAAGAAGAATAAAGTAGGGGGGATCTCACTCCCCAACTTCAAGCTCTATTATAAAGCCATAGTAATCAAGACAATTTGTTACTGGCACAAGAACAGAGCCACAGTCCAATGGAACAGACTAGACAATCCAGACATTAACCCAGACATATATGGTCAATTAATATTTGATAAAGGAGCCATGGGCATAAAATGGTGAAATGACAGCCTCTTCAGCAGATGGTGCTGGCAAAACTGGACAGCTACATTGAGGAGAATGAAACTGGACCATTGTCTAACCCCATATACAAAAGTAAACTCAAAATGGATCAAAGACCTGAATGTAAGTCATGAAACCATTAAACTCTTGGAAAAAAACATAGGCAAAAACCTCTTAGACATAAACATGAGTGACCTCTTCTTGAACATATCACCCCAGGCAAGGAAAACAACAGCAAAAATGAACAAGTGGGACTATATTAAGCTGAAAAGCTTCTGTACAGCAAAAGACACCATCAATAGAACAAAAAGGAACCCTACAGTATGGGAGAATATACTTGAAAATGACACATCCGATAAAGGCTTGACATCCAGAATATATAAAGAGCTCACATGCCTCAACAAACAAAAAACAAATAACCCAATTAAAAAATGGGCAGAGGAACTGAACAGACGGTTCTCCAAAAAAGAAATACAGATGGCCAACAGACACATGAAAAGATGCTCCACATCGCTAATTATCAGAGAAATGCAAATTAAAACTACAATGAGGTATCACCTCACACCAGTAAGGATGGCTGCCATCCAAAAGACAAACAGCAACTAATGTTGGCGAGGCTGTGGAGAAAGGGGAACCCTCCTACACTGCTGGTGGGAATGTAAATTAGTTCAACCATTGTGGAAAGAAGTATGGAGGTACATCAAAATGCTCAAAACAGACCTACCATTTGACCCAGGAATTGCACTCCTAGGAATTTACCCTAAGAATGCAGCAAATCAAGTATGAGTAAGACCAAAGTACCCCTATGTTTTTCGCAGCATATTTACAACAGCCAAGAATTGGAAGCAACCTAAATGTCCATCGACAGATGAATGGATAAAGAAGATGTGGTACATATACACAATGGAATACTACTCAGCCATAAGAAAAGGACAAATCCTACCATTTGCAGCAACATGGATGGAGCTGGAGGGTATTATGCTCAGTGAAACAAACCAAGCAGAGAAAGAGAAATACCAAATGATTTCACTCATCTGTGGTGTATAAGAACAAAGGAAAAACTGAAGTAACAAAACAGCAGCAGAATCACAGAACTCAAGAATGGACTAACAGGTACCAAAGGGAATAGGACTGGGGAGGATGGGTGGGTAGGGAGGGATAAGGGGGGGTAGAAAAAGGGGGTTATTAAGATTAGCATACATGGGGGGGTGGGAGAAAGGGGAGGGCTGTACAACACAAAGAAGACAAGTAGTGATTCTACAACATTTTGCTTTGCTGATGGACAGTGACTTTAAAGGGGTATATAGGGAGGACCTGGTATAGGGGAGAGCCTAGTAAACAAAATATTCATCATGTAAGTGTAGATTAGTGATAAAAAAAAAAGCAGTTTCAGTGTGGTGACCTCCAATGAGTTCTACACAATGATATAAAGGGCATATAAAAGTGTAGGCAAAGGGTCTGTCTGTGTTCATACAGAGGATCAAAGCCTAATTTGGCTACCCCGAAAATAAACTAAGATACGATATGAAAAAGAGCTTCCAACATCAGCACTCTCAGGAAGACTCATGCCAGAAGATGATCATCAAAAAACCCCATCAAAGATACACACACTGCTACAGCTGTAGATGCACTCATCCCACCAGTTCCTGGACTTGCCATGGGAAAGAAGAAGGATATATCTAAGCTGGCCTGTGCATACAGTAAAACAACAAATTTGACTGGATCTATACTGTCAGAACTCAACCAAGAATTAGGAGAAGTGCAAATTGTAGCGCTCCAAAATCTTACAACTACAGACTATTTACTGTTAAAAGAACATATGGGATGTGAACAGTCCCCAGGAATGGGTTGTTTTAATATGTCTTATTTCTCTCAGATTGTTCAAGTTCAGTTGGACAATATCCACCATATCATAGATAAGTTTTCACAAATGCCTAAGGTGCCTAACTGGTTTTCTTGGTTTCACTGGAGATGGCTGGTTATTACAGGTATGCTTTCGTTATGTAACTATACTCCTATTATGTTAATGTGTATGCGCAATTTAATTAGTAGTTTAAAACCTATCCATGCTGAAGTTACTCTACAAGAAGATATGTCAAAGAAATAATCAATCTTCCCATGTTTTCTTCTGCCTGCTACTTCTATAGCTTTTCTTCTTCCTTCCTAATTACAACCCTTACGTAGATTTCGTGCCTCATATCGAATGTACCGGGGTTGGAGCCAACATGGCGGCGTGAGTAGGACAGTGGGAATCTCCTCCCAAAAACATATATACTTTTGAAAATACAACAAACACAACTAGCCCTAAAAGAGAGACCAGAAGACACAGGACAGTGGCCAGACTGCAGCTACACCAGCGAGAACCCAGCGACTGGTGAAAGGGGTAAGATACAAGCCCCGGCCCGGCGGGACCCGAGCGCCCCACCCCCCAGCTCCCGGCGGCGGAAGAATAGGCAGAGCGGGAGGGAGACGGAGCCCAGGACTGCCGAACACCCAGCCCCCGCCATCCGGGCCAGAGCGCAGACACAGTACGTGCCCAGGGGGCCCTGGATACTGGGGGAACAGGGAGTAAGATCTCTGAGCAGGTGCTGAAGCTGATGCCCCTGTGACAAAGAAAAGCAGGGGCTTTTTGAAAGTCTTAAAGGGACAGGGACTTAACAGCTTGACGGAAACAACCCAGGTCACAGTACAGCAGCTGGAAATTACACGGAAAACCGGGCGCACTAACCCCCTGGGCAACAGCTCTGAGACCCCTCACGGAGGAAAACAGTCAAGCAGCCCCCCCATCCATTACCCCACCGGGCGCTGCGAAAGCAGAGAAGCAGCCTGAGACAAACTCCGCCCACAGAAAGGGAAATTTCTCCCTCCCGGCCAGGCAAGACACAAAGACCCACTCTACACGCAATTACCCAACACAAGCCACTAGGGGTCGTAGTTGTCCCAGTAAAGAAAGGCCAGTAGCAAGTGAAAATTTTGGCCCTCCCAGCTGACAGTCAATAGCACCTGTCAACATGAAAAGGCAAAAAAATATGATCCAGACAAGACTAACCCAGACAGCTTCGGCATCTGCTACATCTTCCCCTGAGAAGGAACATGGGGAGATAGATTTAGCCAGTCTTCCTGAAAAAAAATTCAAAACAAAAGTCATAACCATGCTGATGGACTTGCAGAGAAATATGCAAGAACTAAGGAAGGAGAATTCAGAAATAAAACAAGCTCTGGAAGGACTTCAAAACAGAATGGACGAGATGCAAGAGACCATTAATGGACTAGAAAACAGAGAACAGGAACACAGAGAAGCTGATGCAGAGAGAGATAAAAGGATCTCCAGGAATGAAAGAATTTTAAGAGAGCTGAGTGACCAATCTAAAAGGAACAATATAAGAATCATAGGTATTCCAGAAGAAGTAGAGAGAAAAAAGGGGATAGAAAATGTCTTTGAAGAAATAATTGCTGAAAATTTCCCCAAACTAGGGGAAGAAATGGCCTCTCAGACCACAGAGGTACACAGAACTCCCATGACAAGGGATCCAAGGAGGGCAACACCAAGACACATAATAATTAAAGTGGCAAAGATCAAAGACAAGGACAAAGTATTACAGGCAGCCAGAGAGAAAAAAAAGGTCACCTACAAAGGAAAACCCATCAGGCTATCATCAGACTTCTCAACAGAAACCCTACAGGCCAGAAGAGAATGGCATGATATACTTAACGCAATGAAACAGAAGGGCCTCGAACCAAGACTACTGTATCCAGCACGAATATCATTTAAATATGAAGGAGGGATTAAACAATTCCCAGACAAGCAAAAGTTGAGGGAATTTGCCTCCCACAAACCACCTCTACAGGGCATCCTACAGGGACTGCTCTAGATGGGAGCACTCCTAAAAAGAGCACAGAACAAAACACCCAACATATGAAGAAGGGAGGAGGAGGAATAAGAAGGGAGAGAAATAAAGAATCATCAGACTGTGTTTATAATAGCTCAACAAGCGAGTTAAGTTAGACAGTAAGATAGTAAAGAAGCTAACCCTAAACCTTTGGTAACCATATCGAATGTACCAAGTATCATAATTCTTCGAAGTGGTAAAGACACTTCAAGACAAATGCTGGGCATAGAAGCCACAGGGAATAAATATGCAAAGAAGTAAAAAGCTAACCTTTTCAAACAATAAGGCTTCTCTCTCACTTACCAACTTTAAATTTCCCTGTATAGCCCTGGAAGATGACTGGTTAGCCAGAGATGGGTAAGATTCCTCAAGGGAGGAACAACTAAGACAGGCACAGTCGCAGGGGGGCCATCAGGTGAGAAATTGGGGATCAACAGAGGTGAGGCTTAGAACCTCACCCCCCCTGTTCTGAGAGAAATCTTCTGCATACGTGGGTGTTTTATTGCCCTTGTCTAGCTTGGATTAACACATAGTCTACAGGCACACCCCTGATCATCTACATTTGCTCTCTTACAGCACTAAACTATTTTTTTCTACCTTTATCTTGTATCTACCTACCACTTCAGCATTTTATTAAAAATAATAATAATAAAGAGAGAAATGTGGTATCCACATATAAATCAAGTATAAAAATCAAATGAGTATTCATATTTGAACTGTTTATATTTCATAATGCATGAGCAAAACTGAAAGTTTCTGTGATGACTGCCCTTGTACTGTTCACCATGTACTTTATTCACTGTGTAAGAATTTGTTCTCCATGTAAGAACTTGTTCATTATGCTTCAGAAGTTTGGAGACTGATGAAAATTAGGCTTGGGGTGGATTAATGATTGTGCATTGAGCATTGACCCCCCTATACAGAATTTTATTGTTGTTAACAACCATTTGATCAATAAACATGAGAGATGCCCTCACAAAAAAAAAAAAAAATATATATATATATATATATATATATATATACACACTTCCAATTGTAAGATAAATAAGTAACCGGGATGTAATGTACAGCATAAGGAATATAGTCAAAATATTGTAACAACTTGGTATGGTGATAGCTGGTACCTAGAATTATCATGTATATAAATGTTGAAGCACTGTGTTGTACACCTGAAACTAATGTAATACTGTGTGTCAACTACCCTTCAATAAAAAATAATTATCTAAAAAGAAAAAAAGAAGAGACAGTAAATGGAATAGAAACTAGAGAAGAGGAATACAAAGAAGCTGATGCACAAGGACTAAAAAGAACTCTAAGAATGAAAGAATATTGAGAGAACTGTGTGATGAATCCAAACAGAACAATGTTCATATCATAGGGGTACAAGAAGAAGAAGAGAGAGGAAAAGGCATAAAAGGGTCATTGAGAAGGTAATTGATGAAAACTTCCCCAATCTGGGGAAGGAGATAGTTTCTCAAGTGATGGAGGTGCACAGATCTCCCAACAGAAGGGACCCAAGGAAGACAACACCAAGACATATAATAATTAAAATGGCAAAGATCAAGGATAAAGACAGACTTTTGAAAGCATCTAGAGAGAGAAAAAAGATCACATATAAAGGAAAACCCATCAGGCTATCATCAGATTTCTCAACAAAACAAGACCCATCTATATGCTGCCTACAAGAGACTCATCTCAAACCCAAAAACATACACAGACTGAATGTAAAGGGATGGAAAAAGATATTTCATGCAACTCACAGGGAGAAAAAAGCAGGAGTTGCAGTACTTGTATCAGACAAAATAGACTTCAAAACAAAGAAAGTAACAAGAGACAAAGAAGGACATTACATAATGATAATGGGGTCAGTCCAACAAGAGGATATAAGTGTTATAAATATCTATGTTCCCCAACGCAGGATCACCTACATATGTGAAACAAATACTAACAGAATTAAAGGGGAAATAGAATGCAATGTGTACATTTAGGAGACTTCAACACTCCACTCACTCCAAAGGACAGATCAACCAGACAGAAAATAAGTAAAGGGACAGAGGCACTGAACAATGTATTAGAACAGATGGACCTAATGGACATCTACAGAACACTCCATCCAAAAGCAACAGGATATACTTTCTTCTCAAGTGCACATGGAACATTTTCAAGAATAGATCATATACTAGGCCACAAAAAGAACCTCAGTAAATTCAAAAAGATTGAAATTGTACCAACCAGCTTCTCAGATCACAAAGGTATGAAACTAGAAATAATTTACACAAAGAAAATGAAAAACACCACAAACACATGGAGGCTTAATAACATGCTCCTAAATAATCAATGGATCTATGACCAAATAAAAACAGAGATCAAGAAATATATGGAGACAAGTGACAACAATGCTTCAACAACATGAAATCTGTGCGATGCAGTGAAGGCTGTGCTAAGAGGGAAATACATTGCAATACAGGCCTACCTCAGGAAAGAAGAAAAATCCCAAATGAACAGTCTAAACTCATAATTAATGAAACTGGAAAAGGAAGAACAAATGAGGCCCAAAGTCAGTAGAAGGAGGGACATAATAAAGATTAAAGCGGAAATAAATAAAATTCAGAAGAATAAAACAATAGAAAGAATTAATGAAAGCAGATGTTTGTTCCTCGAAAAAATAAATAAAATAGAGAAACCCCTAGCCAGACTTATCAAGAAAAAAAGAGAGTCTGCACACATAAACAGAATCAGAAATGACAACGGAAAAATCATTATAGACACCACAGAAATACAAAGAATTATGAGAGAATACTATGACAAATTATATGGTAACAAACTGGATAACCTAGAAGAAATGGACAACTTTCTAGAAAAATACAACCTTCCAAGGCTGACCCATGAAAAAACAGAAAAACTGAATAGAATAATTACCAGCAAAGAAACTGAATTGGTAATAAAAAACTACCTAAGAACAAAACTCCTGTTCCATATGGTTTCACTGCTGAATTTTATCAAACATTTAGTGAAGACCTAATAACCATCCTCCTTAAAGTTTTTCAAAAAGTAGAAGAGGAGGGAATACTCCCAAACTCATTCTATGAGGCGAACATCATTCTAATACCAAAACCAGTCAATGACACCACAAAAAAAGACAATTAGAGACCAAAATTCCTGATGAACTTAGATGCAAAAAAACTGAATGAAATATTAGCAAACCAAATTCAAAAATATAACAAAAGGATCATCCATCATGATCAAGTGGGATTCATCCCTGGGATGCAACGATGGTACAGCATTCGAAAATCCATCAACATCATCCACTACATCAACAAAAAGGACAAAAACCACATGATCATCCCCATAGATGCTGAAAAAGGATATGACAAAATTCAAGATCCATTCATGATAAAAACTCTCAATAAAATGGGTATAGAGGGCAAGTACCTCAACATAATAAAGGCCATATATGATAAACCCACAGCCAACATCATACTGAACAGCAAGAGGCTGAAAGCTTTTCCTCTGAGATCAGGAACAAGACAGGGATGCCCACTCTCCCCACTTTTATTCAACATAGTTCTGGATGTCTTTGCCACAGCAATCAGACAACACAAAGAAATAAAAGGCATCCAGATTGTCAAGGAAGAAGTTAAACTGTCCCTGTTTGCAGATGACATGATATTGTACATAAAAAACCCTAAAGAATCCACTCCAAAACCACTAGATCTAATATCTTAAATCAGCAAAATTGTGGGATACAAAATTAATACACAGAAATATATTGTATTCCTATACACTAATGATGAACTAGAAGAAAGAGAAATCAGGAAAACAATTCCATTCACAATCGTATCAAAAAGAATAAAATACTTAGGAATAAACCTAATCAAGGAAGTGAAAGACCTATACCCTGATAACTACAGGATGCTCATAAGAGAAATTAAAGAGGACATTAATTAATGGAAATTAATCACATGCTCTTGGCTAAGAAGAAGTAATATTGTCAAAATTGCCATCCTTCCTAAACCAATCTACAGATTCAGTGCAATCCCTATCAAAATACCTATAGTATTCTTCAATTAACTAGAGCAAATAGTTCTAAAATTCATGTGGAATGACATAAGACCTTGAATAGCCAAAGCAATCCTGAGAAGGAAGAATAAAGCAGGCAGAAGTATGCTCCCTGACTTCAAGTTCTACTACACAGCCACAGTAATGAAGACAATTCGTACTGGCACAAGAACAGACCCATAGACCAGTGGAACAGAATAGAAAGTCCAGATATAAACTCAAGCATATATGGTCAATTAATATATAATAAAGGAGCCATGGATATACAGTGGGGAAATGACAGCCTCTTCAACAGCTGGTGTTGGCAAAACTGGACAGCTATATGTAAGAGAATGAAACTGGATCATTGTCTAATCCCATACACAAAAGTAAACTCAAAATGGATCAAAGACCTGAATGTAAGTCATGAAACCATAAAACTATTAGAAAAAAATGTAGGCAAAAATCTCTTAGACATAAGCATGAGCAACTTCTTTATGAACATATCTCCCCGGGCAAGGGAAACAAAAGCAAAAATGAACAAGTAGGACTATATCAAACTAAAAAGCTTCTGTACAGCAAAGAATACCATCAGTAGAACAAAAAGACATCCTGCAGTATGGGAGAATATATTCATAAATAACATATCTGATAAGGGGTTGACATCCAAATTATATAAAGGGCTCATGCACCTCAGTGAACAAAAAGCAAATAAGCCAAATAAAAAATGGACAGAGGAGCTGAACAGACACTTCTCCAAAGAAGAAATTCAGATGGCCAACAGGCACATGAAAAGATGCTCCGCATCGCTAATCATCAGAGAAATGCAAATTAAAACCACAATGAGATATCACCTCACACCAGTTAGGATGGTCAACATCCCAAAGACAAACAACAACAAATGTTGGTGAGGATGTGGAGAAAGGGGAACCCTCCTACACTGCTGGTGGGAATGTAAACTAGTTCAACCATTGTTGAAAGCAGTATGGAGGTTCCTCAAAAAACTAAAAATGGAAATACCTTTTGACCACTCAATTCCACTCCTAGGAATTTACCCTAAGAATGCAGCAGCCCAGTTTAAAAAGACATATGCACCCCTATGTTTATCGCAGCACTATTTACAATAGCCAAGAAATGGAAGCAACCTAAGTGTCCATCAGTAGATGAGTGGATAAAGAAGATGTGGTACATATACACAATGGAATATTATTCAACCATAAGAAAAAAACAAATCCTACCATTTGCAACAACATGGACGCAGCTAGAGGGTATTATGCTCAGTGAAATAAGCCAGGCAGAGAAAGACAAGTATCAAACAATTTCACTTATCTGTGGAGTATAAGAACAAAGAAAAAAATGAAGGAACAAAACAGCAGCAGACTCACAAAACTCAAGAATGGACAACAGTTACCAAAGGGAAAGGGACTGGGGCAGGTGGGTGGGAAGGGAGGGATAAGGGGGAAATGGGGCATTACAATTAGCACACATAACATAGCAGGGGTGGACATGGGAAAGGCAGTATATACAGAGAAGACAAGTAATGATTCTATAGCATCTTACTACACTGATGGACAATGACTCTAATGGGGTAGGTGGTGGGGACTTGATAAAGGGGGGAGTCTAGTAACCATAATGTTGTTCAAGTAATTGTACATTAATGATATCAGAATTAAAAAAATTTTTAAAAAGAACAGAAAAAAACAATAGGGTCTGCCAGATACCCTTTAAAGATCATATTCATATAAAGAGATTCTTGACAGCTGTGGTTACAGAACAAAATGTGGTTAAAATAAAACTAAACTTCTTTTTAATAATGGTGGAATGATTTTTAAGAGGCTTAGCTAAACCTCAGCCTGGGAATGACCTCTTGCAAAAGTGGTATCTGTCTTATAGGATGGAGTACATACAGCAAACTAAGAAGGGGTATGCAGTGTGGTCTCCTAAAAAAGAGTAGAGGTGGGAGAGGTACCTCAAGGACCCCAATAACACGAGCCTTCCCTTTCATCACTTTTCAGTGACCGACTTAAATCTGCTATTCTTTGCCACAACCTTAGACTCTGCTGATGTAGCAGTCCTTGTTCCTCGTGCATAAGTTTCCACCAAAGGACACAGGCATTCCACTAAATTTGGAGCTATGCACTACTGACAGGTCATTCGGGGCACTTCATGCCTTTGAAACAACTGATAAAGAAAAAGTTATACTAAAATGCGTAACTGGAAACAATTGTTATGAGGAGCAATGAGTGCTGTTACACAACAACAGAGAGAGTGGGTCTGCAGCCAGGAGGTGTTCTCTGTTGACAGTGGTCAACGCACAACTGCCACAACTACAATCAGCGACAGCGAGGCAACAAGGGTCTTAACCCATCAGGAAAATAACCCAGAGAGGCTGGAGCTCTGACCAAAGGTGAGGGAACTATAAAGTGGGTTTTAACAGCGAGATAACTAACTTTAATCATAGCCTTCATCAGTAGAGATGGTAGCTTGTTTCATTAACCTGCCTGTATTAGGTTATTTTTACAGGTTTGCAGCTGTCACCACTTGCACGACTCAGTGATGTACTGGACATACAGTAGGGCACACATGCACAGTGCAAGGGTCAGCTATATTTCGTACATCTTGTGCATCATGTCACATCCTCATCTTGGCCTCACAGTCATTCCATCTGTGACTGTAGCAAATGGCTCTGACCAGGCTTTGAACCACACTGCGTGGACACTGCTAAGCCTCAAGCCTGTGCCTGCTGTCTCTTGGGCACCTCCTGGGTCTTCTCCACCGTCACAGCTTTGCACATAAGCACCGATACTCTTGGCACGGAAGCGCACGTAGCCAGAACACAGAGAGCCATTCATGGCCCCAAAAGCAACCCTCACCAGTAGGTCTCAGGAGACAATAAATAAATGTCTCTCCCTGTCATCACCTGGACAGATAATTCGAGGAAGAATTCCATATGATACTTAGAAGATTCTGCTCAGACCAAGCCTCTCTTATAACAGCACTGCCCATCTCATTAACACATTTTTAAATGGTCTTTTCCCCCAGTCTCAGTCAGTGGGACTCCTACTCCGTGGGGTCCTCTCCCAGATGAACTTGTCTTCACAAGGTCCTTGTCACCGGCTCTGCCTTACGGGAAGCTAAGACCAAGTGCCATAAGATAGTGTGACGCCCAATTATTCCTGAGAAGTGGAGAAGGCATGTCCAAGTTTTTGAGCAGAAATAAGGATTAGAAAAGGCAGTTGAAATATTATGTTTATAAGCAGACAGAGAAATTAAGAAGCCTATTCAGTATTAAAAAAGAAAAGTTCAATTAATGGAGAAACTCAAATCACACACTGTAGAGCCAATTCCTCATGATTATTTAAGGATGAAATCACGAAGAGTTGTTTTCAATATATGCATTAGATTAGTTTTTCATTATCCCGAGAAGTATTGTTCCCATGCAGACCATAGACTGGTGCCACCTAATTGAATGTGTATGAGGGCCAGGCAGGTAATACAAATGGTTGTGTCTGTCTAGGTGGAGATTCTAATAAACTGATGGTCATCTGTCATTCTGAAGTAGGCAGCACTTACTCAGCTTGAGTTGATGGGGTCTCCATGAGAAAGTAGGTGTATTTCAGATATTTCAGATCTGTAAAGTTTTTATGTTATTTTAATTTTTTATTTAAATTTGATATTGAAATTCAAGTGTATCTAAAGGTTGGCATATGATTCTCTCTCTCTTTTTACAGACGTAATTATGACAAAAGGAAAACACAACCAACAATATTCCTATGTGTAAAATTCAGCCCCAAATGTGTGTCTTCTTGCTTAGCCAAATGTCTTTACATTTTCTACATCCCACTATTATCAGCAATTGAGTTTCCTGAGCCTGAACCCATTGTGGTGTGTTATCAGCAGTGAACATGGAGGTGGGAAACCTGAAACCAAGTCTCAGCTATCCCTGTCTGTTTGTGAATTTAAGACATTTAATCTCTCTTAGTCCCAGTTTAACCTTTTACCCTGTAGTCCAACAATAATATTTTTAAAGTTTTGTTGAGAATTAAATGAAATAATAAACTTTAAAGTCATTCACTTAACGTAAACTTAGAAATAAATTTTTGTAATTCCATAGGTTTACACACAGACTAGAACAGAAAGATATCTTTCAGTCTTGAGTTCAAATCCTAACAACAAAGTAAATATAAAAAAAAAATACAAGTACAAAAGTAAATGTAAAATGAAAGCAATATAAATTAAGCTTCACGTTAACAGAATAAATTAAATAACTTACATAAAGTCCCCGGCACAGATCCTTGTACAATAATGGTAACTATTATTATTCATATTCAAAGAGCTATTGTTGTTACCCTTATTTCAAATAATTACTACAATGATTGATTGATTTTATCACCAATTTTAGTAAGCTTTTTGATATTTTTTGTTGAGGTATAGTTGGTATACCGTATTATATTACTTTCAAGTGTACAACATAGTGATTTAACAGTTACATACAATATTGAAAACTCACCCCGACTACTATAGTTAATATTTGTCAACATACAATGATTTTATAGATTATTAACTGTATTCTCTATGCTGTACTTTCATCCTCATGACCAATTTATTATGACTGAGATTTTTTTGCCTCTTTATCCCCTTCACCTGTTTCACCCATCTGTCCCAAACCGTCCCCGTGGTAACCACCAGTCACTTCTCAGTATCTATGAGTCTATTGCTATTTTGTTTTATTTTTAGATTCCACATATAAATGAAATGATGGTATTTGTCTTTCTCCACCTAGCAAAATACCCTCCAAGTCTATCTACATTGTCCCAAATGGCAGGATTTCTTTCTTTTTATGGCTAACATTCCATTGCATATATGTACTACATCTTCTCTATACATTCAACAAACTTTTATGAGATCCATCAGTAAATATGCATCCATCCTGAATTTATACAAATAACCACAGTTACCCTTCCTTCCTCCTGCCCTCTTCTCTCCATGTCCCACTGCTGTAGTCCCTATTTCTGGGGAGAAATGTTGGTGACAGTATTTTCCTATTAGGACATATTTAAGAGGAAACAACTTCCTGTCTTAAAAGTGTAAAATAATGATGAAAATTCTCATATAAGTTTACATCAGATCATATAGGAATAGCAGGAGAGACTGAGAAGTTCTGTATTGTCCATTTCCTGCCTTTTATTTATGGCAATATTCAGTAAGTTCAGAAAGGTAATATTTCACCTGAGCGTTCTGAATCACGGATTGTTAATGTGATATTAGTAACAAAGACAAATAATTCGGCAGAGTTTGCATTCTTATTAAATTGTTACCAGTTTATAAAAATAAACTTAATTAGCAAGTAAATTAACTGCAAAAACTTAACCTATTGAACACTTCTTTAGCTTTAATATGTAATTAGAGTCCACTTTACATACAGTGCTATGAATTGAGATACATTAGCGAGGTTTTCATTAAATCCTACCTAGTTTTTTGCTTTGTTTCATTTTGTTTCAGTTCTATTTAAAGATGGGGACACTTCTAATAAATGTATTCATGAAACAATTTAATTCTGTTCAAAATAAGTATTTATTTGTACATTACTGGGCTCCAAAATTAATGTGATGTTAAGCTACTTAACTGTTTAATTAACTGCAAAAGGTAATAAACAACATCTTCTTGGAAATTGTTCCAGATTTCAATTTCATTCATTTACTATGATAATGTTTTTTTTTTTACTTTCAAGTTTTTATTGCAGTATCATGGATATACAATCCTACGGTGGTTTCAAGTATACAACACAGGGTTCAACAGTTACCCACATTATTAAATCCTCACCCCTACTAATGTGGTTACTAACTGTCAACACAGGAAGATGTTACAGAATGATTCACTATATTCTTCATGCTGTACTACCATCCCTGTGACCAATTTATATTATGATAGAGAATTGTTGTGCCCCTTTATCCCCCTCCACCTCCCCACCTAACCCCAACTTCTCCTCCATGGTAACTGCTAGTCACTTCTCAGTGTCTATGAGTCTACTGCTGTTCTGTTCATTCTATTTTGCTTTGCTTTTATATAGAATAATGTTTTTATATTTTTAAATATTTTAAAATGGCATTTTAAAAAAAGAAATCTGTGAATATGCTATCAATGCTCAAGATAAACATGATCTGATCATTTTCTCTCAAAGATCTGATGACACAGTTTCCCTCATCCTACCTGAAGCAGTCTGTTTTGCCTTTTTTAATGTTTTTCTTTGGTTTAGAGAGTAAATCTCTGATGTTCATTTAGTCATTCAACATCAGTTTCCACTAAGATCTAGGCATTGTGCTCAGTGATAATCAAAAGTGAATAAGGATGTTTCCTTATCATACAACAGCCTGGTTGATGAAACAAATATAAGAGAAAATTATGTATTAATGTACTCATTTCAAAACTACATATATAAAAGATGTTAAAGTGCTGAATATTCCTTGGAGGTAGGGCTAAGCTTTCACAAAAACTTTGGTTTTGCATATTGCAGGAAGTCATTGATTCATTGAGTAAATGAAGAATCATGAGTGTTCAGCAGAAAAGGAACATAAACCCATTGAGGATTTAAATGTTCCCATAATTTGAAAATGCTATAGCTGTAGAAATTTCCATATGCTTTTGTCAGACACTGGCAATAGCTAAAACAGTGAAAAAAACTATGTGCTTTGCTTATGAGCTTGATTCTGAATACAATGGGAGCCATTTAAAATACTGAAAATTGGAAATATATCACCAGATTTGCATTTTAGCAATAGCACTCTCATCATTGTGGGAGATGGGTTCAAGAATGGTGAGAAGTGAGAAGGGAGATAAGTCATAGAATACTGCAAACCCCCAGAGAAATAATTACTATTCTAAGATAAAACTTTGGTAATAGGGGTGGCTATGAGATGGGTAGGAATTATATTAAATACAAAAATATTAATGGGTTCAAACAGAAGTCTAATGCAATGTCTATTATTTCTGGTAGCATGAATCCAGACAGATAACAGGAACGTAGCATGGATTGGGAGGCTCTAAAATGGACTGGGTTTTGAACCTGCTGTAACAGAAGGGTCTGAGGGGCAGCCACCCTGGTGGGGAGGTCTGATAAGCAATGAGGTAGATACCTAAGGATATAGTTTAGAGTGCAGTTCTAGGAATGTGGCATGTACTCGTGAGTCATCCGCTCAGGCAGGCAATAGGAGAGGTGGTGCTGAGCTCTCTGTGGACCAAAGGCATTTCCTGGGAAGCTAGAAAAGGAAGGTCAAGGGAGGGAATGTAGGGGAGAAAGTAAGGGCAGCTGCAGTTGGAAACGCAGTAGCAGGGTTGGAACCCTGCACTTACCCCTACACCTTTTCCATGGGAAACAGTCTCTTTCTTTAGCATCCAACAATAATCACATGCCAATAAAAGCAACGTTATTTTTTATTTTGACCTTGAATTATAGTTGGTTATTGTATGTCTCCTCTGCTTTAATAGGCTGTGTATTCCATGGGGCAGGGATGACAGCAAGGTCCATGACTAGTTAACCTTTTGTTTTTTCAGAGTGTTTCACACATTTTTCTACTAATTGTCACAGCTCACTGAATATATTATAAATTCACAAACAATTGAGCAAATTGCTTTCATGTCATATTGAAAGAAATAAATCCCAAAAGAAAAGAAACAGAGCAATGTGGAGCACTGAGATGGTAGGAGACTTTGTTAAGAGTCATTCTATTGTTGACAAGACAATACTGTATAATTAAATGTTGCCACGACAGTATAAGTTAAATATTCTCATAAAACAAAATGATCTGTAAATATGTTAGGTGATGGGCATATTAACTGACTCATGGGAGGAATCCTTTACAATGAATGTGTATATCAAATTATGTTACATACTTTCAATACATTATTATTTATTTTATTTTTATTATTTTATGTCAATTATACCTCAATAAAGATGAAAAAAATAAAAATAAATAAATGAATAACAAGCAAAAATAATAGTAATGCTGGGACACATATTTGAACAAAGTTACAAGTGAATTTTTACAAGCAGGGAAAGTAGAGGGCTTTTCAGGAACTGGCAGCTGAGAAAGCATTAGCACTGCGGTACTGAAAGAAAGAGAGGCAGATTAAGTGCATGGCACTTTCCTTCAAGAAGTTTCATATCTAATTAAGAGAATAAAGAAACAACTGAGAGTGGAAAGGAAAGCCTGCTTTATTGAGTATTCTATTGTAAGGTGCGCTGTGTAAGTGCCAGAGAATCGGGAGGGAAAGATAGGAAAAAAAATGACAAAATCCCTTATAAGTAATTGTGCATGTGTATGTGTGAGATAAAATGAACTTGAATCTGAAATATACAAAGGGCTTTTGCATCCACTAGAGTTTTTGATTTGTACAAACTCACTGAAATTTTTTGTCCTCATTTGAGAGATAAATACAGTGAAGTCCAGAAAGGAAGTCACACATATAATAAATTTATGAGCTGGAATTAAAAATGCTAGATATTGAGTCCCTAATCCAGCCAACGAAATAGTTGTCTGCCACAGTGGTTCTAAAACCAGTAAGCTCTCTCTGAAACATGTCCCTACAACTTACCTGTCCAAGACCTCTTTGCATAGCTGTCTCCTAATAATTAGCAGGGAAGAGTGTCACTGAAAAGACACATAGAGAATCCAGGGAATTAGTTAATGACAACAGCCTGGCTGATGACTGAAGCTGGCTACAGCTCTTGTGCTTAGCTTAAGCTGCACTCTCTGTGACTGAGGCTGCATGTGAATAAAGGCAGAGTTGAGCTCTGAGCAGCACGGGGGGGCTGTATAGAATCTGTTTTGAGAGGATCTCCTGTATGTCACACTTGTTTGCTCCATCGCTCCACCTTGTCTGTGAAGGCAATTTTGCAGAAATCGATTATTCCTCTGTAGTCAGTATAGCTGCTGTCAAGAACTAAAGATCTATCACTTCCCAGATGTTTCCCCATTGTTCTTAGGACTGTTAAATTTTAGAGTAAGAGGGTACTTTATAAAAGATCTAATTCTTTTAATTTACTAATAGAGAAACTGAGGCCAAGACCTATTTTCTAAACAGTGCAAACACACATGTTGTTAATGAAGAATCTGTAGTGGTAGTCATAAAATATTTATGTTTAAAACAGCTTTTCAAGGATGATCTAGAGAAATACCCTTCTGAATATAACATTTCTTCTTAAGATAAGCTTCTGAAAGATGACCATAAACACTACCTTGATTTTATTGAATTCAGTAAAAATACATTTTATTGAATATAGATCGTGTTTCAAGCACTTTTTCTCATGACTGGAGATTCATAGATGAAACGCAATGGCCAGTGATGAAAGTGACACTAAAATCCGATGAGTGACACAAAGAATAGCCCAGTTAGACAAATACGGTTTTTAAAAAAATCCATAGGTTTATAGGATAGTAGATAAAAACACATTAATGTTGAAACTTATACTTGGTTAATATGTATTTTTTGAAAACATATGTAATACATAAGACAATAAAAAACTTTGTATTCCACCATGACGTAGCATAGAAATTTACTTAAAAATAATGAGATATACCTCCTCAGTATGTTGTTCCAATGCATCTTTTTTTAAATTTAAACACTAAAAATCACCTGATGAGCATTTTATGTGTCAACAGTTGGTATAAGCAAATTATGCTATTTAATATAAACAGTTATAATGGATGTACACTCAATACTTTGAGTACGGAGAAAGGAAGAAAGAGTTCTTTGTACATATTTCATTCTGCTGACTGGGCTGTACATCTCCAAGGACCCCAAAACACATAATTAAAAAGAGAAGTTGATTACATGGATTTCCCATTTAAGAAAGAGTATGAATATCTGTACGTCCTAAGGAAAAGAAAAAAAAATTGTTGACCATTGGAAAGTATAAATGATGAAATTTGTATTTAGAATAAGAAAAGTAGTTTTGAAACCTTTATTCAGGGTCCAAAGGGCATTTCTATCAATAGGAATATAAATCTGATTTGAGTAGAAGAATTTTATAAGGCTATGATTCTGTTAATTTCTTCAGAGTCCTTTCTCATGTGCAATAAAGGATAAATACTCCAGGTATTAGTCTAGGAATTTTTAACCTCCAAACCTCTTTGTAATGTATTTTTCTTGGTTAAACAGTTTCTGACATATGGTTATTAAAACTGAATTTTTTTAAAGACACATAGAAGCCTTTATTTTCTATATTTTTCACTTGGAAATTTAAGTACTTAATACAAATTATAAATTGTGTATGAAAACTCCCATAAATACTGATATCACCTTCTTCTCACACATTCTTTGATATCTCTCATCTGACTAGTTTAATAAGGATATGGATTTAAGGAGATTGTTTCTTGTTATTAATGATGCCATGGAGACAATGTTTTATCGTGTTTCGTGATTTTCTTCCTTTTATCTTACTCTTGTGTAGCTTAATTAAATTTTCCTTGGGGAAATTTTAATTTTTTTTATATATGTAAAGTCCAAATGATTACTTTTTTCTCTCTTACTCACTTTTCTTTCATTTCTGAAATAAACAATATTCTTTATTACTCAAGGTTTCTGAGAATATCTAAAGAAACAGAAACATGTCTTATTTTTCTCAACCTGACACATTTTAGACTACCCCTAGCAAATAAGAATCTTCTTCAAACTCTATTTATTCTCTAATATCCCCAAGTTAACAAGATTTTTTCTTCCTTGAGATCAAGATTTCTAGATAAATATAAGGATTTTTTACTAATTTGACATCATCACTGAGAATTTTGCTTAGGAACATTTAAAGAATACTTCTGTTTTTTCTTGGCTCTTTTTATCCATTACAACTGTGTTATTTCAGCTACATAAAAGGTCAATTAGAATTCTGTTTCAAGACTGGCAATTACAATGAGAGAACATTTTAGCTGGAAGTAGTGAGGGGAATAATTCCTCAGGTTTAGGAGAAAAAAATAGCTCATAAACTAGTCAAATATTTGTATTCATTTGCGAGTAGTTACCTTCCTCTCTCAGGCCCTGCAAACAATTTCATTCATTCACACACTGAATATTCTTTAAGCAAACATTTATTAAGTATTTGCAGAAGGCAAACACTCTGATAGACACTATGGGATTCAAGAACAAATGGCATGAAGGCTGTAATTATCTTAACTCTATCTCTTTCTACATGCATATTGTGTTTGATGGTTCATAGGATAATCGATAACTAAAAATGGGTTAAATAAAATGGAATCCAGACAAGTAGCTTATATATATATATATGTGTATATATTTATATATACACATATATATATGTATATATGTATATATAGTACATTACTATATTAATCATGAATTAACATTTATTAATTTATGATTAATATGTTAATCATAAAACTCATAAAGAGTTTATATTTTAAAAATTACAATGCTGAGCATCTTTTCATGTGCCTCTTGGCCGTCTGAATTTCTTCTTTGGAGAATTGTCTGTTCATATCCTCCACCCAGTTTTTTAATCAGCTTATTTGCTTTTTGGGTGTTGAGGCATGTGAGTTCTTTATATATTTTGGATGTTAACCCCTTATCAGATATGTCATTTGTGAATATATTCTCCCATACTGTAGGATGCCTTTTTGTTCTGCTGATGGTGTCCTTTACTGTACAAGAGCTTTTTAGCTTGATGCAGTCCCATTTATTCATTTTTGCTTTTGTTTTCCTTGCTTGAGGAGATACATTCAGGAAAACGTTGCTCCTGTTTATATTCAAGAGAGTTTTGCCTATGGTTTCATGACTTACATTCAGGTCTTTGATCCATTTTAAGTTACTTTTGTGTATGGGGTTAGACAATAATCCAGTTCCATTCTCTTACGTGTAGCTGTCCAGTTTTGTCAACACCAGCTGTTGAAGAGGCTGTCATTTCCCCATTGTATGTCCATGGCTCCTTTATCATATATTAATTGACCATATATGCTTGGGATTGTATCTGGGCTCCCTAGTCTGCTCCATTGGTCTATGGGTCTGTTCTTGTGACAGTACAAAATTGTCTTGATTACTGTGGCTTTGTAGTAGAGCTTGAAGTAGGGGAGCATAATCCCCCCCCCCCACTTTATTCTTCTCTCTCAGGATTGTTTGGGCTATTCAGGATCTTTTGTGATTCCATATGAATTTTAAAACTATTTGCTCTAGTTTGTTGAAGAATGATGTTGGCATTTTGATAGGGATTGCATTGAATTTGTAGATTGCTTTAGGTAGGATGGCCATTTTGACAATATTAATTGTTCCTATCCATGAGCACGGGATGTGTTTCCATTTATTGGTATCTCCTCTAATTTCTCTCTTTAGTGTCTTGTGGTTTTCAAAGTATAGGTCTTTCACTTCCTTGATTAGATTTATTCCACATTTTTTTGTTCTTTTTGATGCAATTGTGAATGGAATTGTTTTCTTGATTTCTCTTTCTGGTAGTTCACTGTTAGTATACAAGAATGCAACAGATTTCTGTGCATTGATTTTGTATCCTGCAACATTGCTGAATTCATATATTAGTTCTAGTAGTTTTGGAGTGGATTCTTTAGGGTTTTTTTATGTACAGTATCATGTCATCATTCCTGATCTTGGAGGAAAAGCTTTCAGCTTTTCACTGTTAAGTATGATATTTATTGTGGGTTTGTCATATATGGCCTTTTTTATGTTGAGGTATTTGCCCTACATACGCATTTTGTTGAGAGTTTTTATCACGAATGGTTGTTGTATTTTGTCAAATGCTTTTTTGGCATCTATGGAGATGGTCATGTGGTTTTTGTCCTCTTTTTGTTGATACAGTATGTGATGTGGATGGATTTGCAAATATTATACCATCCTTGCATCCCTGGAATAAATCTTACTTGATCATGGTGGATGATCTTTTTGATGTATTTTTTAATTCAGTTTGCTCATATTTGATTGTATATTTTTGCATCTATGTTCATCAGGGATATTGGTCTGTAATTTTCTTTCTTTTTGGTGTGTTTGTCAGGTTTTGATATTAGAGTGATGCTGGCTTCATAGAATGAGTATGGAAGGATTCTCCTCTTATGGTTTTTGGAGAATTTTAAGGAAGATGGTATTAGTTCTTCTCTAAATGTTTGATAAAATCCCATGGTAGAAGCCATCTGAATCAGGAATTTTGTTCTTATGTAGTTTTTTGATTACCCATTCAATTTCATTGCTAGTAATTTGTTTAGATTTTCTGTTTCTTCCTGGGTCAGTCTTAGAAGGCTCTATTTTTCTAGAAAGTTGTCCATTTCTTCTAGGTTATCCATTTTTTGCATATCATTTTTCCTAGTATTCTCTAGTAGATCTTTGTATTTCTGTGGTGTCTGTTGGGATTGAAGTCAGTCTCTTGTAGGCAGCATATAGGGTTTTGCTTTTTTATCTATTCTGTAACTCTATGTTTTTTGATGGTGCATTCAGTCCATTTACATTTAGGGTGATTATTGATATGTACTCTTTCCATTGCAGGCTTTGGATTCATGGTTACCAAAGGTTCAAGGGCAGGTTTCATACTACCTAACAGTCTAACTTAACTTGCTTATTATGCTGTTATGAACACAATCTAAAGGTTCTTTATTTTTTCTCCCTTCATTTTCTTCCTCCTTCACTATTTATATGTTAGGTGTCATATTCTGTACTCTTTGTGTATCCCTTGGCTGACTTTTTGAGTAGCTGATTTAATTTTTCATTTGATTAGTAACTGATTGGTTTACTTCCTTTACTCTGGTTTTATTTTCTCTGGTTACTGCTATTTAGCCTTAAAGAGCACTTCCAACTATAGGGGTCCCTCCAAAATACACTGTAGAGATGGTTTGTGTAAGGTAAATTCTCTCAACTTTTGCTTCTCTGGAAATTGCTTAATCCCTCCTTCAAATGTAAATGATAATCTTGGTGGGTAGAGTAATCAAGGCTCTTCTGTTTCATTGCATTGAATATATCACGCCACTCCCTTCTGGCTTGTAAGGTTTCTACTGAGAGTCTGATGACAGCCTGATGGGTTTTCCTTTGTAGGTGACCTTTTTTCTCTCTCTGGCTGTTTAGAATACTCTGTCCTTGTCCTTGATCTTTGCCATTTTAATTATTACGTCTTGGTATTGTGTTCTTTGGATCTCCTGTGTTGGGAGATCTGTGCACTTCCATGGCCTGAGAGACTGTTTGCTTCCCTAGATTGGGGAAGTTTTCAGCAATTACCTCCTCAAAGTCCCTTTTTATTCCTTTTTGTCTCTCTTCTTCTGGTACCCCTACAATGCTAATATTGTTCCACTTGAATTGGTCACAGAGTTGTCTTATTATTCTTTCATTCTTAGAGAGCATTTTTTTTCTCTGTGCCTCAGCTTCTTTGAATTCCTGTTTTCTAGTTTTTATTCCACTTAGCATCTCCTCTACCTCATCTAATCTGCTTTTAAATCCCTTCACTGAATGTTTCATTTCAGATATTGTATTTTTCAAAGTTTTTATCTCCTTGAAGGTGTCCTTGATATCTTGAATATTTTTCTGTAGCTTCTTGAGCATGTGTATGATTTTTATTTTTGAAATCTTTATGAGGTTGATTGGTGATTTCAGTTTCACTGAGCCCTCTTTCTGGTGTTTGATAGATTTTGGTCTGAAGAAGGTTCTTTTGCCAGTTCATGTTGCTTATGAACAATATGGAATAAGTCTCTACTGCCCAGAAGCTCCACTTTTTGGAGCTGCCCAGCACCTAGAGTCATGGCATGGGTCACAGGCAATCAGCACCAGTGCCTACTGGGAGAAAAGGGCTCTTTCCTGCTTCCTGGCATTGCCTACCTCCACTGCCAGGTCCGGTGGGCCAAGCGCACAGGGAGAAGACTCTGCATTATGCTCCTGCAGCTGCTATAGGTGGGGCTGCCCTCCAGCAGTCCTGGGGTGATGATGGCAGTAGGTTTGCAAGCAGGTGCCAGCTGGGAGCAAGGAGCAGTAGATTGTGTATCATGGTGTGGGGCCCTGGTACTGCATTGCCAGCCAGGGGGATGGAGCATCTGTCACTCTTGAAAGTTCCCAACCTGCTGGGTAGTATGCTAGGATGATTTTATTCACCTGTCCTTTCTCCTGAGCAGCAAGTTCTGTGTAATCCTTGCCCCTTTAGTGTCCCTCTCACTTTTGGTAAGTCTTTCTATGTGCCTGCCTTTTTTTTTTGTCCCAGAGTGGTTGGTTGTAAGTACCTATTCTTCACAAGTGGCTGGAATCTCAGTCTCTTTCTGAGTATTCCACTTTCCTATGCTTTCTAACCCCCCTGTAATCTCCAGAGCACTATGTAATGTCAGTTGGTGTTCCCGAAGTAGATCTCCAGGTTTGGGTATTGAGCAGTCCTGGCCTTCCACTCCCTCCACACTCCATTTCTTTTCCTCCTGCTGGTGGGCAGGGGTGTGGGGAGGTATTGGGTTCCACTAGATTGCGGTTTTTCTACTTTACCCTTTTCCATGAGGTCTTCTCTTTTTCCCAGATGTAGGCCATCTGTTGCAGTGTTCTTTTTGGTGATTCTTTCAGGATTAGTTGTATTTGCTGTATTTTCATGTTATACGTGGTTTTGGGAGGAGGCTTCTGCCTCACTTCTTACACCACCATCATTTTTCCCCAGCCTGAAGCTATATTCTTATACTGAAAGCATGCACATGTACATACATAGACACATACTACACACTCAGCTCACTTTTCCTAAAATTCATGTGACTGCCCCTGAATTTCACTGCTTTTTTTGCTTCCTCTTATTTTGTCACAGAAATAATCATCTCTAACTTCAGTATTAATTCTCATGTGTCCTGGCATAAGCTGGGTAAATAGAGTCTATACACAAATATGATGGCCCTGTACTTACTTAGGGTTCATACATAATAAAACTCATAAACTTCACTCCTCCCAAAGTTACATTTCAATATGTTTAAAATGATTCTCCACAATGATGAAGATCTAGACTCTTGTTATTCAGTGAGCAGTCTGAGAACCATTAACATGACCATCATCTGTGTGCTTGTGAGAAGTACTGATGAATCTGCATTTCTTCCAGATTCCTGATGATGTTTATCTCATTAAAGCTTAAAGTACTTATTTATTTTTGTTAGCTAACATATTCCAGCTTACACAGGTAGTTGGCCCTTGTGTGTGACATTGTGATGAGGGTTGATGAGAATAATTATGATAATTGTAGCCAACACTTATTGACTACTCACCGCTGATGCCAGACTCTATGATAACAATTCTACATGCTTTATTTCATATGATCTATGAAAAAGTCCTCTTGCCTTCATGTTAGAAATGAGTAAGATAAGTCTCTAGAAAGTTTGCAACAATTTAAGTGGTGAGGTTCAATTTTAGGCCTATAACTGTCTTACTCCAGAGAGCAAATTTCTAATGAGTAGTTTAATTTCCCATACTAAAGGTTTATATAACATGGCTGGAGAGAAAGATAAGTATGCCTAAAGCTACATTTCACTGAAGGTTATCAAAGAGCTTATTTAGAGGCACCCATTGCTGTGACATAGCTCCAAAATGAGAGAGGAGATTTCTTGAGATTGAGGCAATTTTCATGGAGGAGGAAATTTCTGATGTGGATGGTGCAAGAGATGGCACTTCAGACCAAAAATATTTTGTGAGCAAAGGAATGTAGAGTTCTGTAAGGTATGCTTTTTAAGTCATCATGTAAATTGTCTGTCCAAAAGATGTAAGTAGACTATTGTGGATGAAATTGAGAGAAGCAGTAAGAAATTAAACATGAAAATGAAAGAAACATCTGAACTTCCAGGAGTCTAGAAATATGCTTTCTATCCAGAGTACAGCCTAGGTTGTTCCAAAAATGGGCAAATAAAGAAGGCTGATACTCAACACTCTTAATGGAAGCATTTTGAAGTCTGGGACATTTTACATACTTTGCATAAGTGAATGTGATAAGTGAATCATGGGGCCTTGAGTGGAACATAGGCATGCATCTGCTTAGCAATCCTGGATGGGTCATGGCTTTCCCAGCTGATGACAATTTAGTCCATTATTCTAGAAGCTGGATTCCTCATCCTGTGCTTAATTGTCAATCACAGATGTTGAATGATGGTCACCCCAAATACAGATACTGACACACTCCATGCTTGCTGAGATCAAAACACTTTCAGAATAAAAGCATAGTACCTCTCAGAGGCTCAATCCCGTATTGAAAAAGTGCCAGAGCTCTTGGCTTTAATCCCGTGCTGTCAGCTATAGTCCCAAAGCATGACTGATCATAGAAGCCTGTTGATCAAAGAATCTCTAGTGTCTCAGAACTGACTACAGAATAAAATCAGTGCCCCAAAACCTCAGGGACTTAGACATTCTTCAGCAAGTCCTGTTCACTCTGCCTCTAAAATGCCCTGTATGCTAACCACTTATCATTACCTCCGGAGCCACTCAAGTAGTCCAAGCCCACCAAACCACCCAGCTCTCTCTGTCTCTCTGTCTCTCTGTCTCTCTGTCTCTGTCTCTCTCTCTCTCTCTCTCTCTCTTTCTCTCTTCTTCACACACACACACACACACACACACACATTTAAATTTTACTATGGAACATTTGAAACAGATACCAAAGTAGATGGAATTTTTAAAAATCTTGATACATTCATCACCCAACTTCAACAATTATCACTTAATGCTCAGTGATGTTTTATCTATACTCACACTCATCAGCCTTTCTCATGCTTTAGTTTGCATCAAATCCCAGATATTGCATTATTCCATCCATAAAAATGTCCAAATGTTTCTCTAAAAAAATAAGGACTCTTTCTAGTAAAAATTACAATGGCATTTTGACATCTCAACAAAAATCAGTTTTTACTATTGTCATATATTCAGTCACTGTTAACATTTTCATAAATGGCATATATATGCACATATATGTATATGTGAATTTATGTGTTTATATATCTATAGGTAAACATATTTACTGTATCTATAGCTACATATCCATAGATAAGTATATATAAATACATATAATATAGTTTGTTAAGTTAGAATCCAAATTGGGTTGGTTGATAAGTCTCTTAAATAACTTTTAACACATAAAGTTGCCCTTTATCTCTTTCTGTCCCACTTTCAGAAATGGTGTTATTATGTCTTAATAATGGAGAAACCTCCTGTTACAGCCTCCAAACTGGACTTAGTGCTTTCATGCCTTTCTCATTATACCCTATTCTCCACCCAGAAACCTGAATTTCACAGTATAAATCTGATCACCCCTCCCTATACCTTACAAAACTTTGCCATTACACTTAGAATAAGGTCCAAACTGTGGCAATCAGAGTCCTATAGAACCAAAGGGTCCTTAGGGTTGCTTCAAGACATAATATTTATTATGTTTTTCCTGCCATGGTTATGAAACTCCTGGACTTTGAGAAAGTTTACGTTTGTAAGTGTAAGACACAAGGAGATTTTACTTGCTGTCCTCTGGCAGGAAGATTCCTCCCCTCATTGTCACATAGCTGGTTCCTTCTTAACATTTGTCTGTCCTATCCTTGGCTTTTTCCAGGAAGCAGAGCCTGAGACAATGGCTTGCAAACAGGTAATTTAGCCTGGGATATATTATCAGGGAGCAGAGTTAGCAGATGGTAACAGTGGAGCAGGAAAAAAGGAAGAATGTTATTAAGCTGCTTTCTACTGTGGGCAATTTGGGTTCTTTATCTTTTGAAAAATTGCGTAGACTGAATCTTACAATTGCCCCTCCAAAGGAGGAAAGGAGGAGCATTTGCTGGATGTTATCTGCATTGGTCACGGGTTCCCCTTGGTGTATTAATTTTCTTGTTCTTTCAGGGTCATATATGTATAAGGGCCTAATGGTTCCTTACAGGCATTCTGCAGTGAAACTTCACTATCACTTCCCTGTAAGTATGTAAATTAAGGATAATATTTACTTTGTTGTGTATCAGTGAAAAGTCTTCTAAGTCACAGTTATAACAACAGTACATCAAACAGTAAATATCATCTCCAGATGCCTTAAGAATGTGCCAAGCTCAATGCCAAGCATTTTGTGACATTATCACATTTTTTTCTTGTTTGTTTTACTTTTTTATCATCTACTTCCCTCCAGACCATAGTCCCATCATGCTCTCTTTACAATCCCTCACATCTGGAAAATATCTGCTCTGTAATGGACCCTCAATAAGTAATCAATGAGCACAGACAGAAAATGAAGCTGGAAAATAGTTGGAAGCAACTTCTAAAAGATACATAGATCACACTAAGCTCTATGAGATTTTATCTTTGTCTTGGAAAGCATTTTGTAGGAATTTTGTTCTCATTCTACAGCTTTAGAAAGGGAAGCTCAGAGCATTTGATTATGTGCCACAGTTACACAGCCATGCCTAAGTGTTTATTACAGACTAAAGGGCAGACACCATGCCTACAAATCCAGAAGGTCCTTCCAGCTCTAACATCACCATTTCTCATTCTGCCTCTCAAGACGGGGCCCATTGGGATCAAGGAAGTCCAGTGGCTTATAGTTTCAAATGAAGCATGCCCACTCAACTGTGGGAAGACTACCTTTTCCTTCCAGTTTTGCTAGGCTAGCCAAATCACACTGTTTCCCTTGGCATCAGTATTTCCCTCCTCAAAAGTAAGGGCTTGAATTATGGTCTTGCAATATTGTGCTACCCTGGGCTTTTTAGAACTTTTTATTTGTAAGGGCTTAGTCTGGCTTCCAGTGTCACCATAGGTGTAGGGTTGTATTTGAAATGTATCTCGTCATTACTCTAATTGCAGGTGGTGCAAGTGTCTACTGATGCAGTTGAAGGAAAAATTGGTTAGTAAAAAATGCTATATCATATTTATATACATAATTCATTTCTGCTTCACTGTACTAAGATAATTATTATCCTGAATTCTATCATTTAGCTTTGTTATTTTTTTTTCTTGTAGTTCTTTTACATGGAATCATAAAACATGTGCTTCTTGATGTCTGGCTTCTTTTTGCTCAATATTAAGTCTGTAAGATTTTTCATACCAATTCATGGAGCAGGAGTTTGCTCTTTTTTTAAATTTCTGCATATTATTTCAACATAGTGTTTATTCACCCATTCAATCATTAATATGTATATTTCCCTATTTTGACTATTATAAATAAAGCCTCATGGACGCTCTTGTTTGTGTCTTTGGTAGGCATGTGCATTCAATTCATTGCCTGTAGGTATATAAATAAGAGTGCAATTGCCGAGCCAGAGGATAGCTGCATGCTTGCAATTGGTAGTATTACCAACTTCCCAAAGTGAGTGTAAGAAATTACACTCTCTCCAGCAATGCTGGAGTGTTCCAGGGCTTCCAAGCCTGCGGGCAAGTGGAGTGCTTAGCAGGTGCTCACCAAATATTTGTTAAAGAGCTCATCCAAATCCTCTCACATCAGGAGGAAAGTATCTCACCGAATGGTGAGACTGGTTTTCATCCCATCCGCAGGTGCAGCAGGATGCCACCAAAATGGCAGCCTCAGGAACTGTGGTTGCTGGAGCCTGACATTTTGTTTCGCTTTGTTGGTTGCATTTCCATCCCAATAAATTGTCATTATTTCCATGATTAACTATTTCATGACTAATCAGACTGATCAAAACCAGAACCAGATAAATGACTTGCTCTGCAACTGGGCTTCTTAATAAATGTGCAGTACCCTGGAGGCAGCCATTGTCTGAAGACCAGGCAATGCTCAGTGAGTCATAGGCACCCTCCAGACTGGGGAGACAGTAGCACTGTGGAACACAGGACTGTCAGTCTCCTCAGAGATCAGAAATGCAGTCCAAACTCTCCTCTGATGGCAAGGCACTATATGAACTGGGATGATGAAATAAGGACATTAGAATAAAGAATAATGAAAGCTAATGAGGTTTGAGCACTGCCTATGTAGCAGGGTGGTTTATGTAAGGGTCTTAAAAACTTAAGCATCACTTCCCTCATATGTAAATAAAGGATAGTAATACTTTGTTGTGTTTTGTGAAAAGTGATGTAAGGAGCAGTAATAACAGCAATACAACATGTGAACAATAAATGCCATCTATTGGATGCCATAACAATGTGCCAAGCACAATGCCAAACTCTGTGACATTAACTCATTTTATCCTTTTGAAAGGATGCATTGGGGCCTGGCCTATAAGGATAAACACTTTAACGGGAGTCAAGTATTTTACCAAAAAGAGGAGATTGTCTGGTTATGGCCCTCCCACCATGTGGTTTAACCAACATACGAAGTGAATGAGTAACTACTAAGTGCCAATTAATTTAAGAAGTATCTGCTGCCCTCAGAGGAAAAATAATTATAACAAAGTAAGACATGAGTTCCCAAGAAAGTTGCACCATATTGGGCTTTGAAGAATATTGAGTATATTTTTAAGTAGGAATAGCTCTTTGTGTAAATGCTTGACACATGTTATTCTGGGAAATACTACACTTTTTTGTGAAGGAGGCAAACGATGGATAAGATGGAAGTGTCAAGAATCAAAGCTGGAAATCATGCTGAGGCCAAATAGGGTCACAAAGTTAAAAAACTAAAGTATGAAGAGTAGAACCTGACTCTCCTGGGAGACTCATTTCTATGGAATGCCTGTGTCAACAATTTGCCTGGTTTGTAGAAGATAAAATATGGGTTGGTCTTGATCGTTACTCATCAGAGTGTTCAGGGGTGGGCGCCACCTGATTTGTACTGAGACAGGGTTGGTGCAGTGTTTAGACAGTAGGACTTTAATTCTCTGTGCACGGTTAGCATGGGAGATTGCTCCCCCTGACATTATTATGAGCCATGAAGTTCTCAGATTTTACCGCTGCAAGTGAATCAAGCCATTTTCCAAAATGAATTATGGATCATAAACCCTTGGGGTGGCTATAGTGTTGCGTTTTTGTGAAATCCATATTCTGGGTGGACATTTATTGAGCACATAACTATTATGAAGTGTCAGCTGCAGAGCAAGCATGATTCGTGGTTGACTCAGCAGGAGAGAAGTTTAACATGTTCGTGCCTGAGTGCTGGATTCCAGTCTTCTCTCAAATCCCATATAAATAGGGCTTTTAACTTTAGCCACTCCTCCAGCATGGGACAGATTAGACCAAAGCCCAAGTGAAGGAAGGTGTCCTCCTGTAATCTCAGGGCTAAAAAAACACTTAGCAGACACTGAATCGGATATGTTTTTGAAGCTGAAAGTTACAAGCTAAATAGAATGTCTTCAGTCTCACCCACCTCTGCCAACATGGACCATCTTCTATGGACTGAACATTTGTGTCCCCTCAAAATGCATATGTTGAACTCCAATCCAATGTGATAGTATTTAGAACCAAGCCTCCTCTGAGAGGTAATTGCCCTCATGGTAGGATTAACGCCTTATAAGAGAGACCTCAGGGTTTCCTTGTCCCTTTTGCCATGTGAAATTATAGGGAAAGATGGCCCTCTGAGAGACAAGAAGCAGGCTCTCACCAGACATTGAAATTGCTGGCCTCCTGATCTTGGGCTTGCCAGCCTCCAGAACTGAGAAGTAAATGTTTGTTGCCTAAGCCACTCAGTCTATGGTGTTTTGTTATGGCATCTTGAACAGATTAAGACACCATTTTCTTCCATGATTCCTGCAAAGTGTTGAGAGAGAGACAGAAAGAGTGAGAGAGACATTTGAAGGTGCTACTCTGTTGACTTTGGAGATGGAGGAGGAGACCTTGAGCCAAGGAATGTGTGCGGCATACAGGCCGGAACAAGCGAGAAAGGGAATCTGCTCTGGGTCCTCCTGGAGCACAGCCCTGCCGGCCCATTTTATGCTTCTCACCACCACAACTGTAAGGTGATGGATTTGTGGGGTTTAAAGTCACCAAAGTTGTGCCTATTTGTTTTAGCACCAAAGTTCTAAATACACCAATAAGGGATATGCATTTTGTCATGTGGAAAAGAAGAAAGTTCAGCCATCAGTCTATGGGGTGCTTTCTGGGGACTCTGAATATGCTGCATTTGGCAGCACCAGCTTCCGTCTTCTCACACCACGTTCTAGACTGTATAATACATATTCTCATTGCAAAGAATCAATCAATTCACAAATACATAAAGTCAAAAGTCAAAGTTACATTAGGCCCAGATCCTTGTGTTCTCAGGGGTAACCATGTTTATAAATATAGAATTAGGTTCCAGTGTTCATCATTAATCTCATTTATCCTAACACACTGTATTATTGCACTTATTGGGGAAATATAATTTAATAACAAAGAAACTCCCAACCCAGAAAACTTCTCCCCAAAAGCAGAAAACAAAGCAAACTGTTTTTTACTCAAGAAAGCATTAAACCAGAATGTGATGCACACCACAGGCAGACCACTAAGAGCCTGCAGGGTGGAAAGAAATCCCATCCTTTTCTGTAGCCAAGCAGATACAACCCATTGAATACATGATCTCCAGAAGAATAGTAACTAGTCTTCAAGTTAAGAGGACTTGATTGTATCATTTATCACACATGTTCATCCCAGATTCATTTGAAAGTTGAGGTGACAATCTGTGTCAGCAACTGGCATTACCCAAAGGAAAAATACACTTCTCATATCTTTATGACAAGAGGTAATTTTGTGACATGGAGCTAGGCTCTGGGGAAGTTGGAAGTTAGGACCCAATCCTTACAGGAACAGGGACAGGAGGCTCTTTATCTTCCCTGATGATTACATTTCAAAGAGATAGTTCCCAGGTCCTTGAGGAAGAGATTCTTGAGTTATAAAGCTGGCAAGAGGCTTATTTAGTTTTTGAAAAGATTTATGTACATTATATACAAGACAGAGAAAGAAGCTGGAATTAGCTATTTTATAAAGTAAAGTCTCTAAGAAAAGGGAGGGGAGGGACTCTTCTTATATTTTCAACAGGGAAAATTAAGCCTTATTTTTAAATTTGTGTTCACCTTTAGGAGCTCTTATCTTGATTCATCTCTCAGGTGTCAGAGAGGAGGTCTTTGCCTCAGTTTCTTCATCTATAAAGTGAATATATTAGAGTGAATACGTATAAATCACTCAGAGGAAGTGCCTGGCACATAATATGGTCAGCATAAGTGATTGCTGATAATTCCTTCTTACTCTGCATTAGATTTTCCTCTTCATTATCTTTATCATCCATCTTAATTGGTTTAATGGTTATTTTCATTTTAGTACACTCAGCATGATTTTTGAGTTTTTCTGATGACAAAGACTATCTCCTTGACCAAACTTTAGTCAAACTCCTCAGAGCCCTCTCCTTGAGTAGGCCTCAAGCTGGAGTCTTGTCCTCAGACCAGCATAGCCCAGTTTTAGTAAGAGAATTTAGCAAGAATCCCTCACTCTTAATATCTGGTCCATAGCAGATCAAATTTTTCATCTCCCACCATCCCACAGGTGATATCTGATCACCATGGCCTGCCTTTGGTGAGGGTCTTCTTAGGTCAATTCAGCAAGAGTGCCCCTACCCTTGATGTCTCCTCTTACAATTTTCTATCCACCTACTGCCTCAAATCTGCTCCTTGGCTGTAAATCCTCCCTTGTTTGTGTTGTGTTCATAACTGAGCCCATTTTTTTTTGCACAACATACCCACATCTGCCCAATCATTGCTCCCGATATCACTGAGCCCAGTACTATACTGAGAACTTTTTTCCTCTATTGCAGCTGTTCCTCAACAAAATCTGTTTTAACCTCTTTAACTACTGTCCGGTCTCAGTTTTCTTTAACACTAGCCTGAATTTCTTTGATATTCAGCTGTCTGGGTGGAAGTCCAGAGGATGCAAAGTTGTACTTTGCCAGGGTCAAAAATTATCCTGTGGAAGGGAAAGGGGAAAAGAATTGAAAGTATATTAATATGTGTGATTATAATGAAGGGCCATGATTCCAAGCTCTTGAGTACAGAGTAAACTAAGGGCACCATGAGATGAAGGGCAGTGGAAATGTGATTAGATCAATGGTATAGAAGTTTCTTTAAGATCAAATCATTGTTTCAGTCACACTGGAAGAGCAGGCATCTTAATTTGAGATATAGAAGTGAGGAAGTTACTGATAACAGCAAGGTCTGGGGAGGGGCCATGAGCACGGGTAGCCCAGGTAAGGTGCAGAACAAGATTGTTGCATGGCAGCTCAAGAACTTGGAAGCCAAGGTACTGGAATAATTGTTAATGGTGGTACTGACATCATTGAATTATTAACAGAAGCAGCCTTGAGGAAAGAACATCACAGGGGTACTAAAATCTCCAGAGAATTTAGAATGTGCCTCAAGTATTGATATAGTTGTAATATTTGCAACACATTCATCAGTGACTGAGACAAAGCGGGCAATGAGTGAAATGATTTGTAATTTCAGAGTCTTTTGAGGAGAAAGACATAATGTCCTGGAATTGACAGTAGTTGACAAGAAATTGCCTGCTCCTCCTGCAGGGTCAGGCTATGGGACAAGTGAACACTGAGGGGTGATCCAGGTCATCAGCATCAACAGTCTCCTTAATGGCATGGTGTTTGCTGGTTATGTTAATGCATTCCAGGGGATTCATGGGAAAGGTGGGGGAAATTGGGAAGGGGTAGGAGATGGATTTAATTGGGGGATGTACATCATCTGTATGTAGATTACATGATGGATTTAATGAATCCATCAACAGGTAAGTACAACCTGTTTCCAGCTCCTCTAGAATGAACTCTGATGTTTTTGCAAATGTGACTCACTAGGGTGACAGGTTAAGAGAGCTGGAGGCACATTTCATTCTACCTTCTCGCCAGGCCATCATCTTGACTTGGAATTTAACTATTTCACTATTCACCTGGGGCCAGCAAGAAGCTTTCTCCCAGTTAATTACCACGTGTTAACACTGAAGCCGAATCCTCGTTTCACTGCTGAGTGTAATCATTGCTCCCGATATCACCATAATGATAACTCCCTTCCTGGCCTTCTGCCTTTAAGCTTGAACTTAGAATCTCAATTGCTATGGATAAAATTTAACGTGGCACAAAATATCAGAGAAGAAAAATGACACCATAAAACGCACCTTTTGGTCATGAGTCATTTTAGTACCAGGCAATATTTCCTTTGAGACAGATCGTTAACAGCCTGCTGCACCCAGGCTGTTGTTCTGCTGATTGGTGCCCGGTAGGCAGATGTGGGCATGTTGTGCAAAGATCTTTGAGATGTGCCCTGAGGGAGGTGTCTTGAGGCTGCACATTTAGCAAACATCTACTGAGTGTGCATCAGGCCTTGTGCCGAGTGCTGGGGCAGATCCAAAGATAAATGAGATGCAGTTCCTTCTCTCACAGTGTAGCTGCGCAGACAGGCTCTAAGGGTTGTAAGGGAGGCAGTACTACTAGTAATAAAAATAATAGCAATGTCTGTTACTCACTGAGCACTTGCTGTGTTAGGCACTTTGTTAAGAGTTTCACATGCCAGGTATCAATATATCATTCTAGGTCGGCAAGATTGGTGCGTAAGAGATTTCATGTCTCTCCAGGGGCCCAGGCACTTTTGAGAGGGGACACAAGTGATCCCTCACCTCTCTGCTTAAGGTGGTAAGTAATCTAATTATGGGAGAGAGTGCTTTGGGGGTAAATCATGGAGCTGGTAAGAGGTAGAAGACAGGACGTGAGGACTCTGGAAAGGGTAAGTGAAGATGAAAGGGGCTTTGCTCCCAACAGAAACATACATAACATTTCAGAGAAGTGAAGATAAATCACCTGTGAATTCATGTGAGGCGCTGTAAGGATAAGCCCATGGCATACTGAGGGTGTGTGCAGGAAGAAGGCGCAGCCGAAGGAATGGTGTAAAAGAGGATGGCATGCTGACAGCAATTAATTTCTTGAATTTGTACCTTGTAGGGAAAGAACTTTTTTCTTCACAGGCTAGCACTGCTCTAAAACATCTTTACAGATACCCAGGTTTTCAAGGATGCCATTTTAAAATTATTCAACCATTTTGTACCCTCCCATTGTCTTGTTAAAAATAACTGGTATTTGTTGAGCCTGTACCACATGCCAGATACTTTTGAAAGCATGTCCTTGGGTGATCACGTTTATTTCTCCCAATCACCCTCTGCAGCACATACTACTATTCTGTCTTTTTAAAGATGCAGGACCACAAGCTGAGAGAAAGAGGCTTGGCAGCTTGCTTAAGGTCTCTTTTCCTTCTCCCTGAACTGGAAGGACCCTCATAGAGGCCACAACAATGGCCCTGCATCACGCTGAATTCTGCTTCTGTCCTCACGTCTCCTCCTCTGAATCTGACATTCCTGGCTCCCTCTTACAAGGACCTCCTTAATTATAATGTGCCACATGGATAAACCAGGATAATCTCCCTTCCTCAAGATTCTTAACTGAGTCACATCTGCAAAGTCCCTTTTGCCATATAAGGTAACATATTCTTGGGATTCAGAGATCAGAACATGGACTCTTTTAGGGAAACATTGTTCTGCCAACCACAATATCAAAACTTGTAAATTGTAATTGATGAATGTTATTTACTTATTTATTTGGCTAACAGATCACTATGATTCACTCATTTATATGAATTTGGTGACTCTTGTATGTCAGGCATGGTTCTTGATATTTGGGTCCTTCTGAAGGAATGATGATCAGAAGCTCTGCCTATGTTAAATATCCTCTTGTCTCACCAATGGGTTTCAGCCACGGAGAAGTGCTTCACACACAATGTATCAACATGTCATTCTAGCTCTGCAAGATATGGTAAGACTGAAAAATGCCAATGTAGCATTCTTGAGATGAAAGGGTCTATTCCAGCTTTATTCTCATGATAGCAGGTCAAGCACTAGAATCCCATCCACCTCAGTGCAAGTCTGCGTGCATCAAGCCGCTCTCTGCCTCTGGGCCTCTCCGTCCTCACCGCCATCTCAGTCTCTGTCCTGGGTTCTACCTCCACTCCAGCCTCTGTTGCCCTGCAGCTGTGTGGCCCAGAGCACTGGATGGAGCTCTTTATATAGAGTCAGTAATCACATATTTCCCACACATGTGCAGTGGGCAAACCAACCAGGATCAGGTGAGAATCCTGGCCATAAGAACTTTCATTTTCTTTACACTCCACCTCTCTAGGATTTTCACCTCACAATCTGTAAGCCCTCAGTCCTCTGTGACGGCCCTTTCTCCAGTTCCTGGAGGGCTTCTTCAACCTCTCCAACAGAAAGTCTTGCAGACACGTAGATATATGTGGTTCTGTCTGCATCCTCTGCTTCTTGGTCCTCAGCAGCCAGACCACTGCTCTGGTTTCAATTGTTGCCACAGCTACAGTAAGATTATATTTGGCTTCCCTTTCAGTTTCTCTCTTTCTGCTCCTGCCTTTATCAAATCAACCCACATCTGGGTCCTTATGACCTTTACGGGACCCTTTAAACTCTTCCTCTGAGTAGCAGACTGTATTTCCTTCCATACTGTCATTGCTTCAGCCTCTCCCAAGTCTGCTACCATACAGGTAACCTCACTTATGGGCTGCCCTAAGTGAGGGGCAAGAATGGCCACTAGGGTCCCAAAGATAGACTAGGAGCCATTTAAAGCGCCACATTTCTCATTCACAGTAAAAGGCTCTTCACCTGGGCCATAATTCGCTAGACTATAAATGGCATTTTTCATGCCTAATTCCACCCTGCTGGAGCTCAGCACATGTCTGCCATCTAGCAGAGGAAGACGATAAATCACCCTGACTGGGCCATACATTGCAAAGAATGGCCACAATCCAATTAAGGAGGGAGTAATTTTTCTGGGGTCTGACATGCATTTTGCAGTCATTTGCCTCAGGACAAGGTGAGCCATCAAGGAAGCTTGTTTTCAATTTCTAACCTGAACAGAATAATTACATCAACACCTACATCCCAAAGATGCAGGAGCCAAGCTGATATTGACTCTGAGGGCTTCTGCCAAAACTGGGAGCTCAAATCCACCAGCTCAGCCTGAGTATAGAGGTGGAGCATAGAATGCTCCCCAAGCTGGGGAAGAGGCAGCACTTCTCCTAGAAGAACTGGTGGTTGCTGTGTCTTTATTTCTTAACTACAACTGTGTGGGCTTCCCACAGAGAAGGGGCCAGTGCCTCCAGCACCAGTACTAGCACTCTTTCCACCCCCTCCTGCTTGTCAATCCCTGGCTCCTCCTCCATTTCTGGGGCTGATGGCACCACCACTGCATCCTTTACCTCCCCATGGCACCTTGCAACCTGCACTGTCATGCTGCTGCTTCTCATGCTACCATTACATCCTTGACCATCTCCATACCACCTGTAGTGATGCCATCTCTGTCATAAACAAATTTTTACCCCCTCTATGACACCTCACAGCTTGTGTTCTCCTGCCACCTCTTCTTGTGTTTCTTGCAGGAGTATGTCTTTCTCCCTTATGGCCTTTCTTAACACCGTGAGAAACAGCCAACCCACCATTCTCACCATCACCACCTCATGGGCACTCTGTTTCTTTAAGGAATTCCCTATTTTGCTGACAGCCAACTCTACTGCTTCAGGCATCACTTGCACCTCTTCCCAGTCTTGGGGTGGGGCCCACTTCTCTAAGAGGCAAGCCACCTTGGACCACATGTCCACTGGGGGTCACTTTAATATCTCCCCATCAATGCATGCAGCCCTCTGAAGCATCCCGTTAGGACAGCCTGTTCCATTCTTTGGTCTACAGTGAATCCTGTCAATGTCACCAGTTGCTCCCCAGTGGGTTTCAGCCCCAGGCAAATTCACTCTTGATTTGGTGAGACCTAAAATAATAATGGAACATTCTTGGTGTGAAAGGGTTTATACCCAGCTTTATTCTCATGGTTGTAGGTGAAGCACTAGAATCCTGTCTGCCTCAGAGCAAGTCTGTGTGCACCAAACTGGTCTCTGCCTCCAGGCCTGTCCATCGCCAGAGCCCATCTCAGTCTCTGTCCTAGGTGCTGCCTCCACTCCAGCCTCTGCTTTTCTGTAGCCGTGCCCCCCAAAAAACTGTACATAGCTGCTCTTTATATGTCAATAATAATATATTGCCCAATCATGTGCAGTGGGAAATGGGAAAGCCAACCAGGGTCAGTTGAGAATCCTGGCCATTAGGAACTTTGGTTTTGCTACACCTCTTCTTCTTTCCTTCCATGTGGATTTTCTCTGGAGATCTTGAAATGTAACTTAAAGACAAGAAACCTAGGATTTTATGGAACTGATATCTTGAAGATTGCTCCCAAAGAAAAGAGCTATAATGCCCTGCTCATTTTCCTTGTTTTCTCTTGATTTCTGTCCTTATAGAGGGTAATTCACACTATTTTTGGTTCTATGAGCTATGTAATTTCTTTCCTAGAAATAGTTTTTCTTTTTGATTTACCCAGAGTCAGTTTCCATCCACTGTGCCCAGAGAGTATGCCACACCCTCAAACTATAACTTGTTCATCAATTACAAGAGCTAACTACTTTTTTTTTATGGAGAAGTTATCTCAGATTTCAGCATCATATAAAACACTTCTAATCTCTTTTATTGACTTAAAATTTATAAATAATACATGGGTTTTTAATAAAAGTTATATAAATTAATAAAAGTTATATAAATAAAATTTATATAAAAGTTATATAAAAAAGTTTAATAAAAAGTTATATAAAAAAAGTTTTATTTTTTAAAAGTTAACTTGAATAAGTCAGATTCTTTTCAATAATTTTTGCTTACACATTTAATGATACAATGCACACTTAAAATAACTGAGGGATTATTTTCTTAAATGTTATAACTTAAGAAATGGCATAAAAATTGGAAACTGCACATTTTAGTTATTGATTGGGGCATTAAAAAACTACCACAAAACTTAGCAGCTAAAAGCAACATACAAGTTGTGAATCACAATGTCTGTGGATCAAGAATTCAGGCATGACTTAGCAGGACATTGGCTTCAGGATCTCTCAGGGCTACAGTGGAAGTATTGGTGAGGGATGCTATTTCATCTGAATACTCAACTGGGGAAGGGTTCTTTTCCTGTTTATTTGGCTATTCATAGGATTCAGCTCTTTCAAGTTGTTGGACTAAGGACCAATTTGTTGTTAGCCATTAGACTGGAAGCCATTTTCAGCTCCTTTCATGTTGGTAGAGCTAACTGCAAGGCAGTTTGATTCATCTCTTGGAATCCAGTCATGAAAGTTCCACCCTCTCAAAGTTGAGGTGTATATGTAGTTAGAAGGAAATAACTGAAGGGCAGGAGATTGTACAAAGCCATAGACACCAGGAGGCAGAGATCATTAGGGCCCATTTTTGAAGCTGTGTATGCATAACTACTTTTGGTAGAACAGTGATAAATGCCTTATAATTCACAGTATGGAGTTTCCTTAATACATTTTCCTGCTTGTGGGCAGTCTCCCTTTTGAGCCATGGACTGGACATTGTTACTCTTGTGTTTCTGAGACTTGCCTAACCTCAGGCACATAATTTACTATCTGACTCACTCTCTTTAACTATGAAAACAAAGGGATTTGGTTCGACTTCTTTTTCCTAACAATATTAAATCTTTGGATCATTAGACTACCACATACCTTAGAAATGAAGAACAAGAGAGATTCTTTGAGAGGAGAAAAAGGGAGGGTGCTGAATCATAATAGTTGCAAAGGACCAAGCAATGCAATCTATCTTCACCTACCAATAGACGGTTTAGAATGCTAAGTGGGATAGTTTTTTTAGGCCTTAGGTTGGTTAGCATTCTATTTTCTGAGTCCTGAGAATTAGTCATTATACATAGTAGTTAATTAATCATTAACTATTGAAGTTAATTATTATACAATCTTAAGGGAGGAATTAGAGTTTGTATTAACATTATTATAGTTTGTACTAACAGAGATCTGTGATCATGTGCTCTGAGGAACATTGACTGGATAGCAGGATACAAAATGGTATTTGCATTCCAGCATTGCCAGTAGCATTCCTTAGTAGAATTACTTCAGTGGTTTCACGGCTCTCCACTGCTTGGCCTTCCTACCATCTTTTTAAAATATAACATCCAGAAGGATCCTGTTGTAAGCCTAAGTTCCACCTCTGTTGTCGGGGGGGCCCCCATTGTCACTTCACACCCTGTTATCAACTTTTATTGACCTTCCCGTCACCCACAGTAATCTACTTGACCTTACTTGAACTTCCTAGATGCTGTGTCTTGGGCATTTGAGTTTCTGTTCCTCAAAATATGCACAATGTTAACTCATCATCACCTTCAACTCTTCATCCAAATATTTATTCTCCCAGTGAAGCATACCCAGACTACCCTACTGAAAATTGAAGCCTGAACTTTTCTGGGTTTTTTTGTGTATGTGTATGTTTACATAGCCTTTAGCACACTTTAATATATAATTTACTCATACAAAATGTTTATTGTTTCTCTCCCCCACTAGAATATTAGCTTCAAAAAGGCAGGGATTTGTGTTGGTTTTGTTTACTAATATGTCCTGAGTGCCTAGATAGCAGCCAATTAATTTAAAAAATCTATTAAAATACATTTGTAAAATATTTTATGGAAAAAAGAATAGAAGGAACTCTACTAAATTATAATCTCCGGACATTTCTCAGTGAATAACTGATATTTTTAATTTTTTTAACTTGATTAAACTTTCTAAAAGCTTCATATTAAAGAGTATTACTTTAAAAAAGTAACATAACATTAAAAAATAGCAAATCAAATAAATTACAGGGTTTAAGTTTTCATTCTATATATGTCAGAATCTGAGGTTAGAAATGTCCATCTTAAAAGAGGAAATAAATAACAAGTTTTGAGTTCATTAACACATCTAATTTTAGCCTATCAGACTGAGCAGTTGTTAATACTGTCTTTTAAAAAAAAGGATGAGTCATTATAAAATGCACTCTCTCATATTTATAAATGTAAACTTGAGGTTGCAAGAGAAACCAACTAATGGGAAGAGAAAAACATAAACCTCTCACCTAAAATCTAAGTAATCTAAAATCATCTAATTATATTTTTGTATTATTGAAATAAAATTTCAGGTATTAAATTTGTGAAAGTGCTGGAAAGAAACATTTTTTAAAATATTAAGACAGATTCTCCTATACAGATATAGTCAATATTTCTTAAACACCTGTCATTGGCAAGTTATTGTCCTAAAAGCTAATTGCTTCCAGTCCCTGGAGAAAGGAGGAAGAGAGAAAATCTAAATGACCCCTCGCCTTGTTTCAATATCAAGATAAGATATGCAAATAACACCCAGACATCCTCAGCTGAGGTTCAAATGCTCACAATGGGAGGAGGGAAGGGAAGATCAGTTCCCATGAGGAGCCACGGGAGAGAACTCATCAAGCTTTGTTTTCTCTCTCTTGCTCCCCAGTCTAATGAAATTAGTATGAGCTTCTTGTTAACCTACAAAGCACCACTTTTATTAAAATTCACGAAAACTTTTCTTGTAAAACATCACCTGAAAGTTTCCCATTCCAGGTAGGGTATAATAAAAACATAAAAATAGGTAGAAGAGCAACATAAAAATATTCCACAAGGCTGATTTCACGTTCAAAAGCTCCTTCCTTCCCATTCTGGAAGGGGAAACCCTACTGACCCTTTCAGTTGAAATACCTGGACAGTTAGGCTCTAGGGTTAGGGACAGACCAGAGACTGAACTTCTCCAAAACAGCCAATGAGCTTCCGCCAGCACAGTCTCTGACTGGGAGAAGGCATCAAATCCTCCATTCTCTCCACTCAGTATAAGAAAATGTAGGTGTTCAATGATGATTTATCTCAAAGCTCCATCTCTATTTTTTCTTATGCAATAATTATTATTAATTTTAAAGTTAATATGTTGGCAGTAGATAAGCTCACATGGATTTATGCAAAAGTAAGTCATGGAAAAAGTGACTCACATGAAATCCAGTTGTTGATGTTGGCAAAGACTTTACAAAACTGTCATTAATATGTTTAGGAATGCAGATGGGAAATATGAGAGTTTCATGATAGGAATTAAATTTTAAAATAATAATAATACTAATAAGGAAAATTTATAACATGAAAAGAAATAACTGGAATTAAGTATTGGTAAAAGGGTTTATTTGACAATAGATGCATCAGAAAAGAGGAAAGTTAACTGGAAATCAGATCATTAGAAATATCTAAAATCTAAACTGTAACCTAGAAAGGGAAAATAATAACAATGGAAATGGGAAAAACTGCAAAATACAAATTGGACTAATTATCTAATGAAAAGTTCTAACCATTTTGTGCTGTAATTCCAGAAAGAGAAAAGAAAAGGAATTAAGTTAACAAAGTATTTGAAGAGATAATGATCAACAATTTTCCTAAATCCATGTAAGAATTACTGCATAATTTCAAGAAACTCTTTGAAACTGAAGTAGGATAAACAATGATAAATGACCCAACAAGGATAAAATATTTGTTAATTTTAAGAGTGAATGAAATTGACCATATGATGGATCATACATAAAATTTCAACTGATTATAAAGAATTGAGAAAAATCAAAATATGTTTTCTGACCTCAGTGGGATTACCCTGGGAATCAATTATATAATGGCATGAACAGCCCCCCAAACACATGCAAATTAGGAATACTTTTCCAGGTAATTCCGAGTAAAGAATGAGTTGCAATGGGAATTATAATACATGTTGATCTCAATTTTAATGAACATAATCATTTTAAAAACTGTTGGACACAACAAAGGCAGTACTTAGAGGGACATTTACATCATTAAGTGCAAATAACATAAAAGATACGATCAAACTCAATGGTCTGAGTTACCATCACAAGAAAAATAGGATAAAACCCATATGAAATATAAGGATAATAAGAGTAAAATCAATGTGATAGGAAAATTTGTTCAGCAAAGAGAATCAACAAAGCCAATTTGTTTGTTAAAGAATAAAATTAATGAGACCTAGTTAAACAGATATTTTTTAAAAGATAGAAATGTTTAGACATAAAATTACCATATGATCCAGCGACTCCATTTCTGCAGAAATACCCATAAGAATTGAAAGCAGGAACTTGAGCAGATGTTTATACACTCACGGTCATAGCAGCATTATTCACAATAGCCTAAAGTTGGAACCAATCAAGAGTCCATCCACTCAAGTGGATGCATGTATAAATAAAATATGGCATTTATGTACAATGAAATATTATTCAGCCTGTAAAAGGAATAAAATTCTGATACGCTATAACTGGAAAGAAACTTGAGGACATAGTGGAATAAGCCAGTCACCAAAGGACAATATTATGTATTTCCACATAAGATACCTAGAAAGCTCAAATTCAGAGACAGAAATTAGAAAGGTGGCTGCTAGGAGATGGGGAAGGTGGGGTGATAATAGAAATTTGTCATATAGTGAATAGGGTTTCAGGGAATTTCAGTTTGGAAGATGAGAGTTCTGAATATGGATGGTGGTGATAGTTGCATAACAATGTGAGTGTACTTAGTGCCCCTGAAATGGACACTTAAAAATGACTACATTTAAAATTGTATGTTATATATATTTCACCACAAGAAAAAAACAATGGGCAGAAAAGCCCTGAACAGACACATTGAAAAGAGGATCTGCTGTATGTCGATTAAATATATGAAAAGGTGCACATCTTCATTATTATTCAGGAGAACACAAATTAAAACCACAATGAGGTTCTAAGTTTACTTTTAAAAAATTAAATGTAATATTGGATTTGAACTACAACCCTTTTTGTTGTTGCTGTTACTTTCTTTTGGTGAGTCCTATTTAACACTCAGGTATCTGAGACTCATAGAGGTCAAATTATCTGAAGATAGAGAAGGTCATTTGACCCACTGAGGGTCACTGACTCTCAGTAACACAGGTTGGAACCTCATTTTCCAGGAGCTCAGGGCTCACTTTCCTGGAGCAGCCTCCCGCACTAGCTGTGACCTTTGGAGAAAGTGATTTCAAAAGGAACATTCAGAGAGCAAACAGTGGTCCACTTTGCATTAGCAGCAGGTTTCAGGGAGAGAGAGCGTGGCTTCCGCAGTACTGGGGCTCACATATTTAATCCCTAAATGGAAAGTCGATTGCAATACTGAAGTCTGCTCTGCCCCCTTGACCGATTTAATAGTTGGCCTGCAGCTTTGCTAATAAGCCCTTACATTTATATCAAAATTTATCATTAAACTGCATCTTTAAAAATAAATGATCTCATATGGCCCGTAAAACAACCATCCAATGTAGATATTTTTAACAGATTTTTGTAGATTAAGAAATACAATATTATTTCTCATTTTCCCTGACCAAGCCCTTCAGCATACTATCTTCAGAGGAGGTGTTAGCAGTAGAGGTTAGGAGAGGTCTGAATCAGAAATATACATCCATTTTTTCTGAAGCATTTGAGTCAGAATAAAACTCAAATTCATTTGTTCATTCATTCACTCATCAATCTATTGCAAAAATATACATATTAAATAAGCATAAAATGTACATATTGAATAAACATACACAGAGATAAATTAGCATGGCTTGAGTGTCAGGAAGATCTAATCCTGTGATAAAAATATATTACATAAGGAATTATTTGGAACTATAGGATTGACAAGACCATCTATTCTATTCTGAGGAATGGAGGATGGGTGCAGGAAGGGTGAGAACATCAAAAAGAAAAAAATCAGAGGATGTACTGCTTGAGGTGAACCTGAAAAACAGGCCAGAGGTGCCGGAGCAGAAGAGGAAGGGGCTCTAACCTGAATGCCGGCCTAGGTATTGCCAAACACCAATGAAGCTGCAAAGACTTCCACAAGCCATTCCCAATACCATGCTCCCCATCCTGCTGGGACCCAGAGAAGTCAGGAAGTGTTAGAATGCACTTTGGATAAAAACCCCTAATGGAATTTTATAATCCTATGTAGAGAAGGCCTAAAACAAATCATTATTAATATTAATACCCTTTCTTTTGTTATTAGTTTTGCTATTTAAGATCAAGTCTTTATCATTAAGCATAATTAAAACTTGAGAAGAATTTATTAAGCAAAATTCTTTGACCGTACATAATTTAAATGACAAAAATAATAAACCATATCATTAATAATATTGTTATATCTTCATCCTGCATTTGTTTGGGAAAGACACGTTAATAATGTACCACACTACACTTTATCATGACATTACTTACCTGTCTGGGGACACAGTTTTTTCATCCTTTTATTTCTGGTCCATGTTCAGTTGTCCACACTTACTAGGGTTGTGTCTTTTAATGCACTTCCGTAGAGTCTGCTCCCTCTTCTTACATCTCATCCCCCTGTCCCATCCCCCTCCCCTGGCTAAGTCTTACATTCTTTTAAAGCTCAACTCAAAAGCCACACCTCCGACCCTCCTCTGATCCCTAAGCAGTATCTTCTTCACCATGCTCCCGGGAGGGCCTGCGCCCTTGGCCTGGGGAGATTCTCTATCTTCCCTCAGCATCTGTGCGGACAGGCTCTGGACCCAGGAGAAGCTTTTTCCCTTGGTCACAGCAGTTGATGTTTCATCCATGCACATGCAGAAGCAGACTAATCAGAGATATTTCCTGGGCTTTTAAAATTGGAGATTGATGCAAATATCCTGTAATCTTCCTCTTAAGCAGTTGGAGAGAATTAACGTAACCTTCAAAGAGGTACAGAGACTAGACAGAAAGAAATTCCAGATCTCTGTCTTTTTCAGCTGAGGTTTATCTTAGTTGAGGTTCTTTCTCTTGTAATTTAAAAGCACTGACAAATATAATGCTCCATATTAGTTATTTACTATTCTTGCCACTGGACAGTGCACAGATAGAAGATAATGTCTTATTTATCTCTGGGCCTCTGACATCTTAGGCACTCTAAATATTTGTCAAATAAGAGAATAGAAGATGCACAATGCAATATTATGCCCATTGTAAGTAGTCCACATGACTGATAGGTTTTAAATGTAACAAAAGATTGAGATTGATTTCATTTTTAAAAAACTTTTCCTAAAATCAGTGAGACTCCTGCTAAATGCATTGAAAAGATAGTAAAAGAAAAAACCTATTCCTCTTTAACTCTCCTATGCTATCTAGACTTTACACACACACGCACACACTCACACACACACACGTACTCTCACTCCCTTCAGATAGTTTCCTTTATCCATAATACTTCTCCCTCTTGATCCCACAGGCAAACTTGCCTTCAAGCTCTGTTCAGATATCTAAAACCTTTGTTAAGTATTCCACAATACAAAATTACAATAGACATTCTTTTGTCTAATTCCCCAGCGCACTTTGTACTTTTATTTTATCTCATTCTGTAGAAATTACTTATTTTCATTTCTATTCCTTCCCTTTCTAGAGTTTAAACTCTTATAGGAATGCATATTTAATTCAGCCTTGCACCTTCAGCCTCTAACATAATAACTGGCACATAGGAAGTGACCAGTGAGCACTAAGGGGAAATTGCTTTGCACAGAGCTTTTGCACAGGCCGTGTTGTTCACACTGCACAGAAGGGCTGAGGGAGCCCACGCTCCTGCTCATTTTAGATGACACATATGCTTCTAAAAACAAGCCTGCATGAGGGCAGGAATTTGGTTCCTCTCTTTCCCTGATGTATCCTCCATGCCACGCATAGTGCCTGGAACCTAAGCAGTCTTCATATAAATATACAAAGAGCCTGAAGCTACTTTCCGTGGCAGAACCTTTATCTAAAGTCAAATTTACTAAGACTGGGTGGTTGGTTGGTCTCTCTGCACTGTCAGGCTCTCCGTCTCAGTGGTCAGGTTGGAAGCTATTTACAGAAAGCTGGTCACTGAACTCTGCATTCCCCCACGGTCCTTGCGCAGACCTTTCAGAGACTACTTACCATGTGTCCAGAATTGTGGTAGCTGCTTGCATAGTTTACACTGTAATCATCATCATAATTCCACGAAACGCATCTTATATCTTCATTATACACAGTAGATCAAGGCTTAGACATCTAAGGGAACGTAGTATATTGTAGGTTCTCACTCTTTTTTATTTTTTGAAATGAATAGAAATGGAGTGAATTTAATGGTATATTATTACATAAAAAGTCTCAAACTCACTTTGCACTGAAAAATCTTAGAACAAATAAACATATGGAAAGGTTAAGCAAGGTTTGCGTTCAACTGAGCAAAGCTTTTGTGGAAATCTAGCAAATTGAAGACTTCCTTAGAAAGCTTTGCCAATTCCTGTCAATACTTAACAGGTTTAAGGAGCTACTTAAATGCCAATTACTTAGAAATGGAAAACAAACAAGTGGAACCAGGCAAGTGTCCTGTTTAACTCACCGTAACAGAGAGAAGCATCCACTAACCCAGGCAGAGACCGGAGCCCTGGCCCCAGGTCACGGAGCTCCCATTCCAGCTGGTACACAGCCTAATGAGCTCCAAGATGCTGGACAGGAGATCAGCAATCAGCATCAGCTGCTTTAAGTTGTTTTGTTGTTGTTGTTGTTGTTTTGTTTTGCCTCTTATAGTGGATTTCTTCAACCTCCTGCACTCAAGGGCAGGAAACAGGCACTTCAGAATGATGAACCCCCAATACAGGACCATGCATCTTGCTTTGTGCTCATTATTTAGAAGGATTTCTGGTTTCATAAGTTTGTGACATGTGCAGCCATACAGGGCCCCCTGCAAAGGGGGATCCATGGTTGGTTTAATGTTTGGCTGTAGCTCTACTGAAATCGTTAATAATTTTATCTTTGAACTTGTGTTTTGTAAGTGAAGTCCAGCAGGATGTAGGAGAGGAAAAAAATTTCCTATCCTTCTAGGTTCTTGGCTGAGACTCACCTGTAATGAAAGACAGATTAACAGGAGAAAAAAAAACCCAGAAGTTTACTAACATGTGTATCTCCTGTATATACGGGAGAGGCCCAGGAGAACAGAGTAGCTCTCTGAAAGGGCCCAAGCCAGGACCTTAAATACCATCTCCAGCTATAGGCAAAAGGAGGTGTCCCTTGGAAGGAAACCAGTTTGGAAGGGTATCAGGCAAAGCTCAGTCAACAGGCCGATTGAAGTTCTTTGCCTTCCCCATGGGTGACAGTCTTTCTCCTGGTCCCAGAGAGGGAGACACCCTGAGAAATGGAGATTTCCTTATAAATGTTATTTTCCCTCACAAAAGAGTAACTTCTACTCAGTTTTCAGAGCTTCTCCTGTGTTTCCTGTTTCTTAAAACTAACCAGCTCAGGATAACCTTTATGCCAAAGAGGCACATTTTGGGGCGGTTCAGGGACAACAGAGCTTGTGCTTGGGCACCGGGGTTCAGCTGCTCATTACTGCCTCTTTCAAGACCGAGCTCACCATGCCTCTTGAGCAGAGTCCTGGTGGCCCTGTGGTGTGGTGGATCAGCAAGACTCAGAGCAAGTACAATCGAGCATGTTTCATCCATTACTAACAGGGTGCTGAGAACCCCAAGAAGCCATACCCTCCGCTTAAACCCAGATTTTCAGGAAGAACCCAGAGAGGTTCGAAGAACACTAGATGACCTAGGAGCTCTATCGTGTTCTGTCCTCCTTGTGTTACTTCCCTGTGTTAGCCAAGAACCTAAACTAAATGGTGATTTACAAAGAAAGGGCCTCTGTAGTGCCTTTTCTTTCCAGTCTCTCCTCACTCATCAGTAAGCCACAGGGTCCAGGGTATGTGTGGAATGCACGTGTACCAAACCCGATTGAAAACAGTGGGGCTTACTTTGTGCGATATATACATTATCCTGATAAGAATGAAATACGTGGGCATGTACAAGCTGTGAAATAGAAGTTGTGTAATTTTAATGATTCCACAAGTGAGTTAAATACTCAGGTTTGCATTTAAAACTGTAATGTCATAATATAAAGGTAGACATACAATTCATGCTAATAATTTAGAATTTTATATTTTCTTTGCTTAGAGCGATATTAAGTAGCAAGTAAGAAAACAACTCGAGAGGAGGCGGAGCCAACATGGCAGCGTGAGTAGGACAGTGGGAATCTCCTCCCAAAAACATATATACTTTTGAAAATACAACAAACACAACTAGCCCTAAAAGAGAGACCAGAAGACGCAGGACAGTGGCCAGACTGCAGCTACACCAGCGAGAACCCAGCGACTGGTGAAAGGGGTAAGATACAAGCCCCGGCCTGCGGGACCCGAGCGCCCCTCCCCCCAGCTCCCGGCGGGAGAACAATAGGCAGAGCGGGAGGGAGACGGAGCACAGGACTGCCGAACACCCAGCCCCAGCCATCCAGGCCAGAGTGCAGACACAGTACATGCCCAGGGGGCCCTGGATACTGGGAGAACAGGGAGTAAGACCTCTGAACGGGTGCTGAAGCTGATGCCCCTGTGACAAAGAAAAGCGGGGGCTTTTTGAAAGTCTTAAAGGGACAGGGACTTAACAGCTTGACGGAAACAACCCAGGTCACAGTACAGCAGCTGGAAATTACAGGGAAAACCGGGTGCACTAATCCCCTGGGCAACAGCTCTGAGACCCCTCACAGAGGCAAACAGTCAAGCAGCCCCCCCATCCATCACCCCACCGGGCGCTGCAAAAGCAGAGAAGCAGCCTGAGACAAATTCCGCCCACAGAAAGGGAAATTTCTCCCTCCCGGCCAGGGAAGACACAAAGACCCACTCTACACGCAATTACCCAACACAAGCCACTAGGGGTCGCAGTTGCCCCAGTAAAGAAAGGCCAGTAGCAAGTGAAAATTTTGGCCCTCCCAGCTGACAGTCAATAGCACCTGTCAACATGAAAAGGCAAAAAAATATGATCCAGACAAGACTAACCCAGACAGCTTCAGCATCTGCTACATCTTCCCCTGAGAAGGAATCTGGGGAGATAGATTTAGCCAGTCTACCTGAAAAAGAATTCAAAACAAAAGTCATAACCATGCTGATGGACTTGCAGAGAAATATGCAAGAACTAAGGAAGGAGAATTCAGAAATAAAACAAGCTCTGGAAGGACTTCAAAACAGAATGGACGAGATGCAAGAGACCATTAATGGACTAGAAAACAGAGAACAGGAACGCAGAGAAGCTGATGCAGAGAGAGATAAAAGGATCTCCAGGAATGAAAGAATTTTAAGAGAGCTGAGTGATCAAACGAAAAGGAATAATATAAGAATCATAGGCATTCCAGAAGAAGTAGAGAGAGAAAAGGGGATAGAAAATGTCTTTGAAGAAATAATTGCTGAAAATTTCCCCAAACTAGGGGAAGAAATGGCCTCTCAGACCACAGAGGTACACAGAACTCCCATGACAAGGGATCCAAGGAGGGCAACACCAAGACACATAATAATTAAAATGGCAAAGATCAAAGACAAGGACAAAGTATTACAAGCAGCCAGAGAGAAAAAAAAGGTTACCTACAAAGGAAAACCCATCAGGCTATCATCAGACTTCTCAACAGAAACCCTACAGGCCAGAAGAGAATGGCATGATATACTTAATGCAATGAAACAGAAGGGCCTCGAACCAAGACTACTGTATCCAGCACGAATATCATTTAAATATGAAGGAGGGATTAAACAATTCCCAGACAAGCAAAAGTTGAGGGAATTTGCCTCCCACAAACCACCTCTACAGGGCATCCTACAGGGACTGCTCTAGATGGGAGCACTCCTAAAAAGAGCACACAACAAAACACCCAATATATGAAGAAGGGAGGAGGAGGAATAAGACGGGAGAGAAATAAAGAATCATCAGATTGTGTTTATAATAGCTCAACAAGCGAGTTAAGTTAGACAGTAAGACAGTAAAGAAGCTAACCCTAAACCTTTGGTAACCACAAACTTAAAGCCTGCAATGGCAATAAATTCATACCTTTCAATAATCACCCTAAATGTAAATGGACTGAATGCACCAATCAAAAGACACAGAGTAATAGAATGGATAAAAAAGCAAGATCCATCCATATGCTGCTTACAAGAGACTCACCTCAAACCCAAAGACGCGCACAGACTTAAAGTCAAGGGATGGAAAAAGATATTTCAAGCAAACAACAGAGAGAAGAAAGCAGGTGTTGCAATTCTGGTATCAGACAAAACAGACTTCAAAATAAAGAAAGTAACAAAAGACAAAGAAGGACATTACATAATGATAAAGGGCTCAGTCCATCAAGAGGATATAACCATTATAAATATATACGCACCCAATACAGGAGCACCAACATACCTGAAACCAATATTAACAGAACTAAAGGAGGAAATAGAATGCAATGCATTCATTCTAGGAGACTTCAACACACCACTCACTCCAAAGGACAGATCCACCAGACAGAAAATCAGTAAGGACACAGAGGCACTGAACAACACACTAGAACAGATGGACCTAATAGACATCTACAGAACTCTACATCCAAAAGCAACAGGATACACGTTCTTCTCAAGTGCACATGGAACATTCTCCAGAATAGACCACATACTAGGACACAAAAAGAGCCTCAGTAAATTCCAAAAGATTGAAATCCTACCAACCAACTTTTCAGACCACAAAGGCATTAAACTAGAAATAAACTGTTCAAAGAAAGCAAAAAGGCTCACAAACACATGGAGGCTAAACAACACGCTCCTAAATAATCAATGGATCAATGACCAAATCAAAATGGAGATCCAGCAATATATGGAAACAAATGACAACAACAACACTAAGCCCCAACTTCTGTGGGACGCAGCAAAAGCAGTCTTAAGAGGAAAGTATATAGCACTCCAAGCATATTTAAAAAAGGAAGAGCAATCCCAAATGAATGGTCTAATGTCACAACTATCAAAATTGGAAAAAGAAGAACAAATGAGGCCTAAGGTCAGCAGAAGGAGGGAGATAATAAAGATCAGAGAAGAAATAAATAAAATTGAGAAGAATAAAACAATAGCAAAAATCAATGAAACCAAGAGCTGGTTCTTCGAGAAAATAAACAAAATAGATAAGCCTCTAGCCAGACTTATTAAGAGGAAAAGAGAGTCAACACAAATCAACAGTATCAGAAATGAGAAAGGAAAAATCACAACAGATCCCGCAGAAATACAAAGAATTATTAGAGACTACTATGAAAACCTATATGCTAACAAGCTGGGAAACCTAGGAGAAATGGACAACTTCCTAGAAAAATACAACCTTCCAAGATTGACCCAAAAAGAAACAGAAAATCTAAACAGACCAATTACCAGCAACGAAATTGAAGCGGTAATACAAAAACTACCAAAGAACAAAACCCCCGGGCCAGATGGATTTACCTCGGAATTTTATCAGACATACAGGGAAGACATAATACCCATTCTCCTTAAAGTTTTCCAAGAAATAGAAGAGGAGGGGATACTCCCAAACTCATTCTATGAAGCTAACATCACCCTAATACCAAAACCAGGCAAAGACACCACCAAAAAAGAAAACTACAGACCAATATCCCTGATGAATGTAGACGCAAAAATACTCAACAAAATTTTAGCAAACCGAATTCAAAAATACATCAAAACCATCGTACACCATGACCAAGTGGGATTCATCCCAGGGATGCAAGGATGGCACAACATTCGAAAGTCCATCAATATCATCCACCACATCAACAAAAAGAAAGACAAAAACCACATGATCATCTCCATAGATGCTGAAAAAGCATTTGACAAAGTTCAACATCCATTCATGATAAAAACTCTCAGCAAAATGGGAATAGAGGGCAAGTACCTCAACATAATAAAGGCCATCTATGAAAAACCCATAGCCAACATTATATTGAATAGCGAGAAGCTGAAAGCATTTCCGCTGAGATCGGGAACTAGACAGGGATGCCCACTCTCCCCACTGTTATTTAACATTGTACTAGAGGTCCTAGCCACGGCAATCAGACAAAACAAAAAAATACAAGGAATCCAGATTGGCAAAGAAGAAGTCAAACTGTCACTATTTGCAGATGACATGATACTGTACATAAAAAACCCTAAAGACTCCACCCCAGAACTACTAGAACTGATATCGGAATACAGCAAAGTTGCAGGATACAAAATCAACACACAGAAATCTGTGGCTTTCCTATATACCAACAATGAACCAACAGAAAGAGAAATCAGGAAAACAACTCCATTCACAATTGCATCAAAAAAAATAAAATACCTAGGAATAAACCTAACCAAAGAAGTGAAAGACTTATATTCTGAAAACTGCAAGTCACTCTTAAAAGAAATTAAAGGAGACTCTAACAGATGGAAACGCATCCCATGCTCATGGCTAGGAAGAATTAATATCATCAAAATGGCCATCCTGCCCAAAGCAATATACAGATTTGATGCAATCCCTATGAAACTACCAGCAACATTCTTCAATGAACTGGAACAAATAATTCAAAAATTCATATGGAACCACCAAAGACCCCGAATAGCCAAAGCAATCCTGAGAAAGAAGAATAAAGTAGGGGGGATCTCACTCCCCAACTTCAAGCTCTATTATAAAGCCATAGTAATCAAGACAATTTGGTACTGGCACAAGAACAGAGCCACAGACCAATGGAACAGACTAGACAATCCAGACATTAACTCAGACATATATGGTCAATTAATATTTGATAAAGGAGCCATGGACATACAATGGCGAAATGACAGTCTCTTCAACAGATGGTGCTGGCAAAACTGGACAGCTACATGTAGGAGAATGAAACTGGACCATCGTCTAACCCCATATACAAAAGTAAACTCAAAATGGATCAAAGACCTGAATGTAAGTCATGAAACCATTAAACTCTTGGAAGAAAACATAGGCACAAACCTCTTAGACATAAACATGAGTGACCTCTTCTTGAACATATCTCCCCGGGCAAGGAAAACAACAGCAAAAATGAACAAGTGGGACTATATTAAGCTGAAAAGCTTCTGTACAGCAAAAGACACCATCAATAGAACAAAAAGGAACCCTACAGTATGGGAGAATATCTTTGAAAATGACACATCCGATAAAGGCTTGACGTCCAGAATATATAAAGAGCTCACACGCCTCAACAAACAAAAAACAAATAACCCAATTAAAAAATGGGCAAAGGAACTGAACAGACGGTTCTCCAAAAAAGAAATACAGATGGCCAACAGACACATGAAAAGATGCTCCGCATCGCTAATTATCAGAGAAATGCAAATTAAAACTACAATGAGGTATCACCTCACACCAGTAAGGATGGCTGCCATCCAAAAGACAGACAACAACAAATGTTGGCGAGGCTGTGGAGAAAGGGGAACCCTCCTACACTGCTGGTGGGAATGTAAACTTGTTCAACCATTGTGGAAAGCAGTATGGAGGTACATCAAAATGCTCAAAACAGACTTACCATTTGACCCAGGAATTGCACTCCTAGGAATTTACCCTAAGAATTCAGCAATCAAGTATGAGAAAGATCAGTGCACCCCTATGTTTATCGCAGCACTATTTACAATAGCCAAGAATTGGAAGCAACCTAAATGTCCATCGATAGATGAATGGATAAAGAAGATGTGGTACATATACACAATGGAATACTACTCAGCCATAAGAACAGGGCAAATCCAACCATTTGCAGCAACATGGATGGAGCTGGAGGGTATTTTGCTCAGTGAAACAAGCCAAGCAGAGAAAGAGAAATACCAAATGATTTCACTCATCTGTGGAATATAAGAACAAAGGAAAAACTGAAGGAACAAATCAGCAGCAGAATCACAGAACTCAAGAATGGACTAACAGGTACCAAAGGGAAAGGGACTGGGGAGGATGGGTGGGTAGGGAGGGATAAGGGGGGGGAGAAGTAGGGGGGTATTAAGATTAGCATCCATAGCGGGGTGGGAGAAAGGGGAGGGCTGTACAACACAGAGAAGACAAGTAGTGATTCTACAACAGGTTGCTACGCTAATGGACAGTGACTGTAAAGGAGTATATAGGGGGGACCTGGTATAGGGGAGAGCCTAGTAAACAAAGTATTCGTCATGTAAGTGTAGATTAATGATTAAAAAAAAAAAATGCAGTTCCTATGTGGTGACCTCTAATGAGTTCTACACAATGATATAAAGGACATATAAAAGTGTAGGCAAAGGGTCTGTTTGTGTTTATACAGAGGATCAAAGCCTAATTTGGCTACCCCGAAAATGAACTAAGATACGATATGAAAGAGAACTTCCAACATCAGCACTCTCGGGAAGACTCATGCCAGAAGATGATCATCAAAAAACCCCAACAAAGATCCACGCACTGCTACAGCTGTAGATGCACTCATCCCACCAGCTCCTAGACTTGCCATGGGAATGAAGGAGATATCTAAGCTGGCCTGTGCATACGGTAAAACAACAAATTTGACTGGATCTATACTGTTGGAACTCAACCAAGAATTTGGAGAAGTGCAAATTGTAGCGCTCCAAAATCTTACAACTACAGACTATTTACTGTTAAAAGAACATATGGGATGTGAACAGTGCCCAGGAATGGGTTGTTTTAATTTGTCTGATTTTTCTCAAACTATTCAAATTCAGTTAGATAATAACCATCATATCATTGATAAGTTTTCACAAATGCCTAGGGTGCCTAACTGGTTTTCTTGGTTTCACTGGAGATGGCTGGTAATTACAGGTATGCTTTGGTTATGTAACTATACTCCTATTATGTTAATGTGTGTGCGCAATTTAAGTAGTAGCTTAAAATCTATATATGCTGAAGTTACTCTACAAGAAGATATGTCAAAGAAATAATCAATCTTCCCATGTTTTCTCCCGCCTGCTACTTCTATAGCTTTTCTTCTTCCTTCCTAATTACAACGAATTCTTAAATAGAATTCGTGCCTCATATCAAATTTACCGAGTATCATAACTCCTCCAAGTGGTAAAGATACCTCAAGACAAATGCTGGGCATAGAAGCCACAGGGCATAAATATGCAAAGAAATAAAAAGCTAACCATTTCAAACAATAAGGCTTCTCTCTCACTTACCAACTTAACATTTCCCTGTATGGCCCCGGAAGATGACTGGTTAGCCAGAGACGGGTAAGATTCCTCAAGGGACTAACAACCTAAGACAGGCACAGTCGCAGGGGGGTCATCAGGTGAGAAATTGGGGATCAACAGAGGTGAGGCTTAGAACCTCACCCTCCCTGTTCTGAGAGAAATCTTCTGCATATGTGGATGTTTTATTGCCCTTGTCTAGCTTGGATTAACACATAGTCTACAGGCACACACCTGATCATCTACATTTGCTCTCTTACAACACTAAACTATGTTTTCTACCTTTATGTTGTATCTACCTACCACTTCAGCATTTTATTAAAAATAATAAAGAGAGAAATGTGGTATCCACATATAAATCAAGTATAAAAATCAAATGTGTATTCATATTTGAACTGACTGTTTATAGTTCATAATGCATGAGCAAAACCAAAAGTTTCTGTGATGACTGCCCTTGTACTGTTCACCATGTAACTTATTCACTATGTAAGAATTTGTTCTCCATGTAAGAACTTGTTCGTTATGCTTCAGAAGATTGGAGACTGACGAAAATTAGGCCTGGGGTGTATTAATGATTGTGCATTGAGCATTGACTCCCCTATACAGAATTTTATTGTTGTTAACAACCATTTGATCAATAAATATGAGAGATGCCCTAACAACAACAACCAAAAAAAAGTACACACTTCCAATTGTAAAATAAATAAGTAACCGGGATGTAATGTATAGCATAAGGAATATAGTCAAAATATTGTAACAACTTGGTATGGTGATAGCTGGTACCTAGAATTATCATGTATATAAATGTTGAATCACTGTGTTGTACACCTGAAACTAATGTAATGTAATACTGTGTGTCAACTACCCTTCAATAAAAAATAATTATCTAAAAAAAAAAAAAAAAAAAAAAAAGAAAACAACTCGACAAAGAAAGTGGCCATGAACGGAACTGAAGGGATTTATAATTGAATGTCATTAACAAAACAGCTTCCCTGCTTTTTGGACAAGGGGCCCTGCATTTTCCTTTTGAATTGTACCTCACAATGATGCAGCTATCCCTGCATGAATGTGAAGTCTATGAGAATATTCTTTCTAAAATCATTAATGGTCCAACAGAAGGATAAATAACTGAATAAGTCATACAAAGTGGTGAGGTCAGTGTTAATGATTTTAGAGAGAAAACTCCACGGGCATGGATTTCAGCTAAGGAATCATGCAGATTTCCTGGTGCAGGTGGTTCCTGATCTGAGTTCTGAGCCCAAAAGCATGAGTAGGATTTTAGGATTTATCCCAGTAAAAAGTTGCGGTGTTGCAAAGAGGGAGGTGGAAAAAACATCCCATGAATCTGGACCTATTGCATTACCCAAAGCATCGTGAGGAAAAGTAAGGAAAAAGATATTTATAGGGAACCAGCAACGATAATCTTTATTCTTGGATGAATCATCAGCTATATTCAGTGACGGTTTTCTTCTCCACACTTTTCAATTAGTGCTGCTGCTGTAGAGGAAGATCCCTGGTGTTGGTTGCTCACTGTGTGGCCCCTGCTGGTCCTCCACCTTCTGTCCTCTTGGCCGTGTTTCTGATTCCAGCTGCAACTGAGGACACAGCTCCTTGTGGGCATAGCCTCACTTCCGACTGCTTCAGGCTCTCTTCGCCTGTTGGAGCTGCTAGAACACAATGCCACAGGCTTAGGTGGCTTATCGACAGAAATGTATCGCTCTCACTTACGGAGGCTGGGAGTCTAAGATCACAGTGCCAGCAGATCTGGTGTCCCGTGAGTGCCAGTTTCCAGAATGATAGACCACCATCTTCTAGCTGTGTCCTCACCTGGAGGAAGGGACAAGAAAACAGTATGGGGTCCCTTACAAGGCTACTCCTCTGCACAAACTGAACACCCCACAAAGACCTCACCTCCAAACACCGTTACATTGGGCATTAGGATTTAACATGTGAATGCTGGGGGCACAGAAGCATCCAGTCCGCAGAGAGCTTCACCCACCCTGAGCACGTTCACTTCCTGCCAGGGAAACCTCTGATGCGTGGATGTCTGTGAGAGCTTGGAGAGCCAGGATTCCTGCCTTGCTTAGAAATATGTGGCGGTTGCTTAGAAATTCCTGGCATCATCAGGAACAATGGTTAATGAGGATGAAGAAATAGTCCTTCCCCTGTCCTAGTGATGGACTTTGGGGTAGAATTCTGCACAATCCTCAGGAGGTCCCTGTGGGAAAAAGCCCCTGTGGATCTTAGCAGCAGCCTTCCTAACACCCATGTATTGATTTTCTGTCCTTCTGCCTGTCTCTCTCCCAGGGCTGTTTCTCCTGCTCCTTGATCCCACCTACCAATTAAGATACCTGCTCATTGGTCTGTGGGGAAACTCAAAGTTTGAACACTTTGTTTATTTTCCTTCTTAAATAATTATCTGAGATTTTTATAAGTTAGCGGTGTAACGTGACCCAAAGTGATCATTCTTGTGCTTCCTATCCCTCCAGTACAGCACCGAATAGTTTTATTGGTAATGGACATTCTTGTTTATTCCTGAGTTTAATAGAAATATTTCTATTCTTTCATTGTTAATAGATATTTCCTGTAGATTTCTGGCAGATTCTTTAATCAGGATGAAATTTAAATTTTATCAAAAACCTGTTCGAGTTTTCTTCTGCCATTAATCACTGTCACCCTTCGTTCTGTAATATGCTCTTGCCATATGGCCCAAAGGTTTCACAGGTTCACCAACCAGCCTAGCTTGGCTTTGGGGCCCCACATGGAACCACACAGACCCTTCCTGCACGTGTCCCTCATGGATCACCCTGAAAGTGCACATGTGCCGAAAGCACACTGCAAACACAGATCTCTATTTGCTTAGGGCTTTAACTCACGTTTTTTTTCATCCCAGGACATCTGCAAACAACAGAAACAATTCAGGTAACAACTCTTGAGTGGCAAGCTTTTAGGCTGTAGGGCTGCAGTGGCTCTTTCTTCTCTAATACTGTATCTTGATGCACTGACCTTCTGGTATCTGTCTAAGTCCTAGGCTGTGTCGGCTTCCTCATCCTTGCTCGGCCAGGGATGCCTTTTTGTCATCCTTACAGGTTAAGACTTTGTGTTCCCCATCTTCCGTGTACCCCTTCCTTACAAACAACCTTACAACACAATCTCTGTTTTTGATTTAGGAGAATGTCCTCAGCATTCTCCAAGCTCCCTTAGAATTACCCTTTGCTATTCCTTTGACCTTTATTCCTGATACAACTATTTTTTTAGCAATTCTACTTTGAAATTCTATCATAAACATAGTCTTCCTTTATTCTTAACTGATCTAACTAGTCCAGGCCCTGACATATCTTGCCTAGAGAAGGAACACCACAAAGTTCCAACATGATCTTCCCCATCCACCTCCCCACAGCCTTCTGTATTATCGGATCTCACCTTTCTCAGGCACTTCTATTCATTCTCCACGGTCAGCCCAATAAATCCCAAACCATTCCCCTTGGCGTAAGAAATTTCTCACACTCTAGATCTTTCTATATACCCAGCCATACATTTTTCCAAGTACCCATATTTGAAGTTGTAATTAGTAGGTAAAATGGTGCCATAGCAGTCACATTGCTATAACCAATCTTCAATTATCCTGTGAAAGTGTTTTAATAGGAAATTATTACATAATTCCAGGTGTCAGTGAACACCCCAGGGCTAAGTAAATCATAACAATGTATGTGAAAATGCCTGACATTTTTGTTTGCTTCTGTGACATTCTTCCCTTTCAGTTCAGAAATTCTGAATCATGTAAAGAATCCACATCAACATATCAATCAGGTGTTTCACGTTGCATTTACAATTAGTTTTAAACCCCTTTTCTTTAAAATCTTTGAACATTATTTCTTTAAAATGTGAGATTAGGCCCCTGCTTCTCCTATGTGTGTTTTCCTGTACCAATGGTCCTCCCTTTAACTACATCTTAGAATCACTTTAGGGACTTGAAAGAACCCTCAGTCCCCCTATGCAGACTAATTTAATCAGATTCCCCAGCTGTAAGGCCTGGACATTCTGACATGCATTTTTTTTTTAAGTCCCTCTGGTGATTCAAATTTGCAATCATGACTTTCAAAAAATATGCTAGCTACTCTCTCGTCTTCTGTTTTGAAAAATGGCTGCATGTTCCCTACCTGCTATTTGGTGACATCATTAGCTATCTGACACACCACACTTGTGATGGGAAAAGCATCTGCTCATCTAACTTTTGAAACTTATTATTATTTTGTTCCAATATTTCCATGTCTGACAGATTTAAGAAGCATTAAATGTTCTAAGATATACCAGAAGAAATATTTTTAGTATTTTTATATCAGATTGTCCTCACTTTTCCTTTTTTTCCTATGAAACCTATAAATACAAATTAAATATCACATTCTCTGTGTAAGAAAATAAAGCTGTTGAGGATTTATTGGTGGACTTTAATAAACACCATCACCTCGTATTTCTTCAGCCTAATTCCTAGTTACCAAGTGAAACCACTAACACCGTTTCTGCACGGCATTTTAGGGGCCTTAGCGTTCTACTAGATTCACTGCTTTGGAATTAGGCTGAGGTATAAAAGTGAGTAAGTGGCTATTATGTTATAGTCTAATGGCGGACTGAAGTCTCTGAAAGATATCCATATTCAACTAAGCATGCATCCTGTTATCCCATCTCTGCTTCACTCTGTGCTGCATGTATAAAATATATGCCAGGAAAAAATAAGCCTTGTTAAAATGGCATTTGATGAGAAGTGTGTTTACCTAGTTTCCTTCATCATGCATCAGAGTTCATCTGAAAAAGTCAGAGAATATCCACCCAGACTAGATATCAATCTACCATAGCACCTGAAGTAGTGCTTCTTGCCTCCAGATTTTGTAAAAATAATAAAATGCACAAGAAAGAATGACTGAACCTTCACTATGGAATTCAGAGCATATACCATTTCATCATGTAAACGTTATCACAAGCATGTGCAATAACCAACAAAAAAAGGGGGCTTGTAACATAAACTTTCAAATTGTGCTTACTTAATTGTTAAAAGAATTAAGAGAAAAAAAACTCCTAATTTTTCTTCCCTTATATTCTGATAGTCATTGTTTCTAACAATGGTCTAGCTGGGAGCACATCTTCAATCTCTTCTTTTGCACCTGTTCAAGTCTGAGCAGCTAAAGAGGGTTGCAATGCTTATTTTTTCCTGGGATATATTATTCTTAATTAGTGATGCACATTTCCATGTAGTCACCATATTTATTAATGAAGAATTCCTCCCTCTTTTTGTCACCAGCTCAGTAAGGATGACTTTGGACTAGGCAGTCCTCTCCTTTTTAGCAGCGGCTTCAATTAGTCTCATCATCAGTAAAATAAAAGACTGGGATAGTTTAATTACCTCTATGACACCTTCTAATTCAGAGGCTCTATGATTTTGTTGCTGCACATTCTAGATTTAAAAGGATAATAAGATACATAGGCAAGTGTAAAAGTAAAAACAGAATTAAACAAGGAATTATCTGAAATATATGCATGTCCAAGAAATTAGGAACTCTCATGAAAAAGAGCCCTGATTTTAACCAGAAGATACCTCTAAAATATAAAATTTTGTTTCAGTCATCATTTTATATTCAGCCAAAGGAAAAGATATCCACTTATATGTGTTGTTCATAAAGTTTTCAGATTCTTACTCTATTTTCTCACATGCCCCTCAGTTTACTAAATGCACTTATTGATAAGATATGTGAATGAATACTTGTAAGGTATTTAGAGGCATGTGACACAAAATATTATAACTAGAAAGGAGAAAGAGAAATTTGCACTCTGTGATTCAGAGTCCTGCAAATGCTCTTCGTTTGCAGTCCAGACCCCAGGTTGTAATCTGATTAGCGAAACTAAGCTCTTTATCCCTCTGAGATTCATCTGTAATGAAGTATTCCAAAGTCTCTCTCCATCCCTTTGTCCTTCCCTTTCTCTGCCACTGTGCAGTCCAAATTGCCACTTCTCTGGCTAAGAATATTGCATGAGTCTCCTCATTCTCCTTTCCTTTTCCTCTTCTATTGTCTTCCCATTTATTTTGGATATTCTTTCTAATAATATAAAAATTAAAGTGCTTGTTATGTCCTCAAACTGTATCATGGCTTGTTTCTTACCCACCTCCATCCAATGTCATTCACCTCACTGACTCCCCGGCCACTAATTGGTTTAATTGGTTGTGGTCAGTTGGAGTCCTCGACAACCCAATGCTGGTCAGTGGCTTCTGCCTGCCTAGGTGCCCCTTCCAGGGCTCCTCCAGGGACAGAACCACCCACTCTGTCCCATGGAGAATGACACCTCCAGGACAGATCCCCTGAGCAGTCTTTAATGTGACCTTTCAAAATATTCTCTGTCACATTATTCTGTTTATACCATTTATAGCTGTTATCACAAACTGAAATAAAAATGAACATGTATTTATTCATTCAATCTTTCTGTATCCAGAGAAGTAAACTTTATGAGGACAGAGACCTTTCCTTCTAGTCCAGGACAAACACGATGGTCAATACTTTTTGTGCCAAGCAGACCTGCTTCATAAATGTAGTGTCAAAATATTAACTTCTTTATAAAAGCAAACAACAAAAAGAAGGGTACTATTTTGGTAGACTAATTAGGAATTTTAAATAATATTTCACAGTTCCACATTTTAAAAACATAGAATTAATTGTTTGTTTTTGTTTTCACATAGATAAGTGACTATAAAAGTTTTCTCAGGTATTGTTGCTTTTAAAAATTTGCTTCATTAAGTACTCCAGAAGCTTAGATGGGGCAAACCTTTATTTCAAATCTGAAAGTCAATAGTGCGTAATTCTCTTGGATTTCCACACCCAAAGTCTGAACATATGAGAGAGACAAAAAAATGAACATAAGGAAATAAAAATGTCAAGAAAATGGAGAATGTAGCAAAGGAGTAAAAATGAAGCTTCTGAATATGGCATCCAACTTTAGAGCCTTGCCTGCCTGCTCCAGTGCAGAGGTGATTCGCAACAGGAGGAGGGTCTTTGTCACAGAGATTGCCACATGGTGGATAGTGGATCAGAGAACACTGCAAGTCACGAGCCCAAAAAAGAAACCAGAAGCAGTTAACCCTCAGTTCCTGTCCCCAAGCCACAAATTGGAGGATTTACCCCTTGCTCCTGGGGAAGACCACATCGATGGTAGAAAGAAGCCCAAGGTGCTATTTTCAGGGGCATCCCTCTATATCACAAGATGAGAGGTGTGTTATGCAAGCTGGAATTGACCATGCAATGCTTGGGGCATATTTATGCTAAGAAAGGCCTAGTGTTTGTCTGGAATTCAAATTTAAATGGATTTCCAGTATTTTTATTATGTTAAATATTGCAACCCTAAGTGGAGAAATAGTGTGCCTGTCACTAATGATTCTCTGAATTTATTTTCTTTATCAGTCTTTTTTTTAATTTGAGGACACCACAGGGAACCCTACATTACTGAGGCTTCCATTTTTTGTTCCATTTTATACCACTGTAAAAGAAGACCTGTATAGTGCCCTATGATTCTATATATTGAGGAACCCTGAAGTGCTAAGTGTTGGCATGCCTAAGTGGCAGCAGGCCCTCAGAGTTCCAGAAGTCATAATTAGGAAGAAAATGGCATGCTGGAGAAATTTCACCACCACCAAAATCATGTTCTGTTCCATTAAGTTTATGAGGACCCAAACTGGAACAGACTGTCAAGAAAAATAGACAAATTGGTAAGGAAGAAGTTAAAATCTCACTATTTGCAGATGACATGATATTATATATAGAAAACCCTGAAGACACCACCAAAAAACTATTAGAACTAATAACTGGAATCAGCAAAGTTGCGGGATACAAACTTAATACATGGAAATCTGTTGTGTTCCTATGTACTAACAATGAGCTAACAGAAAGAAATCAGGAAAATAATTCCATTTACAATGGCATCAAAAAGAATAAAATACCTAGGAATAAACCTAACTAAGGAGGTAAAAGACCTTTACTCTGAAAACAGTAAGACATTCAGGAAAGAAATTAAAGACACCAATAAATGGAAATCTATTCCATGCTCATGGATAGGAAGAATTAAAATAGTCAAAAAGTCCATCCTTCCCAAAGAAATTTATAGATTCAATGCAATCCATATCAAAATACCAACAGCAATTTTCAATGAACTAGAACAAACAATCCTAAAATTCATATGAAACAACAAAAGACCCCAAATTGCCAAAGCAATCCTGAAAAAGAACAAAGCTGGTGCGATAATGTTTCCTGACATCAAGCTATACTGCAAAGCTACAGTAATCAAAACAGTATTGTACTGGCACAAGGACAGGCCCATAATCAATGGAACAGAATAGAGTGCCTGGATGTAAATCCACACATATATGGTCAATTAATATACAATAAAAGAGCCACGAATATACAGTGGGGAAAAGGCAGCCTCTTCAATAATTGGTGTTGGGAAAACTGTACAACTACTACAAGAGAATGAAATGGATTACTGTCTAATTCCTTATACAAAAGTAAACTTGAAAAGGCTCGAAGACCTGAATGTAAGACATAAAACCATAAAACTCTTATAAAAAAAAACAAGTAAAAATCTCTTGAACATAAGCATGAGAAATTTTTTCCTGGGCACATCTCCCAGGGCAAGGGAAACAAAATAAAATATGAATAAGTGGGACTACATAAAACTAAAAAGCTACTCTACAGAAAAGGACACCATCTGCAGAACAAAAAGGAAACCTACAGCATACTTGTAAACAATTTATCCAATTAGGGGTTAACATCCAAAATATATAAAGAACTCATATGCTTCAACATCAAAAAAAGAAACAAATAACCCAATTAAAAAAATGGATGGAGGACCTGAATAGGTATTTTTTCATATGAAATACAGATGGCCAACAGGAACATGAAAACATGCTCCACACTGCTAATCATCAGGGAAATGCAAATCAAAGCCACAGTGAGAGACATCACCTCACACCAGTTAGAATGACCACTATCCAAAAAACAAGAAATGACAGTTGTTGGAGAACATATGGAGAAAAGGGAACCCTCCTACGCTGTTGGTGGGAATATAAATTGGTATACTGCTGTATAAAGCAATATGGAGGTTCCTCAAAAAACTAAAATTAAAAATAGCATTTGACCCACTAGTTCCACTTCTAGGAATTTACAAAGAAAACAAAATCCCTGATTCGAAATGATATATGCACCCCTATGTTTATCACTGCATTATGGAAGCAACCTAAGTGCCCATCAAAAGATGAATGATAAACAAGATTTTAGACATATACACAATGGAATGTTAATTTAGCCATAAAAGAAGAAATCCTGCTGTTTGCAGCAACATGGATGGAACTAGAGGGTATTATGCTAAGTGAAATAAGCCAGGCAGAGGAAAGACAAATGCTATATGATTTCACTTATGAACAAAATAGCAGTAGACTCATAGACACCGAGAAGTGACTGGTGGTTACCATAGGGTAGGGGTTGAGGTGGGTGGATGGGAAGGGTAAGGGGAATAAAGGGGCAAAAAAAATTCTCAATCATAAGTTGGTCATGGGGAGTAGTGCAGCATGGAGAATACAGCCAATGATTCTGTAACATCTTTTTATGTTGACAGATAGTAACCACACTAGTGGGGATGAGAATTTAAGTATGCATAACTGTTGAACCACTGTGTTATGTATTTGAAACCACTCTAAGATTGTGTATTAATGATACTTCAATAAAAAAAGAAATATGCTCTTTCTCTTCCAAGTGTTAATATTGCAGATGTGATAATTAAGTTCAGAATTAAAAAAAAAAATCATACAGCGAATTAGATAAAATGCTGGGATTGAACACTCTGCTCTTCCATGTCCAGATCTGCTTTTCTTTCTGCTCTAAGGCATTTCCTTCCCACCCCACTCCCCACCCTGGCTACTCAGAACTTTCAGCATGACTGTTGCGCTGTTCCTGGCTTTCCTCATTCCCTCTACACTATGCTTCTCACAATAATCATCCGTAATAGAACTTACAACACACCAACACTGAAAATATCCATTTCTCATTAATAGATTAAGCAAAAGTTGCTAAATAATGATGATAGCAATCATTATATAAAGGACCTAAATACAAAATAAATTTTGAATCAGGTTAGAATGCAGAGGAAAATTCAATTTTCCAATTTGCACTGCCAAGAAGAGAAACTGCTGCCTGGTGGAATTCAATACAGGTCTGTGTGTTTAACTGAGCAAATGAGCCCCGCTGTAACTAAACATAATACAGAGGCAGGACATACAGAAAGACTGGGGCACTTCGTTTTCCATCAGTGTGTCTGCATTTGTGCTTCTGTCTTTGTAGCTTTAGTGAATCATTGCTTTACTATGATTGCACAAAGATGTTACATGTGATGTTGCTTAATTGTAAAGGATCTTAAAAACGTAATCATGCCCTCCTTTAATTTAAAAATCATTTTATGAACTCTCCATTTCCTGTGTGATAGTTTCCTCTGTATGGTCACAGAGTAGGCTCATCTCTTCCCCATCCTGTCATGTTCTGTGCGTCCATCACACTGAACATTTTCATCAATTTAGAAGTCTTTTCTGTGTGGGTAGCTTTGGGGGTGCAAAGAAAATTAGTTAATATTCATCTTTTCATCCCCAAAGTAGTCCTGCTTGATAAAGGTGTAACATGGGCAACCCTTGAAAAACCTTAGTGAGTAAAATATAAACATTGTGTAGCCCTCTCCAACTCATCCGACTGCCTGCCTCTTTCTTAATGCTCCATTTTATAGTCCTTACTGTAGACAGACAGAAAACCAGATGCAAGCTTCTGATTAGAACTTGTATGGATACAATCCAGATGTAGTTGCATCTATCATGTTCTATCAGGGTGTCCAGCACTCACACATGTGTTATTACTTTTCACCGTCACATTTCCTTTAGAAAGGAAGAAATCTTACAACTATTTTACAATTGAGAAAACTGAGCCTCAGAGAGATTAAGTAAATTTTCCCAGTTTATATGCTACAGATATGGTTCAATTGGAGTTCCCACCCAAAGCATGTGAAATGGTCAGAACAAAGCATGAATAAAATAGCTTCAGGGTCACCTCATGCCTGAGACCAAGCATTTTCTCCTGGTGCTCTTTCCCATTCTTTGAGGAATGTGAAGCACGTAGAGTTTCATCCAGTCATCGTCTAATTTTCATTACTATAAACAATGCAGACCTAATCAAGATACTTTAATGATATTATTTCTAAAAACCCTTCACTAGTAAGTTAGAAAACTTTCATGAAGTGGAAAGTTTTTGGAAACAAATATATTATAAAATTATAAAATTTTAACTCAAATTCATATAAAACCTTAAAATTGTGATAACCGTTGAAGTACCTGAATGAGCAGTGAAAAGCTTTCCCAGGTAGAAAGCTCCAGTAATGCACAGTTTCATCAGAAAACTCTACCAAATTTTCAAAACATAATTTTAAGTACATAAAATGTTTCCAGAGAGTAGAAAAAATGAGCACATTCCTCATCTCTTTTTATGAATTTTACACATTACCTTTACACCAAAACCCATAAGAACAAAATAAGAAATGAAAATATATAGGCCAGAGTCACTTATTAGTTTAGAGGCAAAAGTCTAAAACAAAATGCTGGCAAGCCAATCTATTTATTGATCTATCTATTGATTTAGTTAAAATTTTGAGTTAATCCTGATATTCATGCTTTCTATAGCATTTAGAAAAATCTTTAAACACAATTTACTGCATAGTCCAATTAATAGGAAAAACATAATTTATCTCAATTGGTGCACAAAAAGCAATTAATAAAGTTCAACATTCATTCATATTAAAAATAATTAGTTAACTACTAATGAAGAATGATGGTTAATTTTATGTGTCAACTTGGCTAGGCTATGGTGCCCAGTTATTTGTTCAAACACCAGTCTGGATGTTGCTCTGAAGGTAATTTTTTAGATATGATTAACATTTAAATAGGCAAACTTTGAATAAAGCAAATTACTCTCCATGATGTGGGTGGCCATCATCTAATCAGTTGAAGGCTTTGAGGAAATAAGACTGAGATCTCCCCATACAGAAAAAATTCTACCTGCATTTCTGCCTTCAGATTAGAACTTCAACATCATTTTCTCTCCGGGTCTTGAGTCTGCTAACTTGCCCTACAGATATCACACTTCCCAGGCTCCACAATTGTATGAATCAATTAAAAAAGAAACTTCCTCTCCATATCTATATATATCTATATCTACATAATAATTACACATATGCATGTATACATATATATAATTTTAGTGGATAGTATAATATATATAGATTAATGCAGAAGACAATTTTAAAAATCTTAATCCTAAAAAAGTACAGTAACCATTATATCCAAATATAAAATGTTAAAATCTTTCCTTTAGGCTTTAGGAATAAGACCAAGTTGTGTGCTCTCACTACTGACTTTTAACACAATACAGAAGGTCTCAGGCAGCACAGTAAAGCATGAATGCATGAGAGACATCAAGAATTGAATTGAAAGAAATTTAGGACAGATTACATGAATGTTTTACATAAATTTTGTTAATCTGCATTTATTATATTAATAAGAGTTAAACAAGTTTGACAGATAATGAAAAGTCAAATACCTTCTCACATACCAATAATAATTAGAAAACAAAATTTAAAAAACTGAAGTTTCATAAAAACATCAAGTACCCATGAATAAAAGACAGGTAAGACCTCCACAGGGAAAATTCTAATGCTTAATTGATAGTCATGAGGAAAATTCAAATAAAAGATACATAATCTGAGCTTTTAGATTGGCTGGTATAATTGCAGTAAAATATATTTTCTCCTGATATAAAAATATCAGTTCTCTCTCTATTAAAATATAAGCAAAGTTCCAAGAATCATGTAAACTGATTAGAAACTTCCTATGAATTCAAACCCCTCCATAAAACCAGTTTAATCCAACATCCTCCCATCTACAATTTCCATAATCTCTTTACCTTATAGTGTTTCTTATAAGGTAAGTGATTTTTTATTACTACTGTTGTGGGCACTAGCAATGTACTGTTATTGCCTATTCCTCCCACACACATTAGAACCCAAGCTCCACAGGAATGGGAAGTTTTGTCTCTTCTGTGACATTGCTCATGTGCCTATAAAAGCATGTGGTATATAGTAGGTGATTTATAAACATTTGCCGGATAATGTTTAAAAGCAATGCAGAAATATAATTGAAGAAGAAGAGCCTGGACATTGTTGAATAAAAGGATAATCTCAAGACTTACTGGGTTATACTAACTAAGTGCATAGATACAAATAAACAGACTAAGGCAAGATGAAGGGAAATCTAGAAAAGATTCATTTTCTGCATGTTTGTGCCCCTGTCAACATAGAGAAGTAAGGGAAGAACCATCTCTATAATGAGTGGGACTGGAACAACAGGTTCTCCTGTATCTTCATATCAAAAATGCCGTAATGATCATGAAAGGAAAAGCTATTGGGTTAAATAGCATAGTTTTTTAAAGAAAAAGGGCTAGTTTCATGAATATATAAATGATATTTCTTCAAATCAGTAGGAAGTTAAAAAAATAGAAAAATGGATAATCATGTTTTCCAGATACCTTATAAAAGGAAAAGTCCAAATAATTGATAAACATGAAAAGCTGTTCAGATCCTTTTTTTAAATTAAGATATCATTGATACACAATCTTATGCTCAGGTTTCACATGAGCAACACTGTGGTTGCTACATTTCCCCATATTATCAAGTCACCACCACATACACCATTACAGTCACTGTCCATCAGCATAGTGAGATGCTATAGAGTCACACTGCTATATTGTCTTCCCTGTGCCCCTCCCATGTTATGTGCACTAATCATAATGCCCTTTAATACCCTTATCCCTCCCTTTTTAATCATAAAAGTTCAAATTAAATCATAATGAGATAGAACTCTATGCTCAGCAGATTAACAGCAGTTATACAGTATAATACCACCATATACTAGTAAGAATGGGTGGTAGCAGGAATTCTCATATAATGCCAAAGGGAATGTAATCTTACACAGTCACTTGAGAAAACTTGACATTATCTAGTGAATGTGAAGGCCAATGACTGATTGATTCCACATCTAGATAAATAGTCAGGCTATGCCCATATGTACCAGAATGCACAGCATTAATGTGACAACCTCAAACTGGTGAAAACTCAAATGTCCATCATGAGTAGAAAAGGAAAACTCTTGTTTATTATGCAATAGAATATCATACAGTGATATAAAGGATGATGTGCTCTAAATTAAACACTATGGAACAATCTTACAAACATAAAATTGAATGAAAGAGAAGGTTACAAGAACACCTACTTTGTTCCATATATATATAAATATATACATATATATGTATATGTACATATATTTATATACCCACAGTATGTTTAATCTTAATTATATGTCTGTGTCAATATTGATAAAGCTATTACAGGGAGAAGAGGAAGAATGTAATCAAGAAGACACACATGGAAAGAGTCTAAGCATTAATGATGTACTCCTCCATCTGGGTAGTGGTTATAGTGTTTGCTCTATAATTATTAAATCAATTATTTAATTTTTTATTTTATCCTTTACATGTATTTTAAATGGAAAAATGGTAACAATTAGAATATGACTAAATTTCATGTTCAGTCAGGGAAATGAAATTTGATGTTATGGTGAAATACATCCATGCCTGACATCGATATAGTATGTTCTTTTTTTTTTATTAAGGTTTCATAGATATACAATCTTATGAAGGTTTCACTAGAAAAACAATGTTACTACATTCACCTTTATTATCGAGTCCCCCCTCATACCCCATTGCAGTCACTGTCCATCAGTGTAGTAAGATGCCACAGAGTCCCTATTTGTCTTCTCTGTGCTACACTGTCTTCCCTGTGACCCCACACAACATGTACAATAATCATGATACCCCTCAATCCCCTTCTCCCTCCTTCCCACCCACCTGCCCCCCATCCTCCCCTTTGGAAACTGCTAGTTCCTTCTTGGAGTCTGTTAGTCTGCTGCTATTTTGTTCTCTCAGTTTTGCTTCATTGTTATACTCCACAGATGAGTGAAATCATTTAATACTTGTCTTTCTGCAGTTGGCTTATTTCACTGAGCATAACACCCTCTAGCTCCATCCATGTTGTTGCAAATGGTAGGATTTGTTTTCTTCTTATGGCTGAACAGTATTCCATTGTGTATAAGTACCACGCCTTCTTTATCCATTCATCTACTGATGGACACTTAGGTTGTTTCCATATCTTGGCTATTGTAAATAGTGCTGCAATAAACATAGGGGTGCAGATGTCTTTTTGAATCAAAGAATTTGTTTTCTTTGGGTAAATTCCTAGGACTGGAATTCCTAGGTCAAATGGTATTTCTATTTTTAGTTTTGTGAGGAACCTCCATATTGCTTTCCACAATGGTTGAACTAATTTACATTCCCACCAGCAGTGTAGGAGGGTTCCCCTTTCTCCACATCCTCACCAGCATTTGTTGTTCCTTGTCTTTTAGATGTTGGCCATCCTAACTGGTGTGAGGTGATACTCATTATGGTTTTAGTTTGCATTTCCCTGATAATTAGCAATGTGGAGCATCTTTTCATGTACCTGTTTTCACCATCTGAATTTCTTCTTTGGAGAATTGCCTGTTCATATCTGCTGCCGATATTTTAATTGGGTTATTTGCTTTTTGAATATTGAGGCATGTGAGTTCTTTATATATTTTGGATGTTAACCCCTTGTTGGATGTGTTATTTACAAATATATTCTCCCATACTGCTGTTAGTGTCCTTTGCTTTGCAGAAGCTTTTTAGCTTGATGTAGTCCCATGTGTTCATTTTTGCTTTTGTTTCCCTTGCTCAGGGAGATGCATTCAGGAAAAAAGTTGCTCATTTTATATTCAAGGGATTTTTGCCTTTGTTTTCTTCTAAGAGTTTTATGGTTTCATGACTTACATTCATGTCTTTGATCCATTTTGAGTTTACTTTTGGGTATGGGCTTAGACAATGATCCAGTTTCATTCTCTTACATGTAGCTGTCCAGTTTTGCCAACACCAGCTGTTGAAGAGGCTGTCATTGTCCATGGCTCCTTTATCATATATTAATTGACCATATATGTGTCGGTTTATATCTGGGCTCTCTAGTCTGTTCCATTGGTCTCCGGGTCTGTTCTTGTGCCAGTACCAAATTGTCTTGATTACTGTGGCATTGTAGTAGAGCTTGAAGTTAGGGAGCTTTGTTCTTCCTTCTCAGGATTCCTTTGGCTATTTAGGGGTAATTTGTGGTTCCATACAAATTTTAGAACTATTTGCTCTAGTTCATTGAAGAATGCTGTTGGTATTTTGATATGAATTGCATTGAACCTCTAGATTGCTTTAGACAGAATAACCATTTTGCCAATATTAATTCTTCCTATTCATGAGTATGGAATGTGTTTCCATTTATTGGTATATTCTTTAATTTCTCTCATGAATGTCTTGTAGTTTTCAGGATATAGGTCTTTCACTTCCTTCGTTAATTTTATTCCTAGGTATTTTATTCTTTTTGATGCAATTGTGAATGGAATTGTTTTCCTTGTTTCTCTTTCTGCTAGTTCATTGTTAGTGTATAGTAATGCAACAGATTTCTGTGTATTAATTTTGTATCTTGCAACTTTGCTGAATTCAGATATTAGATCTAGTAGTTTTTGAGTGTATTCTTTAGGGTTCTTTATATACAATATCATGTCATCTGCAAACAGTGACAGTTAACTTCTTCTTTACCAATCTGGATGCCTTTTATTTCTTTGTGTTGTCTGATTGCTGTGGCTAGGACCCCCAGAATTATGTTGAATAAAAGTGGGGAGAGTGAGCATTCTTGTCTTGTTCCCGACCTTAAAGGAAAAGCTTTGAGCTTCTCGGTGTTATATGATGCTGGCTGTGGGTTTATCATATATGGCCTTTATTATGTTGAGGTATTTGCCCTCTATACCCATTATGTTGAGAGTTTTTATCATGAATGGATGTTGAATATTGTCAAATGCTTTTTCAGCATCTATGAAGATGATCATGTGTTTTTTGTCTTTCTTTTAGTTTATGTGGTGGATGATGTTGATGGATTTTCGAATGTTGTGCCATCCTTGCATCCCTGGGATGAATCCCACTTGGTCATGGTGTACAATGGTTTTGATGTATTTTTGAATTTGGTTTGCCAACATTTTGTTGAGTATTTTTGCATCTATGTTCATCAGGGATACTGGTCTGTAATTTCCTTTTTTTCTGGTGTCTTTGCCTGGTTTTGGTATCAGAATGATGCTAGCCTTGGGATATTTGGGAGTATTCGTCCTCTTCTACTTTTTGGAAAACCTTAAGGAGGATGGACATTAGGTCTTCACTAAATATTTGATAAAATTCAGCAGTGAAGCCATCTGGTCCTGGAGTTTGTTCTTAGGTAGTTTTTTGATTACCAATTCAATTTCATGTAATTGGTCTGTTCAGATATTCTGTTTCTTTCTGGGTCAGCCGTGGAAGGTTGTATTTTTCTAGAAAGTTTTCCATTTCTTCTAGTTAATCCAGTTAGTTAGCATATAATTTTTCCTAGTATTCTTTAATAATTCTTTGTATTTCTGTGTTATCTGTTGTGATTTTTCCTTTCTCATTTCTCATTCTGTTTATGTGTGTAGACTCTCTTTTTTTCTTGGTAAATCTGGCTGGAGGGTTATCTATTTTGTTTATATTTTCTCAAAGAACCAGCTCCTGCTTTCATTGGTTTTTTTCTATTGTTTTATTCTTATATAGTATGTTCTTAAATTCACATTGTATGAACAATATTGGAAAGTATGTGGGCCAACAGAACCCCTTTACTGTGGAAACTATTGGCAGTTACACAGACCTTGGGTTGCCTTTTATGAAGTCTGGTGGAATTATTAAGTGGAGTCTATAGGGTTTTTGCTCTCCATTTCCAAATTTAACATCTTAATACTATGCTCTTTCAACACATAAAACTCTTCCACTTAATGCTATTCTTTAATTAATAAGTAGAGAGCTTTGCCTGAATATGTAACACCAGATGTATGTATGGTATTATCTATAGGCAGTATATAAGTGTGAAGTACATATAGGTGCTCAATCATTTATCAAAGCATAACAAGTCTGTGCTTTTGGTCCATCAGTCTGATGTGTGCCTGATGGTAAAGACTGAAATAACCTACTGTTCTTCATTTAGAAGAGTTTAAAGTCTGGCAAGAAAAAAAAGATACATTGAAATTTTAAGCCATGTGTGAAGATAGCCAGAATTCTGGGCCTGGATGTGTATATATTCAAATGATCAATAGATGTCTGCTCAATTGTTGAAGTATATTATTTTTAAAAAGAACATTAATTGAAAACTCCATATTTCCCTCTAAAAACTAATGATAACAAGTTGCTTTGTCATTTCACCCTTCAGTGGACTTCTCCCCCCAAGAATTAGTGACCTACATAAATAAAACATCCCAGCCCCTGTTTTTATAACATATTAATTCAAGAAGAGATCTATATATGGTGCCCACAGGAGTTTGTGTTAATTTTAACTTCATAGGTCAAATATTATTATAAAAAATAGAGTTGCTGTGGAGCAGCATCCACTACAGGCATCCGTTCATATTCGTTTCTTCGCCAAACACTTATGGAGCATCTGCTTGAGCTAACTTAATGACCAAAGCATTGGGTAAGTGGAAGGTGGTGGCAAATTTCCAGACCATTGTACTGTGGCCAAGCTGTAAGAACATATTTTATTAGACCCAAAGCTTAAAGAACAGCAGTAAATTCACAGTGCAACAAAATATTTATATTTTCTCTTTCCCAGACTTACTAGTACCGAGGCAAAGGGAAGATGTAAATAATTACATAGCTGTTGCTCCATGAATCATTCCCTAGAAACTAGTCCTGTTTAAGTCCTTTCTGCTGGCTCAGAGCAGAGGGACTATAGCTGTGATTCACAAACATCTGTCAAGTCTGCTGTCCCATAGGCTTTTATTTCTCCCATGTACTTGAAGCACTGAGCAATTATTCCAATGAATCTAGAGAGTAACCAGCATCAAACTTAGCCCAGAACTATTCTGAATGACTAGTTCTGCACAAATATTCTTTCCAGTCACTGCTGTACCTTCTCTCTGAGCAATTGTACTTTACTCCACAGCACTCTTGCTGCTCCCCTCCAGGACAAGGGGCCTTCATGGTCATTCCTTCTTGTTTTACAAAAGAAATCATCTCTTTGGGACTTTAGTATACAAACTATGACTCTGGGATGTCAAAGAAGACTCCAGCAAAGCAGACAAAAACTTTATGCATAGACAAAAAGTATTTTCTTTGTTTCTGAGGTGAAGGAGAGTACAAAGAGGTGTCTGGGGGCAAGATCATGGAGGAGTTGAGTTGCTGCCATGACATCCCTTCCTAAAAGTTAATAACCTTGTGAGCTGATTAGTGGGAGTAGAATGTGGAGGAGGTTCAGCTCTTCAATTTGGTAAATGCAGGCAGGCTTGCAGAGAAGAGACCAATTAGTTTGAGAGCTAAGAAGCAAGAGAAATTGAGGAGAAATTTCAGTCCCAGACACCATGAAATGCTCTAGTTTAAGCCAGTTACACTGAAATCATTGAGGTAAGAGAAGCCTAAAAGATATTAATATCAATTTAACAAACATTTGCTAAGAAAACATTAATGAATAAAATAGACTTAGTTCCTTCCCTAATGTGGCTTAACAGCAGGTCAAGGAGACAAAAACAAAACAAAACAAAACAGTAACAAATATTTAATTACAAATTGGTAACAATTGCAAGGGAAACAAAGTATTTGTTGTAAAAAATAACAGTGTAGCTGGATTAAACTGACACATCTTGAACGTTTACCACATTCCAGGATTATGCTTACCATTTCAATATTTATCAAATTGTAATCTTCCCCACAAACCGTAGAGACAGTCCTGTGTGCTAATTCCATTGTTTGTATGAGTAAACTCTGCCTTAAAGAGCCTGTGTGTGAGCAGACTCCGCCTTGTGAATGTGAGTGCTTCCTGGGCCATCATTTCTAAGGCCTGGATAATTCAGGGGGGCCTTTCTTTTCTTCTCTGGACCCAGGCCCCAGTGGGGCCCATAGAGCATCTCTTGACTCTATTCTGACCCCTGGAAACAAAATCCCTACTTCCTGCGGCTTCTAATGAACCCACTCCAGGACTGCGTTTGCAGATCAGCTCCAGCCTTAAGGAGCCCCAGCTTGGCTGTGTCACACCCCTAAACTCCAGCCTTTCCCCTGAAACAGAGCTCGTGGGGACCAGACTCAACGCTCAGCCAAGCTGGGTTCCTTCCTCCTTCCCCCCTACCTTCTTTACTTGCTTTCTGTTTTTAAATCATATCAAATCAGAATTTGAACCACAATCTCTTAAGCATATTAAAGACAATATTTAAGGGGAAAGATTAAGTAAAGAAACTACTGAGGAAAATAATCAGAAATGCATAAAAATTATTACAGCTTTATTTCTAAACTTACTGTAAAGCTTACACATCCAGCAATAAAGAATGGCCGTATAAGGTACATTGGAAGTATGTAATGAAAATATTAAAAGGAGGTTTCTAAAGAATTTTGAAGGTTCCAAGAAAGCATATATAATAGAACATGAAACTACATATAGACTTTAAGATATGCATAGATCTCCAACTCTTAAAAAACTACAAGGCAACACACCTACACATTTAGAGTTCTTGCCTCGGTAAAGCAGAAGAACATTTAATTAAAAAATATTTTTCTGAAATGTGTGTTTTGATTTTAATCAGAAAAATGGATTCAACACCATTAAATAAATTATATTTATGATGAAAACGGTTATGCCATCCGCAATGGTGCAGACACTTCCAATTTGAAATGGACAAGATAGTTCAGTGCTTACTTATTCAACTTTTTTTCATAGAGGCAAACTACAGAGAAGTGAATCAGTTTACTGGAGTTCACACACCTGGTGAACCACAAGGACAGGCCCCTTACACCGATAACCTGCCTCTGGAGCTGGTGCCCTGGGTTCTTAGCAAGTATGGCATGAATTATCTTTTTCATGAGGCCCTGGGCAAATCAAAGGCCAGAACACTGACACCCATCTTTGCATCTAGTGCCCAACACAGAGACTGCCAAATGTTTCAAAAATGCAGAGAGGCAGGGATGAGTTAATTTTCTTTTGAATTCCTACTTAAGCAGATACCACAGTCCATCTTGTAGAGAAATACTCAGGAAGTAAGTGAGGAATTACTTTGAGTAAAAGCCTAACATCAGATAAATACAAAAGGAAATGCCACTCAACCTGTGATATTTATACGGGAAATTAAAACCACTATCAAAGACAGGCATGCTGTGAGGTAAGCTTAGTGTTCTGTTGGTGGCTGGAGCGTGAATCACAAACTTGTTGTACTCAGAGAATAGCATTTTCATTTTTTCTCTTTTAGGAACTTTGTGATTGAATATGGAGTTCAGAGTAAATGCTAAATTTATCTATCTAACACTACTTTTTTCCCAAGGTGCAAATGCTGTAGACTGCATGTTCTCCCCCCATTGCCCCTGCAAAATTCATGTGTTGGACCCTACTCACCAGTATAATGGTCCTGGGTGGTGGGGCCTTTAGGAAGTGATCCCGTCATGAGGGCAGACTCCCATGAACAGGGTCAGTGCTCCTATAAAAGAGACCCAGGAAACTTGCTAGCCCCTTCCAACATGTAAACAGACAGCCTGCTATAAGGAAGCTGTCTCACCAGACGTCAAACTGGTGGCCGCCTTGATCTTTGGACTTGACATCCTTCAGAACTGTGAGAAATAAATTTTTATTAAACTTCCTAGTCTATGGTTTTTTGGTATAGTAGCCCCAACAGGACTAAAACAGATTCCAGGGTATTTCTTATATTTTTATTCAGAAGCAGGTGATGGGAGAATCAATCAGTTCTCTAAGAGAAAGAATACTAATTATTTAAGAAAAATAAAATTATTCTCTGGAGTCCTAAATGTGTGGCTAAATATGGGTGCAAGTGAGCAGAAATAGAGCCAAAGCAGGTGCAGCGTTCACCAAACTGTTCAGTAGGGTTCAGAGTTGAGTGTGAACGTGGCAGACGGCAGGAAGTAGGGGTCGCTCCCAGTTCTTCGCACTCTGAGTAAAATGTGAGAAAAACAAACAAAAAAAACATTTTAAAGCAGGAACAGTTAGAACTGCTTGGATTTATTATTTGTCTATTGATTACCAATCCCTAACGTATTATTCAAAACTTCCATAGGAGACCGATCATTAACCTCAGTTAGTCAGTTAAGGAACATGCTCAGAGACGCTAAAGGAATTGCCAAAGCCATAATTAGAACAGCCTGTGCTCCCCGACTCCCCTGAAATCTCAAGTCTGGCAGCAAATATAAGTCTGAAAATGGAGGGAGCAGCCGGGCTTGTAGCTGTGCGGTCACCAGACAGCCCGGACCGTGTGCGTGAAGCCTGTGCTCGCATGTCCCAGACTCCCTGAGCATCAGGATCAGGGGCTGGTGCTCAAAGCACAGGCGCCTTTCTCTAAAGTCTGAAGTTTATAATTTGAGCAATTTGGGGTGCACTTTGAACATACATATTTTTTAGCTAACAATGGTTGCTTCTGAAAGACAGGAAAGCTTGAAGGTGACCCATAGGTATGGCTCGTGAGGTAGGAAGTACTGTGAAGAAGACAGGCCTTAAAATCCAATCCTAAATTGGATTACATGCTGTTTATTCCATAGACTGTGGGATTATTAAACTTTCTGCACCTGGTCTCCTTATCTGTACACTGAAGAAAATACAATACTTTTCTGTTTTATTTTGAGGGGAAAAACAGAGCAATATATGTGTTAAGAGTTAAGAGCAACAGAATAATTTGTATAGTATTTCTTGTAGAAATGCATATTTTAATCATAAAGAGATATCTATCAAACCCAAATTAAGAGACATTCTATAAAACAATGCTCCTGTATCCATGAAAAATTTCAATATTACGAAAAACTGAGAAATTATTGCATATTTACAGGGGAATAAAAAATGACAGTTAAATGCAGTGAATTAGGAATAAAAATGCTATAAAGGAAATCAATTGAACAATTGGTGAAATTTGAATGTAGACTGCATTTCAGTTATCAGAATGCCATCTCTGTTAATTTCCTGATTTGGGCAGTTGTACTGTAGCTACAAAGTGTGTCATTCAAGGTCTTGCTCCTCCGAGGTCACCCTTCAAGGAAGGAGTTGCCACTCAGACAGGAGCATGGGATTGGGAGACTTGCCCCAGCTATCAGCTCCTTCAGCCTCCAACTCAGCTACTTGAAGCCACCTCACAAGGCATGAAGTCATGTCCTTTTTGGGGTATTTGAAATCCAGTGACTGGGAAAAATAATTAATGGTCCCACACCAGAGGTGCCTACAGGGTAACCAACGCTGTCAAGCCAGCTGGTGTCACAGCTTGACTTCCCCTGCCCAATCTGGCTTCCTGCCTCTTCTGTTCAGCTGATGATCCCTAATTAATGTCTTGTACACCAAACTATGTCCCAGCGTTGACTTCCGGAGACCTCAACTGGCAAACTCAATATGGAAAGCAGCCGGAGAAAGGAAGTGATGAGATTAAGTGTTGTAGTGGCATCACTGTACTGGCAGCGAGGCCTCACTGGGCATCAGTAGGGTTCAGTAGAGACAGCATCTCACTCAGTCTGTTTGTTATCACTTCCACCGCGTATGGAGAAAATAGCGGTTAGACAGATAATGGGGATGGGTAGTTATTGCTTAGTGCCAGTCACAGGTGCTCTACAGAAAGCTGAGGACAAGGAACAAATCAAAGCCAGGCATGAAAGTCATCAGCCTCTTTGGCTGCATATCTAATAGTGGGACGGCAGAAGGCAAGGAAGAAAAAGTCAAACAGGACTTTATTAGCACAGTGGCTAAATGTTAAAGAAGGTTAATTGTCCAATCAAACAGGTCTGTCCAATCAAAAAGGCAGGGTCGTGCGGGTGACAGTATAGGACCTTAATGCAACAAATGCATTAAACACATGGACAGATACTCTCAATTCTTCCCTGTAGATTTAAACTGTCTGGATTCCTCTGAATCCTTGGAGCCTGCAGATGTGAAGAGCACTCCCTGTAAAGAGCCAGCCCGCCCCTGCGTTCCTCCCCTTCCTCCAGAAGAGAGCCAGAGGGGAGGACCCTGCTCAGCATGTGTCCCCACCTCCTCTGGACACCGGGTCTATGACTAGGATTAATTTGCTTTAGACACTGGATCTATGTACTGGGCCTCATCAAGGAGAAAAGGCACTGTTTTTCAAAGGAGCTAAGGGCTCTTGCCAGCATATACCTATAGAATTGGGGGACTATATGTGGATGGGACCTGAAGGTGCTGGGTCAGGAATCAGGGCATCAGACTGGATTGGGAAGGATTTATTCTCCTGAAATATAAGACTTAATACTCTGGAAAGGCCCCCAGGAGATGGTGTGAATTCAATATAAAGATGGTTTCTGGAAGCATGGAGAAAGTCTTATCACATGGTGAGAAAAAAATGCAAGAATTGCTGGGGCAGATGGGAAAGGAAGGGATTAACAGGCTCAGAGAAGTGGGCATGTTAGAGTCTACACTGTTGTATCCCATGCAGCATCCCATGGGAGCATAACATACAAAAGCTACAGGGATGTGTTGGGGGACAGTGTACAGCAGCACCAAAAATACAATGTTCAACAGCAGTCCTCCTTTGTGGGCCAGGGTTGACATTAGGACTGTCTGTTGCACATGTGTCTCACTCATAGCAATCGGGATGATAGTACACAAAACAGTAAAGGCCTGATGGTCTATTACCTGTCAAAACCCACAAATTGTCAGGATTATAATCAGCAACACCACAGAGAGTCACAGACACACTTAATAGAAGGCAGCATGAAATCCCACATACCACATGATCATGCAGGAAGCCTACTTTGCTAGAGAGGTGTGCGAGTGAGCCCATAGCCATAGTATTCACAGGTTGTATCCAGACCATGGCACCTGGGGCCTGCTGGTCTGCTACAACTTTGGGATAACCTGCGGAAGGCACAGTCATAGTACCAGCCTGGGGACACCACTCTGTGGGAGAAGGTGCCATCCTGCAGATCACAGTACATGCACTAACTCAAAGACCATGGTTTGGATCAGTGCCCCAGCAGAAAGAATACTTGTATGCAGGAACCAAGAGGTGAAAGCAAGAGTTGTGCCCCTTGACATCACACCTAACGCCTCCACCCATTTCATAAGGTTAGATGTCCCTGGGCACATTTCCACAGGGCTCAAGGCATGAGTCCCATTGAAACATTAGCTGTACTGCTGCCTACACACTTTTGTCTCCTTGTGTCTAGGAACCACAGGTATGAAATGAGTCATCTTTCTGAAAAGGGTAATTGACTTTCTTATCAGGAGGAAGTAGGGCTATTGTTACATAATTAGAGCAAAGGGGAATGTATGAAGAGTGCAAGTGATCCCCTTGGGCTCTTCTCAGTGCCCAGTGGTGACTGCCAAGAGATAGGTACAGAAATCTTGGATTCAGAAGCTGTGGTGATGAGGCACGCAGGCCCCTTGAAGAACTCATATTGTATTTTGCATAATTTTGCATCCTCTTTCTTTCCTGCAGAAAAGGGGATGAAGTATAAGAAGTCTGGATTGGGGGCAAGTGAGAAGAATGTAGCCTCTTGCATGTCTGGGGAAACCAAGGGAGAAAGCCTTAGTTCCTGTGCAGCCTCTTGGCTGTAGCCCTGAATCATATGCTGCAGGAGAGTTGACAGAGTGCAGTGCATGCAGTTCCATTCACACGCTTAGCTAACAAGGAGGTGATGCCTTCATTTCTAATGCCTATGAACTTTCATTCATATATTTTCCTTGACAATGAGTTGTGACTGAACCAATATTGGATGTATACATTCTTTGTTCTCTTTGCTGAAATATCATTTAATAGAACTTCTATCTCTTCCTCTAATGCCTGGTGCCTCCTCACATTTAAAAATACAATACATTCAATGTCTAATCACACTAGAATTCACGCTCTTGCAGAAGATGGGTGTTGAAAGGGAGATAGGACATGGCTTCACAGATCCACAGAGAGCCTGAGTTGATACTCTCCTCAGAGCTTCACACCCAGCAGCAGACCTGGCCCCCAACCTCAGGAATGACCATTATTAGGCTGAGTTTAGGGGAAGCTATAGTTGCTTAAGAATTGTCACTAGGTGTGTTTCTGTTACTGTGGCGTTTCGAAAGTGCCGTAAGAGCATGGAATTTGATGTAGGATCTCAAGTTTCTTCATCCATCTGTCACCAATTAAAAAGAATGCCAAAAAACATATGGCCAGGGAACTATCAGGAAAGACAAATGAATTTAAAGGAGTACAGTAACTACAGATCTAAATAATACTGTTTTCAGGAAGTGGCTAGCATGTTCTCCGGAAGGGAAGAATCCCTGGAACCACAATGTATGGCACTGCAGGTTTTTTCCTCATAGGTTTGAATATTTCTTGACACCTAGCACAAGTATTATCCTGCAGAGACTCACTTGCTAGGGTGCCGTCAGACTTTCTCTGATAAACACTACATGAGTCTATGAGCCTTTGTATTGACTTGTATTTGCTTAGTTTCCATATTCTTGATGGTTTGGCCTTTAGGGCTTTGCAGCCACAGAAAACTGCCCTTCCCAGCATTACCATTCCCAGAGGTAACAGCTTGGCAGCCAGCATGTTCACTGGAGCACTGAATGTGTGTGTCCCCCCAGAACTGCTATGTTGAAACCTGACCTCAACCTCTTTGTAGTTAAAGGATCGGGAAGATGATTAGGGCATCAGGGCAGATCCCTGATGAAAGAGACCCCAGAAATCTCCCTAGTCCTTCCCTATCCATGTGCACAGTGAGAGGAAGGCCATCTTTAACCAGGAAATGAGTCCTCACCAGACAGTGGACCTGCCAGGGCCTTGATCTTAGACATGCCAGCCTCCAGAACTGTGAGCAATAGAGAAATTCATTTCTATTGTTTATAAGCTGCCCAGTCCATTGTTATTTTGTTATAACAGCCCCAAAGGACTAAAACGCATTTAGTATGAAAACCAACCAATCCAGAGTCTGTATTTCCCACTGGCCTCATTTTGTCAGACTTCTCTATTCCAGGGCACTGCAGGGCCAGGTACATGACCGCTGAGGTTTGTCCCTCCAAAATTACTCAGATTATTCAACCATAAATTGCGCTGCCTGCTTAGCTGGCTTTGCCCACTCCTCTCTTCGGAAAACTGCAGTTCAGGCCCTGAACTTCCCTCCCGCCTTCCTCACTAAGCTCAGTCATTTCTAGCTTCTAATTTAAAGTGAGAGACGTGTGGCTCCTCCTGTCACTCGGACACTCGGAGGCCACTGTAAGGCTACTGACTGGCCTGATTTCAGCATCGTTATGTCACAGGGAGTAGGTAGGCCTAAGGAGAGGGAAAGAGATGGGGGAATGGCTGGTAGTGGAGCTGTCAAAGCTCACACGTTATCAGTTAAGTTTGCCATCTTATATGGGCACAGTTCATGGTGCCCAAACCAATTGCAATAGTAATGTCAAAGATCACTGATCACAGATCATCATAGCAAATGTAATAATTAAAAAGTTTGAAATACTGTAAGAATTACCAAAATGTGACACAGAGACACAAAGTGAGCAAATGCTGTTGGAAAAATGGTGCCAATAAACTTATTTGACACAAGGTCGCCAGAAACCTTGAATTTAAAAAACATGGTAATATCTGTAAAGTACAATAAAGCAAAGTGCAGTAAAATAAGGTATAATTGGGTCTACAGCGGTGACTCTTACATAATCAGTCACTACTAATTAGAGAGTGACTACCCTACTGCTGATCAATACTTTTTAATGGAAACAAATATACAAAAAGAAAAAAAATTAAAATAATCCAGTCTAAGCAGAAATTTCTACTTAGTCACCATCCGTCAATATAAAGTACATGTGTTTTAGCCTATTTATCTACTTATTTTTGAAGTCAGGTGGTCCTAAGAATGGACCCAGGACCTGCTTTGAGCAGGCATAGTAAGATACACAGAGACAAAAATGACAGCCGTCAAGGAAGAAGTTTTTGCGGTTCTTCCAGAACAGAAGGCGTGGCGCACCACGGAGGGAGGCACCAAAGGGAAACGGGCGGCAGAAAGAGGAGGGAAGGGAACGGTGGGGACTTACTTGCAGTTTTCAGAAAAAGGAGTGGGCAAAGACAGCTAAGCAGGCAGCACAGGTTATGGTTGAATAATTTGAATAACTTCAGAGGGATGTACCTCAGTGGTCCTGTCGAAAGTGGACGCAGCCCAAACCATGAAGGCAAAGGGAAGGTTCGTGAAGGAAATTTAAAGTGCTCCTCTGGTGAACACACAAATGACAAAGAAGAGAAACAGCCTTATTGCTGACATGGAGAAAGTTTTAGCGGTCTGGGTAGAAATGCAAACCAGCTACAACATTCCCTTAAGCCAAAGCCCCATCCTCAGCAAGCCCCGAACTCTCTTCAATTCTGTGAAGGCTGAGAGAGGGGAGAAAGCTGTGGAAGAAAACTGAGGCGAGCTGAGGGTGGTTCATGAGGTTTAAGGAAAGAAGCGTCCCCATAACATAAAAGCGAAGGGGAAGCAGCAAGTGCTGATGTAGAAGCTACAGTACATTTTCCAGAAGATCCACCTAAGATCATTAACGAAGGTGGCTACACTATATAGACCTTCACTGTAGGTAAAACAGCATCTGTTGGCAGGAGATGCCATCTAGGACTTCCACAACTAAGAGAAGTCAGTGCCTGGCTGTCTTGTTAGGGGATAATGCAGCTGGTGACTTTAAGTTGAAGCCAGTCCCCATTTACCATCCTGAAAATCCTAGGGCCCTTAAGAATTTTGTTAGATCTATTCTGCTTATGTTCCATAAATGGAACAACAGGGCCTGGATGCCAGCACATCTTTTTTACAACATAGTTTACTGAATATTTTCAGCCTGCTATTGAGACCTACTCTTCAGAAAAAAAGATTTCTTCCAAAATATTACTGCTCACTAACAATACATCTGGTCACCTAAGAGCTCTGGTGAACATGGACAATGAGATTAATATGTTTATGCTTTGTTAACACAACATCCACTCTGCACCCATGGATTAAGGATTTTTGACATTCAAGTCTGACTATTTAAGAAATACATTTTGTAAGGTAACCGCCATAGTGATTCCTCTGATGGATCTGGGCAAAGGAAATTGAAACCTTCTAGAAAGGATTCACCATGCTAGATGCCATTAAGAACATTTGTAATTCATGGCAAGATGTCAAAATACCATCATAAACAAGAATTTGAAAGAAATTGATTCTAACCCACATGGGTGACTTTAAGGGGTTCAAGACTTCAGTGAAGGAAGTTACTGCAGACGTGGTAGGAATAACAAGAGCTAGAATTAGAAGTGGTGCCTGAAGACGTGACTGAGTTGATGCAATCTTAGGTTAAAACTTTAACAGATGAGGAGCTGTTTCTTATGGATGAGAAAAGAAAGTGGTTTCTTGAGATGGAATCTTCTCTCGACAAAAATGCAGGGAAGACTGTTGCAATGACAACAATGGATTTATAATACCAGACAAACTTCACTGATAAAGCAGTGGTGGGTTTGAGAAGACGGACCCCAATTTTGAAAGAAGTTCTATGGGTAAAACACTATCAAACAGCATCACATGCTATAGATTAAATCATTCTTGATAGGAAGAGCCAATCAATTTGGCAAACTTCATTGTTGTTTTATGTGAAGAAACTGCCACAGCCACCCAGCCTTCAGCAACCAGAGCCCTAATTAGTCAGCAGCCACCAACGTGGAGACAAGACCCTCCACCGGCAAAAAGATTACAACTCACTGACAGCTCAGATGATGGTTCGCATTTTCTAGCAATAAAGTATCTTTCAACGTTGTTTTTTTATATATACTGTTATTACACACTTAATAGACTACAATACTATGTAAACATAGCTTTTACATGCACTGAGAAACAAAAACTTCACCTGACTCAATTTATTTGTGATACTCTATTGCAACGATCTGGAGCTGAACCCACAGTATCACTGCAGTTTGCCTGTATATAGACTATAAGGCAGATTTGGTCCTACCAAATTAGAATTAAAGGCTAGATAAGAAATTAGAGTAAAAGGCTAAGAATACAAATATGTATAATAATTTACAAAAAAAGTCTTGTTCAAAAACACCCAAAACAGGAAGTTTTACTGACACTCATAATTCCAAATGTTTCCATCTTTATCTTGTCTGCCAGAATACTTTAAGTTCTCCTTTTATGACTCTTATGATGCTTTTACCTGCTACTAAATCCACTAATATACAAGTCTTATGATCTCTATAACATATAAAACGTTGCAGGTCAAGGAGACAATCTGGTGCACTGAAAAATGCATGTAAATCCAGGTGGGGATGCTGGTTCTACAACTTAGTGGCTCTGTAGTGTTGAGAAAATTACTGAATTATGTTGTTTCTTAATTTTCTTCCTGGTTAAATGAGGAAAGTAATATTTCATTCAATAGATTGTTGGAAATATTAAATGAGAAAATACATGTAAAATACATGAGACACAGCAGGTGTTCAATAACCTTAGATATTTTTTTCCTACTTTCTAGGGATGTCAGGTAATCATAAGTTGAGCAGTCTTCTAATACAGTCTTTAATAAAGGTTATCACATAAGGTCTTGGTTATTTGTGTAGAAACAAAGATAAATTTACATAGATCCATACATTTATGACAGAAGTAGAGAGTTTTGGGTTTGTATTATAATGCATACCTGCCATTGTTAAATCCTTTACAGAAATAAAAGCTGATAATATTTGTGAATACATCAAAGAAATGCATATACCAATACACTACAACTATGGTAAAGCATGTCATGTAGGTAAGATCTCAATTAATGTATGATTTCCTAATGTCCAGCACTGTGCAGAAAATACATTACATGTGTTTCTTCCTCGTAAGGTATATGCTATCATCGCTTCTCTCTACTTCATTGAGTATGCTAGTGACCAGAGAAATTAATTAATACAGCTAATTATGTTTTGAGAAAATATTTAAACTCAAGTCACTATGGATCCAGAATCCAAGATAAATCCCCCATTACTTTGATATCTATGGTATACTCTCCTCTATTCTACCAGTGAATTTGTATTTTGTTAAGTTATATAGCTGAGCCTTGAATAACACAAATCTGAACTGCGTGGGTCCACTTAGCACAGATATTCTTCAATAACCATTGGAAAAATTTGTGACAATTAGAAAAAAATTTTCTTTTCTCTGGCTTACTTTATTATAAAAATACAGTTTATAATACATATAACCTACAAAATATGTGTTACTCCACACTTTATGTTATTGGTAAGGCTTCTAGTCAATAGTAGGTTATGACTAATTAAATTTTGGGAGAGTTATATGCAGATTTTAGACTGCACAGGGGATTGGTGCCCCTAATTCCTGTGCTGTTCAAGAGTCAATTGTATATGTTAAATATGCAAACATTGATTAATACAAGATATTTGTTAAGACTCATACATTCTGAGCATCTGGCATACTCCTGCTTTGCTGCTAAGGAGCATGATATAGTCCCACAGTTTGCTGAACCCACAGATACCTTTATCTCCCCTTCCTTTCCCAATTACAGGCTATATTTTAGCTTTTAATTTTAATAAAATTTAATTTATTATTTTTCCTTTTTTTTTTTTTGCTTAGTGCTTTTTGTGACCAGTTAATTTTTTTTAAAGTTTGCTTACTCCATGGCCATGAAGATATTCTGTTATGTTTTCTTTATTCACCTGTTACACAGAAGTCCATTTCACCTAATACTGACCCAGCTCTGTTTGAAAAAAGACCACTCTTTCCACTGAATTGAAGTTCCACCCTTGTCAAAGATCAACTGACCTTACATGTGTGGATCTGTTTCTGAACTCTCGAATTTCATGGATGTATCTTTAACCTTATACCAATACTACACCATCCTTTGTAAGTGCTACTGCTTTATGACAAGTAATGACATTTCATAGTATGAGCCCAGAATTTTTTTCTTCAAGATCATCTTGGTTATTCTCTGTTTTTTGCATTTCCACATAAAATTTAGAATGAGTTTATCATTTTTCACATACATACACAGACTTACACACAAATTGACTGAGATATTGACTAGAACTTATTCAAATTATAGATCAACTTTGGAAAGTGAATCCCTTTACAATATTGAGTCTTCAAATCCATAAACATGGTCTTTCTCCCTATCCATATATGCATAATATGTGTATATATAAGGAGAGATTATATTATAAATTACATTACTCTGTTACCCTTGTACACTGTATTATGGTTTTTAATATAACAGTTTAATACATCTTTCCTTAGATTTATCTTTAAGCACTTGATAATTTTGACCCCATCTTAGGTCATATTATTTTTAACATTAAAGTTCCTATTTGATGTAGATGATAGACACAAAGATACAAAGATAGTTCTTGAATTTATATTCAGCAACTTTACTGGCAAATATTTTGGATACCTGTTCTATACTGGTTACTAGGACTGGGGATAGTGACATATGCAATTTGTAGCCCCTTTCCTTGAACAGCTCACAGTTCAGACAGAGAGATGCTTGACATGAGGAAAGGCTGAAGGAGCCCTAGAAAGGATCTCTCAGACTCCAGTAGGACTGCATTCAGGGAGTGAGACCCCATGACAACTTAAATCAGTTGCCAGCTAAGCAGATATCACTATCTCGATTTTATACCTGATCCCTAGTTCGCTCCCATTTGAATTCTCTTTAGACCCCAAACCCAGTCAAAATCAATTATCAGTCTCTTCTTCATGCTATGGTTCATTCCATTATGCTTTGGCACAGAATGCAAACTTGCCTAAAAAAGGAAATAGTATATTTTGTTTACTACCTTATCTCTAGTGCCTAGAAGAGTGTCTAGCAAGAGAAGATGCTCAATAAGTATTTATCTTTACTTATAATACACTTTCCATTTTTATTTCCTTTAAAAATGTCTTCTCTAATCCTTACATTTTTGATAAAGAGTACATTAAGATTAAAAAAAAAATTCTTTCCTTCTTCCACATTCAGCTCCACAGTAACCTCTATATGACTTTGATCTCAGCAGTTAGAACTGAGAATTGTGTCTTTTGTCTCAGGAGTGTATTCCCAGTTGTGGGAATTTGCATGGTATATTTCAATACAAATGCACCCAAAAGAGTGTCTTCTCTTTGCTAGAAGGGACACTGTCTTGGTCATCTTTACTTCTAACTGCCTTAGTTGGTACCTGCTCCATAGTAATTTATTTTTCATGAAGAAACAAACAAGTGAAAGAATAAATGAGTGAATGAAAAGTGAAATCAAAGGTTGCACAAATAGTAACAGAGTCAGGAAGAAAATGGTAATTGGCCAACGTCAGCTGTCAATTGTCTGAAGGTCAGATTCGCATAATATTTCATGGGCCTAAAGAGATTTCTTAACTGAAACCAGAGTCCATTGCCTTTTGATTACTGATGGAAACTTATTTACACTTGTTTCATCTCAGCTTCCAGAGGAATCCAATAGTGACTGTGGCTAGGTGACTGCATTAACAATCTAGGTGATTGTTCTTGAGTCAGACAGAGGTTCCTGATCACTTCAGTCCTCCCACAATGGGGAGATGGGCTGGATAATGCAGGGATGACAGCTACAACAAAAGTACAATGATTACTTCAACCACAGGTAACATTTCAGAGTCACTAACATTGTGATGACCATTTTTTTCCCTAAATAATTTCCATCATGTCTCACAGCAGGCCTAAGAAATAATGATTTGAATTTTTTTAACTTCTGAATATGGATCTGAGGACAGTGAGAAACCCTGAGACTAATCTAAAGAGCACAGATCAAAGGCAGAACTGGGCTGTATCCAATCATTTTCTCATTCTATAGTTGAAATTGTCACTAAAAGAGGCGAGGTGACCCACCCTCACGGTGCAAGGCTGTTTAACATGGTGACATTTGAACTCAGCTTTGAGTGTCCCAAAAGACCCTTTGCCTTTTTATACACACCAATACTGTTGCTCTATGACAAAAATACGTAATTACTCATAAACTTTAAAAAATATATCTTACACTTTAAATTGGGAGAATTGCATTACAATATTTTGAATAACAAATAGCAGAATGACAAACATACTATACTAGAATATGAAATGAGTGTTGTTTAATTACTACTATTTACCATTCACGCTGTCTAATTCAATAAGCACATCTTACATTTGGTCTTTACTACTTTGCATGATTTTAACATCATAATTATAACTTAATCATAACTCAGCCTTATTAAAAACTGACAAGCCCCTAACTGTTGATGTAGTTAGTTTTCTCTCTAGTTATTTGGATCTTAAGTCTTTCTATCAATTTACAACAATTTTTAATCCCCTTCCTTAAAGAGAATTCATAGCCCTTTAACACTTGGGCAAACATTTCCAAATACTAAAGGGATGAAGCTCAATGTTGCATCTCTTATTTAATTTGTAATGTGCATGTTTCTGTCCTAAAGTTTGGAGGAAGTAGAAAGTGTCTCTGTCTCTGTAAATCACTTTTTGCAAACTTTAATGGCCACACATTGTATATAACAGTAAGGCAGATGGTATGAGATGATGTACCCATTTATAAGGAATTCCTAATGACCTAAATGCTTCATCCTACTGTAGGTCTTTCCTCCTTCTGAAGCCCATAGTCATCTCTACCTTTCTGTGACATCTCCCCTTTCCACCTTACCTTCTGGTTATGTGTGTGTAGCATGTAGTGAAGAATAAATAATGTACAGAGAAGGCTGACTTGAATTTAGACTATTTCAGTTCTTCCAAGTGTTGTCTGTATGATTTGGGGCAAGATAAGTTATCATTGAACCTTAAGACTCATAGACTCTTTTAGAAATTAGAATTTCTTATGTGAACTAAAGGGTGTCATGTGTTTGTACTTATTTCTGGAAATCAGAAAATGATTCTCATATTCTCCTCTGATCTACACATTAACTGATGGCTGAAATTGTGACATATTGATCATTTTCTTTGCACCTCCCACAATTACAAGAATGGCAGAAAGAAGTTGGTTACAATTACAGAAAGAAAGCTAACAGAGTTTGCTTAATTAGTCATCCTTAAATAATTGATTCATCCTAGTATCACATCCTCAAATTCTCTTTTAACAAATGATAGCCTTTGTTCAAAAGTCCGTTCAAAAACTGAGTACATCCATATAATCCCCTTTCATCTAACTGGAGGTAATCTTGTTACAAGTAACACATCTTCTGTACCTATCTGTTGAGATTTATTTATTTTAATCCTTAAGTGTACATTTAAATTCACAATTCATCTTTCTGCTCCATTTAAGCTAATCAAGATTAGGTACATGTCTTCCTATTTATCTTATATTGGATACTTCAGTGGTCAAGAGATTAACTCCTTTGCTTTCAGGTTGCACATTAGCAAATGCCAGGGTAGCTCCCATAGACATTCTGTGCTGTGACATCAAAGCTGGCCTGGGAGAAGAAAACAGGGCAACTAGCTTATGTTCCATGAATGTTCACTAAACCTCTTGAATCTGTAGTTGATACTTTCATCAGTTTTGGAAAATTACAGCCAGTGTCTCCTCAAATATGTCTCCCATCCTTATACTGTCCTCTTCTTCTGGACGGCCAATATATTAGCTCCTTTGGGTCCTACATGGCTCTATTCACTGAGCAGTGTTATGTCAGAGATATATATTTTTCCTGTTTGTGTTTAAATTTGATATTTTCTCCTGATCCATCTTCAAGTTCACTAAAACTGACTTTTACCGGGCCAATATGCTCAACACACCCATTCAAAACATTCTTAATTTCAGATATTGCATGACTTTCAGGTATGCAATATCTATTTAATTTTTTTAATGGTTTCAGTTTTCTACTGAAATACCCACCTTTTCATCTATTTTGCCTTCTTTCCCTCTACTTTCTTTTACATCATTCCCATTATCTTAAAGTCCTTGTCTGATAAGTTCAATGTTTGGATTATCTGTGAATCTGTTTCCATTATTTGTTTTTCTTTTTCTCTCCATTATCTTTCACAAGGCCTTGACTCCTCACACGTCTAGTATTTTTTTGTTATATTTTTATTATATGCCAGACGTGTGTTGGAAAGAACCGCAGAACACCTAGATGATACGTTTCCCATTTACGGCTCTCTTCTTTTCCACTAGGTATACAGGGCGAGAGGCTGATCCCCACAATACCATTATGGGTTGAGATGGGTTGGAGTGGTTTTGCATTTTTAATCAGACTTTTGTCTTCTTGTTCATTTATAGCCTTTAGGTGGCAACCTCTTCTTTGAGGTGGTTGATTTCTGCATCTTGAGCCCTGAAAATCCTGCTTCATAGGGATTTTAAGCCTAGGTCTTTGGCTTATTTCCCTTAGTTTCAAAATCCTGCAGGTATCTTGAGAGAGATTCCAGGCTCCTCTCTCTTCTAAGCACCTCCAGCTTCCTGCATCACTAAAGAATCTTGTAAATGTCCTATGGGAAAATGCAGACTTGTATTAAAGACTCCTCTGTTGTCCAGTCTGTTTCAGTAACTCTGCAAGGCTGCCTAAAGCCCAGTTTCCCCCAATAAAATCACGAAGCATGATCCAAGCCAGATTCTTAGCGTGCGCTCAGTGTAGACAAACGGCCCCAGGGGTAGAATGGCTGAAGAAGCCCAATTACCTGGGAAGGGTATTGCCCTCTCTGGGACTTTTAAAAACCTTTATTTTGAGATTATTTTAGGCTTACAAAAGAGTTGTAAAAATAGTATAGATAATTCCCACATACCCATGACCATATGTCCAATCATAGAATATGTATATCAAAATAAAGAAAGTTGTCATTGTAGAATACCATCACAGAAAGTTCAGACCTTTGGGGGTTTCACCAGTTTTCTAATGCCCTTTATCTGACCCAGGACCCCACAGTGCATTTAGTTGTCATGACCCCTTTGCCTCCCCCAGTCTGTCATAGGTCCTCAGTCTTTCTTTGTCTTCATGACTTTGACAGTTTTCAAGAGTATCTGTTCAGACATTTTGTAGGATGTCCCTAAATGTATTTGTTTGTTTTTCTGTTGTTCTTGCATGATTTGTCTGGGGTTATGGGTTTGGAGGAATAACACCAGAAAGGTAAAGTGTTTTTTCATCGTTTTACACCTGACAGTGAGGTGGGTACATGATATCAACACGACTTACCACCAGTGATTTCAACCTCAATCAATTCATTTATGGTAGTATAAGTTAGGATAGAGCCAAGAAATATATAGATGTGCACTTACCTGTGTACACAAACACACACACACACAAACACTCCTATAATTACTTCTCTCTCTGTGTATATGTATCTATCAATGAAAACAAACATGAGTTTGTACTGATACCTCACTGTAATCCCCTACTATAGGATTCATTCTACTTTCTTTTCTTGTTTATTTATAACTTCTTAATCTGACAGCAGGAAACCTGGATCCTATTATTTACAATTTATTTACTTATTTGTTCATCCCTTGTATGCATGCAGTATAGTTTCAGAATCAATAATCTGTAGTTCTGTGAGAAACAAATTTGCCAGTGAGAGTATTGTGTTCACACAGTTATTTTGGTTTTAACTCTTAAAGTTTCTAGTGGAAAAAATATTTTTAATGTTATTTAGGTTAGCCCCTTTCTTTCCCTCTCCCTTCAGTTGGTTGCATGATTTGTTTGTAATGTAGATCTATTCATTTGTTCCAGTATGTGTTGCATCCCTCCTGCTAAGTCCCAGGTGATTTTTGCTTTAATGTACTTACCATAAAACCCACTTTTTTGTGGTGTGGCAGACAGCCTCTAAGATGACTCTAATGATCCCTCTCTCCCAAAAGTGGAGACTTTAGAAGAAGCCCATCCTGAATCTTCAGAGAGTAAGTCTGGTAACAGTACCAGTCATGAAGGTTAGCTCTTACCTTGCTGTGGTTGAGCATCAGAATAAAGCTCATAGTTTGGACTGGCTGATATAAGAGTAGGCTTGTTGGAGCTAAGAAAAAATAATAAGTAAAAAGGTAAAAAGCACTGTGGCAATAAGAAGGCCAGTGGAGATCCTGATAACCATTCCCAATTATTAGATGAGAACTTGAACCACTTATAGAGGGTGTGGGGGGAGACTCATTGAAAAATGACAAAGGTGATGGTGGCTCATTCCAAGTTGGTGCTTTCTTTGCAGCCAGCCCCTGCTAGCCTCCGGAATAGTAAGAGATAATTAAGGATATGTAAGGCAGTATTTTAAATGAAATTGACCTCAAAATCATGAAGGTAGAATTGGGAAAGATTAAATAAATCAACAAAAGCTGAAGGGTCAGTGCCTTTGAGATCTCAGAGTTCAGGCTATGTTCTGCCTCAACATGACCTATTCCTCCGGTCATGCTAAGTCAAGTAACAAATGATATGGGCCAACTACCTTTGCAGAGGTCACCATCTCCCAGTCCCTTCCATGACTGCATAAAGGCCTCATCTACTCAGAGAGGACTCTGGACCCAATGGGTGAAACAGGTCGGTTTTCTGATTATTTTGAATGTCTAATTTAATTTGAGCCTCATACTAACCCATTGAGAGTAAAAGAAATCAATATTTTAATTTTCTTTCTGCATGGAAAACTACCTCCCCTAGTCCTGCATCTTCTTCTAAATTCATATCTATTAACTATTTTTCCTTCAGAATTCAACTTAGATACATTTTCTCTGACCTCTCCAGATGGAGTGAGATGCCTTGTCACACACTTTTATGATGTCAGACTTCTCACTCATTGACCTCATTACAATTTTAAACTTCTATAACTAGCAAACTTCTTTCTTAAAAATGTAGTTTTCTAAAAAAAAAAAAAAAGAACTTCCAACATCAGCACTCTTGGGAAGACTCATGCCAGAAGATGATCATCAAAAAACCCCAACAAAGATCCACGCACTGCTACAGCTGTAGATGCACTCATCCCACCAGCTCCTGGACTTGCCGTGGGAATGAGGAAGGAGATATCTAAGCTGGCCTGTGCATACAGTAAAACAACAGATTTGACTGGATCTACACTGTTGGAACTCAACCAAGAATTAGGAGAAGTGCAAGTTGTAGCACTCCAAAGTCTTACAAGTACAGACTATTTACTGTTAAAAGAACATAAGGGATGTGAACATTCCCCAGGAATGGGTTGTTCTAATTTGTCTGATTTCTCTCAGACTGTTCAAGCTCAGTTGGACAATATCCACCATATCATAGATAAGTTTTCACAAATGCCGAAGGTGACTAACTGGTTTTCTTGGTTTCACTGGAGATGGCTGGTAATTACAGATATGCTTTGGTTATGTAACTATACTCCTATTATGTTAATGTGTGCGCGCAATTTAAGTAGTGGCTTAAAACCTATACATGCTGAAGTTACTCTACAAGAAGATATGTCAAAGAAATAATCAATCTTCCCAGGTTTTCTGCCTCCTGCTACTTCTATAGCTTTTCTTCTTCCTTCCTAATTACAACCCTTAAATAGAATTCATGCCTCATATCAAATTTACCGAGTATCATAATTCTTCCAAGTGGTAAAGATACCTCAAGACAAATGCTGGGCATAGAAGCCACAGGGCATAAATATGCAAAGAAGTAAAAAGCTAACCATTTCAAACAATAAGGCTTCTCTCTCACTTACCAACTTTACATTTCCCTGTATGGCCCCAGAAGATGACTGGTTAGCCAGAGACAGGTAAGATTCCTCAAGGGAGGAACAACCTAAGACAGGCACAGTCGCAGGGGGGTCATCAGGTGAGAAATTGGGGATCAACAGAGGTGAGGCTTAGAACCTCACCCCCCCTGTTCTGAGAGAAATCTTCTGCATACGTGGATGTTTTATTGCCCTTGTCTAGCTTGGATTAACACATAGTCTACAGGCACACACCTGATCATCTACATTTGCTCTCTTACAACACTAAACTATGTTTTCTACCTTTATCTTGTATCTACCTACCACTTCAGCATTTTATTATTAAAAATAATAATAATGAAGAGAGAAATGTGGTATCCACATATAAATCAAATATAAAAATCAAATGAGTATTCATATTTGAACTGACTTTATAGTTCATAATGCATGAGCAAAACAGAAAGTTTCTGTGATGACTGCCCTTGTACTGTTCACCATGTAACTTATTCACTATGTAAGAATTTGTTCTCCATGTAAGAACTTGTTTGTTATGCTTCAGAAGATTGGAGATTGATGAAAATTAGGCTTGGGGTGGATTAATGATTGTGCATTGAGCATTGACTCCCCTATACAGAATTTTATTGTTGTTAACAACCATTTGATCAATAAATATGAGAGATGCCCTCACAAAAAACAAAAAACAACAACAACAAAAAAGTACGCATTTCCAATTGTAAAATAAATAAGTAACCAGGATGTAATATAGAGCATAAGGAATATAGTCAAAATATTGTAACAACTTGGTATGGTGATAGCTGGCACCTAGAATTGTCATGTATATAAATGTTGAATCACTGTGTTGTACACCTGAAACTAATGTAATGTAATACTGTGTGTCAACTACCCCTCAATAAAAAATAATTATCTAAAAAAAAAAAAAGAAAATGTAGTTTTCTCACTAGAACTAAAGCTACACATATACAGGAAATTTGTCTTGTTTTACTGTATTTTAGTGCCTATCACACAATAGGTACTCTAAAACATTACTTTAGAATTTTAAAAATGTATCATGAATCAATTCAATTCATAGCAAAGGAAACTGATATTCAGATAGCTAAACTTCTTGTTCATATTCACTCAAGATATATGAGAAGGACATTTTGGAACCCATATCTTCTTCCTCATATTCCAGTGTTTTGCTTAATACCCTTTCTATTTTTCAAAATAGAGTAGAAAAAACAATATGTGAGGGAAATACAGATTAACATATATTAAGATTTTAGAGAATGAAGTATTAAGACATGTAGGTCTGAGAACATCCTCTATCTGTAAACTCCAAAGTTTAATTTCCTCTAATTCATGAACCAAGCTTCACAAAAGCAATTATCACTTAATTTGTTGACCTATTTCCCAAGTGTATGTTTGCCAAATACTCCCCATCAAACATTTCATATGCATTAAATATTTATGCCCAATCTGTTACATAGAAAACTTGAGTATCTACTTTGCTTTTAGAATTAATTTATTTCCAATTTTTTAATGCAATGTAATTAGCTGAATTGCTCTTAGAATATAATCACTTGTTATATATTTGAATAAGTTAATCATGGCTTTGTGGAAATGTGACTGGTTTATAATTATCTAGAAGCCTGTTCTTTTTCACTCAACAAGTATGATCAAACTCAGTGACCACCTAAATGGATTCACATGAAGTATGTCTTCATGCAAAAAGTCACTCCTAGAAAATGTGCCTTGTTTCTCAATTTACGTCAAGAAAAATTAAAAGTGAGATGCTTACAGGAAAATCCCTTAAGCCATGCCACATCTGTAAGTGAAGCGGTATGACCACTAAACTAGCTCAAAGACTGGGAGGCAGACTGTGACCTTGGTCAAGGTTATTAAGATTTTGCAGTTTTGCTTTCTTCATGTTGGAAATCAATGCATCAAGCAGTCTCACAGAACCCAAGAATGGACTACTAACAGTTCCCAAAGGGAAAGGGACTGGGTGGGGGAAGGGAAGGTGGGAAGGGAGGGAGAAGAGGAATAAGGGGCATTACGATTAGCACACATAATGTAGCGGGGGGGCATGGGGAGGGCAGTATAGCACAGAGAAGACAAGTAGTGATTATATAACATCTTACTATGCTGATGGACAGTGACTGTAATGGGGTATGTGGTGGGGACTTGATAATGGGGGGAATCTAGTAACCACAATGTTGCTATGTTGCTCATGTAATTGTATATTAATGATACCAAAAAAAAAGTGCATCATGGAAAAAAAAAAGAATGCATCCAACACAAATAAAATAAAAGCTGTCTGCTGGTAGAATTCCCTCCTCCTCTGGAGAGATCAATCCTTAGGGAAAAAAAAAGAAAATCAATGTATCGAACTAGATAGTCTATGAAGAAACTGCTTCATTTCACTTTGCACGTTTTGTGATTTTTAAAAAATAGATCATATACTAAACTGAGTCTGGTAACATCAGTGATGATCCCTTTATATTTGCAAAGATTTACAGTGTTCAAGTCGGGTTCACATAATGCTTTCCTACCAGATTTTCTCACCAAGGCAAGGAGGAATGATGTTATCATACCCAATTCACAGCTTAGGGAGAGAATTAAGTTTCAAAGAGGATCAGTGCCTGATAGTTGACTGCTCCATAATTCTTGGACAAGTTGGCCATCCACTGTCTCTACTTTCATTTTTGACCTCATTGAAGGTCAGAAATTAACACTTTCATGTTTGACCTTATTGAAGAGTGGGATTTATCTACCCTGAACCAGATGATTTTCATACCTTCCCCCCTTCAGACTCAGTCTACAGACTATCCTACATCACTTTTAAATTCAACCAGGAATTTTGGCTGCGTCTACTGGCTCGCCATCAAGGGCCTTGCCTACTTGATTCTCAAGAGGTGCAGACTGGGGAAGGTCCCAAGAACTGATGCTAGGAATGTCTGTGTCCTGCTCAGTGACTTGCCTGCCATTTACCAAGAGTCCCTTAGTCAATCTGAGAACAAGTAAAGGAGCCCAGGGCAGAGAAGTTTTGAGAATGATGTAATACTTTGCTGGCATGTTCATAGTGGAACTAATACTAAAATAAAGTAATAGAACTGTGATATGACCCTAAATCTGTCACTGATAGGCTATTTCATCTTCACAAATAATTTATCTGTTCAGTCATCAAAAATCACCACTCATAATGACAGCAAGAACACTACGGACAATGATAATACCTACTACTTATTCATTATTCTTTATTGCCAAGTAATATGCTAAGCAATTTTATATCCACCATTGCATTTAATTCCTCCACTTCCATCACAAAGGTATCACCTTACCAATTTTATAGACAGACTAAAACAAAGACCAAGTTAATGTAGATGAACACTTTCTAGGCCCTAGATCAGTGGGTATAATCCTGGCTGTACATTAGAATCATTGTGGAAACAAAAAAACACAAAGTCCCACCTCATAAAATGTTGACTTTAATAGTTGGCCCACTCATCGCACACAGTAACATTTTAAATGTTCATTGTATTATGTAACCAGGTGGAGAGCTAATGTGTTTAGATGCTGGTTAAACAAAGATAATGAGTAACTGACTTCAAAGTGCTTTCAGCATCGAAGAGGCAAATGCCATATAAACCCAACAGTAGAGTACTGTAAGCCCACCAGCCTTCCATCTGTGAAACAGGGATCATAAAACCCATTTCACAGGTTCCTCTGAGGCTCACACAGGACTGTGAAAGTGAAAAGTCTTTTACAAAATGCACCAAAAAAAAAAACAACAAAATGTTCTATGGTTCTAATATCTAGGCTAGCAGGCATACAAGACCTATCCCTACAAATCAATTTCTGTCATCCCAACCCCCTCCTGAGAGGCTTTTTTTGAGGTATATCATGATATAATATATATGCATATATTCTCTTTGAACTCTCCAGAATCATGTTTATGCATTTGGCTTCTTGTCTGAAATATCTATCCATGGTCAACATAAGGGGCAGTAGGGCGGGACTTGATCATCTTTACGGTGGAGTAAATCAGAACCTGAGAAATTCTCACTCCTTATTTCAGCTGTGGGTTTTTTGTTTTGTTTTGTTTTGTGATTTTGTCACTTTCAGTGATTTTTCTTTTTCCAGCCTAGCACACTGGTAACTGAAGGCCATAGGCATACTGACTTTCTTTTTTCAGATCTGCAAAATGCCAGATCTATATTCTGGAGAAGATGGCTGACTAGAGGCAATGACCCACTTAGGTTTCATTTCATCACATTCTTTTTGAACTCCCCATGACTCTTGGGAGGAAGAGAAAACTCCACCAGCCATAAGAAAAGACAGTACTATTCTCCAAAACAACTTTTAAAGTTTGTGGATGAAGCATAAATTACATGGAAGAGGAGAAAAAGCCTGGGACTATGTGCTAGTGTCCTGAACCTCACTCCTGGTTTGCTGTGAATTCCCGGGTCCTCAGAGGACGGGTTGAAGGAAGAAGGACGGTGGGTTATGGGGAGTCAAAAGAGGGCATCTGTGAAGGAGTGGAGGGAATCCAGAAGACATCCATCTGCAAGCAATCACATGGCCCACAACCACAGTCTCCTTGCACAACTCCGCGTCTCTCAATGACAAGGCCGAGGGGAGCCGGCTTTGCCCGGGAGAGCCAGAGCTCGGACTCATTGCCCCAGCGTTTCCAGCACTCCCATCTGGTGAAGGACTCGGATACATTTACATAAGGAAACTAGTCCCAGCCTCTAGACAAACTTGGAATTTGTTTCCCTTTGTAAAACTGGGAATGGCTTTCCTCTGAATACTCACGTAGTTATGAGCCAATACTTTTACTTTTTCAGGATTCTGTTATTTGTTTAGAGTAAGACAAACCTCTGTTTCCCATTCTGCCATCACTTACTATCCTACTGAGTGTCTGTCCGCATAGAGAATGAGGCGCCAAGCCCCTTAGCATCTTCTGCTCATCAGCACTGGTGCCTCGCTCCTCCCAGGTGGCCCAGACTGCACCATTCCCTCATGCCTGTCCTGTCCACATGCTCTCCGGGGGGGATGGCATGGGGACCACAGTGGCCAGTCTGTGTCCTCGGGGCTTAGGTCGGCTGCAAGCAGCAAAGCCTTTACAGTTCTCGGGGCGCACCCCTGTCTTTTGCTTCATGTCTCACCACTCTGCTCCCAGCTTTCTGCAAAGTCCTCTTCCTTATCCAGGTGTCCCCGCTTGCCTCAGATGGCATTTCAGTGCCCAGGGGTCTTAGACACCATTCCCCAACGCAGCTGTCCCTAAATGCCTTTGCCCACAGCCTCCACATGCTGATCCCACCTAGTCCAAGGGGGCACCAGGCAAGGCCGTTGCCACAGGTATTTCCATCCTCTTTTTGCTTGACTTGTTCTAATAACAAAGTGCTCTTTGAGGGAAGGAATTATGATGTTCTCCTTTTCCCACAGCCAAGCATGTGCCTGCCTATGACCTTCTAAATTAATGGTGAAGGAAAGACTGAATGAATGAATGGATGAATGAAAACCCTGTGAATGTATGATTGTAATGCCAAGCACAGCCTTCAAGGCAGACGTTACTTACGGAGGGTCTCACTCCCTTCCAGGTCAGACTGGTGCTAACTGAACATATTTACTGCCAAAATCGATAGTATGCTTCCTCCTATTCAATCATTAATCCTGTGGGGAAACAGGAAATAGAAGGAAAGGAATTAGTGTTCTTGTGTTCTTGCAAAACCTTGAACACTTGATGGGTCTGAGGAATCTTCTCAAGAAGGGCGCCTCATCCTGGGCTGGTCTATTGCATTTCTCTGAGCTGCAGAATTCCCTTGATCAAATCTTAGGTAGGGGGCAGGTAGGTACTTGCAGTAAATAAGTCTGGGGTAAACCAAAGAAGGTCCATAGCTATTAAGCTTATTGTAATTATTAAATAATGGAATCGGACTTTCCATTACTATGAATTCCCTATCAGAATCCCAACGTGAAGACATCAGTAGAAAGTTTATTTAGAAGATGGAGGCATTGCAGTCACCATATATTTGTCATTTTTGAACCTTGTCTCCTTCTGTGGATGTAGAAAATGAATTAGCATCAATGTTAATAATAATAAATATACTACTGTCTACTATTTATGTATTTGGTGTTTTATACTTTCCTATATTTGGTATGTAGTATATAAGGTATTGATTCGTTTCCCGCACTTTGTCTCACATACTTTTCAACATTTGTCTATGGCACACGCATTGTATTATCCCCATTACAGAGAAAGAAAGGAATGTATGAGACCATTACACAAATGATCTAAGGTCACCCATAGACTGAAGACATAGATTCAGAGTTCTCTGCTTCTGGACTGAGTATACTTTCTACCATCAGAAGTAATGAGTGACAAATACACAAAAGTCTTTGCTTTTTTCCCAAAGCGGTCTATTGTGAAAAAAGCAGTTGCTGGTGGTGTCCAGCTCACATCCCCTTACCGTTCAGCTTCACATGGCAAAAGGCACATGATGCAAACTCCAAGCCTATCTGCTTGAGAGCTGTTCTTTTTATTTTTTTTCTCCTTAATCCTGGTGTGTGGAACATGCTAGGTTTATGTGCAGGACAAGCTCTAAGTGCCAGAGAACTAATGCCTCCAAGAGATGCAGCCTTCATCCAAGGATATACGGGAAATAGTGGACAGATACACCAGTGTCCTTGTTCCTGAACTGGAAGAAGTTGGAGGTTTGTTCTGCAGCATCTCCCAGCATTTCCCAGCGGGATTCTGCTTTGGTTGCCCTTGGAGGCTACTGGATAATTTTGCAAACTTTTTTGACCTTCTCTATTTCCTTATCTTAGTTTTCCACTCAACAACTGGTAATTCTGGGGGTAAACTCACAAATAAACTGCTGCCCCTCAAATTCTTGTCTCGGCGTTTGCTTCTAGGAGAACCCACACCTATAAAGTAATCTCAAAATTTTTTATATTTCCATGTGTTTCACTCATTGCTGCTTAATTAAGCTTCCCAGTGCCTCCACGATTCCCTCATAGCTGCTTTCCAGTGTGATCATTTCTGTCCTTGAAGCAATCTTGATTGTTTGGACTGTGTCTGTAAAATCCCAATCCGGTAATTAATACCTATTAGTAGTACATGTAGGGAAATGTTGTCTGAGGCAATATTTGCTTATTTATCGACTCTGTAGACTTTTAAAACCATGCCCTTTCTTAAACAGCCTCGGGGAACATGTACAATAAAGGATTCTGTTAATTAAAATGCAGCGAGCACATTAATAAAACATCAGACAAGGACTGCACAAGACATGGCCATTTGACTATCCCACTCCTTTGTTAGGTCAAACTTATGCAGGTTTTTACCCCCCTTTTCTTTCTTTAATTGGCCTGTGATACTCTCAGAGACATCTAATTTGGGCTGAAGGTCATAAATACCTGAACCCTTACTGAGAGCTGTACCAACTTCAGAGAAGCCAGGAATGGGAATGAAAGCATGCTTTTGGGAGCATCTAGTGGGATTTAGTTGATGGGAAAAGAGGGTTCCCGAGGTCAAAGAGTTGGAAGGATTTTATAAAATTATTTCATCCCAGTTTGCTGCATTATTCTTTCCTTCAATGTTTATTTCCTCTCCTCATCATACAAAAGTGTGCCCTCATGTTCCAGAGAGACAAGGCATATAGTCCTTTATTACACTGTCTGTCTGCATCCTTAAAATAAGGATACTTAGTACATTGGGCCAATATATCTAATGGTCCAGAGAGGGGATGTTTTATATTATGTTTACTCTTTGCTTTCTCTCCTAGGGACCTATTAAAGTTTCTCCAGGATTTTCTTAAAATGGAGGTAACTAAATCTTAAAATTACAGTTCTGGGCGTCCCTGAAGCCATGCTGTCTGTCACCCAGGCTTCAGCCTAAGCAGTTTCCTCTGGCCCAACAGTGCCTCTGTTTACGACATGATGATGGACTTTCAGACCCTTGGTTTTCATTGGTTCCTTGGATCTAGCCAGGTTTGACCAGGCTCCCCTATTTATCCCTAAATATGTCTTCCAGGTGAGATGCAGCCAGTCCAGCCCACCCATCCCATGACCACAAGTCCTATCCCTTCACGTGCACTCTGCATCCCCACACACAGAATTCCTCCAAGCATTCCCCGCCATTTCCTGCCCACTTAGTAAGATTCTTATAAGCCATTTATTTTATTTCCATAGAAAATATAGCAGTAGGATTCCATCTACAGACAAGAAGTTTGTTCTGCATGGAAATTTTATTTTTTTTTGTAAAAGGTAGTATTACACTATAGATCTGTCACATCAAAGTGATTTCCTATTTCTGTCTGGACTTGGATGCCTCTGAACAAGAAATATTATCTTTCTTCTACATACGGCCTTCTCTAACTGTCCTGTTTGTAGGTTTAATGAATACATTTAATGACAAAACTAGGGAAGGGATGACAAATGGGGACATAGAAGGCTAGGTAAAGATGCTGATACATATAGACACCAAGAAATCTGCAAGAAAATACAGGGCTCAGCCTAACTTCACGTTCTTCATTACTAGTAAGATGAGCCATTTGCTTCAACATTCCACAGCGAGTGATTCCACACTTGCAACATATCCAGCCCCAGCGAGTAGGAGGATGGGTCTAGCACCATTCCCACTCACAGGGAACATGCCATCTGATGAGGGTGACAGATGTAAGGGCACACCATGCCAGCACAGTGAGGCGTGTGAAGCAGCTCTGTGAAGCATGGGGAAGAAAAGGAGAATATAGTTGAAGAACTGCAAGTATCTCAGAATTACTAAACCATTGGCAGGCCGTGTAGTATTAACAAATATAGCTAAATATATATATATAGTTATTACTTATGTGCATGCATATCTAGCTGCACATATCATATCAAATATATATCATATCAAAAATAGGATTTGCTCTTGTATTTTTAACTTTTTATTTCTTATATTTGAATTGTTTAGACCAAAAACACTGTAATACTATTACCTCGACTACAATTGTCTTACATATATTTTTGCTTCTCTTCCTACTATTTCCCTCCCTTCCTCCCTCAAATTCTTTCACTTTCTCTCCTTGCATCTCTTTCCTAAGTCTCCATTCTTTCTTTCATTTGCAAAATTATAGATTGCAAGTTAGTAAATCAAGGTCCTTGGACTGATCTGAATTTAGTGGGAGAGGGAGAAGATTTTTTAAAGTTTGCCAGCTAATAAATGACACAAAGTAAAAATATCACTTATTTTATGTGATAGCAGATTGAAATAATGTCACGATACATCAAATAAAAACAATGACCATGCTGGGTTAATAGATTAGATAGACTGTAGTCCAAATCCTTGATGGTGAAATGTGGCAACTAGATTGGGCTTTAAAAGAGTCATTGGTTTTCCTTAGGTGATTATAAATCAAGGCAGGTCTGATAAAATAAATAAAATGCATATTCATGACTACTGATGAATACTGGAATAGTAACTCTACTTGTTAATATGAGTTCAGTAGCCATTCAAAGAACACCCATGCAGAGAGGCTTAAAATATGTGTGTGTGTAGTCAGCAGTATTGTAGCTTTTCAACATTATCAGAATCCAGCCACCTCCCACCTTTCCGCTCTGCCATCGGAGCCGCCATTTACATATACTACCCCCTAAAATTCCCTTGCCTCAATTTCTCTCATTTCTCCAAAGTTTATTTCTATTGTGGATCAGAGCTAATTTTTCTCAAATTGAGTTCTAATCTGGGCTCTCCTGTACTCCACCACCTACTGCTATTCTCTGTGTTTTTCTCACCATGATGCTCAGTTAAAATAGTTTGGCCTAGTGAAGTTCTGGCCTAGGAAGTTAAACTAAATAGTCTAGTCTGGTTACCAAAATCATAAAGCAATCATACAACCAAAAGAATTTTATTTGTGGTGGTAGTGAATTGACTATAACAGGTATTTCTTTTTTTCCCTCATCGTAAGCACAAAATAGCCCTAGACTTCTCTACCTTCTTGGAGTTAGATGTGGCCCAGTAACTCCAAGTGTGACCCCAAGTGATACATGCCACCGGGGGCTAGGTTGGAGGAGCCACTGCTTGATATTCCTTAGCAGCCAGTAGTCTTTAAGCTGGTGGCCGCTGCCTCCTCAGGGCTGTCCTGCACGGGCAGACACTGAGTTTCGGTGGCCAGTGGCATGATGCCATGACAGCACATCCACGCACACCCACGATGTAGCGTCCATTATGTTAGGGGCTGGGAAGGAAGCATTAAGGACACAGTTATGAAAGGTTAGAAGGAGCATGTTATGAAATAGCGAACTTTTGGTAAAATTGCTGTTACCATAATAACTTTAATGGCACATAATAAACCTGATAAACTTTTTTTTCAAAGTTGAGATCATTGTGGATTCACATATAGTCATAAGAAACAACACAGAAAAATCCCTTATACACTTTGCTCAGTTCCTCCTGATCACAAAATTTTGCAAAATTATAGTAAAGTATCACAATCAAGATATTGACACTTTTGCAGTCACAATACATACAGATTTCCCATTGTACTCATTTGTGCGTGTGTATGAATTTTCTTATCATTTCATCACCTGCGCGTGTTTGAGTCTCCATCACAATATGGATGTCCAGTGGGCAGTGCCGTAAGGATCCCCTATGTCTCTTTTATCACTACTCCCGCTCCCTTCAGCCCTCCTAACCCAACCCCTGGAAACTACTAGTCTGTCTTACATTCCTACAGTTTTTTATTACAATTGGGAGCAAACAGTATGCAACCTGTTGAGATGAACTTTTTCACTCAAAATAATTCCCCAGAGATTCATCCAAGATGTTGCCTGTACTAGCAGCTCCTTTCTCATTTGGGTTTTAATTTGCATTTCTCTAACGGCTAATAATATTGGACACTTTTTCATGCCCTATTTGCCATTTGTATATCCTCTTTGGTAAAATGTCTGTTCATGTCTAATGGTTGTTCTGAGATCCAATTTGCAATGTGTGGAGGGGAGGACGCATTTCCCACATCACCAAGCAATTATCTGACACCAGCTGGGTGTCCTACAATTCAACTCAATTCTGACACTCTCTTCCTGGAGATAGAGTCAGATCCCACAGGTTAAAGGCTCAGTCCCTCCAAGACTGTCCCTGTCTCCTGCCCACTTCACTTGCCATTGGTAAGCCCAGGTTATCACCTGTGCTTCTGACCATCAGGGACAAATTGGAGGTCCCAACAACCCACTTCCTTGGGTTCAATTTGCTAGAGCAGCTCACAGAACTCAGAGTCACATTTTACTTACTCCATCATTGGTTTATTACAAAAAGATATAACTCAGAAGCAGTCAGATGGAAGAGATGCATAGGGTGCGGTCAGGGGAAAGGACACAGAGTTGACATGCCCTCTCCCTGAGCACCAATCTCCCCTAATCTCCACATGTTCACCAACCCAGAAGCGCTCAGAGGCCTGGCCGTTTAGGTTTTGATGGAGGCTTCCTTACAGAGGCATGATTAAACCACTGGCCGCTGGAAGTGGATGCACACTCCAGCCTCTTTCCCCTCCCCAGAGATTCAGGGACAGAAGTCCTAACCAGCCAATCACAGGGGCTGTTCCCCAGGTGACCAGCACCCTGTCCCTAGCTGACCTAGAGGCATTCCAAAGTCATCTCATTAACATAACAAAGACATGTTTCTCTCACCACTTTGGAAATTCCAAGGGTTTTAGAAGTCTGTGCTAGAAAAGGGGACAAAGATCAAATATGTATCTTTTTATAAATCACAGTATCACAATGTCTTCTGCCCTTTTCTTAATTGTGTTGATTTTTTTCTTGTAGAGTGGTGAGACTACTTTACCTATTTTCGATATATCATTTGCAAACATTTTCTCCCAAACTCTCTTCTCATCCTTGTCACATGGGCTTTCATAAAGTAAAAGTCTTTAATTTGGATAGGCCTAATCAGTGGATTTTTTAAAAAATGGATTGTGCATTTGGTGTCAAGTCTTAACAATTCTTTTCCTAACACTATATCATACAGACTTTCTCCTATGTTTATTTCAGAATGTTTTATAGTTTCTCAATTTACATTAAGTCTATAAACCATTTTGAGTTAGTTTTTGTGGTTAAGGTTCTCCCCCCTCCTTGTTTTTTGCCTGGGGAAGTCCAGTTCCTCCAACTTTCCTTCCTTCTTCTTTTGAATTGGTTTTGCACTTGCACTGCTGTCAAAAATAAGCTGAGCAAATCTGTGTTGGTGTTTTACTGAGTCTTCTGTTCTGTTCCCTTATACTATGTGTTTTCCTCTGCCAAGAGTGCACTACCTTGATTACTAAAGCTATAGTGTAAGCTTTAATAGTAAATAGAGTAATTCCTTCTCCTTTACTTTTTCTTTGTCAAGGATGGTTTAGCTATTTCTACTGGTTGTATTTAATGTTATTCCAAGAAAGAGATGAGTTGACAAAATAACTGACCTGCCTTGAGCATGTAAAAAAGGAAAAAAAGGGAAATAGACCAGAAGTCTGGGGACTTACAGAGTAAAATAGGTGACTGCTTCTGGTAAGAGGAGTAAAATGTAAAACTAGAAAAGGCCTTGGGCGGGAGCTAAATCAGTGCATGGTTCTCACAGCTATTGTTAAAATATCTTAAAGGAAAGCAAGTCTCAGAATCAGGTGATTTGGTCGGTCGGTTAGTTTTTTTATGGTGAAAGAGAAAGGTGTTTTTTTTTTCCTCTTGTTTTTGCTTAACCTCCAAGAGTATCATGTTCATGTTCTACCGCAGTTACATGGTTGCCATACACGGTCCCGCTTATTTAGATTGGTTGTATCACTCATGGTATAATGACTGGGTAGAAAAGTCATATTATGGAGAGCAGATCATGAAAATCTCCACTAATTAAAACCTTTCATCATTTCACATTCCACGTCCAGACATAGCCTTCCTCTAGTGTACAAAACCCATAATCTACGGAGGGATCAGGGAATGAATGTTTTCTAGATGGATGCAATGAACCATTTCAAAATAATGAACTTCATCTTTAATTTAAGAGTGCTTCTTCTATGTTTTATGTGTGACACTCAAGTTGATATCTCAATTCGATTAGCATCCTTCTTCCATGCCCAGCATCCGAATATCAGATAACTAGTAAAAATAAGTAGGTAATAAGGTACGTACACCCCAGTTTCCATCGGCACCATCCTCAATACACTCAGCGACTTTCTCAGACTTGTCAAACTATAATTTCAACACGTCATAATGGAATTCATAGGCCTTTTTTTCCGACAATCAGCTTTTCCTACCCTGTTACTCTTTCACATGCCGCCCTTCTCAGCCACACCCCTTGCCTTTTCCTAAGGAGCCCTCATGCTCTTCTCCCTTCCCCTTGCATTTGCGTTTGCTGCCCCTACATCTGAAACTACCGCTCTCTTCATTCTGTGGCCCCGTCACCTGCTCACATGTACAGACCTAGTACTGTACTCAGGAGGAATTTCTTGGCATACACCACCCAGTCCACCTCACGGTGTAGAAACTCCGTAGCTAATTTGAACTATACCTGCTTTAAAATGTTCTTTTAAGGTCCCCTAAATTTCTCTTTACCCAGGCAGAAATCATTCCTTATCTAACTCTCTCTCCCCATATTCTTACTTAATGAACCCTAAATACATTTTTTAATCAAACAAAATTTAATTTAATTTATCTTCTCATTTACTTAGTAAACAAACTTGTCCATGGTGGGTTAGTTCAGCAGTTAGACCAAGTCAGAAAAACGCCCTTCATTCCAAGGTGACTGATAGTCCTTAAGTTGGCATCTTCTTTTAATTTATCAGCAAAATTACTATTTGTGCACTTGCTTAACAAAAGCTATAAATTTCAGCCACATGTTCTCCAACTTCCTTAGTGGGAGTGAACTTCTTCTATTGTGAATAAAATTGAAGGGACATAAAACATGCCTGCTGCCCACACTTCAGCCTTTAGAGGAGTTTAGAATGAGAATCTCGCTATTAGGATGAGCCAGACTACACATTGTTTCTGCCCATGCCAGCAGCCTAAGTTGGCAAGAGTCATTTTATTTCCCAATAATTCCAAACAGCACAGAAGATGTCCTATGGGAAACTATAATGTTAGAAAAACTGAAGGCATATGGAAAGGACATACAAAGGAAGGACCAACAGATTGGGTAGCAGGGAGAACTTGGTTTGATTCTCACTCTGTTGTTCATGAGAGGCTAACCTTGAACAAGTTTAGTGAGGTCTCGTGTCTCTCAAGGCCCATGTTCTCTACCATTAGTCCCTAAGTTCCTCCGTGCTCATGTTTGTGTTATGCTAGGCCAGGTATAAATCCCAAATTTCAGATGCATAAAGAATAAGAAGTTGACTTTTTTCTCATGTAACAAACAGTCTAGGGAAAGATTCAGGCCTTTATGTGCTCATTCACAGATCAGAGCCAACCACTGCTGGGCCATCTTCACCGAGTGGCTTCCTAGGTCACTCAGTACGTTAACACTACAGTTGTTGGAATCTGGAAATTCCTGGAGGAATTTCATGAAAAGAGTTTTGTTTATTTGTTTATGGACCAGGCCTGAAAATGGCATAAATCATTTTACCTCATTTATCATTGGAAAGGGCTTAGTCACCTGAATAGCTCTAATGTCAAAGGAAGCTGGAAAATTCAAATGCAGTTGTTACCCCCAGACCCCTCAAAAAAGGAATAAGATTTTACTAGGCAGCTAGTGTCTCTGCCACCAAACCCGTGCTGTACTTTGAAGTTGCAAAGACGTTTGAGACATTGGCTCAGAGGGCAAGAGGCTGGCAGTCTAGAAAAAATGTCACTCCGTGTGCTTTATGCTCCCTGATAAAATAATAGATGACACCTAGTTAACTTACTTGTCGTGCTCCTTGTACTGTGCTAAGTGCTTTATATATTTTCTTTAAAACACATAAAAGAGGAGGAGATGATACCGTAGAAATACACAGAAACTTGGAACATTGAGACTTAGGATTAACATTCTCTCCTCTCTCTCCCTCTCACTCTCTCATATATCTATCTATCTATATATATATATAGATGTATAGATATATATACACACACACACATATATACATATATATATGCACACACATATATATATACATTCAAGTTAATGGATCTTTTCATTTGCCAGTTTCCTTATCTTAAAATCACTAAATTCCTTTTGACTTCATAGCATTGTTTTTAGGATTAAGTAAAATAATTATAACGGACCAGGAATCCTGCTTTGAACCCTGTGAAATTATGTGGTAAAGGAAGCTAGCTAGTAATCAAATTCTCATGCTCCCCATTCTAAATTGTAAGCTGCCTTTAAAAGAACTTTTAAAGTTACCTTAATAAGAAAAAACACCATTGTTTAAATTCTCCTAGTAGTCATAGATGGCCATTTATATGTCCTAGTCAAAAACATGTGTGTCACTTCTGGGCTAGTGACTCTAAGCAACAGGTGGAGCTTTTCCTCCCCGACCCCTAAGTGCCCACCGGATGGAGACTCCAAGGTCCTGCCATGTGGGACACACTGGCTAGAGGGACCAGGGTTCTGAGTCACCGTGGAGAAGAAAGCAAATTGCTAACCAGACAGGCAACAACACAGAAGTGTGTACAGGAAAAATAACCTCCGATCATGTAAGCCACTGACATTCTGCAGTTTGTTTGATTGAAGAGTGTTACTGGAACTAACACAGTGCTTAATCAAAGTTAGAATACAACAAAAATAATGCATCAACTATTAGTATTACTGTGTTCATTTTATTGCATTATACCTTGTACATCAGGGGTCCTGACAAGACAACAATATGCTTGATATCTTACCTAGTAGCTCTAAAAGATATCTGTCATTCCTTTTCCCATTCCACATTCTTTTCCCCTCCTCGGCAGAGTCCCACCCCAGCCTCAGGCGATCATTTTGCTGTGAGATATCCCACCATCTACCCTGTTGTCTCTGTTCCCTTGGGAATTTAGAGCTTTAAGGAATGTTTGGTTTTGCCTCTTACTTACTTTTCCATTCAGGAAAACTGTTCTTTTTGCAGATATTCCACTAGCATTAGAGACATAGTTATGAACAAAGACACAAAGCTGGTTGTTCTTCTCAGACACCTTACATTTCACTGACAGAGAAGATTAACAAAAAAGTCACACACCCAATTATTTAGATGCAGGACCCGCAGCTGATGTTGTCTTGTCTCACACATCAACTTTCATGTGGCTATAAATCATTCCTACAATTCAGCAATTCAGATCTTTTCAAAAATAGTTCAAAATATAACAATAAATTTATCCAGATTAGGCATATTAAATAACACTAATTTAGGAAAACCCATCACAGTGAATGACTTCTTACAAATTAATAAGGAATAAAAATTAAAGTATTGGATTTCAAAATGTACTTGGCCAACATATCTTTCAAGGGTAGCTGGGAAGTAATTATTTATTTTATTTCATCATCCATTATAATAGAAGTTTTCAACTATGGGATGAATACTAAATAATGACAGTCAGCAGTAATGAGTCAATCAGTATGCATCTGAGAAATTTTTTCTGCTTGATAAATCAGGGACTTATTATAAGTGTTTCACCAGGCTGTGAATCTAGAGATGAAATCAACAGTGTAAGTTGAGTAGAATGTTGAAAGATCCTTCTCAATTCAAAATCTGCATCTCTAGTTCAAAGGTCCTCAGAAAGCTTCTTTGTTTTAAGCACTTTTTACTGATGGTTTAGCCCCGGAAACATTCTCCCATGTGTAGTGACTCTCAAGACCTCCATCTGTAGTGTCATGATCAGCAGACAACTTTCCCGACCGGGAGCCATCTGTCTACCCCACTCATCTCAGCACTAGTGTCCTTTGATCCCAGAGCCAGCTTTTTTTTCATCTCAGTGGCTAAGTGTTACCAGAAAATTCAACTTCAGAGATGCACATCACACAGAAAGTTTCATAGCTCTGAAATGAGGAAGCAGAGTAAGTTCACTCAAAGAACATGAGACTGTAAAGCAAGACACGTGAAGCCTCAGTTCTTGGTCTCATGCATCCAGTCCCTTCTCATCTTCAAGGCTCTTTCTGTGCCTCCTCCTCCATAAGTACCCTCATATCCGAGTTAACCCCATCTCTTCTTAAAGTCTCAAAGTTATTGATAAACACAAACTTTAGTCTTCATTTTATTTATGCTTCTGCTAAGAGGAGAAGTCAAGAAGCGATATAAAAACTAGAATATGAAGAAATACAGTTTCTGAAAACCAGAATAGTTGCAAATATGTAACATCACTACTTCCCAAAATACACACATGTGCACAAAACACAAACGCTTATACACATCCACTGTGTGTGTGTGTGTGTGTGTGTGTGTGTGTGTGTGTGTGTGTGTGTGTGTGTCAGCAGGATTTTTGATCCTTTTGAGACAGGGACCGTGAGTGTAGTCAGAGTAGGGTGAGGTCCTCTGGGAAAAGCAGGGTGGAATATTTACAGTCAGAGCAATGTAACAATGGGCAAAGAAGTCCCCACTGAAACTCTGTTAAGCATTATGCAAAGTCAACGTTACACTAATTCTCTAGGGAAAGATACCTAAGAATACAGACATCTTCAGTGAGATCAGTTAAAGGTTAAAAGGCTGGGAGCAACTTGGCCTGGAATGTTTGAGTGTTCTGCAAGGGTATCAGCATAACCCCTGACCCTGCTGTCAGCCCTGGCACTCAGACAACGACCCAGCGCACCTTGAGGACAGGGCAGGTGATGCAAGTCCCCACCCCTAAGTTTTTTTCATGTTCTCGAAAAATCCTCAACTGCCTATAAAACCCCCTAGACAACACACCACTACAGGCTCTCTTGTCCCCTCCTGGCGTGAGCCAGGAGCTCTATTCTCTCACTTTATTTCTAAATAAAAGCCTGTACCTTGCTCTCCTGCCTTGAGTGTTTGTGAAGCTCATTCTTCCGCTCCGCAAACAAGAACCCTGGCATCACTTTTGAATTTTGTCCACACTATATCATGATATTAACCTTAATAATTTAATTATTAAACATTTCAAGCCAGGAAATCGAGCTGTTCACTGTTTCCCAGTTATAGCCAAGCAAATCATCTTTTGGCTGAGTGAGTGGTGCAAGGAAAAAAACTTGTCCAGAAATGTTTATTCACTAAAGTTACCTGCTTATTATTTACTCATCAGTATCTGGTGGGCTAAACAGCCAGTAAAGTAGTCTCTTAAGTCACAATTAAGTTCTAAAGTCACTAATCTTAAAATAAAAACTGGGCATTGTTAAAATTATTTTGACAATGACATAAAATTATTTAATTTCCAATAAGATTTTGACTTTCTATAGGTCAAACCCAAGCAGATTTTCTTCCAGGGTTGGAACAGGTATTTCTTTGGTTGAACACTTTATAATATAACTAAATTCACTGAGTATGTAATACGTTCCAGGGACTCTTCTAAACAATTAATATTCATCAACTCATTTACTTCCCTCAACTACCTGATGGACAAGTTGCTTCATTTGTTATACTTATGGATGGAAAAGCTAATGTAAGGAGAAGTTAAAGCTCTCTCAAGGCCACAGGGCTAATGAATGTTAGGGATGGAATTTGAACCCGCAATTTTATTGGAACTAAGGCACACCTCCTTTCCTGTACTTGTTGACTAAGACTGAAACAAATGAAATATTGGCAATGGAAAAGCAATCATTAACCCATTATTGCCGGACATGGATTAAGAAACACAGGGGACTATGAGGATGGGTCATGTTCCTCCCATAGCACACTGTAATCTTCCATCTGTTTGCTCCTCTAGCTTCAACTCTGTGTCATTTTTCTCTCTCACACATGGGCCCTTCCATTAAGAGTTATCGCCTAAACCTCTCCAACATTAAAAGAATAGCGAAAGACTCTGTGACTTTCCATGCTGTTCCAGTGAACTGACTCCTTGAGGAGCAATTGTCATGATCTGAATTCAGTCCCTTTTCTCATTTCTTCAACTCCCTTTTACTGACTTCTTCACTCACTTAATAGAAACAGTTCCCAATAAGGTGACAATGGTTCATGTCACCAGATTCATTCATGTCATATTTCAGACTTCATTTACTTGACTTCCCACAGTATTTAACAGTTTTATTCATTGCTTTTTAAAATGTTTTATCTAGTTATCTTCTATCACAGCATCAATTTCACCCAGCACCTATTTTGAAGATTTGTCCATATGGACAAATGTACATCTAGTTGCTGTTTTTAGCTGCTGCATAAAATACATAGTAGGCACCCACTACATTTTATTTACATGCTCCCCTAGTCATGGATAGGTAGGTTGTCCTAAAGTTCTTGCTATCAAAAACAAAGCTGTGCTTTCATTATAAATATTTTCTAATGGACCAGGGGGTATTTCTCAAGATTATATAAAGAGGGGTAGAATTCCTGGTTTATGAAGCATATTGACACTTGATTTCACTAAATAGTATTAAATTGATAGCCAGAAAGATTATATGTGCTCATTTCCATGAAAAGTTCTGTCTTCCTGTATCTTTTTAAACATTTGGCTTTATCTTGCTTTCTAATTATTTGGCAGTATTATGGGTAGAAAGAGGCATTTGACTTATGTTTTACATTTCATATTTTTATTTACAATGGAATTGAACACATCATTATATTCACATTAGCTATTTGATCTTATCCTGTTTTGAGTAACTTAGTCATAGTCCTTGCCCTTATCCTATAAGTCTCCTTTTACCTTTTCTTTTAAGCCATCTCACCAATACCAACATTTTCAAGACCCATCTTTTTTCAGATGATCCCTAAATACATACTGCTATGTCAAACTGCCAAGTTCCACATTCAAATCATACTTGACCACTTCACATAAATGTCTCAATGGCATCAGAGAATCAATGCATCAAAAACCAACTGATGTTCCCATGACCCTCCTCTGCTTTAACTTAGTTTAGGTTTTATCTGGTGTTTCTCACCTTGTACTATCATCCAGTCCACCTACTTAAGTGACCCAGGGGAATCTTCAACACTTACCTCTTCCTTACCCCTCAAGTTCACCGAATACCTAGACCTGCTGATATTATTTACAATAGCTTTAGTTCATCTAATTAGCTCCTCAACTTTATTTGCCCTAAATGAGGATGTTGCCTCTTCTCCTCGGCTATTACAATTTGGTTTCCCTTCCCATTCTTGATTGCCTCCAATATATTTCCCTCATTGAAACCATATGAAACTGAGCTTTTCTCCTCTGCTGAATACAAAGGGCCCCCATTACTTTTGGGAGACAGGCCAGAAGTCAACATTTCTACAAGAGCCTGCAGGACCTGATTGCTGCCTACAGCTCTGGCTGCCTCTCCTAACACCACTCTAACTGCTTTCAGCCCCGACCCCACCATGAAGTAAGCCCTTTCCTCATTCAGGTAATGGTTGGTTCAGAATACTACTTTCTCAGGGAAGATTTCTTTATAACCCTAGTTAAATTTATTGCCAGGCTGCTATAGTAGATTTCTTGCAGAATTATTATCTCTTTGTAATTTACATCTCTATTTCGATAATTATTTAATTAATATTCATCCTTCCCACTCCTTTCCAAGAGATCATATACCGCGGGTATTTGTGTTTCCAAGAACAGTGCCTGATACACAGTAGACAATTCATATCATGTGCTGAGGACTGATTACATTTTGGTTTTGGAGCTGTGTGTGTGTGTGTGTTTTGCAAAGCAGGATGGATGAAATTATTAATAATGGTTATAAGTAGTAAGATCATAAATATTTTTTTAGTCAGCTAACCAAATTTTTTCCAATCCATGTAATAAGAAAGTTAAAATAAGGGGAAAAAATTATTTCCAGAGAATCAGCTTTCAGAATCCATTTTTTGAATCTCTCTGCGTTTTCATTTTATTTAAATATATCAATTTCTTGGCCTTCCTCTGCTGTTTTATCTGTAACTCACTGAGGGCTGTAAATCTGCATTCTAATGACTCTCAAGGGATCAGCATTGAGAAGCACTGGCTAGTTAATTAACTAGTTACATATACTTGCACTAATTGCTTAAGATCAATTAACCAATTGGAAAAAAAAATCAATTTCTTCGGAAGAGTCATAAGGTGATAGTAACATGATTCTTTTTCCTGCATAAATTACAAGCCAGCTGTGTTCCAGAGCCATACGATTAAAATCAAGTGATCCAGGGGCAAAACAAATAGGGAATTTAACCTGCTTAACCTAAATAATATTGATGACATTTATGTAAATATGGTTCAAATGAGATAGATTTTTTCTTTCAACTTATTTTATCCTGTTAAAAATTGTTTAAGGACAACAAATAGACTTTATTTTCTTTATATTTCTCAGGTTATCTGATTAGTTTAGGATCACATGAAAAAGACTGGGTACAACCGGGACAATAACCCAGGTCTCTTGACTGTGAGGCCAGTCCCTTTCCTGTATTTGTCCTCTTGTTATCTAGAGAATACTTTCCCTGGCCATCTGAACTACTCAGTATAGGCTGTTCCAGAGACAACAGGCAGGGAGACATACCAATGCCCCTAAGAAAACAGCTGCGGTTTTTCAAACATGTCATAACTGAAAGTATCTTAATCTGTATCCACATGACCATTTCATGTAAGTAGTAGTATTGTTGCCATAAAGCTGAGGAAAGTATATCTTAGACAACTTAAACATTATGACCAAATCTACATAGATAATAAATGGAGAAATCAGGATTCAGCAATTACGTTCTAGAGTTTCAGCAAAATCACCGAGGATAAATGAACTCACCTAGTGTAGAAGGACAGGAAATGATCAGATGCCATGTCCAGGACCTTCGGCTCTCAAACCCTGTGCCTCAGTTCAGCGGTGTTTGCCCAGCACACAGTGATGTCAGGCACTTCGTGAAGCCGTGCTGTCTGTGCAGAGTTGATGGGCATCTCCTCAGAAGGATCTCAGGATGGAGTTGCAAAGACAATGGGTCACGAATGTCTCCAATATAATGAAAAGAATGCCTACTAGACATAAATTAAAAATTCTGTGACAGCAACAAGGAGGTAGTTTCTAATACAGGCTGGGAGGAGGGAAAAGATTTATTAGAGGCAATGATATGTCCTTATGTCATAAAGGAAAGGGTATGTCTTAGTATAAGATAGGAGTAGTAATTTCCAATTAATAAGAAAATGCATGTGTCATACGAAAGTATAAGAATGTGGTTTCGTTTTTTATAAAATGGGAGGAAAAAATAGATCATAGGAATGATTTGCGGGGATGATGGAAGGAGATCAGACTAAAGAGATAAACTGAACCGAGGTGTTTCAAACGTCCTGGGTCAGAGAGTCCCCTTTGTCTCTGTGTGTATGAGGTTCCCTTGGGCCATAGTCTCTCCTTCACTGCGGGCCGCTACTGCTCATTCATGCACTGTTCTTACTCATCCTCCGCGGCTGCAGCTACTCACCCCAACGGTGTGAAGGTGTTTGGCACTTGCACATGACAGGTTCTTGATGCTGACAGTGCGGAACTTTATCGGAGCCCTGTGCTCCTGGAAAACAGCTGCCATCAAGAATTCCCTACCTTTTGAGTTCTGGGAAACCTCTCACTACAAAGACTCACCCTTCACCATGTGACTTAGTTAAGTATCCAGAATGAGCCAGCCCCTCTCTATCTACGATAAGGCCAGACGCAAGCCCTCCAAATTCCCATTCTTGTGGCATAAATGATGAGCTGAGCTCTTTGTCCATGCTGACCAATCTAGACAAAATTTTAGTAATTTGACTTGACCGATTTCAGTCACTTTTCTCTCTTCCAAGATGCCAGAACTTTGACCCACTGTTGAGCTTCAGCAAACCTTGGGAGCTTAAACTGGCATTGGAAGGCAGAACACCTCTCCCCTGATAGTCCTGCCAGAGAACTGGCCTACTGCAGAGAAAGACATTTCTTGCCCAACTGTGTGGTCACGCCACCTGTTCTTCAAGTGCCCTTACAGCTGGTGTTCTCTAGCCTTGTTTAAACCTCCCTATAAAAGAAAAGTCCTTCTGGCTTGACTTTGAGATGCTTATAGATCTTATGGTTGAAGTATTTCCCCTATTGCAATAGGCCACTCTCCTGATTGCAATAGTTTTTTCAAATAAAATCTCTCCTTATTTAAGTTCAGACTCATTACTTATTTGCCATTGGCTGCCATGGGCTACTGTCACCTGTCCACGGCAGACTCCTGGAACTCAACCACCAGGGGCTAGTTTTACTGGCACTCCACAGGCTTGTATTACTAGTCCCAATCTATGAGATGCCTCTGAGTTCAAGTGACAGAGTGTTTTTCCAGAGTGGTGCCAATAGAATAGCATCATCTCCCCTCCACAGTCCCCACCACTTCCCACCAAACCAAGAGGGGATACACAGACACTAAATGTGTGCTGAAAACACCAAATATTTAACTCTCCAAGGGAAAAAAATTGAGAATGCCCTGTCCTTAGTCAGCATGTATATAATCACTTGAATTACTTAAGAGAATATTCATTATTGGAATTAGAGATCTCCATGGCCAGGGGTATTTAAAGGGAATGCTATAATTTGCGAATATTGGATTTATCTTTAAAAAATGTTTGATGTTCAAAGGACAAAGTTACATGGAAAACCCCACAAAACTCCACTGAAATCTTCATGGAGCTGGAGTACTGTATCTCTGAGTACTATCTTAGCACTGTGATTAAGAAAGAAATTATTGAATTTTGTGGCTGGCAAGTCTGGGAACTAATCCCAAGTCTGTCCATTACAAGGAAAGTGACTTTGGGAAAGTCACTCCAATTCTTTGAATCTTTGTTGCCTTGACTAATAAGTGTGTCATGATGATCAGATGGTGTTGAAAAATTCCCTGGAGGGTTTCAGGTGCAAAGGAATGACCCAATAATTGAGTTTCCATCCTTCTTGATTTTAACATGCGATCTTGACTCTCCTATGCTTTGATGCTTCCCAACAAGAGGTATTATATCTCTATACACTCTTTCACTCCAAATTGTTTGTAAGCACCCTGAGAATTGAGGTGATATTTTTTTCATCATTTTGCCTCTAATAACAGAGTGACTGACCCAGAGTAGGAACTCATTATGAATCTATTCATTCAGTGACTGATTAGAGATGACTTACTCAAAATGAGCAATAGAAAGTTTAGTCTTATCATTTGGGAAGGTTTCTAGGTTAGATACTGTCTGGGTTGCTCAATAATCTCATTATGCATAGTAAGAAACATTACAGAGTATTTAGCTATTTAAGTTTCCCCAGGGCAACCAAAAATATACAAGCTTCTTACAAAATGCATTTCTGTTTGAATATAGATGAAGATCAATTGTGGGTGGACTTATGATTGTGGACTTGAAAAATTAGCGTTTATATCTATTCTCAGATGTGGCCTTGTGTGGATAAAATGAGAGTTCCTGTGGCCAGGATTCTCACCTGGCCCTGGTTGACTAGCTCACTGCACACCTGTGGGCAATACATGGCTGTTGACTCTATAAAAAGAGCTCTGCCCAGTGCTTTGGGTACGACACGGTGACAGGGCTGCAAGGCTGCAGGAGAGCCGAGGACAGAGGCCCAGAGGACGGCTGTGCAGGATGGCTGTGCAGACAGAGGGTCCCAGAGGATGGCTGTGAGGACAGAGGGGCCCAGAGGCAGAGCCCAGCTTGCTGCATGCAGACTCGCTCTGAGTGAACGGGATTTTAGTGCCTGACCTGCCACCTGGAAATAAAGTTGGGTATAACTCTTTCACCCCAAGAACGTTTTGCTGTCGATTTCTTTGGTCACACTGTATCCATAGCAAACGTGCCCGGGGCTCAAACCCATTGGCAAGACACCTTGACATAAACAACAACAATAATAATAATAATACCAAACACTTCAGAAGTATGTTAGGGGAAAACATTGTGAGCAGAGTAGCCTGTATATTTTATTCTACTATATGTTATGTTCCCCTGATGCTTGCATACTCATTAAGGCAAGTCATAAATTCTTATTATTCCAGGAAAAATGGGTACCACATAGACAAAAATTTCAGTTAATAAGTTTTCATTCCAAAGTCACTGTCTTCAACCATTACTGAGAAAAACAGTGTTGAAATCCAAACTTTATATAAGGAAAAAAAGATTTGTTTCCCTATATTCTAACCATTCCTTTTATGTTTTAAGTATCAAGGATATTATATTTTTATACTACATAATAAATTACAACAAACGTAGTGGCTTGAAATAATGCCCATTTATTATCTCTCAGTGATTCTGTGTTAGGAGTCTTGGCATGGCATCACTGGGGACTATCTTCAGAGTCTCTTCAGGCCACTGTCAAGGTGATAGACAGATCACATTCTCATCTGGAGGCTTGACTGCAGAAGATTGGAAGAATCTCCTTACACATTCATGCAGATTGATAGGACTCATTTTCTTTCAGGGAAAAGATGGAGTGCCCAGGCTTCTTACTCACTGTCGGCTGGAGGCTGTCCTAATGTCCTAGAGGCAGGCTGCAGTTTTCTGCCATGTGTCCCTCTCCATAGGAAGTTCATAACATGGCAGTTTTCTTCATTAAGCCCATTTTCTCTTTACACTGATTTTTAGCAATTTGATCAGATTAACTTGGTTTTGTTTGTTTTATCTCTCTTAAAGTTCATTGAGCTTCTTGGATCTGTAGGTGTATATTTTTCATCTGTGTTTTTGACTTATTTAATTTTTTTCTGTTAACTTTTTTCTCTATAGTATCAGTTATACATGTTATTTCATATTTTCTTTGTTTTTTTAATTTGAGTAATTTCTATTATTACGTCTTCAAGTTCACTGATATTTTCTTCTGTAATGTCTACTCTGTTGGTAATCTCTCTAATTTTTTTTATTTAAATACTATTTTTTTCAAAACTAGAAATTCAATTTTGTTCTCTATATCTTTATTTGTTTTTACATAATTAAATCTAGCCATAATAGCTTTCTAAAATCCTTATCTATTAATTAATCATCTTTATCATCTTTGGGTCTATTTCTGTTTACTAACATATGTTCTTGTTATGGATCACTTTTTCCTACTTCTTTTCATGTCAAGTAATTAATTTTGATTACAGACATTTGGAATTCTACTTTTTTTCATGCTAGATTTTGTTGTATTTCTTTGTACTATGTTGTACTGTTTTCTGGCAGGCAGGTAAAATACTTGCAGATCACCTTAATTCTTTGAGACTGTTTAAACTTTTGATAGAGTGAGTTTAATGTAGTTTTCCTCTGGGTCAACTTCATCCCTATTACTAAAGAATGACCCTCCTGGGGTCCCTATTGAGTGTGGTGATATGCAATAAGGACTCTTCTTTTCTGGCTGGTTGGAATTCACCTGTCTCCCAGCTCTGCAATTCCTTGGAATTGTTTGGCTTATAGGTCCCTACCCATGTGTAGCTTACTGTTCATCAACAGACTCACAATTATAAGGCTACATTATCAGTAATTCTGCCTGTGTATCTCCCTCCTCTGGTGCTGTGTAGCCGCCTCTTATTACCTATATTCCAATCTCTGTCTTTTCAAATCAGCAGGGCCCTTGTGTTCTCCTTGGTATTCTCCTGGCTGCATTGTGGTCTAGAAGATGTCTCTAGAAAAAAAAACACTTTGCTTGTTTCCCTTCTTTTAGAGTTTTTTTTTTTCATGTCCCTAATATCAAAACTTCTTGATTTTTATTTATCCAGATCCAGAATGGAACATTAATTTATTTATGGGGCATGATATTTTTCTTAAAGTTGTTTCACCTCCATTTTAGCTTATGCTCATTTGATCAACCTTGTAAGTTAATCATTGTCACCTGCATTTAATGAGGAAATTGAGATAAAAGTATCCCTGAGTTGGAGAGCTAGATTTGAAAGTTTCAAGTCTGGAAAACGTGTTTTCTCATTCCAAGTCTGGTATTTCCCTGTTATATCAAGTCTTCTTCAATTGTATGTTTGGTTTATAAAAGATAAAAACTGCAAGGCCAAGCTCCCTGGCCTCAAACCTTCTTGTTCTTACTGATGAGCGTCCTTGACAGATTTGAGGAGAGCAATTTAATTCTGTTGAGACCCAACACTTAACACCCTCTCAAACTCCCCAAGGACCAGTGAGTTCATTAACTCTTTCTTCAGAGAGTTGGTCTGGCACATGTTGATGCCTTTGTGCTTCTCTCCTGCAGCTTTTCTGTAAATGTCAAGGGCCACTCCACAGACACTGGAGAAGGCTTCCTGCAGAGACACCCACAAAGATGGATACAAAATATAAATTGAACCCATGTTTTCTGCAATAACTCAGTCTGCCAGGGAGACAAGCCTACATCGCATGTTCCGCCAACAGAGTTAGAAATTAATATCTGCTCTTTTCAATGGCATGAAACTTTATTATAAACTGAACAGTTGAAAATTCATTATTTTTCCCTTTGTAATAAATATTGATTGGATGTTTCCTATCTGTAACTTTCTTTAAATATATTAATTGAATGAATATTTTAACCATATAAAGCGGGCATTATTTATCTTCATATTTTACACATGAAAAATCTGTTATTCAGAGACAGGACATGGGTTTCCCAGTGTTGCACAGCTAATAAATACTGCAGGAGGCATCAGATCTTCACTGCTTGATTGAAAAGCAATCCTGACTTTCTTTGATTTGCTGTCTCCCAAGATGTCCCTGCATATATCTCCAGGGTGCTAATGTTGCTGTAGTTTTTAGGAATTTTGAGTTATATACAGTAGAAACCAAATCAAGCTAAATTAAGCAAATTATGAAAGAAACATTAAAAGTATATAAAAATAATTAGAAGAGAGAAATAAAGAACCAGGTTCAGAAAGATAAGTTGGAAAGGCACATCTGCAATCTGGGGAACAGGAGCAGAAACAACAAAATAGTACTATTGGGTCGCTGACCCTGGATGCGTTCATCCCAGCCATGTTTCATTTCTTTCTCTTTTTTTTGTAGTTTTTATTACAAAGTATTCCAAACTCATAGAAAAGTATACAAAATAATAAAGTGGGTATTCACATTACCAGATTTAATAAACTTAGAAGTTCAACATTTTTTACTTCAAATATATTTTATTAAAAAATATGGTAGACATAAATAAAAGCCTCACCTTAGTGTCTTCCCTAAGGGTAATCTCTATCTTAAAGATGTTCTAGATCCCCATTCACGCTTTGTATTTTATTATGTATTAATATAAATATAGTATCAATCAAGAATATATATTTTATATATTAAAATATTTATATACATGTTTACACACTGTATGTATACATTTCCAACTAGCATTTTCCATCTAATATTGTCTAAAATTTTATCCATGTAAATTTTTCCTGATCTCATTTTTAATATTTGCAGTTTCATTGAATAAATCAATTTATTAATATACTTCCCTATTGAAGAAAAAAGTTGTTGTTACTCCTTTTTTTTGCTGTAAAAGTGCTGCTGTGTTTTTATTCATATTTCCCCTTTAGAAGAGAATTGCTGAGCTGATGAGTACACCCACTTCGACTCTTGAAGATTTTGCCAAGTTGCACTGCAAACTGCTATACTAGTATAGCAATCAACAATATAATTGGATTTCTACTTTTCTATATTCTTTCTTATTTTATTAAGCGTGTCATTGATATACACGCTTATGAAAGTTTCACATGAAAAAACAATGTGGTTACTACATTCGCCCATGTTATCATGTCCCCCCATATCCCATTGCAGTTCCAGCCCCACAGTATATAGTAAGATGCCACAGTCACTATTTGCTTTCTCTCTGCTATACTGCCTTCCCCGTGCCTGACCCCCTATATTATGTGTGCTACCTGTAATGTCCCTTATTCCCCTTATCCCTCCCTTCCCAACCTTGCTCCCCAGTCCCTTTCCCTTTGGTAACTATTAGTCCATTCTTGGGTTCTGTGAGTCTGCTGCTGTTTTGTTCCTTCAGTTTTTGCTTTGTTCTTATACTCCATAGATGAGTGAAATCATTTGGTATTTGTTTTTCTCCACCTGGCTTATTTCACTGAGCATAATACCCTCTAACTCCAACCATGTTGTTGCAAATAGTAGGATTCGTTTTCTTCTTGTGGTTGAATAGTATTCCATTGTGTATATGTACCACATCTTCTTTATCCATTCATCTACTGATGGACACTTAGGTTATTTCCATTTCTTGGCTATTGTAAATAGTGCTGCAATAAACATAGGGGTGCATATGTCTTTTTCAAACTGGGCTCCTTCATTCTTGGGGGAAATTCCTAGCAGTGGAATTCCCAAGTCAAATGGTATTTCTATTTTTAGTTTTTTGTGGAACCTCCATATTGCTTTCCACAATGGTTGAACTAGCTTACATTCCCACCAGCAGTGTAGGAGGGTTCCCCTTTCTCCACAACCTCACCAGCATTGGTAGTTCTTAGTCTCTTCGATACTGGTCATTGTAACTGATGTGAAGAGATATCTCATTGTGGTGTATATTTGCATTTCCCTGATAATTAGTGATGTGGAGCATCATTTCATGTGCCTGTTGGTCATCCAAATTTCTTCTTCGGAGAATTGTCTCTTCATATCCTCTGCCCATTTTTTAATCAGGTTATTTGCTTTTTGGTTGTTGAGGTGTGTGAGTTCTTTATATATTTTGGATGTTAACCCCTTGTTGGATATGTCATTTACAAACATAATCTCCCATATTATAGGATGCCTTTTTGTTCTGTTAATGGAATCTTTTGCTGTACAGAAGCTTTTTAGTTTGATGTAGTCCCATGTGTTCATTTTTGCTTTTGTTTCCCTTGCTCAAGGAGATGCATTTAGAAAAAAGTTGCTCATGTTCATATTCAGGAGATTTTTGCCTATGTTGACTTTTAAGAGTTTTATGGTTTCCTGACTTAATTTCAAGTCTTTGATCCATTTTGAGTTTACTTTTGTTTATGGGGATAGACAATAATCCAGTTTTATTCTCTTGCATGTAGTTGTCCAGTTTTGCCAACACCAGTTGTTGAAGAGGCTGTCATTTCCCCATTGTATGTCCATGGCTCCTTTATCATATATTAATTGACCATATATGCTTGGGTTTATATCTGGGATCCCTGGTCTGTTCCATTGGTCTGTGGGTCTGTTTTTGTGCCAGTACCACATTGTCTTGTGACTTTGTAGTAGAGCTTGAAGTTGGGGAACATAATCCCCCCAGCTTTATTCTTCCTTCTCAGGATTGCTTTGGCTATTCGGGGTCCTTTGTGGTTCCACATGAATTTTAGAACAATTTACTCTAGTTCATTGAAGAATACTGTTGGTATTTTGATAGGGATTGAAATGAATCTGTAAATTGCTTTAGGCAGAATGGCCATTTTGACAATATTAATTCTTCCTACCCATGAGAATGGAATGTGTTTCCATATACTGGTGTCTTCTTTAATTTCTCCCATGAGTGTCTTGTAGTTTTCTGAGTATAGGTCTTTCACTTCCTTCGTTAGATTTATTCCTAGGTATTTTATTCTTTTTGATGCAATTGTGAATGCAATTGTTTTCCTGGTTTCTCTTTCTACTAGTTCATCATTAGTGTATGAAAGTTCAACAGATTTCTGTGTATTAATTTTGAACCCTGCAACTTTGCTGAATTCAGATATTAGATCTAGTAGTTTTGGAGTGGATTCTTTAGGGTTTTTTATGTACAATATCATGTCATCTGCAAACAGTGACAATTTAACTTCTTTACCAATCTGGATACCTTTTATTTCTTTGTATTGTTTGATTGCTGTGGCAAGGACCTCCAGAACTATGTTGAATAAAAGTGGGGAGAGTGGGCATCCTTGTCTTGTTCCCGATCTTAAAGGAAAAGCTTTGAGCTTCTCACTGTTAAGTATAATGTTGGCTGTGGGTTTGTCATATATGGCCTTTATTATGTTGAGGCACTTGCCCTGTATACCCATTTTGTTGAGAGTTTTACTATGAATGGATGTTGAATTTTGTCAAATGCCTTTTCAGCATTTGTGGAAATGATCATGTGGTTGCTTTTTGTCTTCCTTTTTGTTGATGTGGTGGATGATGTTGATGGATTTTCTAATATTATAGCATCCATGCATTCCTGGAATAAATCCTACTTGGTCATGATGGATGATCTTTTTTATGTATTTTTGAGTTCAGTTTGCTAATATTTTGTTGAGTATTTTTGCATCTATGTTCATCAGGGATATTGGTCTGTAATTTTCTTTTTTATGGTGTCTTTGCCTGGTTTTGGTATTAGGTTGATGCTGGTCTCATAGAATGAGTTTGGAGGTATTCCCTCCTCTTCTTCTCTTTGTAAAACTTTAAGGAAAATGGGTATTGTCTTCACTAAATATTTGATAAAATTCAGCAATGAAGCCATGTGGTCCAGGTGTTTTGTTCTTAGGTATTTTTTTGATTACCAATTCAATTTCATGTAATTGGTCTATTCAGATATTCTGTTTCTTTCTGGGTCAGCTGTGGAAGATTGTATTTTTCTAGAAGGTTGTCCATTTCTTCTAGGTTATCCAGTTTGTGAGCATATAACATTTCATAGTATTCTCTAGTAATTCTTTGTATTTCCATGGTGTCTCTACTGATTTTTCCTCTCTCATTTCTGATTCTGTATATTTGTGTAGACTCTATTTTTCTTGATAAGTCTGGCTAGGTGTTTACCTATTTTGTTTATTTTCTCAAAGAACCAGCTCCTGCTTTCATTGATTCTTTCTATTGTTTTATTCTTCTTGATTTTATTTATTTTTGCTCTAATCTTTATTATGTCCTTCCTTCTACTGACTTTGGGTCTCATTTGTTCTTCTTTTTCAAGTTTCATTAATTGTGAGTTTAGTCTGTTTATATGGGATTGTTCTTTCCTGAGGTAGGCATGTATTGCAATATACTTCCCTCTTCACACCACCTTCGCTGCATCCCACAGATTTTGTGGTATTGAATTATTGTTGTCATTTGTCTCCATATATTGTTTGATACCTGTTTTTATTTGGTCATTGATCCATTGGTTATTTAGGAGCATGTTTTTAAGCCTCCATGTGTTTGTGTGTTTCTTCATTTTCTTTGTGTAATTTATTTCTAGATTCATACCATTGTGGTCTGAGAAGCTGTTTGGTACAATTTCAATCTTTTTTAATTTGCTGAGGCTCTTTTTGTGGCCTAGTATATGATCTATTCTTGAAAATGTTCCATGTGCACTTGAGAAGAATGTGTGTCCTGCTGCTTTTGGGTGTAGAGTGCTGTAGATGTCTATTAGGTCCATCTGTTCTAGTGTGTTGTTCAGTGCCTCTGTCTCCTTTCTTATTTTCTGTCTGGTTGATCTGTCCTTTGGAGCGAGTGGAGTGTTGAAGTCTCCTAGAATGAAAACACTGCGTTCTATTTCCCCTTTTAATTCTGTTAGTACTTGTTTCACATACGTAGGTGCTCCTGTGTTGGGTGCATAGATATTTATAATGGTTATATCCTCTTGTTGGGTTGACCCCTTTATCATTATGTAATGTCCTTCTTTGTCTCTTGTGACTTTCTTTGTTTTAAAGTCTCTTTTGTCTGATACAAGCACTGCAACACCTACTTTTTTCTCCCTATTAGTTGCATGAAATATCTTTTTCCATACCTTCACTTTTAGTCTGTATATGTCTTTGTGTTTGAAGTGAGTCTCTTTTAGGCAGCATAAAGATGGGTCTGGGTCTTGTTTTTTTATGAAGTCAGTGACTCTATGTCTTTTGATTGGTGCATTCAGACTATTTACATTTATGGTGATTATTGATAGGTATGTACTTATTGCCATTGTATGCTTTAGGTTCGTGGTTATCAAAGGTTCAAGGGTAACAGTCTAATTTAACTCAGTATGCTGTTACAAACACTACCTAAATATTCTTTTTTTCTCTCCTTTTTCTTCCTCCTATATTCTTTATATATTAGGTATCATATTCTGTTCTCTTTGTCTATCCCTTGATTGACTTTGGGAGTAACTGATTTGATTTTGTAACTGCTTAGTAATGAATTGTTCTACTTTCTTACTGTGGTGTTATTTCCCCTGGGGACAGCTATTTAGCCTTAGGAACACTTCCATCTATAGGAGTCCCTCCAGAATGCACTGTAGAGGTTGTTTGTGGGAGGTAAATTCTCTCAGCTTTTGCTTATCTGAAAATTGTTTAATCTCTCTTCAAATTTAAATGATTATCTTGCAGGGTAGAGTATTATGGTTTGAGGCCCTTCTGTTTCATTGCATTAAATACATCATGCCTCTCCCTCTGGCCTGTAAGATTTCTGTTGAGAAGTCTGATGATAGCCTCATGGGTTTTCCTTTGTATGTGATCTTTTTTTCTCTCTACCTGGTTTTAAAATGTCTGTCCTTATCCTTGATCTTTGCCATTTTAATTATTACATGTCTTGGTGTTGACTTCCTTGGGTCCCTTGTGTTGGGAGATCTGTGCATCTCCATGGCCTGAGAGACTATCTCCTTCACCAGATTGGGGAATTTTTCAGCAATTACCTCCTCAAAGACACTTTCTATCCCTTTTTCTCTTTCTTCTTCTTCTGGTACCCCTATAATGGGAATATTGTTCCATTTAGATTAGTCATACAGTTCTCTCAATATTCTTTCATTCTTAGAGATCCATTTTTCTCTCTATGCCTCAGCTTCTTTGTATTTATCTTCTCTAATTTCTATTCCATTTACCATCTCTTCTGCTACATCTAATCTGCTTTTAAATCTCTCCATTGTATGTTTCATTTCAGATATGGAATTCCTTAATGATTGAATCTCCATCCTAAATTCGTTCCTCAGTTATTTAATATTTTTCTGTACCTCCATGATAATGTTTATTATTTTTATTTTGTATTCTCTTAGGAAGATTGGTGAGTTTAGTTTCATTTGGCCCTTTTTCTGTTGTTTGTGAGATTTCACTTTGGACTAGGTTCCTTTGAGGTTTCATATTTTTATGTGGAGCCCAGAAGCTCTAGTCTCTGGTGCTGCTCAGCCCCTAGAGTGATGTGGGGGGTCGCAGCAGAGTGGTGCTGGTGCCTGGGGGGAGGAAAGAGCTCTTTCCTGCTTCCCGGCTGCCATGCCTGTCTCAGCTGTCAAAACCAGTGGGCTTAGCACACAGGTGTAAACCTCTGTGCTTTGCATCTGTAGCTACCATAGGTGGGGCTTCCCTCTGGCTGGCCTGACGCCAGGGCAGGAGCTTCCAGTTTGTGAACCGATGCCATCAGGCCAGGAGGAAGGTACAGCAGGCTGCCTATCACATTGGGGTGCTTCCAAGCTGAGTAGCCAGCCATGAGGATGCAGCACCTGAAGCTCCTGAAAGTTCCCAACCTGCTGGGCAGAGCACACGCAGACCACCTTTTCCACCTATCCCTTCTTCCGCTCAGCAAGCTCTGTGCAAACCCTGCCCCTTCAGCAGCCCTCTTGCTGCTAGGAAGCCTCTCAGACCGCCCACCTTTCCTTTGTCCCAGAGCAGCCAGATGTGGATCCCTGTCCTTCATAAATGGCTGGTATCTCAGTCTCTCCAAGTATTCTACCTGTCTTAGCTTTCCAACCCCACCAATCTCCAGGGCACCATGCAATGTAGGTTTGTGCTCCCAAAGCAGACCTCCAGGGCTGGGTGTTTAGCAGTTCTAGGCTTCCACTCCCTCATGGCTTCATTTCTCTACCTCCCACTAGTGAGCTGGGGTAGGGGAAGGGCTTGGGTCCCGCTGGATCAAGGCTTTGGTACATTACCCAGTTTCTTGAGGTCTGCTCTGTTCTCCATGTGTATGCAGTTTGGCACAGCCTTCTTTCCTGTTGCTCTTTTAGGATGAGTTGTATTAACTATATTTTTGTATTATATGTGGTTTTGGGGGGAGTTCTCTGTCTCACCTCTCATGCCACCATCTTGAATCCGCCCTCTATATTCTTATTAATATTTGGCATTTGTTATAAATTCAGCAAGTGCTTATTGAGCACATACTACAACCTAATAATTCTTAACATTTTTCAGAAACAAAAGAGAAAAAAGGTGTGCCTTATACAACCTATACTTTGGTGTGGAAACATGTACAATAAGTAACACAGTGAATAAAAGGTTTTGTTGTAAAAGATGATAAGTGTTGTTGTTGGGAAAGATAGTCTCAGGCGGGAAGTCTCTGAGCTCCTCCCAGTCTTGGACCCAGAACACTTCTTTACCAAGGGATAAGGAGCCCACACAGCCTGTGAAGGGCTTATCACTTTGTTCGGGGATATCTTTCCGTGCTATAGGACAATGAGCACTCTTGTCTCTGTTTGAAGTGTGTATATGATATGGCACCTGGCCAACTCCCCTGCTCTGTCTGCCCTCCACTGGGAGAGGACAGGACCTTCCACTGTGGAGGAAGGGAGAGGAGTGTGAGTGGGTGGACTGACTTGCAGAGGCTGCCTGGGAAGGCCCAGTGGCAATGGGGAACCAATGCCCCCTGTGGGGGCTGGTCTTGCCGTGTATCTATTCTGTGAAGGTGGGCATTGTTCCATCCACTGCGTAACTGAGTTGTGTTTTCCTTGGCAACTCCAATGTTATTTTCTTATTCTCAGCTTTTTTTTAATCAGTGTTTTCCTGGTATAGGCTTGGAGCACTTTTTCTTCTAAGGCCCCTTCTTTACCACTACCGAAAGTGTTAGGTAATGCCAAACTTCTTGTTGTTGCCCAGGGAAAGAGAATGGAATATCCCAAGGCACTTTTAATTGGTACTCTGGCCAAGGGCAATAGCCTCAGCTCCTGCTTTGATCAACCCAAGACTTTGGATGTAGTGTGCAAGTTAGAACCCATAAGAGCAGTTATTACTGGTCCAGTATCCCACACCTCCCATCCCCTCAGGGCTGCTTTAGCATTAATTATAATGCTCAATGCTCTGGTTGTAAACTATCTCTTCACTTCTTGCACCTGTGGTGTGTGGTTTTTTTTTTTCTCTTGCAATTTTGTCTATGCATTCAGAATATTTTGATATTTATCCAGAGGTTGATGATTTTTGCAGGAATGGCTTCTACTATTGGTTGGTCTGCTATATTGATGAACACAAAATCTCCATTGATTTTTATTGTTCATTGGTACTTAAATTCAAGCAGTACTAAGTCTAAGGAGAGAGAGTCCAATTGCTATAGACTTGTTTCCCTCATTTACCTTTCCATGGGGAGGATTCAACAGCCTGTTTGAATAGCTTGTCATGAACACAAAGTAGTTATTCCAAAAGGAAAGAGGGATGCTCTTAGTACATCTTTTCATGAGAATGAAAAGGCAAACTAGAGTATGGAGCAGAAGCAGTGCACCTCTTCTCCAATGACAAAGACAGGAAGCGTGTGACTACCTTCAGCAGTAAGGGGACCCTCGATTTTATCTGAGTACGTTTGTGTTTCTTTCCTACAGAAATGGGATTTTGTTAGTGAACAGAAGGGAGTTTTGGAGTCAAAGGGGATGTTCTCAGACACTGAGTCATGGGTGCACTCATCTGCCCCTGTGACCTCAGGGTTTTTTTACTTGTTTTGCTCAGTGAAATGTGACCAGAGGTTACGTGTGGTCATTCCCAGTGGAGGCTTTAACAAGCACACGCCTCGTTTTCCTCTCTCTCTGTCTGTCATAATGGCTACACTATACCACATTGTGCTTCCTTTTTAGCCTCAGTTGTAGAGTGAGTGTGATGCTGGTCTGGGAGTGAAGACCCAGTCACTCTCCAGTGGATTCCAAGACCAGCAGGAAGTACATCTGCATTGTCTTATGAGCCTGAGCTTTGGCAGTTGTTCAGTGCCCCAGGGTCATACAGCCTTTAGAGACTCCTGCCAGGGCAGAGGGATTCACGTGAACAATTAGCATTCTCTGCCATAGGTGAGTACTATGTGGTTTCTCGATTTTACAGATGAGGAAACTGAGGCTCAAGCAGGGTGAGTAATCTGCCCAACTGCATATAGCTCATTTATAGTGGAGAAATTGTCCTCCCAAAACTGTATTTGTAAAACTATGCCATTCTGAATTATTAGATATCACTTTCATGATACACATGGTCCAAACTACTAGATACTGAAAGGATTTTCATATTGAAAAAAAAAGACTCCTATATATGATATTTCCCCAGACAGCCCCAAACCACCAAACACTAAGCAACCCTATTTTTATTACAAATTGAATCTCTCAGAATGTTATCTAGTACACTTCATTTAACAGCAATTAAGTTTTTCATAGGTTTGCATTAAATAATGTATTAATGAACAGTGTTATAAATGTTCTGTCATTATGATTTGCAATTAAAATGTCTCCTAGAGTCTTGAGCTAATGATAATAACTAAATTACCGACACCTTTAGAATCACTGTGGCTTTCAAATAAGTGGGCCTGGTATGGAAATTCGGCATGGTTAATACTAACTTCAGCGGTCACAAGATGCTTAACTCTTCATGAATAAGCATTGTTCAACTCATTTCAAAATATATTCCAAACACCTGTTTCCAAATCAAAATAGAAATCTATTTTCAAAAGCACCAGTAAAATGTGCTAGCATATTAATACAAACCAAACTTTATTTTCGTCAGCTGATCTGCACCTGCGGCTCTTATTCCGTTGGATTGGGACAGTAAAAACACAGTGGCCTCTTTGGAGCCCCTGTTTAGTTAATTTGTTAATCAGTGGCCCTAAATTACCCCCTTGATACTGCTAACCTGCCATTAAGAAAAGTACACCTTTAACAATTCCATTAATATCTAAAATTTGTATAGCATTTTTCTCCTTTCAAAGCACTTCCATATAAGCTCTCAGAAACGTGTCGCTTAGATTAATACCATTTTAGAAGTTGAGAAATTGAGGCTTAGATGTATTAAGCTCAGATGGATGTAGTAGAGCTGTTATGTAGAATGTTCTTTGTGCTCGAAGAGCACTCTCTTGCCATTACACGGCAGAATGTAAGTACCTGCCAAAGACTTCCAAGGGAGAATTACTCAGTCAAAGTTATACTGGGGAGGGAAGCATCCGTAAGACTGCCAGGTAAAAAAAAGCTCTGTGACCTTTTAAGACCTTCCCTACTATCACTACAGACCCAAATGCACGTAACACGTGCAGGGGAAAATATTCAAGCTAATTTGGGGATGGACTCTTTATCGGTGTTGGAAGTCATGTCTTGAAAGAGGTTATTTGGAGTACAGATCAAGGAGAGGATTCAATTTTAAAAGGCTTCAAGGATGGTCTGGTTACCTGTTGCACAGCAAACCACCACGTAACACCACGTAACACAGCAGCTTAAAGCCACGGCTGTCTGTCATTTACAGATACTTGACCTGCAGTGACGGCAGAGCTCTTCAGGGATCCTCCTCTCTGCCCCATGTGATATCATGTGTGTGTCAGAATGTTTTGAAGGATGGTGGCTGCCTGCTCGGACCCTAAATGGGAGCCTCAACAAGAATATCTACAAACGGCTCCTCCTTGGCTTGCACACAGCACGTAGTTGGGTTTTGAGAAGCAAGTCTTCCAAGGAATTCCAGTGGCAGCTGTGTGGCCTTTTCGGATCTTGTAAGACTGTTAAGACTAGTCTCAAAAGCAACACAATGCCCTTCTGTCACCTGCTATTTGTTAGTCTCAGTTGAGACTCTAAGGCTTGTCCAGATTCCCATGGAGGGTCAGTTGCCTCACCTCTTGATAGCAGGAGTATAGTATGTTGGCAGACATATTTTAAAGCAATCACAAGTGTTTTAAGGGCTAATATGCAAATATCATTAAGGCATGAAATAATGAGAAAAACTATGCAAAGGAACCATGTGCTTAATTTTGTATCATTTATATGAAATGTAATATATATTTATATTCACTTATCTCCCCCAACATGTTTCTTAGAGCTCAATAAATATTTGTTCATTGAATGAATACTGAATGGGCCAAAATTAGGCTCATCCCTGTCACTTATCCTTGTAGGTATATCCAGGGAGGCATAGGGAATCAATAGCAAATATTCTTTTACTCACGAAATCTCAAGTGAGATGGAGAGTGAGAGATGGGCCTTCTGAGGAGGGAAGGGCATTTTTAAAGACATGATTGGGAGAGGTATAGAATATCTAGAAATGTGGGATGTCTTTAGGCCCTCAGATTTTACAGTGGCATTAGGTTCTTTAAGAGAGAGAGAAAGAAAAGTTGAGACAGGAGTGAGTACTAAGGAAAGGAACCGTGTAAAGTGTGTTGGATGGGAGGATTTCTCACTCCAGGCTCCCTGGCATGGCCCGAGGGAAAGGCATGTGGCTTTCTTCTGAGAAATGAAAGGAGTTAAATAAGTTACATTCAAGAGAAGTCATATCAGGCCAGACTGTGGGATGGCTTACATTTATTTCAGCAAAAGGGCAGGGCTGGCACCTAGTGGGGCCTGTGGGGACCTGAAGCAGAGAGAGGTAAACGCATTGCACATTAACTGTTCCTGGAGGCCTGGGCAATGATGCCCTAAACTGAAGTTACATTGCTATTGTGAGCTTGTGGAGTTTAATGCTTAGTTGTATTTAGCACACACCTTATACACTCACATGCCAGGTACAGTTCTGATGTTGTTTAACACATATAATTCACTTAAACCTCATGATATTATAAGAAGGGTGCCATTAATACCACTTCTATTTTACAGATAAGGAAACTGAGGCACTGGGATCACAGGCTCCATGAGGCAGAGCAGGGATTCAGTCCTGAAGCCCATCCTCCCTGAACATACAGCCTTGCACAGGTAAGATCAGAGCTCTCTGAAGTAGCCATTTGACCACTACACCATGCTCCCTGTCATGAATTGAATCCATTCAAGGCTTTATTAAAATTACTATAAGCCCTGAATTTATGGAAGAGAAATAAAAGGGGACTCCAGCTGTAATAACATCAGTGGCTTCTGAACCAACACATCCCCTCTTCTGAGTAGAGAAACTCAAGTAACTTGTAAACAACCGTCTAGCTGATTAAAAGCAGGTCCTAGGCTAGAAGCCAGTTTTTAACAGAATCCATATTTTAATAAAACTCCAACCATAGACCCTGTTTTCCCTTCTAACTGCCTATCTTTGTGGGAAAAAAATGCAATGAGAAATCTGAACGTACCCGATTTTGAACATATGCCTTCACACTCAAGGAACTGAAATCTGGACACACTCTCAGAATCCGGCTTGTAGGTTTATCACACCCCAGTGTGGGAAGTGATGGTCAATTTGCCTTTCTTTCTTTATTGTAGGGAAGGCTTTTTTTCATTTTTTTCCTTTCAGAGTGATTCACAGGGTCTTGTAATTATGCATGCTGATTAGAATATGTCTAATGGCACACAGAGCATTGCCTCGGAACAGGAGATGAAGGCAGGTGGCATCGGGTGACATTTGCTCAGAAGATGCAGGGGTAGAAAGCCCCACAGGGCTTTGTTAGGAAATGCCTCTCTTTGGAAATAGACCCCTAGTCCCTTTGAATTGTGTCCTTCCTCCAGCCAGAACAGACCCACCCAGTCACTCAGTGTGAAAGTTTGCTTGGTATGAGAAGGGCAATGGCAGGAATCGCAAGGATCCGTTCCAAGATAAATAATTCTAACATGCTGCTGACTTACCATAAAGATTAATAGCTCTTCTAAGGAAATATCTACCTACTGGGGAGCTGCTCCTTTCCAATATATTATGGATTAATTGCTCACTTTATGGTTGTTATTAGCTAGGCTAAATATTCCACTTACAATACTGAGGTCCCCAGACACACTGAAAATTCGGAATGGAGTACTGTGGACTGGACTGATAGTATATAAGGTATCACAGGTTTGCTTCTTTTTAAGATTCTATGTGAAACACTCCCATTTGCATTTTCCATGGTTCTTGCTTCCCTGTTTGTCCCTTCCTATAAATTGAAGCCTTCCGGCTCCTCCTCTTCCTCTCCACCCTTACATACTCTACCGTTGGTGTTTCTCTGTGCCTCTGTTTTAACACCTCTGTATCTCCTGGATCTCCGTTCCATGGCTCTGACTCCATCCCATGCAGGCCTTACTCCCAAATCCCTTTCTCCCATATAGATCCTCCATCGGGCATCACACCTGGATATGATGTCACTTGCAGCTACCAGCATCCCAGGTGATAATGACAATATTAACCACATTCTCGTAGTGTTATCAGTGGCTATTAGTATTGTTTGTTGTCATAGCTGCTGTTGTTTACTAAATTATGTACCTGGCACTCAGATAAGCACTTAAGTGAATTAAATGAGGGTTTTAGAGATTAAGTAACTCGTAACATGTAAATGTCTAAGCATGAGCTTGAATTCAGGTTCATCTGAACAAAATCTTTGCAGTGGACTACTTAAAACTACATGCAATCCTGGATTATTGATGATCCAAATGAGTCTGTCTGTCCACCATGAGACCCTTGGATTTTCTCTACTCCAGTGCACTAGAATCCCCTCCTAAATCTCTGAGGCTATTGAGAAATTAGGCTGAGATCTTCATATCTAGCTATCTCCCACCTGAGACCAAGCAGTATTGTTTTTGTGGGCCCATCACAGCAAAGGCAGTAATCCTGACCACCTGCCACTTACACCAAAGAGCTTGTATTAGTTACTGTGACTCATGGAAATGGAGTCGCAGCTGCCATCGCTGCGTGAGTGCTAATTGTACAGTGTGTGCCCCTAAAATGTAGCCGAGACAGTGAACTGGAAGGCTGATGTCTCCATGACTATGTGACACACATATCTATAGAGCCTGGGCCCAGAAAATCCTGACAGTATCCTGAGATTTGTTTTGTGGTTTCCACAAAACTCGTGAGCTGTCACAAAATGGCACCTGCTCACTTACATGCCAGAGTGGCCAAGTATGGCATACGGGTTCGCCATAAATATGAGCAAAGGTGGATTCTTACAGTCAGCTATTGACAGAGCTTCAGACAATAAAGAATACCCAAAATTGCTTATTTCAATTAGATGTGGGCCTAAGAGGTAAAATGCTCACAGTATCTTCCAAACAATTTATGAATATAGGAGGAACGCCTTTTCTTGCTCTTTTGTTGCGATATCTCATCAGTGGCTGATTCCGTGTTACTAAGGGCCATGTTTACCAGCACGTAGCGTAGGGTCTTGCGGACATCCTGTCCCCACATCAACTGTGGCATAGCCCAAGATTCTGGCTGTGCTTTCAGGTGAGCAATGAGCATCTGACATAGGGGTCGATAGCTAATGAAGTTCTCTCTCTGCTCTACTTCCATTTAACCTTGAATATGTTTTCCTTTGTCCCACCTGACTTTACTAACATTAGGTGTTTATGTGTCCAATTTATGACAATACCTTACTGGGAAAGAAGAGTGAGTTTTATTCACCTTAGCAATTCCATAATATTATAGAATGTTTCTGTGACTGCTAATATAGCTCCTCAAAATGTAGTGTCTTAAAACAATGACAGTGTGTATTTTACTCAGATCTGCAAATCAGGTAGGGTTTGGTGGGGATAGATCATCTCTGCTTGTCTTAACACCATCTAAGGCGACTCAATGGCTAGAATCATGTGAAGGCTCGCATGCTCATGTGACCACAATTGATGTTATTAGCTGATACCTAAAATGGGACTGCTGGTAAGGACATTTATACATGGCCTCTCCATGTGGTTTGGGCTTCCTCACAACATGGCGACTAAGTTTCAAGAGCATTGCCCTGAGAGAGAATGGGTTAGGCACAGCTGTATCAGCTTTTACAGCCAAATCTCAAAAGTGACCCAGAGTCACTCCTACACATAATATTCATTAGGTCCTAGACTCAAAGACTGGCCCATGCTCATATTCAAAAGGAGCAATATAGATGGACCTGCTTATTGGAAGAACATCAACACTACATTGCAGGAAGAATATTAAGGATGAAAGATATTGGTAAGACCATCTTTGGAAATTGCAATCTGCCACATGCAGTGTCTGACATTTAGAAATTTTTTTGTTCCTTCTGGCAAAGCAAGTTTATTAGAAAGAATGAAGGAAGGAAGGAACAGAGGAAAGTATGTAGAAAGAATAATTTACTGTTTATATATGTTAGTAGCTTCCAACTACTCTTAATTTCCATTCCAAGTAAATGACTTGCACCCTGTACATTCTTGAACCTCCTAAATATTTGCTACCCCTGAGCCCCAAACATAGATACCCTCTTAATTGTTAAATCTTGCCTGCACAATCCCAACATCAGTCTCTGTATTCCTTGCAGCCAGCTTTCTCCTTTACTTCCTTCCTAAGTCTGATCTATAATACAACTAAGGATTTTTTTCCTAAAATAAGAAATTGACCATGCCAAATATTTAAATTTTCTTCTGCCTTTCCTTGCTGCTAATACAATAAGCCCAAATTTAGGTGGACTGTGATAAACTGATTTATTTTAAATTTACTACACCGTTTCCTTGTCTTGAAGGCTGTTACTGACATTATGCTTCAGCTAGATTTGCTTTAATGAAGCTCAGGGATCAAGTGGAAAGTGGCTAGCATCAGAAGTCATTTCCAAAGTCCATGCTTCCTAGAGTGGAAAGACCACATCCATTCTTGAGCATGACCATGTACACAAGCCCCCCTCGCTTGTTTTACTTTGCTTTCCCTTTGTTTTCTTTTTTTTTTAATGTCATCAGTTCCATCAGAAGAAGGTACAAATCACTTGCAAAACCTACTGCTGTGTTTCTTCCTCTTTAGGAAACAGGGCATAAGAAAAGTAGGTGTCAGCACCCCCAGGAGCCTCTCCCCCCACCCCCAGGATGGAGTGGAGTGTTTTGCTGTGACATATCACTCACTGGGCTCTCCACATGGCAAATTCTAGTCATTGAAACAGGGTCGGGTTTGTTTCCTTGACGTCTTCTTCAAACAAGGTCACAGCCTCCAGCATCTCAAGAGCCCCTCCTCAGTCCAGCTTGTCCAGCCCCAGTCAGGAAGGCAGACTTGCTGCTGAGACATTCATTCAGGTCCGAGAGAGGCCATTGCCCACACATCAGAGCAGATTTACTAGATCTGAGTCTTTCCACACTATGAGCTTGTTTATTTTGCTTTGCCAGAAGGAACAAAAGCATTTATGAAATTGAAAATATCCAAGAAATCATTTCTGAGAGCTTTCTTCTCTCTGGTTCTCTTTTCATATCCAAGTTCCCTGAGAGAAGAACAGGAGCAACACTCGATATGACTTGGCAGAATCACTTCCCTAGAAATATTTGTTCTCAACATAATCTTTCCTATAAGCTTCTGGCCTAAAACCCAGGTCATCTGTTGATAAAGACAATTGCTTAGACATGTGTTTCATAAAACACTCAGCATGAATTCAAAGAATTTCATACTCATCTCAGAATCCTAGAATATCAAAGGCAGAAGATACCGAAGTCTATAGGATGCCAACCCATTCTTTATTCTCATAAAAGAAGGCCCTTTATGAGGGAGTGTGGGCATACAACTGTCTCAAATTTTCAGTGCAGGTGTTTTCAATTCTTAATGCTATGCATCTATTGGGTATTCATTTGTTCATTCAATCCTCTATTCATCTACTTAACATCCTTGAATATCTACTATTTGCTGGACATTTTGAGATGACATGATAGCTAACTCTTACTGATGTGCCTGCCTTATGCCAGGCTTAATTGTAAGTGTGTAAAATTCACTTAGTCCCAGTAACAACCCTATAAACTCAACACGTATGTCTGCCCTCCTTCTTACAGATCAATACAGCGGAGTTAAGAGCTTCAGCCACTTGCCAGAGGCCACATGTGGGTGAACTGTACTTCTAGGAGCAGGTACATGTGTGTGACCTCAGTGTTTACCCTCACAACCAAGGCTATAATGTAGGACATGCCTGTTCTGTCAAAACTGCTTACAGTTTTGTAGAAGAAACAGAGAAACAATAAAATAACAAGTGCTAGAATAGGTGGGCACATCTTAGAGATGCTAAATACAATTTGTTTTTCCTCCTTAGTGAGCAGTTTAGAAGATAAGAAAGTGGACTGACACAGCTCCTTTCACTCTACCATCTTACTGCTGGAAAACAGGCACCAAAACTCTTATTATTTCTTCTGAGGTATGGGCTCATTATGTTTTCCTTATATACAACTTTCTGCAATCATTGTATAGCTAAAATATATGTCATAGATGTTCAGAATGACTTATCCAAATCTATTTTACCTCATGGAGGCAGAGACATACTGATTTGCATATAGAGAAAGTTAGAGTGATAAGAAATTACACTCCACAGAACATGCATGCAGATCTCAATACACACTTAGTAGCTATTTACTGAGCAGTGACTGTATGAGGCACTTCATCTAGATTTTGGTCTGACACAGCATTATGATATGGGTGCTCCCCTTTTAAGTAAAGGCAGCAGATATTCAGAAATGTTACCCAAAATGCTTAAAGAGTACAGAAAATCCAGAAGTCTAATCCAGTTTTCTGACCCCTATCCAACTGCTTTTCCTCCTGGGCCATGCTACCTCATTCTAAAAAATGCCTCAGACATTTTTCATCCATTCAGATGGTGTCTCCTCCCCACATCTTTATCCACTAACCACAGAAGAGAATCATAAAAAGTGGAAAATGAAATCGGCTTTAGGATCCCAACACATTTAAAAGGGATAAGTCCTCATATAATCAGATCAAGGCAGATGTATACAAAGTTTACATTTTTAAATCATATTTGGCTCTTTCAAAGTCACACTAAAAGGATAAATTAATCAGCTTATGTTCTCTGAGCTGTCATAATGCTCTAAGTATCATTATCTTCCTGAATAGCACAGGCCTGCAATAGTTAACTTTATTCCAGTCCTAAAACTTAAAATGCAGTCTGTTTGACACTAACATGATTTATGTCATCAAATATTTAAAATCTGTGGATTTTTATTCTAATTTTACAGATAAGGAAGCCAGGACAAAAAAATATAAGGTCACTTCCTAATGTTACATGACATGAAATACAGATCCAAGAATCAAAGCCAAATCCATCTGACTCTAAGATTAAACTGTGACAAACATCCCTTCATGGAAGAGACCCGACTGTCATATTTGTTTGACAATATGTTGTTCTGGGTGTCATTAATCATTTTGTGATTTTCTTCTAAAAATCCTAAATTTCTATTTTGGGTGGTGTGTGTGTGTTTAAGGTATCTAACAATCGTAGGAAACATGTATGGGCAAAGGGTGAGCAACAATCCCTATATGATGTTTTGCTACTTTTTAAATTTTTATTTATTTACATGCAACTTTTACCATGCAAATGAAGAGCATTTAAGTAGCTGTGGCTACAATGTGGACTAAATTCTCTAACTACCACCATGAGATTTGGAGAGAGCCCGCCAAGGGCAGCTGAGGAGGTGTGAGCATTCCTTGGTGGTAGCTAATATTCCTACTTTGGAATTTGACAGATATCCCCTTGATTTGTTGTACAAATTATTTAGGAAGCATACACTGTCTCATTTGTAGACTTCTGTAAAGCGAGGCCACTTCTTTTTCTCTCACACCAAGTCTTCAGTGGAGTTCTAATGGCTGGTCTTCCTTCTGCCTTTTTGTGCTGACGCACAGGCTCAGAAAGGAAAGTGTTGAATGGACAGGAGAGGAACCCAGGCCTGTGCTCAGGGTCAAAGTCCCAGCCAGCACAGCAGCAAAGAAAAGTCAGCGCTTGGTTGCAAGGAGCTTCTGTTCTCTGCACTGGAGCTTCTGTTCTCCCTGGCCCATCACTGCACCGGGGTCAGGAACGAGGTGGGGAGAAACATGCTGCGGGCTTGGCAGGGCTAGAGAAGGTGACCTGTCTTCAGGATACATAGCCTACAGACTGTAGGCTCTTTGAGGGGACAGATAAGTTTCTTTCTTGCTCATTTCTATCCCCAGTGACCTTCACATGGCCAAGTACATAAGCACAGAATAGGTTTATGATAAATAGCATAAACAGATGGATAGATGGATGGATAGACTACATTTAGCTTCCCCTGATGAAAGAGTAATCATTTGCTACAGGTTTTGTGGACAGGATTGTGTAATTATTGCGGCTTTGACTTTGAGTAGGGAAGTTCTCTGTGCTTCATTTTATTTATCTGTCATTGTGGGGTAATAAAATATTCTGTACCCTTTTTATAAGTTGTTTTATCAAATGCTAAAATAACTATGCATTTATACATAGCAAGGCATATGTTACAGATAATGATCCTCAAGTGACTTCTGTGTTTTACATGGTAATACAAATATAAATAGGATATTGCCACTGAGCCCAAAGAACTTGTAGTCTAGTTGGTGGGGTATAGAAACAGGAGTTCAGCTAAATAAGGATGCAAAACAAATTAAGGTATGTTCAGGTCTGTATGGTTTGGAGGTGATATTTGGACATGAGACATGTAGATTTAATTGATGACATATCTCTGCTCCCTTTTTCTGGGATGCAGCCACTATGGCTGGCTTTCTTGATTATATAAACATATTAGGTATTTTGGATAATCTGTGGCTCTTGGACAGCTTTTAGTCTTCCCCTTATCTTGAAAGAGAAAGACTGTGGATAGAATGAAAGTTCCTATGGCCAGGATTCTCACCTGGCCCTGGTTGGCTAGCTCACTACACACATGTGTAGGCAATACATTGCTATTGACTCTACATAAAGAGCTCCACCCAGTGCTCTGGGCAACACACAGGGCTGCGAGGCTGCAGGAGAGCAGAGCAGAGGCTGGAGTGGTGGCAGCACTGAGGACAGAGGCCCAGAGGACGGCTGTGCAGGACGACTGTGCAGAAAGGCCCAGGGGACGGCTGTGTGGACAGAGGGGCCCAGAGACAGAGCCCGGCTTGCTGCATGCAGACTCGCTCTGAGTGGACAGGATTTTAGTGATTGACCTGCCACCATGGGAATAAAGTTGGGTGTAACCCTTTCACCCCAAGAATGTCCTACTCTCATTTCTTTGGCCACATTGAATCCATAGTGAACTTGCTGGGGCTGAAACCCATTGGCAAGACAAAGACATAGTCCTACTAATTTTCAATTTCCTTGGACTGCCACCTCTCCTCACTTCAATCCGATGGGACTGGCCGCATCCCTTTATTTCCATGGCATCTGGGAAAAGTGTGGAAAAGAAAATGAATCTTGGCTGTCGTTCAGTTACTAAGATGTGAGTGATGATCTAGTGTGGAAAAGACCAAGGAAAGTTTGAGTACTGAGAGAGACAGAATATCCATGAGAGAAAAGAGCATCACGACTGTGTTAGAGGTTAAGCACAGACGACCCCAAAGGGAGGGCCTGCAGTGGCAAGGAGACCATGAGCAGAGGTGAGGCTGGACATTACCCCACCCCACCCCACCTCAGTACATTTACTCCCCTGCACCCCATAGGCTGTAGCCCGTGAGCTGCATCCCTCAGGACCCTGGACGCGTTTGACATATTGGTTAAGCCTGAAACAAGTCTATTAAGAAACCTGCTTTGTTACGACACCTACAGGCCCACCTCCTCACCCCCACCTGCGGGAGAGGCTGAGAGAAAGCACAGACAGCTGGCTGCTGAAGAGGGCACAGGCCGTGGCCGTGGCGCTGGCAGATGAACTGGCGTGCAGTGACATCAGCATGGGACAGCAGGCAGAGGGCAATCGGTGAGTTGGACTCAGTGCCGCTCTATAGGCAGCATTCTAAAGTTGCCTTTAAACTGGGTTTGTGGAGAGATGGAGGCTAAACAAGTGGAAAATTGGGAGTTGTCGTAACAGAGCAACAGCCAGCTATAATGTCAAGTTACATGTGAAAGTTTCCCGCAAAACTTCAGGCCCTATGGGTAGGATAAAAATCCTTACAATGATTCTCGTCAGCATCCACAAATCAGTGCTAGCGAGGAGGCAGGGGAGTCGAAGTGTACTATATGGTGATGAGAGATGAAATGGGGACGTCCACAGCAAGTGCTTTGCCAGCCAATCTTTCTGCTTCCAGTGGTCAGGGGGAGGTGACATTTGAGGTGGCCTTGAAGGAGGACACAGGCAGCATGTATCTTCTGATTGCACAGCCTCTGCACATCCCAGAGACCTCTGAACTCATCAGCTTTACACAGAAACGTTAGTGATGGTTGGCTAGCTTGAGCTATCGCACTTCTCTGTACAAGTCCAATTGAGTCTAGTCTTGCTCATCTTGCTGGGGAGCGTTCAGATGCTGTGGGATAATTTGGCTATCCATCTGCATCAAATGTTGTATTACCAAAGAAAATCATTTCTTCAATTGGATGCAGGAAGTTCAAGGCTGATTGCAAACGCGATCCATCTGTGAATGCAGCTTTCCTCTTGCCCTGATGATTGAATAGTACACAAAACCTCACGATATGTGGAATCCATGAAGCATCTTTTACTTTGAAACCTCAAAAAAAGGAAAAGTGATAATTTGGCTTTTGTGTCATGTCATTTTCCCTGAGTTTCCCAAGTGATTTTTTTTCAGAAAACAGTCCCTTTTGGTGATATTGTCCATGCCACCCAATGCAGAAATCAGAAATTGAACCAGTAGCAGTGTTCATGGCTGACCACTGCTCTGGAGCAGAGGCAGTGTGCCCCCTGGGTAAGCACCCCTGTTCTGGAGGCAGCCTCCTGGGGTTCGAATTTCAGCTCCCCTCCTTATCAACCAAAAGTTCCCTGGTAAATTACTCTCTGCACTTCAGTTTCCTCATTAGTAAAAAGACAATCATAGTAGTACCCTTCTCATGTGATTGTTTTGAGGATTAATTATGAATTATTTCTAAGATGAACAAATGTTGGCTGTAGCAGATTATTTTCTGAAAGGCTCAATGAAATGCTTAGAATTAATGGTTGACTCATCTCAAATCTCTTACCTTCTTTGAATCTTCCCTTAGCCTTACCTATTGCTAAATCAGTCTTTAAAATGCATCATTCGACTATACTGAAGAATGTCTATTAATATTCATTAAATGATAAAGGCTAAGATGATTTTAATAATGGCATTGCAACAGCAACATGAGTGGAAATTCTCTAAAAAAACAGTCACATCCAACATTCTCTGGCAATTGTATGCTCTGTGCAAATTGCTTTACCTACATCTTATCATTTAATCCTTCTCCAAGATCAGCAATTGGGATTGTGATTATTCACATTTCATAGAAACAAAAAGTGAGGTTCATAGCAATTAGGTAACTGGCTGCATGTCTCACTCCTGACAAGTGCCAGGGCCTAGATTTGAATTTGATCAGTTAACTCCAGAACCTCCCGTATTAATCTAATTACTCCAGTCTCTCGTCTCTCACCCTGCACTGCACTCATTAATTTAAAATACTGTATCTCCCTGTACATTGTGACATAGAATCTGCCTTCTTTCTCATTTCTCCTGTACCCTTGTGCAAAACCCAGATTATTTTTCACATTATGCCAAGACCCTTAACACTACTTACAGCAAACATTTCTTTGACTTATTCATTTTCATTCAGTTATTGATCATTTGACAATTGTTTTTACTCTTTCTCTTCATCCTAACCCTTCACTTGAACTCAAACCTGTTCATATTAAGACTCTGCTGGAAACTCATCACTTTTCTTGGCGTGAAGACCAGATCTTTACCTTGGCTAGCAAATTCTGAAAGACGCAGCCCCGCTGACCCCTGCGATCACAGGCAACTTGCTGTTCCCTCCTGTCTCCGCACTTCAGACACACTGGCTTTTTTCTGTCTTGAAGAACCTTGATGTGCCAAACGGCAGCGACTCCTCTGCCTGAGTGTGCCCTCCTCCCCATTTGCCCAGTCTGTTCAGTATTTCCTAGAGACCTCACATCAGCCAACATTTCCTGCACCTCCCTGGCTGGAACTACCCTGACTTCGTCTGCCTTCGGGGTGCCCTGCACCTCTCCTTCAGAATACTTGCTTCATTTTGTCTTTCTCAATGAGGCTGTAAGCACTCTGAGGGCAAGGGCCAGGTTTTTTTAATATCTAATCACCATTGGGAAACATGAAGACAATTCATTTACAAAATTAATATGCTTAAAGGCCCTTCAGTTCTCTCCCATTAAAAAAATCAATTATTTTTTCACTGCAACAGAGAAGATGGGATTTCATAATATTATGCACACATACACACACAGGCTACAAAGTCATTTTCCAACTATTTGAGATGCTTTTTCTAAGCAGTTTTCAGTCAACCAAATGCAAAATTAAATTCAGGTCACTCCTGGGACACCAGGGGATGCAGTGTCCCCAGGCACCCTGGTGGGTAGTACTTTATTACTGAGTGTCTGCAACCATGTGACCCCACTGTGTATATGCAGCCTCATCACAGCCATGCTCTGAACCCACAAAACACCCTGCCCCACCCAACTTCTGACACACTTGGCTGTCACACCTGTGAACTACCTGTCTTACATCTGGACCCTTGATCTATCTGGGCTTTTGCTTACTCCATTCCCTGTCTCCATGCCTACTCATCCCATGAACAGGGCCCTTTAAAGACCAAAGAATGGAGTCAGACAGTGTTCGAGTCCCATGTGTCAAATGTGAATGTCACTGTTGGTTCTACAGGGATGCTGTGAAGGTGACCAGAGATGAGGACTGGTTTAAACAGGCACTGAGTAAATATTCCTCTACCACAATCCATTATTCAGGAACCAGAGCTAAATCCAGCTTCTCCAGGAAGCCTTCCTTGATTACACCCATCCAGTTTGACTTTCTACTTCCACATTCCACAGCTACTGACTATCTGTGTTATACATTCCTAATTAAATTCCCTGGAATTATTCTATAACTATTTCACATATATATATAGTCCTTCAACTAGATTGTTCATACCAAGGGCAGAAAACCTGTTTCATGCCAACTTCTTTATTCTCATGCAGAGTCTATTAATATGTTAAGTGAATATTACAATAGCTTAATTTTGCAGAATGGAATTTATATCATGTAATATGTATCAGCTGTCAAACAGTGTATGAGGGTATTACATATACCACTTCGTTAATCTCTGTAATATAGGTATTAGCCTCTGTGGACATCTAACTTGAGCTTACTAACTAAGCATACAGTCATTTTGGTAATAAACAGCTTTGGCTTAAAGGAAGTATCCATATGGAAGAAGAGATTTCATTAATGTATTCATTTTAATCTTATCATTGCATGATTACATTAACACACCTAAATCATTTTATTATTGATTTACACATGCAGGCATAAACATATTTGACAAAATTTTTAATGGTGTGAAAATATTCGTAATATAATGTTAATTGACAAAGGAACACATAAAATATGTAGAGTGATCTCAGCTCTGTATAATATAAAATTATAAATTATATACTAAAAGGGAAATCATTAAATTTCCACAAAGACTGATGTAAATGTGATTTTCAATACGATTTTTAAATATTTTTACATTTATTAGCATTTTTTTCAATCCATATAATAAATGCCTATTCCTTTTGCAATCAGAACACTTCAAAAATTTTTATTGTACAGATGTACAATCTACATGTTATAAATTTATATTTTAAATTCTTAATAAAATTACAATATTCCATAGGAAAATCAGAAATATATTCATTCATTACTTAACCTGTTTTTTTAATTAAGAGTTTTTCGTGAGTGTCTATTATGTGTTTCTGCTGATGGCACATAGAGCAGTTGACTGGGCACAGAGAAAACGATAGCGAAATGTCACCATACTGGTCCCTCGAGTCTCTGCCCTAGACTAGTAGCAAAAAAAGAGACAAGTTCAAGTCTAAACATGTATGAAAAGTGAAACTAAATCAATACAAGGTGTTAGGACTCCAGGGAAACAACCCACGGAGAATGAGGGAGAGGGAACCTACTACAGGATATTGAAGGCATGCGCTCTTGGGATCACAGAGGTTGGGAAGTTCTGCCATCCGCTCTCCGCAAGGTGGGGGGACCTGGGAAAGTCGGTGGTGATCAGGCTGAAAGTCAGGGAGCAGAGAGCCAACGGTCTGGGTCCCCATCCCTGCCGAAGGCGGACAGCCAGGACCGCCGAGCAGCGGCAGATGGATGTCCAGTGTGAGTGCTGCTTCCCTCCACCTTTCTGCTCTAGTCAGTCCTCAGCAGGCAGCATGGTGCCCACCCCTCCAGGGAGCGCCCTCTGCTTGAGTCAGCTCAGCAGTTCTAGAGCTGATCTCATCCAGAAACAGCCTAGTAGACACACGCAGAAATAATGGGTGACCAAATATGTGGGCCTCCTGTGGCCCAGTCAGGTGGACACGTAAAATCAGCCATCGCGTAATGCAGGTCACAAAATCTTTCAAAGAACATGGTGAGTCGAATGAGATGTCGACGATGATAGGCATGATGCAAGTAAAGAAGAAGAGAAAGTGTAGTGTGAGTGTGTGTACGTGTGTGCTGGTGTGTCGGGGCCTGTGTGTGTAGTTGCATGTTGGTGTGTGTGTTGGCACGTGTGTAGAGGAGGTTAGCGGGAGAATCATCTGCAAGTGTACAGATGAACAGTACAGTTCAGGAAGGTGGATGTTGAAGTGAACTTACCTCAAAAACTCTGGAAATCAGCTTGCCTCTGAGAGGTTAACCATAAATTCAACTTCAATCTGATCACAGCAAAGATAAAGCCACCAACATACACACACACACACACACACCTATGGATTCTCAGTTCAGCGAGATTGGATTCATTCCCCTTTTTATTAATGGATCTTAAAAATAAACAGGAAGATTTATGCAAACACCATCTGGGGGAAAAATGTCTCTAACTTGAGGGTGTGCCACGTGCTCTGCCAGTCCAAAGATCGTAACAGAACAGCAGTAATAACTCATTGTTTCAGTACTCTAAGTGAGCATTTACTTGAATCACCTCATTTACTCTCACAGAAACCTCCGAGGTGGATGCTCCTCTCGTCCTGCTTATAAATGATGGAATCGAAGCTTAATCTAGGGTTTCATTACCTTTTCCCCAGACACATGTTAGCCTCCCTTAATTTAGCTTGTCCTGCTTGCAACCCATCAAACATATGGATTCACTCTCCATGCTTTGTCATCCCAGCTGGGCTCTAAGAAATATGGCCATTCATTCCATACGCATACATTGCCCCTCTCTAGGATGTATGTTACTGGTCTGGATTCCACTGTCTTGGGGGGAGTTATAGAATAAAAAGAATAAAGGGCTTCAGCTAAGTCTTTGTTTCAAGACCCTATTCTGTCACTTACTTGACTGTGAGTGCTCAAGTAGGGTGGCAAAATTCTCTAAACTTTATGTCCATCAGACTCAAAGTGGAACTGTAAGATAAATTGCCTGTCAGTGATAAACTAGGTTACATCTCAGCAAATATTCACTCCCTCCACTTGTATCACCATGAGAGTGGAAGTTTACCCTCTGAGTTTGTGTCCCGGGGCTCCCATAGCAGAAGACTACTGACTGGATGGCATACACAACAGGAATGTGCTGCTCACAGATCTGCAGGCTAGAAGTTCAAGGTGCAGGCAGGGCTGGAGTCTGGTGGGAGCACCCTCCTTGGCTTGCAGACGCCCGCCTGCTCTGTGGCCTTACCTGGTCTTTGTCTCTGATGTCTCTTCTGCTTCTTCGAAAGACGTCAGTCCTGCTAGATTAGTGCCCTACACTTATGACCTTATTTAGCCTAAGTTAACTCCTTAACAGCCTATCTCCAGATACAGTCACATTGGGGACTAGGGTTTCAACAAATCTGGAAGGAACACAATTCAGCCCATAACACCTTCCTACCAGTTCATGCTGGACATGGCATTTACAGGGTCCTCGAGGCAGGTGGAGGATTTTTCCCTGTGTCTTGACTATGGGTTCAGCCATGTCCTTTGCTTTAAACGGAAAGTTAGCAAGGTACCATGGTAGGTTGCTCACACCTTAGGCTTGCTCTTCAGAGCTTCAGTTACAGTATGAGAAGGACCTGATCTAGGTATCTGCCTCATTCCAGATGAATGAATAACCGCACCACAGAGAAACCCCCCGGCAGCCAGACGTGGAGTTGCCCTGACTGGCCCACAGAACCGTGAGTATGGTTTTATGTGCTTGTGCTGAACTTGGAACAGTTGACCCCGTGGCATTGCTAATGCATATGGCATCCATTCCTTTATTCCCTCATTCATTAATTCAGCAATTACCTAAAATGCTACTATATTCTTTTTGTGCTGACAACGTCAGGCAGATTAAGAGAACTGGCCGAGTTCATCCAGCTAGTGAGTTGTAGAAACCTATTTGGGAGCCTAGTCCTTGCCAGGGCCAGTGACCTGCCTCGAGCAGCTGAAATGAAAGATCTGTGTTGCTGGCTGATCTCTAAAAAAACTCATTTTATTCATTAAGAACACTGTTACTGAGTACAAATAATGATCTGTGTGCTGTGTAGTGTGAACTGCCTTTGATGGCGCCCAGATATTCTAACCTTTTGATGCAAAAATGCGATGGCATTACTATTCCTGAGGGTTTGAGCAGGTCCTGGCATCATTCACTCATGATGAGAATGGGTGGGACAAGCCAGGGCCACTTGACATTGAGGATTCTGTGTCCTGTGGGCAGGGTAATCTTGAGTCCATCCCAGCAAGAAACATGAGGGGTCAAACTGAATGATCTCTAGGGGCTCTTTTGCTCTACAATTCTAAACATTGATGATTATGGAAGGACGGGTCTCTATCGCTGAGTTATTTACCCTAGTTTGGATCTTCCAGATATCTGTTATTCATCACATCTTAATAATCACAGGGAACCAATTTTACCACCTGCAAAGTTTTTATATTGCTTAGAATTGGACTTTATATTTGTGTGATGCCTCCCCAAATACTTCCAAAATACTTCCATCGTATTGTCTTCTTGAATCTACAGAAATGTACCATGAAGTAGAAAGGGGAGAACTTTAATCCTTATTTAATGATTGAATGGACCAAAATTAAATAGAAAGTTAAGGGCATTGTAAGAACTTGAAATCAGATATCTTAAAATTTAATAGTATGTTTTGTGACACTATCTCGAAAGAGAACACATACATGTTGAAGGTATACAGACAAACCTTTTCAATTCATTTATTGTTCATTCACTAATGTTGTTATTCATTCATTCATGAGTGTATTCACGCCTTCAAGGAAGTACTTACGAGCGTTAAAACCATACAGTGTGTAGCCAGTTGCTGAGGTTCATATCTCAGCACTGCTAGCCTTTAGCTGTATCGGGTACCACTTCCCTCATAGGCGGGATGGAGTTGATCACAGAAGCTACGTCATTATTTTGTAAAGGTGATAAAGATGTTAATAGGTATCAGGGGCTCAGGGCAATGCTCACTGTACAGAGCATACTGTGTGCCCATCCCTAGGCTTCTGCAGTCTCTACTTGGCACTGAGAAAAAAGGGAGAATAAAACTTAGAACTCAGTTTACAGTTGGAAGTAAGGGAAGAAGGGGAGTCAAAGGAGCCATTTTATTTCTCTCCTGGGTTTATCTCTACAATTTCACAAATGTGTACAACGCTCTGATGGGGTCAGTGCACTCTGAGAGTAGGTGACTGCTGTTCAAACATTCTTTAGTAAGTGCGACTTGTAAAATTCTGACTTCTGCGTCCAGAAAGTAGCCTCTGAGCTTCAGGATGGGGGTTGTCTGTGGCTGCCTCCAAGTTCCTGCTCTCTGTTCTGCGGCTGCCCACAGACATTCCTCGGAGGAATCTCCCCCAGCGTAAGGCAGCTGCACGCCTGGGCCGGGGCTCTTCTGCCTCCCCGTCCCCAGCGGCAGGCCTTGTCCTCTGCTGCCAGCCATGGTGGGCCAGCCTCAGGGGAAGGCCGGCTGCCTGGGAGGCAGCAGAGAGAGAAAGAACTCATCGTATTCTTATTTGCATTTTTTGGCCTGTTAAATCAACCTCAAACGGAGACCAACTCCCCTCTGAACTTTACAGTAAATAAGCTGATGAATCCAGTTCCTAACTTACGTGTTTAACCCAGTTGAAGGCGTGCTGTGACTTACCAAATTTGTGCTGATACAGAGCATAACTTGGATACATAAAATTGGGAAAGTGGACTTACGGAGTCAAGGGCAGAGCCCCACGGGTGCCCAGGGGCTGCCCCTCCACTGCGTCACCATCACCTCCCCCAGTCCGTGCCTCCATATCAGGACGCAGGTGAGCGGTCAGCTTGGACCTCGCTTGTTCATTCTCTTCCATCCTGGCTTTCTCTCTGAAACAGGTGTGGGCTTGCTATTTCAATGTTTCGGTATTGTGGCCTCAGCTTCATTTATCTCTACCCCCAGCCTCCAGTCTGTATTACAAATAATTGACTTCTGTTCTGCCATCCATTTTCTCTTCCCAGCACAAAACGTGATCTTTTTCTCTACCTATCAATAGCATATTAAGTTTATATCCAATTATTATAATAATGCATCAAAAGTTCATAAGAACCCAAAATTTCATAAAGGAGAACAGGTCTTGAATACATGTTTCAACAACCATAAGGACAAGTAAGAGTCCGTTTCTGGAAAGGGGTTCTGGCAATCCCATTTCAAACATTTTTTCTTCTTCTCTCAGTCTTCTGAAGATGTTAAAAAGATCTCCAGTTTCAAGGCTTGCTTTGATTTACTTGTTTCCTGACCATTAATATATGTAAACAAATGATAAAAAAAAGTCTCACAGCAACTGACTTGTCCGATAAAGACATCCAGTCCCTTCTAACTGAAGCTGAAAAATATTGATGCTTTTTGCATTAGTTATCCTCTTTAAAATTGTTCTCACATTTATTATTCTATGAATTAAAATGTCTATTTTTAAAAATCTCATATTTCTTCCCCTGGATCTTATCACTATCTGTTCCTGCCTGCCTGATTTTCCATGGTGACTTCAAGTAATTTATTTCCATCTCCTCATAGCAAATGAAATTTCCTTAACCTTTCTCCATGAGTCATTGAAAGGATATTACTCAGTGCTTAATTCCTTCCCATCTCTCTGGCAATTATATACTCAATGAGGTATTGTCAAAGGCTGTATCTCCAGGTGATACATAAACCCAACTTCATCCAGAAGAAATAGATCCCCTGTTGTTTTCCTTACTGTCAGGATTATGTCTATTCCAATTTTTATTCCACTGACTTTTTTATATTTTACTCTTGTGGAGTCCACTCCCTTTAGAATCTTCTCCACTTCGTTCTACATCCCAGTACCTGCTGATAGAATGGGGTATATGGGTATAAACCATCTTAGTCTTTCTTGGAAGACCCATAGAAATAGGAGCTCCATGTTTATTGAGTTCCTATCATCAGCAAAATACTGTATTTTGGTTACTTGGCAATTATCATTATTAAATTATAATACTAATTGTGAATTACCTCTCCAGAATAGACTCTGCTCTGAACCCTAGATTTATATATACAGCTGCCTGCATGGCCCTTCTAATTTATGGCCAATGGTATCTCAATGTTATCATGTCCAAATGAAACCTGTTCTCTTCATCCTGCTTTTCCTGCAGATTTCCTATATTCATCTCTCATTTCTATTTTTCTATCCACATATTTTACCTACCTCCATGTCTTTTTATTTCTTTCCTAGAAGTATGTTCAGAATCTTGTGAATTCACACCTCCCCTGCTGTCATCACTCCTGGTTCAAGCCCCTGTTATAATCTGGCCTTACCTGTTACACTATGCTGGCTATTTTTTCAGTATTACTAACAGACCCATTCTCTGCACTTCTTTGCTCTGCTATATGTCTCCAATGGTAGATCTCAGCTGTCTGCATTACCCATGACAGCTTGCTGATTGGTCTCCTTTGCATTCAGGCACTGGGAGCACCAGGTGGAGATCAGTAGGGTGCAACATGGGTGAAGTTATAAGAATATTTCTTGTCTGCATTGCCTGCTTTGGAGCCATTACTCTGGCACTAGCTTTGTCCTCTTAGACTGCAGCTCCTTCTGTGAGCTCCCTCCACTACAGACCAGCCATCCCTGAGCTCTGATGCTGCTCATCTTTCCTTTAAGCCTTTAACCCCAGTGATGATACTGGCCTCATGTTATTGTTAGTCGCTTGAGTTTATCAAAGCCCCTTGTTTGGTCCTTTAACTCTCCTCATGTCTCCATCATGCAGTCCTGCAATAAAGTAATTCAGTTTGAACTACTTGGGGTATATCCTGTTTCCTGCTAAATCCGGCCTGATAAAGTGGTTAATACCAAGGAAAGAACCCTCCAATCCTATCTATGCGTGTGTTGAATGTGCAATCTTCTTACAGATGAGATGGGATTCTGAAAACTTGTGACGTAAGTGGTCTCATTATTATACAAATTATCTCCAGACATGGGGGAGGATGGAGTTCTGTTTGGAGAGCAAAGCTTTGAATGACCAAGTGGCTACTGAATTTGATGTTTATAAAAACAACAGTGATCATAAAGTCTGTGGGGCAGGCTGGCTGCATTTGGCTGTTCAAGAAAGCTTATGAAAATTACAATAAACTTAAATTGTTCAACTCCCTACCCAAAGAAGTGTTGGAGTACCAGGAGATTTCTATGCCATCCATAAAATTATCCATTCACTTGTGCAATTTTAGCATGATTTTATTAGCGGAGGGATTGCAGAACTTGTAGAACTGCAGCCCCAGTTACGCACCCACTCAACCAGTTTTCTATTGTAAGGTGAGCACTGGTTGGAGAGGGGACATGGAATGACAGATGTATGGACACAGAAAGGCTCAGAAGCTTGAAGCATGACATTGCTCTTCATCGTCTTTGTAGAGGATAAAGCCCCTCCCCGCTAGACATCCCTTTTACTAAAAACCTCACAGAGACTTTACCTAGAACAGGTGCTTCCGAAAGGAATGCTTTTTCTCTTCAAGATTCTCCCTCAACACATGTTATTTTTCCCTTCAGACCCATAATTAAAGTAAAATTCCATTATATCCAAGGAAACAAGTGTAAATTTTTCACTTGGTCGAGGCAAAATATACATGAAGGAATTATAAAGTCTTGTAAATATTAATCATCAAGGAATTGGGAAGCATACATAGGGATAAATCCTAGTTGTAAATTATAAAAAGGATAAAATATAAGATCATCTGAGAAAAAATATTGATACGGGTGTGCTCAACTAAGACATAAAATCTCAAGTGTTAGCTTGAAGGACAGGTAGTGCTCGTCATAGATTATTTGGTGGATTAATAGGAGCCTAGATTTAGTGGTAGTCTGTAGTTCACGAGCTTAATATGGCTAGAACTTTCCTCACAGGCTGTGGTGGAAGGAACCATCTGAATTGAATATTGGAGTGAACACCTGCTGTGATCTAGACTGTGTGTGCACTTAGTCACACCCTAAGCGTAACTCTGGGAAGGCCCAGAAGAAATTCATTTCATCATGCCATTGAAAATATATTTTTAAGGAAAGTGCCAGGATCTTGAAGCCCTGTGGTGATGCTCGGTATGGGCTGAGAAATGATGGGAGAATGTTTTTCAAAGGAATTAGGCCCTTTGATTTCAAAGAGAGTAACAGGATCTCATAGTAACAGGATGCAGATGTTTGGGACATTTAACTACCAGAGATGAGGTTGACACATGATAGTAAAAGATTTCGAAGATGGAATATTTTGACCCATAGGAATCTGTGATGGTGGCTAATTGATCCTGTATCCAAAAGAACAGGATATACACCCAACTAAGCTGTTACTTGAAGCATTAAAAAAACACACATCTGATGAGCAGAAACCTGATTTGAGAAGCTGAAGTGAGAATTCATGGCCTGAAGTCTAATTCTCACAGTTAACTAAGTCACAGAGCCTGGAGCCCTTGAATGAAGAGGAGGCTAGATACATTTGAAGATGTATGTCCCTTGTAGTTACATGCAATCCAACCTTAAATGTATACTGTGAATCTTCCTCTTAGCTTTTCCCAAAGGCACCTAGAGACATTTAAAAAGTTACTATGTAATGGGGAAAGTGACATACCCCAAACTTCTGGAGTTCTGAATTAACCAGTCCATCAGAACCCAAAGAGCCTGCCTATAGGGTCGGAGTAAGAGCTTAACAATAACACAGGCAGTAACAGACTTGACCTGAGTCATCACGCAGCAGGTGCACACCACCCAGGCACCCTTCTGTGCTCATTTCCCTGATTTTGGAAGAGAGGTGCTTAGCAACTGGCAGGAACTCCGTCTTGATTCTTTAACATGTTGGTTAAATGCCAAGATGGTCTTTGAAGCATGGCTGGATTGCAGTAAACTCTATCAGGCATCAGCACCAGTTGCAGGATGTGCCCCAGATCTGACCTGTTTACTCAAAGAACTCAAACAGCTTCTGGCACCAGATATGCAGCTCTTAACTGATCAAATAATCTGTTTACTCTTCCCAGTTAGTTGGGAATAGGCCTGTTTCACCTGCCAAAGGTGGCAATACCCCTTCACTGTATTATTTCAAGATTATATCAACTAGACTGTGCTCTTTCTTAACATAATATGCAATAAGTTTGTCATATTAATTTTTCCCAAATTATCTGCTATTACCTAATAGAGATACCATTTTGCATTAGATAAAGAGACATTTAAAAAAAAAGGTTTTTTAATAGGAGACATTATGCCAGAGTTTCAGTGGTACATTTATACGTTGGTGAAGTTTTCATGGGTCTAATGGTCTGGGTCAGGTTGGGATGCAGCCCCTAAAGTAAATGATACCTTGTGGTATCTGCACTACCCAACACGGGAAAAATAAATCAGAACTCTGCTGGGAATCTGGGTTTTGAGTACAGCATATACCATGTATTTGTGCTGCTCTGATCCATTTATCAAATAATCCATAAATCTGACTTTTTTAAGAGATTTTATTTATTTAGAAGTTTATGTTTCAGAAAAATTAAGCATAAAGTACGGAAAGTTCCTAGATACTTCACCCCACCACCCTATAGCCGCCTCTATTAACACCTTACATTGATGCAATAAATTGTTATAACTGATTAACTAATATTGATGCATTATTATTAATTAAATTCTGTAGTTTACATTAGGTTTCACTCTTTGTATTGCAATGTTCTATGGATTTTGACAAATGTATAATGTCATATATCCATTACGTGTATCATGGCCCTAAAAATTCTCCTCTGTTCTAATTATTCATCCTTCCCTCCCCCACCAAACCCTTGGCAACCACTGATCACTTTTTAATTTTAGTAAAATAGACATGAAATAAAATGTATCATTTTAGCCATTTTTAAGTGTTATTTTTCAGTAATATTTAGCACACTTGCATTGTGTGATCCATCTCCAGAACTCATTTTATCTTGCAGAAGTGGAGCTGTATTCCCATTAAACAGCCCCACCACCCCCCTCCCTCCTCTCAGCCCCTGGAAACCACCAGTCTATTTTCAGTCTATGAATTTGACTGCTCTAGAAACCACATATATGTGGAATAATATAGTATTTCTCTTTTGGAGACTGGTGCATTTCACTTAGCATAATTTCTTCAGGTCATCCCTGTTGTGACGTGCGTCAAAACCTTCCTAACTAAGACTGAATAATATCCCATTGCATTTAGTTGACGTTACATTTTTAAAAATCTGCTCATCTGCCTTTTGACTATTATGAATAATGCCACCATGAACATAGGTGTACAAAAATCTTCAACATTTTGCTTTCAATTTTTTGGTGTATATATCCAGAAGTGGACCTTCTGGATGACATGGTAGTTCTATTTTTAATTTTTTGAAGAACAATCCTACTGTTTTCCATAGAATTACCTAAAGTCTGAGAGATTTGGGGGTATGATACAGGGTCACTGTTTGATTCAAGTTGTTCTAACACACGATCGATCCAATAGATTCAGTAGTACTTTAAGTGATGTATCAGATAGCGATGCTCTATAGGGCCTCTAGTGACACTGAAGTAGTAATCGCAGCCTAAACTCCTACGGTTTTGGAGTAAAAACCATGTTTTCTGTACAGACGTCCTCTGAGGAGGAGCTCCTGGCATGCTGGCGGGCTCTGGCTCTGGTGCAGATGGAACGAAGCCTGATCAGGCAGCAACGAGAGACTGTATTTGCCGAGCTGCCCAGCATGAACCGGGTGACTTAAACCATCATCTAAGTACCATGAAGTTGGGTGTACATAAACGGAAAGGATCATTCTAAGATCAGGCCTGAGCAGACCCAGAAATCGCGAGTCAGTGAGACGGGCAGAGGGCTCCCATTCCCCTGACCGTCGTCTTGCTGGTGCACTGCCTCTCCCCGGCCCCCACGTGAGAACCTTTAAGGGGACTGTCTAAAGACGGGCCTTGTATGAACTTGATACCAGCTGAAAGTGAGCAATACCGCATCCTGTCTGTTGTAAGGATGATGTCTATGAACAAGTTACCTCAAAACATAATAGGTTAAAACAACAATTTCTGTTATTATTCTGAGTCCGGCAGTTGACAAAGTGCAGCTGTGCAGTACTGAGTCAGATTTTCTCCAGGGCTTCCATCAGGATCTGACTGGGTCTGGGATCGCAAGACTTGATCAGCTGTATGTCTAGGGGTTGATGCTGGTGGTTGCCTCAAAATCAGGGGTCTAAAACTGATGGTGCCCCTTAAGCATTTACGTCTTCCCATGGTTTCTTCTGCATGGACTTCTCATATGACATCTGAGGCTGCAAAGGAGCATGTCTAAAGAAAGACACAGAAATTGCATCCTTTTGGTGACCCATCCCCAGATATTACAGAGCATCATTTTCACCTTTTACTCTTGGTCACACAAGTCACAAGCCCCCACCCAGTTTTAAAAGAAGGAAGCAGAGACGTCACTTCTTGATCAAAATAGTGTCCATTCCACTGTAGCAAGGGTTGAAGAACATGCAGAAATATATATGCTGCACACATACACACATGCACACATGTGCATGAACACCAGCAGTTCTCCTTACTCATTACAGGTATGTCCTGTGAGGTTGCCTGGGATGCTGAATTAGTGAACACTGCACCACTGCTCCTGGGAGAAATGCAGAATTACTTTCCATCAAGCCTCTCATCACATATTTTCATCAAATGACTAATACATAACCTTGGTTTGCATGTGTTTCTGTTTAAAGACACTTCATTTAACATATACTCTTGATTCACTGTAATTAAACTCATGCCAACAGAACTTCAGTTCATGCCTAAATGAAACTTGTCTAAAAAGTGTTTTCCTTGTAAGGTGCATCACGGGCCTTCTAGCGTAGGAGCACTAGACAGCATGTCAGTATATCTGGGGCTCACTTAAAGCAACAAAAAGACCAAGAGAAAGTATGAAAATGTGAAAAGCATGGCCCTACATAGAGCACAAAAGAGATACGCGTTTACAGTGTGAGAGCTGAAGCAAGACGCCTTGTCTGACCTCAGCTGGGAGCAAGCATGCTGGGTAATGCAAATGTATGCTACCCTGTGCACATCTGCAGATGACCACAGAAAGCACCAGGGCTATGGATTTTGGGTTTGTAAATAAGTCTTAGCAAGTAGACGAACTTACAAATGTGGAATCTGAGAATAATGAGGATAATGCTACATGAACATGTATCTCCGTGCTGCACATCATTCAGAAGTGGCCCAGAAAACCGTGGTGAGTAAAGTCTTCTCCTTGAATGGCAGGACTCCTAGCACTGTGTCAACTTGTCTACCTTGCATGTTCTGAAAGATGCCCAGGGTGATCAGGAACTCATAAAGAACAAGATTAGAACATTGATTGTGAGGTGGTAGAAGGCAAAGCTACATTTATGCACCTCTCAGAACAGATGTGGAGGCCTTAATACTCAGGCCTCATGTAAAAGTTCAGTTCAACAGTGGCTTAACAGCTTAGCTGCGGGGATCTGGATAAGCAGGTGGAAATGATGCCTTCGGTGAATGCCAGTTGGCCTCTTTCTCCAGGTAATCAGCACCTGCTATACAGGCCTGTGTACAAAGTGACCAGAGACAGGAGAATGAGTGCCTGGGCTCTACAACTTGGCCACTAATGAGTGCCTAACCTGCCCGTAGCAGAAACTACAGCCGAGCCCTGATAATGCACCACGAATGGACCGACCAGGCCCCTGCGGACAGGCTGATTGTATTGGTCTGCCTTCCGTCATGGACACAGATTTGTCCTCAGCAAAATAGATATGTCTTCCGGATATGGATTTGCCTTTCTTGCCTTCAGATATTTTGCCATCGTTACTACTACAGGAATGCCTTATTTACATCTAAGTCCTTACACTTAACATTGCTTCCTACTAAGGAAACATTTTATAGCAAACTAAGTATAACAATGCCCTATGCCCACTGATCCAGTCACATATCCACTCCCGCAGAAGCAGCTGGCTTGCTGGGAAACTGGGAAGCCCTGAAGCTCCTGACAGAGCCTCCAGTGAAGCGGGGATGCTGTTTCACAGGATGCAGAACAGACCAATGTATGGTGGCCTGTCCCTCTGAGTGAAAATACATGGACCCAGAAGCAAGGCCCTGTCTGAGTCTTTCACAGTTACATTACAATAACTGTCTTCTACAATTTTACACCCCTTTCTTTGCAACATTGTGTTTGATGAAAGCTGAGAATTTGCCCTGGCCACTTCATCCTTGGGTTATTGAGAAAAAAATGGGTTAATAGTAGTATGATTAACTTTGATAACCAAAGAAATATTAGCTGTTGTCAAGAATCTAAGAGGTTTATTGAATTTCTCTTAATACTATCGTGTTCAATAACACAGAGCAATGGAAGAGTGTGATCACTCAATAAGGGCGGGACAAGTAAGAACTCTAATCCTCTGATATTTATAAAGTGGAACTAATAAGAGTCCAATTATCTCAGGGAAGAGTGATGACTAAAATAATTTAATAGTTGCAAGAAATGTGTAACAATACTAGAATACATCATGCACCATAACTTGTTATTTGTACTGTTATTTTTGTTTCATATCAATTTGATGGCTGAAGGGCACCAAGTTAAATAAAATCCTGCTAGATTAAAGACAAAAAAAAAAGCAATAATAACTAAAAGATTATATATTCCCACCAATTTTTTCCACTCAATTCTCCACCCACTTAATTTTCTTACTATGTACACTAACTACCCTCTCAAATACAGTTCAATCCATCTTTGAATAGCTTTTCCCTTTTCTGTTTTTTTTCTGTCTTCCAATAGATTCAAAATTTGTATTATCCTTAATAAATTTCTACATGTCTGTTTTGATGATGCACTTTATGCCCACCGCCCCCCCCCCACACACACACACATGCACGTTCCTTAGAGTCTGCTCTGTTCTTTACTTGTACTGCTTGGAGCTGGGAGACTGGCCCCTGCTCCCTGGCTCCTGTTTACTACCATTGTGGTAAGTATTCATTGCCTCAGATCATCCATTTTCATGCTTTTCTTTAATGGAGTAAGCTCCCAAAGGGCAATGGGAGAGAGAGAGAGACAGAGAGAGATAGTTATATGTGTATATATATTCTGGGTCAGATTTTTCACTAACAGGTTTTCAAAAACTTGAATGAATAAATGAATTAGTCAATGTACAAAAGAACGCACCAGTATCAACTTGGTCATATCTCCAGCAGAGTGTCTGGAAAACTGAATATATTAGCCAGCTGGGCAAGGAGGGTCAGCTGTCGAGGAAAGTGCTTCTGCAGGTCTCGGCATTAGTGGCGTAGCAGCCTGCCTCCCCTCTCGCTTGCCTGCTCCATGGCGTCCCTCTCTACCTGTCACCAGCAGAGCACCTCCCTGACCACCGGTCTCTCACTGTATCTGTTGCCTTTCCCGAGCTCACCTCCTTCTCAATATCACTTACAAATTTACACCCTCATTCTTTCAGTGACTTCCAGGAATAGCAATTGCTCTTGGCTAATAATTGTATATTCTTCCCAATTATAGGAAATTCTATTGTTCTTTTAATTCACAAAGTAATTTTTATGTTCTTTGGCCTTCATAGACTCTTTAAAAATTATGTTAAAGTGGGTTCAAGGACTATGATGTGAGGAAGAATGTTCTTGTTTTTTATCTACCAAAATAAATGATAAAATATAAAAGAAGAAATGAAATAATATGTGCAGAAAAATGCACATTGGTAATGTTTCCATAGGCTATGACTCTGTTGCCTCTGAGTCAGTGAATTAAGGCCTGGGCTTTGATCTCATACTTTTTGCTTAGGCTGGAGCAGCAGTTCCGTCAGCACGTTCTTTACTTGAAAAGGATGAATTTAGCAGTAATGCAAGACCTTAGCTGAGATTTTGTGAAATGGCAACTTCATTCTCCAGCCTGAATGAAAGTTGTTTTTCTTTTTAATCTGATATCATATCCTCAAAAGCTTCTTTTGTCTGTTTAGGTTTTTCCATTTCACGTAATCTTCTCTCAGTCATCTTGGGCAGTGTTTCATCTGAGCACATACCCATTCTCCTCTTCCCTCATTTGCACAAACAGATGGAGACCAATTATTAAATATATTTGCTTTCTCCTTTATTGTCCAATTCTAAATCATTGGAGATCACCATTCTTAAGAGAGTCCTCTCTTTTTGTTCCTGTGTTGTTTATCAAAAACAAAAAGAAAATGATTGCCTTTGTTCAGAGAAGCAAGATATACACATACGTTTTTATAATGCACAAAAATATCCAGTTATTTTGTTCAACGGCATCTTGTTTGTTTCTTTGAGTTTATGATTTAGTAGCTAAGGTTTATAATTATCGAGTTGATTTCTTACTTTTAAATATTTCCAGTGTGTCTCTCATTTGCTTGTTTATTTGGTCCACTCCCTTGCCTTTTGTCCCCTGCTGTCTCTGACAGTTAAGACGCTATTTGGGAAATACATACATCATTAACATGACAATGGTGGGAAGGAAATGTACCTGTCCAAAGTAAATTGCCAGTTTTCAGGATTCCTCATTCCCATACCATATGCCTGGCCAAAAAAAACCAACAAAATGAATGTTAATATCATTCCAATAAGTAAATATTTGTGTGAATCAAAATTATGGTCACTTTTTCATTTCCTATGAAAGGCTAGTTAAGGAAATATTTTGTTTATATTTGGACTCCTGTATCAGGATGAATAAATAGTCTATTAATATCTGCTGAGACTTGACTAGAACAGGTAGGCTTTAAAGATTCTGTGAATTTTAACTTTACAAATAGTCAAGCCCTTTTATTCAAACTTCCCACTAGGCAAGCCTGGAAAACATAGCAGTTCTTTTTTATTCTTAGCAAGCCACTAAGATTTCTATACTTAGTCCCAAATTGTCTGTTGAACTCCAAATTAACAAACCTAACATCAATCTGGAAAGCTTCACTATATATTGCAGACATAAAATCAGTATATTCTAAACCAGAATCATTAGGTCTTTTTTTAACCAGTCCTATCCTTCAGCACCCCCGAGCCAAAAAAAAATTCAGTTTACTATGTTCTTAGTTAGCCTCAAAATCTAATGAGTTTAGAGGGGAATTCCTCAACTTGATAAAGCATATCTACATAAAACTTACAGCTGATATCAAACTTAGTGGTGAGAAACGCAAAGCTTTCCCAATAGGATAAAAAATAAGGAAAGGATGTCCCCTCATGACTCCTTTTAAATATTGTAATGGAAGATACAGCTAATTAAATATGGCAAGAAAAGGAAGTGAAATATATACAGTTTGGGAAGGAAGAAATAAAACTGGCTTTGGTCATAATGACACAATCATCCACATACACAAAAACTCTTGGCACTAACACATACTTACATAAGACTGTAGGATACAGAGTTAATATACAGAACTCAATTGTTTTCTTATGTGCCAACAATGAGCAAGTAGACTTTAAAATTAAAAACACAAACCATTTATATTAACAGACCACAAATTGAAAGCTTAGATATAAGTCTGATAAAATATGTGTGAGATATACATGGGGAAAACTATAAAGTTCTGATAAATAAAATAAAATAGCAAAAAAAACCCAAAAACCCCAGATATTCCATGCTCATGGATAGGAAGACTCAATAATGTCAAGATGTAATTTCTTCCCAAATTGATCTGTCAGTTCATTGTGATATGAAGCAAAAGCCCAACAAGTTAAAACATATTGACAAACTGATTCTTAAGTGTATATGGAGAGACAAAAGACCCAGAATAGCCAACACAATATTGAAGGAGAAGAAGAAAGTTGGACTAACACTACCTGATGTCAAGACCTACTAGAAAGCTATGGTAATCAAGATAGTGTGGTATTGGTAAAAGAATAAGCAAACAGATCAACGGAACAGAATAGAAATCCCAGTAGATCCACATAAATGCAGTCAACTGATCTTTGGCAAGGAGCAAAGGGATTGCTGAATGATGAAGCAAAAGATAATGCTCTCAACAAATTCAACAAATGGTCCTGGAAAAATTGGACATCCATATGCAACTAACTTATCTGTTCTAAATCTCTGAGTTTTTCCATTACCATCAAGATAAACTCTCAGAGTCCAAACTTCCAGGTAGGGCACCATATCAAAGATTTCACACCATCTGCACCTGCTGTTGCATAGTGTCTAACTTTGATTCATCCAAACTTGAGTTTTCCCCATCTATGCTTTGTTCATACTGATCTGTCCTTCTTCTATGTTTTGGAAGCATTTAAGGTGTATTTAGTGTTAATTCTTCTTTGGATATTTGATAAAACTCACCTGTGGAGTCATCTGGTCCTGAACTTTTTCTTGGTTGGGAAGTTTTTGATTACTGATTAATCTCATTTGCTACTGGTTTTTTCAGGCTTTCTATTTCTTCTTGATTCAGTTTTGATACATTGTATGGATTTTATCCATTTCTTCTAGATGATCCAATTTATGGGTATATAGTTGTTCATAATAGTTCCTTATGGTACTTTTATTTCAGAGGTACTTTTGTAATGTCTCCTCTAATTTCTCATTTTAATTGTTTGAATCATCTTCTCTCTTTTTTTCTTTGTCTAATTAAAGGTTTTTCAATCCTGCTTATCTTTTCAAAAATAACTATTTTGTGATTTTTTTTTCTATTTTTTTAATCCTCTGTTTGATTTCTTTCTCCTCTAGTCTTTCAATGGCATTTCTACACACTAACAATGGACTATCTAAAATGAAAATTAGAAAACTATACCATTTACAATAGCATCAAAAACAATAAAATACTTAGGAATAAAACTTAGCCAAGGAGATGAAAGACTTCTACTGAAAAGCTATAAAACATCAAAGAAGACACAGATAAATGTAAAGACATCCTATGATCATGGATATTAGAAGATTTAATATTATTAAATGTCTAAAATATCCATGTGATTTACAGATTCAATATCATCCTTCTTAAAATCTCAAATACAGAAATAGAAATAGAAAATGCAGTCCTAATATTATATGGAACAACAAAAGACCCCAAATAATCAAAGCAATCTTGAGTAAGAAGTATAAAGCTAGAGGTATCATTCTTCCTAATTTCAAAATATATTACAAATCTATAAAATCAAAGCAGTATGGTTCTGGCATAAAAACAGCATTAGACCAATTGAACATATAAGAGATTTTAGAAATAAATGCACACATTTACAGAACTTATCTACAAGGCTTCTAAAAACACACAATGGAGAAAGAATAGTGTCGTTTCAAATAAATAGTTTCAGGAAAACTGGGTAATCACATGCAGAATAATTTAACTGTAATCTAAAAACACACAATGGAGAAAGAATAGTGTTGTTTCAAATAAATAGTTTCAGGAAAACTGGGTAATCGCATGCAGAATAATTTAACTGAATCCTTACATCATGCCATACATTAAAAAATCAACTCCAAACAGATTTAAATGCAAGGCCTGAAACTGTAAATCTATTGGAAGAAAACATAGGAAAAATATTTTCTTGATAATGAAATTTTGTCAGGACATCAAAAGTACAGGCAACTAAAACAAAATAGACAAGTGGGATTACATCAAACTAAAATGCTTCTGCATAGTAAAGGAAATAATCAACAGTGAAAAGCATCCTGTGTAATGGAAGAAATATTTGCACATCACATGTCTGGTAAGGAGTAATATCCAAAAAATATAAGGAACTCCAACAACTCAATAACAATAAAAATGATTTTAAAAGGGGTGAAGGACCTGAATAAAGAAGATATACAAATGGTCAACAGGCACATGAAAAGATACTCAACATCACTGATCATCAGGGAAATAAGGATATGGAGAAAGGGGAACAATGGTGCACAGCTGACAGAATGTAAATTGGTAAAGCCAGTATGGAAAACAGTATGGAGGTTCCTCAAAAACTAAAAAATACAACTGCCCTATCATTCAGCAATCCCACTACTGACTATATATATCCAAAGGAAATGAAATATGCATCTCAAAGAGACATCTGCATTCCTGTGTCAATAGCAACATTATTCACAGTAGATAAGATATGGAAACAGTCAACAGATGAGTGAAGAAAGAAAATGTGGTGTGTGTGTGTGTGTGTGTGTGTGTGTGTGTGTGTGTGTGTGTGTGTACATATTCATATATTACACCCTTTAGAAAGAAGGAAATCTTGTCATTTGCAAGAATCTTGAACATTATTCCAAGTGAAATAGATTAAGCAGGCACGGAAGAGCAAGTAGTCCATGATTCCACTTATGTGCATAGTCTAAAACAGTCACACTCATAGATGTGAAGAGTGGAATGGTGGTTGCCAGGGTAGCTGTGGGGAGGCAGAAGAAAATGAGATGTTAGTCAAAAGAGTTTCAGTTGTATAAGATGAATGAGTTCTGCAGATCTAATGTGCAGCAAGGGACAATAGTTAACATTACTGTGTCTTACACTTGAAATTTGTTTAAAATGATAGATCTTAAACTGCATCTGCTCATCACACACACACTTATACAAATGGTAACTATGCAAAGGTGTTGAATATATCATTTAACTTGATTGTAGTGCTCTTTTCACAATGTATACATAAATCAAAACATCAAGTTGCACACTTTAAATATGTACAGTTTTTATATTAAAGATATCACAAATAAAAACATAATTTCTACCTAAGTAAAAAATTGTCTCTCAGTTTCTGTAGTTCTCTCATGTGCAGTTACACAACATTATATTTGATAGTTAGCTCAGCAGACCTTTTTACTGCGTTGATAGCGCTCCCTTTTATAAACACAAATCCTTCCTTGGGCTTGGTTAGACCTTACACTAAACCTCTGACCTCTAAAGGCAAGTTGCCACCTTATCTACATTGCTCTTAAAAACAAAGTAACCTCCAAAGGTCATCTGAGTACTTTTAGCACAACACTAAAATTGCTTATTTTTGGACAAAAATAAAACCAAGTTTATACACTTTTCAAGTTCTATGATATATCTGAGGAAAACTAAATTTAAAGTTTCCCTTAGCACATAGGTAGAAACCAATGTTTTAAAAAACATAGATATTCGACAATTTATTACACCTATTGTTCTGTGAGTCTTCCTTTTCCATTCATATTCTAAACTCTTTGAGGATGTAAGGTCAGAAGCTGGAGTAAACAATTTTTGTAATCAGATCTAATAAAACTAAGTCACAAATCTATGCCATATAAGTATGAATTACAAGAAAAGACATCTGCAATTAAGTCCCACATTGGCTGTTTCATCTCATTGTACTTCATTCACGACATAATTCCTATTTCTTTACCTATAGGATGAAGTAAATAGGCTGAATTAGATGGATACTCCCAGCAGGTCTACAGTGAGTTGAGAAAGCACCATTTACAGTGTGGAGTAGCTAGTTTGGGTCAGTGTTAGCTAAGAGAGAGAAGTGGCCGGCAAGTCACTTCATCAATATGGAAGGCTAGTCATAGACTGAGGGGAGGAGTGGACAGGATATAGTCCGCAGTCCAGAGCATTATGGGTTGACCTATAGGAATGGGCAAAGGAAATATGTCCAATGCTCTGTTTATGACTAGCAGCTAGAATACCATATTTTAGGATGTTTAGAGCCTATTGTGGCAGCAGTTGCGTTGTTTTAGAAAAGACAAATAGAGTAGTTTCCATACTTCTATATAAGATTTAAAATTCTATTTACAAATTTCTCTTGAAAGCAGATAGTTGATAAAAATATTTTAAAAACCAGCCCTAGGTATGAGCCCCTTGTTAATATTTGCATGAATCTTATCTATCTCATAAAATCATAATGCTGTTGTTATAATATAATACAGAAATTCTTTAATGCCTTCTCTAGTTAATTTGCATATGTAATTGACAGCTCATTAGAAATGATGAAAACATAATTACAAAAACAAATCAAGAAGAAAGGACAGTTTCAACTGGTGAATTATTGCTAAGTGTATATTTTGTTTCATATTGTAGACTTGTTATTATGGGCATTAATTAAAATTTTTCCTCTAAGATGCCCACTCTAAGAAATCAGAACATGAGATGCAAACACATACAAGAAAAATGCTAAGCAGTTTATTCATGGTTAAGTAGAAAATCAAAGACTCAATTTCAATTTACTATGATGTCACCAAATCTAGGCTACAACAATACTGTTTTATTTAGCCAGAAAGCTAGAACTGAAATTCAACAATAAATTGTGTTGAATTTTATGTTAAGGATTAAAGATGTCTATTAAGTCTATAGGTCTCTTCATATTTCTGTGAAGCTTTCTAAGATATGTCTGTTTACTTCGTCTATACTATACATTGGATCAATTTATTTGCTTATTCCTCCATTCATTTAATTTATATTTGTTAAATGCCTATGATTCAAAACCATGAAACAAGAAAAAGAAAAAAGAAGATTAATAAATTCAGAACTACCTCACTAATACCTCATGTCTCCTAAAATGAAAAGGAAGACCAATCACCAGATAGAAAAATGGGCAATATAGCAATGGATAGTTCACAGGAGAAGAAATAAATATGATATTGAACATAAAGAGGTGTTTTTTCTTGTTTGTTTTTTGTTTTGCTAATATTAAGAAAAATGCAAATTAAAACTGCATTGAGAGCCAGGTTTCCCATTTGGTAGTGGTAGAGTACCTTTTAGTGAATTAATTATCCATTACACTATATAGAACTACACACTCTTGAAACATAAAATAACAACTAACTACAGGCATTGGGGAGTGACCCAAAGCAGGCAGAAACTAGAGGATGCTCTAAACCTGGAAAGAGGGAGAGCTCTTTTTGGATGAAGCCCATCTCTTTTGGCAGCATGAGGGGTAACTAAGACTAGGAGGGAAATCTGAAGTCTTTAAAAGCAAAAATGAAAGGGCAGAGTTCTAGGCAAGCACAACAGCTGGAAAGCGTGTGGAAATACTGCAGAAATGAGAGCTAGAGAGACAATGCTCTGAATTCTGCATACAATCTCTGCCCAGATCTTTCACTTACTCTCACACTACTCATGTGTGGGGCAGATTCTAAGCATCCCATCTAAGGTTGTAATAAATATCTCAGCTACTGCTCACTGTAGTAGTGGAGACATTGGAATTTGAGTTCAGCCATGTTAACTGCCTGCTAAAGAAGGAAACAGAACAAAAATAATATTGTTGAGAGAAACATAAGAAAATCTGTAAACTACGTCATTCACAAAGTCCCGGATACAATTTTAAGTTATTACATGCATTTTGAAAAACAGAAAACATGACCCATACATAAGTGACCAGATATAAAGATCAACCCTGAAATGACTTGGGTGATTAAATTAACAGATGATGATTTTATATAGCTGTTGTTGTTAGGTTCCAAAATAATAAAAAATACAATGATGGTGAATGAGTAAATAAGTAATATTGGCATAAAAATGAAATCCGTAAAAATAACTAAATGAGACTTCTAGAAATGAAAAATGGAATATCTGAAGTTAAAGAAGAAAAATATACATTCTTTGTATGATAACCACCAACAGATTGGAAATGAAAGAAGGAAGAAGTATTGAACTTGAAGGTGCAGCAATAGAAATTATCCAGTCGAAAGTGCTGAGAACAAATATAATATTTAAAAAGTGTCACTGATGTGTAGAACAATATCAGAAGTTTAACAGATGTGTAATTTGAGTTACCAAGAGAAAACAGCTAAGAATGAGTAAAAATAAACTTTTTTGAAGAACTAATATACCGAAATTTCCCCAAATTAGTAAAATATATAAATGCAAAGATGCAAGACATTTGAACCCTAAGGACTTAAATTCAAAGCTAGGAATAACATAGTCATTTGGGCAAAATCCGGAGTTACATTTTACAGGATTGGGAGAAGAGGGAACTGCTCCATACAGAACAGTGATATGAATGGCTGCTGACTTCTCATCAGGAAGAAGGCCAGAAGGCACCGGCATCACGGTCTAAATACACAGAAAAAAAAAAAATCTGTGAAAAAAACTTGTGCCAATAATCTTTAATAATAAAGGCAAAATAAAGACATTACCAATAAGCAAGAAATGGAATTTGTTACCAGCAGATCTCTGCTATTTGAAATACTAAAGGAAGATTTTTCAGGCTGAAAAGAAATGATACCAGAGGGAATCTCAAATTGTCAGGAGGAATTCAGGATCCTAGAAAGGGCAAGAGGTGGGTAAGTAAAGCAGAGAATGCCGCTCAATCTCTTTAAAATACACACAAAGTTGAAACCAGAAGAATAACATTGTCTTATGGGTATGTATTGTATGTCACTGTAGTTTATACAACAACATTAGTATAAAGGACAGTGACAGTGGTAAATCAACCTTTTCACTGCATGATTCTTATACTTGATGTGTAGTTTAAATGATATCTCTGATATTGTATCCCTTGGACAACCACTTAAAATGCAGCAAGTTATAGCCAAAAAGAAAATGGGTAAATTAAAATAATATTCTGAAAGAATACTGAACTAACTGGCAGTGAGTATTTAAAGGAGAATATAAAGGCCCCCAAATATTTGGTAATTTAATGTTTATAAATAGTACATGGATCAAAGAAGTAAATCATAACAGAAATTTTTAAATAATTTAAATTTAGTGATAAAACATCAAAATTTGTAAATGTATAAATTAGCACTCAGGAGGAAGAATACAGCTTTCTTTGGCAACATTATGAAAAACAAACTGTATACAAGCAATGACCTAAGATTCCTCTTTAAAAGTCTAGATCAAGAAGAGCAAACACAAAGTAAAATGAAAGGAGGAAATAAATAAAACAGGAGAGAAAGAAGTGATATAAAACTTAAGTAATGTAAACATTTAAGAATACTAAACTTTGAAAAGTGACTTTTTTTTGTTAGAACCATCCCACAAAAAACTCGAAGTCCATGATTTCACTAGTGATTACTTTCAAATACTAAAATATAAAAAAAAGTCCTATACAAACTCCTTTAGAAAATAATAGAGCAAACTTAGTATCTTGTTAATAAGGCAAGTATAAGCCTTACACCAAAACTTGACAAATAAATTTTACACACACACACAGACATATACAAATAGAATTATATATCAATATCCTTCATGAATATATATGCAAACATTCTTAACAAGTTATTAGCAAATCAAATCATGCTATGTATACTTGCCATTGAAGATAAAAAGGACTTTCTTTATTCAGAAAATTGGCAATGAAGGGAAAACATTAAACATTTATCCTACTTTCCTTTGATAAATGCATTTTAGTGAAATAACTTCAGATGATGAGGGTTAGTTCTTTATACAATAGTTATTGGTAATAAGAACAGAAGGAATTATAGACTTAAAAAAACGCCTTATTGCCATTATGCTTTCTGGCAACAGATATCAGTGATGAAACCATTAGATAAAATACTCATTAAAAAAAGCGCGTATCTTCTCAATGGAGTCATCTGTCAGTCATCTGAGATTCTGAGACCACTGATGAATTACTGCTTAGCTAAAAGTGAGAGAAAGGTTCATATTAAGAGGCAATATTTATTCTTTTTAATGTAATAAGTAGAAACTGTTGGGATCCAAGTGTGAAAAAGCACTTTTAGACTATTGGGAAAATTTGAATACAGCCTGGCTAATAGCACGTAATCATTGTTAATTTCTTAGACGTTGTGTAAGAAAATGTTCAGAAATATGAGAGACTTCAGATAAGGTCTGGATGGGTAAAATCACGTGATATATTTTTTTCTTTATAATACAAAAAATTTTTTAAAATAAATGAGGTAAGGTAGATTTAAGAAGCAAATGTACCAAAATCTACATAATTTCTAGGCCTGCTTTATAGTTACATAGAGGGGTGTTAATAAACTCCTCCCTACTTTGTGAGAACTTAAACACCTCTTAATTAAGAAATACATCTGTACACACATTCTGAAACACAGACTCTTCTATATTCATACCTAATCAAAACTATTTGGACATTGATTTTTGCATATTGAAAAAGTTATCATTTTTAATTTTCCACCCACAACAATCAGGCAAAATTCATTATGCATTTTTTTTTTTTTTTTTTTTTTTTTTTTTTTTTTTTTTTTTTTAGATAATTATTTTTTATTGAAGGGTAGTTGACACACAGTATTACATTACATTAGTTTCAGGTGTACAACACAGTGATTCAACATTTATATACATGATAATTCTAAGTACCAGCTATCACCATACCAAGTTGTTACAATATTTTGACTATATTCCTTATGCTATACATTACATCCCGGTTGCTTATTTATTTTACAATTGGAAGTGTGTACTTTTTCTTGGTTGTTGTTGTTAGGGCATCTCTCATTTTTATTGATCAAATGGTTGTTAACAACAATAAAATTCTGTATAGGGGAGTCAATGCTCAATGCACAATCATTAATCCACCCCAAGCCTAATTTTCGTCAGTCTCCAATCTTCTGAAGCATAACGAACAAGTTCTTACATGGAGAACAAATTCTTACATAGTGAATAAGTTACATGGTGAGCAGTACAAGGGCAGTCATCACAGAAACTTTTGGTTTTGCTCATGCATTATGAACTATAAACAGTCAGTTCAAATATGAATACACATTTGATTTTTATACTTGATCTATATGTGGATACCACATTTCTCTCTTTATTATTTTTAATAAGATGCTGAAGTGGTAGGTAGATACAACATAAAGGTAGAAAACATAGTTTAGTGTTGTAAGAGAGCAAATGTATATGATCAGGTGTGTGCCTGTAGACTATGTGTTAATCCAAGCTAGACAAGGGCAATAAAACATCCACATATGCAGAAGATTTCTCTCAGAACAGGGGGGGTGAGGTTCTAAGCCTCACCTCTGTTGATCCCCAATTTCTCACCTGATGACCCCCCAGCGACTGTGCCTGTCTTAGGTTGTTCCTCCCTTGAGGAATCTTACCCGTCTCTGGCTAACCAGTCATCTTCCGGGGCCACACAGGGAAATGTTAAGTTGGTAAGTGAGAGAGAAGCCTTATTGTTTGAAATGGTTAGCTTTTTATTTCTTTGCATATTTATGCCCTGTGGCTTCTATGCCCAGCATTTGTCTTGAGGTATCTTTACCACTTGGAGGAGTTATGATACTCGGTAAATTTGATATGAGGCACGAATTCTATTTAAGAATTCGTTGTAATTAGGAAGGAAGAAGAAAAGCTATAGAAGTAGCAGGCAGGAGAAAACATGGGAAGATTGATTATTTCTTTGACATATCTTCTTGTAGAGTAACTTCAGCATGTATAGATTTTAAGCTACTACTTAAATTGCGCACCCACATTAACATAATAGGAGTATAGTTACATAACCAAAGCATACCTGTAATTACCAGCCATCTCCAGTGAACCCAAGAAAACCAGTTAGGCACCCTAGGCATTTGTGAAAACTTATCAATGATATGATGGTTATTATCTAACTGAATTTGAATAGTTTGAGAAAAATCATACAAATTAAAACAACCCATTCCTGGGCACTGTTCACATCCCATATGTTCTTTTAACAGTAAATAGTCTGTAGTTGTAAGATTTTGGAGCGCTACAATTTGCACTTCTCCTAATTCTTGGTTGAGTTCCAACAGTATAGATCCAGTCAAATTTGTTGTTTTACTGTATGCACAGGCCAGCTTAGATATCTCCTTCATTCCCATGGCAAGTCCAGGAGCTGGTGGGATGAGTGCATCTACAGCTGTAGCAGTGCATGGATCTTTGTTGGGGTTTTTTGATGATCATCTTCTGGCATGAGTCTTCCCGAGAGTGCTGATGTTGGAAGTTCTCTTTCATATCATTTCTTAGTTCATTTTCGGGGTAGCCAAATTAGGCTTTGATCCTCTGTATAAACACAAACAGACCCTTTGCCTACACTTTTATATGTCCTTTATATTATTGTGTAGAACTCATTAGAGGTCACCACATAGGAACTGCATTTTTTTTTTTAATCATTAATCTACACTTACATGACGAATACTTACGTATACTTTGTTTACTAGGCTCTCCCCTATACCAGGTCCCCCCTATATACTCCTTTACAGTCACTGTCCATCAGCGTAGCAACCTGTTGTAGAATCACTACTTGTCTTCTCTGTGTTGTACAGCCCTCCCCTTTCTCCCACCCCGCTATGGATGCTAATCTTAATACCCCCCTACTTCTCCCCCCCTTATCCCTCCCTACCCACCCATCCTCCCCAGTCCCTTTCCCTTTGGTACCTGTTAGTCCATTCTTGAGTTCTGTGATTCTGCTGCTGTTTTGTTCCTTCAGTTTTTCCTTTGTTCTTATATTCCACAGATGAGTGAAATCATTTGGTATTTCTCTTTCTCTGCTTGGCTTGTTTCACTGAGCAAAATACCCTCCAGCTCCATCCATGTTGCTGCAAATGGTTGGATTTGCCCTTTTCTTATGGCTGAGTAGTATTCCATTGTGTATATGTACCACATCTTCTTTATCCATTCATCTATCGATGGACATTTAGGTTGCTTCCAATTCTTGGCTATTGTAAATAGTGCTGCGATAAACATAGGGGTGCACTGATCTTTCTCATACTTGATTGCTGCATTCTTAGGGTAAATTCCTAGGAGTGCAATTCCTGGGTCAAATGGTAAGTCTGTTTTGAGCATTTTGATGTACCTCCATACTGCTTTCCACAATGGTTGAACAAGTTTACATTCCCACCAGCAGTGTAGGAGGGTTCCCCTTTCTCCACAGCCTCGCCAACATTTGTTGTTGTTTGTCTTTTGGATGGCAGCCATCCTTACTGGTGTGAGGTGATACCTCATTGTAGTTTTAATTTGCATTTCTCTGATAATTAGCGATGTGGAGCATCTTTTCATGTGTCTGTTGGCCATCTGTATTTCTTTTTTGGAGAACCGTCTGTTCAGTTCCTTTGCCCATTTTTTAATTGGGTTATTTGTTTTTTGTTTGTTGAGGCGTGTGAGCTCTTTATATATTCTGGACGTCAAGCCTTTATCGGATGTGTCATTTTCAAAGATATTCTCCCATACTGTAGGGTTTCTTTTTGTTCTATTGATGGTGTCTTTTGCTGTACAGAAGCTTTTCAGCTTAATATAGTCCCACTTGTTCATTTTTGCTGTTGTTTTCCTTGCCCGGGGAGATATGTTCAAGAAGAGGTCACTCATGTTTATGTCTAAGAGGTTTGTGCCTATGTTTTCTTCCAAGAGTTTAATGGTTTCATGACTTACATTCAGGTCTTTGATCCATTTTGAGTTTACTTTTGTATATGGGGTTAGACGATGGTCCAGTTTCATTCTCCTACATGTAGCTGTCCAGTTTTGCCAGCACCATCTGTTGAAGAGATTGTCATTTCGCCATTGTATGTCCATGGCTCCTTTATCAAATATTAATTGACCATATATGTCTGAGTTAATGTCTGGATTCTCTAGTCTGTTCCATTGGTCTGTGGCTCTGTTCTTGTGCCAGTACCAAATTGTCTTGATTACTATGGCTTTATAATAGAGCTTGAAGTTGGGGAGTGAGATCCCCCCTACTTTATTCTTCTTTCTCAGGATTGCTTTGGCTATTCGGGGTCTTTGGTGGTTCCATATGAATTTTTGAATTATTTGATCCAGTTCATTGAAGAATGTTGCTGGTAGTTTCATAGGGATTGCATCAAATCTGTATATTGCTTTGGGCAGGATGGCCATTTTGACGATATTAATTCTTCCTAGCCATGAGCATGGGATGCGTTTCCATCTGTTAGTGTCCCCTTTAATTTCTTTTAAGAGTGACTTGTAGTTTTCAGAATATAAGTCTTTCACTTCTTTGGTTAGGTTTATTCCTAGGTATTTTATTTTTTTTGATGCAATTGTGAATGGAGTTGTTTTCCTGATTTCTCTTTCTGTTGGTTCATTGTTGGTATATAGGAAAGCCACAGATTTCTGTGTGTTGATTTTGTATCCTGCAACTTTGCTGTATTCCGATATCAGTTCTAGTAGTTCTGGGGTGGAGTCTTTAGGGTTTTTTATGTACAGTATCATGTCATCTGCAAATAGTGACAGTTTGACTTCTTCTTTGCCAATCTGGATTCCTTGTATTTTTTTGTTTTGTCTGATTGCCGTGGCTAGGACCTCTAGTACAATGTTAAATAACAGTGGGGAGAGTGGGCATCCCTGTCTAGTTCCCGATCTCAGCGGAAATGCTTTCAGCTTCTCGCTATTCAATATAATGTTGGCTGTGGGTTTTTCATAGATGGCCTTTATTATGTTGAGGTACTTGCCCTCTATTCCCATTTTGCTGAGAGTTTTTATCATGAATGGATGTTGAACTTTGTCAAATGCTTTTTCAGCATCTATGGAGATGATCATGTGGTTTTTGTCTTTCTTTTTGTTGATGTGGTGGATGATATTGATGGACTTTCGAATGTTGTGCCATCCTTGCATCCCTGGGATGAATCCCACTTGGTCATGGTGTACGATGGTTTTGATGTATTTTTGAATTCGGTTTGCTAAAATTTTGTTGAGTATTTTTGCGTCTACGTTCATCAGGGATATTGGTCTATAGTTTTCTTTTTTGGTGGTGTCTTTGCCTGGTTTTGGTATTAGGGTGATGTTAGCTTCATAGAATGAGTTTGGGAGTATCCCCTCCTCTTCTATTTCTTGGAAAACTTTAAGGAGAATGGGTATTATGTCTTCCCTGTATGTCTGATAAAATTCCGAGGTAAATCCATCTGGCCCGGGGGTTTTGTTCTTTGGTAGTTTTTTGATTACCGCTTCAATTTCGTTGCTGGTAATTGGTCTGTTTAGATTTTCTGTTTCTTTTTGGGTCAGTCTTGGAAGGTTGTATTTTTCTAGGAAGTTGTCCATTTCTCCTAGGTTTCCCAGCTTGTTAGCATATAGGTTTTCATAGTAGTCTCTAATAATTCTTTGTATTTCTGCGGGATCTGTTGTGATTTTTCCTTTCTCATTTCTGATACTGTTGATTTGTGTTGACTCTCTTTTCCTCTTAATAAGTCTGGCTAGAGGCTTATCTATTTTGTTTATTTTCTCGAAGAACCAGCTCTTGGTTTCATTGATTTTTGCTATTGTTTTATTCTTCTCAATTTTATTTATTTCTTCTCTGATCTTTATTATGTCCCTCCTTCTGCTGACCTTAGGCCTCATTTGTTCTTCTTTTTCCAATTTTGATAGTTGTGACATTAGACCGTTCATTTGGGATTGCTCTTCCTTTTTTAAATATGCTTGGAGTGCTATATACTTTCCTCTTAAGACTGCTTTTGCTGCGTCCCACAGAAGTTGGGGCTTAGTGTTGTTGTTGTCATTTGTTTCCATATATTGCTGGATCTCCATTTTGATTTGGTCATTGATCCATTGATTATTTAGGAGCGTGTTGTTTAGCCTCCATGTGTTTGTGAGCCTTTTTGCTTTCTTTGAACAGTTTATTTCTAGTTTAATGCCTTTGTGGTCTGAAAAGTTGGTTGGTAGGATTTCAATCTTTTGGAATTTACTGAGGCTCTTTTTGTGTCCTAGTATGTGGTCTATTCTGGAGAATGTTCCATGTGCACTTGAGAAGAACGTGTATCCTGTTGCTTTTGGATGTAGAGTTCTGTAGATGTCTATTAGGTCCATCTGTTCTAGTGCGTTGTTCAGTGCCTCTGTGTCCTTACTTATTTTCTGTCTGGTGGATCTGTCCTTTGGAGTGAGTGGTGTGTTGAAGTCTCCTAGAATGAATGCATTGCATTCTATTTCCTCCTTTAGTTCTGTTAATATTTGTTTCAGGTATGTTGGTGCTCCTGTATTGGGTGCATATATATTTATAATGGTTATATCCTCTTGATGGACTGAGCCCTTTATCATTATGTAATGTCCTTCTTTGTCTTTTGTTACTTTCTTTATTTTGAAGTCTGTTTTGTCTGATACCAGAATTGCAACACCTGCTTTCTTCTCTCTGTTGTTTGCTTGAAATATCTTTTTCCATCCCTTGACTTTAAGTCTGTGCGTGTCTTTGGGTTTGAGGTGAGTCTCTTGTAAGCAGCATATGGATGGATCTTGCTTTTTTATCCATTCTATTACTCTGTGTCTTTTGATTGGTGCATTCAGTCCATTTACATTTAGGGTGATTATTGAAAGGTATGAATTTATTGCCATTGCAGGCTTTAAGTTTGTGGTTACCAAAGGTTTAGGGTTAGCTTCTTTACTGTCTTACTGTCTAACTTAACTCGCTTGTTGAGCTATTATAAACACAATCTGATGATTCTTTATTTCTCTCCCTTCTTATTCCTCCTCCTCCCTTCTTCATATGTTGGGTGTTTTGTTGTGTGCTCTTTTTAGGAGTGCTCCCATCTAGAGCAGTCCCTGTAGGATGCCCTGTAGAGGTGGTTTGTGGGAGGCAAATTCCCTCAACTTTTGCTTGTCTGGGAATTGTTTAATCCCTCCTTCATATTTAAATGATATTCGTGCTGGATACAGTAGTCTTGGTTCGAGGCCCTTCTGTTTCATTGCATTAAGTATATCATGCCATTCTCTTCTGGCCTGTAGGGTTTCTGTTGAGAAGTCTGATGATAGCCTGATGGGTTTTCCTTTGTAGGTAACCTTTTTTTTCTCTCTGGCTGCTTGTAATACTTTGTCCTTGTCTTTGATCTTTGCCATTTTAATTATTATGTGTCTTGGTGTTGCCCTCCTTGGATCCCTTGTCATGGGAGTTCTGTGTACCTCTGTGGTCTGAGAGGCCATTTCTTCCCCTAGTTTGGGGAAATTTTCAGCAATTATTTCTTCAAAGACATTTTCTATCCCCTTTTCTCTCTCTACTTCTTCTGGAATGCCTATGATTCTTAAATTATTTCTTTTATATTGATCACTCAGCTCTCTTAAAATTCTTTCATTCCTGGAGATCCTTTTATCTCTCTCTGCATCAGCTTCTCTGCGTTCCTGTTCTCTGTTTTCTAGTCCATTAATGGTCTCTTGCATCTCGTCCATTCTGTTTTGAAGTCCTTCCAGAGCTTGTTTTATTTCTGAATTCTCCTTCCTTAGTTCTTGCATATTTCTCTGCAAGTCCATCAGCATGGTTATGACTTTTGTTTTGAATTCTTTTTCAGGTAGACTGGCTAAATCTATCTCCCCAGATTCCTTCTCAGGGGAAGATGTAGCAGATGCCGAAGCTGTCTGGGTTAGTCTTGTCTGAATCATATTTTTTTGCCTTTTCATGTTGACAGGTGCTATTGACTGTCAGCTGGGAGGGCCAAAATTTTCACTTACTACTGGCCTTTCTTTACTGGGGCAACTGCGACCCCTAGTGGCTTGTGTTGGGTAATTGCGTGTAGAGTGGGTCTTTGTGTCTTGCCTGGCCGGAAGGGAGAAATTTACCTTTCTGTGGGCGGAATTTGTCTCAGGCTGCTTCTCTGCTTTCGCAGCACCCGGTGGGGTGATGGATGGGGGGGCTGCTTGACTGTTTGCCTCCGTGAGGGGTCTCAGAGCTGTTGCCCAGGGGGTTAGTGCACCCGGTTTTCCCTGTAATTTCCAGCTGCTGTACTGTGACCTGGGTTGTTTCCGTCAAGCTGTTAAGTCCCTGTCCCTTTAAGACTTTCAAAAAGCCCCCGCTTTTCTTTGTCACAGGGGCATCAGCTTCAGCACCCGCTCTGAGGTCTTACCCCCTGTTCTCCCAGTATCCAGGGCCCCCTGGGCATATACTGTGTCTGCGCTCTGGCCCGGATGGCTGGGGCTGGGTGTTCGGCAGTCCTGGGCTCCGTCTCCCTCCCGCTCTGCCTATTGTTCTCCCGCCGGGAGCTGGGGGGAGGGGCGCTCGGGTCCCGCCGAGCCGGGGCTTGTATCTTACCCCTTTCACCAGTCGCTGGGTTCTCGCTGGTGTAGCTGCAGTCTGGCCACTGTCCTGCGTCTTCTGGTCTCTCTTTTAGGGCTAGTTGTGTTTGTTGTATTTTCAAAAGTATATATGTTTTTGGGAGGAGATTCCCACTGTCCTACTCACGCCGCCATGTTGGCTCCGCCTCCTCATTATGCATTTTGAAAATACTTCAAACTCAAAGTTCTTCAAAAGAAATTTTAGATTTTCTTTTTCATTAAGTTGCAGAAACTTTCCTTTTGCAAAATGTCATATTAATTTTGAAATGGAAAGATGGATACAACTTAAAGAAAAAGGACCCCTCTAAGTATCAACTTCCAGGAGTGTCAGTTCTTCATCTGTTAAGTGGGTTATTAATTACTTGTTTCATAAATCAAAGAAATTCCAACAGGAATCAGATGTGATGATGCCATTGAAATGCTTTCCTAGAAATGGAACCGTACAACTGACCGTGCCTCCACACTCACACAATACCTCTCACTCCAGGCTTATGAAATATGTTTGCAGCCCCTTCTGTGTTTCCTTGACACTTATTTACCCACCGCTAGTCATTCACGCTGGCGTTCAGATGTATTTAGAAGACAGCTCACAGATTCTGACACCACTTTTCTACCTCTCCCCTCCCTGACCTGGAGATGCGGGTAAGGTAAAGGGGGAGCAAAACAAACAGCTCTCCCAGGGGCCCTGGAGGCCCTGAGAGCCCGGACAGAGGGAACCATTACTACCATGGAGACTGATTAAAGGGAGAAAATATCATTACTGGAGTTCCGTGAGTGCTGAGACCAGGAGGAGCACCAGCCTGGCATTCTGAACCATAGTTTACAGAAGGACATTGCTAATGGCAGAGAATGTGCCACATCAGGAGGTACCAGAGAACAAATACCCCCACCTCTGATTACTTAAAGCCTCTCAGGGACTGAACCCAAGTAGAAACCAAAGAGAAAGTGTCCAAATGGGGCAAGCGAGAGTGGGAGAGCCAGCCAGGAGTCCCTGCATTGCAAGCTTCCTCATTTTATGTCATTAAACTCAGTCACCCTAAGATTACTGGTCCTGCACGTTCATGCGCTCAGAAGAATAGGGATTGTTCTTCCTCTGACACCCTCGCTGCTACGCTTTCCAACAATCCCATTGAAACGAGCAAACAAAGTTATTGTACAGCAAATTCCTACTTTAACTGCATATTTCAAGGTCATGGGGCAAGCTCTTGCCTTCTTTGCTGCTCTATCCCTAATAATTAAAATATGATGGGATTTGTAAATATTTGTTAAACAATGAATGAAAGAATCAGATATTTTGCATATGAAACAGTCATTATTAGAATTACATAAGTAGAAAAATATTTCGAGAGTTGTTGTCAAGCTGCTTAAAATGCTCAGAGAATCTTTTACTTAAATTTAGAAAATAAATACAAAGAATCTGTTGCAAACTACACGATAGCAGTGTACAAGTAAAACTGTAAGTCAAGGGAAGGGAATCTCTTGTATGCTTTTTAAATAAACAATGAAAAACAAAATTCTAGCCAATAACCAATAAGATAAAAAGAGCTACTTCAAATCAATATTAATTCCAAAGTAAAGAGATGGATGAATAGAATTTAAAATTAACAAATGAAAGTGAGTAAATGCTCATAGGCACTTGTAGAAAGTCAATAGAGAGAATGTCAAAATCTATTAGAGGAAGAAAAATAAAACAGATAATCGCATAGGTCTAGAGCTAATTTCTGTAATGTTTTTATCAGCTTGTCTTTTGGTTATTGTGTTTAAACATTTGTCAAGTATGCTGCAACTTTGCAGAACTATGGAATCTATTTGTCAAGTAAAAATATCACTGGTTGCTATAATAAACGATGCCCAAATCTTACTGGCTTATTTTAGCATAACAAAGATTTATTTCTCACTTAAGCAGACTTAGATGTGTATTTATTTGCTTGGGCATATCTCCTCGGAAGCTTTCCTCCAGGCGGTAGTGATCAAAGTCCTTTTCATCATGTAACTGCCATCTCAGAGTTCCTGCGTCCATCTTTTCCATGGGGAAGGGGGAGACGGTATGGAGGATCTTGTCTAGGAGGCAAGTCTGGAAGTGACAAACAGCTCCATTACATGTAATGACCAGAATGGGCTTCACTCATGTACAAGAGGATTAGAAGCTGTGGTCCTTTTGTGCATCCAGGTTAGAAAATGAAATGACTTAGTGAACATAAGTCAATGACGCTGCCACTAAAGGCGATCTTGTCCAGGAATTCTGCTGATTCCTCTGTTAGGTGTTCTGTAACAACACAGCCATTTTTTGTTGATACATCTTCCTAAAAGAGGTGGTGTTTATCTCTTTCACAAATGTCTCATCCCATACTGAAACATGTCATTTTTAAAAACCTGTTCTCTGTGTCAAATCAACATCGATTGTATTCTTATTGTGCTCAGAGGGTAGCTATTTCACTCCCTACACCATTCTGTGAATATTTATATAAGGAGATACATGCTGTACAGGAGAATGTTTCCTGGAGCACCCTGTCTATGTACACTCCCAGATTTAACTTTCTCTTTTTGCATACTCATTGCTTTCTGAAAATAAACCACTCTGTTTTGCTATTCTCCATCAGGGTTAGTTTTGTCCTGACACCTGAATCACTCTCCCTAAGAGTTTGAGTAACATCAGTTCAGATTCCTTGGAGTTGTTTTTCAGTTAAAGATATAAAAGCAATATGATTGCTTACTGCATATGTATCTCCAGAACTGCTGAACATCAACTTTTTTTAGAAGTTGAAAACAGTTGAAAAATTGTCTTAAAGCACAGCATTCAATCAAGAGGAAAATTTCCACTGTACGTAAACTTGAGCATGCCACCATCAAAGTTATAAGCAGGCTCATTGTCAGTTGGAGGAGCTGCTTTTCACTGCCTGCAGTTGTTCTCAGGATTATTTGCCACCTTGTAGAGCATCAGGTATTAGTGTTGGAATGAGCATCAGAGAGACATTCTAGCTCTACCCTCTCAATACAGGAGAAGAAAAGAACAGCAGGGAGGTGAGACTAGCCAGGCTTGCTATATAAATCTCCACAACTCTGGGCAGAGAGAACTTAGACATCACCAGAAGTCCAGACACTAAAACCATGTTACTCAAGAAGAGCTGGCAACAAAAATGATGATGATGCAAGCATCTTTCCCCAGGCATGGTGCACTCTGTTCTACTCACACTGGTTATCCTGAAACTCTCTCAACTTGTCACACTTGACATTTTCATCCACTTGCTTTAGTATATGCTCTTTGTACTCCCTGAGAGCACCTACTGCCCATATTCTGAGTGTTACCACGGGCACTGGCTCCTCTCTGAATCCAGCAGTAACCACCACATATCAAATACTAATTTGCTGCTTGTCTAGAATTAAAACTTAACTGGGCTTCCTGTATTTTATCTGGTAACCAAAATCTAATGCTCTGAACTCAATCCCTGTCACATAGTAATAGACAAAAAGAATGGATGAGTAAATAACTGTAGCCATTCTTTTCCATTTTTTTCTATAGAATTTGTTTCAATAGCATCATAGCTGCATAGTATTCATACATCTAAACTAAAATTAATATAGTTGATAGCACACTTTTCTGGCATTTTCATGTTAATATTTTAGAAAATGCTTAAATAAAATTTAATGTTTGGGTCATTCATTGTTCATGTAATAAATATGTAAAATATTGCATTGCAACTTCTAATTGCTAGGCATTAACTATCCTGCTTTGAAATGGATGAAAAAGTCCTTGCCTTTGAATATCTTACACTTTAGTGAGAAAATATGCAAATACCTTTTGAAACACTTACAATTCTGTTTATAATTCATCCTCACCTCCGTGTCACAAATAATTGAAACTCATAAGGTAAATAATTAAAGCAAATGAACTACAATTTTGGAATAAGGTAAAACATTATATCTCTTTACAGGATATTTCCTAAACTGCTAATATTGTTATTAAAAATTAAAAAGAAGACCATAAACAAGAGAAAGAGAGAAAGTTCTTTATGCTCTAGATATTTTCTACAAATCTTAAAAACATTTCTGTCTTCTTTCAGGTTTGCTCTCTGTCACGATCTTTGCTGAAAAGTGACTAGGATGCGTTACGCAAGGCAAAGTTCTTCAGCTCTTACATGACCAGCTATCCCGCAGCTGCTGGTCTCTTTTTGATCAAGAACTTTAATTCTTATGTTGTCGTTTTACAAAGAACTAAAACTTGTAACATTCTTCCCTGGGATCCTGTTTAGATGGCAACTAATTTATATTTTTTCCTGACTCACAAAATGGGTGATATTTTTCTTGTTTCTTTTGTGTTCTCTGCTGCCTCTTTATAGACTCATTATTCAGATGCCAAGGCAGCACCAGTATTCTCTTGTACAGCTGGAGTTTTAATTTAAACCTTCTCTGTGTGGATATACATGTTTTATGTCAAAACATTAAAAAGAGCCAGCCGGAGGTAAGGTGAAGGGAGTTCAGGTACTGTGAAACTGATAGATTTGTACAAAATAATTCATATTTTTAATAGCATGGCCCAGAAGGAAAATTGAATTCATATAAAGAAGAAATCACATTATTCTGTGATTGAGATAATCAGAATCTTGGAGTACCTAAACCCAAGTGAAAAAAAATATTATTTTTCATAGTATATATGTATGCATGTACATGTATATGTGTGTAAATGTATGTATGTGTGATATATACACATATGTGTTATACATGCATCATACAGTAATCATATATGTACAGGTATATATGTATATATATATATATATTAGGCTTCCCAGATTCACACAAGTAGTTTGTGTCAAATACTTACATTCTGTTGGTTCTACGGTTCACCCTTGACTCAACATAAGAAATAATAGAAACTCACACATACCTAGGCCTTACCAAAAAGAAGTTTCTCCCATATTCCCAGATTGAGAGTAAGCAAAGAAATAGCAAGTAAAAAGATAAATACAGTAACCTTAGGCTTTGATTTCAATGTTCTCGTTGTATTAAGTAAAACAAAATAATACTGTAATATAAAATATAATAAAAATCTTAATACCTCTGATGAGAGCACATTGATTTTTCCCACATTCTCCAAAGTCCTGCTCGAATGCCCTCTTCTTCGGGGTCTGTCTCCCGAGCCCGCCTTGTGGGACTGCTCCTTGCCAGTGCTCGGGGCCAGGGCACCGTGCAGTCCTTTCTGTGACTCTCACCACTGGATCTGTTTAGCCTGCCTTCCTCCCTCAGACCACCTCACGATCCCTTAGGATCCTTTGGGGTGTGTTTCCCCACCAGCTTCACCTAGTACCGGTGTGCAGTGGCCACCCAAATAATACGGAATTGATTGAAATTTTGCATCCCCTATGAGACTTCTTTAATTATTTGCTTAATGGGAGCATGGTTCATAGTGAACATAAATGTGCCTCTTGCTTCACTGGTGTGATCTGGGTCTTAGGTGAAGATGTTCCAGACAGATTTTCAAAGTCTCATATTAAGGGATACATGTTAGACCTCTTGCGTCAGTTGACTGATCTAATTCCAGGTAACGAGTGCTGTCTCTCACCCCAGCACATCCTCTTTCCAGGGGAAACAAGGAGCACGGACCAGCAGTGAGTCGATCTCAGTGCCAGTCCAACTGCTCTGTTGAAATTGCACCCTAAAATAAGAATCATGGGAATGTGGAGTAGGTAGTGACTTCTCCATGAATAGAAGATGTATAGAACTTTCTTTCTTGCACAGCTTTATCAAGTATAACTGACATACAGTAAACTGTGCAATTTGGTACAATTTGACATATGTATACATTTGTGAAGCCATCACCATGTTCACAAGAATGAGCATATTAATTACTCTCAGAAGTCTCCTTGCACCTTGTCTGGCCACCGATTCCTACCTTGACACACAGGCCCCTGTGCCTGGACCAGAGCCAGCACCTAGCCGGCCGAGCCACAGGTAGTGCCTTGGAACATACTTTGCTTTCTCATATTTTCAGATGCCATTCTTATCTGTTGTCTCCTGTGCTTTGTGAAGAATCTGTCAGAACAGAATTCTTGGGATGATCTAAATAGGCTTGTACATGACCTTGCCATCTAAATTGCTGCTGCAGATTCCACGGGAATCTTCTCAGCATTCTACCGATGGCCTTATTGGGACCACAATATCTTAATCAAATCATAGCTATGACGATTTCTACGTACAAAGCTAGAGTCCAATCTTACGTGCTTTTAAGATGTTTAGGGTAAAACTACCAGTGAGTACCATTTTCCCCTTTTAGTCATATGCTATGTTCTAGGCCTCATTCAAGACTCAGATCAGAGACTGCCTCCCAGGGAGCCCTCCTTCCTCTCTGAATGCTCACTTTCCCGCCCCTGTAAATGGACCAGTGCTATTTTTTGTGTTTCTTTACAACTTTAACTCTACCTAACAACATAAAATACAACCTGGATATTGCATGTGTGTTGTCTGTCTTGCTTATTATGCAGGGGATGCTCCAAAGTGAGCGCTGCCTCCGTCCATCCCTCTGCCCTGAGAGGCAGGCGCAGTGTCATGCCCGGAGTAGAGCCCAATCACTGACCAGTGGCAGGAGCAGAGCTGAGTTCCAAAAATAAACATAGGTTTAAAAATGTCCCAAATTGTAAATTTCATGGCAACAAGCCTTCTGGGACCACAGAATATTGCTATTTTTCAGATTCCTCAAAGAACTTTTCCCTGGTATCTTTCACATACTTCTACTGATATTACAAGTTTTCATAATTTTTAATTCATTTAAATACCATCAAAACACAAATTAGAGCAAGTCTTACCTCTTTCCCTGATGAAATCTTCCAATGCTTTGTCATTGCTTGCAAACATACAATTTTTAAAAATATCATTCTAAGAGATAATTGACTGACTAAATACAAAATGATAGCATTGTCTTTTAGATTAATGCCATATGCAGGAATTAAGTGCACCATCATGATAGTAGAAAGGGTATGGGAGAAGAAAGGAAATTGTTTGTTTGAAATTTCTTACATTATATATGAAGTATTATTACTTGAATATATATTGTGATTAAACATATTTTAAGTACATATAGTAAATATTTATTATTCATATGTATACACATATGTACATAAAGTAAAATTATTTTCATAAAGGGAAATACACATAATAAATCAATAGTGTATAACATGGAATCTTAGTGGCACACAATTTAAAATCTGGCAGGAAAAAGGTAAATAAAATCTACAGAACAAATACAAAACAACAGTTAAGATGGTAGATTTAATTCAATCATATCAATAATTGCAATAAATATAGTTGCATAAAAACAACAATTAAAATAAATTATTGTTAGTCGGAATAAAAGTTAAGAACCAAATATATATGTTGTCTCCAAAAATCTTGTGTAATGTAGGTGGGTTAAGAATGAACAGAGGAAACACACATAGACTCTCAGTCACTAGTGAAAAAGAAGGGAAAGCTGGCCTGACTGCAGGAGTATAAGACAGAATCCAGGGCAAGAACCCTTGCCCTGGATTCTGTCTTACACTCTTGCAGTTGAATAATCCATTAAATATACACTCCTGCCATCGTTGAATAATAACCTTAGATAATGATGAAGGAGTCAAGTCCCCCAAAAGACATAAATAATCTAAAAGGGATTCAAAATACATGAAGCAAAGACTGATAGGACTGCAAGTAGAAATAGTTAAGCCCAGGATTAGAGCTGGGCCTGGGCCTCCCCTCTGCCAGTGATCCACAGAACAAGGACCCAGGAAACCAGGAAGGGTGCAGAGTATCTGATATCAACAGACTTGTCCAAATTGTCCTTCATAGAATACTTCATCCAACAAGAGTAGAATAACATTTTTTTAAATGTACATTCAGCATTCACCAATGTAGAATATATTCTGGGCCATAAGACTAACCTTAACTATTGTTATTGAATTGTATGTTCTATAAAAATAACTGAATAAAACTTGAAAACCAAAAATTGAACTAAAAATGAATTAACAAAAATTTCTGGAGAAATACTGAATGTTTGAAAATTGAAGACTACACTTCTAAATAACCTTATGGGACAAAGATAGAAATTAGAATATATTTTGAATTTAAGGAAAATGAAACATGCAATATATAACAATTTGTAGCATGTAGTCAATGTACTATTTAAAGGACTTTTAAAACATTACATTCTTACATTAGGAAAGAAATAAGCTAAGGTCTAAGTTTCCACCTTAAGAAACAAAATGAAGAGTGAATAAAACCCAAAACAAACAGAAGAAAAGAAATCATAAAGATGAAAACAAAAATCCATAAAATTGAGAAGAGAAAAATAAAAAATCAGTAAAATCAGTGGGGTTTTGGAAAAGATCGATTTGATTAACCGATCATAATGATCAAGACCGGCATAATGATCAAGAAAAATAGGGAGTAAGACCCACACTACCAAACTCAGGAATGATCGAGAACAATAATAAAGAACTCACAGACATTAAGAGTCTAATGGAGAAATATTATGGAAATATGCACATGATTTGACAACTTATGAAATGGAAAAATTTCTCATAAGGCAGGTACTGCCAAATCTTATTGAAGAAGAAATAAATAATATGACTACTATTATATCTACTAAAGATACTGACTTAGAGTTGAAACATTTCCAACAATGAGCCAGGTGGCTTTACTGACAAATTTTACCTTACATTCGTTTATTGCAAACTCGGGAGCTTGCTGGGTGAAATCTGGAACCTCCCCATATACAGAGGACAGGGAGCAGGATTTGAAAGGCAGGCCACTTCAGAGGGGTTGGTGGCGGGTTGAATAAGCAAGGGAACTTCCTTCTGAGGCTTGTCTCGGGCACCTCGGGATGGGTGGATCTCCACCGCACCTGCTGGAGTCTTCAGTTTGTAGAGAGGCCTTACGGGGTTCAGTCACGGACACCATCCAAATGGGCTTAGCAGCACATTGCTCTGCCAAGCTGTGTCCTTGAAGACACCTCCCACTGTGGGAAGAGGGGGTGCGGGCTGCAGAGCACACCTTTTAAGGACAGGGGAGGGGTGAAGAGATTCCAACTGCAGGTCACACCCTCACCATATCAATTTGACAAGGTAGTCAAATATTTAAAATATGTGATGGATACTTGATAACAGAGAGAGATCATGAGTCGTCATACTCAGTCTTTTTTGTAATTAAGGCCACCAGGAGCAAACATTTTGCAGTACCTTCACTTTATACTTATAAATGTATTTGTGAATTTGGACAAATGTGAATTTAACTCCATTGGTAGATTTATTGGAGCCCGTTCAACAGTTAGGATTATTCATTATGCAAGAAGTTACTTGGCTGTGCAATGTAATCAATTCCAAGTATTTATCTGCTCTGTTGATTTCTTAGTTTAGGAAGAACATTGTTTTTATCATACATTTCACTCTGCCAAACTTGTTTTTCTTATATTATCACCACAAAAACAAGTGATTTGTATCTTCCTCTTTAAAATTCTGGACTGAATTTTCAAAGCACTCATATTGATGTCATATTAATGTTTGTCCTCAACATAGTGAACTTCAAAAAGATATACCTTGACTCAGTGAGTTGGATTTTAAAAAATCAGTATTTGAATGAACAGATATCATATTTGAGACATTTAATGGCACCCATTTAAAACCCTCATTTAACTGTCTGCAAAGATCTTTTTCTGCTAATGGAGCCAACACATTAGCAATTATCTTTTACTTTTCATACTGCCCAAAAAAATCTCAGAGTAGAAAAATAAACAAGTTAATTCATAGCAATAAGCATTTAATCCACAGTAAAAGCCCTGCTCCACACTGATGGCAAAAAACAACCAGATTGTTGAAATTGTCCTCTTTAGGCACAGGCTTGTTAAAATTACTTCTAATATTTCCAGTAAATGCTGAGCAGGTTGATGTTTTTTGGGTTTTGTGCAGTCACTGCTATTACTGTTGACCCCCATGCTGGAAGGTAAATACCATCAATAAACATTTTGTGCAAGTTTCATATTCTTCACCAATTTCATTAAGAAATAGAAATGTGGTACTAGAAATTTTTGTTAAACTTTTATCTCTTTGTTGCTAAAGGGTTTAATTAGATTAAAGCATTATCATAATAGCCTCTGCGTCCATCCATGTTGTCACAAATGACAGAATTTCTTTGTATGGCTGAATAATATTCCACTGTATCTATGTGCCACATCCTCTTTATCCAGTCCTCTATCAATGGACACTGTGGTTGCTTCCATATCTTGGCTATTGTAAATAGTGCAGCAATAAACATAGAGGTACATGTATCTGTTAGAGATTCTGTTTTCTTTGGGTAAATTCATTATTTGTGGAATCTAAAAACACAACAAAACAAAATGAACAAAATAGCAGTAGACTCACAGACACTAAGAAGTGACTGGTGGTTACTGGAGGGATTGGGATGGGTGGGTGGGGAGGGTGAGGGGGATAAAAGGGCACACAAATTCTCAATCATAATATAAATTAGTCACAGGGATGCTAGCATAGCATGAAGAATATAATCAGTGGTTCTGTAACATCTTTCTAAGTTGACAATAACTGCACTAGTTGGGGTGAGGATTTAATAATGTGGGTAATTGTCAGACCACTCTGTTGGATACTTGAAACCAATATAAGATTGTGTATCAACTATACTTCAATAAAAAGAAACAAGAAAATTAAAGCATTATAAAAAATAAAATAGTTATAGATGTAATAAATGGCAACACCACTGTTCAGACAATTCTCTGTTCCAGGAATTAGCAAACCTTACCTGTGAAGTTTTGCAGGTCATATGGCTTCTGTCACAGATACTCAGTTCTATTGTTGTAACACAAAAACAGCCAAAGACTATGCATAAAATGTGGTTTAAGGATAAAACTGGCAACTAGCAGATAAATAAATTATGGAGATCTAAGGCATAACATAATGACTGTAGTCAACAATACTGTACCAATAATTTCAGATGTTCCAAAAGACTAGGTCATACTTGTTCTCAACACACAAAAAAGGAAATGGTAACTAAGTGACATGATAGAGGTGTTAATTAGCATGATGGTGGCAATCATATTGCAATATATCAAATATCAAGCCAATATATTGTACAACTAAACAAACTATTATATGTCAATTATATCTCAATAAAAAATTTAGGAAGAATGAATATGGATGTGTTCCAGTAAAGCTTTACTTACGGTCACTGGTGATTGATTATATGTAATTGTTACATATCATGAAGTATCATTATTCTTTTTATTTTTGCAACTATTCATAAAGGTGAAGATCATTCTTAGTTTGCAGATGGCCCTAAAATTTTCAGCAGGTTGAATTTTGTCCATGGGTGCTAACCTGCAGACTCCTTTGTTATATAGCTTCAAGAACATACTTTTATTTTCCCAGATGTAATGTCCTGGGTAATCAGGATGGATGGTCATAATAGTTAGAGGCCAAACTCGACAGCATTGCACAGGAAAGGTACTGTGAACAAGGAAAGTGTTTGGAATCCTGGAATCATAAATTATGTAGGTGTCAGAAGTGGTCCTTAAGAACCCAGCAGTTTGGGAGCATCAGGAGGGCATAAGAGGATATGGATACAAAGCATGACATTCTTTTGATTGGCAGGGGCAGGAAGAGGTTTCTCCCAACAGATGTGCAGGCTCTTGATGTGGATGAGCAGAAATGGGAGTGAGTGAGAGAGAACTTGGTCATCGAGGATATGCCCAGTAGTGGCCTCTAATAAGGAAGTGGTTATTTGACCTCTTGTGTCTCTCAGAAATACCAAAGGTTGTTTGTCTCAGACATTGCTGATCTCTGGACAGTGGACATACACAGATGTCTATTTGAGAAGTTTTTTAGTTTACTCCATGGATTTCTATTTCTTCTTTTTTTGAATTTCTTCTATACTGTACATAATTATTGTAGCAGGTCTTACAGATGACTGTACTCATTTACTTCATGTCAGTCTCTCCAACTAGACTGAGCTTCTTAAAGCCTTCGGTAGGCCTTTGTTTATCTCTCTAACCCCAGGATCTAGGACAGTGCTTGACACTGAGTTAGAAACTCTATAAATATCTGTTGTGCAAAACCTAATTATAGCATAGATGTGTTTTTGCATTCTGCCTTTGTCATTCACTGTTTTGTTATAAGCATTTCATTTTGTTTTATAGTCTTCATAATTATCATTTTAATGACTGCATAAAAGTCCATCAGGATTATGTGTCATAATTTGCTATATTTCTGAATTGTATACAGAAGTTATCTCCATAATTTTACTATTCATTAAACATTTAATTAGATACTACTTTGTTGAATTGTGAAAGCTTGATGGCATGATTTGGATTTCTCATGTCTCTTAAAAAACTTTGGTAATGGAATTTGATTACTTTTCCATAAACACATTGATCAAGTAACATATATTTAATATTGTTTTATTTAATATTCCTTTCCATAAACACATATTGATCAAAGAAACATATATTAAATATTATAAGATTATGTATATATGAATAAATACTGTATAATATATTCAAATATATAATTCTGTGTAAATAAAATTAAAATTTTAGGTGGGAATATTTTTATTGAGGAATAATTCACATATAAGATATAGATACTATGTACTATATACATAAATATATGAGATGTTTAACCATTTAAATTGGAAACAAATTTGGAAAAAGAAGGACCTTACATTCATCCTGAAGAAGTCTGAAGCAAAAGGTTCAGTCTGGCAGACTTCTGCTAAGAAAAACCTAAGCATCAGAGACAGGAAAGAGTCGGTAAACTTTGGAATATAGGTTTCTAATAATTATAACCTGGAAATCAAGGGGCCAACTGAGGAACCTACAATTTTCTCATTCTTCTCTAATCCAGTTCATCCAAACGTGACTGGCTAGAAGTTTAAATTGCTTATATACAACTATCAATCAAATTTCAAAAATCACTACCAATAATTTATATTTTAAACAATTTTGTTGATGTGTGATTTATATACAATAAACCACACATTAAACTGAAATGTACCATTGGATACGTTTATACACATATGAAGCCACTTCATATCAAGACATTTAACCATCTCATCACCCTGCATAATGTCCTTGTGTCCCTTTGTATTCTCTCCTTCCAGCACTTCCCTGTGTCCCCTCATCCCTTGCCACCCCTTACTGATTTCTATCATTATAGATTAGTTTGCTTTTCATAGAATTTCTATATAAATGGACTCTTCCAGTGCATATTCTTTTTGTCTGGCTTACTGTGTGCCAGCAATTATGATAAACATATTTTATGTATTATCTATGTCACTAATTTTAAAAAGTGTCAGATTCTTTAGGTTGACCATAATAAGAGGCAGGTTTGATATTCTGCTATGAAAATAAGAGTCTGACCTGATTATTATCCTATTTTATGTCCCTCCTATTCTCAGACTATGGAGGTGGTCTCTGAGAACAGGAAAATACACCACCACCTCTTATTTGTACACTACTTATCCCAAAACCTTGTACGTAGTCCTAAAAGCATATTTGTGTTTATTTGAACCAAATTAATATTAACTGAATTTAGAGGAGCAGATAGAATGCTGTTCAACAACTCATGAATTCCCAGTTTAAGAAAAGTTTCATTAAAGACTAATCAGCCACACGGAGTGACCGGGACTTCCCACAATCCTGGAGGATTTTTTAAAAGTAAAAATGAGAACTCTTGAGACGCTGAGAATGTTTCCAGATTCAGATTTCAGAAATATTGGCAAAAACAGATCAGCCTGAACAATGTCAGAATACAGGGGTTCAAGATCTAGTTCTAGTATTTCCTACTGTGTGATCTCACTAGGTTTCCTGAGTTCCAATTGCCTTATTTGGTAAATATGGGTAATAGGAACCAATTCACAGGGCTGTTGTGAAAAGAGAGTAAAAACAGGTTTTGCATAAGCATCAAGCAGACTATTTTGCATACTGCCTCTGATGAATGTGAGTGTAACCAACTGAGAAATTAGATGGGTTCTGGGCACTTAAATTCGGAAAACACTGATAGGGAACAAGGAAGCCAGATACAACATCAGGAAGCACTTGAAGTGTGACTTTAGTAAACCTGTTTCAGGCAGTGCTTTTGACCTTTGGCAATCCACATTCCTGTGAACCGAAAGACAAGAAGTCTATGGTAGTCAAAGACTAGCTAGTCAGCCTTTGGCAAGCCATTCAGTCTGCCTCAATCTCGGTGGACTTACTGATACAATGGTAATAATTGTCCCTATTTGTCTTATCTCACAGGGCTATTTTGAGGAATAAATAGGATGATTATGTGCAAATGACTGCATATACTGCCAGAAAATTGTCAAAGCATGGCTATTTATTGCACCCTAGAGCAGTCACCTGGGTGATCGGCTTTATTTGCATCCACCTTTCTGGTCCAGGTATTTTTGGTTCCACTGAGAATCGCTTCACAGCATTTCATTGAGTGTATCCATTAAACTCGTAAGGGCCATTCTGACACATCACTTAACCTGAGGTCAGCCTGGAACTAGCAGGAAGGAAAAGACTGTGGTTATTGACCGAGAGGCCCATGGCAGTTCCAACTCTTCCCACCATTTTACCAAAGCCTTCAGCGGCGGACGGCTCCCCTCCCCTGCCCCACGCCTGGCGCCGCAGCTGTCCCCAAGCGGAGGCCCTCTTGTTCTTATTATGCAGCTGTCACGGGTGCTGACAGGCAGCACCCCCTGAATGAAACAATCTGATGTCAGGACTTTCCAAAAAGATTTGTAAGTTAGTCAACAACCATTTCATCTCATTATGAACGCCACAGCCCTCGGAGAGTCTTCCTTCCATGTGTCGTACCCTTTAAGTCACTTTGTGATGGTCTTTTCTGCCAAGGTATTTTTGCAGGAGGCAACATAGTCAGTCTGCACCGGGAGGGTCAGACATGAGTCCTATGTTCTATTCACAGAACAAATTAATCAAATATGACTGGAAGGAAAGTCCTGCACTGGATTTCTGGAGACATCGGCAGATACAGTATGTAAAATGCCTAGTATATCAGGATAGGTCTACAAATATAAAATGTTGGAAAAGAAAGTAATGTTTGTTACCAAGAGATATAAATAAACTAATACAAGTTTTAAGTGATAAGAAGATGTTATTTATTTACTTACCTAATAGGTAATATTATTTTTTGACAAGTATGTTCCAGTGGCTATAAAAGCCAGCACAGAGCATATTGTCCATATTGGTGAGGGGAAACAGAACAGAAATGATCCATGCTCCCTTGAGACCTTTTTCCCAGTAAGAAGGCACACAAATCATACACACACACACATGAATGCAAATAATTTATGATTTTTGAGGGAGTCATGACTCCCCCACCAAATTCATAAAATAATGCATAAGAAAAGTCTCTAAACAAGAAAGTTAGACCCTTAACTTGAGCTAAATAGTGTTGTATGAGTGTAAAGCTATGCTTTTTTTCTTTTACTTCTTACCACTCTTAGGATGGAGACAATCCATTTTGTTTTGTTCTAAGAGCCTGAGAAGAGTTGCACCATATTCAAGAGTCCCAGAGTTCTTTTGGTTACTGTAAATTCCAAATGACTTAAAGAATAATGGGGTATGTGGTGGGGACTTGATAATGGGGGGAATCTAGTCACCACAATGTTGCTCATGTAATTGTATATTAATGATACCAAAATTAAAAATGAGTAAATAAATAATTTAAAAAAGCAAAAATCAGAGACCATAAGATTTGCCTAGGCATCTGACGGAGCAGAAGAAAGCTACCCCCAAGGCTGGGAAGTGGTGGGATTCAGAGCTAGTGGTGCTGGGGGGACAGGAGCAGGTAGGCAGGTTTGGAGGAGATGGGGTTAGGCCCCTACAAATCCTTCCTGACTTTGCTTCAAGATACAGCCAAAAACATCCGCCTCAACATGCCCACCCTCCCCTCTACTGTCCAAGTCACTGTTGTGTTTCCTGGGTTCCCAGGGGAAAAAAAGGGTGAAAACTGTGGTAGGACATTTGATTTCAACAACTCCTATTGTCGTCTTAGAGATGGGGACAAAAGAGCAATCTAAGACCACGGTTACTCAGAAGCATCTGGAATAGACAACTAAATAGAGCCGCTCAGGCAAACCTCAGGATTCGGCTTCCTTCTCTTTTTGTCTCTTGCAGTGACTTCTTCTGGGTTGACTTCATGGTAAGGCAGGTCTTTGGGGGCAGACTTCAAGGATTAATTTGGCTAAAAAAATGAAAGTAAATAATGGAGGGAAATGAGAGAGCGACAGAGAAAGAGAAAGGCAGAGGGTGGGAAATAGAAAAGGAGACAGACAGAGACAGAGAGACAAAGAGACACAGAGAGATTCTTGAATCCAGAACACTAGGCAATCTAGCTGGAGTACAGAATCAATACCTCTAACACCACCGCAGGTTGTTACAGGTCCGGAATGAAGCCATGTACGGACAATTCTCTAGTTTTTTTTTAGTTCCAGCATATCACAGATGCACAGGAAAAATTGGCTAACTGAATCTAAATTCAGTGAACAACTCTTCGGCGTTCAAAAGACCTTTCTTCATAGTCCAGTATAAGTTCATTTCAGATATAAGGAAGAATATAAGAAATGATGACTGGACTTCCCGCATCAACCAAGGCGGAGAGCCCTGAACTACAGCGCCGCAGATTCTGATGCCCTGTTCCGCTAACCCAGATGAGCTCCTTTTTTATTGGTATGTGTCCCAATTATTGTATGCTCAAAACTTTAAAGTGGAGTAGAATAACAATCATCAAATTTGAAATCACATATTCATAGTTTTAATCCTGGGTCACCTATTTCCTGTCTTTGTGACTTTAAACGAATTACCAACTCTTCTGAGCAGATTTCTTAAATCCGTACAGTGAAGACACTATTATGCAGTTCATCAGCTCGTCGGGAGCACTCATCTTGAGAGTGCAGCCCAGTGACTGGTATGAAGTTGTTTCTACATAAATGGATGTTATATAGAAATCTAAATGCCAAGGTGGCATAAAGCCTGATTTTCTCACGTCCTTTGATTCAATGGATTTGCATGAGCTTATGATGCTACATTCTCAAAGGTCGATGAAGAGTTTTTAAGCTTCTATACCTTCCTTTAACATTTGCCAAATAATTTGTTAATGATGCCACTTTAAAGGAGCCTGCATTTCATGAATTGTAATCCAATTCGGAACAATACAGCATAAGGTTAATAAAAACATTTTGTTCAGAGGGAATTAAATCCTGATTTTCATGAGAAGAAACATTAGGGTGAACCGATTCCATCCCTGTGCTTGTTGTTACGTATTAATTTTTCACTTCCAATAAAGTTGATTTATCATAGATCAGGAGGCTCTCAAGCACAGTGGTCATGAGAAGGGATCCTGAAATTACATTTTTTGCATTCACATTGGATCCTGAAATTACATTGTCTGCATTCACATTCCAGTATTGCTACTTAATATCACTGTAATGCTGGGCAATTTCAACGTGAAGTTCTTATAAATAAACTTCCCTGATCATCCTTCAACCAGCTTGAGTTAGTTACTGTCTCTCTACAATATTCTCCTTCTCTGTAAATACCTTTACACTGTATAGAAAACAGGGCTTTATTTTCATTTCTATCATGCCAGCAGACTGGGAGATCCCCAAAGGGATAACTTGTATCCCCTGGATAGGCACAGAGGAGGAACTTGGTACATAATTATTGAATGACTGAATGAATAGATCTTATACTTGAAAATAATAATGATACACATAGCAGTAACTGTAAAGTATAGAATAAATTATAGTGATAATAATAATAATAACTAGAACAACTAACATTTAATTAATGTTAAACACTTAAAATTTGCCAGGCACTGTTCTGAGGGCTTTATATTTATTTAATCATGTTCCCGGCATAGCCTTTTCCTCATTTAATAGATAAGGAATCTGGTACAAAGGAAACGTTATGACCTACCTGGTATCCCACAGGTAGTGAGTGGTGAAACTAGAATCAAAATATATATAATTTCAGTTTTCTGATAATCCTAAAATTTCCAAGGGCCCAGTCAATGTTAAGCGCGTGTATGTCTCTCTATTTCTTGGCCTCCGGTGTCTCTAATGAACAGGTTGGACTCTGTCATCTCTGAGAAAACCATCCAGTTCTGATTCTATCTTGCATTGCCTACTTGGGACTCAGTCGCCCCCGGGCCATCGCACCCGCTCCCTGCCACTTCCTTTCGCACAGTCACCTTTCCCTTCACGTCCCTGGTCCCTCCGGGCTCAGACTTCTGTGGTCGTGCGACTGTTGCTGTTGAAGCTTCTCGTGTGTACTGCTTATTCCCAACCTCGAGGGGAAATCAGCTGTCATCAGGAGGATAATTAGCTGCTGCTGACTGCTGATGTATTAATTGGGAAGTGCCACAGGCTGTGTTTAGAGTCATCTGAGTAACGAAATCACAGTATCTTTAATCAAGGATTCAGTGATGCTTCTGGCCAGAGAATCGAACTTGGATGTATTTTTCTGGTGAAAATACTCTACAGGGATGTTTGGTGGATGAAGCTCCACATCCGAACTCCTGAGCCCTCAGCTTACTGGAATTGCTTATGTGTTGCTCGGTTGTGTCTGCCACTATAGACCATTAGTGTCACAGGGCAGGTTCTCTGTATAGTTCATCCTTAAGTCCCCGGGATCCAGCCCACTGTCTCACACATGATAAGAGCACTATAAACGCAGGTAGAATAAGTAAGTGGGCTGCTCTAAGTGTCTGCTTTTGCATTTTGCACAAGGAAAATGCCGTCTGTCTTACTGCATTATTAGATGTATTTCAAAGAATATATACCATGAACTTTGCTGTGGCCATCATATAAGAAGATGGCAAATAATTAGTGCTCTTCATATCATGATCATTTTATGAAAAAATGATCATGATATTGTGAATGGCTAACAATGAATGAATGAATGGATTATTGAATGAAAGAATAAATTAATTCAGGGATGACCTGTACGTCTCATCTATATGGTTACTGCACCTATTAAGTGTAGCTGCATAACTTTCTTTCTTAATAAAACTTGTCGCTTATCCTTATTGTACTCTGATGTCAATAGCATATTGCTCCTTTAGTTGTTTTCTGCCTTGAGAAGGTATCATGTAGAGCTTTGTTTTTGTTCCTTATGATAGCTAACAATGCACATTTCTCAGTGAAAATAAGCATGTACTAAGGCATCACTCCCCATAGGCATGGGCTGAGGTGTTTTACACGTGTTCCCTGACGTGAAGAAGGCAGCGTCCCAGGTGCCAAGGAGTGGCTGCTCTCACTTTCAGACCAACCTCCATGTAGTTGTAGAAGTTAAAAACTTAGAAATGACATTTCAACAGACTGCTTTTAACCTGCTTTCTGGATATAAGATATTTGTCAACCAACTAAATACACTTGGGTGATATTTTGTGAGAGCAGAGTGAGACAAAGACCACATTTCCACATAATTACATTTTTTCTGATGCCAAGCAAAGACATTGAAACAGGTTTTCTGCAGCTTTACTCCAGAGTTTATTATCCTCTTTCCTGGCTGCAGGGGGACATGGTGGAGACTTAAGTGGCAAAGTCTTTTCTTAATGCTGTTTATGAGCTCTGGGCGTGAGCCCAGTGATGGCCTCTTGGGGAGTGGCCCCTGATGGGTCACTTCTGTGTTGGCATGGGAGTCATTCCGGGAAACTAAACCTACGAACCATTCCTTTAGGTCCAATCCTCTGTATTAAGTGACTTCCTACTTAAAAGATCTAGAGTGATTTTTCTTTCTTGACCTGAAGCCTAACCAAAATGGAGAATATTATCCCCATTTTATAGATTCTAAACCCATATCTCTCAAAGATTAATACACATGTCAAATATCACCTGGAAATGAGCGGAAGAGTACTATTTGCAAATATGTCTCTCTGCCTCCTTAGTTGGTCATTTCTTCTATATTGTGACATCAAAATGCCACGTCAGCCAAACAGCCTGCAGCATTACAATTACACTTCATCTGAGCTGAACTGTGTTCCTTATGGCACTTCCCAATTAATAGATCAGCAGTAAGAGATGAAGACATATGTCTGCAAAGTTCCAAGCAGGAAGCATTCACCAAAATATACTAGGGAAAATGTCAGGGAAGGTAATTTCTTTGGAGAATTTATAGGCTTTGGTTGTATGGGTAAAAATGGAAGAACCACAGTCACCAGGTATGAAAACATGGACAAACACTCAAAAAGAAAACCAACTCTTTTAAGATTATATACAGGAGGAGCCACTGGAACATAAACAGGAAGATCGGTGTTACCTCGTTGAGTGGGTTTGCTCAGACCGCCATTGCAAAGCACGACAGACTGGTAGCTCAAAACCAAACGCATCTCCTCACCCTTCTGAAGACCAGAAGCCCAAGACCAGGCGTCTGCAGGGCCGGTTTTCACTACAGCCTCTCTCCTTGCTTTGCACAGGGCTATTCTTCTTGCTGTGCTTTCACATGGTCTTCCTTTTGTGTGTATGTGTCCTAATTTCTTCTCCTTGTAAGATTACCAGTCATAATGGGTTAGGGTTCATGCTAATGACCTCATTTTAACCTAATTGCCTCTTTAAAGATGCTATTTACATGGACATCTCATTCTGAGGTAGGAGAGCTTTGGACTTCAACATATGAATTGGAAGGAATGCAGTTCAGCCCAGAACACTAGCCAAAGAGAGTACTCAGCCTTGTAGCTCCTCAAGCCCACAAATTAAAGATCTGTTTTTAGTAAGTTCTTAAGTGAGAGGAAATAAGAATTAGCAAATTGCATCAGACATTTATGCCTTAAAGGCTATGAAGAGTTTAAAATAACTGAATAATAAACCATGCATTTTTCCTTCTGTAGAAGGAGAGTGTTCTCCAAGGGAGTGGATCTTCCCCCTGAGACAGTTGGCAAAGTGTGGAGACATGTGGGGCACCACACTGAGGGCCTGTGACTGGAGTGCCCCGAGTAGCAGTCAGGGAATCAGCAAGTCATTCCACAGTGAACAGGCCAGCCCTTACAATAAATCATTTGAGCCAAAATATCAACAGTACAGAGGTTGAGACAATTTTTTCTAAAATGTGAGCATGGTTACTTTGAAATAACCCATATTGAGTCAGTATTGAAGCAGTTTGTAAATTTTTTAAAGAATCTCTAATAGAAATAATTTAAAACACAATTTGGCAATCTTCATTACAAAAAAATATTGATACAATGCAGTGGAGGGGGTGCTTCTGTTGGGCCCCAAGTATATGCATAATAAAAAACAATGACCACATCACCTACCTCCAATGATTCTAGTATAAATAATCCATGGATCTTACTTTGGGAAATAACTCAGGAAGAAATATAGTCTGAAAAATACTACATGCAGTATAATTTTTCTCATATATCATAATTATTGATGTGTCTATCTCCCTTGCTGATATGCTAAATTAACTACCTTACATTTAGGAACAACTTCCAACTTTTCAGGCACCACAAAGTTGCTAGAAATATAGCAGTAATCAGCTTGGAGAAAGCGCCAACATCCTAATAATTAGAGGTGATCAATACATCTAAAAGATAGTGGTACATGCTGAGCATGAGCTTAATGGGTTCAGCTGCATTTTTTCACTTCTCCTGCATCCCAGCATCCCTAGACTGCCCTCTGAACACAAGAGTGGCTAGCAATCAGCTGCTCATGTGCAGTGTGTAGAATGTGTGGGTTATACCTACTCGTAACAGAGAACGCATATACCTGGACGCGAGCACACCTAGCAATACTCTTCCCTGTTAAGTCTTACTATGGCAGGGTATTCACATGCTTGTTCTAGAAGAGCCCCCCTTCCCCCATTAAAGAGTTCATACATCCAAAGTATCATAAGATCTACAAACAGTATCTTCCATAACCATCCCAGTTATGATTCTAGTGTTTGCATAATCCTTCATCCAGTTGAAAAGCCAGAATGTACTTAAACCTTACCTTACTGATGGTCATTTTGATTTTCAATAAAATAGAAGAACAATAAATGTTTTCAATATATTGTTTTTCCTCTTCTCATTTCTCCCCCTTTAGGATACAATCCTATAAAATTCAATGAGGTCAAAATGTGACTTGTAATTGTTTTAAACATAAAATCACTTATCTTACGCTAGGTCCTCCAGCATAATAACTCTGTGGTGGAGAAAGAAATATACTAATCTTTAAATTGCATGACTATATTTCAAATCATCTCCATAATCCCCTCTCCCTGTGCTGTCTTTATCTCTGGCAGCAAATCCTTGGGTAAGAGATGTTGGAAAAAAAGCCTTTTTTTTTTTTTTACCAAAAATACCAGTTGTATTCACTGGAGGAAGACTCTTTCATTACCAGAAGGATGTTTTATAAACTTTTTTCATTCATTCTTCATCATAAATGGTTAAAGAAAATTAATGGACAGCAACTTTTATACTTAATGTAGTTACTAATTTATCTCTAATTTTCTATGTAAAAATTTTCTATTATTTGTGATTTGCCTAAGACCAGATATTGTGTTCTTAATATAATAAACTCTTGGCCTGTAGAAACGTTGTTTAGAACAACTTGATTGGCCAGGTTCAGGGAGGAAGAATATAGGTGAGACCAGAGGCTGGCTGGTATGGATGGGTATTGCTTCCATTTGACACATCAGGAATGCAGGTCATTTGTGACAACATGCATGGCTATCTGGGTATTATGCTAAGTGAAATAAGTCAGACAGAGAAAAACAAATACCACATGATCTCACTTATATGTAGAATCTAAAAAAATAAAACAAGTGGAACAGAAATAAACTGATAAATATAGAGAACAGACTGGCAGTTGCCATAGAGAAGAGTGGGGTACAGAAGAAATAGGTAAAGAGGATAAAGAGATACAAACTTCCAATTATAAAATCAATGAGTGATAGGGATAAAACATACAGCCTTGGGAATATAGTCAATAATATCATAATATCTTTGTATGGTAACTACACTTACCATGGTGAGCATTTCATAATGTATGTAATTGTCAGTCACTATGTTGTACACCTGAAACCAACATAATATTGCATATCAACTATACTTCAATTAAAAAAGAAGAATGTATGCACAGACAGGTTACAAAATTTACCCACTATCACACAAATACTGAAGGAATCCTAAAGTCACACACACAGAGAAAGAAGAGAGAGGACAGAGTGGGGGGTGAGAACAAGCCGTTTAGTTAAATGAAGTTTCCCATGATGATATTCAGATGTAGCCAGGTTTTTAGCACCAGGCCAGCAAGCCTAGACACATAACATGGGCCTGACTGTAGGAGCCAGGGTGATGTAGGGTGTTTGGTTAAGCTTGGTTAGGATCTTGCTCTCAAACTGCTTTTAATATATTTGCATCATATTGTTAACAGTCAACAAACCAACATATTACCTTAACAATGTTGAAAAACTATTCCTTCTGGAGAAAGTACTAGAGAAGGAACTGCTCCTGTGCCTACATCTCCTGGCCAAACGCAGCTCCAAAGCTGAGTTCATGTGCTCAAAAATACTGTTCTTTTCCTTCACTAAAATAATGTCCAAAGCAACAGTTCTTTTGTTCTCAGCCATTCACAGCTGCTTCATAAAACCTCTGTGACTCCTGGGAGGTTCTATCTGATTTGAATTTATTGGAACAGAAAGGCATCGTTCTGCCCGGAAGTTCAATCAGGCTGTCGGAGGAAGCAAAGAGGAGGGGTTACATTCTGGAAGCCATGACATATGCAAAAGTCAAGCAGAGTGTGCAGTGCAACACAGGGAGGGAGGGAGAACCTGTCCAGGTGCGGGGTCTCAGGAGCACTGACAGCTGAGTTGTAGCTGCAGGTGGAGAGACGCTGTCTGGATAGGCAGGGCTGGAGGAGGGAGATGTGAGGAGAGGCGAGCACCAGGAAGCGGCATGCTGTCTTAGGTGACAGACGGTTGGGGTCAAATGGGACAGACTGTGGTTCCCGGTGGGGAAAAGTTAATGCTGGTGAGGCGTGAATTTTCTTTTCCTCTTTTCCTTCCCTTCAGTTTAGCAAAGCACAAAACCTTCCCAATTTCACTGTTTTGTACCCCACAACTCAAACATAACCAGAAACTGACTTGACTTTGAGCACTGTTGATTTTAAACTTCAATTTCTTGTACTTTTTATTTTTTATACTCAGTGGCTCTGTCAGTGGCTCTGTCTTCCTCTTTCTATTGCTGTATTGCTATCCAAGTGAATAACCACCCCTTTCCTGAACACCGTGAGCTTGGAGTGTGACCTCTAACAGAAACAAACAGTTAAATGGTTCTGGATAAAGCAATTCCCCCTAACCTAGGATGGAGGTTACAAGGAAGGGGAAAAAAAAGTGAAAGAAAGATAATGAAACATTATTTTCTTGGTCTTGGAATCTCAGGATTTGAGTGTGAAAGCCAGCAGGCATTTAAAGTATTTGTTGAAAGGAAAAGCATTAGAGGGAATGATTCTGCTCTTCATATCTTATGATCTCATTTTAAGGGAGTGACAGTTGAAAATTCTCCTTGGCACTAATTGCCTCTCTCTGATCAAGCTCTCTCGTCTCTCACCCTGACAGTCTGTCCCCGGCCAGGTTTATATCTACATCTATATTCCACAGTCTTGACAAAAAGCTCGTCTGCGTGCAGTGCTTAAGGTTGTCTCTGATAGGAGTGAGTATCTTGCCACAGCATCTGGGTTTTGAATCACTTACTTCTTCAGAAAGATGGATCCCTGAGTGTTATTACATTGCATTTGTGGTGGATTTAATGCTCTCTTTCTAATAGATTTGATAATATTTTGTGCAAGAAGGAAAAAATATTGTTATGAAAATACTGAGAGGCAATACAGGGCATGAGCTGGCATCCAGTGACAATTTAAGTAGTATGATGCATGTGTGTTTTCACTCTTGCCCCTAATCAGTCAAACAGTCGTGGGTTTGAATCTGAACTTGCTGTTTAATTAGGCAAATTAACCTTCTTGTTTTTATAGCACCCTGTTCTTCCCTTCATCTTCCCACTCTGCATTTTTAATTTCAGGCTGTGCCTGCCTTGCCCACCAGCCTGTAAGCTTTCTAAGGACAGGGATGGCATCCTAATCAACTCTGTCGCCCAGCTCCATGCCTGCCCAACAGTCTCCACATGATAAATGTTTCTTAAATTAACAAATCGATCCTATCATTCTCCTCCTGTTCAGTTTCACACACATGAGAAAGCTATTGATCTAATTCCTTAATATTCCTGAATTATTTCCTACCCCTGCCACCCACTGATTTGCACTTTCATTTATGGATCTTCAAAAAGAGAAGTATGTCACTTAACTTCCAAAATTGTTTTATCTACTATTGGCTGAACAAATTTAGCATTCTCATCTCCATCAGGAGAAAAAAATGTGGGTAAGGAAGTTGTCCTGCCCTTTTGAAATTTGAGATAACAGCACAATTTAGAGTCAGTCATGAATATGGACATGGACTGTCCACCAGTACTAATGGTGTTGGTTCTCAGCACTATGGCGATTTGGTCCCTAGAATTTGCAGTACTTATTTAGTATGGAAGAGAGATGATCTGCTTACCCATCAGAGTGTTTATCATCAATTTCAATTTTTATTTCTAGCAAATTCTGGGTACTTCATCTTAATTGGTTCTGATGAAGCAAATGATAGAAGAAGACTAGCTTGATTTTGCATCACCAATTGGCTCTTTCAAAATTTTTAAACTCTCATTTTTGGTAATTATAAAATGTCTAATTAGGAGCCATGGAAGGGATGTATATATGAAAATACATAATATTTCATTAATTTTCAAAAGAACATCTATTCAATGTTAAGCAAACTGCTACCTCAAAGATTTCTAGATCAATAGGAAAACAGCTTTGGTTTTAGAGGAGCTTACAGGCTAGTTGTGAGGATGTATATTTAAAACACTATTTGCAAAGGAACGTGAATTAAAGTTTTGGTGCTGACTGTATAAACTCAAGAATCACATAAATGCATTGATCAGCTATATTCCATGGAGAGGAAGTCAACAAGGCTTCACAGAGAAGAAGCTGTTGAGATTTCAGAATCAGAAAATGGTTTTCAAACTGTATAAGGAGTCCAGGACATTCCAGGAAGAGAAATGAATGTTTGCAGCTCCAAGAATAAGGAAAGCATGTGTATTCTTGGAAGTCTCGGTAAGTGAAGTGACTATACTGTACATGCAGATAATTGAACTTAATTGTGGAGGTAGAGTAGATGACATAAAGGAATCTGAACACACAGAAGAGTTAATTATATAGAGATTCAGAATAGCAATGGTATTTTCATGTAGAAAGAATGACTCCCTATCTTTCTAAGTACAGGTAATAGAAACACTCAAGTTCCTGGTCAATGAAGACTTTCACTTAAGTATGTTCAATTGGCTTTACCAAGTCCCCATATGTGACCCAGCTTGAACCTATCTGATTGGACAACCATAATGTGGCCATAGACAGCAGATATTGAGCACATTACTAATTACTTAAATAACAGTGTCTAGTTTCCTGGTCTTGGGCTTCAGAATGTATCTTGCCATTAATTAAAAGTAAAAAGATGAACAGTTCACTCCACACAGTTTGCAAAATGGCAATGAAGGGGACCAACTTTGCAATGACTGTACAGCTTTAAAAAATCATTTTCCAACACTTAAAAGTTGGGAGATTTAATACAAACAAACTGATATTAGACTTCTCTTGCAAAAAGTCATGGTAAGATGGAAGCAGACTCTCCCAAGGCAACAGTGAGCAAGAATTGAGATGGAGCTGCAACTTCAGTGCGACATGAGTGTCGTAGCTTGCCACCATCCTTCCACTTCCTGTTGACAACTCCATGCTCAGGCCAAGTGTCAACTGTCATTCATCATCACTGATGCATTGTCAATTTTCTTAATTTGGAGTTGCAAGTAAAGTGAGGTACTTGCTGAACTCAACCCTCCATAGAATGGTGATGGGGAGAAAGTACTGGATACGCTCAGTATTTTTTTTAAAATAAAATCCTGCACATAGCTCTGTTAATGTGAGAAATACATCTCAGATTTAAACATATAAACCAAGTGTTCATCTGCCTGAGGAATAAACAGGAGATAAAGTCATGAGCACTGCTCGGATCCATTCCTTCCCATCCTCACTCACGGTTCCCGTCCATCCTCTTGCAGTGCTTGAGTGAAACTCTCTGGACACCCATCTCCTTTTGGACCCCAGGCTCAGGTCCACCCACTCACTCACTGTCTTTCCTCTGAAGCACAATGGGTACAGTCACCATGGAGATCTAAATCAGAGTTCTAATAGAAACGAGCAAGAAGCTACCAGGATTGCCTTCCAACAAGTTGATAAAACTTTCTTGTTTGGGTCTTTTCTGCCTTTAAGATACAAATAAGAGTCCTACTTCATTCATTCTATGAGATGACTTTTAAATACCTAGAGTGTGGATAAGCAAGTAGGATTTTTTTTTAATTTCTAAAGGATTTTTTTAATTCTCCCTTCTAATATTGTCTTATACTCTAGTTAAGGAACACATTTCAGTTTCCTTGAGGACCTTAATGATCAAACAAGGCTACTATTTATTGGAATATTTCATTAATATGCTTAGAATTACTGTGTTCTACAGACATTATTATATTTAATTCATTAAAATAAACACACAAGAGAGGCGGAGCCAAGATGGCAGCGTGAGCAGGACAGTGGGAATCTCCTCCCAAAAACATATATATTTTTGAAAATACAACAAATACACCTATCCCTAAAAGAGAGACCAGAAGACACAGGACAACAGCCAGACTACATCCACACCTGCGAGAACCCAGCGCCTGGTGAAAGGGGTAGGAAACAAGCCGCAGCCCAGTGGGACCCGAGGCCCCTCCCCCCAGCTCCCGGCAGGAGGAGAAGAGTCAGAGTGGGAGGGAGAGGGAGCCCAGGACTGCTGAACACCCAGCCCCAGCCATCCGGGCCAGAGCGCAGACGCACAGAGTATGCGTGGGGTGCTGGAAACTAGGGAGGCAGGACAGTAAGACCTGTGAGTGGGTCCCACAGCTGACGCTCCTAGGACACAGAAAAGCGAGTGCTTTTTGAAAGTCTTAAAGGGACAGGGACCACACAGCTGGACAGAAACATCCCCGGTTACAGTCCAGCAGCTGGAAATTCCAGGGAACTCCGGGCACACTAACCCCCTGGGCAACAGCTCTGAGACCCCTCACAGAGGTAAACAGCCAAACAGCCCCCCCGTCCACTACCCCTCTGGGCCCAGTCATAGCAGAGCAGCAGCCTGAGGCTGGCCACGCCCACAGCAAGGGAGCTTCCTCAATACCAGCCGGTCAAGATACAGAGACCCAGTCTACACGCAATTGCCGAACACAAGCCACTAGAGGTCGCAGTTGTCCCACTAAAGAAAGGCTAGGAGCAATTGGAAAAAGTCTAGGCTCTCCCAGCTGACAGACATGTCAATAACATACCACTGCACCTATCAATATGAAAAGGCAAAAAAATTTGATCCAGACAAGACTAACCCAGACAGCTTCAGCATCTGCTACATCTTCCCCTGAGAAGGAACCTGGGGAGATAGATTTAGCCAGTCTTCCTGAAAAAGAATTCAAAGCAAAAGTCATAACCATGCTGATGGACTTGCAGAGAAATATGCAAGAACTAAGGAGGGAGAATACAGAAATAAAACAAGCTCTGGAAGGACTTCAAAACAGAATGTAAGAGACCATTAATGGACTAGAAAACAGAGAACAGGAACGCAGAGAAGCTGATGCAGAGAGAGATAAAAGGATCTCCAGGAATGAAAGGATTTTAAGAGAACTGAGGGAAAAATCAAAACGGAACAATATCTGCATTATAGGGGTACCAGAAGAAGAAGAGAAAGAAAAAGGGTTAGAAAGTGTCTTTGAAGAAGTAATTGCTGAAAACTTCCCCAAACTGGAGGAGGAAATGGATCTCTCAGACCACAGAGGTACACAGAACTCCTATGACAAGGGATCCAAGGAGGGCAACACCAAGACACATAATAATTAAAATGGCAAAGATCAAGGACAAGGACAAAGTATTAAAGGCAGCCAGAGAGAAAAAAAAGGTCACCTACAAAGGAAAACCCATCAGGCTATCATCAGACTTCTCAACAGAAACCTTACAGGCCAGAAGAGAATGGCATGATATACTTAATGCAATGAAACAGAAGGGCCTCAAACCAAGATTACTGTATCCAGCAGGAATATCATTTAAATATGAAGGCTGGATTAAGCAATTCCCAGACAAGCAAAAGTTGAGGGAATTTGCCTCCCACAAACCACCTCTACAGGGCATCCTACAGGGACTGCTCTAGATGGGAGCACTCCTAAAAAGAGCACACAACAAAACACCCAACATATGAAGAAGGGAGGAGGAGGAATAAGAAGGGAGAGAAATAAAGAATCATCAGACCATGTTTATAATAGCTCAATAAGCGAGTTAAATTAGACAGTAACATACTAAAGAAGCTAACCTTGAAACTTTGGTAACCACAAACTTAAAGCCTGCAATGGCAATAAGTACATATCTTTCAATAATCACCCTAAATGTAAATGGACTGAATGCACCAATCAAAAGACAAAGAGTAATAGAATGGATAAAAAACGCAAGACCCATCTATATGCTGCTTACAAGAGACTCACCTCAAACCCAAAGACATGCACAGATTAAAAGTCAAGGGATGGAAAAAGATATTTCATGCAAACAACAGAGAGAAAAAAGCAGGTGTTGCAATACTAGTATCAGACAAAATAGACTTCAAAATAAAGAAGGTAACAAAAGATAAAGAAGGACATTACATAATGATAAAGGGCTCAGTCCAAGAAAAGGATATAACCATTGTGAATATATATGCACCCAATACAGGAGCACCAGCATATGTGAAGCAAATACTAACAGAATTAAAGGAGGAAATAGAATGAAATGCATTCATTCTGGGAGACTTCAACACACCACTCACCCCAAAGGATAGATCCACCGGGCAGAAAATAAGTAAGGACACGGAAGCACTGAACAGCACACTAGAACAGATGGACCTAATAGACATCTACAGAACTCTACATCCAAAAGCAACAGGATACACGTTCTTCTCAAGTGCACATGGAACATTCTCCAGAATAGACCACATACTAGGACACAAAAAGAGCCTCAGTAAATTTCAAAAGATTGAAATCCTACCAACCAACTTTTCAGACCACAAAGGCATAAAACTAGAAATAAATTGTACAAAGAAAGCAAAAAGGCTCACAAACACATGGAGGCTTAACAACATGCTACTAAATAATCAATGGATCAATGACCAAATTAAAATGGAGATCCAGCAATATATGGAAACAAATGACAACAACAACACAAAGCCCCAACTTCTGTGGGATACAGTGAAAGCAGTCTTAAGAGGAAAGTATATAGCAATCCAGGCATATTTAAAGAAGGAAGAACAATCCCAAATGAATGTTCTAATGTCACATTTACCGAAATTGGAAAAAGAAGAAAAAATGAGGCCTAAGGTCAGCAGAAGGAGAGACATAACAAAGATCAGAGAAGAAATAAATAAAATTGAGAAGAATAAAACAATAGCAAAAATCAATGAAACCAAGAGCTGGTTCTTCGAGAAAATAAACAAAATAGATAAGCCTCTAGCCAGACTTATTAAGAGGAAAAGAGAGTCAACACCCATCGACAGAATCGGAAATGAGAAAGGAAAAATCACGACGGACCCCACAGAAATACAAAGAATTATAGAGAGTACTATGAAAACCTATATGCTAACAAGCTGGAAAACCTAGGAGAAATGGACAACTTGTTAGAAAAATACCACCTTCCAAGACTGACCCAGAAAGAAAGAGAAAATCTAAACAGAACAATTACCAGCAACGAAATTGAAGTGGTAATCAAAAAACTACCCAAGAACAAACCCCCGGACCAGATGGATTTACCTCAGAATTTTATCAAACATACAGAGAAGACATAACACCCATTCTCCTTAAAGTTTTCCAAAAAATAGAAGAGGAGGGAATACTCCCAAACTCATTCTATGAAGCCAACATCACCCTAATACCAAAACCAGGCAAAGACACCACCAAAAAAGAAAACTACAGACCAATATCCCTGATGAACGTAGATGCGAAAATACTCAACAAAACATTAACAAACTGAATTCAAAAATACATCAAGAGGATCATACACCATGACCAAGTGGGATTCATCCCAGGGATGCAAGGATGGTACAACATTCGAAAGTCCATCAACATCATCCACCACATCAACAAAAAGAAAGACAAAAACCACATCATCATCTCCATAGATGCTGAAAAAGCATTCGACAAAATTCAACATCCATTCATGATAAAAACTCTCAACAAAATGGGCATAGAGGGCAAGTACCTCAACATAATAAAGGCCATAAATGATAAACCCACAGCCAACATCATACTGAACAGCGAGAGGCTGAAAGCTTTTCCTCTGAGATCGGGACTAGACAGGGATGCCCACTCTCCCCACTGTTATTCAATGTGGTACTGGAGGTCCTAGCCATGGCAATCAGACAGAACAAAGAAATACAAGGAATCCAGATTAGTAAAGAAGAAGTTAAACTGTCACTATTTGCAGATGACATGATATTGTCCATAAAAAACCCTAAAGACTCCACTCCGAAACTACTAGAGCTAATATTGGAATTCAGCAAAGTTGCAGGATACAAAATTAACACACAGAAATCTGTGGCTTTCCTATACACTAACAATGAACTAATAAAAAGAGAAATCAGGAAGACAATACCATTCACAATAACATCAAAAAGAATAAAATACCTAGGAATAAACCTAACCAGGGAAGTGAAAGACCTATACCCTGAAAACTATAAGACACTCATAAGAGAAATTAAAGGGGACACTAACAAATGGAAACTCATCCCATGCTCCTGCCTAGGAAGAATTAATATCGTCAAAATGGCCATCCTGCCCAAAGCAATATACAGATTTGATGCAATCCCTATCAAATTACCAACAGCTTTCTTCAATGAACTGGAACAAATAGTTCAAAAATTCATATGGAAACACCAAAGACCCCGAATAGCTAAAGCAATCCTGAGAAGGAAGAATAAAGTGGGGGGGATCTCACTCCCCAACTTCAAGCTCTACTACAAAGCCACAGTAATCAAGACAATTTGGTACTGGCACAAGAGCAGAGCCACAGACCAATGGAACAGAACAGAGACTCCAAACATTAACCCAAACATATATGGTCAACTAATTTTCGATAAAGGGGCCATGGACATACAATGGGGAAATGACAGTCTCTTCAACAGGTGGTGCTGGCAAAACTGGACAGCTACATGTAAGAGAATGAAACTGGATCACTATGTAACCCCATACAGAAAAGTAAATTCGAAATGGATCAAAGACCTGAATGTAAGTCATGAAACCATAAAACTCTTAGAAAAAAACATAGGCAAAAATCTCTTAGACATAAACATGAGTGACTTCTTCTTGAGCATATCCCCCCGGGCAAGGGAAACAAAAGCAAAAATGAACAAATGGGACTATATCAAGCTGAAAAGCTTCTGTACAGCAAAGGACACCATCAATAGAACAAAAAGGTATCCTACAGTATGGGAGAATATATTCATAAATGACAGACCCAATAAAGGGTTGACATCCAAAATATATAAAGAGCTCACACACCTCAACAAACAAAAAGCAAATAATCCAATTAAAAAATGGGCAGAGGAGCTGAATAGACAGTTCTCTAAAGGAGAAATTCAGATGGCCAACAAACACATGAAAAGATGCTCCACATCGCTTGTCATCAGAGAAATGCAAATTAAAACCACAATGAGGTATCACCTCACACCAGTAAGGATCGCCACCATCCAAAAGACAAACAACAACAAATGTTGGTGAGGCTGTGGAGAAAGGGGAACCCTCCTACACTGCTGGTGGGAATGTAAATTAGTTCAACCCTTGTGGAAAGCAGTATGGAGGTTCCTCAAAATGCTCAAAATACAGATGCCATTTGACCAAGGAATTCCACTTCTAGGAATTTACCCCAAGAATGCAGCACTCCAGTTTGAAAAAGACAGATGCCCCACTATGTTTGTCGCTGCACTATTTACAATAGCCAAGATATTGAAGCAACCTAAGTGTCCATCAGTAGATGAATATATAAAGAAGATGTGGTACATATACACAATGGAATATTACTCAGCCATAAGAAAAAGACAGATCCTACCATTCACAACAACACTGATGGAGCTGGAGGGTATTATGCTCAGTGAAATAAGCCAGGAGGGGAAAGACAAGTACCAAATGATTTCACTCATATGTGGAGTATGAGAACAAAAGAAAACTGAAGGAACAAAACAGCAGCAGAAGCACAGAACCCAAGAATGGACTAATAGTTACCAAAGGGAAAGGGACTAGGGAGGATGGGTGGGAAGGGAGGGATAAGGGGGCGGGAAAAAGAAAGAGGGCATTACAATTAGCATGTATAGTGTGGGGGGGCACGGAGAGGGCTGTGCAACACAGAGAAGACAAGTAGTGATTTTACAACATCTTACTATGTTGATGGACAGTGACTGTGAACGGGTATGTGGGGGGGACTTGGTGAAGGGGGGAACCTAGTAAACATAATGTCCTTCATGTAATTGTAATTGTAGATTAATGATACCAAAATAAAATTAATAAAAATAAATAAGTAATAAAAAAAATAAACACACAATTCTATTTTTTGCCAATTTTACAGATGAGGAAACTGAACCTGGAGTCAATAGTTAATTTAAAATGCTACATCCATTCTATTATAAATCCTGTGGTCTTTTGATTCATCAAAATTGTCCTAACACAAAGCCTAGCATATAAGGTGTCAGGCTTTAAATCAAGTGTGAATTTAAAACCCAATGTGTTAGTCATAAAGCTAGAACCTGATTTTACATTTCTTTGTGCCAAGATTGCCTATTAAATATCAGAATCTAATATATAAGTAAAGAATAATTTAATGAGTACATGGATGGAGTACATACATAGAATGTTAAAATATATACATATTATGTACAAATGCATGTTTGTAAACACACTGTGATTTTTTTTGGCAAACATTCTAAAATTTAGCACAGCAAAGGAAACATTTCTGGTATTTTATATATTATGTCAGTGATGCTGTCTTAATAGCTCTTCATAGCTGTTTGACTAGTAAGATACAATTTCAAACTCACTTAAGACTTGTAGCAAATATGATCCCACATTAACAAACTTCAGTTGCCATCGTTCATTTAGACACCATAAAATCATTTATGACATTAGATAATTTATATACATCATCTCTATTAATATTTGAAGTTTGTCTCTGAAGTTACCTTACAAATCATGTCTGTTCATCTCCATTTTATGGAAAGGAAACTGAGTTTCAGAAAAGTTGGCCCATTTACCCAAAGTCTCACAGCTAAAAACTGTCAGAATTGTATCTCCAACCCAGGTATCTGGCTCCAAAGATACGCCACCTCCATTTCAATGCACACATTGTCCACACCAACACTGCCCCGTCCCCGTAAGCTGGCAAACTTTCACTCTAAAATACAGATTGGCTGTTGGTAATGCTCAAGCGTGATTTGGAGACCTGCCTATAAATAAACTGACTTGGTCAAGCTGGTCCCAAGGAGAAATATGAGTATAGAAATAAAGATTTTCTAGTGAGGCTTTAAAATTGTTTTCTGTACTCTCTCAATCCACTTTCCAGCTCATACACTCTCAGATGATCAGACCAAGGGGAGGCTGTAGTAATAAATCCTGATGTATCTGACGATCAAGGCTAGAACAGGAAGCAAACCTCCTCTCTGCCTTCCATCTTTGCTTGCCCCCACACCTGATGATTTCCAGCTTGGTTGAACTGACGGATGCACTGGGGAAGCACAGGCCAGGGCATTGGCAGCTCAGTGCATGGCCTGAATGATGGCAGATCTTCTATGAATGGGACAAATGTAGCACTTTGCTTTTTGAGGGAGCGCCTTTCCATAGTGGCAGATTGACAGCAGGAGGGATGGCGGTAGCTCATCCACAGCATCCCGAATCATTGATGAAAAAGGAAAAAACTCTGAGATTAACAAAGGTATTTCAGAACCACAATCAGAAGAGACAAGTGATGCCTGGCCACCCAGCTATGCTGTGTTATGTTTACATGCAGAAAGCATAACACCCACCAGCCAATGCTTTCTGAAGATTCAGTTTCCTCCTCTCCTCAATGAAGACTAAAATATCTGCCTCTGTGAATCATTGGGATAAAATGAACTTTTGTTTGAAATGTCAAGTTTAACAAACAGAATATAGTAGCTGACCATTAAATGGTAGATAACACTATTGTTAGATAAGGTAATACATATTTCCACTTATAATGTCACATAATGGTGGCAAAAACAAGGTGCCAGTTTAGGGTGAATTAGAAGAGACTTGGCACCACATCTAATACGCTTGGCAGTAGTTTATTAACCAAACCAGCCAGCAGGGAGAGCAAACAGCTCTGTGTGGTTGGGAGCTAGGAATCTCAAGTCAGTCAAATCTTATTTTTGCTATTTTAGACTGAATTATCTCAACCAAATTATTTAACCTTTAAATCTCAGTTTCCCTATCTTTGAACAGGGCACAATAATAATTTTATCTTATAAATTTTAAGGAAGAATATATAGTTTTAATATTTAATTTTTTATAAAAGAATATGTGTAAATCATTTAATTCAATGCCTGAAACACATTGAATCCTCAATCAAAATTAGATATTAGTATTATTATTATTTATTAAGAACTACACAATATATGACACTTGCTCACAATACCTAACCAATTCTCTCCACTGTCTAGATCCCTAAGTCCATGTGTTTTTTTCCAAACTAGGATAATGTACTTGTTGCATGGTAGCTAGCTTCCCCCAGAAAATGTATTTCCAGGAGAAGCTGGGAGAAAGCTGTAAGACTTCTCATGACCCAGCCTGAGAAATCCCAGAACATCACTTCTCTTGCACTCTGTTGCCCAAACAAGCCCCCAAGGCCAACCCAAGCCCAAGAGGGTGGAAACTATCCCCCAGTCTCGATGGGGTGGGGGGGAGCAAATAGTCTGTAGCCATCTTTCACCTATCACAAGGAGTAAACACATAATGAAAACCTACAGTAGTCTGCTCAGGCTGTCGTAACAAAATACCACAGCCTATGTGGCTTAAATAATAGACAATTACTACTTGGCAGCTCTGGAGGTCGGAAGTCTGAGATCAGGGGCAGTGAGTTCCTGGTGGGGACACTCCTCCTAGCTTACAGACACGGTCTCCTCATCAGGCGCTCACAGGGCCTCTCCTTGGTACATGTGCATTGACAGAAGGGCACCTTCTTAGAAGGACACTAGTCCTATCAGATTAGGAGCCAATCCTCATGAACTCCTTTAACCTTAATTACCTTTTAAAGTCCCTTTGAACAAATAGAATCACACTGGGGGTTAGGGCTTCAACATGTAAATTTGGGGGAGGAAAGACAGAATGTAATTAAATCCATAGCAGAAATAGAACATGAACAAGAGCCACCTAACATCTACTGAACACCCATATCCAGTCATGTTTGAAGCCAAGACTACTTAGCCACAAACTCTGCTCTGTGCAGGACAGTTTTGATCAGACCTTCTTTTATTTGTAACAGAAAATGCCCTAGTGGATGTAACTGCCGATTATTTTTTTTTATATAATTATTTTTTGTTTTGGTATCATTAATATACAATTACAGAAAGAACATTATGTTTACTAGGTTCCCCCCTTCACCAAGTCCCCCCCACATACCCCTTCACAGTCACTGTCCATCTGTGTAGTAAGATGCTGTAAAATCACTACTTGTCTTCTCTGTGTTGCACAGCCCTTCCTGTGACCCCCACACACTATACGTGCTAATCGTAATGCCCCCTTTCTTTTTCCCCGCCCTTATCCCTCCCTTCCCACAGATCCTTCCCAGTTCCTTTCCCTTTGGTAACTGTTAGTCCATTCTTGGGTTCTGTGATTCTGCTGCTGTTTTGTTCCTTCAGTTTTCCTTTGTTCTCATACTCCATGGATGAGTGAAATCATTTGGTACTTGTCTTTCTCCACCTGGCTTATTTCACTGAGCATAATACCCTCTAGCTCCATCCATGTTGTTGCAAATGGTAGGATCTGTTTTTTTCTTATGGCTGAATAATATTCCATTGTGTATATGTACCACATCTTATTTATCCATTCATTTACTGATGGACACTTAGGTTGCTTCCATATCTTGGCTATTGTAAACAGCACAGTGATAAACATAGGGGTGAATCTGTCTTTTTCAAACTGGAGTGCTGCATTCTTAGGGTAAATTCCTAGAAGTGGAATTCCTGGGTCAAATGGTATTTTTATTTTGAGCATTTTGAGGAACCCCATACTGCTTTCCACAATGGTTGAACTAATTTATATTCCCACCAGCAGTGTAGGAGGGTTCCCCTTTCTCCACAACCTCGCCAACATTTGTTGTTGTTTGTCTTTTCAATGATGGCGATCCTTACTGGTGTGAGGTGATATCTGGTTGTGGTTTTAATTTGCATTTCTCTGATGACAAGTGATGTGGAGCATCTTTTCATGTGTCTGTTGGCCATCTGAATTTCTTCTTTGAAGAACTGTCTATTCAGCTCCTCTGCCCATTTTTTAATTGGATTATTTGCTTTTTGTTTGTTGAGGCATGTAAGCTCTTTATATATTTTGGATGTCAATCCTTTATCGGATCTGTCATTTATGAATATATTCTCCCATACTGTAGGATACCTTTTTGTTCTATTGATGGTATCCTTTGCTGTACAGAAGATTTTTAGCTGGATATAGTCCCATTTGTTCATTTTTGCCATGGTTTCCCTTGCCCGGGGAGATATGTTCATGAAGAAGTCACTCATGTTTATGTCCATGAGATTTTTGCCTATGTTTTTTTCTAAGAGTTTCATGGTTTCATGACTTACATTCAGGTCTTTGATCCATTGCAAAAATACTTTTGTATATGGGGTTAGACAATGGTCCAGTTTCATTCTCCTACATGTAGCTTTCCAGTTTTGCCAGGAGCGTCTGTTGAAGAGACTGTCATTTCCCCATTGTATGTCCATGGCTCCTTTATCAAATATTAGTTAGCCATATATGTTTGGGTTAATGTCTGGAGTCTCTAATCTGTTCCACTGGTCTGTGGCTCTGTTCTTGTGCCAGTACCAAATTGTCTTGATTACTATGACTTTGTAGTAGAGATTGAAGTTGGGGAGTGAGATCCCCCCTACATTATTCTTCTTTCTCAGGATTGTTTTGGCTGTTCGGGGTCTTTGGTGTTTCCATATGAATTTTTGAACTATTTGATCCAGTTCATTGAAGAATGCTGTTGGTAATTTGATAGGGATTGCATTGAATCTGTATATTGTTTTGGGCAGGATGGCCATTTTGACAATATTAATTCTTCCTAGCCAGGAGCATGGGATGAGTTTCTATTTCTTAGTGACCTTTAATTTCTATTAAGAGTGTCTTGTAGTTTTCAGGGTATAGGTCTTTCACTTCCTTGGTTAGGTTTATTCCTAGGTATTTTATTCTTTCTGATGCTATTGTGAATGGAATGGTTTTCCTGATTTCTCTTTCTATTAGTTCATTGTTAGTGTATAGGAAAGCTACAGATTTCTGTGTGGTTAATTTTGTATCCTGCAACTTTGCTGAATTCCGATATTAGTTCTAGTAGTTTTGCAGTGGAGTCTTTAGGGATTTTTATGTACAATATCATGTCATCTGCAAATAGTGACAGTTTGAATTCTTCTTTACCAATCTGGATTCCTTGTATTTCTTTTTTTTGTCTGATTGCCATGGCTAGGACCTCCAGTACTATGTTGAATAACAGTGGGGAGAGTGGGCATCCCTGCCTTGTTCCCGATCTCAGAGTAAAAGCTTTCAGCTTCTCGCTGTTCAGTATGATGTTGGCTGTGGGTTTATCATATATGGCCTTTATTATGTTGAGGTACTTGCCCTCTATTCCCATTTTGTTGAGAGTTTTTATCATGAATGGATGTTGAATTTTGTCAAATGCTTTTTCAGCATCTATGGAGATGATCATGTGGTTTTTGTCCTTCTTTTTGTTGATGTGGTGGATGATGTTGATGGACTTTCGAATGTTGTACCATCCTTGCATCCCTGGGATGAATCACACTTGGTCATGGTGAATGATCGTCTTGATGTATTTTTGAATTCAGTTTGTTAATGTTTTGTTGAGTATTTTCGCATCTACGTTCATCAGGGATATTGGTCTGTAGTTTTCTTTTTTGGTGGGGTCTTTGCCTGGTTTTGGTATTAGGGTGATGTTAGCTTCATAGAATGAGTTTGGGAGTATCCCCTCCTCCTCTATTTTTTGGAAAACTTTAAGGAGAATGGGTATTATGTCTTCCCTGTATGTCTGATAAAATTCCGAGGTAAATCCATCTGGCCCGGGGGTTTTGTTCTTTGGTAGTTTTTTGATTACCGCTTCAGTTTCATTGCTGGTAATTGGTCTGTTTAGATTTTCTCTTTCTTTCTGGGTCAGTTTTGGAAGGTTGTATTTTTCTAGGAAGTTGTCCATTTCTCCTAGGTTTCCCAGCTTGTTAGCATATAGGTTTTCATAGTATTCTCTATAATTCTTTGTATTTCTCTGGGGTCCGTTGTGATTTTTCCTTTCTCGTTTCTGATACTGTTGATTTGTGTTGACTCTCTTTTCCTCTTAATAAGTCTGGCTAGAGGCTTATCTATTTTGTTTATTTTCTCGAAGAACCAGCTCTTGGTTTCATTGATTTTTGCTATTGTTTTATTCTTCTCAATTTTATTTATTTCTTCTCTGATCTTTATTATGTCTCTCCTTCTGCTGACCTTAGGCCTCGTTTGTTCTTCTTTTTCCAATTTCAATAATTGTGACATTAGAACATTCATTTGGGATTGTTGTTTCTTCTTTAAATATGCCTGGATCACTATATACTTTCCTCTTAAGACTGCTTTCACTGTATCCCACAGAACTTGGGGCTTTGTGTTGTTATTGTTGTTTGTTTCCATATATTGCTGGATCTCCATTTTAATTTGGTCATTGATCCATTGATTATTTCGGAGCATGTTGTTAAGCCTCCATGTGTTTGTGAGCCTTTTTGCTTTCTTTGTACAATTTATTTCTAGTTTTATGCCTTTGTTGTCTGAAAAGTTGGTTGGTAGGATTTCAATCTTTTGAAATTTACTGAGGCTCTTTTTGTGGCCTAGTATGTGGTCTGTTCTGGAGAATGTTCCATGTGCACTTGAGAAGAATGTGTATCCTGTTGCTTTTGGATGTAGAGTTCTGTAGATGTCTATTAGGTCCATCTGTTCTAGTTTGCTGTTCAGTGCCTCTGTGTCCTTACTTATTTTCTGTCTGGTGGATCTGTCCTTTGGAGTGAGTGGTATGTTGAATTCTCCCAGAATGAATGCATTGCATTCTATTTCCTCCTTTAATTCTGTTAGTATTTGTTTCACATATGTTGGTGCTCCTGTATTGGGTGCATATATGTTTATAATGGTTATATCCTCTTGTTGGACTGAGCCCTTTATCATTATGTAATGTCCTTCTTTATCTCTTATTACTTTATTTTGAGGTCTATTTTTTCTGATACTAGTATTGCAACACCTGCTTTTTTCTCTCTGTTGTTTGCATGAAATATCTTTCTTCAACCCTTGACTTTTAATCTGTGCATGTCTTTGTGTTTGAGGTGAGTTTCTTGTAAGCAGCATACAGATGGGTCTTGCTTTTTTATCCATTCTATTACTCTGTGTCTTTTGATCAGTGCATTCAGTCCATTTACATTTAAGGTCATTATTGAAAGATATGTACTTATTGCCATTGCAGGCTTTAGATTTGTGGTTACCAAAGGTTCAAGGTTAACTTGTTTACTACCTTACTGTCTGACCTCACTCACTTATTGAGCTGTTATATACACAATCTGATGATCATTTCTTTCCCTCTTATTCCTCCTCCTCCCTTCTTCATATGTTGGGTGTTTTGTTCTGTGCTCTTTTTAGGAGTGCTCCCTTCTAGAGCAGTCCCTGTAAGATACCCTGTAGAGGTGGTTTGTGGGAGGCAAATTCCCTCAACTTTTGCTTGTCTGGGAATTGTTTAATCCCTCCATCATATTTAAATGATAATCGTGCTGGATACAGTATCCTTGGTTCAAGGCCCTTCTGTTTCATTGCTTTAAATATGTCATGTCATTCTCTTCTGGCCTGTAAGGTTTCTGTTGAGAAGTCTGATGATAGCCTGATGGGTTTTCCTTTGTAGGTGACATTTTTCCTCTCTCTGGCTGCCTTTATTACTCTGTCCCTGTCCTTGATCTTTGCCATTTTAATTATTATGTGTCTTGGTCTTGACCTTTTTGGATCCCATCTCTCGGGAGTTCTTTGTGCCTCTGTAGTCTGAGCAATTATTTCCTCCCTCAATTTGGGGAAGTTCTCAGCCATCATTTCTTCAAAGACACTTTCTATCCCTTTTTCTCTCTCTTCTTCCTCTGGTACCCCTATAATGCAGATATTGTTCCTTTTGGATTGGTCACACAGTTCTCTTAATATTGTTTCATTCCTGGAGATCCTTTTATCTCTCTCTGCATCAGCTTCTATGCATTCCTGTTCTCTAGTTTCTATTCCATCAATTGCCTCTTGCATCTTATCCATTCCACTTATAAATCCTTCCAGAGTTTGTTTCACTTCTGTAATCTCCCTCCAGACATCTGTGATCTCCCTCCAAACATCTGTAATCTCCCTCCAGTCTTCATCCCTTAGCTCTTGCATATTTCTCTGCAGCTCTGTCAGCATGTTTATGATTTTTATTTTGAATTCTTTTTCAGGAAGACTGGTTAGGTCTGCCTCTGCATATCCTTTCTCAGGTGTAACTATCTTGGTCTGGACCAGATTTTTTTGCCTTTTCATGGTGATTGCAGTGGCTTTAGGCAGGTTGTGGGTGTGTCAGCTGGGAGAAGAAAGTCGTTTCCTGCTTGCTGGATGCCTTGCCCTTCTCCGCTGCCTGTGACGGTTACCTGCACTCCTGGAGCAGCCACCGGGTTAATCTCCTAATCTGCTGTGGGCAGGGTGTCCGTCAGAGCAGCGCAGAGCCCTGCTGTGAGTGGCAGGCATGCCAGGTGTGCTCCTCCGTGCAAGCAGCGACCCTGCCGGGCAGCTGTGTAGCAGCAGTGGCCATTGGGTCTGGCCCGGGTGGCTGTGCATTGGGCTGGGATTCTGGTCAGCACCTGGGAGTGCACCTGCTCCCTTTGGCTCCGCTGCTGGTGCGTGTGGGGCTTTTCCACGCAGGCTTCTACAGGGCTCTGGCTTCACTGCTGGCAGTGCACATGAGCTGCACCCGGGCTGTTTGGTCGTGCTGCTGTGGGTTAGCCCTGCAGCACACGGATCTGCTCTCAGTTCCTTCTAGCGCTTCCACCCCTGGCGTGCGCTCCCACTCTCCTGCTACTGGGCCCGTGTGTCGGGGTCCACACCAGTTGTAAGAACGACTGGCAGGCTGCCTAGTCCTGTGAGGGGCTTCAGAGCTGCACTGCCTCCATTTAGGGCTCCTAAGTTTCCCTGGTACTCCCAGCTGCTGGGACAACTTTGTCCAGCTATGGGGTCCCTGTCTCTTTAAGACTTGCAGAAAGCACTCGCTTTTCTTTTGTCTCAGGGGCGCCACTTGTGGGGACCTGCCCACAAGTTTTGCTTTTCCATTTCTATCCAGCACCCCGTGCACCTTGTGTCTGCTTTCCAGGTGCAGATTTCTAGAGCTGGTTGTTTAGCAGTCCTGGGCTTTCACTCCCTCCCCATTCTGACTCCTTTCTTCCCGCCAGGTTTTGGGGTGGGGGAGCGTTCGGGTCCCACCTGTCCACAGCTTGTATCTTACCCCCTTCGTGTGATGCTGAGTTCTCGCAGATGTAGATGTATCCTGGCTATTGTACTGCATCCACTGGTGTCTCTTTTAGGAATAGTTGTATTTATTGTATTTTCATAAATATATATGTTTTAGGGAGGAGATTTCCTCTGAACTACTCACGCTGCCATCTTCCCGTGATCCTTAACTGCCAATTATTTAATGCTATGTTACAAGGTCATTAAAGGCAACAATAAATGGGATTTATAAGAAGGATTTAGAGTCCTGAAATGGAAGCACAAATAGGAAGTAACATCACTGACGAGTCTGCAAGATCAGAGGACTTCAGGTGTACCATGACTTAATATTACAGGTGGTGCTTGGAGCTTGAGGTTACTTTTAGAAAACAAAATGTGAACTTTTTAATGAACTACAGAGAATCTTAAAGCCATCATTCGGTATCTGAGAAACAAAAACAAAGCACATCATAATTGAATCAAAACATCTTCTGGACCATGACATAGATGTCACTTAGAGATTCTTGGTTTTGATTAGAAATTCATTTATTTACTCAAGTGATTGTTTCAATCTCCTCTCTTTGTAGAGGAGAAAAACCAATGACCAGAGAGAGAGAGAGAGAGAGATCCGAAGTACAAAAACATAGCTTTCAAAATAATGATCTTGACTCATATTTAACACAAGCATGTTTCCTGCTTTTCAGAAACAACTCCTCCATATTTATTACAGCCCGTCCTCCCTCAGGCTATTCACTCCCAAGGAAGGACAATCAGGGTGACTGAACAGTCTGAAAGGAAAATGGTTGTTATCAGGGCAGGAAGGGGACTCTGCGATTGTCTCCAAACAACAAAGGTAACCTTGGGTTCAGTAAGGTAAGATGCCAAGAATAGATGCCCATTAATCCCTGTCACATGGGTCACAGGCACCTCTGTCAACCCAAGCATGTGGTTGTCTAGCTAACGGTGTGCATTCAGCCAGGGTATTACGGCACAGACAGTAATACATGTCCCTGCAGCCCCTCCTGCCCCCTCTGAATGCATCGTGTCAGCGTGAGGGGAAAACGACGCCTGCATAGAACAATGGAAAGGAAATGAAAGCAGTTGCTGGAGATTGAGGAAAGAGATTATTTTGTGTGGTATGTTAAAGAAGACAGAAAATTCAGCAGGTGAATACTCTTGAAGCTTTAATTAATTTACCAAAAATTTAAATATTTATCTTGATGTTCCCCATATGACAGATGCTTTCTCTTTGAAGGGTACCTTTAGCTGCTTCAGTTCCTGTACTTGGAGATCACATCTTTTGATAAAAGCACTAATTACGTTACATGTAGATCTATTGATTAACTAAACTGTTCCCTCTCCCTACTTCCCACTCCAATAAGCAATATTTGTCTTTACAGAAAGGACTGTTCATTTAAAACTAATGTGTCTCAGGATAGAGACTCAAAACTATTTGCAAATTCCCACTATAGAAGGTTAGGGAGTCAAGTAAAGTATTAGGGAAGAATCCTTCGTGTTAGGGCATGGGGATTGCTGACTTACTGGGTGGTCCCCAGCCCACCACCTCAGTACACACACAAACACTCTTACTACCTGGCAGCAAGGCCCTGTCCTATTCCACTTCGGTTTTTGTATTGCAAAAGAGAGTCTATGTATGAACTGTAACTTGAATGAATGAAATGAAATAAACAAAAGTCTTAAAATGTCAGGTGTATATTTTGATCTCCCTGATTGATATTATGTAATTAAGAACGTGGTCTAAGGTTCCTGAATGCACGGAAATTGTATGGCTGTCTAAGTTTCACTGGCTTTTTCACCCTCCGATAGCTCATCTTTTAAAAATGAGAACATTTATTTCGTTTTCACTTTAGAAAAGTATCATATACATTTTTAAAATGAAATAATATATGTGAAATATATGTCAATGAAATTAAGATGTATGTGCATAAATATATTTTAGAAATTGATTCTAACCCTCCCGCTTTATTTCTGCTCTATATTATTTCTCTCTGTTAAAGTCCTCATTCAGAAGTTACCCAAAATTCTACAGTTTAGACGTCTTGAGTTGTGAAGAAGAAAGAATGGGATTGAAATGGTAGGAAGGGGTGGGGGCAAAGTTTGTATATTGAATAAAAACTTGAATTTGCTGGAATGTTCGGAGAATTGGGACTCTAGACATCTAGATTTTCTGTGAGTCAACTTTTATATTTCAGCTCTTTTCAAAATGATTGCAAATATTTAGATCCCCAGTGTTCATTCATCAACCTGACATGATTGCATCTTTGCTTAATGACTCAGTTCTTCCAGATCTTGGGCTCATCAGTGTTCACTCTGTGGAATATGATGTAGAGTGAATACTTTAGAGAATTGCGTTTGTTATCTTCTGAGTTTAGAATGCACATACCCATGAACCTATATGGTTTTGCTAGAATTGCAATATACTTACAAGAGTGTCAGGGATCAGAAAATATTGGAGAAATTTGATAATATAATATGTACTATTATTTACTACTGCATATGTATCAGGCATTGTAATAAGCTATTGCATGGCATTATCACACTTATTTCTGAAAACCTCACCAAAGTAGTTAATGTTATAAAAGCCTTTTATAGATGGTGAACTCCTGGGCTGGAGCAGAGCTTTGTAAACATCGATATGTCTACAAATAACCTGGAGATCTTGTTAAAATGCACATTGTGCTTCATATACCCAGGTTAGAGCCTGAGATTCTACATTGCTAATAGGCTCCTAGGCACTGCCAATGATTAACACCTTGAGCAGGAAGGACATTGAGAAGGTCCAGCCCGCTAACTGGTCAAAAGGCTAGGCTGGTATGTGTGACTCTGACTCAGTGCCCTTGACCACCACCATCCGGCTCAGCAAACACATCACGCAGAAGGCTGCTGGGGTTCCTTTCTTCTTTACGGCAGACACTAACTAACAGTGCCCACCTCCTTTCCTGCCCAGCCTGGACAGGTACTCATGCTTTTCCTCAATACAAGGCTTCAGAAAACTTCCAGGCAATCATCCACCAGGTTGGCAGCATGAAGGTCAGGCCTTTATATTGCTGTGGTTTCTACTTTGGCCAGAAGTCTTACATGTCAGTCTCCTTGAAAAATAGCACATTGGGATTTTTTATAAATGAATTCCATGGCAGCATAAATTCTTGCGGCAGTACATAAAAACAAAAGAAAAAATAATGTATTATCCCACCAGGCAGACATAAAGACACTGGAAAATTCCTGTCAGTCATTATCTTGTGCATGAGCTTTACTTATCTTTTTTTATTTTTGGGCATAGATTTAACTAGGTAAAACATTGATTTTGTGTTCAGATAAGTTACATTATTTGTCTTTTTTAAATGAGTACATACTACTCAGTAAAGCAGGTATATCATAGGTTAAACATTTTATGAAAACTTTTCTCCCCCAGATTTTCCTACTGGTTGACTTATTTTTATTAATAATAATGCTAGAAATGATGTATTTGTGGTAGGCTTTTTTTTCCCTGTACCTTAATATTATGCCAGATTACTCATTTGAAAATTATAAAATCATTCTCTCTTTTCTTGCAGTTTGTGCTTCAAAAGAGTAGGATTGCCTCTTGGGGATATTCACTGGCGGCTCTTACATGTTCCCACTGATCAGCCCTACACTTCCTGCTCTCTGGTTCACATTTGGTAGTTTTTATATACCTAAACACGCATCCTCTCAGAGATTGTGCTTTAACACAAAGTTCCGTTTGAAGAGAACTCCAGGTAACAAAAGTAAAATAATTGAAATAGTTATCCTTTCAAACCCTCAGTTATTAAAAAAATCACCTCTGCACGAATTCTCTACTTGAGTCGTACCTCACCAGCTTTCCCTTCTGCCCACGGCTTGATTAAAACACAAGAATGTAATTATCTGCTAATTTGGAGTCTCAACTGATTAAAATAGAAAGAACTTGCACAGGTCAGAGGTTATCATGGTGCATAATTAATTGTCCAACATCATCTTAATCAACATCTCTTCAGTTTGAGCATCTTGCATTTCTTGGACAGGAAGTGGGAGGTGAGATGCGCGATTTAATCAACTATGCCTGACTTGTCAGAATGGATTTGTGGAGGCGGCATCCCTTGGTTATTAGAGAAGGAGCTGAAGTGTTTCGGCCTCCAGTGATGGGTCGTGAGTTACCAAGTTCGTAAGATACAAAGTGTATTGTTGAAGACAAGGTTTCTAGTAAGTGATTCACTGGAACTCGATTAATAAATTGAAGCATTAGATCTGAGGAGAAAAGGTATGTACATATGAATGTAATCTAACATGATGTGAATCACAAACCACAAAAAGCCATTGATTTTTATGAAAGCTAGATGGGTTGTGCTATAACAGAGGTGTGTTAAAATTTAGAATCTGCCCTTTTTTAAAAAAAATCACAATGTGACTTGTCACATTTTCATAGAGATACAATAGACCAAATCAATAATAGCAAGGAATATGTTTTAGGCTTGTCCTGGGCTTACACACTCAGAGAATAATACTGGATTCTACGCCTTCCTTCAGAATACACATGGACTATCGATTGATTTTCAGCACTGGGAGGAAATCAGTATGAATTTTTATCTTATTTCATCAGCATAACACCATGGTAAGGTAGAGATTATTGTTTCCATGTTACAGATGAGGAAACTGAGACTTGGGGCAATTTCCTATCTTTCCTGCTGATATTGAGCTGGGAAGCGGCAGAGCTGAGCGTGGAAGTCGGCGCCCTCTGCTTCCCGACAGCCTCGGATACTTGCTGTCGCCGCATCATCCTTACACCACAGTTCTTGCATTAGCTTCTTTGCTCGATTTGCTCCCAAACTTTCCATACAGGCCTTTATCATAGAGTCTTTGAATCACAGTGCGATTTTTTGGTACATTTTTCCTGCCGGAGAATTACCGCCATTTTTCCAGGTTTCTCTGATCTGGTTGTCTGAGGGACGGAAGCCGTTTTAGGGCGGGTTTCATGTGTTTCCTTTCTGACGCTTCAGGACATCGGCCATCAGCATCTGGCATGTAGGCTGTGTACCGTGTCTGTGGAGTAAGTTATAAAAGCAATGAATATATGGGTGGATGGACAGCCGGATGGATGGTTGGATGAACAGATGAATGGATGGGAGAAAAATAGGCAAGTTTCCAAAGGAAAATTGGCAAGTCGAATGTGTTGTGTTTACCCTGTGGTATGACATCGGTAAAGGGGAGCGGCAAGTTGCAGACCAGTGTTTGAGGCCTTTGAGACGTTTCTCCACTCTGCTGTTAATCGGCTGATCACCACTCCGACTGATAATGCAGACCATGTTATCAGCTTTTTCCAGTGAGGTAGTCATTGAAATAATAGTTTTTATTATTTAATTAGTTGGTGAATGGTTTTGATGTTTACATTTTCTTTATTTTTATTATGTGTATTAGGGTTCTCCAGAGAAACAGAATCAATAGGATGTGCTTTCTTCAGTATGCTCTGTTCAAATATTTGTAAGGCCATCTCTATTCTGTCACTGCTTATACACAGGTTGTAGGACAGCCCTGCTCATGTCCACCCCCTTAGCTTTCAGCTAACTGGGGACATTTCTGACTTTCCGGGATAGATCCCCCACCACAGCATTACCTATTCCCATCTCATACTACACTCTCCTTTTCTAGCACTCCCTACATATAGTGGTATTTATTTGTGTCAAAGTCCATGGACCCCACTGAAGCCAGGAATCATCCATTCATCAAATGCTCAGGTGTCTACCCCACAGCACTGAAGATACAGCAGTGAGGGAGCAGAGAAGGTTCCTGTTTTTTAGCCTACATTTTATCAGGGAGAGGCAAAACTTGTTTTTGAAAATGAAAAGTAAATATGGCATATTCCAAAAGTGAGTAATTATAGAAAGGGAATCAAATTATGGAGTGGCTGGTGGGCCACCTGACACCATACTGGATGGCCAGGTAAGCCCTGCAGAGTAGCTGAGAAGTAAACGATAGAGGACTTAGGGGAATGACATTTTTTCAAAGAGACCAAATTCTTCTGATTCAAACCCATAAGCAAAAGCCCTAAGACTAAATCGAGCTTTTCAAGTCCAAGTAAGACATTGAGATTATGCTTTAAATATGGTAGAATATATGTCCTTTAAAGTTCACTCTGTCAAAGGAGTCGAGATGGGTTTTGGGGGCCCAGGGGGAGAATTCTAGTTTGTATCCATTTTGTTCCTATAAACATAATGGTTAGTGTAGTGCCAGACCCCAAACAAATCCTCAGTAAATACTTGTGAAGTGAAATGAATTAATAAATTATTTTTGGAAAGCTAATACTCTTTCATTGCAGGTCATCTATGTTCATAAAATTGATACATATTTTTTGCTTCTCAACTCAGTAATTTTGGCAAAGGCATCAAAATATATTCAGAATCAAAGACTACTTTGACAAAAGTTTCTCCCACCTCTCTCATTCAGAATCCCAGTCTTCTTTAAAACTCAATAGCACCATTTTTGCTGCTATAAAAATTTATCTCACTCATTTTAAAAAAATATCTCCTAATATAACACTGCAGAATTAACATCACCATAAACACAATTTGCCTAAAACTAACAAGACTTGCAGAATTGTTTTTCTCCTATTTTTATTTAATAAAATGCTCTGAATACAGATTAAATTTATTCCCCCTGTATTTGTTACCGTTTTACCTACGTGCTAACATAAACAAAGGTTCTTTGATAAATGAACTCACTGGGTTTCAATTTTTTGTTGGCAACTTCCTCTGTTTTCTCACCCAAAACACAACTTCATAATCTTCTTCAGCAGCGCAACTCAGCAGAACTCAGCGAATACCTGTATCTAAGTTTCCCACCAACCCGACTTCCTGCCCTCCGTGCTGGTGGTGATCTGGTCGCCCTGACATACCGACTTTCTCAGGTGAGGCTCTCAGCACTGGGCACCAGTGAAGACCTAGAGGAAGAGCAGATTCTGTTAGTCCTGGAAAACAGATCTGAATCCAGAATCTGGTCCTTACAAGGCCTTCTCCAAGGTTAATGGCACCTAAAGATTCAATGGCTCCTACAGGACTTAGGATGGAGGGAACGTCACAGTCCCGCAGTGAGCAACTAGACAGAGTCATGCAGTCTCAAAGGAGATTTGTTCATTTGTTTGTTTATTTTTAATAACAGCTTTATTCAGACATAATTGACACATCAAATTCACTCCTTTAAAGTGTGCAGTTCAGTGTGTTTTGGTATATTTACAAAGTTATGTAAACATCACCGATGTCTATTTTAGCAGTTTTTATATCATTCCAGAAAGACACCTATTAGCACTCACTCTCCATTGGACCCTCTCCCCAGTCCTCTGGAAACCTCTGATCTACTTTCTCTCTATGGAAATTCTTATTCTGGAATTTTAATATAAGTGGGATCATAAAATGCATAGCTTTTTGGAGTGGGCTTTTTCTCTAAGAATGTTTCCAAGATTCATCCATTTTGTAGCATTTACCAGTACTTTAGTCCATTTCATTGATGAACAACCTTCCATTGTATAGATATATCACATTTGTTTAATCCATTCACCAGTTGATACACAAGTGGCTTGTTTTGACTTTTTGATTATTACGAGCAATGCTGCTATGGATATTTTTGTATAGGTTTTTTGTAAAGACATACGTTTTCAATGTTCTTGGGTATACCCAAGAGTGAACTTTGAATCATATGGTAACTCTCAGTTTAACATTTAAAAAATCTGCCAGATTATTTTTAAGGAGGCTTCAGTATTTTATATTCTCTTCCAGAATATATGAGAGTTCCAATTTCTCCCACATTCTGACCAATGTGTTTTGTCTCTTGTTGGTTTCAGTGTTTCTGGTGGGTGTGAATCAGTATCTCATTGTATTTTGATTTGCAGTTCCCTAATGACTAATGATTTTTAAGTATCTTTATACATACTTATTAACCATTTCTATATCTCCTTTGAAGAAATGTCATTTCAAATCCTTTGACCATTTGATTGGATTGACTATCTTTTTATTAAGTTGAAAGTGTTCCTTCTATATTTGGACACAAGTTCCTTATTAGATAGACATATAATTTAAATCCCCCATTGTTTGGGTTGATCTCACTTTATTGATGGTTTCCTTTGAAGCTCAAACATTGTTTTATAATTTTTATGAAATTCAACTTATGTATTTTTTCTTAATTGCTTTTCATGTTTTTCTTGTGATTCTAAGAAACTGTTGCCTAATAAAAGGTCATGATGACTTATTCCCATTTCCTTCTGAAAGTTTTATACCTTTAGGTCTTATATTTAAGTCTATAATCCATTTTGAATTAATTTTTATATGTAGGTTGAAGAAGGAGTCCAGCATCATGCTTTTGCCTCTGTATATCCTTTTGTTCCAACACAATTTCTTGAAAAGACTGTTGTTTTCTATAGACTTGACTTGGTACTCTCCTTGAAAATCAACTGGCCATCAGTGTAAGGGTTTGTTTTTGGACTCTTGCTTCCATTCTATCTACGTGTCTGTCCTTCTGATAATACTACCCTCATCGCAGTAGCTTTACAGTAAAATTTTAAGTCAGGAAGTATGAATAGTTCAAATTTGTTCTTTTTTAAGATTGTTTTGGCTCTTTAATTTTCCCTACGAATTTTAAGACTAGTTAGTCAATTTTTGCAAAACAAAAAAAAAGCCACCTGATATTTCGATAGGGATATTTCTGGGTGTTATCAGTTTATTTTGTTTTCTGTTGTGGTGGGACTAGTAGTAGTTTCCTAACATGGAATCTTATGTTACTGATTAGAGCTATTTCTTTTTAAATATCAGTATTGACAGGTATAAATTGCTCCTTAGGCATTGCATCCTATAAGTTTAGGTGCATCCAATAAATTTTGATATTTTGTGTTTTAATTTTCATTCACTTTGAAATATTTTGTAATATTCCTTATGGTTTCTTGTTTGACCCATTGCTTATTTAGGAATATATTATTTAATTTCCACATTATTTTTTAATTTCCCAAATATTTTTTCTGGTACTGATTTCTAATTTCATTCCATTTATGTCAGAGAACTAATTTTTACCCCAGCCTTTTAAACTGATTAAGGCTTGTTTTATGGTCTAGCCTCTGATCTACCCTGAAGAATGTTCTCTGTACACTTGAGAAGAATATATTTTGCTGATTTTGAGGGAAGAATCGCAGTTCTGCTGCTTATTAGCTATGTGGTTTTGGAAAACTTATTTAATTACTTCTTTTTTATTGGAATATATTTGATGTACAATATTATATTAGTTTCAGATGTGCAAAATAGTGAGTCAACAATTATATACATTACTAAATGCTCACCGTGGTAAGAATAGTTACCCTATCACTAGTTACAATATTAGTGGCTGTATTTCCTATGTTGTACTTCCATTCCTGTAACTAATTTATTTTATAATTTGAAGTTTCTACCTCTTTATCCCTTTCACCTATTTCACCCACCTGCCTCAGCAACTCCCCTATAGTAAACAATAGTCCATTGTCTGTGATTATGAGTTTATTTCTCTTGTTATTTACTTTGATTTTTAGAGTCTACATATCAATGAAATCGTATGGTATTTGTCTTTCTCCATCTGATTTATTTTATTTAGCATAATACCCTCTAGGTCCATTCACGTTGTTGCAAATGGCAAGATTGCATTCATTTTAATAGCTGAGTAATATTCCATTGTGTATATATACCACAACTCCGTTGTCCGTTCATCTATCAGTGGGCACTTACATTGCTTCCATTCTCTGCCTATTGTAAATAATGCAGAAGTAAACATTGGAGTGCATGTATCTTTTTGAATTAGTGATTTTGTTTGCTTTGAGTAAATTCTGAGAAGTGGAATCACTGGGTCATATGGTATTTCTATTTTTAGTTTTTTAAGAAACCTCCATACTGTTTTCCACAGTGGCTTCACCAATTTACATTCCCAGCAGCACTGTAGGATTGTTCCCCTTTCTCCTCATCCTCTTCAACATACGTTATTTCTTGTCTTTTGGGTAATAGCCATTCTGATTGGCGTAAGGTGATATCTCATTTTGGTTTTGATTTGCATTTCCCTGATGACTAGTGATGTTAAGCATCCTTTCAGCTGTCTGTTGGCCATCTGTATGTCTTCTTTGGAAAATGTCTATTCAAGTCCTCTGCCTATTTTTTAATTGGGTTAATCTGGGGGTTTTTTTTGGTGTTAAGTCTTATGAGTTCTTTATATATTTTGGATATTAGCCCCTCACTAGATGTATCATTTGCAGATATATTCTCTCAGAATGTAGGTTGCATTTTTGTTTTGTTGATGGTTTCCTTTGTTGTGCAGAAGCTTCTTGAAGAGGCTGAATTTTTCTACCTGAAATGTGGATGATGACTGTATATAAAATGTGTTAATGTTGATGTTGTTGTTACTGTTTATGTGTTTCTGGTTTTGTTTTGTTTTATCGTTTATTTTTTGAGAACTAAATAACATATTATATGTAATATAATATCTGTCCCCAATTATATGGTAGACACAGGATAGTGTCATTAGTCTACCTCTGTGTAAAGTTTACCTTTGAGAAACATTTTCTCTGTACAAGTAACTATGGCCTTCTCAGAGAAAACTGGAAGACAAGTTATTATGTCTATTGCAATAAGTTGATTTCAACTGGTTCTCTCTGCTCTTTGAAGAAAGGAAATACCTAATTTCTAATAACTGGCATAGAGGGTGAGGACATTTATTTCTTTTTTCCATTTTAATTTCTATTTCCTTGATTACAAATGAATTTGTATATTTTATCTCTTAAAACTATCAGAAACCCATTAAGAAGTACTAAATGTTTCAGAAAAGCAAAACTGTGTTGAGCACCCTGCATTACAAACCCAGAGGAGCTGGATGATACACAAGCATTCACTGCTACCATGAGATTGAGAATCTTGTTGCTTACGAGGAGGGAGAGATAAAACATGCGGTACAATAGACCACAACATTGTATTCCATTCTTCCTGGGCTCAGAATACCCTGTTTCCATATATCACATGGTGAAAGATTACACAGTTTTAGCCCATTTCAACTGCTATTTCTTTCATAAAACCCTTACAATTAAAAATGTGAGTTGTGGTTAAAATAGGTCTCCTTTAAATCAGCATTTCCATTTTGTTTTAAGGTGTAGTTATTGACTTCATTCGTTGAATGTGAGTCTGAAAATTAGACTGTGTTCTGGATTTCCATGAGCATCTGAATAGTTTAAGTGAATTCTTTAAACCTCAGTTTCTAAATCCTGAAAATTAGAGATGATTATTTCTTCTCAAATTTTACCACCGGGATTCCAAGGGTCATATCATTTTTTTAAGCAGAAGGATAATGTTCTCTGATGTAACCAAAAATACGTATTCCTACCGGTGAGAGTGTCTGTCATGCCTAAGTAAGGATTCTTCTGTGCTGTGTTGATCTAATTCCATTGTAAAAAAAAAATCATTGTTACATATTTGAGTCACCTGTTCAGAATATATTTGGTAAGTTATATAGCATAAAATTTATATAGCGTAAAGTTGAATTATGAGATCTGGAGTCAGATACCTTATTTTTTATTCTTACCATGTAGCCGTGTGCCCTTCGGCGTTTGCCTTCCTATACTTCAGTTTACTTGGCTGTAGGAGCAGAATTCTGCCTACCTCGTAAGGTTGGTATGAAGATGAAATAAGAGAACAGGTAGAAAGCTTGTAACTGTGCCAGACAGAAAGATAGCACCAAGTCAATATTTTATTATTGAATATAATAAATATAGTACATATTAATGACCGTTGGCTATTGTTATTATCATTTTGCATTCATTGTTTTCAAAACTATCTTAATAATACAGATCTATTTTTATGATCTTTGGAAATCTGAGGACACAGACAATGCACCATCAGACCAATTTGCCTATAAAATTTCTAGTGGCCCTCTCGGACTCTGTGACTGTGAGTGCTGAAGCCCTCTACCAGCAGGAGTGGGGGCATGGCTCTGGAGAAGCTGACCCCAGAAGGTGAGGCCCCTGCGGTATTCTACCAGAAGCTTTCCAACAGAAGAGCATCCAAGTGGTAATCTGGGCCCCAACCCTGGAAAAAATAGCTGAGAGTCAAAGTGCAAAGTAGAGGAGTTACAGTAAGTTTCAGTTGGGCATCTGTAGCCATGGACGAGAGAGGACGGAGACTAGACCATGGAGACGGCAGTGGAAGCAGATACGTTATTGTACTCAACACCAGAAGACTAGTTTGTCTTTTCAGAACGTTATTGGATTTCAAATCTGTCTGACTTGGGAAATCCAAATCTGAACTCAGAAGCTTAATCCACTTAGGTTTGTTGTGAGAATTAAATTTGACAAAGCGTGTAAGTACTTAGCTGACCACGAAGAAAGCCGCCACTTCAGGGGACTGGGAGGGAGCTACCTGCGTCTTTCACTTTTGGATTTGTGCTGTGTCCCATCTTCTTGCTTCCAGAGCTTAACCCAGCAAGCTCAAACGAAAAGAAAAAAGGGTCAAAATACATATTGGATAAGTGAATGAATCAGTGCAAACATGAATGGACAGATGTTTGGATGGATTAGTAGGTGAAGGGTGAATTAGTGAGTGAATTAACTAAAGGCTTTTCTCAGATTATAATTGTTTTCATGTCACAATAGGGAGAAAAACGTTGATTAGGACAAAATTCAATGACCTCTTGACTTTGCGAAACCGTGAAGAATGATCATGAGGCCTTCTGTCTGTAATTTTCCTAGCTTCCTAATGCAGGCCTGGTACAAACTTGGCAGAGTCCCAATACACCTGTCCCCATTTTGCACCCAGCTGGAAACTGCCCTTTCATGATTTCCCTGCTTTTAAAAATCTCCTGTTGAAGCTTACAAATCTAGTATGATTCAGATCAACATGCTCAGACATATGGAATGGTTCCATTGATCTCAAAGCCAAGCCAAGAATGCCATAACTCACCCTACACAAGCAGGAAGCACAATTTAATTGGGCGCCAATGTGAGCTGCCTGTTATGAGACCTTCTCTGCTCACTGGTCTTCTGTCTGTAATGTGTGCTGACCTGCTCCCCTGATGCCTTTTGAGGATCCCTCAAAAATTATTTATTGATCTCTCTCTGATCTCTATAAGTTTTTTTCCTGACATTTGGCATACATTCAACAAATATGTACTAACATATGTTGTTTGTTGAGTCTTGTGTTAATATCTTAGTTTAAAAAATTAAAATTTTGATTCTCTGTGTCCTCTTAGGATGAAAGCAAGGATTAAAAATAGATATTACATAGCATGATCATCAATATAAGAAAAGCATAACAAATTACTGATTATTATTATGCCAATGCTTATTTCTTATACTAAAAATAATCACTACTTGCATATTGCATTTTCTACTTTTATAAAACATTTCAATTAGTCTTGGATGTGGGATTCTCACAATATGATGAGAGTACTGTTTTCTCCAAATTTTTGTACATTAAAATGTATAGTTGACCTTTGAACAACAGAAGTTTGAACTGAATGAGTTCACTTATTTATTTTCAATAAATATATTGGAAAAAGTTTTGGAGATTTGCGATGATTTGAAAAAACATTTTATATCCTCTAGCTTACTTGATTTCAAGAATAAAGTCTGCACTACATATAATCTGCAAAATATATGTTACTCCACTGTTTATGTTATGGGCCAGGCTTCCAGTCAGCAGTAGACTATAGTAGTAGTTAAGTTTTGGGAACTCAGTTATGTGTGGTTTTTGACTGCAAGGGGTCAGCACCCATAACCCCCATGTTGTTCAAAGGTCAACTGTACAGTCTCAGGAAGTTCTGTGAATTACACAAAATGGCAGCTGGTGAATAGCAACTTGGTTCAAAACCAGGTCTTCAAATTGAAGTGTGGTGCTCTCTCCATGGTTCCTTATTTTGCCATCATTTACACCATTTGGAAGAACCCCCAGCACTTGGCATGTGTCTTTCAGTTATATAATATATCGACCAATACTATGGACTTTTAGGTTCTCTGAGTCCTGATTTGGAATCCTGGTTGGTCTAATTTCCCAACCAGGCCAACTTGTTTGTAAATGACCTGAGTCTTTGGCCCCTTATCTGCAAGATGCAAATAAGAATACATATCTCATTGCATCCTGATAATTAAATGCCAAAAGTCAGTGAGGGCAGTGAGCTCTAAGCAGTCGCATTGTTTTTAGGTTCTATGATACTTTGTTCCGTGTGTTTTCACAGGAAAGAATAGGAATGTGCAGAAATTGAGAGGCTCTAGGTCAGAGAGCTGACTAGTGCCGAAGCAGGAGACAGACCTAACTGGTAGCCCTTCCGTCTCCCAGCCCACTATGCTTTGCCCAAGGCAGTGCAAGAGGAATCCATTCATTCTGAAATGAGCCTGTATCTTTCCCCAGTTTGCCTCAAGCCTTATTGAAAAGTCAATGGTCCAGAGGTGATTAAATGACAGATGGTAACAGTGCTTGACTCACAGCCCTTTATATTTCTTCCTATTTGTTTTCTGGCTGACATTCTGTGCACCCAATCCCAAAATTGCCAAGGCAGTGACAATTTTTCTTATGAGCCATTTCTTGAGGACTTCAAATCTCTCTGTGCTAAATGACGTGGTCATCTTGTGGAAACATGATACAGTTTTCCCCATTTGCCCATGTCCATTAATTTGTCCCTTTTCTGTGTAAGACCCTTGGAGGACAGGTGAAGAGATTACATCTTCTCTAGAGTTTTCTTGTTTCCTGAGCATCATCAAAGCACAGAGGCTTTGTGCAGAGCTCATTGTCTAAATGCTGCATTTACTATACAGTCCTCAGAATCTGCTGTCTTCCTAGTTCTTTAAACAAACATGATCATCTAATAAGAATATGCTGAAGAGTCCTTTTGAGAATTACCGTTCATCTGTATAGTGCTGATTCAACCACTGGACATGCTCTTGGGGTGATTGATAAAAGGTACTGAGGTCAGCATGACAGTTTGCTGAGCAGTGATTCTCAACCCTGCCCACACTCAGCATTCCTATGCTACCCACCACCAATATGGTCTTGTGCTTTCCAGTCCACTTACTGTCCTTGTTTTCAGAAACCCTCTGTAGCCCTAACTGACGGACAGTGTCCTTTAGGACATACCCTGTCGATCCATAATGTCACTTTGCAGGAGTGCCCGACACCCATCGAGTCTTACCTGTTGCAACGATTTTAAAAGATTCAGTAAGAAGATAAGTGGAAAAGTCTTTTAAGTGATGGTTCTTTTTCTCCCCTTTCCTTCACCTTCAGCTCCTTTTTTCCTCTACTTTTTCCTACTTTTCTCCAATTTCTCTAATATGTTATTATTATTATTTTTAGGAGCAGCAGCAGTTATAGTAATAATAAGCTTTGCTCTCAGACAGTCCTTGGTTCAAATCTTACTCTATCTCTGGTTTTATAAACTAGTGATTTACCTAGACCAGTATATTTTGATCTGCACAACATGAGTGATGCATATCTCAAAGGGCTGTTTTGAAAAATAAATAGTAACATAAATTTTTATTAGTACAGTTTTGGCACATAGCAATATTTCAAAAAAAGGAAGCTGTTGTATTACTAACATCATCATTGTTATCTACTACCCGAGGATTCTCAGGAGAATCAGTCTTGCAATTCTGAATCAAGTCAGTTTGAAGCACTACTGAAATGCCCTGCTGAATCAGTATTAGGAAACCTATCAACAGCAAATTTGGAGGCTCAACATCGAAACATTTAAGAACTGAATTTGAATAAGAAAAAACTGGGCAGGAAATCTGTATAAATGCAGTGCTCGTAAAGACAAAAGAAGATGTATGAGAAATCCTATACAATATTTAGAGCCTCCAGAACAGAATTAAGTTGAAAACCCTTGCACTCCTTCACATTACCTGCTCTCTGTATTTTTCCCTTCTATAGTGTTACTGCATTTTCATGAAACAACACTATAATATAAACTAAACAAAATTTGATGCTGAAGACTAGAAAACCAAATAATAAAACTAGATTCCTCTCATCAGGCTATGTTTATTTTTCTTGTAAAATTTTATTCATTTAATCTATAAGCTATGAGCTGTTGTTAAGATGCCCTGTCAGCCTTACTTCGTCCCTTCCCCAGCAAGGAACTCCTGGCTCAGGGCATGGATTTGAATCTCACTGTGGAGCTTATCTTCTGTGTGATGTCGGCATGCCACTGCCATCATCTGTAAGGCGGTGGGTATTCTCCAGGTGGCAGTGACCATCCTGCCAGCAATGGACGAGCAAAATACAGGCAGCCAGTGTTAGAACCAGACGATTGGACCTAACCCTTCATTGCATCTCTTTTTGTGAATGAGTAATTGAATGGAAGCAAAAACTGGATATAATAGCTATGTCTTTATGCACCTTACTTGATCTTGGGGAAGACAAAAAATAAATAAAAATTATCTCAGACACTGATCATAATTATAGTAAAATCATAGCCCTTAAAATTTTCGACAGGAAGTAATGGGATTGGTGATCACCAGGGACCTCATGCAGCATGAAAGTTCTCTGATAAGGTAAATTGAAACGGAGATCCTAAAGCAGTATTCGAAGATGACACAGGGGAATCTGGCTCAGTAGGGTTGGGAGCCAGTCACTGTTTCAAAGGAGCAAAGGTAAGATCTGTGTGGCTGGAGCCGAGTGCATAATGGGGAGGCTCATGAGACAGGTGGTGGGAGCCAAGAGCAGGTCAAAGAGGGCGCTGGAGCAAACACTGTGAGGAATGAATAGCACTGTATTTAGAATGAGAATTTGCAGGAAAATTTTAAACAGGAGTGTGTCATGATTAACAGAGTTTGGAAAGAGCGTATTGATTTACAAAGATCAAGGATTGTAGAAGCAGGTTTAGCACAAGTATTAGGAGATGAACAAAAAAGACCATAGCAGCTACGTCTTAGGCTGGCAGCTAGGTAGATGCTGGAAGTGACAGTCAGGACGTATTTTGAAGCTAGTGTCTACAAGGTCTCATGACAAAGAGGAGAATCACTGGTGATTTCCAGTTCACTTACTGTCTTTGTTTTCTGTCATGGTTTTCTTGAATATGGATGGAATTTTCCACTTGGTTCTGAAGAAGGGCAGCCCGAGCCTTAGCTTTTGCTTGGGCACAGGCTTCTCACCCCTCTCATTTCTTGTCAATATGAACTGATTGAACAGAGGCATGACATTATTCCAGTCTGGTCATTGCCTGCTAGGCTTTCCCTTTGGGGTCTCCCCCACCCAGAGAAGGCAGTGGGGCACACTGATCTACACGGTGTTGCTCCTCTCGTCCCTAGCATAAAGCTCCCGTACTTAATGAGAGGTGAATGCTGTGGACAGTGGGGAAGGTGGGCCATCTCAAGCAGCAGAGCCTGAGCAAAAGACAGGAAGTTCCTCTGTTTGCTGTGAGATGAATCCTGTGACTTTAGGTTTGGGTCAGAAAATGAGCAAAGTGTATCTTTCTGTCTTCCTCCAGTGTTACAAGCTATCTCTATGCAAATATCAAATACACACACATGTATTTATATGCATTCATTTAATTATTCTTCTGGTAATTTCTAATCTTTGTATTTCCTTTTGAACGTTGTATGATTTCATTTTAAAAATAATGTATTTTTAAAATATCATTTTTAAATATCAAATGCATATATATACAGTGTTGATATATATATGATATATGCATGTATATATGACATATATATGAAAAGATAAGAAATACTGAACCAAAGTCCGCACTAAGATTTCTGTGGACAGATCCAGTATGATGCTCAACTCTGAGCCTCCATGAAGCTGTTAAAATAAAGGCTAACCTGGCACACAGGAAGCACACAGTGAATTATCATTTGCCTTCCTAAGTCTTTTAGGAACTGCTAAAATTATTATCTGCATTAATTAAACATCAACAACCTAGCCAAATTTGGAAGAGACAACACGTTTACAATACATTTCATTCCTTGATTTTTTTCAATTAAAAATAATTATTCACTTAGTGTAGAGGCAAACAAACACAAAATATATTTTTAATTAAAACCAATGCAAGTGCATTTGTGTAAAGTAGACTGGTTTTGGGAAGATGACTTTGAATTTTAAAGAGGGAAACTGAATGAAACGTGCTATGACTCTTCTGGCAATAAAATTATATAAGCTTGCAGTCAGGAAGCAAGTTTCAAAATTTACCCCTTTTGTTTTTTTATCTCCATGGATATTTTGATTTGTAAGCAGGACTATCTGGTGTCTGATATTCTCCTAGCTTTTATTATTATTTTTACTTGCTGTAATCTCTCTCTGTATATTACATTATCTGATTTCTATAACGACCCTGTGAGGTAGCTCTGAAAGGATCTTTTTCTCATTTTATGTGAAACTAACTTACCTAAGGTTAGCACAGCATGGAGGTGGCACAGCCGGGGGACATTATTCTTATAATCCTGTGGGTATTTTTCCACCTTGAATTTCTTTACATTTTGGTACCATAGCAGTCCTTAAAAGACTTAGGAAGGCAAATGGTTATTCATTGTGTGCTTGCTGTGTGCCAGGTTAGCCTTTATTTCAACAGCTCCATGGGGGCTCAGAGTTGAGCATCATACAGGATCTGTCCACAGAAATCCGCCCAGGCTTTTTAGGATATTTATATGGTGTGCATCACTGTTCCTATGAGAATTTTCTAGGCATATGCATACTTGAAGTTACATTTTTGCATTGGAAACTATAGGGACCATAATACATTACTGACAAGTAGCTTTATTTAATTAGATAACCTCCAGTTTTCTTCTAAAATCATGGAGTGAGCAACTACAAAGCTGTAAGCATCCTAGAACAATCAAAGAAATGACTTCATTTAAAAAAAAATAGGGGATTTACACACTATTGTCGTCCATCTCAGTTGATCAATGGGCTTTTCGTGTTTCATTTGAGAAATGCTCTCTTTACATAATTCTACAGAAAAGACTAACAATTTAATATATCAGCAACTCAGTGAGATAAACTCTAGCCTTTGAATAATCACCCTGGCACCTGGCTCCTTGACGCTCGAATGCTAGAAATATTAACCAAGATTTAATTTCCACATTAAAATTCTTGTTTGCAATAGTTTAATATTTTAGTCTGTCAATTTGAAAAGATTAATATTTGCTATAATCTGCTTTATCTTGAAATCCAATACACTGTGTTCTGAGCACATTATAATTTAGTTGCATTTGACATGCTCTGAGAAGGACATAGATTAAATCCCTGGTGTGTGGCATTAAATATTATGAAAGTGGCCAGTATTTCTGAGAGAGAATACCCAGTTATGATCTGTTATTACAAGAATAGTAAGTTACAAAGGCACTGCTATTGTCTGGGAAGACATAGAGAAAACACATAGGATGAGTTTTTGGCCGAATCATATCAGCTGTGAAAGCAGACAGCCTTTTAAACTGCCCTTAGAAGGTGTTATTCTTACTGCTTGACTGTCCTGTGGATGAGAGGGGACAGGCTGAGCAGTTTGAGGTGTGGGACCTGGTGGGGCTCTGCTGTGTGGGAGCAGTGACAAACAGTGCCTTGACACTGACACCATCTGTGGATAAAATGAGAGTTCCTGTGGCAGGATTCTCACCTGGCCCTGGTTGACTAGCTCACTGCACACCTGTGGGCAATTTGACTCTGTATAAAGAGCTCCGCCCAGTGCTCTGAGCACTACGGGGTGGCAGGGCTGCAAGGCTGCAGGAGAGCAGAGTAGAGGCTGGAGTGGGGGCAGCGCTGAGGACAGAGGCCCAGAGGGTGGCTGTGCAGGACGGCTGTGCAGAGAGGCCTGGAGGACAGCTGTGCGGACAGAGGAGCCCAGAGGCAGAGACCGGCTTTCTGCATGCAGACTCGCTCTGAGTGAACAGGATTTTAGTGACCGACCTGCCACCTGGAAATAAAGTTGGGTATAACCCTTTCACCCCAAGAACATTTTGCTGTCAATTTCTTTGATCACATTGAATCCACAGCAAACTTGGGCTGAAACCCATTGGCAAGACACCGTCTCTTCCTCTTGTTGACAAGCACCCCTGTGAATATGGCCATCGTGCTTCCCCAGGGTACCTTAGGATGCAGTAGCTTTGTTCGCCCCTCCCTTACTCTTCTTGGAGATCCTCAGAACAGGTGAGGAACACCTGTGCTCTTTTTAGGGACTCAGAGGATGTTTACTGAATGAAGGAGGGACAAAAAGCTCTGAGACCCTTTTAAGACTAAGCCTATTTAGACTATCCATGTCATCCCATCACTGAATAGAGGTATACAGCTGTTAACCCCGTGGAGGCCACGTTCTCTCACCCGCCAAACTAATGACACCTATCGCAGGCACCTGTTCTAATTCCAAAACAAATGAACAAAGCCCACCGTAAATGAAAGCCGTTAGTCCGTGCCTGGCTGGTATGAGGCACTGAGGTTCTCTTCTCTCCCAGAGGACAAGGGGACCTTGTCTGGGCTCTGAGGGGGCGGGTGGTAGAGCAGACCAGACCCAGCAAATGGGAAGGAGGGAGGGAGGGAGGGAGGGAGGCCTGCGCTGCTGGTGCCAGTGCCAACCTGCAGGTACAGCTCAGGCCTGGAAGCAGGGCCCGGCTGGGCCGAGGAGAATCCTTGAATAAAGTGTGAGTCAATATAAAATGCATATAAAAATCAATTATCTTGGCCACATCACATCCCCTTGTCTAGGACTCAGGTTTGGTTTGGTTTTGGTTAAGGTTTTGCTTTGTTTGATTTTCATCTGCTAAAAGAAGAAAGAATTGGTGGAAATATATTTTCAAACATTTTTCTTGTTCAAATCTCAAATTCTTTTTTATTTTAACTTAATTCAACAACTCTTGGTGTGATTCTTTTTAATCTCTCTCATATTACAATAGAAAATGTGCATTAAAAATGTGTCAGAAAGAGATGGTAGCCAACTGGAGATCAGGACATGTAATTGAATAGCACCGTGCAGTGAGAGGACCTGCAACACGCCCTGGGAGCGCGGAGCGTGCAGCGCCCCCTTAGAGCCCAAGCTGCTTCTCACCCAAGGGGCCCCTGCAGACTGCATCGCAGAGATGCTGATGTCAGATCTGGGGCCAGATTGCCGGTGTCTTGGAGGCAGCAAGAGCAACCGGAGGGAGGTGCAAAGAACAAGCGTTTTTTCTCATTCACAGGTCATATGTTATGTACTTTCTCCTGCTTTCTCTCTGTCTCTAGATTGATAGATGATAGATAATAGACAGATATTGATATATCTACACCTAGTTATATTGATATATATACTGATGCATATTATAATATACAAACCTGCATAACTTAGCGAAGGTCAAAAACTCTCTGCAAGTCAGAGGCTGAGTCTAAAGCCATTTTCTGCTCAAGAGAAAGATCAGTGATCTCTTCGCCCTCAAAGTCTGACCCAACTCAAATGGATAAAGGAAATCACATTTGGAATCAAAAATTTCAAGTCAGAATATTCTTTCTCTCTCTCTCTTCTGCATACACAAACTCTATCTCTGAGACCATTTACCTAAACCCTCAGTGTCAGATATATATATATATATATATCAGTCCTGAGTTATGTGTCTGAAAGTTAGAAAATGCCAATTAAACTCTGGGCATGTAGAGTCCATGATTCATTGTAAATAGTGTCATAAAACAAGATTAGGAAAGCACATTGATCCCACATTTTGAGAGGCCTTGGATGAATGATACAAGTTCTGAATTTTATGTGGCAAATAATAAGAAACCAATGATATTTCTAATATAGGTGGTGAAATAACATATCGAAAGATGGTTATTGTTTCCATGTGGAGCCATAAATTAGTGGTTTGAAAGATTAAAGTCAGGGAGACATTGATGAAGATAGTTTAAACAGTCTCCCTAAAATTAACCTCTTACTGAAATCAAATCTCTGCTCTACTATATGCCAGAAAATTTCTTCTCCTGGACATAATTTTGATTTTTAATTTAGTTTAACTGGGGAAAAAATGGCAAAATCTTATTATTGACTGTGTAATACATGTCACTTCTTCAAAAAAATTAGTGTATCTTTTTAAGGTGTTTCTGGGACAGCATATCTTTCCTGTAGTTCTTCCACAGTCACTTTTTTCTGGTTATTTTTGTCTTCCTTCACCCACTGAGCTCACTTTTTTTCATAAATTGTTGTTTGAAGTATTATTTATTGAGCAGTTCCTATGCATTAAGTACAATATTCAATATTCTTGCATAAATGAACACATTAAACCTCACAGCAAACCTCTGGGAAAGGCTTCCATGTCAGTGACAAGGGAAACGGGACTCAAAAGCCTACATAACTTGGTGTGGATAAAATGAGAGTTCCTGTGGCCAGGATTCTCACCTGACCCTGGTTGACTAGCTCACTGCACACCTGAGGGCAATACATGGCTGTTGACTCTATAAAAATGAGCTCTGCCCAGTGCTCTGGGTGTGACATGGTGGCAGGGCTGCAAGGCTGCAGGAGAGCAGAGCAGAGGCTGGAGTGGGGGCAGCGCCGAGGACAGAGGCCCAGAGGATGGCTGTGCAGGACTACTGTGCAGAGAGGCCCAGAGGACGGCTGTGCAGGAAGACTGTTCAGAGGACGGGAGGATGGCTGTGTGGGATGGCTGTGTGGACAGAGGGGCCCAGAGGCAGAGACTGGCTTGCTGCATGCAGACTCGCTCTGAGTGAATGGAATTCTAGTGACTGCCCTGCCACTGTGAGAATAAAGTTGGGTATAACCTTTTCACCCCAAGAACTTTTTACTGTCATTTTCTTTGGGCACACTGAATCCATAGCAAACTTGCCCAGGGCTGAAACCCATTGGCAAGACACTTGGCCAAGGTCAGAAACTCTCCAAGTCAGAGGCTTCAGTCTAAAGCCATTTTCTGTCCAAGAAAAAGACTGGTGATCTCTTCGCTCTCAATGTCTAACCCAACTCAAAAGGATAAAGGAAATCACATTTGGAATAAAAAGTATTCAAATCAGAATAGTCTCTCTTTGTGCTCACACATATGCACACACACACAATTTCTATCTATGAGACCATTTACCTAATCTCTCAGTGTTATCCATATGTAAAATGAGGCTAGCGGTGTTGACTTAAATGGCCACAGTTGACCCTTGTATACTCCAGCAGCTGTGGAACATCAGGCACAGTGGTCACTCTGAGTGTTCCTGTCCCCAGCTTGTGCTCTTCCTCCACATTTCATGCCTCCCTTCGCCCTCACCCCCACTGTGTGTAAATTGTCTATGAACAGGTCTGGCCAACTGTGAATGTGGGATGACAGGTAACTTTTCTCATACATCTCCATGTCCCCAGCCCTAATTCAAAGCCTGTAATTTAGTAACATAGTAAACCATCCAAAAATGTTTAGTGAGTGAGCAAAGGTGTGAGTGGAATGCCCTCTCCTGTTTCAATCACTCCCCTTAAATTCCCTGAGTATCCGGAGGCATCCTGGGTGGAGGTGTCAGGAAGAATCTTCAATGCGTGGGTTGGGGTGGGGGGCAGAAACAGGGCTGCAAGAACAGCTGGCATGTTCCAATATGATATGCAAAGCAAATTAAAGCAAGGATAAGCAGACATCAGACCTCCGGAAAACAAGAATGAAATATGCTAGCCAGGAGGACTAGTCTAGCACCAAATTAGTCACTCCTGTCCCTAGTTACCATGGCAAAGATAGAACGCAGTAAGCTAAATCATTCTGATTATTGGAAGGAAGACATCTAAAACTTTTCCTGGCACCTAATTATAGCAGCATGTCAGAAAGGGGGCCTGTCAGATGCTGAACTCAGAGAAAGTTCTCATATCTTTAGAGAATTAGAAACTCAGAGGCACATCCAACCTCCCGGGCTTCAAAAGATATCTCATCACAGCATGTCTGTGAGAGTCATTTTCTACCAAGAGAACCCCCAAATTAGCCTTCTCCTTGACTTCTGAAGCACTTGCCTCTCCCTTGTCTTATAGGCATCGCTACTGACACTTGATCCACTTTGATGCTTTTTCTCCCTTGAGCCTAACCTGGTAAGGGGTGCAGCCCCCAGGTACCCACCGTTCCTGGCCTGCTCAGGTCCTTCCAGTGTTCCTCTCTCTCTCCTGACTCAGGAACCTGCCTTCCTCCTGCTACCTTGGACAACAACTGACAACCTGCCTTCACAGACTGCAAATACTTGCTGAGTTCACTTGTTTTCCCAGCTGCCTCCTCTGCAAGACAGGAGATACGCGACACAACGCTATCATTGGCATAGTCAACACTTTACCCCTAACCCCGTGAGCACCTGCCACAGAGCAGGTGTTTGGGTGATGTAGGGAACGTGAGATGGAGAAGTCCAGTCTTGTGAAATGGATTCAACATCCCAGGACCTCATAAACGGGGCATGGTCTTATCTAATACACAATATATTCAGGGATGAGTCGTGAATTGGCTACTGAAAGATGCATGCAAACTAAATACTAATAAGCACTTAGGAGCCAAGTGGAGAGAAGAAAGTGCTCTGCATTCTACCTAAAGAATAAACTTCAGGCCTCTTAGCTTGACATTCAAACCCTGCATAAGACCCCCAAGTATCTGTCTCATCTCCTTTCACACTGCTTCTGTTCCAGCATCCAAGACTCTAGATGTAACAGAGTGATTGCCAGGAAAAATTCAGCCCTCTATGCTTTTTATACCATCTGTTCACACAGCCTTGAAGGATCTTCCTTTTTTTACTGTGCATTATCTTCAGGACATTTAAAATGACACCTTCAAGTGAGGACTTCCTTCATCTTTGTTAGAATTAACTCCCTCTGGGCTCTACAAGCATTTTGCTTAGATTTATGTCACATTCATGTTGAAGTACCTTATCAAACTTTGTTCTACTAGATTTAAAATGTTAAAGACAAAACCAAGCATTTAAAAAACAAACAAACAAAACAAAGCTCACACTGCTCAGAAGCAGCCACTGAGATTTGCATCTGGTAAAATCTCCATAAATATTCATTGAATTCATGGCTTTTCAAGCCATATTTGTGGTACTTGCTTTTTTCTGTATAATTCTTTGATTTCTGTTATGTACATTTACTGCTGTAAGTGGGACAGTTTAACCAAAATAGTTGCAATGGAGTCAGTGTGGTGACACACGGGGCTGGTGGAGGCTGGCATATTGGCCTTTTTAACAGTTATTACAGTGGAAGATGTTCCTCTCAGTTTTCTCCTAACTCTCCAGTTCACTTTCTTTTCTTTTTTTCTTTTATTAAGGTATCATTGATAGACATTCTTATGAAGGTTTCACATGAAAAACATTGTGGTTACTACATTTGCCCATATTATCAAGTCCCCCCACACTGCAATCTACTAGATTTAAAATGTTAAAGACAAAAACCAAGCATTTAAAAAACAAACAAACAAAACAAAGCTCACACTGCTCAGAAGCAGCCACTGAGATCAGTGTAGTAAGATGCCACAGAGTCACTACTTGTCTTCTCTGTGCTACACTGTCTTTCCCGTGACACACACACACACACACACACACACACACACACACGCACACATACACCATGTGTGTCACTCATAATACCCTTCAATCCCCTTCTCCCTCCCTCCCCACCCACCCTCCATCACCCCTCCACTTTGGTAACTGTTAGTTCCTACTTGGGAGTCTGTGAGTCTGCTGCTGTTTTGTTCCTTCAGTTTTGCTTCATTGTTATACACCACAATTGAGGGAAATCATTGGTATTTGTCTTTCTCCACTTGGCTTATTTCACTGAACATAATATCCTCTAGCTCCATCCATGTTGATGCAAATGGTAGGATTTGTTTCTTTCTTACAGCTGAATAATATTCCATTGTGTATATGTACCACTCTTCTTTATCCATTCATCTACAGATGGACACTTAGGTTGCTTCCATATCTTGGCTATTGTAAGTAGTGCTATGATAAACATAGGGGTGCATATGTCTTTTTGAATCTGGGATACTGTTTTCTTATGGTAAATTCCTAGGAGTGGAATTCCAGGGTCAAATGGTGTTTCTATGTTTAGTTTTTTGAGGAACCTCCATATTGCTTTCCACAATGGTTGAACTAAGTTACATTCCCACCATAAATGTAGGAGGGTTACCCTTTCTCCACATACTCACCAGCATTTGTAGTTCCTTTTCCTGTGGATATTGGGTATCCTAACCTGTGTGGGATGATATCTCATTGTGGTTTTAATCTGCATTGCCCTGATAATTAACAATGTGGAGCTTCTTTTCATGTGCCTGTTGACTACCTGAATTTCTTCTTTGGAGAAGTGTCTGTTCAGATCCTCTGCCCATTTTTTAATCAGGTTATTTGCTTTTAAGGTGTTAACATGTGTGAGTTCTTTATATATTTTGGATTTTAACCCCTTGACGTATATACCATTTGCAAATATATTCTCCAATACTGTAGGATGTCTTTTTGTTATACTGATGATGTCCTTTGCTGTACAGAAGCTTTTAGTTTAATGTAGTCCCATTTGTTTATTTTTGCTTTTGTTACCCTTGCCAAAGGAGATGTGTTCAGGAAAAAGTTGCTCATTTTATATTCAAGAGAGTTTTGCCTATGTTTTCTTCTAAGAGTTTTATGGTTTCATGTCTTTGATCCTTTTGAGTTTACTTTTCTGTATCGGGTTAGACAATAATCCAGTTTCATTCTCTTAAATATAGCTGTCCAGTTTTGCCAACACCAGTTGTTGAAGTGGATGTCATTTCCCTATTGTATACCCATGTCAACTTTATCATATATTAATTAACCATATATGTTTGGGTTTATCTCTGGGCTGTTTAGTCTGTTCCATTGATCTGTGGGTCTGTTTTTGTGCCAGGACCAAATTATCTTGATTACTGTGGCATTGTAGTAGAGCTTGAAGTCGGGGAGCGTAATCCCCCAGCTTTATTCTTCCTTCTCAGGATTGCTTTGGCTATTTGGGGTCTTTTGTGGTTCCATATGAACCTTAGAACTATTTGCTTCTAGTTTGTTGAAGAATACTGTTGGTATTTTGATCAGGATTGCATTGAATCTGTAGATTGGTTAAGGCAGGGTGGCCATTTTGACAATATTAATTCTTCCTATCCATGAGCATGGGATGTATTTCCATTTATTGGTGACTTCTTTTTTTTTTTTTTTTTTTGTAACATTTTATAGGTCACAAAGTCCTCTAACATTGTCTTTTTTAAAAAAAGTATCATTGACATACAATCTTATGTTGGTTTCAGATATACAGTACAGTGGTCCAACAGTTACCCACATTATTAAATCCTTACCCCCTCTAGTGCAGTTACTATCTACCAAAATAGTAAGATGTTACAGAATCATTGACTATATTCTCCATGCTGTACTACCTTCCCAGTGACCAACTTACATTGTGACTGTAAATCATGTGTCCCTTTAGCACCTTCCCCCTCCCCCCAACGCCTGTCCCAAACCCTCCCCCTTGGTAAGGGTATTCCCTTCCTAGTGTCTATGAGTCTACTGAGATTTTGTTCCTTCTAACATTGTCTTTTTTTCTTGTAGATAATTATTTTTTATTGAAGGGTAGTTGACACACAGTATTACATTGCATTAGTTTCAGGTGTACAACATAGTGATTCAACATTTATATACATGACAATTCTAGGTACCAGCTATCACCATACCAAGCTGTTACAATATCTTGACTATATTCCTTATGCTATACATTACATCCTGGTTACTTATTTATTTTACCATTGGAAGTGTGTACTTTTTTTTTTTTTTTTTTGGGCATCTGTCATATTTATTGATCAAATGGTTAACAACAATAAAATTCTGTATAGGGGAGTCAATGCTCAATGCACAATCATTAATCCACCCCAAGCCTAATTTTCGTCAGTCTCCAATCTTCTGAGGCATAACAAACAAGTTCTTACATGTAGAACAAATTCTTACATATTGAATAAGTTACATGGTGAACAGTACAAGGGCAGTCATCACAGAAACTTTCGGTTTTGCTCATGCATTATGAACTATAAACAGTCAGTTCAAATATGAATACTCATTTGATTTTTATACATGATTTATATGTGGATACCACATTTCTCTCTTTATTATTATTATTTTTAATAAAATGCTGAAGTGGTAGGTAGATGCAAGATAAAGGTAGAAAACATAGTTTAGTGTTGTAAGAGAGCAAATGTAGATGATCAGGTATGTGCCTGTAGACTAAGTGTTAATCCAAGCTAGACAAGGGCAATAAAACATCCACGTATGCAGAAGATTTCTCTCAGAACATGAGGGGGGAGGTTCTAAGCCTCACTTCTGTTGATCGCCAATTTCTCACCTGATGACCCCCCCGGCAACTGTGCCTGTCTTAGGTTGTTCCTCCCTTGAGGAATATTACCCGTCTCTGGCTAACCAGTCATCTTCCGGGGCCATACAGGGAAATGTAAAATTGGTAAGTGAGAGAGAAGCCTTATTGTTTGAAAAGGTTAGCTTTTTACTTCTTTGCATATTTATGCCCTGTGGCTTCTATGCCCAGCATTTGTCTTGAGGTATCTGTACCACTTGGAAGAATTATGATACTCGGTAAATTTGATATGAGGCACAAATTCTATTTAAGGGTTGTAATTAGGAAGGAAGAAGAAAAGCTATAGAAGTAGCAGGCGGAAGAAAACATGGGAAGATTAATTATTTCTTTGACATACCTTCCTGTAGAGTAACTTCAGCATGTATGGGTTTTAAGCTACTACTTAAATTGCACACACACATTAACATAATAGGAGTACAGTTATGTAACCAAAGCATACCTGTAATTACCAGCCATCTCCAGTGAAACCGAGAAAACCAGTTAGGCAGCTGAGGCATTTGTGAAAAGTTATCTCTGATATGGTGGATATCGTCCAACTGAACTTGAACAGTCTGAGAGAAATCAGACAAATTAAAACAACCCATTCCTGGGGACTGTTCACATCCCTTATGTTCTTTTAACAGTAAATAGTCTGTAGTTGTAAGATTTTGGAGCGCTACAATTTGCAGTTCTCCTAATTCTTGCTTGAGTTCCAACAGTATAGATCCAGTCAAATTTGTTGTTTTACTGTATGCACAGGCCAGCTTAGATATCTCCTTCCTCATTCCCATGGTACAGGAACTGGTGGGATGAGTGCATCTACAGCTGTAGCAGTGCGTGGATCTTTGTTGGAGTTTTCTTGATGATCATCTTCTGGCCTGAGTCTTCCCGAGAGTGCTGATGTTGGAAGTTCTTTTTCATATCGTATCTTAGTTCATTTTCGGGGTAGCCCAATTAGGTTTTGATCTTCTGTATAAACATAAACAGACCCTTTGCCTACACTTTTATATGCCCTTTATACCCTTGTGTAGAACTCATTGGAGGTCACCACAGAGGAACTGCCCTTTTTTTTTTTTTTTGGTATCACTAATCTACACTTACATGACGAATATTATGTTTACTAGGCTCTCCCCTATACCAGGTCCCCCCTATAAACCCCTTTACAGTCACTGTCCATCAACATAGCAAAAGGTTGTAGAATCACTACTTGCCTTCTCTGTGTTGTACAGCGCTCCCTTTTCTCCTACCCCCCCCATGCATGCTAATCTTAATACCCCCCTACTTCTTCCCCCCCTTATCCCTCCCAACCCACCCATCCTCCCCAGTCCCTTTCCCTTTGGTACCTGTTAGTCCATTCTTGAGTTCTGTGATTCTGCTGCTGTTTTGTTCCTTCAGTTTTTCCTTTGTTCTTATATTCCACAGATAAGTGAAATCATTTGGTATTTCTCTTTCTCCGCTTGGGTTGTTTCACTGAGCATAATACCCTCCAGCTCCATCCATGTTGCTGCAAATGGTTGGATTTGCCCTTTTCTTATGGCTGAGTAGTATTCCATTGTGTATATGTACCACATCTTCTTTATCCATTCATCTATCGATGGACATTTAGGTTGCTTCCAATTCTTGGCTATTGTAAATAGTGCTGAAATAAACATAGGGGTGCACTGATCTTTCTCATACTTGATTGCTGCATTCTTAGGGTAAATTCCTAGGAGTGCAGTTCCTGGGTCAAATGGTAAGTCTGTTTTGAGCATTTTGATGTACCTCCATACTGCTTTCCACAATGGTTGAACAAGTTTACATTCCCACCAGCAGTGTAGGAGGGTTCCCCTTTCTCCACAGCCTCGCCAACATTTGTTGCTGTTTGTCTTTTGGATGGCAGCCATCCTTACTGGTGTGAGGTAATACCTCATTATGGTTTTAATTTGCATTTCTCTGATAATTAGCGATGTGGAGCATCTTTTCATGTGTCTGTTGGCCATCTGTATTTCTTTTTTGGAGAACTGTCTGTTCAGTTCCTCTGCCCATTTTTTAATTGGGTTATTTGTTTTTTGTTTGTTGAGGTGTGTGAGCTCTTTATATATTCTGGATGTCAAGCCTTTAGAGGATGTGTCATTTTCAAATATATTCTCCCATACTGTAGGGTTCCTTTTTGTTCTATTGATGGTGTCTTTTGCTGTACAGAAGCTTTTCAGCTTAATATAGTCCCACTTATTCATTTTTGCTGTTGTTTTCCTTGCCCGGGGAGATATGTTCAAGAAGAGGTCACTCATGTTTATGTCTAAGAGGTTTTTGCCTATGTTTTCTTCCAAGAGTTTAATGGTTTCATGACTTACATTCAGGTCTTTGATCTATTTTGAGTTTACTTTTGTATATGGGGTTAGACAATGGTCCAGTTTCATTCTCCTACATGTAGCTGTCCAGTTTTGCCAGCACCATCTGTTGAAGAGACTGTCATTTCGCCATTGTATGTCCATGGCTCCTTTATCAAATATTAACTGACCATATATGTCTGGGTTAATGTCTGGATTCTCTAGTCTGTTCCATTGGTCTGTGGCTCTGCTCTTGTGCCAGTACCAAATTGTCTTGATTACTATGGCTTTATAGTAGAGCTTGAAGTTGGGGAGTGAGATCCCCCCTACTTTATTCTTCTTTCTCAGGATTGCTTTGGCTATTCGGGGTCTTTGGTGTTTCCATATGAATTTTTGAATTATTTGTTCCAGTTCATTGAAGAATGTTGCTGGTAGTTTCATAGGGATTGCATCAAATCTGTATATTGCTTTGGGCAGGATGGCCATTTTGACGATATTAATTCTTCCTAGCCACGAGCATGGGATGAGTTTCCATCTGTTAGTGTCCCCTTTAATTTCTCTTAAGAGTGACTTGTAGTTTTCAGAGTATAAGTCTTTCACTTCTTTGGTTAGGTTTATTCCTAGGTATTTTATTTTATTGGTGACTTCTTTAATTTTGCTCATGATTATCTTGTAGTTTTCAAGGTATAGGTCTTTCACTTCCTTGGTGAGGTTTATTTCTAGATATTTTATCCTTTTTGATGCAATTGTGAATGGAATTGTTTCCCTGATTCCTCTTTCTCCTACTTCATCATTAGTGTATAGGAATGCCACAGATTTCTGTGTATTGATTTTGTATCCTGCAACTTTGCTGAATTCAGATATTAGATATAGCACTTTTGGAGTGGATTCTTTAGGGTTTTTTTATGTACAATATCATGTCATCTGCAAACAGTGACAGTTTAACTTCTTTCTTACCAATCTGGATGCCTTTTATTTCTTTGTGTTGTCTAATTGCCATGGCTAGGACCTTCAGAACTATGTTGAATAAAAGAGGGGAGAGTGGGCATCCTGTCTTGTTCCTGATCTTAAAGGAAAAGCTTTCACCTCCTCACTGTTAAGTATGATGTTGGCTGTTGGTTTGTTGTATATGACCTTTATTATGTTGAGGTACTTGCCCTCTCTACCCATTTTCTTGAGTTTTTATCATGAATGGATGTAAATTTTGTTGAATGCTTTTTCAGCATATGTTGAGATGATCATGTGGTTTTTGTCCTTTTTGTTGATGTGGTGGATGATGTTGATGGATTCTCTAATATTGTACCATCCCTCCATCCCTGTAATAGATCCTACTTGATCATGATGGTCAATCTTTTTGATGTATATTTGAATTCAGTTTGCTAATATTTTGTTGACTATTTTTGCATCTATATTCATCAGGGATATTGGTCTGTAATTGTCTTTTTTTGTGGTGTCTTTGCCTGGCTTTGGTATTAGAGTGATGCTGGCCTCATAGAATGAGTTTGGAAGTACTCCGTCCTCTTCTACTTTTGGAAAACTTTAAGGAGGATGGGTATTATGTCTTAACTAAATGTTTGATAAAATTCAGCAGTGATGCCATCTAGTCCAAGCATTTTGTCCTTAGGTAGTTTTTTGATTACCAATTTAGTTTTGTTGCTGGTAATTTGTCTGTTCAGATTTTCTATTTCTTCCTGGGTCAGTCTTGGAAGGTTATATTTTTTAGAAAGTTGTCCATTTCTTCTAGGTTATCCAGTTGTTAGCATATAATTTTTCATAGTATTCTGTAATAATTTGTATTTTTGTGGTGTTCATAGTGATTTTTCCTTTCTCACTTCTGATTCTGTTTATGTATGTAGACTCTTTTTTCTTGAAAAGTCTGGCTAGACATTTATCTATTTTCATTTTCTCAAATAATCAGCTCCTACTTTCATTGATTCTATTGTTTTATTTTTCTCAATTTTGTTTATTCTGCTTTAATATTCATATGTCCCTCTTTCTGCTGACTTTGGGGCTCATTTGTTCTTCTTTTTCTAGTTTCATTAATTGTGAGCTTAGACTGTTCATGCAGGATTGTTCTTATTTCCTGAGGTAAGCCTGTATTACAATATACTTCTCTCTTAGCACGGCCTTTGCTGCATCCCACAGATTTTGCAGTGTTGAGTTTTTGTTTTTCTTTTTCTCCAAATTTTGTATTGCTTGATCTCTATTTTTATTTGATCCATTGATCATTTAGGAGCATGTTGTTAAACCTCCATGTGTTTGTGGGCTTTTTTGTTGTCTTTGCATAATTTATTTCTAGTTTCATACCTTTGTGGTCTGAGAAGCTGGTTGGTACAATTTAAATCCTTATGAATTTACTGAGGCTCTTTTTCTGGCCTAGTATATAATCTATTCTTTAAATATTCCATATGCACTTGAGAAGACTGTGTATCCTTCTGCTTTTGGGTGTAGGGTTCTGTAGATGTCTGTTAGGTCCATCTGTTCTAATGTGTTGTTCAGTGCCTCTGTCTCCATACTTATATTCTGTCTGGTGGATCTATCCTTCAGAGTGAGTGGAGTGTTGAAGTCTCCTAGAATGAATGCATTGCATTCTATTTCCCCCTTTAATTCTCTTAGTATTTGTTTTACATATGTAGATGCTCCTATGCTGGGTGCATAGATATTTATAATGGTTATATCCTCTTTCTGGATGACTCCTTTATCATCATGTAATGTCCTTCTTTGTCTCTTGTTACTTTCTTTGTTTTGAAGTCTATTTTGTCTGATATAAGTCATGCAACTCCTGCTTTTTTCTCCCTATTAGTTGCGTGATATATCTTTTTCCATTCTTTCACTTTTAGTCTGTGTATGTCTTTGAGTTTGAGGTGAGTCTCTTGTAGGCAGCATATAGCTGTGTCTTGTTTTTCATCCATTCAGTGACTCTATGTCTTTTGATTGATGCATTCAGACCATTTACATTTATGGTGATTATTGATAGATATGTAGTTATTGCCATTGAAGGCTTTAGATTCATGGTTACCAAAGTTCCAAAGGTAGCTTCTTTACTATCTAACAGTCTAACTTAACTCACTCAATATGCTATTACAAACAAAATCTAAAGGTTCTTTTTTCCCCCCTTTTTCTTCCTCCTTCATTCTTTATATATTAGGTATCATATTCTGTACTCTTTGTGTATCTCTTGACTGACTTTCAGCATAGTTGATTTAATTTTGCATTTGCATAGTAATGAATTGGTTTACTTCCTTTACTGTAGTTTTATTTTCTCTGGTGACAGCTATTTCGCCTTAGGAAGACTTCCATTTATAGCAGTCCCTCCAAAATACACTGTAGAGATGGTTTGTGGTAGCTAAATTCTCTGAAAAATTGTTTAATCCCTTCCTCAAATTTAAATGATAATCTTCCTGGGTAGAGTATTCTTGGTTCGAGGCCATTCTGTTGTTTCATTGCACTAAATATATCATGCCACTACCTTCTGGCATATGAGGTTTCTGTTACGAAGTCTGTGGATAGCCTTATGGGTTTTCTGTTCTATGTGATCTTTTTTCTCTCTCTGGCTGTTTTTAATATCTGTCCTTATCCTTGATCTTTGTCACTTTAGTAATTATATGTCTTGTTATCTTCCTTGGGTTCCTTGTGTTGGGAGATCTGTCTACCTCCATGGCCTGAGAGACAACCTCCTTCCCCAGATTGGGGGAGTTTTCAGCAATTATTACTTCAAAGACACTTTGTATCCCTTTTCTCTCTCTTCTTCTGGTACCCATATAATGTGAATATTGTTCCTTTTGGATTGGTCACACAATTCTCTTAATATTCTTTCATTCCTAGAGGTCTTTTTTTCTCTCTGTGCCTTAGCTTCTTTGTATTCCTGTTCTCCAATTTCTATTTCAGTTACCTTCTCCTGTACTTCATCTAATCTGCTTTTAAATCCCTCCATTGTATGTTTCATTTCAGATACTGTATTTTTCAAAGTTTCTATCTCTTTCTTGAATTCCTCCATGAGATCTTGAATATTTTTCTGTAGCTCCATGAGCTTATGACTTTTATTTTGAAATCTTTTTCAGGAAAATTGATAAATTCAGTTTCACTTGGCCCTCTTTCTCCTGTTTGTGGTATTTTCATTTATACCAGGTTCTTCTGACATTTCATATTTATAGTAACTTGGTGTAGGCAGCACCCTCTAGTGCCCAGAAGCTCTACTCTCTGGAGCCGCTCAGCCCCTGGAGTGATGGCAGGGGTCACAGGCAAGCAGCTCTGATGCCTGTGGGGAGAAAAGACCTGTTTTCTGTTTTCCAGTTGCAGTGCCTGCCTCCACTGCAAGGGCTAGTGGGCTGAGCATGCAGGGAAAAGTCTCTATGCTATGCCCTTGTAGCCTCCACAGGCGGGGCCACCCTCTGGCTGGCCTAGCACAATGGCAGTGGTAACAGGTTTGTGAGCCAATGCTGGCTGGAGGTAAGGAGTGGCAGGCTGCATATCATGGTGGAGGACCTCGGAGCTGCACTGCCAGCCAGGTGGATGGAGTACCTGAAGCTCCTGAAAGTTTCCAACCTGCTGGGCAGAGTGCACCAGGACAATTTTGTCCACCTGTCCTTTGTCCTGAGCAGCAAGCTCTATGCAATACTTGCCCCTTTAGCAACCCCCTCACTATTGGGAAGTCTCTCAGAGTGCCTGCCTTTCTTTTGTCCCAGAATAGCTGGTTGTGTGTACCTGTTCTCCATAAGCAGCTGGAATCTCAGTCTCTCCAAGTATTCCAACCCCACTTGTCTCCAGAGCACCATGTAATGTAAGTTTATGTTCCCAGAGCAGATCTCCAGGGCTGAGTTTCAGCAGTCCTAGGCCTCCACCCATTCCCTGCTCTGTTTCTCTTTCTTCCAACAGTGAACTGGGATTGGGGAAAGGCTTCAGTCCTGCTGCATTACGGCCCTGGTACTTTACTCTTTTCCATGTGGTCTTCTCTTTTCCCCAGATGTGGGAAGTCTGTTGCAGCCTTCATTCCTTTGCTTTTTCAGGATTAGTTTTATTTGCTATATTTTCATATTATGTGTGCTTTGGGGAGGAGGTTTCTGTCTCACCTCACATGTTGTCATCTTTTCAGTTCATTTTCTTTTCTTTTTTTTTTTACATAAAAATTTGTGCATATTTAATGTGTACAACTTGATGAGTTTGGAAGTAAACTTCCATAAAATAATCACCATGATCATGCCATAAACCTAGCCACCACCTCCAGCAGTCTCCTCCTGCTCTCTTTGTTATTATTATTACATTTTTATAAGTGATAAGGACAGTTAACAATATTTAACCTGTTATATGCCCTGTTTATATATATAATACACCAGTGTTTACTCTGGGCACACTGTACAGTCTGTACAGTCAACCTCCAGGTCTCTGTTCACTTCCATTCCATCTTCTTAGCACCTTTTCCTCTATTTGGTCCTTGATACTGGTCCTCTAGGGCTCCCCTATTTGCTCCTCACTTGATGCACTTTATGGGTGATCACTGTCATTCTTCTGTTGTTAGTCCTTTCTCTGTTTGCAAACGAATGTGAGGCACATTGGCTTCCTGAATGAAAGAGTAGAGGAAAGGAAAGGAGAAGGGAGAAATGGAAAAAAATCAACAACAAAGCAGGGGCAGACTTACAGGAATTCCTCATTCAGGACAGAAAGCCAGCCAGAATTCAGGGACTCGGAATTGGATTCATGTTGAAAAGCCGAGTTGTGTATCATTCTTTCTCCATTTCTTTTCTGCTTCTCTTTTTACACATGATTTATTCTCTTTTACTGGCTGCAGTTCAAGCAGAAGTGCTTGGCATTCACAGTTCCTTTATCCTTGTTACATGTCTAGCCACGTTGAAAGTCTGATTTTCTCTTTGGATCTGCTTCTCATTCTTAAGGGAAGAGACTGGCATGATGTGGATCAACTGCCCACGTGTTGTCCAGTCAACCCTGGCCAGGCTCATGGGCTCTCCTTACACACAGTGTGGCTAGAAACCCATTCTGTAGATAGGGGAAATATGTAGGACTTTGGATTGCCAGGCAGCTGCCCAGCATCACTGTGACTCCATAGTTTCTGTTGCCATCCAGAGGCTATTCACCCAGTGCTAGGCTGTCAGAAAGAACTCACCAAGTGCTCCTTGATATTTTGACTGAGACGCTGACATCACATAAACCTAAAATTTTCAGTACCTACCTCAGTTTATTCCTTCTAATTTGTTCTTTTTCTCTGATCTAACCAAAATATCTTTAAATTCTTCCTCTTTCTTAAATCTAAATATCCACTTGGTTACAAGTTTCTTTAATATGTAATTGTTTCATCCATTTGTTTCTTTGCATTTCCAGTACTAGGCCACCATCATTTCTAACATATTCAATATAAAACACATTCGCTCTTTCTCCAATCTCTTTGCTTTGACATATTTTTTCACATATACGCTTTAGAGCAATTTTTTTAAGTTAAAGTTATTTGCAGCAGAAAGCTACAATGTGTTTTCTCTTCATCTTGTTTGCCATTTACAACAATCCCTTGAAGATAGTAGGAAAGAAACTCCATTTTGCAGAGAAGAAAACCATCTCTGAGAGAATCACTTGCTGGTGTTTATATGGCCAGTTAAAGGTGGGCATGGGTGCAAACTATGTGTAATGATATAAAATATCAAAAACATAGCTGGCTAAGGTGTGGATTTTCTGAAGGGGAGTTAACTGGAAGAAAGTGTGGGATTTATTATCAATAAAAATAATGTAGCCTCCCACAGGATACATATTCAACCATTGTTAAGTTTGTCTAGAATGAAGCCTGACCTATGTTTAAATGATTGATGAAGGTATTTTCTACTCCAAATGTTTGTAAGACTCAAACAAGTTATTAATTCTAAATTCTAAGAAAAATTTCAAAGGCTTACTCTTTTCCTGACATTCATCATGGGAAGCAGTTGGCTTAAACTTAGATAATTTTACTCTAGTCTCAGATACTCTCCTGGCCTGATGTGTTGCCTTCAGTAGATTGCCTGAACTTTTAGGGTTTTGTCTGTTTGTTAAAAATGGAAACGTTGGGGGAGATGCCTCCCCCTGCCAACCCCCCCTCTCAGCTTATTTGGTTCTGTAACTGCATTTAGCTAATGAAGTATAGGTATTAGCCAGAGGGAACTATTTTTTCTTCAAAATGACTCATTTTTCCCTAATAAATGATTTATCCAATCTAGTACCCAAGAAAAGTTTTTATTTTAGTCTGATGATGTACAGTCTGCATTTCGCCAGTAATATAAGTTTCAATAGTTAATGAGCTTTGTCCGTTTCTAAGAGTGACCTATCTTTGTCTTTCTGCAGCTTCAATAAGAGCACCTTGCTGTAATTTAACTTGACTTAAAAATGAGGCGGTCCACAGCTTTTCATTTAAAGCAGTTTCTTAAGCCTCATATTCTAATAGAAATTGGTTTGAAATGAGAGGTATTTGTAATTGTGTGTGTTACTTTTGACTCATAAAGCTATTGCTATATGAAGCTGAAATTGCCAGACCTCATTCCTACTTATGATAAATAATGAGCAACCCTGTGTGCTCCAGCCCCTGGGTCTTCAGCTCAGATCGATGTGCGCACACATTTGGTAGCTGGCAACTGATACAATAGGGTCACGGGTGGCCAGCAAGGCCCAGTTCAGGACAGAAATGGAATAGATAATCTTTCCTTCCTCCACCTTTTTGATACATTCCTTCCTCCAGTTCTTCATTTATCTCTCTTATGCCCTCTGTTTCCAGATACTATGTTCAGGCTTTAGGCCTGTTTGGTTTTTCTCACATGACTGTTTGTTTTTTGTCCTGTACCAGCTGTGTTTTCCTAACCACCCCAGGAAATTACTCTGACAGCTTAAACCTTGTCATAGAAATTGCCCCTGGCACTGGTTAGCTTGGCAAGGCTCATGCCAGGTATTCTATTACCCTATGAAGGGCAATTGAGTGCCTACAACATTGAGAGAACGTGATTCAAGCTGTCTGTGTAAATGAGATAATGCATCTGAGAACACTTGTGAACTACAAGGAATCCATCAAATATTATTTGATTTGTGGAACCATCTTTGACTTTATGAAACACAGTTGACCTTGAATAACACAGGTTTGAATGGTGCAGATCTACTTACACACTGATTTTTTTCAAAAAATATATTGGACTTTTTTGGAGATTTGAGACAATTTGAAAAAACATTTTCTTTTCTCTAGATTATTTCATTCTAAGAATATAATTTATATTGTGCATATAACAATCACAGTATGTATTGAGTGTTTATATTATCAGTAAGGCTTCTGGTCAACAGTAGGCTATTAGTAAATTTTTGGGAAGTCAAAGGTTATATACAGATTTTTTATTGTGCAAGGGCTCAGTGTTGCACAAGGGCCAATTGTATACATATATGACTACATGGTTGCATATATATGTGTGCATATTTGCCCTGTATACAGGCATGTCTATCTGTGCACATATACATGTGTGTATGCATGGTTAAGAGTATATGTGTGTTGTGCATGTGTATGTGCATACATGTATATGCAAATGGTTATGTGCATATGTTCTGTATAAATTTATCTGTACTTGCATGTGTTTATATTTGTATTTGTGTGTATATGAATGTCACAAATTTCACTGAGCTTATTAGGCTTTTCCTTGTTGAATAATAATTACTACCCCATTTAACCTCACCCTTGGCCCACATTAGAGGGCATTTGTTCACTTCTTGGTTTCCTGTCTCTTGCGTATTTCTTCTCTCCAGAGGTGGAACTACATGATTCCTGCATCAAGAGACAACCGTGTCCCAGTTTCTAAGATAAGTCCTGGTGGAGGGTATGAGGACTTTCAAAGTAGTCTGCTCCAAGTCAGAGCGTTTGACGTTCCTGGTAACACCTGAGTGATTCTGTGCCCTATTTCTAGCACTTGGCTTCCTCCTTGTCACCACGTACTTCTAAATGTTCAGCTCGGTTCTCTCTAACATCAGAATTTTCCCTCTTACCAGCCCCCTTGCACGAGGACCACACCCCACCAGTTGCCTTTATGACTGTAGGTGACCAGCTCAGGGTTTCCCAACGTCTCCACCTGTCTGTCCAAACACTTCACTGTCTGACATGGAATGTTTTTGATATTGACAGCGATCTATCATTTAACCCTTCAGACATCAGTGATCAAAAACATAGCTATCTATTTGTCTCCAGTGGGTAGATTTTAAGATATTTTGAAACCAGCAAACAACAGCGAGAGGGGTGAAATTGTTTGGCATGGTTCCCTCTAACCCACAGCCGCACCTGGGTGAGTAGTTAACCCCTTTTTAGATAACTGTCATTCTTGGATTATTCAGCAGGGGAAAGAATGAAAAACTAGGTAGGACTCAGGGATGAAGACTGGCCAAAGGACGGTTTGAAGGTGTTGAACGTACATTCTCTTGGCATCTAAATAATGCTGAAAATGGAATTATTTGGCATTTCTGTTGTTTCAGAAATGTCTGTGCTCCGTCTTGCATATTCCTTTGGGCACCTTATCCTACCTCTTAAAAGGCCTCCTCTCAGCCTGCTATGCCACAAGGGATGGCCCTGCTTTGGAAAATCTGAGCAGATCCTGCAAGGTGACTGCTTCATTCCACTTTTAGTCATCTAAATGTGCTGGTGATTAATGTGCACCAAGCCAAGCCACTTCTTCTGAGTCCGAAATTCCCCTGGGCTTTCAAACCAAATCAGAAAATAAAATGAATTCGTAAGGACAGAAACAAGATAAGAAACACTAAGACTGTGCATTGAAATGAAGGTTTGGAAGCTTCACAAAATAATTTAAAATGTTTTAAAAAGCGAGCATGTGACTGCAGCAGTGTGGCATTGTAAAAGGATTTAAGGGGCTTTCCTCTGCATGTACACTGTCTGTCCAACCCAAGGCAATCCCAGAGCCTCTTCAGACTTCAGTGACCTCCATTGTAAGTTTGGAATATGTAATCAGATAGCTTGTTTCAACATAGAGTCTATATCAGACAATTTCTTATGCTTGAGCATCTCTGATTATGTAATTCCTTTCTAATTATTCCAGTAAGAGGATAAAGCAGAAATAGAAAGGCTAGAATGGTTCTTTTCTGCTCAAGTGCAAATCAGACTCTGATATGCACAGTATTCTCATCATCACATGCTCACCAGAAAGAGGGAAATAAACAAGGAAGCACAAACCACAATTCTGTCTCTATTTCACACTCAGGGTCAGCTCTGCTCATTTTCTCTCTTGGCCCCTACCCACCCTCACCACACTTTATCCTTCATTCTTACTTCCCAGACTGCAAAGCTTCCAGCCTGGCTCACTTCTATACCTCTCCTGGGTTACTTCCCTTCTCTACATGGTCTTGTAACAATGTGTGTTTATTTCCACAGTGTCCCTTAAGTCATTGTGTTTCCCTGGCATTTTGTTCTATTTCCACCACCAAAGTGTAAGCTGCTTATGAGCATGTTCTATTCACTATTTTAAGTGTTTTAAAAAGTAAAATACACATAGTACACATTTAAAAATGAATCATTGATTGAATTAATGAACATACAGTCATATAAATATATATACATACATATATATTCTCATATAACATGTATAGAAGTTGTAGGAGTTATAACCAGCCTCAGTTTGGATTTCTTTACTAATAGGAAAACCATGACCTCATAATTCTCATTGTGAGCACCTTAAACCATTACAACTTTTCTTTTTAGGCTGGGACAAAATACACCTCCCAGTTGCATTTACAAAGTGATCATTGTTCTATTATCTGGAGTCATTTGCAATGGCTGTACCTTCTCCTACAAGATAAAAATTAACTATATTACCCTATTTAATTTAGGAAACTTTTTTTTTACATATTATCATTTAATTGCTGTAACAACTTTATGCAATAGATTTTACTCATGTCTGTTTTCTCAGCCAGGGGCCAATTAGGAGACAGAATCCATGCTGGTTATTTTTAAAGAGAAAAATTAATGTAATTAATTATTAGCCAGATTTTGAAGACCTGAAAAGACAAAACAGGAACAAAGAGAAAAAACTGGAATTCTTAACACTTGAGAGTTCAGAGGGAGAGCCCTGCAGAGCTGAGGTTCGGACTTCTGAGGAGAGCCCTGGTCAGCTCGTGCTGCATCTCTAGACAGTGACAAGGCTGATTCTGTGAGTTTCGGGGACACAGCAAGCTGAAATGAGTGGCTTACTATTGGATGAGGAAGCATTGCCTCAGTGCAGCTCAAAAAGTCAAGAAGCAAAACCAGAAACAGGTAGCAAACAGGCAGGAGGTGTGCCCACTCTCTCCTCCAGTCTCCCAGCTGCCCTCAAACATTCCGTATCAGCAGATGGCAAAATGGAACCAGTTCTCCAAGCAGAAATTTGGCTGAGTTATAGTCCAACACCCCAAAGCAGAGTATGAAAGGGTAGGTTTGCAGCCCCCAGACAGTAACATGATAACTGACACACTCACTTTGTGTTCCCAAGCCCTGAAGATAGACGCCCATCAAGAACTTTCCCATAAATGTCCAACAATCAGTAGAGTATAGAGCATAGACTTGGCTTTCCATCTTTCTTCTCCAGATATGGTGCTTGATTATGAGACCATTCCTCACCCTACCTCAATGTCAGGGAAAATGGCTTGTGTGTGTGTGTGTGTGGTGGCAGTGGGTACAGTAAATATATAGAAATTGGAAGGCTAGGTTCATGTTTGTTGACAGTAGCCCCATAAAAATTGAAGAACTTTGTAAATTAGGTTAAAAGGTAAAGGATGGGGTTAAGAGAGGAATTGAAATGATTCCATGGGGTCCTTCTGGTTTCAGCTCTTACAAGTAATGAACTTGGTGTCTGACAGAACTTCAGAGACTTACATGAACTTTCTGAGCCTCAGGTTCTGCACTTGTGGATACTCACAATGGGTTTCCCATGTAACAGAATTAAATCATTTGGTGGATAGATGCAGAGTACCCACCATACACTGAACACTGTGCTCTGTGCTGGGAATAAAATGACAAAAAGAACAACCAAGGTGTCCCTCTCCGGAGGTTAGAATCTAGTGGAGACAATAGACACCAATGAAATAACCACACAAAGTATATCAAATAAATATAAAGTATGTGATTGCAACAGAGCTAATTGCTCTGGCAGAAAACCCCAGGATCACCAGATCATATAAAGCAAACAATCCTGACTTGTAATAAAATCAGAGGAACTCAAGTTTGAACTAAAATGTGTTACAGTGAGTAGGGGGTGTCTGATTGAAGTGGGATTGGGGGAAATACGGGTGGACGAAAGGTGGATGGCATTCCCTGGGGCAGGAGCAGCACGAGGCCTGTCGTGGGGGGAGCATGGCTCATTCAAGAACCTGACGGAGGGACCGTGGGCCGAGCTGGTGCGCCAACAGCCGGATGGTGGGTGGAGAGGTAAGTCTGGAGGAAGAGGCAGCAGCCAGAACCTTGGCTTGGTACAGGTGAGAGAGCTTTATAAATGCAAAGTGCTAATGAAACATATGTATGGTTATTTTTCCTGGGATTTAAAAAAAATACTGGTATTTTTTACTCTCTGGCATTTAGGAAATGAATTATGGGAAACAAAAGGAAAGACTGAAATTGACAAGATATCAGAAACATGAAAATTCACAAAAACTATGTGTATCTCCCCCAAATCAAAGTCGCTTCCCACCCCCTGCATTAGTGAAGCTAAAACTGTGCAGGGAGAGGGATGCTGGCATCTTTGTGTGTAAGTTCTTGCATCAGACATTTAAAATGTAATAATAAGGTGGGCTTAAAAGGCTTGATTGCTTGATCACCATAGCCTGTTAATTAAAGGTGCAAAGAGGGGTGTGATTAGAGAGGGAATTTGCACCTGAGGGAGAAATAGGATTAGTCTGCCTGAGAAATCAGACCCGTGTTCCTGGCAGCAGGCCACTGGAAGGGACAAGTACAGAACCTCTGGAGAAATAAAACCTGTATTTCTCCAAGTGCGGGAGCAGAACAGGCCTCCCCTCCACGTGTGCAAGGGCAGGGAAGGCACACAGCCTCTCAGACTGCTCACCCCTGACATTGACTTCCTCCCCCAGTATTAAATGTGTGACTTGCTAATTGCTCTTGGTGGAGATAACGGTGTTCGGAATTCAGTTGACCAAGAAGTGTATGTTGTGGGATCTCTGGCACCGCATGATTAATGAAGGAGATTGGGTTTCACATACTCTGTTGGGGAGATTTGGGTCTTGTCCCATTCTGAGGGCGCCTCTGGGTTTGGCTTATGTCACAGTGGCTTGTGTTTCATTAAACTGAGCAGCTTGGTTTCCGGAGGGATGATTAGGAGAGAGATGATAAGGTGGAGCGGACTCAGAATTCAGGAAGGCAGTGGTATAATCCAACCACAGCCGAGGCAGCACCATGAAATGAAAAAAGCCGGGTCTTGGAAGTCAGCCCGGACTGGGTTAGACCCCTGCCTTCCACAGCTAGGAGTCCTGCAACTTTGGGCAAATTAGCTTAACCTCTCTGAGCCACAGATTACCTGTTGTAAAATAAGAAGCATAATACCTGCCTTCAGGGTACTCTAGAGAATTCTGAGACAATGAAGCCCAGCAGTGTCTGGCATAATACTCTTGTTCAATAAGAAAAGGCCTTTCCCATGTGTTCTTTCCCTCTGCTGAGATTGGCCCAGAATCTCAGCCCCCTGAGAAGTTCTAATCCCTATCTGAGCATGGCTAACTCCACTTTGAGCACCCACCTTGTATGGCCAGTAATGCTGCTCCCAAGCCACCAGGAGACCGTCTCAGTTTCAACTTTGATGATTTTACTCAATATTTCACTTTCCAGTCTTCAGTTGGTGTCCTCCATGCAAAGCCATCAACCCTCCAGCCACACAGACACGCAGCTCACCTCCCAGTTATCAAGCACACAACCTGGCCCAGTATTGCAGCCAGAGCACGGGCATCTTTCATACTATTTGCCATGATACTTTCTCCTCCCAACATAAGATATTAACTCAAGAACATATCTTATCTTTCTTTCTCTGTTGCTTCATCCTCCCAGAGAATTATGGAATGTGAGGGGCATTGCAGGAGCCCCCATGTTGATACCCAATCAGTGAGAAGTGCAGCTGGGTCTGGGGACCCCGGTGTGACTTGCTTCTCAAGTGGGGCAATCTTATTGTGAGCAGTGCCCATAGGACTGTGGAATCTAATGCTGACTGAGTAGTTAGTGTCAGAACTGAACTGCAGTCGCCCAGTTGGTGTCAGGAAGTCTTAGAAATGGTCTGCACTGGCTAAAACTTATCTTTGTTTCTTAGCTGTGTGGACCTAAAATCATGAATCCTTCCTGAGTCTCAGTGTTACCACCTCTCAGCTTGAAATAAAGATGCATATTCATTGCAGACTGGAGGTGAGGATTCAAGACAGTGCATAAAGCACCATACAGAGTAGCTTGAGTATAATCAATGCATAATAAGTGTTCCTTCGGTTATGACCAGTGAACCCATCACACTGGGTTACTCAAAGTGTCCATCACCATTTCCCACTTTGTGGCTATGTGACAGGCCACCTGAAGGCCCAAGGTTCCGGCCAGCTCGCTGAGTGGGCATAGAGGCCATCACTGCTGTTGATGATGAGATGGCGCAGGTGCAGAGTTGGACGGAAAGAGTGACAGCCACAGTTTGTTTTGGGCCCGGTGGTTTGTGTGTGGCTGGATCCACAGCGCTACTTTAGTCCCTTCAAGAGCAACATGGTAGTTTAGATGGCTTTCTCTGGCATTAGAAAAATAAAACAAATCAAAAGCAGACCAAAAAAATTCTTTTTTTCTGCTCTGCAGTTTGAGCTAACTTACTTAAACCCCTTTTATCTTAATGTCTTCATGCGATGGTTGATGTAAAGACTTAATGAAATAGTAAGACTTAGACTAAGTTGATGCCAATTCAGTGCTAGATATTACTGTTGTGGATTCAGGTGCAGACCTGTATTTTCATCCCACAATCTGATCATGAATAGCCAGGTCCATGGGCAGTCTGCTCTATGAGGTCCTAAAATGTAGTTGGTTTGACCACACTGGTCCCTGACTCCCTGTTCTTAGCACAGTTCCTGGCATATTGCAGGCACTGAATTTATAATTACAGATACATATGTTACCATTTCTTCTTAACTTTGCAAATGTATAATTTAAATAAATTGCTTTAATACCCTAGTGATACCTTGAAGATAATGTACAATTTGCTCTGTTGTTGAGGACCTGAGAGGTCTCATGTCAGCACTGACAATTATAATAGTCATTGTAGTCTTCTGTCACATTATGAGCCATTAACACCATTTCTCAGAAGGAAATGAAAACTTCTAAGAACATAAGTAAGTCTGAGTTCCATTCTTCCTGATTGACAGCGAGGATTTTATGTCTGGTTTTGTTTATTCGTCTGGGGCTTATTACATTCTTTTTCCCAGGGGAAAGGGACCTAAAAAATACCAGAATTTCACAATACTCTATCTTCCTGCATTTCCAAAGATGAGTAGGAAACTAAAGAAATATATCTTATCGGAAAACAACTTTATGTATAACCTTATCACCACTTCATGGTAAGAAAATACACACAAAACATTGCTCATTCAGTCTTCTTCCCAGAAACGTGGGCTGAGAGGTAAGATCAGGTGCAGGCCAATCTGATGATGATGATGATGATGATTGCGTTGTTGTTTTGTATAGATGGACTAGCGGGATTGTCCGATCTTATGTCAAAAAGTCATGTAAAGAGCACAAGACACAGGAGGAAACAGAGAGGAGGGCTTGCGAACAGAGATCCTGGCCTGAGGACCTGCTCTGGGGTGTGTCTCACTAAGCCTCGCCATGACAGGCAAGCAAACACATTCATATACATGAAAGTGCTTTATGAGCCACAGCCGTTTGCGTTTCTAGCATGCTAGCAGGTGGGAATGATTTCCCCAGTATCCCAGGCTTAGAGAGATTGTCACTTCTTGGAGAACTGACTTCACCGTCATCGTGTAACACCTTTCTTTTTATCATTTACCTTGTTCTGAAGCCTGTTTTTTTTTGTAGATTAATACAGTTCCTGCAGATTTCTTGTGGTTAGTGTTAAGCTTGTATATCTATATTCATCTCTTTACTTCTATTGATCTTTATATTTAAAGTGGATTTCTTGTGGACAGTATAGAGTTGAGTCTTGTTTATTTGTTTTATCCACTCTGATGATCCCTATTTTTAATTGGTGTACTTTTCAGTTAATGATTAGTAGTAGAGTTAGATCAATATCTACCATGTTTGTTTTCTATTTCTTTGTCCCTCCCTTTTTTCTGATTTCTCTAGTTTTAATTGAGCATTTTTTATTATTTCATTTGATCTCTTCTCCTAGCATATTGATAATTATTTTTTAGAAATTTTTAGGGGCTGTCCTGGAGTTTTCAATATATATTTTAAACTTATTGAAGTCTATCATCAAATAACACTTTACCAATTCATGTTAGAGCAGGTACCACTTCATAGAATATTCCTAGTTTATCTCTCGCATCCCTTATGGACTTGCTGCCATTTATTTCATTTACCTACATGCTATAATTACCAATTATATTATTATTACTTTAAACAAACACGTAATTATCTTTTATGTCAACTAAGAATAAGAAAAATAAAACTCCATCTTCATTTTCCCCTTTGCTGACATTCTTTCTTTCTCTATGTAGATCTGAATTCCTGACATATCATTTTTCTTCTTCCTAAAAGAACTTTTACCCTGTCTTGCATGGAAGATCTGCTAACAATTCTTTGAGTTTTTGTTTGTCTAAGATAGTCTTTCTTGTTAATTTTCCTAGGATAATGTCATTGGAAATAAAATTATAGGTCATTGTTGTTTTGTTTTTCTTTCAACAGTGTAAATATTCCAATCTACCCTCTGCCTCCTTGCAAAGTTTGCGATAATAATCTCTCTGTGATTCTTTCTTTGTTCCTTTACAGGTAAGGTATTCTTCTCCAACCTCTGGCTTTTTGTAAGATTTTCTCTTTCTCTTTGTTTTCCTGTAGTTGAATATAATATGTCTGGGTGCAGAGTTGTTTGCTTTGTTTTTGGTATTTATTAGGCTTGGTATTCTCTGAGCTTCTGGATCTGTGGTTTGATTTCTGTCATTTATTTCAGAAAAATGCTGGCCATTATTACTTGAAATGTTTTTTCTATTTCATTATCTTTCTTCTCCTGATATTCTAATTTGACATATGTCACATATTTTGAAGTATACCTACAGATCTTGGGTGTTCTGTTGCTTTTGTATTTTGTTTTCATTCTTTACTTTTCAGTTTGGGAAGTTGCTATCAAGCTCGCTGATTCTTTCGTAGGTGCTGTTCAGTCTACTGATAAATCCATCAAAGATTTTCTTTATTTATGTTTATAATATTTTTTAGTTCTAGCATTTCCTCTTAATTTTTTTCTTAGAGTTTTCTTCTTGGTTACGCTACTTATCTGTTCTTGCATATTGTCTATCTTTTCCATTAAAGCACTTAACACAGCAATCATAGCTATTTAAATGTGATAATTTCAACACCTGTGTCATAGCTGAGTCTGATTCTTATGATTGCTTTCTCACTTCAGATGCATTTTGTTCTTGCCTTTTGGCTTAACTTATGTTTTTGACTGAAAGCCAAATATTATGTATTGGGTACTAGGAACTGAAGTCATGGGGATTTGGTGTGAGATTTTTCTGTTTTTCTGGGTAGGTGATGGACTACATTTTTTATTGTAATTGAGTTGTCAGAGGGACAAAATTATGCCAGTGTTCTCATTTTTGTTTTCCCCATGGACTGGGTTTCCCTAAATACTCCTCAAAGAGAGTCTCTGTCGTGCAGCTCTTTCACTTCTTATCCCCTCGAATATACTCAAGTCCTGTGGGCGTGGTGGTAGGTCCAGGGAGGGGAAGTGCTCCACGATCATTTGATTAAATCTTATTGTTTTAGTGGGCCTGTGTCCCTGGACTGTGACCTTCACATGTTTCCTAATCATTTTTACCCTCATTATATGTCATAGAAATTCTAGAAGGGGATGGCATAGGAGAAATTATCTTTGTCCATGTGTGAGAAGGTTCTGATAAGGCCTTTTACTCTGAAAAATTTGTTAGGGAGAACACAAATTCACAAATATTAGTCTTCTCCTCCTTCTCCTCCTTCTAGAGTCTCAAGGGAATCTTTGCAGTATCTGCACTATGAGAACCCGGCAGGGGTCCTGTTGCTAAAACTCATGGAAGTGTGCCACACGCTAAGATGGGCTTCTGGGAGTTTCTCATTCTTACACTAGTCTAAATTCAGCCTCTAGAAATTCTTCAAAATTTCTATTTAAATGTTTCTAACAGCTTATGGCTCTAGCAGCTTCCATGCTAGGTCAGCAAATCTCAGCTGTGACTCTGGGTTCACCTGTCTCTACACATTTCTGAGTGGCAGTTTGTCATGCAACCCCCACTCTCTGACAGATCCAAGAAAAGTTGTTAAACATCAGACTTTCCGCTTCTTTTTTTTGTGATTGTTAAGGAAAAGAGTGACAAGGTCTAATCAGCTCACATGTTGGAATTGTGTGGTATATGAGTTAAATCTCAATAAAGCTGTGTTTTTTTTTAATAATGAATAGAAAACAGTTTCAAATATGGTTGATATTATTCCAACTATATCAAAAATCTCTAAATGAAAATGGTTGTTGTTTTCATTATGTTTTCTTATTTATGATATTACAGTGAAGTGTTATATGGCAGGTCATGCTGATTTTTCCATTTACAGAAACATACTGTTTACTCACTTAAGAAAAGCATGTAACTCAGATGTGAGTTAAATAAGGAAAATGTAATTAAGATGGTATTATAAAGGACTGTGCATGATTACTCAAGTGTGGGAAGCCCTCATTCATACCATACTAGCCTGTCCCATTGGACTGCCTTTGCAACATGGCCTACCTGGAATATTTCCCCATATCCTTTCCACTTAGAATAGCTACTCAAAAGTCAAGACAGGCTTACCCAGTCTGGAGGTTAGCATCCTCGGATTTGGGAAGGCAGTTCCATAATTCATCTCATGTTAAGGAAGTATTGTCCTATGCCTGTCAAAACTGCCAGGCCTGGAGGCAGATTCTAGGGGCAAGCAAGCATAGGGTTAATAAGACTGAGGCCTCCTTTGCTTTACCCTGTTAAAGTGCCCTGTTCTCTTGCCTGAAGGTTGAAGACTTCATCGGTGACAATTTTCAGAGCTTGCCTTTAGAGTCCCAGGGCTAGAAAGAAATGTCTTCCCAGCGCATTAAAATTTCACCTGTGAGTTTTCTGCAGAGCACATACCTGCTGGCATTTTGGATATCATGTGCTTGAGCATATGGAGTGGGAAAAACAGAGGATACTGCAAGAGGAAAAGAGCCCACTAAGCTGAGGAAATAGAATTTTGTATTTTGCTTGTTAACCAAGAATGTAATATTATATACCAGCATCATTACTTTGGATTAATAAAATACTGAGGTTTTATTAATAATAAAAACAAACTTTGTCAGAAGCATGGATACTGCAGGGATCATGTTGCAGAAGGGCATGACGCCAGGATAGGATAATAACATTAAACAAATTCCACAGTTTGGAATTAAATAACGGCCATGGTTCAGATTTGGTAAGCAATTTCTCCTGCAAGGTATCAATTCAAGGACAGAGGAAAATGGTGCCCTGAGCCAAGATCTAAGTATGAGGAAATTTCATTTTTAATAAAAGTGCCAAAGCTGAAGACTTGGGACCCATGGAAGAAACTGTCCATGAAAGAAGCTCGGATCAGGCCTGACAATGTGCTCGGAGGAGCTGGAAAGAGCAGGAGCAGAATGTGAAAGAGCTGCAGCCAGTGACAAACGGTGACATCATGTGGTGATTTCCCAAGTACAGACAGTCCCGACTTAGGATTTTCAACTTTATGATGGTGCAAAAATGATGCACACTCAGGAGAAACCATAGTTGGAAATTTGACTGTAGATCTCTTCCCAGGCTAGTGACACGTGGCCCAATCCTCTCTCTGATGCTGGGATGGGCAGCAAGCACAGCTCCCAGTTAGGCACACGATCACTAGGGTCAGTGGCCAGTATTCTGACAACCATTCTGCCCCCATGCAGCCATTCTGTTTTTCACTTTCAGTACGATGTTCAATAAATTACAGGAGAGAGTTAACACTTTAATATAAAATAGGCTTTCTGGTAGAGGATTTTGCCCAACTGTAGGCTAATAGAAGTGTTCTGAGCACATTTAAGGCAGGGTAGGCTAAGCTACGGTGCTCAGTAACTTAGGTATATTAGATACATTTCAACTTACCATATTTTCAACTTTTGATGGGCTTATCAACATTTCCTTATAATACCCACAGGCTTCTCCTTAATTTATTATGAGAAAAAGAAAGGTCTATGTAATTTTTGTAACCCTATCGTAAGTCAAAGAACATTGGTGGTGGTGATGGGCTCTGGAAATACAAACTTTGAAGTCAAGCAGGAAGGTATAGATGTGAATCTGGTTTCTGCCCTCTTGGAGTGGTCTACAGTTGGACACTCTCAGAAGATGAAAACAACTCAGTGCGGTCAGGATCACCAAGCAGGCTGGGTTTCACCGCCAGCTTTGCCTCCATTAGACCCCCATTCACAGGCAACAAAAACAGACACAGGTTTCAGTCTATGCACTTGGGGTCCAGTTTATGCTTAAGACATGTTTGTCTGTTCATCATATCCCTTGTCTGTCTGCCGACTTCAAGCTATAGAAAAATCACCTACAGGAACTGCTTAACCAGTTCTACAATTGCATAGGCCTAATTCCCCATAACGTGTGTGTGTGTGTGTGTGTGTGTGTGTGGACTGGCTCCACTTCTCTGGGTGACCCCTGACAGGGATGACTTGCTTAAGTATCAATAAAAGGAGTCTCAGCAATGGCAAGCATGAATAAAAGAAGGAGATAGTTCTAGAATGTTATCAGGAGCCCAATAAGAAAATTGAACAGAGAAATGAATTGGTTCACTTCAGTTCACTGGGCATTGTGTTCAGCCTGGAGATGAAGCAGCGACTACACCATGGTCTTGTCCTGGCATCAGTGCAGGTGATGAATAGGAAGATGGGCTGGCCATCATAGGACAGGCCACTGTAGAGGAAGTACAGGGTGAAGATGCCTACGAACAGGGCCACAGAAGCAAAAGCTGGAAGACAATGATATGTTCTCAAAAATTCTATAGACCTTTCTTTTTCTCATAGTAAATTAAGGAGAAACCTGTGGGTATTATAAGGAAATGTTGATCTCTAGTTTAGATAATGAGGCACAAAAAAGGAAAATCTTTTGTCCTTTCCAGCCACCTACAGTCCTAATCCTGCCTTCGTGGGTGAAAGTCCTACGTCATTAAAGAGCTCTCATTCAGAATAGCTGTGTTCTTTGCAGAAGTGTCTAGTATTTATGAGTCAGAAAATGTGTGTAGAGGGTCATGATCATTAATTGGCACCTCTTGTCATCATGTTGCCCCTTGGCAGTGATGCTCTTGCTTATGGGCTCATTTATACATGTCAGAATTCGGTGGTTTAGGAACCAGACCTATTGGGGCATGCTGGACCATTGCCACATGTTCTGTGTCATGTATAATCATCAATTACTAAGAGAAGAGACATTTTTAATCAATCTGAATAAAGAAACGAGAAAGGAGATGTTGTTCCTCCAATTCATCCTTCCTAGAAGTCTCACATACACATATTTTATGGTACATGAAAAACTCATAGTATATTTGAGCTGTAATTGTGGTTATGAATATAAGTAAAACTGTATTTGAGGAACTGAAAGTTAGCAATTTTTTCAAATAGTATCAGAACAAAAGAAGCATGATAAAGATGCACATGGGTTTTGAAATCTGAGAGAAAATGGCTCACATCTTGGCTCTGAGCTGCCATCTCTTTCCTCCGTGAAAAGGGGACACTGCTGCTACTTTTGAAAAGACATGAAGAGCTATCGTATCTCCGAGCATTATAATGCTGTGTGTTAATCTCCTTCCCCCTCAAATCCCCATTTACTTGCTGTGTAAGTACCTTTGAAAAAGTCACCTCTCTTGGAGGCAAATTCTCACCTATAAAATGCTTACATCAAGAAGTTTTAAGGAAAATCAGATATCTTTATGATATCCAAAATTATTTATTTATATCAGTCTGAGTCAGTTATTTAAGAATGAGTTTCATCCTGTAGGAAGAAAGGAAATTTTGTTTATGTGTTTTTTGTCTGCAGAGATGGGAATTTTCAATCTATAGGCACGTTAACATCCAATAATGGGTCAGCAGCCTTCCCAGATACACCCTCAGAGGTTGAGGGAAGAGGCAGATATAAGGTAAACTCTTTCAGTAAATGTCATCACAGGGTGGGGATGACTTATTAACTCATTGAAAATCCCATGTAATTGGAGACTGAGCAGAATTCCAGAGAAAATACAAAAGACAATTTAAACGGAAAGAATTTATTTATATAGGAACAAAATGACTGTCTTTGGCACCATTTGATACTTTCTTACATGAGGAAGAGAGTCATTTTAAACTAGTCATAGCACAGTCGTAAGATGAGCTGAGCCCTGAGCCACAGCTTTAACATCAGCTGGGATGTTGCAGTAGACACTGCGGTGTGCCACCAGGTCCTTCTTTCAAGAAATACTGAATTCGCTCCCCAGCTACAGGGAGTGCTGCCAGCACAAAGCCCGCCGCTGCCAGCTCCTGTGGGGATGCTTGCGGCCGAGGAACGCGGGCTTGCGCAAAGCCATGCCACCTCCCTTGGGCAGCCGTACCCAGTGACCAGCAGAGCGAAGGTACAATGAGCAGCCCACCTCACCCGGAATCAGAGTGACCCATCCAAGCATCAGGGCTCCCCGTGGCGATTCCCAGAGCATCCACGCCACAGCGCCACGTCTCCCTCTGCCCCGCTTCATCCTTGGTCCTCGCTGAGCTTCCACAGGTGTTGATCCCAGGAGCACTTCCTATAACCGTCCGCAGGTTCATCTCCAGCAATTGCCTTTCTGGGGAACCGCAGGTGCTGGAAATGAGGTGAGGAAGCTGATGCTGGGATGAGCTTTGGACCTGGAGCACCTGACCTCTGACCTGCCATGACTCACAGGCAGCAGAGTACAGTGGCTGCGTCTCCTTCCCCCATCCTGGGAAACTCTGAGGAGTCCGCCTAGGTCAAAATTCCCATCGGATCAGCCGAGGACCCCACTGAGACTGCGCTGCAGCTCGATACCCCTTTCTCTTCCTCCCTCCGGGAACCCACTTGGTGACGGACATCACCTGAAGCTACATTAACGAGTCTTCTCTGCATCACGGGTGTGTTTCCATCTTACTCCTTCAACTCTCTAAAGAAGATGTGCACTTCTGTGCCCCAAATACCTACGTCATTGTGTATGGACGCTGGAAGTATGGGTATCATCCCTAACCCTTCCCCTCGTGCTAATTTCACCTTCTTAGTTTTTAATAAGCTGATAAGAAAATGTAAGCTTTATGGGTGCTCATATGTATCAAACACTATACCAGAATGAAAGACCTCAAGATGGATTCTCATGCAGCCCTATCATTTATAGAGCTTGAGATCCCAGGTATTTCACAAAGTCTCTCTGAATTTCTGCTTACTGAACTGTAATTTAATATAGAGAATGCCTCCTCAAAATAATGTAAGGCTTACATTTATTTGTATGTGACAGTGAACTGGGTACCTCTTAAGTGATACAAGGGATGCCTAAGGACTATCAATGTCATAGACATTTGTTAGCCATGAAATCAGCATAAATCATCAGACACCTGGGAAAAATAATGAATATAAAAACACATTCATATTAATAATAATCCAGGTGATTTTTTTTTTAAATAATTTTTCATCAACAACTAGAAAATGGACTTGGGAGTCTGGAACATTTGGATTTGATTCCTCCTTCAATGACTTAATTTCTAGGTATATTTTTAAAAACCTAGACTAACTTTTTTGAGAATGATTTTTCTTTCCTGTAAATCTATAAATAAATACTGCCTATTTCACAAGGCTGTTTGTTCTAAGGCCTGAATGAACAAAGTACTTAGCACAGAGCACACTCACAGTGAACCCGTAAGAAATGAGAACAATTATTTATTTTGTTTTACTAGTTGTTGCTATTACTATAAATCCCTACTTTACACTTATGAGATAGACAGGGGCAAGATTATTACTTCCCTTTTAAGGAAAAGAACAAGTCATGGAGTAAGTTGCGTAGTCACACAGCTAGAGAGAAAGTGGTGGAGCTGTATTTTGAGCCCTCTCCCCTGGTCTGTCCAGGTGTCCTGTGCTGACCCCATTAGGCAAGGTCCTGTAACAGACTTGGGGTCTAAATGGTATCAGTGAAGAGAGGTGCAGATTGTCTTGAGTGTCAGTGTTGGATGATACAGATGTAAAGGGCCTCGGACCTTAATTTTTGGTTGCTGTCAAAATGAGATGTCGTCCATTTCTCAGAATTCTCTATCATCCAGCCCAGAGGTTTGTTCTGTTTTATTTTTATGCCACAATCTTTTAAGAGATAACCTGACTTCACAAGCTGATCACCGGAATCCACAGCACTTCCAACATGAGCTGTTTCTTTGAACCTTGCTATTGTCCTTTGGTCAATGTCTTTTCAAGAATATCTTTTATACAGAGTTGTTTGCTTTGCTCTAAACTTTTTTTTTTTTCAAAAAAAAAAAGTAAAGAAACACTCCCCTCACAAGAAAAACAGGAAATAAAGAAGCCACAAAATGTCTTTGTATACTACACATTATAAGGGCTATCATTATGGTGGTTGATCCAGAGGCCTGATTCAGAGGAATAAGAAAAAAATACACTCCGAGTACCTGGCTATTTATAGGGTCTCTGGTGTCTCAAGATACTTAGGACAGTTCTGTTTATGCTTCTTGTCCAGGACAAGTCTTAAGAGGGCCACTTTTCACTTTCAAAGTGGTTCTGACACAGTATTCAAGTGAAGGATATGGCGCACACACGAAAGATAAAGACTATTTTGTGGACCATAATAAGTTTCTGCAAAGGAAACCAAACAGAGAATTAACCAATCAATATACAACTGGAAATGAAAGAACTATAGGCAAGGTAATAATGACAAAGTAATTACCCCGGTTTGAACTTAAGGTCTAAACTTTTCTAATTTATTTTAATGAAACACTGTGGTCTGCCTACGTAAATCATGTATTTCCATTAAGTGATTTGTTATAAAATGCCTACTTAAACAGTTGAAAAGAATGTCTCTCAGCAAATAAGTGCCGGTGGGGATAATTTTGGGTCCAGACTTGCTATCTGCATTAACAGAGGAGGAAAATCTGCAGTATTTTAATGAAAATTTAAAATGAAACTAAAGTAGGTATTGAAATTAAGTATAATTTCTCTAGCAAAGAATAGGAAAAATATATATATTAAGGAGCTCTTTATAGCTTAGAGACATGAGAATAAAAGTTTAACCTAATGTATTTTTGATGCTTCTCTCTAGCTAGAGATATTATCACCTTTTTATCCTAATTGAGTTTCCCTATTTCACTCCCATTAGTAACTGTTAGAGTGAGATACTGGTCAAGTAGAAAAAATGACCATAAGTGTTTTCTTGTTCTATAGAGGATTAGGCATTTCAAATATGTAAGGAATGATGATGATTATGACTCTTGTCGATCTAGTCCTAAAGAAGATGATGAATGGAAATTTAATATATATATATGTATGTTCTCATTCTTTAAGTTTCAGATACAAATGCAGCTCACTAAACAATCTTTGATTAAGCTTTAGTATGTGTAAGATATTCTGCAAGTACTGAGAAAAAACAGTAGGCAAAAACAAATAAGCAAGAAAACAACAGAGTTGTTTCCAACTGCCTGTCCCAAAATGCATAAACTCATAAGAAAGATGCATAAGACAAGAAAGAAATAACACAACTACATATGACACATTATCTAGTCATTTGGGTAAAATGTGTTGGAGGATCACAAACGAGGAAATGGCCAGCTTTTCTAAGGTGGTCAGGGAAAGGTTTAGGGAGGGTAACATTGGAGCAGGTATCTTAAAGAGTCACTGAGCATTCGAGGGGACAGTATCCCACCAAAAGTGTCTTCTGAAAACTCTCAGGGAATGTGCAGAGTCAGTAATGACATACATAAACCTGGGGTGTGTTCATGGAATCGAAGTGCATGATTAACCTAGAAAAATGTTGAAAGGCAGGGTGGCAGGGGCAATGCTATGGGTTCATCATATCCTGTGCCACTTTTATGTTCTTGAGCACATGGGCAACCACTTCCCAGCCCTCTTTCAATTGGATGGGACCACGTGACTGATTCTAACCTATAAAATGTGAGCAGGAATAATGTGTGTTATATCTGAACTGAGGATAAAAAAAACCCTTTTCAACACACGATTCTCCAGTACACTTTTTCCTCTGAAGCAATAAACATGGGAGCCTTTGACAGTAAGGTATCAAAGGATTAAAGCAGATTGATTTGCTGAATCACTACAATCAGCTGCACAGAGGGTCATCCATCCTACAGAAGATTTCATATGGGTGTGTTGGGTAGAGTTCTGTGTTAAGCCATTGAGATTAGGGGATTGTTTGTAACAACAACATAAATTTTTCTTCTGACTAGTTCTGGAGACAAGAATGAGAGACTCAGATCCAGTGAGTAATGCAAATGGCACATCACAGAACACTCAAATGAACTCTTTTTGATTCCCAAATGAGAATTATTCATTCTTCTGCTGCTCCTCAAGAATCTAACTGCCTTCCTATTCCACACTTACATTATTCTGAAGGTCCTCGCTCATACTTGGCCTATTTTTCCCATTATATGCAAGAACATGGTTCAAGTTATGTATGCTATAGTAAAAATTCCCTGGATAGCAAGTACACTTATTTTTGAGTATTTTTTTACTAAGAATGGGCAGGGTCCATGTGTAGAACGTCACCTTTCAAGGCTGCAAAAGAGGAAGATGGAATGGATTGGAACTTTATGGTCTATGCTATTTAGGAGATTCAACCACTTAATTTTTGCGATTAAGTGAAAAATCAGCTTCTTAGGCCAGGTATCTTTCAGTGTGTCGCATTTCTTATTTTAGCAGATCTCAGAGACTGTGCACTAAGAGTTGTACTAGGACCAGGGATATGGACAAGCTAAAGACACCATAGCTCCTCAGCAGAGAAGTTGATACCCCAGCCCAAGGCAGGGTTTCTTAAGCATAAATGAGCCTCTGTTTCATCAACAAGTAATATTGTAGCCTTGTGTGGATCAGTTTGAAATGCAGAAGCAGCCTGGGACTGTAGTGTTTCAAACAACCCCATCAGAGTTTTGTGGAAGGTCTTTAGGGAGTCCATAATGGTTAGCCATGCAATCACTTGCTAAAGTGGATATTTATGTATGCAAACATATATATTTGGGAATTAGATTCAAAACTTCCTTTAGGTACTCCAGGCCATGTGTACTTCTCCAAATGCTTAAGAACTGCTTTTGTAAAGGCAGACATATAAATTGCTATTTTCAGTATAATGCAACAATAAATATACAGAAGGTTCTGTGGTTTTATATAAGATTGATTGAGAGCTTGATTACTATATGACCAAATATCATTTTCTAGGGTCTATATTTTCATACTTGATTATACCCTTAAATGTATTAATGTGAACAAAATTAAATAATAATTCATTTTATAATTTGACGTTTGTCAGAAAACAGGTAACATTCAGATTTACAGATAGATGATTTTGAATTTATTTAGGATGCCTACTGAGTGACAGACTTCTCATTTGACAAGGAAGAGCTCTGCTCCATACACAGTAAACTTATTTCACAAAATATTTCCAAGCTTTCAGACAGGATACGATTGTTTTGACTTTCAGATACAGGTGAGTCATCACACAACATCAGACCCATTCTCCACTCTAACTGTATTCCATGCATTCCAGATTTCTAAATACAAAGAGAATATAAAGAAATTGGAAAATTATTATTAACATTTTGCATCTTAAAAGAAGATAGGAAAAGGCACCCATCCCTTGCCACACCTCAGTTGATAGTGTCTGCATTCCAGGCATTCTCCGACACTCCCCATTCAATTCCTCACCAAATCCTTTTGTACCTACTTTCAAAGTGTACACTGAACCTCACCAACATTCACATCCAAATAATGACCTACCAATCTGACTTGACCCTATATTTCCTCCTTCACATCCACTCCTTCAAAAGCTGTGTTCTGAATATTGTGTCTTCAACTATATGACAAATTAACCATCTCCATCCACTTCCCTGCTTTTCTTACACTACAGCCCTGATTCAGGCCACCATTACCTCTCACATAAACTGTTATAACAGTCTCTTTGTTATTCTCCTCACATACATATTTTAAAAGGTCCAGTCTCTGCAAACACGAAAAGAATCACGTATTATAAAATGTCAATAGACTCCAGTGATGCTCCAAAGGACTTAAATTGAATAAAATGTAAAGTACTACCATGATCTGCAAGTCTTGACATGAGGTCCACCCTACCTGCCTCCTTCCCAGATGCATGTCATTGTGGAACCCACTGTGCTCAGTGTCTTTCCATCCTGGTGCTGGTTTCTGTGTTTTTAAATCATTAAACATGTTCCAATCTTAGGGCCCTTGTATTTAGGATACATTCTCCCTAGAAGACACTTCCTGTAGGTTATCTCAGAACCCCCAACTTCTCAGTTCTCAGCTGGCAGCACCATCTGAAGTCCTTCTCAGATAACTCTACTCAAGTGATTCTAATTCCTTCTAACCACCAGCTCTTATATAATTCTGTTCTTGTATAAGCATTACTGTTATCCAAAAATCTTATTTATTTTTTCTTCTTTTATCCATTTCAACCAGAATTTAGGTGCAAACCTTCTCTGATTTCTTCACTACTGAATCACTAGACAGTAAACACCCATACATATAGTACATCGTAAAAATGGAATGAATTTGTAAATTAGGTTGAAGGGTAAAGGATGGGGCTATGGAAGGAACTGAAATGATCCCATGGGGTCTTTCTAGTTTCAACTCTACAAGAGCTTGGAGCCAGTACACCTGTCCTTACAAAGAGTGAAAAAAAAATTGAACAGTGTGAAATATCAATGACTTTTCTTGGATCAACCAGAGAATCTACCACCTCAAATCTGAACAGTAACAATCAAGATCAACTTACCTAAAGAAACCACTGGAACCACTAACTGGTAGAAATATATAAGTGGCAATTTTCATGAATTTCTAGAGCTTGTGTATGGACTGACTTGAGTGTTAAAAACTCCAGAGGGCCCAGTCTTAGGGAGGTCTACATACTTTCATACATTTTACCTCCAGAAGCCTTACCTAGTTTTCACGGTAAAGATCAGAAAAAGTCTCCTTCCCCATCTGGGAAAGGGACAAAAAAATTAAAAAAGAAAGAAAAAGAAAAACAAACAAAAAACCCCAAGGAAACTGAACTCTCTGGCATCTAAATAAAACAAACATTAAAGGCAGCCCAGCTGAACACAGATTAAGATCAAACTTTCATTAAACAGGGGAAAAAAGATGGCAGCATGAGAAGTGAGGCAGAAATCTCCTCCCCAAACCACATATAATATGAAAATACAACTATTCCTAAAAGATTGACCAGAAATAAGATTGCACCAGCCAGTGTACATATGGGAGAAGAGAACATTTCATGGAAAAGGGTAAAGTAATAAAACCCCGATCTGGCAGGACCCGAGCACTCCCCCCACCCCAGCTCACCAGTGGGAGGAAGAGAATCACAGCAGGGAGGGAGTGGAAGCCCAGGACTGCTAAACACCCAGCCCTAGAAATCTACTCTGGGAGCACAAACCCACATTGCATAGGACTCTGGAGATTACAGGGGTCGAAAACCAAAGTCAGAGACTGAGACTGCGAACAGGTTCCCACAGTCAGCTGCCCTGGGACAAAGGAAAGGCGGGCTCTTTGAAAGACTTCCCAACAGTCAGAGGGCTGCTAAAGGGGCAAGGGTTCAGGAGAAGGAACAGGGGGACAAAATAATCCCAGAACACTCTGCCCAGCAGGTTGGGAACATTCAGGAACTTCAGGCACTCCATCACCCTAGCTGGCAACATAGCCACAAGGGTCCCTACTGTGATGATAAGCAGCCTGCCACTTCTTCCTTCCTGCCGGCGCATGAGTGCAAACCCACTGCCCCCTGCCGTTGCTCCAGAACAGCTGGAGGGTAGCCCCACTTATGGCAACTACATGGTTTAACACAGAGGCCACTTTCTGTGCACAGCACACTGGCCCTGACAGGGAGCCAGGCACAGCACCCAGGAAGCAGGAAAGGGCTCTGTCCTCCCTGCAGGTACCAGCGTGGCTTGCCTGCAACCCTGCCATCACTCCAGGCCAGCCAGAGGAAAGTCCCGCACATGGCAGTCTAGGGGATTAACACAGAGGCTGCTCCCTGGGTGCAGCTCACTGACCCTGACAGCAGAGGCAGGCAGTGCAGCCAGGAAGCAGGAAAGGGCTCGCTCTTGATGGTAGGCACCGGCACTGCTCACCTGAGACCACTGCCATCACTACAGATACTGGGCAGCTCCAAATAGCAGGGCTTGTGGGCACTAGAGGGCATGGCCTACAGAAACCTAATATTTCTCACTATCCAATAGGATTTTGAAAAAGGCAGAAGAACCTTGTCCAATCCAAAATCCCTCAAACACCAGAAAGAGAGCTCAATGAGACTGAAATGATCAATCTTTCTGAAAAAGAATTCAAAATAAAAATCATAAGAATGGAGCTACAGAAAAATATTCAAGAGCTAAGGGACAAATTCAGGAGAGATATAGACTACAGTAAAAAATACCATAGCTGAAATGAAACATACAATGGAGGGATTTAAAAGCAGATTAGATGAGGTAGAGGAGACAGTAAATGGAATAGAAATTAAAGAACAGAAATACAAAGAAGCGGAAGCAAACAGAGAAAAGGGATCTCTAGGAATGAAAGAATATTAAGAGAATTCTCTGAGCAATCCAAATGGAACAATATTCACATGATAGGGGTACCATAAGAAGACGAGAGAAAGGGAGAATAGAAAGTGCCTTTGAAGACGTAATTGCCAAAAACTTCCCCAATCTGGGGAAGGAAATAGTCTCTCAGGTCACAGAAGTGCACAGATCTCCCAACACAAGGGACCCAAAGAAGACAACACCAAGGCATATAATAATTAAAATGGAAAAGATCAAGGACAAGGGCAGAGTAGCAAAATCACCCAGAGATAAAAAAGATCACCTACAAAGGAAAACCCATCAGGCTATCATCAGACTTCTCAGCAGAAACCTTACAGGCCAGAAGGGAGTGGGATGAAATACTCAATGCAATGAAGCAGAAGGGCCTCAAACCAAGAATACTCTACCCGGCAACATTTTCATTTAAATTTGAAGGTGGGATTAAACAATTCTCAGATAAGCAAAAGTTGAGGGAATTTACCTCCAACCAACCATCTGTACAGCGTATTTTAAAGGGACTGCTCTAGATGGAAGTGTGCTTAAGGCTAAATAACTGTCACTAGAGAAAATAAAACTACAGTAAAGGAAGTAGACCAATTAATTACTTACCAAATGCAAAATTAAATCAGCTATCCAAAAAATCAGTCAAGGGATACACAAGGAGTACAGAATATAACATCTAACATATAAAGAGTGGAGCAAGAAGAAAACGAATGGAGAGAAAAAAGAATCTTCAGATTGTGTTTATAATAGCATAATAAGTGAGTTAAGTTAGACTGTTAGATAGTAAAGAAGCTGCCCTTGAACTTTTGGTAACAATTAATCCAAAGCCTGCAATGGCAATAAGTATAGCTCTATCAATAATCACCATAAATGTAAATGGTCTGAATGCACCAATAAAAAGACACAGAGTTACAGAATCTATAAAAAAGCAAGACCAATCTATATGCTGCTTACAAGAGACTCACTTCAATCCCAAAGACATACACAGACTGAAAGTAAAGGGATGGAAAAAGATATTTCATGTAAACAATAGGGAGAAAAAAGCAGGAGTTGTAATACTTGTATCAGATAAAATAGACTTCAAAACAAACTAACAAGAGACAAAAAAGAACATTATATAATGATAAAGTAGTCAGTCCAACAACAGGATATAACCATTATAAATATCTATGCACCCAACACAGGAGCACCTACATATGTGAAACAAATACTAACAGAATTAAACAAGGAAATAGAATGCAATGCATTCATTTTAGGAGACTTCAACAAACCACTCACTCCAAAGGACAGATCAACCAGAAAGAAAGTAAGGAGACAGAGGTACTGAACAACACATTAGAACAGATGAACCTAACAGAATCTACAGAAATCTACACCCAAAAGCAGCAGGATGCACATTCTTCTCAAGTGCCCATCAGACATTTTCCAGAATAGACCACATACTAGGCCACAAAAAGTGCCTCAGCAAACTCAAAAATATTGAAATTGTACCAACTAACTTCTAAGACCACAAAGGTATGAAACTAGAAATAAATTGTGCAAAGAAAACAAAAAAGCCCACAAATACCTGGAGGCTTAACAACATGCTCCTAAATAATTAATGGCTCAGTGACCAAATGAAAACAGAGATCAGGCAATATAGGGAGACAAATGAAAAGAGCAGCTCAACACCCCAACTTCTATGGGACACAGTGAAAGCAGTTCTAAGAGGAAAGTGTACAGCAATTCAGGCCTACTAAAAGAAGAAAGAGAAATCCCATATGAACAGTCTAAATTCATAAGTAATGAAACTGGAAAAAGAAGAACAAATGAGGCCCAAAGTCAGTAGAAGGAGAGACATAATAAAAATCAGAGAAGAAATAAATAAAATTGAGAAGAATAAAACAATAGAAAGAATCACTGAAACCAGGGGCTGGTTCTTCGAAAAAATACACAATATAGATAAACCCCCTAGCCAGACTTATGAAGAAAAAAAGAGAGTCTACACACATAAAAAAAATCAGAAATGAGAAAGGAAAAATCACTATGGATACCATAGAAATACAAGGAATTATTAGAGAATACTATGAAAAATTATATGCTAACAAACTGGATAACCTAGAAGAAATGGACAACTTTCTAGGTAAATAAAACCTACCAAAGATGACCCAGGAAGAAACAGAAAATCTGAACAGACCAATTATCAGCAATGAAATTGAATTGGTAATCAAAAACTACCCAAGAACAAAACTCCCAGACCAGATGGATTCACTACTGAATTTGATTAAATATTTAGTAAAGACATTATACAAATCCTCCTTAAAGTTGTCCAAAAAGTAGAAGAGAAGGGAATACTTCCAAACTCATTCTATGAAGCCAGCATCACTCTAATACAAAAACCAGGCAAAAACACCACAAAAAAGGAAAACTACAGACCAATATCCCTGATGAACATAGATGTGAAAATACTCAACAAAATATTAGCAAACTGAACTCAAAAATACATCAAGAGGATCATACATCATGATCAAGTGGGGTTCATCCCATGGATGCAAGGATGGTACAACATTCAAAATTACATTAGCATCATCCACCACATCAACAAAAAGGACAACAATCATGATCATCTCCATAGATGCTGATATAGCATTTGACAAAATTGAACACCCACCCATTCATGATAAAAACTCTCAACACAATGAGTATAGAGGGCAAGTACCTTAATATAATAAAGGTCATATATGACAAACCCACAGCCAACATCATACTTAACAGTGAAAAGCTGAAAGCTTTTCCTCTAAGATCAGGAACAAGGCAAGGATGCCCACTCTCACAACATTTATTCAACATAGTACTGGAAGTCCTAGGCATGGCAATCAAACAACACAAAGAAATAAAATGCATCCAGATTGGTAAAGAAGAAGTTAAACTGTCACTGTTTGCAGATGACATGATATTGTACATAAAAAACTCTAAAGAATCCACTCCAAAACTACTAGAAGTAATATCTGAATTCAGTAAAATTGCAGGATACAAAATTAACACACAGAAATCTGTTGCATTCCTATACACAAATGATGAACTAGCAGAAAGAGAATTCAGGAAAACAATTTCATTCACAATTGCATCAAAAAGAATAAAATATCTCGAAATAAATGTAACCAAGGAAGTGAAAGACCTATACCCTAAAAACTATAAGAAACTATTGAGAGAAATTAAAGAGGACACTAATAAATGGAAATACATCCCATGCTCATGCATAGAAAGAATTAATATTGTCAAAATGGCCATCCTGCCTAAAGCAATCTACAAATTCAATGCAATCCCCATCAAAATACCAACGGCATTCTTCAACAAACTAGAACAAATAGTTCTAAAATTAAATGGAACCACAAATGATACCAAAGAGCCAAAGCAATCCTAAGAAGGAAGAATGAAGCTGGGGGATTATGTTCCAAGACTTCAAGCTCTGCTACAAAGCCACAGTAATCAAGACAATTTGGTACTGGCACAAGAATAGAACCATAGATCAATAGAATGGGATAGAGAGCCCAGATATAAACCCACACATATATGGCCAATTAATATATGATAGAGGAGCCATGGGCATACAATGGGGAAATGACAGCCTCTTCAACAGCTGATGTTGGCAAAACTGGACAGCTGCATGCAAGGGAATGAAACTGAATTACTGTCTAAGTCCATACACAAATGTAAACTCAAAATTGATCAAAGACCTACATGTAAGTCATGAAACTATAAAACTCTTGGAAGAAAACATAGCTAAAACTCTCTTGAATATAAACTTGAGCAACTTTTTCATGAACATTATCTCCCCGGGCAAGGGAAAGAAAAGCAAAAATGAACAAGTGGGACTACATCAAATTAAAAAGCTTCTGTACAGCAAAGGACACTATCACACACAAAAAAAAGGCATTCTGGAGTATGAGAGAATATATTCATAAATGACAGATCCGATAAGGGGTTGACATACAAAATATATAAAGAGCTCACATGCCTGAACACCCAAAAAGCAAATAACCCGATTAAACAATGGGCAGAGGTTATGAACAGACACTTCTTCAAAGAAGAAATCCAGATAGCCAACAGGCACATGAAAAGATGCTCCACATCACTAATCATCTGAGAAATGCAAATTAAAACCACAACGAGATATCACCTCATACCACTTAGGATGGCCAACATCCAAAAGACAAGGAACAACAAATGCTGGCAAAGATGCAGAGAAAGGGGAACCCTCCTACACTGCTGGTGGGAATGTATTAGTTCAGCCATTGTAGAAAGCAGTAAGGAGGTTCCTCAAAAAACTAAAAATAGAAATACCATTTGACCCAGGAATTCCACTCCTAGGAATTTACTCAACACAAACAGGATCCTAGATTCAAAAAGACACATGTACCCCTACGTTTATCGCAGCACTATTTACAATAGCCAAGACATGGAAGCAACCTAAGTGTCCATCAGTAGATGAACGGATAAAGAAGATGTGGTACATATACACAGTGGAATGCTATTCAGCCCTAAGAAGAAAACAAATCCTACCATTTGCAACAACATGGATGGAGCTAGAGGGTATTATGCTCAGTGAAATAAGCCATGTGGAGAAAGACAAGTACCAAATGATATCACACATTTGTGGAGTACAAAAACAAAGCAAAAACTGAATGAAGAAAACAGCAGCAGAATCACAGAACCAAAGAATGGACTAACAGTTACCAAAGGGAAAGGGACTGGGTAGGATGGGTGTGGAGGGAGGGAGAAGGGGATTAAGGGGCATTAGAATTAGCATACACAATATAGGTAGGTCATGGGGAAGGCAGTCCAGCACAGAGAAACAAGTAAGTGACTCTATAACATCTTACTATGTTGATGGACAGTGACTGCAGTGGGGACTTGATAATACATGGGAATGTACTAACCACAATGTTGCTCATGTGAAACCTGAGCATAAGATTATATGTCAATAATACCTTAATAAAAAAAATTAAAAAAAAAAAACTTACACTAAACAACAAATTGACTTAGTTCCTATTACCAAATACATCATACTGAAAGTTGTTTCAATAAAATATCCCAAGCATGCTGAAATTAGGGAAAAACACCATCTGAAGAGAAAACATAAAACAACAGAACCAGACTGAGATATGACATATTTTGGAATCATCAGGTAAGGAACTCAAAATAACTCGAACTAGCATGCTAAGAGCTCTAAAGGAAAAAGTAAACAGCATGCAGGAATGTTCGTGTGAATAGTGGAAGCAGAGATGGAAACTCTAAGAAGGTATCTGAAGGGAATGGCAGAAATCAGCAACACTGAGGCAGATGCGAAGAATGCCATTGATGGGTCGCCACCAGGAAAGAATCAGTGGCCTTGAAGACAGGTCAACAGAAACTTCCCAAACTGAAACATAAACAGAAAACAAAAAGGGAAAAAAGAACAAAATGTCAAAGAACTAAGATACAATTTCAAGACTAGTTAGTGAAGAAAGGGTAGTCTTTTTCATTAACGGTGTTAGAGCAGTTTGATATCAATATGTTTAAAAAGAAATAGGCACAGACTTGAAACCTTTCACAAAATGACCTTAAGATGGACCATAGACCTAAGTGCAAAACTATACGACTCCTAGGAGATAACACAGCGGAAAATCTAGATGACCTTGGATTTTAGATGAGATGAGATTTTAGATACAACACCAAAGGCAACTGCACCAAAGGAAAAAAAAAAATCAGGTTTTATTAAAATTAAAAACTTCTGATCTGCAAAAGACACTTTTAATAGAATGAAATGACAAGACACAAACTAAAGGAAAGTCTTTATAAAACATGTATTTGATAAAAATTTGTATCCAAAATATGAAAAGAACACTTAAAACTAAACAATAAGAAAACAACGTAATTGTCAAAAATGTAACTGGTCAAAAAATGTAAACAGAAATCTCACAAAGATATTTAAATGGAAAGTAAGCATATGAAAAGGTGTTCAACATTATTTGACATTAGGAAGTTGCAAATTTAAACAAGATACCATTAAAAAACCATTAGAATGGCAAAAACGAAAACAAAAACATGGCCACAGCTTGTGCTGGTGAGGATGTGGAGCAATAAAAACTCATTAACTGCTGATGGGAAAGCAAAATGGCACAGCTACTTGGGAAAACTGACAGTTTCTTACAAAGCTAAACTTAATCTGACTGTATGACCCATTAATTATACTCATAGATATTTACCCACGTGTATTGAAAGTGTATGTCCACACCAACGGCTGCACACAAATGTCACATCAGCTGGATTTGTGATCCCTAACAACTGGAAAAAACCAAGATGTCCTTCCACAGATGAATAAATACAGATGCAACATCTATATGATGGAATATTATTCAATGATAAAAAGACATGAGCTGTAAGACACAAGAAAACATGGAAAAATCTTAAATGCATATTATTGAGTAAAAAAAAGCCAGTCTGAGAAAGATGCATACCACATGATTCCAACTCTACAATATTCTGGAAAAGGTAAAACTACAGAGACAGGAAAAAGACCAGATTCGGGGGAAGGAGGGGAGGATCAATAGGTAGAGCACAGAGGATTCTGAGGGCAGGGAAACTGTGCCACTGTAATGGAGGAAGCAGCCATGACACATTTCTCAAAACCCTTGGAACCTAACAACACAGAGTGAACTTTAATGTAACTAGATCGTTTAGTTAATAATAATGTATCAACACTGGCCCACTAATTATAACACATGAAGCACACTAATACAAGATAATAATAGGGGAAATTGTGGCAGGTTGTATATGAGAACCCTAACACCTGCTCAGTTGTCCTATAAATAAAATCTGTTCTAAAACATAATGTCTATTAATTATAAAACAAAAAAGACTCCAAGGCTCTGAGTCTGGAAAACTGTGGTAAACGGTCAAGTGGTTTTACCATTAACAGGAAGAATCAAAGCAGGAAAGAAAACTCATGTGTTTTTTATGATCCCTTTTTCTGAATTGGATGCTTCAAGAATCAAAGCACAAATCATTTTAGATCTAACAGTTATATTGACACAATGATGAATTGGTCTGATGATTCCTTTTAAGATATTAATTCTGAAATGTCACATATTTTCAAGCATATAAATGCACTGGCTCTCCATTTGGTTAAGATGGTGAAAACTTATTCTGCAAACCTCAATCAATGGAGAGACGTAGAGAGCTTCCAATGGAACATGGTCAGCAAAGGCTACGAGGTTTCGTATTTTGAGCCGGACATAATACAGTTAACTATAATGAGAAAAGATGAATCTGCTTACAGAGGAGGCGAGCCCAGGAAGAAAGAATAGGCCTGCTCAACCAAGTGGTACAGCACTGTGGGGTGCGGCCAGCAGGGGCTGGGGGCCAGCGGGGCACAGCCTGTCCCCCGCAAGGAGATGCTAAGTTCTTGATCACTATCACATAATAAGAGGTGCAATTATCTAAGGCCACAGCTGTCTCCTCCTTCAGATGTCTAGGAGATCGGGGTCGGGATGGCATCATCGCTGAAATCACGGTCCCTTTGTTGAGCTTGCTGACTACAAAGACGGACTCTGTCTATGAACAGCTGCAGTGCAAGTGGAAGTGAAGATTGTAGGAGATGATTTCCTGGGAGTTGTGCATAATTTCCTCTGCCTCAGAAGACGTAAACTAATTTTGAACAAATCCCTTTGCTGTCATCTAATGTAACACAGCCAAAAGATAAATCCTTGAACTGGGATTCCACTTGCATAATATAGTCTCCTAAACAAAGAAAGGCAAACTTGGGACATTAATAGTATCCAAATGATTGCTTCGGTTTAATGCCAAGCTCCTTTTAAAAAGTCCAATTTTTAATCTCATCTGTGCAAACAAAGACTCAATCGGAAGATTAAGAGCATTCAAGAGACTGCTAACTGAACAGAGAGAGCCTGTGTTTTAAACAAGTGGTACCCATCCTTCGTGACTGCTTTGGCCAGATGATCTGGCTGCTAACTAGGCATTTATTAGAAGGGATGAGTCATTTCAATGTGTTTTTCTGCAAAACACATTGAGAAAATATAACTTTACTAACTTTATTAGCATGGCTTCATAGGTACGGACAATGGGCCAATGACTGCATCTTAAACCCATTTACAGAAACCTATGTTTCAATTTAAAAGAGGTTGGAGTTCAGTCCTCCCAATTAGTCCCCAGGATTATCTCACACAACCAGTCCTTTTCATCTACTATGTTACTTGTTAAAGAGACTAAAATATAAATAACTTGCAGGGCTGATAGATATTTGTCTTCCCTTGTGGGGCTCACAATCTATTAACAGGAACAACCATTTCTTGATGTCAAGGCAGGCTGTGCTTTATGCTAAGAACCCTACATGCATTATCATATTGAATTCATAATCAGATGGTCAGGTAGCTATTGTTATCTTCATCTTGTTAAAGAGACTAAAATATAAATAACTTGCTCAAGGATACGGACTATATCTCTTCACAATATAGAGTTAGACCTTCCTTGCTTTGAGGCCTTATTGGTTTGAAGGATACAGTAAGTGTTCAGTTTTGACATGTTGAGTTTTAGATGCCTATTGGACATACAATTGAAAAATTCAACTAAGTAGTTGAATTTTTATGTACCCAGACATCAAAAAAGATGAATATATATATATAAGAGTTATCAGCTCAGAGTAGAAATTTGGTGATGTGGAAAAGAATGAAATCACCTAGGACTGTACATTTGAGTTCCCTGAAGGGACTTAACACAAAATAGCAAATGGCAGGTTCCACTTCTGGAGAGTCTTATGTCATTGGTTTTCAGTGGCGCCTGGGCAAGAGTCTTTTTAACATTTATGAGATGATTTGAATGCACAACCAGGATTGAAAGTCATTGATTTAAAAAGTCAGTGAAATGAAAAGAAGAACAAGAAGATGAAAGGAAAGAAGACTCGGAACAGAGTCCAGAGTCATGACTCCAATATGAGAATTCATGCAGGGAGAAAAATGTAAGCTGAAGAGTCCCTGAAGGGACGGAGAAGCAGCGGGAAGCAGAGATACACTCCAGCTGGGAAGATTGGAAATGACAACTGTGCACGTGGGAACTTGAACACCAACATTTGGAAATACAGAAATGGGCCCGAATGGGGATTTGGGGAGAACAAAGATGCTCCCATTGGTATAAACTCTGTGAACCCTAACACAGGGCTGAGAAATCACAAGAAAAAGCCACCCACACCAGTCAGTTGCCAGACATGTGTGGGTCACAGGCTGCCAACTCCCCAGACAGACTCTGGCCCATCTTCTGTTGGCCATATCTTTGGTTCTCATCCATAATGCAGAATCAGGCGACAGTTAATTTAAGTCATCAGATATTGTCTGGGAACTTGAGATTCATCTACTTTCCTCAATCATCAATTTAAACCAACTGACATCACTGTAAATTTCTTGCAAAGAGCTGCTACTGATCAAGCAAGCAGACACAAAAGAATTCTCCAGATTGATGAGTGAAATAACTCAAGGAAAAGATCTCACCCTGACTGACTATAGTGGGCTGTGCCAGAAAAAGAAAAGAGTTTCATTTAGGGCAAAGGTGATTCTTAACCCTTCTGTTTACCTATTACTCTGTATGAAGTTTTTGCTTTGTTTGTATTGTTTTTTCATATTTGAAGTCATAGTTTCATCCAGAAGGTAGACCTCCCATAAAATGGCCATGTTAAACTTGGTTCATTATACAGCATTCTGTCTCTTGTGTTAGAATCCCCATGTTAATCCCAGTTCTATCACTTACTAGTTCTGTTACCTGGGACACAATTCATGGACACTCCAAGGTTTGGTTTTCTACTGTGGAAAATAGTGGTAACAATGAGATAACCTCATAGGGATTTCAAGTTTTTCTGGTACATGGTTAGGATTCAATTAATGTCTATACTGTTACATTATCATTACTTGTATTGTTTCTCTTTTACCTTCATTACTGGGAAGTTCATGAGTAAATGTATCTGCTGTAATATAAACAGCCTTGAGTTAATTACAGAAATATAAAACAGAAATGAATAAGAAATCTCCCTGTCCTTAAGGAACAGATACCCCGCAGACCCACAGAACGGTAGTTGTTTTATGATGCACATCACAGAAGTGCAGTGAACTATGAGAGCACTAACTTTTTTGGTGATCATATAAATATTTTTGGGGGTTTCTTGTGGGTTAGTGCCCAAGGTCCCTGGCACATAGTAGGAACTCAGTATACAAGCTATCCACCAGATGAATGGGTGAGTCACTGTTCAAAATCACTCATTTATAATATGAAAATCATGGATAGAAGACGGACGGAGGACATGTCTTAATGTTACATTATATCTGATAAATCAGCATTGAAAATGTAACTTCAGAATGGAAAATTCCTTTGTCTGTTCCAATTTTAATCACCACTTCAGTTTCACATGCAGAACCCTTTGGTCTGTCAGGCTAAGACAAAGCAAGGGAGTCAGCTTTAAAGCCCCTTCATCAGTGGTTTTTGTCTTAGGATGCGACTAACACAAACCAAAGGAGAGAAAAGACCCTTTCATTTTTCATTTAAGCTCCTTCTGATCCAGTGAGATCATATCCTGTGCTAAGAAGAGGCACTTCTCTGTCTCCCAGAGCCACACTGCCACCTGTCCTCCTGGCTTCAGCCTCCAAGTGCACATGCTTCCCTCACTCTCCCAGAGGAGTGAGGACTTTCCGTGCCTGGAGGGTGTGCTCTGTCAGTTTGTCAATGGCAATGTTGAGTCCCACCCTTAGAACATTGTTGCTGTCATTGCTAAAAGTCTCACTTCTAATTAGAATTCTTAACAGGGATCAGTGGGGCCACTGAGATGAACAAAGGGCCAAGAGATAGGGCTTGGAGTGCAGGCTGAGTCTGGAAATAAAGCTGATGACCAGCTTGGACCCCCACCACTGAAATCTCCGGGTCTGTGGACATGCCTCGCATATGACACACCTGACTGCCAACCCTGACTTTGCTTGACTTTGGTTTCCTGTGATCTGGTCTTCCTTTGTCTTGGTATCAAAGTGGGGAAACATATTTATCATAGAATCCTGGGAGATGGGAAGACAGACTGGCCCAGGGGTTGCTTCCCAAGCGACAGAACAGCGAGGAGAGCATGTTAGATGCCTCCCGATGGAGATGCCTTAGAGCAGAGGCATGGTGGGAATCATGAGTGCACAGCACCTCTCCCCATGATATCCCTAAAATTTCAGGAAATAGCAAATATCAAATGTAACTAAATTTCTTGTGTGAAATCGGGTTGGTGGTTACTAGTGAGCTTCTTTCATGTTTTCACTAACTCCACTACCCCAGTTACTATAAGAAAAGCAAGAATTTTCTTTAGAGTGCATTGCCTTCATTCAGTGTGTTCACTCACAAAAAAGCGATCTGAGTCCCTGGCACTTGCATTGCTGTAGGTGCTTCCTTAAAGTGGCAAAACACAGTTAAGTCCCTGCTCTCCCAGAGCCCCCGGTTCTCTTGTTGGGAGACTGGTTAAGTCATCAAGAATGCATTACAAAAGGTGTGCTGGACTTCAGGTGATAGAGGATTCCACATCAGCCTCTGAATTTAATTAGCCACATAAACGTAAGTTGCTTAACCTCTCTGAATCATAGTCTCCTTATCTGGAAAATAAGATGAGAAGGGATAACATTATGCTATTTGTCTGTAGAATTGAATAAAGGAAATCCTATTTAAAATGGAATGGGGGTACCAGAAGGGGAGCTCTCACACCCTACCACTGGTCATCAACTGTCAACCCAATAGGTAGAGATGTCTCTTGCATTCCCAAAAGGAAAAGCCTATACCTTATTACCTCAGCAGGAGATTTTCTCCTTGCCCAGCAACAGCCCAGCCAATGAAAGACTGTGAAATTCAGCCAATGGGAAGCCACCACACTTTGAACATCCTGTTTACTCTAAGGGACTTTTTGTTTATAACAGCTTCTCCCAATTCTGACCTTTCCTCTGTAATAGAGCATTCCTCTCCATTCTTCTCTAGAATTGCAACTCTCTGCTATCCCTGAATAAACCCATTTTCACTGATAAAGTAACTGACAATTCTATCTTAAGGTTAACATATCTCAGGGAGATGATAAGGATAAAATCAGATGTGGATGTGAAAAGAGTTTACATAGAGTAGTATCTAACTCCCTGCCAGGAGTGAGTGCATCACACAGTTTATGAGACTGATGTGGATTGTCAGCAGCTGTTGTGTATGTGTATGTGTGGGGTAGTAGAGGGAGGATATTAATTATGGTAAAAGAGCTGAGGAGACCTGGGGTCAGTTCAGCTCTGCAGGTAACCAAGCAAGGGATCATCAGTGCTGATTACCATCTTCACCCCCACCACAGGCTGCCCTAGACAGAGGCAGGGGGCCTTCTCTTCAAGGGGAACAGCCCAGCTGGCGGCTTGATGCCTCTCAATCCTGAGGAGAGCGTGGACAGTCGTCAGGCTAATCAGTCTTTGTCTAATTGCTGAGCTTTTATAGGGAGGTGGGCACTGTCTCACATCCATGTTATGCCTAAGAAATGGTTAATCCCAGCTGGCCTATTGACCCTCAGGGAAAGTCTCCTGTTCTCAAAGCTCTGTCAGGGTAGATCAGGGCCGAGCAGAAGCAGAGGGCAGAAATTACCACATATATAATTTAAGAACATTTCAAAGCTAAATACTTGTAGATTTATTTAGCAGGGTCACACATTTACTCACAGTGTAATCAAATGAACAAATGTTCATAAGTTTATTTTTTCTTTAACCTGATTTTCTTCAAAAGCCTCATCCTTCTTAGTAGAGAAAAACTCAGATATTGTCCATTTTGATGAACATCTATTCAAGTTAATCATTAAAGCATTCCTTTAGTAATACTGCCTGGGAATTCACCCTTATGTACTTCCAGTTCACCAGATGGTGGCATGTTCTTGTAGACCCAGGGAAGGGGCCTTCTCATCACGATGCCTCTTCTGGTTCCAGCTGCCATTTGGTGTATAGAAGCCAGCCTGGTCTCCTTTCTGGACTGGTGGAAGATGAGGCTTCCTCTTATCCTTTGGCAGAGATGTTCTGACACCCAGGATTGGAGTCTGTGACACCAGCTGATGCTGGTCATAAAGCTCCTTTGCACTGAAGCCTCTTCACTTTGATTTATGTGCTTGCACTGGAGTCAGGCCAGGCATCCAGCAGCCTGCTCTGGCTGGATCCCTCCACGCCGTCGTTCCCATACCGCACTGGACACGATGCCCACATAAAGGCGGGGATTCTCAGGGATGATGTCAAGGTGAGCAGGTGCAGGGGAGAGGGGAGTGAGGACTCTAGCTGCTGACCTGCTTTTCTCAACCACTCCATTGCCTGAAGCTGGGAAACATCATTTTTTTTCTTTTTCTTTTATCTTCTTTTCCATTCTAACCAAGACTTCTAAAATTTGAAAAATCAGTCTAATCAGGCTGAGTTTTAAATTTTACATTGTCATTATACTATTTCAGAGGTTAAATAAGTCTTGAAAAAATGGTTCAGTGTTATTGGAGGCAGTACTTTGGTGAAGCCAAAGCTTGTTATTTGGATGCAAAGGATAAGATGTTGATTGCAGGTGGTCTGAAGACCTTACATGGCCCTAGAGGAAAGCATAGAGAGGGCCAGCAACATGAGAAAAGGAGCTTGGATAAGAGGAAAGATTGGCAGTAGGTATGGTATATTCAGTATATTTCAAGGAAGTGACAAGGTGGAATATCAGATATCTCTACATGTAACCAGACCGTCTCCAAGCTGAGTGAGTCTGAGCAGGTTCTTCCTATCTCTGAGCTGCACAGTAACTATGCAGTAACACCCTTCCCTTTAGATTTTTGCAGAACTGCCTCAGATACTTAACACAAATCCTGGCCACAGAATATTTTCTTATCCCTTTGCTTTTCTTAGTAATACATGGAAATTATATAGGGACAGATAAAGCAATGATTATGAGAAGCCACTGACAAGAGCTATTCACTTGCCACCTCTTGTAACATTTACAAAATTAACGCTGCCTTTTTACAAGTACCTGGTCTGGCATAGAAATCAGGAGCTTAAGGAAGCTGGTAATTTCCATCCACGGTTATCATCAGCTTCCCTGTGCACACCAAGTGCACTTCTGAAAATTATTCCCAGTGAACATCTTTTCCGTGTTCAAGTTACTAATTGTGGGCTTATCCCAGAAAGCAAGCCAAGGGCACATTAATGATATTTTAACAGCATAAGCACTCTGATGGCATGCACCAAATCAATTAGAAAATCATGTTGGAAATGCCTTGCCTGGGGAGGCTACAGTGGCTTTGCAGGGGAGAGCATGTGGCTAGAATTAGCTGCTTTCTGACCCTGCCGTGGGCACTGACTTCAGGACCTTCACTTCCCAGTCTGTTCAGGATAGATGGGCTTCCCATCCCCTCTATTTTCTCATGTTTTTAGAAAATTTAAATGAGAAAAATTACATAAACCTAATTTGTGAAGTTTACAAATTTCTGTATAAATACTGGAGGTACTTAACACATACCCAATGCATTCTCCATAAAAGGTGTTTCTAAATTAAAGATATAATGTATCATTTGTTATTAAATATTTATTGTCACCCATAATAATATTTGTGGTTTTAAAAACCAATAGGAGTAGAAATAGGACAATGGGATAGGAAGCAAAATTCACTGGTGTCTTTACCAGGGGCCGGGGTGTGGGAGAGGTGTCGGGGCAGGGACTATGGAAGAGTTGGAAGAGTGGGCAGAGAACGTTCAGCGCATTCAATTAATTAAGCAAAAACAGAGAGGGAACTAGACACATTGTTACCCCAGGTTAATGAGACCAGCTTTCTGGAAGCGGTCACTTTCCAGGAGGGTGGAGAACAGAGAATCGCCAGATGAAACCAGCTGTAAGGATCAGAAGTTCCCAGCTGGAGGCCTTGGCCCTCACACTCACCACGTTAGGCTCTGTGGGGCAGTGAGGAGCCCCTTGGCAGTGTTAGGTGAGGCAGTGGCAATATTAAACTGAGCATCGGTCTGATGGAGTAGAAGGAATCTTACAGTCCCAGGGCCTGGGCCCCTCCAACCTGGCCAGGTTGCTGGACAGAGGCATCTTCCAGCAGTCACACTCAGTGAGCTCATGAGGGTGACGGGAAAGCCCCCAGAACTATGGAGCCGCATCCTCTAAACCCGGCTGAGGGGTCAATTCGTGTTTCCCGAAGGGCCAGTAACAACAGAATTTTAAAACTTGCATAGGGATTGTTTGGGCAAAGAAAGGTAGTTCAATCATGGGGCCATGCGTTGGAGTCGAGAACACCTGAGTGCCAAGTCTGGCAAATGTATGGAAGGTTCAAGGAACCAGCAGGACGGCACCGCAGAAGCCTCAGCCCAGCCGCAGTGCGGGTGGAGAGGCAGAATGGGCCTGGCTTTGTGCAAACCTAAAGGAGGCCTGGAGATCCGTCCAGAACGGTGTATTCTGCTGGGCTCCCCACATCCTGCTTGACCTCTCTGACTTCCCTCTAATGTTATGAGGCAGAAAATCCATCAGCGACTCTTTCAAGCCCCATGCAATTCTGCTTTCTGTCTCTCCTGCCTGAACTGTCACAGACCCACTACGAAACCTGATTTGTTATATTCACAGCATTTTTTTTCTCAAGGCAATCCTGGCTGCTCAAGAAAAGTAATGACTAAAAGCACCTTCTCTCCAAACTCTTTCGTCAATAGAAGAGGGGGAAAAAAATAGAGAGAAAAAAATACCTGTCTGGCATAGGTGTTGTAAATGGAGCCGTTGAAATCTCCTCTGGGTTTTTATGATAAATACACACATAAGGCAAGTGTTTCAGTGAGAAATGATTTCTATTTTAATGGAAGACAGACAGACCAATGCATCAGCTTCCTGCCTCTTAATTCCGTTAATGTCTTGCCTTTTTGTGCCCATCCATCACTTTGGTACAAGACAAACCCTTTAGATGTGTTAGTGACATGCACTTGGCCCAAGTTAGGGCTCAGTTTGGGGCACAGCCCTGCAGAGTTTCCAGTGACACCCAGAGTCAGCTGAAGGACAATGGTGAAAAAAAAAATGCCACCCTATGGCCCTTGATGTCCTGGTGCCTGTGTATATAAGCTGATAAGACAAAAGCCAAGATGATTTCTGCCCCCTCCCCCACCCAACAGAAACCTAAACCTGTCTTCCCAAGTTCTTTTATTTGAAAATTTCATGAAGTACCAACATGGAAAAATCCCAGTCTCAACGTGACTGTTCCTCCTGGAACTTGGAGGATTTCCTGAATTTGGATCCATACCTGACTAATGATTTATTTCCCCAAATAGACAAATTACACCAATGTTATTGTGAGGGCTGATTGACAAGGCAGAACAAAAGGTTCATTTACTGGTCACTTTACTCAGTCTGAGGACAGCACTAGAGGAGGCAGGGGAAAGGGAATTGCCCATGATTCCCCCTTGCCTTCTTGCACCCTTTTGCTTTATGGCAGCACAGGTGCCCTGGGTGGCCGGGCTGACAGGAGCAGCATGTGGTCTCTTGGAGAAGGTCAGCAAGTGGTCAGGGTGCCCTTCAGAGATTTCAAAGGGGCTCATGTTCTAGAAGATATTTCATCTTGGAGTAACTTGCTCAGAGTTTTTCATGTATTAACTAAAGTATCATCTTCTTCGTCCTCTGGGGCCACTGCCTTAACAGATGGTCCTTAATACGTATTATTGCTAAATTTCCATAGGGATGGTCACAGTTCCAAATTATATCTAATGCTTTTAGCTATTCTCCATTAGCATCTTAGTTTAATCACACATGTGAATGTATACATAGTATTAGTCCATCCAGGCTGCAATAACAAAATACCAGAGACTGAGTAGCTTATGAGAAACAGAAATTAGTATCTCACAATTCTGGATACTGAAAATTCAGGATCAGGTGCCCACTTGATTCGGTGTTTGGTGAGATCCCACTCTCTGGTTCACAGGCAGCACCTGTGGCTCTGTCCTTACCTGGTGGAAGGATGTCGGGGGTCTCAGGCCTCTTTTATAAAAACACTAATCCCATTCATGAGGGCTTGACCCTCCTGCCCCAAGCACCTCCCAAAGACGCCACCTCCTTACATCATCACACTGTGGGTTAGGGTTTCAAGATAGGAACTTTGGGAGGACACATTCAGTCCAAAGCACATATCATATAAGATACATACGCACTGGATCAACAGGAACTAAACATGAGCATATATGCATGAATAGATAGATACAGATAGATCCGTCTACATACATACAGAGACAGGAGGAGAAACGAAGGTGCGTGGGGATAAGGAGAAAGGGTGATGATATTCTTACAAGGTCAGCATCCATGAAAATTGAGAGGAAGCAGATGTAAGATATATACGGACATAATACACTCAAATTTGTTGAGTAATGTGGGGAATGAAAATGGAAAGTTTTTATGATCAATTGAAATAGAGTATGACAGGAGGTACATTTTTGGGGATCTGCAGAAAATAAATTCATCTTTTGATGTAATGCAAATGGAGCACACAGTCCCTCTGCTGTCCCAAACCCCAGTGTTAATTTCTCAGATGGCTTTTGAGGCAGTCAGCTCCCACATGCCCATGTCTTCATGATTATGCATGAGTTGATGATGTCTATATCTGTTTGTCTAACCAGAACTCCCTTCTGAAATTTAATTCCACACTACCAAACACCGCACGGACACTTCTGTACCCCACAGACCTCTTAATCTCAACATGGCCATGCTAAAAGGTATCACCTGTTTCCAGGAAAATGATTACACATGTGATCCCATATCAGAATATGAAGAAATAGGCTAATTGTTCACCAATTCCATTTTTCTTTCTTCCTGAGCATACAGTTTGACTACCATTACCAAGCACCCTTGCAGTTCGATATGTAACATTTTTGGTTAATAATGTGTGGAGAAGTGATACACTCAGATATGCTTGGCTTATTAAAAAACAACAAAAATAAAAAATACACAATTCTCTACCTTCTCTTTTCTACCAACTATTGATGAATATAAGAGATTCACAAGGATCCCGAGGCCCCTGGGGATAACAGAGCTACGAAAGGGAGTGAACCTGGTCTCTGGGTCACCATGTGGAAGGCAGGGCCCAAGCCTTCACAGAGCTATGAGAAAGAATAAAGCTTACCTTTTGTGAAGCAACTAGATTTAGGGGTTCATCGTTACAACAGTTATCATACTTAATAGATCGTATACTATGGGAAGTGTGTTCAATTGAGGAAATTAATGTTACTCTCAGATAATGTATTTTCTTAATGCTCTCCACTTAATTAATTCACTTACTTCTACCATTCATTTAATTTCTCTTTCCATTTCACTTGTCAATTTATTTTATTCACATGACCTCCTCTAGATTATTGCCACAGTCTCATAACCGATATCACTGCTCCTAACAGTACTGTCCAGTAGGAATGGAATGCAAGCCACATAGATGATTTTAAATTTGGTAGTGCTTGTATTTTTTGAAAAAGTAAAAAGTAACACATAAAATTAATTTCAATGATATATTTGACTCAATATATGCAAAATATTATTTCAACTTGTAGTCAATGTAAAGATTAATGAGACACATTTTCATTTTCATACTGAGCCTTTGCAGTCTTGTGTATATTTTGTACTTACAGCACATTAATTCAGACCAGACATATTTCAAGAGCTCGGTGGCCAGGCATGACTACTGGCCACCACAGAGACAGCACAGACCTGCTAGTTGTGTTCCCTTCTGAGTAACTCTCTACAGTACAGTCAGAAGAAGTGGGAGGTGGGAACTGCACGGGTGAAGGAATAAGGGACACTGTGGAGCGGTCAGCCAACCAGGCCATCTGACATACTCCAAGCTTTGCCTGGCTGCTCAAGGCTCTCACCAGATGCCGCCCACCCTGAGTCCTCCGTGAAACCTCATCTCCCAAGTGGACGTAGTGCGGCACACTTTTCCTGTCATCAAGCCCTGTGCTGCATTGCTTCATCCCTGGTAACCCTGTACTGAAATTTCTTGATTTTGTGTCTATATCTCCTGATAAAGTATGAGCTCCAGGAAGGCAATGAAATTGTCTGACTCTCTGTTATATAATCACCACCTGATATACTTCTCAGAATATAATAGACATTAAAAAACAGATCATATTTAATTGAATGTCTTTATGATACATCTCACTTCTAATGTGACAGTATTTGGATTGCATACTGCAGGATAATTTGTCTATACGTTTTGATTTTTCCAGCCTGGCTTTTAAACAAAAATAATATGAAACTCAAGGAATAATTTGTTCCAGGTCCCTGCATTTAATCATTGCATTAGTCTCATTAAAGAGATAAATTAACTGAAGTCTCAGACAGAGACTGACTCTAGCAGTTTGGGCTCACTGCAGGAAACAAACCACTCCAACTATTTTAAACAGAACGTGAGTTAATACAAGGAATTAAGTGCTTATGGAGTCCTGGAAGGACTGGAGGAATAAGAGTCAGGGATCTGGAACGGCTGAGGGTAGAGTCCCTCCCACCACAGGGATGAGGGGACGCAGGTGGTGGCTGCCACTGGGAGAGCACATGGCCATAACCTGACGGGCCGGCAAATACAGCAGCCAGATGGTGACTTCCTCCCCTCTTCCTCCTGAGCCACGCAGGTGCATGCAACTGGCAGAACCACGTTTGCATCCAGAAGCCATGCTACTGTTGACTTTTGCTTTCACAACGTTTGAAATACAGAGTCACCAAGACCGACAGGAGAGTGGATGCTGAGTGTCAACTGACCGTATCCAATGTACTCACCTAGGGTTATTTGACTAGTCATTGGCAGAGAAGGGACTTGTCTTCTAACCTACAGACATAGGTAACATCAGTAACAGCCAATGAACTGGCACTCTGGTAGCCTGCAGTTATCATGACGAAGCAGACTGAGTTTTAGGGTGGAAAAACCTGACAGTAAAAGCAGTTTTAGGTTATCCACGTGGAAATATTCTTGACCCATAAATACTTGCTTTTCTTTTTGCACTGAGTGGCTTTGCTACTCAGGTAGGATGACCACAGCACAATACATGCAGGGAGAAACTCTCAAGTCGGATGCTTTAGTCTATGAGAACTAGGCATGGTGGAGAAATAAGGTATTATTTAAACCACCAAAAACTGACAGTTTTTTATGTAAAAAGGCATGGTGCTAATTTAGCATTCAGGAAATTAAATCATAAGGAGGGAAATGAAAACCACACCTTCTAAGCAAGAGTCAACCATAGCTAGGCCTCCTGACACCTGGGATGATAGTCACCATGTGATGTCATCTGCTTGGATCTCCCCCTGCAGATGACACCAGGCTAGAGGAAGCTTTCACGGTATTTCACGTGCCTCTGCAGTCCTGTCCCTGTGAGGCGTGGGCACCCAGGAGGGATAGCGAGGGCACCTGACTTGTCAAGAGTCTGAACTGACATCGTAATGGAGCCCCCAGAGGTGATGTCCCCAAGGGTCCTGGCGTTCCGTTCATTGCCATCAGTCATCAGTCTGACAGTGTGTCCTTCTGGCTCTGCCTTTGAAGTGCTCCTCATATCTGGACATGTTTAGATGATACCTTCTGACGTATCCAAGCTAGTCCCTAGTTTGTTCAGTTGTTCATTCACGCAGGTTTTAACTAAAGATCAGATGATTCAGTACAGAAAAACGAGATCTTTTCCTAGATAATCCCTTCTCTACATTCACGTTATCAATTCCAGAGATTTCATTTTAAAGTAGAGTTCTAAGATTTCAATATTTTGTCTACTTCTGATGACCCACAAACTAGGCCAAAGATGAGAGTTTAAACAAATAAAGCTCCTGACCTGAAGGAACTCAGCAACCAGTGAAGTGGTAGCATATGATCATCCAACAGACAGGTCTCTCACAAAAAAATGTGTGCATAGAACAACCTCTACTTAAAAGTTGTGGGGTCTAAGTAATTCAACTCTGTCTTCCTCAGTTTCCCCATCTGTAAAATGAGGATAGTGATAATAATTCCTACTGCTTTGGATTTGTAGAATAATTAAGTAATTTAATGCATATAAAATTGCTTGGAACCATGTCAATTACAGGGAGATTGGCCAATATATGTTGGGTACTAGTAATCAAAACATAATTCAACTTGATGACTGCTGTGAGAGAATATAAACCATAGCAGATGTATTTTATCTAATCAGCATGAATATCTAAGATTTTTTCCTTAAACTGAAAAGTAAATCGTTCATTATCATTAAAGCAATTCATTTCAGTTCAACAAAAATGTGTTGTTGTCTATATGCCTGGCATGGATGAAACATGTGTTTGTATGTTACCTTTTCTTCAAACCATGTAATGATATGATTGTATAAGTAAAATTATCCCTCATTCTAAACTTAGAAGACTAAATCTTATGTTATTGAAACTACACAGAAAGCAATATAATTTAGTAATTAAATTTCTATTATCTGCAAATAGGAGGTAATACAATCTTGGCTCCAAAAACTTAACTGTATTACTTTAAGCAGGATCTCAACTTCCCAGTGCTTCAGTTCCCTCACCTGCCAAATCCCAATAAAAATGGCACATGACTCAGAGAATTGCTACCAGCATAAAACAAGCAGATTTATACCATTTCCCTAGAAGAGTTTTGGTGCTTACAAGTGCTCTAGCATCTGGGATTTGAACCCAGATCCATCTCATTCCTGAGCTCGTATTTTTTAACATAATCAAATTTCTCCAACAGTATTCATTGTTTGAAAGGGAGGAGAATTAGCAGCACACCAGCCCAAATGTGCAGCGGGATGTGTGGCTTAGATGTCCCAAACCATTCCGAATTTGAAAAGATCAGAAACTTGTGGGGGTGGGGGTGGTCCTGAAGAAGCTAGGACCCTCCTACTGGGCACTGCCCTTTGCCATACTGTCTGCTAAATAGATACAGCTGCAGGGAATGTTAAATAAAAATCAATTTTAAATTGGAAACTGTAAAACATGCTTAATACATGCCTATCAAATGAGTAAGTGGATCAGGATTGAGGATATTCTCTTGAATTGTGATTTTTTTTAATGTCTAAAAACTCATTAACTTTCCTTAATGAGCTATTTGTTAAATCAGGGTTTCAATTTTTCCTTGAGTCAGATTTCTAACTTTTTAGGAAAAAACTTTTATTCCATCGAAGTTATCAAATATATTGTTATTATGCTTCACCAAATTCTTTCATTGGCTTAAATTTCAATGCTATACATGTCTAATTTTCTTTATTCCTACTATGTCTTTTTCAGGTTTAGTTGATGTGTACATACAGAAAACAGAAGTTCAAATGTAGAGCTGAAAGCATTATCAAAAAGTGAACACACTTGTTGACTTGCATCCAGTTGAGAAACAGCATTGCCAACACCTAAGAAATAGTCACATGCTTTCTCCCAATCACTAACCTTTCTCTCCTCCTCAAAATAACCATTATCGTGAATCTTAACACCAAAATTAGCATTGCCACTTTTTCTTAACCTTTACATAAGTGGAGATACACATCCCTTAGTGTTGGTACTCTTCTTTTTTAAATTTAGCTATTTTGTGAGTGTTTTGTAGGAAATCATTGTGGTTTTAATTTCCTTAACGATGCTGGCCTCTTTTGATAAATGCTTGTTCATGTCTTTACCCACTTGCCATTTTTAATTGGTTTTAGATCTTTTCCCTTATTGATTTGTTGGCATTCTTTATGTGTGTTCTGGTTATGAGATTATGTTTGCGGTAGGTGTGTATGAATATCTTCTTCCATTTTGTGGCTTTACTTTTCACTTTCTAAATAAAATATTTTGATGAATACAAGTTCTTAATTTTAATAGAGCCTACTTCATTAATATTTGTCTTTGTGGTTAAGAATTTTTTCTCCTACTTAAGACATCTTACCCAATACTATGATCTAAATGGTATTTAGATTGATCTTTCACATTTACATCTAGAATCAGGCTAAAGTTCATAGTTATTTTTAGTGTGAGCTAGGGTCCACTGTACTGTTTTTCAGTGTCTCCATGCAGTTGTCTCCACCGCATGTATTGAAAGGCCTGTCCTCTCCGGCTGTTCTATAATACGCCTTCTCTATCGTAAATCACGGGCATGTTATGAATAGGATGAATCTTTTTTTCTCTCATCCGTTACTCTTATCTTATGATCCATGTTTGTGCTGATACCACAATGTTCTAATTACTATAACTTTTTCATGAGTCTTCATACTGGAAGGAGCAAAACATTATATTGTGTCATTCTTCAATTTTGTATAGGCCTTTTTTTGGCCTTTGTATTTCCACATACATTTTACAATTTAGTGGCCAAGCCACCTGTACCTGGGTTTCCTTTGTGGAAAGATTTCATTCTACAGATGAAGTTCTTTAAGAGATATGGGACTATTTAGAATCTTTTTTTTTTTCTCTCACTGTTGCTATGTCTTCCTTAGAAATATGCCTGTTTTACCTCAATATTTACATTTATTTCCATAAAGTTGCTCACTATATTCTCTAATATTTTCATTGCTACCTAAGTGATCTGTAGTAAACTCCTCTTTACCATTTCTGACATTTGTCTCTTTAATCTCATTTTTTGTTGAGTTTTGCGATGGATGTATCATATTTTAGGAAAATTTTCATAAAATAAATTGCACAAATTTTAAATAGTTCACTTAATTTTGACAACTTTCTTCACCTATGAAACTACTAGCTCACAGACGGATAATATATCCCTTAGTTCCAGTGGGCTCCTCGGGCTGCTTTCCTCATAACAAAAGAATCTGCTGCCTCAGAAACAGTGCTGAGGTCATAAAATCTTGAAGTAGGTAAATGCACTTACAGAAAACCTAGAAGTGACATTATATTCAATGGTTGAAAACTGAATGGTCTTTCCCTTAGGACTAGGAACAAGGCAGATTTCTGTTTTTGCCATTTCTATTTAATATTTTATTGGAGGTTCTAGGTATTGCAACTAGGCAAGCAAAACAAATAAAAGTTAAGAATATTTAAAAGAAGGAAATAGAATTGATTTTATGTTCACAACACAAAGTGTATGTAGAAAATCATAGGAAACTACAAAAAAACCTCATAGGACTAATAAGTAAATCTCACAGGCATACAAGTTCAATATGCAAAAACCAATTGTATTTCTATATTTAAGTAACAGGAAGTTTTAAAATGACATTTTTAAAAACTACCAGTTTCAATTGCATCTGAAAAAGAAAATACATAGGTATAAATTTAAAAAGTAAAATATGTAGTACCTGTACTCTGAAAACTATCAAATGCTATTGAAAGAAAATAAAAATGAAATATTAAAGGAAAATGTATACAATGTTTGTGGATTGAAAGATCCAAAATCTTACAATGCCAGTTTTCTCTCTTTCACTTACAGATTCGATGCAATCCCAATCAAAACACCAGTAGCCTTTTTTTGTGGAGAAGACAAGCTTATTTAACATATATATGATGGCTGCAAGCATGTGGAGTGGCCCAAACAATTTTGAATAAGAGTAATAAAGTTAGATAATTTACAGTATTTGATTTTCAGACTTAGGAACAAAGTTTGAGTTATATCTCTACTTTTGCTGCCTTTTAATTTCCTAAATTCAGTGCATATTTATTTCCTCATAGAAAGGAAGTTACAGCAACCTAAAAACAAACAAACTGAAAATATTGGTGCTTGATCCACTGGATAAGGACTTTACACACAGGAAGGTTTCCCAGTACCTCTTACAGTTCAGTCTTAATCAAGGGCCTGAGTCATCCCTTAAAGCCCCCTCACCATAAATGGTACCCACACCCACAGATTCTGTCCACAGGGCTAAGTGCCCAGGCACTGGACCCTATGTTACCACAGGTCCTGTCAGTGGATGGCGGTCCACACCTGCCCTTTTCCTTCTAGAGCACCTCCTCTTCCCCTGCGGTCCCTCCCCACCTCTCTGTGTTTCCCCCCTTCTCCTCGTCCTCCTTCCTCTCTTCCCTTCCCTCCTCTCCAGCTTTATGTAACCACTGGGATCCATGTGATTTGATCAGCAACCAGAAATCACTATCATCCTTTCTGTCTCTCTGCATCTTTGTTTCTGCTCCAAGGTGCTCAGAGGGTGCCCCCAGGGTCCCTGCAAAAGGGCAGCAGTAGGAGAGACAAACTGGGGCACTGAGTACACAAGCTCCACCAGAATGTCAGATATAAATCTGTATCCAAACCACAACAACAACCTAGAAAATAATGACTGCATAGGTAGTAAACCTCACAGACCCTTTGGTAGTTCCATGGTCTTGTGAATCACAAAGGGGGCATTTGAGCTACATCTTGAAATACATTATTCACTGTATACAGTAAAAGGAAGAGAGAAGTCACAAAGCGCCACATAGCTAAATAATCCAAAGAGGGTTAAAATTAAAACCTGATATAATATCTGAAATGTTCATAGGTGAAATATTGGCACGTTTCATTTGTTTCTGTCTTTTTTTGTTTATATTACAACCCAGGGAAAGAAAATAACCCACCCTGTTTCAAAAACGTAAATAGAAAAATAGGTTGTTCAGGGTGAAAGTGGCCAGGATGCTTTAGAAAAATAAAACCAATAATATCATATTTCTCTTTTTTATATTGATTCCATCTCCCTCGTCCTACAAAAGTGACATTTTACAACTCATCTAGTCTATGGAAATTTTGAGACTTTTTAAATCTTTGGATTTATCTTGAGTTTCTTTTTATTCAGTTTCCAATGATGGAAGTGACAGAAGATTGAAGATATTTTAAATCTAATATCTTAACAGATAGGAAGCTGAAGTTTCCTGTTTCAAACACAGAATTTGATTCAGCTTTACCAGTATACATTTTGAATCCTGTTTATGACAAATTTTTTAAACCCTAAAATGTTTTTGGGTGCTTCCTATGTGTTAAAATTTATGCTGGCTTCTTTTCTTACTTCATCTCATTTAATCCTCCCAATATCTCTGGGAAGTGGGTCTTTTTGTCCTTAGTTACAGATCCAAATATTCAGAATGATTCATTTATGATATAGGTGAAAAATATAGATAGGAGGAAACAGAGAAAATCTTAGGAATAATCCATGTAAAGTGTTATTCAAAATATATTCATTGTAAAATTAAGTATAAATATGATAAATGTGGTTATATGTGGCAATATTTAGAAGTTACTTTGAAATACCCCCTTCCCATTAAAGTCCTCCACATATGCCTAACCTCTTGTGACCTTTTTCCAGATGAAAGTGTTTTCTAATGAGGAAAGGAAAACAATAAGATTTTACCAGCTTAGAGTAGTTTATCAAATTCATTCATTCCAAAAATATTAACTGACCATCCCAATCATATTCAAGGCATTCCTCTGAAAAGTCATTTGCTTAAATAGGCGTTTAACCTTTATCTGTTCTCAATGGAACAGCCAGCAAGAGCCTTTGAATTCGTAAGGCGTGTTAGAGTTCTCTAGAGAAACAGAGCTCCTGTATACATTCACTATGAGATTCACTATGAGGAATCAGCTCACAGGATCATGGCGGCCGAGAAGTCCTATGACCAAGCTGAAGTCCCAGGAAGGCCCGAGGGTGTGGCCAGTTTGACTCTAAAGGCCTGAGAACCCGCAGCCCTATTGGTGTAAGTCCCAGTCTGAAGGCAGGAAAAGACCAATGACACAGCTCAAGAAGTCAGGGAGAGAGCAAATTCTTCCTTCCTGCCCCTTATTGTTCTTTTCAGTCCATTTCAAATAGATTGGACGAAGCCCACAGCCATTGGGGAGGGCCATCTTCTTCACTCAGTCTATCAGCTCCAATGCTCATCTCGTTCAGAAATACCCTCACTGGACATGCCCAGAATAATGTTTACTATCTGGGCATCATGTGGCCTAGTCAAGATGACAAAGGAAATGAACCATATTATCAGCTGACATTTTCTTCTGTTCAAAACACTCTGCTGGCTTCCATTCCCTCAGGAATAAGAGCCCATGCCTATGGAGCTCCCAGATGTGCCCCCTGGCTGCCCCTCGGCTCCCTCTGTGTCACCTCAGTGTCCCACTGCCCAAGTCCCTGCTCTAAGGCCTTTGCACCTGCACTTTCTTCCCCCTTCAGGTGACCCAAGGCTTGTTCCCTCACCTTCAGGCTTTGACCAAAGTCACATACTCAGGGAGCCTGACCTTGACTCTCCAGTTTGATGTGTCTGCCTCCCTCAAATCTCCCTCTCTCTCTTCCCCACTTGGTTTCCTCCTTAGCATTTATCATCATTTTATGTTTTTTAAATTGTGTTTGAGTGTTTATCCAAAGGACAATGCAGGTGCTAGCATGACAGCGCAGGCATGGCCTCTGCCCACAGTGAAGCTACCTTCCTTCAAGGAGGAGGTGCAGGCAGGCTGGCACTGACGACCGCAGGACAGCGGCCATGATGGGAGAAGGGAGTGGTGCTTGGTAAACCCAAAAAAGGACCTAGAGTTCAGTTTTCAGACAAATAAGGAAATATCTTAGAATATTTACCATCATTGGCTATCTCATAGATGAGATAATTTATTCATAGTGAAGGGACAATCAAGTTAGAGGAAGCCAGGCTCTACATTTAGAAGATCGAGGGTTTGGTGTTGATCAACGACTCACAACTAGTGTAAAAGCAACTTGTTCAACCTCCCTGAATCCAGTCAGATAAGAAAACAGACGTTGTCTGGGGGCATGTTGGAAGCATCAGAGAAGGGAAAGATCATGAGATGTCCCGCAAGTCATCATGCACCATGCAAATGACAGTCATCGTTATTGGATCCAAGAATCTTTCCCTGGGAGCTCTGCTCATCCCCAGGTCCTGGGGCAACATGGAAAAGGTTATCATGAATCTAAATTGCATTAAAATATTCTATTATTCTCAAGAAGCCAATAGACTCCACAGGATAAACTAGAATAGAAAGTTACTCGAAGAAGCACATTGTGACCCCTTCAAAAGTTGATTGCACATACCCATTCTTCAAGATGCAGATCAATGATGACACCTCTGGTATCTGTCTTCATTAGGACTTTATCTCTCTCCAGGCATCCATTGCGTTTTTATAGTGCTGTCATCTTTAGTTTAGCTGGGCCTTGATTCCCGTAACTTTCTAGAATTCAGACAGGTATTTCATTTGAGAAGATCGCAGATATCCTGTATACACCATGAGTATGGGAGTTCTATTGGACAATCATAAAATAAGAGAAGTGTGAGAAGAAGTTCTGTAAATTTATTCTGAAACAAACAAATAGGAATTGAAGAATCTGTTGGAAGTGTTTTTTTGGTGACACCTGTCCTCGAGGCTATTTTGCCTGAGGATAACACCAACTCCTCTGCCGGCAAACAATGGGAGAAGAAGGTTAATGCTGGGCAAATATTAAAATATTTTGGAGATGGGTGGAAGATGGCGGCGTGAGTAGAGCGGCGGAAATCTCCTCCCAAAACCACATATATCTATGAAAATATAACAAAGACAACACTTCCTAGAATAAAGACCAGAAGACACAGGACAATATCCAGACCACATCCGCACCTGAGAGACCCAGCACCTCGCGAAGGGGGTAAGATACAAGCCCCGGCCCCGCGGGAGCCGAGCGCCCCTCCCCCCAGCTCCCGGCGGGAGAAGAGCAGGCAGAGCGGGAGGGAGACGGAGCCCAGGACTGCCGAGCACCCAGCCCCAGCCATCCGGGCCAGAGTGCAGACACAGTGTGTGCACAGGGAGCCCCGGATGCTAGGGAAACAGGGCAGCAAGAACAGTGAGCCGGCACTGGTGGCCAGGCGCCGGAGGACACCAGAAAAGCAAGCGACCATTTTTTTTTTTGTTTGTTTGTTTAGGTGAGCGCTTTTTGGAAGTCTTAAAGGAATAGGGACCCCAATACTAGGGAAACAGGGCAGCAAGACCGGTGAGCAGATGCCTGAGGCTGGTGCCAGAGAATAAAGAAAAACAAGCGGCCACTTTTTTTTTTTAATTAAATTTTTTTTGTGTGTGTGGTCGTTGTTTTGTTTTGGCGGGTGCTTTTTAAAGTCTTAAAGGGGCAGGGCGGGACACTTAATCCAGAGGTAGGGAATCCGGGATCTCTGGGCACCCTAACCCCTGGGCTGCAGGGAGCAGGGAGGCCCCTTACGGAGATAAATAGCCTCCCAGCAGCTCCTGCTCCAACGCGGCTCCACCATTTTGGAGTAGCTGCCCGAGCCAGGCCACGCCCACAGCAACAGTGGAGATTAACTCCATAGCAGCCGGGCAGGAAGCAGAAACCCTGTCTGCGCGCAGCTGCGCAGCACAAGCCACTAGAGGCCGCTGTTCTCCCAGGAGAGGAGGGCCACAAACCAACAAGAAGGGAAGTCCTTCCAGCCGTCACTCGTCCCAGTTCTGCAGACTATTCCTATCACCATGAAAAGGCAAAGCTACAGGCAGACAAAGATCACAGAGACAACACCAGAGAAGGAGACAGACCTAACCAGTCTTCCTGACAAAGAATTCAAAATAAGAATCATAAACATGCTGACAGACATGCAGAGAAATACGCAAGAGAAATGGGATGAAGTCCGGAGGGAGATCACAGATGCCAGAAAGGAGATCACAGAAATGAAACAAACTCTGGAAGGGTTTATAAGCAGAATGGACAGGATGCAAGAAGCCATTGATGGAATTGAAACCAGAGAACAGGAACGCATAGAAGCTGACATAGAGAGAGATAAAAGGATCTCCAGGAATGAAACAATATTAAGAGAACTGTGTGACCAATCCAAAAGGAACAATATCCATATTACAGGGGTTCCAGAAGAAGAAGAGAGAGGAAAAGAGATGGAAAGCATCTTTGAAGAAATAATTGCTGAAAACTTCCCCAAACTGGGGGAGGAAATAATCGAACAGACCACGGAAATACACAGAACCCCCAACAGAAAGGATCCAAGGAGGACAACACCAAGACACATAATAACTAAAATGGCAAAGATCAAGGACAAGGAAAGAGTTTTAAAGGCAGATAGAGAGAAAAAGGTAACCAATAAAGGAAAACCCATCAGGCTAACATCAGACTTCTCGACAGAAACCCTACAGGCCAGAAGAGAATGGCATGATATATTTAATACAATGAAACAGAAGGGCCTTGAACCAAGGATAGTGTATCCAGCATGACTATCATTCAAATATGATGGTGGGATTAAACAATTCCCAGAAAAACAAAAGCTGAGGGAATTTGCTTCCCACAAAACACCTCTACAGAACATCTTACAGGGACTGCTCTAGATGGGAGCACTCCTAGAGAGAGCACAGCACAAAACACCCAACATATGAAGAATTGAGGAGGAGGAATAAGAAGGGAGAGAAGAAAAGAATCTCCAGACAGGGCATATAACAGCTCAATAAGCGAGCTAAGTTGGGCAGTAAGATACTAAAGAAGCTAACCTTGAACCTTTAGTAACCACGAATTTAAAGCCTGCAATGGCAATAAGTACATATCTTTCAATAGTCACCCTAAATGTTAATGGGCTGAATGCACCAATCAAAAGACACAGAGTAATAGAATGGATAAAAAAGCAAGACCCATCTATATACTGCTTACAGGAAACTCACCTCAAACCCAAAGACATGTACAGACTAAAAGTCAAGGGATGGAAAAACATATTTCAAGCAAACAACAGCGAGAAGAAAGCAGGGGTTGCAGTACTAATATCAGACAAAATAGACTTCAAAACAAAGAAAGTTACAAGAGGTAAAGAAGGACACTACATAATGATAAAGGGCTCAGTCCAACAAGAGGATATAACCATTCTAAATATATATGCACCCAACATAGGAGCACCAGAATATGTGAAACAAATACTAACAGAACTAAAGGGGGAAATAGACTGTAATGCATTCATTCTAGGAGACTTCAACACACCACTCACCCCAAAGGATAGATCCACTGGGCAGAAAATAAGTAAGGACACGGAAGCACTGAACAACACAGTAGAGCAGATGGACCTAATAGACATCTATAGAACTCTACATCCAAAAGAAACAGGATATACATTCTTCTCAAGTGCACATGGAACATTCTCCAGAATAGACCACATACTAGGCCACAAAAAGAGCCTCAGAAAATTCCAAAAGATTGAAATCCTACCAACCAACTTTTAAGACCACAAAGGCATAAAACTAGAAATAAACTGTACAAAGAAAGCAAAGAGGCTCACAAACACATGGAGGCTCAACAACACGTTCCTAAATAATCAATGGATCAATGACCAAATCAAAATGGATATCCAGTAATATATGGAAACAAATGACAACAACAACACTAAGCCCCAACTTCTGAGGGACACAGCAAAAGAAGTCTTAAGAGGAAAGTATATAGCAATCCAAGCATATTTAAAAAAGGAAGAGCAATCCCAAATGAATGGTCTAATGTTACAATTATCAAAATTAGGAAAAGAAGAACAAATGAGGCCTATGGTCAGCAGAAGGAGGGACATAATAAAGATCAGAGAAGAAATAAATAAAATTCAGAAGAATAAAACAATAGCAAAAATCAATGAAACCAAGAGCTGGATCTTCGAGAAAATAAACAAAATAGATAAGCCTCTAGGTAGACTTATTAAGAAGAAAAGAGAGTCAACACAAATCAACAGTATCAGAAACGAGAAAGGAAAAATCACGACGGACCCCACAGAAATACAAAGAATTATTAGAGAATACTATGAAAACCTATATGCTAACAAGCTGGGAAACCTAGGAGAAATGGACAACTTCCTAGAATAATACAACCTTCCAAGACTGACCCAGAAAGAAACAGAAAATCTAAACAGACCAATCACCATCAACGAAATTGAAGCGGTAATCAAAAACCTACCAAAGAAAAAAACCCCCAGGCCAGATGGATTTACCTCGGAATTTTATCAGACATACAGAGAAGACATAATACCCATTCTCCTTAAAGTTTTCCAAAAAATAGAGGAGGAGGGGATCCTCCCAAACACATTCTATGAAGCTAACATCACCCTAATACCAAAACCAGGCAAAGACACCACCAAAAAAGAAAACTACAGACCAATATCCCTGATGAACGTAGATGCAAAAATACTCAACAAAATATTAGCAAACCGAATTCAAAAATACATCAAAAGGATCATACACCATGACCAAGTGGGATTCATCCCAGGGATGCAAGGATGGTACAACATTCGAAAGTCCATCAACATCATCCACCACATCAACAAAAAGAAAGACAAAAACCACATGATCATCTCCATAGATGCTGAAAAAGCATTTGACAAAGTTCAACATCCATTCATGATAAAAACTCTCAGGAAAATGGGAATAGAGGGCAAGTACCTCAACATAATAAAGGCCATCTATGATAAACCCACAGCCAACATTATACTGAACAGCGAGAAGCTGAAAGCATTTCCTCTGAGATCGGGAACTAGACAGGGATGCCCACTCTCTCCACTGTTATTTAACATAGTACTGGAAGTCCTAGCCACGGCAATCAGACAAAAGAAAGAAATACAAGGAATTCAGATTGGTAAAGAAGAAGTTAAACTGTCACTATTTGCAGATGACATGATACTGTACATAAAAAACCCTAAAGACTCCACCCCAAAACTACTAGAACTGATATCAGAATACAGCAAAGTTGCAGGATACAAAATCAACACACAGAAATCTGTGACTTTCCTATACACTAACAATGAACCAACAGAAAGAGAAATCAGGAAAACAACTCCATTCACAATTGCATCGAAAAAAATAAAATACCTAGGAATAAACCTAACCAAACAAGTGAAAGACTTATACTCTGAAAACTACAAGTCACTCTTAAGAGAAATTAAAGGGGACACTAACAGATGGAAACTCATCCCATGCTCGTGGCTAGGAAGAATTAATATCGTCAAAATGGCCATCCTGCCCAAGGCAATATACAGATTTGATGCAATCCCTATGAAACTACCAGCAACATTCTTCAATGAACTGGAACAAATAATTCAAAAATTCATATGGAAACACCAAAGACTACAAATAGCAAAGCAATCCTAAGAAAGAAGAATAAAGTAGGGGGGATCTCACTCCCCAACTTCAAGCTCTACTATAAAGCCATAGTAATCAAGACAATTTGGTACTGGCACAAGAGCAGAGCCACAGACCAATGGAACAGACTAGAGAATCCAGACATTAACCCAGACACATATGGTCAATTAATATTTGATAAAGGAGCCATGGACATACAATGGCGAAATGACAGTCTCTTCAACAGATGGTGCTGGCAAAACTGGACAGCTACATGTACGAGAATGAAACTGGACCATTGTCTAACCCCATATACAAAAGTAAACTCAAAATGGATCAAAGACCTGAATGTAAGTCATGAAACCATTAAACTCTTGGAAGACAACATAGGCAAAAACCTCTTAGACACAAACATGAGTGACCTCTTCTTGAACATATCTCCCCGGGCAAGTAAAACAACAGCAAAAATGAGTAAGTGGGACTATATTAAGCTGAAAAGCCTCTGTACAGCAAAAGACACCATCAATAGAACAAAAAGGATCCCTACAGTATGGGAGAATATATTTGAAAATGACACATCCAATAAAGGCTTGACATCCAGAATATATAAAGAGCTCACACGCCTCAACAAACAAAAAACAAATAACCCAATTAAAAAATGGGCAGAGGAACTGAACAGACAGTTCTCCAGAAAAGAAATACAGATGGCCAACAGACACATGAAAAGATGCTCCACATCGCTAATTATCAGAGAATTGCAAACTAAAACTACAATGAGGTATCACCTCACACCAGTAAGGATGGCTGCCATCCAAAAGACAAACAACAACAAATGTTGGCGAGGCTGTGGAGAAAGGGGAACCCTCCTACACTGCTGGTGGGAATGTAAGTTAGTTCAACCATTGTGGAAAGCAGTATGGAGGTACATCAAAATGCTCAAAACAGACCTACCATTTGACCCAGGAATTGCACTCCTAGGAATTTACCCTAAGAAGGCAGCAATCAAGTATGAGAAAGACAGATGCACCCCTATATTTATCGCAGCACTATTTACAATAGCCAAGAATTGGAAGCAACCTAAATGTCCATCGATAGATGAATGGATAAAGAAGATGTGGTACATATACACAATGGAATATTACTCAGCCATAAGAAAAGGGCAAATCCAACCATTTGCAGCAACATGGATGGAGCTGGAGGGTATTATGCTCAGTGAAACAAGCCAAGCGGAGAAAGAGAAATACCAAATGATTTCACTCATCTGTGGAATATAAGAACAAAGGAAAAACTGAAGGAACAAAACAGCAGCAGAATCACAGAACTCAAGAATGGACTAACAGGTACCAAAGGGAAAGGGACTGGGGAGGATGGGTGGGTAGGGAGGGATAAGGGTGTGGAGAAGTAGGGGGGTATTAAGATTAGCATGCATGGGGGGGTAGGAGAAAAGGGAGGGCTGTACAACACAGAGAAGGCAAGTAGTGTTTCTACAACATTTTGCTATGCTGATGGACAGTGACTGTAAAGGGGTTCATAGGGGGGACCTGGTATAGGGGAGAGCCTAGTAAACATAATATTCATCATGTAAGTGTTGATTAGTGATACCAAAAAAAAAAAAAAAGGCAGTTCCTGTGTGGTGACCTCCAATGAGTTCTACACACGGGTATAAAGGGCATATAAAAGTGTAGGCAAAGAGTCTGTTTGTGTTTATACAGAGGATCAAAGCCTAATTTGGCTACCCCGAAAATGAACTAAGATACGATATGAAAAAGAACTTCCAACATCAGCACTCTCTGGAAGACTCATGCCAGAAGATGATCATCAAAAAACCCCAACAAAGATCCACGCACTGCTACAGCTGTAGATGCACTCATCCCACCAGTTCCTGGACTTGCCATGGGAATGAAGAAGGAGATATCTAAGCTGGCCTGTGCATACAGTAAAACAACAAATTTGACTGGATCTATTCTGTTGGAACTCAATCAAGAATTAGGAGAAGTCCAAATTGCAGTGCTCCAAAATCTTACAACTACAGACTATTTACTGTTAAAAGAACATAAGGGATGTGAACATTCCCCAGGAATGGGTTGTTTTAATTTGTCTGATTTCTCTCAGACTGTTCAAGTTCAGTTGGACAATATCCACCATATCATAGATAAGTTTTCACAAATGCCTAAGGTACCTAACTGGTTTTCTTGGTTTCACTGGAGATGGCTGGTAATTACAGGTATGCTTTGGTTATGTAACTATACTCCTATTATGTTAATGTGTGTGCGCAATTTAAGTAGTAGCTTAAAACCTATACATGCTGAAGCTACTCTACAAGAAGATATGTCAAAGAAATAATCAATCTTCCCATGTTTTCTGCTACCTGCTACTTCTATAGCTTTTCTTCTTCCTTCCTAATTACAACCCTTAAATAGAATTTGTGCCTCATATGAAATTTACTGAGTATCATAATTCTTCCAAGTGGTAAAGACACCTCAAGACAAATGCTGGGCATAGAAGCCACAGGGCATAAATATGCAAAGAAATAAAAAGCTAACCATTTCAAACAATAAGGCTTCTCTCTCACTTACCAATTTTACATTTCCCTGTATGGCCCCGGAAGATGACTGGTTAGCCAGAGACGGGTAAGATTCCTCAAGGGAGGAACAACCTAAGACAGGCACAGTCGCAGGGGGGTCATCAGGTGAGAAATTTGGGATCAACAGAGGTGAGGCTTAGAACCTCACCCCCCCTGTTCTGAGAGAAATCTTCTGCATACGTGGATGTTTTATTGCCCTTGTCTAGCTTGGATTAACACATAGTCTACAGGCACACACCTGATCATCTACATTTGCTCTCTTACAACACTAAACTATGTTTTCTACCTTTATCTTGTATCTACCTACCACTTCAGCATTTTATTTAAAATAATAATAATAAAGAGAGAAATGTGATATCCACATATAAATCAAGTATAAAAATCAAATGAGTATTCATATTTGAACTGACTGTTTATAGTTCATAATGCATGAGCAAAACCGAAAGCTTCTGTGATGACTGCCCTTGTACTGTTCACCATGTAACTTATTCACTATGTAAGAATTTGTTCACCATGTAAGAACTTGTTTGTTATGCCTCAGAAGATTGGAGACTGATGAAAATTAGGCTGGGTGTGGATTAATGATTGTTCATTGAGCATTGACTCCCCTATACAGAATTTTATTGTTGTTAACAACCATTTGATCAATAAATATGAGAGATGCCCTCACAAACAAAAAAAAAAAAAGTACACACTTCCAATGGTAAAATAAATAAGTAACCAGGATGTAATGAATATAGTCAAGATATTGTAACAACTTGGTATGGTGATAGCTGGTACCTAGAATTGTCATGTATATAAATGTTGAATCACTATGTTGTACACCTGAAACTAATGTAATGTAATACTGTGTGTTAACTACCCTTCAATAAAAAATAATTATCTACAAAAAAAATAAATAAATAAATAAAATATTTTGGCATGAAGCTTCTCTGACCTCCATATGTGTTAATTGTCAGAGTAGGCCTTTGGGGGAAATTAATTTATGGCTGGTGCTCATCAGCGTGGCAATTCCTGAGCTACTAATCTGCTGAGCAGGAGTCTTTCCTGCTATTATTTTCCCATACATTCAACCTCTTCCCAACTCTGAATGATGTCTGATATGGGATGTTTTGCCTAAAATATAGTGATTAACTCCTGATAATTATGAAAATCTTCAATTATTAAATTGCTGTTAAAGCATGCAAATGGGATGGTATGCTGAGAAGAGAAAAAGATTAATTACCCCAAATACAGGCTGTGAGGGAGTTTGATAAGGCAGTTCAGAGCAGAGAACAAGCAGAGGCCCGCTGATCACTGGTGCCAGTGTCTTTACTCCTGTGAGGTCCCCTCGTCCCCTGCAGCGCCAGAGGCCATCCCTGAGGACTGCCGGGACCCACACTGCTGCTGGTATACTGGACGCCCTTCAATTTTCTTGACACTGACCATCTTGTAAGGGCCTCAGAATAAACCTGCTTTCGGTGTGTGTGTGTTGAATGGCTTGTGGAAGGTTCCTCTTTAGGCAGAAAGGTGTCTGACTGAGGTGGTCCTCCCTTCTGTAGACCCCCAGTGATGGCCACCCTCCTGCAATGCAGGTGAATGTCGGTGTCATCATTCCCTCCAGGTCTCCCATTGCTGTGGTCACTCTGGTCTTCTGTCACTGCAGTTTTATTGAAAGCCTACCCCTCTCCTGCCATGGGAGTTGCAAGTTATCAACGCACCCTCATGTGTCATTCCTCAACTGTAAAGTTTGATGAATACATGTGCATTGAGTTCAACCCATTTGAGATAAACAGTCATTTAAACCTTAATAGGAAAAAGTATATCTTAAAAGATGGAAGGAACAGATGTCTTCCTCTCCTGGGCTGGAGGGAGGAGTGTTGGGGGACACCTTTCTCAGATCTAGGGAGCAGAACCTTGAGTTCCAGGGGGCCCTGCAGGTTCAGTCTGAGACATGAGGACCCTAGCCCAGGAAGAGCAGTGCATGAAATCCACACATTTCTGGGTGTCTGGTCACCTGTCCATGGATGTTATGTTTCTGAGCTTCTGTTAGGCTGTGGTAGAAACCAGTGAAATCCTTGAGGAAACAAAGAAACAAAACAAAACAACATGCCTTGATACATTTTTTGTTTTTTTAGGAAGGAGAGGTTGTCACAGAGAACCCTGGATCTCCCAGGAGGTCTTGGCAGTCAGGGGAGAGGGTGCAGAGAGCTGAACGCCTCCTTGGAGGCTAATCTGGGAGAGCGGATAACTTCCGAGCAGGCCTGGGATGGGGCACAGCCTTCCTCATCAAAAACTCTTGCAGCGTCTATTCAAGAAGGATTGCAAATGTACCATTTAAAAAGTAAACCAAACAACACAAAAAACATGCTTTATAAGAAAATGATAAATTCTAAAAATCCAGAATGTGGAATCGTTTTTAAAAAGAAAGAGAAAGAAAGACAGCTAGAGCTAGAGAAAAGCAACTTTCCAACTCTGCCTCTCCTGGCTGCTTATATACTCTGCCCTCTGCCCTTTGGGTTTATTTCCTTATTTGCTCAACAGGAGGACATAGAGGTCACACCATCAAACTCTTAGATTATCATTAAAAAAAAGTGGTTTCAAACTATAGGAATGTTCTCTGTGGACCATACATGATGATTTATTTTCTTAATGCTTAACATAAGCATAATGAAAGCCTTGTTTTGTTTTAAGGGCTAAAAATAATAAATGTGAAAAACTAGCAGATAACCTGAGACACATAAATGCTTTCTGGTTTTCTTACTATTATTGCTATTATTATTTATTATTACTACTATTTTTATTACTGCTAAGCCCAGCAACTTCTGGATGCCCTTCCTGAAGGACTCCAGCTATCAAGGAGACGTAGCCATTTGTTAGGCAGCGGTTTGGTTGGCCTGTCTATTCTGATTAAAAACACCCGTACACACTGTGTGCAATTCAATCTGAGGTGGTGGCAGTGACAGAGCCTCTGGGATTCGGCTCACCGCAGGGGTGGTGAACCACGCTGATGTACAGGTGGCTCTGAAAAGCCAGCTATCCTTCATGCTTGGAGCTATTAAACATGAAAGCTCATTACAACAATAATGACTGTTTTGATATTTCCCACTACCTTCCATGAGGCGGTCACTGGAGAGTCCTCAGTGAGGCATCAGGCACTGGCTAGGAAGTCCGGCTGGCCCATTGGTCTTCACAGATCTTACCTTCTAGGAATAATGTGAGGACAGAATGGCTTGGCACACAGTGGCCTAATGCAACGTCAGCCGCCCCTGTGCTTCCTACCGCTCGCTGCTGGGAAGGCTTGTTCTCTGGATCCTCAACACCCCTTACACTACAAAGCACCGTGTAATGGTTATTGTAATGCTATTATTATTATTTATGTAACACTTTACAGTTTGAAACACTCCGCCAAGCCCATTTCCTCATACCATCCTCAAAATAAGCCTGTGAAAACAGAACAGCTTATTATTACTGTTTTGCAATTTCCTTCTGATTCTTTTCTATAGTTTCCATTTCTCTACTGAGATTCCCACCTGTTTATGTATTATATCCATCTTTTGCTTTAGATTGCAGAACAGCTTATTATTAACCACCATTATTCAAAGAATGTTTCTGAGTCTCCAAAAAGTTGTGTGAGTCATTCGTGGTTAAGCATGTAATAAGAAGCTTTGGAAAGACATAGTCGCGGCTATGCTGTCTGTGTGAAGATCCCATGAGAAGAGAGGAGATAAATGTCCTTAATGAGTTTATGTCCCAGGAATGGAATGAGATCTTTTCATTCAATGTTTATGTTCCCTTCATTGGGGAGACCCACTTTGTGCAAAGTCCCTCACACCAAGTGTGTGGAACTAAAGGATTTGGTGTCTTTCCTTACAGAGCCAACAGTGGCAGGGAGGGGAACCACCAGTCAGAGGGTAGTGACCCAGTGGTATGGAAAGTATCCTTGGAGGTGGTGGGACCCAGCAGCATGGAAATGTCCACGGAGGCAGGGCATGGGGGCAATCATAGGGCAGAGCCAGGTGGCCACATTGTGTGACATGCTACCTATGAACCTATGAACTTCTGACAAAATGCAATGGCCATGTGACCTAGGTTTTCTAGGACAACCCCAGTTTCCGATGTTCAGTGACAGTGGTATAGCCATGGGAGAGATAGTGTTTTCCGTGTTCGGGTTCAGGGTATACAAAAATACGAAGACATACTGCCAGTCTAGAGGAGATGAGGGGGAGATATGTCACTGTAACAAAATAAGAGAACTAGCAGGTGAGAGTACAGCCCTTCAGTGGAAGAATAAAGACACTGTAAATATTGAAGGGAAACTGATACAGCCATTTCCCTACTTCTTTTCTGGAGTTACTTTTGAGGCAGTCTGTGCTCTGGTCTGTGTTTCCTTAAAGGCTTCGGTGTTCCTGGTTTTCCCTGGTGTGTGTATGTGTGTGTGTGGGGGGGGTGTATGTGTGTGTGTGTGTGTGTGTGTGTGTGTATACACATATTTTTTTCTGGCTAATTAAGGATGGACAGGAAAGAGGCTGCCAAGAGGAACTGCCTCTGATTGAGCATGACAGTAAAACTAAGAGATATGAAAAGGAGCTTTAGATGAAATTTCTGTATTTCTTCTTGGGCTGCCATCTCCTTTCATCTCAGACGGGTAGAAGAAAGGACCGGAATTCAGTGCAAGCACATTTGGGTTCTTCTTGGGACAGCCCAGGGAAGACACCGTGAAAGTCAGTGGCAATCACTCTCATCCCTTGGTGGGATGGAAAGTTGATGGTACCTAAACGATCATCAGTAGATTGTGCCATTTATTTCACCAGACTGGATACCAGCTCTTCTCTTACTCACTTACCATTTAATTTCTCTGAGTCTATAGTTTTTCCACCTACCATGGGGTTAAAATATAATGCTAACCTCAACCTGTTGTTGTCAGGATTGAATTTCTACCTGTAAAATATCAGCACAGGATCCGGTAAATAGAAATCAGTCCATGTGTAAAAGTATCATTTCTAAGACTTCCCTCAAGATGTACAAGGAGGACCAAGGCGGGAAAGGCGAGGGGACCACAAACCGGACTCCAGCTCAGAGCACTGCGGGAGTCGGCACCGTTAGGAGAGAGAGGAGGCCGACCTCGAGGCGGGGTTCCCTGGTGCCGAGGGGTGCCTGCAGAGGATTCCACTTAGCCCTTACTGACATCAAAACAAGTAAAGTAGAATGAATCAGAAATTCTTTTGAAATGTAAAGACTTAGGAAGATTCTGCAGCTTGGAATTGACATTTTGCAAAGCCATCCCCCATGGCCATTTATCAGATAATGCAAAAAGCAGTATTTTCAGAAGACATATTCAGCCTCATATTCTCAACGGTAGGCTGGCCGTATAATATGCTGCCCAGATAAGGACAGTTTTGAGAGGGAAAGGATGATGCCTTATTGATTATTATGCTGGGACTCTCCTGGTAAAAATGGGACTTGGAATTGCCTTAGTTTCTGACCATGTATTGCATTTAGGTATAACTGAAAAGTCTAGATATTTGTATGATGCAAGAATTCAATATAAGAAAAATCCTATCTTGAGCCCATCATGAGGCAGGACTTATGGAATTTTTCTCTTAATTTAAAAGTATGTATGTATTTATATTTTTATTGAGGTGAGATCTGCATAACATAAATTCACCATTTTACAATCTATGATTCAAAAACATTGAGTACATTAGCAATATCATGTAAACAATGGCTTTACCTCATCCCAACACATTGCTGCCACCCCGGAGGGAAAGCCCCATATACAAGCACCATTCCCCACCCACCTCTTCCCTGGCTCCTGGCAACCACTCAGATTGTGCTCTATAGATTTAACTATTCTGGATATTTTATATAAATTGAATCATATAATTGTGACTTTTTCCATCTGGTTTCTTTCACTTAACATAATGTTTTTGAGGTTCATTGACATAGAATGGAGTGTGATTTCATTCCTTTTTAAGATTGAATAATGTTCCACTTTTTGTGGTTGACCAAAGTAATTTGTTAAATGTGAAGCTGAGTAACTGGCTTTATATTTTAGAAGATAATGTGGGAGTATTTTAGGGTTGGTATCTTTGAAACTGAACCCTTCTGCCCTCCACTTTATATATAGTCAAAAGTGGTCCTGGATTTAGCAATGTCACAGACTTTTTTCATTAGATACCTCCTAATACCTTGAACACAATCACCTGTTAATAATAAGTAGCCTTCATTGACTTGGTCAGATTTTCTCCTTTGTATTATTTAAGATATAGAGTCAATGACCAAATGACCATAGAACTTGGGAAAGATACAAAGGCCAAGATCTGAGACACTGAACTGAGGTATGTCAAGATGCTGAGCAAAGAGATGAAGAAAATGGAGGATTCATTTTAGAGCAAATACTTCCGTGTTAGTGATGAAGGCCCCGGTAGACAGCTTGCTCCAATTACTGTATGACTGAGGAGGTGATCATGATGGCACAAGGGGCTAAAAAGAGAGCACGTGGAGATCTCTATCTCCCACTTCTGCTGGAGGAGCCCTGAGACCAGTGAGAATGGCATGAGATACACAAATGCATTTGGTGTCTTCTCTCTGCCTCATGCTGTTATCAATTCTCTTCTGTCCAGGGCTGTTCAAGATGAAACAGAAGTTCTCTGTCCTTGAAGCGTGCCAATGGCCCAAGTGACATCCAGAGGGCATGTTGCTGAGATGACTGATGTGTCTGCCTGGAAGGGGCTGGATACCCTTTAAGGTCTCTGAGAGTTACAGGCCCTTAAGCTCTCTACCTTCAAGAAATCACCCATATCTTAGTCAACCTCAAGGAAATTGCAGGGAGAGGGGATGTCACCTCCAGACTGTATCTATATATCTGTGCCTATGTCTTTATCCATCTATATCTATGCTTGTAGCTCTATCATCTTTATCTGAATATCTGTTCATTGAAATTTAACTTAATGAACTTATTTAGATCTATCCCTTTTCTTTACCTCTGTGGACTGCACTTACTCTGAAAAGAGTAAAAACAATAATTACATCTGCAAATTCTCTATTTTATACACAATTTTTATATATACCACCAAATTGTGGAAAGACATTTATTCTTTGCCTGGAAATTCTCAGAATAAAGTTCAGTTTTACCCCTAGCATTGCTAAGAAAACCCAAACTCACCATCTGACTTAATTCCATCTTTGCCACTTTTTTCCCAGATGTTAGCACCGCATTTCCACCACAGAATTATTGACATTGAACCAGTAAACATGTCCCCTTGAGGGGAAAAACTCACTGTAAATAACTTCTCTTTAAACAGAAAGGCTTATTGGACTTTTACCCAGACAACATGAGCAGGAGTTAAATACAGAATGATGTTCATGTCCCTTCTGGCATTCAAAAGCCTGGGGTCAAGGTCTCTCAAGTCCAAAGGTAGGTCAGAGAAAAAAAAAAGAAAAGCTGCCTTCATCCGCTGGAATGGAATTCTGGCTACAACTATAAATTAAGAAAGTGCTTAACCAAAAAGCGTGTCTTTATCTCTAAAGTTCCGACCTGCTTGTGCCCACATGGAGTCAACGAAGGAAAAGTTGCAGTTAATTCATTTTAAATTGACTCTCATTACCTCTGCAATCAGAACCTTTTTATTTTATTTTTTCTCCAGTGAAGAAAACCTTTGTTTCTGGAGTTCAGCTTTGAAAAATATTAAGCTCTATGCTGACTCAATGATTTTAAATGTTTGCAAGTCGTCCTGCCATGAACAGCAATGCAGATAGGAATACATCTTAATGTCACCTTGAAACAGGCACTACTTGCCTGGCTGGGCCCCTTCGGCCCATCAGAACCATGGTTTGGGTATTTGGGGAGCTTCTTTCTTGCTGAGGTGTTTGTAGGTGTACAGTAAGTAACCTTTTCTCTGCCCATATTCTGGCAAATGAGAAATGACCCTCAGAAAACACTCAGCAGCCAGGCAATCTACACACCACACTTCCCACTGATGAAGAGGCAGCTACGGCACACCACCAGAACTACGGGGACCTGGCTCTCTCCCCACCTAATTCCCACACCTTCCATCTAGATTCCGCATCTGAGTGAACAGTTGACTCTACAGAGTCACACTTAGTCAGGTAAGCCGCCCCCAGGTTCAGGTGCCTGGGGATAAGGAACACAAATAAAATGCCTGCAATTAAGACATTGTGGTAGATCTGGCTCCATCTAGAAAGGATGTATGGACTAGTGGCCTTGGTAACTTCCTGCATTTCTACAGACAGGCTTTTAATCACACAAAATGTTAGAAGAGTTTAGGAGAAAACTCTTAAAATGGAAACTAGATAAATCAGGAAAAAAAAGTATTCCTTTCTAACACAAACCATCCAAAAATTTATGCTGAAAAACATCTAGATGGATCTATGAATAAGAACACTTTGGGTAATAGCTAGAGCATTTTAAGTCTTGTTAAGCTCATGGTCTATAATAATAATAAAACATGTATATTTTACCCTATATGCTCATAGAAAATGGACTATCAAGGTTTTAAGAGCTAGCATACACTGAGGGATCACCCTGTACTAACTACTTTTCTAAGCATTTTAGAGCATTCTTTTTCAGTCTGCTGGTATGTCTTATGAGGAAGGTATGACTGTTTCTTGTTGGAAATACTTGGAATCTGATGCACAGAGAAGCAGGGTGAACCCCTGGGATAGCAGTTGGTAGGGCTGGATCTTTGTCCAGGAAGCATACTTTCCATTATAAATTATGTAGTTTTAGCACCAGATTCTAATGTCAGTAAGGTAAGAGAATGTTTTGTCCCAGTCCACTTCCTTGCATGTATATTTTGAGCTTCATTTGTATCCCAAGATCCCCTCTATGATGTCTGCCTCTTTGGGGCCCCATTAACTGGGTATTGGTCTTATTTATATTCTTATATAAGTTAAGTCTTTATAAGTATCATGTTACCAATAGATTTCTAAAATGGCTGTATTCCCTCAAATACACTCTGGAAATGTTGGCTACGTCCAGGCTAGGTAATAAGCATTGTTGTTTGTACTTGATCTCTCTGGTCTGGGGTTGAGAGGGTTGCTTGTGACTGAACTTATTCCAGGTTCATCTCTGTTGGCTCAGAGCATTCTGTATTTTTGCCTGTTTTTCCTTTGTTATGAAAACCATCTCCCTGAATGTTCCTGAAAAAAATATGACATTGCCTAGAAATATATACTAAACCCCAATAGTCTGTCCTGGTATATTGTACCAGAATTCTAGTGGCTGTTGTGGTTCAAAAGCAACCATAGGCAAGACATAAATGAATGTGAATGGCATTCTAATAAAAAATGCATTTACATAAACAGGTATTGGTAATTTGCCAACCTCTACCTCAAACCATACCAATAACCAAGTTAAAAATGCCAATTCAGAAATCTGCACTATGACATGAAAATTAATTAAAAGCTCTACAATTGGGAAAGAATGAGGTGGCTCTTTAAAGCCTCAAAGGTTTATTCCATATATGAGCTTTTCTTTTTTCCCTTTTTAAACTTCTTGTCAGAGTGTGACCATCAGTGAGACTCTAACAACAATAAATAATAGATTCACTACCACCAATGGGAAAATGGGTGCGGTCGAATGGCTAGGAGATCCTGACCTGCTGTTGACCTAGATATTCTAATACTATGTATGCCTAGAATTAGGGTAAGGTTCTTTGTCTAAAAGAAACTTCAGTTTGAAAAAAAAAGTTCAGAATTCTTCTAAGAGCCAAAGTTTCAAATCAAAAAAGTCATTCCAGCTTAATGGAAATGCAGAGATATTGGAGACAGATGGGTTTGTGTTTCTATAAAATGTTTTTATTTTTGAGAAATGTATTCAACACATTAAAAAACTGTGTGCCATATCCTAGGCTCTCTTCAAAGTACTGGGAATAAAATTGTGATGTAATGAGTTATAAGAAATATATATTTTGTCATTCAGATGGCCAAAATATATCTCTCAGGTATATCTGGCCTTCATTCACAGTCCTGGGAGTGCTTCAGATCCCTAAAGGTTAAATGGTTGTTTTGTTATGTTAATGAGAGACTCACAGAGCCACTCAAGAGCAGAAGCTGGAAGTTGGAGCACCCAATGGCCAATGATTTAGTCAGTCATGACTATGCAATGAAGCCTCGCAAACACCCTTAAGAAGAGAATTTTGCTCTTGTGCATGCTGCTTTCTTGTCAGAAAGAGCTTCTACATTTGGGAAAGCAGAACACTTCCACGTGCTGCCCAGCCAGGCCCTCAGCTCCTCTAGGACAGAAGCTCCTTGATTTGGGACCTTATCCTGTGTGTCGCTTCATCTGGCTGTTAACTTGCATCCTTTACTAAGCTGATAAACCTAAGTGTTTTCCTAAATTCTGTGAGCTGCTCTAGCAAATTTATGGAACCTAAGGGGGAGGTCGTGGGAACCTTCACTCTGTAGCCAATTGGTCAGAAGCACAGGCAATAGTCTTTGGCTTTCAACTGGTGTCTGGAGTTGGCGGGTGGAGGGCAGCCTTGGAGGATGGAGCCCTTCACCTGGAAAATCTGGTGCTGTCCTGGGGCAGACGGTGCAGAATTGAGTGGAGTTCCTGAACACCTGCTGGTGTTGGAGAATTGCTTGGTGTTTTGTGTGGGAACCCGCCACCCACAACCCCCACACATACATTAAAACTGGGTCCAGGAACTGGGAAGGAAAAATCTTTAACAAAAAGCAACACAAGGTCCACTCTCTCACAGCACTTGGAGAGTATATAGTTCCAGATCAGAATAAAATTAATTGACTTCTTTTAGGCTCCTTCATCTACAAAATGTGAAAAACAGTTCCTTTTTGTGAGGTGATAGGAGTTTGATGAGCGTGTAGTATGTGAAGTGCCTCACCTAATGAGGTTAATTATTAGATTCCTAAAACGCTGTGCTCCCCTCCTTATACCTGGACTCATATCCCCTTATTAATCCTAATTGGAGGTTCTGATAGATCCTGGACATATGACAAGTTGTTTTCAGTATAGGTTAAAAGCTCAGTACATTAGTTAAATTTATATAAGAAAAATGAAAAATTTGTTATGATTTAAAAAGTGTAAAAGATATAATTATGCTTTGAGTGTCTTAGCTATATGTGTTTACAGGTTAATGAAATGAACAATTGGAATTTTATATAAAAGTTAAGGTAAGTGCAGCATAAGTTAACTACTACACGAATGGAATTTAAAAACCTTGAAATCTGATAACTCAAAACGGGCCATGACAATGCAGAAGGATGCCTAGCTGGCAGAGCAGGGAACTCTACAAGGGCATCTCTTCCACTGTGCAGGTTTAGGGAGGGAAAATTCTCTGTGCGTGTGCATGTGGGAGGGAAAGGACTCGTCAGGTAAAAATGGATTTGTTGTGGTTCCTAAAGGTTCTGACCCATAGATTCTGAGTTTAGGAAGATAAGCTCTGCTCATCTCTCTGTCCAACTAATGCTGCTAGGTGCTGCTGACCAGATCTTAGAAGATGATTCCAAAATCATTCATTCCTTAAAGATTATGATGTGTGGTCATCTTTGACTTATTTTCTGAATGTATCAGACAATTCTGAACAAAATCCTTCAGACTGGTTTGCAATCTTGGAAAGTGTCATGATCACAGAAAAGAGCCAGTAACTTTTAGATGAACATAATTTACTCATTATTTTCATTTATTCTATTTATTTTTAGATTTAAATAATTTTCAGTGTATTAATAATCATAAGAGATCATCTTTAGCAACTTTTTTTGTAATGACTGACATTATATTAATTTAATAACAAGCACCTCCATGCCTGTTAGTAAGTCAACAGATCGTGGTTCTGGAAGGAACATTGCAAGCAGAGAAAGTAAATACTTATCAATACTTCGTGCTTCGTTAGTGAGAAAAGTTGCTGCCTTCATCATGATGAAAGAGGTACAGTGTAACAACCTTGGTACCAGGGGATGCTGCCATACTGGGGACTTACCATCGCTCTATGCTGTTCACAGTTTAGGCACTCCGTTTTGATGGAAACAAGCCAGTCTTGGAAGTGGAAGTCCACGTTGTTCAATCCATGGCCAGCAAGTCATCCGCCAGGCCACTTTGCATACGTTCTTATTGAGCAAGCACAGCGATAGCTGGGGGAGAGGCTGACTGCCACCTCAGACACACCGCCTTGTAGATCTGCTTATTGAGAGCTTTCTGAGTTTGGTAAGTCATATCAAATATATATTTATTCTCTGTCTTCTCAAAAAGGTCTGTGTATATACCTCTTCTACAGACCTCTTTGTACCAAAATTCTGTTACTTCAAAGTCTGTAACTATCGAACCAAATCATGAGGAACTACTGATAAACCAATGAGGATCTGTATATTTTACCAATTTTAAGTCCAAAAACGTGGAGAATTATGCTGCTCACAGTTCTGCCTACAGAGAGCATTTTCCATCATGCCTCCTCTTTAAGAACGCTCCTGATTGGATGAGCAAGACTGTAGCTTTGATCTTTTGTGGATGCCAGCATACCTATCATAGCCATCTGTAAAGGAGACCTGAGAGATATATTGTTTATTTATGTGTTTTCCTTAGTTGATCATAAGGAATTGCCCCAATGTCATAAATATGAATTGAAGGGGGAAAAACAATGTCACAGGATAGATGTCAGTAGGACTGTGAGTCAGCGGCTCATGCAGCCATGCCACTCCCTTCTGACTTCCCGACCAGCTTGAATGTGATCTCTAATACACCACGTGATGAACTGTTGTTGAGCCTGCTCTGACCTGATGGGCCAGATGGCACCCAGGTAAGGAAGGCAGATGAGATCGCGTGATGTTTCATGGTGAGAAATTCAGTCTCCTCAGGATCCAACAGCAAGTCAGAAATTATATTTTCAAAAGGAAAAAAGTTCCCTTCAAACAGAGGGCATAGCTTTGTACTGAAAGCCTCAGTGTGTTCTGTGGTCTTCTGATTAGGGCCCATCAAGGGCAGTTTTGCAGAGATACTTCAGATTTCACTGGCTCTATTCAATCATAGTGCCCGAGGGGAAGAGATGCTTAAACTGCAGCCTGGATCTGATGCAGATTCCTTTCTTTTCCACAGTTTTTGTTTTAGTGGTAGACAATACAACACACAGTTAGGTTTTCTTTGACCTCAGAGGGAACGTGCCTACATCCTCCAATTCACTGGATTTCCAAGATCTTCAGTGAGATGTAGGCCTCTGAATTTTATGTAGTTTATTATCTGCAGATTGCATGCATCTTACTATGGCATCTAAGTTTCCTAGTAGTCTCTACTTATCAGGTCTAATCAGCATTATGATTCAATAAAGTATGCCAATGAAATGTTCATGGCAAGTCTAGCTTCTCAAGATTCCTACAGACAGTTACGAAAAGGAGCAAGAGAATTGGCATGATCCTGGATAAGAGGGTAAATGCATCTTACTCTTTCTACCAAATGAAGCTGACTCCTTTTGATAGTTTTTCAAACTGACAAAGAGAAAAGTGCGTTTTCAGGATTAGCAGCAGCTGACCAGGTGCCAGGAACTGTGTTGTCTCATTCCAGTTAAATACACAGCAGCTGGATTAGCCACTGTAATTGATGTCACCACTGATTAAGTTTATGACAATCTACAGCCATACTCCAAGATTTATCTCCCCTGTGTACAGGCTAAAGAGAGTAAAATCTGGATATAATAGAAATAAACAACCCTACATTTTTCAAGGCCTTGATGGTGGCCCTAATTTCCTAAGGGATGTAGTATTGCTTTCTATTTTTTATCATGATAAGGAGAGCAAATCCCCAGTATTTCCACCTGTCTCTTTTTGCATGTCACAAATCCTCTGGGGATTTTGGCAACTGCAAATTATTGGTTGGGTCTTAAGCTACACCAAACCCACTGTCAGAAGGACTTGGATATCCATATAGCCTCATCAGGTTGACTGTCATAAAATCAGAGCCAGTATCTAATAATCTCTGAAAAACCTAGACATATTTCTTTACCCCAGTGTATAGTTGCTATGGCTAGAAAGCAACAAAGCAAACGAAAGTGGCAAAGAAAACCATGTGTGTGTGATTACACGATGCTTTGAGGGAGAGATACATGAACTCATGCACCGAACAAAACACAAGATTCCCAGCATCTTTTATGAAGTCAGTATAATGCTAACAACAAAACCTGGAAGTATCCTAAAAGGAAAATTACTAGCCCATCTTCCTTGTACTAAGAGGTAAAAATCCATCAATTTTCTATATCTATCTATCTGTCTATCATCTGTCTGTCTCTGTCACCCCCCAGCTCTCTATCTCAATTACATCAATTACAATTGAGTTTATTCTGGGATTGCAGAGTTGGTTTAACTATCGATAATCATTTTTATCACAGAGCAAACAAGGAGATAAAATCATATAATTATATGAATAAATTCAGAATGAGCCTTAGATAAGAATTCAGCAACCATTTGCAATACAAGGTGATCTTGATAAACTAAAAATTAAGGTGAATTTTTCTTAACTTGAAAATTAAGCAAACATCTCTCTTGATGGTGAAAAGCAGAAATCTTTCTTTCTGAAACTGGGAATGAGACAAGTGTGCCCATTACCCAAATTTCCATCCAGATTTGTACTAGATGGAGGTCCTAGGAAGTACAGCAAGGTAAGAAAAGTACATAAAATACATAAGGGTTTGTAAGGACATAAGGATGTGTACACAAATCACAGATGAGAGAATTGTGTAAATAGAAAATCCAAATGGATTTACATATAAATTATTATGATTGATAAGTGAATTTTGCAAGATTATTGTATACCATAACAATATACAGAAATCAATATAACCAGCATGAAGCAGTTACAAATTGAATACTTTTTAATTTACTATTATATTGAAAATATCAAATACAGAGGAATGAATGTAACTAAATCACATGGCCTTTATTCAGAAAGATTTAAAACCCTTCTGAAATAAACTGTAAAATATCTAAATAAATGTAGACATACAACTTTAAAAATCGAAGACCAAATATTAAAGGTGGCCTTTCTCCCTGAACTTTCATATAGGTTCAATATACCCTCCATTGAAATCCCAATATTTTTGTGTGGACATCAGTAAGCTGATCCTAAATTTTACATGCTTGTGGGGAGCAGGGAGGGATTCGAATACTAAAATAATATTTGAGATGGAAATAGTGCATAGAGTTGTCCTTCCAGATATCAATACTTAATATAAAAGCCATGATTAAGGTAGTATGCCATCTGTGCAATGAAAGAGAGACACTCAGAATTGCAGAAGGAACTCAGGCAGAAACTCAGCTACATTCAGACACTTGATTATGGAAAAAATGTCACTTGAGAACAACTGGTAAGAAACAATTTCAATACGGATTGCTGGGAAAGTTGGTTGTCAATACACAGAAAGTTGAAAATGTGCCTCTACCTCAGTCCATAAGCCAAATATTTTTCTGTGTATCATAAATTGTTAAAAACAAAACAATAAAGTTCCTGTATTTTATAACACAATACTTTCAATATGTCAAGTTGACATAATAAATTTTAAACAGGACACAGAAAGCACTAAAAATAAATGTATATTAGTAAGTGTGCCCTTATTGAGATTAAGAACTTCTGGAAAGGTATATTGGTCAGGGTTCTCCAGAGAAACAGGACCTACAGGATATTTATGTGTGTATACACATAGGTGTATAAATATGTATATAAGTGTATGTGTATATATGTATATATGATTAAATAATGTTTACATATTCAAGAACACTGATTCCTACTATCTATCTATTTGTTATCTACCATCACCATCTATCTTTTTATACACAGAGAGAGAGAGATTTATTTTAAGGAATTGTCTTCATGGAACTGTGGAGGCTTCCTAGGTCCAAAATCTGAGGAGTAGGCTGGCGGTCTGGAGGCCAAGGGGTGAGATGCAGTTCAGCTCTGAAGCTCTGCTGACAGTATCCTTTCTGGCTCAGGCGATGTCAGTCTTCCATCTGCAACTGATTGAATGAGGAACACCCACATATGGAGGCTAATCTGCTCTACTCAGAGTCCGCTGATTTAAATATTAATCTTATCCAAAAAACGTCCTCACAGAAACATCCAGAATAATGTTTGACCAAATACCTGGGCATCATGACCTAGACAGGTGGACACAAGGGGTTAATCATCACAAAAGACAAGCCCCAGAGTAGGAAGAGGTACATTTAGCACATATAACAAATGTTCTAGAATGTGTGAAGAACACAAAGCAATAAGACAGTGATGAAAAAATAGCAAAATTGGCAAGACTTGCACAGCCACTACAAAAGAAAGAATCTAAGTGGCTGATACAGAGATCCTCAACTCATTAATAATCTGGCAATGAAAATTAAAATCACAATCTTAAAATTAAGAAAACAGAAAATACCAAGTGAAGGTGAAGCTGTGATGAATGGAAAGGCTTGAGCAGTGCTGGTGGAAGTGTACGTGGCACAGCTGCTGTGGACTGCAGCTCGTGACCTCCAAGCCCGAGGTGCACCCTCACCCCCTCTGAGGGCCCCTGAGCCCTTGGCCTGCCTCCCCGGGCTCTCTAAGCCAGAGGCCACAGTGCACCCCTCCCTGTCCCCTACCGCCCAAGTCCTCATGCCCTTTCAGAGCTGAGGGAAGATGGTTAAAGGGAGGAGATTGCCACGTAGGTATCTCCCCCATGCCCCAAAGCCCCCAGACCTTTTGTACATTTTTACAGAGGTGTCCCTTCCCAATAATCCCCTTACCTCGTAATCCTCAGACTACAAGGTGTTCTTAGCCTTCGGTCCCTCTTGGTGGGAGAGGATTGCAGCAGAAAGAGCTGGGAGGGGGCAGGCAGGAGCTCGGGGCTCATCCTTGGGAGCAGGGGACCCAGCAGGAGGAGGGGCAGCAGGGGGAGGGGCCTGGGGGCCCAGGCAGGAAAGAGGGGCAAAGGCTTCCTGCTTGGTGACAGCCCAGGTTCCCTCTGCTCATGCCTGTTGCCTCTGTGTGCCCACCTCCAAAGGCCCTGCCTCCAAGCACAGACTCCACCTGGTCCCCGCAATCCATTTCCCAGTGTTCCCAGGACTCCTGCGCCCTGCTCATCAGAACCTGTGCCCCAGAAGCTTGCACCCAGGCTAAGGGGAGGCCAGAGAAGATCACCAGGTATCATGCATCAAAGAAGTGGGTGGCCCAGGCTAGGGCCTAGCCGAGAAGACAGGGACCAGTTCAACAAAAACATACCTTGATTATTTTCCCCAGTGGGAGGAAATTTTGTAACATGATTTGCAGGTATTTATATAAAAATGAGTGTTAAAACGAGAAGAAAAAAAAAAGGTGTCTTAAGATTTTGGGTCCAATTTTAAGTTGGTGTTTTGTTTTCTCATTGTAGAGTTTAAAGACTTTGTATATTTTGAATGGCAGCCTCCTTTGTCGGACGTGCCTTGCATGTCGTTTCTCCCAGTCTGTGGCTTGTCCTCTCATTCTTTTGACAGTCCTTCGCAGAAGTGTTTAATTTTAACAAAGTCCAGTTCATCCTTTGTTGCTTTCATGGGGTTGGATCTAGTTTTGTGGTTTACATGTAGGCCTGTGACCCATTTTGAGTTAATCCTTGTGAAGGATGTCATGTCTATGTCCAGATTATTTTTACTTTTTTCTTTGGAATGTGGAAGTCCCAGGTCCCAGCACTGTCGAGGAGACTCTGCCCCACTGTGTTGCCTCTGCCTCTGCTCCTTTGTCAAAGACTCATCCACTGCATCCATGCGGGTCTAGGTCTGGGCTCTGTATTCCAGTCTGCTGACTCATTTATTTATTCTTTCACCAACCCCACACTGACTTGGTCACTGTAGCTGTATTGCTGGCCTTGAAGCAGGGCAGTCTCAGGCCTCCAGCTGTGCTCTTCAACTGAGTTGACTCTCCGGGTCTCTTTCCTTTTTCAAATACTTATTAAAGCGATTTTACAGAAGCCACTGAATGTTGCTTTCTATCTTCCCATCCCGTGGCCTTGCGCAGTATCCCTTAGGTTCCCAGGACGCAGCAATTTGAGTAGCTTTTGCCTGAGGGTCTCAGTACTGTCCCTTCTCTCTCCATTTGACTTGTAGAACTCAAGCCAAGTGGCATATATTAGGATCCTCTCCTTTTACCATCCAGCAACAGACTGATCCATTCATTCACTCAGGAATTATTATCATCTGTCATAGGCAATCCAGGCTCTGTGTAGGCTCTGTGTCATTGAACACAAATGTCAACTTTCCTGCCCTCATGAAACTTTGTAGAGTGGAGGGGGAGAGGATTATAGAGATATGTAGTGTATCATAATTATTATTTGGGGAGGTATTCCCTAAAAATTCCATTATCAAGTGTAATGCCTTGAGAGTTGATAGGCTAAGTACTTTGCTGTTATTTTCGTAAAGTAGTTCATGTTAAGGAAAACATCTCTTCTTATACCAACATTTTAGTGACCATAAATTCTAGATTGCCAAGGGCAGACCTGGTTTATTCTGTACCTCATTATTATTAATAGTGCCCCTTCACTATAGAATGTGGCAGATAATTTACCAAGTCATTCTAACAACATGGTTCTTTTTGTAGGAGCAGAGGGTATCAAAAATGATACCCTCATTAATATTTTATAAGACTAACAGTCAGTTCAACTATAACACTTATGAAAACCAGCATTTCTTCCAAAACTGTTGCTGTATTAGTAGACAATTTGAGCATAACACTAACTTCCTCATTGATTAAATGCAATTTACAAGGAAAACTTCCACTGAACTCAGCCCCATAAGAATACAGAAACTGTACACACCTCAAATATTTATGAACAATTTCATTTTGCCACCTGGATTATGAGCCACACTCATATGAAGATGGTGTTACACTTTTCCCCCTGAGTTCAGGTAATTCTCTTTCCATCTTCACAATAACTTTTAAGCAAGAACTCTTCTGAAGCCCAGTCCAGAAGTAATCGCCCGGTCTTTTCAAGTGCCATATTTATGGTAGTACTTACGTAGTTCTTAGCCATTCAACATGTAAAAACTGAGTTAACATTTTTTACTAGATGTCTATCTTTGTATTATTTTATGAGCCATTGATGAAGTTTTTGAGTCTTGTGTCGCTAATGACATTTTCCCTGTAAGTTCTATCGTGTTTATTGCACATTTCCCATAGTGTGGTGATTCTGAGGAACACAGATACCTCCTTATTGCAGAACTGACTATAGTTAATTACTGACTCAACAATATATCTTTTGTTCAACAGCAAATATATATAAAACCTCCTTCACTCAAAACCATGAGTTTGAATATGTTACTTTATGCCTAACTAAGGGAGTTTCACATTTAAGTCCAGTGCTTTCCTGGACAGCAGTTAGACACCCAACTTGGTTCCCAGCCCAGGGAGTCAGTAAAGGGAAAGATGAACAGTATAAAAATGAATTTTGAATTCCTACTAAGTGTTAGGTATTTTATTTAATCAATTTAACATTTATTTAAACCCCATGAGATGAGCTTATAAACTCATATTTATAATTAAAAAAACAAGGCCTTCACTAAAAGTTATAGATTTCATCTAGTTTGTCCATATTCACACACTTATGAATTAATGGGATCAGAATTTCAATTATGATCTGTCACTATCTCCACAGTGGCTTGTATATGCACAATTTATTCAGATTCTCAGCAATTAATACATAACTCTCTGTGAGGAAAACATTTTTTAAAAATAAATTTCATAGATGAGGAGATAACTTGTAGTTTTAATTTTGTGCCTAGTTGCCACAAGAGTGAATTGCTTTGGTAGTTTGAAAAAATAAATCCAATAACTACCAAGTCGAAGTCATCTTGATATTCTGGTGTCTATTACAAAGCTTGACAGAGATGGGAAGGGAGCAAAGGAGGAAGACAAAGAAAAAGGTAAACAAAGGCACAAAGAAGGAAGGAAGTGAATTAGTAAGTAGATATCATTTATCTGTAGTTTATGTTTCATATCATCTAAATTCCACCCAACCTGGGTCATCTGCATGTGGAAAGCAACTCTACTTTTCTTGCCAGAATAAATTACCTTGATTATTCATGCTGATGAATCCCAGGACTCATTTCCTTGTAATACAAAGGATTTTAAGATCTCTAGCTACTCCTTCAAATCTACAAAAGCATGCAGACCACGGAGGTTAATTATACTATGTGACTAATTGTGTTTCCTTGTCCTGTACCACATGGAAACAATGGAATAATGTGCCTATAATTAAGGCTTAAAAACCCATCACTGAATAGCCATTGAAAGCTTCATGATTCAGGAGGCCTTAGATAAAGAGAAATCATTGTTTTTTCATCTTTATACACACACACACACACACACACACACACACACACACACACACGCTCTGCCAACAACTGGTGTATTCTTAGATTCGAGATCAGACTTGTAACTCCAGTTGCTAATAAGGACTGTTCCTTGTTGGGCTTGCACCAATTAGAAGCAGGAGGCATTTGAAAGCTTCAGTAATAATAATAACAATGACATTATCACAATAATTCAGAGTGAAATCTGGTCCCTGTTATCTTGAAAAGTATACTTGATCCATGATTTCTATTTTATTTAATTACGATTTCATTTTGCATGCATGACTGAAGTAATTCATGCAGCTACATCTTGGGATAGAGTCAAAGAAATACAAAATATGTGTATAGAACTAAAAAGTGGATGCTGAATTTTTTTCATTAAATCTGATTTCATTCAGGGTCACTAAGCCTCAATAATCTCTCCACATTAATGTCCAAGAAAAAACTAAAGCCAGCTGAGTACCAATTTTATCCTCCTGGAGATGTCTGTTATAAACAAAAGGAGAAATGAAATTGTCCACTTAAAGGAGCCAATTATTTTTGGAGACTTGTTGTGTGAATGGAGCCAGTTTAGCTTTATCCTAGTACTTATGTAAACCAGCTTTGACACTTAAAAGAACCAGCTTACAGATGTCCTCAAGTGAAGTGGCTAAATAGTGTGATTTCAAAAATAAAAGACTTTGAATATGTGATTAGCTGGCTGTCCCATATTCAGCCATTTGCTCTATTTCGCTGTGAATTCACCTAACTTCCTCTTTAAATACATATGTCCCATATCCATAAATAGCAATGCATAGCATTTTCAAGGCTCTTCATGTAATGAATCTGTAACCATTTTTGTTCTTATCAATTGGTCGCCTGATCTGAATACTTTAAATTGTTGGCACTGCTAAGCTAAGAAAAGTGCAATTGCAGGTGCTGCAAGAGGTATTGATCAATTCACATTTTCCTCTTACATGTATTTATTAATTCCACCTCTCCTCACTGATCTGGCTTGGAGGAGTGCATAAGAACAGATTAGCTGCACAATACATTTGCAAGGTGAAAGCCGGAAGCATAACTTTCTGTGATCACATTTGACTCTGGGTCTTTTCCTTTGCAATAGGTACAGAAGATAAGTGTTCCCAGTTTGCACACTGGGAAGTGGAGGAAGGAGGGAAAAACATTCTCTTTCAATCAGAAAATAACAAGTTGTGGCCACTTCTAGATCCTTGACTTAAGATGGGATTACATCCCAATAAACCCATCTCAAATTGAAAATATTTTAAGTTAAAAAACTCAATTACATTTGTTTGCATTTAATATACCTAACTTACTGAATGCCATAGCCTAGCCTAGCTTACCTCAAACATGCTCAGAATACTTCCATTAGCCTACAGTTGGGCAAAATCCTGAAACACAAAGCCTACATTAGACTAAAGTATTGACTTTCTCCTATAACTTATTGAACACTTTACTGAAAGTAAAAAACAGAATGTTCGCATGGGGACAGAATGGTTGTCAGTCTGTCAGCTGTTGGTCCTCATGATCACGTGGCTGACTGGGAGCTCTGCTTGCTGCCCTGCCCAGCATCAGAGAGAGGATTGAGTCACATATCACTAGCCCAGGAAGAGATCCACAACCGACTTTCCAAATATGGTTTCTACTCAGTGCATATTGCTTTCATCATCATAAGGTTGGAAAATTGTGAGTTGACCTATCATGAGTTGGAACAATCTGTATATCATAAAGTACAGGCTTAAATAAATATATCAATGACACTTATCTCCACCTCCAGCATCCTCCTATCCAAAGAAGACTGAGAAGGTTCATAACACTTTTCTTGACATTCTTCCCACACTCAACATAGTTCTATTTCCAAACTATCAGCATCCTCTAGACATTTCTATTCCCCAGCTATGTGTGATTACATCAGAAACTGCTTTGTCTTCCCTCCTATTTGCAACCAGGAAAGGACAGCTCAGAAACTGCAGACAGACAGCACTGCCTTCATTAGATCATCTGCAAGTATTTTGATTGGTTCATTTATTGTTACTGCTGTTTTTCTCTTTTTATCTCTATTTTTTCTCAATTTCCCCTTCCTTGTATATTGTAGATTTTCTGTAAGAGATTTTTGGGGATTTCCAATAAAGAAATAGAAAATACCCTGAAACAGAAAATCTAAACAGACTATTACCAGTAATGAACTTGAATTGCTAATGAAAAACTCCCAACAAACAAAAGTCCAGGACCTGATAATTTCACTGGTGATTTTACCAAACATTTGAGGAAGCGCTAATACCCATCCTTCTTGAAGTATTCCAAAAAAGAGAAGGGCAGGGAATACTTCCAAACTCATTTTATGAGGGCATCGTCACTCTAATACCAAAACCAGGTGAAAACAATACAAAAAAGAAAATTACAGATCAATTGCCCTGATGAACATAGATGCAAAAATCCTCAACAAAATATTAGCAAATTGAATTTAAAAAAACATCAGAAGGATAATCCATCACAACCAAGTGAACTTTATTCCAGAGATGCAAGGATTGTACAATATTCATAAATTAATCAATGTGATACACCACATTAACAAAAGGATAAAAACCATATGATCATCCCAATAGATGCTGAAAACTCATGACAAAATTCAACATTCATGCTAAAAACTCTCAACAAAATGGGTATAGAAGGAACACATCTCAACATAGCAAAGACCATATATGACAAACCCATAGCTAACATCATTCTCAATGGCAAAAAGCTGAAAGTTTCTCCTCTAAGATCAGGAACAAGACAAAGATGTCCACTCTCACCACTTTTATTGAACATAGTACTGGAAGTCCTAGCTATAAAAATAAGACAAGAAAATAAATAACAGGCATCCAAATTGGTAAGGAAGAAGTAAAATTTTCACTATTTGCAGATGATATGATACTACATATAGAAACCCAAAGACTCCATCAAAAAAAACTATTAGAACTAATAACTGGATCCAGCAAAGTTTCAGGATACAAAATCAACTTACGAAAGTCTGTTGCATTCCTATAGGCTAACAATGAATTTGCAGAAAGAGATATCAAGAAAACAATTCCATTTACAATTACATTAAAAATAATAGAATAATAAAATAATTTAGGAGTAAACCTAACCAAAGAGGTGAAAGATCTCTATTCTGAAAACTATAAGACATTTATGAGAGAAATTGAAGAAGACAAAAATAAATGGAAATCTACCCTGTGCTCATGGACAGGAAGAATTAATATTGTCAAAATGGTCATCCTATGCAATCCTTATCAAAATACCAATGAGAATTTTTCAATGAACTAGAACAAATAATCCTAAAATGTATATGAGTCACAAAAGACCCTGGAGAGCTAAATCTCTCTTGAGGAAGAAGAACAAAGCTGGGAGTATCATGCTCCCTGACTTCAACCTATACTACAAAGCTACAGTAATCAAAACAGTATGGTACTAGGACAAGAACAGACCCATAGATCAATGGAACAATTTAGAGAACCCAGATATAAACCCACACATACATGATCAATTAATATACAATAAAGGAGTCGTGAATATACAATGGGAAAAAGATAGCCTCTTCAATAACTAATGTTGGGAAAATTGGACAGTTACATGTAAGGGAATGAAACTAGATTATTGTCTAACTCTATACACAAAAGTAAACTTGAAATGGATCAATGACTTGAATGTAAGACGTTAAGCCAAAAAACTCTTAGAAGAAAACACAGGCAAACATCTCTTGAATATAAGAATGAACAATTTTTTCCTGGACACATCTCCTCAGGCAAGGGAAACAAAATCAAAAATAACAAGTGGGACTACATCAAACTAAAAAGCTTCTGTACAGCAAAGGACACCATCAGCAGAACAAAAATCAACCTACACTATGGGAGAATATATTTGTAAATGACTTATCCAATAAGGTGTTAACATCCAAAATATATAAAGAGCTCATACACCTCAACACCAAAAAAAACACAAATAACCCAATCAAAAAATGGGCAGAGAACCTGAATAAACATTTTCAAAAGAGACACAAAGATGGCCAATAGGCACATGAAAAGATGCTCCATATCACTAATCATCAGGTTAGTGCAAATCAAAACCACAATGAGATATCATCTCACACCAGTCAGAATGGCTGCTATCCAAGAGAAAAGAAAAAACAAGTGTTGGCAAGGATGTGGGAAAAGGGATCCCTCCTACACTGCTGGTGGGAATGTAAGTTGGTGCAGCTGTTAGGAATGAACTTTCAGTTCAGTGACATGGGAAAGTCAGAGTAAAATCAAAGTCAAGAAAGCAGACAAGCAAGTTTATTATTATGCTCTGTAATACAGCAGGCCTCGACCTAGTGTCAGAAGGCCCCAAATATTCAGGGAAAGTTTCTTTTTATGGGGTTTGCAAGGGTGTTTTTAGAGGGGCATTGTTATGCAAACAAGTATTGATTGACAGGTTGGCAATGATGTAAGCTAATTACTACTGAGCATGTTCTTTACCAGAATTCTCTCTGATTGCCCACCAAGGAGGGTAAAAAAGCTATGCAGATTTATTTTAATGACTTTATAATGAGGAAATGTTACTTTAGGGAACCCCAGGAACATGCCCACTTAGACTCTAGCTTGTGAAATGTCTCTGTGATTTTACTCCTCCTGCTAGGGATTTTCTCATTAGTGGAAGCTATCTGCAGTCTCAACTTCTCTATGGTCACGCCAACATCTCCTTCTGCCTATCTCTGGCTTCCTGACTAACACAGCCACTATAGAAAACAGTATGCAGGTTCCTTAGAAACTAAAAATACAAATGCCATATGACCCAGTAATTCTACTCCTAGGAATTTACCCAAAGAAAACAAAATCTCTGATTTGAAAAGATACATGCATCCCTATTTTTACTGCCACATTATCTACAACAGCCAAAATATGGAAGCAACCAATGTGTCCATCAATAGATGAATGGATAAAAAAGATGTGGTACATATACACAATGGAATACTGTTCAGCCATACAAAAGAAAGAAATCTTGCTATTTGCAACAACATGGATGGACCTAGACGGCAATAAGTCAGATAGAGAAAGACAACCATATGATTTCACTTATAAGTGGAATCTAAAAACAAAACAAAAAAATAACCAAAAGAGCAATAGACTCACAAACACTGCGAAGTGACTGGTGGGTACAATGTAGGAAGGGTTGGGGTAGATGAGTGAAATAGGTGAAGGGGATAAAGAGGCACAAAATCTCAATCATAATATAAATCAGTTAAGGAATGAAAGTAGAACATAGAGAATATATAGTCAATAACTCTGTAACAACTTTCCATGTTGACAGATAGTCACTAGACTATTGGGATGAGGATTTAATGTATATAACTGTCTAATCACTCTGTTGTATACTTGAAATCAATATAATATTGTATATCAACTATACTTCCAATTAAAGAAAGAAATACCCTCTAGGATTTTATATGATTTTTGTCTAAGAAAGGATCACCTGTAATTCTCTGTAGAAAGGCAACATTGTGTAGGGGGATGCTGTAGCACCCAGAATCATTTCACCTAAACAAGGAGAAGGGCATTGCAAACAAGGCTAGAGGAGGGTGGGTGTGGACGGTGAGATGTGCTATTGGCTAAGTTGCCAGGTTTCTCAGTGTTAGTACGCGGGCTTTTGAGAATTTAGGCTGGCTGCTCGCAACTACGGTGGGTGGCTGCTCCTCCTTGTCCTTCTTCTCCACTTCCTCCTCCTTTCAATTTTTGGCTGCTCTTTTCACACTATTGGGGAAAACTGTCCTCTGCCCTTCAAAGTTCTTCTGGCTGGACTAGAATCATAAATCTGTGAGGAACTGACAGGACAAAGAAAACTCATGTTTGGGAGCTTCAATAAGTAAGGCACTCTAAAAAGAATTTGGGCTGAGGTAGTAAATTAGTAACAATAACAAGACTTGCTTATCCAGTCTTCTCAGCCGGGCATTCCCTATCTGGTGGCAAGAATGTCTCTCTAGGTCCTGGTGCAGACGTAAAGATATCTCTAGCATGTGAAATAAATCTCACGTGGGAGATTTATTTGCTCCTTTCAGGGGGACAAAGGAGGGCCAGAATGTTCTTCTTACAGTGGCTATCTTAAATAACTTTAATTTGAAATAATCAATATGCCATTGTACCATATTTTGGGGTTGCCTGCTCTGGGCTCCCACAATGTCTTCCCACAAGTTATTTGTGGCTGAGACTAAACCTTGTTAATCTCAGTCCTAAAGCCCTAATCCAGGCTCTTGTTGACTGATGGAGGGTCGTGTACCAGACACTGGCATCTATACACCCCAGTGCCTCTTCAGACACCCTTTTCCCTGTCTCACTTCCACTTAAGAGTTGGGGATAGACACACTGAGAAAATGTGTACCAGGAACTCTCCTAAGCAACACAAGGAGATATTTTGCCACGTGCAACTAAAAGTATCCCTAGCTGATAAAAGGTGTACTTTGTTGGCACCAAAAACTCAACTCTGAGCTGGAGGTTACCCTGGCTCTCTCTGCTTGAGCCCCACTACTCCTGAAGCAGTCTGATGGCCATGACAATGGAAATCTGTCTGTAAAAACATCTCCATAAAGTATATTATACCCACAGGGTTGGAGGAGGGGCTAGTTTCTTAATATTTACAAGCTATGACCACAGCCTTGAGCTGATATGAACTTCACTGACCTATGAGGCTGACAAGGTGGTAATGGTTAATCCAATTAACAGATAATGACAGTAAGAGCAAGAAAAAAAAAGAGAGAATGACTTTCTCTAGGTTATAAATACAGTGATGGAAAAACTCCAGGGCTTCCTTCTTCTTGTGCTAAATGTGTAATCAGAGACTGGGCATGCAGGGAAGGAAGTGTGAATGCCATCTGGCCTGAGTGACACTGCTGGTGTCCCCTGATTTGAATGATCTGATTTCACATCTGATTCACACCATCCAATCTGGGCTCATGTAACTCTCCTTGGACAAGGATATCTTGCCTTTGTGTTCAGTCTGAGAGTCCCAGGAGTTTATTCCCCACTAATTCAAGGTCAGTAGGAGGAAGTGGGGTGTTCATTTCTCATTGACTGTCTGCAAGCTTGGACTCACGGGGACTCAGTCTCAGATGCCATGTTCTCCAGGCAGTGGTCTTTGTAAGAGAGCGTTCTCTGCATAGCCACCTGGGTGCGCCACCATCACTCAGCACTTTACAGTGTCTAAACTGCCACCATGTCATCATCATTCTTCTCCTCTCCCTGACATAACCTAAGTCTTAGGAAATCCTGCATTCCAACCTTAATCTTTAGCCCCACCATGATCATTCACAACCCAACCTGCAGGAAATCTCAATTCCCCAGTTTAGAGGATGGGACAGAATGGAACAAGGACAGCCTTCTCTGGGAAGTGAAAAATGAAACATGTACCGGGTGAGAAGCACAGACAATATGACGAGAGTACAGAGGTAACAAGAGGTCGCTGGAGCTTAAAAAGTTGAGAAAAATGTTATTAAACATAGAAGATTAAGTTATACCTGGAAGAAGATTATAACTCAGATACACACATAAGCATTGAGAACATTGCAGGCTTGTGGAAAATCATTAGCAAAGGCCCAGTGGTAAGAAAGTGCCCGGCGTGCATTTGGAGGAGCTGACCTGACCCGCTGCACCTGGTTGCGAAGAAGCCTTTTCCTCTCCCTTCAAGGTTCTCCTGGCAGGTCTAAGAATTAAATTTAAATTGACATGAGACAGATTGACAGGAGAAAATCATATTAATTGGTATGTACAGAAGTCTAATAGATACGGAGCTTAAGAAGGGGTCAAGGCATGTGAGGAATTGACGGGACAAAGAAAATTCATATCTGGCAACTTCAGTTAGTGAGGAGTCTCATCAGATTTGGGTTAGGGTATAAATTAGTAAAAGTAACAAGGTTTGTTTATATAGGCTTTTTTGGCCCTGATTCCCTGTCTCTGACCCTAAGGATGACTGTAGCTCCTGGCACAGGAGGGTAACTTTCACATGGGAAATGTAATTCCTGCTTTCTGGAGACAAAGGAGGGTTAGACTCTTCTTCTTGTACTGGCTGTTTCTTTAATTCAAAACAATTAACTTGCCATTGTGGCATATTTGGGGGAAGCCTGCCCTGGGGCCCTACTTCAAGAGAGAGTTAATGTGAAAGACTTTTGTAAAATCACATCTGAAAGATGACGGAGGGCCACGGGATGCAAGCCTTTGAATGACGGGACTAAGTTTTTGGAACGTCTGCTGCCAGGCAGTGGAGAAGCTCTCGGGTCTGAGCTCGGCAGTAAGTCGCACCAAGGAGAGTTGGAAGTCAAGTCCAGCAGACGAGGCGGGAAATGGAGAAAGGCAAGAAACACACAGATCTCCACTGGGCCCGCCACAGACAGCATTTCAGATCATTAACGACTTCTCCTTGACCTACTGAGAACCAGTACATCTTAGAGAAGGTCTCCAGGACCCGGCAATGGTTCTTGTGTTCAAGTTCCTCCTCTAGAAAGCAGCGTACCTGAAATCTTGTCAAATTCTTCCTTAACTTTGAACTTACAATTCAGAGTGAAACCCAGTGGTTGACCATTTCACGGGGCTGTTAAAGGGGAACAAAGGGATATTCATGGTCATTAACCTGCATAAGGAGGCCCATAAAGGGAGGGTGGGCCAAGGCAGCCATCAGGGGAGGAATGGGGGCTCCTGTCTGCCACCGTGAGACTTCCCGAGGGTGCCCATTGATAACTCCGGGGGAAAAAATTTCAGGGCAAAATACCTTTGAAACCAAAATCAGTCAAAGGGAGAAATAAAGTGGAAGAAGCCTGTTTATTTCCTACAAGCTGTCACCCACTTCTGCTCTCCCGTGTCTCTCGCAACCCAGCTGCAGAAGAAGGGACCCCCACCCAGCCTCTCCAGTCCAGATAAGCCCTGCTGACCCTTGTAATCACCTATTGCTATGGGGATGGACTACTTCTCTCCACCCCTTGGAAACACCTATTGTGTGGAGATGCACTAAGGCCAGGCGAGAGATTCTGGAAATATTGCAGTCTTTCCCACACCATTCCAAGCATGCCCATCGTGGGAACTAAAGGACCCTGATAGCACGTGAGTAATTCCGTGTTAGGGTCACGGCGTGCGGTCTCCTCAGAAGCAAGGACCAGTGCTACTCAGTGTCAGAACACTTTTTCTCAATGGACTTCAAGCGATAAGGAAAATACGAAATTTCCATTTTTGGATTTTTAGCAGAGGTTCTATGACTCCGTGGCAACTGTGAAGACTCTTATTCTGGGGCCAGGCAAGGGTAATAAGTGCTCAGGTGATTCCGATGGAATGAGAATCAGATCCTCTGAGATTACATTTTGCTTTATCCCTTTGTTGAGACTGATCCTCACAAAGGCCATTTTAACTATTTTGTGGACACGGAGATGAGAGGTTAAGACAGCCCAAGGAGCACATCTCAAGAGTGGTTAGTGTGTCGTAAAGCCATGTCTTCTAACCTAAGTGCCGTTTCTCTGTCACTCCCCACCAGTCCATAGATGCTGAAGCTAAGAACATAAGGCCTGTGTGATGCCAACAGTTGGATCCAGTCTATTCCAGAATGCAAACATGTTTCTAGCTTCGCAAACTCTCACTGCTTCCATCCGCAGCCCGCCGATGAATTTCTGCAGACTCCTCCCTCTGCTTCCCCTTGCCTGGCACCGTGCCCTGAACTCTCACCTAAGCCGTGCACTTGTGTTAGAAAGTCCACTCCCACTGCCCTCCGACTCCCTTGAAGGGAAAACCAACCTGGCATCTTGCTCATTTCCGTCAGGATTCCAGTGCACAGCGGGTGTGCGTATCTGAGGTGTGAGGGGAGGGGAAGGGTGAGACTGAAGATGAGGGATGGGCTCTAGTCTGACGTCTTTTATCCGGGGTGTCACTTCACCTCCCAGCACCCAATACCCACTGTGAGCAGAGGGCAGGAGAGCCTAGGTGTGAACCCCCAACTCAGCTCCTCATTCTTCTTCAGAACTGAATTTTGAAGATATGTTTCAGTAAACAGGGGATGTCTTCAGTAAACAGATATGTCTTCAAATAGGATCTTTGAATAAAACAGAAAAGGGCGGAGCTGCCCCACATGGAACTGAACCCCAACACAGATCCCAAGACACTGGGGTCACCTTCTGGAACGTTTGCGGCTCAGAGAAGCACACGGGGAAACGTGCCCCAAATCCAGGCGTGTTCCGGACCCAGCCAGCAGAGGGTCAGGAGGGTTGCCTCCGGTTCTACTCAGACTAGAGTCCCTCTTCTGTCACTCTGCTGAAGCCAAGCTTAACATTTAAGAATCAGCACGTCACACATGACCTCTAAGCTTTCCATCAGCTACTCTAGTCTACATTATAAATGAGGGTGCACAGGTGAGGGCGGCCCTAAGGCCTGAAGACCCCTCAGTAGATTGTAAGCCCTCGTGAGGGCACCCCACCCCCACCACAGTGTGCCCAGAGCTGCCCACTTATGAGGCCACAAGAAACACATGGAAGAGCCCCAGTGGCTTCACATGTATGCAGTGCCGGTAACCCCACAGGTGACCCCACACCTTTCTGTCCTTGGCTTTAGGTTGCCAGAGAAGGTTTTGGAGTGTGCCCTCTATATAATTTAAGCCATTGGTATGAATGGTTGAATTATATTCCTTCATGTTTAAAACGTGCCATTTATAATCTACCATTTTCTGTAAGTGTGCGTATATACACATTAGCTAGCACAATGCCACTCAATAAACATTTGATAAATAGACATGAACAGATGCATGCACTTAGATTTAAATTTAGATATGCTCATGTGTGAATGTAGCCAAGTGTGTGTGTATGTGTGTGTGTGTGTGTGTGTGTGTGTGTGTGTGTGTAATGATTTCACTCTATATATCTATTGGTAGGTAAGGAAAGAGCCAGATTAACTGATCCATGTTACAATAAATCTTTTATTCAATACCTATCTGACATCTCTTAGAAAGCCATGAGAAATGATTAATGAATGCTTAAAAGACACATGTATGCTTTGTTCCCTGCTATTTATTTAAATAGCCCACTTTAGCTTCCAATCAAGACGGAAATTAATGCATCAAACATTCAAAGCTCACACGCTGAAAGCATTAGAAAGCATACGCACCCAAGCATATACACGCTCTCACACACACGCACACACACAGACCGACAGGCTGGCATCTGACCTTCACTTACATGTATCTGCAGCCTATTATGCTTTTAAGCACAAGATCTACTGTCAAAATACTCTTTGCATGTGCAAATAATCAATCACCCTGAGTTAATGTTCAGGCTCCACCTGCAGAGATATTTGGGATGAGTCTCCGTGGTTTGTAGGCCACCAGGACAAGACTTCGATTCTCAGTAACAACATTGCAGAGTAGCGTGCAAGTTCTGTGCACAGATAATGTTTGTGTGTTGCAGTTGCTCATCTCCTGTCACAGAGCCATGAGCCTGCTGTCAGTGGGCAGGGCCAGTGGGGGTGGCAGGCTCAATAAATGGGCCCTGCCTGGTCATCGCCTGTTACCTTCCACCCTGCGGGCATCTCACACTCACTTCTCAAGTTCCAGGAATGGATCTCCTGTAGGCTGAGTGTGGCTCTCCTTTTGTAAGTGATAAATGCCTCCCTTTTTGGTTAAGCTGCATCACGCCTCTCCACGTCAATACATCTTCTGATTGAGCTCACTGCTCGCACCCCATTCTGTGGCACAAGCCCTCATTGCCGGAATCCTTGATGCTTCACTCTTGCTCTGCAAATTGAACTCAGACATGCAAAGGGCCGGGAGTGCCCTACGAAGGAGTTCAGTGTGACAAGATGAACAGCAGGACCTTAGAAGACTGTAACTAAAGCCTGGAGAGGGGAGGAGACCTCCAAGTTCATGCAGTTAAATTGATTTCAAGGATCTGGGTCTTGTCACTCTTAAATTGAGAGCAAGCCATCTTGTGGAGGTTTTGTTTTTGTTTCTAAGCCTGCAATAGGCTTGTGTAGAAAAAATCAGTTTCCCTCTGCAGGCAGGAATGACAAGGCAGCTCTCTCCACTCACTTAGCTGGACTCTCCACTGAGTATTCCACCAAAGCTGAGAACTGCTGGCACTTGCCAACAGGAGAAGCAGCCAATTCCTAGTCTGTCTGTCTGTCTGTCTGTCTCTCTCTCTCTCTCTCTCTCCTCTCAACAAAAAGGACACAATTACTGCAAAGGCTGGATTCCATTCTCCTTGACAAGTTAGAGGAAATGGGCAAAATACCTGATTCAGCCCCAGCTCCTCCCCTAGTGGTTAGCATTCCTCCACCCACATGGGTTCCTGGAGCTTTATAATCAGGAGCCAGTAAACTCTGTTGATACAGAATTATTTTCAAAGAAGGGAAATGAATCAACTCACCTGAAACTTCAGCAGATACTCTTCCATCCAATGGAACCCACATGATTTGATGTATGGTCTGGATCAGTTTAGAACAAGAGACAGTAAACTGAAGCCCAAGAGCCAAATCTGCTCATTGCCTGTGTTTTTAAATAAAGCTTTATTGGAACAGAGCTGTGCCTGTATTTTGTATGTATTGTCTTTGGCTCTGTTTACATTATGAAGACAGAGTTGAGCAGAGTAACTGTGGCCCACAAAGCCTAAAACATGGTCCTGTACTGGGAAAGTTCACCAGTCTGGTTTACAACCTGTTACCACTCTTGTCATTCTGTATTAGATGGGTTGTGTGCCAGGGAGTCAGGCACCTGGGTTTTCTTCTCCAGTTTATTCCATTTAAAAGCTATGTCTGTTAGGCTGACCAAATAAGAATTCATACCAGCTAGTTGATTAGCAGGGTTAATGGAGAAAACTTCTTATAGATATAGTGATTAACCCAAAACAGGGTAAGTAGACTGCAGGTCCTGGTGTTACAGACAGAAAATGCCTGGCACCTCTGGCTCTACCCTGTGTTTATCTCCTTTGCTGCCTTAACCTTTGGGCCAAAAGGATAAAAAGGAAAAGGGTTTCTGCACAGCCCTGCATGCAGGCTTGTTGATCATCAAAAGGAATTGGGCTCACAGTTTGAGATTTCTGCAAATAGCTCCTTATGCAAAGCTTGCCTCCTCCAGGAGATAGGAAAATATGTATGAAAATGAGGACTGCCTTGTCCAAGAGCTTTATGAACATTGTGGCCAGACCTAGGTTGGCAAGAGTCAACTAATCAAGGACAGACACACAGTCTCAGCTCTGCTCAGACCCTCGCTGGCCCTGGATGTCTGCAGCCATCAGTCACCCCCTAACCTGCTCCCTTTCCTGCTCCCCCTTCCCTAGCAGGAAAGAAGCTTCCAATAACCCTGAGTTAAGATGGGGCTTGAGGACGTGAGTCTGCCATCTTCACGGTCTGCTGGCTTTCCAAATAAAGTCGCTTTCCTCACCCCAACACCTTGTCTCCCACTTATTGGCATGTTGGGCAGCAAGAGGTCCGAGCTTGGATTCAATAATACGAGGCCTCTGGGGACAAGGAGAGGAGCTGGTTTTACCAGAGCCAAGAGCCAGAGCAAACTGAGGGCGGGGCAGGAGCTGGTACCACACAGGCCCAGCCGAGGTACCCCCAAGGCAGAGAGCAAAGAAGACCCTGTTTTCTCTCTGCTCTAGGCTTCACGCACGCTGCCCTTTGGTTGAGCCCGGGGGGAAACTAGTGGGCGAGAAGGTCTGAGAGTCGCAGCTCCAAGGAATCAGGGTCCTGCCAAAGAGAGGGGAGCAGAACAAGGGAGTGGAACGGTCCTGAGCAGAAGGCACCTGGCAAGTGCAGGTGGTACGTGACATTTGGACAATCTCCTTGGCCATCTCAGGTCTCAGCTCCCTCAGGTGTAAAGCTGCGATGCCCTGTTCTGGGTCATGACATCATTATATGGGTTTACTTAAAGTAACATTGTAACACATGGAATGCATAATCCTAGGACGTGGGCCTGTTATTGACAACACCTTTACAAACCAGCTTTTCCCCCTTTTTCAGGGGTCACCCCACACCCTTCCACCCATCAGTCTATAGTTGTGCCACACGTCATGGCAGGCTAGATCTCCCCAGGGATTCACGGCTCATTAGAGCAAATGAGGGCCTCGCAGTTCTTTAGGATTGAACTTGAACATAACCTACAGTTCATTATACTCTTCCTTCTCAGATTTTGGTGCCTGGAGCCCCTGGTTTAGGACCCTGAGTCTGAGGCAGAACCTTTCCTGTGGTTGCTTCATCTATTTAGATGCCCAGAACTCTACTCCATTAAGACAAGTATGTGCTTTCTATTTTATAACAGTGTTGTCACTCTTCTATGAACCCATCAGAGATTAAATCTGGGGACTTAAATCACAAGCCAGTGACGCTGCTACATGTCCACATTTTTGAGCTTCCAATTTCAGTTTCGGGTTGCCGGGTTTCCAAATAAGCCAATACAAAAGCGAAATATCTTCTGATTATTTGTTATATCTTTGTGACTGTGAGATGCCTTTAGTCAGCTCAAAGACCGGGTCAGAAAATTCAAGGGAACAAGTAACTGGGACATAGTGGGACAAGTTCAGCGCTCCCGGCAGTGCGAGGCGCCCGGGAGGCCAGGAGCCCAAAGACAACCATTCTGTTTGTCATTGTGAAGGGGCCGTTCAAGAAAGACTGGGGAAGAAGAATATTGGAGATGGAAATGAAAGAAATAAGTCTTCCTCATCCTGATAAGAGGAGAAAAAGCATTCCAGGTTCAAATGACAGCATGTGAAAAAGTACAGGGGAATAACAGTACATGATTTAGCAAAACAAAAAACAAAAAAAGAGGAATCTGAATAACTGGAAGCAAGCCCTGGGTTTCAAGGTTCCGTTGTGCTGCTTTCCCAGGGACTCACGTTCTGCAGGCCCTCTGCATCCTTAGCGTCATCCCACTGGGGCCCTAGCCCCGTCCTGATACAAGGAAGGAAACCGGGGATGAGGTCTGAAACGGACGCCCTCCCAGCCCCAGGATCTGGGGGATCCCCAGGCCCCTCGGCTCAGCTGCTTGGCCTCGGCCCTGCCCCTCCGCGTGGCCACCTCCAGCGCGCCTGAAGGCGGTGTGTGTCCCTCTCTGCATTACGCACGGTTCCCGCCTCTAGAACTGGGATTCTGCCTCTGACCCGGGCCTCTCTTCCTTGGAGTCTCGGTCTCTTCGGTGGGTTTTGTTTGTTTGTTTGTTCTGTCACAGTGATAAACCACACAGCCTTGTCTCTGGTCCTCTACCTAATCAACATCAATTTTGGAGCTAGAAAGAAATTTTATTTGGGGAGAACCATTGATATCTGAAAATCTATTGCAAAATGGAATTTAGTGAATACTCTCTCTCTCTCTTTGTCCCTTCCTCTCTCCCTCTTTCTCATTCTGTATTTTGTTTGAAAGTCACCACAGGTTCACTCCTGCTCTAGGATGTGTACGGTTGTTTCCAGAAGGCCCACCTGCGGAAGCACATGGAACTTAGAGACACGCAGGGGGGACCCAGATGAAAACCCCACTCGCACAGCTCCTGGATGTCTCGTTATCCTTATGGATTATTCCAGATTTTCTAGTAAGATTCAGAGGGTTTGATGTGGCTAATAAAGTCCATCAATAAATTTAAATCCATGGAGATCTACCTATCGTTTGTTTATCTCCATCTATAGAAGTATACAAAAGGATATTATTATGCTGCTTTTCTGTCAAAGAATATAGCAGGAGTATTTCTTTAGAGCTCAGGGTCTCTCAATCTCAATAAATCTTTTCCTTGCTTCTCGTGGTCAGTCAAATGAAATGATTCCTCTTATAAACTGTATCGGTGGTGGATTGGAACTAAATGCCTTTCACAGTCAGACAATACGTCAGAGCTGGCAGGCACTCCGGACGCAGGTCCCCCTGGATGCTTTGCAATCTGTGTCTTACTGGCCAAAGGCCTGTTCTTAAACTCGGAACTTTTATTTTGGCCTCATCGCTGTGCATGTGTGAAAGCTAACACATGTAAGCCTTCTCTCTGGAAATGCAAATCTAAATTTCGTGGAGAAAATGCAATTCTGTACCTCAGTTCTACCCTGGACTCCTCTAGATTCCCTAATTGTAATACCCGTGGGGCCTCACCTGTAGGTTCAGGCTTATCTGAGTTCCTGGCCCTGGTAGAGAATATGGATATAGCTATCATCCCAAAGTTATGGTACCCTAATGTCATGGCTTTATGGCACACGTGAAAAAGAAGAAATTAACCATTTCTTGAAGTCACTGTGCCCAATATATATATGCTATATATAGTCCCATCTAATTTTCATATTAGCCAGAAAAGATTCTATTCATATCCTAATGTAAAGAAAGTTTATGTTAAATAGATTAAAGCTTAGTGAGACTTGGAAGTATGCCAAATCACTAAGAAAGGACTAAGGGTTGTACTCAGTGTCTCTTGCTGAGCCTGCACTTTTTACCGTAGTAAGTCCTGCCCAGAGGCCCAATATCCTTACTCTTCCTCAGCCTGGCCAAACTCAGAGAAAGTGGTGTTTCTCTTAGAAGGACATTTTAGGGCTCTTTCTTTGTACGCAGCTAGAGCTTTGCTACGAACTTGATATATACACAATCTCACAGGATTGCCAGCACAGACTCGTAAACTGGCCATTATTATTCCCATTTTATAGATGAGGAAACTGAGGCTCAAAGAGCTTAAACAAATCTCAGAAAATCAGTCAGAGGAGGTTGCCGAATTTTATTGAATATTTCTGTTTCCAGTGCTATTTTGTTTGCATTCTACCGCCTCACTATACCTCATCAGGGATGTACTATTATTAAAGATTTTTGAAGAAGCTGTTTGTTACTCAATTCGATTTAAAAAGAAAAGAATTGCTTACAAGCAGAAAGTTGACATCATGCCATTTCCAAGACACAGCCTTTGTTCTAAAGAATCTAGGCTATATTCAGATTCTTTTCCTCAGAGAACAGAAGTCTTATAATCTATTACAAACCCAATCACAGCAGGAGACATTTACAGCTTTAAATGTAAGAGGGTAATTAAAGTGTAATTGGTACTCTTTTTTTTTTTTCTCCTAGAGTTTGTTTGATGCATACCATGCCTTGGACATCATGTACCACCCTGTGGGACAGGTGAGCATCCTAATTTGAGCTCTGGTTTTCTTTGGAATTTTGATGAACTACAAAAGACTCCATGGGCTCTGTGCCCTGCATGAAAGCACTAACAGCCCGTCCACCATGCTCCCAACCAGACAACTCAGGGGTCCTCAACTCGTCTCTGATACTTTGTGAAACTCTAACACTGCCTCTGGTTACTCAGGTCCTGAGGTTAGTTCTATTTTCCAAGCCTAAGTATTAGCAGATCCTGGCACAGAATCTACACAGTCACCATGGACAATAGTTGATAATGACTTAAAAAATATATATGCCTGCCCAATTAAATGGTGACCTCTCAAAAGCATCAAAAAGATTCTTCGTGTTTTTAAATCCCCAACATGAAAAACCCCAATTTGCTCATTCTTAAATCCCCAAAGCTGCGAGGCCATTGTAGCACTCAATAAGTTTTGAAAGAATAAATGAATTTACATTATTCACTGAGTCTCTACAATGGCACGTATTGTGTGGAAGAAGTTAAAATAGCATTTTTTTAAGAAATGTATTTGTGAAGGAGATGAAATACTGTTTGCCGGCCACCACAGGAAAATGAAGAGCCCCGTGAAACTTGAAGACAGGATTGTGGACTGCGGCACCCTGGATGCTTCTGCCTCCTTCATGGTGAGATGTTTTCGATACAATTGCTGACACTCTTATGATGCTATAAATTACTCATAGTCATTGTGTGAAGGATGGAAGTGCCTCAGTAAAACCTGAGAGGATGATATAACAATCTGCAAAACTCCTGGTTATTTTATCTGTAAAGTGGCAAAAATAATCTCACCTTTGCATAGCTCACAAGTGTGTCATATGGACAACGGATCAAAGGTCATATGTATATAATTGGTCTCTGTCCCTCGTTCCTGACACAGGATTCCTGAAACCTTGGCAATATACCAAGAGATAGGAATGACTTTGGTTCTCCTGAGGGGATTCTGGGTGGGCTCTGGGTGGCTCCTGGATCAGGGCTGGCCACCCTAATGATCAAGCCATGAGCAGAAGCTTGGAGTTTCAAGGCCCTCCTCCCATTCTCTTGAGAAGGGTGAGGGGCTAGGAATGGAGTTAATGATCGGTCATGCCTACGTGAGAAAATCTCCATAAAACCCCAATAGTAGTGGGTGCAGAGAGCCTCTAGGTTGGGGAACACGACCACACTAGCAGGGTGATGCACCCAGCTGCATGAGACAGATACTCCAGGGCTCAGGACACCCCCAGACCTGGCCTAAGTGCCTCTTCATCTGACTGTCCAGTCTGTGTCCTTGATCATGTCCTTTAAAAACTTGGTAAATGTAAGTGATTCCCTGAGTTCTGTGAGCCACGTTAGCAAATTAATCAACCCTGAGGAGGGGGTAGTGGGAACCTCTGATTTGTACTGGACAGAAGTGATGGGTCACTTGGGGACTTACTGGTGGCTGGCATCTGAGCCCTTAATGTATGGGACCTGACACTATCTCCAGGCCGTTAATGTCTGAGTTTAAGTGTAGGGCAAACAGCTGGTGTCACAGAGGACTGCTTGTGGGAAAAACCCACACATTTGGTGACCAGGAGAGTCAGAAGTGAAGTGCTCTGTCTGAGAGTAGAGAAAACAGGAAAGACGCTGGGAAGAAATGGGCTTTTCCCAGGACAGGAGGAGGGAGACTGTTTTTTCCTATTTAGAAATGAAATAGTTTCATTTTCTGCAATATGTCATACAACTATAAAGTATAAAATGAAAGGAGGGAACTTAGTCTCCAGATTATCTTGGAAAATTCCATGATCCAGTTACTTGTCTATAAAAAGAATGGGTTGATACACCCAGAATGTTTCTTATGGTTTATCTTTAAGAAAGAAGAAATTATTTCAATCATTGCTCTAAGGTGTACTTTGAAATCACTGTATTTATGAAGCCCCATGAAGTTTTTCACTGCCCCAGAATACTGTCTAAGTTCTCCACCACACGCAGTCTCCACTGTCCAGTCGCGACTTGATCTACAACTACATCTCCCAAAACCCTATTCACCCATCCCTTGGTTTATGCCCCAGCAATACAAGCAACTGAGATTCATGGGACATGCCATGCTGTTCTATGACAAGTTTGCACACTAGCCCTCACATATATGTGATATCCTCCCACAGCTGACTTTATTAGGAATCTTGTATGTCTTTATCTCACCTCAAATAATGCTACTCAGGGAAATCAAACAATTATCCTTCTCTGCAAGCTCTACCATCATAAAATTAGAGCTTTCTATTAATCTCTTTTCCTGGCACTGCCTATTTGTCTAAATCTGTGTTTCTACCCTTGGAATTATTTGACTGTGGGGCTTGATAATTGTTGTACAGCATTGTCCTGTGAACTGTGGGGTATTGAGCAGCAACCTAGGCACCCATACTTGTGACAACTAAAAACATACCTGTATTTTGCTGATATCCCTTCTGGGAGCAAAACCATGCCAGCTGAAAGCCACTGATCTAGAAGCTTCTAAGGACAGGTATAGACACTTGAATATGCTCTTACAGAAGGCTAACTAATGGCCCAAAAAAGATGTGCACATTCGCACATTCTAATCCTCAGAAACTGTTAATATGTTACCTCACATGTCAAAAGGAACTTGGTAGATGTGTTAAATTAAGGATCTTGACATGAGGAGATTATTCTGGTCCTGATGCAATCAAGGATCCTTATAAGAGGGAAGCAAGAAGGTTAAATAGCAGAAAGAGAAAATATGAGGGAAGCAGAGGTCAAGTGGTGCTCTTTGAAGATGGGGAGAAGGGCCATAAACCAGAGAATCCAGGTGGTTTCTAGAAGTTAGAAAAGGCAAAGAAATGAATAAACCCCTAGAACCCTGGAAGGAATTCCGGCCTGATGACACTGTAATTTTAGCCCAGTGAAGCTGATCTCAGATTTCTGATCTCCAGAAGTGCTAACATGCATTTTTGTATGTTAATCCTAAAATCCTAAGATCTTTGTAATCCCAAAATCTTTGTGACATTGCCCAATTAATACCCCACACCCCTAGTTATCCAGATCCTAGGAGAACAGACTCCTTGACTATCTCCACTTGCCCTTAGATCCACCCCAGCTTCAAAAAGAGCACGTGGACAAGGGTAGGTGCCCAAATATATTTGTTGAATGAATAAACTACCATCAAGGAACATGACACCTAACATTTTGTGGTGTTTAAAAATATAGAGCTAAATACATTGTAGACAATCTGGAATCAAAACTTTTGCTTAAGTCTTTTTAAAAAATTGGGTCAAAGGACTTACCCCATGGTTTTTCATAGGCAGCAAATTATAATATTAAAACATGGAGTTTCTGGAACAAAACAGGCATGGGTTTGAAACATGAAACTCATTAGCTGGGACATTTTGTCATATCATTAAGTCTCTCTGTGAGCCTCAATTTTCACATCTATAGAAAAGACAATAAAAATTCTTTGAGGGAACATCTTCTCATGCCAGAAAGTAAGTGTTAACAAATAAAAAGATATCCACACTGATGTATATGGTGATTCTCGTGAAGGGGACACAAGAGCCAAATAAAAGAGTTCTCAACAGCCAAAATGGGAACAATTTCAGCACCAAAAGAAATAAAGTATTATTGGGTCATAACCCAAAGTATAAAATCAACATTCCTGAGTCCAAACTGGTATAAGTGAATTATTCAATAAATAAATAAGTGGAGGAGAACAGACAAATCTCCCATGCAGAAGTCTGAATAATTTGTGTAGACCCTTAGCCCTCAAGGAATGAAGCATAAACCCCATTCCTTACATGTGGGCTGTGCAGTGACTCAGTCCCAAAGAATATAATATTAAAGGCGGAGAGAACCATAACTTCCCAGGGGAGTAACCTGATAAGAAAAATACCTCAGCCAAGTAATCAAGGTCATTGGCAACATGTTGATAATAATGCTGCTGATACAATGTGATGAAAATGACATTTTACCTCTGTGCTCTTCCTCCCCAGAATTCATAACTAATGACCAGTAAAACATCAGAAAACTCATAAGGGCCAATCCACAATAAGCTTGATCAGTACTTGTCAAAACAGTCAAGGTCTCCAAAAATGTGGAAAGTCTGAGATTGTTTTGGTCAAGAGGAACCTAAGGAGACATAGTGGCTCAATATAATTTTATATCCTGGACAGGATCCTGAAGCAGAAATGGCATTTAGGTAAAAACTAAGGAAATCTGAAGGAATAATGAACTTCAGATAATAACAATGCACCCATACCTTTCTATTAATGGCAGCAAATTTAGCACATACTAGGGTCAGCTGTTAGCACCCCAGGCAACGGAGTGCGGAGTATGGGAGCTTTCTGTACTGTTGTCACGGTTATCTATAGATTGAAAATTGTTCTCAAATAAGAAGTTGTTTTTTAAGAGGGTTGGCAAAGAACAGTAAAATGAAGTTTCAGAGCTGCAGTTAAAAAACAGGGGTTAAGTGAAAAGCTTCATCTGTAACACTTGACATCTAGGAAATGTCCAATAAACACCCCATAGTGGGTTGGTCCTGGCAGTGAAGCGCTAGGTACACGCACAGGTGCAACTCCTGAGACCATGAGCCACTTTAACACTCCTCCTCCGTCAGCTCCAGAGGTCCAAGGACGAATTCCTCAATTAGATTATTACCAAATGCGTTTCCAATTTCTGTTGGGTTTAAAATATAGTCAATTGTATTGCATTTTCTTTGCATGTTGACAGATGGTAACTGTTCTGATCATGGTGAGCATTCTGTAATGTATAAAATTGTCAAATCACTGTGTCATATGTATGAAACTGATATAATTTGTATATCAACTATAATAAAAAATAAAATAAAATAAATGGCCTTGTATGGATGTCCATCATATCTTTTCTTTAAAACTTTGATGGTACTTGACTACCTGTCAGAACCCAGTTTATACATGAACCCTCCCATTGATACCAATACAGGAATGACTGTGTGTCCATCCTGACAGTTACTCTTTTTTTTGTTGTTTTTTTAGTTTTTTTCATTTTGTACTACTGCTGTTTTGGGACTGTACCATACAGTGGATTGTCTTTTGTTAACATACCTAACTCGCCCACTTTAGGTCTTCGGGGGCAGTGTCTATGCAGTATTTATGCATTTTCTAAACCAAAAACTCAGTATATTTGAACATTGCTTATTGAAGATGTATGAAGGAATGGATATTTGAAGGGAAGAAATGATCAAACAGACACAATTAGTAGCTGAACAACTGAAATGAAAAGTGTATCTGTCAAAGTGTTACTACTATAAACTCTGTCACGGCAAGCTCCAAAGAAACATGCAAAATATAATACATGCTGGTTCCCTAAGGAATCCATCTGTAGACAGACCCTAAAAGCTTTCAGGTGACACTGCTGGGTTGCCTAAGAATGACTTGCCTAATCAAAAGAGGCATTTTCTATTAGAATTAACGAGTCAGCACAGGGATAAGGGATTCTATTTAAATTCTCTGTTCTCTTCTCATATATGTGTGAGGCAGTTTTAATTTTAGGGCTGAAAATTTATGAATCAAATCCCTAGTTCATTGATAAGCATTAAACAGGGTTTATAACTAAACCAATATCTTTCTCTGATATGAAACATTTAGTTAAAAATCACAAAATAGCCTATCACAAAATGTTTACTGCTTATAGAATCACAAATTTCAAAGCTGATGAATGAAGTGAATTCATTCAAGTTATTGCATTCGAGTCGGATTTTAAAGCAAATCTCCTCATTTTCTTATTGTACCACAACACTGACTCCAGAATACTTTGGTCTTTGAAGGGAGTGCTATGAGTAAGTCATTTGGGATTTTCTGGATCTGTGCTATTGCTTGGACAGGTAAATGCATAGCACACATGAGCTGAAAGATGGAGCAGACCCCAAGCCAGGACGAACACATGACAGAAATGCCTCCATCCCAGACACTCTGCCAGGTCCGGCGGTGCTGTTAACAGAGGATGGCAAAGAAACCCAGAGCCACTGAACTCACGTCATTGGCAGGTGCTGCGTGAGCTGCCTTTTATATAATATGTACAGTTTCAGGGTGGGAGGCTGTACTTTACAGATGAAGCGACATGAGCAGCAATATTCAGTTATCTAGCCACATCGCACAGCTCAGAAGAGGGATCAGGGTGTGCTGGAGAATTATGACTCTAGGACTTTTGCTCTCATGTTGACAAAATCCCTTGAAGCTGTACATATATATTTATATATGTTGCACACAGGCTGATGCTTCCTTGGCAGAAAACGAGGCAGCTCAAAAAGGCTCAGATGATGTTTACCATTTTTTTTAGCAATAACGTATTCTTTAATTAAGGCATGTGCATTGGTTTTTTTTTAGACATAATGCTACTTCACACTTAGTGGACAGTATAGTGTAAACATAATTTTTATTTGCACTGGGAAACCAAAAAATACTTTTGACTCACCTTCTTGTGATATTCACTGTATTATGGTAGCCTAGAACTGAACCCGTAAAATCTCCAAGATATGCGTGCATGTGCTTATTCAGGTTACCATAACAACACACCACAGAGCAGGTGGCTTAAAAAACAGAAATGTATTTTCTCACAGTTCTGGAGACCAGAAGGAGTCTGAGCTCAGGCTCCTGAGGCCCGAGGGAAGGGCCTGCTCCAGGCCTCTCCCCTTGGCTTTAGAGACCATCTTCCCCCTGCGTCTTCCCATCATCTTATTTCTGTATGTGTCTGTCTCCCAATTTCCCAAATGACCTCATTTTAATTACTTCTCTAAGGCCCCTACTTCCAAGTATGTCACACTCTGATCCAGGGTTAGCACCTCAGCCTAACATTTTGGAGGCAGGATGGGAGGCAGGGCACAGTTAGACCTTTACAGTGGTTTTTATTTAACTCAGTGGGGACTGAGTTAAATGATTGGAACTTTGAATTTCTATGCTTGCAGTTTCTTCAGAAAAATAAAACTTGATGCATAACTGAACAGAAATATATATATATATATGTATATATATATATATAAACTCTGCTTTTTTAATAAAATAAGAGGATGAGTCGTACCAAAAATCACATCTCAGAAATCATAGAAAATTTGAAAAATAAAAACTCTGGACATGGAAATCCATTGAAAATGTGAATTCTATCTTTGTCTTGCCTCCTTTCTTAAGCACATCCTCTTTTCTGCCTTTAACATATAGGACACCTTGAGTTTCTTCCCACCGTTTGGGTATTTATTCCAATCCCCTTTCTTCTGTTTCATCACTTATGCATGGCGTTTTCTCCCCACAGAGCAATTAAATGCTCCTTACATCTGACCCTCATCTTGTACCTGAGCACCAAGCCCTGTTCCCCACCTTGGGCTCCATGTGCTCTGGAAATGATATATGCAGTTTAAAACACCATTCAAATGTAGTGTTCAGACTAGTCGGAATGTTGGGATGGGGAGAGAGCTTCTTAGTTCTCTAAATAATTTTGTCCTTTCTTCCACGCCTTGGACCAAAAAAAAAAAATCACTGCCAATACTTTGCAAGCTCCACATATCTCTCCATCAGTCATCACAACAACACGGAGAGTGAGCTATTAATATGTTTTAATGTGTCCATGTGTAGTTGAGTACATGGAACTTGAGCTGGTTATACAATATATTCAGACACATTTAGCAAGAGAAAGATCTGAAAAAAATTAAGTGTCGGTCTGACTAATTTCAAAGCCCAAGTTGAGGTTTAATACACTAGCTTGTCGAACATGGATCATTGCTGAGATCTGCATAGCTGCTGACCTGTGAATAACAGTTCTTCTGTCCTTCCATCCTACCGCCTTCTAGCCTCCTGAAATGGTGGAGGAGTTTCCAGGCTGACACCCTCACGGTCCCCCTCCCAGCCTCCAGGCTCCATTGTTTACCTCTGCTCTCTTTGACCCTCATCACAAAGACAGGGAATCAAACTCATTGGTTTTCTCACAAACACAGAAGCACAGCCTTCCTGTCAATCACAGAAGGGCTGAAGAATTGGGAGCACCCATCAGGAGCCACACAACAAACCAGCCCCCCAAACATGCGGGGAAGGAAACAAAAGCACAGCTTTATGTGAATTGTTAAGGTTTTCTTGCATTCATAAATCCTTCCGGACTGCCATTCGCCCTGGCGTTCCTCCACTGGAGACCGTAGATTTGGCTCAACCACTGCAAATAATAGCTTTGTCTCCCTTGAGCTCATTTTCCTCCTCACCCAGGCCCCTTCCCTCTGGCACTCTCACCAATTTCTCACTGGGTCTCCGGTAGAGAAATTCTCTCCTTTTCCTGAATCTTTGTTTGGAAATTGGGATGAAAATCTTGTCAGAGAGAAAGCATGAAGCCCAGCAGCACACTGAAGAGGCCCAGTGAGATGCAGGACTTCAGGGAGGCCCTCTGGAGGTGATAATGACTCAGGTTGCCTTAAAGGAGCAGTAGGAGTTGACCTAGTGAGGCTGGGACAGCAGAGGGAGGACAGGGCATTTTAGGCACGAGAACATCTTCCAGAGGAAGGAAAACTTTCCCATAAGACACCTTTTGCAAAGTTAATGCTGAAGCCCTAGGAAAGCAAGTCAAAACAAAAATCTTCATTCTTCCATAAAAAAATTCAGAGGCACCTATGACCAAAATGGAGTTTATTAAAAATTTGCATTTTGCATCTCTGTGCATGAGGATCTCTGCAGTGGACATGGACAAGGCAGGTGGCATCTCGTCTTTCTTATCCCATCAAACAGAGCCCTGTGCCTCAGCACACACTCTGCAGTGTGGACACTTCAGAGGGCGCTGCTGGCTCTGACTTGCCTGGAGCATGGGAAAGCCAGTGGCATCCCCTTGCACCCAGTGATTTAGTGGGAGAGACATAGTGCATTATCTCTAATGCCTCTGAAGGATGATAATTAAGGGCGACAGCATTCAAAGAGAATTTCATATTTTCTCTCGCAACGAGGCTATAAATTGAGGATGGCACAGCATTCCAGACAGTTGAACCTCCACGTCAGCACTCAGTCATAATTGGCATTGATTTAACAGTCCAGAGCTCACCCTCTGCCTCATAAATTGATTGAACATGACAGGCAACTAAGATTAACACCTTTCAGGGACAACATTGTCCCTAAATAAATAAATAGCAGAAGAGATAAAATGGTCAGTTGTATTGCACTTCACGCCTGCCTCTATGACACAAAAACTCCACCCTGGAGCTGTAAACTGGAAATCCTCTCCCGAAGCCAAGCCAGGGACTTCCAGGATAATCTAGGCAGGATCAGTTTCTGGTTGACTGTCGCACTGGGGCAGAGACTTAAACCTTGGGGAATGCTGCCCTTTAAACTTTGCAGTTGAACAAGGGCATATGCCTATAGCATTTGCTGGCTTTGGAACTTTAGATTCATGATTTGGGTGCAAACTCTAGGTTCAGAAGGCCCAGGTTCTGTATGTTCCTTCTATGAATGCATGTCACTGGGCAAATAACTCATGTGACTCCTCTGTGCTGTAACTGTCTCACATTTAAAAGGAAAGTAGTACAGGGACCTACTTCATAAGGACGGTGAGAAGATGAAGTGACTGACGTAAAGCTGGGCATTGAGAACAGTGTCTGTGAGCCATGATCGTGAGCTCCTGCCGCCAGCTGTCTGACCAGGGAGCCTGAGTACGGTGAGGGCGGGGGCAAGGGGCTGTGATGGATCCCTCCTTTCTAAGGAAAGTGAAGATGCTTATTCAATTTTGAATATTAAATTAGTCACCTGGTCAGAATTCAAAACTTATAAAAACGTATATAAGGGAAACTGTCACTACAATTATGGCTCTTCTGACCCACAGGGACTGTGTGAGATTTTACATGTGTGCTATTTTTTATGCCACCAGGGCTTGGGATAATCTGTTACACAAGGATAGATAACTGATACACAACACCTGAATGTTAAATCCAGGCAAGCTCTCCTTATTTAAACTACTGAAGTCACAGACAAAAATACTAAACATACATGAAACCAGAGAATCTTTTTCCCATAAATTTAATTTGATTTTTATGCTGATTATGCCCCATCTGTCAATAAGTGGTGCTAATCTGTTGTTGTGACATTTCTTATATTATCTGGGTTTTAATGCTGCACATGTTTCTTTTCAAATATCATCAATTGAAAGAGTTGGATTTTTATGTAGGAAGTAGCCAGGATCATGTTAAGACATTCATATTCTGAAACCTCTGTTTTCTCTGCTGCCACAGAAACAGACTACTTCCCACAAAGATGGTGTGCATGTGTTATTTTTTTATGTAGCCAGTAGGCTTTTGTAACCCAAACCATGCCTAAGAGAGTGTTTTCTGCTACTCCTGGTTACCCCAGATCCCACCATTATTGTTGCACAAAGGGCATATTCTTTTCTCTCTTTGGGATGTACTGTACCCCCTTTTAGAAGTGGTGTTTTTGCTTGGGTTTCTGAAATCTACTGATTCTAAGCCCGCTCACCAACCTGTTGTCCTTCTCTTCATATAACTGCTCTGTGTCTTTTGTGTGATCTTGAGCAAGTTGCATCATTGCTCTGTGCCTGTGTTCTATGTCTAAAGGGGAATGCAGTGCCACTTGCCATATACATCGTCTGTCCTGTGTTGGGCTTCCTCAAAGAAGGTATGGAGTCCAGAATGTGATTGCAAGCCATTTATTTGGCAAGTAATCTTGGGATGCAGCAATGGGGGAGTGGGGAGCTAGACAAAGAGGTGAGTGAGCAGAGAGTGTGCATGGATAAGCAGGTAACCCATGAGGCACTAGAGATTCACTGGACTGAGGACTTGTGGGAAACAGCGTATACCCTCCTTCAGTGATGCCCCACCAGTGAGGAAGCCCAGGGGTGGGGGCGGGTATTTATCGAGCACATCCCTGCTGTCTGCCTGAGGGCCGCTCTGGGGCCTGTCCCCTGCCTCAGCTCGGACTTCCTCATCTCCCCACCCACAATTAGGCCAAGCCAGCCCCTGCCGTGGAGGCAGCCCTCATACAGGGGGTGCCCGGCCCTGCAGTAGGCAGCCTTAGTAGACTCAGGAGCCAGGGTACAGGGGGGCACCACATGAGGCTGGTGGGGGGCTCAAATGAGACACTGAGCGTGACTCTGTGTGGACTCCAGGTCAGCTTAAACAGATTATATGTGTGTCAGTGTTACTAATACTAATTATAACAAAAGTGGTTTTCACAAGCAATCAAGAATGAGACACTTAAAAAAATGACGAATTCTGTGATACACTTGCAAGCATTGTAAACCTCCCCACAGCTGACCCTCATGAACGCAGGAGTCGCTGCATCGCAAGGGTTTCTGTTTTGGCCTTCGTAGACCCCATGTTCTGGAACGTGGCTCCCCAGGTCCAAGAGTGTTTGCTGAGCCCTTAGCCATCTTTCCCTTTAGGTGCGCTGTGCCCAAAAGTTGGTAGGAACTGTGGAGTATTTAAGGAATAAATGAGTGCCTTCACATGGCACCTTACTCCCATCCAATACTCTGCAATTTACTGCTCTTTATTCTCTTAAGCAACGTCGCTCTCATTTCTTAAAATATATGTACCTCTTCCTTTCCAAGAGCTGCCTCCCACCACCAGACTGATTTATGCAGAAACATACTTCTGTATGTTCTGTGAATAATGGTGTACATAATTATGAAGCTTCAGGTTTTTCAGACTTTGGGAATGATTGATTTTTGTGACTGTTCCATTTGAGTTAGTTTTCATCTGATCCATGATGTAAACAGACTGGGCCCTGAGGGCACATCAATCCACGTGGCCCTCCATTCCCTGGGGCTGCATGATTCCTTCCGTCCAAACACTAAAACAAGGCTCTGCCGCTCTCCCTCCTAAATCACTTAACAGAGGGTCACAAAGAAAGCAGGATGGGGTTGAGTGAGGTTTATTACGGAGTGAATGCAGGCAGATCCACTCATGTGTGGCTCTCATTTGCAGCGGTGACTAACATATCAAAGGGGCAGCTCACCCACTGCCCAGGACAGAACTGCCCAGGGCTGAGAGAGTGCTGGCCAGCTCTGTGGGCAGCATGCTCCATAAGGAAGGGCTCTGGGAAGACAGAAACCTCTAGAACCTTACCTAGGACAGAAAAAGAACTATTTTAGCCAGCTGGTGCTAAAAGACACTTAAAACCCTGAGGGGAAAAAGTCGCCAGTATGTGCTGGAATGTGACTAGACGGATGAGCCGCATTTTTCCTCCGCTTTGCTCGAGTGCTATTCATCGCTTTATATTATGCTCTTGAAAAATGCAATTCTACGTAGAAACAATGTGACTGCAAGTCCTTCCCTGGTTCTTGTACAACACCCAGCTTATCACATTTCATTTTAGCTGCCCAGAATGCACTGCTCTGGGCTTTAATGGCTCTGGAGTCCTGGAGGTTTTGGATATGTGCTTTTGATTTCTAATTCATGGTAACATACACAGTGTGACTGCATCTGCCTTGTGTCTTTAAGATTATCTGAAAGCCCTTGGAAAGCTGGCCTATTCCTATCCATGCAACTTCATATTCTTATCTATTTAATATATACCAGGTATCCCTTTTGTAACATCTTGATACATTTAAAAGGCATAGATATCTCCTCCTTAGACTAACAAGCCCAAGGCTAATAAACATTTTGTTAGGACACCACTTACCCAAATCTCGCCCAACAAAACCAAAGCTGGCTGTTAAACACCATGCACACGCTTTTCTGACGTGCTTCAGGCCTCGCTGGGTTGCCACCGATCACTCTCATGCCCTCCGTCAGAGGCGGTAACCCTCCCCCTTCCTTCCAGATGCAAAGCTATATGTGTGAAGCTATCCTCAGAGGGTTAATCTGCTTGAGGGCAGGACATGGTCTTGTTTACCTTAAAGCTATTTTCGCTTTGACCACTTTCTTAAAATAAAATCATTTATTAAGCACCAGTTGGATGTCAAAAATTGGTTTTATTCTTGAATACATGGCAGTTATGTTGGCCTGCACAGAACGTCCCTGGCAGATTTCCACTTCAGGAAATGGCATTGATGGAGGACCCTCGATGCTGTGCTTTGAAATCTATCCCATGTTTTCACTGAGACAACCCTTCCCATGGCTGCTGCCCCACCAGCGATGCATGCAGAGTGGACGATAAGGCAGGTGCATTTCTAGATGTGGGAACCCTTTTCAGCCAACTCTGGCTCAGGGATGTGATGGCTTTGCCGAGCCTTCCTTAGACAACACAAAAGCTTGGGATGCTTCCACCCAACCGTCTCCCTCTCTTCTGCACGTGGTGAGAGGCTTGCACCACTCTGCTGAGCCTCCCAGTCTTCTCCAGCTCTCTCCCTATTTCCTTACCCACACGCATCTCCCCTGATAAAACCCTGATGCATTGAATCCTGTCATGGCATTTGCTTCGTAAATGCCCTAGACCAACACAGCAGCCAAGACACTTGAGGTCTGTATTCCTCTGGAGCGTGCACATTAGTGGGAAGGGAAGAAATCAACAAAGAAAGAAAACTGGAGCACATGGGATGAAGGAAAGAAGAAGAATGAAAGGGAGGACAGAAAGGGGCAGGAAGGGAAGGGAGGCGACTGAAAGCACGACATGTCCTGCTAAGTTGAGCAAAGTGGGCAAATTACGAGTAGTGGGCAGGAGGGTTCACTAAAGCTGGGAAGACCCTCTGAGGAGGTGAACCCAGAGTTTGGATACGAACAATGAGGAGAAGACATCCATGCAAATACGGAGGAAATAAACAGCAAGGGAGACAGTCTTTAGGTAGCAAGGGGCACGCTCTCTGGGGCACAAAAGGAGGGCTGGTGATGTGTTAGGAAAGCGCAGAGGGGGCTGGGGCAGGAGAGAGAGCAGAAACGAGGATGTGGAGGGTTTCCCAGGCCATTTTAGGAAAGTGATAGGATGCAGCGAACTATCCGCAGGCCACCGTGCAGATGACGGTGTGAGGGTGAGAGCAGGCGCAGGGGTACGGGCTGCTGGATCACCACAGGTAAGACAGGCATGCGGTGCTGGCTTAGTTTTTAGTGTGGATATTGTTTGAAATGATGAGAGAATATATTTTGGAGGTTTAACAATGGATTAGATAAGAGGATGGGAGGTGCATGCAGGTTGGTGACATTTACGGAGATGGGAAAAGCTTTAGGGGCAGATTGTGTGCTGAGAATAGAACCAATATTTCAATTTAACATACTGGGTTTGAGATTCTTGTTATTAGTCTAAGCAGAGGCTTGGAGAAGGTGTTTGAGTAGATGCTCCGGAGCTCGGGAGAATTCTGAGATGGAGATACAAACCTGAATGCCTTCAACCTTTTTTAAGTATTTGAAGCCAAGAGAATGAATAGAATTACCTGAAGAGACAATGTAGTAAGGAAGTAAAAACAAGGAATAGCATAGCTTAGGGACACCCTGCATTTAGATCATTTACTGAAGAAGAGGAAGGTGTAGAAAAAAACACCACACTCTTGCCAAGCGGTTTGAATTAAGTTAGGGGGTGTAGAGGAAACGACGCAACAGATAAAATGATCAGACCACCAAACACTGCTCAGAGGCCAAGAAACAGCGAAATGGAGAACTGATGATTTGTTTCACAAATAGTGATATGCTTGATGATGCGAATGTGAGCCATTTCAGGGGAGAATAAAATCTGAGTGTCTATCTTCTTCTTCAAGGACACCAAATGACACAAAATACCAACGTTGAACTTCCTCTCTGCCAGACTACTGGGAAGACCCTCTGAGGAGGTGAACCCAGAGTTTGGATACGAACAATGAGGAGCCACAGCGCCCTCAAAGTCAAGAGAACCCACAGGGCAGGGCGGGGCAACATCAGATTTAAACACACTTTCTTGCAGTCTTAAACCTGACCATGTACATTCTTGGTTATGGTTAATTATTAGAGCAGCTCAATTGGATGCCTTTATCTATGGCATGTAGAAAAAACAGACAGACAGACAGACACAGAGACAGAGAGAAAGGAGGGAGGGGAGAGAGGAATTAGAGGGGGAAGAGGGTCAGGATGCTCAAGTGACTTTCCCAGGAGCCACGCAGCCCGGAAGCAGGGAAGCCAGTATACACCTCACCCCCGACGCAACGCTGGGAGTTTTGTGCCATTATGGCGAGAAGACCATTCAGACTGTCTTAGATTCTGGGTCTATGATAAGAATTAAATACATCAGTGTTACAAGTCCTGGCATGTCCCCTTGCACCGCAGGTTTATGGTTCTGCCTTCACGCAAAGCACAGCTCAGTGTCCGCTAAAGAAGACAATAAACCCTGGCGCCGGCCCACCTCCCACCCTCCCTGTGTGCCCTGCTCACAGGTCTCTCACAGGCCCGAGAAGGTCAAAAGCTTCCATAATAACCAGAAACATGTCTTTATATTTACAGGCATGAAAGCTCACCCAAATATGGGTTTAAAGAAGTTGTCAATAAAGCCTTTGGTATTTCTTCGTTCTACCCGCCAATATCATACTCCTGGTCTAGGAGGCTTTATAGGTGAAGGAAGGAAACAGGCAGAGCAGAGAGAGGAAAGCACCAGCATGTCTCCCGTCCCCCGGCTTGTTCCCTGCATTGTGGGAAACGACGGGCTGTCTGCAAAGAGTCTGGCTTGGACACGAGAAAGTCCTGGTTTCCAGCCCCTGCCTGCTCGGTGGCTGCGGCGCTTCCTGGGGCTGTTGTCTACTTCATTTTAGAAAGCTCCAGGAGTCTGAGAAGTTAACCTCTCTATCCTCAAATCTAAGTTGGGGATGATAAGAGCTAGACCTCAGACCTGTTAAGACTCAACAAGGAAGTGTGGCTCTAACACTAGGAAGAAGTCCGACTGACCGTAAGCCCACAGTTCAAACGGCCGTCCTTTTTATGACCTTCACTCCAGTCTTTCCCAGACAAAGATGACTCTGAAACCACCCATCCTTAGTGTCACATTCAAATAATGTCTAACCTCTGACTGTCTGTCAGGGTCCTGGCAAGATGCATTCTGCACACCCAGACGGGTAATGCGAGAGGGTGGAGCACAGAGCAGAGTAAAGGCGGCTAAAAAGAGGCAGCGAGGATGAGGCCTCCCACTGACCACCCTGGGCCTGTTGGCAGGGCTGAGGGGACAGGGGGGCCTGGCAACACCTGAAGACACAAGAGAGAAGCCGGACTCCCAGGGAGCATGGCCGTGGGTGAAGGATGCAGATGGCGGGGCCGGCTGATGCCTCTGACCTCCCTTTCCTCCCCACCCCGTCACCTACTGGTGTCTCCCATTAGCCAAATCCACCCAGACACCAGAAGGCAAGGGAGCCACTTAGACCCCACTTGCCCCCCTGTGCATGAGTGAAATGGTCCTAAAGCAGAGCTTCAAGACCAAAGTCTCAAGGTTCTTGAGAAGATTCACCAAAATGCTTTGTAAACTCTACAGGTTTCCTCAGAAGCAAAGGGCAATTCCTGGACTTCACTTAGAAGACACTGCTTATCGTATACTTTGACTCTTTGTTTAAATAACTAAGATCATTTCAGTTTTGGTGATGATTTTCTCCTTAGAAATCATGAAGCCATATCCCTTGATTATTTCTACCTACGGCATAGCTGCCCCTCCTCACAAGCCACGCCCAGAACATCTCTTCCGTGACTCTTTCTCAGCACCCCCTCACTAGAGTAATATTTCCTCCCTCAGATCTTTCATAACGTATTGCTTTCATAAAATGCTGAAATTGCATTCCATAAAATAAATACCCCAAGCATTTGTTTCCTTCTGTTTTCAATTATTTTATTTATATGCCTTTCTCCTCAACCACGTAAGATCCCTTATGAAAATGCAAGTTGCAATGTCATTGCAAATGGCAATGAGCACCGTTTTCCCTCCTCCATGTCTCTCTTTCTTCTGGAAGAAGCATTTTCATACACGGGAACATGAAATCAAGGGGTACGGGAGAGAGTAAGCAAAGCAGGAGATGCAGTGCTGATAGAGACACAAAAAGGGTGGGGGAGTGCTCCCCACACATTGTTCTTGTCTTTCCTTCATTGTCCTAGTGTGGAAGATCGGAAGAGTCCAGGGGCCCTTCAGCGGCATGATCCCCTCACTCAAATACAAGAGCTGACAAATGGCATAGGCCCAGGGAACAGCAGGTATGCAGATGGCAAGATACGGCTTGCTCTTAGAAGGCACCAGAAGAGAGAAGAAAACTGAGGTTACAATTTCTTTTTTTTTTTTTTTTAATTGAAGGGTAGTTGACACACAGTATTACATTACATTAGTTTCAGGTGTACAACACAGTGATTCAACATTTATATACATGATAATTCTAGGTACCAGCTATCACCATACCAAGCTGTTACAATATCTTGACTATATTCACTACATCCCGGTTACTTATTATATTACTGTTTTTTGGTTTTTTTTTTTGTGAGGGCATCTCTCATATTTATTGATCAAATGGTTGTTAACAACAATAAAATTCTGTATAGGGGAGTCAATGCTCAATGCACAATCATTAATCCACCCAAGAGCCCAATTTTCGTCAGCCTCCAATCTTCTGAGGTATAACAAACAAGTTCTTACATGGAGAACAAATTCTTACATAGTGAATAAGTTCTTACATGGTGAACAGTACAAGGGCAGTCATCACAGAAACCTTTGGTTTTGCTCATGCATTATGAACTATAAACAGTCAGTTCAAATATGAATACTCATTTGATTTTTATACTTGATTTATATGTGGATACCACATTTCTCTCTTTATTATTATTATTTTTAATAAAATGCTGAAGTGGTAGGTAGATACAAGATAAAGGTAGAAAACATAGTTTACTGTTGTAAGAGAGCAAATGTAGATGATCAAGTGTGTGCCTGTAGACTATGTGTTAATCCAAGCTAGACTAGGGCAATAAAACATCCACATATGCAGAGGATTTCTCGCAGAATGGGGTGTGAGGTTCTAAGCCTCACGTCTGTTGATCCCCAATTTCCCACCTGATGACCCCCCTGCAACTGTGCCTGTCTTAGGTTGTTCCTCCCTTGAGGAATCTTACCCGTCTCTGGCTAACCAGTCATCTTCCGGGGCCATACAGGGAAATGTGAAGTTGGTAAGTGAGAGAGAAGCCTTATTGTTTGAAATGGTTAGCTTTTTATTTCTTTGCATATTTATGCCCTGTAGCTTCTATGCACAGCATTTGTCTTGAGGTATCTTTACCACTTGGAAGAATTATGATACTCGGTAAATTTGATATGAGGCACGAATTCTATTTAAGGGTTGTAATTAGGAAGGAAGAAGAAAAGCTATAGAAGTAGCAGGCGGAAGAAAACATGGGAAGATTATTTCTTTGACATATCTTCTTGTAGAGTAACTTCAGCATGTATAGGTTTTAAGCTACTACTTAAATTGCGCACACACATTAACATAATAGGAGTATAGTTACATAACCAAAGCATACCTGTAATTACCAGCCATCTCCAGTGAAACCAAGAAAACCAGTTAGGCACCTTAGGCATTTGTGAAAACTTATCTATGATATGGTGGATATTGTCCAACTGAACTTGAACAGACTGAGAGAAATCAAACAAATTAAAACAACCCATTCCTGGGGAATGTTCACATCCCTTATGTTCTTTTAACAGTAAATAGTCTGTAGTTGTAAGATTTTGGAGCGCTACAATTTGCACTTCTCCTAATTCTTGATTGAGTTCCAACAGTATAGATCCAGTCAAATTTGTTGTTTTACTGTATGCACAGGCCAGCTTAGATATCTCCTTCCTCATTCCCACGGCAAGTCCAGGAGCTGGTGGGATGAGTGCATCTACACTTGCAGCAGTGCGTGGATCTTTGTTGGGGTTTTTGATGATCATCTTCTGGCATGAGTCTTCCAGAGAGTGCTGATGTTGGAAGTTCTTTTTCATATCGTATCTTAGTTCATTTTCGGGGTAGCCGAATTAGGCTTTGATCCTCTGTATAAACACAAACAGACCCTTTGCCTACACTTTTATATGCCCTTTATACTCTTGTGTAGAACTCATTGGAGGTTACCACACAGGAACTGCACTTTTTTTTTTTTGGTATCACTAATCTACACTTACATGATGAATATTATGTATACTAGGCTCTCCCCTATACCAGGTCCCCCCTATAAACACCTTTACAGTCACTGTCCATCAGCATAGCAAAATGTTGTAGAATCACTACTTGCCTTCTCTGTGTTGTACAGCCCTCCCTTTTCTCCTACCCTCCCATGCATGCTAATCTTAATACCCCCCTACTTCTCCCCCCCCTTATCCTTCCCTACCCACCCATCCTCCCCAGTTCCTTTGCCTTTGGTACCTTTTAGTCCATTCTTGAGTTCTGTGATTCTGCTGCTGTTTTGTTCCTTCAGTTTTTCCTTTGTTCTTATATTCCACAGATAAGTGAAATCATTTGGTATTTCTCTTTCACCACTTCACTTGTTTCACTGAGAATAATACCCTCCAGCTCCATCCATGTTGCTACAAATGGTTGGATTTGCCCTTTTCTTATGGCTGAGTAGTATTCCATTGTGTATATGTACCACATCTTCTTTATCCATTCATCTATCGATGGACATTTAGGTTGCTTCCAATTCTTGGCTATTGTAAATAGTGCTGCGATAAACATAGGGGTGCACTGATCTTTCTCATACTTGATTGCTGCATTCTTAGGGTAAATTCCTAGGAGTGCAATTCCTGGGTCAAATGGTAGGTCTGTTTTGAGCATTTTGATGTACCTCCATACTGCTTTCCACAATGGTTGAACTAACTTACATTCCCACCAGCAGTGTAGCAGGGTTCCCCTTTCTCCACAGCCTCGCCAACATTTGTTGTTCTCTGTCTTTTGGATGGCAGCAATCCTTACTGGTGTGAGGTGATACCTCATTGTAGTTTTAATTTGCATTTCTCTGATAATTAGCGATGTGGAGCATCTTTTCATGTGTCTGTTGGCCATCTGAATTTCTTTTTTGGAGAACTGTCTGTTCAGTTCCTCTGCCCATTTTTTAATTGGATTATTTGTTTTTTGTTTGTTGAGGCATGTGAGCTCTTTATATATTCTGGACATCAAGCCTTTATCGGATGTGTCATTTTCAAATATATTCTCCCATACTGTAGGGTTCCTTTTTGTTGTATTGATGGTGTCTTTTGCTGTACAGAAGCTTTTCAGCTTAATATAGACCCACTTATTCATTTTTTGCTGTTGTTTTCCTTGCCCGGGGAGAAATGTTCAAGAAGAGGTCACTCATGTTTATGTCTAAGAGGTTTTTGCCTATGTTTTCTTCCAAGAGTTTAATGGTTTCATGACTTACATTCAGGTCTTTGATCCATTTTGAGTTTACTTTTGTATATGGGGTTAGACAATGGTCCAGTTTCATTCTCCTACATGTAGCTGTCCAGTTTTGCCAGCACCATCTGTTGAAGTGACTGTCATTTCGCCATTGTATGTCCATGGCTCCTTTATCAAATATTAATTGACCATATATGTTTGGGTTAATGTCTGGATTCTCTAGTCTGTTCCATTGGTCTGTGGCTCTGCTCTTGTGCCAGTACAAAATTGTCTTGATTACTATGGCTTTATAGTAGAGCTTGAAGTTGGGGAGTGAGATTCCCCCCTACTTTATTCTTCTTTCTCAGGATTGCTTTGGCTATTCGGGGTCTTTGGTGCTTCCATATGAATTTCTGAATTATTTGTTCCAGTTCATTGAAGAATGTTCCTGGTAGTTTCATAGGGATTGCAACAAATCTGTATATTGCTTTGGGCAGGATGGCCATTATGACGATATTAATTCTTCCTAGCCACGAGCATGGGATGCGTTTCCATCTGTTAGTGTCCCCTTTTATTTCTCATAAGAGTGACTTGTAGTTTTCAGAGTGTAAGTCTTTCACTTCCTTGGTTAGGTTTATTACTAGGTATTTTATTTTTTTTGATGCAATTGTGAATGGAGTTGTTTTCCTGATTTCTCTTTCTGTTGGTTCATTGTTAGTGTATAGGAAAGCCACAGATTTCTGTGTGTTGATTTTATATCCTGCAACTTTGCTGTATTCCGATATCAGTTCTAGTAGTTTTCGGGTGGAGTCTTTAGGGTATTTTATGTACAATATCATGACATCTGCAAAAAGTGACAGTTTAACTTCTTCTTTACCAATCTGGATTCCTTGTATTTCTTTGTTTTGTCTGATTGCCATGGCTAGGACCTCCAGTACTATGTTAAATAACAGTGGAGAGAGTGGGCATCCCTGTCTAGTTTCCGATCTCAGAGGAAATGCTTTCAGCTTCTCGCTGTTCAGTATAATGTTGGCTGTGGGTTTATCATAGATGGCCTTTATTATGTTGAGGTACTTGCCCTCTATTCCCATTTTGCTGAGAGTTTTTATCATGAATGGATGTTGAACTTTGTCAAATGCTTTTTCAGCATCTATGGAGATGATCATGTGGTTTTTGTCTTTCTTTCTGTTGATGTGGTGGATGATGTTGATGGACTTTCGAATGTTGTACCAACCTTGCATCCCTGGGATGAATCCCACTTGGTCATGGTGTATGATCCTTTTGATGTATTTTTGAATTCGGTTTGCTAATATTTTGTTGAGTATTTTTGCATCTACGTTCATCAGGGATATTGGTCTACAGTTTTCTTTTTTGGTGGGGTCTTTGCCTGGTTTTGGTATTAGGGTGATGTTAGCTTCATAGAATGAGTTTGGGAGGATCCCCTCCTCCTCTGTTTTTTGGAAAACTTTAAGGAGAATGGGTATTATGTCTTCCCTGTATGTCTGATAAAATTCCGAGGTAAATCCATCTGGCCCGGGGGTTTTGTTCTTGGGTAGTTTTTTGATTACTGCTTCAATTTCGTTGCTGGTAAAAGGTCTGTTTAGATTTTCTGTTTCTTTCTGGGTCAATCTTGGAAGGTTGCATTTTTCTAGGAAGTTGTTCATTTCTCCTAGGTTTCCCAGCTTGTTAGCATATAGGTTTTCATAGTATTCTCTAATAATTCTTTGTATTTCTGTGGGGTCCGTCGTGATTTTTCCTTTCTTGTTTATGATACTGTTGATTTGTGTTGGCTCTCTTTTCTTCTTAATAAGTCTGGCTAGAGGCTTATCTATTTTGTTTATTTTCTTGAAGAACTAGCTCTTGGATTCATTGATTTTTGCTATTGTTTTATTCTTCTCAATTTTATTTATTTCTTCTCTGATCTTTATTATGTCCCTCCTTCTGCTGACCTTAGGCCTCATTTGTTCTTCTTTTTCCAATTTCGATAGTTGTGACATTAGACCGTTCATTTGGGATTGCTCTTCCTTTTTAAAATATGCTTGGATTGCTATATACTTTCCTCTTAAGACTGCTTTTGCTGTGTCCCACAGAAGTTGGGGCTTAGTGTTGTTGTTGTCATTTGTTTCCATATATTGCTGGATCTCCATTTTGATTTGGTCATTTGAATGGTCATAATCCATTGATTATTTAGGAGCGTGTTGTTAAGCCTCCATGTGTTTGTGAGCATCTTTGCTTTCTTTGTACAGTTTATTTCTAGTTTTATGCCTTTGTGGTCTTAAAAGTTGGTTGGTAGGATTTCAATCTTTTGGAATTTTCTGAGGCTCTTTTTGTGGCCTAGTATGTGGTCTATTCTGGAGAATGTTCCATGTGCACTTGAGAAGAATGTATATCCTGTTGCTTTTGGATGTAGAGTTCTGTAGATGTCTGTTAGGTCCATCTGTTCTACTGTGTTGTTCAGTGCTTCTGTGTCCTTACTTATTTTCTGCCTGGTGGATCTATCCTTTGGGGTGAGTGGTGTGTTGAAGTCTCCTAGAATGAATGCATTGCAGTCTATATCCCCCTGTAGTTCTGTTAGTATTTGTTTCACATATGCTGGTGCTCCTGTGTTGGGTGCATATATATTTAGAATGGTTATATCCTCTTGTTGGATTGAGCCCTTTATCATTATGTAGTGTCCTTCTTTATCTCTTGTTACTTTCTTTGTTTTGAAGTATATTTTGTCTGATATTAGTACTGCAACCCCTGCTTTCTTCACGCTGTTGTTTGCTTGAAATATGTTTTTCCATCCCTTGACTTTTAGTCTGTACATGTCTTTGGGTTTGAGGTGAGTTTCTTGTAAGCAGCATATAGATGGGTCTTGCTTTTTTATCCATTCTATTACTCTATGACTTTTGATTGGTGCATTCAGCCCATTAACATTTAGGGTGACTATTGAAAGATATGTACTTATTGCCATTGTAGGCTTTAAATTCGTGGTTACCAAAGGTTCAAGGTTAGCCTCTTTAGTATCTTACTGCCTAACTTAGCTCGCTTATTGAGCTGTTATATACACTGTCTGGAGATTCTTTTCTTCTGTCCCTTCTTATTCCTCCTCCTCCATTCTTCATATGTTGGGTGTTTTGTTCTGTGCTCTTTCTAGGAGTGCTCCCATCTAGAGCAGTCCCTGTAAGATGTTCTGTAGAGGTGGTTTGTGGAAAGCAAATTCCCTCAGCTTTTGTTTGTCTGGGAATTGTTTAATCCCACCATCATATTTGAATGATAGTCATGCTGGATACAGTATCCTTGGTTCAAGGCCCTTCTGTTTCATTGTATTAAATATATCATGCCATTCTCTTCTGGCCTGTAGGGTTTCTGTCGAGAAGTCTGATGTTAGCCTGATGGGTTTACCTTTATAGGTGACCTTTTTCTCTCTAGCTGCCTTTAAAACTCTTTCCTTGTCCTTGATCTTTGCCATTTTAATTATTATGTGTCTTGGTGTTGTCCTCCTTGGATCCTTTCTGTTGGGGGTTCTGTGTATTTCCGTGGTCTGTTCGATTATTTCCTCCCCCAGTTTGGGGAAGTTTTCAGCAATTATTTCTTCTAAGATACTTTCCATCTCTTTTCCTCTCTCTTCTTCTTCTGGAACCCTATAATATGGATATTGTTCCTTTTGGATTGGTCACACAGTTCTCTTAACATTGTTTCATTCCTTGAGATCCTTTTATCTCTCTTTGTGTCAGCTTCTATGCGTTCCTGTTCTCTGGTTTCAATTCCATCAATGGCCTCTTGCATCCTATCCATTCTGCTTATAAACCCTTCCAGAGTTTGTTTCATTTCTGCGATTTCCTTTCTGGCATCTGTGATCTCCCTCCGGACTTCATCCCATCTCTCTTGCGTATTTCTCTGCATCTCTGTCAGCATGTTTATGATTCTTATTTTGAATTCTTTGTCAGGAAGACTGGTTAGGTCTGTCTCCTTCTCTGGTGTTGTCTCTGTGATCTTTGTCTGCCTGTAGCTTTGCCTTTTCATGGTGATAGGAATAGTCTGCAGAACTGGGACGAGTGACGGCTGGAAGGACTTCCTTTCTTGTTGGTTTGTGGCCCTCCTCTCCTGGGAGAACAGCGGCCTCTAGTGGCTTGTGCTGGGCAGCTGCGCGCAGACAGGGTTTCTGCTTCCTGCCCGGCTGCTATGGAGTTAATCTCCGCTGTTGCTGTGGGCGTGGCCTGGCTCGGGCAGCTGCTCCAAAATGGTGGAGTCGCGTTGGAGCAGGAGCTGCTGGGAGGCTATTTATCTCCGTAAGGGGCCTGCATGCTCCCTGCAGCCCAGGGGTTAGGGTGCCCAGAGATCCCCGGATTCCCTACCTCTGGATTAAGTGACCCGCCGTGCCCCTTTAAGACTTCCAAAAAGCACCCGCCGAAACAAAACAATGACCACAAAAAAAAAAAAAAAAAATTTGAATAAAAAAAAATTTTTTTTTAATAAAAAAAAAAAAAGTGGCCGCTCGTTTTTCTTTATTCTCTGGTGCCAGCCTCAGGCCTCTGCCCACTGGTCTTTCTGCCCTGTTTCCCTAGTATTGGGGTCCCTATCCCTTTAAGACTTCCAAAAAGCGCTTGCCAGAACAAAACAGCAAAAAAAAAAAAAAATTGGTCACGTGCTTTTCTGGTGTCCTCCGGCACCAGGCGACCGGTGCCCACTCACTGTTCTTGCTGCCCTGTTTCCCTAGCATCCAGGGTCCCCTGGGCACGCACTGTGTCTGCGCTCTGGCCCGGATGGCTGGGGCTGGGTGCTCGGCAGTCCTGGGCTCCGTCTCCCTCCCGCTCTGCCTGCTCTTCTCCCGCCGGGAGCTGGGGGGAGGGGCGCTCGGCTTCCGCGGGGCCGGGGCTTGTATCTTACCCCCTTCACGAGGCCTGGGTTCTCTCAGGTGCGGATGTGGTCTGGATGGTGTCCTGTGTCCTCTGGTCTTTATTCTAGGAAGGGTTGTCTTTGTTATATTTTCATAGATATATGTGGTTTTGGGAGGAGATTTTCACTGCTCTACTCACGCCGCCATCTTGTCTCCTCCCCCCGAGGTTACAATTTCTACATGGCTTATTTGGGCAAGGATATGAAAAAGGATTTGAAACAGGAGATGCAATACAGAAGGGATGCAGTGTGCACTCCCTGAAGAATCTTGGGTCACGCCTCTTACCAATAAGGCCTGGCACCAGCTGTGTAACACTGGGTATAGCCTTTAGATATAAAAATGAGAGTTCATGGGCTTCTTGATAAAGAACTAATAGGCAGGAGCCATTTTCACTCATCCCTCTAATTCCAAATTCCTAACACAGAACTTTGCTTAATGAATACTAGTTGAGAGTTTGAACCAATTAATAGATCACACCATCCAAGAAATAATATTAGTATGAAAGAATAGGATGGTATTGCAAAGACTAATTTTCCCTGCAGCTATGCCTATGGTGTTGCAAAGCCTAATTAAAAGAATATTATACAAACAAATTTAATATTTTTGTAGGATTCCTCTGTTTCAGGTGAGAACCCAGAGAGACAATTAACTGATGGCTACTGCCTTCAAGATCTTGCTATGCGGTCTCTTTGCAGAATGCACAGGACTCAGAGATGCTAATCCTCAGGAGTTGGTGTTCTCACGATGGGCATGAAAGCATCAACACCAGGCAGAAGAGAAATGCTTTACCCATGGAGGTGGAAGATTTTTCTGCAACCTCACAGCGTTTGGTGGGACGGCCTATGGGAGCTGCTGCCACACTGCGGTCGTAGCAGGGGAGACTGATGTGGGCCAGCACATCACACGTTTCCATTTCCCAGTTAGTGACTGATTTAAAGCCTCTTCGTTGTGGGAAGTTATAAATAAGGGACAGACCGGGCTGACGGCGGTCTCCCCAGGGAGGAGGAGGCCCGCATGGATGAGACTCTATGTCTTTGCTCGCTACTGCAGTCGAGGGGCCCTACTAGTTCCTGCATCTGAGCTAAGCCCTGACATGGTCATGGGCCAAGCCTCACCCAGGCCCAAAAGCCACAAGAGGACCCCTTTTCTTTAGAGCTGGTCAGGCCACGTGACACGCCTTTCTTGCCCCTCACACACTGAGCCTGCCTGGCCACATTTGTTTGTTCTTTTGCTAAGCGATGAATGACCCCACTCCACTGTCAAATGTAGTGCAGTTGACGAAACGAAATTTGCTCTGTTTTGAACCGTAGCCCCATGACTATTGCCGTTTTCTCCATGACTCCAAGTCACTTTTCCTGCTGTATCTGTGGTGCTCCCTTACTGTAGCAGGGGAATAACTTACACTTACAGGAACGACCAGCGCTGCGTGTGAGGCTGACATTCAGGTAGAGCAGGACACTGAGAACCTCAATAAATATTATGTTTCCTTATTGCTACTATTATTCCTCTCTCTGCTAGGAGGGAAATAAATAATTATCAATATTGCAAACAATGCCAATTAGGCTGAGGAACTTTAGAAAATGGGACTTTGACTGTCTATCTGAAGACAAAAGAACTCAACACATTGACCTGTAGTTGGTAAAATCTGTTTCCAGAACATGAATTTGCAATTCTGCAACTACCTTTAGGACATTCTAGAACTAAGCAAATTAGTAAATATATGTGGATAATGAGAGTCTGGTTTTCCATTGTCAGAGAAAGAAGTTATGAATGAAGAAAGGGGGGAAGCTAGAACGAACAGTGGTGTTGCACTGGGATCAGCATTACCAGCATGAACACATGACTTTTAATATATGTATGCAGGTAGTAAGCTATAGAAACCGATTTAGATGTGTTATGTACACATACACCACAAATGTGTCTACCTTAGCTGTGCCCTGTAAGGGACTGGGAGGTATAACACCCTAGTAGTAATGAACACCCTTAGTGTGCATGTATTGGTTTTTAAACCCATTCTCTAATAAAATAAACCAGGCCTCCTTGGAGGAAATGATTCCAGATAAAATATAAGAGCAGCCTGGAATGTATAGAAGCACCAGAAGTCGAGGCATTGCTCACAAGATGGGGGCATTTGTGTTGAATGGACGCAAAAGCCGCATTGGAGATCCCAGTAACCAACGTGGGACCATTTCAACAACATCAATAATGATATAAATGGATAAAATAAAAAGCCACAGATTCATACAATATACATAAATACCTGAATATATAAATAAATGTGGGAATAAGGGAAACAGTTCTTCCTTAAAATAGAACTCCAATCGGTAAATGAATGATAAAATTAGAAAATTACCATGTGGCAAGCACTGCAGTTCTTAGCCGTTGCAGATGAGCATCACCAACGGGTGCTAAATTTAGAAGGTGAGCAGAATGATAAGAAACAGAATATTTGCATAGTCTCAGGGTATCTCCTGAAATCATCTTACCAGTCACAAAGAGAAAAACAGTAACTGTGCCATGGAGAAATTGGGCAGCTAACGCTTTAACTACATGATCACAAATTACCATCAGCAAGGAGGAAACCTGGCGCCCTGCGCCTCCTGAGGGGGACGCTGAGAACACAGCGCCCCTTCTCTATTGTTCTCGCCAAATATCAGTAGCCTCAAATTATCAGGAGGAACGCAAACTGAGAAGCAGTTTACAAAAAAGCTGAACAATACTTTTGAAGTTTTAAGTATGAAAGACAAAAAGAGAAACCAAAGGCCAGTCCCAGATCAAAGGAGACTAAGAATTCCTGGCAGATGAATGTAAAGCTTTGGGACCCTGGTCCTGAAGAAGGACGTTGGTGAGTCAGCCTGGGAAGCTGGAATTCTGGTTCATGAATGGTGCTCAGGATACTTTCTGGTTTGGATTGTTATCATTTGCTCATATAAGATGTTAATATTTCGGGAATCTGGGTAAAGGGTTTTTGGAGACTCCTCACGGCACTTTTGTAATTTTTTAAAGCCTGAAATTATTTTGAAATGTAAAGTTAAAAATTAAATATATGAGCATATATGCATATACATGTACATAATATTTAATACATGATGTAGTAAATGCAGCTATTAAAAATACACACAAAATAGCATGAGGTCCTAAAAGAGGGGCAAGTCACATCTCTGCCAGGTCTTAAATTCTCTCCTGTTGAGATTGAAAATCTACTGTAATCCCACTCAGATTACAGCAGATCAGTATGCCTATAGTCCCAGGCAACCTTGCCCTTCAAACACCCTAGTCTTTTAAAAGACCAGCAAGTGATCACCAGAATGAAGCAGAAAATAGCATTCCAGATAGGGAGAAAATGAGAAAGAGGAACCCAGGGCAGGACAGGACAAGGTGTGCCTGAGGCCAGAAGGCAAGTGTGGAGTTAGGCAGCTCCGCCCGTCCCCAGCAGGCTCCCACTTCCGCGCACCTGCTGTGGGCCTGCCTCTGCTTTAGCTGTGGGAATGAAGCGATATACGTGGAATGGGCACTTGCTTACAGAGAACTGAGACTCTAGTGGTCGAAACCGAAAATAAATAAATACATACATGTAAAGTAACACAAATCATTTCACAACATGAGTGAAATAAATGATTCAAACAGAAGGTGTCCTCTTTTGATGGTGCGGCCCAGGGCACTCAAACTCAGATCTGAAAGCTCAGGAGAAGGGAGAAGCCCGCTGGTGGTGTTTAGGGATTGACGGTGCACGGGTGGGAGCACATTCCAGGCGGAAGTCCAGTTAACGCAAAGCCGCTCTGTTGGAAATCAATTTGGCATATCCTGGGTCCCAGAGAAGGCTGGCGAGGCTGGAAAGGTGAAGGCCGGAGGAACTGGTGCCAGTGGTCAGAACTCTGAGCCAGTTCAGAGCTTCCGAAGCCTGGAAAATAAATCCACTTGCCTCCCATTCCTCCCACAATGCTTAAGTCAGTTATGTTCTTCTCAGTAATTGTAGGATTTTCAGTAGAGCTGAAAATTACCATATGCTCACAAGTCACACTCACCTTATAATTTAGGTGAACTGATCAGACTTGTCATTTTGAAAGACCACTCTGGCTACCTGGATTGATTGGGAAGGGTAAGAAGAGTAGAGGGAGATAGTGGATTTAGAGGACTTTTGCTGATATTCAGGTGGCATATGGCGGTGACTTGGGTTAGGCTGGTAGTAGAAATTGAGAGAATCAGACAGGTTCCAGACATGCTTTAGGTGTACGACTTGCTGATGGATTTTATGAAGAAGATTAGAGAAAAAGCAGTCCGTGGCAGGTGTTCTAAGATGGGGCTTCAATGAAAGGCTTTAAGAAATGTGTAGCATAATCAAAATTAGATTTTAAAAAGTCATTCTGGCTGCAGAGTTTCCTAAATCCCTGTTTTTATAATAGGACCTTTATAATCTTCCTGCAATCATATGAACTGCTACTCTTGAACATATTTATACTGTTAATTTGCATGGACTCATTGTTTTTGCTAACACATGTGTTATGTTAAAATGAAACTTTACTTCATTATGGGAAACGTAAGTCAGTAATAGTCCTATTTGCTGAAAATATTACTGTGGTATAATCAGAAAAATTTTAAATAGAAATAACTTACTCATGCATAATTCATTATTTATTTGATGCTGTTTCTGTATGCCTATCTAAATCCATTGTTTAAAAAACACCAGTCTAAAGGAATATTGCTCAGTGCTAAAAGGGAATGCACTCTCAAGCCATGAAAAGACATGGAGGACACATACATGCATATTACCTAGTGAAAGAAGCCAATCTAGAAAGACTACTTACTGTACAAATCCAGCCACAAAACATTCTGGAAAAGGCAAAACTATGAAGACAGTAAAGGTATCAGTGGTTACCAGGGCCTGGAAGGGAGGGAGGGATGAATATTTTTTAGAGAGTTTTCCTCTAAAAAACCGGATTTTTAGGTCAGCGAAACTACTGTATATGCTAATGGGGATACATGTCATTATACATTTGTCTGAACCCAAAGAATGTACCACAGTAAGCATGAGCTCTAATGTAAGCCAGTTAGGTGATTATGATATGTCAATATAGGTTGGTCATTTATAATAACTGTACTGCTCTGGGGGTGAATGTTGGTACTGAGAAAGACTGTGTATATGTGTGGGGCGGGGCCATATGGGAAGTCTGTACCTCTGCTCAATTTTACTGTGAACATAGAACTTCTCTAAAAACTAACGTCTGTGTTTAAAAAAGAAAGAAATACCAATTTAAAAGCAGAAAAACTGTTCAGGAGATATTAAAATCCACCACCTGATGGTGTATTCTGGTACAATACAAAGCTCGATCACAGTCTGCTTTCCAAAACACTTCTTTGCTGGAGTGGAACACACAACAACAAAAAATATATTGATAATTAGCCTGCTTCTCAAATAAATTGTAATAGAAAGCAGACCTATGCAATATAAAATATCCCATTGGTGCTAAACAGTTCATTCCCTGGGCTCCCAATTTGCTCATGGGAAATGAATTAGGTTCGGAATGAGCCCAGCTCATTTTTTTCTCTTACTCAAGATTCATTCATTGGCCTCAGGCTTATGATTATTGGTGAAAAATAAATATAAAACATTGTAATCCAATGTGGAAGTTAATAAGAAAGTAGGGACAAATTCCTGTAGGTAAATCACCGATTAAATAGATTCTTGTGCCATTTACCGAAAGCTGACACTGAAGCCCCAGGGAGCAGAGAGGTGCGGGATACTTAGAGAAAAACAGAAACCATTTAGAATTAAATGCGTGCAGGGTCAGACTTTGAGGAGAGTAGTTCGAGGCAGTATTGATGGATTCAGAATAGACATTCCTATTCATGACCCACTGACAGAGGTCCTGCATTCTCTTGAGGGTTTTCCTCCAGAAAGTGTGCAGAATGAGTGTGCACACAGAAATGAAACTAGTACGTGTGACAGGATGAGCTAATTCCTCATCAGACTCTGTCGTATGACAGATTATAGGCATGTTTAGCATATGCATTGGTCCCAGGGAAGGCTGTCTCTCCTCTGCTTATCATACAGTCAAAAATTAGATCTGTTCAAATTTGTGTGCTAGATGGATTACATTCCACTCCTATATCCATTTCTTCTTATTTGCAGTTTGCATTCCAACCCATCTGGTCTACCAGCCTTGCCTTGTGCCCTGCAGACTTTCGTTTCTGTGAATATGCCCGGCAGGCATTTCATACTGATACAAATATCATACTGATTTTTAAAAATGCCTTTCTATAAATGGCCTTTCCAGAACTCCTACCAGATTTCAAAAACCAGGTGAAACCCTACATTCTCCAGACGTAGTTCCCAAATCCTTCTTCCCAACGGGTTCCACCTCTAGAGCTCACCCAGTTACTGATCAGGCTCTCTAAGGGAGGGGATGGACAACGTCTGTTTTTAACAAGAGCTTCCTGTGATTTTTTTCTCATCAGGGAATTCTGGAAAGGAGTTCTTTGGGGAAAATGTATTGTCCAGGCATTTTACCTTTTTTTCTGAATGCTGATTCAAACTTTGCAAAATAATCACTAACTCAATTCCCTGAAGAGGGCGCTCTTGTCCTGAGTGGTTGGTGCAAAGCCACAGCTAGGGAGCGGCGGTGCTTCAAACGGCTCCTCCTTTTTTAAAGCTGGAACTCTTCCCGTTTACAGGACTCTGGTACCCATAAAACATCTGCGTTATGTGAAACAATTTTATTTTACGTTATTTCATTTCATTTCAAATAATCACATGATGATATTCTGGGATTACCGTCTGCATTTTCCAGGAATGATAAGATACCTCTCAAAGCTTTTAAAAGGTGCCTGAGATCTTCCTTACCCCTAGAAAATCCCACCGTTAGTACTTCTTTTCAAGCTACACTCCAGGCAACTAATTCCATGATTACAACCCAGTGACATCCTTCCTCATTCCTGACTGAGATGGTAGAGGTCTGACGTCAGGGCAAACAGATCTGACGGGACCATCTGGAAACTGATCAGCTGTTTAATAATGAAGACTTGAAAGAAGGTCTGAAAAATGGTTAGATTTGCAGAATGGGCGTTTTCTGCAGCCCTTCCCTCTGCTCCCTGGTCCTCCCTGAATCATTCTCCTTTTGTCTGCCAAAGACACCCAGCCCATTACCTTTTTGTCTCCCTTTTTAAACTCATTCCCAAGGCCAAAAGTAATTGTGCATTCAGCACTGGTGTGGAACCCATGATCACTTGGAAGCAATTGTGGCTTTTCATTCCCTGGCAAACAAACTTTAGGGAAACAAGAGAAAATATCATATCAGCTCTGAATGGTTTTCCTCTTCGTCCTTAAAACATTTATCAATGTTTAATTTTTGAAAAGCCGTTGTAATCATGAAAGGTGGTGGATACAGCCATGGCAAGAGAAAGAACCCCAGGAGAAGCAAAACAGATAAATGCCAAAGAGTGGGTATAATACTGCAGAATGCCTGTCTGCAGCTGAAATTCACAGAAAATACATGGACCTGTCGTTGCTAACCACACTCATTCCAACTGGCCCGAGGTTGCCATGGCAGGGACTGGAACTAATTATTTGCTCAAGCTCCCTTGGTAATGGACACTGGGATATCTGCCCGTGGCTTCCTACATCGGAATTACCTCTCTTTCTGAAAGCACTCTATCAATGAGAGAAATTGGAGGGTGCAAACAAGCTCCCAAAGTAGCCAGATCAAGGGATGCTGGCTTGACTATACACTGTGCACTTCACTCTGCTCCAGGGTGGTGACCTAAAGTAACAGAGAAGAGGAAGAAACCCCTGTTCTATAGCCAAGAGATGCAGAGTTCTTCTGAATTCTTTCAAGCTTAATCCATCAGCAGTCACATAGTAGGCCTTCACATGAACTTGAATGAATATGAATAAAACAAATAAATGAATGGAGTGCTTTACAGTTGTATTTTATTAAGAATATTGTCATACATAATTATGATTCTAAAAATCAAGACTAAATATTAAGAAATGTGATTAGACAAAGGATTCTTTAATAACTAACAATGTGTCCTTTATCCATCCATTCATTTAAAAATATTAAGTGAATTTTAAATGTTAGAAGCCACAGAATTAGGCATTGGAAATACATTAAGCAAAAGCCTGCATGTGGCCTTGGGAAGCCCCCCTATTTCTACAGAGCCAGCATCATCGGCACACGGGCGAGGGGCCCCAGAGCTCCGTGTATCTGTGCAGGACCTCCGCTCTGCCTCCTTTCCAATCTATGCCCAGAACGGCAACACCAGGGTATTCCTGTGGTTAATTGATGTTGAAGCTATTTGCCACCATCAGGTCAATAAACCTAGGTCACCCTGTTTATTCTCACTTCCACGTGACTCTGTATGTTTTTAGACTGACCTTTTTTCCATTCATCTCCAATGTCCTAAATATTTCCATTTTAACTTTTGGGACTGTTAGTCACCAGTAAGTTCTCCTGTAGCCTCATCTTCATTCCTTACATTTTGTCTTCTTCTGAAAATTCCCTCATCTCTTCCCCTCTCCTCCAGCACCTTTGTGTTGTTCACACAACACCACGTGACCTACCACCCATAATTCCCTTTGAGCTCATCCCGGTGGCTCCCTGCACCCCAGTCTGCGTGCCCGCATGCCCATGCCATCCTCAGACATGCCCAGCCTGCTCCCTCCTCCCCGTCTGTCTTCACGCTAACACAGCTTCGGCTTGCTTCCTTCCTTCAGGTCTCTGATCAAGTGTGGCCCACTTGCTGAGGACTTTGCTGACAATTCCATGCAAAACAGTTGCCCATCCCTAACACATTTTAGGACCTTCTCCTGAGTCTATTTTTCTTCACAGGTATTTATCACAATATGGGCATGTAAGTGCATCTCCCAACAAATGTAGATTTAAGTTTATTATATTTTTCCTTCCCCACAGTGTCAGCTCTTTGAAGACAATATCTTATCTGTTTGACTACGTCTTAAATATCAAACCCTATAATTTTAAAAAACCTGAAATAGTACAGGGGCTTAATGTATATTTATTTTATAAGAATGAATAAACAAATGAGTGAACTGTTTCTACTGTCACTGAGGGAGTTTAGGAGGGAAGCTGGACTTCAGAGTTTCACAAACTTCCACACAAACAATTTAACAACTGTGATTCGGTTGCTCTAAATTAATCCTGCAAAAAAGGCAAAACTCAAATATTCATCAAGGCTATATTTAATGAAGTGTCTAAGTGTAATAAGAGACTTTCCCAAAATAAACTACAGAAGCAATTTTCATGTTCACACCCAGTGTAGGTGTGGCAAATATGTTCATAAGGCTTAAAGCTTATGATCTCTGTTATTGAAGCTTATCACCTGTGGCTCAAGAAACTAAACTCAGGGAATCAGTTCTGTCACCACCACACCTCTTTGGCTCTTCCCAATCATCTTTGTGGAGCTCCTTCAAATTCTGCTCTAAAGGTCTGAGAGCATGTCATTCCCTGATATCATCTTCTATCACAGCACTAGTGGGCTTCTCCCCGAGTCCTAGATTAAGAGACAAACATATCAGGAGTAAACATGGGGGAGAGGTTGATAATTAGCTGAGCTAACACCCAGAATTAATAAGGATTATAAATCACATCTTGACATAAACAAAGTTATCCAGGACAGACCTCTAGGCATCCATCCTGTCAGAGGCAAGGTGAAAGGAGGAAAGGAAATTAGCAAATACCATGGAATAGATAAGAGGATGGCCAACCCTGCAGCCCGGCCTTCAAGAAATTCGCCAGCTGCACCAAAAATGAGTTGTTTTTCTTTTGGTTTCCAAAGCATTTAGTTTCCAACTGCTGGGTGAAGAGGGGTTACAGTATGAAGTTTGGGGAGAAAAGAGATTTGAAATATTCACCGCAGAGAGCAGGAGAGCATGATTATGAGAGTAGGATAATATGCATTCTGTGCAGCCCAGAATCTGTCACAAGTGTGAAATCACAAAATTAAAGCAAAAGCAATCTCCCAGGCCGTGGGATTTTCTCCAGTGATGTTCAGCCACTCTGGTACAAGCACACAGAGGTTTATTTTAATGGGACTGAAATTATATGGAGAAGGAAGGAAGGGGCCAATAGATTGATGTAGCCCAGATGAACATGATTTGAATGGTGATCCCTGATGTTTAAACAGAAAAAGAAAGCTGGTAAGGACAGAAGTGAGGAAGTCACCATATTTCAGGGTAGGTCAGAATACACCTAGAGTAAGAATCCTTGAGCAAGCAGACGAAGGATAATTGTGGTGACTTTTTACAGTACCACTCCGCTTTTGAAAACGCTTGCTGTTTGTATAGTTACAACAATCAAAACACTACTGTGCTCAGTATAAAAGAAGAAAAGTACCCAGTCCTCCTTAGCAGCAAAGAAGTGCTAGAGCCCTGCTGTTCTCTGGATGGGCTGATAGCATCTTAATTCATGTGGTTCTGCCACTTGTTGGACTCCTGTAGAGCCAATGGTCCAAAGTCTCCACTCTCACCATCTAGCACTAGGGTCAAACAGCTCCTGGGACCTGTTTTATCCAGAATCTCTGCACAGGACACAGCTGGAGTAAAGAGTTCCAATTATTAAGCACCAACTACATGCTGGACTTTCCATCAGGAACACACAGACATTATGTATCTACACACGGTACACAGTGACTTACACATAGTAGGTATTCTAAAAGATTTTGAATGAATGTGAGACAGGGACCGTGGGTGTAGTCAAGCAGGGTGAGGGCCTCTGGAAAAAGCAAGGCAGGATGTTTATAGTCAAAGCAATGTAACAATGGGCAAAGAAGTCCCTATTGAAACTCTGTTTAGCATTATGCAAAGTCAAGGTCCCACTAATTCTCTAGGGTAAAGGTACCAGACTAGGAATATAGACATCTTCAGTGAGATCAGTTAAAGCTCAAAAGGCCAGGATCAACTTGGCCTGGAATGTTTGAGTGTTCGGCAAGGGTATCTCAGCACACCCTTCACTGTATACGTGACTTCACTGTAAACAGCCCTAGCAAACAGACAACAACCCAGCCCACCTTATGAGCAGGGCAGGTGATACAAGGCCACACCCTAAGCCCTCAGTTCCCAAAAATCCTCAACTGCCTATAAATCCCCTAGACAATGCACCACCCTGGGCTCTCTTGTCTCCTTGTGGTGCAAGCCAGGAGCTCTGTCCTCTCACTTTATCTCTAAATAAAAGCTTCTCCCTGGCTCTCCTACCTTGGGTGTTTGCTAAATTCATTCTTCAACTCCACAAGCAACAACCCCGGCATCAAATGGATGCTGTCAACAGTTAGAGATTTTGTTATGGTTGCTTGCTCACTAAACCACACATTAAATTCAAAGTTAATACCCATTTTTATTTCCAGAAACTCTTTGAAGAAACATAGCAACTGCTATCACCTTTAGTGTTCAGTTTTATAAACTAAATTAGAAATACATTTGAACCTCTGCAGGTTAAAATGAATAACAAAAAACCTTCTAATCAAAAGCTCTGTGATAAAATACTTAAGCTCACAACTGGCTGCTCTCAAGCTTAGAAATAAAATATCCTAATGGAATAGGTGGTACTATATAATCCTCTTCCTGGGATTCATTACACCTTGTCTCTGAGAGGAAGCTGGTGGATAGAAAATGGAAGTATTTCAATAGCAGATTTGTCAGCTCATAAGCCAGCATTATTTACTTTAAAACTGCACTAAGAATACAACCACAGAGAATTGTCAATGGATAATTCATTGGTATGCAAAAGAGATCGCCAACAATTTGCTAATATTTAAATGAAAGATTATCTTGCAAATAATTATAGGGACAGTCTCATCAAGGAATATTTTATCTGCAGGTTTGCAAGTTAGCATTCAGTAATGAGATTTGCTTGTAGACTGGGGGAGAAAAGATTAATTGAAAGAAAACAAGGGTGATTAGTGTATTTGAGGTAGAGAGAAGGGCAGGAGAAATTTGAATCTTTTTATAACGAATGAGAGAAAACATATACACTTGCTACTATTGCTACAGTTAAATGAACTACTTTTTCAAAACTAAGATTAGATAATCTAAGCTATGACTATAGCTGTGTGCAAAGCTGAAGAAACACCATCATAGTTTCAATATAACCTCAGTTCTAATTGTGGCCAAATGTGTATTCATGTGTCTACATCAAGGGTTTCCAGACTGTGTTCCATGCAACATCCACAGCCAGAGACTGAATGGTCAGCCATGTGGAGGACCTGTGTATTTCAGCCCTGGTTTGAATACTTACGAGCATCTAAAAGGCTCTGAGACTAACGACAGTAAACAGCCAATGGATTTTATTTTAACAGACTTGCAGAGGAAAAACTCACCGTTTCTCTTTACTCTCATATAACTACCACACTCATAACACTTCTGATGCCAGATGGGTGGGTTTAGTCCCCACAGCAAGCAATTCCCAGCAACACCAGCAGGTCGTCCTGCAATTCAATTCAATTCTGACAATAATCAAGGAGACCACCAAAACTCACCTTAATATAACAAAAGATGTTCCTATTATCCAGAAAATTCCAAGGGTTTTAGGAGCCTGTGCCAGGAATGGGGAAGAGACCAATACACATATTTTTTTTTCTACAGTATCACAACACTGATCCCCATCTTAGCTGGCAATGCATTTATGTATCTACTATTCATTCCTTTATTAGAGCATCTGTAACATGGTTCTCCATTGCAGAAACAGTGCTGTCTATAACAAACCACAGATAAAAATGATCTGGATTATTCTGCGATTTTCCCTTGAAATTTAGTGTTAGAGCTTCTGGGCCACACCACCTGTGCGTAAAATTGCAGTATTTCCAGAGTCTCTCCCCTGGCTTTAGTGGATCTGCATATCTATAGGTGTTTCCAAGGAGTGGAGAGAATTAGTCCATCTACATATCAATAGGTAATTATAAGGGCAGGGTGTGTGAGGGTTTATAGGGACCAGAGAGGCTGGGTAGATGGGTAGAGCTCTCTCTTCTGCTGTAGCCAGGTCAAGAGAGAGAGACAGGGATGGCTGCTTGTAAGAAATAAAAGGGTTTCTTAACTTCATTTCTCCCTTTGATTTCGGTTTTGGATGTATTTTGCCAGGGGGTTTTCCCCCTGGAGTTACACCACCCCAGTTAGCCTTGAACCCTATGGACCTATGTAAATGTAAAATGGTAGAGTACGTGTGCCTGGCGAATTTCAGTGAAGTTTACTAGTCACTGGAACCACCACGTGCCGTTGGAGTAATGTCCCAGTTCTGATCTGACTCAAAGTTATTTTCATAAGGGTTTTAAGATCCCAAATTATAATAGTTTTCCAACCTTCCCACTAATCCCAACCCCTCCTAATGTGCTGCTTAACCATGCCCAACCCTAACCCTGTAATGGGATGGAGGTGACGGAGTTCCGATGGGAGGCAGGCCCCACCTAGGAAGACGCTCACACAGGCAGCCTTGGACCCGGGAGGTCTCACTCTGACCTTGGATAAACTAAGTCAGCCATGTTGAGTTTTTGTGTTGTTCTCTAATTTCAAATATTTGCTTGGGTGTTTTTGCCTAGATTTTGTATTGTAGATGGGAATAAGGGATGTAGTTACTTTTTACTATGGACAACCATATCCTTGTTTACTCTTGGCCATATTGGGTCTACATCCAGAGACCTGACCAGATTCTTAGTCAGTGTACCATGGAGGAAAATGAAGAACGAAATAACGGAAAGCAGCCAGAACTGGACTCGGCATTTGGCAGATGCCACCTTACTTACTGCTGGTTCACACTGAGATAACAGGAGGTCCTGTAATGAGGATAATGTTTTGCAAATACAAAACCTACCCATTTCAATTTATTCCTATGCAGTCTCCCACATCTCTGGTCAAACCTGAGCTTTCTTGTTCCTGGGAAGGAGAAGCTGATGGAATTTCCTAGATAAAGAGACCACTGAAAAACTATGAGCTTGCAAGCTGAGTATTTTTACTTACTAGTTGTTTTTTAAAGACAAACAACCAAAAATAAAAATGAAAGCAAAACAAACTAGTCATGTTAGGATGGAAAAAGGGTTTTCAAACTGGCTCCAGTGCAGTTTTCCACACTGACATCTGGGTCACAAAATGGATTAAATGGCATTAAGGTGATTTGCGTGCCTGTAGTTTGTGGGGCTTTTGGCTTGTTTGTTTGTCCTTAGTTACTGATTAGGACACAACAGAATCAATCAGAATAGAATATAGATCGAATTTATCACTCACAAGAGTACTACTTTGTGAAATGTGTGCATTTTAGGGTGAGAACAGGACATGAGTCATCGTGGAAAGGCCCCGAGAGAGAGCGGGGCTGGATGGGATGGTGGGAATGCCAGGGCAAGGTCGCTTTATGGAGTTCTGGAACGAGATGTCTAACAGATGGCCCTGGCCCACACCCTTACCTATTTCCTCACCTTGCCTCAAAACAGGGGTGGCCACATCCCAGTGAACTGGAGAGCAGGTTTGCTTAGCCAGAGGAAGGGCCTGATTTGCCTTCCCAGAGGAAGTGTTTGCTCCTCACTCCCAGAGCGGGCCAGGTCCTCTGGTTCCTCTCCAGTCCTATGCAAAGTGTAGAAGTAGGAAGAAAATGCTGTGAGGTTCAGAGTTCTGTGGAGGTTGCCCAGGATTTTGCAGCAAACCTCCTTGCCTGAGAGTCACACCATCATCACAGGCAGGAGTGTGGGCAGAGATGAGGTCTATTCAGCACACAGATTTGCTCGTTTTCTCCTTACTGATTTCCAGGCTGCGAGATCACACCAGATGTGACCTCACAAATAGACCTCAGCAGCGAACACCAGCGGAATACCCATGAGAGGACACACGCTGCTGCTCTTCCATCCACTGTGTAGCCCATAAACTGAGGCTCCCTGGAAGCAAAGACCATGGAGGATGCAGGAAGCCTCCTGTATCAGAGGGCTCCCGCCTCTCTCTCCTCCGTCACTATAAGATCTTGGATTCACATCTTCTCTCACGCACCCAAGTGCCATCTGTGGATGGGGCTGTCAGGCAAAGCTCTGAATGGCAGTGAGTCTACATGGCTGCTACTACCTAAAAGATTGATAAGGATGTGCTTTCCTGCTCACAGGGCCTCCACCACACCATCACCTGAGGACTTCAGAGAAAATTGGATTTGTTAGTGTAGAATCTCTCTCAACACTGTCTCAGACCCAAACACCCACTTTATTACAAAGGAGAGCCAAAAAGGAATGCTGGAATGTTCTCCAAATTATTGGTAAGTGTCCAAATGAAATACACAACATTAAAACTTTGGGATGGTGTACTCTAGGATGCCATGCATGCCTACCAACTCGTATATTTTATGTGGTATCCCAAGACCTAGAAAGCATGGATCTGTGCTCTAAGTGGTCAAAGTAGATTGGACCTTCTCAACAAACTATCAATACTTTTTACATAGAACTTATGCTTCCCAACTTTGAAACATTAGGCTTAGTCAATAGAAGTCCTATTCTCAAGCAGAGATGGTTCCTACTAGGTCACAGTGTAAGAAAACCATGTAACTGAGAACTTCAAATTCCATCCTGTCATTCAGGGTATTCAAAATGCCCAACAGACAAAATATGTTACTTTGTTGATGGGGGTCACCGACCCTGATGACCTTGATTCTCTAGGGTGGCTGTTTAAACAGGAATATGAGGAATGTGTCTGGAACTGAGCAAGCCCACTGGGGGAGCTCCTGTTCTTTCATATCCAAAAACATATATAAATGCATAATTACAGCAACCATGATCCTCCATGAGATGGCAACCACAGCCTCGGAGAATCACGCTCAGGGTCACCCACGAAATACACTACCGCAACCACTAACGGCCGGCTGAGGAAATATGGAATGGCTGATGGAGGAGGAGACGTTAAGTAACAGTTATGGGCTTGAAAATAGTGGCAGAAAAGGAGAATAGTTAATCACACTGTACCATAATTTTTGGTAAAGGTTGAGGCTGACCACTGTACCGGAGGAGACCAGTGGCACTGGGGGAGGCAAAGGACACAGCTGTGGAAGAGAAGGTTGCACCCCTGCTCGCTGGCCCAGGCCTCCCAGGCCTCCCAGGCCTCCCGGGCAGCCTCGTAAGGGCTTTGGAGGCCCTGGCGTCAGCTGTTCCCCCCCTCTTCCAGCACCACGGTGGTCTGACTGAGGAGACGAAGAGGCTAATTTGCCTCAGGCATCACAGAGTGACCTGACCTTGCTGAAGTCACACTGACCAACCCTCAGAGCCCAAGGCCTCCCTTTGTCCATATTGCAGTAGGGGAACCAAAGCAAGCCCAGCCAGGATGCCAGGCTGAGGTTTTGTTTCAGAAAATTGAAAATAAGGTGAAGGTTCTAATTGGAGTCGATGCAGGTGAGCCACAAGTCTGTGGACAGTGTATTCACTGTGAAAGCTTGAATCCAAACACTAAGACTGAGTTTCCAGGGGACAGAAACAGACAATCTGGTAAAAGGCATTTATTCCAGTGGTCAATCTGGGCAGAAATGTAATCTAAATGGAAATAGGTCAAGTCAAGATAAATATGAAGGCCTGAAACATTATAATAAACAGAAGACTATCCTGAATTTATATATATATACACATATATATAGAATATATATATTTAGTGTAACATAAATATATTAATTAGTATAAGATATTATATATAAATATATGTTTATGAGCATATCAGAAACACTCAGAATCTCATCAGCCTACATCAACACCTTTTTTCCCTGTTTCAGTAGGAACAGGGCTGATCTCGTCTGGGTCGGGCGAACTGGACTGCAGCTACAGGTAAGATCTAGTTCTGCTCTGCACATCTCATTCTGAGGTCCCGTCTGCAGGGGCCTGGAGTTTGTGCTTTTACTGGGGGCTTATGGCAGCCCAAGGGGACACATGAAACCACACAAATATCTAACATCTGTACCCATGTCATATTCCTCCACTTTCCATTATCCAAAGCAAATGATGGCCAAGGGCCAAGTCAGTGGGGCAGGGATGTATACACCTCCTCAAACGTGATCCTTATGACAAGGTGGGCCCGTGGTATATATATGCTGTGTGATTGGCTTAGAAGGCCATTGGCAGGACTAGAGTGCCCCTCAGACTGGCAGATCCAGCAATTCAACTTTGTCCCTTCAACAGGGAATGGACCAGACTCGGTGGCTCAGCCCAGCTGAACCTAACATACACACCAGGAGGCCAGTTTATTAACTTATAGGACCTTGGCTATTTTTGCTAAGTAACCTGGACATTTGTTTTGATCGATAAGAACCTTTTCTTCTTAAAAGCAAATCTGTTAAGATATCAGGTTAATAATTCTGGCTCTGCGAATGTGGATTCCGAGCAGGACTCAATAGGATGGCGTCACTCATGACCTTAACCTGCAGATCCCTAATACAGGGAGGCGCTGCCATTGGGATAAGCAGGCCTGCCGGTGCCCCTCTCTCAGCGACAGAAAACGCAATGCCAACTAGATTCTGTCATTTGGATTCTGTTGACCACTCTGCTCCTGACTGAAATAATCTTTCTTTGAATATGTCAAACAACTCATTAGGATGGAGAAGGTCAGATTCCCAACCAGAGGCCTATTGTGTTTATTTTTAAGTAAGCTTTCTATGTATTAGGGCATTCGTGTGAGTTTTTCTCATTTGGCAAACTCTGGATTTCATCACGAATGGCAAATATGCATATGCATATAATGACTTATATGCCTTGCATATTCTAGGTCTTTGAGATTTCAAATATTCTGTCTCATTGTTCTAGTTTGGGTCAGGTAAATATAGTTACCAAATCTGTAAAGATCACTTCATTTGGGGGAGTGACATTTTTCAATTCTGACTTTTTTATGGTATCCACATTGACATTGTAAAATAGTCATTGAAATATTAGTTGACATCTGGATCAATGCTACTGTTTCATAATATGTTACAAATAAGGTTTTGGCATTTGAGAAAGTTGTGTGAACATTTTGAGGGTCTGTTTTCTCATTCGTAAACTGAGGAAAAACACCTGCTTTGCTTGCTCTACAGAGATACTGAAAAGGAAATTATGAATGCAGTTACTTGCTCCATGGGGGTTGGGGGGGCTCAATGATTGAAGAATCTGTTTAAAATTTGAAGTGTTCCTATGAACTTTCTAGCAATATATATTATTGAGTAAAACGATTAAGTTCTATTTGGTATTGATTATTATTATTGCTTTACATGCTCCTGTGTTTTCTTTTTTAATGTTTTAAAAGACTTTTTGTCAGACCAAATTAGATTACATCGCTTCCCCACCTTTTGTTTTCTCGACCTATTGTCCTTGTGTATAGAAAAATCTCGATGGATTTGTACCTATTGTTCCATTCATCAACAAATGACAACTCAAGTCAGGAAACAAAAGGATAAGAAAATATCAAAAACAATTGAACAATAGATCCAATTTTAATTTTACTGCAAAATCTCCCAAAGGAAAGTAGCAACAAAAATACCACTTTTGGCATCAGCAATGTGCATTTTTCTAATTCATTCTTCTGTTGTGATTCTCCCTGGTTCATTTTAACCCTGATGGAATTCTCCATAATGGTCATTAAATTTCAAAGTACTGCACAATTAAAGATTAGTTAACTATTAGACCATATAATGTCACTCTGATTTATGCAAGCTTCATTAAAAATCTTTTTCAGTTAAGATCTGAGGGGGATAGGAAATGCATCAGTTTTAAGGATTCAAATCAGTTTAATGAGACTTTTTCTTTCTTGAACTTCAGCTACGTGCTTGTGTAGTACTAGATGCTTCAGAGAATGCCAAGAACTATAAATGGTTGGTAACAAAAAGATGACAAAGAGAATTTGGTATTCAGACAAAAAAAAGAATTTAAATGTATGGCATAAAAAAAGGTATATTTTGCATTAGCACAATGGTAGAATATAAGGGTTTTTGAGCCAGACTGAACTGGGCAAACTATGCAATCTTTCTAAATTTCATTTATCCTATCTATGTATTAATCTTAATGTGTAGCAAATTATCACAAATGTAGCAGCTTAAAGCAACATCCATTTATTAAATCCCAATTCTGTAGGTGAGAAGTTGGGGTCAATTCAACGGGACTCTGCTCAGTCTTGCAAAGCCAAAAACAAGGTGTTGAATGGCCAAGCCCTTCTCTAGAGGCAGCAGGGAAGGACCCCCTGCTGAGTGCACTCAGGGTGTCAGCAGAATCCAGTTCCTTGTGGGTAGAGCACTACGGGCTGGTTCCCAAGGTTACTGGCTGTCAGCTGAACGTCTCTCTCTTCCCCTAAAGACCCCTCGCCTTCCTTCTCACACGGCTCTCTCCATCTCCACCAGCCATGGCACACACAGGTTTTCTCATGCTTCAAATCCCTCTGACTCCCCTTTATGCAATCTTCTATTTTATGCATTCAGATAAAATTCTATGCTTGTAGGGGCTCGTATAATTAGGTGATGCCTGCCTGGAAATTCCTTCTTTCTTAATGTCAACTGATGAGAAATCTTAATTGCATCCGTAAAATCTCTTCACAGCACTACCTTGTTTACAGCTTGATTGGATACCCAGAAAAATAGAATCTGGGAGGGGAGAGAGGGTACATCTTGCAATTTTGCTTACCATAAGCTAAAAAATGGGGTTAAAAGAAGAATGTAACCGGTATATTCTTATGAAAATTAAATGACATTATGTAGGTAAATAACTTATTATTAGCACATAGTAAATAAAGTTAAGAAAATTTACACTAGGGTTTGCCTTACTCTAGCAAAGAAAAGAATCAAATCAAAGCAATACATATATTATATATAATACAATATCATATTCCTAGTTTGCACCCTATCTTTTCACTTTCTTTAAGTTTTCTGACGAAGAGAATGTTTTTCTTTCCTTTTCTTCCTTTAAGTGAAACCCAGATTAAAAGTAAAAGGATGGAAATGATATAACATGCAAACGCAACCCAAATAAAGCTGGAATAGCTATATTCATATGAGAAAGAGGCTTCCGGAGCAATATTACTACCAAGATAAAGAACAGTATTCATGATAAAAACAACATAATGATAAAGGGGCAAAGAAGAAAATAAAGACAAAATAATCCTAAATATATATGAATTTAAAAGCAGAACTTCCTTAAACATGACTCACAGAACTGATGGGACTGAGAAGAGCAGTAGACAGATCCAATATTATACACACTTTTTTAATGGAATATATTTGATATACAATGTTATAGTGGTTTCAGATGTACAACATAGTGACTCTGCAATTGTATATATTACTAGATGCTTGCCACAGTAAGGGTAGTTACCCCGTTACCATACCAAGATACTACCGGATTACTAGTTATGTTCTCTATGCTGTTCATAATATGTTTTCATTCCTATTACTAATTTATTTTAAAACTTGAACTTTGTACCTCTTTAATCCCTTCAACTATTTCACCCATTCCTTCCCTATGGTAACCAACAGTCTGTTGTCAGTGTGGGGAAAATGGAAGTCCCTATGGCCAGGATCCTCACCTGACCCTAAACTACTTGATGATGTAACTGGCGTGCTGCTAGGCTACTGCTCCCACATCCATGGGCAAAAAGCTATTACTGACTGAATTACTATATGAAGGGCTCTTCCCAGAGCTCTGGGCAGAGGCAGAGACACAGGTGGATTATGGACCTGCAGACTGTTGGATGCAGACGTGATTCTAGTGCTCAACCTACCACCAGGAGAATAAAGCTGGGTATAAACCTTTTTATCCTGAGAATATACCATTGTCCTTCCTTGGTCTCACTGAATCTATAGTGAACTTGCCCAGGGCTGAAACCCATTAGCAAGACACTATTGTAAATAATGCTGGAACAAACATAGGGGTGTATTTATCTTTTCAAATTAGTGATTTTGTTTCTAGAAGTGGAATTGCTGAGTTGTATAGTATTTCTATTTTTAGTATTTTGAGGAACCTCCAATTATTTTCTATAGTAGCTGAACCAATTTACATTACCACCAATAGAACATGAGGGTTCCCATTTCTCCACATCCTCCCCAACACTTGCTATTTCTTGTCTTTTGGACAGTGGCCATTCTGACTGGTGGGAGGTGATACCCTATTGTGGTTTTGATTTGCATTTCCCTGAGGATTAGTGATGTGGAGCATCTTTTCACACAGGCACTTTTGACACGCGTCTCTGCAACTGATAGACCATGTTGGTGAAAATCGGGAGAAAACAAAACTGAAAAACCTGATCTCCCAAATTGGTCTAATGGGTATTTATAGAACCTTAACCCAACAATAGCAGAATACACATTCTCTCAAGCACACATGAAACATCCATCAAGAAAGCCTGCATTGAAGGCTATGAAACAAACTTGTAAAAATTCGAAATATTTGACATGATGCAGAGTATGTTCTCTGGTCCTAGTGGAATGAAACTAGAAACCAATAGCAGAGAGATGTGAAAAAATCCTAAGCTTGGAGATTAAACAATATACTTTAAAATAATACATGGGCCAAAGAGGAACTTACATGAGAAATTAGAAAATATTTTTAATTGAGCAAATATAAGAAAGCAAAACAAAACTGGTTGAAAATAGCTATTGCTTAGAAGACAATTTATAGCATTACATGTTATGCAATTTAAAAAAATTAAAAAGTAATAGTGGTCATAAATCAATCATTTCAATTTCTACCTTAAAAAACTAAGGAGAAGAGGAGTAAACCCAAAGCAAGCAGAAGAAATGAAACAATAAAGATGAGAATGGATTGTAATGAAATTGAAGACAAAAAAATGAAGGAAAAAGAAAACACCACAGTGTTTTAAAAAAATCCATAAAAGTGATAAATGTACCACCAAATTGACCCAAGTAAAGAATGACAGAAGGCACACATGCCAGTATTGGAAATGCAAGTGAGATTATCACCAATGCAAGACAGAAACACGGAAACCCTACAAAGAATATACGCCAGAAAATTCTGTATCTTAGATGAAGTGAGATCACTTACTTATAAGACACAAACTAACACTGTTCAATAAAGTAAAAATAGATAACCTGACTATTCTTACAACAATTGAAGAAATGGAACACCTTATGAAGAAGAAAAGTACTGGCTCCAAGACCTTCACTAACAAATTCTACCAAACATTTTTGGAGATAAAAATACCAATTTTTCTCATGGAAGAAACATTTCTGAATTCATTGTTTTTTTTGAGGCCAGCATTATCCTGATACAAGACCAGGCAAAGACATTAGAGGGGATGAAAATTACAGAACTACATGTCCTATTAATATGTACAAGAACATCCTTACAAAATCTCAGCAGACTGAATATAGAAACATACTAAAACCAATTAGGGGTTTGTGGGGTACAAAAATATGAGAACTAATAAGTGAGCTTACCAAGATTACAGGATACAAGGCCATATACAAATATCACTTGTATTTTCATATACTAACATGGACAATACAAAATTGGTAAAAACACACAAAACCATAAAATACTTGAAAACTAATCTAACATATGCACAACATTTGAACACAAAATGAAAGAAAAGACAGGAGGCCTTAATTAGTGGAGAAATATACCATGCTGCAGTGGACTAGAAGACTCCACACTATTAAGATGTCAATTCTAATAAATTTACATATTATCCTAAGGAAAATATTAGCAAGACTTTGGAGAAATCAACAGCAAATTCTAAATTTATTTTGAAAAGGAAAAAATCCAAGATCACAAAAGCCATTTGGAAAGGACCAAAGTTGGAGGACTCAAACTACCTACATTCAAGACGTACTCTAAAGTTCCCGTGGTCTAGGCAGTCTTATTTTGACAAAAACACAGACACATACATCAATGGAAAAGAATAAAGAGTCTAGAAATAGACCCATACGTATAAGATCAATTGATTTTCAACAAAGATTCAAAGTCAGTTCAACAAAGAAAGGATAGTATTTCCAACAAATGGTGCTAGAAGAATTGGTCATCCAAAGGCAAAACGATGAATCTTGACCCATAGCTCAATTTATTTTTTTAAAATGTGCATGACACTTAGAAACTCACCTTAGTTTGGGCCTTCCCAAAAGTGGACCCTGCACCAAATATTCAGGGGCAGTGATATAGTGAGGACAAGCTCTGAGCATGGAGATGCTAAGGGAATGGAGGAAGATTAGGGTATATTTTCCAGCGAGGTCCCCAGATGCAGACTAATCCTACAGAGACATCTGGATTGTAGGTTTTACCTTAGGAATGGTCCTGACTTAAGGCAAGAGAATTTGACTTTTATAATCACACCCAGGTGATTTCTTGGCTCTGAAAGTAAACTCTGAGGTGATTCTGGCTCTTCATATGGCAAAACAGCTTTCGTAGACCAAGACCAATTGTCTGAATAAAATCTCATATGCAAGCCTTACAGCAAAGCACAGAAAGGCCGGGCATGAACACACAGCACTAGTAAAAGGATACATGGAGATCTGTGTAGGCAGATCAATTGATTTTCAACAGCTGTTGACCACAATTCTGGACCACGTTCTAGGTACAGGTAATGGAGAAATAAAAAACATTCACTAATGATGAAGCTTCAGTCTAGACGAGGGATACAGAGCACCTCAAGTACAAGGTGAGATTTCCAGTTCCAGCTCCAACATGTAACATGCTTGGTGATTATCACCCCTGTCCCCCCACAACAACAAAATCTTGAAGAAACTGAAAATCAACAACTTATCTTGGGCCCATCAGGATCTGAGGTTACAGGGCAAATCACCATTGTGAAATCTGGAAAAATAAATGAATCTGGAGAGTCACAAATGACATTTGCAGGAGCCACTGTAGCTAAAACTGGTAGAAACCCTCAAGGGGCAATTCTGATGAATTTCTGGATATAGAAAAAACCTGATAAACCTCTAGGTTAACCAAGAAAAAAGAGAAAAAATGCAAATTACTGATGTCAAAAATTTGGAAAAGTATTCATCACCTTCCACCCAAAGGACATTAAAAAAACAACAAAGAATATGATAATAATTCTATACCCACAAACTAAATAACAGGTGACATGGACTAAATCTTTGAGAGGCACAAACTGCTAAAACTCACACAAGGAGAAAATATATAATATTAATAGTCCTATGCCGATTAAGTAAATTGAATCAATAATGAAAAATCCTCCAAAGAGAAAGCACTAGGCTCAGATGAGTTCCAGTGAATTCTACCAAACATTAAGGAAGAAATAGTACCAACTCTTCACAGTCTCTTCCAGATAATAGAAGCTGAGGGAATGGTTCCAAACGTATTCTATGAAGCCATCAATGCTCTAATGCCAAAACCAGATAAGGGCATTGCAAGAAAGGAAAACTATATAGATGAATATCTCCTGTGAACATATATGCAAACTTCCTCTACAAAATATTAGCAAATGCAGTTCAATACCATAGCAAGGGACTGAACACCATGGCCATGTTGGATGTAAATTACAAGGTAGTACATGCCGCAGTAGTGTTAAGAGCAGGTAATCTAACCCAGATCGTGTGCAGACTCAGTGAGCTTTGTGGAGAAGCTTTGTGGAGATGGGTGAAAGACTAGGTCCCGGGTAGCTGTAGGTTAGGACCAAGAGCTGGAGAGAGGCAGAGTTCAGCTTCTAAAGGAAGTGAGGCTAAGTGGCTGCAGGGTGAGAACACAGACTTCACAGTCACACCTGACCTGAGCTTGAGCCACAGCTCCCCGCTTACTGGCTGTATGACTGCGGAGGAATATTTGAAATTCTGGTCCCTGAGTTTCCTCATCAGAGAAAGGGGGATTTTCCTAGTGTTTCAATGTAAGCTACAGTATATAAACGATTTGGAACACTGACATGTAGTTAATCCTACCCTTTGTTTGCTACTAATAGTATTATTAATCTGGAATTTAAATATATTGGCAGGTATTTGGAATGTATCCTAAAGATGACTCAGAGTCAACGAATTGTTTTAAGCAAGGGAGTTTGCAGGGCGATCTTGTCCTATAAGGAATAAACATCACTCTGAAAGCAATGTGCACAGAAGGCTGAATGACTGAGAGCGGTTGAGACTCTTCATGCTTGTCCAAGACAGAAAGAATGAAGGCTGGTGTCTACACTCTGCCGTGGGGACAGGGGTTAGAGCAGGCCGACAGCTGTGAGAGATGTCTGGGAGGGACAGTGAGCAGGACTTGGCCCCTGATTTACTGTGGAGATTGTGGGAAAGCCGCTGCCCTGGCGGCAATAAACAACCTGCACAGAAGGAGCCTGCCTACAGACAGTCCCTTCCTGCTGAAGACATTGCGCTGGAGGAACAGCTTTGTAAATCACGTCAGGAACTTGAAGAATCGGAACATGAACAATAAACTTCAGCAATCCCTGACGTGAGGCAACAGAAATCTCGGTGAAGAAGAGATTTGGAGTGCATTGCAAAGGTTGGCCAGGGAATGCGTACAAGAGGAGAAGAAGGGAAAGACTATTTCTAATGGGGCTCTTGCAAAAGTCGTCAACATATAAACACTGAGATTATTAGAATGCTCTTCTACCCTGGGCACAAAGCCTAATCAGCTTGGGTGGAGATACCAAGGGAGGAAGTATTAAACACACATGCACACACGCACAGCAGCACCCCCCACCCCATCATTGTCGTCCCTACCTCTGTAGGGCTAAAGATCTCCCTAAACATCCAGCACCACTTAACTACCTACTATCTTCCTGAGATACACTGACTAATTTGCAAGAGATCATTTTGCTCAATGTTCCCGTTTCTCAGATGAGAAGAAGCTTAGGGATTAGAGGCGGTTCACCCAGTTAGCCGCCACACAGCGGCGGGGCCGGGCCAGAGCAGCGCTGGGGCCTCTCGGGAGGTCTGCCGGGCCCTCTGCTGCTCTCCCTTCACTCTGCTCCGGGCCTATCTCCTCCCTGCCCTTTCCCTCCATCCTTTAAAAATCTGATTAACACTATGAAATGGAAGATATCTGCCTTGCATAAGTTTTTCCGAGGTTCTTTCAGACAGGATGTGTGCTCAGACAGCTCGGTCATAAGAGGAAATACAAATGCAGCCATTCAACCACGGGTGGCAAGCCTGTGTTTCACCCACAGTGAATGAAAAACATTACAAGCACATGGTTATCTCCCGTCTCTGAGCCCACAGTTGGCTCTGGGGTTCTGATAGTCCCCCCTTACCTCATCAATTACGGCCTCAAGAAATGTCTGGGAGATGGGGCCTGGGAACAAGTGTTCCTCTCACTGGCCTTTTCTGCCTCAGCAAAGGCCCCTCGGTGTCATTTCCCACCTTCGCCATCAGCAGCAGCATCAGCATGTCTCATTGCCCTGCGATTTTCACAGTGGACCTTTGGAGGCCCGGATGAGGCCTCACTCTTCCCCAGCAAACAGGCAGAGCTGGGGGCATGGGCGCTGTGCTGTAGGATGGCCCGTAGCAGCCCCACAATGGGTCCTGCTCCACTGTCACCTCAGGCTTTCTTACTTTCCACTGCAAAAAAAATGTCCTACCTTTTCACCATTGTAACTATCCAGGTGTTATTCATTATGTCCATCTGCTGTGCATCCATATGGTTAACTCTTATTTCCTAAAATTATGTCCTGTTGTTTGTAATTCTTTCATGAGATCTGTCACCTAATTTCTAAGAATTTTATAAATTCTGATACATATTTCCCTTCATGTTTTGTGTGCATTTCTTGATGTGTTTTAGCCAGGATTGAAAGAGTTATGTTACAGTTTTGATCTTTCTGGCATGTTGTCTTTGCCTCTGGGATCTTATTCTTAGTGACTCAGTGGGGAACTTGATCTCCATACTGTTCTGTTGCTCATTTTGAAGTAAATTTAGTTCTTCTGAAGTTGAAACATTCAGATAGCGACTCCCACCCCAGACCTCACTCCTCTGTTGTTTTGCTGTGGTATTTACAATGCGGCAGCTGCCGTCTAGTCTTCCAGCGACGTGTTTGATTTTATGACTCCTCTTTGTAAAAGGCTAAATAACCCCCTTAGCATGAAAAAATGGACCTCCAAGTACGCGTCCCCCTGCATCTTCTCTCCAACCCGCTGTGCCGCCACCCCAACCCTGGACGCACTCATAGTGCCCTGCGCTGGTCACGGATCCCTGGTGCGGCTGATCTCACCACCACCCCGCCTGCCCTGTGCCTCTGAGGCCTTATTTGCTGGGAATGCCCTCTCTCCTCCTGTGCCCACAAGATCACATTGCTCTTACAAGATCCAGAGGAAATACCTTTTGGAAATCTCCTCTACTGCCTGAGGGATACTGTCCCTCCTGAGGGAGGGGCCTGCCTCTGCTGTCACTCATGCTGCCCTGGGGACCAGCTTGTCTGTTATCAGCTGTGCAGTGGCTGAGTTACCTCCTGGAGCCTCACTTCATTTATATGCAAAAAGGGTTTAACCACAACATCTCTCTCAGAGGGACTATTAAATAACATAATATTAGTAAATTTAGTTTTTACTCTCTTGTTTTGTAAATTTCCCCCTTAGGAGATCACACAATTCTTGAGTCAGGAGTTCTGATTGCTCCTCCACGCCCGTCCAATCCCTCTCCTCTCCATCCTCCACGTCCCTGCTTGCTTCTGCTCTCAGACACTTCTTGGACCCCTCAGCTGTGCTGGGCACTGTGACCCGGGAGCTGAGCTTCAGAGGCATGACAGTGATCCCCCACCAGGCAGAAGGCAGAGTGTAAATGACAGTGCTGGGGCTGCGAGAGCAGGCATTTCTGACTGCACAGGTGTGGGCACATTGTGCAGCCCCATATTTTGCCTGAGCGGAAATTGGATAGACAAAGGAGCGGGGGTGCTCAGGGAAGGACAGAGGCAGCAGGGCGTGGCCTATCACTAGGCAAAGCTGCAGGGCGGAGAGGAGGGAGGGCCTTGGGGATGGCAGGGAGGGAATGTGGCCCAGCCCTTTGTCAGTGCCTGGCGAGCCGTGCAAAGCCCCCATGGGCTCTTGTGTTCCCAAATGGCCAAACAAGGGGTTTGAAATGACATTAGTGTAAGATAAATTCTAGCCGAAATAAGCAGGCAAAGAGAGGCAACAAAGGGCCAGGTAATTTATTTAAATACCCCCGGGTGAGGTTCTCGCGGCCTGGGTACTACAAGCCGGGGAAGTCACACCGGGTCAGGGAGGTGGGGGCTTATAAGGGATTAGGAGGGGGAGGCGTGGGCAAGCTATCCTAGGGGGCGTGGAGAGGCATGATTGGCTAAAGGTGACATAATAGACAACTAGAAACTTTTTTCCTTCCAAGAGGGAGGAGGCTGACATCCGGTCCCAGTTGGCACATCAGGATGGAATTCAGGGAGAGCTGTCCCCTTTCCATATACGGCACGGACCTTGGGGTCTGGTCTCTTCTCCCCCTGTGGCATCTCTGTTCTGTCTGCCTGTCCTTGTTTTTCCTTCCTCCAGCCTAACAATTAGCTCCCCTGCTTCCGCATCCCGGACAGGAGAGAGAGTGCTACATACAGGTAGATATACCTCTCTGTATCTGTCTGCTGATCTATGACTATATGCCTGTATCTATTTCTGTAGAGACAAAGAGAGTGAGAGGAACAAGGAAACCAGGCGTTTAGAAAGGGAGTCAAGCAGCATTTGCAGAAGAGGAAAGATGAGGATTTGGGCTAAGTAGCAGCGTGAGGATGTTTGCTGATTACACGAGGCATTAAATCAGAGTCATTAGTACCTGGCGCAGTGGGGTCCTTCCATTTCAAGAGCCTACACGTCTCCTTCACGTCTCTCACTCTTTGCACTAACACCACCCAAGTGTCTCCTGGCTCACTCCAGAAGTGGTAATGCGATTTCATGCTCTAGCTCAGACTTCACTATCTTCATAACAATTGTGTTTTTATCTCTTTGACTCCAACCACTTATGCAAGGGCTCCTAAGAATGGTTTGTTCTGCCTTCTGGTTTTATGTCTTTTTATTGCACCACAGTGCAGTCTTAAAACCCTTAGTCTTCAACATTTCCAAAACAATCTGCAAATATTAGCTAATGATTCGCATCTTGGCCAGGAGGGTGAGTCAGTGTGATCATTTCTGCTTTACAGATGAGAGCACGGGATGGGGAAGGTGAAGGAATTTGCTTGAGTTGGCAAAACAAAGCAGAGAACAAAGCCATCATTCACAGGAGGACCTTTCCAGACTGATTACTGTCCTCTTCTTGAAAAGCAACTGCTAGAAACAAGGAGGATAAAGGTGGGTCAGGGACGGTCAGAGGAGGATTTCACAGCCTGAGGCAAGATACATGATCCCCAGAGCCAGTTTCCTCATTGGATAGTGGTGGTCTGTTTATATGTCCCACCCATTGGGTGGTCCTTAAGGACAGGGATGGAGATGTATTCACCTCTACAATTAGCTCAGTATTCAGTACCGGTTTGGTAATAACATATGTGTCTAAAATATAGAAGGTGCTAGAGATACAGATTTCATTCTCTCCTTGACTAGAGCATGAGGATCATTAGACACATTTTCATTTATGTTTTATGCATAGGCTCTGGAGTTAGCCTAATTCCACATCTTGGCTTTACCCATGCCTTACAGTCTTGGACAGACCACTTAGTCTTATTACACCTTATTGTCCTCACTTGTAAAACAAAAGAAAATGATAATAACATAGTACCTATTTGTGGGGTTACTGTATAAGGGAAATTGAAATATTAGAAGTTGGTATGAGGTATGTACTCAATTCTTCCCTGTCTTGAACACATGCACACACAAATCATGATCTCTATTTCCTCTCACTTTGCCAGGCACAGAGAGTCACCAAACATATATATATGTTTTTGGAAACTTATTCTTCCATCCAAAAATCAGAAATAACTAAATGCTAGTTATCCTAAAGTAAGCCATATAGTAAATGTCAGAGGACTCATCCAAATTCTTCTGACTAATAGAATTCTCCTGTATATGAACTAAATAGTTTTGGCTGGGAAAATGCTTTGGGTGGCCACAAAAGTTCTCTGACCAGGATTTGCCTTTACACAAACATCAGGGCAGCTGGATGTCACAGCTGTTTGTGGTGCCCAGTATGGGAGGGACTCTGAGACCATAGGTGTTCATCAAGCATCTACTGACCATTAGGATAATTTGTCTGGCAGCACTTTTCACTAACAGCCACTTGAGAACAAGAGAAGAGAAAAAATGTGCTCACTATTTGACAAAAAGGGTTTTAGAAGTTTTATATTCATATTTACTAAAATCTGAAGTTAGAGTAAACTCTTTACACACGTGGCTCTGCAAGATGGTACACGGATCTAAAGATCACTTCGATTACATCAAAAGCCATTTGTGCCTATTTTTTTCTAAAATGGTTTCTTTATTTTGAAATCTACAGCACTGGAAATGTTACATTAATTCTCAAACTTAACAGATGTTAAATATATTATCTTGTTTTTTATTTAATTTTAATTTTTTTCTTCTTTGTGGCACCATTTCTTTTCAAGTGCCATATGGTGTTCTCTTGACAGATTTGAAAGTGCCTAAGAATTTGGTTCAGGTGTGTTTTGAGACACCTGTAACATTCCTTAGAGGGAGAAACCTAGCCAGAAGTGCAAATCACTCCCAGGTTGGAGCTTCACTGGTAAAAGAGGGAAAAAAAAATTAAGTGGGAAGTATAGAACAAAGTTTACTCTTAGTACCTATATTCCAGCCTGTCACTTTGAGAACTCTGATTCAGACTTCTGATACATCAGAACAAATACACAAGAGAGCAGAAAAAAACAGAGTTTTAAAGGAAACATCAATAGCAGATTTCCCAGAAGTAGATTACGCATGCAGTATACAAATTACTTCTTGAATTTCTTGCTGAAGCAGGAACACAGAAGAGCAAAGGCCATATGAACATGGAGCATTCTTCCTATTAACTCATCTTTAAATAAGGAGGAGAAATAGGAAGCCGTAGCAAACAGGACACTGAAATCTTTGCTAAAAGGGTCATTTATGTAAGTGTGTTCTCTTGAAATGATGAGGCTCTTACATCCTACATTTGAGTGTCATGAGAAGATTTTGCATTGGATGGGAAAAAGCTTATCTCTTAGATTGGTTCATACTCTTGGTTTTGAGACATAAGAGGATTACTTATCCAGCTCTGCAGAGTCGTTTATTATTTAGGGGTACATTGACACCAGGGTGTGTTGTTTTGGCTATATTCCCTTGACCATGATACTATAGTCTAAACAAGCAGACTTTCCATAAATAATATCAAATGTATCTTATACATATTTATAAATGTATAAATGCATTTTTTTCTTATCCCATCTATTTATAGTTTAAGGCTCTGACTAAACATTTTTTTCTCTTTGCTTCTATCATTAACTTTTACACACCTTCGCATACCTTCATTGTGGCAAACACATTTTAATTTTATTTTCTGCTTGATGAATTTCCAGTTCCCTGCTTTTCATTCTTGGTAACCCCAGAGCTCGGAAGAATGACTGAGTAATTGAAAACTCTCAAATGTTGAGTCAATTGGTGGGAAAATACAAATGGAGTGATTTCTTTAAATATCTAAAACCTATTTAACTAGACCCTCGAATCCCTAAAGTCAGTAGTGCTTTTGGAGGAGACATTTTCATTTAGACTTTGATTTTGCTGTCTAGTAAAAAAGAGGCCATGGTCTTCCCAGCTTAGTTGGGTTAAGATGGCAGGCTTTTCTTTCTGTACACCTCTACGTGGCTCCGATTGAATTCTATTTTGGGGGTGGATGGTGAGTCCGCACTGTAAGACGGATTCTGTGTTAGGCCCCACGGATACGAAGCTGAATAAGACATGGCCCCTGACAGAGAGACCTTACAGTGCAGCTTGGGAAGCGACTTCCCACCAGCAGTCTCATACTGGAAGTATGATCACTGCCCTGATGGAGTATAGAGATGGAACTAATTAATTAAATGGAATTTGGACTGGCAGCTGATAGGAATGGGAACTAGGAAAAACAAAAGCAAAACAGCCAAGAACAAATGTTTAAGCCAGTTCTCAGCAACTAGGAAAGAAGCGACGGATGTTCAACAAGAGGCAAGAGCACCATCAAAGGTTAGCACACAGTGGTCTGCAACCCACAATGGTTCATCAGGAAGAGGGTTTTTTTGCACATAACCAGAAAAGCCATAAATGCATTTAAATGAATGGACATACGCATTTCAGCCTTGAGTCCTCTTTCAAGAGCAAGGAAACCTCTCTGGAAGCCTTTCCTGTCTGTTGGCTAGATCTGTGTCACATGCCCATTTTTAAATCAAACACAAGAAATGGAAATGGAACTGTTATTATTACTCTAATGAAGATATTTTCAGCTTCAAGTTGCTTCCTCCAAGGAACCTACATTTACCCATGGCCCCTTGCACTATATCTTCCTGAATCATGTCCTGTTAACGTTCCATATGGTACCACCAAACTTGACTGACATGGCCTGGTTATTGTCCATGCCCTCCATGAAATATCTTCAGAGGATGGATTGCACATGGTTTTCCCTGGGGTCTTCCAGAGCCTAGCACAGAGCCTGTGAAATTTAGTGTTGAATAAAAAACTGAAAACACTCATTATTTAGTCCATAAGTTAATAACATCCGAACAGCTTCCAAGCTTTTAGCAATAATTTTAGTAACAATTAGCATTATGTTTTCTTTTTCTTTCTACTTATCTTGCCAATTTGCAATGGTAGGGATTATGATGAAGATAAAAAGAAAAAAAATGAGTAAGAAGATCAACTGGGTGCTTATCTACATTTAGATGATATAAAGCATAAAATTTAACAATTCAGGATTAGATTTAACACATTCCAACTCGTTCAGAGTTTTTTGGAAACTATATGCTTATCACCATATTTTTCCTGCCTTTACTTTCCTTCTTCTATTTCAATTTTAACAGGCACATGCAGTTCACATCCAGTTTTAGGTATGGGTACAAGCAATTGAAAATATTTGTCAAAAATAATCAAGTGTAAAAGAACATTAAGTTTACTGCATCTCACCAATTTTTTGCATAAAACTGCATATCCATGAGACATCACCAGAAGCAAGAACAAAAAACGAAAAAGAAAAGAAAAAAACAGACACACAGTCTGGGTTAGACTGAATGTGATGAGAACACAATCTAGGTTAGACTTTTAAGAAAAGGTCCCTATACAGCCCTAACTTCATTTCCAGTCTATAGTGGGTATGGAGCGATAATATATGCAATACTAAAGAAGATAGATAGAAACAGTGCCAAAAACTTCAAAGCATTTCCAAATATTTACATTTGCTTCGAGTTGCCCAAAGAAATCAGTGATTTTTAAGGATTAGGAAATGAATGAATACTTTTAATAACAATGCAATAATGACACACAGAAACAATTCCAAAGACAGCTGTCTCCATTCTGAAAAGCCTGGCAAGTGTACACATTTGGCTTCAAAGAATAAAAAAGAAATTCTTAGTAAGAAAGACTTGGGGGAGGGAGCAGCAAAACATGGGGATCGGTGGAGAGAATAGAAAGAGGAAGACTGGGACCACTTCCATAATAGTGATACTACAAAATATTGGGGCCTTGGGAGCCATCCTCAGCCCGGACCTATAAAGTTGGGTTACCCCTCTCTCATTTTTCTATAAAATTTGTTCATAACATTTTAAAGCTCTAAAAATTACTCTCAGACATATAATAAATAAACTGTCATGCTGTTATCTATTTCCTAAGTGCAATGTGTTGTGAGAAAGTTATTATGGAGAATAATAAAAACCTACAGAATTGTGGCAGAACCAAGAAGGAGCAAAAGCCACAGGGAGGGAATCCTGAACCCTGTGAGGATGAATGAGGCCCTTCGGCATCTGTAAAACGGGGTGGTTTCATGCATGACTTTGTGTGATCCGGATCAGATTCACTGAATCATTAAGCAAGTGTTGAGTGCCTGGCATACACATTGTTCTAGGCACTGATACAGGGTCTAGATGTCAGCGGCAAGGAGATAATAACCAATCATCAATCCATCAATCAATTGTTAGATGGAAATTAGTATTTATACGGAAAATATAATATAGTCATGTGATAGAAAGTACCTGTGTAGGGAGAGGGTGGGTGGAAGAGATATCACAACTAAGACGGAATATTTGAGCAATAGCTGCATGATCACAAGGATACGGTTACATTCAAATGCTGAGGAAGAATATCATAAAAAGATTATCATCATGTGAAGCAAACTCTGAGATCAGAAAGAGCAAAGATTATTCAACAAAGAAAAAGGGCAGAGGAGGAATAGAGCATGATTCTGGTTATATGAGGCATCTAAAACAGACTCATAAAAGCAGAAAATAGGATGATGGTCGCTAGGGGCTGGGGGTGGGGGAGGGAAATTGTTTTTCAATTGGCATGAAGTTTCTGTTATGCAAGATGAGTAAGTTCTAGAGATCTGCTGTACAACATGGTACTTACAGTTAACAATATGGCGTTATACACTTTTAAATATGCTAATAGATAGCTCTTGTACTGTGTTCTTACCAAATCACATACACACACACACTTAATTCCAAAATAAATAATTAGCTATCATAACTTATTGTATAAGGATACTGTATATGGGAACAGTAGCTTAGGCTAATAATTCTAAATATGGCATGCAGAATGAATCTGAGACAAGAGGCAAAAGGGAAAAGACTGGCTTTTGGTTTTCAGAACACAGAGATGAGCTAATGATATGACATCTGGGTTGCCATGGGAATCAAGGAAATTAATGCATGTAAAGGCACAGAATTAATATTTGTTAAGTGCATACTGTGCATGAAGCATTCAGTTAGCCACAGGAGCCCTTTTAGGGAGGGATTTCAGGTGGCTGAAGTTGAGCCTCAGGGAGGTTAAGTAGGTGACCCAAAGTCACACAGCAATCTCCCCATAGGGTCTATCTGAGGGGACCCCTGCACTTGTCTTCCTGCATGGTACTGCCTCCTAGTGGTCTCTATTTCCTTCCTTATCAAATCCCTTCACACATTATTGGTTATAGTTTCTGATCCTATATTCATTCACTCTCTTCTCTGCTGGAATTGCGCTAATTCAGATTCTCATCACTCCCCCCACCCACCCCTGTACAGTCCACTTGTAACTCCATTTCCTAAAACTAAGAAGTGTGAGTGCCCAGACATGCAACCTCAAATACCCAAGTCTGCAGGAGAACACAATGAAGGTGGCTTTAGGACTTCAAACTCAGTTTGTTTGTGCCTTCTCCAGCATTTGGTGTGGCCCTCACATAAGTAAACATAATTATTTAAGGATATATTTGCATAAAAACTGGGTTAGAAATCTGGTAGCCCTTCTGCATATTTCAGCCAAGAATGCAACTGTCCTGATAAATGTTTATTCTCTACATTGGCAGTCACAGCAAAATCACAAAGTGTCTGAAATTTTGCCAGATGCACCACTAGCTTGCTCACTGACTATGAATTGTAGGGAACAATTAGTTTGAACTCGTTTTCAACCAGATAAATCACACCATACTTAGGAAATGCTGCTATCTATATATGTTGTTTGTCTAATTGGCTGAAAAGCATTTGTAGCTGGATTTATGGAAGCTTTAGTCTTTTTGCTTCTACAGAAAGCAGAGTGATGAATCAGGTGGGGCTGTCTGGGAGGCTTGGAGCTCTGACTGGTGTCAATCCAAATAAATCTCTCTAATGCTAAGCCAATGAATGGATGAGTCATGTGGCTGACTCAGTTCCTTAAGCAGCTGGAATGCTCTCAAGTTTCCTGAAGTATTTTTCTAAGGTCATGTGAAGCCTCCAATTTAGTGTTTATCACACTTGATTTTCAAAGTGTCAGTTTGGATGACACCTTCATTAAAACTATTATGACTTTAATAATGATGATCATTCCAGAAACTGACAGCTTCGTGGCATTAGGAAAAGATGGACTGTTGCTAATTTATGAATCTTGGTGTTCTGTCAAAATGGAAAACAGCCCAATCCATTCTGCCCCAGCTCATCCCTGGGTACAGCTCCTTAACTTGATCTATGTGGTAGCTAGTCGTAAGGTAGAATCTCACAACGCATTTTGTTTCGCCTTCCCTCTAGCCCCACATCTATCAGCTATCACTTTCTATTATTTCTCACTTGGAGATATCTTAAATAGCTCTTAAACAATTCCCTTTTCCAATTTCCCTGCCACTAACTCAGTAAGCATACATCAAACCCTACATAAAACCTAAAGAGACAGAGACCCCTGGGCTCCTCCATGCTTTTAAACATACCTTTCAAAGTCATGTTGCTTATAGAAAGCAAACAATAACAAACAACAATGAAACAATATCAAAGGCACCCACAAATACCAAAAGCATAAGAGTCTGTGAGAGTATGAGACTTGCTCCAAAACAGAGACATAACAATGGGGCATAATTACAAGTGCAGAAGTGAAGTGTGTGGGTGTGTGCACATAGGTGCATGTACGCACATGCACACATATTTATTATCTAATTGTTTTCTATGATAAATGGTGACATGTCAAATCTGAGGAATGGGATGGAGTTACCAACAAATAATGCTGAGGAAACTGGTAAATTATTTGGAAAAAGTCTGGTACTTAATTCAAGTATCTACTAATGTAATTTCAAGTTTAAAATATTACCAATAAAAATTTAAAAGCACCATGAGGAAAACACATAATTTTACCCATAGGATGGGAATACCTAAGAGTAATACCATGGGGGAAAATCAAAAAGAAAAATGTACATAGTATTGACAAAATAAATCTCTAAAATTGTTATGCATAAAAGAATATAATAAAATATTTAAAACTAACAACAGATTAAGAAAAATATATTTCCAACACATAGAAAGATACAGAGTTGATATTTTAAAGGGTCTTAATAAGTCAGAACCCAACATCCCAACAATAAAATGAGCAAAGAAGAAATCCTCACTCAGGCACACACCCACACCCATACACAATGAAAATTTCATGGCACAAAAACTTATAATAAAAGTAGTAAAAAGTTCTCAATTTAACTAGGAAAAGTAAACATAATTTACATTTGAAAAAATAGTTCTTTTAATTGTCTACCAAATTGACAGCTTAAGGGAAAAAAATTAACTAATGCTGGTTCAGAATTTGCATTTTTTCCCCAATTAAATTGCAACAATTATACATGGAAGATTTAACCAAGAAAATTCCAAATTAAAAAATTCTCCTTTAAAGTTTTCTTTAGAACTTGACAGCTTCTTAGATCCATACTCTTCATTGTCCGTTCAGAACAAGAGCTCGGAAAGAACTTCTAAGAGCACGTAGATGCTCACCCGTGGAGCCACTCGGTGCGGTGAGGCTTCTGCTCTATCCAGTGCTGGAGGCTCCCGAGAACCCCCAGCTCACCGACGTGGTAAATCTGGACAGACGGGGGGCTTCGATTCCCATGTCCCAGCCTCTCCGTTCAGTGTGTTTCCCCTGTTCCTGGTCACATTGCCTTAATCACAGCACAGGGAACCTTATGGGGGTGGAGTCTGAGTCTGTCTTGGTCACCAGTGAATCTCCAGCACGCAGGACAACACCTGGCACTTAATATGTGCTCAAAAAATGGGTCATGAGTTCATAAATAGTTTTGGGCCTTCCTGAGTGTATTTGGATATGTCTCAATTAGCTGAAAGATCAGGGGTCTTCGGAAGCAGATCCACAGAGGACCAAGCCTGCACGGGTGTGACAAAGGGCATATCATATGCATTGCTTGGGTTCACCTAGACGCCCCCTGTTGCTCACACCTGGGTGAAGACCAAGCATAGGCATTACGGCAAGTATCCGAAGACGGTGAATCTATTTCCAAAGCCAGGGAGGCTCAAATCTGTAAAGGCTGTGGCCGCATCGTGACTGAACGTGAGGGGTCGTCCCAGCACCGCCGTGTTGGTCTTAGGATGGATGTGCCATGAGTTCCGATGCTTTGCAGTCGGCATTTGCGCCATGGTGCTCAGAAGACATGCCGTCGTTACTGCTGTTAGAAAGCAGAGTGGCAAGTGAGATAAAACGCAGACGAGGGATTCTGTCCCGGGAAGGACCTGAGGGAGAATGTGTCCAAATGTTCCTCCCTCTTTCAACTGATGTTAAGGAAAACTAACAACCACACCGAGGATGCGTCCTAAGGTCACAAGGAAGGTCGACTTGACAATAAAAAGGATCTAAAAAAGTTTCGCACTGATGATAATCTTCCTTTCATTCTTCCCTCACTCCCGTCCTTCTTGTTTTGTTTGTTTGTTTGTTTAACAAAAAGTATGTGCAGCGAAGTGGAGGCTCACAGTCATTCTCGCCTCCTCCAGAAGGAGGGCAGATAGTGACGCCAGCTTGCCACGAGCCAGCGGGGACCAGACAGCCTCCTCTGGCCCGCGGAAGCCTGTTCCCGGGGCGTGGGTGAGACGCGGTCTGCTTCCATTCTGCAGCCACAATGTTGGGCATAGGAGGGAGGCCAAACTTTCTTTAGAGGCATCTCCTAAGACATTTCTACCTCTTGTAATGTAGGCTCCAGGGGGAAAATGATGGCTTGAAGAGGAGACATAGGGACCCAGCTCACCCTTAAAGTCTTTGACCCTAGAAACCCAGCATGTTCCAGAATGTTTGCAATAATAAAAAAAACAAAACCACCAGGGGAAAATGTTGACCAGTAGGAGAAAATCCACCCGGGAGGACCTCTCCTTGAGTCATTCTGGGGCTTAGAACCTGGGAGGTCCTAGAATCTCCCGGCCGACTCTGCTGCTGGTCAGGCAGGTGTTCCGAGGCACAGACAGACGGCTCTTGTTGGTGTACTGAACTTAAAACACACTCTTTACTACAGTTTTTCAGAGAGCTCTGCCCAGGTACATCAAGCAAAAACATCAGAGAACCAGTTAATAGTTAAATTTACTTTTGTTATACATTGTTCACTGTCACAGAAATAGAGGTGGATAGGGAAGGATTCAAGAATTTCTGGATTTCCTGGCCTTAATTTCACCTACTAGAATCCCAGTCCACAACTATCCTGGCACTCCTTCATTCTGTCAGTGTCCAAAGTCACTCCTCATCTTATGCAGCTCTTCTGCCTGTATTTCCTCTTACCAAACAAAACCATCTATCAAAATGTATTTTCTCTTTGTTTTGGAATGCTTTATCTATGCCCTAGATGGGATGCATAATCTACAATTTCTTTTCACTGCTAATTGATAACTATCCCTCAGCAAGACCAAAGCATGAAGATGTTGATAAAGCCTGGCTCTCACTGTGCCTGTGGATAGAATGGCACATGAGCAACAAGGAGGGAAGAAAAAGAATAAGCTCTAGGGACGGGTGAGTTGTCTTACCTTTCCTGGAAATGTTTCCCCTAAGCTTCCCCTCCTTTGCTTGAGGGTTAAGGTACTGTAAGGGTGGGGGTTACTTGGGAGAAGAGTTTGTAAGGTATGATTGTTGGAAAGTGTTTCTTTAGACCTACACATCTCTGGGCAAAAATACTTAACTTTTTTGAGACTTGATAAACAGTGTGTCCCACGTAGCATGCTGCACATGGCTTCTGTAGAATGAAGAGAACACCAATTTTCTATAGCCAAAGAGCCATGACTACTTAAAAATAGGTGGAATTTGAGGGTAAAGTTTATTAAAATACACCATAAAATGATGTTATGACTTCCTTTTATTGTATCCCTTAAAACAGTTGTTTTGGGGTAGGGAAGAACACGCTACACAGTTTTAATTACCTATCTAAATGTCTGTCTGTCTGCCTGTCTTTCCTATTCCTTCCCCCAAAAAACCTTTATAATAACCCAATAAAGTTTGTTTTTATGCTCTCTACACCTTGGGAAAATTGTGATGTTAGCCTTCTTTATCTCTTGCAAGTTTCCTTCATTGAGAGAACACAAACTTCAGGTCTGCAAACGTGGGTCCAGTTCCAAGCCTGTCACTGAAACTGGGCTCTCCTGATCGATTCCTCTTAAGCTCTCTAGGCTTTGATTTTTTTCAGTTGCTAAGTAGTAAGGGTGTTATCACAGGCTTGTTTTTGTGATATTTTTTTAAATGGCATATGGAAAACACTTATCAACACATGTGACACTAAGTAAATGATCCAACATTTGATATAAATGGTAACTTTAAAAATCATAGCCATCCTAATAAGGTCAGTATCTCCCAATAGTGTACATAGGATCATCCTGCATCTATTTATCAAGGTCCATGAACCTTCCTGGGCCAGACACTGTACTGAGGAAACTGGGCTTTGTAGGAGGAATGGCCCGTGAAACTGCCTTTAGCGAGGTCTCGAGCTGTTTCTCATGTACACAACATTTTAGAAGATGTGTAGCTTTATGCAACAATCCAGACTTCACATCATTCTAATTTTTTAACTGAGAGTGATTTGTTAAATGCGTATTTATAATTTAGTCATTTGTAAACCTTCTTTTAGACTTTCCTTGAGTTGAACATTAAATAAAATGTTACAGGAATGCTGAGGAAAATGCAACTAACCCAGCTGGGGAATGCTGCCAAAGATTTTATGTCCTCAATTATCACAAACATGTATCAAGGAAAACTGCAACAGTGAAGCAGTTATACAGAGTAACTAATGGAAAACATGCTAATGATCTAGATTGTTCAGGTGAGAGCGTTCTTCCTTTCTTTTTTTTCTTTCCTCAATTAACTGATTTGTGGGCAGAAACCTCAACCTTGGTTTGTCACATGAAGTTAAATATGAAAATCTTGTCAGAGGCAAATCCCAAAATGAGGCACCAGACCAGCACAATTTTATTTTCCAAATGGTGTTTCTAAGGACTAGTTCATTATGATTGGCTTTTAAACGATCCTGCCCCAGGGACTGTCAAAGGGTTGGGTTTGGAGATGGGAGACGGCCTTTGAAGCACCTTTCTCAGCTCTGTGGTGCCGCTCTGCACGGAGGGAGGCGCTGCGCCCACCCAGGGCTGGCGGCACCGGTGTCCGAGTGGCACTGGAGAAAACCAGCAGGTGTGTGGCTGACTGGAGCAGCGCTAGAAAGGGCCAGGATGAGGAAGAACAGATACTGCCGACATTTCGAAGCTAAAAGACATCATGAGCTTTCCCCCATGAGGCCACCATGATCTCTAGGCGCTCTTTTCAAGAGATTCCCCAAGGGAAGCGGAGGCTGAGCAGGGGGAGCTGGAGTGGAGCCCTGCCTGCCTACCTCGGGGCGGGGGAGCCCGAAGAACAATGCTCCCTCATGTCGGGAAATCTACAGGGATAACACGTCCAGGTGATTCTGTCCACTGGCTTCAACCTTGAACATGGGCCACATGCAGTTTGCCTGAGTTCTGAGTCGCCGTTGTGACTTAGATTGGACCATTCAAGGCTCCTGATCTGCCCTCTCTCTCCCTGCTCTCACTCTGGAGCGGCTGCATATATCCTGTTGCTCCCATAACAAATGACCACAAAATTAGTGGATGACAGCCACTAAAGCTCACAAGTTTGTGTGGGTCTCGCTAGACTAAAATAAGGTGTTGGCAGGACTGTGTTCCCTTTGGAGGCTCCAGGAAAGAATCTGTTTCCTTGTTATCTTCCTGCAAATAGAGGCACCCGCATTCCTCGTCTCCGCCCCCTCCTCCATCCATAAAAGCCAGCAAAGCGGGATCAGGTCGTTCTCAGAGGGCCGTCTCTCTGGCTCTCGCTCAGAGGCCTCTCTCTGTGGCTGCAAGGACCTGTGTGGTGCAGGGGTTCACCCAGACAATCGGGGATCACCTCCCTACTGTAAGGTCAGATGATTAGCAACTTCAATTCCCCTTTGCATGGAACCTAACAGATTCACAGGTTCTGGGGGTTGGGACATGGCCATCTTTGGGGGACCATGCGTCTACCTACCACAAGGCAAACATTGCAGTAATCAAAACGGGAAAAGGAAGTCGAACTTCTGGATTTAGGGAAGAAGGTGACTTGCACTCTATGTTAACCACAGTCTCCCTTCCACCCGAGGGCGGAACCAAGGAGGGTGCGTGCGTCAGGGAACATCTCCCCCGTAAACTACAGTCTGAGTGTTGAGCATTCTGTAGGCCGAGGTTATGTTGATTTATGAATTTTGTACTTTAAAGTGACCTAGGAGGTTTTCTTTTTTCTTTTTTCTTTTTAAAGAGATAACTGGAAAAATCATAGGGCTGGCCAAAATTTCAAACAGGGTCAGTGGGAAAATTAAGGACATGAACAATTGTAAAGGGAACAATAGGAGACAAAAAATAATAACGTGCTCTACAGTCACACCCCTGCTGCTTGTGTCGTTCAACAGTCTCGGGTATGTTCCACACGGAACCACATAGACAGAATAAAACAAGACCCTGTTTGAATTAGTAAAGACATGCTTCTACATCAAAGTTCTCAAACTGATAGCGTGTGGCCACTGGCTATGTTTTGTCTGGGGACATACAGTGATTATATGTTTTCTTAACTCATTGCCCACATTTTAAAACTGGAGGTCTTGTTAAAATTGATCCAGTGTTCTGACTTCTCTGTTCAGTTGGAAGATCTAGAACAAATGGGTCCTAATTCCCACTTGGCAGCCTCTTCTGGAGAAGGCCGGCAGCTGCCCTGATGCTTACATGCAGTCTTACCCGGACATCTTCACTTTGAGCGTCACCTGTCTGGCCTCTGCAGTCATTTGAGCTTGAGATCCAGGTAGATCAATACAGTGCTTTGTGTAATTAATTTGTCAAATGAATATACATTTAGTGTGTTGGCTTTGAAAATTAGCAATCTGGTAAATTAGGTTTAGATAGGTTTAAATATTTGGTTCAGATACTAGCTCTGCAATTTAAAACTTATATAAAATTAGTCAAGTGGTCGATCTTTCTGAAGCTGAATTATTCATCTGTTAATTTGGAAAAATATAATACCTACCCCCGAGGATTGCAGTGGACATTAAGAGAACTGCATCATATAAATCCCCTAGCATACTGTCAGGCACATTAAAGCATTCAATAAATAGCAGATGCTTTCACCAACAACCTGAATTTCCAATAGAATTGTCCAGGGTTTCTTTTAAAGATACATAGAATTGATGACATATTTTTTATCACATAAACATATATACACACTCCCCCCAAGAAAACTCAAGGCTCTCATAAAAGCTTGGAAAGAGCCTTTAAAGTCACTTATTTTAGAGAGAAAACAGAAGCTTGCAAAGATAATGTGCTATTTATGATCACCTATGTTAGTATAAGAGATGTACCTGTAATCTACACCCTCTACTACCCTGCCAACCATTCTACAAGAGAGAAATAAGACCAGTGGGCTGATAACCACGGAGATGGTTCGCCAAGTGAGACACCGACATGAGAACCCCAGGGGGACAGAGGGGATTTACGTGTAATGTGATTTGTGTTTACTGCTGAACTTGGCCTGGGGTTTAACTTGAAAGGATTGTATCATGGTCCTGCTGTTATTATTCATGCTAAAGTCTCATAGCTGTTACAGTTTATAAAATATGTTCCCATATGTGACCTTATTTGATTCCCCATAATCCAGTGAGATTCACTTTATTATCCTCATTTTACAGATGATGGGAAATCAAAGCTGAGAACCAAAATGGATTTTTTGAAAGAAATAACTCTTTTTTAATATTAGAAAAATAATATTGAAGAAGCAAATAATACTGGGGAAGTGAAGACAAGGCACATGACAGAACATGCCCTAGAAAGCCTGTCTTCCAGGTCTGAGCCTGAGCCCAGATGTTCATCTCCACACCTGACTCTGCCGGCATTAAATTCATCAAGGGGTCAGTTTTTCAAGAGGTAAAAACATAGATAATAATAGTGATTCATCATTTGCAATGTCCCTGCCACTTGCTAAGCATATCATCTTTATAATAATCCTCAATTATGGTCGATGATGTCTGATAATTGCCAATTTACAAATAAAGCAGACTCCGACTCAACATTATGTAGGGTTAGGCTCAGCAACTAGATCCCAACCTCTCTGATCTAAAGGTCACTGTCTAACTCAGTTGCCAGTTCTTGTGCTACACCTCCTCTAAAGAAACTATAATTGTCAAACTGTCTATCCGAATATGGTCTGGGCATCTCTATGGACAGTCTTCAGTGGGGTGATTGCCTGCATGTCTTTTCAGTCTCTGTGGCTTAGGTATTGTAGTGGATGCTAACATGAACTTCAGAAACCTAATAGAGATTCCAATTCCCCCAGCTGCCAGGACGGTGACCTTCGGATGATTAAGAGCTGAGGCCTTTCCCAGGAATGAGCCTTCTGCAAAAGGGAGCTACCTTACCCAAGGGATGCTCCTTACACAGGGGAGGGATGCAGCTAATGTCTAGTTGACAACGGTGGTACAATAGCCCGGCCTCCATCCATCAGTCAGGGACACCTCAGAGGCCCATTCCAGTTCCGGAGCTCACACGTGATCAGCTGACCCTTTATTGTAGCTATACCACATTTTACCTTGGATTCTTTTAGCCCAGTCCTGCTTCTCTCACTCCTTATAGGGGTTATCCCCGAGACGACTTCTTGCACACAAATCTCCAGTTCAGTATTTGTTCCCTGGAGAATTCAACCTAGGAAAGTTGGGACCATGAGCAGACCAAAGAAACAGGATCTAAAATGGAATTTGGGGCCGGATTACTTGCTAACTGGGAGGCAGAAAGAGTCAGTGGTGGAGAGGGAAGCCGTATTAATTCCTGGCAGGCTGTAGCAGGGCAATTATTAAAACTCGCTGGTTGCAAAGTGGGATGGTGTCTTAGATTGGTGTCAAAACAAAATACCATAGACTGGGTGGCTTCAACAACAGAAATTTATTACCCCACAGTTCTGGAGGAGGCTGGAGATCTGAAGTTGGAGCGCCAGAATGGTGCGTTCTCGTGAAGGCCCACTCCTCGGCTTGCAGACAGCCACCTGGTGCTCACATGGCCTCCTTTGTGCTCAGGAGAGAGACTGGAAGGAGTAAGCTCTCTGGGGTCTCCTCTAGAAGGGCACTAGTCCCACCATGAGGCCTCCCCCCATCCCCTCATCTAACCCTAATCACCTCCTAATGACTCCAAGTGCACATGTCGTCACACTGGGGATCAGGAGTTAGCACGGGAACGTGTGGGGGACACAGACCTGTGGTGCCTAGCGAATGGGAACCAGCAGAAAGAGAAGCACTGGTGTCTGCCATCTCTCAGGCGTCTGAGTTCAGTGCAAGTGGTGGCCCCAAGGACAAAGGGTGTGAAGGGCTCTCGCTGTGCTATGGATACACTGGAACAATTCAACAAATGGCTAATGGTAATTAATCAACAATTTAGGGAAAGTGTGGAAGAGAGTGGATTTCCTTGGCATCGTATAAAGAGACTACCAGCTAGAAGACAGGAAAAGTGAAGGTCAGGCTCAGGATTTAATTATAAAGTTGGTGGCATTCCAAGCAGGTTGAACTTTCAGCCCCAGTAAGTCAGCTACGCTAAGGCCATGTTCCTTACCAGAGACTAGGGAGGGACATTTCTTGATCAAGCACCCCAAAAACCTTGCATATCCAGGTTCTCTTGACCACTGTGCCTGGGCACAGGCTAGTGCTGCCCCTTTGCTTAAAGGCAACACAGACACACCTGACTTATAAGACAGCACACATGGCTCTTCAAGGTCTACTTCCATTTGCTCTAATGCTGATTAATAGCTAGGGTACAACTCCCTGTATCGCCTGATGACAGAAGTGCTGGGCCTGATACAGGAGGAAAGAGTCTGTATGCTGATGGAGCTTCAGAGCCAAGGCAACACCTACCCACAGCAACTGGGAGAGTGCGTGCGAGGCGGGACCCTGACTGTGCAGAATCTAATGGGGGCAGAACAAAGTTCCCACGTGAGTGAGTTCATCCGTGTAAGAGCACTCACAGAGCACACAGAATTCAGTGGCCTGGCAAAGTCCCTGGAGGCAGTACAAACACACAGCTAGGATGTCATGGAAGACTGGATAAATGATAGTCCATGTTAAAAGAAGCAGAAACTCTGGAACAGCTAATACAGACAGCATAAGGAGGGATCAAAAACTCAGCCACGTAAGTGTGCTAGAGTGAGTATTATAGTGAAAAATCCCTCCAGCACACTATGTTCTACAGAAGGGCTCAGAGGAAACTGTTTTAACAACACAACTGGTGAGGAGGCCACCAATATCAATGAGAAGCTCAGCAATGGTGGCCTCTGTCTTGGTAGGAAATACTGTTACAGATTTGGATCCCTGGTAGCAATGGAGATAAGAGTCTAAATAATAAGAGGCCAGGTGTCAGCACTTAACCACTCAGAAGCCAGGTGGACACAGTTTGAGTAATGAGTTGCAAGGTTGGTGTCAAAGCAAGACAGATCTGACCTACTGAGAGCTGTGGAGATAACTGATAGGACAAAGTGTTTGCACGAGCCAGAAAGCTGGGTGTCCGGAAAGAGTACTGCTCGATCTACGCCAATAAAAGAAATCAAGCAAGCGTTACTAGCAAACCGAGGACAGTCACTGTGGAGAAAGTGAAGGTTCCTGTGGCCGGGATTCTCACCTGGCCCTGGTCAGCTTGCTCACTACACACGTGTGGGCAATGCATTGTTGTTGACTCTATGAAGAGCTCCACCCAGTGCACTGGGCTGCACGGCTGCAGGAGAGCAGAGGCTGGAGTGGTGGCAGCGCTGAGGACAGAGACCGAGACAGCTGCAGGGGCGGAGAGGCCCAGAGGCAGAGACCGGCTTGCTGCAGGCAGACTTGCTCTGAGTGGATGGGATTCCAGTGACTGACCTGCCACCATGGGAATAAAGTTGGGTATAAACCCTTTCACCCCAAGAATGTTCCATTGTCATTCTTTTTCAGTCTCATTGAATCCATAGTGAACTTGTTCAGGGCCAAATCCCATTGGCAAGACAGTCACCCTAATTAGAAATAATAATGTTTGACCCAGTTTCTAGATATGTGCCAGTTTTCAGACCAAGAATCCACCGATGGACGAGGAGACCAGGCCCCTCGGAGGATCAAAGCTGAGACACCACAGCGACGGAGCGCTCTCTCCAAGCACTTCCCGGAGCCATCGCCAGCCCTTTGCTCATGTGATTGTACACTTGGGAGAAATTAATTTCCAGAAATTCAAGGACTAATGGAGATAGGATCCTAGCTGACACTGATCCTTGGAAACCCAAAGTGTCATCAGGGCCCCTGTTTGAGGAGGGGCATATAAGAGACAGGAAACAACAGAACACTGGTCCAGCTGTGGCTCACAGGGAACACATTAGGTCCGTGAATCCCCCCAGTGATCATTCCTCTTGTCCCTAAATATATATAACTGGAGTGGATGTGCTTCCTAGTTGGAAGAAACCCCACATCATTACTTGACCGCTGCTGCACAGACAGCTATGACACTGGGAAATACCAGGTGGGAGTCTCTGACACTTTCCCTATTTGGTCAAGAAAGTAAATTTTAAAAATAGCATTGCATCCGAGGAGGAATGGTACAGATTAGCCCCGCCCTTAAAACCTAAAGTGTACAGGAGTTGTGATCTTTTTCATACGTCCATTTAATTGGAAAACAAAACAAAACAAAGAGAGGTCCTGCAAGATCACAAGGCACCAATGCAAATTTACTCAAGTAGATTCATGTATAGCTTCTGTGTCCACATGGTATCTTAGCTAGATCACATAAACCCAAATCAGGTACATGGTATGCAGATATCGATCACAAAAATGAGTTTTCCCATCCCTGTGGTGACAGAGAACCAGAAGTAGTTGATAGTCACGTGGAGCCAGCGATGTACACATCCATGGCTGCGCCCTAGGGCAGTGTCAACTTGCCAGCTCTCTGTCAGGACACTCTGAAGAGACCTTGGTCATCTAAATATTTTGCAAAACATCACATTTGTCTAACATACCACAGACTTCATGTGAAGAAGGCCAAATGAGTAAGAAGTGACAAGCTTGTTGTAGGTCTTGATAAGATGGGAGCACTCCCAAGGGAGGGAGGGAGATGCCACAAAAAATCTCAGACATACTGCACCAGTGAATTTTTTATCACTCCAGGCATATTCAGGTCTCCAATGTAGAGATCAAATTACTGTACCTCATACCTCTCACCATGGAAAAGGAGGCACCATGCCTGGTAGACCACATTGGGTTCCAGGGTAGCAGGGAAGTCAGGATACCTCTCAGACCTGTTTTCTGAAGGACATGAAAAGCTACAAGCTTTGAATGAGACCAAGAGAAGTAAAAGACTTTGCAGCAGATCAAAGCTGTGGTACAAGCGCCCCTCCCATTAGAGTCATAGGGCCACACAGACACTGTTATCTATTGGTAGGAAAAGATGCTGTGTGTATCATAAGGCAAGCCCTAGCAGGCGAGCAAAAAATAGAACTGCCTGATCCTAAAGCAAAGCTGTGCCATCTGCACAGAACATTTTACACCAGAGTGATTTTGATTCAGTCTCTCATGAGGTTGCAGTCAAGCTCCCAGGTGGACATACAGTCACATCAAGAATTGGTTGAGGCTTGAGTAGTCACCTCAAAGCTGATTCACACAGCTGTTGGCAAGCCCCAGTTTCCCATGGGCTGTTACAGTAAGGGTTTCAATTTCTTACCACATGGGCCTGGCATTGTGGCTGTCTGAATATCATCAATATGGCAGCTTTCTTCCCCCAGAGCAAGTGGATCAAAAAAGAGCATACACCCAAGACAGAAGCCACACCTTTTTATAACCTAATATGAAAAAATGATATGTCATTGATTCATCCATATTCTGTTCATTTAAGTAAGTCAGTAGGTCCAGGCAACATTCAAGAAGAGAGGATTACAAGGACTTGAATGAGGGAAGGGGGGGATTGTTAGGGATGAGGTTATAGGCTACTCACCACAAGGAGCTATGTCCCCAGCAGGTGAATGCATGGGAAAGTAAATCAAAAGGTGGAAACAGGACTCTACTTGCCCTCATTGTATGATCCACTTGGAAGAATTGTGCTTTTCTCTCCCTATCACAACACAAGGGCTCGTGGTCCAAAGGTCCAGAGTCATGTAAGGAGATTGCTTCCATCTGGGGACCCTGCAAGACTCTCATTAAATCTTAAGCTTTATCTGCTGTCTGCTCACTGTGGGCTTCTTACAACAGGAGAGCTACAGGTAAAATGAAAGACTCATCAACCTGGCAAAAGTAATTGACTCCAGTTACCGAGAGGAGGTGAGCCTACACCGTCAGCAGAAACGAATATGTTTATCATTGAGGTGATGCACCAAGATGTCTCAGGATACTTCCTTGCCCAGTTCTGAGACAAATAGACAAGTGCTGCACATACAGCCTAGGAGGGCCTGGGGCATCAGCGGTTTGGAGCTTTGAGGAACGAGGTGAGAATTACACACCAGGTGTGCCAGGCAGAGATGCCTGCTAAGGGCAAGCGTAATCCAGGAGGAGAGTTAGAGAAAGGAGAAGATGCAGTCCTGGGAGGGAAGTCATCTGGTTGGTCTTCTTCTTAAAAGTTTCCTCTGGGAAAGAGGCCAATAGAATCCTGGAGGACACGTTTCCCAAAGGAGGGACCTCCTTTTATAACACAAGCAGGTCCAAGTAGCTGACATACTAGACAGTAGGAGCTGCTTGGTGCCCCACAAAGGATCCTCAGACCTCCTGTAGGAGATAGTCATCCAGCCCCAAGCTGCTACAGGAACTTTCTGCTGTTGGATCTGATAGGAGATCCCCTCCCCTGGAGTTGTCAGTGACCAAAGAGACTTGTATCACCCAAGTTTACAGCCCCTCCTCAGAAAGTGGGGGTCTCATGTCCAGCGACTTGTTGATGTGGCCTACCTAGGCCATTGACTCAGTTTGGAATTATTTCCAGGACCCATCGTGGGTCTGGGGCACCCTCCCGGGGATCAGCAGGGGCTTTTGTTGTAACCATATTACAAGTGAGCTTTTCCTCACCCAGCCCTGCACTCATCACTTCCTAATGAGTGTTGTTGCTGAGTACACCCCCTCCTAATCAACTTCGGGCATGTAAATTGCCATCTCAGCTTCTGTTTTGCAGGGAACCTAATCTGAGACGAGTAGGTTGCAATTCTCCAGTATTTTTTTCCCCTGTGCATTAGTTAAACATCTTAAAGGCATTGTATTACCCGTGTCTATTCATCTTTCAATCAGCCGAGTCAGCTGCCCAGCAGGTAACAGGAAAACATTTATGGAATAAATGTGTTCCCTTCTGGAAACATGGACAAAGGATTTCAAGTGGCCTTCATAAAATCCTTTATTGTTCCTTCGAGTTCTTTGGATCGTGGTCCCTTTGTTATTCTTCTGAAAGCTAAGAAAACATTGCTTTTAAATATGTAGAAACACCTAAGAGCAAAATTTAAATGTTTCCAAGGGGTTGGCTGACCTACTTAAGCTTGCCCTTGGTCCAGCCAGAAGCCCTTTGATTCCCAATTAGGTAAAGATGATTCCAAAGGACATAAGAAAAAGAGATAAGAGGTATGGAGTGGAGAGGACACACACAGAGGGATGGAATGGTTTTGATCAGATATCTGCTGACAATCAGAGGCGGAGGACAGCCTCTCTATAAAGTGCTCTCCTACATATTTCAAAGTAGCATTTCCAAATGGGCAGGCTAAAGATACTCATTTCAAACTTCAGAATGGTACAGTCAGTACCTCCCTAAACTCTTCAGGAGAGGAGCCTTGATATGTGTATTTCAAGAGTTCCTGGTGATTCATCTGATTAATCATGTTGGGAAAGACTGTTCTAAAGAAACCATGCTTGGCTGCCAAAAAGATGCTGAGAAGGACAGGGAACATGGCGGCATGGCAGCAGCCGCAGGAAGAGCATGATGTCCCCGTGGAGACGTCCACACACAGGGGCATGCGGGAAAAGGCACAAAAGGCACCCCACGGAAAGTCAGGATGAGCTAAATAAGACACCAGGAGGCTTGCGCAATGTGAGACTGGGCCTCCCCATCCCTCTCTCTGAGCCTGGCTTCAGCAGCCCCAAGACACGTCTGCAAGCAGGAGCTCAGAAACTCCCAGGCCTGTGGTGTTATGATTCTCTCTCTGCATATCTTTTTTCCCAGGAATTTTAAAGGTCAGGGCTCATTAAAGAGTGTGGCTGGTTTTCCCTGGTTATTGTTTCATATCCTTAGGAGTTGTTTCTCTTCTCTGACAAATGAATATAATATCATACATGATACAGGCTTTATAATATTAATAAGAGCTAACACTTATATAGTACTTACTGAATGCTAGGTTCAGTATGAAGGGTTTTGCTTATTATAACTCATGTAATTCTTGCAAGAATCCTTGAGGTAGGTACTTTTTTTTGTCACTTTACAGGTAAGAGACACTTCTAAAAAGCTAAGTATATAATACAATAATAATAATAAATAATCATGCATTAACCGCTTGTTATGACACAGACAGTAACTAGGCGTATCCTGTTGAAGGGTCATGCCCACCGTAGGACTCAGGGATCATTTACATCTGTCAAAGAGATGGAAAATGGGTGCTAAAGGAGATTAATGAACCTGCACAAGTTCACACAAGTGGAATAGAATTTGAAAACAGGTCTTGAAAACTCCAAGGCCAGTGTTCACTCAGCTCTATCACCTTCTGTATATAAGATAGGTCATTTCTATCTGCCCAGTTCCAGATACATGCAGGTACTCCCCAAGCTGCATTTTCACTTCTCCCCCATATCAACCCTCCTGGGCCGACTCCCATCAAAGCAGTAGCTCCTGGCTGACATTTGAGACAAGATGTGAATATGTGAGAATGTAGGGTCTCAATCATCCATGGGTTTAGGGGAAGGTTGCCAACTCAGGGCATCTCTATTACCTTGAGTAATTATAATGGTTGGTTGTTTTGCCTGACTTACAGAATGCCATTTAGCTTTGGGTCTATTCAAAAGAGGCATAAAATGAAATAGTAAGACATCCGTTGGTAAGCTTGTGTTGAATAGCCTTCATCCTGCGCAAAGGGTAGCTGTTTGTATTGGAAAGATATTGTAGCAGAGAAAGAGTAGGATTTCTTGCTTCCACCAGCCCCTTCTGTCTGAGTGCCTGCTGACGCTGGAAAGGTCATTGAACATTTACTCATTTTGCATTTTCTATGTGGCTCACCTAGAATCTATAAAGCACCACTGCCCTCTAAAATATTTTTTGTTGTTGTTGATAAAGAGACATTTCCTTATCTCTAAATTAGTCTTGCCTTGTTAACTTTGTCCATAATTGTATTCAATCTTCTGGCCCACTAGCTAATCAAAAACACTTCTCTTTATCTGATACTAGGAATTATTTTACCTGTGGCAATTTCTTCCTAGAAAAATTTCCTCATGGTCTCCAAACACCATGTCCATTACTTTGGCCCACAAAACATAAAAGCAAAAATGAATGTGACCTTTCACAGCAGAGTTTTATTTTTTCTCTTTCTTCCCCTATGTAATTTCCTTTAGAAAACTGTCCCCATAGATGGTGGGGACATTATTAATTAACTGTTGCCAAAAGCTCTCCCTAAAAAGAATGCATAAATGAGCCAACTGTTTAATTCAATAAAATGGTAAGTAATTGTTAGTTGCATATCACCCATGTAGGAAGAAGTGGAAATAGCATAGACTTTGGAATTAAAGATTAAATTCTGATGTGATGAAGAGAGAAAATTTGTACCTTTTGAGACCACAAACCTTTCATTATACAAAGTCTTCCAGGACAGTCTTTAGATGAAAACTGGTCTAGATTTTCATAGTTGTACAGGTTAAATGTTTCAAATATGTTTACTGCTGCTTCCAGAGAATATGATCGAGTCTCTAAGGCACATCACACTAGAAATCTATCCTTCTTAGGCACCTAGTTCCCAATCCTTGGCTTAAAGATTTTCTGTTTTGTGTATATATCTATCTCATAAATTACATCATAAATATTGATCTGCCCCATTGACTACCTTTTACAGCTAATATGATGTACTGTTAAATAAAACCATCAGGTAAATAACATAGTAAGATCACACTCAGAAGAACAGTGGTCAGAGAGCCAGTGATTAAGCGTAACATTTAGGGAAGAACAGTTTTCAGGAAAAAACAGTTTTATGTGTGGACTTCAGCCTGTGAGTACTGCTCATAGCCCCGCCAGAAAAAAAAATTGCAAAGAGAATAACTTACCATTAACTAATATTGACTTCCAGGGGAATGCTATTTCACAAAAGCAGAGAGTTCAAAGTCCCAGTCACACTGTTTGAAAATTAGTGTTGACAGGCCCAGATGTCTACACCTACACCACGTGCCCTGCTGTAGAAAATACCTGTAGAAATCATTACCAAAGCAGTGTCATTTCTATAATCCCTTGGACCATGTGCTCTTAATAAACAGTACATCTGTTCAGAGGGGTAAATGATAATGATGATGTAGTTTTAATGACATAAGAGTTATGCCTTTTTATAGTTTCATTTTACAGCTACAGACAATAGACATCATTTAGATTCCTGCTTCATGAAAAGGAAAACAAAAAAGCCACATGTAAAACTTTACCTCAATTCCTCCCCTCGCTTTTCTACAATGTCCTCACCCATTCTTCCCATTTGTGCCTCTCAAAGGTGTCTCGTGAAAGTCGGTGTGAACACAGACATCAAGCAGACCTGGATTCTCACCCTGGCACTTTCATGTACAAGCTGAATGGCTTCTGATATGTTATCTACACATATGATAAACCTCATTTTCTTTATCTCTTAATCAGGGATAATAATAAACATGTGATAGTATGAAGTTTAGATATGTTAACATGTGAAATTACTTGACATATACCAAGTGCTCAACAATAGTGGGAAAGGGAGTAATACAAATCGTTACATTGACAAAGGCAGCTTCCTAAGGTTCACTAAGCGAGTCTCCACCTTTCATAACGAAGTATATTTATACTGTAAAGATAGGAGCCTATGAAAGTCTACCTAAATTACCACACTGACACAGTTTTTAAGTCTTTAAACACATACTCTTCTGGATCCTTTGGGTTTTTACAATATTCATTGTTTTCATCCTTCCTATGACTTTAATAGGTTCCTTCTCTTAGTTTACAAACATTCTAAATTCTTTGCATCCATTTCAGTTGATATGTCACTTCTTAATGAAAAGAACAGTCTTTGAAAAATACTTTTAATCCTATTTACATTTATTTATTCCAACAGATTTTATTGCCTCCTAAATACCCCAACAATTGCCCAAGACTTCAAAATTCTGTATTTTCATGCCCCAAACTTCTACTGATTTCTAGAAAATCCTTTTTAATCAGCAATTTATAAACAAATGGGTGTTCTATAGGCATTGCCAACTCTGCATGGCCTACAATATAAGATATTACTCCTGGGGATGATCGCTAATATGTCTGCTCTCCAAACAAGAAATCCTAGATACCTTCATCCATCCTGTTCACTCCACTTCACAATCCTGGTCAAGTCCTAATGAAAGTTCTTTCAGAGTGTCTTTCACACCTGTCTTTTCCATTCCATCCATGGAGGTGCTATCCTAGTTGCTAAATATCCCCTCTTTTCACCTCTGTGTGCTTGTTCATTCTTTCCCCTCTGCTGGTGTTTTCTTGCTAAAATCACATATCCTATAACTTAAAAAATCTCTATCTTAGAAAATCTATAATCCCCAAACCCCATACTTATTTTTGTCTTTATCTTATCTATCCTACCTAGACTATAAAGTTCTTAAATATTACAAGTATATTTAATTACTAACTACTATGTATTATAGTTTGCACGTATAATAAAAATGTTTATTCCCAAATTCTCTCATTCCTGAGGGATTGTACAAGCTCGGGATTTAAAAAACAAAAAATTTAATTACAAATCATTTAGCCATTTACAACAAATGACAAAATTTTAAAAATTCATTATTGGTCATTTTAAACTGATTTAAATGTGATTTGAAATGTGCATAGAGTTGAGACACAATGGGGTTAGATGAAGGGGAATTTCTCATCCACATATCCCATATAATCCCATCTTTGATTGATAACGTGTTTCCCTTTATCCATTTTTATCTCTATTATTCCACAACAATGTTTATGAAGTTAAGAACACCTTAAATATATAGTAGTATACATTTTTTTATATTTTTATTTTTAAGTAAATAAATATGAAAGATACATGAATTTCCCTGTGGAGCACACAGATATGCAAAAGAAGCAAATCTACTCATGGAGAAATCCCATAATTCTGGAATTCTCTTAGAGCTGAAGGACAAATAAGAGTGAACCACAGAGATCCTAAGAACAATTGCCACAACAAAGAAACAAGCCAACCTGCACATTCAGGGGAACAAGGGAACTATGTCCCAGAATGTCCATGTGTGCATTCGCCAGACCCGGCTCTTACTCTAGGCCCCGCCTACTGCATGCACTTTCCTGTTTTTTCCTAGAATGACTAGAGTTGTAGTTATTTCCCAAAACAGCTATTATTGTCTTGCTAAATATCTAGGTCATTCAAGTAAAAGCAAACAAACAAAAATATTCTGGATTCTGTCTTAAATGGAAAGAGGTAGCTATTAGGCCCACAGAGAGGTCTGCTCTTAGGGTACTTTCCAGAAATAGCCTTTCACTCATGCAAAAATACACATAATCAGCACCTTCTATGTTCCATCCACTGCACTGTTCAAAGGCTCAGTTTGCAGAAAAATCAAATCCAGGCATTGGCCATGTGTTCGTAAAATGTGGTGAAAGAGAAAGAGTGGCATTGCAGGTATCCCCATTTGTAATCATATTTTCCATTTATTTGAATATGGTTTTCTTCCTATACTAGACAGTAAGTTCATGAGAGAAGGGGTTTTGTCTTTATTGTATTCAGCTCTGTGCCCACTAAATAGCCCAATGTCTGAAGGATAGATGCTTAAAAAATGCTAAATAATTTTCTGCCATAGGCAGTTACTTGCTTTAGTTAATCTCTTTACCAGATACAGTCACCAAATACTTTTGCTTATTTGGAAATTGGTACCACAGCAGTCCTGACTCAAATAATAGTATGATTTTCAGGTTTCAAAAAATACTGATCCTGTCCAATCATTTGGCTCATCTAGTTCTGCCAGAGGGTCCTGGATCTGATTTTTAGAATAAACACACAACCACGTCCTCCTGTCACTGGAGATTGTGTTAAAGGTGTCTTCACAGGATATGCTTTCTAGATCTTTCTTAGGATATCATGAACCCATGAGAAGGCACAGCATAACAGCCTCATGGGCAGATGTAGGTCAAGTTTCCAGCTGTTCAGAGAAGAGCTGGGAGAGCGGCAGCAGGCTGCCACGCATGAGGCAGCCCCACTCACCCTCCCAGATGAGGCAAATGTACTCTAGCACACTTGTTGCTAGGAGACAAAAAAGAAAAAGTGTGCTCAACCACACCTGGTAGCAATTTTTTAATGGATATAACAATAAGAAGGATAATGATAATAACGATAATACCTAAAGCAGATGGATGTGCAAGGGATTGTAAAATCATAATCTCTACAGTTTCCAGGCTATTGAATTCCCTGGCTGAATGGCACCAAAATACAAAGGCATTATCAAATATTGTTAGACTTAATACCTATTTGTATCATTAATATTATATTGTGTGAGACAAAATAGCAACTGGAGATTGATTTACAGAAAATTGTTTTAAAAATCAGGTTTAATTATGACCTAAACATCATCTCACCCAACCTTTATTCAATGACTGAGTCCACTCTGATCTCCCAAGACACTGTGTATTCTTGGAGGGAACAGCAGGCATGCATACTATTCATTTCACTGACAGTTCTCTAAATGTTGTAAGAAAAAAAATCAGAGTGATTTCAGAACTCATGCTTTAACCCATGATTGGATTTAGTTAATAGCAATAAAAGCAATGTATTAGCAGTACAGAAGAAGGAAATCATGCCTCAAAGGGTATGTATTGTTAAAGATTTCCCTGGATAAATTAGTCAAACTCATGTACTGTGGCAGCTTTTAAATAGCAGAGAGGAATAGAAGCGGGTAGGAACCCGAGTGAAACTCAAGGTGTGCCATTTAAGGAGCAGCGGCCAGTGCAGAGGTGTGAGAGGAAGCCAGGGGACGGATGCTGAGAGACCACGCACTGGGGAAATGTCATGCCTTGAACTCGGGTTGCTACTTGTTAGAAACTCCCCAGAGCTCTGTGGAGCGCCCCTCCCTGCTCACATGCACACTCAAGTCAAATAAAGAGAGCACGGCCTCTCCCTGTCTATTCCACTCTGTCCCAAGACAGTTCTCCTTCTCTGGGTGACTGCCAATATTCAGGAGATGAATCCTGAAAATTGCCAAGTGAATTAAATGCTTCTGTGTATTAAAACACAATGCTTTGCACAGTCCCATGTTGCCAATGAAGTCTGCTGCTTCTGGGTACCAACAGGCTTTGTGTCAATGCTAGAACTGTCTTGCTGTGTGATTTCAGCTATCTCCCACTTGGTCATTGCTACAAATGGCTTTCACAAGATTCTCTCTGCAGCGACCATATTTTGGCATGTCTTATGCTTAGAAGGATGTTAGGAGTTTTTAGAACTAAGAAGCACAGGGAATGGATTCAATGAGGATGAGCATGTCAGATTCTGCAGCTTACAGAACATAGGCATTTCTTCATGGATGGCAACAATGACCTTCACAATGGTGTAACTTACCCCAACACTTGGCTTATGTCATGATGGCATGAAGGTCAACTGAACGTGGTATGCAGGTCTTAAAACTGATTCTGGGTCATAATGTGTTCTAATCAGTGAACATGGAACCTGTCTCATCTTCTAATCAAAGAAGATAAAAATGCTTACCCTACAAGGTGATCATGACAACTGAATGATTCTTTCATTTTAAAAGCATTATTTTTATTGCTAGACAGATATTTTCCATACAACAGTTTCTTCTAGATTCTTGCTATAGTGATAAGCTTCTCTGGTCCATATTTTATAGGCAAGAAGTAAATGAGTCTCTTAACCACTGCTAGAATTCATGCCCCCAAACCCTCAACCAGATCTTAGAATTCGATTTTCCAACTGAGGAGAGAAAAGATAGTAACTCTCATCTCCATAATTTTATTTCCTCAAGCAAATTGTGTATTTATTTATTTAACAAGTGTTAATCAAACACCTGCTCTGTTCAAGGCCCTGATTAGATTTTATATGTGTGTATACATAAATACATATAAAATTAAATATAATTTACATACATATATAAATACACATGTGCATTTACACACAAGTACATATGTAAATACATAGAAAATATTTTACACACAGATGCATATTTGTATGTATGTATACATACACATAAATGTGTGATTTAACATACAACCCTCAACAGAGCTGACACTCAATGCACACGTATACATGGCTTTTTCCCCTTGAGTTTTAGAGGAGTTTAAGGCCAGATTAATTGGTTTTTATGACGTAGGGTTATAATAAAGTCTACAATAAATGCAGAGACATTGAAGAGGGTATGACTAGCAGCCTGGGGGTGGTGAGGCAGGTCTTCACAAAGGTTGGTACCAAGTTCTTTGTGGAGAGTGAGGAGTCCGAGGGGTATTTTCACATCAAGAATAGCATACCCAAAGGCACAGAGCCGAGGAAAATGATTTTCCTTTTAGTTTACACCAAAGAATTCTGTAAGATTGAGCATGACTGGTTTGGTGCAATGATGGAAAAGGAGCAAGACTCAGTTCTGGACCCGAAAACCCATCATTACAGGGACGTAAGTCCCACATAAACATGAGCTAAGAGCTGGAAGCAGGGGCTGGTACGGCAGCCTCATGTTCTTCAAGGATGGAGGTTCTTTTTCCATTTCAAGCATAATTTTGTATTTCTAAACGAGCCCTGGAAACTCAACATCACCTCCATATTTCAGGAAAGAAGAAAGAGAGCAGAAGAGTGTGAGCTGACCTACTCACAGGTCAGCATCTTCTAAGGAGGCTTCTAGGTTGTCTCCCAAATAATATTGCAACTAAATCTCACTGGACACACCCAACTGGAAAGCAATAATATGTGGCTTCTAACTGGCAGTATGGCAGCCCTGGATAAAAGTACACATCTGTCGTGAGGCAAAAGTTAGAACAGAAGCTATTTAGGCAATCAGCAGTCTCTTGAACGAATTCTTTCAGGGACAGCCTTACCTCTAATGAGCACCCACTACGTGCCGTGATCTAAGTGGAAAGTCTCGATCTATCATGTTCATTTAGTCTCCACACCAGCTATATGAAACGTCTTCATTATTAAAAAAACAGAAATCTAAATTTCAAATAAGTTCAAATATTTTCCCATGATCACACAGCGAGCGACAGCATCAAGTCTGAACCTGGGTCTGTCTGCAGCCACACCACCTTCTACCACATGATTCCTCCTTAGGGAGTTAACTCAAGACCCTCCATGTCCCATGAAAGGGACAGTGAATTTCAAAACGGTGGCATGAGTAATAAATTAAACACCGTACTCTGGCTGATGGGTCACCGAATAATTTAGCTAGAGGATAATGATGCATGTCTCCATTTTAAAAGTTTGGTGTAATTATAATTTCACTCACAAGCCACTTAACTCATGTTCACTGGAGCATATTTTCTTTCCCTAAATTGCCACTGTGTATTTTCATTAACAGCCCTTTGGGATATTTTGGTGGCCATGGGGGTCCCTGAGTTTCTTGGGAACCTGGGGTGAGGACAGCACAAGTTTCTGGGTCCTGAGTGTCGCAGCAAGTGGTGTGGACAGGAACACCACCTTCAGGCCAGAGAAGGTTCTGGATGCTGCATCTTTGCCAGGACTGAGGTTTAATTTCATGGAGAGATCATCTTTTCTATTTCTGGAAAATACTTGCAATTTCTGCCTCTCTGTCTCTTGCTTCTTGCATGCGTAGCTACCTGTACACAGCCCATAATAACAGCGGTCTCTCCCGTCACCAAGACTGAGCTTCTCACTGGGCTCCGGGGCACCTTCACCCTCAGCCCTGGCAGAGACCCCGCGGACACACCTCTTTGCTCTGCTCGGCTCCTGCCTTGAACCCCCGCTTCTCCCTGCTAACTTGAACATGCTTAAATCTCCTCAGTCTCAAAACAAACAACCAGAAGGGCTTTTTACCCCCCACACACCTCCAGCTCGAACCCTCTCTTCTGCTTCACAGGCCAAGGTGATTTTAAAGATGGCCTGTTCTCTCTATTGCATTTCTTCCCTCCCACTCCACCTCCTCTAAGGACCCTTCCCATCCCTCATATAAACAGCTGTGCTGCTCAGATGGCCACGGCCAAGGTTACCAATGCCCGCCGAGTCACCCAAAACAGCCCATCTTGTGTTTCCTGGGCCCTGAGCAGAACATGACCCAGCTGATCATATCCTCCCTGCCTGCCGCCATCACACCCCGGTGCTCTGGGCCTCCTCTTTTGCCTCCTTTGCCTCCTACATCTGCCTCTTCCCTCTCTCACTGCTTGTTTGCTGGGGACTCTGCAGCCTCTGTCCCAGGCCCTCTCCTTCTCAGGGTGACACCGTCCACATCTGAGACCTCAGTTAGCACCTGTGCCCAGGCGCAGGCACATATATGAGCCAAGCCAAGATCGCCTCCTGCATTTTAGCACGTTTCTAATTTCACCCTGATATCCTTGTTAATTGTCTCAGAGTTATCTAAAATTCAGGATCTCTAAGATCAAACTCACCATCTTTCATCGCGCACTTGGCCCTCTTCCATGTTTAAGGGACCTGCCACCTTCATCCACCCGGTTACGCAGACACACTGCCCCTGCCTGTTTTTCACCCCTCATCCAAAGCTCTGAAACAATTTTATTAAGTGCACCTCTTCAATCCTTTCCATCTTTTTGCTTTTTCTCCATCACTGAAGCATCCTGGGCTGAGTAATGGTCTCTCATCCGGATGCCTGTAATTTTCTCCTAATGGGACCGCGCACGCTCCTTCCTCTGCTGGCGGGCCCTCCCTCCAGCTCACCCTTGCCCGATTTCCATCTGTTCCCCATAATACAGCCAAAATAATGTAATCATGTCACAAACCCTCACACTGACTTGAGAAGTGCCGCGGCGTCACACTGCTCTGCAGATGAAGACAGCGTCCTTCCCAGCGCTGGCGCTGCTGCCACCCCCCCCGCCTCCTGCTTCTTCCGGCTGCACCCTGACAGCATCTTCCCCACCCACGGCGCAGCGCAGCCATTCCCACCGCTGCGCCACACGCCCTCCTACTGCAAAGCTTCTGAACCGCACGACCTCTCCGGCTCCTGAACATGACCGCCCCCGCCCCACGCCCAGCGGCCCCTCATCTGTTGACTCTGCCTTGACCCCAGAGCCCTCTGGTGCCCATGAGCCTCCGCTAAGCAGATCTCACCCTGGCACAATAATAAAGCAAGCAACGCGTGTCTCCTCTCCACAGCTCGCACTGCGTTCAACGGAAACTTAGCAGCATCCAACCTGAACTGACGTTGCCTTGTTAATAGTGTGCAGATTTCAGTGGCATAAAGATCTCACGGAGAACAGGGCTCTGTTCCTATTTAACAGAGTAGGACTGACGTCTCCTTCTGCTCTACTTTGCCTGAGGAAATATCATCCTTTCTATCCTTGCTTCTCTTTGAACCATTTCGGAATGAAATGACTTTCTAGAGTTCAGAGAGTTCCAAAAGGGAAGGGCTGCCTTTCTCTGTTGTCAGCTCCTCATCACTGGTGGTGCGGGCCGCCCTCCCGCCACTGGTCACGATGAGTGGCCTCTTTCACTCCGGACCAGAGGAGGCCAGAATCAACACAAGGTTTTATCATTCCTTCTAAACAGGAGCAACATCGCCCCCAAGAGGGCAAAAATTGGTACTGGAGTGGGGGCCAAAAATATCTCTGTGTATAAAGAACAAATAAGCACACAGGACATAACTTGAGATTTAGCATATCTGTGATTATTACAATTTCATGGGGGGAAAGCTGAGTAAGGAAAACAATGTCTAAACTGGCTCCGTAGGTTGGATGATAATGAAGAAAGCTTAATAAACATTGAGTTAGGGCCTCCAATCACCTCTTCTCATTGCCATTCCCTGCCCCCCCGCAAAAGGAATATTAAAGAAATGATTTGCCAAGAACCAAACTCCATATGTGAAAATTCTTAAACAAAACATGATCCTGAGCCAGACAAATTTATGACAATCCATCTTTGATCGCCTTCAGAACTGAGTGTACTTGCTAGTGAGATAATAAACCAAAGTGATGTCCAGTCCCAAAGACGATCTTATAATCCTCTAGACCCAGATCTAGAGTAACTCCTTGAAGTATATCAGCTGCAAAGGTAACTTCCTAATCCTGCAGAGACTCTAGATATTAAGCTTCTGTCCACCTTTATGCTCACATTTATTAGCAAGCATAGCACCTGACACCTGACAGGGCCTGGGACCTGACAGTAGATGAAATGGTAGCTATGACTTATCAGATACCTGCTATGTGCACACCCTGGGAATCTACTGTAATGAATCTTCCAGACTTAAAATAACCCTTCTGTATCAGCTTTCTTATTCCCTTGTTATTGATGAGCTTATGAATTCAAGAGGCTAAGTGACTTCATCAAGATGACATACCCAGAACACAGGAGACCCAGGTCTAGGGTGAAGGTCTGGTTTCCAGTCTTTCCACTTTGCACATGAGGATCCAACATAGCCACCTAAAAATGCAGTAATTCTATTGTACTGAACTTAACAGGGCCATGCCTTTACCTATTTAATGTACATCTTTAGCTTGTCATTTATGAAAGTCCACTTAGCAATCCTGCTTCTATGGAGGAAATAGGTACCTGCATGTTTACCTGGCTTCACAGGGGTGAACTCATCACCTGATGAATCAATAACCAATCATTAGTACTCCAGAACATTGAAAAAAGCACAGTAAATCTCTTGAAATTTAGCTTTTGTCAATCTTATGTGGCCTCATTACCAAGGGCAGGGTGAAACTTGGTGTTCAGAGATGGATAAAGCAGGCTGGAGAGTTAGGATGATGGAGAGAGGCTTGCCAAACCTGCCAAAATATTCTCCTGCCGCATGCCTCCTTAATAAGTTCAAAGAAAGGGACACACCAGGAGAATTCTGGGAAGACCACTGCTCTTTTGGAAAAGCCTACAGAGCACGGGAACCTCAAAGCCCCCCACGCATACATACTTAAGCCCATGTATTGATCACCAGGCAGCACTAGGCAGATTCTGACTGAGACACCTGACCTTCAGAACTCAGTTCTAGCCAACCGCGCAGTCTACTTATTTGCATCAGAATACCACTACTATGATAGTTACATGCTTGCGTCAATTTGGCCCGTGAGGTGTTCAGATATTGGGTTAAACATTAGTCTAGGTGTTCCTGTGAGGATGTTTCTGGGTTAGATTAACATTTAAATCAGTAGACTGAGTAACGCATCCTGCCACCCTCATGTGGGTAGGCCTCAAATAATCCATTGAAGGTCTAAAAACAAAAAGGCTGCCCCGCCCCAGAGAAAAATGGAATTGCTTCTGCTTGACTGCCTTTGAACTGGAATATAAGTCATTTTCCTGTCTTCAGACTCAAACTGAAACGCTGGCTTCTCCTGATCCTACTGGTCTCAGACTGGTACCCCACCATCGGCTCTCCGGGGTCCCCAGCTGGCCAACTCCCTGTGCAGATCCTGGGGCCTGTCAATCTCCGTAATTGAATGAGCTGATTCTCTAATAAACCTCCCACTCCTCTCTCTGTCTCTCTCTCAAATCCTGACTAACCCAGCTACCCTGTATTATTTTTATTGTTTTGCATATCTTCATAATTGTATGATTTCAAGGGTTTGCCACATTTTCTTCAAAAACCTGTTTAGTCCCACCCAAACAGAATGATTATAGGCATCATCACTCAAACGGTGGTTTGAGCGCTAGTAGCCATTATAAATGCAGGATTTTGTTACAAATGCAGAGTAAGGCCCTCCTTAGACCCACTGGATCAGAACCTGTGCCGTAACAATTGTGCCAGACAAGCACTTTCGAAAGGCACTTAAATTTAGCTGAGTCATATACTCGGTGACCCATGTCAGTTTAGCCATCTGGACCTCACTTTCTTTCTTTGTGAGGATTTGATTAGATTCTCAAGACAGAGCTTAATGTAGTAAAGAAAACCATTGTGATACAGCTGCTAGTAATAGAAGGAACAGTATTCATAATAGCATTAGACGTAACACCACCAACAAAACTCAAGATTGACAGCTCCCTGGAGGAGCTTTAATTGAATGAGGAAGAGTCCTCTCCCTGGGTCCCAACTCTACCAGCTGAAGGACCTTGTGTAAGTCACTGTTGCTCTCAAACCTCAAGTGTTTCCTTTCTAAATCCATGGCTCTGGACAAAGCACTTGTGCATGTTCCTTAAACTCTACTTACAGAGCAGTGGTACTCCTCCACCACTGACTTACTGCATCCCTTCTAGGTTTGATTTTCCTGCCTTGACAGAGCCCGCCGGGCTACCCCGTGAGCACCAGAAAATAATGACATTGCTTAAGCATGATTGACGTCAGTGGGAAGAAAAGCAGTGTCCACAGGGCTCCCTTGCCCGTAATCCATTTCTAACCTGTGACAACGGACAAATAAGAGGATCCTCACTCATCATACTTAACATGCTTTAACACTACGCCATTTAAATAAATTTTATCTGATACTTCATTGTCCAGATTCTATTATTGGAATACCCCCGAGGCATTGTCTTACTTGAAAAATGTTATTTCAATTAGTTGAATATCATTCTTTACAGGATTTAGGTCAAACAAGGGCCAGTGCTAAATCCAAACCAAACAATATGTGTCTGCAATAAATTTCTGTTCCTGAATTATTCATACATAATGGCATAGGTGACTCTTCAAGCATTCTGAATTAAGTAGAATTGATTTCTCACTTTTTTTATGCTCTGTTGTACAAGGCTTTTTGTACTTTTACTTCTCCTTAACAAATAAAGTATTGATTCATCTCCACCGAACATGTTTTATTTAAACTTGGGTCTTTGTCAGCAACTTCGTCCTTCGTACCCACAATTCCCTTCCTAACTTCTCAATTGTCTTTTGATCTTGAAGGTGAAATCTTTCAACCTGGCTGCTTAGCAGGAAGTTACCGCAGAATGGGTTAAGAACTCACTGGGAGCGATAACACAGCACCCTCCGCCCTTCCTTTGAGTTTTTACTCCACTAGAACACCCAAAGGCTGTCTGAAGTGTCTATTCCAGCCGGACAATTTAGGAATTCGCCTTGGATTTGAGTTGTCTCAATGGTTTCATCCAAAAGTCATCACATGTCTCTTTATTAAATCCATGAGCAAGCGTGTCTACAGGCAGATTAAGGAGGAAAACAGGCCCCAGTAGTAATCGCGGCATGAAGCATCGGGCCTGAATCAAAGTTGAAACTCAATAAATATTTATCAAACAAATGAGCAAATCAAATTTTTATCAAGATTTAGTCTTACCTCGTCTAAAAAGACTTGAACAGAGCTTGAGACAGAAAGCAGAAAATACAACTTTAATCCTTAGTTCACTTGGTAGCAAAGTTTTATATAAGGATAAAAAAACAGTAAGAATTGAGTGAATTAAGAAATAAATGAGTCAGGAGATGTGATTTCCAACCCGAGACATGCCATTAACTTTGAGTAACTTTGGCCTCTGGCTAGGTCTTCCTGCCTATGTTAAGAGAGAATTGTTCTAGGTGCCATCTACTTTACAATCCAATGTGGGGCTATGACGGTGACACACATGCCTGCGAGCCCACCTGCTCGGGTTAAGACAGTCATGCTTATGGTCACCCTCGCCTGGAACCTGGCTGCCCCTCCTCCCCTTCCCAGTGTTCTGTGTCATTGGCAACACAGGCCCCAGCATGGGTGTCCCAAACCTTGGCCATGTAGTCCATTGCAAATGCCCACAGTATGTGGACTTAAAAACACATCTCCTCTCCTTGCCCAATTTTCTGCTGTGGAAGCCCACTGAGACACACCCACAGTTGTGCTGCACCTGCCAGAACACCCGGCCATTCTCCTTTTTGCAGAGCACAACCACCAAACTCAATTCTCTGCCCTTCTGTCCTGCTCTGAATGTATTCTGCATGTGGAAATGCCTTTTCCTGGCCAGCCAAATCCCTGAGAAGCCACCCAAGTGTGTGTCAGCTCCCGGCTCTTGCCTTCAGCAAAGGATTTGGTGTATATTTGCTGAATACATGCTCTGTACTCCGTATTGTGGTAGGTCTCCTGATGCAGTGGTACAGCTCTACTCTGCAGAAGTTTTTTGTCTCGTCGGAAAGACATCTAAGTGCAGACAATTTCCAGACCAACAAGCCACTTCTCTAGGCATCTGCCTGATGGATATCAGCTATGCCCAAGAAAGCCAAGGTCCTCTTCTGCTCTGTGTTATTGTCTGAGAGAAATGTTACCAAGGCCATGTGGTCTTTACCCAAATACTTTTTAGGGAAATGATTTACTTTGATTCTTTTCCCAGCTCTCTTTCCACTTGGACACCCTAGCAGTCAGACCAACACCTGTACCAGACAACCTGTTCTTCTCAAAGTCCTTCCTCCGGCCTCCAAGGCTGCACATTGAGCGAAGAGTCCGGTGGCTTCTGACTCTTTCTTCCAGGAGGAGTTCCTCTCCCTGGTGGATCCAGAGCTTCCCTTCTTAGAAAAACCTCTGACTTCTTTTTCTTCCTTTCTAATGAAGAATGTTTATAAAAACCCATCTTGCCTCCTGAAGTTTATTCCTGACTCACCTATGCTTCTATTTTACACTTGGACTACCCCATTTGTCTGCTACATTGAATTCTTTGGACATGCTATCTGCTTTCTAAAAATGTGTTTCTTCACAAAATAGCATTTCAAGGGTGACTTTCCTTGGTGTCCCCTCTCAACCCCTCACCCCCACACACCTCTTCTGTAAGACAGTGTTTCGGTCCCCAGAGCCATCCTTGAAAATATGTCTCTGACCTCTTTGTTATAGGGTTCACTTCAAACCCCTTTATTTGGTCTGTTTCTTCAAAACAAGCAAAGACACCAGCTATAAAGGGATTTCAAAACTTGTTAAGACCACATCTCCTAAAATCTAGAGAACATATCACCTACACACAAATCATTCAAACCCAGTATCTGATGCCTCAGAAGAAATGATGTTCAGGGCTGCCATGCTTGGGCTTAAATCTTTTGTAGAATGAATGTGCTAGTCATATTTTATGGACTTTATCTACATTTCGGTTGTGATTCTAAACACAGCCCTGAAAACCTGACCCAGGACTAAAGAAGACTGAGCTGTGGTCCATGGGCAAATCAATTGCTCCCTCAAGAGGTGAGAGATGTGAATGGGAAATCCAATAAAATAAAGTAAAATAAGACAAAATAAAATAAAATAAAAATTGGCAGCCTTTCATGATTTACAGTCACTGTCTTTGGTATAGTAAACCTAATCACACTGGTTACTATTTCACAACATTCGCCGCCGGAGTCCATTAGAACAGTCTAATCTACACTGCAGTGTAATTCATCTGTTTTATTAAGGTTGTTCTTGTATTTATGTTAGAAGTAAAAGCAGCCTCTGGCTCGATGTTACACAGTCATTCTGAGAAAATGCCACAGGGCATGGCAGTTAATAAACCCGAGAACTAGATTACAGCGTCTGTATTGTTGACATCTGACAAGTTTACTATGAATGCAGTTAGGGTCATGCAGAATCTTATAAAAATAGACGTTAGTGTTGTCATTACAGGCCCATTCCAAATAATTGTACATCCATTTAGGGAGGTAGTTAAAGGTTTTTGCATATACTTTATTGAAAATGTTAGCATTTAATCTTTCCCCCATCTTCTTCCCTGGGAAACCTACTTAGGGTTAGCTTGCATTGATGGTAAGAAAATTGCCTCATCAAAGAATGATGATAAATTAAAGATTGGGACACTGCCTGGAAGATATGGCTCAATTCCAGCAAGATTTGAAATTTCTATAAAAGGCAGCTCCAGCTACTAGGAAGGCTCTGTGCTCTGTGGAGCAGCAGGAAGTCAGCTCTCTTCAATATATAACCAGCAATGACAGCTGACCAGGCACCGTCCATGTCACTCCCTCCGGGAGGCTCACAGACAGGACAATCCTCCTATATTGCAGGATGCTAATCACACACTGAGTGTCTACCAGAAACTTTGTTTCCAAGAACTCATTATTTGTTCTCACATATATATATTAGTTAAAAAAAAATCCTTTTTTCTGGAAGGAAAAGAGAAGGAAGTGTGGTAAAGAAAAACCTAATGCCAATAATAATTCATACGATACAGAAGAGGAAGAAGAAAGAGGGGAGCAAGTATTTTTACAAAAATAAACTGAAGGCAGTTCTCTGCCTAATATTCTCTGCCTGGCAGAAAGAACATGGACTTTTGAATAAAACACTTGACCTTGAATCTAGGTGTTAAAACTCACCCTCTATGAGAATAGTGTTTGGAAAAATGCCTCGTGTGCAGGGGCACTCAGTGAAAAGGTTATCAGCAGTATTAGGGCCAAACAGGGCAGTCCCAGCGCCTGCCACCATGCCCGCCATGTTGTTGATGGCCACCAATATTTGTAGAACAACTGAACAAATCTTCTCAGCATTACTAAGTTGTTCAAGTGAACTTCAAGGGGTGGCACCAAGGAAGGGAAAGATGTCAGGAAAGATCCGGTACATCCTGAAATGCATGAGTGCTTAGGGCCCCTTAACGAGGGGCCACCGGGGTGACCTCAGTTCCAGCGCTGATGCCACCCTCATCTGTTCACTGACTTCAGGTCAGTAACTTTGCCTGTCTGGGCCACGACCTCGTCTTCATCTTTAAATAAGGATATAGGATGACACCATCAGCATTATCCCTTCTACAAGTGATATCCCATGACTTCAGCATTCACTCTGCAGTCCAGCATTTCAGATTCGGGGCTCCCATAATTTAAGAATCAAAAGGGAAATTACATTATTTCCATCTGCCAGATCTGTAACCATACTCCTCTCCCTGTACCATGATCCTTACCTCCCGGGCCCAACAAGCGCCCAGGTCGTGAGGTTTACCGCCTCAGCATCGCTCGGACATCGCTCACCTCTCAGCGCCCCGCCGCCTCCTGAGCTCTGTCTCGTGGTGTTTTTTGCTAGGATTACTGCACAGATTCCTAAATTGATTCTGTGCCTTTCATGTTACCCTCTTCCAATCCATGCTCTACATTTTCTACAGTTCAGATAACTCAAGCCTCACTTACAGAAGCTTACAGTTTGGGTATTGCCTCATCTGTCTGTACTTTGATTTAGTAAAAATTATTTTTTATCCATCTGACCTGTTGAAAATGATCAATACTCTTATGCCTCAGTTTAAACATCCATAAAAGGAGAAAAATAATAAAAATGTCCACTTCACAAATGATTGCTATGATTATTGAATGAGTTAACATGTGAAAAGCAGCTTAGGAAAGGGTCTGGCTCAGGGTAACCACTCAAAGTAATAGTTACACGTCACAGTAGCTCAACCGCTCAGGTGGGCTTGCCAAGCAGAGCCCCCCTCAGGCCTTGTGTATTTGGTGCTCCTTCTGCCTGGATCTCCCTTTCCCAGCTGTCTCTGTGTCACCTTCTCTGATTTCCTTCCAGTCTTTGTTCCAACACTACTAGCCGGAGGAATTCTTTGGTTTCCCGTGTGAAATGGTGTCCTACTTTTCCTCTGTCTCCTTTATCCTACTTTACATTTTTTCATAGCACTGACTGCTTGATTGAGATTACATTATGTGCTATCATTTCTTTTCTTATTTATCTTCTGCTTTAGGATATACACGCAGGGATCATGGGTGTTCATATCTACATACCTAGAGCATAGAGAAGCGCTGGACACATAACAGGCACTCCGTAAATACTGGGTGAATGAATTGATGAAAGACTCAAATGATTATTTGGTTTTGATTGTGGTGAAAGCCTTAGAAGAAAATAAAATAAACTTCTAGCCTATAATAAAAGCAAAGACCAGGAAAACTTCCTCTTCTGCACTGGGTCTACCTACCCTGTGCAAGCGGGTTGTGTTTGTGTCCCTCACAAATGCATCCAGAGAATCTCAATACTTTCCACAGTGTGCTCCATCCATGAAGCATCTCCCCAACTAGAATATGAGGTTCACGGGGACTTTGCAGGAGTGATTTCTATATGCCCCTAGGTACTACATTTCTATATATACCCAGAAGAGTGTCTAGGAATATGGGAAATGTAATCTTTACCCCCCACCACCTCTGTGTGACTTTGGCTGCCATGCCTTCTCCCAGTTTTGAGTCGTCTAAATTCTTTGCGGGCTTTGACCCTAAAGGCACAACTCTTGTTTTACACCTCTTGATGGTCATGGCAGGGTCTCCTAGTTACCATCAATCATGCCAAAAAAGGGAGCCCATCGACATCATTAATTTGAAGTGTGAATGTGAAAAGTCAAGGTTGGCTTTGATGTATTGCTCCAAACAACGATGAAGCAGGGAATGGTTTTTGAAAATGAGATAGCTCCATTTACAACCGTATCCTTAATATCTTTAAGAATAACTGATCAACAAAACATAATGAATAGATGATCTTGAACAGCTAGTAATGACCGCACGCTTACCATGTGGAGTCGAAACCCTGAGGTGTGGTGCGCCGGCACAGACGCTGACTTGGTTGTGAGAGAGCCGGGCTCTTTCTGAGCTCTGTCACTGTGCAGCTTCCCTCCTGCTGGAGGATGATCACCTCCCAAAAATTCCTTGTCCCTACAGGGGAAACAAGGGAGTTTGCACTAAATAAAATTTAAGATCCTTTCTCATTATCACATCCTATGATTCCAGGCTGAACCAACTCATTTACATCATTACAAAATGATTAAACGGCAAAATCAATGAAAAGAACACTTCAGGTTTAACAAATCAAGGCTTCCATATTTTTAAGGAAAACACAGATTTTATATTTCAGATGGCATGAGGTCGACCCTGCTCCACGATGGTGTGCTTTTTAAGGCATCAGTGCCCTTTCTGGGATTCCCAGCTTGGCACTGGATCTAAGTCTAATTAGATCCCTTTGTGCAAACCTTAAATACACTTAATCAAAACAGGTAGACTCAGGATGATTAATTCCAAAAGGAAGTTAGGTTAAGGAGCAGGCTTATTTCTTCTGCTAATTAGCTGAAGGATGATCTTCCTGGTCGCAAGGCCGAAAGGCAGGAGATTCATTTTTTCAATTCAAATCAGTTGTTAAATGTCTTTTCAAAGCCTTTAGGCTTCAGAATTTGAGTTCTATACAATTTGAATGTCAGGGATTATTTCTCCTTATTTTATACTTCATTAAACCCAAAGCAGGGCTCACTAGAGATCCCAGGGTTATACAGTAACCAATAGCCGGTGAATCGAGACACACGGTCAGCCCAGCCAGCCACGGGGCAACTTTATTACTACTTCATCACTCGTGGAAGACTGGCCTAACTTCCTCTATTATGATAGGTTTTCTGAAACTGACATAGTCATTAAATATTTGATCCTTTGAAGTGTTCAGTTGGGCACAGAAGTGTCAGAATCCTCCAGAACTATAGCCACACCCATCTTGGTGTATTCAAAGCTGCTCAATTAAAGCATCAATGGTATGGCCTGCCTCTCAGGGCTGAAGGAGGCCTACTCCCAGGTGGTTTGTGGAGAATCCCCTCAGGATGGTCCCTATTATTTTGATTCTGTTTCATATTATGAAAATACAATATTTGCATTGTTCCAGTAAATACACAGTTGTGGTATATAGAATCCATATTTGCATGGCTGATTTCAAGCACTGTCTGGGTCCACATTAGTAAATTCTAGAAGTTTCTGTTGCTGTTGAGCACATGTTGTAGAGAAGACTCCTTGTGCATGTGTAAAATGTTCCTAACTTCTTAAAACTATATTCTGTGTAGGAATATAAAATTTTCTCTGTGAAATTTCACTGATGCAGAACATATTTGCAGTGAATTTGGGGGAATTTTCAGGGGCCTTACAGAAGCCTGGGATGCTTGGAGACACAGGACAATAGACATTTTGTGCTGAGTAACAGGATTGCTTTCTCTTATTGAATAAAAAGGCAGCATTTTCTTGTCAGATGAACAACGTCAAATGGGCCTTTACCATTTCCTTCCTATTACCATTCAATGGTTTAAATGATGATACTATCGCAGCGTTACTAGATGTGGAGTAACATGCAGAGATCTACAAGGTCTAAAATGACTTTGAATTTTAATGCACTAATAAACTAAAAAAGCACACAATTATTCCTTCATTTATCTGTCAAATAATTATTCCACACTGTGGACTAGTCACTGTTCCAGGCTCTGAGAAGACAAACTGCCCTAATGGAGCTTGAGTTTCATGGGAAGAGAAAGAGAGAAAGAATATACAAACACAGTGATTGACCACGGAAGAGGAAAAGTACAAATGGCCCACAGGTCAGTGAGTGCCGAGGCCTGGCCACACCTGCAGTCACCCAGACGTCCCCAGTGAGATGGCATTCCCCCTCCCATGAGCAACACCGAGGGAGAAGGTGGGAGAGGGAGCATAAGCCTCAACCTCTGCTTTCCCCAAGAGAAGTGCTAGGCCGGATTAGCTACGGTATGGAATCAGCCGCATTACTAAAATTTAGCATTTTAATAAACAAGCAGTCTAAAAGCCTATAGAAAAGTCTGCCTTCCATCCACACTGCCAACCTCCTGTTGCCTATGTGAGCAGGAGCTGTTATGATTACTCCCTCTAGTTCCATATCCTCCACCATGTATTATTAGTAATAAATTAGAATAATAAATTAGAATTTAGAAATGTTAATTTCGTTTATATAGCAAATAAAATATGTGATAATGTCACCTTACTGAGTGTCAGTTTGGTGTCATCATGAGTGCTGTACACTTCCTCGTAGGAGTTGTTAACTTAAGAGTAGATCTTGAATCACATCTGTGCAGATTCTTACATTAGGGTTCTAACTTAAGATGCTATTTCATGTGGTTGAAATAGGATTATCTGCACATCTATTAGTCTGGGTTCAGTGAGAAAAACAGAGATAATTCCAGTTTTTTGAGAAATAAGACATTTCACATATAAATGAGAAGGTCTGGAGGAGCAAAGTCCAGTGAAGCCTCTGCTGGCATTGAGACACCAGGAAAGTCATCAGCTGCAGGACCCAGTGCCCTCAGCTGTCTGGACTTTGCAGGAGTGGCTCCCAGGGACACATCTGGGAGGTGCTGGGAAACCAGTACCCAGTGCCTGCCAACTAATGGAGTTGCCTTTCCTTCTGCCTTCACAGTTCACTGAAGGGCCTTCAATTACAAGAATCTGAACCAAATCTGTTTAGCAAAGAAGACAGGAAGACATATTTTCCAAGATTTGGGGTCTGCAAGGTAGAGATATAGATATAGATACAGAAATATAGATATAGATATAGATAGATATGGATATGAGACAGATAAAGATGCTGCATATAAATAATTTCATAGTAATGTATATATCATTTATACATATAAGTATACATGCACACATATATGTACAAATAAAACAAAAGTCATAACATATAAATTATATTAATTACTCAAATGTAATGGGATCTGCTATATAATATATACATGCATGATATAAAAGCCTGCAGACATTGAGAATTTTAAAAAATCACACATCAGTTCTTTTACGTGGTTATACTAGTCTTTAACAAAATATTAGCAACGTGAATAGAATGAAATGTAAAAGTGTAATCTGTCATGACAAAAATTAATGTAATCTACTGTATTAAGAAGTAAAAGAGAAAAGGCCTCATGATCCTCTTAGGAAATCCAGAAAGAAAAAAACACATTTAACAAAATTTGTAACGGATTCATGGCAAAAGTTCTGATGCAGTGGGCATATGAGGCAACCTTCTCCACCTGATAAAGGGCATCTATGAAATCATACAGCTCCTGTCACATTTAACAGAGAAAGATTAAATACTTTCCCCCAAGACTGGGAAAAGGCAAGGATGTTCAGTCCCATAATTTCATTCAGCTTTGAACTGGAGGTCGTGGCCAATGCAGTAATATAAGATAAAAAGGTAAAAGGCATGGAGATACGTAAAAAAGAAAATAAAACCTGTTTTATTCGCAGACAGCATATTTGGGTACATTGAAAATCTTCAGAAATCTACCCTAAAACACTGCTATAGGCAAAAAGTGAATTTTAAAAGGTAGCAGGATACAAATCCAATTACTCAGAGATCAACTCTTTATTTATACACTTACCAAGAACATCTGGGAAATCAAATTTTTTAAATGTCATTTATAATGCCATCAGAATGAAATAATAAAGGCAAAAGACTTAATATAACACAGCTAAACAAATTAAATACTTAAAGAATAAAATAACAAATGATTTTTAAGATCTCTAGCCTAAAACCTATAAAACTTTGTTGAGGCAATGTATGCAACACCTAAATAAACAAAGAGATGCACTGTATTCCTGGATCAGAATACAGTGTGTTGATAAAATGTCAATTCTCCCCAAATTTAACTACAAATTCAATGCAATCCCAATCAAAATTCCTTTTTGTGGAACTTAAGAAGTTTATGTGAAAAGCTATCAACAAATACAAAACGAACTTGGGAAAAATAGAGTTGATCTACTTAAACTTTATCATTAAAAGAATGTAAAATAAATGTAATCAAACAGTGTGGTCTTGGCAAGCAACAGGCAACAAATAAAAGTCCAAAAGACAGAAAATAATCCAAAAAGCTGCCCACACATTTTTGGGTAACTGATTTTTGACAAGCTGGTTAAAGGAATTTATGAAAAAGGAAAAAGAGATTTTTAAGAAATAGTACTGAACAAAAGGCTTATCACCTGTTTATTTCATACACAAAATTTAATGCAAATAGATCATAGACCTCAACATAAAATTTTAAAAATGGAGTTTTTCAACCTCTGTACTTTGCAGCTTGATCTGGTTTTTTAAATTATACTAGCTGCACGATGATCAAAAGTTAGCTACCCACTGTGGGAAATTGGAAAGAGCACAGGAAATGAGTTATAATAATTGGGCATCTGGTCCTGGAGAGTATGATAAGTCATGTAAGACTCAAGGCAAGGAATGTTCTTAGGAAACCTGAGAAATAATCCTGAGAAAAAATGATGGTGGCCAGGAGTTGAGTCATGTCTGAAGAAAAGAGACTGAGAGACTCAAAATGGATTCAAATGTTGAGGGTATGGAAGACAGTGCTATGGACGGGGTCGAAGGGTAAGTTAGAGGCTAGAGTCCCTCTCGTGTTTCTCACTTAAATGAATGTCTCTGAGTTAATGCACAATGGGGTTGCACTAGGTTGTTAATATTGGACAAGCATTATATACACGAATACCTGTAAATATTCGTGTTCAAATGCCTCGTGTGAAGGCTGTAAAAGGATAAAGACCTGAGGGGTCAGGTTTAGCTGAGCAGTAACATTTTAGAAATGAAATATGGAGTTGATACTCAAAACAAAATGGAATGAATGGCGTTTCTAATTAGAAGTTACTATAAAGAGAAGGAGTCCAGAATTCAACTCTACATTCTTCTGAATATGCTTTGTGTTTTGTTGACTTTATCGTGTGCTTATATAAGTTAATTTTTACCTCCAAAATCAAATAGGGCCTAGTAATCAATAATTTTAATTTTATATCATTGGGGAAACAGAGTGGATAAAACCTGGGAATATTTAATAATATTATTTCTAAATGTTATAAGCTGAAACCTACCAGGACCAAATTTAAAATATAAATAAAATTCACAAAAAACTTCACCACAAAGAGATGAAAGGCAGCATAGGAAACTTAGGCAAATACATATATACATAAAGAACATACATAACCTTTAAAAATAACAAAAATATTCCAACTAGAGAATCCAAAAAGGAGCTGAAATACAAACAAGACAGGAGAGGCAAATGGTCAATTATTCTAGGAAATAAGTCCAAAATCATATAAACAAGAAACAAAAATACTAAATAATAGGGACATGTAGGTATACCCACCCAGTCAGGAAATAATAAAAATAGAGTGTGCATTGAGAGATGGGCAATCAGTAATCTTACAACTAGGATTTGAAATTGGTACAAGTCAGATCTGAGATTTGTTAACATTCATACATTATTCCCTCATTCATTCATTCACTCATTTTGTAAAGATTTATATATTGGATTTGTGTATCAATGAGATACTGTTATAGGTACTATTAAACCTGTAGTTACACTCCCAGTAACTATAAATTTAAATTCTTTAAATATTTGTTCCAGTGAAGCTTCCTTCCAGTTACACAGTCCAGAGCTGCACTGTTAACATGGGTTCGATTAGCTGCCCGTGGCTACTGACCACTCGAGATGTAGCCCAAACTGAGATGTGATCGAAGTGTAAAATACTCATCCAATTTTGAGGGCTAAGTGCAATAAGTAGAATATGAAATATCTTATTACTTTTAGAATGATTATATGTTGAAATTATAATATTTTGAATATATTGGGTTAAAGTATTAAAATTAATTTCACTGATTTTTTTTTTACTTTTTTAGTGTGGCCACTAGAAAATTAGAAATTATATTATGTGGCTTAATTACATTTCTACTAGTGCTGATCTAGAATAGATTTGGGGTCTCAAAATATTAATTTATTTTGACTATATCTTAATTAAGTACTCAGAGATGCATTCAGAAATTCATGTAAAAGCAGATTCATCCTTGTATTATTCATAGGGGCAAAATGATTATAAACAATACACATAGCAATTAGAGCATATCTGTTTTCTGAAAATTGGGATCATTAAAACTATGATACAAAGACATGAGAAAATGTTAATATTAAGAGAAAAAATGAAAATACACACAATTTTTTCTTTGTATGTATATATATGACATATTGAACATATATGTTGATTATATATAAACAAAAGATAAAATATAGCTTGTTCTAACATTTGCAATATATATATATATATAGAGAGAGAGAGAATGTATATGCTGAATATATACACACATATATATGTATACACACACACACACACATAATTTGGGGGGAAAATGTTTACTAAAATAACACTTTACCACTGCAAATTGTCCCTCTGTTAAAGTCAGTGAATCAGCCTATTTTTTTCATCCCTCTCTCCCAAATGCCTAATAGTTTTTGACACAGTAAATAATCACTGTGTCTATTGAATAAATGTATATCTATTTTCTCCTTATACTTATCTGTACTTTCTGTATGTTCTATGAATGCATATTTTTGTGCTCAACAAATAAGTATACATTTTTAAAAATTAATAAACCTTAGTGGTTTAGTTCTACTATTGCTTTACAGAAGGGGAACTGAAGGCTTTAGAATGTGAATAACCCACTAAAGGCAAAAAGCTTGCCTATGGCAGAACTGAGACTAATATCTATGCCTCCTGATCTAGTCATCGTCTCATTGCACAGCTGTGATCATAGATGTGAACTGATTGTGAGCTTAATTAATCAAAGGGGAAGTGAGTGAAGTTGAGAATATTTAGTAGATTGGCTAAGAGGTACAGGAAATTTGTAACTGAATTAAAAATTTTTTGATTGGTTGTGTAGTCTACATACATTAGAGCCTGAATAATAAAAGTGGTGATAGTGCCATAAATTGAACAACATAGGGGATTAAGAAGGCAGTGATGATAAATTCCACTTCAGACAGACCGTGTTTGAGAGGCTGGCAGAGCACATGGGTGGTGAGGTTCATCAGGCAGTTAAAAACACAAGAAGACAATCATGGAGTGAAATTGAAATACAACACAGTGATGTGGGAATCAGTTTCAAGGAGGCTAGGTCAGATCTTGCAGGTGGGAAACACTGAGTCCTGTCATCGCTCACTTAAGCACAGGACAGATGTGGAGCGTTGGAGACACCACTGTCCAACATCTCCCAAACGCACTTATTTACATTCTGGCAGGACCCAACGCCATGAGCAGAACCTGATGAGCAATTATGGAGACCTCCCAGAAAGAAAGGTGTCAAGGACAGCAAGGTAACTTCTAAGGCAACTATTAAAGATGACATTTATTTTGTTAAATGTAGCATTTGCCTGTTTTAACATAACCTGAACAACTAAGGTACTTCTGAGCTGTTGTAGTCCGATATTTCCTCTCAAGTGAATGGCAAAATAAAATGCACTGTTTTTCACATATTCTAATGAATACTTCCTAAATCGTATGTCACTTACATTGGAATTCTTGATGCATATAAGTTTATATATACATGGGTACAGATTTCCCACTTGCACTAAGCCGTTATTAAGCAAGCACACATATGTACATACAGACATGTACAATCGCTGTGAATAATCTACATATCTATGTACATATACTGAGATATATCTATCAGTTGTTTCCTGCTGTTCATTTTATTATCATTATTTTACTCTCATTTTTCTTAATATCATCATTATTAGCTTTCAAAGTTACTTGGACCACTTGGAAGCAACTGCCTGGAGCACAGCTCCAGGTGACAAAACTCCAAGGTGACATTGGGACTAAGTGGTGTGACCAATTCAAGGTCGCTGCTAACGGTGGTTTGAAGAAATGATGGGCGGCCGTCCCCGCATCAATTATTTTTCATCTGTGCCTTAGAAGTGTGTTGGTCTGAGAAGGTGAAGTTTCAAGGACATTTAAGACACTGCAGAAGCACATTATCATGGGGAAAAGTTGCCAACTGACAGTGCAGGACTCCGTTCCCAGTGGTCAGACACTTCTGGGGGAATCCACGCTTTGGAAATTAAATGTCTGCTCCTGTGACAAGATTTTCTTCTGGGATGGGAGACGTGGAGCCTATCCTTCCAATGATCATGAGCATGGCCCTTGGGATTAATTCCCTAACGTGGCTCCCAAATGCATTCCTTGACCACCAAACTGATATTTTTACTTTTATCACTCCTCTCTGCTCCAGGCTCACCGTCCAGGGCCTCTCTTGGTGCTTTCTGACACCTCCCAGGCTGTCTCTGCTTCTCCACACTGTCCTGCTCACAGTCCACAGCAGCAGATGCTCACCTTGTAGCTCTGAGAATTTCACCTCTGCCCCAAATATTCCCCTTCATTCATGTATTTATTGCTTAATTCTTCTGCCGAACTCCCACTAACTCTTCAGGGCTGAAACTTTTCCTTTTCTGTGAATCTAGAGTTAATTCTTTAAAGAGTACCTCTCACTCATGTATTTGCCCCCCAGATGCACATTCACTTGAAGAGAACTGGCAGGCCTGAGGCTTAGGAATCGGGAGGCATTCCACACTCAGTACAGGCTTAACCTGATGCTAAATAGGGCAAAACTTACACACAGAAAAATGCACACATCTCAAGGATACATTTTGATGAGGTCTTAGCAATTCCTGCACTCATGGAACCAATATCCTGGATAATATGAAGAACACTTCATTCCCTCCAGAAGGTGCCCCATGGTCCCGTTTAGATAAGCCACTACAACTTGTATTTCTGTCGTCATAGTTTGACTTGCTCTGCTTTCATACTTCATATGATTGGAATTATACAATACAAACTTTTCATTCCTAATATCTTTTCTACTTTAAAAAAAAAAATGGGAGGAGCCAAGATGGCGGTGTGAGTAGAGCAGCGGAAATCTCCTCCCAAAACAACATATATCTATGAAAATATAACAAAGGCAACTCTTCCTAGAATAGAGACCAGAGGACACAGGACAATATCCAGACCACATCCACACCTGAGAGAACCCAGCGCCTCGCGAAGGGGGTAAGATACAAGCCCGGGCCCAGCGGGAGCCGAGCACCCCTCCCCCCAGTTCCCTGCGGGAGAAGAATAGGCAGAGCGGGAGGGAGACGGAGCCCAGGACTGCCGAACACCCAGCCCCTGCCATCCAGACCAGAGCGCAGACACAGTGCATGTGTGGAGGGCTGGAAACTAGGGAAACAGGGCAGCAAGACCGGTGAGCGGGTCCCTGAGGCCGGCGCCTGGGAACAAAGAAAAGCGAGTGGCTTTTTTTTTTTTGGCGAGTGCTTTTTGGAAGTCTTAAAGGAACAGGGACCCCAAAACCAGACGGAAGCATCCTGAGAAACTTAGTCCAGAAGCAGGGAATCTGGGGATCTCTGGGCACCCTAACCCCCTGGGCTGCAGGGAGCATGGAGGCCCCTCACGGAGATAAATAGCCGCCCAGCCGCTCCCCCTCCAACGCGACTCAACCACTTTGGAGCAGCTGCCCGAGCCAGGCCACGCCCACAGCAACAGCGGAGATTAACTCCATAGCAGCCGGGCAGGAAGCAAAAACCCTGTCTGCGCGCAGCTGCGCAGCACAAGCCACTAGAGGCCGCTGTTCTCCCAGGAGAGGAGGGCCACAAACCAACAAGAAGGGAAGTCCTTCCAGCCGTCACTCGTCCCAGCTCTGCAAACTATTCCTATCACCATGAAAAGGCAAAGCTACAGGCAGACAAAGATCACAGAGACAACACCAGAGAAGGAGACAGACTTAACCAGTCTTCCTGACAAAGAATTCAAAATAAGAATCATAAACATGCTGACAGAGATGCAGAGAAATACGCAAGAGAAATGGGATGAAGTCCGGAGGGAGATCACAGATGCCGGAAAGGAGATCACAGAAATGAAACAAACTCTGGAAGGATTTATAAGCAGAATGGATAGGATGCAAGAGGCCATTGATGGAATAGAAACCAGAGAACAGGAACACATAGAAACTGACATAGAGAGAGATAAAAGGATCTCCAGGAATGAAACAATGTTAAGAGAACTGTGTGACCAATCCAAAAGGAACAATATCCGTATAATAGGGGTACCAGAAGAAGAAGAGAGAGAAAAAGGGATAGAAAGTGTCTTTGAAGAAATAATTACTGAGAACTTCCACAAACTGGGAGAGGAAATAGTTGCTCAGACTACGGAGGCACACAGAACTCTCGAGAGATGGGATCCAAAGAGGTCAACACCAATACACATAATAATTAAAATTGCAAAGATCAAGGACAGGGACAGAGTCTTAAAGGCAGCCAGAGAGAGTAAAAAGGTCACCTACAAAGGAAAACCCATCAGGCTAACATTAGACTTCTCGACAGAAACCCTACAGGCCAGAAGAGAATGGCATGATATATTTAATACAATGAAACAGAAGGGCCTTGAACCAAGGATACTGTGTCCAGCACAACTATCATTCAAATATGACGGAGGGATTAAACAATTCCCAGACAAGCAAAAGTAGAGGAAATTTGCCTCCCACAAACCACCTCTACAGGGCATCTTACAGGGACTGCTCTAGATGGGAGGACTATAAAAAGAGCACAGAAAAAAACACCCAACATATGAAGAATGGAGGAGGAGGAATAAGAAGGGAGAGAAGAAAAGAATCTCCAGACAGTGTATATAACAGCTCAATAAGCGAGCTAAGTTAGGCAGTAAGATACTAAAGAGGCTAACCTTGAACCTTTGGTAACCACAAATTTAAAGCCTGCAATGGAAACAAGTATATATCTTTCAATAGTCACCCTAAATGTAAATAGACTTAATGCACCAATCAAAAGACACAGAGTAATAGAATGGATAAAAAAGCAAGACCCATCTATATGCTGCTTACAAGAAACTCACCTCAATGCAAAGACATGCACAGACTAAAAGTCAAGGGATGGAAAAACATATTTCAGGCAAAAAACAGAGAGAAGAAAGCAGCGGTTGCAGTACTAATATCAGACAAAATAGACTTCAAAACAAAGAAAATAACAAGAGATAAAGAAGGACACTACATAATGATAAAAGGCTCAGTCCAGCAAGAGGATATAACCAGTCTAAATATATATGCACCCAACACAGGAGCAACAGCATATGTGAAACAAATACTAACAGAACTAAAGGGGGAAATACACTGCAATGCATTCATTCTAGGAGACTTCAACACACCACTCACCCCAAAGGATAGATCCACCGGGCAGAAAATAAGTAAGGACACGGAGGCACTGAACAACACAGTAGAGCAGATGGACCTAATAGACATCTATAGAACTCTACATCCAAAAGCAACAGGATATACATTCTTCTCAAGTGCACATGGAACATTCTCCAGAATAGACCACATACTAGGCCACAAAAAGAGCCTCAGTAAATTCCAAAAGATTGAAATTCAACCATCCAACTTTTCAGACCGCAAAGGTATAAAACTAGAAATAAATTCTATAAAGAAAACAAAAAGGCTCACAAACACATGGAGTCTTAACAACATGCTCCTAAATAATCAATGGATCAACGAACAAATTAAAATAGAGATCAAGGAATAGATGGAAACAAATGACAACAAAAACAAAAGACCCCAACTTCTGTGGGACGCAGCGAAAGCAATCTTAAGAGGAAAGTATACAGCGATCTATGCACACTTGAAGAAGGAAGAACAATCCCAAATGAATAGTCTAACATCACAATTATGGAAATTGGAAAAAGAAGAACAAATGAGGCCTAAAGTCAGCAGAAGGAGGGACATAACAAAGATCAGAGAAGAAATAAACAAAATTGAGAAGAATAAAACAATAGCAAAAATCAATGAATCCAAGAGCTGGTTCTTTGAGGAAATAAATAAAATAGATAAGCCTCTAGCCAAACTTATTAAGGGAAAAAGAGAATCAACACAAATCAACAGAATCAGAAATGAGAACGGAAAAATCATGACAGACTCCACAGAAATACAAAGAATTATTAAAGACTACTATGAAAACCTATATGCCAACTAGCTGGAAAACATAGAAGAAATGGACAACTTCCTAGAAAAATACAACCTTCCAAGACTGACCAAGGAAGAAACACAAAAGTTAAACAAACCAATTACGAGCAAAGAAATTGAAATGGTAATCAAAAAACTACCCAAGAACAAAACCCCCGGGCTGGACAGATTTACCTTGGAATTTTATCAGACACACAGAGAAGACATAATACCCATTCTCCTTAAAGTTTTCCAAAAAATAGAAGAGGAGGGAATACACCCAAACTCATTCTATGAAGCCAACATCACCCTAATACCAAAACCAGGCAAAGACCCCACCAAAAAAGAAAATTACAGACCAGTATCCCTGATGAATGTAGATGCAAAAATACTCAATAAAATATTAGCAAACAAAATTCAAAAATATATCAAAAGGATCATACACCATGACCAAGTGGGATTCATTCCAGGGATGTAAGGATGGTACAATATTCGAAAATCCATCAACATCATCCACCACATCAACAAAAAGAAAGACAAAAACCACATGATCATCTCCATAGATGCTGAAAAAGCATTTGACAAAATTCCACATCCATTCATGATAAAAACTCTCAACAAAATGGGCATAGAGGCTAGTACCTCAACATAATAAAGGCCATCTATGATAAACTCACAGCCAACATTATACTGAACAGCGAGAAGCTGAAAGCTTTTCCTCTGAGATCAGGAACTAGACAGGGATGCCCACTCTCCCCACTGTTATTTAACATAGTACTGGAGGTCCTAGCCACGGCAATCAGATGAAACAAAGAAATACAAGGAATCCAGATTGGTAAAGAAGAAGTTAAACTGTCACTATTTGCAGATGACATGTTATTGTACATAAAAAAACCCTAAAGACTCCACTCCAAAACTGCTAGAACTGATATCAGAATACAGCAAAGTTGCAGGATACAAAATTAACACACAGAAATCTGTGGCTTTCCTATATACTAACAATGAACCAATAGAAAGAGAAATCAGGAAAACAATTCCATTCACAATAGCAACAAAAAGAATAAAATACCTAGGAATAAAACCTAACCAAAGAAGTGAAAGACCTGTACCCTGAAAACTACAAGTCACTCTTAAGAGAAATTAAAGGGGACACTAACAAATGGAAACTCATCCCATGCTCGTGGCTAGGAAGAATTAATATCGTCAAAATGGCCATCCTGCCCAAAGCAATATACAGATTTGATGCAATCCCTATCAAATTACCAGCAACATTCTTCAACGAATTGGAACAAATAGTTCAAAAATTCATATGGAAACACCAAAGACCCCGAATAGCCAAAGCAATCCTGAGAAAGAAGAATAAAGTAGGGGGGAATCTCACTCCCCAACTTCAAGCTCTACTACAAAGCCATAGTAATCAAGACAATTTGGTACTGGCACAAGAACAGAGCCACAGACCAGTGGAACAGATTAGAGACTCCAGACATTAACCCAAACATATATGGTCAATTAATTTTGATAAAGGAGCCATGGACATACAATGGCGAAATGACAGTCTCTTCAACAGATGGTGCTGGCAAAACTGGACAGCTACATGTAGGAGAATGAAACTGGACCATTGTCTAACCCCATATACAAAAGTAAACTCAAAATGGATCAAAGACCTGAATGTAAGCCATGAAACCATTAAACTCTTGGAAGAAAACATAGGCGAAAACCTCTTAGACATAAACATGAGTGACCTCTTCTTGAACATATCTCCCCGGGCAAGGAAAACAACAGCAAAAATGAACAAGTGGGACTATATTAAGCTGAAAAGCTTCTGTACAGCAAAAGACACCATCAATAGAACAAAAAGGAACCCTACAGTATGGGAGAATATATTTGTAAATGACAGATCCAATAAAGGCTTGACTTCCAAAATATATAAAGAGCTCACCCACCTCAACAAACAAAAAACAAATAATCCAATTAAAAAATGGGCAGAGGCATGTTTTCTTCCGCCTGCTACTTCTATAGCTTTTCTTCTTCCTTCCAAATTACAACACTTAAATAGAATTCATGCCTCATATCGAATTTACCGAGTATCATAATTCTTCCAAGTGGTAAAGATACCTCAAGACAAATGCTGGGCATAGAAGCCACAGGGCATAAATATGCAAAGAAGTAAAAAGCTAACCTTTTCAAACAATAAGGCTTCTCTCTCACTTACCAACTTTACATTTCCCTGTATGGCCCCGGAAGATGACTGGTTAGCCAGAGACGGGTAAGATTCCTCAAGGGAGGAATAACCTAAGACAGTCACAGTCGCAGGGGGGCCATCAGGTGAGAAACTGGGGATCAACAGAGGTGAGGCTTAGAACCTCACCCCCCCTGTTCTGAGAGAAATCTTCTGCATCCGTGGATGTTTTATTGCCTTTGTCTAGCTTGGATTAACACATAGTCTACAGGCACACACCTGATCATCTACATTTGCTCTCTTACAACACTAAACTGTTTTCTACCTTTACCTTGTATCTACCTACTGCTTCAGCATTTTATTAAAAATAATAATAATAAAGAGAGAAATGTGGTATCCACATATAAATCAAGTATAAAAATCAAATGAGTATTCATATTTGAACTGTTTATAGTTCATAATGCATGAGCAAAACCAAAAGTTTCTGTGATGACTGCCCTTGTACTGTTCACCATGTAACTTATTCACTATGTAAGAATTTGTTCTCCATGTAAGAACTTGTTCGTTATGCTTCAGAAGATTGGAGACTGATGAAAATTAGGCTTGGGGTGGATTAATGATTGTGCATTGAGCATTGACTCCCCTGTACAGAATTTTATTGTTAATAACCATTTGACCAATAAATATGAGAGATGCCCTCTCAAAAAAAAAAAATGGGCAGAGGAACTGAACAAACAGTTCTCCAAAAAAGAAATACAGATGGCCAACAGACACATGAAAAGATGCTCCACATCGCTAATTATCAGAGAAATGCAAATTAAAACCACAATGAGGTATCACCTCACACCATAAGGATGGCTACCATCCAAAAGACAAACAACAACAAATGTTGGCAAGGTTGTGGAGAAAGGGGAACCCTCCTACACTGCTGGTGGGAATGTAAATTAGTTCAACCATTGAGGAAAGCAGTATGGAGGTTCCTCAAAATACTCAAAAGAGACTTACCATTTGACCCAGGAATTCCACTCCTAGGAATTTACCCTAAGAACGCAGCACTCAAGTTTGAAAAAGACAGATGCATCCCTATGTTTATCACAGCACTATTTACAATAGCCAAGAATTGGAAGAAACCTAAGTGTCCATCAGTAGATGAATGGATAAAGAAGATGTGGTACATATTCACAATGGAATATTACTCAGCCATAAGAAGAAAACAAATCCTACCATTTGCAACAACATAGATGGATCTAGAGGGTATTATGCTCAGTGAAATAAGCCAAGCGGAGAAAGAGAAATACCAAATGATTTCACTCATCTGTGGAGTATAAGAACAAAGGAAAAACTGAAGGAACAAAACAGCAGCAGAATCACAGAACCCAAGAATGGACTAACAGGTACCAAAGGGAAAGGGACTGGGGAGGATGGGTGGGAAGGGAGGGATAAGGGGGGGAAGAAGAAAGGGGGTATTATGATTAGCATGCATAATGGGGGGGAGAAAGGGGAGGGCTGGGCAACACAGAGAAGATAAGTAGTGATTCTACAACATTTTGCTATGCTGATGGACAGTGACTGTAAAGGGGTTTGTGGGGGGGACCCGGTATAGGGGAGAGCCTAGTAAACATAATATTCTTTATGTAATTGTAGATTAATGATAACAAAAAAAAATCCTTGTCATTGCGAGTATCTCATTTCAACTCATTTTTCTTTTTGCTTAGTAGTATTCTAGTATACGAATGTGCCACAATTTGTTTATCCAATGCCCTGTTAATGAATTTTGGGTTGATTCCAGCTCTGGGCTGTTATGAATAAAGCTTCAATAAACCTATGTTTTCATGTCTTTGAAATGTATTCTTAGAGTGTTCTTCTTGGACAACAGAGTATATGGTATATGTTTAGTGATATATGTAAGTATAATATGTGCATATATTTAACTATGCATTTATATATAGCCATTGTCATCACATATCGAGTATGCATACTTGCAGCATGACCACTGTGGACGTTAACCTTGATCACCCGGATGAAGCTGTGTTTGTGCGTTCTCTCCACTGTCAAGTCACTCATTCATTTCCTCTTCTTAAGCAGTACCCTTTGGAAGGAAGTCACTGTGCAGCTCACACTTAGTTCATGTTTTCAACACTATTGTCTACACCCAATCACCTTAAGGGATCTACCCTCTCCATATGGCACTGAGTCAGTCTGTCTACAATTTCCAACTCTGACTTGTTTTACTTTGTCTTCTACTTGCATAGATTGCCTTAAGCTTTGTCAAACTACATTTTTTCTTTAAGGCTTCTGGCTGCTAACTTTCTCATCTGGAACACATTGACATAGTCACTTTATCGACATCTTCAGTAAGGCAGGAATCCAGCATTCACTGCCACCCTCCTTTCTGTACCTCAGCACAAACATAGGACACACTGTTCTAACTATGCATTTACATGACTTTTCCTCATTAAATGTCAGTCTGTTTTTCTTAATTAGCATATCATTGATATACAATCTTATGAAGGTTTCATATGAGCAACATTGTGGTTACTACATTCCCCTAATATCAAGACCCCACCACATACACCATTACAGTTACTGTCCATCAGCATAGGAAGATGCTATAGAGTCATTACTTGTCTTTTCCATGCTATACTGCCTTCCCCATAACCTACTTATATTGTGTGTGCTAATTATAATTCCCCTTAATCCCTTTCTCCCACCCTCCCCCACCACTCCCTTTTTGTAACCACTAGGCACTTCTTGGAGTCTGTGAGTCTGATGCTATTTTGTTCCTTCAGTGTTGCATTGTTGTTATACTACACAAATGAGTGAAATCATCTGATACTTGTCTTTCCTCACCTGGCTTATTTCACTGAGCATAATACCCTCTAGCTCCATCCATATTGTTGCAAATGGTAGGATTTCTTTTATTCTCATGGCTAAATAATATTCCATTGTGTATATGTACCACATCTTCTTTATCCATTCATCTACTGATAAACACTTAGGCTGCTTCCAAGTCTTGGCTATTACATATAGTGCTGGGATAAACTTTTTGAATCAAGGATCTTGTTTTCTTTGGGTAAATTCCTAGAAGTGGAATTCCTGGGTCAAATGGTATTTCTATTTTTAGTTTTTTGAGGAACCTCCATATTGCTTTCCACAATGGTTGAACTAATTTACATTCCCACCAGGAGTGTAGGAGAGTTCCCCTTTCTCCTCATCCTCGCCAACATTTGTTGTTGTTTGTCTTTTGGATTTTTGCCATCATAACTGATGTGAGGTGATATCTCATTGTGTTTTTAATTTGCATTTCCCTGATAATGAGCGATGTGGAGCATCTTTTCATGTGCTGGTTGGCCATCTGAATTTCTTCTTTGGAGAAGTGTCTGCTCATATCTTTAATCCATTTTTTAATCAAGTTATTTGCTTTTTGGGTGTTGAGGCATATAAGCTCTTTATATATTTTGGATGTTAACCCCTTATCAGATATGTCGTTTCACAATATATTCTCCCATACTGTAGGATGCCTTTTTGTTTTGCTGATGGAATCCTTTGCTGTACAGAAGCTTTTTAGTTTGATATACTCCCATTTGTTCATTTTTGCTTTTGTTTCCCTTGTCCAAGGATGTTGTTGAGGAAAAAGTTGCTCTTGTTTCTATTCAAGAGATTTTTGCCTATGTTTTCTTCTAAGAGTTTTATGGTTTCATGACTTACATTCAAGTCTTCAATCCATTTCAAGTTTCCTTTTGTGTATGGAGTTAGACAATAATCCAGTTTCATTCTCTTACATGTAGCTGTCCAATTTTGCCAACACCAGTTGCTGAAGAGTCATTTCCCCATTGTATGTCCATGGCTCCTTTATCATATATTAATTGGCCATATATGTTTGGGTTTATATTTGGGCTCTCTATTCTATTCCATTGATCTGTGGGTCTGTTCTTGTCCCAGTAACAAATTGTTTTGATTACTGTGGCTTTGTAACAGAGCTTGAAATTAGGGAGCTTAATCCCTCCAGCTTTGTTCTTTCTTCATAGGATTTCTTTGGCTATTTGGGGACTTTTGTGGTTCTATATCAATTCTAGAACTATTTGATCTAGTTTGTTGAAGAATGCGGTTGGTATTTGGATAGGAATTGCACTGAATCTGTTGATTGCTTTGGGAAGGATGGCATTTTGACAATATTAATTCTTCCTATCCATAAACATGGGATGTATTTCCATTTATTGATGTCTTCTTTAATTTCTCTCCTTGGACAGGTTTATTCCTATTTTGATGCAATTTTAAAAGGAGTTATTTTCTTTATTTCTCTTTCTGCTAGTTCATCATTAGTATAGAGGAACACAACAGATTTCTATGCATTAAGTTTGTATCCTGCAGCTTTCTGAATTCAATTATTAGTTCTAATAGTTTTTGGGTGAATTATTTAGGGTTTTTTTGTACAATATCATGTCAACTGCAAACAGTGACAGTTTAACTTCTTCCTTACCATTCTCGATGTCTTTTATTTCTGTGTGTTGTTTGATTGCTGTGGCTAGGACCTCCAGTACTATACTGAGTAAAAGAGGGGAGAGTGGGCATCCTTGTCTTGTTCCTGATCTTAAAGAAAAAGGTTTCAGCTTTTCACTGTTAAGTATGACATTGGCTGTGGGTTTGTTGTACATGGACTTTATTATGTTGAGGTACTTGCCCTCTATAACCATTTTGTTGAGAGTTTTTTATCATGAATAGAAGTTGAATTTTTGTACTTCTTTTTGTTGATGGAGTATGTGATGTTGATGGATTATCAAATGTCCCATCCTTGCATCCCTGGAATAAATCCCACTTTGTCATGAGGGATGATCTTTTCTGGTGTATTTTTTAATTCAGTTTGCTAATATTTTGTTGAGCATTTTTGCATCTATGTTCATCAGGGATATTGGTCTGTAATTTTCTTTTTTGTGGTGTCTTTGCCTGTTTTTGGTATTAGAGTGATGCTGGCTGTACAGAATGAGTTTGGAAGTATTCTGTCCTCTTCTACTTTTTGGAAAACTTTAAGGAGGATGGGTATTAGGTCTTCTCTAAATGTCTGATAAAATTCAGTGGTAAAGACAACTGGTCTGCGAGTTTTGTTCTTGGGTAGTTTTTTTATTACTAAAATTAAGTGGTGAAGACATCTGGTTTGGGGATTTTGTTCTTGGGTAGTTTTTTGATTACTGATTCAATTTCACTGCTGATAATTGGTCTGTTCAGATTTTCTGTTTCTTCCTGGGTCAATCTTGGAAGGTTGTATTTTTTTAGAAAGTTGTCTATTTCTTCTACATTATCCAATTTGTTAGCATATAATTTTTCATAGTATTCTCTAATAATTCTTTGTATTTTGGTGGTGTCTGTAGTGATTTTTCCTTTTTCTTTTCTGATTCTGTTTATGTGTGTATACTCTCTTTTTTTCTTGATAAGTCTGACTAGGGGTTTATCTATTTTGTTTATTTTCTCAAAGAACCAGCCCCTGGTTTCACTGATTCTTTCTATTGTTTTATTCTTCTCAATTTTATTTATTTCTGCTCTGATGTTCATTATGTCCCTCCTTCTACTGACTTTGGGCCTCATTTGTTCTTCTTTCTCTAGTTTCATATTTGTGAGTTTAGACTGTTCATTTGGGATTGTTCTTCTTTCTTGAGGTAAGCCTGTATTGCAATATACTTTCCTTATAGAATGGCCTTCACTGCATCCCACCGTTTATAGGGTGGTGGACAGCTGTTTACATTTGTCTCCATATATTGCTTGGTCTCTGTTTTTATTTGGTCATTGATCCATTGATTAATTAGAAGAATGTTGTTAAGCCTCCAAGTGTTTGTGGGCTTTTTTATTTTCCTTGTAAAATTTATTTCTAGTTTCATAACTTTGTGGTCTGAGAAGCTGGTTGGCACAATTTCAATCCTTCTGAATTTACTGAGGCTCTTTTTGTGGCCTAGTATGTGATCTATTCTGTAAATGTTCCATGTACACTCGAGAAGAATGTGTATCCTGTTGCTTTTGAGTGGAGTCTTCTGTAGATATCAGTTAGGTCCGTCTGTTCTAACACATTCTTCAGTGCCTCTGTCTCCTTACTTATTTTCTCTCTTGTTAATCTGTCCTTTGGAGTGAGTGGACTGTTGAAATCTCCTAGAATAAAAATGCATTGCATTCTATTGCCCCTTTTAATTCTGTTAGTGTTTGCTTCACATATGTAGGTGCTCCTGTGTTGGGTGCATAGATATTTACAATGGTTATGTCTTCTTGTTGGATTGACCCCTTTATCAATATGTAATGTCCTTCTCTGCCTCTTGTTACTTTCTTTATTTTGAAATCTATTTTGTCTGATATAGTAATGCTACTCTGGCTTTTTTCTCCCTATTGTTGCATGAAATATATTTTTCAATCCTTCACTTTTACTCTATGTATGTCTTTTGGTTTGAAGTGAGTCTTTTGTGTGCAGCTTATAGATGGGTCTTGTGTTTTTATCCATTCTGTAACTCTAGTTCTTTTGATTGATGCTTTCAGTCCATTTACATTTAGGGTTGTTATTGATAGATATGAGCTTATTGCCACTGCAGGCTTTAGATGTGTGGTTACCAAAGGTTCAAGGGCAGCTTCTTTACTATCTACCTGTAACTTAACTCATGTACTTTGCTCTTTCATACACAATCTAAAGGCTCTTATTTTTATCTCTTCTTCTTCTTCCTCCTTCACTCTTTATATATTAATTGTCATATTCTGTACTCTTTGTGTATCTCTTAACTGACTTTGTGGGTAATTTATTTAATTTTTCATTTCCTTAGTAATTTATTGGTCTACTTCCTTTACTGTGGCTTTATTTTCTCTGGTAAAAGCTATTTAGCCTTAGGAGTACTTCCATCTAGACAAGTCCCTTTAAATTAGCCCGACAGTTGTTGGGAGGTAAATTTTCTCAACTTTTGCTTATCTGAAAATTGTTTAATTCCTGCTTCAAATTTAAATGATAGCCTTGCAGGGTAGTGTATTCTTGGTTGGAGGCCCTTCTGTTTCATTGCATTAAATATATCATGCCACTTCCTTCTGGCTTGTAAGGTTTCTGCTGAGAAGTCTGATGATAGCTTGATGGGCTTTCCTTTGTATATGATCTTTTTTCTATCTCTGGCTGCTTTTAATACTCTCTCCTTGTGCTTGATCTTTGCTATTTTAAATATTATGTGTCTTGATGTTGTCTTCCTAGGGTTCCTTGTGTTGGAGATCTGTGCACTTCCATGAATGGAGAGGCTATTTCCTTCCCCGAAGTTTTCAGCAATTATTTCCTCAAAGAGGCTTTCTATATCTTTCTCTCTCTTCTTCTGTTACTCCTCTAATGTGAATGTTGTTCTATTTGGATTGGTCACACAGTTCTCTTATTATTCTTTTATTCCTTGAGATCCTTTTTTCTCTCTGTGCCTCAGCTTCTTTGTTTTCCTGTTCTCTAATTTCTATTCCATTTACTATCACCTCTACCTCATCTAATCTGCTTTTAAATCTCTCCATTGAATGTTTCATTTCAGATACTGTGTTTTTCAGTGTTTCTATCTCTTTCTTGATGGCTTCCATAAGGTCTTGAATATTTTTCTGTAGCTCCATGTTTTTATTTTTATTTTGAAATCTTTATCAAGAAGATTGGTGATTTCAGTTTCACTTAGCCATCTTTCTGGTGTTTGAGGGATTCTGGGTTCTACAAAATTCTTTTGCCGTTTCATAATTCTAATGATTACTATGTAAAAATAACTTTGTGTGTAGGTAGCACCTCCAGAAGCTCTGCTCTCTGGAGCTGCCCAGCCCCTGGAGTGACAGAAGGGGTCTCAGCATGCACTGCCAGCACCTGCTGGAGGAAAGAGCTCTTCATGCTTCCCGGCTGCAGTGCCTGCCTCCACTGCCAGGGTCAGTGGGCCAAGTGCACAGGGAGGAGCCTCTGTGTTATGCCCTTGTAGCTGCTGTATGTGTGGCCACCCTCCAGCTGGCCTGATGCGATGGTGGAGGCAGCAGATGAGTGGACCAGTGCCTGCCAGGAGGAAGGAGCAGCAGGCTGCGTATTGCAGTGTGGAGCCTTGGTGCTGCATTGCCAGAAGGGGGATGGAGCATGTGAAGCTCCCGTAAGTTCTCAATCTGCGGGGCTGAGTGTGCCTGGACAATTTTTTCCATCTGTCCTTTCTCCTGAGCAGCAAGTTCTGTGTAATCCTTGCCCATTTAGCACCCCTCTCACTATTGAGAAGTCTTTCAAAGTGCTGGCCTTTCTTTTGTCCCAGAGTGGTCAGTTGTGGGTACCTGTTCTCCACAAGCCGCTGGAATCTCAGTCTCTCTGAGTATTCTGCCTGTCTTTGCTTTCCAACCCCTGTAATCTTCAGAGCACCATGTAATGTGGGTTCTTGCTCCTGAAGCAGATCTCCAGGGTTATGGGTTTAGCAGTCGTGGGCTTCTCCCTCCGGCTCTGGTTTTCTTCCTCCCACCTGGGAACTAGGGTGGAGGGATGGTTTGGGTCCTGCCAGATCACAGCTTTGCTACTTTACCCTTTTCTGTGAGGTCTTCTCTTTTGCCCAGGTATAGGCAGTCTGTTCTGCAGTCTTTGAATCTCTCTTTCAGGCTTAGTTGTATTTGCCTTATTTTCATGTTATATGTGTTTTTTAGAGGAGTTTTCTGCCTCTCTTCTCATGATACCAACTTTTCCCTCTCTCAGAATTAACCTTAAACTGTCAGTCTTTTTATCAAAGACATGACCAAACTGAAAGCAGAGATGGTCCAATGTGAAGAATCCTTTAATGTCTCAAAATGAGATGATTCAAGTATCAATAAAGATATATTGACTGATAAATTGAACCACATTCAAATAACTAACTTATTAATTCAGTGTGACACCCCCCCCCCCAAAAAAAAGTGCTGTGTCAACTTTGGAAGTTACTAGGAAACAAACATTATCCTGTAAATTTGTAAATAGAAAGCATATTAATTTTTCAAAGAGAAGAGAGATGTGTAAAATATGATTGGCAAATTAATCATAATCATTGTAGTTATTTGGTCATCCATGGGATTCCACGAATAGTCTTTCTAATTTTGATACAGTCTAACTTATCCTTGTTTATTTTAAATTTATTGCACTCTGTATCCCATCTAAAAAAATATTTTCTCACTCCTTAATTGAAAAGATATTGCCCCAATTTTTCTTCTAAAAGCTTCATAAGTTGATTTTTTATGCATACATGACCATAAATTAATGAGTCCTAATGGCTAGAGTTAAAAAAACGGTGGCTCATTTATTGCCTGGGTAGCCTTGGGGAAATCATTTAATAATCTGTGAGTGAGACACTTCATGTCTGAACTGAGATTATAACATTATCTATACCTGTTTGAAGAGTTTGGGGGAAGGTCAACGTTATACATGCCATGTGAATTTGTTAATTTATACAGGCTCTAAATGGATGATACTTCAATAAGCAATATCAGTAACCAGCATATGCTATTGATTAGTAACAACATAAACACCATTTCTCCCCTGTGGCTATTTCTGTTTTATCTACTCTGTTCACTGTAATGCATCACATCCTTAACTAACTATTGGATTCTTAATTAACCAAGTAAGGAGTATGAGATAAAATGCTGCTGGACCACAGACCTATTGCTGTATATATATAATCACACAGCCATAGGAAAGTTAGAAATCATTTCTTGAGTGACTCTTGTAGGTAAGATCCATTGTGGGTGACATTCCTTAATACTGTCTTTTGGTATCCTCTAGAAACAAATGCACAAAATTATGTGACACGGCTCAAAATAATGGAATGATAGACAATTTAAATGATCTTTAATGAAAACATTATTACTTCAAAATAAAATGATTCTGACTCTGAGAAGTGAAGAGTAAGACCAGTCTTTACAACTTGAGCTCTGTGACAACAGCTTTCTATCCCAGGATTTATGCTAATGTTTCTTAAATCCTCCCAATTTTCCAATTCTCTGAAAGGCTGAAGCTTCCACAATTGCAACCAGATTTTCCATTCTCAAGACAATTTCACCTATTTTGTAAAACTTAATAAATTGTATCAGATCTTATCCAGAAAATGAAATTCCTTTCCAAAATCTTCACTATGACCTTGTATTTCTCATCCTGCCTTTTTAATATTTATTTGAATAAATGTCAGAATTACATTACCTTTCCAGATCTTCGCTATGGGAAAGTGAAAACTTAATATTCCCCAAATCTAGTTCTCCACTGCTTCAAGTAGTCTTCCAGATACTCTAGAAGACCTCATGGATCTCAGTTAAATAATTTATAAATTGAGTAAACTAAGGTTGTTAGTGACTTTTAGATTCCAAAAGATCTTTTACCTCCTATTCACTACTGTTAATAGAAAAGGAAACTGTTTCAGATTAGAGTTTGGAGATTTATTCTCTCCTGACAACAATGAATCCATAATTAATAGAAAAATGCCAAATCTGCAGTCAAAATATTCCTTGTCTGTTTTGTACTCATCACTTAATAAACTATTTCTCTGCTATCAGCTCAATGAAATTGATGCTTCTTTGATCAGACTTCCATGGAAATGTATCTTAAGTAACTCTAATTCCAGTTTCTTGGCCAGCTCCCTAATTACTGCAACTAACTTAGCCCTCTATTTCCTCTTTTTATGTTCCACTCCATTAGGAAAGGAGATCATATTTTCTGAACTGATTAAATTAAACTTGCCCATATTTTCCTGGTCATCATAATTTTGACAAAGAGCTCCTCTAATCAATTTTTGGCAAGAGAATGGCAATACTACACTGGATAGTGCCATTAAGATGAAATAGCCATGCTGTTGGATTAGAGATACTTAAATTAGGTAGACTAAAATTTAGTTTGTCTTTTATTGTCCTCATTCTTCTAACCCCTAAGTACATGTTTTGCAAGGCTGGTTGTTTAACTCCCATCAATATTTTTCCCAGTGCAGAAAGGAAATGTCATTTTCCAGGCTTTTGCAAACAGAGATGTTACATGGAAACTGAATTTGTCAGCTTATTCAGTTTGTCAAAGGATGCAATGATAATGCTCTGCCTATTCTGACACAAAGAATTCAAGTGCAACAGTGAAGTGGTAGCAATCTACCCCAACAGTGTGTATCTGATATGGACATAACCCAAGACATACCCAGGATAACCTCTACAGCTCCAACCCCTAATTTCTTCTAGTAAACATGGATTAAGCACTTTCTACGCATAGGTACCTACTAAGTGTGATACTATTTCTTTAGAGAGATGCATGAGACTTAGTATTTACCTGTAAAGATTTACACCTCAGTAAGATAGACAAGGCTATGTAGAAATAAACCACAATACCATATGAAACTGCATAAAATCCAAAGAGCAATGACTGGAAGTAGCAATCTTTAACAGCATCAATTCAGACCCACACTGTCTATAAGTGAGTCATGCATAGAAAGGGGATGGTTAAAGAAATAAACCCAGGTAAGCTTACAAAAATGATTCCCATCCTAGGAACTAGTACCCACATTTCCTGCCTCAATTCTGGGTGTTTATGCACTGGAGAGCAGGATGCAGGATGCAAGATGTACTTGGAGAGCTGAGGTGTGTGATCTGAGGACACTGTCTATAAGAGAAATAAAATGCAGAAGGCAGGCCAAGTATCAAATGAGTTCTAAGATAGGACTTGTTTTGAATAAGGAAGCAAAAAAGAAACTGGGAAAAACAATAAGTAAAAACAGATTCATCAAAATCATGACACAATGTTATTTTGTAGAACTGTGCTGTTAGGAACAAGAAGTGTGAAGCATCATGCTAGCATAAAATGGGGAGACCAGAATGTTCCAGAAGGTTCAGGAAATCTTCTTTGCACATGTGATTTGAAGCTGAGGTCCCAATGTTAGAAAGGATGAGAGAAGTCAAACCCCCTGTGGTTCCACGGATCATGGCCATATTGACTGAAGAATATGAGGTTGCAACGTTCATTGGGGGAGTGGTCAGAGATGACAATAGGAAGCAGGTAAGACTCAGATCACATGGGACTGAGAGGCAAACATTTTGTTTTTTATTCCCAACTTTGAGAGGAAGCTATTAGAATTTTTAACCTGAGGGTTTGCAAGATGCAATTTATGTTTTATTATTATTAATCTGGCCACAGTTCATATAATGCACTGAAAAGGCTCAAGAGAATTTGGTGGTAGACCAAATAGGAGGCTCCGACAGTGCAGAAGAGAGATGGCAGCAGCTTGAGTTTGAGTGTTAGCAATGGCCAGAGGGAGAGAACGATGGATTAAAAAGCAATTCAGGAGTTAAATTGACTGGAAATAAGGCTCTGAGGCAGAGAGACATCAAAAACCCTGTCCTGGTTTCTGACTGGTGGTCCATCTTAGTTGTAGCTGATTTGCAAAATACAGAAGAGTATGAACAACAAGAGAGAAATTAACCAGATTCTACTAGATAACCACTGTGAACCTTGTTCTAGTCATAAATATGCATTGTTTTCTACAACTGGGATCTTACAGTAAATATAATTTTACATCTTGGTTTTTTACTTACATTGTGGGACTTTTCAAATATCATAAAGAATACTATAAAATCACAGTACTAATGTCTTACATTAAGGAAGTATCATGCTATATAACACTAGTCACTTTTATTAGTCATCTTGGTTATTTCTAATTTTTTACACTTATAAATAATACTACTATAAACACTCTTTGTAAACATCTCTGAGGGTTTCTTGTGTATTAAATCACTGAATAGAAATTGTTGGACTAAAGGCATTTCTTTTATTATAGTGCTTGCTATAGTGCAAAGTTTTCTCTAGAAGCGTTTTTTACAATTTTTTACAATTTCACCAGCAGCATATGAGAGAATGACTTTCACAATTTAATCATCAGCAGAGGCTTTTAGTTTTTAAATTATTCTTTGTCACAGGTGGGAAGTGTCTCAACAAGTCAGGGTCCCAGATTCCAAAGAGACAGATTCTCGAACCAATCTTGGGTCAGGTATCTGTCCCTGCTCCTTATTATCCATGCATGGAACCCAGATTATAAAGTAAAGGCACTGCTATGATATTAACTCCCATGTGTGGGAAAATCCTGACATCAGTAAAAATTTGTGAAGTGGGCCAACACCCTAACAAAGTCTAAAATTGTTAGTGATGGATCGTTAGCAACTGTAAGATACCATTTTGAATACTCCACAATAGAGGAAAAAATATAGATCGTGGGAAAAGTTTTTTCTACTGTTACTAACAGCTTATGGTGTTTAAAAACAGAAAAAGTCCAGATGTGACATTTTCTGATGAGATAGCTATTTTATTTCTTCCAGTTAGGGAATGGTGTTCTGTTAATGATCTGGAAGGCTTTTAGGCTCCTTTTCTCCCCTGTAGTCATTATGGCTCAAAATACCCTATTTGAAAGCAACTCGCAGTTTACTTAGGTTTATTAGGGACTCCTTCATATTTTCCTGCACCGAACCTAAGTAGTTTTAATTAGAAACTCAACAACTATGTTATACATGCTCAGATGAATAGGAATATTCAGAGAATGGGGGATTTTGGAGATTATAAACAGGCAGTGAGGTTGCTGAGGTATTTAAGGGGCTTATTAAAAATCATTCCCTCATGTCATTACGCTCCCTCCCTCACTGACCTCCTACCTCTCCTCCAATCGGCTAAGTACCTATGGAGAGTCATTCCTAGTTCCCAAGCCAATCTTAAAACAAGCTGATCTGCCTGTATTAATTAATGTCCAATTGTTACAATAGCAATTAGTCACAAACTTAAAACAAGATACATTTACTACCCTACAGTTCTGGAAGTCAGGAGTCTGGAACGTGTCTTACTGGGCTCAAATCAGGGTATTGGCAAGAGCGCGTTCCCCCCGAGGCTTTAGGGAAGGATCTGTTCTTTTACTTTTCCAGCACTAGAGACTCCCCATGTCCCCTGGCTTATGGGCGCATCGTGCGAACCTCTGCTTCCATGGCCACAGAGCCTTCTCTGACGCTGACCCCCCGCCTCCTCTCAAGACTGTTACCTTAACCACATCTGCAAAGCCCTTCTGTACTGTAAGGTACTGTCTTCACAGGTTCCAGGGACCAGGATGTGGATGTGTCGGGGGACAGGGCGTCGTTCTGTCTCCCCCACTGCCTGTGTACTGAGCAGCCAGAACCACAGCGGGGCCTGGCCTGGGCACCGACTCCAGCACCCACCGCCCATGCTGCACGAGCCCCCACTCCCCACGCTGCTCCCGTGGCCATGGTGCTCTTGGCCACACGTTCCCCTTCTGTTCCCACTGCTCTGTGACAACTGCCTGGCCCTTTCACTTTGGTCCTAGCTCAGCTCCTCCCAGCTTCCGCTGCACTTCCTCTCGGGGTACATCTGAAGCCTGTGCCTTCCTTAGCTAATCTGACTTGAACTCTGATCAAATAGGCTGGCATGATTGATAAACACTAGCGATAATCTTGCTTTCCAGGAGGGCCAGCAAGGGCCTCATCAGATGTACACTGGACCCATTGGACCCCTGTGCCCAGAGACACCAGTCTTCCCGTAAGTTCCACTATTGGGATTCTTCTGCTTTGGCTCCCTATTTTTATTTCACTTCTCCCTTTCGGGGCTCATTACTTGGGCGTCTGAAACAAACCTGTCCATGCCCTTCCTCCTCTGATGTGACCTAGCCCTGTTGTCCCTTGTGGTTATTGATGGGGAACCTGGTTAAACCGGAAAAACCCAGATCATTATGAACTGGATCCAGAACATTACAAACAATCCCATTTAAAGTATCAGCATTGTTTGGAAATCTCTAACCTACTTCCCATTCAAAATATCAGATCTCTGAGAAACTTATACTTGCTTTCATTGAGCTGAGGTTGGCATATCCCCATCCTTGGGCATCCTGAGAAACTCTCAAAATTTATAAACTACTTTTACATTCTCAAACCATACTAATACATACAAGAAAAAAACCCTGTTGGATTGAAGCAAATGTAATTTCTTTCTTTGAAATTGAGAAAAAGTGGGTTCAGAAAAATTAAGTGACCAGCTCAATGTAACATGATTAGAAAGAGCAGCCGGAAATTGGGCAAGAACCTTGATGTACTACTCTTCCTATGCTGATTTCTTCAAATATCTCTGCCTGAATTCTTATATAAATACTTACATAATCATGGTATGATTAGCAATGTGTGTATGTGGGAAGGGGGCTCAAGTCAGAATTCATTCACTTACAAATACAAAGACACTTAACGGAAAACACCTACTTTTTGCTTGGATTGCCATCATACCTATAAGCGTGTACATATGTTTTTTCTAAATGCAAGTATTGTTGAGTTTGCATCAAATGCACATTTTTATAAAGTACTATGAAAAATCAAATAGTGCTGACATCCAACCTATAGTGAAGAATACTTCAAAGCAATACCTATTTCTGATCAATGCTGACACATCCTGTCTTTATTTTTCTCCACTTCACTTAGGGAATCTTCTGTCAGCTATTTCACTAGCTATTCTAGAAATTCAGACCTATGTGTCAGGGCTATTGACCTGGTGTTCTGGTTCCCAGAATCTGATGCTGACACAGAAATGTGAGAAGCTGAGCACTAGAAGGCAGGGGATTGCTTCCCGGTACCCATTCTGCCACACAGATGAACATCAGGAAATGGGTCAGTTATACCTTATGACCTCAGCCAAGTACAGTCACCACATGTACAGTTTATATGGGATGACATTAGGCTGATTGCCTGAACCACATGGTCAACCTAGACAAGAAACATCAAAGCTACATGACAACACTAGGTTGTCTGAATTCAGGGTGAAGTCTGTTCACCCTCCAGGCTGCACCCTTTGGCAAATTTCTAAAATTCATTTTCCTGTCATCAGGTGTCTTTAGCTTTTGGACTGAAGATGAGCTAGTTGGTTGTCATGTTCCTCTCAAACATATCTTGTTATTCATGTCATGTCAAGGTCAGCATGATATATTTGCAAAGATGCCAATTCTGGAAGGAGAACAAAGCTTAGCTCTGACCAGCCACTAACTAGCACCTAACTTTCCACTGTCCTTGCCTCTCCGAGCCTCAGATTTGGTAATGTTTCAAATAAAGAAGTGGTTAACTACCCTCCCTTTTTGAACAAGTACATATATTGGACAAATCATGACTGATGTGTCAATCATTTAGAGCCATCGGGCTTACATATGTAAAAAGCTGATGCTTTAGAGCAAAGAGCAGCTCATTAGCAAACAGAAAACCTGGCTTCTAGGATTTTCTCTGGAACCGTTTGGAGCATGTCCTTGACTACATCCCTCAGGGCTTGTTCTCCTCATCTATAAAAAGAGACTAGAGTGGCTTTCAGCTCCAATACCCTTGTATTCTACTGTATGCATTATTCCTCTTTTGTTAATGTTCTGCATTATCTATTAACATGTCTACTATCTTCCTCTAAATGACTGATTTCCAATTATTTCACACCTTCAAAGCACATATGTTTTATCTATTTTCCTCAGGTAGATTTTCTATGAGGAACAACTCTTTATAAGCATCTGTGAGCTTTTTTTTCTCTCAAAAATCTATTCAATCCTCTTCTATTCTTTTTCTCCTTTTTTTCAGTAACCTTCCAAGTTAAGTACTGTTGGCCCATTTAATTTAGTAGGCATCTATTCTTGGTAATAAGCTACACGAAGGGAGGTAGAATACATGAGGTCTCAAAGTGAAAGTAAATAGCATGTTAATGAAATTCACAAATTATACTAAATTTGAAGACACAGCGAGTGCCAGAGTGAATAGAGACATAATACAAATGGACTTAGAGGGCTTAGAAATGCAGGCATATGATAGAAAAGTTGGATTTGGTTAAAAATAAATTCACTAAGAAACAGATATTCTAAGAATACTCATGGAGGGGAAGATGGGTGAAGGGTAGGTGGGGAAAAGACTTTAATAACGTGTGAGTAGCTAATTGCAAGGGTCTGGAGGAAAACCGCTAATGCATCACTATATTTTTCTCATTGCATGCAGAAAAGTCACTACCTGGTGCACAGAGCAAGCTCACCCCATGCATAGCATGACTGCCCTAGGCCCTAGGAGTCAGGGTCCAGTGGGATCTGACCCCCCCTTTCCTTATTGTGATGAACAGGTACACACCTACTGTACTGCAGAAGCAGCACAGACGGAGAGGTACGTGCATCACAGTAGGAATGTGGGCAAAGGAGTGAATACTTTGGAATTCACATCACTCCAGAAACATGAGTGAAAGCCCACCAGGTGGGCAAATTGCAAAGGAAGGTGGGAAACATTTCAGATGGAGCGAAGACTAAAGATCCAAACCAGCCCAGCCCTCTTCCATACTTAGCTCCAATCCCACTACCTACCCACCCCTTCAATAACCCTGCTCTAGTAACTGAGCTCCACTAAAATATACCCAATTTCCAAAGCAGCCATGCCCATCTTTCCTTTACAATGGGCCACTGCTCTGAGAACCTCCTATTCTTACCTGTCTGGAAAGCTCTGTTTTTCCTTATGGTGTGGCCGCAACATGAATCCCAGAGACCTCCCAGTCTCCCTCTGCCGTCACACCCCTCGGCAAGGCTGGGTTGGGCTTCTCTCCTTGCTGCTCCCAACATATCAGACACTTCCTGATCAAAACATCTTGCACACACTATGGCAAACAAATCTTTCCTTTTCTGAGTTTCCTACTAGTTTGTGAGGTTTTCAAGTACAGAGCTTAGGATTTATTTCCTGTGCTCCCTGAGGCATGCATGTCCCATGGTAGGACCCAGTGAACGTTTGCTGAGTCAGTGAGCAAAGAAATAGGCATATTTTTCCCAGCAGAAACCAGAGGTGAGTGGGGGCACTCCAGACAGAAATGGCTTTTTGCCTGCACACAGCAGAGTGTGTGCATATGAGGGTGTGTGTGAGTCTCGTGAAACCGAGATCCAGGTCTGCCGCTCACTAACCGTGTGACTTCACGCAACCCACTTGACCAAACCAATCAAAAATCAAAATAAAAGAGTTTAACAACTACGAGGGATACTATGTTTTACTGTGTCTAGCACAATGCCTGATGTGTTACAGGTGGTCTATGAATTGATTTCCTTCCCCCCTTTAGTCTTGACTCCAAAACCGCCAGGCTTCTGAGGTGCCACATGCAGGCGGCTGAACAGAGGATTGTTTACAGCCACCACGTGGAGACGCCTCTCGGCTGTTAAGAAAACAATGGCAAAATAGTGAGGCGGGAGGCTAGGAGCCGTGTGTAGCCTCCGACGACTCGCAGATACTCAACTACGGTAGGAAAACAGAGCCACTCTACTATCTGGGAAATTGAATGGGTCGGTGGTGGTCATGTTTTCTGTGATAATATCATGTTTTGTTCGCTCTCAGCATTTACTGTTTGAAAATGCTGACATGTCTCAGCTGCTGTAAGTAGAGCTGAGAGAAGGGCACCTGTGTCCATGTGTGGGTACAGGTGGTCACGTCTGTTCTGCTGGACTCCGGCGGGAGGCAGGAGACTCCGACTGCTCCCAAAGACAGGAGTTTGGAGGCGGGGATCAAAATCCAGGCCACTTGGTCGGTTTCTCCTCCTCTAGGAGTTACTTTCCAGAACACAGTGTGTGGGGCTGGAAGCGGAAGCTGTTTTCATTCAGTTACCAGCAGGCTGGGAAGACGGCATCTAATGATTCTTTTAGAATCAAGTAAATTCAGTTTTGAAATTAATAAAAAAGAATGAAAAAATTAAAGCATTGTATAGAGCTATGCTAATGGATTCAGTATCCTCACATTGAAAGTGTGTGATTAAAAGGGTGAAAATGATATATGTTATGGCTTCCTTTATTTTACTATGACTTTTTTATTAGAAAAGGCATTAGCTGTTCATCTATGAGTGATAGATGATGAATAAACTGAATTAGGGTTATCAGTAAGGCTTCATTAAGTCAAGCAATTTCAATAACTCATTTTTGCTCTTTATAAACTTAGCATGCTAATTAAACAAAAGGAATGTTAATATTTGAAAGCTCATTTGGCTTTGGGGACCTAGCTCAAGTACACCTCTTCCAAGAAGTCTTCCTTGTCTACTTCAACCATTACAAAACTGGGTAAGTGCCTCTACTATATACTCCTTACCCCTACCCAAGAGACTTACATGCTCCAGGAAGACAGAACAAGTACCACCTCATGAGAAATTCATAGTATTAGCAGAATTATGCTTCTGGCCATGAAAGAGTTAGATGACCCAGAATTATAGTCCTGTAAAACAGAACCAGAAAACAGGACAAGATGACATGAGAAACAAATATATTCAGATATTAAACAACAGGCAGCACAGGAACCCAATCCCTGAGCAGAACACCTACAAGGAGGGCCCGCCCACCCATCAGCCAAGCTTTCTGCCCTAGGAATTATTTCCAGGAGTAATTACCAGAAGGCAATAATTGAGTGCTTGGCCATATAATTTACCTGGAACACAGGGAGCTATAAGATGAACAATTCCCATTGTTTACACAAGACTGGAAATCACTGGAATTCCTTCCAGTTGGAATAGAAAGACCTAGTTACATTCATGGGACTTTCAACAGAGACCCCGAAAGGGCCTTTCGAGCATGGCTGCAATAACTCTAGAATAAAGGTGAATCTTTACCTGCCCTGGAACAGCTTGAAAACAAAACTTGAAAGGATCAAACAAATTCACAAGTAACTCAACTTTCTGTCAATAAAAGGCCACCATCTTTAAAGGAATATAATAAAATGTTTCACAGCATAAAATGTGCAATGTCTGTATCCAATTAAAAGTTAACAGAGAGTAAAAGAATTAGAAAAATGTGACCCAGAAAACAGAAATGATGGCATTTGCAGAAAACAGCTATTACAAACATGCCCCCATATTCTTGAGTATATAATGGAAAGCATGCATATGAGGAGGAGAAAGTGGAAGGGATTCAAAAAATACCCACGTGGAATTCCAAAGATGGACAATGATATTTTTAACACCAAGATCACTATCATCATTTTTCATTTGCCATTCTCCACCAGTTCATCGAGAGTGATGCTCAGAAGCTGGGCTCTGGAATCAGACGTCTGAGTTTGCATACTGAATCTGCCACCCGGTGACTATGTGACCTTGAATAAGAAACTTACGTATCTGTTTCCAAATCTCTCCTATGCAAATTAGAAATAAAATACTATCTATTCCATAGCTTTGTGGTGAAGTTTAAATAAGAAAAAAAAGAGTAGAATGTTATAAACATGATCACATAGTTAAGTGAGCACCAATGTTGGGACTGGAACTACAGGACCGGTGAGTTTTAGAGAGCATCGTGCTCTTTCCACGGGTGCTGTAAGAGCCAGAAGAGGAAGAGGACAGCCTTGCACCTCAGCTGCCTGACCCCGAATCCCATGCTCATACGGTAATAGGTTCTTCTCATCATGCCTGTCTTTGGTTTTGTGCTCTTGGCTTTGTGTTGCCAAATCCTCCTCAGATTTCCTTTCTGCCCAGCCTCTTCCCTTACCCACTTTTCTGCAAGGTCATTACCTGTTTTTGCAATGGACAAATGCTTTCTAATTCACAGAATCTAATATGTGTAGCAAAATTTGGGATTGTTCTTCAACAAACTTGGAATTCATAAACAAAAGAAAATTTCAAGTAAGAATTGCAGCGTTCCATTATATGTCATTTATCTTCTTACAGACCTCCAGCGACCTCCTCTTCAGTTTAAAGTACATTTCAAAGCTCTTCCTATTGTGACCTGCATGCTCTGCCAGATGAAACTTCATTTCCTGTGCATCCCAGTTGAGACCAGCACTTCCTACTCATCTACACTGGAGCTTTACTGTACCCATTCGCAATCCTTCAAAAATATTATTTTCTTCCTTGCTTCAAAGCATTTGCATTTGTGCCTGAAATCCTCATTTCATGCTCTCCACATGGCAGGATCTTCATTCTTCCAGGTGTGAGATTCAACTTCAGAGAGGCCTCCACTGACAACGGAAGTGTGGAAACCCACCCCGACCCCATTATCCTCTCTCACTCCATGTGCTTCACTGCAATTTCTACAATTCATACTTGTTTGGTGTGTATTTCTTCCTTGTTAATTTCCAGCTTTTCACAGTAAATGAAGATTCTAGCATAAGAGGAAACATGTCAATATTTTTTGCCTGTGCCCAGACAGTATCTGGTCCAGAAAAGGGTTCAGAGAAGGGTACAAGTAATATTTGTCACACAGGACACTGAAAAGGAAGCTCCAGGGATCAGACAGGGCTTGGAGGCCAGCAGAAATAGGCTCCAATCCTCATTCTCGCACCGATAGACAGAGTGGCTTCATTTTCCACATTTGTAAAAGGGAGACACTTTACAGTGTATAGGGTTATAGTAGGTGCTCAATGAATGGCAGCTATTATTTTTTATTGTTTCCCCCAGTTATTTGGGGCATGAAATTCATTCAAATCTGATTCATTTTTTTTACAGTGAACTTGGATAAAAATTCCAAACTGTGATTAATTTTTTGAAATGTGATTAATTTGCGTGGCTTCACTAACAACAGAAATATCAGGTAGGGGACAATAGTGAGGTCTTGGGTAAGTCCAAGTAAAATATCTCTGAATCTCAATCCACGTAGGGCAATTTAGAATGATATTGACCAATGTATCATCTTGATACACAAATGAGATGACGGCCATAGGAGCACATTCCAAACTGAAAAGCATTCATCATTGTTTCCAATATAATGTAATAACAAGTATAAGTCTTCAAAACCTCAGTCCCCCATGAGAAACGACCCGTGTTTCTGTCAATGTCTAACTTTGATAGTATCAGGTGCATCTTAGCTGTAAGACTGTGTTTTCTGGGGGAGAAATTTCTTCACTTTAGGAAATGACTTGATTGGATTTACTGGCCAAATAGCCCATCCAGACAGTGCATGGTAAAAGCTCAGTGCGGGAATGGATGAGATTATAGTTCAAATTAATGAACCAAGAAGGAAACAGGAAGGTTGCATATTAAGTGCTTTCCTGTGAAGGTTCTGGAAATCAAAGCTGACTATGCTGGAAATAATGAGCAGCTAACACCAGTCTACATGGCTGCAGCTTAGGTCATGATTTCCCTCTTAAAAACTAGGTCCTAATCAAACCTTAGACTACTCTCTCACAGAAAAACAAATACTCTCTCACAGAAAAACATTCTTTTTAATGTGCAGATTCCACAATAAAGTTAGATTGAGAACACATCAAAAAGATGGAGAAACAAAGATGATAAGTTTCTGATGCACCACATGATGGGCTTCATAGAAAGGAAGCCAGTACACTGAGCCCAGGAGAGGGTTTCCTTGGTTTTCAGAGAATACTGAAAAGCTCCCCCTACTTTTTCAAGGTGTCGTCTCCCTTTTGTCACCTCAAATGCATGATGGCTTCATGCGCAGGGTTACCAGATTAAACACAAGATGTCCAGTTACATTTGGATTTTAAATAAAAATGTATACATTTAGTATAAATATTGCCTAAATATTGCATATGATACTCTTATGGTATAATACTCTTTATTGTTTATCTGAAATCAGAAGCTAACTGGACAATCTATATGCTTTACTTGTTCGGTGTGGTGTCATCACTCGCGGAGGGTGGGTGAGACATCCCGCTGTGCAACTGGAGGGCCACGAGAGCAGGCCCTTGTTGTTCTCTGTAAAGTTACTTACAAGGTGCTTTCCCAAGGTTTCCGGACTAGTTTCAAATTAAAACAATCACACTTAGGCCAGGATTTGACAAATATAATACTAAAAGTGCTGCTACAAAGCTAGCAACAGCTGTGTGTGTTTGCACATACGTGTGAATGTATGAGAGAGAGTGAGAGCTGTGAGGTGGACAGAGACAGAGGCACCAGATGCTGGGACTGAAATTTATAAACCAGAATATCACACTTAGTTCTGGGTAAGAAGGAGATACGGTGCCATTTTTTTCTTTGTTTGTGCTTAAGGGACTCCTGCTGGCAAATGTAAAAAGAAAACATTTTTTCTGGCTTCCAGACCTCGTATTTCTAGATTAAGCCTATTAAAAGACATACACATGTGTATAAAGACATTAAACATGATTTAGACCCCTATTTCATTGCTTTTGTGATATGCTCCACTCTCCACACACAGCAGAGCTCACCCATTCCACGTACTTCACTTCTCCCACATGCGGTCACTTCCATGACCTTCATCCCTAGTGCCCAGCATAGCCCCTGAGATAACAGGAAACTCCAGGAATATATTTTGAATGAAAAAATCAGATGTGCAGGTTCTGGGAAGATTCTTTAATCAAATCTATCTGCATGGCAATATTAAAGCCTAAGATCCCACTGGAAGAGAGAACTTTCTTTGGATAAAAAATTATAATATCCCTCCTGTAAAAATTATAATATCCCTTCTGTAATCCAGGTTTATTTTTTTAATTTTAATTCTATTTTGTGTTTTCAAACTGTGCATAATGGCCCATGAGATTTTGAAGTCAATTTAATGGTTCAGAACAGGCACTTTTTTAATGAAATAGCATACAAAATATCAATGTGCATCAAGTAGAGAGGGACTGAAGTATTTTCTGAGAACCTCTGTTCTTAATCATAAATAACACAGATGCATATAAACTGTGTTCTACAATGGCACTGGGTTATTGCCAGAATAGTTAGAAAAACATTGCCTTGAAAGATTTCCACATTGCATAACACTGGTCAAATCTAGCCTGCTGCATGTTTCTGCAAATAAAGTTTTATTGGAACACAGTCAACCTCACTCATTCACATGGTGTCTGCAGCAGCTTTCATGCAGGGCTGAGTAGCTTTGAGGAGAGAGTGCATGGCCCAAACAACCTGTGAATACTTAGAACCAATAATCTGTCATAGAACATAATACCATCAGAAGTTCACAAACCTGTGCTTAAGAACAGCCCTAGAATCATGAATCTTTGACTTAGTGTACAACTTCAGAAGGTTGGTTAAAATTTCTGAGAGATAATTTCCTCATCTCTCAATTGAGGATGATAATGTGAGGAGATAAAATGTAAAGAAGTAATGCATGTAGTGACTTAACTTACTGACCCGAAGTAAGTGCTGATACATGAGAAACATTACTGTGGCGCCTCCCTGACCGGCTTAGCTCCTGTGTAGCTGCTTTGGTCATTCGTGCACCTGGCAGTCACCCATCGGATGCTGCCCCGCGGACGTGAATCTTTTCCTTGGCTTAGCTGTTTCTTTGTTCTCTCGCCACCTCCTGGCTTCTTCACCTCTACCCTGTGTCTCGTCCCTCTGACCTCAGCTTTGCCTTGCCAAGAATCCAGCTCAAAGTCATAGAGTATTTTCGCTTTTGCTTCCTGCCCCCATATACTCAAGCCAGATGTATTTATTTTTTAAGATACAATAGTTAATCAAATTTCAGACAAAGGCAGTATACTCTTAGAAGATGAATGAATATTTTTAAGCCTAACGTCCTGCCTTCAATATTATATAATTTTGAGATAAGAATGTTTCACAGTACAAGAGTAAGTTTAATAGTCAGAAGTCATCTTTAATTCTATATTATCAGATCACTGAAAATGGCAAAAGATGTAAAGTATGTTTTAAAGTCTCCAGGGAAAGATACGATTAGCCTATCCTATTGTTCTCTGTCATGCATGTGTCACAAGTCAAGGGCAGAGAGAGGAGAGGGGCAGAATAATGCCTACCCAAGGTGGCCCCTGCTCCCTTCAAAGACAGAGCTAGAAGGGAATATTAAGGTATTTCTATGCACTGTAGTTTGCTGGATTAGTCTACAAACCATACTACCCTTTAATTCCTTTTATTTCTTTGATGTTCATCTCATAACAATCCAGTCAGGCAAAGCAAACGTAATGTTCTGTTTTGTAAAGGAGATGCTGTTAAGGTTAAGGCCCAAAATTGACATGACTTGCTCTGCTTGATACAGTGATTAGTGGTCATGGGTCCAGGGAGCAGTGAGTTGAGGCACAGGGAATCCTGCAGACATTTACCTGGGATTTTAGCTCTGTCCCTATCTAAAGAACTCTGTGCTCTGAATCCTGGAAGTCAAATGTGATTCCATTATTTAAGGGCTCCAAACATGTCCTAGGAGAAAATGAAAGATATACTATCTATCCAATCAACCACAACAAGAAATATTTAGGATCTACTGTTTGCCAGTTACCATTTTAGGCAGTAGTACATATAAGGATAAGGGAGACATGGTCTCTACCCTTAAGATCACAGTTAAGAAGCACAGTATTGAAATAAAGTGATTAAGTGCTGAAATAAAAGTAATCAGAGAGTCCACAGGAGCACATAAAATGTATGCCTGTTTAAACCTTTACTTACCATTTACTATCTAACAATGTGACCTGGAGCAGTATTAAGTGCCAAGGAGGACTTCCTGGAGGGGATAACATCTAACTTGAAACCTGAGGATCAAGTGGGCAGAACAAGGCGCAGGTAGCAGTGCTGACTGCCCCACCAGAGCAACACACGGGAAGGCAGCCACCTTTGGACTTTCTGCCCAACATTTCTGTGAACCCAAAACCACTTTAAAAATAAAGTACTGATTTTTTCCAAGGGCTGAAATTAGGGATGAGATTGCTTAGGGAACACGAAGTAATGATGTATAATCAGAAGATGTTATGTTGATAGAGAAGAAGAGGCCAAAGGACCCTTGGAGATGAACAGCAGCCAGATCATGGAAGGCCTTAAAGGACAATCAAATGATTTAGGTCTTCATCCTGGCAGACATTACATTATTTCAACAATGAGGTTATACAATCAGACATGTTTGTTTGTTTGGAGGAATCCTTGCAGGAACTCTTAGGAGAATAGATAGAAGGGATTCAAGGCTTGGGGATGAGCCACCACTTAGAAGGATCTATATGCACTATGGTGGACAAAAGTAAGGTTGCTATCAGACCCTGAGATTTGGACTAGTTTTAGCATAAAGAGGGGAAATGAACATTTTGCCATATGATGCATATAGACACAAAGTTCCTCCTCTCTTGGTAGGAGATGCATATTTGCTATAGGTGGTTACCAATCATGAGTTTTTGGCCTGGGTAATACCCGCCTCAGGCTCTCTGCTTACAGTCAGGAAGAACTGGCCACTTTCTTTTGTTTCAGGGGAGTGAGGACCCTGGGGACACAGCTGCATCAGTTCCATGCAGTTTGGTATCAGACCTTCCAAGTTTCATTCACACATTCAACAGATATATTTCTCCATGCTGGGGATGCCAACATGGTATGAGGAACCTTCCTTTTAGAAATTCACCATATGGGGAAAGCACAACTGTGTAAACAAGTAACTGTTCTCTATTAATAGAGAAATGGACCACGTACAAACCTGGGAGGTTCACCTTGTTTTACTGATGAAAGGAAGGATTCACGGAGATGTCATTTGAACCCAGTACTGAAAGATCAGCTGAGAGTTCCCTAAGGTGCCGCATTCAAGCCAGGCACAATGACATGTGCAGAGGCGGGGACACACCCATGAAGCAGCAGGCTTGCGCTAGCTCCGGAGTTGAAGCGTGAAGACCAGGCAAGACCCAAGTCACTGTGGCCCTGAATGAGGAAAATCACCCAGCAGTTTCAGGATCACAGGACCGCTGTTAGAATCAAGACACGGAGTAGACCAGAGGATGCTGGGGGAAGTGGCAACAGGAAGATGGAAGACAGCATTTGCCTAGAGGCAACCCGGTAAAGGAGCCACTGAGAAGAAAGACATCCACATGATGCCTAGAGTAACAGCAGATAAAGCAGATGTCCAGGAGGGTCAGCATGACAATCAGGAAATTTAGTCATGGCCAAGAGGTGATTTCCTATAGCCCCTGAAGCTACTAAGAAGAAGGGATAATAGTCTAATTTCTGCATACAAGTCTAAGTACCCAACTGGTCTATATAATGTAATAAGCATGGCCTTGGGAGTCAGATGACATGTTAAGTTCTCCTGTCTTCTTACAAAAGCAAATTTCTGAATCTCATAATATTCTTATCTATGTGATGAGTAACATCTGCCTTTCAAGGTTTGGTGGGAAAAAAAAAAAAGACAGTGAATGAAATACTTAGGAAAACACCAGACCCAAAATAGTTTCCAATCACTCTTGTTATCAAGGACCATATCTCATTTATGTTTAAATCCTCATGTTTAAGAACAGTAGCCAGCCTACAGAGTGGCTACTATTTTTAATTTATTTTTTTCCATTTTTTTGAGATCTAATTGACAGGTAATTATATGCAAGTTCAAGGTGTATCTGACTATGTGATAGATATGTTCCAAAATGATTAACACAGTGAGTGCTCAAGGTAACTTGTTGCATAAGTGAATAAATAAATCTAAGAAATCTTGCAAAGACTGACTTCCTCAGGAGAAAGCTTTGGGTTTTCCCCAGTTCAAATGTCCTTCTCTTGACATTCCAACTGAGTTTTTGATTCCTCAGATGTTCACTTATTTCACACTGTCACTTCATTAGCACCATGTCTGTTTGTGAGGAAATCTGGCAACGTGGATTCCTCTAGGCAACTAGTTTGTACTTTTTGTCCTTTGATTGCAATTAATGAGATTAATTGTTTATCTGCTTCCCTATTATGCTTTGATGAGGCCCATGCGAGTACATTTTCCAGGAATATAAGTATTTAGTATTAGTGTGTTGTCTTATTGGGAGTGCAATGTTATTATACTGCTTCATTAATATCCGTACATGTGGTTCAATTAAGATTCACAAATTAGGTTTAATTAAGGTTTATAAGCAGTGAGGTGAACTCCTGGCTGCATTCGTATTGCTAATTCCTCTTCATATTCTTCTGCTTCCCTTTTTTTTTTCTTACATAATCTTAATTGTTAATAGAAAAATCAATTGGGTACTGGAGCTGAACAATGAAGTGTCGAGGTATCCGATTTGACCCATAGTCCCTGTGTCTCCTCTATAAATGCAATGGATAACACAGGTGCCAGGTAATTCATCTGGACTGCAACCCATTCATATTACCAAAGGAAATCCAGGAGCACTGGAATCAAACTGTTCACTGTAATATTAGAGATTAGATCACATAATTTGAGTGAAATTTTGACACGAGTTTAATGAATGATAGCTATTAGTATTCTAGCATAATTCTGATGTGTGGAGTTTTCCCCAGAACACCATGCAATGCTCCCACACCAGCGGGCTGACCTACAGTTCAATCCAACTCTGCCACTCTCCACCTGCAGACAGCGTCAGATTCCACAGACTGAGGGCTCCTTCTACAAGGCTGTCCTGCAGGGCGCCGACTGTAAGCCCAGATGATGTCCTCTGCTCTGACCGACTGGCTGCAGATTGGGTTACCATGACCCCCATCTTGGGTTTAATTAATTTGCTAGAACTGCTGACAGAATTCAGAAAACCAGTTTGCTTCCTAGATTACTTGTGTATTACAAAGGACATTAAAGGATATGAATCAACAGCCAATGGGGAGATAACATAGGATGAGGTCCCCAACAAAGGAGCTTCTGTCTTAGGGAGCTTAGTGCCCGGCACTGTAGTGCATGGAATTTTCTGGTTCACCAACCCCAAAGCTCTCTGAATCCCCACTTTTTGGGTTTCTTTGGCCACTGGTGACTGATTCAACCTGCAACCTCTCCTCCCCCGAAATCCAGAGAGGGCTGGAAAGATGGGACTGAAAGTTCTGACCCTCTACTCACTTACTGGTTCCCCTGGCAATCAGCCCCACCCTTAGAGTCTTTCCACAAGTCACCTTATTAGCATTAACAAAGACATTTTATGGCTGTCATCACAGGAAATTCAGAGGATTTCAGGAGCTCAGTGCCAGGAATGGGACCAAAAACCAAATACATATTTTTCTTTAAAATCACAGTATCATAGCTATCATTGTTAAACCATATATAATTTGACACACAAATATTGGCATGGAGGTTTGGCCAATATTTGAGCACCTGTGCGATATGACTGCAATGCTGCCAGGCGCTAGCCAGCCCTCTCGTTTTCTCTTTCTCTGTCTCTCTTCCTTTCATCCCGGTTCTGTTCAAACCCAACAAGTACAAACACACAGTGAACACCTTCAAGGGGCCACACACTGAGCAGAGAAGAAATCAAAACAAGACAAAAATCACACCTCCCTGTCCAGAGGGGGGAAGACCAGGTATGGGAAAAGGAAGTGAACGGGATCCCTGACGGAGCGAGGTGCCAGGTCCGCGACGGCAGCGGGAAAGCAGCGCGACTGCCGCCTGGATGCGTCAGGTGTCCGCCTGCTGAAACAGCTCACCACAGGCTGTTTCTCTTTGGATGTTGACTTATCCCTTGTTCTTTTTTTTATAATTACCAGCCTTCGCTGTTTCCCCAACACTCTTCCCTCCCTGGTCCATTTACTAACCTGAGAGCACTTTTCTAGTATGGACAACCCACTGGATTCTCTCTTGAGATGTGAACACACAGCCCAGAGACAGAGTGATGGGGAAAGGGGGGACCAGTCCAGACAATGCTGGCTGCCTGACTTTGGTGATGGTGCCCCAGATTGACTAAGCAGTTCCAAGTAGTTCCGAGATGATGCGTCTACAGATGATGAGGAATCTTAGAGTGGAGACACCAGTGACCGTGTGTCTTTGCACACTTGACCACACAATTTTTTTTGAGATAATTGGATTATTTGAGCGACAACAGAATAATCATAATCTTTTAATAGTCTTACTTAATTAAACTTTACTCTGCTAGGTGCTTAATTGAAGTAAATAAATTTAACTCTTCACAACCAGATGCAATGAAACAGTGGTTCCCTTAACTTCTTTTTAATCAATATTGTTCAATTTGCAGACATTCCATTTGGTAGGTAATGGTGAAACCAAGATTCCTGACCATGTCCAACTGCATCCTTGCTCTTACTAATTTCTATTTACTGTACAATATAAGATAATGACTCCAAGGACCTAACAGGGATTCAAAATTCCAGCTATTTCGGTCACACTGTAATATTAACTGAGCATGTCTCCAGAAAGTCCCCCTTACTGTGTAAATAGCTTATATTGGAGGGAGAGACTTAAAGGAATCACACCCATGTTTTCTTTAAAGAAATGAAGAGAGTGCTTGCCTGACATCGGGACTGGCTTACAGGTTATGTGACAGCCTTACTGAGTTATGAAATAGGCAGGAGGGAAGAAAATCATAATCGATGGGAAATTGCACTAAGTAACATAGAGAACAGCGCTGACAGTGAAACCTCCACAGGGCTTTGTCTAACTCAAACCCTAGGAGACTCGGGCCTAATTCAAGACCTCATTGCGCCCCTCTCTGAATATTTCCCAGTCTTAAAAAAATATATATGAAGGCATCTCTCTGCGTTCTGCCTTCCCCCAAGAACCATTTACCAAATCCAAGGAGATGGTGGATATAACATTGTGAAGGATGGGAAGATCCTTGGTAAATTGTATATGGCCGTAGAGGCATGAGGGGTTATTATGATGGTGATTATCATTGATGACAGGGCCCACAAATGTGCTAATTACACTCATAAAGTGAAGATGCAAATGCTTTAGTCTGGACGTGCGGGAGAGGCTTATTCTTCTCCTAGAAAGAGAGATTATGAGCACAAAATATTCCTTTTTATTAGTTCTGCAGTAACTGTTCCATGTAATATTAATAACAATAATAAAATGTGAGCCACTTCAACATTATTTTCAGGGAGAAAGGAACACAAGAGCTAAAAAGTTGAGTGAGCAAGAACTTGTCCTTTTTAATGATATCTGTAAAAAAGCAATGGATGCTCTAATAAATCTACGTCTCACCCTGACTCCCTCTATTTTGCATTTACCCTCATTCACACTTGCATCCCTTTCTTGTTTGGCACCATTTGTGAGCTCAATGGACACATTAATAAAAGTGACCATGATGGCCCCTAGAGCTGATTTTCCCTGTTATCCAACAGACACATCTTTCTCAAACTGTCCCAGACATGTCCACTGGTATTTATCAGTGCATTTGCCGGAATCCTTGGATAGACTTTGATTGCCTATGACAAGGTTCATTTCAAGAGCCGCTGTTTAATTTGCACATGCATGCTTGCTACCCAGAAAAACTGACAACTGCTTTCCTCCATCATTTGGCACAAGCTGTCCCTGTGCAGCTGGGTGAAGTTTGACTCAGAAAACATACCTGCCTTGATTATCTATCACTACTTCTGAGGGTCATGGTGGGCATATGCCTTTCAGCCGACCTCACAGTGAGGGTCTAAGTTGGGCCGTATAATATTCTAGGTGCCATGGATACTGGAAGAAATATCTTGGATGCTGACCAAATAACTTCTAGTTTAGCTGAATGAGTGCATAATTTCCTGTTGCTGTTGTAATAAATTACTACAAAATTAGGGCCTTTTCTGTTCTGGTGTTCAGAGTCTGAAATGGGTCTCACTGGGCTAATATCAAGGTGCCAACTGGGTTATTTTCCTTCAGCAGGCTTTAAGGGAGAATCTGTTCCCTTAACTCTTGCAACTTCCGGAAGCTGCCTGTATTCCCTGGCTCCTGGCCCCTTTCTCCGTCTTCAAAACCACAAGTCCCTCTCTGCCTGCCTCCTGCCTCCTCTTTCCACTCATCAGGACCCTGGAGAGGGCACTGGGCCCACATACATCCCCCAGGGTAATCTCTCCATCTCAAGGTCAGCTGATCAGCAACATTCACTCCTTCTGTGACTGTAATTTCCCCTTGCCATGTAATAGGTCATCGTCATAAATCCTTGGGGTTAGGACATGGCTGCCTCTGGGGCCCAATATTTGGCCTACCACAGTGACGTTACTTAAGTTCTGAAAGAACTAGTACATAACCCTTGGAATTATAGAGTGATATTCAAAATTATATCATTCATGTCATTTACGTAATGGGAAAGTCCTGGGTGAAGCACATTCCAGAAGCAACAACAACGGAGGGTCACAAGGATCACAGAAGGATCAGAGCAGAGAAGATGAAAAAGAAAGAAGAAAAACAGAGCAGTTAATTTTCCTAGGGACTTAGTATTGGATCATGTGCTCATTAGAGTACCCTAAGAACCAGTAACATGGGTCACTGAAACAAAATAAACGGAAAATGGAAGTGTACTTTCCTCTGTCATTTAGCCCAGATCTGGTATTTACATTAGCAAGTGGCTTCCTTTCTGTCTCCACTGTGTGCCTCGAACCTCCCCTAGAACCAGGGCATCTAGCAGTGGAGAGAGAAACAAGACACTGTAGGAGGCGCCCGCAGTCGAAAAACTTCAGTTTCAAGACAGCATATGCAGCTTCTGCTCATATCCCATTGAACAGATACTAGGTACGCGGCTACACACATGCAAGGGAGGACATGGAATGAAGTCTAGCGGGTCTTGCCATGCTCCTGTGATGGAAGAAGAAAGAATGTATTTTGGAAAAGGGCTAGCAATCTTCACCACAGGTGGGAGAACTTGTGCACCATGGTCCCAGTTTAGCATTCTGACCATCTTCCTGACTTCTGAGCTGATTGCCCCTGTTACTTATGTGTTCTCATGTGGACAACTTGACAAATGTGTGTTCTTTCTACTTTTGCTCATATTAAAGGCCATTGTTATCATATGGGATCCTAGGACCTTGTCCCACACCAGCCTTACCCCAACAAACACTTAGAAAGGAGATAACAGGGAGAGTATTAAGGGAATAATATATGGAAAGGATCATAATTTAAACCACCAGGAGCAATAGAAAGGGAGAACACACAAGCCTGATCGACCTCCTCTTTGCCACTTTCTGGGGAAAAAAAGGAAAACTTAAGGCGTGTATCCTCTGTCATTGCCCTCACCTGTAAAACCAGCATAACCAACCTACCTTGAGATGGATTATGATTAGGTATATAAAAATACCTAGTTCTTCTCTTAGCACATGGTAAGTCTTAAATAAAAGATGCTGTTAGCACTATCAATATTTATACTGTTTTGCTAAAATGATAATCCAGTCCTTAGAGTTTCCCGTTTAAAGGAAAAGAAATTAAATTTGAAAGATTAACCAGATCTAGCTAAATATTTTTCTTTCTATTGAGTTAAACTGTAAGTTTTATCTGTGACTTTACTCCTTATATTTCTGAATGGATTTTTTTGTTATCTAGACTATGAAAAAAACCAAATCAATGCAGTATCAATAATTAAGCAGGGAATATTAGTTCTGTGACTATCTTCTTGGCAAAGTGAGAGATTGAGAAATAGCTCCTAATACAATCCTTTAAGCAGTGGACATGAAATCATAAATTTCTATATGCATACACATTATTTATAAATAAGCCCCTTGCTAATGTGATCCCTGAGTGTAAATTATACCAATATTATACTGTTTCATTATTTCAGAGACAAATGGAATCACATCTGTGTAAAAATCTCAGATGACGCTGAGCTTAATTTACAGCTCACAGACTCACAGACAGTAAGGTTTGGGCAGGATTGAACATATACTTCTACAAACTACCTAAAAATTATCATCTGATGCAAGAATATTTTGTTAAAAGGTTGCCAGGTATGTGACTAGTGTCTCCCTTATTGACAATGGAAAGTTTACTAGGTTTTATCTATGAACAGCTCTGGACATCACCAACCTATTAATCTATCAATTAGTCAATTTAACTCAAAATGAATGGTTTCACGTTTCAAGCTAGTATTGGTTAGAAATATAGAACAGTCACCATTTTCTGAGTCCCTTCTATGAGCTGGGCACTACATGCCATCATTTACTTGTCTTAAGAAACCTATAATTTGACCTTATTAGCCCACTTTAATATAAGAAAAATGATGTTTCAAAAGATAAAATAATTTGTCTATAGTCATGAAGCTCCTGGTTCTGGGAGTGGGACAGAGTTTTAATTCCCATGTAGTATTGACTCGTAAAGTGAGTGGTGATAACAATTCTTCAGAATTGCACAGTCAAGCGTAAGACATAAAAATAAATGAATGAATGTGCAGGTTAAGAAGAGTCATAATTAACATATGTACATAGCATGGGAGCACAAGAACATACCCAGTTCAAATGTACTACTATTTGTTTTTCAAATCCATTTTCTTTGGGAAAATAAGGATTAAAATTAATTATTTGTTGCCAGACAAAATGCCATATGCTCCTTAAAAACAAACCTACATGCCATTGAACTTTGAATTTCAAATCTTACCATAGTGATGATATTAAAATTAGCATTCAATCAGTCAGAGACTGTACAAGTAAAGTTTTCTCACCAATATTCTCTGTTACATCTGTTAGACCAGTTCTAGTACCTCCCTTTAGGATTATTTGTCTAATCTTAGTTTCTTCCTTGATTTCTTTCTCACAGCCTCACCTAAATGAAATAATTACAGAAAAGCCAACTGGTCAACCAGAGGCAAGATCATGTCAGTTAGCCAAGGAAAGCTGCCTGTAAAGCCTTACATTTAAGGATGTGGACTCCGGAGTGAACTATTATTATACCAATATTATACCAATATCTGGTACCAATCATTCATTACCTTTGTGACTTTGAGCAAGGAACTTAGCCTTGTTAATCCTCTTTGTTTTTTCATTGATGAAGTGAGCATTATAGTATTTTCCTGGAATGTTTATTATGAAGATTATATAAAATTATCTAAAGTGTTTAACAAAGTGGTTGGCACACAGGATTATTTAAAGCAGTTGACTATTTTCGATCTTTTGTGTAACTATGACTACTATTTTGGAAAGGCAAAAGGGAGGGTGTGTCTTTCACCCCACCAAGCCTATCGTACCTATAGGAGTAATACGAAACCCCAAGGTGGAAGCTATTTCGTTAATTTACAGATGCTTTCCCATTAATGACCATTTAATCCACAACACTAGCATAGGAGGTAGGCCATCTCGATTTCATTGTGATGATGAAAACTGAGATTGAGAAAAATGAAAAAAGACTCCCTGGGATTTTCTAATGATTTTCCAAGGAATAATGTAATATAAAATGGAAGCACTGAATTATATTAGTGGCATCTTCTTGAACTACAGAACTTTCTTTACTTTGCATGCCTAAACATTTTAAAGTAATAAATTTTGCTATCACCAATTTATTGAGATTGATCTTATTAATTAATATTTCAGAGCATTTGCTTCATCTAATAAGACGAAGTTAGCCCCACTGCATTTCAATGTCAATGTTAGCTACAATTAATGATGATATTATGAATATTAATGCTTTTTTATTATCCATTATGACATCATCAGTACTAATGATCTGTTTATTGCTTCTCTGCTGATGGCAGTTAAAAGAAGCCACATTTTAAAGAGGAGAAAAAAAGCCCAAGTCATTGTCAGCCAGTGAAATCCTTTCCATTTAGAGAATATTTGATTCTGTAATCAGTTAGCAAACATAGTATTAAAAAAAATAACCAGTATTCCCAAACCCCAAAATATAATCAGGCAACTAACATGAAATAATTGAAGTGGGGAAATAGGAAATTTTTTAAAAAGTAGGATGATTGGTTTTGTACATATTAATTATTTAATACCCATTAAAGCCAAAAAATATAAAATGAAACAGTCTCATTGAATATACCTGAAACCAGAACTCCAGACATCAAAGATGCACAGCTAATAAGAGGAGGAATCTACCTTCTTAAATCTAAACACTACTGTGATATTAATAATTCATGCCTTGTCAGCAATGACAAAACAGGAGCCTTTCCTGAGGGGAGTGGGTAGAAACACTGTCCAACTTCACCTGTGGCTTAGATAAGAGAATTGGGAGATATTCTTTTAGAGGTATTGATTTGAAAAGATTTTTTGTAAATAATTGATGGGTAAGACAATGATGAATTTGCAACAGATGGAATCAGAGGTTAGAGATGAAGAGTGTGTCTCAGACCCACTTTCCCAGAGAGAGGAAACTGGGAACATGAATATTTCAGGGACACATTGAGGCAGTTGTGAGTCAGGACTAACACTTCAATGTCGTGACCCTCAGATCAGCCCTCATCTCTCCATCGCCTCTCATGGGCACAAAGGTAAACGGCTATTGGGAGGTGAATGCAACAGGAAGAGCAAAGGCTTTGTCTTCCTTACATAAGAAACCAAATGAAAATGGTATTACTTTTCCTTTTCCCACAGGAAGAGGATAGCCTGTGTATCTTCCATTAGATGCATCCTAGCATTGACTGGTCTCATCAGGCAGCCCTGTATGCAGCCTGCACCTCGTCCCCCCTCAACTCACTAGCTTTTGTGAGTCACCCTCAGAGATGAAATATCAACCCAACATGGCCTCTCAGAGAAAAGATACCTGTGCTTCAGTCACAGATATTGATCCACTGGGTTATATTATAATGTGCAAGCACATTATCAAAGTCTCTTTTTTGGGAAAGCATAAACTATTAAAACATCCAAGCCATCAGTTCCATTCTAAATAATCCCCATGAGAGGGAAAAAGCCCTTGTTTAATTTGCGGTTTATTTTACTGACCATTGGTACAATTATTTAAAATGTCTATTACCTCAAATTCTTAATAACAAAACTCTCAGTTTTGTAAAAGACCTAATGTATCACAAATTTAATAGGACTAAATAAAGACATCCCTTTATCTAGCTAAGTTGAATATAACCCAGGGGTCTGAGCCTTGGATACAATTTAAAGTGACACAGTTCCAATTAACCAGTGAATCATGAAGAAAGATGTGCAAGTGGAAATGTTTAGAGCAATAGTTCTCTGATCTACCAAGACACCCAGGACATTCTATGCTCTGTAGGGGAAGAACTTTGTCTTACTCATCATTGTCCTCAGCACTTGACAGTGTCAAGCATGTAATAAACAATTCATAAATACCTGATGAACAAATTAGAATCTTACATAAATAGTCTTAACACAGATGTAAGACATTCACCCAAGACATACCAAGAGAGAATATCTCTGGGAATGTATTTATTTTTATTAGTTCCATAGACAATATGATATTGAACCAGAGCTAAAAACTGTGACTTTTGGGACATGCCATCCTGAACAGATCAATTTGTTTTCTTTTGATTTCAAAGACCAGAAAGCATACAACTGGGTTCATAAGCATCAAGATTCTGGGAAAAAGAAAAAGGAAGATGATTGGCCAGGTTCTCTTTTTTGCTTAAATTGTTGTATTTGGTAAATATTAAAGAAAAACTTTAACCAGAGCCCTATTTATTTAAATCATAGAATATACACATCTGAAACATCAGCCAGTTCCAAGCCATAATTAAAAACTATGACAATAGAGGCAGGAAAAAGATGGCAGTGAAGTGAGGCAGAAATCTCCTCCAAAAACCATATATTATATAGTAAATACAACTAATCCTAAAAAATGACAAGAAAGAAGATTGCAACAGCTGGCCTACATCAGGGGAAAAGAGAAGATCTCACGGAAAAGGGTAAAGTACCAAGACCACAATCCGATGGGACCCAAGACTGCTAAGTACACAGCCCTGGTGGTCTACTCTGGGAGCATGAACCCACACTCCATGGGCTCTGGAGATTAGAGGGATTAGAAAGCAAAGACAAGCAGAATACTCAGAGACTGGATTCCAGCTGCTTGTGGAGAACAGGTTTCCACAACCAGCAGCTCTGGGACAAAAGAAAAGTGGGCACTTTGAAAGACTTCCCAACAGTGAGAGGGCTGCTAAAAGGGCAAGGATTACACAGAGCTTGCTGCTCAGGAGAAGAGATAGGTAGACAAAATCGTCCCAGCACACTCAGCTCCACAGGCTGGAAATTTTCAGGAGCTTCAGGTGCTCCAACCCTTGGCTGGCAATGCAGCCCTGAGGCTTGATATGCAGCCTGCACCTCATTCCTCCCAGCCGGCACCTGCTCACAAACCTGCTGACCCCGCCATATCACCAGACCAGCCAGAGGGCAGCCCCAACTATGGCAGCTACAGGGCATATCCAAGAGGCTTCTCCCTGTGCACACAGCTCACTGGACCTGACATGGAGGCAGGCACTGCGATAAGAAAGCAGAAAGACCTTTCCTATGACAGGCATAGGTACCACTCTCCTGCAATCCCCAACATTGCTCCAGGTGCTGGGCAGCTCTGGGGAGTAGAGACCCTGGGCACTAAGGGCATTGCCTACACAAAGCTTATTCCATATTATTCAGTAGAATTATGAAAAGGCAGGAGAACCTTGTTCAATCCAAAATCCCTCAAACACCAGAAAAAGGATTCAGTGAAACTGAAATCACCAATATTCCTGATAAAGATTACAAAATAAAAATCATAAACATGCTAACAGAGCTAGAGAAAAATATTCTAGATCTAAGGGATGTATTCAAGAGAGAGATAGAAAATTTGAAAAATACAGTATTTGAAATGAAATATACAACAGAGGGATTTAAAAGCAGACTAGAAGAACAAGAGGAGACAGTAGATGGAATATAAATTAGAGAACAAGAATACGAAGAAGCTGAGGCACAGAGAAAAAAATTGATCTCTAGGAATGAAAGAATAATAAGACAACTCTCTGACCAATCCAAACGGAACAATATTCGCATTATAGGGGTACCAGAAGAAAAAGAAAGAGAAAAGGGGATAGAAAGTATCTTTGAAGAAATAATTTCTGAAAACTTCCCCTGTCTGGGGAAGGAAATAATCTCTCAGGCCATGGCAGTGCAGATCTTCCAACACAAGGGACCAAGGAAGACACACCAAGACGTATAATAAGTAAAATGGCAAAGATCAAGGAAAAGGACAGAGTATTAAAAGCAGCCAGAGAGAGAAAAAAGATCACCTACAAAGGAAAACCCATCAGGCTATCATCAGACTTCTCAGCAGAAACCTTACAGAGTAAAAGGGAGTGGGATTATATATTTAATGCAATGAAACAGAAGAGCCTCAAACCAAGAATACTCTACAAGGCAAGATTATCATTTAAATTTGAAGCAGGATTGCACAATTTCCAGAGAAGCAAAAGTTGAAGAAATTTACCTTTCACAAACAGTCTCTACAGTGTCTTTTAAAGGGGCGGCTCTAGATAGAAGTGTTCCTAGGCTAAATAGGTCTCACCAGATAAAATAAAACCACAGTAAAGGAAGTTGACCAACTAATTACTAAGCAAAGGCAAAATTAAATCAGCTACCCACAAAGTCAGTCAACGGACACAAAAAGAGTGCAGACTATGACACCTAACATATAAAGAGTGGAGAAAGATGAAAAAGAAGGGAGGAAAAAAAGAATCTTTAGATTGTATTTACAATAGCAAATTAAGCAAGTTAAGTTAGACTGTTAGATAGTAAAGAAGTTGCCCTTGAACCTTTGGTAACAACAAATCCAAAGCATGCTATGGCAGTAAGTACATATCTATCGATAATCACCCTAAATGTAAAGGGATTGAATGCACCAATCAAAAGACATAGAGTTACAAATGGATAAAAAAGCAAGACCATCTATATGCTATGTACAAGAGACTCATTTCAAACCCAGAGACATACACAGACTAAAAGTGAAGTGATGGGAAAAGATATTTCATGCAAACAATAGGGAGAAAAAAAGCAGGAGTTGCATACTTGCAAAAGATAAAATAGACTTCAAAACAAAGAAAGTAACAAGAGACTAAGAAGGACATTGTATAATGATAAAGGGGTCAGTCCAACAAAAGGATATAGTCATTATAAATATCTATGCACCCAACATAGGAGCACCCAAATATGTGCAGCAAATACTAACAGAATTAAAGGGGGAAATAGAATGCATTGCATTCATTGTAGGAGACTTCAACACACCACTGACTCTAAAAGACAGATCAACCAGTCAGAAAATAAGTAAGGAGACAGAGGCACCGAACAACACATTAGAACACATGGACCTAACAGACAGCTACAGAACAGTCCACCACAAAGCAACAGAATACACATTCTTCTCAAGTGCACATGGAACATTTTTCAGAGTAGATCACATACTAGGCCACAAAAACAGCATCAGTAAATTAAAGAAGACTGAAATTGTACCAAACAACTTCTCAGGTTATAAAGGTACAAAACTAGAAATAACTTGTGTAAAGAAAACAAAAAGCCCACAAACACCTGGAGGCTTAACAACATGCTCCTAAATAATCAATGGATCAATGACCAAATTAAAACAGAGATTAAGCAATATATGGAGACAAAGGAAAACAACAGCTCAACACCCCAACTTGTGTGCAACTCAATGAAGGCAGTTCTAAGAGTAAAGGTTATAGCAATACAGACCTATCTCAAGAAAGAAGAACAATCCCAAATGAACATTCTAAAGTCAGAATTAATGAAATTAGAAAAAGAACAAATTAAGCCCAAGGTCAGTAGAAGGAGGGATGTAATAAAGGTCAGAGAAGAAATAAATAAAATAGAGGGAAAAAAACAATAGAAAGAATTAATGAAACCAAGAGCTGGTTCTCTGAGAAAATAAGCAAATAGATAAACCCCTAGACAGACATATCAAAGAAACACAAAGAATTATTAGAGAATATCATGACAAATTATATTGTAACTAACTGGATAATCTAGAAGAAAGGGATACCTTTCCAGAAAAATACAACCTTCAAAGGCTGACCCAGGAAGAAACAGAAAATCTGAACAGACCAATTACCAGCAATGAAATTGAATCAGTAATCAAAAAAACCCAAGAACAAAATTCCTGGACCAGATGGATTCACCACTGAATTTTATCAGACATTTAGAGAAGTCCTAATACCTATCTTCCTTAAAGTTTTTGGAAAAGTAGAAGAGGACAGAATACTTCCAAACTCATTCTATAAAGCCAGCATCACCCAAATACTAAAACTAGGTAAAGACACCACAAAAAAGGAAAATTACAGACCAATATCCCTGATGAACATAGATGCAAAAATACTAAACAAAATATTAGCAAACCAAATTCAAAAATACATTAAAAATATCATACATCATGATCAAGTAGGATTTATTCCAGAGATGCAAGGATGATACAATATTCGAAATTCCATCAACATCATCCACTACATCGACAAAAAGGAAAAAAATCACATGATCATCTCCATAGATGCTGAAAAAGCATTTGACAAAATTCAACATCTATTCATTATAAAAACTGAACAAAATGGGTATGGAAGGCAAGTATCTCAACATAATAAGGGCCATATATATCAAACCCACAGTCAACATCAGAATTCACAGAGAAAAGCTGCAAGCTTTTCCTTGGGACCAAGACAAGGATGCCCACTCTCCCTATGTCTATTCAACATAGTACTGGAGGTCCTATCCATGGCAATCAGAAAACACAAAGAAATAAAAGGCATCCAGATTGGTAAGGAAGAAGTTAAACTGTCACTGTTTGCAAATGACATGATATTGTACATAAAAAAACGCTAAGGAATCCACTCCAAAATTACTAGGACTAATTACTAAATTCAGAAAGCTGCAGTATACAAACTGAATACTCAGAAATTGGTTGCATTTCTATGTACTAACAATGAACTAGCAGAAAGAAAAATGAAAACAATTCGATTCACAATTGCATCTAAAACAAAAAATTACCTAGGAATAAACCTAACCAAGGAGATGAAAGATCTATACCCTGAAAACTATAAGACACTCATGACATAAATTAAAGAAGACACCAATTAATGGTAATATATCCCATGCTCATGTATAGGAAGAATTAATATTGTCAAAATGACTAACCTGCCTAAAGCAATCTACAGATTCAATGCAATCCCTATCAAAATACCAAAGCATTCTTCAATGAACTAGAATAAATAGTTCTAAAATTCATATGGAAATACAAGAGACCCTGAAAAACCAAAGCAATCCTGAGAAGGAAGAATAAAGCTGGGGGATTATGCTCCCCAACTTCAAGCTCTACTACAAAGCCACAGTAATCAAGACAATTTGTTCCTGACATAAGAACAGACTCATAGATCAATGGAATAGAATAGAGAGCCCAGATATAAACCCAAGCATATATGGCCAGTTCATATATGATAAAGGAGCCATGGATACACAATGGGGAAATGACAGCCCCTTCAACAACTGGTGCTGGCAAAACTGGATAGTTATATGTAAGAGAATGAAACTAGATTACCGTTTAACTCCATAGACAAAAGTCAACTCGAAATGGATCAAAGACCTGAATGTAAGTCATAAAACCATAAAACTCTTATAAGAAAACATAGACAAAAATCTCTTGAATATAAAAATGAGCAATTTTTCTGCACACATCCCCTCAGGAAAGGGAAGCATAAGCAAAAATGAACAAATGGGACTACATCAAACTAAAAACCTTCTATACAGAAAAGGACACCATCATCAGAACAAAAAGTCATCCTATAGTATGAGAGAGTATATTCTTAAATGATGTGTCTGATACAGGGTTGACATCCAAAATATATAAACAGCTCACATGCCTCAACACCCAAAAAGCAAATAACCCAATTAAAAAATGGGCAGATGATCTGAACAGACAGTTCTCCAAAGAAGAAATTCAGATGGCCAACAGGCACATAAAAAGATGCTCCACAGGGGAGGGGCAGAAGATGGCGGCGTGAGGAGAGCAGCAGAAATCTCCTCCCAAAACAACATATATCAATGAAAATATAACAAAGACAACCCTTCCTAGAATAAAGACCAGAGGACACAGGACAATATCCAGACCACATCCACACCTGAGAGAACCCAGCGCCTCGTAAAGGGGGTAAGATACAAGCCCAGGGCCCGCGGGAGACGAGCGCCCATCCCCCCAGCTCCCGGCGGGAGAAGAGCAGGCAGAGCGGGAGGGAGACGGAGCCCAGGACTGCCGAATACCCAGCCCCAGCCATCCGGGCCAGAGTGCAGGGCCCTGGATGCTAGGGAAACAGGGCAGCAAGAATAGTGAGCGGGCACCGGAGGCCGGGCACCGGAGGACATAAGAAAAGCGAGCGACCATTTTTTTTTTTTTTTTTGCTGTTTTGTTTTGGCGAGTGCTTTTTGGAAGTCTTAAAGGGATAGGGCCCCCAATACTAGGCAAACAGGGCAGTAAGAGCAGTGAGCAGATGCCTGAGGCTGGCGCCAGAGAATAAGTTAGTTCAACCATTGTGGAAAGCAGTATGGAGGTACATCAAAATGCTCAAAACAGACCTACCATTTGACCCAGGAATTGCACTCCTAGGAATTTACCCTAAAAAGGCAGCAATCAAGTATGAGAAAGATCAGTGCACCCCTATGTTTATCGCAGCACTATTTACAATAGCCAAGAGTTGGAAGCAACCTAAATGTCCATCGATAGATGAATGGATAAAGAAGATGTGGTACATATACACAATGGAATACTACTCAGCCATAAGAAAAGGGCAAATCCAACCATTTGCAGCAACATGGATGGAGCTGGAGGGTATTATGCTCAGTGAAACAAGCCAAGCGGAGAAAGAGAAATACCAAATGATTTCACTTATCTGTGGAATATAAGAACAAAGGAAAAACTGAAGGAACAAAACAGCAGCAGAATCACAGAACTCAAGAATGGACTAACAGGTACCAAAGGGAAAGGGACTGGGGAGGATGGGTGGGTAGGGAGGGATAAGGGGGGGAGAAGTAGGGGGGCATTAAGATTAGCATGCATGGGAGGGTAGGAGAAAAGGGAGGGCTGTACAACACAGAGAAGGCAAGTAGTGATTCTACAACATTTTGCTATGCTGATGGACAGTGACTGTAAAGGGGTTTATAGGGGAGACCTGATATAGGGGAGAGCCTAGTAAACATAACATTCTTCATGTAAGTGTAGATTAATGATACCAAAAACAAAAAAAAACAAAACAAAACAAAACAACAACAACAACAAAAAAAAGGACAGTTCCTGTGTGGTAACCTCCAATGAGTTCTACACAAGGGTATAAAGGGCATATACAAGTGTAGGCAGAGGGTCTGTTTGCATTTATACAGAATATCAAAGCCTAATTGGGCTACCCTAAAAATGAACTAAGATACGATATGAAAGAGAACTTCCAACATCAGCACTCTCTGGAAGACTCATGCCAGAAGATGACCATCAAGAAACCCCAACAAAGATCAACGCACTGCTACAGCTGTAGATGCACTCATCCCACCAGCTCCTGGACTTGCCATGGAAATGAAGGAGATATCTAAGCTGGCCTGTGCATACAGTAAAACAACAAATTTGACTGGGTCTGTACTGTTGGAACTCAACCAAGACTTAGGAGAAGTGCAAATTGTAGCGCTCCAAAATCTTACAACTACAGACTATTTACTGTTAAAAGAACATAAGGGATGTGAACATTCCCCAGGAATGGGTTGTTTTAATTTGTCTGATTTCTCTCATACTGTTCAAGGTCAGTTGGACAATATCCACCATATCATAGATAAGTTTTCACAAATGCCTAAGGTGCCTAACTGGTTTACTTGGTTTCACTGGAGATGGCTGGTAATTAGAGATATGCTTTGTTTATGTAACTATACTCCTATTATGTTAATGTGTGAGCGCAATTTAAGTAGTAGCTTAAAACATATACATGCTGAAGTTACTCTACAAGAAGATATGTCAAAGAAATAATCAATCTTCCCATGTTTTCTGCCGCCTGCTACTTCTATAGCTTTTCTTCTTCCTTCCTAATTACAACTCTCTAGCAGAATTAGTGCCTCATACCAAATTTACTGAGTATCGTAATTCTTCCAAGTGGTAGAGATACCTCAAGACAAATGCTGGGCATAGAAGACACAGGGCATAAATATCCAAAGAAATAAAAAGCTAACCATTTCAAACAATAAGGCTTCTCTCTCACTTACCAACTTTACATTTCCCTGTATGGCCCCGGAAGATGACTGGTTAGCCAGAGACGGGTAAGATTCCTCAAGGGAGGAACAACCTAAGACAGGCACAGTCGCAGGGGTGTCATCAGGTGAGAAATTGGGGATCTACAGAGGTGAGGCTTAGAACCTCACCCCCCCATTCTGAGAGAAATCTTCTGCATACGTGGATGTCTAGCTTGTCTAGCTTGTCTAGCTTGGATTAACACATAGTCTACAGGCACACATCTGATCATCTACATTTGCTCTCTTACAACACTAAACTATGTTTTCTACCTTTATCTTGTATCTACCTACCACTTCGGCATTTTATTACAAATAATAATAATAAAGAGAGAAATGTGGTATCCACATATAAATCAAGTATAAAAACCAAATGAGTATTCATTTTTGAACTGACTGTTTACAGTTCATAATGCATGAGCAAAACCGAAAGTTTCTGTGATGACTGCCCTTGTACTGTTCACTATGTAACTTATTCATTATGTAAGAATTTGTTCTCCATGTAAGAACTTGTTTGTTATGCCTCAGAAGATTGGAGACTGACGAAAATTAGGCTTGGGGTGGATTAATGATTGTGCATTGAGCATTGACTCCCCTATACAGAATTTTATTGTTGTTAACAACCATTTGATCAATAAATATGAGAGATGCCCTCAAAAAAAAAAAAAAAAAAAAGGACAGACTTCCAATGGTAAAATAAATAAGTAACCGGGATGTAATGTATAGCATAAGGAATATAGTCAAGATATTGTAACAGCTTGGTAGGGTGATAGCTGGAACCTAGAATTATGTATATAAATGTTTTATCACTGTGTTGTACACTTGAAACTAATGTAATGTAATACGGTGCATCAACTACCCTTCAATAAAAAATAATTATCTAAAAAAAATAAAAAAGAAAAAAAAGAAAAGCCTTGCTCCTACATCAGAAGATTGTTGAATTAAAATAAATGTAGATGTTTTACATTTAAAAAAAAAAAAGAAAAACGAGCGGCCAACTATTTTTTTTTTAATTAAAAAAAATTTTTTTTTTTAATTTAAAAAAAATTTTTTTTTTTTTGGTAGTTGTTTTGTTTTGGCGGGTGCTTTTTGGAAGTCTTAAAGGGGCAGGGCGGGACACTTAATCCAGAGGTAGGGAATCCGGGATCTCTGGGCACCCTATCCCCTGGGCTGCAGGGAGCAGGGAGGCCCCTTACGGAGATAAATGGCCTCCAGGCCGCTCCCCCTCCAACGCGACTCCACCACTTTGGAGTAGCTGCCCGAGCCAGGCCACGCCCACAGCAACAGCGGAGATTAACTCCACAGCAGCCGGGCAGGAAGCAGAAATCCTGTCTGCGATCAGCTGCGCAGCACAAGCCACTAGAGGCCGCTGTTCTCCCAGGAGAGGAGGGCCACAAACCAACAAGAAAGGAAGTCCTTCCAGCCGTCACTCGTCCCAGCTCTGCAGACTATTCCTATCACCATGAAAAGGCAAAGCTACAGGCAGACAAAGATCACAGAGACAATACCAGAGAAGGAGACAGACCTAACCAGTCTCCCTGACAAAGAATTCAAAATAAAAATCATAAACATGCTGACAGAGATGCAGAGAAATACACAAGAGATATGAGATGAAGTCCAGAGGGAGATCACAGATGCCAGAAAGGAGATCACAGAAATGAAACAAACTCTGGAAGGATTTATAAGCAGAATGGATAGGATGCAAGAGGCCATTGATGGAATTGAAACCAGAGAACAAGAACGCATAGAAGCTGACACAAAGAGAGATAAAAGGATCTCCAGGAATGAAACAATGTTAAGAGAACTGTGTGACCAATCCAAAAGGAATAATATCCGTATTATAGGGGTTCCAGAAGAAGAAGAGAGAGGAAAAGAGATGGAAAGTATCTTAGAAGAAATAATTGCTGAAAACTTCCCCAAACAGGGGGAGGAAATAATCAAACAGACCACGGAAATACACAGAACCTGCAACAGAAAGTATCCAAGGAGGACAACACCAACACACATAATAATTACAATGGCAAAGATCAAGGACAAAGAAAGAGTTTTAAAGGCAGCTAGAGAGAAAAAGGTAACCTATAAAGGAAAACCCATCCGGCTAACATCAGACTTCTTGACAGAAACCCTACAGGCCAGAAGAGAATGGCATGATATATTTATTACAATGAAACAGAAGGGCCTTGAACCAAGGATACTGTATCCAGCACGACTATCATTCAGATATGACGGTGGGATTAAACAATTCCCAGACAAACAAAAGCTGAGGGAATTTGCTTCCCACAAACCACCTCTACAGAACATCTTACAGGGACTGCTCTAGATGGGAGCACTCCTAGAAAGAGCACAGCACAAAACACCCAACATATGAAGAATCGAGAAGGAGGAATAAGAAGGGAGAGAAGAAAAGAATCTCCAGACAGTGTATATACCAGCTCAATAAGCGAGCTAAGTTAGGCAGTAAGATACTAAAGAGGTTAACCTTGAACCTTTGGTAACCACGAATTTAAAGCCTGCAATGGCAATAAGTACATATCTTTCAATAGTCACCCTAAATGTTAATGGGCTGAATGCACCAACCAAAAGACATAGAGTAATAGAATGGATAAAAAAGCAAGACCCATCTATATGCTGCTCACAAGAAACTCACCTCAAACCCAAAGACATGTACAGACTAAAAGTCAAGGGATGGAAAAACATATTTCAAGCAAACAACAGCGAGAAGAAAGCAGGGGTTGCAGTACTAATATCAGACAAAATAGACTTCAAAACAAAGAAAGTAACAAGAGATAAAGAAGGACACTACATAATGATAAAGGGCTCAGTCAAACAAGAGGATATAACCATTCTAAATATATATGCACCAAGCACAGGAGCACCAGCATATGTGAAACAAATACTAACAGAACTAAAAGGGGAAATAGACTGCAATGCATTCATTCTAGGAGACTTCAACACACCACTCACCCCAAAAGATAGATCCACCGGGCAGAAAATAAGTAAGGACACAGAAGCACTGAACAACACAGTAGAGCAGATGGACCTAACAGACATCTATAGAACTCTACATCCAAAAACAACAGGATATACATTCTTCTCAAGTGCACATGGAACATTCTCCAGAATAGACCACATACTAGGCCACAAAAAGAGCCTCAGAAAATTCCAAAAGATTGAAATCCTACCAACCAACTTTTCAGACCACAAAGGCATAAAACTAGAAATAAACTGTACAAAGAAAGCAAAGAGGCTCACAAACACTTGGAGGCTTAACAACACGCTCCTAAATAATCAATGGATCAATGACCAAATCAAAATGGAGATCCAGCAATATATGGAAACAAATGACAACAACAACACTAAGCCCCAACTTCTGTGGGACACAGCAAAAGCAGTCTTAAGAGGAAAGTATATAGCAATCCAAGCATATTTAAAAAAGGAAGAGCAATCCAAAATGAATGGTCTAATGTCACAATTATCGAAATTGGAAAAAGAAGAACAGATGAGGCCTAAGGTCAGCAGAAGGAGGGACATAATAAAGATCAGAGAAGAAATAAATAAAATTGAGAAGAATAAAACAATAGCAAAAATCAATGAAACCAAGAGCTGGTTCTTCGAGAAAATAAACAAAATAGATAAGCCTCTAGCCAGACTTATTAAGAGGAAAAGAGAGTCAACACAAATCAACAGTATCAGAAATGAGAAAGGAAAAATCACAACAGATCCCGCAGAAATACAAAGAATTATTAGAGACTACTATGAAAACCTATATGCTAACAAGCTGGGAAACCTAGGAGAAATGGACAACTTCCTAGAAAAATACAACCTTCCAAGACTGACCCAAAAAGAAACAGAAAATCTAAACAGACCAATTACCAGCAACGAAATTGAAGCGGTAATCAAAAAACTACCAAAGAACAAAACCCCCGGGCCAGATGGATTTACCTCGGAATTTTATCAGACATACAGGGAAGACATAATACCCATTCTCCTTAAAGTTTTCCAAGAAATAGAAGAGGAGGGGATACTCCCAAACTCATTCTATGAAGCTAACATCACCCTAATACCAAAACCAGGCAAAGACCCCACCAAAAAAGAAAACTGTAGACCAATATCCCTGATGAACGTAGATGCAAAAATACTCAACAAAATATTAGCAAGCCGAATTCAAAAATACATCAAAAGGATCATACACCATGACCAAGTGGGATTCATCCCAGGGATGCAAGGATGGTACAACATTCGAAAGTCCATCAACATCATCCACCACATCAACAAAAAGAAAGACAAAAACAACATGATCATCTCCATAGATGCTGAAAAAGCATTTGACAAAGTTCAACATCCATTCATGTTAAAAACTCTCAGCAAAATGGGAATAGAGGGCAAGTACCTCAACATAATAAAGGCCATCTATGATAAACCCACAGCCAACATTATATTGAACAGCGAGAAGCTGAAAGCATTTCCTCTGAGATCGGGAACTAGACAGGGATGCCCAATCTCTCCACTGTTATTTAACATAGTACTGGAGGTCCTAGCCACGGCAATCAGACAAAACAAAGAAATACAAGGAATCCAGATTGGTAAAGAAGAAGTTAAACTGTCACTATTTGCAGATGACATGATACTGTACATAAAAAACCCTAAAGACTCCACCCCAAAACTACTAGAACTGATATCGGAATACAGTAAGGTTGCAGGATACAAAATCAACACACAGAAATCTGTGGCTTTCCTATATACTAACAATGAACCAACAGAAAGAGAAATCAGGAAAACAACTCCATTCACAATTGCATCAAAAAAAATAAAATACCTAGGAATAAACCTAACCAAAGAAGTGAAAGACTTATACTCTGAAAACTACAAGTCACTCTTAAGAGAAATTAAAGGGGACACTAACAGATGGAAACTCATCCCATGCTCGTGGCTAGGAAGAATTAATATCGTCAAAATGGCCATCCTGCCCAAAGCAATATACAGATTTGATGCAATCCCTATGAAACTACCAGCAACATTCTTCAATGAACTGGAACAAATAATTCAAAAATTCATATGGAAACACCAAAGACCCCGAATAGCCAAAGCAATCCTGAGAAAGAAGAATAAAGTAGTGGGGATCTCACTCCCCAACTTCAAGCTCTACTATAAAGCCATAGTAATCAAGACAATTTGGTACTGGCACAAGAGCAGAGCCACAGACCAATGGAGCAGACTAGAGAATCCAGACATTAACCCAGACATATATGGTCAATTAATATTTGATAAAGGAGCCATGGACATACAATGGAGAAATGACAGTCTCTTCAACAGATGGTGCTGGCAAAACTGGACAGCTACATGTAGGAGAATGAAACTGGACCATTGTCTAACCCCATATACAAAAGTAAACTCAAAATGGATCATAGACCTGAATGTAAGTCATGAAACCATTAAACTCTTGGAAAAAAACATAGGCAAAAACCTCTTAGACATAAACATGAGTGACCTCTTCTTGAACATATCTCCCCGGGCAAGGAAAACAACAGCAAAAATGAATAAGTGGGACTATATTAAGCTGAAAAGCTTCTGTACAGCAAATGACACCATCAATAGAACAAAAAGGAACCCTACAGTATGGGAGAATATCTTTGAAAATGACACATCCGATAAAGGCTTGACATCCAGAATATATAAAGAGCTCACACACCTCAACAAACAAAAAACAAATAACCCAATTAAAAAATGGGCAGAGGAACTGAACAGACGGTTCTCCAAAAAAGAAATACAGATGGCCAACAGACACATGAAAAGATGCTCCACATCGCTAATTATCAGAGAAATGCAAATTAAAACTACAATGAGGTATCACCTCACACCAGTAAGGATGGCTGCCATCCAAAAGACAAACAACAACAAATGTTGGTGAGGCTGTGGAGAAAGAGGAACCCTCCTACACTGCTGGTGGGAATGTAAGTTAGTTCAACCATTGTGGAAAGCAGTATGGAGGTACATCAAAATGCTCAAAACAGACCTACCATTTGACCCAGGAATTGCACTCCTAGGAATTTACCCTAAGAAGGCAGCAATCAAGTATGAGAAAGATCAGTGCACCCCTATGTTTATCGCAGCACTATTTACAATAGCCAAGAATTGGAAGCAACCTAAATGTCCATCAATAGATGAATGGATAAAGAAGATGTGGTACATATACACAATGGAATACTACTCAGCCATAAGAAAAGGGCAAATCCAACCATTTGCAGCAACATGGATGGAGCTGGAGGGTATTATGCTCAGTGAAACAAGCCAAGCGGAGAAAGAGAAATACCAAATGATTTCACTTATCTGTGGAATATAAGAACAAAGGAAAAACTGAAGGAACAAAACAGCAGCAGAATCACAGAACTCAAGAATGGACTAACAGGTACCAAAGGGAAAGGGACTGGGGAGGATGGGTGAGTAGTGAGGGATAAGGGGGTGGGGAAGTAGGGGGTATTAAGATTAGCATGCATGGGGGGGTAGGAGAAAAGGGAGGGCCGTACAACACAGAGAAGGCAAGTAGTGATTCTACAACATTTTGCTATGCTGATGGACAGTGACTGTAAAGGGGTTTTTAGGGGGGACTTGGTATAGGGGAGAGCCTAGTAAACATAATATTCGTCATGTAAGTGTAGATTAGTGATACCAAAAAAAAAAAAAGAAAAAAAAGGGGCAGTTCCTGTGTGGTAACCTCCAATGAGTTCTACACAAGAGTAGAAACGGCATATAAAAGTGTAGGCAACGGGTCTGTTTGTGTTTGTACAGAGGATCAAAGCCTAATTGGGCTACCCCGAAAATGAACTAAGATACGATATGAAAAAGAACTTCCAACATCAGCACTTTCTGGAAGACTCATGCTAGAAGATGATCATCAAAAATCCCCAACAAAGATCCACGCACTGCTACAGCTGTAGATGCACTCATCCCACCAGTTCCTGGACTTGCCATGGGAATGAGGAAGGAGATATCTAAGCTGGTCTGTGCATACAGTAAAACAACAAATTTGACTGGATCTATACTGTTGGAACTCAATCAAGACTTAGGAGAAGTGCAAATTGTAGCGCTCCAAAATCTTACAACTACAGACTATTTACTGTTAAAAGAACACAAGGGATGTGAACATTCCCCAGGAATGGGTTGTTTTAATTTGTCTGATTTCTCTCAGACTGTTCAAGTTCAGTTGGACAATATCCACCATATCATAGATAAGTTTTCACAAATGCCTAAGGTGCCTAACTGGTTTTCTTGGTTTCACTGGAGATGGCTGGTAATTACAGGTATGCTTTGGTTATGTAACTATACTCCTATTATGTTAATGTGTGTGTGTAACTTAAGTAGTAGCTTAAACCTATACGTGCTGAAGTTACTCTACAAGAAGATATGTCAAAGAAATAATCAATCTTCCCATGTTTTCTGCCGCCTGCTACTTCTATAGCTTTTCTTCTTCCTTCCTAATTACAACCCTTAAATAGAATTCGTGCCTCATATCAAATTTACCGAGTATCATAATTCTTCCAAGTGGTAAAGATACCTCAAGACAAATGCTGGGCATAGAAGCCACAGGGCATAAATATGCAAAGAAGTAAAAAGCTAACCTTTTCAAACAATAAGGCTTCCCTCTCACTTACCAACTTCACATTTCCCTGTATGGCCCCGGAAGATGACTGGTTAGCCAGAGACGGGTAAGATTCCCAAGGGAGGAACAACCTAAGACAGGCACAGTCGCAGGGGGTCATCAGGTGAGAAATTGGGGATCAACAGAGGTGAGGCTTAGAACCTCACCCCCCCTGTTCTGAGAGAAATCTTCTGCATACGTGGATGTTTTATTGCCCTGGTCTAGCTTGGATTAACACATAGTCTACAGGCACACACCTGATCATCTACATTTGCTCTCTTACAACACTAAACTATGTTTTCTACCTTTATCTTGTATATACCTACCACTTCAGTATTTTATTAAAAATAATAATAATAAAGAGAGAAATGTGGTATCCACATATAAATCAAGTATAAAAACCAAATGAGTATTCATTTTTGAACTGACTGTTTATAGTTCATAATGCATGAGCAAAACCGAAAGTTTCTGTGATGACTGCCCTTGTACTGTTCACTATGTAACTTATTCATTATGTAAGAATTTGTTCTCCATGTAAGAACTTGTTTGTTATGCCTCAGAAGATTGGAGACTGACGAAAATTAGGCTTGGGGTGGATTAATGATTGTGCATTGAGCATTGACTCCCCTATACAGAATTTTATTGTTGTTAACAACCACTTGATCAATAAATATGAGAGATGCCCTCACAAAAAAAAAAAAAAAGTACACACTTCCAATGGTAAAATAATAAGTAACTGGGATGTAATGAATATAGTCAAGATATTGTAACAGCTTGGTATGGTGATAGCTGGTACCTAGAATTGTCATGTATATAAATGTTGAATCACTATGTTGTACACCTGAAACTAATGTAATGTAATACTGTGTGTCAACTACCCTTCAATAAAAAATAATTATCTACAAAAAAAAAAAAAAAAGATGCTCCACATCGCTAATTATCAGGGAAATTCAAATTAAAACCACAATGAGATATCACCTCACACCAGTTAGGATGACCAACATCGAAAAGACAAGCAACAACAAATGCTGGCGAGGATGCAGAGAAAGGGGAACCCTCCTACACTGCTGGTGGGAATGTAAATTAGTTCAGTCATTGTGGAAAGCCATATGAGTTCCTCAAAAAACCAAAAATAGAAATACCATTTAACCCAGGAATCCCACTTCTAGAAATTTACCCAAAGAAAACAAGATCCCAGATTCAAAAAGACATATGCACCCCTATTTTACTGCAGCACTCTTTACAATAATCAAGACATGGAAACAACTTAAGTGTCCATCAGTAGATGAATGGATAAAGAAGAAGTGGTACATATACACAAAGGAATATTATTCAGCCATAAGAAGAAAACAAATCCTACCATTTGAAACAACATGGATGGAACTAGAGGGTATTATGCTCAGTCAAGTAAGACAGGCAGAAAAAGACAAGTACCAAATGATTTCACTCCTTTGGGAAACAACATAACAACAGTATAATAACAAAGCAAAACTCAAGGAACAAAACAGCAGCAGACTCACAGACTCCAAGAAGGGACTAACAGTTGCCAAAGGGAAAGGGGATGGGGAGGGCGGGTGGGAAGGGAGGGAGAAGAGGATTAAGGGGTATTACGATTAGCACACATAATGTAGGGGGGGCACGGGGAAGGCAGTATAGCACAGAGAAGACTAGTATTGACTCTATAGCATCTTACTATGCTGATGGACAGTGACTGTAATGAGGTATGTGGTGGGTCTTGATTATAGGAGGGAATGTATTAACCACAATGTTGCTCATGAGAAACCTTCATAAGATTATATATCAATGATACCTTAATAAATATATTTATGTATTTATTTATTTTAAAACATACATAATAAAAACTCTGATAATTACATGTAATGACTATCTAAGGTTTTATGTTTCACATTTTCATGAGCTTTGCTCGTTGGCCCCAAGATTCCATTCCTTGGAGAGACAGGAGTAAAGTGATAATGTGTCTCCTAGTTCCAGGACTAAGGATAATTCTCTCTCTCTCTCTCTCTCTCTCTCTCTCTCTTGGCAGGTGCAGGGCAGTGTCTTAGCTCTCCCAGGGTGGTCAGGGAAAGACCCACTAGGAGGGGCCTCCTGCGCTCAGACCTGCTGAAGGCAAGGCAGCACCCATGTATGAATCTGGAGGAGGAAGGTATCAGTGAGACCCTGCACTGAAAGCACGCTTGGAAGCGTCCTGGCAAAATGAATGGAGGCCAGGGCAGCTGGAGCAGTGGGAGAGGAGGAGAGCGTCAAGAACACGTGATGAGGACCAACAGAAGAGGCTGCAAGGTCATACATGGCCTCGGTGACCTTGTCCTGGATGGCAACCCCTGTGGGGCCAGAGGGGTGGAGTTACATGATCTGACTTACACTTTGAAAAGATCCCTCTGGTTGTACTTTAATTTCTCACTGGATCCACTATGATTTTTTTTTTAATCTCACATACTTCCCTTCTCCTAAATGGCTAAGTTTGCCTTTTCACTGAAGACTCATCCATCTCTAATTTTGTTTTATGGTGATTACATGGGCTGCGTGAGGAAAATGAAGCAGAGAATTCCCATCATGTAATTATATTTTAAAATCCAATAGCAGCTACTTCTATTAGCATGAACAATGAGCAGATCTCTTAACTTCGGCTGTGATACAGAAACCCCTTGTAATGATGTGTAGGGCTAGATACCTGTCATACGAACATGAGTAATAGAATTAATGTCAAGGGGAGTCAATGCAGGCATTCTTCATTAAAAAATACACAGGAGAGGAAGAAAATAATTTGGCAGGTAATCATGAAAACACCACCCGTCATCTTTAGTGTCTTTATATTCCCAATAGTTTTCTTGATTGATTAAAAATACATTCTTGAAAGTAGAGGGCAAGTGTCATGTGCACAATCACAAAATTCAAAAGTTGAAAGGGATCCTAGAAATTATCTCAGCACCCAGAAATTCAGAAGTCTCAGGGGCTAAGGGGACAATACAAATGAGTGAAAAGGTGGACAGGGGCCATGGCAACCTGGGAAACACAACCCAGGGTAAGAGCAACAGTTGCTCACTGAACCCACCGTCTTTCCATGAAGGAGGGCAGACCCAGGAAGGCCGGATCCTGCAACGTGTCAAGGTATCTTTTTTAAAAGTAACTTTTATTTATATTTTACTTTGATAATATTTGATAGTGGAGTGCCAAAATACTCACACTCACACACACAGGCACACACACATATTGACAGGACTAAATAAAATATAGATCTATTCAAGAGGATTTGGGTCCCTGGGCTATAAGCATGCAACTGATTTATTCCAGGCAAGTGTAACCGAATCCTAAAGAAAGGAGATGACTGTGCCTAACCCAATAAGTCAGGGACGACATTAACTAGACGTGCGGGGCAGGTCCCCCTTAATTCTCATTGTAGGGCTGTGTCCTATGCTAGAAAAATTGGCCCAGAGTTACTCTTGGGTGTTCAAGAAATTTTGTTGAGTTATTCTAGCTCAACTTGTCTCTCCAGATGTGATGACTGAGCCCTCGAGAATTTAAGTGACTTTTCCAAGGAAGCAAAGACGGTGAGAAGCAGAGGTAAGTCTGGAAGGTGGGCTGCTAACCTTTCTACTTTCTAATTTCAGATGTTGTGCATGCAAGAAAATGAGGCCTGATTAGCAATAATCAAGGGAATTACTGGAATTACTTCAAGTTGTTTTTGCACTGGAGTTGGGGCCCTGAGACCAGGAGCCATATGCCAAATCAGCAGACAGGTGAAATGCACAGGTGTACCTGCACATCCACACAGGAGCCCAGGAAATGCTTGGGCCTTAGCGAATCAGTGAGCTAATCAGCAGGCAACAGCTCATGAGTCCACGGCTTCGCCTGTTTCTCTGTCCTGCCTGCAGTGACTCTGACACTCACTCTAAGTTCATTTTAAAGCCCAATGCCAGACAATTCCATGCCTCAGTGAGTCTACTCATCCTTGAAGTTAGTTATCATAAGACACGTCCATGGATCGATGAACATGAAAATATAATTAGAGCTTAAAATGTATGGAGCTTAACATTTATGAAAGGACAATATGGAACATAAGGATAGAATTTTTTTTTAAGACAAATTATGAAACATCTTCACAGTCAAGAGAACCAGTAGGAGGCAACGGTCTTGTGAGCCACAGAATGGCCTGGCCAGGCTGCCCTTAAGAGAATGAATCCAGGAGAGAGAAGGTGGTGAAATAAGGACGAGACTGCCATGCGGTGATGACTGCAAGATGACAGGGATGACCAGAACTGGGGGCCCAGCAATGGGAGCAGGAAGGATGGAATCGGTCACACCTCTGATTGTTCCTTCTGCTCTTGCCTTTGTTGGGACCCTTCCCCGACAATGCCACTCTGCAGGCAGTGCGTCCTCAGGGCCGCTTGGAGCACACCTTGCCTCTGATATCCTCTGTACATGCATGTGACACGCACTTAACCTGCACCTGACTCAATGCTGTCATGTAATGTGTGTCTTGTTTTCCCTTGATTAATGCATGTCCCTGGGGTGAACAGCCTGGCTTTCTCTAGGAGGGAGCCCAGGAAGCCAGGGCAGCCTGCTGAAAAGGCTGCTGATTCAATCTGACACCAAGCCACAGCTGGGAAACACAGGCGGGATCTCAGATATCTTGCCTGAGTAGGTTAGGTGTCCACCTCCCTAAATCAGGTGTCTTAACACCAGAAGATCATGATTTGCTTTGGAGACATTCCCATGCCGGGTAAATCAGCTTGGCAAATTTAATTTGTTGTAGAGAAAGACAGCTTGCAGCCTTGACAAAGTGAGCCACAGGGTCCACAACCCTTGATCAGAGACCCCCATCTCCATCTTTCATTTTTTCACTTTGCACACTCCTATTGATGTGCTTGGCAGGGTGGAAAGGACATGGTCTTTAGAGACGCACAAACCTAGAATGGATTTCCAGCTTAACCACCAACTGCTGGCACTGGACAATATTTTCAACCTTTATAAAATATAGAAAATAGATGCGCTGCATATGCTGTTTTGGTGAATTATGTGAGCCCAAGTACACAGGGTGTCTAGCACATTGCAATTGTTTAATTGAATAAAAATCATGCTTGATCGTATTTTCCCCCAGCTTCTCTCCCTGCCTTCTTCTGCTGTGGTAACTCTACTTGGTTTTCACTGTCTCTCCCTGTTCCCTGAGTGCACAGGAATGACCTGCTTGCTGTCCTCTTCCTGCTGCTGTAACTCTCTGCGGGCTCACCCCCCGCTCTCCGCCCACCCCTCCTGCCTTCCCAGCTCTTCTTCTATCTTGTCTCTAACCGCACTGCCCCTCATCTCCCTTTCCACCCAACCCACCTCCTTCTCGCAATACCTTTTGTCAATTTCTCTGCGGGGCTCTGACTTCCTTTCCATCTTTCCCGGGACCGTATCCTCTGGCCCCTTCACGTCTGACGTCTACACTCCGCATCCTGCTCTCCTGCTGACGTGGTTGTGGCTGCCCTTTACCGCTGGCCTCTCTCCCTCTCTGCTTCAGTCTTCCTCATTTTGCTTCTTTCCAGTGTGACACCACCCCCTTAAAATGTGCTCACGTACCCAAACTGCGCTGGGCTGGACTCTCTGGGGGAATGCTCCACGGTGGTTTTCTTTGCCTTGCTCTGACCTTGACTTGCCCTTGGATGATCTAAGCTGCCATCCCATGTGCTGAGTCGAGGCCCTGTTGGTCTGAGGCCTGTGCGTCACAACACTGCTTCGTAGTGTATTTCATATTTTATGCCCTATAAATATCATGCCCAGAAGCTCACAATCTTTCACTGCCATATAGCAGGTGACACAAATAGAATGTGTTACAAAAGAAAACCCCCAAACAGGTTACTACTGAATTAATAATAAAAGGTCAAGAGTCTGGTGGGGGAAAGATGAAAATTGGTAGGTTTGGAAATACAAAACATCACTGTGCCTTCTAGAAGGCAGCCACACACTCAGTGTGCTATCAGCCCCATTCTGCTTATGCAAAGACTGACACCCAGAGACAAGTGCTTGGTCCACAATTCCCCTCAGTGCTGTGAAATCTAGGAGTTGGAATTCAAATCCAGGCTTCACACCTCCGTTTCTGAGCAGGAGAGACCAGTTGTGGTAGCCACCACTGATACAAACAGAGATAAATACACAGGAATATAGCTAAATTATTAAATATTTATGTTTACAATTATTGGACACTGTGGAAAAAAGTTTACAAACTCCCCCTCTTAGGGGAACTAAGATGCCTGCCGTTTTCCATCCAGGGGGCATGTGCTCACTGACGGTGGGCTTCCTGGGTGTGGAGGACTCTGTGAAAGCTGGCCTTGACTGGAGTCTGTGTTTCTCTCCCGCATTTACGGAGGAAATCATGTGGGAACCCCAGGGCCCCATCTTTCTCTCTCCCCTCTGACTTTAGTTCCCAGCACTTTGAAATCTGCCCCTGACAGACAGCTTTCACCCTTAGAGTCCCTTGGGTTTTCACATGTCCACAGTGTGGTTTCAGAGGGGATTTTGACGTTACTTTCTAGCCCTGTGATTCTGTAGGTACAAGGGGATTTAGTTTGAAAGAATTTGTAGTCTCCCCAGAAAAGTGGTATGCAGGATGGATGAAAGAAGTTACGTTGCCAAATTAGGATTTGATAAATCACTGAACCAATGAAACAAAATGACAGCCACACCCGGACAGCACTGAGCAAATGGAATTTAAATTTAAGTTTTTTTTTTTTTTTTTCTCAGCTCCAAAAGATTGATCTGCCACTGCAGATAGGTATTGATTGTGAGGTCAGCCAGGATTATGATTCTCAAGATTGTGTTCTTGTTGGTCGGTTTTACAGAGACAGAGAACAAGAATATCCATCTCAGTGAATAATACCAGTTGATAATGGTAAAATCTGAGCAATGTTGCCCCTTTATCCATATTCAGTACATGAGTGACCCATATCTATGTTTATGATTTCCCAGGAGAGAGGTGCATTGATGCTCCTGTGCATAACACATACATTCCCCAGACAATGGGCCTCAGCCAACCAGAGTCCACTACAGCTGCTGGGAGTGAAGGGCTTCATCCATTGGCACTGAGCCTTGTCTGCTCTATGAGCCTTTTCAGTAATCCCTGTAGCATCTTCCTGCAACACCTAGCAGTAGTCTGCCTGTCTCAGGCTGTACTTGCACATGGTAAAATCTTAGGTGGCCCCCACCCCAGAGCAGCATTCTCCTTCTACAAACCCTAGATCTGTCATTGATTACATGAGTTAGTCTCTCTTTTGAATTACAGATTGAGCATTAATTCTCTACTAAGTCAAAAGCTCTGTCCTGCATCCCGGTCGAGATGACCGGGACTCTATTATCCTCCGGTGTCTCCAAGGATCACTTCCTAGGAGGCTGGTTGTCCCAGGACTGACAGTCCTAGTGACCTAGGTCCTCTGTTAGCTTAAACTGCCTTGCCCAGTAGCACCAAGAGGCTGTTACAGGCCCAACTGTTGCTGATATCTTGACCCAGATACTCTTGCTGGCAAAGCCTTTACTCAGCAGTTCATACCCATTAGAGACACGCCAGTCTTAACCAATCGACCACATGCCATTGGTTACTACAATCCATCCAGTCGGCTCCATCTGGGACTCAGCCTAGGGTGAAGCACTGATCTCCAGAACAACCCATTATATCCTAGAAATAACAGTAAACATCGATATCCAGGTGTCTTTTGCTTATCTCCTTGCAAAGACCTTTTTCTCTAGCTCCACTTGCCATGAATCTTGATTCTGTGGGTTTACGATCTCAGGATCGTTTGCATGTCGGACTGTATTTATCCTTTATCTCCTTTTATCTTCCTTCCAGTGTGTTACCTCGACAGAATTCTACATAATCTCATAGAAATCTCTCTTGGCATGTGTCACTATAATTTTGGAAATCCTAAATATCAAGGTGGACCTAACCATAAAGGATATGGAAGTTCTCCAGCGACCACGAACCAAACTGAGTTTCTCCACCTTTACTCCTTCCAAATTGATCATCAGGCATTCCTCTTGCATTGATTAAACCCACTACACTACTTCTTCTGTAATTCAGCCTGAAATTCTCAAGATCAGGTGAAGAGCTGATGAAAAGAGTCCTGGCCAGTACCTTAAGTCTTAACCTGGTAGACTATGCTCCTCTGTGAGCATATTTTTCACAAACATTTTTCATATTTGTGTCCTTCATGCCCGCATTTCTTGGAGAAGATCAAACTTTCTGGATACCAGCAAAGAAGGAGTAGAAGTAATAAGCATGAAGATTTGGACGGGGAGGATGGAGGGACATGTATCAATCAAATGGAGCCACTCCTTGGCCAGCTAAGTATTTGCATCAGCAAATGAAAATCCTAGTCAGGATCCGATAAATGTACCTCATAAATGTTTAATCCACAAAGAAGAAAACAAATTTGGTTTGATTCAGCTAGGAATTCTTTTGCCAAGCACAGCAGTTTCTAGACATTCACAGATAAATTCATAGTTAGCAAGTTTGAATTTTCATAAGTCCCCTATACAATTTATGCATTTTTAATATAATGATATCACTTCACATCTTAGTCACCAAACTCTCGACAAGAAGATCTCCTTTCCCATGCAAGCTACGTCCCTGATTAGTGATGTTCCTTCAGAAAAGGCCCAAATTCTCTGGGCTTCAGCTATCAAATTGGGTCCAAAACTTATATTTGAATCTACAGAAACCTTTTAATATACTGTAGAGCAGGGATTGGCAAGCTTTTTCTATAAAAGGCAGATAACAAATATTTTAGGCTTTGCAGGCCAGACAGTCTCTATCACAACTAATTGACTTTGCTAGGGTAGCAGGAAAGCAGTGTAGATAATGTGTAAACAAATGAGTTTGGCTGTGTTCCAATAAAACTTTATTTATGGACACTCAAATTTGAATATTTTATAATTTTCATAGGTTCTGCTTTAAAAATTTTAAATGTAAATTTAATTTTCCCACATTGCTGCACTTTTACTTTTTTATAACCACTTAAAAGTATAAGAACTGTTCTTATCTTTGAGGGCCATAGGATAACAAAACAGTGGTTCATATTTCACCATAGACCATAGTTTGTTGACTTCCTCTATAAAAGCTTACATTTGTAACTACTTTAATCTTAGGGGCATGTAAACATATGAAAACACTGCAAATAGAAAACAACTATACTTTAAGATGGTATTTTCAGGATACCAAGTAAAAATGGATGGGTCTGGTCTAATTTGTTTATGGCTCAGCCAATTTCTTTTTAATTAATAGACAAACATATTGGTATGTGTCACTCTAAAAATTTATGATATTTCATCTAACTACCAAAAATTATTCTATTGTCATCAGGAAGGCAGCTGTGGAAATAAATCTTAAAGTCATTTTTTAGTTAAAAATACAAATTTCTTAATCTTTCATGGCAAGAAATAGTCATGGATCATTATGGGCCATGCAACAGGAAGCAAGAATAATGTTTCATCTCAGTCTTTGATGCTAATTCTCTTCTGTCATGAAGTTTGTGCAAACTATATAATTTAACAGTAGGTGGAAAATTAATTAATGAATCTCTACCAAGGTGAAATGTATTTTTACAAGTTTTCTACTATGAAAGGAACTGTGTTGTACTCAGAGAGGAACTTTTCTTTTTAACTGTCAGGAAGAACAAACTAAATTTGGTGATAGGGAAAAACGGGAAACTCAGATGATTCAAATTTAGTTTATTTTTATTGAGTGCCTACTCTTAGCCAGATAATATAATATATAATATTCTAACTATAACTTTCTTTAACATAAAAGCACCCTTTCTGATAGATTATAAAGTTTCAATTTGATGGATGAAGAATAAGGTCAGCAAGTTTCATTGACTTGTTATTCATATCTCCATTTTTTGCTGCTGTCCCCACAACATGGAACAATATACACAAGGGTATTTGTCACAGAAGAGGTGTTCTGTGAAAAAGGAAATGGAAGACGCATAATCCGTGGGTGCCCACTGTGTTCAGGGTGTCATGGGAGGTGCCAAGTGCATCCACCCATCAATCTATTCATTCACTCGCGGAGAATCTCGCAAGTGCCAGTGTATACCAGAGTTTGACATTCACAAAGTAAGCCCACATTATCCCAAAACTCCCACCAACCTTGCAGACTAGGGATTATTACTCCTGCTAAACAAATGAGAAAACCAAGACATGAATTCAGGAGCTCAAGGTCCCAGTGGGAGAAAGTGATGGTTCCAAGATTCGAACTTGCATTTAGCTGACTGAGGAGGCTGTGCTCGTTTTGCACCACATCACCTCTACTGCCATAAAAATAACAGACTCCTTTCATTAAGTGTCTTCACCTGTCTTCCCACACTTTCAGTTCCCTATGTATTTTCACTCTGACCATGATAAGAAAGAGTCCACCATGCCTAGAAGACGCCCAGTTTTCCGATAATTTGGCAAATGTTTCTAAGTTGGCTTTGTTTCTAAGTGTGTCTATAATGGAGAGGCTATGGATGCTTGAAATGAGTTGGAAGTGGGTCTTTATTTGTTTGAAATTATTTCACCAGCCTTCTCTGACATTTGCTGATAATTATTCACTGGGAAATGGAAAAATATGTCAACACAACATTTGTCTCTGGTTATTTAGAGGCGCAGGTTGACAGATCTTGGCAGAATCCTTTGAAAGATGTATCTGATGAGATTGCTTTTCATTTCCTTATTTATTTTATATTCTCAAGACTGCAAAGTAAAATCAAATCTTCAGCTAGTGAAGCCACGAAATAGGAACTCACAACAAATACTTTGGACATAGCTAGCAGCCCTGCAACCCTGACTGGCAGAGCAGGAGGCCCTGATTTAGCCTCTCTCCTGTGCAGTCCAGAGAAGCAGTCACCCAAAGGGGTGTGAATCCACACATTGCAGGCCTGAATGCTGGACATTAGGTGTTGCTTTACCATTTCCCAAAAAAATGGTCACAAAGAGAATCCTTACATATATTCATTCTCTAAGAGGTAGATAACCACAAAAATGTTTTACAAGTTCTAAAACCTCAAACCAGACATCAGAAGCGCTGCTGTGCCCGGTGCTTCTGTCTCTCTGAGCGTGCCCTCGTCTTCTCTCACGTGTTTCCCATGCTCTGCCTCTGTTCAAGCCCCGAGCCAGCGTGAGGCAGCCCCTGACGCAGCGCCGTCTGCTCTTTCAGGGGGCTGAGGCCAGTGCAGGCCCTGTCCTCACGGACCCAGTGAACACAGCCTGCTTGCCTGACCACCCAGTCTCATCTCTCATTTTTTAATCAGAATTTGATATTTAAATCAATCAATCTTCTGCTCAGCGCTGCCTATGGCTCCCTATCTCAAGGACAATTCAAAGCCCTCAAGGTCCCGCAATTCCAACCTAACGCGAAGTTTTGTTATTTGTTCTCATCCCATCCTTTCTGCCTCCTCACCTCCCCTGCTGGGGCAGCAATGACCTCCCTGCTCCCCCTGGAGCACGCCAAGCACTCTCTTCCTTAGCAATCTGCTCTTGCCATCCCAGCGCCTGGGGTTCTCTCTCTTCCGACATCCACATAGTTTCCTCCACTACTCAAGGAGGCGCCTGTTGCAGTGTCACATTTTCAGAGACAGTCTCCTCATCCACCCACCCAAACGTCCCACCCACACATCTGGCATCTCGAACATCTTTACCCACTGAAAACATGTGAGTGTCAGCCTGAGGGGGGGACAGCAGGGACCAGCCAGGGAGCAGGTGCACAGGGAAGCAGAGGGTCTTGATGATTCTCACCGCCACCCCCCCATCTGGTCAGCACAGGGGAAGAACACTGAACCCTGTTGTGCAGTGGATGGGGTCACAGTCATTTAAAGTCCTGAGTTTGGATGTGATTTCTCTCTGCTCCCACGTGCATGTTCAACTGTCAGGGCCACAATCACATGCAGGAGGCCTCTCCACCCTTGTTTTAGTTCTTCACTTTGTCCATTCATCCCTCCATCCCTATGACAGCACTTTTTTTTTTTTAATGTTTAGATGCACAGAAGAGGATTCGAGGAGTGACTCCTTTTCCAGACTAGGTGCTCCATCCCAGATTACTGAAGTTTGCCCTGGGATGGTACAAATAAGGTCGAGAAGCAATCAACTGTTTCATTTTTTCATTTTCTATCATGGCTTAGATGGTACACCTCTCTTGGAAACCCCTGGGGAAGAATGAATGACCAGCAGAGATGGATTTGGGCATCATTGGATCCTCTGGTGAGAAAACCATCTTAATGACATCAAAGATCTCACATACACTTATATATATCAAGGACGCTTTGATTACCTAATGGAAAACACTGAGTATAAGAAGTGAAGTCACCCAGTAAATAATAAATATGACTCCTAGTAGTATAAAAATATTCTTAATGATATTACCCAAGTAAATCTTCAGCCAGCACTCATTCCATGTTCTGGTCCCACACAAGGTGCTCAGGTGATGATGGAAAACAGGCTATACAACAATGCCTGTCTGGAGTTTACATGCTAGCAGGGCAAAGGACAAAATAGAAGTAACTAATAATAAAGAAATGAACTGAATAGACACAGATTGGGGAAGAAAGCTATCAAATAAAATGAATGCCCTCCTGCACAATAATCTGGAGAGCTATACTTCAGACGAATACTTAATGGCAAGGGCGGCAGGCTCTTGGGGCACCCGAAATCGAAGGAGCTGTGGGAGCAGCACCCCAGGCAGGGGAGGCAGGGCCGGACAACAGGTGCGTGAAGTGGAGGAGGAGGCAGGTGTACACAAAACGGGTCCTCATCCATCACGGTGGACTGACTGGACTTTATTATGAGTGCAGTGAGAATTTATTGAAGGGCATTAGGAGAAAGACATTACCTGATTTACATTGTTAACAGGCAGTGTGCTGGTAAGAAGGTAGAAAATGGATCAGAAAGTGCAACAATAAAGCAAAGATATTTTTTAAGACGCTCTGGGAAAAAGGGGACTTGAAGGATCTCTAGGCCTGACTGTACCTCAGATGGTCACATGCAGATCCATTTCAAGTGAGACAAATAGGAAGGATGACTGAAGGCGACAGTCTGCTATGCCTACGGTACACAGCAGCTAGAATAAGCCAGGAAAGAAGTAGAAGAAGATGAAAGGTCTAGAACTTGCCCCAAACCTAATTTGTATTAATTTGTATTTACCTCCTTGAAGGGCCAAGGGGATTCCACAAGGGACACAGTCCAGGTACTAATGCCAGAATCCAGCCTCTTGGCCAAGCCTTGGTTAATTTGAACACTAATCCACCCAGAAGTGAAAGAGGACAGAAGTATGTAATTCAATGAAGGACGGCAGAAATGCAGTCTATGAGAGTGTGCCACAGGTCACCCAGGACAAGCAGATTCTGCTTAGGGGTGTGTGGGGGTCCTGGAATGAGAAAACCAAAACTATAGCGGAAGGTCATCAGTGTAAGAACAGAGTGAGAGACATGGAGTGAAGTGAGGTTCCAGCATAGAGGCACCATTTGGGTTGCATACGGCACTGGGATGCTCAAAATGTTCTCTTCTCAGTAACTGAGACATGGCAAGTGAGGGGCTTATTCCTTAAGCTCCAGGTTGGGCATTTGGCTTTGAGGTGCTGCACCTCTCTTTCCCATCACTGTCTCAGCAAAAACCAACAGATAGGATTTGGTTCATGTGAATAAGTCCCTCAGGATATGGGACTGAATATGAGACATGGCCACCCGGTGTGATGGTGCAGTCTACTGGAGCTGATGGACATTAAACAGACCCACAGGGATAACTCTAAGAGGTAGAGATGACTGTCACACCTACCCGCCAAGGAAGTGACTGAGTTTTTGACAGAAGACAAGATGACAGCCTAGGGTCTTTCAGATCCAGCCTACTGCTCTGTTCTCCCACTCGTACAGGTTACAAGCTGCAGTCACTGGGTGAGGAGCAGTTCCCTATGTGATTCGCTGTATCGAATGGGATGCATTTTGGCTATTTCTAAAAATCATCAGTCGGTCATTAGGGTTCCTCATTTCCTTGGGGTAAAATAATACTTTCCAAAAAAAAAAAGTACATTGTATTGAGAAGCTTATTCCTAAAGACAGAATTTCACCAACAAGGAAACAACACAGAACAGTTCTGCCTCCTCATTGCTCACTAGTAATGGAACCTGAGGGTACAGCCCAGCGAAGGCACCAGGGCAAAGAGGGCTGCGATGTCGAGAGGATCCTGCAGAGAAATGGGACAGACAAAGGTGCCAAGGATGTCCAGACAGAGGTCAGAGGCGGTGGCAGGGAGGGGAGAGACCCTGGACAACAAGGAAAGAAGGTTTTCAGGAAGGAACTGAAGGTGTCCTCTTCAAGGACCTCCAATAGTTTGAGGAGGACAAGGACTGAACACTGACCATTGGATTCGGGAACATTTAAGTTAATGATGACTTTGATGTCCTACCTAAAGGGCATAGGACAACTGAATAGAACTGTTTCCACAGAGTGATGGGACACAATCCTGACTGCCCTAGGGTTTAGAGAAAAGAGAGGGAATGAGAAGATGAGTGTAAACTACTAGGTGAGGAGCTTTGTGATAAAAGCAAGTGGAGAAGCAAGACATCAGCAGAAAGAATGTGGGAAAATGAGGAGTATTATGAGATTGGAGATAATGCTGCAGGATGTTTGCACGAATACAAGAAAGTCACACAAAAAAACAGACATAGCAAGAAAGGAACAAGGGCATTGTGAGTGTCACATTCTTGCATACATGAGATGCGAAAGGATCCGTGAACAAGTTGAGAGTTAGACCCAATGGAAACACAGACATTTCAGCCATTAGATAAAAATCAGAGCAGTGTATATGTATGCAAACATTATGCAAAGATGCACAGATTTAGTTGCCTGAACATGTAGAGTTGATCTCTAGGTTGTTTCTATTTTCTAGGGAAAAGAATCTGAGACTGAAGTCACAAATGAAGGCAGTAGAAGAGCTGTTTGAGGAGGGAGGGAAAGGTCTACAAGCACAGGGATTTGCAGCTGGAAGCTACTAACGTGTATTCATGGGGAGCAGGTAGGTGACCCCTGGGGCTGTGGGAGGTGCTCTTCCTCCTGGCTTTATACTTATTTTATGTTATTTGTGTTTTAAAAAGCTGGGATTACTGAACTAGGACACTGGGAGAAGGAATGAATTAGGAAAGTTTAGAAGAATTTCTGGGAAGATCTCAGAAGTTATTTGAGACCAGTCAGTATTGTTGTGTCTTGTTCTAGTCTCCAAACACAACTGCCTCTGCAGGTGCAGCCATGGATAGGTGGGGCCCTAGACCTAACCAAGTTTGGAGCATACACAGACACGTGGGTGCGCCGTTTGGGAAAGCGAAAGAAATGCAGGATGGGAGAAGCAGGAAAAAGATGGCAGGAGAGGTGATACTGCAGGCCCAGATGCACCAAGTATAGTCAGAGGTAGAGTTCTAAGAGGCATAATCTAGAAGATCTCAGAGATGGGCTGGTTGAAATTAAAATAGAAAGAGGGAGCATGTTAGTGACAATTATAGTATGGGCATAGACAGCAGCCAGGGGAAGACTGAGAAAAGGGGAAGAAGATGCAGGGGATGAGACCAAGGTCTGCAATCATTGCCCACGTAGTTAACAAAGGTCTTCACACAGGGACTTCGGTGTTCAGCCGGGAAGCCGTGGTGGGAGCCGCAAAGGGAGGCAGGCAAGACCTCTGACGGCCTACATTTAAAATAGGGTCAGTGAAGGATGAACCCTTGGGAAAGAACTTGAAAGGAGACAACTGGAAAGATTTGAAGAAGGAGGATAACACCAAGGAAGGACTTCATTTCCAGAAATGGAAGCACTATGTAAAGGTTTAGCACTGCAAAGAAGCCAGCGTGATCTAAGTAGGAGCTTAGGGTTCTCGGTCCTCCCGGGACGTTGCCTTGCAGAGGATGACTAAGGTGGCAGGATGAACGTGAGCTTTCCTCTTGACAGACCTGAGTCTGAATCCCAGTGTAACCATATCCTAGTTATTTCTGGGCAAATATCTTAATATTGTCATATTTTCTTCAGTAGGCTTGTAGGAAACACAATTAGATAATAAAGCAGGAACCTAATACATGGCTAAGTGCTGATATCTAAAACCTTTCTGGTCCCTTTTCTTAGCAGTTGAATATATTTCCTGGGAAATGAATAGAGAATGGCTGGAGAACTATCACAAATCCTAGCACTGAAAGGAAAACAAATACATCTATCTATACATTTGTTTATTCTTCCAACAAGCACACATAGGATAGCGATTGTATATCATGCTTGTAGGGGGCTCTGAAGACAAAAACATAAATAAAATGAGATTTATAGCCCCACGATCTCTAAACGTAGTGAGAATTTTTATCATGTATTTTTTTTGGAGGAGAAATAAGAAATTCCACAAATGTGGAACTGAATTATTGGTATGTAGCTTGCCCAGGATTCTACAGATAGTAACTAATGGTAATGGGTCTAGAATAGCACCACCCAACAGAACTTTCTCTGATAATGGTAACGTTCATGTTGACCATGTAGCTCCCGCGCCCCTAAAATGTGGCGAGCATGACTGAGGAACAGGATTTTTAATTTTACTTAACTGAATTAATTTGAACTTTATTGTGAACAGTCTCCTATAAGTAGTGGCTGCCAGACTGGGCAAAACAGGTATAAAACGTGGGTCCCCCATAGCCTGATGTGCAGCATCTTGTCTTGATGGAAAAGGAAGCAAAACGTAGCCCCTGATGAGGAAAGCTGACCATATCTTAGAGCCATATAAATTGCTCCCAGACAGTCCCCATTGTGACACTTGTCTCCGTTCCTTTCAATGCTCTCTTAAATGGAGCACGGAGCGATGAGAGCCTTGAGCATTCTGGACGGTTTGCTGGGTAAGCAGCTTTATCAGAAATTAATGTCAGGGGGATTCTGTCTCAGAGAAGTCATTGCCTCTCATTTCCCCCTTTGCTTTCCCCCCCTCCCAGAAGGAGGCTGAAATGTTGGCACCCTTCCCCACTTACTTGGATTTGTGGACTTGAGAAGTAGCTTCGCATAAATAGTGATGAGCTGTGTATTTACTGCTGGGCAATCCAAATTCAGATCCTTTATTTGCCATCTGAACAAATCGATAAGCCTCAGCAATTATATCTAGAAAGTACGGACCATGCCTACCCGAGTCACAGGTGTTGACACACTAACCACGTGGAAAAGCAAGAGTTCATGCCCACCCATGTTGTAATGAAGGAGATGAGAATGTATTAGGATTCCACTAATGTAATAGAAGAAGTAAACCAAGCCCTGACCAGAAGTGAATTTGTAGAAATTCAATGCATTTGTAGAAATTCAAGTTTGTATCAAAGTGGAAGAGTTGAGCCATAAAATTCCATTAACTCAAATTTTTTAAATGGAAATACTGATATTTATAGAAGTAACAAGCAACTCTGTTGCAGCTTTCTCTTCTTTCATGGCCATACTCACTGACTAGGAACACGTCCTCAAGCCCAAATGCCAGGCACTTGCAAATGTGGAAAGGCCATGTGAAGCCAACTGAGTCCAGCACTGGTGCAGGAGGCTCCCTGCAGATGCAGACACTCAGTCTCATCAGACCCACCGCTCGGGTGGAAATGTCCATTTTAGCAGATGACACTTTTTGATTTTATAGGACTAGCAAGAGGCATGCTGTCATACATTGTGCATTTAATTGCGTTAATTCAAATGTTCCCTTTTATTGTAAATTCACCAGATGTTCCACTGAGAACAGAGACAAGATTACCTAGTTCAAAAAGAAAGGAGTGGAATACTAATTTTTATCATTTTGTTTCCTTGTATCAACAAACATTGACTGATCATCTCCTACGTGCTGGCTGTCACTAAGTTCTGCAGATAAAACGTGTAAATACATGGTCCCTGACCTTGAAGAGCTGCCAGAGCAATAGAAGGAACATACGGGTAAGCGACTGTAGCACCGTGAGCTGTCAGTGCAAGGCATGTGGAAGCTCCTAGAAAGACTCCAGTGGGAAAGTGTCCTGGGGAAGGGCGGGAATGCAGTTCCTCGGGTGATTTCTGATGGCAGCGTAGAGCCTCACCAGCCATGCGGGGTGAGGGAAGGGAACGCAGCAAAGTTAGCTTGGTCAGTTTGGTTTAGGGTTCTTTTATGTACTTTTGTTACTTGTTTCCAATGCAGCAAAGGCAGGGTGACATGGAGACAAGACCCAGCTGAGTCTCAGCAAGTAGTCTGGCAGGTAAGCAGGACAGACTGTGCGGCCCCATGAAATTTATAAAATTTTAATTTTAATATTTTTTCTCCTCTTTCTTTTGGGAGATAGAGACAGAAGGAGATAGGAACAAAATCCACTCCCTTCTGTGCATTCCTTGTTGATGGTGTCTGGCTGATGCTTTGGTGATGTCTGCCTCTAAGGCCCCTGAAGGCCTGAGCATGGGGCTGAGGATGTCTTGACTAGAGATAATTTTGAGACAGTTTCAAGGTTGCTGAAGCTACAGATGTCGGTGTGTTCACTCAGGATGTTAGGTGAGCAGAGAGGCAACTGGATGGTAGGAAAAGCCTGACACTCACAGGGTTGTCGGGGTGAAGAGGAAGAGCAGCCAGTGCAGAAGACTGAAAACAAGTGGCTACAGACACGGGCATAACAGCCAAATGGACCAGCCAACAACATCATTTCAACCACAGACCTTGTGTTGGATGCCAGGTCTGCGCTGCCATTGTGTGAGCAAACGGTGCGTGGCTGCGAGTCACTAAACACCCGAGAGGCTCTCATGTGAAGAAGTAATTTAAAATAGTGATGAGGGAATGTAAATTAGTTCAACCATTGTGGAAAGCAGTATGGAGGTTCCTCAAAAAACTCAAAATAGAAATACCATTTGACCCAGGAATTCCACTCCTAGGAATTTACCCTAAGAAAACAAGATCACAGAAAGACCTATGGCCCCCTATGTTTATCGCAACACTACTTACAATAGCCAAGAAATGGAAGCAACCTAAGTGTCCATCAGTAGATGAATGGATAAAGAAGATGTGGTACATATACACAATGGAATATTATTCAGCCATAAGAAGAAAACAAATCCTACCATTTGCAACAACATGGATGGAGCTAGAGGGTATTATGCTCAGTGAAATAAGCCAGGCAGAGAAAGACAAGTACCAAATGATTTCACTCCTCTGTGGAGTATAAGAACAAACAAAAAACTGAAGGAACAAAACAGCAGCAGACTCACAGAACCCAAGAATGGACTAACAGTTACCAAAGGGAAAGGGACTGGGGAGGACGGGTGGGAAGGGAGGGATAAGGGGATTAAGGGGTATTATGATTGGCATACATAATATGGGGGAGGGCATGGGGAAAGAAGTATAGCACAGAGAAGACAAGTAGTGACTCTATAGCATCTTACTATGCTGATGGACAGTGACTGCAATGGGGTGTGGGGGGGACTTGATAATAGGGGGGAATGTAGTAACCACAATGTTGCTCATGTGAAACCTGAGCATAAGATTTTTTATCAATGGTACCTTAATAAAATAAACAAATAAACAATAACAAATAAAAATAAAATAAAATAGTGATGAGAAGTAGATAGATGCAAGCACAGGATTCAGAATTATACACAGCCCAGCATGCAATTCAACACCAGAATACATATTAACATGGAAGACAGAGGAATAGAGTTGTATAAAATGTGTGAGAAGAGAATTGGTCAAAACCTATATAATTCACAGATATTATCTGAAACATGCAAAACTAGGCATTTCTGCAGGCTATTGTTGGAGGGAGGCCATTCAAAACTTAGGCAGAATAACTCCAAGAGTAGCAGGGCCAGAATCCAGATTAGAAGGACGTGTATGCACACGTGTGCATTAAGTGCAGTCCATGCCTGGAGGTGGAAGCATCAAAGAGTGATGGGCCAGCAGCCAGAAGGGTCACACAGTCAAGGTTAGTGTAGTTGGGGTTTCTTTTGCTAGTTATTTTCAACTAGGAGTAATAGGTATGGTTACGTATCATCCTTGAAAGGAGGCAGTGATGGAAGAACTTGAAGGGACAAAAACAAATAGTAAATATGTAATGGTGCAAGGTGTTGGAGAAGGCGAGAGAGCAAGGCTTGGAGGAGGGCCACCTGTCACAGGGGCTCCCGAGCGGGGAGAGATTTCACACCACGTTTGGTGAGGTCAGAAGTCGCTTTTGGCTGTCAGAGTTATGCAGGGTGTTCCCAGTGTCTAGTGAGTTGAGGGCGGGGTATTGCTGGACCTCCCACGGTGCCGAGACAGCCCCTCACCGCCAAGCTTAGATGGTGCTGCCAGGTGACACGAATGCGCATTCCCAGGAAGCAGTAGGAAGTAGAAGCAGTTTTAAGGGAAGGCTCCTGAGGAGGACGCAGGAAGCCAGGGGAGGGGCCTGGGGCTGAGGAGGGAGACGGAGGTTTGAAAGACACCACAGAGAAGGTGAGAAGGGTGCAGACAGGGAAGGAAGGACTCCAAGGTACTTTCAAGAGTCTAGTCAGCATTGGCCACTCAACCCACTTAATTGGCATTTCACTTAAAACACCCAAATCTAAACCAGAACCTCCATGCACATATTGCTCACCGATGCACACACTCAGTGTCCCCGCACTGCTATGCCTCCCTGGGGTGCACGCTGCCTATTCCCTGGCAGGCCACTCAAAGGCCTATGAGTACTTGGCCACAAGTGCTGCCTACGTGTGGCCCAGAGACCCATGATAACCAGCTTTCCAGCTGTGACTGCAGAATCCAACTTGCCTCACAGGGCACAGTTCCACTCCTTTGCCACTGTGCACTGAACACTTTTGTCAAGTTCCTCAGAACAGAGAAAACATACTCTTCCCAGCCCCCTGCTAGGACGGGGTCAACCCCAGACCAAGACATAAACCAGCAATGTCTTGAGCAGCGCAGTCCAAGTGTGCAGGGCTCAGAGAAAGGGGAGGGCTTAAGGACATGTTTGCTTGTCCTTTTCTTTTCCAGAAGTTTCTCTGCTCACTTGGTAAGGGACAGTCATAAAGATGCCAAAACCAAGATCTTCACTCTGAAACCCAATTCACGTCTTTTCAATTCAAAGTTCACTGAGCTTGAGCCCCTACTGTCATCAGCACGCCATGCAAGGTAGAGCAGCAACAGGCATGGGTTCTTAAAACCATAAACCATTACACAGATGCTACAACTAGGAGAATTGGATGAAGAGTGTCCAGGATCTCTCCGGATCGTCTCTTACAACCATATGTGAATCTGTTATTATCTCACAATTTAAAAAGATTCAAATAAGCACATACATCAGCACAGTGTTTATACGCAATTTCAGGCATTCATATGACATGTCTATTCATTCAGCAGTTCAGTCAATCAACAAACATGCAGTAATAACATATATTTCCGGTCCTGGGTGATTGGCACTCATTCGACCCTTTGCAAGAGCTATAAAGTTACTATTACGGTTACCTGCATTATAAAGATGAATAAAATGGACCCAAAGTACATAGCTAATAAGCTGTAAATGTCAATTTGAAGTGTAGTTCGCTCTGTGTATGTGTTTCTCTGCATCACTCTTCTGTGCAGCAAGACACAGCCTTGCACAAAGGATCCCCACATCAGGCACGGAAAGCAGGACGCCTCATAGGTGACCAGGCAAGCGAGGCTGCATCGTGGTCTGTAACTGAGCTAAAACAACAACTCTGGGGAGGGAATCCATTCTGAAAAAGGGGTCACAAGCTCCTTCATGAAGGAGGTAGCAAAGCAGTTCATCTGTGTTGTGGGACAGGGGTGTAAGCAGGACGAGGAGGGAAGTTTCTCTTGGGCAGAAGTCGGCCATGCTGTTGGGTATTCTGTATGCTCTCTGCGTTTCCCTGCTTTAGGCATTGTTGCATATTAAATAGTGGTAATTTGTGCAGTCCATCCCAGCCCCAGTGAGTATAAAAGAGGGAGCTGTGTGTGAGGAAGGGGCTACCCCTGGGGACCAGAATGGAGAGAGTAGAACAATTCTCAACCCAGTCCCAAGGAAGATGAGCCTGGGGATGCCAGGTCTCACACAGGATGGCTCAGTCCTCGGAGACTTCCCTTCCCATTCTAAACCTGGGCAATTCAAAGCAAGTGTGATTTAAAGAAAAATGTCTCCTCTTCCATTTATGAACTGTGTGAAGACACACCTAGATTCTTCTGGCATCCACTTTTCCCTAAGATGTTTGTATTGGTCAAATCCAAACACTGACGGGGCCATGTCACCAGGTGACAGGAGTTGCTGTGTATTAAAAGCTCTGCCCATAGGAGGGGGTGTGTGTGCTTTTCTTTTTCCACCCACTTACCCTCAGTTTGAGCTGACCAAGACCTGGTTCCAAAAAGATTTTAAACAGAGCCTGGCAAGCTTCAAGACACAAAATGTCTGTTGCAGAGATTGGTTGCCAAGCTTGCTGACCAGAAAACGTTCTTTGATATATTGGTCATTCTTCCATTTTACACATCTGTTGTAAGGAGCTTGTAGACAGGACTTACTGGATCTGGGCAAGACCAAAGCTGTTCTGCCACCTATTTTCCTAACCCCACATTTAACTTTAATTATTGTTTTGTCCTCACTGATATCTTCTTTATTTAGATAAAAAATTCAAGTCCCACAGAGAGTTAAAGGACCGTGAGCAATTAACTGTCTTAAGATTTATGGTGAACTCAAGATGGGCAGGGAAAGGTGAGTGCTAGGTTTTTAAAAATGTTTAAGTTCCAGATATTTCTCTCATCTTCTTTCCTCAGAATACACTGAGAGCATCCTTTATCCACTCCAGCAAACAAAGTATCTGAATGCAGCGTGCTCAGGGGCATTCCTTCGATAAACGTTAGGATGGACGCCATTTCTATTTTTGATAAAAGTAAACCGCTTTCATTCAGATTCTATTATTTCCTGACTTCAGAGAGAACTCCTTCCATATTCTGGGCAAGGAACAGAATGCAGGCATCTCAGCAGCCGTGATGGTGAGCTGGGTGTATGGGTGTTCAAATGTTCCATATGCCTGTGCTAACCTCAGACACAGCTAGAGTCAATTTAAAGGAATAGAGAAAGATGCCTCTCCCAACAATTCTCTCTGTTAGTGCTTTGCGACAAACTCCCATTACATGCTGAACCTCACCCACCAGGAAGTAATGGTGTGTATCAGATGTGATCACGGAGGAAGAGCTGTTTCCCAGAGCAGTTTCGAGGGGGCCTCCATGGTTCCCAACTTTGCCCACTTGAGTTAGCAGCATCCCCTGTCCAATTCCTGTTGCCAGCACTGGTGCAAACCTCTGCATTTTTCTGCAATAATATGTCATCATTAACCATATGTCTTCTTACCACCACATTTTTTTTTCCCCAGCAATTCACCGTCATTAATTTTTAGTACTCTTTCCTGAAGACAGTTGGCTCCTATCCAAATGTAATGAGGTTGAGATTCGTAAAGTTTGATAATTGTCAGGGGGAGAATATCAATGCAATAAAATGCAAGTTTCTTTTTTTAATGTCTCTCAGTCAGATGGACTGACTGGCTATGGTCTTCTCTGCAAACACCATCTGAGTTTGGATTCTCAGGGCCATAAGGAGACTTTAGCTCAATACCAATCAACCAGCAATCATATTTGATGAATGCTAGAAACATATTAATAATAATTTATGTATTTCATTAATTTTCACAGAATATATATCTGCAAAGAGATGCATGATTCAATGGAAACTGACAAGTATTTATTAGATTCCTGATTTGTGATGAATACTGTGCTAAATTCCATAAAAATAAAACATTCATAAATGTAGGGTACCTGCTTTCAAAAGATGTTCAGTTATGTTGGGGAGAAGTTATGCCAACAGGACAGCTGTTCTCAGTTCAGGAAATTCCCAAGGGGATTTGTCTCCTTTTTTTTATAGCAAGATGCACAGAGATTATTTTCAGCATAGCATGAGCCCTTAAATTTTCAGTATAACAGCTTCTAGTCTCTCATGGTTCTTGAGCACTTCATACATGGCATGTACATCTGAAGAACAGGGTTTTTTAGTTTTATTTAATTATAATTAATTTAATTTCAAACAATCTGATACTCATTCAATTACTGGAAAACATTTAATTACGTTTGCAACAAGTTGGGTATGTGGATCTACTTCTGCAACTACAATGTTTAATGAAATCTAAATCCAGGTCACATATTTCCTATAAAAATACAGAATCCATATTGAGATGTGTGAACAGTGTAAAGTACACACCAATATCCAAGATTTAGCACCAAGAAAAAGAACAGAAGTTGTCTCATTCATAAAATTTTATGCTGATTGGATGTTCCAAGGATAACATGTTAGACATATTGGGTAACACGAATGCATAATCAAAATCAATTTACCTTTTTATTTCACCGTCTTAGAAAGAGAACTACTAGAGAATTTTTAATTATATATGTGGCTTGCAATATGTTTGTGATGGGCAATGCTGTGTGAGATGAAAGTTGTCTCCTTCCCATGGCAGTGGGCACCTAGACAACCCCGTCATATCTTGACACTTGTCAGAAAGAGCTTCCCCCACCTCATGTCTCGCGGTCCCTGGTTCCTGGAGCCAGAGGCAAAGAGACGCACTGTAGCGGAGCCTGAAATCTGGCTGCAGGTCCTGCACATTACACCACAGAAGCATCATCTCAGATTAAGCCGTCACCTTAGCTTTAGCACAAACAAAACTCCTCATCGTTACATATAAAGACCCTGAAACTCAGACACATCAAATACCCTGTTTGAATGATATTGAAAGTTAATGACAATGTAAAGGCCAAGAGATTAGTGTCGTATAATACGTTTCACAAGATAGCTTAAATTTTCATATCAAATAAACTAGTGATTTTTTTTTTTTTAAGAAAAAATGAGTATTTCCCTTGGGAAAATCCCTATGCTTTGTTTGGCAAATAGAGGTATGTTCATATCTAATACCCCTTGTACAAATGACGTCAGGCTTATCAGAGTAGAAGTTACTGATCAATTCACATGGTTAGATAAGAATTAATGCACCTGTTGGGGAGGCTTTATTGATCCTGCACTAACAGCAGGGGCTCTGGTGAGCGGGCACCTGCCCTTGCCTAGAATGCAAGGCAACACCCCCACCTAGTGGTTGCTTTGTCGAGTTGTACCCAGTCCGTCCCTCTAAGTACACCGAGCACACCCTGCGTGTACTTAACAACTTTGCACACTTGTTCCTGCCCATTATTTCTACAGCAGCTACAATCTTGCCACCTAGGAACCCCCAGTCTAGACAAACTAATGAAAGAAGACAGCGTGTACTCAAAAAATTTACAGACTTACAAAATTATGGCCTCATTCAAGGCAACATTTTAACTGAGATTTCATGTGTTTAGAAATTGTCTCTGGTGAATCCAGGCAAGCTTCTAGGAGGAAAGTATCTTAGAATTGTGAATTTTAAAATCAGGGCATGGAAGTAAATATTGATAAACTCGATGTTGCCTTTGCATCAAGTTAAAACCCCAGTTATCTCTGAACTAGGCATGTATCCCCTATACTATCTAACAAATTAAAATTGTCTTTAATAAAGGGATAAATTACCAGCATAAATTAAAACATAGTGTGTAGGTGTTGAACTATTCAATGTGACACCACACAGAATTACATGGGATTACTATTTTTAGGTTCTAGAATAGAAGAGAAAGAGACCTACCAGGAAGCCCAACAGGGTCTCTGGCCCATCAGGTGCAACATGTAGAATTTAGATATTCAGTGAGAACACCCAGGTTTTTGTCAGATGTAGAAGGAAGAGTCTGAGTCATGTTAGACCTTCAGCATATTAAGTTCTGATTAATAGACTTCAAAGTATTTAATCTTTACAATCACAGAATTAGAAACCTAGAGCCATAAAATTATAGGATGTCAGAATTGTGAAATCATTTATCTGCAAAGCTAGTTTTGGAAAGCTCTGGAAAACAGATGCTCCCTTTCCCTAGTGCCAGCTGCAGGGACAAAGTTAAGGGACTTATTTCCCCCAGAGACTCACAAAAAAAAAATAACTCAGTTGTTTTTTAGGAAGGTCTGAATTTCTCCTGGACCAACTCCCTGAAACATTCTCTAACAGGTGAAGAAATTAAGATTGGAGGCTCTCTGTGAATAATTTCAGTAAGAAAGTCAGACTAGGGAAGCAACTTGCTCCCTGAGTTTTGAGAATGTAAGAAAGTCAGCACTGTGGGTGTTACTTTGTTTTGGTTGGGAAAAGGGGTATGTGGACAATAAATCCTCTGAGAAGGAAGCAGATTGGCACTCACACTTAGAGTAATAAGATCAAGCTTTAAAGAAAAGCTTTCTGGGCATTATTCACTGCTTTTAACCTTCTGCTATGAGTATCCCCTCACCTTATTCTCTACATCTGGTGAAGAAATGAGGAAGAGCATTAAAGGCACAAGGGACAGAGCTACTACTGTGGTACTGACTGGACCACACAGCCCATCCGGTCTCATTTTATTCTTGACAGCCTCAGAACTGAGACACATCATTGCTGTTGTTCAGACCAGAAAACTGAAGCGCAGTACAATTAAATAAGTTGCCCAATATCAAATAGGTAGAAAGACAGATCGCAGTCTTAACCTAGGTCTGTCTTACTCTAAAGCACTTTCTCTTCCTAAAATACTTAGTATTTAATTACAGAAATTTTCTACTGAACTTCTACAATGTGCATCTCCTGTGTGTTGCATCTCTGCACACAGTGATGAATTATTTTGCCCCAAGAGTGTCACCTTGAAGTGGCGATTCTCTTATTCATGTTACTGATGAGATGTTTGAGGGTTGAAGCATCAGGGTAGGCTGCCCGAGGGGTGGCACCATGTGGGTAAGCCACGATTCACAAGTACCCTCCTTAGTCAGAACCCTGTGCTCTGTTCACTAAAATCCTCCTGCTAAGTAAGTGTTCTACAAATGAGTACTCTTCTGTTCCTGACCTCTCATTTTGGTCCTTGATAATTTCCCTCATTTCCTTCAAATCTGGCAAATTAATCGAAAAGAAAATGCAATTAGGGATAATCTCCCTCCCATGCTATTCTTGAAAGCCAAAATATTTGAATAGGAGAAGGGACTGCACATAGCGAGCTTTGCAGAACTTCTTCTCTTGGTTCCCTGTTTCCGTCTCCACAGAGCCTTATCAGAACCCCAGCAAGATGACAGGAAATGCTGCCCTTTCCACTAACAGTTGTTGGTTTTGTCATTTTCCTCCAGACACCTTAGTCATAAGTAATTGGATTTCCGTACGACAGAAGAACTGGCATTTTTATGATAATGAAGTTGAGTACAGGAACTCATTTGACATTAAAGGTGCTTTGCAAATATATTATGAAAATCTTGTTTAAGAAGTATATTAAGGAATAGAATGAAGGCTTAATTTTCAAGAAACATACTGAAATGTCCAGAGGATACCAGCTCTCAAGTCATGCCTGCCTACCTGAAATGCAGGTATGTTTCTGAAAGGTGGCCCTTGTTTACATTTCAGAGTCATTTGATATTTTCTTTATTTCTGCCAATATGCCAGAAAAGCAGCAAGCTACTTTCAGAAGTAACAATAACCCACGGAAACAAAAATTAAAAGAGAACAAAACTAGAATATGAATGTTTGCTTGTTTGGTTGTTTTCTTAAGGAAAGTAAAAGGCTCACTGTGTATAGGGAAAGCACCAATACAGATACACAGATGGAAACATATCTGATGAGAAATCACTGGTTTTACTTAAATAAATAATTTACAGATATCTGGTATTTTCAATAAAGATACGTATCTGCTTGGCCATGGTGTGATGGGTTGGGAGTATTAGAAAAAACTTGGAAAAATATAAGGTCTGGATTGCATATGATTTTAGGTCACTGATTTACTTCTATGTTCACATATAAGCTTGAACCTCATCTGAATTAGGTCTTCAAAGATAGAATCTGGGTGGAAATAATCAAAGATACTAATTCATTCTTTAAATGAGCCATTTTTAGGGTATTTATCACTATTAGAAATAATCAAGTCTAAAATCCATAGCCAGGCACATCAAGAAAAAAAGAAAGACAAATAAACAAAATCAGAAACAAAAAAGGAACAGTCACAAAGATTCCACAGAAATACAAATTACAGACAATACTATGAAAAATTATATGCCAATAAATTGGACAACCTAGAAGAAATGGACAACTTCCTAGAAAAATACTGCCTTGCAAGACTGACCCCAGAAGAAACAGAAAAGCTGAACCTACCAATTACCAGCGATTTAATTGAATTGATAATCAGAAAATTCCAAAAGTACAAAAGTCCTGAACCAGGTGGCTTCACACCTGAATCCTACCAAACAGTTAAAGAAGAGCAAATACCCATCTTTCTTAAAATATTCCAGAAAGTAGAAGAGAAGGGAATACTTCCAAACACATTCTCTTAAGCCAGCATCACTCTAATACCAAAACCAGAAAAGACACTACAAAAATGAAAATTATAGTCCAATATCCATGATGAACATAGATACAAAAATTCTCAACAAAACATAAGCAAACTGAATTCAAAAATATATCAAAAGGATAATCTATCACAACCAAGTGGGATTTATTCCAGGGATGGAAGAATGGTATAATATTCATAAATCAATCAATACCATACACATTAACAAAAAGAAAGATGAAAACCACATGATTATCTCAATAATTTTAAAAAAGCATTTAACAAAATTCAACATCCATTCATGATAAAAATTCTTAACAAAATGGGTACAGAGGGTATGTACCTTAATATAATAAAGTCCGTATATGACAAACCAACAGCTAACATCATCCTCAGTGGTGAAAAGCTGAAAGCTTTTCCTCTAAGATCAGGAAAAAGACAAGGATGCCCACTCTCCCCACTTTTATTCATCATAGTCCTGGAGGTCCTAGCCATGGCAATCAGACATCACAGAGATAAAAGGCATCTAAACTGGCAAGGAAGAAGTTAAACTGTCACTATTTACAGATGACATATTATACACATAAAACCCTAAAGACTCCACCAAAAACCTACTAGAAGTAATAACTGGATTCAGCAAACTTGCAGGATATAAAATTAACACACAGAAATCTGTTGTGTTCCTAAATACTAACAATGAACTAGCAGAAAGAGAAATAAGTAAAACAATTCCATTTACAATGGCATCCAAAAGAATAAAATACCTATGAATAAACCTAACCAAGGAGGTGAAAGACTATATTCTAAAAATTGTAAGACACTCATGAGAGAAATTAAAGAAGACACCAATAAATGGAAATCTACCCTGTGCTCATGTATAGGAAAAATTAATATTGTTAACAAGGAAGAATGAGTATTGTTAACATATCCTGCCCTAAGCAATGTATAGATTCAATGCAACCCTATCAAAATACCAACAGTACCTTTCAATGAACTAGAGCAAATAATCCTAAAATTCATGTGAAACAATAAAAGACCCCAAATTGCCAAGGCAATCCTGAGAAAGAACAAAGTTGGGGGTATTAGGCTCTCTGGTTTCAAACTATACTACAAAGCTACAGTAATCAAAACAACATGGTACTGGCACAAAAACAGACATACAGATCAATGAAACAGAATAGACAGCTCAGATATAAACCCACACATATATAGTAGATTAATACATGATAAAAGAGCCATGAATATACAATGGAGAAAAGATAGCTTCTTCAATAACTGGTGTTGGGAAAACTGGACAGCTACATGCAAGAGAATGAAACTGGATTATTGTCTATATACAAAAGTAAACTTGAAGTGAATAAAAGACCTGAATGTAAAACATGAAACCATAAAACTCTCAGAAGAAAACATAGTCAAAAATCTTTTGAACATAAGCATGAGAAAGTTTTTCCTGGACACATCTCCTTACACAAGGGAAATTTTTTAAAAATGAACAAATGAGACTACATCAAACTAAAAAGCTTCTGTACAGAAAGGACACCATTAGCAGAACAAAAAGTCAACCTACAGTATGGGAGATATATACACAAACAATTTATCTGATAAGTGGTTAACATCCAAAATATATAAATAACACACACAACAAAAACCCAAAAAATTCAATTAAAAAATAAGTGGAGGACCTGAACAGAAATTTCTCCAAAGAAGACATACAGATGGCCAACAGGCACATGAAAAGATGCTCCACATCACTAATCATCATAGAAATGCAAGTCAAAACCACAATGAGATATCGCCTCACACCAGTTAGGATGGCCACTATCCAGAAAACAAGAAATAACAAGTGCTGGAGAGGATGTGGGTAAATGGGAACCCTCCTACACTGTTGGGGGGAATGTAAAGTGGCGCAGCCACTGTGGAAAGCAGTATAGAGGTTCCTCAAAAACCTAAAAATAGAAATACCATTCAACCCAGCAATTCCATTTTTAGGAATTTACCTGAATAAACAAAATCCCTGATTCTAAAAGATAAATGCTCCCCTATGTTTATCACTGCATTATTTACATAGCTAAGATACAGAAGCAACCTAAGTGTCCATCAATAAATTAATGCATAAAGAAGATGTGGTACATATACACAATGGAATATTATTTAACCATAAAAAAGAAATCCTGCCATTTGCAACAACATGGATGGATCTAGAGGGTATTATGCTCAGTGAAATAAGCCAGGTGGAGAAAGACAAAGACCATGTGATTTCACTTATTTGTGGAATCTAAAAACAAAACAAAAAAATAAACAAAAATACAGTAGACTCATAAATACTGAAAAGTGACCAGTGGTTACCATGGGGGAGGGGTTAGAATAGGGGGTGATAGGGGATAAAGGGGCACAAAAATTCTCAATCATATTATAAGTTGATCATGGAGATAGTAGTACAGCATAGAGAATATAGCCAGGGTTTCTGTGACATCTTCCTATGCTGACTAACCGCTAACTGCACTAGTAGAAGTGAGGATTTAATAATATGGGTAACTGTTGAACCACTGTGTTGCATATTTGAAACTGATATAAAATTGTATGGCAATGATACTTCAATTTTTAAAAAGTATTTAAAAAATCAAGTCTAAATGCTCACCAAGAAATAAAAGATATATGGCATGTTGAAGGATTTTAAGATGGTCTTACCAAGAAGCAGATGTGTGTATGTGTACAAAAATTACTGGAGAGAATGTAAGAGAAAAAATCTTAATAAAGAGGCAAAGAGGGGGATGTGGATGTGGTCAAAAAGTGAAAGAAAATGGTAGACTTTCACACTTCAGATTTTACAATTCTGTAATCTGAACCCTTTACATAATCTATGAACTTTTACAAAAATATATGGATCAAATTGTGAAAGTACTTAAACTTTTGAAATATTAAAGATTTTTAAATATATAAAACATCTTAAAGCACATTTTGTCCAATTACGCATGTAAAAAAATTATCTCCTTCTATATTCTCTCTTTATCCTTGATTGTTTGGTAGTATTTACCAGAAAATTCTAATTGGTATTGGGGTATCTTTTTGGGAAAGTTTTGCTAACAAATCCAACTTCAAATGTCTTATGTCAGTTCTTGTGTCAATTTGGTTAAGTTATATTTTTCTAGTTGTCCATATGATCTAAGTTGTCAAATGTGATGATATAAAATTGCTCGTGTACTGCCTTATTACCCTTTTACTATTTATAGGACTTGTACTAATTATTTCTTTCTCTTTTTACCGAATTGTGTTTTTTTTGTGATCGATTTAGTTTGGCAGTTTTCTTGATATTTGAAAGGTACTACTGACTTCGTTTTTCTTGTTTTCTATTTCACTGATTCCATAATTATTTTTATTTCTTTTCTTCTATTTCAAGATTTTGTTTTGTTTTCTTTTACTAGCATGGACCCATAGGGCATTGATTTCATATCTTTACTATTTCCTATTACAAGCTTTCTAAAGCTGTAAGTTTCCCTGGTTGTAGCTGTATTGTCCTTTAGTTCAAAGTATTTTCTAATTTTCCTTATGATTTTATCTTCAATCAGTGAAGCATTTAGAAGTTACTATTTGATTTCCAGATATTTGGGAATTTCCTAGATATGTTATTGTTATGATATCTAAACTTATTGCACTGTGACCAGAGAATATATTCTGTGTGACTTTTTTAAAAATTGGTACTTGTTTTATGATCCATCTTGACAAATGTACCATGGGCACCTTGTAGGGTGGTGTATTCTATGTTGGTTGGATGTAGTGATCCCTAAATTTCAACTACACCAAGGCAGTTGATATGCTCCTCAGATTGAATATGTTACAATTGATTTTCTATTGTTGTTATATCAAACGATGTTATAGTGGTGTTGCAGTCAAGTATAATAATTGTGGAATCCTCTCTTCCTCCCTTTAATTCTGCCAATTTTGCTTTAAGTTGAGGTTTTTTTTAACTAGATGCATAGATCATTATAATGGTTATGAATTTAATTTGTCCTTTTTTTCAACATCATTTTTGTTTAATTGTCGCTTTTTCATCGTGATGTGTTCATCTTATCTCCATAAAACACTTTTCTCAGTATCTGTGTCATCTGGTATTAAAAGAGCAGCCCCTCTAGACATTTTGTGCTTTCTGTTCATGACAGATCTTTGGCCATCCATTTTCTTTCAACCTATCTGCCTTTGTAATCACAACATTCTACTTTGCCTATCTCTGCCTTTTATTTAGAATATTTGACTACTAAAATACAAAGTCATTTTTGATAGGGTTGAATTTTACTCTGTCATTTTATTTGCTTTGACTTTGCCTTCTTTGCTTTATTCTTAAATGCTTTATTCTCCATTGCCTTCCTTGCATTTGGTTATTTGAATCATTTAAGTATTCCACTTTAATATTTCTATGGCATTTTGGTTATCTCTGTGTTTTTATGGGTTTCTTTAAGGATTATGCTATGTATAGTAAACCTTTTAGGGTCTACTTAGAGATAATTAAGATAATAACCATTTCACTTAAAATGTTTAAACTGTTGAAAACTCGAAATGATAGAAGTCTTTTATCCCCTCCAAAACATCGATTATTTGCATTCTTCTCATATGTAGTGTATCTATATGCATTGAAAACACCATGGAAAATGTCATAATATTTGTTTTCTGATGCATACATACTTAAAATAATGTAAGAGAGGGTATATAGTTTTTTATATTTACACAGAAGTTCACTATTTCTCTAAACCTTCCTTCTTCCCAATTTATGTTACTCTCTAGTTAGTTCCATCCAGTTTGAATAAATCCTTTAAGAATTTCTTCTCAAAAATGTCTACAGGTGATACATTCTTTGGTTTTCCTTTATCTGAGAACATCGTTTTTCTTTTACAACTTTCATTCTGGAAAAATATTTTTGCTTGATGTAGAATTCTGGTGGGACATTGCTTTTTTTGACTAATTTATACATATATTTTTTTTTTCTCAGTGTCTTTTGGCCTCTGTGTTTTCTGATAGAAAAGTCACAACCATTCAATTCAGTGTCTCCTTCAGGTAACAGGTAATTTTCTCTAGCTACTTTCAAGATTTTATCTTTATATTTAATTTTCAGCAGTTTAATATGATACTTCTAAACATGGTTAACTTTGAAGGTATTGTGTTTGAGGTTTATTGAGCTTTTTCAAACTTTAAATCTTTCAGCAAATTTGGTACATTTTCAGCTATAGTTTTTTCAAATTTTTTTATCACCAATGTATTTCCCCCTACTTCTTTCTATTATGCCAATGACATACATGTTACATATTTTGAAAATTTCCCACAGACTCCTAGGTCCTGTTATTTTTCCAGTATTTTTCCCTTTTATTCAGAATGGGTAATGCCTAGTGTCCTATCTTCAAGGTCACTGGCATTTTCCTCTGCTATCTCCATTTGGTTATTAAGCTTCTCTAGGGAATTTTTACTTCAGATTCTGTATTTTTCAGTTCAATATTTTTACGCAGCTTTAAAAAAAAATAGTTTTGGTTTCTGAGCTGAGAACTTCTCTCTTCCCATTGGATTTGAGCGTGCATTTCTTACATCATAGAGCATGGTTACAATAGCTTGTTTAATGTCTCGCTCTATCTCTCTCTCTCTCTCTTTTTTTTTTTTTCAAATTCCAATATATGAGTCCTACTGGGATTAACATTTACGGATTATTTTTTTCACTTGAGAACTGGTCATAATATTTTCCCTTTTTAAATATACATAAGTAAATTTAATTTAATGTAGTCATTGTGAATGTTGTGTGGATACTGGGTCCTGTTCCAGTCCTATGGAAAAATGTAGATGTTTTGTGTTAGCAAGTGATTGACACAGGCAGGTTCAGACCACAGATGTTCTCTCACCTTCTGGCTGTGGTTGTGCAAATCTTACTCAGGTCTCCAAACTTTGTTCTGCCAGTGTGGATCTGATTCATACATACACAGAACAGGGGATGATCTGTTCAGCTCAAGCATTCAGTTTTGACATCAGTTCAGCTTTTTAAGCCTGTAGTGCATTGATTTAATCACTTCCATGTATGCATAGTTCTGTGCTTACCTTGGGATTGAGCAGTGGTTTGAATTCCAGTTCAGCTCCAGAGCCCACATACATGTGGGTCTGTCTCACACATGCAGAACTCAGGGACGAGCCTGAGAGTTTTGCAGGCTCACTTACTGGTTTAGGGGACCCTTTCCTCAACAGTCAATAGCCTGAAATTATCCTCTCCTGCACCAGGCTCCAGGGCTCCCTTTCCTCTCTCCTCTGGCTGAGTAGCTGTGCTTCTCTTCTGGCCTTAGCCAACAGCACTCTGCCACCTTCCCCACCTGGGGCTGGCACCTGAGACAAACGAAAAATAAGAGAACCTCTCTCCTAGGAGGTCACTACTTCATGTCTTGAGTCTTCTTTTAAATCCACCTGTTTTGCTTACTTTTCAGAGCTCTTGCATACACTTTTATTGGTTGGTTGTTTTTATTGTTAGTCCAAAGAAACACTTTAGGGTCTTATGTTGCAATTCTACATTTATCAGAGCAACCATATCTCTCTGTATACACTTACCTGTGTACAATTTCAATCCAACCATCAGTTAATAAATAATTACTATTTTAAATGACAGTATGAGGTGTTACTAATATAAATACGGCTGTCCGCACTCCTCAAGAAGCTCAATATTTAATCAGTCCTTATCCCTACGCACAACGCCCAGGATGCCCTATGGAGACTGCTGTGAGAGAGATGGGTGTGGGGTGCTGTAGTCACAGCTGCCTGGTTCTGATGAAGAGAAAGCTCTAGAAGGAAGGTTGTTTTTCCTTGAAATCTGGCAACCAGAGGGAGAGCTGTTTTTTGGGCGGAAAATCCTGGGAAATGTTAGAGAAACATGAAAGACAGAATGAGGAGTTTATCCACATGGTTACAAAATTAACAGGGTGGTGTGGAAGGTGGCTGGGAAGAAAACAGAACCCAGATTATGCCTGAAAGGTGTTTGAATTTCATCTGATAAACAGGTGTGTGTTACTATGTTTTTGAAGATAAGAGTTAAAAGAATAGACATTTTGAGATAATGAATAAATGAATTTTTAAAAATTTCCTAGCACATAGAATGCTAACTCTTTCAGAGAGTCATTCAGGAAATCTGCAGTGGCTTCCTGTGATGTGTTAGGTGCTAAGCTGGCTCTTCATAAACACACCATAGTTTATTTCCTGACACCACTGATGTATGAAGTAGGAAGGAAAATGTGTAATTCATAAAGCAGGGTTTCTAATGTGCATTATAATGATATGCTTTTGAATTAGCCCATTTGTTGATATTATGTGCTTATGAAAATAAAGATCCCAGTTAGTCTTGTTTCCTGCTGTGAAATTCAAACTTACTTGTAAAGGAAAAAAAACAAGAAAAAAAGAAAAATTTCCCCAGGAATATCAATGTGTTCTAGAAAGGCCTGAGCATTTAGCATGAAGTACACAATTGGTCCTGGAACAAAATTTTAACAAGAGAGAATTTTTCCATCAATGTAGCAGCAGCCTACCTGTCCCCTAGACATCAGCCCCATTCCATCTCCAGCCACGGCACACGTGGAGTGTGTGTCTGTGCACGTGTGTACCTGATCGCAATTCCAAAGACCTTCATAAAGACACAAGAGATTTCAAATACAGTTCATTTTGTCCAGTTCTGCTATTAAAATAGATTTTGGAATCTGCTAAAAGCAATTTTGGGACTAATTAAAAATTTAATAAATAACTGTAATGTATTAAAAGTCAAATTATAATAGTGTAATGTTATTGAATTAGGGCAGATACACTACACAGGGAACCCTTGAATTAATTATGCATGAGCCTTTCTGAATTGCTTTCTTCACTGTGGGCAATGCCAGAGATTAAGAGCACAGTGTAATTCAGTTTGAAACTTGAGGGCATAATGGGGAAAGGCATAAATATAAAGCTTATAGTCCTTCCAGTTTATTTTAGGATTAGTGTCATGTCATAACTGTGTTTGAAAACACTCATTCATTTACTTTCTCACTTACTTAGTCATTTACTGACTTACTTCCTATTAGTTTACTTATCATGCAATGATTTAGAGAGAAATCAACTTCAATATAAGTTCACATGAAAACTTCTTTTGGAAATAAATGTGCTTTCTGCTTTCCCCACAAATCTTATCCATCTCTCAAGACTCTTTACAGGATTTTTTTTCATGTGTACATTTATTTTAAAGCCATCTATTTTAAGCGTTAACATAGCACAGTGCTAGTTGGTGGTGAAACATTTAGAAATAGGGCATCATTATTCTTTGAAATGTAACCATTCATATACATTTTTTTTTCCTGAGGGAAATGATGGATGTCTAAATTAGTCAAAATAAAACACAATAAGGTGAATGTCTTAAGAGAGACGCTTAATTACCTGACGGTTTCTGCTGAGTATGAAAGCATCAGGGGTTGGAATATAAACTCCCTCTGCTGTGGAGCACAGAGTTGGCAGAAGGAACCAGAAAACAGCCTAAACATGTCAACTAGGAAGTAGAAGCCCAGAGATGGTGATTAAGCAGTTTCCTCTAGGAAATATATTCTGTGTTTCTTCAGCTTGGCTTAGCTGCAAGTGAAGTTGTGAGCACCCACCCCATTTCTCAGTGCATCTGCATTCCAGTATGTGTCCAGGCTCCGCTGCGTCACCGTTCCACACATTCACATCCGGAGCCAGGATGTGTGAGTGCTGTGTTCTAATTTGCCAGCTGTCAATATGAGGGTGCTGTGCCGAGGCAGGTCCTGGGCACTTCCCCGGCACTATGCCCTTATCCTCCCTGAAGAACGGGAGAGGCAGGCCGTTATAAATTAGCAAGGCTGTGTTTTACAAACACCATGGTGGGGCCTTCATGGTGAGTTGAGTTGGTACTGAAAGCAGAGAAAGGGAAAACCTTGCTTGGTGCAGGCCCATGGATGGGAAGGTCCCAAAGAATCATGAGATTCTCTCATTCATCCCCGGGTCTGCTGCACCTGACGCAATCTGTGACCCCTTTGGGCACTGGGTCGGTATTGGTAAAAAAAAAAAAAAAAAAAAAAGAGGTAGTACAATTAGAAAGACCCAAAAGCTCCCTTCTTAGGGTAATATTCTTTTCGGGAGAAAAACTGGACAGACAACATCTCTGCAATAGGAAGACCCGAGGACAGTAGAGGTGATCGCTCCGGTCAGCCGTTGCCACAATAATAATATTGCCCGTCACCAAACCCGGAGAACCACAACGGAACAGCATCAATTCCTGCCTTTCATGTTGGTAAGTCAGCTGGGGTTCGGCTGGCCCAGGTCAGACACTTCTCCAGGCTGTGAACTGGGTGCAGGTCTGACCGCCTGCCCTATTCTCCTGGGACTAAGGGCAAACTGTGACGGGGTCTTTCCATGGTGATGACAGAAGGACAGAAAGGCAGATGCAACTACACAGGCATGTTAGAAGCCTCAGCTCGCATCCTGTCTGCAACAAGTCATGGCCTTGTGGGTCAATAGCAGAGCAAAAAGTCAAGGCATAGGAAGAATATTGTCCACCCACCACAGGGTCATGGCAAGGTGTGAACATCTAATACCACCATGCCACAGGGGAGTAAAGAATCATGACAGTATTTAGTGAGAACTTAATTTATAAACTAAAATAACTGAAAGGGGAAGTTATCTGAAAATAGCTTAAGTTAGTAAAAAGAACCAAGAGCATTTTCTGGATCTATTCTTTACCCCACAGCAATAATTATGTAAAGAGATTATGCCCTTGCTAAAAAAGAAAAAAGAAAAATAATGTGTTAGTCTCCTACTTTTGAAGTTAGATTTAAACTTCAATAATTACCTTAATAGTTTACCTATGGAAGCCAAAGAGAATGTTCACACATCCTGTGATTTGGTATCAAAACTTGGCTTCACCCTTTATTAACTTTGTTACTGCAGGAAATATAATCCTTTTCCTTATTTCAACAAAATATCTGATAATCTGGACTTTAAATATTATTTTTAGCATTTAAAGCACCTGATACATAACAGTGGCTTAATAGCTATCAATTCCCCAAACTTAGGGCTGGAAGAGCTATATTTGACTCCAGAATCCAGGCTTCTAACCAGGATGCAATATTTTTTATGAGCATGAGTCTCCATCATTCTCAACAGGGCTGTCCTAATTCCTCAAATGGCACTATTTGCCAGTGTATTAAAATCTCAGTGGTTTAATACAGCAAGACCTGTTTTTTTTTATTAAGGTATCATTGATACACAATCTTCTGAAGGTTTCACATGAGCAACATTGTAGTTACTACATTCATCCATATTCTCAAGTGCCCCCCATACCCCATTGCAGTCACTGTCCATCAGTGTAGTAAGATGCCACGGAGTCCCTATTTGTCTTCTCTGAGCTACACTAAAGACCTGTTTTTTAACTCCTGCAGAGATCAGTGGTACATTTCTCTACAAACATCAACTCAGCCATTATGTGGTATGACTCTCAGGTTACCTGGGCCTACGTGGTTTACAGAACATTTTACCCCATTTCAAGGTTACGTGGTGTATTGTATTGAGGGGCTGGTAAATGTGCCCACCCATGTGCTGAGGAGGCGGGGCAAGCTCAGCTACTGGGATGAGCCCATAGTCACTGCCACACCTGACCCCTCAATGTGAAGCTTCTATGTCACCCTCCATTCCTCTTTCAGCAGAGCCAGTTGTGTGTTTGGCAAATTATCTTTGTGCCCAACAAACAGGAAGATGGCATTTCTCAGACATCTTACATTTTCATGGGATTTTGAAGGGTTTGGAAGGAGTGTGAAGCATGAAATGACATAATATATGATAAGTACCCAATAAACACCAGTTATCTGTTCCCAGAGAGAGAATGCAACCCCTCTGTTCCAGAATGTTCCAAATGTTCCATCTCCATGGTATTTCCCAAGGAGGTGTTTAGGGAACTTCTTACCACAGAGCACCTTATGAATTCCTGAAAGATTGATATTCCAAGCAAATACTGATCATCCACTGCTAACTCACAAACTCCAGTAGTTTGCTATTGCCTAAAATAACTAATTTTTTCAGACTGTCATGATCTTACCAGACCAACCTCTCCATTCTTCTTTTGACTGTGTGTCCCCTACACTTTGCTCAAACCTACCTGTGACTCACATCATTCCTTTTAGGAGAGCCATGCTCCTTCCTTCCTTGATACCCTCATGCTCTCTCCTTCACTAGAAAACCCCCTTTCCCATTTCCTGATCAATCCCCTTTATATTATTTGAATTCTGTCTAAATACCCATCTCTCCCATGAAGCTTTATAAAACCCTGCCACACCCACAACAGAAAAATGTCATCTGTCCTTCCTCTGAAAGCCCACAACTTATCAGTATCTTTTTGTGGCTCACTGAATCCAAGCTTAACTCTCAAGAGGCTGTGAGGTTTAGACCTTATTTCCTCACATCTCTGAACATCGGTTTCTATAACTACAAAGCAGGAACACCAACATCAATGCTATGATAGTGAATTAAGAGAAATTATTTTGCAAATAACCTCATACAAAGAAGACACACACCATGATCAATTCCATACCATCCTACCACTTACCCAGAAAAAGATGGGAGACCTGTCTGATACTTAAAGAAGCAGAGCACAGATTAACACTCAATAATGCTATATTAAGGAATTTAATTAAAATGTCTGCACTGAGATATATTTTGAACTAGGGTTCAAACTATTAGTCTTTTACATTATGTCTCAGGTAGACAGTCCTTTTGTCGCCTGAGCACCCCTGAGACTATCTCAGGTGCCCAAGTTTAATGAGAAACTCCATTACCTTCCTGCATTTAGAGTACAATGTCCTTTCGTGATGTTTAATATGACAAAAAAAAAATCACAGAAAAATGCTAAGCTTTCAGGGAAATGGTTTTAAAAAAAGAAAAAGAAAGAAAACAACCAATTCATTTTCCTTGTATTTTTTTTTCTATCACATCCATTTATTTTTAAAGGTTATCACCTGTTTTTCTCTGGCTAAGAAAAAATTAATGCAAATTTTGTCCAGAAGGCTTTTCTTCCAAAACTCTAAAACTGTAGTCAATTAAGCCTGGATCATGGGAGTTTTGAAACTGACTAACAATCAGAGAAAGGTAGGCCTTATTTGGGTGGGGAATGAGGAGGAAAAGGACACAGTTTCTCTTGGCAGCAAAGTGGCCTTCTTATCCTAGTTCTGACAGCTGCTCTGATTTACATATACGTGACAGTAAGGCCATGATTAAGCTCATTGTTTTTTGTGTTACTTTGTTTTCCTATCCCTTTTTTGTACAACCAGATATTTGGATAGAAAGCAATCAACTAAGTTTTTATGTATGCGTGCATGTATATGTGCATATGCATATACATGTACACATGTATACATTTTATAGATTTCTCTCAGCTTTATCAGTATAGGTGGTGTGGCATGATAATGATGATGTCATAGAGGCTCGTGACACAACGTGCGTGCTGGCTGCTTCTCATCCATCGTACTCATCTCTTCGTTCCTACTCACCCCCCTACCCAACACACAACACACATGAATCAGCACGTATCTCTGCTCCTGCGCACGGAGGCTTGTGTCTGCAGCTGCAATGCCAGCAGAGCTTCAGAAGGAGGAGGGGCCAGAAGCAGAAAGGAAGAATTTGGCCTCCAATTTCTACTACTTCCTGGTGACCTGGAGAGCTCAGACCCACACAGTAGAAGTCAGAAGCTATTGCAAATATTTAAGGAAGATTTTTCAGAGTCTCTGGGCCTTTGCTCAATGTTTCAGGGTTCAAAGGATCAAACGAGGCACTGAGAAGAGAAAGTGGGTTTCTGTCCATTAGCAGGGAATCCAGGGAGGGGCCAGAGCCCTGTAGAAAGGAAGCAGGAGCAGGTAGGCGCTGAGGGCAGGGCAGAGGGCGAGGCCATCAGGGATCACTGTCTGTGGAAAATGCAGAAAAAACAGTACTGACAGCGGCCAAGTATCAGTCTGCCTTTTACTCTCACCATGACCAGAAATGCCAAACAAGGTCAGCGATGAGATAGTCTTCCCTGAAACAAGCAAACATTTTGGTTCAAGTATTAAAGAAATGCTGTGTTTACTGTGGAGTCCTAAGTGCACATGCACATACACACAACACACACCACCTGACACAGTGACACACACATTTATTTGTTTCAAATTTGCACATTGTTATTGCTCATCTTAAATACACCCTGTGGTCTCTATGGAGGTCAATGCTTAGGACTCTGTCATGGTCAGACCCTGGCACACACGTGGACTCAACCGCACAGGTTCAATTCAAAGTAAGTTTGTGAAGGTTTGAAATCATCGAGCTCGCTTTGGGTGCAGCCTGTGTGCCTCGCCGGTGGAACCACATATTTCCACATTAAAACAGGGGATTCCAGGTGAACAACAATAGCACAGAGATTGTAGGGCCAAACAAATAAATAAATGAGTTAGTGTGCAGCTCTGTCCTTCTTGGTGACCACTTGCAGCTTTTATTTGTATTTAGTATTTACACTAGTGAAGCCGTGCATGAATCGGGAGATGCTGATACTTCCGTTTGGGGAGTACAGATTTTAATCCAGATATTAGTGAGAGATTTACAGAATTTGGTAATAGTTGAAACTTTAATGCAGGTCTTCTTTTTAATTAATTGCTTTAGAACTAAAGATCAATACAGGAGCTAATGATCATTACTAAATAGAATGTTGCCAAAAAGCACAGAAAGGGGCAAGATGCACAGAACTCCATGGCGTGGGAGCTTTCCGAGCGGCTTCACTGGCTCAGACCACAGCACCGGGCGCTGGGCCACAGGCGTTGAGTCTCATCCAAACAACTTAGCAGTGAAAACCAGGGAGAGGTGGGTACTGGGCAGGACAGAAGTCAGTGACTGCTGGGTGCAGGTGGCATCCTCCTCTGTGGACTGTGACCTCTGTGTAGTCCCTGAATAACTGAGGGACACTCTGAGAAGAAAGTCTGAGTGTTTAACCTGTAGTGAGGTGCTGATATCGAGCTGTGAGCAGCAGGTTTAGCACCAGAAACCTCCCCGTCTATAAAAACGGTAACCGCCAAGTGCCCAACACACACAATGTCATGTGCACTTCTGAGGCCCTTTCTCTTCCTGGTACCACACATGCCCTTAAACCAGTTTATGCTAATAAATACAGTTGACATTTACTAGAAAATGCTATACTCCAGATGGGCATTTTTCCCATGTTAAAGATGAAGAAACTGAAACGGAGAATTCACAGAATTTGCCCAAGGACATGCATGTAAGACTGTCGCAGGATTTTAGGTCAGGTAGTACAACTCCTGAATCTGTTCCTTTAACAAAATCATACTCTTTGACCCCCATAGTAGGGCTGCATTTTAAAATATTCCATCATGCCTCTCCCATTCAAGATACACATTTTAAGGATGAACCTGCAAGGTCTTTACCGACTTTACTCTGGCGCATCTGTAATCACTGTTATTTTGCTCACGTAGCGTCACACTACCTCTCCGGTTCTACAGTATGTAGGTAAATAGTATTCATACATGCACAGTGTCAGTATCACTAACAATAATTTAAAATTCAGATCATGCCCCTCAGTGATTGTGTTCTCCTCTGGACTGAAAATAGAGCAAACACTCCACAAGGCACTTAAGTAGCATATTTTTTATTGTTGTCCTGTTGGTTTTATTTCCTACTTAATCTAGGATGAACCAAGGTGAATAATAGCTGAGCACCTTCTCCCCTCCAGGAAAATTTTGCAAGTAATCCCATGAACCCAGACATTTGGTTCTTATCATTCTCCCACATTCTCATTAATAAGTGTTGATGCCTGAGTCCCCATGCCTCAAAGCTTTCTTTATTGTACAGCAACTCCTTTACTGGACTTGACTGTTTAGGTTTCTCCGCTTCCCCAGTCATGACTGTACTACCCACATTCACCATCCCGTTGCTCCATGTTAGAACTTGTGCAATCTACAATAAAATCATGATGTTTGCTGTAATGATTTCTCCTGATCTTGGCTGCCAATCCCTGCATTAGCCAGGGTACATTGGCTTATGCTGAAGTAGAAAATAATTTCCAATCTAGTGACCTAAAAAAAGAAAGTTGATTTATTGATGCCCCTTGGCCAAGGGCAGCTCATCATACGATGTTCACTTATGACCCAAGATAAAGGCTGCATCTCAGAAATGTGACAAGCAAATAAGGGGAAGGGAAAGAGATCGGTTATCCACTGACTTGGAAAGCTTCATTGTTGAAGGGACTCACTGAAGTGCTGTTCATTTTTATTGATCAACTCAAGTCATGTTATTGTGCCCAATTTCTCTCAGAAAGGAAAAGAGCCATCCTACTGTCCGCCATGGGTAACAATCACCTTGCTTCCACAAACAAGACTCATTGCTATAAACCAATGGTGGGGGGAGTAAATTTTTAATTTACTTTAAAGTCTTTTGGCAACCAAAATTCACAGATTAAAAAAGAATCAGAGAAACATATACAACACACAATGTGTATACAATGAACATCTGAGTTCTTTCTTTCCTTAATATTACACCCCAGGGTAGCGAGCTCTTTCTGCATCATGGTTTGCATAGCCCATTTAATACTCCAGGAATTGCAGTAATACTTTAAAAGTATATAATGCTCCCCAAATTTTCAGATTCTGCTTTTTTGTTGTCAATATTATATGGCTCATAACCCATCTTATGGGTAGTCAGAATTGCACAGACAAGGCCCAGGTTGCTTAGTAAATCTGATGAGATATTGGCACTCTCCTTAATTAAGGTTTCTATTTCTTGCTCTATTAAAACATCGTCAGTCCATGGATTCTGAAGTTTGAGAATCTGCTGACAGTGTTTTACTGAGGCAAAAACATGCTGTTGATGGCATAAAAATGGGGCTTATAAGGGGAGAAACACTGTGAGCTGGACTAGGGATTCACTGACGGAGATCACATTTACCAAAAGGGGCCAGACAGCACGGCCCCCTGAGATCTAGAGCAGGTGTTTCCAGGGAGTAGGGGCATGACCTTAGTAGGGGTGTGCCCATGGATACCGGGCCATAAGGGGAGGGAGATGCAAGAGGAAAGGCCCTCCCCCTTCTGAGGGCGGCAGCCTCCTCTGAACACAGACAAGCTGTCATTTCAGCAAGAAGGTGAGGAGATGGTTTGGAAAAGACCAGGGAGGTGTGGGCAAGGTACTCGACCTCCTATAACTTTCCACACCTCTTAATCTAGGACCTCCTTCCTTCCTTCCTTCCCCCTTCTCTTTCTTCCTTTCTTCATTACCTTCTTCACTTCAACTAATATCTCAATCATCCATGTGCCAGACTCTATTTTAGGGCCCAGGAACTGGCAATGAACACAATAAACTAAGCACTTGCCCCTTGGAGATGTTCATATATACAAGAACCACCTCAGATATGAGACAGAGGCAGCAAATAAGTGTATGTTAATGGTCTCGGTGGTATCGATTGTGAGGAAAAATAAAGCAGGGCAGGAGGACAGAGATGATGGGGTGGGAATTGCTCTTGTAAAGCAGATATAATATGAAATTAATGAAGGACACTCTGTGTAGATGATGGATGAACTGACACCACATGAAGTGATAATACACTTAGTGATAAAACAATATGCATATTCTGGAGAAGAATCTTTCAGGCAGAGAATATAACAGTAGTAAAATGGGAATGGTCTTCATATGTTCAAAGGTGAGTAGGAAGTCAGGTATACCTGTAGGAAGCAAGGAAGTCCTAAGAATAAGGGTACGTGATGCCGTATCTGACCTCAAAGAGCACATTAGGAACTGGGTGCTATGTCCCCAAACTGATGGGAAGACTTTGGAGAACTTGAACAGAAGCATGTTATGATTTCCATTCTAAGTGCACTGTGGTCAATGGTCACAAAGATAGAATAAGATGATTCTGAAAAACACTGGACACAATGGTAGGTACTCAATGAATACTTGATGAAAAAAATCACTGAACAATGTATTCCTTTCTCCCATATTTGTCACTGACAGTGTGAAGAAATGATGCATATTTGCTGCATGTGTGCACAGAGCAAGGACATCTATACAGCGTTGGTCACCATCAGGCTGCCTGCACTAAGCCATCACTTGGCACTTGCACCAGATTTTCTATTTAAGAGCAGCCAACGAGGGCAGAGGTGGACGTGTGATTTAGGGCAGCCAACCCGAAACCCTTCCCCGGCGCTCTGAATGGACAGCCACAGCGGTGAGGCAGGCGACCCAGATAAATCCAAAGGGATGACCTTTGCCAGCATTCCCAGAGCCTCGCCCCTGGAAATGACTTACTGGGGCCTCTAGTTTCCAGCCCAAACTGTGAGTTCTCTGGGACATTTTAATAGATTTACACTTTGCTTAAGGTAGCATAGTGGACACTATATAGCCATGGCCACTTCCCTTCCCACCCCTCAGTTTCATGATCACACCCAGGACTTTCCAAGGATGGCCTTGGAGACACTGGGGCCACAGTGCCAGCTGGTGGGGAGGCCCAGAAGTGTCTGAGAGCTGAGAGTTCACATCTCCCACTTCTGGTCCCCACGGAGTCCGTCCTCAGGGACCGCTACGACACGGCACCCAGGAGCCCAGCTCCTTTGCCCTGAGGAAGGCACAGTGCACACTCCAGAGCTCCCTTCAGCCTGAAGCTGAGTCCAGAGCTTCTGAAATTACAGCCTTGGTTGTCTTCTTCCCACTCCCTTTCATTCTTTGACCATCCCCTTACTGTTTTCTCCTGGCCTTAGAAAAATAAAAATGAGATACTCAACGTAACATCTCTGACACCAAATGCTATGGCATATTTCTTCCCTACATGTATGTATGACAAGGACAATATTAGACCCAGCAGCAATAGTAGTATGATACCATTTGGGTTCCTGGACCCGATTCCAATGTGTCTAAGTGTGTGTGGGAGGGGGTCTTCCCACACATACTTGCACCAAGCAGTTCTCAAACACCAGCAGCGGTTCCGAGAACTCAACTCAATTCTGACGCTGTCTGCCTGGAGACAGCACCAGATTGCCCAGGTTGAGGGCTCCGTCCTACAAGACTGCCCTCCCCACCCCCTCCAGGTGCTGGTTGCAAGCCTCAGGCAGCTCCCTGCGCTTCCGAACTACCGGCTACAGACTGGGGGTTCCTACAACCTCCGCCTTAGGTTTGATTAATTTGCTAGAGCGGCTCACAGAGCTCAGGAAAACACTTACATTTACCAGTTTAATAAAGGATACCGTGAAGGATACAAGTTAACAGCCAGATGAAGAGAGACAGAGGGCAGGGTCCTGAATACAGGAGCTTCTGTCCTCGTGGAGCTTGGGGCCTGGCTGGCGGCACTGGGAGGCGTTCTGGTTCCCCACACACAGCTCTCTCCGACCAAGGAACAGGATTCAACAGAGCAGGGCAGGGAAAGAGAGCTCTTCTCCCGGGTTTTGTGAGGGCTTCACTGCATAGTCATGATTGGCTAAATTATCGGCCATTGGCTGATTCAGCCTCCAGCCCCTGCCCTTGCGTGGGGGGGTTCAAAAGTCTCTCATGAACATGACAAAACACCTGTTGCACCTTTAAGATTCTGCAGTGTTTTCTGGAACCGTGGGTAAGGACCAAATATACCTGGGAAATACATATTTAAATGACCAAATACATATTTCTTATGACTCATTATTAATATCACACTCAGTTAAATATGAATTTCAGTTAAAGCACAATTTAGTTTTGTTTTTGTCTGATGCAATATTGAGACATAGTTATGACTAAAAATCTTATCTGTTGCTTATCTCAAACTTATACTTGACTGGGTGTCCTATATTTTATCTGGCAACCCTACCTGGGAAACCTTTTACAAAAAATCCCCTGTACCCACAGTATTCACTCAGGGTGTGCTTCTGGGAACATCTCTTCTAAAGCAGACGGCTGAAGTCAGTCTCTGTTCTTTACGACCGATCGACTTGAGTGAGGCAGATACGTTCAGAGGCCAGAGCCGCACAGTAAGCATAATACCTAACCTTTACATTCCCATGATGACCAACCACAGAAGCAGATATTGTGGTTGGAGAGCATTTGTTGGTCCCTCCAGATGCATTTTCTACCCCCTCCACCCTTTCCTATGCTTGGAGCAGCCAACCTCTAGAGGAAGCACCCGCCGGCCTATCTGGCCACAGGACCTGTGGGTGGGTAGTGACAATGGGAAACCCCACAGGAAACCTGAGTGTGGCCAGAGGCAGAGGTCCTGGCACTCGTGTTTCTGATGCTTTCCCTGCCAGGCCGAGGGTTTTGAGAGGCTATATTCCCTGCTTAAGGCCCAGCTCCTGCTGCAGGGACCTTGTGCTACAGCTGCTGCCCTTTCCAGGTTTTACTGACCACTCTCTCCTCTTGAAACTTCCAGCCAGGGAGGAGAGCCTTCTAGTCCGCTCGCCTAAGGACGCTCCTTCATCCCTAGTTGGTTTCTCTTCACCTCAGCGGCACTTTGGCAACTATCCCAGCATCAATCACTCGTTGGCCTACACTTTTCTGTGAGTCCTTCTGGGACCCCAACTAATACAGATATATGTGTTAAGATCAAACAAACCTAACTTCAGAAGTATTATAAATTAATTATTTCACTATGATTAAAATATTCCTCACCAATAATATTTGGAACATTAATTTATATGTTATTTTGAATTTAAGCAAATACAGTTTTTCTCTAGAGTATTTACAGTACTAACATGGACATAGTCAGGTATTGGAAGTCTGAAATATCAGATATTGGAGGAGTTATTTAGAATGTTGTGTCACACTGCTGGCCACAAAATAGATCTTGCAGCCAAATGAATATGCATTTGTGACCTGAACCTAATTTGTAGGTCTCAAACCTTACTGACTCCACCCTTATGGAGTTTAGTTTGACACCTGTAAAATGGAAATGATTGTACCTACTTTGTAGGTTAACTCAGAAGAAGAAACAAAGGACACATGTAAAGCTCCCAGCACAATCTATTATTAAGGGTATGGATTCAATAATTGATGGCCATTTGTGCCCATTTATGTGCCCATCACTGGGCTTAACCTGCAAGTCTCTTCATTTCCATGATGGTGATACTTCGCGAAGTTTTATGAGAATTATAGGCAAACTGTATGCAATGTATGTCCCCATAAATGGCAGGCACCATTATCATAAGGGAGAGAAGAGGTGGGAAGCCAGCCCAGGTACATGAAAATAGCTTCCAGTCTCTCTCCAGGTTGGTAACAAACTGCAAAAGCAGCCACAACGAAAATGGCATTCCTATGAAAGGTTAGAGAAGATTTAGTCACTTCAAGTAAAGAAAGTTGTCTGTGGCCATTTACTGGTAACTGGCCTTCATCTTCCCTGCTGCTAAGATCCTCATCCTCCGTCTCCACTGGAGACTCACTGAAGTGTCTGCAGAGCCTAACAGGACTAAGCCTGAGGCCATTCCGAGGCCAGTCCCCGCCAGAGGCACATCTGCCGCCTCCTGTTAAATACGCTCCCAGGCAACCAACATAACCTAAGGCAGCTTGGGGGGGTGGTGGTAAGAAAGGGCACCAGGGGCAAGGGCGTGGTCCCTCCTTAATGCCATGGCACAATTACTTCAATGGCAAAAGGATTTCTGGGTTAGTATCCAGGACAGGGATATTTTAATCTATTTTACTCCACTGTGCTCAGACCTCTTCTCCAGTATTGTGTTGTTAAATCTTCCATAACACAGAGTAAGAGAGGGAAAAATCCTTAAGCATGTCTCCTTCCCACATAACATGCTTCCTTGGCTCCGTTGCCTTAAAAACGATGTTCAGACGCACTGTCAGGATAAACATGGAATGCTACTCATGTGGTCTCATCTCTATGCCTTCTGGGCCTTTTCCAGCCAATACCAACCAACGTGGCATCCATGCCACCCCAACCCGTCCTTATCCGTCTCTGACCCGGAGCGGCATCACAGGCACACGGTGAGCACACCTGTCTTCACATCCCCCGCATTTTGTCTCCCTGGAACAGGGGTTTGGGGCCTTTTTCTTTTTTTAAACAGACTTACAGAGTCACATTCTCCTCTTTGTTTAGCTTCCTCTGCCTTATTCCCCTACCAAGTAATAAAGGCTCTACGTCTACCATCAGTGTACGAGCCTAGACCAAAGCCACTAAGAAATCCTGCTTTGATATTAGGCCAGCCAGTTTCCAGGATCACAGACAGCACACTAGCCTGTCTGTCCCATGCCACATCCTTTAAAAATTAGTGTCCCAACTGAAAGATACGGGAGGCGTAACTTCATCATTTCAGCAGGTGTGAAATACAGTGAAATCAGTTGAGAATTATTTCAAAGGTTTTCAATCAGTAAACAAAATGAGTCCTGGAAGTTCATTTGTGGTCATGCCTGGTTTACCAGAGTATAATCTTCAGCGAGGTCTGGGTGTGAAATGCTTCAACCAAGAATGAAAAAAAATTAAAAAGTGCTCATTTCCCTCGAGTGTGGTCTTTTCATGAGCTATTGGAAATCACACTGGCAACTCAAAACTGGTTAAGGAGGCAGAGACCATGCCTGCAAGTTTCTGGCTCTTTCAGGCCTGGCCACACCTAAGAACTGGCAGAGGTCTGCAAATTCAGGGAAAGATGGGACTGGCAGGCAGGATCACTAAGAAAACTCAAATGACAAAGCACCTGATTTTTTCTAGCAGACAAAAAAAATCCTTGGAAGGAGATGGAACTCGTGTTTGGCGACAAAGCGAAACCAGGGTGTGTTGGGAGAGATGAAGTCACTTCTTGAACCAGAGAAGTGCCACCTCCAAACGGGAGACGTCTGCTGGGCAGCGTTTGGTGGATAGCAGGACAGCTGCTACCGAGGCTGAGGCTCATCTCCCTAGATTCCAGGCAGAGCTGGGACCGGCTCATGGCTCCCCAGGAAATCGCTCGTTCCTGGGGAGAAAGTGGCAGAACGCATGTTTTGTGATGCTTTTAAGGAGCGAAGCTGAGCCAAGCCTCGAAGCTTGTCCTCGGGGCGATGGCAGCTGTACGGCAGAGGTGCCTGGGTTCCCCTTACAACACAGGTGGAGGGTCCCAGACAGCCCGCTGGGTCTGAGCAGCGTGCCGAGTGAGCTAAACCTCACGCCTTTGCTGCTCCCTTCCACCCGGCAGGAACGACGTCCCTGCAGGACGAGCAGCTACCCCGCCAGCCCGTAAGCGAGAGGGGAAGGAACGCCCTGGAGGCCGGTCACGGCCATCAGACGGCAGGCTGCACCCACGCTCCCGAGCCAGCGAAGCGCTTGCTGGTGGTGTGCGTTCCCGAGCCCCCATGTGCCAGTGGAAGGAAGCAGGGGAGTCGCTGACGACCAGGCAGAGCCTGTGCGGACGGAGGCCCTGCGGGGGCCCCCGGGCAGGACGCACCCTGCTGACCCCTCCAGCTTTCCTCCCACTGCACCTGGACTCCGAGGCTTCCTGCTGTGTCTCTCTGCCTCCTTCTCCATCTGACAGACTCTAAACCAAGTCACAGCTGGGTGGTGGGTGGGCCTCATCTGGGGTTATTTCTGCTTCACATGCCTCCGCCACTGCCTGACTGCTGTGGTTGGTGAGTTTGTGTGCCTGGCACTAAGTCACCTTTCACCTCCTCCAGGAAGCCTTCCCTTCCTACCTGAATGTGAACCGGGTGCCCTTGTTATGAAGTCCCACCAAAAAGCATTCTTATATCTATTTTATCTATTATAGCCACTATCACACTGCATTTTCTGGAAAACAGGAGTTTATATCTGTCACCAATAGCTGTTGTGGTGCTAACACATATAAATGCTCTCTTATCTACTATATATATAATTTAAAATATATAATATAATATATATCTTAAAACAATACTCAAATAATGTCATAGGAGGACTGATAAAGGAAATTTAAGGTTAACTTGGAAAAGTTAAATGACTTGCTAACAGTAATTTCATAATAGGGAATTCTATTCTGTTTTTTCTTTTTCTAATTTCATGTACTGTCTTTTTGACTAGACCATACATTCCCCGGGGGCAGAACTTCCTCCTTTCAAATTACTAAGTCCCCAGGGTCCTGCAGAGTACCCGGAAAATGGTAGATGTACCATCAAGCTACTGTGAATGGAAATGTCTAAAGCCTTCGGGGTGAGGAAGTACACTTATTTGCTTTTCAAAATGCAGAGCCAGCACCCCTGAGTGGTACTTAGAAGGAAGAGGACTTGACTGCTCTGGGAGAAGAGGGTAAAACAGCCAAAGTGGGACAAACAGCTGAGACACTATCAAGGTGGGAGCCATGTGGGTCGGGATTCTTGGCCATTTGAAAGCCCTCTTCAGGGATAAGATTGCCCATTTGAGACACACGGATTAACTTTTTTTTACCACTGCAAGTGCCTGGCACTATATCAAGAAGAGATTTATTAAATTTAACAGACCAGAATATTATTACATAAAGAATACTGCCCCTGAGCTGCAACCAAAGCCTCAGCTGTCTGGGGGTTGCAGCCGTTTCCTGGAATCCATCGTTTCCCTCACTGCTGCTTGGTGAGCACCACCTCTGGGCCTGGCCACTGTGCTGGGTGAGCCGCACGTGACGCTGGGCTCTGATCCGCACTGGGGCGCAGCACAGAGGTCTCAGTCCTTCCGTGGTTATTATTTGTGGGTTGCTCGGTGTTTGTTGGTTGATATGGCTTTTTTGAACTTTTATGTAATGTAAAAACTAATTTGAATGATTGGACAATATACACATACTTTTTTTTTAAAGTCCTTATTAGTGGATCCCTTCTGTTGCTTCACTAGAACCAAATTAGTTACAAGGGGAAATTTTTGATAAGGTAATATAAAAATACAAAAATACTTCTCTCTTCCAAAGCAACGTGTCACAGAAAACCCCCAGAACCAGCCAACTCCCAGCCTAACACCATCACAATCATAATGACCCAAACCCCATGACAGGGGTCAGTGCATATCAAGAGAAAAAATGTGTAAGCTACCATTCAGATCCTTCTTGCAGCCTATGGGATATTCGAAAATTAAACATTTACCTATAAGCCTTAGAAAAAAGCTGCATGGATCTAGGCTTTTGGGGATTTTTGTTGCTGTCACCAGTGTCACTTGTTGCTGTCTTGTGTTTACCCTTGCATTGGATCAGAGAAAAGCCAACATGTAATCAACCCCGCATTCCAAGTAGCAAAATACTAAAGGAAATTAAGTATTCTAGATGCTGAGTTAAAAGATGCTGGGTGGCAAAAAATAACATTAGCTAACATCCCTCCTCATCTCCCGTCTAGGAACTCATGTGATGACCAGTCCTGCCTTCTGGTTTCCTTACCACCAGCAGGAGCCAGAGATTGCACTGGCCCTCTGACCATGCCTAAGCCCTGAAGCTGGTGCAGCCGGCTCCCTCCAGCGGGTGCAGCCAGGTCCCTGCAAAAGGCTCATCCTCAGCAGGATGGGGCCTGAGAACGACAGCAGTGCTAGATGATGAGATGGAACCTCTGGAGTTTCCGCGGAGCAAGTGTCCAAAATCCAGAAGGCAGGTGAAGCCATGCAAATTTGGGGATGAGCGTAATTAAGGCCTTTGAAGTTCTCTGTACTTCTCAGCATATATTGCTCGGTTTCTCTAAAGATTCCTTCTATTCTTATCAGCACAACCAAGCACCCTGATATTTACTCACACAAAACTATAGTAATATTTATTTTTTTTCATGAAACTATTATTTGTACAGGAATTGGCAGGGGCTGGCCATCACAGCTCCACGTGACTTGGGCGGGGGCTGGGGGCCAGCAGAACAGGCCTCCTCCTCCAGGATGTGGTCTCTCCAGAAGGTGATCTCAGGGTAGCTGGACTTTTAACACGACAGCTCAGGGCTCTAAAGCCACACTCATAGAGAGTTGAGAGAGAGACAGGTAGATGTGCACCCCTCCCTAATTCATAAAGCTTCAGACATCTTCTGCCTGATCTTTGAACAGAGCCTCTAAACCTTCTTCCATAGTGTAATTTTTAATTGGTGGACTTTTGGCAACTATTTGTACCAGGGAGGAGCTGAATTAGAAATGTGTATCCCTCTAGCAGTTATCTGCAAGAACCCTACTTCTAGGATAATTGAGGGGTCATGTTACAGAGAAAAAAAACAATAGATACTAGGAGTATACACCACAGTTTAGGACACTAGTTAATCCAAAATGTGTAAATGTAGGACAATGTACATATAATGCATATATAAATAACCTTAAGGTGTTTTTTTATTGAACAGACTAGTGTCTGTTTTAGAATACTTGTTGAGAAATAATCCTTAGACGATTATTGAATGAACTAATCCATTCAATAATCATTCAATATAATTAATTATTGATGGAATGCCAAACACAAAGACATACACACAGAACACACTCAAGACTGTTGTTAGTAGGATGTTATATTCCTCTCAAGATGCCCCCCTCAACAATAGAGTAGCCAACATTTATTGAATAATTCCTATAAGCCAGTTCACTGGTAAATAGGAAGAATTCAGTAAATATTTTTTGAATGTAAAGAAACACAAGGGAAAGCAAGCAAAATAAACTTCCTGGAGCCTCAGCAGACTGGAGTGGAAACCCAATACTGAGTTCTGGGAACAATTTTTTTTTTTTTTAATGGGAGACAGACATACAGCCACCATAGGAAATGCCAAAGGGGCAAAACAGAGGTATAAGCAGGGTTCTTCACCAACAGTAGTGGCCACCTGCCTGCGCGGGCTAGGGAAGACCACTGCGCCAGGGCAGGGCCCTCCCCGTGTTAGCGAACTGACCGATGGGGGTGCCCGGGCTTCACCCTGTGCAACCTCACTCGGGCTGTTCCTTAGTGAGTGGTTCCCCCCCCGTGGAGTGCTTTCACACCATGGATCCCAAAATCAGTCCATTGAGATGTCAGAGGAAAATACCAAACCTTACATTAAATTTTTCTCACTTTTAAACATTAAAATATTTAATATGGTTTTATATATACATATATGAATATATACAGTAATACATCAAGGCATATATAATTGTATTATAAATATATATACCTACAGCAGGATGTGTGTTCATTTTTTTAAGCTTGCTCATATTTCAAAGGTTAAAAAAATAAAGATAACTGAATTAAGCCATAACTGTGTGCCACCCACTGGTGCTCTTAACATGTGAGCCAATCACTCCGCTCTTTAAATCAAGAACATAAAAATAAGTAACACTTCTCTGAGTTGGAATAACTTCAATTACTCTGAGTAGCTTTCAAGTTGATAGTCAAGAAGCACCACTCTTTCAAAAGCTATTAGTACCCATACATTAAATTATATCTAACATTCACCACCTCCAACCCCATTAAAATACCAGGACATTTCATACCGTTCCCTCAGCTTTCTCAGGGGCTCCATTAACATCATGAGAAACTCCACACTGTGAATTGGCAAGTAATTAAACGGAGCAGATGATGAGCTTCTGAAGCCCCATCTCTATTTGAAGGAAACCCAAGCATCTCACCTGAGTCAAGGTATCTAAGGATTTCTGTCATCTGAAAACATGGCTCTTCAAGCAGAGAAGACCACATTACATTCTGATGGGGAAATAATAGAAAAAGCTCTTATCAAGAGGGACAAAGTAAAGTTACATGGCATGGCCAAACCTTCACAGTTGCTTAGTGCTAAGACAATTCACTTTCTTTCAAGAAATTTATTAAGCACTTACAATGTGTTAGGCTCTATAGAAAGTAAAAATATAAGACAGTTATTCTGTGCTGCGGGCCTCATATTCTAGTAGACAGACATATAAACAAATACACTCATTATGCTGTGTCGTAAATGCAAGAATGAATCAATAAACAAGGTGTATAACTTTGCCCCCATTCTTTACACTTGACCTGGACATGTCCTAAAAGGTCCCGCTGTGCTAGCATATAAACACTGGCAGAGGACCACAGGAACTGTGCTGTATGATTACTGCAGATAACTCAGCATTTGCTCTATAGTTTTCAAATGAAAAAAAAATTCGATTTCAATTGAAAAATATATATAAAATATACAGGACAATATGACAGTATTCCTTTCCTGCATCTCCCAGAATGAATCACCATTAGAATCTAGTCATGGTTTTTATTTTGAGTAGAAGTAAGTATATTGTTTCATAAAAAGAAATTATACATCGTTACTTAAAAATTAAATGGAAAAGAGATGAAAAAAATCAGTGAGAACCTCAGTAATTGAAAGTAACCATCAGTTACATCAGGTGCCATCAAAGACGGCATTTTTAGTAAGCATAAACACTATGCGGATATGTTAAAGGAGAGGTAAATTTTATGCAAATGGGATCATTCTGCCCCACACTACTTTATTTCTGTCCCTTGGCCCCTTCTGTGTCTAATTTTTGTTTCTAAATACTTTCACTGTGGTTTTTATTCTCTTTTGCTTATTTCCTCATGTATTGGATATAGGATGCATTTTATGATGTGTTTTCAGTTTTCTACTTCGTTTCCTGCTTTTCCTTGTTTTTATTTACATAATATTTATATCTTTTTATGTATCTTCTAGTTTGGGTTAATTATTCTGGCTCCTTCCACTTGGCTGTGGACAGTTCTAGTGAGCTGAGCACTGTGCTAAGTCCTGGGCGCTGTGGTCCATGGGGGCAATGGACATAGAGCAAGTAAACAGGAAAACAAAATTGACACAAATAGATATGAAGCAAACAAATGGGTGCTAAGGAGAGAAGAGAGACCTCTTTCAGATAAGGTGGGCAGGAAGTGCTTCCCTAGAGAGGGAGAGTTAACCCAAAATCTAAAGAATGACAAGCCCAGCACCAGGACAGTGCCCAGCACACAGTAGTACTTAGCAAATATTTGCTAAATGAAGAAAGACATTAATGTGAATTATTAGGGAGATGAAGACGTAAGCAGAGGGACCTACAAGTGCCAGAGCATTTTACTGGACTCAGATTTCCTAATTCATTCTCCTTGCTGGTTTTGACACCTCCTAATGATGAGGATGATGATAATCATCACTATTGTCCTTAGCACCATCATGTATTGACGCCATAGAGCAAGCACCTTGTGAACCACTTCATGTCAATATCTCAACCAATTCTCACAAAATCATAAGGTAAAACTTCATGCATGTAAGATGGTGTTTTGTTTTCTCTATTATCCACATAAGGAAGCTGCAGCTCAAAGTTCAATGAAGTCAGACAAAGCTAAAAGCTCTGGGGCAGAACTTGAAACTGATTGCAGGCCTGTCTTTCTGCAAAGCCGATGATCTATATCTAGAGTACTCTTAAGTGATCTGAGGTGATCGACTGCTTGTCTCAGCTGAAATCCTGTGGAACCTAACAGATGTGAGTAACCTGTCCACCCCTGTTGAAATTAGGGAAAATTCAGAGGACAGGTAGTGAGGGAGAGCAGGTTAGAAGCCCCATACTGGGGCTGGGCAGATCTGGATTCAAGTTCAGGTCCAGTCATCTGCCAGGTGTACAACCATGAGCAAATAACTCAATCCAAGTCATGGGTTTGTACTTCTACACCTGTTCCATGGAGATAATAACACATTCATTTGTATGAGGATTAAATGATACAATGTAAGTAAAACACTGAGCACTGTGCTTGACAGAGGGACAATATTTAGAACTGAGGTATAAAGATAACCCCAAGCAAGAGGTAGTTGGCTGTATGTGTAGAAGTGGTCAGGTGACTCCTTAGAAGAGGTGACAGGTGAACTGGGATTTGAAAGACAAATGGGAGCTCACATGGTAAAGAAAAGGGGAAAATATTCCAGATATAGCAAATGTTAGGCACGAACAGGGAACAAACTCATTATGTGGAAATTACACATCAGCCTTCAATTTTTCTACATTTTCTGTGAGTAATGTGGGGGCACTGAGATCCAGGGCTTCTGCTTACAGAACTTCTCACTTTATTCTTAAAATAGTGCTCATGGTGATCAGGATTATAATGAAAACTTACCCAGAAAAGAAGGAAAAGGGCCCTCCCCGAATCACATTTATTTCATTTTCTAAACCAATGGGGCCTGGAAGAATTTATTTTTGGCTATTTCTTTTTTTAAGTACCAAAGTGTCTTCCAACATGTGTTGTCCAGACTGTAAGTTCTCCTAGGCAGGGAGTTTTCAAAATTATGGTGTTCACTGAATGTTAAATGCTAATCATTTTATTCTTCTTTCCCTAACACTTTGGAGTTCCAGCTGGGCCCAGAACTCCAAGTGTGAAGCTAAAGTACAGAAGCTAGGATGGGGGGTATTCCAAGAAAGGAGTGCAGGCTGAAGGGTTGAAAAACGTCTGCGAAGAACACTGGTGCTTTGCTATTTCCAGCTTAATTTAGCAGCCTGGAGAAATTAGAGGACATTTTCATTAGCATTTTATCCCTCTATGTTCACCAGCACCATTTGGTAGAAATAAAATTTAAATCTTTGCAGCTATTATCTTTGTTAGAGTCATTAAATACTTTAGCTTGGGTAGAATTATTAAAGAGGAAAAGAGTTCCTCTTGCCCACAGCCTGCTGGGTGTCCTCACATTGCTAAGTCCTCCCAGTATGATATGAGTCACCATTGTCCCCATTCATAAAGAGAGAATGAATGCATCAAGACGGCAAAGCAGCTTGCCTGAGGTCGCGCTGCCGACAAGTGACCACGCCAGAACATTGCCTTTCCTCACATGGTAAAGCCCATTTTTAAAACATGTCACCATAGGTTGGCTTAGGCTAGATCACTAAATACATGTCCTTTATTTCTAATAAATTGGATGCAACATATACATGGATAAATGCATGGATAGTTAATGAACAATGGCAGGTCCTTCACTGATTTTCTTTTTATGTACATCACCAAGTGTAACAGAATCAGGAGGAGCAAGCATTAAAAATCCCATGAATTTTTGGGGGAAAAAAAAGCCTATAAAGACTAAAGTCTCTTATTTAAATAATGGTATCAGAGGAGAAGAAATCTATTATTCAAAAACTCCAGGACGTGGGAGGTACCTGAAAAGCATTAACTCTGTTTTGGAGTGTACTGGTATTCAAAGTACAGACAGAAGCAAATTGCATCATACCACTCATTACGTAATAAATATTCAAGCATCAGTTTGCCAGGAAAGATAAATGTGTTTGGTGTCCATAGTTTATAATATTTGGTGTGGATTTGTACAAGATTATTACACAATCCATCATAGGCTGTTGGGAGGAGAACTGATCGTAGCATTCACAAATCACACACATTATCTCTAACTGCATCATTATGGCCTCCCGGTTGTGCCATCTGATTGGAGGATGCTCTGTTTGAAGGCCAAATATATCCCTCTACCTTTGTTTCTAACATTCCAATTCATCTTCCGGCCATCTGCGGCCGTGTCCCCTCACATAGCTCCCCCATGCACCTTCTTCTGATGTGTGGGTCGTGCATGATGCACATTGCTCTGCACACATCCACCGTGTTGTTTACATTCACTTTTCACTACTTTTGCAGTTTCTCTCCCACCTTTTCTCAATAAGAGCCCTGGATGGCTTCATACCCATTACATCTGGTTAATTTATATTGGGACCAAGAGAAATAAATCAGTTTCCTTCAAAATGAGAGCCTCTAGTGGTCGCGCTGGACTAGTCTCACCTGCTTATATCCCTGTAAGACCCAGTTAAGTGTGTAATCATTTCACACTACAGTGCATGAAGCTTCTCTTCTCTTTGGACTTTTACCAGGAATGTTGCAGATGAGTGTGGTATCAGTGGAGGTGAGCAGTGAGTAGGTGAATTAAAAAAGGCAGAGCCTTGGGGTCACATTCCATCCTAGGGGAGGAGATGCCTGGGGGCGGAGAGCAGGCCCAGGGCTTCAGCTTGTCGGCTTGGGCAGCTCTCCGGGTCAATACCCTCCATGTCCCAATCTTGAAGGGTAAAGACCAAAACATTAAAAACTCTATTATAGCTCTGCACTTTTGTCTCTATGCCGTGTGGGTAATTTGGCCTTTCTGCTCTGCCACCGTGGCTTTCTCTTGCCCCTTATGATGCCAGGTGACCCGGGGCCTCGGGCCTTTCTCATGCTGCTCTGATTGCTCAGTGAGCTTCCCCTCTTCATCCAGTGTCTTGAGGCTTCAAGAATCACCTCAAACATAGATGTTTTCAGAGAAATTGTGCTAACCCAACAAGGTCCACCTTCCCGAACGTTCTCCCCTAACGTTAGCAATCCGAAACTTTCTAAGATTTCTCATCAAGTGTAACCACATCCTATCTGGAAAACTATCTGGTTACTTCATTCCCCAGTACTCTAAGCTTTAGGAACCCAGGGTTTATGTCTTTTTTAAAACACATCATTTCATCCCTGGCACCTAATATGAAAAAGACACCTTAAAAATGTTTATCAACATAAACAAATAAGTGAACTTGGTCATAAGCAGGGAATGCTAGCAGTTATTAAGGGTTCAGGCAAGCTGACATATATGGAAACCCCTTGGAAGGATTCAAACTCCCAACCAAGCCCTGGATTTTCCTCTTAATTTAAGTCAAGGAACATTCCTCTCTTTCTACCATCTGTAAGGAGATGTTCACCTTAAAGTCTATCCCAAAATTTTGCCATATTTAACAGCACCAGCATGCCTATTTATTACACAACAGACATTCAATAAATATCTGTTGAATGGATGAGTAAATAAATGTATAAAAATTTACTAAAATATCTGTAATATGGCTAAAAAATGATGACCAGGGATATACTGATGACATTAATGAAATGTGGTAGATTTTTTTCCTTACTCCTTTATTAGGGGATACAAGGCTTTAATGGCAGATTTCAGGAACCGGATCTAGGCAAGGAGCCTAAGATGTCTGTTATTTGAATGCTTCCCAATCTTAAAATCCCCATGAGAAAAAAAGAAGTCTCCAGCTTCCTTTTAAAAACCTCACTTGTAATTCCAGCATGGTCTGGGGAATCTGACCTACTGACCTTGACCCACAGTTATTTTGATGACAGGCCATACTGGGAAATGCCTATGTGGAAGCCATCGCTCTTGAATAGGATTCACCACCATAGCCACACAAAGGAAGTGGGCATCTGCAAACTGGAACTTGGGCAACATGAAGCGATTTGGTGTCCGTGTGGACAATGATTTAATGTTCACAAAATCTCCAAACATAAAGCAGAGCCCATTCAAAGATCTGCAGCCCATGCTCAATTCTACACCCACCAGATGTTTACCACTGGGCTGATTACTTACTTATTCTGAACACCAATTACTTAGACGGCGGCACAAGGTAGTAATACCTATTTCCCAGCGTTGTTTTAAATATTACCTAAATTAACCCACATTAATCACCCAGGACAGTATCTATTACCTATTATCACATAACAGATGCTCCATGAGTTGCAGTAAAGAAAAGAGGAAAAAGAGAGAGACATGCAGATGAGGGAGAGAAGGATGATTCCCTTCTTTTCTTTACATCAGCACACTCCATATAAAAGTGCTTTTCAGAAATTAAGTAACAACAGGCACTGTATAACCCAACTAGGTGTCAATGAGTAATTTTAGCTATACATTTATTTATATATTCAACCTACATGGCAGGCCACAGATGTCTATTGATTTCCCTCCTCTGAAATAGATGGTTTTGTTTAGCTCTGAAAAAGTGAACAATTTTCCTGACACCAACTGCTTGTTTAATAGTTTTGGAATAATCTATATTTCATTAAGATGATGACTTATTACGCCCAACCTTCTGCCGTCTCGCAAACTATTGATTTAAGGCAGTTTAGCACTCGTATAGCATCTAATAAATTGGTTCCAGTTGGCAGTGCTTGCATTATACATACACTCATCCCTCACTGTATGACACTGGCCTCACATATTTGAGAACACGTCCATAGATTTGTTTTCTCGACAAGATCCTTCCCCTTCAGACCCTGCCACTGAAGCAGTCACTGCTTTTTTATATAATATACATAAAACTTTTAGATAAGTGGAAAGCACCACAATCAATATTCGCAGTGTGATTTATTACAGGAGGAAATATTCCACTAAATCCTCCCTGTAAATCCAGTGTGCAAAGTAGTTAGTACATAATCCATCTCCTGGATATTCTAAACGGGGCATTAATGGGCTTGAAAGGTAGAGTGGCTGTGAATCACCCGTCTGCTGGAGGTAGTTAGCGGCTTCATTAGCTCAAGTGCTTCCAACTCAGCTCTGCCTTCCTCCCCTTCTCCACCCTCCAGGCCCAAGCCCAGTTCTTAACCAGTGGCTCCTTTGCTTGGAATGTTTGCTGCTTTTTCTGTGGGCATTCCAGCTCACCTTTTATGGATGTAATGCGCTCTTGCAAATCACAGAGGACATTAATATGAATTTTGAAGTTAATTCCTACTTCTCACAATTTATCCTCCAGGATTAGTTTTTCCACAATGCAATCTTCTCTCTTCTTTTCTTCAAATGTCTGTGTAAGGATTTGGTTAGCACACAGGTAACTTATGCCTTCCCTCTTCAGTTCTCTGGAATAGAACAGCTCTGTATTTGCAAAGTTGAAGATTACGGTAACATAGTAAAAGGAATCTGACCTTAAGCAGTCTTAGGTAGTGTGACAGATGTAAAATTTGATAAGGTCTTGAAAACCAATTAGGAAAATCCTAGGTAGGAAAATGAGAGTTCCAAATGAACACACACTTAATAACTATTAAAAAGCATAACATGGCACAGTGATTTCTAAGAACTGTACTTAGTGCAGTGTAGTCAGGGCACAGGACATACAAATATCAGTGACAGGAGATGAGTGTGAGTGTGAGAAACAAGAGACTGAGGGCAGTATGCACCCTTACAGACTCAGCAACCACTGGCTGAGTGAATGAATGCATGAGCAAACCGTTCAACCAAGCAGCAACTCAATCGATAAGCACTCTCTCACCTTCCACTGTCGTGATGACATTCTTCTTCTAGACACGGTGTCTTTGGTTTTTACTGTTTAATACCCCATTTTTATTCTCGGCAAAGCATCTTAAACAGAAGTCACAATTGTCTTACCCTTCAAAGTTTGCTGACCTTTGATGTAGAATCAAAGTTCCTCTGTATTTCTTTTAATACAGAAGATAACTTTTTATCAGAGGATAATCTGATAACTTTGGTGCCCTTGAAGGTGATAACAATTAGGCTGGAAATACTGTCACACTCATTTCCAGCTCGACACCTTATATAAAACACACTGAACCAACACATCAGCTGGGTCTTTCAGTTTATTAATCCAAGGACACATCTGTTAGTACTGAGGCCCTAACAACACCACAGTGACAGCCCGGTGGACGAGTTTGTCCTGACACCCAAAGCAGCCGCGTCCTAGAAGCTGCGCAGAGATGGGGACAGGGGCATTCCCTACATGGCAGCTCTACAATCTCAGATTCCTACCCTGAAACCATCTAACAGAGAAACATTACTAAAGAAATAAAATACCTAGCATTTCCTCTCTCTTGTATTAAATATTTTATGTGGGAGTAGGGTGTGCACAAAGAAGTCCGACATAGAAAGGCTTTATTTATAGATAGACTTTTCCAAATGACCTCTAACATAGAAAGAACATCCTCGGAAGTATTGAAATATTTCTCTTATATTAACGTCACCAGTTGCAATGTCAAAGGAGAAATTATAAACTAACAGTGGGTCATTTCAAACCCACTGCAAACTCCTTGCCATGTTAGTATGAAATTCAGTTGGTGGGGGAGGGGGAGGGGTGCTGCCAGGACCCCCGGCTGGCTGCTTGTCAGCCATACTCTGGACTGGTTCTCATCAGGATGAGGGAGAGAGAAGAGCAGCTCAAGTTGGACATCAAAATGTTTTAATCCTAAACTGGGTTTCTATCCCACTACTCTCACAAGATTCTTGCCACAGTGTAAGTGATTTCTGCCTGTTTTCATGGGCCTGGGAACATGTGGATCGCATTTGCATTCTCACAATGCTGGTCTTCCACTTGGAGCCTGACTCCTTACTATCCAGAACCTTGTGTATTTTATTATCACACAACCTACCATTAGGTCTCAGTTTTGAAAACTCACCATGCGAGCAGATCTTTAAATTTTATGTTATATTAGAGATAAATCTACATATATCAGGACTCTGATGCTGGATGTTCATTTGGACAAAATGAAATTACGCCCGAGAGTTATGTAAGAGAAAATGTCGATTTGTTCTGAAGTGAATTGAGACGAATGTTGGTGTATTGATAAAGAATGTCACAAATTCATTATCAGATACAACATTGAATTTTGCTCTTTAACAGAGAGTTTAAACAAACTCTCTTTTGTCATTAAACCTCTGTGGTTTCAATTTTACAAATAATTAACTTGCACACAACATCTGTAAATTTTTGCTTATGGATTTATTTACTTATCTGTGTATTGACCTGTTTACTTCTTTTTCAATATACTTAATAGTATTTATTACCATCCAGGTGCCAGACATCATTCTAAATGTATCACAGGTATTAAATTAATCACTTGACATAACACTAATGAAAAAAGTGTATTATATGCCCACTTTACAACTGAAGAAACTCAATCATAGATAGTTTAAGACATTTACCCAAGGTAAAAAAGTGTAGGAGTAAGGGTTCTGGTGTCTAAGCTGTGATCCACATCCATGGTTATCACCCCAATAACTAGTAGAAATCATCATTATTAAAATAACCATCACACTAGGCCATGTTCTATTATAAGCCAGTTATACTTTTTAAAGACAGACTTGAAGCTCTTTTAGATCAATTTAATTATTTTCATGTATTCCTTATGATGGAACTTATAGTATCTTATGACAGAGTATCTGAAAACCTCTTCTTAAAAAAAGCCCCATTCTATACCCCCAGGATGGATCCCAGAAAGAGATAAGAGTTAAGCCCCAGAGTCTGGTCTCAAGGTTTCTGACCTTGTTTCAATGGCAGTAGCTCTCCTTCTTATCAGCTTTGTCATGTAGGATTTTAATTGTGGCAAAATCAAAGTCTTCTGGTAACTTCAAAGCACTTTTGAAACAGCACTATTTTAATCTCTCCTTTTCTAAGATTAATGTTATCAGTCTCTTCAACTGTTCTCCTCAACAGATAGTTTCCAAAACCCACCCCATTCTATTACCCTTTCTCAGCTTGTAATCCAGCCTGTCAATATCCTACTGTCAGTGGTAATTCCTCGATTATTAATCAGTCTGCACATTTTGTGCGTTGAGGTGGCTGGGATTAGGAGAAGCTCCCAATGATTAAAAATTCACCCAAATTATGCAAAGCAATACAACTAGACTACTATCTTACACCATATACAAAAGTAAATTCAGAGGGGCGGAAGATGGCGGCGTGAGTAGAGCAGCGGAAATCTCCTACCAAAACCACATATATCTATGAAAATATAACAAAGACAACCCTTCCTAGAATAAAGACCAGAGGACACAGGACAATATCCAGACCACATCCGCACCTGAGAGAACCCAGCGCCTCGCGAAGGGGGTAAGATACAAGCCCCGGGCCCGCGGGAGCCGAGCGCCCCTCCCCCCAGCTCCCGGCGGGAGAAGAGCAGGCAGAGCGGGAGGGAGACGGAGCCCAGGGCTGCCGAACACCCAGCCCCCGCCATCCGGGCCAGAGTGCAGGGCCCTCGATACTGGGAAAACAGGGCAGCAAGAACAGTGAGCAGGCACTGGAGGCTGGGCGACAGAGGACATAAGAAAAGTGCATGACCATTTTTTTTTTTTGCTTTTTTGCTGTTTTGTTTTGGCGAGCGCTTTTTGGAAGTCTTAAAGGGATAGGGACCCCAATACTAGGGAAACAGGGCAGAAAGACCGGTGAGGAGAGGCCTGAGGCTGGCATCGGAGAATAAAGAAAAACGAACGACCACCTTTTTTTTTTTTTTAATTTAAAAATTTTTTTCTTTTTTTTTTTTTTTTTGGTGGTCGTTGTTTTGTTTTGGCGGGTGCTTTTTGGAAGTCTTAAAGGGGCAGGGCGGGTCACTTAATCCAGAGGTAGGGAATCCGGGATCTCTGGGCACCCTAACCCCTGGGCTGCAGGGAGCAGGGAGGCCCCTTACGGAGATAAATAGCCTCCCAGCCGCTCCTGCTCCAACGCGACTCCACCACTTTGGAGCAGCTGCCCGAGCCAGGCCACGCCCACAGCAACAGCGGAGATTAACTCCATAGCAACCGGGCAGGAAGCAGAAGCCCTGTCTGCGCGCAGCTGCCCAGCAAAAGCCACTAGAGGTCGCTGTTCTCCCAGGAGAGGAGGGCCACAAACCAACAAGAAGGGAAGTTCTTCCGGCCACCACTCGTCCTAGCTCTGCAGACTATTCCTATCACCATGAAAAGGCAAAGCTACAGGCAGACAAAGATCACAGAGACAACACCAGAGAAGGAGACAGACCTAACCAGTCTTCCCGAAAAAGAATTCAAAATAAGAATCAGAAACATGCTGACAGAGATGCAAAGAAATACGCAAGAGAAATGGGATGAAGTCCGGAGGGAGATCACAGATGCCAGAAAGGAGATTACAGAAATTAAACAGTCTGGAAGGATTTATAAGCAGAATGGATAGAATGCAAGAGGCCATTGATGGAATTGAAATCAGAGAACAGGAACGCATAGAAGCTGACATGGAGAGAGACAAAAGGATCTCCAGGAATGAAACAATATTAAGAGAACTGTGTGACCAATCCAAAAGGAACAATATCCATATTATAGGGGTCCCAGAAGAAGAAGAGAGAGGAAAAGAGATGGAAAGTATCTTAGAAGAAATAATTGCTGAAAACTTCCCCACACTGGGGGAGGAAGTAATCGAACAGACCACGGAAATACACAGAACCCCCAACAGAAAGGATCCAAGAAGGACAACACCAAGACACATAATAATTAAAATGGCAAAGATCAAGGACAAGGAAAGAGTGTTAAAGGCAGCTAGAGAGAAAAAGGTCACCTATAAAGGGAAACCCATCAGGCTAATGTCAGATTTCTCAACAGAAACCCTACAGACCAGAAGAGAATGGCATGATATATTTAATACAATGAAACAGAAGGGCCTTGAACCAAGGATACTGTATCCAGCACGACTATCATTCAAATATGATGGTGGGATTAAACAATTCCCAGACAAACAAAAGCTGAGGGAATTTGCTTTCCACAAACCACCTCTACAGAACATCTTACAGGGACTGCTCTAGATGGGAGCACTCCTAGAAAGAGCACAGCACAAAACACCCAACATATGAAGAATCGAGGAGGAGGAACAAGAAGGGAGAGAAGAAAAGAATCTCCAGACAGTGTATATAACAGCTCAATAAGCGAGCTAAGTTAGACAGTAAGATACTAAAGAGGCTAACCTTGAACCTTTGGTAACCACGAATTTAAAGCCTGCAATGGCAATAAGTACATATCTTTCAATAGTCACCCTAAATGTTAATGGGTTGAATGCACCAATCAAAAGATACAGAGTAACAGAATGGATAAAAAAGCAAGACCCATCTATATGCTGCTTACAAGAAACTCACCTCAAACCCAAAGACATGTACAGACTAAAAGTCAAGGGATGGAAAAACATATTTCAAGCAAACAACAGTGAGAAGAAAGCAGGGGTTGCAGTACTAATATCAGACAAAATAGACTTCAAAACAAAGAAAGTAACAAGAGATAAAGAAGGACACTACATAATGATAAAGGGTTCAGTCAAACAAGAGGATATAACCATTCTAAATATATATGCACCCAACACAGGAGCACCAGCATATGTGAAACAAATACTAACAGAACTAAAGGGGGATATAGACTGCAATGCATTCATTCTAGGAGACTTCAACACACCACTCACCCCAAAGGATAGATCCACTGGGCAGAAAATAAGTAAGGACACGGAAGCACTGAACAACACAGTAGAGCAGATGGACCTAATAGACATCTATAGAATTCTACATCCAAAAGCAGCGGGATATACATTCTTCTCAAGTGCACATGGAACATTCTCCAGAATAGACCACATACTGGGCCACAAAAAGAGCCTCAGAAAATTCCAAAAGATTGAAATCCTACCAACCAACTTTTCAGACCACAAAGGCATAAAACTAGAAATAAACTGTACAAAGAAAGCAAAGAGGCTCACAAACACTTGGAGGCTTAACAACACGCTCCTAAATAATCAATGGATCAATGACCAAATCAAAATGGAGATCCAGCAATATATGGAAACAAATGACAACAACAACACTAAGCCCCAACTTCTGTGGGACACAGCAAAAGCAGTCTTAAGAGGAAAGTATATAGCAATCCAAGCATATTTAAAAAAGGAAGAGCAATCCCAAATGAATGGTCTAATGTCACAATTATCGAAATTGGAAAAAGAAGAACAGATGAGGCCTAAGGTCAGCAGAAGGAGGGACATAATAAAGATCAGAGAAGAAATAAATAAAATTGAGAAGAATAAAACAATAGCAAAAATCAATGAAACCAAGAGCTGGTTCTTCGAGAAAATAAACAAAATAGATAAGCCTCTAGCCAGACTTATTAAGAAGAAAAGAGAGTCAACACAAATCAACAGTATCAGAAACGAGAAAGGAAAAATCACGACGGACCCCACGGAAATGCAAAGAATTATTGGAGACTACTATGAAAACCTATATGCTAACAAGCTGGGAAACCTAGGAGAAATGGACAACTTCCTAGAAAAATATAACCTTCCAAGATTGACCCAGGAAGAAACAGAAAATCTAAACAGACCAATTACCAGCAACGAAATTGAAGCGGTAATCAAAAAACTACCAAAGAACAAAACCCCCGGGCCAGATGGATTTACCTCGGAATTTTATCAGACATACAGGGAAGACATAATACCCATTCTCCTTAAAGTTTTCCAAAAAATAGAGGAGGAGGGGATACTCCCAAACTCATTCTATGAAGCTAACATCACCCTAATACCAAAACCAGGCAAAGACACCACCAAAAAAGAAAACTACAGACCAATATCCCTGATGAACGTAGATGCAAAAATACTCAACAAAATATTAGCAAACCGAATTCAAAAATACATCAAAAGGATCATACACCATGACCAAGTGGGATTCATCCCAGGGATGCAAGGATGGTACAACATTCGAAAGTCCATCAACATCATCCACCACATCAACAAAAAGAAAGACAAAAACCACATGATCATCTCCATAGATGCTGAAAAAGCATTTGACAAAGTTCAACATCCATTCATGTTAAAAACTCTCAGCAAAATGGGAATAGAGGGCAAGTACCTCAACATAATAAAGGCCATCTATGATAAACCCACAGCCAACATTATATGGAAGAGCGAGAAGCTGAAAGCATTTCCTCTGAGATTGGGAACTAGACAGGGATGCCCACTCTCTCCACTGTTATTTAACATAGTACTGGAGGTCCTAGCCATGGCAATCAGACAAAATAAAGAAATACAAGGAATCCAGATTGCTAAAGAAGAAGTTAAACTGTCACTATTTGCAGATGACATGATACTGTACATAAAAAACCGTAAAGACTCCACCCCAAAACTACTAGAACTGATATCGGAATACAGCAAAGTTGCAGGATACAAAATCAACACACAGAAATCTGTGGCTTTCCTATATACTAACAATGAACCAACAGAAAGAGAAATCAGGAAAACAACTCCATTCACAATTGCATCAAAAAAAATAAAATACCTAGGAATAAACCTAACCAAAGAAGTGAAAGACTTATACTCTGAAAACTACAAGTCACTCTTAAGAGAAATTAAAGGGGACACTAACAGATGGAAACTCATTCCATGCTCGTGGCTAGGAAGAATTAATATCGTCAAAATGGCCATCCTGCCCAAAGCAATATACAGATTTGATGCAATCCCTATGAAACTACCAGCAACATTCTTCAATGAACTGGAACAATTCACTCAAAAATTCATATGGAAACACCAAAGACCCTGAATAGCCAAAGTAATCCTGAGAAAGAATAATAAAGTAGGGGGGATCTCACTCCCCAACTTCAAGCTCTACTATAAAGCCATAGTAATCAAGACAATTTGGTACTGGCACAAGAGCAGAACCACAGACCAATGGAACAGACTAGAGAATCCAGACATTAACCCAGACATATATGGTCAATTAATATTTGATAAAGGAGCCATGGACATACAATGGCAAAATGACAGTCTCTTCAACAGGTGGTGCTGGCAAAACTGGACAGCTACATGTAGGAGAATGAAACTGGACCATTGTCTAACCCCATACACAAAAGTAAACTCAAAATGGATCAAAGACCTGAATGTAAGCCATGAAACCATTAAACTCTTGGAAGAAAACATAGGCAAAAACCTCTTAGACATAAACATGAGTGACCTCTTCTTGAACATATCTCCCCGGGCAGGGAAAACAACAGCAAAAATGAGTAAGTGGGACTATATTAAGCTGAAAAGCTTCTGTACAGCAAAAGACACCATCAATAGAACAAAAAGGATCCCTACAGTATGGGAGAATATATTTGAAAATGACACATGCGATAAAGGCTTGACATCCAGAATATATAAAGAGCTCACACGCCTCAACAAACAAAAAACAACTAACCCAATTAAAAAATGGGCAGAGGAACTGAACAGACAGTTCTCCAAAAAAGAAATACAGATGGCCAACAGACACATGAAAAGATGCTCCACATCGCTAATTATCAGAGAAATGCAAATTAAAACTACAATGAGGTATCACCTCACACCAGTAAGGATGGCTGCCATCCAAAAGACAAACAACAACAAATGTTGGCGAGGCTGTGGAGAAAGAGGAACCCTCCTACACTGCTGGTGGGAATGTAAATTAGTTCAACCATTGTGGAAAGCAGTATGGAGGTACATCAAAATGCTCAAAACAGACCTACCATTTGACCCAGGAATTGCACTCCTAGGAATTTACCCTAAGAACACAGCAATCAAGTTTGAGAAAGACAGATGCACCCCTATGTTTATTGCAGCACTATTTACAATAGCCAAGAATTGGAAGCAACCTAAATATCCATCTATAGATGAATGGATAAAGAAGATGTGGTACATATACACAATGGAATACTACTCAGCCATAAGAAAAGGGCAAATCCAATCATTTGCAGCAACATGGATGGTGCTGGAGGGTATTATGCTCAGTGAAACAAGCCAAGCGGAGAAAGAGAAATACCAAATGATTTCACTTATCTGTGGAATATAAGAACAAAGGAAAAACTGAAGGAACAAAACAGCACCAGAATCACAGAACTCAAGAATGGACTAACAGGTACCAAAGGGAAAGGGACTGGGGAGGATGGGTGGGTAGGGAGGGATAAGGGGGGGTGAGAAGTAGGGGGGTATTAAGATTAACATGCATGGGGGGGTAGGAGAAAAGGGAGGGCTGTACAACACAGAGAAGGCAAGTAGTGATTCTACAACATTTTGCTATGCTGATGGACAGTGACTGTAAAGGGGTTTATAGGGGAGACCTGGTATAGGGGAGAGCCTAGTAAACATAATATTCGTCATGTAAGTGTAGATTAGTGATACCAAAAAAAAAAAAAAAAAAAAAAAAAAGGGGCTGTTCCTGTGTGGTAACCTCCAATGAGTTCTACACAAGGGTATAAAGGGCATGTAAAAGTGTAGGCAAAGGGTCTGTTTGTGTTTATACAGAAGATCAAAGCCTAATTGGGCTACCCCTAAAATGAACTAAGATACGATATGAAAGAGAACTTCCAACATCAGCACTCTCTGGAAGACTCATGCCAGAAGATGAGCATCAAAAAACCCCAACAACGATCCATGCACTGCTACAGCTGTAGATGCACTCATCCCACCAGCTCCTGGACTTGCCATGGGAATGAGGAAGGAGATATCTAAGCTGGCCTGTGCATACAGTAAAACAACAAATTTGACTGGATCTATACTGTTGGAACTCAACCAAGAATTAGGAGAAGTGCAAATTGTAGCGCTCCAAAATCTTACAACTACAGACTATTTACTGTTAAAAGAACATATGGGATGTGAACATTCCCCAGGAATGGGTTGTTTTAATTTGTCTGATTTCTCTCAGACTGTTCAAGTTCAGTTGGACAATATCCACCATATCATAGATAAGTTTTCACAAATGCCTAAGGTGCCTAACTGGTTTTCTTGGTTTCACTGGAGATGGCTGGTTATTACAGGTATGCTTTGGTTATGTAACTATACTCCTATTATGTTAATGTGTGTGCGCAATTTAAGTAGTAGTTTAAAACCTATACATGCTGAAGTTACTCTACAAGAAGATATGTCAAAGAAATAATCAATCTTCCCAGGTTTTCTGCCGCCTGCTACTTCTATAGCTTTTCTTCTTCCTTCCTAATTACAACCCTTAAATAGAATTCGTGCCTCATATCAAATTTACCGAGTATCATAATTCTTCCAAGTGGTAAAGATACCTCAAGAGAAATGCTGGGCATAGAAGTCACAGGGCATAAATATGCAAAGAAGTAAAAAGCTAACCTTTTCAAACAATAAGGCTTCCCTCTCACTTACCAACTTCACATTTCCCTGTATGGCCCCGGAAGATGACTGGTTAGCCAGAGACGGGTAAGATTCCTCAAGGGAGGAACAACCTAAGACAGGCACAGTCGCAGGGGGGCCATCAGGTGAGAAATTGGGGATCAACAGAGGTGAGGCTTAGAACCTCACCCCCCCCTGTTCTGAGAGAAATCTTCTGCATACGTGGATGTTTTATTGCCCTTGTCTAGCTTGGATTAACACATAGTCTACAGGCACACACCTGATCAACTACATTTGCTCTCTTACAACACTAAACTATGTTTTCTACCTTTATCTTGTATCTACCTACCACTTCAGCATTTTATTAAAAATAATAATAATAAAGAGAGAAATGTGGTATCCACATATAAATCAAGTATAAAAACCAAATGAGTATTCATATTTGAACTGACTGTTTATAGTTCATAGAGCAAAACCGAAAGTTTCTGTGATGACTGCCCTTGTACTGTTCACTATGTAACTTATTCATTATGTAAGAATTTGTTCTACATGTAAGAACTTGTTTGTTATGCCTCAGAAGATTGGAGACTGATGAAAATTAGGCTTGGGGTGTATGAATGATTGTGCATTGAGCATTGACTCCCCTATACAGAATTTTATTGTTGTTAACAACCATTTGATCAATAAATATGAGAGATGCCCTCACAAAAAAAAAAAAAAAAAAAAAAAGTAAATTCAAAACAGATTAAAGACTTAAACGCAAGACCTGAAACCATAAAACCCTAGAAGAAAACAGAGGCAGTAAGTTCTTAGCCATCAGTCCTAGCAATGGTTCTTTGGACCAGTCTCCTTGGGCAAGGGCAACAAAATCTAAAATAAACAAATGGGATTACATCAAACTAAATGGTTTTTGCACAGCGAAGGAAACCATCAACAGAATGAAAAGGCAACCCACTGAATGGGAGAAGATATTTGCAAATCATACATCCAATAAGGCATTAACATCCAAAATACATAAAGAACTTCACAACTTGATATCAAAAAAACAACCCAGTTAAAAAAGTAGGCTTCAGGCTTGAATAGACATTTTTCCAGAGAAGACACACAGGTGGCTGACAGATACATGAGAAATGCTCCACATCACTAATCACCAGGGAAAGGCAAACCACAACCACAATGAGAGATCACCTCACACCTGCCAGATGGGCTGTTATCAAAAAGACAAAAAAATAACACATACATTTGTTCTGAAGTGAATTGAGACCATACGCTGTTGGTGGGAATGTAAAACAGTGCAGCCACTTAGAAAACAGTAGGAAGTTCCTCAAAAATTAAAATTAGAACAACCGTATGATCCAGCAATTTCACCTCTTGGTATTTATTCAAAGAAAACAAAAACACCTATTTGAAGAGATATATGCACCCCTATGTTCATCGCAGCATTATTTACACTAGCCAAGATGTGGAAGCAACCTCAGTGTCCCACAGCTGATGAATGGATAGAGAAAATGTACACATATTGCATTTATATATACAATGGTATATCACACAGCCATAAAAGGGATGAAATCTTGCCAATTACAACAACATGGATGGATCTAGAAGGTATTACACCAAGTGAAATAAGCCAGAGAAAAACAAACACCATATGATTTCATTTGTATGTAGAATTTTTTTTAAAAATACACAAATGAACAAACAAAACAGAAACATTCATAGATACAAGAAACGTTCATTACCTGAGTGGACAGGAATGGGGTGTAGGAAAATAGGTGAAGGGGATGAAGAGGTATGAACTTCCAGTTATAAAATAAATGTCATGGAAATGTATTGTACAACTTAGGGATATAGTCAATAATATTATAATAATGTATGGTTATAGATGGTAACTAGGCATACTGTGGGGATCATTTTGTATACATAAATACATTGAATCACTATGATGTACACCTGAAACTAACAGGATGTTGAGTGCCAATCGCACTTAAATAAAAAGTCATTTTTAAGTATTTCTTTGTGTACTCCACTTTTGAAGCTCATAGCCACAAACAAGATCATTGAAGACCTTCCTTACAGGCTGATAAATTGAGAACTATACAAGGGCCTTAGCATTATTCTGGAGCTAACAATGCAGTAACACTTTCAAAAACAAGCCTATTAGATGCACTCTAGTTATAGCAAAGTCATGAACAATGAAAAAAAAAACTGTCAAAATGTTATAAAGGTGGTGGATCATTAAAATTACCTGGAGTTCAGGATTCCCAGGACAGCTCTTTCGGATTAATAGGAGAATCCATAATATTTAGAACCTGTAATGAACTGGAGATAAGAGAGTGCAAGAGTTGAAATCTTAAGTTTTAAGAGGAGAAAGAATGAAAAAAATACAAAAAAAATTATATTTGTACTCTTTTTTTATATATATTTGCCTACATAGTCACATTTCTCAGTTTTTCATTTGTTGTTTTTGTGAGGATTTGAGTTACTACCTGGTGTCCTTTCTTTTCAGCCTGCACAATTCCCCTTAGCAATTTGTTACAGGGCAAGGCTGACAGCAAGAAAATCTCACGTTTTATCTGAGAATGCCTTAATTTCTCCAACTTTGAAAGACAGTTTTGCCAGACACAGAATCCTTTGGTGGTCAGCTCTTTTTCTCTGAGCCGTTTGAATAGCCGTCCGCCCGCCTGCTGGCGGCTAAGGCTTCTGATGAGGAACTGTTCATCTTTCTGACACCTGCTTGTCCTTGACCTGCTTCTCTGGCTGCTCGCGAGGGGCTTTGTCTTTGTCTTCAGGAACTTAATCACGATGTACTTTGGTGGATCTCTTGAATTTACCGTGCTTGGAATTTGTTCAACTTACTGTATATGTAATGTTTTCACCTAATTTGGGAAAATTTTAGCCATTATTTTTTCAAGTATTTTTTCTATTCCTTTCTCTCTCTTCTCTTGAAACTTCCAGTGTGTATGCTGATGGTGCCCTGCACACACCCCCTCCCCTCACCCCCATCATAGCTCTTACAGACTTTATTTTTCTTCATTTCGTTCGGGGCTGTTGAAAGCATTATGGGCAGGGTGTACAATATCCAGTAGATGCAATTCTTGGATAGTTTTTCCTATCTCCTTATGCACCCCAGGCATTTTTACTGTTTATAGTTACTACTCTTTACAGTGGGGATGGACATAGGTCCCCATTCGTTATTTCCCTTTAACCTTGATTTGATTTCTCTAACCTACAGGCAGACTTCACCAATAGAGGTTTGTAGAGTTGACCTTGATGGCTATCAGCGTTCAGTTTGTTCTCTGGTATTGGAAAGGCAAAGGCCTCATATTCTTGGGGGAAGAAGGCCCAATCTGCATTGTCAAAGGGGCCTTCCTGAGTGCAACCAATATGCCCCCATAACCACCAATGGCACTGAGGAGGTCAGAAATCTTAAGGGCCGTATCATGTACTCGGTTAGGCTCCATCCACTAGAGCTGCCACCTTTTGTTTATTTCTGAGGGACCAGTGAATAGTGAGCCCCACAGGAGGCCTCTGGTAGCCAACAGTGGCCCTCACCTGGAGGCAGAGAGTGGAAGGCACCTACCAGAAAATATGCTGTACTGCTGAGGCCTCTGCTGGAGCGAGGGGGCATCGGGGCGGGGGGGACGGCGAGGGCAGGTGGAGCAGGTCTGAACTCTGGCTCAGGTTTTAAGGCTCTTCCCAGGCTGACCATCAAACCCATGGGGTCAAACAACATTTGCTTCCGGGTTACGTTCACCAGACCCTGTACAGCTGATTAGAATAGTCATTTGGCTTCTCACGCTTCCTCTTCGACTCGGGTCTTTCCCACGGCCTGTGCCTATTCCTGGATTTGTCAGTTTCCCCCAGATCGGCAATGACTGCCCAGCATCATAAGTGTCTTGCCCCACAGCCGGGCTCAGCATGGGTATCGGTGTCCCATGGGGGAGCAGGAGGGGGGGCCGCTGGAGAATCTTGGCTTTCATTTCATTTCTGCAGTGAATGTGGCCCCATCAGGGCCTTCAAAACAGGGGCTCAGAGGGCCTGTCTCATTCCCAGCTCCCTAAGAATTCTCCTTGTACTTCTACAGATGTGCAGCCTCCCATCGGCCCAGGGAGATACCCCCCATTTGGCCAAGGCTTCCTGCAGGGTAGAATAATTCAATCTGCAAGGGAGTGGGTACTGCCAGGCCCCCCATGTGGGTGCTGCCAGAGGGCGCGGTGTGTGGGATTTTGTTCACTTTCTGTCTCCTGCCCAAGAAATGCCAGGGCTCGGGTATCCCCTTAACGGCACGAAGCACGCCTGGATGCTGCCTGGCCTTTGCTGGACCGTGGCAGCTCCATCACTAACGCCGCGGGAGTGTGTTTGCTCGTCTTGAACCTTCCCTGAAAGAGCGGGGCCGGGCGGACGGGGCGGGGGCGGCCCAGGCGCCGGGGCTGCCGCTGCGGTGCTTTGCCATCACATGCGGGCGGGACGGCCGAGTCTCCTCCAGTAGCCACAGCAGCCTCCCCTGCAGCCCTCGCCTGCCCAGGATGCCTCCTCCAGCGTCCCCCTCAGGCTCTGTTCCGGGCTGGGACCCTAACCTGGCTCTGCGGACGGGCCTCGGGCCTCACCTGCGCGCCTCCTCCCCCACCCCCCAGCCCCGCTCCGTCCCCGCCGGCCTGGGGGCCTCGGGGCCCACGTGCCCGGGGAGGCCGCGCCCCCGCCGCCCCTCGGCGCAGAGCCCGGCAGCGCGGCTCCCCGTCCCCAGGCCGCCCGGGGAACGCAGCCGCCAGCCCGGGGCCGGGAGCCGGGAGGCAGGCGGCCCCTCCCGACGGCCGGGCGGCGGGTCGGGCGCCGGAGGCCCAGGGACAGGCGCGTCCTGGCCGGGACCAGTGGGGCTCCGCCCACCCCACGAGCCCTCCGCGCTCGTGCCCGGCCCCCCCGGGGTCACCCCGCGCACCGCCCAGGTGGGTCCAGCCCCCGCGTGACCTTGAAAGGGGCTCCCCGTGGGCCCCGCGCCCAGCGCTCGTGCCCCGGTCAGGGGCAGGGCAGGACCCCCATTGCCCGCCGGCTCGCAGGTCAGCGGTGATCCTGTCCTCTAAGGGACGCCCCCCTGGGCCCCCAGAACCTCAGCCCTCACTTCCTGCTTCTACAGACCCTCCAGATGAGCAGAAGGTGCAGCCCAGGGTGTCTCAGGTCTTTGCTGAGCATGTGTGTGTTGGATTCCCGGAGTGTGTTGGCGTTTTCCAAAACCTTTACACGCAGCCCCTCATTCCCTCAGCTACACCAACGCTCTCTGTCCCTCAGGCCATGGAGCAGAGGCAAGCAATAGCCTGTAAATATTTTCCTCAAATGCTGCCGCCCCTCCTCGTGCTCAGGAAGGAAGCTAGTTTGGTTAGTGAAAATAATGGCAATCCCTTTGAGCCCATCCAACAAGGAGCCACCAGACAAGTCAGAACAAAGGCTTGATTTAAATTCTTCGTAAATGAGATGGGTTGCAGGGAATGCGGGCTGATACTATCAGGACTATCTCTGAACTTGATTGTGGAAGACAGGGCTGGGGTCAGGTGAAACACTGAACAGCTCTGTTCTTAACGAGCATCAGCCGGGTTTTTTTTTCTCTTCATTAAATAGAGGTCCCTTGGGTGGCTGCAAGCCTTTGACTCATTTAAGAATAATAAAAAAGTTGACTGTTTTTCCCCCCTATTTTATCATTGCTTTTATGCCATTTGCACTGGCATCCAACCTCCACTTCTTGGCAAAGAAAATAGCCAGCAATGAGAAGGAGCAGCAATCAGGACCCGCTGTGGGCTGGAAGCTCAAAGACCTACCTGATGCTTCTCAGGAAGTGGTGGCTGAGACCAAGGCTGACCCTTATAAACTTCTGCAAGTATCCAGGTTGTTTTGACAATTTCCATTCTTGTTTTAATTAATGAATTTTATTATATTGTCTTAAAGGTCTAGCACAATTTCCCCCTTATACTACAAACTCATTACAGAAAATCTGCAAGATGCACAGATTTGGAAAGAAATAAAAACAGTTATGCTGAATAATTACTGCTATTGCTAACTAAGCACCATTCTTTCTATACTTTTGTTTACAGAGCCATGCCATTCTCTAGATCTAGATTTGCATACTGCTTATTTTCATTTTACATTTAGGTCTATGATGCATTTGAGTTCATTCTTATAAGGTGCAACATCTTGTCTGGGTTTATTTTTTTTTTTTTCTGTTCACATATGGATGTCCAATTGTTGGGAAGGAATGTAGTTCAGAGACACAAGGAAGTTAGAGTGAAAACAAAGGCAAAAAAGCAAAGTAAATTTTATTGTACCCTGTAATGGAGTAACAGAGTGGGCCTGCCTAAGGTTAGACAGGCAGGTCATTAAAGAGCATGATCTTACGGCTGCAGTCCTGTCTGGGTCAACCAGGTGGCGGGAACTTGCAAGCCCAAATCAGACATCTCAGTAGCCCCTCCCTACTTGTCTGAAGCCTAGTGCTTAAGTCTAAAACACAGAATGAAATAACAAAGTAACAAAGACACTTACCACTGGAAGAAAGCAGAGACAAAAAGCACTAAGTCTAGCAGTAAGAAGTCGTTATTTAAGGCAAAAAGTACACACTCAAAGAAAGGGAAGTGTGGGCAACCTCAGAGAAGAGGCACCTTTAAAGGTTTAGGGTTTGGGGTTTTATAGGGTCTTTTGGGTGGAAGCATAAGACATGATGTATATTACAGGTGATTCATAATTGAAGTTTTGTCTTAAGAATAGAGTTATTTAGGTGACTGTTGACCTGGATCTAGACATTCTTTATCCACATAGGTTCATTTACACTTCAAAAGTCTGTCTTCTGTCCTGGTTACAAAGTTACTCAATTAAGGGGCTGGAAGGAAAGGAAGAACACCACATAGATTAAGCTAGAGAGTAAGATGGACATTTTTCCACCAGCTGAGAAGACTTTGCAATGGCATGACCCTATGAGGCAGGGCAGGGAAGTCCTTGATCGACAATCTTTGGCCTCGAAGGCCTAATCTAATTGGTACAATGAAGACATGGGCTGCACCCTGATGTTTTTCTTTATCTGGGGAATATCTGAACATTCCAAGTCACTCAGGGCCTTTGAAACTTCAACTAATTATCCAGCTAACTCTGTGAGGTTCTGGCTCTCTGGTTTTATCTGGTCAACTCTTTTGAGTCCCTCTTTGTGGGCTTTACTGGCTTTATTCTCTCTCCACCCTGCTCATGTCTGTCTTTCTGCCTAACACAATTGTTCCAGCATCTATGTCAAAAAGATTACCCTTTCTCTGCTGAACTGCCTTTGGGCCTTTGTCAAATTTCAGGGGACTACATTTGCACTTTATCATTCCTCAAATTCTGTGGGTCTATGTGGGTAAAATTGCAACACTTCCAGAATCTTTTGCTAGGCCTTAGTGCATCTCCATGTCAATGTGTGTTTCTAAGGCGTGGAGAGAAGTAGTCCATCTCCATATCAATAGGTGATCACAAGGGGGCACAAGGATATATCTGGACCGGAGAGGCTGGGTGAGGCCCCTTTTTGCAGCTGGATCATGAGAGACGTGGGCAAGCAGAAGTGGACAACTGCTTGTAAGCGATAAATGGATTTATCCCACTTTATTTCTCCCTTTGATTTCAGACTCAAAGGCATTTGCCCTGGGATTTTCCCCCAGAGTTATAACTGGTGGTAGTTGGCAGGACCTCTGCACCCAAAATCTTGTCTTCATGGATACAACCCTTGGATGGGCTGCCCCTAGAGATGGTGGGAAGACACCCGGAACATCCCCATGGAAGGTAGGGAGGCCCCAGTGGCTGCAGCGGTAGAGGGTACAGCTTCACCCAGGAGCCCCGTATCTTCAGGGCTTCCAATTGGGGAGCCCCTAGAGGGGAACTGGTCTAGGGTAAAGTACCTCCTAGAGGGGTGGGGCCTTCCCCAGAATTGGGGAAGGGTGGAGACACCACAAGCTGTGGGATTAGCCCTCCGTGAGATAAAAGACTGCTTAGGGGCCCTGAGTGGCTGTGTAGCAGCCAGGATTGTGGGATGTCTGTTTCTTGAGATAGTGGAAAGGGTTATCGAGGAAATAGAGTTATAGAGGAGAGAGAGAGACTTAGGCAGGAGAGAAACACACTTCAGCATTGCTTAGAGGAACTGGGCAATGACCTATGGGATGCCCTTAAGAAAGAGAGACAGTTATTGAAAAGACAGGTCACACTCCCGGAAGATATGTTAGCTGTGAGGGAGGGGGCAGCTGGAGAATCCACCTTGCTGGAGTTCATGGGGGGTGGGGGAGGAAAGAGTGGTGCCTTCAACCCTGGAGGTGGTAGAGGAGGTGTAGCCAAGGGCCGATGTGTTACTGAGGCCACCGCTCGAGGCACCAGCCTCTCCCATATTAAAGGCCTGCCTGGTTATAATTAAGAAAATAAAAACGCAGCAACCGCGGGCTCCTTAGGGGGGTTGTTGAAATCTGTCCTGAGGTCAGATATCAATAGTCTACAGGGCTAGTCAGTTCGCTCATACACAGTGCTACAGTGTTTGAGTAAGAAGTCCCAAAAAGTAGCCTTGAGCCCTGTGAACAAGTTAACACACCTTGCTGCCTCTCCTGTATGTGCAACTGTATGTGCAAACCGAAGAGATTTATTGAAGCCAGAATGTGGCCGGCAGAGCAACATCCTGCTGCCGACCCAACTGCCTTAAACCCTGGAGACTCTGTTGAGTGGATGTGGCCTTGGACACTTAGACACATGGACCAGCGATGGCCGGCCCTTCTGGCACCTTGGGGACAAGGCATGGAAGCTGCTTCCTGTGTGGTCCCGGAGTAACAGCAGAGTGGCCCCCAAAGATCACAGTAGTTACCCAAAATGTCCAGGAGGTAAGAACATTTTATAGGGAAGTTTTGTTTTATCTTTATGGCCATTGCATGAATCTCCCGTAGCCCCATATACTGACCCATCTGTAACTCCCACAGGGAGGGGGTAAAAGTCTTGTATACTAGACCAGGACGAGATCACATTCCTGCCACTGTCCTATCACAGGACCCCTCTCTTGCATGAATCCTATTTGATGGACAATATTCGCCTACGCTGGTGTCATTAAAACATGTATCTTATCTCCCTTAAGGTCATTTTCTTCTACAGTCCCTGTGGGGGCCAGGGGCTGACTCACCCCCTGGCTGCACCTGCCACATGGTGATTTCTCTGAACTCCCTACCTGTTCAGCTACTGCCTGCCTATGGAATAGACAAGCTATAGATTAAATCTGCATAGGACTTTGAACTTAGCTGAGTCCTCTGGCTTGAGGATTATCATGATTTTATTGCTTTTGTTATTGTAGGTTATTAGCCTGGTTATAGTGCTCCAATTTTTTCAAATAGGGACTATTGCAGAAGATGGGGAGCAAGTAGATTGTGAGGCGAGATTTCTGGAGGGGTAGGCTGTGGGTAAAATTGCAACATTTCCAGAATTTCTTGCCTGGTTTTAGTGCATTTCCATATCAATAGGTGTTTCCAAGGGGTGGAGAGAAGTAGTCCATCTCCATATCAATAGGTAATTACAAAGGGGAGCAAGGGCGTATCTCTGCTGGAGAGGTTGGGTGAGGCCCCTTTTTGCAGCCAGGTCACAAGAAACAAGGGCGAGTAGAAGTGGATGACTGCTTATAATCAGTAAACAGTTTCTCCCACTTTATTTCTCCTTTTGACTGATTTCAGTTTCAAGGGTATTTTGCCCTGGAATTCTCCCCCCAGAGTTAAGAGTCTATCTCTGAGTTCTCTATTTGTTTCATTGATCTATGTGTCTATTTTTCACCACCTACATTGTTTTGAATATTGTAGGTTTTTAATAATTCTTGAAAGAGGGTAGTGTGAGTCCTAATATTTTGTTGGATTAATACTACTAATATGTTATCGAGGATTTTTTTGTTTATGTCTATGAGATACTGGTCTGTAGTTTCCTTTTCTTGAAATGTTTTCATCTAGTTGTAGTAATTGGTATTCAGATAATTACGGTCACTTAAAATGAATTACAAAGTGTTCCTTCTGCCTTTATTTTCTGGAATAGATTGCAGAGAATTGGTACTATTTCTTCCTTGAATATTTGATAGAATTCATCAGAGAAACCATCTGAACTGGATTTCTTTTTTGGAAGATTTTTTAAATGCTTAGTTAATTTAACAGGTGTAGTTCAATTTAGCTTATGGTTTTCTCTTTGTACAAGTTTTGATAGTTTTTGTCTTTCAAGGTATTAGTCCGTTTCATCTAATTGATCAAATTTGTGGACAAGAGTTGTTTATAGCATCCATTATCATTTTTTGTAACTGCACATTTTTATAATATTTTACCAGGATATATCATAACAATTCACATAGTGCTGTGATTTTGCATTGTTTCCTATTTGCCAATTACACATAATGCTGTGGTATGTATTGCAGGGTGGCAGAACATGCCACCCCAAAACATGCCACTTTTGCATGTGGTTATGTTAAGCTAAAAAACAATAGATGCAAAAAGGACAAATTAATCTCCCCTTTCTTCCTAGAATAGGAGATAAAAACTCTTATGTAAATGATGCCCTGCTGATACCAGAAGGAAACATTTTTATCATCCAAATTGAGAGGCTGAGACCACGAGAATTCTGAACAAACAGACCCTGTTGAAATAATTGTTATCACCCTTTAGCCTTCCTACAATTTAGTTGATATTCCACAACTGCCTCTCTTTGTTCAACCTAATATTAAAAAGCCTGTAGGTTTCACCATTTCTTTGGGTCTTCATTTCCTTATGAGGACTCCTGAGTCATGTAAAATTTATATAAATTTGTATGTTTATCTATTAATCTATTTTATGTCAGTTTAATTCTCAGGCCCAACAGAAAAAGCCTGAGGAAAGAGGTAAAATTTTGCTTCCCCTCCAGTTTATTAATATGTACATTGTTTCATGTGTCTGTATTATTCCCTTAGGTTAAATTGGAAAAAGCAAAGATAAAATGTGTGACTATTCCCATGATTATCTTATGCTTCATTTCAGATATCAAGTTTTCTCACTGAACTTAGTGTATCAAACGGTAGAGTCCTATCAGCAATTTTTCTGGGGTCATTCATTCTTTCACTTATTCAGTACATTTATTGAACATTTAATTACACTCATTAACAACACAATCACATTTTTTAACCAGATCACTTATAGGGTATGAAATGCACATTGCTGTCATTTTTTACTTTCCTGGATTATTGGCAAATTTTGGCTATCTTTCCAAATAGTGATCCAGTTGGGTGCAAAATTAATTGACAAATTATCTGTCTACTTGGTGGGATTAGTTTTGTATCTATGCTTTACTTACAGATTTATGTTTTATATTTATATAGCATATTTTAGACCCTCCCTTGAATATGTTGACATTAAATGATTTTAATTTTATTTACAGAATTTCTAAAGTTGTCTAAATTACAACCCAGAACAACATAAGTGAAAAAAAGTGCCATCAAATGAAATAAGGCAGGTGAAAGTCCTCTGTAAAATATAAAGCTAAATCAGTGTATTGTCGATATTTATCTTCTGATAATCCTCACAAAATTAGTAGAAGCTTAAGGAATTTAGTAGTATTATACTGTAAAAAAAATTGAAGCCAACAGCTTAGAATGATTAAGAAACAGATCCAAAATCTTGAAAGAATAATACAAATCTTCCTCTACTTATGATGGGGTTATGTCCCAATAAACCCACTGTGAGTTGAAAATATCGTAAATCAAAAATGCATTTAATACACCGAACATCATAGTACAGCCTAGTGTCCTTAAACATGCTCAGAACACTTCCTAGCCTACATTGGGCAAAATCCTCCACCAGAAAGCCTATTTGATAATAAAGTGTTGACTATCTCATGTGATTTATTGAATACTGTACTGAAAGTGAAAAACAGAATGGCTTCATGGGAACAAAATGGTTGTCTGTACTGACTGTTGACCCTAGCGATTTTGTGGCTGACTGGAAGCTGTGCTCACTGCCCTGCCCTGCATCAGAAAAAGGACTGGACCCAATGTCACTGGCCTTGGAAAAGAATTCAAAATTACAAGTACAGTTTCTACTGAACGCATATTGCTTTTGCATCACCAAAAAGTCAAAAAGAAATCATAAGCCAAACCATCATAAGTGGGGGACTATCTATAATTAAACTAGAGAATGTAATTGAAAAAGGACATTCATTAACTAATGTTCTATTGGAAATAAAGTATTTGCAGTGGAATATAAAAGTAAGTCCTAAAGAGACATAAGGAATCCATATTTAGTATACCCAAGTTCCTAATTATAAAAAAGGAGAAACTGCTTTGAGCTTCAAAAATCATCATTCTAAGATAGCTGGATAGAACAGGTGGTACTTGAAACTGATAATATAAATTCACTGAACAGTAAGTTTTGAGCAGTTGCCTCTCATTCCTCAGGTTTGAAAATGATTCTCAAATTCATAATATTCTCTCTTGTCCATTAATATACCAAAATGAGCTTAGCCAAGTTCAGAATATAAGTTCCACGAACAGTCATTTAGTGACCTTGTTTTACACTTCTTCCCACAAAGAGCATGAACCAGTCTCATAGTTGACATTACATAATTCCTGGCCAGCTAGCCAGTTAATAATGTACATTGAGAAGGAAATTTGACACTGCTTTATATTAAAGAATTTAAAGCCAGAAGACTGGTATTTCAGTTTGAGTTTTGACATTTGTGAGTCCCTTCTTTTTCTACCAGGTCACTTCAGTTAATTTCCCTGGAACAGTAACAACACAGGAGAAACTGGGCATCTGCTGTGTGCAAGACATTGTCGAGGGCTGGGCGTGGAGCAGAATACTGGAGATATGACCATGAGGACAAACATTTTGAATAAAATGTGGTGAATATTAAGGTAAAAATAGGCTTAACCTTCACAACCCACAGGAGTTCAAGAAAACTTCTTGGAAAAGTGATTCCAGACATTAATGTAAAAGGTTAACTGGGAGTTAGATAAAGAATGCAGACAGAGATTTAGATATATGAAATAGACAAAAATCAAATATACAAGAAAATGAGTCAATAAAATTTCTTTGATTTATCTACATTTTCATCATTGATGTCCATATCTGTATCTACAGATTCTTTCATATATATTTATATGTATATGGCGAGAAAGAGGAAACAGAGAAAGGACAATGAAAGGAATATTTTACTTACATTTCATTAAGTTTAAATCTCTCGATGCTAAAAAAACAAAATCATTAAATGAAACAATAAAGACCATCATATTATTGATCCAATTTGAAGAATTTTAAAATAATAATTGTGCTATCTCCTTATTTTTGACTTATCTTGAAAACTCTGCAAGAAAGGCATCTTCCTAATTTGCAAAACAATGAAACTTAAAGGTTAAAATGGCTATCATCTTCACATCCTTGTATAAATGACTACAAATATTTCTACAACATTAATTTAATCTGTGAAAATACTCCCTAGAGAACACCCATTACTCTTGATTTATGTCAATTTTATGAGCTCCAGGTTCGAGAGCACACATATAACAAGCATTTGACCCAGCCTTCCTAACCCTTGTAAACTGTAAATACAATCTCAATTTATCTATTGGCATAAACTTGATATCCACTTTATTTCAGAAGTCTTAATTTAATGAGCTATATGAAACCACAGATGATAAAAAAGCGCTTCATGTGCCACAGTCTATCAGCTCCCCAGGCTGAGTGAGACAGCTGAATGTAAATCAATATGAATTTTTCCATTGAGGGAAATGAACCTCCTTTTAAAATGGAGACCATATATACCAGCAAAAGGGAAATACTAAAAAAATGCCAATTAGACATTGCAAAGATATTTTCCAACCACTCTCTCATTTCATGCTACTTCTCTCTTCCTAACAAAAACTAATGACAAATTAAAGCCCAGAGCAATAATGTCTTAGCAGAGATTATTCCCTGCCTATAGTCTCTCCCTTGAGCCCTCTACTGGACAGCTAGTAAGATTTCAGGTTCTGACCTCAGTTTACCTGTATTCAAATTCTGGATCCTCCAGCACAATGATGTGATTTGAAAGTGGCTTATTAACCTCTCTACTACTCAGTTTACTTGTTTAAAAGGATGCTTATGGACTTCCTTCTCACTTTGTGGTATTACTTAAAATAGAATCTACCTAGTACATACCATTAGCAGCTCTCAATGTTAGCTGTTAATAATTTTATTAGAATTATTCCATTTATTTTCCTAAATATCATCAACATCATAAAGAGAACACCTGCCAAATCAAAGAACAATGGGTTATAGAATCCAAAATGGCAGCATGAGAGGTGAGACAGAGAACTCCTCCCAAAACCACAGATAGTGTGAAAATATAGTTAACACAACTGACCCTAAAACAGCAACAGGAAAGAAGCCTGAACCAGACTGCATACAGACCTCAGGAACAGAGCAGACCTCACGAAACAGAGCACCAGCTCCGCTCCCCTATGACCCCCAACCTCACTCTAGGGCCTGAGCAGCTCCAGAGACTGGAGCTCCTGGGCACTAGAGGGCCCAACACAGAAATATGAAACATCAAAAGAACATGATTCAGACCAAAATCTCACAAATCCCAGAAAAAGGGCCAAATGAAAATGAACTCACCAATCTTCCTGAAAGAGAGTTCAAAATAAAAATCATAAACATGCCTTTGGAGGTACAGAAAAATATTCAAGAACTCAGGAATGAATTTAAGACAGAGATTCAATCATTAAGAAATTCCATATCTGAAATGAAGCATACAGTGGAGGGATTTAAAAGCAGATTAGATGTAGTAGAAGAGAAGGTAAATGGAATAGAAATTAGAGAAGAGGAATACAAAGAAGCTGAAGCACAGAGAGAGAAAAGAATCTCAAAGAATGAAAGAATAGTGAGAGAACTGTGTGACCAATCTAAACAGAACAATATTTGCATTATAAGGGTATCAGAAGAAGAAGAGAGAGAAAAAGAGATAGAAAGTGTCTTTGAGGAGGTAATTGTTGAAAACTTCCCCAATCTGGGGAAGGAGATAGTCTCTTGGGCCATGGAGCTCCACAGATCTCCCAACACAAGGGACCCAAGGAAAACAACATCAAGACATATAATAATTAAAATGGCAAAGGTCAAGAATAAAGACAGACTTTTAAAAGCAGCTAGAGAGAGAAAAAAGATCACATACAAAGGAAAACCCATCAGGCTATCATCATATTTCTCGACAGAAACCTTATAGGCCAGAAGGGAGTGGCATGATATATTTAATGCAATGAAACAGAAGGGCCTCGAACCAAGAATACTATACCTAGCAAGGTTATCATTTAAATTTGAAGGAGGGATTAAACAATTTTCAGATAAGCAAAAGCTCAGAGAATTTACCTCCCACAAACCACATCTACAGTACATTTTGGAGGGACTCCTATAGATGGAAGTATTCCTAAGGCTAAATAGATGTCACCCAATGGATAGACAAAGAGTACAGAATATGATTCATAACATACAAATTAATGAAGGAGGGAAAAAAATAAGAATTTGTAGGTTGTATTTGTAACAGCATACCAAGTGAGTTAAATTAGACTGTCAGATAATAAGGGAATTACCCTTGTACCCTTGGTAACCACAGATCTAAAGCCTACAATGGCAATAAGTACTTACCTACTGATAATCACCCTAAATGTAAATGGTCTGAATGCACCAATAAAAAGATGTAGAGTCACTGAATGGATAAAAAACAAGACCCATCTATATGCTGCCTACAAGACATTCACTTCAAACCCAAAGACATACACAGACTGAAAGTAAAGGGATAGAAAAAGATATTTCATGCAACTAATAGGGAGAAAAAAGCAGGAGTTACAGTACTTGTATCAGACAAAATAGACTTCAAAACAAAGAAAGTAACAAGAGACAAAGAAGGACATTACATAATGATAAAGGGGTCAGTCCAACAAGAGGATATAACTATTATAAATATCTACGCACCCAACACAGGATCACCTACATATGTGAAACAAGTACTAACAGAATTAAAGAAGGAAATAGAATGCAATGCATTCATTTTAGGAGACTTCAACACACCACTCACTCCAAAGGACAGATCAACCAGACAGAAAATAAGTAAAGAGACACAGGCACTGAACAACATATTAGAACAGATGGAACTAACGGATAACAGACATCTATAAGACAGTTCATCCAGAAGCAACAGGATACACATTCTTCTCAAGTGCAAATGGAACATTTTCAAGAATAGATCATATCCTAGGCCACAAAAAGAACCTCAGTAAATTCAAAGATTGAAATTGTACCAACCAGCTTCTCAGATCACAAAGGTATGAAACTAGAAATAACTTACACAAAGAATATGAAAAAAGCCTACAAACACATGGAGGCTTAATAACATGCTCCTAAATAATCAATGGATCAATGACCAAATAAAAACAGAGATCAAGCAATATATGGAGACAAATAACAACAATAATTCAACAACACAAAATCTGTGGGATGCAGTGAAGGCCATGCTAAGAGGGAAATACATTGCAATACAGGTCTACCTCAGGAAAGAAGAACAATCCCAAATGAACAGTCTGAACTCACAATTAATGAAACTAGAAAAGGAAGAACAAATGATGCCCAAAGTCAGTAGAAGGAGGGACATAATAAAGATTAGAGCAGAAATAAATAAAATTGAGAAAAATAAAACAATAGAAAGAATCAATGAAAGCAGGAGTTGGTTCTTCAAGAAAATAAACAAAATAGATAAATCCCTAGCCAGACTTTCAAGAAAAAAAAGAGAGTCTACACACATAAACAAAATCAGAAATGAGAAACAAAAAATCACTACGGACACCACAGAAATACAAAAAAATTATGAGAGAATACTATGAAAAATTATATGCTAATGAACTGGATAACCTAGAAGAAATGGACTTTCTAGAAAAATAGAACCTTCCAAGGCTGACCCAGGAAGAAACAGAAAATCTGAATAGACTAATTGCCAGCAAAGAAATTGAATTGGTAATCAAAAAACCACCTAAGAACAAAATTCCTGGACCAGAGGGTTTCACTGCTGAATTTTATCAAACATTTAGTGAAGACCTAATACCCATCCTTCTTAAAGTTTTCTAAAAAGTAGAAAAGGAGGGAATACCCCCAAACTCGTTCTATGAGGCCAACATCACTCTAATGCCAAAACCAGGCAAAGACACCACAAGAAAAGAAAATTACAGACCAATATCCCTGATGAACATAAATGCAAAAATACTCAACAAAATATTAGCAAACCAAATTCAAAAATACATTAAAAAGATCATCCATCATGATCAAGTGGGATTTATCCCAGGGATGTAAGGATGGTACAACATTCGAAAATCCATCAACATCATCCACTACATCAACAAAAAGAAGGACAAAAACCACATGATCATCTCCATGGATGCTGAAAAAGCATTTGACAAAATTCAACATCCATTCATGATAAAAACTCTCAACAAAATGGATATAGAGGGCAACGACCTCAACATAATAAAGGTCATATGTGACAAACCCACAGCCAACATCACACTTAACAGCGAGAAGCTGAAAGCTTTTCCTTTAAGATCAGAACAAGACAAGGATGCCCACTCTCCCCACCGTTATTCAACATAGTACTGGAAGTCCTAGCCACGGCAATCAGACAATACAAAGAAATAAAAGGCATCCAGATTGGTAAGGAAGAAGTCAAACTGTTCCTGTTTGCAAATGACATTATTTTGTACACAAAAAAACCCTAAAGAATCCACTCCAAAACTACTAGATCTAATATCTGAATTCAGTAAAGTTGCAGGATACAAAATTAATACACAGAAATCTGTGGCATTCCCATACACTAACGATGAATTAGCAGAAAGAGAAATCAGGAAAACAATTCCATTCAAAAGTGCATCAAAAAGAATAAAATACCTAGGAATAAACCTAACCAAGGAAGTGAAAGACTCCTACCTAAAGCAATCTATAGATTCAGTGCAATCCCTGTCAAAATACCAACAGCATTCTCCAATGAACTAGAGCAAATAGTTCTAAAATTCATATGGAACCACAAAAGACCCTGAATAGCCAAAGCAATCCTGAGAAGGAAGAATAAAGTGGGGGAATTACACTCCCTGACTTCAAGCTCTACTACAAAGACACAGTAATCAAGACAATTTGGTACTGGCACAAGAACAGACCCACACACCAGGGGAACAGACTAGAGAGCCCAGATATAAATCCAAGCATATATGGTCAATTAACATACAATGAAGGAGCCATGGATATACAATCGGGAAATGACGGCGTCTTCAACAGCTGGTGTTGGCAAAACTGGACAGCTACATGTAAGAGAATGAAACTGGATCATTGTCTAACCCCATACACAAAAGTAAACTCAAAATGGATCAAAGATCTGAATGTAAGTCAGGAAACCATAAAACTCTTAGGAAAAAACATAGGCAAAAATCTCTTAGACATAAACATGAGTGACCTCTTCTTGAACATATCTCCCTGGGCAAGGGAAACAAATGCAAAAATGAACAAATGGGACTATTATCTGTACAGCAAAGGACACCATAAATAGAACAAAAAGACATCCTACAGTATAGGAGAATATATTCATAAATGACATATCTGATAAGGGGTTGACATCCAAATTATATAAAGAGCTCACACACCTCAACAAACAAAAAGCAAATAAGCCAATTAAAAAATGGGCAGAGGAGCTGAACAGACAGTTCTCCAAAGAAGAAATTCAGATGGCAACAGGCACATGAAAAGATGCTCCACATCGCTAATCATCAGAGAAATGTAAATTAAAACCACAATGAGATATTCCCTCACACCAGTTAGGATGGCCACCATTCAAAAGACAAACAACAACAAATGCTGGCGAGGATGTGGAGAAAGGGGAACCCTCCTACACTGCTGGTGGGAATGTAAATTAGTTCAACCATTGTGGAAAGCAGTATGGAGGTTCCTCAAAAACCTAAAAATAAAAATAAAATTTGACCCAGGAATTCTACTCCTAGGAATTTCCCCTAAGAATGCAGCAGCCCAGGTTGAAAAAGACATATGCACCCCTATGTTTATCACAGCACTATTTACAATAGCCAAGAAATGGAAGCAACCTAAGTGTCCATCAGTAGATGAATGGATAAAGAAGATCTGGTACATATACACAATGGAATATTATTCAGCCATAAGAAGAAAACAAATCCTACCATTTGCAACAACATGGATGGAGCTAGAGGGTATTATGCTCAGTGAAATAAGCCAGGCTGAGAAAGACAAGTACCAAATTATTTTACTCATCTGTGGAGTATTAGAACAAAGAAAAAAACTGAAGGAACAAAACACAGCAGACTCACAGAACCCAAGAATGGACTAAGAGTTATCAAAGGAAAGGGACTGAGGAAGATGGGTGGGAAGAGAGGGATAAGGGGGACAAGGGGGCATTACGATTAGCAGACATAATGTAGCAGGGGAACACAGGGAAGGCAGTATCACACAGAGAAGACAAGTAATGATTCTATAGCATCTTACTACTCTGGTGGACAGTGACTGTAATGGGATATTTGGTGGGGACTTGATAATAGAGGGAGTCTATTAGCCACAGTGTTGCTCATGTAATTGTGCATTAATAATACCAAAAAAAAAAAAGAGAGAGAATAATGGCAGCTCAATGAATACTCACAGAATGAATGAATGAAAGATCAAGGATTATGGAATCATGCTACATGTGCTCAGAACCCTCTGCCATCTCTCTGTCTACCAAGCACTTCCACATCCCAAGCCGGCAGAGGGCAGTCTGGAAAGGGCTCCACACCCTCACTCCTCTCTCTGACTCCCTCCTGCTCCTTTTCCTATGTACAGTCTGAGCTTTGCCTTGTCCGTCTGTCCACTGTGATCCTCAAGTGAGGTCCTCTATCTGGAATGTGTTTCCCGCCTTCCCATGGCAATTTGCTTCTCATCCTTTTAGAGCTAGCTCCATCGTGGCCTCACTGGAAAAGTCTCTCCTGATTCCTCCTGGGAGGAGTGTTCCTTTCCTCCTTATGGCCCGAGAGACTGCTATGGGCGTCCCTGTCACAGCAGACTCCCTGTGGTCTGTGATTCAACCCTGCCAAGGAATCCTAATATCCTTTCCCAGTCACCCCAGCTCTTCCTCCCAATGACTACTTCAAACTCTGCAATCTGGTTAAAGCTTCACCACCACACCCTAGAATCTTTCCTCTATTTTCACCCAGCAGTCTTGCCACATCCTTCACTGGCACAATAGCCTCCTCCAGAAAGAAACTTGATTTGCCCTCCTCCCGCCGAACCCACAAACCTGCAGCCATTTGTTCCATCCCCTTGACCAACTGGTCTCCTAGCTCCTGTCTACTATTAAATCTCTAAGCTGTTCTCCATTCTAAACAAATTAACATTTCCTATAACCACATCTGGTGATGCCAGTGCTCAAAACTCATGATTTCCCATTCCCTTTAGAATAAACGTGTCATTCATGTTAATAACATTGTAATGTGCAGTGGTATATGCATATACCACAAAAGACCTGACAGTTGGCTTTTCTTTTTGTGATGCAAGTGCGTGACTTAAGGTTTGATTGCTGAGGCATCCACTTCAAAGGTGCCTATCTCAAATAAACAGTCTCCAGCCACGGGACTAGATAAAGAGCCGGGCAGTCGGGCAGCGACCCCCTTCTCCTGCCCCCGACTCTCCTTTGTTTTAGATCTTGGTTGATTTCCCAAACTGACCATTTAGACTGCTTGTTTTTTCTCTTCCCATGCTTTAATTTCTTGCTCTTATATTTTAAATTCACTAATAAATAGTGAGCCTTGGGAGCCCTATGCTCCCACCCTCGACCCAATTAAAACATAACCCCAGGTCAGCACTCGGCCTGTTTATTTCTTACCAGAGTCTATGAGTTAGCTTCTTTCTAGTCTCCATTGTGCAGATAAGAAAACAGAGGCTCTGAAAGGTCTAACTTATTCTAGTATATAGGGAAGCCTGGTCTTGAACCCATGTATGAATCTTTCTTAGGCACTCTATTATGATTTAATATTGGGAACTTTTAATTGTGACAAAGTCTTAGATGGGGGGCATTGTTTTTTCTTGTTTTGTTTTGTTGTTAACAAAACAAAATTTTAAGCCAGTTTAAGCGAAGAAGGATGATATTACTAGGATACAGGGGCATCTCCTGGAAACCCTTGGAAGGAAATTCTTCAAAGCCTCCAGAAGGACTTGAACCAGGGGCTGAAAAGTTATCAGGAAGCAACGTCCTCTAAGTATCTGTCTCCCTGCCCCTGCCTCTCTGTCTCTCATGCTTTCTCTTATTCTGATTCTAAAGATGTTTCTCCAAGATTCCAGTCCCCTCGTTGATCAGTTCAACACTAATGTAGGTCCTGCAGTGAGGGGGTTGTGCAGATAAATTAATGCCAGAAATGATACAATGAGGTGACTGTCCTGGATTATCTGCCTGGGCCCCATCTAATTCCATGAAGCCTCAAAAGCAGGAACTCTTTCTGTACGGAGTAAGAGAGAGATAGCCATAGGAGAAACCAGAGAAGAATTGAGACAGAGAGGGAAGTGAGATCTGAAGCTTGAGAAGTACTTGACCTACCATTGCTGGCTTTGAAGATGGAGAAGGAAGGCCCAGACAAGGAGGTGTGTGGCCTTCAGAAGCCGAGATCCATCCGTGCTGCTCATAGGCTGCAAGTCCCAGAAAGCAGCCCTGCATTCCCACAGAAGCGAGGTCGGCCTGCTGCCCAAGTGAGCGTGCACGTGGATTTCCCCTGAGCCTCAAGAAAGGAATCAGCCCTGCCAACACCTTGGTTTCAGCCTAGTGAGACCCCGGCTAGACTTTTGACTGACAGAACTGTGAGATCATACTTTTATACTCTTTTAAGTCACTAAATGTAGGAAATTTGTTATAGCAGCAATAGATAGAAGACTAAAACACTGGTGTTCTTACGCACACGACATGCCGTTTGCTCTCTGCGTATAGGTTTCCTCCTCTCCTTGAGCATGTATTCTGTTGGGTCCACCCCAGGTCAGCTGCAGCCCTGAACTGCGTGGGTCTTTTCATCTAGGCTGGAACCTATATGATTAATTAAGCCTGTTTCAATATCCCAATTCCAAATCCCTAAGAGAGGAAAAATCAAATTTTACCTGTCCAATCATACAATCGTATCCCCCTGGGACAAGCCATAAATATCCCTCCAGTGAAATGGAGAAGTCATGTCGGCAGCTCACTCCAGGTCTCAGAAGGGCACATTGTCCACTAGGAGGAGGATGGGGCAACAGGGAGGGGGAGGAGAGCATTTCTAGTAGAGAGATTTAGGGCACGTAACTGGCATGGGATGGGGACCAGATCACGGTGCTGAGGGAAGGGGTCTGGAACGGTTCAGAATCAATGTTTTTCTCAATCACGCTTCGTTAGGTTTGTAACCAATTTCCTAAATCCAGGAAGGAGTAAGATCAATACTGACTCTCATTAATTTGAATATATGAATTAATTATAATATGTGTCTTTGGTGCATGTGAGCTTATACAAAATAATATATATATATGTATATATATGTAGTTGTTCATCAACTTTTTCCATTTTTTCCATCATGGAAGCTCAGAAAAATAAAATGGCAAGTGGAATAATTCAAAGCACTGTAGCCAAGATTAAGTTCTGCAAAGACTACTTCTGGCACAGGTTTTATTTAATGTATAGAGTAGTGACTGGGGAATATAAAAGTGCACTGTTGAGAAAATTTCTTGACAAAAGAATAGGAATACAACAAAATGCAAAATGCAAAACTTGATTTGAGAAGTTCTGTGCTTAAGCATCCTGTGCAATCCCACTAAACACTGGCTTCATAAATCCAAATGCCTAACTCTATTATTTAAAGCTGCATTTCTCAGTGTGGTTAGTTGGCTGGACAATGCATGCAGTAAGCATGCCAAGCGCTGCATGTGCAAAAACTGAGCAGATATTTATAAGTTCATTGTTTTAAAATTCTTTGCTATCCAGTAAAACACCCTCATGCTTTGAGGCCCACCTTCCACGAGGTCTTTCTCAGGCATTCTTAGCCACATTGCTCTTAGCAAGGCACACTGTTTACTGCACAGCATCACCTAAGAAGTAGAGTATTAAATAACTCTCATCCATGCACTCATTATCAAATGTAAGTCTCAATTTAACCATGAGATAAATAAGAAAAATCATAGTACCTAGACTGATTTATTCAATTACTTCAACAACCGTTTACTTAATATTAACTGTATGTCAAGGATTATCCTGTGTGTTAGTGATATATGAGGATACAACTCAAATTTCTTTCCTCATGGAGCTTTGACATATCAGATGAAGAAATGGAGTTCTCTGTAGCAGCTTGCCCCCGCAAAATTATAATGACAGGGTATGATGGACATTAACTAAACTTATTGTGGGTATCATTTCCCAACATATACATATATCAAATCATTATATTATATACCTTAAACTTAAACAATGTTATATAGTCAATTATGTCTCAATAAAACTGGGTTGGGGAAGCTGTATGGCTATCCTGTACTGAGATGGGGCTGGAAATCAGGCTTCTATCTCCACGTTCCTGCGTTGAATCTGTTTGGAAGCATGTGTAATACACATCATAAAAACATTAGATTGAGTTTTTGTTACATTATTCCAAGCTACTGCTTCTCTGTCTTAAGGAAAGAATTTGGCCACTTAAAAACAAGTTTACTATTTTTAATAATATGAAAATTAGCTTCAATGAATTATAAATAAAGAGCAAGTAGTTACCACTTTTTAGAATATCATAAAACTTATATCCATGGTTTTAAATTTATATGAGCTTGAGTCTCATAAGGATGAATACCTACAGAGCCCCTCCACCTTGAAATCACAGTAAATTTTTCTAAGACTGAACTCATTTCCATCCTTATCCAGTCTACTCCGCAATCTATTCTGAATATTGTTGTTCTTATATTCAGCACTTTGGTGAAGAGCACACTTTTTTATTAGTTGGTGCCAAACAAGAGCCATAGAAATCATCCTAAACGTCTCATCTCTCTGATCATTGTTCTCCAAGCCCTGCCCACCCTCATTCCTCAGCAAATAAACTTCTAAATTCTCTTCCTTCAATATCCTGTGTCAGATTATATTTTTGTTCTCAAACTTTCATTCCACTGAAAGGATTATACATCTCCATTGCCTTTGCCTATGTGAGCTGTTTTTTCCAGTGGTGTGTAAAGGATGTAATACATGCCACATCTGTGCAAAAGCCCCAAGAGCCACTGAATATTTTGGCTTTTCTTTCTTTCCCCCTCTGCCATAATAATATAAAGTTGCTCCTTCAGTGTGTTCCCAAGGAAAGGAGGAGACACATGGAGCAAAGCCCCCGTGACCTACAGACACCATCATGGGTGAGAGAGAAACTATTTTTGTATGCCACTGAAAATGGGGTGGTTTGTTACCAAAGTATAACCTAGCAAAAAATGACTAGTGCCTCCTAATATCTGTTGTAACTGACATCTCTTCAGTCCCACCATCACAGTCCTCACCCAGGCCCAGCACTGTTTCCTGTTGAATGTGTGGGAGGTTTCATGGTGACTTAGCTTCCTAACCTCCATCTCACCATTTGCAATCAGTTCTCAACATTGCAAAAATACTGATCTTCCCAAAACAGAAATCTCATTATTCAGAAGCACTTAAGATTTTCCAATCATCATCATGACACACTCCACATGCTTAGAATTCAAATGAAGTGTCTTTATAATCTACCACACAAACATTTTACCATACTGATCACTAAACATTTTACTTCTGAGATTCCATAATATGTATGGCCAAATGGAAGAAAGTGCAGTTATATAAAGGCAGCTTAGTCATTCCTGGGCCTTCACAGATGCCATTCCTTTTTCTGAAACACCTTTCATATCCTCAACCTTAAGCATTGTCCCCATTCACTCCTTAAGCATTATCTCAACTAAACTTGTCTTTCCTCGAATTATTGTGTTTCCTTTCCTCAAGCACAGTTATGTGTCCCCTCTCTGTTCCCAAGGTATGCTTTATATTTTGTGAATTACAACATGACTCATACTACATAGTGAGAGATATTTGAATTTTCTGTCTTTTCTGGATGGTGAGAAATTTGAGAAGCATATGTCTTACTCCCACATGCTAAATGGAAGGCATAGTGCTTAGAACACAGTCAGTAGTCAATCAGTCTTTGGTGAAGTAAATTTATGGATTTATGAAATTAAACAATGTTTTAAGTACTCAAGAACTTGCATTATGTTATGCCCAAAACTAACTAAACCACAAAATTTATATTTAGGGCACTATACCAAATATTTGGATATTTAACAAAAGCTGTATTTTTTTTAACAGATGATTAATTAGGTTTGTCTGTAGTATGTGTGATAAATTATGTTCTATGTTCCTCAGGACCAAGTATCCTCTACAACCTTTCCTTCATGACTTCAGCCAGAAGGACTTATTTATTTTTTCCAGGTGTGGAGACTTAGGTAAGCTCTGGATTCCAGTACAGACTTGCTTCTTCATAAAGCATCTTGACACCATAAAATAATTTTACTGAAAATAAGTACCCCAGGCTTACTGGTGGGACAAAGGAAAGGTAGACTTTTTAGGACTAGATTTCCCTATTATGTCTATACAGAAATGCCATGACCACATTGGACAAACCATATAAACTCTCTGAGTCACACAAGTTATACAATTATGCAAATATCAATGAAGATTACTCAAGTAAAATATCCAAAACCTTGTTTAGCATACTCTTAATAATGCAGGTCTGCACTCTGCCCACATCCACCTAGACTACCTGTCAGCCACTCACCATAGTCCCTGAAATATGGTGCACATACTCTAGGGTGGGAGATCAACATATAAATGAGTATATACAAAGCAATACCATGGTTGTTTACTCATTTATTTAACAAATATATAGAACTTGCTCTGAGCCATGCACTAATTCCAGGTGCTGGAGTTACAGTTTTGAATGAACAGTCAAAGTAAGAAATACAGATGAATAGCTAGGAAAATGGAGCCACTGCAGTGATAAACTGCTCAGAGGTGGGGTATAGAGAGAAAAGCTCAGAGAAGGTGACAGTTAAGGAAACTGAAGAACTGGGGCAGTTAGATGAGGTCCTGCATTCACTGCACTCCTCCTTGACTGAAGCTACCTACGTTCTCGCTTCCTCTGGTGGGGTTTCACATAGTATTTATAGGCAGTGCACTATTTGGAGACTTTCAAAAGGCCTCTCTCCATTGCCCCACGGATCTGAGCCAACAATTCTATGGAAACCTGGCATCTCTAAAGGCAGGTATGGTTTATTATCTGCATAAGCCACTGGGCATCTTTACCATTCAAGTTTAAACTTGTTCTGCTTTGCCCCAAGGGTAGGAAACTGGATGGATGGAATCAGAAGAAGACATTTTTGCCACAAATCAGGAACCTGTCACTGACACTCAAAAGTGGAATGGATGACCCCAGAAAGCAGGGAGGTCTTTGTCCCAACTTGTTCCAGCTGATGAAGAATGGAGAGCTACTGGTGATACCTCATGAGCACCTGTGCCATACAGAGGAAGCTGGGACCCCTGTACCTCCCTTTACTCATCTGTAAAAGAGACATAAAAATAATAGCACCTCATAGCATCATTGTAAAGATAACATGGGTTAATACAGGATTGAGTGTTTAGAACAATGACTAGTAGGTTAAAAAAAAACCTCAATAAGCATTTAACTTCTACTAGTAGTAGTAATAGAAGTCATAGTGGTTGCAATTCTGTATCAGTACAATAAGCATCAGTATTACTAATATTCAGAAAGCTCTAGATTGAGGTTATTGGTATTCCTCCTCTAACTCATTTTTCTGTTCTTTGTCCTTGTCTTTTTCTTCCTAAAAAATATCCAGTCAAATATCAAGTCTTCTCTTTGAGTGTCACCATTTTGGGTTTCTGGATAACAAAATGCTTGACCAGGTAGTGATCATGCAATAAGAGTCTTATGACCTGGGATGCCTATAGGACAGACTCTAGAACTGGGCAGCCCAAGAGGAAGTCACTAGCCACATGTGTCTTTTTATAGTTGAATTAGTTAAAATTAAATCATAAACTCTGTTTCTAAGTGTGAGGAACTGCACACCTGTCACAATGACAGACCAACAATGAAAAGGCCTTGAGCATGTGCTCTCTGTGACCCTGCACCCCATTCCTTTCTCTGCCACCTCAAACACACCATGCTTCCTTTTGTCACATGGCTTTCCTGTTTCTGAAAGCTCTGAAAATGCACCCACCACTCTCAGCACATGCCTACACAACCACACCACACCACACCAACACACACACACACACACACACACACACACACACTCACACGCCCGCTCCCAGCTTTACCTGTCTGTTGTTCTCTCCTTTCAAACCTCAGCTCAACCATCCTTTCTCAGCGAGCTTCCGCAGCCCCAGCCTTCCGGACGTGGCCATTTCTCCCTCTCCCATATCCACACCTGACTACCACTTCTAACTAGCAGCACTTTGTGCAGGTATGAGTTTACATTTATTTATGAGATCTTTAGTTAGACTTATTAAATTTAACAAATCTGACCACCCCAATACACCAAAAATTGCATGAAAGCAGAGATTATGCCTGCTTTTCTTTGCCATTCTATCTTTAACTGACACAGTGCCTGGCATAGAGTGTTGAATTAAATATTCGGTAAATGAATGAACTGATGAGAAGGGGAGGAACCTTTACTGGCAGGTGGGGCAGGGCAGACCTCACGGAAAAAGGGTGCTTCCTCTAGACTATGGCAAGTGTAGTTGCTACTAACTACTAGGCACGGCCCTTCTTGGCAGAGGGACAAGAATCTTTTCAGGGACTGAAATATGCTTGGGAGGAGAAAACCATCTGATGCATAGCAGGGAGAAAAGACAGGCAGGATTTTCCTTCCAAAGACTGTATTATTTATCTGATGACTGTCCTATTACATCATCACCTCGACTCTCAGAAATACAGGAACCGTTCCTTCATTATAGACTGACTGAAAGCAGGCTCAGCCTTGTGTTGAAAGCTTCCTGCTCCTGGAAATTGCTACTCCCTTGTTCTTTGTTACAGCCCTTGGACTAATATTTAACGAACAATCACTATTACTTAAATTCTGCATACCACTCTCTCTGTGAATATTTAGATAATAAGTAGCCAAGGTTTGGTGAGCAGCTGACCTGGGTCCAGACACCGTGCTAAAGGCTGTATTCATGCCGTCTCTTTTCATACTAAAAGCAGCCTTGTGAGAAAGGGACCATTATTACTCCATCTTAAGATAAGAACATGGCAGACTAAGTTTAATAACCTGTCTTACCATCTCTAAAATTCCTTAACCTCTCTACACCCATTTTCCCATTGATAAAATGTGGATGCAAACGGTAGTTATTTCCTAGCATTGGTGTGAGGATTACATGAGAAAATACATATAGAACACTTTGGAGCCTTTCAAGAGTTGCTATTATTTCTTTTAGAATGAGCTGGCCAGCTATTTACATCATGTCTCAGACATACCTCTGATAACCTAAAATCACTAATGTTCAGAGATGAAAGGTTTTTAGGATCCAGGGGGAAGTTACTTTATTGCATCTGAGCATGCGCATCAAGTAGGTGCAATTGGCAGAAGGGGTTATCAAACTAGCATAGCCCTGAGCACGCGCACATGTGAAGGCTATTTAATCTCCATAAAGCCTCCTGTGAGGTGTTAACAACCTTTACATGATAAAGAAACTGGCTGGGGAAAATTAAGTAAATCTCCAAAAGTCATGCAGCTAATAAATGAAAGAAACTCCAGGTCTTAATTGAGCACCAGCACATACTGTTATCTGTGTTCTAATGAAAGACACACATTGGAGATTTAATTACTGTACTTGGTTAATTGGTTCCAATTATTCATATTTTTTAAAAGTATCACTTGATCTCCACATGGAAAAAATATTTTATCCTAGCATACTTTTGGGTAAGTTACAGCAAAAAATCCCAAATCAGAGAAATACTTTTCTTGAATATATTGGCATTTAAAAAATGTTTCCTGCAAAACATGATTAAAAAGCAGAAATCAGCCTTCCTATTTTGTCTTATAATAACCAATATCCAAAATTATATCTTTCAAGGATTATTTAGCAGCTTAGTACCAACCTTAGTCCCAACCTAAGCTACTCTGACAGGCAAGTGGCTCACACCTGCCTGAGCAAAGGCTGCAGAGTCCTTCAAATATCACAGGGAACATGACACATGGGAAACTGCCCAGCACAATACCGAAGAAGAGAAAAAAGGAAAAGAGACAAAAGGAAAGAGAGAAAGAGAGCGAGGAAAGAAAAAATTAAAAGGAAGGAAGAAAAAGACAACTGTAGTAGATGGTTGCTACATATTTGTCTCATATCAAATTAACCCATAATTAAATGCACATTACATAAGCCTCTGCAAGCCTGATACTTGTTGCATCCCAACATAATGTGCAATATACTGTCAGCGGGTCTGAGTTATTTTAGTACATTGATGTTACCATTTTGGGGGTCTTAATGTCAAGATGCCTCTCCCATGAGGCAAGGAAATAAGGTTCAGACAACCCACCCTGGTCCACTGCAGGGCCTTGCCTGCGGCCCTGCTCCTCTCAGGAGGCCTTCCAATCGGAATAGAGAGACATGCTAGTTTTACAGCTAAGAAGCACTTAATGAAGCTGAACCTGCCCTAGGCCTTCTACGTATTTGTAGAAACTCTTGGTGGTAGATGTTACCCCTTTTTCATGGCTCAGAGAGAAAGAAAAAGAAACTACTCACTCTATGCAACTAACAAATGAAGTGGGGGGGCTCAGGTCCAGCTCCAGCTCTGTATCTGTCACTTTCTCCACTTCCAACCATAAATCTGCATTTTAGAGTCTTCTAAGCCTGACCTCTGAAAAGCACATCTTATTTTCAAGACCAGAAGTTATGGGGGTCACTGCAGCAGTTCCTAACACAATGAACCAGCATGAGCACCCGGCAAACTGCTGGGAGATCCCGCAGACCCGTAACAGCTTGCGCTGACCCGTGGCCGGATGCTGCGGGGCGTGGTGGGGCCAGCCTTGAAGGGGCCGACCTGGATAAACACAGCAAGCAACTCTGGCAAAGAGGGATTTAAAATACAAAGAAAGTCAGCTTCACCTCTCGTTTTCTTTAAGAGATACTTTTGAACAATTCCTCCTCAGGGAGGTGAGCCTTGAATTAATACAGTTGGATACTGTCTTTCCCTGAGCTGCTGACATTTGGAGGCTCTGCTTAGGGTCCTTTGTAGAGACAAGTCAGCACTTGGCATTTCCTGTGAATGTCCTGCTCCTGTTAAAAGGCCTCCCGCCCTTTCTGGACAACCTTCAGTCTGGAGGATGGAAGGAGTCCTGACATAAAGTGCAGCTCTTCTTGTCAGGCAGCGGAAGCAGCATCGTTTAGAAGGTGTAGTTACCCCTGACGTGACCTTTAGCAAGTTCCAAAACCTGGAGAACAAAAACATCCATGCTCTGTCATTAAGGGGCTGAATTTTATTGCTAACAGGCTATCAGTGCTCATCACCATGCCCCGCCCCCTTATTTCAGCCCCCTCAATGAGAGCCTGGACATTTTTGTTCTCCAGGTTTTGGAACTTGCTAAAGGTCACATCACGGGTACCTACACATCCTAAAGCACCCTGAATTTGTACACAATTTCATGCCAGAGGAAATGCAGAGTCTCTCAAAACTCAGGTCAATTGTTTTCTAAAACTAGCTGGGGTACACAGACTGCATGAGAGCAGGGCCTCCGGAGGCTGGGGGGCATGCCCAGGGGCACAGGATGCTGACTGCAGGATGCTGACAGTATTCTGGCAGTTACAGGCAGTATTCTGACTAGACTAAGGTTCCCCCTCCATCGAGCAATGCTGATCCCTGGAGCTTCTCCTCTGTGTGGTAAAGCTGATGTAAATTAATTGGTTCTCAGGTGAGACATTTGAGCATAGAACTGATGATGGTACTAGTTAGGATTCCCCAGAGAAAGAAAGAAACACTTTAAGGAACTGGCTCACACAAGCATGGGGGCTGACTCGATTTCAGACTTGTCTGAAATCTGCAGGGCAGGTTTGCAGCCCAGAGACCCAGGCAAGAGTTGATACTGTCTTGAATCCAAATTCCACAAGGCAGCTTGCTGAAAACTCAGGCAGGGCTTCTCTGTTGCAATATTGAGGAGAATTCCAGACTCCAAACACCTTCAGGGAACTTCAGCCTTTTCTCTTATGGCTGCAACTGATTGGATGAGGCTCACCCACATTATGGAGGGTATTCTGGTTTACTTAAAGTTCACTGATTTAAATGTTAATCATATCTAAAAAATGCCTGCAAAGCAATATTGTATTTGACCAAACAACTAGGCGCCACAGCCTCACCAGTCAACACCTAAAGGGAACCATCACAACGACCATGTTTAATCTCACAATAAGCAGAATTATTAAGTGGTGCAGGCTTTTGATTCTGACGAACCTAGATTGCAAGCTTGAATTTGTTATGATAAGCTGTGTAACCTCAGACACTCTTAATTTCTCTGAACTACAGGTTTGTTATTAGTCAGATAGGTTATTATAAAAATTCCTTGAGATAATGCACATAAGTTTCTTAGCAGGCCGGGCTCAGGGTTTGTGCATACCAGATACTTTGTCGTCTCTAAGAATCCTTTCCTAATACTGCCTAAACAGTTCTATCTCTTGTTCCCCATAGAATGTGGTTTGAATTTTGATTACAGGACATCCTGATAATGCTCCTGTTGCCTCTTTGTACATTCATTTATTCAACAGATGCACTCTAACACAGAACTGGTGGCTACTGGCTATTTATTATGGGCCCACTATTCTCAGTACTCAACACTTCCATGTATTAATTTATTTAATTTCAGCAACAACCCTAGAAAATAGGCACTGTTGTTATTACCAACATTCAACAGATAAGAAAACCGAGGCTCAAAGAGGTTAAGTTACCTGTCCAAGGTCATACAGCTAGGAAATAGTGAATCAGGATTTGGATCACAATTGAGTGGGAGCTTTGTAATAAAAGAAGCAGTTCTGTCTCTTGTTTATACCTTTGCGTCCACCCTAGCTCAGTAACCCCCTGGAGGAGGTAGAATAATCCCCCACTAAAGACCCCCAGGTCCTCTTCCACAGAACGTGTGAATATGTTACTTTACAGGGCAGAGGGGAATGGAGATTGCGGATGGACTAAGTTACCAGTCAGCTCACTTTGAGGTTACCTGGGTGGGAGAAGTGTAATCACAGGGTCTTTGTAAGTGGAAGAGGCAAGCAGAAGAGAACCAGAGAGGTGGCAACAGGACAAGGACGTGGCTGTGTGTTGCTAATTTTGAAGATGGAGGGGTGGGGCCTGAAGCCCAGGGACGCAGGCAGGCTCTAGAAGCTGGCAAAGGCAGGAAAACAGACTCGCGCCTCACACCTCTTGGAAGGAACGCAGGTCCGCAGACACCTTGAGTGTAGCCTGATGGGACCTACGTTTTACTTCTGACCTGTAGAATGTGAGATGATAAGTCTGTGTTGTTTTAAGCCACTATATTTGTGACCATCTTTTACAGCACCAATGGGAAACTGTCACCATTCATCGATTCAGGCCCCATATTTTAAAAGAAAAAAGAAGAGAACACATATGCACAGCGCTTCCCAATCTGCAAAGCGGTTTAACATGCATGCTGTAAGCTTCACCCTGCTCCGAGGTGAAGATTTACAAGTGTCACACCCATTCGATGAGGCAGAACACATTCAGAGCAGTGGCAGCTGAAGACGGCCCAGTGTGTCCAAGCAGGTGGGGCCCTGAACACAGCTTCTGCCTCCCCAGGGCAGCTCCGCCTGTGCACAAAAAGGGCTTAATCCACGTCTGTCAGGAACTAACAAGGATGTGATGTATGATGAGGTATTTAGCATATTTAACAACCCTGGGTGCTGAGCGAGGCTTCCACCAGGAGGCCTGCCTGCTGAGAGAGAACACGGGGACCCTCCTACAGACACCTGGGGCCCCTGCAGCAGAACCTGAGGCTGGTTGCTTTCATTACCCCAACTTTCAAAAAGTTCTTAAGCAGGCCTGCCCCTTGAAGGGGCTTAAAGGCCTGAAACTTCCAGGCTGCAGGAGAGCCGTGAATGTCTCGTCTCTGAAATAGCATCCTGTCTATGGCCTCACAGCGAGACACATGGGCAGGGCAGGATTCATGTTTTACTACCACCCACTCTTTTTTTTTTCTAAATCAGGCAAATCAAAGAGCCATGTGATGCAACTTTAGAGTCCACCTGACTTAACTGAATAGACTGTGATTTCTGCAAAGCACAGGAGGTCGTGGAGAGGGTGTTGTGCTGCTTACCACCTGATTTGAGGTGGCGGCCTCCAAAGAGCTACTTGCTGAGCCCATTGTTATGGGCTGAGCCTGGGGAGAGGCACCAGGCTGAAGGCAGGGGCTGGGTGGCTCCCATGTGCTGATATGGGCTGCAGTGCTCTGGGTACTCAGAATGAACTGCCCCACTGAATGCTCTCTAAACTCCAGCACAGTGTTACACTGAAGAGAGATGAACTGAAATTCAGAGAGTTTGCGTACATTTCCCAAGGTCACACAGCAAAGGCAAAGCATCCTAGTCTAACTTCCCAGCCCAGCTGTCTCCCTAGAACATGCCACCTTTCCTGAGTAATTCCTCAGGGGCTGCGGGTTCGTCAGAGTAAGAGATGAAGTCTTGTTCCTGAGAGGCACATCGTCATGGGGAGGAAGTGCCAGCCACGCACTTCGATGCACGGTCCCAGGCTCTCCCCAGGCAGGCTGCCCAGGACATTAGCCCTGCCCTTTCAAGCTCAGAAACTGCAGCAAGTTACTTGTCTTTTCTGGGCCTGTTTCTCCATCACTGTGCTGCCAACATTAACAAAGTCCTTCTCATGAGCCCATGGTAAGGATAAAATGAAATCACGTAAAGGTCTGGCCCAGGACGGAGCATACGGTAAGTGCTCAAACAATGTGAGCAGAGCTGATTATGATCGATACTGCTGTTCTTCTCTGTCCCTGTGCGCAAAGCAATCGCTGGGCTGGGAGGACCTCCAGGAAGTGAGTCAGGCTCTTTTTGTTGTTTCCCACTAACTCTTGCTGATAGAACTGACGCTCTGCATTGGATTCTGAGGAGCTATAGGACACCCTGGAGGTCCCTGGCAGGTGGTGTGCAGGCACATGGGTACACAGGAGGAATTAATTAAATGTCTAAGCTTTAGGGAATAAGTCTAGAACCTCTGTATTTTAAAGTCTTTGAGGATTAAGATGGTGACTGCCAAAGGGAGATCGCTTTAGTCATCTGCACAGAAGGAGCTGCTCAGAGAAAGGGATCCAAATGCCCAAGAAAGGATGGGAGTAGAGGTATTAGGGTAGGAGTAATTTTGTTTAGAATCCTGCAGCATGGACATTATATTATATATGGTTAAGCGATCATGTGTAGTTTAAGTTAAACTCTTGATCCTATTACTTGTCTTAATCAGATAGACACTGCAGATGGCAACGAGGGGTTTCAGTTATCTTTAACTTTGGCCAACACCAGATGTTTTACTAATTAGCATAATGAATGTTAGAAGTAAGTTGTCAATGATGAAATTACAGACTTTATAAATAGCATAAGAGACCCTAGAAATAGGCTCTTGGTGTGATTAATAGTATTCAAGATGTATGAACTGGCTAAAATAAATGACATCAAGTGCTATCATGGCATGTAAAGGGGCAATGGCTCTGTAAGTGCTTACCTGTTAAGGATCTTTCAGATTGGCATTGCAGGCATGCTTTGGCAAAATGTTCTGGGTCTACCTGGGTTCTGAGAGTTCTGTTTGCTGACAGTAATTAAGACTGACTGGATTCTCTTCTAGAATGCTGCTGTGCTTTGGACGAAAGGGTTTTTCAAAGTGCCATCAGAGCACCAAAATAATAAAGATCAGATATATTTTTTCAAGCTCTTTGACTGTTTTCTTGTTTGCTTGATGTGTTTGTTTAAAAAAATCTCATGTATCAATCTTTGTATGTGACTATCATTACACTGGACACATGGATGAGACACGACCAGTGAATAATGCCCCAAGCTCACAAAGCTCATTACGTGCCCAGCAGAAACAAGGACAGGTGCAGGAACAGTTACAAAATTTGCATCCATGACACCGAAGGGAACTCTTGGAAAGAGGAAAAACCATCCACTCTTGACACCTGTTGTCTTCCTTCTGAACCACTTATCAGCACTTCCTTGCACACTTTCATCTTCTTCCTCTTATTCTCCACCCCATCTCCCTTCTTCATCTCCAGCTCTACTAAGTTTTGACTTCGTGTCAGCACTCTTCTGCCAAAGCTCCACCACCTTCTCCTCTTGGCTGTGCTACTGCCAAGTTCCTAAACTCGGCACCCCTGCCTTCACCCTCACTTCTTGTAGAGATGTCTGCAGTGCAGGAAGGAGAGCCATTTGGCCTCAGAGGCAGATTTGAGTCACTCAGATAGTGGGGCCGCCTGGGGAGAAGGGGCGTGGAGAGAAGGAAAAGGAGCTGGTTGCAGGTCTCTGTGGTCAGAGGCTGGGACTGGCTGTGGGTGGTCAGCATATGAGCAGGTAGCCTGGAAAGTGCACAGGAGGCAAGGGGAAAAGAAGGGGACCCAACAAATGAAAGGAGAAAAGGACTTCAGGAAGGAGGTGGCAGAATAATTATCCTTTCTCCTCCATTTCATGTTCCAGTCTGGTATTAATTTTCTCTGGGGACTTCACAAGACAATTCTCAGGGAATTTTCTCCTTCCTGAGGCTATCTGCTGCCCTGTGCAAGAGTCACAGGAGAAAGACACCTACCTGCTAAATGCTCACAGACATTACCCCTCCTTCCAGGAACTGACTTCTCATCATCTTTTATTCCAATACCTGCATATTCTCTTCTCTTTCTGTCTATTTCAGTAGCCCAATTTCATTTCAGCTCAGACATTGTATAGCAGCTCCCTCGGGGTAACCGTACATGCTGGATGCCAATATCTGGAAATGGAGTAAGTGGAGAGTGTGCAGAGAACAGGGCTTGGACCCCTGAGAGTGGTCATGCCATTTCCTGGAGAAGAAAGCAGAGGAGATGTCCGTGGATTTGAGACAGGGAACCAAGCCCTCCTTGGATGCTAGAAGCCCATGTGCCCCGGCTGAGGTGGTCTGAATCCCTTCCATTCCGGAGGCAATGAGACCTGGCACATGGTGAGGATCTGGATGTGTCTAGCTAGAGGCGGTCGGCGTGCCACACTTATTCTGTCCCTCCTGGTTTTCTCTGACGTCCAGGGGAACTCAGTTATTCATTTCCTCCTTTCTTTTCCTTATTCATTCAAAGAATAGTAATAAAAAAAATCAGGAACAGAAAGCCATGCACCTAGCATCATGCCCAGAACTGAGATGACAGAGTTGAATAAAACCCAGTCCCCGCCCCCAGGAAATACCCAGTTCTCTGCAGTCTTGCTGTTGAGGACAACCGCGCAGTCCCCTCCTCGGCCTCCGCCCTGCTCCCTCCTGACGTGCTCGCTGCTCTGCTGGAAACGACACCAAGGACAGTGCCGAGAACCTTGCTGTAGAGATTGACTCTTCTGTTTTTATTTGCAAACAAAACCTATTTGGAGAAGTTTATGATTTACCATCTATGCTTTAAAAAGCACATTGCCAAAATTCATCTTAACTGAACTCTGAGGCAGGCATTACTGATGCTCAGTTTAAATCATTGAGTCTCATCTCAGCCACATTTGATGACATGGGCAGTAAGAGAAGGTCAGTCAAATCAGGTCATCTAACTCCCGCTGATTCTCCCTCCACTGCAAAATGGTCTCTTCCACATGCATAATTTTTCCACGCCTGTTTCCCTCCTGGGCAATGGAATTACAGTTGTGCCAGACCAGCCTGAATACCTTTCACCTCTGCCCCACTAAATTGGGACCAGGTTCCTTCTTGAAAACTTCTCATAATTATATTTGTCTTTAAGATGACAACATGATTATAAAATATTTCACAAGATTATCAAACTTGAGTGACAACTAACTATAGACCTCTGGATTTAGGACGGCTGAGTGCCTCGAGGTACTGATGAGCTGGGGAGAGAACCGGCAAATGTGGGCGTGTACTGGGCAGGGGCTGCGCTGGGGTTTTACAGCCTTTTGTTGGGTCCCCTTTCTGCAATTCCAGTCACTGGATAAAATAGGCAATATTTGACCCATTTTTGAAATTTTAAGTTTTATATAGTTAAACAACTTGTCAGTAATGCAGCTGAATTTATATTTGATTAATGCAATATCATCCAATTAATTTGATTAACCATTGATTAGTATTTGGCCTAGATCTGATTGCTGGAATTCCTCTTCCTGTGATCTATCCAATATGGAAGGTCTTCTGCCCACTACCTGGCCCCAAAAATATTTAAAGTATTCCTCAATTCCCCAACTTAAGACTGTTCTTCATACACCAAGCTCTAGGTGTCATGTTATAGATGAAATAAAAAATAAATAAGCCATTGTACGGAAGAGGTCAAGATGTCTGTGATCCTGCTTGGTTTGCAGATACGCATGTACCCCACGTAACTGTTCCCACCCGGAGTTTCCAGCCCCATTGCACACTCCCGAGTCACCACACATATGACTTAGTGCAGAACAGGGCTCAGAGGCTCCATTCAGTCCCTGAAAATCTCCCCTCCCTGGTCACCCGAGTGTGGAGTCTTCCTATCAGCCTCTTGCCTGATGGATTTAAGCAATGATAGAGTCGCTGAACATTTGATTTCTACACAGCATGTTCACTGAGCCCTCTGTCTGTGCCTGAGACTGTACGAGGTGAGGGAGATTCTACCGTGCAGTGCCTTAAGGCATCGATGGATCATAAAGCTATGAGTTCAAAATTGAAATGCCAAATAGAAAGTGATGAGCGAAAAAGTACAAAGGGATCTAACGTTTGGAGGATGGCAACACTTATCATAGGCAGGAAAAGAACACGTTTAGTGAAATCTGCCATTTCTTTTGCATATATGATATGCTGCCCTGGAGGCCAAGTGCTTTATATAAGCAGCTCCACTTAATGTGCCCAGCAGTCTTATTAGATAAGCAACAGCTAACTATTCACACAGCACAGAATTATTATATCACACAGCAAGCCTACAACGTTCCAGGCACTGGACATGTTTGTTTATGTGATGAAACACCAGAAAGAAATAAGAGCTTCAGAAATTCTCCTAAGGCTGCCTGGTAACCAGTTAACCCATATCTGATGCAAAGGAGCTCTCTACCGCCCAGATGGTAAATCACACAAATGTCTTTGTTAAAGGGCCTCTTCAGCTAAGCTTGTAGGATGGATAACTAAATTAAAATCGAATACAAGAAATACTAAATGTCTACCAGATGCAGAAATGAACATCTCCTCTGCAGGCTGCAATTAGGGGGTGGTAGATTAGAGATGGATATGCTCAGAATTAGGGGAAATCTGAATAAGACACTATGGGAGAAAGTAAAAAAATAAACAAAAACCCTTTCATTTGAAGAGAATCAGGAAAGACTTCAGAAATGGTCTTCTTTGTACTCACAGAGGAAGGTGGCAGGGCTGTGCAGGCAAAAAGGGCTGGAGAAACTGAGGTTTGGAGATGGACAACTTGGGACTGATAAAATGGTGCCTCATTGCACATGACATTTATTTTGTGAATGTCATGGACAGCATTTTAAGATTTGATTGCAATAGAAAACTCCACAGCCCCCAAATGATTAAAATCCATTAGACTAAAAAACAGGTGTTGTAAAACTACAGCCTGCAGGTGAAATCTTTCCCACTCTTTGCTTTAGTGAATAAAGTTTTATTGGAACCCAGGCGCATGCATTTGTTTTCAGGTTGCCTACGGCCCCTGTCATTTTACAGCAGCAGAACTGAGTGTTGTAACTGAGGCCATAAGGCCCACAAACCCCAAAAGACTTCAGATCTGGCCCTTTACAGAAAGAGTTTGTTGACCCCTGGCTTGGCATTTGATTCTACAGTGCCAGAGATGTAGTGAGGATTTTTGATCACGCCTTTTTGTAGTATCATCCTCTTTGGATTTCTGTGTGGTGGCGTTCTGGCCTGATTTTTAGGAGGATGGCACATGTGGCAGTCTGCAGGCTGGTTTTGAAAGCAGATAAGCAGAGATCATTTCAACCATCACCAAGCAACTTTACTTTGCAGGACTCTGGGACAAAGTTGGATAATAGGTGCATTTATCCTAATGACAAAGTAGTGATAGGAAGGAAGATAACGCTGCTGAAGAAACAGAACTAGGAGAAAATGCAACACAACTACAGCTCAGAGCAATGTGTTCCACGTGTGTTGTTTCCAAAAGGCCATGAGACCACATCAGGTGGAGCATCTGAGCCGACTTCCTGGAGGAGAAGGCATTTGAATTGAGTATGGAAGGATCAGAAGGGTTTACACGAGAGCTGATTTGGGGAAAAGCATTACCAAACTGGGAGCACATGTTTCTGTCCCTGAGTCCCCCTTTCAGGACCTTGAAGAAATGATCGCCACAGTAGGACCTTTCAAACCATTGCCCAGTTCCATTTATATTTTGCTTCATTTCTTTGTGTCCTAGAGCAAATCTCTGCATTCTATTTTTTCACATGTGCAGATAGCTCATAACTAAGTCTAATAATTAAAGCAGAAGTAAGGGGATGATGAGGGAATCGTTTTTTAATCAATTCATCTTGGTTGCCCCATTCAGAAACTTACTAAGTTAAATCTCAGATTCATTGGGGATACATTTGATGCAGATAGAAAATTGAAAATATATTTCCACTACATTAAGGAAATGGTCATTTTCAAAATGAATCTCTTTATGAGAAGTAATCAGAATTAGATAAGGATGGAGAGCAAGTGCCTGTAATATTTAGATGGCTGTGATATTAAGGGTGATTAATTGTCATCTTAAAATAGCACATGCAATGCTGGGCTCCTCTCTGCCTGAATTGACCTCTTTCATACCTATTATGCTTCCTCTCAGTGCAAATGAGTTTTTAAATGGCCTTGCACAAGCTTAGCACATGTGACTGTGATGAAGGGACACTGTGGATGGTGATGTTCCTTGATTCCTGTCGCTATGGAAAAGAATGACTGTGGGCCCTGTAGTCAGGCAGGTTTGAATTAAAATCCTTGAAATTCACTTCTCTTTGGCTCATTTTTTCTGAGCCGTTTTAGTAGGTATTTCATTGAGTTGTTGCAAGGGCTAAATGAGAAAATAAATACATTAAAAAGATTTTTTTAAATGGTACAGTGTCCAATACACAGCAGGTGGTTGATAAATGTTTGTTTCCATGCTTCTTATTTATATGGAGTGATTTCCTTTAAGAAACAACAGCAGCAATGACTTGGAGAAATGGGGACTATTTTTGTTCCTCAAGCAGTTGACAATCTGGCATCCGAACAAGGAACAGAACTCTTATGTGTGGGCTGTTTAATGGTCAGTAAAAACAATGGGACGCAGCCATGTTAACCCCACTCTCATAGTAACCAGAGAGAATGAGGGTCACCTTCCAGCAGCTTCTCAATGCTAGAGAGTAAGAGGACATAAATGTCAACTGAACAATTCCCATATGCTGGGTGCCATTCGAAGTGCTTGATCTCCATGACAGCCTCAAGATACAGGCACAGTGACAGACCAAGAGGAAGAGAAATTGTCCAGTCTGGGCTCCAACAATCAACAGGAACATCAGCCCAAAGAGAAATGGGTCAGAGGAAGATAAGTGTATCTGTGTGTGCTAATGTATGTTACAGAGATCAGTGGTTCATCCTAAATGAGGTATTCAAAATCACAAAGGGTTTTCTTTAAGACACAGGTAAACTAGTGGCTGAAGACCCAGATTGGTTATGCCCAGGAGGATGTCTACGCATTTACATTTATAAATCCCTGAGCATTTTCATGTCCACTGGTTGTATGAGAACCACAGATAAAACGAATAAGTAAAGGACATGTTCAGACTGAACGAAGTAAGACCATGGTGAGTGTGGGCAGATGGTGGGGGGTTGAGTATGGACGTGGCTTCTACTCACTGGAGAGATTCGAGAGGTGAAGCATGTAGCCTTGTTCTGTGTGGTCCCAGAAGTCAGGGCCAAAGAGCATAAGCTAAAGAAAGGCAGGTTATCATGAATTTGGGAAGTCATATGAATGAACGTCCTGCCTTCTGAGACAATGACATATGCTGAGGCCGTCACACAAAGGCAGGGGAAACATGTGCTGGGACCGTAGAGGAGAAATTCCTGCATGAGGCATGGGGTGCAGAGGTCAGAAAGGATGAGTGTGGGGTGCCCTCTTGTTGAGCAAGTCCTTGATTCCCTGGATTGCCAGAATACTGTCACATTCCACACAGGTGTTTGATTTATACACTGGTTGACTTGGACACAGAGATTATTCTGTGCTTACCCTCCTTGTTTTCCCAAGGTAAGTGACTAAACTACAAAGAACAACCTTTTAAGAGATCATCATAACCAAATTATTTCTCACAATACTGTGTTTAGAAGACGAATATGCCCGATTATCTGGTCCTTCCGAATGAATCTGGGGTACTCCCTACTTGTCGGGTTGCTGCCATTCAGAGCTGTTGTACAACCTGCCATAGGCAAGGAGGTACAAATGGCCCCGAGTTGGGATCAAACACGTGCATGGTGAGAATGTTTGAACAGACAGATGTTTGTAGAGCACTGAGCAGCCTGGAGTTTTGAAGAAATGATGCTCTCTATATGATAGCAGCTTTTGTCTCTGCTGTGCTCAATGTAGGGGCAGAAAACTTCTCCCTTCTTCCCTCTGGGTTCATTGGCTGATCTACTAATTACATTTATGTAAGACAGATTAACAAAAGCTTAATTTTGTGTATATAGGAGCCCCTAAAAATATGAGACTCAAACAGGTGATCAAAGCAGGCAGATTTTGTATCTTTCAGAGAGGAAATAACACATCTGTGAGGAACTGCCAAGACAAGGGGGTTTGGGCTACAGGTAGCGAATCAGTGAGGCAGTGACATGGTTTGTCTGTGCAGCCGTGTCAGCCCTGATGCCCCGCCTGTGGTGATGGGAGTCTGCCACCCTCCCAGCACACGGAGGGGAACTTCCCGTGGGAGACCTAGTTCTTGCTTCCAGGGCTGGAAAGGATGTCAGGGTGTCCTTCCAGCACGTGCTGTTTCTTAAGTAACTAATTCAAAATAATCAGTTTGCCAACGGGGCACATTGTGGGGTGGGGTATCCTTCATAAGCAGTAATTATACCTGTCTGGGCCTCTTTTGGATACAAAGGCTGTGTAACCAACCAGTTAAAGATAGTGTAGGCAAAAAGGAGATTTTTTTTTTCTTGTTAGCTAGAGCACAAGGCTCAGGAGCTGGATGAAGGATGAGGGCAAACACCTCTAGGACCCAGTTCCTGCCATTTTTGCTTCTCTTAGCCTCTCCAAGTTCATCGCCTCTGCTCACCTCCCACCTCCAGGTGCTCCAGACGTGCATCTCTAAGCCTTGTCACCCGACTGAGACAGACTCTCACCACCCCTGGGGCCAAGCTCAAATGTCAAATGTCTCTCACAGTAGAATTTCATAGTTGGTGTGAGAAAAGACTGTATCCCAAAGGCAATGAGGAGTTATGACAACCCAAAATCTAAGAAAAGGAACAAAAGGAAAAAATAAAAGAGAAGGAGGAGGAAGCAAGGAAGGAAGGGAGGAAAGGAAAAAAGCAGAATGAGTCCCCAGCCTTGAACTAAGTATTTTCAGAGGCCAAACAGTCCCCTGAGACAAGGACCGGTGATGGACCTTGGAGGTAGGTGAGACAGGAGCAGCGCTGGGGCTGGCTTGGCTGGGATAGAATGGGAGCCATTTCCAGACTCTGCTACGACTGGAGGTATCTACACCTTCCAAGGCCTTACCATCCCTGCCCCCTGTGATTCGCCACCATCCCTACTTGCCCTCTTTCTTCCATGACATTGTGTTCCCTGGACTGGAGGTGACAGTGGGTAGAAATTTGCCCTGATGGGAAGGACCTGGCCATAGAACCAGATGGACACAGTTATTAGTCAAGATTGCTTTGCTTTAAAGTAGAAGAAATTCAACTAACCTAAAAAGAACAGCATGAGAAGTATGTGTGCAGGACTTTCTCAGCTTGTAACTGGATACAGTGTCGAAAGGCTGTGAATTTCCTTCTCTCCAATTCCCTTAATTCTTCTGGGCCTGACAACAGTCACTGGCAGCCCCCACGTGGTGATAAAGATGGTGACCTGCGTCGTGGTCACTTCACGTTTACAGTTTACCTGCGCAGGTGTAGAGACTTTTTCTTGCCCAGAATTCATGTCAACCCTTCTTGCCAGGTTCCACACTTGGTGAACGTCACATGTCCATCTCCAAAGCAGTCAGGGTGCCCTGAGGATTGGGTGCATTGACCTGGCAGGATCTTACAGGCCAAGTAAGGGCAACAGAATCCCTTCTATGGCCATGGCCATCTCATCTACTCTTTTCCAATTTTGATTTAAAAAAAAAAGACAATGATGATGACATAGAAAAGAACAAATAGGACTTCGAGCCTTAAAAACATAGTAATTATGGAAGAACAAAATGATCTGCAAAATTAAACCTAACTGTAATCCACTATATATATTAATGACTACCGAAATAGCAGCAATCAAAATTCTCGGCCAAACCAAGACAGTACAAATGACATACTTCGGAACAAAATTATGAGAATTCCAATTATCTCTGATTACATATGCACAGTAGGATGTTTGCAATATTGCAGACAAAGTGTTGCATGGCAACCAATATTTTTTTGTTAGCATACTAAATTAGAGTTCTCAGGAAATTCTAGTTATGCAGTGATTTTAGTTTAAAAATATCAATATTAGTCATCTTTAAAACTGGTTTTGGAAGGGTGCTGGAAAATTGGCCATCAGCACACTACATTATTAGTTGTTGGATGTGCATGTTTTCTTATAAGGGACACAGATAAGGTATGTATTTTGGGATCAGGGGGATCTCATGATCTGCGTGAACATTCACACCCTTTATGCTCCTATTGTTAGAATCATGGTTTTAGAGCAAACACAGAGCAATGTCTAGGACACTCCTCTTCATCCGATCTGATCTCACCTGGACACGACCAGACTTCAGCTGGAACTCTCAGAACTATTTTCGGATTGAGTGTTGACCCCCCCCGGATGCCCACTCACTTCCCCAACGGCTGGGTTCTGAGGTCACTTCAGCTCAGGCGCAGCCATCTCCGTTGTCCAGTATGACGCTCTGTCCTGGAACAGACTGAAGGTGACTCGACGAGCTACTGGTTGGCTCAGTTTGACTCATGAGGAGCTGCTGAGGAAGGGAAGACAGGCTTCAGGGGAGAACGTTTTCTGTTCTGTGCATAATCAGGATCTGAGTGCTTCAAATTCTAGAAAACAAGTTGAGTACAGTTGACATTTGAACAATGAGGGGATTATGGGTGCCGACTCCCGTGCAGTAGAAAATCGCATATAATTTTTGACTCCCCCAAACCTTAACTACAAATAGCCTACTGTTGACCAGAAGCCTTACAGATAATGTAAACAGTTGATTAACACATATTTCATACGTTATATGTATTACATGCTGTATTCTTACAATAAAGTAAGAGAAAAGAATTTTTTATTCAAATTGTTCCAAATCTCCAAAAACTTCTCCAATATATTTATAGAAAAAAAAGTCCATATATAAGTGGACCCACACAGTTCAAAACCATGTTATTCAACAGTGACTGTATATCCATGACAAACTCTAACTCAACAGCCAGCTTGTTTGGCTCAAACCCAAATTATTATACTAATGACCAGTTTCTTAGTATAGTATACTAAGAATACATTTATACAACTGTGTACTTAGTAAAGTGCCAGGTTTATTATTATAAACTAGGTGACCGTATGCCAGTTCCTGAATTTCTTTATCTCAGAATCCTCATCTATAAATCAGGAAAAATCCTTTTGTTCCTTTTTCCTGGCACAGTGGGAGGAGAAGCAACTCACCTATGATAGAGCAGCCGCTGACATGTTTAGAACATGAGATTTAGATGTAGTGTACAGGACCCCCGCCCATCTCCAAGGACCCAGCGCTAAAGTGATTTGAGTAAAGAGATGAGGGGACCCAAGTGGAAACTGGCCTTCTCTCTTGCTTCCTGAGTAAAGCTAAAACATATGCCAGCAGCATACAGAAGTCTTCTGTGGTGGCAACTGTAGAATAAGCAAGGTGGTGATTGGTACCTGTTGTGGCATGTCTGGGCAGGAAAGACTGGACACAGGCCCAGGCATTTTGCACAGTCCCAGCACAGTAGACACTCACTTCACAGTGCTCTTGAGAGGGTTAGATGACGGGCTACACAGACGACTGGGAAGAGTGGCTTCTCAGCCAGTGCATGCTGGGTGAAGTGTGGTTTCGCAGGTGGAGAAAGAAAGGACATTCCAGCTGTGAACAAATGGCAGAAAGACACGGATGCCTATTGGAAAGGTACGCACAATTACATGAGCCAATCAGTGGATGAGAGAAGACAAGAGTCTGCACAAAATTACATGCTCTGTGTCAGATTAAACAGCACTCGTGTGGGGTTGGCTCACATTTTTCAAGAAACTTTTCATGACTTTTTAAGTATAACTGACAGAACAATTCATTCTTCCAAAGGTGGCGAGAAGGAATTATTTCAAACGGGAAAGAACCAAGACAAGCGCTGGAGAGGTGAATTCACTTGCCAAGTCTGGGAAGCTCATCGGTGCTGGTCGGGACTTCACATGTGCAGAGCCAAATTTATTTCTCACTCTGCAGCGCCAAAGTAAATGATGTGGTTTCAATTTAAAAATTGGAGGTGATGAAGAGATGATTACAATGTTCTGAAAATAACAAGCAAGGTTCTATCCAGAACTGAGATGTGGCTGAACTGTGAATTGTATTAGGAAGCCAAATCAGGCTCCCAGCATGCAGTGCTAAAAAAGTGAAAATAAAGTTGAATTGAATTGATAACTTTATGTAAATTAGTGGGGAGGTAGGATATGAGTTAAAGAGAGATGAAAGTTATCAGATATGTTCTAGGTGTTGGTTTGAATGGTGAACAAAGGGGTATTCATTTTCTTGTTCATGAAAATAATATATATATCATTATGTATACATTAAACCTAACCATATACTAAATAACAATATAATTATATATCATTCTTAAAAGGGAGGAGTTTTGGAATATGCACAACAGCAAAGACATCTGTGCTTGAATCAATGGTGTGCCATGAACCAGAGGATTGATTAGTGTGACTCCAAATTTCAGTAAAAATATAAAGAATGGGTTATTCTATTTAAAAATTATACATTTGATGAACCATAAGCATTAAACATATCTGAATTCCTCTTATGTGTGAAAAGAAATTCATGAGAGCAAGGTACATAACTATAATTGTGTCATTAATTGCAAAAATGTGGGAGGACTATGCCAGCCATACAGCTATAGTAGCAGCAAGAATTCAGTGAGTAACATAGAGTCAAGGTGGAGGGTCTGAGTAGCCGGGGAAACCTTTACAGGAAGTTGTTGCATAATCTGGGTTTAATGTTGACTGAGGACTACATGCCATCTCTGAAGAAGGAGACATTTTCCACAACAAAAATGTATATTTTAAATAATTTCTCCTTGTAGATTCTCAAGCAAGCTGTTCCTGTAGGTGTGACTTCTCTTCCTTTTTGCATTACATTCTGAAACTAGTCCTCTTAGCTGCTCAGTATTGACTGATGGCCTGTGATCATTTTGGAGGCAGGTCTTTGTAGAAAATTGTCACAGTTATGCCCAAAGGCAAGAAGGCTGCATTTAGATAATTGGAAGAGTCCATTTTAATGTCAATTCCCATTATTGATTTATAAGGTTCTCTTGCTGGTGTTTAAAAAAGAAATAATGTTTTTAAAGCCCTTACTGTATCTGTTAACTCTAACAGCCATGAACCATCTCTATGGATCCTCCTCAGCAGCTATAGTTTGGTTGTTTTTCTACCCATGCCCTTACAACTGTTACGAAAATCATCCGGCGTTTGCCCTCACAATGAGTCGCTGTTAATCTGTTCCTGCATTGAGCGTGGTTTACAAGAATGTTGCTGATATGACTTGCTGTGTTCCTCCTTGCACACTCTGCGCTCTGGTCAGAGAAACTGGCTCTGAGTATCACAAATACAGGCTCTGTTAAGCCTCCCTGCCTTTGTTTGCATGGGGTCCTTCTCCCTGGAATGACCTCTCCATGTTGAGTGCCTGGAGGATACCTCTTCACCTTCCAAGACTAAGCACAGGTACCATGTTCTTCTGCAGTCATTCCTCTGAAGCCCAACTGAGCTGATGTCCTCTCTGGTGGTGGTCTGGGTTTGCTGTGTATTCACCCACCAAAACACTAACGTCCTGCTTCAAATTTAATTGTTTATAAGTCTCCATTATCATCACTGGGTATGGGAATTGGAGAAAACCAATTCACACTATCCCGTTTCCCAAGCAAGTTCAGAAATAATAGAGAAGTAAAAGTAAAAAGTAAATGGATGGCGATAAAAACATCAACTTTATTTCAAATGAAATCTCATTGGAGGATGTGGCTTTGTCACTGCTGGAAGTAAATTTAGAAATACACCAACTGTTACTGATTGAAGGCCATCCTAATGTCAGACCTTCTTTGTCTTTCTAGAAACTCTTTCATATTCCTGCGTTTTTGTCCTGAGCCTATTTCTACTTGATAGCAGAGAACTCAACCTAGGCAGTTCCACATAGATTTAATCATATAAACTACACTTTTTTGTCATCTCATAGTCCTTTCCCCATCCCAGGAGTTGATTCAATTTCTGGGGAGGGCCTTGCATACATCAATGCCCAGGAGAGGGGCCAATCTGGCTCCCTGACTGAGATGAAACTACACCTGACCCAGAACCGTGATGACTGATTTCTCTGCCTCCTCTGACATATCCACTCCTCCTGAAATTTATATTTTTTTCTATCCTATCACTTAGATATCTCAACTAATTCTGAGCTCTGCAATGTGCCCTCCCTGCCTGAGCCTGAGGAACTTGTGGATGTTATACTCTATCGTGCTGAGACTGTGCAAAATGCCTGGGCCTGGATCCAGTCTTTCCTGCCCAGACATGCCACAACAGGTACCAATCACCACCTTGCTTATTCTATAGTTGCCACCACAGAAGACTTCTGTATGCTGCTGGCATATGCTTTAGCTTTACTCAGGAAGCAAGAGAGAAGTCTAGTTTCCACTTGGGTCCCCTCATCTCTTTACTCAAATCACTTTAGCGCTGGGTCCTTGGAGATGGGCGGGGGTCCTGTACACTACATCTAAATCTCATGTTCTAAACATGTCAGCGGCTGCTCTATCATAGGTGAGTTGCTTCTCCTTCTACTGTGCCAGGAAAAAGGAACAAAAGGATTTTTCTGAACCCATAGTTTATGCCAGAAAATTAGAAGCCCCAAGTCCAGAATCAGAGGCTTGAAAGTCGAGATCCGACTTTTTGTTCTCTGCCCGAGTGCTTGACCCTCCTTACAGCAATGTGCACAGCGCTGACCATAACCCGTGGACACACTGGGGAGGATTCAAACCTGAGCTAGTATCTAAAACTTTCCTAGTTCTTAAAATTGGGGGGAACAAATGTTTAACATATGACTGGAAATACCTGTGAAACTGAAGGTACTTCTTTGTCCACAGTGTTAACATATTGCTCAGTCCAATCCCCTACTTAAAAGCCTTTAAACTTTCTCTTCATTTTGGGAGGAAATCCAATCTTCTTTTCATGGGACACACAAATGTTCCTGAGCTGGCCTCCAGACTTTTCTACGACTTCTGTGTCAGACTTTATGCTCCTGGCATGATGAACCACTGGCTTCTCTGCAGTCCCATCTCTCTCAGCTTGGGCTCAGGTTTGGCTTCACATCTAGAATGGCTTATCCATCATTATTTGACCGTATCTCCTCTGTGTATCCTATAAGACTGGATTAGAACCACCACCCCAGGAATCTTTCTCTCCCCATCAGAGATGAACAAACCCTCGCTAGGTGTCTTCAGGCATGGTGCCTCATGTACACGCTTCCTAGTTTCTGTTCAGTGATTACTTCTGTAACTGTACTTTCACTGCATAACCCCTGTTTATTTGTATGCCAATCCTCTCAGTGAACTGAAATTTGTTCAATATTGTCCCTCTTTTTTGTTTCCTCAAGTGCTGCATTGTACCTGGAATATGGTTCCATGTACTTTTGAAAGCAGTTTTCATGATCGGAGCCCATTAAGACTAGTCAACACATGCAGAGAATTAGCAAGTAAGCAAATCTAGCATAAGGCCAATAGGTGGTAGAGAAACATTATTCTCATAACGGCTTATATCTGCATTAACATAATACCAGATTGCTAGTATTGTGTTGTACCGTGTACTCTTATTTACAGAAAATAAACCTAATTTATTTAGGTTTGATCAATATCCCTGATCTTTTCTGACTTGAAATTGAGAACTGCAATCAATCAAGGTTGCATTAAGCATAAAAATTGTGTATTTGAATCTGATTTTCAGACTCAACTAAATATCTTCATGAGAAGAAAGGCTCAGTAAGAAGAGGATCCAGATATAAAAATAGGTCATACACTTCAAATCCAGAGGAGACAGCATTGAACCTCTAGCCAGGAGGTCTAGATTCTAATATCTCTGTTTTTAAAAATTCATCAAAGTACTGCATTTCTCCAGTTTTTGTTTATTCAGTCAATCTTTAATTAGGTATACAGTTATTGAATATAGCTCTGTAATATGCCAGAAATTGGACTAGGAAATTAACAGTAATGGAATTTTGATAATTTCTTTTATAATATTAACACATTGCAATTTACAGAAACAGCATTTTCATAGTTTATCTTATATAATAGCCATAATGCACCTATAAATGTTTTGTTAATATTACTATTTGCACTTTATTAAGGAGAAAACAGATTTAAAAGATTAGATGACCTTCCCATCATGTTGTTGATTTCATGACAGAGCTAGAACTTGAACTCAAGTCTTTCGTAGCTCAACTCCTTTTTTTTTTTTTGGTGGTTTTGTGGCTGAGTTTCAAAATGCCTTGCTGATGTCTCATGCCATCCAGCCCCTTTTTTCATTATTCCTCCTTCCTGCCTGCCTTCCTGTCTTCCTTCCTTCTTCCCTTTCAAGAATACTTACTAAGTGCCTACTTTGTTCTAGGACCTCTATTAGTAATTCATCAACATTCAAGGACTCAACGGTTGTTAAGAATTAATAGTATTGCTGGTTATCAATTGTATACCTACAGAATATATTATACATTCAGAAACAAAGTTAGAGCCATTTATCTCCCAGAATATTAAAAAAACATAGAGAATATAAAGCAGCAGTTTGGGGGCAAAATGATTTGAAAATGCTTTCATTCAAAATGTTAGTGCACCATAGAAGACGCTCCTGGGAAACACTTGCTTATGTTGCATTCCATTTCGAAAATAGTGAGCGATGATATGAAAGCTCCTATGTTTTTACTTTGCTGTGTGAGAAAAAACAGTAAGCTAGTATGAAAAGCAACATCAGTTCTCTATTACTGTTTTTCAAAAACTTAATTAATTTTACTTCTGTTTTCCTACTACAAATAATATTATATGTAAGTTTTAGAAATTTAGGGAAAATCAGAAAGGTACAAAGAGGGGAACAAAATTTCCTTTACACTTAGAGAACCGAAAGCTCTACTTCCTGTCACTGATGTATGCATATAAGACTCTATTTTACAAATTTACTTTCATGTTCCACACTCATTCTAAACTAGCTTCTTCTACTAAATACTATATTATGAATTTAAAAATATATATTCTGTGATTTTTTAAAATGAGACTTTGGAATGCTGTGCCCTTGGTTGCAATGAGCTGGCATTAAAGGACCTGGCCTTCGGTTCTGGTCCCACGTCCACTAGGAGGTTCGCTGCCAAGTCCCTTCATCTCTTCAGGTACCAATCTCATCGTCTGTATAAAAAAGAGACTGGACTTTCAGGAGCTTGTATTCTAATTTTCTAACTCTCCTTACGTGCAAAGCCTTCCATCAGTGCCGCAGTGGATGGAGCCTGGGAGCCTGTGGAGAAGAGCAAGACTCCGACCATCCCAGTGATGTTTAAAAGTGCAGAAGATGCGCGACATCACTGTGTGGACGGGTGCGAGAGCTTTGCCGTGGGCGCCGCGCAGGCCCCGAATCTGCTCAGTCCACCAGCAGGGGGTGCTCATGAGCTAGTTCACTGGGGTTGAATCCCTCGGGCCCTAATTCAATCCGTAGCGACAAGGGCATTTTCTCCAGCAGAGTGGTTGTTCGTACATTCATGACCCTTCCATCTTTTGCCTTTATTTTTGAAGTGCCTACAGCTATCTTCCTCTTCCTAAAGTTTTATAAGGGGGAGAAATACCTTCATTTGGTCAGCGGGGACAATAAATGCCCCTTTTTCAAGGACGTACAAAGGTGCACACAACCGAGAAGACCCACAGCCCCAGGGCCCAAACTTCAGGATGCGCTTTCCACTGACGTCTCCATGGCTTTGACCAGGTCATTCAGCCTCCCGAGGGGCCCTTCATTCTGGGGGCACAGCGCAAGTTTGCACTTCAGTGGTTATAGGTACTGTGTGAGTTTGAGACATTCACTTCACATCTCTGAGCCAAATCATACCTTATTACATTGCAATAAAATATGTACTAAATGAACCCTTTTTACTATTGTGGTGGTCTTCTGGGCATTCACGAGGCAGCCCCACTGCTTCTCTGACTCATCTTCTGCCCCGTCCCCTTGCGTCACTCATTTTAGCCACGCCAGCCACCTTCTACCTGCTCCTCTTTCATCCCTGGCTCGTTATTCCCCATGCCAGCTGGGCAGGATTGGTCTTTCCCCAGATCTTTGTTTAGGGGCTTCTCCCCTTTAAATCTTTGCTTAATCATTTTCTCCTCAGAGCGCCTCGCTAACTGCTCTACCCACACCAAACCATCCTACATCTCTCTGCTTCTCACCGTTCCTTGGCACTTGGCATCTCTGCATGCATCACTGTTCAAAAATAATATGAGCCTGAATGTACACATACGTGCTCTGCTTGCAGGTGTATTGACCCTCTTCTCGTCCACTAGATCAAAAGCTCGCAAGAGCAGGACCCCCACATGCCGCATTCACTGCCGTAGCCACTCAGTTCTGCACAGTGCCTGGCACAAAGTACACGCTCAATAAATACTTGGTGAAGAAATGAATGAGAGAAGGAAGGAGGACAGACAAGAAGGAAGGAAACAAAAATTGGAGAAAGATTGGAAGATGAGGTTTAAACATCTTTTTAAAGAATATGGAAGGTAATCTACGAAGTGCTTTTCTGGCATTTCTTCGTGTGACAATGCCAAGGGTTGACATGAAATGTACAACAGGCTTCCCGCCAGTGAAGCATGAACCAACCAGACAAGCCAACAGGCGGTAAATGTGAACTGTCTACACCAGAGTGGTCTCTGTATGTGGGGAAGTGAACGCACTGGGCCACCGCCCCCCTGGCCCTGATGCATAGGGTGCCTTGTCTCTGAGAGGTAGCCCATCCCTGATCTTAGTCTCCCACGAAGTTTGACCGACCGTGTTGGCTTTCTCTAACCTTGCTGACACCCTTGTCAGTGGCCCCTTTATTGAACTTCCCTCAACTAACTTGATTCCACTGAGGGTGTCATCTATTTCTTGCCAGAACTCTGACTGACACACATTCCATAAGTAAAGATTTTCATTATTTTTGCATTCATTTATTCATCTGCCAAATATTTATTGAATACCTTCTAGGTCAGACTGTATTAGAGGTGCTAATTTTGACAATAAATTTGCCCTCATTCTTTTTCCAAAGGTGATACAATCCTAACAAAAAATTCTGTAAGCAGACTTTTTATACATTCTATGCAATAACTAACACCACGTCTCAGAGATCGATGGGAAAAAGAGAGATTTGTAAGTGGACATATTGATGAACAGACAGGATGTTGTGGGGAAAAACATGCTGGGGATGGAGTCTGGGCTTCAGAGGATGGGCAAAGAGGTGCGGATGACGGCTAGATTTTACCTGGTAGAAGAGGGACGGGATTCCTTTACAGAAGGAACACATGCAGCAAATGGGAACGCTATATCCAGGAATTGATGAGGGAATCACAGGACTATACAACACAGTGCTGCCCAGTGGGAATTTGTTGGACAGGCAGGTTGAAGGCATTTCATAAATATTGAACATTGTATAGTTATCAGGAGGTCAGTGAGATGCTAGAGAGTAATAAGGACAAGATAAACACGATCCCTGACCTCACCGGACTTGCAGTCCAGGGGAAGGTCAGAAGCATAATGACCAACAACAGAGGTTTAATAAAGAAAAATAGACTATACTTACAAATCATAATTTTCTTACGAAGGAAACACCTAGAACTAAGGTAGAATTCAACAAGATGGTTTGGAGATGCCCTCAGGAAGGCAATACTTGAGCCATGACTGCTGAGGAGAAAGTGTAAGTCATGAGAATAACTGGGAGAAGAGTCCTGTGGACAGACAGAACCGTGTGTGCAAATGTCCTGGGGTAGAGACACAGCTAAAGCTCTGTCGATGGCTGGACCTTAGGGAGGGAGTGCATAGGATGCCGGGGCACAAACAGGTAGGCCTTGGAGGGCCTCCATTCCAGGTTTGACTTTTATCCTCAACATAATATTCAATCAAATATTGAATTCTATTCTAAATATAATAGTAATATTGACAATAATGTTGATGATAATAATGGTAAAGATAATATTTATTGGGCCTTTACTTTGTGCCTGAAGCACCTCTCACCTTCGCCTTCGTTAACTCATCTATTTGTCACAAATGCCCTAGGAGACGAATATTATCATGGCAGCCATTTTATAGATACATAAACCGAGGCACAGAGGCATGAAATAATTTGCTCAGGATCACATGAATGGTACCTGGAAATCTACACATCCATGTACAAGAGTAGCCTAGTTTGATTTGTGCTTAAGATGATTATCTCTGACCATCTTGTAAAATCTCAGAGAGGGCAAGCAGGGGAACATGCAAACTGGTTGAGATCGTGACAGTCCAGGAGAAATAGCAGGATCCTTTTTTGCACTAGGATTTTGCTAAGTGACATGGAAAGGACCAGATGGATTTGAAATATATTTTTGAGATGAAATTAATAATATATTTTAAGGGATTAAATGTGTGAGATGGATGGGAGAATTAAAGATGACTTGAATATTTCTGACTTGAGCAGTTAGATGGAAAGAAGATCCCTTACCTGAGTTGGAGAATACTAGGGTGGAGACAAATTGGTGGGGGGCAGGGGGTGCGAAGGGAACTGAGAGCTCAGATTTGGACCTATTAGGTTTCATGCTCTGGTTTAAAACTAGATGGTTGATCAATTAAGATGCCCTTCTCTAGAGGACACAGGCTGAAGCCAAGGCCGATGGCAGGTGGACGGAGCTGCAGCCAGAACAGTGGACATATGGTCTCAGGTGCAGCTGCATCAGCTCTCTGTCTCTGTCTCTCTCTTCCCTCCTCTCTTTGCACATGTACCCACACATGTATAATGTGCGCCAGGGCATCTAGGAGAAGGCAGTGGGACTCTGAACAGCTGCGCAGGGAACAGCAGGAGGCACTTAGGAGCTACTGTCCAGCACTGCCCAGCAGGCAGATAGAAAACCAGAAGCAACATGGCCCCAGTCAGTAGTCTGGGGTTTGGGCCAGGGCTCCAGTGTCTCCCTGAGGCCCTGGAAACAGCAAGACAGAGGGACTAGAACTAAAGTAGCTTGCTCTCCTTGGGAACATGCCACATATGGGTGGAAATCTGTCACTTAGAGGACCCACTACTCAGAGATCCCTGGGGCATTAGAATCTGCATGCACCAGGATGTGCCTGGGCTCTAGCCTGGATTCTAGAAGTCACATGGAGGTTTAGAAGTCATTTTTCTTGTTTTCCTTGAATGCAAGGGGGCTTTCCTTGAATGTAAGCATTGTGGCATGTTTCCATAACCCCACTGCCACCACCACATTTCCCCTGAGAATGACATTCTTCACACTTTACCATGATTTCTTATGTGGCAAGACTGTAACTTTCATGAGCAGGAGATTTTTCCACTACCGTCTCCAGGTCAGAGCACAGGCTATGACACACAGCAGGTGCTTACAAACACCGGCACAATGTAGACCGTCGAGCGAATGTAACCTCTCTAGGACTGAAATCCTATTTAGTATCAAATAAGGGTGTTGGTACCAGATAAACAGGAAGGCTCCTTCAGCACTTATTAGAATATATTCCTAACTTAATTAAATTGTACTGCCTCCAACACACATTTACTGATTTAAGTTGAATGTGCAAGGTTGCCTGTTAGTTTCCCGGGGCTGCCATAGTGAAGCACCACAAATGGAGTGACTTCAGACAGCACAGACTTCCTCTCCCACAGCTCTGGACGGTGGAGTCTGAAACGAGGCTGGTTCCTCCTGGGGGCTCTAAGGAAGAATCTGTGCATGCTTCTCCTCCAGCTTCTGGGGGCTGCTGGCCCTCTGCCTGTTCCACAGCTTGTAGGTGAATTAGTCCAACCTCTGCCTCCATCTTCATGTGGCCTTCTCCCTGTCTGCGTCTGTTTCCTCTGCGTCCCAATTTCCTTCTTATAAGAACAGCAGTCAAGGTATTGGTATGTATTAGTATTTACCCAAATCTAACAGGAACTTTCTTAACTTGATGACATTAGCAAAGGCCTTATTTTCAACGAAGGTCACATTCCCAGGTACCTTCAACACATCTTTCTGGGTGGACACAATCCAACCCATGACATCATCTTTTCAAACGGCTCCAAATGGCATGGGTGACACCTTCTGTAATGAAACACTACTTTAAACAGATGTTTCTTTTTCTCCCCTCTTCTTGCATGAAGAACACATCTTAGTCTCCTTGCCCCGTGCTGGCCTTTTGCACAGCTGGCCTTTATTAAAAATTCATCTCCTTAAAATAGCTCAAGAATTTTATTTGCAGAAGGTGCCTGTTCGGGTACCACAGTATGAAGCGCCAGTCAATGTTCCCTCCCTGATGAATTGAATGCCCCCCATAATGAGGGCTCCCCAGCCCACTGGGAGTGCTTTGAGCCAGCACAGGGAAACCCAGCTTCAGGCAGCAGTACACACAGCCAAAAAAGGGTGCCTGTAGAGCATTTGAGCCCTTCTCTCTCCCTGGTTATTACTGGCCGGTGCCTGGTTAGCCCGACAGCTCATCACAACCTTCCCTGAGGGATGCGTTTTGTAAGTCACCCCAGCGCAGCTCTTTGTCATGCAAATGAGTGGTGTGGACTTGTGTTTGCTTAGTTTCAGCTAAATTAAAAACTCTTCTGGCAGGAGCTGCGTTCTTCTGGAATCATATGCTGTTGACTAATCACACCTAACGGACAGGCAGCTTGTAGGGAGAGGCGATTACATACCAGTCACAACCCAACATTTACGGTCATTTTGACACTTGCCTTATTTCCATATTACGCCCTGGGATGGTGGGGAGAGGGAGGTACAAGGGGAAGAGAGAGAGAAAGAGGAAGAGGAAAGGAAAAGGGAGGAGGTGAAGGGAACGAAGGGGGGAGGCGAGGGGAGGGGAGGGGAAGGAAGGGAGAGAGGGAAGCAAAAAGAACCTAAAGTTAAAAGTATAGGAAGAAAAGAGTATTTTAATGAATGTGGAGGAACTTGGCAACGAAGGAATTCCTTCATACAATCAGTCAACAAACAGCGCCACCCTGCAGGCTGAGCTCTATAGAGCCTAAAAATGCCTGGATCTGGAGGAGACGCATGAGAACAATGCCTGGGACAGCTAATGGGACCCCAGGAACAAAGAAGGGAGGGGGTCCCCTTATCTGAGGATGCGGACGTCAAGGTTCCCAGCACAGGAGACATTAGAAATACTTTTTTTGTGTGGGACAAGAGGGAATCCACCGCTTTGCTGGCTAAGAGGAGCTGCCATGCAGTCCACGTTGACTGTGTCAGGCCCTGGGCTCGGGGCGTCTGCACATTGTCTAGCTTTTGCAGAGAAACATGCAACGTGGGCATGATTATTCCAGAAGAGACAGAGAGTTTAAGTAATTTGTCCAAAGTCATACAGCTTGTGTGTCACAGAGCAACACAGAGCAATTCAGGTCTGGGTGATTCCCAACCCTGGGCTCTTTATCAGTGTTCTTTCTACGGTCTTCAGGTGTGAGGCTGGTGCTTCTTCCGATTAAACCACAGACGCCCAGACGCTGGGAGCAGAACCCTCTCTGGTAAAGGCACCAGGAAGGGTGCTGGTGGTGTGACTTGTAAAGCAGGGACTTGCTCTTCCCCTGCCCCAACTGGGTCTCATCTTCCCACCCTCCCTCCTTCACACCAGGGCCTATTACCTCCTCAAGAAAATAGTTCAAGTCCTGTCTATCATCTTCTTGAAAATATCAGATGCCTCAGAAGTGATGGGCCAGGGTGGGGCGGTGGGGAGGAGGTCCCCAGCGTGTCAGCAGAGCCCCTCTGTGACTAGGGCCTCCCCCTCACTCTGAAGGTGCCTGAGGTTCCCCATCTCTGAGCTCAAATTGCCTTTCCCTGAATTTTTTTTTCTTCCACTTACTGTGGCTAATGACAGGAGTCTCCCCTTAGCTTCTCATCAGCTTACCATCTGTGTGTCACTTATGAGAGGGGGTGGCAGAGAGGACAGGATGGAGGGACAGGGAGAGGACAAGAGACAGTGGTTGAATAATTAGCTCGGGCTGTGTTTGTTTGTGCCTCGCTTTCTTTCAGCCTCACAATGCAGGCAGTTCCGAGACAGAGAGCCAGGGTTGGCCGTCCTGGACACTTCCGTTGACATGTGCTCAGAGGGTCACCTTGGCCCGCACAGGAACCCTTTGCAGCATGAATGAGACAAATCGCTCCTCTGCTGGAAACCCTCCTGGGAGCCGTCTCACTCTCGGGGAGCCTGGGGGTCCTGGTGGCCTGGTTTGAGGCTGCGTGGTGGGCACCCGCTGGCACTGGGCGCCCTGGCCTCCCTGCGCTCCCCGGGCCCACCCCATCCAGACACACCTGCCTCCTGGCAGGCCAACAGCCCTACTCACGCAGTTCTGAGACCCCTTAATTCCTGCAGTCTGTCTCATTTCCCATCTACGGCCAAATTCCTGTGAGAGCGTTCTCTTGCCATCCTTACCCACCATTTGTCTAGGAGAAGCCTGACGATACATGTTTCACTTACATGTTTGGAGGGATCCAGAAAATACACGTAATCATTTAACTGTTCCAAAGAATACTGTCACCACTGGCAAGGTTGGGGCCACGCCTTCTAATAAACAGCATAAACTACGCACTGGCGCGGCGCCCAAAGAAAGCGCTGCCACGTTGGCCAAAATTCCAAGTTGTATCCCGCTTTCTTTACCAACCCTGCTTGAATGGAACATTGTTTACTTTTGAAATTCTCTATGTGAATTCTTGTGTCATGTTCATACCTGCTAAATTAATCATCTTACTTTGAATACTCCGTTTTAGATAAGGATCATCGTTCCTCCCTCCCTCCTTACTTCCTTCTCCTCCTGGCCCCTGTCTTATAAGTGGGGCCATTCTGGCATTAGCTTTTGAAATTATTCTACTGAACCTAGAAATGTTACACTGTTTTCTATAGATATTGGTCTGTCAGAGCCATGCAAAGTCTCATGATGCTTCACTAAAGGCTGTTATTCTTTGAAACAGTCCATGTTCTGCATCAGTGTGATCGGTGTGTACTTGTCTTGGTTGAATAAAATTGTTTGCTATTTTTTGTCTTGTTTTTCTGTTCTAGCAATCATAAAGGTGCCTTATTTCACATGAATATCTAAGCATTGTCAGTTGCAAAATCTGCACTAATGAAAATTGATCTTGAAAATTTATTGTGAGACACATAATAGCAGTAACAAAAATGTTTTCTTTAAATTTAGTGTATAAAAACCACTTACTTTCTACATTTGAAGAAAACCACTTTTAAAATTAAATACCAGACTTTTTGGCATGGTCCTCAAACAAAAAATTCCTATCACTACTTCAAATCAGAATTTAATTCTGTTCTTCTAGAAACATTCTCTCACTCTTAGAAGGATGGGACAGCCATTTTCTAGGACCATCATCCATTAATACAGCCAAGGTCAGTTGTTTTATTTTTCTTGCCTAAACTGAGTATAAATTTCTTCATCTTTTAATGGGAAAACCAGACTTACAATATGAATAATTCCCTTTCACAGTCTCATGGTTTAATCAGTAATTAAATCTTCATTAAGAATCTGTAATATTCTGTAGGTGGATTTTATGTGATTCAGACTTAATAGAAATATGCTCATTTTCATGGTTCTAAAGTTCTTAAAAATTTAATGAGAATTGTCTGAGGATTTTAATTTTCTTTTAAGGATTAATTTTCCTTTTCTCAAAACATTTTTGTATTTCTGTTTTCCCAGGATCCAAACTGGTCTCCATTGTGAATTATCTATGGATCAAAAAATAAAATGTAATTAAATGAAGAGAGTATAGATTTGAACATGTTTGCATTAAAATTAAATAGAATTCAAAATGTAAATTTTAAACATGCTGCTAAAATGTACTTTTAAAATATTCAAGACTGTCTACTAATATTACAATGCAAAATACAAATTATACAAATTATACCACATTAAAATGACATTTTATACTTTTAATGTACTTTAAAGTTTCAAAGCAATCTCCACCTTACAGAATAGTTGCAAATGCAGTATGAATAATGTTATTTTTCTTAGGCCTAATGCTTCATTATTCCAAATTCTGTAGAGTGGATTTCCTACAAACAAGGACCTTCTCCTACATACCCACAACACAACAATCAAAATCAGAAAATTAACAATGACCCATTACACATCTAACAGACACATCTAATCCTCGGACCCCACTGACGTTTTGCCTCTCCTTCCAATAATGTCCTTTAAAGTCAAAGTTTCTCACTGAGAATCATACATTGCACTCAATTGTCATGTCTCTAGCTTCCTTCCACCTGGAACAGTTTCTCAGTCTTTCTTTGACTCTCATGACTTCAACATTCTTGCAGATCACGGGTCAGTTATTTGGGAGATCGTAGGTGAGTTACCGGCGCACTTGTGTTCGGAACCATCTCGTGTAGAATCAGCTTATGCACTCTTCGGTGGGAACATCACTGAAGTGAAGCCAAGTTCTACTCAGTGCCGCCTGCCATGTGGCACGGGAGTTTGAGTTAACCAGTTACAGAAGACATTCATGCTGATCACTTGATGGGCATGCTGTCTGGCAACTTCTCCATTGCACTTACATGCTTCCCTTTTTAGGTAATAAATATTTTGAGGGGAGGCACATTAATACTATGTTCAATCCTCTTTCTTCATCAAAATGGCAATTTTATTCATTTTCTTACTTGCATCAATATGGACCTATGGCTGCCTATTTTATTCACTGTGTTTGGGTTCTAATCTATTATTGTATTAGTTATTTTGATGGTTAAATTGCCCCAGTTCGGCCAGTGGAAACTCTCTCTCACCTCTGCTCTGTTCCAACACCCCATGTTGAAGAGCTTGGCTAAGCAGGTGCTTGCCTGATCCTGACCAGGCTCCAACACCCATGGGGGGAGGCCCTGCCTCGTGGATGCCCTCCTCATCCTGCCTGGACTTGGTTGTCTGACCACAGACGCCCCTGTGTGATGCCTTCTTCACCTCACTCCAGCTCCAGTGTTTTGTCTTGGGCCACTCCCCACCTCCCTCTGCCCGGCGGTGCTTCTAGGCTCAGCCCCAGCGAATGGCTTCAGAACTATGGGAGGTGAAGGGAAAGAAGAGGAAGAGAAAGCATAATGTTCTAAATAAAAATAATCAAGGTTGATCTTTCTAAAAAATGTACTTCCAGTTATTGTTTTTGTTAAAAATCAGTCAATAAGGCTCAATGTCCAGCATTTGTGTCTGTCGTGTTTGTACATGTCTGTTATATCAAATTCTGCAACATTCAAGCAATTCATAGTAAGTTCATGAGTACAATGGATTGCTTGAATGTTACAAAATTGTCTCCTGCTGTCAGTTGCAGCTGATGAATCTTCTGGAACCACACAGAAAAAAACACAAACAGAAAAAGGAAATGGATGCTTGGCACTTTTCTAAGTTATGATTTCACATATAAGAATCTCTAGCATCTGATACGGTAGCTATCTGATATATTCTCATCCAGGTGTTCCTGCCTGCTCACCCTCTCTGGGTAGGCGGATCCAGACTCCACTGGCACCAACCGCAGACCTCTGTGGCATCTGGATGCAGCCTTTCATGGCAAGAGATATGAAGACATGTGTCCTTGGGGTCTGAATGATGTCAGTTACGAGAGCAGACTTTAGGATTATGGGTTACATGGTACGTGTCAGTGCTGAGCACCAAGCTCTCGGTGATAGAAGGGCCCATATATTCTTGTAATATATTTATTAATTTTGGGGATTGCAATGTGTGGGTGCCTCTAAAATATGGGCCCAGAGCAAAGACTACTCTTGCTCAGGGCTAAGGGAAACTTGAGTAATAATAAATAAAGATAGTCTTCATTACTGAACACTTACCAGGCACTGTGCATTATTGCATTTAATTTCTCCAGTAAGTCTGTGAGGTTTGGATGGGTAACTCCATTTTACATAAGAGGATAGTTATGTTCAAATGACAGAGGTCCAAGAGATGGTAAACAGAGGAACTGTAATGGGAATTCCAGACCCAGAAGAGGGTCTGTGGACTGCAGTGCCTGAGCTGGAGCAATACTGACTACCATCTGCACTCTGCCTCCGCTGTCCTCATAGTAGCTTTGGGAACAATACATGAGATTATGCATGCAGAACATTTGACAAACTTTAAGGATCACAAAAACTGACTCTAATTATACATTGGCAAGTAGACTACTGACCAATCTATATACCTTCATCTCTGGGGAATGACCAGCCAGACCAATCATGTCACCCCCAGCTTTCCACCATCAATGGCCAAGTTTCCTTCCAATAGTCATTTATTTGGATAAGGCTTAGAAGGCCAATGTGAAAAGCAAATGTGTTATTAGGGAAGCCACCTGAGGGCCATTGCTATGTGCCAAGGTGGTAAGTGGGACCAGAAGGCAGAAGCCCAGGGTGGAAAAATTATCAAGAGAGAAAGAAAGCTCCGGAGCTTTTCTGGATAAAGATGTGGGCTCCCGAGGGTGGGAGAGCGCAGATCACGCATCAGGGGGCGTGTTCAGCCAGTCCTGGGGAGGCAGTCGATTATTTGCCTTATTTAGTCAAGGCAAACACAGGAACGAGAACTGAGATTCCCAACATCTCATGCGTTTGCTTCCTTCTTTATGCATGCTTACATCTTCATTTCCAGACTGGTTTACTAATGGAGAGAGATTAAATGTAGAATCCTGGCCTCCTCATCCCAGCTTAGCTCTCTATCTCTCTCTCCTCCTCTCACTTGAACTCCCCATAAATCAAAACATTTTCTTTCAATCTAGGAAGATTCTGAATCACAAAATACAGACAATAGAGTAATAATTCTCTTTGAACACAATACTCCTGGAAAAAGCATCTCTATGCCTGCGAGATCCATTTCCAGTTCACCACCCATACTCCCCACTAAACTACACTGATTGGACTCTGTGCTCTGGGCTTGTGACGGGTACTGCCCTCCGCCTCTCCTCTCATGAGTATCAGATAATCACAGAATGTGGTCCGGTGTCTAGTACCTTAAAATAGTCGTGAACGGATAATCCAGGGATTGTACGCTCCACTAAACTTCCCAATCAGTCTTTGAGCCAAGGATTACTGCTGCTGTTTTATAGATTTGGAAACACAACTGAAAGGGGCAAAGTCACAAAGATGCCGTAATGGGAACCATATCATAGGACTCCATGCCCAGCACTTTCTCCATTACCCCTTGTTCCCTCCTTACTGCAGGACAGACTGAATGTTTTTATCTTAGTTAAATAAAACAGGACCCAAACTCTCTATTTCAGAATGGCCCTTCCAGCTGGGATACTTCAACTTCGCAAACAACAATTTGCAAGCTCTCTTCCCGCCAGGGAAGGATTTCTGATTTCTTATCAAGGACTGCAGAGATAGACCCCACAAAAATGTAGGGAGTAATGGAAAGCAGTGATGACCTCACTGCATCTTTGAATTGGAGATTGCTATGTTGACCTATTAGATTTTCTTCACACTGATGAAATTTTGGATGGCAGCTTCACTTAGAAACTAAATTAACCAAAAACCTCCACTCTGTTCAGGACTAATTTGGACTTACTGTGAACTATTTACTTTTCTGCCTACTCAGATCTTTGGCATCAAGAAGTAACTGGAAAGATCTGCTGCCTCATCAATTTTGGAGTCCATGTGACTGAAGTTTCACTTTTAAAACCTCATATATGATAATCTGGCTGGTAAAATATAAATTGATAAAATCCTAAATTAAATAGATATTTAGAGCTTGGGTCAAGGAAGAGAATTAACCAATGTGACTGAGAAGAAATAAATAACAGGGAATGTAGAAAATATTAAGACCAATGAAGACAGTGTTTCACTGAAAAACATAAAGTGATTTTTTTGTGCAAAATGCTCTCTAGAAGTTAATTAAAATGAGAATTTCAAATGTTGACTGGATTTTGCAAAACAGATGTCACTGCTATTCCTAATAAGGATGGTTGAGCAGAGAAGTAGACAGATCTGACTGAGAAGTGTTGCAGAGAGAGTGTGCAGTGGGTAGGTGGAGACAAGAAAATAGTAACTTCCCTGGGAATCTTTGCACAAAGGAGGTGGGGGAGGAAAAGGAAGACCACCAACAGGCTGCGGATCCAATGGGGCAGAAATAAATGAATTATACAGAAAGGAATTCTAGACTCAGAGCCACCGAGATGAGAGAAGATGCAGACCCCAGAACAAATGAAGGGTGATCTGTGGATGGAAGCAAGATGCGTTTTCACTATCAACGGGAAGAAAGGAGAGATACAGTCTGACATAGGTAGAGAGGCATGAGTAAAGACTACCTAAAGCAGTGTTCTTTCACACTGGGAATTATAAGCTGTGGCTTTTGGAGTCATTTTAGAAGGGTCACTTTACAACCAGGATACAGCCAGAAAATAGAATATATGGCAAATGCTTCAGGACCCCATTAAGCATCTTTCTTGGGCCGCAAATTATGGAGATCCTTGCTTAAGAACTTACAACATAATGACACGCCGCAGTTTCAGAAATCATACAAGTTGGGGACTTGATCACATACCCAACAAAGAGAAAAACTTGTGAGTTCGCCCTCAAGAATCTACTAAATGCCTACTCTGTCCCAGGCACTGTTCTGTGCCTTGGGCATAACCTAGCAGAGAAGAAAGAGTCTCTGGTGTCAAACAGCTTAAAGTCCAATAAGAAGACAGGAAATCATAGATGATAGATAAAATTTGGGGTCCTGATAAATACTCTCTGTAGATTACAAAATAGAGTACCAACTACTTTTCAGTTAGAACTGAATTCTGAAGTAACATGAGGGTAAGATCTGAGTAATGAGCAGATCATTCAAATGTCAAGGGAAAATCATTCCAAATAAAAATGGGAAGACCGGCAAGCTGAAAGGCCATGATATGGTAATGAGTCTGCATAGACTGTACACAACACAGAACACAAGCCCTTCTGGTGTTACTCCAAAGAAATAGTCACATAATCAGAGCAGCCAATGGGTGTGATGTGGTTTCCAAAATCTCGAAACAACCATAGTTTGCACTAATAACAATATAATGGCCACACCAAGCGTTAGAGCTACATGTTAATTTTTATAAGCCCCTGCTGGTCCTATTCATATAGCCATTCTATGTCATTAACCAATAATCCCACTGCACCTGGAACAGACTGTCTCGTCCATCCAGAAGATGATGGACGTAGACAATGAACATACCACAGGTCTACACACGGCTCTGCTAGATCCATGCTTCTGTCAATCAATGAGTCTTTCCTACATCCCCATGATTAGTAATAACTAATCTCTTCTTCATATTAACATGCAGAAGCTTTCAAATAGCCTTTATTAATTTTATCCTAAACATTGACCCCCCCTGCCCCACACCTTGTACCTGAGGAGGACGTGAGAGCCAGACGCAAATGTCTTCTGTAAGAGGGGCTGGTCCTTCCCAAGGGAGAGATGAAGAACAGTGGATTTGCTCCCTTTACATGCTAGAGAGAGACAGCTGTCTCCCCCTCTCCAGAAAAGGAGAGAAAAAAAAACATTTTCCTTTATTGAGACAAGGGAAGGGCCCTGGGTCCCCACTCTACCTACTGTTTGAAATGTAAATCTGTCTTTCCAAGGACCAGGTAAACCTAGAGCCTCTGTCTTTTAAGACCTACAGATGTCTCCTAGATCTGAGCTTCAAACCTTTTTGAAATGCAGACGGCTGGAGTGAGAGTACTCCAATCTTTCTATACCACTGGGCTTCTTAACCTAGGGACCTGGTCAGGCCCATAACTATTTAGCTCTCTGTCTTCAGAGCAATTAACTAGGGAATGGCTTCAGAGTTAATTATCTTGGTAAGGGGTGAGGGGTGGGGGTGGGGTGTAAGTAAAATGCTTCTAGGGGAATAAAAGCAAAAGCTATCTTTATATCCTATACATCCATGCGTGAGGAAGCTAGGGCTTTTTACAGGAACACCAAGAAATCCAAAGAAGTTTTATCTTCCCACAACAGGCAACTTGCTACCTTATAAGGCAGTTAATTTCATTTTTTAAATGCTCTGGTTGAAAATAATGGGAATAGTAGTCATCATAACCAGCAATTATTGATAGCTAGCTAAGGGCTCAGGGATGGTGCTGTTTACTATACACTTGGTCCTCACAACCACCCAATGAGACAGAGACAACTATTACTTCATTTTAGAGATGTACAAATTGAGATGCAAACAGACTGTGACATTTTCCTGAGAATCCACAGCTAATATGTCCTAGGACGCACTTCACCCTGACTCCGAGGGCCACGTCCCACATTCTCCACCGACCTAGTCCCAGCACGCTCTTCTCGCGCTGGGCTGAAAACTGTTGTAGCTTGCTTTCTCCAACATACTGATGCTCAGTTCTCTGCAACATTTATCCTGTTGGGATTTCCAGATCTCCATCAGCTTTGTCTCTGCCCTCTAAATGCACTTTTGTTTGTCAAAGTTCTTTCTAAAACCAAGCGCTCTGAGTTGGATCCAAATGTTTTTGTGTTAAAATAAGGAGCTGAATTTTTTTCTTAAATGTGATTGAGAGACTTTGAACAGGAGTACAATAAGCAGAGTGGCATTGCATAAGGTCATTTTCACACAGAGAATGACATAGGGATCCAGTCAGTGCGAGAAAGGGACCAGTTTGATGGTCACTGAATCAATGTCTGGAGTGATGGTCACTGAGAAGGTCTTGACAGTGGAGAGTTCACCTCCAAATGGGTACCGACCTACTCATTCCTATTGTCTTGGACTACTACTCACCTTCGGATAACTAAAGTCTAATTAATTGGTACTCATAGAAATCAATGCCTGGATTGTTCATTTAATATGAACAAAAGAGTTTATAACCCAAAACCATTTGGGAAGTCATAGAAGAAAATTCTCCAAGACTATGGGTGATGCCATTTGTGAGCTGATGGGTCTAATATTTCTTGATAATATTACCTCCACCCTGTTGTTATTCAACCCAGATGGTTACTGTACTGTTTCTGGAAGGGAATGAAATCTGAAGACTATAAAAATGCTATTCTGGGAGAAAAGAGTTCTTCTGGCCTACGTAAATCTTGGTCACAGATGTTCGGCTTTGAGCTGTTTGGGGTACTGCTCTGCCTGTCACCATTATAGACGCTTCCCCAGGAGCCCAGTATATGGGGTGGAGGGATAAAAGATTTTGATTTTTCTCTAATGACAATTCACATACAGATTCATCCGTAACACATGGACTCGTTCTGTCTCTATACATATAAACACTCAATGTCTGCCCAGACATACTTCTACATACAAACACACAGACACACATAGATCCCTGTACATGTGTGTGATGCACTGTGGTCTTCACGGAGAAATGAAGTTTTCCCACCAGGCCTTTCACTCAGCCCCCCAGATGAGAGAATCTGAATGGTCACGGTGCAAGGACAAGCCCGGTTATGCAGCTTTCGGTTGAAGAACAGAGTTGGAAGATTCAAGCATCCCATTTGGGGAAATGGGTCTCCTTGAAAGATTTTGTTTGACTCCGCTCTTCTTTGATTGTTTAGTTTGGAGTCACTTGTTTAGATATTCCATGAGGCTGATGCGATAAGATGTTCCTAAGCTGCCCCTCACTGCTCAGGACATCCCTACACCAAGCTGGACTCCACGATGGCGCCAAGACAGAGCCAGGCTGAGGCAACAGGAACGTTTCCACATTCTATGTGTCCCAGCCCAGCAAGGCAGAATTTTTCATGCAAAGCCTCATGTGATGAATGGCATGTATTGCCTAGCATGTCCCTCGGGAAGCTGTTATCACTTGGGACTTGAGGAGTGGCCCTTTTTCTCTTTTTCCCTTTTCCCCAATTCCTCATCTTCCTCTCACCCAGATAAATGGCCTCTTCCCCTGCTCTGGCCTCAAGGCACACACCTCTCTCAGCTACTGCAGCAGAGCCGTTGCCTATAGAATCCTGGAGCCAGGCGTTTGTCTAACTTCTCCCTAGTGAGGCAACGAAATGAGACACCAAACTGGCCAATTCAGACAGACGTGCCTTTACAAGGTCTCTCACAGAGTGAAAATATACAGGAGAAAGAACTAACTCACAGACTAACAGAAGGAAATTATTGATTTATTCAGAAAGGAACAGTCTTAGGGGTTTCCCATAGTAATTCCCTATAAAATCAGAACTTCAGTTTGCAGTGCATGACAGGCCCTGAGTGAGATACTCAATAATCTAGGAAAAATTAAGTTATAAGTACACTTTGCCAAAGAAAGCAGGCAATGCGGTTCAGATATTCTGAGTTTAGATCAATTAAAGTTTGCAATAAAATGGTTTCTTATTTAGCTATTTGTTAAAAAAGAAAAGTCCTATGCAACTGTCAGAAAGAAAGAGTACAAGGTTGGAAAAAAATGATTCTGAAACCTGGCTAGGATGGTGACAAGTCATGTGACATTGGACAATTCCACTGAATTGGTCACAGTTCCTTTTCTGAAAAACTTAATAGGTTAGTCATAATAATGAAACATGATTATAGTTATATACATGTTTATAAATTATATGAAAACCTCACAATGTCATAAATACATACCAAGTAAAAGTGAATTGGAAAAACCAACTTTACATGTCTCCTGAGTGTTAACACATCATTATTTTCCATTTAATATGAAGCCTTAATAGCATGTAAAGGCAAATCTGAGGATGGTAAAAGATGACTCCATTATTACTGACAAGATCACTTTGACCTATAAGAAGCCTCACATTAATTTATGGCATTCACATGGGTCTATGAAATAAAAGAGGAAATGTTAATTCTGCTTTTATAGAGGAGCAAGACAAATTTGGCCCACATTCTTATTTTGGTAAAGGTTTAAATTCATTTAATTTTTCCCCCTTGAGAAATAATTACTGTAATACACTTGTGCAAAGGATCCTGGGTAATATGAATTCTACTGGAGTCCGATGGTGGTAGATTGCTTATTGTCCCTCTCTCCTGTCTTTCTGAAGCCTCAGTAAGAATAAGGCTGCTGGGTATTCAGGGTAAGAAGTTCAGAGGGAAATAAACTTTAAACCCTTTATTTTATTCTCTTAAACCTTGACTTCTAGTTGTAGCAAGCTTCCCTCATTTGTCCTCCTTCTTTTTTAATATAATTGGGTATTTTTAAATGTAGACAGAAGAAACTTCAGAGAGTAATTGATCCCCCCCTTTTTGTAGTTAGTTATAATTATACAGCCATGACCACTGTGCAATGAGAGTCCATCTGGTTCTGTGTGTCTTTTTACAACAGTTGAGACATCTATCAAAACAGCCTCTTCCTTTGTGTGTTTCTGAGAACTGAGACCACCTAATAAACCCCATCACTGTCAGCAAATAGAAAGAACTTTGAAATTATAATTTACTCACATAAACAAAAGACCAATACAAAAGAACACTGAGGTTTTCAAATAGCTATTCTTATAGAGGAGTTTATCTTTTATAAAACTGATCAAAAGTTATCAAATTCTGTGGTTTTTCTCAATTGATTAGATACAAATGAGTTATAAACCTATTACATGGCAAAGGAATTTTACCTCTGACTAAAACACTGGTGAGGTAAGATAGTTGAAGTAGGATTTAAAATTGAAACTACCCATATTAAACCTACAAGGCTGGTTCCTCAGAAGTGATTAACAACCTACGCTCTGACTTAAGGAATAAATTTAAGAATATACCATTGTTTCCAACTTTTGATGGGTATGTTCAATACCACCTTTCTATTTCCAAACTTTAATCAAAGCCTTAGATACATTTCACTCATTCACTTATCTGTTCGAGTCTTTTAGCTTCTATGTCATGTTGCTGAGTACATAAAGGTACAAAGATACTATTTCTGACCTTGGTGGAGTTACAGAACATTTGTAAAGACATCTTTTAAAAGACTGTTATAAGAAAGGGATCATCTGCTATAGAGAACATATAGGATGCTGGAGACAGCAGACTCTAACTCTGGAAGGATCATGGAAGGCTTCCTGGAGGAGGTGCTACCTAAATCATGCCTTAAAGGTATCTGATGAAAGGGAGAGTGTGGATACACTATTCAGGTGAGTAATTCTAGGTCCTCTAAAAAGTACTTACAAATCTCAGAGGCATAGCACAACAAAGGCTTGTTTCTTGCCCATTTCGCATTCCATCTTCCACTTCACCCACAGCTCGTCTGGAAGCTGTGGTTAAGCTTCACAAGGTAAGCTAGGAACCTAAGGACCTCCCAGCCTTTGACTCCCATTTGGAGTCCTCTGCCTGCTCCCCTGATCCTACCTGTTGACTAGTTTGTTTCAGAGGCTGTTCCTGGGGGTGGCCTCTCTTACTTCTGTCCACGTCAAATTGCCGCACACTTCCTCCTGTGGCATGGGCAAAAGCGAAAGGCTAGGAATTGCAGTTTGGTGGTGGGTCAAGGGAGAGAAGGGGTCCTAGCTATCAGAAAACACTGGTAGTGCCTCCAGAATGGAGCGGGGATTCAAAGAGAGGAACCAGGGCTTGCAAAAGCACAGGGGAGACCACTGCGTGGTCAAGGAGGAGGTGAAGTGTTGACAGAAGAAAACAGGATCGGGAAAATGATACTGAAATTGGCTTGTAAATGAGCTTAGATTGCATTTTGCAGGCATTTTTCAGTATAAATTAATTAATTCGTTGATTAATTAATTAATTAAAGAATGACAGGATCATGCTTGCATTTATAAGAGGATAATCTGATGCCCACAAGGGGAGTCGATTGTAAAATAAAATGAGCTGACGTGGATAGACATTATATGTAAAGAATAATGTAATACGTGTCCCAATGGACCTCACTGTATATTTGAAGCCTTTTTGGATTCATACACAACTGTGAGTTTTCAGAACACTGTCCCACTGATCACTTCTTATCTTCAAGGCAAGAGTGTGAGATAAAAAGTATGGATTTTCCTCTTTCCACAGAAGAATAAATCAGTTTCCTTAGGAGTGATGACATTTTGCCTTAGACAACTCACCTAAGAAAGAACAGAGATGAGATTAAACCCAAGACTTCTTTCTTTTAGTCATCAAGTTAAAATAATCCTTAGTGCAAAATTCCTCCACATCTGTGGTCTGTCCCATGCACGCTAAGCAGAGTCACAGAAGGTCTCTGGCCACCAACCTTTGGTGCCATAGGGAGAAAGCCCAGGTAGCTATCTAAGGACCCCTAAAGCAAATTTTTTCTCAGTTAAAACTTTTTCTGAAACTTCCTGGTGGCATGTTCATGAGGCATCCTCAATTTCTTAATTGTCCACAAGTTTTAATCACTGATTAAATAATGAATTCACTTTCACCATATAAATGCATTACCCCTTTAAATGAGCACAAAATAAGGGTGGGTTCATCTGCATCCTCCTCTCCGACTCCATGCATTTACTCATATATTCATTACACAGGCATTTCCGCACTCTCAGCCAGTGCCCTACGCAGGAATGCAAGGAGCTGTGGAAGAGATACCTAAGAAGCAGACATGCATGGCCCTCCCCTCCCGGGACACATGTGAGAGACGGCAGAGAGAACAGAGTGAGACGAGGTGACTCTGGCGAGGCTGGACATTCATCACCACAGAACAGAACAAACACAAGCTTCTCTCAGGCTCCACCACCGCCATCCCCCGCCTACACACAACTACTGGTCTGATGAAATACCTAGGGCTGTGACACTCTCCACTATTTCCCAGGTCCTAGCACTGCTTCCCAGGATGCTGATGCTTGCCTGACGTCGGTCTTCAGGACTTTACCAAGAGCCTTTTAAAGGAGTAAGGCAACAGGAGGGCCATTTCTACCCAAATCGCCTCTCTTGCGGAGTACCCCTGGCAAGGTAAACATGGAACATTTCTCAGGGAGTCGAGGAAGGCCATCCAGCAGCTTGCCGTTGTAGGTGCTAATGGCCCGTGAGCAGAGGCAGAAGGGAGCAGAGGCCCAGGGAGGTCGTGTCTGGAGGGAGCCTGCCTTGGAAGGAGAGGAGCGGCTGGGCCAGAGGACAGCGGGCAGCGCCCCTTCTCAGCAGAAGAAGCCCTGTTGACTTAAATACACCCGAGCTTCATATCATTTTTGAAGCTGCACCAGGTTTCACTGTGTTTAAACCCAACAAGAATGGCAAGAGTCTAAGGTCTTATGTTGAAGAGATTTGTCCAACTAGGTTAATAAGTTGAGAGTTATCTTATAGGAGCTGGGAAACTGAGCAGATAGATTAACCAGGACAGGGATAGAATCATGTTAGGGTTTTAGAAAGATGTAACAGATAAGGAAGCATCTGGAATAGGAAAGAAAATGCAGTGAAGGTTTACCAGCATTAAAAAACTCAAAATTACAACGTTAGGAATCTGACTGAGCCATCTCCGTATTCTAGGAAACCCAATGCCTCAGGGCCACGCTCTTCCAGGAGAACTTGCCAAAAGCCCTCATGCACGGAGGTCTAACCCATCGTTCACTGACTTCCCCATGTGCCACGCCCTGACCACCCTCTAGACAGCACCTCATTTGCTTCAAACTGCATCTCCTCCATCTTAATTAGGATTTAGAGAACAATTTTAAGGCAGTGGAAAACTCTTTCACATCTAACATCATGCCATGTGAATTTCACAGAACTCTTTTATTGGACAAATTCATTTAACTGAAAGAAAGAAGGTGATGAGACACAATAAAGTGTGATGTTGGGATAAATAAATGGAAGCTATTGGAATTTCTATTCCCTTGACATCGTCCCCACATTACTAGATCTCTGACCTCGAAAACCGGGGGTCTCATTACTTCCTCGTGCTTATTACTATTGAAAAGGCTTCCCTGTCAATCATATTTCTTGGAGAAGGAACTTTGAAAAAGCTTTCTAATCAGGCTTCACTGTAATATTTTTGTACATGTTGATTTAATTCATTTTTACCATGTCCTTTGTTGCTGTAGGCTTTGTATTTGGGGTTTAAAGTGGCAAATCACCAGGCACTGCCAAGCTAGTTTTTCTCAAAACTGACACTCACCACCTGTGGTCTAAGCATTGTTTTTTATTTTCCAGTCTGTTTCATCTACATTTCCCGGAGCCAGGTATTTCTGGAGTCTCTCACTGGCGCACCTATCTTCAATCCTTTTGTGTCTTATCTGTTGACTATTGTCTAATATTTTAAGTCTATTTTGCTGTTGTCTTACCATAAATGTAATAAAATAAAATTTGGAGATTCAGAAAATGGGGATTTAGGAAAAGAAGGGAGGAAGGAAGGAAGGAAGGAAGGTGGGAAAGAAAGGAATAGAATTAATTTCACTCATACAGGGATGAAATGACTGTTAACATCTTAGAATACTCACAGCATTTGTACTAATGCCAAAAGTACCACGGTGAGCCCTTTACCATATCTAAGAGCAATGAATCAAACTAATGAGTTAACAATGAAGTATGTTCTTTCCACCTACTTGCACAGATACATCTAAATAATGACCTAAGTGCTCAGGTTCAACTATGGAGCTGCTGCTCAGCGTCCTGGGAATTCCTCACCTTAATGTGGCAATGCCGCCTACCTCTTTCTCTGAGCCCAGCACTGGCCCACTCCACAGGGGCTGCCCACAAGCATGTGCCCAACCCACGCTGTCCAGCCAGCAAGTCCAAGTGCTCCTTACAGACTCCAAAACAGCAGCCTCTAGGTCAGCTCTTTGTGGTGAGTTTTATGTTTGAAAGGGCAGATTTGAGAAGGAGGCTAAAACCATTTAAGTGGGCATTTACAAAGTCTATGGCAACTGAGACCCGGTCAGGACCAGAGGGGTGAGGGCTTCAGGCAGGCGCATCTTTGCCCCACAGACACTTAGGTGGACAATGTTTGGGCAAAGTACAGGGCAGTATTTTGATGAATTAACATTGTACATACTGATACCTGTTATAATATAACTGATGCCTGTTAGTATTGTACACTGATAATGTTTTCTTCCAGGTTTTCCAAGCACATGTTATTATATGGCTGTGGTCACATTATATATGACTATTTTGCTTCATTAAAAATCATTTTTGATAGCATGACATGGTTTACTAAACATAGATATGGCTACAAAGTCAACCCTGGTATACAGTACTTTAATTACTCAAGCTTCTGTTGCAGATTTAAATTATCTGCATTTATGTCTGGCATAAATAATGCCAATATAAATGTATATGGACAAGACTTCCCCTCCTCCCATTTAAAAATATTTTTTCAAGATAAATGCCTAGTAGTTGACTTGGGGAATGTGCAGAAAGTAAGCAAGTTGAAACCAAGAGTGGTTTAGACATTTCTTTCAAGAAGCATGGCTATGAGAGAGCAAGACAGAAGTGGAGGACACAGGGCAGGAACCAAGGGCTGAGATGGGTGTTTGACAGCGGCTGCCTGTGTGTGCATCGGTGTGTGCACACACCCCCTCTTACTTGGTACTAATGAAAAGACATCACTTACACTGAAAGAAATCCCTTTATGTCTGGGAGAGGAAGAAGCACAGGAAAGGTAGAACGTGAGACATCTGAAACTCTGGGGGGAGAATGTAAGGAGAGGAAGAAGAAGTACAGGGCAGGATCCCAAGTATTTTGGTATTTGGTCTCAGAAAGGTATGTCAGAGTTCCTGTACAAAAGCAACTGTCACTCAAAACGTGTGTGGTCAGTGAACTGGAGTTCTATTTTGTCTGTAAATTGGCTCTAAGGTCATCAACTGAGACTGGGATGGGACAGAGAGAAGAGAGGTCAGAGGGCTGGGGGGAATATAAAAACAGCCATTGCGGAGAAAGAGAAAATGCTGGCTAAGGAATCCCTTCAGGGTCATCTGGACATGGCTGGGGTCCATCACTTTTGTGACCAAGGTTCAGAGTGGCACACTGAGCAGAAGGGTGTGATTTTCCGCAGGAAGCTCAGCGGTCTGGAAGTAGCCATGGGGCCACAGAGAAAGGGCACAGTGCAGGTGGTGGTGCATGGGGAGGTGGAAAACAGAGGAAGCTCGGCAATGACCGAGGAGCTTTAGGAAGTGGGCAAGGGAAGGCCAAGGACGGGCCAGGAGCAGTGAGTGGGGAGGAAGTGAGACAGGAGGTGCTTTAAATGGAAAAAGAATGGAGATCGGAAATGGAGTAAAGGGCTAAGGCATTTAAACAACCTTTGTATCCGTGTGGGCATGAGCCTCCTTCTGACCTGTTCCTTTACTCAGCATTCTTTCAGTCCCGCATGGTGTCCCTATCCTTCCCCAAACTCCATTTTGTCCTTAATCACTTTGTAAAATCCCCCTGTGTCCACTACCTAGGATGAAACTTTGTTGTCCATGAGGATCATGGTCAGCTGCCACTCTACAGAGTGGGTGATAGTCATTTTATGTCCTATAAACCACATGTTCAAGAAGGTGGCATGTGAGATCTTGGCCTCTCACAAAAGCAAAGACAAAGGCTTAGGTGCTTGCCTTCCTTCAATTTCCCATAAACAAAGGGACTGTTTAAAGAAGAAGAATGATTCAATTAATGGTGTAATTAAAAAGCTGTACTGTCAACTAGCTGACCTTTCTCTATTAACTCCCATCCCATGGGAATCGAGGCATCTTGGTAATTATTAAACCATGAATGTGAATTTAGTTAATGTCCTCTTCCTCCTGGACCGTATCTGTGTATGCGCTCACTTCTTGGTCCTTGAAAGTGGTTTTCAGGCAAGCTTTGAACCCTACAGTGTGGGGATGGCCCAGATACCAGTAAATCACAGGAATGTTTTCATGCATTATTGATTTTCTATTGTCAGTAACTACTTCATTATGTTTAGGGAGTTTATTATTTATAATCACAACTAAGCAACTCAACAAGGTTGCCACAAATCAGCCCAGTGCTTCTCCAACTAGCTGTCACCCTTCTTTATGACCAGTCTGGGACTTTACAGGATCATATCACATTCCTAACTTAATCTCAGAGCACACCACAGACAACCCTCTGCAGTGTCAGAGATACTAAATACTTCGCTTTGAATATATGCCTCACGGCTTTACAATAATGCATTATGGAGCTGCAGGGTGTCAGGATTCTGTTCTCTAAGGGATGAGTCCAAAAAGGCCTTATATTGCTTCAGGTTACAAATCCTAGAAGGGGGAACATCATTTATCTTGTTGAGAAGGAAGTCTTGGGACTGCTCGACAGCACTCAGAGTTCAGGAAAGTTCAATGACCTGGAGAATACATGACTTATAGGAACACAATGACTGTTTTGAGATTTCTAAAGGATTAGCATGCAAAAAAAAGGCCTAGACTTTTCTTTTTATTCTAGAAAGGAGCAGCAAAACCATTAGAGGCAAGTTAAGAGAACATGACTTTTATCACCACAAGGAAGAGAATTTTTAGTTAAGAGAAATAACACAAAATAGGTGGTCTTTCATATAAGTTACTGAGTTCCCAAGATATCTAGTATTTTAGAGCAATAAACATTCACCCTTTAGCAGCTGTGAACTTAACAAAGTCAGATTTCTAATTTTAATAGTTGCTGCTATTTCTGTTGTGTTTCCATTACTACAATCAAATGGAATGGACGAGGAAACTGTAGGAGAAGATGTATATTGAGAGAACTTGTGGTTATAGACAGTGGGTCTAAATAGGATTTAAGATTTTTTTAGACTTTTCAATTCTATGTAGAAGGTACAGAGTAAGTAAGCAAATAGAAGGAGAAAGTTCAGTTACAGCTCAACCAGAGAAGGAGAAACACTTTACAAATATATATATATATATATACAAATATGCATATGTATGTATATGCACATGTGTGTGTGTGTATATATGTATACAGACACACAAACATGCAAAGAGAGAGAGAGAGAATAGATACAGAGATGGAGAGAGAATTAGAGATTAGTTAAATTTGGACTTATTCAGTTGCACAGGGAGCTGGTAGGCAGTCTCTGAAGGCTGCTCTGCATCAGATGTTTTAGCTGGAAGCCCACAGGGCAGGTTGTCAGGAAGAAAGAAGGATGGAAAGCGGGGGAGAGCAAGCGCAGGCTGGAATCTACAAGTAGGAGCTGGATGTGGTGAGGACGGACTGAAACCCATGCCAGTTCTCTTTGCCTCTGACCCGGGTGATGTGCATGCATATCCTGCAGAATCTGGCACACTTCATCACAGACCTAAACATGTGCATTTCTGACCCAAGAGTCAGAGCAGCCGAAGGAGACAGAAGAAGGTAGAGCCGTTGCTGCTTCACACCAACAAAGTAAAGAATACATCAGCAACAACACACGTGAGCTTAGAAAAGGGTTGTCACTTCCTTTCTATCCTCCAAATTGTCCAAGGATTTTCCTTATGGTCTATCCAAAGTGAAAATAGATAAGAAATAAGATTCTGAGAAATGTAGTTCAGCCTTGCCAAGTGGACACATTACAAAGTCACATCACAAAGAAGCAAATTCCAGCTCAAGTAACAAGAAAAGGGATGCAATTGACATTCACAAATAGCAGATTTACCCTCACATTAGAATCTGGATGAGTTACAAAGTATGTCAAGAGTAAGAAGATCCCAGCTCCAAACCTATAAACAAACAGAACTAAATTTAACCAGACACTTTTTCTTTGACTTCTCTTTCTTTGGACTAAGAATGAGGCACCTGACCTTCAGTGTATGCTGCAGCCGACCTGAACAGGTCAGCTGGTGAAGAGACCTCAGTCAGATATTTCATCTCACAGGAAATAGCCTGCCCCTTGCCAGACAGACCCGCTGCTCAAATCCTTGCACCCCCTTCCTCTCCACTCTCAAGTCTGAGGAATCTGCCCAAGTTCTCCACTTCCTTAAGGCCCCCTTTTCCACATTGCCATCTGCTTTACAATTCCCTCCTCTTCACCTTCATCTCTCCATGTCATGGTCCCTTAGTTCCAACACAACTTGGGGTCTAGGGTGACTCCCCTCGGTGGATCCAGTCTCCTAGAGCCGAGCCTGCATTAACCGACCACTCAGCAAGAGAGGAAGGAGACACTGCCATTCCTCCGTATAGTTCAAAATTCCCTTTGGGGAGGTCAAGTTTCCCCAGTTTTCCATTCTCTGGTGTGCTCGCCACCATGGCGATTTCATAAAGCCTTGGTGCTCACCTATTTATTGCACAGACACACTGTGTACCATGCATTAAGCAATGAGGCTACTCAGCTCAGATGTCCTCAAGGAAGACACTTTGGACAGGGGTGGATAAGCAAACAAATAATTCCCATAATATTACTATAAAGCTGAATAGAGGACTGTTGGAACAGAACTCAGAGATGAGACACCTACACCAAATGGTTGGGGGTAGGTCAGGTAAAGTTAATAAATCAAGAAGACTTTCTAGCAAGGTGTCACGAAGCTGAGATTGAAGTGGAGAACAGGAGAAGCTCCCTGGCGAGGGAAAAGGCGTACGTAAATCCTAAAAATCTGAGAAAGGAAGGGACATTCAAGAACATGAAGAGGAACATAAGAGAATAGTTAAAAAGCAGTAATAGTTAACTATTATTAACTACTTACTATTAACTAAATCTAGCCAGAACCTTATGAATATGTCCTATGGTTAATTTTTATCACCCCCGTATCACTGATGAGAAAACTGTGGACTATCCAATTTAAGCAAAAGCTAAAATGGCAGATCCAAGACAGGAATCCACACCCCTTGACTTCAGAATCTGAGTTCTTAACCACCGTCCTCAACCTTCTGTGCCCCTGAGTTCGGAGAGGAAGGCCAGCTGGCTCAGGGAGCTCTGAGGTTAAAGGTCTTGAGTCTCGATCTGGGTAGCAATTACCAAGCAATTTTAAACTGTAGAAGAATGTGACCAGATTACCATTTCTTCACTTTCCCCTCAGGGCTGAGTGTATCTTGAATGGAGAGTAATTAAAGTAAGTACTTCTGAGAAAAGGGCCTCATAATTTAAGCGAACAGCAATGTATGAGATCCAGAGAAAAGCCAGTGGCCGTGAGAATGACAGCAGAAGAAAGGACTGCGAGCTGTTCAGAGAAAGAATCAAGAGCGTTGGTGCAGGCTGAGGAAGAAGCCGTGGGTAAGCCGATGCAGATCTCCGACTCCACAGACCCTACTCTGTCATATGGGGGAGACAAGAAAGGTAGATGTTGGGGGAAACCGTGCGTAGAGTTATGGACATTGGTTTTCCTGTAGTGCAGGAAGCTACAAGGAAATATCCTAGATAGAGTGAAAAATGTCACACTGGACGATTAGGAGAATGGCTTGATTAAAGGATATGATTCCTGGTTAATAAAAGATTGCAGATGGTGAAGCATCATCTACTGAGCCCTGCCTCATTTTCCTCTGTGACCCTGGCTTTCATGCAATAGACGGAAAATCCTGCCTAATTCCACAAAGACTAGCGTCTGCCCTGCCTAATCCCCCTCCTGCAGAGTGTCCCCAGGAGTGCAAACACTGCCCTGTCAAGTCAGCAAACAAATGAAGCTTATGCAGGAAGCCAGCCTGCTTTTGTTCTTCTGAGAATTTCGAGCGGAATAGAGAAGCACTCAGCTAATAAAGTTGGAAAGATCCGAACCCCACATATTATTCATTATTCTCATTTTACATAATACAGTCTAATAACCCAATCCCCCGTCCATCATGCTCAGATGACTGTGTTGGAATCACTATTTATACAGTGATGCAAACATTCATTTTAAGGGACTAGATCCATTTTTCTCTGCGCTTCTCAGATTTTTTTTCATTTGTGGTGACGTGGCTTAATGAGGAAATCCATTCTTTCTCTTCTTAGATTTTGGTGTAATTCTTTGTGTCCTATTCCAGCTCTGCGTTGCCCAAGGAGGATGATACAACTTTATTGCCACTCTGAATTGCATTTATGTGAAAGTAAAATACAATAATAAAACATTATTGGTGGTTATGTATCTAAATCCTGGGGAACTGTAAAAAGATATAACCATGCCCTTTAAAGAGCTCCTCAGGTGACCTTAGAAGTTTAGGAAACCATTAGTTTAAGATTACAGTTCTTCACGTAATGAGAAAAACCACATTTCAAAAATGCAGCACAAGCAAGGTCAGCCCCCTTTCCCCCTAAGCCTGGGCGTGCTTGCCCTCGCTGGCCCGTCACCAGGAATACGCTCTCCGTCTCTTCTGCGGACCAGGTTCCCTCCAGCTTCCGCTTCAGATGTAAGTTTTCTTGGTTCTGACCCTTGTCCCATTTTCTTCTTCTCTTGCCTTTGTAATGCCTACTGTTTGTTGTGTAGCTGTAAATCCTCTTGCAATTTCACCTATCACCTCTAAACTGATGACTTGGGAGCCGAAAAAAATCAAGACAGTCCAACAAAATTTCGGTGAGTAGCGCCAGACACTCAGGGAAAGGGGCAGAGGTCTTTACCCCACGGGTGCTTCAAACTCTCCTTGTTCTGAATTCCATCCTTGTATTTCCCTCTGGAAATGAAACATTATCTCTTAAAATCCTGCGTTTCTTTTATCCCAGAACAACTGACAATCTGTATTTGTCAGTTTATGTTTGGAGTCCAGATCACAGGGCAGCATGATCTTTCAAGAATTCACATAAGGCTAGATTTTTTTAGACAGAAAAGGCAACTATGATTGTAAGTCATTAATTTGGTGACAAGAGATTTTAATTCCTAGATAAGTTTTGAGACTTGCAGGGTCAGGGGCAAGAGTTAATTACCACAAGATTCTAACATGTCCAGAAAAGATGATGAGACCATTGAAGGAAATCTCTGAGTGGCAATACATCCATATTGTGGCACAACCTCCTGATAACATCTATATGGTGGCCTTCCTAAAATACAGAGCTGAAAATGTCATTCCAATAAAATTTAAGTACCACAAGGATAGGCATTTTGCCATTTTAATTCATTAGTATATCCCCATGCTCCAATAACAGTGCCTAGCATGTAGCAGACCCTCCCTCAATAACATTTGCTGCATAAGTAAATGAATTCTCTTACTTGAAAAGCCCCTTGAAATAGGATAAAGCCAAGAATGAATAGCCTATCATGCAAGACATTCCAAATCAGCCTCCAACTAATTTGACAATCTTATCTCAGTATGCGTCTTTCCAAATCCCAGCCAAATTCCTAAATCAGTCACATTTCTCCAAAGTTAAGAAAAACTAAATCTAGCACTTCTTTATTGTGAACACATTGTCTTTAATTCACCCTTTATTTTAAAAAACTGAGCTACAGACACTGTTCCTAATTGGTGATAAAACAATAAAGAAAATATCACCTTTGCCTTTGAGGTGTTTATGTTCTAGAAGAGAATAAAGACATATGAAGCAGAAATGAGTACAAGGAAAGGAACACACATGGTATGACAGGGGGACATAGAAAAGAAGAAAACAAAACTGGTTTGAATGGCTAGGAAATGCTTCTTTGAGGAATGATGTTTTAGATGAAATATGTGCAGAATCCTTTTATACATAAATGCAGAAGCAGACCAGCTATATAATTTGTGGGGTCTAGTGCGAAATGAAAATGCAGGTCTCCTTGTTCAAAAAGTAGTCTGTCTTCAGTGATTTCTCTCTCAATTTGTCACAGTATTTTTTTTTTTTTTGCTATTTAATGTCATCCTATCTAAAGAAAAATTAAAATTTTAAATTATTAGTATGAATTTATCCATTCACCTTTATTTTGTACAACGCCAGGTTTAATGCACATACCAATGCAAAATCACTACAATTACACAATTGGTATTCCATGGTTTGTACATGTATATCTTTTGTTCTTACTAGAACAGTGGGAATATAGCACCAAACTAACTCAAAGTTTCTGTTGCACTTTGTGAAACATGACCTTTCTACCAACATCCCTACCTCTAGCTTACTGAAAGGGCTTAAAGGAAAAGGAATTGCAGGTGACATCACCTTTCCCTTCCTTTACATCATCATACTCAGCAAGTTCTGTTTCTAACAAAGTGTGGCCTCTCTGGGCCACCAGCACCCCCACTTAGTCACAAACGTATGTTGCTTATACATGCTGTGAGTCTTGCTGACTCTCCTGCATTCTGTCAAGAGAATTCTGTGGCGATGAGGCATCAAGAATGCTACATGCAAACAGGGCAGCGAGGAGCAGTGGACACGCAGATGACGTACATCTCCTCTGCTCCTCAGCATGCTCCACTGTCCCTTCAAACCTCACTTACAAAACACAAACTGAAAGATAAAATTATTAAAAGGTTCAAGATGGTGACAGCAGAACATTAAACCAAGTTCATCGTCCTTCTGCGTGAGGGCTTGTTTCTACCACACACATCACACAGCCATGAAGTCCGCCCCGCCAAGGGGCAGGAGAGAGAAGCCTCTGGAGGAACGAGTTCTCCTTGAGGGTGCTTGGAGCACGTAGTGTAAAGAGAGCTTTAGGAGACAGAAGATGAGGAGCACGTTAACACACGGCACCTGCTTGCTAGTGGCTTCCAGGCGGGGAGAGTGGTCTCTCTTTCGCTCTACATAGGCTTAGAATTTTGGCAGCAATAGAAACGTTTATTGCTTCACCTTGGAAGATCTGCTCTTGGTTCCACAGGACCATCCTCTCCTGGTTCCCCCCCTGAGCTCCAGACAGCTTCTCATGTACAGTTTCCCATGTGTTGCCTGCTAGACTCTCTCCACTTGCCCCGTTTAGCCAGGCTTCCTCTTCTTCCTTCACCTGGCAGGTCTCCATGATCCCTGGTCAAGATCGGTTTGCCTTGCTCTCCCTGCGCTGTGCTTCCTCCATCACACCAGGCCTCTTGCTCAGTTGGATACATGAGACATCAAAAGAAACACGCATGGGTCTGCAACAGTGCCTTACAAGCACAAAGAAGGTTCTCACGAGATACTGGTAGAGGACATGAACAATGTCTAGAAATACTTATTCGGGACATTCATGATCAGGTAAGTAATAGGAACTTGGTGCAGTGTGAAGCCAGATCCTACTGAGATAGCAGCTGAGTGACAGGTGAAAGGCCCCCGGGCAGGAATAAAATATCAGCAGGATCTGTGGGATATTTTAAGGGCTGAGTCCAGTGGTTGCTATTTAAAGCAAACCTCTTCTAGTACCACATACCTTTCTGCTCCCAGTCTTAAGGTCGATGCTGACCAAGCAGGGACACAGCCCACATGGAGCCATCCAAAGGGATATCAGACGCCAAGAGTCAGGCCGGGTCGGGAGAAACATTTATCATGGGGTGATGAATGGAAATTCAAATCCAAGCCAAAAAGGATTTAATATATTCAAACCTAAAACTGGTGGGGGTGAGGGGATAATAGGTAAACACAAAATGAGATTAAGGTCAAGGAAGTTCACAAGCAAGTTCATATATCAGTGTAAGCGTGACTACACACGTGAAGATGTGCGTGATGGGGAGAGGGCCCAGAAGCCTGCCGGGATGGAGCCCACACAGGCCACAGCAGGCGTAACACCTTCATAAAACTGCTGTCAGTCCTGGTGTGTCCCTGATGTGTCAGGCAACAACCTAAGGACTCTGTAACCTTATGCTACACCATCCTCATAATGGCCTCCCACCAAGAACCTGCTCTTTGTCCCCACCACTTAACCAATGAGATGTCCAAGCCTCAGAGGATTTCAGAAATGTGGTCATGGTTATATTCCTAGTAGTGGTGCTGATGGGGATGGATGTGGGCATCAGAGCCCTGCTTGTACTGGGCCACTTAATGCCTCAAACATGCTTTCACTGGGCAGTTTTCCAGCAGGGACCCGGATGAGATCTGTGCGCGTGTTCAGGGCCATCTGCAGGCTTACCTGCAGGGTGGTTACACTTATTCTCGATTCATGCCCAGTGAATCTCTCTAATCCTATACTTCCTACCCTGTCCTCGGGAAGGATGTCCTGAACGGGCTGCCTGAGAATACTTAGTGCCCATTGTTAAAAGACAATGAAGAATTTCCAGTAATTTCCAGCGTGGATACAGGACTTGTCCCTGTTAGGTAAATAATGTGCACAACCCCTGTGAGGTAATCAAACAGTTTCTTGCTGAACGTGACTGCAGAGCAATTGGAAAAGGGCCTACCTTTGATTTCCATCTGACACCGTGTGAGTTTGCTGGTATGGCCCCAAAGAAACCACTGAAGAATATGTACCAATCTGCTTCTTATTGAAGTCTGTCTTTTCAGCTTACCTGAGTCCGTCTTCTGTAATCAGAACCTCAGAATCCAGCTAATAACCTGGTAGTATATTTCTAATCTGATCTTTCATGATAGTCTCTGCATTCGTCAAACAACTGTGTCCTAATATGAAATGCTGATTTTGTTGGGTTTTGAACCAGCCAAGGTTGAAAGGAGGAAGCTGTAAATCCTCTACAAAGATAAAAAGCTGAATGATGTTGTGATTAAGGGGGGCACACTGAAGAATTTCAGTGGTGTGTGTGTCCTGAGAATCATCGGTGTTTCTTTTTATCAGGCACTCTGCTGTGTCAGCATTAAGAAGTGGTAGTCACATCAGCATCAGCATCATCACAGAGCAATGAGATCAACATACAACCGCAATCTGAAATTAGCTGCCTCAGAGGCCCCAACAACTTAACTGAGCTACTGCTTGTTAGGCTGGAGGAAGGAAAAACAAGGACATGCAAACAGAACAGAGATGCCACAGGGGGAGAACAGACCAGGCCCCAAGGTCCGTGCCGTATATGGAAAGGGGACAGCTCTCCCTGGATTCCATCCTGATGTGCCAACTGGGACCCGGATGTCAGCCTCCTCCCTCTTGGAAGGAAAAAAGTTCCTAGTTGTCTATTATGTCACCTTTAGCCAGTCATGCCTCTCCACACCCCCTGGGATAGCTTGCCCACGCCTCCCCCTCCTAACCCCTTATAAGCTCCCACCTCCCTGACCGGGTGTGACTTCTCTGGCCTCTGGCTAGAAGGCCACGGAACCTCACCCGGGGGTATTTAAATAAATTACCTGGCCCTTTGTTGCCTCTCTTTGCCTGCTTATTTCGGCTAGAATTTATCTTACACTGCTGACATGGGAAATTTGACCCATTCACAGATGATTGACAACCTGAGCCTAGGGAGTGTAACACCTATAGCTGCTCTTATGAATTGAGCCACCTCAATTCTCCAACAGACAGCAGACAGCTAAGGTCTGTACAGTTTCATGTGCAGTGGAGAATAAGGCATCCCTCTCCCTCCATACTTCTCCCAACCAGAAAGGAAGCAACCCTCAACCTCGATTCTGCCACTGCTGTGTGCCCTGCCATCACTGTGCGCCCTGCCACCGCTGTGAGCTCTGCCATTGACATGCTTTGTCTCTCTGGGGTCTATCTCAGCCTCTAAAGTATATGGGCATGAAAAAGCTTCCCTTTAAGTGTCCAAGTTTGGGAAGTCTTGAGAATGTAGCCCAATTCTGTCTTGTTCTTCTCGAAACCTTCCATAATAAGCCAAACTGTGCATGACCCCTATAGTCTGTCAGAGCCTTTGTTTTAGGTCTCTATCGCCATATGTATCAGTCAGGATTCAACCAGAAAAGCAAAACCAATAAGACATATAAAAGCCATTTGTTATAAGGAATTGGCTTACACAATCATGGAGCGAGTGAGGCGGTTCTGTAAGGCTGTGTCCCCCTGTCTGACGTTGGGGTCTGGAGTCTGGGGCAGGAAGTCAGAAAGGGGTATCACGAGCAGGAGGCCCACAGGCTTCAGCTAGAGCCCCCCAAGGATATGGTGAGACCCATCTGTTCTTGTTTCTGAGCCTGCTGACGTGGACACACTACAGAAGCTATTTGTCACAGAGCTAAACACCCACATCTGGCCCAAGAGCCTTAGAAACGAAGGACGATCCAGGGAATGCAGCACAACGGCAGATCCAGAGTCCTCTTCATGCCCGGGAAGTGAGTTAATGGATTGGCAACAACGTGAGTCAGTCATAAAATCACTTATGTCTTCCTTCCACCTTCCAAATCTTGGAAGAACCTCCCTTGTGGCCCAGCCTACTAGGAAACACACAGGGAAAGGTACTTCCATAAAATGCATATCAATCTAGCTTGGTTGACACATTGAAAAGCCATACTACTGTATAAAGAAAGCCCTCCAAAACATATAGGCTTAAAATTATGAAGGGCTAATAGTAATTAAACTATTCTTTTATTCATGATTCTATAGGTTATGTGGGCCATTCTCCTGGTTTGGGATAGCTTGGCCACAGTTGCATTATCTGGGGTGCTCTGACTCACAGGCCCTTGGGTCTAAGCTGGGGGACTGGGCATCCCCCATGTGATCCCTCATCTTCCACTGGGCCAGCTCCAGAATATTCTAAGGATAAGCAGAAAGTCCTGGGTAATAGGAGATGATGCCTGCTAAGGTGTGCAGCCTTTTTGGCTTCCAGTTATACTGCATTTAATATTCTATTGGTCAAAACTAGCCTATGTCCAACAGTCGTTTTAAGTGTTGGGAACATATATTCAGTCTTAAAGCCATTCTCCCCACACACATTCACTCTGAGGGCAAGGCCTCAGTGTCCAAGTCCACAACCATGTAACAAATCAACAACTATGCTCATCTCCTAAGTACCTCCTCCCCTAAATTGTTTATAAAAAAATGGTTTTGACAGCATCCAATGCATGGTTTAGAAAAATCACTGTTTACTTAAAATACAGCAAAAAGTGCCAGGAAGCAGTGATATTATATCAGTGGCTTAGGTTGGGACTGCTTACTGTAGCCTATTAACTAAATCTGGCCTGTTTTGCACAGCTTCTACCTAAGTTTTCTTTTCTTTTTCTTTTTTGGTTGTAAATTAGAAAAGAAAAAAAGCAAAAACCAAATAAAACGTATGACAGAGAACTTATGTGACCCACAAAGACTAAAATATTGACTACTTTGCCCTTTACAGATAAAATATGCTGATACCTGGCCTACAACTACTCCTTTAGTGAATCAAAATCCAGAGAAACTTTTAAAAAATACTGCAAAAATTATTGAATTTTACATTAGCATTATAATTGATAGCGGTATTTGTGCCTTGACACTGTAGGATAGAGAAAATGAGCAAATCAACTGATGCTGTTGGAACCAGGCTGACATAAAGATAAAGATAAACAAATATGGGAGAAGAAAATGTAAGGAAGAATGCAATAGTTTGGATTTGGTTTACTGCTACTAGGACCGTCCAGTAGCAATAAATCTACTGGACACCAAGGTCTTGATTTTTTAAAAATACTTCCCTTGAAAAGGAATGAGAGCTCCTTGGAGAAATAATTGATTTTAGCTCTATGGCAGCAAAAGTATAAGGTAAGCCTGGGACATTTTGTTTCAGAAAGCACAGAAGCTACTAAAGACTGATGGGAACATGTCAAGCAGAGACTGGCTGGAAACCCAAACTCTAAACAAATATTAAACAATTTAAATATCATTAATAATAATCATAATAAAATGATAATGTAACACATTGAGTTTAAAAATCCAAAAGTGCATAGAAATACTCAAAATAGTGGGGTGGAGGGCTGGGAGAAGAGCTGTCTCTTCTTTAAAGGAGAAACCTAATGAGAGCTTATAAATAGGGAAGTGGTTATGAAATTTGGAAGTCATCAGTATTGGGGCTCTCCAAAGAAACAAAACCGGTAAGATTGGTTCACATGGCTATAGAGGCTCAGAAGTGCCACAATCTACCACCTGCAGGTTAGAACCAGTACAGCTGGTGGTATAGTTTGAAGCCAAAGGCCTGAGAAGTGCGAGGGACAATGGCATAAGTCCCAGGTGCCCATGAACCAGAAGTTGCAACATCCAAGGACAGGAGAAGATGGACGTCCCAGCACAAGAAAGAGCATTTTCATACTTCCTCTGCCTTTTTGTTCAGTTGGGCCTCAACAGATTGGATGACGTCCACCCACATTGGTGAGGACAGATCTCCTTTGTCTACTCTCTCAATATTAATCCCTTCCAGAAATACCCTCACAGACACACTCAGATATAATGTCTTGTCAGCTATGTGGGCATCCCTTTGCCTGGTCACACTGACACGTAAAGTGAACTATCATGTGTCACTTGATTACACGTGCATCACCACACTGTGATTACATGTGCTCTTCTATTTCAGGCAACTGATAGACCCAAGTGATACAAGTACAGGAGTGTGTTGAACTTGGAATCATAAGACTGTGGCCCAAGGGACAGTTTTGCAAATCTGGCCCCATTATTTTATTTTGGAGAGGTAAGTTCTTTGAGCTCAGTTACCGTATCTATATGCCCTCAGCATTGCTGACTGTTTCAAATTAGATCATGGATGTAGAAGTTTTATCAGATACTAGACAAATATAAGGTATTATTTATAAAGACCCAAGCACTGGTGTAAGAAAGTGTAAGAAAGTCTAAGTGAAGCAATAGTCCATGAATAAAGATTCACAATAACCTGGGAACCTAGAGGACATTAGCACAGAGTAAGGAAACGTCTGTCTGCACCTTTATTTATTCTCTCTCTTCAAGCGTTCCCTGCTTTTCTTTATTTGTGTTTGTAGACATCCCTCAGTTGTGCGGCACCACGAAATGCACACTATTGGAAAACACTGATTTGAGAACATATACAGGCAGTCCTCTCTTTTTCTTTCTCATTTATGGCAATTCCTACTTGAGCACTGTAAAATATATTGCAGGAAAGTTCTGCTGATCTCAGGCTTTCCACCCAGGCAAGGTGGCAGTCTGTATTCACGCGTCTCTTACAGCCACCCAGAAGGCCCTGCTTGCCAGCAGTGATAGATGGACCCGTACTGAACTTTCCATGTTCCTTTCAAAGAGTCCAGCATTTCTATTTCTTTTCCTTGACCAATGTCTGTTCCCGGGAAGGAAGTGCAGTGGTAAGAGATTTCTTGATTTATCGTGTGCTTTCCTTTGCAATTTCTTCATTTCTGACACCTGCTTGTGGTGCTGAAATATATATTGTCATTTCAACATTGGTATTTGAAATTTTGAGGATCAACAATATGCCAGAAGCTAGAGAGCAAGCAATTAGGGGGAAAAAAGGGTGTCTTTGTTCTGCTTCAACATTTCAATAAAAAGGGAGAGAATGAAATAATTGAGTTCAATCTATTCCCCTCCATTGGTATGATATAAAAATGTATTTCAGAGGAACACATTAAAACCATACATACTGAGTTGCTGAAAATTAATTTTCTTATTGCTGGAACTATTTGCAATGAACAAAGGATCCTTAAACTTAGACATGCTATTTGAAATGGAACTTAATTTTATAAAAGCTGATGTATACAGGAGCCCTTATGAAAGATGAATCAAGGAGACACGCATGTCAACTTTGTAGACTGTGACTCGCTTGGAAAGTCAGAGACAGTTCTCTGCCTCCAAAAACATTTTTCACACACACTCTGGGAACGATTCATCTTTTTAAAATACATCTTTTATCAGCCATTGCAATTTAAATCTTTCTCTTGTCTTCCCATCTGAAGCTAAAGTGATCTAGTGTGGCTCAGTTTAACGATCCAAATACACCATTAGAGGCAAGTCTCCGGCCACACCTTCCACTCCCATCACGCTAACCTGTCTGTCATCACACTGACGTGCTAACTCAACTCCTATTTCTAAAGTTCCTATATATAAAGCTGGGCTTATCTATAATAATAACTGACTGACTCTAAACCAGATATTAAACCCTAAGAGTTTGGAGTTTTATAACACCTCTACAAGATAGATGCTATTATCACCACCTTGTACAGATGAAAAAGCAAGGAACAGAATTAATTTTGTTAATTCACAAAACTCACACATTGCAGAGTTGAGATTCAAACCCAGGCTGACTGTGCTGCAGGAGTCACATCTCGATCCTGGCAATATTCTTTTAGAAAGGCAGCCTGTTGGAGTAAAAGGAGCCCTGGATTTGGAATTCAAGGTTTGGTTATGCCATTTAGAAGCTAGTGAGCTAGAATCATTTTGTAAAACCAAGGTTGTTGTCTGAGAAAAGGAAATGTTAATTTCTTATCTACTTTAGGGCATAATGTGGGATCAAATGCGGCAATCTATGAGAAGAAAAAAACACAGGAAGCAAATGTGTGGGTAAATACAATAGACTTTTCTTTCCCTCTTAAGTTTTCTAAGTTATGCTTAAGGGTGTTAACAATTATAGCACCGTCTGAGGGGGATAGAAATGCATGGAGAGAAAATATTTAAGATGACTCTCCTACAAAAAAGGGAGAATAGAGGAACATAATTGGTGGTAAGCTTTCTATATTTCACTGGAACTAGTAAAATATCAACCCTAGTGTGCTAAGTTGTATATATATGTTATATATAATATATATATAATTGCAATATATGTATAATAATATATGTGTAGTGCTGGCTCTCTGTATATATATGTATATATACCAATGCCTAGAACAACCACACACACACACACAAGGTCAAAGGGATATACTCAAAAACACTATAGATAAATTAATGGAATCCCAAATATGTGCAAGCAACCCACAGAGTGACATAAAAAAGAAACTCCAGAGAAAACAGAAAAAAAAATAATTTAAAAATGAGATGACAAACAAAAGCCTTAATGTGAACAGTAAATGTAAAAGGTCTAAGTATACCAACTTAAAAACAGAAATTGAGAGGGTGAAATAAAAAAGAACAAAACAAAGCCTGGCCCAACTCTATGTTGTATGAGGTCAAGAAAGCCAAGGAAATGCAGAAGTCCAGACTGGAAACAGCAAGATTTAACAGAAGACTCCACTGCAGAGATAGTGAAGGATGAGGCAGAGAGACTATAGCCTGAAAGGAAGAAGTTCTGGAGTTTCATGGTAATCAATCTTTAGCCAAGCGAATGCTCTCAAGCACCTGGGCAGGACTCAGGTGCAGGAATTTCCATCTCTTGGTTCGCAGACTTGAGCCCCGTGGACATTCTCAGGGTCTGGGTAGGAAGTTTTCTAGCTTCTCTCTGGGCCTGTGATTTCTCTAAGATTTGAACTCAAAATCCCACAACTGGTTTTCCTGTTTCTGCCTTCTCTACATGTTGCCTGAAAGAAATTCAACATATACATAATGATTTGTGTAGGTTGAAAGTAAAAGAATAGAAGAAGATACAACATGTCAACATTAGCATAAAGCAACTATATTAATGTCAGATAGGGTATATTTCAGATACAATACAGTTATCAGAGAGGGACATTATATGGTGATAAAATGGCTAGTATACCAAGAAGACAGACAAGTCATAAATATGTGTCTACACACAGAGCTGCAAACCAGGTGAAGTCCAGATAGAAGTTGAAGGAGACAGGACAAATCCACAGTTGCAGCTAGAGCCAATTCTTACAGCAATGACAGAGCAATTATTCAGAAATGATATGGAAGAACTCAACAATATCACCAACCAACATGATCTGGTTAATCTTTATAAAACAACCCACTCAACAACAGCAGAGTATATGCACTCTGTTCAAGTCCTCATGGAACTCCTGCCAAGAAACCTCAATGAATTTTTGAAGATGCAAATCATACAGAGTGTGTCCTTAGACCACAAAGGAACCAAACTAAGAGACAACAGGCAGGTAACAGGAAGTACTAAAAAATTGGAAACAAAACAACAGACTCCTAAATAATGACTGGGCCAAAAAAGATGTCTCAAGGAAAATTGTAAAAATACATTGAACTAAATGAAAATCAAAATACAAAATTTTCAGAAGTTTGTGGGCATAGATAAAGCAATACAAAGAGGGAAATTTATAGCACTAAGTGCTTACATTAGAAAATAAGAAAAATTAGAAAATCTGAAACTAATCATCTCAACTCATATATCAAAATACTAGGAAAAAGCAAAAGAACATGAACACAAAAACCCATATAAGGAAGGATATAATAAAGATAAGAGCATAGTTCAATGAAATTCAAATTAGAAAAACAAGAGATAAATAAATCAAGTAAAAGCTAGGTCTGAAAAGATCAAGAAAATTCACAAATTGGTATCGAACTTGTAGGCTGACATAGCAAAAAAGAGAGGACACAAATTCCCAATATTAGAAATAAAGCAGGGTATATCATTACATAGCTGCACACATAAAAGAGGTAAGGGAATACAACAAATATTGTACACACATAAATTTGAAAACTTACCAGTATAAATAAATTCTTAGAAAAGCTCAAACCACTACACTCACCTAACCTGAAATACAAAGCTTAAGTAGCCCAATAATTATTAAGGTAATTGAACTCATAAATTTAAGATTTCCCAATAGAAATTCTGAGAACCACATGGTTTCACTGGAGAACTCTACCAAGCACTTAATGAAGAATTAGTACCAATTCTACAAAAACTTTTCCAGAAAACAGAAAAGGAGAAAGCACTGCTCAAATTTGTTTTATGAAGCTAGTATTATCCTAATACTTGCACCAAATTACAAAAATGAAAATTATAGACTAGTATTGCTTATGACTAGAGATGTAAAAATCCTTTATAAAATATTAATAAATTGAATCAGATCAACATGTACAAAGAACAACACAAAATGACCAACATGAGTAAGTCCACAATGCAAGACTGATTTAATATTTGAAAATCAATAAAAAGATCACGTGGCTATGTCAATGTACGCAGAAAGAGCATTTGGCAAAATTAAATACCCATTCATGATAATAACTTTCAGAAGACTAGGAGTATGTCGAATTTCCTCAACTTGATAACATGTACAAAAAATATACAGATATTATGACATTTAAAAATGAAATGAGAGTTTATGTTTTCCCCCTGGGATCATGAGCAAGACAAAGATGCTCCCTCTCTCCACTCTTATTCAACAAAATACTAGATGTAGCCAGAAGATCTAGCCAGTAATGAGACAAGAAAAGGAAATCAAAGGCAAACATATCAGGAAAAAAAACAATAAAACAATAAAACTGTTCCTATTTGCAGATGATATGACTGTGTACATAGAAAATATGAAACAATTATTGAAAATAACTCCTATAAGCAGTGAATTCAGTAAGATAACAGGATACAGAGTCAACATACAAAATCAGTGAATTTGTATATACTGGCAATGAGCACCTGGACAACAAAATTTAAAATGCAATACTACTTAAAATCAACAAGAAAGAAATACTTAGGTGTAAATCTGAAATATGATAACATATATTCAGGACTTATATGTTAAAAACTACAAAATGCTGATTAAAGAAATCAATGATGATCTAAAGAAATGGAGAGAAATATCATGCTAATGGATTGGAAGATCCAACATAGTAAATATTTTAACTTTCTCCAAAATGATATATGGGTTAAACACATTTCCTACTGAAATGCAAGCATGGTTAGCTATGGATATAAACAAAATCACTCTAAAATATTCATGGGAAGGCAAATAGACTAAAATAGCTATCACACTTTTCAGAAAGTAGAAAATAATGTCACAGGGCTGTTTACCAGATTTCAAGACTTATTACATAGTGAATAATCAAGGTGGCATGTTGTTGGCAGGGGGATAGACACACAGATCAATAGTACAGAAGAAAGAACCAGAAACAGACTCATATAACTATGTATAATTCACTTTTTCAAAAGTGTGAAAGCAATTCATGGAGGTGGAATAGTCTTTTTACCAAAGGGTATTGAAGCAATTGGAAAAAAAATAGCCTTGACCTAAACTTCACAACTTTATATAAACATTAACTCAAAATGGATCACAGACTTCAATGTAAAATGTAAACTTCTCCAAGTTTAAGAGGAAAAAAAATAAGAGAAAAACTTAAAAATCTAGAACTAGGCAAAAATTCTTAGACTTTGCACTGAAACTAAGACCCACAATATAAAATACTGATATATTAGACCTCATCAAAAGTAAAACTATTGCTCTGCAAAGGACTTTATTAGGTGAATGAAACAATAACAAACTGGTAGGAAATATTTGCAAAACACATATCCTACTAGTATCTAGCATGAATCAAGAACTCTGACAAAGCAACAGTGAAACCCAAACAATCCAATTGGGAAATAGACAGAATACGTAAAATGGGATATTGCCAAAGAGGATTTATAGATGACAAAACAAGCATATGAGAAGGTGTTCAACATTATTAGACAGTAGGAAAAGCAAATTAAAAATGCAATGAGATACTACTACAAACCTATCAGAATGACTAAAATAAAAATAGTGATAACACAAAATGATGGTAATGATGTGGAGAAACTAGACTGCCAGTCCTTGGTGGGGATGTAAAATGGTGCAGATATTCTGGAAAACAGTTTGCCAGTTTCTTACATGAGATAAAGATGCTATTATCATATGACCCAGCAATTCCATTCCCATACATTTATCAAAGGGAAATGAAAACCTGTGTTCACATGAAAACCTGTACATAAATGTTCATGGTAGATTCACTTGTAATAGCCTCAAACTTGAAACAACTCAGATGACCTTCAATGGGTGAATGATTAAATAAACAGTGATCATTTACATTATGGATACTATGCAGTAATAAAAGGAAACTATTGGTGCATGCAACAATTTGGATGACTCTCCAGACAATTTTGAGTAAAAAAAAAAAAACAAAAAACCCAGATGTTACATACTGTACAATTCCATTTATAACATTGATGAAATGATAAAAATGAAAGAGATAGGGAAGAGACTAGTGATTCCTAAGGTTCAATGACAGGGTGGGGGTGGAGAGAAGGAGTAGTCATTAAAGGACAACATGAGGAATCCTTGTGCCAGTGGAGATGCTCTGTGTGATCTTGTATAGCATCATGCCCGCGTCAATGTCAGTGCCCTGGCTGTGATATTGCACTCTAGTTTTGCAAGATGTTTCATTGGGTAAAACCAGGTAAAATGCACATGAAATCTCTCTGTATTATTCTTTAAAATTGCATATAAGTTTATAATTATCTAAAAAAAAAGTTTAATTAAAAAATGGTGCTCACATAATTTGTTCCATACTTTAAAAATTTCCCCAAGATAGGGAAATAGGGTAATTACTGTATACAGGAATTTAATAGAATATTTTTGATTGGATGGCTTTGGAAAGAGATCAAAAGAAAGGCATTTAAAATTCTAGTTTTCCCACTTGCTAATTATATGTGAACAATATTAACTTTGTGACCCTCAGCTACAAAAAAGGATAAAAAATGTCACCACATTCAGGATTATTATAGGGTTTACAGGGGATAGTGAGAAGACATAGGTTCACCTGGCACTTAAACGCCAGATGACTTCTCTGAAATACAGTGTGGAGCTCATGCAATTCAAATGTATTCACATAACATACATATCTTACAAATTTAAAAGTTAATTAAATGAATAATGTGTGATTATTGGGTGTCTGGTACTTTCATGCACACTGTGTCATTCATCTTCATTTTTTTTTCTTATGAGGAAATTTATATAAATTTATATACTTATTTTTAAATAGAGTTAAGTAACACAATCCAAGATCACACAGCTAACAAGTGTCAGCCCCAAGGCTATGGATCCATTTAGTTCTGGGACTTTAGTTCTTAAGAGGATGGCATAGCATTAACCACTTCCTGCTTGGGATGGTAGCCAATAGGTGACCTTTAATACCTCAAGAGAAAGCTGAGAGGTGTGTCTTGCCGGTACCCTGACATTTTACATAGACTTCAGCAGAGTGTGGGTGAGAAGAGATAGAGGAACTTTCTCACTGCCTGAGATCTGGATCCCCTAGGAGGTTGCTGGGAGCAAGGGGCACAGAATTCAAGATCTGAGGAGGAGGAGTAGGGGTACTGGAGCAATAAGTCCCCAGAGGTGAGCTGGAGCCACAGGGGGAGGCCCTTAGTCTTGGGGACAGAGGTTGTGCACACAAAGAGTCTCACAGGATGCACTGCAAGAAGCCGGACGACAGGAAAAGATTCCCAGCTTTACGATGACACGAAGGCGACAGAAAACTGAACTGCACACAAACCACGGTTTAGGTTTCAAAGGCAGGGAGGGATTCAGCAGCAGGGGCAAGAATATATGACTTGGGAAGGAGGCAGAGGCTTCATCATAGCATTGCTCTTAAAGCAAAACATTAGCTCTGCTATCCAATTCATTCCAGAATATGTAGACCTTCACATGCAGGTACTGTGCCCGGCACAACATCCAGGTGTAAACAGGACAGTCACCGTGCTCTCTTCATGGAGCCTTCGATCTAGTTGTGGTGAAGATCAATCAGAGAGCTGGCCAAGTACAACACCTGAGTATTCTATGTAATCAAGTGAATTATGTGTGTTTATTGTGCCAGGCACAAAACCAGATTCTGAAGCTGTGGCCAGATACCCAAGCCCTTTAGAGCTCCCCAGCAAAGGGAAGGCTGAGAGGGTCTCGGCAGCCCTGCCCACACATACGTGGGTGCCAGTGACGTCAGCAATGGCAGCCAGAGGGCAGATAAGAACAGGACGGGGCTGAGGTGGGAGCCGATGCCTTCCCTGGTGCCCCCTCCTCTTATCTCTCCATTGCACCTCTTTCTCGCCTTTGCCCTCATTTCCAATTGCAGGTTGATGCTGGGACCCGTCTGGCTTGAGGCTATGGTGCGGTAGGCACAGGGATGGGAACCTAACCTATAGGATGTTTTATAAAAGTCGGGAAATAAATTAATATGACATAAAGGAGTAGTTGGCATTTATATCAAGTTTAGATTTGCATTTTCTGGTGGGTCCAGGTGGAAAACTGTGTAAAATGTAAGCCTTCATTGAGCAGCCAGATGCTGCATCCAAGCTGAGATTTCATGGGTCGATAAATAACCCAGACCCAGAAAGTATCTGGTGGTAATGGGAAATACTGTAATTTCTTTCAACAGATCAGAAAACAGCTGGTTGGTTTTCCCTGTAAGAAAAGAAAACTCCTTTTGTATTTTTTTTTATGAAAAGTCAGAAATCAACATATCGGTATAGTTGGAAACACCGAGCATATTATTCTTATCAATCAAATGTCAAAACCACAGACCTTTGCCTTCCCGGATCGTTGGTCTAATGGGGGTGCCGAGAGAGCTGGTTTCTCAGAGGGGTGTTTGAATGTTTGCAGGGTCCAATATATCTAGCAGGAACTTTGGATTAATGTGAGTGAATTTGAAAGGAATGGCCATTAGAATCTCAGATGAATGGAAGGGGTTGAATTAATAGTTCTGTATTTTTTTCTTGTTTTCACAGTGGAGCCAGTTCTATCTATTACTTCCTTTTTCATTACCACCCTGTTTATAAACCACTGCGTGGCCCTGACTCCCACACTTGAGTTCAGATTGGAAGGGAGACATTGTAGATAGAAGGGCAAAATATCTTAGTAGTTGTGTAAGAGTTTAGACATAATTTAAATAATAGTTCTGCTTTAGATAGCAGAGAAGGAGCAGCACCAGGAACTGTGACAAAATAGAGGAATCACCACCATACAGAGAGAGCTAAGACTCAAATCAAGCGTTTCTCATTCCTAGTCCTGGATTCCTCCCAAGTTTCTGTGTCATCTGGTACAAACTGAATCCCTTCATCTCTCCCCTTACCATCAGTACCTTCAACCTGAGTTCTCCAGATAACTCTGAGTTCTCTGAGATAACCACAGTTCTCATGCAATATAAGAATGCACAAGCAGGAGTGTCTGTCCCAATCCATACTCTCTTGACCACCTTCGAGTTCACCAGCAGCTCTGGTAGATAATTACCAGCAAAATGACTGCATCTCCCTCTCCTGACTTCTGTTTGAGGTCTCACACTGGCCACACAAGCCTTCTCCGCCCTGCAAGCCCAATTCGAAAGTGCAGGGGAGCTAAGGATTAATGCTTACCAATGCTCAACAACTAGGGGCTGGGACTCAGTGATAAATGACCTCAGCCTCTCCAGATGTTGGTAGGAAAATGCTAATGTTCCCAGAGAGACCTCTGTGGGCTTGAGTTCCCTGTTGTTCAGAGTGGCAAACCTACTGTTCAATGTACTCTTCATTGGTTTTTCTCTTCCCTGCTTTCATTTTCCTGCTCCCTCTCTTGCATTTCCTGGAATCATCTCCAAACTACCTGCTTCCAAAACTTTGTCTCAGGGTCTGCTTTAAGACAGACAGATAAGACAGACAAATTGCTGTAAAAGGTGAATAAGTGGCAGGTTTCTATAATAATAGTCCCCATAAATAAAGTACTATAGGGAAGCTTTAAAACACTATTTGCAACCTCTCTAGGAAATGCAATTTTCATGGAGTTTATAAGCTCACAGTGCCAAGTCTAAGGGCATATAATTACTCACACTTAACTCTAGATGCTGAATTATCCATGACAGCTCCAAGTATTGTCAATTTATAGACCTAGCCCAGGGCCTGCCTGAGGGCAAATAAATAATTAAAATAATATTTGAACACATGAATGAAAGAATGAAAACAGCGTGTGATAGAGTTTTATTCAAAAAAGATGTGTTACTGATGTTCTGTTTCTCGGATGGAGAGTCTATAATATCACCCATTAGGAAAGATGGATGGATAAAAAACTTGTTTTAATTAATGCCATGTGCATGTCTGTACATAGACTCACCTTTCCCAGAAAACCAGGCTACTCATAGTAATAAACTGAACAAAAAGACATTAGAAGTCAGGAGATGGCAAGAGGCAGATGTTCCAAACTCTTGGGACTAGCAGGAAAAAGAAATTCCTGGATCAACACTGCAATAAATGAAACCTACATGATGCCACACGCAAGGGAGCCATTAAACACCTCTTTCCATCTGTTGGATAACAAGGCTATTGATCATTAGAGTTGTCTAGAGGGACTTCAGCCAGGAAAGATGTCTGATAAACAGAAGTGTTTGTAGAAATGACAATTCTAAGGGGACTGGAACCTAGTATAAATCTCTTAGGTATATAGGACCCAGTGATGGCAGAAATGCACTCATTTATATAAATGCTCATTACTATGAACACATGCATCTTCCACAGCCACTACTGGATTTCTTACACATACCTAATCCAGCTAATTATGTGACACTGGCTTTCCAAGTATACAGAGATAACTAAAATGAGAATATAAGACATATGGATAATCTTTTTTGTTGTTGATATATTTTTATTGAAGTATAGTTGATACACAATATTATATTGGTTTCAAGTGTACAACATGGTGATTAAACAGTTACCTACATTATTAAATGCTTACCCCAACTAGCGTAGTTACTGTGTGTCAACATAGAAAGATGTTACAGAACTATTAACTATATTCTCTATGCTATACTTTCATCCCCATGACTAATTTATATTATGATTGAGATTTTGTGCTCTTTCTCCCCTTCACCTATTTCACCCACCCAACCCAACCCCTCCCTGGTGGTAACCATTCACTTCTCAGTGTCTGTGAGTCCACTGCTGTTTCTTCATTTAGTTTTGTTTTTAGATTCCACATGTCAGTGAAATCCCATGGTAACTTGGGCAACTCCTACTGGCACACTGAAACAAAACGAAACTGAGCCTCATCATTGACACACATTCATTGTTTCTTCCCTCAACTATAAGCTTGCTAAAGGAGAGAGGACTTGAATTTCCTGAAAGACATGTGCTGCTATTGTTTCACATACTTAGGCATCTGTCTATTACCATGCAGTGAGTGCTCTGTAAGGAAAACAATCACTCTGGGAAACCTGGAGGATAGACCAAAACTACAGGTCGACACCCAATGATTATGCCCAATATACTAGTAATAAGAGCACCTGACAGTGTCTGCCAAGATGACGGGTTACGATGGATTAGCCAAAAATCCCATGAGAAGAGATGACTGCTGGGAGGCCATCTTTTATTTTCTGGGACATGAACCCTGTTTATGAGATACATTACAATTGGACATGACAGTGATAGTGGTAAATTGAGGCAAAAAGTCCTGAGAGCTAAACCTGATGGGTATAGAGGCTGAGAAGCCGCATTAGGAGACATTAGGGTGAAGAAAGAGACAGGGTATTTTCCCTTGTACTGTGTGTCAGTTAGATTTCCCAATTACACCACTGAGTCCCTGTAATTCTTGACTTTTTCAGGACTTTCTTAAGAGAAAAAGACTTGATGTGGAGATTAAAGTTCATACTTGTGGTTTGATGTGAACAATTTTAACAGTTATTTAGCTTTGAGCAGGAAAAATTGGGGCAGATAAAGTAATGTCACTCACATATATAAAGAGACTGAACTTGGAAAAATAATTTGACATATTATCTCTGGTTCCAGACAGTAGATCATGCAATGGGTAAAAGATCATGGGGAAACAGATGTTAAAAAGGTTTAAGAAAATTATCTCTCTTTGATTATTTTGCTATAAAGGTAACACTAGGCTCATAATATAAGTTGCAAAACATCTTATTTTTTTCTTTTCTCAAACTATGTCATTGAATGTTTAATAGAAGTCACCTGTAAAAATCACCTGCCATGCTAAGATTTTTGTTTGCATATTTTATTTAAGTGACTACTTTACCTAATGGCATCATATACTTTCATTACAGTAGTATGACTTACATTTTGTACTTTTTTAAAATTTTGGTACACTACTTGATTAGCTATGATTTCTAATTGCTAAGTTCATTTAAATGTTCAAATTTGTTGTCAGGAAGTTATTCACAATATTTCTCTGTCTTTTCGATTTCGGATGGTCTGCACTAGAGCCAGGCTTTATATTTCCCATTTATTTTCACTCCATTCATTTTTCCTTTATCAGTCTTTACAGAGATCTATTTCTATAATCCTCTTAAAAGTACAATTTTTTACTTTGTTCTTTTCTCTTCTACAATTTGAACTTACATGTCATTAATTTCTGTTCTTAGCTCTATTTCTTTTTCCTATTTTGTGTTTTATTTTGAATTTTTCTTTTCTTAAATTTTTAATTTTGATTGGTTACTCATTAATAATACCTAAGCCTTTCTACTTCACTAATATAAATATCTAGTGCCTCACATTGGCTTCATATTGTCAATTTAACTTCATCCCACATGCTTTAATGTACATCATCTCCTTACAATGTATTTATATACATTTCATAAAATGTATATATTCATATACATTTCATATATATACATTCATATACATTTCATATATACATTTCATAAAATGATTAGTATTCCTGTTTCACACATAACCTAATTAAACTTAATATATATATATGTAGATATGTAGACAATATACAATATATTTTAAATGTTTAAATGTATGGAAAATATATGATCTGATGTTTTGACATATGTATATACTCACGAATCAGTCACCACAACAAGATCGTGAATATACCCATCACACCCAAAAGCTTCCATGAGTCCCTTCATAACCCCTCTATCTGCCTTCATTGCCACCCCTACCTGCAGGTGACCAGCAGTCTGCTTCCTATTGCTATAGATTAGTTTGCATTTTCTGGCATTTATGCAACTGGAATCATACAGGTATGTACAAATTGTTGTCTGGCTTCTTTTATTCAGCACACTTATTTTGAGATTCAATCTCATTGCTAAGAAGCATTCCATTGTGTGGACATACCACAATTTCTTTATCCATTCACCCATTGATGGACTTTCAGTTATATCCATTCTTAGGCTATTACAGATAAAGATGTTATGAAGAGTAGTGTACAGATCTTCTTTTGAAGGTACACATGCGTTATCTTGGATAAATATCTAAGAATTGAATATGGCATATAGTAAGTACATGTTAACATTTTAAGAAACTAACTTTTTCCCAAAATGGTTGTAGCATTTAAAATTTCTCCCAGCTGAAAATGAGTTCCCATTGCTCCACATACTTGTCAACTCCTGGCATGTTTAGTCTTTTTAATATTACAGATTCTAGTTGGTGTGTGATGGTATTTGATTGTGGATTTAATTTATATTTCCCTAATGACTAATAATGTTAAGCATATTTTCATGTGTTTATTATTATCAGTATACCTCTTTTTACCAAGGATCTGTTCAAATTTTTACACAATTTTTTATTGGATTGTTTTCTTATTATTGAACTTTAGTATCCATTATAAATTCTGGATATAAATCCATTATCAATTTTTTTTAATATTATGAATCATGGTAGTGGAATCACATCTAAGAAATCTTTGCCTAACACAAGGGTACAAATATTTTCTCCAATTTTTCTTCCAGGAGATTTATAATTTTGGATACTACATTTAGGTCTACAATCTATTTGAAATTACCATTTTAATACAGTGTGACATATGGATACAAGCTCATTTTCAAGATATGGATATCCAAGGGTTCCGGTATGACTTACCAAAGAAACTACCCTTTCTCCACTCAGTTGACTTGTTTCATCAAGTCAGTGAACACGTGTGAGAGAGCCCTACTACTTCCTGCTTTCCTGTGCTTAAATATAGAATTGGGGGCCAGCATCGATGGATTTGAGGCTCTGTGTTCACTGTTATGACTGTAATCAACTGAAAGTCACATGATGCATCTGAGTCTGTTACATCATATTTAATACATGTGGGTGTCTCGGTGATCTGAAAGCTCCCTTTAATTGCTAACCCTTCTCTCAATATCAGTTGACTTTTTTAATGATTACTGGTCTTAACTGATCTCACCCTAAACTCTGAGACACATGTTTCCCAGTAATCAGAGGCTCTCTTTTTATTGTTTTGGCTAGATTAGCTCAGATCATCAACTTAATAAAATTAATCATAAAAATTTAAGTCCCCATATGGAATTATAAACTGGATATAATAGCATATATGTCTTGATATGGTAGGAAAGTCTATGTTTAGAAAAAATCTTTATATTTTCAAAGAAATTGTTCACATCTTTTTAAAAAAAGTGTACCTATTATTTGCTTTCCAATTAAAAAAAGAGAAAAAAAAACAAGGCATTGGTATTCTATCAGAAGAGGAACCACAGTACCAAATTCAGAAGCAAACTGCAAAACCCAGGTACCAGAGGATTTCACGGAGAACGTGTCATCGGCTTTTGCAGCTACTCCTTGCATTATTGATGAACAAAGGAGAGCAGGGGGCTGTGGGACATAACCTGAGAAGGATAACTCACTTTTCTTACAGGCCATTTAGGATTATCATTTCAATAACTCTATTACACTCTTTACCTAGGTTTAGGAAGAATAAAAATGTATGTCCGAAACTGTGTAATTTCACAATCCCAGAGGCCATGAGAAGTCATGGGTGTCCTTTATTTGATAGTGAGCTGGTGCTCATTAGATGAAAAACAAAATACATGAAAAGATTCAGAGAACATATATTTTTCCAACAAGATCAGCCAATAACAGCAGTGAGACCAGGGGTAGTGGTCCATAGTGGAAAACTGGGGACTGGAAGTCCAACAATCTCAACTTATGGCCCAATTACTTAGTATTGTGTGGTCTGGGAAAATTCATGCTTGCAAAGCTAGCAATCAATATTGCAAGAAAATGTGTCCACCTCCGTTCACTGTGAAGGAGAAAGCTTGCATAGTGCATTAGAAGCTAAATCAAACTGTACAATTTATTCTGCTACCATTTTAGAATAGTAGCATTGAGAATGTAGAAACCTGAAAGAGTATGCTGAATATTTTATAAGTTTTTAAAGGCATTTTTCTTTGCTGGATTTACATAAGAGAAAAGCACATGTAGATCATTCAGCACCAAAACTTGCAGTTATTGCTGGAGAATGGATCCACTGACAATGACTCTACATCGATAAATGGAGTTTTTATTTTTATTATCAAATTATACAACCTAAATTATGCATCCTTACCCAGCTTGCACCACACTTCAAAAGACAGATTTTTATAGCTGTCAAGAAAACATGCAAAGAGAAGCCAAATTTGAAATAATCATTGCTTGCCACTACTTTATAAGCAGGACAAAAGAAATAACAGATTGGGTAATTGATTGGAGTAATGAACTCTGGTATTTATTTAACTATTGAGGAAAGAAAAATGCATAAATATAAAAGAAGAAATGTTAGACTATTTGGTTTTCAATTGGAAAGATTCAAGATTCATCGCTTTATTATGCACTATTGCTTTTTTACATTTACCATTTCTGTAAACTGTGGAGCAGACTGGAATTTGTATCACCTCTATATACTATGATCTGAGATGAATCAAAATAATACAGTATATTCAAATTTTTACTCTAAGAGCTGTCCAAAGATTAAGCTGGCTACTTTGATTTGAAGGGAGTTCCTCATCCCTGGTCATGTGAAAGTAGAATCTGGATCATCGTTTATTTTACAAAGCAAGAAAATGAATACTTGGAGGATCCACATCATAATAAAAAAAAAAAGAAGGGATACAAGAAAGTCCTAAAACTCTTCTTCACTAGATTTATTAGACTACAGGGTGGGGAGGAGAAGGGGAGAGAGGGAAAGGAGGAAGAGAAGGAGGAGAAATAAGGAGAGGAAGAGGAACCGAGGGAGAGAGAGAAAATGAACTAAGTCAAGGAATGTCGTAGTTGGGGAAATGCAAATAATAACATACCCTTTCAGTCACACTGATTTCAAGCTTGATAAAGCCACAGACATTGACAATAAGGCTAAAATCAGGAACACTTAGAAATATGTGAAAGCATCTGTAAGTTTTGATTTTGTATTATGTCTATTTGAAATTGTAAAACCAAAAGCAATAGACAGAATTTATTCACTTAAAAAGCCACCTAAAACATATTGACATGGATATATAGAGAGATGATAGATAAATATTGTGTCCAATAAGAATAATTTTATATAAATTATGAATGTGTATTTTATCATCAACCTCTAATTAAAAACTGCTCTGAAATCAATAAAGAAAGGGGAGCAGTTATTGAATGGAGGCGGAAGAATGAGAGAAGCATGTATGCTGGTGTTGGCTACCCAGGAGAACAAACATCCCGAGGCAATAGACCTCCCCGGGCCCACCTACACCTAAGAAAACAAACTGGCTTATAATACATCAAGAGAGGGCACCTCTTTGCAAATGGGGAAAGTTTATCACTTTTTGAGAAAAAGTTTATTCTAAAATGGCACCTCAGGGAAGGAGCGTCCCCCACCAACCAGGGAAGGAGTGTCCCCCCCAACCAGCGAACAAGCTATCTCACTGTAAAGCAAGCCAGGGTCATTCTCATCACGGCCATCGGAAAGAGGTGTTCCAGGGTCAGTGTGAGGGAGTGCAGCCCCACCTGCCCACAAAGGGTGACACCCAGCTAGCTACACCTGTGTGGCGTGCATCCACCTGAGCCCCAGTCCTCCTGAGCACCCAATCCTCCAAGAAAACTTCATCACCGTCCCAAATCAGGGCATTCAGGGGACATGAATTCAAGTAGCCTTGAAAACATTCAACTCAGTTTACATGATCTAGGGGGAAACAAAGCATACATACACATTGGAGGAAAAACGTGTTTGTAGCAATGTTTTTCCCCGTCACATACCATGAATTATCTATACACAGTGCATGCTTTCTGATGAACGTAAACGTTTAACAGGGTCAGAAATACCAGCTCTTCCTACTGCTTCACCCCTGCCTGACGCAAACACTGACCATTTTGGAGAAGCACAGAGGAAACAGCAGACTTGGGATTTATCTGAAGCACTACATTTTCTTCTTGGATTTTTATGTTAGTGTCCCCCATTTGCTATACCTTGAAAGTTCCCATTTTAGGAGTCACTCGGAGCAGCAACTCTGCAGGTGAGCCAAAATGGGATTTGAGTCACGTGATGTGAGAGGCAGTTAACACAGATAGGCTTTGAGAGGTGTCCATAAAACAAGATTTCCTTTGGCTCTCATTGGCTCCTTCACACTCTAACTTTAATATCCAGCAAGTCAGTTCTGCTATCATATTTTATTATTCCAATTTTTTCAGCCTGCCACATTTTATAGTGTTAATTATAATTCAACTAAAGATTTATACAGTACACATGTCTCTCTCTGAAAGGTATTCCCTATCCTCATTCAAATATGTGTGTTGGTAAAATTGACATGGTTACCAGCAAATTAATTCCTCACTCTGTTGTGGTTCAGTTTACCCTTCATGCCTTATTAAAATATTTTCCAACTTTATAAAGAGAATAGAAATAGTTTGATTTGAATATATTTGTGCCTATTATTTTAAATCACTTTGAGATACAAAAAAGGAAACAATTGTTACAGTTTGAATTTGGTGAGTTTCAAATACAGAACCAGTTTCCACAATGAGAAATAAAGCAATTTTCTAGACTTTAAAATCTTCATAAAACAGATAAAAATGATGATAGGTATAATAAGTTATAGAGTACTCTCTATACAGATGTGGGCAGCAAGGAAGGGGTGCATTTCCCTCCTTCTTATATTGTCCTGGGATTGTTCACAAGGTGACTTGGTGCAGCATGAAGGGCACTGGGCCTGGCCTAGGGAATTCCAGCCACTATTCTCCAGTGAGCCACCTGCTATCAACAGAACCCAGAGAATTACCACTAACTACTCTCAATCTCAGATTCCCTGAATGGATGAAGACAATGATGTTTCTTTTTAGTGTCCCACAGTGGCTTAGAAGAAGAGAGAGATGATGTAATGCAATGTAAATACTTTCTGTAGCACTGAATGAAAGTTCACCCTTTGTGTGTGCATAGGTGTGTATGTGTGTGTGTGTTTCTTGATGCTTGCAAGAAGCCTAATTATTGAGACAGGGTGTCTCACTAGGAAGGAAATAAAACCAAGGATAGGGGCATTATCATCTACTTCATTTTTTTTCTAATAAGCAAACCCTCTTTATCTTTCCAGAAGAATTAAGAGGAAGAAATAGAGAGCAAGTGGATGAGAGAGAGAGACAGACAGAGAGAGAGAGAGAGGCTGTAAATGCAGAGGCTGCTTATTGGCAGCCTCCTTCTTACCAGCCACTGTAGGACATAAGACAGGTAAGGGTGGCTGTTAGGATCATACCTGTCTGAGGAAGGGACCAGAGTCTAAGGAATTCGGTGGGAAGGAACAGCACAGAAGGGGCTGGGACAAGTCTGGCTGTGGGAGAGCGGGTTCCCCTGGAGCACCCGCGGTGGGCCCTTAAAGCAGCAGCTCCGGAGGCTACCACAGCTGTCTTCCTTGGTGACCTGGCCCCGCACCCTAACTCTGCACATGACGTGCTCACAGCGGCTTTATCATGTTAGTGGAGCCATCCGCCCATCCTGGGTACTGAGATCTGTCCTTCCGGCCCCAGAGCAAAGAGATGGTTTAGCACAGCAGCTACTAGCTTGGTTTCTGGGTTCCAGTCCAAGCTCGGTCACTGACTGGTTCTACAAGCTTGTCTGAGCTCCTTAACATCTCTGTGCCCGCACTTTGCTGGTGTGCAAACCTGAAATAGCCACTGTTTGTACGCTAGGGCTTTCATGAGAATTCGCCGGGACAGCTCACGTAAGCTGGGCGTAGAGCGGACAGTGGCTGCACGTGAAGCAGGGCGCTCTGTGTCCCTGGAAGCTGCTGGCAGAGGGTAGGTCCGCCACCCCAGGGACACGCAGCCCTTCCCCGCGAGCGGCTGGGCGGGGCCGGGAACGCCCTGCACCCCCTCCGCGTGCCTCTGCCTCCTCGTCTGGAGGTGGGACTAGACGCACTGGCGCCGTGGGGTGCCTACCCGGGTTAAATCCGACAGCAGGTGGGGCGGGGCCGGGCCAGGAGCGCCGGGGAACGGACTCCGGGCAGCCCAGATGCGCGCGCAGGCGCTCCTGCTCAGCGCGGCCCTTTCCCGCTGGGGACCCGCTGCAGGATACGTACCCTCCCTTTCTGCACCTCAGGGCCTTTTTTCAGATGGGGACATGACGCTAACTACCTCATCAAGGGGCAAAGACGAGTGAAGCTGCTCCGTTAGTTCCTGGCACGAAGCAAACGGTTGAAAAACGTTAGCTGTTTTCCTCACTGACACCGTATGGATGTGCCTGCGGATAGACGAGGACAGTAACCCCGATGGTATTAGTAGTGGAAGCTCCTCGTGCTCACAAGGCTGGTGGTTTGGCCACCCCGTCGGAAAGCTCCCATGACATCCCAGGAGGGTTCCTGGCACACGAGGCACTTGGCAGCTGGCGGGGTTGGGGAGGCACTCGCCTCTGCACTGTGGGGCAGGAGGAGGGACTCCTATAACGCAGCAAAATAAACTACTAGAATTGCGATTGAAACCTCAGATCTCTCTAGGGGAGTTTTATTACCTAGAAATCAAGGGCTGTTTCTTCTTGTCTTCACAGTGATGGAGAAAATGCCTAGGAAATGGTGGTGAAGTACTGACTATGGGAAACCACTACGTTTGTAGCTCAGCACCTACCAGAGCGGCCCTGCAGTTTCTCTCCCGGTCCTTATTGGCGGAGTATCTCCTATGTGCCCGGCTCCACTAGGCTCTGGATAAATAACCATGAATAAATTAGACACAGTCTCTGCTTCCTGGAAGTTTAAATTTTGGTGGAAGTAAAGAAAAAGTCAACAGAAAATCACCATCTTTTTATCACAGTATCTCTCTCATTTCACACGTTTTATCTCTGATCACAAATATAGAATTAGGGTCTCTATAAAAAAGGAACACGGTCAATTTTTGCTAGAGTAGGTCCAGATTCTCTAATAGTATTATGAATTCTCTCCAATGAAAAAGTATCCTGCGAAAGTATAGATATGGAATATACACTCTGTGCTTGCAGTTCTAGGTATCCATTTAAAGTAGACAAACAAGACATCTGACAATCCTACATACATGGGTTTGTGAATTCTGAATTCTATGAGAATAATGAAAACCTGTGCAATCGCTGGAAAACCGAACATTTTAAAGACCACTTTTTGATAGAAGGACAAGAGGGAAGAGAAGCAAGACCTCAAAGAGTAAATTAAAGTCCAAGATTAAGCACGTGGGTTTACCCCATACAAGGTTCAGAAGCTTAAGAAGAAAATTGAAAGCCTTTCCCAGGAAATAATAGTAATGGATGGTGGCTTCCTAGTGGCTCAGATATTGAGCTTATTTTTTTAAGACATAATACACCTAAAGCTTAAAAAATAAGAGACAGATGAAATAATTTCTCAGAAAAAAAAATGTCAGAAGAATGTGTTAATGGAAGAAGTTCTCATATGTATATTTGATTCAGACAACAGATATATATGCAACTTTTGAGAAAAAAGAACTGGAAAGACCCTGTCTTGGAGACTTCTCATACTACAGATGTGGAAACTAAACATCAGAGAGAGGAAATGCCCCCCAAAGTCCTATGTTGAGGGGGAACACATCCAAGACTAGAATCCTAAAGCCCACTGCACTACACTCCCCACAGAAACGCTCAGCTCCTGTGCCCTACCTATCAGGGCTGTCTGCAAGGGCTGAAGGAAGCCATGACCTCATTTTGCTGAAAAGGAGTCATAGTGGCTCCTAAAGTTGATGAAACAGCAAGAAACACCTGGGAGGAGTAGATTAAAACTATAGATAAAGATATAGGTTTCTTATTGTTGAACAGGCTTGGCGGATATCACAGAAACACCTATGGACTCTTGTCCATTCCTTCAATGGCTTTGCACATGCCAATTTCATTTTTAAGGGTACATACAAACCAGCATCCTCAATCCCTATCATACAAGGGGTTCCCTGCTTCCTTGGCTATGGTGCTGGGTTGAAGAATGAAAATGGACAAGTGGCTCTAACTTGTTTAATTAGTGATCTCCACTCCTTGGCCACAGTGATTCTTTTGAGGGATGGATATTTGACCCAGGCAAGGCTAATCTGAGCTCTACTCCAGAATTATTTGAATTCTTCCTCAACATATGAAGTTCCATTCCTTTTTAGCTATGAAGCTTAAAGGGTTGAGCCTGGAAGGTGGAAGTGGTCCAGTCCCTACCATGAAGCCACTGACTGGAATGATGCAGAGATGAGACGTGGATGAATTATTAAGGTGGCATTGAGCCCTTGATGAAGCTGCCTCTGGCTGTGTTCTTGCTCTTCACCATTACATGAGCTAATAAACTTCTCATTGTATCTAAGACATTTTGAGCTTTATTTTTAGCAACTTTAGACAGTGTACCTTGTTAAATAGTATTGCTAAACAAATAACTTCAGTGCCTGCAATAATTAGCATACATGTGTATACTGCTAAAGTTGCTTGTACTATTAACCTTGAAAATGAACCATGAACAGTCATCATTTGTCAAGCATCTATACCATAAAATGTAATCTTTTCTGTTATGTACTTTATTCCATACAGAAACTCTTCAAACAGGATGGGACTTTCCCCAATATTCAGATGATAGAACTAAAGATCACAGAATATAATGGACCCATTTGTTGTACTCATGGCTCTTAAAAAGATCTCCCTCCAAACACAGAGATCCCCTTCCTTGAATCATTCTAGTTGTATGGGAAAATCTCAGCCTTTGGGCCAAAAGCTGAGATATGTTAAAGGGATTTTTAACACAACATGGGCCTGGAAAGATCTGATTCAGTGTTGAGGCTGAAGGAAATAGTACTTTTTAACAAATTGTATCAGGCTCCTTATATACCTTTATAACTAGAGATGTCTCATAGAATGTGTAGCCCATCCAGTTCTGTTGACAGATGAACCCGGAAACATCAAGCGTTCTTCCAAGGTTAAATGAAAAACTTGTGAAGTCGGGGAGATGAATTTGGCCAACCAAGTCCTGCATTTTCTCTGTACACATGTAGTTTCTACTTCTCTGTGCAAGTCAACATTCTTCCTTGTATCACTTGATTAAACTTCTTGGCCTAATCATCTTTAGTTAATTTATTTTAAATAATAGTATGTATTTTTGTACATCCTTCATGTCTTCAATAAGAATTTTTGAATTCAGAAAGTTATATCTTGTCAGTAATTTTCACTAACAAATATTTGATTAAGCTATGACTTTAGAGAAACTAGTCTCTCTTGGAACCTATCACCAGGAGGCTTAATATTCTTTCAACAAAGCAAAGAGCTAACAGAATAATTCTCACTATTTAAAAAATCTTCAAAACATGCACTGTTTCAGTTTAATGGTCGTGAGCAGTAGTTTGTTACAGAATTTTAATGGTTCAATTATAACAGCCATTGTAAAATGAATCACAGTTATTACCAGTTAAGGTATGGCATAAATTGTAGATTGTAATTGCTTACAGACTTTTCTAAAACAATAATATATCTACATCATATCTGGAGCGTGCTGTTGACATAATAAACTGGAGGATCGGGTACCGCAAACCTAAAACACAAGATGGAAGGAAAGAGAAAGATTGCTGAGTATAAAGAACTCCCATTTACTCAAAGTGAAATTTAAACTGAAACTTAAATGAAGGAGCAAAAAAGTAATTTTCACCTTCAAACTTATAATCATTATCTTTTCTTGGGTCTGTGAAGATTTTAGTATAGAAAGGATGTTTGAAATTGTTGAGGCGGATGGATTTTAAATGTGTTTTTGTTGCGGAGCTGTCATTAACAAATTATCTAAGGCCTCAACATAAAATGTCTATTAAAAATGGATTTTTATCTGGTTGAATCAAGAGTGAAGGTTTCAGATCTTTGTCCCTCGCTCCAGTCTCCTTGTCCGCACCTCTTCTTGTCCAGTGGCTCTGCCCAAGTACCCATGAGCTGCTAAGTAAAATCCGCAGCTCCATTCTACTTACTCAGTTACACAGCTGAAAATATGAAAACCAGAAAATGGATCTGCACTCCCCAATATCTCAAAGCTAATTACTGGAAAACCTGGGGCAGGAAGACAGGTTTCCAGGATTGTCGCACCACGACTAGTGCACTGTGTCGCCCATTTTCCATTTGCATTCTCCAACCCAGTGCCGTAGCCAGGGAAGCAGGGAACCCCTTGTATGATAGGGATTGAGGATGCTGGTTTGTTTGTATCCTTAAAGATGAAGTTGGCATGTACAAAGCCATTGAGGGAAAGGACATGAGCCCACAGTTTTGTCTGTGACACTTGCAGGCTCCTGCCTTTTAATGAATGGTTGGAAGTCCAATCACTCTTTGGCCAAAGAAATGAATTATATGTATACTTAAAATCCACCAGCAAATAGAGTTCAAATTATATTCAAAACAAGACTAAAGGACCATCTATTTCTTTTCACCAAAATACACAAAAGTGAAGATTAAACATCTGAAATAGAAATGGCAAAGTTCTTGGAAGTGATACCACATCACTTTCTAAGCCAGTATTTTATAAAGTTAATACGCTTCACAAAATTAGCTCAAATTTTGTCCTGTGTATCTGTGCCAAAGAAAGTGCCTTGTTTTTCAAAGTCAAGCTTACCAAATTGATTCACTGCCTGCTCTATGAAATCAGTCAGATTTCTGCTGACAGTGTTCTACACAAATCTTAGCAGCTGGAGACAACAAATACCTATTGAATGACCACAGATTTGCAGCTCACCGGTGTGGAGGGGATCCCAGTGCTGGAGGCTGACTCTGTCACCTGAGCAGCCTGCAGTTAGTGATGAATGAAGAGTGTCCCTGGGCAGGACAGTTTAAACACGAGTTCTGCACTGTCTTTCTGAGATTCCAGGGCTTTGCACCCCACCCCCAAGAAGACTAGAACCTGCTCAACAGCACATTTTTAATTATCTTCCTTTCCCCTTTCCTGTCTCATTTCTCAGTTCCCCAACTGAGGCTTCTCTAGATGCTTTAGATCACCTTACAAACAAAGCCCCTGCATGTGAGTGCTCCCCAAAGGATCTGCTTCTCAGCTAAGATAACAATGTACCCGAATATCATACACACCATCTCTTTTATCATTTTAATGACTGTACATTTATATCCAAAATTATTTCATCCACATCTGTGAAAACTGCAGATGGTCTGAATTTTCCATGTTATAGGAGAGTCTGTAGGAAACCTCTGTGCTGTGTTTGCCGTGGCCAGCTCAGGGCCACCATGCCTCTTCTCAAAGTCCCCTTCCCCTCCCAAGTTACGCTTCAGAGTTCTTTCCCTCTGTGGTTCCATGTTCGGAGCTGCCAATGACAGGTGCGTGGGCTTCCCTCCATGTTTGCATTTTAAACCCTAATGCTCCTGTCTGAATGATTCATCTGTAGTATAAGCCCACCACCCATGGCCTTTGGTAGATGAGAAATAAGTTAGGGTCAAAGTATACCCAGAGGAGCTTTTTCGCTATAACTATTGAACAGTTTCCACGAAGGAACCTGTGGTCTCTTGGTCAGACACGCAGCATCCCTGTGCCTGCTATCGTCCATCTGTGCATAGCTGTAGCTGCATGCCGTGTCCTGACTTCAGGTCCCTGGCCCTCCAAAGAGGTTTCTTATTTGGGAAACTGGTGCCCCCTCCCTGCGCAGCCCCTCTCACCATGCTCCAAGGGGCTCCGCGTGTGATGGTCCCCGTGATGTGCTCATTCCTTCCTGGCTTCGGATTCCAGGAGGGTAGGATTCCACATGGAGGGTTTTTCTCCCTTTCATTACCTGCTTCTACTTTTAGCCTCAGCCCTAAAGTGAGGAGATATTTCTAGAATTTGTCAGAATTTCCACTTACTTTCTACCCGGTTTCAGTTCATTCTGGCAAGGAAAACTGTGATTTAGCCCCCAGCCGTGCACCATTTCTCTTTCCTGTTTCCCTCTTGGACTGATTTTCACCATCTCTGGTTGGTTATTTTCCCAATTTTCCAGTGATGAAAGTTTTGTTTGTTTTTTAAAGGGTTTCATTGACTTGCCAGTCAGGGAAATCTAAAGCCATCATTCTTCCCCTCTAGAACTACTCCTATGTCTGATTTGCATAATTATGTTTTCAGTACATTACAGCAAAGATTCAAGGTTGGGCAGGAATGAGAATGCAGAAGGAAAGAAATTGGACGTCGAGATTTCTGGTAGCCCAAATCAGCAATTTGATGAGAATTCATACTGCTTCTTGAAACAAACCTGACCCTCACACACAACAACCTCCAGCAAGTTTGTGAAATCCAACATGAGTACTACGTCATGCCTCTGGAATTTTCCAGGCCTTCTCTTCCACGCCAGTTTGACACATTGTCCCCTGCTATTGTCGTCCTAGCTCATCATCTCGCTTCATGTTTATTCCCGATATTTTTCTGAGATCCTGTTCCCTTCTGCTCCTCCTCCCCAGCCCTCTCAGCCATAATCAGAAGACTGGAAGCTATCAGGCTATGACAGCCTGAGACGTTGGGTCTGCTGCCTGTGGAAGCGGTGGTGACAGTGACTAAGGCCCCTCACTGCATGCAGGCCCTTCTGACCTGCTTTGGGGTAACAACCTAGGGTTCCACGTGCAGACGACAGCCCTGACATCTCAAGGCTGCCCACGTTTTCTGGCCCCTGACTATAAGGCTCTCAAATCCCTGGTTGCATCCCCAGCTCTTTGCATTTCAGGGTCACCTTGTCAGTCCTCCCTTAAAGGGGCCTTCTCCGACCACTCAGATAAAATAGCTTTCTCAGCCTTTTTTCTAATATATATATCCTAACCTTTTCTTATGCTTGTCTTGAGGTTTATTATTATTTTATATATTTGCTTGCCAGCTTGTTCATTGTGTTTATCCTCTGAAAGAATACAGGCTCGGAAGGCCTGGAGCCATGTGTGTATGTCTGTCTTACTTGCTATTTTATCCCCTGGTGTAGATTATCGTACTTGGGAAATAACAGGCAATATATAAGGTATCCTGACTGAATGAATGAATGAATGCTCCCCAAACCACTTCTTACTCTCTTTCCTGAAACCTCCTGCATTTCAACAACTGGTTCTGACTTAACTTATTACCTACCACTTGTTTTTCCTGCCTGGCCTATTATCTGCAAACCCTTTACCTGGGACTCCTTGTATGGCTACCAAAGCCTGAGGTGAATGTCCAGGATCCTCGAATGATCTCCCGATCTGAGCACAAAGCTCCTCTTCCGAAAGCTGACACTCACTCTGTTTAAAATGCAATTACTTTCTACCTACAGAGTCTCTCTCTCTAGCATGGCCAAGCTCTATTGAGTCTTTATGGCTTCCTCTGTTACCATGGTGACAGATTTATTTATTTATTTATTTATTTATTTTAGCTATTACTGTCTAGGGCCAAGGAATATACAAACAGAAGAGATGGGAATTAACTTGGACACTCTTTGTGCAATTAGCATCTAATGAATCTGTCCTCAAAATAGATGGACTACAACCCCATTAGTCCAGAGGCAGAGCTGCTCAGACTTCCTGTAATGAGATGTTGAATGACAGCTCGCAGTGGGGACTCTGAAAGGGCTTCTGGGGAGAAAATGTTTACTGAATAAGCAGTCTGGTCACCAGGGAGAGAAGGACTCATTTGTGTTTCCTGTTTTAATGTGTGAAAATCTTTTTCCTCTTGAAAGGGACTGCATTAAGGAGCTTGGAGGCATTTTGCCAGACTCATTTGTGCAGTGGATTAGGATCTGAATAAGATTATAGACTTTCCCTCAAGCGGGAGGGGAGCATGGGTGGCGGGTGCAGTTCCTCTTCCCTTTCGTGACAGTGTTACAAGACTTACTTTTTTCCCTGCAGGGCAGAGTCTGTGAAAGTCTTCCCTTTCACAAAGAGGTTCAGAAGGCCAAGGGCTAGACCACAGGCACGTTGCTGGTAAGTGGTGGGGAGAAGCAGAGCCCGGGCACCCCGACTCCTGACACTGCCCGCGGCCCGGCACCCTCTCATATCCTCACCGCCCTCCACAGGGATTCACATCACGCTAGAACATCCACCTTCTGGGCTGAAGGTGAAACGGAAAGTACGGGAGCCTCCAGCACAAAATGGAAATTATAACAAAGCCCATGGGTGGAAAACAGTATCAAATCAGATCAACCTCTGTCCTCATTAAAAAAAAAAAAAAATCCTTCCATTTTCTGTGCTTTTTCTGCCATTTCCCCAAATTGGGAACCAAGCTTAAGCTTTTTGATTCCAAAGGTAGAGTTTATTCCACCATCTCCTACTGCTTTGCACAGAACTTAGATGCCCTAGTGGGGGCGGGTGGGAATGTCTGTGTCCTGTCTCCCGCTCAGGGCCCTCTTTTCCAATCCGGTCATTGTGGCACCAACCAGATGGGCATAATGATAGCCCCAGGGCCGTGCTCTCAGAAACGCCATGTCTGTTTGCTCTGGCCTGTGGCCTCCCTGCTGCAACAGCCTGCAGCATGAGGAAGTCTGAGGGGCTCAGTCCCCCGGGGGTGTCACTGACAAACAGGGCGGGGCCAACTCCACCAGGCCTCCCAGAGACCTTTCTGAGGCATTCTCTAAGGGGTTTCTTAGGGTCCCAGTTAGATTTAGCATCAGTTGCTGAAGAGTAAGCAGCTTAATTATTCATTATTCATCCTTGCCTTAGGTTTTCGGTTTTTTTCATTCTTCCCAAGCTACCCACTTTGATTCTATGAATTACTTCCCAAAATGAATTATTTGCGTGAGTGTCTTTCCAAACACTGCTCAGAAAGAACCCGCGCTGGGACATAGGGCTATTTCTCATGTGCTTCGTGGACCTGTTAGAGTTCTCCAGAGAAACAGAATCAGCAGGAAAGAGGTAGATGCAGAGATAGTGACTGCATATATACATTAATAAATACATAGATAAATGTAGACATAAAGAGATGATGTATATCTATATTTATCTATCATCTCTTTTTCTTTTTCCATTTGCAATTTAATCGAATTATTTCTACTTTACTTGCAGAGCCTCCTGAGATTCCTTGCTCAATTTCCTTCTCCCTCCAAAATGTCATTCTTACTCAAGTCCCACACTTTAAAGTTTGTTATCTCTCTGAATGACAAGATAATGACTTTGAGGCACCTCCCACTTCTGGCACAGGGTCCAGCCTACAGTAGATGTTTCCAGGTATTGGTTAAATAAATGAACCTATGGTTTTCACAGCTTGGCATAGGAAATGCCTATAGATTAACCACAAAGTAAATAACTTGTTTTTTTGCTAGCCTCCAAAGAGAGAAAGATAAAAATACATTCAGAAAAAAAAAAAGGGCTAAAGAAACCATTTATTTCACTCAAGGGTGAAGTTTAAAACAGAAATCATAAAATAGCTAATGTTCCTTTACATCTCCACTGAATGATTTGGACAGAGCTAACTGCAAAAAAGAATGTGGTTTTTCTCCCAATAGAGCTAATATAGAGATTTTAATGAATTCTTTAATTCCAATAATTCAAGCTTAAAGCATATTGAGTCACTTTTCCCTTAACAGCACAATCAGTGTCCGGGAAGTACACTCCCTGCATGTTGCTGACATTTTTAATGTACTAAAACTAGAGAACAGAAGTGCGCAATTTGGAATGCTCTAGTACATGGGGCTACATTTTTTTTTCCTCAGGACATATAAAGATATGTTTTTATTAACTTTAGAAATCACTTTACTGAGGTATGGTTGCCATACAAAAACCTATGTATATTTAATGTATACAACTTGATGCATTTGGAGATAGGTATATACATCAGCAAAGCTAACACCGCAATCGAGGCCATAAACATATCCATCACCTCCAAAAGTTCCCTCTCACTCTGTTTATCTATTATTATTATCTTGTGTGTGTGATAAGGTCATGGAACAGGCAATCTACCCTCTTAGAAAATGCTTACGTACACAGTACAGTATTGCTGACCATAGGCACTGTGCCGTACAGTGAATCTCTGGGACTTAATTCTCTCGCATAACTGAGACTGTTCTCCTTGGCTGATTAGTCCTCATTTCCCCTCTCCCCTCAGCCCCTGGCAACTACCATTCTCTTCTCTGCCTCTGTGAGTTTGACTATATAAGTAGCATCATGAAACATCTACCCCTCTGAGTCTGGCTTACTTAGCCTCGTGTTATTATAAATGGCAGGATTTCCTTCTTTTTTTAAGGCTGAATAATATTCCATTATATGCATATGCTACATTTTCTCTATTTATTTATCCTCTAATGGACATTAAGGGTGTTTCCATGTCTTGGCTATTGTGAATAATGCTGTAATAAACAGGGGAGCTTGGATCTTGGATATTTCTTTGATCTCCCTTAGCAAGACTAACCAAGAATAAAAGAGAGAAGACTCAAATAAATAAAACTAGAAATGAAAGAAGACATTACAACTAATGCCACAGAATTAAAAAAGAAAAAGAGATCACAAGGGACCACTATTGAAACATAAGCCAACAAATGGGACAAGCTGGAAGAGATGGATAATATTCCTAGAAGTATGCAACCTGCCAACTCTGAATCAAGAATAGATAGAAAATGTGAACAGACCAGTAGCAAACAGATTGAATCCATAATCAAAAACCTCTCCAAAAAGAAAACCCACAAACAGATGACTTCACAAGTGAATTCTACCCAGCATTTATAGAAAAATTAATACTAATCCTTCTTAAACTCTTCCAAAAAAATATGAGGAAACATTTCAAAATTCATAAGGCCAGTAGCACCCTGACACCAAAGCCAAAGATTCCACAGGAAAGGAAAACTACAGACCAATATCCTTGATGCACATGGATGAAAACTTCCTCAACAAAATATTAGCAAGCCAAACTCAACAGGACATTAAAAGGATCATAAACCATAATCAAGTGGGATTTATTGTTGGGATGCAAGGATGATTCAATATATGAAAATCAATCAATGTGATGTACCACATTAACAGAATGAAAGATAATAATCATGTGATTTCAGTAGATACAAAAAAGTATTTGGGTACATGTTAAACAAACCTGTCTCGGAATTGCCTCTCACTGAGTTTTCACAGTGAATACAGAGGACACCAACTATTCTGAATACAGAATTTGTTTTTAATGATTTGGCTCCATAGCTGGGGTTTAGTACTTAGAGTTTCAGTCTTCTCCAGCATTTCTCAATTTACATAAAGGGCATAATATAGGAGAGGAGTGATCATAAAAGGTCACCCACCACATTCATTACCTGTTGATACTGATGATATAAGAGACACCACACTTACCTTTTAGGATGGAAGAAAATGAACAAGTTCTTTCCATCAAAAATAGGCAGCCAAATGATGTAATAATAGAGTATAGATATTGACATTATAGAAGGAATTATGTTGAATTATAAGAGTACAGACTAAAAGCATTAGATCCAGTCTTAAAAAATGAGGATATGGGGGGAAAAAATGGAAACAGGCAGCTATTGCCCATCATTAGGATTTGGTTGATGCTGACCTTTCCCAGGGCTCAGACACCAGCCCCTCTATTTTCCTGCACTCTCTTCTTTGGTGTCCTCATTCTTCCTCATGTTGTTAAACACATGCTTATGTTCACAATTTCCGTACTTATATCTCCTGCCTAAACATCTCACTGGTTTTCAGACTATCATTCCCAAGTCCCTACTTGTATCACTCTTGGATATATCTCACCAGCATCTTAAACTTAAGCCCAAAACTGATCTCTTAAGATAATCTGACCTCCGAACCTTGTCTCCACCTCATACCTGCCCTTCCTGTCTTATATCCATTTTGGCCCATGTGCTCAAGCTGTAGAGTGGGGAATCATCTTCAGTCCCCCTCTCCTTTGCCCCCTCCAAGCAGTCTTTACTTCAGTCTGCTGATTCTACCTCCCAAATCCATCTTAAATCTGTCCACTTACCTCTGCCTTACCTGCCTCCGCACTTGGTCTGAGCCATCACCACCTCTTACTGTCACCACTGAAATATCCCACTCGTTTTCCTCGGCACTTCCTTTTCCAACTCTTTATGATCAATTCTGTGCACAACAATCTAAGTGATATTTTTAAATATTAATCTTCTATGACAGTATCTGCTTAAATTCCTTTAAGGGGTAAATAAACATGCTTGCAGTTAAACTAAATTCCAAAATCTTTATGTGACCCATATAGCCCACAGAGTCCACACCTTGTCTATTTTTCCTACTCTACCCATTATCTAGTTTTCTCACTGTGGTTCAGGATTGGGGCTTCCTTCACCACCGATCTCTTGCCACTTCAATGCCTGCTGGTTGACTCTCTCTGTGTATGCCTATCTCCCTCTCATCCACCATATTTCAGTTTCCCGTCACTTCCTCCAAGATTTCAGCCATGGCCACCATATATAGACAGGTGTTTAGCAATAGGGACAGTCTCCCCAACTTGTTACCTTCACAGCATTTATCACAAGGTACATGCTTACTCACTATTTCCTGGCTGCCCCTGTTCTCAGTAAATTGCAAGCTCCGTTGTGGTGGTGAATATGTCTGTTTTATTTACCAATATATGTAACCTACAGAGTCTGTGGCACATGGTGGGCACTCAGCATATATTTGAAGAAGCAATTACTGAATAAATGAATCAATGTATGCCTTCTGTTAGTTTTGAAAACTAGCTGCTCTTAAAAAAAAAAGACTTTATTCAATAAAAGTTTATTTCATGCTCATATTGTAGCCCAGTGTGGGTGTTCCAGGTCAAGAGAGTCTTCTGGGAGACTTGGCTTCGGCAGAGACTCAGTCTCCTTCATCTTGTGGTTCCTCCAACCTCAAGATTCTTAGAGTCATTGCCATGCAATTGTGGATGGAGAGAGAGAGAGAGATCACTGTGGGAGGGATTATGGGGCAGATCTGGAAATGCATCTCTACTGCCCACATTCCTCAGGAGTGCCTGTCACATGACCCATCACATGGCCTTACCTAACTGCAAGGCAGGCTGGGAAATGTAGTCAAACTCTGTGCCTGGAATGTAAGGTTAAGAATTTGGTGAACCTACTCATCTTTGACACAGAATCTTAATCTGAGGTGTATGAAACCCTGTTCTGAACTTTGAACTTTTCTACAATTTCAGAGCTATACTCAATCAATATCATGTGAATCCATAGTGTGTAAAACTATTAATCATTTGGATATTTCTTCCACATATTTCCAATTAAGAATTTTAAAAAGGTGTGGGGTGGGAATCATCCAGGTATCTAAGCACCTGGCTAACAGAATAAATACTTTATTTTCTACTTATACTTCACCTTTTTTTTTTCTACAAACACATAGTAAATAAAGAGAATCCCACAATTCTTATGATCCCAATTTTGATCTCAGTAATTTACTGGCTGTCACTTACGGGATTCTCCAAATGCAGTCTCCCACATGCAAAGATTTCTGGTAATAATTTGAGATAATATCCCACAGTGAAAAGTCTTGGCATCTGAGGGGGGAGTGGACAAGTGATTCTTTTTTATTCTTTCTCAAAGGACAATGACTCTGAGCACTAGAATGATAATTAAGACTCCCCTTTAGCAAAGTCGGAAAAAATGGGAGTGATAAAAAGCCACCAAGAGAAGATAATGAAAGTACCCATACACAGAGCCCAGGGCTCAGAGGGCCTCCACAGTCTATGAGGTATGTGAGGGGCATACTAAAGAGTATTTGGAAACAAGAAAAGGTGATAGACTTAATACTCTACTGGAGCATATACTTTTGGTATTCAGAGAATTGGGGAAAACGTACTCAGCACTTGGAATGTTTCTTCAGATTTGTGAGGGGCCAGATTCTAAGGGGGCTGACACCTTTGTGCACGCAGATGATGATGCATAGATGCATGCATAAGACTCAGCGGGGCATGCATGCCAGTTTATTATTCCTCAGGTGTTCTAATGTTCTGGAACGAGGTCAGCTTAGTGGTAGGATCAGGGGCCTGACCCCCACAAATGGGAGGATAAGAGGACTGATCTCTCAAGAGTGCCCACTCTGAGTAGCCATAAAGACTGTTCTATTTTCACCTGGAGTGGTGTTCAGGTCAAGAGTATGACTGAGGTCTGAAGAGATTATCCAAGCCAAGATAAGGAAGAGCTAGAATATGGCTGTGTGATGAAATACACAACACCAGAAAAATCTGAATTTTTGATGCGCAGTTTCTCTTTTTTTTAGCATCCCAAATGTTTCATGGAACACACACACCCCCAAAAAATCTGTGTATTTATTTATATCTGTATATCCATATACATATATACATATTGTTTATGTGTATTCTTGTTTACCTGAAATTCCAATTTTGGATGCATCCTGGATTTTTACTTTCTGGATCTGGTAACCCTAGACTGGAAGGTTTGGGTGATAAGAATTGGACCCAGTCCTTAAAGAGACCCTCGCCAAGTTAGGAAAGCCAAGGCTCAGTATCAACACACATTTACTCCAAAGGCTTTTAGAACCGAGAAGTAGGAGGCATCGCCATGACACACTCAGGCCACACAGGTTACCAGAATGCGTTCGGGTGTCTGTGTCATAGGCTTTGCTCAGCAAAGTAGGCTCTCCCAGCAGGGCCTGGCTCTGTGAGCGCACGGCTGCCCTCCAGGGGCTCCCGGGGACGGTCACAGGTCCTGCCAACCCGAAAGGAGCACCAACTTCCCTGACAGTAACAGCCCAGCAATACACAGCAAAGAAGCTTAAAAGGTGTTCTGTAGTTTGTTGCTTCTTAAAGAGGGAAAAACTTTCCCTTTCAAATTAAAAATATCACCTCTATAAAGCTATCTTGGTAGCTCTAATTTTAGTATTTGTGACCCACTGGAGCCCCACGCATGTGTGTGAGAGGTAATTCTTCACAGGCACCGGGGATTTCACAGCTACCTTTGGGTTATGACTTAGCTCCTTTCATAAGTAGAGCCTATTACAGACTTTCTCTGAGAGCTGAATTATAGTGATGCAGTTTTTAAACTCACAAAATGTTTGGTGGCAGACATTAACCCAAGGGCTTCAAATTATATCCATTTCTTGATGGATCACTAATATTTCTATTTTGTTGACTTCTTATTGGAATTTTAAAATAGTCCCCTTTTGGCCTTTCACATAATCTCATTTTAGCCAGTTTTCCCACAGTGTGATTCCTTACAATAAAGTTATTGGGTAAGACCCGTTAACAATGAATCGACTGAAACAACTGGACCCCTGGGTGTCTGAGGAGCTGTACAAGAGAGAACTGCAGAGAAAAACTGGAGGCAGCATGAGCGGCCCGTTGCAGCAGGGCAACGCTGGGCTTTGTCCTCAGTGGTCATGAGACGAGCCAGGGAGGGGATTATGGGAACTGGAGGCCCAAAGGGGAGATCTGGGGACTGCCCAGTGCAGGGCTTCTCATGCAATTAGTTGTAGTCAGGCTAAAGATAGTGGAAAGACAAACTGAGATTGCAAACAACTTGAATTCATTTAGAGATGGTCTAAATATGTGTCTATATACAACACAAAATGTATAGCAGATTCTATCTCTATTTCTACATATTGATTGAACACCTATATAGTGGCAGCTGCGGTTAAGCCCAACCAATATCCTCCCATACCTTCTGGATGCAAGCACCTCTAACTGTCCACCTGGGGGCTTTCTCTCCCTCTGTACCAGGGGCATTGAGAGTGCAGGAGAAAAGAGCTCCCAGGACAGCCCTCGGCCAGTTGTAACAAGCTGGGATGATTCAGAGGCATCATTCACACTGTCTCCCAGAGGTTCGTTCCAGCAGGACTGGCTGTAGCACACAGTAAGGACCACCTCATCAGCATGCACCCATGTCAGCTTTCTCCTCTACCTGGGGTCACTTCCCCGAACCCCATCAAGGATCGCCTTGCAGGTACACCACTGGTCTCACTTCTTTATCTCAGGAATTGCTTTTGAGACTCAAACAAAGCCAGAACATCTAGCTTGTGTCTGCCTGTCTGTCTCTCTCTTCCCTAGATATCCATGGAATGGCCACAACTTTAAAAGTTAATATGCCTCAAGGTATATTATTCTCATTTATGTCTACCTGATTCCATCACTTTAACTCTCACATTTATAGAAAAGACAGTTATTTGACACTTAACCATTCTTTGAGCCCAGATCCACAATATTTAATATGTTCCTAGACTACCACTGAGATTAAGGTTCCCAGATTTAGCAAGTAAAAATATGCATAACCTAATTAAATTTGAATTCCAGATAAATAAGGACTGTTGGGTTTGGATATAAGTATTTCCCATTCAATATTTTGTGAATGCTTATCCAAAATAAATGTTGCTCATCTGATATTCAAATATTACTGGGTGTCCTGTATTTTGTCTAACAATCCTGAGATGACTATTAGAAACCTCAGACTCAACAGTCTCAAAAATAATGTCCTATCACCCAAAAAGTCTTACTTGCACCTCTTTAGACTCATTAATTATATCACCATCAACTCAGCCTCCCACTCTGCAAACTTTGGTGTTACCTGTCTTGCATGGTCACAGCCCCTTGTAAGGGAATCATGGCTCCCTATCAGCTGTTTTCCCAGCCCAGGCCCCAGGATTTTGCCCCTGCAGGGTACACCCAGCACCACTTACTTCACTACTTACTGGAGTTTGGGCCCGAACCTCAACAACCACCCCCCACCTGGATTAGACTAAGTCACACTCCAGCTGCTCTAGTGAGTGGAAAGTCAAATCCTTTTCCTAGGATCTACCCTACTTTGTGCTTGGGCTTTAAGGAATAAGGCAAACATTGCCTCTAAGTCGGAGAGCCCAGGTCCACCTGACTGTGCCCTCACTGTAGAGAGAGAAAACACAAATTTACTCAGAAGAGAGGGTCACCATGAACAAAGGCCATGTGGAAAAGCAACTTCAAAATACTTGTCCTGCTCTTACGATCCAGCATTGAGTGTGGACCAGTTGGGTGTCCCAATACTTCATTTTAATGCAGAACAGAATTTTGACTTTTTGGTCATGGCAAGAAATTGTGAAGGAGAGGAAAGCAGTCAATTTTCTTTCTCAGCCAAAGTGGAATTGCCATTTTTTCCTTGACATTCATCCTCTCAGCCAGTCCCTAAAACTTTATTCTCATCTGTAAAGGCAGCGAGTAAGGCTTAGTCACCACTCCATCGCACAGGGCAGCTAGCAGAGAAAAGGGGCGAATAAACGTTTGCCTAATGAATTGCTCAGTTCTGGTTGCTAAACTTTAAGAGGACCACTGGCCATCTGGACCGTGTCCAGAGGAGATCAACCAGCATTTCCAGATTTAGAAACAGAAGCAGATGATGACCTGGGGATATTTAGCTTGGAAAAGAGGAGGCACAGTGGGGACGCAGGACCTATCCACAGGTATTTGAAAGACTAGAGTGTGGGTGTGGGTGTGTGGGTGTGGGGGGGGTGTTCTTTTTATAAATCACTTAATGTTGACAATGATCCAGAGGGTTGGCACATTATCACCACCCTTTGAAGATGAGGAAGCTGATATGAAGGCAGTTGGCTGATTTGCATGGCCACACCCCTTGGGAGTGAAGAGGTGGGAGTTGGATCCAGTCAGCGTCAGCGCCTGTGCTCCAGGCCACCATTGCATTCCGCCTTCCTGTGCTCTGGTGTCCTATCCAGTGTGGGCATGTTCCTCCAGGGCATGGAGGGCAGCATTAGTGTACCCAAGACTTGATGTAATTCACAGAGGTCATGAAGATTTAGCTCCATCCTAAGAAGCTCTCTCACAGAACAAGGCAGAATCCATCAAAATTCTCCTACCTGTTCTATCCCTGTCACCCAGTTTTAGCAAATAGGAATATAGCTCAAAGCCTCAGGATGGATGTTTTTCCACTTGTTTATTTCAGAGCCAGCTCCATCTGATGTGGGATCGTATCCTGGCTTTGCCACTTGTCAGCCATATAACTTCTCTGTTTCTTAGATTCCACATGAATAAAATGAGGATTCTTATATACTGTTATGGAGTTAGGAGGATGGCATGAGTTAAGTCATAAAGTGCTTAGAACAGCACACTGTGTATACGTTTTTTATTATCTCAGCGGAGGCTTAACTATAAACTCATCTTCTTTGCACCTCACCTCTTACCGAATGCCAGTTCCCTTTCCTTAAGTCAAAGGCAAGGAGCTGGTTATGGGAGAGGTAATATGGATGGGAGAAGTAACAGGATTAGTAAAGAGCCATGCCCGGTGTTCAGTGCAGGTTCCTAAGGAAAAATCTAGTATCCTTTACCTGCACAGGGCAGCCACCCAGGCCTCTTGAATGTACAGTGGATCCTTGAACAACTCAGGGATTAGGGGAGCTAACCCCCCACATAGTTGAAAATCCATGTATAATTTTTGACTCCCCAAAACTTACTACTAATAACCTACTGTTGATTTTATATTAGTAAATGATTAAATAGACTAGTTTCTACATGTATTTTAGGCAGTCATGACATATCCAACATATTCTTAATATTTTTGGATATTTCTAGGCTATGTAGTAGATCTGCAAGTTTTTCCAAATTGCTGCAAGTCTCCAGAAAATTTTCCAGTATATTTATTGAAAACAATCCACATATAAGTGGACCTGCACCTTCCAAATCTGTGCTGCTCAAGGGCCAACATTACTGCCACAAGAGCAGTTAGAAAAACTAAACGCAGCTCATCAGAAGCAGGATGGCTGGCATATATTCTATTAAATACTGGTTCACACATGGTCAGTAACCAGGTTGCTTACTCCAGCATGTGAATTCTCTGTGTGAACCGTTCCCTACAGCTGCAGTAGTATGTCTTTCTGATTCCCTTATAACCAACAATACCAAGTAGCCACTGATGCTTGTCCATGACCCTTATAGAATGTGGCCCTCAGATGGGGTCCCTCCAAGGCTGAAAGAAGGGATTGTTGTCTAGCTGGCACAATGGGACACATCTCTGCCATGTGTCAGCTGCATGACCTGGGGAAAAGCCCTTGCTCCCTCTGGAATTTAGTTTTATCAACTATAAAAGTGAGATGTCCTATTTGCTTTCCCTCCTAAATAGCTAAATCTCTTTGACTTCTGTTTTAGGGGCCCTTGGGGAATCTCATGGCCATGAAAGATGTTGAAAAAGTAAGATGGATCTTATATAAAGACCTCCACTCATTAAACAAACATGTTTTCATATACATGTATATGGTCCCTGCCTTTAAGAAGAATAAAACATTTAACTGAACAATTAAAAATCAGTGTGAAATGCATGTTGATATAGTAGCTATGAACCTCACCCCAGTTTCTCCTCAAAAGTTCAACTCCGATGTCATCATCCTCATCTACCATCCATCCTCATGATCCTAAGGGGGTTTTCCCTACCCTGAATTCTGAAAGCATATTTTGATACTTTTCACATTGTGATTTGTTAAAATTCATTTTGATTGACTTTGTAACATGGACAAAGGAAATAACTGGTCACCCTTATCTGATCAAGACAGAGGACCTTTGCTGTTGTGGTTGTGTGCTTTGTGTTGTGGTTTTGGGTCACAGTCCCAGAGGGCCCAGGAAGGCACATGCTTCTCAACCACAAGACGTGCAGCCTGAGCCGGGGTGGGGAGCACAGACCACAGTATGCAGGTGGGATGTCACGTGGCGCACCTGTAGGGTTTGGGCAAGCACTGGAGTGGAGAGGGGAGCAGGCAGTGTGAGCGAGAAGAGGCTGTAGCTCAGCACGGGGCGTGGCCCCTCCTGCATGTGGATTATTTGTGGAAATGATGAGGACTGGCTGCTCCTCCAGATGAGCTGGGAGTGTGATCTGAACCAGCACATGGAAAGCTGAAGGCACAATCCTGAGGGGACAGTAGCAATGTGGTCCATACTGGGGCAGCACTATGAGAACCCCTGTAGATTACAGGACATGGCCATTTGAGAGGAAGTGCAGCAAACAGGTGGGATACACCAGCATCTAAACGCAGTCAGGACAAATTGCTTTACAGTGTCATTTAAGCACATGTGTCCCTTGGAAATCAACATTTCCACATTAGACAGAGGAAAAAGGTTCAGGGTACAGTATTCTTTTACTGGAATGCAACTTAGAAATCATGAAGTCCTATTGCTTTACATTAACTAAGACAAGTAGGACCCGGAAAAATCAAGGAACTCCCCTAAGGAGGCTGAAGCCAGTTAGCTGCAAGTCATGGCGAGACCCAGGGTCTCCAGCTGAGTTCTCTCGCTGAACAAGAGATACTGACTATGAAAATACATCCTTAATCTGCAACACGCATGGTTCCCCTGGGGTTCCAAAAGCAGTGTCAGATCTCCCTAAATATAAGGCAGCCGAGTCAAAGTGGTGACAAAGAACGAGGGGTCTCAGAACAGGGCCTTACGTGACCCAGGTGCCTGGGAGCTGAAGCGTGTGCAGCTGTCACCTCTTGCAGCTGCATCCAGAGGGGGGACTGGTTACAGATCATTTTTTTCTCCTCTTTGTGACATCTGTCTCATCTCTCAGAGAAATGCTCTGCCGAGCTCACCAGCTGGCTTTTCAGAATGGGATGTGCCACAGTTTTGCTGGTAGAGTTCAGTAGAAAAAAAATTAATATATGAAGCAGTAAATAAGCCACAACCTGTCCAGCTTTTCAGCAAAAATCACCTCAGCAGGGCTGCTATCTGTAGGATTCCCACCAATAACTGTGTCCACACCATAGCATTCTGCCCCCCACCGCCCCCACATGGCGATAGGAAACCATTCAAGAAACTCACAAGAACATCTCACTTACATCCACTACTGGTATTATGGCTGGTTTTCATAATATGTTAAGGAATTGCACATACTACACCTGTCACAGGTGAAAACTCTACATAGACATGCATAATTCATTACTCTTCAATCCCAAAGAGAAAACTGTGAAGACTTGTTATTGGTCAAATGCCAGGTTTTACAGTGACATCTTAGATTATGATTAAAGATTCTGGAAAAGGCAACAGTCAGAAGAGGCTTTTCTGTTCGCTCAATATCCAAGACCACTTGCCATTGGCCAAAGTAACTGATGCTCCTTAACTGCATCCCCCCCATGCCCAGCATTTCAGCAGAGTACATCCCTAATTTATGCAGACCAGATGTGAGGCATTTGTGGCCAAAGTTGATAGGGGTGGCAGTGGGATGGGAATCCATTGACAGAATGTGAGTAATTTGCAGGCACACACAAAAAAATAACTTCCATTACATATTTTCCATTGCAACTAGGGGAGAATTTGGATAAGTCACATTTTAAGCTTTGACCTGTCATTTACCATGTTCTCACTTCTGAAATGTTCCCTTACTCTTTTCTGCACATCTGTAAACATGACCCTTTCTTCTTTATTACTTTCATTAGCTAAATTAGAGTGCTAAAGTAACTAAAATTAATGTGACATGTAAGAAAATATTCTCAATGTAAAATATTTGAATGCTATGGAAATGTATGCATTAACTCTTAACCCTTGGGTGTGTATATTTCATGTACACAGTGTTAAACTCATGGGTGTGTATACTTTGGGACCATGTTCTAAGCATCTGTATACATGTATACAGGTACAAACACTGTTTACCACATTGATTATAGTGTGTAAATTGTCCTCGCTGCTTTTTGCTCCTTCTTTATTTAAGGGAACATTTTAAGACAAGTTTTAGATTCATAGAAAATGTTGCCAAGATAGCACAGAATTCCCATGTGCCCGATGACCAGTTTTCCCTGTCAATAACATCTTACAGGGTACATTTGGCAAACTAAGGAGCCCATATTAATACACTGTTGTTAACTAAAGTCTGTTTTTGACTTGAATTTCCTGAGCTTTCCCTACTGTCCTTTTTCTGTTCCAGTATGAAGCTAGATTTTTTGGTTTCTAATATTAGAACCCTTAAGTTACTAGGTGTCCATTGTTACTGAGCTTCATTGTCTATGTCAGTAAAATACTAAAATAATAGTATTGCCCCCATATGGTTGTTGTGAGAATTAAAATGAGTGGGTGTGTTACTTCAAGCAGTTACCAAGTAAAAGCTAAGTATGAATATTAATTAATTAATTAAAAGCTAAGTATGAATATATTATTTGACAAATCTATTTTTCCAGGTCTTGTATCTCCAAGCATTTGTTTTTCATACATAAAATATGGCACATACAATAAAGAGTACCAGCCTTACCCATAGTAGATTAAAGACAAAAATTTGCTGAGTTGACTTTGTGAAAATAAAAATCTCTTAGAATTATATAAACTTTAAGTAAGGTTTATATGAAATCTTGGAGAATTTCATATTTCTTTTACCCTTTGAATAAGTATTGGGAAATGTTGTTAATGATAACCATTTTGGGGAGGTGGGTTTCATTGTTTTTAAACAATATTTGTTGTGTGTTTCCTATGGAACAGGAACCTGAGATGAAAAGAAAAAGAAGACATAGGTCTTGCTTTTTAACAGGAAGTGTGTAATTTATGGAGGAAAACGCCTAACAGCCCAGCATCAGAGGAGACAGACACGAAGTGATGGGACACTGGGGCCGGCTGGCGGTGCTGCAGGAGGCCCCCGGAACTGCGCCGCTGGAGGAGAGATGGACGTGCCTTCACCGTAGTGGCTGCCAGGACTTAGCCGGACTCTGTGTGAAGACGGAGCCGTAAGCAGACACAGCTTGGTGGGCAAACAGAGGGAAGGGACTTTACTCCAATGAAGAGGACATTAAGTTCAAAAGGGGTTTGAGATACACTGGGGGATCTGCCTGGTTTTAACCTATGTTCCTCTTACCTTACCATGTAGAAACAGAATCTGGGGACTGGCCTTCTCCCATTCAAGGACTAACTGGGCCCGACCCCGCTTAGCTTCTGAGATCAGACGAGATCGGGGCCCCTCAGGGTGGCATGGCCGTAGACTGGGGACTGGCTTTCTCAATCTCACCAGTGATCCAAGCATAAAGCCTACAGTGGGTTTAGTGACATGAGGCATACACTGATCACCAAGGTGCTCTGCAGCCCAGTGCACGCTCACCATTTGTGGCAAAGCTTCCGGTGTCTATCACTATTTTGCCTCTCATCCTAGTTACCCGTGCTGAATGATACAGAAAGCTCGGGAACTGTTTGCTCTCCGCAGGACATGTACCTTAAGTGAGACCCTGCTACCTGCCATCACACTGGAAAGAGTAGTGAACATTTGCTATTTGGGCCTCTGTCATTTGACTTCTGGCCAGCATGCCAGCCCCCTTCCTTGTCGGATTGAACTCCAGCCCTTATGAGTTTTAGCACAAGGCAGAAACCACCTCCAATTATGCACAACGTCGTATCTCAACTTTCTCGTCCTCTTGGGCACCTAGGGGGTAGCATTTTGCCGAGGCCTGGCCAGTCATTTGCTCCAGACCTGGCCCCTGACCTGGGACTTGGAAATCTGCAGAATATTTTCTGGTGAGAAAAGGCAGCATTTTCCTCTGTGTCAGGCATGGTACTGGAGCGGCAGTACCCTTGGTCTGGCAGGACGTGTCAGCAGCCCAGCCCATTTCCTGGAGATGCAGCGCTGGTGCCCCCGTGGATTCAGTTTGCTGGTGTCGGTCCTGTGCGGTAGCCTCCATACCTAATTATCTGGTCTTCTTAGAGTTTCCATGAACTACCTAATAATGTGTAAAAGATTATCTGCTTTAATTTGCCAGAATAGGTTTCGTTGCTTTCAACTAAGACTGCTGATAAATAACAGCACTTCAAAAAAATGATTTTGAAATAGTTTAGCCTACAGAAAATTTAATAATTCAACAAATAGCCACAGACACATCACCTAAATTAGTCACTTTTAACATTTTGCTGCATTTTCTCTCTCTCGATTTATAAAAGAAGTTTCTGACATCACGACATACATCCCTAAATATTTCCACATGCATCTCTGAGAAGCAATGATATTATCCTATATAATCATTCACATACAAGAAATATTACACTGAAACAATAATAGTTTCTAAAAGTCCAAATATCCCTAAATTTTTCAAAAGATCACTTACATTTTTTTCATGCAAAGCTCAACCTAGTGTCATGTTTGGTGATTGGTTATCATTAGTCTTTAATCTTCTTTAATATCAGTGTTCTCACATTTTTGTATCACTATTTTTGAACAGTCCAGGATAGCTGTCTTGTAGAATTTCCCACAATCTGGATTTTGTTTGAATGTTACCTTAAGATTATATTCAGTCAAATATTTTTGACAAGAATACCATATAGAGAGCATTAGGCCCTTCTCAATGCCATACCTGGAGGCTCATGATGTCAGTCGGCTTCAGTTATCTACACTAGTGTCAGAAAGCAGATCAGTGGTTGTATGTGAGAAGGGACCTGGCAAGACATGGGACAGATATATTCATTATCCTGACTATGGTGATGGTCACATAGGTGTATATATGCAATAAAACTTCCAAAATTGCATAATTTAAATGTCTGCAATGTTTGTTCATCAACTATGCCTCAATGAAATTGTTTTAAAAGTGTGTGAAACAAAATTTGTTGATCACATACATTTGCTTAAATATTCAACAAAATTAAATTTCAATTAAAGAAAGCCCTGCCCTGTAAGGACTTCTTACAGATTATGGACATCTTTCCCAGAACTCATGGTTCCTGATGTGTGTGTGTGTATATATATATATATATATACATACATATGAGTAATTTGGCAAGAGTGGACGTATGTCAGTCTTTGAACACATTTATGGAACATAATGCTAGAACCTGGAGATTCACCTGGAATAATCCCAATCCCTGCCTCAAAAACTCCATTTAACATATAGATACATGTCAGCTAATAGTGAATAAAACAAAGTTGATCGTATTCCAGGTATGCATAGAGTGTCTGCACAGCGATCAGCTACTTAGACTACTTTGCCTGTGAATCTGCAAGGCAGACGGGCCTGGGGGGGGGGCCGTCTCTGCTCGGCACCGCGGCGGCGTCACTCCGCTGGAGCGTGAAGGACACACTTTCAAGACGGCACAGGCACAAAACTGGGCGAGCTGACGCTGCTGCGGGCCGGGAGCCCAGCTGCGATTTGAGACATTGTTTCTTCCCCAAAATTAAGTCATTCCATTTGACGAATTTAACAGAATCATTCCCTAAGGTCAGACGGCGTAGGCGTCGGGTCTGCAGGAAGCCACGGGTCGCCATGGATGACTTAACCTCAGGGGAGAGCCCTGAGCACACCCACTGCCAGCGGGGTGAGACGGGCTCCCCCGAAAGGCACAGCCTGGGAAGAAAGGGCTGCACGGACGGCTCGGTTTGACATCGTCAGAAAGCTCATAAATGTTTCATCAGGGCTCCTCAGAAGAAGAGGAAGATAAAACCTCACCAAATTACCTCTTTTGATTTTCTCATAATGGGAAGATTATAAATCCAGATGCAACATCAGGCTGGAACGAAGCCCGGCCTTTTGAAAGCCTGGAAATGCTTTGTCAGAATCCACCTGCTCCTATCTGATCCCGCGCGTCCCTGCTACTCCGCACTTACAAGAAAGAAGGTCATCAGATGGTCCCGGCAAGGGCAGCTCAGGGGTCACCCGGGGAGGAAACCCGCCCACCGCACACGGATGGTTTGGCTGGTGGACCGGTTCTCCGTCCCCTGAGAAGGACCTCAGGGCCTGGGCCAGATCCTTTCACAGCCCCGGGTGGTCGCCTTCTGAGTCTGACCCCCACTCCCGCTGCGGCCACAGGACCTCAGTGGCAGCATGACCAGGGCTGACTCTCCTCTCAGGCAAACGTGTGTGTGGTAGACGTCTGCATAAATGAGTGTGTGCTGAAACCAGTTAGTCGTGTGACGTTAGGTAATGTACATTTTACAAAAACTGTTTCCTATTTATTCATAATAGCTGCATTTGGAGAAAGGAACTCCAGAACTTAGTATTTGCCTGTCAGATATTTATTAAATATTTATTAAGCATTAACTATTAAATATCAAATATATTAAAATATGAATACACTCCTAAACATTCAATAATAATAATAATAATAGGCTATTATATTACTCTTACTACTGTTACTATCGGCAGCTCTATCATGAATCTCTATTTCTTACCTCTGTGGCATATTCCCACACTGGATTCTGAAAAAGAAACTTTCTTCCTTTTGATTGTGTCTCCTTTTCACCTGACTTCTTTGTATCTAATTTCTCCATACAGGACCCTCACCTTTACCCTGTGAACTAATCTATCATTTTTCTGTATTTCAAGGACACCTGGATGTATTTGTTCCTTTCCCATCTCATTTGTTTTTACAACTTCTATTTAACACTTTCCCATAAGGGAATTTTCACCTTGTTGAATTTCAGTTAAGGTTTTTTGTCATGGTTGTTTTTCAAGATTACTTTGCATGTGTTATGTAAATATATGCCTGGAGTTCTGAAACATCTTCCTTAAGGGGAAAAAAAATTTGGAAACTGATCTAAAACAGAATGGAGAGAGAACAAATACCTAATTTTACACTTTTCTAAAGATGATTGTTTTACTTAATAAATTTTGGGGCACATTACAATATTCATCACTGAAATCACATGAAATCAACCAGGCCTCCCCCATAGGGCTAGTCTGCAGCTAAATACCACAATTACATTGGCCCACCGCCGCTGGGTAAGCACGTGGCTAGAGCACGGGGCTCCTTCCCAGGGGTCAACGCACAGCTGCTGGTGACCCCTGGCTCCCCTTTAGCATCGGCCTTTGCTGTGACAGTCTCAGACACAGAGGTGTTTGGCCACATCAAGGACACACCCTTGTTGTTCCTTTTTCTTGTTCCTTTGCTCCTAAGTCCTGGCAGTGGTTAGGGGAGGTTCCATCTTTTCCAGAATTTGGAAGTGAATCAGCAAGAAATTCTTCCACCTTTCTCTTTTCTTCTTCTGTAAAAGAAGACGAATCAGATTTTCGGCAGGTCTTTGCATGGCTCCACCCTTTTCAACATCCGGATTCCAGCCCAATGCCACCTTCTCCAGAGGCACCCCCCATGACTGACAGACTTCGCCCTGCTCTGCTCTTCTCACGAGCTCGTCTCCGGTTCTCTCGCTGGAACATATGAACCGTGAGAGCTGCCCATCTGGCTCCTTCGCTGCCAAACTGCTCCTGTCTGCGACAGTGACAGGCGTGTGATCGCCATTCAGAGAAATACTTGGGCAAGGAAGGATGGAGGGAGAGAAGGAATGGAGGGAGGGAGGAGAAAAAGGAGAAAGGAAGGAGGGATACTTACCTTTACCTCAGAATGACCCAGACTGAGGCCTCTAGCAAGATGAAAACTGGCTACAGAGGAAAAATGATCCCCTAAGGCTAGTTTCTAGCTCCCTCCATGGGGACATGGCTAAGAAAGCTTTTTAAGGTCTGTACAATCTGATCACCAGAAGAGAAGCATGAACTTCGAAGACTTCATTCCCAGGATATGATACAGATATTTGGCTGCAGTGGTTTGTGCTGCCTTTGAAATCTAGGTTGTATTTACCTGTCAACATGGCATACAAAACTCACAGATAAACAGGACTCCAGCAGCAAATGACATGCCCTTATAAGAAAGAGAATCGGTTCTGGGAGAAAAAGGAAAGCCATTTGCTTAGGGCTCAGCCCTTAGCCTTCAAAGGAAAGGCCTTTTCACCAATTTGAAATACAAAAAGAAATTCAAGGGAAAATCCCCAGAATATTGTGGAATGAGAGAAAGAAAACTGAGCAAAAGAGACTTTTTAAAAAGGTTTAAGAAATGCTGAGATGTGCTCTAAAAATGTCATGTAAGTCACAGTGTTCAAAGCCACACACAACCACCTACTAATTATCTACCAAAGCTTCTGACAGGGGCCTCCTTTGCTTTGGAGTCATTCTCTTCTCTTCCTCCTGCTGGCGGATGGGTTCAATTCCTCAAGGATCCTGCCACATCATATATTGGGTTGCATAAGAACAATTTCTAAACATAATCCTGCTTGACAGCAAGCCCCTCTGTGCAAAGCGCACAACCGCAGGGAATCCCCTAGGGGGCTTCATCTGTACTCCAAGCATCATAATCACCTTAAACCTGCTACATGCCTTCTTCCTCCTGCTCACATTTCAAGCAGCTGTCAGGCCAGCGGTTTCTACCAAGGAGGCACCAGTGCTGACACCCCTGACTTCTCTGCGCAATGCAGGGCAGGCCAGTGCTTACATTTCAAGTCCCCGGTGTCTGGAGGGCTAACGTTGGCTGTTGCAAAGGTGTTGTGTTGCTCAGGAGAGGCTAGGCTGTTACAGGATATAACACAGGGCACCAAAGCCTAATGGTCTAACACCACAAAAATCTATTCCTTGTGCTCAAAAATGCCTGGTGTAGGTCCATTTAACTGGTAGTCATTTTCCTGCAGGTGGTGACTCTGTGAGAAGCAATGCTCCAAACGTGTGTCTCTTCCATCCCGATCATCCTTTCATGATTGCTGCAGCAGGAGAAAGGAGCCTGGGGGGTCGGGCATGCCCTTAAATGCTTCAGCCCCGATGCCACACACATCACTCCCAACATAACCAACTGCGGGGAGCCCAAGGCCGTTTCCAGGGAGCCGCCTTAAGGAAAGCGGCTGAGGAAGGGAGTCTCACTCTGGCCGGAGTGCAGAAGCATCTACCACAGGCGGCTAAGGGGCTTCTCAGGCTTTGCTCAGCTCTTCAGCACAGACTTTTGCCCCTTAAGATTCAAAACTTTCTTCTGAGCCACAGCTCTCTACAACTGCACTCATCACACAGAGCCTTCAAAAACTGGTTATCTCAAACTCAACATGATGAAATCACATCCCCCAACTTTCTCCCAAACCTCTTACTTGCCCTGTGTTATTTATCTTGGTAAATGGTATGTTATTTGTCAAGTTTCTGATGCCAAAAACCCAGAGGTCATCTTTTATTTACTCCATCCACGTGTGCACATGTGTATGTGTGTATACATATGCATTATATATAGTGCATATATTATATGCGTGCACATGCATGTTATGTATGTACACGTACATTTGCATTTGTGGGTATGTGTATACATGCATACACGTGTGTGTACATGGGCATTTGTATATGTGTGTATTTGTGTATTTATCTCAGAGAAATGTGGAGGAAGAGCCCAGGAAGCATGTACATAGGAAGAAGCATTGGACTTACATTGTAAAGATCTGAAAAGATGGGAAGCATTTGGAAATTGAGCTATAGGGGATCAAAAGTGATGTTGGTTGGAGGTAGAAAGTGGAGATGAGAATTTTGGAAAAGGGAGGAAATCTATATCAAGGTGTCAGGAAAACACACAGTTCAGAAAAACTAGCCTGTGGATCTAAGAATATGATATCGATGGCTGTAAGTTACAGGCATTTATAATATGGATTATCATGAACTGAACATGTAGTATGCAGGTGACTCCACTGGGCACTTACATAAGGTGACTGACACCACCTTCACCACAACCCTGAAAGGGCCTGCCAGGGTCAGGGGGTGGTCCCAAAGGGTCAGATAGTAGCTCTGCCTGGCCTTAAACCACGCCCTTTTCCTATCACACACCGTTACAGAGGACTACCTTATCAATAGTACTCATTACTGGGTTGAGGCACAAAGACATGAAAACATGTAAAGAAAGCCGTGGGTGCATTGAGGGAGAATGTTCTGAAATCTGAGAGGATACAAGTGGCTGCTTGTAAGTATTTCTTTGGGGGTTTCGATGTCAGTGAGAAATATTTAATTATATTCTTTTCCTAAAAGACAATGGAAGCTTGTGATAGAGAGATAGGGGGCTTTAAGAATGTTAGTGGGGCTCCCTGAGATATTCAAAGAACTTTAAAAATGTGGTTCCCTCTTTCATTTTTATGGCCATAAATGTTAAGTGCTTTATTAGCATTTTGCCAAATGAGTAACTTCCAGAAAAAGAAGTGGAATTCAAGTATGAAACTTTCTGAAAAGAAGAACACCATCTCCAGGCCCCTCACTACTGAATCTTCTGGGAAAGAACCAATAGACTATGGAGAGCTAATTGTTGACATTTTAGCAGTTGCCGTCTTTCACATGCACCAGGTGATTTCACTATTATCCAATTTTGGATATTTGAAAAGTTATGCTGGCCCTGAATGGAACTTAAATCCAACTGCATTGCCTCAAAGGAAAATAAATGTAATTGTTTAAGTATTCACAATAGGATAATTATAAGAGAAAATGAAAGCTGTTGTCTCGATGCCAGGTTCTATTACTTGATCTGCAGGAAGATTCAGATAATAGCTAGCAGTCTTTGGTTCAGTCCTTCAGGGCAGAATCTGCGCCAGGCTTCACAGGGCTGTCATGTTTACTCCTCGATGTATTAAACATCACAGCTGGATGAGGTAGCTATGTGCGTATGCAGTTTGCAAATAAGAAACCTAGGACATGGCAGTCGTTTGGTCATATTTGCTACTGTTCAATGAGGACATACTGAGCGCTTTCTATGGTGCAGTCCTCATGCTGCTGTGCTCAGCCACTGAGGAATCTGCTCCCCTTCCATCCAGTAACACTGCCATCTTAGAGCAATGTGTTTTCAGCGCCAGAGATGCAAGAGAGGGAATGTGAGCTTAGCCAGAGTATTGTAGGGGCCCGGCCTGGAGGTCTCACTCCACCTTACTCCACAGGACAAAACTCAGTCTTATGGCTCCAGCCTTGTTGCAAGAGGCTGGGAAATGTTAACTTCACACCAGCCAGAAGGAGATATTCTCTGCAGGTCACAAGCTAAGAATAAAGAATCCAGGTGTCTATACAGTTAGAAACACCAGGTGGTGTCTTTTTCTTTCCTAATCCAGCACACAGGTCCCAACAGAGGTTGTGTTCTCTCTTCACAGTGAGGGAATGTGCAGTTATAAAAGGGAGAAGGGGAAAAATATGGATGTCTGAAATCATGCAAACCATGGGTTCTAAAGTGTTCCCTTCCTTTTCTGAATTTTGCATGTTGTGTAATTGCATCAAAACTATTTCCTTAGTTATAAAATGGTACATTTTTCTTATGAATTACTTGTTTTTAAAACTGAGATTGCTAGGTACTTAAAAAAAAAGATGAACAAAAACAAATAATATGCACAGTAGCAACGAAAACAGCTAGTAATAAGATAATCAATAATCATAAAAGTAAATGGAAAGTTATGTTAATTATGAATGTTAATAAGCATGCATGCACAATATCATTAGAAAGCATAATGGGACCTTTTGCATAAGAAATTAATAAGGATTTTCTGACATTATTATCATTGCCATGAACTCCAAGAGAACAGGACAGTGGGAGATGGGTGGCTAAAAAGGACCGTGAAAACATCCTTATCTCAGAGGAATGAAATGAGATCCGAGATCTGTCCACTAGGAGAGGCAACTCTGTTTTCCTTACATGAACAGATGCAGTGAAGAAAAACTTTTATGCATGCTTTTTCTAATACTGTATACAAAGAAAAGATGCTACTTCACAGTCCACTTGCCCAGTAAGCAAACAAACAAGACCAAACACAAAACCTCTCTTCCCTGGAAGGCAATTAACACTGCTGTAATGAGTGAGTCCTGTGCTAGGAATGACTGGTATTTAGTCTGTCTCTGGTGTTCTTCTCTATAAGCACCTGAAGGACATCTTAACACTGGGTGCAGACTCCAGCTTAAGACATCTGTGATGCATGAACTTTCTCCTTATGCATTCTCCTGAACCAGCCTGTCCTTTGTTCCTGTGAGACAATCACACCTCACCTGCTCTGTGCACCTAAGTAGTAGCATGGTGGCCAGTATACCATCAGTGTCCAATGCACTTTAATTCTTGCCCTTGACCTCCACGACCCAAGAGACTCAGACAGGTCTAGAGCTGTAGCACCATGCAACCGAGGCAGTATCAACCACATGCAGATTTCAACTGGGATGTCTCTAAAATGCTTCTGAGAAGCAGGAAGTCTTGTCTCCCTGAAGGCACGTCTGAATGTTTCCGGAAAGCGTGCCTCATTGGGCTGTATTGACATAATCATGGATTCCTAGTCACCATCTGAATTTGCAGGACCTTGGCTTGGAGAATCATTGTGCCCCAAACTTAAAAATCCTAAGACTCATATATAGTGTCCTATGTGGTTATTAGTAATCATACAAATTGAGAAAGCATATTCATTTAAGCAGGAATGAGGCACATCGGATACTTAATATAGTATATTTATTTTCTTCCTAATATTTATTCATTTTTATCAAATTCTGAGTGAGAATTTTAAAATTAAGTTTGAGTATGCCTCTTCATATTTGCTGAAGTTATATTCCATGAAACAGTTGACGATACAAGTTTCTGACTGAGCAGATACCAGTATTCTAACCTCATCCTTGCTACTCTTCAGGAAAGAACATCAGATTCAAAGAGCAATGGGCAGGAATATAAGTTTTGCCACTTATATAACTGTTACAAGGTTTAAATAGCTTGGCACACAGAGCACCAGTATCAATCACGTAATAGCCATGGTTAAACAGCAGATACATCTTGACTTGTGTGCCTAATGGCCATGGTCTTGCCATGAAGGGTTATATATAAAATTTGGAAGCTGCATCTGGGCTCAGCAGAAAATGCTGTGATGCATTAGTAACATTTATCAGGGTCATGGGGGGGAGATGTGCTGAAGGGGGCATGTGGCAGCCCAAGATTTATGTATTTGTCATCCCTATAAGAAGCAATTTATAGGACTTGCCCTCCACAGTGTCCTCTGGCATCAGTGGCCTCATCAGCGTGATGGGTATAGTCATACCCACCGTAGGTGCGACCCAGGGTGACAGGAGCTTCAGCTGATTTGATGCCTGGGAAAACTGGTAGCAGGTTAAGTGATTGAAAAAAATCAGGATGAAAAGTTCTTGTTGTTATTTAATCTTTCACAGATCATAGTTAGAGCGGCTTATAGAAACTTATAATTTTATTGCATCACAAAACCTCATGTTAGCAATGCAAAATTAGAACAAACCATCTCTTGGAAATAAAATAAGGATACTTTGCATTGCCCTTTCCCCAAGATCCAGACTACTTATCATGGCAGAAATTCCTGACGTTACCTGGCACCAGTCTCGACCTCTAAAAACAACTTCCACCACTCTAATTCTGTGTTGCCATATTTCTGTTTCTGAGCATGGTAATGTCCTAAACACAGGAATCTTCTCTGCTATGTCCTTGACACAGGGCTCATAGGGTGTGGCACATAGTAGGCCAGTAGGAAAATATTTTTTTAGCCCTTTTGGAGTCAATCCTGCAGGTAAGCAGCTGCCCAGGGACCGAAGGCTTCACTGTCTTGGGCAACAAGATTCTGTTTCATGCCAAGGAACGTGCAGGCGGTGAGGCACGGCGAGGGGGAGACTCTCGGCAGCATGTGCGGCTGGGGGATGGAGGCAGCTCCCCACGGTCCTCTGGCCTGTGGCCCGATGCACAGGAAGACTCTCTCCCACGGCTGGAGAGGGGCGCCTGATCCAGCTTCCTGACTCCGGGAACCCCAGTACTGAGTTTGTGTGTCAAGACCCCAAGGAGAGGACACATATTTCAAAGTAGAGGTACAGTCCCAGAGGCATGTGACTCCTTGGCATAGCAAGTGGGCAGCTCTGAGTGGGGAAGAAAGGGTGGGCGCCGTGCCTATGCTCTGCACTGACCTTAGGCATCATTCCTTTCCCGGCCCACCCTTCTCCATTCCCCACACTACAAGCCCTGAGGTTGCTTTAAAATATAAAATGATTGAAGGCATCTTTTTTTTGCTCCTAAAGTTCTTCAATGGCTTCTCATTGCACACAGAGGAAAATACAAAGTACTTTCATGTTTTAGACTCAAGGAGATAATTCACAGCCTGGCACTCACGGCCCGAATCTCTACTGTTCTCTCTCAGACCATCTAACAGCCTCTCGGACTTGCTTCCAGTTTGCAGAGCCCCGCCCACTTTCCGCACTGGCACCCACCTTTCTCCTTGCTGGGGGGACCCTTTCCCTCCTCTTCCCATGGCTGGTGCCCTTTCATCTTCTTTCCTCCTTTAGGTGTAGTTCATTCCAAACATCCCATTGAGAGAGGCACCCTGGGCTACTCTCTGTTATGGTGCACTATTTGTTTTCTTGCTATCACTTGCAACAATTTACCATTATTTATTGTGTTATTTGTATTTTATTGACTGTCACTCTTGCTAGGCTGGACACTTGGTAAAAGCAAAGACCATGTGTTTGATCTTCCTCTCCGTACAGGTGTCTACAATTGAATCTTGCCTAAATCATTCTTGAATGCACATAGCAGGTCTTAATAAAATTAGTGGAAGGAAGCCAAGAAGAAAAGAAAGAGGCAGGAAGAAAAAGCTCACAATGTCAGGGAGGGCTGTGGAGGCAGGCATTTGGGAGCAATCACCACGCATGCCTCCTCTCTTCCTTCAACGTCAAGTTCAGATGACACCTCCAGGAACCACCTTGATTCCAGGGGTCAGATTGGGTGCTCCCTTCTGTCTGTTCCCATCACACTCATTCTGTATGTTTGAAAAGGATGAGCAAACAAGAGCCATAATGCTGTGTGCCGCCACTCCACCCTGAGGGGCTGGCGCATGACCCTCTGACAGTACCATTAACTGTGGCCGTTGGTGATAGTGATGGTGCTAGTGGTGTATCATAAACTCTGCACTTTCTCTCAAACTAAATTAAACTTTGTCCTCTCCAACTCCATGTCTGTTGGTCTGGCTTTTACTCAGAACATGAGCCTCTTAGGCTGAGGCTGCTGCTGTGCTTGTCCCTTGTCCCTGCTTGTCCCTGACATCAGCAGCACCCTTAGAGCCTGGGCCTCCACATGCGGTGTTACCGCAGCCCTTTCAAATTAAATGTGCAGCTCTCTTTAGAGAGCCAGTTCTGATTCAGAATATCTGGGGTGGGGCCTAAGCCTCTGCATTTCTAACAAACTCCCAGGCAACGTGGCTACATCCAGCATGTAGACCATACGGTGCCACAAGGCTGTAAGACACACTGGCATCCGGTCAACATCAAAGCATTTCATCAGCCTCTGGAGGAATTTTGTTTTCTCTTCCCAGAAGCCCCCCTTTCAGTCTGGAGCCATAATTCAGTATCAAAACTAATTCCTCATAAATTGAATGTTAATGGTGATCACAGGAACCACTGGTTACTGATTGGCCACGTGTAACACAGGATTAGGGTTATGCTGTAGAGACTGGCAGCTCTTGGGTCAAACTACCCAGGTTCTCACCTTGCTATGCCATGTGGTAGCTATGGGGTGCTGGCAAGTTCTGTACCCCCTGAGCCCCTGTCCTTATCTCTAAGGTAGGGATGGGAGAATACCAATCTGTTAGCGTCTGTGCAGGAAATAAGGTATAGTGCACATTGCTCTCAGCACAATCCCAGCAAAATTTAAGTGCATAGTGCATTTCGCCTATTTTTTCATTGGAACTGTTGCATTTTCTGGGAAGCCATTCCCAGTCCTCACTGGGGAAAATTACATACTCTTAACTCAGTGTTGCCAGAGAAGCAGTAGGTAATAAGGATCTGTCCCAGTTCTTTGTTTCAACTGGAAGCCTACACGTCTTCATCCCAACAGGCCACGGACTCGCTGGAGGGCAACGTGGGTCTGTGTGCCGCTGGGGAAGGCCGTGGTGTGGATGCCATCGCTGGTCGGTCACAGGCTGGCCTCAGATGATCAGAGGCCCCTCCCTCCCCTTTCCTTGAAGGCTCTCTGCACCCCTCCCCACCCCCATTCCCACAGCGGGAGCCATTTTCAAAGATGAGGCATGGAGAGCATTGGGGTTCTGAGCCCTTTTGGACGGAGGGCCGGACCTCCAAAGAGGCTCAGAGCAACCTTCTCTCCTCACGCTCTGTGTCCAGGGCCAGAGTGCAAACCAAACGAGATCCCAGGCGGATCACTGTGCTCTGATTTAGATTTCACGACTTTTTGGATAATTCCAAGTAGCTTTCCACCTCTATCTTTAATATCAGACATTTTCAAAAGTCCTCTACTCACAAAAATTCTCTTTACAATCTATCCATCGCCTTTCACAGCCCAGCACAACCGACTTCAGGGACACCCCTCCCAGGCCCCACGGTCCCCTCTGCCTGTCCCAGCATCAGGGACACAACATGTGAGTCTCCTCACGGCACAGCTGAGGCAATTCCCTTGCAAGGCTGGTTTCCATGTCACATATGTATATATTATTTTCCCTTTGAATCAAATGTGACTTTTTGTTTATACAAAAAATGACTATCTATACTAAAGGATGTGATATAGTCCCTCCCTTTAATGATAAAACCCTGCCAGGACAAATGAATGCCATAAATTCCCATTGAATCCCAGGCAGTAGACCCTAGGGGTCATACAGACCTACAGGAGAGCGCACAGACTCAGAGAAAGTCTTGAAGTGCATCAAAATCACATGGTGGGAGACAGAGAAGAGCGGATGGGCAAATGGGAGCGCCACAGTGGCTTGCTGAGCATTTCCCCGGGAGAGCAGGCCAACTTGCCATCATGCCCCTAAGAAAACTGCATGCTAAAACAGGATGACACAGATCATGATTTTTTTTTTAATGATCAAAGTTCTGCAGAAAATAGAATGCATCGACACAGAGGTAGTGAGTCCTCCAACTCTTGAGGTGTCCAACCCCAGGCTGAAAATCCATTAAAGGAGGTCATTGCATGAGCTACACAAGTATTCGATGAGGAGTTAAACCAGAACCCTTCAACATCAGCTCCAAATTAGAGCAATTATGATTATGTCTGAAAACCACAAAAGGCAGATGCTAGTCCTCACATGGGAGGGCACCCCGGGGTACTGAGGAGGCACCTAATGAGCGAGTGAATTGGATCTTCCATCCCAGACCACAAGGATCAAGCCATCTGGCAGGTGCCTTAAACTTACCTGTTGATGAATGAATACCAAAACAAAACCTCAGGGGCCTTCTGGGTAATTAATTAGTTTTAAACTACCGGAGGAGCTTGAACTAAGGATAATTCCTTACCCTAAACTTCCCATTCCAAGTGGGAAGACCCAGGCAAGGAATTTAATCACCTTGTATTCACATTCATGTCATAACTCTTTCTTACCCAGTGCCTGTAACTATCTCAATTATCTAAAATGGTATAATATCACAGTCAAAAATAGAGTAGAGTTGGCAATAACAATAAAGCTAAAAAGGGTCCTGGTTACTTTATGACTCTGTGGGATCATTACGTTCTTAGTATTCAAGTGAGGCAGATAACAAGAGGACATTAAAATTTTAGCATCCTCAAACCAACAGTACGGTTATTGCTTATTAATTATATCAAAGGAACACAACTAATTAGTTTAATAGGTAGCATTATGTATGCCAGTGACAGCGAGGAGGAAGGCAGTGGGCCACAGAAAATTCTTTAGAGGAACAACTGACACCATCTATCACCAGTTACTCAGCACACCTAAGAAAAATGGAAATAAATACAAAGGATCAAGAACGACCTTGATTCATCTCCCTTTCATTTTGAGTGTGTTTTATAATTTGTGCATCATAACAATCATTTTCACAAGGATTATTTTTTCTCCTTAGAAGAAAACTAGAAACATATTTTAATCTTTTTTTTTTCCATATCTCACTTTTCTCCCAATGAGACTAAGAGGGGAGGAAGTGGAGGGTGGTAGGGAAATATCTGGATGTTGGCCAACTGTAGCTATTACGAAAAGGAATTCATGGATCAAAGGGAAGCATCTTTTGAATTCAAAAGATGCTGCCACACTGTTTTCTAAAAGCACTTCAGAAATTTGTATTCCTGTCTTCATTTATTAGTGAACATATTTCCCCACCAAAAGGTGATTGTTTTAATTGTTTCATTGATTTTCAAATCCCCCATCTAATGGGTTGAAAATTGCATCTGACAGTTGCTTCCATTTGTATGGCCTTAATTCCTGGTGCATTTTTCATTACATCAGGTGTCTGCCATTTATATTCCTATACATTACCTGCTCCTATCATTAGCAATTATTGTTTTAAGTTGCTTTTCCCATTACTGTAGAAGCTATTTATATATTCTGGCTACTAGTCAATAAAAACCCACTGAGACGCCCCAGATATTGGGATGATCAGACAAGGGCATCAAAACCTTGACAACAAACATGTTTAAGGACATAAAGTCAAATGTGGTTGCGATGAAGAAATACACAAAAATCTCAAAACACATGGAAATTGTTAAAAAATAAGCAAATTAATAGAATTATTAAATACCACAGCTGAAATTTACTGGATAGGATCAACAGCAGGTTGGAGGCGACAGAAACAAACAAGATAGTGAATCTGAAGATAGAGCTGTGAAAAGTATCAGTCTGAAAAGGAGATATATATATATATATATATATATGTAATGAATATGTATCACACATATCTGAATAAATGTGTGTGTGTATCATAATAAGAACATATAAGTATATGTACAGTTTACCCTTGAAAAACACAGGAGGGTTTGGGACATTGACAGTCCCCACCTCACCCGGCAGTTTTCATCTCCCAGCTGATCAACAAACTTGTTTTCCTTCCACCTAGAGCCAGGTGCTCTGTCTTCCCCACTGTTAAAATGGAAAATGAAGAGAGCGTTGAGCTCTCACCCAAGGCCACCCAGTCCGCACGTGTCCCAGCGCCCTGAGATCCGCGCCGTTCCCTGCTCAGGAGCTCCCCTCGGGAAGCTGCCCCCTTCCTCCCGCCGCGTCCTCGTCTGACTCACCGCGCCAGGAACAGGAAGACGTCGCACGAGGGGTTTCATACTCGAGCTCCTGCTCACCGCCCACTACTCAGCTCGGCGCCGCCGGGCTTCAGGCTCCTCTGCTCCGCCCGAGCTCTCAGCCCTGGGTCCCGTCCTACCCCTGCTCTCTGCTCGGCCCCCACGTCTTTCTTATCATGGTAAAGGGCCCCATTTTCCTGCCAACTGCGTAAACAGGAAATTTAAGAATCACCCTCGGTCCTTCCATTTCCCTCTTCTCCCGCATGAGTTCTTTGGGGTGTTCTTAAGGTTCTGCCACTAAGTAGGCGCGGGTTCGGTTCCCTGCCCCCTCCCACTGCTGTGGCTGCGATTCTCACGTTCCCCCTGGAGGCCAGCAGCCATCCCCTCTCGTTTTCCTTCCAGTGCTACCACCTACAGCTCCTCACCCCCAGTGATCTTTAATAAACAAAACTTGTGTGTCAGTATGCGTTTCTACTTAAAGCTGTCCAATGGCTTGATACTAACAATGAAATCCAAGCTCCTCACCAGGCCCATGCAGCCCCCACGATGCAGCCCCGCCGGGCTCGCGACCCCAGCGGGGAGTGCCCCCCGCCTCCCTTGGAGGTCCGGCGCCCGGCTGGCCTCCTGCCCCTGAGTGCATCAGGCGATTCCTGCAGCAGACACGCCGCCGTGGTTGTCCCAGGGCTGGACGTCCTTTGTTCTGGCTCTTCTAATGGCTGCATTTCTCGTTTTTCAACTACCAACTCAAATTCCACCATGGTACAGATACTTTCTTTGTATAAGTAAAACATACGAATGTGCATCTATTTCCTAAAATTTAGTGTGGCTTGAAATTATTGTTTAATTATTGTCACCTCCCCCATATGTAAGATTGATGAAAACAGCAATCTGGGCAGAGTTTACAGCGGTAACTCACGTACCCACTGCGAATGATCCTGAGTAAAGAGTAGGCGCTCGATAAGGGTTCATAAAATGAATAAACCACAAATAAGAAAACAAATAAAATATTAGCTAAGCTAGCTTCAAATTGCCTTCTGCTTCCATTAGCTTATGAATAGAGATAGGAGATGGCAGTACAGTAGCTAATATTTATGAGTTCAATTATGTGAAATATAGGAAGTTAGGGTGGCTCAGTGACAGAGATGTCGTTGTGATTCAACACATGCTCATTGGGCATATTGTTTCCAAATTTAGGTTACCCTTTAAGAGCTGGAAGTGGATACACTTAACATCAGGTTAGACCAATTCTGATGGAAGAAGAGTGAGACATTCACAACAACAGGAAGAAAAACAGTTACCTCTTACAAAGTAAGTCGCTGTCTTGCTAAGTGACCTTGAGAAAGACATTCAATTTTCTTTTCCTCCTGGAAATGGACTGTATTAAATTGTATTTAAAGTCCATTGCAGATCTCATTCTATGCTCTATGAATGGGTGTTCAGGAACAAGTCCAGGAAGAAAATACGTAGGTACTGGAAATCTGAATGTGGAAACGTATCCAAACAAGACTCTGGAAGTAACCGGCGCTCTCGCTCTCTCTCTCTCTCTCTCTCTCTCTCTCTCTCTCTCCATCCTTTCCATGCCTTTCATATATATCTATATTATATAGTTACTGATATAGGAAAACAGCACATCAGATAAGAATTCTTTGCTGAGTGTTATCAATGTATCCTCGAGCAAGTCATTTCCTTTCTCTTGATGTTAGTTACTTCACTTCTCAACTGAGGATATTAATAATAACATTCAACTGAGTTGCTCTGATAAGTGAACTGTATTAAAAAGTCTCTATAAATTCAGAAATCATCTGTAAACAATAATATTTTATTGTACAGTTTCACAAAAAGATGGGAGAAATTTATGTTTTGCTACAATAAAACTCAGAGTGTGATTATACCACCTAGGATTCAATTTTATTAACATTTGTGCTATTATCATTGATGTTATGGTTGTTGTTTTTATTTATTTAGCTAACGTTTTGAGTGCTTATCATGTGCCAAACACCAAGCTAAACACTTTGTAAATTCTTGTTGTCCACTTTTTTAATGCATCACACAGTATGAAACCAACTCGACAATATATATCTCGTAAAATTTTGACTAATATTAAATGACAACTACAATATGTGATTCCAGACAAATTTGTCTAGGCTCTGCTTATACATTCAGTATGGTGCGAAATTCACTTGATAGTCTAGCCAGTTAGCGAGAAGCTTCAGATGTCAGAGAATTCAGCGTTACATTGACCTAACAACTACGTCAAGTCATAGTCCAATAACACCTTTCATATTCCTTTCTAGTACTCTGGAGCCTTAAAAAGCACAAGAAAATGATCATTTTAGAAATCAGCTCACATGCATACAGTACATTTCACTTTACAAATCACAAAATATCTATTTCAATACTCCCCTGAAACTTCTAACTTTGAGTTAAATATTTTCTCTACTTCACTATGGCAATCCTGCCCATACTATAAGTGATTAACATACCAACTGTCTTCTCTGTTCCAAATTAAAATCCCTTGGTTGATGTTTGGTGGTAATCTAATTAATATAAGCAATATCCTAAGCAAAGAACTCCTTGTTGGCCTCCCTTATTCATGTCCTACCTTGGGTTTGGAGTTCAGTTTAGGGCTACTTGCTACATATAAATCTGAGGGTAGTGATGGCCATGGTAAGGAGTGTGGAAATGGCCATTCAAAGAGCAATGTAAAAGTCTGCAGGCATCTGTAAGAGAGGGAATGGCATTTGACTTCAAGTGTTTGAACAATTTTAGAAAACTCTGTTTTGTATAGTTCTAGAAACTAAGTTGGGAGAGCAAGTACATGTTAGAGGGAAATAATTTCAGTCCACCCTATCCAGTCTAGATCAAGTCTGATATTTCACTGCATCCTGAATCCTTCAATGAATGAATGTGGAAAATATTTCAAAAGTCACAACTTTCCTAGCTGAAAAAGAGATTGCCCTATAAGCATGACCTGAATCACCAACCAATCAGACCTTTACCTTACGCAATTTTTCTGACTCATGTATCCATCCAATCCTCTGCACCCCTGCTGCCCATGTTCTATTTCTCACCCCCATTATGTCCCAGTGGATGTGAGAAGTAATCAGTTAGGAATGCTTTCAAATGCAGGTGAGTAGAATATACAACTGAAATCACATGTTGTGGAATTTTAGAGTTCACTCAAAGAGTCATGCCACAAAATGTAAGACTGGGAAGGCCAGTGGCATAACACAGTGCATGTGCTGTCACTGAAAGCAGCTGAGTCACCATGAAGGGGACTCTCGCAGACACTGCGAGATTGGTCCAAACCAGCATTTCTTGAAATGTGGTCGCCCACCGTCTGTATCACTGGGGCACATTGTATGCAATCCATTACATGGGCTGTTTTGATTATGCGGTAGAAACATCACTCTGCATGTTCTATCATGAATAGACAGCTAGAGAACAAAAGAGAGGCAGAGAGACCAATTACAAATGTTTGCCATCGGTTCAGGGGAGAGCAGAGGAGTCACAGGATGTAGAGGCGTCAGTACACCATCATATGGGCAGCTGCACCCTGGCATCCTTGGCATCTGGAGGAAAGTCATCCAACAGAATTCAACGTCATTCTTACCTTTGAAGACAAACTTAGCCTGACTTACTGTTTCTGGTGTTAGAAAGATGAACCATTTGTTTGTGAAGCTCTTTAAAAATACAGAGTATATTCTGAATTTATTTTTTCATATGTATTTTCCCAGCTGTAACAGTAACATGAGCCCATTTGGAGTTGGTACATAACCTCCAAACTGCTGGCCAAACAAACTGATACCATAGTTTTTTGCAATTAATTTCAGAAACATGTCAGCTCTTTAGGTAAATCTTTTCTAGATTTGTTTTAATTTAATTGTATTGATGAATGTGGAGGCTAATGACTGGAATTGATTTCTATTGATTTATGTCTAATTGAATTCAATGAGGCCCCAGTGATTTGTATTGAACAAATTAAATTGCACAAACTAATTGCATTGAAGGCATTCACGCTGAGATGGAGAGCGTTGGTGGGGACGAGCCCACTGCGATGTGGCTTTAATACGGGCTCCTAGGGTGACAGTTACTGGAAAATTATTAAGACTCAACAAATGTTCCAATTATTAGAACACATTTTAAAGAAAGATGAACTGCAGAGGTCTTGTCATTACATGAACTCTTTGGTTCCATAATCTATAAATAGTTCAAGATGGGTTCTAAGTGCACTCTTCTAATAGAGTGTGACCTTCATTGTGAGAAATGAGCACTATCTGCAGGGGAAAAATGAGGTAGAGAAAGGAGCTAGCCTTACTCAGCCCTGAGTGATCCTTCTGCACCTTTGTTTCTGAACATTAATACTCAGAATAAACCTGCAAAAGAGGTGCTTGTATTGAGTACCACTTGCTTGACATCCCAGGTGCATCCAGTATTGCCTGTCCCCTATTCCAGCCACCACTGCAGTGGCCTGTACTGTAAGGTACCCCCTGCCAGGGCCCCACCTCAGATCCTTGACAGTCTCACTTAGCCCCCGGGGCTTCTCTGTTGACAGCATTACAAGGGACAGCCCAGAAATCTGCTGGGAGCTTATCTACGTGTGAATTGGAAATTCAGGACAGGTGTCATCCCGAGGAGTGTGCTCTGAGTAAGGATGAGGGGAGCTGTTAGGAACTGAATGCTCATGTTACCCAAAATTCATTCGCTGAAGCTCTGTCCCAAAGTGGTGTTACATGGGGGTGAGATTAGATGAGATCATGAGGGTTGGGTCCTCATGGTGAGATGGTGTGCCCTTAGAAAGAGACGAGATCTAGCTCATTCTCCGTGCCATGTGAGGACACAGCAAGAAGAATGCCATCTGCAATCAGGAAAAGGGCTCTTGCCAGGAACCACACCAGCCGGTACCTTGAACTTGGGCTCTCCAGCCTCCAGAACTATGAGAAACACCTACTCCCCAATTTATGCCATTTTGTTACAGCAGCCTGAGCAGACTGATACAGTAAATAATGAGTAAATGTTTTCTGTCTTCTCTTGAATGGTGGTCTTGAGATGCTTCTTTTAAAGACTCTTAATGTTATTATGCAGGATCAAGGAACCAGTCCCTCAACCTCATAATACATCCTTGTTGTCTTTTTCCTCTTCCAGGGCTTTGCTCCTGTACTTAATCTGCTGGTAAAATAAAGTACACTTGAAACTTTGTTTCAGGTTCCATTTTCTGGAAAGCTCAGGCTAAGGCAAAGCAATTATTTTAGACCTACCAATAAAGGATTTGAAGCTTACATAGATATTATGTAGCAAATACTTCACAGCACAAAATTTACTGAACCTGAATTCAAATCAAGGTCTACCATACCATATGCCTCATAGGAGAAACCAACTGGCAGGACTCTTTGCTCATCTATGTGGACATACGTGACCTCTGACCTGATCCTTGGAATTCCTGCATCACCTCTGGTTTTGCTCTGGCTTCTCAGAACTGGATTGACTGGCATCCATCACCTGACCAAGTTTATAATCCAATCAGAAAAGATTTAGGAGGTATTTCGGAAGCTTCCATCTTTGAATTAATCTCTGATGTTCAACATGCCAAATGATCTGTGACTGAAGGGCACCTACGGTTCCCTGACCTTTGCTCTGAGGTCCCAGCATGCTTTGTACCCCTGCAGGTCCCCATTATCCTTGGAATAATTTCCTAATTTGGATTAGTGCCTGATAGAATACAGGGACCAGATAACTGTGAGAAGGAAAAGTAAGGGGCGGGGGAGGTCTGAAGCCAGGGAACAGAGAAAACGCAGGTAATTAGTTCAGAGAACATCCAACCATGAGTGCTTTCCGGCTCTTGAATGAGAGTTGGTTTTAGAGCTACTGAATCCTTCCCTGGGGTCTGCCCTGGACATTTTATAATTGACAGTCACTAAAAAAGATAGGACTCTGTCTCCTCTGAAGCTGGTGACTTGCTTGTATGTCATTACCTACGGACACGGACTCAGGGTCTTCAGGGAAGCGCCCAGTCTGGGTGCCTTCATTGAACATTCTGACCGCCCTTTATGATGCTTGTACAACAAGAAGCCCCACATTTGCATTTTGCACTGGGCCCTGTAAATTATGCAGCCAGCCCTGGGTAGTGTTATGGGGACTACAGTAAAGCTTAGATGCCAGGGGAGAGCTTTGAAAAAGCCTTAGCAAGGTGTTCACATAGTTCATGTTTTGAGAAAATTTGCAAAATTGTAACAGTGAATTAAGACTTGTTCCTCAGCACACACTTGCATAGCCCTTCTGCACATTTGACCTCATCGGATCCCCAAAGCAACCACAGGAGACTCGGGGACAGGCATTTTAACCCCCCAAACTAGGTGTAGGCCATGTGGGATCCTCAAGGAATTTTGTTTTCCTTTCTCTGAACACTTAGCTGGCTGTAGTCTGTTGGCGCTCTTCTTCAAGAGCAGATCACAAGCTCCTGGACGATGGAACTCCTGTGGTATTAATCTTTGTCACCCTGGCTCCTGGCATGGAACTGACCACCAACTAACAATCCTAAATGCTTCTTTATCTGAACTCAATACCTTTGCAAGACTCTCAAGAATAGTACCTAAGGTGATATTGTTTCCTTAAAAAGTGGTGGAGGTAATTTTCTTTCTTTCTTTCCTTCAATTTTATCCTTCCACCACTGAAAACTAAGAATCAAAGGACAGACGAACCAAATATTTTGAATAGCTTTTAAGAAATTGTGATCCAAACAGTTTTCCTAATGAAGACCTGAGACGTGTGTGACATCCTGGGTAATGAGATCATTGTGCCTGGTAACTCAAGAGGCATCTCATGTGCCAGCAGGGCAGGAATTCATCTGTATTGTTCACAGTTCTCAGTAGCATCTGGGCATTTCCACTTTAGATCCTAGAATATCTGAGTCAGAAAGGAACTTGAAGAGCATCTGTCCCAGAACTGTATTTTATGTCCTGGAAGCTTGTGTCCAGCAAAGCCTCGGGGTATGCTGAGGACCCCACGGCGGGTCAGAGTCTGAGCTGGGAACAGAGCCGTCATCCTGTGGGCAACAATCTCTTTCTATGTCTAGGTTCTCAATTCTTATCACTATCTTGCTAATACACCTCTCTTGCTAAAAAGAACAACATGAAATAACTAAAAGAAGCAAAATATTTCCAATGTTCCTACCTGGGTGTAGGACTGATGTAGATCCTATACATTCTACTTCAAACTGTGGGGACATGGCTATTTCCAAATTTATGACTCAAGTCGGACAATAACAAGAGCTCAAAACTGCTGGAAATGTTTGAAATCTTGGAGTCCTCAACTAAGACTCAAGACTAGGACTGATTCTCCAGAACTATTTGCTCCACATTTTGTACCACTTAGTTCCAGTTTGGTTTTGCCGAGCCCATTACAACTAAGGTCACCTTACCTTCCCGATTCCCGCAAATACACAGGGAGGTGGCCAGAGATAAACACTGACCACCCAGCTTGATGGAGGCATGCTTATGGATAGAAGAAATGTCTTGGTGGGCTTCCAAGTCTTGGTCCTAGAAAAACTTGCCCCCACAACCAAACCTCCCCCGTGTCTGCCCTGCACACAGCTTTCCATTCCCTCCTGCTGATCTTCCCTTCACACCTGCCTGGGTTATTCTGTGCCGGGTGACATCCTCTTACACCCCATCTCCCTGGGCTTGTGTTTGGTCTGGCAATTTTAGACCCACCTCTCTGCACCTGACCTCTGATAGGGACCATTTTGTCCCAAATGTTTCAGACGCAAGCGAGTTGCAGTTCCTCAATGTGCCAGCTTTCCTCTCCCATAGAAGACCTGGCACGTGCTGCTCCTGGGGCACAGGGTGGCCCCACACCCACACAGCACCTTCTCCCGACCCTCACCCTCTCCCCGCGGTCCCAGCTCTGAGGTGACTTCCTCTCTGAAACTTTCCCAGGCTTTCCAAGACAAAATTAATTCTGTGTTTCCATACCACCTTTTCTTATCCTTCTTCTGTAATGATCACTCTGGATTATATTAAACCATTTATTTGTGTACATATCCAAATGTAACTCTAAGGTATTTGAGATGAGCCACTGGGTTCTTTTGTTGTGTTGTTTTCATGTATCTCCAGCATCTCATAAAGTAACCATGATATTGATGAATGTCAATGACCCAACTAACACAGTTGGAATTCATTCCAGGTCCTCATTTGATAGCTGAGCATTTATTAAATAAATACTTTGAATACCCATTTTGTGCCTGGCAGGGCTTGTCTCTGGGGATGCAGAAGAGAGGTGAGGCAGACAAGCAGATGAGGACCACCTCTCGTGGAGCCCACATCAAAGGAGAGGACCAGGAAGCTGGCCATGAACAGACGGGCTCAAGGAGACACTCTTAGAAAGGGAGAAGTTACAGTAATCCCATAAGACAGAGCGATGAGGTGAGACAAGAAGGCCACTTTAGCCAGGACGCTGATGAGTCTGTGTGAGGGCCTGGCCTCGGCTGTGTGGCAACATGAGACAAGAGCCACTTGGCGAGGGATGGACGTGACAAGTGCCCTTGGCAGAAACCCCATAGTTGGCTTGTTCAAAGCACAAAAACAAAGCTGGAGGGGGCGATGCCCAGGCAGCAGGGATGTTTGGAAGGAGCCAAGATCAGTGGGGTGGACCATGGGATTTCTTGGACACGACCGGGAATTTGGCATTTTATAATTTAATTTTATAAGTGAAACTTGAAGCTATTGAAGTGTTTGTGAATCAGGTGCGTGCATTATCTGAAGCAGGTCCTGAATTTTCCTCCTGGTGGCTGGGCAGAGCATGGGACTTAGGGCAGCTGAGGTAGAAGCCGAGCACCTTGTGATACTGCCCTCGCCCATGGGAGAGGCCACGGTGTGGTCAGTGGGTGCCCAGGGGTGGTGGAAAGAAATAGACACATAGGACTTGCTGGCTGATTTGCATTTTCAAGTAAAACAAAGAAAACAATTAAGAAAGCCCTTTGGGTCACTGGGTGGATAACAAGGCAATTACCTGACATGAGGAAAAATGAAAAAAGAAGATGTTTAGGGAGGGAAATCCATAATTATAGTTTGGACCCTTTAAAGTTGCAAGTATATGCCTAAGTTAACGTGGAAATGTCTTGTGAGAAGGTGCGTCAGTGAGTCTGGGCTCCAGGGAGTGGTCAGCATCAAGGAGGGAATCTGGGTCAAAAAAGGATAAGCCTGGTAGGAGGGGGTATTATGGAAGGTGGACTTCTGTGTTCATATCTTTGAGGATAGTTTTGTATTTTTAACCATGTGATGATAGTACCTATTAGAAAATAAATTTTAATTGAAAAAACTGAAAGCAAAAAAGGGAATCGGCTTTTCTAATATAGAGAACTTATCAAATGTGACTTGGGAATTCTTTACACAAAGTAAAATTTATGCTGTGTGTAGAGTAACTAAGGGGCAGAAATGTTCACATATATTAATTAACATGTAAAATAGACTTGTATGCAATATGTTCAATACAACATAGCATGATTTCATAAAAAATTCAGTGTTTGAATAAGTGCTGATTGCCCCTGCTTTCCTGGCAGAACATTATACAGACTATGCAGGGTAACCACCTGTAACCTGTTTCTAAAGGGTGCTGTCCATCTCCCAAGGGCGTCTGCACATTAATGGTGTGCTTAGGTTTCATCCAGATAACTGTAGAGTCACAGCCCCCTCACCACCGTCCCACAAGGCACAAAAACTAACAAACACTCGAATATTTGAGCATGTGATTTTAACAAAGTCAAAGGATTTCAAACAAGGTGTTCAATCCCTTTGAATTTCATATTTATGCAATCATTCATTCAACAACATATATATCAAGAACCTGAAATATCCAACATAAACAGAGCCACGGTTATCCTACTTGGGGTGGGGACATCAGTCACTTAGTAAGCAAAGATAACTTGCAGAAATTATCCCATTTCACAATAAGTTAACTGAGAACCAAAATGCTCAACTTGGCATAAGCGCATCCAGTTGGAAAATGCCATGAAATGGAAGACTTCAGAAGGGGAGGTCAGACTGCCTTTACCCAGGAGGAGAAAATGCCTCCCACCACCCGCTCCCATTCCATGGGCTCTCTCTCTCCTTTCCTCTCCTCCTCCTCCTCCTCCTCTTTCTACTCTTCCTTGTCATCTTCCTCCTTCCACAGACAGGTAGAAACACAACACAGGGACACATTTCATAAGGGATGAATGAAGGGTATTTTCATTCTCAGGCAATGACTCCAGTATACTGTTAACCTCGAGAGAGTTCCTCCCAGCCATTAAAATCTGAATTAGCTCCCTCTTTGCTCTAGCTCTTGGCCCTCCTTAGACTTTCTTAATTAAATGGCTAGCTCTTGCCCTTGGTTGAAAATAAGTTTTGAGGGTAAGACATGAACACCGTGGCTGTCTTTGCAATGATTCAATCTGTCAAAACAAACAAACAAACTGACCCACATGTGGGCTGGAGGCCCAGCTCTGCTCAGAAATGGAGTCAGAGATCTATTTTCCTTGCAAAGTTATTTTTGTGTATTGCATTCATGTATAATTTTTTCTGGAGTGCGGAGCCTCAGGTTTGTAAGAAGTACTTGTGTCTCCCTGATCAGATATATTAGAGTCGGCTGCCTTCAGATGCAGAAATGCATGACTTCAAACACCATGGACGCTGAAACTTAAATTTGAAGATGAGAAAGAAAAAGAAGAAGAGGGAGCATCAGTTGTAGGGCTCCTATTCCACACAACTGTGAGATGTTTAAGCACAAAGATTGAAGACCAGAGCCGGAGGACCCAAACTCTGGGCTTGTGCTGGGGGATCCTTTTCCTCCCACAGGAGAGAAATGATGAAATAATAATTGACGACAACATAACTCATTTAAACTTATTTTGACTTATTTTGTAAGACACGTATAAAGCCACAAGAAGTACAACCAAGTTGGGATGACAAGGATCATTCTCTTTCCTCTCTCCACACAGTGGGGCGTGCACACACTGTCCAACAGGGCATGAAAGGCTGATGTTAATGCTGGGGGAGAATAAAGTGCTCTAGAGGCAGCAGAGGACAGAGGAAATGGTTTGAACTTGGAAAAAACTGAGAGAACTGTCTCAGAAGAGATAATTCTGTATGCCAAGCGCCGATCAATCCCACACCTTGCTTGTCTTCCTCCCTGCTGTGGGCTATTTTAAGTACCCAGGCTGCCCTGTGCCTCAGAGGTAGCTGGTCTCCCTGACGAGGAACTCGCCTCTTTGCAGCCTGTTATTTTTATGGGCAAAGGAGGGATCTTGCATGGAACTCCCTGTTTAAAAATCCGTCAACATGTAGCCTCTCCTTGAAGGCTTTCTTGAGCACCCCTCAAGGCTACAGTAGTCTTCCTCGTCTCCTTGCTGGCATGTGGCATTATGCTCTATCTGTGAGCTTCACTGTGTAACAAATAAAGCCTGAAACTACTGCTTAAAAAAGTAATTATTTTATTTAGTTCAAGATAACTGTAGGTCAGCCTGGTATTTCTTCTGGCCTGGGTTGTTTAACTCCTTTCTGAATAAAGAGTTACATTTAAAATAATTAAAGATGTGTTCCAAAAACATAGTATAAACCATTGGACTCATCATAAGTCAGAGGAGAGAAAGAGAACCAAAACCCATCCACACTGGGGAATTTGTTTATGGAGAAACAAGAACTTGAATTGGGTCTTAAACAGCCAGGCCCAGGGAACTCAGAATTACTTTTTCTGAGACAGAGAGTTTTACATGAGTTGACTTATTCCATCCTTTAAATTCCCCAAAATAAACACTAATAACCTTGTGTTACAGATTAAAAACTGAGTCCATAAAGCTAAGAATCCTGCCTGGGATCACACACCTAAAAAGACAGACTAAGCACTCATAGTCCAGGTATCTCTAATTCCCAAACCTATGAACTCTCTGCTCTTTGAGCTTTAGAGAAGATAGGATATTTGATTTGTAATGGTTTATTTTGTTTATATCCATAAAAAATATTAGTATTTATCTACACTGAGGACATGTATTCTAAGACCATTTCTACCAAAGGGGCTGCCGACTAGCCGGCCGGTAAGGGAGTCAGGACAACATGGGGCCACAGAACTTCAGCTGAGACTCTTCAGGATTCGTGGCCATTGGGAAGCCCCCTAACATTTTTGGGCCTCATATACTTACTTGTTGGTGCACTTGTTTAAGTGTTTCAAAACAGTAATAAAATTACCTACGGACTAGCGCCAAAGATTAAATAGGATAATGTGTAGGAAGTAGCTAAGGTCCTGCCTGGTTCATAAAATGACCAGTTTGCTTTTATCGCTATGTCAAACACAGGATATCAGGGAAAGATAAACATGATATTGCAATTTGTAACAAAAAAATTTTAATTTGGTCTTTGTCCTCTCTTCTGGTGTAGAGCTCCTAAAACCCTTGGAATATCTTGAGTGATGAGAGCAAAAACTGTGTCTCTTGTTATGTTAATGAGATGACCTTTGGTGCACACCTAAGGGTGGGGCCTGGTTGCAGGACAGCCAACCACAGAATCAGAGGGCTGGCACTTTCGGTCCCACCCTCCAACCTTGGGTAGGAGAAAGAGGCCAGGGGAGGCTGAGTCAACAGTGAATGGTCAACATTCAATCAACCAAGATTATGTAATGAAGGCGCCATTAAAAACCAAAAAGGAGAGAGTACTGAGAACCCCAGGGTGGTGGAAACATGGAGCTGTGGGGGGAGTGGTGCATCTGGAGGGGACATGAAGCTCCCACACTTTCCCATCTACCTTGCCCTGTGCGTCTCTTCCATCCGGCTGCTACTGAATTACATCCTTCCGTGATAAACCTGTGATATAGTAGGTGAAATGTCTTCTCTGAGTGCTGGGAGACCCTAGCAAATTAATTGAACCCAAGGAAGGAAGTTGTGGGAACTTCTGGTTTAGAGCCAGTTGGTCAGAAGCACCGGTAACAACCTGGACTTGCAATGGGCATCTGAAGTATGTGAGTGTGTGGGAGGAGGGGGTCAGTCTTGCAGGCCTGAGCCCTTATCCTGTGGGATCTGATGCTATCTCCACATGGTGTCAGTATTGAGATGAATTTTCAAACACCCTGCTGGTGTCCCAGAACTGTTTTTTAGTATGGGGATGCTTACACACACACACACACACACAAACACACACTTGGGAACTGGGTCCCAAAACTCAAAAGAGTAACATTCTAAGATGAGGACATAGCCATTTGAGAAAATGAGACTGCAAGTGCTAGCAGAAGACATATTTGGGGACATTCCATAATACAAAATAAAATAATTTGGTTAATGAGATTTAAGACAAGGCCAGCATTTGGGCAAAGAGGAACTGATTTGAAATAGAGACAATCTCTTAGGTAATTATCTCTGACATTTTGATCTGGGTCAGGGTCGCACAAAGTCAGGAAAGTATTCAGTCTGTGTAAGTATTCATTTGCAAGTCACTGCAAGTTTGAATGCATGCTCCTGATCATTGGCAAACAGAAGATGCTCAGAATTGCTTGCTGAGGTGGCCCCTACTGCCTGCATTTCCTACTTGCTTTCCACATTATCTGTTGAGTTGATTAAATAATAGTTACATTGTAATGAAGGAAACAAGCTGTATCTTCATGTGGACCATTTAACAAGTTCCTTCCTTCTTACTCTACACATATCTTTCATTTGGGAGAAAAGAAAGATCTAGAAATGTTACGTGTCATCAGTTACTAAACATTGGTGATTAGAAAAGTTTAATGTGTACGCTACTTATTGTGCTATGAAAAACTTAAGAGTTTTGGTTTTGCTTGGAAGAGAAGATGCCAGATCAGAATTCTCTATTGACAAGGTACATTATTCCCATGAGAGCTTTGATATCTGGGCATTGTAAGCCAAGAATACACATGCAGGAATGATCTTTGGGGGAACAGGAGGCATTTGAGCAGCTTACAACAATTAAATGAAGACTGAGCACATGCACATACAGGACAGGAAACAAGAGCTAATCCATCCTTCCCATTACAGAAGACCGTGAACAATTAAGCACACAAGGTCTGCAACCAGACACACTCCTGTGGAACAGTGACACTGACACGAACATATCTGTGACTTCGAACAAGTTATTTGCCTTTTCTGTACCCTGATCTCATCATCTGTGAAATGAAGAAAGTACTGGAACTAAATTCAGTTTTGTTGTGAAGGAGAAATGAAATATATGCTGAGTTTAGCACAATTCTGGACATATAAACAATCCTAGTAACTATTAGCTATTATTATTCAGTATTTCCTATAGATGGACTTTCAAAAATGTTCAGTCAAAGTCAATAGAAATCTTTGTAATTCCATAGGAAAATATGTCTTCTTTGATTAAATCTTTTTATTATAATTGTTTTTGCCATTATCATTAACATCATTTCTATTATAGTAAGTCATTAGTCATATTAATAGTAGTAAGAAGTTTTTAACTGCTGACCATCAGCCATATAAAGACATAATGCTATTGAGCTACAGATCTTCATGTTTTATTGGTTCCTAAAAAAAGAAAAGGATTGGTATCAAATACAACACCAGGTAGTTTAAATGAACCCAGTGAATTCTCACAGTGACCCACCAATCTGAGTGTATAAAATTGAGACAGAGACTAAATTTTTGCTTAAGATTACAGTTGCTACTCCTGTCTGCATGGCGCTTATTGCCACCTGGAACAGTCTATTCGTTCCCCTGCATGTTGGCTGTTGCCCCGGCAAGATTTCAGCTCCAGGAAGGAGAAGTCGGCCTGCCTTGCCCCTCCCCGGCAGCCAGACCAGCGCCTGGGTCTGCAGTTAACATTTACTGGATGAATTTTAAAAAGTCAATCTCGTCTATGCCACTGCAGTCACAGCCAAGCAATCTTCCGCCTCCTCAAATGTCCCCCACATTTTCCTTCATCATTTGGGTCCTACTCCTGTCTTTCCCAATTAAGATGCCATTTTTTTATGACACTTTCCCTAATTGTTTCCCAGGAATAACAATTCTTCCCCCGTGTTCCCACTGCTTTACTTTGATTGAACGCTCATCTGTCTCTTCTTAGTGTCTCATCCATGGTCTACTTCTTTTGAGAGTGAGAGAGAGATAATGTTTGCTGGCAGTCATTTTACATATAAAATGTTTTAAATTATGATGCTCACAGATATATATAATATGCTTTAAATTCTCCGTCAGTCCTTCAGGAATCAAATCTTTTTCCCATTTCGTAGATGAAGACATTCACGTTCAACGGCGTTAAATAAATTAAATAAATAAATGAGGGTCTCACACCTTATCTGTGGCAAAGTTAGCAACAAATCCAGATCTGTCGTCAAAGCAAATGTTTTCTCCCCACCACGTCTGCTCCTGAACGACGCCAAACTTAACTGAAGGGACTGAATGGGGCGGAGATGGGATGAGATGGGAAACAAGGCACCTCTGAAGACCGCGCGTCTACTTCTCCATTTATTTGGAAGTCCTCTGGCATTTCCTTGCCTATTTGGTCTGAGTCCCTTCCTGTGCCTCTAAATTCTCACCAAGTGAAAAGAAGAGCCCCAGTTGCTGGGTAGCAGTGCCCCCTTCTGGTGATCCCAAGGATTTCCTGCGTCCCTGAGCTGTGATGCACATTGTTCTCTGGCTTTTGTTTTAATGGTCAGAACAAATGGATTGTGACTGCTGGATGATAGTGAAAATTAGGTTTATTTGGAGAAGAATTCATCTCAGATTGCTAAAACTGTCATCTCAGGGTGCAAATATTCTGTTCATGCTTGGAAAGAGAAGAAAAATATAGCATCTCCTTCCCCAACCCCAGTGATCTCTAGGAGAAAATTTGAAAACCTACCAAATTAGAGCTACATTGTTCTCTCTGGCATTCGGCCAGCTTCTCACAATATTCAAGGCAATCATTTCATTTCAGCAGCTCAGGGAAAATACGTTTTTCTTCGTTTTAAAAAAAGTTGAATTAAAACTTTACATTTGAAATAATACCAGGACCAGTCAAATTCAGTAAGCCAGGCTGTCTGGGAACACTGCCCCCCACAGACACCCCGAGGAACACACTGATGCCTGAGACTCCCAGGTCTATGCTGTGGACAAGGGACGGGACTCTTGGGTCCCAGTCCCCACTCTGGCACCAGTTTGCCGACAGCCCCTGAGTAAGTCACCTCACTTTGCTGAGACCCTATCTGCCCTGCAGGACTGAACACCTGTTGCAGGTTACAGAAAGCATTATGGAAGCCGAATATGGAACAATGCATCCCCAGGACCCGTCACTCCTATTGAGGGAGGCTGTTCAAGCTAATGCAACATCTCTGAGTCTCCATTTCTTCATTGGTAAAATGAGAAAAACAGGACCTTCACAGGGCCATTTGTGAGAATTAAATGAGATAATGCACATGAAATGGCCAGGAACCTGGCTGCAGAGGGGCCCAGGTGCTCAGCTCCAGGGCTGGTAACTCTGAGTTAGAATTCAGGGGTCAGCAAACCACAGCCCCCAGAGCGGCTGCCTGTTTTGGTGAACAAAATGTAACTGGGACGCAGGCCGGCTCACTGGTCCGCCTGGCGGAGTTGTGTGGTTGCTTCACAGACACCACAATCCTCAATTCCAAAAATACTCACCATCTGGCTCTTTATAGAAATCTGGCCAATCTGGGCTAGATGATTGCTAAGAACCCCTGCAGCTCTGACTTCAGTGAATTCTTGTCCGTCTATTGTGTCTTTCTTCCTGTCTTTCTAGTCCCTCCCTTCTGCCTCCTGACCACTCCTTTTCTCTCTGCCTTCTTCCTTTCTCTCCCTTCCTGTTCCTCCTTCCCCCGCTTCCTTCTTCTTTTTGTCCCCTTCTTCTTCTTCTTTATTCTTTCCTTCACAATGAGAAAAGGCCTGGAAAAATACACTGAGCCTTTGTGAAAATAGAAAGACGTGTCCCTTCTTCGTGGTAGATGGAACAGGCGCCAGGCCCCACGGCTTGTTCTCGGGAGCTGAGACTGGCTGCCATCCGGCAGTGAGCCAGGGCCTGGGCACCCGTACCACGAAATAACCTGCACACGGTTGTGAACAGCCAGCTGTGTCTTGGGCACTATTGAGTCTTTGTACTTGATGCCACATTCATCCCACTTCTAAAAATCATTTTGACTTCATATCTCTCTTTCATACTAGACTGTGAACTTCTGGAGGGCAGGGACTGCCCTAGTTGTTCTTAGGGTCATATATCTCTCTCTATATGTATATATAGATATAAATAGATATCTATCACAATGGCTGGCATTAGGCTCAGTAAGTTTGTTGAACTGAATAATTTCTTCAGAATTATATGTTCTTTGTAATTTCATATTATGTCATTCTGATGAATTTTACAGTGTGACAGTCTTCTTACTTAAAAGGAAATGGCTTATTGAAAGCAGGAACTAACTTTTAGACCCTATTACCCTTAAAAAGGTGAGTAAATGAAGAATGACTAATGACATACCTTTTATAATTTGGAAGATTTGAGGTAATCTTGCCCTTAAATTAGGAAACAATAAACATCCTTCCCTCCAACCATCTACTCTCCAGCAGTATTCATTAAGGAGAGTGCCTGGGCACAGCTGGGCCATAGCTAACCTCTACTCTACCCAAGCATGACCCAATCCACCCGGGAGACATAAGATGCATTTCCATGATCTGCTCATCAGTTCAAGTGAGTCCAATTAAAGCCTCATTTGCAGGGAACTAATCATAGTTTCCGGCAAATTGGAGGAAATGCTGTTCCAATCAAAGACATAATTCCCCTTCCGTTATGAGTCAAGTTTCCTGGTGTTAGGTGACATTTAACAGTTGGCATAACCCTCAAAATTATCCCTTTTGGGAAGAAATCTGCATTACAAATAAAATTTTAATGGGCTTTGATAGAACTTAGGTTTTTCTCCCAGCCTCTTCCAATCTTTCATCAATACATTTGTGAACTTTATTTCAACCACTTTCCATCCAGTTATTGTATTCTATGAATGTGGGTAATAGTGACTTCCATTCAGAATACTTAGTTGACCTATATTTTCCAAAGGCCTTTGCCTACATTATCTCATTTATTCCTCAAAATAACCCCAGGAGGTATGTGGTGGTGCCATATTTTACAATTAAAAATCACAACAGCAATAAAACACAAGCACAAATGCAAAAGATGATTCAGTAAATTGTCCAAAATTACATAATGTAGTGAAGCTCATATTCACAAATGGGCCTGTTTAGTTGCTCAGTCTGTCCTGGTGATTACTAAGCTCTACCGATTTTTAGGCCATTCAGGGGTGGCACAAGGAGTAGGATGATGGGCAGTCATCACAGTACTGACATGACTGCGACAAACCATCACTCACAGGCTGGCTGCTGGGCAACTGCAGGCACTGGGTGATTGGTCAGGTGATCGTCTCCTCTAGCCATTCCGTATCTGAGAGATCCTTTAGTGAAGAGTTGGCAGACTCTAGTTATTACATTTTTAAATGACTGGAAAAACATTGAAAGAAAATATTTTATGGTATGTGAAAATTAAAAGATGACATTCAAATTTCACCATAAACAAAGTCATGTTGGAACATAGCAACACTCGTTCCTGTTGTGTTGTCTACAGCCACTTTTGTGTTAAGGCAGCAGAGCTGAGCAGTTACAACAGAGATGAGATGGACCACAAAGCCTACAGTACTTACTATTTAGTTTTCTGTCCCATTTTGGGAGACAGCCTGGTTGTCTGCTCCTGCATGGAGCCTTGCTTTGTTCCTCTGCCCCTGCCTGAAGGTGAATGGCAGCAACGATATCCAGCCTAACCATACAATTTCACTTATGCTGTTAGGACTGAAAGACTTTAATTCCAGCTAGTCTGTGATTGATGCTTGAAACCCCCTAAACAGTCCTGTCCAATAGTTGTCTGTGATGATGGGACTCATCTCTATCTGTGCCGCCTAATACGGCATATGTGACCATATATGTGGCTACTGAGCCACTGAAATATGGTTAGTACAAATGAGAAATCCAATTTTGGATCTTAAATTCATTTAAATGTAAATTTGAGCACCTGTTTTCGGCAGTGAAGCTCTAGATGTACCCTGCTGAGCCATCAGGGAACCTCAGCTTGAATGATTCAGTGCTCAGGACTCCAAGCCCTCTTAAACCTTTCATTCTGTCTTCAGGTAACACTTGCTATCTGAGAGTCCTCTTTCATTGAGCTCAAGTTCATTACAATAAACCCTTGGCCAGTGCCTGCTGTCTTCCAGGCTCCACAGCAGAGCCTGAGAATATAGGGATGGGCAAGTTACAAATTATCCTGAGTTCTTTTCCAGGGGAGCCAGCAATCATGGTGTTAGGGTCCTAAGAGCCTCATCGTGTTGATTTGTTTTCAGAGGATGCAACTATGGTAAGAGAACCACGGGAGAATGAAGTAGAACTGGAGGCCTGCCCAGGAATCAGTATTTGAGAATCCTAAATTTAAAAAAAGGAGTGTGGGGAAGGTGTATGATACTAGCCACAGCCAGAGAAAAGATGCCAGGAATCACAACCGTTCTGCAGTAACGGATAATAGGTGGGAATCACATGGAAGGTAACTGAATGTCAAAACAAGCCTTTAAAACGTGCAAACTGTGCCCCCACATTTTCATCCATTTATTTCCCTAAAGAGCATGTGTGGCATGTCTGCTCCATTCCAGGCACCGGGTGCTCAAGAGCTGCACAAGGAATGCCAGCAGATGAGAAAAGCAGCACACAGATGGTCACAGCCTGGAGTCTCAGGCTCAGACCCTACAGAGAACGTGGAGAGAGATCTGTTTTGCGGGAGGCCAAAGGCAAGAGGCATCAATTTTATTTGGACAAGGTTAGGGGAGACATTAAAATGGAGACACCCAGCCTGCCCTGGAAAACAATTAGTCGTTGGTCAGGCAGATGGGGTGTGCCTGGCAGAGGTATCAAGTGGGGAGAGTCAGCCTGGAAGTGGAGCACATGGGGAGAAAACTTAGCAGTACTTCGGTGTCACTAGTGAGACTGTGCGCTGGGAGAAAGCTAAGATCGAGCGGTAGGGAGCACTCTGCTCTCAGGGGGACTCTGAGAGTCTCCTGGGAATCTTGAGTATTGTGCTCAAGACAATGAGAAGACAAGAAGTATTCAGGTTAGCAGGTGCATGCCTGGGTCTGTACTACGGAATAATCTGCCAACAGATCAGATGGCTCAAGACCAGCAGCAAGAACTCAAACTAGCAGACCACCACTAATGCCCACACGAAGGATGATGAGAACCCACCTAGACAGTAGAAGTGGCCACAGTGAGAAGGGGGAAGATGCAGAGATAGTGAGAAAATAGCTAGTTACAGGCCCTGATAGTTGATACAGTCAGAAAGAGATAAGGATGACTTCAGAGGCTTCTCGTTTGACTTCCCAGATGGAAGGTATATGGTTATCTCCCCTCCCACTAAATACACACAAAAACAGGTCCAGTATTGATCATTTTCAGTTTTCAGCAGCTATTCAGTCACTTTCCAATGCTTGTCCTGGGACTCAGGAGACTCACTGCTGGTGACTGGGCGATGATCTTGAAGTTAAATCTCAAGAGATCATGTTAATTTAAATAAAAACTGGCTACATGCACACTCACACACACACACACACACACACACACACCTTCAACCTTTGAATATGCTCTGATGTGATGTTTGGCAAATGATTGGCAGTATTAAATCAAATGCAAGCATAATGATTCTATGGAAAAGGAGTGATGATGTGTTGCATGGACAAATGTGTACTTCAGTTCCAGCTTGGCACTGAGTACTATTTGTAACTCCAGCTGAATCATTTTCCTCTATTAAAAGCAAGACTGGCCAATAGATTAAATAACACAGATGGTTTTTATTTTGCTGGAGTCAGAACTATTTAAATAATATTAATAATAGTTACAACTTATCAAGCACCTAATATGTGACAGTCACTGCATTTAGGTGATCTCTTACCCACAGAACACCACAAAGTGGGCATGTTAGATCCCAGTTCAAAGAAGGAGGAACTAGAAGAGGTGAAATGGTATGTCTAGCTATTGAATGGCGGTCTTAGAGTTCAAATCTAGGTCTCTCTGACTTCAGATTCTGAGCATGTGTCTGAATGACACACATTCTCCCAAAATATATTAAAACAGGCAGTTAAATTTACTTTTCTTTCTAGGAGCTCATTGTAGTAGAAAGCTTTGAAAGCTTTAAAGTCTCTGAAGTGATATTTCTTAATGTAATGGGCATCCCCCAAAATTAGAAGTCAAATTCAGAGATCATGTTTCAGAAAATGTCAACCTATTTGAGACTGGGAGTCGTAGCTAGAGGTGAAAGCAAGACTTAGAGTTGAGGGACTGGATTTATCCAATACCATGGATCTTACAGCAGTTTCATCAGAGTTAGTGTGGATTTTCCCAAAGACTTTATAAAATGCTCCATTTCCATATATCCCAATCCCATGGTGAATGACAGTCATGGAATTCCCATAAACCAAACCAGAACTCAAGAGTCTCTTTTGGAAAAGGAAAAAAAATTGCCCCAAATTTAAATTATTAGAAAACATTAATGACATATTTTTAAAAATCATTGTTGTTATTGCCCTATTCACTTTTGGAAAAGCACTTCCTTCTCAACTGAACAAATTAAGAAACATAAATTCAGAAACACTGGCTTGAGTGAGCTGACGAGCCTGGGACTCCACTAGGAGAGCTTTGCGCCCTGCACACCTATCGCCAAGTCTTCTTGACTCTGAGCCTTCTGCCCTCCAATGGGGACATCAAGAACCATGGCAGAGATGGGTTTAAATAACAGTCATAATAACAGTGCCATAGAGGAGGAGTCAGCAAACTATGCCCTGCCATCTCTTTTTATAAATAAAGTTTTATTAGAACATAACTAATGTATTCATTTATATACTGTCCACAGCTGCTTATGTGCTAAACAGCAATGTTGGGTCCATGACAGAAGGCTAGTGGCCCATGCGGTCTAAATTATTACTGTATGGTCCTTAAAGAAAAACTTGCCAACCCTCCTTTAGAACCACATTGGAGTTTTCATAATTACGCACCCACATTTGTTTCCGGCATGGCTATTTCAGAGAGTGGAAGGAAGGACAAAAGAAAGAAAGAGGAAAGGGGGCTCACATCCTGAGTGTGTCTGCCATCTATCAGGCTCTGCACTAGACCCCTTGAATTCTGTATCAAATCCCCACAACCACCATAAAGTGGATATTATTATCCCCAATTTACATACTTCTCTTAGTATGAGGCTCAGAGAAACTTTCCTATTATTATTCAGTTAAAGACAAGCTGATATTCATATCAAGACTTTCTAACTCTTGAACAGTGTTTGTTCTCAGAGACAGCCCTGCTTCTTAAGCAGCAGAATGCAAAAATCAATCAGTCAAATAAAAGTAAGGGCACTGTTGATATTGGTAAATTTATGGGTGAAGTGCGTTGGGTATATGATTTGGGGAGCCTAAAATGTGGTACGCTTGTTTCTCAGAACCAACTGAAAGGCGGCATACATCAGAGAGGGAGGGATCAAAACGTCACCTTTATTACTGGTAAAGCATTACTGGAAGGTGGGACTTAGGGTGACAGCCAAGGGGACGTGTTAAGAGTGCACCTTGGAATTGAGTTCACCCACCCTCTCCCAGGAGCTTGGGAAATCCCGACACCTCCCCAGGGGTCCTGCTAATGCTCAGCTCACTGTACAGGCTTCAGAAGGCTGAAGCCCCCTCCAGTGCGGGCACTCACCTGGGGGAGACACGAAGGGGCTGAGCCTGTCTGCTAGAATTCAGTAATCAAAGAACCTCCCCAGGAGCAGCAGAGGAGGGGCTGGCATTTTCCTCTAAGGACGATCGACCACAAAACCCGAGACGCAGAGAGCAGAGTGCCCAGCCAGCAGCCGTGTACCAGGGACCCTGCTCTCACCGCAGTCTGGGGCACGGGGCTCTCCTCTCCTAAGCCACAGCTGCAGGTGGCGGGCAGCCCTGGAAATGTGCCAGCTCTGACAGGCAGCCTGGCCTCTGAGCCCCTTATCCAACCCGGGGACGGCTGTGCACTCCAGGTCAACACGGGAAACAGAGCCAGCCCTACCCCTCCTGGGCTCCTGCCCGCGCCTCCCCACAGGACTTGGACTCTGCTCTCCATTCTCCCATTTTTTGGCATGAATCCTGTTTGTATTGAATGGACACTCTTTGAATCATGCCATCATTAATTTCCTGACAATAATTATGAGCGCAGAAGTTTCCCAGACACGGCCGCTCTTGTTGCCCACTCATGCAGCAGAACCTGTTTGCTTTCAAGTCATTAGATTTACCAGATGCAGAATATACAGAAATAAACACTAATGTAATACTGGCTAAAAATTACACAGAAACTCCCTGTGAGGCATCTGAAAGCTTGTGTGGGGAGCGCGGTCCTTCCCCACCCCGAAGGCCCAGGGCCCTGCACAAACTAGTCTCGTTTCCTGAACCTGACGTCACCCAGGCTCACACCAGGTTTCCACAAGACAGGCGTCAGGGCGTTTTATGGCGAGACATGTTTATGAAGCCCAATCAGTTGAGTGATTTCTTCTAAAGCAGACGAATGTTCCCTGTGGGTAGGAATCGCTCCTGTAAGAAGTTTCTTAGGCTTTTAACGGCACCTTTGGCAATTCTTGTTCTTTTCTGTTGTCAAACCAGCAGAGAAATCTATGTAGTGCCCCTAAAAGTCTTTTGGTGCACTCTGTGAGCTACTCTGACCAGAAAGGGGAGCACAAATCACCCTGGAAAGCGGAGCCTGTGCCATCACAGGCTGAGCCCCACACGGACGCGTGGGCATCAGCGTGCCTCCGCAGGTGCCCTCCAAACGCACACGGGGACTCTATTCCCCTGGGTGGTAGGTAGCAGACACAGGGGCGTGTGAGTTGCATTTTAAGGGGTGAAAACAGTCTTAAAGGTGAAAAGAGGAGAGTCCGGAATGGATGTAGTTCAGGAAGGCATGCATGAGCCAGTGACATGGGTTTCCACCCCTCGCCTCTCGGTGCAGAGCTCGCAGCTCCTGAGGCCCTCAGAGGCTCTGCACAAGCCCCCGTAAGAGGAACAAGGTGCGCTCAGGAGGATGCCGCAGCAGCCTGAGAGGGCCTCCGGCTCCTGGTGGAAAGTGGTATTAGAAGGCCGGTAAGATCATTAGCAACTCGCTGTTGGCTTTTCTAGTAGGAAATTGGGGCAGAGTGGAGAAGGCGGAGGAGGCCACTCTGAGAAGTGCTCTAGCATCCCAAGGAGGAGAAACGTGGAGAAAGGGCTCTCAAAATAGGAGGCAGTTAGGCAGTAATTAGTGGAGAAAAAAATAGAATAAGCTTGCTGTTGACATTTAGCTATTTTGAAAATTATAAAGCTAATTTATGGTGATAGCTTCCAAAAGAATACAGAGGTCTTGGTTGTTTCAACGACTGATCTACAAACATAATGAATATCACGCACGAGCAAGATTTATGGCTGGACCAGATGCAACGACAGGAAAGGAAACCGTGGTTGCCAAGTGCCTGCTGAGTGCCAAGCATGCTCTCACTTTCAATCCTCAGAAAATCTGAAGTCAGGGAGAGGCAACAGTCAGCACTCTGGGAACACACCAACGTGCAAGAGGATATGATCACAACAGAGTGAAAAGCTATGAAAAGTGACTCTGCACAGACTAAAGAAAGCTATCCGTGGGTCCGCCAGCCTGTGACCTGGGCCATAAGTAACTTGGCCTTAATCTGTAGGCAATGGAAATCCAAGGGTTTAAACGCAGGCATCTAGTGATGCTTTGTAAAATTCTGAACCATCGATTGAGCAATAGTGCGCGGGACAGGTTAGGCTAGGGTAAGGAAGACGGCAATGCAGCTAGGAAGCAGAAGCTGTGATCCAGACAAGACACGGTGGAGGCCGATGAAAGAGCAGGATCGGGAAGGGGGGATCCACTCAGCAGGGGAAGAAGTGACAGAACCAGCAAACAGGGGGTTGCTCCAGGCAGGGTGCTGGAGGGAAGCAGGGGACAGGTGGCTGGCTCTGAGCTGGAGCTCGGAACCCTAGAAGGATGCCAGTCAGGTGCACGCATGAGCCAAGGCCCAGGCTGAGACCTGACAGGGGTGACCAGTGAAGGCCCACCAGCCACTCAAATTCAGACAGTCCATCACTTACATGGTAACAGGGAAATCAAGCCAAGGCTCCACCTCGCCGTTGTCCTCACTTCACACACCAAAAAGGACATCAGAACAAAGGGAGCTAGAGGACCACAACACAAGGTCTGGGGTACCCCATGCAGTGGGCTGAAGAGCACCCCCCCAAATTCATGTCACTGTAACCTTTTTGGATATAGTCTTTGCATATTGATTAGGCAACAATCTTAAGGTGAAATCATCATGGATTTAAGGTGGGCCCTAATTTTGAGGACACACAGGGGGAAAGGCCGTGTGAAAGGGGAAGCAGAGATGAGGGTGAGGCTGCCACATGCCAGGGACACCAGAAGCCCCCAGAAGCTGGAAGAGGCCCGGGGAGATGACCCAAAGCGCCTCTGGATGGAGGATGGCTGACACCTTAATTTCAAACCTCTGGCTTCCAGAACTGTGAAAGAATAATTCCTATGGCTCAAACCTCCAACTTTGTAGTAAGCTGTTATGGCAGCCCTAAGAAACGAATGCACCCCATTTCTAAGGAGGCAGTTCCAGACTGGCTGACTGGTTTTACAATCTGAAGCTCTACTTTGGGGGTGTGAACGGGGGCCACATGTCGTGAGCGCCTGGGAAGCAACGGGAACAAGGAGGCCCGGAGGAGATGGCTTAGCAGCAGCTCCTTCTAAGTCCACTGTCCTCTCCAGTCCCAGGAGGGTCACTGGAAAGCCCAGATAACTCAGATTAACTGCAAGGCAAGCCCTGGCCTGCATGGCCCAGGTGTATATGTGCAAGGCTGCCAGGTGCCACTGCAGGGCCGTTTCCTGGGCGATGCCATTCTCTGGCACTCACTTCCTGGAGGCATGGCCTGGTACTCAGTCACAGACAGGAGCCTGCCCTCTCCTCTGACATGATCTAGACAGGAAATTCCCAGACCTAAACTCTCAGTCACTTTCCCTGATGCTGAGGTCAGCTGGGCCACACGGCTGCCCGCTTAGCCTCCTCTGCTGACAAGACCCCAATCACGCCTGCGGGTTGGGCCTGCATGCACTCGCCATGCCTCTGCCCCTCCGGCATGGGCACAGTCTGCCTCTCCGGCTGGGTGTGCCCTGACCCCTCACTACAGCCCGACCCGGTGCCCTGCTAACCCGTCCTTGCTGACTCAAACCCCCGGGTGATGGGATGCCCCAGCCCCCTCCCCGTGTGGCCCTGGTTCATTGGCCTCCTGTGGTGTCTTCCAATGTTTTGCCTCACAGGGGAATGCCTCAATTTCCTCACTGGTCCTGTCACCATGGAATAAAACTTCACACTGCTGGTAATTTCTGAACTGTACCCTCGGTAACTGCCTTTGGGTTATATTTTATCCTGTCCAGTTGCCTTTACCATTGTGAGCCTCACTGATAGGCTTACAATCTATGTCCATTCCAAACCCATTGGCTTAGCCCTTGCTGGCCGTTTGGACACCCCCATGCACATATTTTGTGACGTTTACCGTATCCTGGGGGCAGTTAATCAGAGGAGCTTTGAGGCAGAACTACCTAGGTCTGATCCCTGTGTCTGCTGTTCCCCAGCTTGGTCTTCTCGGACAAATGATCGAACATCTCTGGGCCATAGTTTTCAGGCAGAAGTATTATAAGGATTAAATGGGCTAACGTCTGGCACACGGTGGGGACTCAACCCTCAGGACTCTTAGTACTGAAGGTGGAGGCACTGACGTGCTGCCCAAGCTCGCTGTGGCGGTCTCATCGCGCTCCGTGTTTCCCCACTGCCACGGTCACTGCATTATTCCCCAGGAAGGCGCTGACCATTCTGTCTGTATTATAAGTGTCCATTTTTCTGGGCCTTTACATTCAAGTGTCACCTTTCTGGGGACTCCCATCTTTGTCAGCTCATCGTCACACCCCAGCACAGGGCATGGTGTCTGCTATACAGAGCCTTAACACAATTACTACCCCCACTCACCTCCTAACCTTATTAATTTTTTAATAGGATATACAAATGGGCCAGACCAACTTGAAAGAAAAAATAATGCTTCAACAATTTGAACACTTAGGTGGTATATGTATAAAATATTTCTAATGCTAAAACATGAGTTACATATTGGGTAACAATTATAGTTTGAAAATGGAAAGCCCAGATAGCACATTTTTCTATTGGCAGAAATGCATTGAGTAGAATTGTGCAGTATTTTTTGCTCTCTTTAGAGGTTATTTAACTCTGTTCATCTTATTTCCTGTTCAGTTATGAACCCAACACATCACACATACCATACCTCCAAAAACAAATTTAATCTTCTGAATATTAATTAACATTGTTTCAAAGAGACGGTCGCTGTTTATTGTTGATTTAAATTAAATATTGAGAAGGAAATTAAAGAGATTTTTATTTCATTTATTCAGCAGCAACATTACAATTTATACAAATGAAGGCATAATTGAACAGCCTGCCATTAAATTACAATCTGCATCTCATGTAAGCAAACATATTAAAATTGAAAGTGCTTGTCATGAATATGAAAGCAGCTTGCCTGATTAAGAATTACCCCAAATGTATGATGCACATTTAAGCAACTGTTTTGTTTATTTTCCAGAAAGGAATGCGCTGCTTTTGGTATGACCAGACTTGTAGGTCGCATTGCTTTTAAGAGATATGATGGGTAAAAATAATTCTGATACTACTAATCATAGCTAATACTGTGATAATCCCTGGTAAGCATTTAGCTCACATCAACTAATTTAATAACTTAATTCATGAGATGGATGTGGATATTATCTGTTCTACAGAGCCTTTCATTTGGTTGATTGATTGGTTTGGTTTGGTCTGTTTTAGAGAGAAAGAAAATGCTCCTCATTTGGGAGCAGCCTTGGGAAGGAAGGGAGGCACAGACCCTCCCCTAAGCCTGCCTGTGTGTGCAGGGGGGGAAAGAGGTCAGTACCCACTGTGGATGGTGTGACAGAGAAGTCAACCCCGGGGAGAGCCAGGTCACGGTAGGGGAGGAAAGGATGGAGGGACTCAGCAGAGAGAAAGTCCTAGGATAAGACCTGTCTGGGAACTGCTTGGTGGAAGGGGTATACTCAGTAAAAGCACTAGTCCAGAATATATAGAGTTAAATATGATTTTTTTTAGTAATTTAAGAAAACAACATTTCTTTAACTTGGTCATTTCTGATAGGTTACTCAATCCCTCTGAGTCTTCACTTGCTCATCTACCAGATAATGATAACATTTACCATCCTGTCCAACCCCAAAGATGAATATCACATGATAATAGATGGTGGCTGGTATCTACTAAGTGCTTAAAGGGACATCTATTGAATGCTTGAAAGTTAAAATGCTTGCCAGAGAGATGCGCCATCTCGACCATGAATCAGGGAATCGTGAGGAGTGCAAAGAGCAGAATCTAAGGGAATTAATTACACATGAGTTACTCTATCCCTTGGCCCTGCCCCTTAATACCTAGTGGTATGTTTTGCAATCAGAATGGTCCCTAGTGATTCTAGCCCTTCTAATGATGCAGTATCCAGGAATGCTGATCAAGGTAAAAACACATGAGGCAGTAAATATATATTTAAATAAATAAATAAGCAAACAAGTTTACCCAAAGCAGTTCTCAGAATCACCAGATGCTAACTGTAAACAATTGACATTATATGAAATGCACAGATCTGACCAAATAAAATTGGATTCAGGGATAATATATTTAACTAAAGAAGAAATTTAATGGTAAGGATACATCTCAGAGAAGAAAATGAACTTTGGTACTAGATGGGTCTGCTACTTTGACAACTAAAGACCCAACTTCCTCACCTGGAGGGGGCTGGGGTGCTTAGCATTAGGGCATCCTCTGCTACTTAAGCAGAGCTAATGGCCTGCTTCATGGCAAGTCAAGGGAAAGAGCATGTATCAATTGTGGCTTCATATTAGCCCTACTAAAACACTCTTCTCCACAAATAATCTGATCACCCTTCCTCTGTAAAGTTATTCCTTGTAAAAGCATTGTCAAGCTATCTTCTACTTTCTAATAATTCATGTATTCATTCTACATTTCTTCATCCAAGAGTCCCAACTGGAACTCTGTTAAATGCTGGGGAGGTGGCAGTGCCCACAAGGCTAAGCTGCTCAGAACCCACTGCTCCCCAAAGCAGAGGGGCTCAAATGCATGTGCCAAATTGTCTTTTTCTCCCAATAGTGTAGGTTATGTCCTTTGTCTGCCGCCTGTTTTCCTGGTTACTAAGTACTTCTTCCAGGCTTACTCACTGCAGGTACAGCAACTACCAATTGCTTAGTCATCCTGCCCACTCCCACCATGGTCACCTCCACAGGCTCACTCTCCTGTAGCCCTGGCCCACTTGGTGGCAGTGAAAAGAGCCACAAGAAAAACATCATTGCCCACCTCCTCCCCACTACCCCCGGCTGAAGATGCAGGAATGGACTCCAAATCTAGCCAATCAGAGGCAGGAATGGACTCCAAATCTAGCCAATCAGAGGCAGGAATGGACTCCAAATCTAGCCAATCAGAGGCAGGAATGGACTCCAAATCCAGCCAACCAGAGGCAGGGATGGACTTCAAATCCAGCCAATCAGAGATCAGGACTGAAAAACTCCAGCCACCCTGGCTGCTCTGTGGAGTGGATACTACAGCTGATGAATGACTGGCAGCCCTTTTCTGCCTTGTTGCCTGGAACACAGTGGCAGTGAAGGTGCTCATCTGAGATCGCACGTGTCCTTTATCTCAGTCCTTGTCCCAGGCCCAGCTACCTCCCTGCCCTTGAGTACTGTGAGGCATTCCCCTTAGCCATGGAATCAGGTCCCTTTGGTTCTTAAACTGAAGTGGTTCCTAAATCACACTCCCAAGAAATATCAGCTTCTACTATACTCACCAAACCCAACTGAGATCTGTTTCTTTCCCTCTTCCCTGCTTCTCTTAGCCTCAGTTTGAAGCCCTCATGATCAGACGGGTCCAGATAAACACATGGTTAGGACAACATACCCCACTTCTCCATCTCCCAGCCTGGTTTACTGAATCTCAACACTCCAGTTCTGCCCTGCAGTGCCCTCTCGAGAAACAGTCGTGAACCTTCTGGTTTCCAAGCCTCTTCCCAGGTGCCCGCATTTGGTCAGAGAAACTTTTGAAAATACGACTTGAACCTAAAATGGTTAATTTTCACTGACAAGCTAGGATGTCTTTCTATTTGGAAATCTATCCCATACGGTTTTGAAGAACAACAGAGTCATGAAAGTGTTATTGACAGAACGGCCTACATCAACTGCCAGGAACAGTGGCCCCAGAATTTAACTTCTGGGAGCTCCTGACCTTTGTGCTGTCTTGGCCGTAGAAACTGGAAGATGTGTGGAGGTTTTCAATCAGAAATGCCTTGGGTACCTCTTATTTCCCTCCTTCATTCAACTGAAAGGGTAAACTTAAGGCCCTCCAGGAGCTTCTAGAAGGCCCTTTCCTCACACACGGCGATGGCTCTGTCCTAGTAGACTAACACGGCACTCTGGATTGCCCCCCTTCCCCCATTCACATCTCTACTGCTTTATTTCCACCAGAACTTCTGTTCAACACCAAGAGATTTTGACGCAGCTCCCTAACTGCCCATCTCTAGCCTTGCCAAAGCTGAACTTCCCTGCCGCCATCCGATGCATGCTATTCGCTCGTGCTGGCCCCACCCATATTTTCATGCACTGACAGCAGTGCATCCGGGTGGCCAGTGCCTCAGGACTCCTCATAAGAAGTGGAAGTGTCCCAAGACCCAGGTGTCCCCTCCTGGCCCAGTGCCCTGACACCTTATATTCTCCTGATCATGTGTCCTCATAACTTTCCTTTCTCAAAACTGGGAGTCATGTCAGTCTCTTCCGTGTACAGCCTTGACACAGACTGTGTGATCATTTTTTTTTTTTTCAGCAGAACACATTCCAGTTGCAAGTAGACCCACCCAGTGGTGGAACCACCCACCCAGTGGTGGAACCGCCAGTAGAGTGGGTCCTACTAATGGCTGCTATTGATTGGACCGCTGCAATAGACAGTTGGTGAAATCAGTAATTACTTCTCAGGGCCGTTCCCTGAAAGTTGTTTTCTTTATTGTTTCCTTTGGTTTCTCTCCAAACTAACAGTGACTACAAATGGCTCTAGATCTGGCTGTGATTCCTCCTGATATAATCAGTTGTTACAAAGGAAAATCATTAGCATGATGCAAAATTAATTGGAAAAGTCTGTTGCAATTTATAAATATGCATTTGTGGTTAAATAAATCTGAAGATTTGGATTCTGCTTGGTGCCCCTCAGGGTGGATATTTTGCATGCTTGTAGCACACCAAACAAGAAACCTAATCAGATCAGTTCTGCCATAAATGGAAGCCATTTATTTGGCCCTAATTGGAATCTGGGAGGTTATTAAAGCATATTTTTGGAGTTTGTTCAAATTAATTATTGTGAAGCAAATGGATTTATAGGCAAGCTCCTTTATCAAAACATTTCCCCTGAACCAGCTGTACCTTGTTCTAACAAATGAAAATTGTATGAATAGAGCAAATGTAATGGGCTATCAGAGATGGAAAGAGAAGTGGAGGGACTTAGATTTAGGGTAGAATCTTGGAAGGTTGTCAGATAAAACCCATCAGCTTTGGTACTCAAGTTCTCAAATTCAGTTCACTGACCCTTCTACCACATTTCCACCAGAAGGAACAAGTTTACTGCCAGGAGGAGAAAGCACCCTTCGATCTTGGAACCAATGGCTTTATTTTCTAGATCTAGACTTGTCCTTAACATAACATAGGCAGTCCAGTAAAGTAGCTCTAATTTTTGAAGCCCCTGATTTATATGGCTTAATGGGCTAGAATACACTACCTCCCAGTGAAGAGATTCAGGGGAGAATTAATGTGGAGGAAACTGGGTTTGATTAAATAGTGACTTAGAATCTTAAATGAGAAAGGAGTCTAGCTATTATACATACTCTCTGAGTTGAAATTGGGATTTGTAACAAATTGGATACATTATTATCTTAATAAGTATTGCTATTTTAACTGAAGCCACCTGTGAGGATGTGATACTCTGATCCAGCTTTAACCCAGCTAACCACCACTGTGGGACCCCTGGCCCCTCAAAACCAGGGACCACAGTCTTGACATGACTGGCATCAATTACTTGATGTATTGAGTTGTATTAGGAGTCAGTATCAGATGATCAGTTCTTACCTGGGAATGCTGAATTTCTAAGGTGATGTAACCATTATATATTATATCCATTAGCTCTACACACATTTGCATTGTAGGGGATATTCTGCATCTAGTAGTTTAACAAATAACAAAGTGTGTTTTTTTTATTTATACATATCTGTTCCCCAGATTCACCCAAATAAGTTTTGGGGAACAGGTCAATTTTCTATTTATACTTCATATAAAATTCAGTAAATTTCTCACTACCTTCTGGTTTCTTTTGTCCCTCTCATTTCTCTCTCCATGGTATTGTTCCTCCTACAATATAATCTTCTCTCTGGGTTGATTTCAACAGCTGCCAATCTTTCCATAAGCATATTATAAGCACAGCATAATCACGTTTCCAACCGCACCCTCCCCAACTCAGTGAAATAAAAGGAAGCAAATTAGACAAGAAAGCACCATGTAACATAATCCAAATGTCAAATTACAAATTTTAAAAGTCAAGAATGATTTCCAAGTAAATGCAATTCTCTTCACTTTTAAAGAAGATCAGTGCTGACATGTGACTCAACCAACACTGCCTGAATCAAGAGATAAATAAGAAATGTGAAACCACCTTACCAAAGTGTGCTGTGCTCGGCTGGCTCTGGGATCGCAACTCGAATCCTCTGTATCTGAAGAGGGAGGCTGTAGGTACAAGTGGCTCCTGAAAATACACAAAATAAAATAAATAAATAAGGAGAGATCCTAACCCAAGCCTAGTTCCCTCAGAAGACATTATTCTTGGTACCTTCCCCCTAATTTGACTTCAGAACAGGGGCACAGAACAGTCAAGGCCAAGCGTGGATAGTGGGGAGGAAAGAAAAGAAAACACTATGTTAAGAGTCATTCTTGCAGCTCTGAATAAATGGCCAAACCCAGAGAGAAGGCATGCCGCAATTCACTGAGGACTCAGAGGGTCTGTCTCTCCGGGAATCTGAAACCAACAGAAATCTGACAGGAATCCGGCCCGGGGCCTGCCACAGGGGAGGAGAGCTGCTCACCACTGAGGGTGCTGCAGAAGGACCCCTGGGTAAAAGCAATGAGGTCCCAAAATGGTCCCAGAAAGTAGTTTCTGGCAAAAGCAAATGCAACACCTCTTTGGAGGAATGTACCCCAAATATGAGGCCTTACAGATTAACAAAGCCCATAGATTAACAAAGCATGAATTCTAAGCAAAAAACCATCAAATATGCAAGCAGTGTCAGCAGAAATAACAATTAAACCTTCTTCATGATTTCACATATTGGAAATGACAGATACAGCGTATAAAAAACTTGTTTGAGAGTTTTGAAGAGATAATACATACATGGCATAAAAAAAAGTGCAAAAAATAAGTTACTATCAGCTATGGATTGAATTGCATCATTCCAAAAATTCATATGTTGACGTCCTAACCCCCAGTACCTCAGAATGTGACCTTATTTGTAAATAGGGTTGTTGCGGAAGCAATTAGTTAGGATGAAGCCATATTGGACTGGTGGGGAGCCCTTAATCCTATGCGACTAGTGCCCTTTTAAAAAGGGAAAATTTGGACAGATACACAGACATGCAGAGCTCAGAGTTGAGTAGCTACAAGCCAAGGAACACCAAAGACTGCCCCCAGGCCACTGAGGCTAGGAACAGAGGCACGGACGGATTCGCCCTCACGGGCTCTGGAGGGAACCCTGGTGACACACTGAGCCCAGCCTCTCAGCCTCCAAAGCCGGCACAGCGAGTTTCTCTGTGTCAGTCCCCCGGTCCGTGGCACTTCACTACAGCAGGCCGACCAAACCAGTACACAATGCAAAGCAACCAGGGAAAAAAGCAAATGAATAGAACCTTTATAAGTAGGACTAAAATTGTTCAAATTAAAACACAGCAGTGGTGTATCAGTCAGATACAAAACCATTCTAGGTATGCACAGAAGGGATTTCATCCAGGGATCAGGTATTCTTTCCAAATGGTTTGTTTCCTGAAATGATTCCTCAAACCATCCAGAGCTGACTGGCCAAGGCCCCTGCGGTAGCTATTCCAGGAACACATCACCTCCACTCCCCTCGCCTCCCCCACAAAGGCTGCTGGTCTTTGGGAAGCCTGAGGACAGACAGGCAAACTCCTACCTCAAGGCGATCAAGAAGCAACTTCACTGTCACTGCCATTTTGTCACCAACATTGCCATTTGCTGTCACACCCAGGACACTGAAGAAAGGACACGGAATGTCACCAGTAATCCTCGGGTTCACTTGATCCTGCCAGCCAGCAGCCTCTAACAGGGCCTTGTTTCATTTCCTTCTTCAAAGCACATGTAAAACATGGAGGACTCTACGTTCAGTTGAATCTTTATAAAATGTCTTAGCTGTTTTAGGATTTCCAGCCAGAAGTGACTAGAAGGTAGGATGAGTGAGCCAGGCTGAGCACCCAGCGGGGGGACGCCAAGGAGCAGGATGAGCACAGGAGAAGCCGGAGCTAGTGCACAGAACATGGGCCTGAGGCCGCCCTTAAGAATGCTTAATAATGATCCGAGAAGATGGAAACGGTTTAAAAAGGAGTTAAAAGAGCTTGAAGAGAAAGCATGAACATCTAAGATAAGTTCATATCTGATCAGCCACGGGGAAGCAGATCCTAGAGAGAACAGAAAAGCTGTCATTTTTATAGTTGTAATTCCTGATAATTTTTAGGACCTGTGAAAACATGAATCTACAAATATAAGAAACACAAGGCATACCCAGTAGCACAGATAAAGATCCAACCCTAGACACCTCATCATGAAGCAGCAGGACACTACCAACAAGATGACAACAGTACAAGTACCCAGACGCAAAAGACAGGCCACAGATTAAAGAAGGATAATTAGACCCCCCCGCAAACCCCATTATAGTCACTGTCCATCAGTGTAGTAAGATGCTATAGAGTCACTACTTGTCTTCTCTGTGTTATACTGCCTTTCAATAGCAATAAAAAACAAAAGCCAGAATACATGAAATTTATATCTTCAAAGAGCTAAGTAAACCTAACTGTCAATGTGGAATTGTGTATTCAATAAAAGTGCGTCTCAAGAACAAACGACATTTTCAAACAAACAAAAATCAGAGGGTCTCTCCTTCATAGAGGGTTACCTAAGTTATTTCTAAGGCCCTTCTTTAGGAGAAAAACAAAAAACTACAAAAGGAGGATCTGAAAAGCAAGAAATATAATAACAAAAGTGTGCAAACATGAGTGAATATTAACATTCTGAATAATAATATTATTATCATTGAATTTGTGGTTTAGGAAGTAGACCATAACCAAAAATTTGAATAACTGTCAAGTATGAATCATGATGAGAATAATAAAATCTTCCTCATCAGGAAGGGTGAGGAAGTAAGATTATACAGTGTAAAACCCCAATGGCAACATCCGGAAGAACATAAATGAAGTATTTAACTTAAAAACCAATGGCATAAAAAAAAGGTAGAATAAAAAAATGCATTTTAAAAATGAGAAAACAAATAAACCAAAGCAATCAGTTCAAAAGAAGGCTAGTAAAAGTGAGGCAGATGAAGCTTAACAAAAAGTGGGAAAATTGTCAGTACTTTGAAAATGAAATGTAAGTCCAACTATTCTAAATAATACAAACAGGCCAAACTCCCTATTTGAAATATTTTAATATAGGATTAAAGAATAACTACACTCTGCTTACAAGAGATACAACCTAGAAACATTGAATGTAAAACTGTGGGAAAAGATATAGTAGGTGAATAAGAACCAAAAAAAGTCTGGCTTCATTTTTAAGTGTCATACAAAATAAACTTTAAGACCAAAAGAATTTTTGTGAATGGGGAGATTAAATACAATTCCATACCTGACCCAGAAGTTCCTCATAAAGTTGCCTCAAAATATAGATGGGAAATCTGTTTACAATGTAAATGTTTATCAACTCACCATGATGTATACTTTATATATCTATTTTTATGTCAGTTATACCTCAACAAAGCTGAACAAATATAAAAATTCTCTTATCAAAAATATATGTATAATATTAAGAACAGAAATTGATAAGATTAAGGATCCCCCTCATAAAGGGAAATCCCAATGTACCTCTCTCAATTATTTACTATAATAGATAAGGAAACAAAAAGACAATGAAGGTGGATAAGATGGGACTAATAATTTGAAGCCCGACCTGATGGACACAGAGAACCCTGCCCCTGCCATTTGTGATCACAAATTACTCTCAAGTGTGCATGGAATTAAACAAAATGAAAAAAAATCTCATGCATCCTGAACCATAAAGCAAGATTCAACAAATTTCAAATAACTGGTATTGTACAAAGTCCTCTGACCACAGCGCAGTCATATTGTGGTGGAATAACTGCATCAAGGACCCTGACCTCTCTGGGCTTTGCGCTCTTGCCTTTGGATATCGCCCCTCACATGACACTGCACTTGGGCTTGTGACCTGAAGCCCGACTGAAGAGAGCAGAAGCCTGAGAAAGTGCTTGCAAATGGCACCTTCCTCTGTTTTGGACCATGGCCACTGTCCAGCCCGTGTGTGCATACATGATGCTGCCTGGCCAGGACCAGCAAAGGTACGTATGTAACCCACAGACAGTGTGGGTGGCTAAGAACAGCTGAGCAACCCAGGCAAGTCATAAGTGCATGAAAAATGGTAAATTGTTATGTAGTTAAGCCATTTGGTTTTGGGGGCCTGTAGTGATTAATATAATATACAGTGTAGGCGGGGCAGGCAGTACAGCACAGAGAAGATAAGTAGTGACTCTATAGCATCTTACTACGCTGATGGACAGTGACTGCAATGGGGTATGTGGTGGGGATTTGATAACTAGTAACCATAATGTTGCTCATGTAATTGTACATTAATGATACCAAAATAAAAAAAAGTGAAAAAATATATAGTGTAGGAATATTGTATTCCTAGATGTGGCATATCAGAATAAAAGGATAACTATATTTAAAAATAGGTATTGACAAACCACCCCTCCAATTCCAACAGGTTATAAGAATCTTTACCTTCCAATTGCAATCTTTTGAATACAAAGAAGTCATGTTAAAACTAATGTTGTTAAACTTTGCATTGAAAATATACCCATTGGATTGGGTATAAAATATAAGGAACTTAACAATTAGTAAAGAGTATCATAATTATACAAAAATTACTATAATATCTCTATATTTTGTATATTATACAAAATAGAATATTGTGTATAATGATTATGCAAAGATAATTATAAAATAATAATTATTATTATCAATATGTATGCATATGCACTTCATCAGCTCACAGTTACGGACACCCCCAAGCACAATATCCCAGGACCATGAGCCCTTTGATTGAGCTCAGGGTTTCCTCACGGATGGTGGAGCTGGTGAAAGCAGGCCTCTCTCTGGAGTGGCAGGGAGATTATGCAGCAGCCTATGTGTAGCTTGAGTGATTTATTTTATAGGTGCACCTGCTCCTGCCAGCTGTGGAACATTTGGTAGGGTGACCTGAGGCTCGTTCCAACTGCCTGCTGCCACCTGAATGGCACACAGGGAGGAAAGAAGTCAGACGTAGGAGGGAGACATTCTGGCACCTTTGAAGTGGTTGCTACGGAAACCCTTCTGGATGGTGCATTGGAGAAAGTCTGTCTCCTGAGTTCAAAGGACAAGCTTCTGTGACAGGTGTCAGTCGGGGGAGGGGCTGGACGGTGATCCCAGCTTCTGATTACCTGTGTAAGAAATCTTAGTAACAAGGAGCAGGGGGAGGGTCTGCCATGAATGACACTCTCTCAAGGAACACAGCTCAACAAGGAGCTCTGCAGAAAACCCCAAAGCACACACAAAACATGAATTAAGTTTGTATCTGAGTGATAAAATATAATTCCACTGAATTTAAAGTAACTCGACAAATTTCATGGAATGTTTTCTCTGTGGTAGGTGCTGGACCCAGATGGGGACCCAGCAGTAATTAAGACAGAGCCTCCACCCTCAGACACCTGGGCGAAAGCTCAATGACAATTACGAGTCAGAAGCCCTGTGAATTGGGCAGTACGAGGGTTTACGGAAGCACTGGGAAGATCAGAGAAAACTTCCCCAGTACTTCTGGGGGTTGGGCGGGGGAGGAAGTGTCTGCCAAAGATGAATTCCTAGATGGGATGTTATAGTCCCAATAACATAACTGGTTTAGGACTGTCAGGGCTTAATCTCATCTATGCAACTTAAAAACTGTGGGGCAAATTATTTGTCAGATAAGGTTGTTGGGAGAATTAAATGAGATATACACTGCCTGGCATATAGTAACTGCCCGTGTATGTTAGTTTTTATTACTTTTCTAATCAGAACTAGTATTCACTGAAGATTTATGATTGGTTAGACGATTAGCTAAGTAATGTATTTCTCCACAAAAAATAATTCAATGAATTGTCGCCATAGCAAGTCTATTTTACACACCCTATTAATATCTCCATTTTACAGGGCAGGTGATTAAGACACAGAGAAGCAAGATGAGATCAAGATCACACAGGTAATACACAGCAGAGCCTGTGGCAAAGCCCAGGCTGACGGTACTGCTCCATTTTTGTCGAGTATACTCTACAGCCTTAACAACAATCACAGCACGGCAGTAACAATGACCAGTTTGGTAGTGCCTACTCTGTAGTAGACAGGGTTCTAACTGCTTAATTTAAGTTCACTTAATCTTCATATAACCCAGTGCAACAGGTGTTATTATCTGCATTTAGCCAAAGCAGAAAAGGAGGCCTCTGAAGGTTATGTAACTCGCCCAAGGTAGACAATCAGCTGCAGAGCTGAACCTGGACCCAGGCTGGCTGATAGAGGGTCTTCATACTTCACGAGCACACCTCTGGGTTGAAGGCTCTGAGGTGGGGATTAATGTGCAGGAGGAAAACCAGGAAGCATTTCTGGGGTCAGCACCCATAGAGAATTCAAGAAACAGAGGCAGATGGAAGGCAAGATCAAACTGCGAGCCACTCACCAAAAGATGCCCGCAGATCCCAGGGGAGCTCCAGAGATGGGCTCACCCTTCAAAGCTGTCCCAAACTAAGAAAAGGGGGACTTATTCCACTGCACTGATCAGTTATTTGGTGCAAGCTTTCTCAAGGAGGATATAAGCTACAGGGGGCAGCACCCTTCGGCTGAGGCAGTGCCCAGGGAGGAATCAGGGGTGGGCTGGTGGCAGCCGGCACTCCAGCTGCAGGCCCCGCATCACAGCCTGATGGCCCTCCCTGTCCAGACCTGCTCCTCACCCCTTCCTTCTGTGGCACTGCCAACTCTGGCTGAGTGTCTGCTTCCAAAGACCATGACCAGCACTCCTTTGCAAAGGGGATGCCACATGGCTGGTCACTGTCCTCAAGGTAAGGTACCAGGCTTGGGCTTCAGTACTCATGTTTGCTCCGGCAGCTGTGACATCTCATCGGGCTGTCTCCTGGCAGTTGAGGAGGCTCTGTACTATGGAAACCGTCCCCATGTCACCAAACTCTCCCTTTCAAGCTTACTGCTCGTCACCACCTCGGTCACTGCCTCGAGGGGCCAGGCTGCCTGTGCTCTGCCAGGGCCCACAAGGACACACTGGCTCTGTGCGCGGCCCCTCTGGGGTCAGCCTCTCACCCACGGCTGGACTCCACACTTTCCCAGATGGGTTATGCTGTGACTCAACCTTTCGCTCTGGATTCCAGGAGGGACGGAGTGGAGCTCCATCTGGGAAGAAGCCCAGGCCATCTTCAGGCCAGAGCTTTGGCATTGCCTCCATGCAAGGAGAAACGAAGAGCTAGGTTTCTGACAGAGAGTGGAGTGCTGTGTCTACAGGACAAGAGTTCACAGAAATCCGTGGAGTCGCTTTTTTTTAGTGTACTGATCTGAACTCCCTAACTCCAAGTCTCAGAGTCCTTCTCCTTCCCAATTAGGGCTCTGACTTTGACCTAACAGACTCACTGCAATTGAAAATTCGACTGCTTTTGGATAACAGCTACCCTTAAAATAAGCCCCAGACGCTTCACCTCTGCTCTGTGGCTTGGCATAGATGACATTTCGGTCTCTGCATCCACGAAGGCCTTCTGGAACTTAGCTTTCAATCAGCAATTACTCATCCTCAGCCGTTCTTGGTCTTCTGCCTTGAGCCACACCACATTTAATTATTCAGTTCTACGGTCCCTTCAACCATCACCGCCCCCAAATCTTTCCGAAGCCTGAGATACTACACCTGCATGTTCACGCCCTCCCCAGCCCGGACACCAGGGGTGGAGGCTGTGATGGCTCTCGGCACCCTGGGCTGTCCACCCGCACCAGGGCCAGCACCGCACTGCCAGCCGCAGAGGGGGATTCAACTCCCAAATCCCGTCTGCTTTCTCAGGCCACTCCCGCCACCTCCCTGTGACCGTGTCTGCCTGAGGGAGGCTCATCTCCGCTGACAGGGGGGGACTGGCAGACAGGGAGGGAGCAGAAGCTGAGCTCTGAGACAACGGCCGCAGGAGCACAGTCCATCCGTGGGTGTCTCAGGCTGGAACCCCCTCCTGCGTTTCCAGAACTGAGGCAGGCAGCGGGGTTTGGACTCCCACAGCGGCCCCTCCCTGGTTTGGGGCTGCCTCTGGAAAGGGACAGGACATTGGGCGAGGCAGCCATTTAGGCAAGAAGAGATCCCCAGGGAAGGACTCAGGGGATCCCCGGCAGCTGGGGGAATGAGGCCTCCTCCTGAACGGGCTTGGGGTGCGCCACCACATCCTGTCTGTCTTACTGCCTCTAGAGGCTACGGATCCTGGGACAGTCACGGACGCCAGCTGGCTGAGGGCCGAGGCACGTGGAGCCGAGGAGACTGACCATCTCGGGAGGACGGAGGAGGGAGAGGCTGGTCACCTAGTTCACTCACACCGAGCCTCAGTGCGGGAGCCCCGCCCTGTGCTGCGCCTCCATCACCCTGTCCCCTTGCAACAAAGCATCGTTTCCATCCACGCGGACCTGATGGCCCGGGAGGGATGAGAAGAGAAACCCCAGACAGACGTGCCGGTGGCAGAGAGGAAGGCTGGAGCCACGCAGGAAAGGAGGGGAGCCCTGGTGTCAGGGGTCCACTCCGCTCCGCGGGCCGAGGCGGGAACCGGGGACGTGGGATCGTGTACCCGAGGCGTGGCGGGGTCCGCGTCTGTCCACACCAGGGCTCCTCTTCCGGGAAGATCCCAGATTGTTATCTGCTCTCTCCCTCCCCCAAATCCCGGGGTCCAAACGTCCCCATGTGTCCTAGCACAGGAGGGGCCGGGCCGCGGCGGAGGACACGTGGCCGGAGCCACAGCCGGGACGGCGCCACGGCCGCTCGCCTCAGCCCGTTCTGCGGGGCGGCCGGGCCCCAGGGCTCCCGGAGCGCCCGCCCGCCCTGCGGGGTCTGCGGAAAGGCGGCGCTCTCCCTACTGCCCTCGCACCCTCGCCCAGCTGCCCAGGGAGACATACAGTCCAGTATAAATACCTGATATAATAAGGCTAATGAGCACCCAGGACGCCGCCCGCCTGCCCGCCACTGTGTGACCGCTGCGCACACACGACCCACGTGACGCCCGGTGCCTGCGGCGAGGGTCCCAGCCTCACAGGTGCAGCAGCCGAGGCTCAGACGCTGATGGGACACGTCCAGGGTCAAACAGCGCTCAGGCGGGAGAGCCTGGACTAAGTTCACAGAGCTGCGGGGCGGTGCTCAGGTGCACAAACTTTGAGGAACACCAAGAGTGTGCTTATCCTAGAGGTCAGGGTGGGTGCAGGGCTGGGAGGGCAGGAAGGGATGGTGACGGCGGGGATGGGGTCTGACAGAGCTCAGAATCCTGTTGTATAACTGGGTGCTGCTTGCATGGCCACTCCTCAGTCTCAGCACTCGTGGCCTTCAGGGTTGATAACCTGTCCTGGTGGCCGTCCTGTGTGTCAGAGGTGCTGAGCAGCACCCTGGCCGCCACTCACCAGGTGCCAGCACTGTACCCTCCACCAGCTGTGATCACGAAAAGTGCCCCCAGACTTTGCCAAATGTGCCCTCGGGTGCAGTGTTTGCACCAGCTGAGAACCACTTGCTCACTATGAAGTTCACGGTACGAGAAGGGGTTGGCCACACATTCATGGCAGCTTCTTTCTGCAGAGGCTGCATTTCCCAATAAAACAAGTTCAAACAGAAAAGATCTCTCACAGTGCTTGGGATGAAGTAGATGCTCAAAAGTGTGATTTCTTTTCCATTCCTCTTCCAGATCCAATGTCCCCTATTTCTGTACATATCTGGGAGGTCCCAGCCTGATTCCAGCTGCAGAACCCCAAACCCCACTTCAAATGCAGGCTGACAGAGTCACATCTCACCCAGTGTACAACATCCTATGCACATTGTTTTGTGAGATTTTTTAACTTTGAAAAAAGTCAAAGGGTAAAGTTATGATAATATAATAAACATCCATATACCTATCAAGTCAAATTAACAAATGTTAACACTCTCTTTGCTTCAGAGCTTACTGTTAAATATATATTACACATGCATTTTTCTTCATATTCTTCCCCACCTCTATTTCCCTTCCTCTGTCCTTAAAGAAAATAGCTATCATGAAGCCACTGTATTTAATTTCTTCTATGATTCTGTACTTTGCCATAAATGTGTGTCTGTCAACAAATAGTATGAGCATTTATTGTAGCTAATATCCCTTGAGCACTTCTGTGCCACAGTCAGCCCCACACTTCCTTTGTATTATCTTGTGTAATATAACAGACCTTTGAGAAATCCACTATTATTTCCCCCCATCTGCAGTTACGCGAACTGAGGCACAAAGATGTTAAATACATTTACCAAGCTTACATGATTAAATTTAACAGAAATGTTAAATTTTGCAAAATTGCTATCCATTGTGTGTTCACCCAACTGTGTACTCTGGGAGTCTCTGAGCTTCTAAAGACAGAAAACTAGTCCCTTTGTGTCAGTGTCCCTGGGGCCTATGACAAATGACACCTAATAAATGAGGACATAGATGAATAAGAAAACAAATGGATCAAGAATCAATAAACCAATGCAACTTCTCCCGTGCAAGTTCCTGTTTCCTGTCCAGGCTGGAGGCTGCCCTCCTCCATTCGCCCTTCATCCCATGGGCCATTTCCCTGTTGCTCCCCCTGAAGTACCCTCCCATCCCCTGCACAAGACTCACTGTACTCCTTGCTTCAAATTCTCTTTGCCGTCAGGGTATCAGAGGCTGCTTTGAAGATCAGATGCAAGCAAGGTGGGAGTGAGTTCAGGGACGTCACCGAAGAGTCTGCGGTGGCACCAAGCAGGCCTGGATACGAGTTAGTAAAAATGTGTCACTGCCATCCAATCGCAGCTGCCCTTAACATAACAATAACACCAAGAATATCAGTCAGGCCACTTGGGCCATTCACTGGACACTGAGTTGCTTTGGACAGACTAGCAATATACCACAGGACACAAATTCATTTTCTTAGCAAAGAGGCATTGTGTATAGATGCCAACTATTACCTTTAGCGGTTTTTTTGTATAAGCTAAAGTCTAAACCTGCCTGAAAATGAGGATAACATCTTGACTCCTAAAGCCAGTTTGAGCCTTCAATGAGTTAAAGTGTGTAAATCACCCCAAAGAGTGCCTGCGGCACTAGCCGCAGGGAGACTGGTTTCCCCAGATTCCCTTGAGCAGCTCCAAATGCTCCTCATCTGTTCCCAGCCGCTGCTCCCAGACCCAGACCCTCAAGCTTCCCCTGCCAATCCCATCTGCTATTCTTCCCGCCGAACCTCCACACCCCCAAACCCACTTCATATTCAGCATTGCTAAATCCTGCTCACTGTTTCAAGACTGAGTTCACATTCTGTCTGTATCACCCACCCCGCGGTACGCCGTCGCGTTTGGGGAGAATTCCATATTCACTCTGTGACTTGAGGGTTAACGGGGAGTCTGCATCTATGCCATACCCATTCTAGTGACTACAGTTGGCTATGCAGATAACTTCCTAAAGTTATAATTACAGTGATTAACAATAACAGCAATGATTTTCCTCCCCTTCTGCCTGGCTCACCCTTACTCCCTCCATAGATCATATCACCCTCTGACAAATTCCATGTTTACAGGTATTTGCTAGTTGTTTCCCTACCGTCTGTGACATTATTACCATCAGGGCAGGTCCTCTGTCTGCCTTGGTCACCGCTGTGTTACCAGGCACATACTAGGTACTTAATACACGCCTGCTGAGAAAGGCATGAATTGAGCTCCTGCCCTGGGTGCAGGGCTGCAGGGAAATGGCACGGTTAGGCAAGGCTGGCCCCAGTGATCCTGGTCCTCTGCACGTATGCAGCCTTCCCCTGAGTCACTCTGCCTCCTGCACTAGACTGGTGGGGCCTCAATGAAAGGACCCAGTCAAACATGTTTTGGAGAAACATGTCTGGACCGGGTGCCCAGAACTGTACCCAAACATAGAAGGCAAGAGCATGAAGCATGAATGAATGAACTAATGAGGAAACTTGGATATATCCCTTAGAAAATGGACTAACTAGAGATAGGAACAAGAAAGTCCAGGCTTCCCGCGCTAGTAATTCCTCCAGCTTCACATAAAGAGGGGCTCAGAAAGTGAGGGTTGGGGGGACTCACGGACCTGGGCGGACATGCCGCCCTGGCTCAGGGATGCGGCCCTCTGCTGCCCCCTTGTGGCTCAGCCTGCTAGGGAGCGTGCAAACACCATGTGTTCAGTCTCCAAGTGCACTCATTTACACTAATCAGGAGCCTTCTGTCACTGCACTGACAGGTCTGGGTAACGCAGTAACTCCAGACATCACCACGGGGAAAGAAGGGGGCATTTGTTTGGGTTGCGGGAGCATCGGGGAGTCCTTTCTACATAGAACTTGATCCAAACAAGCTTAAGCTTTAGCATTTTGAATGTACTGATAAGGGGACCTTTTTCTGAACTTGACCGAGAAAGAACTAGAAACTAAAGGGAATCCTATTCTTTGGAATATTGTTTTTCAGAACTTGATTTTGCTCTTCCGGTAATTTTATGGCTGGTAAAAGGATTAGTTACTGAGGGCTGTGATCTCAAAAACGCACTGTTGCTATGATGGTGAGCAGAGGGCACTAGCGCATGGAGACAGAGGTCCCATCGGAGAGTCCTGTTGAATTGTCACACAGAGGTAAGTAGACCTTTGCATTCTATACATAAACCTTCTGATAACACGAAAATGAAAATGCAGTCGAAACTTCCTGATTTATTTCAGGAAACCAGAGGGCTGAAAGTTTCCGTTGTGTTGTAAGGTCCACCACTTTTTGCTTCAGTGTGGCTTTTGTCCTTGAATGTGACACGTGGCATGTGTGTGACAGTGCCTCTGAGAGCACGCTCTCTGGGAACCTCAGGCAGGAGCCTCTCCTAAGTGACAGGGATCCCACGGCTGAATCATGCAATCACGCAGCATTACATCTTTAAAAAAAGTTGGTTTTATCTCTATTAGGTTTATCTCCAGAATGAGAATTTTCTTCAGTTGACTACTAAGTGCTGAGAAAGAGGTGAGTTATTGTAGGTTTTTCCACTATCCTACTCAGTTTTATTTCAACTTTACCTGAACTGAAACGGGAAGGAGATCATTTATCAATTGCCTACTTTTGTGTCAAATATTGTGCAAAGCAAATTGCATCCATTAGCTCATTAACCCTCACTGTGAGGGGGGTCAAGGATGCTGACAGTTATCTATCGCTGTGTGACAAACTACCCCAAAATTTACTGGCTTAAACAACAGTACAATTTCATGAGATGACTGGGCTCAGCTGCTTCTCACTTGGACTTTCTCCTGTGGTTACAGTTACATAAAAGCTGCAGAAAGAGTTCCCTGAAGGCTTAAACTGGGCTGATGCGTAAGGTGGCTCATTGAGGGCTGGTGACTGATGCTGGTTATTGCAGAACTCAGATGGGGCCACCAGACAGTGCCTCCTCTGCTTGGCCTCTCAACGTGCAGGGGCTTCCTACAGTGTTTGGAAAGAACATGTCCCACGAGTGAGCATTCCTTGGGGAAGAAAGTAGGAGCTCCTGGACCAGCAAGGGTCAATGACAAAAACTACAAAATTGTCATTTCCACAGAATTGTATTGGCGGAAGCAGTCATACGGCCAGTCCACATTCAGCAGAGTGGGAAAATATACTTCACCTCCTGACAAGGGACTGGCAAGGCCATGTAGCAGAGACATATGTGGGGGTAAGAGAGACTGCTGGGGCCATATTTAGAAAATACGATCTTCTACAACAATTCTTATATCTTCAGAAAGCTCAGGTGGCTGGAACATTAATGTGCCCCCCTTCCATGCTGTCATGGCAGCTGATGCTGGATGTTGGCTGACAGCTAGGCTGGGGCTGTGTTTAGACATGCTTGAGTTTCTGCCACCAAGGAGTCTGCATGCTGAGCTGGAACCTCCCAGAGCAAGCATCCTGAGAGGCAGGGCAAGGATGCTGGCAGCCCAGTCAAGGGCTGTGCGTGCCATCGCACCATGCCACTGCTGTTGCGCATTGCTGGTCAAAGCAGACACAGAACCCACAGCAATGGGCTTCATCTTGTGCCGGGGGTGTTATAAGACTACATTGCAGGAAAGTTCGTGGAATGGGAAATGTTTTTATGGTCAATTTTGGAAAACTGAATATGCCACAGAAGTGGTAGTCTCAGATTTTATGTATTAGAAAAAGAAATAGAAAGGTTTTTGCATCCTGTCCCCTACTCAGGACATTGCTTAAGCAATTATCCTCTCTCTCATCCCTATTTTTTGCATTTTTAATAAATCATTTCTATCACCTAAAAGTGTATTACAGCCTCCCCTATCTTAAGGTAAAAATTCTCAGCTTCTTATCAACCTTCAGCCACTTACCCCTCTCCACCCGTCTTCACATCAAACTGCTTCCATGTCTCCTCTCATTCTCTCTGAAGTCTGCTCTGACCAGGCTTCGGCCCCTCTCTTCCAACCTGCTCTTGTAAATATCACCACAAATATCACCTTGCTAACCCCAGTGGCTGGTGGGTCCATGTTACCTGACCTGTCAGCGACAGATTAGTGCTGACTTCTCCTTCTTAAAACACTATATTTAGTTTCCTTCTTACCTTCTACTTTGTTGGCCACCCTTTCTACTTTTACTTTCTTAGCTTTCTCTCATTTAATAATCTTAAAATATTAGAGTGCCACAAGTCTCAGTGTTTTGTCTTATCCCTTTGCATTTTAGAAATTATATTATCACTCCCAATGACATCATCCAATATTATATATTTGAATAACCTCTACATGTTGATGTCCCCCATGACTATGTCTTCAGCTTAGAACTTGACCTAAACTCCAGACTGCATAACCAACTGACTGCTTGCCATCCCAAGAATGGCTAGCAGGCATTACACCCAAAATCGAATGCCTATATTTATTCCCCAAAGCTGTCTCTTCTTTAGATCCCAATGGAAATCCCATTCTCCTATGATATCAAGCCAAGAAAATATCAGATCATCCTCAATTTATCTTACTCTCAAATCAAAGACTTAACTTGTCAACAGATCTTCTTCACTTTATTCAAAGTACATCTAGAATATGAGCTTTTCCTACTATTTCCACTATTACTCTTCTAGTCCTAATCTCTAAATAGTTTCAATAACCTTTTTTATTCTTCTCCTGTGTTCAGATTTATTCCCTCTAATCTCTCTCCAACAAATCAACAAGTTATCCTTGTAAGGATGTCAGATTATTACACTTCTCTGCTCAAACCCTACGGAGGCTCTTTACCCCACTCAGGGTAAAGTGAAACTCTTCACAACGGTCTGTAAGGCCAACAGAATCACGCTGCTGCTAAGTGGCTCCCTGGGGCCCTGTAGCGACTGCACCATCTCTTGGGCTCGGCACTGGTTTCTCATTCTGGCAGCTAGATCCTGCCACGACAGGGGACACTCATGCTGGCGGGTTCACGTGCATCGCTGATCCCTGATACCAAGCTATTCCTCTGTCCACGGCCCCCTACATAAGACCTGGGGTTGCTAAGGCACACGTGGCCGACATCCTGTCCAGTAGGGGTTTTCACACTTGGTCTTTGGTGTGTGCTCCCTGGTGGGCACTGAGGTGAAACCCAAACCCTCCCCTGCTCTTTGCCTGTCCCACATGCCCTCCCACGCTCCTCTTCCCCTGATCTCTTAATATCCTTTTTCTTAGGTGTTGTGTATTTAAAAGAAACCGAACAAACCCTGAAAACTTACGAAGGTCTATCTTTCATAGACTGCAATCACCTTGTTCAATTGTTTAGGAACAAGGATAATAAATATTTATTGACAGAGTGAATCAACGAGCCGGATTCTGTGCTAGACGGACTCACATATCTTACATAGCCTCTCAACAGCTCTTTGACGTGTGTTTGATATCCTGTTCACTGCAGCTGTGAGAGGGGACGTAGTAGCAAAGCTGTTACCTAGCCCAGCTTGGAGGGTAGCCTAGGTGCGTCTGACTCAAGGCCGGCACTGATTGGCCAGCACATGGTGGGCTCTTACTAAAGTCACCCCATGTCCCGTTTAAGGGAAAGGATAATGCTCACACGGGGGATAGCGTCTCATAATGAGGTGGATGTAGGAGCAATTTGTAAAATACAAGATGCTCTATAAATGACCAGGCGCACAGGAAATCACACTGATCCTTCTTCTTGAATGTACTTGCTATTTCTTGACCAAAAAAAACATAAAAACAAAATATTTGATATTCAGATTGAGACCTTGGAGATGATCACATAAAATGCTTTCATTCTGCAGATGAAGGGACTGAAGCTCAGGGAGGTGGAGTGAGTGGCCAAAAGCCAACTCATAAGTTAGTTCCAGAGGCAAAATCAGGACATAGGCTCAGCCTAAGGCATCTTCCGATACGATGTGCAACTTCAAATGAAGACTTTCATTTCATCAGTTTATTTCATTCAGCTGAGTTCCTTCCCCCAATCTCACTTAAGCAGAATTAACCAAACTAGTTCAAGACGAGCCCAGCTGGTGAAGCACCAACTATAACTAATTCTCCTGTATGCTCCACGCCGCATGCAGAGCCACTGCAGCCACTGGAATAGCGTAGCGACCACAGCGAGCTCACGTCCCTCACCTGGACCCGGGGGTGAGATGTGCAGCGTGTTTAGGTGGTCTTTATATCCCAGCCAGTGCTACAAATCTATGATTCTCCTATTTTGGTATCTTGCAGACACCACTGCCACCTCCCAGGATATAGGATAACGGGATATATTTTCATATGGCCATAATCAGGTCTCAGCAAGGGATACATCTCTAGACTTCTAGATTCTCGTGACAGAGGATACAGTGAAGGAGTCACTATCCCTACAGGTAAATGGTGCTTTTCAAATCCCACCACTGGGACATCAGTAAACCTGAGGGAATGTGCAGCAGGTGTGGAAAGCCAGACAACTATAAATTATCACTAAATTTGGCAACAAACAGAGCAGTATTTCTGAATAATTCTTTTATGCCTGTCATAAGAATTTGGCATGCAATTCTATGCTGCAATGCATGTCATAAATACAATAATTTATGGCTTGTTTCTACCCAGTAATGCACAGTGTCGTCCTAAAAGTGGAAACGAACACAATTAGAACTATAATCAGTTGTGACATTTTTTGAGATGTTTCTGTTTAATTATTTTTTTTCCTACAGACTGACACTAATAGCTTCTCTTTTTCTGAGAAGACAAATCATAATAATTACTCTAGAGAAAATGACAAAGATAAGTGACATCTGTGCAAGAAGGCAGAACTGATCCAGAGACTGATTGGTGGTTGGCCATGTGGAAAAGAAAAGTTCTGCTCCTCTAATTTGGAGCACCTCTGAACATCATCTACAAGAACAAAGAGGAAGGGATCCCATTTATCTCCATATTCCTCTCCTCGTCGGCAGCCTACATCCCTCAGTGGCAGATTATATACTCCTCTGAAGAGTGGAGAAGTGTAGGCTTTGGGGTCAGAATATCTGGGGAGGAATCCCTGGACCACCAAGCACTTCCTAACAGGTGACTTGGGGCTGCAGTTTACCACCTGTTCCCTGGAAATAATTGTACCAACTTCTTCAGCGCTGTTCTGAAGATATGTGACAGGATATACATAGGCAGTGAAGAATCAGGATTTTTTTAAATGGGCCCCAGAATCAAACTTCCTAAATTTGAATTGGGTCTCTGCCACTTGCTAGCTGTGTTAACTTGGACTAGTTAAAATAATAATAACTGAATTTAAAACAAATTACACAGGACCTACTCTGTGCCAGGCACTGTTAATAAATACTAGTCAATTACTTATCCTTCCCCATTTGAAAAGGAAACAAAAATACCATTACCCACGTTTTATGTTGTCACTATGTATAGGCAAGAGCTTGTGAAGTGTTCGTCATACTATTTGCCTGGTGGGAAGCCAGCATTCGGGAGAGTTAGACATCGTAAGTGCTGTGACTGATCATTGGCGATGAGTAATGAATGTCTAGGTTCCCCTGTAACCTAGACAGGCTCTGAGGCTGATCCTGGGAGTAGATATTCCAGGAGTTCTAATTTCTAGGATTCCTGACATCTGATTGCAATATGGAGAATACCATATTAAGCATTTTTAATAAAGCCAAAAGTGCTTTAGGAGAGTATGGGAGATACATTAGTGAATACCCTTTGGTTGCAGGAAATGGAAACCAGTTTGAGTGTCTTTAAAGCACACGTGGAACATTTACTCTAAGTGTAGTTGGATAACTAAATAATCAGGACTCGTGGTTTCCCTCCTCCAGGAAGGACCAGGGCTGGAGGGGGCCCTGCGCTCTAGGGATTTGAGGGGACAGCTGGAATTCTCTTTCCCTGCTGCTCACCACCTCTTCCACCTCCCCCTGCTGTTTCTAAGCCCTTCTGTGGTTAGCACAGAGGCCAGGATAGGGGCTAAAAGGGCAGGACGTTTCCACTTGACTGGCACCGTCACCGCGGCCTCTCACTCCCCGGGACCTCCAGGTGGCCAATGCGGTTTTCTCTCACTGTGCGCACCTGCGGGCACTCTGGGACGTCCCCCATCGTGCGTGCTCCCAGCTCAGCACCCCCAACCCCTGGCAATCTTGTGTTCAGACTCCAGCTTCTCCTCAGCTGACCCTTCTTCTCAACTCCAATAAATATTAGTTGTCTATTTTTGCAAGAGTTCTTCTAAAGATTCAACACCATTCACTCAGTCAACATCCCCGAGAACCTACTATGTTCCAGCATCTCGCTGGTGCCGGGGAAACATCAGTGAGGACACACCTCTGCCTTATGAAGTGGGAGAGACAAAGGGCACACATATAAAGTGTTTCCATTAAAGAGATGCTCAGTGGCGAGGCGTGGGGAGGAGAGAGCTGCGATTGTTAGAATAGTAAGGAAAGGCTTTCCAGTGTGGTAACATTTGAGCAGAAAAGTGAACACAGTGAGAGGAGAGAGAAGAGCAGTCCTGGCAGAGGGGATGGCAAATACAAAGGCCATGAGCTGGGGACAAACTGTGTGAACACAAGAGTCACTAGCACACATAGAGGAAACAGCCATGGAGAAGGCAATGCAGGTGCTCTCGAAGGAAGGAGAGCATCTGGGGGAAGAAGGACGTCATCATCCTTATCTTACTCAATAACGATAACAGGAAGTCCGGGTACGGACCAGTCCTTTGAAACGGAACGATATGACCTAAAACCTGAGCATGTGCAGTGTTACTCTGTGCAACTCACACCAAATACAGAGTCCCAGCTTTCAAATAAGGGAAAGCCTGTTTCTAGTCATTGAATCTCTATTAAAGATGCCGCAAAACCTTTATTGATTTCTCTGTTTAGAGAAATGAGGAAAAAGCATGAACTTAGTGAGGCTCACTGCTCCTAAATGCTGTGTCCTGACTGGAATTGGTGCTCCGGGGTCTGGGAGTGTCTGTGTCTGAAAGGCAAGGCTTTGGGAAATGACTGAAAGTAGAAAAAGAGAAAGCATAAGAGACCAGATTGATGGAAACCATTGACCCCAGGGCACAGCTGATAAGGCTCACTCCGACTCAAACAGCTGTCTCTGTCTGTCTGTCAGTGGCGACGTCCTGCTCAGAGACAAAGGAGAACTGTCAGGTCTGAGATCAATGAGAACTTGACGCAGGAGGTCACTCGGCCAAATGAGCGTCCACCTCTGAGAAAGGGGTGCTTGGCTTGTGATAAATCTGTAGCCAGTGAGGGACACCCATCCATTCTGTTGGGTTAGAACAATCACAGAAAATAACAGAAAGCCCTCTCCCCCACAAAAAAATGGGGAACAATACTCCCTGAGATAGCATTGAAACCAAAATAAGAAACAAAGACGCAGTTAGTAAGCAGTTAAGCATGACCCCAAACCGAACCACCAAGGCTGTGGCCTTAGACCAGAAGACAGCTGTTACCTGGGCAGGGCTGCTCCTCGGCTGACGCATCCTGGGCTGAGACAGGAGGCGAGGCTTAGCGGCCTGGAACAGGGGTCATCTGAGAGTCCACAGCAGTGATTACTTCCCATGCAACATACAACTATTTCTGTGTTTTAACAACCAGGGATGCACCAGTTAATATTGTCTGGATACCTGCCCTGCATATCAGGCTGAAATCCAGATATTTATTTCTCAAAAAAAAAAGGGTTCCAAAGTTTCTCTTCCTCCCTGGCTCCAGATAAGCTTTGGCATTTAACACATGGATTCATTATTTCATGCTCCCATTATGTGAATAGCAGCTTTCACTGGCATACTCGGGGGCTAGGGGCAGTCACATGGATTTAAACCCAAGAAACCTTGAGTGGTGCCTCCTCTTTACTCACCCACGAGGTGAAACACATTGAGAAGACAACCCTACCTTCAATGAGCACGCTGTACCGCACGTTAGAGGAGCCACAAATGTCAAAGCGCACAGCATGGTGTGGTCAGAGCCAAGGAACAGGGAGGTGGGCTGTGGGAACAGGATCAGCACAGGAGGGGCACCCTGAACGTGGTGCTGAGACCAAAACCCAGGTTAGCGATGGACAGGGAGGGAGCAGGGCCTGCGGGGACCGCAGAGAAGGGGCCTGAGCAGGCACCCTGGGGGCTCATCCCGGTTGCAGAGCATGACACACGGGAATGTGGCAAAAATGGTAAGATCTAGTTGTAATAACAACTGCAAGCACGACCTTCCGGATTAGCTTCCTAGGGCTGCCGTGACGGTGTCCCAGACCGGGTGACTCAGAACAAGACATTTATTATTTCACAATTCTGGACTCCAGAAAGCTACAATCAAAGTGCTTGCAGAACCATGCTCCCTGTGAAGGCCCTAGGGAAGGGCCAGGCTCTGTCCCCTCTCCCAGCTTCGAGAGCTTCAGCGCGCCTTGTCTTGTGGGGGCATTACTCCAGTCTGACTCCTTCGTCACCTGGCTGTCTTCTCCCCATGTATCTTCACATCAGTTTGCCTCTGTGCATATCTGTCTCTGGGTCCAAACTCTCCCTTTTCTTTTTTATTTATTTATTTTTCTTATGGTATCATATTCAATTTTATGAAGGTTTCACATGAGCAACATTGTGGTTACAACATTCACCCATATTATCAAGCCCCCACCCCACCCCATTGCAGTTCACTGTCCATCAGTGTAGTAAGAAGCTACAGAGTCACTATTTGTCTTCTCTGTGTTATACTGCCTTCCCTGTGACCTACCTAAATTGTGTGTGTTAATTATAATGCCCCTTAATCCCCTTCTCCCTCCATCCCCACCAACCCGCCCCCACCCCTCCCCTTTGGTAACCACTAGTCCCTTCTTGGAGTCTGTGAGTCTGCTGCTATTTTCTTCCTTCAGTGTTGCTTTGTTCTTATACTCCACAGATGAGTGAAATCATTTGGTACTTGTCTTTCTCCGCCTGGCTTATTTCACTGAGCATAATACCCTCTAGCTCCATCCATGTTGTTGCAAATGGTAGGATTTGTTTTCTTCTTATGGCTGAATAATATTCCATTGTGTATATGTGCCACATCTTCTTTATCCATTCATCTACTGATGGACACTTAGGTTGCTTCCATTTCTTGGCTATTGTAAATAGTGCTGTGATAAACATAGGGGTACATCTGTCTTTTTGAATCAGGGATCTTGTTTTCTTCCAATAAATTCCTAGGAGTGGAATTCCTGAGTCAAATGGTATTTGTATTTTCAGTTTTTTTGAGTTACCTCCCATACTGCTTTCCACAATGGTTGAACTAATTTACATTCCCACCACCAGTGTAGGAGGGTTTCCCTTTCTCCACATCCTTACCAGCATTTGTTGTTCCTTGTCTTTTGGATGTTGGCCATCCTAACTGGTGAGACATGATATCTCATTGTGGTCTTAATAATTAGCAATGTGGAGCATCTTTTCATGTGCCTGTTGGCCACCTGAATTTCTTCTTTGGAGAAGTGTCTATTCAGATCCTCCATCCATTTTTTTAATTGGGTTATTTGCTTTTTGGGTGTTGAGGCATGTGAGCTCTTTAAATATTTTGGATATTAACGCTTATCAGATATGTCACTTATGAATATATTCTCCCATACTGTAGGATGCCTTTTTGTTCTGTTGATGATGTCCTTTGCTGTACAGAAACTTTTTACTTTGATGTAGTCCCACTTGTTCATTTTTGCTTTTGTTTCCCTTACCTGAGGAGATGTGTTCAGGAAAAAGATTCTCATGTTTATATTCAAGAGATTTTTGCCTATGTTTTATTCTATGAGTTTTATAGTTTCATGACTTACATTCAGTTCTTTGATCAATTTCGAGTTTACATTTGTGTATGGTCTTAAACAATAATCCAGTTTCATTCTTGTATGTAGCTGTACAGTTTTGCCAACACCAGCTGTTGAAGAGGCTGTCATTTCCCCATTGTATATCCATGGCTCCTTTATCATATGTTAATTGGCCATATATGCTTGGAATTATATTTGGGCTCTTTATTCTGTTCCATTGATCTATGGGTCTGTTCTTGTACCAGGACCAAATTGTTTTGATTACTGTGGCTTTGTAGTAGAGTTTGAAGTTAGGGAGCATAATCCCTCTAGCTTTGTTCTTCCTTCTCAGCATTGCTTTGGCTATTCAGGGTCTTTTGTGGTTCCATGTGAATTTTACAAATATTTATTATAGTTCATTGAAGAATGCTGTTGGCAGACGACATGATATTGTACATAAAAAACCCTAAGGAGAGGGCGGAGCCAACATGGCAGCGTGAGTAGGACAGTGGGAATCTCCTCCCAAAAACATATATACTTTTGAAAATACAACAAACACAACTAGCCCTAAAAGAGAGACCAGAAGACGCAGGACAGTGGCCAGACTGCAGCTACACCAGCGAGAACCCAGCGACTGGTGAAAGGGGTGAGATACAAGCCCCGGCCCCGCGGGACCCGAGCGCCCCTCCCCCCAGCTCCCGGCGGGAGAAGAGCAGGCAGAGCGGGAGGGAGACGGAGCCCAGGACTGCCGAGCACCCAGCCCCAGCCATCCGGGCCAGAGCGCAGACACAGTACATGCCCAGGGGGCCCTGGATACTGGGGGAACAGGGAGTAAGACCTCTGAGCGGGTGCCGAAGCTGATGCCCCTGTGACAAAGGAAAGCGGGGGCTTTTTGAAAGTCTTAAAGGGACAGGGACTTAACAGCTTGACGGAAACAACCAGGTCACAGTACAGCAGCTGGAAATTACAGGGAAAACCGGGTGCACTAACCCCCTGGGCAACAGCTCTGAGACCCCACACGGAGGCAAACAGTCAAGCAGCCCCTCCATCCATCACCCCACCGGGCGCTGCGAAAGCAGAGAAGCAGCCTGAGACAAATTCCGCCCACAGAAAGGGAAATTTCTCCCTCCCGGCGGGGCAAGACACAAAGACCCACTCTACACGCAATTACTCAACACAAGCCACTAGGGGTCGCAGTTGTCCCAGTAAAGAAAGGCCAGTAGCAAGTGAAAAGTTTGACCCTCCCAGCTGACAGTCAATAGCACCTGTCAACATGAAAAGGCAAAAAAATATGATCCAGACAAGACTAACCCAGACAGCTTCGGCATCTGCTACATCTTCCCCTGAGAAGGAATCTGGGGAGATAGATTTAGCCAGTCTACCTGAAAAAGAATTCAAAACAAAAGTCATAACCATGCTGATGGACTTGCAGAGAAATATGCAAGAACTAAGGAAGGAGAATACAGAAATAAAACAAGCTCTGGAAGGACTTCAAAACAGAATGGACGAGATGCAAGAGACCATTGATGGACTAGAAAACAGAGAACAGGAACGCAGAGAAGCTGATGCAGAGAGAGATAAAAGGATCTCCAGGAATGAAAGAATTTTAAGAGAGCTGAGTGATCAATCTAAAAGGAATAATATAAGAATCATAGGTATTCCAGAAGAAGTAGAGAGAGAAAAGGGGATAGAAAATGTCTTTGAAGAAATAATTGCTGAAAATTTCCCCAAACTAGGGGAAGAAATGGCCTCTCAGACCACAGAGGTACACAGAACTCCCATGACAAGGGATCCAAGGAGGGCAACACCAAGACACATAATAATTAAAATGGCAAAGATCAAAGACAAGGACAAAGTATTAAAGGCAGCCAGAGAGAAAAAAAAGGTTACCTTAAAAGGAAAACCCATCAGGCTATCATCAGACTTCTCAACAGAAACCCTACAGGCCAGAAGAGAATGGCATGATATACTTAATGCAATGAAACAGAAGGGCCTCGAACCAAGACTACTGTATCCAACACGAATATCATTTAAATATGAAGGAGGAGTTAAACAATTCCCAGACAAGCAAAAGTTGAGGGAATTTGCCTCCCACAAACCACCTCTACAGGGCATCCTACAGGGACTGCTCTAGATGGGAGCACTCCTAAAAAGAGCACACAACAAAACACCCAACATATGAAGAAGGGAGGAGGAGGAATAAGAAGGGAGAGAAATAAAGAATCATCAGACTGTGTTTATAATAGCTCAACAAGCGAGTTAAGTTAGACAGTAAGACAGTAAAGAAGCTAACCCTAAACCTTTGGTAACCACAAACTTAAAGCCTGCAATGGCAATAAATTCATACCTTTCAATAATCACCCTAAATGTAAATGGACTGAACGCACCAATCAAAAGACACAGAGTAATAGAATGGATAAAAAAGCAAGATCCATCCATATGCTGCTTACAAGAGACTCACCTCAAACCCAAAGATGCGCACAGACTTAAAGTCAAGGGATGGAAAAAGATATTTCAAGCAAACAACAGAGAGAAGAAAGCAGGTGTTGCAATTCTGGTATCAGACAAAACAGACTTCAAAATAAAGAAAGTAACAAAAGACAAAGAAGGACATTACATAATGATAAAGGGCTCAGTCCATCAAGAGGATATAACCATTATAAATATATATGCACCCAATACAGGAGCACCAACATACCTGAAACAAATATTAACAGAACTAAAGGAGGAAATAGAATGCAACGCATTCATTCTAGGAGACTTCAACACACCACTCACTCCAAAGGACAGATCCACCAGACAGAGAATAAGTAAGGACACAGAGGCACTGAACAACACACTAGAACAGATGGACCTAATAGACATCTACAGAACTCTACATCCAAAAGCAACAGGGTACACGTTCTTCTCAAGTGCACATGGAACATTCTCCAGAATAGACCACATACTAGGACACAAAAAGAGCCTCAGTAAATTCCAAAAGATTGAAATCCTACCAACCAACTTTTCAGACCACAAAGGCATTAAACTAGAAATAAACTGTTCAAAGAAAGCAAAGAGGCTCACAAACACATGGAGGCTAAACAACACGCTCCTAAATAATCAATGGATCAATGACCAAATCAAAATGGAGATCCAGCAAAATATGGAAACAAATGACAACAACAACACTAAGACCCAACTTCTGTGGGACGCAGCAAAAGCAGTCTTAAGAGGAAAGTATATAGCACTCCAAGCATATTTAAAAAAGGAAGAGCAATCCCAAATGAACGGTCTAATGTCACAACTATCAAAATTGGAAAAAGAAGAACACATGAGGCCTAAGGTCAGCAGAAGGAGGGACATAATAAAGATCAGAGAAGAAATAAATAAAATTGAGAAGAATAAAACAATAGCAAAAATCAATGAAACCAAGAGCTGGTTCTTCGAGAAAATAAACAAAATAGATAAGCCTCTAGCCAGACTTATTAAGAAGAAAAGAGAGTCAACACAAATCAACAGTATCAGAAACGAGAAAGGAAAAATCACAACAGATCCCGCAGAAATACAAAGAATTATTAGAGACTACTATGAAAACCTATATGCTAACAAGCTGGGAAACCTAGGAGAAATGGACAACTTCCTAGAAAAATACAACCTTCCAAGACTGACCCAAAAAGAAACAGAAAATCTAAACAGACCAATTACCAGCAACGAAATTGAAGCGGTAATCAAAAAACTACCAAAGAACAAAACCCCCGGGCCAGATGGATTTACCTCGGAATTTTATCAGACATACAGGGAAGACATAATACCCATTCTCCTTAAAGTTTTCCAAGAAATAGAAGAGGAGGGGATACTCCCAAACTCATTCTATGAAGCTAACATCACCCTAATACCAAAACCAGGCAAAGACACCACCAAAAAAGAAAACTACAGACCAATATCCCTGATGAACGTAGACGCAAAAATACTCAACAAAATATTAGCAAACCGAATTCAAAAATACATCAAGAGGATCGTACACCATGACCAAGTGGGATTCATCCCAGGGATGCAAGGATGGCACAACATTCGAAAGTCCATCAACATCATCCAGCACATCAACAAAAAGAAAGACAAAAACCACATGATCAAATCCATAGATGCTGAAAAAGCATTTGACAAAGTTCAACATCCATTCATGATAAAAACTCTCAGCAAAATGGGAATAGAGGGCAAGTACCTCAACATAATAAAGGCCATCTATGAAAAACCCACAGCCAACATTATATTGAATAGCGAGAAGCTGAAAGCATTTCCGCTGAGATCGGGAACTAGACAGGGATGCCCACTCTCCCCACTGTTATTTAACATTGTACTAGAGGTCCTAGCCATGGCAATCAGACAAAAAAAAAAAAAAAAAGGAATCCAGATTGGCAAAGAAGAAGTCAAAGTGTCACTATTTGCAGATGACATGATACTGTACATAAAAAACCCTAAAGACTCCACCCCAGAACTACTAGAACTGATATCGGAATACAGCAAAGTTGCAGGATACAAAATCAACACACAGAAATCTGTGGCTTTCCTATATACCAACAATGAACCAACAGAAAGAGAAATCAGGAAAACAACTCCATTCACAATTGCATCAAAAAAAATAAAATACCTAGGAATAAACCTAACCAAAGAACTGAAAGACTTATATTCTGAAAACTACAAGTCACTCTTAAAAGAAGTTAAAGGGGACACTAACAGATGGAAACGCATCCCATGCTCATGGCTAGGAAGAATTAATATCATCAAAATGGCCATCCTGCCCAAAGCAATATACAGATTTGATGCAATCCCTATGAAACTACCAGCAACATTCTTCAATGAACTGGAACAAATAATTCAAAAATTCATATGGAACCACCAAAGACCCCGAATAGCCAAAGCAATCCTGAGAAAGAAGAATAAAGTAGGGGGGATCTCACTCCCCAACTTCAAGCTCTATTATAAAGCCATAGTAATCAAGACAATTTGGTACTGGCACAAGAACAGAGCCACAGACCAATGGAACAGACTAGACAATCCAGACATTAACCCAGACATATATGGTAAATTAATATTTGATAAAGGAGCCATGGACATACAATGGCGAAATGACAGTCTCTTCAACAGATGGTGCTGGCAAAACTGGACACCTACATGTAGGAGAATGAAACTGGACCATTGTCTAACCCCATATACAAAAGTAAACTCAAAATGGATCACAGACCTGAATGTAAGTCACGAAACCATTAAACTCTTGGAAGAAAACATAGGCAAAAACCTCTTAGACATAAACATGAGTGACCTCTTCTTGAACATATCTCCCCGGGCAAGGAAAACAACAGCAAAAATGAACAAGTGGGACTATATTAAGCTGAAAAGCTTCTGTACAGCAAAAGACACCATCAATAGAACAAAAAGGAACCCTACAGTATGGGAGAATATCTTTGAAAATGACACATCCGATAAAGGCTTGACGTCCAGAATATATAAAGAGCTCACATGCCTCAACAAACAAAAAACAAATAACCCAATTAAAAAATGGGCAAAGGAACTGAACAGACGGTTCTCCAAAAAAGAAATACAGATGGCCAACAGACACATGAAAAGATGCTCCACATCGCTAATTATCAGAGAAATGCAAAAATAAAACTACAATGAGGTATCACCTCACACCAGTAAGGATGGCTGCCATCCAAAAGACAAACAACAACAAATGTTGGTGAGGCTGTGGAGAAAGGGGAACCCTCCTACACTGCTGGTGGGAATGTAAACTTGTTCAACCATTGTGGAAAGCAGTATGGAGGTACATCAAAATGCTCAAAACAGACCTACCATTTGACCCAGGAATTGCACTCCTAGGAATTTACCCTAAGAAGGCAGCAATCAAGTATGAGAAAGACCAATGTACCCCTATATTTATCGCAGCACTATTTACAATAGCCAAGAATTGGAAGCAACCTAAATGTCCATCGATAGATGAATGGATAAAGAAGATGTGGTACATATACACAATGGAATACTACTCAGCCATAAGAAAAGGGCAAATCCAACCATTTGCAGCAACATGGATGGAGCTAGAGGGTATTTTGCTCAGTGAAACAAGCCAAGCGGAGAAAGAGAAATACCAAATGATTTCACTCATCTGTGGAATATAAGAACAAAGGAAAAACTGAAGGAACAAAACAGCAGCAGAATCACAGAACTCAAGAATGGACTAACAGGTACCAAAGGGAAAGGGACTGGGGAGGATGGGTGGGTAGGGAGGGATAAGGGGGGGAGAAGTAGGGGGGTATTAAGATTAGCATCCATAGCGGGGTGGGAGAAAGGGGAGGGCTGTACAACACAGAGAAGACAAGTAGTGATTCTACAACAGGTTGCTACGCTGATGGACAGTGACTGTAAAGGAGTATATAGGGGGGACCTGGTATAGGGGAGAGCCTAGTAAACAAAGTATTCGTCATGTAATTGTAGATTAATGATTAAAAAAAAAAATGCAGTTCCTATGTGGTGACCTCTAATGAGTTCTACACAATGATATAAAGGACGTATAAAAGTGTAGGCAAAGGGTCTGTTTGTGTTTATACAGAGGATCAAAGCCTAATTTGGCTACCCCAAAAATGAACTAAGATACGATATGAAAAAGAACTTCCAACATCAGCACTCTGGGGAAGACTCATGACAGAAGATGATCAGAAAAAAAAAAAAAAAAAAAAAAAAAAAACTTCAACAAAGATCCACGCACTGTCACAGCTGTAGATGCACTCATCCCACCAGTTCCTGGACTTGCCATGGGAATGAGGAAGGAGATATCTAAGCTGGCCTGTGCATGCAGTAAAACAAAAATTGGACTGGATCTATACTGTTGGAACTCAACCAAGAATTAGGAGAAGTGCAAATTGTAGCGCTCCAAAATCTTACAACCACAGACTATTTATCGTTAAAAGAACATATGGGATATGAACAGTCCCCAGGAATGGGGTGTTCTAGTTTATCTGAATTCTCTCAGACTGTTTAAGTTCAGTCGGACAATTTCCACCATATCATAGATAAGTTTTCACAAATGCCTAAGGTGCCTAACTGGTTTTCTTGGTTTCACTGGAGATGGCTGGTAATTACAGGTATGCTTTGGTTAGGTAACTATATTCCTATTATGTTAATGTGTGTGCACAATTTAATTAGTCGTTTAAAACCTATCCATGCTGAAGTTACTCTACAAGAAGATATGTCAAGGAAATAATCAATCTTCCCAGGTTTTCTTCCGCCTGCTACTTCTGTAGCTTTTCTTCTTCCTACCTAATCACAACCTTTAAATAGAACTCGTGCCACATGTCGAATTTACCGAGTATCATAATTCTTCCAAGTGGTAAAGACACCTCAAGAGGGGGCGGAAGATGGCGGCGTGAGTAGAGCAGCGGAAATCTCCTCCCAAAACAACATATATCTATGAAAATATAACAAAGACAACCCTTCCTAGAATAAAGACCAGAGGACACAGGACAATATCCAGACCACATCCGCACCTGAGAGAACCCAGCGCCTCGCGAAGGGGGTAAGATACAAGCCCCGGCCCCGCGGGAGCCGAGCGCCCCTCCCCCCAGCTCCCGGCGGGAGAAGAGCAGGCAGAGCGGGAGGGAGACGGAGCCCAGGGCTGCCGAACACCCAGCCCCAGCCATCCGGGCCAGAGTGCAGGGCCCTCGATACTGGGAAAACAGGGCAGCAAGAACAGTGAGCAGGCACTGGAGGCTGGGCGACAGAGGACATAAGAAAAGCGCGCGACCATTTTTTTTTTTTGCTTTTTTGCTGCTTTGTTTTGGCGAGCGCTGTTTGGAAGTCTTAAAGGGACAGGGACCCCAATATTAGGGAAACAGGGCAGAAAGACCGGTGAGCAGAGGCCTGAGGCTGGCACCGGAGAATAAAGAAAAACGAACGACCACCTTTTTTTTTTTAATTAAAAAAATTTTTTTTTTTTAATTAAAAAAATTTTTTTTCTTGTTTTTTTTTGTGGTCATTGTTTTGTTTTGGCGGGTGCTTTTTGGAAGTCTTAAAGGGGCAGGGCGGGCCACTTAATCCAGAGGTAGGGAATCCGGGACCTCTGGGCACCCTAACCCCTGGGCTGCAGGGAGCAGGGAGGCCCCTTACGGAGATAAATAGCCTCCCAGCAGCTCCTGCTCCAACACGACTCCACCATTTTGGAGTAGCTGCCCGAGCCAGGCCACGCCCACAGCAACAGCGGAGATTAACTCCATAGCAGCCGGGCAGGAAGCAGAAACCCTGTCTGCGCGCAGCTGCGCAGTACAAGCCACTAGAGGCCGCTGTTCTCCCAGGAGAGGAGGGCCACAAACCAACAAGAAAGGAAGTCCTTCCAGCCGTCACTCGTCCCAGTTCTGCAGACTATTCCTATCACCATGAAAAGGCAAAGCTACAGGCAGACAAAGATCACAGAGACAACACCAGAGAAGGAGACAGACCTAACCAGTCTTCCTGACAAAGAATTCAAAATAAGAATCATAAACATGCTGACAGAGATGCAGAGAAATACGCAAGAAAAATGGGATGAAGTCCGGAAAGAGATCACAGATGCCAGAAAGGAGATCGCAGAAATGAAACAAACTCTGGAAGGGTTTATAACCAGAATGGATAGAATGCAAGAGGCCATTGATGGAATTGAAAACAGAGAACAGGAACGCATGGAAGCTGACATAGAGAGAGACAAAAGGATCTCCAGGAATGAAACAATATTAAGAGAACTGTGTGACCAATCTAAAAGGAGCAATATCCGTATTATAGGGGTCCCAGAAGAAGAAGAGAGAGGCAAAGAGATGGAAAGTATCTTAGAAGAAATAATTGCTGAAAACTTCCCCACACTGGGGGAGGAAGTAATCAAACAGACCACGGAAATACACAGAACCCCCAACAGAAAGGATCCAAGAAGGGCAACACCAAGACACATAATAATTAAAATGGCAAAGATCAAGGACAAGGAAAGAGTGTTAAAGGCAGCTAGAGAGAAAAAGGTCACCTATAAAGGGAAACCCATCAGGCTAACGTCAGATTTCTCAACAGAAACCCTACAGGCCAGAAGAGAATGGCATGATATATTTAATACAATGAAACAGAAGGGCCTTGAACCAAGGATACTGTATCCAGCACGACTATCATTCAAATATGACGGTGGGATTAAACAATTCCCAGACAAACAAAAGCTGAGGGAATTTGCTTTCCACAAACCACCTCTACAGAACATCTTACAGGGACTGCTCTAGATGGGAGCACTCCTAGAAAGAGCACAGCACAAAACACCCAACATATGAAGAATCGAGGAGGAGGAACAAGAAGGGAGAGAAGAAAAGAATCTCCAGACAGTGTATATAACAGCTCAATAAGCGAGCTAAGTTAGGCAGTAAGATACTAAAGAGGCTAACCTTGAACCTTTGGTAACCACGAATTTAAAGCCTGCAATGGCAATAAGTACATATCTTTCAATAGTCACCCTAAATGTTAATGGGTTGAATGCACCAATCAAAAGACACAGAGTAACAGAATGGATAAAAAAGCAAGACCCATCTATATGCTGCTTACAAGAAACTCACCTCAAACCCAAAGACATGTACAGACTAAAAGTCAAGGGATGGAAAAACATATTTCAAGCAAACAACAGTGAGAAGAAAGCAGGGGTTGCAGTACTAATATCAGACAAAATAGACTTCAAAACAAAGAAAGTAACAAGAGATAAAGAAGGACACTACATAATGATAAAGGGCTCAGTCAAACAAGAGGATATAACCATTCTAAATATATATGCACCCAACACAGGAGCACCAGCATATGTGAAACAAATACTAACAGAACTAAAGGGGGATATAGACTGCAATGCATTCATTCTAGGAGACTTCAACACACCACTCACCCCAAAGGATAGATCCACTGGGCAGAAAATAAGTAAGGACACGGAAGCACTGAACAACACAGTAGAGCAGATGGACCTAATAGACATCTATAGAACTCTACATCCAAAAGCAGCGGGATATACATTCTTCTCAAGTGCACATGGAACATTCTCCAGAATAGACCACATACTAGGCCACAAAAAGAGCCTCAGAAAATTCCAAAAGATTGAAATCCTACCAACCAACTTTTCAGACCACAAAGGCATAAAACTAGAAATAAACTGTACAAAGAAAGCAAAGAGGCTCATGAACACATGGAGGCTTAACAACACGCTCCTAAATAATCAATGGATCAATGACCAAATCAAAATGGAGATCCAGCAATATATGGAAACAAATGACAACAACAACACTAAGCCCCAACTTCTGTGGGACACAGCAAAAGCAGTCTTAAGAGGAAAGTATATAGCAATCCAAGCATATTTAAAAAAGGAAGAGCAATCCCAAATGAACGGTCTAATGTCACAACTATCAAAATTGGAAAAAGAAGAACACATGAGGCCTAAGGTCAGCAGAAGGAGGGACATAATAAAGATCAGAGAAGAAATAAATAAAATTGAGAAGAATAAAACAATAGCAAAAATCAATGAAACCAAGAGCTGGTTCTTCGAGAAAATAAACAAAATAGATAAGCCTCTAGCCAGACTTATTAAGAAGAAAAGAGAGTCAACACAAATCAACAGTATCAGAAACGAGAAAGGAAAAATCACGACGGACCCCATGGAAATGCAAAGAATTATTGGAGACTACTATGAAAACCTATATGCTAACAAGCTGGGAAACCTAGGAGAAATGGACAACTTCCTAGAAAAATATAACCTTCCAAGATTGACCCAGGAAGAAACAGAAAATCTAAACAGACCAATTACCAGCAACGAAATTGAAGAGGTAATCAAAAAACTACCAAAGAACAAAACCCCCGGGCCAGATGGATTTACCTCGGAATTTTATCAGACATACAGGGAAGACATAATACCCATTCTCCTTAAAGTCTTCCAAAAAATAGAGGAGGAGGGGATACTCCCAAACTCATTCTATGAAGCTAACATCACCCTAATACCAAAACCAGGCAAAGACCCCACCAAAAAAGAAAACTACAGACCAATATCCCTGATGAACGTAGATGCAAAAATACTCAACAAAATATTAGCAAACCGAATTCAAAAATACATCAAAAGGATCATACACCATGACCAAGTGGGATTCATTCCAGGGATGAAAGGATGGTACAACATTCGAAAGTCCATCAACATCATCCACCACATCAACAAAAAGAAAGACAAAAACCACATGATCATCTCCATAGATGCTGAAAAAGCATTTGACAAAGTTCAACATCCATTCATGTTAAAAACTCTCAGCAAAATGGGAATAGAGGGCAAGTACCTCAACATAATAAAGGCCATCTATGATAAACCCACAGCCAGCATTATATTGAACAGCGAGAAGCTGAAAGCATTTCCTCTGAGATCGGGAACTAGACAGGGATGCCCACTCTCTCCACTGTTATTTAACATAGTACTGGAGGTCCTAGCCACGGCAATCAGACAAAATAAAGAAATACAAGGAATCCAGATTGGTAAAGAAGAAGTTAAACTGTCACTATTTGCAGATGACATGATACTGTACATAAAAAACCCTAAAGACTCCACCCCAAAACTACTAGAACTGATATCGGAATACAGCAAAGTTGCAGGATACAAAATCAACACACAGAAATCTGTGGCTTTCCTATATACTAACAATGAACCAACAGAGAGAGAAATCAGGAAAACAACTCCATTCACAATTGCATCAAAAAAAATAAAATACCTAGGAATAAACCTAACCAAAGAAGTGAAAGACTTATACTCTGAAAACTACAAGTCACTCTTAAGAGAAATTAAAGGGGACACTAACAGATGGAAACTCATCCCATGCTCGTGGCTAGGAAGAATTAATATCGTTAAAATGGCCATCCTGCCCAAAGCAATATACAGATTTGATGCAATCCCTATGAAACTACCAGCAACATTCTTCAATGAACTGGAACAAATAATTCAAAAATTCATATGGAACCACCAAAGACCCCGAATAGCCAAAGCAATCCTGAGAAAGAAGAATAAAGTAGGGGGGATCTCACTCCCCAACTTCAAGCTCTACTATAAAGCCATAGTAATCAAGACAATTTGGTACTGGCACAAGAACAGAGCCACAGACCAATGGAACAGACTAGAGAATCCAGACATTAACCCAGACATATATGGTCAATTAATATTTGATAAAGGAGCCATGGACATACAATGGCGAAATGACAGTCTCTTCAACAGGTGGTGCTGGCAAAACTGGACAGCTACATGTAGGAGAATGAAACTGGACCATCGTCTAACCCCATATACAAAAGTAAACTCAAAATGGATCAAAGACCTGAATGTAAGCCATGAAACCATTAAACTCCTGGAAGAAAACATAGGCGAAAACCTCTTAGACATAAACATGAGTGACCTCTTCTTGAACATATCTCCCCGGACAAGGAAAACAACAGCAAAAATGAGTAAGTGGGACTATATTAAGCTGAAAAGCTTCTGTACAGCAAAAGACACCATCAATAGAACAAGAAGGATCCCTACAGTATGGGAGAATATATTTGAAAATGACACATCCGATAAAGGTTTGACGTCCAGAATATATAAGGAGCTCTCACGCCTCAACAAACAAAAAACAAATAACCCAATTAAAAAATGGGCAGAGGAACTGAACAGACAGTTCTCCAAAAAAGAAATACAGATGGCCAACAGACACATGAAAAGATGCTCCACATCGCTAATTATCAGAGAAATGCAAATTAAAACTACAATGAGGTATCACCTCACACCAGTAAGGATGGCTGCCATCCAAAAGACAAACAACAACAAATGTTGGCGAGGCTGTGGAGAAAGGGGAACCCTCCTACACTGCTGGTGGGAATGTAAACTTGTTCAACCATTGTGGAAAGCAGTATGGAGGTACATCAAAATGCTCAAAACAGACTTACCATTTGACCCAGGAATTCCACTCCTAGGAATTTACCCTAAGAATGCAGCAATCAAGTTTGAGAAAGACAGATGCACCCCTATGTTTATTGCAGCACTATTTACAATAGCCAAGAATTGGAAGCAACCTAAATGTCCATCAATAGATGAATGGATAAAGAAGATGTGGTACATATACACAATGGAATACTACTCAGCTATAAGAAAAGGGCAAATCCAATCATTTGCAGCAACATGGATGGAGCTGGAGGGTATTATGCTCAGTGAAACAAGCCAAGCGGAGAAAGAGAAATACCAAATGATTTCACTTATCTGTGGAATATAAGAACAAAGGAAAAACTGAAGGAACAAAACAGCAGCAGAATCACAGAACTCAAGAATGGACTAACAGGTACCAAAGGGAAAGGGACTGGGGAGGATGGGTGGGTAGGGAGGGATAAGGGGGGGAGAAGTAGGGGGGTATTAAGATTAACATGCATGGGGGGTAGGAGAAAAGGGAGGGCTGTACAACACAGAGAAGGCAAGTAGTGATTCTACAACATTTTGCTATGCTGATGGACCGTGACTGTAAAGGGGTTTATAGGGGAGACCTGGTATAGGGGAGAGCCTAGTAAACATAATATTCGTCATGTAAGTGTAGATTAGTGATAGCAAAAAAAAAAAGGGCAGTTCCTGTGTGGTAACCTCCAACGAGTTCTACACAAGGGTATAAAGGGCATATAAAAGTGTAGGCAAAGGGTCTGTTTGTGTTTATACAGAGGATCAAAGCCTAATTGGGCTACCCCGAAAATGAACTAAGATACGATATGAAAAAGAACTTCCAACATCTGCACCCTCTGGAAGACTCATGCCAGAAGATGATCATCAAAAAACCCCAACAAAGATCCACGCACTGCTACAGCTGTAGATGCACTCATCCCACCAGTTCCTGGACCTGCCATGGGAATGAGGAAGGAGATATCTAAGCTGGCCTGTGCATACAGTAAAACAACAAAATTGGACTGGATCTATACTGTTGGAACTCAACCAAGAATTTGGAGAAGTGCAAATTGTAGCGCTCCAAAGTCTTACAACTACAAACTATTTATTGTTAAAAGAGCGTGTGGCGTGTGAACAGTCCCCAGGAATGGGTTGTTTTGGTTTGTCTGATTTCTCTCAGACTGTTCGGGTTCATTTGGACAATATCCACCATATCATAGATGGGTTTTCGCAAATGCCTGGGGTGCCTAGCTGGTTTTCTTGGTTTCACTGCAGATGGCTGGTAATTACAGATATGCTTTGGTTATGTAACTATACTCCTATTATGTTAATGTGTGTGTGCAATTTAAGTAGTAGCTTAAAACCTATACATGCTGAAGTTACTCTACAAGAAGATATATCAAAGAAATAATCAATCTTCCCATGTTTTCTTCCGCCTGCTACTTCTATAGCTTTTCTTCTTCCTTCCTAATTACAACCCTTAAATAGAATTCGTGCCTCATATCAAATTTACCGAGTATCATAATTCTTCCAAGTGGTAAAGATACCTCAAGACAAATGCTGGGCATAGAAGCCACAGGGCATAAATATGCAAAGAAGTAAAAAGCTAACTTTTTCAAACAATAAGGCTTCTCTCTCACTTACCAACTTCACATTTCCCTGTATGGCCCCGGAAGATGACTGGTTAGCCAGAGACGGGTAAGATTCCTCAAGGGAGGAACAACCTAAGACAGGCACAGTCGCAGGGGGCCATCTGGTGAGAAAATGGGGATCAACAGAGGTGAGGCTTAGAACCTCCCCCCTCATGTTCTGAGAGAAATCTTCTGCATACATGGATGTTTATTGCCCTCGTCTAGCTCAGATTAACACATAGTCTACAGGCACACACCTGATCATCTACATTTGCTCTCTTACAACACTAAACTCTGTTTTCTACCTTTATCTCGTATCTACCTACCACTTCAGCATTTTATTAAAAATAATAATAATAGAGAAATGTGGTATCCACATATAAATCAGGTTTAAAAATCAAATGAGTATTCATATTTGAACTGACTGTTTATAGTTCATAATGCATGAGCAAAACCAAAGGTTTCTGTGATGACTGCCCTTGCACTGTTCACCATGTAACTTATTCACTATGTAAGAATTTGTTCTCCATGTAAGAACTTGTTTGTTATGCCTCAGAAGATTGGAGACTGACAAAAATTAGGCTTGGGGTGGAATAATGATTGTGCATTGAGCATTGACTCCCCTATACAGAATTTTATTGTCGTTAACAACCATTTGATCAATAAATATGAGAGATGCCCTCACAAAAAAAAAAAAAAAAAAAAAAGACAGACTTCCAATGGTAAAATAAATTAGTAACCGGGATGTAATGTATAGCATAAGGAATATAGTCAAGATATTGTAACAGCCTGGTAGGGTGATAGCTGGAACCTAGAATTATGTATATAAATGTTCTACCACTGTGTTGTACACTTGAAACTCATGTAATGTAATACTGTGTGTCAACTACCCTTCAATAAAAAATAATTATTAAAAAAAAAAAAAAGACACCTCAAGACAAATGCTGGGCATAGAAGCCACAGGGCATAAATATGCAAAGAAGTAAAAAGCTAACCTTTTCAAACGATAAGGCTTCTCTCTCACTTACCAACTTAACATTTCCCTGTATGGCCCCGGAAGATGACTGGTTAGCCAGAGACGGGTAAGATTCCTCAAGGGAGGAACAACCTAAGACAGGCACAGTCGCAGGGGGCCATCTGGTGAGAAAATGGGGAGCAGCAGAGGTGAGGCTTAGAACCTCCCCCCTCATGTTCTGAGAGAAATCTTCTGCATACATGGATGTTTATTGCCCTCGTCTAGCTCAGATTAACACATAGTCTACAGGCACACACCTGATCATCTACATTTGCTCTCTTACAACACTAAACTCTGTTTTCTACCTTTATCTCGTATCTACCTACCACTTCAGCATTTTATTAAAAATAATAATAATAGAGAAATGTGGTATCCACATATAAATCAGGTTTAAAAATCAAATGAGTATTCATATTTGAACTGACTGTTTATAGTTCATAATGCATGAGCAAAACCAAAGGTTTCTGTGATGACTGCCCTTGCACTGTTCACCATGTAACTTATTCACTATGTAAGAATTTGTACTCCATGTAAGAATTTGTTCGTTATGCATCAGAAGATTGGAGACTGACGAAAATTGGGCTTGGGGTGGATTAATGATTGTGCATTGAGTATTGACCCCCCTATACAGAGATTTGTTGTGGTTAACAACTATTTGATCAATAAATATGAGAGATGCCCTCACAATATATATATATATATATATATATATATATATATAAACACACTTCCAATTGTAAAATAAATAAGTAACCGGGATGTAATGTATAGCATAAGGAATATAGTCAAAATATTGTAACAACTTGGTATGGTGATACCTGGTACCTAGAATTATCATGTATATAAATGTTGAGTCGCTGTGTTGTACACCTGAAACTAATGTAATGCAATGCTGTTGTCAACTACCCTTCAATAAAAAAAAAAAAAAAAAAAAAAAAAAACAAGAAGAAAATCTGTGTAGGTTAACAGGCAGGAAGAACCTCTAGATACGAGTGGAGGAAGATAGTGAAGCCCTACAGCCCTCAGAATGAGATAATGGACACAAACTGTAGGATCACCTGTAAGAACCTGTGAAGGAAAAGAAGCCAAATATGACCCAAAGGGAAGAAATCTGGCTCAACTCTGCCTGGACTGAGGATCTCAGACTGCTCACATTAGTCAACTGGACCTGAAATAATTTTACCGAAGAGCTTGAATGCCACAGTTTTGGGGCTTAGGAAGTAAAGAGAAGCAACCCTACAAACAAGAACTTCATTTGGATTGTACCTGAACAGAATAACAATCCCCAAGGCACACCAAAGATATGGACCTTCTAATGTAAAATGTAGGACTAAGTAACACAGCAACGCAAGCTCTGCAATCGCAAAACCACTAGAAGGAGAGCAGTCCTGGTGGAGAAAATGAACTCCCATTTGGGCGACCAAATAAACAGATGAACAAAGCATATGAACTCCCATATAAAATACGTGTGGAACAGCTCACACATTGCAATAGAACTTGTGAGGAAAATCTAAAAGGTCTTTAAATACATACACATAGAATTCTGAAAGAGATAGGAGAGAAAGGCTATTTTTTAAAAAAGTTAAGTAAAAGAGAAAAAAAGTGGCAGATAAATAAGAACAAAATGAAAAAGTCATAATTAAAAAGTAAAGCCACTGAAATAAGTATAATATCCACACTAAGCATAAACAGCATTATTAGATGTCATTCAAAAGAGAATTAGTGAATTGGAACTTTAAATTGGAGAAATCCAAAAAATCATTTATAATTAAAATAGTATACATAGTATTATATACATAGCATTATACTGTGTATGTATATATAGTACATATAGTATAAGCATGTTTATAGTATATTATTATAGTACTAATATGTATAGTTTTACATACATATATATGAGAACAATCTATATAGATCTGCAAAATTATTATAGACTATATGGAGTCAAATTTACATTCATAATAGAATACATAGAGACATAGAGATATACATGATAGAAAATATGAAAGAGAAATAAAAGCATAGGTGAGCAGAGTGGCTTTAATATATGTCTACTCATGACATGACCCAGGCAGAGAATAATGAACAAGTGGGAAAATACTATTCGAAGAGACAGTGGCTAGAAAATGTTTAGAGCTGAAGAATCCATGGTGGTCAGTGCCCATGAAATACAGGCTGAACCCACCTCATACATGCCTCACCTTTCACCTTTCCTCCAGCACTGATTCTGGCTTGTAGGTGCCATTCGTTCTCATTACTCACCCACCTTAGCTTCATCCTCCCTCACCTCCTACTCTGCCTCCCACCTGGAGTGGAGCAGATGCAGTTGAAGCTTCTGAGTATGTCTAGACAGGGTGTCCAGGTCACATGTCCAGGTGGCAAGCTGGACAGAGCTTTATTTTCTGGACTTCTGCTAGCTCCAAAGCTTGAGGCCTCACTGGTAACACACCCGGTCTGCTGGTTTGCTACGTGATGCACTGACTTGATAGAATCTGCTCCTTTCCTCCTCTTCCCTCTGTCCCTCCTTTGCCAGGGACAATTGTCACTTCATAACTTTCTTTCTGGAAGGAGAAATTTGTATAACATCTGCAGTTTGTCCAAAACAGTTGTTCTGACATGGGTCACCCTTAAGCAATGCCAACTTTTAGCAGTATTTGGTTTGGAACTTCCTCAAATTCTTTATGAACTCATGTTTGAATTTGCAGCCATGAGTTAGGGAAATAGATAGAAATGGAAGCAGGGCCTCCGTATCTTGGACATTCCAAAAAGGGAGCATTCTAACACTCAGACTACTGCCCAAAAAGCATGATTGCAGATGTATTCACAGTTACATCAGCATTCAGTTTTTCAGACCGGGCAGCCCTGCGCTACCAAATACTTCGTGGATAGTTTTACCCTTGTATGTTTTTTCTCTCCCTGGGAATTGGGCACTTTTGCTTAAGGAGGCAATTCTTCTACTGACAGTCAAATGCTTAAAACAGGTAACAGCCCGGCGGGCCCCTGCCGACTTAGACTCATCACCAGGTTTTGGTTTGTTGTTTGACTTCTTTTTTCGCTTGAGAATGGAATGTGTTCAGATGCCTAATGGGTGTTTCAATACTATTTCTAACTCATGACCTATGACATTTTTCTAAATGTTAAATTTCTGATTCGAAAATTCTACTCAAAGGAAAGCTATTTGTGAAGGAGATAAAGCAAGTGAGGCATGAGCCTTTCAATAAGACCTTTATTGCCACAAAAAAGTAACCTTAAGTAATCTTACTTAGGTAAGACTAGTGTAGACAACAATGAGGATGTGAAAGGATGCCCAGAGTAACCGCGGATCACAGCATGCCTGGTCCAGTCGGCCTCTCATTCAAGAGCTGCTATAACTACAATGTCTACACTGTGAGACCGAGTGGCCAACACCCAGACACTGAAAATCACCACCGTGGCTAAACATGAGCCCTTCTCCTTTCTCTGCCTTTGTTTCTTGTTTTTTTTTTATAGCAGATGCATAAAACCAAATTCCTCCATCTATGATCCTTTCCGTTTGAACACAGATCTTATTTCCATCCTTCTCCATCCATTTCCTCTGATCTCCATCTTCTCTCCATGCTTTACTCTCAACACCCGACAGTCTGCACAGGCTGTTCCCACTTACTGGAACATGTGACCTTTTGCTTCCTCCCCAGCTGTCTCCTGAATCCTTATGATCCTTATTAAACAATTAAGAAATGACTCCAAAGTGATACTACTTGGCATCAAACATTAGCTTTTTCATTTATGGGACGTGTGACTTCATTTCTTTGTGCCTCAGTTTCTTCATCTGTTAAATTAGACTAAATTATAGTACCTACTTCTTACGGTTACTCTGAGACTTAACTGAGACAATGCATGAATCTTAGAATTGAGTCTGACATATAGAAAGTGTCCCCTGCATGTTAACCATTCTTAATTTCTTCCTTAGCTATGCAGATCAGTTCCAGTGTCACCTCCTGGGGAAGCTTCCAGACCAAATAACAGTCTGTTGGCCCAAGTGCGAGCAGTGACCTTGTGGGATTCCTGAAGCCTAGGCTTCAATAGACCTTTCAGATTCCACTCACACATTCTTGCTTCCTTAATTCGAAAATTTAGCTTGGCTGGTCAACTTAATGATGAGAGAAAGGTCAGTTAACGCCCAGCACTGAATGCCAGAGGAATGAATGTGGCCATCTTACACCATCTAGTGGAGCCACCAGGAAAGGGACTTCCAAGGAGTAACTTGAAGATAATGAGCAGAAGAATCAATCACCCAAAAGATTCCAGCCCCAAATGCTGACCCACACGGTCATGTGCAGGAAGAATTGTTGTTTAAAGCTACTAACTTTTGGGGTGGTCTGTTATTCAGGAATAGGTGACTCATAGGCTGTGCACCCACACTATGGCAAAGATGGCATGTGCTGGGTTGAGCCCTTTGTACACATTATGACATGTATTAACTTAAAAAAATCCTACAATAAAAATAATGGTCATGTCCCATGTAATAGATAAAGTAACTCAATCCCCAAAAAGTTGTATTAACAGGTGCTAAAGTCAGAGCAGAAATAAAACACCAACCCTATTCTAAAGGGATTCAGGAAGACTATATAAAGGCCACCATGTATTCCTGTTGCCCTCACTCGCCTTTGTTTTCTGAACAAATCAGATTCGGTACATGTAAACGGCGTGTGTGGAGAGCCCAGACCTCCTGGGGTCCCAGGACCAGGGGCAGCTCTTCTGCACATGGCCCACGGAAGGGCCCTCCAAGCTCAAATGAATGTTTTCTGAAGCCAAAATGTTTAAAACTAAAAATATTTTATAGAAAAAAATCTCAAAGTGTCTGGCTTCCAGTGAAAACATTGCATAAAATCTGGGAATACTGAACAACATTCCTGTTTAAAAATAATTGGAAGTTGTTCATCAGCTGCCTCCTTAGGGTGGGTTAGGCATCCCCTCGCTCACCAAGGGACAGCCACCTGCTGTTGTCTCTACCACCGGCAGTGGATGTCAGGTGCACTAATCATACGGTTATTTGATACCAAAGAAATACATCCATTTCACTTCATTCACATACATGACCCACCAGGCCCCTACAGGACACACACTGGAGATCTCTGAGGTATGCAACAGATAAATGATCACTTTCCATGTCATGGGTGTTAATTCTTCCCTAAAAATTGGTGAATATGAAAATTACAGTCTCAGCTTGTTTTTTCTCTTAAAATAACTTACCAGTTTTAACAAAAACAGATCTATGTCAGGAACAATCTTCATAACAGTTTCTCAAACTTAAGAAATTACAGACCCTTGTAGAGGGAAATAGGACATGGTCACCTACATTGACAGTTTTTAAATGTTAGGTATTTTCAAACAAAATTTGTAAGGGTATGATTTACGTACTTCTAGCTATTTCACAGCCTTATGGTCAAAGCAGATTTATTAATTAAATATACACAAAAGCATAAACTAGTACAACTCCAAGAAATAACACAATAGCAATGGGTCAGATGATGTTTTGTTGAAGCAAAACAGTTCTTTTCTCTATGACTATAACCTTGGTGTTTGGAGCCGAAACCCTTTTGAGTTTGTCCTGCCTATTCATAGGATGAATGAGTTTCCTATCACTTTCAAAACCTATATTCATGCTTTGCATGAAGATCTCATTAAGCCTATGTCTTCAATCTCATTACTTAGTGGCAATGAAGACAATTCTCACTGGCCACATGATTCTCATAAACACAGTAGATTCTGAAATCCCAAGCCAGTCTTAGATCAAAAATGATTACCCTGACAGTTCAGGCCTTTATGTGAAGATTATAAATTAGAATAGAACATTTAAAATATAAAATTCTCATATGAGCCAGAAATTCCACTTCCAGCTATATACCCAAGATAATTCTAAACATACATCCACACACAACTTATACATGAATGTTCACAGTAGCATTATTCACAAGAGGCGAAACAACCCAAAACATCCATCAATTAATAAAAACAAATAGCAAAAGACAGTAGAGCCATATAATGGAATATTGTTTAGCCATAAATATGAATGAAGTACTCAGATGTGCTGCAGCAAAATGAACCTTGCAAACAGTTTTCTAAGTGAAAGAAGTCACACGCAAGAGTCTGTTTATGTATTCCATTGCTATGAAATGTATAGAATACAAAGATCTGTAGAGATAGAAAAGAGAACAGTAATTGCAAAAGGTCGGGAAAGGTGAAAATGGGGAGCGATTGCCAATAAACAAGGGGTTTATTTTGGGGGTGAAAAAATGTTCTGAAGTTAGATACAGGTGATGCTTGCACAACTCTGAAACTATACTAAAAACCACTGAATTGTACACTTTAAAGTGGTGAATTTTATAGTGTGTGATTTATATCCTAATAAACAAAGTATATTTTTAAATGGCCTGTAATGGGGCTTTTCATTCACATTCCAAAAAATGAGCAGAAATTTCCCAGGGAAAGTATTGATGGGCCATCCAGACATAGTGCAGAAGAATCAGCGCATCCAGGCGGCAGATCCTGTGCTGGGAAGAGCTGCATATAAGCAGAAAGCAAAGCCAACTAACAGCAGGTCACAAAGCTCCTTTTATGCCGCATGACGGATTTGGGTCCAGTGGTCTAGAACTCCAGGTGGAGGGATTGCATTCAAGACCATCATAATGACGCTTCCAAGGGCAAGGGTGAGCTGCGTGCTTACTGACTGCTTTCCCTGAGGCTAATCGAGCACATCACAAGCATCTCCTTTTTCTCATACACCAAAATGAGGAAGCAAGCAAGGGACACACATGAGGACTCGGGGTGGGCAAGAAACCCAGAAGTCCAGGGCGGTCGCACTGAGGAGGGAAATCGTGCAGCCAAACAAGGCAAAGAAAAATACTTCCAGAAACGTAGCTGATGAAGCATTTGAGGTTCTACTTAACATTTACCCAAGGAGGGCGTTTCACCCTCTCTTGCCTGTGTGTTTCAGATTGCTTCAACAGACGGACTGTTTTGACTGGGACATTCAATCACATAAGTGATTCACTGTCGTTTTAAAAAGTCCTGGTCGGCCCTGCTACTTGACTATGGAACCAAAACTGGTGGACTAGCTGGCAGCTGTGCGGGCTCAGGACTGTCTGTGATGCCATTGCAGACACATCTCTGAATCTTCATTTCCACTTGGATGTTGCTGAGAGGCACGTGTCATTGTCCTGTGCAGACCAGATATGGTGTGTGACTTGCCTGAGACAGTCTTTCTCGATCTAATTAGGGGAACAGAAACAAGATCAGTTCTCCTTTTCTTTTCCTAGCTCTAATGTCCTCTTTCTACCATCACGTAACCTGTTAGATAGAAAAGAAGTTTTTCAGCATAAACTGAGGCCAGTCAGTGAATCTGTCTTGATGTTGACTATGGGCTTCCTCCGATTATGACTAGAAACTTCAGTAAACCACTGGGATGGGAAGGAGAATGTCCCCAAGGCCATCGGATGCAGGTCTATTTCCTCTCAGCTTCATCAGAAAACTGCAATTTTGATGCTACAGAGTCATTGAGAGAAATTAGCACTGAAATAAGAATAGAATACTATGACTATGTCATCTTCCTCACTGAGAGGGGTCACCACCCTCCCGTGTTGGAAGTACTGTTCGCTGACAGAAGAGAAATGCATGAAGGAGACTGTTTATTCACTCTATGGCCCAGCGCTGAGCACAGGACCTGCACAGTGTAGATACTCAGTAACCGTGAGTTGCTGAGTAAGTGTTCATACTGTAAACACTTAGCGACTAAGTCTGGGAGATAAATAATATGTATGGTAACTTCTAAGGGAAAGGTACCAAAGAGAATCTGGGAAAGTGACAAAATTGTAACCTGAGTCCTGCAGGCGGGTCCATTTCTCACTGGGGCCAAGAAATGCCAACTATCTCTAATCTGCAGGTTACCTAGAACAGCAATGACAAACCTCACCCATTTTGAATAAAGCCTTTGTGTTGAAAATCTAGGAGGTGTGGGGGAAACTGGAACTGCAAACTACTGCAGTCTGGCCAGGTGACAGCTGTTACAGTTTTGCACAGAAACAGACTTAAGATGGATGTCTGTCACTGGCTGTTGGGGACAGCTGATATATGACAGTGAAGCTCAGGTGGTGAGGCCCTGACCTCCTCTCCCACCGGCTCCTCTCCTGTGGCTGGGGCGCCGCCCTGACGGGATGGATGCGCTCGGGGAGAGGATGCATTTCATCCTCTCTTGCCTGCGGCCGACCATGCTATTCTCCGTATCAGTGTGACTTCCACCTCTGCGGTTTCTGACCCATCTTATTTGTCCATTTTCAAAGGACTCTGTTTAGATTGTTCACATCATAGCCAGCAACCAGTGGCCCAGCAACCCCAGCATCCCACAGATCAGCCCAGGGCTACGGTGCTGCCCAGAGGTCCTAAGGTTCTCCCACGTTTTCTGGGAAGGTTTACTCCCTAACCCCCTGCACACACACACTCACACACACGCACAAAACCAGAGCCCATTTACTCAAGAAAAATGATCTTCCCTAGGACTCTCAAGTGCCCGAAAGGCCCTCAGGCTCTAGAAACACCATTTGATTCTGGCCTCTGATCCTTGGCCCTACTTGCCTCTCCACAGAAGCAGATATCTGCACGCTCTCTATTAAGGGCTTGTTTGTAAGTCCTGGCAGAAACCTGGCAGTCTCTGAGGTTGCTCACAGCTATTGTTTGATTTGTTTTCCTTTGTTCTCAAAAGCACATACTTACAACAACAAGACAAACCAGCATTAGCTGGGTGCTTTGCAGTTTACTGTCTGTGAAAATCAGTGTTTCTCCTGACAGTATTATGCTCTTCTCAAAATAATTCCATTTTGCAACTGGGAAATCATAAATGCACAAGGCGATTTATATAATATCATATGGCCAGTAAGTGACAAAACTCGCACTCAGAGAAAAATCACCTGCCTCACAAACTGCCCTGTTTTTCTTATCCCACAGCATCCTATCTGCTGGCAACAGCCTGAGAAGAAATCAAGTGATCAAGCTTCAAAATATATAGAATAGAGTTTGAGCATTTCATGTCTGCATTTAGGAATAAAGAGCTGTTATGCAAGAGTGAATATATCTCCGTGTAGACCATATGGGAAAAAGCAAGCCCAGGCAGGAACCCAGCCCAGCCCAGCAGGACTGCCCTGAACGCTCTTTAACGACTACCTCACTTTCTTCCTCAAGTAGGATGTACAATTGGGAACCGAATGCAAGTGTATCCTTGGAAATGATTACAGAGAAGTTTGTGGAATAAACACTATATAGACTTTGACATTCTTTCCCTTTATTGCTGGTTGACAAACTCTTACATTTCCACTAAGATGAAATACCCATTTCTCTCTGATCCCTTCTCTGCCTCCCACCAACCGTTCCACCTGAAGGCCTGGTTGACTGGGGCGTGGGGGAGACCCCTGTCCGTCACACACATCTTGTATTAGCACTTGCCATGTGACTGAAGGTATTCACTTCATCTCTAACTTCACCATTCTGACGTACCTTCGTATTTCTTAGCGCGTATTATCAGTGGCTTTGCAGGTGTCTGCTACTGATGACCGGGAGGATGACTCAGGCAAGGAAAACTGTAGAACCTGCTCCCGCTCCAGGAACCCAGCGGAAGCCCCCATGGCAGAGGAGTCAGGGGTGGCCCGGCATCTGCCTAATTGTCTTCCCTTTCCTTCCACTTGTTCTCAGCCAATTGTTTCAGATAAACACAGGTACCTCAGCATCTCAAGTCCCTCCCACTGATGAATACAACTTAAACGGCTCCCCGTGGTAGGCTGAGTAAAGACACCCAATCACGTGCCTGTCCCAACCCTGGAAACGGCCAGTGTGCTAGTGCATATGGTAAAAGAGACTTTGTGAATGTGACTCAGCCAAGGGTCTGGAGATCTGAGACTGCCTGGGTGGTCCCGGGGACCATGAGGTGGCCAGAAGGGTCCTTACAAGAGAGAAGCAGGAGGGTGGGAGCCGGAGCAGGCATGATTATCGGAAGGGGCCGCAGAGCCGAGAGCCTCAGTGGAACCAGCCCTGCCTTGGACACCTTGACTTTAGGACTGATGATGATTTGGGGCCGATTACCTCCAGAATTTTAGGACGATACCTTCTTGTTGTTTTCAGCCCTAAGGCTGCAGAAATGTGTTACAGCAGCAATCAGAAACGATACACACTGCCTTCTCAAAGCGAACTGCTGTCCCTGATGATAGGGCTATGGATTCCAGGACTGCACAGCAAAGGCATCTCCCTGTGTGACCCAGCCCCCCTGCCCCCCCTCCCGGGGATGGCCTTGTGGCGTGCAGGAGTGACCGGGAGGCAGATGCTGTGACCCTTCAGCTTCTCACTCTTGTGAACACCTTTCTCTCTAACTCAAGTCTGGACAAAGACAATGTCTGTTCTCCATGACGAAGGGAACAACACGGGCCAGTAACCTTTCCAGGGTGCTTCTGGCTACTGTTCTCTGTGCCATTTTAAATTATTTTAGTTCCTCCAAAGGACAGATAAAAATGGGGACACCATGTCCTGGCGGCCTTAACGGTATCCTCACCGGCTCTTGCAGCACCATCCTCTGATTTTAATTTTCCTTGAATTCCGTCTCCAGGAGGGGAAGTTGGCGGGGCTCTGTCCGCACACCCTGCTTCTTCCAGAGCAGAGAACAAAGGGAGTGGGCCGGTCCCACGGCCCCGGGGGAGCCTTCCCGCCTTCCCGCCCACCCCGGGCCCTGCTGGAGTGAGCTGCTCCCTGCCAAGCAATTCACATTTCAGACTCATTTCCTCAACTTCATAAAACCTTTCATTTTTTATCTTATTTGGGCCATGTTTTACTTTTCATAATACATTTTTCATAATTTATCATTCACTTACATTTCAATTAAGGACACTGGCTGTTTGTAAAAGCTACCCTGATGGCGAGTGTGAAATGAATTATTGAAGTTGCTATAATCTGCACTTCCATTACCACCTCATTTACCCTAACGACACTAAAAAGATTGTCACCCTCAAAGTAGTTCATCCCAGTAATAGAAATTCCCTTTGGGGTCCAACACACCACGGCTATAGATATTTGCATGTGGAGCTGGATATGTTAATGAGGCAGTCGCTGGCTGGACGTCCCCCTAGGCATCTCATCTAGAACAGTCTCAAACACAAATTAAACTGCATCCACAGCCTCCCACGAAGATACCCACAGGCTTGAATAACGAACATTTAACAAGAAAGCCGTTGGATTACCATCACACAGTCTTCATTCCCTGGTTTTCTTTGGCACCCATTTTGCACACACGTGACTTTCCTTTAAGCAGGAGGGGGCGGGCAGGGAGCACTCTAAGTCTGCTGGCCTCTGCTCTGTCATGGACACGTTCTGTGGGCTTCTGCACATCATCCCCTAAGAATTCCTTGGGAATAAGCCCCTGGGAAAAACTGTCATGCATGCAGCGCTTACAATGTGAAGTATAAAGGGGGACAACAGAAGGACAGAAACATATATTGAGCCCCTAAATTTAATGCAATATGCAAATGCATTTTCTTCCCATATTTTTTGCCTGTTATCCCTGTACTTCATTAACAACAAATAATAATTAATCATCATTGCAAATGTGTCATGGCTCAGTATAGCAGCTGCTATTGGTGGCCTGCTCATAGCCCCTCCTCACTCCCACTGCAGTGCCCAGTGAGCCAACTTCCAGCTGACTGGCAGCATCTGCCTTGCTTGGCGTAAGGGATTTCCTGGTTGTGAGAGTGGAGCGGACCTTACCTACCTGAGTGACAAGCCTGTAGTGCCCCAGAATTAATGCACTGCCTTCTCAGCCAATGGCTCTCAGCCAAGGACTAATGGGTGATTCTGTAGAAATGTCCCCTCTCTCTCACCTCCCATCAGGACTAACCCTGAGGTACATACTGTGCACTGGATCCCAGATTCCCCCACTGGAGTTAATCTCAAGTTCTCCACCATGTCAGCAGTCTAACAACTCACCCTGCACTGACTTCCTCTCTGCCTTACTTCCCACCCACCTGTAGGTATTTTGTGCTGTCACATGTCCAACAAACTATTTGCACTTGAATCCTAGTTCCTAGCCTAAGCTATGGTTCAGATATGTTCTTCTGAAATCCTTCATAAAGAATTCAGTCTTTCCCCTGAACCCAGGCTGGGACCCTGGGTTTATCGTCACTGGATATGTTCACATGGATTATTTAGGAGCTGCCTGCTTGGATTCCTGGCTGCTTTTGCTTTCAAACTTTGGTTTATTCCTTATACTTTTGAAATGTGATAGAGACTTGAATTGTGCTTCTCAAAGATATATCCACCTACAACCTCAAAATATGACCTTCTTTGGAATAAAGGTCTTTGATGATGTCATGAAGGTAAAGATCTTGAGATGGGACTACTGTGTATTAGGGTAAGGTCTAAATCCAATGATGAGTATCCTTATACTAAAAAGGAGAAGACACAGACACTCTGAGTGTAGGGCCGTGCGGAGACAGAGGCAAAGATCAGAGCTGAGCTTCCAAGTCACGTGGGATGACTAGGACCCCCTAATCCCAGTATGATAAGAACATATTTCAGATAAAATAACATATGCTCTATATTTGTTAGAACATTTTGTAGTTATATATTTAACAAAAACATATATAGGGCCAACTAGGAGCTAGCCACTGTTCTAAGCATTATATAAAGATCACCTTATTAGTTTCCATAGCAAACATATTATACAGGGGCCGTTATCTTCTTAATTTTGTAGATGAGAAAAGTGAGGCCAAAATGTGTTCATTGCTTTCCCAGAGTCACTCAGCTCTGTCTGGCAGAGTTCAGACCTCAGCCCAACCTCAAACCTCGGTGGGCCAGAGTCCAGACGTTTATGTGCCAGACCAGCAGTTCTCAAGGGATGGCTCTAAGACCACTGCACCTGGGTCACCTGAGAAGTTGTTACAAAAGCAGTTCTGAGCCCGACCTCCAACTTACAGAATCAGAAGCACTGCAGGCGAGAACCAGACACCTGAGCGGTGGACAAATTTTCCAGGTGATTCTGACATATACTTGAGGTTGCAGGTGAGGACCACTGGGCTACACAGTTGTCTTTCCACATAGAAATAGCATTCCAGAAGCCTGTGTTTGAGGCCTGTACAAGCCCCCAACTAATGCTGTGACCTCAACTGCCTGCTCGGGAAATGGATTTAACGAACTCTTCCCACTTCACTTGAATTGAGTGTCGAGAGAGTTAACAGAAAGAGGACCCTTCTAAAAACACAAAGAACTGTAACAATGAAATAAATCAATAGGGTATTCTATTTTCAAAGAACGACACATTGAAGTTTTGTCAAATACAACATGACCTGCACTATAATCAGACACCTAACCTTCCATCAAGAAAGATACTATTTCAGTTTAATCCCTAAAATCAGGTAGCAGAGATTCAGCAGGACGAATTGTGGGAAGGGCTTGCCAGGTGCGTGCATGTGGACAAAGTCTGGTGACGAGGTCAGAGACATGAACAGGGCCAGTGTGCCACACAGAGGCCTCGATCTAACTGCATTTTTTTCTAGTAATATCCAATAATTGCCTTAAAAATTAAATCTTCCCTGCCCACCGGTGCATGTGTTTACATGCCATTATTAAAATCACACGGAGTTAGGTGGAACCAAGATGGTGGCGTGAGTAGAGCAGCGTTGCAGGATACAAAATTAACACACAGAAATCTGTGGCTTTCCTATATACTAACAATGAACCAACAGAAAGAGAAATCAGGAAAACAACTCCATTCACAATTGCATCAAAAAGAATAAAATACCTAGGAATAAACCTAATCAAAGAAGTGAAAGACCTATACCCTGAAAACTACAAGTCACTCTTAAGAGAAATTAAAGGGGGCACTAACAAATGGAAACTCATCCCATGCTCGTGGCTAGGAAGTAAATTCAAAATGGATCAAAGACCTGAATGTAAGTCATGAAACCATAAAACTCTTAGAAAAAAATATAGGCAAAAACCTCTTAGACATAAACATGAGTGACCTCTTCTTGAACATATCTCCCCGGGCAAGGAAAACAACAGCAAAAATGAATAAGTGGGACTATATTAAGCTGAAAAGCTTCTGTACAGCAAAAGACACCATCAATAGAACAAAAAGGTATCCTACAGTATGGGAGAATATATTTGAAAATGACAGATCCAATAAAGGCTTGACGTCCAAAATATATAAAGAGCTCACCCACCTCAACAAACAAAAAACAAATAATCCAATTAAAAAATGGGCAGAGGAACTGAACAGACAGTTCTCCAAAAAAGAAATCCAGATGACCAACAGACACATGAAAAGATGCTCCACATCGCTAATTATCAGAGAAATGCAAATTAAAACTACAATGAGATATCACCTCACACCAGTAAGGATGGCTGCCATCCAAAAGACAAACAACAACAAATGTTGGCGAGGCTGTGGAGAAAAGGGAACCCTCCTACACTGCTGGTGGGAATGTAAACTAGTTCAACCATTGTGGAAAGCAGTATGGAGGTACACCAAAATGCTCAAAAAAGACTTACCATTTGACCCAGGAATTCCACTCCTAGGAATTTACCCTAAGATGGCCCCGGAAGATGACTGGTTAGCCAGAGACAGGTAAGATTCCTCAAGGGAGGAACAACCTAAGACAGGCACAGTCGCAGGGGGGCCATCAGGTGAGAAATTGGGGATCAACAGAGGTGAGGCTTAGAACCTCAACCCCCCTGTTCTGAGAGAAATCTTCTGCATACGTGGATGTTTTATTGCCCTTGTCTAGCTTGGATTAACACATAGTCTACAGGCACACACCTGATCGTCTACATTTGCCCTCTTACAGCACGAAACTATGTTTTCTACCTTTATCTTGCATCTACCTACCACCTCAGCATTTTATTAAAAATAATAATAAGGGATAAATGTGGGATTCACATATAAATCAAGTATAAAAATCAAACAAATATTCATATTTGACCTGATTGTTTATAGTTCATAAAGCGTGATCAAAACCAAAAGTTTCTGTGATGACTGCCCTTGTACTGTTCACTATGTAAGAACTTATTCACTATGTAAGAACTTGTTCACCATGTAAGAACTTGTTCGTTATGCTTCAGAAGATTGGAGACTGTTGAGAATTAGGCTTGGGGTTGATTAATGATTGTGCATTGAGTCCCCTATACCGAATTTTATTGTTGTTAACAACCATTTGATCAATAAATATGAGAGATGCCCTCTCAAAAAATAAAATAAAATAAAATAAAAATTTCTCTACTTTGGAAAAAAAAATCACATGGAGTTGAGAAGCCTCTTAGCTATCTAAGTGGCATTTTTTTGTCCCCCCCAAAGGCAAAAACTATATATATGAAAAAAACTAACTTACTCTGTGTTCTTATTGCCTTTGTCAAGGAACTGAAGCATCCTCAAAGTAGTTCAATGGCAAAGATTTCCACCTGTTTGGCTCATTATAGCTGTTTGAAACTACTGTTCAGCAATCCCCCCCAGGCCCCTGACACCGTCTTCAGAGCTAGTACTCAAACTGGCCCCACAGAGAGCACGTACTGCTCATGGCCTTAGCCCACCTCGCCCAATAATGCTGGTTTCCCACACTCTGCCATCCTTGCTTCCTCACACCCTCTCTACGTCCTTTATATTTATTACACAAAAGTCTTCTAACTAGCCCATGACCCTCTGCGTATCTCTCCTCCTTCCTCACCAAACCCCAGGATTCCCCCACACATTTCTGAAGTGACTCTTCATTCTATTTCCTGCTCTGAGTATGACATAAGGAGTGTAATTCCCTCCTGCATTCATGCATCGTTTCCCCAAACCTACCACATGCCCATCCACCCATCCATCCAAACATCCATCCATTCATTCAGCAAATAATCTGGAACATGTTTACAGGTGCTTCTATATCTCAAATAATTGTTAAAGACCATGCCATCTCTAATGCTCTGTACTTAAATGAATCTGGTAGACACAACTGCTATTTTATTCCTGACTGACAATGTTAGTTGTAGAACTGATTGCAAAAGTTCCATCCCATGAATGCTGTGCATGCAGGAAGAATTGCTTCTGAGACCAAGAATCCCACCTCTACACTTCAGAGCCACAGGCCGATAAGCTATCTGCAATTCCCACTAGAGAAGAACATTCCACACTTTGCCTGTGATGTGTACATCTGACATTTCCAGCGGTGTTCCCTCACCCTCCATCCAAATGGCAGTATTGCTGCTTCCGCATTAAATAAATCAGAGGTAAAAGAAGAAAACAAGGGAATTTTTCGGCAGATGGCTCAGCTTCCTCAGCTGTATCATCTTGCTGATCTGGGAGACTAACATTTTTGCACCACAAGATAAGTATCAAATTATATGCAAATGGGACTTCAGAGTACATAAGCCACAGTATTCTCAGACATAAAGTGAACTGTTTCCTTTTGTTGTTTTTCTTTGCGATATATGGCGTTGGCGGTAAACATTTTACATGTTTTACAAATAAGAATCTGTTTAATCAGTGCAGCCACCAAGAACAGATAGCTCATTCAGATCTAACTCCGGAATCAAAAGTCAAGGGTTATTGCCTAAAGGTGTCAGACTGGAGGAAAACAATACCAAATTAGGGGAGCTAAAAATTGAGGTCTAGTCCACAATGTAATTATTAATTTGTTCAAGAAGTTTCAATAAATACCATGGCATCTCTCTCACAGTTGACACATCTAAGAAATGGAGCTGGCAAGCTTTTCCTATATGAAATAGGCCAGTGAGGATAAAATAAATTGATGAATGGGATATGCAAAAGCTCTTTTTTTGTTATTACAGCATCAAAATGAATTTAGAGAAAATGGCCCAGTGTGGCTCATATCAAGACACAAAGATGGCATTGCTCTAAGCTCAGAATTTCTCCAAATATGCACTACTGCCATTTTGGACTCAATAATTCTTTGTTGGGGATGAGAGATGCCGCTGTGCGTCACAGGATGTTTGGCATCATCCCTCTATCCACCGGATGCCAGGAGCACCTTCCCAGTCGTGACAACCCAACATGTGCACAGGCATTGCCAGATATCCCCTGGGAAGCCTCTTTTCAAAACCACTTCAGCTAAATCCTACTGATTCTGTGTTTTTTCCCTTGGCTCTCTGAGTACTGAATATCAATTTTAAGAAACATGCAAAGGTGATCAGTCTCAAGAGGACTGACTCACAGTGATCAGACTCACATGCAGCAGATGGAGAAATCACATGTCAATTTAATGACTAAATTGAAAAATGAAGATGGAAGCAGGCCCAATGGGTGCTTGGGCACACTGATCAGTGCATCCTCCCCTGTCGAGTGAATAATCTACACATGAAACTACATTTTTATCATATACTTGCCTGGTAGGCACCTGGATTCAGAGCAAAGGGATGGGTGCAACCATCCCAGGATCTTCAAGGAGCCAGAAGACCACTCAGGTTACTTGGTTCGAGAGGCAAGCCCCCTGCATGGTGCTGGAGCCACAGAAACAACTCTATTCCTTTGGCCTTTCCCCATTTTTCATGAGTCTGTGAGCTCCCTGCTCCTTTTTATATATAATATATATACACATGTACTTTTTTTTGGTAAAAAACCACTGATCAAGCATCTAACTTCTTGATTACAAGTACCATCATGGTGTGGCTTCTCTAAAGTTTATTTATCCAAATTTTGAAAGACATTCTTTGATGTGAGGGTTTTTGCTCTTCCGGAAGCTCAACAATAAGCATTATAAGGTACCTGTCCCAGTAATCTCACATTTTTATTTCTGAAGAAGGAACTTGGAGATGAGGGGTGACGGGGTCAAGTGCAGTGTGCATGTTTAATGAATGGTGCTAATGACAATGCTGTTGGTGATGCCCATATGATGATGATAAATTTCAAACACACCCTACCATTGTCTTCGATGAGTTCAGGGAACACCTGGGCTCACTGTGCTGAATTAACACAGCCCCGACCTTACCCGGGCAGGGGTGAGGGTGGTTGCATGTGCTCCATGTCACCAGTAAGACTCCCATTCTCCCCCGCCACCCAGCATCCAGAACCTCACCGCCACTGCCTGCCATGAGACCAGCAAGGTCAAACTCAAGTGCCCTTTTCAATGTACCTGGTCACCACAGCAATCGTGGGACTCCTGGCTCATCCATGAGGCAGCACCACCTGGTCCTTGCATTCCCTCTCCCCTCCTTGTCTTGCTTTATTGTTCTCCTTAGCAGCTCTTAATACCTACACGCTATACCTTGTGCTTATGCACTTGATTATCCCCCATTTCTGTTTTGTTCACTGCTGCTTTTCCATCACCTAGCAGTGCCTAGCGCACAAGGGATGTTCGATAAGTAGAGAAGAATCAGTGAATGAGTGGGTGAGGGGATGGATGGAGATGGGTAAGGCAGAGCACAACTGCCTGGCAAATGTGGGAAAAGGACAGGCAGCAGGAATGTGCAGCGGAGAGTATCAGAGGGGCGACATGAGAACAGCGGGCAGGGGCCAGGGTGACGCCTGTTCCCCCTGAACATTTAAACACCACTGACCTCTTCACCCGGCAGCCTCCTCTCCCCCCCTCCAGAAACTTCTTCTCAGCCTGTTTATTAACCACCATCGCCTTGCGACCTACCTGCTTTCTCCCATCCACCAGGCGTCCTGCTCAGCAACCAAAATATTGATCATGGTTGGGTGATGGCACTGGATGGTTTTCTATGGCTCACAGATCTTGTTGATCCTGCAGTTCATGTGGCTCTGGGTTGCAGTGGCACCCCGGCCCCACAGAAAAGACCCCCACCAACCTGGCTCTGCAAATACGAAATTTGTCCCAGCTCTGTTCCACTACAGCCTTCTTGCTGGGAGAGAGTTCATACAGGTGGCCCCACCATTCACCATTCAGCTCGCTCCCCCAAAGCTGGAAGTCGGGGAGCCGGGCTGGGAGTCAGCTCCTCCACGCAGTCAGATCATACCTCGCCCCTCCTACTTCATCACTCTGGAACTATCTGCTCCCCTCCTGTCCCCTTCCTCCACCTAAATCATCTAAACAGTGTTCTCCCGGATATCCATCATTGCCTCGTCACACTGATCCGGGTTCCTCTCTGACCAATATTCTATCAAATAAAGAAAAGCAAACAAAAATGGGTGCACCACTCCATGCTTCAAGTCTGCCAACTATTCTCAAGCTCCTTCTCAAACACACTCCCCCCCTCAGCCCCCAAGGTCTAGTAGCTCAGTGCAGGGACTCCCCAGGTCCGCCTGCAGGTCTAGCATTGAATTGTAACTAGTTTCTCTGCCTTGAGGTTGACTTCCTGATCCAACTGAGACAAACCAAAGCCAATCTTCTTTCTTTCTTTAAGTTCTTTCCATGACTGCCTTAATGTTTTCCTCAGGAAAAGTCCCAAGTCCTTAGCATGCCATTTAAACCTGACATGCTCTCCGGGTCCACCTACTACCACATCCCATTCCTAGAGCTCTCTACATAACTGCAGTCACATAGGTGCATCTCCTGGATGGGTCACATCCTAGGTTCCCCACTACCTGCAATGCCCCTCCTAGTATTTGTCTTGATGATTTATATTCCTTTCTCAGGACTTAGGTATTTCCTCACTCCAAGACACCCAGTTTTCCTAAGTCCTCAACCCTGCATTATGTGTAGGGTTTTCATAGCATTCTGAGAGGCACCCTATGGTAGGGCAGAAGCACAGACTCCAAGTGAGAACACCTGCATGAGATCGCCAGCTCTGTCCCTCCTGCTGTGTGACTCAGGGCAAGTCATTACTTCTCTGCCTCAAATTTCCCACCTGCAAAATGGGAGTAATAACAGCACCTACTTCATAGGGTAATTGTAAGACCATTAGTTCAGATGTGTCCAGTGCATACGGGAAGTGCTGACACTACAATTGTCTGCAGCAGAACAACAGCATATCATGTTCCTGGGGACTTGTGCATGCACACCTAACATCTGGTAGGTATGCCGTGAATGTGTTTTAAAGGTATGTCTGAACCCGAATAGTGAGACAGCACCCAGTAAAAAATCAAGCTTCAGAGATAACAATCAGCATGAGCCAGTGGAGACAATGAAGAAGAGTTCCAAATTCCTAATCTTAAAGATTAATCCTCATAATTTCCCTCAAGAATTAAACATGCTACCTGATGGTCACTTTGTAAAGAAAACCTAAATGTTAAAAAACAAACTTTAAAATCAGCAAACAAAATTATGAGTTGGCTAGTTCAATTATTTCTCATTAATTATACTCTAATGACTCAAATATATAAAGGTTTTGTTAGTTGTACATTTCAAAAGGTCATGTGGTGTGGGGAGAAGGGGCAGAGGGGAGGGTTTGGGCAAAACGAGGATCCCTGTCCCGACGACAGTCTCTGCAATGAGCCCATGGCCAGGCCCTGGACGTGCACTCTCTCTCAGCCTCATTTCCTCCTGTGTTAAGTTTAGAAATAGTGTTTATTCTACAAATCCCACTGGATTTGTAGAAAAATAAGGAGATCATTGGTGCAGCACCAATGTGCAAAATGAAAAGGATCATGCACTTGTGAGGGGTCCCATCAGAGAAAAGCTGCGTGCGGCCATGGGCATCCTGCTCAGCTGTGCATGTCTCGGGCCGAGACAGTCTATGTTGGGGTTTTGCATTGATGGTGAATTGATCCATGGACATAAACCTTTCCCATTCCTGACACTTTCTCTCCTTTTTTTTTCTTTCTGCTACTGAATCTAAATAAGACAGTGTTCTGCTGACAGGAGAAGAAATGCTTAGCCTCTCCATTCCTCTGATCCACAGATGGAGAGTTAGAACCTGAGAGGGACTTCAGCCCTTGGCAAGATCATTTCATACTGTTCAGAATCTGCTCTACCCCCTGCAGGACAGAGGGAAAAAAATAGCTTTTTCTGTTTTTCCCTCAAGGTAAGAAATCATAAAGGGGAGATAGAGACTGAAACACAACTGGAAAAATGCAGCCAGGAGCCAAGACAGGGATTTTCAGACTGTCCGTTTGGCTCCAGAGAAGTGGGAAAAGGATGCTGGTCATCTGGACCATCTCGAGAAGCTGAGGAAGGAGGAAGAGAAGATGAATGGGGGGCTTTTAAGCCAGAGTAGGGTGGGAGAGAAGCCGAGAGCTGCAAAATGCCCTTTCCTCTGATTTGCCAAATGTGCGTCGCCCTGTCCACACCTCTGTGAGTGACTGTTTTTGACTTTGGAGTTAATCATGGTGGACGAGCTGGCAGAAAGTTGGGGTGCATTTAGAGATGGTGGTGCAATTAAAAGTGTAATGGCCTTGAAGACATAGCAATTGATTCATTACTTATTTCATACATTCAACAAACTCTTACTGTGGCAGGTGCCGAGGACGAATAAATTAGCATGACTACTAGGTCCATGATACGAAAAAAGAAATCAGGTCTCTTGGGAAAGGAATTCTAAAAGAGACTGCTGAAGTATATCATGGGAGGTGTAAGAGTTTAGGTGGGTCAGGATGACACAGAAAGGGGGAAAGAGGGGTGTGTAACGTGGCCGGAGGGCTGGAGGGTGTGTAGGGGGGCAGAGGAGCCTTCCCGAGCGAGAGCTGAGTCTTGAAGAGTCGGCCCTGTTCAGCAAGAGCAGACACGCCATCAGCCCCTAAAACTTTTTACCCAAGTACCAGCCTCGTCTGTGCTCCCCACTCAGAATGTCACACCATCATCCACTCAGCAGCCCAAGATGAGTCAGGAAGCTGAGGGTCAACCCTGGTGTCTTGCTTCCCTCCTTCGGCTCACACGGGGCACCGCTCAGCGGGCGGAGGGAGCATAACGGGGACGTGCATGTCAGACACGACTCCTGTCGCCAACCTGCTGCAAAACCTGTGCCCAGGCATCACACCTATTTGACCCCCAGTCTCTTTATCTGATAAGAGGAGATGCGTGAGCAATTCACAGAGCAGTTGTGAAGACCCGAGACTCTGTAGGTGAACATCTTAGCACAGTGCCTGGAAATGGTGCGTGCTCCAAAGTAACGGTGGTTTTCATAATTAATTTGAAAGGACTTTATACGCTGACCATCCTCACAAACGACTAGTACCTCACCTTCCCTGGCCCAGTATTTAAGATGACCGAAAGAAAGGACGTTGGACCAACCTAGAATGACACTTCTTCATCCTGCCTGACTCCAGGGAACAGAACTGTACCGTGACAATTACAGTTAATAGCTGTGAAACAGCGCTACAGCTAAGGGAGCCCTTTCAAATCTGCCTTCTTACTTGACCCTCCCGAGAACCCTGCGAAGCGGTGACCTGGCTTTATCTACCACCACGTGACTACAGCTCGGGCATGTCCAAGCCCGAAGAACTATGTTGAAGGTCCACGGGACTGGGCCTTAGAGTTTCTGATTCGAAGTCACGTGCCTGCCTCGTGAGCTCACCCCACCTTCCAAGGCCTGCCCGCAGCAAGGGGAGGAAGTCAGCCCTGGCAAAGAGGCGGTAGGCGGCTGCCTCGGCGGGTGGCCAGTCTCCTTCACTGCGAGGTGCCCATCAAGGCTGGAGAGCCGCTGGTAAGGGTATCATTGAAGGACTCGAAGCATCCAATTCTGAAGCAGAAAAGGTCCTTCACCACTCATTCATTCAGGCCAACTCGGTGGAGTGTGCTCCATGTGCCAGATGCTGTCGAGAGAGAGACATGGATAAGGCAAATCCCTGCCTGCATGGAGTCCGGGCCTAGCAGGGGGGACGGAGGCAGCAGGGGACGATTACAAGGCAAGGTGAAAACCCGACGGCTCAGGTCAGAGAGCGTGACCCGACCCTGTCTGAGTCTGAAAGAGTGATCAGGTTTTGATCAGAAGAACCTGGTCCAAGAGATGTACCGGGAGGGGAGCCCAGCATGTGCAAAGCGCTGCGGCAGGAAGAAACGGCAGGCTCGTGACTCAGAGAACCGCAGAAGTTCCGGGCCCAGAAGCAATGTGCACGGCGGACAGAATCAGCAAGGAGGCTGCGCACCTGCTCAGGTGCCTTGATGCTGTATTAAATTTCAGACTTCCGCTTGATGTACCCCTTAACTTCTTGGAGCCTGTGCTCTCAAGGAGCTCATGGTTTTGATGGAGAAATGAGGAGGGAGAGGGAAGGACATCGATTTTTCCTTCCAGTCTATTATAGTAAGCCAACAGTCCAGCGCACAAAACGTGCAGTTACAGGAATTAGACAAGAATTTATTCCAGCTGTTATCACACTCCCACCCCACGACCTCCATGAGCCCACCCCCGTGGGTGGGGAAAAGTGGCAACTGTCAACAGTTCTTAATTCCTCTCTAAAGATGGCTCAGGTTTATCATACACACTTGGCTCTTAGGCATCTCTTCTATGTCTTATTCTAATCAGCCCAGAAATTCTAAGATGTGCTAAATTTAGGAAAGGCAATTGCTCTCCATTTTTAGTCTCTGAGCTTCAGTTTCCTTATTTTAAATGATTATTACTAAACAAGGAAAAATGCCTAGAAATAACAGACATGTATATATGGACATATGTAAAGTAAGCACTCAAAATAGTGACAATTATTATAAAGTTGATCATCTGAAAAAGTGAGCAAAGTTCCCTCCTATTAATTTGTGGATTGCACAATGAAAATCTGAGAAAGAAATGACCCTCTTTTCCTCATTACTGGCAGCTTTTTGCTACAAAACTCAGCTGCAGTCTCTTTTATCTCGGGAAAAAGGTGTTTTGGTTTGACTCCTCATTTGAGCCTCATTTCTCAGGATCAGCCCGGCACTCGTAACCGCCATCTTCACTTCTCACCTCGACATTTGAAAAATGCCAGGGAATATCCACTCCTTGCTTCACACGTGAAGTTGTTTATGGCAACCAGCCCTGCTGTTTCTTGGAACCTGGTTATGATTCACTCTTTGGAAACTTAACCAGAAGTTCTGGAAATACAAAAAGTTATGGCTCAGGGTCTTTTCAAAATGTAAGCTCATTGTGACACCGTTTTGTTTTCTCATGATGTCAGTGGTCACCAGACTCTGAGCCCCTTGGGGTGGAGACCCTGGGTCTTACACAGCCCTATATTTCCTGTGTCCAGCTCAGGTTTTGACTGTTCTACACATGACAAATCACTCTCAAGTCCAATACTGACATATTATTCACCAGATATTCAGAGCAATACTGCTGATAGATGAGAAACCTGCATATCAAAGAGGTTACATGATTATCTAAGTGGTAGAAATTCCATGATCATCTAAGCATTAGAGCTGGAAATTAGTGAGGGAAGCCGAGCCTGGATAAGTTAGACTGGGTTCGGCGGCACGAGGGAGCCTACCTAGAGTTTCAGGAGTCAGGAAGAGCCAGAGGTGGAGGCCAAAGCCGGGCAGTAAAGGGAATGGAACAGGGAATACAGAGAGCAAGTGTAGAAGAGTAGGAAGCAAATACATCATTTATAACAATCCCAGTCACCATAAGCAAGAACCGAACACCTGCCATGTGCCGGGCAGTATGCTAAGTATGCTAGGCCCTGGGCATTCAGTGTTGAACAGAGAAGGCCTCTGCCCTCAGCAAGCTACACCCTCTCTGTTTTTATGGGAATAATTTTGAAAGGAGAAAAGAAAAATCCTATTTGTCTAATGAAGATGCACTATTTGTCTTCATCTGCAGAGCTCTGAACAGATGCAGGGAATAGGCCGGAGCACCCACATGTTATGACTCAGGGTGGTTTAACTGACTAAAATAAGTAGCCGTGGCATAGAGAAGAACTTGAGTCTATCCTTTGGGTTGAATTTCTTTCTTTTCTCAAAAAAAGAGGCCCAAAGTACTTAAAGATAAGACAGCTGGTTGAGCTAAAGAAAGGAAAATGTGATTATAAATGTGACTTTTCATTCACTATGAATTGAAATCACCACGAACATCTCTAAAGCTGCCTCAATTCTCCAGCCAACAGAGGCGTTAAGAAAACCCCAAGAACCGTGACTTTTAGTGCTGACTGTGTGTCACAGGCCTGAGCACAGGTGCAGTGCTCGCTCTGGCCTGTTCACAAGCCCGATTCTTGTCCTGCCGCTAGTGTGTCGCTAGTGTCTGGTGGTGCCGAGTCAGCCTGCAGCCTCCTTCGTGCAAGACAGCGAGGAGACAGGGTGCCTCACGCAGAACCCAAGGAATATTGAATGAAAGAATGAGTAAGGGAAGAAGTAAAGTAACAGACAGAGGGTCTCGAAAATATTAGCAACCAACAGAGATTTTATTTTCCCATAAAGAATCTAAAAAATTGAGCATGTGAAGAAAGGACAGGAGCTGTCAAAAACATTTCATGTCAAAAGAGAATTAGTCAAGATGATACCGATTTATCGGGATCCCCACCATCTAATGTGGCTATGGCTGGTGTGAAGGGGGGTGGAGCCCATAAAGGTAATACCAGATATTTTGAATCATAAACAAGCTCTGAATTCTCCAAGAGTCATGCAAATGACTTCCAGAGCCATTAAATTTGGTGGTAGCTGCCTAGCCCATTCCCCGGGGTCATACACGCCCGCTCCCTCTAGGCTGGTGGCGGCGCGCTCCTGAGGCAGAAACCAGGCCTGACTTACGATCTGAAAAACAGAGGTGGTGCCTGACCACAAGGAGCAGGACTGCCCTCCCCTTACCTATTCTCACACCCTTTTTGCTTTAATAGGTCGGTACTGAAAGTGCTTGAGAGCGATTTCTAAAGAGGAAGGAGGATGCTCACTGCTGAATGAAGATGCATTCTAACGTGAAGCCAGGGTGCCTGGGAGCCCTGAAAGCACAGAGAAGACGAGAGTAGAAGCGTCGGTTCCCAGGAGGTGCCGGTCTCCCTACTCCCATCACATCAATTTGCAAACAACTATTTCCCTGTGGAACGGACAAGCATTGGTGGTATTTGCCGTTTTGGATCATTGGTTAAAAATGTGACAGAAAGTAAGGATCCTTTCACTCTCGAGGAAACGCACACACATCCAATTAAAAAGAAAAACAGCTTTATTGAGGTTGATAAAGTTAACTTATGTATCAGGACCCACAAACTGAGGTGGCCTCGGTGGCCTGGCCCACGTCACAAATCCAAACCGAAGTCATCCTGCACTTAGGGACACACCTGTGCAGGAGAATTAACACACACCAGGCACAGTCCTTCAACCCGCCTCAGCCAGCTCACCTTTCCCTAGAAAACAGGACCTGCGAGCCACACGAGGAAATCGCTGACCTAGCCAGTCATGCCGTTTGCACATGGCCGCTTCTGATGCTCTACTAACGTCACCAAAATCCCTCGTGAAGTCCTGCGGTCCCCCGACCCATGGACTGTTGTCCCGTGGATAAAGGACAACCAATATATTACTAAATTGTTTTAGTTTTGTCACTTGACAAGGTCTAGCTTAAATGCAAAACCCACACATATTTAATGTATATAGATTGATGAACGTGGACATATGCACACACCCACAGAACTGCCACCACAACCACAGTAACAGACATGCCCATCACCTCCAAAAGTCTCCTGTGTTCCTTGGCTTTGTGTTTTTGTGGTCAGATGATGCAAGATACTGATATACACTTCTGGAGGCAGGAGCTGCTGTCTCAGCCCCCATCTTAACCCTCTACTCAAAGACAACAGTTAATGAGCAGTGAATGGGACCACCGGGAGGAGTCCAGAGCCATCCACCGTGGGACCCAGATGCTGGATTGTGCGCAGTTTTTTTCAAAAACATCATTGTGTAACTTTTGCAACCTTTCAAGAATGTATCCATCATGATTGGTTAAATAGAGGTTGACAGTTCTTTCACCTACTCCCAGGGCAGTGATGAGGAGAGAATGAGACTCCCAGGTGAAGTATGCTTCGTACAGTGACTGGCATGTAATGGGGACTGTAACTGCAGGAGGGTGGGGGACAGATCCTGGGGCAAAATGCCTTTGAAACTGAAATCAGTCAAAGGGAGAAATAAAGGGGAGAAACCCGTTTATTTCCTATAAACAGTCATCCATGTCTGCTCTCCCACGTCTCTCATGACCCGGCTGCAGAAGAAGGGACCCCACCCAGCTTCTCTTGTCCAGATATGCCCTTGCTCGCCCTTGTAATTACCTACCGATATGGAGATGGACCACTTCTCTCCACCTCTTGGAAACACCTATTGATATGGAGTCGCACTCAGGCCAAGCGAGAGATGGTGGAAATGTTGCGATGTTACCCACAGGGACTCAATATGTGTTAGTGTCATTCCTCTCCCAGCATCCCCAGCCTTCCCCCGTGCAGGGCAGTGGCCTCTGAGTCAATGCTCAGAATGGAACACAGGCTCGATGCACTCAGTGCCTGCAGTACCGCAGAAATAGAACAAGAACCATCATCCATCCAGCATGTTCTCCCCTGCCTTACAGGAAACTTCACCCGCACAGTCTCACCATCTCCAGAAACACTGCAGCGGTAAAGAATTGCTGCCAAGCATCACAGCCGGTTACCTGACAACACTGGGTGTGAGCACAAGACAGAGAGTTTATGGGGAGGAAGCAGATGTTAAAGCAGAGAGACTTCACTTCCTCAGAAATTCGAGGCATAAAAGTCTTCTTGTGTACTCTAAAGAAATGAATGGGGTTCAGCCAGCTACGAACAGAAGATACTGCCCCTTGGTGTAAATGAACACGGAACTGGGCTGTGATGTCTACAGTTTGAGGCTCACAGACAACGAAATCACTAGGAATTATGTATAACAAACTTCAGGTCATTGACATCCTTTAGTTATACTAATTTTCATTCTGCTGCAAGTCTCAGTTCTAAATGATATGTGTTTGTCATTTTTTAAAAGCTTCCCAAACCTAGAGTAACCTTAATTAATGAGATACAATTCTGTGCAGTTCTGAAAACTTTTTTAAATGTTTATTTATTGTTTATACTTTTAAGATTATTTTCATTGACTTCCTGAGCAGTTTATCCAACCTGCAAGTCATAAGCAATGTTTGTAAGATCACGGCAGTGAGACAGAAAGAACACCCCAATTTCTAGCCCCAAATTCCAATTCTTTCTCCAATTCTACATCATGCTGGAGGTAGGAAAAGAGGTGGGGATAAATGTCTAAATGCTCATTGAACAGACATTTATTGCACATCTATTATAAAAAAGCAGTATGCTCAGCTCTGGGGATAGGAAGGTGAACTGAAGAGACACCAACCTTACCTTCAAGAAAATGGTAGTTCTATGTCAATGAGTGTAACCAAACGGTAACTGCATCAGTGACCACTGATTGTTTAGAACAGAACCACATGGAGGCCAGCACTGTCCACACTGCAACCTCACACCTGCCTTCCAGTCCTTAATCGTGTGCTGAGTGAATTGTATTCTTGAGCTCAAGGAAAGAGCATCTCTAAATTTCCGATGAAAGATTTTCTGCACATAAAACTTTGGGACTTCTAAAGGATAACAGGATTACCCGTTCAAATTATTAGAAAGTAGCAGTTCCAAGATTTGAACTCAGGAAATCTGTCCTCAAGTCCATGTTCAGATGAGATGCAGCTTCACTTGAACCCTTCCCACTGTCATTTGAACCCACTCCTGCCAGGGATTTTTGGAGAATTTATGTCCTCCCTGCATAGATGGCTGGTATGGTGTCTGGATACTAAGGGAAGGTTGCCTGGCTGTTGAGGTCATATGTTCATTTTCACTGTGGTTCTCCCAGCACCGCTAACCCCAAGCCCACCAGAGGTCTGTTTGAAATATCTCTACCAAAATGCCCATCGACTACAAAGCCTCCCATTGTCTCACAGCTCTGGTAAATAACGGTTACAAAGTCCCTACTTGCTTCTATGTGGATGAGAAGGCAGCATTAAGGTGCAGAAAGAAAAATGAGAATATTCTTAGGAGATGTGGAAACTCACCCAGTTCTACCATTAATCGTACATCAGACCTGTCCTTTCATGCCAGTGGGCTTGAGTGTTAGAAGAAGAGGCACCATCATTACTTCATTCACTCAATCAGTCATTCAATGAGTACACACCTACTGTGTGCCATGTGGTATCCTGCCACCATGCTCACTTATCTTTTCAGCTCCCTAGGGCCAGGGACATCAAAGGTAATCAACAAATGTTTGCTCAATAAGCGGATAGATGCACTAAGATAGAAAATATCAAAAAAGTTAAAGAACTTGCACAAGCAAGGTATTTTGTGAATTTTAAATTACTTTATATTATAAAAAGTAATTATATTACCAAGAAGTCAAAAATTAAAGTCACTATCCCATGATCATACTAGAACTACAATTATTCACAATGCAGACTATTTAGTTTATCTTTCTCATTCGTATATAAGCAACACAGCATCTATTTTTTATCAGTCAAATCAAATCAAAGGGAAGGTATGTGGTGGGTTTGTACTGTATGTTGGATACAATGCAAACAGCTGGAGATAGAGAAATAAAGAAGTCTCTGATAACAATGACTGAAATCACAATGCTAGGCAAAGGCCAAAGGTACAACTCAAAGTGATGAGCATCATAATGGAAGCATATAATTTTTAAACTTACTGCATAATTTTCCTTTGACTTCTAGAAACATAATCTTTGAGCCAGCTATGCAGACCGATTTGCAACGAATCAGGGGAAGATGCACAGACCACAGGCACAGTAGCATGAGAAGGGCATGCATGGTACCCTCACAGACAGTGCAGAGCCCAGACCCAGAGTCGCGATCAGGAGATGACCCGGCTGGGGGTAATGCTGACAGCTGAGACACAGCGTGCCAGCCACCGCTCCACCTGCTAGGCAGGACTGACAGGCTCATTCCGCCACCATTACCCCCATACTTTGTGCACGAATAAACTAGGGACCAGAGCACTCAGGACCTTGACGAAGGTGCAAAGGCAGGAGGTGGTGGAGTCAGGATCCAGGGTGACTGTGTCTGAGAAACGCCACTTACTTCCCATCAGAACGTGTCTTGAGTAAAAGAATTCACCACCTGGAAAGGTCTACCCTCTACCTATCATTTTCCCGTGGGTTGTACAGGATCCGAGTGAGTGCTCATGAGTAGAAAACAACTTTGCACAGCTCCTGGAAATGGCAGTTCTATGGGAATGAATCTTAACAATGGGAATGAGTCTTACCAATTACAGGACTGAGTCCTACAAAAACGCCTATCCCAGTGGCCTTCTGGCAAATGTGTTCTCTTTCAGCTGGATTTCACCCAAAATTCCACAAGAAGCCCGTGAAGCAGGCCACAGGTATGTTTTTGCAGTACTAACACTTCACTAGCAGGACCTGCATCTTTTCTTGGTACCCGTGTCCTTTCTCCACCCCACTCCACCTTGGTGGCATGCCCTAACTACAATGAGCCACCTCCCTCTGAAGGGTAGGGCACCTTTGCACATCCACCCCAAGTGGGATGGGGAGGGAAGGTGCTCAATGCCAGCACGTCACTGCCTAACACCCTAGTTTGAAATGAACACAAACACCCAGGGCACAAAAATGTGGCTGACATCATATCACCCTCTCTCCCATCTAGTGATCTTACATCTGTTTCCCTGGAAACGGAATACTTTTTGCAAATGCTAGATAAGAATGCATCATTCCAAAGCATTTCACCATGTGTATATATAATCATCTTATTTATCATCATTATCTTCCCCCAGACCACTTCTCTCCCCTTGTATCCTTACTATCTTGCTTAATTTGGTGTGTGGCATTAAAGCCATCTGAAGGGAAAGTTAGTAGGAGAAATGACCAGTTCTACCGTGACATGGGAGGTGTAGGATGAAAATGTGACCAGGCAGTCAAGAAAAAGTTATATCTTGAATAATAAGTTTGGCCATCTTATTCTCTGCCCGTCCACCCTGGGTGAGTAGCCCCTGCTCTACAACACCCAGCATCTTGAGCTTGTTTGCAGCCACTTTGCACAAAGTCTCTTCACTTACCTTTTTCTCTACAAGCCTATAACAGCTTGACCTTTAAAAAGCAGTTCTTGTTTGCCTAAATAAGTCCCACATCCCACAGAGGTAGGCCCATAGGAAAAATAATGGCTACATGAATCCAGGGCAGTGTAACAGGAATTGTTCCAAGAGCTTTAAGTGGGTTGTTTAATTTATCCCCCACATCTCCCTCCAAAGTAGGTGCTGTTACTATTATCACTTTACAGAAGGGGACAGGTGGCCCTCAGAAGGTCAAAGCCATGGTTGGAGAGGAGGAAGTCTGGCTGCAGGGTCCACTCTCTTAACCACCAATTTCTACTGAGCTCAAGGAAAATTTACTCAGTGAATAAAACAGGAGGCATAATTTCAGCCTACAGGAACTATTTTCCTGGTGGAGGTGTGGTTAGAGGGAGTTGCGTTTGAAGGGTGATTTTTATAGAGAAGGGATGTCTTGTTCTGAATAAAACAGAGCCAGTGAGTTCTTGGGATGCAGCTTTTGGCTCTAAATAAGGAAAACCTTCTGGAAGTCAGAAATGTCTGCCAAAACAAGGAAGCAACTGAAGAGTGTCGGATTCAATGCCACTGGGGATAGCACCCCACCCTGGAGGAGAGCTTGGTCAGTGATCCTGCAGAAGGCATCGTGCACTGGGCAGAAGTCAAAGAGAGGAGCTCCAAGGCCTCATGCAACTCATTCCAACATTTATGGACCCTGCAGTCCCCTGATATGACTGTGCACAGGCTCCCCTGGGTTAGCCTCCCCCATTCTACAGGCAGAATGCATCTCCCCTTCACCAGGCTGCTAGAGGATTTACATGAATGTCCTTGGCCCCCAAATTGTGAGTTTACTCTGAGGGGTTTGTCTCCAGGAAAGCTGTAAGCTCCTTGGGAGCAGGGAGCACACCCCAAGGACACCGAGCACTGTGCCGAACAGTAATGAGTAGGTTTGCAGTAAATGCTTGCTGAATGAATATTGTTGATGAGTGGAGGAGGCTGGCAAGATGCGTGAACACAGCGTGCACCCCATGGAATTCTAAATTCTCCTGAGGCCTGTCCATATTAGAGGCCCAGGACTTTCCTGACTCTGCTGCCTTCTAGCTCCCTTAAAACCACTTACCAATGTATTTGTCAAGACTCAGCGAAGAGAAACTTGGGATAACCATAGCCACAGCTGACTGCATAAGCACGCACTAGCGGCAGGTTCTGGTGTTTAATGTATCATCTCAGTTTATCCTTGGACAACTAAATGAGGTAGATGTCATTTAGTATCCCCATTATACACACAAAGAAACTGAGGATAGGTGGCTGACCAAGGTCACAGAGCTAGTTAATGGAGAAGCCAGGAACTGAACGGGCACTGAGGCCCCGGAGGCGGCCCACCTACCCATCGTGCTATGCGCATGGCTGTTAGGATCCAGCGTCCAGCTGCTCTGGGCAGGAGCCATGGGAGGCACCTATATACAGACATCTAATCACCGCATCAAACCTATGAGATAAGAACCACATGTCCAGTTTTAAAGGTTAGAGGGTTTAACAACTTGCCCAAGTGACACAGCAAGTAAAGGCCACAGCCAGGACGCCAACTTACCTGTGCCTGATTCCCAAGCCATCCTCCTAACGCGGTCACACAGGCTGGAATGTGGTATTGAAAACCAGGCACACGAGTCCCTTGAGCTCGGCCAGTACTGCGCTGCAGCTCGTTTGGTCCTGCGTGCTCGTCGAAACCCACGTGAAACACCGCCACCATTTAGTTCCTTCCCCTGCCTCCTTCTTTCTGAGCTAAATAACATTTTGATATGTTTGCTTCTAGAAGATATAAATACATACATCTCTGCCGCATTGGCATCACGTTCTTCTTACTGCTTCATAATATTCCCCTTATCACTTGGCAACATAAAATTACATTTTTCTGACAGCATCATTTATCCCATTGCATTATTTTTAATTGCCACATAGTAGATCATCTTGATCTGTACTATAATTCAGGAGCAAATACCTATTGTTGGTATTATAAACAATCACTGGGATAAAGTTCTTTGTAGACAAAGAGCTGGGCATATCTCTGTACCTGTGTGTGTATGTATAGATGATTAGAAGAATGCTAGGGTCAAATTGCACATGCATTTGAATCTCATGATCCATGTCACCAAATTGCTCTGGCCCGTCCATTTCCAGTCCCACCAGCAAAATGTAAGACTAACCACAGCCCAGCCCCTCAGCAACTGAGCTGTGAAACCCGTAAGCCCCTTTCATCAAGCTGACAGCAGCCTCCTTCCTTTCTTCAGCCCTAACACATATTTATGCCTCTTTAAGGCCTTTCTCCTGATGCATTACAGCTACTGGGATTTATGTTCACCTCCACCGTGCGCTTATAAGGTTCCTAAAGGGCAGAAATCATGTAACTCATTTATTTTTCAATCCTAACACCTAAGGTACTGCTCACTACAAAGGAGATGCTCAGAGACGTTGGCAGAATAAAACCAAATGTTGCTGGTAGTGAAAAGGAGTCAGCAGGAAACATTCTCAGGAGAATTCAGCCCCTCTTGCTGTGGTGGGACACGTGTGTGTGCAATGACATGATGCTGGGGTCGCCCTACTTCTCCCTAGCCAAACTCTTCCTGGGCAACAGTACTCCTTCTGCCACCGAGCTCTCGGCTCAGTGGACACCTGCAGGCTGCTCCCTCACATCATACAAATCTCCTCCCTTTCTGAGGGAATGAGCCAGAAATCGGCGAAATGTTCAGACAAGTTACCTGCCGTGTCTCAGCTTCAAAACCCAGTGGTTTGTGCCTCCCACTGGGAGTGGAGCTGCCCTGCAGGCACAGGCGTGTTCATGCTCGCCTCCGACATCACTGGGACCCCGCCAATCACCACTGCTCGGACACTAGGCATCACCCCGGGCAACTCACCCCGAGGGGCATATGGCCCTACTTCATTCCACTCACCTCAGCTCTTCAGATTTCTCTCAAAATACTCTACAGCATGGACACTTTGCTACCTGTTCCCAGCCCTTGCCAGAATTATTAATTCATCAATTCATCCATTTATTATAAAAATAGCTAACGTTTATGGAATACTTACCATCTGCCAGGCATTGTATTAAATGCCTTACATATGGTAAATTATTTAATTCTCATAAGAGTGCTGTAAGGTAGACACTATTATTATCTTCACTCCATGGCAGCAAAACTGTCACAGAAGTTCAGGATCTTTCCTAAGGCTGCAGTGTTAGGAGACAGATGCATGATGGCTGGGTGATTCCAGAGCCCACACTCTTCAACACTGTACTAGCCGACAAAAACTCACTAGAACCTACAATGTGCAGCCCCCTGGCTAGACGACATTGTCACCACTGTCCTTCTTACCTGACTGTCTTGCCTGAGATCTTATAGATCAGTGACCTTAAAGGAGGACCATTGTTGGGTCACAATAGCAATACTCAGGTGAAGTTTATTTCAGAATAGAATGTGCTATGTATTTGCTAAAAAAAAAAAGTTAAATTTTTAATTCTTTGTATTTCAGATATTGGTGTCATTCACCCCAACACACTGTCAGGCACTCATGATTCCTTATCTGATCATCTGGGGCCTTTTAATTAGTCTCCAGTTTCTACCCTCTTGATTCTATCCCTCAAATGTTGTCTCAGAGGTTTTTCTAAAACCTAAGCGCAACACTACCTTCCTTCTAAAATCTTCCCATGGGTCCTCAAATCTCCCAGCGCCCCCTCCCCCTCAGGCCATGACTTTCTCAGAAGTAAGGGTTGGGCCTGGCTACCATCAACCCTCAACCATACAGACTTCCTTTCCCATCAGAAGTCACTTCCTCGCGGACGCTCTGCCCTTGTCCGCCTCTGCCCGCTGTTACACTCTGTTCTTGAATTCATTAAATCCTCCTCATCCTTTAAGGCTTAGCAGGTTGGTTACCTTAACCTCGAGGCACCTCCTACTGCTTTGGGTGGAACGAACACCCCTCTGTGCTTCCTCCCCCACACCCTGAAGTGCTGGTAATTCTCATATAGCTTCACCATAGGACATGAAATGTGCTATCAAAGCTGCCACAGACCAAAAGCACATCACCCCCAAATTCATATGTTGAAACCTCCCCCTACAGTGTGATGGTCTTAGGAGGCGGAGCCTTTGGGACATGATTCAGTCACAAGGGTGGAACCCTCAGGAATGGGGTGGGTGCCTTTACAGAAGAGGCCCCAGAAGGCTGCCTCGCCCCTTCCACCACATGGAAACACAGCAAGACAAATAGCCAGACAGAAAAAAGGCCCTCCAGGCACTGACCCTTGGGCTTCCAAGCCTCTGGAGCTGTGAGGAAAAAGAATTCTGTTGTTTATAGGGCACCTAGTCTACAATATTCTGTTACACATCCTGATCTGAATAAAACACATTGCATGGCTCTCTTACTTGCTTCTCAGAGTCTGGGCTTTTGGGGACAGGGGAGAAAATCTCATCTCCATAACCCCCATATCCACAAAGCCTTGTATCCTGGAGGCACGCAGTGAACTGTCCCTCGTTTCTCTTTATCATGTAACGACTCTGACAATGACATTCAAGCGCTGAGTGATGGCATCCCGCTGGGTCACACAGTCCAGTCTCCAGAGATGTTTTCCCTTCCCTGTGTTTTCTCATCTCTTTACTTTTAACTTTGTTTTGTTATTTTTTCTGTCCACTTTGTCTCTCTTATGCCATTTTCTCTTATTCTTACTATTCTTATGTCTTTCCCTCCTTTTTCTCATCCTTCCTGAACACATTCCTGAATAGCTTAACGTCACTTTACTACCTACAATGTACCAAATGCTGGAGATAGGATGGTGCACAAAGAGTTCTCTATCCCCTAAGATGCTCTTGTGCTATAAAGGGAGAAAAGACAGGAGGCATTTGTAATGCAGTTTCATAAAGTGATAACAAAAGTAAGAAGACTGCCCTGGAGTGTAGAGGCTTACTCCAAATACAGCCCGGAGAGCAGGAATTAGTGAAGCCTTCCCTGAGGGGGATATACTTTGTTGAGCCATCCACAAAGGGCAGCATTTAGCAAAGCAAATATAAGAAGGGGCATTCCCAGAAGAGCGGAGAGCATTAACATTGGCAGGGAGGGGAGTAACAGCAATCCTGGGTGCACACACTGCCAACAGGTAGAGTTGGAAAGGGGTCAGTCATATCATGAAGGATTTGACTTGCAGGTATAGAGACAGTTAAAAAGTTTCTATGCAATCATTCATACTAATTAACCGTCACTCACACTAATATTCACAAAATAGTTAAAGAGTACCAGATACTCTTTCAAGTGATTTGTGTGATTTATCTCACCAAATCCTGTTGATACACTTTGAGATAAGAACTAGTATTATCTTTAGTTTAAGAACAGGGGACTGTTAAAACAATGAGATACCACTACACTCCTATGAGAATGGCCAAAATCCAAAACACTGACAACACCAAATGCTGGTGAGGATGTGGAACAACAGGGACTGCCGTTCATTGCTGGTGGGAGTGCAGAATGGCACAGACACCTTTGAAAGGTAGTGTGGCAATTTCTTACAAAACTAAACAAACTCCTTCTATAGGATCCATGTTAGAAATGGCATAAAACTAAATGTGATTTATTCCCAGAGGAATTAATGTTTAAACAAAAGGGTGTTGACAAGCCCACATGTCAGAACATGCACCAGGGAGTCACTCTGGCTGGGAGGGGAGGGAGACTGAGAAAGGGCGGGCTGTGAGTCACTGCAGAAAAATGCAGAGTTTTGAACCACCAAATAGAATTAAGATGAATGTAAAGAAAGCCTAATATGGATATAACTTGTTTAGGGGATGTCCGGGAAAGAATGTGAACCCTGTGGCACTCAGCCAATGAAGAACCAAGGGAGGGACTCGTGTGCTAAGGAATAAATTGCTTGTTGTAAGGGCCCTGAGTGAGCCTGCTTACCAGACACCCGATCTCACAAGACCGCCATTAAACCCTCGCTCTGTTATTCTCTTTGACTCGGTGCCCACTTATAACCAGTGAGTACGTTTCTCCCAATCCAACAATTGAGTTCTTGGGTATATACCCAAATGAGCTGAAAATTTATATTCAACAAAAACCTAGGATTGCAAAACCTTATAAGCAACCAAGATGTCCTTAAGCAAGTGAGTAGATAAACTGTGGCATATCCAGACAATGGAATGTTGTTAATTGCTGGGAAAAAAATGAGCTAACAAACCCTTAAAAGACATGGAGGAATCTCAAATGCATATTATAAAGTGAAAGAAGCCAATAATGGAAAGGCTACACATTGTATGATTCCAACTATATGACATTCTGGAAAAGGCAAAACTATGAAGTAGATCAGCTGTTGCTGTGGGTCAGGGTAAGAAGAGATGAGTAGGTGGAGCACAGGATTTTTTAGGGCAGTGGAACTGCTTTGTGTGACACTACAGTGGTGGGTACATGTCGTTACACAATGACACAAACTTGCTGAATGTGAACACCAAAAGCAAACCCTATGCAAACTATGCACTTTGGGTAATAAAGTATCAGTGTAAGTTCATTGATTGTAAGAAATGTACCACTTTTGTAGGATTTTGATAGTGGGCAAGGCTGTGCATATTTGGGGTCAGGGTATATATGGGAAATATATATCTCTTTTACTCAATTTTGCTGTGCACCTAAAAATAGCCTTAAAAAATTAATCTATTAAAAAAAGGAATGGAGGGGAGGGATGCTGAGGCCCTGAAAGGATGAGAATTTGTCCAAGTCACGTGCTCTTGAGCACACTCCAGGGTGTTATATGTAGCCAACTCTGATATGGGCAGGGATTAGCTGTGGGAATCTTTCACGGGAACACGATGATGAGTGCTTTGCTAGAGGCAGGTCCAGAGAGTTTACTCTAAAAAACAGAATCAGGTGCCTATTTCAGCCTGGGGTGAATGCTGGGAGCAGCGGTGAGCAGGCAGGTGGAAGCCACCCTTCCCGGCTAAGGCCAAGTGAGGCTAGAGACTGGTTAGACAAATGGCAAAGCAATGTCACTGCAGCCAGGGGCCCTGTGTGGCTGGCAGGTACCTCCAGACTAGTCTCCTAGAGCCACTGTAACAAATCACCATAAACTTGGGAAATCTATACTCTCACAGATCTGGACACCCGAAATCTAAAAAGAATTTTAGCAGGGCCTCACTCCCTCTAAAGGTCTTTGGAAGAGAATCCTCCGTGCCTCTTCCTGGCTTCTGGTGGCTTCTAGCGGTCCTTGGTGTTCCCTGGCATGTACAGGCAGCACTCCTGCTTCTGCCTCCACCTTCCAATGGGCTTCATCCCCATGTGTGTATCTGTATGTGTCCTTCCTCTTCTCATAAGAACAACAGTCACTGGATCTGGACACACCTAATCCAGTGTGAATTCTCACCTAATCCCATCTGCAAAGACCCTGTTTCCAAACAAGGTCATGTTCTGTGGTTCTGGTAGAACATAAATTTTTCAAGGACACTAGTCAACCTACTACCTTCCACCATCTGGCCCCCTAAAATTCATGTGCATCCTATGTGCTAGATACCTTCGCCTCTTCCTAACAACAAAAGTTTAACACATCCCAGTATTAATGCTAAACCCAAAATCTCATCTAAATATCATCAACTGTAAAGGTTCCAAGTCTGATCACCTAAACAAGATACAATGAGACTCTGACACCCTAACTTACTCTAGCAAAGCATGAATCATTGCTCTCCATTAATGACTGCCTCAAGTTAATCCCTGTCTACAGCAGAGTTGGGTAGACCTAACGTCCTGCAGGGCAATCCATCCATGGCAAAATTCCTCTCCACCTGTGGATCTGTGAAAAATTAGAAAACAAGTTGTTTCCCAAATACAATGGTGAAACCAGCACAGTATGGAATTCCAATTCCAAAAGGGAGAAAATGGAAGGAATAAAACAGCCATTGATCCAAAACAAATTTTAAAAACCCAGCAGGACAAGTACAATTTGATATGATCCATAGGAAATCCACAATATTTTTAAAGAGAGCTTAATGGGCAAAAATACTGGCAACTTGTATTAGAGGGACTGATAGAATTCAAAATGAAGAGGCTTCTGGGTCACCAGCTGTCTATGGGCAGGAAGTGGGCTGGGGACTCTTCTAAGCTGCAAAATAAGACATTTCTTACAGCAAAGAAGAGAGATATCAGAAGGTAGAGCTCAAAGCCCAGAGAGCAGAGCCAAGAGCCAAGAATCACAACGGACTAGAGACACTCCCCAACTCCACGGGAACAGAACTGGCCCTAATCAGGAGTATTCCCCTGGCCTCAGAGTAAGAAGCTGTGGCAACACGGGCCCATCTGGACGTCCAAACTGCTGTGGATGGATGCTATGCACCTCCTGTTCCTCCCTGTTTTAATAGGAACATTCATTTGTTTATCCCTTCTCATCATTATCTGCTGGGGGTGGACGGATAACTTTTATTTCACTTACCAGGTCTCTGGATCAAAAGAAGACTTTCCAGAGGATGGCTCTGGTGGAGAAGTGAAGGGAACATGCTCACTTTTGGGAGGAAGGTGGTATTCAACCCCACTCCAAACAAGACATGCCTCATCCTCATCCAGATCTGGTGTACATCATGAGATCTGGAATTCCAAATCATCTAATGTAACTGGGATGAGGATTTTGAGGGTTCTGAGATTGAGATAAGTTTAAATTGAGTATGGTGAAAATGTGAATATTTTATAACTGGGGGGCAGACCAGTAGACTACAGAAAATTTACAACAGATTCCTCTCAGTTCAATCTTCATATCAGATCTGCACTGTTGTTAATTAACAATGTTTAATGACTTAGATTAGTTAATCCTTTCTTCAATGCTGAAATATAGGTGCCTTATCCCCACTTTAAATTTAAAAAATCAAGGCTCATAGAAATGAAAAACTAACTTATGGTTCTACTACTAGTCATTGGCACTTGGATTTGAACCAGGTCTGTGTACATCATATACCACGTGTCTGGAGAAAGGAGATAGTGTAATAAAAACAATACCAGGTTCAAGGCCATACACGTACTCAGAATACAATCCCATCTGCCCAATAGTCATTTGAGCAAGTCAGGGTGAGCTTTCAGAGTTATGCCTCAATAAGGAGAAGATGCTCTATTTTATTTCTTATGGAAGAGAAAAAGACTTACTTAAGGAAGAATTTTGTTTTCCTGCTTTGGAACCCATTTCAAAATTCAATTCAATCCTTCTATTCAAAATTCAGATGAGCAGCCATATGCGCCACCTTTTGATTACCATAAAAGAAAAGCTCAGGTTGATATAAAAAACTTGGCAATAATTCTCAATAACTGAGCTTTTGCTTTGCTTATCAGCAGTTGCGTACCATACCTCCCCCTACCCCCAATTATTAGCTTAAGACAGCAATAAACTGTCACTCTTTCTAGTCTACAAGTAGACTGACCCCGTTTGGTGGTTTTCTGCTGGTCTAGCTTGAGATCTTTCACGCAGCTGTAGTCAGAGGTGGCTGAATGTGAAGGCATCTGAAGGCTCCCCTTGGTTCGGCAGCCAAGACGGCTTTTTAAGTCACATTATCCAATGTGTTCATGATCCTTCACTTCATTCTCCCAACCCCTGTGTCAAAAACTACCCTTGGAACTGAGCAGCATCATTTCCTTCATATTCTACTGGCCAGAGCATTTAAAGAGGGACTTGCCTAGATACAAAGTGATAGATACAGAGACCCCACTTTCAGAGGAGATAAGAAGGCCACAGTGCCAAAGAACAGGCAAATGGGAAGATAATGAAGTGATTTTTTTTTAAATAAAATCTGTTACAGTCCTCCAAATTAGGTGTTTTTGTTTGTTTGTTTGTGTTATTTTGTTTTTAGGAAAAACTAGAACCTAATAATTGCCCTTGTAGCAAGGGTAGGGGCCCTTTGACACTAGATCCCACCCTTCCTTTGAAGTGCTAAAGTAGATAAACACCACCACCAGTGAATGTTAGTTCACAAAGAATAAAGGCATCTAATTAACTTTGTCATCAATGCCTCGCACAATCCTGGCATGCAGTAGGTGCACAAAAAAGTATTTGTTGTGATTTACTGGGAAAATGTTAAACTATACATGAACTGGCTATTTGAGCAGTGGCAAGTCACTGAACTTCCTTGGGATTCTATTTAGGAACCGATAAGATGAAAAATTCCAACTGAATCACATTAATATTAATAATGCTGGTAACAGCAAAAATAAAACTAGTAATAGACAATATATCCACTATTTACAGATTACAAAGAACACTCATATTTGAGTGGGTATGAATCGGTTCTCTCTTCAGAATGAATTCTGACCTCCTCGGTTCCCAAAAGCCACTGATTTCCCTTTGGGGGTCAGTGTGATTCAGGAAGATTGACCACCTCTGGCTCTAGGCAGGACAGTGGCACAGGCTCGCCAGCCAGCGTGCTCATCCATCTCGCACACCTGGATGGACTTAGGGTGACCAAACTGATCTAAGACTTGACCTGGGAAGTGAGCTTTCAGCAGCTCCCTGGGGCCACGAAGGAAGTCACCAGCTCTCCAGGCCATGTAGCAACTTAGTTTTTTCCAACAGGATGTAAAAAACAGTCCATACAAAGAACACATGCACATCTCATGTTTCGCTTCGGGTGTTTCAGCTTATCGTCATGACTGGTTCGACCTTGCACCGATCCCCTGGTCTGCCTTAAGCCACGTCGGTTTTCTTTGAAACCGGTGCTCACCGTGCTGCCCACTAATACTTCTGTCATCACCGCTTCCTTATCGAGTGGTTTGGTGGTTTGGTGATTCTCTAGAAGATCCCTAAGAAATTATGAAGTGAGCTTCCTCAAACTGCAGGTGAATTAAAGGGCTGGAGCAAACAAGACCAGTAAGGTCCTTTTCAAGGTCACAGGTCCAAGGTGGCAGAGTCTGGAAACTCCAGTTTTCCAATTTCAAGAAGAAAGATTTTGTTGGCTGAATGCAAATTAGGCAAAGTCCAGGTTTTACCACTGACAGGTCATGCTGTTTCTCTAGAGCGACGAAGCAGGAACTGTCTCAGGCTTCATGTCTGTAATATATTAGATTGCAGGTCTTCAGTAAGCAAGAAAGTGCTGTGAATAACTTACTTTAGGCACATTACTTTTTCCTTCCCCACTTGAGTCTCCTCATCTTTAAAGTAAAGGTAACTGAACTCACAGATACATACTACTGTGACGGAAGTAGATCACACAGAGTGTACACAGTGACTAAAAAACTGGTTGTATGGTACATGCGAGTTCACTGCCCACACGTCCATGGTGATTCCACGCCATCCTATCTCTCTGCATTTCCCATCTACATAGAATTTTCACTTAGAATTTCTGGTTTGACTTTGAATTGGGGCCATTTGGATTTTCTGTCACTGATTTTTCTACCTTGGTCTGATTCATTAGTGTGAATAGCAGTGACCCCTGGCATGTCAAAGAGTGAACATTAATGACATTGGGTTTTAATTATAGGAGCCAAAGTTACAGTTGTTACTTCTGTGGGTAATTTCTATTCCTAAGTTCATTAAACTGTTAGAAGTGGAAAGGTCAATAGTGATTTATTCCAGTGACAGCAAACTCAATAGCAATCCTGTACAAACAATCCTTCCGTCTTGACATATGGCGAGACTAATAGCTAATGAAGCTAACTTCATCAGGCAGCGAGCTGCCTACTCAGATTCATCTTCAAAAGCCCAATGTGATACAAGAAGAGGACATTCCCAAGTCCCTCCAGCTGGGTGAAGAAGACAGAAAGAGGAGCATCAGGAGGCTAGAGAACCTGCTGCCTCGACCACCCCACACCCCAGCACGTAGGACACATTGTGCGCTAAACGCGTGGACGAGGGCAGCTCGGCTTTCCTCATGGTGTCGTCTCATGTTGGCAAAAAATGGAGCAACAGAAACATTGGCACTTAGACCATTCATGTGAGGAAAGGTGGATGGCAGAACAGAAACAAGATGTTTCTACAGTCTTAGCAGAGCAGGGGTTATGAGACAAAGCGCATCCACCCATGTGGGGGGAAAAGGGATGCTAGGAGAAAGCGTCCCTTGCAGAGCCAGGCTTGACTCCTGCCACCTTGTATGTTATGGCCTGGAGTGATCTCGGGCAAGGGGAGGGGTCTGTGAAAATGACCCTGCTTCAAGCAGAGGTGCTCCCATCCTCTTATGAGCTGAATAGGCAAATATGTTATCTGAAGATTTCCTGTCTCAAACATCCAGGTCACTGTATCGGAAACACCACCAAGACCATTGATCTGTTATCTGTCCTGGAAATAAGTAATCTGCTATCGGCCCTATTATCTTCCCAAGCATCTTCATCTGTAAGACACAGGCTTCCTTCCTCCCTTCCCCCCTCCATCTTTCCCTCCTTCTCATCCTTATTCTCGTTCTTCTCTCTTTCTTTCTCCCTCTCCCCAACCCCTGCTTACTTTTAATTCACTCAGTGGCTGTACATCAAAATTCTACTATGTGCCAGGCATTGTCCTATACAAAGAGAATATAACAGTTAATAGGAAACACCTTTTTCCTATTATTTGAGAAGCTTACATTCTGCTAGGTTAGGAAATCAAACCCAGGTAAAGAGATAAATAGTATAGAATGAGTACAAGAAGAAAACACAATGGAGATTCAGTTAGAGGCATCAGAGTGGGAGGCACTCAAAATAGGATAGTTTGGGAAAGCTCTCTGCAAGTACCATGTGAGCTGAGACTTCAAATACAGGAAAGAGCAGGCATCCTAAAGAGGAGGGAAATGAGATTCAGAGACAGAAGGATGGCAGTGAAAATCTCCCTAGAATGAGAAATAATACTGAATTAAAGTTAATAAACAGTTTGAAGCAAAATAAACAAACAAGATAATGGAGCAAATGTTGTTTGAAGAATAGATTAAGGAGCCAATCACGTAGAAATGTACAGTTTTGTGGGCCAGAGAAAAAGCACCTTAAAATAGGAAAATACTGGAGTGTGGAGGAAGCAGTGGTCAAATGTGACTTGCATTTTAGAGTCCCTCTTACAGCTTTTGGGTGTGACGGATCCTGTGCAGAATCACGAAGACAGGGAGGGCAGTTTGGGGATGGTGGTGGCTGAGGAAAGGTGGCACTTAGAGAAAGAAGCACGGAAGGACTCGAGGGTTAGCTGACAGATGGGATGAGGAGGCAAGAGAAAACGGGGAACCAAGATTGACTCGCTGTAATCACCGTGACCAAATAATCTCTGTTCCTCTCCGGAGCTGTGCACCAAAGCCTTGTTAAGAACCCTTATGGAAAACAGGAGCCTTCACACATGTACCGTTGAGGACACAGCCAAGATTTATGGAATGTGTGTGATTGCCATCAATATCCAGAATTTCATCATTTTCTCTGGCAGCCAATGAAGGGCAAACACACACACAGAGAAAGGTGTTTTGTTACATTGATCTGTGTTTGGAATTTTTCTGGGCAGCTAAGATAGAAGAGATTGGAGTTGGATACTTGTTCATGATATGAAGAAGGGAAACATCTTAAGAGATATATTTTAGTGTATTTACTTTATATGTGAAGAAAATGAACCTCAAAAAAGTGAGAAATAGGTGTTGTACACCCTAAACATATGGGTGATACTCCTAATTTTACTATTTTACTACTTGTGTATTTTACTGGCTTTTGCTATTAACTGCCTTAATCATTAAAATTGTACTATTTTACTATTTACCTTAAATTTTAAATGTTTTCTATTTTACTGATTAAGAATAATATTATATATATTCTTGCTGTTAATAGGGGCTCAAAAAAATAATTGTTCAAGTTTCTTTAGGCCTCTGAAAGATGCATATATTTGTTTTTCTCTGAGTTCTTTTCTCTGTTTCTAATAGGCTATTACAGAACATTTTGAGGGCATTTGAAAAGATTTTGAAAACACCACATAGAGTCTAATGGAACACAAATATTATTGTCCATTGCTTACCAACCAAAGCTGCAGTAATATGTTCAAGTACTATTTCCTCACCTCATTACCACTTAATTGAATTAAAGCTAAATTTGTATTTATGCTGTATAATTAGGAATTACAGGTAAGGGACAGAAGCATTCTCATTATTGGCCATCTGTTTATGAAGAAGTAGCAGTAGGAAGATTCCTGGGAATGCTCAGGGTAAATGTACACAGGCACAGACTATCAGTGCTGAAAGGACAGCTCCTCCTTGCTGGGATGAAGATATGGCCGCTCAGAGATGAAGACATTACAGGGCTATTTATGAGTAGACCTGAGCCAGAACCCCGTTTTATCAGCCACCTTACTTGACATTTTTATCTTCCTCTCTTGAATCATTCTTTTCAGTGCCCAAACAGATCTCCGTCCATTGGGCACATTCACTAAATGACTGACAGGTGAGCAAGCAGGCAGCTTCATGAGCAAGCCAACCAAGAACCAAAGAGATTGAGTCGACTCATCCCCGAGTCTTCCCAGAGGGCAGCACCATCATCACTGATAGTCTCTCCATTCTGCTCTGAGAAGAAACAATGTGTCTGCCAGTGAACATCAAGAACATTTTTGCCTCTCTCTTATTCTCCTCTCAACATTTTTTCTAGCATGTTTTACATCACTGGCATGACATTACCATTGACATCAATGTGCAATGATCGTCAGATAACATATTGGTGAAGCTCCTGTTTTACTGATTGGCAAAATGGGGACCCAAAGGAGTCGAGTGACTTCCCCAAGGTAATAACAGAGCCAGAACCTAACCAAGGGCCCCTCACCTGTCAACAACACAAGGAGTCTAGGCAGTGATACAAACACTGAATGACAGAATAACTGATGGGCACTGGACCACCCAGAGGTGAGTAAATAGTTTTCACATGTGTATTCATTCATGCCTACATTGTACTCTCACTCGTTTGCATAACTGTGTTTTACCACCCACCATGTATAAGGCACCATAATAGGGCCAGGAGGTCCTATAGAGCCGTGTGTATGGAGCCATGCTTTGGCCTCTTGTCCCTGCTCTGCTTGTCCCTAGCTGTGTGACCTTAGGCAAAATATTTACTATGCACAAGACCAGCCTCCTTAACTGGAAAATGAAACCAATAGCGCTTATTAGAATCATAGCAATGATTACAGTATCATATATGATCTGTAGAGTCATTGAGATGTGGCAAATATCTGAATGGACTCCAAGGTAGTCATTGCATAAGGAAAACATATAAAGGATGGCTGTTATCATTATGGGAGCTACACAAAATAAAGACAAGCTTCTTGTTCTCAAAGATGTAATGTTATAGAGCAGGTGAATAGTGCTACCCACACATACAAGAATAGCACGAAAAGTGCCTCATAGGTGACTCAGACTAAATAATATGAGAACATGGAGAGGTCCATTTTGGTTGGTATGATTCCAGAAGGCTCAGGAAGGGAGGTCTCAAGTGAGACCCTGAAGGACAAGTAGAATGTGAACTGGCAGATGGACGGAGGGCAGGTACAGAGGCAACAGGAATGAACTAAACCAAGGCACAGGAATACAAAAGGCAGCTGGTAAGGGATGGACAAACTGATAAGGATTTGAAAAGAATATGCAACTACTAAGGCTGATGTGAAGTCTGGAGAGGAAGGTCATGGACAGAACAGAGATTCTCACAGAGCGATGGAGGGGAAAGCCGACCAGCAGGCCTTCTGGTAGGAGATGAGCACCATTCGCATTCTTCATTTCCACCCCCACAGCTCCCTCCCTGTGATGGCAGCTAGAGGTAAATTGTGTTCAGGGCCCTGTGTCTCATTTTTTATGATTTATAAGCTCAGCCTTTCAGCAGGGTGAGAATACAGAGTGTGGTAGATGGCACATACTCAGGGAATTTATGTTGCATAGCTAAACATCATGTCTGTCTATCTCTTCCCAGTAATCTCTGATAATACCCAAATGGGCTTTTAATTTTAAACATCTGGACAGCCTTATGGTGGTTGAGAATTAAGGTGGTGAGTGAAGAAAACAGCAGAGTCATAAAGTCTGTGGGATAAACAAAGCTTTCTTTGGAACATTAACTCCTTTACTGAGAAATCTTCTCTGTTCCTCAAAATGCACTTAGTAACTTCACATCTTCATCTCCAGGTACCACTTTTCTCTTGCAAAGACTCTCATGGCATTTAATGGGGCCATTAAGGTAGGAAACTGTGAGATATTAGCATAAAAAGAACATTGCAAGAAAAGAGATGCAAAAGGCCTTCTCTCACACAGGCTTTCTCTCCCCCCCCCTTTGGCGTTTGCTTTTGTTTTATAACAGCAGAAATTCCCATTGTGGGTGGTGGTAATTTTAGCTAGATAATAACTCTGTCGACACTGTCATAAATTGGCAAAAGGTGTGTGACTCAGAGAGGGGAGGGACTGGAACAGAGAATAATCAAGTAGTTCTATTTGTTTTTAATATACACAGCCATTCAATAAATAGAGGCCGTGTGTTTCCTCTTCCTTCTCAGAGATCTCCAGGGCTTTTTCATGCCCTAAAATGGTAGAGAGGTTCTGATGGCATGTGTAATCTTTGACCACACTGAGCCTTTTCAAATGCTGCTCCATTTATTGGAAGCCCTCCCTGTCCTGGACTTTCTGGCCAACATCTTCTCAATCTCTGAGACTCAGCTCACAAGTTTTCTATAGCATGGGCCTGCCTGAACCCCATAAAGCAGAGTTGAGAGCTCCCTGCTCTAAGCTACCGTAAAGCACGGACACATTTCCCATGGTTTTGTCATTGCATTTGTAAGTATAGGGCCACTACTGGGCTGTAAGTAGCAGGCAGGGCTGGATATGGTGAATGGGGATTCCTGAATTTTTACTGCTGGTTCCTGGTCCCTAGAATAGAGCCTAGCACAGCATTAGACATTCAACATATTGTTGTGTATTTGCTTTTTGTTGCTGCATAACAGGTTACTACAAACTTTGCACCATAGACTAGCACACATCATCTCATAGTTTCTGGGATCGGGGTCCAGGTAGGACTAGTTGGGTCCTCTGCTTTGGGTCCCCCAAGGTATCATACAGTGTTGAGTAGGTACTCCCAAGGTATCCTGTGGTGCTGAGTTCTCATCAGAGTCTCAGCTGGGGAAGGGCCTGCCTCTAAGCACCCCCAGGTTGTAGGTAGAATTCATTTCCTTGTAGCTGTGGGACTCATGAGAGCATTCTTTGTCCATGCTGGCTTGGAGAACAGGACTCCAGAGAGAGTCTGCTAACAAGTCTTACATAACATGTCTTCCGGTGAGTGGTGTCCCACCATCTTTGCACCTTCTATTGGTTAGAAGCATCTCACAAGGCTCACTTCTTGGGAGGGGATAATATAAAGGTGCAAATATATAATATAAAGTAGAACCATGGGGCCCCTTTAATATCTGTCCATCACATAATTTGCCTAATAAATCTCTAACCCAGACACAGTGCCTTGTTTCCCCAATCACAGCGTTATTAAACCTGGTGCTGCTGTATGCCATGTCTTTTAGGTATTTGAGGTCTTTTGCTCAGTACCCACCTGTAATCCACACAGGTCCTTACAGGGCAGAGTTCATGTCTGTTCTGTCTAGAGGTATATCCACAGCACCTAACAAGGGCTTAACATAGGTATTCACTATCATGTCTGACATGAATGAGTTACTGAGTATGTGAGGGTGCTCAAACCTAGGTATGAGCCATAGACCACGGGGCTTCCCCTTATTTATGAGATATTTTCCATCCATGTTCCATAAGTGTTGGCTTGGGAATGAATAAAACACCATCAGTTTTGTCGTAATAGTAACTAATTTCTTTATTTCTTTAGACTGCTTCTTTAAAGCACCTCTGCATGGACAAGTCCCCGAGGAAGCCTGGAGTTATTCACATGTAAAATAGGCAGAAATAATGTGTAGTTGAAGGAGTACTGAACTTCCCTTCAGATTTTCTTGTGGGTCCTGGTGCTGCACACCCTCATGCTTCTATCCCCCGCCCTCCCTTGGGTCCATTCTCCGTAGCTAGTACACATTTCTGGGCTTTCCCTGAGCCCTGATTTATTCTTACCTGATGCCTGTTCACTACCTGCCCTCTTACCCTGTACAGCCCTGAGACCCTGTGTCTCTCATCTCAGTCAACACGCACTTCATTTTCACTCCAGGAAATGCCCGTACATGGGTCTGACTGTGTCAACTTTACTGGTATCCCCTGAGCAATGCCTGTTTCAGCTCATGCAGGCCTAGTGGCTCCAAATCTGGAGGCTCCTCTGGAACACTGTCACCATCTCCAAAGAGTCTTTAAAGACACAGACATAGGAGTACGTGGGGGAAAATATACGCTGTGCGCAGAGGAGGTATAAGGGCTAAGCAGCACATTGACATCTGATAAAGTATGCTTTAAAATCAAGAGTATTAAGAGATTAAAGAGAAAAAGCTCTGCGAGACAGGCAGGGGATGGCATTATCGCCATACCTACGTGAGAGATGAGAAAGCTGAGACTCAGAACGGTGAATCTTGTTTAAGAGTGTTAGGCTTAGAACCGTCTCCCCACCAAATTACAAGCCTCCTGAGGGCGAAGCTTCAGCCTTACCAGTCTTCATATCATCTACTGTCTGCAGTGCTCAGCACACAGAGGCATTCCACAATTGATCACTGAATGAATTATCAACAGCCAGTTGTCAGGGCATGATGACCCACCAACACATCTCCAAGTTGCCATTCACAGCATAATATGCTGAAGAGTTCTTTCACGTCACTTCAGTGGGCAGCTAATGGTTTATCTTCCCAGGACCTTCCCTGGAACAGGCCCCACGCCCCAGGCACATGGTTATTGTGCAAACTGCTATTAGGTTAGTGGGACCCAATCCTGGCCACTCTTGATTCACCCAGGGATGTGTACGTGATAGTGAGGTACTCTATTTTTCTTTTCTCCATAATTTGGAAACTAAAACTGAGAATTCATTAATTGGGTGCCTGGAGATGTAATGTGTAAAACTCAGGTACAGTTTACAGCCATGATTATTCAAAATTGATGTGAAACTCAGAGGAAGCTGTTCAGGAGAGACAACGAGTAGACAGAGAGGGAACCAGAGAGGGCAGGAGAGGAAGCCCGGGGCAGGTCCAAGTCCCCGATCCCAGCTGCCTCCGGAATCCCCGCTCACTACCCGCCCTTCCTGGGTCCTGTGTGCAAACCCCGAATACTTTTCAAATGATTCTCTTGTTGCCTTAAATTGGTCCATGTTGTATTCTAAGGTAAAAAAGAAAGGTTTTAACAAAAATACTCCTTTACCCCTTAGAGTTAATTTCAAAGCAAGAACACCTTTCCTGTCTATAAAAATTTTTAATGCAAAATAGAAATATGATGAGAAAATCATTTCAAGCAACAGCAGTAAGATGATACCAGATATACTCTGGGGAAGGGAAAGGTCTGCCAGTATCCCTGACGTCTCGCCATGTTGCCAGTTCCTGTTCTCCCTACACAACAGGCAGGTCAGCTGGTCGCACCACTGCGCCTGTAGCACTATCTGGGCAGCCAGCAGAGCGCCGCCGATCACACAGCCTGTTGTCACTATTCACCCTCGGCTACCGCACCACCTCCAGCCCTGCTGCCTCCATCTTCATCTGCAAGCTTGCCCCCCGGCCCCCCACCCCCCACCACTGCTCACTCTGCAGCCATACCCTGGTCCGAGGCACCCAGGGTCCCATCAGTCTTTGTAGACGACATGCTTCACCTCAATTATGCATTTATAAATAGCATTCTCAATTCCCACCACCTATTTTGGCCAATATTTTACCATGAACCTGGAGCAATGAGAGCCAACTATGGAAGCAGACATTTCAGGGCAACAAATTAAAGTGGCTCCCATCCTCTGCCCGTTGAGGCATACCTCAGGGGAGGTATACTCACACACACCACACACAACTACACATCACACACACACACACACCACACACAATGCATACGTGCCACACACACATCACATACACATGTAACACATATCATACACACATCACCTACACATGCACAGATCACATACATACCACACACACACACACCTGCTTGCACACCAGAAGAGCCCAGCACTTGGTCAGAATAATTAATGCAATAAATACATTCCTTTGAGCCATGTCACTTCTTCTTGTTAGTGAATCAATCAAATAATAACTGAGCTTTGCTATGAGACATGGAAGAGAAATGCAAATTCTGTGTCTGCCTTCAGTGAAACTGCACCGTTGCAGGTGAAGAAAATATGCACAGGAAGAATATGTCCACATAATTAGCAAGAAGGCACAGAAGTGAGATTCAGGAGGCCTGAGACCACAGCCAGGGAACAGGCTGAATCATCAGGGACCCGGCACAAAAACAGAAGTCACATTAGCAGTGTTAACAGAAATAATTTTCTATCAGGAATGTGTTCAGTAAGTGCTAAAAGACTGGATAAGCCACGGAAAATACTAAGGTAGCCACCGTACTAGCTATAAACATGAGCTCGCCTACCTAGGACTGTGGAAAAAAATAGAAACACTCAGGTTCTGCTGTGAGCCTTTGAAACCCTGCAGGGCCCGTCTGAGCCTCTGGCTCACGGTAGGTGATCTCCCAGGCCTCCGCCTCCACACTGCTGACTGCTGCAGAAAGAGGCACAGAATGAGGAGGGCAAAGAAAAGAACGATGCTGCGTCATGGGACCCTCACAGAAAGTCCTCCCAGGATGGACACCCCCCCCACCTGGTGGGTCTCACCTCATTAGGTCATCAAAAGGAGAACGTAGTAGCCATTTACTGACACGAGGATACAGGGTGGGTAGGTTGGGAGGAAGTCTCAGAGTAGTTGAACATGCGAAGTTTGATATTTCTATTAAATATCTACATGCCTAAGTAGGCAGCTGGATACGTGAGTCTGGAATTCAGGGGTGAGGCCCTTCCTGAGACTGTCACTTTGGAATTATCAGTCTCTATTTTGTATATAAAGCCATGATATCAGATGCAGTCACCAACAGAGCGAATACAGATGGAAAAGAGAAATAAATTGAGATGTGAGTTTTAACACGCGGAGGCTTAGTGGCCGAGGAGTTTTCAGCAAAAAAGACAAAAGACGCCATGGATCCTGGGACAGACCCCTGGTGGCCTGGACGCCGCGCTGACAGAGACTTGCGGGGAGGAGGGCTGATTGTATTGTCCAGGGCTTGTATCATTCAGAATCCAGTGAGAAGACAGAAAGCCCAGCAAACACTTAAACAGGGAAAATTTAACATCAAGAATAATTTCAGAACTGAGAAGGGAAAGAGCAAAACACTAAGGTGTCATGGAGGCCAGAACTTCAGACGCTGCCACCCGCGGGGCCCCGGAACCGAAGAGATTGCAGGTTCGAGACTCAGGCAGCTGAAACGCAGGCGCTCCAGGAGGGGGCGCTGCTGAGCTGATGCTGGTGTCTGAACTCGGGGGTGGGGGGGGGGGGGCCCGCGGAGCCAGGCCCCAGATTCCCAAAGATGTGACAGTGGCCAACTGGTGACACTGTCTCTGAGGAGACATGGCCAAGCTGGCAGCTGGGTCCATACGTGCAATACGGAATCGCAGCATCTATCCCATAGGGTTGTCATAAAGATTAAATGGGTTCATTTATGTGAGTTGCTTAAAATCGTGCCTGGTACAAAGTGAACATTTAATAAATGTGATTGACTCTAAAGCCTGATTTAAAAAGTCATTGTTAGTTTCCTGCAACTTCGAGCATAAATGCCAGGCCCCTTGGTTTGAGAGACCTCATGTGTCCTGGTGTGTCCCCCTGTGACCACACTGGATTTCTTAAGAGTCTGTAAGCACTCCACACCCATCCCCCTGTTACACTTCTGTACTCGCTTTTTCCTCTATCTCAAAAATCTTCCCCATTCCTGTGTTAAAATCCCTGATTCTTTAAGAGCCGGCATGCACATTGCTTGCTTTTGTACACCTTCTTGGCCTCAAAACACATTTAGTTCCCTCCACCACAAGCTTTTCTCAGCACAACTTTTCTTAACTTGCATAGGATCTGAGAGTTAAATGGGTCTTCAGAAACTCCAGCTCTCTGGAAGTACTTTTATAAAAGAGATGACGGTCTGTTCGTTCCTCTCTCTCTGGCAGAGGGCAGAATCTCCTGCACATATTCCATAACATTAGTTAGCCTTTGCTTCATACCCAAAACAGCATCACAGGGGTTCTCTATTTGTAAGAGAACACCCTCGGTGTTTTAGCTGAACAGAAATGTCCTTCCTTTGCTACCCCTGAGAGGGACTGGAAACTTTTTTCAGAGTGACAAACATCACATGAAACCCGAAAGGGAAGTAGGCAAAGGGACTCCTGTCTTCAGGAATCACAGAAAGCCCAGTTCTGGTCATGGAGTAGAGGTCCCAGACCCCAGCAGCTCAGATGCGGAAGAGCGCAGCAGTAAGGTCGTGCTTTGAACTCAGAAATGCCTGGATTCAAATTCTGGCCCCAGGACCTGACAGTATTAGAACTTGGGCAAGTCTATTCATAGGTGGGAATTCTGAGTCATAAATTGGGGGAATATGCTAATATGAGGAATATTTAATAACTAGACATTACTGGCAACATTTGGCACTAGACCTGTCTCAGTACAGGTGTCCATTTACCAAAATAGCTGGCTTGGCTACCTCGGTGGGAGGGGGTATTTGAGTGCTTCGTGCTTTAAGAAAACAACTTCCCGATTCCAAAGGCACAGTAAAACGTCCCAGAAACTTTCCTTTGATCCATTTTCAGCTCCTCTGCCACTTCCTATCATCTATAACGGAAGCAATCAATAATTCTGATGAAAGACTTGGGAGATCCGAAAGCCTTGACAGATTTAAAGTACAGACCCTGGAAGGTGGGGGTGGGGGATCTGAATCATTAGCAGACATGTACCATCTATGAAAAGTTTCAGATCTACTCTATGACCAGCCAGAATCACCTGTATTTGTAAACAGTGTTTGAGAATACTTGATAGCTTTTCATTTTGACCAAATTGTTGTCTTAAACCATCTCCTTCTGACCCATTCACATTCAACCATCTGAGTTTATCAGATCACCTACATTTATCATATTGGTTTGATTTTTAAACTTGACATTTAGGCTTGAGCTTTGAGCTTAGATGTTACCTTATCGAAGAGGTCCAAGTCTTCACCTGTTTTAATTTACTAATTCATTTCCCCCTTACCCCAATGCTGGGAAAGACCTACTTTAATTATATTATTTTTATAGATGAGGGAAACTGATGCACAGGAAAGTTAAAGCAATTTGCCAAAGTCACACAGTAATAAGTAGAAGATCTGAGATTCAAAAGAAGGAGGGAATTCTGGGTGAGTCCACACCCATCTTTAAGCCCTTGAAACATTGAGATATTCTGCCTTGATTGTAAGATCGCTATGCTTACCAAGGGAAAGACCACACATGTGATCTAGTGATAGGTGTTTAAAGCTTACTAATTGTAGCCAGATTGGACGTCTTAAAGAAGTGCAATTTATAAACAGTAAACTGTGGAGGTTTTCCCAGGAAATGAAGTAAAATAAGGCCATTTCTGGTGAGTGCTGAGATCTTTGGAAAATGAAGTTGTAATGGAGAATGTTATCCCTTGAAAGTAAGAGAGAGAATCATAAAATGAAATAGCTAATGACTATGCCATAGAAAAGAACTTAACATGACAACGCAAAAGACCGATGATTCTAAGGAAAGTATTGGAAAAAATAATTAGTGATTTAGAAGAAATATTACTCTGGGTCCTTACATCCCCACATGCATCAAAATAAATCCCTCAACAACCAGAGATAAAATTTTAAATACCACTCATAGAAGAACAAAATAAAATGAAATTTTACTAAATCTCTGGGGAAAGTGTTGGCTTTTTAAATTCCAGAAGAGGAAAAAACCACAGAGGAAAAATGGCCAGATTTGAACACATAAAAGTTAAAATGCTTTCTACATAAAAAGCAACCTAAATGAAAGAGGCAAAATGTTCTTGTATTCTCAGTAAATAATTTCCCAAGGGTTATAAGCTTTATTATACAAAAAGTTCAAGCACTAATACACAAAATAATACCAAGTCTCTGTGGACAAATGGACAAGAACATGAATAGTTTACAAAAGTGGAATAATGTGTATTTTTCAAGTATTTTGAAATACTCAGCTTTAATAATAGTACAAATCAATATACTTAATATAATGAGAACCGGTTTACATGTCTTAAAATTAGAAATCTTAAAAATACATTTAGAGGTATATCTACTTTATCAATAAAGACATCATCAAATACCCCATTTTGCTTACCCACAAATGGAGAAAGAGGATTTTTTCTCTCTGCCATGGATTGCTATAGCAATATAAGTTGGCCAAAGCCATGTAGAAAGTAATTAGGATAGACACATCAATGGCCACAGAGCAATGAAATACGAAGTTAACACTCAGAACATATATTTATCCATGGAAAATTTTAAACCACCCCCCCTTATATAACTTGAAATGAAGACAAGATCCAAACAAATCATAAACCATTAGACATGAATGACCAATGACCACTGTATATATCAGAACCTGGGAGATGTAATCAAGGCTCTGTTAGACGTAAAGTCATCTTTAGACATATTCCTAAGAAAAAAGAAAAAAAAAAAAAAGAAGAAAGCTAAAGGTATGATCCATGATTATTTAACTTTTTATAAAGCTAAAAAAAGGAAGATTTTTTCCATTTTTTCAAGTGAGATATGTAAGGCATGTAGAAGTCAGCTAAGTAGAAAGAAGAAGAAAATACTCTAAGCCAAGGATCTGAGGGGATAACAGAGAATCAGAGCAGGTCCTGGCTGTATCGTCTCTGTGGCCTGACAGCATTTCTCTTTGCAACCTAAGACCACCGAGAAACCGGAGGACGTCCTTTGAAGGAGAAGGCATGACATAATCTCATCTAAGATTTTTAATTCACTACTTTTGCATGTCCACCCCCACCGCTCACTGCAAAGGGGAAGGCAGCAAGGAAGCACACAGGAGCCTGTTAGAGCCCCCCAGGAAGAAGGGAAGGTGGTGATTCAGATTGGGGTGTTGGCGGAGTATGAGAGGAGCACGAATCGCTGAGACTGTTGTGAAGGTGAAGCAAGTTGAATCACAGGTAGGGGGACAGGAAAATGACTCGCCCATCAGGACTTCGGGGTGTTGTCATTGATGGAAATGAGAAATACTAGAAAAGGAAAATAGCTCGATTGGCCTAACTTACTCATTTTCCAAACACTTGTCATTTCTAGCAATCACTTCTAAATTCTATAGAATGTTTTTAATGGATTATATTCACATCTTTTGAAATAATGTCTGCAAATTTTTTGCTGATTGGTTCTCATTATGTCTTCATGGTGCTTCTGGGAACATTCTCTTTGCTAAAACCTGAGAGTGATGGGTGGCTTAGTGCTTTTATAAATATATTATTCAAAAACTTACACCTTATCAGTAATCAATATGTCTATTTTCAACACAACAACACTTATAATAATTATAAGTAATCCTATGTTATATTACTTTCAGCTATTTATCAGCAGTTTACATCTAGGATGACTTGATTTCTCAAAGGAATCCTATCAACATTAAATTGTTTCTGGCAGTTTGCAGTCCAATCTTAATATACAATATGGCTTCTGTGCTGTCTTACTGTTCATATTAAATTGTCTCATGTTTTGGTATGTTTATAAATTTTATCTAAACTTATTTTTAAATTATTGCAAATTCTTATTGTATAATGAATGTATTTAAAATTCGATATACTAAATACATGGACCATTATAGTAATCCTTTCTAAGTCTGCTCACTGCCTTTCTATCCCTTAGAACAGTTTTCCCCTAGGGATGTGCATAATTTATTCCTTAACCAGCTGCCAGATTGATTTGTCCTAATGTCCTTGTTAGAACCAAATTAAAGTATTTCATCCATCACTGCATTACCTAAATATTTCTGATTTCTTGGGATGCTACTTTCTTTTTATTTTTTCCACATTTAATACTTTTAGTCCTTGACACCTTGATTTTGGTCCAGGAAAACTGATTTCAGACTTCCAGCCTCTAAACTGGGAGGTAATACATTTCTGTTGTTTTGTGCCTTCTAAGTTTGTGGTGATTTGTTACATCAGCCACAGGGGACAACAGACAGTGAATGTGTATCAGATTTGGGTTTTCTCATGACTGCTCATCATATGTGTTTAATCGCTATAAATTCTAATGCTTTCGAACTTCAGTATAAATGCAACATGAAAATATCAGCTCAAAATCTTCATGGACCCTTCAGGATTTTTGAAAACGAAATCAGAGTTCAGAGTGCTAAAATACGCGGTGAAAGCCGGAGTTGCCCTAAATCCTCAGGAACACCAACATAATTGGAGTCTTGCTTTGAATCCACTCGATGCATACATTGCCTCGTCTGCACAGTGCCATTGTTAGGAAAAGAAATGCAGATAATTAAAAAGCCAGCTTTTGTCCAGGACCCGCACAGACGGAGTTATAGATAACAGCCTTTTGTATGTAGAAGAAAGAAAGGGTCCTCCAACTAGAATAGCCAAAATAAACCTCACATTTCTTTTAGTTGCCTGGTTAAATTTTACCCATTTCCAAACTATTCTATCAGACTTCTGATTTCTGTATTTACCATAAAAAGCTCTTTTTCCTTTTCTATCTTTAAAATACTGCTAAGCAGAAAAAATAGATGTCAAATTAAAATCTGCAGAAGTCTGAAAATTCTACAACCAGCCCATCCAATAGGAGCTGTAAATTTTACAGAGAGAAATGAAACATTCATTGGCACACTTGGCACACTTGGTAAACATGTCTTGGTGACCACACGCGAAGCCCTGAGAGCAGACCAGGTGGGCACAGGGGAGCCGGGCGTAATCCCCGCGCCACAGGGTGAACAGAAGGTGTCTGAGAAACATCTAAGTGGAGATGTAGGAAGGCAGTTGAATGTGAGGTTCTGGAATGAGAATAGAGAGAAATTAATGAGTCATCTGCACAGACCCTGGTGGGGTGATGAGCGGCAATAGGGCCCCTTAGGAGGAGTTAAGGACAAAGAGGGATGGCCCGGGTCGGACTTGGAAGAGAGGGAATGATTCACTCCAGGAGACGGATATCAAGGTGCTTCATGTAGACAGGAAGATAGGGATATCACGTTTTCTCACACTACATGTGAGTATTTTGCTGTATTGTGAAATATTCTTTTAATTCGGTCAAGGATTTGTGAAGTACTATCACTCAATGATGGGCAGTGGAGCTCATCAGGACAAGAGGGATGAGTTTCCTCCGTGCTCGGGGTCCTTTCATGAGTGAAAGGGGTGTTCTTGGGGAGCCCAGAGCGCCCGTCCATTCGCAGCTGGACAGAGTTCCACCCCAGGAGCAGAGGTCGAGCTGCCCCGGCTTCATCGGGACGCCCCCCATCGGTTGCCCCCAGCATGGTCCGCCACCCCGCCCTGTCCTCAGCACCGCTCTGTGCTGGGCATCCCATCCTACGGCCAGGGCCACCTGGGGGTCCCGAAAGGCAGATGGCTTTGGAGAGGGACCTGGAAGTAAAATTTCCGGGTTTCCAAATCACTCACATGAAACACCCCACAGGGCCTCAGAAATAAGAAATCCTATTCTCCATGTTGGAGAACCTGTCCCAACCCTATACTCATTCCTGACTTAATTCTAAACAACCCAAAAAGTGCTGATCCAAAATGGACTCAAATCTTTTAAAGTGTTTGTGGGACGATGGCGACAGTCCTACTGAGGGAACTCACACGGTGTCAGCCTCTGTTCTGAGGACTGCGCCTTCCCGCAGGGCCACTCTCTGTGGGGACTGTCCGACCCCCTGCCAGTGTCCCCGGCTCTGGAGTGCCCCCTCCCCGCCCCAGGCCTTGGGTGTGTTCAGTCTGCTCCATGTTCCCATCACAGCACTGTATCTTCCTCCCTCCCCCTTACACCACCGGCAATGTTTGAAATGCAATCGAGTATGGGGGAAACACCATGGATGCTTTTAGGTACTAAAAAGAAACTGTCCCCTGTGCTTGAAATCCCCCGCTAATCTGCTTTAACTACAGCGTCACTCTCAACTCCTAAGCACAGCACTAAAGTCTTTCACAGACTGACGTCAACCAACCTCTTTCCCAACAGTCCACTCAGAAACCACTGGCCCTGTCCTAAAAGCCACCTGCAGAGTTGCACCCAAAAAATTAAGGACTGTGCTTCCTGTATGTGAATGGTTTATAACCTCATGCCTAATTTTAGGGAGTTATCCAGTGTTAATGAGGTTTCCTTTATACTGGGTTTGGTTTATTTTGTAGAAATAACTTGGAGCCCCAGGGCTCTGTAGTCCAATACCAGGTAGGGAAAACCTTTCTTTTTGTTTTCAATGAGATTTTTACTTCTTCCTACTTAATTTTAATCACATAACCTCTTTTAAGGAGGACAATAATAAACATCCCCTAGAATCAAAGTAATTTATATTTGGCATATGTTGTATTATTTCAATTTCTTCAAAACTTTTCAACTCTCACCATTCCCATTTTGCAGATTAAAAATCGAGTTCCAAACAGACATTAATTGTAAACTACATGTGAGGAATTACATTAGACACAGGGATATAAAAACGAATCAATAAATTTATGCACACACAGTTCTTTAGTGACAGAGGTCTAAACCCTGAACATCCTGACTATAATTATTTTTTTAACATACCTCATACCAGTAACCTAGGTATATATACCAATTCATTTATTAATAACCAAGCATCATAGATCATCATACAAGGTTTGATCCATTTGCTGTCTTTTTGTTTTTCTTATTCTAGAATGGGGTGGAGTTATCCTTAATAAAGCTATATCTATGCATTATTAAATTTACAATGAAGAGTTCTTTTTAAATGTTTCAGAAGTTCAGTATTAATAATTCAGTGTTACCTGAAAATTTTCCATGAGCAGAGCATTAATTTTAGCAGAACAAAAGCGGGGAAGGGAGTGGTAGAAATAAAGGATAGTAGTGCCACCATCGAAGACTCACAGCTGAGCAATAGATTTCAGAGTTGATATAGCAGGAAGTCATCCAATCATTAAGGAAATTGATGGCCCTTTACTCATCCTCATGATAGGCCCCAAAGAGAAATGCTGAGTGTGATCCCAGCTCCCTAGAGAAGATGTGTACGGGAAGCTGTGGGGTGGAACGGTGTCTGGACTTGGAGTTAAGAACTGTGGAGCAAGTGCCTAACTCCTCCAAACCTCAGCTATCAAACTTGCAAAATGGACACATATATACATATATATTTGGAGAGTGACATATAAATATGGAGATATGTGTATATATATATATGTAATTAAGAAATTCACATGACATAAAATGACCATTTTAAGGTGTGAAATTCAGTGACATTTAGTAAATTCATAATAATGTGCATTTACCATCTCTGTCAAGTTCTAAAACATTTATTTCAAAAGAAAACCATTACCTCCTTAAGCAGTTACTCCCCAATCTCCCATCCCACACCCTTGGCATCTCTTCTCGGGTTGATTTCTATGCATCTTATAATTCCTGCTCTCTCATGAGTAGAGGCTTTTCTTTTTATTTCCATTCCTTTGCATTTTTAATTACCTTTATTTAGTCTGTTGGAATTTGGCATGTAAATTATGTACTCAGAAATATTACTAAATTATGTTATAAATTTGAATTGTTGGATCAAAGACCCGAATGTAAGTCATGAAACTATAAAACTCTTAGAAGAAAACATAGGCAAAACTCTCTTGAATATAAACATGAGCAACTTTTTCATGAACATATCTCCCTGGGCAAGGGAAACAAAAGCAAAAATGAACAAGTGGGACTACATCCAACTAAAAAGCTTCTATACAGCAAAGGATACCATCAGTAGAACAAAAAGACATTCTACAGTATAGGAGAATATATTCATAAATGACATACCCAATAAAGGGTTGACATCCAAAATATATAAAGAGCTCATGTGCCTCAACAACCAAAAAGCAAATAACCTGATTAAAAAGTGGGCAGAGGATCTTAAAAGACACTTCTCCAAAGAAGAAATCAGATGGCCAACAGGCACATGAAAAGATGCTCCACATCGCTAATCATCAGGGAAATGCAAATTAAAACCACAATGAGATATCACCTCACACCAGTTAGGATGGCCAACATCCAAAAGACAAACAACAAATGCTGGCGAGGATGCAAAGAAAGGGGAACCCTCCTACACTGCTGGTGGGAATGTAAATTAGTTCAACCATTGTGGAAAGCAGTATGGAGGTTCCTCTATAAAATAAAAATAGAAATACCATTTGACCCAGGAATTTCACTCCTAGGAATTTACCAGAAGAAAACAAGATCCCTGATTCAAAAAGACAGATGCACCCCTATGTTTATCGCAGCACTATTTACAATAGCCAAGAAATGGAAGCAACCTAAGTGTCCATCAGTAGATGAATGGATAAAGAAGATGTGGCACATATACACAATGGAGTATTATTCAGCCATAAGAAGAAAACAAATTCTATCATTTTCAACAACATGGATGGAGCTAGAGGATATTATGCTCAGTGAAATAAGCCAGGCGGAGAAAGAGAAATACCAAATTATTTCACTCATCTGTGGAGTATAACAACAAAGCAAAAACTGATGGATCAAAACAGCAGCAGACTCACAGAACCCAAGAATGGACTACCAGTTACCAAAGGGAAAGGGACTGGGGAGGGTGGGTGGGACAGGAGGAATAAGGGAATTAAGGGGCACTATGATTAGCACACATAACATAGGGGGGGCACAGGAAGGCAGTATAGCTCAGAGAAGACAAGCAGTGACTCTATAGCATCTTACTATGCTGATGGACAGTGACTGTAATGGGGTATGTGGGGGGGACTTGATAATGGTGGGAATGTTGTAACCACAATGTTGCTCATGTGATTGTATATCAATGATACCTGAATAAAAAAAGTTTTGAATTGTTTCTAAACTATTTTTATTTTAATTAGAAACAATTGTTCATTATGTAAAGATAATTTTTAATCTCTTTCAACTTCTTTCTAAAAATTACTTATTTTTCTTATATCATTGACCTCTCAACAGCGTTGAATAAAAACAGTGAGCATGCTCATGGTTGTTTCTGACTACAAACAAAATTGTTTTAGACTCAACATTTATTATTTAAGTCACAGGTGGGAATATAGTTTTCTCAAATTATTCCTCTGTGTCTGTTGAGATGAATGTATAATTTTAAATTTGATGTTGTGAATTATATCAATGCCTTTTTACAGTGTCAAACTATTCTTGCATTGCTAGGATCCAACTACTTGGTCATGATGTGTATGTGCCTGTGACTTAACTGCATTACGGAATTTGTTTTCCTGATCATTATCAATTTCTGTGGGTACCACTTCTCATGTTCAACCACCTTTCTTCTGTGTGAGATTTGGGAAATGTTCCAGCCATTACCTCTTCAACCGTTGCCTTCCTACCATTCTCTTGTGAAACTATTTGATGCCTCTTTCAGCCTCTGAAACTATCCATTCATTTAGCTGGTATTTTAAATTTCTGTCTTACTGTCTGTCTGCTGAGCTCTGAATGGCTTTATCAGCACTACCAATTCACTACTTTTCAAGTTTGTCATGGATGTCTACAGTTTATCTGCTTACAGCCTATTTATTCCAATTTTTATTCTAGAATTGTGTGTTTTTATATCTCTGCTCTCATGTTTGATTTTTGCCTGATTTTGTGTCTTTTCTTTTTTTTATTGGAAGTTAGTACTTATATCTGAACATCTTAAACACACATTGTCAGTCTAGAAATAGAATACCTTTCTATTTCTGATTGCTGATGACTTCAGCCTGATTTAACATTGGATTTTCTATGTTTTGGAATCTTGTTTTGCAAATTTGTTTTGAATGGAAGATTTTGCTTTTCTGCTGGTTTTTTTTCCCCTCCCTCTCTCCTTCCATCCAACTATGTTCTTCCTCCCCTGTAATTTGGTTTTGCAATTATCTCCGTTAACTGTTTTAAGACAGCCAGCCCAGTATGAGGCTGTATGGGGGTGGTATGGAGTGGCTTTCCAGAAATGATGCGCAGAATATCTTAGCTCTGTTCCCAGAACCTGCTGGGTGTCTGGCTCAGGGATTGGCCCCTATCATTTTCCTCATCCCTCCCTCAGTAAATGATTCCTAGGAGCTATGACTCAGGTAAGCTTTGAATAAAAATTTTTCCAGCTTTTTTGAATGAGTAGTTATTCTTGATCAGCACTAGTTAAATTAATAAAGTAAGCAAGATTACTTTTACAATCATTGCTATGATTACCAAAAAGAGAAGGAACAGAGAGGAACCCAAAGCAACTTGGGTTGCCAATTGCTCAGATAGATTAATTAGTGTATAGATTATGATATCTCTGAAGTTAGGCATTATTCCCATCTCCTAAATGGGTTCCCTGAGGACCAAAAGGTTTAGGTTCTTTTATAGGTTCATGGCTGACAAGGGGGAAAAGGTTTAGTGACACGTCCTCCTGATTCTCCAGAGGGACCTGAGATGTGTTTGTCGTTTCCAGGTGTTTGTTCTCACTATTGTCCCTGTGGGCCAGCTGTCATTGTCAGCCACAGCTATTGGAGGTCTGGGCAATGCAAGGTCAGTTGGGCCATAATTAATTTGCTCCTGGAAACTTCTTAAACACTGATGTTTCTCATATCATTTGCATAGAATGGGCCCAGCCACAGCACATATATTTGGAATTTTTTACCTTCCTCTGCCCGCAGCAAGTCTACCGCTGCTTAGATATACATGCTGTCAAGTCTGAACCAAGCTCAGACATAGCCTCCTTGCTGCCCAGGAAGAATGAAGGCTACACACCTAAGATTGAGGCCAGTGGAAATAGGCCACTGGTCACGGGTAGGGGGCAGGGACCCTTCACCCCTCTCTGCTTCCCTTCACATTCTGGATGGAGACTGCTGTTCCTGAGGGCATGTTTTGTGGCTCTTTTTGGTAGGTCACATTACTGTTGAGAAATACATATGCAGAAAAGCAGATGAAGCCCTGGATAATAAAGGGGCAGGGGCAGTGGACAGACACTGACAGGTGTCCCCCAGGGTCAGCCTGCCCTGTGCAGTGTTACTGGACAGGCTCCCAGGCTCTCAGAGTATCTCCAGTGCTGCCCTGTGCAGCAGTGTTCCTGGTGACCTTCTCAACATGTTCTGGCTGGGGCGGGGGGGTGGGTACGGGGTGAGCCTCCTTCACTCCCAGGCAACCAGCACATTCAAGGAGAGAAGGCAGCCCCCTGTCCCCAGACACCTGCCCTTTCCTCCCCTCTCTCCATTCTGTTAGAAAGCCTTTGCTCCACTGGATGGCCCCGCTGCCTTTGTCTTGTGTGGGCAGGTAAGCCGACATCCTGTCCCTGAGCTGCCCTGGGATGCTCTTTGGACCCTGCTCCTCCCTGCCTGCTCACGTCCCTCACTTTCCAACCGACTTCCCCCCTGCATCTTCTAGTCTGACCTACCACCTCCCTGAAGAGCTCCAGTGGCCACCGTGACATAGTAAGTCAGAAAGGAAGAGGTTTTTTTCCTCTCCTACAATCCAACGCCAGGATTTACAGACTACCAGACACCCACCTCATCAGCCCTGGAGGCAGGAACCTCACCTAACAGCCCTTCTGTCAAGCACGCTATTTCCGCCCAACACCCAGATCAGCCCCGAGAAGGGGACCGTGTCTGCCATCTCTACTTCCTTTACAACCTCATCTCTAAAACTGAAGGTCAGGCTGACTCAATATGCTCCCCACTGCAGGATACTGGCATTTAAGAGGGATCCTTGCAAACCTGAGAATCTGTCCCTCCGGTGGAATTTCAATCATTTGTGTAGGGAGTTGATGGAACTATTTGGGGATAGAGGGAAAATGGAGCTTTCTGGTACCCTAGGAACTTATAGCTTGTTAATAACCCCCTTCTCTGGGCATGTGTGGCTGGGCCAGGCATAAAAAACACTCACTTGAAGAAATGTTCATACTGCTGCTTAAACCATCACCTATTGTCATAAGCAGCACATGGGAAGGCAGTTGACACTGATCCAGAATTTTCTGTGGATCTCAGAGTCACTTGATCTCCCTATTTTCACTCAACTGTCAAAATAACTGTGAGATACATATTACCTCCATTTTACAGATGGGGAGATACCTGTAGAGGTGTGCTCAGGAACCTACTGAAAATTTCAACATTATTAATGGTGGTAATGAAATGAAGTCATATCTTTGATGTTAAAATTGATGGTCTTTCACTATAGCACATGCCTCAAAAGGTGGGACTTTAGAGCCCAAGGGATCCTAGAAGCAATGTGTCTTCCTGGGTGGACAGTGAAGTTCAAAGCCATGGCACTATTTTGCTGTCACCCCAAGGTCACAGCAGAAAGCAGCAAAGCCAGGCTGGATTCCCCAGTCGCCTCGGCAGCCTCCTCAGGCGGCTGCTGGCCCTGCTCTTGGCCCTCCATGCGCCACGGCTCTGCCCTTCCCTGCCGGCCCACTCCTCTCGGCTCCCACTCCCTCTCTGATCTCCAAAGGGATGGCTCTCAAGCCCTATCCCCACCTGCTTTTGAAGACGTAGATTTAAGCGGAGTGACGTGAACCAAGGAGAACAGGAGACAAACTGCAAGGACTTCCTTTAGTGACACTGCAAATGGGACAGCAAGCGGGGGAGGCCAGGTGACTCTGCAGTGGCAGCAGGGAGTGCCCCTTTGGGGAGCAGGGGGGTAAGGGGGGCAGCTGATCTAGCCAGTGCCCCCAAAAAGCCTGCCGCTTTGCAAATTGTGGTGTGAGCTCTAATAGAGGACAGGGGAGCAGTGCGGCCCCCTGTGCCCCTGGAGGTGACACGCAGGTGTGGGGCCCAGGTCAGACTCGCTGGCCCTGACTCTCATCTCAGGCCGTTTCCGTGTCCAGGGGGGCCCAGCAGTCTCAGGTATTGGTCTCCAGGGACCACCCCTCTCTACTTAAGCAGGCTCTGTGATCACACCCTAAACTTGCCTCCAAGTTCACTCATTGGCATAAACATTTTCTAGTTTCAAACCTTCCATCACCTCTCTTGGCCCCCCACCCACTTAAGCACACTCGCTGACCTTTCTCTCTAGAAGGTAACAGAGGTCTCACGTAGATACTGCATTAAATTCTTGATGTGAACCCACAAACCAACTTGAATCTGATCTGTTTCTCTCCTTCTATCTTGGTGAGAAGGAGAGCCCCCCTGCCCCCTGGGTCACCATGGGCGTCCCCCCACATCCGGGGCCCAGCTCTGCCCCCTGAATCTACTCCTGCTCAGCTTCCATCCTGCTAAACCGATTCTCCCAGCTACCCAAGTAGCTCAGTCCAGAATCTTACAGATCCTTCCTGAACCCACCCTCCCGCTACACTGCCAAATCCGATCCATCACCAAATCCAGCAAAGCACTTCTGGGCCTCCCATCTCAGGCCTAGACCTCTGGGGCTCCGTACATCTGGGACGGATGTGCTCCTGCGTGTGGGACACACAGATGGTGCCGAGAGGGAATGAGTGCTGTGAGGGGCCCGGCTTCCCAAAGCCTCACATGCCCAGACTGGCAACTTGATCACAGACCGAATTACCTTCAATTGGCTGCATTTTCTAGGTTCTGGAAGCACTCTTCATTCATGCCCTTCTTTGGTTAAATCCCTGAGCCATCCCTTTAAGTATTGCTTAAATGTTAGTTGCCACCTGATCTCCAGTCAACTCTGAGGAGTAAATGCACGAGCCTCGGGTCTGCGCTTACCAGGAATGGAAGCGAACACCAGCAGAACATTTACCTTCCTGCGCAGAATGCTAAGCGCCTCCCGTGTGTCAAGGCATTTAATGCAATGCGCACAGTCACTATCGTCAGCATCCCTATTCTACATATGAAAAACTGAGTCACAGAAGTTAAATAATTTGCTCAAGTTCAGAGAGTTGGTAAGTGCAATTTTTCAAACAAGGAAACTGAGCTCAGTGGGGTTAAGTGACATGTCCCCGTGCAAATGGCCCACAGGTGGCTGAGCTAAAGTTCAGCCCATATGTGTTTGGATTGCATGCCCATTCTTTTTGGGAGATTAACAAACAATTCAGCATCCTCTGGGTTCACCTTGACCTATGTGTGTGCATCTGAGTTGGGTCTACTTACCTACCCGGTCCCTCAAAGAGGACCCCAATGTTCAAGCAGGGAAGAGGCAATGCATAGAAAAAATTAGGCTTAAGCAGGAGCAGGGTCTTAACTGCGACACACAGCCAGAAGTCAGGAACCAAACAGGCTTAGAAGAGAAGTAGGAATAAGGACCTCTGGGACAATTTTCAAGAGCATCATTGGGGTGCTGACCGCTTTACTGGAAAAAAGACCAAGAGTGACACTGGGCTGGTTGAAAGTCAGAATATCAGGGTCCAATATTGCTACCAAGGATGATTTAGAAATTATAAGGCAAATAAAACCAGAAGCTCTTTCCTCAGACTTTATAGCACAAAAGCCACTTTATACGCAATTCATATCCTGAACCTTACAGCTAAGTTTGCCAGCCACCTAACCGAAAACAGGCAGTCTTACAGGTCATGACAAAGAACGACCATACCCTTTGTGCCTTAACCAGACAACAAAGCTTTTGTTCTAGTTCTGTGGACTGTTGCAGGCTGCCAAGGATGGAACGCACTGTGTGTCGGTGTGTGGGATGAACAAAGGGAAACAGAGTGGTTTTAGTAAGATGTGAACGTGGCAGGAGAGACGCATGGCCGGTACAATGGGCATCACGTTGGGCTGGTAGTCATAACCAATGCGGAACTCACACTGTGATGTGAGAAAGGCATTTTTTTTTCCTTACAAATAAGATAGAAATTGAAAACAAAACCCATTTTTTCTCCTTAGAGATATACAAGGAAAGAACTTCAGGGGTAAATTTGTGCAAGCATAAGAGATTCTAAAGCCTGAGTGAAAAAAAATAAACCTACTGCTTGAACCCTTTAATGTTATAAATGACTTTTCCAAGGCCTCTCAGGACAGCTTGCAGCATCTGAGAAAAGGGGGAAAGGCATGTGCCTTGATTACAACCTAAAGAAAACTGCCTGGAACGGACTTCCAGACATCCTGCCCTCCTCAGCGATGCTCTGCCGCCCGTCTTCTAAACTACAGGCCCCATCAGCTTCTCCTAATCTGAGATGCAAGGATCCCTCAGGAGTCTGTGCATTGGCATCGAGACATCAGGAAGTTTGAAAATTGTATTTGACATTGTATTTGTGCAAATACATACATTTTTATGGGGGAAAGAAGCTCAAAGCTCTCATGAATGTCTTAACGAAGCCTGTGCTCCCAAATAGTGAAGAAACACTGTCATCTTCATGGTGACCAGGCACTGCTGATGTTGATGATTTTCTCCCGGGGCCCTGCTTTGAGCTTTCATGTGCCTCAGGCACCTTTAGAGCTGACACTCCTATTCCAGCGGCCCATCCATGAGCGTGCAGCTCACAGCTCCTTGTACCCCTGGGGTCCCACCCCAGGCCCCCGCGCTGCCCAGGGGATGACGGAGTCGGAGGCTCTGCCTGTCTGCATTCTCTTTCCCTCGCTTTGCCTTTAACTGAAAGCCTCATGTGAGTGTGCTCTGCGGAATCTGTGAATCCTTTCGCATATCTGACAGGAGTAAATCTTTGTAGAGTCTAATTCCTGGCCCCTGGGTTTGACCATGTGATTAGCTTTGGCTGAATGGACTTTCGTAGATGCGATACAAGCAGAACCATGAAAGCTACTTGAACAACCGATGGGCTTGGCCATTTCGTGGTCACTGCCATTGCCATGAGGACATGCTAAAAATAACCTGATGGTGGATGAATGGAAAGAGGAGCAAACTAAGCCAAGGACAGGGAGCCCAGGGGAGAGCCTGGCAGCCCCACGCACATGAGAAAGCCCAGCCAAAGTCAACAGCACCACCTTGCCAAACCCAGACACCCCAAACACATGCCCACTGCCCTAGGCCCTGGGGCCCTACGGCAACAGTGACATCCACAGAGGAGGGCTGTGCCAGCCACCAAGAGTGCAGGGGGCACATCACAGTGTCACTGCCAAAGAAAAACACCCCCGTGACCAGAGGGCTCCGGAGAATGTCACAGTAACAGAAACGCGGCAGTGAGGCTCCTGGACTAAGTCTAGACCGCCAAGTGAGTAGGCAGACCTTGAATGTGGGAAATCTACGGGCCACCTTGGAGAAAGGTTACCAACATATTTCAAGCAATTCCTGAATGACAAGCACTTTAGTCACCACTTTCATGAACATTTGCCAATATTTCTCAAAACAACCTGTATGATTTTAGTATTTGTATATGTCACTCATTTATAATAACGTTACATATACAAGGAAACTGAATTCAATTGTGAAAAAGGATACAGTGAAAAGCGTATTTCTCTCCCACATAATACGTGACTTTCTTTTGAGATGATCAATGTCACCAGCTTCTTGCGCATCACTCCAGAGAGAGGCTAGCAAAGAGGTTAGTTTCTACTCTAAAAATATCTGCAAACACAACTGTAATTATATAAAATTACAAAAACCAGCCTGTGATGATAGTCGCTGCTGGCAGTGTTTCCATCTTTACAGATCCAACTCTAGGCAAGGGTGGTTAAGTGACTTTTGCAAAAGTCACCCAACATGTGTGTCTCTGAGCTCCCTGCTCATGAAACCCCTGGCTGAAATACAGCCTCTGCGGAGGAAGGCCCTGTGTGCCCACTACGCAACTCCGAAAGAATCTCTGTCAGAGCAAACGCGTCCTTGCACTTAGCAGGGCAATACCCAGATGTCCACACTGCTGACAGTCTTCTTCTTTCCCATGTATGTATATGCACATATGATCATGAGCATTAACAGGGGCAGAATGGTGTGAGGTGGGATAAAAATCACCAGCATTGTACTCAGGCGTCAAAAGCTCCTGCCCCTTCTCTCTCCATTCCCGGCCGCAGGATTGCGACCAAAATGCTTCACCTGTCTGGGCCTCAGTTTCTTCAGCAATACAATGGAAAGCACCCTGTCCACTTAACAAATTGTATCAAACACTTACTAGAGGTCAGGCCTGGTGCCCATCACTGAGGATACAAAGGCTGTAATACAGACAAGCCCTTTCCTGCCAGAATTACTGACCAGCAAGGAAGACCGACTTCCTTCAAATAAGCTGCCACACCGAAGCCAAGCAGGTGCTGCAGGGAAGGGCATGGCGCTATCAAAGCAGTTTAGCTCCCAAACTCAGGCCTGGGAGGCTCAGCATTCTGCAAACAGTCAGTGATTCGACAGCAAAGCAAGGTGCAAACTTTCTGGATGGCTCCTGGACAGGGTAACATTTCCATAGAGTCATCTGCTTCTGCAGCCCCGTGCTTTACTATCTAGAATGTAGATTGCAAGGTCAGTCTGTCTCTGCAATTGAGACTCTGTGGGGAGTAAATCTCTTAAGAAACCAGTAGTTCCCCCTGGGGTTCCTGGCCTTTACTGGCCAAAGCCTGTGCCTGGGTCAGGGACCTCGTACTCACCTAGCTCTTCTCTTCCCAGCCACCCTCAAGAGCCCACCAAATCGCAAAGCTTAATATTCTGCACTGGAAAACCAAGAACCTAATGTTCCAACCGATGAGCTGCATTTGGCAGACTATTTCACGCCCTACAACAGTACGCCGGCCCTTTCTGCTCCCTATGACCACCACCCCCGTTCTGTCTTCTGACCCCGTCTACCTCCTGACTGTACAGATCAATCCCAGTTTTGTGCTTAAAATGGGAATAAGAACTGAGGACTTTTAAAAGGAACAGTGTTTTAATACATAGGTATCCTCAGAGATTCCTGAACACATTTCATAATGGAAACTGGTCAGTGCTGATGACACCAGGCAGACTCTTTGCCTTCAGTGGAGTAATTGAATCCCCATGGATTTTGCACCAGCTCCCAGCCAAGTATGGACTAGATGAGGAAGATCACTGTCCTAGAAGCAGGAATCTACTGGAATTTGTAGATAATCTCTCAGAAAAGCAGCAAACAATTTAAGTTCTTACATGACAACATTCATTTTATGAACACTCTTGGAAAATCCAACCCCCCACACACCCAAATTGAACCTGATATAGCCACATAATGGCATTTTCCTTTATTTGTAAGAATAGCTGGGACTATGGGCTTCAGTTAGGTGGGCACAGCCCGTGTCTCTCATGCAAAGATACAGTGCACCTCATCTCGAGATGCTCTGCTAAAGCTATTGTCTCCACCCCACAACAACCATGTTCTGTTTTCTTTTAAATAATGAAGTCCTACCTGTTCACATTTTTGGAGCTGTGTGTCCCGTGGGTACTGCAGAAACAGATCATAAACATGACACAGGAGAGCTCCAGGGGAGGTCAGCACAGGCCCTGAGTCCTGTCCCACAAGAGGGTTGAGAGGAGCAAAGACCCCCTCTGCTTGCTGAAAAGCACCCCTGCTGGGAGCTGTGGAAGCCCCCCACATTCAGCTTGGGACTCTTCTCTTTCACACACCCATCGTCTCTCAGGAAGCATTCTCTCCAGATCTAGGGCTATTTGTGTGACCAGAGTCTGAGTTTGGGCAGACAGTTGTCAGCCAGCGTGGGTGTTGGCGAGCTGCAATAGGGAAGGAGACCATTTCCTGATGAACATTATATTTTCCAGAGAATGAAACACTTAGACCAGTTTCTATGCCCGGAAGTCCTGACAATCCCACCTCATCCTAATCAAAAGAATCAGCATGATTTACCCTCCAGAAGAGGTGACATTCTTAATTTGGGGAGAGCTTAAGACAACTGCCTTGCCTTTTTACTGGGGGATGGGTGCAGGGGTATCAATTTGTCTTTTCCTTGGGGAAAGTCCAGATGTAGAAAGCTACTTCACAACTCCAGCCCCTTTTCTTTTCCCCTGTGTTCTCTGGTCTGAAAGGGAAAATCCATTTGTCAGGTTTCTTCTTTGGCAGAGCCATGCGGTCTGTTACTGTGGGCATAACGCAGCTTTCAACAATGAAAAGAACTGTGAGTTCCCAACAGGAAACAATGTAAGCAGCTAAAAAGGCAGAATGGAAAGTTTCTGCTCTTGAGAGAACTTGGGAACCTGCTCGTCATCTCTAGAGCAGGCTGTATTTTAATGTCTCATTTTGAAGCTGATGTCTGTCATTTCTGTTCAAATGCAAAAGGGGAGGGGGGGAAGGGGCTCCGAATATGTCATCATCAGAAAGACCCCCTTGCTTGCTCATTTCCCTGCCATTTGGGAAAGCTATTAGAGGCTCTTCGGTGAGACATTTAAAACCTCTTCAATAATCTTTCTGAAATTCCTAAAATTTGCCCCAATTAAATGTCAGAGGGGGGGGGGTGACAGATATGACAAATATCTTCAAGCGGATGATCCGGTGACAACCCAGCGTTTGGCATTTCCACATGCTCGTGGCCTTGGGAAGCAGAAGTAAGGGGAGGTGGGGGAAGCCCCTCTGCCTGGTGTCACAGAAGCATTATGCATGAAGCAGCCTGCACTTCATCTCAGATGATGCCCAGCGGACATCTATTTATTCTCAGCAGGCTCCTTTTTAAAGGTGTTACAGCCAAGCAAGGACTCTGATCCTCCCTTCGTTTGGCCACCAAATTCATGTGTGACATAAACTGAAGAACAGAACAGCCAGTCCCTGCTAGGGCCGTGGTGAGGGTTTAGTAAGGTCATTTGTGCCAGCCATTTGGAGCGGCCTCTTCTCCACGATTCCCTGCGCTGGGAAGACCATGCTCTCTGTTCTCCTGGTGGCCGGAGCAGGTAGCAGCCTGCCCTGCAGTGGCCGAGTAGCTGCCCACAGACCTGAGTCTCTCCCCAGGTGTGTCCCAGAGTGTAGACTCCCTGAAGGTCACAGAAGGTGTCTCAAACTCCAGTTCAGTCATATCCTTAATAAATGTAACTCTCTATCTTGATCTGACTCCTTGAGTCAGTCCCTAACTGGTTAAAATGCATGGGATGGAGGGAAACTGAATCACCTATCACCCCCAAACCTCCAACTGACAGATGAAGTTCGGGACAAGAAAGGCTTCTAACCGGCCAGCAGGGACCCGCTCAGATCCCCAGAGTTCCCTCAGCATCACCATCCTGTAACTCAGAAAGCCACTTTTTCTTCCTTAAAAAGCAACCCTTTCCAGTCTTCCTACAGCAAAATATAGTATCCCTCCATTGGACATTTATTTTGCCCCAATCATAAAACTACTGCAATAAAGACAAAGAGGAACACAGTATGGTCCCTGTCACCAGGAAACATGCTAGTAACAGTGAACAGTCAATTACCCTGTATCAGCAATTAGGAGTGTAACGTGAGGTGCCCTGGACCCGCCGTTACCAGCATGGACAAGTGAGCTACTTCAGGGCTCCATTTCCACTTCATCACCTGATAAATTGATAGAATATTCCCCTTCCATGATAGGGTTAGAGACAATAGACGTTGTTAATGACCTTGAGAGCAGTGCCATTGTTAGCGGGATCTGAGAGCTTTCTAAAGGAAGTAGATGGGTGGTCAGGCCGCACGCAGTCTAACCAGCACGTACTTACTGAGAACCAGACAGGAGGCCCTGGGTCTAGGCTTGCTGAGTTTTAAGAGATAAGGTGACTGTCTCTTAAAAATATTTAATGAAAGATACTAATGTGTGTGGGGGGGGGGAGTCTTGTAAAAAAAATTATATTGGGGTCAGGAACAGGTACAAAGAAACAAAGAAACAGCCTTAGAATGTATGGAAAAGTTGCTGCCATTTGGAGAAAAGTGAGCCTGGAGCCGAGGCAGAGCCTGGAGCGGAGGCGGAGCCTGCGGCGGAGGCGGAGCCTGCGGCGGAGGCGGAGCCTGGAGCGGAAGCAGAGCCTGCAGCCGAGGCAGCGCCTGGAGCGCAGCTCTAACCCTGTCACTGTCGGCTGCCCCCTTGTTGACGGAGAGCCCCTGGGGTTACCTGCAGCCGTCACATCATGCTGACCCAGGCAGAGCTACATCTTCATTTTATTCTCAGACTCCAAATGCTACCCCTTTAACTGGGTCGGAATCAAGCAAAATTGTAAGTGTGACCAGTCTGGTTACCTTCACTAGCTTCTGTGCAGTTACCATAAAGCCATGTTTCCTTTCATTCTTATTTGTAAAAAAGATCCGAGTCTCAGTCCTACCGAGAGGTGGAAGGCACGTGTTCTCCGCTGGTCTCCTCCTCAGGCCCAAGGACTCAGTGGGCGTTTTCTCAACTCAGAAAAGTCACCTCCATTCACAGCTGGCTCTAAGAAAACAAACCAAACAAATGAAAACCAGTCATCCTGGTGCATCTATGGAATAAGCCCGCTGATGGCCTCTGTACCATCACAACTGTCAGAAACATGTGATTCGGACACCTGAGGGGGAGGCATTCTTCCCTCTGCGGTAAAGCCGGGCCTCGACCATTGTCCTTGCTTTCTCCGGATGTGGGCGGAGGGACGGCCTTCCCCTCCCCACTGCACTCCGTGGGGGAATACCTGCCGCAGAATAGATAGAACTGCCCCACGCTCCACCTGCTATGGGAGATGGCCTTCATCAGTAAAAGGGAGGGCTTTTCTGACCATCTGACCTTTCAGGACATTGCTGTCCCTGGATTGTCAGCCTGTCCCGACTCTGGTAACCCCCAATCCAGGGTCTACCTGCGCCACTCGGCATTCACACACCGAAGTTTGGTGTTCTAGATGAGAACGCACATCCTTCAGAAGGAACTGTCTGAGCACCTTCCATCCACAGGGAAAACATACGCAAAGAGGTCTTCTTAGGACCTTTGGCATGGAGATGAATTGGTTTTGACTTGGAAACTCTGCTGTCTGAAACCAGGGATACTGAGTTTGGCGCCATGTCCATGAGAAAACATTGACTCTTCAGAGCTCTGCTCAAGCCCAACAACTCCCAGGGACTACATCTCAGGCTTCTGAAGCCCACAAGGAGCGTGGCCACGGTGGCCCGCCAGAGTCCCAGGGCGTCCCTGCAGGAAGTGGGGCGCGAGCTGCTGGAGAAGACAGCCATCCCTGAAGGACAATGCAAGCAGCGACCTCTCGACTGCCATCCCCCTGAAAGCTTATGGCTCAGTCCAGCCAGAGCCTCTCCCCAAATGTCACACCTGTAGCTCTAGAGCTACAGAGTAACATGACGCACAGCAACCAGAGTAACATGACGCACCTTAAAGAAATCTCCTAGGGCCTTTTAAATTATAAAATATAACACAGTGCTCATTTAAATATGTTTCATAGACAGTCAATGCATTTTGCTAAAAGACAGGTTCTCTGCATTGTCTCTATTTTCTGACTCCAATTAGATTATGAACTATTGAAAGGCAGAAATCTCAACCTTTCATTTTCAGAATTCTTCTTTGTAGAACCTACTCTATTAGCAGCATTAACCAGGCTGACCTTTGGTAAACACTGATTGAATCAAATGAAATTGAAGGGCATTCTCTCTCTGAGTATGATTTCAGAATTGAAAACAGTATGCATGTGGTAACCGTGGGGGCACATTTCCAGGGACTTGAGGGTGGTCTGAGAATGGAACTGTATTCCTGGTGAGTTCAGCAACTGAATGCTTTTACTCACCCAGTGCAAGTGTGGGGATGTGAAACAGGAGGGTTGTGGTCCAAACCCTGGGCTCTGGAATGGTCAGTTTCTGAGGTTACTGTCATCGCTAACTTTATACTGTGAAAGCTTGCATACAGTTGAGGTCTGGACAGCTCCTCATGGATGTACTCTGTCCGTGTCTTTGTCAGGATGTTCAAGGCTTAACCGACATCTGTCCCCTCAGATCCACACTCCTCCTATACTCTCCATTGGTTCACTCTCGGCTGATATGCACCAAACTCTTGCAGTTCCTCACCCTTTCTACATCCTCACTCCATACTCAAGTCCCAATGCCTTCAACCAGATCAGTGGCTTGCCGTTGTCAGCAAGATGGTCAGTATCATGACTTACAGGTCCCTCTAACCAGGGGTCAGCCCACCTTCTCCACCCCACCTCCACCCTCGGCTTACACACGAGTCACCCACAGCTACAGGACATCTCTGCAATGCAGTAGGTCCGTTGTGCTCCTCTGCGCATGTCTATGTTGATTCCTTGGATGGGATACCTGCAGGGTGATTAGCCATCGGCTAAACCTCTGCTCATCTTCACAACAGCAGGATTACCTTGGGGAAGGCGCCTGTCTTACATGCCCCAGGCAAGGAAGGCACTCTGCTCACAGAGCCCCGTCGAGGTGCCCCTGTTTATGGCGCTGCTGTGCGCTCCCACTGGACATGGATGTACTGTTCTTCCTTCCACCTCCAATGTGCTGCAAGCATTCTGAGGGCATCGTCAGCTCCCCCTTGTACATTCTGTCTTTAGCTGCATTGTATCAGTGTCTGTAGCATTGACTGAATCACATAGGCCTCACTTCCCAGCCAGGGTTCTCCTAATCCTGATCTCTGTCATCTATTGATAGAAGAGAGCAAATCATTGGACCTCTTTGATTCCCAGTTTCCTTATCTCTGAAATAAACTTACTAATACCACTCAAACTATTATAGTAAAAACAGAAAACAAATAACTTTAATAAAGTGTCTACCACAGTGTCTTGTGATTATAAAGGAATAATATTTCATTTAATTATTTAACAAATCGTGATTGAGTATATACTCTGGACCAAGTAATGTAAGATATTACAGAAAATTAGACCCAGGCCATGACCTTCCCGGGCTTACAGTTTACTGGAAGAGATAGACAACAATTAAATCATTATAGTATATATACACATGCACACACACACACAACTGTAAAAGAGATATTATCTTTTCTATAAAGGAATTATAATAAAAGTGTCCACCTAGAATGGTTAGGGTCAGAGGCTTCCCTTTGGAAGCTGACAGCTGAAGAATAAATAAAAATTCACTGAGCACAGTTGGAAGGAATGAGAAGTCTCCTTTTCTCTCGCCTGTTCTGATTCCTACTCCTTTGGAAGCCACAGGAGCAAGCAAGCAAGCAAGCCCCATGTGCCCCCTCAGGCCCCACCCTCGAGCCCAGCTCTGTCCGAGAGAAGTCAGTGATGATGGAAATGTCCCATCCGCACAGCCCAGTTCAGAAACCACTAGCCGTTGTGGCTATGGAGGCCTTGAAATGTGGCTGGTGAAACTGAGAAACAAACCTGTATTTTAATTAATTGGAATTGAAGCTTATACAGCCACATACAGCTTGTGGCTATCATCTTGGACAGTGCATCTCTGGGCCATATTTCCATATTTAATCTCTGAGTCAACCTGACAAATGATGGCTAATAACACACATTAGGTTGGGTGTGTTTTGGGGAAACAGCACATCAGAAAAGGATCTTGGTGCTTTTATTCAGAGTGACAGTGACATACACCGACTCAAATCAGCCCTAGGTGAGTCATCTGTCTGAAACGAGTCGCCATGCCCAGGGGTTCCCCTCAAGACACCTCAGAAGAATATCATATATATCATCAGGCTTTCCATTAAATAAGCACTTACAGGAACTACTTATTCCCTTTTCCTCCTGGGTCACTATTCACAGAATCTCAGTTAATAGTCAATGAATTTGTTTTGTTCATAGAGTCCCAGGATAAACATTGAGGATGAAAAACAGGCAACATCTCTGTCCTGACTCCGACGTGATTAGGGGCACAAAGATGAGCATTAAATCAGACCTGCGTGGGGCATGGCTGCAGGGGCTCCCTGGGGTGACCACACGGAGTGAGTTATTTAGGAGTTGGGATATAAATGCGTCTTTTCTTGCCACTCAGGTGGATAACCCTACAGCACATGCCCTACACTGCTTCTGAGGGTCCCCCGTGACACTAGGCCTTATTTCCCAGAACGGTGACTTGTCCCCTTACACGCCCTTTATTGACTGCCTTCCCCTGCCCGGAACATTCCCCCACTCAGACAAAAACGCTTCCTGAAGCACCTTCCAAAAATCCACACTCACTCAAATGCTGTTCTCAGGGTCTGCTTCAGAGGGAACCCACCTCAAACTAGAATAACAGCTAAAGGTGCACTTCCATGAGCCAGTACGTTTTCAACAACATATGACTGTTTTTATATGATTCTTATTATTCTTTAATTTATCATGCTAGGGTATTCAAAGAACCAGAAAATATCATCAATAAATGAAATTATTTCTTAGAAGAAAATAAAATGTTCTCACCCTCCGGAGGAGGAGGAAGAGGAGGAGGAGGGAATCTCAGGAAAAGGAAGCCATGCTTTTCAAAAGGACAGTTACCTCTACTTGCTCATGTCTTTCCCATTCCACAATGAGAATCCTATCCCAGAAAGATTAGCCCATGGAACTGTGCTAGGAGCTCCTGAAATAGAAAAAGAAAGGGAGAATGCAGTGCGCTCAGGGAGACCAGGGCACTGGAGCAGCAGACGGAGGCCTGTGGTTCGTACGGACTGAGGTGTCTGCGGGGGCCCCCAGGATGCCCGATGACTTTCAGATAAGGAGGGGGGTGTGTGTACTGGGCATGCTCTCTCGTTGCCCCAACACACTCAATCTCTGGCCTTCTCCACCCTGCTCTGCTCCCTAGGAAGCTGGTGTAGAGAAAATGGGAATTTTATGACCAGGATTCTCTCCTGATCTTAATGCTGCCCATTGTATACAGGTGACGAGGTAATACTTGATGAGGTAATGCTTAGCTTGCTCGCACAGCCCTTGGCAGCAAACTGTTATGACTGATCCTGCTCTAAGAAGAGAAGCCTTGGGGCCCTGTGCTAGGAAGAAAGAAGGGAGCCTAGAGAAGAGGGAAGCAGGAGAGAGGGGAGAATGCAGCCTGTGCTGGGGAGCAGAAAGGAGCCCAGCAGGGACAGAGCCACCGGTGCAGGCGGCGCCAGGGGAACAGAGACTGAGACGGGCAGATGGGAAACTAGCGCTTGACCTACTGCCAGGAGAATAACCCTCGGTATGAGCCCCTTTATACCCACAACATTCCATTGTCATCATTTGGTCTCATCAAATTTGTAGTGAATTTGCCCAGAGTGGGGAACCCCCTCCTCCTGCAGCAATAGCTGGTCTTTGCCGACAGCCCTGAAGGGCAACTTGCCCTCTGCTCTCCGGTCGGTTGAGGGCAATGGGGAGACACAGACAGGGGTCAGAGGGTGGAGGGAGCACGTCTCCCCTGCTACCCCCAGCAGGCTGCAGGATGGTAGAGGCTGCATCCCCCTAACGAGGCTGCAGCTCCTCACTATGATCCTGTTCCCAGTTCTCTCCGGACTCCAGGCTGCTCGTTGCCTGGGCTTCTTCAGGCTGACAGTAGTAAAACCTTCCCGTATGTGTTTATCCCAAGTTGCTTCACCGTCCCTTGTGCGTTGTCCCATCCCCACCCACACTTTGCAAATAATCTCCAATTGCCCCTGAGAAGACCTGACAAAGACGGATGAGACTGATGTTGGGGTGGAAGCGGCAGCAAGGGTTGTAGGACAACACCCGTGTGCCCCTGTGCTGGCGGCAGCCTCCGATGGGGAAGGTAGAGGCAGACACGGTGAGACTGGGAGAGAATTTTACATTGTATCTGAATAAAAGAAATGTGTAGTTCATTAAATATGCACACACACACACACACACACACACACACGCACAGCATTGATCCCAGACCTCCAACCACTCCTCAAGTTCAAGAAGGGATATTACTTATAAAAGAGGATGATATGTAGAGACTAGCAATTATTATTATCACATATAGGACATTTTTATAGATAGACACATAGCTCAATGGAAGGGTAGATGGATGGGTAGATAGAAGCAGATAAAGATATTTTATATAGATAGATTTATCATAGATGGGTAGGTAGGTATGTAGATATAGATTCATGTGTATATATATATATATATATACATACACGTACACACATACATGTGGGCGTATATATACACACTCTGATTTGACATTTTTAGGTGGTGTTATATGTCCCAGTTTGCATATTAGAGATGAAGTGACTTGCCCAAGGCCACATAACCACTGAGTGTGGGAGTAAAACCCAAATCTGTTTGATGCTGGGAACCATGATCTTATCATGGATTCACACTGCCCAAAAATATCACCATTAACACTAGTCTCCTTTAGCAATTCCTACATTTGCTTTATCAATTAAACCTCACATAATATATCAGTTTTATTTTACCTATGAATGCCACATTTAAGTAATTAGGCTATGTTTATGAGGTATGCCATTTAAATCATGATTACCAAACTCTTCAACTCAGTTGAATATTTATTGAGTTATGTTATAAATATATATATATTTTTATATATAACTATATAACTATAACCAGACCTATAATCCTAAACGGATGTCCAAATGAAATGGGAACAGAAATCCTCAGGGAAGCAGAAGATATAGGTAAGATCTTGACACAATTTGGAGGTGGAGCCAACATGGCGGCATGAGTAGGACAGTGGGAATCTCCTCCCAAAAACATATATATTTTTGAAAATACAACAAATACAACTAATCCTAAAAGAGAGACCAGAAGACACAGGACAACAGCCTGACTACATCCACACGTGCGAGAGCCCAGCACCTGGTGAAAGGGGTAAGATACAAGCTCCGGCCCGGCGGGACCCGAGCGCCCCTCCCCCCAGCTCCCGGCGGGAGAAGAGCAGGCAGAGCGGGAGGGAGACGGAGCCCAGGACTGCCGAACACCCAGCCCCAGCCATCCGGGCCAGAGCGCAGACACAGTGCATGCGTGGAGGGCTGGAAACTAGGGAAATAGGGCAGCAAGACCTCTGAGCGGGTCCCGAAGCTGATGCCCCTGTGACAAAGAAAAGCGAGTGCTTTTTGAAAGTCTAAAAGGGACAGAGATTTAACAGCTAAATGGAAACAACACAGGTCACAGCCCAGTGGCTGGAAATTACAGGGAAAACCGGGCACACTAACCCCCTGGGCAACAGCTCTGAGAACCCTCACGGAGGTAAACAGCCAAACAGCCCCCCCGTCCATTACCCTTCCGGGCGCTGCGAAAGCAGAGAAGCAGCCTGAGACAAACTCCAACCACAGAAAGGGAGATCCACCGGGCAAGACACAAAGACCCACTCTACACGCAATTACCCAACACAAGCCACTAGGGGTCGCAGTTGTCCCAGTAAAGAAAGGCCAGTAGCAAGTGAAAAGTTTGACCCTCCCAGCTGACAGTCAATAGCACCTGTCAACATGAAAAGGCAAAAAAATATGATCCAGACAAGACTAACCCAGACAGCTTCAGCATCTGCTACATCTTCCCCTGAGAAGGAACCTGGGGAGATAGATTTAACCAGTCTTCCTGAAAAAGAATTCAAAACAAAAGTCATAACCATGCTGATGGACTTGCAGAGAAATATGCAAGAACTAAGGAAGGAGAATTCAGAAATAAAACAAGCTCTGGAAGGACTTCAAAACAGAATGGACGAGATGCAAGAGACCATTAATGGACTAGAAAACAGAGAACAGGAACGCAGAGAAGCTGATGCAGAGAGAGATAAAAGGATCTCCAGGAATGAAAGAATTCTAAGAGAGCTGAGTGACCAATCAAAACGGAACAATATACACATTACAGGAATACCAGAAGAAGAAGAGAGAGAAAAAGGAATAGAAAGTGTCTTTGAAGAAATAATTGCCGAAAACTTCCCCAAACTAGGGAAAGAAATGGCCTCTCAGACCACAGAGGTACACAGAACTCCCATGACAAGGAATCCAAGGAGGGTAACACCAAGACACATAATAATTAAAATGGCAAAGATCAAAGACAAGGACAAAGTATTAAAGGCAGCCAGAGAGAAAAAAAAGGTCACCTACAAAGGAAAACCCATCAGGCTGTCATCAGACTTCTCAACAGAAACCCTACAGGCCAGAAGAGAATGGCATGATATACTTAATGCAATGAAACAGAAGGGCCTCGAACCAAGACTACTGTATCCAGCACGAATATCATTTAAATATGAAGGAGGAGTTAAACAATTCCCAGACAAGCAAAAGTTGAGGGAATTTGCCTCCCACAAACCACCTCTTCAGGGCATCCTACAGGGACTGCTCTAGATGGGAGCACTCCTAAAAAGAGCACACAACAAAACACCCAACATATGAAGAAGGGAGGAGGAGGAATAAGAAGGGAGAGAAATAAAGAATCAATAGACTGCATTTATAATAGCTCAACAAGTGAGTTAAGTTAGACAATAAGATAGTAAAGAAGCTAACCCTGAACCTGTGGTAACCACAAACTTAAAGCCTGCAATGGCAATAAGTTCATACCTTTCAATAATCACCCTAAATGTAAATGGACTGAATACACCAATCAAAAGACACAGAGTAATAGAATGGATAGAAAAGCAAGATCCATCCATATGCTGCTTACAAGAGACTCACCTCAAACCCAAAGACATGCACAGACTTAAAGTCAAGGGATGGAAAAAGATATTTCATGCAAACAACAGAGAGAAAAAAGCAGGTGTTGCAATACTAGTATCAGACAAAACAGACTTCAAAATAAAGAAAGTAACAAAAGATAAAGAAGGACATTACATAATGATAAAGGGCTCAGTCCAACAAGAGGATATAACCATTATAAATATATATGCACCCAACACAGGAGCACCAACATACCTGAAACATTTATTACCAGAACTAAAGGAGGAAATAGAATACAATGCATTCATTCCAGGAGACTTCAACACACCACTCACTCCAAAGGACAGATTCACCAGACAGAAAATAAGTAAGGACACAGAGGCACTGAACAACACACTAGAACAGATGGACCTAATAGACATCTACAGAACTCTACATCCAAAAGCAACAGGATACACATTCTTCTCAAGTGCACATGGAACATTCTCCAGAATAGACCATGTACTAGGCAACAAAAAGAGCCTCAGTGAATTCCAAAAGATTGAAATCCTACCAACCAACTTTTCAGACCACAAAGGAATAAAACTAGAAATAAACTGTACAAAGAAAGCAAAAAGGCTCACAAACACATGGAAGCTTAACAACATGCTCCTAAATAATCAACGGATCAATGACCAAATCAAAATGGAGATCCAGCAATATATGGAAACAAATGACAACAACAACACAAAGCCCCAACTACTGTGGGATACAGCAAAAGCAGTCTTAAGAGGAAAGTATATAGCAATCCAAGCATATTTAAAAAAGGAAGAACAATCCCAAATGAATGGTCTAATGTCACAATTATCGAAATTGGAAAAAGAAGAACAAATGAGGCCTAAGGTCCGCAGAAGGAGGGACATAATAAAGATCAGAGAAGAAATAAATAAAATTGAGAAGAATAAAACAATAGAAAAAAAATCAATGAAACCAAGAGCTGGTTCTTTGAGAAAACAAACAAAATAGATAAGCCTCTAGCCAGATTTATTAAGAGGAACAGAGAGTCAGCACAAATCAACAGTAACAGAAACGAGAAAGGAAATATCACGACGGACCCCACAGAAATACAAAGAATTATTAGAGAATACTATGAAAACCTATATGCTAACAAGCTGGGAAACCTAGGAGAAATGGACAACTTCCTAGAAAAATTCAGCCTTCCAAGACTGTCCCAGAAAGAAACAGAAAATCTAAACAGGCCAATTACCAGCAACGAAATTGAAGCGGTAATCAAAAAACTACCAAAGAACAAAACCCCTGGGCCAGATGGATTTACCACGGAATTTTATCAGACATACAGGGAAGATATAATACCTATTTTCCTTAGAGTTTTCCAAAAAATAGAGGAGATGGGGATACTCCCAAACTCATTCTATGAAGCTAACATCACCCTAATACCAAAACCAGGCAAAGACCCCACCAAAAAAGAAAACTACAGACCAATATCCCTGATGAACGTAGATGCAAAAATACTCAACAAAATATTAGCAAACCGAATTCAAAACTACATCCAAAGGATCATACACCATGACCAAGTGGGATTCATCCCAGGGATGCAAGGATGGTACAACATTCGAAAGTCCATCAACATCATCCACCACATCAACAAAAAGAAAGACAAAAACCACATGATCATCTCCATAGATGCTGAAAAAGCATTTGACAAAGTTCAACATCCATTCGTGATAAAAACTCTCAGCAAAATGGGAACAGAAGGCAAATACCTCAACATAATAAAGGCCATCTATGATAAAACCACAGCCAACATTATATTGAACAGCGAGAAGCTGAAAGCTTTTCCTCTGAGATCGGGAACTAGACAGGGATGCCCACTCTCCCCACTGTTATTTAACATAGTACTGGAGGTCCTAGCCACGGCAATCAGACAAAACAAAAACATACAAGGAATCCAGATTGGTAAAGAAGTTGTTAAACTGTCACTATTACAGATGACATGATACTGTACATAAAAAACCCTAAAGACTCCACCCCAAAACTACCAGAACTGATATCGGAATACAGCAAAGTTGCAGGATACAAAATCAACACACAGAAATCTGTGACTTTCCTATACACTAACAATGAACCAACAGAAAGATAAATCAGGAAAACAACTCCACTCACAATTGCATCAAAAAAAATAAAATACCTAGGAATAAACCTAACCAAGGAAGTGAAAGACTTATACTCTGAAAACTACAAGTCACTCTTAAGAGAAATTAAAGGGGACACTAACAGATGGAAACTCATCCCATGCTCGTGGCTAGGAAGAATTAATATCATCAAAATGGCCATCCTGCCCAAAGCAATATACAGATTTGATGCAATCCCTATGAAACTACCAGCAACATTCTTCAATGAACTGGAACAAATAATTCAAAAATTCATATGGAAACACCAAAGACACCGAATAGCCAAAGCAATCCTGAGAAAGAAGAATAAAGTAGGAGGGATCTCACTCCCCAACTTCAAGCTCTACTATAAAGCCATAGTAATCAAGACAATTTGGTACTGGCACAAGAGCAGAGCCACAGACCAATGGAACAGACTAGAGAATCCAGACATTAACCCAGACATATATGGTCAATTAATATTTAATAAAGGAGCCATGGACATACAATGGCGAAATGACAGTCTCTTCAACAGATGGTGCTGGCAAAACTGGACAGCTACATGTAGGAGAATGAAACTGGACCATTGTCTAACCCCATATACAAAAGTAAACTCAAAATGGATCAAAGACCTGAATGTAAGTCATGAAACCATTAAACTCTTGGAAGAAAACATAGGCAAAAACCTCCTAGACATAAACATGAGTGACCTCTTCTTGAATATATCTCCCCGGGCAAGGAAAACAACAGCAAAAATGAACAAGTGGGACTATATTAAGCTGAAAAGCTTCTGTACAGCAAAAGACACCATCAATAGAACAAAAAGGAACCCTACAGTATGGGAGAATGTAATTGAAAATGACACATCCGATAAAGGCTTGACGTCCAGAATATATAAAGAGCTCACATGCCTCAACAAACAAAAAACAAATAACCCAATTAAAAAATGGGCAGAGGAACTGAACAGACAGTTCTCCAAAAAAGAAATACAGATGGCCAACAGACACATGAAAAGATGCTCCACATCGCTAATTATCAGAGAAATGCAAATTAAAACTACAATGAGGTATCACCTCACACCAGTAAGGATGGCTGCCATCCAAAAGACAAACAACAACAAATGTTGGTGAGGCTGTGGAGAAAGGGGAAACCTCCTACACTGCTGGTGGGAATGTAAATTAGTTCAACCATTGTGGAAAGCAGTATGGAGGTACATCAAAATGCTCAAAACAGACCTACCATTTGACCCAGGAATTGCACTCCTAGGAATTTACCCTAAGAATGCAGCAATCAAGTATGAGAAAGACAGATGCACCCCTATGTTTATCACAGCACTATTTACAATAGCCAAGAATTGGAAGCAACCTAAATGTCCATCGATAGATGAATGGATAAAGAAGATGTGGTACATATACACAATGGAATACTACTCAGCCATAAGAAAAGGGCAAATCCAACCATTTGCAGCAACATGGATGGAGCTGGAGGGTATTATGCTCAGTGAAACAAGCCAAGCAGAGAAAGAGAAATACCAAATGATTTCACTCATTTGTGGAATATAAGAACAAAGGAAAAACTGAAGGAACAAAACAGCAGCAGAATCACAGAACTCAAGAATGGACTAACAGGTACCAAAGGGAAAGGGACTGGGGAGGATGGGTGGGTAGGGAGGGATAAGGAGGGTGGAGAAAAAAGGGGGTATTAAGATTAGCATGCATGGGGGGGTGGGAGAAAGGGGAGGGCTGTACAACACAGAGAAGACAAGTAGTGATTCTACAACATTTTGCTACGCTGATGGACAGTGACTGTAAAGGGGTATATAGGGGGGACCTGGTATAGAGGAGAGCCTAGTAAACAAAATATTCATCATGTAAGTGTAGATTAATGATAAAAAAAAAAGCAGTTCCTGTGTGGTGACCTCCAATGAGTTCTACACAATGATATAAAGGGCATATAAAAGTGTAGGCAAAGGGTCTGTTTGTGTTTATACAGAGGATCAAAGCCCAATTTGGCTACCCCAAAAATGAACTAAGATACGATATGAAAAAGAACTTCCAACATCAGCACTCTCTGGAAGACTCAGGCCAGAAGATGATCATCAAAAAACCCCAACAAAGATCAACGCACTGCTACAGCTGTAGATGCACTCATCCCACCAGTTCCTGGACTTGCCGTGGGAATGAGGAAGAAGATATCTAAGCTGGCCTGTGCATACAGTAAAACAATAAATTTGACTGGATCTATACTGTTGGAACTCAACCAAGAATTAGGAGAAGTGCAAATTGTAGCACTCCAAAATCTCACAACTACAGACTATTTACTGTTACAAGAACATATGGGATGTGAACAGTCCCCAGGAATGGGTTGTTTTAATTTGTCTGATTTCTCTCAGATTGTTCAAGTTCAGTTGGACAATATCCACCATATCATAGATAAGTTTTCACAAATGCCTAAGGTGCCTAACTGGTTTTCTTGGTTTCACTGGAGATGGCTGGTAATTACCAGTATGCTTTGGTTATGTAACTGTACTCCTATTATGTTAATGTGTGTGCGCAATTTAATTAGTAGCTTAAAACCTATACATGCTGAAGTTACTCTACAAGAAGATATGTCAAAGAAATAATCAATCTTCCCATGTTCTCTTCCACCTGCTACTTCTATAGCTTTTCTTCTTCCTACCTAATTACAACCCTTAAATAGAATTCGTTCCTCATATCGAATTTACTGAGTATCATAATTCTTTCAAGTGGTAAAGATACCTCAAGACAAATGCTGGGCATAGAAGCCACAGGGCATAAATCTGCAAAGAAGTAAAAAGCTAACCTTTTCAAACAATAAGGCTTCTTTCTCACTTACCAACTTTACATTTCCCTGTATGGCCCTGGAAGATGACTGGTTAGCCAGAGACGGGTAAGATTCCTCAAGGGAGGAACAACCTAAGACAGGCACAGTCGCAGAGGGGCCATCAGGTGAGAAAATGGGGATCAACAGAGGTGAGGCTTAGAACCTCACCCCCCCTGTTCTGAGAGAAATCTTCTGCATATGTGGATGTTTTATTGCCCATGTCTAGCTTGGATTAACACATAGTCTACAGGCACACACCTGATCATCTACATTTGCTCTCTTACAACACTAAACTATGTTTTCTAGCTTTATCTTGTACCTACCTACCACTTCAGCATTTTATTTAAAAAAATAATAATAAAGAGAGAAATGTGGTATTCACATATAAATCAAGTATAAAAATCAAATGAGTATTCATATTTGAACTGTTTATAGTTCATAATGCATGAGCAAAACCGAAAGCCTCTGTGATGACTGTGTTACTGCTCACCGTGTAACTTATTCACTATGTAAGAATTTTTTCTCCATGTAAGAACTTGTTCATTATGCTTCAGAAGATTGGAGACTGATGAAAATTAGGCTTGGGGTGGATTAATGATTGTGCATTGAGCATTGACACCCCTATACAGAATTTTATTGTTGTTAACAACCATTTGATCAATAAATATGAGAGATGCCCTCACAAAAAATATATATATATGTATATACACACTTCCAATTGTAAAATAAATAAGTAACCTGGATGTAATGTATAGAATTATCATGTATATAAATGTTGAATCACTGTGTTGTACACCTGAAACTAATGTAATACTGTGTGTCAACTACCCTTCAATAAAAAATAATTATCTAAAAAAAAAAAAGATCTTGACACAATTTTCAAAGGAAAGGTATGATTTAAGCTAGACCTTGAAGACTTAGAACTCTGACGTTCCCAGCTGAGACAAAACGGTATTAAAGGCAGAAGAATCATTCCGAATACAATTCTCATATCCTGAAAACGCAGCTTGATGAGGGAATGGGCAGCATCGAGGTCCAGGCGTGGAAAACGTAGGTGTGGGGCTGAAAACACAGCCAGGGTCTGTGGGGAGGGGCTGCAGAGCCTCTGCTCTGCTGCAAGGTTTGCTTACAAGGACAGGTTCCCGCAGTTGTATTTGCAGTTTAGAAAGTTTCACATGTTGGCACCTTGGAGGATGGACAGAAGGGGAAAGAGAATAGCAGGGAGACCTCGTGCAACTGAGCCACTGCCGGGGTGCAGGGGGGTGTGGGAGCCCTGGTGGTGACAGGGCCCCAGACATGAGGACCACCTAGAGGTACTTCTGGAGCAGAAGACTGATCCACTCTGGAGAGAAAAGGAAGAGGAGGCGTGGAGGATGGCTCCTAAGTTTCTGTTTTGGGTGATGGATGGATAATAAGGTTGTAAAAAAAATCTATTCTACACAAGGAGAGGATTCAGAGGGAAGATGATGAGTGCCTCGGACACTAACTGATGGAAGGGTTTGTTCTGCAGGAAGGTGTGTGTGTGTGCGAGCACATGCAGAAAGAGAGGGGAGAGGCTGAAGCCCCCTCTAGAACAGTGTTCTCAGCTTTCAATGAGGACGTTGTCCCTCCAGGGACATTTGGTCATGTCTGCAGACGTTTTGTTCGGAGGGAATGCTACTGGCATCTAGAAGGCAGAGTCCAGGGAGCTGCAGAACATCCTTCACTGCCCGACAGAGAATCCCCCAGCCCCAGATGTCCATAGTGCCGAGGCTGAATGACAGCGCTCAACGCCAGCAATGAGACGGCAGAAGGAAGTCCCCCTGCGGTACTGCCCACCTGAATTAGAGCTCTGACCTACCGCGCCCTTGCTGCGTGACCTTGAGGACATTGTTTCCCTTCCAGAGGGCTGGTCTCTCAAGTCCCACCTCCCAGCAGATTTCACGCGCTGGGACTGGGACGATGCTTCATGCTTAGGGGCACCCCGAGTGCACCGCACAGCCCGGAAACCCCGACAACCCTGCAGTCTGGCCACGGGAGCACACCCCGCCCAGCACAAACACGCCCAGCCTCCTCGTCCTTCTCTGATCCGCGCTCTGCGCCCTGTGCCTGGACTGCCCTCCTCCTCCTGCCCCACGCGACGCTCTCCTGCTTCTCCGGCCACACTCCTGTCTGACAGCAGCGAGCCTCCCCTCTCGTTGAAGCAAGACAATCGCAGACTCCGTTGGCTCCGAAGGGGCCCCTCGTATTCCCTGTCGCTGTGCCCAGGGTAGTTGTGCTCTGGCCTGTCTCACGTGCCTCTCCACTTCCCTAGCCAGAGGGACAGCGACCACCCCCTGGTGCTGTGACCCGAACTTCTGCAACAGTTCCTGTCAGGTGGTCTCAGTGCACCCTGTGGAGTGTTGGCAGATGCTGAGGTGTGGTTTATAGCCTTTTTATAGGTTTTCATGGAAACAGTGATCATTTTTTTCTAGACTAACTGTATCATCAATGATGCTGTTAAGAGCACCTTATTTATCCACGGCTATTTTTCTGGGATATCCATTTGCCCAGTAATTTATTTTTGGACCACTGCCTGAGGGGCTCCATCTCCGAATTAAGGACGGTAAGTGCAGGGGGGAGCACAGTGGCTCGCTCTTTCCTTTTTTTTTTTTCCTTTAGCCATAAAACTCAGAATGAATTACGGTCTGTGAGGTACAGAGAGAAAATAAATCACATATGTTTCCCAGGAACTGACACGATCACTTCCACCCGATAGACACTGAGGCAGAACTTGTCCGTCACCGGCTGAAGGGACGCCTGCCCCACCGCAGGGCCTTCTCTCTCCCACGTGGGAACCCACTCCCACGCTTAGGAAGAGGCCCAAAGTCACATCGTCTAACCCCCCCATGAACAGAAGGGGTGCGCCAGGAGGGAGAGAGGACCATTCAAGGTCAGTTCAAACTAAGGTGATCGAATTTATTAATTAGCTCCGCACATTAACGGCTGGTGCCGACCCAGCTCAGCCCGCTGCGTGGCCGGGAGCCCTTCCTGCTGCCCCGCGCTCCTTACTCAGGCCCCTCAGAGCCGCGGCTGTCCGCGGCTTCCTGCGTGCTCCCGACGGAACCTCCCTGGGAGTGGACGACGACTGCAGCTTTCCTTGTTTGTGCTGGACTGTGAGCTCTGGAAGAACAGCAAGTGTGTCTGTTCTCCCCTCTACATCCTTCGCTCCTAACACATCATCCATCTCATGAAGACACCCACTGAGTATTTGTTGAATGAATGCAGGAAATGATAAGCAAGGTTTTTGTTCTCGCTCTTTCTTTTTTGAATAAAGGACTCAAATTTCCTGTCCAAATCCCCACATAGACATCGCTTGGCATCCCAGGGACTGTCCAAATCACTCCAGTTAAAACCTTATATTCAACCCGGACCTTTACTATCATGACCTATTTCTAGTTTGCCTGAGGCCCTAGGAGCACAGAGACACTGCTTAGAAATTAGCAGCTCCCTAAGAAAGTATCTAAATACCTAATATCAAAATAACGTTTCTTCAGATGGACTCAAAGCCTTGTTATGATTTCTTTTCCTTTCCCTCTATCTCCATTGCCTAGTTTAGTGCCAACAGGCCTAGAGAAATGTTCTTCAGTGAGTGAAACAATTTAGACACTATAGCTGACCTGTAATAAGGGGAACATAAAATTCACATACTAATCTTTGTCATACGATGTCCTCAAATTTTAGTCTATTTTGATTTTAAGAAAAATCAAAATGGTCACAGCCAGCAAAAGACTTTCTCACTCTCTGCTGCGATAAGCCTAACTCATTTCTGAAGTTAACAAATTGGAATTCTGAAAAGGTACATGGTTTGCCTGGGGTCATTTAATAAATTATGGAGAAAAAGAGACCAGGGACACTGTCCCCTGACCCTCTGCCAGCTGCATTGTATAGCCTACAGTAAACACCAGAAAATCCATTAAAGAGGCAGAAGGCAGACCCACTTCCACACATAGCCAGAGGAGGTTATTTAGAGCACAAACTAGTAATTTCAACACAGCAAACTACATAATAAAAGTTGTATGTGATGACAGTTTATTGAAGCTTAAGACAAATTCATGGATGACACCTCTCCCATAGGAACAGGGCCCCTCTTTGTGGAAAAGGACAGTTGGTACCCATCCAGCATCCAACCTCAAAACATCATTTTCTAAAAAGGTAGGGCACTGGAATTTAAAAAAAACATAGGCTTCAAATTTGAAAGGAACAGAATTTGGATCTTGGCTTGGCTGCACATGAGCATTGCAGGCAAGCCTTGGCCAGGAACTCGACCTCTGGAATTCTGCCGGCTCATTGTAAGATGGGGGTAATAGTGCATGCTTTGCAAAGTGATTACAAGGATTTATTCATTTAGTAAAACCAATGATATGAAATTACACAAATGCACAGAATGTCATATATCCGGTACTCAATAAAAAGTTTCTCACTCGGCCCTTTATGAATTTTCTCCTAACATCTGAAAACAAAGCTTGATAAAACACATGTGGTATGAGAAATGTCTTGTATATATGCTGTGTGAATTCCCAGATCAGGTGTCCCCAGCCCTCAGAGACAAGGACCGGGTGCCGGATTGCATGAGGTCTTTGCCTGCCTCCTTCCCCTGCCGGAAGCCCTGCTCACTGTGACTATAGCCTCACAGCGCCATCTCGCGGGCATCTGTGGACTTCCCTTTCCTTTTTCCAGACTAGAAAATCCCACACCCATCTCTGCTGGAAAGAGGACCCAAGGACCTCAAATGTCCTCTCTGGCTTTTAGGAGGAAAATGCCTTTTTGGAGGGATGTATGTGCCCACGACCACCTGAAAGTGAAGAAGCCCATTTAGCCTGTCAGGCGAGCCTCCAGGAAAGTGTTTCACCAGGGAGCAGGTGCTTAGGAGAAGGTCGAAAGTCTTCCTGGAGGAGGTGGCAGATGACAATAATAAAGGGCAATATTCCTTGAGCACTGCTCAGGCCTGGCATTCTTCTAGATGCTTTGTGTATGTGAACATATTACATCTTCACAAAAACACTGAGCATACAGGGAGAGCTGGTCTGCAGATCCAGGAGGTCTGGATCCCATATACAAGTTCTTAGCCACTCAGCAAAAACTAACTGCATCTTACCAACTGCACTGTAGTTCACACTTCAAATCAGAGATAGAAAGTGGCTGAGATGGGCTAAACGTCAAAGTCCCCGATTCCGTGTCAAGACAACTACCCGCATTCAACTGAGCTATGGCCAATGGACAGGATTTTACAAACCAGATGTAACAGCAGGTATGTGAGGAGGTGGTGGGGCTGGGATGAACATCCCAGGGGCAGGGGGAGGGAGGAGAAAGTAATATGGGCAAAGGGTGGCTGTGGAAGTCAAGGGCGATTAAGAGGCAGGGTGTTGGTGCCTGTAACCACAGTGTCTCTGACACCAGTGCCCCGGTGGGAGCTCCAAGGGGAAGGTGGGAGGTGTGGTCTGCAGAGGGTGGAACATCGGCCACGCAGGGCAGGGAAGGGCCCTGCACACTGGGGTGGGGTCAACGTTGCATCGACGCTGCTCCTTTACTGAGTTCTGTGACCTGAGACAAGTCGTGCTTATTAACTGGGCATCACAATGCCAACCTCAGACAACGGCCTTCTGAGATGGGGAACAGCTTGGGGAGTTCCAGGAACAGCAGCAAGAGGGAGAATATAGAGGAAGCAGCTGGGAAAGGCAGAGTGGAATGGGGGCCAGAGCACGTGGGCCCTTGCGTGCTGAACTGAGGGCTTTATTCTGAATGTGGTAGGAAAGCACAAAAGGGTTCGGGGCACAGGAGTGACATGGCATGTGTTGCATTTATACAAAGGGGAAACTGGCCAGAACTCTTCTGTGCTTGCAAGTCAGGATGGCAGTTGATGCCGAGAGCAGAGGTGACCAGCAGGGAGCAGGGGGCAGCCTGAGGATGGCTGGGCCAGTCTGATTCTTCATCTATTTGCTGGTTACAAAGAGTGTTCAACTGGTAAAAATGCACCAAGCTGTGTGCTTTTCTGTATGTTTGTTGTATGCTAGTGAAAAGTTTAAAAGGAATTATTCCTGTGGGTCCCATATGGGTAGGGATGGCAGAGAAATGCAACAGGGGACCAGTTAAAGAGCTGGGACTGGGCCAAGTGTCTGACAGCGGTGAGCAGTCACCTAATTCACTCCTTCCCTCTCCACCCTCACCTTACTCCAGGCCTCTGTCATCTCCTCCTCTCGTGTCCTTCAACCTTCCTGCATCCCCATCTGTACCCCATTCTCCTTCAGCGGCCACGGAGGACCTGTGAGTGCAGGTCAGCCTCCCCACCGAGCCCCTGCAGCCCTGCCCCGCCCCTCACTCCTTGGCAGCTGTGGGCTGGCGGCGGCCCGTCTGCCACGCTCCCCGCTCCTTGGCCTGGCCCTCCCGTTCCCTCTCTGCTGAATGTTCTCTGCACGGACTGGACCTTCATCTTAGCTTTGGGCTTAGTGTGCAGATTTCAGTCCTGGAGGGCTGCCCTCCACCGGTGAATCTAAAGCAGCCACTCCTCTCCCGTCGCTCCACCACCTTGCCCGGTTTTGCATGCTTTAAAGCATTTCTGAAAGCACTGTTGCGTTGTTTATTGTAATTACCTCTCTTACCAACAAGAACATAAGCTCACAGCAGGGACATTACTCTCCCAGCTATGTCCACAGAGCCTGGAGTGGTGTGTGGCCCATGTGAACTGCCTGAGAAGTATTCGTCACACACTGGGCCATGGGCCACAGGAAGAGACAGTCTGCGTGGTCTGGCTTCTGCCAAATCCTCTGCCTTCATTTATCACCTGTCCTTTGCCACTCTGGTCCACAGGCTGGCTTCTGAGAGTTCTTGACACACTAGCCTTTTCTCCTGTAGTGCCTTGGCCTTCATTAGTAACCAGCATGCTCCCAGCCATGACTGCACATCAAGGGGACCCCAGGAACGTTCCAAAGGGGAGCCACTGCCTCCGTCTACAGCGCCAGCACCGCAGGGGTGCAGAGCTCTGTCACTGCCCCACATACTGGGCCACAACGAGCGACTCTGTGCATGTCACCATGGGCCAGGTTGTGGCGGCCTCTCAGGACAGGAGGAGAGAAGATGTGCTCATAGAAAAGCAGACCACAATATGGACAGCAAGTGATGCAGGCACAAACCAGGCCCGTAGCTGTGCTCCGGGAGGGAGGAGGGAGGCCCACCATCTGAGGGATCTGGGTGCTTTAGAGAAGAGAGTCCCAGGCAAGGTATAGAACCACGGCCAGGACTGGAGAAGTTGTAAGTAGGGTGCCCACACAGCATGGACAAGAGCAGGGGTGGCACATGCATTGAAAGAGATGAGCAAGTCCTTGGGCGTGGCCCTTCCAGGCAAGCCCGGCCCATTCCCTGCTGGCACGGTCCACCAAGGGCTGCTTGGGACAGTGGCCGGCTCCAAGGCGCACACCAGTGTCACCACCAGTGACAATATGAAGAATCTTTGACTCAGCCACATATCCTACACATAGCCCTGTTGAAAGGAAATTGAAGACATTCTTAAAACCACTTCTCTACCCTTTATATATCATGTCCAAGTATTTTAAACTGAGAAACTGAGGTCACTAGAAATGAGACGTTATTTTTTTTAAATGAGCAGGAACTTGAAGAAATGCTCATCGGTCCATAGATTAGTGTCCTTAGTGACCACATCAGTGACGCACAGCCGCAGACAATGGCATTCGTTTCAATGAAGGCATCACACTTTTGTAAATGTGAAAGCTCCTAATTAGTTCCTGGAACCCAGCCAACAAAAGCTCTGGTTCCAAGGCTGAAAACAAGGCCAGTCGGGCTGTAATTACTTTACTATCCATGTGTTTATTGTTCTCTTTTTTTAGGAGACAGCTCTGCACATAGTAGGTGCACAGAGTAGATTCTCCTTGGTCAAAACAAAATGAAGAGTGTTTTCATGAAGAGCTCAGGAGCCCCTAATCAATGTAATCTACTGCACATACCAGGGCCTCTGCCCCTGTTGAGTGAATAAGGCAAAAATAAAATATCCTTCCAGCAATGGACCCCTTTATGTCTACCTTCACAGAATATTACGGTGTGGTCCGTTCAAGAAGTTATAGATCTAGGCCACTGCATTCACGTGGAGAAATCCAATCCACGTTTTTCCAAAGTAGATGGTATGTTGTAAAAACGGACTTCAGTTTGGAAAATGCTGGATTAGTAGAAATTAAAGTGGCTTAGATTTCCAGGATGCTGTGAGTTAAGGCACATTTTGCATCTCCAGATGGGGGATGAAGGGTGCTGCCTTCCCAACCACACTGACTGCAGCCCTCGGATCCTACATACATCTTTTTGGGTTAATGTTTCCAGGAACCCGCTGGTGAACTCAGACCCGAACTAAGGTAAAGGACTGGAGTGTGTCAGTGACACAAATGTCTCTGTCCAAAACTAAAACTAATGTAGTCATGACCAGATGCACTCGCCAAGATCTAGTTCACAGTGACTAAGCTGAAAAGTATGTTAGAGATTGTTGAATATAAACATTTGCTTTTGCTGATAAAGAATGAGCTCCAGGTAGGTTCAAGGAGTATTTGTGGCAGTCAAGCTGGATCCCAAGTCTCCGGCCTCCTGGCCCAGTAGCATTTCCTCTTCACCCAACTTCCCAGTTTTGGAGGCATCCTTGAATAGTTTCATATTGAAAGGCACAATAGTGCAGAATTAAGATTCGATACTTTAAACCCACATAGAAGCTGAATGACATCGTGACTCAGCAACTTAACACTATAACTTCAGATTAAACATCTAATGTCCCTAAATCTGAGTTTCTGCATCTATAAAAATGGTGAAAATAGTATTAATAATCAGGTATATAAATAGCACAACATTATTTATAACTATTTCATGGAGTGGATATTAGAATATTTGGGTAAAACATTGAGTATTAGATGACACACAATATTACTTAAATGAACTAAACCTAACCAATTACTAAACCTAACAAGTATTTCTTAAATGTAATGGAGATAATATTTAAGATCACTATATCATAGAGGCAGGTGAATAAAAGACAAATTGTGGTAAGGTCTCTATACCCCATTTAAGTAATAAAACATTGATACTAATAGACTGTGATAAGATTGGTATGTGCACTGTAATCCCTTGAGCAACAACTGATAGATAATAGATACAAATATAGATACATAGTCAAAAAGATTTTAGATAAAACAAACGGAATACTAAAAAAATGTAGAAGTACCCCAAAGAACATCAGCAAAGAGGAAGCAGAGATTACATAAAACAAGAAATAAATAGGAAATACTAAAATGGCAAATTTTAATCCTAACATATCCACATTTACATAAAATATAAATGGCTAAATAAACCAGTTGAAGGTAAAGATTAGTAGTGTGAATAATAAAAAGGGTATGACTCATCTATATGATGTCAAGAAATTCACTGTTACATACTAGGCTAAAATTTAAAATACAGAAAAAGATACGCTCTGTAAACACTAATGAAAAGAAATCTGGAGTAAAGAAATCTGGAGCACTTACATTAATTTTAGATAAAGCAGACTTTGAAGCCAACAAGATTATTAAAGAAAATTAAGAGCATTATAGAAAGATTAAATGGTCAAGACACAATGAGGACAACAATCCTTAATGGGTATACACCTAAAGGCAGAGCTCCAAACACATGAAAAAACAGACAAAACTAAAAAGAGAAATAAAAATGTAAAATTATAGTCGGAGATTTAAATCCTCATATTTAGGCAATCAAAAATTCAGCAGACAAAAAAAACAGCAATGATAAGGCAAGACTAAACAAAACCAACAACCAGCAGGATCTAACTAAAATGTGTGAAATGTTCCACCCAAGACCAGTGGAACACCCGTTACTTTTTAACGATGTTACTAAGTGTAATTCACGAACCATACTGCTCACCAACTTAAAGTGCATAAACCAAGTATTTTTAGTATATTCACAGCACTCTATCAGCCTCTTCTAATTTCATAACATTTTGGTCAATCCAAAAACTAAACACAACAACGCTGAGCCAATGAGTCACTCCCCTTTCCTCTGACACCAACCCAACCTTAGGCAGCTATAGCTTGCCAACTCTGACCCTTTCACGTAAATGGAATAAAACAATATGGATTCTTTTGTTACAGGATTCTTTCAGTTAGGATAGTGTTTCCAAGTTACTCCATGTGGTAGCATACACTTGAACTTTATTCCTTTTTATTGCTAAAGAATATTAAGTGGATATAGCACACATTTTGTTTATCTGATCATCAGTGAAAGGACATTTGACTTGTTCCCAGTTTCTGCCTATTGTAAATAGTGATGCTATAAACATATACATACAAGTTTGTGTGTGGACACATGTTATCATTTCCATGGAGCATATACCTAGTAGAACTCATAGGTCATACAGTAATTCTATTTTTTAAACTTTTAGAAATTCCCAACATGTTTTACACTAAGTGACTGCACCATTTTCCATTGACACCAGAAATTAGAAGATTCTAATTTCCCAATATCTTGCCAAAACTTGTTTTTTATTATAATCATGCAATTGAGAACAAAGTGGTACCCCCTTCCCCAGTGGCCTGAGAATCATCCTCTCCCTCACTGACAGATGATGGGACAGGGGAGCAGAAGCAGAGGGGCCCAGAGACCATGAGCAGCCTGGACAAGGAAGCCTCTTTCCCCAGAAGGCCTGAGACCACCTCCCCTGCAGTTAGCAGGCAGCCTGGGCACACAGAGGGGGCCAAACAGAAGGGCCCTGCACTCAATCACCTGGCCCCAGAGCCCTCTGCATCCTTACAAACAGGTGAATCCCACCTTGACAAGTGTTAGGCCTGGAAACCTCAGTGTTCCTGACATTCCACCCCTTCCTCTCCCCCAACCGAACCAGCAGACACTGTGGAGACAGGTCGGAAGCATCACGAGACACCCAGCCAAGGAATCTGTGAGCCTGACAATCCCCTCATTCCCAATGAGCCATCGGCCCCCTGACCTGAAGACAGACCTTACTTCCCCAGTCCTCAGACAATGCCAGAAAGGACATGGGAGACCCAGCAGCACCAGATGAATCAAGGCCAAAATAATACCATTCAAGCCTCTGAAAATCAAACTATTATTGGAGCCACAGATCACCCAACTAGCCAGGCCCTGCTTGTGAAGTCCAAACATGATCACTGCCACCAATGAATATTTATGTATGATAAATGGTTAAGTATTCAAAAGTCAGTCAAAATTCCAGTTTAGGGTGATATGAAATAGACTTCTTTATCCTAGATCTTCCCTCTTACAATAGCTCTGGACATGTTGCAGCAAACATAGGTCCACTGAAAAGCAGGAAGGCGGCCGACTGCCTCTGGACCTGGGGACTTCCGCGAGGACGTGGTGGGAATCCCCGGGCATCCCCTCAGCTCCCTCTCCATCCCAGACAGGGCACCCTGGAAGCCTCTCACCTAGAGCCACTGAGAGGCGCAGACAGTGAAAACCCTGTTCCCCACTCGCCAAAGGACTGATAAAAGGGATCAGAAAACCTGTTTGGGGTCACCCTCCTCTCTCTGTAGACGCCCTCCACGTGCCTCCACGCCCAGACACACAGCGGTCAGCAGGTCCAAGCAGGGGTGGAAGCAGGTAGTCCTCCCGTTCCTCCGTTGGCATAGTGTCCACAGTGCTGGTGAGACTGGGCATCTTCTGACCCCGCCCAGCAAAAGCAGGAAGTGGCCTCATTCCCCGCTGGGGTAGTACCGGTGAGGGCAGTGGAGGCTGAGAGCTCCGAGCGCCTAGCCAGGGTAGTACTGTGGCCCAGCAGCGAACTCCGCCTTGATCGCCACTCAGCTGCAGCAACACAGTGAGGTGATGTGAGGCAGCGCCAGTCACCAATCCGCCTTACCTCCCACACAAGCCTCAGGGGGCTTCGCTGGGGAGCTGAGCCCCCAGCCCACCCCCTCACCAGCAAGGCCGACTGACACGGGAGGGGAGGCAGGTACACTACCCCCACCCCCTTCCCTGGTCTCATCGGGGCACAAGAGGAGCCGGTCCCCTCCCCAGCTCTGCAGCAATAACGCCGTATGAGACTGTCCGTGATAATGTGGAGACGTTGATTAGATACTCAGAGATTTCAAGTTAGACATCGAATCAATAATTTAAGGAAGAGATCATATATGGAAGTTTATATGTAGCTTATTAACAGCACTGAGAAGTTCTGCGGTAAAACAACCTGCCTCACCATTATCTAGCTATGTGTTCCCCAAAGCAATGTGACTGAGAAACATTTTTTTTTATGACATGTACGTACGGACTGGGGAACTAGTGTCCCATAGGACACATTTTGAGATATGCTGGCAGATAAAGCACAGAATGGAGACCCAGTAATTATACATCTTGGAAATCCACTGCTGAAGTCGTTTAAGCTGCCCTTGTCCAAGCCCAGAGCTGGCTCAGTAGAGTCGCTGCCTACGCACTGTGTCCTTCACTGTGCTCATCACAGTAGAATTAGTGAAAAATCGTTGTTGGAGAAAAAATAGACTTAAATCCAATGGACACCAGATAAACGGCTTTCTACTGCCACCTTATAAATATATCAAAGCTCTCAACGGCTGAAGCTGCTCATTCTGAAGTGGGAGTGGCGCGGCAGGAGGACCCTTGGCAGGTTGTTTCCAATCCCTCATGCTGATGCCAGTTCATAAAGCATGCGAGCATTGCACTCACCAGGATTTTTCAAACCATGAGTAAAAAGTCATTAGTGTTTCGTACATAGTGAAATGTATTTAGGTTTAAGACATTGTTTTTAATTCAGCATCTAGAATGCTATGACATAGGAAAGAATGGGATGAATTGAAATAGAATAAACAATATCAGAGCACATCCCAGTTAGGAAGGTAAATGTTTCCTTTATCTTTGTTTCTAATCTGTGGGGGGGGGGGTGCCCATATGCACACATGTGTGTGTATAAACTCACCTATTTTGGACCAGATTGTTCTGATGTACAGTGTATTCTTACAGAAGGCCATGGTCAATAAATTTGAAAAGTAGGAAGTCTCTATCCATGATAAAAAAGATTGACTAGAAAAGAAGATTAAAGAAATTGAATTCAAGAGGCTGTCAGTGTTTGCCTCTGGAACTCACATTCGATTACATCTCAGTGTTGCCCATTCTCCATTGTGAAGTTTTCTGAATGATGTCCCCTTGTGGATAACCCTACTGCTTTCCCCTCATCCTAGCAGCCCTTATCCTCAGCCTCACACTTGTTTCAAACAATCAAGAGAGCTCCCTAATTCGCCTTCTTCCGTTCTTGTTTCCTCCAAATAATTTTGTGATTAGCTTGCAAAATATAAATATGACAAAGTCTCTCTAACACCTTGACTAGCCTCCCATTATCTTTAGAATAAAGTTCAAAACATATAACCAGATATAACAACCCCTGCTTCTGCCTCCTCTTTGGGCTCATTTAACTTTATCTTTTCATTATCTAGCCACATGTTTCCCAAAGCAATTTGATTGAGAAATCTTTTTTTTTTTTAAAGGGTCTCCTGCTCTTTCCACTTCATCGACCCAGCACTTTGCCCCACTCACCCGGATTCCGTGACTCCCCTGCCTCTAAGCTCTTTTATTTCTTTTAACTCTGTCCATCTCTATCTTTTCATTTGTGTATTTAGCCTTTTAATGTTAAGGTAATTATTGATCAGTAGGGCTTGACCCTGCCGTTTTGTCATTTGGTTTTAGTTTGTCTGTTTCTAATCCCTCTGTTTTCCTGTCTTGCCTTTTCTGTGAGTTACTCAGGTTTTTAGCATTACATCTTGACTAACTTTTAGTATTTTCAAGATGTATCACTTGGTACAGTTTTCTTAGTGGATTTTCTAGTTATTATAGAATACATGCTTATCACAGTCTGCTGATAAGTTGAGGTTTGGCCACTCTGAGTGTAGAAAACCTACTTTTTAGATTTAGGACCTTTTACCCTCCCAACCTTCAAAATACAATCATGTTATGCTCATAAGTTTGACACTTAGAAGAAATGGAGCAACTCTTCATAAACCACAACTGAAATACTACCAAAATAAAACATATAATCTTAATAATCCCATAACCAGTAAATAAACTGAATTTTAATTAATCTAACTAGGTATAAAAAGAATTGCAGAGTATCATTGACTGGGATTTATTCTAGATATACAAGGATGGTCTCACATTCAAAAATCAATGTAATCCACCCTATCAACAAATTAAAGAAAAAAAGCCTTATGATGATTTAAATTTACACAAAAACACACTTGACAAAATCCAACGTCCATTCATGATAAAAACCATCAGCAATTTAGGAATAGAGATGGATCACTTCAACTTAATACATTATACAAAACCCTACATTTACTAATACTTAAGACTGTAAGACTGAATCCTTTCCCATAATATTGGGACCAAACTAAGAATATCCACTTTCACAACTTTTATTCAACATATTACTAGAAATTCTAGCCACTGAAATAAATAAAAAGAAGGGAAAAAATGCAGATTAGAAAGGAAGAAATAATCATCCTTATTTACAGATGAGTTCAACAAGGTCACAGGATATAAGACCAAAGCACAGAAATCAACTTAATTTCTATTTACTAGCAACACAAATGCAGAAAGTGAAAATTTACAATCTTTCTGAAGAAAATGATACATTTAGTATGCACTTAACAAAATGTACAGTATCTATAAGGCAAAAATGATGAAATGTTGAAAGAAATAAAAACACCTAAGTAAATAGATATACTGTTATTCACGGATTGGAAGCATCGTGAGCAAAGTTTACCTGTAAACTGATTTGTAAGTTCAAAGCAATTCCTATCAAAATCCCAGCCAGTTTTGTTGTGGATCTAAAATGCTTATTCTAAAATTTAGATGTGACTTCCAGTTGCCAGTCCCACGTGTCAGGAACCTGAAAGGCACTGCTCTATCCTAAAAACGGTGGAAAGCTGAACAGACTGAAAAACCAGCTCTTCTTGGATGCTCGAGAGAGGAGAATATGCAGAACAAACTGGGGGGACAGGCAGGCAGATACGGGGTGGCACGGCTTTCCAAACCAGAGGCTCCGAAGTAGAAACCACGGTGCAAACAGGGAACCAGCACTGGGGCTGGAAGCCCTGAGCTCTGACCGACAGACTGCTGAGGCTCCATGGGGACGACTCTGAGATCCAGGGGGATCCAGCCACTGGGGGCAAGGGGCGGGGGGCCACAATATTCACCTGCAGAAGTTCGAGGAGGTTCCCCCAGCACACCTCCGAGAGAAACACCCCAGTGCTTCTGGCTGGGGGGTGAGAAGAACCACCTTGAAATATGCCAGAGCCGCTCTGTTCTTAACAAGCTCCAGCCTCAGGACAAACTAGTCCAACAGCCTAACCAGCTGGGGTGTTATGGGAGCTTAACTGGCCTGGGGGAAGGGAGATGTCCAACTCCTGTCCGTTCTAGGCAACCAAGGGAAAAGAGAAATACTCAGCTCTAATTCACTCTAGACTGTCTGTCCCACCTAAAGAGGGAGAAAAAAAATAACAGAAGCATTGGTGAAGTTCACAGGCCGGAGGCATAAGCTCACTAAGAGACTGGGCACTACAGGACCCTAACCCCCCACCGCACCACAGGACTGAAGGCCTATATACAGCTGCTGCTTTTTACCCAGTACCTCACGTGCCACTATCAGGAAAAAATTTCAAGGCATACTGCAAGGTACAGTAAGAGACCTACTGTCACTTCGTCCTCAGCAGCCGGAACCGCTGCTCCGGTCTCAGTTGCCACAGCTCCAGTCCAGTTTCTTTCTGTCTGCTCCTTCCTGTTCAAACCAACCTACACCTGGGTCCTCAGGGCCTTCACAGGGCCCTTTAAGTTCTTCCTTCGAGAAGCAGACCGTATTTCCTTTTGTGCTTGAGCCTGAGGACAGAAGCAGGGCATGGAGCACCCCACAGCCTGAGGAGGGGGCTGCACCTCTCCTGGAGGAACCCACAGTTACCGAGTCCTTCTGGCTCTCCACCAGCTTCCAACCAGGTGGGGTCTCCACCCCCACCTGCTCGTCAGACCTCCGCTCCTCCATTTCTGGGGCTGACGGCTCCACTACATCCTTCTCTTGCCCCACGGCACCTGGCAGCCTGCGTGCTGCTGCTTCTCGGGCTGCCTCTGCCCTCACCTGCCCCAGGGCACCTGGCAGCCTGCACGCCCACACTGCTTCCTCTCGGGCCGCTGCTCCTTCTCGTGCTGCTTCCTCTCGGGCCACAGCAGTTCCTAGTGACACCATTTCAGCAGCTTTCTCTCGGGGTGGACCCCAGCCCTCCACCCCTACACAGTACCACCTGTCCACAGGGGACACTCGAGTGTCTCCCCGTCCACAGGTGCAGCCACTGAAACACTCCTTCCATGAGGGCAGCCTGTTCTTTTGCCTTGGTCACCAATGAACCCTGACGACTGCCACCAATTTAATTGTCTTGCCAATGGGTTTCAACCCCGCTCAAGTTCACTGTGGATTCAGTGTGACCAAAGAAATGACAGTAGAACGTTCTTGGGGTGAAAGGGTTATACACAATTTTATTTCCATGGTGGCAGGTCAATCACTAGAATCCCGTCCACTCAGATCAAGTCTGCGTGCAGCAAGCCGTCTCTGCCTCTGGGCCTCTCGCCCCTGCAGCCATCTCAGTCTCTGTCCTCCATGCTACCACCACTCCAGTCTCTGCTCTCCTGCAGCCGTGCCACCATGTCACCCAGAGCACTGGGCAGAACTCTTTATATACAGTCAATTGCAATGTACTGCCCACACACGTGTAAGAGCTAGCCAACCAGGGCCAGGTGAGGCCCCTGGCTTCACTTTATCCCACAGCAATAGAAACTTCAAATCTGAAGTAAAGAGAACAATGACTGAAAATGATAGATCAGAGTATCCAGGGACAGTAGGACAATTCAATTCAAGATGCATAACCTATGGGTAAAAGAAAGAAAGGAACAGAATAAATATTTGAGAAAGTAATGAGAATTTGCCCCAAATGAATTTCAGACACAAAACCACAAACTCAGAAAGCTCTGAGAACACTAACAAATATAAATGCAAAAAAAACAACAACACATGTGTACCATTTTCAAATTACAGAAAATCAAAGACAAAGAAAACATCCTAAAAGAAACCAGGAGGTTGGGGGATAACTCAAAATCTTCTCAGAAACCATGCAAGCAGTAAGAGAGTGAAGTGGAATGCTTAAAGTATTGAGAGAAAAAACAAACGTAGAGCTCTGCACCCTGAAAAATCATCCTTCAATAGTGAAGGAGAAATAAAGATTTTCTCAAAGAAAAATTGAGGTAATCTGTTTCCAATAGACATGTTCCACAAGAAATATTTAAAGAAGTTCTTCACAGAGAAGAAAATAATATAGATGAGACACTCAGAGCTACATAAATGAAGAACATCAAAAAAGGAAGAGTAAAAGTAAAAAAAAATTATTTTCTCCTTCTTAATTGCTCTAACAGGCAAAAGTTTGTTCAAAATTATGACAGCAACAATGAATTTGATTATTTATGTGTGCACACATTTCACTCTTACACACACACACACACACACATTTTTGTATACTTGTATGTAAGTGAAATTACTGACAACAATGATACCAGGAATGAGAAGGAGGAATTAGGATATTTTCTTTTTATGAGAGTCTCCCACTACTTGTGAAGTGGTGAGGTGTTATTTGAAAATGGACTTACATTAGTTGTAAATGTATATTGCAAAGTCTAGAGCAACAATTATAAAAAGTAAAGAAGAAAAAGTATAATTGATGTGCTAAGGAAAAAGAGAAAGTGGAATCATCTAAAACACTCAGTTAAAACCAGAAAAGGAAGAAAAAGAGTGGAAGAAAAAAACAGACAAGAGCTATATGTAGAAAACAGTAATAAACATGGTAGATATTAATCCAATTATATCAATAATTACTTTGAACATCAATGGGCTAAATACATCAATTAAAAGGCAAAGATTGTCAGAGTGGATCAAAAAAGGACACCCAACTGTATGTTGTCTACAAGAACCCCATTTCAAAGGTAAAGACATACAGATTTAAAGTCAATGGGGAAAAATATACCATGCTAACACTAATTTTTAAAAAGGTAGGAGAACCCGTATTAATTGCAGACAGAGCAGACTTCAAAGCAAGGGCAGTTATCAGGGTTACTGAAGGGCATTATATAGAAATAAAGGGTCAGTTCTCTAAGAAGACTTAACAATCCTCAGCAGCCTGCACCTAACAACCAATCATCAAACTACAAAAGCCAAAAACTAACAGAACTGCAGGGAAAAATAGATTACTCCACTATCAAGGCTGGAGACATCAACAGCCCTTTCTCAGAAATGGACAGATTCAGCAAGCAGAAAATCTGTAAGGACATGGTTGAACTCAACATAGCAGCGATCAATTGGATATAATGGACACCTATAGACCACTGAATTTAACAACAGCAGAAGACACATTCTTCTTAAACTCACATGGAACAATTGCCAAGATAGACCATAATCTGTGTCATAATAACACATCAACAAATTTAAAGGAATAGAAACCATACAATGTTTGCTTTCCGACCACATGGAATGAAACTATAAATTAATAACAGAAAGGTAACTGAGAAACCCCAAAATGCCTGGAGATTTAATATCACACTTATAAATAACACATGGGTTGAAAAAGAAATCTAAAGAAAAACTTTAAGACATTTTAAGCTAAATGAACATTAAAGTACAACTTAGCAAAATTTGTTAGATGCAGTGAAAGCAGTGCTTCGAGGGAAAATCATAGCATAGAGAAGATGAAATATCTAAGATGAATTATCTAAGTTTCTACCTTAGAAAACTAGAAAAATAAAAGCAAATTAAATCCAAAGGAAGCAGAAGAAAAAAAATAATAAATATTAGAGCAGAAATCAATGAAGTAAAACACAGAAAATCAATAGAGAAAGTTAATGTAACCAAAAACAGTTTCTTTAAAAATATCAATAAAACTGATCAGTCTTTAGCCAAGCTAATTAAGAAAGAGAAATTATTGATGTCAGAAATGAGAGGGGATATCATTAAATATCCCCTGGACATTAAAGAACAATAAAGAAATACTATGAACAACTGTATGCCTAAGAATTTGATAACCTAGAAGAAACGACCTAATTCCTTCAAACAACAAAAGCTGCTAAAACTCACACAAGAAGAGGTGAACAAGCTGATTAAGCAATATTTATTAAAGAAAACTAATCAGTAATTTTAATAACTTCCCCAAACAAGAAGCACCAGGGCTGATTGGCTCACTGTTGAATTCCACCAAATGTTTAAGGAAGAAATTGTACCAAATCTCACCTTAACCAGTTTTTAATACTGTTTTGTCTAGAGTTTTAAATTCTCTTTGCTGTGGTTACTTTGGTAATAAAACAGGTGGAATAATACCTCAACCCAGGAAGCCAGACTGAGATAAAGTGTGCAAGGCACTTAGCAAAGTAGCTCATGGAAAGCAATCAAAATTATCAGCCATATGTGCTATTTCTACTTTCAGGACTGAGTCCTGGAATGTCCAGAAAATCATAATGAGTAATAAATGCCAATCAAATTTGAGTGCATAAATGAAGAACCTTAAGTCAGAAGAACTGAGCTCTGCTCAGTGGTTTACCAAGTACTGATGCTGAATGTCACTAAGCATCAGGGAAATGCAGATCAAACCAAATCACCTCACACCAGTCAGAATGGCTAGTAACAAAAAGACAAGAACTCACAAGTATTGGTGAGGATGTGGAGAAAAGGGAACTCTTGTGCACTGTGGTGGGGATGCAACCACTGTGGAAAATGGTATGGAGGTTCTGCAAAAAATTAAAAATAGAACTACCATATGATCCAACTATCCCAGAAGAAACTAATTCAGAAAGATCTGTGCACTTCTTTGTTTAAATAGCATTATTTAAATAGCCAAGATAATGGAAGTAACTCGTGTCTATTCACAGATGAATCGATAAAGATGATGTGGGCTACATGCAATGGAATATCACTCAGCCATAAAAAAGAATGAAATCTTGCCACTCCAGATAATGTGGTTGTATCTAGAGGGTGTTATGATAAGCGAAATGAGTCAAAGAGAGAGGCAAATAGCATAAGATTTCACTTTCAGCTTCTACCTTGCAAAAAGCATCTCCTCCCCCAGACCCCCACCCCTCATCGCCCCCCACCCATCCCGCCCTTTTCTCCTTCAGTCTGCAGTCTCCCGGCAGTGTTTAGTGATCTCCTGGGGTCTTTGGGTTCTTTACGCTTCAGACATGTGATTTATATTTTCAAGGAACAGGAAAAAGACTCAGGTTTTTTCCTAGGAATTTTGGGGTGTATTTCTCTTTTTCAGAAGCCTAAGGTAATTATAATTTAAACTTTTCCATCGACTGAGGGGCCAGACAGCCGAGTCTCCGCCCTCCCCGCAGCAGCCTCCCCTGCACCCCCCACCTGCCCAGGATGCCTCCTCCAGCGTCCCCCTCAGGCTCTGTCCCGGCGCTGGGACCCTCTGACCCTGCTGACGGGCCTCGGGCCTCACCTGCGCGCCGCCCGCCCACCTGCCCCGCGCAGAGCAGGGCCATGCCTCCTCCCCCAAGCCCTGCTCTGTCCCCACTGGCCTGGGGGCCTCGGGGCCCACGTGCCCGGGGAGGCCGCGCCTGCCACCCCTCGGCCACCAGCCCGTGTAGCCCGTGTCCCCGCAGGCGCCCGCAGCCCCTCGGCGCAGAGCCCGGCAGTGCAGCCCCCCGTCCCCAGGCCGCCTCTCCGCCCTCAAGGCTGCGACCTTGAAATGGGCTCCCCGTGGGCCCCGTGCACAGCACTCGTGCCCCAGTCAGGGACAGGGCAGGGGCCCCATTGCCTGCCGGCTTGCAGATCAGTGGTGGCCCTGTGCTCTCAGTGACCCCCCAGCAGTGGAGGTGGGGGTGGCTGGGGTGGCAGAGGGTGTTAGTGAGCCCTGGGGTCACCCATACTGAGCCCTGTTGCCCAACTGGCCTACCCCCTGCCAAGCTGACCCCTGTGTCTATTTGCTGTGCTTTCATCTCTCTCTAAATCGGTTCTGTACTTGGAAGGCGGAGAGGCGGGCCTCACATCACCCCTCAAGCCGGGGCCGGAACGCTGCTGGGGTGGTTCCCTGAGAGCTTCCCTTTCCCTCGGACACAGGCAGGGAGGCGATGAGCTGGGCACCAGGGGGTGGCGGCTGGGGATGGGGCACAGAAGCCGGTGCGAGGGGGCTGGGGGAGTGGGAGAACCTGCCCACTCCGCTGGACCGCGAGGCTGTCTGTCTGGATGGAGTGACAACCGGAAACCTGTCCTTACAATGGTTACCTGTCAACAGCTCACACGCATTTACAGGATTTATTTGCACTGATCAAATGAAGAATCTCAGCCATTCTTTTAAACTCCGTTTCACCTAGGAAATATTGTTCTCAATTCCTGTGCGCCTTCTCTCTCTCTCTGAAAAAGAATAAGGAGGGTTGCAGAAATGTCAAAAGGGCCCCCAGGCTGACAGCTGAGTCACGGAGCCCCACCTTCTTGCGGTAGGAGCCTGCCACCGCCCCTTATCGCAGAGCCCAGTCCGCACATGCGCCATTCTCACCTCTGAGTTAGAAAGCATGCACAGACCTCCAGTCACGCATACAACCCCGAAGCACCCTCCCCCTTCCTCTTTTCCATGATTGTTCCTTAGATCCTTGAAGATAGAAACTGTTTCCTTTTTCAGGGGTTGGTTTGGATTAGCAAGCTTATTCTTTAGACTTAACCATACACACACACACACACGCACACATGTAAATACCTTATCCACACATGCATGAATACTTTGTATATACACGCATGTGACTAATGTATACATACATGTAACTTACATGCACACACGTGAATACCTTATACACATGTACATACATGAATACCTCTCGGGTGGTTAGGAGGAGACTGTGCAGAACCATGTGGCTTTTTGTTTCCTGAGCAGAGAGCATGTATGTTTTGACAGAGAGGCACTTTGGGGAAAAGGAAATGTGTTTTGTCCTATCTGCCAGGGAGCAGACTGTCTTTCTAGGTGTGGGGGCACAGGGAAAAGGGTTTGCTGGGTGGGGAAAGCAGACGGACTGGTGTCATGGAAGCACACAGACGATGATGTTCAGCAGACCTCCAGTCCAAGCTGAGCTTTCCCATCAGTGAGCTGACCAGGCCAGGCCAAGTCACCGAGTCCCACGTATTCTCATATTTCTAATATGACAATACCTGACTCTGGGAGGGGAAGATGGGATAGCAGGTCGTAACAATTAAATTTAAAGAGTATGCCATACATCATACTCTTTCTAAGTTGATACCTGTCTGTCCGGTAGATCCCAAATATAAATTTTGCTACTTTTTAAATTTTGTTCAAGCTAAATGAGCAAACACAGAAGATGTGTAAGAACTGCCTTCTCCTTTTTCAAATGGGCCTTTGGACTCAGATCATAGCTTACAATTGAGCAGAGTTCAGCTGTGTCGTGAATCACATGGTGCATTTTATCACATGTTTGGAGTCATTGTGTTTTGTGAAAGGTTGGGAGCTGGCCCACTTTTGGTACATTATTTCTATTGGAACACCTGCTGGGAATTTCCAATAAAAAAAGCCTTGCTCTGAGGCAGGTTAGTCTTCCAGTGAGCACTGGACATCCCTGGGCCAACCAAGTCCCAACTGGGGCCAGCATGCCTCTGACTTGAAGAATGAGGATGTCCCACCTCTGTGTGGAGGACGCCCCGTCCGCCAGCCCCTGAGCACTGCCAGTAGGAAGGACAGTCCTGGGGAGGGGGCGGGGTGCAGGGATTCCGGCAGGTGCTCTGTCTGGGGTGGGAGGTTGTCACGCAGGCTGGCCTCCCACCCCAGCTAGGCCATCAGCAGAAGCCCCTCTTCCTGCCCCACCATGCGCAGGTGCATGTCAGTCTTTCATGGAAGCGTCTCCTTCTGTTTCCCATTTGCATTGAAAATGCTCTGAGGAGCCTGAGCTGATGTGCTGTCCTGTAGGGGTGGGTCTGGGTTTGAGAGCCAGCAAACGAGACTGTTGGCAGGGACAGGGGGTAATCCTTAACTGACAATTACAGCGTCCACTTGCCTAGATTTACAAAGATCTTTGTACCACAAACTCACACTTCCTGTCATAGGGGCTCCTAAGAAACTGTCATTTTGTGTTTACAAACAAAGGCTCTGTGGTACACTGACATAATTTTGTCCAAGGCCATTTAACTGGTATTTGGTAAACCCCTGAACTGAACTCAGTTCTTCCGACTCAAGTTTGCTTTATTCACATACCCAAATTTGATTAGGATTTATTATGCACTATGATTTTCTGGGCACTCTGGGACTCAGCCCTGAAAGTAAAAATAGCACATATTGACTGATAGTTTTGCCTGCTTTTCATGAACCAGACCCCCCACTAAGCCCCTTGCACACTTTATCTCAGGCTGGCTTCTTGGGGGATGAGGCATTATTGTGCCCATTTTAATGCAGCAGCCACAGCAAGGAGAATTTGAAACTCTTGAATAAAGTAGCATTACAAATTAGTTAAGACAAGATTAAATCTGTTTTGGTGTGATTTACCACCCATGCTGTGGCCACCACGGCCTGTGTAGCCCCCGCCTGGAGAAAGCAGGCCAGTGGCAGGGACAGCTCATGAAAGCACAGCTGTAGAACAGTGTGTTATATGCTAACGGGGTGACATGCAGTGTACCTTGGAGAAGCCCCCTCATCTTTCTGGGATGTTGCCAGGACATCTGGGTATATATTAAATGTGAAAACAACAAAACAACAAAGAACCAGAACTTAAATCCAAACTTTTTGCCTCAGAAGCTCACGAGTATCTAAAGAAATGAATCAAATGTTCTCTGTACTGTGGTTTCCTTCCACAGATGACCCACGGGATTCTCAACAAGGCATCTGTTATTAAAAGCTGTTTTCTTTCTAAGCAACTAGGCACAGGGGATTGCTTGTAAGAAAGGCTGGTTGACAGGGTGTCTCTGGAGTGGGTTTCACATAGAAGTCAGGAGCTGTGTGGTTAACTCATCATCAGGAGCTGCATTACACGGGGAGGCTCCCTCTTCACAGAGTGCATCCTGCCCTCTCTCCTCTCTTCTAAAAACATCGGTGTCTCTGATTTGTTAAGTAATCCAGGAAGCCTTTTTCTGCTTTCTGCCTGGCTCACCTTAAAGCAATGCTTGGAACTTGTTTCTAGGGATCAGCAGCACCCAGGAACCTCTGAGGGGAGGGCGGTGGGGATGGAGAAGCACTTTTAAAAGTTTTAAGGGCCTGGTTCATACTCATTTCAGTATTTTATGGCTGCATACACACGCCAAACGTGGGCTGCGTTTATAAGGATACAATGCTGATCATGGCAACCTTTCCCTACGTGGACCACTGTGTCCTGTTCTGAACCCAATTTTACTATTTTTAATCACATATAATGAATGATGTATTGCTCAGGGTTCATTGGCAAAAAAATGCAATACCCTTTAGCTAGTGTAAAGGGATTTACTACGGAGTAATAAGCAGCAAATAGAATCGATGGGAGAGCTAAAGAGTCTACTAGACTGAGCTTCTAGAATGCTCTGTAGCCTTCATGGCAGGACTAGTGCATCTGGAGCTGCTGTGCCCTGCAGGATGGAATGCTTTGGCGTCAGAACACTGGGGAAGCTACTTAAAACGAAGGGGTGCAGAACCGGGCCGTGATCTGCATCAGCTAAGCAGATGCCTTCCCCTTAGCTCTGTTGTGAATTCAAGTGAATAAATTAAACTGGAATGCTCTAAATCACATCTGGACCTCCAGCAGTGAGCAGCACGGGGGAAACTGGCGAATGCTTGTGTTTCGGACCCCAGTAGGTCAGGCATGCCCACAGGGAGGCGGCCGGAGTGCCAAGGCCCCACCCACAGCGCTCACTACAAGCAGCTTTTGCTTTTTTCCTCAATAGCAATCAAGTCAAAAAAAAAAAAAAAAGAGAGAGATTGTTGAGAATCAATGATTTATGTTTCGCTCTTCTTCCTCTTTTAAATTGTATTATTTCACATTGAAAACATGTAATAATGTATAAATAATAAATAAATAAATAAACTCTTCTTTTCTACCAAGGGACTTACCTGTGCTAACTCAGAAAACAATTGCACATGCACACACCCAGCGAGGGAAAGTGAAGCCACAGGGAGATACTGGAAAGTTCTAAGAGATAGTGCAGCGCCTGCCCACGGCTCCACTCCCCCCCCATTAGCTGGAGTTGACCACATCGCAGTCTCTTCCAGACACCTGCTGAGAGGAGAAGCTGCTGCTTTGAAACAGATGTTCCCAGCCTTCGGAGCTCCCACAGCAGGTTCATGGGCTCCAGGATGGCCGTTAGGCGTAACTTTTCATTACAGGTTAGAAAGTGCAAACTCTTAGACTTCTCCTGTATCTCATATAGTTACCAGTTTTTGAGAAATGCACGAGCAGTTTTTAGGTTCTCCTCTCCTGTGCGACAAGACGCACTGATGCCATCACAGTCCCACGTCTGAAGTGCCAAGCAGGCACCCACAAAAGCCGCATTTGGGCTTCTCTGGGCCCCTCAAATGTATCCTCATTCAGAAGACTGAGAAAATTCAGGGGTACAGAAGAACAGAAGAGAAAGCAACAACTACATCTTTCTAGGGAATGATTTAGAAAAGGCCACCACCATTCAAGGAAAGAATTGGGACCTTGGTGTTGAAACTAACTACCAGCTATGCTAGTAGATGTGACATCTATCAGTTTATCACAGTGCGTAACTCATCTGGGCACCAGAAGAAAACCTGCTCCTGAACAGCACGGTTATGTCTTCTTCTGGGGTCCTGTTGGTGGGGAAAATTTACTCCCCCTCCGGATTCCACATCCCTCTCCTTATCCCCTACTCACCTCCCCTGGAATTGCTATATGAAATTGACAATTTTGGCACCGATTTCAGATGATGCCAACAGTCAGGGTCAGGAAAAATGCAACCCATAGTCTACAATTTAAGTTTTAAGAGAAGGTTGTGCATGGTACTGAAACAGTGTCCAGGGCTCATTCAACATACAACTAGTTTCATATTTAGGGCAAAAGAACTCTTTCAAGACAGTCCGGCTGGTGGTCTGAAAGGTGCTAAAGCATTCTGAGCCCTCAGCAGGATTGGCTCAAGACTAGTTGTTATTGAGCCCTACACGGTGCCAGGCTGGGGAGGACAGGAGGGACAGAGGACTAAGACAAACCGATGTGCTGTTTTATGTCACATGTTACCCTCACTGTAACACAGGTATGGCAGTGGGCCTTGTGTGACCCTGGGAGGCAGGAGACTGATGTGCTAGCTCAGAACCCGTACTTTTCCTCACTGTGGCCGTGAGCGAGTCACCGAGTGTCCCTGAGGTTCACTAGCCCCACCGGAGTGATCAGAGCAGGCAGTGTGCATGTAGACGGCCCTATATGGCCGAGAAGTCCTTGGGAAGAGTTGGGATTCTTTATGTTGGAAGTGAAGAACAAATTAATATGTTTTAAACAAGAAGATATTTTGGCTCCTGGAATTAGAAAGCCTACAGGGTAGATGTGGCCACAGAAATGATCTAACCTGAACGTTGGCCTGGATCGAGCTCCCGGCTCTGCACCCTCTGGCTGGTGTCCTCAGGCTCAGACACGGTCACGGAAGCGCGTACGGAAGAGACTCCGCTTTGCTGCTGTCACTGTGCCCTACCCGATGGATTGGATCAAGGCTTACTCCGGAATCAATCACTGGAATAATCAAATATCCCACCGCCAGGACTGGGGTCCACTGGTGAGACTCCCGGGAGGAGAATGACCGTTCAGAGCAGCCCTGGCCAAGGGGAACGTAACGTGAGTCAAGTACGTAATTTTAAGTGTTGTTTTAGCCACATTACAAAAGTAAAAAGAAACAAGGAAAATTAATTTTAGTAATATATATGATTTCACTCAACTTGTTCCAAATGTTATCTTTTCCAACCTGTAGTCAAATAAAAACTATGAGTGAGATAGTCTACCTACTTTTCTTTTTGTACCATGTCTTTGAAATCCATGTACAGAGCACCTCAGTCGGAACAGCCGTGTTTCGAGGGCCTGATAGTCACACGTGGCTGCCCTGTTGGACGTGCAGGTTTAGAGCGACGGAGTAACGCCTGCCCGGCCTTTCCGTACCTGCTGTCCGCTGATTGCCCCAACCCGGTAGTTAGGATTGGCAAGGATGCTCGTTACACATGGAATGACTTGCTTAAAAATGGAAGGATCGGGAATGGAAACCAGGCATTTTTAAACCCAATTATAAGTCCATTGATAAATAGTTATAAAAACAGAGGCGGAGCCAACATGGCGGCGTGAGTAGGACAGTGGGAATCTCCTCCCAAAAACATATATACTTTCGAAAATACAACAAACACAACTAGCCCTAAAAGAGAGACCAGAAGACGCAGGACAGTGGCCAGACTGCAGCTACACCAGCGAGAACCCAGCGCCTCGCGAAGGGGGTGAGATACAAGCCCCGGCCCCGCGGGACCCGAGCGCCCCTCCCCCCAGCTCCCAGCGGGAGAAGAGCAGGCAGAGCGGGAGGGAGACGGAGCCCAGGACTGCCGAACACCCAGCCCCAGCCATCCGGGCCAGAGCGCAGACACAGTACATGCCCAGGGGGCCCTGGATACTGGGGGAACAGGGAGTAAGACCTCTGAGCGGGTGCCGAAGCTGATGCCCCTGTGACAAAGAAAAGCGGGGGCTTTTTGAAAGTCTTAAAGGGACAGGGACTTAACAGCTTGACGGAAACAACCCAGGTCACAGTACAGCAGCTGGAAATTACAGGGAAAACCGGGTGCACTAACCCCCTGGGCAACAGCTCCGAGACCCCTCACGGAGGCAAACAGTCAAGCAGCCCCCCATCCATCACCCCACCGGGCGCTGCGAAAGCAGAGAAGCACCTGAGACAAATTCCGCCCACAGAAAGGGAAATTACTCCCTCCCGGCCAGGCAAGACACAAAGACCCACTCTACACGCAATTACCCAACACAAGCCACTAGGGGTCGCAGTTGTCCCAGCAAAGAAAGGCCAGTAGCAAGTGAAAATTTTGGCCCTCCCAGCTGACAGTCAATAGCACCTGTCAACATGAAAAGGCAAAAAAATATGATCCAGACAAGACTAACCCAGACAGCTTCGGCATCTGCTACATCTTCCCCTGAGAAGGAATCTGGGGAGATAGATTTAGCCAGTCTACCTGAAAAAGAATTCAAAACAAAAGTCATAACCATGCTGATGGACTTGCAGAGAAATATGCAAGAACTAAGGAAGGAGAATTCAGAAATAAAACAAGCTCTGGAAGGACTTCAAAACAGAATGGACGAGATGCAAGAGACCATTAATGGACTAGAAAACAGAGAACAGGAACGCAGAGAAGCTGATGCAGAGAGAGATAAAAGGATCTCCAGGAATGAAAGAATTTTAAGAGAGCTGAGTGATCAATATAAAAGGAATAATATAAGAATCATAGGCATTCCAGAAGAAGTAGAGAGAGAAAAGGGGATAGAAAATGTCTTTGAAGAAATAATTGCTGAAAATTTCCCCAAACTAGGGGAAGAAATGGCCTCTCAGACCACAGAGGTACACAGAACTCCCATGACAAGGGATCCAAGGAGGGCAACACCAAGACACATAATAATTAAAATGGCAAAGATCAAAGACAAGGACAAAGTATTACAAGCAGCCAGAGAGAAAAAAAAGGTTACCTACAAAGGAAAACCCATCAGGCTATCATCAGACTTCTCAACAGAAACCCTACAGGCCAGAAGAGAATGGCATGATATACTTAATGCAATGAAACAGAAGGGCCTCGAACCAAGACTACTGTATCCAGCACGAATATCATTTAAATATGAAGGAGGGATTAAACAATTCCCAGACAAGCAAAAGTTGAGGGAATTTGCCTCCCACAAACCACCTCTACAGGGCAACCTACAGGGACTGCTCTAGATGGGAGCACTCCTAAAAAGAGCACACAACAAAACACCCAACATATGAAGAAGGGAGGAGGAGGAATAAGAAGGGAGAGAAATAAAGAATCATCAGATTGTGTTTATAATAGCTCAACAAGCGAGTTAAGTTAGACAGTAAGACAGTAAAGAAGCTAACCCTAAACCTTTGGTAACCACAAACTTAAAGCCTGCAATGGCAATAAATTCATACCTTTCAATAATCACCCTAAATGTAAATGGACTGAATGCACCAATCAAAAGACACAGAGTAATAGAATGGATAAAAAAGCAAGATCCATCCATATGCTGCTTACAAGAGACTCACCTCAAACCCAAAGACGCGCACAGACTTAAAGTCAAGGGATGGAAAAAGATATTTCAAGCAAACAACAGAGAGAAGAAAGCAGGTGTTGCAATTCTGGTATCAGACAAAACAGACTTCAAAATAAAGAAAGTAACAAAAGACAAAGAAGGACATTACATAATGATAAAGGGCTCAGTCCATCAAGAGGATATAACCATTATAAATATATATGCACCCAATACAGGAGCACCAACATACCTGAAACAAATATTAACAGAACTAAAGGAGGAAATAGAATGCAATGCATTCATTCTAGGAGACTTCAACACACCACTCACTCCAAAGGACAGATCCACCAGACAGAAAATAAGTAAGGACACAGAGGCACTGAACAACACACTAGAACAGATGGACCTAATAGACATCTACAGAACTCTACATCCAAAAGCAACAGGATACACGTTCTTCTCAAGTGCACATGGAACATTCTCCACAATAGACCACATACTAGGACACAAAAAGAGCCTCAGTAAATTCCAAAAGATTGAAATCCTACCAACCAACTTTTCAGACCACAAAGGCATTAAACTAGAAATAAACTGTTCAAAGAAAGCAAAAAGGCTCACAAACACATGGAGGCTAAACAACACGCTCCTAAATAATCAATGGATCAATGACCAAATCAAAATGGAGATCCAGCAATATATGGAAACAAATGACAACAACAACACTAAGCCCCAATTTCTGTGGGACGCAGCAAAAGCAGTCTTAAGAGGAAAGTATATAGCACTCCAAGCATATTTAAAAAAGGAAGAGCAATCCCAAATGAACGGTCTAATGTCACAACTATCAAAATTGGAAAAAGAAGAAAAATTGAGGCCTAAGGTCAGCAGAAGGAGGGACATAATAAAGATCAGAGAAGAAATAAATAAAATTGAGAAGAATAAAACAATAGCAAAAATCAATGAAACCAAGAGCTGGTTCTTCGAGAAAATAAACAAAATAGATAAGCCTCTAGCCAGACTTATTAAGAGGAAAAGAGAGTCAACACAAATCAACAGTATCAGAAATGAGAAAGGAAAAATCACAACAGATCCCGCAGAAATACAAAGAATTATTAGAGACTACTATGAAAACCTATATGCTAACAAGCTGGGAAACCTAGGAGAAATGGACAACTTCCTAGAAAAATACAACCTTCCAAGACTGACCCAAAAAGAAACAGAAAATCTAAACAGACCAATTACCAGCAACGAAATTGAAGCGGTAATCAAAAAACTACCAAAGAACAAAACCCCCGGGCCAGATGGATTTACCTCGGAATTTTATCAGACATACAGGGAAGACATAATACCCATTCTCCTTAAAGTTTTCCAAGAAATAGAAGAGGAGGGGATACTCCCAAACTCATTCTATGAAGCTAACATCACCCTAATACCAAAACCAGGCAAAGACACCACCAAAAAAGAAAACTACAGACCAATATCCCTGATGAACGTAGACGCAAAAATACTCAACAAAATTTTAGCAAACCGAATTCAAAAATACATCAAAACCATCGTACACCATGACCAACTGGGATTCATCCCAGGGATGCAAGGATGGCACAACATTCGAAAGTCCATCAATATCATCCACCACATCAACAAAAAGAAAGACAAAAACCACATGATCATCTCCATAGATGCTGAAAAAGCATTTGACAAAGTTCAACATCCATTCATGATAAAAACTCTCAGCAAAATGGGAATAGAGGGCAAGTACCTCAACATAATAAAGGCCATCTATGAAAAACCCACAGCCAACATTATATTGAATAGCGAGAAGCTGAAAGCATTTCCGCTGAGATCGGGAACTAGACAGGGATGCCCACTCTCCCCACTGTTATTTAACATTGTACTAGAGGTCCTAGCCACGGCAATCAGACAAAACAAAAAAATACAAGGAATCCAGATTGGCAAAGAAGAAGTCAAACTGTCACTATTTGCAGATGACATGATACTGTACATAAAAAACCCTAAAGACTCCACCCCAGAACTACTAGAACTGATATCGGAATACAGCAAAGTTGCAGGATACAAAATCAACACACAGAAATCTGTGGCTTTCCTATATACCAACAATGAACCAACAGAAAGAGAAATCAGGAAAACAACTCCATTCACAATTGCATCAAAAAAAATAAAATACCTAGGAATAAACCTAACCAAAGAAGTGAAAGACTTATATTCTGAAAACTACAAGTCACTCTTAAAAGAAATTAAAGGGGACACTAACAGATGGAAACGCATCCCATGCTCATGGCTAGGAAGAATTAATATCGTCAAAATGGCCATCCTGCCCAAAGCAATATACAGATTTGATGCAATCCCTATGAAACTACCAGCAACATTCTTCAATGAACTGGAACAAATAATTCAAAAATTCATATGGAAACACCAAAGACCCCGAATAGCCAAAGCAATCCTGAGAAAGAAGAATAAAGTAGGGGGGATCTCACTCCCCAACTTCAAGCTCTATTATAAAGCCATAGTAATCAAGACAATTTGGTACTGGCACAAGAACAGAGCCACAGACCAATGGAACAGACTAGACAATCCAGACATTAACTCAGACATATATGGTCAATTAATATTTGATAAAGGAGCCATGGACATACAATGGCGAAATGACAGTCTCTTCAACAGATGGTGCTGGCAAAACTGGACAGCTACATGTAGGAGAATGAAACTGGACCATCGTCTAACCCCATATACAAAAGTAAACTCAAAATGGATCAAAGACCTGAATGTAAGTCATGAAACCATTAAACTCTTGGAAGAAAACATAGGCACAAACCTCTTAGACATAAACATGAGTGACCTCTTCTTGAACATATCTCCCCGGGCAAGGAAAACAACAGCAAAAATGAACAAGTGGGACTATATTAAGCTGAAAAGCTTCTGTACAGCAAAAGACACCATCAATAGAACAAAAAGGAACCCTACAGTATGGGAGAATATCTTTGAAAATGACACATCCGATAAAGGCTTGACGTCCAGAATATATAAAGAGCTCACATGCCTCAACAAACAAAAAACAAATAACCCAATTAAAAAATGGGCAAAGGAACTGAACAGACGGTTCTCCAAAAAAGAAATACAGATGGCCAACAGACACATGAAAAGATGCTCCACATCGCTAATTATCAGAGAAATGCAAATTAAAACTACAATGAGGTATCACCTCACACCAGTACGGATGGCTGCCATCCAAAAGACAAACAACAACAAATGTTGGCAAGGCTGTGGAGAAAGGGGAACCCTCCTACACTGCTGGTGGGAATGTAAACTTGTTCAACCATTGTGGAAAGCAGTATGGAGGTACATCAAAATGCTCAAAACAGACTTACCGTTTGACCCAGGAATTGCACTCCTAGGAATTTACCCTAAGAATGCAGCAATCAAGTATGAGAAAGATCAGTGCACCCCTATGTTTATCGCAGCACTATTTACAATAGCCAAGAATTGGAAGCAACCTAAATGTCCATCGATAGATGAATGGATAACGAAGATGTGGTACATATACACAATGGAATACTACTCAGCCATAAGAAAAGGGCAAATCCAACCATTTGCAGCAACATGGATGGAGCTGGAGGGTATTTTGCTCAGTGAAACAAGCCAAGCAGAGAAAGAGAAATACCAAATGATTTCACTCATCTGTGGAATATAAGAACAAAGGAAAAACTGAAGGAACAAAACAGCAGCAGAATCACAGAACTCAAGAATGGACTAACAGGTACCAAAGGGAAAGGGACTGGGGAGGATGGGTGGGTAGGGAGGGATAAGGGGGGGAGAAGTAGGGGGGTATTAAGATTAGCATCCATAGCGGGGTGGGAGAAAGGGGAGGGCTGTACAACACAGAGAAGACAAGTAGTGATTCTACAACAGGTTGCTACGCTGATGGACAGTGACTGTAAAGGAGTATATAGGGGGGACCTGGTATAGGGGAGAGCCTAGTAAACAAAGTATTCGTCATGTAAGTGTAGATTAATGATTAAAAAAAAAAATGCAGTTCCTATGTGGTGACCTCTAATGAGTTCTACACAATGATATAAAGGACATATAAAAGTGTAGGCAAAGGGTCTGTTTGTGTTTATACAGAGGATCAAAGCCTAATTTGGCTACCCCGAAAATGAACTAAGATACGATATGAAAGAGAACTTCCAACATCAGCACTCTCGGGAAGACTCATGCCAGAAGATGATCATCAAAAAACCCCAACAAAGATCCACGCACTGCTACAGCTGTAGATGCACTCATCCCACCAGCTCCTGGACTTGCCATGGGAATGAAGGAGATATCTAAGCTGGCCTGTGCATACAGTAAAACAACAAATTTGACTGGATCTATACTGTTGGAACTCAACCAAGAATTAGGAGAAGTGCAAATTGTAGCGCTCCAAAATCTTACAACTACAGACTATTTACTGTTAAAAGAACATATGGGATGTGAACATTCCCCAGGAATGGGTTGTTTTAATTTGTCTGATTTTTCTCAAACTATTCAAATTCAGTTAGATAATAACCATCATATCATTGATAAGTTTTCACAAATGCCTAGGGTGCCTAACTGGTTTTCTTGGTTTCACTGGAGGTGGCTGGTAATTACAGGTATGCTTTGGTTATGTAACCATACTCCTATTATGTTAATGTGTGTGCGCAATTTAAGTAGTAGCTTAAAATCTATACATGCTGAAGTTACTCTACAAGAAGATATGTCAAAGAAATAATCAATCTTCCCATGTTTTCTCCCGCCTGCTACTTCTATAGCTTTTCTTCTTCCTTCCTAATTACAACCCTTAAATAGAATTCGTGCCTCATATCAAATTTACCGAGTATCATAACTCCTCCAAGTGGTAAAGATACCTCAAGACAAATGCTGGGCATAGAAGCCACAGGGCATAAATATGCAAAGAAATAAAAAGCTAACCATTTCAAACAATAAGGCTTCTCTCTCACTTACCAACTTTACATTTCCCTGTATGGCCCCGGAAGATGACTGGTTAGCCAGAGACGGGTAAGATTCCTCAAGGGAGGAACAACCTAAGACAGGCACAGTCGCAGGGGGGTCATCAGGTGAGAAATTGGGGATCAACAGAGGTGAGGCTTAGAACCTCACCCTCCCTGTTCTAAGAGAAATCTTCTGCATACGTGGATGTTTTATTGCCCTTGTCTAGCTTGGATTAACACATAGTCTACAGGCACACACCTGATCATCTACATTTGCTCTCTTACAACACTAAACTATGTTTTCTACCTTTATGTTGTATCTACCTACCACTTCAGCATTTTATTAAAAATAATAATAATAAAGAGAGAAATGTGGTATCCACATATAAATCAAGTATAAAAATCAAATGTGTATTCATATTTGAACTGACTGTTTATAGTTCATAATGCATGAGCAAAACCGAAAGTTTCTGTGATGACTGCCCTTGTACTGTTCACCATGTAACTTATTCACTATGTAAGAATTTGTTCTCCATGTAAGAACTTGTTCGTTATGCTTCAGAAGATTGGAGACTGATGAAAATTAGGCTTGGGGTGGATTAATGATTGTGCATTGAGCATTGACTCCCCTATACAGAATTTTATTGTTGTTAACAACCATTTGATCAATAAATATGAGAGATGCCCTAACAACAACAACCAAAAAAAAAAAAAAAACAGGGCGGAGTGGACCACTCAGCCAGGTCTTTTTTATTTTTAATACCCAGCTCAGGGCCCCACCCTACTCGGACCCACCAGCTTGTTGGGGAAGCTGTCGTTGCTGTTTCCAGGACTCAGGCTCCTGTTCTGTCGGCCGCTCACCCAGTCTGTGCTCCAGTTTTAAGTGGAGTCCTCAGCTTGAATTTCCCTGCCCCCACCCCACATCCAATCTGTAATATTTTTTTCTCTTGTTTCTTAAGCAAGAGTATCCATCTGGGTGGTCTGTCTAGTAAGCATCTCTCTCCAGACCTCACTCCACATTTCTTCTCTTGCTTAGTCCCTGGAATCTTGCCCCTGGGTTACAGCTTTATGCACTGGGCACACCACCTGCCAGGAGATGCCCTGGTTCTTACTGTCTTACGGGAACAGTCTCACCCTCTGAGTATTTCCCATGAAAACATTCCCTATCCTCTTACTCAGTAGGGAACAGGTGCATGTGCAGGACTTCTTGCTCCTTTCTCTGGATGGCATCTGATCTCTTCACATCTGGGGACTGGTCATGGCCAGGCGCCCAACCTAGCTTTTCCCTCCACTCACCCTGGCTCTGAAAGGGGGTAATCTTGGTGCCACCCATCCCAAACCTACAGCACCCTGTGTCACTACCAGCCACATTTTCAGAAATGGCATTCTGCCTTGCAGTGGACTGCCCTGCAGGGAAAGGGGCGAGTGTGGCAGAACGGCCACTGATGGACACTCACTGCGTCAAGCATTTTGCTAAACCCTCTCACCTTCATGATTTCAGTCAATGTTCACAAAACCCAGGAAAGTGGAATTACAATCCGTGTTTTAAAAATAAGGAAACTGGGGCTCCAAACGTCTAATAAAATTGCTAAAAGCCGCAAACTAAGAAATGATGGGTGGTAAATCAAAACCTAGATCAGTATATAGATAGCTACTTGCCACATGATCGCACAGTCCTCAAAACAGTCAATTAAAAAAAGAAAGAAAAAAAAAACCTGAGGCAGCCGAGGCAGTTTGTGCTGGAACAAATCCATCTCTCAGTATTCTTTTTTTACATTTTGGTAGGAAGAAGGAATAGCTCCAGATAAAGAATTACGTTCCTTTTAAAAAATCTAGTTGGCAAACTTTGAGTGTCCTCTAACCAGTTCATGTGTGTGTTATATTGAGAGTTATGCTTTCCCTGTTTAATCATTCATTACCACAATGCTACGACACTTGATGGCCCCAAGCAGTTTCTCTCCTTCGTCTCCATATTTCACACAAAATTTGGGCTGCTTTTTGTATATCAAAACAGAAGAGAGCAACTGAACAAAAGTCCTTTGGGAACCAAGAACCAGATTTGTCTTTTTTTCCACCCACACAATAGAATCCCAAGTACTTTTCATACATAGAATATCCAGTTCTTTTGAAGAGAAGTGGTGCCTGCCTTACGGCCACCCCGTCCTGAGACAGCATTCAAGAAAGCCAAATAATCTTGGTAGAAGAAGTGCTTGCTTCTAATTTCCAGCATCATTATGATTTGTCACTCTAAGAGACACACTGATGTCATCTGTGAACATTCCCGGCACAGAGCAGGTAATCGAGGAATGCGACGCTGCTTCCTTCCTGTTAACACTTACAAGGCAGCATACAAGTTTCTGTTTGGGTGGAAAGCAACCTCTGACTTTTGGTCACAGAGTCTCAAATGTGTATATTGCAGTATTTGTTGCCTTTTCCCAAGTGCATTAGTATTCAGCACCTCATTCCAATCCCACAGCCTCGAGAGGCAGGTAGTACTGGATTCAGATCTCATTTTGGACAAAAAGACAAAGGTTTAGGGGGGAAAAGGGGCATCACGATTAGCACACATAATGTAGCAGGGCGGGGACACGGGAAAGGCAGTATGTACAGAGAAGACAAGTAATGATTCTATAGCATCTTACTGCGCTGATGGACAGTGACTGTAATGGGGTATGTGGGGGGGACTTGGTGATGGGGGGAGTCTAGTAACCATAATGTTGTTCAAGTAATTATACAATAATGATATCAACATTTTTTTTTTTAAAGACAAAGGTTGAGAGGAACCAAGAGATTGGCCAGAGGAAATCTGTTCATCACTGGAGGAAGGGGCAGTGGGTTCGCTCACTTAGTACTCATTGCAGTGCTCACCTCATGGGCAAAGAGAGGGGGGCTAAATACTGCATTTCACAGACTCCCTTGCATCTGATCCTCATGAGATTTAGGATCCACAAATCAGAGACAATAACACCAGTATGAGGACTGATCTGGAGTTGCCTCCTGCAGAGAGAGAGAGGGTATCAAGGCATCCATTTTGCTTGTAAGGATTGAGACCAAGACAGTATAATCCTGGATTGTGAAGTTGAAGTGGGTCTTCTTCATTCACCAGCGTTCTGACCGTCTAGAGGCAGCAGCTCCCTGGGGAGTCCATTTCTGCAGTGGGACTTTGAAAGTCATTCCAGAAAGCCCAGACCGAAACCTGCTTCTCCAGCCTCTAATGATTCAGAGGTTCCCTTGCATTTATAAAAAATTGCTTCTGATTAATCATTGAGGGGGCATTCTGTTATATGCACCTAAGAACCAGAGTTGGTGCTTATGGTAAGCTAATAAACTCAGGTTTTGTTGACCCCAAGGGGAAAGAAATACAGAATATGCCAATAGTGAAAGTAAAATAAAATCACAAATATATCCAATTAATCCAAAAACAGGTAAAAAATGACCAAGAAAAGAACAAAGATGAAGCAAATGGAAAATAATTAACAAGATGATATATTTCAACCCCAAAATACAAATAATTACACTAAATATAAATAACCCAAACACAATAGTTAAAAGACAGATTGTCAGTTTGGATAGCAAGAAGAAAGGCCAAGCTGTATACTGTTTACAAAACAAATGAACACAGCAACACACATGAAATGTAAATATGCACATAGGTTACCCATAGAGCCTGCAAGAAGATATACATTGCAGACATTCATTAAAAGCAAGCTGCTACAAGAGCCTTAGTGTTATTCATGTAACACTGAGAGCAAGGGATGTTGAGGACGATAAAGAGGGGCACTACAAATCTCCAATGGTTTTTTCCCCCAAAGACAGGGCACACCTAACTTTGTATCTATCTACCAACACAGCTTCAAAATATGTGAAGCAAAACCAATAGCTCTAAGACTTAAAAAAAGATTGACGAATCCACAGTTATCATTAAAGATTTAAATACTCCTTTCTCACTAAGCAGGAGAACAAAACAGAGAAATTGACTAAGGATATGAAAGAACTTAACACGTGCCAACCAGCTTGACCTAGTTGAGATGCATAGGCCATCCAGCAATAACAGGGTGTTTTCCTAGTCCCTGGGAACCATTCACCAAGACAGATCATATTCTGGGTGGACTGAGAGGGCAGGGAGGGAAAATCTGTATATTCCTTGGTTACACGGATTTAAACAAGAAACTAACAGAAGGGTATCTAGGAGAAAAACCCTCAGTTATTTGGGAATTGAAAAACACTCATCAATAATGCAAAGATCAAATACAGGGTGAAAAGGAAAGTTGGAAAAAATTTTAAACTGAGTGGAAATGAAAATATGACATACGAATGTATGTATATATGTATAGATTGAGGTATAGCACTGCTTAAAGAGACATTTACAGCATTAAATATTCATATTAGAAAGGAAGAAAGTTCTCCTATCAGTGATCGAAGTTTCCACCTTAAGAAACTAGAAAAATAGCAAATGAAACCAAATCTAGCAAACGATAGGAAAGAAAGAGGAAAAATCGATGAAATTGCAAAGAAACAAATAGAAAAAAATCAATGGAAAAAAATGGTTCTTTGAAAAGAACAATAAAAATGGTAAACCACCAGACAGGCTGAATTAGGATGAAGGAGAGAAGAAACAAGTTGCCAATATCAGGAATGAAAGAGGCGACATCTCTATAGATCATTTAGACACTGACAGAATAATAAGAAATATTATGAACAAAGTTATACCATATATTCAATAATCTAGGTAAAATAGACAAATTCTTTAAAAGACAAACTATGAAAGCTCAAAAAGAAATAGATTACTGAATAGCCCTTCATCTATTAAAATAATTGAATTCATTATTGTGTCTACACAAAATGAAAGAACCATTAAAAATCGATAAATCTATCTGTTTGCAGAGTTTAGAAAAAGAACAGAATATTAAACCCCCAAAAATGGGCAAAAGGAAATGATCAATATAACATGATTTAACAGAAATCAAACTTGCCATAAATTAAAAATTAACAATGTGCCAGTTGTTTCTTTGAAAAGAACAAAAGAATTACAAGCCCCCTTGTAAGAATGGTGTGAGAAACAGAGAAAACATAAGGAAATATTAAGAGTGATAAACAGGGATAGAATTCTAAATTCTATAAACATCAAAAATATATAATAAATGTGTTATTAACATATGCATTTGAAAATGCAGATGAATAAAATGGGTCAATTCCTATAAAAACACATCTCTTAAAAAAACCAAAACAAAGTGAAATTGAATCTGACTCATCATATATATTAAGTACTTCAAATATGTACAGGAAAATAAGCTCAGGATATTTTCCAGACCAATAAACTTCCAAACATTTGAAAGAAGAAATACTAATGTCATGCTTCTATTTTCCCCCTCAGAGAGTCAGAAAACAGAAAATTCTCTAATTTTGGGCAAGTCACTTAATGTCTCCAAACCTGTATCTCACCTGTACATAGTGTTTGACAATAATATTTGTATCATAGAATCATATAAGGATAAAATTGAGTAATATGAAGGGACATATTAATAAGGGACATAGCATTTAACACAATGCCTGACACCCAGTATATCCCCAAGATGTTAAATATAATTGTCATTGCATATTAAGTAATTATGACAATATCTGGCATACAGTAACCAATGTTTAACAGCCATCATTATATAAATATTAACAAAACGAACATAGACATTTTAGCCCAGTGCATAGCACATATTCTTCACTCTGTACAAATGTTTTGTGCATGAATATTCAAAAGTGGCACTAGAATGCTGAAGACCAACAGGCTTATCCCTGGCCTTGCACTAGGTGATAGCTCCAGAACTCCTGGTTTTCTAAAAGACCTGGAGCATGTAGAGAGAAAGGGCAAACAGCTTTTTGGCAGTTATTCCTGAGGCATGGGGAGCATGTTGACAATAACTAAAAGTTGCAATTACAGGAATTTACCCCCAGCGCCTCTGGGCACCATCACCATGGTTTCACTGCAAGAGTCCTCAGCCATTCCCAATCTGTGCCTCATTAGGTAGTTAGCAGCGAGTGCTTACTATGGAGACGTTTGGAAATAGGCTTTGTGAAAAGGGGCCTTCTTCCCCCTCCTGACCTCTTCCACTCTGTGGGGTGGTTCTGCGGATGCTGGGGATGCCTAGAGTGCTTTGGGACCGAGATGTCCCACCGAATTCCCTTCCCTCAATTCATGTGTGAGCAAAACCGCAGGGGGCGTTTGCCATTTCATTGCGTCATACATACTTAGCTTGCAAGGAAGCTGCCTCACTTTCATGCAACCTGACCAGATGCCCAGGTGATCCAGAACCTCACGTGCCCAGCCAACTGCATTCACTTTCCTCCCTGACAGGAGAGACATAAGGAAATCCCAGTACTGCCACGTTGCCCAGGGGAAGCCACTTGACCTTTGCATACCTCAGTTTACTTGTCCAGAAAGTGGGAAAATAAAAACAGTTATCTAGCCAGTTTGAGGCCTGAAAGAAAGCTAAGTCATTCTCTACTTAGCATTTCTACTTCTTCATGTTTGGACCCAAGGAATTTCCTCAAGCAAAGCCTCACCCCATCCAGCCACACCAGCCTCCTGGTCTTCTCAGTATGAACCCTCTAGTCCCCAGATCTTTGATCAACAGATGACCCTCCCAGATGGGCTCTTCCCTTCCAGATATATCCATGGGAATAAAATAGCTTTCTAGGTCATGTCTACCTTTTTATCCCAGTTAGAATCAACCTCATCTGAGTCCAGTGTTTCTCAACCCAATAGATTTCCTCCCCCACCCCCAGCTCCAGTGGACACTAAGCAATATCTGGAGACATTTTTGATTGCCATAAACGGGGCATATTATCTTGTGGTAAAGGCCAGTGCTTCTGCAAAACATTCTATAATGTGTAGCCAGTCCCCCAAAGCAGAGAATAACCCAGCCCGAAATGTCAACAGTGCTGAGGCTGGGAAGGCCCACCTGCATGTCCGAGACGTCACCGGAGTGGCTTCCCCGTGCATCCTGCCCAGCTGTGAGCAGAGCATCCCAGAGGAGCAGACGACTTCTAAGCTGGTGGAATTAAAGTTTCAGGGGTAATGGCAGGCATGGGTGAGCTGGAGTTGCCAATTTTCCAACTGGACTTACCTGCCCAGTTGATTAAGGAGATGAACCGTAGGTAGGGAACCAGCAAAAGGTTTTGGGATGTGAAGGGGAACAATTAAGCTGATTGGCATTTGCTGATAATAGAGAGGGGAAAAAAGGCCCCTAGCAAAGACCTGTCAATCATGAATCAGATAATTAAAACCTGAAAGCCATGGGTAATTCTGCACCATTTTAAACATCCACCCTTTAGCCTTTCAGGCTGATGTTACAGTTTGCCCCTTTGTGAAGAGAAAGCCCTAGTGATGAGAGATCACTGCAGCTTTTATAGACCTTTGAAGGCATCATGATGGAAGTTGGATGTTTAAAGTCCCATGAAAGAGTCTGCAAAGCATTTGTTTTTTCATTTTTCTCTTTTTCTGCTTCACGTGTAAAATGCCATCCAAAAGGCAGTGAGGGATGGTGCTGTCTGACATGAGGCCCAGAACCTGCATCTTTTGCCCTTACTTCAAGCAGAGGTGGGTTGTGTTTGAGGCTCCTACATCCTCTGGTCCAGACCATCTGGTATCTCAACAAATGGTGTTATTTTCAAAGGAAAAGCAAACAGTGAGCTAAAGACAGTTGCCTATGAGAGGCTGGTGTTTTTACCATGACCAATGTGGAAATAATAGCATGAATGTCAGCCTGCCTCAAAGGTGTACCTGGGAGGCTTGGAGTTACCCATATCCCTCATTCATTTGCATAAATAAATGCATTAGTGTCTGCACAGTGTGTGGCATAAGCCCGTGTGCATAAGCATGTATTTGTTCCTTTATTAACCCCCCTCACTGATTTACTACATGTTAGTTCTCAATTATAGGCAAATTTGTCCCCCAGATGGCAGTTAGCAATGTCTGGAGATGATTTTGGTTGTCATAACCAAGGGAGAGGCTGTTACAGGCACCTTGTGGTGGAGGCCAGAGATGCCGCCAAACATACTGCCACCCACCGTCTCACCTGCGGGGGACTGCCCTGCCCTCCACCCCCGCCCTCGCCCCCCGGGCAAGTTCACTCTGGATTCAGGGAGACCAAATAACCAGCACAGAACGTTGAGCATTAAAGGGCTTATACCAAGCTTTAGTCTCACCGAGGCAGGTCAGGTGCTGGAATCCTGTCTGCTTCTGAGGTGCCCGCAATCATCTCCGTCTCTGCCTCCAGGCAGAGCATTTGAAGGAGCTCTTTATATAGTAACACCGACAATAATGGCTCATTGCCTATGGGTGTGGAAGCGGTAGCCTAGCAGCAGGCCAGTTACATCATCAAGTAGTTCAGGGTCAGGAGGGGCTCCTTGCCAGAGAAACTTCCATTTTCCCTAAACACATGCACGGGCCAGCTCTCTAGCGGAGGACTCATCCCGCCAAACAGGTCAACAATGCTGCGACAGAGAAGCCAAATCGTACAAAAGGCACCCAAACTCCCTGGGCTTGTCATTCAGAACATAACATATGTTACATGGGCTCCGCCTCCAGAAATTCTGATTGAACTGGACTGAGGCAAAAGCATTCAGATTTCTTAAAAGCTCGCAGATGACATGAATGTACCCTCAGTTTTGAGAACCACTTTGGTAAGGAAAGGACATTTTTTCATTGGGCCTAATGGCTTGATGAAGGAGATAGGGCTTGTGTAGTTGTGGAGGCTATGCATGTGTGTTTAATTTTAATGATCACACAGTATGATCCCATCGAGTTTAGGGCTCACTGCAGTGAAGGTGAGGCAGCAGGTTAACTAGCTCCTGCCCCATGATTAGGGTTAGGTCAGAAGGGCAATAGGCCCGACTGTGCAAGGGGCTCAGGGGAGAGAAGAGCATCCCGGCCTCGCCTAGCAACAGACAGAAGCGTGAGCAACTGAGAGGCCCTAAAGGGGCGGGTAACGCCGGGCTCTTCGAACTGACAGCCTTTAATGCGTGTTTAACATTTACTTACTAGGGTTTGGAGTGATGATTGGCTCTTACTGCAAAATGTGGGCACAACGATGTGTTTATTTGATTTGAACATTTTATTGCTGTGACAGTGTTTTGTAAGAAGGAAAATCATTGAATAGAGAATGTGAGTTTTTGTTTTGATTTTTGTTTTGAACTGTTTTAATTTCCGACTTTGGCAGCATGACACCAAATTCTATTAAACAGTTTATTCTGTGGATATTGAGAGTCCAATTTCGCAGAGACCTAAAAGCTGCCCTTACGTTGTTGGGGGCTTTCTGAGAGGCCGTTGGAAGCACAAATATAAAGAAAGCAGTGGGCTTTGCCCTCTTAGTGGACCAAAGTCCAGTTGCAGAGACTCGCCGACACAACACTGATCTCAGATACTAGCCTGCTCGGGGGGCCCCACGTCCGGGGAGAAAATGAGAACGGGCTTAGCCCCACCTCAGGGCTTCTTAGAGGCCTTACTGCCGGCTTGCTCTACGCTGTGTCCTGTCCTGAACGCCTTGATTAAAGACGAGCAAAACAGACAACAGCCTCGCTTTCATGAAATGTATATTCTAGTTAAAGGAGACAGTGAACAAATTTTTTTAAAATCTGTTTTAAAAAATGGGCAAAGGATCTGAACAGACATTTTTTCCAAAGCAGGTATACAAATGGCCACCTGGCACCTGAAAAGGAGCCCAACATTGCTGGTCATCAGGGAAATGCCAATTAAAACCACAATGAGATCATCACCTGAAGCCAGTTAGAATGGCTGTCATCGGAAAGGCAAGAGAGAGCCAGGGTGGGAGAGGATGGGGTGGGGGGGGAGCCCTCTGCTGGTGGGGGTGTAAATCGGTGCGGCCACTGTGGGGAACAGTGTCGAGGGGCCTCAATAAACTAAAAATAGAAATACCATACCACCCAGCAATTCTGCTCCTGGGAATCTATCCAAAGGAAAGACTATCATGAAGAGATACATGCACCCCCATGTTTCTGCAGCATTATTCACAATAGCCAAGACATGGAAGCACCCTAAGTATCCCTCAGTGGACGAGTGGATAAAGAAACTGCGGTGTATATACATACCATAAATGTTATTCAGCCCTAAAACAGGAAGGAAATTCTGTCATTTGCAACAACATGAAGGAGCCTAGAGGGCTTTATGCTAATGAAGTAAGTCAGACAGAGGAAGACTAATACCTCAAGGTATCACTTATGGGGTGGGGGGGGAAACATCAAAGTCACAGAAACAGAGAGTAGAACATGGTTTGCCAGAGGCTAGGGGCTGGGGAAATAGGAAGAGGTTGGTAAAAGGGTACCAAAGTTTAAGATGAGTCAGTTCTGAGGATCTAGTGTATATAGCATGGTGACTACAGTCGATGACACCCTATTGGATAACTGAAATCCTCTGGAAGAGTAGAACTTGAATGTTCTCACCCCCGCCAAACATAAGTATGTAAGCTGACAGATGTGACAATTCCTTAGATGGTGGAATCCTTTCACAATGTATCCTGATGTCAGATCACCAGGTTGTACTCCTTACACTTTAAATATCTTACAGTTTCATTTGTCACTTATTCCTCAATAAAGCAGAAAAAATCGATATGATTATTAGTGCTGGCAGGGAACAGTCAAGGGGGGACAGAGAATGACTTTGGGGTGGGTGGTCGAGGAGGCTTCTGTGAGGTCAAGGAAGCTGGTTGCTGCCCAGGACGGAGGAGCCTGCCGTGCAAAGGCACCTGCAGGCAAGAGGGGAGGGAGATGGTTTGGGCGTGAGCTCTGTGTGCTGGGCATGAGGAGAGGGGTCAGAGGGTCAGAGCCCTGGACAAGGACCAGCTCCTGGAGGACCCACAGTGCCAGGGAGAGGCTTTTTCCAGCTAAAATGTAAAGTCATCTGAGGGTCTGACAGAGGGCTGCGTGTTGAGCGGTGGTTTCAGCCTCCAGGTGACCAGTGTTACAACCAGCCCAGCCCTTGTGTTTCTTAATATGATCACAAAACATTCTCAGCAATACCATAAGGACATTTTGGGAAAAGAAGGTTTTTTTTACTCCCAGGTGCTCAGAAGTACACGGCCAACGGTGCCCACACAGGTCTGAAGAAAGGAGAGACAGCCGTGGGGACCTAGAGTTTCCCAGGCTCACTCTTTTTTGGTAAATTTAAAACATAAGAGCTGGGATCCAAAGCACAGGCAGAGACAAAAGGAAGCAGCCCAGATGGTCAGTTACAGAAGCCACCCCGGATCTCTAAAGAAGGCCGTCCTCCGCTGGAGGTCCTTGGAATGAGCCCTCCTGGAAGGAGAGGCCTCTTTGAAGTGGAAGCCTCCCAATCAAAGCTTAAGTCAGGCGTTTGAATTACAAAAAAGAGAGAAAACCCTGTTGCCAGAGCTCACACTCCAGGTGACTGTGAGGGGACCGGCCTTTGCTTTGAGAGAGCTGGTCATGGGGGCCCCTCGGAGGAAGGGGGAGAATGGGGATTTGCAAGGATCCCAGCCAGCGATGACGATCGATCGATCATATGAACAAGAGGGGAGCCATGGACACAGCAAGAAGTGGCCAAGTCTCAGTGGACATGTGAACAGGACTTAGGAAAGCGTAACTATAGGGTAGAGTGAGGATAGAGAGGTGGGGGGGGTGATTCCCAACTGGGGGGCTTGAGCGTCTCCATCCACAGTGGTTCCATCTACTGCAATGGTGAGCGCTTGGCAAGGGGGAACTCTGAGCAAGGAAAACCCCAGATTTCAGGTCGATAGCCAGAAGTGGGTGTTCTGGGCAGGAGAATGTACAGAAGCAAAATCAACAGTTTCAAGGGTGTCATTCTACTAAACACTGTGGTAGATGAATAAATATTTACAGTTCAGCCAAGCAAATATATATTGAGTAGCATCTCATGTGAGCTCCCCAGCTATCTGCATAAGTCAGGATGGCTCTCACGTCCTAACCAAAGCCACCGCCCTCAGTCATCCCCGCCAGAGTTTGTGTTCTCACCAGGGTCCGTCTCCTTACAGAGCTGGACCTCTTTCGTTTACTGGGTGGGGGTCAGAGAGGCGGCCCACAGAGCAGACCCAGAGCTGCTGATCATTTTCTCAGCTCAATCTCTGCAAATGCATTTATCCGATTAGGTGAGGGACCTCCTAGGCCTTTGTAAATTCATTTTAACAGATGCCCTGGCAGGAACAGAAGGACATTTCACAGTTTCTCTGACTATAAGCAGGGCACTTGAGCAGCTCATAAGGACCTCCTCTACTATGGTGAGTTTCTGTTTTTCTTGTTCATCTTCTTTTGTAAAGGCAACAGAGGAGGCAACACTGGAATTTGCACAAGAGACTGAGGAGGAGATTTTTGTTTTCTTTTAATGTTCCAGATATAGAAATTTATTATCTTCCTATCCAAAACTGGCTTGAGCCATTATCATCCACCATGACCACTGCTTCAAGAAAGTCAAATTTTATAGATTTCTAAGACTGCTTTTTCACTGCCCAACCAATCCCCACCTCTCTAATCCCACCAAAAGAAATGCGTGTGTTAAGCAGGGTGGGGAAGCCATGTGTGATGGCATCGAATCGAGCTACATCGCCTCAGACAAGCCTCCAAGCCTCTCGGAGTCTTATTTCCTCCCACAGTGAAATGGGAGTAGCCAGGACTACTCTGCCACAATATGACGTTTCTACAGGTACCAGATGAGCACACCCAGCTGTTAGCTTGGTAAATCAGGAAACGCCAGCCCTGGAGGAAAAAGAGCAGCCAGCCTCCCTGGTTGGCAGCTCTCCTTGCAAGCTGTGTGACTTCTGGCAAGATCCCTCTCTGGGTTGCAGATTCTTGATTAATAAATGAGCATGAAAGAGAAGGTGGTGCAGCATGTGGTGGAGCTTTCTAAGTGTTAGATGTGTGTGTATTAGTTTTCTATGCTGCATAACAAGTTGCCACAAATGTAGGGACTTCACACACATTTATTATTTCACGGTTTTCATGGATCAGACGTTGGGCATGGCTTCACAAGCTGCTCCGTTCCCTAGGCTGCAGTCATGGTGTCGGGCCGGGGGGTGGAGGTGTATGTTCCCCTCTGGAGCTCATAACCTTGTTCCAGGTTCATGTGTTATTGGCAGAATTCAGCTCCTTATGGTTGTTGGACTGAACTCTCTTGAAGGTCATCCAGCAGGAGCCACTCTCAGCTCCCACAGAGATGCCCAAGATCTCCACTATTCTCAACAATATCCTTGGATGAGGAGATCCCCACTCTCTGTCCCAAATAAAGTCAGTCCCATCAGCAGAACTGCAGAGCTCTTCTTCCTTAAGACCTGCTTCCCTCCAGGGAAGACCCCTGCATCAGAGCCCTAGAGGTGGACACAAGGACACATGTTTCCTGGAGCAACAGCCTGCTGTATGAAAGAGTGGGCAGTGTGGGGGCAACAGGGGCAGCCCCCGGTCTTCCTGGTTTGTCCTTTCTAGTGAGAAGCCTTCACTCTATAGCTGAGCTGGGATGGGGGAAAATTGGCCTCAGGGTTCTTGGGTGTCTAGGTCTGGAGTGGACATTCCACACAAGTCTAAGGAGAAAGACCCAGTCCTCTCAGCTGGGCCTGCCTAGGATCATCTCTGCAACAGCTGGCTGAGCAGAGGGAGATAACACCAGCAGCCTAGGGTGGAGCCAGATTGGGAGCTGCAGCCCTTTGGCCCCACTGCACACGACCAGGCTTCGGTGACATGGAGCTTTGTTCTAGAGCATGTATTCATGTCCATAATGAGTCAGGCTGTGTCCCAAAAGCTACCTACGTCCCCCGATCTTACTGAGATCTAATAAACTTTATGGATGGAGGGCTTCTCCATTTCTGTATGCCCTTAGGACAATTTCCAGAGGCTTGACCAGGAAGTCCTTGGCATTCCCACAGCCCGACTGAACTTAACGCAGACTTCTTCTTGACCTCCCCTTTCTTAGAGCATTTACTTGGGAAATTTTGCACTCATACATTCTTTCTCTGCCCCTTTGAGACATAAATCTTGAAAGCTTTTTGCCAGTTTCACAACCTAGGAATGTCTTTCTAAAGGACCTGGGGAATTTCACTTTGAAATGTAATCATCTGGGAAGACGGTGCCTTGTCTCCCGGGCTCCAGAGAAGGTGCCTGACCTTGCGGGCACCTTGATCCAATTTGTGCCACTGCCCCCGGTTACTTTTCCTTTGGATAAAAGCAGTTGGCAAACACGGGTGCCCATGACCTCCCTCCCCAGCATCAGCTCACACTGAGTTCTCGTTTCTCACCCCCGGTGCAGGAGCCTTGAATAGGCTCTGCCTGTTTGCCTCGGTCCAGTTCAATTTTTGCTTTGACACTTTGAATGACTGTTTCTTATCATTTTGGCCAGTTAGGTTGTGCTGGGTAAAGGGTCCGTGGGCTCCTTACTCCACTGTCCTGGAAGCCTTAACCCCTTATACAGGGCTTTACACTAGACTAAGCAAATTCCCAGCTTGGCTGTGCTCCTCTGCATCCCTATCACAAATAGGTTTACAGCAAACAGGGCTGACTGGGTAACAGTTGTAAAGCTCCAGGACACAGGCACTGTCCTGGGGTCTGGGGATTTAATGATGAGCAGAGACAGAGTTTAGAGCAGCCCGGAGCAGGTCAGGTCTTGTAAGAAATTTAGCTGTTACCTTAAGAGTAATGGCGAACCACTGAAGGGTTTTAAACAGGAAATGATATATCACATTTGTATTTTTAAAAGATAAATCTGTAAAATGAGCTTTTCACAAATGCAAGGGCCGACTTTTTTCTCCTATGGCAATCCGAGTCCAATACCCATTTTCAATTATTCTGACTCATTTCTCATTATTGACCTTCACACAAGAGGAAAGACAACCACCATGCTGGCAGGGGTGACCAGGGAAAGGGGGGAGCAAGAGAACATGGTCAAAAGCCACTGCCATTTAATTTATTGGAAAATTCCAACTAATTTATTTGAAAATATATTATTGGAAGGATTTACGATGATATGAAACCAAAAAGCAAATATTGATGCTCAACCTACAAGCCCAGGACTTAATGAGAACTCGACCAACAACTGGTCTCACATTAAAAGGGCTTAGAGGACCCTAGTGATTAAAATATAGATAAATGCCACCCTCTGTTTTTTAGCCACACATACATTTCTTTAAAGGGGCAGGGTGGAGAAATGGAAATTCGATAGAAAAACTTTACAAAAGCAGCCCCCAGACTTAGCCATGGACAGCCCACCAATGGAGAAGCAGGCTTGGAGGGGTCAGTGAGCACCCCACCTGTACAGAGGCACTCAGGGAGCAGAGGGGCCAGCGCAGGCTGGGCACAGGTCTCTAGGCCACCTACAAGCCACACCAAGAGGACCAACTCTGTCCTGGAGCAACTGAGGTGTCCTTTCTGACTCTCAGTTTTCTGGACTATAAATTAAGGTGATTAAATGGATGCTTTCAAGGGGAACTTCCAGTTCTCAAAATGCCAATGCCTTCGTATTACCAGGAACGAAGGAACTGGATTCGGCGTGGCTAAGAGCACCAGATCCTGCGAGAACCTTAGCCAGTTCTTTTCACCTTTGGAAATGCTGGCCAGGGGGCATTTCAGTCTGCGGCCACACCATTTCCCCACTTACAGATTATCTGACAGATGCCAGAGCCTTAGTAAACTCTCTGGACTCACTAATATATTTAACATAAAAGTAAATAAAGAGGGACGAGAAAGAGGGAAAAGGGGATGATGCCAGGGGTGTGGAATCATGTTGTAAGTTTTAAGAGCACAGCCACTGGAGACAGACTCCCTAAGGGGGGTCCTGGTCTCCCCCCTCCCCCTGGACTAGCGATGCAGTGCTGGGAAGTCACACTCTTAGGTTTCAGTTTTCTTGTCAATAAAATGGGAATAATATTCATACGTATTTTATGGGGTTTTGAGGGTTAAATGGCATAATGCCTGTGTTCAATTAATAAAAAAAAGACTGCTAGAGCAACAAGGGAGTGTCAACAGAAGGTTGTGCTGTCCACAGGGGGCCCACCTAGTGCAGAAGCAAAGCTCTCAGGGATGAGGGTCAGTGGGGGAGAACGGTGTACCCACTTCTATTTCTGCCACTAATTTTGTCCCACTTTAGAGAAGCAACATCTCTTAGCACTGCTGGTACATGAGTCTCTGTCCTTAACAGTATCTGGGCTGATTGGCTGGTGGGCACTGGGCCGGGATTATGGGACGGACTGTCTTTGCCTGGGGAGAGATGGGCTTATACAGTGCGCATGCACCTGTCACCATTACCAGCAGGCCAGCTGTCCAGTGAAACACGCAAGGTGTTTGGTAGAATTCCTAGCACATAATGATGTCAGTTTGTATAATTAATATCACTTAAAAATGTGCATAAAAGAAAAACATTAGAAACTGAATTTTAGTTGTTCTTAAAGTTATGCCAAGTCTCCTGGTGGTCCACCTGCCCCAGGGGCCATCAGCATTGACCCAGCAGCAACTGTTAGCCTGATGGACGTGCTCTACTGGTGAGCACCCGTCTATATGACATGGCTGGTCTTAAACTTTCTGCTTCTCTGTGCTGTGCTGTTGAGAGTCTCATCGCATCTTAAGCATTTTTGTAGCATAAGCTCTGTTCTTTATGGAGAACTTATACTGTTCCAGGCTCTGAGTTAAACACTTCAGATAAACATTTGCCAAACCCAGCGAGATCCTCGCCCGATGGAGCTTACTTCCCAGTGAGGGGGCTGTACAAGCGCAACAGACATGATCAATGAGGTGCTTTGTCAGCAGGATCCTGCGCTGGCACCTAGGGGGCAACAACACCATGCAGCCTTCCTCCTTTTCTGGCATCTCATGGGGACAGATCAGCAGAGGCCCAGAGGGAAAACTGAACGATAAGGAGGGCCAAGGTCATAAGGTTGAGGAGCGGTGACGGAGTTTTCCTGCAACCTTGAGGAATACGCAGCGTATATGGGGTTATCGCTGCTGTGCTACAGATGAGGACCTAGGAACTTAGAGGGGGTCAAGCCTTGTTCCACTTCTTATTAAATATCCAGCGATCATTCCTTCAAGAAGATTCCAGTCCTTTCGGGAGAAGTTCAAATTCTCAGTAATATCAACAAGCATCAATATTATTAGTAATAATTAGCAATAACAATTATAAATCATAGATAATAATAGTATTATATAACATGATATGGACTCAGAGAGAGGCAGAAATAGCCTAAGGAAAACAGGAAAAAATAATGCCAACTCTGGGTGGCAGCAAAACTATCTGCAGAAGGTGGTGACGTAAAAATACCATCTTTCCTCATTTATTGTATCTATTGTGGTTATACAGGTACCTCACTAGGATGCAAGCTCCTTCTAGGCAAGGATCTTGCCATATTTAGCAAACAATCATCTCAAGTGCTTGACCCAGAGTCTGAAACATAATAGGTTCTCAGCATCTGTGGAACGGAAGCATGAATAGTTTCTTCCCATTTCCTAAGGATGCCCTGTGCCCTACAGGAGCAAGAGAGTTCCTTTGGAAGGAGACTAACCAATACTGTATACGGAGCAGGGAGGGTCTGGGCATTCCTCCCTGAGAAGGCGACTTGGGGGTGGATGACTGCATAGTCAGGGGGACTTTATTCAGGGGAGCAGCCCATCCTTCCACGGGCTCCTTTCCCACTGCCACCCCCTGCACAGTGCACTTCACCCAGGGCTTGTGGACTGAACTGGAATAAACCCACTCATTGTATTAATCCCAGCTAAAAATCCTAAAAATCACACTGCCCTTCCCTAATTCTCACTTCTTGATTTCACACTCTTTTCTTTTTTCCAAAAACAAATTCAATCTTTCCTTTTTCTTACTCAGATTCTAAGCAAGCTTTGGAAGCAGGAGCTGAACCTGCACGGTTCAGCGGGCGCTCAGCTATTTGCCAGGCATTGAGCGCCCTCTGCAGGCCGTGTGAATCTATGTCTGTGCCACGCTCTGCCCCAGGTGTGCAACCTGGGAGAGATCTCCGCACAGCTGGCTCCCCAGGGCTACTACCCTCTCCACCCTCAGAGAGGACCCCCAGGGGCTGGGACAGAGCTAGTTAAAGACACCCCAGGCAGCTTGCTTGCAGCAGAAAGGGCTCAAGCTGAGCAATCTGTCAGCCAATATTCATTTGGCACCTACTGTGAGCCAAATAGCCATTCATTCAATCATTCACTCATCAGTATTTTGTAAAGGTCTTCTAAGTGCCAGGGCACTGGAATTCAGAAGTGGTAAGCATGGCTAAAAACAAAAACAATTCCTGCCTCCGTGAAGCTGACATTAGTGAGGAAAGACAATCTATGATAAAGAAGGAAAATGAGTGGTGAGTTAGATGATGGGAAGTGCTGAGGAGAAACTGAAGCAGGAAGAGGGGTTAGACAGGGGAGCAGGGAGGCTTTAGATAGGGAAAAACCTTGCGGAGAAGACAATTTTGCAGGAAATACCAGAAGGAGGGAAAGGAACAAACCTTGAAGCTGCTGGAGGAAGGGCATTGGGAAGAGGGAACAGCCAACGCAAAGGCCTCAGGGCAGTAATGTGCTGTGTTGAAGGAACGTAGGGCAGCCTGTGTGTCTGGGGAGGAGAGAACAGGGAGGGACAGAGGTGGTGCAGGGGAGGAAGCAGGTTAGGTGGTCAGGGTGGTGACAAGAGGCCAGATGCCACAAGGTCTTGTAGGTTATTACAAGGAGGCGACGGAGAGCCTCAGAGACCAGTCCAAGGTCCAAAGTGAACTCAGAGCATTGCTCAGTCACAGTCTCCTCAGCCACAAGACGTGGCTGTAACATGGGTGTGGAGGGTCACTGCATCCCCACTGACGCTGAGGAAGGTGCCGAGAGGCCTGCAAGGGAGACTGAGAGGGGCTGTTTCTCATTTATTAGCGACGTGATTCTGGTCAAACCCTTAAACTCTCTGCACCTTAAGGTTCCTCGCCCATCCGACAGTCCTATTTACAGAATTTGGTAAGTGCCCAGTAGGATAATAGCCCAATGGGGTCCTTGTGTGATCTGCAATAGCAGCAAGGTGCCCTCACCTGGCAGGTTCCAGACTCTTAATACATTCCCATAAAATTAGAGCTGGATTTAAGTCTTGACTTTGTCACCAAGTATCTTGGAAACAGGTGGTTAATTTCTTAAGCATCCCAGAGTCTCTGTTTCTTTCCATCTAAATTATGGGAAATAATGTCTTTGCCGATTGCGGAGACTCATCTGGAATGATGAACATAACGGCCTTCAAAACAACAGGACATAAAACGGGGAAGACTGTGCCTCGGCTGATAGTTTCAGCCAACACTTTTTATTCTAAGTCATGTACCTCTGAACTCCCTTTGTTCAGGGACCTCGGACCTCATTGAGATGCAGTATCAGCGTGGGAGACCAGGACTGTGGTTCCCCGTGAGCCCACGGAGCCTGGCATGGGGCCTCCGAGGCAGCCCGGTCGCCTGTTGTCCCTGTGCCACCAGAGCCCGCTCACTTGTGCCCCTTTTGCAGTGACTTGGCCCCTTGTTCTGGCTCAGTCTCTTCCCGAAGGCCTGACCCTCACTACATTCTCCAGCTTAGATTCCAGACATGCTGATCGTTTCTCCATTCCTGCTCTTCTGTCGCAGGTCACTGGCCAGTCTACAGAAGCTCTGCTCTTGGCTCAGCTGTCCACCCAGTCCTCTGAGCTGCGGCCAGTGGGAGAGGATTCAGTGGTGTGGACCCCATGCCACACCAGCTTCAGGAATGCACCTGGGCTCCCTTTCCAGAGGGCAGCGTGGTGTGAGGTGGGCAGAGGGCATGGCAGTCGTCACAGACCTTTTAGTACAGCAGGAGCAAAGGACACTCACGCCCACGGTGGATCTTCTAGACAAACTCAGCCCCACTGCCGCACAGGAACACATCCCACCAGAGGTGTTTGGGATGAGCAGCTCTGATTGTTAGTAAGTCTGAGTAACTGGGGAGCAATGAACAGAGAAATGCAGACCTGGGTCTCCTGGGCACTGGAGGGCACATCTGTTCCCTGCCCTGATCCTCTCGGACCTGCTTTGGAGCTCCCCCACGGCTCGGTTCAGCCGCCCCAGGACACCCTGGGCCCTTCCCATAGTGCGCATCCCAGAATAACCCCAAACTCCACATGTCCTCTGGCCCAGTGTAGAAATGATTCCTTCATTTCTGAAGAGTGGCTACTGTACATTCTAAAACACAAAGTCTCGGCAAAAGAAAGTCAAAGGATTTTATTATTACCATTTGTCTTTTACACACATCACAAGCTACACAAATGCCAACTAGAGAGCAAATATAGAAAAATAGGACGATTATATTGGCGCTAGTGATTTTGTTATCATTTTGTTTTACAGATGATTTGCAAGGGTGTGGGGGGGGCTGTAATTATTGTATACAGTTATGGTCGCCAGAATAAACACGCATTAGGAGTTCACAGTGGAATCAAGCTATACATTCAAGGTCTTTTTCAGAGGAAGGAACCATAACCAATGACCCTGCCTCTCTTGACCTTCTACAGTGTAGGAGGTCACATGTGACAACTAAGCTAGAATAAAATAAAATACGTTCCATAGTCTTCCACTGTATGATCAATAAACATAAGCAAACCACAGACTAGTTCTCTTGGTCAAATCTGAGTGTGGTAATTATTATGGACACTACAGGGTGCCTTCATTTGTTTCATAATCTATTTTTTATCTATTAGTTTAGAAAGAAGTAGACATATTCGTCACAGAGATCCACTGACTTTCTACTACAGACAGGTTATATGTCACTCAGAAGGTGGTGTTTCTCGATGGATTGGGCCGTAATCTGCACCATTCAGCTTCTCCTTTTGCAAATTTCATAACCTGACACTGATCGGGAGATGGTAGCCCCAGTGAAGCTTGGAGGACCTACCTGAGTGGCCTGGCTGAGATCCCAGTGGCATCTCATCTGGACTATTTTTCTGCTTCTAGACCCTACAGGGACATCAAAACCCCAATACCCAGAGTGTTATTTGTTTTAAGGCGCACTGAGATAATGATATTCTCAATGTTTCCCACCTATTCTCTCGATTGGTTATTCTGTGTGAACATTCTTCTATTTATGTGGGTGTCTGCTGCCCCCACTAGATGATACACTTTTGAATGGCAGGGTCCCATCTGATTAATTTCTGTAGCCACCAGTGCTTAGCACAGAACCAGGCAGAGACTAAAAAGCAGCTTAAAAAGAAATACACTCAAGTGTTAATTATGGGAAAATTGTACATGAAGTGAAAAATCACTTTCATATTCAGTTACATACAGAGAAGACAATTTGTGGGACAAAGTGAGGTGTTCTCTTTAAAGGAAAATTTTAAAAAAAAGAAACAAGCAAAGGTATATGCATAGGTTATCAGACATACCTGTATTATTTTTAAACTTCCTCACAGCCAGAAGGATGAAGCTGGGTATTTTACCACATGCAGTAAGTTTAACCTTGGATTAGCTGAAGAGCATTTCAAGATGTTTTTTCAGTTTGATGCAATAGAGAGATTCTGAGTGACATTTACAGACTTCAAACTTCCAATCATCTTAAATCAGATGTAGTGTTGTTCTCAGCTGTATGTCAAGTTTCCACCTTTTCTCAATTCAGCTTAAAAACTGTACCCTGAGCAGCAAAATCATTTTACTACTTAGACCATCCAGTCATGCACTGAACTGAGCTGGAAAACTCCAGCTTCGAGAGTCCTGAAATCACAGCAGAATGCTCTGAATGCTGGAAACCTAAGCTTAAAGTTTCAAACAAGATGACCTTCTTTAAGCCACCATGCATGAATCACTTAGAAGCCATGTATAAAATTACTTAATTTATTACAAAGAAAATGCCCTACAGCCAAACTTTTCTATAAAATATTCCTAAGCTATGCCCCCAAATTTTAAAATGCCTACCCTACAAAGGCCCTGTTCCAGACAGTCTACTTTTCCTTTCTTATCCATACCCCCACAACTGCCTTTCAAAATAGATTATTTTCAAATCTACTTGATAGATGAAGAAATTTGACTCTTGGTCCACTGGCTTGAAAGCGTGGCCTTGAGATGTAGTGACATTTCATTACACTTTACAGAAAACTACCATCATGGTGTCCAAGCTCATGAAACAACTTTCCTCTTGCAAATTCAGAAGCCTAGTCAGAAACATGAACCAACGTCAAACGCTTTCTGCATTAGAATCAGCTGCTAGGGATGGGCTGAGAAATCAGAGAAGAAAACACAAGCTTTCAAAGAACTGGCCCACTAGCAAATACTTACTGAACACCAAATCTGTGCCAAGCAATTGGGGGGTAGCAGGGACACACTGATACATTAGACATGGTTCCTGTTCTCAAGGAATACATGTTCACAGGCGGGAGGCCTACGGGGACAGACAAAAACATTGTGATAAGGAATGAGAGAGCAGTGTGTTCGTGGGACCAAGGGAAACCATGTCTGATGGCAGGTCATGGAGCTGACTCATCCTGAAGCAGGAATCTATGATCCACGGACCATTTTGTGTAGGTTCTAAAACTATAGTACAGGGAATTGCCTTCTGGATGAATATTCCGATCTTCATGGCAGCAAGGGAATAGCAGAAAGAGCTGGTGGTGTAGATGGAGGAGCATGGTCTCGGGCAGCTATGGAAAGAAAGGGGAAAGAGGCTTTGGGCTTGTAGGAGAAGAAATCCTGAGATTCAGTGATTGAGATGCACAGACGATCAGCTGAGAGCAGAACAAGAGAGCCGGTTACCCAGTTCTGAGTACTGGCCACGCTTTATAAACCACCTCTGCGGTCCTTTCCCATCTGAGTTATTGGTAACATAGGTGTCTCACAGGAATACATTATAATAGAAGGCTTATAAGGTATGGCTTAGGAGATGAAGACTTGAATCCTGGCATTGATTTTAACAAGACATGTGACTGTTGCAATTTATTAACTTGTCTGGGCTGGAGAAATCACAGTGTAACAGATAAAACAGAGGCTGCGGGCTCAAATCTTGACTCCGCTGTTGCTAAGCTGTATGGACTCAGTCAGTTACTGACTCCTCCCAGCACTATCTGGGTGCTGTGTGGGTTTTAAAGATTAAATGAAATAATATATGCAAAATCATATCAACAAAAGCTGAGCATTGTATGTTACTTCCATTGCTTTGGTCCTTCATTTTATTAAAAAATGAGACACAGTCCAGGTCTGCTCCACCTCTGAAAGTCTCTGCATCTATGTAGAGTCATAACATGATGGGTTTGGAGGACTGTTTTAAAGCCACAAAGACATAAGCACATCTGTGAGATGAAGACACACATTCTCTACTTTGTAATTTGGCTGTGAAAAGATCAAGGATAGGAAACAATCTGGTTTAGAGATTAACAAAGCACGTGACTGAGCAACATCCATGCATTGGCATTTGGTCTTGAACTCCAGTTTCATGTCATTAGACATCCCTCTGTGTGACAGAAGGCCCTGAGACCCTGGGCCCTAAAATTAAAATTGGCTTGCAGAGCTCAGTGCACTGAAAAGTAAAGCGCATTATTACCATTCAACATGAAATGACATAGGAAGAGTTTGGGGTTTTTTTCCTCAATTTTCAGTGGTGCTTTCTGCTGAGATCTCTCTAGCATTATGTGTCAAAGCTATGGTACCACAGAAAATAAAGCCAAAATAAAGAAAAAGTATCACACACACACACATCACACACACAAAGGAAGGGAGGACGGGATACAGAAAGACTTGGGAAGGCACATTAAAGGTTCTGAAAAATCTTTATGGGGACAGCTCTTTACCTTCACGGGAAAAGCATGCATGTATGGCCGTCTACAATGTCAGCACCCTGCACTCTTGCTGGTCACGTGTAGATGGAGACCCACGTGGTCAAGAGGAGGTTGGTGAAATGTAGCTCAGGACGCTAACATCAATAAAGTCTGGATTAAACATCCATTGTTCCTCTTCCAATTCTGAGATGCCGTGACTTTAATTTAAAAACTAACAGTTAAAAATAAAACACTAAGTATTATTAGCGTTTAGATCCTTTTGGTATGTAGGAGTATATAATTTACGTTAATATTCCCATAGTCTAGTACAGTACCCAGCACAGAACAGATACTCAATAAAACATGGGAAGAGTAAATGAATGAAACAATAGGGAAGAAACCAAACCAACCCAGATGTTAGCATATGGAGCTTTGCCTCTATCCATTAAACAACAACAGACAACCTTCCTAAGGGGATTGAATGGATACCTTGCGAGAAAGCACAACCCTTCTATGTGTTTGTTGCCACTGATTTACACAACCTGGGCAACTGTCTGTGGCAGCCTTGGTCAGTGCTCATGCTCAGAAGTAGACTCTGTGACGGCAAAGCAAAGCTCTGCAAAAGAAAAGTGGCAGGTGTTTGGGGGGCTTGCAACTACCTAAGGGCAGCCTTTCAATTCAATAGCCAGGTCTTGGGAGACCTGTCAGCATCTTACAGCTGAATACTCTGGTGCGTCCTGGCACTTTTCAGTGTGTTTATCCTTCACAGAAAAGCCTGGGTGGCACACTGCTATTCCTGATCTGCTCTCTCCCACATCAGGGAGGGGCCTCTCACGGCTCTTTCTGAACCTGGCCTTTCCCACACTCACCATCCCCGTGGCTGTCTGATCGCTTTACTCCCCTCCCATTTCACTCCATCAGAACAGGCTGCTTTGTGTGTGTGTGTTGTTGCTCAAGGACCAGTACCGGGCTCAAGACAGCCCATCAGGACATATCTGTACTCAGTGAAGGCCTGTAGTTTGGAGCAAGTCGCCTCAACCTCATGAGGCTGTAAACTGAGGATTAAATAAATTCCTTTCCTGTGTAAAAGTGACATTGACCAAGAGGAGTTAGTGTGTTAACCCCAAATACTAACACAGAAATCGCACTTGATCGCTTCCATGCAGAAAAAATAAAAAGAAATCATTAACAATAATAACAATTCTAACTGAACCTCTGTCCCCTCTGCTTGGCCATTGATGTGATGCTCTGGCTTTCACCATGGAAAGCCTCGAAGCCACGCCCACCCTGCTCCCCAGAAGGACATTTCAGGAGTGGGTGGTGGTGACGCTCTATGGCCCCGGGCTTCTTACAGACGGGAGGACCAGACCTGCCCCACGCACCAATCCTGGAGGGCCTGTGAGCAGAAATGTTCCCACTGGTGTTAACGGTGGAGATTTCCTTCTGAAATGAAGAGGAAACCCAACCTGTTGGCTGACCTCTTGCCCCTCCTGTTTTTCTCTCTTACCCCCAACTGTGGTCTCTGTCTGGCCCCCAGTGCACTGGAGGACCCTGGCCCCCCACCTGGCCAGCTTCACTCAGCCTTTGCATCGGGCTTAGACACCATCTTCCACAAGGCCTTTTCTGACTTCCCTAACCACGTGCTGCCCCACACGTCCAGTGCAGGCCACCTGTCCCTCCTCTGAGCACCCACAAGATCCTACCACTGCCACGGTACCTACGTGAACTTCCCACTTACTGGCTATCTTCCTTGCTGGGCTGTGAGCGACCGAGCCTTACCAGTGATCCCTGGCACACACGAGGCTCTCCACACTTACTTGTTGAATGAATGAATGAACGAACTGATGAACAAGCACACTGGGTGGTGGCAGGCTGTGCAAAGCTAACACTCCCTCCTCAGCCTTGAGACAATGAAGGCTGGACCCCTAGAGTGGCCCTGCACCTGCCCCTGGCTTATCAAAGCCCTCTTTACATCACATCGTAACAGCACCCCTGGATCTTCCTTGTGTTCTTTGAGGGCAGGGACTGTGCGTTTTAACTCTGTGCTCCTACCCGGCACAGAGGGATGCTGGCCAGTAAATATGGGTGGATTCTAGAAACTAATAGGAGACTGACTGCTCTCTCCCCATCTTCACAGCACTCCGGCTGCTTCTGACACAGCACTGAGGTATTTATTTGGCCCCACAGCGCCTTTGGATTCATATCTGCTTCTCCAGATATATTTGGCCTATCAACAACAATTGCCAACTAATCTCAATATTGGTAATTTTTATTTCTAACTAGTTCAGAGAAACTTAACAAATCATTAAAAAAAAGAATTATGCTGAGAATGAAGACATACTAGACCATTATCTTGGCAGGCGTGTTATTTATAATTTTTATACTCAATAACAGAATGTCCCTGTTTTACATTATATATATTTATGTGTATATATATATATATATATATATATATTAGATATCTGTACTTAAATAGAAAGAGACATAAAAAAGCCTTTTCAAATGAGGCATGACATATAACACCTGACACTCTTATTTACAATAGAGATGTACCTTCTACACAATTATAATAGATGCTCAGAGGCCAGAGAGGGTTTACAAAGACAGCAGAGCACCCCAGTAAAAAAGGGGTGCACCATGCAGCTGGACGTTTATTGCCATTAGTTCTCACTATGTCCAGACAGCATATTGAAGTTAAAAATGGCATCTGGTTATTGGAAAAGACAATGATCATCAGATTCACCCTGGTTCCATAACCACTGGCTACACGGTCTTCCGAGTAACCAGGGAAGGACATACTTTGCTGATGGGAACTGGAAACACACAATGAACTACTCTCATCAGAGGGGCAGGGCTCCCCACTGGGCCAAAAAGAAGCAGCATTACAAACGTGTGATCCTGCACTGAGCACGGGCCCTGGTCCAGCAGGAACCATCACAGGCCACATGACAGGAACCAGATTCCCCCTGGGTTACGCAGCCATCTGCCCAGTTCACCAATAACCAGAGTCTATGCCCATCAGGAACTCGGAAACATACCCGGGGGAAAGCAACCAGAGGACTTAATGCTCCTGGACAGGTTTAAACTAGGATACAATGTAAGTTCAAAGAAGACCTGCTGAGAAACCCTTAAAGTTGTGTGCTGAAGGCTGCCTTTGCACACACTCCACCCAGCACACACTTCCTCTGTCTTAAGAAATCCACTAGTCTCTGTGCTGCAAAGCTGCCTACCGGGACTTGTTTCTCATGGTCTGCATTTGCTTTGCAGTCATGCTGCTAATATGTGAGAAACTAAAATTGTCAGATAAGCTAAGCTTTATTTGTGGGTTTTTGTTGGTTTGTTTTGACCATGGGATTGGCGACCTAAGGTCTTGGTCCAGGTGCTGGGCCCAGGAATCTGGTCCCAGGTGAATCGTCACACTTCGGAAGGGAATTTTGCAGAAGTAGGAGCTTTTGCTGCCAGAAGACGCGTATCCCATATGCATTCCTTCAGTAAATCAGGATTTAAACCATTCTCTAGGCTTCCTGGAGCCCACATAGTGTTCTCAAGCTTTGGGACCACATTAAGCATCCTGGTGATTTTCAAAACTCCCCTTATGTCAATTACCCATAACAATTTAAGTTGGGTCCTCCATCCGAATACTGTTTTCCTCTGATCTCACTGCTGACCCTGTTATCTCCTGTTTTTATCAATGGTGACCTTTCCTAGCCCTTTGTTTTCCTAAGGCAAGAAGACATTTCTATTGAAAAATAACCAGCACCCTTCTTAGAGCTCCCCTGAGGTTTGTAATCCAGCACCCCTCCGTTTAGATGTCTTTCTCCTTTCTTGGAGAGGAGAAGCAGCTGGCCATGTTAATAGTTTTGGTTTTTTGCAGTTGCATGTAGTAGACATGCTACCACAGCATGTCTTTGCAAGTCTGTCAGCAGGAGCGTCACACGTGTGTGCGTTAATCTCAGTGCCCCCTTCCACTAGACTGAGTCTAAACCAATCTTCCCCATTAAAGACAGAGATTTAAGCAATCACAAAAATAATGTGTGGAGACAATATCTGAAGAAGTAGGTGGGCAACTGCTCCCTCTAGTTACTTCAGGTGGCAAGGAACATGCCTTTTTGCCAACAGCATCACCTTTACCCCTCCATACCTTAAACCACCCCACCCACAGCTGCTAGGAAATACACCTGGGCTTCATCAAGCTTCCTTTGCCCCTTGTTGAGAAAACATGAGGGAGGATGAGAGCGTGGGCATCACATTGTCTCAACCAAGTGGCACATTTTAACCTGTTAAGGTTAGATTTACACAAATATGTTCCGCTTCTGCACAGAGGTTAACCTGAGTTCTGAAATGCTTGTGTGCACTTAAGTTAATCAAAAATGATAAAGCTATGAGCTAGTAACATACTGGACAAATCTAGTAAACTTGGAGCCTTCTGTCTGTGAGCCAGTGGTGGTTAAAAAGGTGGGCTCACCAATGCCAAGCATTCTGTTTCTTTTTCTCATGTGTTTTTCCCAGCAAGCATCTTGAATGAGACTCCAGTAGCCAGACAGGTTTAGGCAGTCTGTTGTTTTCTACACCGTTAGTCAAGCTTCTCCAAATCTCTGACATGAAAGCACCTTGGATGTCTAGTCCCCTCGCTCCAGCCCTCAGCGCCTTCCTCTCTGAGCCCCACCCGGAATGGCAGAGGTCTACAAAAGGATGTCTCAGCTAAAGTCTCATCGGTCTTAAACCTTTCCGGTGAGCTCTCTCAAAGCCACTACTTGAAGTAGTTGAGTCCTGCCACCAAGAAGAACTTCTCCAGGAAGAGCTCTGAGTCCAGCACAGCGATGTGAGCCGCTCGGCCAATCAGGGTGTTGGCAGTGTTGGGCAAGGCGTGGAACACGTTGTGTCGGATTAAAGTGCAGTCCTTGGCTTCCACCAGAGGGCGAAGAAGGTTGTTGATCATTTCTGCGTAAACGGGCCCTGCAAAGATAGGAGGTCCATGGAGAAGTTAGCAGAGGAGACCAGAAAAAACAAAGAAAGAACACTGGGCATGTGCTGGGTTCCCATTCCTGGGCAGAACATCTCAGGGATCCTAATAGTTCATCTCATAAATTTACTTCTGCTTTTTAAATCAGAAATTTGCTTTAAAAATTAAATGCAGCTTACCTGTGTGTCTGTCTTTGAGGGCAGTTTTACACATTTCGATCCTGGCTGAATGAAATGGCACATAGCGGTCTTGGGGAGAAGCGACCAGCACGACGTTTTTAAAATACTGCAGACCTGCAACAAGGCAGCGGGAGGGGCAGGCCTTGTACCCAGGTAGTTTCAACCTGCATCCTCTGGTTTGCACACAGTTTATACACTTGCCCCAGAGAGACGGAAAGAGAGAAGGTTCTGGACACCCTGCTTGTGTCATTACGTAAGGACCTTGTGGTCTGAGAGGCTGAGACAACAGTTTTCTACTCTTTTGAAGCTTTTGTATCTTAGAGGGAAGGTAAAGGCTGTGTTCTCTGCTCTGTCAACATAAAGGGAAGGTCTGTCTGTTCTTTTTCCGGGCGGATCAGCACCTGGATGAAGCAGCTATGAGCTGGCAGGCACGCCCATGTGATTAGGATGTGAGGGTTGGTGGAAAGTAGACGCTACAGCCTCTGTGTGTCTAGATGACCCGGTACCCACCTTGGCTCCATGAGTGACACCTTTCTCAGGATCAGCTGAGCTCGTGGGGGGCTGCTGGCCCCCTACTGAGGTTAAGAGGCCCGGCATGCTGCCCCTCCTGACTACACATTCTACAGGGAATCGACGTCGCTGTGAAGCTATCTGGGCCTAGGGATTGGATCTCCCTCCAGCTGGCTCTGGGGACCCGGATTTGGTGCTGCAGGAAGCCACTCACCTGTTTTTTGGCTTAATTGGTAGAGGAAACATTTGCGCAAATCAGCATTGTCCCTGAAGGTCAGCTGCAAAAGGGACCCTGATTTCTTTAATTTCTGCATAAGCCACAAGCCTAGAAAGACAAAAACAAAACAAAACCCTAAAATGTAAAAGAAAGCAAATTAGCACTGGGGTGAGATTAACATTAAACTGTGATTTTTAGTTACTTTAAAAATGAGAGGGCTAGCAGGCATTTTAGCAAATACTTGGGAAGTTAAAGGGAAATTTTCTTATGTGCTGGCAGCAGGGATATAAAATCATCCTGCAAAATGACATGGCAACAGGCCTCAGGAGTCATGAAACTAGCCAGACCATTTCATCCATCCACTTGCCTCTATAAATCTAGCCTAAGGAAACAATCCTAAATATAAAAATATATATGTGCGTGCTCCTTACAGATCCATTTAGGGTACAGAAAAACCTTTCATTTCAAAGTCCATCCACTGATTTATGGCCATGCTGACACTAACACTGATGAGCATGAGTTTTACGTCACAGAAACAATAAAAATATGAATATGACAAAAATACCAGGAAATACATAAGATACAATATGTATATGTATATTGATTACTGCTGTGTAAATGTGTATGCGTGCAAAGATACATAGCATGAACTATACAGATTTACTATAGATATGCTAGATTGGACGACAGTGGTAATGTCTCTCTCTTTAACTTTTTGTAATGTCTCAAGATTAGTTTATAATTATGGGAAAAATGAAATGGAGTTCAAATTATTTGTTTCTGTTCCAGCCTTTCTTGGTTCGTGAGGAAGGTTCACAGAGTGGCAGACGAAAAGACTTCCATTTGTTATATATCAATGTGTCAAATAACTCACATTCACAAATAGGACCCTTTAAATAACATAAACACAAACAAACAAATCCAAGCCACTTCATGTAAGGAAACCAAGCAGCCTAGTCTTCCCCAAGCACAGGGCAGGTTCAGGAGACAGGGCAGAGGGCTGGAAGATGGGCAGGAAGAGGGGAGCTGATTAGAGTGACCCTAGATGCCATGTAATGGACAGGGGCAATCGAGGATTACTGAAGTCTTTGTTAGAACACAACTGAATAAACCACTTATTATTATACAAGAGCCAATGACCTCCTTGGGCTGCCATCCTCCCAGTGACACCACCTCTACAGTAACCACCCTACCTCTAGTAGCCATATGGCCCACAGGGTTGGTCTAATCCCACACACCCTCCCAGGCCCTCCACCATCAGGCTCTTGCCCATAGCCCCTCTGCCACCCCCGTGCCTCCAGGTCATCCTATATTCCTGCCTTGAAGAACCACTTGCAGTTTGCTGATGTCACCCTGCTCTACGCTATTTCATAGACTATGTCTTCTGCACAGAAATCCTGTCCTACCGTCATTCACTGTCTTGGAAATTCTGCTCATCTTCCAGGAGTCACTGCGCCTTGCTGCCCTACCCTCTGTGTTGGATAGTTCCTCCCCTACAAGGCTGATGAAACTGTGAGGCCTCAAAGCTGGGGGCTGTGTTCTTACATTCCAGCGAGAACTAGAGAATTTGGCTGCAGTGGCCCTGCAGAACATGGTGGTCAGCTTCATTTTTCCCTTCTCCTGTTTAATGCCCAATGATTCTGATACACACATGCAATACACACCTACATATCACACATATATACACACATATACAAAATGTATGTTTACACACGTACATATATTACAGACAAGCATACACATAGATATCATAAACAATCCATACAGACACACATCATCATGCCTTAGCTCCATTTTAAATATAAGGTAACGAAGTAGCACAGAGGTAGGGTGCCTTGGCGAGACTCTTCCCTAGAACTTAACCACAGGTGTCTTGGAACTGACGTGGGTCAAAGCCCATTCCGTAGACTGAATGTTTCTGTCCCCCCAGAATTCGTATGTCGAAGTGAGTATGTTGAAAACTAAGCCCCAGGGTGACGGTATTTGGAGTTGGGGTCTTTGGAGGTAATTAGGTCAGGAGGGCAGAGCCTCCACAGGTGGGATTAGCGCCCTTACAACAGAGGCTCCAGAGAGCAACCTCGTCCCTTCCGCCCTGCGAGGACCCAGCGGGAAGACGGCCCTCTCTGGATCGGAAGTGGGGGTTCACAGACACCCAGTCAGCCGGCGCCTTGATCTTGGCACAGATCATTGTAAATACATTGAGGCTGAGTCTTGGCACGTCAGCCTCCAGAACCGTGAGAAAGAGACAGCTGCTGCTTACAAGCCCCCGCTATGTGGTGACTCATCACAGGAGCCCGAACGGACTGAGACCCCCGTGCTCTCTGCGCCACCCTGCGGGCCCCCTCCGCGTTTCCCAGCGCCCCAGGGCATCACCTCCAGCTCGCAGACGGGATCCCCGCTGGGGCCGAGTCCAGCCTCACTCAGCTCGCAGCGGAGGGGCCCCGTCCTAGCTAAGCCCGTCTCCTTCCAGCCCCCGCGCTTGAGGAGGCTCCGAAGCCACAAGTCACGAGAGTCCACGGAGAGCATCGGCGTCCGCCTTTGCCCGCTCCGCCCCGGGTGACCGGGAGGGGTGCCGAGCTCGAGGGCCTCACCTGTACTGACCAGGGCACTGTTGTTGTACAGGGTCCCGAGGTGAGGCCCGGACAGCGACAGGAACGTGTGCAGCTTGCTGAGGTAATACCGAAAGCGGGGCCGCGTCAGGACCGAGCGGATGATAATGTTGCCCAGAGAATGGCCAATGAAGCTGGTTGGAGACAGAAACAGCGCGGGTGGGTGTGGCAGCAGGAGGCCGCCCGGGGCAGCTGCACGGGGCCCGGGGGTGGGCCGCCCTCCACCTCCCACTGGCTCCAGGGGCCTGGCCGGCAGAACGGAGGCTCTGGCCCTTCCTCAGCAGGGTTCCCAGCTCCAGCCATGCCAAGCCTGCCACGGGATCTTCGCGAACGGAAGCCTCCGTGCCCAGTGCGGTCAGAGGAGAAGCTGGGCCTCTTGCTAGCTTTGCATCATTAGGGCAGCTTCCACCCCCGTCTCCTCTCCGGCCACCCGGGGTTCCCTTCTGAAATATGCATGTGGTCACTGAAGCTTCCTGGACATTCACAGGATAAAACCACAGCTCCTCAGCCTGTCTTCTGAGGCCATTCGTGCCCTGCCTTCTCACTGCCTGTCCGCTTTCATTCGTCGCTCAGCACCTCATGAACATGTGGAGTCCCCTGCTCCAGCCCCCGCTGTCTGAGCCCCACCTGCTCTGTTCCAGGTGGACTGCCACTCCCAGGTCTTTGGATGCAGTGCCTCCTTATTTTCAAAGAGTCATGTATCAAAACCCTGTTAAGTAAGAAGTCTGCCCCTCCACTTCTTCTAATGGTCAGCACACAGCAAAGAAAGGAAATGAGTATTTGTGTACAGAGTGGCTTGGCCCTTCCATTTGTACCTAATCTCTATAGGCCTCAGAATCCTCTTCTGTGAAATAAAGAAGTAGTGTTTTATCTCAAAGGCCCACATGAGGTCATGTGTGTTGAGGGGTCACCACTACGTCCATATGCTGCAAGTGTACAAAAAGTGCAAGCTATTTACTATCACCTCAATCATTTAATCATTTAAACCAAATCATCCGGTGGAAGGACAAAATTTGCACCAACACATGACCTCAATGTAGTCCCACCGGACAGACAGGGGATGGGCTCAGAGAACTAGGAAGCTTGCACGAGGGGGCGTGGTAAAGCTGGGCTTCAAATTTGTGAGTTAGAAGAAAGAGAATTCAAACCTAGGAACTTCTGAGTGAGTCCAGTTCTGTCTCTGCTGAGCTACAGAATGTCTATTCTCCTCCCCACGGACTATACCCAATAGGGGTGTGTGGGCAGCTGCAGCACACGCTTCTGTTCTGAAAGTGACCTACTCCAAGGGGAGTCCCGAGCTAGTCCGTCCCAGTGGTTTACAGAAGGCAGCATGCTCGACTGGCATACAGAAAACATTCAGAGAGTTGCCCGTCTCCCCCAGCACTAACTACCTGTGGTTGCCTTTTACCTAATTCGGGAGATGGAGAGGCTATAGAGCTGAATGTGCTGGATGATTTCATCCAAGAGCCGGTCGGTCATGGTATCGAAATCTGCAAACGTGTCCATCTGGAGACAGAGAGGAGAAGGGTGTTGGCTCTTCTTCCATTACCCATCATGGCACGTCCTGGCAGGGGGCCTACGACTGATGTCGGGGGTATGGATAGGGACTCAGCCTCCAGAAAAGGGGCCCATGGATTGGGGCTCTGACGGAGAAAGTCAAGGACATGGAAGAATCCTCGGTTAGGATGGCGACTGAACGGTAAAGGGAGAAATGGAAAGATGGAAGGAGGCAGTGTGCCCACAGAGCCTACTGCCCCGTCGTGTGCCACATATTCACACACACCCACTGGCCCTGCTGGCCCCACTTCACAGAAGAGGGAACAGGTCAGAGGCGAGGCTGTGCATGAGCCAGAACTCATACCCAAGCCCCCTGACTCCAAAGGCCTGCCTTTTCCCAGCACAGCCTTCAGACTGCCCTTCCAGGCCCTGTCCAGAGAGGGGTTCCCAGGCCATCTGTGCCTTAGTAAGGATGGTCATAGAAGGAAGAGGAGAATGTTACATGTGCCTTTGAATATCTGAGAGGCCAGATGTGGGGGAGACAAACTAAACTGGTTTATATGTATAACTTTGAGAATGAACTTTGGGAACCATAGATGGGAGCCACAGGATGGAGATTTGGGGCCAGCATAAAAAAGAGAGTTTCCCCTAAGTGGACTTGCCCTGCAATGTCTTGCGCTTTGTGTAAGACGCATGTGTGGGGGGCCAGCTCTCCGGCTCACAGGGGCTAGTCCTCCCCAGTCTGACCCTAAGTGTCCTCCTAATTCTTGAAGGGTGACAATGTTGCTGATTCCTTAGTGTCAGTTTAAAGATCAGATGAAATATTAGCCAACCACCTAAGACAGGTGACTCTGTGGTCATTATCCTCCAGCCTTTCAGACCCCATTTCTTCACCTGTGTAGTATTCATTCAATGTGAGTTGTTATATAAATGGTAGTAATCCTGAGTCAGCCAGGATGAGAAGGACTCTAGAAGTCACAGCAGGTTTAACAAGTGGTATCAGGAACCCCCCTACCGGGGTGCTTTTAAAGGACATCCTGCAAAATCTATGTGTCTATGAGATTCACAATTCCAGGAAGCAGTGAAATCATGTTGTGGAACAGAATCATTCTTGAGTGGCCCCCACCCCCATTCGGCTACTTTGTATGGACCCAGCTCCTCAGTCGCTGTGGGATCTGTGGGGCTGCATCAAGAGTGGCTGGACACTCGTCCCCAAAAGGCTGGCCTCCTGAGCAGATTTCCCCAACACCCACATTCCCTGCAAAGGAACCCTCGCTGGTGCAGATGACAGACACGAGGTCAGCAAGCGCCAGCCATGTACTTTGGGCTCTCTCCTCCGCGTGTCCCGGCATCCTGATGCTCCCCCACTCAGGACAGGGGCCGTGGCGGGCCCACGCCGCCGCTGGGTGCACCTGTGTACCATCTTCCTCTCCAGGTCAGAGTGACTATGGAGCCTGCGTAAGCCTCAGAGCCTCTGCTCTCTAGCCTCCAGGGAGACAACGGCATCAATTTAACAGAACAGGTGTGAAGACGAAGTGAGGAGACAGGTACAGAGCGCCGAGCAGTAGATGCTCAGCATGATTCTCTGTCCTCTTTCTCTCGCGTACACCTCTTCGCACCGCAGAGCCCAGGGCTTTCTATGCAGCAGGTGCCAAAGGAAAGTCAACAGCACTGGGCGCTAACAGCCCAGGAGCAGGCTTGCTCCTCCTGGATTGCCTGTTGGTCCCTCTCTGCACGGCGCCCTTTCCCAGTGGCCACGGGGCCCCTAAGTTATAAACAGCTCCGTGTCTCCCAGGAAAACTCAGCACTCACCCATCAAGTCTCACGGGGTGGAACACAACAAACTCCACCTGCCTCATGGCCAGGGATCTCTAAGTTCTCACCCACTTTGACACCCATTCGGGCTCCAGACTCCACCTACTTGGGATGGCAAAGCCCCGCGGCTGGCCTGGAATACTCCACTGGTCACACAGATGCCAGCGACACTTCCCTACCCTGTACAGACCCACGGATACCCAGATCATGTGTGCTCCAAGCTGCCCCCCACCCCGGCGCCCTGTGGGTCAAAGCCCGCGTCCCCTGGCACCCAGGGTCCCACTGCTCACTCGCCCCTCCGCCCTCCCAAGGAAGCCGAGCCCTTCCTCGCCGACTGCCCCAGGGCCTGGCCAGTGTTCTTGGCATGGCCCTGATCTGTCTGTGTGTCCTCACTCTACCACAGGGACTCTAGGGGGCTCGCGTAAGACGTGCCCCAGGGATTCCTTGCCCTGCGGTGTCCCGCTGGCAAACCTGATTCTTCTCGGACATGAGGAAGTCCAGCTTTCCTCCCGGGAGGCCCAGCTCAATGAAAGTCTTCACCAGCCGGAGGTCCGCGCTGTTCCCTGGAAACGGAGACGCGGGGTCAATCCTGTGAAGCTGGCGCGTGACGGAGTTACTGCCCCCTCTTCTGCCAGCCCCCATTTCCCACATTTCCCATTTCTTTCGTTCAGCAGATAATAAAACCAGCTAAAAGAAGTGCAGCTCACCGGTCCTGGGCGGCCCTTCCTGCACACACAAGGTCATGGCTTTTCTAGGTCCCTTCCTCAGTGGAATGAGTCCTTGATCTGTGCACACGTGGCTTGTGAGCATTCCAGACATAGGAACAGTCAGGGCACCCTGCCTCCCCGACGCCATGGCCAGGGCCTTCTGCCAGCAGCGGCCCTGAATGGCTCACGGGGCACAGTGCTGCATGAACACAAAGACTGTCTTAATACAAAGACTTCCAGGTGGTCCCCCACAGGCCAGCCAGGGCGCAGTTATCTACAGTAGACGAGGAGTCACCCTAGGGAACGGCGTCATGCACGTGCAAGCTCCAGGAGGCCATGTGCTCCAGAGTGACAGCAGGAGCAAAGGAACAAGAGCCGAACGGCCAGGGGCGGCTGCTGAGAGCAGGGGCACAGGGAACACGGGGAACGAATTTCTGGAGCAAAACCATGTGGGAGAAAGGATCTGATACACAGAAGGAAATTCATATTCAAGTATTTTTAAGCATACATTTCATGAAGGCCATGGGATCCTACTGTGTCTTCAGGACCTTAACTGACCTAGTCCTCACACAGGTCGGGAGAGCTGGAAGTTAGAAGCTGCTTGTTTGAATAGATAGGAGACCTACTTTACCATGTAACCAGAGTTTCAACGTAGTCTGTGAACTATAAGTGATATAGTTTTATATCATTCTTTGTGAAACTGTCAAGTGATTCAAAGAGTGGCCAAAGCACCCCATGGAATCTGGGAGAACTGCAGGTGTGTTTGAGAGTGTCCCTAATCTTGAAGGATGAGTTGATAATCCCAACCACCACCCCTGATGGTGGCCCGACAGGGCACGTCCCATACATGCAGGGCCACAGTCATAAAATGCTCACAGTCTCTTGGGAAATGTTTCTCTTTTGTGTTAAATTTAATTCATTCCTTTCATTTATGACAATAAAATTAAGTCCTTTGGTCTGGTTGCTTCTTCATATTTAAAGCCACATAATGACATTCCAGGACCTGGCCTTAAAAAAAAAAAAAAGTAGCACGTGTTTATAGTTAACATAAGGACTTTAAATAAGGGACGACCATGGCCCCTTCTCCATCAGCTAATGAATGAGAGAGGACTAAAACTTTCTCAGAAAATATGATTTGAAAAGGTATTGAGGACATTTACAAGAATATAAAACGTGGGGAGAGTTGTGTGACTATTCACAACTGTTATAAATTTCTTCAGTTCCTTGTTAATGTAAATCGTACCTTGCAAGCGGAATTTGAAGAAATGGATCCTGGAAAACTAGAGTGTAGACACATGTCCCTGGAACTAAAGAAGTAACATTCACAGGAAACCTATGCTCGCTCTCAGCCGCCTTCGGATGACTTCATGCCCAGGTGATAATGCTGTGACTGACAGCTCTGTGCTCTGACACAGGACTCATGAGCTGCCCTGTCTTTATGACATTCCTCTTCTCCCACATGCATGATGGAAAAAAACTAAAGTCTGTGACCAGGCCAGATTTAGTTTAATGAAGAGGCTGAGAGTCTTGTCTCATTTAATGTGATATCAGGTAAGTAAGAGGTGCATAGTGGCCCTACATGGCATGATGCTAAGTTGTCCACAGATCCTGTGTTAAAAATACATTGTGCTGATTAGACCATTATTTTTCATGTTTCTTTCAGTCCTTCTGATTGGTAGTTCCAGTGAGAAACAATTCTGTCTTCAATAGCTTATTACTTTCAAGAGAGAAAGTGAGTCTCAAGCCCAGAGTCTTCCGACAAAGGGACTAGACAAACTTCAGTAAAAGTTTCCTTTGCTGTCGTCATTGTTTAGCATTACTCTTCGTGTGTGGCAAGTGATTCCGGTATTTCATTTGTGGTGTGTGATGTGAGGTTTCCTTTTTTTAAATAAGTGTATTTCAGAAGAATGCCAATTTCAATACAAGTTTTAAATTATAGTACAAGGTGCATGGACAGAGTAAAAGTAGGGAAGAGAATGTGCAAACAGCTGAAATTTGGGCAACACTGAAGTCAATGCAGAGAGAGGAAAATGCACCAGAAAGCAAGCCTAGTGTGAGCCAAGGCACCGCGGTGTGACATGGCCTGTGTCCCTGGAAATGGTGTGGACTGATGCAGCTGGAAGCAGGAGAGCAGGAGATGATAAAGGGAGGCTGAGAACAGAAAGGGCTTTCCATGCTGGGAAGCTTCCAGGCTTTCTAAGAAAGGTGTTCATTTTCTGAGAGCTGTCAGGAAAGGTTTTCAGTAATGGCATGGCATGGCCAGATCTGGTAAGATTTTAAGACGATGACTCAGTGATGTGGGTGAAGGTTTGGATGGGGAAGAGGTGAGCTTGGTGGTATAATGCAAAATGGAACCATGGGCTCTGGAGCCTGACAGCTGGGCTTTCAGCCTGGCTCAATCCCATTAGCTTTGGGACCTCATACAAGGTAATTAGGGGCACTCCAGCTCAGTTTGCACATTTGTAAATGGGGAGAATGGCACCTACTCGGCAGGGCTGTGTGAGAATGAGCATTACTGTATGTTAAGCACCTAGAGGGGTGCCTGGTCCCTGGCGATCTTTAATGCTGGGCTTCCTCCCTCACCCCTCCCTATCATCACCAGCATCTAGAATCTATCACCTACCACTGCATTGTCTGACGTTTCACCTAATAGGCCTGTCCACTGAGTGTTCTGTGTCTAATGCCTACAACCAGAAGTTGATGTAGGTCCTGGAGTAAGAAGAATCCAGGGAACAAAGAGAGTGTGCCATGGAAGCACAGACCATTCCCCGTTTAACCCTCGGAAGAAGGATGTGGCCACTGCCCGCTCCTCACCACCTGTGGAGCCCTGAAGTCCTCTCACTTTTCTGTCCTTGGTTAGGCATTAGAGTCCATATAAAGTAGGTGGTGACATTCTCCCAGCAAGCATTCTCTATATTCCGATTTTCCAATCACCTGTGACTTACACCTGAGTTTGACGGACAGAACTCAGAGCTTTACCTCCAGTTTACCTGGTCACTTTCTTCAGCCAGGTAGGTAGAGGGGACATTCCTAGGGGAGCCAGGACCAACCACACGCCTTCTGGTCTAGGGCTCCCCCGATCTTCAGGCAGAGCCGGTGAGCTCTGTACTCTTGTGGAGCCTTTGTGCCAACCTGAGAAATCCTAGAGGACCCTGGTCATGGCGGGGGATCAGAGCGGGGGTCAGGGCAGGGGAGACACTTTCCTGTTTCCCTCTTTCCCCTGAACCTCTACAGTTCTTGGTTCTGTATTTGCTGTTCTCACTAAATTAAGAACATTTTACAAATCAAGAACCAAGTTAGAATTCTGTCATCTCAGAACTTGGTACAGAATCTGGGCTACAAAAGGTGACCTGTTAAGTGACAGGTGAATAAAAACTTTTGCCACTGACTTGAGATCCTCAACATGAACTGTGTACCCATCTCACTCCACTTCTCCCCTTCTTCTATTTATCCGTGCATTCCATCAATTCACGTACTCTAATTATACACGATTCCATTAATATTTTCATTCCAATAATTCATTCATCCCATCCATTCATCCATTCCTTCTTTAAGTTCTGTTCATTAGTTGCACTGATTCCTTCCTTCCTTCATTTATTCCATTCATTCCCTCATTCATTCATTCATGTGTTAATTCATTCATTTATGTATCTCATCTACTCAATGGATTTTTGTGCCAGAGCAATGTCTTCCTTAGAGCAAGGCCATGCCATTTGCCTAGACCCAGAATACTTACTGTCATTCCACAGTAGCTAACTGAACATTTGTTGAACAAGTACCTGATCTAAATTAATTCATAAATACTCTAAGTTTTTTGTAGCACAGAACTTTGATGAAGAAACCTTTTTAGAACTCACCGTCCAGGCCATGGACACAGACTACCAGGTGAATCCCATCTTCCAAATTTTCTTCCTCTTCCTCTGGTGGAAAATACGGTATATCAGAAGCTAGTACAGATAAGTCACTGTACAGAAATCCATCAATCTTCAGCTCTTTTTTAAAGTTTTCTTTGGCCTGATAGAAACTGGAGAATATACTAGTTAATCACAAGCCAAGCTATGCACTGCATGCTGAACAGGAGATGAGTTAAGCTGGGATGTGGGAGTGATGAGCATCTGCAAGGAGGGCCCTGCCGAATAGTGGAGGCTGAATAGGTCCTCACAGAAATGTCAGGAAGGGAAGCTTGGTTCTGAATTAGCAGCAGGAAAGCCCCCTGGGAAAACCAGAGACTATACTGGTTTGGGTTCTGAAGATTTCTGTGTGGTTCCTACATTGAAGAGGGCTGCTAAATTCTAGTCAGTGCAAAGGATCCACGTGATCTTTAAAATGATCTTCCCATAATGCATGCTTCTTATCCTTGCCCACAAGGCCTCCGAGGCTTGGCCTCTACCTACTTCTCCAGCATCATCACCCAGCCTTGAAAAAACACATTTCTCATGAATGCCCTGAATGAATTATGTCCCATGGCTTTACCTCTGTGCCTTTGTGCATTCCAGTCTACCTGTCAGAAATGCCTTTCCCACCTGGCTGTCACATTCTTTGCCTGATTATCTGACAAGGTGGTGGTTGAGAGCATGTATTTGGAAGTCAGAATGCCAAGCTCAAAGCCTCAGCCTTGACACTTAATAAATGTGAGCCAACCACTTAACTTCTCGGCACTGAGTTTCCTCATGAGTAAAAGGGGAATAATACCATTATTTAAGTCATAAAGTTTTTTGTGTATTAAGTGATAAGATATATGCAAAATACTTAGAACAGTGCTTGAAACAGATTAAGGAGTAACAAAAAAGTGTCACCTATTACCAGCCATCATCATCATTATCAAGTCTCATATCTTCCCCTCAGCCCAGATGTCATCTCTAAAAAGTCTCTGCAGGCCACCACCCCTCTTCACGCTCACTGCCCCAGCTCGATTAGGTCCTTTCCCTTCTGGCTCAGCTGAGCTCACATGAACCATCCCGTTACCCAGTGGCCACATTTACTTCCCTCATCTCTTGTCTCCCTGTTAGGCTGTGAGAACAGAAATAGCCAGGACAACACTGGCTAGACATGGGACAGTGCCTGCTATGGATTTGTTACACAGATGACATGGGCACAGAATAGGTGTTTAATATTCTTAAAACAAGAGACCCAAAGTTTTCCTGCCTGTGCAATTACCTTTGGGGATATCATTAATGTGTAATTCTTTAGCATTCTGCAAAAGGGTAAAGAGGATGGAATGTTCTGATAAAATGATTCTCTAATACACTTAATCAAATATGTAGTTTATAGGTGAGGGAGTGATATGAACACAAATCCAACACAAGGATGGAGGGATGTCCTCTGGCATTGCAAAGGAATGATAACGGATGGCACAAAGGGGCTTGAGAGGCAAATCTGGTTAAGGAGCCCTATTCCTCAAAGCCTCTTAAACAGTATCCCTCTCAATAAAACAAAACAAAACTTCCCTCTCAAAATGTGCAATGATAGAGGTACAATGACACTCATAATAGAGTGGCTTATCATAATAAAAACTGAGAAGTACTTAAGTGTCCATTTCTAAAGGATATGTTAATAAATCATGGTGCATCTATATAATGGAGGACAGTTGAAACATTAAGATGATAAGGCAAGAATAGATTTATGAGCATAGATGTTTCCAATATATTAAGTTGAAAAAAACTTAGAGTTTCTATGGAATGATCCTATTTTTACATAAAAAGAATATTCAGATATAGATACACATAGAAAAAAGTGTGGAAGAACATATTCAGTGGCTACAGTTGAGAGATGGGCACATTGATAATATTTACTTCCTTATATTATTCTCCATTTCTGACTTGTATGTGTTGAATATGTTATTTTTTAATCAGAAAACTACTGATAACTCAGTTTTGAAACAGTATGCATGACACTGAGAAACATGTGAACAAGTGTGAAAGACTGTGGTGCCGGGGTAGCTCAGCGATCAGCAGGCTCACCTGTACATCTGCTCACTGACTTCTTCCTCCAACGAGCTGGAATGGGTAGAAACAACTCCAAAGGAACCCAAAGGTTGATGAGTGATGGGAAATGGGGTCTGTCTGGAAGAGAACCCAGCCCTGACAGGGGTCTCCTTGGGCACAGATGAGAAGGGAAGACACGTGGCGGTACAAGACACAGATAAGTTGACGACCTCCACGGTTTTCAGGCTGTCGAGAGGGAAGGTCTCTGCCGGGCTCGGGTGGGACGCCAGGATGGAAGGACCTGCCCTAGGCTCTTGGTTTCCCAAAGCCCGGGAGGGAGCAGAGTGGGTCACAATGGAGCACACGGTGTCTGCTGTACGTCCAACCTCCAGGAAGGTGCTGGGTCCTCCAGCAAACGCTGCCCCGTCAAGGAGGCAAGGTGAGCCGCTGCGCTCGGCTGCGGGATCCCCGGCAATGGCTGCAGCAACTGAGGCGCAGCCCTGCTCAGGCACCTGATGGTGGACGGCCCTCTCAGCACCCGAGGTGCTGCTGTTGGGAAGAGCCCCTTTCCCCTCATTCAAGTCTTCGGGCATGCCCTCTGGCGTCCCCATTCGTGCGCTAGGGAGAGATCCATTCCCAGGGGTTTCAAGGGCTATGGTACATGGTATTTTTAAATGAAGACCTTTGGTTTCAACACCTGGAAGGGTCTCAGTCCTTCCATCGAGACAACAGGGTCCTTGAGAGTCAAACTGATCCCCTTTCCCTTTGGGGATGTCTATGTACCCAGGGCCCTGCTGGCTGTCAGCATTCGAAACCGCCTCCTCGAGGGAGAGGCCTGCCCTGGCATCCTGGATTCTGGAGCCACCACCAAGCTGAATGCAGTGTCCCGGGGGGGGGCTGCCCTTGCTCTGTAGAGCAAAAGCTTCAGCAAGAGCCCCTCCTTGCTGCAGGTTGCCCGTGTCTTCAGCAGACTCCTCCGGGCTACTGATTTGAGGTGCAGATACAGACTTGGTCAGTTTGGTGAGAGCCAATTCCCGCTCCTCCTCCTCAAAAGGCAAAGAGCTAATGGAGGTGAGAGACGCCTGGATCCCACTTGGCAAACTCGTATTGCTCTCCGTGCGTCCACCCTCCAGGGAGTTCCTGTGTAAGGCATGTCTTCGGACCAGCTGGTGCAAGACTTCCCTGTCACTCGGTAACTCCAGGGCCCTGCTCCGGGCCTCAGACCAGGCGACGGAGCTTGGCTCGCTCTCAATGCCTGAATCGGAGATGATGGAGGAAGATCTCTTAATGACCCCACACAGCACTGATGCTTCCTCCTGCCCCTCTGTGCAAGGGTCTTTTGGGGAAACCCTAATGTCCAGGGGGTCCCTCAAAGTAGAGTTCAGGGGCTCACAGGGTTCAGAGGGGATGAGCTTCAGACTTAGCAGCACCATCTTACCCTCTCGATCCACTCCTTTCCCTAGATTACTCAACGCATGGAGCACTGTTTTCTCTGAAGAGATGGCATTTTGATGACTCCTGCCTGCTACCCCTTTGCTTATTAGCGCAGTTCTGTCTAACTCATAGTTATCTTGAGAGCGTCCACTCTTATTCTGAGCACTCACGACCACTGTGTGTTCACCTCTACAGGGGTTCTTATTGCTAGATTTCACATCAATATAGGTCAGTGCTGGGGCCTGGCCATCCTCTGGGCCTGGACTCCTTCTCATCAAGTCCTCGTCAGCCAGAGGATGCCTTCCAACATCAGATTTGGGGCTGGTCCAACATTCTCCTCCAGGCAAACCTGCTTTGCTCTGGAATTCACCAATTGTCAGATACACCTGAGATTCAGAGCACAAGTCCACATGATTTGGTGTGGTTACATTCTCATCTGGCTCTGGACACCTAGTAACTTCTTCACCAGAGCCCACTTGGGATGGTTCCATGGTGGGCAAGACCAGGTCTTCCCTAAAGGATGATTTTCTATTTACAATATGGTTCTCTTCCTTGTCTTTTAGATTCATTATTGTGGAACTTGTGGCTGGAACATCAAAATTAGGGTAGACGCTCAAATTATGCCCTACAAGAAAAAAGAAAGAAAAATGCATTATAGCTTAAGAATGTATGCTCACAAATTATACAAATATCTGCTTGTATAATACAGAACTTGGCTGGACTTTGGTCCTGATTCCTGGGAGGCAGCCTCAAAATTCTTGGAATTCACCAAGCGACAGCAATGTTTCTGTCATTCACGGTGGGCGCGGATGGCTTCTGCTAACCCGCTGATGGGTCCTTGGTTAGCTTATCGTAAGGAGGTGACTCAGGATGGGAGCTGCTCGTGGCAGAAAGACCAACCATGTGATGAGCTGGGGCTTTGAGCCAGTTCCTACCAGCAGATCCTCGGGGGAGGGCAGGTGGGCTGAGGATTGAGTTCACTCATATGGCCTAGGATTCAGTCAGTCAGGACTACGTAACGAAACCCCAGTAAACACTCTGGACCCTGAGGCTTGAGTAGGTTCCCTGTTGGGTAGTACATGTTGATTTGCCCAGATGACCGGTCCTGGGGCCCGGGAGCTTCGTGTTTCAGATCCTTGTAGACCTTGCCCTGTGGGTCTCTGTTTGGCTGGTCTTTATTTGGATCCTTTATATAAAACTGTAATTATAGGTATAGCACTTTCCTAAGTTCTGTGAATTATTCTAGTATATCATCAAACCTGAGATCATTGTGGGAATCCCTGAACTGGTAACCAGTTGGTCAGAAGAGTAGGTGGCCTGGAAACCCCCCAAGCTTGTGGCTGCTGTCTGAAGTGAGGGCAGTCTTATCAGAGACCCTGCCCTTAACCTGCAAAGTTCGACCCAACACCGGGTCATTAGAACCAGAATTGCACTGCATGAATGCAAAGCTGTCAATTATTGTAAGTATTGATTTGCCATTTGTTTCTCAAGCAATTTTAATAATTACCACTTAGAAATGTTAAAACATGCCTCTATCTTATGTTCAGTATTCAGAGCAGAGAAAGAGAGCTTTGGAGCCAGGAAGGCCTGGCTTCCAGTCCTGACACTGACACTCGCCAGCTGTGAGGCCTAGGATAATTACAGAACTTCAGGAAGCTTTTTTTCCTGTTTTGAGTTCATCCTCCTCAACTCTGGCATGGGCCGTTCAAGGGAACCAGCAGGCCTCCCAGCTGCAACTCACAGCAGAGTCACTGTTCTAGACGTTCCGCCCAGAAAAGACAGATTTCTGCTTTTGCAGAGAAGCACCGCCAAGTCTGGGCTCGGTCCCCAGGGCGATCACCCTGTGCGGCAGGGCCAGAGGCTCCCAGATCCCTCGGATCCTTGCAGCTGCTGGTAGCGAGCCAAAGTGCCGTCTTCGCTTCCTTATGTGTCTTCAGGGTGAACTGTTCTCTCTCTCATTCTCTCTTGGTCTCATCTCCCTTTTTCCCTTTTCCCTCCTCCCCCTCCTCCTCACTCCCTCCATCTCTCTATCTCTATCTCTATCCTCTATCTCTCTATCTCTATCTCTAGCTCCCTTCTAATTAGAGTAAGTGCCTCCCACGTCTGTCTGTACTGCAGCCCTCTTGAAAGAACCATCTGATACATTATTCAATTTCCTTATGTAACAAACAAAAAAAAAGGGTTAGGCTTTTGCACTCTTCAAAGAAAAGTTCGAATTCCTCATATGGTTTTAATAGAAGTTAAATGAATACACAGTTGACTCTTGAACAACTCGGGGGGGGTTAGGGGCACTGCCCCACTGCCCAGTTGGAAATCCACATATAACTTTAGACTCCCCAAAAAGTCAACTGCCAAAAGCCTCCTGCTGACAGAAACTTCACTGCTAACATAAACAATTAACACATATTTTATATGTTATATGTATTATATACTGTATTCTTACAATAAGCTAGAGAAAAGAGAATATCTTTTTTAAATTATTACACATCTTCAAAAAGTTTTCCAATATATTTATTGAAAAAAATCTACATATAAGTGAGCCCATACAGTTCTGACCCATCTTGTTCAAGAGTCAACTGTAATCACAATTGAACATTATCATGAAGTACATCATTATGACACTTAAAAATTGTATGGGACTTTGAGACACCATCAGATCATACCTTTGAGTGAAATTTATGTTGGGGTCAAGGCTTAAAACAAAGAATGTGGAAGAAGAGATCTCTTCCTCACCTGGACACATTCTTTGCTTCTTGAGAGACTGAGCAAATTTCCCTTCCTCTGAGGGAACATTCCCACACCCTGTAGCCAGGCCTCTGAGAGCAACTGCCTTGGGGTTCTTCTGGAAGATGTGCTCATGAGTGCTTGGGTCCCAGACTCCGCTGGGTCCCATGTCCCAAACACACTACAGAAGCCACAAAGAGATGCTGGCCCTAAAATACTGTGTAGATATGGACAAGGCATGGCTTAGAAGATCCTGCATGGACAGACGGCCGTAGAAAGCACCTCCAACCACATCTTACTGTTGCTTAAGACTTTAGAGCACTGACACAGCAGGCGGTGAAGAGTTGGCAGAAAGTCCCAGGAAGACTGAGGCCAGCTTTCCAGCTAATGCTACAGGATGGATGGCGCTCAGAGGATGTGAACTTGATTTATAAAAAATAAGGACATGCAATAAAATTGCATACACAAGTTGAGGGACTGAGATTGATATGCACCAGGATGTCTATTCATATGCAAAGGAAAAAAATTAGAAGGCACTCTGCACAAAGCCTAATAATAATCACATTAGAGGGTTTGGTAGTATGGTTCTTATTCTGCATTTCTCCTCCAACTCTTCAAATTTTCTGTAGTGAGATTATATACCTATAATGAAGATGAACATATATGCATAAGCACAGACACACATGTACACACGTACACAGTTTCAATGTAAAGTTTTAAGCTTGTTTTGACCAGAGGGTTGGCAGCCATCCAGAGCTACAGAACATTTTCACGTCATCCACAGTGTTGACACTAGATGTCAGAGTACAACTGCGAACTAAATATGATCATTTGTTTGCAAAGCGGCACTGTCTTGGATGTCACCTATACTTTTAAAACATCCTACAAGTCTCAGTTTGCACAAACTCTGACGTTTAAACCGGCCCATCCCTTAAATGATAGGCACCCACATATCTGCACTGACAAGGCAGCCTTAGCATGAGCTTTGGGTTGGAATGAACTGCTTTCAGTTTTGCCTTTTTTTAAATATATATTTATTTTTATTTTTATTGTAATAACCTAGTTTGACTTTCCTCTATGATCTTATTTGAATTTCCTATTTATCATACTTCTATTTTGCTTTGTTTCTTTCTTGCCTGCTACTCCAGTAACTACATTTTCTCTAGGTCATTTTTTTTCTCTAGGTTCAGAAGTTACATTTTGTTTATTTTGGTAAATATCTTTCAATGTTTAATACGCCTATCAATAGCAGACTCTGTCATTTTTCAAGGCTGCTGGAATCTTTTAAATAGCCTTCCCATATTTGGTATCATTCCCTGGGCATAGATCCCACCTCCCCAGTATAAAATTCAGAACTCAAATTTCCTGCTTCCCTTGCAGCTAGAATGCAGGCCAAAGACACAGACTGTCAACCAGAAGCACCTGTGGAAACTAACGACTGTAAGGATATAAGCTCTGCAAACAGCTTCCACCTTCCTGGTGCAGAGAAACAGGTGGATCCAGTTTGCAGAGGTGGCGGCAGTTGCAAGTCATTTCTGACACAGAATCGGCACTGACGCTGACAGCAGGAGCGGATGGAGAAAAGTTCAGCCCCTGGCATTTGGGGCTTGAATGGTAGTAGTGACAGTTTCTTTTTCATGCCAGTTCTGTTGCATGGTTTAGGGCGCTTTTTCTAGAAGCTTAGCCCACACTTGTTGTTGTTTTTTTAGCTCTTCCAGTGATGCTAAGAACCGCTGAACATCAACTGAAGAAATTCCTGCTGGAGCTGGAATTCCATGTGGGTGGGGCTGTGGCCACCACCCCAGGCCACGGCAGTGAGACTCAGTGCTGCCCTCCTCCAGGGGAAGCTGCAGCAGAACCTGTGGCAGAGCACACGGAGTAGAGGACGCAACTCTCAAAGATGTTCCTCTAGCTTCCAGGTCTGAGGAGCTGCTGACTCAAGAGACACTGACTAGTGAATACACGCCTAGAAGAGTTCCTGCACATCCAAGCCTTTGAGCAGAAAACATTGCCACGAGTAGTGTGCCTGTGAGTGGCAGAAATAAGGACAAGGACCTACATGCCCATTAAATTATGAATCACAGCCAAAAAAAAAAGTTCTTGCTCAAGTCTGTTGTCTTCATAAGGAACCTTAACCAATACAGGAATTTATTAACTTCTAAAGTTAAAGAATAAAAGGAGTCTAGTCCTGAATTCAGAATTTCCTTCTGCCATTACCTACCATACTCTTGAGGGGTGGTATTTTAATTTTACCTGTTTTTAAAATTCCAAAATACTGGCACTTAAAAAAAATACTGATTTAGATTAGCTAAAGTACTTGCTAATTTATTTGTTTACCTTTTGTTCTTCAATCTCAGTAATTCCTTTTGGGCTCAGCCTTTTTCTTCTTGGAGTATATTCTTTTGTATTTCTTTCAACAAGCATCTGTAAATACTAAATTTTGAAAATGTGTTTATTTTGTTCTTCCTCTTGAAAGATGGTTTAGCTAGGTATAAAATTCTAGTTTCTCAGTTATGCGTTTTCAATACTTTGAAGATATTTTCCATTGTCTTCTGTCACTTAATATTATTTATTAATCTAACAGTATGACTGCCTTTACTTTTAGGATAATTTGACTTTTCTCAGTGGTAACTTTAACATTTTCCTATTGCTTTGGTACTCTGTAATTTCACTACTATGTACAGGTCTCAATTTTTAAAAATTATTCTGTTTGAGCCTTAGCACCTTCCTTTGACCTGATAACTCATAGTTTTCTTCAAGTCTGAAAGACTCTCATTATCCCATGGATATTGCCTCTCTTTCAAACTCTATTTTCTCTCCTTCAGAAATTCTTTCAGATGTATCCTGGGTCTTCTAATTCTATCCTCTAGGCCTCTTAAGTTATCTTTGCTGCTTTGGCAATTTATTATATGCATTTTCCTTGTATTTCAGGCTCTTCATAAACATCAGTTTTATAATACAGAGATCATCTGGCTCAAAAGTCATCAATAAGTGTCTATTTCTTACCACATAAGTCACTTTTCTGGCTTTGAAGGCCTCCATACATCCAGGCATTGCCACTGAGCGCAACTTATGGGTCCCATCTGCCCAACACCAAGAGATTACTGAGCTCATTGAAAGATTTAAATGAGGTAAATAAAGCACATAAGGTACTGACATGTGTCCAACACATAGCGGCACACTAAATAAAATCTGGTGTGGTTGCCAGCTCAGGGCAGTTTCCCTGGTAGTTGCATCTGGATGACTTCCTTCCTCCCATCATTTTAGATGTGAATTCTGAATGCAAGCTGTTACCAATTCTAAGGCCTTGCTTCCTTGGTTGTTGTGATTGGCTGAGGCATGGTCACATGCGTCTAGCCCACCTGATTAGCCATTCCTTGAGACTTAAAATTTGAGGTTTTGTCTATAACTTCAGGGCCCTCAAAATATGAGTAGAGTTGCCGGCTTTTATTAACCAGGGGCTGGAGCCGCTGGGCCAGACAGACACAGGCACACGACAGTCTTCTCCCACACAAGCCTGGAATGGTAACAGTGTGTGGCTGCCCCGGTCCTCCATCCTCCCCCGGCTTTGGGGAGCACTTGTACTCGCGCCTCCACGTGCAAGCCCGGGGCCGTTAGCCCGTGCTCCCGACACCCCCACCTTAGCCCCAGGCGCCCGCTGGGAACACCTAGCCACCCCTCCCCCGGCTCCACGCACTCGCGCTGCCCCCTCAGTGTTGCCTTTTATAAGCTGCATGATCTCTAATACATAATTACACTCCTTGTGCCTCAGTTCCTCTCTGTGAAATAGGCTTGTGAGTTTTTTTAAATAGGATTAAAAGGACGAAACTCATTAAACCTCCAGCACAGGGCCTGGCACTGTCTGACCCTCTAAGGGTTCGTGGATCTACTTCAGCTCTGTCATCTGTAATGGCTTTTTGGGTTCCCACAAGCAGGGCTGTGGGAGGTGCCAGACAGCCAACCTGAACTTCATGCCTCTCAGCTGACCTAGCAGCTCATTAAGAAACTGTGCAACACCAGCAAAACTGACTATGGTCTGGGTACACACAGACAAACCTGCTGTCTTTTCTCTCTGAGATGAGCTCTGCATCCACTCATCCACATACCCATGCAGTCCATTTTCTCAAGTACCTTTGCTGGCTTAGGGCATAAAGCAAGAACTCCATAGGAATCTGAACTGAATGCTATTAAAGTGCAACTAGAAATGATTTTCTATTTGAATTGCACATTTGAGGTAAGAAAGGATCTCCATCCAACACTCACTGAACTCTAGTGAGGGAGAAAATTTGGTTACCATTTTGCAGGTAAAAACACAGAGGAACTTGGTACAACTCCACCCCAGAGGGAATGGGGAAGGGGGTCTGTACTATAATGGCCGCTTTGCTACATTAATTTATCAATTTCACTGACCCAAGGTATTCCAAATAACCAGCTTAACTTCAGTTTTTGCTCTTCCTCTATGAACTAACTGATTACATCACTGATTTGGTCCTACTGCTGCTGCAACCTAAACGGGCCCCTGTCTGGGACCCACCGGTAAGCCTTATTCTTGAGTCTTTCCAAAAAAGAGACAACAAACCTGTTGCAGGGCAGTCCACATATCTGTCCTCAAAGATAACAGGCAGGGTGTTCCAGTCGCCGTCGATGTCCAGGCACTCTGCCGGCAGCGGGGGCATAGTGGTGAGATACTCCGAGTTCCGCACATCCAGAGACAGCTGGCTGTGCATCTGTATCCTAGGAAACACACAGACTGCACACTGAGCGTCCAAGGAAGTCTGAAACATTTTACAACTGTTGCCCATCCCCTTATCACAAGGAAACATTCAGAAAACATTAGTAGACGCTGACCACAGAACACCTACCTGCCCGGCTGTCACCTTCCTTTCTTGCCATCCACCAACTTCCAAGCCATAGTGTGCTTTGAATTAGAACTAGCCTGGGTACTGAGGTTAGAGGTCATGGACTGTATGACTAGTGTCATTTATCATATACAACTTTAGTGGAAAAACTTTGAAGGGAAAACATAAATCTACATATCCCTTACTCTTGCTTCTCTAACTTCCTATAGCGCTTAGGGTCTGAATCATATTTTGTAGCATTTTAATTAACAACCAACTAAAACTGATTTTTTATTGCTTACTATGTGGACACTGCATCCTTAAATTCCCCTGATTCAAGAACCATGTTTTTTGGTTCCTCCATGTGGTTTTATAAAATGCCCCGTATTCTGCTTCCATGACCCAAACATCCTTCCACTACTAAGAATTGGATTCCAGAGTTCGAAATAATAAGTATTCCTAATTCAAAGCCTAGGATGGTAGAAAATGTTTGTTTCCTTCTCCTCAAGTCCCTGCAAAAGGGAGGGAGTTTATTTTCCTTGATAAAGAAAAAATAGTAACATTCTCTCATTTTTCTCCATGCCAACTTAATCACTCTTACATGAAGGGAGAAGAGAGCCTTACCTAGGCCGGGGAGTTTGGGAGGAGAATTTAGCATGCAGAGCTAGTTTCTGTCTGACTGTTGCTCTTTTTTGGAGCAGCCTGAACTCAGGAAGCCCCCACCTCTCTCCCCAGCCATGAAGGTCATCTGCCTTCTGGAAGCCCTTCATAGCGGTGAAACTCTGCACAGGTCCACACAACTTCTGTGACTCAGCATTCTCAGTAACAAACACAATGAAAATGAACACATGTGTATACACAATATTTTACATATGTATGTGGAATATATATATTTCATTTCCTTATTTGTCAATTGGGTTTTAACCTATGAAAGAAAAAGATAAGCAATTTATTCTCTTCCTCAAAGCCCTGAAGGCTTTTGCAACTTCATAACGTTTTGAACCTTTCTCTGAATATTTAAATGGAAGTCTGTTGCAATCAGTTCATTTATTAGCCATCATCTGAACCTGGAACATTTTAGCTTATTAAAAAAACATATTATTGGAATGCGAATGTACATACAATGGTGTAGACGGTCTAGGGTGTACACCAAGAGGGCTGAAACTTGATTCTGTTTCAGAGTCATGAATAAATCAGGTGACAATCAAGTCATTATAATACATCAGGATAAGTCCTGGTGAGTCAGGTGTATGTCATTTTCTGCAGGGAGTTATCCCCGACTGGAATGTAGTTTCTGGAGCATTAGGATTCTGTGAATTTGACCAAGTACCTAAAACAGTGCTTGGCATGTGTTAAAACAAATGACTAACCTTTTAGGGTACATGCATGATGAGGTATCACCTCTCACCTTAGGGTGGCTACTTTAAAACACACACACACATGTTGGCAAGGATGTGGAGAAGTTGGAACCCTTGTACACTGTTGGAAGGAATGGAAAATGGTGTAGCTATGGTGGAAAAAGAGTATGGAAGTTTCTCAGGAAGTTAAAAATAGAAAAGCCTATATAATCCTGCTTCTGGGTATTTATCCAAAGGAGATGAAATCAGAATCTTTAAGATATATTAGCATTCCATGTGCACAGCAGCACTATTCACAAGGACACGGAAACAAGCTAAATGCCCACAGACAAGGAAAAGAAAGTGTGGTGCGGTGGGATATTATTCAGCCTTTAAAAAGGAGGAAACTGCACTATGCAACACTGTGGGTGGACCTTAGGAGTGTTTGCAAAATGAAATAAGCCAGCTACAAAGGGATAGATACTGCATAATTCCACTTACATGAGTTATCTAAAGGAGTTATCTGAATTCATAGGGGCAAAGAGTGGAGTGGTGATTTACTGGGGGCTTGGGGAGGGGGAAGTGGGGAGCTGCTCAGCGACGGGCATAAAGTTTCAATGAAGTAAGCTGAGAAAGTTCTAGAGATGTGCTGTGTGGAGCGAGCAGGACCTGGTCCAGTACCTGTTTATTTCAATGTCAGTCGAGTCTGGAGTACAGTCCAACAGCATATGGCTTCTTCTACAACAGATACTGAGAAATCCACATTTTACTTTTCTCTGGGGTACCCTTTAGCATAACGGCCCAACATTATATAGCAGAGCCACAGCAAGGAAGCTAGGAGTGTGGGGTCTCGACTCCAACAGCCCTGTTTGTGTCACTTGCTCACTGTGTGGTCTATGATAAGTGACTTCATTTCTCTGATCCCAGGTTTCCCCAGTTTCTCCCTCTGTAAAGTGGGGATAATGACAGTCCCTAGCTCACAGGGCTAATGTAAACATTAAAGAAGCCAGTGCGTGCAAAGCATGTAGTCCAGCTTCTCACCAGTGACATCTCAATAGACTAAGCACCAAGGGGCAAGTAAAGCACCTCTTGTGTTCAATGCTACATACACAGCATCTTGTAAGATGAATGGTTTTTGGAAATAATCAGCGTTATGATTATTACCAGAGAAAACATAAAAGACAGAGTGATAGCTCAATTATCATTGTTGTGGACATGAAATCATCCATATAGGTCTTTATATTCATCAACATTTCCACATTCATTCAGCAAACTTCCATCAAACACCTCCTTACTGTGTGAAAAACACTGGCTAGAGGCTGATAAAACAGAAAAGAGGGAAATAAACACACTCTTGCCAAGTCATTTTTAAACACTTAAAACATTGCAACCCACGGCAAGAGGTAGTCTTCATTTCACATGGCAATCCAGTGTAATCACACACTCCCAGAAACACACACCAAAATAAAAGTGTCAGAAACACTTTCTACTACCCATTTGATCTTGTCCTGTCCTACCTAGCCTGGTCTATTTCATTTAAAGAGTGCTGTTCCCAACCCACTAGGTTGATTTTGCAGTCCACACCATGATTGTGACCTACTGTTGGAGAAACACAGTCTAGTGTGAGCTTGAACAAGATAGGTCTTGACAGATGAGTTCCCCCAGGGCCACATCATCTTAGCAGTTGTCCATCCTGATTTTGGAAGATGCTTCTGTCCCATATGTCATGGAAGTGCATGGCCTCACTGTGGCAGAGACTCTATCTCTCCAGCTCTGCTCCCAGATGAGCAACACCTGCTCACTATCTCAATCCAAGGTTTGATAAACACTTGTGTGACCCCACCGTCAGCACCTAACCTTTTCTGAGCAGAGTCCATGGCTTGCACAGTGTGTTCCATGTGTACAGATGTCTGATTTGGTCCTTGCAACTATTATGTGCCCATTTTAAAGAAACCAAGACTAGGTGAGGTTAAGAACAAAACAATAGCAACAGAAAATAACTTTCTCAAGGACCCACTGCCAGTAAATGGAGGAAGAGGAACTGAACAGAGGCTGGCCCAGTGCTACAGCATCTGTACTTTGTGCAAATGGTTGGCATTTCAATGAAACTCTTCCAGGAGAGTAGCTGCCTGTGCATCTGTCACCTCCCTGTGTGCTTATGCTTCTGGGAACACAACCAACTGCGCCTGGCGATCTGAGGCTCACCTGTGTGGTACCTCCGTCGGCAGCAGCCCTGATGTGCAGTATTTTGCTCAGTGGCCCTCAAAGTCATGTTTATATTTGTCATATTAACTCTTGTGATTTTAGTTTCAAACAACAGGGTCCGCCAGCTCTAGCTGGTCTGACTGAACGAACACACGAGTAGGTGAAAGACTCCAGCTATTTCTAGACGGGGTATTTTAACATGCAGATGTATGTCCCTCGGCTGCCCCTGCTACTTGCAGATCAATGAGGCAAACTGTGAATGTTGTGCATTCTGAAGAGAAAGGAGTGTGGGAGAAGACAGGGATATAAAGCAGAGGGCAAACAGGTCTTCCGGTCTGCCTTGAGGGATGGGTGAATCTCAAGTGTTACTCCTGCTGGGTTTACTGTGCCATCTGTCATTACTGCCTCTACATTTATTTTCTGAGTAGAACATATCATTCAGAAACAAAAAGAAACCCTTGGATTGGTGTAGCAAAGGCCAACACATTTCGGAGGAAACGCTGTTCTTACTCACCAGGGAAATCAGGGAGGAAGGATGACCTCGTCTTTTGTCAGTCCTCTGACTTTTCAGAGTGTGTTTGAATTTTTTTAATTTTTTTCATTCATTTTGGAGGAAGGCAAAGTTGACATTCACCAGTCCTCCTAAGTAGGAAGTTCAGTCTTAATTCTTATGCTAAAGGCCTTTCCTAGTGGCTGCAAGGCCTCAGGCGGATTCTGCATTTTTTTCTGATGCAACTTGTGGCTAGACCACCTGCTTCTGATTCATTTTGCCAAGAGGACCCAGCGCAGATGTCTTCAGGGACCTCGGACACCTTGGTTCTGACTACAGAGCCAGAAGGCCACTCGAGAAAGGAAAACTCTGGCTGCTGACCTTCTCCGCCACCCACCAGCTCCCGCCTCTGCAATGTGTCTGACTCTTTTGGCCCGCAGAGAAAATGCAGCCTGAGTGTGCAGAAGTAGCCGGATGTCTCTCCCTCCCAGGAGGAGATGAAGGGAAAAAAAATAACTTTGAACGAGAATGTTGTCCTGGGTGGCTGCTTTTAGGGTGTGCTGTGAGCATGCGAATGGCTACTTACAGATTTTCCTGAAAGGTCAACACTGCGAGTTTTTGGTGCTCCATGTAAAAGAAGGCCTCCGAAAACCTTCGGACCTGAGGAATTAAATGACATCAACAATTTAACTCAATGGAAGGGCACTACTCTGCCTTTTAAAGGGAATCTGAGGCCCACAGAGGTAAACGGCATGTGCCAACAGGAGGGGAGCTGAGGTTCTGAAACAGCAGTCTTGCTACCCTGCCCACACCTGCCCTCTCTCATTTATGGCTCTTTGCCCAAACCTGGTCTCTGGACACAGTTTAAAGTGTGTTTATGAATCTGCTCTTGAATTGCTTTCTATTATTTTGTATTTAGGTCTCATTTCTTCTACTATAGAATGGAAAACACTGAAAACAGGAACCAGAAATAAATGCAGGTGGAAAAGAATGTGCAAAGGCTGTCACGTGTGTCCCGCTAAGCACGTGGGGGACTCAGCTCTGTGGTCCTCTTGCGGTACGTGAGAACTGCAGCATCTTTTATTAAGCCTTACTACCTACTCACTGAACCCAAGCTGATGGCAAGGATGCCAGGAACAATCTGAAAACACTTTAAAGGCTCTAGTAATATCCCTAGGGATAGGCCCTGCTATCATCTGGTCACCAACGGAGATGTTTAATGACTGGTACAGCAGGGATTGGAGAAGCTAAATAAAGTGCGTTAGGTCTCACTGCAAGTCCACCGTGGAGCCATGATGAGCTCAGGTCTGTAGAAGCCGATGCCAATCTCATTCTGCCCAGTGAGCCCACTATCGTAAAGCTTCCTGGAGAGATCGCTGGCGTGTGATTGGGGAACTCGGGCCCTCGGACACCTTACCCTCAAGGTGTGATGCTCCCGAGTGAGATGCATGGTCACTTGCGAGTGCAGAGTCACTGCATCTAGGAACTGGGTCCACAGGGCCATCAGGTGGGAGGCGAGCCAGGCGAGATCCTTACTTATCTGCTCAGCTATCTTCTCTGGGTTGTTCAGCATCTGGAAAGGCAGAAAGGTGGTTGTAAAGGTCCCCTACTCCTTGGAGTGACTCAGTCCTGGAGTCTTTACTGACCTCCCTGCCTCTAATGAGGGCCTCCCGTTCCTCTGGACTCGTCTATATTCCATTCCATTCTGAACTCAGGGCTCGGCAATCACTATACTTCAACTTATTATTATCTACCACTCAGCAGGTAGAAGACCAGGCATTTTTATATGTGCTCCCCATTTAACCCCTATAATTACCCTTTGGTAGTCATTTTTCAGGAAAAGTAAAATGAGGGTCAGAGGGATTAAATAGCGGGCCCAAGGTCACAGAGCTGGGACTCCGCTGCAGGGCTGTCTGACCACAAAGCTGTCTCACCAAGCTGTCCTCACACAGCAGGTGACGTAAAGCACCTTCTGAGAAACGACGGTCCTTACAGCCGCCGAGCACATGGCCAGTGGTTTCCACGTGGCGCCCTGCCGCCATCCTGCCCTCATCACTCTGAATTTCTTGAGGAGGACTCCAGGTTGCCTCACCTGAAACTTGAAGAAGCCAGCCTAGACGGGGCCTGGAGCCTTTGGGGGACCAGTTTAGAACTAGGAGATCGTCTGCTTGGGAACACTTTAACTCTGGGGGTGGGAAGAGAGGTCTCTGCCGAGAAGCAGGGAGCCAGTTGTCAGAGAACCGGCTTCACCAAGCACTTCACGTGCATCTTGCCTGCCCCGGGCACGCGTTTAGAATAAATGGGGACACAAAGACAAGCACAAAGGCTCTCCCCTGTGGGGAGCCTCACTCAGAGGAGGGCATAGGAAGGGGGCTGAACTGTTAAGAGTGGTGGGAATCTCTCTGTCATGGAAGCTGCAGCAGGGACTCAACAGCAGAGCCATTTCATACCCGTCTCTATCCTCCTTTGCCCTGTGCCAAAGTGTCTACATCTGCAAAGTGGGTATGCAAAGCAAATAACCACTCACTGGATGTGACAGTGCAGAGAGACTAAGTGCAAAGCCAGCTTGAAACCCTGGATGGCCCTTTTGCTATTCTTGCACTACAGGCTGGTACTAGACGAAGGCATGTTGGGTGGAGTGTGGCATCTGAGAGTAAAAAGTGGGGGAGGGAGGACTTTGGCACCCAGTAAGGCTTTTCATACTTGGGTAAATTGCTTTATAATTAATGACCAGCTTTCAGATACAGGGCATCATTCAACTGTAGCCTCTCTGAGCTCCTTCTTCCAAGAGGAAAGGTCAGTCTTTGATGACAACACAAACTAAAAAAGTCCAAAATGAGAGAATGGCTCTTACTTTCTTCTGATGGAGGCATTATTTCCAGCACCGGCTCCATTGGGAGGCAGAGGTCAAACAGGGAATGTCTACTCTTGGTTTAGTCCCATCCATGACCAAGGGTTTTAGGAGGCAGAAAAGTAAAGATTGGGTGGGGTGAGTGCGGGACAAGGTCAGCCACTGGAAGACGTCCAGGCTGGACGGTGAGGCTCCTGGATGGACCACAGTGGCTTGTCATTAGATTCTCCAACCAGTTACTCTCGCTAGTAGCGCCACATGCCTGCATAGCACGCAGCACCCTTTTGTCCCTGAGGACCTCGCCTACCCTCCCTTCTGGCCCAGCACACGCCCACTGCCTGGCCACACTAACCTGCCTACAGTGGTCAGATCACACACAGCTATTACCAAATGCAGGCCCTTGACCAGGCTGTACGTTCTCCCTGGAATGCCTTCCCCTTGCTCCATCCAACTGCCCTTCTCCCTCTCTTCGGCACTTCGGACTTGTCTGTCCTCCACCAGCTGGTTGTGTAAGCAGTCACCACAGTCCCCTTTGTTTCTGGTGACTCTTTAGGAACGTCTATGCTCCAAGGGTAAGCCTAGCTCCCCTCCCTTGATGTCTACTTGACCTTGCATAGACACTCTGACCATGTGTTGCTTGTTTTACCTGCTGTATAACCCTCCGTGGCCTGCATTTTGAGCTTTAGACTTCTCAGTATTCCTAGTAACTACACACAGTGGCTGATGGATAGTGGGGATTTAGTGAGTCTTTATGGAATATACCCGTGACTTTGCATCAATGCCTCAGTGATTGGACTCCCCTTCCTGGGCTTCTTACTCGGCCACCCACAGCTCACCCCTCCACTACAGTGGCAACAGGAAGTGTGGCACTACTTCTGAGCTCAGCCACTAGAGTGCAAATGAGAAAAAGGAAAGCTACCATTTAAATGTGTCTTTGGGAGAATTAATTTTTCCCCTAGTTGATTACAGAAATGGCTCCAGATAAGGTTAAGGAAGCTTCTAATTAAGCCACAAGAGGACTTCCCCTCTCAGAGATGCCTGGGTCTAGGCAGTCACAGGTGACATTCAGGGAGGGGCTTCTCAGGCAAGACCAAGGAGAGGCCCTCCATGCCGACAAGGAGGCGATCTGGTGAAGCTGCCTGAAGACGCGCAGCTGCTCACACTTGCTGCCCCCACGGTCTTCATCCAGGCTCTGACCACGCTCTCTTGCTCACCCCCACCCCCCACCCCCATGGAGATCATGGAGTGTCTGTTACGTGCTGTGGTGTGTTGCACCAAAGATAAATACATCAGGTCCTGGTAGATGCAGGTGGCTCAGTTATGGCTATTTATTTAGCCTACAAAGTTCTGTGAAAGAGATGTTCACTGGGTGCATAGAAGGATCTCAGAAGCCTTCCTGGGGATTATGCCCACATCCTCAGGATACAGAAAAGCCTCCCTACATTCCCTGGACTAGCCAGGTTCCCTGCCATCACGGGCCTCATGGTTACAGAATTGGGCCCTGGCATCAGATAATCCTGTTTAATAGGTCCAAGTCCCCCCAGGCCCTCGTGCCTCCACATTCAAGGCCAGGGCACCTTGAAGACAAGTCAGGCCCTGCTGTCAAAGCCTGGGTCCTCAGAAGGGGTGCTCTGGAACGCAGCTGGGCCCTGAAGCGTGGGAGGGTCACAATGCGGGAGGGAAGCCCAGGCTGAGGAGTCAGACTCTGTGCCCAGCATAGTAGTGGGGGGCAAGGAGGCAGCTACATGCCACCTGGATGTGAGTGAGAAGGGCACCTCTAGTGGAGTTCCCGCACATAGACGCTCAGGTCTGGAATGCCTGGCAGCACTGTCACCTCCCGGGAAGATGTCAGAAATGCAGACTCTCCTGCCCCGCCCCAGATCCAATCAGAATCTGCATTTTAACAAATTCCCAGATAATTCATATGCACATGGAAGTCAGAAATTCTACAATGAAACACAGAAATGGATGTTACTCAAAGGAGTTGCCTCGGGCTGAGCTCTCTCACTCCCTGGCTATGTTGGAACACTCTAAATAATCAAGGCTGTGCGGTGCCCTCCTGCTGAAAAATAATGGTACTGGGGACTGTGGCTGGCCAGGAAGAAAGAGGTCGCGGTGATCCCAGGGGACAGTCATTTTCTAAAGCTTTAGTTTCTTCTGCTAAGAAACAAGGCTAATAAAACCTACATCCCAAGACCGAAATAAGGATTCAATGAGAAAGCATGTAATATCTTTATCAACAGGATCATTGTCTTGAAACACCTCACAAATATGTTTTTAAGCTTAAGTGAAATAATTAAAAACACTCTGGCAAGGCAATTAGAAAAAAAAGGAAGTAAACAAAACAAGCAAACACCAGGCTGCCCATTGGTAGCTGTTCATTTAAGCCTGATAACTTGTTTTTAGTGTTTCCTGCTAGGAACGTGCAGCTCAAAGAACGGCTGTCTGACAATCTGGGATCTCCCAGAAGTTCATGGGGCAATCAGGAAGGAATCTTTTGTATGACAGGAAACCCTCTCTTGCTGAATTTTTAAAGATTGGTGATTGCTTTCTGGTACTCAGCATGTGTTGAACCTGTTGGTTATCCAAAGCACATGGTGGAATCTCATTAGAACCTTTCCATCAGCTGTTCTTTCCTAATCAGGCTGCACAGCAGGATCCTTACCCTCTGATGCAGCTCTCCCACAACCAGCTTCATTATATTCCATGCTACACCCATCGCGGGGACCCCAAGCACCCCCAGTGCTTCTGGCCAGTGGATTCTTACCCTGGGTTGTGAGGACATTCCCTCCCTGCCGCCTGGCACACTCTGGCTCCTTCACTGCTAACCTCACAAAGAGCCAGGCGTGTCCCCTAGTCGCACACCCAGCCCTGGCCCTACCGCAGCTGCTGCCTGTATGTGAGCAAGTCCTGTCACATGAAGCTGTTAGTCCTGGAAAGGTCTATCTTTGTATTCTTAACACATTAGCAAAGTGGCTGGCACTTAGTAAGCGCTTAATAAATGTTCATGAGATTCGCATGGAGTAAACACACATAGGAACTGCACCTTTACTGTAGAGGTCCATGTTTCCAAATTGTCTTAAACCCGAAACTGTTTCCATGCCCATCCCATCCCACCACGCCGTCCAGCGCACAGACGCAAGCATTCGCGACCTTGAGTGGTTGGCCACTAGGTGGCGCTGTTCTTCCTCGAACGGCTCTGGGGGCCGAGGCGTGAGGGTGGTGGGGCGGGGATTGTTTCTCCCACTCCCAGCAACGGGCCAGCCTTTAAAAACCCCGAAGTAAGCCGATGCCACCCGGCTCTCCCTACCCCTCCCGGCGGCAGCCAGCTAATTTGGCTGCTTGGTACAAAACTGAGCCCGCAGCAAAGCAGTCACTCAAAACCAACGCCCTGCAGCTTGGGGCCTGGCGCTCCGCTGGCTCTTGAGACGCTGAGCTGATAAGACTCTTCGGCAGCCCGTTCTCACCTGAGCCACTGCAGGGACCAGATGCGTCAGTAAGGCAGCGGCTGGCAGGCCGCCCTGGGCTTGGCCCGGGCCCACCCGCAGGGGTTCAGGCACTTTAAGGAAGCCACGCTCCCATGTCCACTTGTGGGAAAATGAATGGGATACCCGAGGGGGGCGCCCCCCCTGCCCTGGCTGGGCCGCTGTAGGGCAGGGCGCGCGCACCGCGGTGGGAAACCAGCATCCGGTACGCGGCGGTTGGCATTGGCATTGTTTTTACTGAAAAAATGCGACTAACAGCCCTCTCCGGCCGAGATGTTCCCTCTCTCTCGCCTTTTCCGCACAGCCCCCAAGGAGCTTCCACGACCTGCGGGGTTAGTCTCAGCCCCGCGTGCAGGTCTCTTGGTTGGCCCGGGCTCCCCCGAGGAACTACGCCGCCCGCTGCTGCGTCCTCTCGGAGCCCCGCTCCCCGGTCCGCGAGCACAGCTTTGCGCCGCGCCCGCGCCTCCGACGCTAGGCCTGCCCTTGTGCAGAAGGCCGGGCTCCGCCACCCACCCTCCCCGTCCCCAGGGGCTTGGCTCCAGCGCAGCCTCCAGACCCTCAGCGACACGTCCTCCTGGGCTCCAGCCACGCACGGATCCGTGTCCACATCTGCAGCGCCCGCGTCCCTGTCCACGGGGCCCGTCAAGACAGGAGGCCCAGTGGCGGTGGGGCGGTGTGCACGCGTGCGCGCATTTCGTCCCGGGAAACCACGGCGAGGGGGCGAGTCTGCGCCCTGGCCGTCTCTAACCGCCGCTCTCCGCTTGATCCGCGGCAGCGCGGCGCACCCACAGGGTGCTGAATCAGTGAAGGCGCACACTGAGCCCACCTCCTTTGCGATGTGCGGCATTAACTGCTCCAGCATCACTCACTTCCTCACCTTTAGTAGCATGTGGCATTGTGGCATTGCCATTCACTGCTGCACCCATGCATTCCAGCATTACCAGGAACCCTTCTGGACCCCTCGGCTCAAGAGTTGAACAAGTCACCTCGCCAGACTGTGCCCCCAAGGGAGGGGGTTCACCGCTGAGTCCCTAGGACCTAATGCAGGGCCTGGTGAGTAGTGGGGACACACATAATGTTCCTGAAATGAATCACAACTCTCCTGCACCAATAGACCAAAAATGCAGTCCCAGGAGAACACTGATCCTTTGTGGCCACAAAGACAAAAGGAACTTGGCCTTTTCACCATTGTCCCTGCCTGGTCCTGGGCAGCACCAGAACCCACTTCACCACAAGGGAAGCGACAAGCCAGAGCCCAAGGGTGACTGCACCAGACAGGGAGGTTAGCACGTTCTGCATCCACGGCACAGACCTCACTTCTGTTCTCTGCCCGAATCTGCTCCCTGGGACAGCATCTTGGTGGGGACGGAGGGCCTGGTGCCACCAGGACCAGCTTCTGCCCCTGTTCTGCCAGTGCTGGGACTCCGGGCCAGAGACTCAGCCTTCGTGAGCAGAGAGCCCTGAATCTTGGTTACCCAAGCACGGAACAACTACTTACCCTGTACAACTGCTCTACAGATTAAATGAGAAAATGCACACAATGCATATAAAACAGCAGCAGGCAGGTAGCCAGTGTGCATGCCTACGGGCTGAGAGAAAAAGAGGTTGATAAAAACCAAGTCGCTTTATTCCCATTTTAGATAGGAAAAGAGAAGTCCATAAAGATTAAGCGACATGCCTGAAGCCATGCATTTAGCAGGTCCCCCTGACTCTGATGTGACTACTTCCACAGTGTGCCATGATTGCCCACCACTAGCACAGCCCCCGCCCCCCCCACCAGTGATAAGGAGAAGATGGGCAACAGCCTCTGCCATTCGCCGTGCCGTGGGCACAGAGGCAGTGGACTTGGTGCTGTGTGGCACAGGAGTGCACCCCCTTCCCCTGTACCACACACTGGGTATCCCTGACCAAGCGCTTCAGTAAAGCCCGTGGTCACAGGGAGGTCAGAGGGGACTCGTGGCAAAGCACTAGCTGCGTGCCTGGCTGAGAGCCCCTGCCAGCTCCCGTGCCCTTGCTGGCGGTGCAGCCATGAGCCCGGCTCTGGGAGGGAAGCTTCCGAACAGGCACAGCAGCCGCAGGGAGCCCACAAGACGTCCCATCTCTGACGCCTCACCTTGTCTCCCTGCTGGTCCTGGCAGGAAGGATTGGGGCAGGGGTGACATGCAGCTGCAAATCTGCTCCTCAGGCCAACCTTGTGAATTGTGAATTTGAAGCTAACCATGTGCATTTTTTTAAATTCCTAAATCTAAATTTTCAACGGTTTACAATGGTTTCTTCTTGGCAGGCTGAGCTGCGCCTCCTTCTGCCCATTCCTCTGCCCAGGCTTGGGGGAGTGGGGACAGAGCCTAAAGCAGGTCCAGAAGGAGAGGCCAGCCCTGCAGAGCAGACCCAGGGAGCTGGGCACTTGGCAGGTCCTCTCGGGAGCTCTCTGTGGTGCCTTCACAACAACCATAGCACATGGAGAAGCAACGCAAGGCCCTAACGCCCATCCCGGATCATGCAGCTGCCAGGCAGAAGATCTGGAGCCTGGGTGTGCACCCGGGCCATGTGGCTGTGGAGCCTAGGGCCCTTTCCAGGGCAGCAGAGCCTTAGAGAGTACAAGCTCCCGCCTGGAAATCCTGTCCTCTGCCAGCCTCATCGCCCCCCTATGCACTCTACAAATGGACTTCGTGTAACTCGTGTTGCCCGTTGTCCCCCTTTTTACGATGAGCAGTGCCTGCAATGTGACTCCCAATTATCCCTACAGGTAAGTCCCTTCCTATAGGCTCATATCAAGTTGTACTTCCTCCTCAGACTGATACGTAAGGGCCCCAACCCCTACCCAACGCCCATGTCTGTTCTGCCTTCTCACAGGAGCCTGCTGGCCATTCACAGTGACATTTCACTCTGCTGACTTGATGACATGATCTAAAGCAGGGCTTCTCATCTCTGGCCGCACATTATACCCATCGGGGGAGCTTTTTATTTCTAATGTTTTTCTTGCAGTTTTATTGAGATATAATTGACATATAACACTGGCAATATACTGATTTGGTACATGTATATATTGCAAAATGATTTCTGTAAGAAGGTTCATTAACACATCCATCATCTCATACAGTAATAATTTTTTTCCTGTGATGAGAACTTTTACGATTTTACTCTTGGTAACTTTCAAGTACAGTACTACAGTCACCATGCTGTACTTTACATCCCATGACTTACTTGTTTTATAACTGGAAGTCTGTACCTTTTGACCCCCTTCCTCCATTTCTCCCATCCCCATCCCCTGCCTCTAGCCACCACCAATCTGTTCTCTGTTTCTACGAATATATCCCACATGTAAGTGAGATCATATAGCACTTGTCTTTCTCTGACTTATTTCACTTAGCACAATGCCCTAAGATTCAAGCCTATTGTTACAGATTGGCAGGATTTCCTTCCTCTTTATGGCTGAATAATATTCCAGTGTATATACCACATTTTCCTTATCCATTCATCTGCCAGTGGACACTCAAGTGGTTTCCATCTCTTGGCTACTGTAAATAATGCTGCAGTTAACATGGGGGTATAGTTATCTCCTCAAAATCCTGTTGCACTTCCTTTGGGTCCATGTCCAGAAGTGACATTGCTGGATCATCTGATAGTTCTAGGTTTAACTTTTTGAGGACCGTCCATACTGCTTCCCACAGTGGCGGCACCGGTTCACATTCCCACCAGCAGTGCACACGGGCTCCCTTTCTCTGCCTCCTCTCCGGCACTTGTTATCTCTTGTGGGTTTTTTTTACAGCCATTCTAACAGGTGTGAAATGATATCTTGGTGTGGTTTTGATTGAGCTGAGGCTGTTTTAATAAAAATACAAATACCTAAGCTCCATTGCCAGGGATTCTGTTTCCACCAGTTTGGATGGAACCTAGGCAAAGGTACATCTTTACAATTCTAAATGTGTTTCTACTGTGCAGTGAGGGTTGAGAAACACTGATTTAGAAGACAGAGATGTCAATCTGCAATGAGTCCAGCTTCTGGCATTGATGAGCTGTGTCACCAACCCTGGGCTACCACGCTTTCTTCCACCTTAATTTGCCTCTTGTCATGTAAGAACGACAGTACCCACCCAGACCATCCAACACAACGTGACGTAAATAACAATAACATGCGCTTGCCAGGTATTCATTGAGCACATATTCTTAATACATGCTTGACGAATTTCGGCAAATGCACATACCGGATTCATCGTCATCACCATCATTGATGCTGGCTTTCTGCCGTATCTGAGGCTGTGTGACCACAGCTGCTAGGTCTCTACCACCCTCTGTGAGCAGCACATGGTCACAGTCAATAGATGTTTGTTAAATGTATGGGTACTGGACAAATAAATAAATTCAGTGTGAGTTCCAGGGACAGAGACCTGTAACCTGTTGTTTTTTTCCAAAATATCTCACACAGAGCTAAGCACACAACAGGCATCTAGTAGACACTTAGTGATTCAGGTAATGGGATGGAAGAGTATTTCTTCAGTTTAAGATCTAGAATAAGGCCCTAAGTCCTGTCCTTCCTTCTCTGATTTCTACACCAACACACAGCTATGTTTGCCCTGCATAACTACTGACAGTCAGGCCCAAGAAGTCAGTGCTCTAATTACCTGTAGCTCTGAGCACAGCTGGGAGAGTGTTTCTTCAACAGCAAGGGACTCTAGGAAGAAAAGAGAAAAAAACACGTACAATTAGATGGACACACACGGAAATGCAGCCGTTGCTAACTGTGTGAAAGAAGCATAGTTTTCAAATTAACATAATGTAACAGAAGGAAACACAGCGCCCGAGAACCCTCCTTCTCTCCATTCCATGGCCTAAAAAGGTCATGTTTATAAAGAGGATAAACCTGATTTGGAGCCAGGTGACTTCACACTAGACAGAGGTCAACATCGTCTCATGGATGCTTTTCTGAGAAACAGATGCTCCCCTGTCCCCATTCAAAGAGAGCCTAGCGCAGGTCAGTGATCCCACATTTTGCAGGTACACACATGCAGGTGCACACATCACACGTGGGTGTGGTGCATGTGGGGCCTGGATTTGTACCTCCATCACATAGGTGAATGTGAGGAAGTCTGCAGGAGTGGAGTAGCAGGGCAGAGCCTGCAGAAGCTGATACTGATGTTCACCATCTTCCAGGCCCCCAGCAGGGGAGCCTGTGATCTCGCCAGCTGGGATCAGCCTCCTGCCATTAGTGGTTTGAAGCCCACAGTGCCTGTGCTGGAACTCTCCCCTGGCTCTGCGATGCTCTGGTCAGTGGTTTGCACTTGGCCACGGTGTGGCTCTACTTAAAGCTTTGTTCCCCCTGGTGAGTGGATGCAATCAATCCCTCAGTGCCTTGCAAGGAGACAACTTATCCACCTGGCAGCTGTGAACCCCACCAGGCCTAGTGGCTTTTGTCATATTGATCTTGGCTGTGCCCTTGGTGTCTGGAATGTAGCAGGTTCTCAATGAAAATATGATAGTGAATGAATAAACACAAATTCAGTTCCTTTGGGTAAGAAAAAGTTAAAGCAAGAAGTCAACCACTATTGCACAATCGCCATTGTCTCTGAGCTATGAGACTGGCTCTGATTCTATACGTGTCTTTACTGCATGCAGAACACTCGAGTATGAAAAAAAAATCAGCTTCACTCTTGGGTGATTCAGAGTAGTGTCTGACTTGCCCAGGGTGTTGGAGCCGATAGAGCGAGAGGGTAAGATGTCCCCACAACCCAAGCCGTCACCAGTGAGGCCTCACCTGCTCCTTCACATCACGTGCCAGACACCACACGCCAGCGCCCTGAGGGACACCTGCTCTCAGAGACCCCAGGTCTACTGGGGAATAAACCATTGTTACAAGGTGTGTTCAGTGCAATAATGGACAAAGTACAAGGCCAGAAATACTGCCCAAGACACAATTAATTCAGCAGGCAAGGTCTAGGGGGACAGGTAGGGAAGTGGAGGTACCCAGCAGGAATCTTATTGACCTTGAAAACCAGGCTGAAGGAGTCAGTTTTAGCAAAGGGGCTTCATTGGAGAAAGCTGAGCAGAATCACAACATGGCCCATTTAAATGAGTGTGACATGATATAAAGGACCTGGCCTCAGAGTCACTGCAGGATCTCTGCCCCACGCATTACTGTGTGGCCCTAAGTAGTCATTTCACCTCTCTGAGCTTCTTTCTGGTTCTACCATCTGTCAATCAAAAGGGATTCAGGCACAATGGTCTCCATGATGCCTGATGATGTGCAAGAAGCAATGCATCCCCAGAAAATCATTATGATGGCTACTAAGAGAGTTCCGCCAAGCCATCCAGATTAAAAAGTATATGTGTAGTTCTTTCTTAGGATTGCTTTACACTCCTTTAAGTTGCCATCCTGTCACTACTGCCTAATTATGAAAAGGCAATTTCTCTTAGCCACTTGGCACAATGTACAAACAATGCCAGGAGGGTAGTAGGTGTCCCACAAAGGCCTGGGTGAAGGAAGGAGGAGGAATGCCTCAAGGTGCTCCTGCCTTTTCCTCCCACATCCGCACACCCAGGGTTCTGTCCTGCTGCAAGGACAGAGAGAGCAGAAAACCCTACCTGACCAGTGCGCACTGCCGTGGGGGTTACAGAAGCTCGCCGCCTGTGCCCAGGCCCCAGCCCAAAGGGGAGGGTGGCTGCCGGGGTTAGCGTGTCTCTGCACCTGGCCTTACCCAGCTCCACGCGTGGCACATCAGGGATGTCCGTCATGATGCTCAGGAAATGGGCGCGGAGCCCGCAGCGGGCGCGCAGGAGCAGGGCACACAGCTCCCGGTGCCACTTGTAGGCCCGCTGCATGCAGTTCTCTGACGGCACGTAGAAGCTCCCCTGTGGGGGAAGCGGAACAGCAGCTGAGGGCTGCATGCTGGTCCTGGGGAAAACTGGGCGGTGGTTCAAGAGGCCAGGAAAAGAGAGTGCTTGAGTCTCCTCCCTGTCTCTCTGTGGGGAAAACACAGAATCCGCCAAGCCTCTAGACTATCATGCTGTTCAGATTAAAACAGACACATCAGCAGTGATAGTGGTACTAATAAAAGATGATGATGATGATAGGGACAATGGGCAGGCCACATGGGTCTGTGAAAACGGGACCTGCTCCAACGCCACCCCCTCGCGGGGGCAGGGTACACTACAGAAGACATGGGCACAGGTGGGCTCCTGTGCACGGGGAGATGAGGAATTTAGAATGACCCACCCTCGCAGTAGGTGAGTCAGGAGCACACAGGGCTGAAAAGGAGAAGAATGCATCTCTGTAAAACAAGAAGTGAGGGTAAATCATCAGTGTGGAAATAAGAGGCTCTGATCAGGCGGTGTCAGAATGCCCTGTATGTTGTGTTTTGTTTGTGGATCTAGGATGCATTAAACTGGAAGAATTACACAAATGTGGTCCATCCGATGAGGAAATGATGGCAAAGTCTGAAATTTACTTGAGCCCAAGGCATGTTGAAAAAGAAGAAACAGGACAGTTGTGACTTCCTGCAAACTCAAGAGACAAGGACATCTTGGGGCACACGTCTGGGGGGGATGCAGAGATAGGCATCCTGGGGGGGGCTTGGCCACAGAAAGGGACGCGGAGTAGTTGCAGGGATGTAAGAGTGGCCTTTCCATCCACAGCTCACGTGGACGTGAACCGAGGAAGCAAATGGCTCTTCCTGAGCCTGCACTGCCTTGCCCATCCTTCTGGAAGACAGTCCAGGAGGGAGATGGTGGAATTCTACCCTCTTGGCTTTTGTGAGTTGGCTGGTATGTGGGAGCTGGGGCAGCCTCCTCATTTGGCCCCCTTTTTCCTTGATGCCACCTAAGAGGATTGGGTGGGTCCAGTGTGAGCAGGACAGGTCTGATGGGGGTCAGCAGCCACCTGCACTTCACCCGCACTCCCCACGGCGCCACAGTGGCAGGTGGTGACAGTGGCTATACTCACTCTGATGTCTGCGTCGTGATGGGCTCGCATGTGAGGCAAGTTGCTACAAATCAAGGAACCTGCGTGGAAGCATCAGGTCTGCTGTACCCAGCTCTGAGATGCTGTCAGGTTAGTTCCCGGGAAAAAGCCTCTGAGATAGAACTATGCCGACCAGAAGGTCAAGGGGTGCACTCTCAGGAGAGCAGGATGGGGCAGGGGGAGGAGCTGCACTGTCCCCTCATGGAGGGACAACAGAAGCCTCAGTGGGTCCCACTGGGAGCTCCAGACCTGCTGAGCTGTCTGGCCTTGGGTTTTTGGACCCATGCATTGCCCATTACCAGGTGTGGGTCACCCTTGGGGAGGAGGTGTGACTTTGATCATCAACCCTATCAGACAGGGCAATCTCCAGAAATGGGCTTGGCCAGTTGCCTTTGGCCACCAACATCCCCAGCAGTCTGAGGAAGGAGTGACTCAGGGCTGGAGTGGGCATGTGGACAGGGCGCCATAAAATATATGGAAGGAATCCTCCCCACAGCTCCCTCTATACCCCAGGGCCTCAGAGGAAGCCTGGCTTTGCATTACGAGGTCACCAGATCCCTTCTGATTTGAACTTACAAGAGACATTCAACAAGGTTTGGAACCAAAAGACATTTCCATTTCATAAGCAGCAAGTTCAGCCAGCTAGAACACCTGTGCTCATGTGCACCAGGCACACGGGTCACCCCTGCACTTCCACGTCTCATCTCTCCTACTGTGTTAAAATCAGAAGTCCGTATAGCTGTGGAAAGACTAGCAGAGCTTGTGCATGGCCCAGAGTGTAAGCTGGACTCCCCGGGTCTATGAGACAAGAGGAACCCACTGTTTATGAGGCATCTGGATACTCTTTTATACTTTATCTCATCTGATCCTTAACAAGTACCATACAAGGCAGATAATCTAATTTTGATTTTCAAAATTAGAATATAGATATGGTAAAAATATCAATATTACCAAAGGAAACACAGTATAAAGTGCCTCATTCTCCAGAGCCCAAAAATTTCTTATGGATACTTACTTCTAGAATACTTCCATGTGAATATGTGCATATGTGTATTATGTACATTTAATATATGTACATATGTCCTGAAAACATACACAGACATATTCACAGGTTGGCAAATGCTCTGGACATTTCTCTGTTCCTTGCTTGTACCATTTGTCACCCCCACAGTTCTGATAAGACCAAACAATCAGTGACAGGATCTCCAATTCCTATTTCAGATATGAAAGATGGTGGCTCAAAGAATCGAATGACTTGTGCAAGGTCACTGTTTTACTTGCAGAAGAAATGATTCTCAAGCTCAGGTGCTAAATGGAGGCCATCCTAAGCCACGTGTGTCCCTGGCATCCATGCTTGGCAGAGGGCAGATGCCGGCAAGGGCCGTCTGCTTTGACTGAGGCATCGAGTCAGGCCCTGCAGCGCCTCTGTTGGCCGTGATTCAGCAGAAATGGAAGCAGCCGGAAGCAGCAAGGGCATCGGGTTCCGCGGCTGGGTCCCCAGTCTGTGCCTCAAGCCCCCAACGCCCCTTCTCCTCCCCTTGCTACCTGCTCACAACGGCATTTTCTTACCACCAGTGCCTCCTTCAGAAAATGCTCCAGAACCCATTTCAGAGAGCAAGGGATCTATGAAAACTGTTACTAAGTTCGACTTTGAAGACTAGATCGCAACATCATATCGATTTTTTTCAAGAGAGACGCAAGGAAAACTGGGGAATCTTCTAAAGGCTGATTCAGTATGATCACTGAGACGATAGGGAGTCAAAACGTTAATCCAAAGAGAAATTGTGAAAATACAATATGGCTTAAGACTATCAAAAACAGAACGAAACGAAACAAACCCTGTTCTCCATAAATTACTCAATAGCACGAGTTTTTGGAAGTGGACGATATGCTGTAGAAAATCCCATTGGCTGGCCCTCCGGGCCTACTAATAAGAGCCAGTGTGGAAGAGCACGACACCTTCACCAGGACTGGATAAAGTGGACGGAAAAGGCTTGCACACCCTCCCCACCCCAGAGAAAGTACATTTTAGCATAACCCCCTTCCAACCGTCTGCAATGGGAACCCTAAATAATACACAGGAATCAGTGCAGGGCAAACAGAATGCCAGGCCTTGTGTGAACCCCCAGTGGGAGGCTCTGGCCCAGGGCCCACCCCACAACAGGCACATCAGGTGTAACGAGGGCATAGCCATGACATGGCCCTTTAGGGGTGCTGATAAGAATTAAACACGGCTATCAGGTAAAATTCGGATTTAGGCAATGTCTCAGGGTAATGTTGGGGTGCACGGAGAGGGACTGTGTTTATGCAGGTCGCACTCGTTGACAACCTCCAGGAACATGTCTATGGATGATGCAGCTCAGACATCGACAGTGACCCACCTGGAAACCTAAAACTGGATTTTACCCGAGTTGAAATCCTTTGGGGGCCCTGCTGGGTTTGATTAAAACATCTGGAGTCAAACAGGCCTGCACCTGTTCGTGAGGGGCCCCTCGCTGATGGTGTGACTGAGCTGGCCCCTAACAGCTGAAGTGTCAGTTCCCTAATGTGGGAAGGGGGATGATAACGTCAAAGTGCTTAGCAGAGCGCCTGGTTCGTATCAAGGCCTTACTAGCGATAGTTAGGAAGTTTTGCTTTTCACTTCATGTGTTCCCTAACAGAGACAGCTAAGCTTGCTATCAACTCAGACCTTCCTATAAACACCTCTTGAATCTCCATCTCTGCATCTAATTCCTGCCCTGGGCTCTTGATCCATTCCAAACTGCTGTTTGGATGGCTTGCCTATAGTTGCAAAAGCATCTAAAAAGGAGCTTATGACTGTCCTACTTACAGGATCCTTCTCTCCCCCTGGTCTTTGTTAATGGACCCCCTCTGCCCAACACTGAAGAAAGCCAGGGAGATCTCCTAGACTTCAGATTTCTGTCTCACCTAGAATCTTGAAGGATTCTACTCTTAGGAAATCTTGAAGATTCTACTCTTCAAATGCTGTTGTTTCTGCCCCAGTTTGAGTCATCTGCATCGCTCCCTTTAATTATTAAAACAGCCTGCTCATGGGCCTCACTGCTCAGTTCTTAACCTTCTATCTGCAGCACTAGTGTGTGCAAATTGGTTTACAGTGTTGCCCACTGTCTAAAGATGAAGATCACATTCCTTAGCGTGGTGTTCAAGGCCATAAGCCCTGACCACAGTCGCAGGCCCATGTGCAACCTCTCGTTTCACTCCAGAGCTCTGCTTGCCTTTCTTCTTTTAACAGCCTGTCACCCTGCTGCCCAAAACTCACCACCGAGACTCAGGTGGAATGTCATGACCTCTGTGGAACTTCTCAACCACTCTCTCCTCTCAGGTCCCCTGCACATACCTCATTAGACCACAGTGAGTTCTCGATGTCTCTCTCCAACCCTCCCTGAATACCACGGGGGTAGAAACCACGAGTTACTTGTCTTTTAGCCTGCAACACCTGGCACATGGAAATTCAATGATTCCATAAACAATGGAATGAATGAATGAATGAATGAATGAATGAATGAATGGATAGATAGATAGATAGATGGATTGTAGCATCCTCTAGCAGTCTCCACAGACAACAGAGACCTGATTAACACAGCCTTGGACGAAGGTCCAAACCACCCTTAGCCCCCACTTTAGAACTGGGGCTCTACAGTTTGGGCATTTGGGTGTGGATTTGCTACACTGCCACAATAATCATGCCATAGATGTTTATGCCCTATATCAATATACTTATTTATACTCCATATGAAATATGTACAAAATCTGATTTTACCTGGCATGTGGTGAACATGGATAACTTTTCATTTAACTCAAACATACCCATAAGACAAGATGTCTTTTTGGATAGACACATCAGTACACCTTTTGTGTTACAATTGTGGGAGAGCGCATACATGGAGAACTGGTTTCTATTATTCTGGATGTTTATTTGAAAAAGGAATGCAAGCTCTATCGGATCTCAAAATCTAGAGTTCTTTTAACAGTAGCTACTGTTCATTTTATACCTGCTGTGTTTGGTACTATTTTTTGGCCCCTGGATTCCTTTTTTTGGTGATTTAGTCAGTTTTTCATTATTATCTCATGTTTAACCAATAAGAAAATAATAACTATAGCAGCCTTAATAAATTGCTAGCATTTATTACTTGACTCCATTAAATGTCAGGCATTATTTAAGTGCTTTATGTGTATTAATCATTTAATGCGTACGTCAACCCCATGAAATAAGTACAATTACCTATTCCCTGTTTTACAGACTGGCACGCTGAACCCAGAATGGGAAATAATGTTTACAAGCCACATGGCAAACAAATGGTGGATCAACAATTCAGGCTTGGTCGGGTGCCGGAAGCCACTCACTCTTCGTCTCAAGGCTCAGCTTCCTCTTGGAATTGACCTTCAGAAGCTTTAATATCCTGCATTCATACACCCAGGAAGCAGAAAAGTTCAGTTTCTAACCCACATTGGGGCCCAACGTTAAAAAGGAAAACAGCTACATAATTTACAAAGGAAATCAAAACCCCCTTGTGCCTAGCCACAGCTTTGCAACTAACTAGATGTAATCCAGAAAAACAATTTTAAGTAGTTTTTGATCATTTATCTTCGTTAGCAATACATTGCTGTTATCTTAGTCAGCAGTTTCTGAATTTTGTCCCTTAACACAGGGTCGTGGTGACTAGCTGTGAGTTCAACTACTACTATTTCTTACCAAAAGTAGTTAAAATACAGAAATCACAATGTGATTTCATATTAATATGACTTAATATGACGACGTCACCCCCATCATCCTCTCACCGACATCCCAGAGAGCTTCCCTGAGCAGCTGAAAGAGGGGGTGAGAGCTGTCAGGCTTGAACCAGTGGATGGGTGTTGGGTGGGGAGGTGCTCACCCAGGCACCTGCCCCATCCTACACGCATGTGCTTGCGGGCCCTGGCCTGCACACGGCTCCCGCACTGGGCAGAGCCAACAGGAGACAGTGCAGCCATCACAGAGGTCTACACAGCTCTGGCCATGGAGGAGTACACTTGGTCTTGCACTCCTCTCCCTCTGTACGTTTGTTACACCCCCACCTCACCTCCTGGAAGTCAGAAACAAAACGTTATTCATCTTCTGCACCCAGCCTCTGTCACATGGTGGGCAATGCATCCATGGGGTTGGCTGAAGCGACAGAACAGGAAGAGTCAAGTGAAGCTGGAAAATGCCCTCAGCTCTCCAAAGGGCCATCTGGGGGCACACTGCATGAGGTCCACTGAGTGGGGCCAGAGCTTACGGATGGGGGGCCGGGGAAGGCACGCGCTGCGGATGAGGGCACTAGCTGCCCACTGTTGATCGTTTTCATCATGGAGGGACATCCATGACCATAATATTCCCGGCTCTGCCCATTATTAGGCAAATGGTGAGTCTGGGCTAAGAAACCGGGCTCTTCCCTGTCTTCCTTTGTTAGTAGCAGGTTGTCCTCAGCCCTGGGGAAGCCTGGGAGAGGAGATGCGCTGCGAGGGGCCTGCACCCACCTAGCACTGCTGTACCTGACCAGGTAAGCAGTTAACTCTAGAGTTCAGTATCTGGGAGTGCCCTTGATCCGAAGATGTAAACCAAATGACCTCATATTTTGGTTTGCCATCCAATTTCTATTATTATGTTGCCTAATTCTCCCACGGGCTCAGCACTCAGTGTGGGAGAAGGTGTGTATCAGTCCCCCTTCATGCCCACCTGCAGATTTGATCTCCTTTGACGACGAGGCCACTGGCATAATGCCACCTTCCTGAGGCAGACTGCCCCGGAAGTGCCTCAGGACCTGGGTGCCAGGGCCACAGGGAGCGGACAGGGAGAGCTGGTCAGGGTTGGGTAAGAGGATCACGATAGACCCGTGGATTCCTGTCACTACTTTGAAAAGTCCCAGGGGTGCCAACAGCAGCAAGAGAAGGCAGGGTGTCTGAGGGCCCCACTTCCTCGGAGCTTTGCTGCTCGCGGCAGTTATATGACGGGTTCTGAAGGAACTCATCTGAAAAGGAATTCCTTAGTTAAAACAATGAAGTTTGAAAATCACTGAACGAAGCCCCTCGAGTCTTCAACTGTTCTACACGGTCCAGACAAGGACAAATTGTGTGGCTGAAAGTTTTCATTCCTGATCCCTAAATATCGTTTTCTTTCCTCACTGTTCATAAGCCTGTTATAAACAGTGATTTTTAAAAGGTAACTTTTTTAGTTCAGCTCGCGCCCAAATCACTGGAAGGTAATTTTTTTTTTTAATTTCCATATTGTGGGGCAAAACAACAGAGTTCCTTAAAATTCAGTGGACTTGAAGTTACAGGAATAACCTGGGGTCAAGAGGTGAAGTCCAGACCTTGCTACTCACTGGCTCTAATACCTCGGACAGGCACTTAACTGCCCTCCTTGGGTGGGTAAGGATAAAGGCGATAGTGCTTTGCTTTAAATAATGCACACCAAACACGCAGCACACTAGTCTTACGATAATTGTTGGTAAGAATTCCATATGAATCCATCTACTTATCCACTTAAGGGCTGCAGTTTTCTTCAGTAAATTGGTCAGTTCCCATGTCACCAAGAGATTTTGACCTATTTAGAATTTTAAAAAGGAGTAACTCGTTAGAATTAGATAAATTGATACATTGACTCAATAATCATAACCATCTTCTAGTTTCCTGAATATCCGTGTTGTATATTTTGGGTGAATGCATATATTGTTGCAGCTGCTCTATTCAAATTAGAGAACTATATTTTCATATTAGAAGAATTATGATCAAGAGTCCCACTGGGTTTTTTACATTCTTCAGCAGGTCAGTGGGGTCAGTCCCATTCTGTTTACCATTGCAATCCTAATTTTTCTATATTTGATGCTTCCTGTGTGCTCATCACTGTGCTAAGAACACTGGGGCTCCAGAGATTAATAGGCACTGCCCATGCCTGGAAGGAAATATTCTCAAGTTTGAGGCACACAAATGCATAACTGCAGTGTACTATGATAAGTCATACCAGAAGACACCTTAGGATGTCATAAGTGTAAGGGTGTGGATAAGGAGGGCTTCCTGTAAGTGGTGACACCGCAGTTGAATCTTGAAGCTTTAGGCAAATGAAGAAGGGATGAGGGGGTATGTGCCAAGCACAGAAATCATCACAAACAAAGACACAGGGTGAACAAATGAGTAAAGTTTGGGGACATACAATCAAGGGTAGATTGCTAAGGTAAATGGGTCCAGGAGAGAAAGTAGGAGATAATGCCAGACAAATTGGAGTGTGTTGATGGAGTGTTGAGTGGGTCATGAACAAAAATCAATTCTCAGGCCCTCAAAGACACATGAGAAAGGTACAAAACGTGTGCCAGTGTGCCTGTCAAGGTGTGGTGGGGAGGCACGTGGGAAGGCTCTCCTCCATGAGTCTGGCCTCTAACTACTTACCACATCTGGTCCAGACGCAGCCATCTGGATAGTTGAAATCATGATGTAAATTTACAAAAGTGTAATGGCCCAGAAAGGTTACGGGAATGGCCCTTGGTCCCATAATTACTAAGAGACAAGTCCAGGATTCCAGAACAGCACAGCCTTGCTGTGTCATCCCACTGGGCACTATGTTGAATTCATTAGAATCAAAGCCTTCTCAACTGAGGGCAAGACAGTGAGAAGGACGATAACGAAACCAGCAGAAGGAAGGTGCAAAAGCCATCAGATACACTGGATTAATTGCACACTGTGTGGAGGGTCAAGCCATTACCACTCCCATCCCAAGTGGCCAGTCCCAAGATCATAAACTCAGGCGTATCTGCAGAATAAGTGAGCTGTCAATCTTAGTCCCTTGGGACATGGTGACCATTCTACTTTGGAAGCTAGAGATATTCACTATTGTCTCTTAAAGATGTAAAATTCTAGAATGTCGGCAGAAGATGGCGGCGTGAGTAGAGCAACGGAAATCTCCTCCCAAAACAACATATATCTATGAAAATATAACAAAGACAACCCTTCCTAGAATAAAGACCAGAGGACACAGGACAATATCCAGACCACATCCACACCTGAGAGAACCCAGCGCCTCGCGAAGGGGGTGAGATACAAGCCCCGGCCCCGCGGGAGCCGAGCGCCCCTCCCCCCAGCTCCCGGCGGGAGAAGAGCAGGCAGAGCGGGAGGGAGACGGAGCCCAGGACTGCCGAACACCCAGCCCCAGCCATCCGGGCCAGAGTGCAGGGCGCTCGATACTAGGAAAACAGGGCAGCAAGAACAGTGAGCGGGCACTGGAGGCTGGGCGACAGAGGGCATAAGAAAAGCGCGCGACCATTTTTTTTTGCTTTTTTGCTGTTTTGTTTTGGCGAGCGCTTTTTGGAAGTCTTAAAGGGATAGGGACCCCAATACTAGGGAAACAGGGCAGCAAGACCGGTGAGCAGGGGCCTGAGGCTGGCACCGCAGAATAAAGAAAAATGAACGACCACCTTTTTTTTTTTTTTTTTTTTTTAATTAAAAAACTTTTTTTTTCTTTTTTTTTTTGGTGGGCGTTGTTTTGTTTTGGCGGGTGCTTTTTGGAAGTCTTAAAGGGGCAGGGCGGGTCACTTAATCCAGAGGTAGGGAATCCGGGATCTCTGGGCACCCTAACCCCTGGGCTGCAGGGAGCAGGGAGGCCCCTTACGGAGATAAATAGCCTCCCAGCCGCTCCTGCTCCAACGCGACTCCACCATTTTGGAGCAGCCGCCCGAGCCAGGCCACGCCCACAGCAACAGCGGAGATTAACTCCATAGCAACCGGGCAGGAAGCAGAAACCCTGTCTGCGCGCAGCTGCGCAGCACAAGCCACTAGAGGCCGCTGTTCTCCCAGGAGAGGAGGGCCACAAACCAACAAGAAGGGAAGTCCTTCCAGCCGTCACTCGTCCCAGCTCTGCAGACTATTCCTATCACCATGAAAAGGCAAAGCTACAGGCAGACAAAGATCACAGAGACAACACCAGAGAAGGAGACAGACCTAACCAGTCTCCCTGACAAAGAATTCAAAATAAGAATCATAAACATGCTGACAGAGATGCAGAGAAATATGCAAGAGAAATGGGATGAAGTCCGGAAGGAGATCACAGATGCCAGAAAGGAGATCGCAGAAATGAAACAAACTCTGGAAGGGTTTATAAGCAGAATGGATAGAATGCAAGAGGCCATTGAAGGAATTGAAATCAGAGAACAGGAACGCATAGAAGCTGACATAGAGAGAGACAAAAGGATCTCCAGGAATGAAACAATATTAAGAGAACTGTGTGACCAATCCAAAAGGAACAATATCCGTATTATAGGGGTCCCAGAAGAAGAAGAGAGAGGAAAAGAGATGGAAAGTATCTTAGAAGAAATAATTGCTGAAAACTTCCCCACACTGGGGGAGGAAGTAATCGAACAGACCACGGAAATACACAGAACCCCCAACAGAAAGGATCCAAGAAGGGCAACACCAAGACACATAATAATTACAATGGCAAAGATCAAGGACAAGAAAAGAGTGTTAAAGGCAGCTAGAGAGAAAAAGGTCACCTATAAAGGTAAACCCATCAGGCTAACGTCAGATTTCTCAAAAGAAACCCTACAGGCCAGAAGAGAATGGCATGATATATTTAATACAATGAAACAGAAGGTCCTTGAACCAAGGATACTGTATCCAGCACGACTATCATTCAAATATGACGGTGGGATTAAACAATTCCCAGACAAACAAAAGCTGAGGGAATTTGCTTTCCACAAACCACCTCTACAGAACATCTTACAGGGACTGCTCTAGATGGGAGCACTCCTAGAAAGAGCACAGCACAAAACACCCAACATATGAAGAATCGAGGAGGAGGAACAAGAAGGGAGAGAAGAAAAGAATCTCCAGATAGTAGATATAACAGCTCAATAAGCGAGCTAAGTTAGGCAGTAAGATACTAAAGAGGCTAACCTTGAACCTTTGGTAACCACGAATTTAAAGCCTGCAATGGCAATAAGTACATATCTTTCAATAGTCACCCTAAATGTTAATGGGTTGAATGCACCAATCAAAAGACACAGAGTAACAGAATGGATAAAAAAGCAAGACCCATCTATATGCTGCTTACAAGAAACTCACCTCAAACCCAAAGACATGTACAGACTAAAAGTCAAGGGATGGAAAAACATATTTCAAGCAAACAACAGTGAGAAGAAAGCAGGGGTTGCAGTACTAATATCAGACAAAATAGACTTCAAAACAAAGAAAGTAACGAGATAAAGAAGGACACTACATAATGATAAAAGGCTCAGTCCAACAAGAGGATATAACCATTCTAAATATATATGCACCCAACACAGGAGCACCAGCATATGTGAAACAAATACTAACAGAACTAAAGGGGGAAATAGACTGCAATGCATTCATTCTAGGAGACTTCAACACACCACTCACCCCAAAGGATAGATCCACTGGGCAGAAAATAACTAAGGACACGGAAGCACTGAACAACACAGTAGAGCAGATGGACCTAATAGACATCTATAGAACTCTACATCCAAAAGCAGTGGGATATACATTCTTCTCAAGTGCACATGGAACATTCTCCAGAATAGACCACATACTAGGCCACAAAAAGAGCCTCAGAAAATTCCAAAACATTGAAATCCTACCAACCAACTTTTCAGACCACAAAGGCATAAAACTAGAAATAAACTGTACAAAGAAAGCAAAGAGGCTCACAAACACATGGAGGCTTAACAACACGCTCCTAAATAATCAATGGATCAATGACCAAATCAAAATGGAGATCCAGCAATATATGGAAACAAATGACAACAACAACACTAAGCCCCAACTTCTGTGGGACACAGCAAAAGCAGTCTTAAGAGGAAAGTATATAGCAATCCAAGCATATTTAAAAAAGGAAGAGCAATCTCAAATGAATGGTCTAATGTCACAATTATCAAAATTGGAAAAAGAAGAACAGATGAGGCCTAAGGTCAGCAGAAAGAGGGACATAGTAAAGATCAGAGAAGAAATAAATAAAATTGAGAAGAATAAAACAATAGCAAAAATCAATGAAACCAAGAGCTGGTTCTTTGAGAAAATAAACAAAATAGATAAGCCTCTAGCCAGACTTATTAAGAAGAAAAGAGAGTCAACACAAATCAACAGTATCAGAAACGAGAAAGGAAAAATCACGACGGACCCCAAGGAAATGCAAAGAATTATTGGAGAATACTATGAAAACCTATATGCTAACAAGCTGGGAAACCTAGGAGAAATGGACAAATTCCTAGAAAAATATAACCTTCCAAGATTGACCCAGGAAGAAACAGAAAATCTAAACAGACCAATTACCAGCAACGAAATTGAAGCGGTAATCAAAAAACTACCAAAGAACAAAACCCCCAGGCCAGATGGATTTACCTCGGAATTTTATCAGACATACAGGGAAGACATAATACCCATTCTCCTTAAAGTTTTCCAAAAAATAGAGGAGGAGGGGATACTCCCAAACTCATTCTATGAAGCTAACATCACCCTAATACCAAAACCAGGCAAAGACCCCACCAAAAAAGAAAACTACAGACCAATATCCCTGATGAACATAGATGCAAAAACACTCAACAAAATATTAGCAAACCGAATTCAAAAATACATCAAAAGGATCATACACCATGACCAAGTGGGATTCATCCCAGGGATGCAAGGATGGTACAACATTCGAAAGTCCATCAACATCATCCACCACATCAACAAAAAGAAAGACAAAAACCACATGATCATCTCCATAGATGCTGAAAAAGCATTTGACAAAGTTCAACATCCATTCATGTTAAAAACTCTCAGCAAAATGGGAATAGAGGGCAAGTACCTCAACATAATAAAGGCCATCTATGATAAACCCACAGCCAACATTATATTGAACAGCGAGAAGCTGAAAGCATTTCCTCTGAGATCGGGAACTAGACAGGGATGCCCACTCTCTCCACTGTTATTTAACATAGTACTGGAGGTCCTAGCCACGGCAATCAGACAAAACAAAGAAATACAAGGAATCCAGATTGGTAAAGAAGAAGTTAAACTGTCACTATTTGCAGATGACATGATACTGTACATAAAAAACCCTAAAGACTCCACCCCAAAACTACTAGAACTGATATCGGAATACAGCAAAGTTGCAGGATACAAAATCAACACACAGAAATCTGTGGCTTTCCTATACACTAACAATGAACCAACAGAAAGAGAAATCAGGAAAACAACTCCATTCACAATTGCATCAAAAAAAATAAAATACCTAGGAATAAACCTAACCAAAGAAGTGAAAGACTTATACTCTGAAAACTATAAGTCACTCTTAAGAGAAATTAAAGGGGACACTAACAGATGGAAACTCATCCCATGCTCGTGGCTAGGAAGAATTAATATCGTTAAAATGGCCATCCTGCCCAAAGCAATATACAGATTTGATGCAATCCCTATGAAACTACCAGCAACATTCTTCAATGAACTGGAACAAATAATTCAAAAATTCATATGGAAACACCAAAGACCCCGAATAGCCAAAGCAATCCTGAGAAAGAAGAATAAAGTAGGGGGGATCTCACTCCCCAACTTCAAGCTCTACTATAAAGCCATAGTAATCAAGACAATTTGGTACTGGCACAAGAGCAGAGCCACAGACCAATGGAACAGACTAGAGAATCCAGACATTAACCCAGACATACATGGTCAATTAATATTTGATAAAGGAGCTGTGGACATACAATGGCAAAATGACAGTCTCTTCAACAGGTGGTGCTGGCAAAACTGGACAGCTACATGTAGGAGAATGAAACTGGACCATTGTCTAACCCCATATACAAAAGTAAACTCAAAATGGATCAAAGACCTGAATGTAAGCCATGAAACCATTAAACTCTTGGAAGAAAACATAGGCAAAAACCTCTTAGACATAAACATGAGTGACCTCTTCTTGAACATATCTCCCCGGGCAAGGAAAACAACAGCAAAAATGAGTAAGTGGGACTATATTAAGCTGAAAAGCTTCTGTACAGCAAAAGACACCATCAATAGAACAAAAAGGATCCCTACAGTATGGGAGAATATATTTGAAAATGACACATCCGATAAAGGCTTGACATCCAGAATATATAAGGAGCTCACACGCCTCAACAAACAAAAAACAAATAACCCAATTAAAAAATGGGCAGAGGAACTGAACAGACAGTTCTCCAAAAAAGAAATACAGATGGCCAACAGACACATGAAAAGATGCTCCACATCGCTAATTATCAGAGAAATGCAAATTAAAACTACAATGAGGTATCACCTCACACCAGTAAGGATGGCTGCCATCCAAAAGACAAACAACAACAAATGTTGGCGAGGCTGTGGAGAAAGGGGAACCCTCCTACACTGCTGGTGGGAATGTAAACTAGTTCAACCATTGTGGAAAGCAGTATGGAGGTATATCAAAATGCTCAAAACAGACTTACCATTTGACCCAGGAATTGCACTCCTAGGAATTTACCCTAAGAATGCAGCAATCAAGTTTGAGAAAGACAGATGCACCCCTATGTTTATCGCAGCACTATTTACAATAGCCAAGAATTGGAAGCAACCTTAATGTCCATCAATAGATGAATGGATAAAGAAGATGTGGTACATATACACAATGGAATACTACTCAGCCATAAGAAAAGGGCAAATCCAATCATTTGCAGCAACATGGATGGAGCTGGAGGGTATTATGCTCAGTGAAACAAGCCAAGCGGAGAAAGAGAAATACCAAATAATTTCACTTATCTGTGGAATATAAGAACAAAGGAAAAACTGAAGGAACAAAACAGCAGCAGAATCACAGAACTCAAGAATGGACTAACAGGTACCAAAGGGAAAGGGACTGGGGAGGATGGGTGGGTAGGGAGGGATAAGGGGGGGAGAAGTAGGGGGGTATTAAGATTAGCATGCATGGGGGGGTAGGAGAAAAGGGAGGGCTGTACAACACAGAGAAGGCAAGTAGTGATTCTACAACATTTTGCTATGCTGATGGACAGTGACTGTAAAGGGGTTTATAGGGGAGACCTGGTATAGGGGAGAGCCTAGTAAACATAATATTCGTCATGTAAGTGTAGATTAGTGATACCAAAAACAAAGCAAAAAAAAAAAAAAAAAGGCAGTTCCTGTGTGGTAACCTCCAACGAGTTCTACACAAGGGTATAAAGGGCATATAAAAGTGTAGGCAAAGGGTCTGTTTGTGTTTATACAGAGGATCAAAGCCTAATTGGGCTACCCCGAAAATGAACTAAGATACGATATGAAGAAGTTCCAACATCACCACTCTCTGGAAGACTCATGCCAGAAGATGATCATCAAAAAACCCCAACAAAGATCCACGCACTGCTACAGCTGTAGATGCACTCATCCCACCAGTTCCTGGACTTGCCATGGGAATGAGGAAGGAGATATCTAAGCTGGCCTGTGCATACAGTAAAACAACAAATTTGACTGGATCTATACTGTTGGAACTCAACCAAGAATTTGGAGAAGTGCAAATTGTAGCGCTCCAAAGTCTTACAACTACAGACTATTTACTGTTAAAAGAACATAAGGGATGTGAACAGTCCCCAGGAATGGGTTGTTTTAATTTGTCTGATTTCTCTCAGACTGTTCAAGTTCAGTTGGACAATATCCACCATATCATAGATAAGTTTTCACAAATGCCTAAGGTGCCTTAATGGTTTTCTTGGTTTCACTGGAGATGGCTGGTAATTACAGATATGCTTTGGTTATGTAACTATACTCCTATTATGTTAATGTGTGTGCGCAATTTAAGTAGTAGCTTAAAACCTATACATGCTGAAGTTACTCTACAAGAAGATATGTCAAAGAAATAATCAATCTTCCCATGTTTTCTTCTGTCTGCTACTTCTATAGCTTTTCTTCTTCCTTCCTAATTACAACCCTTAAATAGAATTCGTGCCTCATATCAAATTTACCGAGTATCATAACTCCTCCAAGTGGTAAAGATACCTCAAGACAAATGCTGGGCATAGAAGCCACAGGGCATAAATCTGCAAAGAAGTAAAAAGCTAACCTTTTCAAACAATAAGGCTTCTCTCTCACTTACCAACTTCACATTTCCCTGTATGGCCCCGGAAGATGACTGGTTAGCCAGAGACGGGTAAGATTCCTCAAGGGCGGAACAACCTAAGACAGGCACAGTCGCAGGGGGGCCATCAGGTGAGAAATTGGGGATCAGCAGAGGTGAGGCTTAGAACCTCACCCCCCCTGTTTTGAGAGAAATCTTCTGCATACGTGGATGTTTTATTGCCCTTGTCTAGCTTGGATTAATACATAGTCTACAGGCACACACCTGATCATCTACATGTGCTCTCTTACAACACTAAACTATGTTTTCTACCTTTATCTTGTATCTACCTACCACTTCAGCATTTTATTAAAAATAATAATAATAAAGAGAGAAATGTGGTATCCACATATAAATCAAGTATAAAAACCAAATGAGTATTCATATTTGAACTGACTGTTTAGAGTTCATAATGCATGAGCAAAACCGAAAGTTTCTGTGATGACTGCCCTTGTACTGTTCACCATGTAACTTATTCATTATGTAAGAATTTGTTCTACATGTAAGAACTTGTTTGTTATGCCTCAGAAGATTGGAGACTGATGAAAATTAGGCTTGGGGTGGATTAATGATTGTGCATTGAGCATTGACTCCCCTATACAGAATTTTATTGTCGTTAACAACCATTTGATCAATAAATATGAGAGATGCCCTCACAAAAAAAAAAAAAAAAAAAAAAAAAAAGGACAGACTTCCAATGGTAAAATAAATAAGTAACTGGGATGTAATGTATAGCATAAGGAATATAGTCAAGATATTGTAACAGCCTGGTAGGGTGATAGCTGGAACCTAGAATTATGTATATAAATGTTCTACCACTGTGTTGTACACTTGAAACTAATGTAATGTAATACTGTGCGTCAACTACCCTTCAATAAAAAATAATTATTTAAAAAAAAAAAAAAGATGTAAAATTCTATGCTTTTGTGATTTTTAAATACAAACGCTATTAAAACCTTCAACTGACCCTGGGGCAGACATAGAGTCAGCATCTATAATTACTCTCCTATTTTTGAGTTCTGAGACCTCTCCTGTGAATTTGGTCCTTGTCTCTCTTTTGCTGGGCTTTTTATTCAGCTTGTTCTGTAGGGAACCTGCAAACTAGAGCAGAGCAGAACAGTACTGAAAAGAGATTCTACGTTCTCATCACAAACATACCAATACTCATGTGGCTCCTTGTAAACCACCTTATCTGAAACCCACAGTGAACCTGCAATCATATCTAAGAGTAAGATGGGGGAACAGAGTTCACCAGCTATCCCAAAGTCAGACAGTTGGGATGGACGTGGTTATGACCTGAACAAGGTGTGCCGGATCCCAGAGCCCACAAGCCTCGCCGCTACCCAGTCTTTCCTCCCCAGGAAGGGAGAAGCTCAGTGAACGTGAGCCCTCTCTTGGCCCCAAAGAAAACATATCAGGCTCATCTGAGAGATTATTAAAGAAAATGGGAGTTCATTGTGTCAATATTGCCATGTTAGAATGTTTAGTTCTATAGGAAACCAGCTCAAAGCATGTCTGGCTTTGATTGCAACAATCATAGCAATGGTTGAAGCAAAAATAAGAGTATTTGCCTAACAGATAAAAGTTTATCTAGAGCTTTTACATCAACCCTGTAAGGCATGTGTTATTATCATCAGCCTCATTTTATGGATGAAGAGACAGGGTGGCAGATCTCTCAAAGTATCAGGAATTCAGTTTCCCACACACACAAAAAAAAATCAAATTTAGTCAACCAAAGATAATATGAACACATTTTAAATAAAATTTGGATTATGTCTATGGCCGTTGCAATCAAATATTGCTGTGCGTTTTTAGTAGTTGCACTTGCCTGAGGGGTCAAAATGAGGTTGTTAAACTCATGGTCACCAAAACAATAGCATTGAGATTGCACTGCGACACTTCGTGATTGGGGCCAGGGCATTTGCCTTATTTGCAGTGCTGGTCTGCATTTATTGACTGCTCATGATTTGGCAATACTCTGTTGGACACGGTGAGCACCTTCCACCTGGCATGCAGCCTGCCATGTATCTGCAATCATGTATTGCTCACCTCTCACAACAGCAGCGACCTCCAAGCAACAGGGTGAGGCAACCAAGATAGGTAAGGGAGGCAGGTGCTGCGAAGAGCATTTGGCAAAGAATAACCACCTGGCAAGATTCAGTAATTGGAACACGGAAAAGGGTATGCAAGCCAGGAGACAGAGCAGAGTTCCAAAGTGCAAAAACAGGATAAGTTTGGAGACCAACAGGCACAGTGACAGTACTGGCCACCACACTGGACAAACACTGCCTCCCTTTCCTCTGAGCGGAAGATATCTGGGCATAAGAAGAGGAAATAAGAGGGAAGCAGAACACCACTTCCATGCAGTCTTCTACACACAGGTGACCTCTTGCTTTTCAGGGTTGTAGACAGAGCCTTCAAGTGATATGAATGGGCCATTTCACAAATGTGTCTATTAGCAAGGACTCTGAAAACAGTAGATTCTTTAATTAAGGTGACTCGAGTCAGTGCATCATTTCAGTGTCGAAAACACTTAACACGCCACATTTGAAGATGCTGAATCTATTAAAACATTTAAGCTTTGGCACTCTCATTTCCTAGTATTTTACCTCCATTTGTTCTTCATTAAAAGCAATTCCCCAAACTGTGTGCAATGTTCAGCAATCTTGTTGGCAGTTGGCAAATTGGATTCTTAATATTTAATCTAATTGAGAACAACATTACACAACTCAAACCGAACAAGCAATTTAGTTGTCAGATCATCATAAAACCCCAAACACCTTCCTGATGAATGTCTTTATTTTTACAGTCTAGCTTGAAGGAAGACTCTTATTTAAAGAAAAAAATTGCTATCTTTCCATTCAATCAGATTATATATAGATAGATAGATAGATAGATAGATAGATAGATAGATAGATAGATAGATAGATAGATAGATAGATACATATATATCTATATATACATATCTTAAAATTTATCAGTCACTCTGATATTGTAAAAACCTGAGTGATCATGTGTTGAGTGAAATGAGCATGTCCTCCCCTGCCAGGGTCAACCTGAGCTCAAACACTGGCTTTGCAAATTTTAACTTCCTCAGGACTCCACCCCACATGTGTAAATATGGAATCCATTAAAGATAATTTTAGCATGAGATATCATCCATAATATAAAATTGTTGACAGGATTAGTTATATGATAAATCAGATGCCAGGCAGATATTAAGTGTACTATAGAGTCAACTCCAAAAATAATAGAACATGAATAAGCAAATAATAATTATCATTACCATTATTATAGTTAATTCTATTATTTTTATTAATGCCATTATAGTATTAATAGAATGTCATCTGATAATCAGATCACACTCATGAGTTATAGGAAGCAGGTGGATAGAGCAATGGGGGAGGTTGGTTATGTTTTGCGTATTATTTTCAATTTGGTGCTGTTCCTCTGGGTTCTATTTTGATGCCTTTGATTCTTTGGGACTTGGCTGTCTGATCTGGCAGAAACTATCTTTTGGAGATAGAACTTCAGCTCATTGAGGACCAAATACTGAGGGAGCTTTTCTCCCTTGCAAATTGTTGCTTGTGGATTTAAGCAAGAGAAGGATAGATGCAAGAGGTGGAAGAAATGGGAGTAGACTGGGGGGCTGTACAAAGGAAGGAGGTCTGCTGAACTTACACAGGCGCAGAGAGAAAACAATAAGCTCCACGGGCTGAAACTGCGTGAGGGCACCAACAGGAAGGCAGCACCAAGAACAGGAAGCGGCGAACAGGAGCCCCTCACCGCCTGGGGACTTGGGGCTAGCAGTCTGCTCTCAGCCTCACGCAGTATCTTCGCAGGTGGGCCTCTGCCTCCTCACACAGCCTCTCTACTCCAGAGCCCCAGGCCTGGCCGCGCCCCCTGTGGTCTCTCCTTGCTCGGATACCAGCCTGCTCTGTCCCCGAAGCCAGCCTCCCAGCCCCTCCAGCCCACACCTGTCCTCTCTGCCTTCGCTTTACCAAACCCACGTCACAGAGATCCTAGTAAGTGAGAATTTTCCTCTCCTTGGGAACTACTCTGTCTTTTCCTCTACTCAAATGTTACTTTTAGTGATCCCTCTACACCGAGGCAAGAGAAACATCTTTCAAGAAGAGTTGTGGAAGTTTCTGACCCTGATTATGGTGGATATTATTACAAGCAGCCATATTTTAGAATTCAGTAGAATACACACACATAAATTGCTTAGCATGATGCCCACGTCACTCATGGATATACATTTATTCCCAAATCATTTATTGGGTGTTGTTTCTGGGCTAAGCACTGAAGCAAACAGAGCGCTGTTAGAAAATAAAATCACTGGTACCTAATTTCCGGATTCAAGACCCTGTAGTCGAGTGTGTGGTAGGTAGCTCGGTGTTACGATAAATTTATACACAAATGCCACTGTAGCACAAAGACAGGCTTCTTTCTGTGTCATTCCTGGGCCAGTCAGGGAAATACCATGTAAATGACCCTACTATTTAAAAGAAATAGGCAGATAGAAAATAGGAGGATACAAATCCCAATTCCATAAAATTGCTGTGACTTTAACGTAGCATACATGCAGGGATAAATCAGAAGGTGAATTTAGATTTAGAGGCATAAGGCAGTATGTTTGTTTGCCATAATGGTAATTTTAAGGTACATCACCTCAAAGTAGCCTAGGTCAGAGAGAGTAGAGGGGAGAAGGTCAGAGGAAAGAGTTGAGTTTAGAAGCTCTGCACCATCCAGGTAAGAAGCAATTAGAGCATCTGCTAGTGGGGAGGCAACCAGATAACGTGGGCAGAGGCGTAAGCAGGGGCTGGAAGAGAGTAAGGCGTCAATAAAGCTTAGCTAATGTTATTCTATGAATTGGAAGTATGGAGTCTGAGTGTTAACCATGGAACCACATCCCTTTTATCTCTAGGAATTCACTGCCATGATCACTGGGGACAACTTGTCTGTAGCAAACTGAGCATTGAACTTGGAGTCTTAAATCAGCATCTAAAAATTACCATAATGACAATTCTTTTTTTTTTTGCATTTTTTAAAAATTTTGGTATCATTAATATACAGTTACATGAGCAACACTATGGTTACTCAACTCCCCCCATTATCAAGTCCCCACCACATACCCCATTACAGTCACTGCATAATGACAATTCTTGCAAGTCACTTCCCTTGTCAAGTTTACTTTCTGTGAGAGGGGTTATCAAACCACAGGGGCGCCATCAGTAGTAAATGAAACGACCCAGGGAGGGCTTGGGACAATGAGCGGGCTGTGGCTGCCAGCACCACACTGCCAGCACTCGATGCAGTCATGCTGATTCTCCCCGAGGCAATTAAGGCTCCTGGGCAAGTGTGCAGGGGCCCGCCTCGCCCCGCCCCCACCCAGGAGAGGCTCAGACGCTACAGACAAGGCTGGGCAAAGGTCGGAGTGCTCCTTGAAGCTGCCAGCAGACATCCTGGCATGAGCAAGAGTCAGCTTTGCTGGAAGTCCTCTTGGGAAAGAGAATGAGATGGATACAGAACAGGATTCTCTGTGGACCCCCGAGAGAGCAGCCAGTGAGGCAGAGGGGGTCCCAGTGGCCAGTGAGGACGGAGGCTCGTCTCTAGAGCTAAGCACTGGCACAGCCTAGGCTAAAGAAAAAGGTGGTCACCACAGTGCAGGGTCTGCGCACAGGGAGCCTGGCTGCAGCTGGAACAGTCCGAGACAGGATTCCAGAAGGGCCTCCCTATCATGTCTACCTCAGGAGCAGGGGGCCAGGGGGGCAAGCTGGCAGGGAGTGGCTTGTTGCCAATAAAAATATAAGTGACGAGGATGCAGTCGTCTGTGAAGATACTACCAACACGATTTACTACTGCTGATGGGGGGAGTGGGTGTTCAATAAAAAAGGACGTTATCTAATCCACCCAGGGATAGGATTTTTCATAACTTTTACTAACTTTCATACATATATTTCTTGAGTGTCAGACGCTCACACAGATGCTGAGGGTTACAGAACAGACACATGGTCTTCCTCCATGGCCCCTCCGTCTAGTAGGGAAAACCGAGCACCACTGCCAGTGGGATGAGTATTGTACAAAGGGGGAAGTGAGGGCAGTGAGGTCTGTAACCTGCCCACGTTGTCAGGCAGAGCCTCTTTGGGTGATCCACATTCATTTTGGATCCTGAAAGATGGACCAGGGGAAGATGGAAAAAAGAAATCTGTGATGTTCACTCATTTAATAAACACATACTCAGTCCTGTGTTACGTTTGTCAACAAGATACACTCGAAAAACACAGCAGTTTCTATAGTGACTGAACGGCTAGTGATGGAGAGATGTCAGAGAGTGAGAATCAGCTGCCTAAGTTCTGATTTATTCATGGGAAATACTGGCCCGGATGACATGACAATAAACATGTTCACACAATATAAACCATGTCTTTGGTAGAGAGCCACAGTGCTCGCCATTTTATAAAGGGGAAAATTGAGTCATGAGACCACTAGTAAGTCGCAGAGCTTACTCAGGTCCTCGGCTACCAAGTCTGCCAAGTTCTCCCCTTCCCAGTTGTGCAAACTTGGGCAAATGCCACCACCAAATCAGCGCCTCGGCTCCCTGATGCACACCTGGGTTATAACAATGGCCACCTCGCCCTTGTGACGGTATCCGCTGTCATCTCTCTTCATCAAAAGCATCACATCCGTATGGCACTTAACAAACATGCTCGCTTAGGTCTAGGTCTGGAAAATATTTCCACAATCTATAGTTACATAAATGGCACCTAAATGGACAAGGGTGTTTTATGGCTAAAAAACCTATGTAGGTCCAGATGCTCATATCCAAACAAACAAATGCTCTCGTTGAAAGAGCTCTAAGCTAAGAGTAGGAAGAACTGATTTGGGGGTTCCAATATCCTCCTCTATATAACAGGGGAAACAAGCCTCACTCTGGCCTTCCTCACAAGGCTGCTCCTTGACTCCCCCATCATCCTTTATACAAGTGTCCCCCATATGTCCCCAGACTGGATCCAGCCATGTCAAGGAAGACTCAGCCCTTGCCTCAGAGCTTTTGTAGCGATGAAGATAGACTGAGGAAAGAAGCCAAACGTCACTGTGAGAGAGCCATGGGAGGACCCAGGAAACCTGAGGGCGTCTTCTGGGTAGGCTCCTAAGTTCAGGGAATTCTTGTTTCTATAACAAAAATATATTCTACCTTATAAACAATAGCAAGATGATTCATGGAAGGAATCTTTAAAGTCTTCATCTCTTCATACTGGGTGTAATTCATAGACTCTAATGGGTGCAGATTTAGTGTCTATGGGAACATGGTAACTCTGATTACTTTCAAGTATGACAGCCACAGAGTCTACCCTCTAGAGACCCTGTTCAGTGACCTGTTTCCCCTGAACACACATATGCACACACACACGCCATGTGTGAACAGAATGGCTCTCCATCAGACTAAGCAGCACAGCCAAGAAACTGCTTACCTGATACTAACAATATGCTCCTACAGAAAATAAAATTGAATCAAACTAGAAAACAGAACCATTTCTAAAATCCCAACAATAAACATAAGTTGAAGTGAGTTGAACACATTGCAATGATCATAAATATCATGTGCTTATTTCCCAGGAAAACCCAACATGCATTATATGGGCAAATGCCATTAATAATCACCCAGCTGAACACCAGCAATTTGGTCTCCACAGCAACAGAAGGTAATATTATGTCACTGTTCTTTGATAGATTTTTTTATTATTTCAATATTTGAAAAGTTATTTTTCAAGATGATAGAAACTATCAAATATATTCTATTATGCATAACATTGGAGATAGAAAATGTGGGGTTTGGAATATTCCTTTGGTCCTGCTCATTTTTCAGGGAGAAAAGAGGAAGACGCTGGTGGGGAGACAGACTGATATTTTGGGGAATGATCATAATATCCAGCTCTCCTGTAATTTCTAGAATTGCTAAGCCTGGAACCTGCTCCCAGCAGCTTTCACCCCAGAGGATTGATTCCTGCTTTCAGACATTTTACAAAGCCCAGCAGGGACCAATCAATACCCGGAGCGCTAGTAAACACATGTGGTGGAGATAAGCAGTTAACAGAAACTATTACGTGTATAACAGCTTATGGAAGGCTGACCTTGTGCCCTGCACTCTCTCATATATGTTAATATATTAATTCATTGACTTCTCATCTCAAACTTACGGATTTCCCCTATTAATGTTACCTCTATTTTACAGATGAGTTAAACTCAGGTATAGAGGAGAGAAGTTACTTGCCTAAAATCACAGACACACATACTCACCCATGCTCATGTGCATAAAGTAGCAGAGTCGAGAACGTGACATAAGCAATCTGGAGCCAAGTCCACGGTGGCTGCCGCAGGCACTCAAGCAGGCATATGATTTGGAATGTTTGGGCTGCCCAAAGATGACAGTTACAACAGGGACCTTCCGGCTTATGGCTGGGCCACCATTATAGCTTGGGATCTGGAAAAGACCTCAAGTTTCTTTTATACGTGTATTCTTTCAAATGCAGTTCACATGTCACTCCCATCAGCAGCAAGTGCCACACTTGCCTCTGGAAAAGCCCTGCTGTGTCCAACTGCTAGTGAGAGCCCACAGCCTCCTTGCTGAGCCTGCGGACTCGGGAGCCACACTGCCCGGGCTTGCATTCCAGGCTGCTGCTCACCAGCTGGCTCCCTGGCTTTCTGTGCACTGGCTTGCTCATCTTAAAAATGACACTAATAACAACCTAGTTCATATGGTATCATTATAATTAAATGAGAAATAAATGAAAAGAACTTACAAGTGCATTTGGCCCATCCGGGATGACAAGGTGGTAGTGATGAGGATGAAAATAAGCTATGTGGGTTCACCTCTACCCCACAAGACTTCCAGAAAATGAATTCCCAAGCCCTCCATTCAAATAGGTAGTGTGGGTTTCAACTCATAGTTTATAAAGAAAGAGGAAATAGAACAATAGCAATAGCAATAAGGACCAGCATATATACAGATGTTTAAAGGTTCCACTAAAAAGCGGGGAGAGGGGGGGGGCAACTGCTTCAGCCAACAGTGAGAAACAGAGAAGTTTACATCCCCATTTGAAATAACTAAACATAAACTTGGTCTCTGTTTCTCACTGTTGGCTGTGTAAGGGGAAGATAAGGAGAGAGATGCCTGGTGCATATGGCTGACCTTTGAATAATTCAGGGGTTAGACCCCCCCTAAGGTGCAGTCTAAAATGCACCTATAACTTGACTCCCCAAAACTTTACTATTAATAACCTGCTATTGACTGGAAGCCTTACTGAAGTCATAAACAGTAGATTAACATATATTTTGTATATGTATTGTATACTGTATTCTTACAATAAAGTAAGCTAAAGAAAAGGAAAATTTTTTTCAAATTGTCACAAATCTCCACTTTTCCAATAGATTTATTTTTTTTAAATCCATGTATAAGTGGACCTGCAGTTCAAACCTGTGTGGTTCAAGGGTCAACTGTAAATACGATGGCAAAACGAGGGTGAAATAGCAATCACCTGCTCTACTTCTTTAAACTCATCACAATTTTAACTTATGACCTATTGACATAAGTATCTATTTAGTATATATAAACCTCCAACCATCCTCCCCCATCCAGCATCCTCCTTGTTCACAACGGTAGGACAACATGTATCTTAAGTGCTGCAATTTCACCAACTATGAACACAGTCCAGAAATACAGCAAGGTGACCAAGTCGCTGATTACGCTACAGAAGGAAGGGAAGTGTTACTGTTTCTTTACTAACCAGGGGGGCCTGAGTCTCAGAAGGTTCACCGACTTACTACTCAAGGACAGAAGCTAGCGAGTGGCACAGTCCAATTTAAACATGGAGTTGTTTACTCCAGGTCCAGGGCATTCCTAAGAGCCAGAAAATAAAATGATTTTTTTCAGTAATATATATATTAACCTAGCACTGAAAATGTAATACAGCCAAATCTTTAACTTCTCAATGAACAGTTATACTCAGATTCTAGTTTATATTTTCTCAGATGGAGCAATTGTGAAAGCAGACAGGCTTGTGGGGCATTTCTGCTGTATTTAGGAGAAAGAAACACTGTACAAGCCGCAGGTGGCGGCCAAGCAAAGGGCTGGGCGGGGTGCGGCAGTGTGGGAGGCTGCTCTCAAGGACTCGAGGCTCTGCACGCTGTGGAGTCGCTCCTTCCACAGGCAGGTTCCCAGGTTAGGCACGGGGGTGTCAGACAGAGTCTGCTGCACTGGGGTCTCCTCTGCAGCTTCCTACGTGGTGACTCAAGTCAAGTTCATTCGCCTCTCTGAGCTTCCGTTCCCTTGTGTCCAAAATACAGGTGATGACGTTTAGCTCAGAGGGTTGTCATGAACATGAAACGGGAGAAAGCACAGAGAGACCAGGAGCCATGGGACAAGAGCGCTTCACCTCTGGTCCACTGCTGGGGCACCTGTTGTCTGGAGCTGCGCAGTGAAGAACAGTGGCTGAGCCCCGCCCGTGCAGCCCAGGAGCTTCGAGTCTGCTGAGAGCCAGCCTAGGGAACAAGCTATGACAATGAAATACAAGGGTTGCCATGATAAGAGTGAGCAAGAGGATATTTTGGGCCCTGAGAAGAGATTCTCACCCCAGCTTGTGGTCAGAAGAGAGAGTGGGAACTGGGGGAACTGGTAGACTTTTGGAGGCAAGAAAGCTGCAATCAGCAAAGCCTCAGAACAGACAGAGGCACAGAGGTTTGAGCTCCTGCTGCCTTCTTCACAGACACAAAAGAGCCGCTGTTTGAGCCAGGGATGCGACTGAGCTGTGGCTGTAGCAGAGCCCTTTCTGTATGCATCGTCTCCAGCTCAAAGAGGTGACGAGCCCAAGGACTAGAGTGACGAATTCTTGGTTTGAACACAAGTGTGTCCAGGTCGCAGGTCTGTACCTTGTGGTGCATTCCAGGAGGCCTCTGCTGGAGGATACATCACAGTCTCCTGGGGAGATAGTTAAACTACTGCTGTGTAAACCTTATTCTAGCTGGGCTGAACTGAAATCTCTGGGAGTAAGGTTCACAAATGCATAATAAAAAAAAGGCTCCCCAGGAGATTCTGATGTGTCTTCCTGGTTCATGACTGCAGGGGCAGCCCCAGGAAAGGCTCTCTGCTTGTGGCCCAGTACCACGTTCAAGGTTGTTTACACCAATGAGCTACTAAGAAGTGTGCATCTGATGGACTTGTGCCGTCTATACCTATGTTAACAAATATGCTAAGAGCTGAGAAGCTGTGAAGCATGACAGGCATATGATGGGGTGGGTAATAACCTGAGGTTGACCTGGTGGTATGACAGGCCGAGCTGAACAACTGACTCCCTGAGCCAGCTTACTGGGGGTGTATGGCATACAGGGCAGTCTTTACGTTGCTTAGCTGAATTTCTCATTCTTCCTCTTAACTGCAAGTACACTTTAGTGAAAAAGAAGGAAGGAGGGGAGAGGGAAGCTGGGCTTGCAAGAGCTGCCTGCATTGCAGCAAGAGGCCCTCGCGGACCTCCTGGCTCCCAGGATTCTCCCCAGCCGCCTGCCTGTAGCATGCGCTCTTCCTGGGCCAGCAAACATCTTAGACAGAGAAGCAGGGGCCTTAGGGAACTCGGTGGGCACTGTCCTGCTAGTTTGCTAATTGGGTTCAAAACAGAACATAGCTACATGTGTGGGGACTGCTTCATCTCTCCTGAAAACAAAACCAAAAGTGCCTACATAAACACTCACAGGTCTGTGCATGTGCACACTCACACAGACATCAACAACACTGTCACCAAAAAGCCAACCCGTCAGCTGCTGGGTGTTTTCATTATTGGGGGAAGTCACTTAAAGCAGGGTCACTGGGTTCATATCCTATGTGTTTTCTCCCTTGATTACACCTGCTGTATCTTGGTCTTTGGCACAGACCTTCTTTCCTCTGCATGGAACCTGCTAGAAACTGAGCCTAAAAGAATCACCACCGAGGACATCTGGGCCTGACATTGGAGACCTTCCATGTTGTGGCCCATCTTCCACTGAACCCCATCACACATCCTAGATCTCAAGACCACACCATGTCCCTAAACAGGTTTTACACATCAGACTTCCAGTCTTTGATAAATACGAGTGCTTTTCTCCATCGACCCCTAGTTACAGTCAGGATAGGTTAGACGGTGCTGTAGTAACAACTAACCCTGAAGACTCAGTGCATAACACTATGGAAGCTGAGTCATCACTTATGCAAAGGCCACTGTGGTGATCAGTTTCTGTGGGCCGTTTTCCTCAAAGCAGGGACTCAGGGGCCCAGGGCCCATCCATCTGGTGACGCTCCCACCTTTAACATGTGCTCTTCAAAGGCACCACAGAATGAATAGAAAGCCTGGAGTGTCATGAAAAATATTTATAAGGATCAAGCCTTATGTATTCCACTGATCGGAACCCAGGCACATGGCCCCAGACTAACTGCGAGGGAGGCCTGGAAACACATCTTCAAATGTGCACATTAGGAGGAAACGGGATTGGTGAGCATACCACCATCTCTGCCACCACTGTCACTCTGACCACCAACTGTTCCACTCTTCTTTCCACACCCAGAACACCTTCAGGCAAGGGGAATGACTGTACTCTCAGATCCTCACGGCATCATATGCCAAGTGTAGAATTCGTGAGTGATGGGAGGTGGTACTGACATTAGGTCTGAGTGTGGCTCTTCTTAGTCCCACAACCAAAGACCTAAAATATATATCAACTGCCCTTCACAATGTACATGGTAAAAATGGGGGAGGGCCACTGACATGGACACGCCTATTAGCAATGGAGCAGAGTGGGGGACACACAGCAGACAAAGGTTTTTAGCAATCCTGAAACCCTGCTAGACAACATGAAGACCCTCTAGCTGGGTGGGATAAAGGTTTCTTGATGGGAAACAAATTCTTCTACTGGTTGGAACTCCTCGGGCCATTCCCCTGGATCTTGGTAAGCCACGGCTCTTCTGGGAGGCTGAGGTGGCAATCAGGAACACAGTCCCTTCAGACACAGAACAGCCAAAGCCTGTCCCCTGCTCTGCAGGGCTGGAGGCCCACAGGTTCGGATCAGCGTGCACAGTCAGTCTGATAGTTCAAGCTTGTAGCTTCTTCAACAATAAGAACTTCTTAAAAATTTAGAAGTTGTCAATCTATTTGTTTCTAGGCTCTTCGAGGTGCTCTGAATTCTGCACATTTCTTTGCTTTTTTGCCTCCAGGGCTCTCTATAGTAACTAAAAGGAGGCTGACTTGCAACTTTCTGGGTCAGTATGCAGAAGAGTTAGGGCATTCGTGACTTTTTCCTGAGTTACCATCACTTTATTCAACCGAGAACTTTTCCTGGGCTCTGTCAAAGTTTTTTGTTGTTTGCTTGCTTGCTTTCACTGTTGTTTTTTAAATAGTAGCCTTAATGTTTGTGCTCAGAAACAGGCTTTTCCAACTTTGCCAGTCCCCAGATTTTTGCACAGACTTTCCTGTCTATCTGAAAGACAGCTAATGCTCCCCAGAGCTCACTTGTTTCTTCGCAAACGTCTCCAAACACAGCCCCAAGGGCCGCGGACACACTCCTGGTTTCTATCCTCTTCCCCCAGCATAGTGGTTTTCAAGCAGGGTGACTTTGCCTCCCAGGGAACATCCATCAATGTCTAGAGATATCTTCAATTGTCACAGCCGAGATGGGGATACTATTGGCATCTTACAGGTAGAGCACAGGGATGCTGCTAAGCTCCCCATAATGTGCAGGACAGCCCCCATAGAGAAGCATTGTTTCCAAATGTCCCCAAATATTCCAAAATGTCAACAATGCTGAGGCTGAGAACCCTGCCCCGAGGACACAGGTTGGCAGGCCTGTTGACTGTCTTCCAAGTTCCCAGAGGTGACAGTTCACCAAATAGCCTGCTGCTGTGCAACACAGATCCTCATATGCCCATCTTCTGATTACAAATTCCCCATTTCTAGATTCCTGATTCTAAGGTCAATGCCATTCATTTTAGTTTTCTGTTACGGCTGTCCCACACAAACACAGTTTTCTTAATTAATAGTAGCTGCTGCAACAACCCCGAAATCTGTTCCTTAAGATTATTTTTTTCCTGTTTTCCCAAAGTCTGATACAGGTCAGTGGATCCCCTGGGGGCCCTCCTGCAGGTCCAGGTTCCCCTGTTTGTGCCACTGTCATCTTAAACATGTGACTTCTGGGGCCACCCCTGCAGGGATAGAAAGCACAGAGGACCAAGCAGGGTGTTGGAGAGGAAGGAGAAGAGGAAGCACATTCACTTCTGTTCCCGCTGTGCTGGCCAGGACCTGGTCTCAGGGCCAAGCGTGACCGCAAGCGTGGCTGGGAAACGTATCCTCATGTGTGCCTGAGCTGAACCGATGGAACTGGGGAGCATCTCCTAGTCTGTTCCACACCCACCGCACCCAGACTCCAAGGTATCACTCCTGACGTAGCCCATCTGCATGGGGTGGCCTCTGCGGGGGTCACATAGTGGACACTGGGGGAAACCCGTTCTAGAATCCTGAAATCCTGGCTCCCACATCCGAGACCTTCCACTAAGACCATGTAAAACAGAGAAGGTCTTTCTGACATCAAGTCACCCACCGGGGAACACTTGCCCAGCTACATAGAAAGGCAGAACCAAGTGAATTACCAGTATTTTGGGCGAAGTTAGCTGCAGGCCCGTGCCACTCAGCAAGAACCACCTCAGAGGATTTGGTCCCTACAAGTCCACGATGGGGAAAACACTTTGTGTTCAGAGCTTGTTTTCAAAGCACACAACCCTGGCCACATGTGACAGCTATTGGCTCGACCACCGCAGCCAGTGCCCCGTGGATGGGGCTGTCCCCCCAGTCGCTTGTCACTGGTATCACACTAGTCAAGGCATCCTGAAACCTCCTCCCAGAGGCCCTCCTCTCCCCTCACATATGCCTGGAACGCATGGCGGACCATCCATATTACAGACCAAGGTCACGATCAACCCAGCACGCCAGGCTTAAATCACCCAAACACCTCTGCTCCGGTGAAGGGCCACCACGTTCTTAGGCCACCTGCTGCCCCTGCTTTCAGTCACTCAGTTGACTTTCCTTATGAAGCCATTTCTCAAAAGTGACAAATCCTCTTGCTGGAGTGACTGCATGTGGGACAGTGCCTGAGACCAGTGAGGCTGGGCCAGGATGCGGCTGCTGGACGTCCGGCTGCCAGGCCGCTGTGAGGACAGCAGCACCAGCTCGGGTTTACGGGGCCCAAACTCCCTGCCAGGAACCATGTGGGCACTCCACACCCGTGCCGCGCTTGCTCACCAGTCACCCGAGAGGGCGGCCCTGCTGCCCTTCACACACAGTGTGCAGGACCCTGCAGGCCACGGCCCCACCCCGCCGCAGCCTCACGCAGCCGCCTCCCGTCTCGGTCTCCAGGCCCCAGCCGCACAGCGCCCTTCGCCACACCACTTCCCACACCTCGGCACCTTTGCCTCAACAATCCCTGAGCTCAAATAGTCCTCCTCCTCTAGGGCTACTGTTAGCCCATAGAGTGCCTTTGTACTAACCAGAAAGAGACTTCCTCCTAGGAGGATGAATTGGGGATACAGAAGGCCCTTTGTCTGTGTGGACACAACCTCACTGATGCACAGTTTGGCAAGTGGAGAGTGGGCAGGACTTCAGTCCTCCCTCACTTGCTCCACCAGGAACCTTTGTGTAGTGAACAACTTACACAACTGTACGAGGCAGCCCTACTTGCGCCCTCACTACTCCTGGCTATGTCTCGTCCCTCGCATCCTGGCCTAAACCCCCCTTGCTCGGGGAAACTCCCAGGTACTTCAGACCCAGCTAGGTTTCTTGTAATGGCAGACTTTTTGCTTTTATGACAGTATTACTGAGTAAGGATTTGTGTCCTTTCCTCCCTGACAACAGGAAACTTGTACGTCTTGCTCCCGGGTAAACTCCCAGAGTCTAGTCTGCAGCACAGTTAGGTGAGCAATGAATGTTTGGGAAATGAAGGATCAAATCCAGACAAAGAATGCCCATCCAGCCTCAGTGCAGATGCCTGGCTCTAAGGCTGTGTTTTCTCCCCCGCACGCTCCTTCCTTGGGCAATATGACCCCACTGCTGTTCTTGAGTGACAGAGGTGATTCTCCTAAGAGGCACCCTGGCAGGCTGGTGGTGTGTCAGACAACGTGTGACAGTGGCAGGCTCTGCCCAAGGGGCTAGTTCTGTGTTCCTTGCCCAGGCAGCTAAGAAGACTTCCCCTTCGGTCCCCTCATTCTCCTGATTTAGCTTCCTCGTGACCTGTCCTGACACCCATAAAGGGGACAAAGGCGGAAAAATGGAAAAGAGCTCTGGAGAGTCCAGCTCACTGCAAAGGCCCCTCGTCCCTTCTTTGGTTTAAACCCTGGCTGTTGACCAAGTCTGTCATCTGTCGGCTTCCTCAGGCGATAACCCGGGCCCACCAAGGAAAAGACGGTAAAACACGCCGGAGTGATTGAACCCAGAGTCGTGGCATGAACGTCTGCGCCCTCCTAGAATGCTTTCGAGTAGAGCAGAAGGACTCATTAGACAAGTACTTTGACATAACGGAGGCACAGCCAGAGCACACGAGTAGGACAGACAATACAGTGACTCGGGGCACTTGGGTGGTCAAAGAAGCGATGACTGAGCTGGTTTTTGAAGGATAAACAGGAGTTCTTTGAATGGAAAGAATGATGGAGGAAGGTCAGAGAAGGATGTTCTGGGCAGAGAGAATAGCACATTCCACCTTCTTTGAGTTAAATGTTCATTGAAAAAATGTAAATGCCTAAGTAGGGTCACCAAAATGGATGGTTTTAGACATTCACACTTCAGTGTGAATCAAGCTTGCCAATTCTCTTCACTGGGAGGCTAGCTTAGGGCCAAGCCCTGTGACTGTAACTGACAGCCACCACGGGCACGTACTCTCCCCGCCCTCCCCTCCTCCTTCAGCTCCTGCTCTGATGCCCAGTCATCCCGCTCCTCTGCTCAGCTCACCTCTCCTCTGCCCAGGCCACTGTGCCACTCATCTGTGGACTATAGCAGCAGCCTCCAACTTTGCCTCCCTGCCGCAGCCCTCCTGTCCTTCAGTCAGTCCCCTACACGGCAGGATTGACAGCACACGCTCTCCTGCCAGTCCTCTGCCTGCAGTACTTCTGTGGCTGACCTGCTTACAGGGTCCCTAATGACCAGACCACTGTGGTCCTCCCAGCCTCCTGAGGGGCCACACCGAGTGCCCAGCGGGGCCTGCCCCTTCCTCTCCCCTTCGTGCTGCAGTTACTCTTCCTCACCCCTCCCTCCCCTCTACAATGGACGATTCATTCATTTTGATTCATATTAAAGATCCTTCCCTCTGAGGAGTGTTTCTGGACTGTGTCCAAGTCCGGGAGCCTGCCCTCCTCCTGCCAGCAGACCACTGCCGAGTGACCGGCCCTCCAGTGTTAGTTCCTGCCTTTGGTCCATGCTCCCGGTCTAGGCCGTGCTTGTCCACCTCATCGTGAGGGCGATCAAATCGGGTGCTCTATAAAAACGCATTACAAAAAGTAATAGATAAAAGCTTCAAGCAAAGGGCACTGTGTCTGAAAGACAGGGCGCCAGATGACAGTGAAGGCCCCTACTAACGTCCAGCTATGGAAGACGGAGCCTTGGAAGCCACTAGTCCATGGGAAGAGACGGTTCTAAACCTCTGCTCTCTGTCCCCCCCCCAGCTGAAAGATCTGCCTAGAGTCTGTCCATCCGAGAAGCCTCCCATCAATCGCCCCAATGTGGCCAAGCCCCTCTTAGAAGCCCCAGTGGAGAAGAGCACCAGCAATTAATTCTCTACGTTCACCTCACATGAAATTACTTTTCAATCTCTCTCTTTTTTCCGCACGAGGAAAGGGATGGGCTGAGTCGTTCACCATCACTGCATCATCCTCGCAGCCGAGTGTCACCACACCCACTGTGTAAATGAGCACTCAGGGGAGGCTTGGACTCAGCCCCTCAGCTGTGAAGAGGCACAGACATCCATGTAGGTGTTGATTAAAGAGACACCTGTTGTTGACTCCCCCGTGCTAGGTGCCGGATAAGACTGGCACGCCCCTCACTCTTATGGAGGGATTAAAGGAGAGAGTGGGTGAAGCATGATTACAGGTGGACACAAGGCCAGTGCAGGATGCAGTCCGACCTGGGCTCGTATCCTGGCCCTGCCAGGGACCAGCTGCCTGACGCTGGCAATTTGGTGAAGTTATTGGAGCTTTTTGTTTCCTCAACATTTTAATATGCATCTATTCCCGGAGCTGTGAGGAAGCATATTAAAAATAGCCAGCACAGAGCCCAACATGAAGTAAGTGCTCAGTGCACTGAGCTGATATAATCACGTTAGAAGGCAAATGTGATCTGTGATGGCCTCATCACACCGTCCCGGAGGTGGAGGTCAGGAGAGGAGAGGAGAGGACGGGGAGAAGGGGGCGCTGCAAGGGGGAAACAGCTTCCCCATCGTGAGCACTGAGAAACCTCAGAGGGTGAGCAGGTTCCATCCTTCCCATTAAGAAAAGAAGAAGAAACAGAGGCTCAGAGAGGCTAGATGGGTTGCCAAGCTCGCACGGTCTGCCCGCGGTAGAGCCTGACCTCAGTCCTGCTATGTCTCCATACTCAAATCTGGGGCCCTTGCCTGTGTGCCCTGCTGCTCCCTCACCTGGCTTCGCTCAGCATTCGCCTACTGGCCTCTGTGCGCTGGACACTTCGGAGGCCAAGGGGCACCCGGAGCAGCCTGGGAAGAGATGTGTCTCCCTCGTCTTGGCCACCTGGCGTATCCCACCACGCCTAGAAATGCTGGAGGAGCAAGGGCTCCGAAGGCCAGCGATGTGGAATAAGGGCGACTTTCATGAAGGAAACGGTGATGCATAAATAGGCACTATGGTAGACTTTAGAAAAGCCCATTTCAGTGTTTTATACCTTTTTGCAGAAATGACCTGTGGAATTGCACTGGATTCATGTGCAGATTAATGTACTGCACCAGAAGCTCAAAGCATCAGAGCCGCTGCAGCATACAGCAACTTGCTATTGATTTTTCAAGATGCTAGCTAATTAGATAATCATTTAAATGAGAACGTTTAAAACTTAAATTTTAATGGAAAGAGAAATACAAAGGTGCTTGATATCTTCATTCTTGAAATAGTAGAAGTCATATATACAATTTTTTAAACTAAAAAACATGTTTTTCTTTAAATAACTACTGTTTCCCTGGTAACTTCCAGTTCTTCCCCAGGTAGTTGACCTCAGAGCATGTTACTCACAAATTTCAAACCATTGCTCCTCCACACTCTGCTGTTTCATCCATGTACAAATGTTTGTGTAGCACACTCCGTGTGCATGCACTGCTGATGAAATGGGCCCCAACACAGAGCTGAGGTCTAGGTTCACACCTGCCTGCCTTGGGGAACTTATGTGGGTTCCCTGGGCTCTGCTTTTGTATGTCTATAACCAGGAATCAAAAATAAGAGGTAAGAAATAGTACTTGTCCCCAAAACTGAATTATGTCCTTTATGGCACCCAGGCACTTTTTATCCATTAAAAAAATGTTTAAAATTCTATTTTTATGAATTAGTTGATATAAAAACAAATATAATCCAGGTTGGATAATCTAAATTTTTTTGTTGTGATTTTAAAAGAAATTAAAATATTCCATTGGCCCCTAAATGTACTGTGGTCCCTGGGCACAGGGCCTGCTGTGTCCAGTGGCTCCATCAGCTGTGGTCACCCCTCATATAGAATCAAGAACCTGATGCTACACTAGCTCACTCACTTGTACCTCCAACATCAACTGAGCACCCCCAAAGCATCAGCAACTTGAAAGTGGACCAGAGGCTATGGACGTAAAGATGCCCCAGCAGGTGGGGGCTTAGGCTGCGATTTCCTGCGCTGTATCACTAACTCCTAGCACAGTTCCTGAGAGATAGCAGGTGCTTGATAAATAAATGTTATTCATTAGTGAATAAGCCAATGGCAGTGTCTCCACTTATGGAGATGGCAGATGATCCAGAGATGATACAGTTATGTGTTAACGGTAATGGTGGGCGTATGTCTTACCTATGTGACTAGGGATCCTCGGGAGAAGGATATGAGGATGTTTACAGTAGCAAGTGAGGTTATATTTAAAGAAAGGGAAAAGTACAAAGATCCCAGTAAAAATGTAGGCAAAAAGGGCAAAAAGAAAAGCATGCCTAAGAGATGGGAGATGTCTGCCCAGATGTCAGCTCTGCCCTCCACTTTCTCCCTCCCAGCCGCCCTGCCAGGGAGCGAGGCCTGGCACATGGAAGGCTCAGCATGGAAGGCGTGTCCCGCTAAGCCCTCCATAGCCGCCTGAGCATTTTTCCCTTCAAGGAAGATGCTATCCCGCGACCCTCTGCAATCCTGCTGGAAGGGGAGGTGACTCCAGAGCGGCCACCTGGAATGTCCTCGCAATGGCACAGCTTTCTCTGTCTAGACACCATCTTCTAAGTCAGCAGAGGATGGAGGAATTCCACTCTGGCGGCCACCTGTGCATCTCAGACCTGTCCATCTGCGCCGGCAGAGCATTCTCCCCACGGCATGGCTTCTGTGACCTCCCCCGGTGAATAAAGGACCAGGGAGGCTCAAAGCACTGGCTGGAAACAGATCTGTCTCAGAGTTAAGTGCCTCACAGTCTACTGGCAAGGGCTTTTGTTCTCTCGCATTCAGAGAGCCTCAGATTCCATGGTTTCTGACGTATTCATTCAGCAAAGGCTTCCTGAGCACGCACACTGCATCAGGCACACACGGGCGGGTCCATCGGAAACGCATCCCACCGTGGCAGCGCATGGACCCTTGGCCCTTCTGTGGTTCACCATTAACCTAGTGGACGGTGATGCGGGTGGGGGCTGGACAGGATCCCGCTGACCAGCTGAAACCTCCAGCTTGGCCCCCTGCCCAGCTGTGTGAGCGCAGAGACAGAACTCAACCTCTCTACCAGCTTCCTCATTGGTAAAAGGAGATGCAAAACAGTCACGCTGGAAGCGACCAAGTCCGTGTGCCTCCACAGCCTCACAGAGTCGGAGCCCAGAAATGAGACTTGAAATGATCGGCACCACGGTTTTCCTGCTACTGTGGGATTTTAAGTTTTAATTACTGCTTTGCCTGACAAGCTACATCCCACAACCCACTGGGGGTAGAGACTAGAGTTTAGTCATTTTGGTCCCTGCAGCACCCAGATGCCAGCACAGCAGGGGCTAAACAAGAGGCTGATGGATAAATAACGGATGGACACACTGACATTCCTGCCCTGGAGGGCAGAGCTCTGAAGATGAGGAGAGCTCTTAAGTCTGAATCTCCCTGCACCCCCATTTCCTCCCCCTTCAGAGGAGGAATACCCCCTTATTTCAGTAAGAAGAAAGGGGGGTATACAGCATCTCCCAAGGGGGAAAGGGGTTATCTTTATTCTGAGTAACTAGATTCTTGATCTTCAATGAGAGTCTATCAGACCCTGAGAATTATTAAGTGTGATGATGACTTTCATGTGTCAATGCAGCCAGGCCACAGTACCAAGCTATTTGGTCAAACATTATTGTAGATGTTCCTGCAAAGGTATGTTTTTGATGCAACTAGCATTTACATCACTAGACTCTGAGTAATGCAGATTATCTTCTGTACTATGGGTGGGCCTCACCCAAGCCATTGAAGACCTCAAGAGAAAGCCTGGTCACACCACCCATCAAGAAGAAGGAATTTGATCATCGGTCCCTTTGGACTCAAACTGAAACTCTTCCTTGGGTCTCCAGCCTGCTGGCTTGAACTAGAGATTTTGAACTTGCCAGGCTCCACAATCACACAAACCAATCCCTGAAAACCTGTGTGTGTGTGTGTGTGTGTGTATCTGTGTGTACACACACACACACACATCCTACTGGTTCCATTCTCCAGAGAGTCCGGAATAACCAATCAAACATATGTCAAGTGTCCCTAGTTGCACCCAGCCGTGTCAAGGATGTTACAGAAAAAGCAGCAGAGCAGGACTGAGGGAGGCCTCAGGGTGATCTCCCCCAGCTCCTTTCTACACACTGGGAAACTGAGACCAGGGAGCACAAGTGTCTGGCGCAACGTCACACAGCACGTCGGTGCTGAAGCCAAGAACAGAACCCCATCTAAGATTCTCCATTCGATGCCCTACCAACAAGGCCACACTGGGGCCCTTGAGTAACATTCTATTTAATTATGTGAATGAACTAAAATAAAAATAATACCAGCCAAGAATTTTATTTAGCACTTCTGTGCCAAGCTCTATGCTCAAGGCCCTTATATGCTTATTTCACTTAATCCTCTTAGCAACCCCGTGAGGCAGGCACTAGTATCCCCTTTGACAGGTAAGCCATGAGACAGAGAGGGAAAATAATTCCCCCGGGGCAAAGCTGCTGGCTTGCAGTGGGGACGGGATGCAAGCCCTCGCTCCAACTCTAAACCCCAGGCTTTGGCCGCCCGCCATGCAGCGGGAAAGAGCGGGGCTCTCTTCTGGGGAAGAGGAAGGCCTGGCGGGTGGGAAGGGAGCTGGCATGTTGCATCAGTCTTTATCCCCCATGACTCTTCATGCCAGTCAGCTCCTTTTGCTATGAAACTCTAGTTTCTGCAAATGTCTTGTGTAGAACCGCTTGTTTTGAAGGGAACACCTGCTCTCTAACCCTTCCTGCTGACACTGAAATCTGGGTGGATTCTGGTATTATTTGCTAATGCACTGGGTTTCTGGAGTATTTGATGCACAGCTCCCAGGGGAGATGGAGGGAGTGGATTTTATTCTCTGCTTGGCAGCCCTTGCCTGGTGGGAAAGCATAGGGTAGGCGCACGGCACTGAGCCCACATAATTGGATGGGACCCAAATGGAAATTACACAGGGAAAGAAGCAGGTCCTGAAAATAACCCATTGAGCTAAGCTCCATGAGCAAGTGCACCGCTGAGCACCCACCAACAAGCTATTCTATCTGACTCCTGGAAAAGACAGGGATGTCTTCTTTGACACACATCCCCAAAAATAGCCAGGAAAAGAAATGAAGAAAAAAAAACCTTTATTGTATTATGTGCCTGTTATGAGTCTATTTTTGTACTGTTTTTACACATATTAACTCCTGAAATTCTCTCTTAAAAGATAGGTATTATCCCATTTTTGAGTTGAGGAACCTGAGTTTCCATGGGGAGATGGGAGGGATAAATCTCCCAGACACACAGCTTTGAGCATAGTATGCATTTAACACCAGAATCTTCTCTTTCGCATACACAACAGCTGCGGGAGTAGACGTGTGACCTGGCCATGCTCAGCCCCCTCAGATGTAACAGCACCGGATGGGCCAAATGACCTGCCATGCCCCTACCCACCCCAACCCAGGTAGAGCGCTTCTGTGCAGTCTCCAGGGGCAGCCCCGTGCGGCCCTCGCGTGTCAGTAGAGACGCCCCTCACCCCCCGGCCCCCCGCACCTGTGTCTCCAGCTTGCAGATGGCCGATCTTGGGACTACTCAGTTTTCATAAGCATATGAGCCAATTCCTCAAAATAAATCTCTTTACATACATAGACATAGAGGATTTAGACAGAAATATATCCTGTATCTATATTTATATGTGTCTGTATAGACACAGGATGTAGATAGGCAGATATATCCTATACCGTGCATTTGTCTCTTACTGCTTCTGTTTCTCTGGGAACCCAGACTGGTGCAGGCTGGTTATTTCTGAGGGGAGCAGGCCCCCTAATAACAATAATCCTGCATTGGCTCAGGAGAAATAAGGTATGTGGTCAAAGTCCTGCACATCAGAGAAGAGTAAGGATAGGTGTTCACTGGGAAGAAAGAACAAGTTGAGGATGGGATCTGCACATTCGTTGAGCACCACTGAGTACCAGGTACTGGCTAGAACTTCAACTTCACAGTCATTATGGTACTGGATACACATAACACCCCAGATGATGATTTAGTATCAGTGACGCCACCCTACAGGTGGGAAAACCGAGGCTCGGAAAAAGTGAGCAAATGAGAGATGGAGCCGGGCTTTGAAACCAGCTCAACACCAAAGGGCTTTGAGGTTACCCTGTGGTCCAAGGGGAGCCCCTCACAACACACCCCATGGCCTCCAGAGAACCAAATTCTTCAAGGACCCCCTAGAAAAGGCACTGTCTGAAGACCCCACTCCCAGGATCCACCCCAGGGCCCAGCATTGTAAGTATGTTTGATAAAGGCAGCCGTGATTAAAGAAGCAATGGAGGGATAGATGGTAGGGGGCCACGCAAAGTGTCCCTAAGCAGGCCAGGAGCAGGCACCTCAGGGGCCACATGCTCTGCACAGCAAAGCTGGGTCTCGGGGCCGCCGCCCCTGTGCAGACATTACCTCTGAGGAGGTCGGCTTGCAGTATCCCGCTCCAAACACCAGGTTTTCCAGAGAAAGGCTAGACTGCTCAGGTCCTGCATCCGGGCCGCCCTTCCCAAGCCAGGAGCCTCTTCCTGGGCGAGTAAAACTGAAATGAAGTAAAGAGGGAGAGAAGGGCATAAGGAAAGTGAGGGTGCCATTAAACTGTCCCCCGGCAGCATAGTGGGGAGCTGTAGGTAAGTCCTCTGGAAGTTCACCCCTGGCACTGTCTGGGCCAGATAGTTTGGGATGCCGCTGTGGCAAAGGGGAGCAATTGGCAAGTGAGCGTGACACCCCCCTACTACGTGTATGCGAGATGCCACCTGGGAGGCCAGCACTGCGCCCGAGGCAGAGCAACAAGGTCGCACAGTGGAGGGGCAGGGGGGCCGGGGTCCCAGCTGAAGGACAAGGGGAGGCTCCATCTGAGCGGGCTCAGCTCTGCTTCTGCTCCTCCAGGTGGCACACCTGGCATGACCTTCAACCCCCGTCTTCTTCTGAGTCTCCGTTTGTTCTGGGAAAAACATAAAGACCTACCTCCTTGAGCCCCACACAAGTCTAAAAGGGTCATGGACATTAAAGCTTCCATTATCTATGAAATGCTCACTGGTCAGCGCCGGCTGGAACACTGCGACCTGCCCCACAGACAAATACGCAGCACCTGCCCGGCTCTGCGAGTCACCGCAAGATCGGCCGATGTGCTGCGGTGGGGCCATTAGCTTTAGGATCAGAGGGGATTAGGAAAGCTGGTGTGATTCTATGAATCTGATCCTCTCCCCATCCCTTTACCTTGTCAATTTTTATCAATTGATGCATCATAAAGTCTACTTAAACTCATTTCCCCTTTTTTTCAGATCTCTTCTATGAAATATCGTAGTGGCTAATTGTCTTGTCGTACTGCGAATGCTGTTTTATAGGCATGTCTTATTCTCCCAATGAGGTTCAAAGTCTCTGATGGCAAAGAGGATCTTGATCATAAATAGCCTCAGGTGGCATCATGTCCTTAGGTGCTCAAGAAATATCTGTGGAATGATTTAATCCTAGACCCACATTCCTGCTTAATGTATTGACAGGCATTCAAAGCTAATATTATATTTCTGTTTAATTCATGTCTTCACAGATTTAGTAGGCTCATGCCCACTAAGATGCTTCAGGCATGACCCTCACCATGAAGTATTTTGGTGTCTACAGAGGCAGATGCAAGACGACAGAGGTGAACTCAGGCAGTGAGCACAGGAGAGCGGTTTATAAAGCAAACTGTGTGCAAGAGATCAATAGTTAGAGATGATACTCAAGGAGAGGCAACCACCTGCCAACACCTACGAGCTCTGCGACAGGGGGAAAGGTTTTTACTGTCCCGGGGCCTGTGTTCTCCCAAGTCAGCAAGGTTGATACCAGCACTTTCTCCGTGGCGTCTGAGGATTCCATGAGATCAGTTAAATACAGCTTTAGGTACAGGGTCTCACAAAAAGTGATGATTCCGTTAGTGTTGCAATATTGTCCATACTCCCACCAATCTAAGAAAATCTAATATAATCATTGTACTTATACAGCTATGGATGATAATACCACAAATAGAATCAAGTATAATAGAATCACTACTCTGATTTGCTTGGAACTGAGATCTGAAGCAAGTCTCCAGTTTAGCTAGAAGATGGATAAAAACAACACTCAGAAGAAACCGTAGAATATGTACATGACACTGAGGCTCACGGCACATGTGGGGAACAGGCTGCAAATTAATAACTCATTAGTGAATCCCCCAAGTGAAATCTACTTGTATCTGTTTGGGGACTAAAAATTGTTTTCTCTCCTTTGGTCTGTTTCAGGGAAGGTTGAAGGGACTTTGGAGCTTGAATTTTAATTTCACGCATGCTTCCTCCTGATTGAACTGATGCTAGGAAAATAGCTTTCCTGGAAAAACTAGAACTTGCCCCATTTGACAGGCATTTCCCATAACTTTATAGCGTTCCTTGTTCCCAGCTGCCATGAGCTAACTAACAGAAATCTTCCCTGGGAAATCCAGAGAACAGAAGACAGTTCTATTTTTACCCTGTTCCCCAGAGAAGCTAAGCTCTGAGGGTGAATTTCTATCTGTGCTCCTTGGGCAAGGTTGCTGTAGACAAACTTACTAAGGACTGTTTTTGTCAAAGGTTAAACTGTCTCCTAAGAATTTCCAGATCCCCAATCTTCAGGCTTCCAGCAACACAAGGAGAGAGACCAGCTCCTCACAGCCATCTCAGTGACAACATCTCCCCGTTTCTGGGATGGACCATCACCATCTGCTCCTAACTGGCTCACCTGCCTGCACCCTGATACAACTTCCAGCCCAACACCCGCAACAGCTGCTGCAGGGATCTGGGTAAAACAGAGGTCTGATCAGGTGATTCTCCTGCTCGAGACCTTCAATGCATCCTTCTCATATCATAAATGGATTCTCAATACTTAACGTGTCATTAATTACACTGTTCAGTATGACTCTAATTTACCCTCCCAAGTTTATTTTTCACCATCACAATCTCTTATTCCCTGGGTCTGGCTCAAAGGCCACTTCTTCCTAAAGCCTTCCCTGGTTTCCCTTTGAGCAGAATGGCTTCTTCCCCATGCATAAATTTATCTACCATTTACTGAGTGCTTGTCAGGTGCTAGACAAGAGCCCTAGATCAGTGCCTGGAACACGGTAGGTGCCAAGTAAATATTAATCGACTGAATGCACAGCCAAGGGTTCTGCATGTACTGTCTCATTTAATTCTTCTAAGAACCTTCTGGAATGTAGTGAAATAAAAGCTCAGAGAGCTTACATCACATGTTTGAACCAATAAGCTCAATAAGAAAGGGGCTCAGAACAATGACCCGGGTTCCCCTGATCCCAAAGCCCACACTTAACCCCATCCCTCCATCATGTTCCCTGGATACTCTGCACACCCAATTGTGTGTATTTCTGCCCTGCCAAGCTCCAAGCCTTTTATGGTCCCAGATCTGACCTGTTCATCTCAGGGCTTCCTGCTCGGCCCTTCTAGGAGGGGCAGCTGATGTTTAGTGGTGCCCACTGCTACCCCAGCCCCTGCTCACAAAGCATCATATACACTCTGCCCTTCATCTCATTGCAGCCCCTTTCATCTCTACTGGGTTAGTATCACTGCCCATTTAAAAGTTCCTTTCTACCTTCTTGCCTTCATTTATTTATTTATTATTTTGACATTGAGATGCCATTTGTTATTTTGATGTTTAGAGAAGTTAGGTGACCCAAACAAGGATCCCCAGAAATTATGTGGTGGGGCTAGACAATCAGGTAGTCCTAACTCCAGCTGATGCCAAACAAGTCAGTCTTGGGGCCCCAGAGCCACGTGCAGGAAGCTGTTTTCCTGACCCAGGCTGTGCCCCCTCAGCAGCTGAGAGCCAGCTAATCCCAGGACACAACCTCCGGCCATCAATCAACCCTACCTCCCTGGGAGCAGAAAGACCATGTCCTGAATTCTGCATTGAGGCCACTTTTTGCCTAGCCTCCGAATGAGCTCATGTCTGGAGCTCTCCTTTATGGGATCATCATGTGCTCTGATGCTTTCTGGATTCTGTTTCTCCTGCACCTTCCCAAGTGAAGGCCTGCTTTGCTTCAAGTCTGCATCTATGATTCTTGTAACAGTTCCTATCGAAGGCCACAGCAGCACCGGACATGGCCACATTATAATTCCACATCTGTGGCTCGGCCCACCCATCTACCCTGCACTCCTGGAGGGAGAAGTCTGTCTCTTTAGTTGCCGCAGGAGGACGTGCTGAGCAGATCCACACCATTCCTGGGGCGCGGCCGGCCCTCCATAAATACCCGCTGGATCAGACTCCCAAGCAGTCCCATGGCCTCCCTCATACAGGGAGCTCCCTTATCTTCAGGGCCCAGTTTCCATCAGGTTTAGGTCAGGAAAATGTCCAAACCTCTCAGCAGAGCCCCAGAGGCTGGGGGCCTGTTTTCACAGCCAGGGTGCCCAGGCACGTGGTGCCCCTCCCCGGCTCTCTCTGCCCCCGGCTCCCAGGTCTCCCGGCCCCCGCCCTGCATGCTGAGTTAACACCCCCGCAGGGCCTCCCTACCCCTATGTGGTGTCCTTTTTCCTCTCAGAAATCACCTCACCACACCCTGTGGTTGCACCTTGTCTTTACCTCTGGGTGACACTTCCCAGTTTGGGGATTATGGTTATTCTGACACAAGTCCATTACCTCTACCGTTCGAGGTCAGTACCTGAAGGGGCCCCTGGGTGAGCAGAGCCTGTGATGGAGCTCAGCGGACAGCCTGGTGACACGGGCAGGGCCGCTGAGATAGCACGTGGCCAAGATCAGCTGCATTTCTCACTCGCTGACCCCCTCAGGGAGCCAGCGCATCGAACTGCCCCACAGTTAGGGGGGATTGGAGGCTCCCCCACAGGCATTTCATCTCCCAGCACCGAAAAGCTGACCTGAAAAGGGACACTGGGAAAACTTCCCCCAAAAAAGCCCACCATGCAAGATCCTATCCCTAAACATCTTTTGCACAGGGTTTTGAAATGATTTGATGAACGTGTCTGGCATGCCAGGTGTATGTGAAGACGGCTGGGTGCAATACATCCATTAACTGTTGTCAGCTCTGTCCTTCCTCTTATGGAATTCATGAAACCTCAGGGCCACACAGGGACTTGGAGGTGCCCTGAGAGATTCACTGAAGGAGGAACACGGAGAACACAGGGCCACACAGGTGTTCAAGCACTTGAACAAACAGCAACTCAGGGAAGGGGTCGAAAAAAGAGCCCCTACCACGTGCCTGGCCACTGTCCTCACTTGAGAGTCTCTGAAAGCTTGTGTGGATGGGGCACACTCGTGTTCCTGTTTTACACAGGAAAACTGTGTGTCTCAGAGACCCTGGATGACTTCTCAATTAAGGCACACTTAGAAAGCAAAACCAGGTGTAGAACCCAGGTCTTCAGGTCAAACCTGAAACTGGCATGCTTTCGGCCCCTCAGCTCACTGCCTGTGTCCCCTCGCCTCCTGCTGCCCGCTGCCCACGCCACCCGCCTCTCCCCGGCCCCTCAGGGAGGCCCAGAGCCCAACCCTGCAGCTCAGGAGGCGTGCTCCTGGTTTGTGTCCATCAGTCTGACGAAACCAGCTGCACCCGCCACAGAAGTGTAACCAGAAAGCCAAGCAGCCCCAGCGCCTCAGGGCTCCCGTCGTACCTGATCAGGGGCTGCTGCAGAGCCACCAGGGCGGCGTGGATGGTCACCGAGATCACCGACAGGTGGAAGTAGTCAAACATGATGGGGACCTGGTGGTGCAGACCTCTCCGGGGGTGGAAGTGCAGGCCGAGCGTGCGGCTGCTGATCACGGGAGCCCCCGCCACGTCTCTCAGCCTGGAAGGCAAGCAGTGAGCTCACGTGAGTAACCGGGGGCTGTTCCCGCTGCCCCCCAGGCAGGTCCGGATTACAGCCGCGCTCAGGGCCAGTCACCATGCATGCATCGTCTATCAATCCCTGCAAATGCTGCATCTGGCAGAAATCATTTCCGCCGTGACTGACAAATGAAGAGTGAGGCTCAGAGAGGGAAAGAACTCACAAGCCATCCCACAGCTGCTTCTCGGCAGAGCGGGGGCTCATGCTCTGCTGTCACCGACACCAAGCCCACCTGTCAGAGATGGAAGGTCACCCAGACCCTTCAAGGCTCATCTCCACACTAAAGCCCCCTGGCTTCCCTTCCACTTGCTTTCTTGCTTCCCTGCAGGCATCCAGCATTGCACTTCCTTCGTAGGTTGTGTTTTCTCCTAGATCACACCTCGTAAGGCGATGCCAGACAATGTGACTAATGCATATTCAGATCCAGAAGACCCAGCAGAGTATCTGGCATACAGAAGTTGGTCCAATGTTTGCTTATTCAGAGGAATAAGAGACCAAATGAATGAATGACGCTCAAAGCAGAGTGGTTGAATAGCCTGACCAGTTGCATCAAGGCCCCTCCACCTTTGCTCTAGCATTTCATAATCAGTATGCACCTGATTCCTAGGGAATAAACCAACTGGAAGGTAAGGCTCAGCAGAGTCTTTGCTTATAAAAATGGCATTAATTTTTCTCTAAATAAATCCATCCTGTGCTAATATCAGGTTTGGGAAACTAATCACTCAGGCGTTCCAAGTTCCGTGAACCAGAGCACTTGGGAAACGCGGCCGGAGCACCTTCCCTGAGCAGGACAGACAGCTCAGAGCACAAGTGTCTTCCTCCCCGTCCGCAGACAGGAACATGAGACACACAGAGGGGACGGTGAGGGGAGCAATCCCAGGGCCAGCCCGATGGGCTCTGCTTCCTGGAAAGCCTTTCTGCTAAAGCCTGTGTGCAGACGAATGCCACAGAAAGGAGCCAGTTGAATCACTGCAGCCCAGTGTGGCTTTATGAAAAGACCACAAATAATGGCCTCCCTTTTACTGGAAGAAATCTGACGGGGAGAAGGCAAACAGTATAGACCCTGAGTCTCAGAAGTTGTGAACATTTAGATTCATTTTAATTCTGACAACAGTTTATCAAGGCTTTACTGCAAACCGAACACGGTGCTTTTCCCCTCATCTTTATAACCGTCCTATGAGGTCTTCACTGATGGGGAAAAATTTACAAGGACAGCAATTTACGAGGACAGCAGTCCAGCCCAGGTGGCCCCCTCGGGGACTCCCCCTCCTCAACACAAACAACAAGAACACTCCCTTGGTTTCCCGCTCTGCCCAGCACCCGCTCCCTAGGCTCACCCCCTGCACTCCCTCCCCCTTGCCTGCCTGCTGGCTGGGCACATAGGCATGTTACAGATACGGAAGCAGAAAGATATATGTTGCTCCCTTTGCCTTGGTTCAGGGCTCAGACTTGTGGGAGATGACTCCCCTCTGAGCCCACTGGGGTGAAGTAAAGCCTGAATACAGTGCTTTGCCCCTCATCTTTCCAACAGTTCTATGAGGTACATTTATAGATGGGGGATTGAAGCCACCATGAGTTAACTGACTTGTTCAAAGTCACAAGGCAACACTGAAATGCTAGACCGCAGTCTGTTCTGCGTTACTGAACATTATCGCTTTGAATACATTCAGACACAGGCTCGTAAGAATCACAGAAGTAGCCTTAGGGCTTGAACAGCAGGAGGTGAAATACTTGTCAGGGGAGCAAAGGTATCAAAAATAGTAACAAGAATTTAAACCACATTAATAGGAGCAAAGAATTGGGAATGAGGGAGGTGATATTCTTTCGTGCTCTGAAATGGATAGAGCCAATTAACAGAGATAAAACAGTTCCTGGGTGGGTTTCCATTAAGACAAGATGGAGGTAAACAAGAAAGAATTGAGAAGAGGATGCCTGGGTTCTTGTAAAGGAACGAAAAAAAAAAAGTTCAAACAAAAGCACAGAACACAGAAAAGAACCCTGATGTTTAATTAAGATGAAGAGACGACTTAAGGAGTCTTGTTTTTCTGAACGGACTTCCACACTTAGAATTTTTCTGAGTGGTTTCAAGGTCGAGAATGGAGGGTAATTGAGGAAAGGTATACAACAACGCCTTGATGTCCTGACAGGCAGGAACAGAGGGGGTGGGGTGTGATGGAGGGGTGAGCCCCCTGTCCCTGGACAGTCACGTGCTCGTGGGTCTGTGCCGAGCAGCAAGTACAAGCATCAGGTTTGAGCAGAGCGAGGGGCCTGCCTCTCAGCAACCTGACCTCGGGGACTGAACAAAGGTTTGTGGGCAGCTTTTGTTGTGCGCATGTGGGATATGGACAGCATCCCTGGACTTGACCCATGAGACACCAGTAGCACCCAGCCCCAGTGTGACAGTCCAGTGTGTCTCCAGACATGGCCAGATGTCCCCGAGGGATGAGCCGTCCCACCACGGCGAGAACCGCTGGGGAGAAGGACTCCAAGAGCCCCGGTCCCTGGTACTGGATTCGTGCTTCTTTGCTGGGCTCCGCTCAAGCCAGCATGATTCTGATCTGCCCCGGACCAGTTTCAAAACCTAATGTCTGCCTGTGGGATGTGCTACAGACACTTCAACATCCTTAAACTCAATTTATGAAAATGACAAAGCACAGCATTTCTAATCGTTCCCCCGCCTCTGACTTCCTGTTCCTCTTAGCTAATCTCATAGTCCATGAAAACCCCCTGCTTGATTGTTAGGAAGTGCTTTGTGTCACAGACAGGAAGCGGCACGTGGAAGCCACAGAGGGAAAGGAGACGGTTACTCAGCCAGCCGTGCAGCTGGCCATTAATAGTCCTTCCTATTAATCTTCATAACAGACCTGTGAGAATAGATTCTGTAATGATGCCCATTTTGTAAATGAAGCTACAAAGATTTAGAAAAGTGCAGGGACCTGCCCAGGGTCTCACGGCTGGTGGCACACAGCCTAGCCCGCTGGGTTTCATCCTCTCCCGGGTCCCGTCTCCGGTACACAAGCTCTGCACTACCTACTGCTTTGACGGCAAGAAGGTCTCATTTCCTGTGTCCCTCGTGACTTATCAGTAAGGCTGCCTGGAGCACTGGGTGGAGAATGGCTTCTAGGCTGAGTCTGGAATCAAGGGCAGGGTCTGTAATGAGTTGGAAGTCTCCCATGGCACTACGGACTCACGTCCCTAAGGGAAGTAGGCAGAGGAAGATAGGGCAGGGGGTGGTTGATGAGTGGGTGACAGGAATCCTAGATGGCAGAGGAGGACGTGGGTGCAGCAGAGGCAGCGGCTTCACTTCCGGGTTTCGGGTTTATAGGTTAAAAGGAAGGCTGCCCTCTGGCACAGCCTCTGAGCTCAAAACGGTGCTAGAACAAGTCCTAGGGATGGTGTGAGGAAGGTATGACTCCCCAGCACCGCCATTCCACCAAGGCGAGCAGACATGGCGAGGGAAGCAGGGCGCCAGAGAAGAATGAGGAATCTGTGGTGTTGAGCCTGGACACAGTGGCAGAACCACGGACAGATCCCCTGACAGCCCAGACTGGATGCGACCATCTTACACATCAGCAGATGTCTGCTTTCCATGTGCAGACACGATCGGGTCTCCGGCATCTCAAGAGCGTCCAGCTGTGGTTCAGACAGCCTCCGATTCAACTCCCCATGTCATGGAAACTCCCGGGGAGGGCGTTCTAACAGGGAGCCTCACCTTCGGAGGGGTTGGGGGATCGTTCTGCCAGCACTGGCCACCTGACTCCCTGTACTGCACAGGAGAATGTGGAGCATTTGCTGAAGAGCTTGTAGAGACCAGAGTGAGCAATGGTTTGCAGAGGGTGGCCAGGGCCCTGCAATTCCGCTCTCAGAGCCGAGGGAGAAAGAGTGCCCCGTGCAATAGCCTCAGTCTGATGAGAGGGATGTTCAAGTGGGCTCGCCCTGTGTCCCCTAGAACTGGGCCAACACAGGTCCTGGTGCCTGAGGCTGAGAGTGGCTGGATTGAGCAGCATTGAGAGGAGAGGGGTCCCACTAGTGTGGGATGAAGGTTAAAGTGTCTGTATTTCCTAAGGGCCAGATGTGCGCTCCTTAGAGAAGAGACTCCCCAAAGAGCTTCCTGCGAGGACTGAATGACCCACCACAGGAGGCGTCACTACGTCAAAGAACTGCAGGGGTGTGGGAGGGAGGGGCAGCCCGATGGTGTTTCTCCTGGAATGTATGAAGTACCCCCAGAGCAATGGGGCACCTGCCGTAGGAAGAGGAGCTGCCTGCAACAGACTGCGTCATAGGGCTCCTGGCCCCGGGCAGCCGCTCCACCCTCACGGAGCCCGAGCCAGCAGGGAAGGATGGAGCTGCCCGCCACACCCCACTACTGCACCGGGAGTGTCCTGCTCTGACAAAGCCTGGAGCAGAGTTGGGGGGCCACGGGGGGCGTCCACAACAAGGGAAAGAAGTCATAAACTGGATGGGAGTTTAGAGTTTTGGAAATACCCTGACTGGGCTTCCTAACACCTGAAAAAGAGACCATTTACCTGTGACGTGGGAGAAGCTGGAGAGGCTCTGTGACGCGGCAGTTCACCCCACGTGGGAGGAGAGGCCGCAGAGCAGCTTAAAGGAAGAGGTTAGGAGAGAGAAGTGTCGTGCCTGCATCTTTAATTAGCGATTACACATAAATGGATTTTCAGTTTTCAGAGAGTTGAAATACAATAGCAGATATTCAGTACAATGGTGCAGCATCCTGGCAAATCTCCTTTGATTCAGAAGGGGCCTTGAGGTTTGCCGCCTTTTAGGGCCATTGATCTAAAGACCTAGTTAATACTACACTGGAAAGGCACGGAGGTATCAGATATAAGAACGTGCCCGTTACCAAAGCCAGGAAATCAGGAGGTTTCTGGGCATGCAGCACTTGAGCCACATGCGGTTTAACACGACCACATAGACATTGTTAGCCTGCATTCCCGTAGCCTGTGGCAGAGGAGAGGTTACTGCTGCTCAGGAGCCAGATTTGTGAGGGATTTCCGGAGGCCCGTGGCCATGAGGGTGCCCCGGGTCCGAGGGAGGAAACCACACGGCCACGCTCAGGGAGGCCAAGGACACTCACTGCTGCTCACTGTCCGTGAAGTGCAGGTCCACCTTGAGCTGAAAATCGACTTCACTCAGGGCCTCTTCCACCTGCAAGGGAAACAAAGTTCGAGGGATTTCAGGAGTCAAGTCTGGCCCAAAAGAAAAATGTAGCTGGTCTAGTTTCTGAAGTTTAGAAAAAGAATCTCACCCCACGGTTAATGTCATTTATGTGTAAAGCAGAATTCCCATGCATGTTCCATGGAATTCTGGCGGAGTGGGATTTTCCAAGTGAGCATTCCAAGAATAAGAGAGGGACAGGACTTAAGTAGTCAATTTTGGGAAAAAGCCAGTTTGCAAAAAGGGTTAAACAAGTTTTCCATATTGTAAGGAATCTTGAGCACCTGATTGGCCAAATGGATTTGACCTGGAATCCTTTTAGGCAGGAGTGGAGTGTTCCGCAGGGCAGTGACCTTGCCTAGAGGAAACCCCACTTAGCTATGATGGGATGGTGGAGATGACACTGCCTGGGCCCTCAGCCACCCTGGCCTGGCAGGAACTATTGTCCAGCTGGACAGAGGGGAAGCTGATGCTCAGGAAAGGGAAGTCACCTCCCAAGGTGGCTTGGCTTCCTAAGAAAGCAGGCCCTTCATTCTTTCCTTGAGGTCCATCAAGGCACTTGTGTTTCATGGCCTATCCATGGCTGCTTCCATTCCTAACTTTCAAAAAACACCCTCTCTTCATTGAGCATTTGATCTCACATAGTACAGGGTTCTATGCATCCTACCTGCCAGCTTCACATTTACACCTAAAAGATGGTACCCCTGTTCTTCTTTTCTCACACTGAACACCACCCAAGGAGCTGCCTCCAAACACCAGATCTCACTGCCCGCCCTACCCCACAGGGACGCACAGGTAAGGGCAGCACACCTGGGTGAGGACTTACTCTCCTCCCTCAAGCAGGCTGGATGGAGCCCTTCTTCCCTGTCACCCACAAAATGCTGTTTTGGTTTGTTTCTTCTATCTTAGAGTTCAATGTTTCCTATTAAAATGGTTGCAGGTTTATAACCTGGAAGCCCACGAACCAAATTTTATCTATACACACATTTTGTTTAGTATACATAAAGCTGCCAATATTTAAAAACCAGGCAACATTTCTATTGCAGGTTTCCAGCTTCTGGGGAAAAAAAACAACCACCTGGATCTGGCAATGCCAGGCTGGTATTTGGAAGCTCCATTTGGATCAGGCTTCTGGCAACACTGACAATACCCATCCGGCCTGTGGCAACCCCCGGGGGCCAGTTTCTTGCCTCATATCCCCAAGATCCCAGGGCCCTTAAGGGAGAGACTAGTCTTAGTTCATCTGGATCCCCAGCTCCCAAAGTCGAGCCTGCTATATAGAAAGTATTAAATTTCTTGAGAGACAAATACAGCTCTTCTCCATCTCCACCCTTTTTGATATTTGTTTCTTTGCAAGAATGTCCTCCTCCTGCAGGATGGGAATCTGGTACCCAAAGGCCTCTTTGGAAACATGTCCCTCGGTAAGCATAACTCAGCCAGAGACATATGGATAGGATTTATCTTTAGGTCCCCAGGGTTTTGAAATTTGTTATTTAAAAAAAGCATTTAGAAGTTAACATTTTGCTGGATCCAAGCACTATGAATAACTTCCCCTTGAGCCTTGTTTTGCATAATCATGCACCTTGCTTCATACACACAACCCAAGCGACACAGCTCCTTGCCGCCAGCTCCTGGGAAGTGGGATTAGCAAAGGAGCCTCTAACCACCTTGTGAGCATGCACTTGCCTGGTTTACAAGAATTCACAGCAAGCTCCGATTTTATACTTGCTGCACTTCCTCTGGAACTCAGAGGGAAATCCTTTGCCAGGATGAGCTGTGGCTGGATTGGGCCTGGCTGAGACCTTACTGATGTCTCAATAAGTCTTTATAGCAAGATGCTGCAGAATGAAGTCACGGGCCTCTAACCATTCATTTCATCGTTGGCCAATTGCTACCTGCCCCTCCCTCCATACACACACTCACACATGCACAGATGCACACACACATATACATCCACATGCACACACACACATGTACACGTGCCCTTCTGTTGATCTGCCTTATCTTGGTTAAAGGTATCACCACCCTTCAAGGACATTCACTGGCACCAAGAAGCAGTTTTGTGTAGCAGTGGGAAGAGTAACAGCAGCTGGTATTCACGGATGAGTCATCATGCAGCAGGCACTGAGCCACCAGTGCCCATATGCCATCTCACTTCATGTGGATCAAACTATGAATTAAGAAATATTGGTCCCATTTACAAATGAGGAAACTGAGCCTCAGTAGGTGAAGTCACCCAGCTCAGTGGGTCAGTGAGTCCCACAGTGCAGATTTGCTCAAGGGCTCCTCTGCCCCCACAGCCTTGCTGCAGGGCCTGATCTTCCCTGCAGGTTGCACATTCTGTAGCTGGCTGGTTCCAGACTCTACTCATAATGGTGACTCTCATCTCTTTTCCTCTATTCTTAGTTCCTCTCCTGAGATGCACCACAGTGGGGTGGGAGAGGAGGCAGCTTCAGAAGTCGAGCTACTGGGTGCAAATCTTGGCTCTATCATCTAGTATCTGTGTGACCTTGGGCCACACATCTGTGCTTTCTCATCTGTAAAACGAGAGTAAAATCATTACTGCTATTCTTTAGAGAGCACTGCTACTGTGTGCCAAGCTAAGAAAATGCACAGAAAGGGCTCGGCATAGTGCATGAACAAAGACCATTCTCAGTGAATGCTAGTTATTATTGTTATCTGCAACTTACCATGGGCTTGGCCACCCACAAGACTCCCTCCTTCACCCACTCCAGTGGCAGCCCTGTGCCCTGGTCACAAACATAGGCTCTGTGGTCAGACTGCCTGGGTTCACATCTCAGCTCTATCCCTTCCTAGTGATGTGACTTTGGACAAATTACTTAATTTCCCTACATCTCTGTATTCTCATCTGTAAAACAGGAGTAATAAAACTCATCACAATACTGTTGTGATGATTCAGGGAGATCTTCTAGGCAAAGCATTCAGTACAATGCCTGCCACACAACAGGCACCTAATAAATATAAGATGCTACTACTAACGTCTTATATGATCATGCAACTGCTATTATGACCGGCCCCAAATTCCTATCCCTCCCCAATAGAGACATTTCTTCTCCCAGCTAACCCAACCTTCAATGGCATCCCCAAGCCCATTCATAGCTAAACTTCAGAGTCAACTCCCATTTAACATTCTTGACCACAGGATATGTTCCCTCCATCTCCTGTAGGTAACCTGAACCCAGCTCTCTGGGCCACCCTTGGCTGGGAGGCAGCACGCCCTCTCCAACCTCCCCCACTGGGGCCATGGCGCTCGCCAGTACTCACATGGACTGCAGCAACTGCCTGCATGTCCTCAGTCTCTGGCCCCCCCACCCCCATTTTCCATATTTCTGCCAGACTGAACTTTCTGAATCTCAGCTCTCCTCCTTCCAACTCCTGAAGGAGCCTCCTGCCTTCAGAACCAGGTAAACGCACAGTGTAGAGCAGGGCCTCTGGGGCCCTCCACATGGTGTCCTCAGTCTCCTCTCTAACCTTGCATCTGTGCCCCCTCCTACCCGAGTGGAAACTGCTTTCTTCCCCAAACCTGCCTTCTACTTTACTGCTTTTCACTGTTCTGCCACCTCCTGTTAGTATCTGGTTTACACACTTAGGTGCTCCTATGTTGGGTACATAGATGGTTACGACTGTTATATACCCTCGTTGGACTGACCCCTTTATCATTATGTAATGTCCTTCTTTGTCTCCTGTTACTTTGTCATAAAGTCTGTTTTGTCTGATAAAAGTAAAAGTACTGCAACTCCAGCTATTATTGTCCCTATTTGCATGGTATTATCTTTTCATATCCCTTCAGTTTCAGTCTGTGTGTGTCTTTAGGTCTGGAGTGAATCTCTTGTAGGCAGCAAATAGATGGTCTTGTTTTTCTTATCCATTCAGTCACCTATGTCTTTTGATTGGAGCATTTAGGCCACTTATATTTAAAGTAATTGTCAATATGTAGGTATGCATAGCTATTTTGTTAAATGTTTCCTGGTTGTCTTTGCTGTTCTCTGACCTTTCCTCCTCTCTTGCTCTCTTCTCTGTGTTTTATGACTTTCTTCAGTGTTACGTTTGGGTTACTTTCTCTTCCTTCTTTGTGTCCCTATTATAAGTTTTTGGTTTGTGGTTACTATGGGGTTCTTAAATGACACCCTATGAATATGACAATCTGTAATATGCTGACTGTCAGTTAAGGTCAGATGTATTCTAATAGCTCTACATTCCTACTCCCCCTCCTCACCTTTTATATGTATAATAACTTCTTTTATACCATTTTGTTAAGTGATCCCCTTAACTAATTTTTAGATGCAAATTTCTTTTGCTATTTCTCTCTTTTTGACCTTCATACTAGCTTTTAAGTAATTTATCTACAACCTCTACTATATGTTTTCTTTACTAACTGGAAACTTTTCCTTCTTAAATATCTTGCTTCTAGCTAGGATCTTTTCTTTTACTCTTAAAGAAGTCGCTTTAACCTTTCTTGTAAGGCTAGTTTAGTAGCTCTGAACTCTTTTAACATGTTTATCTGTGAAGAGCTTTATCTCTACTTCCATTCTGAACGGTAACCTTGCTGGGTAGGACATTCTCGGTTGGAAGGCTTTTCCATTCAGCACTTTTAATATGCCATGCCATTCCCCTCTGGCCAGAAGAGTTTCTGTGGAAAAATCAGCTGATGATCTTATGGGGTTTCCCTTATACATAGCTTGCTGCTTTTCTCTTGCTGCTTTTAAGATCCTCTCTTTATCTTTGATATTTTGATTATAATGTGTCTTAGTGTGGACCTCCTTGGGCCCATCTTGTTTGGAGTTCTCTATGCTTTCTGGACCTCGTAGACTGTTTTCTTCCCCAGATTAGGGAAGTTTTCAGCTATTATCTCTTCAACTAAATTTTCTAATCCTTCCTCTCTCTCTTTTCCTTCTGGGACGCCTATAATACAGATGTTAGGATATTTCACGTTGTCCTGGGGCTCTTACCCTGTCCTCATTTCTTCTAATTCTTTCTTCCTTATGATGTTCAGCTTGAGTATTTTCCATATACTTTATCTCCCAAGTCACTGATCTATTCTTCTGCATCCTCTAGCCTGCTGTTCATTGCCTCCAGTATATTTTGTATTTCATTTATTGAATTCTTTATCTCTGATTGGTTCTTTTTTAGACTTTCTATCTTTTTGTTGAGTTTCACCTTGAATTCTACTACAGATTTCTCACGTCCAATGAATAGCTTTATAACCATTGCTTTAAGCTCTGTCAGGTAGACTGGTTAATTCTCTTTCATTTAGTTTTTTTTTTTCCGGGTTCTTTTCTCTTCTGTCATTTGGAACATATTCCTCTGTCTTCTCATTTTGTGTGACTTCCTGTGCTTGGTTCTTTGGAATAGTTGAAAGGACCCACTCTCCCAGGCTTGCCTTGTGTGGAGGGCTCCTTGTGCAGGCGGCGTGTTCCTCATGGTTTGGGCTGGAGGCCGAGCAAGTGTGAGGTGGGCTTTTCCTCGTGCTGGAGCTCCCAGAGGGTGATCCTGGGGGTGGGCTCCTGGAAGGACACCTATGAGTTCTGCTCTGGTTGGGGGAAGGTGGTGGGTCAGTGGCCAGTCAGGAGCACCCTCTAGGTAACTCTTGGATTTTGGCGCCAGCTGAGTGCCCTGAGCCTCTCCGGCCATATGCTCCTGTGTCCTCTGGGCCACTTAGGGCTGCTCTGGGGAGTTCCCGAGTAGGGTACGCACCAGGTCCTGCTGGTGGTGTGGCATCAGGCTCCATGCACGTTCCCCACAGCCCCTGTGCGCGCTGAGCTACTTCAGGGATTTCTCCAATTAGTGCCGCCACGTCCCACTCATGACCAGGGGTCAGGCCCAGCACAGGCGTTCCCCCACAGTGCTCTGGGGAGTTGCCTGGGTGGCACCCACCGGCAGACTCATGCACCCTCCCAGCAAGTAGGGGAACTTTGCAGTCCTGCTGATGGGGGCTGGGCCAGTAGATAACAGCAAGCAACAAGGCGGGGCTGCTGGATGGCACCCAGATCCTGCTCCTGGGTGCAGAAGGATGTGTGAAAGAAGCACAGACAATGTCACTGGCTGGCTCCTCAGATCCCAGATTGCCTCCAGCAGTTTCCATTGCTGTTCAGCTCTGAAACATGGGTCCTTTCACTTATGGTCTAGTTGTACTTTAATCCACCAGGCATTTTCCATGGGCCTCAGGGCAGGGAGTCTGTTCCTGACTCTCTCAGCAATATCCCCCCTCAGCCCTCTGAGGGTCACTGTGCTGCGGACGGGAACCCTGTGGTTACCATCTCCGTCGCTCCTGTCATTTTTTAGTTTGATCTTCCTGTGCTTCACTGTAGGAAACACCGGTCTCCATTCTTCTTCAGGGTGAAATGTTCTGTGTGTGGGTATAGATTCATCCTGTAGGTTGGAGAAGGTGGATCCGGGCTCTCTCTACTCCATACCATTTCCCCAGGATCCGAGTGCTACTGTCTTCTGTCTGGAAAGCTCTTCAATGCCCCCTGAAGAAATTCCACCCATCGTGGCTGTCAAGACTCTGATTCAACTCGCCCCTCCTCCCCAAAGGAGAAGTCTCTGCCTGACCGACTAGTTCTGGGATGGGCTCAAGAATCTGCATTTTGAACAAGTTCTGCCAGGGGGCTGTGCCAGGGGCACATCAAGGATTCACACTACCAAAACCCTTTTCCTTTTAAAGCCTATAAAACTGCAATCTTGTCCTTAAAGACATTTTCCTTCAATTTGCTCCTGATCTTCCTCTGGGCACTAAGCATCTTATTGTTAGAAACTGAATCGTCTTAGACTTGGCTGCTGGGAAGCTTACTGCTGAGTGTGTGGGCCACCCCCAGTGACATGGTCTGTTACATTTATCATAGGCCTTTTCTCCTTTTTGTATTTTTCCTCTATTCTGGCTCATTCTATTGCTTTTTTCCCCCCATTTACTATTTATGAATTTTGTCAGCCTTCCCAGTTCTTCTGGGGGATTGCAGAGTGTCATAAATAAAATGCCCATCCGACTTCCACACTTGCTTATTCTTTGTGACCGTCATCACAACATCCCGTCTTATGCTTTAGACTATGATTAGTCCCATCCATGGCCACCTCTTGCACGTGTGCTCTCCCTGCATGGACTGAATCTTCTTCGTGTCTGCATTTCCCATAGTACGTGGAATGGTGTGATTGCTATATGTATGCATGAACATGAATTCTGGCCATCTGGCTGTAAAAGGTGTTTCTGTTGTCATAAGCAGACCAGTTCAGTGGGAAAGAGCCAATGTATCCATCTCAGACACACAGTTTTATGGACATAGCCGATTAACTTTAACTGTCCCTGGTGTGGACTTAGAGATGAACTGCAGCATTGTCCTCGGCCGTACGGACTGCCCCAACACAGTAGTACATGCTGACCCTGTAGCGGTGAGTGATTTGGGATGCAGAAGAAGGGAGTATATGCTGTCAAACAGACTTTATGTTCAACTTCAGAACTAAGGCCTAGTATCCCCTCAAATGAGCTAAACATGGGTGTTGGAAAAGGTGGTCTGGTGTCTTCTCCCAAACCAGGTCCAGGAAGGAAGCAGCTGGTACACTCAAAATGAGGGTTCCAAGTGCAGTACTTTCAGGGGCTGATTTACAAAGACGTGGAAAGCCACGAATGATGGCCCGGGACCTCAGAGTTAGTAAGTGCAGAACTTCTTTACCCGCCGAGATGGGAGGAGTCGGGGGTGGGGGCACTGATTACAGACTAGAGAGAGGGCTACATGCGGCGAGCGCCCTGACTGAACTGAGGCCTTTGGTAGAAGGACACAGCCAGGGCGTTGCTGTTAAGTGTTTAACGACTGGATCTCTGAAGGAAAATTAAAAGAAACAAAACAGATTTGCAGCATTCCCAATTTCTGTGGTGTCCATATTTCTATCACAATTGATACAGGGACCCATATAACATCAGTAAATGTGGAGTTGGGAAGACCTAAGTACCTTTGGCCCTCGACAGTAGCACAGGCAGGCGCCAGCCCACCGCAGGACGCCGCGGCCCCCACGCCCGGAGCGGCAGGAGCCCAGGGATGGACGCTCGGGCCCCGCTGCCCCCTGACCACTGGCAGGGCCTCTCAGAGGCTGAACGCAGATGGAAACAGGAGGGAAGGATCTAGGGAGCAGATCTCCAGGGGGCAAAGCGGGTGCGGAGGGCAGAGATGGGAGACAGAAGGGCAGCGAGCGGGGACCAGGGCACCTGCAGGCTGGCAGCGCACAAAGGGATATGTATTTCTCTTTGGGAAGAAGGGCTTAAAGGGATGCCACATTCGGTTTGTTCATCCACCTACTGTGTCACCCACTCGTTTTGGTCAGGCATCGCCGACGTGGTCCTATGGCAGGTACTGGGGTTGAAAGAGAGACGGGAGACCTCAGCCCCGAGAAGCTGGGGACGGGAGGGAGGATGGCAAAAACCAGCGTAAGAGCATGCCGTCCCGCCGCTCCGGCAAAGTCGGTGGCTTCCATGCCCAGGGATCCTCTCTCCCTTCCCTCCTGTGGCCCGACGCTCTGCTCATCCGGCCCCAGCTCCCTCCCCAGCTCCTGCCCCTTCCCCGCTGGGCTCTCCGTACCAGTCACCTCAGCCTCTCTGCTTTCCGTGGCACACACCCACCCATTCCCCCTCAGGGCCCCTGTCCCCGCTGTGCCTCCTCCAGGCACGCTGTCCCCCTGAGCCCTTGGCATACCTGCCCCTCCTTAGCACGTGGGGCTCAGCAAAGTGTTGGCGTCCCAGCAAGGCCACTCGCGTCTATCACTTGATCTCCAGGGAATGACCTCCATCGTGTGTGAAGGCTGTGTTTTAGCCGAGCCCCTGGTGGTCATGAAGCAACACCGAGTCTTGCAGAGTAGGCCTGCCGTGGGCTCTCTGCCCCTTGGGCCCAGTTACAGCTTCACAGGACCCTCCCATGGGCACCTGACACCTACTCTCACCACCCTCTGAGGGCATCTCACGGACGAGAGAGTGAGCATGTAGTTGTGGGAGGCTCAGCCCAAGAATGTCCATGATTTATTTGATTACATTGTGGATGCTGATCTAATAGTAAAATATAAGCCCCAAGACACCAGGGATATTTTCTTGTTCACTGTTTTATCTCTAGCCCAGTGTAGGTGATTAGCTGGTTCTCAATAAATCTTTGAAGGGCAGATGAATTGATGAATGAGGAATTAGTGACAGTTTTCACCACTAGCTGCACAGGGGAAGCTGGTCACTACCCAGACCATAAAACCGTGGGCAGAACGCCACAGGGCCTGAGAGGAGGGAGACATTACATGGCCAGTAGGATCCGTTATGCGTGCCCCTTGGGGAATGTGAATAGAGGACATGCCTCTAATTAGGCTCTCCTAAAATAGGAATATATGTCCACATCTTCAAAGATATTCTAGCAGGAAATAATCAGCTGGAATGTGGCAACAGGAATTTGAGGTGGGACTCCAGGAGTGGAGCAATGGTTTAGATGCCAGATGTTTCTTTGAAATGTGTTAATCTGATGAATAGAGAAATTTTAATCATGTTTCTAGCAAATGGGAGAGCTCCCCCAAGGCCTCTGGGCTTTTGCTTGTGCTGTTCTCCCTGCGTGGGACACCCTTCCTATTTCTCTTAGTCTGATGGACTCTCAGGTCACTGCATCGCAAAGCCAGTTCCTTGGTGAAACCACTGATGTCTCCCACAGAGCGCACCATCCACCCGTGGTGCTCCATAGTTCATTTGCACTGAAGCTAGGACAGTGCATATTGCCTATGAAGATGGTGCTTATACATCTGTTTTCCCACAAACTGTCAGTCCCTTAAGGGAAGAGTTCCTAATGCCTTCTTCAGCACTGTCCCTCATCCAAGGGTCCAGGACAGAGCCCTGCACAAAGCAGATGCTCAACAGACTGGGTACCTGCACCAACGAGCAAATGGGCAAAGGGAGAGCAAGTAGGCATCAGTTAGTTAACAGAAACTGCTTGGAAACTGGGATGAGCAAGTACATGAATGAAAGAATGAGCACAGAAGTGCACGCACAAGTGCACAAGTGCATGAGTGCTCTGACAGCACAAGTCCCTACCTGCCAGGTTTCCAAGCAAATCTGTACCTTCTCCTTCATTTACCATTTACCTAGCAATGGGTACAGAAGGCAAGTGGTGGACACGGCAACTTGTGCTGGTGTAGATTCCATGACTTACCCTTTCACCATCTAAGAGCAAATGAGCTCGGAAGATCATGGCATCATTTATGGGCACCTCTTCATTCCTGTACAGGATTTGAAAGACCCGGCTGTGCACGGTGTTCTCGTGGACGCAGGCTGAATGCAGGCTGCTGCTGTCTGCAAAACAAGAACCAGTAGGAGCCTGTGAGCTCCAGCATCGTCCTGCACCTGCAGCTCCTCGGATGGTGGCCCAAGTCAAGGAAAGTAGGGGCCCCTAACTGCATTCCAATATCCAAAGATGAAAATCACAGGCGAATGAGGTCCCATTATGTAAAGCCTGCTGTTCAGCAAGTTGGGCTAGCATCTCCGAAGAACCTTGCTCCATCCCTTACAAACCTGAGGGTCTTATCTAAACCCCTGTCATGCAGTGAGTAGGGCTCCATGGCTGGAAATCAGTATCTGCTAAATTCTTCACCTGCTCTCATGGTTCCTCCTCTATGAAGCCTTGCATAATCCTCCTCTCCTGGGAACATGAGGAAAGGAAGAGAGAGATGGAGACAAGAACTGCCCCCTCCAAGGACTTCCTAGTGCCCACGGAATTCTCTCTCTTACAGAATCACTTTCTCTAGAAGTGTGGTTTGTGTGTCACATATGATACGAACACTGTCTTGAGTTTTAGGTGAATGTGCTCATTGTAATTACATTAGATAATCAAGTTTCTTAAGGAACTTGTTCAATGCCATGTCCACCAATGGATTCTTCGTATACCCTAATCCCTAACCATTCCTCAAAGTCTAACTGAACTTCAGGAAGACAAATCTATCTGATACAGTCAAAGAGGCCCTACTGCATCCACTGGCCAGGGTTATCACAGAGAGCAAGTGGGTGAATTCCTCAGAATCATGTAACACATAAACTGCTCATTTGGAAAAATATAAAAATATTTTAAAATAAATAATGCTTATTTTGATAAGCTATTATGCACTGATTACCTTATTTTTAATAATGTGGTACTTTACAGTTTCCGAAGTGCTTTTCAAAGGTGCTACTTTGCTCAGTCCTCATAGAAATTCACTAGGGTGCTTCTTACTACAGATGAAAAGACCACACTCAAAGAAGAAGAGGTGAGTGTCTTGGTATTTGCTGTGTGGTCAGGTATATTGTGGATCTATCCTCACGTCAAACAACTGAGAAGAGAAGTCTCAGGTGAAGAAATAAAATGCACCCATTTCCTAGCAAAAGGTAGGTCTCCTCTATAAAGCACTATGGAGAGAATGAAATAGGATGCTTGCAGAGGCAGGAAAGAAAATAAACAAAACAAGAAAAATCTGTCCAACTAGCAATGAAAATCTGCTCAATGCCTTGTGCCTTGTCCCAAGATGGTTTAGAGTCCCCTGGAAACAGGGACAAAGGGTCACTGCCATCTCCCAATGCCCAGTGGCACCGTAACCAACACGGGCCATGTAGCTTCAGAGTATGGAACACATAAAACCCCAGGTCGTTTCCAAGTTGCTCACGTATTTCTGCTCTAATTTGCACTTTTCCATAAAGGACATAAAATGACTGACCGACACAGCCCTGGTTAGACCTGTTGGATTCAAACTGATGTGACTTTTCAGCAGAACTAATCCTTGTGTGCAAATGCCTTTCTGTTGTTATTTGCACTGTCGGCCCTTTCTCTGTCACTGTTATGGCCTGGTTGGTCTATCAGCCAGACTGACACCATGGCAGAGGAGGGATGGGGTAAATACTCTGAAGGTCAGAGCCGCCCAGGGCCAGGAGGGACAGCCAGCAGAAGAGCTCTATCACTTGCCTTCTGGGGCAAGTGACATCACCCCTGGTACATCAGCTCTCCTGGTGACAAATGGGCGCAGCTACACTGACCTCCAGGGCCAGGGCAGTCACAGAGAGGACAAAATGACTCAAGATCCTAAGACCAGGCACATACTGGGCAGGCAGTGTGCAGTAGGGTGACCTTGCCATTGTGCCTGGAGAAAGGTTTGAGCACTTTCTGGGAAATAATTTCCACTGGCCAAGCTTCTCTGGGAGATTAAACTCTGATTTTGAGCAGTTTGGCAGATGAGACCCCAGGACTCCGTGGTATTCACGGAAGATCACCAAATCCCAGCTGGCCCCGTTAAGTCCAAGAAGAGGTGTTTCTTCTACCGTAGGGGGTTTTCTGTGTCATTTTCGTACTCTATACAGTAGAGAATGACACAGGTGTCTTCTCACAAGGGGAGGCTCACTGACCCCGAGACACCCTCTGGAACTGTGGGCACTGCCGTTCCGCTCCTGTCGGGACCCTTCCTTTGAGAGCGATGACCACACGCAGACCCCCAGCTCGTTCCCCTGACTCCCTCTCTCTGACGGTATAAAGGAAACGCTGCTCTCTGCTCCTCGGAAGGCCTCCTCCCGGCCCCGCCGGTGCTGCTGCCTGGCTCATTTTGCAGAGCCCTCCCGGTTCACGTCACGTACACCTCACCCTCCTTCTATGCACCGGGCATGGGGCACCAGAGGTGAGGGGAGTAGACACTCTCCCCTTTAAGGGGCATAGTCTTACTTTGGGGTACCGCCCTTTCCCAGCTGTGGGGTGATGGGTCGCTTTTCTCTTTGAGATGCTTTTACTTATTGCTTGGTGACCAGATTTCCAGGCAAGTGGTCCATGGAGAGGGTGTAGCAGAGAGTCTTTCCAAATATCACCTTTTTTTCTTTTGTGTGTCTGGGTTGGTAACACACGTAAGGATCTGAAAGGAGAGCTGGAACTTTAAGTTGGAAACAAGATGGAAAGAAGGAGGGAGAAGGGAGAAAGGGAATGGAAAGGAGAGGAGCAGAGCAGAGAAAAGGCAGGAGAGGAAGAGGGGGTCCTCAGTGGCTCCCACTGTCCAAGGAGTGCAGTTCAAAGATCACAATCTGGAATTTTAGGCCCGAAGGCAGAGTAAAAAAGAAAGCTATGTTCTGCTATTTTGTCTCCCAAGGAATGAGTGACATCGACACTTTGTATATCTACGTACCTCTAAATGTTTACACCTCAAATGATGACCTTCCCTCTGCGGAGAGCCCCCACCAGCCCCAGGGCTCTGTGGGCATGGATTACAAAGGGCAGGTGCTGCGCTTCTGACCTGGGACCTCTGCCCGGAGTGCAAGCCTGCAACACATGGACATTTACTTGTGGACTGAACACCATTCCTGCTCTGAGAACAAGCCTGCGCACTGGGGCTCCCCAGAGAATCATGTCTGGGCCAAGTAGTCAAAACTCCAGGAGAACCCAGCCCCCTCCAGGTGTGAAGCCAGCCAGATGAGGTCTGGGCTGCTTGAAGAGAAGACGCTGAGAAGCTGTCACCAAATGCGTTCAAGCCCAGGCCATGCGCGTACAGGAGAACCCTCCAACACGCCAGAGCTCACAGGGGCAGGAGGGCCCAGTCAGGGATGAGCAGCTCGAGGTCAGGACCTCGGCATTCTCAGCGTCTGTGACAGGGCCTCCTTCAACAAGGCAAACGCACAGTCGATGCTTGCCCCACCACTTTCTCTCTGTGGCTGAGGGCCGACCATTAAATCTGAGCTTCAGTAAGTCAGGAATCATGTCCTGCCTGTCTCTGTAATGAATATGAGGCTCAGATGAGAGGAGAGTAAAGAAGTATGTGTTCAACCAGAAAATTCTCAAAACCAAGTATATTTCCTAGTAAAATGAAAATGACAGTGATGATTCTTTATGCCAGGTAATTTTCTGGCTATTTCTAGGAACAGGAGGGACAGAAAGCCACCTTGAAGCCAAGCATTATTACTGCTTCTAAGCATTTCAGAGAATAGACAGAGGAGGAAACCGCCTTGAAGCAGACGTTCGCTGTTCCCCCAGTGAATAACCAGAATGATTTCCTGTCATACACATGTTTCCTGGCTGGCGGGGCCAGTGGACATCGGTGCCAGGGCAGAGGGTATGACGGGTCCCTCTGACTCCAGCAGAGCTGCTTCTTTCCCTGGAGACCCTGAAACCAAAGTACAAGCAAAACAATCTGCACAGGGAAAACAGGGTCTCCAGGAGCGAAGGGCCCAAGGTGTTGGTGGCTTTTCCTGGAGTTTGGGAGCTGGGGAAGCCTGCGGGGCTGTGGCAGACCTTTCCCAACCAAGACGGTGCCGAACACCATGTGGACCAAGCAAGGACTACTGTTTCCTATAAATAAAGTGGCTGGAGGAAAGCGGGAGCCCAGGGTGATGACTCTGGGTGCTCACAATGGCCCCAGGGTTCATGAGCAGAAGGCCAGCTTCGCACCGTCAGCTAGAAAGCTCTGTGGGTCCATCTAACCTGGCACAAAGGAAAGGCTGTGCTTTGAAGAGTAACGGCTGAATGTGTGAAGGTCACCTAAAAAGCAACGACCTAGGGTTCTGAGGTGTGGGCTCTCAAGGTCTGCAGATGCCTGACCAGCGAGGAGCTCGCCACTGAGGTTACAAGCTTCTTGGAACTGTAGAAAAGCAGCTTCAACACAGCAACTGTGGAGCCATGAGAAGCCCCAGCAGGGAGGGACCCATCAGACCAAGTCCGACCTGGCATTCTCTCCTCACCTGGCATTCCAAAACAGGACCCTGACTCACCGCGTGAGCCCAGGACTTCTTGGAAGATGGGACATGGGGGCACATGGGTTGGCATATCTACTAGCACGCACTCTCATGGACTATCTCAAGAGACAGGAATGTACTCGCACCTTCAACTTTTGAAGCACATCAAATTGGCAACACATTAATCAAGGGCTGTATTTTAGGTGTCATTTTTATTGTCATTTTAAAGAATATCAGATGTTTTTCTTGCTTTCTACTTAGAGTACCTGCTATACTAATATAAGAGACAGTACATACTTTGTTTTAATGCACATGCATATGAGTTCATGCCTTACGCATGATCCCAGATGAATATGACTTTGTGGGTTTTGCTATAAAACATATTCACCCATTCCTTTAGTTCTTATTCCTCACCTGCAACAGGTCCTAGGCAAAACACACTGGGATCCAGCAATGAACGGTCATAGGTCTCCTTGTGGGGTGTACCTGCCTCACACCTCTGTCCATGGAGTAGGAAATGGGTGACCCCTTTGCTGCCTATGCCCTCAGACATCTCCTTGTCTGAATGAATTCCTCATCTCTCCAGATACATTGCATTATTTGCAACATCTTACATGGCCTATTTAACCATTGTAATTGAGGCCGCAAATCATGTACAACACCCGGGGTTTGAGTGTAGATGTTGTTATTGATTAACTGTGTGATTGGGATGTCACTTCTCTGTAAGATACAGTAAATACAAAGTGGTTTGCTCATTGCAAATTGTGCTACAGAAGCTAGCCTGGGATTGGTTGGTCTGAGTTCCGGCTACTTTATACCCCTGATCTCACTTGGCTCTGGGTATTAGAGTCACTTTACTCGAGAGGAAACTGAGGATGATGGCGCTTACGTCACTTCCTCAGCATCAAACATAGTAGATGGTGGAACAGCGATGCGCTCTTTAATCCCTTGGTTTGTTTACTCGCTCATTTACAATTTAACTAAACAACCATACAGAAAATATGCCAGCCGCTGGCGATGCCACAACAGTGACAAGGAGGAGTCTTCAGTATTTAGTCCCATGGTTCCCAGCTTTGCTCTCTCCTCATCGCGCCACCGTCGCTTCTGCTTTAAACCGTAAGTGAAGTCCTCCAGCGACGGGAGGGTAGCCTTTGCCTATTACAGTCACTCAAACACGCACTGATCCATCAGCAGTTACCTGCAAACGAGAGCAGGTGGGGAGGGGTGGCCTGTGGAAGGTTCTCAGTGCTGGTGGTTGCGGGACCCAGGGGTCGGACCCCTAGCCTCTTCCACAAGAACACTCAGGTTACAAAGTGGACACCCTGGCCTGCTGGGAAGTCTTGTCTACAGAAACCAAACCTAAGAACACCAGCTGACCTACTGGTAATGAACAAGGGCTGCTGCAGCAATTTAGCAGTAAGCATCCTTCCATAAGCCTGAGTGGGTTCAATTACTTAATTATAAGCCGCTGTGACCTACCTATTAGAGTGAGCCCAGCAAGGCCAGCACTTGATGGCACTTTATTAGCCAATAACGTTGCTATACAATCTCAAAATGCAAAGGCCAGCGTGTGGCCTCTAACACACTCCAGGGCCGCAGCAGTTCACCTGCGGGGCCTCCTTCAGAGTGTACCCACCCCTGGGAGTCTCAGGGGTGTCAATTTGCATTTCAGTTGCAGGGCCCGGGACTCCACCCTGTACCCTATGCTTTTGTCATGACAGGAAATGGATTTGAGTTAAAGGACATGGTTTGCTCAGGGCTCTGCCATCCGTATGCCTGAAAGCAAGGAACTCACTCGGTCTGAGCCTCATTTTCCTCAGCTGTGGACCCCAAGGGTCAGGAGAGTTGAATGAGATGACGTGTGAGAATTCCTGGTACGGGGTCTAACAGTTAACAGGAGCTCAGAAAAACAGCTGCTGGTAAAACTCCTGGGCAGTGGGCATTGCTGGGAAGGGGGCACAAGAAGACTCTCCCAACTTATCAGCTCAGAGAGGTGGGTGAGATTTTAATTCTCCCAGCCTTAGCTCTTAGGGTAAAAAGAAACTAACAATATGCCTCCACAGGGTAGCAAGATGACTCCAACTCCCCCACCTTCCTCCAGGCTCTGACCCCTTAGGGGGCTCCTCCCACCTCCCGCCTCTCAGAGATGCAGGTCTCCCCCAGGTGCTGCTCCCAGGTCTTTCTCCTTTACAAGCTCCCTCTCCCGTGGGGGCCTAGCCATCTCCAGTTTCATAGCCACTTGCAGGCTGAGGACTCTCAAATGTGTGCCTTTGGCCTCCTCTCTCCTAAATGGGCGTGATTGCCACCCACGCCTTGGATGTCAAACACACCATGAGCTGACATTTCCAAAAGAGAACCTTTGATGACGCTTCCCGAAAGTGTCCCTCCCGCATCCCTTACCCGTAATAGTAAAATACTTCCTGATCACCTTTGATTCCTCTTTCCCCTGTGCCCCTTTATCCGATCTAGAAGTCCTGTGGGTTCACATTCACAATGTGGTGCTGATGAATCCTTTCTGTGTCATTTTGTGATATTCTCTCAGTATGGAACGCTGAAGACTTTATTTTCTGCTTCTACTATTACCTCTCCTGCATCTATTAATATAAATAATAAACCAGAAACCATCATCCCCCATGGCACGAGAATAAAATCTAAATTCTTTACAATGTTGTCACTGGCCTCAGTGATCCGTGTAGATGCTGCAGTCAAGGTGAGGGCTTACTGCAGAACTGGGGCTCTGAGAGGCGTCTGCGCTGAGCAAATATTTATAGACTGTATGGCCGATCAAAGCTCCATGTGACCTGATGGTGAGCACCTGGCAGCGGTGTTTGATAAACATTTGTGGACGTGAACTGGATCTCAGCTCAAGCCGCTAGCTCCCCGAGGCTGGCTCCGCTTCCTGCCATGTCCTCGCAATGACCTGGCATCCATGGCGGTCCTGGTTCCCTTGCAAACAGCCGGCACTAAGCATGCCTCATACGCGCAACATGGGGTTTTCTGAAAGGGTATAAGCAAGGCTCCACTTCTAATCCTGAAACCCCTTCTGTTAGTAAATCATTAGGAGACACAGCAAATGGGAGGCAAAGAGCCCTGTTTATGTGATTCCGACTTTCCTGAGCCATCTGCTCCAGCCATATGCTTTGCAGGGAGGACTAAGTATAGCCAGGACTGCAGCTCATCAAGGATTTGTAAGAGCCGCAGTGACCCCGCCCAGTCATGGTCCCCGGATGTTCCAAGGAGCACAGAGCCATTCCCCAGCCCACAGTGACATTTGTCCTTAATAGGCGCGTTCACAGGATGTAGGGGGCAGCTGTGACTTGCTACAAAGATGGCAGGGAGCCCCCAGAAACACTGCTAAGTAGGTGAGATCAGGCCGTCACTCTGCCTTTGTCTTCCAGAGATGGAAGGTCCCTCTGGAGGGCCCGTGCCTGGGCTGAGCCAGGGCTGCAGTCCAGCGAGGGGTTCACATCCGCAGCCCCCAGCTGCCTCCAAGGGAGCACTGCCCCTGCCGGCTCCCCCAACAGGCCTGAGCAGAGCTCCTCCCATTCTCCCCCGGGGCCTCCCTCTAGGCCTCACCCTTCCTCTCACGCACTTCCACCCTGCCCTATACAGTACAGGGCGCATACCACCGGGGCCATACCTGTAGCTGGGAGAGGGGGCAGGATACTCAAGTTGGTTGGCACAGATGTCAACCAATCAGAATGCCTGCCAGGCCACCTGCTGTGCTAGGTGTGCGACCTGGGGGCGGGGCCAGGCTAAGTGGCCCTGGGGGGAATAACTGCCCCCTCCTCTGTTCTTAGAGCAGTTTGCCCCAGCCTGCTAAGAACACCTGTTACCCAGAGTTACAGGTCTGTGTGTCTTTCTGTAATGAGATGAAGGCTCCTCTAAATTTGCAGAATGCATCCCTCACCACTGTGTTGTCAGCTTCTAGCAAGGCACCTGGCATAAAAGACACACAGTATCTTCAATGAATCGATGGCCTCAGCTGGATCTCAAACTCCCGCCTCCAGAGTTCAGACTCTCCATCACTGGTAAGTTACTTACCCTTTCTGAGCCTAATGCTCCTTATATGTAAACTAGTCATAAGAACCTCTTCTTCTAAAGGGCCACTGTGAAAGATAAGACACTGACCGGCGTCAGTATCGTTACTAAAAGTGCACATCTATTCCCACTCCAGCCCTCTATCCTCACACCTTTGTTGTCCCTTATATGAGGGCACAGAAAACAGGGCAGTCATTTGGGTCTCTTCTGTGTGACCTAGGTGAGTACTTTGGATGAACTAGATGGATGAACTAGAATAAGGGACTGAGAAAATAAGAGGTGGAGAGTCAGCCTGGGGACCATGATTGTCCCCAAAGAAGGCTAATCCTCACTAGGGAAGGCAAATTTTGTTTTCATCTCCAAACCACTATCCTAAGTCTGAGAATCCACACACCCAATGTGAGGGCTCACCGGTAAGAGAAAACCACATCATTCTAGGCCCATTTCACACATGGGAACTGGGAGCCTCAGGCAGGCAGAGAAGTCAGCCCAAAGGCAGGTTCAGAATCCAACCTCACATCTAGGGCCCCAAGTCCAAGGCCTTTCTTCCTGCCCCTCTCCAACCTCTCCTGTTGCTCACTGGTGCATGAGGGACTATTTCCAAGGATTTCTCAATGCTTTTGTGTCTGAGAAAATTCTACAGCCACCATCTGGAAGTCACGGTGGCACCTGCCTGGGTGTCAGCCAATGCTTAGCTAGTTGCTTCCAAAATCAATGCATGCCAGGCCCACACCCTCGGATCGGTCACTGCCGCTTCAGATCCGTCTACCAGATGGCGGCCTGTTCGCTCAGGTCGTCTGTCTTCACATCTCCACCTCGGCACAGAGGCGATCGTGCAGGCCAGCTGCTTCTGCACCATCAGCATTACCAGCCGGTCAGTGTGAGCTGCTGTGGTCTGAGGTGGAGGGCATCTCACCTCCTGGGCATCCAGGGCAGAGCCAGCCCCACCCAGTGCTGAACTACCACAGCACACTGCTCGACATCCCTCAAGGTCACCTACCATCTGCAGTTACTTATTTACATGAGTTCCTTGGGGTTCAGCAATGCCGTGATTCATCTCGGCAGCCGCAGGCCGTGCACTGCCTCTGAGATGAAGTGCATGACTGGAAGGTTTCAATTGTTTCGCCTTCTTTATTTAACATATTCAACTTCTAAAGTAGCTCCTTCCCAACAGCTTGTAAATACAGTCCACTTCTCTTGTTAGAAATAAAACACATACAGGAGCCAAAACTCACCACCCTTGTGGCTGCCACTCTGCGTCCCTCTTTGCCTTGACAACAGAACTCACCCAAAGCAATGCTCCTACTGGCATTGACATTTCTTTATTGTTTTACTCATTGTTCAAACCCCTCCAAATCTGGTTGCTGGCTCCCTATCTCCCCCAGAAGAGCCCCTACCAAGGTGATTACTGCCCTACATGTTGCTAAGATTTCAAGTCAAGTTTTGGTTCACAGCAGGCTCGGACTCTCAGCAACATTCTTCAGTGTTGGTCAGCCCATCTTCTTGATGTGTCCTCTTCCCTCGGCCTCTGTGAAATAAAGCTCTGCTAAGGTTTACTCCTGACTCTGGTAGCTTTCCTCTCTCCTTATCAGAGTCACTCCTCTGAAAGTTAGCCTACCTGCACATCCCAGTGTCACTTCCTGAGCTGTTTTTTTGTTTGTTTGTATCCTAGCATATGTTACACCAGAGGCATACCGACTGCCTTCTCTTCCAACCAGCACATAAGCCCTAGGAGAGCAGTAAATTTGCCTGCTTCGTGCGTTCTCCGAGTTCTGTGTGTGAAATGGAATGCAGCGCACAGCCATGCAATGTGATACGTGTCTGCAGCAAAGACTTTTCCTGTAAATTCAAGCCATGTGCATTCAATTAACTACTTTGAAATCTTCTTGGATTTTCAGAGCCACCACGCATTTAACAAACTTAAAAGTAAATTCTCCATACCACCATTAAGAAAGAGAAACAATAAAAATCTGGCTTTTCTTCCAACATTCCTTATTTCAGTGAGTGGTTCTGTGATCAGCCTCCACCTAAGCCAGAAATCAGAGTGTCAGCCTTGATATAATCTCCGCCACCTTCCAAGTATAATCTCTCCACCACAGCCACCAGGGAGCTTGCCCACGGTCTCCCTGTCGCTCACTTGACGACACACTGGACTTCCTTCTGCTCAGACTGTCTCTCCACAGTATTTTTAGAGAAGAATGTTTCCACCATGCAAATAGGACTAGGCTGTTGCCCTGATCAAACACCTTTGGTCCGTTTGTCTTAAGGTAAAAGAAAAAAAAATAAAAGGTTTCCTGATCCTGCCCTCAAAGCCCATTTGCCTTCCCCACCCTTCTCTCCTTGTCTTGCTCCACACCCTCTGCCCCCTGTTCTCCAGCCACACTGGCCTGCCAGTCCCTCCTTGTCACCATGTCACCTTCTGCACGCTGTTCCCTCTGCCTGAAGCAGCACTTCCCTTCCCTGCAAAACGTGCTGCTTCTGCTCCCTCTTCAGCTCCCAGTCCCGGCAACTCTTTCCCCAGGAAATATTTTCTAATCGCCCTAACGTGGGCAAACCCATGATTACAGAATTCAATAATCTCCCCTTCTTTATTTAACATATTCAACTTCTCCTAAACTAGCTCCTTCCCAGAGGCGTGTAAATGTAGTCCACGTCTCTCCTTAGAATTAAAAAACACACAGAACCCAAAACTTGCAGCCCCTCTGGCTACCATTCTACGTCCCTCAGCAAGGAAACACATCCAAGGAATGTCCCGGGGACATTCACGACACAATGCATTTCTCCGAACGCCGTGATATTAGTTGGTATAAAAATGATTTTGTGGACCTATCTGAATAACAATCGCCTTCTACCTTAGTGTAAGCCTTCTCTGAAAGCTACGTTCTTTTGTCTCAAACAGACCTAATACACTGCATAGCATGTACCTACTTGACAGACACATACTGAATGTGGAATTAAAAAATATACATTAGTTTGGGAAAAATAAAAGTACAGAGCCACTAACTCATTGCCCTTTTTCATTTTTTAAAAAAGAATTTCCTTCCCACTTGATCATTACAAAAAAGGTCATAAAAAATATAGCAAACAAAATTAACAACCAAACCGCCACAATGATTCAGAAACACCCAACTCCGGAGCTTATAAACTCCCAGATGGTTTCCTCCTTTGAAAATAGCAACAGAGATACTTTTCTCCAGAGACTGCTATGAGCATCTGTAAAATAATACTTATAAAATGCCGAGTACAGGGCCTGGGACATTCAGCTACACAATGAATAGAAATTTATTAGTGTCACTGCTACTAATCCATGAAAATATGGGTCACTCACTGGCACCTATTTCAGAAACAGAGGCAAAGTACATTTACTTCAAGGAAGATAAACAAGAACATTCATTTCCAGGACTCATGACTTTTATTGCACTTTAAACTTGAACAATATCGACCTGACCTGCTCTAAACCAAAGCGATCAATACTGGGGAGGGTGTGCTCGGGTGACGCTATCAAACAGGACTTAGGGGGAAGGGAAAAGGTTTTTTCAATGAGGTCTGGAAGTGATATGAAACTCCTGTACTCATCTGCCCATCCTTCCCACCACCCAAAATCCCCTGACTCAGCACGCGGTCCCCGAGTGACAAAGACCCCAGGCCCTTGAGCTACGGCAGTGCACAGGGCAAGGGTTTCTGTCCTCAAAGGACTTATGCTACAGTAAAGGGGAGAAAAACAGACTCAAGTAATCACTGAGTTATAATGCATAAATACTACAAAAATTAAAATTAAAAAAGGATGGCACACTTAATCTGGCATGCAGGGACCCTATGGTCTAACATGAAAACCATCATTTTTATGCGTTACTAAAACTGAAGTTTGACAAAGGCTACAAGAGACTTGCAATCAAGGCCAAACTCACAAGCAGAGCTTGCAAAGGGAGTGGTTGAAAACCACGACTCTCGGCCCCTCGGTTAGGTTAGGGGAGTAACATGGCATCAGGTGGAGAGGCAACGAAGGATTCTGAAGAAACCATGTATGAGATGCTTGGATACAGCTGTGGTTATGAAGTGAGTCTATTTCCAACACCACCTCCAAAGGAGGAGAGAAAAGAGGTGTCACCTCCTTCCATCCGACATGGTGGTAACTCAAAAGAGTTTGAATAGTCTGGGGATCAGAGGAACAGTGCATGTCTCATGCCTCAGGAAGCTAAGGCCGCCCCAGGCAGCAGGATAAAGCAAATGCATCGGGAAAAGCTTAGGCTTTCGGAATTTGTTGAAGCAAAGGAAACATGATTTGTGGAGAGAGCTGACCTAGTGCTGTTTTAAGGCCTGCCCAAGGGGCAATCTGGTAGGACAGAAAGACCCAGCAGGGCAAGACTGTGTGGCGAAACCTGTCCAGTTACCAGACGGAGGGAGGTGCAGGGCAGGCTGAGTCAGCGGGGAGGTGCTGGGGAGCTGCTCACACAGGGCCCCTGAGGCCGCATCTCTGGGGCAGCATGGGGCCATGGCCTCAATGCAGAAGGCTAACGGAGCCAAACAGACCCAGGGACAAATCCTGACCTCACTGTTTACCTCCCTGAGCCTCTTTCCTGCTATAAACGAGAACATTGGCCACATTGTTGGAAAAAATGAATCCTATTTGCATGATAGGAAAGCCCATCTTGAATAAGCTCATAGGCAAAAGCTTTGAGGCACTAGACTTCAAAAGCTAACATTCCTTTATGACCGAAGTTACCTAGAAAAAAATTAAGAGGACAAACATTATCATATTTTTTACATGATATATCAAAGAATCGCTCTTGAAGATATGTTTGGTGGGAGTTAGGAAACACATTCCAATCACTAAGGGGCAAATTTTCCAAAGAAAAAGAAGCAGAAGCTGTAAATGGGAAATTCATAAAAGGGGAAATGAAAATATCTAATAAACACATGAAAAGATGGTGAACCTCAGGAAAATGCAAATAGACAGACACTAGATTTTACCTTGTAGATTTGTGTGGGCAAACAGTCTCACAAGCTGCTGGGGGAAGTTTAAATCACCACTTGGAAATGTATTTTGGCAGTCAGTTTTTAAAAATTTAATTCTGCACAACCTACGACTAATTGAGCAATGGGGCTGCTTGCTTGCTCCCCTAGAGAAGCTCCTCACAGACTTGCACAAGGAGGCAGGCCCACAAATGTTCACAGAGCCATCATCACTTACAAAAGCCCCCAAACATGCTGGCATGTGTCTATCAACTGGCTTTCCCACCCACAAACCTTTGGTTGGTAGATTTTGAGGACTTCCTGGTGCAACCAGGCTCACCCATGGTCAGTTTTCAGCTACCAGTGCAAAGTCACTGACCCTGGGCAAGTGCCCATGAGCGGACACAAGTCAAGTACCACCCACCACTGTCCCCAGAGTATATATGAACGTATTTTGTAAAAGTAAGAAAAACCATTTTTTTAAATGCAGAATATACACACCAACCAGCAAGCAATAGTTTCTTCAGAGAACAGTGGGGTCTTGCATTTGGATAGTAGTCAAGAGATGTCCTCAGCCTTACTGGCAATATGCCCAAGGGGAATTTAGGCACATCACTTTTGTCATAAATTTAAGAAAATAAGGAAAATGTCAAAATAACGTAGTTTTGTTACTTATGCAACAAATTAATGGAATAGCCAATCAACGTTGATTCCTCTATTAATCTGTCCTAGCATTAGTCCTCAGACCCTCTCAGGGAAACTCATCAAGCTTGTTCATGCATTCATTTAATAAATTGCTACTGAGTGCCTACGTTCTGCCAAGTGCTACAGTAAAATATGGTGATGACCACGACATATACCAACTTCCCCTTCCTGGGGCGCTTACAATCTGTCCTGGAGAAACAGACAGTAATGAGCAATTTCCACTATAAGGGTGCAAACCCCCCAGAGAAACAAGGAGACATGTATTGGGTGTGATGCTGGAGACATCTGCAGGGCAGGATTCCAGGAGCAGAGAAGCCCTCCGAGCTAACACACACCCCAAGGATCTGGAGGAGAGGAAGGTGGGAAGGCAGTGGGAAGGACGGAGGGGGCGAAGCCATGTGACCAAGGGGAACGATGGTGCCAAAGAGCTCAGGTGAGAGAGAGCAGGGTTCCGAGGAGTGGAAGGAGCCCCGGGGCGGGAGAGGGGGCTTGGCAGGCAGATGGGCTGCGGCGAGACCCGATGCCCGAGAGGTGGGCAGGGCGGACGCTGGGGTGACCTCGCTGGCAGTCCCATGCTGATTAACATTTTTTGTGACAGAAGCAAACAAAATGATAAATTTCCTCAACAGTCAGCCACCAGTTGCCAAAATCTCCTGAAAACCTTTTCTACAACATGCACGTGTCTAAGATGACGCACTTGGTGGAGCTTGGGGAAGCGCTGTCACGCAGTAGGTCTGCAGCAGACGCGGGCTTCTTTCCTACGGCAACGCCTGCCTCTCCAGGCAGATGTGTTCCTAAAGCAGAGGTCCCGACGCACTGATTGCTTCTGAAGTACAGCCATCCATGCGTCTGCCTGCCATCTCCCCACCTTCCCGCCACGCCTCTCATCACCCCCTGCCAGCCTAGTGTTCCTCTAGTTGCTGAATCCTCTTCTCCTTGGTCACACGTCCAGATGTTTGTGGATGAAAACCTCTTTCTTTCCTTTTCTTGTTTTTAATACACTATCAGCTTGGCCAACAGCATTAGAGCTTTTTCAACGGTCACTCAGATCTCAGAGCATCACTTCTCCAAGGAGGCAGATGCTGACAGACTGTTTTCCAAGCCTCCACAATCAGAAGAAATGAGTTTATGGTCACTATAAAACCCCAGCCACCGGGAACCACAGACCCTGAATAATGGAGGGTCTTCCTCTCATGTTCTACCCTGCACTTGCCCCCCAGATCTGCTGAAGGACAGCTGCATTGTTCCAGTGATGAATAAATACACCATTCACTCCTTCAGTACATCGTCACTAAGCACTGCTCAGGTCTGCACTCTTGGCCCTGGACCTCCCCAGCCTTGGCCTCACCTCTGTCAGGCCTTCCCAGGAGACTCTTTCAGGGCCGGGTCTGAGAAACCTCCGAGGGCACTACACCTACCATGCCTACACCTACTGCTGGCATCTGTGATCCTGTTCACTCACCGACCACCGGTCCATCTCCGCCATCCCGGGGCCTTCTCTAAGGGCCAGCCAAAGTTATTTCTATTCATCTCCTTTAGTAGGAAACATTCAATAACTCAAGTGGCAAGACATCACTAACCCTGGTGGTAAAACATTTTAAAAATAAGATTCAGGTGAGGAAATAGTGTCATTTATTTTGGAAGGGGGTTTTCTTAGGACATGAGCCATTCTTTAGGATAACTGTCTCCCCATCTCAGTGTTCCATTACTCACTTAATACTTTTAGCCACACCGTGAGCACTGGTAGTTAGCTTTCCTATTTTACAGATGAGAAAACTGAGGCTGAGAGAGGGAAAATGACTTGTCAAAGACCCTCCTAGCCTTTGTTTATATGGAATCCCAAGTCAAGGCCGGAGGGAAATGTGCACAATCCCTGGGGTTGAGCCAAGATTTGCTGCCTCCAATCCCATTTCCCATTATTTGGTGCTGCCTGAGAGAAGTGGCAGGTGACCCAGGAGCTTTAGGGACCTGCCAGCTGGACTGTCTGCACCTCCAAACCCTTCTATATGCTCTGCAAAATCTATCAGATAGATGCTGTTTGCTATTTGGAACCTCTCATAAAATGCCATATGCAGAGGCAGCCAATATTAGCCTGAATCTGAACAAACAGGTTGGCTGAAAAGTGGCTGGATCCCGGTAGCTATATTTAGACTCAGAGAACAGCAAGTCTCAGTGAAAGTCTGGGACCTGGAAAGGTCATCGATATGCATACTCACTAACTGGGCATTTGCCTATTGTAAGACATTTCTAAGGCAACAAAGAAACCTATGGAAGTTATGCAGAAAAGGTTCCTCACATCAATCACATACAAAAAATGACACTGAAATCAAATTATTCAATGCAATAAAAATGGCTAAGTAAATCACACTATGCCCATTAAATGGGATATTAATGAAGGAATTAAAAAGGTTTAGCTCCTAGCATAATTAATGAAATGTTAACATATTTACAATCAACAAAAACAAAACATATAAGCTGCTGAATTATTTCAGTTCTGTTTACATATAGACAGAGAGATGGGACAGATGAGCTTACAAAGAAAAACAGAAGGAGAGGAGAGAGAAGGTGTGAAAAAGACAGGAAAAGAGAAAACAATTTGGCAAGAGTGGATGACACCAGATTTGGTAAGGGCGTGTGATGCCTAGACAGTGGCATCGTGGGATTTTTATTCCTGCACTTTTGGTTTCAAATAGATTCTCAAGGAACATGCTTGCAGTTTGCAATCAGAAGAGGCCCACCCGAAGAATCTCCCTGCTTAGTGAGAGAAACAGGAGCCGAGGCAGAAAGCCTGGTGTCCTTGCTACCCAAGCTCAGCTACCTAGCTCATTAGGAAATGATCTCAGCGATTACCTGTGGACCAAGGACCTGAGAAGCCCCTTTACCTGGCCTCTGGGGAGGTGGAAGAGGCTAGCTAGATAAAACTTTTAAGGGGACACAGGCAACGTAACAATCTTACTAAACAAACTTAGCTTGAGAGACGTCTGGAAGATCCTTATGAAACTTGAACCAGTGATTCTTAAAGATAGGTAGACCCTGAAACATCGTACAGTCTATTCTTCAGTCTTCAGAGATGATGACTTTAAAATTAAGAGGAAGTTAAGGTAATTATTATTATTAAACATCTCTATTCATGAGAAAGCTGTTTCAAAGGCTAGCAAGTTCAACTCAAACTGACTTCAATAAGAAAGAATACTTTGCAACCCAACTGCAGTTCTAGCTTAGGGGATGGCTTAAAGCACTGGCTAAGGGAGGAACCCCAAACCCTGATGCCCCTTCTGCCTTCTCTTTGTCTGGCTCCCCCTGATTGTTCTGTGCACAGACCAAGGCTCTTTGTGTGATTAGAATAATGGATGCAAGCAGAATCAGAACCCACATGCTAGCACCCTGCTATCCAGGAGAAGAGAGAGAGGAGACAGGTACCTCCCTAGGAGTCCTTGTCCAGGACCAAGGGCTATGCTGATTGACTGAAGATAATCAGAGCCAGGCTTGCAGCTGGCATGAGTGGAATCAACAAGCCACATGGCCAAGACCCGTGGAAGAGGTACACTGCCCAAGGAAAAGCAGGGCACTGCTAGCAGTCAGCTGTCACAAGCGGGCCACGCACTGTGCTGGTGCTTCATGCCACTTGATCCATTCAGCTGAATGACAAAATGAGGCTTCTTCTTCCCCAGGGGAAATTACAGGTCAGAAATCCTAAATAAATTCCTCACTATTCAAATTGCAAAGAGAGGGCCTTTCCTATAATGGAACAAACATTTTGCTAATGGTGAAAATGTCCATTAGGTCTCAAATTCCTGAATTAAAAATTTTCCATTGACTAAAGATCTTGGCTAATTCATGTAATGACTCTGAGTCTGCAAGGTTTCCACTTAATCTTTAAAGTCCATTTTGGCCCTAAAACTGTGCTTTATTTCCTATTTATGTCTATTTCCTGTGGTTCCTATTTCAAAGGCTTCAAGGCCTTTTCAGAGTTTTTTCTCAATTAAAGTAAATTGACCATAAAAGAGAGTAAGATCAGAAATTAAAGATGGTGGTGTGGGAGGTGAGACAGAGAACTCCTCCCAAAACCACAAATAATACAAAAATATAGTTAATACAACTATCCTAAAAGAGCAACAGGAAAGAAGGCGGTGCCAGACTGCACACACCTGGAGAACAGAGCAGACCTCACAAAACAGGGTAACATACCAAAGCCTTGATCCGGCAGGACCAAAGTCCTTCCCCTACCACAGCTCCGGCAGGAGGAAGAGAAATGGAGTGGGGAGGGGGTGGAAGCCTGGGACTACTGAACACCCAGCCCTGGAGATATGCTTTGGGAGCACAAACCCACATTACATGATGCTCTAGCGATTAGCGGAGTTGGAAAGCTAAGACAGGCAGACCACTTGGAGAGAATGAGATTCCAGCCATTTGTGGAGGACAGGGATCCACATCAGGCTGCTCTGGGACAAAGGAAAGGCAGGTGGTCTGAGAGGCTTCCTAACAGCAAGAGGGCTACTAAAGGGGCGGGGAATGCACAGAGCTTGATGCTCAGGAGAAGGGAGAGATGGACAAGGTTGGGCGCGCTCTGCCCAGCAGGTTGGCAACTTTGAGAAGCTTTGGGTGCTCCATCCCCCTGGCTGGCTACTCAGCTCTAAGGCCCCCCACTGTGATGCGCAGCTGGCTGCGCCTTCCTCCTGGCCTGGCAGAACCGACTCGCCAAACCAGCAGTTCCTGTCCTGGCGTCAGGCCAGAGGGAGGCCCCACCTATGGTAGCTACAAACACAAAGCACAGAGACTTACACCTGTGTGCTCTGACAACTGGTTCTGACAGCAGAGACAGGCATTGCAGCTGGGAAGCAGGAAACAGCCCTTTCCTCACCCCAGGCACCAGCGCTGCTCCCTGACACCCCTGACATTGCTCTAGGGGCTGAGCAGCTCCACAGAGGAGACCTTCTGGGCACTAGAGAGTGACACAAACAAATATGAAAAGGCAGAGGAACCTGGTTCAAACCAAAATCTCACAAACACCAGAAAAAGGGCCAAGTGAAACTGAACTCACCAATCTTCCTGAAAGAGAGTTCAAAATAAAAAAAAAAAACATGCTTATGGAGGTACAGAAAAATACTCAAGAACTCAGTGATGAATTTAGGATGGAGATTCAATCATTCAGAAATTCCACATCTGAAGAAGAAGAGAGAGAAAAGGGGATAGAAAGTGTCTTTGAGGAGGTAATTGCCGAAAACTTCCCCAGTCTGGGGAAGAAGATACTCTCTTAGGCCATGGAGGTGCACAGATCTCCCAATACAAGGGACCCAAGGAAGACAACATCAAGACATTTAATAATTAAAATGGCAAAGAAAAAGGATAATGACAGACTTTTAAAAGCAGCCAGAGAGAGAAATAAGATCACATACAAAGGAAAGCCAATCAGGCGATCATCAGACTTCTCAAGAGAAACCTTACAGGCCAGAAGGGAATAGCATGATATATTTAATGCAATGAAACAGAAGGGCCTCGAACCAAGAATACTAGACCTGTCAAGATTCTCATTTAAATTTGAAGGAGGGATTAAACAATTTTCAGATAAGCAAAAGTTGAGAGAATTTACCTCCCACAAACCACCACCTCTACAGTGTATTTTGCAGGGACTGCTATAGATGGAAGTATTCCTAAGGCTAAATAGCTGTCACCAGGGGAAATATCACCACAATAAAGAAAGCAAAACAATTTATTACTAAACAAATGCAAAATCAAATCAACTACCCCCAAAGTCAATCAAGGGATAGACAAAGAGTATAGAATATAATTCCTAATATATAAAGAATGGAGGAGGAAGTAAAAGTAGGGGGAAAAAAAGAACCTTAGGTTGTGTTTGTAATAGCATACAAAGTGAGTTAAATTAGACTGTTAGAGAGTAAGAGAATTACCCTTGAACCTTTGATAACCATGAATCTAAGCCTGCAATGGCAATAAGTACATACCTACTAATAATCACCCTAAATGTAAATGGTCTGAATGCACCAATCAAAAGACATAGAGTTACTGAATGGATAAAAAAACAAGACCCATCTATATACAAGACACTCACTTCAAACTCAAAGACATACACAGACTGAAAGTAAAAGGATGGAAAAAGATATTTCATGCAACTCATAGGGAGAAAAAATCAGTAGCTGCCCTACTTGTATCAGACAAAATAGACTTCAAAACAAAGAAAGTCACAAGAGACAAAGAAGGACAATACATAATGATAAAGGGGTCAGTCCAACAAGACGATATAACTATTATAAATATCTATGCACCCAACACAGGATCATCTACATATGTGAAACAAATACTAACACAATAAATGGGGGAAATAGAATGCAATGCATTCATTTTAGGAGACTCCAAAACACCACTCACTCCAAAGGACAGATCAACCAGACAGAAAATAAGTAAGGAGACAGAGGCACTGAACAATGTATTAGAACAGATGGACCTAATGGATATCTACAGAACATGCCATCCAAAAGCAATAGGATACACATTCTTCTGAAGGGCACATGGAACATTTTCAAGAATAGATCATATACTAGGCCACAAAAAGAACTTCAGTAAATTCAAAAAGACTGAAATTGTACCAACCAGCTTCTCAGACCACACAGGTATGAAACTAGAAATAAATTACACAAAGAAAATAAAAAAGCCCACAAACAGATGGAGGCATAATAACATGCTCCTAAATAACCAAAGGATCAATGACCAAATAAAAACAGAGAATTAGCAATATATGGAGACAAATGACAACAGTAATTCAACACCGCAAAATCTCTGGGATGCAGCAAAAGTCGTGCTAAGAGGGGAAGTATATTGCAATACAGGTCTACCTCAGGAAAGAAGAACAATCCCATATGAACAGTCTAAACTAACAAATAATGAAACTAGAAAAAGAAGAACAAATGAGGCCCAAAGTCAGTAGAAGGAGGGACATAATAAAGATTAGAGCAGAAATAAATAAAATCAAGAAAAATAAAACAATAGATAGAATCAGTGAAAGCAGGAGCTGGTTCTTCAAGAAAATAAACAAAATAGATAAACCCCTAGCCAGACTTATCAAGAAAAAAGGAGAGTCTACACACATAAACAGAATCAGAAATGAGAAAGGAAAAATCACTATGGACACCAAAGATATACAAAGAATTATGAGAGAATGCTATGAAAAATTACATGCTAACAAACTGGATAACCTAGAAGAGATGGACAACTTTCTAGAAACATACAACCTTCCAAGGCTGACCCAAGAAGAAGCAGAAAATCTGAATAGACCAATTACCAGCAATGAAAGTTAATTGGTAATCAAAAAACTATCTAAGAACAAAATCCCTGGACCAGAAGGTTTCACTGCTGAATTTAGTGAAGACCTAATACCCATCCTCCTTAAAGTTTTCTAAAAAGTAGAAAAGGGAATACTCCCAAACTCATTCTTTGAGGCCAGCATCACTCTAATACCAAAACCAGGCAAAGACACCACAAAAAAAGAAAATTACAGGCCAATATCCCTGATGAACATAGATGAAAAAATACTCAACAAAATATTAGCAAACCGAATTCAAAAATACATCAAAAAGATCATCCATCATGATCAAGAAAGATTCATTCCAGGGATGCAAGGATGGTACATTCAAAAATCCATCAACATCATTCACCACATCAACAAAAAAACACATGATCATCTCCATAGATGCTGCAAGCATTTGACAAAATCCAACATCCATTCATGATAAAAACTCTCAACAAAGTGGGTATAGAGGGCAAGTTCCTCAACATAATAAAGGCCATATATGACAAACTCACAGCCAACATCATACTCAACAGTGAGAAGCTGAAAGCTTTTCCTTTAAGATCAGGAACAAGACAAAGATGCCCACTCTTCCCACTGTTATTCAACATTGTTCTGGAGGTCCTTGCCATGGCAATCACACAACACAAAGAAATAAAAGGCATCCATATTGACAAGGAAGAAGTTAAACTGTCGCTGTTTTGCAGATGGCATGATGTTGTACATAGAACACCCTGAAGAATCCACTCCAAAACTACTAGATCTAATATCTGAATTCAGCAAAGTTGCAGGATACAAAATTAATACACAGAAATCTGTGGCTTTCCTATACACTAATAATGAATTAACAGAAAGAGAAATCAGGAAAACAATTCAATTCACAACTGCATCAAAAAGAATAAAATACCTAGAATCAACCTAACCAAGGAAGTGAAAGACCTATACTCTGAAAACTACAAGACACTCATGAGAGAAAAATTAAAGAAGATATCAATAAATGGAAACACATCCCATGCTCATGTGGGAAGGGAAGAATTAATATTGTAAAAATGGCCATCCTGCCTAAAGCAATCTATAGATTCAGTGCAATCCCTATCAAAATACCAAGAGCATTCTTCAATGAACTAGAAGAGCAAATAGTTCTAAAATTCATATGGATCCACAAAAGACCCCAAATAGCCAAAGCAATCCTGAGAAGGAAGAATAAAGCATGGGGGATTATGCTCCCCAACTTCAAGCTCTACTACACAGCCACAGTAATCAAGACAATTTCATACTGGCACAGGAACAGACCCATAGACCAGAACAGAATAAAGAGCCCAGATATAAACCCAAGCATATATGGTCAATTAATATATAATAAAGGAGCCATGGATATACAATGGGGAAATGACAGCCTCTTCACAACAACTGGTGTTGGCAAAACTGGACAGCTACATGCAAGAGAATGAAACTGGATTATTGTCTAACCCCATACACAAAAGTAAATTCAAATTGGATCAAAGACCTGAATTTAAGTCATGAAACCATAAAACTCTTAGAAGAAAACATAGGCAAAAATCTCTTGAATATAAACATGAGCAACTTTTTCCTGAACGCATCTCCTTGGGCAAGAGAAACAAAATCAAAAATGAACAAATGGGACTACATCAAGCTAAAAAGCTTCTGTATAAAAACAAAAAGGCATCCTACAGTATGGGAGAATATATTTGTAAATGACTATCCAACAAGGTGTTAACATCCAAAATATATAAAGAAGTCACATGCCTCAACACCCAAAAAGCAAATAACCTGATTAAAAAATGGGCAGAGGATCTGAACTGACACTTCTCCAAAGAAGAAATTCAGATGGCCAATAAGCACATGAAAAGATGTTCCACATTGCTAATTATCAGGGAAATACAAATTAAAACCACAGTAAGATATCACCTCACATCAGTTAGGATGGCCAACATAGAAAGGACTAGGAACAACAAATGCTGGTGAGGGTGCGGAAAAAGGGGAACCCTCCTATGCTGCTGGTGGGAATGTAAACTAGTTCAATCATTGTGGAAAGCAGTATGGAGGTTCCTCAAAAAATTAAAAATAGATATACCATTTGACCCAGGATTTCCATTCCTACGAATTTGCCCAAAGAAAACAACTTCTCATATTCAAAAGACATATGCTCCCCTATATTTATCGCAGCACTATTTACAATAGCCAAGATATGGAAGCAACCTAAGTGTCCATCAGTAGATGAACGGATAAAGAAGATGTGGTACATATACACAATGGAATATTATTCAGCCATAAGAAGAAAACAAATCCTACCATTTGCAACAACATGGATGAAGCTAGAGGGTATTATGCTCAGTGAAATCAGTCAGGCAGAGAAAGACAAGTACCAAATGATTTCCCTCATTTATGGAATATAACAACAAAGCAAAACTGAAGGAACAAAATTGTAGCAGACTCACAGAGTCCAAGAAGGGACTGGCGGTCACAAAAGGGGAGGGATAGGGGAGGGTGGGTGGGGAGGGAGGGAGAAGCGGATTGTGGGGTATCATGATTGGTGCACATGGTGTTGGGGGGACCATGGGGAAGACAGTGTAGCTCAGAGACGACAAATAGGGACTCTGTGGCATCTTACTACACTGATGGACAGTGACTTCAATGGGGTATGGGGGGTACTCAATACTAAGAGTGAATGTAATAACCACATTGTTTTTCATGTGAAACCTTCATAAAAGTGTATATCAATGATGCCTTAATGAAAAAAAAAGAGAGAGAGCTAGATCATGATAGCTCCTCCTACTCCACCTCTCAACTCTAAAACTCCACCATTGCTGGTTTATTACTTTCCTTAGTAATCCCTTTGCCCAGGATCCTCAAATGCACAAGGCCAAGGAAGGCTGATGGCCAACACAGTGAAGGCTCCCAGGGGATAGATTTCCCAGACAGTGCTCCTAGTCAGAGCAGCAGTCTAGCCTGTTAGAAAGGGCCCTGGTCTGAGAACACAGTACACAGGGTCCCAGGGGAGCTTTGACATGGACTGTTTTGGATATAACTTTGCAGAGAAAGTCTCCTTATCACAGAGCATGGTTGCCGGCCCTGATGGATGCCAGGCATTGGGCCCTGGGTCATGCGCTGATCACAGGAATGAGTTAGAACAAGCTGGGTCCTGCCCTCACTGAGCTTGAGGCTTCAGGGAGCAAGGAAACAGCCAGGTGTTTTTCACACAGATACATGCACAGGGTGAGACTGCCACAAAGCATAGGCAGCCGGCCTTGAGCCAGGCGGGGGAGACTTCCTGGGGGAAGTGGCCTGTGGGCACAGCCAGAAGAGAAGGAGTACAGAGGCAGAGAGGAGGGAAGACGGAGGGAGACCTGTACAGACGGCCTGTCTCCCAGGAGCCAGCTCCTTGGTGGGAATGCTAATCCGCAGGCTTCACTAATAGGGCGATGAACAGTATGAATCATGAGGGATGTTCAGATCAAATATCACAGCAAGATTACAGGAAGGAAGGTTATTCCCACGCAGAGGACAAAGAGCTCTGTGGGGGCGGAAGAGGAGCTTGGACGGGGCCCCCAATGGCCTGTAAGACACAGCGGGGAACACCGGGGGGTGAGCACAGCTGGGGGTGTCACACCACAGCAGAGCCAGTACCTCCCCAGGGAACCTGGAAGCGGTCCGGCTGAGCCAGGGCGTGTGTCGGGGGACAGCTTCAAGTTGTATTTCAAAGACTTGAAGACAAAGCTGGGAAACACGCTGCTAATGGATGCCCTCGCCTTCACACCAGAAACCTCTCTAACTTCTGCGTCTTTGAAAGCCAATCCCATCCTCGTCCTTTTCTCTTACTTTTCTGAGTGTTTCTCCTCAGCATCTCCATGAGCTTTCAATGTGGCCATCGCTAGACAAGCACCGACCCCCGCAGTCCCTGGCTGCCTTCCCCTCAAAACCCACTAAATCTCCGTCTGTAAACATGTCCTCACTGCTGGCTTTACCGCTGGGCGTTTGCTGGTGAGCCTGCTTGAACGGACCTCAGCCCGACCTTCCACGGAGCCAGAGCTGAGCTCCCTGCGCTGGGCCAGCTATGCATTTCATCACACCGAATTATTCTGAGGCATTGGGGCCCCTTCTCCTTCCTTCCAACTCAGCCTTATTTATATGGAAGACAAACGTGTGAAATATGGATGCATGATTTTATTCATGCCATTTAGCTTATATATCTCAAAATGCAAAACATTTGCTAAAGAAAGTTGTCAAAACAAAAGGGGTGGAAGATGGCAGCGTGAGTAGAGCAGCGGAAATCTCCTCCCAAAACCACATATATCTATGAAAATACAACAAAGACAACCCTTCCTAGAATAAAGACCAGAGGACAGAGGACAATATCCAGACCACATCCGCACCTGAGAGAACCCAGCGCCTCGCGAAGGGGGTAAGATACAAGCCCCGGCCCCGCGGGAGCCGAGCGCCCCTCCCCCCAGCTCCCGGCGGGAGAAGAGCAGGCAGAGCGGGAGGGAGACGGAGCCCAGGACTGCCGAACACCCAGCCCCAGCCATCCGGGCCAGAGCGCAGACACAGTACGTGCCCAGGGGGCCCTGGATGCTAGGGAAACAGGGCAGCAGGAACAGTGAGCGGGCACTGGAGGCCGGGTGCCGGAGGACATAAGAAAAGCGCACGACCATTTTTTATTTTTATTTTTATTTTTTTGCTGTTTTGTTCTGGCGAGTGCTTTTTGGAAGTCTTAAAGGGATAGGGACCCCAATACTAGGGAAACAGGGCAGCAAGACCGGTGAGCAGATGCCTGAGGCTGGCTCCGGAGAATAAAGAAAAACGAGCGGCTACTTTTTTTTTTTTTTAATTAAAAAAAAATTTTTTTTTTTTTTTGTGGTCATTGTTTTGTTTTGGCGGGTGCTTTTTGGAAGTCTTAAAGGGGCAGGGCGGGTCACTTAATCCAGAGGTAGGGAATCCGGGATCTCTGGGCACCCTAACCCCTGGGCTGCAGGGAGCAGGGAGGCCCCTTACGGAGATAAATAGCCTCCCAGCAGCTCCTGCTCCAACGCGACTCCACCATTTTGGAGTAGCTGCCCGAGCCAGGCCACGCCCACAGCAACAGCGGAGATTAACTCCATAGCAACCGGGCAGGAAGCAGAAGCCCTGTCTGCGCGCAGCTGCGCAGCACAAGCCACTAGAGGTCGCTGTTCTCCCAGGAGAGGAGGGCCTCAAACCAACAAGAAAGGAAGTCCTTCCAGCCGTCACTCGACCCAGCTCTGCAGACTATTCCTATCACCATGAAAAGGCAAAGCTACAGGCAGACAAAGATCACAGAGACAACACCAGAGAAGGAGACAGACCTAACCAGTCTCCCTGAAAAAGAATTCAAAATAAGAATCATAAACATGCTGACAGAGGTGCAGAGAAATACGCAAGAGAAATGGGATGAAGTTCGGAGGGAGATCACAGATACCAGAACGGAGATCGCAGAAATGAAACAAACTCTGGAAGGGTTTATAAGCAGAATGGATAGAATGCAAGAGGCCATTGATGGAATTGAAACCAGAGAACAGGAACGCATAGAAGCTGACACAAAGAGAGATAAAAGGATCTCCAGGAATGAAACAATGTTAAGAACACTGTGTGACCAATCTAAAAGGAACAATATCCATATTATAGGGGTTCCAGAAGAAGAAGAGAGAGGAAAAGGGATGGAAAGTATCTTTGAAGAAATAATTGCTGAAAACTTCCCCAAACTGGGGGAGGAAATAATCGAACAGACCACGGAAATACACAGAACCCCCAACAGAAAGGATCCAAGGAGGACAACACCAAGACACATAATAATTAAAATGGCAAAGATCAAGGACAAAGAAAGAGTTTTAAAGGCAGCTAGAGAGAAAAAGTTCACCTATAAAGGGAAACCCATCAGGCTAACATCAGACTTCTCAACATAAACCCTACAGGCCAGAAGAGACTGGCATGATATATTTAATACAATGAAACAGAAGGGCCTTGAACCAAGGATACTGTATCCAGCACGACTATCATTCAAATATGACGGTGGGATTAAAAAATTCCCAGACAAACAAAAGCTGAGGGAATTTGCTTCCCACAAACCGCCTCTACAGAACATCTTACAGGGACGGCTCTAGATGGGAGCACTCCTAGAAAGAGCACAGCACAAAACACCCAACATATGAAGAATGGAGGAGGAGGAATAAGAAGGGAGAGAAGAAAAGAAACTCCAGACAGTGTATTTAACAGCTCAATAGGCGAGCTAAGTTAGGCAGTAAGATACTAAAGAGGCTAACCTTGAACCTTTGGTAACCACAAATTTAAAGCCTGCAATGGCAATAAGTACATATCTTTCAATAGTCACCCTAAATGTTAATGGGCTGAATGCACCAATCAAAAGACGTAGAGTAATAGAATGGATAAAAAAGCAAGATCCATCTATATGCTGCTTACAAGAAACTCACCTCAAAACCAAAGACATGTACAGACTAAAAGTCAAGGGATGGAAAAACATATTTCAAGCAAACAACAGCGAGAAGAAAGCAGGGGTTGCAGTACTAATATCAGACAAAATAGACTTCAAAACAAAGAAAGTAACAAGAGATAAAGAAGGACACTACATAATGATAAAGGGCTCAGTCCAACAAGAGGATATAACCATTCTAAATATATATGCACCCAAAACAGGAGCACCAGCATATGTGAAACAAATACTAACAGAACTAAAGGAGGAAACAGACTACAATGCATTCATTCTAGGAGACTTCAACACACCACTCACCCCAAAGGATAGATCCACCGGGCAGAAAATAAGTAAGGACACGGAAGCACTGAACAACACAGTAGAGCAGATGGACCTAATAGACATCTATAGAACTCTACATCCAAAAGCAACAGGATATACATTCTTCTCAAGTGCACATGGAACATTCTCCAGAATAGACCACATACTAGGCCACAAAAAGAGCCTCAGAAAATTCCAAAAGATTGAAATCCTACCAACCAACTTTTCAGACCACAAAGGCATAAAACTAGAAATACACTATACAGATAAAGCAAAGAGGCTCACAAACTCATGGAGGCTTAACAACACGCTCCTAAATAATCAATGGATCAATGACCAAATCAAAATGGAGATCCAGCAATATATGGAAACAAATGACAACAACAACACTAAGCCCCAACTTCTGTGGGACACAGCAAAAGCAGTCTTACGAGGAAAGTATATAGCAATCCAAGCATATTTAAAAAAGGAAGAGCAATCCCAAATGAATGGTCTAATGTCACAATTATCAAAATTGGAAAAAGAAGAACACATGAGGCCTAAGGTCAGCAGAAGGAGGGACATAATAAAGATCAGAGAAGAAATAAATAAAATTGAGAAGAATAAAACAATAGCAAAAATCAATGAAACCAAGAGCTGGTTCTTCAAGAAAATAATCAAAATAGATTTTGTCTAGCCAGACTTATTAAGAAGAAAAGAGAGTCAACACAAATCAACACTATCAGAAACAAGAAAGGAAAAATTACGACGGACCCCACAGAAATACAAAGAATTATTAGAGAATACTATGAAAACCTATATGCTAACAAGCTGGGAAACCTAGGAGAAATGGACAACTTCCTAGAAAAACACAACCTTCCAAGATTGACCCAGAAACAGAAAATCTAAACAGACCAATTACCAGCAACGAAATTGAAGCAGTAATCAAAAAACTACCAAAGAACAAAACCCCCGGGCCAGATGGATTTACCTCGGTATTTTATCAGACATACAGGGAAGACATAATACCCATTTTCCTTAGAGTTTTCCAAAAAATAGAGGAGGAGGGGATACTCCCAAACTCATTCTATGAAGCTAACATCACCCTAATACCAAAACCAGGCAAAGACCCCACCAAAAAAGAAAACTACAGACCAATATCCCTGATGAACGTAGATGCAAAAATACTCAACAAAATATTAGCAAGCCGAATTCAAAAATACATCAAAAGGATCATACACCATGACCAAGTGGGATTCATCCCAGGGATGCAAGGATGGTACAACATTCGAAAGTCCATCAACATCATCCACCACATCAACAAAAAGAAAGACAAAAACAACATGATCATCTCCATAGATGCTGAAAAAGCATTTGACAAAGTTCAACATCCATTCATGTTAAAAACTCTCAGCAAAATGGGAATAGAGGGCAAGTACCTCAACATAATAAAGGCCATCTATGATAAACCCACAGCCAACATTATATTGAACAGCGAGAAGCTGAAAGCATTTCCTCTGAGATCGGGAACTAGACAGGGATGCCCACTCTCTCCACTGTTATTTAACATAGTACTGGAGGTCCTAGCCACGGCAATCAGACAAAACAAAGAAATACAAGGAATCCAGATTGGTAAAGAAGAAGTTAAACTGTCACTATTTACAGATGACATGATACTGTACATAAAAAACCCTAAAGACTCCACCCCAAAACTACTAGAACTGATATCGGAATACAGCAAAGTTGCAGGATACAAAATCAACACACAGAAATCTGTGGCTTTCCTATACACTAACAATGAACCAACAGAAAGAGAAATCAGGAAAACAACTCCATTCACAATTGCATCAAAAAAAATAAAATACCTAGGAATAAACCTAACCAAGGAAGTGAAAGACTTATACTCTGAGAACTACAAGTCACTCTTAAGAGAAATTAAAGGGGACACTAACAGATGGAAACTCATCCCATGCTCGTGGCTAGGAAGAATTAATATCATTAAAATGGCCATCCTGCCCAAAGCAATATACAGATTTGATGCAATCCCTATGAAACTACCAGCAACATTCTTCAATGAACTGGAACAAATAATTCAAAAATTCATATGGAAACACCAAAGACCCCGAATAGCCAAAGCAATCCTGAGAAAGAAGAATAAAGTAGGGGGGATCTCACTCCCCAACTTCAAGCTCTACTATAAAGCCATAGTAATCAAAACAATTTGGTACTGGCACAAGAGCAGAGCCACAGACCAATGGAACAGACTAGAGAATTCAGACATTAACCCAGACATATATGGTCAATTAATATTTGATAAAGGAGCCGTGGACATACAATGGCGAAATGACAGTCTCTTCAACAGATGGTGCTGGCAAAACTGGACAGCTACATGTAGGAGAATGAAACTGGATCACTGTCTAACCCCATACACAAAAGTAAACTCAAAATGGATCAAAGACCTGAATGTAAGTCATGAAACCATTAAACTCTTGGAAGAAAACATAGGCAAAAACCTCTTAGACATAAACATGAGTGACCTCTTCTTGAACATATCTCCCCGGGCAAGGAAAACAACAGCAAAAATGAGTAAGTGGAACTATATGAAGCTGAAAAGCTTCTGTACAGCAAAAGACACCATCAATAGAACAAAAAGGAACCCTACAGTATGGGAGAATATATTTGAAAATGACATATCCGATAAAGGCTTGACGTCCAGAATATATAAAGAACTCACACGCCTCAACAAACAAAAAACAAATAACCCAATTAAAAAATGGGCAGAGGAACTGAACAGACGGTTCTCCAAAAAAGAAATACAGATGGCCAACAGACACATGAAAAGATGCTCCACATCGCTAATTATCAGAGAAATGCAAATTAAAACTACAATGAGGTATCACCTCACACCAGTAAGGATGGCTGCCATCCAAAAGACAAACAACAACAAATGTTGGCGAGGCTGTGGAGAAAGGGGAACCCTCCTACACTGCTGGTGGGAATGTAAATTAGTTCAACCATTGTGGAAAGCAGTATGGAGGTACATCAAAATGCTCAAAACAGACTTACCATTTGACCCAGGAATTGCACTCCTAGGAATTTACCCTAAGAATGCAGCAATCAAGTATGAGAAAGATCAGTGCACCCCTATGTTTATCGCAGCACTATTTACAATAGCCAAGAACTGGAAGCAACCTAAATGTCCATCGATAGATGAATGGATAAAGAAGATGTGGTACATATACACAATGGAATACTACTCAGCCATAAGAAAAGGGAAAATCCAACCATTTGCAGCAACATGGATGGAGCTGGAGGGTATTATGCTCAGTGAAACAAGCCAAGCAGAGAAAGAGAAATACCAAATGATTTCACTTATCTGTGGAATATAAGAACAAAGGAAAAACTGAAGGAACAAAACAGCAGCAGAATCACAGAACTCAAGAATGGACTAACAGGTACCAAAGGGAAAGGGACTGGGGAGGATGGGTGGGTAGGGAGGGATAAGGGGGGGAGAAGTAGGGGGGTATTAAGATTAGCATGCATGGGGGGGTAGGAGAAAAGGGAGGGCTGTACAACACAGAGAAGGCAAGTAGTGATTCTACAACATTTTGCTATGCTGATGGACAGTGACTGTATAGGGGTTTATAGGGGGGACCTGGTATAGGGGAGAGCCTAGTAAACAAAGTATTCATCATGTAAGTGTAGATTAGTGATACCAAAAAAAAAAAAAAAGGGTAGTTCCCATGTGGTGACCTCCAATGAGTTCTTCACAAGAGTATAAAGGGCATATAAAAGTGTAGGCAAAGGGTCTGTTTGTGTTTATACAGAGGATCAAAGCCTAATTGGGCTACCCTGAAAATGAACTAAGATACGATATGAAAAAGAACTTCCAATATCAGCACTCTCTGGAAGACTCAGGCCAGAAGATGATCATCAAAAAACCCCAACAAAGATCCAAGCACTGCTACAGCTGTAGATGCACTCATCCCACCAGCTCCTGGACTTGCCATGGGAATGAAGGAGGAGATATCTAAGCTGACCTGTGCATACAGTAAAACAACAAATTTGACTGGATCTATACTGTTGGAACTCAACCAAGAATAAGGAGAAGTGCAAATTGTAGCGCTCCAAAATCTTACAACTACAGACTATTTACTGTTAAAAGAACATAAGGGATGTGAACATTCCCCAGGAATGGGTCGTTTTAATTTGTCTGATTTCTCTCAGACTGTTCAAGTTCAGTTGGACAATATCCACCATATCATAGATAAGTTTTCACAAATGCCTAAGGTGCCTAACTGGTTTTCTTGGTTTCACTGATGGCTGGTAATTACAGGTATGCTTTGGTTTGCATTATGTAACTATGGTTTGGTTATGTAACTATACTCCTATTATGTTAATGTGTGTGCGCAATTTAAGTAGTAGCTTAAAACCTATACATGCTGAAGTTACTCTACAAGAAGATACGTCAAAGAAATAATCAATCTTCCCATGATTTCTTCCACCTGCTACTTCTATAGCTTTTCTTCTTCCTTCCTAATTACAACCCTTAAATAGAATTCGTGCCTCATATCAAATTTACCGAGTATCATAATTCTTCCAAGTGGTAAAGATACCTCAAGACAAATGCTGGGCATAGAAGCCACAGGGCATAAATATGCAAAGAAATAAAAAGCTAACCATTCAAACAATAAGGCTTCTCTCTCACTTACCAACTTTACATTTCCCTGTATGGCCCCGGAAGATGACTGGTTACCCAGAGACGGGTAAGATTCCTCAAGGGAGGAACAACCTAAGACAGGCACAGTCACAGGGGGGTCATCAGGTGAGAAATTGGGGATCAACAGAGGTGAGGCTTAGAACCTCACCCCCCCTGTTCTGAGAGAAATCTTCTGCATAAGTGGATGTTTTATTGCCCTGGTCTAGCTTGGATTAACACATAGTCTACAGGCACACACCTGATCATCTACATTTGCTCTCTTACAACACTAAACTATGTTTTCTACCTTTATCTCGTATCTACCTATCACTTCAGCATTTTATTAAAAATCATAATAATAAAGAGAAATGTGGTATCCACATATAAATCAAGTATAAACATCAAATGAGTATTCATATTTGAACTGACTGTTTATAGTTCATAATGCTTGAGCAAAACCGAAGGTTTCTGTGATGGCTGCCCTTGTACTGTTCACTATGTAACTTATTCATTATGTAAGAATTTGTTCTCCATGTAAGAACTTGTTTGTTATGCCTCAGAAGATTGGAGACTGACGAAAATTAGGCTTGGGGTGGATTAATGATTGTGCATTGAGCATTGACTCCCCTATACAGAATTTTATTGTTGTTAACAACCATTTGATCAATAAATATGAGAGATGACCTCACAAAAAAAAAAAAAAGTATACACTTCCAATGGTAAAATAATAAGTAACCGGGATGTAATGAATATAGTCAAAATATTGTAACAGCTTGGTATGCTGATAGCTGGTACCTAGAATTGTCATGTATATAAATGTTGAATCACTATGTTGTACACCTGAAACTAATGTAATGTAATACCGTGTGTCAACTACCCTTCAATAAAAAAATAATTATCTACAAAAAAAAAAAAAAAAAAAAAGTTGTCAATGAAACCACGAGGCTATGCTGACTGATATATGTAAGACTGAAGTCAGTAGCTATGAAGGCTTCAATAAGCTTTGTATGTTTTTCTGATTGTATAAGATCCAGTACATTTAACATTTACAGTAATTATTGTTTATAAGTGTTTGCATGACAAACACTTGATTGCTCCTATCCCTGAACAGTGCCACCCCCCACCCTGAACTGTTTTTGGTTCTGTTTTTCATTTTAAATCCCAAGATCACTATTTGCCTTGATGTTATTCAAGAGCTCTGAAACTGATTGAAAAGAAAAAGTATGGGATGGATTTTTGTTTCAAAGTTCTCTCTTTAGTTTTATCTAACCAATGCTCACACTTTTCCTCAAAAATATTAAAGTAAAATAGGAAACATGGGGAGCTCATGGTAAACAGGGTAAGTGCTGACATACACAGAACACAACATTATCATGAGCTGGACACATCTGTTCTCATGTCATTGCATGACTCTGTGTTGGACACAGGCGACAGCCAGGCCTGGCATCCGAGCCCCCAGGTGTGGGTGCTTACAAGGGGTGTGCCTGCTTGCACAGAGTCTTGTGACCAGACTTGCCTCGCAGTCAGGATCGGGGCATCTGCTGCCCCCCTCCCACAGTGACACATTGCCAAAACGCGGGCAGAGCGAACAGGACCGAGTCCAGCCCAGGCCGATGGTGGTGAGGAGCGGGCGGAGAGCGGCTGGCACGGGAACGCCCCTACCACCTGGGTCTCCGACGTGACCCTGTCAGAGAGGCTCTGCCCTTGCTGTCATTTTTACATTAGAAACTGAGGCACCAGGCACTTGTCCCACTGTCTCAAAGAGGCAGGGCGGGGAGGTGACCCACGGTAGACTGTAGGAGTTGTGTTCTTAAACAGAACCTCAATCTGTAACATTCATTAAGATAATAGCAATTAATGCAAATTAAAACCACAATGAGATACCATCTCACACCAGTAAGGATGGCTACCATCCAAAAGACAAACAACAACAAATGTTGGCAAGGTTGTGGAGAAAGGGGAACCCTCCTACACTGCTGGTGGGAATGTAAGTTAGTTCAACCATTGTGGAAAGCAGTATGGAGCTTCCTCAAAATGCTCAAAATGGAAATACCATTTGACCCAAGAATTCCACTTCTAGGAATTTACCCCAAGAATGCAGCACTCCCATTTGAAGAAGACAGATGCACCCCTATGTTTATCACTGCACTATTTACAATAGCCAAGATAAGGAAGCAACCTAAGTGTCCATCAGTAGATGAATGGATAAAGAAGATGTGGTACATATACACAATGGAATACTACTCAGCCATAAGAAAAAACAAATCCTACCATTCGCAACAACATAGATGGAGCTAGAGGGTATTATGCTCAGTGAAATAAGCCAGGCGGAGAAAGACAAGTACCAGATGATTTCACTCATCTGTGGAGTGTAAGAACAAAGGAAAACTGAAGGGATAAAACAGCAGCAGAAGCACAGAACCCAAGAATGGACTAACAGTTACCAAAGGGAAAGGGACTGGGGAGGATGGGTGGGAAGGGAGGGATAAGGGCGGGGAAAAAGAAAGGGGGCATTATGATTAGCATGTATAGAGTGGGGGGGTCATGGGGAGGGCTGTGCAACACAGAGAAGACAAGTAGTGATTTTGCAGCATCTTGCTATGTTGATGGACAGTGACAGTGAACGGGGATGTGGGGGGGACTTGGTGAAGGGGGGAACCTAGTAAACATAATGTCCTTCATGTAATTGTAGATTAATGATACCAAAATAAAATTTTTAAAAAAAGATAATAGCATTTCAATGATTGCATCTTTAAAATACATTTAAAGTACTTAAACAGTAAAATCTGAATGACATGTGTGCAGTACCCTCAAAGCATGTTCACGGAGCAAGGGCCGGGCCTCCCTGGGGCCTGCTTGTGGCTACGCTCTCAGTGTCGGGGGGAAGCCTGAAGATCACTGGGGGTGTACCGGGAGAAACCTGGGCAAGGCAACTGAGCCCAGGAGGAATGTGGGCCCAAACCTGAGCGACGTCAGTGGGTGCACAGGGGACCCAAGATCTGAGGGGGAGCAAGTCCCAGCTGGCAGGACTTAGAATCTGATTCGATGTGGGGGTGAGGGTGGGGAGGGGGTCCCTGGGAAGCTCCGGGCCATCGGCCGGGGCAGTTGGGGTGGCAGGGCCTTTTACCAACAGATTCCTTCTTTCGGCTGATGCTCGCCACCTGCCCTGTTCCAGCACTGCGGGTGGGGTAGGGGACACATGGGACCTGCGCAGACTCTGGGGCCAGATGCCCATGGCTTACGACCTGGGGGAACGCGAGCAAGTCAGGAGTTCCCTCCTCTACAAAAAGGGAAATATTCATGGAACCTATCACCTAGGGAAGGTGAGATGATTTAAATACATTCACACCTATCAAATCTTTAAAACATCTAATTTCCTGGTCCAGAGAAAGCACTAAGGAATGATTTACAGGAAGTAGCATTATTATTAAATTTTAGAGGAGACACAGACAATAAATACATACATAATAGAATTAGTTAGAGTAGTCTGAAGAGAAATAAAGTGGCATAAGGAATTGAGAGACAACAGGAAATCTATTAAACAAACAAACCAGGTAAGAGACCGCTCCGAAGAGCTGACATGTGTGAACAGAGGCCCGAATTCATTGAGGGAGCAAGTGAGGTGAAGATTGGGAAACAAACCCCCAAGTCCCAAGTGGATGTACCCCCAGTTTCAGCAGCTCCAACTTGGGAGTGAGCTTGGTGCATTCCAGGACAGTAAGAGCGATGGGGAGGATGGTAGCAAGTGAGCCTGGGGGGAAGTCAGCGATCGGAGCGGGCAGGCCAGCCTACGGCGTGCATTGTGTTCCGAGGCATACAAGCAGCAATGTAACGGAGCAGCGAAGAGCTGGACTGCCAGGGTTGGGATACTGACCCCACCTCTTCCCAGGTGTGTGTATCAGTATCTTCACCTGCAAAATGGGGGTAGTAATAGTACCCGCCCTCTAGAGCTGTGAGGCAGAAGTTAATATATGAAAGAACTCAAAACAGTGCCTGGTGCATACTGAGCGTCGTGTAAGTGTTTGCTGCTCCTGTCATTGTTATCACTAGTGGATTTTGAGTCAGGGCCAATATAATCTGAATTCTCTGTAAAAAATATTACTCTGGCTTCTGTGTGAAGGTGATGAAGCTTGGCCTTTGGCAGTGGTGAACTGAAATGAGTTGACTCCTGACAGTGTTGCAGAGAGATCACCGTATGGAGCACAGACGGAAGACCATCAGGCTGGGTGTTCGGGAATCTCAGTTTCCAAGTTCCCTAAGAATTATGTGTGCTGGGTTGAGCAAGACCAAGTCTTTACAACATTAGTGCCTACCTAAAATAGATGCACTACTACAAAAGTCAATAAATAACAGCACACACACATACATACATAAAATAAAGGGAAAAGCAAGAACAAGCCCCTTATGCCCTTCCTCCAAGAGCATTCTGAGTAAAATCTACACTCTTCTGAGACAGTGTATTCCTCGGAGCCCCTCCTTGAGACAGCCCCAATTTGCTGACAAGCCGAAATAGGAAATATCGTTTCTGTAACAGCCCAAATACAAATGGATATGGAAAAGAGAGCCATGTTTGCTAATTTTCCTGTAGGAGAGGTTTTAACATAAATCTATCTCCTTATCTCAGCTGTCATGGGAATAAAGGTCACAGGACAATGCACTGAAAACCAGTTTATGGGAAATTCTGATTAGTAACTCCACCCTCCAGGTCAACCCTACTCTGGTTTAAGATGTGTCTTCTTCAAATTGCTGGGCCTCTGTGTGAGAGTTTCCCTAGGGGGGATTATCTCAAGTAATATTTTCATGAATTTTACTGGACATGTATAAACAGGATAATGAATCAAAGGTGCTCCATAGAAACCAAGAATGCCTTTGATTCTTGATCCTTCAGGACATAAAAACAGAAAACAAAATAAAACCATACTAGGAGTACAATGTGACCTGCCCAGACCCTGAGCTGGGAGCTTTATGTCTATTAATGGGCTAAACACAGCCATTTACCCAACTTCAGTTATTTACATAAAACCTCCATGTTTTATTTATTATATCCTCATACCACCTCTACCAGCATTACTTAATATTTCTATGTTGCAATCATTTGTTTGGTTTTAGAATTTGAACAGGAAATGTGAAATCATTCTCTCAAATATAAATTAATCCAGTATTACTTTCCATGCAAGGAAAATACTGGTGAAAACAAATCAACTTTATGAAAGCCTAGCCAGACGCTCCTGACAGCTAACAGGGTTGGTCCTGAGCCCGCTCTCTTTGCTAAGGGAGGTTAGCAAAGGTTAATGATAAAGATTTATTAGTCTTAGGCACAGTTTTATTTTTGAATTAAACAGACATCTTGAAAGGACATTGAAAATGGGAATTAATGTTTAGGAGCATAATCACACATGAACCCCAAATTCCTCTGGATTATCCCCAGCAGCACAAGGCAAAGGCTGGTAGGGTGGGAAGGGGGAGAGGCAAGGGGTGGGAGGGGAGTTAGCAGAAGGCTCCTCTTTCCTAGAGATAAACCTAGAAGTGTGTCCCGTTCAAAGGCTGCTTTTCTCAGCATCCCTTTCCCCAGGTGTGGCCATATAACTATATCTTAGCAAATGAATGGTGGGACCAGCTGTGTGGGACCCCCCAGGAAGACCTTCAAAAGCAAGGGGCCGCATGCCCTCTCACCCTGCTTTCCCTGCCTCCAGCCTGTGGCTCCACGCTTCAGCCAAAGTCCAGAAGTCTGGACCCTAAGGAGATCTTGAAAGTGGATGCTGCAAATCAGGATGAAAGAGCAGAAAGACAGCTAGAACTTGGACCCCCGATGGCCGCGTGAGGACGCCATGCCATGTGGTCAGCTCGCCTTTGGAATTTAATGTAAGTGAGCAATCATCTTTTATCTGGTTTAAGTCCCTTTATGTCAGGTCTGTGTTACTCACAATCCCATACAAATATTAATCGATATTGGCGCTCACACTGCAGTGTGGGAAATGCTGATTTAAGTCTTTAAACATGCTGTGAGGTAGGAATGATGATCCTTATCCTATGGATAAAAGACCTGAAGTTCAGAGAGATCAAGTGACTTGCCCAAAGACACAAAACCCATAAGAGACTATGCCAAGATGTGAAGCATGAGCCAGGCTTCCTCTGCATTCCCTGTCCCTGCTCCCTGGATGATCCTGTCTCTGGCAGAAGGCCCAATATATCCAATTATCATGATCAAACTTGGCTCTTAAAAGAAATGGGGAAATTTAAAACTTCACTTTTTAATTATTCAATGAACCACTAAATCAACTAGTCCAGTAATCCTGGAGTCCAGTCCAAGCATAGGATGCCTGCTCATCAGCAGCGACTGTTTTATGTCTTGGTTGCCAATGACAGGATGCCTGGAGTCTACAAGCTGCCAAGGACCTAGAAATGGTTGAGATTAAACAAAAAATGGAATCCAAAATATAAAATAATACTGCAAAGTCAAAATGAATAAATGCTTAACTGAATATCCTCAATATTTATATTGGTCACATTTAGCCTTCATAAAAATTTCATTTTATTTGCAAAGATCTTATAGGTAGATTTTCTTATTTTGCATTATTTCCTGTCCATGTAGCAAAATCATGACTGCTCATGAATAAAGGGTTATTTGGAGCTAATTAACTTCCAACAAATTTTACAGGAAAAAGTGTGTATTCAGGGTTGGAAATTGTTACATTTTAATACATTTCCTAGAAAGTGGGGTGGGGTCACCAGAAAGTGTGCTTGGGACTTGATGGGGCTTTTGAGATGGCTCTGGGGACATGTTATGTAGTGGAGGGAAGGGGGTCCCCTCCATCAGCAGGAATCTTGCCCTTGAGAATGTACCCCTTGACTCTAGTCCAGAGGTTCCTACATATCCATTCCTCTCCCCATGTGCAACCTTAAATTTTTAAAAAATCCACATGTAATGGGGGTACAGGCACCCTCATTTTACATGGGAGAATATTGGACAAGATGGACTTTATCATTTTTCATGGCTAAAAGGAAGCCCATGGCCCACCCCAGTACACATCCAGGAGAGGTTGGACCACACAGAGACAGGCTTTCTGCCTTTTATGCTAGTTACTAGCCTACCTGCCTACCAACCATGGCTAACTCAGAAAACGATATTTGTTTTATTTTTATGATTATACTGTATTCCATCAGAACCAAATGAAAATGCATCTGTAAGAAGATCAAGAATAAAGACCTTCTGATGCAAAATCCATCCTTAGGGAAACTGTCTTTTATGTGAGGGCATCAGGTCTTTCACTTACTAATTTGGTAAATGTACACTGACCACTGACTCTGCCCCAGGTGTCCCAGTGGGCATCGGGGAGCCAGGATGGGATAACGCAACGTGGAGCAAGGGCCGCAGATGCAAATTCAAGCATCCTCCACACAGAGCCTTAATTTATATTCCTAGGTATCAAAATAAAACCTACTAATAAAAACTTTATTCATTTTAAAAAGACCAGAATGACTCTGAACAATTGTACACTGTCTTATGCTGTTTTCACTGGCTAAAAACTCCTGCCTCCAGCGATGGATGGAAGTTCACTACAGGAGACAGTATCTGTGACTGGATACCCAGAGGTTCAGAGAGAGCTCCATAAACAGTGCCCGACATACACAGGGGATATGTAAGAAACATTTATTGGAGAAGCAAACCCCATCAGGGCTAACATTTCAATCCATGTATATTTCAAGCATGTGTGCTGATTCTGGCTTCTGTAATAAAACTAGGAGTAGCCAGCATTTGTTGAGGTCTTACGATGTCAGGCTCCCTTCTAAATGCCTTCTATGGATTAACATTTTTAATTCTTATAACAATCCTCTGAAGAGGATGTTTTATTATTATTGTTGTTATTAATTATTATTATTATTCCCATTTTACAGAGGCGGGATATGAGGCCCAGGGAATTGGTAACAAGTCTGAGGTCACACAGGAAGAGGAGGACCGCACTGAATGGCTCTAGAGTCTGGTACGTAGTGCTCTGGAGGCGGGGGACAGGATTGGGAGGGGAACAGGCATGGGCACATCTCAACAAACCACCCCAAGAAGGGGACCAGCCTGACTTTGCAGGAGGACTGGGGGGCGAGTGACATCACAGCCTGTCCCATCCTAAGGAGAGCAGCTGGACTCCCATGTCCCTGTACTAACGATCATCAGTTCAAGGCTGGGGTGGGGCATGGGGATGGGGCACAGTGGGATTCAAAGGTCTAGACAAGTCCAAATCTTGGACAAAGTGCTTGCAGGAGCCTGGGGACCGTTCTCCAAAGTGAAGCCCCAGGTGCTGGTGACCGAAACGGAACAGGAGTGCAGTGTGGTGTGGGTATGTGCTGTGTGCCTACAGGTGGTGAGAACGGTGCTCAGAGAGGGAATCAGTCAATGTGACAGGGGCAGGCGATTGCCTTAGACAGCATGCTAGTCATTGTGACAGGGAGAGGGGATCGCCTTAGAGAGCCTGTGTGCATTCTTTGTGCCAGTGGACTAGAGGCATGAAAAGGGAGGAAGAAAGGGGTCGGCCTTCAGAGAGGAAGGAACAGCAAAGCAGAGGCAAAGGGCCGTGAATGACGGTACAGAAGACAAGAAACCTTCCTGGAGGAGAGCCTTGGAGGTCAAGCAGGTGTAGAGATGTGATCTCAAGGACCGAGGCTGAGCGGCAGCTCCGGCCCCAGAGGGAGCTAGTCACTGAATCGGCTGGGAGAGCAGGTCCCTGGCCTGTGCAGGGAGTCAAAGGTGGGGGACCCAGGCGCCATTGTTTCCGAGTTGAGTGGAGGCGGAGCGGGTGGGAGAGCTTCCTTCAGGTCTGAACCTACTCAGCCCCGTCCATCCAGACAGCACTGAGCAGCGCTCTTCTGGAGTCCCCTGTGGGTACTCAGGGCCTGGGAGCCGGGCATTGTACCTGCTTAATATTCTCCATGAAAACAGGCATATTTGATATTTAGGTGTACTTTAATGGACAGTGAAAAGAAATTAGGTTGATTCATTTGAAGAGTGAATGTCTCTCCCCACCCCTTACACGGTGAAACTCTTAAATGCTCTCACTTAATGGAAACGAAAATTACCTCTCAAAACATTACCAAAAGTAATCATAGCAATTTTCATGCATTTTCACAATTTACTGAGCTGCCTTTTCTCTTGCTTTGATGAGCAATGACTAGCAAATGCCTGCTTGTGCCTAATCACTCAGTGCAGACTCAATAAGCCTGACCTCCTTCCCTCCTCCAAGTCCGACTTCCGCGCTCACGCACCTAAGTGGGGAGATTAAACCTCCAGCAGGAGGAGATGCAAGAGCTAGTAAGCAGCACCGTCTTGGTGGAAGGAAATCACCAAGGCTAAGTACAGCTGACAGGTATTCACAGACATGAACATGGCAATTGTCCAGAACTCAGAAGAAAAGAGAAAACAAATCTGTGAAGCCTTTGGACCAAACAGAATCACATTTTTCGTTTCTTACTTCTGGATTTTTCCCTCTGGAATATCTTAACCCTCACATTTTAATTGGCCATCTTCACCTCTCCATCTCTCAGGTCTAGTACTTTGGCTTGTGGGGGGCATCTGGAATGTTCTGGAAGAGGGAAGGGACGCCCTGGCCTCCGTGAATCATGAGAGGACCACTCTAATGTATGCTTTTCTGGTTTTGGTAATGACAAAGACCCCGTAGCCTTCAGGTTCACACAGAACCCAAGGGCCAGCTCTCCCCCACTGTCCCCATACCCACCAGAGGCCCCCTCTGTGCCCTGTACCCAGGTCCAGAAGCAAGCGTCATGCTGTTCCAGGTCCGTGTGGTCACTGGGTCACATGCGTGTCCCTCCTGAAGTTCTGGGACCTTCTAGGATGCCCAGGAGGAGGACTGCTCCTAATGGGTGTGAGCTCAGAGCCTGTCAAGGTCAACTCCATGGGACAGGTGGCTAGGTCAGACACAGAGAGATCATCAGTTTTCCAAAGAAACCTTCCCAAAATCACCTTTAAAAAGTACTGAATAAAGAAAACACAGTGGTATGCAGATTATGGCTACATCTCATGTAGCACATTGTTATTTTTCTCCTTATTCACAGAATCTGATTATAAGCACCCAGCTTGGAAAATTCAGCGAGGAAATGCTTCACACCTAGAGGAGCTGTATCTAAGTCACCCACAGACTGAAGCGCACCCCCTTGTAAGGCGGCTACCAGAGGATGAATGTATTTAAAAAGAAAACACAAATGTACGACTCTGCCCCCTAACTTATGAGACGACATGCTGTGTTTGAACAGCGCTGGATGTAGGTCTCCCACACGCTCTCGTTGCAGCGGGCTGGGCCTGTGAAGCGAGATCAGTGTGCTGAGCATGGCCCAGCACAGCCCCCAGGCCTAGCTGCTTCCCATCTCCTCTCGGCCCTGTTCTCCTCACCCGCCACACCAGACCTCCCCTCATCCCATCCGTGCCCTGACTCTCTCTCCAGGACCGGGGGGGACGTCCACCATTTGCCACCTCTGCCCATATCACCCTCCCCTACCTTGGTCTGCTTACCCGGCCAGGGCTCATTTGAGACCCAGTCTCAATCTCCACCTCGACTGTACTTGTGTGACACCTCTCTGCTCCCTCAGAGACCTCTGAGCTCCTCCAGGGCCGGAAGGCAGCCTCTGGTCCCCAGGGATGTGTGCCCCAGGACCAGCATGTGGCAGAATGCCACCTGTGCTTAGTGGCAACACTTATTCCAGCTAAAGGTTACTGTGAGCTCACTATGCACCAGGCACCATTCTAATCATTTCCTTGCATAATTCATTTGATCCTTAACACACACCGACAACTGGGTGCCTCCTACCACCCCTTTTCATAGGTGGGGAACTCAAAAAACAAAGTGGTGCAGTAACTTTCTAAATCCACACAGCTGAGAAATGTCAGAAGTAGGGTTTGAACTGGGAAAGCGCAGAGCCTGTGGGCCTTGCCACTGCTTGATTCTATCTCTCTAGACACAGAAAGCTTTTCCCATTTCTGTTTTATAGATAAATGGAACAAAAAAGCCAAATTAAATATTTTGTCCCAAGAAGCCCACTCCACTAATGAGTGTCAAAAACACCATTAGATCCCAAGGGTTTTGACTTCTGATTCTTTTTCAATCTATCATACTTCATTGTCTCAATACATATTTTTTCTTTTTTTTTTAACTCAGAAATACATGCAGGTAATGGAAAACATGCCTGGATGGTTGTATGCAGATATGACTGCTGAAACGTCCTCCTGTAGCTGTGCACAGAGGGCACCCCAGGAAGCGCTGGGGGACATTTCCCCACGCTTGAAGGTGAGCTAGCCTCACAGCTGCCCTGGACCATTCCCAGCTCCCGGCCCCCCCTGAGGAGAGCTGGACTCTACCACTTTCTCTCTCTCAGCGAACTAAGCTACCATATTAGAGGTTGGACCACCCGACTGGAGGCGGAGCTCAGCCGTTCCCTTAGGGGGCCCGGCAGCCCAGCTGAGGGGTCAGACATGTGAGTGAGGCATGTCTGACATCATGATCTTAGATAATCCATCCTCTGCTGAGATCTCAGCTGAAAGCAGAGCATGAATGACCCCAGCTGTGCCCAGCCAACTCAAAACATCAAGAAGAAATCATTTTAAACCACAGTTTCGGAGGGCTTTATAAGGCAGCACGATCTAACTGAAGATAATATAATTGGAAAATTCACCTTGAGGAAGAAATCACCAATACCATCTATTCCTCACCCGTGGAGCAATCCCTCTTGTAATTATCACTGGCCTCCGTGTTAGCAATCTTCTCTAAATACTATGCTTGTGCAAAACTCAAGGGCACAACAATTATCACTGTGCCAAAGTAGACCAAAGAGGAAAATAGCCTTTTCCCCTAAATTGCATTCCATTTTTCTTCTTGTGTCTCTGCGCTGCACCACCACAAGCCTGCCTCTGCCCAGCCACTTGCCAGGCTCTGCCAGATGCTGGATGCCCAGCCGTCCCCTGGCCCTCGCGACAGAGCCTGTCAGCCCCACGAGAAGGCTCAGGCCACTAGGGGAACTGAGCTCGTGCTCTGCAGAGTCACAGGGAAGAAGGGAGACGTTGTCACAACCTGGGGGGTTCTTGAGGCCAGCTGGGGCACTAGGCCCACCTGACTCCCAGGCTCCACCTTGCCCCTGAGAACAGGAGCTGGCCTCACACATGGCCACTCACAGATCAGACCGGACACTTACTTTGTGCCAGTTCCTATCCTGGCACACTGACATTTATAATCTCTATAAAATGTAAATCATTCTTTTCATTTATAATCTCTAAGAAAAAATGCTGCAGAAGGGAGATTGTAACCCTCATTTTCCAGGTGAGAAAATGAAGCTCACGTTGTCCACGCCTGGGGTCACACAGATAGTTCATGCAATGTCAGGGTCCAAATCCCTCACACTTGTGGCCAACTCCATGTACCTTCTTCTGGCAGAAACCAGGCTGGGGAGGGGTTGAGACACAAATGGCAGTGCGGGCAGGGACTGCAGGCTTCCTGAGGCACACAGGGCTTGGCAAAGTGGTGGCCACCAGGCTTGGATGCCTGATGTTGTCCCCAGAGAAGGAGGTGGAAGAGAAAGACACTGTGGAGATGTGATGACCTAACTATTACTTAACCCTTCCCCCTGTCCAGAGTCCTACCAAGGGCAGAGAGTATCCAGTATCTTTCCAGATCACCTGTTCCCAGTCTCCAGTCAACCTGTTGCCCATAATCGCTGGCCTCACTTGCCACCCTCCACGTGGTCTAAGCGACCTGCTCTGCCCCACACCTCCCACCTCCTCTGCGGCGGAGCTCAGCGGCCCACTGCATCTACTCCCCCAGCTGTGGTTATTCAATCGCATGCAATCTTACTCACTAATCATCATCAACAACAAAGGGGTCTACCTGCCAGGACAATTCCAAAAGCACTTTATGAAGCACACTTATGACCTGAACTCTTGACTCTCCTGGATTTGATTTCTGTAACATTCTCGGCTGCCACTACTTGTATAAAGTTAAGAAGATTTTCCATAGTTACATCTTTTTATCTCCTTACTTTCTTTCCTTCATCCCTAAGTTTTTCTTCTTCTCAAGGTCTGGCTGATCAACACATTCTCCCCAATTTATTAATGTAAATATTCTACTAAAATATAATCTTGATGCCTACTCTTATTTCTTATGTCATCTTAGTGCCTAGCCTTATTTTTTATGTAATATATTCTGTATTTTTGCCTCAACACTTTATTACACTGAACTCGTGCTGGGAGCTCTGGACACCCACAGCACCCCAGCCTTCTCCACTCAGAGCCTGGAGGGCCCTTGGCAGCCCTTCTCCCTGGTTCAGGGGCCCTCGTTGTGCAAAGGAAGAGCACCCACAACTGCCTATGCACTCAGTCCTTTCCAACTGGTCAGTCATTGAATCTGACAACTGGTTTCTTCTTCCCTACCTGCTGGGTGCCATTCCCCATCCTCTTCCTCCCTAACTCGACTTCAGCCAACCTGGTTTATCCCTGGGAGGGTGTGTTTCCTTCAGCCGGATTCCCCTCGCAACAATGCAAACACACAGCCACTCCAACGATGGCTCTCCATTTCCAAAATTCACCTGTCCAACTTTCAACATGATGCACCGAGTGCCTCTCTGCACCAGGCACACACTACCCCCTTGCATACATTAAAAGACGCAGGTTTACCAGCCGGGAACAAACTGCCACCTGCTGCTCACCTGTCTGCCCAACAATGGAGGCACTCAGTCTGTGGGGGATTCTTGAGGACACCTTCAAGGTCACTCGGATCTGGTAATACCTAAGAAAAGAGCAGAGGACAGGCTGGTGAAGATCAAACTTCTTATTGTCGGCTTCTAAAAATACCTAGACTTACTCCTAAAGGCCATAGGGAACCATGGAAGTTTCTAGGCAGCATGCATGCTCATCTGACACCAGAGAGATTCGTTCTGTCAGTACAGTGTGAGAGGGATGTGATGGGCCCAGCTGGAGACAGAATGTTGAGTTCACCAGAGATCGTATGAGACAAAAACAACCAAGAGACATACGCAATGTTGGCGGTGATGGGAATAGGGCACAAAAACAGATAGGTCATAGGGTACAGGTACATTAAGGGGCAGGGTTTTTTCTTAATCAGAAAAGTTCATTTTATAGGAAAATAGGAGCTTTAATGCATGTGAAAAACTCATACATAAATTGAGTTGCTATCATGTTGCCACCTCCCTTAGAAACCCAGCAGCTGAGCTGCTAATCTTAACTAAATTTGAAGTTTGCTAAACACCATTTTCCCAGTGTATTTCGGTGTCCTTATTTTTAATATTTCATTCCCATTTCCAAAGTCCATCATTTCAAGACACCGTGCAGGTTGCCATACTATCAGTAACCTTGCCAACCTGTCCTCTTTTGCCACAAGTGCAGAAGCATTTTTTGAAGTTCTGTGCCTTGCTATCAATAGCCCTTCTGCTTGCAAGCACTTAGGGACATTGCTGGCAGCATCACTGTTCTCCCCTTCCACTGATTTCAAACCCATTGTGAAATGGAATGTGAATAAAACAAAGTAAAAGAGAAGCAAAATGGACCATGAACATATCGGCGTCCCACGGCTCATTGAGCTCATGGCGGGGATCCGCTGCCGTGTGAACATGCTCATAGATGTTTCCGTGGACATTCTCGTGTTTGCTTTATGCACATGTGATGAACAGTGGAGATGGAGAGCTAAGACTGGACTCATAGCTATCACTTGGGTGACAGCATTTGTGAGCTGTGCGATTCTGGGTACATCACACAAATTCTCTGAACTTGTCTCTGTATCTGCAAAGTGAGGATTTAAAAAATGCACCTGTCATAACTTCTGCTTCCAGGAAAGCTAGACTAGACATACCTCTCCCTATCCTCTCCACTACACACAATTAAAAATTCTAGATAGTATATAAAAAACAAACAAAACAATGTCTAAAAGGGTGGAGAAGAAAGCAAAAAACGGACCTCAAGTCTCAAGGAAAGGCCTGTGGTGAGTTCCCTGCATTTTCCTTTTGTCTCATAAATCCCAGAGAAGCCAACCACCCAGACATGCGAATGGCTACAGGCAACAAAAGCCCCAACGAAAACTTCCGGTTTCCCTAAGGGGCAGCCTAGCGGAACAGGAAGCTTAGGCAATAGTCATCTTACTCTGCTCTATGCCTCATCTGCACCCACACCAGCCAAACTCAAGGGGAAAACTCGATGTCCACCACAGTCAAGCTGTAACAAGGCACTTCCCCCACCCCGGGAAGAGAAGGTCTTAGGCAGGGAGCCAGATTTTCCCTACTAATGGATGGTGAAGAGAACCTCACCTACTGTGGTTTAGTGGAAACCATGTGAGGAGCCTGGATCTCTATCCCCATCCGGTAGGAAGAAGGGCACAAATACGCCTGTGATGTTTGACAGATTCAAAAGCAACTCAATGGAAGTGAGAGAGCAATGGAAGTTGAGATGCCTCAACAAATGGTCCTGAAGCAACTGGACATCCATAGGCCAAAATAAGCCAAAACCAAAGACAAATCAAAACAAAATCTCAACTTAAATCTCATGCCTTCTCAAAAAAAAACTAACTCACAGTGTGTTATTGACATGAGTAAAAAATGTAAGACTATAAAAACTTTAGGAAATAAAATAGAACTCTAGAGCTAAGCAAAGAACTCATAAACTTGACACCAAAAGCAAAGCCCATAAAAAAAATGATAAATTACACTTCATTAAAATTAAAGACTTTTGTTCTATAAAACATGCTATTAAAAGGATTAAAAGACAAGCTACAGGGTGAGAGAAAATACTTGCAAATCCCATGCAGATGATCCTCATTCCTTACAGATCCCATGTCTGTGAATTTCCCTACTTGTCAGAGTTTATTTGCAACCTCCCATACAATACTCAGAGCCCCTCGGGTCGTTCTCAGGCAGCCTTACAGGGGGCAAGACATCTGAGTCACTGCACAGCATTTCCACCCAAGCTCTAACAAAGCAACACTCTACTGTCTTTTTCAGCTCTCACACTGAGAACAAGCGCCTTTGCAGTCTATTTAGTGCCATTTTCTGCATTTTGTATTTTTTGGGGGATGAGGCTCTGTAAAACGGCTCCCATGTACAGTTCAAGGGTATGTGGTGCTCCAAAACGCAGGAAGGCTGGGTGTGCCTCACAGAGAAAACTGTGTGTTACCTGAGTTTCACTGAGATATGAGTGGCGGTGCCATGAGTTCAATGTTAATGAATTTTAAATATTTATATAATACAGTTCCTTTAAGCAGAAACACACCTAAAGCAAAGTTATGTATTGATCAGTGATGAAAATGTAACGAGAGGCTTCGAGGAACTCGCTGTGTATTTCCCCGAGGAGAAACGGCTCATTATGCAGAGATGGTTGATGGCCATCATGAAACCCACAGGGAAACCACAGCAACAAATAACCATGGGCACCTTCACCTGGAGACGGAGACTGGGGCAGAGTGGAAGGTGCCTGCCCTATCCATAGGTGACCCTATACTTAGCGGTTGCTAATTACCACTGTGCAGAAATGTTGGCTGTGTATTTCTAGATCTTTCAGTGTTTTAGGGGAAGACAGAAATTTGGATTTTTAATAAAACATCTTTAAACTGTTAAATGTCAGTTCATAAATCAAGGACAATGACAACAGCAAAAAAACAATTAGCAGCAACCACAGCCATGACATTAACAAGCATGGTGCTGACAAGATGAAATGCATTTGCAGGCTAAATCCCCATGGGCCAATAATTGGCAAGCTGATTTATGCAAACATAAGATGTTGCTTTTAGTGTTTCTTTAATAAAATACTTATGCATTTCAATAATTTCATTCTCAAAGGAAGAGGTACAAATCCCACCACCACCACCATTCAGTTGTAATATTCTAATGGATTCTTCTCTTAACAGAAAACGGGGCAATCACTGCCAGAGGCTATGCCTAACCTTCCTATCAGACTGTGCTTGGAGCAGTTACGGTTATGCTCGTGGTTTATTAAGCACCACTGTGCCAGAACCTGTACTGGGGCCTTCAAGTTGTGCAATTTTGTTCAATCCTCCATAAATTCTCTGTGAAAGAAAGTGCCATCTCAGGTGTTAGCCAAAGAACATATTGGGGTACTGGAGACATCTAACTACTTATCCAAAGCAGTTAGGCTGGCAAATGGTAACCAGGATTCTAACTTCAGAGATGAATGTACTTTTTTTTTTTTGCTTGCTATATACCTCAGAGGAGTCACATTTGCTGCATGAATTAAAGCCCTTTTATAACCAACTGCAAAGCAGTGCCTCAATTCTTGTTACTTAAAAAGCACTTGGTGGTACTAAACCTTACTTCAAGGAATCTTCGTCCTTTTGAACTTCAGATGCTTTATAGGCATATGCTGAAGAAAGAAGTTCCAATTAGTCTGACCCATTTGGGCTCTATCCTGATTAAACAGCATGCTTGCACCCCTTTAGTAATTCTCTTTTGTCTGACATAAAGTTCCTGCCAGGTCATAAATCCATAAACTGTATTACATACATGATACTGTCTGATCCCTTCAGAAAATCTGTGATGCACTTACCATAATTTCCATTTTAAAGATTAGGAAATTAACCTCTAGGAATGAAGGGATTGGTCCGATTTCACATATTCAGTGAGTAATGTCAGTAAATCTCCAAGAATGACATGATTTCCCATCTGGATAGCCTTTAACCATCTTAGAGCCGCTTTCTTCCAGCTCAAGTCATTCAAGGAAGACACAGTGAGGAAGGGAGCATTTAGCCCAAGGCTTTGGAGGGTGAGCCAGTGGTGGGAGAAAGTGTGGGACTGAGTTCCAGTAGGAAGGAAGGGAGAGACTAAGACAGGAGGTGGAGAGCTGAGAGCATGTGTGGGCATGTTACAGTAGTCTAGATCTGCAGTAGTCTAGACTCCTTCTGCAAAATAATAATATAAATAGGCATCCTTTATTGGCTCACAGCTGTGAGTGGCACTGAACAATGCCTTTTACATAATGTGGTAAGCAGAAAAACGCCTTTTCCAAAGACATTTACATCGTAATGTTCAGAACCTATGGAAGAAAACTAAGGTTGTGGGTGGAATTAAGGTTGCTAATCAACTGGCCCTGAAATCAGATTATCCTGGATTGCCTAGGTGCACTCAGTATAATCACAAGTGTCTTTCTAAGCGAAAGAAGTAAGCAGAAGAGGGCAAGTGACAGGGTCATGCAATGGAAGAAAGATTCTACCAGTCATTGCTGGCTTTGAAGATGGAAGGGGCCACCCGCCAAGGAACGTGAGCAGCCTGTAGGAGCCAGAAAGGGCAAGGAAATGGATTCTCGCCCAGAGCCTCCTCAAAGGAATACAGTCCTACCAACATCTTGATTTTAGCTTAGGGAGAACCATTTCAGATTACTGAGCTCCACGATTATTACATAATAAACCTATGTTGTTTTAAACCACCAGGTTTTTGGCATTTTTTACAGTAGTAATAGTAAATTAATGCATATAGGCATTCAGATTTCTTCCTCATGACCAAACTAACAGACAGGAATGATTATCCCCATGATAACAATATACAAACCTTGACTCAGAGAGGTTAGGTACTTTTCCCGTAGTCACACAGGTAGGTAATAGAAGGCTTAGGAATTAAAATGTAGGGACATGAGACTAAAGCCAAGCTCTTACCTGGGGAGGCAAAGGCAGGTGCTTCAAACTGCACAGGCGCACCTCAGCTTTCCCGTTGCCCTTAACCACCAGGAGCCTGACTGCACCCCCCTTTCCCTCACTAGTTAGGAATGCTACCTTTCACCTCTTCTGTACCCCTTAGAGCTCTTACCACCATATTGAGGAGAGAAAAGCATCTAATAAACATTTGTTCTCAACTGAGTATAACAGTACCCATTACCACCAGCTGCCGAAGGAGACAAACCACGTCCTCGCCACCTCTGTGATTCCAGCAGCTTACACGGTGCTGGCACGTAGTCAGCACCCAGTGAGAGCCAGAGGAATGAGTGAAAGGAGGCAGGCAGGCAGGCAGGCAGGGAGAGGGAGGGAGGGAGGGAGGGGATTCCAGGACCAGGGGGAGTCCCTCAGTAACCGCGGCTTGTACAGCAAATCCCAACACATCCACTCCGTGAATGACTCAGAACCATAGGCAATGCTTATAAAACTAATAAAACTAGAAATAGTATTCTATAACTTGAATACATAAATCTATGACATTTCGTAATATAAACTTTCATAGCAGGCATATCATGAAGCAACACTCTGACCCTGGGACAGGACCAAAAATACAAACCGTGTTTGTGAAAAGGTCAGAACTGAGGCTCTGGAGTCAGAACACCTGGTCCCTAAGCTAAGAAGGCAAATTTAACGTGAGGACTTTCTTTCTCTGAGCGTTTCTGCTTCCTCATCGGTGACAATACCTGTCAGGCCTTGCAGACCTGTCATTAGGTGTGAATGGGACCCGTAGCTCTTGGGGCGATGCTCAGCCCCCACATTTCATTAAAGATAAAATACCACTGTGACTATTACCTAAGACACGAGTGAAAGAGACACCATTACCCCGACCACAGTTTCCACCTGCCCTCCATGCTCGCAGCCGGGGTGAAGCCGGGGGAGGAGATGGTCTGTGCAGGACAAGGTTCAGGGGTGCCGGGGCACAGAGCACGTGATGACACAAGATGGCAGATGCAAGCTGTGATGTTCTGCTGTGACACGGCTGTGCCCGTATGCAGGGAGATTCCCTTTGAGTCTCCGGAGGCAAAGCGGCACAATGGTTAGGGGTAAGCTCTGAAACTCTGCCCATTCCTGGCCGTGTGAGCCAGCCTGGCCACGGAACAGATCCCCGTGTGGGATTCTCTGGTGCAACAGGGGGGCCGGGGGGCCCTACTAGTAAGAGACCTCAGCGTTCCAAAAATTACTTAACAACCACAACAAAGACTCAGAAATGACCAATTATTTTACTGGACACTCACAGGCTGATTCATCTGGTCCGACAGTACCCACCCACTGGGCCAGACTACAGACCGTTCTGTTGGATTTTATTGTCCTCAATAGCAAATGATGAGGTACTTTTTCAAGAAAAGGTCATTTTAATATTTCAGCAAAACTTGTCTGAAGACTTCAATATGGTCAACACACAGTGATTTCATCCTTTAGTCAGATGCCCCCAATGTTTCCTGTGCTGACACCCCTCATTCCTGTGCCCACCCCCTTGCTGATGGAAGGGTCTGTGTGGCACTCACACTGTGAACTGGCTGCTCAGGATCCTAATCCCCTCCCACCTTCCAAAGAAAGACCAAATTTTGGCAGGAACAGCCATATGCCAGCATAAAACCACTCCCCTGACTCCCTCGCAGTGAGGAGAGAGCTCAGGACGCTCTCCTGGCCAGAGAAAAGCGTGCATTGCCCAAAGGGCAAACAGGGAAGTGACCGACAGAGAAGCCTGGGTTTCGTGACCCTGGGCTGTTGGTCCCTTGTCTGACTTTCTCTTCTGACTTGATACAGACAGGAAATGGTTGCGGGCATGAAAGCAGCTATCTTTCAGCCACGGGAAAAGCAGGGTAGAACAGAAAGAAGTCTGAGTCCTTGGTGTCACTGGTGACATGGTGATGCTGTCTACTTCTAGATTTCTTGTGACACTTGGTATATTTAAGCCAGAGTTAGTCATATGTCTGATCATTTGAAGCCAAACATAATCCTTTCTGACGGAATGTGATTCCAGACTCTCCTGGGGCCATATTTTCCGGAAGGAGAAACTCAGATGAAGCCAGACAGGCAATCTGATTCTCCTAATGTGTCTCCTTTTGGCAGTGGTAAGCTTAGCTTTTCCTTGCATTGAAGCCATTAAAATCTGAGTCCAGGTTGGACTTTTGGGTGGAAACAAGACGGCTATTCTTTGTCCACTAGAAAACAAAGCTACTTAGTGGAGGAAAATTGTTCTCTTTATGTAGCTAAACCTAACTCCTTGCCATTATCCAACAGGGATTCGGAAAAAGCCCCGGGTGACAGTAGAGAGCTCTTAGCTTAACTCTCTATGTATATTATTGCTCCTGAAAACTTCGAGAAAGTAAGTGGTCAAAGGCAGAAACTGCAAATCCCTGTGTGCCCTCCAGCTGTGAATGAGTCACGCCCTCTGCCATTATTTCTACCCCTCATGTCTGACACTATGTGGCATTTACACCAACAGAATTCACAATTTCCACGAAAATTCCATGAATCCTCTATTATCATTCCCACACACAAGTACAGGAATTAAGATTTTTTAGAATCCCCTCAGTTTTTGGTATTTTCCTCACACATATATATATACAAATCAGTACTTGGCCAGAGACCCCGAGGTATCTTTCTGCACATACCTACGGTGAGCTCACTCGCTCTCATAATGGCAGGACTGAGTTGCAGGCATGGAAGTATTTGTTTAGTCAAACTGCTTTTAAATCAGATGTCTACAGAAACCACGTACAGACTCACGGCATTTTTAATGGTGCGACCCTCCCATACAGTGGTGTGTCAACACTGTACACCTTCATGTTCTTTTTTTTTTTTTTTTTAATTATTATTTTTTATTGAAGGGTAGTTGACGCACAGTATTACACTAAACTAGTTTCAAGTGTACAACACAGTGGTAGAACATTTATATACATAATTCTAGGTTCCAGCTATCACCCTACCAAGCTGTTACAATATCTTGACTATATTCCTTATGCTATACATTACATCCTGGTTACTTACTTATTTTACCATTGGAAGTCTGTCCTTATTTTTTTTTTTTTTTTTTGTGAGGGCATCTCTCATATTTATTGATCAAATGGTTGTTAACGACAATAAAATTCTGTATAGGGGAGTCAATGCTCAATGCACAACCCCAAGCCTAATCTTCGTCAGTCTCCAATCTTCTGAGGCATAACAAACAAGTTCTTACATGGAGAACAAATTCTTACATAATGAATAAGTTACATAGTGAACAGTACAAGGGCAGTCATCACAGAAACTTTCGGTTTTGCTCATGCATTATGAACTCTAAACAGTCAGTTCAAATAGGAATACTCATTTGGTTTTTATACTTGATTTATATGTGGATACCACATTTCTCTCTTTATTATTATTATTTTTAATAAAATGCTGAAGTGGTAGGTAGATACAAGATAAAGGTAGAAAACATAGTTTAGTGTTGTAAGAGAGCAAATGTAGATGATCAGGTGTGTGCCTGTAGACTATGTGTTAATCCAAGCTAGACCAGGGCAATAAAACATCCACGTATGCAGAAGATTTCTCTCAGAACAGGGGGCTGAGGTTCTAAGCCTCACCTCTGTTGATCCCCAATTTCTCACCTGATGGCACCCCTGCGACTGTGCCTGTCTTAGGTTGTTCCTCCCTTGAGGAATCTTACCCGTCTCTGGCTAACCAGTCATCTTCTGGGGCCATACAGGGAAATGTAAAGTTGGTAAGTGAGAGGGAAGCCTTATTGTTTGAATGGTTAGCTTTTTACTTCTTTGCATATTTATGCCCTGTGGCTTCTATGCCCAGCATTTGTCTTGAGGTATCTTTACCACTTGGAAGAATTATGATACTCTGTAAATTTGATATGAGGCACGAATTCTATTTAAGGGTTGTAATTAGGAAGGAAGAAGAAAAGCTATAGAAGTAGCAGGCGGAAGAAATCATGGGAAGATTGATTATTTCTTTGGCATATCTTCTTGTAGAGTAACTTCAGCATGTATAGGTTTTAAGCTACTACTTAAATTGCGCACACACATTAACATAATAGGAGTATAGTTACCTAACCAAAGCATATCTGTAATTACCAGCCATCTCCAGTGAAACCAAGAAAACCAGTTAGGCACCTTAGGCATTTGTGAAAACTTATCTATGATATGGTGGATATTGTCCAACTGAACTTGAACAGTCTGAGAGAAATCAGACAAATTAAAACAACCCATTCCTGGGGACTGTTCACATGCCATATGTTCTTTTAACAGTAAATAGTCTGTAGTTGTAAGAGTTTGGAGTGCTACAATTTGCACTTCTCCAAATTCTTGGTTGAGTTCCAACAGTATAGATCCAGTCAAATTTGTTGTTTTACTGTATGCACAGGCCAGCTTAGATATCTCCTTCCTCATTCCCATGGCAAGTCCAGGAACTGGTGGGATGAGTGCATCTACAGCTGTAGCAGTGCGTGGATCTTTGTTGGGGTTTTGTAATGATCATCTTCTGGCATGAGTCTTCCAGAGAGTGCAGATGTTGGAAGTTCTTTTTCATATCGTATCTTAGTTCATTTTCGGGGTAGCCCAATTAGGCTTTGATCCTCTGTATAAACACAAACAGACCCTTTGCCTACACTTTTATATGCCCTTTATACCCTTGTGTAGAACTCGTTGGAGGTTACCACACAGGAACTGCCTTTTTTTTTTTTTTTTGCTTTGTTTTTGGTATCACTAATCTACATTTACATGACAAATATTATGTTTACTAGGCTCTCCCCTATACCAGGTCTCCCCTATAAACCCCTTTACAGTCACTGTCCATCAGCATAGCAAAATGTTGTAGAATCACTACTTGCCTTCTCTGTGTTGTACAGCCCTCCCTTTTCTCCTACCCCCCCATGCATGTTAATCTTAATACCCCCCTACTTCTCCCCCCCTTATCCCTCCCTACCCACCCATCCTCCCCAGTCCCTTTCCCTTTGGTACCTGTTAGTCCATTCTTGAGTTCTGTGATTCTGCTGCTGTTTTGTTCCTTCAGTTTTTCCTTTGTTCTTATATTCCACAGATAAGTGAAATCATTTGGTATTTCTCTTTCTCTGCTTGGCTTGTTTCACTGAGCATAATACCCTCCAGCTCCATCCATGTTGCTGCAAATGATTGGATTTGCCCTTTTCTTATGGCTGAGTAGTATTCCATTGTGTATATGTACCACATCTTCTTTATCCATTCATCTATCGATGGACATTTAGGTTGCTTCCAATTCTTGGCTATTGTAAATACTGCTGCAATAAACATAGGGGTGCATCTGTCTTTCTCAAACTTGATTGCTGCGTTCTTAGGGTAAATTCCTAGGAGTGGAATTCCTGGGTCAAATGGTAAGTCTGTTTTGAGCATTTTGATGTACCTCCATACTGCTTTCCACAATGGTTGAACTAACTTACATTCCCACCAGCAGTGTAGGAGGGTTCCCCTTTCTCCACAGCCTCGCCAACATTTGTTGTTGTTTGTCTTTTGGATGGCAGCCATCCTTACTGGTGTGAGGTGATACCTCATTGTAGTTTTAATTTGCATTTCTCTGATAATTAGCGATGTGGAGCATCTTTTCATGTGTCTGTTGGCCATCTGTATTTCTTTTTTGGAGAACTGTCTGTTCAGTTCCTCTGCCCATTTTTTAATTGGGTTATTTGTTTTTTGTTTGTTGAGGCGTGTGAGCTCCTTATATATTCTGGACGTCAAGCCTTTATCGGATGTGTCATTTTCAAATATATTCTCCCATACTGTAGGGATCCTTCTTGTTCTATTGATGGTGTCTTTTGCTGTACAGAAGCTTTTCAGCTTAATATAGTCCCACTTACTCATTTTTGCTGTTGTTTTCCTTGCCCGGGGAGATATGTTCAAGAAGAGGTCACTCATGTTTATGTCTAAGAGGTTTTTGCCTATGTTTTCTTCCAAGAGTTTAATGGTTTCATGACTTACATTCAGGTCTTTGATCCATTTTGAGTTTACTTTTGTGTATGGGGTTAGACAGTGATCCAGTTTCATTCTCCTACATGTAGCTGTCCAGTTTTGCCAGCACCATCTGTTGAAGAGACTGTCATTTCGCCATTGTATGTCCATGGCTCCTTTATCAAATATTAATTGACCATATATGTCTGGGTTAATGTCTGAATTCTCTAGTCTGTTCCATTGGTCTGTGGCTCTGCTCTTGTGCCAGTACCAAATTGTTTTGATTACTATGGCTTTATAGTAGAGCTTGAAGTTGGGGAGTGAGATCCCCCCTACTTTATTCTTCTTTCTCAGGATTGCTTTGGCTATTCGGGGTCTTTGGTGTTTCCATATGAATTTTTGAATTATTTGTTCCAGTTCATTGAAGAATGTTGCTGGTAGTTTCATAGGAATTGCATCAAATCTGTATATTGCTTTGGGCAGGATGGCCATTTTAACGATATTAATTCTTCCTAGCCACGAGCATGGGATGAGTTTCCATCTGTTAGTGTCCCCTTTAATTTCTCTTAAGAGTGACTTGTAGATTTCAGAGTATAAGTCTTTCACTTCTTTGGTTAGGTTTATTCTTAGGTATTTTATTTTTTTTGATGCAATTGTGAATGGAGTTGTTGTCCTGATTTCTCTTTCTGTTGGTTCATTGTTAGTATATAGGAAAGCCACAGATTTCTGTGTGTTGATTTTGTATCCTGCAACTTTGCTGTATTCCGATATCAGTTCTAGTAGTTTTGGGGTGGAGTCTTTAGGGTTTTTTATGTACAGTATCATGTCATCTGCAAATAGTGACAGTTTAACTTCTTCTTTACCAATCTGGATTCCTTGTATTTCTTTATTTTGTCTGATTGCCGTGGCTAGGACCTCCAGTACTATGTTAAATAACAGTGGAGAGAGTGGGCATCCCTGTCTAGTTCCCGATCTCAGAGGAAATGCTTTCAGCTTCTCGCTGTTCAATATAATGTTGGCTGTGGGTTTATCATAGATGGCCTTTATTATGTTGAGGTACTTGCCCTCTATTCCCATTTTGCTGAGAGTTTTTAACATGAATGGATGTTGAACTTTGTCAAATGCTTTTTCAGCATCTATGGAGATGATCATGTGGTTTTTGTCTTTCTTTTTGTTGATGTGGTGGATGATGTTGATGGACTTTCGAATGTTGTACCATCCTTGCATCCCTGGGATGAATCCCACTTGGTCATGGTGTATGATCCTTTTGATGTATTTTTGAATTCGGTTTGCTAATATTTTGTTGAGTATTTGTGCATCTACGTTCATCAGGGATATTGGTCTGTAGTTTTCTTTTTTGGTGGGGTCTTTGCCTGGTTTTGGTATTAGGGTGATGTTAGCTTCATAGAATGAGTTTGGGAGTATCCCCTCCTCCTCTATTTTTTGGAAAACTTTAAGGAGAATGGGTATTATGTCTTCCCTGTATGTCTGATAAAATTCCGAGGTAAATCCATCTGGCCCGGGGGTTTTGTTCTTTGGTAGTTTTTTGATTACCGCTTCACTTTCTTTGCTGGTAATTGGTCTGTTTAGATTTTCTGTTTCTTCCTGGGTCAATCTTGGAAGGTTGTATTTTTCTAGGAAGTTGTCCATTTCTCCTAGGTTTCCCAGCTTTTTAGCATATAGGTTTTCATAGTAGTCTCCAATAATTCTTTGCATTTCCGTGGGGTCCGTCGTGATTTTTCCTTTCTCGTTTCTGATACTGTTGATTTGTGTTGACTCTCTTTTCTTCTTAATAAGTCTGGCTAGAGGCTTATCTATTTTGTTTATTTTCTCGAAGAACCAGCTCTTAGTTTCATTGATTTTTGCTATTGTTTTATTCTTCTCAATTTTATTTATTTCTTCTCTGATCTTTATTATGTCCCTCCTTCTGCTGACCTTAGGCCTCATTTGTTCTTCTTTTTCCAATTTCGATAATTGTGACATTAGACCATTCATTTGGGATTGCTCTTCCTTTTTTAAATATGCTTGGATTGCTATATACTTTCCTCTTAAGACTGCTTTTGCTGTGTCCCACAGAAGTTGGGGCTTAGTGTTGTTGTTGTCATTTGTTTCCATATATTGCTGGATCTCCATTTTGATTTGGTCATTGATCCATTGATTATTTAGGAGCGTGTTGTTAAGCCTCCATGTGTTTGTGAGCCTCTTTGCTTTCTTTGTACAGTTTATTTCTAGTTTTATGCCTTTGTGGTCTGAAAAGTTGGTTGGTAGGATTTCAATCTTTTGGAATTTTCTGAGGCTCTTTTTGTGGCCTAGTATGTGGTCTATTCTGGAGAATGTTCCATGTGCACTTGAGAAGAATGTATATCCCGCTGCTTTTGGATGTAGAGTTCTATAGATGTCTATTAGGTCTATCTGCTCTACTGTGTTGTTCAGTGCTTCCGTGTCCTTACTTATTTTCTGCCCAGTGGATCTATCCTTTGGGGTGAGTGGTGTGTTGAAGTCTCCTAGAATGAATGCATTGCAGTCTATATCCCCCTTTAGTTCTGTTAGTATTTGTTTCACATATGCTGGTGCTCCTGTGTTGGGTGCATATATATTTAGAATGGTTATATCCTCTTGTTGGACTGAGTCCTTTATCATTATGTAGTGTCCTTCTTTATCTCGTTACTTTCTTTGTTTTGAAGTCTATTTTATCTGATATTAGTACTGCAACCCCTGCTTTCTTCTCACTGTTGTTTGCTTGAAATATGTTTTTCCATCCCTTGACTTTTAGTCTGTACATGTCTTTGGGTTTGAGGTGAGTTTCTTGTAAGCAGCATATAGATGGGTCTTGCTTTTTTATCCATTCTGTTACTCTGTGTCTTTTGATTGGTGCATTCAACCCATTAACATTTAGGGTGACTATTGAAAGATATGTACTTATTGCCATTGCTTTAAATTCGTGGTTACCAAAGGTTCAAGGTTAGCCTCTTTAGTATCTTACTGCCTAACTTAGCTCGCTTATTGAGCTGTTATATACACTGTCTGGAGATTCTTTTCTTCTCTCCCTTCTTGTTCCTCCTCCTCGATTCTTCATATGTTGGGTGTTTTGTGCTGTGCTCTTTCTAGGAGTGCTCCCATCTAGAGCAGTCCCTGTAAGATGTTCTGTAGAGGTGGTTTGTGGAAAGCAAATTCCCTCAGCTTTTGTTTGTCTGGGAATTGTTTAATCCCACCGTCATATTTGAATGATAGTCGTGCTGGATACAGTATCCTTGGTTCAAGGCCCTTCTGTTTCATTGTATTAAATATATCATGCCATTCTCTTCTGGCCTGTAGGGTTTCTGTTGAGAAATCTGACATTAGCCTGATGGGTTTCCCTTTATAGGTGACCTTTTTCTCTCTAGCTGCCTTTAAAACTCTTTCCTTGTCCTTGATCTTTGCCATTTTAATTATTATGTGTCTTGGTGTTGTCCTCGTTGGATCCTTTCTGTTGGGGGTTCTGTGTATTTCCGTGGTCTGTTCGATTACTTCCTCCCCCAGTGTGGGGAAGTTTTCAGCAATTATTTCTTCTAAGATACTTTCCATCTCTTTTCCTCTCTCTTCTTCTTCTGGGACCCCTATAATACGGATATTGTTCCTTTTGGATTGGTCACACAGTTCTCTTAATATTGTTTCATTCCTGGAGATCCTTTTATCTCTCTCTATGTCAGCTTCTATGCGTTCCTGTTCTCTGGTTTCAATTCCATCAATGGCCTCTTGCATCCTATCCATTCTGCTTATAAACCCTTCCAGAGTTTGTTTCATTTCTGCGATCTCCTTTCTGGCATCTGTGATCTCCTTCCGGACTTCATCCCATTTCTCTTGCGTATTTCTCTGCATCTCTGTCAGCATGTTTATGATTCTTATTTTGAATTCTTTTTCAGGGAGACTGGTTAGGTCTGTCTCCTTCTCTGGTGTTGTCTCTGTGATCTTTGTCTGCCTGTAGCTTTGCCTTTTCATGGTGATAGGAATAGTTTGCAGAGCTGGGACGAGTGACGGCTGGAAGGACTTCCCTTCTTGTTGGTTTGTGGCCCTCCTCTCCTGGGAGAACAGCGGCCTCTAGTGGCTTGTGCTGCGCAGCTGCGCGCAGACAGGGTTTCTGCTTCCTGCCCGGCTGCTATGGAGTTAATCTCCGCTGTTGCTGTGGGCGTGGCCTGGCTCGGGCAGCTGCTCCAAAGTGGTGGAGTCGCGTTGGAGCAGGAGCGGCTGGGAGGCTATTTATCTCCATAAGGGGCCTCCCTGCTCCCTGCAGCCCAGGGGTTAGGGTGCCCAGAGATCCCGGATTCCCTACCTCTGGATTAAGTGGCTCGCCCTGCCCCTTTAAGACTTCCAAAAAGCACCCGCCAAAACAAAACAACGCCCACCAAAAAAAAAAGAAAAAAAATTTTTTTTAATTAAAAAAAAAAAAAAAAAAAAAAGGTGGTCGTTCGTTTTTCTTTATTCTCCAGTGCCAGCCTCAGGCCTCTGCTCACCGGTCTTGCTGCCCTGTTTCCCTAGTATTGGGGTCCCTATTCCTATAAGACTTCCAAAAAGCGCTCGCCAAAACAAAACAGCAAAAAAGCAAAAAAAAATGGTCGCGCGCTTTTCTTATGTCCTCTGTCGCCCAGCCTCCAGTGCCCGCTCACTGGTCTTGCTGCCCTGTTTCCCTAGCATCCAGGGTCCCCTGGGCATGCACTATGTCTGCACTCTGGCCCGGATGGCGGGGGCTGGGTGCTCGGCAGTCCTGGGCTCCGTCTCCCTCCCGCTCTGCCTGCTCTTCTCCCGCCGGGAGCTGGGGGGAGGGGCGCTCGGCTCCCGCGGGGCCGGGGCTTGTATCTTACCCCCTTCGCGAGGCGCTGGGTTCTCTCAGGTGCGGATGTGGTCTGGATATTGTCCTGTGCCCTCTGGTCTTTATTCTAGGAAGGGTTGTCTTTGTTATATTTTCATAGATATATATGTGGTTTTGGGAGGAGATTTCCGCTGCTCTACTCATGCCGCCATCTTCCGCCCCTCCTCGGCAGTAAGCATTTTAAGAAGTATTTCCTTCCTTCGCCCCGCGCGCTCGTCGTTCCACCTTCATGTTCTTTGAGTTCAAGTTGGTAACTTGAAATTGACCTTGGTGGGAGTATTTACACCATGGAAATGGGCAACTGTTACAATCCTCTTTTTAGAGCCAGTTTTTGAACAATTATCAACGCCTCCTTCCTCTCACTACTAACACCACATTCATTTAACCAAAACAGGAAACAAAAACAGAACAAACAAGTGGGCAGTTTGGGATGACTCTAAGATAAGGTCACTGTTGGGTGGGACTCAAAGAATTAAGCCTTCAGGAAAAATTGATTTCATTGCCCACAGACACCACATTGAATAAATCTATACTGATGAGGCTCCTGGGACAATTCTCTCATAGGCTTGAGGGAAGAATGACCTTTACAAAAGGGTGCCCTTTGGCTACAGACTTGGGAGTCTGAACAAAGCATCTATGCCTCTTCCCCCTGTGGCTCTCTTCTTATTCGCATTAAAAACCAAACCAAAATATCACAGCAGCAATGACAACAGTGATGCTTTCTGTGCATCTCACGACAATCTAAATGCTCAGAACTTCAGTTTTCCCATTTGCAAAGGGGGTATCGGTTACCTTCATGGGTTGGTACACACACAACAACACTGGGCTTCATTCCATGAGGGGTGTTATTCTTGCTACTGTTACTTGTATATATCATCTCTGATTTGTTCATAAACAAACATCCTTACTCATAAAAGCAGCCTGCTTAAGGAACTCAAATCAGCAATACAAGTAGCCTAGCTGGAGATGCTACATGTAAGAAATGAGGTTGCCAAGCTTCTGCAACACTGAAAAGTGCCTCCCCATCCATGCCTCTCCCGCGACTGCTTTCGTTCACGCTGGCGGGTGGACCTGTTGTTCCTATCTAATGAGTCAAACCAGATGGGGTTTCTAATCTGCAAGACTGGCCATGTGTCAATGTTGGTCTCAGAAAAGTTCCTGGTGCCAGGCTCTGTCACCCAGAAAAGCACCTTTTGCAGGTAAAGTAAAGCCTCCGTCACTAGAGCCAGCATGGAATGGGCTTTTGTCACAAGATGCTTGGCACACAGTGCATGCTCAACTGGTGTCCGCTCACTTCCCTTTGGATTTGAGGTAGCACTGGATTTTCTTCACATCTGTGTTGCTTGATTAAGTGAGGTTGGGTGGAAGCAGGCTTTCAAGCTTCTCACACAGCTTGAAATGATATGGGTAATTTAAAACCTCAGGCCAGAAAATCTGCTGCGCAGTATCACACTGTGACAGGGGTCTCTGCAGAGAGAAGTCTTCTAATTGGCAAGACCTGATCCAGCAACCAGTTCCCAGCAGTCAGAGGGTGGGGGCAGGTTGGGAGGCACACACACCTCACAGGTCTTTCATGCAGAAGGATCAAAAGGCAGAGCATGAAAACATGCGGCAGAACCCAAGAGTTCTGTCTCACTTCACACAGACCGGGTGTTAAATACTGGAATTGCCACTTAGTAATGCTGTGTGACCTTGAGCAATTCCTTTGACCTCTCTGAGCATCGGTTTTCTCATCTTAAAAATCAATTGTAGGGACTCTCTCATCCCCTCCTGACCTGAGCCAGGAGCTCTGTCCTCTCGCTTTCTTTCTAAATAAAAGCCTCTGCCTTGCTCTCCTACCTTGAGTGTTTGCAAAGTTAATTCTTCAGCTCAGTGAACAAGAACCCTGGCATTATTTTCGGGGGCTCGTCCGGGATAACTTCGGAGGTGAGTATCGGCATCTGAGCCTGCATCTTTCTTTCGCTGTCCTTACAGAAGGAAGCCGTCTGTGGCTCACAGCATCGGGCGCTCGTCAGCAACTTAAACGGGACTAGCCCGGCTGCGGATCTCAAAGTCTCAAGCGACAGGTGCCCCTGCGTCTCCCTCAGTGGATCCCCCGTCTCCCTTGGGAGCCGGGAAAGTCACCTGAGTGGAGGCCAGGATTCCCCTTCAGAGGCATCTCCCTGGATGCGAGGGACCGAGGAAGGCTGTGGGCACCTGCGAGAGTCTAGGCTGAGGCTGCACTTCAGCGGCTCCTCAAAGGCCCGCGCGTCTGGAATCAGACCCCGACAGCCCGGCTGGGCGTCCACGAGGAGCGTCTCCCTCTCTGTCTCTGACTCCCAGCCTGATGCTTCAGGCCGCCCTGGCCTCTGGGTGGGGCAGGGCTGCTCCTGACTCCTTTACACGCTCTCTGGGTGCCTCTAGCTCCATCAATCTCACGGAGCCCGATGCTCAGCACCGCAAGGTAGGAAATCTACGCTTCACTCTTATTCCTGACTTATGACTTTTTATCTCATAAAAATGTCTGGGCGCCCGTTAGCTACTTAAAGGCCGATTAGCGTCGGCTACCAGTCTGAAGTCTCGGGTGAAAGGCTTCCCGGTGTCTGCCGCCCCTTGGTCCCCCGCCTCCGGACGGGAATGTCGGGAAGTGGCTGAGGCGATTTCCTACTTTCCTCTCCTGATCTGCGGACTCCGAGGGCAGACCGGACTAGTGGACAGTGGTCCGTGAATCTCAGCTCCGGCCAGTTGATCCGAGGGCGCTGAGTGAACCTCCCGCTAGGCTGCTGCCTGTGCGAGAGTGGCAGATGACCCCTGACCTCTTGTCTCACAGATGAGATTTCTTACAGTGGGTGACTGGCAGGCTGATTCCCAAGCAGTGGCAGGAACTGGTATTCAAAGAATATAGACACCCCCCTCCATAACTGCCCATAGCAGTGTCGGTCTAAATTCTATCTCTGGCCTTAGAAAAAGTTCCCCTGCTCCTCATTCAAAGACCGCCCCTTAGGCCTGCGCCACTTTCTCCCAGGTAATGTAAACGAAGTCTGTGAAGTAATCAAGCTGAAACCTGGGACCAGCGAGTCAATGGCTCTATTCTATTGACCTCCCTTCCTTAGAGGCAGTCAGCCTGGGGCTAGGCATTTACTTCTCTGCGGCCCCAGGGAAGTAAAATGAGCTTGTGATTCTGATCAAGGCTCTGGCAGTGAGAGCTCACACAGTCCCTGCACCAGACGGGCTGGGCTCTCAAGGAATGACTAAAGTTCATGCAGAGAAAACTAGGAAAACTCCCAAAAGTCGTAAAGCAGGGACACACTGGTGAGGTCCCACTGAATCCAGAGTTCTTAGGCAACTCTTGCTGAGGGGGAAGGCGAGAGGGAAATCAAGGCAACATGCAGGCCATGCTGGTAAGGAGTGGGTAAGTCCAGTAGGCCCTGCAGAGGAGGTGACTGACCACCATCACGCAGGCTCCAAGGAGAGGGGACGCCCTCACAGAAAAGGCAGACTGAGTGTCGCACACGTTTTTCTCTCTTCCAGGTGGGAGTATCCTCTTCAAGTTTAAAGCCAGACACACGTCTGGCATATTCTGAAGAACTGAGAGCAATTTGATCCCCAAACCCTGAAAAAAGTGCCTTATCTTCTGTACACAAGCCTGGCCTCAATACAAACTCCCTGATGGAGAGGCCTGGCCCCTGAGAAAAGTATACGATATAATAAGGTTACACAGCTAGATTAATTTTGTCACAAGGAAGGAAAATGGTCAAAAGGCCCATGAACTACTACAATATAAAACTGGTTTTCTAAACCCTTTTATTGGAAATCTATTCTACTTATTGGGTTCATCATTATCCTCAAAAATTGGGAGGTTTTTAAACTAGACTCCCTGAGACAGAAATTTTTCCTCTGCAATACAGCCTGTCCTAAATCTTTCAAAAGAGAAGAATGCTTAAAGAGAGGCTTGACTTGGTCATGCTTAGTGAAGGTTCTGTAAGAAATCTAGCATGGTTGTTAAGAATGAGGGAACTAAAGTGTAGTAACTGAACTTCTTGGCTGCAAGGATGTTGAGTTAAGAACATCCCACACTCTGCAAACTTCCCAAGCCTCCAACGTCAATGGACTAGGAGTGTTTTTCGTTGGTATGATCACCTAGCCTCCACTTTTATACCATCTCTTGGTTTAGAAGATGTAATTTGGCATATCAAATCCTTAACCAATTTTACTCAAAAGGTCTTAATACTAAGGTGCCAAGCAGTTATACAAAATAGAATGGTCCTAGACATCTTAACAGCAGCACAGGTGGGACCTGTGCTATAACTGAAAGTTGTGTATTGTGTGTACATTCTGAATTATTCACAAAATGTCTGTGATTCACTCCAAGACCTCCGAAGGCAAGTCCGAGCTACGCCAGGCCCAGAAGTCCCATGGACTACTACAACATGGAGCTGGGTCTCTAAATCCTTTTGAAGCCATGAACCCAAATAGTGATGAAAATGGAACCCCAGATATAAGTGCCCATCTTCTGAGGCCCTCTCAACTGACCAGTGATGAAGACCTAACTGCACCCTTTACTGCATCCCCTCTCAGCATGAAGCAGCCGGAGTGGTCATCGCCCCCTTCCCCCTGGCAGCAGCTAGGGTCTCCATCTGTAGAGGGGGGAATGAGACAGGGACCCTGGGCTTAGACAGAGTGGGGTGAGGGCCTCCAGAAAAAACAAAGCAAGATAATCCATTGTGGGATTTGCTGTGGCTGCTGGGGGGCCCAGCTTGTTTTTCTGACTTTACTCAGGTGCTGCTTTTCTTCCTCCAGCCCTAAACAAATGATTTGTTGCAACTTGGGCAATTTAACAAGCAATTCCAAAACAACTTGGTAAAAACAGGAAGGATTCCATCTTAAAACCCAATTAGTTAAGAAATAAGTTTCTTAACAGACAGACAATAACTCAGCTGCCTTGGGAGCAGAGCAGGCAGCCTTGAGTGATATGCTCCCAGACTAGGAAACTGCCACCCTGGCTGGAAATCAGAGCAGTAAAATTCTTATAAATAACCAGGAAGACTAATAAGAAACCTAGTGTTTCTTCAAGACAAACATTTTGGGACCACTTAGCAGGTATGCATCCCTAACCCTTTGTCTCTCAACTGCCTCTAAAACCCCTAGACAAGGCACCACCCCCAGACTCTCTTATCCCCTCCCGGCCTGAGCCAGGAGCTCTCTCCTTTCACTTTCTCTCTAAATAAAAGCCTCTGACTTGGTCTCCTAAAAAAAAAAAAAATCAATTGTGAAGAACATTGTAGCACCAAGTCCTTCTAAAACTATCACTCAAATGATAATTGTGACTCATCCGGATCTGCGAATGGGAAGTAGACTCAGGAAGGGGGAAGAAGATCCTCATGTCTACCCAGCTGGTTTGCAGAGATCGCTGACTTTTGGCTCAGTGTCTAGTCCATTGCACCAATATATTTGGACATAACTTAATACTAGGATATTTATTGATATTAAGTGATATGAAAAGATCTTCTACAAGTAGGTAGTAAAAATTATCTTATTTTTGCTTTCAGATACTGCATGAATATTAACAATAGCAACAATAATGTCATGGTAAGAATGAAGGAAGCCACCTGTTCTTGGAAGCCAACCTTCAGTCAGGCACCATACCAGGTGTTTTACATGCAGTATCACCTACTGCCTGGACAATATTCATACAAGATGGTCATTATCTCCTCCACTATTCCTATCAGGAAACTGAAGTTAAAAAAAAAAAAAGACATATCTTGCTCACAGACTGATATAAGAAGAAGTGGGATGCAAGCCCATGGCTATGAAACACCAAAGTTACAAAAATATTCTTCAAATTGGGGTCAACTCATATGTACTGGCTTCCAGCAACTGTACTGGGGTACAGTGATGACTCACGATACTATGAAGAGCCCAAACACGACAAAGTCATGCCAGCTACAGTAAGGGAAGAAGCCATTACAAGCTTTCTGTGCACTTCATCCACATTCTTGCAATTGGTACGGCCAACCGTACATGTGATGAGGGCCAAAGACACAGAGAAGAAAGCAAAGCAGCCCCTGTCCTCGAGGAGCTCACACTCTGGCACAGAAGAAAAAGCTGATTCCACAAACAATAATTTTAATCATAGGGAGGATCTCAGAGTTTCCAAGAGGATAAGATAAAGAGCAAGGTCAGATCAAAGTGGGAAGAGGTTGCCTCCATGGGAGACAGGGGTCTGCCCGAGGCAGAAGTGGGCTTGGCTGGTCCCTAAAGGATAGTGAGGCATTCAGGAGAGATCTCGCACGTCAAGAAACGGGAGTGTGAGCCTAGAGTTCAAGGCCCGTGGAAACAGCAGAGTGGCGGGAACAGAAAGCAGTCCCTTCACCGGTGCCCAGTTTCAGCACGGCCTCATTCAACACTGGTCTCAGGGGGGCAAGGTTGGCACTGCGCTCCATAGAGCCATAGTCCCTAGAATCACAGTGTGCCTTGCCACCGTGAGAGCACGGGCTTGCCCCAGGGCATGACAGACATCCTGGGGAACAGAGATGCTCCATAATGGAATTCATATTGCTACACACGAGTTCACCTAATTCAGGGGTTGACCCATGTTACAAATATAAGTTAGTACCAATGAAGCTCACATGCCATCTCGGCTCCCCCTTGAAGAATGGGTAGTTCTTGTCATGCTGGGGAAGAAGGGATGGATATGCAGTGAGAGAACAGTTTGAGGAATGAAGGGGGGTGGCTCCTAGAGTGTGGGGTACAGTGGGGAGCTGAGTTTGGCTGAAGTATGGAATAGGGAATGAGGAGCTACAAATAGATATTTCTTTCCTAAGTATTTACTCTAGAACTCTGTCATTATGTGAAAGTAGTGCCGCTACACTATCTACATAGATGGCCAAGCTACCTTCCACGGGAGGATCAAAGGGTAGTGGTCAAAGGCACTGACTGTGACATGGAAGAAAGCTTGACTTTGGTCTCAGATTCACCACCTCCTGCTGTGTGACCTCAAGAAAGTGACTTCATATCTCTGAACTACCCTTTCCAGTTTGCAACGTGCAGGTACACAAATTAGATCTAACTCACAGGAATTAGTGAGGGTGAAATACAAAAGGTTAGTAGGGCACAGAGTAAGATTTCAAAAATCATTAGCTGGATTAACATAATTGTTACCATTGTCATTTTAATATAGAAAGTCTTCATGGAAGGTATTGTGCTATGCTGGCCAGGTATGGTCTTTGGAGTCAAACCTGGGTTTGAACCCTGGCTCAGCCACTTTCTGGGTGTGGGACACTAAGAATATCATGTCCCCTCTCTGAGCCTCAGCTTTTTCATTTGTCAGAGAGGGATAAAAATGCCCATCTGGTAGGTCTGTTGTAAGGAATACATGAGATAATATAGGAAAGGTGTCTGCACACTGTGTGCACTCAGAAAATAGAAGATGCTTCTAGCATCATTTTGGATGATGTGAGCTTCTACACTGCCTCCTTTCTAAAAAAATCACAAGTGATCTAGTGTGAGTCATACTTCACGCATGGGCTGTGCTGACAAATAGAGCAGGCCACTAGCCCTTGCATAAAAAAACAGCTAGATGGAGGATCAACAGAGAGACAGACAGATAGTCGATGACAGATGATGATGACAGAGGGAAGTTAGAAAAATAGGTAGATGATAGGTAACTACACACACTTGCCAACAGCCCTCTCAGGGGAAGCGTGCCCGGCTCATTTCAAGCCACCTTCAGAATCTGTCCCTGAGAAGACACTGTCATCATGCAGGCTCATTTTCCTCCCGCAGCCCCTCAAGTTTCTTAATTGACTTTTGATATGAAAACTACCAGGAGTTAGAAGCCATTCTGAAGATTTCAAGGGATTTCCTTGTCTGTGTAAAAATTTCCATTTCCTCATCAATCAAATCTTTATTTCTGCAACACTGTTCAGACAGAACCACAACAGAAAAGGGTCCCTTAGCTCCATTTGACTGGGATGTGCTCTGTAATTACAATGGGAAGTTTTAAACCAAAAAGATCATCATATGAGGTAAACTGTCTTTGCAGAACTCCTCGCTGGGAGGAGCAAGGCAGAGAGCAAGGGTCCCAGGGTCAGACAGACAGAGGGGAGCAGCGGGCTCACCCCACAGGTGAGCCGTGGGGCTCCGAGGAGGCAGCAGATGGGACGATCTCAGCGCCACGCCCAGAACAGCTGCTGAGCTCCGATCTCGGAGTCAATATTGATACAAACATCAACATCGTGCCTGAAAGAGCCCTGGGCTCTGTGTAAGAAAACCTAGGTCAGGAAGTTGAAGAGAAAATGACACAATTAAATGTTAAGTGAACTAAGCAGGAGGAAGAAAGGGAAAAAAATATTTGCAAATGTTTAAGGGAAGAATTCAAAGATTGCCTAATAAGCTGTGCTGAGCTGAACCCAGGAATGGTGGATTGAATCTGAGCGTGGCCATCTCCCAGGTGGGTAGGCAGCTCCGCTTTGACGGGCTTGTTTTTGCTCAATCTCTCCTGATAAGCCCATCTCCTCAAGTTCTTTCTGACTTTCTGTCCTTCTGGTTTATGAGGCCCAGGGCGGTGTCAGTCTCAGGTGGATAACAACCTACTAATTCCCCGCATTGTCCGTGTTCTTGAGGACTGGGCAGAGCAAACACCCCAGCAAGGCTTGCAAGGGCAGAACCTTGGGAGCTCCAGGCCCCTCTGAATCCGCAGGCCCATGGCAGGTGCACAGAAAACACTCAGCCGGAGAGCAATCTCCGCAACATTTCCCTGCTCAGAGGCACAGCAAATACACTGGGGCAATACTAGCTGGCACGCACTGAAGCCTGCCATGCACCCCTGCTCGGTCCAGGAGGACACCTCGTCTCTAGGCTTCAGCGAACCACCCAAGTATGGTCCCCTTCATTTTCTTAACGAAGGAAACAGGTTCACAGAGGGTGAGTGGCTTTCCCAAGGCTCCACTGCTAATAATTAGCAGAGCAGGCATTCAAAGCAGCTCAGCCCATCTCAAGCCCATGTCCTCTCATTACCTCCCCTCCCCATGGTGACTTAGTGGGATTTACATTTCAGATGCCCCAAGTTTCAGGCCATCAATCATCTCCAGGGTGAGCTGTCAGCCTCTCTCAATAAATCTGTCATTCTTATTCCTGTGTCCTTAGGATGCTACTAGGAAAAGTTTTCTGCCTTAGCAGAAAGTCCTCAAAACATAAAGTGATAAACTAAGTAATGAAAGACTTCAATCATAAATGCATCATTTGACAGAATTAACTTACTTTGCCTCCTTTGGTGTGCATTTTGTCTTCAGACTCAGGCATACAAGCTACTAACTGAGGGTCTTTGGGGGCATTTTAATCAATAATGTACAAACCACAAGTCATTTATGTTTTTCTTTTAAAGAAATTAAATGGCTCTACTGTCATCAGGATGACAGAAAGCAGTTTCATTTCTTTTTCAAAGAAGATCTGAAAGTAGGCCTTATTCCAGATTACTGATGGGAAAAGAGATTCAGAGAGGCCAACTGACTTCCCCAACATCACACAGCAAAGATGCAGTGAAGCTGGTATTTAAACCCAGGTTGTCAGACTCTTCAGACCATGTAACCCTACATCCCATAAAGCTCTTCCAGCGATAGCAGAACACAGTCAGTCCTTACCCACAAACTGGTGGCAAGTTAGTAGAGACTTAATAAAAAGGTCTTGTTCTTGTGTGACCTGTCATTTTCCCAAAGCCCTGGTTTTGTTTAGTTGGTCAGTTGGCTTCCCACTTCTTCCATGGCGGGCTGAGCTGCAGGGGGAGTGAAGGGAATCTAACAGAATTTGGGCAGATCCCCAGGAGAGTTCTGAGATGGTTTCCAGCAGGGAGGGACTCCTGGATATGTTGCAATGTTCCTCAGGGGGAGGAAGGCCTCTCCACAATGTGGTCCAAAGGTCCCAGAACCATCACTGCCACCAACTCAAACGTGACCTCAAGCAAGTCACCTGTCTCCAGGCCTCTCTGTCTAGATGTTCAAAATGAGGAGGCTGAGCTATGGAAGTTCTGAAACCCAGAACTTAGCTCCTGTTCTGAACTGACCAAGGATTCTTCTGCAGTGGTCTGAGCAAGTCTCCAATTTCCATGGGAGGCCGTGAGCCCTGTGCCCACGCCTATTTGCAAGAAAACGAAAAGGACAGGTGCAAATGAGACTGTCAACCCGGTCTTCTCATTAATGAAACTGTGTGGAGGGATCAAAGTTTGCCTTTGCACTTGGAATGCCTGGCTGATCCAAGGCCTGGGACACCCCAACTGCTGGAGTTCAGGGGACCCCCCCACTTCAGTCCAAGAGTGACCCCTTTTGTCTGGAAGGAAAGGGCACGTTTGTGAGCAAGTTTCCATGACCCACAATTCTTTCTGCTTCTAGCTTTCAAATGGTGCTGCCACTCTAAGAGCTCATGTAGGCCTTTCTCTTTGGCGAGGAAAAAAAACGTGTCTGCCTTGGTTACAACCCATTCCTATGACCTGCCTCTCAAGAAAACCAGGAATATCTGAACCAAGTTTTTAAAGGGAAGTAGTAGTCAGGAAGAAACTCACATGTGACTAAAACAGTGACTTCGGCCTCGTCCCAGTCAAGAAGGTCAGTGGAGGTGTGAGAAGAGCAGAGCCCAGCCAGCTCAGTTACTGGGCTCCCAGCTCTGACCCACCGCCGTCCTGAACGGCACGGAGCAGCGGGTGTGTGTTGGGGGCAGCACGGTGCCTGCTCCTCTGAGCTGCCTCGCCACTCCCGTTCCTTGGGATGCCAGCCTCGGCCATCCCTGGGATTGCCCTCATTTGTCAGGGAGGGACTCAGGAAGTTTCCTTCCCTGATAGCTGCAGGGGAGGGCACCGTCCCCCGCCCACCCTCTGCCGCCTGAGTGCCCAGGGCTCCCCACTATTTCCCCTGGTGACGTGGCATTGCTATCACTTGTTTTCCAGGCAGCCTCTCTCCATTGATCTTTCAGGCAAGAGTCATGTTTAAACCTAGCAGCCATGTTCCTTCCTAGGTTTAAAGCATGATTAGAGAAGGTGACATGGACAAAAATGTAATGGAGGTGGGAAGCTGTGCTGTGCACACATCCCGGGAAGGATGTTCCAGATAGAGGTAGAGTCCCACAGGCCCCGGAACACGGTGCTGGAGCGACTAGGGGTCCAGGGCATCCAGACTGTCAGGAGCACCCTCACAGGCCATCACCAGGGCTTGGGCTTCTGTCCTGAGGGAAATGGGGAGTCAGGTCGTTGGGAAGTTCTTGCAGAGAACTGGCCTCGCTGGCTTCGGTTTTGAAAGGACCCTTCAGCTGCTGCACGGACAGTAGAGGGAAGGGTGCAAACAGGAGGGGTGCAGAGGCTAGGCAGAGGTGGTGACAGGCTGAGAGGTGACGGCGCCTCGGCTTGGGATGGCAGCAGCCAAGACGGGGCGAAGAGCGGCTGGGTCTGGGTCCTGTGGACAGGCCAGGGGCTAAGGTGACTCTGCAGTTCCCTCCTGTGTGCCCGCTTGTCGTTCTAAAGGCAGGACGCCCCATGGGACACAACAGAAGCTCCTTGACTGAGCATCTGGCCAGGTGTGCGCGGCCCCAGCTCACCTTCCCAGCAGCCACAGCGGCCTTCCTGCGCTTCCCAGACCGAGCTGCTCTGCGGGCCGCGTCCTGCTGGCCTGCTCTTCCTTGGGTAGCTTCCCTCCCACATGGCCTTAGCTGTCTTGTAATTAACCTTCCCGTCTCCTCTTGAATGTTACTTTCTCCAAGAGCCCTCTCCTGAGCCCTTGATCTAATTGAGGTGCCTCCTGTCACACCTCCCACAGCCACCTGCACTTTCCTCCACAGTGCGTGTTCCCGCCGGAATCACCCACTTAGGAAATGGTGCTCAGGCTGACTGCCTGTCTGTCCCAGCAGACCGGAGCTCCGTGACAGCAGGGACTGTCCCTCGTGGCCCAGCTGTGAGCGTGGAATCCTGAACTGGCTCGGCTGCACCGTGGACACTATAAGTACTGGAAAATCATTCAACACACAGGTGAAAAGGGCCACAGTATTTCACCCCCAATCATCCATTTATCAGCAGGCTTTCACTGAGCGCCACTCTGTGCCAGCCCTGAGTGGCACGCCTGGGAAACCAGAATCGTTGGGACCTGGATGCCGAGGCCTTGCAGTTGACTGGGGAGGAGGCCAGCAGAGGCGGTAGAACAAAGGAAAGCGGCATCTGAGAAGAGACGAAACCTGAGTGCTGGGCCGGAGTTAGCAGGGAGAACAGTGCAGACGGAAAGGATGCTTCTAGCAGGAGCAGCGGTAGGGGCCGTTTGGAGGCCACAGAATGACCCAATTCCTGGCTAGTTCCTAACGGGCAGGGTGAGTGGGAGGCTGCCAGCAAGTTAGCTGCCAGAATCACCAGAGAATCGCTGGCTGAATGACGCAGCAGCCCCTAGTTCGTTCACCCAAACCCCGCTGAGGACTTGGTGGTACTGACCCAGCCTCCTGTCCAGCTCTGTCTGGAGCCATTCCACCCCAAGGACCTGATCTTCAAGCTAAACCATCTGACACCTTAACACTGAGGGAAATGCCAATCTCTGACTCTCAATCTTTCCTAGATTTTCCAAGGGCAAACTAGACTCTGCCTCAGAGGAGCTCAATATCCTCTATGGCCTCAGTTACCCTATTTCAGGAGGTGGCTGTGAATAGGACTTGTCTCCATTTCTGGGAAGATTAAGGGAGAACATGTGAAGTGCTGAGCAGAGGGTCTGACGTGTAGTAGGTATCACAAATACTCCTCACAATCCCACTGCACGGTGACGTCTCTCTGCTCTACCACGGGGTGGTAGCCGCTCATGGGAAAGGTCTTGTGTTCATCACTTGGGGTCCCTGGTATGTGGCACCCTGACACAGAGGTACCAACTATAGTTTGGTGAGCAAAAACATAAATGAGCAAAAGAAAGAGGAAATGGAGTGGGTGCAGGCAGGTCTGCGGCAGGAAGGCATTTTCTCCAAGATGAGCTGGCTGCTCACTCGGGAGATGGCATTTTCAGAACAGGGTGCCACCAACACTGCATCCTGACCTACCAAGATCAAGGGCCCACACGCTCTCTAGACTGAAGAGTAGACGTGGAACGCAACATTTCAGGACGCAAACCACCACTTCCCATGGCATCAACATTCCCTAAGGTCACAGCTGGCTTAGACTCAAAGTGAGGGAATGAGGGACGGCAGTGCTCACAGGGAGTCTGGGATCCTTTGCCGACATCACAAGCCAGCACACTGAGACGTCAAAGCCCTCAAGGTCATCTCTGCAGGAGCACAGTGCACGGAGACCCAGGCGTCAGAGGCATCACAAGAAAGAGTGCCCAGAACAGTGGGCGCAGCCAGGACTGTGCCCACAGAGACAGCCTGCCACCTCCACTGCGGACAGCTCTCACTTAGTCTCCTGAAATTTTTACATTTCTTTTTCGGATCATCCAAATAGCTACCCTCAGTCACCCACCCTCTGCTCTGCCTCTGCAGGGCCGGCTCAGCACACTGGCCCTGGGAAAGCAGGGCGCATAAAGACTGGCCCGACCTTCAAGGCCTCTAATCTGACCTGGCAGCAGTCAGCCCAGCAGGTCTCGGACCAGCACTGTTGCCTCCGATGTGTCACTTCATCTCTGCGGCCTCCGGTTCTTTTACCCACACAATAGTGGCAGAATGATAGTCCTGACTGCACGGGACTGTTTGAAGAATTAAGACGGTCTCACTTATTTTTAATCAATTCTAGTAACTTTCCCATGAAATTGAGGAATTGTTTTACAGTCTTCTGGCCCCAACAGTTCGTGATGAAAAGCTGGAGGCCTTTGCCTTTGATATTTCCTACAGAAAAGTTATTCATGGCACTTATTTGACATGGCAAGAAAGACTCTTCAAGAAGGGATTCCCGCAAGGGGGGTTTGCAGGAGGGAGAAAAATCAGGTTCATGTTAAATGAAAGTGGCCTAAACTCTCCATTCAAAATTCAGAGATTTGCCAGGTGTATAAAGGGACTCAAATATACAAATACAAATAAAAAGACATAACTCGGTCAAAAGTAGAAGAATAAAAAAAGAAATGCCAAGTCCAAAGGAAAGCTGGTGTTACCGGAACTGTTCCAAACCCAAGTTTGGCTGCTCATTGCTCAAAAGGCCAAAACTTGAGAGGTAAGTGCTGGCGAAAAAGGCTGTTTCCTTCAGACAGCCAGCAACCCAGGAAGACAGTGGGCTCCAGTCCTGGGACCATCTGCAAAGTGCCTTTCAATGTGAGTGTGTTTTCCAGGGGAACTTCATAGAGACGGGAGGGGGCTGGCGGCTCATCAGTGGCTCGTGGGCAGACTTGCTGGTGTCAAGGAATCTGTGTGTGCTTCCAGCTCGGAATAGAATGTCCTTACCCGTAGTTTCCAGGGGGCTCCAGGCAAAAGCCCTAAAACTCAGAAGCATCTGTCTAGAGGGCAGCATGGAAGGAACTTCAGTTTGTTTCAGCACAGAGTAAGACAGGCTGTGAGTTAGGTCTTGTTAGAGCCTCTAACACAGGTACACAGATATTACTACAAAGTGAACTTTAGAACAAAGAATATGCCCAGAGGAAAATAGGGACATTTCCTAATAATAAAGGTGTTAATTCATTAAAAAGACAAAACAATCTTGAAAGTATACACCTAATGACACAGCTAAAAATACATGAAGCAGAAAATAATAAAAGGAGCTAGAATTGTTAGATATTTCAACACCTCTCTCAGTATTAGAACATGTAAAACAAAAAAAAAAACAAAAAAACATTAAGGATATAGTACAAATGTCAGAAATTTGAAGAATTGAAATCATACATGTATGTTCTCTGAACACAAAGGAATTAAATTAGAAATCAGTTAAGAGGAGGACCTCCAAGTATATGCAAATTAAACAAAACACCCTAAAAAGCTTAGGGGACGAGAGAGAGATCACTTGGAAAATTAGAAAATAGTTTGAATGCAGGGAAATCAAAATTTGGAGAATGCAACAAAAGTGGTGCTTAGGGGGAACCTTATAACATTAGATGCTTATGTGAGAAGACAGCCCCAAATCAGTTATCTAAACAGAGCAGACCAAACAAAAACTGAGTAGAGGGGAGAAAGAAAATAATAAAGCTAAGAGCAGAGATCAAATAGAACTTGAACTAGTTAAACTTAGCATGGTATTCATTTCACAATATGTATAAGTCAAATCATTATGCTGTACACCTTGAATCATATATAATTCATACATCAATTACATATCAATAAATCTTGGAAAAAATAGAGAATATCAATGAAAATAAAAACCTGTTTCTTTGAAAAACAAGTAAAACTCCTCTGGGCCCTCAAACAGACTATTCCTGGGGATATGGAAACAGCCACCTCTGTTTTCACTACCCTTCCAGGGCTGAGAGATGGAGGGAAATAAGCCTGACTGGTGCTGGGTGGGGGGCACACCCGAAGGCTCAGGGCACAATGCAGCCTTTGCTATCCGGCTGCAGCAGGAGGCCCAGGGAAGGTGGGAGGGGCTGCCTGGCCCTCAGGACCACAGTCCTCCACTGTCAGGCCTCTGACTGGGAGCAGTGCTCCTCCCTGCCTCTCTGAAGGCTGCTGCGTGCCTCTCAGGCTGTGGCACATTCCTTGAATTCTAGGTAGAGATGCACAGTTTGGTTCTTGTGGGGGCGGCCCGGGTGGGGGAGGAGGGCACAGAGCATCGGGGCCGCTGTTGTTGCTCCCTCTCTGACTGCTGTGGCCCACACCCCCTGGCCTGCCCCTGGAAAAGTGCTCCATCCAGCCTCTCTCTGAGAACACCTCCCTTGGCTATTCGGGTGCAGCTGGAGCTGTGGGCACGGCATCGCGCCTCAGCCTCAGACGCCTCCGTGAGCTGACTCCTCGCTGGTGATGTGCAAACCCCCAGGTCTGGCTCCAGAGTCTTGCTGGGAAGGAATCTGGGCAGTTGCCCGATGGAGCCCCACATCTCACAGGCGAGACAATGGGGGCCAAGTATGGTAAGGCTGCAAGTATGCACAAAATCTAGTTGCACAAAACAGACCTCATCTGCCTTTTGAATAGTCAGCAGAGCAGGGGAACACAAGCTGAGCTTGAGATCTCCCAAAGCCTCCTGTGAGATCTCGCAAATGAGATGGAAATATCATGGGCTGAATCCAAATAAGGTTAGACTGATTAAAGACCACTAATAAATTAGCCAATGTTTCCTTGGATGCTATTTTCCAAGCAGGTTCTTAGTCACAGTTCTCATTCTGTTCCAGGCCAAAATTCAATAAAGTCTTGGATGAAGGTACAGAATCACTCCTTTAACTAACATTGATTGAGCATCTACTCTGTCCTGGGCACTAGTGGTACCGCTGAGTGAAAACAGAGCCCCTGTCCTCACAGAACCAATTATCCATTGTGGACTCAGAAGTCAATCAAAGTGTCCCACAACCGATCGTGCAGTAAGGGCTCTGACAAGGAGGAAGGTACGTAGCAGAAGATCGTATAAAAGGGGAGTTTCATCGGGGGGGGGATGTTAAGACCTCCCAACAGAGGTGACTCTTAAGGTAATATCTGAAAGATAAGTAAGAGTTATATAGACAGGAGGGAAAAAATTCCAGAGAGAAGCACCAGCATGCCCCTCAGAGACCCTGTGCCAGAAAGAACAGGAATTTCAAATGAAAGGCCAGTGAGCAGAGGGTGCAGGGAGCTCTGAGGAGCTGCATTCATCTGCTAAAATGCAAACACCACGAGGGCAGAAAATTTTTATTATCTTGTTCACAGCTGTATCCCCACTACCTAGAAAGGTGCCTACCACATAGTAGGTACTGAGCATACTGAATGAATGAATGCCAATGTATGAAGCTGGTGGACTATACAGGGCATATGAACAACAGAAACTGCATAGGGCTTTAGGCAGTAGGATGTTGTGAGCAGATGCCTCTATTTTTCAGTATCTAGTTTCTTGAGAGATTTTATTATGATATATATTGAATTTTGTTAAAATGTTTTTTCTGTATCTTTTGAGATAATCATTTTTCCTTTCTCATCTGTGGATATGGCAAATTACATTGATTTTCAGATGTTGAATGCATTCCCCACTTGTTCATTAGGTGTTATCTTTTTTATGTATTACTGGATTTGGTTTGCTAATATTTTGCCAAGGACTTTTGCATCCATGTCCATGAGAGACATTTGGGCTGTAGGTCTTTTCTTCATGTAATGTCTTTGTCTGGTTTTAGTATCAGGTTAATATGGGCCTCATAACATGAATTGGAAAATATTCCACCCCCTCCCATTTTTTTGAAAAAAATTTCTTTAAAATTGGTATTAATTCCTCCTTAAGTGTTTGGTAAAATTCACCACCAAACTCATATGGGCTAAGTGTTTTCTTTGTTGGAAGTTTTTAGCTATAAACTTAATTTTTTCAATAGTTACAGCATTCTTAGGCTGTATTTCTTCTTAAGTGCACTTGGGGAGTTTCGATCTCTCAGGAATTTTTCCATTTCATTGAAGTTCTCAATTTTACGGTAAAAAGTGGTTCATAATATTCCCTTATTAACCTTTTCATTTCTGTAGAATCTGTAGGAAAGTCTTCTATTTCATTCTGATACTGGCAATTGTTATCTTTGCTCTTTTTTTATTTTTCTTGATCAGACTAGCTAAAAATTTGTAAATGATACTTTAATTGATTTGTCTCTATTGTTTCTCTGTTTTCTACTTCATTGATTTTTGTTCATATCTTTATTTCTTTCCTTCTGCTTCCTTTGTGTTTAACTTGCTTCCCTTTTCATAATTTCTTAAGTTGGTAATTAAGATCATTGTTGTGAGACTTCTATTTATTCTCTGTAAAGAGGTATTTATATGTACTTATATACACATTTCTTTAGCTATAGCACACATATTTTTATATGTTGTGTTTTTATTCATTTAAGTCAGAATACTTTAGAACTTCCTTTATGATTCCTTTTTCAATCCATAGGTTATTTACGAGTGTAACTTTTTTACTTCTATTTATTTACAGTTTTAATATTATTTAGAATATATTCTAATTATTTAGTCTTTCTCTTATTAATTTCTAGTTCAATGCTATTACGTTCAGAAAACATGCTTTGTGTTATTTCAGCCCTTACAAATTTGTGAAGATTAGTTTTGTGGCCCAGAATATGAATTATTTTGGTGAAATTTCCATGTATACCTGAAGAGAATGTTTAGTTTGCTATTATTAAGGAAAGTGTTCTATGCATGTTAAGTCAACTTGGAATTATCTTGGTGAACGTTTCATGTGTACTTGAAAAGAATGTGCATTTTAGTATCATTAAGTAAAGTGTTCTGCACATGTTGACTAAGTCAAGTTGGTTGATAGTGTTCTCAGTGTCCTTCCAGTCTTCTTAAGGAGTCATATGGTCATAACTATATATGCACCTAATAATAGAATTTGAGAATACATAAAGCGAACATATGTAACTGAAAAAAGAAAAAGGCAAATCCACAATTATATTTGGAGACATTGACACTAATTGATAGGACAAGTACATGAAGAGAAGTTGCAAGAGAAAACAGTTTAAGCAGAGATCTCACAATTTAGTTGGAGTAATGAGATATGCACGTGGGTTATATATCTTAAGGGAAAACATGGTGGGATTCACTGAGAGGTAAGAACAAAGTAGGATGTATTCAAACATTTAGTCATTCAACAAACATGCATTTATCACCTGCCATATGCCAGGTATTATTCTAGGTGGTGGAGATCCATCAATGAAAAAAACAGGTGAAATGCTTGCCCGAGGGAGCTTATAGTCTAGAGAGAAGATAAAGATAGTGAAAATCACAAATAAGTAATACAGTAAGTTTTAAAATGATAAATACTATTTTTTTTTAAAAAAGATGTAAAGTGCCAGCATAGATGGGCTGAAATTTTTATTAAGAAGAGAGAGGAATGGTCACTGAGCAGGTGACAACTGAGTAAAGATTCAAGGACATGGGGGAGCGATCTACAGACACCCAGAAGGGCATGCCAGGAAAAGGGAAGCACCATCACAAACATCCTGAGGGGTGTGCCGAGCACGCCAGAGGAAGGCTGGGGTGGAATGTCAGATTGGTTGTACTGTCAGTTCCAACATGTGTGTGCCTGTGTGTCTGTGTGTGTGGTGGACAGGTAGGAAGGGGGCTATTTCCCACACCACCAACAAGCAATTCAGACACTAGCTACCCAGAGATGGCATCAGATTCTGTAGGTTAAGGGAATGCTACGAGACTGCTGCCCCTCCCCCTACACTTCAGATGCCAGTCAGAAGCCCAGGTTTCTGATCTCCAATTCCTTCTTGATGCCCTGCCCTATAGGCATACAGTGTAACGGGCTTGGCTTCTATTCTTGGAAATGTATTCTGTTGTATATACCAACTATATGTTGCTTATCCATTCTTCTTGAGTTAGAAACTAAAATGCCACCTTCCCTGATAGTATAAATAATGCTACGAATATCACCCTTGTAAAGATCCCATTAGGGAATGAGACTATAGACTCATAGGTTATATCCTTATTTAATTTCATAAAATGTTGGCTAATTGTACCCCAACACAGCTACATAGGTCAATACTTCATTTTATATCATGAAGGTTCTTTTTTTTACCCATATCCTTACAATCATTTGTATAGGTTGATCTAATTTTTACCAACTTGGTATGTGTAAAATAGTACCTGATTTTTGGTTTGGGTTTCTCCAATAGCTGACAAGGCCGAGAATATCTTGGGAAATGTGCCTACCGTTTAGTGGCTGCAAGAGGCCGAGCCCATGTGGGGGGAACACCATGAGGGAGGACCTGCTGGAGGTAAAGAAGGCTGAAGCTGGCTGGACCACGGCCTGGCTCTAGAGCGACTGCTCAGTTTGAAGGAAATACATACTGTCCTCCTCAGGGAGGAGCCAGTCAGTGTGAAGTTGGGAGCAGAATGGAGCTAACTAGAGTTCAAACCCTGTGCAGAGCCCATTGGTTTCCAGGAGACGGGGGCCTAGAACAGAAGCCGGGGAATGAAGCCTTCATGCTTGACAAGCACAGGATTCACGATGAGGGCCCTGGATGTAAAGCCAGGGGCCTCCTCTTTCCCTGAAGGCTTTGGGGCAGCAACAGGGAAGAGAGTTTCAAAAGACACAATGTGTGGTTAAAACACGAGCCTGTTCCCTATAGTGGGGAAAATTCAATAAATGTTGGAGCTGTATGGAATCACAAGGTATTCGCAAACCCACTGTACACATGCACCCCCCATATAACTTACATGTGTGCATAAGTTATATGGTACTGCTAAGATACGACAGTTACCATGTTCTATAGGGCAGGCGTGGGTCTAGGCCTGGTTCTCTCAGCTGATGCCTTATCTGCACCCTTGGGGAGACATAGTAATGTGGTTCCCCTAGATACATACAGTAATTGTCTTTTGTTTAATCCATATCATTGGTTCTCAAGTTTTCATATGAAGGGCAAAATAAAAATTCAAGTTGATGGTAGAGTTTATTGGGTAAAAGGGCCCCCCCTCATCAGTGGTCTGCTCTGATGCCTGTGTCAGAATGCTATGGAACCCTGTCTCACTTACATCATAATGGCCCTACTGGTGTACTTAAGCCCCATCCAGGCCAGTGAGGGAGCGAGTGAGGGAGTGGGGAAGTGAGTGAGGAGAGACCCTCTCCAGTGACTTATTGTTCTTGATATACTGACTTGATTCTTGGCTGTCGTCACTTGAACCTGTGGCAGCAGAGTTCCAGGGAGGAAGGCACCTGATTTCAGTCACTCTCTGAGGTGCTGAGCCATGAAGCGCAAACAAAAAAGGAAACACCTTGAAACCACACTTGCCCCCAAAGCGGCCAGGATGTCAGGAGGTTTGTGTCAGTGATGTTCTCCGAGCACTGGGGAGCTAGAAACCGGGGAGCGAGGATTCCTACTTACGGGAGAGAAAGGGCAGGAAGGCGGGAGGGAGGAGAAGGTGTGGGTGCGCCGTTCATTCTCAGGGACCAGATCACCCGAGGGCCGAGAGGAGGCTCCTGAGACCAGGTCCTTGTCTCTGTGGCTCAGGACCTGTGCCCCCCACATGGTGCCGCTCTGGGTTCCTGTACCACAGATGGAGTGATTGATTGGTATAATATTTCCTATAGAATGTATTTTCCTTTATTTCCTTTTTTACAATGTTACAAATTTTCCAATAATACTTTTTCCAGTTAATGAAGAAAGTGGCACAAAGAGGTGAGTGAAAAATTAGGAAAAAAGTTTAACTACCTAAAATTGGAGGTGCAGAGATGAGAGTGTAAAGTCATACAGAAAATGAATTGATTTCTTAGATTGTCTCAGACATTGAGATCTTTCTTTCATTGTCTCAGAGTATAGACATGTAAATGTGAGCCTCCTTTATGAAATAAAAACACCAGCATGATACACACACACACACACACACACATGCCATTTAAGCATGATAGTTGAATTGAGAAAGTTTGGCTCTTTCTGGAAAAACGGGAAACTGGAATAGTTGTGGTGACTGTGCGGTGACTCTGTGTCTTCCCTTGGCTTATACAGCACACATAAGCCCAGGGAAGACACAGAGTAGTTTCTAATATAATGGCTTGCTTAATATGTACCAGGTCCAATTATTTGCTTCTCAAAACTCATTATATCACTAATGGAGTAGATTCATTCGTTGGAGTAGATTAGGCCTTAGTAACTAATACACGAAGGAATGTATCTCTTTCTTATGTAACAATTAGTGTATGTGAAGGAATAGGGCAAGTCTGCCTGCTGATAGAAACTTCTTATCACTAATACTCAGCTTTCAAATAGACCCCAGGTTATCAACATCCCAGTTAGCTGGAAAAGGGAAGGACACGGCAGGGCACAGAGGAGGACTTCATGCCTATGCCTGGTTGGGGCATGTGTCCTCGCCACTCATTTCCCACTGCAGAAAACTTAGTCACATGGTCAGAACTACTGTAGCTCCTGGAGGAAGGGCGTTCCAGGCCCTGGGCCAAGTCCCCCTCTGGAACTGGTGAAACAAAGGTAAGTCCAGGAAAAGGGCAGGTTGGGAGAAAGCCTTTTCTTCCTTACAGTCACTGGGGGCTCATGCATGCACCCAGGGTGTCTGTTTCCAGTCCATGGGCAGAAATGTATCATGTGGGTGTGTGAGCCTCCTATCACAGAGGTTTTTAAAAGATCTGAATAGGGAGGTTAAGAGTCTTGAAGAAATACAGAAATACATTCCTAGGAGTCTGGGGCAAGTCTGTAAAGTCTTCCTTTGAACATCTCCAGCACCACGGCTACTGCCCAGGAATTCCCTGCGAAAATGCTGTATCTCTACACCTCTTGATATTTATATTGACATCCCTATCTTTCTATATATCAATATAGATACCATCTAGATAGATAGGCAGGCAGACAGACATGCAGAATTCTTTTAAACCTTGTACCCCATGTCCTCTAATGATATAATTTCTCATGAGGAAAAGGAGCTAATATCTAATTTTAGTCACTAGTTTTGATATTCTGTATACATCTTTAGAAATATCACATACAAGATACCCAATATCACTGACATCTACTACACACCATTTTCATAATTGTTGTTTCCTTATATTTTGGAGCAAGTGAAGTTTCAAATGCTTCATTTCATGGGGGGGTTTCAATGCCTAACACGACTGTCCACTCAACATGTCTTTTTTGAATGGATACAGATCCCAGAAAATGCCACATCTGTTTTTTTGTATTCATTCCTCAGAATTCGGAAGGCTCCAGGGGCCTCTCCTGAGCCCGAGGCACGTGTGGTGGTTGGAGATGGCGATCAGACACCAGGAGAAGCGTCCCCGGCCTCTGAGTGTTTCTCCCGTGCGTCCGCCCCAGGAAAGCTTCAAGCTGCTGATGAGGACGGTAAGGGAGATCACAAAGGCTGGACAGGATGAATAGCTGGCGTGGCTCAGCCCAATCCCTACTTACTTCACTTTCCCTTCAAAAACAGGAAAGGGCTTCAGGGCAGAGGAACTAAGACTGAAGCCTCTGCAGAGGGACAAACTGGGGGTGTGCTTTCAAGGATAGGACAGTTCCCCATGTGAACACGGGGACAGCTGTGAGATAGTGGGCTGTGCTGATAACAGTGTGGGAACTCAAGTACAACCTCTTCCCTCAGATCAGCACAAACTCACTCACACACACCCTGTATTCCTTCATACCAGATACAGCCCCACTATTCCTTCCTTTCACTGTTTCTCTCATATACACATGCCTTCATTCCAGACGCGTCCTTCCCACTCTCTACGAGCGTTACACAGATACACACTTCCACCTTCCCTGCTCACGCAATCATTCTCAGACTCTGCTGACTACAGGCTTCCCCGTAAATAGTGTACACCCTTTCACACAGGTAGCTTGTTTTACCTCCCTCATTAGAGCCAGTCTAAGCACTCAAAAACTCATATGCCCTGAAATGAATGCACTTTCATGTACAGTCTTTCTATTCCACATTCCACTTCACCCACAAAACCTTCAGCCGAAAGCCTTCAGCCCTTCAGGGAGCTGCGCTTCTGGGAAGCTCAGGCACACTTCCTCCAACACGCTCCGTCTTTAACTGTTTCACAGTAAGAACACGTACCACCCCTGTTCACGTGTATTGTCGCACCACACACACATGTACACCATCATTCACCACCCCCTTACCAATGTCAGGAACTCTCACCAGGTGTGTCCCAGAACATACACAGACCTCCACACCCTCAATCCCACATAATCACAATCAGATAAAATGTACGTCTCACGGCATTCTGTGATTTCACATATGTATGTACTTCCAGGCCACGTGCCCACATAGGAGTAGTCAAATGACCATCTCAACTCCTACAGACTTCACACACTTATTCTAGTTTTCTCATGTCTGAAATTTCCGTTCCCAGGAATCCCCCAGTTGCCACTGGATACTGTTAGCAGTGGGCCTCGTGAGATGACTCAAGCCCAGGTCTTGGGGGAATGGGAAGCCTCCTCCCTCTCTGCCCAGGACTCCTTTCCACCACACCTGGGAACAGCACGCATCGGCCAGCATGTCCAGGTGAAAAGAGGTGTGGCTGTCTCGTGGGACGGGGCCCAAGTCTTGGAGCCCGCCTTGAAGAAGACCAGAGGGGAAGGATTTGCTTTGCCTGAAGGGGCCCCAAAAACATCCAACCCCTTTGAGCACAGGAACGCCCGCCTGACAGCGAGTCCAGCCTGGAGAGCAAAGCCCCGCAGGGGATGGAGCAGGCTGGCAGTGCGGGGGAGCCCCCAGCCCGGGAGGAGGGCTCCAGGGCCGAGACGCCTGAGGGGCTGGTGGGCCTGGACAGCGGCTGCAGCTCCCAGGTTTTCCATCGTGTCTTTTCTTGTCCAAAGAGGAAGAATGAGGAAGAAGAGGACAAGGCGGAGGAGGAGGTGGATGTTGGGGAGGAGGCGATATGGAGCTGGAGCTGGAGGTGGATCAAGAAGAGATTATTTAGACGCTAGGCCAAAAACACTGTGGCAGGAAGACATCCTCCTGCGAGTGCGCAGACTTTTTCAGGCCCTAGAAAAGTAGAAGTGGAGGAGATGAAAGATGGTGGCATGAGAGGTGAGGCAGAGGCTTCCTCCTAAAACCACATATAATACGAAAATATCACTGATACAACTAATTCTGAGAAAGCAACAGGAAAGAGGATGGCGCCAGACTGCACACACCTGGAGAAAAGAGCAGACCTCACCGAACGGGGTAACGTACCAGAGCTGTGGCCCAGGGGGACCCAAGCCCTTCCCCGACCCCAGCTCACTGGTGGGAGGAAGAGAAACAGAGAGGGGATGGAGTGAAAGGCCTGGAACTGCTGAATAACTAACTCCCTCTGGGAGCACAAACCTACATTGCATGGTGCTTTCATGGTACTCTCATGATTAGGGGTTGGAAAGCTAAGACAGACAGAATTCCTGGAGAGACTGAGATTCCAGCCGCTGGTGGAAAGCAGGGATCCATATCCGGCTGCTCTGGGACAAAAGCAAGGCAGGCAGGCTGAGAGACATCCTAACAAGGAAGCCCTTAGCAAGAGGGCTGCTAAAGGGGCAATGATTGCACAGAGCTCACTGCTCAGGAGAAAGGATGGGTAGACAAAATTGTCTGGGTGCACTCTGCCCAGCAGGTTGGGAGCTTTCACTATCTTCAGGCACTCCAGCTCCCTGGCTGGCTACACAGATCCAAGGACCCCCTCCGTGATAAGCAGCCTACTGCACCTTTCTCCCAGCCAGACCCACCTGACTCACAAACTGGCAAACCCTACCCTGGCATTAGGCCAGCCAGAGGGAAGATCTGTCTACAGCAACTACAAACGCAAAGCATAGAGGCTTATACCTGTGTGCTCGGCCCACTGGTTCAGGCAGTGGAGGCAGGCATAGCGGCCGGGAAGCAGGAAACAGCTCTTTCCTCACCCCAGGCACCAATATCACTCCCCTGCAACCCCCGACATTGCTTCTGGACTGAGCATCTCCAGAGAGGAGAGCTTCTGGGCACTAGAGGGCATCGTATACAAATGTGAAACGCCAAAGGAACCTGGTTCAGAGTAAAATTATGAATACAACTCCTGAGAAAGACGAAAGGACACTGACCTTATGAATCTTCCTGAAAGGGAGTTCAAAATAAAAATCATTAACATTCTCATGGAGGTACTGAAAGATATTTAAGAACTCAGGAATGAATTCTGGTCAGAGATCCAACTGTTGAAGAGCACAATGGAGGGTATTAAAAGCATTCTAAGAATGAAAGAATATTGAGAGAATTGTGTGACCAATCCAAATGGAACAATATTTGCATTGTAGGGGTACCAGAAGAAAAAGAGAGAAAGAAAGGGAGAGAAAGAGGCCATGGAGGTGCACAGATGTGCCAACACAAGGAACCCAAGGAAGACAACACCAAGACATATAGTAATTAAATGGCAAAGATCAAGGATAAGGACAGACTATTAAAAGCAGCCAGAGAGAGAAATAAGATCACATACAAAGGAAAGCCCATCAGGCTATCATCAGACTTCTCAGCAGAAACCTTACAGGCCAGAAGGGAGTGGCAGGATGTATTTAATGCAATGAAGCAGAAGGGCCTCAAACCAAGAATACTATATCTGGTAAGATTGTCATTTAAATTTGAAGGTGGGATTGAACAATTTCTAGATAAGCAAAAGCTGAGAGAATTTACATCCCACAAACCACATCTACAGTGTATTTTGGAGGGACTGCTATAGATAGAAGTGTTCCTAAGGCTAAATCACTGTCACCAGGGAAAATAAAACCACAATAAAGAAAGAAGAACAATTAATTACTAAACAGATGCAAAATCAAATCAACTACCCCCAAAGTCAATCAAGGGATAGACAAAGAGTACAGAATATGATACCTAATATATAAAGAATGGAGGAGGAAGAAAAAGGAGGGGGAAAAAAAGAACCTTAGGTTGTGTTTGTAATAGCATACGAAGTGAGTTAAATTAGACTGTTAGAGAGTAAGGGAATTACCCTTGAACCTTTGGTAACCATCAATCTAAAGCCTACAATGGCAATAAGTACATACCTATTGATAATCACCCTAAATGTAAATGTTCTGAATGCACCAATCAAAAGACATACAGTCATTGAATGGATAAAAAAAAAGACCCATCTATATACAAGAGACTCACTTCAAACCCAAAGGCATACACAGACTGAAAGTAAAGGGATGGAAAAAGATATTTCATGCAACTAATAGGGAGAAAAAGCAGGAGTTGCAGTACTTGTATCAGACAAAATAGACTTCAAAACAAAGTCACAAGAGACAAAGAAGGACATCACATAATGATAAAGGGGTCAGTCCAACAAGGGGATAAACTATTATAAATATCTATACACCCAACACAGGATCACCTACATATGTGAAACAAATACTAACAGAATTAAAGAGGGAAATAGAATGCAATGTGTACATTTAGGAGACTTCAACACTCCACTCACTCCAAAGGACAGATCAACCAGACAGAAAATAAGCAAAGAGACAGAGGCACCGAACAATGTATTAGAACAGATGGACCTAACGGACATCTACAAAACACTCCATCCAAAAGCATCAGGATACACATTCTTCTCGAGTGCACATGGAACATTTTCAAGAACAGATCATATACGAGGCCACAAAAAGAGCCTCAGTAAATTCAAAAGGATTGAGAGTGTACCAACCAGCTTCTCAGATCACAAAGGTATGAAACTAGAAATAAATTACACAAAGAAAAAGAAAAAGCCCACAAACACAAATTGGGGAGCCAGTGGCACACAGATGGCATTTAAACCCTTGGGACTCAGTGACCCAGGAAGCCAGTATAGACAGAGAAGCACTGCTGATTTTGGGATTGCATTTTAATAAAAGGCAGAGGTACTTTGTCCTAAATTTCAAGAACGATGTACAGTATTCTATCTACAGCTCATTCCTTGTATTCAGTAACTACAGCTCAGCCACTGGGCCCTGGACTCCTCCTGGGACCCAAATACCCATTCATCTTCTCTCCTTCCACCTCCCTCCCCTGTGTCTCTAAACGGCATGAGTCTAAAGATTTATCTCAGTTGGGGTAGGGTGAGACAGGAAGAAATCCCATTTTGGCATCTATGCTTATACCTAATCCTTACTGCTTGATTGTTTTCTCAGTACCCTGCATAGGAGAGTTAGAAACTTCCCCAGCTATAAATAAAGGACGTCAGCTCCATTTCATTACTGTTTCTTATGGTTCTGCAGCTCACGAAGTCATGGAAGAGAGAAATCAGTGGTGGGATTTTAGTCTCCTATAAACCTCAGAAACTACTAATCGATAGGATTTGGAGTCACACTGCTCAGTAAATGCCTTCTTGAACATCACTACACTACACAGTTCATATAAGTGACCTCACCTGATAAGCATGAACTCAAATATGGGTGCCAAGTATCTTCCAGACAGAGACCTCTTCTCTCTGCTACAACCCCTTCTCTACACTTCAGCCCAGTGATGTTCTAACCCAAATCTGACCACTCCCCTATTTAAAACATTCCATCCTCCCCTCTCCTGCCCATCCCTACAAGAAAAAGGCCTAGTCATTAGTGTCCTTGCCCACTTCCCCCAGGAACCTACCCTTGTACCCTCCCTCACGCCAGCATCAGCTCCGAGAGGGCACCCAGGGGCGAACGACTATGCCCACTGGCTCTCCTTTCGCAAACACAGTCCACAAGCCAGCTCTCCCAGTACATGCTGAGGTTTTCCTCTCAGGACCAGTTCACACTCACATGTGCAGGCCGGGCTCTCGGCCTCCCTGCGCCCACACACAAACTGTCCTGACAACACCAGCTGGGACCGACCCGAGGCCCAATTCCAGACACTCTGGGGTCCTCCTACATTCTGATCCCTCTGCAACACCTGGCTGGGCTGCCCCCTCCTCCGGGCTCCCTCTCTCTCCTGATGCTCTTGGCCCCTCCCAGCAGCCTTAGCTCAGACGCTGGCGGATGTTTCTCCACCTTCAAATGTACTTAAATTGTGGTTTTTCTCTCGGAGTCTGGTCTCGCCAACAGAAAAACAAACAGCGCTGATACTACTGGCTTTGATGACAAACAGCCATGAATTCAAACACTGACTATCCTGGGATAGCCCGGTGCCTTTGGGCCTCAGGTCGCCTATCCTAAAATGAAGCTACGACTACCTAGCTCGTGCAGCTGTCAACAGCCTCGGGAGAGGTGGTCTAGCGCAGATTTTGGCGCACAGTCTGAGGTGATAAAGTGTCACGAGTTACTGAAGGAGTCGAGCTAGGTCCAATTACACCCACGTCTTGACAGATCCCAGCACCCATTCCTGCACTGCTTCCAGACCTCTGGGCTCACAGTACCTGCTCCCACTGCGTGGTCCTCCTCCCCTCAGCTATTCGCCGCTAACTTTCCCAAGGGCACAGCTTGCACCCCTGGGGCATCTCTTCCCATTTCCATCACAGAAAAGCACCAGGTGTTCCAATACCATTGCCTCAACGTTTCTCAGCCGTTCTCCCACTGATCTGTTCTCATGCCTTCAATCATTTCCCCGTCCCACTTGTCATCCTCTTTGCTCCCAAAGTGTCACTTCTACAACACATATAATCAGCGACTGCTGCACAGCCCTCCTTTTTGCGCAGGGGGCAAGCCCAGCCCCAGCACGCAGCACATCCACACATCCCCCCTTCCTCATCAATCTCCCTGCAGCAGGGCCAGGGCTTCCCTCCCACTCCATCCAAAGGACCGCCTTCATGCAGCACTCCGGAGCACCTGGTGCCCCCAGGAGCTGCCACGCTCCTTCTCCTTTCCAGGCTTTTGCACATGTTGTCTCCAAAGCTGGAGATTCCCTCCCAGCCTTGATCTGACGAGGGAACCCCCTCTTCCCAGTCACCTCTCCTGATGCCTCCCAGGCAAGGGGAGGGCAGCCCATCCTCCCTGAGCACCTTGTCCGTGCTTTGGCTTTCCCACTGCTGACACCACCTTCTGGCTTACATCTCTGACTCCCACAGTACATGTTAACTACTTGAGCTCATGGCTGTCTTTGTCTTTGTTCTGCCCAGAATTCCTAAAACAGAGCTGACAAGAACAGCAGCTCAATGTCCCCCAAATGGGCAAATTAGTGACAGTTTATGAACACATAAATAAAAGAACAGGAGATGCCCCTGATCTGTTTAGAAGGGGCGCTGTGTATGGTGATTTCATGGGAGGGACACTGTACATTCTCTCTTGAGAGGATGACATTAGAGACAGCTTCAGTGGGTTAGGAAAAGGGTTAGACAATGGTTTGTCTCTGAGGGTCCTATTAGGGAAATAACTTTTGTCCAGGAGGCATGAATATTTTTGGTTAAGAAAGTACCTCTCGGGTCTTCCAGCCATTGGCTGGAAGGATTCAACTCCCAGTACATCACCCTCTCATTATTCAAGGAGGAGGTCCAACTGGTGCCAGGCAGCCAGGAGAGGAAGCGTTGAGCATGAGCTCCCCCTGAAAGCAGGGCTTGTAGCTTTGCTGTTGCAGAAGTATGAAGACATCACATTTGAATGCTCTGGCCTAAGGGAAATACGCATGCCTGGTGGGATAGAGAGGGAATTTCTGGATCTGGGGCCCAGCACCCCCAAAAGAAGCCCTCCACCTGGTCAGCTGCACAATGTGCAAACCCAAGCCCTATGCTGAACCCACATCAGCCTCTGCTTCCTCTGCAGTTTATGGATAATGCTATGTTCCTAGTCAGAGTATGGGAACAAGAGGTCTTTCGTAATAACACAGAATTGAAAATTTAAAGTTTCACTTCTCCAGTGAAATTCTGGTTGACTCTAGTGGGTTGAGACATAGAATTTAGCAGATGGTTTCATCAAATGAAACTGAAGAAATTTTCTCAAAGACGCATAGAATTTCACCCTTTGGGGGAACACAAAGTGTGCTGGTGAAAGCAAAGCCTGCCTACTTTTAGGAAGAGTAGGAGAGAGGCAGCCTCCCGGTGGTGTCTTCCCATCCCCCTAAAGGTCCCAAACAATAACTTCAACCACCTGGATGTCAATGTCTGGGCTCTGTAAAGCCAAGGAGGTCCCAGATCAGCTAGATGGGAGGCTTTCAGATTTCTGCTCTTCATAAAAGCTCCTCTATCTCAAAAGGTGGAGATCTCCTTCCTGATGCTGTGAGGTTTTTAAGTCAGAAGTTTTTACTTCCTCTGAGCTTTGCAGAATGTAAAATGCCTCGTGTAGGGGTTTAGATGGTGCAACAGTGATTTGAGGAAAAGGGAAAGCTGTTTGGCTGAAGTCCTCCCTCCCTTGTCGCATGATGAAAGTATTTGATCAAACAGAGTATTAATCTTTATCGATGCTAACAGGGACTTAGAAGTAAGATAAGCAGTGAAATTTATTCATTTTTAGGGCATTTCATTTATATTATCAAGACTGAAACATTTCCTGATTAAGAAAAAAATGTCATGAATACTTCTAAATAATGGAATGTGTTTAATATTTTTTTTAAATAAATAAGTAAAATGTCCAAAAGTATAGCACTGGTTAAATAAATTCTGCTCTTCATAAAGATGATGGAATTCTCTGCAGTTATTAAACATGTAAAGGATCATGTAGGGTTATGGAAAATGGTCACAACATGGAAAGAGGAAAAAAATAGAGAACAAACAAGTATGTTTCATTTTTGTAAAGGAAAACACAGGTGCATATAAAACAGTGTTTGCTTACTGAAAGGAGAGAGAGGTTGAGTTCTGATTAAATCAGTGATATGCGTACTGTGGAAAATAAGGGAAATACAAAGATGAAACTGTCACTGTAAGTCTCTCACTCAGCAAACACTATTGTTTTACATACGTGTGGGCAATTGAAAGTTTAAAAAGAGGAAGTGTGGTGGAATACGTTTAAAATTGTTTCTGAGCAATATTTGTCAACCTATGAAAATTAAACAAGAGGACTTAAGGACCTCACTCGCTCATACCTTCTACTCTGACCCACAATCCAGTTAAAGAACCTTCTAGAAAAGAAATATCTCTATTGTCTATATTTCACAACTGCCCCTAAAGCCATTATTTCTTTAGAAACGTGTTCTCATCACATACACACACACACACGCACACATTGGGCACTATGTGAGGCAATGGATGAGTTGACTATTGGAATCCTCTCATGGCATATATGGAATCATCACATTGTACACCTTAAACTCACACAATGTTATATATCAATTATATCTCAATAAGTCTAGGGAAGAAAAGAAACATGTCATCTTCACTTTGTAACTGCCAGCTATGAGGTACAAAACAGAAAGCAGGATTCCCCCCACTGAGGCCAATGCAAATCAGTGTGGAGTCGATTAGGTTATCCACTGGCAACTTTTTAAAGAAGTTTTTCAAACCAGGAAGGTTTTGACCCCTTCCTGGGGGATTAGCAGTAGTGAGGCTAAAGCATGTGCTTGAAACAGAAGGCGCACCTAATTCAGACCCAGCCAGATCAGCAGTCTGTTCCAGCCCCAGCACTAACAGCTGCAGATATTCGGTGCAGAATTTTAGCTGTAACCAATGGGCCAGACAGGCTTTGAGAGGAGTCAGCCATCCAGGCCAGCAAGACAAGGCCTGCGCCTCTGTTTAAGTAGGTGCTTTACAAATACTGCCCCACTGACTCCTAATAAGGATCCTGCAGAACGAGGGGGAAACCGGGATCACAGAAGGAGAGTAACTTGCCCTTGGCCACCTGGCTAATGGCAGAAGAGAGGGAAGGAGCACCCAGATGCGTGTCTCTTAGATCAGAGGTGTGTCTACACTCCTCCCACTGAACCACTTCATGACCACACGCCCCTTCGCTCTCCTCGAGAGGCCTGAGTGGGCACCACTCCGAGTAGCTACTAGAGGACCACACGGCCCCGTGGCTCCACTCTGCCCTGGATTCCACAGGAGGTAATTAGGCCCTGCGGGTAGTTCTAAGCTCACCAGAGGCATTTTAATCTCCACAGGGCAACATTCAGTCCCCTGGCAGGGTCTGTTCTTTACAGACTTGCTGAACATGTCCTCAGCCAGGGGTTAGGAGGATAAAAGGCTTAAAGCAGCAGGCTCATGATGTCACAGATGCAAAGGATAAAGAAGGAAAAATGGGACAGGGAAATTGTTAATGGGACTGTGAGTTTGCTAGGAAAATAATGCAGAATGCCCATCTACAGAAGCAATTAGGTGCTGAGGTCTGTTCACACTCCATGGGAATAACGATCAACACGCCTTTTTATGGAGAGGGGGAGACCCAATTTTTACTGAAATAACAATTGGGGAATTTTAGAGACAGATTCTCAGAGATCATCTCACAGCCCATCTACACGCCTCATGTTGGACGGAGCCCTTGACTGCCAGAGATAAAAATCCTAAATCAAACTGACAAACCGGGGTAAGGCAATCTGTCCGTTTGCACAAGAAGAAAGTCGTGGGACTAAAGTGGCACATTAGACTCCTGGCCTCCATGGTGTGAAAACCGTACCCACTGACCACTCATGAAGTGGACACTGTCTTGGCAAATGCATTCCCATCAAAGCCTTGGGGATGCTGACCTCACAGCTGCCCCTCGGCCCTGAGCTCCCGGCTGCCCGGTGGTCTCTCCTTCAACCCTGCAAAGCTGAACATTCAATGGGGCTCTCAACCATTTACGGTCCCCACTCCCTTTCAAAAGTGTGGGAATGAATGAAAAGGATCTCAACATATTTTAGTAAGAGAAGTACAAAAAAGGATTGCTTCTGACAGAACCAGACAAATCAATTAATTGATCTCTGGCAAGCAAAGATAATTGTATTTCTGAGTCTATTAAGGCACATCAGGGCTGGTTAGCTAATTTCACAGGGAGCTGCCTGTCACTGGGCATTAGGCTGTGATAGGAAATGTCTGGGCATAAACACAAGATGACATTTTCTTCAGGAATGACTTAACTTATGACTCAACCACTTTCACTCTGGTAGAGAAAAGGCAGGGGAATTTGTTCAAAGGGGATTCCTACCTAACACTCCTATGATCTTTTACATTGGATCGGATAATTCTGACTGTAGGTCCTCACTGTGCAATTATTCTGTGGGCAGGGCAGAATTTATCCATAAAATCATCTAAAACCTCTGGGCAGAAACTCTTCTAAGTGATATTGTAGAGAAGGCATGGGGGAAAGAAAGGAGATAAATCTGAACATCAAAGAATGAAAAACTTCACTCAGAAAGAATATCAGTTTGATTCAGAGCCTTGTCTGAAATTAAGGTTTAAAATGAAATTTGAATTCATTTTCATGGAGAAGTATAAGGTCCCTTTTAGTGAACAGTAACAGAAATAAAGTTGCACACCCTCATAAATAGATATAAATGAATTATTGATATATTGATGACTTGCAAATATCCATATAACATGTTTCATAATTAATTGTTCAGTTAATCATTTCTTTATTTAAAAAATCATCACAAATGAAATAGCTCTTCCCTTCTGCTTTCTGACTCCCAGAACCCATGCCAGAAAGCCACACAGAATCGCTCCACCTTCCTGAGCAAAAAGCATGTGCAAAGGCAGTTCAGACCCAGTCTCCTTTGGGGGAAGGGGGGGGTCACCACCTTGGGGAAGAAGTTCTCTGGCTCTCGCTTTCTTTAGAGAAAGGGGTGTTGAAGAGCGGCTCCGGCTAGCTGGCATGGGCGACATTCACTTAGTCTTAGTCCACCCATTCTCAACCTTGGAATCACACGGGGAACTTTAGAGGGTACAGATGCCTGGGTCCACCCTAGAAATTTTTTATGTACTTAGTCTGGGTGGCGGGCCCCCTGGTACTCCAGATGCCCCTAGCACATGGCCTCGGTTGGTACTGCCACAGAAACTCCTGGCAGGATTTCCTGGGCTTTCCAACTATAATCACCTAGAAAACATGTTTAAAAATGGTTTCCTGAGGCTTACAACCAGAGATGCTGACTCAGTAGGTCTGAGACAGGGCCTGAGAATTTGCATTTCTAACAAACACCCAGGTAATGGCGATACTGCCTTGGGTCACATTTTGAGTAGCACTGACTGAGTACATTAGGAATTAGGGACCGCGTTCTCTTCATTATCATTTAATAAAGATCCATGTGGCCCCATATGTGTTTGCAGTTTGAAGTTCTGAAAGACAGAATACCACTGAAGCCATCAAACATTAGCTACTGTGGATCTCCCAGGCTCCTCCAGGCTCCGTGCCGGACACGGGCCGTAAAAAATCCCCTAAGATCAGCTCCTCACCCTTGAGAGGCTTCAATCTACTTGAAAAGAACAAGCCGCACGCAGCATCGGCCCCCGGCCCTCAGCGCCCCCCTCCACCCCTGCAATCGGGAAAAGTACGTGAGGGCTTGATATTAACAGCCCTGTAATCAATAGTGTAATGAAAGATAGGCTGGGATAAATTCTGTAATCCTCTTACCCCACCCACTGCCCCATTCTCGCCCCTCACTTAGCTTCGGTCTCTGGGGTGGGCTGGGCCTCTCAACACCACTGAGCCAGTCTTCCTGCCCCTTCCCGGCTCCCCTGCGTGGCTGACTCCCACCCATCTTTCAGGAAACAGCACTGCTGCTGTCTCCTCCCGGCACACCTCTTCTGACCGCCCACAGACTGCCCGCCTCCTCGCTGGGTCCCTTCATGGTACCCCAAACCTCCACAGACTGCCCCCCGGCCTCCTCGCTGGGTCCCTTCACGGTTCCCCAAGCCTGTCTCTGTTACAGAATGTATTGCACATCACGGTCATTTTCTTTGCTTGTACCTGTCTTTCTCATAAGCTCACAAACATTTTGAGGGCAGGGTCCCTATCTTTCACCCATGTTTCCAGAGCCTAATGCAATAATACATGCCCACTACCGTCTACTAGATATCAGGCACCACGCTGGGCACTGTGCATAAATTAATTAATTCAATTAATGCCATAACCCTTCAGATTACTCCGTGAGACAGACGGTATCATCACCATTTTACAGGTGATGAGATGGTGGCTGAGTGTCTTACAGGGCCAGGCTCACGTTCTCAGAGCTTACAAATGGCAGAATCTGACTTCAAACTCGGGTCTGACGCCAAGGCGGCTCCCGGGCCTCCCTGCCCGCCTTTCTGACAGGATGAGGCCTGCTGCCAACCTCAAGGGCGACGATTCGCGGCGCTCCCTGGCTGTTTCAGGAGATGCCTTTCCTCTGGGAACTCGCCTAGGCCAATATCAACTTTGGGTTAATGCAAGTAGACTGTTTGCTCAAAGCAAACATCACCAAAATGCAATATGCATTTTGGGACTAGAAAAACCATCCACAAATATAAATGTGCTAGAAGCGAGTGGCTCTGGGCAAATTCTCATGCAATAATCTGAGATCTGTATCCATGTGGTTCCAAAACAGCATCATACAACACCTCAGAAAAAGTGTCTGTCTGGCCAAACTGGGTAGCAAAGAGCTGGGGCATCTGAGTGGAGGCTCAAGGGGCATTTCTCATCAGCTGGAGAAGCCAGGTGGCACCTGGCTAGCCTGAGTCCCAGAGTCTGAGGAAGGGTACGCTCCTTCTTATGCAGCTCCCGATGCTGATTCCTACCTCCCAAGGACTGTGGGGCACATAATTCACCGTGAGTCCCAAAACAGGCCAGCTTCTCCAGATCCCACCTGCCTTTCCTTTCATGACATCAGGAGATGCTCCACCTCCTTTCTCCCAGGACCCCCCTTGCCCCCTAGGCTTGCATCACAGCTACCCTCCCCCACGGAGTGCCTGCCAGGTAAAGTAAGTAATTTCACTCTAAGCATGGCTCCTGTGGGATTCAGAGCGGAAAAGTTCTTGGCACTTGAGCGTCGTGGATTGTGTCAGAAGCTCCTCTTGCAGAAGCAGAATCCTGGCCGGCATCATGCCCAGCCTGCCCACAGCTCTCTGCAGCAGGATCCAGGGCGTTGGGACTATTAACTTCAAGATCTTATTGCTGAAAGGGCCTAAAGAGCCAGAGCTTACTGCAGGCCCCTGGGGGGAATAACGGCCTTCACCCAAGCAATGTGGCAGCCTGTTCATGGACATACTGTGGCAAAGCCACCCTCAAGCATGTTTAGTCACGAGATTGTGCTCTTTTCCACATCCAAGTACGTGCTGAACACACACCCCTTGACACCATGAAATGCTAGCATGATAAACTAGAAGAAATTTATGGCAGCCCTCCTTATTCTACTGGCCCACTGATCACCGACTCTTTATGATTGGCATCATTACAGTGAAAACACTTTTGAGCATGCAACCCTGACATATATTTGTAAATCACACACATGTGCAATTCTATTAATATTCAATATGCCTTACGGTACATGAAAAGGTCTTCTAAAAGATGAGATAAGGAATGCAATAATGCATGCTTCAAAAATTATTTTTGTGTATTCATGGAACATATAATCTTTTTGTTCTTACTAAAAATATACATTTACCAGTGGATTCAATGTTCTGTTTTAACATAGTTTAATTCAGTATTAGTCTTTAGCGGTGAGTGTGGCTAAACAAGATTCTTCCTAAAAACACAGAGCTCTAGAAAGAAGAGAAGGGTATAATAGGCTGGCTGAATAAGTCACAATTTCCATACTCATCTCTAAACTTCGTTTACTAACTGCACAGGGGTCTCTTGGGGTTCAGATGTGTCATTTTGAAATGTCTTGCTAATGGTGATTATCTCATACAAGGTTTAGTCGGTACATGAAGGTCCAATACGCAGTTAGGATGAGGTGTATTATGAGTCATTGCGATTGCAAATTCATATGTCAAACCGTTTTTTTAAGTAAGTTCAAATTCCTCAGCCTACTTAGTGCTGGATCTGATTACCTTGTCATTCCATTTCAGTGTGTGTATCAACAGGTTTATGCAAGGAGCTTGTAAGGGGGGTTATGCCATTTCCTGGTGCTGGCTCTACTTTCATTATCAATATTACCTTCAATTCATGATGCCCTTAAAATACGTGCTTTTAAGCCACTCGCTATTTTATGAGGGCTAGTTTAAAATTGGAAAAGAATTTATAGATGTGCATAACTGGCCAGTCACAATGCTATGTTTTGCCGTGGGAGGGTGGTTGTCGCCAGCCGTGCTGTGGGACTCTGCCTTTGATCGGAGCCTGAGCTCCTGAGGGCAACGCATGACTGTATGCGGATGACACAGCCTGAGCAAGTGGGGAGGGGTGGGCCACTGGCGCTGAGGCTTCTAGAGGAGGCACAGAGCTTCGCTGCATCAAAGTCCAGATCCAGAACCCTGAGCACACCCTTCCTGCATCCCTTTTTTCCCTGGAACACAGAGTGGTCCCGGCCTCATTTCCTATTCCCTCACTGTCTCTTTTAGGGCACATACCAAAGTGACTCAGCCCCACTGAACTGCGCCTTATGAAAAAGAGGCTGTTATATACAAGAGGCACTTGCAGCCTTAATTTCCGAGCTGTCCTTTGAAACTAGAGACTAGCCTTGGGTGGCGACAGTAAAATCGTGCACAGACTCTTCCTCTTCCTTCAAGAGATTGTATCGATTTCTCTACGCTGTGGACTGTCCTTGTACTCCTTTGGCCATCAGAAGGCAGTGAAAACAACCACATGCAGTTCTGAGGCTGGCCAGCAAGAGTCCTGTATGTTTCCACGCTTGCTCGTGGGACGTGGCTGTGACATACACGAGCTCAGGCTGCCCTGCTGGAGGAGTAGAGATCAAAGAGGAGAAGCGCGGCCTCCCTGCTGAGGGCCCCGGACCTGGAGTGAACCCAGGTGAGGTCAGCCGAGCCTGGGCCAGCTCAGGGCAACCACCCGACGGAGCCCAGCTCAAACTGGTGAGGTTTAAGGTAGTTTGTTGAGCAGCAAAAACGAAACAACATATACCTACTGTTTTGCTCTATGGACGTGAGCACATCACAAATGCAGTTTAAAGTGCATCTAAAAGGGTTTCCTTTTCCTTAGCATGGGGAAAGTAGTGGAGCCACTGTGAGCACACAGGTCTGGTCTGCGTGTAGATGCTTATGCAACTGTTTCACATTGTTTTTGCAGTGACCCTTGAGAGGTAAGTCTATCGTGAGGACTTAGCAAGGTCATGAATATAAAATGCCATATTCATGTAGGTCCTCAAAAATCATAAGCAATTAGATTTTAATTACGTATTTAAAGGGGATGTTGTGAATTCTCAGGTTTTGAGTGATCTAGCATGGATTTTATGGTACATGGTTTTGGGGAGATGGCCCCTACATATATTGATCACATAGACACCTGTTTATCAGACCTACACAGGCAAGCTTCATTTCCAATAAACTCACTTTCCTTTAAAACTGACATTATTTATGGAAAGAGCTACTAAGAAGAGAGAAGGCAGAAGGAGGTGCAAGAAGGAGAGAAATTAGCATTTTCTTGTCTCTGTCAACATAGGGTTTATTTGCAAATGCACAAAAGGTTTGGATTTTCCACTTGCCAGGAAAAACAGCAAAATCCTTCCCTCATAATCTGAAATGCTCTATAACTGTTCTCACCAGCTCCACTCTCTGCGAAGAATTGATCAATCAATAAATTAATTTTTAAAATATGCAAATACAAATCGTGAAGCATACTTACCCTCTCTGAAAGAGATCCACATTATAAAATTTATGCAGCTCTACAGAAAACTCAACCGTTCCTTGTACTTCAGACATGATCTTTTTGGTTCATTACCTGAAAAACAAGAGAAATAAAGAGAAGAGTGTGAGATCATACCAGACAAGCCCACAGAGCCTGGGCTTCTGCAGTGGGAACCCAGACAGTGCTAACACAGACGGACAGGGGAATCTGACCAACGGACCCCAATGTGTCCACTAGATGTCATCACTCAGCAGTGCCTTTTACAGGAAAAGACACAGAGAGAGGAAGTGACTTGCTTTATGTCACACAGCTCACGTCCAGAAGGACTGGGACTCAGCCCCCTCCTAATTCTAAAGCTCGGCTAGTCTTCTGCCCTCGTTCATCTGTCAGTACCATGCAGGCAAGCATCTCAGCTATGAGCACACGCTTCATGGCCAACAGAGCAAGAATCTCTGCTCTTTTACTTTCTACCTGTGTGACCCTGAGCAAGTCACTTATCTTCTCCCAACCCTAGTTCCTCATCTGTAGCAGGAAGATTGATAATAGCATGTAACTCTGATAGAGCGCAGGAATATGAATGAATCAACAGCATAGAGCACTTTGCACATTACTTGACATGCAGATTATTGAGTAATAATAAGATTAATAATAATAATTGAAAACCATTTTGTTATCCTGAGAACAAATGCAGTCTCTGAAGAGCTGAGACGCCTGGAGTGATGAGGATGAAGGTGTTTTCTCCCCAGCTCGGCGAGCCAGGGAGCGCCTGCCGTTGTCAGGCAGATGCCGAGCCTGACTTGACGGGGTGCTGATTCTCCAAACCCCAACCCTAGGACCAATGACAAGAGGGCTGGATGGGAAAGAAGGGAGAAAACAAAAATAAAATAGTCCAAATCTAGGATGAGAAACAAGCCAAGAGGAAGACTCAGGCGATCACGTAGACACCAGGGATTTGGAGAAGGGCCAAGAAGCTGGCCTTACCTGAGCACCCTACTATTTTATTGGTGCTGCTTAAAGTGTTCTGTGAAAGTTGCTTGATGTTGCCCAAGAAGAATTTTGTGATAAAGGTTCTGGCCCCATAACGCAGATAAAGAAAAGGATCACAAAGGCTCTGAACCAGAGCCACTTTCCTGAACTAGAATGTTCTGGCGGTACGTACTTTGGAAGAAGATCTCCAATAAGGAGATCTCTGAGCCTCAGTTTACCACCATGTGCAATGGGGGTGATACAAGCTATGTAGGATTCCCCATAGGATAGGGGGTAATGACTTGTCATTGAGCAGGTTCTTGGGAAACCAGCAGGTTTTCAATAGGTGGTAACTGATGTGATCTTGGGGAGTGGGCAGAATGAGAAAGGGGGGAAAGTATGGGGACATTCAGTCTCTCCTAGCTGGAAAATGGGGATTGGGCCCTAGGTCTCCTTTCAAAGCCTCTCTTCCCTCTGCCCCCAAGACGCCTCAGGGACCAGAGCACGGTCTCATTCCAGTGAATGGGGTCACACTAGGCAGCTCCCAAGACTAAGAGCACAAGGGATTAACCAGGCCTTCCCTCGCCTCAGCTCTGCAAGGGAGCCATCTAGGGAGACATTTCAGGGGACGCAAAATTCTGCATGCCAGACTAAAATGCAGCAGATCCTAGGACCTAACCTCTAAAAATTCTGCAAGAAGGAGTTTCAAGCTGGTAAGCCTGGAAGGCTTGACTCACAAAGTGCAGTCTTTCCCTGATGGAAGAGCCAACGAGGCACGCCCTGGCCTTGCCGGTCACAGGCAGAACTACCCCTCGCCTTCAGTCTCAAGGCATTTCCAGTAAAAGCCGGACGAAGGAGCCAGCAAGGAAAGCCGGTCTGCGCTTCATTCTGTTACCGCATTAACCAGCAGCGGTATCGTCCCCACTTCCTCACCCCCACCCTCAGTCTCAGTCCTCCAAACGCTGCCATGCCAGCAAAGCCATCTGACAACTCGCAGGTAGTTATCAGCTTTAGCAGTCCCTGGACCATCTCCGTCTCCGATCCTGGGCGGAGGCTAAGGAAGGAGGACCCAAGGGAAAGCAGGAATAGCGCACCCTCACAGTCGGGCTGACTTCACGCCAAGCACTGCTCAGGATCACATCGTGGTTGCACGCACTCCCCAGAGCTCTCTGAGGCAGGTGCAGCGGCCCCGCTTCACACGGGAGGCGTCCATGCCCTCGGGACTTAGCGCTGACCCAGGAGCCCAGGGACTTGGGTTTTCCAGCTCCGGCTCTTGTTGCAGAATGGATGAGACAGTGTTTTCCTGGGAATTTAATATTTAGAAGAAAAACTACTTAATGTATGGAGAATACCACACAGAATATTGCTTTCTCCTGGGAAGACGCACCCTACTATCCTATCGTTCAGGACTAACAGGACAGAGTCCTGGAAACAGAAGGTCTAAGTACACCTTCTTGTGGGGGAAGCTACCTTTAAGTTTTTTTAAGACCATGTGATTCATTATAACAAACACCAGTTTAGTCAATGAGGAAGATGAAGTCACATTCAAAATACTAGGTTTCAAATTCTACATTTGAGTTTGCTGGTGACCATACCTGATCCAATCTGCAGTAACTGCGGGCATCTGCAAGAATTCAAAACCACTGGCTTTGGTCCCAACCCTCTTCCCTGCTCTTCCTACCTGAGGATTAGAGGGAGTGTATTTAGAGCAGGGGTTCACAAGTGTGGTCCCCAGACCAGCAGCAGCCGCACCACTTTGTTAGGAAAGCCGATGCTTGGGTCCTGCCCCAGACCTACTAAACTGGAAAGCGCAGCAGGGAGGCTCAGGAATCTGTTCTCACAGCTTCTCCAGGGCCTCTGACGCAGGCACATTTTTGAGAAACACTGGGGTAGCACGAGGGTTTGGGAGTTAGCCGGGCCTGAGCTCACCCGGTGTGCGAGCTGCATGGCCTCAGGCCCACTGCCTCCCTGAACCTCTCCTCCTCCGGTCCTCATGGTTGAGCTGGGGGTACCAAGGGCACCTGTCCCATGGGGTGCTCTTCATGATCAGTACAGATGAAGTACATGAAGTGCTCAATATAATGATAGAGCATGCATACACCATAAAGCATTTCTTTATAGGTCAGATTTTATTTTTTAAATTTCATATTGGGCAAGAAAATGCCAGTTCTGTGCAGGAATAGGCCACACTAGAAAAAGTGTTCTTAAATATACAAATTTCTCCAAAGAGTGGTAATTACAGTGTCCCCATTGCCCACACAGTTTGTTTACCTTTGATTGACAAGAAAGGAATTAGAAGACTCAGAGAGCAGAAGAGAACCGGTTTTGTGACGTCGCAGAACTTCCAGTTCAGAGCGATCCCCACCACCTAGTCATTTGCCTAATAAATTACTCCACCTCTCTGAGCCCAGATTTCTACATCTGTACTTGGAGGGAAAACCTACCCAAAACAATAATGTGCAATGGTAACTAATGAAAGAGATTTTTGTACAGTATTAAAATGGTTTTATTGTCAATAGGGTCTTATTAAATTATTAAAGAAAAATGACTGTGGAAAAATAAGCATGCTATTTATTCTTCCTTGAGGGAGGAGATGACCAGGAGATGTTTAAGGGCCTTGACAACAGGAGTGGCATCTGTGTTTGGGTTTCTAAGTACCCCTGAGCTAACACAGTGGCTGGTTCACAGCAGAGGCTCACAGATACATGTGGAATGAGTGAATGAAAGACAGTATCAGGAAATGGAGCTGGAGCCAGAGTGTGAATGAGGAAGGGGACAGAATTCAACAAGGAAAAACCAAGAAACATAAAACAAAACCTGAAGATTAAGGAGACTGGACAATGGCATGGCTTATGGGGGTAAGAAGCATGTTGTTTTTTATTAGCGATATTCACAGAGAGTTAACCCTTTCGGGATTTGTCCAGCACTGAGGCTTAGCCCCAGGTTCTGAGGAGGAGTCATGACAAGTATGCAGGGAGGTGTCAAGGAGGACCACGCTCAGGATGAGGGCAGGCCAGTACGCTAACCTCTCCACCATCACATGGCAGGGACCACCCCATGGGCAGTTCAGCATTCAACATCTGGCGCAAGGATCTCCCTGACAGAACCACCTGGGAAACACATAAAACACAGATCACAGATCTGTTGGGTCCTATACCAAGACTTCCTATTCAAACTCTAGGAATGGGCTCTAGGAATACTCATGCCAAAGAGAGAACACCTTGATGCAACTGTTTCTGATGCCAACCTTGATGGGAAAACTATCCATGTAGCTAATACCTGACCAGAGATCAGAGAAACATAGCTGTTGCCCGTTTGTGTACCCCAAGGAGGAGAAGAAAGCACCTTTGGGAAGAAATATTGGATGCTTCTCTTTTAGGAGTCAAATTCCTTTTCTTATAGAGCTATAGAAAGTGGGGACACAGTGAGGATCTGAAACCTGGAAGAGGGCCCTCGCCCGGCCATGCTAGCACCCTGACCTGGGACTTTTCACCACCTGAACTGCAAGAAAGAAATTTCTGTGATCTCTAAGTCCCCCAGTCTGGGGCATCGTGTTCTGGCCACATGGAGGAGACTAAGCAGGACACCCCAGGGACAATTAATTAGTTGTTGATTATTGCCATCTTTGACTCCTCAAATCCAACCCCTCTCTCCAGCTTCAAAGCCACCACCCTAATTGTGCTGGTCACCATCCTCTAGCCTGGACTGTTCCCACCTCCAGGCACAATTCTTTATCCCGCTCGATGTCATAGCTGAGCCTGAATCCACTTCCCCTAGTTCTTAGAACAGGCGACCTTTTGAGGATCCCTACAGGCCTGGGGGAGAACATCGGTGCATCAGGATGGCGCTGAGGATTGAAGACAGTCACGTATATAAAGACCATCAGTCAGTTCCTGGCAAACTGGCAATCACTCATCAGTGCTAGAAGTATTTTTATTTCTACCTTCAACGTTACTGGCAGAAATTCAAAAGGCCCCTCATGGAATTCAGACCCAGAGCGTTAGGCCTCCCTCCTTGATTTTAGAGACTCTAGGGTTCTCGGAGGCCGGACCTCCATGTCAATTAACATTGACTAATTGTTTGTACTTCTCACTGCAACATTTCTAAAATATTTAATTTCTTATCTGAATTTTCTAAAATGTTTTAGACCATTGCCTCTGAGGAAACACATTGAAAATGGTACTACGTTGGAGAAATACCATGCTCCCGATACTTCCTGAGATACTGTTTGGCAGAAAATTCTTTTACAAACACGATTTCTTTTAAGTGTAATTTTTCTTTTAAAACATCAATCTTCAAAGTGTGGCCTTTAAAAGATTAAATGAAAAAAAAAAAAACCTGCGTTGCTCTTAATACACAACAGCATTTACTTTATGAAAAGGGCACGCAAAGTCAATGTGCTCCGAAGATTATACATCAAAGAATTACAACATGGTTAAGTGGGGAAGCTTCAGGAAAGCACCCTCCCCTGCTACAGAGCAGCACACGAGACAGAGTAGAGGTGCAGGAGCATCTCCCAGAAAGTTCCTGGGGAGCACACTTTGAACCGGAACACCCTATCAGAGTGTGCTGTCTTCCCTGGGGTCGAAGAGAAGCCACAGAATCTTTCCCCAGCCACCTAAAGCTTCATTCAGCACATGCCCATCCCCCGAGGTGTTTCACTCCAAGAGCCATTCCACTGGGGTAAATAAATTCAGTTTTCTGCTTGGAATGATCACTGAGGGAGAAATCTGCTCTGTGTCCAAGGAAAATGATTCCATTAGGGATGAAAATCAGCCTTTTTTCAGGGAACAGGGAGGTTCACTTAGGAGGCCAGCTTCTGCCATGATTTGAGAGTATCTCTCATCCCTGTTAGATCCCGACCCTGGGCTTCGCCTCTGCATGAGACCTCGGGCAAGTCAGCTAACATCCCTGAGCCTCAGTATTCACATCTAGAATATGGGCCTTTCAGGACAGCTGTTCAAGAACAAAGGTGGAGTGTTCCCTGTTCATTCTTTCAACAACTGGGATCACGTGCACAGAAATGTCAGGGCACTAGGGGTACAGAGACGACTGAGCCATGGCCATTGGGCCATCAGTGGACGCAGATCAGAAAGGAGAGAGCCAGGGGACAGGCACTGCCCGTGGGGAGGAGGCCCAGGCTGTAAGCACGCAGAGAGAAGGCCGTGACGCACACAGCAGGCTGCCCGAGCCTGGCCGCCCAGGGCACCCAGAACTCGGTCTGCTGTAGCTGTATGACCTCAGGCAAGACCCTAAGCTCACTGTGCCTCAGTTTCCCCAACTGGAAATTGCTTTGGGTCCTGGCATATGATAAATGTTTAGTAATTGCTAGCCATGAGGATAAACGAGAAAACCTTAAAAAAAAAAATTGTGGACATGGCAGGAGAGAAATGATGACCCTCCTCCACTGCTAACTAACCAACACCCTGGCAGGCTGGGTGCTTCTCCGGGGTCTCCCAGCTGGCAGGGGCAGAGGGAAGGCCAGAGTTCACATCTCTGGCTCTCACTTGTCACAACAAATGCAACCCCAGCACTTGGCCCCGGATGTTTAAAAGCATTTCTTTCCTTAAGTGTAGAAATCAAAGTGGGTTGCTTAGGTTCATTTTTTACCTCCATTTCTGAAGACAATGCAGGTGGAAACATCCCACCTGATGCTAAGTTCCTGGTTTCCTCGGGGCTCTGTGCCCCTCTTAAGCAACACCCTAACATGCAAGCATGAAGGCTCATAAAAGACTCAGAGGCTGGTAGACTCAGGCAGAGGCTCGCAGCACTGAGGACAACGGAGCACCTTCACCCGCTGCCCTTCATGGCTCTCGGCACAGAACCGTCTCCTTCCCACCAGTCCGACACCCCCATGGTGCTCGCCCACAAGTTAAGCACGTGGCCATAGTGGGTGGCAGTTCACCCCCTCTCCACCTACTGAGATGCATGCACACAAACAGAAACCTGAGTGTGTGTGTATGACACACACACATGAAATGCATGTTGTCAGTTCGCCATGTGGTAAGCCTATCATAGGAGCATCTACGTGCAGTATTTTTTTTTTTTTGCTGATTGACACTAGTGTATAGATTTTTTTCAACATCATGGGTGCTCAATATGTAGTGCTAATATTGGAATAACTGGTAACAATAAATTATATAAGAGAAGAGATTACACACAGTAAAAAAGAGCTTAAATACCCAAAGAAGTCCACGCTGGTGGTTGGGGTGACCAGCAGAACCTGGGCTGAGTGACCAGGACAAGGCCGGGGCCAGGCGTCAAGACCAAGGCCTGAGAGGAACCCTGGGGCTTCAGGCCACCACCCAGGGGCTGGGTCCGTCAGGGTCCCGACTCCCTGGGTCCTGGGGGAGAAGCCAAGCGTAGGGAGGTGGTGACAGCACCTCCCACCCACGGAGCTGGGGGTGGGGAGGCTTCGAGGCAGCGAACAACTCCAGCTGGAGATAACAGACAGTCCCACCTTGAAAGGTTCCCCCACACCGAGAGGAGCCCCCCAGAAGTTGAAGGGGTATGAGAGCCTCAGGAGCCCACCTCCAGCAGACATCCTCTAGGTTCCGGGCAGCCCCGTGTCCACGGACCACAGCACCTCATTTTAAGACCCTGCACTCATGGATGGCTGTGCCATGTGGTCTTGGCGGAGCGACAGAGTCCCATTCAAGCCCAGTCACAGGAGGGCGCCAGGGGGTTCTCACCATCAGCATCTGGTCTACACTACGAGACTGTCGGCGTTATGCACCTTGCGCACCTCCCGTTTCAAGGCGCAATGACCCAGGGGCCCTCCAGTCCCCTCACCCACCCCTTATCACACAGAGAGGGACGTGGGGCCCAGAGAGGGAAGGAACCTGCCCACCGTCAGAGCCAGCGTCCCAAAAGTCCTGTCTCCCAGCCTCTGCCCAGTGACGGTCACATGCCTGGCGGTCAGTTTTCACATCCACGTCTCCTCTGAGCACCAAAGGTGCCCTAAGACCTCACAAGAAACTCAGGTCACAGCTCTGCCCCTCATACTCGGGCAGAGGAAACAGTGCCCGGTGGCTCTGGGGCTGTCTCAGGGTCCCAGAGCCGTCTCTGTGGCTCTGGGCCTCGGGTACCGGGGTCTTGGTGTGTGATGCTCTGTGACTGCACAGCCGGCTCCCCTCTGCAGCAGGGCGGCTGGCACCAGGGCGCACTTACCGTGCACAGCCCAGACTCTCAGCGTGAGAGCAGGCCCACCCACCAGCCGGCCCCTCCCGTCCTGCCGGCCTCCTTGCACTGTCACCTGCCCCTCCTGGAACCTCCCCACTTGGCCACATCAAAGTGCTCACCTCCTCTGACCTCTGACCATACCTGCCTCTGAGCAAGCGAGGGTCTCCACCAGGATGGCTGACCTTTCACCTCCCTCCCTGATGAGTGAGCCCGCTCCAGGGAGACCCTCCTGAACAGCTGGGCCACCAGCCTCCCCACACAAGCCACCACCTCGCGGGAGTCTGCCTAAATAGCCCTGACCACCTTATGCTCCAAAAACGTATCTTTCAGGTTAGTCTAGGAGCTCCTTAAAGGAAGGGACAGCCACCAAGTTTAGTAAAAACATGGTAAAGAAGAGTTTGCAGTGACATCTGTGGGATGGCCAAGATGGCAGGAAGAATTAACAAATGCCAGAGACATGCATGTGTGAACGAATACACGCGGACGTCACTTCTTTCCAGTCAAACAGAAAGTTCCCCTGAGTGCTGGGAACCAGCCCCTGCATAGATCTGTGAGGCTAAAATAAGTACACCCTCATACTTTCATCGCAGGCCTGAGTTCCTGGTGTCCTCTGTGTGTGTCCACTGAGGGGACAAGGTGTCCACCCATCATGCCTGATGGACCCCTCGGAGGAGCCAGCTCAGGGAGGACCAGCAATGGAGCTCTCCACCCGGAGGCGCACTCTGTTTATCCTCCCTGAGGCCGTGGCGTAAACAGGGAGGAGGTGAGAGCAAGCCGAGAGGCCCCCACGGAATGAGTCAGGGCTGGCATTTCAAAGGCACACTGTTCGTGTCCTGGCCACGGTGCTTTGGGATCTAGTTTTGCCAGCATCTGTCATTAGCTTCCCAAGTGTGGCAGTGACTCAACCTGTGTCTGGGTTCCCACACTGACCACCCACAAGCTCTGCAAGTCCCCCCTCAACCTTCTCCCACCACCTTCCTGCCACCCCTCTCCCAGCCAAAAGCGAAAGCCAAGTAGGAACAAGACATGCCTAAAAGCAAGTTTTCTGGAGCCTCCCGGGAGCCCAGAGGAGCTGATGCGCAGTCAGCCCTGTGCCCTGTGTTCCACAAGGCAGATGCTACGGGCTGCCTCCTCCTCTGGAGCAACTGGCGCCTTCCGTGGCACAGACCCCCCAGGTAAGGCCTCTCTTGAGGCTTCAGTCTTGAGCCCACAGACTCACCAGGCAGGAGGCGGTGAGCAAGCCCAACTCCCCCTTGGCACGGGAGGGAACACTGAGATGGTGCAGGACGCACAGATGCAGCTCCGTGCAGGGAAGTAGCAAGTCGACACCCAGCTATCGCAGCCCCACAGCCTGTCCTCTGTTTCTCTCATCCTCAATTTTCTCATCTATGAATAGGGGCTAAGAATACCCTCCTAGCAGGGTCAGTGGGAGAAACTGAAGGATTTATATGTAAAATACACAGGACGGTATCTGACACACAGAAAACTGTCCAATAGCTGCTACTATTATTAATCCCACTTTTGGTGACAAGCACCTGATGGACAATAATTTATGGAAGCAATAACCCCTTCATTCAAGGTTAGAAACAGTCTCCCTTAAAATGAATAGAGGGTTTTCGTTTCATATTTAACATTTCTCTGAAAACCTGTCCTGCAGAAACGATCTAGCAAGTTACCCCAGGATGATGGCGAGGAACCCAGAGGGTGCTAGGGGTGGGGAGGGTGGGAACAGGGGTGGGTGTAGGCCCTGGTCTGACCTGGGCTTGTCCACAGTCACAGGGGCCAGACAGCATCACGGGACTGGCGAAGTTCATTAACTTCAGGGACCCGTTCCTCCCGACCACAGTGCCAGCCAGCCAGCCAGATCCAATAGGCCGAGGACCTCCTTCAGCGCCAGAGGTAACAGTCCTGGGTGCAGACCCGGAGGGCCCGGGGTCCATCCTGCTACTTGGACTTCCCACTTGAGGCCTTGGAAGCCAGACATGCTTTGGTTCAAACCCCAACTTCAACGCGCATTTCTCTGCAAACTCAAGGCCAATGGCTTAATACCGCTGGGTCTCAGTGTTACTCATCTCAAGAACGCGCAGGTCTCCTAGAGGAAAAGTGGGGTCGAGACGTAGGTGCTGTTGTGCAAACAGGATGCATCCGTGTTGCCCCTAGAGAGGTGGTGAATCCTGGGCGCTCTGGGTTTCTGTTCCCCCAATCACTCACATTATTTTTTATAAAAATATGAGAGTGGGTGTATTAGAGCAAAGGAAGAAAGAAGACGCGAAGGTAAGCCTTTTGGGGCACGGTGATACCGGGCACTCTGGCATTCATCTCCAGAAGCCCTGCCATTCTGACCCCCACATATTCCATACAGAGGTGGGCTGCTGGCGCGCCTCCGCCACCCCGCCGCCCTGGTCTCTCCCACGAATAATCCTCTTCCCTCAAGAGGCCCCACACACGGGGTCCTCACTGCCCCTCACGCCGCCGGCCGGGCTCTGCATGAGGCTTTCAGCCCGGGTCTTCCACTTGCCTCAAGCCCTCTGAGGACTGCCCCGGGGCTGGCCCCGCTCGCCCTCCTGGTCTCAGCTCACGAGTCATTTCCACAAGGAGCCTGTCACGCCTCTCAGGTCCTTGCCGGCATATCAAGCACCCTATGGGCTCGTCACTTGCTTAATTTCTATCTCCACCCTCAGAATACTGCCCCCCAGGAAGGCAGGCTCTCATCCTGGTCTGCCACGTCCCCAGAGGCAGCGAAGGGCTTGACAGCTCCATACACAGCTGTTCAATGAACTGAAGGGAAGAATTGAGCTGAGTCCTAAGGAAGAGCAGGATCAGGAGCTGAGGGTTGACAAAGGTCCTATTCAAAGCCAAGGGGACAGGGGAGGCATGGGCGGAAGGGGGCGAAACCTTGGGAACTCTGACACTGGACACCTCATCATTCTAGTGCATTTAATCTTCAAAACCCAACCGAACAGACCCTTTTGTGGGAGGACACTGACACTAAGGGAGGCAGCCGCAACAATCTGAGGCCGTGCAGGTGGCAAAGGGCGTGACGGCTGCACAAGAGCAGGGACTGCATGGTGGGTCCTCAGCCAGTGGGAGTGGGACGGTGAGCGTCCTGGGAAACAGGAGCCACAATCATCGGGGGTGCTCGAGGCCGGGTGCAGGGCTGGGAGGGAAGGCCCCAGAGGGAGAGGACAGAGAGGGCCTGGGGGTGTTAAGGGTCCTGGCAGGCACCTTCGAGTGTGATGCAGCATGACCTCGAAGGAGGAACCTTCATACTGGCTTGGATATTAATCTGTATAAAGTGACAAAACCTATTTTGGGGGCATGAATGAATCATGAACCTCTGCTTTTTAATTTTTAAAAACAACCTTCCCTTTATAAAAGTGGCAGCAAAGGCCGCCCAGGCCAGCTCCCTGGCCATGATGAGATCACTGGTTCAGCCAACCATTCAGATAATATTCATACTAACTCCAGGCCAAGTGTGTACCGGCCACTGCACGGGGTTTTAGGGAGATGTGAATGAATGAGACAGGAGTTCAAAAGAGGAGAGGGAGATGACAGGTGAGCATTGCACGCTGCAGTAAGGACCCCAGGGGGCTCTGCAGGAGCCTGTCACAGGGCGGGGTGGCTCAGCTGCTTCTCCTGGGTCGGAGGAGGAGGGACACAGAGCCGGCCCTACGGGCCCCACAACCTATAAAGGCTGAGCAGGTGTGAGATACAATCACTAAGTTATACTTACCGCCACTCAGCCTAACATATTCAACCATATACAAAGTGTTACTTAACTTCAGGAACTAAGGACAAATGTAAGCAGTTCACATAAACATCAGGCAGCCGAGCACCCTGAGCCCGCTGGGTGGGGACGGGGAGAGGCGGCAGGGCCTGGCTTCCGAGGTCTGCCCCTGATGGGCACGCGTGGGCTGGGGCCCAGGCCTCGCAGGACCCGGGTCTCTCTCTCCCCTGCCCACCCTGCCAGCCTCTGTGGGTCAGGGACAGGGGGTCCGTCCAGGAAGAGAGCTTTGCAGGAAGAGAGAGGAGGACATGCACTCTGAGACTGTCTACCTCTCTGCCCACCCCGCTCTCCCCTCCCCTTTTATTTGCTCTGCCCCCACCCCCACCCGGCAGCAGGAGGGCAGAGAGGAAATGCCAGAAGTCGCCAAGAGACTGGTCTCCCGCTGGACCTCAGCCTGGGCACCCCCTCACGCTGCTGCTCCTCGGGGCTCCTGTTCCGCGCCAACCCCAGGTGGGCTCTCTGAAACTATGACCCCACTTAATCCCAAACAAGCTGCTATCACCCCCTTGCCCAGAGTGGGTGACTGAGGCTCAGGGTGGCATGACTCCCCAGTGTCCGAGAGTAAGTGACCAGCAAAGCACCACTGTCGCGCAAGCCCCCATCCTTTCCCCGGACTCGTAAAATACCACCCAGGGGGCCTGCTTCTTCCATTCTCCACCCAGAAACCAGAGCATCTGTTAGGGAAATGACTCCTGTAATTCCCTTGCTATAAACTCCCACCGGCTTCCCTGCACCCTTGAAATGAAATCAAGTCCCTCCAAAGATGTACAAATGGCCAAAAGGCACATGAAAAGAGGTTCAACCTCATTAGTCACTGGGGAAACGCACAAGATCACAACGAGCCACCATCCACAACGAGATCACATCTACTGGGATGGCTATAATAAACAAATACATAAATAAGTAAACAACTCAAAATAAGCCCTGGCAGTAATTTGGGAAATTGGAGTCCATGTCCATTGCTGGTGGGAACAGAAAATGATCGGTAACTGGGGAAAATCTGACGTCACTCAAAATTACCATGTGACCCGGCAATTCTGCATCTGGCTATGTACCCCCCAAAACTGGAACAGGTGTTCAAACAAAAATGTATGCCCAAATGTTCATAGCAGAATCATTCATAATAATCAAAAGCTGGAAATTACTAGACTTCCATCAGCTGATGAATGGATAAACACGTGGCGCATCCATGCGATGGAACAGTATTCAGCAATAAAAAGGAATAAACTCTGACATATGCTGCACCGTGGACAGACCTTAAAATACTACACTAAGTGAAAGATACCAGACATGAAGGGCCCCAGACTATATAACTCCATGTATAATAACCATAATAGGCAAATCCATAGAGACAGAAAGCAGATCAGTGGTTTCCAAGGGCTGGAGGCTGCCAACGGACGTGGGATCTCCTGCTGAGGTGCTGAAACTCTTCTGTGAGCAGGCAGTGGTGGTCATTGCACAGTATTGTGGATGCACTGAATGCCACTGAATTCTACACTTTCAAATGGATAGAACAGTGAATTTTCTGTCATGTATTTTACCATAAAAACCAAAAGGAAAAAAAAAAACACATCCTTTTCCTACATCCTCTCCAGAAACTTCCCTTCCTGAACAACTCAGCCCTAAAGTCATTGGGGGACCCCAGAAAGTCACCACCTAGGACAAGGGGGCACTACTGCAACAATCCACTTGGCACTTACACTACATTTATTTACAGTTCCTTGTTTATTCATCTCTTTAATGCATGAATATGCCCAGGAATAACCCTTGTTTACCTTGTTCTCCATTTAGCATGGTCAGACTTGGCAAATAAAAAATCAACAAAGAATTGGAGACATACCTGTGCTAAAAAAATAAATATTTATTTGTTTATATGAAATTCAAATTTAACCAGGCTCCCTGTATTTTATCTGGCACACCCATCTCACCAGTATATCCTAAGAGTAAAGTAGGTGCAGAGTAAATATTACAAAGAATTAAATGAAGACATAATTCCTGGTCCGATACCCCCATGCTCACTAATGAGGAATTCAGTCCTGTGTGTGCACGCATGTGTGTGTGAGTGTGTGTGCTGAGCACTGTAACAGCCTAGTGTGCAGAGAGGGCAGGAGGAGGAGAGGAAGGCGGAGAGGCACCCTCTCTGCATCTGCTCTCGCCTCGGTCTCCCCTGCAGCTCTCCGGAGTGATGTAGAAGCAGAGCTAAGCACCGGAGCTGTCAAATAAGCAGCGTGGGACCTCTGCCCTTCAGCCATGTGCCATTTGAGGGGGAAGAAAGGAAGCAACTGTGCAGAACATGACACCTGGGGAAGAAGAGGTTTCTGGACACACAGAGGAAGGATCAGCCCCAGGGCGACTTCCCAGGGATCTGGCTCTCTACGGGGGGTTTGGAGGCTGAGATGAGCAGGAGTACTGGGGGCAGCAGATCGCTCCAAAACCAGAGAGCCATCAGCTCCTCAACTGCAGGGTCATCCCTTCCTCCCACCCAGCAACCTGCAGGCGCCCAGCCCCACCCCTCCCAGCCGCCTCCCCTCCTGCTCTTGGATCCACAGGGATTGGGGAGATGCCACCTGACCAGGTCCCTTCCAGTGAATGTCTCACTGCCTGTGGGTATCATGCCCATTTTACAGATGACAACCTAGAGCTCCAACTCCCCCAAAGCTGGCCTCCTCCTCCATCCACCACTAGTACCAGCATCCTTCCCTGACCATCAACCACAGAGATCCCACTGGCTTCTAGAATGTTCAGGACACCTAATCCACCCTTCCCCATCCTTGCACACTATTCCTCTGCCTTAACCTACCTCTCTAAGCCCACAACCTCCCGCTTTTCCCTCAGGATGAACTCACATACCAACTGCCCTTTGAAACCAAGCAGACCAGCTGGCATGTCCTCAGTCCCTGTCCCCACTGGTCAGACTTCCATTTAGCCATTTCTGTTGTAGAGTAACAATCACATTAGCTAATATTGCTAAACGCTCGCATGTGCCAGGTCCTGTTCTATAATTTTATATCATTAATTGAATCCTCCCAACAGCCTCATGCAGTAACTGTGACTAGTAACATCCCCATTTTACAGGTAAGGCACAGAGAGGCCAAGCAACTTGCCTGAGGGTCACACAGCTGAATGAGCAACAAAACCTGGGGTAGAACCAGAACGGGTGTGGCTACGGTCCCAGCTCCTCACCACTAGGCTGCAGAATCATTCATAATAATCAAAAGGTGGAAATTACTAGACTTCCATCAGCTGATGAATGGATAAATACATGGCGCATCCATGCAATGGAACAGTATTCAGCGATAAAAAGGAATAAACTCTGACATATGCTACAATGTGGACAGACCTTAAAATATTACACTAAGTGAAAGATACCAGACATGAAGAGCCCCAGATTATATAACTCCATGTATAATAACCATAATAGGCAAATCCATAGAGACAGAAAGCAGATTAGATCTGTTGCCCCCAGTACTCCTGCTCATCTCAGCCTCCAAACCCCCTGTAGAGAGGCACTGCACAGGGATGGTGGAGGCTCACAGCTCAGGGCCACCATCCGGCACCACGTGGTGAATAGGGCTGGGTATTACTTCCCTAACTGAATGGAACTGATAGGTATGGAAAACACCTTGCATATTAAATGTCACGCATTCAAATAAGGTTTGGAATTTAACCATCTAATTTGAATAAATGTTTGCCTTTCTGACTTTGCAACTGTCTTTGCAAACTGCTCTCTTATCATCTGGCCTCTGGCCCAGGAGCCCCTCCCACCCAAATCTAGCTTCTGCTCCCAAGTGTGTTTACCTCCAGGCCTGCCTCAGGGAACTCTGGAGACCAGAAGACTAAGTAGCACTTTGCTATGTGTGAAAACATTTAGCTAATTAGAGTAATTCACACTAAAGTGTAAATGAAGCCAACATTGGAAGGGGACAGGGAGGAGAACACATTTCAAAGGAGCTGAAAAAATGCTGTATTTTTTGCACACGTTTAATCTTTCTAGGACTCGGGGTCACCGTGAACGCTGACATTCAGGCTGTCCACCTCTCTCACCTTGTCCTTGAAGTCACAGAGCCAAGCCACTCCACTGAACACTGACATGGGAGTTTTGAGCCAAAATAGGAAAGGAACAGTGCTTCAGAATTAGACCTGAGTTTGAATCCCTCCACTTCCCAGCTTTGTGACCTTGGACATGTAATTTAACATCTTCCCAGCTTCTAGGTTCTCATCCGTACAAGGGCTCTGGGAGGACTAGATAAATCCAACAAAGTCCTGGCACGAGCCAGGGGCAGTTTGCTGAGCACTGGTTTCTCTTCCCTGTGCCAACCTCTCCACCTGTCTTCCCCCAACCCCAACGTCTTGGAAGGAATTAGAACTACCTCTCAGACTATGTTCTGAACATATTTTTTAATTGGTATGTTTCCCCAAAGGAATCTCTTGGCCAAATAAATTTGGGAATCACCAGATTAAACAAGGTTAACAATCCTTGAACCTGCAGGATTTCTGAGAGACTTTAACATACCAGTATTTGGTGTAAATCTCCAAGGTAGGAGTACTTTGATACTGATTTCGTCCAAAAAACCCACACACAGTTAAGAGCGTGCCATGTGCCCTGTACAGTTTCTCTGTGAACAGTGACCTTACTGAAACTGAGCTGGGGAGGAGGGGCAGGTGCATGAGCAGAAAATGCACTATTGCTTGAAAGGATTGTTCCGGGGTGTGGGGGGGATGTCAGGGTGGGAACCTCAGTGTGGAGGTAGAACCTCGGTGGTAGCCCCAGGCTGGAACCTTCGGGCAGTTTACTTTCCAGCCCCCACTGTGCACAGGCGCAGCTCCTCCCACTTCCCCCCTCACCCTTTGTTCCTTTGCATTTTCTCTCTGTGTGTTTCTTGGAGACTCTGACCTCTGGGTAACAGGGCAGTGTGTGCCCCAAAATAGCCATCCACATAATACTGCTGAATGGATGAATGGAGTGCACAATGGGTGGATGACAGACAGATGGAATGATATGACAGTCGAAGTTCTGATCAAGAATTTAGACACCCATGCATGGAACCCAGATCTTCAGCGTGCATGATGCCATATGCCCATGACCCAGCCTTGTACCCTCTGGGCCTCGCTCAGTCTTTTTATTTACGAAATGGTGAGCTGGGCTAGATGGGGGCCAGGCAGGTGACACACATGGACAATGGAGACTGTGGGTCATGTGATGGACCTGACCCCAGTGATGGTCACCCTCTCAAACAGCAGACCCGCTGTTGCTCCATCTATTCCCCAACGGAACACAGATGTCTTATTTACTATGTGAGATCTCCTGATACGGTTGCCAGAGATGAATTTAGTAATTTTCAAAAGTGTCTACAGTTCAAAGGAAACCCATCTGTGGAGTGTGTTTGTTCCAGGGGCCATCAGCTCATGAGCTGTAGACCAGTAACTATGAGCTGGCTGCTGCGTGCCAGGAATCAGGCTCTGTGCTCTGCCACACCATCTCATGCAACCTCCTGGAGTTCTGAGAGTAGTTAATATTATTATCCCCATTTTACAGATTTGACAGAGGCTCAGGGAGGCTAAGTAATGGTTAGGGGCCACAGCTGGAGCCAGGTGCCCTTGGGGACCCTCGTCTGTGAATGGCACACAGAGCCCCCCCCCCGCCCCGTCCCTTGTCCCTGGCACAGGTTCTCACTCGGCCCCACAGCAGCCCTGTGCAGGCCAGTGCCGCTGAGGCTCAGACTGGCCACGATGCCCAGGCATGCGCGCTGGTGGATCCAGACTGCAGCGGAGCACGAGAGCAGAGCTGCCAACGGTGTCCACAGAGAAGCAGGGGCTTCCACCGGGGAGGGGCATACATGCCATTTAAGGCAAATCATTTAATGGTTCTGAGCACGACTCCGTCACTGTGTCCCTTCTCGTGACCTTCATTTCCTCTATGTCTCTGCCCTTCTCCACCCCCTCCCTTTTGAAGCCACCCCCTTCTGCCCCAGCGGGGTGTACCTGATATACTGAGTCAATGCCTTTCCCGCGCTGCCCGCGCCTGGGAGGGAAACATGCCCTGAATCCCAAGTGCTACTCATCTAATAAGACTGCAGTTACATTAATTATATTTAAACGTCTCCACTTGTATAACAATTTGCCTGCACAGCCCTGCCGTCATCACTGTTCCCTGACCCCTCATGGTCTCCACGTCCTCTGGATCTCTGGTCCCCACAGGATGGCCAGGCACAAAACCGAAGGGGCCCAGCACAGTGTGGCACCCCGGCTCGCTGGCAGGACGGTCTCCAGGTTTGTGCCGCCAACATGCTCGGCTCGGGGCCAGCCAGAGAGCCAGGGAACCAAAGGGGCTCCAGGGGAGGGGGAAGCTGATGGGCAGGCACATCGAGTTTGCACCCAGGTTGGGCTGCTCACCACCTGGCGACCTTGGTGCTGTCACCTAACCTCCGGGATTTGGCCCCACCAGATTGCAAGGTCTGGATCTGGACAGGCAGAAGGAAGCTTATTTCTCTGGGTCTCAGTGGTCAGAGGGCTGGTTTGTGCAGCAGACACATTATATGCCCAATGACATGCCCAGCACTGGGCATTTGAACATGGAAGAGAATGCTGATCTCTGTGCTTTGCAGGAGGCAGAAAGCAGAAAAATTCTGGACTCATACGGACCTTGATTTTAACCACTTTGTGGCTTAAAGAAGATAGGGCTTTAGGCAGATTATTTAACTCTGTGGTACCTTGTTTTCATTATATGCCTGATGAGAAGAATAGTTACCTTTTTCATACATCAGTGATGATTAAAATAATATATGCAAAATCCTTGCCACAGTCCTTGGGTCACAGCCTATGCTCACCAAACAGATGTGGTAATTCCGCTGACATCTACAAACACGCCTCAGGAAATCAGGATTACAAGCAGCAGCTTCCCTGGGGTAAAGTCATGTCATTTCTTTTTCTGTCTGTTCATGAACCTCAGTTTACTCATCTGTGCAATAAGAAGGCAGCACCGCTTCCTGAGAAGAGCATAGGCTTTGTGGTCAGACTGGCACCCAAGATGAGCTCTGCCCTTACAAGGCCTTGGCCTTGGGCTGTGGGACCCTGGGGGCTCCCCTCACTGCTGCCTCCCCTCTGCATGCCCTTGACTGTGCATGTGTAAGAGAAGCCCAGTGGCCAGCACGCAGCAAGCTCCATTATCACTTGGAGTGAGGAAGAAAAGGGACGGAGTAGAAGGCTGACAGCCCTCCACAGCTCCGCGGTACAGACCCTGTGAGGCAGCGTTAAACCCATTCTCCTGTATGTACATGTCAGGCTCCCCCCGGTCTGTGGAGTTTCCAGAACACAGGGATGGGGCTGGGGGATGAAGAGAGGCCAGAGCATGGGCAGGTTCACCACGTCCTTTCCCCTAGTGTCCAGGACAAGCCCTTACATGTTAGTGGGGGCTCAGTAAATAGTGGCCTAGGGGTGCACTCACCTATTGACTTCAACCTCACAGCAACTTTGTGCATAACAATTGTCTTTGGTGGGGAAAATGGGATTCACGGCAGGGGTGCAGACTGGAACACACATCTTCCCCCACAAGCTTCCACTCTGTCCACATGCAGAGAACTCTCCTCCAGGGCTGCAGGGCTGGCTCGGCCTGTCTCCCACCCAGGGAGCCGCTGGAGCTGGACAGAACAGGAGCCTGCCTGGCAGCCCTCTCCCTGGACCTGGCCCCCAGGCAGCACCTGCTTCCGCTCCAAAGGATACACGTGCCCCTGGCATTTGTCCAGAGGCAGATGTGGCCCATTCGTTCCCATAACTAGAGAACCCAAGGAAACAAACTACAGGTGTGTGATAAGAGGATTCCTCAGTGAACTGGTCCCAGGTCCCAGCTAACTTGTGCCCGAGCTCAGCTGTACTGTTCTCCAGGTTGGTTAACCCCTAATCAGGCAGCTGGCCCGATCCTGAGCTGCCAACAATCAATGGGCCGCTTCAGTATATGCAGATCCCACAAGCATTTGTGATCCTACTCAGGGCCCCACTCTGACACATGAAATGCTCCCAAGAACTCAGGACCCAGCATGCAAAAGCCAGCCCCACAACAAGGATGGATCTCAAAGACCTGCTAACCGAAAGAAGCCAGACACACAAGGTCATGTATCACATGAAGCCCTTCCTAGGAAACGTCCAGAACAGGTGGATCCGCAGGCGCAGAGTTTGTGGTTTCCAGGGACTGTGGAGAGAAGTAACAGTGAGCGCCTCCTAAATGAGGATGGGGTCTCCTTTGGGGGATGAAAATGCTTTGAAACTAGATAAAGGCAAAGGTTGCACAACACTGTGTATGTGTTAAATGTCACTGAATTGCATACTTCAAATTATAAATTTGATGTTCTGTAAATTTCACCTCAATTTAAAAAGTAACAATCTTCAGTATCATACCTGCTTATATTGTGCTGCTCACATATCCAATAGGTCAGTAAAGACTAATTTCTTTCTGAAAAAAAAGATTAACTATTAAGCTTTTATTATGTTGTATCTCTGACTTCAAGGCTGCCTGCCCCCCCTTGGGTTCTACTTCTTGGTTTAGATTCCACAGATTAAGTCTGTCTCCCACAAGACAGAGCTGCAGGAGTTGGACGTCAGAGCTCACGTTCCCAGAACACCGTCCTCTGAGGACTGTACATGCTCGGCTCCTTCAGCCTCAGAGAGGAAAGAGGCCCTACCACCCTGGCCCGTCACAGCCCTGGCATGCCTGGAAGAAAGGCTTCTGTCCCTCTGGGAGCAGCCTGGCCAGCCAGGGGGCTGCCTCCCTCCCTGCCGTGGACACTGGCCCTGGTGCCTTTTTGCATCCTTGGCCTGGTGGGGGGGCTCTCCTGGACTTGAACCTCCTGGCCAGGGGACCAGCACACTTCCAACCTTAGCTCCCAGACAGCTCAACTCAGAGGGAGAGCATGGGGCTGCATCCAGCAACTCCAGGATCGTGACGCTGGCTGAGCTGTTTCTCATCTTCTGTAAAGTGCACACAGTGCCACCACCCAGCACCCACTGGGGCCAAGAGCAGCCCTGGCCTAGACACTCCCCAGTGGGGGCTCCTTGGGTCTGCACAGGCGAAGGGGCCCAGGGAAGAGAGGACGCACTGATTGGATTCCAGGGAATAGATGCATCTGTAGCCAAAAGGATGCTGCTGAAAATAGCAGCCCTTCTATGAATGATTTCATGTTAAATCTGTTCAGTTTCCATGTCAAAACCTCACCACCTTCCTTCTCCATCCCTGTAGGCCTCAGGTAACCAGGAACAGATGCTCACAGTGCATGGAAGAGTGAGCCATGGGTTTTAATAGAAATCAGCCAAGTTCAGAGACACCAGAGGAACAGAGCTGGCTCATCAATCTGCAGACCCAATCCCAGAGCACAGAGAAGCACTTGGCTGCAGGACGATGCGGCCATTCGAAGCTCCTGCAGACGGGGTTGAGGAGGAAGCAGAGAATGGGCGAAGGCCACTTCCCCAAAATGGGCATCTTTCATTAATTTTAAAGCAGCATGTTGACATAATGGTTTCAAGTCTATGGTGAAAAGTTGTTTGAAGCAGACGTGGGAAATGTGTCATTGAGATGTCAGCGGTCAGACCCCAAGAGGAAGTAGTAAAATGCCTTGTCTTTCATACGTGCTCAGTCACCATCCCTACCTGGCCAAGCCTCCACGTCTATTTCCCCTAGGACAGAATCTGCCATATTCGCTGATAGACTCTTGATCAAATATTGACGAGGAGAATAGTACACACCTGTTCTCAGGACTTGCACCCAGACATCCAAGCTGGACCAGAGCTCATTCTACAGTAACACCTAGTCTTAGTCTCCTTGTCAATAAAAGAATAATGGGAGTGATAATAATATATTTTTTAAACACCAATTTAGGCCTCTTCTTGTATAGCATCATCTTAATTAACCCATGTGTCCTTATTTCCAGGGACTGTCCGAGTTAACATCTAGTGTCCCCGCGGAATTACTAATAGTGTCCCCGTTCATGCTCAGAAGTGGCCTGGTGTGAACAAGACTTTACGTGATTATCTTACCCATAGCAACACTCTAAGATATGCCTTATGGCATTGCCCTTTTACAAATGAAGCAGTTGAGGCTCAGGCAGATGAATTATTTCAGCTAAGTGGCAGAGCAGGATTCGAAGCTAGTCCATCTAAAACAGAGGCTGATCTCTAATCACTATCCAACCCCATCCTCTGAAAAATAAGTGATTTTCAGATGGTGACCCCTAAGCCCCAGGGCAGGGGAGAGGTACTGCTTAGGATCCACCAAGGGAACTTGGGAGAACTAAGAGGGTGGGCTAGGGTCCCCCACCATCTGCAGATCTAGCACCTCCTATCTATTTTATAGAGGAAGGAAGGAGGGTCTCGGCTAGAGTTCTTTGGGGAAAAAAAGAGAGCCTAATATTTTATAAAACTTGAACAAAATGATTCTATTTATTTCTGCATCACCAGTACCTAGAACACTGATTGGCCACACCGGGTCCCAGGAGATGCTTATCGGCAGTGGGTGAATGAACTGCAGTCATTACCTAGTAACTCCCCAGGCTGAGAGCTCCTTTGAACATGACTGGCAGGCCAATCATACCCCAGCAAAGTCTTCTACCAAAATACTCCCGTCAGAACCATACAACCCCAACTTCAGAGGACCTAATGTGGAAACACAACAAAGTCCTAATTACGAAAGGAATTCTTGAGCTCACCTGGCCGTAGGGTGTAAGTGTGCCCCTGGCGAGGTTATAAGAAAAAGCAAGACTGTGGATCATCAGCCAGTGGAATTACCTAGCAAACCACATCCTGTTTCCTCCTTCCAACTGGCCTCTCATTAACATACACCCTCTCTGACCTCCCGACGCCTGGACTTGCACCCATTATGCTCACCATGCACAGAAAATCCTTCATTCACTTATTTGCCCTCCCTTCATGCCAGAGGTTTTATTCATATCTATGCTCCAGGGGCCTACAGCATGCTTGGCACTGCATGAAGATTCAGTAAATATCAGATGAGTGAATGCATGCTGGGTAAAGGGCCCCCTGGCTGGATTTCCCTGGGACCTGGGCTGTGGGTGTTCTGGAAGCATGGCACACTGATCAGCTGGGATCCTGCCCGAAGTGCAAAGGAAGCCTGGCTGATGCTGGAGCCTGAGCCACTGCCAGATACCCCAGCTCAGGAGGAATGGGACAGTGTGAATGTCCCAGACCAGGAGACACAAGGCACATCACCCTTACCCAGGGCCCTGTCTTGAATGGCGTGCTGCCTCGTATCAGCTCTGGAATGGCTGTGCGTAGGATGCAGGGCCAGGGGACCAGAGCCTGGACGGTAGGCGAGAAGCTTGGTCATTCCCGTAGGGCTGATGTCCCAGCATCCCCCAGTTTATCCCAGCCCCAGCCTCCACCCCCCACCCCCCACCTTTGACTGGAAGTGGGAGGAAGGGAGGATGAGAGGAGGTGCACCGGGGAACAGCAGGTCATACACCTGCTCCCCAGCAGGGCCTGTGTGGGTGGGGCTGCCTGGCGCAGCCTGAGGAACCCCCTCTCGGCCCTCAGCACACTGGTGCTCAGCCCTTGTCTCAGCCCATCCGGGACAGGACGCCTACCACCTCCCACGGCGGCCAAGACCTCTCTCTCCCTGGGCTTTCCACCCTCACAGGGACCCCTGCTCCTAATATTAGACAACTCTGAATCCCAGACTCTGGCATGTCCTGGACACGGGGCTGTGTCCAAGAAACTGAAAAATATGAGTGGTACTGTCTAAGGTGAGCTGAACACTGGAGACTGTTTGCAGTTTATTGTCTAAAGTTCGGTGATTTTGCAGAAACTAAACCATCAATCATTTCAATACCTCTGATAGGATTTCACAGAGCAGTATGCTTAATGGAAAGGCTCGAAATTCAGGAAACTAACAAAATGTTTAAGGTCCAAAGGGAGAGTCCTTAGGGATCATCTAATTGAGCATTTATTGACAAAATGATGAACTTGTACACTCTTTTATATGAAACTCTGGTTGGTGTTATAACAAAAGAGGTTTCCAAGCTCAAAAGAACTTAAGAAAAACTGTGTTAAGCAGATGTCACCACTGCAGGACTTCTCAGAGCCTTTGATACAGCCACTCCCTCTGTGACACTCCAAGCCAATCTAGTACAGAATATCTACCTTCCCTGATTACAGAGTTCATATTTTGTGGGTTATCACCTGGACTGATAGGAAAGCTTATCAAATCAAACACCTTCCTATTAAAAGATAAGGAAACACATTTACCAGCTCTTCTACCTTGAGCAGTTACTGAAACTTCCTGAATCTCGGTTGCCTCCTTTGCAGTCCCCACCCTGCAGCTGGAGACAGACATGCTGTAACTGCAGCTCAAAAACAAGCACCCAGGAGACATGCAGCATTCGTGCTGCCTGCCTCCCCTGAGTGGCAGCCACAGGCTTGAAAGGAATCCATCTGTCTGCCAGCCCAGGCTCTGAGCCAAATGTTGGCCCAGAGACTCTTTCATATCTGTTTCCCAACCTTCAACAAAAAGAAAAAAAAAAATCACCCTTCCGCCCAGGCTGACAAAGCAATGGGAACTGGGGAGGCGAAGGATGAGGGTCTTCCTACCTGATGCAACATTTTCCTATAGAGATAACGACCGACTGCATTTCCTTTCTCATGAGCAGGGTGACGAATGTGACTGGTGGGCAACACACACCACCCTGGGTGTCACATTCGAGGAGAAAAGCTCTGAGAGTGAACTCCCATTGCCATCCCCGAGCCCTGTCTGGCGTCAGTGGATCATCATGGGTAGTGTCAGCATGCGGGGCCATGGGCGTGGTCTACCTGGGCCGGCTCTGATCGCCACAGACAGTCACACTGCTCGTACGCCAGCCACGTGATTGCCCAGTGTGTGTCTGTCCCTCGTGTGTGTGTGTGTGTGTGTGTGTGAGAGAGAGAGAGAGAGAGAGACAGAATTGGTGCACATGTTCTCCAAGCAATAGGGTTTCTGCACAGAGCGACAAGAAGGAACAGCTAACGGTAAACTCCTCATCAAATCACGGATCCAATAACATAGAGCTCTGCGTAGGAAAAGGAGTCCGCTGCTATGGTAAACAGTGTCCTCTATCACCACCCAGAGATTATCTGACTTAATCCTCCTAACAACCAATACGTAGAAATTCTTATCTCAGTTTTACGAATGAGAAAACTGGGTGCCGGGTGGTTAAGTAGCTCCCCAGGGCACGTGGAGAGAGGATGGACTTTGACCTTGTGCTCAAAGCACCGCGACCTTGCAAGCGTGGCTCTTCAGCACAGTCTACACAGCCCTCTGGGTCCCTACCCATCCCTCTCCCCCAAAGCACACACTCCTCAGCAACCATCGTCACGCATTCAGAGTCGTTTTCTCCAGCTTTCAGTTGGTAGAGTGCAGAGATTCTCATCTGGGGGCAATTTCGCCAGCAATATCTTGAGACATTTTTGCTTTTCACAACCAGAGAGGGCCACTGGCATTTAGTGGGTGGAGACCAGAGATGTGGCCAAACACCCTACCATGTGCAAGGCAATCGCTCCCACGACAGTGTGGAGGCTGAGAAATCCAGGGTACAGGGTATACAGAGAAAATTACTGACTGAGAAAAAATTCTTGTGCTGTTTTGAGTGCTTTTCTTGTTTTAAATAAATGAATCTTCAAAATAGCACTATGAAACTGGTGATATTACAGGTCCATTTCAGAGGAGGAAATGGAAGTCTGACAGGTTACTTCAGTTGCTCAGGGTTACAGAACTTGGATTTGGACCCAAAGTCCAGCTTCAGGACCCACACTCTACACTGCCGTACGGGACTGACCTTCCCAGTTGAGAAAGAAACCGTTGATATTTCATTCCGGCAGTGGGAGTGAGACATGCCTGCGGCACAGCCAGCAGAGCCAAGGCTGGGTATGCTGGAATGCCACAGGTGCCACCACGGGCTGCAAAGCCACAGGTGCCACCACAGGCTGCAAAGCAGGGCTGGGGAAAGCACACAGCAGTGGGACTGCTACTGTCAGGGGGGCTCCAGGGAAGGAAGGGGATGAAACATCTTCCAGCTGACTCCTCTGATGGCTTGCGAGGCTCATGTGCCTGGGACTTCTGAAAATATTCAATGCCATCAAGTGTGAGGCAGGCAACTTCTAAGATGTCCCCAGGGACCCCACCTCCTGGGACCCACCCTTCATGTAATCCTCCCAAGACTACCAAGATTCTGGCGTCTGCTTGCCCTGTCTTGCTCTCTCTGATAAAAACCAGCTGCCCTTTTGCGAGCTGCCCCATGGAAAGGGCCACATGCAAGGGACTGGGGACCGAGGGACACCCCCAGTCAACAGCCTGTGGAAACCAGACCCTGTGGGTTACCATCTGAGCAAACTTGGAGGGGGCCTGCGCTCAGAGGACTGGGCCCCAGGCCATGCCTCCGCTAAACGGTGGTGAGAGACTGGGCAGGTCACCCAGTTGGGCCGCACCCAGGCTCCTGAGGCACAGGTTCCATGAGCTCATATATGCATGCAGTTTTAAGTTGCTGGCCTTTAAAGCAACCTGCCACCAGCCGGGTAGGTAACACAGCACAAAGATCAGAGGCTTCCCACGCACTACTACAGACCCTCTTGGCCACACTCAGCTCTGATCCAAGTCCAGTCCGCTTGGGCTCCAATCACCTTCAAGTACGTGGACTCTGACCCCACCTTGGAGGAGTCTCGCCCTGTACCCTCCCCGCCCCCGGCCTGGCACCTACACACACCTGGTTTGGAAGTGCACAGGGATTCACTGCACACACCTGATCTGGACTTGCATGGGGACTCACTCTCTGTGGAAACCTCTCACCCAGGGCAGACAGGAAGAGCAGGTGCACGGCTTCCCCTTTCCCACCACCCAGAACGGCCATCGAGGTGCATTTTACGCTGCCCCTCGGGCAGGGCTCTCTGGCGCCTGTGGGTGTATGCGAGCAGACCTGGACAGATACCTGGGTAGGACATGCACTGGCTCGTCTCCTCTCAGGCTTTGCTCCCGGATCCTCTCCTGCAAGCTAGGGTCACATTCGCTTTTGTGCACATAGCCTTTGTCTCAAGCTGCTTTCCGGGCAAGCCAGGCTGGGATGGGCAGTGCCAGACACAGCAAGTTGCCTCATCCATAGGAACTATTGAGCCTTCCCTTGCTGTGGCTGGTCACCCCCAACTGTGTCCCTTTTAGTTTGGAAGTTTTACAATTCCAAATCTATTTTGTTCTCACAGCCCCTCAGGCTTTGCCAGGGCACATGGCAAAATGGGAGGCACGAAGCGCTTGGCAAGGAGCAGATTTTGAATCACACGGATGAAGAGCTTCCTTCTTAACTCTCCTACTGCTGTATCTTAACACCCCACCACCTCCCTTGTCCTCTGTGCCCTGCTGATACCTTCCAGCTTGGGTCTCCTCCGTCTCACATTCTGCAGCGTCCTCCCAAGCCGTCACTCAGCTCTCCTGCGCCTTGAATAACCTCCCTCCCACCTTCCAGTTAATTCTCGAGTACCCTGAACGACCCTTTCAGGGCCACCCTACCTAGTAATCTAGGTTATCATCCCCAAAACCTCTGTTTGGTATACACCAGCCTTCTCTAATATATAGGAAGCACTTCAAGGATATGTCTGCCTAAATTAGTAATTTTTCTCAAAAAGTACTGTAAATGCAACTGGGACAGCAAGAAAGCTTCCTTGTCTAGCACCCTGAGTGCTTCATTACTTTTTATTGAATGAATGGCTGCATTGATGGGGAAAAAAGAATGGCAAAAATTAATTTTCTCATGGACATAGTGCTGGCATTTTCCACATGAATCTGAGCGATGCTCACTCCTGTGCTGGAAGAGAGAAAATAAAAACACATGTTCTTCCAACCTGCTCTGTATTCAGGCTACAGTTTGATGAAGCCACCGGTTCAGCAAGGCCAGGGACCCGGCCCTCCTCCCGGGCATCTATGAGCCCGTGAGGAGGAAGGTAAACACGCAGAGCAAACCTGGGGGAAGGTGGCGACACTTCTTCACCTCCCTCTTGTCCTTGGCTGGGCCGCCTCCCTCCCCTCCTGACACCCCACCTCTGAAGCTGGCTTTATTTTCAAGAACAAGAACATAGTACATCCGAAGTTCTATGACCTGAGACACGTGTCTGTAGATCCGGGACTTCAAAACACAGAGGAAGTGCTGTGATGACTTAATCATTCAGTTGGCTTGAAATACCTTACACACACATGTGAGCGCACACACACATGTGAGCGCGCACACACACACACACACACACATGCTCTGAAGGTGGGACCATCCCTACCACCTGGGCCAGCTCGTTTAGTTCCCAGCTGGCTAGCACATAGGGAGGACGTTTTACCTGCTCTCGCCTGGGGTAAGGGACCGGTGACAAGCCCCCGCCCCGCTGAGCCTCAATGGCCTCACCTATAAAATCGAAACCACGGTGGGCCTGATGGCCTCACACAATGGGCGGTGGTGGTGACTGCAGGAAACAACATGAGTGGAGAAAACTTTTGAAAATAAACAGTGTGGTTTTTCCTTCCAGTAAGACCGTCGCCCCTGCACTCCCTCCCATTCAGGGTAACTGGCCGTCCTGCACTCCCAACCTCCCGAAAGACGGCACACTGGAATTACAGGTGTGCAAAAAGAAAAGTCAGTCCTTGGTTTTAAGTTTCAGAACAGATTTTTTAATTTAATGGGAAGGATTATAATTTGATAGCAGGGACTTTGGAGTTTCCAAAATCTAGGAATTTGGGCATGAATAATAGCTTTAGAAGTTATGATGTAATAAACCCTTTAATCTCTGCAACCTGGAAACTGGACGAAGTTTGACTGGGCAGAGTATTCTGAAAGAGGGTTGAAGGGGAGGCAGAGATGGCTGCAGTACAGGTGCAACCCCTGCTAAGAGGCCCCATGCTTTCCCCTTCCTCAAACCTGGCTGAGCAACTTCCTCTGACAACTTGGAGGAATCTGTGTGCTTAGGTCAAGCTTGGGGACACAGCAGGTCCGCAGAGTTCCCCAGGCACTGATCGGTGCCCTACCAGAAGGACCTTAAAGGCTTCAGGGAGCCACAAGTGGAAGCCCTGGACAAAGAGGTGAGAGCGTAGGACTGAGCCTCCTACAGAAGATACAGACCTCTGAGGCTGCCAGTGAGGGCAGATAATAACCAAGGGCCAAACCCCCCATCTCCCATCCTCAATCCCCATCTCCATTACTGGGCTTTCTGCAAGCCCAAGAACTTGGCTTCAACCTACAGGAGAGTGAGGAGAGATTCTGGATATTGTCATTATTATCTATGACCTGGGGGTTGGAAAAGAAATGAGGTTCAACTACAGAAAAGCAGCTACCTTCCTTAGAAACTGAATGGGAGCTATGTCACCATGAGCATAGGACCTGGCCCCGAGCAGGTGTCCAGTAAATAGCAGTTCCTTTTCCATGATTCTGAACCAACCCTGCAACCCCGAACCTTCCCGCAATGTTCCATGGCTCCCAGTTTAGCTATCTGTGGTGACAATGACAAATGATTTAATCACAGAATCTTTGCCTGGTGGGGAACTTGCCATGCCAGCTCTCTCAATATAGTGTTAGGGGTAAAGAGACATCCAGGACATGGCGGGGTAGCAGCATACAGGGCACTCTAGAATTCTCTAGAATTCATGAGAGAGCTCCCTCCATTCCCATAAAGCTTCCCAAGTCAGAGCTAAAGATAACTTTGCAGGAGATCATCAATGATTTAAGTGGCTGAAGACAGGGACAAAAGGCAGTTAATTAGTGCAAAGGGCTAATAAAGAGGATGTGTCCCTAAGAGGAATCCTATTGCTTTCCAGAGGCCAAGAATGAATGACACTAATGTAGCAATTTACTCTAATGCCTGCGCTCCCTTAGGCCTATCTCCTGAACAATGGCTTCATCTACCTACTCCTTTATCAGGTATCTCCATTGGCTTCCCAATCTCTGGAAACTAAAGTCCACCTCTTTGGCACAGCCTTTAAAGTCCTATCTGATTTGGCTTCATTGTACTTTACTACCCCATCTCTCACTCTAGCCTTCCAGGCAACCTCTTCTTCCTTCCCTTGGCCATGACAGATTCTGGGCCATACACAGCACTGCATTTTTTTTTGTTTGGTCTGTGCTATTTTTTTTTTTATTAAGGTATGATTGATATACACTCTTATGAAGGTTTCACATGAAAAACAATGTGGTTACTACATTTACCCATATTATCAAGTCCCCACCCATACCCCAATGCAGTCACTGTCCATCAGTGTATTTTGTTTGGTCTGTGCTATTTTTTTTTTATTAAGGTATGATTGATATACACTCTTATGAAGGTTTCACATGAAAAACAATGTGGTTACTACATTTACCCATATTATCAAGTCCCCACCCATACCCCAATGCAGTCACTGTCCATCAGTGCAGTAAGATGCCACAGATCCACTATGGGCCTTCTCTGTGCTACACTGTTCTCCGTGACAGCACTGCATTTTATGACTGTTATTTCTCAGGTGGCTTTTCAGTATACTTACTAAGCATTGCTGCCACATAACCCTTGCAATGTTCAATTAGCCATACATACTATGCTCCACTGATGTGTCTCTTACTTCAAAATGTACCCATCGCAAATGTATCCAAGAGCCATGTTAGGCCAACCACGTGGTCATCATTCTTTTTTAGTAAACCTCAAAATCACACACTCCAAATACTGCCACTAATAATAAGATCTAGCATTGGGTGAGTGATCGCTAGTTGCCAGGAACGTTCTTGAGAATTTTACACTCATGGACAATTTGATCCTTACAATGTCTTTTGAGGTGAGATTACTTCGATATTAGGTTTGGAAAAGACTCAGAGAAGACAAGTAATTTGACCAAAGCTCAAATAGAGTCAATAAGAAGCATTACTGGATCCCAAAGTATATATACGTTTTTAGCCAGTAGATTTTAGCCAGAAGCACTTACTTGGAAACATCAAGTATAGTCAGACAGAAGACCGATAGCACTCTGAGCAAGGCTCCTCATCAGTAAGATGTAGTTGTGAAGGGAGTTGGTATACAGCCTACCCTTGTATTCATGAACTGTGCAGAGAGAATGCAGCTCTGTCCCTTGCAAGTGTATGTGCTCCCTACAGTGGCCATATTAGAATTTCCATTGTTCAAAGGGACTCCACTTACTGGCTTAATTGACATTTTATTTGGACTATCTCTGGGCAGTGGACAAGGAAAGGTGAAGTAAGCCTATTCACAAACTTTAGAGTGGTCAGAACACAGGATTAGCATCTGCCAGGCTTGGATTTCCTTCCTGGCTAACCTCTTACTCGGTGTGGACCCTGAGCTTTCACCTGAGCTTCCGCCAACAAGTTGGTTGCAGGCACTGTCCAAGGTGCTGAATCCACAAAGGCATGAGGCTCGATCTATGCCATGTAAGAGGTCACAGGAGAGGGAGAATTTTTGTACAACATCGTAAGAACAGCAAGAAAGGAACCTAAAGCTATACATAAGGCTGTCTCTTGGTGTAACACAATTGGAATTTGTCGTTTACAGTCAGGAGAATGGAGGCAGACATCTCTGTTTCAGTGCCTAGGCCACTGTATCATATTTTCTGCAGCAGAGGAATAATAAAAGTGGAGTCATATGTATGAAGAATGTCATTTGCAGCAACCAAAGAATCCACTTGTGTTACTTCATCTAATCCTAAAGGACAGAATATTCTCAATCTGAGTATTCATAAACTGGAGCTCAGAGAGGCTAAGGAGTGGTGGGACCTGGGCTTAGAACCATCAACCTTAATAATTCTGTTCCAGGTCCTTTTCACCAGAAACCCACCTGCCTAGATTCAGATGTCAGTGAGTGGCATTTGTAGCTAATTCCATGACAAAAGGTTAATGAGGTCACACTTTGCTTTTAAATTGTCAGTATTTTTCGATTTATTTTTGTTCCTGCTGTTCTGGATGCAGGCTTCTATTCATCCTTCAAGACCTAATTCAACTATCTCATTCTCTGTACTTCACTCCCTTATCTCATTCAGCCCACAAGGGCTTGCCAGGTAGGTGTCAGTGGCCAAGTACTGAGAACCCAGTGAAGAATAAAAAAAGAAGATACTCCCTGTTCTTCCAGCACTTACGTTTAGGGGTGGTGGGGGACTCACACACATTGCTCTCAAATGCCATTTCCAACTGTTATAAATTCTATGAATGTAAAGTTCAGGGAGCTTTGAAGCAGGAGAGGAGGCACTGGATCTAGTCCTGGAGGTCAGACCTCCTCAGGCTAAGTTAATTAACCTGGTACCATTTGTATCTTCTACATTTGCACTCACTTCACTGCACTGTAATTTATTTTCTTATATCTCACTACCATCTGTGAGTAACACAAGGACAGGATTGTGTCTTATTCATGCCTTGATCCAGTGTCCTAGAAAACTTGGGTGGCCTATTATTGGTGGCCAAATGATCTGTGACTTATTTCTCATCACCACTAGTCCTGCTATCCTTGTGGCTGCCACCATTATTGGAGAACAACGTGGGAGGTGTCAGAGTGAGCACAACCCCTGTGTGCTGAACTCTATTTAAACAGCCCCTTCTTGGCCTCTAAAGGAAGAAAACAGCAATTTGTTGATGACGAATGAATGAGAAAGCTGACTAACTCCACCGCTTCTCTGAAATACTCATTTGCTCTCAGCACCTCCTCCCCTGCTTCTGTATGGCACGTCCACCCGCTTGCAGCAGAGACCGCTTTCTGTTAATGACTATTTGTAAATCCCCAACCAGGCTTGTGTTTTGCTTTAAGCCTGGTTAAAAAATGCCAGCTTACAAGGAGGACAATAGACCCAGGGATTTCATCCAGCCCAGAGCAGAGATCAAAGAAGCCATATAGGCAGAAGGAAATAATTGCTTCCAGGTACTTAAAACATTAGAGATGGGTTGTTGTTTTCTACACCTGGAAGGCCCCTTTCAGAAGTCCTCTTCAACCACCATAATGGACAAAGAAACTGACCGAGATCCGAGAAGGTAAATTCGAGGACATACAGGAAGTGAGGGGCACTGGTTCTGGGGCTGCTTTGTAGGTTTTATAGGCAAGAGGCCTCCCATTCTGCCCAGTTCTTTTCCTCTCTTTCTTCTAGTACTCTACAGACTTAACTCAGTGCATGCTTTTAACTGTGGTAAGAACACTGACCATGAGATCTGCCGTCCTAACTCAGTAAGTACCCAGTATAGTACCGTGGACTTCGGCTGCACTGCTGTACAGCAGAGCTCTGGCACGCGTTCATCCTGTACAACTGAGACTTTACACCCACTGTACAAAAAGTATGAAACTCCAGCTCAGGTAGCTGTGTGGAGAGAAAGGTTTACACAGATTGCTCAGCGAGTGCAGATTTTCCTCTATTGCATCCAGCCCTTCAGGACGTTTGCAGCCCCGCCCAACTTCTGCTGTTAATTCCTGGACACCTTACTTGGCTCCTGGGGTTTCTTCTGTGCAGACAAAAGCCGCCACTACTCACAAATCAACTATGAGCTACACCCAGACACTACTCCAGTGCTCAGAAAAACACTGCAAGGACATTTAGTATGTGTTATGGATATCTAGTGATGCATAACAAAATCCCCCTGAAACTCACTGACAGAAAACGACGATATGGTGCACTCCCAACTCTAGGGATCAGAAGTCGAGGGGAACTCAGCCCTCAGACTCCACATCCAGCCTGGGAGCTCTCAGCGGTGGCTGGAAGTGCAAAATAGTGCCTGGCCTCTTCCTCCTGATGGGCAGTCAGAGTCCTAGTGGGTTGCTGGTCCCCAAAAGGGAACATTCCAGAAGGTGAGGGTGGAAGCTGCAGATACCTTAAGGCCCAGGCTTGGAAGGTAAACAGCAGCATTTCGGATATATCTTATTTGTTAAGCCACATTGAGAGGGCCGGCCCAGGTGCAAGGGGAAGAGGGGGAGATCCTGCCTCTTCGTGGGGAATAGTGGTAACGTCACCCTGCGAAGGGCAGGCAGGATGGGACAGGCAATCATACAGGCATCTCTGGAAATAAAATCTACCAGACCACAATGTGTAGGACCACGTGCTTTGGAGTCAGACACCAGCTTTGCCATCAGCTGTGTGTCCACAGACAAGTTATTCCACGTCTCTGAGCCTCACCTCTAAAATGGTGATCATAACAACTCTCTCACAAGATTTCTTTGGGGAGTAAATAAAATAATGAATAAAATGAGCTTAACACCATGGCCCAATCAGATCGACACTCCATAAACAGTTGCCCTTATTAGAGTGAGCATACAATTTGTTATCAAATCCAGGATGCTTCTGAGAGGGAGAGGAGGAGGGGCCGCCAGGTCTGATCACGTAGACACAGCAGCCGTATGCCAGGGTCGACATTCACCTCCAGCCAATACTGTCGTTGACCTTTGGAAATGGGGAACATCACACTCAAACTGAAATTCAGAGACTGATAACCTTGCCCACATTCATTCACACATTCACATTTCCCTTCACCCACTCAGGGCGCTCCCCTCTTGTGCCAGGCATTAAACAGGAAAAAACATGCCCCTGCCATTTTTGGAACTTGTATTTTACAGATGAAGACTAAATTACTGAATAAGTAAGTAATTGGCTTCCTGTAATATGGCTTTTAAGGAATAAATCAAGGCAAAGCAGAGAAAATGCATCCGTGAACATGGCTTTACCTGAAAAAAACAGGTAATCCTGATTCGGAAGCTTAAACCAGAGCACACAGACTGTGGCCGGCGGCCTAGCACCCGACTCCGGACGGAAGCCGTGCTGGGCGCACCCACACCCACAGGTCCTCTCATTCCTCATGGCTGCTCGCAGGCCGGCTGGCCTGCAGGCCACGGACACTTCCGATCTAGCCCTTTACAGATAAAGCTGTCCCGGGTCTGTCTTAAACGAGGCAGAAATGTGAGAAACACACTACCTCCCCCCACGAGAGCTGAAGATTCAAGGGGAGATGACATCATGCTCTGGGCTGCTGCTGCCAGGCCCTCGGCCTCCTCCCATCTTTCATTCTGTGGCTTTCGGGTTACAATTTCACCTAATTTATCTAATTTTAGGCGTGCAAAGTGTCTGCAGATATTCCAGCCTCGCAGTGACACACACCTGAAGGAGAAGAGGGCGGCCCCACGAGCACCTCTCTTGAAAGGGAAAGGTCGACCCTCCCAGAGGCGCCCGCACTGCCCACCGTCCAGAACTGAGTGGCATGTCCGCTCCCCCAGCCACTGGGACGGGAAGGGGCCCACCTAAGGGACTAACACCGATCAGAACAAGCAGAGGGCAGGATCCCTCCCCCGCCAAGTCATATCTTGAAGGGATCTGATAAATAGGGGCAAGTGGAGAAGGGAGAACAGACACCAACAACAGAGGGGTCAAAGGATCCTTCAGAAAGTGTTCCAAAAAGGACGCACAGGACGTGAGCACAGCTCTGAGTGATACAGAGGAACAGGCCTTAAAAAGACGGTGTGGAAGAGCTTTCCTGGCACAGGGAGCCGCTGGGGAGCAGGGCCAGGAGGCCAGGTCCCTCTCTGGGCCCAGAGCCTGAGAGCGTCTACTCCTCCAAGCTGTCTGCTGGGTTGCTCCTGTTCTTCAGTAGCAGGCTTGCATATCAAGCTATTTTATACACATTCAATCCTCATAAAAGATCCTGTGAAATAGATGCAATCTCTATGTCATAGACGATGAAATTCATGCCCAGCAAGGTCAGATGGCTGAGGGTCACATCTGGGAAGGTGGCAAATACCTAAGTCACTGAGCTTCCTTCTCAGCCACACACTTGACCAATGTAAGAAGAGGGGTTCGCTGGAGCAGGGAGATGCCCCCCTGGGACACCCACTGGGAGCTGCTGCAGTAATCTTAGCAGAGAGGAGGAAGCCTGGCTCCAGACTCTGTCGCCAGAAATCCATCACACTTGGGAACTAGGTGGGTGGAGGCAGGGGAAGAGCTGAGGAGGACACAAAGGCAGCCACCCGGGGGGCCGGGCTAAGGGGACGCCAGCCTTCTCCGCTCGCGCTCCCATTACCAAAAGCTGCGGCCCAGTTGCCCTTGAGATTCTCCTCGAACTCTGGGTGCACATTCTAAGCTTAGACAAGCTTCAGTCACAAGGACAAAATATTAGTTTAGCTGTGTTCTAGCTCCCGCTTTCTCTATGAGTCATGTGTGCATGAATCATAATCACCACTCTTCATATTTTAGAAGCAAATGTACACTTTTTCTTACTCAAGGAAAAAAATCAATTGCTGTCTAAATACAAATCTAATGTTTTTTTCAGAAGCCTTTGGGTTTACTCAGTTCTGACCCTTCATTTTCTTTGGGAGTGAGAATCATCAGGAAAGCTCAACAAACCAACAACAAAAAAGGTGACATATATTGAGTGTCTGCCCTGTCCATGACCTTGCTCTGTGCTTTTCAAAGTCAAGGTAGATGCAAGTGCTCCCATTTTATAGATGAGGATCCTGAAGCTTACATAAGCAATTTGTTGGCCCAGGATCGCATAGCTAGTAAGAAGCAGAAGCTCAGGATTCCAATCAAGGTGCGTCAGGCCCCAAACCCCATGCTTCTGCTGACCCTGCCCCATCTCACCTGGTTACAGCAGAAGAAAGGGCATCAGAGTGACCCCACATTATGGTTCCTTCTGTAGATGACACTCAAAGTTCTCCCCAACACGGCTATGACGTTTGATGTCAACGTCGTCTCAGGACACTGCATTAGCAGTTGGGAAGCTAGTTATCTCTGACCCTGTTGATTGTAATGCACCAAACAAACCTAGTTCTTACAGCCAATATGAAATGCACAGTTCAAGTATGGGGGTTCTGGGTCAGTACTGCACAACTACTAAATAGCGGCACCCGTGTTCCTGGAGACCCCTCAGCTCCTGGCCCTGCCCTGGGCAGCTTCCCACCTGCCGCTGACCCACGGCTCCTCCAGCACAGTCCTGCTGCTCCTGTTGGACCTTCCGCTCCTCCAAGGCACCCATGCCCCAGGCTCCATGCCCGGTGCCCGCAGACGCCTCCTCACCGCATAGGAAACTCAGAGGGTGAGCCTCACTTTCTAGGCGCTCCTTTGCTATGTGCTATCACTGTGTCTTGGAATACAAGACTAATGCTATTTCCTTACTTATTAAAATGCAGTAACAACATTATTATATTAAATGTTACTTATCAAATGCACTAACAATATCTATAAGCAGGTTTGGAAGTTTTCCTGTATTTTCAACTACATTATCTCACTGGGTCTTAATTTTCTGATAATTAAGCCCACACGAATGAATCAAAACACCTACTTGAAGGTCACAAACTGACCTCTGGTCTGCTCACAAAACATTCTTTCCAAGCCACCGTTTTGATCACGTCACCCCTTTGTTTAAAAATGGTAGGGGGACTCCCGGTCTGATTCCTCAGTGGGACGGCCGTGGGCTGCTCCGGGCCTCCTGGCGAAGGCTGGGGCTCTGGGTCAGCAGGCAATTTCAAGACCACCTTGTCAGTGTCGCCATGCTGACCAAGCCTGTTTCTGCTTCCTAATATCCTGAATGCCTGGCCTTCAGGCCCCCACCTGAGACAGCCTGTGCACCCCACGGCACTGGGAGGCGGGTGCAGCCCCGCTTTGTAAAAGCAGCGTCATTCAGGGGCAGAGCGGGGCTCCTTCACCATTCTGTGATGTGACATGCCGGGAGCACTGAAGTCACCCTTGTCTCATATGTGACAAGTGGGCATTGGAGGGGGCAAACATGGAACAAAGCGGTGTCCTTGGTGATAAGGCGGCAAGAGGACCAGGATTCACAGGGAGATAAGTCGGTTGGGCACAACACAGTAAGGCCATGTGGCGAGAAGACTGCACTGATAGGGTCCCACCTCCGTTTCTCTGGGAAACACCCTGAACTATCTTTCACATGACATGTGAGGCTGTGATAGGAGGGGAGCGACAGCAATGCCTTGTGGAAGAGTGGCTGATGCCACAGAAATTGTCATCAACATGTCTTCATTGACTGGAGAGCAGGGACCAAAGAGCCTGCAGGCTTTGCAGGGAACACTGTGCCCTGGGTACAGCCTTCTGTGAATACACGTGACAGTCTGGTTTGCGTCCCCCTCCCGTCAGCCTGCTCCTCATGGAACCAAGGACTGGGATGCAGGCGGGAATCAAGGCTGCATAAACAATTCCTTGAGTAGAACGGAAGTGAGGACAGTGAGGACTGGGCTTATCTCTGGGCAAGGCTGCCTGGAAACACGAGCACACAGAGGCCAGTGTGGGTCTGATGGAAAGGGCGCTCTTGTACTTTGCTGGAAGGAGCTGAAAATCACCGTTGTCTCCAAATGCAAACTTGACAACCATGTGTCCACCTTGAACAGCAAATCCTTACACAGCATGTTGGCATAGGTGAGCGTGTTCCACTCAGACTGATTTGGCCATCAGATCTGATTAGAATGTGACTTTTCTAAACAGTATGAGAATGGCAGGAATCTGCCTTGGAATCACACAAGTTGGTGACATTTTTAAAGGGCTATGCAACTGGGGAAAACCTTTACTCTTTCTAAGTCTTAGTTTCCTGTGCTGTAAAACGGAGATGGGAACCTACCTTGTAGGGTTTTTGCGAGAATATATTTGGCAATGAGTTTACTACAGTGTCTGCCCATAGTATCTGCTGGAGAGAATGGAAGTCCCCTTCCCTTTGCCTCCTGGACCGCTGAGCAATGAAGGTAAATATGGGCAGAAGAGATGAGGCAGAATAAGTCCGTATGTATTGGCTTTATTTTGCAAGACCCCATGGTCTGACCTCCATCACAGCCTACCTCCATCCTGTCATTCCCAACTCCCATTCCAAACAAGCAGATCTGGGATGAGCTTTTATTCTGACGAGAACACGTTAATAACAGGGGAGGAAAGTAATATTTGGTAATGATATTGGTAGAGAAGAATATAGGAATCTCCACAGGACTATAGAAAATACAAAGAGAAGAATCTAAGAATCAGACAAATGAGTTAAAACCCCAGCCCTGCCACCTCCTGGCTGGAGGACCCACAGAAGTCGCTGAACTGCTTTAAACCTCAGTTTCCTGGGCTGTAAAGTCCCACCTTTCAGTAAGCGTAAAGTGGAAGTTAAGACCCACCCTACAGAGGCACTGGGAGGAAAGAATGCACTTCTTCAAACCAAGGGCCAGGCATAAAGCCTGACTTAGTACAGCCATTCAGTAAATGGTAGTACAAATACTCCTACATGAACCCCAGTATTGACAAACCACTGACATTATCACCATTAGTATTCTGAAGAGCGATGCGATCTGGCAATATGGTTGGTGCGCTCGTGCCGGATTCACTGGTCTCAGAACATCATAGTTTAACTAAAGAACTTATTTGTGCCTCAACTCACTCACCTGTAAAAAAAACACCCGAAAGTGCAAAAACAGTCACTTTCTTTGCCTGGGAAATCTGCTCATTTTAATTAGCCTAAAAGGTTTCTAGCAATTTGTGTTTGTAAAGCACTTTGACATCCTAAGAATAGGAGACGATTTAAATGCAAAGTTTTATTATAACATCTTTTTATGATTGTTACTCAAGGGGCTCTCAAGTAAGAAGCAGCTCCTAGAATCCCACACCTCTCATCTAGGAGTTAGCACTATGTCATCTAGCTGAGGGCTAGGACCCCGCAGGCTGCAGAGAGTAAGTACTTGGAACTCTGCTCCCTTAGCGAACATGTGGAGTAGAGTTGGAAAATACAGGAAAAGATAGTGGAAGGCAGGAGAACTTGCATGCCTTCAAATACCAGCTAAATTCTGATTACTTCTAAATCTATAAATCAAGTTCAAATTGCATTCCTATTACTGCACCCCAGTTTCCTGTTTATGACTTTTAGCATGAAGAAAGGGCACCATTCCTCTAAAACACTATAGTCTTGTTGGCCCAAAACATCAAAGGACAGAATTCAGGGCAGTTTCAACCTCTTTGAAGTGAGGCAGAAACCTAGAAAGGAAAGAAGCAGAGCAGGGAGCCACACATCCTGTCCAAGTCTCTGGCTGACCCCCAAACCACGCACGTGCAGAGCAGACTCTGAGAAGATAGACCAGGAATAAAGTAAATGAAGTGAGATTTGAACTGCTGCTCAAAAGGCAGAGGTTCATATCTGACATCAACCAAGTTAAATGCCCACTACAACCAGCCAACCAACAAAAAAACCATTTGTTTGAAGAATGTTGTAGAATCTAGAGTCACCACAAGGCAACATTCACAAAAGCCAGGATACACCTCAAAACTATCCAATATGAAATATGAAAATGGGATCCATTGTTAAAGGAAAAGACAGTCAATGGGGACTGACCCCAAGATGATCCAGATGTTGGAATTTGCAAATATTAGAACTATGCTCAATGACACAATGGAAAATATGCTCATAATCAATGAAAATTAGTTATAAAGCTTCATGCTGTTAGACTTCAAATGAAAAATAAGTGAAGAATCCTATAAGGTTGGAAAGTTTGTACCTCACAAAATATTAGTTTTAGGAAAGTTCACATTTTTCAGAAGACAATGTATTTGGATATACCAGCTATAGGAGACTGGGAACTCAGTATAATCATTGGTTAATTAGTTAATTAATAAGTTACTTAAGTCAACAGACAATTATGGTACACATACTAGTTTCCAGGCATAGTTTTAGAATTGACCTAAACAAGTTATCAACTTTCTCGGACTTTTCTGTTCTATATCCACCACAGACTATCATTGCTTTGTGTGAGATGATCAGTTCATATCATATAGTTGACAACTGGAACTATTTCATCCGGGTCTTTTTAAACCTTATTTCATGCAGCCTGTTTTTTATCTTCTCACCAAAGCCATCATTTGTTGACCTAGGAACCAGAGGTTGTCTGTCCATGTGATTGTGTGTGTGCATGTGTGTGTGTATACAGGAAGACAGAAAGAGAGAATGTAAGTTTGAATCCTGATGAATGCTATGAGGACAATAAATCAAGTAGAAGAAAGCATGCCTGGGGTGAGGGGTGGGTGATTTTGTTGTCTCCCTCTGTGATTCTACAATATGGGGTTTGTACTTTATCTCAGGCAGGTAGGAATCGTTAACGACACTGAAGTAACATTAACTGCCCTAAATGACGGCCCATCCTCACCTCATGCATACTTTATATAGAACTGTGGCTGTATTGATAATATACATTGAAATTTTGGTTTCAACTCTTCTTCCCACCTCCCAATAAAAGGGCAACAGAGGCCATGACTTCTCTTCCTTGAGCCTGTGCCTAGCCTGGTGCCTGGCACAGAGTCGCCCTGAGCAAACACTGGGCTAGATGCTTAAAGAAATGTAGCAATGACCTGCACCAAGCTTCTGGGGCTCCATATGACTCCTTAGCATTTCGAGTCTTTCAGTGGGATCCTCGTCTTCCCCTATTGCCATGGGGACTTGTGAGTGGGACAGGACAGGTCACTGTGCAAACAGGTTAACAGTGACAGATGTGACTTGTGTTCAGTAATTGGTACCTGAAAAAACAAGTGGGTCATCACATTAACTCGACTCAGGATATCTCTCACAAGGCCATTAGCCTTTAGAAAACACAGATCTCAATTAACTTTCAAGGAAATTAGATCATTTCCTGCCCATTTGAAGGTCCTCATTTATCCACAGGGAGCTTTACTAGGCAAAGTTTCCAGTACGTGTATCCATGGAAATCGTGTTTATGGCCAGCACAACGACGGTATTCTTCCAGGTTACAAGCTACGTTTGCATAAATCATCATCATCTGTCATTTCATAATGGCCCTGTGTGGTCAGGATAAGGGAAATCTACAGAAAATAGAACATTAAATGATGTTTGAGGGTGAGTTACTAATCATGTAGGATGCCATCGGGTGGGGTGTGGTGTCCAGGCCGGCCTGGTCCCAAATCCCATACTCATTCTACTATACTGTGTGACCCAGTCTTCGGTCCTGAAGGAAATATTTCCACAGCCATGTGACATTAGAAGAGGACATAATCTTGGGGAGAGAGCACACAGGGCTTCCCTTTAACTGTTGGTCGTCAGGAGGCCTCCAGCGTCTGTGAACAGGGTGCTGCGTATTAACTAGTTTTTGTTCAAGCTCTCTATGTACCAGAGACTCCCCGGTGCTCCACGGCTCCCCTCTCATTCTGTCCTGACATCTCTGCTAGGCCTGCATCGTTGTAACCCAGCTCCACTGCCTCCCAGGGAATGGCATGGGCCATAAAGCACATCAGTGATGGCGAAGGCAGGACCACTTCTAAAACTATGTATGCATTATCTGCTATGTGCCAGACACTGTTCTAGGATCTGTGGGAATGTAATGATGAGTATGAACTTTCTCCTGATTTCAAGAAGCTTATTAGAGTCTAATGGGGTTAACAGGCTGTTCTCAAGTCAAAAAAAAAGAACCGACAATTATTTTTTAAAAGTCCACTATGTGCTAGGCATTGTGGTAGGAAATTAATGATATAATTTCATTAATTTATCTAACAGCTCCATGAAGTAGGCAGTAGAACACCACTTTTCAGATGTGATAGCTAAGAGTCAAAGAAGTTAAGTCACTTGGTCAAATCCACCAAACATCTAAGTGTCAGACCTTCAATTCAATTATCAAGACTGTCTAGCCCCAAAGTCTATGTTCTTGCCCGTCTACCAGCCCTAAAATGTAATGATAATAAAATAAGTGCAATGGAGGGACAAGTAGCTTTCTTATAAAACACACACATACACACATTGACTTAAAAACTAACACTCAAGTAAGAAAGAGCTTCAGAGAAGAGGTGACAGGTGAAGGGACAAGGCACAGGAGGTACTTGCAGGCAGAGGTGACAACCTGAATAGGAGCAAAGGGGCAGGAAAGGGTGTGACATGTAAAAGTGACCTTAGCACGGTCAGCACTGGCCCTGAGCCAGCATGAGGATATGACGGCGGCTGGATTGACTCCGTGCGCGAAGGGGAGCCGCTGAGATGGTTGAGCTGGAGGAGTGCCTCTCTTTATTTTTTAAAGAAGAAAGATTATCTGCTAGCGAAATAAAGGAACGATTTAGGGAAAGCACAGGGAAGGAAGGAGATCAGCTAGGTCCTTCAGTAATGGAAGTAAAAATGGCACAAACCTGAAATTATGTTGTATGTGAAGAAACAGAATAAAAATGCATTGTCCAAACAGGACAAAAAAAAAAACGGCAAGACTTGATAAGATTGACTGAAGGTGGAGAATAAAGGAGATGAAATCACAAGAGCAATGCCATATGAATGTGATTGGGTCGGTAAGTACATGTACATAAGAACCTGCAAAAGACAGAAACTGACATTTTTAAGCCCCATCGGGATCATGATCACTACGGAGTGGATCTATCTAGCTCTCAGGACTCGGCAGAGACTGGGATGGCAGGTCTGGTTGGTGCCTGTCCACAGCTCTAGTTGGGTTATTTATCTATTCTCCCACAGCTACACACCCACCTCTTTTTATTTTTTTTTAATTTTTTATTAAGGTATGATTGATATACACTCTTATGAAGGTTTCACATGAAAAAACAATGTGGTTACTACATTTACCCATATTATCAAGTCCCCACCCATACCCCAATGCAGTCACTGCCCATCAGTGTGGTAAGATGCCACAGATCCACTGTGAGCCTTCTCTGTGCTACACTGTTCTCCCCGTGACCCCCACACCATGTGTACTAAATATAATACCCCTCAATCCCCTTCTCCCTCCCTCCCCACCTGCCCTCCCACACCCCTCCCCTTTGGTAACCACTGGTTGATTCTTGGAGTCTCTGAGTCTGCTGCCATTTGTTCCTTCAGTTTTGTACAAGCCCACCTCTTTATGCTTTGTGATTCTGGTGTTGCAAAGGACATTACTCAGCTCATTAGCAGGCTCACTTCCTGTTAGATGCTGCTGGAAGGTACCAGAGGGAGGATGGGAAACAACAAAGGGGGGAAATGGACTGCTTTCATCTTTTCCGGCTTGTCTATGCAGGCCTAGAACAGAGCACAGTTCCACTTTGGATATCAGTTTCCCTCCACGTGCCCAGCTCTTCCCTGCAACGCTGCCACCAACAAAATGGATTGCATTTCCCAGGGGACTGAGTATGGCTTTGCAGCAAGCCCCTCGGAGAGGTCTGAGCACCGGCTCACAGAGCTTCCCCTAGAGGTCTCAGCTCTTAAGTACTAGCGACTCCAATCCCTCCTTTTAGTTCCCCAGCCCTAGCAATTATTGCCTTTTTGCAATATTATTAATCAGTGACTAATAATCATTATAATCAATCATAGTTATTAATTGTTTAGTCTTGTAAACGTCTCCTCATTCTGTCAACCTTCCAACTCTTATACAATCAATTTCCTATGTTAAATACCCTCCATTTGAAATATCTACTGACGATTCTGTTTTCCTGACCAAGCCTTAAGGACACCTTGCTGGTCCTAAGGACCACCAGAAGTAGTCCAAGGAAACACACCCTCACAGAAGGATTCCAAGGCTGGTTTGCTTATGTCTTTGGATCTGAATGCAGCACTGAGCTCCTTGTCAATGAAAAATGGAATATTAACAGTCATGCAAGAAGAGGTATGACAATTCATTCATTGCCTGTGCATTCTCGGGAGGTAGTGCCTGTTCCAGCAAGTGCCTTGAGGACCATGTGGCTGCAGAACTTGGTTACAATGTTAACAATTACAAGGACACTGGGCAGGGTGGGTATGTCTCATCACACTGGAGAGACATCAAGGAGAAAAGTAGCAAGGTCTGGACTTCCTACTGTTGTATCAATTCAGCTCTGATCAGAGAACAAGACTGTTTCTGTGGTAGCTTTAAAAGAAGCCCTTAATTCTGGTAGTCACAGGGCATATAAGGCTAAAAATCAGAACCAAATTCTATTTATGCAGGATGCAGACTTACAAGGAAAGATGAAGTCATGTGCCCATTAAGTCTCTCGTGTGAACCTTAGGCCATTACCTGGGAAGAAGTGGGACACTGACAGTTGGATGGGGTCCTTGGATGGATTCAGACCACACCGGGAACCTTCAGCTCTTTTCCATCATGTAAAGGCTTCAACACATTGCATTTAACACAGCCTGATGCACTGTTTGCTTATTGTTTGTGGGTTTTTTCTTAATTCTTTGCCCCCACTAGCAAATATTTTCCACGAGAACAAGGGTTTATTATTTGTTACTTTATCTACTACCTAGAACATTGCCTTCACGTAGTAGATACTGAATAAATACTTAATAAGTAAGGAGAGAGACAGAAGTAGTTTTGGAGAAAGAAGGGAGTAAGTGGGGAAAAAGGAGAGTGGTGGGAATTATATATATTTATAGAGAGATGTAGGCTGGAGTCAGTTAGTTGAAGATTTTAGATACCAGGTCGGATAAATAAGTCTTTCTGCAGTAGGCACAAGATATAAAAGAGTATTGCTAACCCTCCTTCCCATTTTACAGATGAGAAAGTAAAGTTCTCAAAATATTACATGACTTGTCCAAAGGGTGCAAATACAAACAACAGACTCCAGCTTTTCTTAGTCTGAGTAGAGCTTTCAATTTTAAAATAATCAGGTTTAATGTGAAGAAAAAGATGGAAACTATGATAATTATTGACAGTTGAACATTTCTTTCTAGGTCACAGTGTATCATTTCTGTATTTACTATTTCATTTCCTTAACACATCTTTACTGAGTGCCAGGAATACACAACATCCCTCATGTAGATGCCATTTATCATCTCCTTTCAACAGGTTTTTAACTCCCAAATAATTGAATGTTTCTGGGACTTAGCTTCTACCTTTCAGACCAAAAATTTATATATTTTTCCAGTACATTATCTCAACCTTACCTCCACCACCAAACACAAAGCAAAATAAAACGGAGCTAAAGAGAGAGCGCGGTCGAGAGGGATGACAAAAACAACCAAAGCGGATCTGGAGGCTGGCCAGAATATTATGCCAGGCGCTCCACAGAAAACCGAGTGTGAGAAGTAAGAGCTCTTCAATCACCAAGGCCCCTGAGTCATGAATTCCAAGCATACCATATGGTGCCAAAGAGCCTTGCTGCGCAGGGGGTTCCCGCTCCCGGGGGAATGGGGGGTGCGCTGTAGCCGGGTCTGTAATTCGATAAGAAAAGAAGAGCAATGGAGCTTTGGAAACGGACCAATGTTAGTGCAATGTCACTGACACATTTCAGAGAGGACTGGACAACAGTTCTTAGGAGAACACACCTGTGTCACCGCATGGTCACCTGGAGGATGGTTTGCCTTTAATTAAGTCAGTGGGTTGCACCCTGACAGTGGGTCAGGGCTCTGCCTAAGGGCGGCGTGACCTAGAATACAGTGACTGCACTAGGTCCTATCTCCAGACAGAAGTGTGAATTTCTGGAGCTGTGTGCGGTAGGGGAAATAGAGCCCATGACCTGCCATAATGCCAGGCAGTAAAAGCCTCATGTCCCCTGGCATCTGGGTGAAATAGATCTTATCAACCCCAAATAACAGAGCAGGACACTAATGTTCCAGAGCTCGTAAGTGACTGAGACAGAATTGGAAATCTCATCTACTGGACTCAAACAGCCTTTCTATTTTTTCAGTAGGTCATACTGTTGGACAGAAGTTCTCCAAAAAGGAGCCAGAAAACACGGACTCAATTCATGAAGTCAGCACTACATGGGGTGCACGTGAGTGTCTAGGCCTTTAGCTACAAGAAACAAAAACAGGAAATAAAAAGCCAAAAGAAGGCTGTGCCCTCTTCTCAAATCTCACACCAAACCGGAAAGGCAGAACTCACACGAAGAAAGCTGTCTATGAGTCAGTCCGAGACATCTCTACCTTCAAGCCTGTTCACTCAATCAGTTTATTCCGCAAGTATTTACCACACACTGTGGAACAAGCCCTGCCCCAGGCCTTGAGGAGAGCGCAGCAGACACAGCGGGCACACGGGGCGGGTCCCTCTCGCAGGGGAGAGAGAAACAGCACCAAACCAGCACCAACCCCATATGCTGGGTGGCAGGCTCCATCCCGTACAGGAGGATGGGTGCTGCAGAGCTGGGGGAGCTGGTCTGGATGTCCCAACCCAGACAGCCTTCCTGCTGGAAGGGGCCGTGGAATGAGACTCCTTCCCACCCTCCGACGCCCGCTGAGGGTGAAGGCACCCTTCCAGTGGAGAGCTCTCCCAAGCTCTGATTTATGGAGCTGCATCAGGGTCCCCAGCTTATCCCAGGAAGAAGTAAGGACACAGAGAGGCTACGTAACAAAGGGCAGCTGCTGGGGGTGCGGTCAGAGGACAGAAGTACTTGGGATGGGTGTCCGGATGGTTTGGGGAGGGAGCCGGGAATCTGCAATCTTGGGAGGCAGCTGTTTACATGGAGATGAGTGACAGGAGCACAGAGAGGAAGCCAGGATTTTAAGGTGATTTCCTACACTTCCGGCAAGAACCCCTTCCCACTCAGCCCCCTGGTTTGGGTGGTTTCTGTACTGCAGACCTTTCCATTTGTTGTTGATATTGTCCCGTCATCTTCCTCCAACAGTAACAGGACACACTTCCTGCAAATAAACTGAGGCCACCTGAAGTCCTGGTTTATTCACAGGACAAAACTACTACCTGAGTATCTGCTATGTGCCAAGCACGTGGGCTATATGACGAGCAAGAACTTACAGTCTAATGGGTGAGAAGGGCCTTCAACAGCTCTTCCCAAAAATGATGACTTCACTCAGTAGTATCAGTGGAGTAAAAGACAAGCGCAGGTCACCAAGAGAGTCTGTGCTGGGGACACTGACCTGATCTGAAGGACCACAAAGGGACCCCAGCTGACCTGGATTAAGGCTGGGGTACAAACTGCATTTAAATAAGGGGAAAAATGTGTTATTTTTATATAAAAGGAATCATCACTCTGTAGGCATAAAAATCACAAAAATATTACTACGCTGATGGACAGTGACTGTAATGGGGTATGTGGGGGGACTTGGTGATGGGAGGAATCTAGTAAACATAATGTTCCCCATGTAATTGTAGATTAATGATACCAAAAAAAATAATCACAAAAAAATGAGTTCTATCAGAACACAAACCACAATTTCTTATTTTATTCACTCAAACTACCTTTTAAAGTAGAGGCGACCACAGTCTATAGACTGGAGGGGGACATGAGCAGCCCAAGGAGGCCGCCTGAGGCCACCCCCAGAGACACAGCGGGGACACCAGCCCCCACCTCCCAGCAGAAGCCCTTTGGTCCCTGCCCCAGAACCGTGCCGCAAAGAGGACGGCCTTGGTATTTATCTACATGGTGTTGCAACTTGCCTCAAGGTTGAGCGTCTTAAAAACATTTGTTGCCTCCCAGTTTCTGTGGACCTGGACTTCAGGAGCAGCCAGACTGCATTGTTCTGGCCTTTGCCAAGATGTCAGCTGGGGCTCCTGGCATCTCACAGCTCACCTGGGGCTGGAGGACCCGTTTCCGAGAGGGTTCATGCATGTGCCTGAGAGTCAGTGCTGCTTACTGGTCTCGTTAGCACTGGGCCTGAGCTTCCCCAGGTGCCTCTCCACATGCCCTCATGACACGGCAGGAGGCTTGTCCCAGAGCAGATGATCAAGAGAGCAAGGAGGAAACTACAGTATCTTTTTATGACCCACGCTTAGAAGCTAAGCTCCGTCATTTCCACCTTATCCTACTGGCCCCATGGGTCAGTGTGGGAGAACGATCATCACATGGCACATGACTGGAGTACCAGGAGGGGGTGCCCTGGGCAGCTGCTACCTTGAGGACTCTCTCTGTTTAGAACTTACAAATGAGACAAAGGGAAGACATGAATCTACAAGACAGCGAGCCAAGGAACTCCCAGGCCCGATTTCATCATTCCCATGATACCGCACCCATCACAGCCCCCACGTGGACGGGGCCTTCCTTCACCCACACTTGGAATCCTGCAGGCGTAAAGTCCATGTCAGAGGCAGGTATTTGGTCTGGGATAGTGCTGAGTGGTTATCAACAAATATCCCTCCAACAAAAGACCTAACACCCACATAAAAATATTTATTGTAGGTACACTAATTAATTCTTACCCCCTATCCACCCCCTTCTCCTACTTGGGCCAGTGAAATAATTAAAATTAAAATTAATAAGATAAAATGATGTTCTTCATCTGTCCTCAGGCTCCTTTGTCCCCAAATCCTGTTGGCTCCACAAACTAAAGGAGCTTCCCTGCCATTTGGGATTTATTCAATTAGCAGAGTGCAAAGATCAGTTCCAAAAATGAGCAGAGCCGGGGGACCGCCTGAAGCTAGAGGGCAGGGTCCACCGACAAGGTCCCTCCGTGGCATCAGCAGGGCCCATGTGCGGCTCCGAGCTCCTCTCTGAGAAGCAGCAGCATGCTGAGGTCCAGACCACAGCCCTGCAGCCAGGCTGCCTGGGTTCAGCAGCCAGCACTCAGCTCACGTATCAGCTTTGTGAAGTTGGCCAAGTGACTTAAACTCCACAGGCCACGGTCTGATGTCCACAATGGAGATACCAACGGCCTGACTCCATCAGGTGAGGTACAAACTATGTTGACGGATCTCCGTAAAGCTTGAGGGACTTCACAGCACACTCACACCCACCTTACGTGCTCCTTCCTCAGTTCACCAGAGAATCTGATTACCAGGGATGGTCAGAGCTTCTTTCCAAGGTAATGCAGACAGCAAAACTACACCTGCGACTCCACGGCACGTGTCCTGACTCTAAGGCCAGGGGTGGCTGCTGAACCTGTCCACGTGGGCGGCAGAAGAGGAGAACAGCTCTACTCAGGCAGGAGAAAGGGAAGGCAACTGCAGGAGGGCTGCGCTTAAAATGGGAAATAATAATTATTTAGAATCCATCTGTGATTAGCAGCCTATGTGTTCAAGCCACTGAGTGGGCCAAGGTTCCTCTTCAAAAGCCAATTCTCCTGGCTGAGAAATGGGCTGAGCTAAAGGCACAGAGGATACCCGGGACACAGCCATGTTTTACTGTCCCATTTTCTCCTTCATCCATCCATCAAATGGAAAATAACTGTGCTCAAAGCTTCCCATGAATGATGGCTTTTGAGGGATTTATAGTTTTAGTGACCCTGAGAGGGTTCCCAAATGACTGTCAGATTCCAGCATCTTCTCTTGGAAGGGACCAGGGAGTTTACCCATGTCACCCACCTCATTAAACACAGGGAGAAACTGAGGTCAAACAGGGTCTTGATATCACCAAGCAAACGGTGCAGAACTGGGGGTCAAGTCCTAGGGTCGACTGTGAGCACTTTCCGCCTCTATCATTCAGCACTTGATGATGTAAACCTTGGAGCCATGGTTTTAGTGTAAATTCACTACTGCAGGCGTCTCACTCCAACGCTGCTGGGCCTCCCCAGACAGGGAGCACCACTGAGTGTGGGGGCAGTATGGGAGTGACTCCTTCCTGAGGACCTACTGTGTGCTGGGCACTCTGCTACACATCCCATATCTATCCTGTGTGCCCCACAAGGCCATAATCCACTGTTTCTATCTTTGTGCTAGGCCTTAGCCTGCGGCTGGGTGTGTAGTAGGCATTCAACAGCATAGTAAGTAAATGAATGATCTTACTTCACCCAGAAGACACCAGGTGAGTACTGAGTTATAAAGAGAACTGAGGCTCGGCTTCATTGAATGATTTGCCTGATCCATTCAGGGTGCAAATGTGGGACTAGGACTAACTGTGTGACCTTCAGAAAAAGCAAGTCCTAGGGGCTCTGTTTTAATGTAGATGTAAGATTGCTTTGAGTCCAACAAATAGAGTGTAGTAGGTACATGGGTTCTTTTGAAGTGTTGGAGGTTAAATATGTCCCCAAGCAGTTATGTTGATTCTGTCTGTTTGCTCAGCAAATTCTTTGACTGTGGATAAGAGAAACATAAATGGCAGCCAGGCCTTGGTCTGGCACAACTATCTCAGATTTCAGAATCACTCAAGTCCAAAGTAACCAGGGTCTCCTAGCCTCTAAATTCCAAGTAGTTAGTCTGACAGCACCTCTTAAAGTTTTAGCCAACTATGTGAAATTAAGCATAATATACTTGTAATAATAACATTAAATACTTATAATAACAATATTAAATGATAATGATATAATAACAGTTACAAAGTGCCTTAGCTTCCCATGTTCTAAGAACTTTCAATGTACCACCTTCTTTAACCCTCACAACAAACCTTAAGAGACAGGCTGTTGTTATTGCTCTAACAATCCCCATTTTACAGATGAGGGAACTGAGGAAGGGAGAAATACTTAAGTCCAACAGACCAACTACTTTTACGTTCTGAGTCTGCTGCTTCCTGTCTGGCATTATTCCCCTTGGAAATGGATAGGTAGGTGGGTGGACGGGTGACTGAAAGGGTGCAAAGACACAGGAAGCAGCGGAGGGCGTGTCGCGCGGCAGCCAGGAGAGCTGATCTCCAAGTACCCTACCCATCCTCCATCTGCAGGGCGGCTGAGTCGTGCTGGGATTGTTGGGGAAGCCAAGAACCGTGTTATGTGTGTGCAGGCTCTGAAGTCGGATACGCCCATCCGTCCACAGATACGCCCATACCAGCTCCACAACTTACAAGCTGTTTGCTCTTGTGCGTGACCTTCCTGAGCCTCCGTATCTCTATAAATTGGGGAAATACATTATCCACTCAGAAGAGTTTATGAGGATCAAATATCAAGCTGGCCCATGTTAGGTGGTCTGGAAAGGTATGTTGATGGAATGAGTAACTGAGTCAACAAAGTAATGGCGTCCTGCACATGGAAAGGATCTGGGTTAATGCCGGGATCCACTGGGTCTCTCTGGTTATATAGTTTGAGCTACAAAATCTGCCAAGTGTTACAAAACCATGAAAATCTCTAGATTGACATTTCAAACCCTCATGTGTATCCCTGGATATGTAGTCAAAATGCTTTGACTTCACTTACATCGAAGTCATCAAAATGAACTAACTGCTAATTGTGAGCCACAAAGCCAGGTAATCATCTTAATCCTTTATGTCTTTGAACTACAGATTTGCACCTTGCCAAAAACAAGTGCATTTCTAAAAAGGGTGAAGGGAGTTGGGAGAAAACACTGACACTGAGAAAACACAAGGTCAGGACAAAGTGCTAGCATCTTTGTGTGTGCTCGTTTTACTTAACCCTTGCAACCTGCCTAGAGAGGCGGCATGATACGGTGTCCAAATGGGAAGCCCTGCCCTCAAGGTCACAGGGCCTGTGAGTGGTGGGTTTATCTGGGTCTCTTAGGGACAGCTGCATCAATTCCTTGCTAAGAATTATGTGCTAAGTCAGAAAAAGCAGATCACTTTAAAGTCCTCACAGCCTTTATCTTCACTAGACTATACACCAAAAAGTGGTTTCCCCAGTTCCCTTGAAGCTCTTCAGATGCCCCTTTTTCCCCATCAAAGAGAAGATGAAGAGGATGTTCACGTTGTAAGAGGACTCAACGTTATGCTCCACTTAGATCAGTACTGAGCAAGATGAAGGGGAGACGGGACGGTGTAGACGTGAGCCGCACTCCCTTCCTGGATCTTCCTGCGTATCTTTCATCCCTGACATGGAAAGATGAAACAAACGAAGGGCCAGGAGAGTCATTCCGGGAAGCTTTGGGGAGAATAAAACTGGGACATGAAGATGTAAAAAGAAAAATAAAAGGAACACAAAGAAAACTTTAATGTAGAATTTAAAATACAGAGTAGTAAAAGAATAGCCCATAGTCTCTGGAAAGGGCAGGGGATTGTAACCGATGTCCATGTGAGGCCCTGGCAGATGACTGGAGCCAGATAAAAGGGAAAAGGACACAGGACGTATGTGCAAACAGGAGGAAGGCAGGGGCTCGGAGATGGGAGAAGCATGAGCAGTTCAGTGCATCCATCACTGCATGTGTGAGAGCCATGGATGCAGGAGAATCTGTGCAGCCCATGGAAAGCACTGTGCACCCCGCTAAGGTCTTACCATACTGTCCAGGCTAGAATTTCTTGAAATGTGATACTCAGACCAACTACCTCAACATCAGCCATAGATGGGCACTGACATAGATCCCAAGCCCTTTCTGAGGTGTAGGAGCTGAATTGTGTCCCCTTCTATGGACTGATTGTGTCCCCAAAGTGTACAGGCTGAAACCGAATCTTCAGTGTGATGGTATCTATAGCTGGGCCTTTGGGAGGTGATTCGGTTTGGATGACGTCGTGGGGTAAAGCCCCTATGATGGGATTAGTGGCCTTATAAGGTGATGAAGAACTCTGTCTTTCCGCCAGGTGAGGGCACAATGAGAAGTCAGCTGTCCATTACTTGGGAGAGGACTCTCACCAGGACCTAACCGCGCTGGCGCCGTGATCCAGTTCCAGTGGTCTCCACGATCTGGAGTTCCAATCTCCAGAACTGTGAGAAATAAGTTTCTGTTGTTGATGAACCCCCGGGTTGATGATATTTTGGGACAGCAGCCTAAGCTGACTTAGACCCCCAAAATTTATGTTATAGCCTTACCCCCAGTACTTCAGAATGTGACTGGATTTGGAGATAGGGCCTTTGAGGAGGTGAGTAAGTAATAATGAGGCCACTAGGATGGGCCCCAATCCAATCTGATTGGTGTCCTTATAAAAAGAAATGTGGACATGCCAAGAGATACCAGGGATGAGTGTGCAAGGAGGAAGGCCATCTGCAAGGCCAGGAAAGAGCCCGGAGGCCAGCAACCCCGCTGACACTCTGACCACGGACTTGGGCTTCTGCCTTGTACCTTCCAGCACCGTGAGAAAATAAGTATCTGTTGTTTAAGCCATCCAGTCGGTGGTGTTTTGTTGCAGAGCTGGAGCTGCCTCTACGTGAGGCTTGACAAGTCAGCACGGCAGAGCACAGATGAGCATCTCTAGTGCCACCACTAAGTCGACAACCCTCCACCAGGCACTGGGAACCATTGCGGGGTTTTAGGCAGAGATCTGACATTAATTTGTCTTTTTATAAGACCTTCATTTTTCATTATGCTTTATAATATTTACAACAACTATCGATTTTATATATAAACTATACATTCTTATGAGCATATGATGACTCACTTATTAAATGTTTCCTCACTAAACTGTAAGCTCTGTGATGGTGGAGACCATGCCTTTTCCTATTCTCTGCTGAAACATTAGGAGTTAGCACAATAGCAGCTCGTCACAGGGTACTAACTCAGTATTTATTGAATGACTAAATGAAGACGCACACAAATGATGCATTCTGACAGGAGTCTGAACTAGAGATCAGAAGATGAAGATCTGAAGCAAGATAGGAGAATCTCATATAATCCAGAAAAGAGGGTTACACTCGCCAAGGTCACTATGGAGAATGTAATGGTCAAAGTCACTATGGAGAAGAGAGAATCTGGAAAAGATTCTCTGGATACAGGAGGGAGAAGACATGCCCAGAGAATTCTATGCTTCCTTCCTGGCACCAAACCTAGTACAAATCTGGCCCACCCCTGTCTGTGTAAATAAAGATTTATTGGGACAAAAGCAGAGCCATTCATTTATATATTGTCTGTGGCTGCTTTCTCACTGCAAGAGTAGAGCCCATATGGCCTGAGGAACTTAAAATATTTGCTGTCTAGTCATGTACAGAAAATGTTTGCTGACCCCTGATTTAGGAGCTCATTTAATTCTCTGCTGTTTTAGGAGTTACACTGAGTTCAGAGTGAGTAGCAAATGATCATTTTTTTCTGCCAGCACATGGCTAATTTAAGCAGAGGGAACGTGAAATGTGGGATTTCTGACTTGTAAAATCGTCAGCATGTGCTGGTGGCCATCCAGCTCATGAGTGTGGGAATCCCTGACACAGAGAAGCCCGGGCAAGTACAACAGAGTCTTGGCTTCTGAACCCACACAGCACCCCCAAAGTCTGCCAGGAGCAAAGGAACTGGGGGAAGTCATGAGCACAGTGGCTCTGAAATCCCGTGAGGAAGAACAACAGTGACTCAGCAGAAATGGCTGCTGATGGAAAAATCAAACGAAGAAAGACATGCAGGACTCATGCTTTGCCTTTAACAGCAACAGGCTCCAAAGTCACCAGCGGGGGGGGGCACTGAGAGCATCTGTTGATACTGTTCCAGAGCCACTTCTCATGGTTACCAAAATGCTCTAAGGGGAATCAGCCAGAAAACAAGGCAGAAACAGCAGTGGGGAGCTGGCAGGAGGCCGGCATAAGGCTGGAGTACCAAGGACAGCTGTCAACTTCCAGGACGCTGGACTGTGAAATCAGAAAGTGGAAAACCCACTTCAGAAAATCCTCCAATTTCTTGGCCAGCATGGAATCAGAGAAGGCTGCCCTTAGATCATCAATAACCAGCAAGATCTTTAATGTCTTACCAATAATCTCTTTAAGGACCAGGGAGATCATGAGAGACACAGATTATGTTGACACAGTTCTCAAATCTGGGAGCCAGTGATGACGGTCAGTCTCTCCCATCCCATCCTCTTCAAAGATAACTCCATCTTGAACTGCAGCTCTGCACAGACTCAGATCCCAGTCCTGACGGGTAGGGCTCAGACCCCCACACAGGGGTTCCCAGCATCCTAGAGCCATAGCTCTTACATTCAGAAGGCTCAGGTTTTCCTGTCTCCTCTTCCAACCCAGTGCAAAGGGAGTTGGAGGAATAATTATCAGGTCCCCTTTGAAAATCCATGAGAGCCACATTCACATCATGACTGGACATGGCATGGGTTCAGACTGCCTTGGTTTAAATCCCAGGTGGCCTGAAGAGCCGCTCAAGCTCAGTTCCTTCAGCTTAAAATGAGTAGAATAATAGCATCTTCCTCCTGAGTTTGTTATGAGGATTAACTGACTTAATAGCTGCATAAACATTCTGAATGGAGCTGGGCTCCTAGTAAGCATCCTCTGAGGAGGTATCAAGTGCCATCTCCTTGTTTTACCTGCTGGCAAAGCACTCCCCGAGAGTGAGCACTGCAGGGCCACCCACTTTCCATTCTCGCATTTATTCCTGTGAGACAGAGGCACCACCTGAATTTCACAGATAAAGGCCTGAGGCACCGATAAGGGGCATAATTCATACAGAGGCACACAACTAGCAAGCAGTGGAGGAGGAAAGGAAGACTCCACTGACTGCCTGGCTTTGAAGCCCATGAGTTTGACAACCCAGTGCCATTTGTATCCCAAGACACCCACAGTCCCAGGAGCTGAAGCCTTCTTTCCAGGTCCAAAATACACATCTAGAGGGTGAAACACATCCACCCTAGAAGTGGAGGGGAGCAAAGGACAGAGCAAAAGGCTGGAGCAATTTCACAGCAACAGGATAATAGCCCAACCATGGCAGATGCTACTGGCTAAGAGCTATTCGCTGCCATCTCCTCTCATGCCTGCCTCTATCTACAAAGACTAGGGGAAAAGACAGAGATTCCACCTCCCCAGCATTCCCTCTAATTTAAATAGCCATACATGCCTGCTTTGGCTATGAAATAAAGTAGAAATATTCTGGGAGACTTCTAGAAAGATTTTTGTGGCTGTTAAAAAGGGACAGATAAGGGAGGAGAATGTCGGGGCTGCACTCCCCTTTCTTTCTTCCTTGAACACAAATGTGACATTTGGAGCTGTGGTCATTATATTGTGACCATGAGACAATAAGCCAATAGCTGAGGATGGCAAAGAAGAACTTCATTTGAGAAATAGACAGTGATCCCTTTTCATAATTAAAAATATATATATATCAGGAACTGATCACCTCCAACCTTGTTAAGAAGACAACTGAAGCCACTATTAGTTAAGTCTGCTGTTCCTTAGAGCTGACAGCAATCCTGGCTGACCCTCGAAGGCAGCTTGGGTCTGCAGGGGTATTAAGTACTTGTCATGAACCAGGAAGTGGGCCAGGGAATGGGTCCTGTTCCCCAAAGAAATGCTCGCCTCTAGGATATCAATTCTCATTTGTAAAATAGTCAGTGAAACTAGATGTCAAAAAAGGTCCATTTCAGTTTGGAAGTTTTATACCTTTTTGCAGTAAGGAACTATTGAAAAGGATTTGAGCAACAGTGTGACATGCTAAAGGCAGAGTGTACATACAAGAAATTACCAGAAAAATCAACTAAAAATGATTTACGATTCACATATGGCTTGCTCTAGGGTTATGAATTCATGTTAAGGTATGCAAATGAAATGTTAACAAATACCCCAATTCTACAGGGCCACACATTCAAGACCCTTACAAGGTTTCTAACATTGTAGAGTTCAGCAAAACACTGTGAAATGAGTAAGATTACTCCACTGACAGAAGATAAAGCCCAGGTCTCAAAGTCTAAGTCCCTCCGAAACATCAGGGCCAACTGTGGGTGTTGAGACCTAAATCCAGCCCTGACTCCCTGTGTAGGCCATGATCACAGTAACCCTGTCCCGATTCTTCTCAAAACCAACACATACTCAAAAGTAATGACCTTCCCTCCATTGCACCCAGCCCACCAGGGTAGGAAAGAGTTGCTGATAACTATCCACCCAGGCAGCATGACTCATGGAGCTGTCACCCTGCTTAAGTAACAGAGATTAGTATTATCAAGCTGCAGGTCCCCTCTCGGAAGCCTGAGTCAGCTTCATGGCCACCAGAGCTAATTATCTGAGGCTGGCTTGATAGGTACAAATGATAATAATAAATCCATCCAATGCAAACACTTCCAGAAACAAAGATGTACAGATATACATATAGCTAGATATAGACAGATAGATATAGATATAGGTATAGGTATACATATAGCTATAGGTATAGATACATATTATATATGTGGCACTTCAGGTTTTTCCCTTCCACTGATTTCTATGTTATCATATACCCAGTGTCATTTAGGAACAACATATTTTGTTCTATTGCTCTTCGTATTTACTTTTTTTTTTGTAGCTTTGCAGAATGCTTTCCTATTTGGTAGATCAAGTCACATCCAAGTTCTTTCAAGGATGCAAAAGGGTGGGGCTTAAGGCCCCAGTGTCATCTCCAAGGGAGACAGTTTCACTGCTGAGCACATATTTGCAATGAGAGTCAAGAGAAAATTATAGGGCTGTGGTTCCCTACCCTCCTCCTGAGAGCCCACAGAGGCTAGAATGCTGGCCCGAGGCCCAGGGGAGAGGTGGGCAGTGTGGAAGCCAGTGCGGCTGAGTGAGGTCTGTACCCCGATCCACTATTCAACCCAAGTATTCTGCTCTCTGTCCATTTCCTCTATAGGAATTTCTGTTGTTCGTTTGAAAAACATTGTTGGGGTTCTTTTCATAAGTACGAGAAAGCAAACTGTGAGGAGTTATCCAGTTAGCAAGGACCAGCAGCAGGAGACAAAGCAGCAGGGGGGCCGAGGTGCAGAAACCCGAGGCGGAAGATCGTGGGCACCTCTGGTCGCAGGCCTCGAGGAGGGCAGACGCACTACCCGCACAGCTGCCTGTGAGTTTTACCCCCGGCCTTCCCAGTGGTTCCAGGTGGTAGGAATCTACAGCTTGATTGGTATACTTACCCAAAAATTAACCACTGATTGATAATTTACATTGAGCTTTAAAAATGAATGAAAGAGTTAAAAAACAACCAATTATTTGTGAGAGAAAATAACTCAAGTTTCCGGTAAACCCAGCCCACAAATACCTACCTCTGTGTTTAAAAAAAAAAAAAATTGAAGATTTTTTTCATAGAAAACAAAGATCAAAGCCCTATGTGGAAGCCTCTGTTCCAGAGTTTTTGGCCAAAAATCACATATTTGGTATGTGCTTCAGTAGAATCTGTTGCTAAGCAGGTTGTTGGAAAAGAGAGAGAGAGAAAAGAGATGGTCACTACCTTCAAGTTCCTTAAAATCTAATGGGTCTGAAAAGTCCAACTATCAAATAATCACAGTTCAAGGTAGAAGACACACGGTAATGGTGATGAGGAGAGGGAGACAGGCCCGGCCAGGCGTCAGGAAAGGGAGAGACGAACTGGGGGAGTCCAGGAGGCTGAAAGGGGGTTACAACAGGGGAGCCGGGCGGTGTGCCTCTCAGACGAAGGGGCCATCAGGAGTGAGGAAGCCGCAGCGAAGCGGAAAAAGCCTGGGGCCCCGGCCCCACCACCTCCCGGTCTGCGCCTGGTCTGCACAGGCACGGCCTGCACCTCAGCGCCTCATAACCCTCGCCTCGACCCCGGAGGATGCAGCAGGTGAGGGCGCCACTGTCCGGGAGGGCTCAGGAAGAGGAGGGGAAGCAAGAGGGTGACCCATGATGCAGCAGGCGGAGGGGAATTTCAGGGGCAGGACACTGGGGCAGGACTCCTGCGCACACCCGAGGAGGGTCCAATAGAAAGAGACTTAGAGATGCAAGGAGAGGTTGGTGAGAAACTCCTTGAGGGGCGATGACAATAGCAATAATGTTAGTTATAACAACAAGAACCAACATTATTGGGAACTCGAAAACAGCAAGCTTTGTACTACACCCTTAAGTTGTCTGACCTCATTTAATAGGAGCCATCATGAGCTGAGGGACGCACTTGCCACGGATTCCTACAGAGCAGGAGACAGGCTCAGAGAGCTTGTCAGTGCGTTCACACGTCCCTCACCAGACAGTGTGTGACTCAGAACCATGGGGCGGGCATGCCAGGTGATGTACACAGGGAGGAAGCACGGTGGACGCCGTCCTTGACTTCAAGAGGGCCGGCCTGGGGGCCAGTCAGCAGAGCAGATATGGGTGCCGACGTGATACTCAGACGTGTTCCTCCCTCCCTCCTGAAATGGCAACGGCTTCTCCTGGTCCTCCACATTCAGCGGCCAGGGTGGGGCTGCGGGACAGCCCCTGTCTCAGATCCAGGCCTCCCAGAAGGACATCTCAGGAGCCACCCCTACAGGGGCCATGACGCCAAGAGAGGGACGGTGTGTACTTCCCTGCCGCGGGGAGCAGAGCCCCACCTGCACGCTGAGCCCTCGGCCTCCGGGGCGGCCACAGGCAGGGCCCCTCTCCGTGTCTGCCCGGCACACACAGACTTAGCCTAAGGCTCAGGATGAGGGCACTGCTCAAAACAAGGAGGAAAGGAGACAGGAGGTTTGCTGACGCTCCAGTGTGATTCTGAGATGGAAAAAAACAGAATGGAATGATTTCAAGATATTCTGCCATCATCCCAACTGAGATGCTCTGGCTGGATGGCAGCGGTCCTGCGGCCCAGAACACCAGAGAAACGAGTCGGAGTCTGTTCTCCCCGAAAATGCATGCCCGCGCTGGTAACTAACGCTGTGTTCGGTCCTGAGCGCCTCGCACCCCATTCCAGGCCCTGGAATGCGGCAGTCGAAGTGACAGATCTCTGTCGTGGCTCTTAGAACTCACCTGCCCGTACCCTAAGGCTTTGGCAAGTACAGAAGAGTGCCTTCCGAGGCTGGGGCAAACTAGGGGCTGTACTCATTGTTTAAAGACCAATTAATGAGGAAACAGCAACAAGCTGGAATCATAGGCTTGAGGGCAATTTTGCAATTAAGAAAATTAGAGGCTGCAGTTTCAGGAGACAAACTGTCAAGTCGAAAGCGGGAAGAGAAAAGGATACACCAGCTGAGCCAGGCTCTCACAGCACCCAAGTAAATACTGGGACCCAACTGGGGCTGCCATGCGGGGGACGGGGAGGGTGCAGCAGCTACTGCAGTCACGGGTACCAGATGGCGTCACCCCGAAGGCCCCCTGTCCATCACCCTTCGTGACCCTTTCCCAGAGGCTGTGTGTGACCCTCCACAGGCTTTTTCAGCCACATCCCCCATAACATCTTCACGTTCCTGGGAGGGGTCAACTGTCCCCAGTTCGCAGATGAAGGGGCCGCACAAGGTCAGTGACTTTGTCTTTGGACCACGAGGTGGGTAAGGGGCAGGGATTCAGGAGGCACACAGGGTGGTCCAGTTCCAGACGCCTTGTCCTTTTCCCTCTGAGACCTCACGCTTTCACTCCGGCCAGCTCCTCTCTGAGGGCCTCTTTCATGCTTGCAGGTCCATTCTTAGGCTTATCGTGGCATCCCTGCAGCCCTGTGCCTCTGGCCCACCCACTCCTGGCTTCACAAAGCCACGTGCAGGCCGCGGAAGCTCCCGAGCCCAGCTCTGCCATTAGCCAAAGCCTCTCTCCCATCACCTGAGTCTGGCCTTGCACCTGGCCTCCTGCTCAGCCCTTCTGTGCACCTGGCTGGGGAAGACTCACTGGGCCCTGCCCCTGACACTCCCTTTCCAGCACTGAAGCTAAGCCAGGCCAAGCAAGCAAGACAGCTGCGATGTGACCCAGTTAGAGAGGGGGCAGAATCTCAGTCAGGAGTGAGAACCAGGCCAGCATTAGGCAAAGTTCAATAAGCCTGAACGTGGGATTGCAAAGGGCTGAGAACAGGGAGTCAGAACTAATGCAAAAGGAAGAGCACAGAGACCAGGTGGCGGGGGTCTCTGGGGTTTGCGTGAAAGCCCCAGAGTGGGGGATGCACCAGACCTCAGTGAATAATGCTGATGGGGAAGAGCTGGTGTACAGCACTAGAAGATGTTTACTATGGTTTTGCTCAAGAAATTAATAACTGATCAACTGATTTGAAATTAAAAGAAATGAAATCGTGTCTTACAGGATGAGAGGTAATGGCAATCAACGTATCTACGCCGATGTCACTACGGTGGGTTATAAGAAGCCCTTCTATTTTCACGGCACCTGGTGAATTATACGTAGGGCCGAGACGTTCTGTTTAATTAATTGACTTTATGTGTAGTTCAGGAGATGAGAAAACGTCCCTTTTGCATCAATCTGTATTGTTACTTTTCTTTCCTTAATAAGTGTGGTGTTTTTTATAAGCCTTGCTTTGATGATTCAGGATCAGGCAGTTGTGTCACTGGTGAAATGCTATTATCACATGGAAATGTGTATTAAGGAGGTGTGACAAGAGGGAAGAACAGAAGCGGATCCCAGAACTAAAGATGGTCAAAAAGTAGGCTTCCTGCTTGTTTTCCAATAATTCTTCTCACTCAAAAGGCACACTTTAAATAAGTTCCATGGTCACTGAACTTCTATGTGATCCTTGCCTTCCCAAATGTTGATCAGAAGATTCCATCTGACCTATCTATAAGCCTGCAGAAGGAACTGAAAAACATAATCTGTGATTCACTACATGCCACCTTATACTAGAGGCTGATCAATTTTACCCTAGTGCTTACCTAAGGGTGCACAGAACTAAAACTTTAAAAATGCAAAACAAATTTAAAACATCCTTGAGGCATTATTACTGAAATACTGAACCTGAATTTACTCCAGTCCCTGGATCTGTGCTACCCAGTATTGTACCCACTGGATACATGTGATTACTTAAATTTAAATTAATTAAATAAAATTAAAAACCCATTTCCTGGATTGTACCAGCCACACCTGAAGTGCTCAATACCCACATGTGCTCATGGTTACCATGTTGGATAATATACATAGAACATTCTCACTGTCACAGGAAGTTCTATTGGATGGTATTGCCTTAGACCTAACTTTTAGTGTTTTTTTTTAAACACATGGGACAGAGAACTAAGGTAAATGACACTATGGGAAAACAATCTGAGAATTCCAGCCTGTGGGAATATTTATAACAAAACTGGCCTATACTCTTATCAGTGTTATGAGTGGAGTGCTGGGCAGAGAACCTGGAGGTACTGTGCTGGCTCATGTCACGTAGCTGTGCAAAGTTCAGAATCAAACTACGTGGCAGAGCTTGCTACTAGCAGTAACACACATCACTGTCTCTGAGTTAAGGCTAGATTATTTTGCTAACTGGTGTGTGTGTGTGATTTTTCTTTTTTCAACAGCCAGGCTACTAAAGACTTTATTCTTCAACCAAAACAGCCAGGCAGGCTATTTCTAGCTAGCGCGTATCTGTTGTCTCATGGGAACTGAACTACTCTGCCGCCCTTAAACCACTTCTTCTGTTTCAGATTTAGACGTCTCTGCAGCAACTGACTGGCATGCTTGGTAACTCATCTCTGACCACCGCTCAGTTGGCTCACATTTCATAAAACAACCATCTTTGTATGATAGTGCCATTTGTTTGTAGACGTCATTGAGGGCTTTATTATGTTTTTCTACATTGTTTAAAATAAATAAAGGGAAAATGGATAAAATAAATATGCTAATATTATAATGCAATTAAGATAAAGATGAAGAAAGCGTGAAGTAGACCAAACCTCTTCAGTCTGGTTTGGGTGCATCTGGAAAATACGCAGGTTGATTATATGCTTAATTCTGAAGGAAAAGAAAATAATTTAAAAATCTGTGAAATATCGGTAAGGTTTTATTGAAGATTATATATCCAAAAGGTGAAGTATTATAATAGAGAATTTAAATGGATAAACTTTTAAAAGTTATAGATTCAAAGTGCCTATCAATAAAATATTCCATTGACCCACTCTTCCCCAGAGAGTTTTAGAAGTTTATGAATCATCTCACAGAGCTACAGCTTTTTTCAGACTCTTAATCAAAAGGATTGAAAGACCAGACTGGCCTTCCTCCAATCAACTTAAAAAAATAATTCAAATAGAGCCAATCGGTAAAACCAAGAACAGGAAGTCAAGAGCGAAAAATCAATAAAATCAAAAGCTGGTTCTTTGAAAAGATCCATAAAATCAGTAAGTCTCTAGCCAGGCTAACTAAGGGAAAAATAAGGACATAAATTACTAATGTGAGAAATGAAATAGGGACGTCACTAAAAATCCCATGGACATTAAAATAATAATAAAGGAAAGCTAGGAACAGCTCCCTGCCCACAAACTTGACAACCTAGCTGAGATGCACCAATTTCTTGAAAGATACCATCCACCAAAACTTACCCAAGATGAAATAAACAATCTGAAAAGGCCTATATATGTTTTAAAAAATTGAATCATTGAATAACAACAACCCTTCAAAACAGACAGCACCAGGTCCATATGGATTCAGTGGTATAGTCTAACAAACATTTAAGGAAGAAATCATAGCAATTATAATTGGCACAATATCTTTCAGAAGGTAGAAATGGAGGGAATACTTCCTAATTCAGTCTATGGTGCCAGTATTACCCTAAAACCAAAGCCAGATAAAGATATTACAGAGAAACTACAAAGCAACCTTTCATGAATACAGATGCAAAAATCTTCAGCAAAACATTAGCAAGTTGAGTACAACAATGTATAAAATGAATTTTATACCACAACCACCTAGGATATGTCCCAGGTATGCAAGGCTGGCTCAAGAGTCAACAATCCATGGATATAGTCCATTGTATCACCAGGCTACAGAAGAAAAATCACATGAATTTATCTGTAGATGCAGAAAAAGCATTTGACATAATCCAATACCCACTCATGACAATACACAGTAAAATAAGAATAGAGGGATACTATTCATCCAGAAGAAAGAAACAAATCCTACCATTTGCAACAACATGGATGGAGCTGGAGGGTATTATGCTCAGTGAAATAAGCCAGGCGGAGAAAGACAAGTACCAGATGATTTCCCTCATTTGTGGAGTATAACAAAGGAGCAAAACTGAAGAAACAAAACAGCAGCAGACTCACAGAGTCCAAGAAGGGACTAGAGGTTACCCAAGGGGAGGGGTGGGGGAAGGCAGGTGGGGAGGGAGAGAGAAGGTGATTGAGAGGTATTATGATTAGTACACATGGTGTGGGGGGGACCATGGGGAAGACAGTGTAGCTCAGAGAAGATACATAGTGACTCTGTGGCACCTTACTACACTGATGGACAGCGACTGCAGTGGGTGGGGGGAGACTCAATAATATGGGTGAATGTAGTAACCACATTGTTTTTGACGTGAAACTTTCATAAGAGTGTATATCAATAATACCTTAATAAAAAAGTTGTCATGAAAAAAAAGAATAGAGGGGAATTCTCTCAACTTGATAAAGATTATCTACCATAAATGCAATAGCTAACATCATACTTTACAGTGAGAAACTCAAAGCTTTCCCACTAAGACTGAGACCAAGGCAAGGATGACCCTTCTTACCACTGCTTTTCAACATCTTACCAGAAGTCCTACTAATACAAAACAATAAGGAAAGGAAATAAAAAGTAAGTAGATTTGGAAAAAAGAAATAAAACTGTCTTTGTTTGCAAATGACATTATCATCTATGTAGAAAATGTTAAAGAATGGACAAAAAGAAAAAAAAACCTAGAACTAATAAGTTATTAAAGCATGACTACAGAATTTGAGGTTAATAGCAAACGTCCATTGTTTTCTTATATACCAGCAATGAGCAAGGAGAATTTGAAATTAAAAACACAATGTGATTTATGTCAGCACTCTGAAGAATGAAATTCTTAGGTACAAATCTAACCAATAAACAAGATCTATATGAGGAAAACTAAAAAATTCTGAGGAAAGAAATTAAAGAACTGAATAAATGGAGAGCTAGTCCATGTTCACAGACAAGAAGTCTCAATATTGTCACAGTGTCAGTTCTTCTAACTTGATCTATAGATTTCAGTGAAATCTCAATGAAATTCCCGGTCAGTTATTTTGTGAATATTGACAAGTTGAACCTAAAGTTTATATGGAGAGGCAAAACATTCAGAATAGCCCACACAATATTATAGACAAACAAATGAGGTCTGACACTACTGACTTCCAGGCTTTATAAAGCTACAGTAATCAAGACAGTGTGGTACCAGGGAAAGTACAGACAAGTGGATATAAGGAACAGAATAGAGATTCCAGAAATAGATTCACATAAATAGACTCAACTTATTTTTGACAAAGGAGCAGAGGCAATATAATGGAGAGAAGTTAATCTTTCTAACAAATGGTGCTAGAACAACTGGGCATCCACATGCAAAGAAAAAAAAATGAAAAACCCTAGACACAGAGTTGGGGAAGAGGTGGAAAAGAGGGGATGTAGGTTAAAGAGTACAAGCTTTCAATTACACAAAAAGAGTAAGTGCTAAGGATCTGTGTACACCATGGTGACTACAGTTAATAATATCATATTATATTATATACCTGAAAGTTGCTGAGAACATATCTTTAGCTGTCTCACCACACACAAAAAAAATTGAGTTAACTATGTGAGGCAATGGATGAGTTAATTATTTTGATCTTACTAACCATTCCACAATATGTATATATATCAAATTGTCATGCTGTACACTTTAAATATGCACAATTATATTTGTCAATTGTTCGTCAACAAAGTGGGGGAAAAAAGAAAAATAGACTACAGACCTAAATGTAAAATACAAAAGTATAACATAGGAGAAAATTAGATAACCTTGGGTTTGGTGAAGACAAAGAAAACTGATAGGCTAGACTTCATTAAAATTAAATATTTCTGCTGTGCAAAAGTCACTGGTAAGGAAAGAAAAAGATAAGCCATAGATTGGGAGAAAATATTTGCAAAAGACATATCCGATGAAGGACTGGTATCCAAAATATACAAAGAGCTCTTAACACTCAACAATAAAAACACAAACAACCCAACTGAAAAATGGGCCAAAGACCTTAACAGATACCTCACCAAAGAAAATATATAGATGGAAAATGAACATATGAAACCACATCACATGACATCAGGAAAATATAATTTAAAACAATGGTGAGACACCACTATACACACCAGGATACTGACAACACCAAGTGCTGGTAAGGATACAAAACATCAGGATGTCTCATTCATTGCTGGTGGGAATGCAGAATAGTACAGTCATTTCAGAAGACAGTTTGGTAATTTCTTACAAAACTAAACAGGCTATTATCCTGTGATCTAGCAATCCCACTCTTTGGTATTCAATCAAAGGAGTTGAAAACTTATGGTCACACACAACCTGCAGCACAAAGATGTTCAAAGCAGCTTTATGTCCAATATGTTGAGTAGGTGAATGAACAACTAAAATGTGGTACAGCCAATGGAATGTTAGTCAATGCTAAAAAGAAATGAGCTATCAAGACATGAAATGACACAGAAGAACAGTAAATGCATATTACTAAGTGAAATAAGTCAATCATAAAAGGCCACATGTGGTATGATTTCTACTATATGACATTCTAGAAAAGGCAAAACTACGACGACAGTGAAAAGATCAGTGGTTATTGGTAAAAGGAAGGGATGAACAGGCAGAGAGCAGAGGATTTTTAGGACAGTGAAAATATTCTGTATGATACTACAATGCTGGGTACATGTCATTATAAATTTGTCCAAACCCATAGTATATAAAACACCAAGAGTGAACCTTAATGTGAACTGTGGACTCCAGGTGATAATGATGCATCAATGTAGCTTCATCCATTATAACAAATGTACCATTCTGGTGGGGCATGTAGATGATAGGGGAGGCTAAGCATGGCCGGGGCGGGGGAAGCAGGAGATATACGGGAAGTTTGTGCATCTTAGTTTTGCAGCAGACCTAAAAACTGCTCTAAAGAATGAAGTCTATTAATTTTTTGTAAAAGAAATGCATAGGCTTATTGGATTCTGTTTTAAGAAATTGCTATAAGGAACTGTCTTGAAAAGTCGCGGAATACAAATGTAGAGTACACATTGGCGGTACAATGGAGTCATTCGTTTGTTTCAGTGTGATGGCACCACTGGAGTCACACTGAAGAATACCTTGTCCTAGGTGACACACGCTGAAGTATTTGGGTTGTATTGTCTTGGGATCTGCAAGTTATTTTCAAATACTCTAGAAAAATATACATATACTCATAGGCAGGTAAAGCAAATACTCCAAAATATTAACAGTTATTAAATCTAGGTGTGGGCAACGTGGGTATTCACCATGCCTTCCCTCAACTTTTCTGGAGGACTGAAAATTTTCATAATAAAATTTTTTGAAACAACATCCTTATGGAATTTACAGAACCTGACGTGTGTCAAAACTCTAAGGCAGCTTGTATTTAAAAGTCCTTTATGCTTTTCTTACCTGGTAATGGAAGGTTTCCATTCTTCTAACTGGTGTTTACATGCGTCAAGGAGATCAAAGGAGAGGAATAACTTTTTTGTGCCTCCTGATCCATCAGCTTTCAGCTTCTCATGACTCATTGTTCATGGACAGAAGAAAGCCTGCACATATCACCTAAACGGAATTTTCAACATAGTTCTCCCAATCCCGAAGGAATAAATCTCATTATGATCCCACTTCAATTACTTTCTTTATCTCCTCCTTTCGGTCTTCCTTTGTCCTTCTGAATAGGGTATTGGAATAGGCATGCAATATTTAGGTGTGCCCATCAAGTACCAGGCATTTCATGCCTCCTGCATCTGTCGCAACCCTTTTGATTCAGCCTGCTCTAACAAGGAAGCGACCTCTTACACTCCAAAACTTAAAACATAGATAGATAAGATAGATAGATAGATAGATAGATGATAGATAGATAGATAGATAGATAGATAGATAGATAGATAGATAAAGAAAATGTTTTAATTGAAAATTGGACTGGTTTCCCCATGTCAGAAAACAAAAATTAACCAAGATCCTGGAATTAAGGAACTCCATTAAAGGGTGAAAGGGTAGCCGGCATAATTAGGCCTAAAGGGGAGGCAAGGACTTTCATAGAGTGGCCAGTGCCGAGGCACTTCTCTAAACAGACCCAAGCAGCTCAGGTGGCAGCTAACTGAACACCCAACCTGGGTGCCAACTGGGGACTCTGAGAAGGGAACGTGCATGTGTACGGCACGCAAGCCCCTGTGCATCCTAGGGACGAGGGAAGGCTAGTGCAAAGAGAGGGTCAGGGGAACGAGAACACTTTAAACCTTGGCAACTGGGCAACAGACTTGTCTTGATACCAAGAGATGAATACAAATCCCTCTGCCCTAGAGTGTCAAGCATCAGAGACGCCTCGATTTACCACATGACCTCATGTGTCTCGAGCAAGGTGGCAAGCAGGACAAACCCGGGACTAGAATGAGCAGATGTCATCCCTCTGAATCTTCATGCTAAGCCTACTTAATATCATGGAGGGGGAAAAGGTGGCAAGTGAACCCAGTGGCTTTTTAACAAGCTTGGGTAACAGTCTAATATATTCTGCAAGAGGCAGCATTGACTGGGAAAATATAGTGAGAGCAGCCATGCAGCTAGCCCACCACCTGATATCTACCTGTTGATCCGTTCGTTCACTAGTCACCATTCAGCACCTACGATTCAGCAGCTAGCACGTAAGGGGCTATAGCTCGAGAGGTCACCAAAAGCAGGTATGTTCTCTTCCACATGGAGCCTGAGCTAAAGGAGGTCATAAAATAACCACAGATACAAACGTAAAATTTAAGATAAGGATAATGGCTATGAACAATGTAATACTTGAGCTGAAATCTGAGAGGCATAAATGGGAAGAAGCCAGTTGTATCTCAGGCAAAGGCCCTAAGACAGGAGAAAACATACAGCTTTAATAGTGTTTTCTACATGTCCTGGAATACACATCACAGGCAGGTAACAAAAACCATACACACACACACAGACACACATAGATGTCATAGTCTATGTACATTCTGTATTACACATTAAGTAATATCTCAAGTCTCAGCATATATTTAGAGGCCAGAATTCGCTGCAGATGTGGGTAAGTATAAATCTCTGCTTCAAATGGTCTTCCTGATAATATTTTTTTTAATTTTTATATCATTTAATTAGATCAACTTTGTTTTTTAACTTGTAATGTAGCTGGAAAAAGCTTTTATTTGATTTCATTCATACTTAGTTATCAACATTGTCTTCAGTCTGTGGTTTCCTTGCAGGAATGTTCAAGTCACTTGTTCATTTTATAAGGGCTGTTTAATTAAAACTAAATCCAGTAACTCACAAAGGTACATACTGGGCCCTATGACACATTACCACAATAAACCTAATTTGAAAAGACAAGTAAGGACACCAGGCCAGCCTGCCCTGGCAGGAGCAGCCCCTCCCTCAGGACCCCCGCCATGCTTTATGTGACCACCTGACAACTAGACAGGTGAGGGCACCAATATTAGGCAGAATATGAAATGTTAAAAGGCCCAATTTCTTCCTCACTTTACAATTATAAAACCAATATAAATAAAACTTTCAGAATTTTCTGTTTGGGCTGCAATGAATTCTCGTAAGCAATCCCTGGAATGTGTGCCTCTCGCTCCAGAAACCACTGCTTTGGGGAAATAAAGAATAGAAAGCAGGAGAGGATGCAGCACTGAGGGATGGAAAGACTCCATAAACACAACATTGGAGCACCTGATCTTTATCTAATGGCACCCGGAAGCCTTTGAGGATTCCTAGGGAAAGGTGTGGTCCTGAATGCAGGGTCACATCTGCATTCTGAGAACGTCAGAAATGGACCACAGATTGGAGGCAAGATGCGGCTGGCGTATGTGGGGAAACCAGGTAGGAGGCTCTCACAGCAACTGAGCCAAGAGATGATGTGGCCTCCCCAGGGTCATGATGGGTAAGAGAAAGCTGGAGGAAGATAAGGGTAGAGACGGCCCGTGGATGGGACAGTGAGAAAGGCTTACAGAGGAAGGGAGACTTCTGCTCTGCCCGAGGGAGATGGACAGAGCAAGGTGCCATCGTTCCCTGAAGGAGAAGGCGTGGAGGGTGAAAATCAAGAGTAAATCAGGGAATCATTAAGTCGAGGGTGTTTTGGGGCGTGCTCCTGGAGAAGGCTGGCAGGATACACAGGTTTGCAGAAAGCGATCCCCCAAGATTTAAGTCAGAAACCTACGGAAAGTGATTGGAGCTGGTGGGAGAGATGAGAACTCCTAAGATCAGGGTTTACCATAGAAGCATCATGGCACCAGCATGTGGGTCATGCCCATAATGGCATCTAGGCAGTAAGCAAAGAGGCAAAGGTAAGATACACCATGAGGAAAAGAGAAGTGTTGTGGAACAGTATGAAGAAATTGAGGAAAGAATGAAAGAGGAAGAAAGGGTGAAGAGAAGGGGCCCCCAGGAGGACAGACTCCAGGTGGCCACTCCAAGGAGCGCCCTTCCAGACCCCTACAGAGTGAAGAACCTCCGCTAGCGGACTGCTCGGCAACTCGCTCTGGGCCAGAACATATCCCTCCGGTGTATTTGATCCTCATCCACAGCTCCTAGAAATGAGCCGGAGCCATACAGTGAAGGGTGCCTTATGTCAGTGAGACTCTAGGACCCCCCCCCCAGGGGCAGGGGCTGGAGGTTGGATCAGCCAATGGCCGATGATTTAGTCGATTATGACTATGCACTGAAGCCTCACAAAAACCCATGAGAAGAGAACTGTGCTGACTTTTGTGCATCCTGCTTTTCTGTCAAAGACCTTCCACACCTGGGGAACCAGAATGCTTCCATGAGCCACCCAAACAGGCCCCCAGCAACTCAAGGACCGAAGCTCCTTGATTTGGGACCTTGCCCTGTCTCTCTTCATCTGCTTGTTAGCTTGTGCCCTTTATGGTGTCCTTTATTACACTGTAAACTTAAGGGTGTTCCTGAGTTCTGTAAGCCGCTCTAGCAAATTAATGGAAGCTAAGAGGAAAGTTGTGGGAACCTCCAAACTGTAGCCAGTCGGTCAGAAACACAGGCAACAGCCTGGGGCTTGGGACTGGTGTCTGGAGTGGGGGCAGGAGGGCACTGGCGTATGATGGAGTCCTTAACATGGGGGATCTGGTGCTGTCACCCAGCAGATAGTGTTGGAAGCGAGTCGAGTTCTCAGACACGTGCTGATGTTCAAGAATTGCTTGGGTAGTGGGAAAACCACCTCCTCCCAACACAGACCCACTGGACTCAGGTCCAGGAACTCTAGAGAAGGTCACAGCATGTGCCTGCGTGTGTGTGGTTTCCTCCAGAAGCCCACAGTGCAGCCAGAGTCGTGTGCCTGGGTGCTGCTCTGGGATATGGGTGCTATGGCTTGTCTCTGCTGATTACATTAACTCATGCCACCTGGTGTCTTCCCTGAAGACGAAGTGATGGGCACACTTTATCTGGAGGTCATCACTCCTGTGAGTCCACGCTGGAGTAGGTGGATAACAGGAAGTTGAGTCAGAAGCATAGCTATCAATACAAATTATTACATTTTTAAAAAATAAGAATGAATTGCAATAAATTAAACTCCTCTCAGCTCATAATGTTTTCCCCTTTCGTTCCAGAAAAGATTGTGGTCATGTGATCATTTTCCTCATTGGATTGGATTGATGGTGAGAGAGAGTATGGTCCAGTGGGAGAATTTGAAACCCAATGTTAAGAATAAAAAGTACTGACCTTAAGTCCAGCCTGACCTGACCTGCAGCCACACCCTCCACAGAACAATCCATAAAAAAAAATCCAATATATCTTTATGTCATTCCCTTACATAAAAATCTTTCTAAGCTTCCATGGTGCCTGCAGATGAAGCATAGCATCCTGGGTACACCTTACACAACCCTCGAGGACGAAGGCTCTGCTGCTTCTCCAGCCAGTGTCCTGCTCCTTCATGCCACAGAACCCATATTCCACGTGGAAACATAGACCTCGGAGAGTTCCAGACTCTTAGAATCATTACTCTCTGACTGCTAAGAGATGGCCATTTGTGAAATGGGCACAACACTCTAAGGAGCAAAGCCATTTCTCCAAGCAGATTCAGCCTGATGTCTTTTGAAGCAATTTCCTAAAGACTGGCTTCTGAAGGCAGCTATTTGCTGCCAGTGGGAATGATGCACTGGTAATTCACTAGCACACACCCAGGAGATCAGCCGTCGCCAGTGCCAGTAAGAAACAACAATGAAAACATGCAGGAACAGAACTGCTCTCAGCCAATTGATAGTTATTTGGGGATTATTCTTTTCTTACCTACCAACATTGGAAAGACACACACACACACACACACACACACACACATACACGGGTTGAGTTGAGGGGCAGGGCACAACTTTTCTATTCCATTGTAATTTTATTGTTTTAATTCAGTCCAAGCATTGTGTAAATGTGCATAAAACTAGAAACAATAAGCTCCCGCAAACACAAATCATCCCTGGGGATCACAACACAAAGAGTGCCTTGGGATGGATTTGTTATGCACGTTACATAAAAATCAGTATTTCGTGTTTTATTTGGCTTCATCTACTTGTCTTGGGCAAAACTTTAAATAGACTCAGCAGTTGTGTCTGAGAGCTGTACAGCCACTGTGCAGAGCCAGCGGTCAACAGAAAGCACGGCCCTGGCTCCTTCTTTCCAGTGCAGAGAGTTGGAATCCACCTGCGGTGCCCACGGCGGGCAGAGCCACCCTGGCCATCCGTGGAGGATGGTGCGGTTGGCCGAACAACACGCGAGGGCTCTGAAGCCAGACAGGGTCCAAATAACATCCCAGTGGCGTCATGACGTAACTGCGTGACCTTGGGAGATTATTCATTCTCTGAGCCTCGCTTTGTCTCCTGAAGAATGAGAGTAGTAACACTACTGATCTGGCATGGCTACAGGCGCAGAGGGGCAAAGGCCCAGTGGGGAGAACAGAGGCCAGCACACACTGGGGACTCAGTCACAGCTCCCCTTCCTGTGTGAGCTTTGAGATTTCGTCTGTCATCCCAGCTCTAACGATGCGAGCTGAGGGCCTGTGGGGCACCGGCAGTGTCACCTCACGCAGCCCTGGCCTCCACGCCTTCCGGCGGAGTGTCCTTCCCACGGAGTCACCCTGCCTCCTCACTTCGTCCAAGCCTCTGTTCGGACGTCCTCACACTGGACAGAATGCCCTGACCACGCTGCCTGAGAGAGTACTTCTCTGCCTCCCCTTACCATGATTCATTTGGCTGCATTACTTCCTATTACACTGATATGTTTATTTTTAAATTCATTAATTGTTTGACTCTCTGAACTGGCTCTGAGGATCTGTGAGAGTGAGGATTTGGCCTGATTTGTTTGTTCTTTATTCCCAACACATTGAGTAGTAGCCACCCATTGTAAGTGCTCAAAAATATCTATGAACAATAAATGAATAAAATAATTCACATACTCACTTCGGGACAAGACCTGGTGCCATCCTGTGTTGTTACCAGACTGTTACATTTGCTCTTTTCACTTCCAGATTAACAAAACACATACCTTTTGAAAGCCATAATTCCTGTTTGCTAAAGAAAACAGGCAGCCAGAAACAACTGTGTAATTGAGTTCAGCACCTGCTCTTGCAGGTACCAGACCTCATGTACGACAATACGCAGCTTCTCGAAGGCACTCCTTTCCCTCCAGACCCCTGTAAAGTTGGTTTCCACACCATCCACAACTCTTTCTTTTGCCCTCCTCTTTGATCTTTCTGTAGGAGAGAATCCAAACGCTCTGACAGGGGAGTCACATCAAATCTCATGAATGCAACTACAGCCTTCATGCCCACAACACCTAAATTTATGTCCTCAACCGAGACCTCCCCCACCGTGCATAGATTCTGTGAATAACTCAGAAGGAGACACTTTGCTGCAGTGCCATCCATCCTGTCACCCAAACCAGAATCCCAGAGTCATCCACGCAAGATTCAGCATGCTCCCCTAGCACCCAAAGCCTTGGTGACAAATCTGTGCTAAATCTACAATGGTTCCAGATTTACTTCCTCCGCCTCCACTGACCCAACCTTAGTTCAGCGTCCCCCATTTCTCACCTGGCAAACAAAATGCTGGTGAGGATGTGGAGCAACAGGAACTCTCTTTCACTGATAAAAAGAATGCAAAAGGTGGTGCAGCCTCTTTGGAAGACAGTTCGGTGGTACCTTACAAACCTAAACATACTTCAACCATATGGTCCAGCAATCGTGTTCTTGGTATCTACCCAGTGAGCTAAAAACTTATGTCCACACAAAAACCTGCACACAGATGTTTAAAGCCACTTTCCTCATAACTGCCAAAACTTGGAATCAACCAAGATGTCCCTCAGCAGGTGAATGGATACATAAATTGGTACATACAGACCATGGAATGTTATTCAGTGCTAAAAAGAAATGAGCTATCAAGCCACATAAAGACACGAAGGAAACTTAAGTACTGTTACTAAATGCAAGAAGCCAACCTAAAAAGTCTGCACACTGTATGATTCCAACTACATGACATTCTAGAAAAGGCAAAACTATAGAAACAGTAAAAGGATCAGTAGTTGCCAGAGGTTATGGGGAGAGATGAATGAAAAGGCACAGCATGGAATATTTTTAGGGCAGTGAAACTATTCTGCATACTAAAATGGTAGATATATGTTGTCATAAATTTGTCCAAACCATAGAATATACAACACCAAGAGTGAACCTGATGTGACCATGGACTTCCTGGTGATGTATCCACGTCAGTTCATCATTTGTAGCAGATACACCACTGTGGCACAGGATGTTCATAATGGGATGTTGGGCATGTGAGGGGCCATCCCATCTGGTTATGGGGAACCTCATGACCCCACCTAATCAACCCACCACAGAGCCTAGGAACAATTCCTAAGTAGAAAGTCTGATCAAGTTTCCCCACCACCAAAACACTCCTCCATGCTTTTCAACAGCCCACAAATTAAAGGGCTCTGGGCAAAGGGTCATCAAATGCCTTTCCCCTTCTGCATTAAGAATCTGACCACTGGATAAATTTTCTAGGCCTGTTTCCCTGGGAATAGATCTGATGGTATGTGACAACAGTACCACTAAACGACACTGCTTATTGTAAGATGGCCCCCGTGGAGCAGACCGCATCGGACTTGGCAACTATGGGTATTTGGTAAGGCACCTTACTTTGGACTTGAGTGTGGAGACCAGTGTGCAGAGCATGCGCCCTCAGCGATGCTCAAACATATGCCTATGGAGTTTTTGTAAGAGACAAACGGCTCCTGCAAGGCACGAGGCTCTCAAGCTGGTGGGGGGGACCTGTACCACCCAAAGGGGGAACGATCCTCTTTGCACCTGAGCTGTCTGCTGAGAGGCTGCAGCAAAGACTCCTGCTGAAGACGAACACCTGCGGTTCCTGCGGCGGCAGGTGCCGAGCATGCATTGTGTCTGTCCTGTGAGTCTGAATGTCTAGCTGACACTAAGAAGAGACCCTGACTGTAATGGGGTATGTGGGGGGGACTTGATAGTAGGGGGAGTCTAGTAACCGTAATATTGCTCATGTAATTGTACATTGATAATAGCAAATTAATTAATTGATTGATTGATTGATTAATTAAAAAAAGAGGAGCCCCTGGCTGGTCCTTGCCTCTCTTTCAAGCCTCACACCCTACCACCTCTCTCTCCTACTTCAGTAGAATGAATTCTTTCCCTTTGCCAGCAAGTATCACGTGATCTCTTTGCTCCAATACTCCTTTCATGTCCTTACTTCTCTGTCACTTACCCATACTCTTCTTTCAACTCAGCCCCACAGTCACCACCTGTGGGAATTCCTGCCAAGACAGTGCCCAGCAGTGGGTGGGGCGCTTTCATTTAGTTTCCACAGCACCACTAATCTTCCTTACTCTATATTATCACCTTCTGTCTATTTACCTGTTTTTTAACTAAATGCTCCCCTCACCACCAATGGTCATGGCTGTAAGATCTGCCCCTGATAGTTGCTGAAGCTATTTTTATAAACATAAGCTGACTGTGTCACTCACAATGACCGTGCTGCGAGTTTCTTATACAATATCCATTCTCATTAAAGGGAATCTTACTGTTTTCCTGGCACAGCCATATGCCCAGATAGGCACCTCTTCAGAGGCCCTTTTGGTCAGTAGTAGCCATGAAACCTAGTTCAGACCAAGGAGATGTTAGTGAAAGTCTACTGGATGGGATAATGAAAAAGCATTTATTTTTCTTATCCAAAGGGAGAATTGGCTGATGCACGCCTTTCCCACTTCACCCTTCCGGCCTCCTATACTCAGGAGTGTGGGCGCCACGCCTGAGGGTAGAGAGGAGACCTCACAACCACGAAACAGAGAAAGGAAGCCACGTGCTGAAGGTGGCAGGGCAGGAGCCTGCAAAGCCTGGGTTTTCGATGGCTCCACAAGCAACTGTACAAGCCAGACCTGTTGTTACATGAGAAAAATAAAGCTCTATTTGGGCAAGCTCCTGTCACTAGATTTCTTTTCCTACAGGTGAACCCAGTTCTGACACACAACTATACATAACTTCTCCAAAAAGATAAAATCTCTACCCATTCTCATGACACCTTTTCCATCCCGGGGCCTGAAAACCTTACTGCTCCCACTCCTGTGCCTCCTCACCACCACATGCTCTCTGAGCCCTAATCATTCCAACTGGTCTATTAACAAATCCCCTGAAAACCCCATCTTTCTGCAGGTCCCTGTCTGCACAGGGTCTTCAGGCCTTAGAATGGCTTTTCCCCACCAGTTTCACTTGGAGACACAGGTGCAGGCCAGGACTGAGGAATGTGTCACCTCCTCCATAAAGCCTTCCTTGATTCCATAGTTCCTACCTCCCTGAACTTTCAGAGATCACCCCATGGCTGCTTTTCCTACAACAATTAATGAATTGCTTTCAAATTATTTACTTCATCACTGGCCTCCTCCTCCCTAACTCGAAACCTAGAGAGGAGGGATGTTGACTTATCAAGTATTCAAAATATTTTAAGGGATCACCTCTAACTTACTAAAGCTGTCATCTTTATCTTCTCTAAATTATTAATCTGTAAAATAGAGAGAGCCCTAGAGCCACCATGTAACACAACTCCAAGGGATACTACACTGTAGGTGGCAAAGGCCCCACACTGGGGCAGGTGCAGAGCACAGGGTGCATAGCATCCCTGGAGTTGAGTGTTTAACATAATGCCTGCTACAGCGAGTTCGACAGCCATGAGCTAGAGGGATGATAAGGATGATGATGATGATGATGAAGAAGACTTGGCCCAAGGCACATGCTCAGTAATAAATTCCAGATGTATAAATGGAAGGAAATCCAGGTTCTGGTTCCAAATTACACAGCATTCTGAAGTCCCAACTCAAAATGACACACAATCAAATAGCACAAATCCCTGTGCACCTAATTTTCTCATGAAAATAACTCCTGATCCTGAGCCCCCAGAGCCCGTCCCATTAGGCAGTCTCAGTGTCTGCTCGAGACAGTCCATTTCTGAGCCCAGGGAGACCCCGGGGCAGCAACCTCCTGGGCAGGTTCTCAGTAGGCCAGTTGGGCTGGGATGGCAATAAACAAGGGTAAGCAAATGCAGCTGTTAGCTGGACCTGGGTGCCCAAGGGCCTCTGGGAGTTCAGCTCTGGACCTACCATTGTTGAAATGCTCACTTCACTTGCAGCTCCCACGGGGCCTCCCTGGGACAAGCAAGGGCTGGAGAGAAGCAAACACTTAGCACCAGCATCAGTTCAGGGGAGCCGCATTCAGTGAGCATCTCTTGGTCTGTGCTGGTGGCTTAGAGGGACTCTCGAGCCTCAGTAACTTGGATCCACTGGTTCCAAAACATCTACACTTTGCCATAACGAGGTTGCCCCATTTCTGCGGGCCAGGTCACCCAGGATGCCTGATAAAATCCTAGTCAAACAATTAAATGATACAAACATTTAGTGTATGCCTGCAGCATGAAAGCAGCGTGGAGAAAGCTGGACCATGGAACAGGTCCAGTCTTCAAATGCCCCACAGTGTGGCAGGAAAGAAAAAATATGCACACAGATGCCCTACTAATAGAAATAAATAAGGTGTATATGAGAGGAATAAGGTGAAAAGTGCCAGAGGGTTAGAGAAGAAACAAATTCAAAGGAGAGAGAAATCCTTTCTCAATGAAATCCCAGCAGAAAGAATACTGGGAGTTATCTCTTCATTGCCCCTCATTTTAAAAATGGGGAAACTGTGCTTGAGAAGCAAGCCAGCTTGTCCAAGAGCACATTGCTCTGTGCACCCTGAGCGCGCCTCTGCTTCCTAACTGAGCCTCAGGAAAGGGCAGCTCTGCAAGCACGATGGGAGGAGCCAGGCCCGGTTACAAGGCGAGCAAGGCACGTCCCCGCCCTGGAGGAGCTCACACTTTGGAGGAGGATGTGGAATCCATCAGTTCAGTGATGAGCACAAGACACGTGATCGGCACAAGGGGCCGAGCGGTCCATTCCCCATCCGAGGGGAGGCTCAAGCTGCAAAGACAGGTGTCCAGGCTGAAGACGAGAGACTGGGAAGAGGCAATAGCACGTCAACAGAGGGGCCACGGACACAGGCTGGGGAGGTGGAGACCTACCAAAGATGCAGGGGAGTGACCCGGTGCTCAGGATGTCTGTATGTGGGGGGAGCAGGGTGGGGTTGAGAGACACAGAGGAGAGGTGTGCTGAAGTGCATGACTAGAAATGTCCTCAGGAGGCTGCTCAAGAAATGCCCTGAACCCCTGACAACCTCTGGAATCCAGGGCAGCAAGGGTTCTACCAGGACTGGCTGTATATGGACAAGGCCTTATACAGTCACACAGGGCCCAACACCGTGTACAAGAATCCTACATTTGATTAAAGGCTCTGCTGTCACCATCTTGATGTTAATAGTAATTTTTAACAACAGGCCCCATATTTTCATTTTACACTGGGCCCTGCATGTTATGTAGCTGGTCCTGGTCCTACTTAATAATAGTGGCTTACACTTCATGGTGCTTAAGCACAGTCACTGTGTACACGCTTTTCATGTATTGGCTTATTCAATCCTCAAAACATTCCAAAAGGTAGGCATAATATTATTACCATCTTTTGATGAGAGAACTTATGCTTGGTCAGGTTAAGGAACTTGATCTACGCATCCACCCACTCATCCACTTATCCATCCATCCATTCATCCATCCATCCATCCATCCATCCATCCATCCAATGACTCAATAAATTGCATTTTCCTGCAGTTTGCAGTGTCCTGCCAAACCATGCCAAGGGAGTGCTTGCAGTTAGGAGCTACAGTGAATTCTGATCCAATTAACAAATGAGGCTGTTTCAAGCACCATGAGTAGAATGCTGAAAAGTACCTTACTGTCCCAAGAAAGAGACAGAAGGACTTAAATCAATGCTTCAAGAATAGAAGATAATGCTTATTGAGTCTTGCTATGCACCAGATACCATTCTAAACACTTTACTTATATCTGTTCCTTAATCCTCACAAAAACCTGAAGGAGGTACTGTTTTTTAAATGCCAACTTAGTAAGTGAAGAAACTGAAATGCAGAAAGGTTGAGTCATCTGCCCACGGACACACAGCTAACCAGTAGCAGAGCTAAGCTTTGAGCAAAGTGTAACCTTCACACTCGAGAGCCTCTCACAGTTTGATGCTGTGGTCAAACTAAGCCCAGCTGCTGTGGAAGACCAGAGGGAGATGACAGATTCAACCATCAGAGGCGTGGGAAAGACTTTTCAAAAGAGAAAACAACTGAGGTGAATGTGAATCAATGAAGAGGTTGCCTACATGAAGGTGCGGCATGGTGCTATGTGTGTGTGTGTGTGTGTGTGTGTGTGTGTGTGTGTGTGTGTGTACACGCATGCACACACATGTGCAAGGGGCAATAATACATTGTGCGAAGATTATAAATGGACTGACCAGTGCCCTCTTTGGGGACACCTCACTCCCCATTTCCCTGGCAGCCATAATCAGGATCGCAAGATTACCTGCAAAGGAAACTTCGAGCCTGATGCACACTTCATTCCTGCCATGACTTAGACAAGCCTCCAGCTGCATGCATGCCAACCCAGCCTCAGTCATAACTAAAAATGAGATAATGTCTTAAAGTAACAGGTTGATTTTGAGTTTGGATATATACAATGTATTACACTAAAATCCCAGAAGTTTTGACACATACATTAAACCCTGAATTTTTAATGAACATATCCAGGAGACATAATTAAACCACATAAACAAAGAAGAACAGATCTGCAATTTCAGGAAATGTATTTTCTTTCATTTTGGTTTGAGATGTCAATATAATATAAAGTGGAAAGGTAAACATCTAAAATTTGACTACTTATTTATACAACTAGAGAGGGTATACATTGCCCTGAATTTTTCTTTCTTTTTTAACCTAACCAGGCTCCTAATGCTATAAAGTGTCTTTCCAAGGAAACATGCTTATTAGTGCTCTTCCATCCATACTCCAGAATCAAAAGATCTTGGAGGCAGACCTGACATGGGGGATCATCAAATCAATCCCCTCCTCATCCCCATCATCCTGTAAGTCAAACAGAAGCTCAATCATTTTCCCAAAACCACAGAGCCGAGAAGCTAAAAGCTAAATACCTTGACTGTATAGAGTTTTTGAGTTCTGTTTTTGTTTTTTGTTTTGTTTTGTTTTGCTTTTATGATCCATAGTTGAATTGTAAATGCCTTTCACAAGGGACATGTACAGGGTGACAGAGAAGAAATAAGCTAGGGGATCAGACCACCTGGGGATCAGATTCAGGCTTTGTCTCTTGCTGGCTTTGGGACTGTGAACAAATTATCTTCCCTCTCTGTGCCTGGGTCTTCTCAGCCTTCAGGAGGGTTAGTGACAGCTCCTGCATGGAGATCACCTAAAAGTGCCACCAGGGCAAGTACTTGCCACAGCCACCAGCATGTAGTAAGTGCTTAGGAAGAGCCTCCTTTTCCCTCTCATCTGCATTGCTGCACAGTTCAGTTCCAGCCTGTCACTTAACGATGATTTATGATCATGTCTCCAGGATCCACATGCTCTTAGAAAGCAGGGGGAAAAAAGAAAACCAAGGAAATCTCATTCTATTATTCAGGGGCAATTATATTAATATTCATTTTATTCTCCCCTAAGGCCAACATAAGTCAGCATGTTAAAATACCGAGCTTGATGAATTCCACCTTGGTCACCAGATTCCAAGGATAATCTTATCTCTAAACATTTTCTTTAAACAAACTAAAAAAAGGCAATGTATTCTTCAGGGCCTTTTATATTCTGATTTAAAATCAACAGTGTTTCACAAAAACTACCAGTTCAGTCATCCGCTCTTTCCCTGCAGTAACATGCCAGCTATGAGGATGTGTGCCCAGAAATTAATTTTCCAGATAACTTATACCAAATCCCTTCAATGCCAAATACTGTTACATTTAATTTTAGCAATTCCTGATGTAACTCATTTTAGAAACTATACTCCCCTGCCTTATTTCAGCAGAGTTTACAGACTGTAATTCGGTTTTTCCTTGATGACTCACTGTCATGCTTCTGAACATCTTACTGCTTGGCGCTACCATGTGATGCCCTCAAAGACCCCCAAGGCAAGCACATCTGCAAAGTCCCTTCACTAGGGCTCTCAAGGTCCCGCCTAATGGATGGCCTTCCCCAAGTCTACCCCACAGAGAGGTTCCTTCCCAGGAAGAGTCTCGGGCAGGTTTCTCAGCTTTCACAGTGGAATCCCAACCTCACCAACCTCTCAGCTGATGTTGCAGTGTACAGATAAGTCTTTAATCAGAATAAACACTGATTAATCACCTACTGTGTGCCAAGTATTACTATGGGTTCAACTTGGTTTATTTATTTTTTGTTTTTTCATTGCATTTTCATTAAAAACTCCTTATGGGTTGCCTATTGTCACTGTTTTGAAGTTTTAAAAAAAATGAAGGTGAATATAGTTAGAGTAACACACAATATCTTAGTGAGGAGTTGAGATCACAATGAGGTTACTGGGAAGAATATTGCAGAAACTGTAAACCACAGGCCCTGTGCTGAGTAAGGCAGGAAGCCACGGGGAGAGGGCTAAGGAATTCAAAGAGCAGACATCACCACGAAATCAAAACATGACACTAACGGGAAAATTTAACAAGCAAGCAAGGACAGGAGGCTGAGTTCAATAGATGGTTTGGCCTAAATAACAGGGTGATGCATGAGTGAGTGCATGGCCGAGTGGGGCAGAGGAGAAGCCATCCAAGCTGAGCAGGTGAAGGCCAAGGTGTTACAGGGTCATTTAGCTGGACCCGGGAGGTGTCCGAGGTAACGGCTGGGCCTCGGGCTGGTGAGGAAAACCAAGATCCAGGAACCAGAAGGATCCATGATTGGAGCGGAGAGCAAAAGGCCAGTAGGCACCAGTGTAGCTGGCACCCCACTCCAGTTTGCCCTCCCTGGTGATGCTTTGAAGAGATGAGCAGGAGAAGGTGTGGCTAGGTTGGCAAGGGAACCCACAGCAGGGCTCCTTGAATTCCAAAAACGACCAAGTTTAGGGAGAGCCTTTCATGGTGTGTTTCTGTGACTCCCACGGGGCACAGAATCAAGAATTAGAAATAAGAGGGGTAGAGGGTGGTATGGCTGGATGTCATGAGCCCCAGAGAAGCAGCTTTGGGGAAATCTGTGTGAAAGGAAGGCGTGGGGGATCCAATGGAATCATCAGTTAAAATGTCGTGGATGCTCTTGGTGCCGCACCCTGATGCCCTCAGCCAGGCTGGCGGGTGCCTGAGCCGGCGGCTGTACCCGGTGGGAACAACCCACCGTCACTCTGTTTGGAGAATTTTCCTCAGTTGGAAGGAGCTGCTTTGCCCAGAAATATCTGGCTGGATGTGTCTCCCAGAGTCGTATCCACGGAAATGACCTTGCCTCACGGTGGACAAAGTCGTAGGGCCGCGTGCGCCCCCGAGCTCCCTGCATGATAGGGCTGCTTCCGTGTCTACACCTGTCTTCCTTCCTGTCTATTTCTGCCCCCCTCACTGCCTCTGAGGTTTCAGCTGAGAGCACCCCCGCAATCAGTCACCTGTACAGGCACTGTTCCAGGCTCTGTCTCTCTGGGTGTGAGACGTAGGTCTACATCTCAGGACCCAAGACACGGAACAGGTAGGACTCTCCACTGAGACCAAGTCATTTCCCAGGGTCACTTGGCGAACTAATGCCGGAACTACGGTGACCAACCAGCCTGGTTTGTCTGGGACTGAGGAGGTTCGCAGGATGCAAGACTTTCAGTTTTCAAATTGAAACAGTCCCAGGAAAAAAAAAGAGACAAGTCAGTTCAGTGTGTCTGTAACTGGGAAGCCTACCTTCTTCTGACCAGAAGCTCTAAACAGTACATAAGCAGGGCTGTGACTATTTGCTTTTAAATTGGAAAAAAAATTATTCCATTTTGAATATTCCTGGTATTAATTCTTCTATGTGTGCTTCAATAAATATTGGCTGCATGCTGAGCACCAAAAAATGTTCTAAGTGTCTGGTGTTGCTACAAACATGACAAAGAACTCCAAAACCATCTCACAGAGGAGAGAGTCAATAAAAAAAAGTTAATACATCTTCAAATACATTTTGAGTCCTTATATAGTGATGGATGTTACAGGGAAAAATCAAGCAAGCTCGAGACTGGAGACTAGGAGGGGCTATTTGACAAGGGTGGACAGGGTCCAGAGAGACCTCTACAGAGAAAAGATTTGGATGAGAGAAGGGACTGAGTCACAGAAATATAGGGGGACAACTTGTCCTGGCCAGCAGTGTGGAAACAGAGTAAAAATCCCTTCAGGCAAGACAAAGCTACAGAGTGTGCGCCTTGAACTTTTTGTTGTATTTTTTGACTGGGCAGTGGTATAGATCTTGTGAGTCTAGAAGAACATTTTTATTTCCTCACTCTACGTGCTTCCTTTGCGTGATCGCTTATACTCCCGCGCTCTCTCAATTAGCATCTACGTGTCCCGGATGATCCCTTATGGGTATGCAGCCAAGAACTCTTTTTCTGAGCTTGAATAATAAATCTAATTGCCTAAAATGTACGTGGATGTCCTCAGAGACCTAAAAATCTACTTAGTCAAAAGAGAACTCATCATTCCCCCTTCAAATAATCTGTCCTTTCCCCTGTGTTCCCTGGGCCAGCGAAAAGCAACAAAGCCAATCCATCAGACCAAGTCAGAAAACTGAGGGTCACCTGTGACGCTTCTCCATCTTTAGATACTGTATGTTGAGTCATCCAACACTTGTCAACATCCAACTGCCTTAGTATTTTTTGAGTTTGTTCTCCTTTCTTTATCCCTATTACCTTAACCTTGGGTGGGGCCACCAGTGCCTCCATATACCCTGGATTTCCTGCGACAGCCTCCCACCAAATGCCCGGCTCCTCCTCTTACTCCCTCCCACGCACTCTCTACACTGCAACCTGAACCCAAACTTAGGATTTGCATCTTCCACTTCCCAGTTTAACATCCTTCCACTGAGACAATCTGCGTGGACTTGGAGGATATCATGCTCAGTGAAATAAGCCAGACATAGGAAGACAAATACTGTGTGATCTCACTTAAACGTGGAATCTAAAATATGTATGCAAATTTATGGTAGCAGAGAGTAAAATGGTGGTTATCAGAGGCTTGGGGGAGGGACAAACAAGAAGATGTTGCTCAAAGGGTACAAAGTTTCAGTTGTGTTGGATGAAGAAGTTTTGGAGATCTGATGCATAGCATGGTGACTACAGGTAACAGTACTGTCTTATACTCTTGAAATTTGCTAAGAGGATATGTCCTGGTCACATACGGCTTTAGTTTTACAAAGATCTCTCCAGCTGCCATGTGCAGAACAGACTGAGGGAGCAGAGACAGCAGGGACATCAGTTCAGAGCCCAGTGAGTCAGTCCAGGTACAAGACGAGTGGCTTGAACCAGGGCTACTGTGGAGGAAAGTAACCCCTAACTGTCACCCATGACCCCTCCCCCCTCTTGACCTGCACCAATGGTCAAAAGTCCCAAGAGTGTTCCACTGATATTTCTCTGCTAGAGGATGCAATAGCTATCTGACCCTTCTCCCCCTCACCTCCTACCTATTTCTTCTCTATCTCCTGTCCATCAAATGGGCAGGAAGAGTCTTCCCAACTCTCACTGCCTGAATTCAAACACCTCTTACCTGCCAAGTCTCCTAAGAGGCTGTCACATTTCTTGGTTGATCCACCTTCTTGAACCCAACCTCTGCTCTGCAGTTAAGGAGCGTTCTGCCCAACTCCGAGGTTCCCCGTGGCTCCCATGACCTTCAGATTAGAGGACAAGCCCCTTAGTCTGACTCACGGGGCCGCTCTTTATCTCCCCAGCCTAAGAGACACCGCGTCCCTCCTTGTGTTCCAGCCCGGCTCACTCTTTTCACTTCTCTGCTACCTCTTGCTTCCAGAGCTTTGCATGTTACCTCCTCCTTGTGATTGGCCTTCTCTTCAGTCTCCCCTTGGAAATTCCTTCGGACCTCAACTAAGGCTCACTCCCTGCCATAAAACCTTCTGGACAGCCCCCTGCAGGAGAGGTGTCGGAAGCCCATCCTCCTTGCGGGAACAGAGCCCTGCACTGTCTGACTTGCTCCTGTCTGTTTCCCTGATGATCCCCTGACTAGACGGGCAGATCCTTGCCTTGCTCCCAGTTGATGCTAAGGGTCTGGCATGACGCGCAGCACCTGGGAAGCTGATGACTCAGGTTTCCTGTACTGGGCACACCACAGTGCCTCTCTGTCCGCACCAGCAGTGGGGGGCCATGAGAAGCATCTCTGGCCTGCGGCACCAACTTCCTCTGGGATGCTAACATCCCCTTCAGGAATCACTCCTGAGATTAGTGTGCAGCCACCTAGAAATGATTCATGTTTCAACAGGAACACTTGACACTGCTGAGCACCCGGAGTCTGGGAGGCTAAGCAAATATTACAGGTGTCCCAGAATCTCCTCCAGCTCTCACAGGTAAGGTGCTCCATCCATACACCCGCCTCGCTCCATCCATACAGTGTCTGAGTGAAGGAGACCTTCCAGGTGGACAGACAGAGAACCTCTTGCCTGGGGTCAGGTAAGAACTGGGCCTCGGCAAGGAAGGATAGCATGGGCTATTTATATTTAACAGAGCCTCAGTCCCAGGATCATCACGGAGACTCCAGGCTGGAGGGCAATTCTAGAAGGAGGGAAATGGGTGGTGGGGACATGGGTGTGCAGTGTAAGTGATGTTCCTGACCAAAAGGACAGCCTGAGGGCCACAGATGTAACCTTGGCGAGGAGAGACATAGATTCAAGTATGGAAACACTGAAAAACAGAGCTAGACGGGGCCCTGGAAAGCGTCCAGGCCAGTTTGAGATGAAGAAACTGAGGCCCAGGAAGGGGAGGAGCCCAAGTACAGAGTTGGTTTCGGAGTTGGAATGCAGGCTCAGTTCCTGAATCTAAATCTTCAGCTTTTCCGTTTCCTTGGGGTGTCTCACGCGAAGCGGACACACCTTGGTAAGGGGCCCTACTGCTACCATCTTCTTAGTAGTATCATCTACTGATCGATCGATCTGCCTGCCGACCTCTCTATCTCTCAAAGAAAGATAGGTGAGATACAGAGAGAAAATGCATGTTAGGCATTTCAAAAAATTCTGGAACCTTCTTCTATTGTTGGCAATTACAGCTATCATTTGGAAACTACAGATATCATGCATGAAGTGCCAAGTGTGGTACTTTTTCTTAGCATATCTTCCCAAGCCATCTTGAAAGGCAGCTGTCATTATGAGAGTATGCACACAGGCAAACGTCTGAGGGGGCAAAATGACTTACTGAAGGTCACATAGTTAGTAAAGTGGAGGACCCGGGATTTCCAGCCCATCGTGGTTGATGTTGTCTAATTAGACATGGAGATTTTACTCATTTTCCAGGACATAACAATTCAGGAAAATCAATAAAAATAAGTGCACAGTTTATGAACTGCTTATCTGCACAGCTATTCATTCACTCCAAGCATGCAGCAACCCTATGAGATCAGTACTATCAATGTTTTACAAATGAGGAAACTGAGGCACAGGGAGATCAAGTGTCCTGGTTCCAGATTCCTTAAGAACCAGGATTTTCATCTAGGCTTCCTTGGTCCAATCTATGTGCTTTTCCATCATACCAAAGATGAAATCAAGGAAAGAAACTGAAGGGAGAAAAATACATTTTCAGTTTAAAATATTTCATCAGATATTTTCAGCGAATGTTACATGAAGGCCTTTCAACACCAGATTACAGTTATTCTAAAGTAGCCACTTGAAAAAAGAAATGAACATTTTAAGGAAAAATATGTGTTTTTGTTCTCTTTCACTCTGCTTCAGTGGGTTGACCCTAAATAATGCACAACAACTCAGGAAGCATCCTTCAGGTTTGCTGCACATACTGAGATGGGAGGAGGTGGCTGGGACAGCTTTTGTGCAAGTCTCTTCCTGTGCAGGTGGTCACACCGCAAGGAAGGCTTGTTCACTTTTGCCATGGCAGCCACCAGGGCAGAATAATGGAAGGTTCTTGCCCTCCACAGGCGTGAAATCTAGAGAAGGGAGCAGGCATGTGTGCAAGCAGTGACATCAAGACATGGCACAGGCTGGAAAAGAACATTTGTAAAGTGCTAGGGAACATAGGGAAGAAGGCTTCCCACAGGAAGGGGCATGTGAATCAGGTTATGAAGGGAAGAGGGAAGTGAGAAATGGTCATTCTAATCAGACATACCAGAATGATCAAAAGCAGGGGTAAAAACAACAGAACCGGTATAAGACAGTTCTGGCTCCTTCCAGAAATTACAGCTCCCTTGGAAATTATATCAAGCTGTAAGCATTCAGTTAAATTGGACAAAACTCTGGTAAATTCCTGGTATTAGGGAACAGAGTTGGATGCAGGTGAATTTTGCCACAAGGAGCTCACAATGTGTCCAATGTATCCATCTAACCAATATTTAAATGAGTCCCTACTATGTGCAAAATCCCTGTCTACACAATAAAGTGCTTGGTCCAACTCTGTGGTGAGCAGACCTCAGTGTTCCCAAACTAGATGAGCACTGCATTTGGTGCCAAAGTCCTTGACCTTCAACATTTGTAAGCAAGGACAGCATGTGAACCCCCAATAAAGCCCTCTTTATATTTCTCTGAGTGTATGTTGGACCAGACTACAGCATTTCAGCTGTGAGTCACCAACCAAGGTTTCTACTCCCTTTCCATAGCTGTTGCCTCTTCAGTGATTTGCTGATCTAAGGAAGGGAACTTTTTTTTTAATAATAATTCCTTTTATTTTCACATTAGGCTCTGAAAAGTCCTTCTCTACCTATCTTCTCCATTATCCCACTCAGTTGTCACAGAGCCTGGCAAGGTACAAGAATCATTAGTGTCCCCATTCTACAGATGAGAAAGGGATCTCAGCAAGGTAGAGCAACTCAAGGTCATACAGCAAGTGTGTCATGAAGTCAGAGCTCAAATTCATGCTTTGACTCCCAGTCCTCTTTCCTCTACACCTTACCATCTGCCTGGAATACAATAATCTCATCCTCATTATGATACAGTTCCCAGATGAAATGCTGGTCAAATCACATCCCCTCAGGCAACGTAACTACAGCATAAACTAAAAGCCCAATTAAAGAATATGGCCTTTTAACTGGGACTTACCACTGTTCCCTGAGGCCAGGATATAAAGACAGAACCCTATAAAAGTCAATAGCTACCCATCTTGGAAATCACCCAGAGACCCACTTACCCATATACAAATGCCTTTAGCCCCAAATCTTTCACCTAGCCTTATCTCCCTTCTCTGTGGTCTTCTGGGGCCCTGGCCCTGTGAGCTGGGCTGGAATCATGCCCAAAACTCTGTGCTTCTCTCTGGCCTACAGACCTGGTTAACAGCTCATCACTCTGTGTGGACAGCCCAGGTGCCTCGTGGCTCTCACACATCTCTGAACCCCAGGCACCTCAGAGCCTCATGGAAAACAGTCCTCCCTAGTGCAAACAGAGAACAGAAGAAGAATTCTTTAGCTGTCTCAAAGTGGGATCGCTGGCCAGTGCTGTAGCCTGGGGGGCGGGGGTCAAGGGACAAAGGGTGTCATTATCCTCAGTGTAGTCTGGTTTGGCTGACAACAGGGGGAGATGACTAGAAATGAGGTGAGGAGAAAGGAAAGGGGCAACCTTGACTGCCAGTTTATAATTTTATAGCTATTCCCACTCCAAATAGCCAAAGGCAATTACATGATCAACTCCAGGGAAACCCCTGGGTCCCAAAATGGTAATACTACTTCCCTTCTAAATTTCCCCTCCAGTTGCTGGGTTTGACGCTGACTTCACAGATCAAGTGCTGGTGTGTGTTCTTGACCCTCTCCTCGCAGCTGAGCTGCAGTGCCACCCCACCTCCGCGCCCCGCCAGCCCTGTCCCCAGCCAAGCTACAGGGAGAACGCGTCTCTGGGTCAGCCTGGATCACAGAGAACCGCCGCCACCATCCGCTTCCCAACGCAGTCTTCTTCCCAACCTGCCCCGGTTCACCGGCGCTGAGGACCTGCTTGCACAAGGGTCAGGATGTGCCCCCACAGCCTCCATCTGGGACTTTGGCGGGGACCTCTTCATTAACCCAGTGTGCCCCCACCTATCACATCAGATATCCCCTCTTGCCCTCTCATCACCTGCCCAGATGTGCCTCACGACTAGAGGGCAGAAATGGGGGGAGGCAGAGGAGATAAAATACATTGGCGGCGGAATCCCTGTTAAGTAATAGAAAACCATCCAACTAGCAACCACGCTTCCAGAAACGTCACTGCCACAGAGGAGAGAGTTTGCAGCTGCCGACCCCGGGGCGCTCTCACCTACCTGTCTCCCACTGCAGGAGGGCTTCCCTCTCTCACCTCTTCAAGCCACGGCTCCTGGGTCCCTCACTCGCCGCTTTTCGCCTTCTGCAGCCTCCCACCCCTGCAGCAGCGGCGGGCGGACCGAGCGCGGAGTCGGGCGCCGCGAGCTGGCTCTCGGTCCCCGCGGCGAGGCTGCCTGGAGGAGGAGCGAGAAGATGCTGCCCTCGCCGCCGCCGCCGCCGCCGTGGTGGTGCTGATGCGGTTGCTATGGTTACGGAACTCCGCAGCTGCCCCCTCTCGGCTCAACAGCCGCCCGGCCGCGGCCTCGGGGCCGCCCAGCGCACGGGGCCGCGCGGCAAGGCCGTCGCGGGGAGAGGGGCTCGCCCGGTGCGCGCGCCCCCGCGCCCTGCCGCCGCTCCTGCCCCACGGGCCGCGGGCAGCACCGCGCAGCGCCGCGCGCCCTCGCGCCCCGAGAGCGCGCCCCGCCCAGCCACGCGCGGCTCCCGCAGCCTGCGCAGCGCCCCGAGGTGCGCGTCTGCGGCCGGGCCAGGCGCGGCGCCCGCTCCCAGCCCCGGCCCTCGGCGGCCAGTCAGCGCCGGGCGCTCGGCGGGTAGGCTGCCTCGGGCCAAACCCCGCCCGCCGCCCGCCGCCCGCCGCCCGCCGCCCGCCGCCCGCCGCCGGCCTGGCCACGAGCATGCTCAGTCTCCGCCGCGAACTGGAGGGCTGGGAGGCGGCGGGAAGGCAAAGGTCGTTTCCGGAGCCCGGGGAAGGGGCACCTACGACGAGGGTGGAGCAGAGGGGGGGTAATCACACTTTGAAGGGGAGCCTAGGGGCACCGCCGTAGACGGCTGGGCAATCCGTACCTCTTATACAGTGGGCGGTGGCCGTCAAGCAGCCTGCCGTCGACTTGCAATTACTAGTCATCTACTTCACGCTGGACTTTGGGGGTTCAGAGATGGGTAAGGTCAGTCCACGGAGAAGAAAGAGGAGACTGAGGAGGCGTAAAATGCTCCCACTGAGCATCCTTGGCCAGGCGTTGCGCTGGAGGGTGCACACATTTTCATCATCACTGTGGTAGCACTCCCGTTACGGCTGAGCAAACAGCCCCAGTGACCTAAGCTTGGGGCTCCAAGATAGACCCTCAGTCCAACAGACGGGGCTGCACTCACTCACAACCCAGTGCGAGATGCGGCTGGAACCAAGCAGTTACTGTGGGTGTGACTAGCGAATCCAGTGGGGCAGGGGTGAGAGAGTCACAGGGGACCACCACCTGAGAGGAGGGACAAGAAGCATGCAAAGGCCCCGGGGCAACACAGCCCTGGGTTCGGGTCCAGGCCCCTGGCACAGAGTTGGCCTGGACAGGTGAGGCCTGTAAATGAGGCCCACGAGACAGGGCTGCACATCAAGGCCTGGATCCCAAGGACAGCAGGGAGTCCAGAGGGCATTTAAGCAGGGGAAGGGCTGGGCCAGCAATTTGTGAAGGTCATCCTGGTTTCAGTGTGTGTGGTGGGAGCAAGGTGGGTATTAAGGCTACAGGCAGGGGCACCCTGAGGAGGTGTTGTGCCGTCTGGCCAGGGCAGGGGAAAGCCAAGTTCGGTGGGCCTTGGTCTTCCCACGGCACCCCACCAGGCCGGGACAACACACGTGCTCCGTATTTTTGGGTGAATGGCAAGCAAATGAATATTTATTTCTCTGTAGAGAAAATGGACGCCTTTCACAACTTTTGACCTTAAAACATGATCAAAATCATAGGACATTTTGCTAAAAACATTGCATTTTTATGAAACCATATACTTGAAAGTCAACACAAGTCCCTAACTTTTTCCTCTGCATTTGCTAGTCTCCGGAGGTGCAGAGAAGCCAATAAATAACACAGGTTTGCTTGGATCCTGATGTGTTTCAACTGCCAAGATAAAGGATCACCAGGATATACTGTTGAAAGAGCCAAGTGCAGAATAGTGTTAATAATAAGATAGCTCTTGGGAAAGAAGGAGGGAGACACACATGTATATTTGAGTTTGCTTGTATTGGCATAAAAACATGCAGAAAGGCTATGTGAGAAACTCACAGAGTAGGTAGTAGCTATAAAGGAGAGCGTGGGGAAGAACTAGGTGGATGAGGTCTGGGGAGGAGTGAGACGTTCAATGTACAACTTTATGAAACTTCTTGATTTTTGAACCAAAAATAAGTGACATATGCACACATATATGTTACATGTATATATATATATTATATATACACACACCTGTATAATGTATTACTCTCTGTGTCTAGACTCTTAATGAACCTTGAGATAATCTCAAATGCAACATGCAGTATGTCCCATGGAGACGTCCCAAGACCTACTTTTCCCACCAGCTCTGCAACTTCTATGTGGCAAAATAGTACGATGACTTGCTGTGAAGTCTTCCTGCTCAATCCCTGCTACGCTCATGGAGGGGAGGTAGGGAAAGGGCAGGAAGCACAGACAGGAACCGAGGGAGCATCAATGGCAGCACTAGGGAGCTATGTGGGCAAGATCTATGTGTTGGGAACCAGGAGTCTTCCCGTGGTGACAACCACTGGTCCAGGGTGGCCAGCATGACACCCATCAATCATCCAGCTGGAGTGATGCCCCTGGGCCCTCTGCCCTGCACCAGACCCACACAGTGGGTGACATGAGGCCCTGAAAGGGAGGGGGGTGGCAAGAAGTCTGGAAGGGAAAGCCCCTGCCACTGCCCAGGGTGAGAAGTAACTCAAAGGCAGACGTAACCCTGCACTGTTGTCCCCTCCCAGGAAACGGCCTACCAGGCATCAAAGCACACAAGCAGAATCTAAGGTCCTCCCAGGCTCCCTGGTCCCCCTGTCTCTCTCTCTGCCCACCTCATCCCCCACACATCTAATTAAATACCAACCCTTGTCAGTCCCACCAGGGAAATAGCTCTCAGAGTCATCTGTAACAGCGGCCCCGTAAGAGACTGTTTTTCACGTTCAGCAGGAGGCTGTGAGTGGTGGGGTCTAGGGAAATGGGTGGAATCTTAGCTTTGTGTTTGGGGTAAGCATCTAGTGACATGGTTCTGGGACCGACACAGAGCCTGAGGCAGCCCGGGGGGCTGGCGCCACCAGAAGGCGGCACCCCATTTGAAAGACCTGAGCCCTGAGAGCTACAGTCATGCACGGGAGACTCTGGGCCACGTCCGGCTCCGGGGGCGTGAGGGTGCCCTCCCTCAGTGCCAGAGGGGCTTGAGCCCTTCGGGATGACTGAAGAATCACAACCCGGTGGCCCGCGTTTTCTCGCCGGCCACGGAAGCCAGGGTCTCAGTGGTGACCTCCTGTGGCGACAAGAAGCAACAGCCATGTAATGTTTATCAGAGGTACCAGAAACGGCCCGCGCTCACCAGGATGGGAGGAAGTGGGGATAGCTCCCATTGGGACTGTGGGAGCCCCACTGTTTAATGACAATTCAAGAAGACACAGGTCCCCAAGAGCGGAACTCCACTTCCCACTAACAGAAAACAGACCAAGGCAGCTTGCCTGGTCTTAAAAATCGGCTTTGCTACTATTTTAGTGTGTGACATACAATGTGAGCTGACTATCTCACGGTCCCCTTCTGTAAAACAGGGATGATAATAAAATATATCTCACAGGTTTGCTGTGAAGATTAAATGGATCAAAACTTAGAACAGTACCTCATGCAGAACAAGGGCTCTGGTGAATGAGCTATTATTTTTCACATGTTAGAATGAGTTAGGGAAAGAGAAGATGCAGTGCTTCTCAGTTATACTTGATTTTCTGTCTACCCCACCGTACCACCACCTTGGCTTGGGACCATGCTGTGGCATATCTGAAACACCAGAGCAATTTCTTAACTAATCGCCCTAATCCCTGTTTCAGCCCCCTTAATCCATCTGCCATACACACCATGTTGATCTTTTAAAAATGTAACTCTGATCCTATCACTCTGCCTCTTAAGATCCTTCAGGAGTGATTCCAGACTTTCAGAATAAGTGCCAAGCTCCGGGGCCTGGCATTTGTAGCCAGCTGAGATCTGATTTCTGCTCAGCACATCCCCTTGCTTTATTTGGTCCAGCAATATGACACCTCCTATACTTGCCAGAAAGTCCCAGGCTGTGGAACACATCCTTCAAAACTGTGTCTACATATTGCTTCCTCGATGTAGCCTGCTTAGATCTACTGTAGAGTTCACCACCTCCCCCACTTCGTACTTCTGAAGCTCACATACATTTGGGTAATGCTCTCAGAGCTTCATAGTATAATTACTTATGTGAACACGTATTTCCCACACTAAACTGAGGAGACTTTGAAGGAGGATTGTAAAGAAGAGCCCATGTCCTTTTATCTTTCCTAACCTAACCCCCAGCACAGCATCTGAAATGTACAGATGGCGTTCAATACATTTTTTAATTATTTGAGTAGATTTGGAGCTGATTTTTCTCTCATGCATTTGTCTCATCTTGTCCAGCCAATCAAAAATCAAAAGTTTGTTTTCAACATCTACACTCATGGTAGGTACTGAATTAGCATGTTCAATTTTGACTGACTGAGCAAGTGGTGCTCACCTACCAGCCAGTTTGACTGGTGCAGGAGTGGGAGGGGCTCAGGGGAGGGCCACCTCTGTTAGCCTCGGGATGGGTCTTCAGGGGAAATGCTTCTCAGCAGCGCAGCAGTTCAGCCCGGAGTCTCCACATTTTCTTGTCATCACCTGGTCCTCTCAGTGCTTCATTTGGCCATCCTTACTGGTGTGAGGTGATACCTCATTGTGGTTTTAATTTGCATTTCCCTGATGGCTAGCAATGCGGAGCATCTTTTCATGTGCCTGTTGGCCATCTGAATTTCTTCTTTGGAGAAGTGTCTGTTCATATCCTCCGCCCATTTTTTAATAGGGTTATTTGCTTTTTGGGTGTTGAGGCGTGTGAGTTCTTTCTATATTTTGAATGTTAACCCCTCGTCAGATATGTCATTTACAAATATATTCTCCGTCAGTGCTTCTTTTGGGCACATTTAGCAGTGATAGTAGCAAACACTTGGCAGCTGAGTTCTCACTAGGCACCAGGCACTGTTGTAAACACTTGACATAGCATCTCATTTAACTCGCACATCCATCCTAGGCTAATCCTGGTAGAAGGAAACTGAGGCAGAGTTATAGAGTGTGACTAAAACCTCACAGCGAATGGGGCTGAGCCTGGATGTGAATGGTCAGCCTGCTCTTCACCGCACAGCACCACCCGCGTGCTCTGCTGTGAGCACTGCTCCCATTTCTGCAGGTCACGTTTATAAACCACGTAGGGACCGTACTATCATTTCCTACTGCTGGGTTTCTCAACCTCAGCATTACTGACTCTGGGGCCAGGTAGTTCTTTGCTGTGAGGGCTGCCCTGCCTCCTATGATGTCCCAGAGCACCAGCCCCTGGCCCTGCACACTGCCTTCCAGAAGCACCACCTGGCTCTCACTTGTGACCACCAAAAAGATCTCCAGACATTGACAAATGTCCCCGGGAAGGGAAACCCCCTGCATTGAGAACCACTGGCCCAAAAATAGATTTAGGGCAAATTTTGTCACAGATGATAATGAATATACATCTAATTTCAAATATAAGTATTGATATATTTTAATAGGTCAATATTTGTTAGATATGACCCTACCAACTTTGTTTTTACTTGAAGATTGGGCTGGCAAAGGCTTTCTTCTGGCAAAGGTGCTTGCTTGACCTTTTCTCTCTCATGTTTCTGTTCTACACACATTTATCTACAATGTGTGTGTGTGTGTGTGTGTGTGTGTGTGTGTGTGTGTGTGCACGCACACGCATGCAGGCCCACATGTGTGTGTATTTTGCAGGGGTCTTTTTAAGCCATTTGATCAATCTGTGAGAATCCATTTAGTTAATATCTGATTAGCTAACACCTGTTAGTTTAGTTTTATGATCATAATTCAATTAACTAGGCACAAACAGACTGTATTGCCCAACCCCCAAGGCAGGGAACCACTGTCAAGTTCTCACGTGTGGTTCTCAAAACCATCCTTCAGGATCAGGCAAGGTAGGGCACCTGCCCCTGCCAACCAGGAGATTTGCACTGTTCCTGTGGGAAGCACCAGGCGTTAGAATCGAAGGGACCTGACGGAAACCCAAGTTCAGCCATTTATCACCTGTGAGACCTGGCACATTATTCATATACTTATTGGGCTCCTAATCTGCTTTCCCAATTTCCTCATCTGCAGGTTTACATGAGAATTAAATACATACAGGAAAGGGCCCTAACCTCTGGCCAGGTCTCAATAATGGTAGCCATCCTAATTCATTCTCTTTCTTTGCAAGCACCAAGCTGCCCTTGTGGGCTCTTCTTGTAGCTGATGGGGACCTCACGACTGAGTCCTCACCAGAGGTTAGATGGGAAGAAGTGACACGTCACTTCCTGAATGAGAAAATAAAGAGTGGCTGTGAGTTACACACACACACACACACACAAAGTCTCTCTGCTACCTGTGAAACTGAAAAACAAAAACAAAAAACCCACAACTTTCAAAGTGGAAGTGTATCAGACCATGAGGTCATGGGAACCACCTGAGCCACATCAGACTGAGATGTGGCAAAAAATTAACTCTTATTTATGTCACTGAGAGTTCAGCAATTAGTAGCCGATTTTGACTAACATAAGTAGAAAAATACGCACTTCCAAACTGCTAGGTAATCACCTGAAAGACACTCCAGCACTTCCCACGGCCACACCAGGAGACAGGTGCTATTATTGTGTGATTTTTTTTTTCCCAGAGAGAAAACTGAGGCACAGCGAGGTGATGAAACTTTTCCAAACTAGAAAGTGACAGAGCCAGGCCTGACCCCGAGCAGCTGGCCACAGGGGCTGCACACGCGGCCCCCCACTGGCGGCGGAAGCTGCCGAGCTCACCCCTGCACTGCGAGGGTGAGGAAAACTGCAGAAAGCTTCAGGCCACTCCAGATTTGGTGGGTGGGGGCTGGGTAATAAGCAAGGAAATTTACTTAGTTACTTACACCTTGGGTGCAGCCAGGGGAGTGGGTGTCTGCCCACCTGCTGGAATCTTCAGAGTTCATGCTGAGGCTTCCCAAGGTTCAGCCCCGCACACCGTCTAGATGGGCTCAAAATCCCAGAGCTTTCTGCAGGCTGCATCCTTGAAAACTGCTCGCCCGTGGGAAGGGGCGGCCCGAGCACGCGCACGGAGGGCAGGGTCGGGGAGGAGCCTGCGAAAGCCCCGCCACCGACTGGCGGCTCAGCCGGGGATCACGCCCCCTCCACTTGCTCCCCAGCCTAGTCTGAGAAGTCTGGAGAAAGGTTTGTAAAATAAACAACTGGAGGGATTCTGGCAAAGAATCTGTTTACTTACACATTTAAAGCTCATTACTGCTGAGAAAAGCTAGATTCACTACCGAAAAAAGTAGTTAGTTGGTAACAAATAAATTGTGTGTGTCTTTTAAAATGTCAGCAATGTCGACAAAAGGAGGATTATTGAGTTGATAGTCTGATGACATTAACAAATAAATGCCTTCACGAAGTTGTGAAACGATAGCATTTTTCAACTCAATAAAAGATGTGTGTGTGTGTGTGTGTGTGTGTGTGTGTGTGTATAACTAATCTCCACCATTTTAAGTTGGCAAATCACTTAATTAAATGACTGGAGTCGTACAATGGGGACAAATTCTTCTTTTCCTTATGGACACAGACTTGAGGGTTGGCCAGGGCGTCAGCACTTCTTTTCACTGAAGTGTTGGGGACTTGAGTACCATCCGATCTGCAGAAACTCCAGGCCCGACCCGAGGCTCGCCCTTGTTAAATTATAAAGGGGAAGAATTTATCTCAAGCATGTCCCATGCCCCCTTTCTCCCAGAGGCATCTCCTCCTCTGTGTAAGAGGGTATGAATGCCGCCCCTTGTGGGATGGCCTGAGGGATTAAATGACCCCAGAGTGCGTAATGGGCCGGCAGGGGCCTGGCACCTACCAGTAGCCAGTACACCTCAGGTGCATCCCCGCCAGACTCGTGCCCTCTAGTATCATTGGACACAAGCACCCTCTGGCTCACCTGCATTCTCAGATTCTCTTCAGGCACTGGAAAAGATTCGGTGACCAGGTAATAGCCTCCTGTGAACAATACAGTTAAGGGGCTTGAGCCTTGCTTCTAGTGCTGGATCTGCTAGGAATGTCCATGAACTCAGAAAGTCTCTGACCCCCCGAGCCTCAGTTTCCTCATCTTTATAATGCGCAGGACTTGCAAGAACAGCAATAGGTCCCTCCTCACGGTGACAGTTCCTCGGTCCCCAGACCTGCACTCCATTCCCTCCATGCCTTTGCTAGCTCGCAAGAAAAAGGGCAAGTTCAGGGCGAAACTCAGCTCAATTTATTACTCTTATTGGATAGCAGTGTTTTCTTTCGTAATTGAATGTACTGAATTTCCTATTGTCTTAAGGGATTTTATTTTCATTATGAAATAAATTAACAAGATAAAAATATATCTACATATATACTATATACACACAGAGCATAAGCATACATGTTCATTAAAAGTTATAATAATTTTATTAAAAACTGGGTACAGCCCATCCAGTTCAAGGAAGAGAACATTGGCCATACCTCTGAGACACCGTGTGTCTCCTTCCTTATCCTAATCCTATTCTCTATGCTTTCCCCACCATTGACATTATTCTGAATTTTGTGTTGTTAAATCCCAGGCTTGCTTTATATTTTACCACATGTGTATATGTCTCTTAAAATGAATGAAATGACATGTATTCTTCTGACACCCGTACTTTCTTCTTCACATGTTTGTGAGAGTCCAGTTGCTGCAGGCAGCTGTAAATTCATTCATTTCCATTGCTGCATACTATTCTGGGCAAGAATACAGTAGAACTCAATGGATTCTACTGTGGAGGCATAGTTGGGTCATTTCCTCTGTGTGTGTGTATATATAACATCCAAGAAGGAGGTTATGCATCTTCTGGTGCCCCTGTGCTGGTTTTTTCTCTGCTTAGTAGGATAATTGTTGCTATACAGTACACATGTGTTCCAGTTTACTGGGTGGTACAATGCTATTTTCCAAAAGGAGCCCATCATTTTGTACTCAGATCAGCAGGGAACACGAGTTCCCACGGCTACATACTTTTCCAGCACCTGGTATGGTTGGACTCTGATTTTGCCAATCTGATGGGTTGGAAATGACATCTCATTCAGAACTGGTTTTAATTTGCACGTTTCTGACTACTAATGATGCTCAAATCTCTGTGTGTGCTTAATGGCCATTTCTCTGAAATGCTTGTTATTTTGCTGATTTTTACTACTGGATCATTTATCTTTTTCTTATGGGTTTCTAGGAGTTCTTCACAGCTATCTACAGCATTTCCTAGGTCTTGTGAATTCAGATATCTTTTCACAACATGTGGTTCTCATTTATCCACATCTCCATGGTATCTGAGTATGTGAATAAAACTTATTTGTGTTCGTGCCAAGTTTACCTGTTTTTATTCTTTATCTTCTTTAAGGACATCTGATCGTCTTTAAGAACATTTCTTCATTGCGAGGGATTTAGATCCTCTACTACATTTTTATTTCTTAAATTGTAAGCCTTTGTGTTTTTACCTGGAAGTCCCACATCCAGTACCTGGCACTGTTCATTATCCAGGCCACCCTGCTCCAGCAATCTGCAGCACCAATTGGTAGATGAGATTGCCACCCATGTAAGGGCCTGGCTCTGGGCTCTCTGTTTTCCTCCATTGATATAGAATTCCTCCCTGCCCCCCCCTTATCAACCTTACACCATTGTTTATAGCACTAGAGTTTTACGATTAACTTTTCTGCCTAGTAGGATAATGCCACACACCTGTTTTTTCTTCAGGAGTATATCTGCTATTCTTGACAACACAATCAGAAGATGGCAGGAAGAAATGGGACTAAATTTCTTCATTTAAATTTTAAAGAAGGCTTTGTTAAGTTTCATGACAAGACCATGTAGGTTTTTTTATGGAATTGCATTGAATCCACAGAGCAACTTGGAGCAACTGACATATTTGTGAAATGACTATCCAATTTATCTCAGCCTTCTAATACAATAAAATTTTATAATTTTCTATTTCTACTACTTGCGAATATTTTGTTAGAATTAGGCCTACATACCATTTCTCTGTTACTAGTTTGAATGTATCCCTTTGAAAATCACATTTTCTAACCATTGTTAGACAGAAATGCAATTGACTATTACATTGGTCATTGCTATAGCATTATGACTATAATCTCTTACTAATTCTACTAGTTTGTCTATGGATTATTTTGATTTCTTATACAGAAAATTCTGTTATCTGTAAATAATGATGGTTATAGTTCTTCCTTTTTATACTTTACCAAAGTATTCCTCTTTCATGTCATAGTTTCCTGGCCGAGCTCTCTGGTGGAACACAGAAGACAGGAAATGGTAGTAAGTAGTCTTGCCTTGATCTATATTTTAAGCAGAATATTTTTTAACAATTCAATGTTGTGTACATCAAACCATTATTCTATCTGTAGATATTCATTAATTACCAGTTGAAGGAAGTTTTCTTTTACTCTTGTGTTACTAAACTTTTAAAATAATAAATGGTAATTGAAATTTTACCAAATATTCTTTTCTATGGTTATTAAGATAAAGAAGTGATTATTCTCTTCACTTCTCTTAATATAGTAGTTACATTAATGTGTTCTATGATGCTGATATACATTTACATTCCTGGCATAAACCCCAGTTGTACCATCTTTTTGTATATATTGTACTTTCCAGACTGCCAATGCTTTATTTAGGATTGCTTCATTAGGCTCAGTAACAAGATTTGAGCATAGTTTTTCCTTCACTCTACCAACTTTGTTAGGTTGTGGAATTAAGGTTATACCACCCTTTTAAAATAAATTGTGCAGTCTCCCCTGTTTTTCACTTCTTCGAAATATTTTACATAATAGTAACAGTAATCTGTTTCTTGACTATTTAACTCAACTGTAATATCACTAGGGGGGGGTCTAATGTTTTCTTTGTGTAAAGTTTCCATTATTGACTCAGTTGCTGGATGAAGCAGTGTTACTAAGAGAAGCCTCAGGGATGGGCGAGAGATGCTTTCTCAGGATTAAGCCTGTTTGTAAGCTGAGAGGACAGAACCACAGAGGGTGAGGCTGCAGGTAAATACAGTGACCTGTGCAGGCAAGCAGACCAGCTGTGCCCTTCAGACATAGGATGGAAATAGGACAACGGGCATATTTAAAGGCAACAGAGAGCTGAAGCAGAAGGAACTGTGCCTGATGGCTCTGCTTTCTTTGGGAAGTAGAAAGCAGGCTTGCCCACCTGGAGAGGAGGAGGCGGAATGAGGGCTTCAGGGAAAGAGGAAAGCTGGGTTAATAGCGGAGGTGGAGGACAGGTGCACAGCGACATGGCAGCGGCTGGGTGTGACAGGACAAAGGCAGGTCTCCAGGCTGGGGCTCGGATGCCAGGAACTCTAGCAGGAATGGACAGAGCCCAGGGTCTGTGAATTAAGGGGAACTACATGACGTTGGTGGAAGAGACAAGTCATGACGGCTGGAAGAGAATGAGAGAACGGGGCCCGAGATGTGTGTAAAGATAGAGTAAAATTGCAGTAAACCAGGGAGGGAAAGAGGCAGGGACAGACAGAGGTGATCAGAAGGGACAGGTATGGGCTTAGCTTGTCAAGAAGAGCATTCCAGGTTTGGGGGTGGGTTAAGGTTGGGGCTGATCCAGTGACATCACAGGAAGAGAATGGAAGGAGGCTTCGAGGTGCAGACACGGAGCCGGAGTGGGAAAGAACAAGTGAAGGGCAGGGATGGTCCTCCTGTACTTGGCGCTCAGCGCCTGCCCTGAAGCCAGGAAAGGAAATCACATACATTGTGTAATTGCACGCTCCCCACAGGATGACGAAGGGGGTCCTAATATCATCTGTGTCTGTGGGCACCATGCCAGGCAGCGGCATCTGTGGTCTGTGAAGACAGTCTCATTTTGCCCATTTGCACATCTACAATTTGAGAGTCTCCTTCCCTCTTCCATAGTCTCTCTTCCTCTAAAACACAGGCCTCTGGCTCTTGATTCTTGATCCATCTAGTTCCCAATACTGGTAAAAGAACTGAGTTGAGGCGCTTCACATTTAGTATCTTTCTTATCCCCATTGCCACTCTCTGAGTTAGACAGTGTCATCCCCATTTCACACGCAGTAAAACTTAGGCACAGAGATCGAGAGATTTGGCTAGGTACAAACATCTCTTGTAATTGCAGAGGTTTTGGGAAAAAGAGATCATTTGCTGATGATTTTGTGTCTGTGCTCTCCTCTTGATTTTGTTCTCCCCAAAACCTCCTGGAAGGGACAAGTCCTGTTATCCCCACTGGCAGAGAAGTAGGTCCTTGGTCCAAGCCTCACACCCAGTAAATGCTGGAGCTGGGACCCAGCCCTGACTCCTCTGTCTTGTTCTCTTATGGTCATTGCACAAGGATCTTGGCACTCTATCTGCACCCAGAGACACAGGGCTGACCCAGTCCTGAATGTCAGACCCTGGAGAAGGTCAGCAGTTTGGCTCAGGCTCCCTGAAGGCCTTGCAGAGCCCAGCACCTACTGGGGGTCTCTATGTCCTGAACCACTTATCTTCCAGGAACAATTGAAGAACCACCAAAGGGAGCTACAGAAGCCAGAGCACAGGTCAGGGGAGTGCACGCCCGGCCCTGCCTCCTGTGCTGACTGGCTGGCCCAGCCCCTGGGTTGAACTGCTTGGGGTTAAATTCCAGGTTAGCCGTGTACCAGCCGCATACCGTGCTCCTGAGCACAGTCTCTCTGCCTCAGCATCTCCTTTGCTCCATATTCACAACAACATTCCTTCCGCACAGTGTTGTTGTGGCGAATGTTCCTCAAACATAAGCATTCTGTAATTGTTACTCTCATAGTAACGATTATTACTGTTACTGTTATTTAAACAGATAGGAACACTGAGGCCCAGAGAAATCAAGGGAATTTCCAAGTTGCCACACGGAGCCTGAAGGCATGCATCTCTGCTTGGTTTTGTGTTTTTAACCTCAGCATCCTTCTTCCCTCATGAGGAAGATTCGGGGTAATATGGGAAAATACTGTATTGATCAGCTCAGAATGCTGTAACCAAGCACCACACCCTTGGTGGCTTAAATGACAAAAATTTATTTTCTCTCAGTTCTGGAGACCAGAAGTCCCACATCAGAGTGTTGGCAAGGTTGACTTGTTAAAAGGCTTTGCTCCTGGGCATGTAGATGGCGTCTTTTTCCTGTCTTTTTTTATGTGGTCTTCCCTATGTCCTGATCTGCTCTTCTCACAAGGACACCAGTCGTCTTGGATTAGGGCCCTCCCTGGTGAACTCATTGCAGCTTAGCCACCTCCTTAGAGACCTTATTTCCAAACACAGTCACATTCTGACACGCTGGGGGTTAGAACTTCAACATACAGGTTTTGCAGGGATGCAATTCAATCCCAGCAGGTACCTGCACAGATTCTGACACAGAGAAGATGCCCAGAAACCGTATCAACTATTATTGTCACAGCCTGGTTCCAACTGTGTCTTATCTCTAGAGTTTGATGAAATCCCCATACTGAAGATGTGTAATGTCAGGGGCAGAGGCCCCTCAAACTTGGCCTTTTGCATGTGTCCCGGAGAGGGGGTCACACAGTGTAGGAGCCCACTGTGCCCGGGACCCTGTGGAGGAAAGGGGACCTGTGCAGCTTCCTCTCAGAGCAGCCTGGAGCTGCTCCAGCACAAGCCTTGTGCACCAAGTGAATTAAGCCCTCCCACCCCTCTTCCAGGACGTTGGGCAGACTTCAGTGTAGGGATGAATGTACCCAGGGGTGAGCATGTGGGCACTAACCCCCTATGTCTGTGGGGTGAGGTGGTGTTCCAGCTAATGGTAAATATTATATAGCTTGTTGGCCTGAAAGCATCTCTTTGAAAAGGACAAACAAACCAGACTTGAGTTTGATCCCACCTATACTCCCTCTACGAATATAATGCACAACCCTGAGATACTGGGTCTTTTTATCCCCTCCACCATTTTCCCAGACCTTTCTCTACACCTTCTTCCCAAGACCAGCCTCGCTTCCTTTCCACAGGGTGCCCTTCTAATCTCTCGGGCAAATGGCAAAGGTAGAATTACATGCCTCCTGTCCATTCCTGAGAGAAGGGAATCGGCATGAGGCGCTGGAGGGCCTGGCCAGCACCAGACACATCTGTGGTCCCCTTGCAGGACCAGGGACTTGGTAATGCCGGGCACACCTGTGACCAGGAGGGCCGCATAATATGTGTTCTGGTCCTTCCCTGCCTTGATGATCTTTGGCGCAACATAGGGTCCCCACTGGGGTGCATGTACCCTTGGCTGTCCCCTCTCCCCTCACGCTACGGCAGAGCCAACACCTCAGAAGGCAACTCACATCTCCGCCACTGCAGGGAGAGAGGCTGGAATGATGGATGGAGGGGGGTTTGACAGGCTGATTGCCGTGTGCTGGGCAGGTGTGTATTTCAGCCTGAAGAATGCAGCAGGAGCTGCCACATCCATGCACGTGTTCATTCCTGTATCAAACAGAGGGTGTCCGGGGGCCCTGCCCTCTGCAAAGCAGGAGAGCTCAGCATGGAGGGACCGCCAACTGTGAACAGGTCATCAAAGACTACAGGGAACCCCCCTGAGGGCAGCTCGCTCGGCCCTGGGACGACCACAGAGGCTTCAGGAAAGGGGGCTGTGGTCATTTATTGGCTGGGTCACCCCTGACAGGTCCTTCACACAGCGTGGCTGGCAGCCTCAGGGGGTTAAGGAAGCACTCCATGAACCGTGAGCTGCATTACACATGCTAATTATTGTTAGGAAGGTGATTGCCCGGGAACGTGATAAAGTTCAAACTGCTTAGCATGACGGCCGAAGCAGCTGACATTGAGTCACGTCACACTGCCTCTGCGGTGCAGCGTGTGCTCTAGACACACAGCCTAACTCGCCATTGCTCAAACCATCTATATATTGTCATGCCTCTGTGCCTCTGTGCCTCTGCTCCCCTCCTGCTTCCTGTTTGGCACATAACTGCTTATTTATCAGAACAAAACTCTCATAGCAACCGCTATGCCCATGTGCACTCTCACACGTGGGCACATATAGACACAAACTAGGCACCATTAGCTAGCTGTTCTCTTCTGAGCAAATTGTCTGACCTCAGGGTAAGCCAAGAAAGACCAAATTCACTAAGTAAGCTTCAGTTACCTTCTCAAGATGTCCCCTGATTCTGATAACCCAGGGGGTGAAATAGCCTTCGCTAAGGTCTTACTTTCCTGATCCAACCTGAAAATTCACAGAGTGAAGCACCATGCAGTGAACTCATAGATAACCTTTTTCCTGAAATGCAAAATGCCCACCCCTGCATCGTTTGCATTAACATGAACCAGGGGGAAGCATTTTAATGTCCAAGAATAGAGAAGACCAACTAAATAAAATAAAAGATGATAAACATAATCGACTGTTAAAGTTATGCTTTAAATGTATTTAAAAATAAAGAAAAATGTTACATTAAATCAAAAAATGGATTTCACAAAAGTTTTATGGTGTGACTCCATTTTTGTACAAAACTAAAAAGGAAAAAATGTAAGACCCTGAAGCTAAGGTTGGCTCGGGCGAGTTAGGAGTACGGGTGATTTTAATTTTTAATTTTCTCCTCTGTGTTTTGCTACATTTATTAAATATCCTGTAAAAAATCATTCTTTATGCATCAGGCAACAATAAATGTGGTTGAATTCTTTTTAAATCACCTTGATTTAAATGATCCAAAATTTTGAATTCTAGATGTTTGTGTATTTTAATAGTCAATCATCCATCTGTCCAACCTTTCATCCATCCATCAATCCTAGGAAAAATAATGTCTCACTACCTTGGCCTGACTCCCTGAGGCCCCTGGGATATGACTGAAGCCACAGGGAGGGCTGAACATCTGCTGATGCAGAGGGGAGGTGCTGGGACTGTGGAGCGGCCCATCCTGCTCAGGGCACTCTGGGTGGGGCGGCAGCAGCCACGAGCAGACCGGGAGAGGAGGGTGTGGGAGCAGAGGCACCTGGGTAAGGTCTGGGATGACTTCTGAACTTCTGAGTCCAGCTCCAGGCTGAGATTCAGCAAGCAGAGGATGGCAAAGGAAAGTTTGCAGGATGAGGGTCTCAGTTGCAATAATGACAATTACCTCATACAAGTCCTTTATGAGTCTCAGACCCCCATGTTGCACTGGTCCCGTGCGACCCTTCATTTACACTGAGGAGAGAAATGACACTCAGGGAAACCCTGTGCCCCAAGACATCAGGGTGCTGAGACCTGACAAGGACCTCCATCCCTACCTCTCTCCCCACTGACCCTGATGTACCACTCCCAGGCTTTGTGACCTCCAAGGAATTGCCGGACCCCTGTCCTCAGTCACAGCATTTATAAGTGGGGACATTCCATGCCTTTCAGGGTTCTTTTAGCAACAAAAGGACTCACAGATGTAAAAACACATTCAGAGCATCCACCCCCCTACATGTGTGACCTGTGATTTTCATTATCCAAGCAGGTTTCAGGTTTGCCCATTTCATTCTGCAGAAATCCAAACCATCTCACAAACAACAGTTTTCACATAACTGCATCTCTGAAATCTGCAAGCCTCCAATTAGGTTTTTGCTGTCTAAAAGAAAATGCATACCATCTCTTCTGATGTAAAAGGAATTTACTAGCTTCCTACATAAAGGGTCCTTTTCATTTAAATGGAGAAGAAATCTTAATAATAGATGATTGCTTTATGAATATGAAAATTATATATTCGTTGCATAATCAACCGTTTAATTGACACATCGTTGCATCTCCCGTGGAGTGTGTGGAACAGATTTGAAACCACGTGACCAATCGTTTCAAGGCTTCTTTTAGAAAACAAGAGGCCTGCTATTTAGTGGAGGGTAGAAGGAATAACACGTTCAAATCCTCCTTTACGTACTAACACCTGCTGTATGCAAGGAGAGTTTGTTGGGAAGTTTACAGTCTCCAGGGAGATAACCTCCACCACAAAGACACTCGAAATCCATGAGGTTAGTACACAAATTATTCTAAAATGATCTAGATTGAAATCTGTAAGGGGAAAGTCTGCTCACAGTGATGAAAAAAGAAAAAAATAAGTTTAAAGGATCAGCTATAGACAAGCACTTTAATCGGATGTTTCTGTTTACTTCTCAGCGCTGCACTGTCTGATAGATACCCTCGGCTCCACGTTGCACATGAAAAACTAAGCCACAGCAAGATGGGTCCGCTTTCTCTGAACGCACATTGTAGGACCCAGAAGATAATCATCTGGAGCCCAATGCCCACTTACTGCTTTATACCACACTGCCTCCCACAGGAGCTCCCAAGAAGAAATGCCTCCAAGGTTCCAAGTAGGCACAGCCTCCGAGTCACGAGATGGATGAGGCTCCTCAGAGCAGGTGCGGCCAAGGGACCGGGAGGACTGCGCGGGGCGTGGGCTGAAAGCAGTGGCGTGGAGGGCATTCCCCACGGAGGCGGCAGGTGGGGGCCGGATCCCAGCCGTGCGCAGGGGCGTGGGTGAAGCAGATCACGGAGGGCTCTCTTGGCAGGGAGCGCTGAGACCCTGCGGGAGTCTGAGCAGAAATGAGTGTGAAGGCTCTGTCTCTCCGAGAGGAGCTCAGGGGAAACACGGAGGTAGGAGGTCCCAGCAGGGGGCTCCACCCTAGGACACAAGCGCTAGTAAGGGTGCTGCTAGTGCAGGGGCAAAGGGGCCACCTAGTCATCTCAGAAAATAACAGGGCTCAGCAGGGGGCCAGGTGTGGGGGGTGCAGTAAAAGGAAAGCAAGGCATCAAGGGACTCCGAAGAAACCAGGGGTACCTCCTTCTTGCCAGAGTGAGGTTGCCAGACATAGCAAATAAAACTAAGGATGTCCCCTCAAATTTGAATTCAGGTGAAGAACAGATAATATTTTAGCATTAAATATTTGCATGGGAAACACTTCTGAAAAAGTGCCTGCAATTCTAATTTAACTGGGCATCCTGTATTTCGCCTGTTAGTCCTACCCAGAGGGACACAAACGCCAAGTGGCCCAGTCAGTTTCCCTACAGAACTGTGTGGGCTCAGCCCACACCATCTGCAGCCGGCCTTGCCTGCATCGGCGGTTGTGGTGCACTGGCACAGACCCCAAAACAGCACCTCACAGCCAGTTTGCACAACCAATTAGGCTTGTCCTGGTGAGACAGGGACCCTGGGCTTAGAGTAGGGTGAGGGCCTCTGGAAAACACAAAGCAAGATAAATCCATTGTGAGATTTGCTTTGGCCTGCTGGGGGGGCCCAGTTTATTTTTCTGACTTTACCCAGGGACTGTTTTTCTTCCCCCAGCCCTGGTCAAGTGATTTTCCACCTGGGCACTTTAACAAGCAAGCCCAGAACAAACAGGAAGGATTCCATCTTGATGATAAAATTTCATTCTAAAAGCCCAATTCGTTTAAAAAGTAAGTTTCTTAACATCCTCTTTAACAAACAGAGGATCACTCAGCCCACCTTAGGAGCAAAGCAGGCAGTCTTGAGTGATATGCTCCCAGACCAGGAAGCTGCTCTCCTAGGAGGAAATGAGAGCAGTAAATTTCTTATAAATAACCAGGAAGACTAATAATAAACATTTGGGGACCATCTGGCAGGTCTGCATTCCTAGCCCTTTGTCTCTCAACCACCTATAAAACCCCTAGACAAGCACCACCCTGGGACTCTCTTGTCCCCTCCTGACTTGAGCTGGGAGCTCTGTCCTCTCGCTTCATCTCTAAATAAAAGCCTCTCACTTTGCTCTCCTACCTTGAGTGTTTGCGAAGTTCATTCTTTGACTCCGTGAACAAGAACCCTGGCATCAGCAGAATCTGATGCCTGCCAGGGACCCATGAGGAATACCAATGAGAGGGGCAGGCGTCAACAATAGCAGGTTTCCAGAGACACAAACACCATGTAATCACTCATATTCAGAGGGCACAGACACCAAGGCTCTGGAAAGAGAAAATCAACTTCCTTTTATCCCTGGTGTTGTCTTCCCTTCCTCTCATTTGACAAATATTTATTGACTTCCTAGAATATGCTGGGCACTGTGAACTGCAGTTAAAAACATAAGTAAGCTATGGCCCCCAAGAGGCAGGCTTGTGTACTGGGTTTCAAACGCTGGCCCCGTTGTTTGCACACTGACTGATCTTCATTTGATCCTCTACTTCCTTGCCAGGAAAATGGGTATAATAGTGCATCCAGGCAAGATTGTTCTGAAGACTCATTTACATGTGGTAAGCGCAAAATAATACCAAAAGCTAGCTGCTTCTCTCTGACCCCATCCTCATTTCCCATTCATGGAGAAAGACAGATGGTTTTATAATCCACAGTAGTTAGCAAATGATACAATGTTTTTAAAACCCAGAGGAAAAAGCAAGTTATCAACAGAGGAAGCCATTTCGCTGTATCCTAAAGAAGGAATGAGGTGTGCTAGCCATCGGCTTCTAAAAGCCGAATCTGTCCAGGCTTCATTCACATGGAAAGCCACCCTCCATTGCTCATCTTCCATTCCACCTACGGGTTCCGTTGTGATTAGCCTCGCTCCCAAGGCTGGGTCGGTAGGGTTGCCTTGGGTCGATTGCAGCAGCAATCAGCAAAGATTCCTGCCCTTCTTGGGCCTGGAACCCCCAGAATCCCAGAAGCCTGCAGTTTCTGGGCACTCTGCAGCCAAGAGAAATCACACCTGAGAATGAAGAGGGAGACCCAGTAATGTAGATCAAAGCCCAGCACCATCCTGGAGCCAGATCCACCTCTGGACTCAGCCATTATGTCATCCAGCAGAGGTTGGCTTTTGGTGAACCTGTTGGGTCCAGGGTTTGTCACTAGTCATTACACACACCCCACGCCAGTTGACATCTCACATTAATTTCTCAAATACTCAGTGTTGTCTATATTACCTGATAAATAAAAGATACGGTTTAGAGAAAAATACTGATCAATCCCTATTAAAATGTAAATGACCCTTTCACCAAGAAATTGTTAGCTGACTATTGGGGTCTGCCTCAAGCATGTATATAAGGGGAGACATTTCCATTTGAGTCTTGAAGATGGAAACTGCTTCAGATACTGGACAATGATAAAACAGCAAATACCATTGTTACTTAAAATACAAATAAATTCCCAATTATTTACTTTAAGAAAGTGTTACTATTTCTGCAGATAAACAATGAGTTCTAGATTGTGAAACTGTTATAAGGAAATACCTTCACCCAGACAAATATTTGGAGATTCAAAATGAGCTCATAGTGTAGACTACAATTCGTGGCAAACTGCATTTCTTCCTTGCCTTCTTAAAACATCTCTGCATTAGCTTCAGTAAGATTTTTTGAAATTCTGGGACACAAAGTATTAAAGGTTCAAATTCTTATTTTCTGGAAATGTTAGGAATATTCAGTATTTGCATTCATAGAAGCACTTTTTCTACCCTATCAATCAAACGAGCACCTTTAATTTAAGATAATCTCGTTGATCATGCCATCTGGACATCAGGAAACATCACCCCCCTAGTATAATGATAATTAAGGCCTTTTTGAATTACAAGGCATATAGACACAGAGGTCCTGAAGCTTCAGTTTTAGCCACAGACCAAAGACACACAAACACAAAACACAGAGATTCGGATGTCATGGGCACAAAACTCTTAATTTGATCCAAGCCCAGCAGATAAACAGACACACCAACGAACAACAAGACTGAGAACTGGATTCTCTGTCCTCTCTCACCCAAAAGATAATAGATCATTCCCTCCATCAGTCCTTCTATGGAGATCAGCGAATGGTTAGACCATAAGCCACATTCCCCATCACTGCAGCCACCAACAAGAAAAATCTTCATCAGATGTCAGAGAACCAAAAACATAAAATCAGCAAGGTTGTGTTGACCCTTGTAATTCCCCTCTGCACACCAAGCCGAGGTGCAGCTGGCCTCCGGGCGCTCTCTCCTGGCAGCACGATTCTTACCTGGCTCTGACTGGTGAGTCCGTGGGGCATCTCAGTGAACGACCTCCCAAACTGTAAAAAGACGTTATTTGTAAAAAAGCAAATCCTGGTGCCCATACAAATAAAAAGTAAGCATATGTCAAAAAGGTTTTCTAATTTATTATTCATGAGCAGCCCAGTAATATGTTACTATTGGTTCGATTGTTTCAACCTTAACATATATTCAGAAAGTACATTGACAAATAGTAACTTTTTTTACGTAATACAAGTGACATCTGTCCTAAGGGTGGAAGGGGGAGCAGCTTTATGTATTCCCGTAGCAAGTAATTATATATACAGCACCCATTTTGTGGTTCAAGCGATTCAAAAGGAAAAGCCCAAATGTGTGCACATGTATAAGTGTATGGGGGGTAAGTATGGACATGCGTGGCTTGTTGTAAGCGTGACGTCCTAAGGCCATAGACTAGAGGGGCACCTCACTGTACCAGTTTTAGCAGCTCACACTCTAAGATGTATTGAGCAATGTCATGAGCATCTGACATGGAAATGCTAAATTCTGAGATCAGGTCAAGTATTGGGAAACAAAATAATCCATTTGCAAGGGAAAAGCATTCACTCTTGGCTGTCTCCTCAATAAAATGCTGTCTCAAGACCAGGTAACCAGGCTGGTGGATGGGTCTCTTTAAACCTATCTTCACTTCTGAGTCTCCTTGCCCTCTGTTGCCATTAGATGGGGCCCTGGTTTTCCTGCACTCGTTCCACAGGGAATAATAGCCCCTCTCTAGTGATCAGCTTTGCAATTCTTCCGCCAGCAACTAAGGACACTTCCTGCGTTTGCCTTTCTGTGACTGAAAGAGAACAGTCAAGTGGTTCTTTGCAGAACAATGCCGACGTGATTCCAGGTGGCTTTGCGGACTGGTGCTGAGAAGTAGCTGATGACTGTCTTGCTCCAAAAACAAAACAATAGGCTCCTCCTAACAGTCATCCCTCCAGGTATCCAGGAAAATTCAGACTTGCCAATAAAAAATAGTCCTGCTCAAAAAATGAATAAAATTCACTTCCTGCTATTCTTATCATCATCCCCTGTAACGGTCACAGGTCATTATTACAAGGGCACGACTGAACATAACTGAAGAAAAACTAAAAATAATTATTCAAATAAATACTTTGGAACATATTGGCCTGCATAGCTGGGAAGCCCCATGATGAAGCCAATCCCCCCAGATAAAGACCTAATTCTGGTTTGGTTCTGTTTGTTCTACTTGACCACATTCATCTGAGAAACTTTCCCCATGTCATGGGCAAAATGGTCCCCAGAAATGCAGCCTGAGGCCATTGTCAGCAATAGCCACTGGTCAGTGATCCACAGGGTAATAATAAAAACACCACCCTGAAGGTGATCTTTTCCTCTGGACAGAAGGTATTTGCATCACTGCTAGAGAAAGCGGACAAGTGGATCGGGAATGTCACACAGAAATGTCAAGTTTCAAAGTGACACAGAGTTAAATTCCTCTAGATAATTAAATAATCCTTGGACACACTTGCTCAACAATGCCCCACTGAGACATTCTAAGGATCTGCTGTACTCGCTGGGCTTATTTTCAAGTTTTGGGTGTTTTTCTATTCAAATATAATGTTGCAACTGATAAGTCCAAGAACAGTGCAAGGCAATGATAAAGAAAAATTTTTGGTGTAGAATAATATGATTTTGTACTAATTTATTAGGGACCTTTCATTACTTTTTCCTAGCTTGCTCTAATGATAGAAAGAATGCTGTCAAATACCATTAATATGTTAAAGGGAGCAATTCACATATGTTGACTGATTTATTATGAGATCAGTGAGTTTAGAGTGCAGGATAATTATGACAAGGATGGATGGCAAACTTAACCTTTTTGACTGATACAGCACATATGAAATAAAATCATTTTGCGCAACAAAAATTCTAACAATTATGGTTTCATAAAATAAATTCTTATACTCTGAAAGTTTCAAGTCAATAGATCTGAATTCAAAAACCAAATGTTAGAAAGTTATCCATCCTATTAGAAAATAGACAGAAAATCAATTTTAAGATGATAAGATACAGACTAAAATTTAATGACTATCTCTCTTGTTTTTCTAAGCAAAGAGTAATATCTAACTGCTTTGCATTTTCTTCCTTTCAGATTTCTCATGAACTTCTGATGTAAGCTATGGTTTCTGTTTTTGACTAACATGTTAAGTAATATATTGGGGACTCATATATTTGTTGCTACACTTAGTAAGTAGAGAAGGTTCGGTGAAGAAAGTGATTATAAATTTAGGTCTAAAGGATGAGTAGGAGCTCAGTTCATGTGGACCAGTGGGTGGAGAAGGGAATTTCAGACAGTAAGAGCAGCAGGTGCAAATGCCCTGTGGTGGCTGGATCATGCCATATTTGAGGAACTCAAAGGTGGTCAGTGTACACCTAGAGCACTGTGAGCCAGGATGGTAGTGTAACATAAGTCTGGGGAAGGGCCAGCCCTTTAAGGCCAAATGAGGAGTTTTGTTCTTTATCCTGTAAGGGATAGGCTGGCATTCACAGTTTTAACACTGGATCAGAGAGATGAACATAATTAGATTTGCCTTTTGAAGATAAGTTCGGCTATTAAAGAAAAAGGATTGGAAGAGCACAAGACTGGTCATGGCTACATGATTAGGAAGCAGCGCCACGGTTCAGGTGGGAGTGTGGGAGAGATCAGTCTGGTGGTGGGAGAGATGGAGGAACATGCCAGCTTGAGACTATGAACCACTGAGGATACACACGGAGACAAGGGTAAGAGACACACTTAGTAGACACGGTAGGAGGAGATGAGAGGCTACAAACTGGGGAGTCATGAGAATTCAGCCAACTGATAGGTTGTTTGGACTGCAAAGAAAATTTCACATAAAAATTCATATTTCTGTCTTCTCTTGGAAAACCCAATGATATTACTGGATTCCAATCTTCCTTGGCAAAGGTCTACTGGAATTGAAAAGTGTCCGAGTGTTCGGTGGAAATACCCTGTGTCATCACCCTGACCCCACCCCACTCTACCCACCGCCCTGCTTCCCGCACTTCCTCATTTGCCGAACCCTATCAATTAACAGGTCTCTCCTATCTGTCAAAATGCTATTTCAAAAAGTAGAAAAATGACTCTCATGCACATGTAAAATGAACATGTGTCAAATACGTATTTAACTCACTAATATGGAAGCTAGCAAGACAGTAAGACTAGTTCAAAGGAGAATTCAAGAAATAGAAAAAATATGTAATACATATATACAATCTAACAATCTTATTTCATACGTGTGTGTGTATTTGTATTTGTGTATATGAACAAAATACACAAAAGGGGGGTATTTATTGAAGTACAGTTTTCCTCCTTACCAAGAAGAAATAATTTATACTCCTCCCAAGAAAAAACCTACAGATTAACATTCAAATTCAGAGTCTGGACCCTAATCAATAGTGAGAGTAAGTCAAAGCAAACATTCCCTACAAAATTAAGTACTCCGTGGGTGTGCCTGCTGGATAAGATTCCAGAATGACATTGAGAGGACATGCAGGCATTTTTTGCTTATTTCTAAGTGTTGGGAAATTGCTATCTTAATGTACTCCTGGTTTAGATGAGCTTGAATTGACAGGATTGTATTATGACAGGACATCTTTCAACTCAATGCCCTGCCATTATTTTTAACCAGGCTCCTTCCTATTACTTCCTCTTTGTCCACTTGCAAATAATGCTTCTCCATTAGGTTGCTTCACCCTGTGAAGAGAATCAGGGCCCTGGGCTAGGCCTGAATCACATTATTTACACCCCCTCTGCTTCTCTGAATAACAACTCATCCAAGTCCAATCTCTCCTTGGTTGTTCGTTGTCAGATTTTCCCTTGAGAGCAACAGCAAGCCATGGCTGTGTTTGAACACAATGGGTAAAGTGGAAAATTGACACAATTATCCCAATAATCTGGGCTAAAAGGAAAACAATAATTGTGTGGGAAATAAGGCTGGTTTCAGCAGACACCACACAAATGGGCTGTCATTATCAGGAAAACTCATATTCCCAATGATTTATTTCATGGATTCTTTCTCCACAGTCCAAGATTTTATTTTACATGATGTGTGGGTCAGTTCAATGTCTATTTGTTCACAAATAGATTCCTGTGAAACCTTGGCCACATTTTCTGTGGAGTGAGAAAGTGCGCCTTAATTTGGACAGTCCCAGCTGTGATCCCAGCTTCCCTCTTCACCGGCTACTGCCCTGGGCCAGACCTCTGTATGTCACTCCCAATAACAAATGGAGATAACGAAGCCAACTTCCCAGGTTACCATGAGGATTAAATGAAACTGCGTATAAATGGCATGGTGTCCAGCGTCCAGGAGGCTCCCGGTGAATGCATTCCTGCATCCCCACTCCTTCTTCTTCTTCCAGGAGGTTGTTGCTAAAGTTGGGGTTCAGAGAGGGCAGATCGGGGACATGAGTGTGGCAAGGAGTGTCCTCCAAACGTTCACTCCAGTGCTAAGGAGCCCTTTGAGGACTTGTCAAATGTGAATGAGCCTGTCCCATTCCAAACCTGTTACAGAAAAACCTGAAAAACCTGGACTGGATCGCTGACGGAAGAACCAAGCAGCACTGGGAGGTCTTGGAGTACTGAGGTTTTAATTTTACACCTGCAGGCTCAGAGAGGAGTCATCTCCCAAGGTCTGAGCCCCGAACAAAGGCAAGGGGAGCAATATATATCTTTCTGCTTCCTTATCTGCAACATTTCTAGGTGCACAGCAAGCAAGCGAGGGGGAGTAAGTTTAGGAAGTGAGCTTAGCGAGCAAGTGCCCAGCAGAGCGGGAATCAAGGGAGGGTCCTGTTGTTTTTGCTGAGAATCAGAAGGGAGCCACCTGGAGCAGACTGCTGTCCTTGTAAATTTTTCCCTATCAAACCCACAGAGTCAGGTAACCCCCAGGAAAGCCAGGGGCTGAGGGGGTACTCAGTCTGCAGAAGGCTTCACAGGAGACATAATCTTGCGTCTCTAAATGAAAGAGACTTCTGGAACCCCAGAGCTGTAGATAATCTGAGCAACTGACATGTCAAATATATTTGCTTCCTTTGCAGAAGTGTTTCTTCAAACAAATCTAAACTAGAAGTGGAATGTGGGAAACAGATGAAGTGGAACGTGCAGTTTGAGCCAGAGAATGGAGGGGGGACAGTTTCCTTTGGGGTGCACATGCAGTGGTAGATAGAATAGTGCCTCCCTCACAAAGATGTCCCCAGAGCCTGAGGATAGGTTACCATAAATGGCAAAAGGGACAATGCAAATGTGATTAAGGTGGGGATATTATTCTGGATAATGAAGGTGGGTGCAGGGTAATTTCAAGGATTCCTTTAAGAAGGTGGCAGGAAGGTCAGAATCAGAGAAGGTGTTATAATGGAAGCAGAGGTCAGATTGATGTGAGATCATGAGCCAATAAATGCAGATGATTTTTAGAAGCTAGAGAAGCCAGGGAAATAGATTCTTCCCTGGAGCCTCTAAAAAGAACAGCTCTGCTGACCCATTTTGGACTCTGACTTCCAGAATGGTAAGAGAATGAGTCTGTGTTGTCTTAAGTCACTGAGTTTGCAGGGATTTGTTGCAGCAGGAATAGAAAACATACATATGCTCACTCAGTCCTCTCACCACAGTGAAAATTCATTGAGAGGACAGGAGATGCTCTAGGTTCTGTTAGATGGTGCCAGAAAAAGGCCTCCTGAGCCCAGATCCAATTAAGTAGAGGGCAAAATTGGTCAGGGACACCGTGGGTCTTGTCATGGACATCAACACCTCAGCCAAACCCAAATTCTAATTCAGCTCCACCCTCCCCCTGCCCAATGCCCAAGGCAATATCAACAATTGGTAACAACAGGGCAGTAACAACAAGAGCCACCATCAGGTCTGAGGTGCTGCATGCAACCCCAGAAGTTGTGATTTGCACAACTGTGGGGGGACACTCTGCACATGGTCTATAAAAATGAGTGGCAGCTCTTGGAGCCAAGTTCAACTTACATGACAGTGAGTGGGAATCTTGGTATCAACATCAACACTGTGCCAGCACCAGGGACGCAAAAACAGGCAGCAAACAGACCGTGGCCCAGGAGCTTGAAGAACTGGCTGTCTGTATGTGTCAAGCCCACTGAGCCCTGACCTCCTAGATCTTATTTATGTCCCAAACCTGGTGTTGTCTTAGAGAGAGATACGTACAGTTGTGGAGACCTTGAGTTTCTTGAAAGGCACATAAGTGTTATTTACCACTAAGTGATAATTTAGCTCTTCTTATCCTAAAAGGCAATTTCCAGCTCACACAGTGTTTGAGAGAAGATGATACAAACCATGGAGACTGTTCAGTAGGGGGTTAGTACAGTGAGTTTCATCAGAGAGAAAAGAAACAAAATATGAGAATATGAGGTGATGTTTCCCCCCTTCGGACTCAGCAGCTCGAGGGCAGTAGGCTTGCCTTCTGGAAGCAGTTAGCATCCCTCTTCCCCTGGAAGCAACCTGGGTCCCAGAGCTACCCTGAAGAGAAGTGGCCTGATTGGCTCTATTTGTCTATGATTACAGGACAGTGGAGCACCAGACCGGCTTTATGCCACCCTGCTAAACACGCTGGGACATCTGTGGAAGAACCGCCCCCACAGAAGGCTGAGCAGCCTTTGCTGATTCCTGCTGCCCTGGGGCTGATGTGCTGCCGGGTCCCCCCCAGCCGACACCGCTGTGAGGGGCCCTCGCCATCCCTAACCCGGTAAGCTGGGGAGGAGCAGGCTCTGCAGCTCCCTTCCCGAGACAGCCTCAGTAGCTGCGGCTTGCCTTTGGCTTTGAAGGGCTGGGGAGGCAGACACGGAGCCGAGCCGGAGAGGCACAAAGCAGCCTGTGGACCTACTGTGCTATGTGCTGCACATGCAAGACCCACACAGCCCCCCGCCTTCCCCCCAGCGGCCACGTGAAGCACGTGCACCACAACCATTTCGCAGAGGAAGAAACTAAAGCTCAGAGAGTGCAAGGCCCGCCTGAGGCACCCGGACACTCAGGCAGGACCTGTTTCTGTGACTCCGGATTTGGCATCTTGCTACCATGACTTCCCTACATTTTAGCCACCAGCGGAGGAGCAATCAGCTGGATCAAGACGTCCTCTTCCATCAGACCGTGTCCTCTTCTTCACACACACACAATCAGAAGCTGAGGGTGGAAAAGTGAAAAAGAGAAAGGAGAATCTCAGATATCAGACCTGGAAATTATCTTGTGTAAGCTCATCATTACCCGATCAACACTGGAGAGATGTTTAATGTGCAGCTATTAAGTACCAGATACTGTGTTAGTCCGGTACTGCATGGCATTTATATGCCATGGTGTAAGATTTGGAAATTTTGTTCCTAGCATGATGGGAAGTCCTTGGAAGATTTTGAGCAGGCAAGTGACATTGTCTGGTCTGTTTTTTATAAAGATCACAGCTATGGAGAGTGAGGCCAAGGTGGATAGACTATCCTTGGGTAAGCACAGTGAGTTAGAGCCACACTGGGTCAGAGGGCAAAGTGATTTCAAAAAGAAAACAGAAGAAGAAAAGCAAAGAAAATGAAAAAGAAAGAAGAGAAAATCAAATTACATCAGTACATGAATGAATGAATAAAATAAATAAAGGCAAGCCCGAGAGGGGTGGAGAAGTGAGCCTGGGGACTGCTCTGGAGACGGCTGGGAGGCGGCTCCGTGGGAGTAGGGGCCTTGCCTGTCTTGTTCATAATTACATCCCAGTGCCTCCAGCAGAGCTCAGCTTCTGGTGGTCTGTAAATACTCCTGCGGGAGGGAAGGAACGGACGGCGGGCGAGAGGGAGGACGGAATTGTCAGGGCCTGAGGGAATGTGCAAAAGTGCAAATGTAAGTATTGAGTTGAAGTCTGGAAAATCATGAAGAAGAGGGATGCTCAAAGGATGGAGTTGGATAAGACATCATTCTAGGTTTTTAAAAGTTCTGAAGGCAGATTCTAGAAAAGATATGTGTGATCTGGCTTCACACATGTATTAGGATCAGTTTCAGCTGTGAGTGAAAGCAAACCCAAGCGGCAGTGGGTTGTAAGAGGCAAGATTATTTCTCAAGTTCACACAGTCTTGAGGGAAGCATTCTAGGGCTTGTCTAGCTCTGTTCCATGAAGACCTCAGGGATCCAGGCTCCTCCCAACTCAAAATGCACCATGGCTAAGGTGTGGTGTTGTCCACATGGTGCAAGATGGCATTTGGATTGGAACCTGACGTCTTAACTCCAACTCAGTCTCGTCAGCTGGAGTTTTATGGCATGATCATATCCAGAGAGGAGGCATCAAATTACAGTGGGCTGGCAGCCTGTTTTTGTAAAGAAAGTTTTATTGGAACACAGCAATTCCCATTTATTTCCCAATTGCCTATGACTGCTTTTGCTACAATGACACAATTGAGTAGTTGCAAGAGAAACAATGTGGCCGACAGAGTCTTACATATTTACTCTCTGGCTCTCTGCAGAAAGTCTGCAGACCCCTTGTTCTAGAAGAGAGAGGAAGACCCCTGGGGGAGGCTCCTGGCTGCTTGCTGGTGCGGACTGAATCACCAAAGAGGTGAAGTGTGAGACTCTACAGGAGAAGACTTTGATCTGGGAGCCAGAAGTTCACTGAACTAAAGGGAAAGAGGGCATCCTGGTGTCAAGAAGGTCCCACTCAGGACCTCTGTTTGCCAACAAAGTGCTGCATAGGTGGGCAGTCCATTTTCTCACCTACAAGGAAGCATAATAAAAACATCTTTTAAAGCAAGCTGTGAGGATCGTATCAGCTGAGGAGAGTGAAGTTCCTAGGACCAGGGCTGGTGTATGGCATATGTCCAAGAACAGACAGTGTGAGGAGACACAGAGTGAGTCACTGCAGGCTAACCTCATTTCCTTCAGAAGGAGTTTTATGGGGTACATGGGGTGGGGCCAGTTGATCTTACATTCTGGGCCTTGGAAGGCCTTGGAGAGAAGTGCTGGCCAAAATGTGTGTGTGTGTGTGTGTGTGTGTGTGTGTGTGTGTGTATTGAGCTACATTTTATGACAAGTAAAACAATAATTAATTTATGTTGAATTACTCAATATTACAGTAACACTAGCTTTATGCTAGGGATATCAGCAGAGATGTTAAGAATAAGTTTTAAGAAAAGCTCTTTTGGAAAGATTTTATATTTGAATGCTCAAAAATAGCAGCATTAGAACACATGAGACTTCTCTCCATTAATTTTATGGTTTCTTACTGTTTCTATTTTAATGAGCATGAGGCACTATAATATTTTCAGTGCCTAGAACGTTCCAAAGTCTTTGCCCAGGGCTCTCGTGAGGCCAAGTGTCAGCGTGGGGGCCTCTGTGCCGACGTGCTGTGCAGCCCAGTCAGCTCCTGTCCGGTGCAGGCACGTACGCCCCCACATGGAGCCAACATTAAGATGAAAACCTTCCCACATAAGACCCGCAGTCGCATCCGCTCAAGAAGCAAACAAACAACCGCAGTTAGAACCACACCGCAAGAACAGGCTGAGAGAGCGGCAGCTCTCAACACCACAACAGGGCTGAATCTCAGGGACCTCAAAAAGGCAAAAACAACACCTCAGACTCCCCCCAGAGATGCTCAGCGCTCCTCTTGGCCTTTCTGTGGTCTCAGGACCCTGGGGCAGTGAGTGTGGTAGAGCCCCCTGGTGTGCGGGAAGATCGGCACCTTTGCACCTAGCAAATTTGGACTCTGGAAGCAGGGCTGCCCTTGAGGGGCCGCGTGACCCTGCACAGGACGCTTTGCCTCTCTCAGCCTTGACTTCTTCATTTATATGATGATGCCTACTTTGCAGGACAGTTGAAATTTAATGAAAGAGTGAGTACAAGGCACCAGCTAAGTGCTGAGCCCAAGCAGACATGGTGCTGTGAACATCCTACCAAGTGAATCTTGTCCTCAGCTCCAAGGGCGCTCCAGGGTTCCCTGGACTGGTTAGGCTGACACTCCAGTGATACCCCTGTTTGGGAGGCTCGAAGCGCTTCCAGTGTGTGACCTTGATATTTTCTCAAGGTACCTTCAACAGCCAAGGTCTCAAGGCAGGGGACCCTGTGCTAGTCAGCCGGGCCCTGTCCTGCCCATGGAAGGCAGACTCTCACAGCACCCCCCAACTGGTGTCAGAGCTGAGCTGGCAGGAGAGGGGCCCTGCCCTGCCAGTGTACACATCACCGAGCACTTCTCCTTGGTATTTCTTATAAACCATGCAGCTATCAACGTGCTAAACATTCCACCCTTTAAAACAGCATCGATTATATAGGAAAGAATGATGAAGAAATAAATGAGTTACAGAATGAATAAGTGAATGAAATAAGACAAAAGTTTGGGTTTAAATCATGTTTCTGCAACCTCCAATTAGCTTAGTGATCTTTTCACTTAATTTCTGTAGGCATTAGTTCTGGTCCCTATTTACATGGTCGCTGTAGGACTCTAATGAAGCCCTTATAAATAATGCTTGGCACCAGGCCTGGAATATGAGAAAGACCCAGAATGAGGTGGTTACTATGCTAGTTAAAGAGCATTAATCCCGCAGGGATATTGTGACTCAAATTAGATAATATGTAGGACATCTATTACACAGTGACAAATCATAGCGATTAGAATTCTAGCTGAGTGGCAAGGAGTCTATGACGTGAAGTAGATTTGTCTTCTCAGTAAAGGAGGTCGATCTGCACAGACTCAGCCCAAAAACACCAGGTTAGACGACCATAAAGGAAATATTCTCTGAACACATTCTAATAATAAACAGTGCAGGGATTTTAATGGGGTTATTATTTGTTCCATTCAGAAAGTAATATATACTCGTTTAAAAGGATTTGGAAATTATATCAAAGCAGGAAGAAGAAAATAAAATTACTCACGTACCAGCCAGAGACATTCTGTTAATATTGTAATATGTTTTCCTTTACGCTTTGATTTTCCTCTGTACAGGTTTTAACAAGAAACTCTGTAGAATTTATTCTTTCATCCAGAAGTGAAAATAGGGTATAAAAGATTGAGCATTTTGTATTTTGTTCACTTTTCTTTGTAAGATAAACTTCTTCTCATCTCAGGTTTGCGAACATCAGTTATTGTCTGCAAAATATCTCCAGTGTATATGCCTGTTTTACTAAATCATCACCCTTAGCTTGTTTCCACCTTTTATTGTTCTCAGGAATGATGGAGTGAACATCTTTGTATGTAAAGTTTTCTTTCAAATTTTAGAAAATTCTTTGCATTTGATCAGCAGTTTCTTGTTTGCAAAGTTGGTTCATTTTACCCCATCATTGAGAAATGTTTCTTGAGTGTCTACCACATGCCAGGCACTGTTCCACGGGGTTCAGCAGAGACCGAGTCCCCACTGTCCTGGATGGGAGCAGATTCTGGAGAGATTGCAGACAACAGCTCTCCAGCCACTGCATTTCACAGCATTGCAGCACTGCCTTACTACTATTACCATTTTAGGCATGAAGAGCTTGGGCACTCAGATGACCTAACCCCTCCCACCTCCACCCCTGAACTCTACGAGAACTGAGTGAGGACTGGCCCCTTGTCATGGCTGCAGCCAGCAGCACTGCCATAGCTCTACATGTGCACATCTGCGGGCCCAGCGGACTGTGAGCTCATGACATCTTTATGTTCCCAGAGCTAAGCAACCAGGATGGTGCTTGGGAAACGTTTAATGGTCAATGGTTTGGTCTTCTTTTCCCTTCCCAGTGTCTATGATAGAGGGTCTCTATCCTACTGTCAGCAAAATCCAATTCCAAACTCTCCAAACCTGTCCAAGAATCTTCTGTCATCACAGGGCAGCACACAGGGGATTGACAGCCGCTGTGAGCTGCGGAGTGCCCCCCCCAAATCCAAATTGCATGCCCTTGGCGTGTCCCCAGTGAATGCCCCAGGAGGTGAGGTGGGGGATGAGCCCAAGGGGATGCAGGCAAGGGAGCAGGGCTTCCTGAGGACAGTGGGATGCTTTCCATCTGGGTGCGAAATGGGGTTTTCTTGATGGCTAATGAGAACAGCCTGTTTCCAATTTGACTAATGCCTTCCATTAGAGCTTTGGCACAGACCAGCAGAGGGGCCCGACTGGGGGCTTTGCTGTCATTTCTTAAGAGCTAGAAACTGCTTTGTCATTCAGAACTTTCCTTTGATCCACCCAAGAGTTTTAAGGTTTATTGAAGCAGATTTGCAAAAGAGCCCACCTTCCCCTCTGCTGGCTAGCTGGTGGCCTTGGGCAAGATTTCTCACCTCTCTTAGCTTCAATCAGCCTTCTGTAAAGTGGGGATTATAACACCTGTCCAGCCTGTGTCCCAAGTAACTGTGAGGATCAGATTTTGGAACAACAAACAGCAATGACTGCCACAATTCCTCAACCCTTCACAGGCACCACACACTAAGACATTTTGCCCTCAGTATCTCATTTAGTCTTTGTAGCAATCCTGCAAAATGCAGTTGGTAGAATCTTAGTCCCCAGAGTTGGCCACATCCTAAATGCTTGAGCCTGTGAATATGTTAAGATTATATGGAAAATGGGGAAGTCAAATTGCAGTTGGAATGAGGGTTGTTAAGCAGTTGACCTTAAACAGGGAGATTATCCAGATGGGCCCAAAGTAATCACAAAAGTTCTTGAAAGTAGAAGAGTCCAAGAGAGGTCACCATGGAAACAAGGTCACAGCGCTGTGACGCAAGCAGGAGTCCCCAGCAGCGCTGGCTTTGAGGAGTCCGGAAGGGGCCGTGTGAGCCAAGGCACGGTGGCAGCTCTGCGAGCCGGAGAAGGCTCAGCGAGCCACCGGGAGAAACGCAGCCTGCTTACGCCTTGACTTCAGCCCATGGAGACCCGGGTGTGACTGATAACCATACAGAAATGGAAGCTAATAAATGGGTGTAGCTGGAAGGCACTGGATTTGAAGTAATTTGTTACGGAGCCAATAGAAAACAATGTATTATCATTATTCCTTTTCTGTTTATAATGGATGAGCAAACGGAGAATCAAGAAAATTAAACATGTTTCCATGGTCTATCAACTATCTCTAAATACAAATCTGTGTCCTTAATCAGGCTCTCACTGTACAAAATGATAACTGGTCGTAAGTGTGCCAAGGGGTACAGTCTTATATTGCAAAAGGCCCCTCATGGCAGCAAAACCCACTTGAACGAAGGTCCAGGCAGCCAACCTCCACCAGGCTAGGTTCTAACAGATTAAGTCAGAATTGCATCCCCTCTGAGAAAAGTGGTGGTTAGCCCTGGGGAATGTGTATAGGCCTGCTAACTTGTGTCAGAGCCAAATTAATCAGAGGCATAACAGGGGAAGGAGAGATTTTTCATTTCTCAAGTTAATGAACAAATGGATTTCTTATTCATTATTCATTTGAAGTTTAATGAATAGCGCAGGAACGATCACTAAATTTTGGTGTTTATAGAAATCAGCAACAGCCAGGTTCACTATGCATCAAATATTCAACTGTCAGTTTATTATATGTAATGAATTTCACTTATTAGTTTATCTGGTATTTATCAACTTTACATATTTAATTAATAGCAGGTGATGAAATCATTAAGAATGGCCTCGTTCTGTACCCTCCCTGAGTCTTACTCTGTTCCGAGAACCAGATGAAAGGCCCCAGCAATGTGTGCTCCCTTTTATGGCTGTCTGTGTTCTAAATGGGTTTTTTGTTTTGTTTTGTTTTCAGGAGAACTAATCTTTCCCTTGACATTCATCTACTTTTTCCATTCATTTCTTCTTTGACTGAGAAATTAGTATCTTTCCTCCTCTTCTCTCCAGAAGGAAAATCATGGCCCTCGTATCTAATGACAGTAAGCAGAAGAAAAAAGGCATTTTAAGACTAATGCTTTGTGATAACTTAAAATCAGCAGCAAAATTTAAGCATAAAACTCCATCTCCAAAGTGCTCCTCCATTCCCTGCATTCCATAGCTATAGATATTTACAGAAAATAAATTCAGAGATACTTTGAAAAGGAATAAAAAATTCATACGACCTAACAGAGCCTCCTGACAGATTATTATTATAGTAAATCAACACCACCGTCGGTTTACCTTTGGTTTAGGGAGGAGCCTAAAGATATTAGAGGCAGGAACAGGAAATGCTTTTACTTTTTCAGGTAATGATTACTGGCGGGGATCTGTTAAAATTTCCCTTCCCCCAAGCAGTGGTATTCCTCAGCATCTCAGTCAGACTCAATGATATTCTAAGTTGCTGTCTGTTATTGAAGCCATCTGTTTAGCCTCCTAATGCCCACCCGGGTCACTTCCGTATTTCTATTCCATATCTGACTCAAGGCTCCCGACCTCCACCCCTGCCACACCACTACCCAGCCAGTTGATGGGTACTGGATTGGTAGTCCTAGAAGCCAGATGGAGAGCATAGAAGGAGCTCTCCTCCCCTCCCCTCCTCCTTCCCAGGCTTAGCCCCTGATTTCGGGAGAAGAGCAGAGAGAAGGTTGCTCCACAAGGCACTGCCTGCCATAAGGCTGACGGTGGTGGGTTTTTGTTTCATGATGCCCCCTTAGCAACAGACTCCCTTGCAACTAGGCCACGTCTTCCTGCTGACCTGCAAGGCTGACCCTCATAATACTCTCCATTCTTCTGCAAGAACTTCTTAGCTCCATGTGTGCTGGGCCTCAACGAGCCCGAATCCCCTAATCTTACAGCAGAGTGAACCAAAGCTCCAGGGCCTGTGCATGGGTAGGGTCCGTTTCCATAACTCTTGGAAATGGAAACATGAGGAAAGTAGTCTTCTCTATATTTTCTGCCTGAACTTATTAACCAGGCCAACACTCCCAAAAACTTGGTGACCTGATCCAAGAAGGTCGGCAAGCCCAGAGGATAAGGGAGATCCAACTGGGGAGCAACACAGTACCCCCCATACAGAACCTCCCAGTTTGTCCATAGTCTTATGAGTGACTCTTTTGAGGCCTTGATCCTTTGGTTTAGATGGGGAAGAAACTGCTCCTCCATCCTTTGGCCATAACCCTTTGCAGTAGGACTTTGCAGTCAGCACCTCCCATCAAGAGGAAATATTTACTCTCGTACTCCTTGAACATGGCCTGATCTTGCAACTTGCTTTGGACAACAGAATGAGGTGGAAGTGGTGGTTACTTCTGAGCCTAGACTTTCAGGGATTGTATGCAGTCTTGCTCACTCTTGGAATTCTCTCCAGCCCTTATTAATAGTTTGCAATTATATTGCTATTTATGTATTTTTTTATGTCCCCCATAATGCATTGTAAATTTCTGGAGAACAGGAAACTTGCCTATTTTGTTTTTCACTGGATACTTAGCTCCTTACACAATTTCTGACCTCCAGTGGCACCTAAAATTATTTGTACTGGGGGAAGGATGGACCAAAGAGGAATTTCTGGAGGGAAGATGCTCAAAGAATATTTAGAGCTGAAATGTGTATGGCAACTTTTTAAATAGTATGTAGAACATGGTATATTGAACCCTGCATGTCATCACCATCAATCTCCCCACCCAGGTCAGCTCTTCAGGAGAGTCGACTCCACTGATACAGTTTATCATGTGTTTATAAACTTTGTGTATTTTTGTTTCCCTGAGGAGACAGATGAAGGGATTAGAGTCACATCTGAATCAGTATGTTGGGGAACCATAACTGAATGTGAGGAAGTAGAGCCCAAGGGAAAGACGAGCTCAAAGAAATAAACGCCTGTCATACACCTGTATAAATAGGGGGATTTTTGAAAGTAGAATTTGGAACACTAAGTGAATTTCACCTAAAAGCTGCAGAGACGCTCCATCCAATGTCTGGGATGCATAAAGATGAATGAGGCATGGTTCCTGACCTTGAGGAATCTGTATGCTGGACACATCTGACCCTCACGGGCACACTGGGTTTTCATGGTGAGGTATCTCCAAGACCGACCTCCACCAAATTATTACACATCAAAAAAGGCAGCATGGGTCACAAAGACATCACTGAATTAGAAGTTAACAGGTCTCAATGTGGACCTCAGTTCTAGCACTGGATCCCTGTGGGTGCCCAGACGCGGACCCTCCTCTCTCTGGGGTTCAGTTTGAATTAAGCAACTATACCAGAGATACCTGCTCCCCATGAGATGACCTAAATGAGGTAGAGATGTTATGGAGTTGTGGTTTCCTCTACTTTTCTCCCTGATTTATTACTCATCCTTCCCCCAGGGCCATTCAATGATCACCCTAGAAAGCAGAAAAATAACCAATGCAGGAGGAGTGCGAGTGGCAGAGATGAAATAGACTCATTCAAGGAGAGACTTGCTAATCAGTAATGGTTGCTGGGGCAGGATTTGCTTCCCTAAGGAAGGTAGAAAGAGGGATGGTGAGATTAGGGTCATGAACCACAAAACACTGCTTTTTCCTCAGCAGGATGGGACGTGTGTTTTAGTGATTGGGTAACATTTGCTGGGGAAGAAAAGGATAGAAACTTCAGTGGTTGCTAGGCAGCCTGAAGACTTTGTAAAATAAATATGTTAAGGTCTGATGGTCAATCTTTCTTAATATTATTTCTTTCCACCCTGGCAGGGCTGTGGCTCTGGGGGATGCCAGCACAGAGTTATTAGCAATTATGAACAATGGTCATTAGGAAAAGGTCAACAATGAACAGATTTTTAAATCCTATTTCAAGATGTTCCCCTCATTAAACCACATAAAAGCTCCCTGACTAGTAAATAATGTATTCATTGAATTGAGAGTCAATTAATATCCATTGAGTGCTGTGTGCTAGGCATGGGGCTGGACACTTTAACTTGGCTTAAAATTCATATGTAACCACAAAAGACGCCGAATAGCCAAAGCAATCCTGAGAAGGAAGAATAAAACTGGGGGAATTATGCTCCTGACTTCAAACTCTACTACACAGTCACAGTAATCAAGACAATTTGGTACTGGCACAAAAACAGACCCATAGACCAATGTAACATAATAGGGAGTCCAGATATTATCCCAAGCTCATAGGGTCAATTACTATATGATAAAGGAGCCATGGATATACACTGGGGAAATGACAGCCTCTTCAACAGCTGGTGTTGGCAAAACTGGGCAGCTACATGTAAGAGAATGATAATGGATCATTGTCTAACTCCATACACAAAAGTAAATTCAAAATGGATCAAAGACCTGAATGTAAGTCATGAAACCATAAAACTCTTAGAAGAAAATATAGGCAAAACTCTCTTGAATATAAGCATGAGCAACTTTTTCATGAACATATCTCCCTGGGCAAGGGAAACAAAACCAAACATGAACAAGTGGGATTATATCAAGCTGAAAAGATTCTGTACAGCAAAGGACACCATCAGTAGAACAAAAAGGCATCCTACAGTATAGGAGAACATATTCATAAATGACGTATATGATAAGGGGTTGACATCCAAAATATATAAAGAGCTCATGCGCCTCAACACCCCAAAAGCAAATAATCCGATTAAAAAATGGGCAGAGGATCTGAACAGACACTTCTCCAAAGAAGAAATTCAGATGGCCAACAGGCACATGAAAAGATGCTCCACATCGCTAATCATCAGAGAAATGCAAATTGAAACCACAATGAGATATCATCTCACACCAGTTAGGATGGCAAACATCCAAAAGACAAACAACAACTAATGTTGGCGAGGTTGTGGAGAAAGGGGAACCCTCCTACACTGCTGGTGGGAATGGAAATTAGTTCAACCATTGTGGAAAGCAGTATGGAGGTTCCTCAAAAAACTCAAAATAGAAATGCCATTTGACCTAGGAATTCCACTCCTAAGAATTTACTCTAAGAAAACAGGATCACAGATTCAAAAAAAACATATGCACCTGTATGTTTACAACAGCACTATTTACAATAGCCAAGAAGTGGAAGCAACCTAAGTGCCCATCAGTAGATGAATGGATAAAGAAGATGTGGTACATACACACAATGGAATATTATTCAGCCATAAGAAGAAGACAAATCCTACCATTCGCAACAACATGGATGGAGCTGGAGGGTATTATGCTCAGTGAAATAAGCCAGGCGGAGAAAGTCAAGTGCCAAATGATTTCACTTATCTGTGGATTATAACAGCAAAGCAAAAACTGAAGGAACAAAACAGCAGCAGACTCACAGAACCAAAGAATGGACTAACAGTTACCAAAGGGAAAGGGACTGGGGAGGGTGGGTGGGAAGGGAGGGAGAAGGATTAAGGGGCCTTATGATTAGCACAGATAATGTTGGGGGAGCACAGGGAAGGAAATATAGCACAGAGAAGACAAGTAGTGTGTCTACAGCATCTTACTATGTTGATGGACAGTGACTGTAATGCAGTATGTGGTGGGGACTTGATAATATGGGTGAATACAGTAACCACAATGTTGCTCATGTGATTCTTTATCAATGATACCTTAATTTAAAAAATTTTTTGCTGGATTAATTCAAGAATATTGTTGAAGAGGTCATGCCCTGTCACCTACTAAATTCTTCATCACATATCTCCTAATAAGGATATTCTTGCATAACTACAGTGTAATAAAATTCAAGGAAGTTAATGCAAATATGTTATTTAATGTAAAGTCAGTCCACATTCAAATTTCTCTGATTATCTCAGTTTTGCCTCTGACAGCATCTTTCCCCATTCCCTATGCCCAAGCCAGGATCATACATGGTATTTAGTTGTCCTGTCCATTTAGTCTCTTTTAATCCAGAACAGTTTTTTGCTTTTTTTAGGGGGTCGTGGAGGGAAGTCTTTCATGACCTCTGATTATTTACTCATGATTCAAGTTACACATCTTCACCATATGCAATGTTGAGTCCTTACTGATTCACACCAGATGAGACAGCTAAAGTTAGCGTGTTCCATTAGTGGTGATGTTAACTTTGACCACTGACTTAAGGTGGTGACATCAGATTTCTCCACTGAAGAAGCATTGTACAGAAACTGGGCCAGTTTGCCAACCAGTGGCTTCAAAGAAGGAAAGTCAATTATTCTTACAGTATTTGGTTTTCACCTTCTTACTGCGACTACATATATATATTTGCTGGCCTTGTTCAAGACAGTGAATCATCCTAAAAAGTAAATCCCCATCTCAGGCTTTCTCAGAACCTTGGGGTTTCCTGAAGGGCTGTCCTTAGTCTTGCTTTGAGGGTGATTTCTAATACAAATTTGTATCTTTACTCCAAAATCCTTCCCCCTAGTATCACCACATCTTATTCCCCACAGAGAAGGTCATTACAACCATGCACTGCAATTCATGCTAATGTATTCACTGGAGTTATTTAAAATAGTAAAAAAAAAAAAAATCAAACATTAAAAAGAAACCAACTCAACAACTGGGCATTCACTAAAAAATTATGGAATTCATAAATAAATCCATGGAATTCCACGCAGTCATTAAAAAAGATGAGGTCACCACTAAGAGGAAAAAATAAGTAGAAGAATAGCATTTACAATTTAATCACATTTCATGCATTTATTTAAACAACTGTGGTTTGTAAAAAAAATTTAATTATCTTGAATTAGTGCTAATGCAAAAAAAGTGTTCACCATTGTCCTAAATAAATTTTTTACTCTCCAAAGTTTTCTGTCCTTCCCATTAAATCTTGGCAACCACATTTAACATCCATCTAAATATACTCACAGATTTCCTGAAAGATTAGGAATGGATTTAATTATCAAGTACCAAGAGAGTGATCAGACTCTCTTTTAATGGCCTATCCTGAATTTTCAGGTCTATATGTTAAAGCTGGATATCATGTTCTTCCACATTAGAGTTCTGTTCAATCGCAAGCCAGTACGGCATAAAGTTGCAGTGTGGCACGATTATGTTCCAGAGTCGCAGACAGCTTTAGCATATCAAGGATAAAGGATTTCCACTCTTAAAGGCCATCAAATTATGAAAGGAATGAGCCTTCTGCTAATAAACATATATACCCCATGTCTAAAATCTGCATTCTAAAGACCTATTCATTCATAGAAAACCATTTGTACATACTAAATAGAAGCTTCTGGAGTTATCAAACATTTAATCCATAGACCATCTCTGAAGTCAGAACTTTGAGAATCTGTAGACAAAACGACCTTACCTCTTGCTGTCCCCCTCAAATTCCTCACTAGAATACTGAGCTGTTGCTTTAAATGAAAAGCAAGAAGTCTCAAAGTCCACACACCCAAAATTTACCACTTCCTAGTAGATTTTCTTATTATATACCAAACTTTTATACAGTGTATGTCGAGTACATGTTCTGTGCCTACAAAACATTTTAGCACTATGTTCAGACACATGCTTCAAAATAACCTTCAAGGTAAGGTAGGAACTATTATCTCCATTTTGCAGTTGTGGAAACTAAGGTATGACAGTTAATTTTATGTATCAATTCGACTAATCCATGGTACCTACACATTTGGAGAGACCCCAGTCTAAATGTTGTGAAGGTATTTTTTAGATGAGGTGAACATTTAAATCAGTAGACTGAGTAAAAGCTGATTTTTCTCTCCATAATGTGGGTGGGCCTGATCCGTTCAGTTGAATGCCTTAAAAGATCAAGGTGGTGTCCTCGTCTTTCCCTCCCTTCCACCGCCACCCCTTACCCCAACACACACACAAGAGGGAATTTTCTGTCTCTGCTCTGCTTTTGGACTTGAGCTGCAGCATCAGCTCTCCCCTGGGTCTACAGCCAGCCCCCCTACTTTTTAGTTCTCGGACTTGCTAGCCCCCACAAGCACATAGGGCAATTCCTTAAAATAAATCCCCCTCTCCACACACACAGACACCCTATTAGTTCTTTTACCCTGGAAGACCCTGGCAAATAGAACAGGTGCAGTAACTTGGGAACTCTGCTAAGGTCCTAAAGCTAGTAAGTTCGGAGTTGGGATCCAAACCTAGGTACTCTGAACCCACACACTACCTTAAGTCAATGAGTTCAGCGACTAAAGAATGAAGAAAGAAATGTAAAATTACTTACTCACCAAGTAGACATTGTTGGCTGACTGCAGTGAGTAGTACAAAGGGACAATGAAAGGACTTTTACCTAGTGCCAGTGCATCCCTCTCAGCTTGTATGTGATGAATCATTTTTGTTGATCATGTCTGCTTTTTTGACAACCTATAGTAGGTAACATGACAGCAGACATATTCCCTTTATTTTTTATTATAAGGTGTTCCCAGGTTTCAAAGATGCCTTCATGAAAACAACCAGAGAGAGAAAGCAGAAATCATTTGGCTCTCACATTGCCATCAGGAAACTCTGCCTGAAAGACAGAACTTTCTTCAACGTAGAAGTGCTTATCTTGGTATCAGGTAGTGAAAGTATCACTTCCCTTTTGAGAAGGAAAAAGAAGTAAACAAATGCTCCCTGACTGCCCTACATATTAGAAGATTCTGTTCTGCTGTTATTCTAACAAAGCCCCAAAGTAATATTTAATATTACTGATATTATAGTAATATTCCTAATAAGCCCTCAGATAATCAGGAATCTAGGCACAGAGAAACAGTAGCTAGTAAGATTTTTTTCCCCCTTCTGATTCCTTGATGGATGGGAATAGAATCAGAAAGAGGAAGAATGTAGAAAGTTTCTTTGCCTAGGGAAAAAAATCTTGAGAATGGTTCGAACTCCTGAAATTTAAGTCTCAAATGCTGTCCTACAGAAAATAACTAACTACCTTTTTCAGGTTTCAAGGTAATTGGTACAGGAGCAAAACTATAATCTACATTAAAAAGGGCATATTTGTTCTAAAATTCATTAGAGTATTACCAGCATAAACATGAGCTCAGAAGCAAGATAATACACATCATGCAGAGACTAGCCAATTGGCCAGGATATGGGAAACATACAGCGAAGTTTAAAGCCAGAACTTGAAGCATAACTGCTTCTCAAGGCATTTGAACTTTAGCTTCTATGTAACAGCCTAAGGAATATATAAAAAAATAAAAGTGATTCCAGTTAGGGGCCTATTACAGTAGACTAGGTATGGAAATAAGGGCATGATGAGCCTCAAAAACAGCATGTTAAGAAAAGCCAGATGCAAAAGACCATATGCTGGATGATTCCCTATATATACATATATATATACATATTGTCCAGAAAAGACAAACCTATAGCGATGGACAGTGGATCAGTGGTTACGTGGGACTAGGGGTATTAAGGGGCTAGGTGTAACAGATAGAAGAAACTTGGCTTCTCTGCCTTCATACTGTATTTGTCTCCTGCTTTATTTAACCGTTGGGCCAAAAGAAAATGAAGGAAAAGGAACAGGCTTCTGAGCAGCCCTGCAGCCCTGCAGGTAGGCTTGTTAATCATCAAAAGGAATTTTGCTTGTGGTTTGAGATTTCTGCAAACAGTGCCTTACCCGAAGCTTGCCTCTTCCTAGGAGACGGGGACCTGGGAAGACTTGGAAATGGAAGGGGTAATATGAATAAAAGACAGAATGGACAGGACTAGTTGAGAGGGTATGCAGATCAAGTAAAGTTAAAATGACTCAATTTTGTAGGTGAACGCCAGAGATGATGGTGGTGGTATTAAATGGAAAGAGGGAACAAAGGAGTCAGACTGGTTTGGTGGAGAGGATTGTTCAGTTTGGAAACTGTTTCAAGTGCAATTTCCAGGTGCCTGTCAGCTAGTCACAGAGCAGTGCCCACAGGAGGCCGGAACTGCATCTGCATGAGTCAGACGGCTGCTTCCTTCCCATCATCCGATCCAATCAGTGCTGAAATGTGAGCAATCTCCAACTATGGGAGTGGATGAGCACCAAGAGTGCCCCGAACAGCTTCAAAACACTGAAAGCTTTTGAATGCATTCAGAATGATGTATCTACTGCTGCAAGGATAAAGGAGTGATTTAGGACATTTTTCAGCTTAGTCTTTAAAATTATAGTCCAGATTTATAATGAAAGGTTTGAAGAGAAAAAATGGAGTTCTATTAATAAAGAAATCTATGTCACAGCATAGTTAATAATATGGTATTGTTTATTTGAAAGTTGCTAAGACAGCGGATCTTAAAAGTACTCAGCAAGAAAAAACAATTTCTGTGTCCTGAAGGATGTTAACTAGACGTATTGTGATCATTTCGCCTGTGTACAAAAATACTGAATCATTATAGTGTACACCTGAAACTAAATAAATTCTATGTTAATTCTATCTCAATAAAAAAATTAACCTATGTCGAACAGAATTAAAATGCAAATTGGAAATAACTGTTTCAATTTAAGGTTGAAAATTTAATCCTGGTAAAGGCCAAATCAGTAAAAGGGGTTCCTAAGTTCTGGTGTCTCCTAAGTGTTTTGGCGTGAAGGGAAGGGCGGGGCGGAGGGCAGACACCCGTGCTGCCGCCCTGAGGTCACCCCAAGCGAGAGGGAAGCCCTGGAGGCTTTGGCAAGCCAGGGTCCCCACTGGGGCCTGTCCAATTCAGGGGGCGGGAAGGAGCGCCGATGGGCCGGACACCCCCTTTCTTCTTTACACCTTGACTTCACACCATCACCGCATACAACTTGCCGCCCTTTTGCCCGTGCCTGGCACCTCCCCCGCGTGGATGCCGAAGTACCCAGGGTGCCTAAGGCCGGGGAGGTGCCCGGAACAGCCGCAGCCTCTTCCAGGTCAGGGACCGAGGTCCTCTGACTTCAATTGAAAAGACGAGAGGCACAACCAATGGGGACTTGAATCTGAGTCGTGGGATTTGAAGGGTTTCACCAGAGCTTCCAACGAGGCTGGGGGGACCCTGCCCCGTTGCCCCTCAACCTTTTTTTAGAAAGATTCCACAGAGCCGATATAGATCCTAAGAAAAAGAAAACTACAGCCAGAGAGCTTTGGGGCCCCAGTACTTGTATTATTCACCGTGGAGGTCCACCACTTCGGGGGTGGGACCAGCGACCCGGAGCAGCCCAGGCGGAAAGGCCAGCTCGCTGAGGTGGATGGAGCCCCGGGCCAAGACCCGGGCGGCGGGGGGCGGGGCGGAGCGGGCGCTGGGGCAGCGGAATCGGCGGGGGGGAGGGGGCTTTCCCCTGCCCCGGAAGTACTGTGGCGTTACAGCCTTGCCTTCCGGGGCAGAGTGTCGATCGTAGCCGCCCGAGGGAGGGACGCCATTTTCCCTTTCTAGGAAGAGTGAGGGAGGGGATGGGACTCCAAGGAGAGAAGAAAAGGCGCAGCGCCTCCCCGCGGGGCCGCGGACCGAGGGGCAGTCTCGGCCCGCGGTGGGGTCGCTGAGAGACCTGACGAGATGTTTTCCCTTTCGAGCACGGGGCAACCGCAGGTGAGTCCGGCATCTGATCCTTTTCTTCGCCGCCGCAACCCGCAGCTGCTTGCCGTTTGTGTTTTGTGGACGCAGTTTCTCGTAAGGCATCGTTGGAGGGAGGTGATTAACCCAAAGCGACTCTTGGGGTTGAGAAGGGATCAGGGACCACGAGAGAGCCAAGGGCTGATGGCGAAGCAGAGGCATGATATGTGTGTGATGGAAACCTTGGCTGATCGACTTGGTCGCGGAATTTTTGCTGGAGAATCCGTCAGGCGCTGTTCAGTACGAGACGTTCTGGGGTGGGGGAAACATGCTTGCTCTCGATGTAACGGGAGCAAGTAATGTCTTGAAGGTCTCTCCGGAGACTTTGGGTTAAAATCCCACCTAAAAGAAAACAAAGGTTGTGAATACCAAACACGCCATAATTACTTGAACAATCTATCACGATAAAAAAAAAACATTTTTTAATGCTGAAAATGACAAATACGTATTTGCAATTTGACCGCTTGCCGTTAAAATTTTGAATCTGCCTGCTTTCCATCTTTTTGTAAACCAAAAGACAGAGCAGAGAAAAATGAATCCGAGAGCTTGTAATTAGCTTTTTTCAGGAGTAATCACTTGTGACAATGTTTTGTTCTTGGTTTACTTAAAAATCTTTTTTGATAGCTTTTTTTTTTTTGAGAGCTCTGTTTCGCCAATGAATTTTTTTTTTAAACATTCAGGTTTTAAAATAAATTTCATGACATTTTAGTCTCGTGGTTTAATCATATAACTATGTTCCTTTGTGTAACTTTAACTCCCTTGGTTTTTGTTCTGTTTTTTGTTTTTTGCTAATACTGGCTGTGTAATTTTAAAAATGAAGTGATTGTTATTTATTGGACATGAGCAATGTGCCAGGTGAACAGAGCAAATGTAGAATCTTAGTGATGATACGAAGCAAAAGGTGTGCAGCAGCCAAATGAAGAGTGAATATGATGCCGGAGTTCTTGTTCAGGAAGCCGAAGAATGAGGTAGGAGAGCAAGGTACAGGCTTTTATTTAGAGATTAAGTGAGAGGACAGAGCTCCCGGCTCACGCCAGGAGGGGACAAGAGAGTCCGTGGTTGGTTCATTGTCCAGGGGTTTTATGCGTGGTTGAGGATTTTCAGGAATGAGGGTAAAGGGTTAGGGGTTCAGATTTGTTGAGTGGTCCCAGAATGCTCATTTTTAATGAGTAATAGAAGAAATTTTCTGCTCTGATTCTTTCTCAAGATAGCAGTTTCCCTCTGGGAGTATGTCATTAAGACCGCCTGCCCTGCCCCCAAGGTGGGCTGGGTTGTTGCCTGTTTGCTGAAGTTAGTTAAGAGTCTTACTTCTTAACTTCTTGGGCTGTTTATAGTTGGGCTTGCTTACTAAATTAGTCTTTTTCCTAGGTTGCAGATCATTTGTTTAGGATCAGAGAAGGAAATAAAGCACATAGGTACAGTTAAAATAAACTGGGCCTTTTAGCAGGCTAAGGTAAATTTTACAGTGTCATGATTTAAATTGATACAGTGAAGTCATGGGTTATGCTGAGACACTTTTCTTTATCTGCGGAACACTCAAACATTCCAGGCCAAGTTGCCGCTGGCCTTTTGAGCTTTAACTGCTCACTGAAGATGCCTATATTCCTAGTCTGGTATCTTTACCCTAGATTGCATAATGCTTATCACAGAGTTTCAATAGGGACTTCTTTGCACATTGCTACATTGTTCTGACTGTAATTATCTTGCTCTGCTTTTTCTCCGGAGGCCCTCACCCTACTGTGCCTAAACCCACGGTCCCTGTCTCAAATACAAGTGAACAGGTATCCCAGGCAGATGTGTTGGGGGAGCGTTGTGTATTTTCCTCAGTCCTTGTTCCCACCGCGACAAAGAATTGAAGGGTAGAGACACAGTAGTGAAGCAGAGTAAAAGTTTTATTTAAAGTTACTGAAAGAGAGAAAGAAAAAGTACAGGCCACCTCAGCAAGGAGAGGCACCCTGAAAGTTTGGAGAGAGAAAGGTTAAGATTAAAAGGTTACACACTTAGAAAGTGCGGGCGACCTCAGAGAGAGGAGCGCCCTGAAAGGCTCACATGAAAGTTTCGCATGAAAAACAATGTGGTTACTACATTCACCCATATTGTCGAGTCCCTCCCCAATGCGCCATTGCAGTGACTGTCCGTCAGTGTAGTAAGGTGCCACAGTTGTCTTTGTGCTACACTGTCTTCCCCATGATCCCCGCACACACAGTGTGTACTAATCACATTACCTCTCAATCCCCTTTTCCCTCTCTCCCCACCCACCCTCCCCCATCCCACCCCTTTGATAACTGCTAATCCCTTCTTGGAGTTTATGAGTCTCCTGCTGGGTTGTTGTTTTTTTTTAAAGAGCTATTTTATTTATTTTGAAATGAGTTATTTTTGGCTGGATTTTTAACCTATAAGCATACCAGTTATGCACATAAGGGAAAACACTACAACACAGAGCATACAATGAATATTAAGGTTTTTTTCCTCCCCTGGTTGCTGACTTCCTAATTTTCCTCCCAGTACTATTGTCCTTTATTTTTTTTTTACTGACTAGCATACCTTGTACGTATATATCCATGCCTAATACTGTGTCATTGTTTTCAACTACAATATACATACATCATAGCAAGTCTCTTATTGATGGATATTTAGATTGTTTCCCACCTTTTCCCATCACAAACAATGATGTAGTTGCCCGTACATGTCCGTACTCTGCATACGCATGAAAGCATGTCGATAGGATAAATCCTTAGAAGTGGAATTGGTGGGTTAAAGTCTATGTGCCTTTGAGATTTTGATAGATTTTACCAGAGTGCCTTCCAGTGAAGGTTAATTTATGCTTCCCTTTTACAACATACGAGGAACCTGTTTTCATTTATCCTTGCCAATGTGTAGTCATACTTTTGTACCTTTGTCAAATGAATAGTTATATTCAATAGTCTGGGTTTTAATATTAATTTCTAATATTAGTAGTGAGTTTATGAGAACATTTTCAGGCATTTTAAAAGTTTTTGGATTTACTTTTTGGTGAAGAGTCTAATCATAATCTTTGACAATTTTTCTATTTGGTTGCTGGTCTTAGTTATCTGCAGGCACTCTTCGTGTGAAAGGAAATTAGCCTCTTATCAGGTTGCAAGCATTTCTTCAGAGTTTGCAGTTTGATTTCATATAGCTCTTAACTTTGCATTGTGGAGTTCTCTTTATTTTTTCCCAGTTCCTAGTTCTGTCTTCCATATTCTGCATTATCCTTTTTAAAATTTTTTTTTAATTTTGGTAACGTTAATGTACAATTACTTGAACAACATTATGGTTATTAGACTCCCCCCGTTATCAAGTCCCCACCACATACCCTGTTACAGTCACTGTCCATCAGCGTAGTAAGATGTTATAGAACCACTACTTGTCTTCTCTGTGTTGCACATCCCTCCCCATGCCCCCCACCCACATTATACATGCTAATCATAAGGCCCCCTTTCTTTTTCTCCGCCCTTCTCCCTCCCTTCCCACCCATCCTTCCAGGTCCCTTTCCCTTTGGTAACTTAGTCCATTCTTGGGTTCTGTGAGTCTGCTGCTGTTCTGTTCCTTCAGTTTTTTCTTTGTTCTTATAGTCCACATATGAGTGAAATCATTTGGTACTTGTCTTTTTCTGCCTGGATTATTTCACTGAGGATAATACCCACTAGCTCCATCCATGTTGTTGCAAATGGTAGGATTTGTTTTCTTATGGCTGAATAATATTCCATTGTGTATATGTACCGTATCTTCTTTATCCATTCATCTACTGATGGACACTTAGGTTGCTTCCATTTCTTGGCTATTGTAAATAGTGCTGCGATAAACAGGGGGGTGCATCTGTCTTTTTCAAACTGGGCTCCTGCATTCTTAGGGTAAATTCCTAGGAGTGGAATTCCTGGGTCAAATGGTATTTCTGTTTTTAGTTTTTTGAGGAACCTCCATACTGCTTTCCACATTTGTAAAAAAACGAATTTACATTCCCACCAGCAGTGTAGGAGGGTTCCCCTTTCTCCACATCCTCGCTAACATTTGTTGTTGTTTGTTTACTGTCTTTCTTATTCTTAATGATGTTATTATTGATGTCATCTGAGGGCAACTAAAAACAGTTGTTAGAGGAACAAGGCCATAATAAGTGAAATAATATATTAAGGTTCACCCCCCCCTTTTTTTAAGATGCCAGTGCCAGTTTTTATGCTTGGTTTAAGATAATATATTTCATAGTGTAGATGTCTAACCAATTGTATCAGTGTAATTCAGGGTGATTGATAAAAAAGTCTCTTGTGGGCCCTTTCCTAAATCTACAAAAGAGAAGACTCCAGGGCATTGGCCTGGGAACCTGCATAGACCTATTGGTATAGTGATTTTTATGCACAATGGAATTTGAGAAACATTGGCTTAAATTTCTGTTACTAGACATAAGGAGAAGAAGGAAATGGTTCTTAGTTTTAATTGGAAAGTACAAAGATGTCTTTTTAATGTGAATCATTTATTCCTTGAACATAGTCTAGAAACCCAGAAGCCCTAGATTCTACTCCTCACTCTGATTTAATGTATGTGAACTTAGGTATCTCCTTTTTGGGGGGCTTTCTTACATCTGAAAAATAAGGTGGTTGGAATTTTATGAATCTGTCAAATTTGTAAGCATTTCTTTTCTTCCAATTATTGTGTTTCCAGACAACGACGGGGCTTGATTCTGCAATAGATCCTGTCCAGATGAAAAATGTCACCTTCGAACATGTTAAAGGAGTAAGTTAGACAGTTTCCCCTGCCCTCATCGAACATTATCTAATTGTGTATGGTCAATATTTGATTCCAAAAGTGTGAAATAATAGAAAACCAAATATTTATTGGTCTCTGCCCCCAGTTCCTGGCACAGAGCTCCTAAAACCCTTGGGATTTCCCAAGTGATCAGAGCACTAGGAGCATCTTTTGTTTTACTATTTGGTCTTTGACCCTGATTCCTGACACAGGGTTTCTGAGTCCTTTGGAATTTCCTGGGTGATGGCAGTGTCTCTTGTTCTAATGGGTGTGACTCTTGGTGGGCTCCTGGGTGGGGGCTAGTCACTACCAGAAAGACCAAGTCATGGTTAGAAGTTTGGAACTTTCGACCCCACTCCTGTTCTCCGGAGAGCCGGGAGGGGCTGGAAATGGGGTTAATAATCAGTCATTCCCACACAAAGCATCTCCCATAAAAATCCCACTGGCTGGGGAGTCTCCAGGTTCCCGAGCACGTGGTGGCGTGAAGAGAGTAGCGTGCCCAGAGATGCAGTGGAAGTTCTTCCTCTTGCCACATACCTGGCCTTGCGAATCTCTGCCACCTGGCTATTCCTCAGTGACATCCTTTCATAATAAACCGGTAGTCCAGGAGCGAACCTGTTTTCTGAGTTCTGTGAGCCGCTCCATCAAATTAATGGAACATAGGAGGTGTCATGGGAACCTCCAGCTTATAACCAGTTGGTCAGGAACAGAGATAACATAGACTCATGATTGGCATCTGAGGTGGGGGATAGTCTTGTAGGACTGAGCCCTTAACCCTTCGCTGATAGGATCTGATACTCTCTTCCAGGGGGATCGTGTCAGAACTGAACTGAATTGCAGGACGTCCTGCTGGCGTCTGAAGTGCTTGATTAGGGGAAAAACTAAAACACGTTTGGTGACTGGAGCTAGTGTAGAGTGAGTCAAGGAAAACGAGTGTGTATATTTCCTTTACATTAAGGAATATTTTGCACTTAGGTAAAATGGCATCCAAAAATATTTGCAACTTTAATACTCTGGGTAAATGAAGTAGCAGAAGATAAGTCTTATTTCATGACAGGGCTTCGTGTCAGTTTGAAAGCAGCAAGGTGTAACGGGATGAATGTGGACTTCATAGTCAGTGGACTAAGATTTTTAAATTTGATTTTGAGTCATTGGCTTGAACAAGTTACTCTAGATTCTTACAGATAATGCTATGTGCTTGGCACACAGTTGATGCACTGTAAATGGTACTTCTCTTCACCCGTTCCTCTTAATTGATCTTTGTACTTCGGTAACTAACCCAACTGTACTGAAAGAACAGAACGGATGAATGCCAGTTTATACCCAGTTAGCTAAACCATTTGTTTAATAAATATTTAATAGGGTCTACAAAGTGTCAGGCTCTGTTTTACGTACTGAATAGAATAAAACAAATCTCTGCCCTCATGTTTTAACTGTAATAGAAATTGGATAATATGGTATATATGGAAATAATACAGAATGCTCAAAAATGGTAAAATGTTATGGGAAAAATATAGAGCAGGGTGAAGAGGATTGGGAGTTCTGTTAGAAAGGTCACAACTTGAAATGAGGTGTTCAGTGTGATTGAGAAGGTGACATTTGAGCGAAGAGTTGAGGAAGGTGGGGTGAGCCGTGCATGCGTGAGAAGAGAGCATGCCTATAACCAGAGGAGGAGCGACAGCAAAGGCCCTGCAGAACTAACGTGCCCGGCCTGCTCACTGAGCAGTGGAAAGGCCACCTCTGTGTGGATGGAGTGAACGAGGCAAGTGAGCAGAAGTCGTGGGAGATGAGATCAGGGAGGTATACAGGACCCGATTCATAGTGTCTTAGAAGCCGTTTTAAGACTTTGGCTTTTCCTCTGGTCAAGTGGTACCCATTGAAAGATTCTGAGCAGAGGCAAGACGTGGTTTGGCATAAAATTTAATGGGAACTGTGGCTGCTGTGTTGATAATCTTGAAGAAGGGACAAAGGTTGAAAATAGGCCATAACCATAGTCCAGGCAAGAGATGGTGGCTTAGGCTGACAGGAGAGCAGTAGAGTTCATGAGAAGTGGTTAGTTAAGATTGTTAATACATATTTTGAAGGTAAACCGAACAAGGTTTCCTGACAGAAGAGAATGTAGGGCATGAGAAAGAAACAGGTGTCAAGTGTGACAAGAGTTTTAGCCTGAAAATTGGAAGAATGAAGTTGTCATTTACTGAGAAAAGAAAGGCTATGGATAGAGCAGATTTCGGGGACATAGATTAGGAAATAAATTCATGCCGCTGTTAGATTTCTAGAATGTTTCACAGAAATAATTCCAGGAAATACATGATAGCTTAAAGGGTAAGCAGGGTTTTTGTTAGGCTTGGAACAGTCTTTGGAAGTTATTGTGATAAAATTATTGAAACTTAACTGAAATGTTTGTAAAATGAGTGGTTAAAAGCAAACCTTGTCTACTCCTAGGTCCAGTATAAATTATTTCATTTATGCATGAGCTTACCTAGAAACATACACAGCAATATTGACAACAGCACTGTTTTAAGCCAAAACTAGAAACAACCCAATGTCTACCTAACATAGAATAAACATACAGTATTGTGGCAGCCGTAGACTAAAACCCTATGCAGTGAGGGAGAATAACAACATGGGTAGATCTGACCAACATCACATTGGGTGAAAGAAGCCATACATACTACATGTATTGCATTTATATAAAATTCATAAACAGTCCAAACTGTTTAAATGTGGTGTTAGAGCAGTGATTATCCTTGGGGTGGGAAGAGATGGGAACTAGAAGGAAGAACTGGGAAGGTTCTGGTAATGTTGTTTCTAGAGCTGGGTGCTGATAACGTACTTGGAATTCACTCTGTGAAAGTTATTGAGGTATCCATTTATGATTTTTGCATTTTTATGTGAATGTTAAGCTTCTTTAAAATTTATGTTTAAAAAAAGATTTTGCTGCATTATTGCAATAATTTGTTTAAATATTCAGAGGTATCCATATACTAAAAGAAGACCAAAATATTTAGTCAAAGTAATGGATAACCTTAAATTGCAGGAGAAAAGGAAAACAGATTGAACATCATCTACTCAAATTATTTTCTCTCCCAAACCTCTGTGGCAAGAGAATTCCCAGTTGAGGAATTTATATAAAATCTGTGGAGGAAAATAGGGCTAAGGGATCAAGGCAATGAATGAAGTTGTAAAAACCCTTATTAATATTTTTATAGAAGCTATATATAAATAACTAGAAATTCTGGGCAAGGAAGACATTGCTATACAGACTCTTTTAAGACTTGGTCCAGCTGATCATAGATACTACCTGTGGCATACCTATCATGGTAAATGCTACTGAACTACTTTGGTCCATGTAAATTTAGATTTTATGGCAATTACAACACTTAACCCATATTAACTAAACTTGGTGATCTACCTTGTTATGTCTTCTAATGTTTACTATCAGCACGTCTTCAGCTTTTACTCAGACATGACCTCATACCAAAATAAAGTATATTTAGTAATTATGTACATTGCAGGGAGAAAGTAAGAATCAATTTTGTAAGATTTTATATTATAGTGTTGGGATTATAGCTTCTAAACTTCTTTGACATAGCTATTTACAAAATGGTATTCAGTAAAGTATAGTTTGATTTTAGTCACTGCCCTTTGTCATTTGTTAGGAACTAAATCATGTATAATTTTATAGTCATTCCTTATAATAAATATAATATCATAATCACAAATTCATGTTACAACTTAAACACAGATCTCCTTATCCTTAAATATATAGTAAGTTCACATAATTTGTCCTTGAAGCTTATCACCAGGTCCAAACAAATCCTGTATTTGAAACTTTCTAGGTGATTCTTTTTGCTTATGTTAAATACCACTGGCACATTTAACTAGAATTTTCAACATAACAGTCCTAGTTAACTGGAGGAAGTATTGACAATGGAAGAAATTAAAAATGGTTTTTGTTGGATATATAAGGAGACTTTGTATAACTGGCAAAAAGTGTCAGGAGAAACCTCTGTGTGTGTGTGTGTATTTATTTATAAGGGAGACTTTTTGTATACTTCTTTCACTGAATGAAAAGCCACATCAATATCCACTTAAATTGATGATTTCCAGAGAGGCTATCTTGATAATCTAATCATTATTTGAAAATATTTGAAAAATAAATTTTGTGTAACTTTAGGTGGAGGAAGGTAAACAAGAACTACAGGAAGTTGTTGAATTCTTGAAAAACCTTCAAAAATTTACTGTGCTTGGAGGTAAACTTCCAAAAGTTAAGATATCTTCCCTTGACCATGATTTACCAAAAAACACTGTAATATATCACTAACTTAATTTTTATCAGATTTGACTGACCAGAGTTTAGTTCTTAATTGCTGTCTTACAAATCAGTGCTCATTCTGAACATACTGTTCTATAACCACCTTTGGGGGAGTAATTTAAATTTTGTTGTAATTTCAGACTTTATAGTTGTAAGAATAGTAGAGAACACTCTTCCATACTCCATTTTGTCCCATTTGCTCATTCCCTTTACATATGCATTTTTTTTAAGACCATTTGGGAGTAAATTGTAGATGCAATACTCCTTTATCCCTAAATATCCCATTGTGTATTTCCCAAGAATAAGAAAAAATCTCTCTACCTAATTTACATATATGTACTCCTTAACATATTAAAGTCAGGAAATTTAATATGAATCTGAAACTATTGTACAATTCACTGTCATTCAAATTTCAGCACTTTTTCCAATAACCTCTGTAGCGAATTGCCCCACCCCTCACCCCAGGTTCATATGAATGCAGGTTCACACATTTCATTGATACTTTATTTAATCTGAAAAAATTCTTGAGCCTTTTTTTTTCCAGGGTGGTGGGGGAGCTGATCTTTTATTTGAAAGATTGTGTAGAGTACATGCTCATTTGTAGAACGTTCCTCAGTTTGGCTCTTTCTCTGATGTTTTCTCACAGTTACTCAATATGGGTTTTAATGGCTGTTACATTGCAATTTATAATAAATATATATTTGGTAGTTCCCATTTCTTGGAATTGCATAGTCGTGAAAGCAGTAGTTGTCTCTTGTTCTGTTGATGAGGTGACTTTCTGAACATACGGAAAGATGAGGGCCGGTTGCCCAAAGCAGCAGCCGTGTGGGGTCAGAGGGTTGGAACTTTCGGTTTCATCCGCCCACCCCACCCCCACCTCTGGAGGGAAGACGGGCTGGAAGTTGAATCAGTCACCAATGTCCACTGATTTGATCAAGCACACCTATGAAGTGAGGCCTCCATTAAAACCCCACAAATATGGGGTTTGGAGAGCTTCCAGGTTGGTGGACGTGTGGAATTCGGTGAGAGTGGTGCACTCAGAAGAGGGCATGGAACCCCCTCGTCCCTACCCTGTACTTTGCCCTTTGCATCGCCTCCATCTAGTTGTTCCTGAGTTATATCATTTTAAAATCATTTTAAACCAGTTATCGACCAAGTAAAACGTTCCTCTGAGTTCTGTGAACTAAGTGCTCTAGCAAATTAATCAATACCAAGAAGGTCACTGGGACCTCCAACCTGTAGCCTGTCAGTCAGAAGCACAGTTAACAGCTTGTGACTGGTGACTCGGGTTGGGGGCAGTGATAGGGGAAGGGACATTGCTGTAGATCTGAGCCTGTAATTTGTGGGATCTGATGCCATCTCCAGGTAGGTAGTGTCAGAATTGAATTGTAGATACCCAGCTGGTGTCAGAATAGCTTGTTGGTATGAGGGAAAACTTCACATAGTGGAATTGGGTGCAGAATTGTAATGGCTCTGTGATGTCCTTCTGTGTGGTATTACACTTTATCTAACTATTTATATTGAGCTTTAAATGTTTCCAAGCTTTTGTTATTAAAATTAGCACTGTGATGATCATGTTAGTATCTCAAGACATTGTCCACATGCTTAATTATTTGCTTAGAATAAGTTCTAGATTATTCATTTGTTATACATTTATTATTCTACATTCAGTTCCATGCTTGGAATTGGTGAGTTAAAGGGGGCACTCTTATGTAAGTCTTTTTATTTTGCTCAGTATCTCTACTGAGGATATTCAGCAGTGTATAAAAATGTTGGCATGAATCTTTGCTAATTTAGGTCTCATTTATTAAATCAATACAATAACATCATAGGAAGTATGATTAAAACTATAGAATGGTTGCATTCTTTCCAATCACAAGGAATATTTTATAAATTTGTGGGAAAATCCTGAGGTACCAAGATAAAAACCAGATAAATTCATATAAAGATGATTTAAACCAGTTAGAGATCACATGGCAATAGTATTAAGGGTATTTTGGAGCTTTCCTGAAAAAAAGGTTATGTTAAAATATAGCACTAATACAGTTTTGTTGCTTTTTAAATGTAGTCTTCAGAGTGAAAAAACTTTGTAAACCAAAGAATTCTGTTATTCCAACTTATGAAAAACTTAGTGTGAAAAATTTTATTTTTATTTTGGTATCATTAATGTACAGTTACATGAGGAACATTATGTTTACTAGACTCCCCCCTTCACCATGTCTCCCCCACATACCCCATTAATCACTGTCCATCAGCGTAGTAAGATGCTGTAAAATCACTACTTGTCTTCTCTGTGTTGCACAGCCCTCCCCGTGCCCAACCTCCCCACATTATACATGCTAATCGTAAGGCCCCCTTTCTATCCCCCCTTTCTCCCTCCCTTTCCACCCCCCCCCCAGTCCCTTTCCCTTTGGTAACTGTTAGTCATTCTTGGGTTCTGTGATTCTGCTGCTGTTTTGTTCCTTCAGTTTTTCTTTGTTCTTATACTCCACATATGAGTGAAATCATTTGGTACTTGTCTTTCTCCGCCTGGCTTATTTCACTGAGCATAATACCCTCTAGCTCCATCCATGTTGTTGCGAATGGTAGGATTTGTTTTCTTCTTATGGCTGAATAATATTCCATTGTGTATATGTACCACATCTTCTTTATCCATTCATCTACTGATGGACACTTAGGTTGCTTCCATTTCTTGGCTATTGTAAATAGTGCTACGATAAACATAGGGGTGCATCTGTCTTTTCCAAACTGGGCTGCTGCATTCTTAGGGTAAATTCCTAGAAGTGGGATTCCTGGGTCAAATGGTATTTCTATTTTGAGCTTTCTGAGGAACCTCCATACTGCCTTTCACAATGGTTGAACTAATTTACATTCCCACCAGCAGTGTAGGAGGGTTCCCCTTTCTCCACAACCTCACCAACATTTGTTGTTGTCTGTCTTTTGGATGGTGGCCATCCTGACAACCACTTCTGTTTTCCTAGGGGAAGCAAATGCTCCTTGTGTTATATTTATTGATGAATATCTATTGATGAATGTTTATTGATGAATATATTTATTGATGAATCTAGAACTTAAGTAAGTGAGTGATATCTCATTGTGGTTTTAATTTGAATTTCTCTGATGACTGGCTATGTGGAGCATCTTTTCATGTGTCTATTGGCCATCTGAATTTCTTCTTTGGTCCTCTGCCCATTTTTTAATTGTTTGCTTTTTGTTTGTTGAGGTGTGTGAGCTCTTTATATATTTTGGATGTCAACCCTTTATCAGATCTGTCATTTATGAATATATTCTCCCATACTGCAGGATGCCTTTTTGTTCTATTGATGGTGTCCTTTGCTGTACAGAAGCTTTTCAGCTTGATATAGTCCCACTTGTTCATTTTGCTTTTGTTTCCCTTGCCTGGGGAGATATGTTCATGAAGAAGTCACTCATGTTTATGTCCAAAAGATTTTTACCTATGTTTTTTTCTAAGAGTTTTATGGTTTCATGGCTTACATTCAGGTCTTTGATCCATTTCGAATTTACTTTTGTGTATGGGGTTAGACAATGATCCAGTTTCATTCTCTTACATGTAGCTGTCAAGTTTTACCAACACTAGCTGTTGAAGAGGCTGTCATTTCCCCATTGTATGTCCATGGCTCCTTTATCTATATTAATTTACCATATATGCTTGGGTTTATATCTGGGCTCTCTATTCTGTTCCACTGGTCTATGGGTCTGTTCTTGTGCCAGTACCAAATTGTCTTGATTACTGTGGCTTTGTAGTAGAACTTGAAGTCAGGGAGTGTAATTCCCCATGCTTTATTCTTCCTTCTCAGGATTGCTTTGGCTATTAAGGGTCCTTTTTGTTCCATATGAATTTTAGAATGATTTGCCCTAGTTTGTTGAAGAATGCTCTTGGTATTTTGATAGGGATTGCATTGAATCTGTAGATTGCTTTAGGTAGGATGGCCATTTTGACAGTATTAATTCTTCCTAGCCAAGAGCGTGGGGTGAATTTCCATTTATTAGTGTCCTCTTTAATTTATCTTAAGAGTGTCTTGTAGTTTTCAGGATATAGGTCTTTTACTTCCTTGGTTAGGTTTATTCCTAGGTATTTTATTCTTTTTGATGCAATTGTGAATGGAATTGTTTTCCTGATTTCTCCTCCTGCTAGTTCATCATTAGTGTATAGGAATGCAACAGATTTCTGTGTATTAATTTTGTATCCTGCAACTTTGCTAAATTCAGATTTTAAATCTAATAGTTTTTGAGTGGATTCTTTAGGGTTTTTTATGTATAATATCATGTCATCTGCAAACAGGGACAGTTTGACTTCTTCCTTGCCAGTCTGCATGCCTTTTATTTCTTTGTGTTGCCTATTTGCCATGGCTAGGACCTCTAGAACAATGTTGAATAAAAGTGGGGAGAGTGGGCATCCTTGTCTTGTTCCCGATCTTAAAGGAAAGCCTTTCAGCTTCTCGATGTTAAGTATAATGTTGGCTGTGGGTTTGTCATATATGGCCTTTATAATGTTGAGGTACTTGCCCTCTATACCCACTTTGTTGAGAGTTTTTATGAATGGACGTTGAATTTTGTCAAATGCTTTTTCAGCATCTATGGAGATGATCATGTGGTTTTTGTCCTTTTTGTTGATGTAGTGGTAAAATACATTTTAAATGGTAGATTATCAAGTCAATGTTCATGTATTACATTTCATTGTTCAGTCTTTTAATCTATTTTTATGACTTATTCTATTTGTTCAGTGATAAACACGTTTATATTCCTGTCCCTCAAGATTCTGTCTTGCCTATGGCTGATATATAAACAGTACTTAAATAATACAGGGATACTAATTATGGAGAAGATCCTCAAGTGAGTCATTACTAGATATATAGCTGTTTTCCTATGTCTGTACAGCAAAGGACACCATCAATAGAACAAAAAGGCATCCTACAGTATGGGAGAATATATTCATAAATGACAGATCCGATAAAGGGTTGACATCCAAAATATATAAAGAGCTCACACACCTCAACAAACAAAAAGCAAACAATCCAGTTAAATAATGGGCAGAGGAGCTGAACAGACAGTTCTCCAAAGAAGAAATTCAGATGGCCAACGACACATGAAAAGATGCTCCACATCGCTAGTCATCAGAGAAATGCAAATTAAAACCACAATGAGATATCACCTCACACCAGGAAGGATCACCAACATCCAAAAGACAAACAACAACAAATGTTGGCGAGGTTGTGGAGAAAGGGGAACCCTCCTACACTGCTGGTGGGAATGTAAACTAGTTCAACCATTGTGGAAAGCAGTATGGAGGTTCCTCAGAATGCTCAAAATAGAAATACCATTTGACCCAGGAATCCCACTTCTAGGAATTTACCCTAAGAATGCAGCAGCCCAGTTTGAAAAAGACAGATGCACCCCTATGTTTATCACAGCACTATTTACAATAACCAAGAAATGGAAGCAACCTAAGTGTCCATCAGTAGATGAATGGATAAAGAAGATGTGGTATATATACACAATGGAATATTATTCAGCCATAAGAAGAAAACAAATCCTACTGTTTGCAACAACATTGATGGAGCTGGAGGGTATTATGCTCAGTGAAATAAGCCAGGTGGAAAGACAAGTATCAAATGATTTCACTCATATGTGGAGTAAAAGAAGAAAAAAAAAAAAGTGAAGAAACAAAACAGCAGCAGAATCACAGAACCCAAGAATGGACACTAACAGTTACCAAAGGGAAAGGGACTTGGGAGGGTGGGTGGGAAGGGAAGGAGAAGGGGTGAAGAAGACAGGCGGCCTTATGATTAGCATGTATAATGTGTGGGGGTGCTTGGGGAGGGCTGTGTAACACAGAGAAGACAAGTAGTGATTTTACAGCATCTTACTACGCTGATGAACAGTGACTAATGGAGTATGTGGGGGGACTTGGTGAAGGGGGGAGTCTAGTAAACATTATGTTCTTCATGTAATTGTAGATCAATGATACCAAAAAAAATATATGCCTAATCTCTGGTTGCATTGTCTTTCCATTGTCTCTTGAGAGTATCAGTCCTGTTTAACTTGACCTTCATCACAGTCAGCCCATTAATTTATGTTTCCTCTTTGTATTCTTTTTAGCACCTTAATATGTCCTGGCCATCTTGACATGGAAGTTACAGTTCCAGGACACAATGTGAAAGGTCGAACAGAAATTTTGAAATTTTATCTCAGTAAAATAAAGTTTGATCAGTGTAAGTCCGATTTCATCACACAAATATTGTCTCTGTGAAATGATAACCTATCAGTCCACTCTGTTTGTGGACCCTGTTTGATAACTGTCTTAAAATACCAGTTCTATATGTCTGTTTTTCTTTCCATTTATATATGTTCTTTTAAAAAAGTCTATTTCTTCATTATATCCAGGAGATTCTATAATTTCGAATCCCGGAGTCTATACAGAAAGTTTTCCACTGAGCATTCAGATAGATAATACTTGAAGATGAATATAAAATAATAGAAAAAGCACTTACATGTTTATGAGCAAGGTACCTTGTGGTGTAATTATAGTCACTTTGGAGCCAGAGGAGGGGAAAGCAAACTGTAAAATAAACACATGGAAATGTTATGGATCCACTTGAATAAAAACAGTTTTAAAGCGCTAATATTTTCAAAGATAGTTGAGTCAGTTCATAAAAGTAAATGCTTCCTATGATAAGAGTGGCTTTTATGTACAAAGTATTTCAAGGTGAAACTCAGAAAAATTCTATGGGTTAACTTTTTCAACTTTTTGTTAGGCTAGTAACAATATAGATCAAATTGAAGATTTATAAATCATGTTGGGAACTCTACATTTCTTTGTTTTTCACCATCATTTAAATGTAGGAACTTTTTTGGTTTGTCCCAATGGCAATTTTAATAGCAATTTTGAGTTTGTTATTGTAGTTTCACTAAGATAGATATTTTAAGTTAAGGTCTGATAGGGCTCTTTTTTTTCTTTTGGAATGTGAATTCTTTGTGAAAAGCTTTGTGTTAGCTGCTTTGGAATTTTGATGTTGTGTTCTGTCTTCGTAGCTGTTGATCCAGAAATAATAGCTCGAGGTAGTGTTGGCTTTTCTGGCGTAGCGTTGGAGAGTCTTGTGAACCAGGCTGCATTAAAGGCGGCTGTTGGTAGAGAAGCAATGGTCACCATGACGGGGCTGGAGCTTTCCAAAGGTAAAATCCTAATGGGTGGGTTTTCTCTTTTCTTTCTGTCTTAACACGGTTCATGGTGCTGGAGAATAAATTATTCTTTTTTGTGTGTGTGAAACTATTATGAAAAAGAAAGGTAAGGTAGAGGAACAAGCAAAAATATATCTAAAAATAGTAGTACCACCTGGCCTCTTACAGAACAAGTGTAGTTTATATGATTATACTCTTTAGGGACAGTTGCCCATTGTGTTTCTCCTTGTTGGATACTGCTGATAAAAGAATAATTTTATTAATTCTCACTAATTTTAATTTTAAATCTTGAATTGGCTTTAATAGGTTAGTTACGACATTCCTATTAATAGTAAGTCTATCTTCTGAAAATCGAATTCCACTCTCCCTCTTGATACAAAGATTAAGATGATCTTAAAATGTTGGCTTTCAGTTGACAGATTGTTGTGGTCTAAAATATTTATTAGTGATATTAAGTCATGTTACTCTAAAATGACTTTACAGCAAATGGGTTTTAGTCACTTAAATATACCTTCCCGATGGAGAAATTTTACTCAGTTAAATTTTATCCTTAGGGCCTGAGGATAGAAGCGTGGAAATCGATGACAAAAATCAAACCATCACAGCATATCATGAATCTGGGCCTGCTGTCACTGCATATTACACTAAAGCTGCCAGGCCTGTCGGCAAGGCCACGGGCACGCTGCAGGGCCAATGCTGGCACATGTAATGTCTTGTAATTTTTTCTTTTCTTTCAAAATTGCTAATGAAAAAACATTTTAAAAAAAGAAAATTCACCTACTTCCTACATTTGTTGATACTTTCTTCTTTAACTTTCTGAACCAGCATGAAGTCAGAAATACTTGTGAAATTTAATCTAATAAAATTTTTTCTTAATATTTCAGATACTATGCCTCTATATTATGAAATTTAATTCTAAAATGACAGCAAAGTGTAATTCTTAAATATGTGTGATTACTGTTTTCCTCCCTTCAAGAAGTTACATATAACTTAATAGATTTTCAAAGGTTTTTTCCATTGAATATAAGTTTCATTCTCATGTTTCGAACTATAGACATTTTAAACATTTTTGTGCAACTAGTGATTAAACAGTCCTATTGTAGCATTACCTGTCTGTTATTTATAAATTCAGTTTTGCTTTATAAGGAAGTTTGCATATTTTACATATTGCTGGTTTTGTCATCAGTTACCTGATGACCATCTCTACTAAATCTGTAGCTTTTAGCATCATGCTATTAAAAATGTAGTGTAATGAGAGCCAAATGGTCATTCTGGTTATTAATACAAGTGTTTCAAACTGTCTGAATTTTTTTTCAACTGCTAGGTGTCCCTGTTGCCTGAGGGTGACAGATGGAATGAAACTAGAGCTCAGCTCCTTGCACAAATGGGTGTCAGTGTGGGAGGACGAGTGGCAGGGGAGCTGATATTTGGAACTGACCATATTACAACAGGTTGGCTATCAAGCGTGGCTTTAGTTCAAATTGTCTTTGCTGGCTTAAAGATATTTTAAAGAATTGAGTTCTACATTTACTTTAAAAGTTTAGGAGCCTCCAGTGATTTTGATAATGCAACTAAAATATCAAAGTGGATGGTTACCAAATTTGGAATGAGTGAAAAGGTAAACGGTGATTTTAATCCTCCTTCACGTACCAAATGATGTTGTGCCAAGTGTCTGTGAGAAAGGTTCTCATTAGAAATTGCTAACATTTACTTTCTCCCTCTTATTCCAAATGGACTTGAGGCCGCTTATTCTAAACTAAACATTATTTGCTGAACATTTAAAATGGTAGCATTCTTTTTCTGTTGTAGCTGCTAAGACAGTAACAGGTCATCACCTCTGAGGTAACTGAATGACAGGACCAGCTGTTCAGCCTTTTCTAATCATGTGACGTGAAAGGCCTGCTTGCCGAGCCTGCCCACTTTGCCCCATTCACCTGCTTCTCTTCCCACATGATGGCTCCGTGGAGAAACGGTAGCTCTGAATGGTGCATTTCTGGGCTTGGAAGAGCTGCCGGGGCTCTCAGACGGTCCTCAGGGCCAGACTTACGGTGCCATATTTTCTGTCTTGCTCACACTTTGTTTCAGTCTTTTCCTTTCAGAAGAATGATGAAATTTCTTTGACCTCCAAAGCAAAAGGGAATCCTGTAAATTATGGAAGAGAACGGAGCAGGGAGAGAGACCAAGCTGGTGCTGAGCTCCTGGAGGAGTGAGCCGAGGCAGTGAGGAGGCGAGCCCTCCCGGGGTTGGAGATGCCTGCAGGAAAGTACAGGTCTGGGGGCTTCATTATGTCGCTTCTTCTTGTAGCGGCCGGCCTACGGCCGAGGCTGAGTCCCACTATGGCTGAACACCGCCCTTCCACTGTAGCTGAACAATGCCCTAAGATGGTGACCGCTTCCTGGGCGCCACCCTTCCTGGTTTGGTGGCATTAGCATAAGGAAGTTGCTCCTATAGGCTTGCCCCATGCTTCCGCGCTCGTGCTCAACTCATGCAGAAGGCATGCTAACAATCAGCTTAAAGGTCACGCATGATCTTGATCACCATAGGCCAGCTTCCTTTATATAAGGCATAAGCAGGAAAGAGAAGCTCTCTCTCTCTCTCTCTCGCGCGCTCTCACTCTCGCTCTCGCTCGCTCTCGCTCTCTCTCGCTCGCTCTCTCCTCTCATTCTTCCTCTCACTTGCTCCCTCCGGCTGTTGCTTCTTCTCACTCACCTTCTCCCGACCTTCCGAGCAACAATAAAGAACTGAAGTGAACTAGGTCTGTGTACGTATCGCTGTCGTCACCGCCACAAGGAGCGAACGCAATATCTTCTCTCAAGAGAAGGACTCAGAGGGACAGAGCGTGTGAGCACCTGTCCCCCCCCACCCCCACCACAGCAGGCACAGTGCTGGCAGCCCATCCCTGAGGGTGTCCAGATGGGCCCATTTCACAGGTGAAGACTTGTGGCTCAGAGAGACCAAGGGGCTTGCAGAGCACCTGCCTTGGAGGTGGGAATTGAGACAGCTGTCAGCTGTCAGGCCCTGGCCAGTGGGGGGGGCCCTGCTGCTGAGGTTCAGGGTTCAGCCGGGTGGCGGCTGCCTCGTACTACCTGGCGTCTCCCTCTTTCAGGACCACCTCTACTTATGTGTCACCTCCCTGCCCCTCTGTCCTCTGGGTCACCCTCCCTCAGGCCAACCCCACGACCCTCAGCTTGAGGCTGACCTGCACGCCCAGCTTCTCCTCAAAGGAACCGCTCTGGACAAGATGACTCTGACCTGTGAGATGGAAGATGTTGCCACACGGCTGATGCTTAGTAAACACTTGCTGGTCAAATGAAGTTGTAAAGGACACTGGCCCTCAACTGACAGAGCCGTAGATCTAAGCGGTGTTCTGTAATTAGTCTAATTGTGGTAACAGGTGATCTCCAAATTTAAGCTGCTTAACATAATAAATGTTTTCATTCACATTAAGTCTGACGGGCTGATTGGGTGGGGAGTTCTGATCACACAGCCGTTTGGTGACCCACACTCCTCAGTCCAGTGACTGTCCTTCCCTCTGAGTGCCAAATCCTTGGTGTACATGGTAAACAAGGGGAAAGGCCATGCAGGATCGTGTAGAAAGGTTTTATGGGCCAGGCCAGCCCTGGAGGTCGTACTTCATTGCTACCAACCTCTTGACACTCACAGCAGGGGAGGCAGGGTTTGCATCTTGCTGGGGACCAAGGAAGTGGGAAACCCTTTGATTAGTACCAGTTTCTTCCTCAATTCACCTGCTACCACAACTCAGAGAAGATGGCTTTGCCCAGGAGGGTGTCTTCTTGAGAGAAGCCCCCTGAGCGCTCAGTGAAGCTCCCCTGAAGTTATCCTTACACTGAGTCACTCATCATTGGTTCATTTGTGCACTGATCACCAGTGCATATATATTAAGAAAATATTTTATTAGATTAAATTTCACAAGTATTTCTGACTTCATGCTGGTTCAGAAAGTAAAAGAAGAAAGTATCAACAAACTTAGGAAGTGGGTGAATTTTCTTTTCTTAATGTTTTCATTAGCAATTTCCTACATAAGCTTCTGGGGAGCGCTATTTGAAAGAAAATAAAAAATTACAAGACATTACATGTGCCAGTGTTGGCTCCGCAGCGTGACTGTGGCTTTGCTGACAGGCCTGGCAGCTCTGGTGTAATATGCAGTGATAGCATGCCCAGATTCATGATATTTGTTTCCTTATGTATAAGATAGTACTTCCTTTGTTACATTTATTAGTGATTTTGGATTTTTCAGTTAAGCTTCTTTGTTCCCACTTGTTTTAGCTTGGAGTTAGGACCTACTGTGATACAGGGAAACTGAGTCCAGAAACTCAATCTGCTATTGAATAAGAAATCAGAATCCTTCTAAGGGTAAGATTATATTTTCTATGTTCATTTATCTGTTTAGTCATAATGTGCCTAAACTGTTGGGCCCTTACCATATGATAATGGTTACCCACTATCTTTTAGAAAAGTCACTGTAAGTAATAAAGGTAATAGGCACACCATAGCAACCATGATTTTTTTTTTATGATTAACAACTAACATTTATTCGTGTAGTACTTTCTAAAGCACCCTCATATACACTCTAATTTAAGATAAGACAATACAAAGTTTGCACTAGTAATGAAGTAGAATATTAATAAAAACTAAAAGGTAAATAATCTTCTCTGTGTGCACTTAAAAAAATAATGTAAAACATTAAAATCCTGTGTACCAAACTTTTGTAATATGCAGGAAAAGACCTCACTACAGTTAATGCCTGTGATGACGCACCACTGCCCACTGCAGGTGGACCAGAAGTCTCTCTAGTGCGCCTTAACTGGACATCGTCGTCAGCCACACAAGTATCACAGCCCCACACTGCTGACGCCTCTGCAGTCAGGAGGCCGTAAGCTGCTTCAGTCATTCCAGTGCAGATCCGGTGAAACCATTTCTGACAAGAGGCTTCACATAAGATGGCATCCTGGTCATCATTCACTTCATTTGTACAAATTCCACAAGGATACACTGGGTCAGAAGAAGAACGGCCACGACGGCTTGGGTGGAGAGAGGGTTTATTGCCTTTCTCAGTGGCGCGTGCATCTGCTGTAGCTCTAGGTTGTCGTGGCTTATTCTGTGTTCCATTTGAATGGCTGTTGTTTGTAGCTTCAGTGCTACTTGAACGGCTATTTTCTTGATTTACTGCATTGTTTCGATTGACATTATTTAATTCGATATTACTCTGATTCACTGTGTCATCCATATTTAAGTGAGGTGGATGAGCAGAGGAATTTTGATGAGTGTATTTGGTTGCTCCTTGACTAAAGCCTTGTTTTTGGGGTGGTGCTTTTGCTTGACTAGAAGTGTTTGGGGGAGGAATAAAAGAATGATTAGGTTCTAATGGAGAAGTAAAATTTGAATTATTTCCAGGGACAAAGTTAGACGCCAAGTCAGGGTTAGTTACTTGGCTAGCATTCTGTGGAGGGATCTGATTGAAGTTTTCAGCAGGATTTTGTCTAAAATGTTGATTAGGCATGTTAACATTCTGACTTAGTGCATTATTATAAGATGGATTTCCAAAACTTGAATTATCGTGTGGCCCAAAGTTAAAAGCATGAGGTCGATTAAAGCCCATGCCCGAAGGATTCTGGGGGAGTGGGTGTGGCTGATTCCTGAGTGAGTGAGGACCGCAGTGGGGGGAAGACATTCTTGGAGGAATGTGAGGCGGCTCCCTGAAGGTGCTATGGCCTCCAAAGCCAGGAGGGCCCGGGCCAAGACAAGGACTTGACGAGGGTAGTGGTTTATAGGAAATAGTATTATAGTTGTCATCAAACGGATTAGCAGCCACTAGATGGTCCGAGTTTGGACTCGGCGGTGGAGCACCCTCAGACAGGGAAGGAAAAGAAGGCCCCTGTGTATTTGTCTTGCGTTTTTTCCTATCTGGGCTTCCCAGTTGTATGCCTGGACCTCCTAACCCATCCAGCCCACCGTCTCCACCGCGAACTCTCTTCAGCGAAATGGGATCCTTCTCCTGTTCTGCTGACTTTACAGACCGCAGAGCATGACTCCCCCCAGGCCGCGGGAATTCGGGCTCTTTGATGCTGCAGCGGCGGCTCCTCCTCCTTGCGGGGCCGCTGCAGCTGCGAGGCGAGCCTCCGAGCCGAGTCGCGGCGGGGACGCGGGCCGACTTTGCAAAGTTTGGGAGGAGGACGAGGCCTCAGGGGGCGGGGCGGCGCGCTGTGGCGGGCGGGGCTCGGCGGCGGCGGGGAGCGTGGCCTGGGGGCAGCCCCCCGCCCCGGGCCGGCATGTGCGGAGGACTAGGGCGCCCGCTGCCGCATCAGGGGCTGCTGACTGGGAGGCGGGAGGCGGGCCAGCAACCATGATTTAAATACGTGGTTGAAGCCTCTGGTGGTAGACTGGATGTTTATTGTATTTTGCCAGGAGGCTAAGAATGGCTTATGCCTGATTGTAAATATTCAGTTCTACTTCAGGGGCAAAACTGTAGGAAGTATTAGAGTGGGGGGATATTGATTATTGAGTCTTTATTGTTTTCCCACCCTCACATGTACTTATTCAACAAATAATGTGCTTTGTTCCTAGCAGTGTGCATGTGAGAACAAGCAAAACAAAGGTCTTTGGACTGCAGCGTCCAATACACATTAGGATAAAGGAAGTGGTGAGAGTAGATGCGGTGAGAGCGCTTGGGCAGGTACCATGTCAATCTAGTCCTGCTGTAAAGGCTGTGGGATCAGGGTGGTGAGAGTAGGAATTGAGTGATGTGGGTGGGCTCAACACATACCGACACAGTGGAATCCCAGTGCCATTGTGACATTTTTCTGGCCCCTTTTGGATGGTATAAATTGATGAAATCTCAAGATGCAAAATGAGGAATCTCCTTTTTTTGTTTTTTTTTTTACATATATATTGAATACAAAAGTACATTTCTGTATTCACAGACCTTACTTTTCAAGCAGATAAATACAATGTATACTTTTATTTCTTTAAGTAGCCTTTGTCTGAGTGGTCAGGCCTCAGTGATCTCTGTGATGGATTTGGAGATTAAAAGTGAAACATTTGAAAGTACAAAAGAGTTATGTTTGGGAACCAAGCTTTCAAATGCTTTTATCTTTTATAAATAGAAATGAATAGGTTTTGCATTTTTTAGGGTAAAGTGCCCCCGAGAGAGAGAATTCAGTTTTAAAATAATTGCCAGATTCAAGCTGCTCAAATCGTAAAATAGCATCAGCCAGGTAAGAACTCTCCCACCCCCTGGAGTTATCCTGGCAGAGGGAGGAGGGATGGAATTTGGAAAGGAAGAAAGGACCATTCCTGAGCCTGGCCTAGCTGATGAACTGACTTTGGCATTTTTGTACTTACACGGGGCTGAACATTCTGTTTCAGTGCTTTGTGAGTTAAAACAGCTCTATGGACTTTTTTATTACTTGAGAAAAAAGTGGGTGGAAGAAAAATAGCTGAATATTTTCTTTTCTCTGTGGGTGGAAGAAAAATAGCTGAATATTTAAAAGCGTAGTAGGAGATGATGTTGCCTGCTGATTATATCCCATGAGTGAAAAATAGTGGTTATGTGTATTAACAAATTCTTGCTGGAACACATTTTTGGTGATAAAATTGCATTTGTATGAATTTTCAAAATCTGAAATACTTGTGTAATTTCTGTCACAATTATGTGTGGATATGTGTGTGTGCATATATGTTAACCATTTGGATTTATACTAAGTTTATTTGGTCACAAATTTTATGTGGCCAAATGTGTTGATAATTTTCTTTTATAACTTGTGTTTTTGTTTGAAAAATATTTCCTCATTAAATAATACCTCTTAGCTTGTTTCTCAAAAATATGTAGTGGTTGAATGCTTTTATGAAAAGACTAAACACTACTTATCTGGACTTCATTTTGGTGTATGTGTTCTGAGATGTGTAATCAAGTTCACAAATTGCTGTTTCCCAAAACATTGATTTAATAATCACTTTTATATTTATGAGTTATATATTTTATACTCTATTATCTAATAGAGAAAATTTCATTTATGGTAATTTTCTTTAATGTGTACTACTTAGCAGGCACAAACCAGGGTGGGTGTTCCTGGGATTGGATTTTAAGGGGCTTGATAAGTGGGATGCAGTATAATACTGGATAAGCAAGAATTAATTGATGTGGAGGCTTTTTAGAGGGAGACAGGATTTATCACTCAAGCAAGAACCCCAGGGGGTAGAGGAAATTTGCTGTTAGGCTCTGTATTAGAACACAGTGAGTGTTCAATGCTGAGGAAAGTGGAAATTCACCGTCATGCAGTTCAGTGTGATGCACTGATCTGGAAGTTAGCACAGACGCCACAGGTCAAGGGGCTCAGACCCACAGCACCGCTCCCACCTCAAAATCCCAAGTCCCTGGGCTACTTGCTCTTCTGTCTGTCTTGGCTCCAAGTTTGGGGATTCCCGTGTTTCCCATGACCATCCTTCAGGTTTGATAATTCACTAGATTGACTCAGGAAAAGCTGTATTTAGGAGTGCTGATGTACTTCTAAAGGATATAAAGGGACAACCAGACGAAGATACACCTAGGCAGCAAGGTCTGGGTAAGGTCTACATGCTTTCCCCAAGCATGTCACCCTCTCAGTCTGTAGATCACCAGCCCAGAGAAGCTCTCTGAGCCTCATTTCAGAGTTTTTGTTTGTTAATGGGGTTTCATTACACAAGCATGATGGATGACATCATGGGCCCTTTGACAAATTGATTTCCAGTCTACTACCCTTGAACGTGGGAGGCAAAGATTTTTAACTTGGCATTGTGATTACAAATAATCACTGTCCATCAGCGTAGTGAGATGCTGTACAGTCACTACTTGTCTTCTCTGTGCTGCACTGTCTTCCCCGTGACCCCCCCACCATGTGTACCACTCATAATACCCCTCAATCCCCTTTTCCCTCCTTCCCTCCCGTCCCCCACTCCTCCGCTTTGGTAACTGCTAGTCCCTTCTTGGAGTCTATGAGTCTGCTGCTGTTTTGTTCCTTCAGTTTCACTTTGTTGTTATCCTCCACAAATGAGGGAAATCACTTGGTACTTGTCTTTCTTTGCCTGGCTTATTTCACGGAGCGTGATACCCTCCAGCTCCATCTGTGTTGTTGGAAATCATATGAGAGAATTTAGTGTACGATAAAGTGATTTAAACTAGGTGAGAAAACATAATTTAGGACAAGTGAATAACCATTTTTTTTTAAGTTCTTAAGTAATAAATCTTGGGTTGAATAAAGATTTAATTGGGAGAAAATAAAAGCAAACAAAATGTAAATCTAAGGCTGGCCCAAAGGGGAGGGCTTACTGGAAATTTTACTAGAGAACGAGCATTCTTCCCTCATCAGTCTGCACGGGGTGACACACACTGCCACAATCTCTGAGACCAAGAAAACTGCCTTCTGTTACTGCCTCCTTGGAGACCACCTGAGGCCCAGCAGAATGTAGAAGAGAAGTAAAGTGATGGATAAGGGGAGTTAGAGTTCTTTAGGGGAGCTTTGTGGGGAGGAGGCCTTCAGCAGCCTGAGTTTCATGCCGCTCTAGCCCCTGTACACAGCTTTTCCATGTGGACTAGTCTGCCTTCTGCTAATTTCCCAACTCAGCCGTGCACATGCACACTCACTCACTCACTCTGCTGCACCCACCGAAATTTGCCTTTTCTGGGCCCTGCACATACACTCTCCACACCCTTGGTCTCTGAGTGCCCTGCCCTGTGATGTCACTTGGGCGGGGCACATATCGCACTTGTGTTGCCTGCAGTTATTGTGTGCTCACTGCTGACAGGGGTCTGGGCTGCTGTGGCCCCTAGGTTGGCTCATACAGCGCTAGTGCTGTGCAGCGAATGGCAGCAGGGGAGTGGAGGTCTCCTGAAGCCCGAGGCTTTGTTATGATGAAGAGGATTTTTGGATCCTGGGGTCTGAAGTGCTGGCCATGTTTGTGCCCCTTCAGTAGGGTCCGTCCCACTAACGTGGAGGACTACTGCCAGGGAGTCAACTTCCAGGCCCAGTACCATATCCGAAGCAAAGATGTCAGAAAGATCCACAGGGCTGCCACTAAGGGCAAAGTAGCCAAAGTGCAGCAGATTCTGTTTATGGGGGAAAATGGCTTGAATGACAGGGACAAGAGGAATAGGTAAGGGGCTGGGAGGCCAGAGGCGGCCTGGGAAGAGGTGGGCAGACCCGGGAAAGTGCTCACATTCTGGGCTCACCTGGGGAGCCAAGCCTGCTAGCGCCAAGGCCCCACAGGACCTGGGTCCCAGAAGCCTGACAAGGGATCTGGCGCCCATGCCCACATTACAAGCAGCAGAGCCAAAACTGTAGGGGTTCAGAACCCCTCATAATTCTTATAGAGCACTTGACTGACAGCTTTGCAGTGATTTAACTAAGCATCACTAATAGAAAAACGGAGTATAGACAGCATTTTATTTTTAATGTATACATTTCATACCATCTTAGATATTACAGAAAAGTACATAATGGAATAAAAAAGTGCCTAACAAAAATACTGCATAAAAGTGCATAGTACATAATGAGAAAAATGAAAACTTTTGTAATGTGTCAACTTGTAAAAATTCTTTGGGCTAAATCCAATATCCACCCATTTTATACAGGTGGCACACCTGTGTATAGATCTGTTATTAACTGATAGACCTGGGGAAGGAATTTTGAAGTGGGAAAATCTCTGTTAAATAGGAAGATTCATTTTCTCAAATGTGTGTTCTTCTTATATTTATTAATTTCACATAAACCAAATAAAATAATCATGGTTTTAAAAATTGGGGGTTCCATATGCTGTCCCTCTTTTATTGCTGTGATGAAATTTAGGAAACTTATATTAAAGATTTGTCCTTCTAGATATCAAAATGTGCTATTTTCAGAATGTTGAGTTACTAACAGCTGAAAAGACAGATAAATGAATAGAACAGAATGGAAAGTGACCAAATCCCCACATATATATATATATAAGACTCAGAACTTGATTCTGATAACATTTCATATCAGTAGGAAAAGCTGAATCATAAATGATGGAGAAATACCTGCTAATTATGTGGAGAAAACTAGCCAGATTTATATCCTACAAAAAGAAGTTCCAGATGGAATTTATAGTACCAGTGTATTTTTCTTTTTCTTTTTAAAAAATCTGAGTTCTACAATGAACATATATAAAAATTATAGTGGAAGTTTATTATTAATGAAGTAATTCTGGGGGAGTGCAGGAGTATGACTCTCACACAGATAAAAAATAACTCTTTTTAGAAATACCATTTGACCCGGGAATTCCGTTTCTAGGAATTTACCCTAAGAATACAACAGCCCAGTTTGAAAAAGACAGATGCACCCCTCTGTTTATCGCAGCACTATTTACAATAGCCAAGAAATGGAAGCAACCTAAGTGTCCATCAGTAGATGAATGGATAAAGAAGACATGGTACATATACACAATGGAATATTATTCAGCCATAAGAAAACAAATCCTACCATTTGCAACAACATGGATGGAGTTAGAGGGTATTATGCTCAGTGAAATAAGCCAGGTGGAGAAAGACAAGTACCAAATGATTTCACTCATCTGTGGAGTATAAGAACAAAGAAAAAACTGAAGGAACAAAACAGCAGCAGACTCACAGAATCCAAGAATGAACTAACAGTTACCAAAGGGAAAGGGACTGCGGAGGATGGGTGGGAAGGGAGGGATAAGGGGGGTGGAAAGAAAAGGGGCATTATGATTAGCATGTATAATCTGGGGGGAGGCATGGGGAGGGCTGTGCAACACAGAGAGGACAAGTAGTGATTCTACAGCATCTTACTATGCTGATGGACAGTGACTGTCGTGGGGTTTGTGGGGGACTTGGTGAAGCGGGGAGCCTAGTAAACATAATGTTCCTCATGTAATTGTAGATAACTGATACCAAAAAAAACCCCTATTTTTTAAAAATGTTTTTGAGGATTGGTATCTTCTGACAACTTTTAGCTTCTTCAGAAATGAAAAATCTTTTTACCTGTGCCAGTAGATTTTATTATGTATATGTTTAATTATATACATGTTTTTATATGTAGCTTTATTAAATTTATGTAAACAATTATAGACCAATTATTTTAGTTGCATCCTTGTGAAAATAAAAATAGTAAATACAAAGGATGACTGTTACTATTGTGATAGTCTAGAAAATTTTAGTCATTCCTTAGGAAAACAAAAATCAAAAATAGCTACTGTAAAAGTATTGCCTTTATAAAAGTTTTCTTTAAAAATACTGACCTCTCCAACAGCAAACAAATTCTACTCAGATTCTTTCATTCTTAAAAAGTTCATGTTGCCCAGTATGAGCAAGATGAACAATTTTGAATCGAAGAGTTAGGATGTCATCTCAACTGAAGCTTTTCCTCCTGCCTTTCAAACAAAAGCACTTCTGATCATACAAAATTGTAAAAGATAACCTTTACCTGCCTTCTTGAATGTTTATAATAGTATTCAGTTCTAAAGGGATCATATCTAATTTTCTTACAACCTGTAAATCTAAATATTGAATAAAACCAGCTATCCTTATCACTTGATTCCTGAGTTTCCTTTGGCTTCAAAGTTTCATGAAAATCAAAATAATTATTTTTTTAAAATTTCTGCTTTATCTCATAATGCTTTTGAGAACTAAAACTTATTTAAATCAAGCATATGAACTGCAGTAGATCTGTTGTGTGTACGATTATTTTATTTAACATAATTCACAATGTATTGTCTGATGCTGTACTATTTTATGCACCAATAAGAAATTTTTTAAAATGCTGCCAATTAGAGTTGTCAGATATTATGAATTATAGTTGCATTCCAATGTGAGATGTTAAAATGTGAGAAAATGAAAATCTTAAAATCTTTAAGATACAGTGTTTTCTCTAATCCTTAAAACATTTTGCAAAGTAGGCATAATTATATTATTTTACTAAATTGGATTCTCTTTGTAAAGGAGTAGTAATAGTAATAATTATAACAGTAGTGTAACAATTGCTGACCTGCTGTTTGTGCTAGGAACTCTTCTAAAGCACTTAGCATAGATTCTTATTTAAACATAACAGTAGCATCCCATGAGATAACTTATTTTTATCCCTATTATGTTGATGTGGAAATTGAGGCACTGAAAGGCCAAGTGATCACTAAAGTGTAGGATTCAAACCTAAGGTGAGCCGAATCCCAAGGTCATGCTCTTTCTAGCAAACAGACTGCACTTTCATTAATGTGGTGAGTAATAAGGCTGATAAATAATTGTACCTTCTCCAGAAAAAGTATATTTTTGTTTTGAAGACATATGAATAACATGCTCTTTAATGTTTACAATTACATGAATAATTGTATGTTTTGAGAAGAGTGCATTGTAATTTCCTAACAAGTCCTCTCACTTTCCTAGGACTGCTCTGCATTTGGCCTGCGCCAACGGCCATGCAGAAGTGGTAACTGTCCTGGTAGAGAGGAATTGTAAGCTTAACCTCTGTGACAACCTCGAGAGGACACCCCTGATTAAGGTATGTAGGAGCTGTCGATGCCAGCCTGAGATGGATTTGATGTAATAGCTGAGAAGAGAAATGAATTTATCTCATTTAAATATAACTCACTGGTGAAACCTATGGAGTGTCTACTTTGAAATCCTAGAATTTATAGTGTGTTTCTTTGTGTAATACCTACAGGCTGTGCAATGCCATCAAGAGGACTGCGCACGTATTCTTTTAGACTATGGTGCGGATCCCAATGTGAGTGACGTCTATGGCAACACCGCCCTCCACTATGCAGCTTGTGGTGAGCATGTAACAACAGCGGCACGGCTCCTTGAGCACACCGCAGACATCGAGGCAAGCAACAAGGTATGCATCCACCAGCTTTATTTACAAATATTTGAATAACATGTTTTTAATTTCTTTAGGAGCCACAGATGTGTAAAATTCTTTTATATACACATCTGTATGTGTATATGTAGACACTGCAAAAGTTTAGAAAATTTTAATATACATATATGTATACTGCATACTGTACATCGGGCCCTGTCATGGTGGAAACACCTCCAAAGCCAAGTCAGGGAGGGCGAGAGAAAGGCTGCCCACACAGAGGGCAGAACAGTCTCCTGGCCCCCCTTTTCCCCAGGAGGAGGACCTTCCCTTGAGTGCCTGGAAGGGGGTGATAGGCTCAGAGCCCACAAAGGACTGGAGGCTGAGGGGGTGTGAGGAGATGGTGGAGGCTGGCTTCTCAGCAGAGCCTTAGGAAATGGGTGCTGCTGGGGATGGGTGGGAGGAGAGGTGGAGAACTGGTACCAGGCCAGAGGAGCTGGGTTGAGTGCATGTGGGATGCGGAAGTGGCAGACCCCAGGGCTCTGAAGATCCGGGTGAGGGGTTTGGGTCCTGTCCTGACATCAGCAGGGCCATTCCCTTGTGCTGGCAGCTGCTCTGCCAGCCATGTACCACCTTAGGGTTTCTCACATCAGAGAGCAGCTCCTGCTCAGCCTCATGCAGCTCCTTGCCGGCTTGTCGCTGGGTGTGGGGAGCGGGTGATGGTGAAGCTCCTCGGCCTGCTTTCTCTTCTGGCCGTGCATTACTTCCCATGCTGCAGCCCCGACAGGTTAATATAGTTAGGGTCAATTTTACATATTTGGAAAATCAAGCATTTCCTGACTGAAAATATTTTGAAATAACTATCTTAAGATTTCACTTAAAATAATGGCTCTTCTACTGACGAAAATTAGGCTTGGGGTGGATTAATGATTGTGCATTGAGTATTGACCCCCCATACAGAAATTTATTGTGGTTAACAACTATTTGATCAATAAATATGAGAGATGCCCTCACAAAATATATATATATATATATATATATATATATATATATATATATATAAACACACTTCCAATTGTAAAATAAATAAGTAACCGGGATGTAATGTATAGCATAAGGAATATAGTCAAAATATTGTAACAACTTGGTATGGTGATAGCTGGTACCTAGAATTATCTTGTATATAAATGTTGAATCACTGTGTTGTACACCTGAAACTAATGTAATGTAATACTGTTGTCAATTACCCTTCAATAAAAAAAAATAAAATAAAATAATAAAAATAATGGCTCTTCTAAGGAGGCATTAGAGTACAGCTTTCTTGCGTGTATTTATGGCAAATGTTTGTGAAAACATTGAATTTGTTGAAGTACAGGTTTTCTTTCAAATATTTTTTTCCCCATCCAGGTTTTTTACTAATTAGTGTAAAGCAGCACAGGAAAGGCAAGTTTGCCTTGGAAACAGGCTTTATCTAAAACCCAAACAAAACAAATGCATTTTATAATATGAAATTGTGGCTGCTGTTGACAAGTTCCTATTTTATTAAAAAAAGTGACTTAATATAAAAGTGATTCCTCTTTCATTGGCTAAAGCCTGAGAGGGAAAAAGGAAAGGGAAAAGGAGAGAGCAAACAGAAATATGCAGGCCGATTTGGAATTTTGGCATGTGAGGGGAAATAACAAGAAGAGGTTTTTTTATGTTTGCTTTTTCCTTCCTTGTTTTACTCTGTTTAGGTGAGATGTCTTCAGCCTTGGGGGAAAATAATTGTTAGTTTGGGAAAGAGGATGAATGAGTTGTAAACTTGCTTAGAGATCGACATTAGAAGGACTGAGGAACCAGACCGGCAGGGAACAGGTGGTGGTGAAGTGGGAAACAAGGGAAGAAGACGTAAGGAAGCGATAGTCCTGTTCTTGCAGAAACAGCCACGTAGATGAGAGTCTAAACTCTGCCTTCCAGTCTAGAACATCTTGATGGGAAGGGAGGAGTTTATGAATAATGAAACTGTTACATTTTGGGTTTCCTTACAAGTCCCTGTTCTGCCCCCACCCAGGAAAATTCAATGCAGTTTTGCTAAGTGACTCATCTCTTGGGCTTTCCTTTCTTTGGCAAAGTCCTCAAGTGATAGCAGGAATTGACCATATATATGAGACGTGAGACTGACGGGATTGTCCAGTGCGCCAGCGCTCAGCTAGGATTGTGCTGGTGAATTGAATTGCCTGGGAAACTTAGAAAAAAATCTTGAAAAACCTAGGCTGTCCCCTGAAGATTTTGACTTAAGTCCTTAAGGCCTGGACACATATATTTGGAAATAGTTCCACGAGGTGCTGATACAGCTCTTGCTTAAGAACTACTGAATGGATAAGTGTAATATATAAATTTGCAGATCTCACAAACTTAAGAAATCTATAGAGGAGTTGGAACTTGACAGGTTGCTACTTCCTCCAGTTCTCTGCTTTCCGACAGTGTTAGCCTGACTTCCATCCGGCCCTACCTCTGTGGCTGAGAAGTTAAAAAAGAATATTACTGGTGATATCTGTTGGCTTAAAGAAAAACACGTTTTTTCTTCCAGCCATAAGTCATCATTCCCTGGCACTCAGAGAGTCTTCAGTAGTTTGCCTCTGGGTAGTTTTTTAGTAAGTAGAGGCTGACTTGAAGGATTTTGCATCTTTTGGTATCATTCAAGTCATTAGGTGAACAAATTGGTTATCACAAGCAGGGTTCTCCGATTGCAATAGTAGTAAATCATAGACCTTCTTTTTAGCTGAAGCTGTGTGATAGACTGTCTCAGTATGTCTGTTAAATTCATAGAGCCCTAGCATAATTAGAAGTGTAATTTTAAACATCAAAATCCATGTAGTTTTAGTGACAATAGAGATGGGAAGTGTGTTTTAATGGTTTAGTTTCAGCAGTCCTATGAACTAGTTATCCATTTGATTAACAATCTAGGAGAAGTAAATACAAATAGATTGTGACTTTCATAAGCATTGGAAAAAGTATTTCAGATGGCATTATGAATTTTTTTAAATCAAATGTACATCACAGCGGCCCAGCAGTCCCCCTCGTCCTCCCTCCACTGCCCCTGCCCAGTCCCCTCCCCGTAGGTGACCACTAGTCACTTCTCAGTGTTTCTGAGTCTGATGCTGTTCTGCTCTTTTTGTTTTGCTTTGCTTTTATATTCCACAAATAAATGAAATCATACAGTATTTGTCTTTCTCCACGTGGCTTATTTCCCTGAGCATAATACCCTCAAGATGCATCCATGTTGTTGCAAATGGAAGGATTTTCTTTTTAGAGCAAAATAATACTCCATTGTGTATATATACCACATCTTCTTTATCCAGTCATCTACTGGTGGGTGCTTAGGTTGCTTCCATATCTTGGATATTGCAAACAGTGTGGCAATAAACATAGGGGTGCATATATGTTTTTGAATCAGGGATTTTGTTTTGTTCAGGTAAATTCCTAGGAGTGGAATTACTGGGTCAAATGGTATTTCTATTTTTAGTTTTTTGAGGAACCTCCATACTGCTTTCCACAGTGGTTGTACCAATTTGCAGTCCCACTAACAGTGTAGGAGGGTTCCTATTTCTGGGTATTATGAATCTTAATGGCAATTTTTATTATATGTTAGGGCCCAATTTTTTGGTACACCATATGATACTAAAGAAAGGGAAGATTTTTGCATACACATACTTGCTTTATATACAACCACTGGAAAATGTAACAAATACGAAATACAAATGGGCTGTGGACTAACTGTGGCCCCTGAATACATTTAGTTTGCCCCCATAAATTGAGTCAATATTTAAAATGTAGGAGACTCATGCAGAAATCTGGGCTTCAGGCTTCTCCTAAAGAGTCATCTGGAATATGGAGCCCTTCCTGCTGTGAGGTGTGCTGTGCAGAGGGCTGCCCCTTTTTCTGTTCTCCTGTCCCCACCTGGGGTCTTCACTTCCTTGAGTCACCTACTTTGCCTCTGTACGCAATGAAGGTTACAGTTTGAGGTCACACTATTTTATGGTATATAAAAATTTCAAGATTTTCAACATGGTCTGTATTAATTTACAATGTAGACTTGACATTTTATATTGATCTCAGGAACAGGATTGAATTTTTAAGTTAGAATTTATAAGTGGTTTTTAAAATAACTTTTTACATGCACTATAGTTAATCTTACTCCCATTGGAACGTCTACAAGCCTGATGAAGTTGATGGTGGTTACAGTCAGTTAGGTTATGTATAGTGCAGACAATAATATCTTTCTCCTCAGCATTGTTCCCTAAAAGTGCAAGTGATTTAGTAACTTCCATTATGCTACAAATAATCCATCTAGATCAGTATTAGAAGTTTTATTGATAAGCCATTATATTTTTATTTCTGATTCATATTTTTCCTGGAATATAATTTTAAGTAACAATTAAAATGGAAACCAGAATAGAAACTTTTTTTTAAAAAATGGAGGGTCCCAGGGTTATCATTACAATTGAGATTAAAATTTCATATTGAGCTTACTAACAGCAAAGATAAAACTATCTTCTTACAATAGGACAAAACCCATGGACCACTTACTAATAAGCAATCCAGTTTCATATGAAGCCTGTCTCTTAATTCAGAGCCCATTTCCTGGTGACCCATTTGAAGCAGCAGTGCCTGACATTAACATCCAGGAACCTGACACCATTGATAGAAGAGAATCAAGCAATTTTGTATACACGAGGGAAACCTTTTTTACTGGAAAGCTGTCAAAACTGTATCCCTGAAACACTAATTCCTCAAATGTTAGTGTTTGCAACAAAGAAGTATTAGGCAGAGAGAGAGAGTAAGCAAAGTTAAACAGATTTCTTTAGGACTAGACATCTAAAGCACAGTTTAAAAATATTTCTCAAATATAGATCATGGAATCTTTTCACTGGAGCATAGTCATTAACTTTTGGTAAAGTACATATTCTTTGGAATAATTATTGTAAGAAACACTACCCTAGAGAGAATCACTTAGGTTATTAACTCCGTAAAAATAGTTAAAGCACTTCCTACTACATTTTAAAGCTTGGATGTATGAAGAGATTAGGAAATAGCCCCTGCCCTCGAGCAACTCTTGGTTCAGATGGGAAGCAGTACGGCAAGCACAGCGCACCACTGGTCAGTACTGCGATGGAAGCAAAGGCTTCCCGGAAGACTTCAGGGTTTGAAGTGAGTTTTGGAGAGTGACTTTGCAGGTTGAAGGGTGTGGGGGACGGGCATTTCCAGAGAAAGAGCGGCAGGTGGGGACTGAGGACTGAGGAGGAGGGGTCACTTTTTATTTTCCTTTTATATTATATGTTTAAAGGCAGAGGATCTTTCATTAGTGTTTAATTCAGTTGAGAAATATGTAATTTTGTAAATGATAAACTTTTTGCTGTTCTACAGGAAGGCTTCACACCGCTTTTGCTTGCTGTAAGTCGAAGAAATTATAAAATGACAGAGTATTTACTAAGTGAAGGAGCAGATGTACATGCTGTTGATAATTATGAAAGGTACAGTATTATTTTTTTAAACCTTATATTGCTCTAGCGTCGTGATAAACATCAGATGATTAATTGATAATGATGTAGTGGAAAATATCAACACATCGTTAGTAGAAAAGCAATGACTGACTAGGCAACAGTGTACAGAGCAGGGTTCTTTTATAATATTGGCCAATGACATTTGCAATCTGATTTTTTTGCTCATGATTTTTAGATTAGCTAAAAGGTGGTTTTCATGTTGGATTTATAAAGTACAGATTCTTTAGTTTAAAGATACAGTTTTGATCTTAACCCTTTTATAGTATTTTTGACCTCTCCTTTACATGTATTTTTCCCTAAAAGATGCTTGTTAAGCATAATGAGGGATCGATTTTTGTCTTTTGGATGTGTCTTTGCTTTAAGTTGCTTTCTTTAAAGAGTACTGATGTTAGTAGGTTGCTCCTGTGGCTGTTAATGACTATGACCAGATTCTGTGGGCGCATCAATTTTTATCCTTTTTTCATTTCTAGTATACTTTGATGTTTTTATTTTTCATTGGTATGGTAGAAGGAAGAAAGATAGCTTTAAGTGAACAAACTTCCCATTTACTGAAGACAAGTCATAGGAGGGTGATACAGAGAAAAGAGGTTGGGCTTTAGATTCTCACAAGACTGGGTGTAATTCCTAGCTTTCCTGCTTGCTAGGTGTGTGCCCTTGGGAACATTACTTAGCACCAGTATGTTTCTTGATATGAAAAAGAGGATGTTAATATATCCTTCAAGTGTGGTTGTATATAAGTAACATTATAGATACAGCATTTAATATAGTGCCTAGCACATACTTAGCATCTTAACTGCAACTATGAGAATTACCATTACTATTATTATTGTTATAAGGCTGCAAATAGCTTTAACGTATCTGATCCCTGTCTTTTTGAAGTATAATATATCAGACTAAGGAAGAAACGGGGAATTTTTCATTTAAATCACCTACGTCAGATAAGTGACCTCACCATAGTTTCTTGTCCACCAGAGGACTTTAAAGTAGCGACTTCTACTACATAACAGCCAATTGGGATAAAAGGCTTCCTTTTAGTTTTGGAGGTAATTTACAAAGATGAACCCTTGAGCAAGTGAATGGTCAGTTCTACACAGACAGGCAGGATTTTAACTTGGTAAAGTGTATCAGGTTAGCTATTTAAGTAACAAAGTTCCTAAGGGTGAAGTTATTTCTCTGTCCAATTTTAGAACAGCACTCGTGCTTGCTATAGATAATGGATCAACAGATATAGTCAACCTTCTTCAGGAAGAGATTGATGTCCTTTCTCAGGATACCCATGGATGGACTGGAGCAGAGTATACTCATAGTAGAGGTTTTAATATGTAAGTATTTACATTGAAATGCTAGCTACCACTCAACGGAGGTTTAAAATGATTTAACTGTTACTCAATATGTAACAGGTGAGATTTCATAGTTTGGTTCAGGCAGTTTTGGAATGGCAGTGAGTTAGTCCACGTCATCCGCCAGAAACCCAGCAACAAGCTGGACTAGCAGTAGCAGTGGTGCCTGCTTTTACGACATAACGTTATCCATTTAATTCCAGGTATAACTGCTATACATGGGGCACAAATAATGTCACATCTCTGATTTTTCTAATGTTACCTGGACATGTTCAGGATAGCAGGAAATCCTGTGCTTTTTCCCTGGGGACTATCACCTATACTCTCCCCTGGAATTTTCCAAGAACCTCAGGGTTTCCCTAAGACCAAAGAGACAGTGCTCTTTCATGAGTCACTTGAAGGGGGAGAAAAAGGACAATCTACATTCTGTTGTTTCCACTGCTTGTACTGCTGCAGCGTTGCTACTGAAATGGCCCTGCAGGCAGCCCTGATTGACCTTTGCTCCCAGGATATCCTTGCCATTCTAGATTCCTGTCTTCGTGGTGATCCACACTTAGATGAGAAATGCTACACCTTCTTTGTGCCGGCATACATATGCTTGTATGTTCAGCCACTGTCCCAGAACAGGAGTGCCCTGTTCTGGCCGCTGGGCCTGCTACCTCCAGTCACGCACTTCTCCGCACACCCTCAAGAGCCTCATGGAGGGCCCGCCTCCTAGCTGAGATCTTCACAATGAGTCACCCTTTAAGGATATTGTCCTGTTTGCAGATACTAGGCGAGGCCATTAGCTGCAGATATTAGCAGAGAGGTTCAAATAATGCTGCAGGAAAAGATTAGACTTGCCTTTCTCCTAGAAAGCTCTGTACCCGCAGGGTGCTTAAGATCCTGTGGAGCTTTCGTAGGTCATGGAACACCCCATATCGCCCTGCCAATAATAGTGGGCACAAATTTGCCTGAGATTCCATAATTAAGGTTGGCTCCTTAAGTGGTGGTCTGTTTTCCATAATAATGTAAATCTCCCAAGTGACGTGAGTGGATTTCAGGTTTCAAAATACTTTCAGATTCTGCCTCACAAGAAAGTGAGCCATTCAGGAGGAATCTCTGAATCTCAAGTAGGTTACTTGGCATTAGGAGAGCTAAGCCCCATCCATGCTCATCAGAATCCACACATACAAGAGTAGGGGTCAGTCTTCCAAGTCAGCTGGAGATGACATGGAGATGAAGCATCATTCAAATAAAGGTCTGGTTCAGAGTTTGAGTAGATGGAAAAGGAATAGTAGCAGTCAAAGCCAGATTTTGACTTCTAGTAGTTTTCTGCTCTTGGTGTGACTAGCTACAATGATAGGGGACAGAACTGTCATCTAATTTAATGAGGTGATATATGTAATTTTATAATAACTGAGATGCCACAAAAAAAGAACAGCTAATAACCAAAATAATAACATTTTCTGAACACCGCACCTAACTTATTAGAATGTGTGAAAACACACACTGGGTTTTATTTTGTACTCCAAAATAGTTTCAAGTTGAAGAGCAAAGTGTATTCCATTGCTTGAGTGTGCTTCTGAACATTTTAGGGGTATACTGGCTCATTAAACCCTTCCAACAACATTGTAAAATAAGGTGGCAAGACGCCTACTTTCTAGAGCAAGATTTTGAATTGAAGAGAAGCAGTTTATCCAAGAACAAATAGCTGTTGGTTATAGAGCTAGGCCTTCTGAGTTCAAGACACATCTGTATGGCAAGCTAACTGATTCACTTACTGAGCTACAGTGCCCTCAATTCATGACTGGTCCACCTTACTATCTTACTGTTTATCTTCTTTAATTATTTTCTTAATAAAAAGCTTGTAAAACTTACAAATTTAGACTATAGGGGCTAATTAAGGTTTTCATACTAGCTCTGTTATTATCCAAAATACTCTTAAAAATTTAATATATTTGGTAAATGTTTTTCATATCACTATTAAAATAGTAATATTATTTATAACCTTTTTAACACATAACATTTGCCTACTAATTGATAGGTACAAAGTGGACAAAGGAATTAAAAATTCTCAAAATAAACGAAAATCTTCTCCAGGTAAGAGTTGAGCTCGTGAATTACTCTTGGTGGTCGTACCATAGATAAAGTAAGAATAAAGGAGTTTTGACAGTGAAAGATCAATGAAGAAAAACTATGAAAGTTGCATGTATATTTTTTATTTCTTCATAGTCCAATATTCAGAATTATCTATGAAGCTAATGTAATTTAAAATCTGAGAAGGTGTTTATTTCAATTGACTGAAAAGGAATTCATTTATTTAGTTATGAACCCTAAAATCCCATATGATATCTTTGTGTAAATAAAAAATTTTTAAGTTAGTATGTTGTATGTTTCCTCTACATATTATAAAAAATTGGACTTCTTATAAAAATTAAAAATGCAATTGAATAGGGAAGCACAGGCTGTTATTTTTTGAAGATAATTTTTTTGGTAAGATAGGTGCTTCACAAAAATTCTTCTAAGGGTGAGCATGTTGGCTTTCTTGTTAATCTATCATTCATTACATATCCCTTTTGCTTTTTAGGTTCTCGTGGGAAATATCCTCGCCTTGAGGTAAAACATACATATTGTTATCTTGATTTATTCACCACAGAGTGTATGAAAACTAACATATTTATTATGTACCTTGTTTCAAAACCCATTCAGACTATCACTGAAGAAGATTCTCTTAGCGATATGACAATAGGAGAGAAGGCAACAAAAACATCCAGAGCAGGTAAATTTTGCAACACGCGTTTAACTCTAAAAAGAAGTACACTAAAATATTTGAAATGCAGTGTACTTACTACTAATTCTGTTTCTTTTTCTAAGTTTAACTGAAGGGCTTTACATAAATAAGGCACGTGTCATTGTTAGTATCCATGTTTGAAAAAAAGGCTTATAAACATTTGAAAAGGAGATTTTTAAAAACAAAAGCTTTAATTTAGAAGTTTCTACTTCTATGTTTTGATACCCTGACGTTCCCAGTTTGAAATCCCTGTATTCCTTTTTAAAATTTTGGTATCATTAATGTACGATTACATGAGCAACATTATGGTTACTAGGCTCCCCCCATTATGAGGTCCCCACCACACATCCCATTACCGTCCCCGTCCATCAGCCTAGTGAGATGCTACACAATCACTACTTATCTTCTCTGTGCTGTACTGCCTTCCCCATGCCCCACACCCCCCGCCCACATTATGTGTGCTAATACAAAAGCCCCCTTTTCCCCCTTGTCCCCCTTATCTCTCCCTTCCCACCCCATCCTCCGCAGTCCCTTTCCCTTTTGCAACTGTTAGTCCATCCTTGGTTTCTGTGAGTCTGCTGCTGTTTTGTTCCTTCAGTTTTTTCTTTGTTCTCTTACTCCACGGATGAGGGAAGTCATTTGATACTTGTCTTTCTCTGCCTGCCTGGCTTACTTCACTGAGCATAATTCCCTCTCGCTCCATCCATGCTGTTGCAAATGGTCAGGATTTGTTCTCTTATTAGGGCTGAATAGTATTCCATTCTGTATAAGTACCACATCATCTTCATCCATTCACCTACCGATGGACACCTAGGTTGCCTCCATATCTTGGCTATTGCAAATACTGCCGTGATAAACATAGGGGTGCATATGAATTTTTGAATCTGAGAACTTTTATTCTTTGGGTCATTTCCTAGGAGGAAGTTACTGGGTCGCATGGTAGGTCTGTTTTTAGTTTTTGGAGGAGCTTCCATACTGCTTTCCACAACAGTTGAACGAATTTACATCCCCACCAGCGGCGTGGCAGGGTTCCCCATTTCTCCGCATCCCCACCAGCATTTGTTCTTCCTGGTCTTTTCGATGTTGGCCATCCTAACTGGTGTGAGGTGATATCTCATTGTGGCTTTAATTTGCATTTCAATGATAATTAGCGATGTGGAGCATCTTTACATGTGTCTGTTGCCGTCTGAGTTTCTTCTTTGGAGAAGTGTCTGTTCAGATCCCCTGCCCATTTTTTAATTGGGTTACTTAATTAATTTGAATAGGGAAGCACTGGCTGTTATTCTTTTAGGACAATTTTTCTGGTAAGATAGTTGCCTCACAAAAATTCTTTTGAGGGCTAGCAGGGTACACCAAGGCAAACTAATTTGGGAGAGGAGAAATGAGAGAGTTCATTCCCTAAATGCTAAAATTGTGACTTTTGGGAAACGTTACACTGATTTTGAAATATAAAAGATTTTTGATACTTAATAATTCAGTAGCAATTAAATTTCTTTCTTCTTTTTCAGTAGCCATATTTCAGTATTATAAGCTCATTATACATCATACATTATCTCTTAGAGGTGTTTTTTATGTATACCTTCTCACATGAGTGGACCAAGAAATTGAAAGATAGCTAAACTAGAGGATGCAAGAAATGTAGGCATATCAGTAGGCCACACAGGTATGAGAAGAAAAGAGTAGTTTTTAAACTATCATTCTGCAACCTGTATATCCAACCCGATCAGCGCATAACACTCTCTCTGCCGAGAAAGGCATTCCCCTGAACCGCCATCACAACTGTGTACTTCCTGAATTTCAGGACAAACGGAAGAATTTCACAAATGCTGGTAGCATAAGGGTATGAAGAATGACTCTGCTGTATCGCATTAAAGACACGTCGGTGCATTCTACCGTCAGCTTTCACGTTCATGCCCTCCGGGTCATGGATTGTTCCTCTGACTAACGATCACTTCCCATCAGTCAGCGTGTTCACATGCACGTGCGTGCATTTCTTCTGTGTTAGTTATACTCATCTGAAACACTGTCTTTCTTTTGAGATCTCAACTGCATCTTTTGTTGAACCTTTATAGTCCTGTGTTTTTCGTCAGCATTTACACTGGATTCATAGTTGTGTCCTGTTGCTCTCCTAAACACTCAGAACCACAAAGCACCAAAACCTAATGTCATAATTCTCAAAGCCCTGCATGAGGATTCAGCTTAGCACTATATCTTCGTTAATATATAGTTGGCTTTCTTGTTTCTGTATCATTGATTACCTATCTATCCCTTTTGCTTTTTAGGTTGTCGAGCAAAATATCATCACCTCAAGGTAAAACTTACATAATTTTTTCTTGATTAATTAACCAGAGACTGTATAAAATCTAAGTTCTTTATTATTCACTTTGTTTCAAACACCGTTCAGCCTGCCACGGAAGCAAGAGACTCTGCCTGCTACAGAACGGTCATAGACAAGGCGACACAAGTACCCACAGCAGGTAAATTTTTTTTTTAATTTTTATTTTGGTATCATTAATCTACAATTACATGAAGAACATTTTGGTTACTAGGCTCCCCCCATTATCAGCTCCCCACCACACACGCCATTACTGTCCCTGTCCATCAGCCTAGTGAGATGCTACAGGATCACTACTTGTCTTCTCTGTGTTGTACTGCCTTCCCCATGTCCCGAACCCCCCGCCCACATTATGTGTGCTAATCCAGAAGCCCTCTTTTCCCCCTTATCCCTCCCTTCCCACCCCATCCTCCGCAGTCCCTTTCCCTTTGGCAACTGGTAGTCCATCCTTGGTGTCCGTGAGTCTGCTGCTGTTTTGTTCCCTCAGTTTTTTGTTAGTTCTCTTACTCCACGGATGAGTGAAGTCATTTGATACTTGTCTTTCTCCACCTGGCTTACTTCACTGAGCATAACTCCCTCTCGCTCCATCCTTGCTGTTGCAGATGGTTAGGATTTGTTCTCTTCTTGTGGCTGAATAGTATTCCATTGTGTAAAAGTAGCACATCATCTTCATCCATTCACCTACCGATGGACACCTAGGTTGCCTCCATATCTTGGCTATTGCAAATAGTGCCGTGATAAGCATAGGGGTGCGTATGAGTTTTGAATCTGAGAACTTGGATTCTTCAGGTCATTTCCTAGGATTGGAGTTCCTGGGTCCAATGGTAGTTCTGTTTTTAGTTTTTGGAGGAACTTCCATACTGCTTTCCACAATGGTTGAACGAATTTACATTCCCACCAGCAGCGTGGGAGGGTTCCCCATTTCTCCACATCCCCACCAGCATTTGTTGTTCCTGGTCTTTTCGATGTTGGCCATCCTAACTGGTGTGAGGTGATATCTCATTGTGGTTTTAATTTGCATTTCCCTGATAATTAGCGATGTGGAGCATCTTTTCATGTGTCTGTTGGCCATCTGAATTTCTTCTTTGGAGAAGTGTCTGTTCAGATCCTCTGCCCGTTTTTTAATTGGGTTATTTAATTAATTTGAATAGGGAAGCACTGGCTGTCATACTTTCAAGACAATTTTTCTGGTAAGATCGTTGCCTCACAAAAATTCTTTTGAGGGCTAGCGAGGTACACCAAGGAAAACTAATTTGGGAAAGGAGAAATGAGAGAGTTCATTCCCTAAATGCTAAAATTGTGACTTTTGGGAACCGTTACACTGATTTTGAAATATAAAAGACTTTTGATACCTAATAATTCAGTAGCAATTAAATTTCTTTCTTCCTTTTCAGTAGCCATATTTCAGTATTATAAGCTCATTATACATCATACATTGTCTCTTAGAGGTGTTTTTTATGTATACCTTCTCGCATGAGCGGATCAAGAAATTGAAAGATGGCTAAACTAGAGGATGCAAGAAATGTAGGCATATCAGTAGGCCACACAGGTATGAGAAGAAAAGAGTAGTTTTTAAACTATCATTCTGCAACCTGTATATCCAACCCGATCAGCGCATAACACTCTCTCTGCCGAGAAAGGCATTCCCCTGAACCGCCATCACAACTGTGTACTTCCTGAATTTCAGGACAAACGGAAGAATTTCACAAATGCTGGTAGCATAAGGGTATGAAGAATGACTCTGCTGTATCGCATTAAAGACACGTCGGTGCATTCTACCGTCAGCTTTCACGTTCATGCCCTCCGGGTCATGGATTGTTCCTCTGACTAACGATCACTTTTCTTCCCATCAGTCAGCATGTTCACATGCACGTGTGTGCATTTCTTCTGTGTTAGTCATACTCATCTGAAACACTATTTTTCCTTTGAGATCTCAACTGCATCTTTTGTTGAACCTTTATAGTCCTGTGTTTTTCGTCAGCATTTACACTGGATTCATAGTTGTGTCCTGTTGCTGTCCTGAACACTCGAAACCAAAAAGCACCAAAACCTAATGTCATAATTCTCAAAGCCCAGCATGAGGATTCAGCTTAGCAGTATATCTGCATGAATATATAGTTGGCTTTCTTGTTACTGTATCGTTGATTACCTATCTATCCCTTTTGCTTTTTAGGTTGTCGAGCAAAATATCATCACCGCGAGGTAAAACTTACATAATTTTTTCTTGGTTAATTAACCACAGACTGTATGAAGTCTAAGTTATTTATTATTCACTTTGTTTCAAACACCGTTCAGCCTGCCACGGAAGCAGAAGACACTGCCTGCCGCAGAGCGGTCGTAGACAAGGCGACACAAGTACCCACCACAGGTAAGTTTTGCAATACATGTTTAACTGTGAAAAGAAGTACACTAAAATATTTTAAATGCTCACACGTGTTCTTATTCCTAATTCTGTTTCCTTTTTTAAGTTTAATTGAAGGGCTTTACATAAATCAGGCACATGTCATTGTTGGTATCCATGTTTGGAAAAAAGGCTCATAAACATCTGAAAAGGAGATTTTTAAAAACAAAAGCTTTAACTTAGAAGTTTCTACTTTTATGTTTTGATACCCTGACATTCCCAGTTTGAAATCCCTGTATTGCTTTTTAAAATTTTGGTATCATTAATGTACGATTACAGGAGCAACATTATGGTTACCAGGCTCTCCCCATTATGAGGTCCCCCCACATACCCCATTACCGTCACTGTCCGTCAGCCTAGGGAGATGCTATGGAATCACTACTTGTCTTCTCTGTGTTGTACTGCCTTCCTCATGCCCTGAACCCCCCCGCCCACATTATGTGTGCTAATCCAAAAGCCCCCTTTTCCCCCTTATCCCTCCCTTCCCACCCCATCCTCCGCAGTCCCTTTCCCTTTGGCAACTGGTAGTGCATCCTTGGTGTCCGTGAGTCTACTGCTGTTTTGTTCCTCCAGTTTTTTGTTTATTTTCTTACTCCACGGATGAGTGAAGTCATTTGATACTTGTCTTTCTCCGCCTGGCTTACTTCACTGAACATAACTCCCTCTCGCTCCATCCTTGCTGTTGCAGATGGTTAGGATTTGTTCTCTTCTTATGGCTGAATAGTATCCCATTGTGTAAAAGTAGCACATCATCTTCATCCATTCACCTACCGATGGACACCTAGGTTGCCTCCATATCTTGGCTATTGCAAATAGTGCCATGATAAGCATAGGGGTGCGTATGTTTTTGAATCTGAGAACTTGTATTCTTTGGGTAATTTCCTAGGAGTGGAGTTCCTGGGTCACATGGTAGTTCTGTTATTAGTTTTTGGAGGAACTTCCATACTGCTTTCCACAACGGTTGAACAAATTTACATTCCCACCAGCGGCGTGGGAGGGTTCCCCATTTCTCCGCATCCCCACCAGCATTTGTTCTTCCTGGTCTTTTCGATGTTTGCCGTCCTAACTGGTGTGAGGTGATATCTCATTGTGGTTTTAGTTTACATTTCCATGATAATTAGCTATGAGGAGCATCTTTTCGTGTGTCTGTTGGCCATCTGAATTTCTTCTTTGGAGAAGTGTCTGTTCAGATCCCCTGCCCGTTTTTTAATTGGGTTATTTAATTAATTTGAATAGGGAAGCACTGGCTGTCATACTTTCAAGACAATTTTTCTGGTAAGATAGTTGCCTCACAAAAATTCTTTTGAAGGGCTAGCGTGGTACACCAAGGAAAACTAATTTGGGAAAGGAGAAATGAGAGAGTTCATTCCCTACGCTAAAATTGTGACTTTTTGGAAATGTTACACTGATTTTAAAATTATGAAGGGTTAGGATGGGGGAACTTTCCTACTGAGAGGTGACATAGAAATAATAACTTTATGGAGTAAAGACATCGAACAATAAAAAAAAAGGTAGAAGAGCATAAAACCAAGTGCAAGTGTTGTATATGGCAAAAATGACAGTACAGGGTGTATTATTTTGACTCCTGATGGTTTTATCTTTGTTTTTGATTATCTGAGTAATTCAGCTTCAGGGTTCTAAGACTCTACTATTTTATGGGTAACATTTTATTATAACTAAATTTATTTTAAAATTTAAAACTGGCTTTGACTTGGACTGTTCTCACTCTAACTTCTTCATTGCCTATCTCCATTATTTTATTCATGTAGGTTGTTAATCTTTCAACAAAAGTGGACGTTTCATCTTTAGAATGTCAAGTAGTTGAAAGAAATCAAGTTCTTCGACAACAGCTGTTGTCTATGAAAGCAACCAAAAAGAAATGTGAAGAAGAAAAGAAGTCTGAAAAAACGTTGAGACAGGAAATCAGAAACCTTAAAACCCCCATGGCAGTGATTTCTCTGGAACACAGCAATATGGAACAGTACAGACAGGACATTGAAGAAGGAACAAGACAGGAAACAGAAAAATTAAAAGAAGTCGATTGGTTTTTACAGGTTAATTTATTAATCGGTAATGTGCCCTAATTTATCGTCCTGCAGGTTACATTTTGGATGTATACATTTTCTCTGTTTCCTCTTCTTATAGCAGTTGGTTTTATAGATTTTGGAAGGATGGTAGCATGTCTTTCGCCCTTTAAATGTTTCAGTTTCCATCATTATCACAAAATTGGTCAAATGATTCCCACTAGACAGTCATTTAAAAATTTTAAGACTGGTTGGGTATAAGACAAGAGGAAAAGAAAATTGTGATTAAAAAATTATACCATACTCTTGGATTACAGTGTAAATATTTTAACTATAGATTGTTATTTGAATTGTTAGATTATATGAATACTAAAATAAGAATGATTCTTTTATTCATTCATTATTTATTTATTTCCTACATTGTTCTTTTTTTATTGGCATGGATAATTTACTGAAATAACAAATCTGAAAACACACTTTGCTTTTTCGCTGGAAAGGAAGTAGTGTGTTAGAGAACTAAGAGAAACCAGAAATAAACCATTTGAGAAAGTAGGCATATGTTAAAGTCTACGGCTATGCAGCAGCCAGAGGTGCTGTTTTATCCAGTTGAGTTCGTGTTTATATAAGCAGCAGAAACCAATGGCATGGAACCCAAAAGTGAAGTCACAACAGATTCACCCTGCAAAATAATCCCACTAAGAGCCAATTAAATTACTATAAAACATTCCTTCATCTGTAGAACATTTTTCCTTTGAACTCAAAATTTAAAATAATGTCATTTTTGATAAGCAGCTGTACCACCAGTCTCTGATACCGTAAATCATTCAGTGCAGCCACTGCGTCTAGTTCTGGAGAGCTCATAAGGGTTGGGCCAAAAACAGTTCCAAGGTTCTCTGCGTTGATAAGGTTCTCCTTCTCATGGAGGGTCGCTCTCTCCAGCCAGATGCGCCGGGAGGTACCGGAGGGTTTCGCAGTGAGCAGGCGGCAGTACCACCTTCAGTGCATCATGGAGGGTTTCTAACTGCTCGTTGGGAATCATAATTTTGGCCGACTCTATAGAATTAGGGTAGGCGTCATATGTTATGAGCGGAATTGGTAAATCCCTGAAGTACAGTTTCAGTGCACCAGTGACAATGTTGATATCTTCATTGTTCACAGAAATATCTTTCTCATCATCTCTGTCAAAAGCCATCTTGACGAATCCTGATACTCGGTACAGCCCTTCAGAATTAAGGCCTCTAGATTCAATTTCCCTGATGCATATGTCCACCACCATTGGCCGCTTAGTGATAAGAACTTTTACAAGTGTTGTGAGGTCACAGATGTATACTTTTTTGACATGTTTCGAGTCTGGCTCAGTCATTTGGGACCATCTTGGAACACTGCTTATGAACATTCAGACCACCATCTGCACACTTCACTCCCTGAGCAGTGAGGCCCCATGTGAAGTTGGCGCAGTACTCACACCAGTGTGGCCCTCCGAGTGTGTGGACCTTGAAATTGTGAACCTTTCCATATTTGGAATTGGCCTATTTTCTTTCAGAGTTGCTCTTCTAACAAGTGATGTCAATTTAAAGCCAAAGTGTAGGTAGGTCCCTGGCTGCCGCTGGCTCTCGAATGAGGTGGCTCCTTCGGCCACACCCCACAGCTGGTCTGCTACCTCTCGGGAGGTCGTGCTATGAAGCTCCCTCCCATAATGCTTTGGTCTGTGTTCGACCTCGTTAGAAGAGGTGACTGTTCGAGGACGCGGGGCTTCCTGTTGCAGCTGACACGAGTGAGATTTCCACACAGGCGGTCTATACTCAACCGCATCAAACAGGGTCAGGGCCACTGTGCAGGCGCTGGCCCACCGCTGATCACTGCCCGGGCCAGACACGCTCACACCGCGCAGGGAGCCGAAGCCGAAGGGCGTGGCGGGGCCACGGGCCCGGGAGGCAGGAGGGCGGGGCTCGGAGCCGCAGTACCGGCGGAGGGAGAGGCGGCCTCGCAGAGCCCCCGTGGGGCACGCTCGTCTCCCACAGGATCTGCTGCGGCGCCTCCTCTCTTTTTACAATGCAGATTTACTTCTGCTATTCCTATAGAACTGTCATCCTGCACTTCTCAGAACACATGAGCTTTGTCAGCTTCTCATGTTTCTGGTAGTGATTTTAACCAAAAACCCAAGACTCATCTACTAATAGGCAATTACAGTTTGAAGAAGTGTCACTTGAAGGGTGACATTTAAATCTCCAGCCATTGACTTGGTCATTGGTTTTACCGTTTTTCTCTCACAAAAAATTCCAAATACCTTAGCAAGGAATAAAAACCCAAATCAGATGTGGTGCTTGCCAAGTCCTCCAGTCTCATCTCTCGCTACTTACCCTACGCAGCCCATTTGCTCTAGCACGTTGCCGAACTGGACTACTTACAGTCCCACAAATGTTCTTCCTCACCTCTAGCTCTTTATAGGTGCTTCTTCACTCTACCTGGCACACCCTTCCCTTGTCCTGCAGGTATCAGTTTACATGTCACCTTCACCAAACGGCCGACAATACTGACATAAAATTGGGATGCCCCCTCTGTGTGTTCTAATAGCACCCTGTTTTATACTTGTCATGGTAGACCTGACTGTATGGGAACTGCCTGTCTGTTTTTCTGGCTTACAGCATATGGTTGTCACAGTGAACTGTGTCATCTTTATATTGTATAGTTACATCTTGTAATAAGAAAACCAAGCTCTGATACTTAGCCACAATAGGAATTAATTGTGTGTAACCATGCGCAAGTTATATTTCCTAGTAGTCTTGTATTTTGTGCTGCAGTTGTATATAGATATTTTTCATTTTTGACACTCATAAAGTTTCCAACTTTTTTTACTAACTCATACATGTTAACTCTGAAGTATTTTATACAAAGAGTATAAGTTTTTCTTTTTCTTTCCAGCTACTGCCAAATTTGAATCTGAATCCTGTATAGCTGCTCCTCTAGGGTCTGCGGATGGGTTACCTCCAACTCAAGCTCTATTTTGAAAACATCACAAGAATATGCACAGATATTGAGGAAAAATGATATGATCTGAAAGAAATGTAAAAATGTACTCATCTGAAGGAGGGGAAAAAGATGGCTGGTGGCAAGAGAGCGGAGGCAGAAACCTCCTCCCCAATCCACATGTAACACGAAAATACAGCAAATACAACCAATCCTGAAAGAGCAACCCTAAAGAAGACTGCGACAGACTGCCTTCTGGGGAAAAGAGAAGACCTCACAGAGAGGGATAAAGTAGCAAAGCCCCGACCCGGCGGGACCCAAGGCCACCCCCAACCCAAGCTCACAGGCGAGGGAGAGAGAAATGGAGCAGGAAGGGAGTAGAAGCCCAGGACTGCTAAACTCACCCCCCATGGACATCTGCTCTGGGGGCAGGAACCCACATTACCTGCTGCTCTGGTGATGAGAGAGGTTGGAAAGCAAAGATGGGCAGAATACTCGGAGATACTGAGAAATCAGCCACTTGGGGAGAACAGTAACCCACAACTGGCCACTCCAGAACAAAAGAAAAAAGAACCATTAGATTGTGTTTGAACTACTGTAATGAGTGAATCAAGTTAGACTGTTAATAGTAAAGAAGCTGCCCTTGAACCTTCTGTAACCACGAATCTAAAGCCTGCAATGGCAATAAGTACGTATCTATCGATAATCACCGTAAATGTAAAGGGATTGAATGCACCAATCAAAAGACATAGAGTTACAGAATGGATAAAAAAGCAAGACCCATCTATATGCTGCCTACAAGAGACTTGCTTCAAACCCAAAGACACACACAGACTAAAAGTGAAGGGAGTAGAAGCCCAGGACTGCTAAACTCACCCCCCATGGAGATCTGCTCTGGGGGCAGGGATGGAATAAGGATACTAACAGAATTAAAGGGGGAAATAGAATATAATGCATTCATTTTAGGAGACTCCAAAGGACAGATAAACCAGACAGAAAATAAATAAGGAGACAGAGGCATTGAACAACACATTAGAACAGATGGACCTAACAGACATCTAAGGACACTCTACCCAAAAGCAGCAGGATACACATACTTCTCAAGTGCACCTGGAACATTTTCCAGAATAGGTCACATAGTAGACCACAAGAAGAGCCTCAGTAAATTCAGAAGATTAAAAACATGCCAGCTACCTTCTCAGACCACAAAGGTATGAAACTAGAAATAAATTATTCAAAGAAAACAAAAAAAACCCCACAAACACATGGATGCTTACCAACATGCTCCTAAATAATCAATGGATCAATGACTAAATTAAAACAGATCTAGCAATATATGGAGACAATTGAAAACAACACCCCCAAATTGGTGGGACTCAGTAAGGGCAGTTCTAAAAGTATACTGCAATACAGGCTTCCCTCAAGAAAGAAGAGAAATTCAGATGAACAGTCTAAACTCGAAATTAATGAAACTAGAAAAAGAAGAACAAATGAGGCCCAGAGTCAGTAGAAGGGACATAATTAAGATTAGAGAAGAAATAAATAAAATCAAAAAGAATAAAACAGTAAGAATCAATGAAACCAGCTGATTCTTTGAGAAAATAAACAAATAGATAACCCCTAGCCAGACTTTCCAAGAAGAGAGTGTACACACATAAACAGAATCAGAAATGAGAATGGAAAAATCACTGCAGATACCACAGAAGTACAAAGAATTATTCGAGAATACTAAAAAAAATGAATTTGAATTGGTAATCAGTGAATTAGAATTCATTGAACCAGCAATGAAATTGAATTAGTAATCAAAAAACTATGTAAGAAAGAAACACCTGGAACAAGATGGCTTTCACTGCTTAATTTTATCAAACATTTAGAGAAGATCTAATACCCATCCTCAAAGTTTTCCAAAAAGTAGAAGAGGAGGGAATACTTCCAAACTCACTCTGTGAGGCCAGCATCACTCTAATACCAAAACCAAGCAAAGACACTGCAAAAAAAAAAAAAAATGACAGACCAATACCTTGATAAACATAGATTCAAAAATTCTCAACAAAATATTAGCAAAGCAAATTGAAAAATACATGAAAAAGGGACTCTCTTGTCCCCTCCTGGTGCCAAGCCAGGAGGCTCTGTCCTCTCACTGTATCTCTAAATAAAAGCCTCTCCCTGGCTCTCCTACCTTGCATGTTTGCTAAGTTCATTCTTCGACTCTGCAAACAAGAACTCCAGCATCACTTCTCATATCCAAAGGATGATGGGATGGATGAAATAGGTGAAGGGGACAAAAAGGTATAAGGTTTCAGTTACAAGTTACAACATAAATGCTAGATAAAAGTACAGCATTGGATGGGAGAATATATTCGTAAATGACAGATCCGATAAAGGCTTGACATCCAAAATATATAAAGAGCTCATGCACCTCAACAAACAAAAAGCAAATAATCCAATTAAAAAATGGGCAGAGGAGCTGAACAGACAGTTCTCCAAAGAAGAAATTCAGATGGCCAACAGACACATGAAAAGATGCTCCACATCACTAATTATCAGAGAAATGCAAATTAAAACCACAATGAGATATCACCTCACACCAGTAAGGATGGCTACCATCCAAAAGACAAACAACAACAAATGTTGGTGAGGTTGTGGAGAAAGGGGAACCCTCCTACACTGCTGGTGGGAATGTAAATTAGTTCAACCATTGTGGAAAGCAATATGGAGGTTCCTCAAAATGCTCAAAATAGACTTACCATTTGACCCAGGAATCCCACCTCTAGGAATTTTCCCTAAGAATGCAGCACTCCAGTTTGAAAAAGACAGATGCACCCCTATGTTTATCACAGCACTATTTACAATAGCCAAGAAATGGAAGCAACCTAAGTGTCCATCACTAGATGAATGGATAAAGAAGATGTGGTACATATACACAATGGAATATTACTCAGCCTTAAGAAGAAAACAAACCCTACCATTTGCAACAACATGGATGGAGCTAGAGGGTATTATGCTCAGTGAAATAAGCCAAGTGGAGAAAGACAAATACCAAATGATTTCACTCACCTGTGGAATATAAGAACAAAAGAAAAACTGAAGGAACAAAACAGCAGCAGAATCACAGAACCCAAGAATGGACTAACAGTTACCAAAGGGAAAGAGACTGGGGAGAAAGGGAGGGAAGGGAGGGATAAGGGCAGGGAAGAAGAAAGGGGGCATTACGATTAGCATGTATAATGTGAGGGGAGCATGGGGAGGGCTGTGCAACACAGAGAAGACGTAGTGATTCTACAGCATCTTACTGTGCTGATGGACAGTGACTGTAATGGGGTTTGTTGGGGGCACTTGGGGTAGGAAAAAGCCTAGTAAACATATATGTAATTTTAAAAAAGTACAGCATTGGGAACATAGTCAATAATATTGTAACATCTTTGATGGCAGTAATTGCGTTTATGGTCAGTAATGTATGTAACTGTCGAGTCATTATGTGTACACCCGAAAAGAAATCAATATTGTATATTGTAACTCCAGGGGGAAAGTATTTTCCCAGCCTGGGGCAAAATACCCTTGAACTGAAATTGGTCAAAGGGAGAAGTAAAGTGGGAGAAGTCCATTTATTGCTTACAAGCAGTCGTCCCTTTTGCTCAGTCCATTTCTGCTTGCCCTTCTCTCTTGTGACCTGGCTGCAAAAAGGGACCCCACCCAATCTCTCCAGTCCAGATATGACCTCAATCCCCCTTGTAATTACCTGTTGATATTGAGATGGACTGCTTTTCTCCACCCCATGGAAACACATTGACACAGAGATGCACTAAGGCCAGAGGAGAGATTCTAGAAATACTGCAATTTTACCCACAGCCCATTCCTCCAGAAATTTTGACTCACAATCTACTTGCTTCCCATCTTCCACAATGGTCTCCATATGGGAAAACTGGAGCACTGTAACCAGACTAATAACATACAATAACAACCAATAAAATCATGATTATCCTCAAGCCAGAGGATTCAGCTAGGTTCAGAGTCCTATGCAGATTAAGTCCGTAGCTCGCCCATTCCACAGGCTGTAGAAGAAAATGACCTTAAGTGCATTAAGATGCATGTTTTAATGACACTAGCAAGGCAAATCTTGTCCATCAGGTAGAATGCATGCAAGAGAGGGGTCCTGTGACAGGACAATGGCAGGAATGGGATCTCGTCCTGGTCTAGTGTACCAGACTTTCACCCCATTCCCTGTGGGAGTTACAGATGGGTCAGTATATAGGGCTACGGGAGGTACATGCACTGGCCATAAAGATAAAACAAAACATCCCCATAAGATGCTCTTAACCTCCTGGACAGTTTGGGTACACTACCGTGATCTTTGCGGTCCACTCTGCTGTTACTCCAGGAACACACAGGCCTTTTCCCCAGGGTGCCAGAAGGGCCTGTCATCTTTGGTCCATGTGTTGAAATGTCCAGGGCCACATCCACTCAACAGTCTCCAGGATTTAACGCAGTTGGAGCTGGCAGCAGGGTGTTGCTCTGGCTTCATATCCTGGCTTCAAGAACTCCTCTTTGGTTTGCACACACAGTTGTTGTATAGGAGAGGCAGCAGTGTGTGTTAGTATGTCCACAGGGCTCAAGGCTCCTTTTTGGGGCTTCTCTTTCAAACGCCACAGCACTGTCCATAAACAGACTGACCAGCCCCAAAGACTATTGGTGTCCGACTTGGGGCCAGGTTTCAACAAACCGCTGTGCCTCTCTATCACGCCTGCCCCAGTAGGATTATATGGCACATGAAGCTTCCACTTTATTCCTAATTGCGCCCATCCTTGTAACACATGTCCAGTAAAGTGGGAGCCCTGACCGATCTCAATCACCTGCGGCCGGCCATAGGCTGCAAAGAGATGCTCCAGGCCCCTCTGGGTGGCTTGCTGATCTGCAATATGTGCAGGAAAAGCAACAAACAGGCCAGTAACTGTGTCCACATAAGTCATGGTATACTGATACCTTCTGATGTGGGCAGAGGCCCAATGCAGTGTATCTGCCACCCGACAAGGGGTATCAGCTCCTTCATTATTGTCCCGTATTGCTGAGGGATTAGGTGCAAGTCCCCTTTAGAGCACACAAGACACTCCTTCCAGGCTCTGCTGATTTCTTCAAGGGTCAACAGCAAGCCCCACCATCGGGCTACAGCCCACGTCTTTTGCCCTGCATACAACAAACTCTTATGTGACCTTTGGGCTACAGCAGAGGCAGGCTTTCCTTCTAGCCAGCGCACCTGGGCCAGTGTGTCTGCTTCATCATTCCCCAGGGATGCCGAAGGCAAATGGCCAGTCACATGATACACAGTAACTGTCTTAGTCTGTCAAAGGCCCATAGGTTTTGCCACAAATCTTGCCCCCAAAGGGAACCGGTGACCATCCAGTTGGCATGGTACCATGTCAGTAGCTGCAGGGTCAAGCCCTGATAGACGGCCCAGCTGTCAGTGCAGACAACTATGGGGGAGGGCTCCTGGGTGATCATGAGCCATACTACCCACAACTCAGCCCACTGGCTGCTCGTCCCCTCTCCATCCTCCATCCGTGCTGTCTCAGTCTTAGGGTGGAAAGCCACAGCCGTCCACTTCAGGGCCTGCTCACAACTGGAGCCGTCTGTGTACCAAGCATCTTGAGGTATAGGGGCTTTTCCCTCCTGATAAGGAGTCTCGGCTACCAGTGGCTCAAAAGCAAGTTCTTCCTGCTTTCCACTGGTGTATGTCACTGGCCCCAATAAGCGTTGGAGTTCTTCACTCAAGGGGCTACTAGAGAGGGCACTACGCTGCTGCAGGTAAGCACCCCACTTGGCTAGTGTGGGCATTTGTGCCGGACCACTCCGTGGCCTTTGGGTCCAGTCTTGCACCCACCCTGCGATGGGATAGGTGGTTATTACCTTGGTCAGAGCTGTTCCAGCAATGGGTTCTGCAGCCAGCAAGGTGTGGTGCACAGCAGCCAGTTGCCCCTTTATCAAGGTGGACCGGACCTCTGCTCCTTTTTATAGTTGTGACCAGAACCAATAGGTTGGCATGTCCGTTCAAGCTGCTGCCAAAGACCCCATCCATAACCATCTTCAGTTACATGAACATCTGGCTCATGGGACTGTGATGAGTCCTTTACATTCAAGCCCTGTACGGCCTTAACTGTCCTCTTGGCAGCAGTAAAAGCAGCTGCACATGTCTCATCCCAGTCCCACTGGACGCCCTTTCGTGCCAACCAGTATAAGGGCTTTAGAATTTTGGGCCAATTGCAGGATAAACACTCTCCAACAGACCCCCAAACTCTTGTAATACTACCACAGTTCTGACAAGGTTCCATTGGGCTGCCCATCGAGTTTTTTTCCCCCACTACCCCAGCCTTTACCAAATCGGCCCACACCTGGGTCCTCGAGGCCTTCACGGGGCCTCTTGCACCTCTCCTCTCAGTCGTGGCCCATACTTCCCTCGGTGCCCTTACTGTTTCAACCTCCCCCAGATCTGCTGAAGTGCAAGTAGCCTCCCTTATGGGTTTGCCCCAGGTGGGGGGCATTTCCTAGTTCATGCTCTTTGTTACCTGAATCCTCAAAAGTATGACAATGACACATTAACTGTGTTTATACTTGGTTTAAATAAAATTATTAGCCTGTGAACTGAAACATAGCAGTTTTATTTGCAAGTTCTATGCAGAATAGCTTTAAAAAGAAAGGAAAGGGCTTTTATTAGAACCTGTAGTGTTATTGATGAGTATGTAAGAGCAATGGACCTGCCTATATTTCAGGCAAGCAACACTGATATTCTGCAAACCACTGATGGGCTAAACAAGCTATTAATGACAGTTGCTTGTCAACACTTAAACGGTCATGCTGTGTTACCTAACCACAAGGACAAGTAGGTCATCACTCTCAAATGTTATACAATATAAGGAACATAAACGAGACCTCTGTGGGGAGAAAGACCCCACAGGTATGGCTCCAGAGTTCTTTTGCTACTCAACTATTAATAGAAAGCATCCCACTTAAAAGTTATAAACATGTGTAACCCTTTTTACTGAGAGATTTATCACCACTTACTTAATTTTCTATCAAAGGCTGAACAAGGTATTATTAGTCCTAGTGTCCAGCTCCAACCCTAAAATACACAACCTAATATCTGGAACCAAAATAAAGAGAAAAAATTATCCCTTTGTTATTCTTACACTGTAAGATGAATAAATTTCTCCCCTGAACAAACCTCTCTGGGTTTATGAACACCTAACCAATCATTCATAGGCTGCAGAACCACTTGGTGAATACGTGGGGAAACATCTAGATTTTTCATCAGATGCAGAATGCCTTGTTCACTGGACACATGTCTTTCAAGTCAATGCCTTTCGTTGCACCTTTCTTCCTTGTAGTCACTGGACCACCACCATTAACCTCACTTAGGATAAATTTTAAAAAATTAAAAAAAGAAAATCTAGAACCAGATATTAAAAAAAATAAAAATAGAAATGGAAGGGGAAAAGTTTCAAAAATGAAGAATAAATTATTAGGAGTCCAAGGAAGAATACATTTGAATGAAAATTTAATAAGAAATGCTGAGTAAAACCAGGAAAACAAAGAATGAAAACAAAGTAGGCACAATAGCAAAGAGAGAGAAAGGAAATGAAACAGAAGATGAGCAAAAAAAGATTTTATATATATATTATATTTAATTGTAAAGAATATGAATATATAATTAGAATCCTTGAAGAAAACAAAACAATGGAATAGAACCAATACTTAATACCATAATCCAAGAAAATTATTTCTAGAAATGAGAAAAGTTAAGTCTGCATATGAAGAAACCTAGAAAAATTAGCCAGAAATGATCAACCTTGAGAACATGAACAATGGAAAATATGTCATCCTACCTAATCACAACCTTTAAATAGAACTCGTGCCACATGTCGAATTTACCGAGTATCATAATTCTTCCAAGTGGTAAAGACACCTCAAGACAAATGCTGGGCAGAGAAGCCACAGGGCATAAATATGCAAAGAAGTAAAAAGCTAACCTTTTCAAACAATAAGGCTTCTCTCTCACTTACCAACTTCACATTTCCCTGTATGGCCCCGGAAGATGACTGGTTAGCCAGAGACGGGTAAGATTCCTCAAGGGAGGAACAACCTAAGACAGGCACAGTCGCAGGGGGCCATCTGGTGAGAAAATGGGGAGCAGCAGAGGTGAGGCTTAGAACCTCACCCCCCCCCGTTCTGAGAGAAATCTTCTGCATACATGGATGTTTATTGCCCTCGTCTAGCTCGGATTAACACATAGTCTACAGGCACACACCTGATCATCTACATTTGCTCTCTTACAACACTAAACTATGTTTTCTACCTTTATCTTGTATCTACCTACCACTTCAGCATTTTATTAAAAATAATAATAATAGAGAAATGTGGTATCCACATATAAATCAAGTTTAAAAATCAAATGAATAGTCATATTTGAACTGACTGTTTATAGTTCATAATGCATGAGCAAAACTGAAAGTTTCTGTGATGACTGCCCTTGCACTGTTCACCATGTAACTTATTCACTATGTAAGAATTTGTACTCCATGTAAGAATTTGTTCGTTATGCATCAGAAGATTGGAGACTGACGAAAATTAGGCTTGGGGTGGATTAATGATTGTGCATTGAGTATTGACCCCCCTATACAGAAATTTATTGTGGTTAACAACTATTTGATCAATAAATATGAGAGATGCCCTCACAAAATATATATATATATATATATAAACACACTTCCAATTGTAAAATAAATAGGTAACCGGGATGTAATGTATAGCATAAGGAATATAGTCAAAATATTGTAACAACTTGGTATGGTGATACCTGGTACCTAGAATTATCATGTATATAAATGTTGAATCACTGTGTTGTACACCTGAAACTAATGTAATGCAATACTGTTGTCAACTACCCTTCAATAAAAAAAAAAAAAAAAAAAAAAAATATGTCAATGCTTCAAGGGAAAAAAATAAAGGTAAGAAAATAGGCTAGCACCAGAGATAGCAAGAGCAGAATAATATTTTCAAGAAAGTCAAGGAAAAAAACCTGTGAGCCAAGGATTTTATGTTCAGTCAAGCTGTCATTCAAGGGGCAAGACTATAGAAAAACAGAACGCGCACGATCTGGGGCAACACTGTGCACCTGGGCCTTTCTTGAGGAACATCCTAGTGGGTGAGTTTTACGCAAATGGGAGATCAGTGGGGAAATGTCAGCAAAAGAACTAGTGACAAATATCTAACATATTTAGAGTTGATGTGAAAACAAGATGACAGCATGAGTGGAAGAACAGTATATAAACATTGCATATTTTAACAAAGTAGCAAAAACAAAACAATAAGTGGAAAGAAAGGGAAAGTAAAATAGGATTGTTGGCTATAATAAAGGTAACAAGTGTGGGTCAAAGGATGTCATTTAAAAGGTTATGTAGGAATATGGAGTATTAAAAGCATTATAAAAGATATAAATACAAAGGTAACCACTAGAACAAAAAGGCAAGCCTTCCTAGACTTAATAATAATACTAATAGCAGCTTCTTTGAGACAATTCTCTGTGATAGTCTGTACGTCTCACAGCAGCCATTGGCCTTGGTTCAGAACTATCATTTCAAAGATTATTTTTATAGCAGACAGTTTTGGAAGATAGAGATAAAATCTCCCATTGGATGAAAAGGCAGCTCTTTTTATGTCTCTAGAATAATAAAGATAAAGTCTTTCTCTTGGTCAAGTTTCGGCAGATTTTCTGTCAGCTCCTTAAAAAATTCAAAAACTTGGGAGTCCCTCAGCTGTGACAATAACCTGCTGGGTATGCACATCACCCCGTGGGATGGGGGGTCAAGTGGAACCTAACCAGCCAGGAAGCATGTGCCACTTTTGGTGCTGTTAGTAAGAAAGCACTTTGTCTCTGACCCAGGAATCTCATGTCTTCTGCCAGCACCTGGAAAAGTCTGGCAGGTGTTCAAGTAAGTTAAAATCTTGACCCTTAATAAAGAAGACACAGCCAAATACAGAAGAAACACAGTAAATTAATGATAAACACAGTAATTATGGAGTGATATCTAGGATATACTGGTGAGTGAAAAAAACAAAGTACAAAAAGTATATACAGTATATAGATATTTTTTTGGATTTATTTTTATTAAGGTATCATTGATATACACTCCTATGTAAGTTTCACAAGAAAAACAATGTGGTTATTACACTCACCCTTATTATCAAGTCCCCCCCATACCCCATTGCAGTCACTGTTCATCAGTGTAGTAAGATGCCATACAGTATTTTTTTTAAGAAATAAAAAATAGGAATACACACACACACATGCTTTACTTGACAGAAAGTAGCAAAGGAAGGACAACCCAGAGGTTAATAACAGTGGCTACCTACAAGAGAAAGAGAGCAAGCTAGAGAGGAAGGGAGTGACACCTCTCTGAGAACACCATTGTGTATAATATTTTAACTTTTGGAAGCATGTTCACATTATGGATATTCAAACATAACTCAAAATAGTTGAGACAAGTCACCAAAAACTGAGTGCAATCAGAAACAAGCTAATCCAACTATATATTTCAAATGAATAACCTTACTACACTCAAGGGGGAAAAAACTAGAAATAAATCTTGAATTCTTTTTATTAAGTGTGTTTTTCACAAAGCACGGCTGTAGCAATTCTGAAACTGTTATATGTATATCATGTGACTGAGCAGGTGGGCCAGTGTCTTGGAGTTGTGTCTGGGTCTCACTCTGGGTGAAGGAAACACAAACACGCAGCAGGAGAGGACTAGGAAGAACTCTGCTGTTCGGATTGAAACTGGAAGTATTAGTATGACTCATGATTTCATAAAAATATCCTTATACCTATTTATCTAATTATCTCTCTAATGAAGAACTGAAAGCTCCTAGAAGTAATGAAATCCCAGAGACAACGAGCACATCTTATGTCTAGATCTCTATTTCTAAATACCATTTTCCTCTAAAATGAAATGGGGTAATTTGAAAAGATGGCTGATTCCAGGAGCAGGACAGGAAAGGTATAAGACGAGCCTGAAATATCTCGTGCCAGAAAATGAGGAAGTGCATAAAAAACCAAATGGGGTATGTCTACAGGACCCAGAAGTCACCTGGAAAGGATACTCCCTGGACAAATCTGGAACAATCAAGAGCATCAGAATAAATAAGGAAAGTAACTGATAATGACCTATTTAATAAAATAAATATCCATGACTCCGTGCTCACCAAAAATAGATGAATAAAACAAGAAAGCAGGGTGGCCTCTTCTTTCTGGTAGAATAGTGGCTACTAAGTATAAGGTCGGGGGAGCATCGAGTTAGAAAATCTTCATTTTGCAATCATCTTCAAAGACTGTGTAGGACTTTAAACAGACATAGGCTTTATGGGTAGTAGACAGGTTTGTGGCGAAAAAAACAGTAATAAAACAGTTGGGCAGTAAATTATCAGAAATTTAAGCTAAGAATGGCATGCTGGGCAGTTCCCAGGTAAAGCCGGCAGCATAGAAAGAAAGGAACGATGCCAGAGAGACTGACTCCAAGGCCCACCCAGCCTGCTCTCCCCTCCACACCCACTGCTTTCTCTTTCCTAGGGTCACAGATAAACCACATACCAGTACCAACAAAAGCCCATGAACAAAGTACAGTACAAAGACAGTGCAACCACGTATGTGTCCTTGTGGTGAGTAAAATATGCTGCATGTCATTTTTCTTATTTAAATTTATACTTGCTTTTACCTTCCCTTAGAACAATGCTAATTCTCTATGATAATCCGAAAAAATTTAACAAAATAAAACTGAAGAAGGCTACATAAAGAAGAAATTAACTCCAAATATGTGTGATAATTCTTCTCACTTTAATTTTATATCATATCTTTTAAAAATCAATCTATGACAGGCTTTGGAGGGGCGGAAGATGGCGGCGTGAGTAGAGCAGTGGAAATCTCCTCCCAAAACAACATATATCTATGAAAATACAACAAAGACAACCCTTCCTAGAATAAAGACCAGAGGACAGAGGACAATATCCAGACCACATCCGCACCTGAGAGAACCCAGCGCCTCGCGAAGGGGGTAAGATACAAGCCCCGGCCCCGCGGGAGCCGAGCGCCCCTCCCCCCAGCTCCCGGCGGGAGAAGAGCAGGCAGAGCGGGAAGGAGACGGAGCCCAGGACTGCCGAACACCCAGCCCCGCCATCCGGGCCAGAGTGCAGGGCGCTCGATACTAGGAAAACAGGGCAGCAAGAACAGTGAGCAGGCACTGGAGGCTGGGCGACAGAGGGCATAAGAAAAGTGCGCGACCATTTTTTTTTTTGATTTTTGCTGTTTTGTTTTGGCGAGCGCTTTTTGGAAGTCTTAAAGGGATAGGGACCCCAATACTAGGGAAACAGGGCAGCAAGACCGGTGAGCAGAGGCCTGAGGCTGGCACCGGAGAATAAAGAAAAACGAACGACCACCTTTTTTTTTTTTAATTTAAAAAATTTTTTTTTTTTTTGGTGGTGGTTGTTTTGTTTTGTTTTGGCGGGTGCTTTTTGGAAGTCTTAAAGGGGCAGGGCGGGTCACTTAATCCAGAGGTAGGGAATCCGGGGATCTCTGGGCACCCTAACCCCTGGGCTGCAGGGAGCAGGGGGGCCCCTTACGGAGATAATAGTTTCGCAGCAGCTCCTGCTCCAACAAGGCTCCACCATTTTGGAGCAGCTGCCCGAGCCAGGCCACGCCCACAGCAACAGCGGAGATTAACTCCATAGCAACCGGGCAGGAAGCAGAAACCCTGTCTGTGCGCAGCTGCGCAGCACTAGCCACTAGAGGTCGCTGTTCTCCCAGGAGAGGAGGGCCACAAACCAACAAGAAAGGAAGTCCTTCCAGCCATCACTCGTCCCAGTTCTGCAGACTATTCCTATCACCATGAAAAGGCAAAGCTACAGGCAGACAAAGATCACAGAGACAACACCAGAGAAGGAGACAGACCTAACCAGTCTTCCTGAAAAAGAATTCAAAATAAGAATCATAAACATGCTGACAGAGATGCAGAGAAATACGCAAGAGAAATGGGATGAAGTCCGGAGGGAGATCACAGATGCCAGAAAGGAGATCGCAGAAATGAAACAAACTCTGGAAGGGTTTATAAGCAGAATGGATAGAATGCAAGAGGCCATTGATGGAATTGAAATCAGAGAACAGGAACGCATAGAAGCTGACATAGAGAGAGACAAAAGGATCTCCAGGAATGAAACAATATTAAGAGAACTGTGTGACCAATCCAAAAGGAAAAATATCCATATTATAGGGGTCCCAGAAGAAGAAGAGAGAGGAAAAGAGATGGAAAGTATCTTAGAAGAAATAATTGCTGAAAACTTCCCCACACTGGGGGAGGAAGTAATCGAACAGACCACGGAAATACACAGAACCCCCAACAGAAAGGATCCAAGAAGGACAACACCAAGACACATAATAATTAAAATGGCAAAGATCAAGGACAAGGAAAGAGTGTTAAAGGCAGCTAGAGAGAAAAAGGTCACCTATAAAGGGAAACCCATCAGGCTAATGTCAGATTTCTCAACAGAAACCCTACAGACCAGAAGAGAATGGCATGATATATTTAATACAATGAAACAGAAGGGCCTTGAACCAAGGATACTGTATCCAGCACGACTATCATTCAAATATGATGGTGGGATTAAACAATTCCCAGACAAACAAAAGCTGAGGGAATTTGCTTTCCACAAACCACCTCTACAGAACATCTTACAGGGACTGCTCTAGATGGGAGCACTCCTAGAAAGAGCACAGCACAAAACACCCAACATATGAAGAATCGAGGAGGAGGAACAAGAAGGGAGAGAAGAAAAGAATCTCCAGACAGTGTATATAACAGCTCAATAAGTGAGCTAAGTTAGGCAGTAAGATACTAAAGAGGCTAACCTTGAACCTTTGGTAACCACGAATTTAAAGCCTGCAATGGCAATAAGTACATATCTTTCAATAGTCACCCTAAATGTTAATGGGTTGAATGCACCAATCAAAAGACACAGAGTAACAGAATGGATAAAAAAGCAAGACCCATCTATATGCTGCTTACAAGAAACTCACCTCAAACCCAAAGACATGTACAGACTAAAAGTCAAGGGATGGAAAAACATATTTCAAGCAAACAACAGTGAGAAGAAAGCAGGGGTTCCAGTACTAATATCAGACAAAATAGACTTCAAAACAAAGAAAGTAACAAGAGATAAAGAAGGACACTACATAATGATAAAGGGCTCAGTCAAACAAGAGGATATAACCATTCTAAATATATATGCACCCAACACAGGAGCACCAGCATATGTGAAACAAATACTAACAGAACTAAAGGGGGATATAGACTGCAATGCATTCATTCTAGGAGACTTCAACACACCACTCACCCCAAAGGATAGATCCACTGGGCAGAAAATAAGTAAGGACACGGAAGCACTGAACAACACAGTAGAGCAGATGGACCTAATAGACATCTATAGAACTCTACATCCAAAAGCAGCGGGATATACATTCTTCTCAAGTGCACATGGAACATTCTCCAGAATAGACCACATACTAGGCCACAAAAACAGCCTCAGAAAATTCCAAAAGATTGAAATCCTACCAACCAACTTTTCAGACCACAAAGGCATAAAACTAGAAATAAACTGTACAAAGAAAGCAAAGAGGCTCACAAACACATGGAGGCTTAACAACACGCTCCTAAATAATCAATGGATCAATGACCAAATCAAAATGGAGATCCAGCAATATATGGAAACAAATGACAACAACAACACTAAGCCCCAACTTCTATGGGACACAGCAAAAGCAGTCTTAAGAGGAAAGTATATAGCAATCCAAGCATATTTAAAAAAGGAAGAGCAATCCCAAATGAATGGTCTAATGTCACAATTATCGAAATTGGAAAAAGAAGAACAGATGAGGCCTAAGGTCAGCAGAAGGAGGGACATAATAAAGATCAGAGAAGAAATAAATAAAATTGAGAAGAATAAAACAATAGCAAAAATCAATGAAACCAAGAGCTGGTTCTTCGAGAAAATAAACAAAATAGATAAGCCTCTAGCCAGACTTATTAAGAAGAAAAGAGAGTCAACACAAATCAACAGTATCAGAAACGAGAAAGGAAAAATCACGACGGACCCCACGGAAATGCAAAGAATTATTGGAGACTACTATGAAAACCTATATGCTAACAAGCTGGGAAACCTAGGAGAAATGGACAACTTCCTAGAAAAATACAACCTTCCAAGATTGACCCAGGAAGAAACAGAAAATTTAAACAGACCAATTACCAGCAACGAAACTGAAGCGGTAATCAAAAAACTACCAAAGAACAAAACCCCCGGGCCAGATGGATTTACCTCGGAATTTTATCAGACATACAGGGAAGACATAATACCCATTCTCCTTAAAGTTTTCCAAAAAATAGAGGAGGAGGGGATACTCCCAAACTCATTCTATGAAGCTAACATCACCCTAATACCAAAACCAGGCAAAGACCCCACCAAAAAAGAAAACTACAGACCAATATCCCTGATGAACGTAGATGCACAAATACTCAACAAAATATTAGCAAACCGAATTCAAAAATACATCAAAAGGATCATACACCATGACCAAGTGGGATTCATCCCAGGGATGCAAGGGTGGTACAACATTCGAAAGTCCATCAACATCATCCACCACATCAACAAAAAGAAAGACAAAAACCACATGATCATCTCCATAGATGCTGAAAAAGCATTTGACAAAGTTCAACATCCATTCATGTTAAAAACTCTCAGGAAAATGGGAATAGAGGGCAAGTACCTCAACATAATAAAGGCCATCTATGATAAACCCACAGCCAACATTATATTGAACAGCGAGAAGCTGAAAGCATTTCCTCTGAGATCTGGAACTAGACAGGGATGCCCACTCTCCCCACTGTTATTTAACATAGTACTGGAGGTCCTAGCCACGGCAATCAGACAAAAGAAAGAAATACAAGGAATCGAGATTGGTAAAGAAGAAGTCAAACTGTCACTATTTGCAGATGACATGATACTGTACATAAAAAACCCTAAAGACTCCACCCCAAAACTACTAGAACTTATATCAGAATACAGCAAAGTTGCAGGATACAAAATCAACACACAGAAATCTGTGGCTTTCCTATACACTAGCAATGAACCAACAGAAAGAGAAATCAGGAAAACAACTCCATTCACAATTGCATCAAAAAAAATAAAATACCTAGGAATAAACCTAACCAAAGAAGTGAAAGACTTATACTCTGAAAACTACAAGTCACTCTTAAGAGAAATTAAAGGGGACACTAACAGATGGAAACTCATCCCATGCTCGTGGCTAGGAAGAATTAATATCGTCAAAATGGCCATCCTGCCCAAAGCAATATACAGATTTGATGCAATCCCTATGAAACTACCAGCAACATTCTTCAATGAACTGGAACAAATAATTCAAAAATTCATATGGAAACACCAAAGACCCCGAATAGCCAAAGCAATCCTGAGAAAGAAGAATAAAGTAGGGGGGATCTCACTCCCCAACTTCAAGCTCTACTATAAAGCCATAGTAATCAAGACAATTTGGTACTGGCACAAGAGCAGAGCCACAGACCAATGGAACAGACTAGAGAATCCAGACATTAACCCAGACATATATGGTCAATTAATATTTGATAAAGGAGCCATGGACATACAATGGCAAAATGACAGTCTCTTCAACAGGTGGTGCTGGCAAAACTGGACAGCTACATGTAGGAGAATGAAACTGGACCATTGTCTAACCCCATATACAAAAGTAAACTCAAAATGGATCAAAGACCTGAATGTAAGCCATGAAACCATTAAACTCTTGGAAGAAAACATAGGCAAAAACCTCTTAGACATAAACATGAGTGACCTCTTCTTGAACATATCTCCCCTGGCAAGGAAAACAACAGCAAAAATGAATAAGTGGGACTATATTAAGCTGAAAAGCTTCTGTACAGCAAAAGACACCATCAATAGAACAAAAAGGATCCCTACAGTATGGGAGAATATATTTGAAAATGACACATCCGATAAAGGCTTGACGTCCATAATATATAAAGAGCTCACATGCCTCAACAAACAAAAAACAAATAACCCAATTAAAAAATGGGCAGAGGAACTGAACAGACAGTTCTCCAAAAAAGAAATACAGATGGCCAACAGACACATGAAAAGATGCTCCACATCGCTAATTATCAGAGAAATGCAAATTAAAACTACAATGAGGTATCACCTCACACCAGTAAGGATGGCTGCCATCCAAAAGACAAACAACAACAAATGTTGGCGAGGCTGTGGAGAAAGGGGAACCCTCCTACACTGCTGGTGGGAATGTAAGTTAGTTCAACCATTGTGGAAAGCAGTATGGAGGTACATCAAAATGCTCAAAACAGACTTACCATTTGACCCAGGAATTCCACTCCTAGGAATTTACCCTAAGAACACAGCAATCAAGTTTGAGAAAGACAGATGCACCCCTATGTTTATCGCAGCACTATTTACAATAGCCAAGAATTGGAAGCAACCTAAATGTCCATCGATAGATGAATGGATAAAGAAGATGTGGTACATATACACAATGGAATACTACTCAGCCATAAGAAAAGGGCAAATCCAACCATTTGCAGCAACATGGATGGAGCTGGAGGGTATTATGCTCAGTGAAACAAGCCAAGCGGAGAAAGAGAAATACCAAATCATTTCACTTATCTGTGGAATATAAGAACAAAGGAAAAACTGAAGGAACAACACAGCACCAGAATCACAGAACTCAAGAATGGACTAACAGGTACCAAAGGGAAAGGGACTGGGGAGGATGGGTGGGTAGGGAGGGATAAGGGGGGGGAGAAGTAGGGGGGTATTAAGATTAGCATGCATGGGGGGGTAGGAGAAAAGGGAGGGCTGTACAACACAGAGAAGGCAAGTAGTGATTCTACAACATTTTGCTATGCTGATGGACAGTGACTGTAAAGGGGTTTATAGGGGAGACCTGGTATAGGGGAGAGCCTAGTAAACATAATATCCGTCATGTAAGTGTAGATTAGTGATACCAAAAAAAAAAAAAAAAAAAAAAAGGCAGTTCCTGTGTGGTAACCTCCAACGAGTTCTACACAAGGGTATAAAGGGCATATAAAAGTGTAGGCAAAGGGTCTGTTTGCGTCTATACAGAAGATCAAAGCCTAATTGGGCTACCCCGAAAATGAACTAAGATACGATATGAAAGAGAACTTCCAACATCAGCACTCTCTGGAAGACTCATGCCAGAAGATGATCATCAAAAAACCCCAACAACGATCCACGCACTGCTACAGCTGTAGATGCACTCATCCCACCAGCTCCTGGACTTGCCATGGGAAGGATGAAGGAGATATCTAAGCTGGCCTGTGCATACAGTAAAACAACAAATTTGACTGGATCTATACTGTTGGAACTCAACCAAGAATTTGGAGAAGTGCAAATTGTAGCGCTCCAAAATCTTACAACTACAGACTATTTACTGTTAAAAGAACATAAGGGATGTGAACATTCCCCAGGAATGGGTTGTTTTAATTTGTCTGATTTCTCTCAGACTGTTCAAGTTCAGTTGGACAATATCCACCATATCATAGATAAGTTTTCACAAATGCCTAAGGTGCCTAACTGGTTTTCTTGGTTTCACTGGAGATGGCTGGTTATTACAGGTATGCTTTGGTTATGTAACTATACTCCTATTATGTTAATGTGTGTGCACAATTTAATTAGTAGTTTAAAACCTATACATGCTGAAGTTACTCTACAAGAAGATATGGCAAAGAAATAATCAATCTTCCCATGTTTTCTTCCACCTGCTACTTCTATAGCTTTTCTTCTTCCTTCCTAATTACAACCCTTAAATAGAATTCGTGCCTCATATCAAATTTACCGAGTATCATAATTCTTCCAAGTGGTAAAGATACCTCAAGACAAATGCTGGGCATAGAAGCCACAGGGCATAAATATGCAAAGAAGTAAAAAGCTAACCTTTTCAAACAGTAAGGCTTCTCTCTCACTTACCAACTTTACATTTCCCTGTATGGCCCCGGAAGATGACTGGTTAGCCAGAGACGGGTAAGATTCCTCAAGGGAGGAACAACCTAAGACAGGCACAGTCGCAGGGGGGCCATCAGGTGAGAAATTGGGGATCAACAGAGGTGAGGCTTAGAACCTCACCCCCCCTGTTCTGAGAGAAATCTTCTGCATACGTGGATGTTTTATTGCCCTTGTCTAGCTTGGATTAACATATAGTCTACAGACACACACCTGATCATCTACATTTGCTCTCTTACAACACTAAACTATGTTTTCTACCTTTATCTTGTATCTACCTACCACTTCAGCATTTTATTAAAAATAATAATAATAAAGAGAGAAATGTGGTATCCACATATAAATCAAGTATAAAAACCAAATGGGTATTCATATTTGAACTGTTTATAGTTCATAATGCATGAGCAAAACCGAAAGTTTCTGTGATGACTGCCCTTGTACTGTTCACCATGTAACTTATTCACTATGTAAGAATTTGTTCTCCATGTAAGAACTTGTTTGTTATGCCTCAGAAGATTGGAGACTGACGAAAATTAGGCTTGGGGTGTATTAATGATTGTGCATTGAGCATTGACTCCCCTATACAGAATTTTATTGTCGTTAACAACCATTTGATCAATAAATATGAGAGATGCCCTCACAAAAAAAAAAAAAAAAATCAATCTATTTTTTAAGCTATACTTCTAATTGCATTTGACTCTACAGCTAATTCAAAGATGGGCTACGAGCTAGAAGGGGTTACATGATTCTGCTCAGCTGGTAAGTGGAGACACAGATCTGTGGGGCCCACAGCTGCTAGAGAGACAGGTTTCATCAATGCTCAACCAATGAATTGAGTTCACTTCCTTCTTAGACAGTTACAACAAGTATCTCTGACACTACTGAAAATTATTAGTATATAATGCAATATACATGCATATATATGTGATATAGTTATATATTCATATATCCATATTATTGTTAATAGTTCACAGACACTATGTCAATTTTACAATGACAAGTTACAGAGTCTTTTGAGCAACTTAGATAAAATATTTTAAAATCATCTACTTCCCACTGCCAGTAATCTTAATCTTGGTTCTCTTACTCCTAAAATGCATTATCTTTGAAATATATTTGATGTTTACGACCCAGATGACAATGAAATATAATTTAAGGTGAAGAATAGAGAAGAATAACAATTACTCCTGACTTGAATAAGTAGCAATGCTTCATCAAAGGCTTTTAAATATGTTTATTTTATTTTAAGTATTTGGAGAACTCTTTCTTAAGATGAAATCTTATTTCAAAGTTTAAATATTTACAAAATAACTACAAGTGGGGCTTCTCTGGTTAGAGTGGGCAGTGGAAGACTATAGAACGCCACCTGCTTTGGGGAGCCTTCCTGGCAGCCCAACATGCAGAAAACCAATGCAGCATTAAGACTGTAAGTGGAATAAGATTGTATGAAATCGACAATGACAATAAGTTCATGCCAGTAAATATAAAAAATATGAAATTTACACTTTCAGAAACCTAACTCATTATTATTTACTGAGGAACATGAACCAAGTAAATATGAAATCTTTTTAATAAATAACAATTCACAAGAAAAGTATAAAAGACAGCTCATTTTGGCACTACTGTAAGCTCTTCTTTGTTACTAAGCCCCCAGTTGATCCTGATATTTAATGTCTTAGATTAACATTTTTACTCCAATGTTCATATGTCCTAAATACATACGGCACTATGAAGTGATAAGCAGGGATTCAGGAAATAATGTTTTAATAATCAGAATAGCAATGTTATTTATTTACTTCCAACTCGGGCAAACATATAGTTCAAATTTGCTTACTAGGTTATTACATCCTGCTTTTTAATAGTTAATCTATAATTTTTAGGATCATATTTTTTTTAACTCTAGGTTTCCTCAGTTTCCTTTAGCTATTGAAATGAAGCTATCCAATAATCCCTTCCAACTCTAAAACTACTATAAGTAAAAAAAAAGTTGCCTCTTGCTACTGTGCTTTGGTGAGAGCACAACACACGGACATTAACAGTTAACACAGCTATAGTATGATATACGAAGGAAGTCTTGCATTTAAAAAAGTACTTAGATTGTATTTACACAGTAAGAATCTCTATCATTAATGATTCAACATTTAGATTTGACCAGAAACCAGAGCATGACTTTATAATGCTCTGTTTAAATTAACTACTTAATGTTGTAATGACCATTCAATGGGGTGAGCTCAATGAAGTTTGGACCTGGTATAATACAAACACAGTTTTTCCAATTTTTTGATCAATGGACAGATTTTAATGCTGAGTCAGTAAGAATTTCATTTGTGCTTTAAGAATGTTTACTTAAGCCAAAAATTTTACATCTCAATTATTTTATATTCTAAAACTGAAGGTAGTTTAAACCAATGCATTATTCATAAAGCAAAGTCATCAGGAAAAACAAAGCTGTGCCCTTCTCTCAAAGCTGTTAAATTGCTAAAACATACCATACTTATGCAAGCAATATTTGATTGTGTTTTCCTTGACACACAATCAGATGAAGATATGCCAAAAACTCTACACTAAACATCTTTGCTTCTAATCAAAGCAATCATCAATCCAAGGACTGTCATCCATTTTATTTCATCTCAACATCAAGAAAAAAGTAATTTAAAAAATTGTTTTAATTCCCTTGAAATGATAAGATAAATGAAAATGTAAGTGCCTTCACATAATAACAGTAATCTGACCCTTTGGGAAATATTGTTGACTTTCTCAATGCACGGTATTCAAAGCTCATTCAAAAGTGTTCATTTAAAATGCAGATATCAAAGATGATGCAAATGTTCAGAAAATTAGAATTTACCAGATGTTCTAATCCAGCTTTGACGTTTCCAGATTCCCTAAAGTAGAAGAATGAAAGTTTTAAATACTTGCTAAACTCTTGTCTGCTATAATTTACATTTACCTCAAAAATGTTTTATAGAGGGGGGAGATTAAATATGGCAGCGCGTAAGAGGTGAGACAGAGAACTCATCCCAAAACCACATATAATATGAAAATATAGTTAATACAACTAACCCTAAAAGAGCAACAGGAAAGAAGGCTGCGCCAGGCTGCACACACCTGGGGAAAAGAGCAGACCTCAGGAAACAGGAGTGCGTATCAATGATACCTTAATAAAAAATAAATTAAATAAAAAGTTTTATAAACCCTTGTAGGTTTTTCATATATCTTTAGTAGTGTTCACAATAACACTGTTTTTAAGGACAAAACAATTTCCATCAAAAATGAATAGACAATTTATTTAGATCAATAGTATTTCCACTAAAATTGGTATTGAACCAACAGAAAGAATGTTTCAAATTTTACAGTCAGTGGAGAACAAAAGTAAGTCAAAGCATATTATTATTATTATTTTGCTATTCACACAGTCTCTTTATTGCACATTAGGTTTTCCATTGTAGTTTGTTTTTCCAACATTCATTATGAAAATGTTCAACATATAGGTTCTATTCACCATCCAGATTCTACAACTGACATTTTGCTTTATTTGCTTTATCAAAAATCCATCCATCAATGGTTGCATTTTTATATAAAGAATATGTACATAAAGAATATGTTTGTGAATACATAGCTAAGTAACTAATTCTTAACAAATTTTTTTCCTGGCAATTATATTAATTTAGTGCACACCACAAATCAGGACCTAAGACTGCTGTAATGTTAAAAGATAAAATATCACCAAAGAAAAATCAAACACTGAGTTATCATGATATACTTTAAGTATTTAATTTCTTGCTTTTCATCGTGTAAAAAACTGCTGATATAATTAAAAATACAAATAAATGCTTAAGTAGCAAAGATAATTTAAATATACATGTGGTGAATTATGGCAAATATTTGGATTCTTTTCCTTGATTTCACTCTATACTAATATATTAGTGACAATGGACTTTGGTTTTTCTCCCTCTGACCAAGTATTACTTTAATTCCATCATAAATACTAAACCTTACCTTTTTAAACATGAAACCACACTTCCACCACATTGCAGAAAGTAATCATGAAACATCCAACAACAGGACTGCATTCATGAGGTTTCATCTTTGCCCCACACCTCTTTCTTTCTCTGAAGCTAACCCAACTTACCTTTCTCTTTATTACTCTCTCTAATTTTCATTGCCAAAATACACTTATCTTTGTTGCTTTGTTTTGATGGACAACTTTCCAAATTTCCTTCTCTTTTCCCTTCAAATCTGCTGCTTGAAAACTACACTCATGGCTTCCAAATTTTGCTCTTACTGTCCAGGCTAGCTTACAAAGAATAAATTCTAACTTGTACTGATTATCATCATCTTTAACTGTTCCCTTCTCTACTCTATTTCTGGTAATCTTAACAATATTATATTTCAATACTTGAAAATCTAAGGGTTTCTGCGAACTAGAGACAATAGTTCTACAATTCATATGGAAACACAAAAGACCCCGAATAGCCAAAGCAATCCTGAGAAGGAAGAATAAAGCTGGGGGATTACGCTCCCCGACTTCAAGCTCTACTACAAAGCCACAGTAATCAAGACAATTTGGTACTGGCACAAGAACAGACCCATAGACCACTGGAACAGAATAGAGAGCCCAGATATAAACCCAAGCATATATCATCAATTAACATATGATAAAGGAGCCATGGACATACAATGCAGAAATGACAGCCTCTTCCACAACTGGTGCTGGCAAAACCAGACAGCTATATGCAAGAGAATGAAACTGGATTAACTGTCTATCCGCATATACAAAAGCAAACTCAAAATGGATCAAAGACCTGAATGTAAGTCATGAAACCATAAAACTCTCAGAAGACAACAAAAATCTCTTGAATATAAACATGAGCAGCTTTTTTCTGAATGCATCTACTCGAGCAAGGGAAATAAAAGCAGAAATGAACTCATGGGATTACATCAAACTAAAAAGCTTCTGTACAGCAAAGGACAGCATCAAGAGAACAAAAAGGCACCCTACAGTATGGGACAATATATTCATAAATGACCAATAAGGGGTTGACATCCAAAATATATAAAGAACTCATATGCCTCAATACCCAAAAAGCATTTAACCTGATTAAAAAATGGGCAGAGGATATGAAGAGACAATCTCCAAAGAAGAAATTCAGATGGCCAACAGGCACATGAAAAGATGCTCCACATCACTAATTATCAGGGAAATGCAAATAAAAACCACAGTGAGATAACACCTCACACCAGTAAGGATGGCCAATATCGAAAAGACTAAGAACAACAAATGCTGGCAAGGATGTGGAGAAAGGGGAAAGGAACCCTCCTAACACTGCTGGTGGGAATGTAAGCTAGTTTAACCATTGTGGAAAGCAATATGGAGGTTCCTCAAAAAACTAAAAATAGAAATACCATTTGACCCCAGAATTTCACTCCTAGGAATTTACTCAAAGAATATAACTTCTCAGATTCAAAAAAACATATGCACCCCTATGTTTACTGCAGCACTATTTACAATAGCCGAGATATGGAAGCAACCTCAGTGTCCATCAGTAGAAGAATGGATAAAGGAGATGTGGTACATATACACAATGGAATACTATTCAGCATAAGAAACAAATCTTACCATTTGCAACAACATGAATGGAGCTGGAGGGTATTATGCTCAGTGGAATAAGTCAGGCAAAGACAAATGCCAAATGACTTCCCTCATTTGTGGAATATAACAACGAAGCAGAACTGAAGGAACAAAACAGCAGCAGACTCACAAACTTCAAGGAACTAGAGGTTATCAAAGGGGAGGGGTGAGGGAGGGCGTGTGGCCAGGGAGGAAGAAGGGGATTGAGGGGTATGATGTTTAGTACACAAGGTGTGGGGGGGAGATCATGGGGAAGACAGTGTAGCACAGAGAAGACAAGTAGTGACTGTAGCATCTCACTACACTGATGGACAGTGACTGCAATGGGGTGTGGGGGGCACTTAACAGTAAGGGCGAATGTAGAAACCACATTGTTTTTCTTGTGAAACCTTCATAAGATATATCAACGATACCTTAATTAAATCAACCGATCAATCACTCTTGGTATCTGCTTCTAGGTGGGAAATCCCCACAAAATCTAAAACTGCCAGGAAAGGTTACAAAACCTCGCGTTTCGCATCCCAGAGGGGAGAGAGCCAGGGAGCCACGGAGCTGGTGGCGGGGCAGAGGGGGCCGGGAGCGCCTCGGAGTCTGCACTCACACACACACGTCCTCATTTTTCTGGAAGGTACAGCGATCCCATTACAGGCCCATTTATTGCTCTTCTCCTAAAAACTCGTTTAAAAAATAACGCAGGAGCCGAAAGGGGCCCCTCCGTCCGAAACCTACGCGAAACGTCTTCCACGGCCTGGGCTGCAGCCGGCGGCAGGGTCTCTGCCGCCCATTACTATACACACAGGTATCGGGGCGCCGGGCGGGCAAGTCTCGCTCCTCTCGCCACAGGAACTGTCCAGGCAACAGCAAATCAGCAGACATTTCGCTGCTGAACAACAGGTAGAGACGGCACAGAAACGCCCCGAGAGAAGCACAACACCACCTTCCACAAAGCAATGAACGCTGCAGCTGCAGCGCGAGCGGCGGGCCGGCGCGACCGTGGGTCCGTCCGCCCCTGCCCCACCGCCGTCCCCCGAGACCGGGTGCGCCAGCCCAGCTCCATTACCCGGTGCAGCGCTGCGAGCGTCCGGGCCAGGCGACGGCTTCCCCGAAAGCCCCAGGAGGAAAGAAGGCGTCCGCACAGAGCGCCCCGCCGGCGCGGGAAAGCAGCGCTCCCCGCGGAAGGGACTTGCCCTGCGGGGCTCCCGCGCCTCCGAGACCAGCGGACAGCCCCGCACACGCCGCCGCCGCCCAGCTCGCCGCCAGCCCCAGGACCCCCGCGGCGGCACGGGGGTGCTCGCTCGCGCCCGGAGTCCCCGGCCGCCCCGCCGCTCCCCACGGGCCGCGGGCCGCCCTCCCGGGTCGCCGTGCCGCCCCCAGCCGGGGCCCGGGTCAGGGAGGGGGCCGCCGACGGCCCCGCGCCGCCGTCCCTCCGCCCCCGGTCCGCGGGCGCACCCCGCCGGGTGGCCACCCCTTCCCGCCGCCGGCCGAGCCCGGTCCGCCCGCGGCGCGCTCCGCCGGGACCCGCGCCCACGCGCGCACGGACGACACGGAGCCCGCGGCCCGGCCCAAGCCGCGGGCCCGACCGACAGCGACAGCGCTTCGGTCCCGGGGGCCTCCGCGCCGAGGGACGGCCCCACGGAGGGGGGAGAGGCGGGGGCGCCGGGCGGCTGAGGAGCGGGGGACGCGCGGAAGGGGCAGCAGTAGCCGCCCCCGGGCCAGAGGGGTGGCCGCCGCGTCCGGGCCGCCCGCCCAGCGCCGGGGATGCAGCGGCGGAGCGGCCGGCCGGAGAGAGGCCGGGGCAGAGACTGGAGGGGTCCGGGAGCGCGGAGCGGCCGCGGCGGCGGGGAGCGCCATGTTCCGCTCACGCACCCCACTCGGCCGGCCCCGCTCCGGCCGCCCCCGGCCCGGCTCGCCCCCTCACGCCCCGGCTGCCCGACTCCCCGTGACTCCGCCGCTCCCCGGTCCCCCCGCGCTCCCCGTCACTGCGCCGCGGGCTTGCCTGCTCTCTCCGCGGACACCCGGAGCCGTCGGCCTGCTCCTCTCGCGGCCGCCGGGAGGCTCGAGCTGCGTCCTCCGCGGCCCCCCGCCCCGCCCCTGGCCCACGACACTCGCGGCTTTACGGCCTCCCGTTCCCGACACCCGGAGCTGCTCACTCTACGGCGGGAACCTTGTTGCCAGGGAGAGGATGGTGTGAACCAACCATAAACGCCGCCGAGTTTGAATGGAGAGCCGAGGGAGAAGTTTCCCTCGGGTGTCGTGGTGTCGTAGGACGGGGAAGGGACCGCTGGGAAGCGTCATTGAAAACAGTAAAACATTGCTGAGGAAGGGCGGGTGGGGAGGGTGGGAGAAGGGAATTGAAGAGCACTGCGATTAGCGCACAGGACGTGGGGCGGTCCCGGGGAAGGCAGTGCAGCGCAGAGAAGAGCAGTGACTGTAACATTTTACTGCTCTGATAGACAGTGCTGCAAGGGGGGGGTGGTGCGTGCAGGAGACTTGGTAATATGGGTGAGTGTAGTAACCACAGTGTTTGCTCATGTGAATCCTTCATAATATTGTATACCAATGATACAATAATAAAAATTAAAAACATTTCTGAGAAAAATTAAAGAAGACATGAATAAATGAAGAGGGGTGGAGTGTTCACGGATTCGGAGATTCAGTTGGATGACGGTTCTCCCTAGATCAGCTATAGATTCAACATAATCCCCATCATAAGCCCACAGGCTTTTATTTATTTATTTTTATTAAGGTATCCTTGGTATAAACTCACATGAAAAACAATGTGGTTACTACATTCACCCATATTATCCAGTCCCCACCCCAAACCCCATTGCAGTCACTGTCCATCAGTGTAGTGAGATGCCACAGAGTCACTACTTGTCTTCTCTGTGCTACACTGTCTTCCCCGTAACCCCCAACACACCATGTGTACTAATCATAATACTTCCCAATCCCCTTCTCCCTCCCTCCCCACCCGCGCTCCCCCATCCCTACCCTTTGGTAACCACTAGTCCCTTCTTGGAGTCTGTGTGTCTGCTACTATTCTGTTCCTTCAGTTTTACTTCGTTGTTATACTCCACAGATGAGGGAAATCATTTGGCACGTGTCTGTCTTTGCCTGACTTATTTCACTAAGCATAATATCCTGTAGCTCCATCCATGTTGTTGCAAATGGTAGAATTTGTTTCTTTCTTATGGCTGAATAATATTCCATTGTGTATATGTACCACATCTTCTTTATACATTCATCTACTGATGGACACTTAGGTTGCCTCCATGTCTTGGCTATTGTAAGTAGCGCCTCAATAAACATAAAGGTGCATATGTCATTTTGAATCTGAGAACTTGTATTCTTTGAGTAAATTCCTAGGAGTGGAATTCCTGGGTCAAATGGTATTTCTATTTTTAGTTTTTTGAGGAACCTCCATACTGCTTTCCACAATGGTTGAACTAATTTACATTCCCACTAGCAGTGTAGGAGGGTTCCCCTTTCTCCACATCCTCACCAGCATTTGTTGTTGCTTGTCTTTTGGATGTTGGCCATCCTTACTGGTGTGAGGTGATATCTCATTGTGGTTTTAATTTGCATTTCCCTGATGATTAGCAATGCGGAGCATCTTTTCATGTGCATATTGGACATCTGAATTTATTTAGAGAAGTCGCTGTTCAGATACTCTGCCCATTTTTTAATTGGGTTATGTGCTTTTTGGATGTTGAGGCGTGTGAGTTCTTTATATATTTTGGATGTTAACCCCTTGTCTGATATGTCATTTACAAATATATTCTCCCATACTGTAGGATGCCTTTTTGTTCTGCTGATGGTATCCTTTGCTGTACAGAAGCTTTTTAGCTTGATGTAGTCCCATGTGTTCATTTTCGCTTTTGTTTCCCTTGCCCAAGGAGATGCGTTCAGGGAAAAGTTGCTCATGTTTATATTCATGAGATTTTTGCCTATGTTGTCTTCTAAGAGTTTTATGGTTTCATGACTTACATTCAGGTCTCTGATCCATTTTGAGTTTATTTTTCTGTATGGGGTCAGACAATAATCCAGTTTCATTCTCTTGCATGTAGCTGTCCAGTTTTGCCAACACCAGTTGTTGAAGAGGATGTCATTTCCCCATTGTATGTCCATGGCTCCTTTATTGTATATTAATTGACCATACATGGTTGGGTTTATATCTTGGCTCTCTTGTCTATTCCATTTGGTCTGTGGGTCTGTTCTAGTGCCAGTGCCAGATTGTCTTGATTACTGTGGCTTTGTAGTAGAGCTTGAAGTCAGGGAGCGTAATTCCCCAACTTTATTCTTCCTTCTCAGGATTGCTTTGGCTATTCGGGGTCTTTTGTGGTTCCATGTGAATTTTCATACTATTTGCTACTATTTAGTACTATTCATTGAAGAATGCTGTTGGTATTTTGATAGGGATTGTATTGAATCTATAGATTGCTTTAGGCAGCATGGCCATTTTGACAATATTAATTCTTCCTACCCAAGAGCATGAGATGAATTTCCATTTATTAGTGTCCTCTTTAATTTCTCTCAAAAGTGTCTTGTAGTTTTCAGGGTATAGGTCTTTCACTTCCTTGGTTGGGTTTATTCCTAGGTATTTTATTCTTTTTGATGCAATTGTGAATGGAATTGTTTTCCTGATTTTGAGCCTCCTCTTTGTGTGTTGCACCTATGCCTAGAATCCCTTGCCACCTTTTCTGTCTGCTCCACCTTTCATGAGTAATCTCCGGAATATTTTCTTCAACCACGCTGAGCTGATTTCTCCTCTGAAGCACCACCACTGGACATGATTTTCTCATCTCTCATCCCTCATGTGCTCATTTCAAACATTCACTGAATGTGCACCATGCGGCAGTTTCACAGATAAATGCTGAGTAGAGTGAGTGGTATCACCCTCAAGTCATGGTGCACATAAATGAAAAATTGGATTATTGGATAATTACAAGTGCTTTAAGTGCCAGGAAGGCGGCAGCTGTCTGTAGTGTGGTCTTACCAAAATGTGTAGAGGATGCCGCAAAAACAGCACCAATAACAGTGACTATATCCTAGTTTAACACGACTAACACAACTGTATTAGTTTCACACTGCTGTACAACGGCCACAGGCTGGCATCTCGGAGCAGCACAGATCTGTCACCTCACTGGTTCTGTGGGCCAGGAGATCAGCACGTTAGCCGGGTCCCCTCCTCAGGGCTTCACAGGCTGGACTGAGGTGTCACCTGGGGCTGTGTCCTCACCAGGGGGCCTGGCCAGGGCAGCTCCCTCAGGTTGCTATTGGCAGAACTGGCATCTTTGGAGTGGCAGGACGAAGGTCCACATTTTCTTGCTAGCTGTCAGCTGGGAATACACTTGGGTCCTTGCTGTGTGGCGCCTCTGCACACCCTTCAGGCCCAAATCTTTTTCTTCAGAGGGTCCAGGCCCTTTTAAGGGTGCCCCAGATTAGGTCAGGCCCACCCGGGATGATCTGCTTCTTTATTAACTCAAAATGATTAGGGACCTTCCTCACAGCCGCAAAGCCCCTTCACAGCAGCATGGATACCATGGTTTAGTTGAATAGCTGGGAGAAGTGGTGACACAGGGAGTGGGATTCTTGGGGCCATCTTTGAAGCTAGTTTGCCACAACATGTAAGTGTGCTTTTCCCACATGACAGCACAGCGAGCCTGTGCTGAGCATCAGTCAGCCAGTGGCCCAGGCTGTAGGTGCCCCACGTCCTTGTACGCCCCCAGGATCACTCTGAGAGTGGGGAGGACACGAGGCTGGCCCCACACAGGCCCTGTGTGGTATCAGGCTTAAAATCAAGACCCAATATTAAGAGCTGCTCGACATCTGGCAATGCTGGGAGGGCCTGGATGGCCTCAACTCAGGCCCCACCCCCAAACTACTCCACTGGATCAGGTCCCTTCTTACCAAGAGGACCAGGTGCAGTTTCTGTTTATCCCTACACGGTGGGTTTCAGGTCCCTGCCAGCCTGCAGAAGTGTTCAAACAAGCCAGCCACATCCTCCTGCAGGAACCAGAGGGCACCCCCACCCTGACACTACAGAGCCTGCCTCCCACCGCCCTGGCTGTTTGCTCTGTTCCCGAGTGCATCTCCCATATGCCCGGCGAGGCATGGCGCGCAGTATCCTCACCGTGGGGCTGTGCATATGTGTGACTGATAAACCGCAGCCCATCTCACCCGCCCGGTGTTGCATGTCCTGTGTTCAGCCCTCCCATCACCCTAGGGTGGCACTCCTCCTCACCAATGGGGTGAACAGCAGGCTGTCAGGCACCCTAGGAACAACACAGGTTAATCCTGCTCATATTCCTTTTTCAAAAGAGAATCAGATGGCTTTGGCTAACCGGGAGGAATTCAGGGAAGAAAACTTACACCCTGTGTTCAGAAGGAGGAGAAGCTGGCAGTCTCAGGGACTCAGTTATGACCACCACCACGGCTAGGAGGTCAGCCCCTGAGTCACACTCCTCCATTCACTGCCTCTGGAGTTTGGGGTGGGTTGCTTCACATGTCTTTGTTTATTCTTTCAGTTCATTAGTGAAAAAAAGACATGTTAATAGCAAAACCTAACTCCGAGGTTTATTGCGAGGGGCCCATCAGTGGGCCCACATCTAGTTTTAGAAGTTGGGGACAGGACCTGTTGTCTTCACGCCTTAGTTGTGTTGAATAATAAGGAATTCCCGACTGTTGTAATACTTCCCGACTCATTGCAAATTTGTTAGAGAGAGTCCTCAGGTTACATATTCATTCTGTAAATATTTGTTGAGTCCATGTATGCTCCAGAAAAACGTTACAGTTTTTTAATTTAGTATTTAATCTCACTGGAGATTAAATAGTAACCTCAATCGACACAGTTCTGCCATCATGTCATTCTAGAGAAGGGAGACAGAAAGTAAACACTTATGTTAGATGGTAACTGCTATGGAGATAAAAAATCAAGGTAAACGGAAACCTGAGATCAGGAAAAAGGGTGATTTGCATAAGACTTCCAGGGAAAGTCACAGACAAGTCAGCATTTGCACAGAGACTGAAGAAGGTGATATAGCCATTTAGTTATAAAGGAAGCTGCTTGTACAAAGGTCCTGGGGCAGAGTCTGCTTTGTGTATTGAGGCCCGTGAGGGAACTAGTGTGGAAACAGAGTGAGCCAGGGCTGGGGGAAGTAGCCGAATGCTTCAGCGAGGTGGGCAGGCCCGGGGACGGAGGATGGAGTGGGGGGCTCGTGTAGATGATGTACGTGCTAGAACTGACTCTAAGGACTCGAGCTTTTAATCTGAATGATATGGGAAGCCAGTAGAATGACTGTGATGGAGTTATTACATATTTTTTGCAATTACACATTACAGTGGAGTCCAACATATTTTTTAGAGGCTCTTGTATGGTTTGAGGTTTCTTTCTGAGTCTGGACTGTAAGGCTTGTACACCGGGCTGACCTGCGCCTCTGGGCCCTCGGGCCGATGCCACGGAGAGGCTGCCCTCATGGTTCTGGCGTCCTGTCGCCTCCTCTTCAGTTCCTGACCCGATGCTCCCGGTTCAGACGTCCGGCCATTGTTTCTGAACCGAGAGCTCGGGAAGGATAGGGTGCTTGGGAATTCCCCTTGGCTTCCTCTCGGTGCTCACCCTGCTCTAGAGAACGTCCCCTGCACTGGACCAGGGACAATGCTGGGTCAAGTTTCTCAGCAGGGACTATAAAAAGACACTTCACCTCTTCACTCACATGGATGTGAAATATCTCTCAATTCTTAAGCTGGGACTAGGGCAGTGGATGACTGCATTTCTGAAGTGAACAGCATAATTATAACGAGCACTTGGGGGGAGAGAAGAAATACTCACCATGATTCATACCGCAAATTGAAGGTAGGACAAGTAGTTCTTGAACATCCTGATTAGATTTAAATCTTGTTTTAGCAGCGGCAGCTCAAGTTAATGTTTGCTCCGTGCAATAATGTCATGTGGACTGACACATAGGTAATCATGCTATTTACCTTCTTAGAAACTCTCGCCTGGGGAGCTGTGATCATTCAGTGCTTGAGAAGGCTGGGACAAAAGGCACCCTGGCAAGAGAGGAGAGCAAGGGGCCCTTGGCTGCGGGCTGGTCCGCTCGGTGGGAAAGGCGCCCGCGGGCCCTTGCTCTGCTCCAGCTCAGTCAGACATTCTGGTCTGTTGTCACAGCGGCCAGGTCGCTGAGCTTCCCCATCGCACGCTTGCTTCCCTCTCCCTGGGGCCCCCGGTCGGTCTCTGGTCCTCTGCCCTATGAAAGGCTTCCTTACCCACCCTTGTTCTCCTTTCCCATCTCTCTGGATTTTCCTTAAAAAAACCTCACTCACCCTCTCCCTCTCATGCACTGAGCAGGTGCTCCCCTAACGCAATGAGCGACTGCTTTTCTGAAACACAGGCCAAATCCCATCACTTACTTGCATAAAACTCTTTTACTGGCTTATTACCTGTGGAATGAACATCGCAAATCTGTCTCGGGTCAAGATGCTCATGATTGGTGGCCCTGTACCTCTGGAAGGCCCCTTCCCACCTCACTTTGCCAGGGATGCCCACTGTGCACCACCCATGCACCCCTCCCCCATTCTGCCACAGCACATGGACTGGGGCACAGAGGGTGACAGGCGCTGCAGACGCAGGAATCCTTGGTAGGCAGGACGGTCCCCACACTGTGGGGCAGAGGCCAAAGGTAAGGCTGAAAGCATTGAAGGACGTGCACCCGAGCTCCTCGATCCTGGATTTAAGTAAATATTGGGATATCTTTATATAGATATAGATATAGACATAGCTGTACTCATCCGCATCCCTCCCGCCCTGTCTCCCGGCAGAGTTCCTGAGAGTTCCTGTGTATTGATGTGCCCCCAGCCAACTCAGTTCTAAGTCCTCACGATGGACCTTAGAACCTCGTGAATCAGGTCCACCCGGTCCCAGCCAACAGCCAGTGCTCTGTCTTCACCCTGCTGGCCCTTCACAGCAGCTGACATGGCTGACCCCCACTTCCGTATGAAAACCTCTGTTCTCTGGGATTGCGTGACACCCACCAAGCTGGCTGCTGCCTGCTTGCTGCCTCTTCCCCAGCTTTCCCTGGACGCCTCCTTCTCCGGGAATGTAGGAGTTGCCATGTGCAGGGGCTCAGCCCCTTTCCCCAGCAGGAGTGCGTATGGGGAAGGGGCCGCCTCCGTGGCCACGGCGGTCGGTGCCCCCTCCATGCTGAAAGCTCTCACAGTCACAGCCTCAGCCGGATCTCCTCTCTGAACTCCAGGCACACATGCCCAGCCCCACGGGGAGGGCCCTCTCGGGGGCCTTTAGGCACGTCAAGCTGACCTTCCCAAAACAGAACTGTGGGTCCCTGCCCTACCACTCCCAGCTTCTCCCACACTCACAATTTGTTCCAGCCAATGGCTTCTTCACCCACCAACACTCAGCTCAAAATATAACTGCCCCTCTCCCATGCCTCACCTGGCAGCAGTGAGTCCCTCGGCAGCACCTCCAGAACATCCCAAATGGCCTCTGCTCGCCACCCCACAGCCGCCAGCCGGGGCCCAGCCCATCCTCCTCATCTGGACTACTGCCACACCTCCTATGTGATTCCCCTCGCCTCCTACCTTGCTCTCCCAGATGTGCCAGAGGGCATTTCGGAAGACCTTTGCCAGTTCTTCATTACTCTTAGAAGAAAATCCAGGCCCCTACCCAGCTCTCGAGACCTCCCTGACCATGTTCTACCTGATCTCAGCTCTCCTCATGCTCCCTCAGAGCCTCCATTCAGAATCCCTCAAACATGACAAACTGCTTCCTGCCACAGGACATTTGCATATACTGTCCCTTCAACTTGGAATCCCCTCCCCTCCCTGCCAGACCATTGCTTGGCCGCCTCCTTCCCAGCATCCAAGTTTCAACTCAAATGTAATCTACTCAGATTTTCCATCCAGTCTCCCTGAGACAGGTACCCTATCGTATCACCCCAGTCTATCTTAATTACAGCCCTTGTCAGGGTCTTTGTATTGGGTACATGTGTGTGTCTTTAAGCATTGCATTGTCTCTCTGTCTCCACTAAAATAAAACTTTCTTAAAAGCAGAAGTAATTCCCTTCTAACTATTGACTCTCTTGTGTCTAAAACAGTGCCTGGTTAAGTTCACAACTGCTCTCTGGTACATCATAGACCATATGGAGATGGAGCCGCAGCCCGAGGACCTCAAGCCTGGAGGTAACCGCCGGCTGAAGAGCCCACCGCCCACATCTCGGCCTCCACTTCCCCAGAGGGCACCATCTTTATGGGCTACCACCCAGTACAAGGGAGTGAACAGTGCAGTCCCCACCAGGTGCCAGGAGACGCAGGAGAGGTAAGTCCCGAGGCAGTGCATCGCCTCCGGAGAACAGCCACCCTTACCTCCATTTGTCTCCTCTCCTCACTGGCTACAGGAAAAGTCCTTTTTCTTTAACATTTCTCATCTCTGAGCCTCAGCATCACCATCTGTAAAATGGGGCAACAAGGTCACTTCTCCTGGGGCCCGACTGTGGAGACGATGCTTGTCTATGCGGATCAGACACTGTCATGGCCCCTCCTGTCTTTACTCATCCGCTGACCATTTTGGGGTTTCTCTTTGGTCTTGAACTAGGAGGACCCAGGACACTGACCCTCAAGGAAGCCACCACCATCTTGTGCCTGTTTCCCCAGATGGACCTTCCAGGAGAATGTCAGGCCACTGAATTAAGCCCAGAGTTAGTTTCAAAGAGGATTAGTGCGCTCCACACCCTCTCTGCTCATAAACCCCAGAGCCCACCAAGGAAGGAAACCCTTCTTTAGCAGGCAACCTGGGGAGGAGGGTGTTTGGTCCGGAGAAGATAGGCTCAAGGGGCCCCACCTGACCATGCCCCAGCGCTCCTGAGGACTTCAAGTGCAGGAATATCCAAGCCAGGAAAGTGGCTCATCTGGAGGAGCCGGGAAGATGGACGTTGAACCCTGGTCCCACCAGGCACTGGCTTCCTGCTCTGGAAAGGCACCTGTGGCCCTAGTGGAGGGGACGGTGTGACAGTGTCCCTAGGTGCCGTGGGAGGGACGGGAGGTCCAGCCTTCCAGCACATGGCCATGCCACTCGTGGGCAAGCACCCACGTGGACTGCAGAGGCACGCGCAGCCTGGCCCTGCACGGGAGTCCAGCCCAGAGAAGCAGAATGGATGCCTTCACCCCCTCTCTGCATCTGGACTGGTAGGTCCGTTACAGCAGGGACAGGGTTTTGAGGTTCTTGGGCATCACCAGTGCCTGGTGGGGAATGGGGTCACCAGGTGAGTGCTAACTGACCCATAGAGGGAAAAAAGGAAAGTGACTTCTCCCTGGCTTCTCTCCTCATTTTTATCTGTCTTAAAACCAATCCTCACCACTGCAGGGACACAGCCCAGTCTGGAAAGAAAGGCTGGTAATGGAATACGCCTGGCGAGAAGGCAGCTCCCGCGCCGGGGTCAGGGCGGCGCTGCTGACTGGGTCACAACAGAAAGCTCGGGCCGACGCCCCTCCCCTTAGCATTTGCCTCCTCCTAGGCAGGTTGTTTCACCTCCTCAGTGTGTGCGTCCTGGAAAAGTCCATGGTGGTCAAAAAGTCCTCACAGAGTGGCTAAAGGGACAGCGGAAGATGCCGGCAGAGTGCCAGGCTGCCGGAGTCCCCAGGAGGTTGGTGGGCGAGTTCTCAGGCATGGAGGCTTGTCAGGACGTCCTGAGCCTGTGAGGGGATTCTTCAGCTTTGAGCCTTCAGGATGGACGCTCTGGAGGCAGTAGGGTGGAAGGCTGAGGTGGGCAGAGCAGAGGGTGGCTGGTGCCCACCAGGCAGGAGAGGAGCCAGACTGTGCAAGGCAGTGGTTTGGGAAGGAGGGCGCAGAGGAGAGAGGCGGCGTTGCGGAAGGAGAAGGTACCTTCATCTCACTTGCCAAATGTTCCTCATTCCCAGGGAGCCAGCACGCTGAGGAGATCACCGTGGCATGAGGACACGCACCTGTGGTGAGAGGCAGGGGCAGGAAGAGCCAGGCAGCCGGGTCTGCCATGCAGCTGACGTGCGTACAGCCAGAGTGTGTGCCGACCCCGCTGACACCAGCCAAGGCTCCCCGGCAAGATGAAGCCGAGTGGACCCTGAGAACAGGCTGGGGGAGCTGTCAGGGTAGGGCAGAGAATGGGGTGGGGGGCAGCAAGGGCGTCCTGCAGAGGGGGTGCCCTTCGCTGGGAACAGCAGGGCACGTGGCTATTGTGAAGGCAGCAGTCCTCAGAGCTTGGGGCCAGAAAGGCCGCAAGCCCAGACTGTGAATACCTGCCATGCCATCCAGGGAAGGCCAGATGGCCGGCCGCAGGCGTGGAAGGGCCTAGAAGGAGGGGCTGGGCATGCTCCACGACCTTGTAGCTGCCCAGTCCGGGCGTGGGCATGCTCAGAACATTCAGGACAAGGATCTGGGAACTGCTGCAAGACGGAGCTCCGAGGGCTAGAGGGACACTGGGTGTCAGAGGGAACGGAGCTGTGCCCAGCCGCGGATGGGGAGGAAATCCCGTCTCTGTCCCTCAGCCCCAGAGGATGTTTGTATAAGGAAATCTATTCCACTAAAATTCCAGATGCAGGGAGTCTGTGTCAGTGGCCATCCTCTACAAGCCTTCCTAGGCAGAGGCTCTGACGAGTGGATTGTAGAGACAGCCCTTGACAGCACGCACTCAGTCCCACAAAGCAGAGACCTGCTCCTCACCAGACAAAGACACGCCGTACCTACCTGTGCAAGGGAGTGAGTGTAGACCTCAGCGGGGAAAGAGCCGAGTGTGCAGTCCCCGGCTGGGAAGGAATGCTTAAGGAACCTCACATCCTTGTGCCGTGAGTGGAGGGGCAGGTCGACGGGTGGGCCGGCCACTCGGAGCTGCTCTCCGGGTCAGAGCTCTCCCGGGCAGGGACGGCCCTGCCGCCTGCCCAATCCACCGCTGGGCCCAGAGAGCTAGAACTGGCTCGGCCTGGGCTCCAAGCATGCAGGGGTGGAGCCGGGCCTGGGAAGCCGGAGTTTTCCAGAGGCAGCCCTGGAGCTGGGGTGAGGGGGCAGCGGGGAGAGAGGCTGCGGAGAAGAGCAGGAGGAGATGGGGAGAGGGGAGAGAGCCGCAGGGAGGGCCAGGCAGTGGTGGGCACAGCGCAAGGCCAGAAGTGTGTCAGGGGAAAGAGAACAATGGAGAGAGATGGAAATTGCAGAGACTCCGAGAGAGGAGAAAGGAGAGAAAGACAAACAGGGAGACAGTGGGAGAGATGGGGAGCAAGCCGGAGAGGAAGTGGGAAGAGGGGAGGGGGCGGAAGAGGGGGTCAAGGGTGGGAGAGGGGGCCGGGAGGACCAAACCAGGGAGGGCCGAACCCCAGGGGGTCCCATCTTGGAAAGAAATGAGGAGGCAAAGCGCCTGAGATGACGAGACACTGGCAGATGATGAGAGCAGGGAGGGAGGCCGAAGCAGAGGAGCAGAGGAAGGGGCAGCGAGGGGGCAGCCCGCAGGAGGGCCACGGGGCGTTGTGGAGGGCATGGAGGGCCGCGGCGGAGCACCGCCCCCAGGACGCTGCCCTGGGAAGGGCAGCCACCACACTCCCCGGGGACTCCACGTTCCCTGACAAAACGCCCTCTCTCCTGGCTGGGGTTCTGGAGAAGGCAGAGGGAAGGGGTGCTTCCACACAGGCTCACCTTTTCTCCCTGAATGGAGGGGGGGGCAGTCACCCGGTCGCCACACCAGGGCACTGTCCCCCCACTTCTTAGCCTTCCTCAGAGGGCTGGCTGCCAGAAACGTGGGGCCTTCTAGGGAGCCCCTGAAGAGACAGGCAGCCAGTGCAGGGGCCGGGCCTGGGTGGCAGAGCGTAGCAGGGCCCACAGCCCCAGTCCAGGTTCTCCAAGGTCTAGGGCCACGGACACGCACCTCAGCTTGCTCCTCCCCAGCCAGAAGGTGTGTGGCTTGCTGGTACCCAGACCCACCCACCACTCTGCCCCCAGTTCTCCAGCACGTGGAGGACACTAAGAGGGTCTCCAGTGCCTGGAGTTTCCCATGGGGCCCCAGCTGGCAGATGGACAGGCACGTTGGGGAGCCTGTACTTAGTTGACCCAGGGTCTTCAGGCCCCCCAGCTGGGGCAGCTCACGCAGGTGGTGAAGTCCAGGTGGAGCAGAGCAGAGGTGTGCAGCCAGGGGCTCCTCTGGGACCACTCCTGGCCCAGGTGCATGTCAGCCCTGCAGACCCCCCCAAAGAGTCCCTGCACCTCTCAGGCTCTGTGCTCAGCAATGAGGGACCCTCTCCTACTCTAAGTAAATAAAACCTTAATTAAAAAGGTTTTAACCCAGTGGGAGGAAGAGAAACAGAGTGGGGAGGGAATGGAGGCCTGGGACTGCTGAATATCTGACTCCGGAGGTCTGCTCTGGGAGCACAAACCTACATTTCATGGTGCTTGCATGGTACTCTGGTGATTAGGGGGTTGGAAAGCTAAGACAGGCAGAATTCCTGGAGAGACTGAGATTCCAGCTGCTTGTGGAAAGCAGGGATCCATATCTGGCTGCTCTGGGACAAAAGAAAGGCAGGCAGGCTGAGAGACTTCCTAAGAGCAAGAGGGCTTCTAAAGGGGCAAGGATTGCACACAGCTTACTGCTCAGGACAAAGGACAGGTAGACAAAATTGTCTGGGTGCACTCTGCCCAGCAGGTTGGGAGCTTTCACGATTCAGGTGCTCCAGCTCCCTGTCTGGCTACACAGCTGCAAGGACCCCCTCCGTGATAAGCAGCCTACTGCGCCTTTCTCCTGGCCAGCCCCACCTGGCTCATAAACTGGCAAACCCTACCCTGGCATTAGGATAGCCAGAGGGAAGATCTGTCTACAGCAACTACAAATGCAAAGCACAGAGGCTTATACCTGTGTGCTCGGCCCACTGGTTCTGGCACTGGAGGCAGGCATAGCAGCTGGGAAGCAGAAAACAGCTCTTTCCTCCCCCCAGGCACCAATACCGCTCCCTATGACCCCTGACATTGCTTCAGGGGCTGAGCAGCTCCAGAGAGTAGAGCTTCTGGGCACTAGAGGGCACCATATACAAATATGAAACACCTAAGGAACCTGATTCAAAGTAAAATTATGAATACAACTCCTGAGGAAGATTCAAATGACATCAACCTCATGAATCTTCCTGAAAGGGATTTCAAAATAAAAATCATTAACATGCTCATGGAGGTACAGAAAAATATTCAAGAATTCAGGAATGAATTCCAGTCAGAGAGCCAATCATTACGGAACACAGCATCAGAAATGAAACATACAATGGAAAGTTTTAAAAGCAGATTAGATATGGTGGAGGAGACAATGAATGAAATCAAAATTAGAGAAGAGGAATACAAAGAAGCTGAAGCACAGAGAGAAAAAAGGATCTCTAAGAATGAAAGAATATTGAGAGAACTGTGTGACCAATCCAAATGGAACAATATTTGCATTATAGGGGTTCCAGAAGAAGAGAGAGAAAAAGGGATTGAAAGTGTCTTTGAGGAGGTAATTATTGAAAACTTTCCCAATCTGGGGAAGGAGATAGTCTCTCAGGCCATGGAGGTGCACAGATCTCCCAACACAAGGGACCCAAAGAAGACAACACCAAGACAAAGTAATTAAAATGGCAAAGATCAAGGATAAGGACAGACTATTAAAAGCAGCCAGAGAGAGAAATAAGATCACATACAAAGGAAAGCCCATCAGGCTATCATCAGACTTCTCAGCAGAAACCTTACAGGCCAGAGGGAGAGGCATGATGTATTTAATGCAATGAAGCAGAAGGGCCTGGAACCAAGATTACTATATCTGGCAAGATTATCATTTAAATTTGAAGGAGGGATTAAACAATTTCCAGATAAGCAAAAGCTGAGAGAAATTACCTCCCACAAACCATCTCAACAGTGTATTTTGGAGGGACTGCTATAGAAGGAAGTGTTCCTAAGGTCTAATAGCTGTCACCAGAGGAAATTAAACCACAGTAAAGAAAGTAGAAAAATTACTAAGTAGATGCAAATTCAAATCAACTACCCCCAAAGTCAATCAAGGGAAAGACAAAGAGAACAGAATGTGATACCTAATATATAAAGAATGGAGGAGGAGAAAAAAGAACCATTAGATTGTGTTCATAATAGCATATTAAGTGAGTTAAGTTAGACTCTTAAATAGTAAGGAAGTTAACCTTGAACCTTTGGTAACCATGAATCCAAAGCCTGCAGTGGCAATAATTACATACTTATTGATAATCACCCTAAATGTAAATGGACTGAATGCACCAATCAAAAGACATAGAGTCAATGAATGGATAAAAAAAAACAAGACCCATCTATCTGCTACCTACAAGAGACTCACTTTAAACCCAAAGACATACAAAGACTAAAAGTAAAGGGATGGAAAAGATATTTCATGCAACTAATAGGGAGAAAAAAGCAGGAGTTGCAGGACTTGTATCAGACAAAATAGACTTCAAAACAAAGAAAGTCACAAGAGACAAAGAAGGACATTATGTAATGATACAGGGGTCAATTCAACAAGAAGATATAACCATTATAAATATCTATGTACCCAACCAGGAGCACCTACATATGTGAAACAAATACTAACAGAATTAAAAGGGGAAATAGAATGCAATGCATTCATTTTAGGAGACTTCAACACTCCACTCACTCTGAAGGACAGATCAACCAGATAGAAAATAAGTAAAGAGACAGAGGCACTGAACAACACACTAGAACAGATGGACCTAACAGACATCTACAGAACTCTACACCCAAAAGCAGCAGAATACACATTCTTCTCAAGTGCACATGGAACATTTTCAAGATAAAGATTAGAGCAGAAGTAAATAAAATCGAGAAAAATTACCATAGAAAGAATCAATGAAAGCAAGAGCTGGTTCTTTGAGAAAATAAAAATAGATAAACCCCTAGCCAGACTTATCAAGAAAAAAAGAGTCTACTCACATAAACAGAATCAGAAATAAGAAAGGAAAATCACTACGGACATCATAGAAATATAAAGAATTTTTAGAGAATACTATGAAAAATTATATGCTAACAAAGTGGATAACCTAGAAGAAATGGACAACTTTCTAGAAAAATACAACCTTCCAAGGCTGACCCAGGAAGAAACAGAAAATCTGAATATACCAATTACCAGCAAAGAAATCAAATTGGTAATCAAAAAACTATCTAAGAACAAAACCCCTGGACCAGATGGTTTCACTGCTGAATTTTATCAAACATTTAGTGAAGACCTAATACCCATCCTCCTTAAAGTTTCCAAAAAGTAGAAGAGGAGGGAATACTCCCAAACTCATTCTATGAGGCCAACATCACTCTAATACCAAAACCAGGCAAAAACACCACAAAAGAAGAAAATTACAGACCAATATCCCTGATGAACATAGATGCAAAAATACTCAACAAAATATTATCAAACCAAATTCAAAAATACATCAAAAAGATCATCCATCACGATCAAGTAGGATTTATTCTAGGGATGTAAGGATGGTACAACATTTGAAAATCCATCAACATCATCCACCACATCAACAGAAAGAAGGACAAAACCACATGATCATCTCCATAGACGCTGAAAAAGCATATGACAAAATTCAACATTCATTCATGATAAAAACTTTCAACAAAGTGGGTATAGAGGGAAAGTACCTCAACATAATAAATATGACAATCCCACAGCCAACATTATACTTAACAGCAAGAAGCTGAAAGCTTTTCCTTTAAGATTGGGAAAAAGAAAAGGATGCCCACTCTCCCCACTGTTATTCAACATTGTTCTGGAGGTCCTCGCCATGGCAATCAGACAACACGAAGAAATAAAAGGCATCCAGACTGGCAAGGAAGAAGTTAAGCTGTCCCTGTTTGCAGATGACATGATATTGAACATAAAAAACCCTAGAGAATCAACTCCAAAATTACTAGATCTAATATCTGAATTCAGCAAATTTGCAGGATACAAAGTTAATAAGCAGAAAACTATGGCATTCCTCTACACTAACAATGAACTAATAGAAAGAAAAATCAGGAAAACAATTCCATTCACAATTGCATCAAAAAGAATAAAATACCTAGGAATAAACCTAACCAAGGAAGTGGAAAACCTATACTCTGAAAACTACAAGACACTCATGAGAGAAACTAAAGAAGCATACCAATAAATGGAAACATCCCATGCTCATGGATAGGAATAATTGTCCAAATGGCCATCCTGCCTAAAGCAATCTACAGATTCAAAGCAATTCCTATCAAAATACCAAGAGCATTCTTCAATGAACTAGAGCAAATAGTTCTAAAATTCATATGGAATGACAAAAGACCCCAAATAGCCAAAGCAGTCCTGAAAAGGAAGAATAAAGCTGGGGGGATTATACTCCCCAACTTCAAGCTCTACTACAAAGCCACAGTAATCAAGACAATTTGGTACTGGCACAAGAACAGACCCATAGACCAATGAAACAGGCTAGAGAGCCCAGATATAAACCCAACCACATATGGTCAATTAATATATGATAAAGGAGCCATGGACATACAATTGGGAAATGACAGCCTCTTCAACAGCTGGTGTTGGCAAACTGGACAGCTACATTCAAGAGAATAAAGCTGGATTACTGTTTAACCCCATACACAAAAGTAAACTCGAAATGGATCAAAGACCTGAATGTAAGTCATGAAACCATAAAACTCTTAGAAGACAACCTAGGCAAAAATCTCCTGAATATAAGCATGAGCAACTTCTTCCTGAATCTCCTCGAGCAAGGGAAACTAAAGCAAAAATGAACACATGGGACTATATGTATGGCAAGGGACACCATCAACAGAACAAAAAGGAATCCAACAGTATGGGAGAATATATTTGTAAATGACATATCTGACAAGGGGTTAACATCCAAAATATATAAAGAATTCACACACCTCAACACTCAAAAAGCAAATAACCTGATTAAAAAATGGGCAGAGGATATGAAGAGACAGTTCTCCAAAGAAGAAATTCAGGTGGCCAACAGGCACATGAAAAGATGCTCCACATCACTAATCATCAGGGAAATGCAAATTAAAACCACAATGAGATATCACCTCACACCAGTAAGGATGGGCAACATCCAAAAGACAAACAACAACAAATGCTGGCAAGGATGTGGGGAAAGGAAAACCCTCCTACACTGCTGGTGGGAACGTAAGCTAGTTCAACCATTGTGGAAAGCAATATGGAGGTTCCTCAAAAAACTAAAAATAGAAATACCGTTTGACCCGGTGTCTTGCCAATGGGTTTCAGCCCTGGGCAGGTTTGCTATGGATTCAATGTGACCAAAGAAAATGACAGCAGAACATTCTTGGAGTGAAAGGGTTATACCCAACTTTATTTCCAGGTGGCAGGTCACTAGAATCCCATTCACTCAGAGCGAGTCTGCATGTAGTAAGCCGGTCTCTGCCTCTGGGCCCCTCTGTCTGCACAGTCGTCCCGCACAGCCGTCCTCTGGGCCTCTCTGCACAGTCATCCCACACAGGCATCCTCTGGGCCCCTCTATCGCACAGCCGTCCTGCACAGCCATCCTCTGGGCCTCTGTCCTCGGTGCTGCCACCACTGCAGCCTCTGCTCTGCTCTCCTGCAGCCTTGCAGCCCTGCCACTGTGTCATGCCCAGAGCACTGGGTGGAGCTCTTTTTGTAGAGTCAACAGCCATGTATTGCCCACAGGTGTGCAGTGAGCTAGTCAACCCCAGCCATGTGAGAATCCTGGCCACAGGAACTCTCATTTTATCCACACCCAGGAATCCCATTCCTTGGAATTTACCCAAAGAATACAAGTTCTCAGATTCAAAAAGACATATGCACCCCTATGTTTATTGCAGCACTATTTACAATAGCCAAGATATGGAAGCAACCTAAGTGTCCATTCAGTAGATGAATGGATAAAGAGGTGGTACATATACACAATGGAATACTATTCAGCCATAAGAAAGAAACAAACCCTACCATTTGCAACAACATGGATGGAGCTAGAAGGTATTATGCTCAGTGAAATAAGTCAGGCAGGGAAAGACAAATACCAAATGATTTCCCTCATTTGTGGAGTATAACAACAAAGCAAAACTGAAGGAACAAAATAGCAGCAGGCTCACTGACTCCAAGAAGGGACTAGTGGCTACCAAAGGGGAGCAGTGTGGGAGGGTGTGTCAGGAGAGAGGGAGAAGGGGATTGAGGGGTATTATGTTTAGTACTCAAAGTGTGTGGGGATCATGGGGAAAACAGTGTAGCCCAGAGAAGGCACACAGTGAATCTGTGACATATTACTAAACTGATGGACAGTGACTGCATTGGGGTATGGGGGCTCATGATAATGTGGGTAAATGTAGTAACCACATTGTTTTTTCATGTGAAACCTTCATAAGAGTGTATATCAATAATACCTTAGTAAAAAAAATTTTTTTAAAGACTTGAGGAAAGCAAGAGAGGTGGTCCCCATCATACCTCCATTACATTCCCTCATCTGGCCTTTGCAAAAAACTAATAATGACAGAAGGTGATAGACTACAGTAGCCTAAGCAGGTGGCAGAGCTGACCAGAAGTACCAGGCTAAAGCAGATGGACACAGCTTTGTTACGTAATTCGGATTTGGTAAATGCTTTCTTTCAATATCCTTAGCGGAGGAAACCTTCCCTTCACGTGGAAACCACAGCCATACACCAGCATGGTCTAACCTCAACACAGGCTACTCCCTGGCTTCTTGTTACAATACGGTACACAGGGCTGTGCTGGGCAACAGTGACCCCCCAGGATGCTCATGCCCCATCTGTTCCCCGGTCGTCTGTTACAGGGTGAAAAGGAATGAAGGTCAAAGATGGAACTGAGGCTGCTAATCAGCTGACCTTCAAATAGAAAGACCGTCTGGATTACCTGGGTGGGCCCAGTGTAATCTCAACAGCCCTTAAAAGTGCAAGAGGAAGGCAGGAAACAGCAAAGGGTGAGGGCAGAGGGAGCCGTGGCCTGGGAAGGAGGTCAGAGCCGTAGTCCTGCTGCCTGTGGAGGTGTAGGGACCGAGATTATCTTGACACTTTGCTGATCCGGGAAGTTCAGAGGATGGGTGATAGAACCATGCTGGTGAAGCTTTCAGGGCTCACAGGTGTGGGATGTGCCAGGACACCCTAAGGGCAAAGATGTCACGTTGGTGTGCCTCATATGTCCTTCTTTCAAGAAAGAGACCCAGTGGTTGGCGGGCTGCTTAGGACTTTAGCGCAGCACGTGCCTATTTGGGAATACCGCCCACCCCAGTCACTGAGACATCCAGAAGGCTGACAGTTCCAGCAGAGCCCAGAGAATCTTGGCACCAGCAAATATTCAACCTGATCTGCCGCCCATTAAAGTGCTCAGGTCTTCACTCCGTGGGCTCAGGGGGCTGGGCAGACACAGCGGCGATCCCCCAGGCGACAGGACTGACACACCCAGGAGGCACGGGGACACCCCTGGCCCAGACAGCCACTTCATAGTCTTCTCTCTTCAACCCACACCCACAGCCTCCTGCGAGGGCTGCTGCTGGTGGGAGGGCTTTGTGCACAGACAGCTCAGTCCACATGGTGGCACTAAGTCAGTGTTGCCATACTACACCTCCTCCAGAGGGCCTGGCGCACAGAGGAGGGGCACACTCCAAGGGGCACTAGGCTGTCCACCTCCCAGGGAGCCTGAGAGCCCGAAGTCAACAGAACTGGAGCAGGAAGGCCTGAGGAAACACACACTGTGGACCCTTGTGGGGGCAGGCCCGGGGGTACTGAGCAGTGGTACTTGCTCTTTGTCTCACAGTGACACCCCCTGAGAGAGCCCACTGCAGAGGGGCATCAGAGACTCACAGGGGTCTCGTGACCACCCTATGGACATCAGCCAGCCTCTTCCCTCGGCCACCTGGTGCTCATGCGAAGTCCCGTGAACACAGTGGCCATGGTGGCAGGGATGGCGGGGACACATGGGCCCCATATGAGCCCCTCTTATCAAGGCCATCTAGACCGGATGCTGTCCGAATGAATAACCTTCTTTATACTGAGTTGCCCACTCTGGCTGGTGGTTTGAACAGATCATCAGAGACTTGGGTGGGGAAAAGGTGGCTGGGGAAGATGTGCTCCAGATGGACTTCCTGGACTAGACCCAAAGTACGAAAACCGTTTACCCGTGTTGGGCTGACCGGGTGTCCCCACTGCAAAGAGGGCTGTGGGTTAGCAAACGGACAGGAAGGCTTGTTCCCAGGGCTCACAAGCCGTGTGGTCATGGCAGTGGGGTAGGCCACACACATCCTCAGCTCCAGGTACCCAGCCTGAACACAGCAGTCCTACCTGACCCCCTCCATTACAAAGGGGATGCTATTTATTCTGTTTGGAATCAAGGTTCCTACTGGGCTGGCTGTTCATGCCTGACCCATGCCAGGGGCCACCATCCACATGCCCCTACACACCCTCATTTGCAGCCCGGGCACCCACCTCACCTCTGAGCTGAGAACCCCTCATAGGACAGGCAGTGCAGCAGGGCCCAGGTGACCTCACCACATGTCCCACAGACCAGCTGGCACTGGAGAAGAGGGGACTGGCCTGCTGCCGTGTAAGGTTGGGGCTGCTCTGGAGAATTCAGTGAGAGCCCTATTCCCTCTACAGAGACTGAAATGGCAAGTATCAGTGCCTCCACCTAACAATGACACCATGACCTTGACTTCTCACCAGGAGTCTCAGTTTTGAGAAAGTGGCTCCAGGATGTGGGACAATTAGAAACGATCCTTGGCGGGGCTGCAGTTTGGAGTCCAGCACTGGTGCCCCTAGTGATGGCAGGGACGTCCTAACCAGACTTATTCTGGGGCCCGACCTTTCCTATGTCCTGTACCCCTTCTGGGCCTGAATCTCCAGCTACCGGATATCCCTCCCATAAGTTCCATTTCTGCTTAAATCGCATAGAATGTTTCTCCCGTACATAACCCAGGACTCGGATTAACGCACTGGGCACATACACCTTCTATAAAACCACTCGTCAGGACTTTACAGACCCTCTGCGGCCCACCCCACGGGGTAAGGTCAGGCTCCTTATCCCGGCCCTTGGTTGGGGGCGGCCACCGACGCAGGAGTTTAAGGCCAGCACTGTGGCTGCGTCAAATCTGCCCAAGCGACTGAAGGCTGGCTGTTCTGTGAAGAAAAGACTAGAAGCAAAATGGCAGGCGGGAGGCCGGCGTAGAGCAGGCGGGGGGTCGGGGGTTACAAGCGCAGTGTGGGGCCGGGCAGCACAGAGCACGAAGAGCGGCCTGCGGGGTGGGGGCCTAGACACAGGGTCACGGGGGCTTTGCGTCCGGGCGCGCCGCTGAGTTGGAGGACCCCCAGGAGAGGGCTGGGCTGCAGCTGAACATGGGCTTGGGGTGCAGGAGGGAGGGCACCTAGTGACAAGACACCAGCGCAGGCTGCTCGAGAGGGAGCAGGGGAGCCGTGGAGCGGCGCTGGGGCTGTGAACCGCCCTCCTGTCCCCGGGACGCGCGCCCCCCGGTTGGCTCCTGCTCTCAGAGCGGAGGACGCGGTGGGCCCGGAGCGAGGAGGGCGGCCCCCGAGTACCCAGGCGAGGCGGTTGGGCGGGGAAGGGACGCCCCGGAGGCCGCGCCCCTGGGAGGCGGGTCCGCGGCCGCCCCGCCCCAGCCGGGACCGCGCGGCGCCCTGGCGGAGACCGGGAGGGCCGGCCCTTCCCCGAGCACGCGCGCCGCGAAGGTCCAGGGCCCCGGAGCCCGCTGCCCGCCAGCCTGGCCCGGGAGGGAGGGGAACGGATGCGGGGCGCGCAGGCTCTCACCTGCTGGGGCCTCTGGGCGCTCGCGGTGCTCGGGCCCCTTCCTCTGCGGCGGGCGGCTCTCTCCTGGAGACCCTCGCGGGGGACGGGATGGTCAGTGTGGTAGGGTTTGGACCCGGTCCATCCACCTCCCCGGGCGTCTGTGCGACCCCAGAAGGGCAGGTGCGTCCCGACCGTTAAGGAGCGGCCATCCGCGGGCCAGCTCTAATGAGCGGGCAGGCCGCGTCCCCCACAGCAAGGACGGACAGCCTCAGCCCCTGGGCGCCACCGGGGGGCGCCCGCAGGCAGGAAAGCCCCTGCACGTGCCCAGGTCCTGAAGCCGAGGGCCCTGGTGAGCCCAGGTGTGGTGAAGCCTCTGGGAGGAGAGCCCCCCTGCCCCCACCTGGTGCCACCTCCCTCGCTGAGTCCCTTCTCCCTTTCTGTGGGTCCACCCATGCTCCCCAGATGGTGGCCGGCTGTCTGCCTCTGCTGAGGCCCCAGGGGCAAGGGCTAATGGGGAGAGGGGTGCACAGGGCAGGACTGGGCCAGGCAAACCAGTCCAGCCAGTGTGGCAGAGCTGGCTGGGAAGGGGCCCTGGGTGTGGGTGTGAGTCAGCGGCCTCAGGCTGGGGAAACGCTGGGGAGGAAGCTTCTGGAGCCTCCTCCCGACAGGAAGCCAGGGGACGCTGGCACTCAGGCGTCCACCCCCCAGGTCCTTCCCTGGGGGGCCCAAAGTCTGGCCAGGTGGGGTCTCCTCAGGCTTTCCTTTCTGTGGCAAGGTAGCTGGACTCCCAACTAGGACGGCCTCTACAGCCCCTGACACTGCCTCCCAAGGCAGGCTGGACTCTTCTTCCTCTGCTGCCCCACCTGTCTTCAAATGCCACCTCCCACCGATCCCCAGCATAGCCCGCCCTGCAGGAGTACACCACACAGGGGAGTGGGTCCAGCATCTTGTGTCCCAGGCAAGCTCAGCCCCTACGGGCTCCCCTGAGCGGCTGGCTGGGAGGCTGGGCTCTCCTGTGGTAGTTGCGCTGGGATTGTCCGGCCCTGTGCAGACGGCCAGTGTAGCTGGGAATGCAGCTCCCAGCCTTATGTGCTGGGCTTTGAGTTTCCCGCGCCCTGGGGTGTGTCAGGGAGCCAGGGTAGGATGGGGGGGGGCATGGGTGCCCGCCCAGGGCAGGACCAGACTCGTTGCTACACTGAGCCTCGGTCTGGCTGCCGAGAGTCACCTCCTCCAGTTTCTTTCCTTCTCCCTCCCAGTCTGGCCAGTGAGGCCTGTGGCCTGTAAAGTCCTGCGCCCTGTGTCAGCATGTTAGTCAACCTTCTCGCCTGGGTGAGCCACTGCACCGCCGAGTCCCTATAAACTCCCTGGCGTGGCCCGGCCCAACAAGTGGGGCCCGTGAGGCCCATAAGCAGAGCCAGGTTTCCAGCCAAAGGGCAGGGCAGCAGCACAGGACCCACTGCGGCCTCCCAGGGAGGACCCCCTCTGAGCCCTGATCGAGGCCAGCAGCCAATGAGCCACGTCCCCCAGGGAGCAGACACCTGGTGAAAGAGGTGCCGGATCGGGGCCATGTCTGGGAAACGAAGTCGAGCTCGAAAACCCCGAGCCAGGAGGGCAGGCAGGGTGGGCAGGGCGCAGCAGCCCATGGGGCAGCAGGGCCCCGAGGCTGAGCCCCCGCCCCCCGCCTCAGAGGGCCCAAAGGATGAGGCGGGGGTGGCCCCTTCAGGGCACGTGACCAGCAGCAAGCCGGATCCCCAGGGACACCCCAGGGTGTCCAGGCCAGAGCAACCGCAGGCAGCCCAGAGGCCAATGCAGGCCGCTGCCCTCGGGTCCGAGGTGGTGCTGGTCCCTGCTGCGGACATGGAAGGCTCTGGGGCAGGGGGCCTCACACCGGACCTGGGCCCTGTGCTGCTGAGGCTCCATGAGGTCCAGCTGTGCCTGGCCCAGGAGCAGCTACTGCTGGAGGACCGGCGAAGGCAGGTCCAGCTGGAGGAGCAGCTGTGGCTGCAGCAGCTGCAGGAGGAGCAGGCCTGGGTGTGCGTGGAGGGGCTTGAACTGGCCATGGCCCTGGAGCAACTCCGGAGTGAAGGCCTTGAGACACTGCAGACCCAAGGCCAGGTAAGGCCTAGCGGGGGACATGGACCGGGGAGGCTCTGGACAATGTTTCCGGGTATGGTAACCATCCAAGTAACCTACAGCTCCCGCGGAGGGCCAGGAGGGTGGGAGCCTACTGGACTGTGCTGCAGCCAGGTGGCTGAGGGACACCTGTGGGGGCCCATTTTCACATTTGCAAAATGGGGCTGGCACCCAACACATGGTGCTGCAGAAGACTGCGCACCAGCAAGCCCTCTCAGGCTGGCCCGACGCTTGGGTGCCCGGGGAAGGTGCTTGTTAGGGAAACTGAGGCAGAGATGTTCCTGTAGAGGACCCAGGTATCCTGGCAGGTGGACGTGGATAGGGAGCTGTAGGAGCTGTCCAGGACAGCGTTTGGGGCCTACAGGGTGAGGGCCTAGGTGAACAGCCAGCAGGCACCAGAACTGAGGAACATGGCCCTCCCAACACAGCTTCCTGGCCAGCTTCCTGGTCCACCTGCCCTGCCTCCTGTTTATTGCAGTGCATGTTCCCAGAGCTTGAGATCACGGAAGCTGCAAGTGGTGCCTGAGCCCATCATCTTCATTCCAGAAGGGCTGCCGCCTCAGACGCAGCTGGGGCTATTTTGGGAAACCAGGGTCTAACCCCAGCTTGGCATGAAGGAGCAGTCATCACCATCCCACCAGGTCCTGTCATCTGGGAGCCCTCTGGGGTCCAGGGGCTTGGGCAGGCCCACTCCAAGCAGAGGCGCTGCATCTGGGGAACAGGGTGGGTGCTCTCTTAGCAGAGACCCCTGTGCTGGCCTAGTGCTGGAGCGACCCAGAGCCTCAGCCTGGAAGGTGATGGCAGCTTAGCAGAGAACTCATGAGAGCTGTGACAGAGAAGAAATGGGACTCAGAAAAAGGGAGTGACACAGGTGGGGTTAGGCACGGGAGGAGGTGCCCTTCCTGACCCACAGCGGACTGAGTCTAGGGCAAGCTGTCCCCTTCAGCCTGGAATTGGCAAGGAGGTGGCCTGAGAGAGCCGCAGGCAAGGAAAGCATGATGGTTCCGGGGGGAAGAGGGTATCAGAGTGGCCAGGCACGTAGCCTGAGGATCCCAACATGGGTTCAAGTCCTGCTGTTTTAGGACCTGCTTTCCATCTCCATGAGCTCTGAAGCTGTGCTCCTCTGAGGACTGCCCCCGGGCCCCCAACCCAGCCCCTGGGTACAAGACTCAGGGCCAGGGACTGCACTGGACATCTGAATTCTGAATTCTCAGTTGGCCACACCCAAGCCCAATGCAGAGATGCCCTGAAGGCCACTTTCAGAAGCGTCTTCAGAGAGGCAATGACCCTGAGGGCCTGCATAGAGGGTCTCACAAGTCAGTGTTTGAACAGGGTGCCTTGGAGTCTTCAGAGTGCTCACCAGCTGCCCGTGGCCTGGCTCCGGGGAGGGACTGCCACTTCCCTGAGGCAGCTTTGGGCGCCCCTTTCTTACCACTCATTTTCCTAGGGGTGGGTAGGAAAGGTCAGGCAGGGTGTGCTCAGAGTGGCATATCAACAGAGAACAGCACAGCACACTACCTTGGACTGTCAGCAGATGCCAAATTGGGGAACACAGGATCACAAGCCCCCCAACACAGCCTCCCTCCTGGCTGCCCCTAGTTATTGGCTTATGTGTACCCTGCAGCTTGGGTGGGAATGCTTGGCAAGAACATCTGGCTCAGCTGTCCCCCTAGCCCCCACTCAGCTGTCCCCTCCAGCCCCAGCTCACCCATCCTCTAGCCCCAGGATGGCAGAAAGAAGGTCTGGCACTGTGAAAGGAGGGAGAGGGCTTGGGGTGGATGTTGGCGGGGCAGGGGGGCGGGGTTGGACAAATGGTGCAACCTGGGGCAGGTCTAAGTGGGGCAAGGGGTCTAAGTGGGGCAAGGGCTCTAAGGGTCTGATGGGAAACTGGTGTTCTGAGTAGGAGTCTGAAATTTTGGGGGGACATTGAGGGGGACTGAGGCACTTAGGGGCTGCTGAAGTCTTCCGTGTGATGGTTGGTATGCATGGAGGGAGCATGTCAGTGTGCATGGTCAACGTGCAGGGCCCCACCTGTGCGGGGACCTAACATGCAGGGCCCTGGTTGTGTGAGGGACTCCCAGAGTTCCTGTGGGATCCTATATGTGTGCAGGGCTCTGTGGAGAAGGATCTCTGTACTGCACATGTCAAATCAGTATGTGTAGTCCTCGTTCACATCCTCTATCAGAATGTGGGGGTCCTCTATTTGTGTATGGGGTTGGTGCCTGAGGATTCCTCCTGTGCATGTGGGGTCTCCTGTGTGTGTGGACATTGGTGTTTCTGGGTGATTAGCATGCATGGGACTTGGTGTGCATGTGGGGTTCTGCATGTGTGCAGGGGGGTCCCTGTGTTCCTGTGGTGTCCCATGTTCATAGGGGGAAGGGTTGGCATGTGCGGGGTCCCCTATACATGTGGACATTGGTGTGGGGGAAGTCAGTGTGCATGGCGGGGGATCCGTATGTGCCTGCAGAGTTCCCTGTGTGGGAATGGCTGTGGATGTGCCTGTGGGGTCCTATGTACACGGCAGGAAGATTCTGTGGGAGATTGAGGTCTGGGAGGACTGGTGTGAGTGTGGGAAGGTCCCCTCTATGTGTGGCTGCACTATATGTGTGCCCATAGGGTCCCTGTGTGCCTGTGGGGTCTCAGGTATTCTTGGGCATTGGTGTGTGCAAGGAGGGTCCTATGTGCTAGCGTGGGGGTACGGGAGGTCGGGGTGGGGGTCCCCGGGTGCGGTGGGGGGTTCCCTGTGCTCGCGTGTTCCCAGGCCTGGGCCCGCCCTCACCTCACCTGCCTCACCTGCCTCACCTGCCTCCCCCAACTCTCCGGCGAGGCCCGAAGCCCCGCCCCCCGCGTAGGACGGGCCCGTTTCTTAGCTACTGAGCCGGAACTTCCGAGCCACCTCGACTTCCGGGGCGAGGGTCAGGGGTCAGGCATAGGGACGTCGAGCCTTGGGCGACCCGATGGGCGCTGGGGGCGCGGGCCCTGGACGGCGGGCCCTGGCAGCCTCGCGGGCTGCGGGCCAGGGTCCCGGGCGCGCGGGCGGCGGGGCCGGGGGCGGCGGCGGAGGAATGCGGGCGCGCCGCGGGTGGGGCCGCCCCGCCCCCAGGTGCTGCCCGGGCAGGCCGGCGCGGGAGCGGCGGGCGGGGCGGGGGCGGGCGCGTGAATCAGGCCGCGCGGCGGGCGGGCCGCGGCAGGGAGTGGCTGCCGGACCGACCGGACGGCGAGGCCGCTGGGCGGCGGTCGGCTCCTGGTGCCTTTGTCCCGAGACCCCGCGCACCTGGCCAGGTAGGGGCCCCCTCCCCCGGCTCAAGCGGGGCGGGGTCGGCGCGCGCCCCCCGCGCGGCCTCGCCTGGGCTGCCCGCCCGCACCTGGGCAGCGGCCGCGCCACCCAGGACGAGCGGTGGGAGTGCGGGGGTCGGGTGGCGCCGCGGCCGCGTGTGCAGGTGTGGACGCGAGCGCCCTCGCACAACGCCGGCCCAGGAAGAGCCGATGAGAAGTGGCCCGGGCATGGGTCGAGCCTGTCTGGGCCATCCTGACTCACTCCCGCACTCGCGGCCTAGCCGGAATCCGGGGAGGTGCAGGGCCTGGACCCACCCCTGGGGGCGCCCTGCTAGGTCGCCTTGAACTCGGGGGGACGAGGTGGCCAGGGCGAGGTCAGGTGTCCTTCGTGGGGTGCAGGCAAAGCAAAAGGCCTGTTGTCCGGTGCCTAAGTCCCTAGACTGGGATGGATGGACAGGACTCCCTGCCTAGGCTGCTGCTAACTCCCTGGGGTGCACCCAAAAAACTACAGCTCACCGACTTCTAGCCCGTGAGCCCCTTCCGAACCGATACCCCGACCTCTGCACCTCTTAATGACCGGGTGGCCTTCCCGTGGCGAACCTCCTGCCCCAACTCGACCGGTCTGTACTTGGCGCAGGGTCACCCCTCCTTGTGTATTTGCCGCAGATCCTTCCCTCAGAATCCCCCTACCGGCACTTAGAAACTCCACCTGCTGCCCAGGTGGGAAGGATCCGCGATCAGGAAGCCCCTGGCTGGGGAGCATGGAGGCTTTGACTGGCTGGCCAGAGGTCAGAGGTCAGCGGCAGAGAAGCGGATTCCTTCTGGGTCATTGGCCTGGGTGGGAAAAGCCCCTCCCTCAAGGCAGGCGTTGGCTAGGCCAGGTGGGGTGCCTGGGGACTGGGGAGTGGGCACTGCCTGGTTCAGACCCACCGGAGGAAACAGGTAAAGGAATAAGGTCATCGAGTTCAGGGGCATCTGTGAGGCCCAGCTAGGCCCCCTGTCGTGGTCCCTCAGGACCAGTGCCCCTTCCTGACCAGTCCTGTCTGAGAAGCCTCCTTACTCTCCATGGGATTCCCTCACTCCACAGTGGAAGGGGACAGTATTCCTCTAGTGTGTCTCCCCAGCTTAGGAAGTGCTTCCCTCAAATGCAGTCAGCAGGAGAGCGCCCTCAAACCCTGCATGGTCAGGACACCCTGCACAGCTGTAGCCCCACTACTGTGGATAGATGCTGTGTGACACCCCACATCACACTGGGCGGACCCAGGTCCAGTCTGACAGGCTTGCACCTCATACCCCCATGTGCAGCTTCAGCCTGGACCTGGTGCAGCAGGGAGGGTGCAGCCACCCCGTATGTACCCATGTGTGGTAGAGGACAGTGCCCCACGAAGGGATGTCAGAACAGCTTTTTTTCAGGCAGTGGCACCGCCTCTGTTGGATGTGGACTGCATGCCAAACGGGAGTGTCCTCCACCTCCATGTCACATTCAGTTAGCCTGTCTCTCCCAGAAAAGACTGGAGAGATTTCCCATATCATCATACACAACAGCCTTGACCCCCAACATTCTCAGGCAACTGTCATCACCAGGCAGCCTGCCCGGGACCTCATGAAGTCAGCATTGCCCAACTGCACCTCGGGGAGCAGGGGTCATATCTGGCACAACACTTATCCCAGCCAGGACTACATCTGGGAACCTGTGAGCTGAGACAAAATCAGAACCCCACCTCATCCCATCCTGAGGAGCAGCAGGGGTGGGGTGAGCAATGCCTGGGCTCTCCTTGTAGGGAAGGAGGAAAACATGTATCCAGTTAGTACAGGGGTCACAGGTAGCTGGGCTCTGGAATTTCAGTAGCGCCCCCCGATCCCCGTGGCTTGGGGCCAATGAGGACTTTCCCTATACGGAGGCCCTTCTCAGGCAGGTGGGCTGGAGCAGACCACCCAGGAGGAGGATGTCAGTGGGAAGTTGGAGTGAGTAGTGAGGGGGAGAGGTGTACTCGGAGCCCAGGGTGAGCTCTGACTTTGTCCAGAGTGCAGAGGGGAGCAGGCTGATGACCAGAAACTTGGAAAGACCCCAGCTGCCATGCATGGCCAGTGTGCTGGGAACCTCGTGAGACAGGATTATAAGTTCACAGAGTTCTGAGGAAGCTGCAGCCTGGATCTTCAAGGGTGTGACGTACAGCCTGCAGGGAGGGGCCACACCGGAGGTTATGGCCCAGAGGTATCTAAAATGGCTCAGTAGCCCGGGAGAGGTGGAGGGTGGGCCAAAGGGAAGGGGACATTGCTGACAGGAATAAAGGGCAGAGGTCAGGGTTCAGAGGACTGCAAGGTCAGTGAATGGGTTGTGGGGCTCAGTGTGTGAGACCCCAGAGAATAGTTGCAGGTGTGACCAGGGGCTGTGGGTGGGTTTAGCGCCACATCCTCTGACAGCAGTGACAAGTTCTGTGTACTGAGCTCACCTTGGGCTACCATAGCATGCAGGTCAACCCTTACAGCTGCAGTTTACAGTGGAGGTAAGGAGCCGGAGATGCACAGTGGGCTGCCCAACTCATCCAACACAGTGTCAGGGGCTCACAAGAAGGGCATTCATGTCATAAGATTAGAAGAAAAAAAATCAGTATATTAATAAAGAATCCAGCCTGGGCTATATTTTCTTTATACAGACAGTCACAAAATATCAGTGTTCTTTTTATGGATGAAGGGGCTTACAAGGTACCCCTGAGTGGGGTACTGTGGAGCAGAAGCCCCCACTTGGAAGCCAGGGTGCGGCGAGGCGCTCCCTGGGGGCCCAGCCACAGCAATAGAAGGCGTGGCTGGCATGCCAGGGTACTCTGATGATGTCCCCCACCTTGGGGGCTTCGTAGGGTCTGGATTCTATGGCAAGCCTGCAGCCATGGGCTGAACTCCACAGCCCTTTTACAATGTGTGTCCATATATGGTGGGGGGCTCATGGACCCAGGGTCCCTCCAGGGTAATGTGTCTCCTTACTCCTCTCCCAGGCCCCTGGCCCCAAAATGGCCCATCGCTCTCAGAGCTCGTCACAGGGGGACAACCCCCTGGCACCTGGGTACCTGCCACCTCACTATAAAGAGTACTACCGCCTGGCAGTGGATGCACTGGCTGAGGGGGGGCCAGAGGCCTACAGCCGCTTCCTGGTATCCGAGGGGGCACCTGCCTTCCTGTGCCCTGAGGAGCTGGAGCATGTGAGCCACCACCTGCGACCCCCACAGCATGTTGCCCAAGAACCCCCTGAAGGCAGCCCTCCCACTGCAGACATGGATGGCTCCTCAGGCACCTACTGGCCCATGAACTCAGACCAGGCAGTGCCTGAGCTGGACCTGGGCTGGCCCTTGACCTTCGGCTTCCAGGGCACTGAGGTCACCACACTGGTGCAGCCACCACCACCTGACAGCCCCAGCATCAAGGAGGAGGCTCGAAGGATGATCCGCTCTGCTCAACAGGTGGGTTGCCACAGACCGGGGCGGTGGTGGGCAGGGGCCGCTGAGTTAGGCCTTGAAGTCTGAGTTGATCTGTATTGGTGAAGGAGAACCTGAGCTCACCCAGCCTTCAAGCAGGAGCGAGGGCTCCCTGGCACACTTCTTCAGGGTGCAAAGGGCTTGGCTATGGCAGGCTGCACACCTTGGCTTGCCCATGGTCAAGGCCAGTGCCCAGAAACTCGGGGTTCCCTCCTGGCCTGGATTGTACAGAAAATTCTTTCTAGTCTGACTTGACTTAGCTGAGGGCTTCTTACCCACCTCACCAAGCAGTTGGCAAAGAACAAAGGGAGTCTGTTAAACCATGAGACTGAGGCATCAGGTCCGGATGGGAAAGACAACTACCTCTGTCCCCCACCCCTTCCAGGGTAGAACTGGAGCCTGGGCGCAGCCCCATTACCTGCCCCAGGGTCTGGGGTAGCCAGCCATCTGTAGGGCAGGGGGGATCGCTGGGGATTCACTTGCCCCCCATCCTACCTGGGGCTCTGCCCAGAGGGGAGCACCCACTCCCAGCTGAAGGACAGCTGTCCTATAGGATGTAGGCCCTGTGCCTACCTAGAGCCCCATCCTGGGCCAGCCACTGTGGCAGCAATCCCATCTCCCCAGTAATGGGCCCCACTTCCCCTGGGATGGGCAAGTGGCTGTTTTGTAGTGTTTGTGGGTGATCCAGAGGCCCCTCAGGGCTATGGAGGTACGGCTGGAGAATGGTGCGGACAGCAGAGGGGTCTGTCCTCCATCCCTGATGCAACCCCTGCAGGTGGTGGCTGTGGTGATGGACATGTTCACGGATGTGGACCTGCTCAGTGAAGTGCTGGAGGCTGCTGCGCGTCGCGTCCCAGTCTATATCCTCCTGGATGAGATGAACGCGCAGCATTTCCTAGACATGGCCGACAAGTGCCGTGTCAACCTGCACCATGTGGATGTGAGTGACCGGGAGAGGGGGTATAGGGAAGGGGGAAGACCTTTCCGCAGAGACCTAACGCCTCTCCCTCCCAGTTCCTGCGCGTGCGCACTGTGGCAGGCCCCACCTACTACTGCCGCACTGGGAAGTCCTTCAAGGGACACGTGAAAGAGAAGTTCCTCCTGGTGGACTGTGCCGTGGTGATGAGTGGGAGCTACAGGTGCGCCCTGCCCCGCATCCCCAACACCACCCACCCTAGGGCCGCCACTCCGGAGGCCCTTGTCCTTAGGCCTCCGACACATCCCTGCCGGGCTTCTGGCAGACATACACGTCCCTCTGACTCCGTCTCTGCCCCTCCCCCTGATCACCCCGCTTCCACTGACTCTGACCCCGCTCCCCCCACCCCCCCCAGCTTCATGTGGTCCTTCGAGAAGATCCACCGCAGCCTGGCGCACGTGTTCCAGGGGGAGCTGGTCTCCAGCTTCGATGAAGAGTTCCGCATCCTCTTTGCACAGTCTGAGCCACTGGTGCCCTCGGCGGGAGCGCTGGCCCAGATGGACGCCTACGCCCTGGCTCCGTACACCGGCACCGGGCACCACATGGGCGGCCAGGTGACCGGGGTGCCGACCCCTTTTTCCTTCCCAAAACGAGCGCACCTCCTATTCCCACCACCGCGAGAAGAGGGTCTGGGCTTCCCTTCCTTCCTTGACCCCGACCGCCACTTCCTGTCTACCTTACGCCGGGAGGATCCCCTGCGGATGCCAGGGGGTGCCCTGGAGCCGGCGGCGGGGCTGCGGCAGTTGTCGCGGCGGCTGGACGCCGAGGCCGGCCCAGGTGGGGAGCTCGCGGGCACGCGGGGCTTCTTCCAGGCGCGGCAGCTGGAGATGGACTCCTTCAAGCGGCACAGCTACGCGGCGGCTGATGGCGTGGGCGCCATGGAGAATTTCGCGGCTGCGCGGCAGGTGTCCCGGCAGACGTTTCTCAGCCACGGTGACGACTTCCGCTTCCAGACCAGCCACTTCCACCGCGACCAGCTCTACCAGCAGCATTACCAGTGGGACCCGCAGCTCGCGCCGGCACGCCCGCAGGGTCTGTTCGAGAAGCTGCGCGCCAGCCGCCCGGGCTTTACGGATCCCGACGAATTTGGGATTGGTGCCGGGCCACGGTTCCCCGAACTCGGCGCAGACGGACACCAGAGGCTGGACTACGTGCCGTCCAGTGCATCGCGTGAAGTGCGCCATGGCTCGGACCCCGCCTTCGGTCCTGGGCCCCGCGGCCTGGAACCCAGCGGGGCTCCACGCCCCAACCTGGGCCAACGTTTCCCTTGCCAGGCGGCGGCGCGACTGGGCCCAGAGACGGCTCCCGAGGCGGAGCCAGAGAGGAGGGGCGGCCCCGAGGGGCGGGCTGGGTTGCGGCATTGGCGTCTGGCTTCCTACTTGAGTGGCTGCCATGGCGAGGACGCGGGGGATGAGGGTCTACCCGCGCCCATGGAGGCCGAGGCCTACGAAGACGACGTGCTGGTTGCCGGGGGCCGCGTGGCCCCTGGGGATCTACTTCCCTCGGCTTTCCGCCTGCCTGCGCCCTCCCCAGCCAAGGGCCCAGCGCCTGGCACTGGCGGCGGTGGCGGGGACGGTCTCGAGCGCCAAGGCGCGGAGGAGGCTGGCCTGGCCAAGCAGGACTCTTTCCGCTCGCGCCTGAACCCGCTGATCCAGCGCAGCTCACGGCTGCGCTCCTCGCTTATCTTCAGCGCTTCGCAGGCTGAGGGCGGGGCCGGGGCCGCAGCGGCAGCCACCGAGAAGGTGCAACTGGTGCACAGGGAGCAGGCAGTCAATGAAACGCTGGGCCCCAGCGGCGAGACCACGCGCTCCGCCACCTCCGCCAAGGTGGCCGAGCTCCTGGAAAAGTACAAAGGCCCGGCGCGTGATCCTGGTGGCGCGGGAGGCGCAGTCACTGTCTCTAGCCATAGCAAGGCTGTCGTGTCCCAGGCGTGGCGGGAGGGGGTGGTGGCGCCAGGCGACGCGGGGAGCGACCGCCGGAGCCTAGAGAGCTGCCTGCTGGACTTGCGAGACTCCTTCGCACAGCGGCTGCACCAGGAGGCTGAGCAGCAGCCGGGAGCCGCTTCCCTCACCACCAGTCAGCTGCTCGACACCCTGGGCCGCGGTGGTGCCGACAGGCTGCCCTCCCGCTTCCAGTTGCCTCAGGGCCGCACCTCCTCCCCGCAAGGGCGGGACAGCCTCCCACAGGAAGGTCTCAGGCTGCACCCAGCGCCCCTCCCCGAGCCAAAAGGGAGCCCCACGTCAGCCTACCCCGAGCACAAGGGGAGCCCCACGCCTGGGTTTCCCACTCGCAGAGGCAGCCCAACCGCCGGATTCACCGAGCAGAAGGGGAGTCCCACTTCAGCCTATCCAGACCCCAAGGGAAGCCCCACTGGGGCCTATCCCGAGCGCAGGGGCAGCCCGGTGCCTCCCGTGCCCGAGCGCAGGGGCAGCCCGGTGCCCCCCGTGCCCGAGCGCAGGGGCAGCCTCACCCTTACCTTCTCTGGGGAGTCTCCAAAGACTGGGTCCGCGGAGGAAGCGGTTGGCGGCCCCATGGAGGTCCTGCGCAAGGGCTCCCTGCGCCTTCGGCAGCTTCTGAGCCCCAAGGGTGAGCGGCGCCCAGAGGATGAGGGTGGCTTTCCAGCGCCACAGGAAAATGGGCAGCCTGAGAGCCCCCGTCGGCCATCGTTGGGTCGGGGTGACAGCTCGGAGGCTGTCATTGGAGAGGAGCGGGTCCCGCGGCCGCGCATAGCCTCAGCGACAGCCAATGCCTTGTACAGTAGCAATCTGCGGGATGACACGAAAGCTATTCTGGAGCAGATCAGCGCCCATGGCCAGAAGCACCGTGGAGTCCCCACCCCAGCCCCTGCCCCGGTCCAGAGCAGCCCTGAGCTAAGCCACCCACCAGCTGCCGGCGGCCTAGCCCCTGACATGTCCGACAAGGACAAATGTTCGGCTATCTTTCGCTCGGACAGCCTGGGGACACAAGGTCGGCTGAGCCGCACGCTGCCGGCAAGCATGGAGGAGCGCGACCGGTTGCTGCGCCGCATGGAGAGCATGCGCAAGGAGAAGCGGGTCTACAGCCGCTTCGAGGTCTTCTGCAAAAAGGAGGAGGTCGGCGGCCTCGGGGCAGGGGAGGGCCCAGCAGAGGAGGACACCAGGGACAGCAAGATGGGCAAATTCATGCCCAAGATCCTTGGTACTTTCAAAAGCAAAAAGTGAATCTCCCAGCCCACCAGGCCTGGGCCACATGGCCACCATCAGGCAAAGCCCCTGGTCCTCACACTAAAGCAGTTTGGAACCCGGCTGAGCACAGCCAAAGCTCAGCTTCACTGGGGCTCACCCGCTGGATGCTCTGCCTTTAACTCATCTTCTGCTCTTGGGGTTCCAGCCCCAGCTCTCCCCGTGCCTTACTCGCCCAGCTCCAGCCTCTGGGCCCTCAGCCTCCCCTTTGCCCATCTGCCTCCACCATGTCTGGGTTTCAGGCCCCCTTTGGGCCTGCAATTGCCCCAGCCCCCATTTTCCGGGGCCCCCCTCTGCCTCCGCCCCCATCTTCTGGGGCTTCTGTCTCAGGGCTGCTTTGTCTCAGGGTTCCCTCTGCTCAGGCTTCATGGCTATTTTGCTTTTTGCTCTGCTGCCCCTTTGCTGTCTCCCTGCAGCCCTGTCCTCTTTCTAGGCCTCCCTTCTCCTCCCCCGTTGTCTCCTCTGTCTCCGGTGGTTGTGGTCCCACTTCCTCCCCTACTTGGATTCCTCCTTGCAGCCGCCTTGGCACCCTTCTCGGTGGCCCATCCCTTGGCTGCAGGCTGGTGGGCTGGTTGCAGACAGCGTGTGAGGGAGAGGTGGGGCGGGACCAGAGGGTGTGCCACCCACAGGAAGCAGACCTAGCCACACCCCCAGGAAAGCTCTGACCAGTGAGAGCGCAGGTTTGCAGCGCAGTAGAGCCAGGTCTGGATGGATGGTGCTCTGGAGGGGTCCCCAGCTCACCCTGACACACATGTCCACAAGCGCCATCCTCAGCCACTCTCCGGAAGGGGGCTGGATGTGGAGGGCTTATGCTTGAACAGGTGAGGGCCAAGGCACCTCAGCCCCAGCCTGCTGCTTTGAGGGGTGCTGGCGCCCTGGGGTGGGAACCGTCCTTGCACTGCAGGTCAAGCAGACCTCAAGTGCAGCCTGTGCAGGACCCTTACCTCTTTGTCACCAGCCTACACAATCTGTCCACATTTCCCTGCTTACCTTTTTTTGTCTTTTTCACCTCCAGAGAGTAATCTTGATTTGGCAAGTCCCCCACTGCAGGTGCTATCATTGTGAAATTAGTGTTTGCTATTTCTTCTCAAGTTTTAAGTATAAAGAATCCCAGTTGCCCAGATTGGGGAGGGATTTAAGAAATAAGGCTACTGAGCAAAGGCAGCAGTCCTGACTGCATAGCTGGAGAAGGGAGGGCGGTGGGGCTGGGGACACTTTTGCTCCTGGACAGCTCACAGGCTGGTTACCAAATCCACCTCCCAGGTAAGGATGACAGCAGGGCTTTTGTTCAGGTGGAAAGAGTCACTGGGGAGCATATCTTGGCCTGGTTATGCTTGCCAGCAAGTTTGTCTCCCTGCAGCCCAGTGTGACACCATTGCAGTGGGGAGCCCTCCAAGCCATCTGTCTGGATCCTCCACATTGTGCTGAATAAGACATCTCAAATGTGACTGCGCTTCAGCGTTAATAAAACACAATGTGCAAGATATTCCACCACGTTCCCACAGTATATATAATCACCTCATGTACTGCCACCTTTAGCCTTGTGAACCCTCCAGATTTCCCTCTGGCTGCCACCACCCATCCCTGTGGGGAGACTAGAAACCACCCAGCCTGTACTGCCAACACCTCTACCTGAATCTCCTCACCCAGCACAGACTCGTCCCACATCTCTGCCACTTCCAGGGACAGTCCCCCTCACAACTACTGCCATCTGCTCCCACACCTTGCCCGGCCCAGCTATCCGTGCAAGCACATACTGGTGCTCCCGTGGTGGCCCCTGGCCACCAAGCCCAGCCTAACCTCACAGCTCCCACCAACCTGAGGCCTCCCCTGGGTGCCAGGTGGCCACTTGCCCAGTTATCTGGGCCACCTATGCCTTTCCCAGCTGCACAGTCTGCACGCAGGGCTGGACTTGTGGGCCTGCCCCTCTCCGGGCAGTGGTATTCATCCTCACCGCCTCATTGGACCCCACTGTACCTCACTTTGTGGCTGTGCCTCAGACTCCAGAAACTCAACAAAACACTCTGGGCAGCCCAGTCTCATGACTTGGCTCACCTTCAAGACAGCCTGTGTGTACCCCTGGCCCCTCCTTCATGGCCTCCTCCCATGCCCTGCTGTCTGAACCCACCTTCTGTGCAGCAGTTCTTACCCAGGCCTCACTTTTTCCACTTTACCCCACCCTGCAGGGACCAGCAGCTTTTACAGAGGCGTGGGGGTCCCTGCTTCTGGCAGCCTGGCTCCCTCCAGCCAGGACGCTGGGAAGTGGCCTCCTTGTGTGGGGACCCTGCCATGGTCAGGTGTGTTGCAGGGCACTCGGGGAACTACGAGACAGCTTGGTAGTGCCCCTGGCCTGGCCTCATACCAGGCCCTGTGCCTGTGGTGACCAGAGGAAGTAGCTTTGAACCCGGGACATCCCCAGGTGTCTCCCACTTCCTCCACCAGGACAAAGCAGGTGTCAGCCACTGTTGCTGAGGCATGGGCTGGGGTCCCTGCTGACGGCCAGTCAGGGCCGCACCCTAGGGCACTGCACTGCCATCTCTCCTTTCATCTCTGGCTCAGGGTCACCAAACTGGCCATATGGTGGCTTGTACCCAGGTAATGGGTGCACAGTCTCTGCCGTGCCAGGAGCACCCTGGGGACGGCCTAACCCCTGCCACAAACCCGGGTGGGATCTACTCATCCTGAGGCCCCAGGGCACTGTGGGAGAGGAAGCTGGCCCCCAGGTAGCCCCCAAGCAGTCTTAGTCACCTGGAGGGAAAGCACTGCCCACATGGCTTCTGGTGGGCTCTGAACCAGACATGGGGTGGGGGTCTTCCAAAGGAGGAGGGCTCCAGGAAAAGGGTGGTGGTGGACTTCAAGGAAGTCTCTCACTGAGAATGAAAGATGGTCAGATAGACTGCAGATGGACGCAACTTTATTGCAGGACGTGACCGAGGCCGGCTGGGAACCTTGTCTACTCCCTGACAGGCTCCCTGGAACGTGAGTGTGACCAGGTAAAGGGGCCAGGGAGTCGGGAGGCTGGGAGCGGGGCAACCCCTGGGGCTGGGTTGAAGGCAGGTGGGGCTCAGGCTCAGGGTCCTTGGAGCAGGGGCAGGTGGCCCAGGGCCGAGTGGCGGACGGTACCATAGGCTTGCGAGTAGCCCCCAAGCGCAGCACGCACGGCCCCCTGGGTCCCCTGCGAGACCAAGGCGCTGAACATCCTCCGGCCAGGCCGGCGCTCAGGCCGGGCCTCTGGAAGAAGCCCGTGAGGGACCTGCACGTAGTCCAAGGTCCGCGTAAGGGGCTGGGGACCCTGCCCCGGAGCAAACCGGAGGCCCAAGGGAGCCGGCAGGGAGGCAGGAGGGCTGGACTCACCCGTCGCTCATCGGCTGCCTTCACCCCACGACCTGCATCTTGGTCACCCCTGATCAGGGCCTGGATGGCCACCCGGGTGGCGGCCTGCGAGGTCAGAGAGGGCGCAGTCCCCATCACGCCGGTCTTTGCCTGGAAATGGGCACATCATGGCGTCACTGCTGGACTGCGTGCTGTTGGCCCTACAAAAGGTACAGTGGGAGGGGTCCTCCGGTGCCCACCTACCCATGAGGGTACGCAGGCAGGCTGCGCCATGGCTGCAGGGGGACTTGCCCCTCGCCCGAGACCTTCTGGGGGTGGAGGCCGGAGCAGGGATGCCGAGTTCTGCCTGGGAAGGGTCTTGGCTCCGCAGGGGGCATCTGTGGGACAGAAGATCAAGCCCCGGGTTAGCGGTCCCACACATAAGGCCCAGGGCCACGCTCCGTGTGGATGGCTGTCAGAGATCACACACCGTGTGCAGAGACCTGACCCAGGCTCCTCTGAGGCCTGCGTGGGAGGTTCTGTGCAGGCCAGCCTGCGGGTGGCAGAGGCCCAGCTCTGGGTTTGAGCAGGTGCACCTGAGGCCAGGAGTTGTCCCTCAGAGCCTTCTCTCTCTGGACGTGGCTGTTGCCCCTGCACTCCAGGATCATCTGCGGGAGGGGAGAGGGCACTCAGAGGCACAAGGTTTGGGCGTTCAGGATTCTGGGGGTCACTGAGGCAGGTGGAGGCATCACTTGAGGGATGGTGGCTATCGCAGGCAGGGGCACCTGGTAGAGATGGTTGCGATACTCGTGGGCTGAGAGCTGGGCTCCTTCCTGCACAGGGAGCCGAACGTCCACCTCAAGTGTCCACTCGAGGGCCGGGCAGTGGAACCTGCAGGGAGCAGCCAGGAGGGTGTGGGAGAAGCAAGCCCAGGTCTGACACCCAACACCCAATCCTGGCACATGGGGGCTAGCCTCTGGGACCCAGCTCCCACCACTACCTCTGCACATAGGGGTGCTGCAGGGCCTGCGCTGCGCTAAGCCGCTTGTCTGGGGCAAACACGAGCAGTCGCCCGAGGAGGTCCAGGGCCTCTGGGGGGGTGTCAGGTGGTAGGAGGGCATCCAACGTCTGCCGTGGCCTGCTGGGAGGCATGCCATACCCTCTTGGCCAGGGCCCCTCCACACGTGGACATCTGTGGCCTGGCTGGGCTTCCAAACCCCATCCCATTTAACCATCTCTGTGGATCCTCCCACCTCATGCAGAACCCTCAGGCAGCTTGGGGAGATCTGAAGACCCATGCCTTGTTCTGGGGGTCCGCTCCTCCCCAGCCCCTGTGCAGCTCTGCATATCTGCTACCCCATACCCCAGGCTGGGCTGAGGCTGGGGACTGGTCATTTTTAGTGTGACCAAGAGTTGTAGGCTCTGGGCTGGCACTAACAGGCCAGCAAGGTTATAGGAAGTGCTGGAGCCTGGCTCCTGAGCACTGGCACTCACTGGGACCCCAGGCAGTGCAGAATCGAGGTGCTGTAGTTTGAGCCAAGAGCCAGGAGGTCTGCAGGGTGGGGGCAGAAGGTGGTGCCTGATCAGGAGGGCCTGGTCGGGTGGGTGGCTCAGAGGGGTCTGGGGCCAGCTATCTCTTTCAGCTCCATGGAGTGACCTTCTCTCTGCAGGGCTGCAGCTGTCTGGGCTCAAACCCCAAATACCTGGATGCGTCCCCCATGTGCACCCACATAGGAGCCTATCCTTGCACACTTAAACCCTCAACACTTGGCCATGCACACAGGCCCACCATGCTCAGACACCCCACCTCCATGAAGGAGCCATGAGCTAAGGGACAGAATCGGGCTCCCCCTACCAGGCCCTTTGCCTCTCTTGCCCTACTCCCTTCCCCCAGGGAAGAGGAAGGAGCCAGCGACAGCACCGCACCTCAGCTGCTCTGCCTTCTTCTGCCTCTTCCCTCCAACCTCCCCTCCTAGTTCCCTGCAGAGTGCAGGGCCTGCCCCAGCCACCCCTCAGCTGGACTAGTGCTCCTGTCCCGGCCCAGCTGGATCCTCCCTGCCACTCACTGCTTGGCCCTCAGGGAACTTGAAGCCAGCCCCCACCTGCCTTGAAGACAATGTCCAGTTGCTCCCCCAAACCACCCGCGGGTCCTCGCTGGGCCCACGTGGCCTCTACCATCTTCCTGAGGCTTCTGGAACCATCCCCATCCCCCCGTCCCATCCTCCTCCCCCTACCAGGCCTGGTCTGTCAGGGGCTGTCTCCCCACAGCTGTGTCTCCGGGGCCCAGTGGGCACCTGCCGCGCTTACCCTCCTGGGATGGTGGTGGGATGGTCGCCAGGATCAGCTCCAGCTGGTGGAGCGTGGATGTGCCAGGGAACAGGGGCCTGCCCCGCAGCATCTCCCCCAGGATGCAACCCAGACTCCACATGTCCACCCCAGGGGTGTACCTGAGGTAGGAAGGGTAGAGGTGTGGGGGACCCTGGAGGCAGAGGTGGGCATGGGAAGAGGGACGCGCCAGGGGGTGGGGTCTGAGGTCCCAGGAGGGGGAGGGGCAGAACAGCTGTGGGGACCCTGGCTTGGCCAGAAAGCATGTTGGGGGGCTGGTGGGGGGTGTCACTGTTACCAGCTTGAGGAGAGCAGCACCTCAGGAGCCCGGTACCAGCGTGTGGCCACGTACTCTGTCAGGGCCTGGCCCTCGGGCCCCTCAGTGAGGCTGCTGAGGGGGCGGGCGAGGCCAAAGTCACAGAGCTTCACTGTGCAACTGGTGTCCAGGAGAACATTGGAAGGCTGCGGGGAGGAGAAGGCTGAGGGTGGCAGTGCGGGTGGGTGCGCAGAGCTCAGCCTGGTGCTGGGGGTGTGGTGGCACCTTCTGATCCCGGTGGATGACACGTCCTGAGTGGATGAACTTGGTGGCCCTCAGGAGCTGACAGAAGATGTAGCGCTTGTGAACATCCTTCAGCAGTCTGCCCTTGCAGATGATGGCGTTCAGGTCAGTGTCTGGGGGAGCGTGTGGGTCAGCCTTGGGGGCCAGGGCAGGACTTGCAGGTCAGGCTAGGGGCCAGGGCAGAGTGGGCAGGTCTGTCCCACTTTGAACCCTTGTAGGGGTACCTTGGCCTGCCTGCTGCCCTCAGAGCAGGTCCTGTGCCCCATGCTGGCAGGAAGTCCCCACAGGCTTCTCAGGCCTGTCCACTGTCTTTGTCAGCATAGCAATAAAAGTTTGTAGAATCACTTTTAATACTTTATTTCATGTTGCCTTTGTTTTTATAAAATGATTGGGAAAAGGACAGTGCAGCTGCAAAAGGGGGTCACAGCAGTTATGCCCTGGGAGTGACATGTGCCCACTCAGGGACGCTGCCTAGGGTATGGGCACTGGCCACCGTGGAGAGCTAAGCAGCAGAGGGACATACAGGGAGAGCCAGGCCACTGAGGGGTTCTGTGCCAGGACAGAGGTGGGGCTGGAGGCTGGGCAAGGCCTCACTCACCCATAGACTCAAACACCAGGTAAATATCCCTGTCATTTTCCGCCCAGATCACATCCAGGAGGCGGATGATGTTGGGATGGTCCCCAAATTCCTGGGGAGAGAGACGGGGCTGTACGCTGGGGTGGAGGGGCTGGGCTTCCCCTCTTGTCTGGAGAGACTGCACTGGGGGAAGGGGGCAGGTGGCTGTGGCCACTCACCTGGAGCAGCAGAATTTCCCGGTACGTTCTCTGGAATGAGACAGAAACCTGAGAGTGGGTGCCAAGCAAGAAGGAAGCACCCATCTTAAAAGGATCCAAAGGGATTAGTGCTCATCACCCACACACCCCGTGTGGGCTCACAGACAGGGAGGTGCTCTGGGAAATGCCAGGCTCCTGCTGTAACTGGGCTTTAATGTCAAAGCCAGAGCTCCCAGGCACCAAAGCAACAGGGCACCCACACCTCTTCCCGCTGTTACCTGGGCGTCCGTCTTATCCCTAAAGGCATCAAAGATTTTCTTGATGGCCACAACCTCGCCCGTCTTCCGATCCACTGCCTTCCACACAATGCCATAGGCCTGGGGAGGAGGGCGGTCAGCTAGCTGGGCACAGGGCCAGCCTCCTGCCCAGCCATCTCCTGCCCAGCAGATTGTCCCCTGCAGATACAAGGCTCCTCCTTCCTGCTCTGGCTCCTGGGAGGGGATGGGGATGAGGTCCCTGCTGCTGAAGGCTGCCCAGCTTGCAGCCTAGGACTGTGGCATCTTCCAGACGAGGCTGATGGGAAGAAGGCTCCAGGAGGAAATGAGGTCACAGATGGAGCTCTGTGCAGGAGCTTAAGCCTGTCCATCCCACGTACACTCACCCCTGTCTCATGTCCCCACCCAGCTGATCAGCAAGGCCAGTCGGCCGCCCCTTCAGAGTTCATTAGAATCCCACCCCTTGCTACCATCTCTGTTGCCCCCACCCTGGTCTGAGCCTCCCGCATCTCTGGCCTGGATCAGTACACCAATGTCTCAACTAATCGCTGCCACCACTGCCCACCCCTGCTGTCCATCCTCGAGAGAGGGCAAGCGAGCCTCCTAAAGTGGTGCCCACGGTTGCCACCATCGCAAAGTCCTTGCAGACCCCCAAGTGCAGTGTGATTGGACCCCCACGCCCCGCCCCCAATCACCGAAGTCACACTGACTCTGCCGTTTCCCCAAACTTGCCTCCAGGCCTGTGTGCTTGCTCTTTACACTGCCTCTCCTCTCCCCCAGCACACACCCACACAGCCACACTCATGCACAATCCCACAAGTGCACACACACTCACGATCACAATGCACATGGCTCTCACACGTCCACCTTTAACCTCTTAGGCCCTTCCTGGCAGGTCTGGGACCTGCCCTTCCCCTCAGCTGCTGGACTGGTGGGTCCGGCGTCCCTGGGGTATCCTGCAGGCCTCGGAGAGGCAGCCCAGGAGCCCGGGACGGTGGGTGGGGCTCCCGGATCGCCCCGGCTTGGGGGCAACTGGCTGTCAGCAGCCAGGTGACAAGTTCCCTGGGAGTCGGCCCTGTTACAGGAAACCGAAGGCACCGAGGGCTCGGCAGCTTGCCAAGGTCACGCATTCGGTAGGAGGAGGCAGGACGCGAGGCCCGGAGTCCGGCAGGGTCGGGGAGAGGACCCGGCCTGGACCTGCCCGCCCCGCCGACGCCCCCGGGCTCACCCCCTTCCCAAGCCGCCGCTTGAGCAGGTACCGCTGGGCGACGCGCGGGTCCACCTCCAAGGCACACATGCCGACAGGTCCCGCAGCTCCGCAAGCCCGAGTTGCTGGAGCTGTTGGCGCCCGTCGCCGTGGGAACCGGCGGCCACGCCTCCCTCGCGCGCGAGCCGCCGGGGTGGGCGGGGACCTGATCCCAAGCCTCCCGCGGGCCCGCCCCGCTGCGCTCCTCCAGCCCCGTGGCCCGCGCCGGGCCCCCGAGGAGGTGCCCGCGGCTCTGGAACCCTCCCGGGGGCCTCAGCGCGGGTGGCGCGCTCTTTCTCTCTCCGCCCTCCGCCTACCCGGCTCTGCTGAGTTGGTGCTGATGGGGGATTAGGTCGCACGCAGCCATTCCGCCCGGAGCCGTTGGGCAGGGGCCGCGGCGTCCCCAGCGGGTGCGGGCGCGGGCGCGGGCGCCTGGGCTGGGCAGGTGCGGAGGTGCGGCGAGGAGCCCGCGGGGAGCTCAGGGCGGCGCGGTCCTGGCGAGGGGCAGGGGAGCGGAGGGGGGCTGCTGCCCGTCCAGGTCACGTGCACCGCGTCGGAGCAGCGCAGCCAAAGAAAGAGGTACGTGGCTGGCGGGCAGGGTGCCCAGGGAAGAAGTGGCGGCACAAGCCCTTGGACATTGGGGGGAGAGCATGGAGGGGACACTTGGGCAAGGGCCCCGGGGGGGATCGTGCCTGGCGCACCGAAAGGGATTTCCTCAGGGACAGGTGACATACACACTGGTAGTGCTGCCCTGGGCGTTTATTAAAGCAACAGTTAGGGAGAGAGCCAAGGACTGAATGCAGGTGTAGAAGAGGGTGAGGTAGGGCCCTGCGCCCTCCAGCATTCAGGAGGAACTCCCAGACTACAATAAGCAGTTCAAAATATTTCAATGTGTTGCAGACCAATAATTCTGTAGAATAGAATTAGAATCAATTATTAGGAAAAAATTATAAACATGCAAAATAAAGGCCCCAGTTTTCATCAGATTCAGCAGTCTTACAATGACTCTGCCCCACAGTTATATGAGTATCTTACCTCTTCCCCACCCCCTGGCCTCCATTTCTTTGTTACTTCATTGTAGAAGTGTAACAAACAGATGGGGGGTGGCACTGGACTGAGAAGGAAGGACAAAGAGCAGGGCAATGCCTGGCGTCCGGTGACCAAGTGATGTAAACCTTGAAGTGGGATGAGAACGCAAACCAGCATGAGACCCCCTGCATTCCTGCTGGAATGGCAAACACTGAGAAGACTGGGATGTTTAAAATGGGAGTTAAAATGCTACAACCACTTTGCAAAAACATATGGCAGTCTCTCGAACATAAATTTACCATTACCCAGCCATTTTACATTTAGGTAGTTACTCAAGAGAAATGAAAATGTACATCCACATAAAGAATTGTACATGAGGAATGGATAAATAAAATTTGGACCAACCATAAATGCAATACCACTCAGCAACAAAAGGAAATAAATTGTTGATATATACAGTGTGGATGAGTCTCAAAATCATTATACCAACTAAAGAAGCCAGGCCTCTTCTCAGGAGTACACTCTATGACTCCATTTATACAAAATCCTAGAATATGCTGGCTACGGATCAGGGACGGCTTTAGCCTTGGGGTAGAGGGAGAGATGGGCTGCAGCTGGTGCCAGAAAACCTTTGGAGGTGCTAGAAATGTCCAACTGTCATGATGACTTCAGGGGCGTGTACTTCGTCAAACCTTTTAAACTGTGCACTTAAAATATGTGCAGTTTCTTGTCCTTCCGCTGTCTTTCAGTAGAAAGTTTGCAGGAGCGGAGAATAAACAAGGGAAAAGGAAACAAAAAAGGAATAAAAGACTCCTACTTGCATGCGATGGAGTAACTGGACCTGGACATGCCCTCCTTCAGTGAACAGCCTGCAAACTGGACAGAATATGTAAAACGACTGTCCATACGCCAGGCGATGAGCGGCGAGGACCCTAACCTCGGGACAACAAACACATAGGCTGCTTTGGTTCCCTTGCCAAGCACCATGTCAGGGGGCATGGGGAAAATCTTCTGTAAGTCTGTGCCAGGAACAATATGGGGGTGATTCCAGCGAGACAAACCCCAGATTTCCCAGGTGTATGGGAGGTCTATAGGTGCCAAGCAGCCAGGGTGGACACCAGAGTGTTCAGGAGAGACCCCAGACAGGTCATGCCTCAGTGAAGCAACTATAAACTAGCTCTAAGGGGACTCCACACCTCTCGGGATAGGGAGACCAAGCCTTGAACAAGATGAAATAAAGGTAGCTTAACTTCCTGCCACCAGCACTTCACCTTCTAAATGGAAACAACAAAACAACACTCAATAACTCAAAATTCACAATATCCAGCACCCAGTAAGTTACTAGACTTAACCAATTAAAAATATGGGCAAAGAATTTAAATAGGTATATCTTCCATGAATATATACAAGTGGTCGACAGCACGTGCTGTGTTCAGCATCATTGGCTATCAGGGAAATGCAATCAAAGACACATGAGATGTCACATCACATAATGATGATAATAAAAAAACAAGTCTTGGCAAAAGAGAAACTGCGACTCTCATACATTGCTGATAGGAACATAAAATGGCGCAGCCACCATAGAAACTAGTTGGGCATTTCCTCAAAAGGTTAAACATAGAATTACCATATGATTCAGCAATTCCATTTCTGGGTGTATACCCAAAAGAATTAAAAACACATGTTTGCACACAAGTGTTCATAGCAGCATGATTTTTTATAATTATTATTACAAAAGCCAAAAGGTGGAAACAACCCAAATGTTTGGATAAATGTTTGTGGGCTAGCCATACAATGGAATATAATTCAGCCATAGAAAGTAATGTACTGCTGATACATGTTATAATGTGGATGAGCCTCAGAAACATTGTGCTGAGTGAGAGAAGTCAGGTACAGAAGGTCACATACTATATGATTCCATGTATATGAAATATTCAGAATAGGTAAGCCCATAGAGGCAGAAAGTAGATTGGTGATTTCTGGGGCTTGGGAGAAGGGCAAATGGGTATGACTGATTAATGGGTGCAGGGTTCCCTTTTAGGGTGATGAAAATGTTTTATAACTAGATAGAGGTGGTGGTTACATAACATTGTGAATGTACCAAATGCCACCAACTTGTACACTTTAATATGGTTTATTTTATGTTACATAAATTTCACCTGAAAAAAGTTACAAACCTTCTAAGCAGCAGGAAAATATGACTCCTATCCAGGAGAAGAATCTGTTGGTAGAGCTTGACCCATGAATGTCAGAGATAATAGAATTGGCAATGACTTTTAAAACAGCTATTAGAAATATGCTCATGGACTTAAAGGAAAACATGAATATAATGAGATGAGAAGAATAAATTATAAAAAAGAACCAAATGGGATTTCTAGAGCCAAAAAAATTAAGTATCTGAAATGAAAATGCATTAGACAGACTTAACAGCAGAAGAGATGCTCAGTGAACCTTAAGGCACAGCAGTAGGAACTGTCCAAATCGAGACACACAGAGCAAAAACCTGAATGATCTGTGGGGCAGGATCAACGAATGGGGTGGCACAGAAAATATATTTGAGAAAGTGCTGGCTGAAATTTTTGCAGATTTGAAGAAAAAATTATACATTCAAGATATAAGAACGCAAATGGAGCCTAAGTGGGAAAACCACAAAGGAAGTGATAAGCACGTGATAACTAAGTTGCTGAAAAACAATGACTAAAAAGAAAAAAGAATGTAATCAAAGAGACTTATCTACACAGGTCAAGTCAGACACAAAGCAACGACATTACTAAAGTTCTAAAAGAAAAAAAAAACAATCTAGAGTTATATACCCAGAGAAAATACACTTCAAAAATGAAGTTAAATAGACTTCTTCAGACAAAAGCTGAGAGTATTTATCACTCACAGACCTGCATTACAAATAATAATAATAATAATAATAATGAGTTCTTTAAGGGGAATACAAATGATTCTGGATGAATATTTGGATTGGCATAAAGAAATAAAGAGTCCTGGAAATGACAAGGAGGTGGCTAAATATAAAAGACACCCTTCTCATCTCCTAAATTTCATTAAAAGACAACTGACTTCCCTAGCTGGACCTGGTAGCTATAATGTAATCTGCGGGAGTCCAGCTCCAGCCTAGGGGTGGGATGCCCGAAGGTGCAGGACGGAGTCGGCATATGGAGAGTCAGGACACGGAGTCAGATGGAGGTGGTCTCTCGACAAAGTGTCAATGACAGCTTTATTTATACCATTTTGCACAAGGATATGATTATTTTTTATTATTCTGATGATTAATTAGTATAGGCAGTTGGTTAATAAGTATAGGCAAGCCTTTTTCTTTCTTTTACTTTCTAATCTATTCATGGTTTGTCAAGTGTTAGGTGATTGTTTTTCTGTTCCTTGACCGAAACTTTTTCTATCAACATGTACTCTATTGTGTTTTACGTTTCTATGCAACGCAGTTTCTAAGAAGTGCATGTGACCGTAGGAGCGTGCAGTATGTAGCAGCGACTATGGAGTCTATCAGCTCAGGGTGAAATTCAGGTCACCTAGTGCCACAGTTAGCTAGGATTCTTTCCCACAAAAATATTCTTAAAAGCTTTAATAAATTTATAAGCAATCTAAAATCATAAACTCATATCTTCACCTTATACCCCTTTATAGGGCACAGTAGGCAGCAAACTAAATTTCCCCTTCTTATCTACATTTCTCTTTCTTCTGTGTGGATACTAAAATCTCCCTGACATATGCTACACAGGTCTCCATGACTCCACTACTGCAGGGACTAAACAAGTTCTTACATGGTGAACAATGCAAGGGCATTCATATCATAGAAACTTTCTGTTTTAACTACAAACCTTAAACTATAAACAATCACGTCAAATGTAATGTATGATTATTCATTTGATTTTTATACTTTATATGTGAATCTAATAAAATGTTAATGTAGTAGGTAAATGCAAGATATAGATAGAAAGCATGATTTAGAACTGTAAGAAGGCAGGTGTAGATGATCAGGTTTGTGCCTACAGACCAGGTCTTAATCCAAACTGAACAAGGGCAACAAAACAGCCACAGGTGTAGAAGATTTCTCTCAAAACTGGGGGGGTGATCCCCTGTTCTGAGAGAAATCTTCTGCATATGTGGATGTTTTATTGCCCTTGTCTAGCTTGGATTAACACATAGTCTACAGGCACACACCTGATCATCTACATTTGCTCTCTTACAACACTAAACTATGTTTTCTACCTTTATGTTGTATCTACCTACCACTTCAGCATCTTATTAAAAATAATAAAGAGAGAAATGTGGTATCCACATATAAATCAAGTATAAAAACCAAATGAGTATTCATATTTGAACTGACTGTTTATAGTTCATAATGCATGAGCAAAACCAAAAGTTTCTGTGATGACTGCCCTTGTACTGTTCACCATGTAACTTATTCACTATGTAAGAATTTGTTCTCCATGTAAGAACTTGTTTGTTATGCCTCAGAAGATTGGAGACTGACGAAAATTAGGCTTGGGGTGGATTAATGATTGTGCATTGAGCATTGACTCCCCTATACAGAATTTTATTGTCGTCAACAACCATTTGATCAATAAATATGAGAGATGCCCTAACAACAACAACCAAGAAAAAGTACACACTTCCAATTGTAAAATAAATAAGCAACCGGGATGTAATGTATAGCATAAGGAATATAGTCAAAATATTGTAACAACTTGGTATGGTGATAGCTGGTACTTAGAATTATCATGTATATAAATGTTGAATCACTGTGGTGTACACCTGAAACTAATGTAATGTAATACTGTGTGTCAACTACCCTTCAATAAAAAATAATTATCTAAAAAAAAAAAAAAAAAAAAAAAAACTGGGGGGGTGAGGTTCTAAGCCTCACCTCTGTTGGCCCCCTTTTTCTCACCTGATGGCCCCCTGCGACTGTGCCTGTCTTAGGTTGTTCCTCCCTTGAGGAATCTTACCCGTCTCTGGCTAACCAGCCATCTTACAGGGCCACACAGGGAGATGTAAAGCTGGTAAGTGAGAGAGAAGTAATATTCTTTGAAAAGGTTAGTTTTTCACTTCTTTGCAGATTTATGCTCCGTGGCTTCTATGCCCAGCACTTGTTTTGAGGTATCTTTACTTCCTGGAATATGGTACTTGGTAATTTCACGTATGAGGCACAAATTCTAGTAAAGGTGAGGCACAAATTCTAGTAAAGGACTGTAATTAGGAAAGAAGAAAAACAAACTATAGAAGTAGTAGAGGGAAGAAAACATGAGATGATTAATTAAGTGTCAACAGGGTTATTCTATTTAATATTTTCTCATGACTCTATTTCTATAAAACTTTCCATCACTAGTTTCACTGGCATTGTAAACAAGGGGGGCATTCTCAGTGGAAATGGGGTGGTCAATGTTTGACTAACAGCAGGTTTTGGTACTTTATGCCAAGATCACCATTTGGCCCCTGCGTGTTCCATTCTTCAGGAGCACCGTCCTGAAAAGCTTTTGGGAAGTTTATGTTCTCATCCTTTCCATGTTGCTTAGCAAAGGTTAGCTTAGCCCTTGGAAACAATGCAAGCAAAGACAAAGTCAATAGTATAATGGAGAATAACAAAATCAAGGTGGGTAATAGAGGGAGCTGGCTGTGAAGGCCCCTGATTTGTGGGGGTCTTCCTCCAGCCTGAGCTTTGCTACACAGCTTGAGTAGCATGGCTCCCGGCAGTAATCAGAAGTCCATCTATATCAAATCACATCACAGCCATAGTGAGATATCCCCTCATGCCCATTAGGATGGATACAAGACAAAAAGAAGAATAAGAAAAAAATAACAAGTATTTGTGAGGGTGTGGAGAAATTGGTGAGATTGTCAACTGGTGCATCCACTATGGAAAACAGTATGGTGGTTCCTCAAAAAATTGCGATAGGAATTTCCATATGATCCAGCTATCCCACTTCTCAGTTCATTGAAAAGAAGTGAAAGCAGGGCCTCAAAGAGATATTTGCCCACCCTTGTTCATAGCAGCATTATTCATAATAGCCAAGAGGTGGGGACAGCCCAAATGTCCATTGGCAGATGGATGGATAAACAAAATGTGGTTCATACATACAAGGGAATGTTATTTAGCCCCAAAAGGGAAGGAAACTCTGACACATGCTACAACATGGATGAACCTTGAGGACCTTACAACTAAGTGAAAGAAACCAATCACAAAAAGACAAATACTGTATAATCCCATTGTATGAGTTATCTTAAGAAGTCAAATTCATAGAAAAAAAAGTGGAATGGTGGGTACCAGGGACTGGGAGAGGGGAGAGTAGGGAATTGTTATTTAATGAGTATAGAGTTTCAGTCTATAAGAGGAAAAGTTCGGGAGATCTATTTTGTGTACATGCTTAACAATATGAATATTGTTGGAACCACTTGACACCATTGTTAACACTACTCAACTATGCAGTTAAAAATGGCTGTGGTAAATTTTATTTTGTGTTTTTTTACCACAATTAAAATATTTAAAACAGATAGTTGATTGTTTAAAGTAGAAATAATAACAATGTGTTGTGGAGGTTATAACTGGTAAAAGTAAAATTTATTCACCAAGATAAAAAATTTGAAGGAGGAACATGGAAATATACTATTGTAAGGTTCTTAAATTAACTGCAAAGTAATATAATATTATTTGAAGACATACGGTGATAAGTTAAATATACAAATCATTATCTAAAATAAAATAAGTAAAAGTAAACATATGTAGATATAGCTAATAAGCCTGTGGTCTAGATAACATGGAATACTAAGTAATATTAAGTAATATTTTACTTAATCAAAATGAAGGCAGAAAAATAAGGAAAAGGAAAAAGAAAGAGATGGGACAAATAGAAAACAAATAATGAGATAGTAGACTGAAACCCAACCATAGCAATCATTACCTTAAATGCAGTAATCCAATTAAAAGGCAGAGGTTGTACAATTTTTTATAGTCAAAATCCAACAATGTTCTATCTATAAGAAATATACTTTAATTATAAAGACACAGGTAAGTTAAAGTTAAAAGGATGATGTTATGGTCTGAATATTTCTGTCCCCCCAAAATTCATATGTTGAAATCCAAATGCCCAGTGTGATGGTGTTAGGAGGTGGGGCCTTGGAGAGGTGCTTAGGTCATGAGGGTGGGGCCCCATGATGGGATTAGTGCTGTTATAAAAGAGGCTCCAGAGAGACCCCCACTCCTTCCACCGTGTGAAGACACAATGAGCAGATCCTGGCTGTGAACCGGGAAGCGGGCCTTCACCAGATGTGACCGTTCTGGCACCTGGGTCTTGGACTTCTCAGTCTCCAGAACTGTGAAAAATAAATTTCTGTTGTTTATAAGCCAACTTGTCATTGGTATATTTTTACAGCATCTTGAATAGATAGACTAAGGTAGATGGGAAAATAAACATTATGCAAACAATGACCATAAGAAAACTTGAATGGCTATATTAATATCAGGCAAATGAGTTTTGAGCACATGGGATGTTACTAGAGGGAAAGAGGGACACCTCATTATGATAAAGAGTGTCAGGTCATCAGATAGATATTATAACCCTGAGAGTGTAAGCACCTAATAACAAAGTCTCAAAATACATAAAACAAAATGATAGACAGAAAGAAGAAACAAATCAGTTTGAGATTTTACCACTTCTCTTTTAATAATTAGAACAAGCAAGTAGAAAATAATATAGTAACCTGAACATTATTGTCCAGCTTGACGTAGCTGACATGTATAGAACAATCCACCCAGCAACAGAATATGTATTATTTTTAAATGTATGTGAATATTCACCAAGATAAACCATAGTCTAAGTACTATACAACAAAGATAAACAAATTTAGAAGGATTGGAATCACACAAATGATGTCTTCTGATCTCACGGAATTCAATTAGAAATAAACAACAAAAAGATATTGGGAATGCGCCCCCCAACACACACAAAAATATTTGGAAATTAAACAACACACTTGTAAATAAATGATGGGTCAAAGAAAAACTGTCAAGGGATATTAGAAATTACTTTGAACTGAAAAATAATGAAAACAACATGAGAATCTGTGAGATACTGTTAAAGCAATGCTTACAGGGAAATATATAGTTCTAACAGCTTACATTAGAAAAGATGAAAGGTTAAGTTTCCCTCTTAAAAAAGGGAAGAAAAAGAAAAAAAATTATACCCAAAGGAGGTATAAAGAATGCAATAATAAAGATAGAAGGAGGAATCATTGAAACATAAAATGGACAAGCAGAAGAGAAACCAAAAAAAAAAAGAAAAGCTGGTTCTCTAAATGAATGGAATCTACCCAGACTGATTAAAACTAAAAGAGAGAAATTACCAATGTCAGGAATGAAAGACAATACATCCCTAGCAGATTCTCCAAACAAAGAGATAGTAAGAGTTTATTATTATTATTATTTTATTATTTCCTTTTTTAGGTTTATTTTATTTTTTTATTAAGGTATCATAGATATACACTGTTTTGAAGGTTTCACAAAAACAACTTGCTTACTACATTCACCCTTATTATTGAGTCTCACCCATAGCCCACTGCAGTCACTGTCCATCAGTGTACTAAGATGCCACAGAGTCATCACTTGTCTTCTCTGTGCTACACTGTCTTCCCCATGACCCCACTCCGTACCATGTATACTAATCAAAATACCTCTCGATCTCCTTTTCCCTCTCTCTCCCACCCCTCCCCTTTGGTAACTTCCAGTCCCTTCTTGGAGTCTGTGACTCTGCTGCTGTTTGGTTCCTTCAGTTTTGCTTCACTGTTATACTCCACAAATGAGGGAAACCATTTGGTACTTGTCTTTCTCTGCCTGACTTATATCACTCAGCATAATACCCTCTAGCTCCATCCATGTTGTTGCAAAAGGCAGGATTTGTTTCTTTCTTAAGGCTGAATAGTATTTCATTGTGTATATGTACCACCTCTTCTTCATCCATTCACCTGCTGACGGATACTTAGGTTGCTTCCATATTTTGGCTGTTGTAAATAGTGCTGCGATAAACATAGGGGTGCATATGCCTTTTTGAATCTGAGTTGTTTTCTTTGGGTAAATTCCTAGGAGTGGAATTCAATGGTCAAATGATATTTCTATTTTTAGTTTTTTGAGGAACCTTCATATAGCTTTCCACAATGGTTGAACTAGCTTACATTCCCACCAGCAGGGTAGAAGGGTTCCCCTTTCTGCATCCTCGCCAGCATTTGTTCTTCCTAGTCTTTTCTATGTTGGCCATCCTAATTGGTGTGAGGTGGTATTTCACTGTGGTTTTAATTTGCATTTCTCTGATAATTAGTGATGTCGAGCATCTTTTCATGTGCCTGTTAGCCATCTGAATTTCTTCTTTGGAGAAGTGTCTATTCTGCCCGTTTTTTAATTGAATTATTTGCTTTTTCTTTGTTGAAGTTCATGAGCTCTTTAAATATTTTGGATGTCAACCCCTTATCGGATATGTAATTAATGAATATAGTCTCCCATATTGTAGGATGTCTTTTTATTCAATTGATTGTGTCCTTTGCTGTACAGAAGCTTTTTAGTTTGAATACAGTCCCACTTGTTCATTTTTGCTTTTGTTTCCCTTGCTGGGGCGATATGTTCATGAAGAAGTTGCTCATGTTTATGTCCAAGAGATTTTTGCCTATGTTTTCTTGTAAGAGTTTTATGGTTTCATGACTTACTTTCAGGTCTTTGATCCATTTCGAGTTTACTTTTGTATATGGGTATAGACAACAATCCAGTTTCATTCTCTTACATGTAGCTGTCTAGTTTGGCCAACACCAGTTGTTGAAGAGGCTGTCATTTCCCCCACTGTATATCCATGGCTCCTTTATCATATATTAATTGACCATACATGGTTGGGTTTATATCTGGGCTCTCTATTCTGTTCCACTGGTCTATGGCTCTGTTCTTGTGCCAGTACCAAATTGTCTTGATTACTGTGGCTTTGTAGTAGAGCTTGAAGTTGGGCAGCGTAATACCCCCAGCTTTATTCTTCCCTTTCAGGATTGCTTTGGCTATTTGGGATCTTTTGTGGTTCAATATGAATTTTAGAACTATTTGCTCTAGTTTGTTGAAGAATGCTATTGGTATTTTGATAGGAATTGCATTGAATTTGTAGATTGCCTTAGGCACAATGGCCATTTTTATAATATTCATTCTTCCTATCCATGAGCACGGGAAGTGTTTCCATTTATTGGTATCTTCTTTAGTTTCTCTCATGAGTGTCTTGTAGTTTTCAGAGTATAGGTGTTTCCGTTCCTTGGTTAGGTTTATTCCTAGGTATTTTATTCTTTTTGATGCAATTGTGAATGGAATTGTTTTCCTGATTTCTCTTTCTGTGAGTTCATCATTAGTGCATAGGAATACAACAGATTTCTGTGTATTAATTTTGTATCCTGCAACTTTGCTGAATTCAGATATTAGGTCTAATAGTTTTAGGGTTGATTCTCTAGGGTTTTTTATGTACAATATCATGTCATCTGCAAACAGGGACAGTTTGACTTCTTCCTTGCCAATCTGGATGCCTTTTATTTCTTTGTGTTGTCTGATTCCCATGGCTAGGACCTCCAGTGCTATGTTGAATAAAAGTGGGGAGAGTGAGCATCCTTGTCTTGTTCCCGATCTTAAAGGAAAAGCTTTCAGCTTCTTGCTGTTAAGTATGATGTTTGCTGTGGATTTGTCATATATGGGCTTTATTATGTTGAGGTACTTGCCCTCTATACCCATTTTGTTGAGAGTTTTTATCATGAATGGATGTTGAATTTTGTCAAATGCTTTTTCACTATCTATGGAGATGAACATATGGTTTTTGTCCTTCTTTCTGTTGATGTGGTGGATGATGTCAATGGATTTTCAAATGTTGTACCATCCTTACATCCCTGGGATAAATCCTACTTGATCATAATGGATGATCTTTTTGATGTCTTTTTGAATTTGGTTTGCTAATATTTTGTTGAGTATTTTTACATCTATATTCATCAGGGATATTGGTCTGTAATTTTCTTTTTTGTGGTGTCTTTGCCTGGTTTTGGTATTAGAGTGATGGTGGCCTTGTACAATGAGTTTGAGAGTATTCCCTTCTCTTTTACTTTTTGGAAACTTTAAGGAGGATGGGTATTAGGTCTTCACTAAATGTTTGAAAAAATTCAGCAGTGAAACCATCTGGTGCAGGAGTTTTGTTCTTAGGTAGTTTTTTTATTACCAATTCAATTTCTTTGCTAGTAATTGGTATATTCAGATTTTCTGTTTCTTCCTGGGTCAGCCTTAGAAAGTTGTATTTTTCTAGAGAGTTTTCCATTTCCTCTCGGTTATCCAGTTTGTTAGCATATAATTTTTCATAGTATTTTCTCATAATTCGTTGGATTTCTGTGTTGTCCATAGTGATTTTTCCTCTCTCATTTCTGATTCTGTTTTTTCCTGTAGACTCTCTTTTTTTCTTTATAAGTCTGGATAGGGGTTTATCTATTTTGTTTATTTTTCTCAAAGAACCAGGTCCTGCTTTCATTGATTCTTTCTATTGTTTTAATCTTCTCAATTTTATATATTTCTGCTCTAATCTTTATTATATCCCTCCTTCTACTGACTTTGGGCATCATTTGTTCTTCTTTTACTAGTTTTGTTAATTGTGAGTTTAGAATGTTCATATTGGATTGTTCTTCTTTCCTGAGGTAGGCCTGTATTGCAATATACTTCCCTCTTAGCGCGGCCTTCGCTGTTTCCCACAGATTTGCCGTGTTGAATTATCATTGTCATTTGTCTCCATATATTGCTTGATCTCTGTTTTTATTTGGTCATTAATCCATTGATTATTTAGGAGCATGTTTTAAGCCTCCATGTGTTTGTGGTCTTTCTCGTTTTCATTGTGTAATTCATCTCTAGTTTTGTACCTTTGTGGTCTGGTACAATTTCAATATTTTAATTTACTGAGGCTCTTTTTGTGTCCCAGTATGTGATCTATTCTTGAAAATGTTCCGTGTGCACTTGCGAAGAATGTGTATCCTGTTGCTTTTGGATGGAGTGTTCTGTAAATGTCCATTAGGTCCATCTGTTCTAATGCGTTGTTCAGTGCCTCTGTCTCCTTACTTATTTTCTGTCTGGTTGATCTGTCCTTTGGAGTGAGTGGTGTCTTGAAGTCTCCTAAAATGAATGCATTGTGTACTATTTCCCTCTTTAATTCTATTAGTATTTGTTTCACATATGTAGGTGCTCCTGGTTGGGTGCATAGATATTTATAATGGTTATATCCTCTTGTTGGATTGACCCCTTTATCATTATGTAATGTCCTTCTTTGTCTCTTGTGACTTCCTTTGTTTTGAAATCTTTTTTATCTGGTATAATTATTGCAGCTCCTGCTTTTTTCTCCCTATTGTTTGCATGAAATACCTTTTTCCATCCCTTCACTTTTAGTCCGTGTATGTCTTTGGGTTTGAAGTGAGTCTCTTTTAGGCAGTATATAGATGGGTCTTGTTCTTTATCCATTCAGTGACTCTATGTCTTTTGATTGGTGCATTCATACCATTTACATTTAGGGTGATTATTTATAGGTATGTACTTATTGCCATTGCAGGCTTTAGATCCGTGGTTACCAAAGGTTCAAGGGTAATTCCCTTACTATCTGTCTAATTTAACTCAGTACATTATTGCAAACACAGTCTGAAGGTTCTTTTTTTTCCCTTTTTCTTCCTCCTCCATTCTTTATATATTAGGTATCATATTCTGTACTCTGTCCCTTGATTGACTTTGGGGGTAGTTGATTTGAATTTGCATCTACTTAGTAATTTTTCTACTTTCTTTACTGTGGTTTTATTTCCTCTGGTGACAGCTATTTAGCCTTAGGAACACTTCCATCTATAGCAGTCCCTCCAAAATACACTATAGAGACAGTTTGTGGGAGGTATATTCTTTCAGGTTTTGCTTACCTGGAAATTGTTTAAGCCTTCCTTCAAACTTAAATAACAATCTTACTGGATAGAGTATTCTTGGTTCGAGGTCCTGCTTCATTGCATTAAATATATCACGCCACTCCCTTCTGGCCTGTAAGGTTTCTGCTGAGAAGTCTGATGATAGCCTCATGGATTTTCCTTTGTATGTGGTCTTTTTTCTCTCTCTGACTGCTTTTAATACTCTGTCCTTATCCTTGATCTTTGCCATTTGAATTATTATATGTCTTGGTGTTGTCTTCCTTGGGTCCCAGATTGGGGAATTTTTCAGCAATTACCTCCCTAAAGACACTTTCTATCCTTTTTCTCTCTTCTTCTTCTTCTGGTACCCCTATAAGGTGAATATAGTTCTGTTTGGATTGGTCACACAGTTCTCTCAATATTCTTTCATTCCCAGATATCCTTTTTTCTCTCTGTTCCTCAGCTTCTTTGTCTTCCTCTTCTCTAATTTCTATTCCATTTACCGTCACTTTTACTACATCTAATCTGCTTTTAAAACCCTCTGCGAGCCAGTGCAACCAGGCCAGGAGGAAAGCGCAGCAGGCTGTGTATCAGAGTGGGGGGCCTCGGAGCAGAGTTGCCTGCCAGGGGGATGGAGCACCTGAAGCTCCTGAAAGCTCCCAACCTGCTGGGCAGAGTGCACCAGATAATTTTGTCCACCTGTCCTTTCTCCTGAGCAGCAAGCTCTGCAATCCTTGCCCCTTTAGCAGCCCTCTCACTGTTAGGAAGTCTCTCAGACTGCCTGCCTTTCTTTTGTCCCAGAGCAGCCAGATGTGGATCCCTGTTTTCCACAAACGGCTGGAATCTCAGTCTCTCCATGTATTCTGTCGGTCTTAGCTTTCCAACTGCACTAAGCTCCAGAGCGCCATGCAATGTAGGTTCGTGCTTCCAAAGCAGATCTCCAGTGGTGGCTGTCCAGCAGTCCTAGGCTTCCACCCCCTCCTTGCTCCATTTCTCTTCCTCCTGCAGGTGAGTTGGGGTGGGGGAAGGGCTTGGGTCCTGCCAGATCAAGGGTTTGGTGCATTGCCCTGTTCTGTGAGGTCTGCTCTTTTCTCCAGGTGATGCAGTCTGCCAGTCTTCTTTCCTGTTGCTCTTTTAAGAATAGTTGTATTAAGTTTATTTTTGTATTATATGTGGTTTTGGGAGGAGTTCTCTGTCTCATCACTCATGCCGCCATCTTTATTCCCTTCAGTAAGGGTTTATTATTAATAGGCTCACACCAGTGAATTTGATAACTTAGATGAAAGGCAAATCCACTGAACAAGCAGGAGCATTCCCCAAATACAATCGATAATAAATATAACTACGAATTGAAATGCAATACATGTCTCCAAGGACAAAGAGAAGAGTAGAAGGCACTTTGATGGAAATGGAGGGAAGACCAGTACTTGTCAGACAGGCTGGAGGCAGAGGAGCTGGACTTTCTCTGCAGGCTCCATGGCCAGGCCAGGAGCAGGGCTGGGAGGCCAGAAGGTCACATACCTCAAGGCAGAATAGGTCTTGACCCTGCCATTCTGCCCCCAAGAATGTGGCCAATAAGCAGAATCGTACAAGCATCAGTGGATTTCAGCAAGAGATAATTCTGCGGAGTGATCTTCATTACACTTCATTATTAAGTCAGTTTTCCAGTGGACATTTGATTCACCTATTCATTGGTGTGTCAAACCTGCCTTTTGTCAGGAAGATTTTATTTTCTCATCAATTGTTAGTCAACATTACATTTGGTTGCATACAGTGCTGGCCTCCAGCTTTGTTCTGAGCACATTAATGGACTTTGGGTATTTATTGTGCATTAGGTAAAAAGTGGACCGTATACTTAATTTTTAGCTGATCCGTGGGAAAATCATGAGTAGTTTCAGGAGGCCACACCCAGAACACCCAGAGTCAAGGAAGAGGGGTCATGTGGCAGGTGGATGCCCCAGAGTGAAACAAGGTGGCTGGAACTTCCTGCTCACCATCCTCAGCCTCCTTGTAACCCAGGACAGCAATCTCAGGTCCCTACCATGCAGATTGCAGATTGCCAGTCAAGTGCACGGGCCCCACCCTCCCCATGTGTCACAGTCCATATTGTGGGCTCCGCCCCCACCCCTCACTGTCAATATTTGAGTAGATAGCACTCGGTCACAGTTGTAGCCCACTGCCTCTCCTGTCTCATGCACAGCCTCCCCCACCCTGCTGGGGTGGACCTGCTGGGCTCCTCCAGCACCCGGGTCTCCAAGATGGTCCTGTCCTCCTGCTCCCCATGTGGGCTATGCACACAGGTAGCCTGCTCACTGCAGGCCCTGCTGGGGCCCCTCCCAGGAAGCACATTGGTGAAGTAGATGCAGCTGTCTCTGAGATCATGCATCCAGATGCAGTAGTGAGTGTCCTCACGGAGGTGTACCCCTGGCTGGCAGCCCCTCATGGCTGTCTCTCAGGGGCATCTCTGAGCCTACCTGCAGAGGTGGGCATGGGAATCGCCATTGGGGCCTGCACAGGGCTCTGGACTCTGGGTGTCCTCTTTGTCATCTGCTTCCCTACAAGCAGAAGTAGGTGAGCATTCCCCAACGGGCCATGCAGGCCAATGTGGACCACAGCGCAAGCCCCAGCCTTGCCTGACCCATCAGGGAGGACCAGGGAGGCAAGCCTATAGGCTCAACTCCATCGAGGCCTCTCAGAGCTTGTCAGCCTGCTGAAGCTTTGGCTTCACTGACCCCAAGCATTCAGAGTCCTGGGCCACCATACCAGCATAACTGCAAAGCCCCACCAGGCCCACATGAGCTCCATGTGCGCACCGAGGCTCATGCGGCTCCACCTATCTTTGGTCCTTGGAAGTCAGTGGCAATGCAGCCGTGGTGGACACTTTATGGTATGTCCAGGGAGGGCAGAGCGCTTCCTCCAGGGGCAGCAGTGGCTGTGGGAGCTGATGCACATTGTGGCTTGGATCTGGGTGTTCCACCTGGGGCTGACCGTGAGCCTGGTGTGGACCTGGCACCTGTTCCAAGGTACCTGGCTGTGTAGGGGAGGCCATTTGAGGAAGGATCCTTGGCTGAACACTCAGCCCAAAGCCAGTTCAGTGTGGCATGGGGGTAGAGAAGGGGAGGTGGGCAGGCCTGTGGGCAGCATACAAACTGGGATATAGGGAAGGGGACAGACTCAGGCCTTGCCGGGGGCCCAGAGTAGAGCTAGGCCTGGGGTCTCCAGGGCTTGACCCCAGCCAGAGGACACAGTGGACCGACAGGCCTCGCTCACATTCCTGCCGGCTGTCCCCTTTGCTATAGTGATCACCATCAGCACCGTGCTTCTGATCAAAGGACAAGGTACTGGGGTGGGGCTGGGGCATCCCTACCATCAGGCCCCTTGATCCCTTTGACCACTGCTCAGCATCTGGCTGGCCCTGTGGGTTTCAGGCTTCTGTCCAGGGCTGAGCTCTAAGGACGGGGTCTCTGGCATCACCTTAACCCACCAACTCCAGCTGGCCATGGCAGGTGGAAGGGCCATGGGCACTGGTCATGTGCTGGCTTCAGGCTGCCGTGGATCGGGATTCGATAAAGTTGGTCAGCACTGCCCCTTGCCTCAGGGCCCAGGTCAGGGATGGGGAAAGGGCTCAGCAAGAGGCAGTGGACATCGTGGGAAGAGCCCACCAAGGTTCAAGTCACAGCCACGGTGCTTCCAAGAGTCGTTGGACACGTCACTGTGCACCTCCATTTGTGAACTGGAGCGGAGTTGCTCACCGCAGGGTCCGGCACGCAGCCCGACCCCACTGGCTAATTCTGAGGAGGAGGGCTCACCCCAAGTCTCAGGAGATGAGGAGGGGGGGCCTCCAAAGTAGGAGAGACAGCCAGGGTTGGGGGGACACTCGAGAAGCCTGGGGGAGCTGCGTGAACTGAGGAGTGGGGTGAACGGGGCCGCAGGGACAGGCCAGACCGGCAGCTCTGCGGCAGCCGGCGGGTGGACGCAGGCCCCGAGCGGAGCGCGCCGGCTGCGGGCGGGGCTTTGGCGGAGAGGCGGGGGTGGGGCGGAGCCGCGGCCTCGGCAGAGGCGGAGCGGAGTGCTGGGGCGCCTTCCTCCCAGGGCCTTCCCAGCTCAGGGTCCAGGCCGGGAGGTGAGTGACCCCCTCATAGCCTGCCCGGCCCATCTGGAGGGAGACACTCCACCCTTCCACGGAAGGAAGGGGATCCCCGAGGGCGGGAAGGAAGCCGCGGCAGCACCTGTGCACGCGAGCCTCCGAGTGGGGGCGGCGGGACCTGACGGACACTAAACACACGCTGTCCCCCGCACGCCGAGGGAAGGCGCCCTGGGGTCATCTCGGCCCGCCTGCCGCCGGGCGCCCTGCTCTCCCCCGGGACTGGGGCTGCTCCTGGAAACGGCCCCGCGCCCCTGGGCCTGAGATGCGGAGCGCGCCCGGAGGAGGAGACGCGGCCCCCGCCCCTAGCGCTCCGGGACAGAGGCGGAGCCCAGCGCGGGCGGGGCGCCGGGCGGACGGGCCGGGGAAGGCGGGGAGAGGGCGGGGCGGGCAGGAAGCCAGGCAGTGTCGCGCGGCTGGGAGGCGGTCCCCGCGGGGCCGAGGCTGCGGTTGGGGCTCCCCACACGGCTCCCGAAACTCTTCCACTGAGACTGCAGAATTAGGGAGAAGCACGCATCGAGGCAGCTGGAGTCAGAGAACAAAACGAGCGGCGCGCCGCTCCTGGCAGGAGGCATTTATAAGCTGTAAAGCGAGGACCAATCTGAGAAATCCGAGAGGCCGAAACGACTGAAAAACCCCTACTTGCCGAGTCCCTCAACTCGCAACAGAAATTAAAAGGCCTCGGTCGACGCGGACGCTTCCGCGACAGATGTGTGCGGCGCAGGAGCCGGGGGGACAGGGGAGGCCCGGAGCCCCGGTGCGGCCCAGGGTCGAGACTGAGGAGGGCAGAGCGGCCGTGCGGGTAGGCCTCCGCCCCTCTGGCCTCAGTGGCGCGGACAAGGCGGGTCTGAGGGCGCTGAGGTGGAGAGCGCGGGCGGCTGCCCCCGGCATGAAAACGCCGTGGAGGGGGGCTAGAAGGAAAAGTCCCCGACGGCCGGCGGGGCGGGGCCCGGTTCTTCTGCTGGTGACGCCTAATTTTCGCTGTAAATCAGGCACCAATTTCACATGAAAAGCCCGTATTATTTAAGGCCTACATACAGGTGGTGTTTTTGAAGTTTATGAATCAACGTTTCTTTAAAATTTTACTGTTTAAAACAAACGGAGATTATGCGTTGTCTGGAAGTTTCTATCATTGTATTTTTATTTACAAAACATTTTTACACGGAGGAAATTGTTTCTAATTTTAAGGTCCTCTGTCACACCTTTCCTGAAGATGTAGCCAACTAGAGTATGTCCAGCCGTGTATAAGCCAGTTACAACGGCTTTGAACCGACCTCCTAAGATAGTTTGCAACACAAGCCTTTCTACAAACGTGGTTTCCTAAACTGTGCTGCTCACAGTTATCAAGCCAAGCAATTATTGAATCTGTCCATATTGCAGCAAATGTGGATAGAACTGGACAGAAACTCAAATATAAAATGGTAGGACCAAAATAGGTGTAGATTTAAGTTGCACATCAAAGGTAGTCCAGACACACCGGTTCCCAAGGCATCTGACAGAATGGAGGCTGGGTGCTCTGGTGGCTGGCTGGAGCCAGTCAGCAACTCCAGGCGCTGGGAGAGCTGCTCACATATGTAGCCAAGACGGAATTAAATGAGGGGCTATGATGTTTCCACAATGTCAACAGCAAAAACAAGAACAGCAAAATCCCGGATGGGTCCACGTCCCCTCCAGCCATTCTGGCCAGCTGGGAAGACAAGCAGACTGTGTGTAGGTCGGTGCGATGAGTTGAACAGGTGCCATACTTGTGAGCTTAGAGGACATCCCAGAAATAAACACAATGGACATGGATGACATCGAATGGACTCAACCTTCCCAGTAACTGTCACAGAGGCCTCCAGAAAAAGCAAAGAAATCACGAGGTGCTTCAAGAAAACTGCAGTCCCTGGAGAGATGAAAAGCTGTGGGGAAGTTCTATCCTGACAAGAGAGAAGGAGATTTCACACGTAGGGGTTTGCTCAAGGCTGGAGGCCAGCGGCTTGGCAAAGCCTCTTCCCGTACAGTGGCGTTGGAGGTAAGATCCCACTGGTGAACAAAAAGCTAAAGGCCAGCCCTGCCATGTGGAGAGTGGAGGATACTGGACAGCTGCTAGGTCTGCTGGATTCGGAAACAAGTCCTGTATCGTCCTCCGGGAGCCAAAGTCCTACCAGTCTCAGGTCCAACCTCTGCAGGGTGTACACAGAGGCTGTCACGCACTGACTTTGGACGAGGGAGTGGGAATGGAGGCGGGGCGGGGGTGTGGTTGCTGTAGCAACGGGTGGGTGTGGCTAAGTTCTGTCTCCATGGAGACCGTGTGGGCTGAATGCCATTACTAAAGGTGAACGCACCCCGATGGACGACCAAGGTCCAGAAGGAGCCCATGAGTAAAGGTTGGCTACAGTCCCCCGACCCCTGACTCGGCCTCCTCCAATCTCGTGACCCTGAGACACATATCACACCTCTAGTACATTCGGGCCAGGGGAGGGGAACAGCCCAGCGGGAGGAGCGGGCAGGGGTCCGTGCCCTCACATATCCCTGTGCCCCAGGCCCCAATCCATGGCTCCCAAGAAGAAGCGCGGGCCCAGCTTGGGTCGCTGGCCCGGCGCTGTGGGCAAAGGTACCGAGCCGCCGCTGTCGGAGCGCCCACAGTACCTGCAGCGCCAGTACAAGCTGCTCTCAGAGCAGCTGGACGCATGCGAGGAGCGTGTGGACCAGGTGCTGCAGGAGAACGTCTTCCTGGACAGCGAGGCGCTGCGCCTGAGCGAGGAGAACCGGCTGTTCGCCAGCTATGTGAGCGCGCGCACGCAGCGCAGCGCCAACGCCATCGTTCGTCTGGACGAGCAGAACCGGGTAGATCTGACGCAGATCCACCGGCAGCGAGACCAGCTGGCGTCACTCTACCGCGGGCGCGAGGACGGGATGCGCGCGCAGCTGCTGGAGATGGAGGCACGCGCGGCCCAGATGGCGCGGCAGGTGCAGGAGCTGCAACCCTACCAGGCCAGTGCGAGTGCCCGGAGGCGGATCGGCAGGAGGGCGGGCTGGCCGCGGAGCCGGGTGGGATGGGCGCTGACTCGCGGCCCCGCCGCAGGAGCTGCAGCTGGAGCAGCTGGCCCGTATCCGGGCGCTTGAGCGCGAGCTGCTGCACATGCGCGTGGAGCACACGCAGCTGCTCCACCGCGTGAAACGACGCTTCCTGGAGGACAAGGCGGCCTTTGAGCGCGAGGCGCGCCAGCGCGTTCAGTCCCTGGCGCGGCGGGCGGAGCGGGAGGCGACCGGCGCGCTCATCGCGCACACGCAGGCCATCAAGGCGGACAATGGGCGTCTGCGACAGGAGCTGTTACGGCTGATCCGCGGAGCCCAGCTGCTGCACAACACGAGGCGCCAGCTGCTGGAGCAGCGTGAGCAGCTTCGGCGCGAGCACGAGGACACGCGGGACCTGGCGCGCGTGCATGACTGGCTGCGCCGAGGCCCTGGTGGTCCGCCACTGTGGCAGCCGCCTCCGCCGACCGCCTCGCGCCCGTGTTCTTTGGCCTCCTCCACAGGACCATCGTGCATGGCCTCCCGGAACCAGTCTCGGGACTCATGGCGCGTGGCCTCCCGGGGTCAGCCATTCATCCCATCGCGAGTGGGCTCGAGGGTTCCGTCGTTGGCCCCATCGTGCGCGGGCTCCCAGGTCCGGTCCTTGACTGCATCCCGCCCGGGCTCCTGGGCCTCTGGGCGGTCCTCATTGCGTTCGGCCTCACAGAATACCACTCCCTCTGCTGAGAAAGTGGGCACTGACTCTGTAGGCAAAGCCATCTCAGCGAGAGCCTGAAACTACTGGAAAGAAAGCCAGTGAGACCAGGGCCTGGAGACAGTGTTGTGCAGGACTGCGCATTTGGTGAATGCAATTGCTAATAAAGGTGTGACTCTCTCACGCTGCTGGGTACCACCTGCTTCGCTGCTCTGGCATGTCTGCCTAGCAGAGGGCCATTCATTCCCGCTTCCAGTGTCCAAGCTAAACGGTAGCTTGCTGCACCTTCACCCTGTGTGTGGAGGTATTCAGCATTCCTCTACTACTCCACAGCTGACCTTTGGCCACTCTGGCAGGGGCAGAGGAAGTCGGCCATACCAGTGTGCGGCCCACAAAGGCTAAGCGTCTGGTGGCGGAGAAGGACCTGGCAGGCATAGACCAATGTAAGAGCAGGGAAGGAGTCCGGCGGTGCAGGGAAGAGCTGGGCAGCCATGTGTTGTAGCCCTGAGGGCCAGCGCGGAGGGAGATGAGGGCAGGAGGGCCACCCGGAGGGCGTGGGCTTCGTTTCCAGTGCCCTGGGGAGCCACCGGAGGTTTTATGTTTAACATACTGGGCGAACCTTGGGTGATTCTTAATTTTGGTATAATTTCCAACTTGGAGAAAAGTTGCAGTTATAGTACAGGAACTCCCATATTCTATTTACCGAGAATCACCAGAATCTTGCATTCTGCCCCTTTGCTGTGTCTGCATTTTGCCTGAACCACTTGAGATTAGGTTTGAAACATGGCGCCCTCTTCACCTCTAAATCTTTAGTGTTTGCTGAGCACAAGGACATTCTTCATTACTGCAGTACAATGACCCAAATCAGGAGCTTTAGTGTGGAGAGAATAGTATTAGCTAATCCCTAGCTCACATTAAAATGTCAACTGTCCCAAGGTGTCTTTTTGACCACCCCTCTGCCTGGGTCATGCATCCCACTTAGTTGTCCCAATGTGCATGCACTGCTTATTAAGACATCCCTCAGTTGTGGTTCGTATCCGGGAGGTTGGGTGGCTTTCTGGGGAGGCCAGGCACCCTCCCACCTCTGCACCCTCCATGCTGGCCTGAGGGGTAAGGACTTCATCCTGAGAGCAGAGGGAAGGGTTTCTTAAATGATGGGTCTTTGGATGTGAGTTGGAGAGAAGCCTTGGGGTGGCCTGGCCTTTGAGGTGGCTACAGCTTGGCTGGAGTGGCCAGCACTTGCAGGCAGCGCGGGCTGTGCAGGGAAGACCCTGCTGTGGGCCAAGACCACACACGCCCAGGTAGTGGAGGCTGGAGTGCAGAGCGCACATAACGTAGAGCTCTCAGTCACCAAGGGCAGGGCATGGTGTGGGTGAGTCACACAGAGTTGGCAGAAGCCCCGCCCCACCTCACTCAGTGGTTGGGGTCTGAACACATGTGACCTGTATGCCTGGACAACCCCCATCAAAATTTAGTGTAAATGTTCTGGTTCTTGGTTGGAATTCTGAGTCGTGAGCAGCAGCCAACAAATCCTCTTGGAAAAGGTCACTTGGAACCCAAGCTAGTAAAAGTTCTTATAACCATTTCTCTATAAATGGAACTAGAGCTCCTTTGAGATTTGGGGAAAGAAATAATACAGAATGACTCTAGAACATCTTGTCACAGAAAGCAAGGTTGCCACCAGAGAAATTTGTCAGAAGGACAGGGTAGAAAAAGTGAAGGGCTCTGATTGGCCAAAAAGCAACAATTTAGGCATAAAGAAATGATGAACTGTACTGAATCAAAGACAGTACACATCAAACACATAAAACCATTGAGTTTAAAATACTCTAAAAACCCACCCCCACTGGTCATCTTGAAGGTTGCTAATATAACACATTATTTTTTAAAATTGGTAAATAATTACATGTCTGTTCTGTCTTTCCCAATATGAACAATATTTCAGGATAAATTGTTGGTGAAGGAAAGTTATGTATAGAATTCCATCTAATAAATGCAAAAGAAACACTCAACAATATCATGATTGCTAAGGACTGAGAAGGATAATGGAGGATCCAGCTGACCTAAACTCTAAGTTTACTCAGAGTGAGATATTAAGTACATCCTGGTGTGAAGCAATAGAATCAGCACAGAGCAACCTATAAAGCATTCTTGATTAGAAACAAAACTGATATAATCAAGCTTGTAGATCTAACTGCCGATACATACAAAATACAGGGGACAGAGGGACATGTTAAAATACACAGCTGGTATGCAGTCATCCAAATCCTCTACAGGACAAATGACTTAGTATTTTTTTCCAAAAAATAAATGGAAAAGAGTGAAAAAATAGAGAGGGGAAATTGTTATTAACAGAGACTGAAGACACAATTCCACTAAATGTAACGTGGACTTTATTCAACCCCTAATTTGTAGGGTTAAACCAAGAGTTTCTTGGTGATTACAAAGCTAATAAACAGCAGCATACTCTCTACTTCCTCTTCCCAGGCACTGCTGGCAACTAAAATGCTACTAAACTCTCTTCTTTCCACACCCCCAGTTTCTATAGTCTAGGTCACTGCTTTCCATGAAATAGCTCCCGTGAATAGTTTTGTCACTTTTACTTTATGTATTTTGAAGCAATTACTAGTTGTATACAAATTAAAGCTACTAACTCTTTCTGTGAATTCAACCTTTTGTCAACCTGCAGTGTTCTTTACTTCTGCCCACATCCTGTTTGATGTTGATGTGGCTGCTCCAGCTTGCTTTTGGTGTGTCTTACATACCCCTTTCTATGAGTATCAATTTTGTATTTCAGTATAGAAACAGTATAAATTGTTTGTATGTTTTTGAATATAATATGACAGTCTTGGTCTTTTAACTACAGATTGTAGTTATTTTATATTGATTGATATGCAGTATTAATAGCAGGATGGCTTTTTACTGGTTTATACTTTGTGTATTATCTTTCTCTCTTTTCATGTTTCAGTTGAAACCTTCCCCCATTCCATTTGTTTCTCTACTTGAGTGGAAATCTCCTAACAATTGAGAAATATTAGCATGTACATTTAAGCTCATCGTTTATGAAGACAGTATCTTTACCCTCCTCCCAACCCTAAGAATGCTTTAAATTTCTACCATACCTTCTTGGCTTAGAACCTATTGACAAGATTACTCACCAATTAGACATTTTTACTTTGTGAAATTTCATCCACTTGCACATATACCATCTGAGACATATTTCTATGTATGTGATGCTTTTTAAAACTTTTACAAAGTTTACTTTTAAAATCCTGCTGGGCTTTTGATAGTCCTGGTCGTTCTGATAGTCCCTTATCCATGTGCAGCTTTCTGGCTTCTCCCGCTAAACAAGCTGTTCAAACAGCCCTGGTCTGCCCTGTCCAGCTGCTGCCAGGAGAGTTGTTATAGGGATGAAGATCATGGCCTTGTAGGCCCTTGAGGCTGGGCGACACCCAGCAACAGAGGGCGCTGATGGCCCCAAGTGGACACTCCAGTCTGGGCCCCCCTCAGACTGTGACACCTGTCTTCCTCTGTTCCCTTTACACCTGCCCACTGCCCTTCAATTCCTGCCCCAAATAACCATCGCTCTCCAGGTGAGCTCCATGGGCCTTTCCCATTGCCCTCTGGAGCCCCTCCCCAGGATCTTCAGGCCAGTCCAGAGAAAAGGGTCCAGACCAAGCCTACCTGCAGCCAGGCTCTGTTCTCTCCCAAAAGAGTCACTGACCCTCTTCAGCTTCCAGACACATCAGCAGAGGCAGGAGGGACACTGGGCACCAGGAACAGTGGGGAGGCAACTTGGAGGGTGCAGTGAGGGTAGTGCCTCTGGGGGGTTCAGTGAGCCAAGCTGGGCAGAGAGCAGAGGAGTGGGCAGCCTTAAGACAGAGCAGGCCATCGGAGGTGAGAGTGGGAGGAGTGTCCCAACCTGCAGAGGAAGGCTGTGTGGACAGGAAGGAGCCTGCCTGGCCCTCCCTGCCTTGGCCTGGCCCTAGGGCCCACCTGGATGTGTGGTGCTTCTGCAAAGGGCCTGCTGGTGCAGGGGGGCCTGGCCCTGGGGCAAGAGCCATGGGGAAGAATGCTGGAACAAGTAAGGGGCTTTTGCACAGCAGGCCAGTCTGGAAAATTCTTTTTGACTAAGAATCCAAACATTCAAAAAAAGTAAACACCTACCTACTAGAATGGCTTAAGTCCAAAATGCTGACACCAAATCCAGAGAGGATCTGGAGTGGCAGGAGCTCTCATCCATTGCTGGTGGAAATCCAGACTAGTAGGAACAGCCACTTTGGAAGAGAGTTTGGTGTTTTTTTAAATAAAATTAACATGCCCTCACAATAAGATCCAGCAACTGTGCTCCTTGGCACCGACCCTAAAAAGATGAAAGCTTCTGCCCACACAAACACCTGCGCATGGATGTTAACAGCAGCTTTTTCATAATTGCCAAAGCTCAGACGCAACCAAGATGCGCTTCCGAGTGGATTAATAAACTGGGGTCCATGCAGACTGTTGAATACTATTCAGCTCTAAGAAGAAATGAGCTGCCCAGACACAAAACGACATGAAGGAAACTTAAAATACACATCACAAAGAGAAAGAAGCCAATCTGAAAAGGCTCCGTACTGCATGACTCCACCTCTGACCATCCACAGCCTGCAACCTGGAGGCAGGGAAAGGATCAGTGGTGGTCAGGGGTGAGGAGGGAGGGGTGGATGGTAGAGCACAGAGGGTTTGCAGGGCAGTGAAATGCCTGTGTATGATGCTGTAATGGTGGACATACGTCATACATGTGCCCAAACCCATGGGGTGGACAGCAGGAGTGAGCCCGCAGGTGATGACAGCGTTTCCACGCAGCCCATCGCTGTAACAAATGCATCAGGCTAATGTGACTAACAGGAGAAATGGGGTGAGAGGGCCTACGGGAACTCTGTACATTCTGGGCAATTTTTCAGTAAAACCTAAAAGTACTCTAAAAGTACAAAGTCTATTAATCTTTTTGAAAAAGTAAAAACTATTAAAGTAGAGGAAGCCTTTTATAATCTCAAGGAATAGAAAGCTTTGAACAAGAAAGAAAATCACAAGGCATATAAAAGAAAATTATTATGCAAGATAGAAAATTTAACGTGAAAACTTTGAAGTGAAACACATCATAAATTAGAAGAAAAAGCAATCATGGCAAAAACATTTACAACAAATAAAACAGCATATAGAAAGTGAATCTAAAGATGCTCCACATTGCTAATTATCAGGGAAATGCAAATTAAAACCACAATGAGATATCACCTCACACCAGTTAGGATGGCCAACATAGAAAAGAACAGGAACAATAAATGCTGGCGAGGAAGCGGAGAAAGGGGAAACCTCCTGCACTGCTGGTGGGAATGTAAACAAGTTCAACCACTGTGGAAAGCAGTATGGAGGTTCCTCAAAAAACTAAAAATAGAAATACCATTTGACCCAGGAATTCCACTCCTAGGAATTTACCCTAAGAATGCAGGAGCCCAGTTTCAAAAGGACATATGTACCCCTATGTTTATCGCAGCACTATTTACAATAGCCAAGAAATGGATGCAACCTAAATGTCCACCAGTAGATGAATGGATGAAGATGTGGTACATATACACAACGGAGTATTATTCAGCCATAAGAAGAAAACAAATCCTACCATTTGCAACAACATGGATGGAGCTAGACGGTATTATGCTCAGTGAAATAAGCCAGGTGGAGAAAGACAAGTACCAAATGATCTCACTCATCTGAGGAGCATAAGAGCAAAGCAAAAACTGAAGGAACAAAACAGCAGCAGAATCACAGAACCCAAGAATGGACTAACAGTTGCCAAAGGGAAAGGCACTGGGTGGAAACTGGGTGGGAAGGGAGGGAGAAGGGGAATAAGGGGCATTACGATATTATGATTAGCACACATAATGTGTGTAGGGGGGCACGGGGAAGGCAGTATAGCACAGAGAAGACAAGTAGTGACTCTATAGCATCTTACTATGCTGATGGACAGTGACTGTAATGGGGTGTGCGGTGGGACTTGATAATGGGGGGAATCTAGTAACCATAATATTGCTCATGTAATTGTATATTAATGATACAAAAAAATTAATCTGAAATCAGCAAAGAAACAAAACAGACCAAACAAGGAAAAAATAAATAGTAACCTGTTAATGACATACATGAGATAACTAGAAATCTGAACACTGGGCTGGACATTGGATAATATTAAAAAGTTATTGTTAAAAAAAAGAAAATGAATCTACATAATTACCCACATTAATAGAATAAAGGAGAACTCATTATGATGAAATTATCACCTCCATAGATGCAGAAAAGGCATTTGTTAAAATTCAATATCCTACCCTGATAAAAACTGCCAGCAAACAAGGAACAGAACTTCCACAACTGATGGGAAACCTGCAGCTAACATCACACTCACCAGTCAATACTTGTAAGACCAGGAGCACAGCAAGGCTGTCTGCTCTCACTGCTTCTCCTTGTCTTTTATTGCAGGTCCAAGCCAGTGCAAGAAAGTAAGAAAAAGAAATAAAGCCATAAAGATTAGAATGAAGTAAAAGTTGTTATCCAATGACAAGACAGTCCTTATAGGAAAATCCTAAGGAATCTTCAAACAAAAACTAGAGCTAATGAGTGAATTAAGTAAGGCCAGAGGATATAAAAACCTATTATATTTCTACTAGCAGTGAATACTGGGTAAATGAAATTAAAACTTTAAGATCTGTTAATAAGAAAAAAAATCAAATACCTAATGGTGTATAATAAGAAATCCCTAGTTCCTGGTACTGAACTCAAAACTCTTGGAATTTCCTGAGTGACAGCTCAGAAGTAGCCCTTTCTGAGCTTACGCCAGTGAGGTGACTTGCAAAGCCCCTAGGTTAACACCAGAGGGCAGCTAGTTCCCAGGATAGCCAACCATGCCAGAGGGTTGGAACTTTTAGACCCACCCTGACCTCCAGGAACTGGGAAGGGGAGGGGCTGGAGGTTGAACCAATCACGGATGGCCAATGATTTCATCAATCTTACCCGTGGAAAGAAGTCTCTACGAAAACCCAAAAGGTCGGGGTTGAGAACTTCAAGGCTGGTGAACACAGGTATTTGGGGAGAGTGGCACACTCAGAGATCATGGAATCTGTATCCTTTCCCCACACCTTACCCTATACATCTCTTCCATCTGCTGTTCCTGAGTTGTATCCTTTTATAAGAAACTTGTAAGCTAATAAATAAAATGTTTTCCTGAGTTCTGTGAGCTGCTTTAGCAAATTAATAACCTAAGGAGGAGGTTGTGGAATCTTCTGATGTATAGCTGGTCAGTCAGAAGCACAGGTGATAACCTGGACTTGAGATTGGTGTCTTAAGACTGGGGACCGTGCCCTTAACTGGTGGGATCTGATTCTATACATATCCAGGAAGACAGTGTCACAGTTAATTGTGTGGTGGTGTGAAAAATACACACACACACACATTGTACCTAAGAAAACATTTTATAAAAGATGCAAATTCCTGGCTGGGGAAAAAAGATGGCGACATGAGAACTGTGGTGAAAATCTCCTCCCAAAACCACATATATTTTGAAAATGCAGCAAATACAACCATTTCTAAAAGAGTGACCAGAATTAAGAGTGCACGAGCCAGTCTACATCTGGGAGAAGCAAACATCTCATGAAAAGGGTAAACAGGCTGCAACCCAGTGGGACCCATGCACTCCCCTCACCCCAGCTCACCAGCGGTGAGGAAGAGAATCAGAGTGGGGAGGGCGTGGAAGCACAGGGACTGCTAAACACCCAGCCCTAGAAATCTACCCCAGGAGCACAAACCCACACTGCTGGGTACTCTGGAGATCAGAGGGGCTGAAAACCAAAGTCAGAGACTAAGACTGCGAACAGGTTCCCACAACCTGCTGCTGCCCTGGGACAAAAGAAAAGCACACACTTTGAAAGACTTCTCAACAGTCAGAAGGCTACAAAAGGGCCAAGGGTTTAGGAGAAGGAAGAGGTGAACAAAATTGGCCTAGCACACACAGTCCAGCAGGTTGGGAGCTTGCAGGAGCTTCAGGCACTCCATCCCCCTGCTTGGCAATGTAGCCCTGAGGTTCCCCACCGCAATAAGCAGCCTGCTGCTCCTTGCTCCCCACCAGTACCTGCGCACAAACCCGCTGTCCATGCAATTGCTGCAGACCAGCCGGAAGGCAGCCCCACCTACAGCAACCACACAGCTTAATGCAGAGGCTTCTCCCTGCGTGCGGCTAACTGGCCCAGACACCAAAGACAGGCATGAATACCTAGAAGCACAAAAGGGCTTTACCCTTCCTGCAAACAACTGCACTGCTTGCTGGTGAACCCTTTCATCACCCTAAGCCATCCTGAGGGCCACCCCGCCCATGGCAGCTTAGGGGATCAACCCAGAGGCCGCTCCTGGCACACAGTTAACTGGCTCAGACAGCTGAGACAGGCACAGCAACCGGTAAGCATGAAAGGGCTTTCCTCACAGCAGACACACGCACCACCCACCTGTGACACCCCCGTCACACTAGGCCCCCCTGAGGGCTGCCCCGCCCACAGCAGCTTAGGGGATCAATGCAGAGGCTGCTCCTTGTGCATGGTTAACTGGCACAGACAGCGGAGACAGGCACTGTGACCAGGAAGCATAAAGGGACTTTGTCCTCCCAGCTGACACCACGTTGCTCACTTGCAACCACTCCCATTGCTCCACGATTATGAAAAGGCAGAAGAACCTAGTTCAATCCAAAACCCCTCAAACACCAGAAAAAGGGTTCAGTGAGACTGAAATCACCAATCTTCCTGAAAAATAATTGAAAATAAAACTCATAAGTATGCTAATGAAGCTACAGAAAAATATTCAAGAGCTAAGGGACAAATTCAGGAGGGAGATAACTGAAATGAAACAAACAATGGAGGGATTTAAAAGCAGATTACATGAGGTAGAGGAAGGAGTAAATGGAACAGAAAATAGAGAACAGGAATACAGAGAAGCTGAGGCAGAGAGAAGTAAAAGGATCTCTAGAAATGAAAGAATATTAAGAGAACTGTGTGACCAATACAAATGGAACAAAATTCGCATTATAGGGGTACCAGAAGAAGAAGAGAGAGAAAAGCAGATAGAAAGTGTCTTTGAAGAAATAATTGCTGAAAACTTCCCCAATCTGGGGAAAGAAATAGTGCCTCAGGCCATGGAAGTCCACACATCTCCCAATACAAGTGATCCAATGAGAACAACACCAAGACATATAATAATTAAAATGTCAAAGATCAAGGACAAGGACAAAGCATTTCATCCTACAGTATGGGAGAATATATTCATAAATGACATATCCAATAAGGGATTGACTTCCAAAATATATAAAGAGCTCATGTGCCTCAACAACCAAAAAGCAAACAACCTGATTAAAAAATGGGCAGAGGGCCATCCTGCCTAAAGCAATCATCTACAGATTCAATGCAATCCCTATCAAAATACCAACAGCATTCTTCAACGAACTGGAACAAATAGTTTTAAAATTCATATGGAACCACAAAAGACCCCGAATAGCCAAAGCAATCCTGAGAAGGAAGAATAAGGCAGGGTGCATCTCACTTCCCAAATTCAAGCTCTACTACAAAGCCACAGTAATTAAGACAATTTGGTACTGGCACAAGAAAAGACCCACAGACCAGTGGAACAGAATAGATACTCCAGATATTAACCCAAACATATACGGTCAATTAATATACAATAAAGGAGCCATGGACATGCAATGGGGAAATGACAGCCTCTTCAACATCTGGTGTTGGCAAAACTGGACAGCTACATGTAAGAGAATGAAAATGGATCATTGTCTAACCCCATACACAAAAGTAAACTCGAAATGGATCAAAGGCCTGAAAGTAAGTCATGAAACCATAAAACTCTTACAAGAAAACATAGGCAAAAATCTCTTGGACATAAACACGAGCGACTTCTTCATGAACATATCGCCCCGGGCAAGGGAAACAAAAGCAAAAATGAACATGTGGGACTACATCAAGCTGAAAAGCTTCTGTACAGCAAAGGAATAGAACAAAAAGGCATCCTACAGTATGGGAGAATATATTCATAAATGACAGATCTGATAAAGGATTGACATCCAAAATATATAAAGAGCTCACACACCTCAACAAACCAAAAGCAAATAATCCAGTTAAAAAATGGTCAGAGGAGCTGAACAGACAGTTCTCCAAAGAAGAAATTCAGATGGCCAACGACACATGAAAAGATGCTCCACATCACTAGTCATCAGAGAAATGCAAATTAAAACCACAGTGAGATATCACCTCACACCAGTAAGGATCACCACCATCCAAAAGACAAACAACAAATGTTGGCACGGTTGTGGAGAAAGGGGAACCCTCCTACACTGCTGGTGGGAATGTAAATTAGTTAAACTATTGTGGAAAGCAGTATGGAGGTTCCTCAAAAAGCTCAAAATAGACATACCATTTGACCCAGGAATTCCACTCCTAGGAATTTACCCTAAGAATGCAGCAGCCCAGTTTGAAAAAGACCATATGCACCCCTGTGTTTATTGCAGCACTATTTACAATAGCCAAGAAATGGAAGCAACCTAAGTGTCCATCAGTAGATGAATGGATAAAGAAGATGTGGTACATATACACAATGGAATATTATTCAGCCATAAGAAGAAAACAAATCCTACCATTTGCAACAACATGGATGGAGCTAGAGGGTATTGTGCTCAGTGAAATAAGCCAAGCAGAGAAAGACAAGTACCAAATGATTTCACTCATCTGTGGAGTATAAGAATAAAGAAAAACTGAAGGAATAAAACAGCAGCGGAATCACAGAACCCAAGAATGGACTAACAGTTACCAAAGGGAAAGGGACTGGGGAGGATGGGTGGGAAGGGAGGGAGAAGGGGATTAAGGGGCATTACAACTAGCACATATAATGTAGCAGGGGGGCACATGGGAAAGGCAGTATATACAGAGAAAACAAGTAATGATTCTATAGCATCTTACTACGCTGATGAACAGTGACTGTAATGGGGTATGTGGGGGGGACTTGATAATAGGGGAGTCTAGTAACCATAATGTTGTTCACATAATTGTACATTAATGATACCAACAAAAAAAAAAGAGAAACCACCCAATTAAAAAATGGGTAAACGGTGTGTAGAGACACAACACAAAACGTGATAGATTGGCAACACACAGATGAAGATGCTCAACACCATCACTCAGCAGCAAATACATAATAGAAGCACAGAGACATCATTATATACCATTAACATGGATTAAATTTCAGGAGAATGACAATACTAAGCGTCAGCAAGAATGTGGAACAATCAGAACCCTGACACACTATGGCAGGAATGTTAAATGGTAAAACCACAATGGAGAACTTTTGGCAATTTCTTATAAAGTTAAAAACACACTCATCTTACAACCCAGCAATTAAAGTTCTAGGCATTTACCCATGAGAAATAAAGAGGCATATCCAACTAAGTACTTTTACACAAGTGCTCATAGCAGTTTTATTCATAAGAACCAAATCTGGAAACCAAAATTTCTATCAACAGATGAATACCAAATGATGGCTTTTCCATAAAATGGAACACTATGCAGCAAAGAGCTACTAAAACATGTAACTAATTTGAGCTTTCAGAACATGCCAAAGTGAAAGAATTAAGACACACAAGATTATAAACTATATGAATCCATTTATACAAAGTCCTAGAATAAGCAAAACTAACCTACACTGACAGGAAGTGGTTACTTGGGGCTGGGGGGGGCTAGCTGGGAAAAGGCAAAAGGGAATGCTTTTGGATGATAGAAATGTTATTTTTCTTGATTCTTATGGTTGTTACACGGTGTATAGATTTTTCAGAACTCTGTACACATAAAATAGGTATTTTACTGTATGGAAATTGGACCTCAATGAAGTTGACTAAAATGATCTGATATCTGCTCCTATACCATGTAAAATACCTCTAATAATGGTAAATGTTCCAGAAGGTGGAGTACTGCGTGTCTTTTTTAAATTATTTACCCCCTGAAGGCTCCTAGGGTTGCTGGAATTTGTTAAGAACTCAAATATGCTCTCACGGGCAAAAAAAAACTGCTATATGTCATTTTGAAACCAGTTGTTTTGGTTAACATTCAGATACAAGGAATACAGAGGCAACAATAGTTTTGCTAGACTGCTATCCGCTGGGCAGTAAAACTTGCCTGCTTTTCAACAGCTCTGCTAAACAGCCTCCCACACCTCCGTTTCTGCATATTCCCTCCCAGATCACTCTTGTCTTCTCTAGCTGACAAATGCCTATTTATGTCTGTGGACCTCTTCTGTGAAGCCATGCCAGATCCTCTATGTCAAATCAGTCACCTTCTTACCTATGCTCCTACACGACTTGGAACATACTTCAATTTCAACATTTAACTCTGTACTGATCTGTCTTCCCCATTTGACTTTGAATGACTTCAGGATGGATGATGTCTTACTTATCTGTTTTTCCAGTTTTTAGAACTGGTCTTTATAGAGCAATACACTTTTCAAGTAAATGACAAAATGAGCGAGAGATCAGGGGACATGACAAAAGTTGAGTTCAATCACAGAACTATTAAAACAGAAGAAAGTTGTGTAGTACACTGGAATCATGTGCCCCGAGTGACTCAGAAATATACACACACAACTAAATGAAGACAATGCTCCCCGAAGGCAAGTGGTCATGGGTGAGCTCTACAGGCAATAAATAATAGGGGTGCCAGTCTTAGATGGCTTTTGCTTGCAACTTCTAAGTATGAGCAGAAAACATCACTAGGGCTAACAGAAGATATTTCCAGTAGAACAGTAATTATCCTATTACAAAACAACAAAAATATCCAAGATGTTTTTAAAAATAAAATATAGAAAGGACAAGCAATAGAGGTACCAATTACACATAGATTTGGGGTGTGCTTTTTACTGCCTTCCACTAGATGTCAGAGACACATAAATTAATGATTGATCATTGTCCTTAGAGAATTAAGTGTAATAATGATAGTATATAAAAACATAATTTTGACATATCAAAGTACGTGCAGTCATGGAGGTGAGCAGAGCAACAGAAGCACAGAGGGGTAGCTGGCTTAGCCTGACACGATGCCTCAGACAGGTCTTGACTCATGATGAGTCAGCCAGGTGAGGAAAGGAGAGCATTCAAATACGGACAAAAGCAAAGGGGCATGAAAAGCTTGGACAAGTGACGATGTCAATCAGTGTTCCTGCAGTGCCAACTATGTTGCAGAGTTAAATGGTGGGAGACATGGTTCCAGGGAGGAAAAGGCCTTAGGATACAGGACAGGGAGTTTAGAATTTATCTTAAGGACAACAGGGAACCAACTTATGGTTTAAAATAAGAAAGTATCTTTCCAACTTGCCTTTTTGATAGGTCAAAAATTGCTACATAATACTCAAAGTTTTAAGAATAAGATCAGATACATAGTTCTGCTGTAAAAGGGGTTTAGCTCAGGGGTGAATTGTCATTGTGCAATAAAATATAGAAGCCTTGAGACCTAGTTCCTCCCCAACATTGTTCCAGCTCAAAGTCAGCCGTCCAGTCATGTGGCTCTCCTGAGGACACACATTCCTAGTCGAGGAGGGGGACAGCAGTCTGGCAATGCTGCTAAGTGGTGGGCAGTAGCCTACTCCTAAAGCAGCCCATCTGTGACTTTGGGAAATGCTGACACATCCAAAGCCACGTGAATGAGGACTCATGCCACTCACTTCCAAACACTGTCATTGAGTTGGAGAATGATTATAAGTTATCTGAATGTTCCCCATGACCTACAGACTTCTCACCCAAATGTATGGGGGTCTTATTCAAGGGAAGTTCTGCTTGGTGAACACGTTGATTATTTTTAAAGTTTGGAGCTGAGTTGAAATCTTTCCCATACTGACCACATTCATAGAGTTTCTCTTCATTATGAATTTTCTGGTGTTGAAGGAAGTTTGACCTCTGAATAAAGCCTTTCCCACAATAACTACATACATAGGGCTTTTCTCCAGTGTGAATAATCTGATGTAGAAGAAGCTTGGAGCTCTGAATGAAAGCTTTCCCACAGTCCTTACATTCAAAGGGTCTATCGCCAGTGTGGATTTTCTGATGTTCAGTGAGATGGGCTTTCTGGAGAAAAGCTTTCCCACAGTCTTTACATTCATATACCCTCTCTCCAGTGTGTATTTTCTGGTGTCGAATAAGGTATGAACTCAGAAAGAAAGCTTTCCCACATTCATTACATTCATAAAGTTTCTCTCCAGTGTGAATTCTCTGATGCTGAGTAAAGTTTGATGTCTGGCTGAAACGCTTCCCACACTCATTGCACACATAAGGCCTTTCTCCTGTGTGGATCCGCTGATGCTGAATAAGCTTTGAACTCCGAATAAAGGCTTTCCCACACTCATTACATTCAAAGGGTCTCTCTCCAGTGTGAATTCTCTGGTGTTCAATGAGGTCTGAGCGATGACGGAAAGCCTTCCCACACTCCTTACATTCATACTGTTTCACTTCTGTGTGGATCTGATAGTGTCGAATAAGGCTTGAGCTCCTAATGAAAGATTTTCCACACTCGTTACATTCATAGGGCCTTTCTCCTGTGTGAATTCTCTGATGTCGAATAAGTAATGAGCTCTGACTGAAGCCTTTCCCACATTCTTTGCATTCAAAAGGTCTCTCCCGGGTATGAACTCGCTGGTGTCGAATTAGGTCTGAGCTGTGACAGAACGCTTTCCCACACTGAACACATTTGAACGGCTTTTCCCCTACATGAACTCTCTGGTGCTCAATAAGACCTGCATAGTGAAGGAAGTCTTTCCCACACACATTACACACATAGAGTCTTTCTCCAGCATGAACTCTCTGGTGCTCTGCAAGGTGAGAGCTCTGGATGAAGCCTTTCCCACAACGATCACATTTGTAGGATTTTTCCCCAGTATGAGAAACCTCATGTCTAACTAGGTCCGAATTAAATGTGAAGCTTTTGCTGCAAGTCTCATGTTGCTCGGCTTCCCCTCCTATAAGCTCTCTCTGAAGTATGAGGAGGTTTGAGCTCAGAAGTGGGCTTCCTCCTGATTTGCTACCCACCTGGGCTGACTCTCCCGTTTGGATCTTCCAATGGGTGACTGTCATCTGCTTGAAACCTCCCTCCTGAGAGGGAAAACTCCGTAGGCTCTGCCCTTCTGGGTTTCCCAAAAGACCCCCTAATATGGGTTCAGGGATCTCCCTGGATTCAGGGGTGGGGGGCTCCATCACTATGAGTGTTTCTGACATTGCCTTATGTAGGTTTCCATCCTCAAAGACTCAGCTTCCAGCATCACCTCTTGTCACCACTTCCTATGTCAGAATCTGAAATAAAAGAGAGTAAGATCATCGTTCTCCTTCCAGAAGGGAACCCGATGGGATAAAAAACATATCAAGGAGCAGGAGAAAAGAGTTTCATCTGCACATGCTTTTGGGCCAACACACTGCCACCAAAGCATGCCTCTTACCCCACACCAGCCTCAACCACTTGGGAAGTCTTTGGGGTGCCATCTGAAACATCCAACTCCAGAGGACAGACTGGCTGGATGGACAGACTGGGTAAGGACATGGTTTGGACTCCATTCAAAAATCAAGACCTATTTCCAAAGAAACACAAACTTGTCAAATACCACCTCTTCATTGTCTCTCATCCCTTATGTCCTCCTTCCCATCCTTACACAGCTTAGGTCCCATGCTCTAAGGTCTACATAATATATAGATTGAGGTTATATATTATGGTCATTCTCTTGCATATTAATCCTAACTCCCCCTGCCCTTTTCTTCCTCTATCAAACTTGCACAGGAGAACCCCAACTAAGGTTAAATTCAGTTTGCTTCATGATCAGTGTCTGCATCCATGCAGACTAAGCTCTCTCTACATTTACAACCCCTTGCTAAATGGGGCCCTGATCTCAGCGATCTCTACACTCCCTGACTCTCCCACAAGAACATCTCCTGCCTTTTCCTCTCTTCTCAAATGTCCATCACTCCCACCTCCCTCTCAGCTGATGCCCTTGTCTATTTCAATGAGAAAATAGAAGCAATGAGACAAGAACATCCACCTTTTCCCATCCCATCTACCAACCTGTCTGTACCTACACCATGCCCTCCCTACACATGCCAAACTCTCCTTGATCCAATCTAAGGCAAATACCTCCAGTTGTTACACTAAAACCTTCCCTCTCATCTAGTCAATGACACCAAGCCTGCCCTGCAGAAGCCTAGAGCTGGATGTTCACAGCAGCAACAAAATACAGGTATCGATCAACAGAGGACGGGTAAATTGAGTACTCCCACCAGGGATAATATATAGCAGTGAAACAGACTGCCACACACAAGAACAAAGATGAATCTCAGAGATGGAATGTAGAACAAAAGCAGCCAGGCACACAAGAATTCATATTGTGTGATTCCATCTGTATAACATTCAAAAGCAGACAAAACCAAACCATGGTGGGAGAACCAAGAGACAGTGATTATCTTCAGGGAGAATATGAAGACTGGTAGGAGGTGCCAGGGGACTTGGGGTTCTGGTGGTCTGCATCACACAAGGGTGTTTACTTTGGGGAAGCTTGTTCAGCCTGGTTATTTGACCTTCCAGTTCCTGGGGTGCTATACCCAGCTTCCCTGCTTAGTGATGCCCTCTCTCCATGTCTGGCATTCCCACACTGTGAACTGCCTTCAGGCAGGTCTGCCTCACCCAAGGTCCCACTCTTAGTTATCCATCAATGCATAACAATTTACCACAGATTTAGCAGCAGAAAACAGCACAGCATGACTAGTACCCCTGTTGAGGGTCATGCACGGTGTCAGCCAGGCCGTCTCACCTGGAAGCTCTGGGAAAACCTGTTTCCAAACTCAGATTGTTGCCAGAATTCAGTTCCTTGCTATTGTAGGACTGTCCCTGATTCCTGGCTGGCTGTCGGCTGGAAGCTACTCCTTGCTCTTAGGAGCCACTCTTATCTTCCAAGCAGGAACAGCTCGTAGAAACTCTCTGACCTTTTCTGCTACCAGCTGCAGAAAACCCTGTGCTTTCCAAGGGTCCACATGATTAGGTAAGCCTACCTGGAGAACCTCCCCACCTTACGTCTGATGACTTGGGACTTCAATTATATCTGCAAAATTCCTTCATGGCAACTGGGAGGTGTGTGTACATTGGGGACCAAGAATCTTGGAGGCCCATCTGAGAGGCCTACCATGCCCCAGCCAATGGCTGGCAGATAACAGGAACCTAGAGTACCCTTCCTTCCATCTGGGGCAACTCTGAAACACAGTTCCAGCCTCAGAGCTCCATTGGGATTTGAAGACTCAGTGTCAACCCCAATGCCGAGTCCTGCATTCTTTACAGATGCATCACGTGAGAGCTCTCCCCGGCTGAGTCTGCTTCCATGGAGCTCCATACAATCACTTCCTTCTCACTTCAAACATGCACCAGTGGGAAGAATACTGATTGCAGTTCCACAAAGGGATGCCCTCCAAAACTCATTTCCAGTGTGGCTGTCAAAAACAAGAATGCAGCTGAGGACAGAGCTGTGGGTGGTGGGGAGCAGCAGCAGAGTGGACTGACCAGGTAACACATGCTCTACACACACAGTAGAGCATCCCTTCAGTATGTTTTCCTTTCTGTGTGAGCTATGACTTGCATAAAGTGCATATCATTTGATGAACTCATGCACACCCGTGTAACCACCACTAGGTAAACAAAGAACATTTCAGTCACCCCAAAGTCTCCTCCTTCAATGGTAACCATCTCTACTATTAAAGGTGAATTCTGCCCACTTCTTTATTTCACTTAAATGGACTCATACAGCATGTTCTCTTTTGTGTCTTTTTTTTATTGAAGTATAATTCACATACTATAAAACTATTTCAAAGTGAACAATTCAGTGTTTCTTAGAATATGAAGCATCACCACTAATTAATTCCAGAACAATTTCATCGCCCCCCAAAATGTCTGTTTATGCTCAACATTATGTCTATGGGTCATCTGTGTTTATTTTCCCACTTTTCTGTTCATGAACACTTTGGTTGTTTATAGTTTGGGGTTATTATGAATAAAGCTGCTATGAACATTCCTGTACTTTTATTTTGGTACAGGGAGGTCCTCATTTCTGCTGGGTCATGGATCCTAGGACTGCTTTTCTTTAGTGGCCACCAGTTCACAACACCTTTGCAAATTTCACTGGGCACCACTGCAGGTGTGGACCGGTGACTGCTGTGGGTTTGGGGTTCTTCCCATCCCTGAGTAGGCATGTCTATGTGGTCATCCTTCTCTTCTGCTGGGTGTTAGGGTATCCAGGGAGGCCAGGACTTAGTCTGAGTTTAGAGTGTGACTGCATGAAGTTGCACTGGCACCTAGAGGAGAAACCTGCATGCTACCCAGAAAGCCCAGCTCTGGGCTAGAGGTGGTAACTGAGTACAGCCTGAGGGAATGAAGAGCGGCCAGTGGGGTAAACTGTGGCAGAGACTGAAGACTGCCCAGCACCCCTGCTTCCTTTAAGTGATAAAAACCCCATCTGAAATTTTAGTGGGCATGTGGCCATCCACCAAATGGCTACATTTCCTAGAGTGCTTGAAGTCCAGAGTGACCCTGTGATAGAGATCCAGCCAATGAGATGGGAATGGGATGGATGTGTGCACAAGGCCTGTCCTCACATGCTCTCCCCAACCCCATAGGGACATGCCAATGAAGCAGAGAAGCCAGACTTCTGGAGGGCCTTAAAGGGCAGAGCCACCTACCTGCCTGTGAGATGAAAAATGAGAAATCGGGTTTCTTGTTGGAAACACTAGTTTTGAATCTTACAGCAGCTTGAACCCAGGCTTAAATAATACTAATAAACAATCTGTTCAAATGCAAAGCTCCCTATGAAGATGGCAAAACTGAGTCTGCATACCAATACATGGCATTAAGAATGAGAAGCTGAAACAGGTCACATGAGGAGCTTCTTCTATTCATGAGATCTGCTTACTAAGTAGTTTGGCAGCACAGCTCCCTGGAGCAGCAGCCCACCCCATGTGGGATATAGCAGTTAGCACGACTGCCTGGTGGCATTCACTGAGAATATTTTTCTGAGTTAAAGGTACCCTAACTTGGTTTAAAAAACTTTCTCTACCTTATGAAAATGACTTTTAACTAATTATTTTTTCAAGGTTTAAAGGAAAATTATGCTGAGAAAAATGAAATAATGAAAAACTTAAAAGAAGAAAATCACCTTCAATCCCACCACTCAGATTACCAGTTAGTATTTTTCCTCTGATCTTTTCCCACACCAGTATTGTGAAATCAGGACCATACTAGTCAGTTTTATAAGCTGTTTTACTTTTATATCTTTATAGTTCTTATTGATTAAAAACATAAAATACATTATGACATTTCAAACAATAAAGAAATGTAGAATATAGATATGAAAATCCCTAGCAATTCAACAGATAACCACTGTTACATATTCATTCACACTTTACTGAAATACAATTATACAGTGTATTTACTTACAGACACAAAATTTCCAAAAACACAGGTGGGATCACACTATACCCATCCATCTGCCACCTTTTCCATGTGTAATATATCCTGGCATTCTTCAAGTTCATCCACATGATTGTACTTGGCTCTGTGAACGGTGTCACCATTACAGGTGCTCACTGAGTCCCTGAAGGGGTCAGGAGCTGGAGGGAGCCCGGACTTCTGTGTCATGAGGTAGGCTGTTCCCTGAAGTACTGTGCCCACTTGCCCAACCCTTTCTCCTCTGCAAAGAGGTGGAACGAATTAGCCCAAAGAAAGCTTTGGGAAAGTAACTACACGTGCAGCACCCAACTTACCACACAGGGGTACATTTGGCTCTGTTCCACCAAGCCACGACTGTGGGCAGGGCAGGCCCCCAAGGAGGGGCTGCAGCAACCTAGTACTGCCTGTGAGCAGGCAAACCTTGGTGCCTGTTGCTCCCATCTGGCCTTGGTAATAACAAGAGAGCACCAGGGCACCTAAATGAGACAGACTAACGCTCCCTGAGAATCTGGGCCTCTGTGCCTGCCCTACGGCTGCCAGCCATCAACCTGTCCTCCTGACACTGCAGTTACAGAGGGAACGGAGCCCGTGATGTGTGCCAGACACTATATAAGGTGTCTTGTTTCTTATTTTCTTCTATTCCCCTCAACTATCCAAGAACTTCAGGAGGGTCTTTCTTAAGGCCAAACCAGCTGCCAGCTGTAGTCTCCTCCTCTCCACCCCACCCCCAGGCCATCTTGGTTCCTGCTCCCACGACTCTGCCCAAGGATGCAATGGTCTTTCTTTTTAACAAACCCAGTGTCCTTTCAGCTGGATCACCTCCCATGACCTGAGGCAGCAATGGGACATGCCTGACAGCTCTTTGAACTGCTTTGATGGCACCTCCTGTTCTGGGCCAGCTGCTTTTCCCTGACCCCCAACCCAACTCATGAATGTCTTCCCAGCCCTGCCCTCTCTCCCTGTCATCTCTAAAACCTTTCCAGAAGAATCAGGAATCCATCACCATCACTCTAGGAGAGGCTGCAGCTGCATGCATAGGCTTGTGAACAGCCTAGCAAGCCCTCCCCTAACTTCTGTATCTCCCATGAGAGGGATGCAGGACTTATCGCTGGTATTAAGATTTCATTATAATGCTATACCTGCAATAGGGACAGTAGTCCCATCTCGGTGGATTGGAAGGAAAGTATCCCCTGCATATTGTTAAATAGACAGGCATCTCTCAGATCCCAGATGGGCAAAAGGCACCTATTTCTGGCGTTCATTGGGGAAAAGACATGCTGCAGATAGAATACTGCAGGACGCTCATTGAGCATGAGCTGTACAGACAAACGACCTGAGTTCAAGCCTAGCCCCAGCCAACACGCCTGGAAAACCTCAGGCATGCTACTCAGGCCAAGCACCTCATGCCCATGATGTAGCCGGTGTGCAAGGAGGTAAAACGTCCCTGACATCAGCAGTCAACCACTGGAACTGATAGACTTCTAGGGGAAAGGAAACCTTCAGGAAAGGCTAGCACAGTGCAGCCACAGCACCTGTCCCCAGCCGGAAATTCTTCAGGCCCAAGGGTTGGGGGGAATTACGGTCATGCCAACCCCTCTCCACCTCTACCCCCCACCAGGGCAGAAGGTGCCTGCTCTTCATCTCCTCCAGCACAGAGGCTCAAGACCCCCGCCACATTCCTCGCATCATCTGGTGAGCATCCCCGTGCTCCAGGGAGTGGAGGCAGGCCTAGAGCAAAATTGCAGTACTACCTTCACGTGTACCCCCCAGGCCACCTCAGAGGAGCCAGCAGGCCTGAGATCCACGACACAGACGCTTAACCTAGAGGTTCTAGGACTTGGGTGTGTGGCCTTACGGAGCCGGGGAAAGGAACCGAGACGGGAAGCGAGTGTTTACCCACACGTTCCTTACGGAGAGAGGCTGAGGGCCGGGGCTGGACTGCGGTCCCGCAGGGCGGCCGAGACGGCTGCCGGGAGACGGGCTTACCGAGGCCCAGGCTGCAGACGCCCGTGGGGGCAGGCCGCGCTCAGCGCCCTCGAACCCCGCCCGCCCGGCGGACCCTGTGGCCCCCGCCCGCGGCCCGGGACGCGCCACTCACCCGGCGCCCAGCGGCGAGAGGACGGCGCGAGCCCGCACTCGGAGCCGCCGGCCGCCCGCCCTCAGGCCGGCCAACAAAGCGCGCACGGCCGCCCGCACCCCGCGGCCGGAAGTCGGCCGGAGGCCCCGCCCGGGGAGCTTCCTGTGCCGCTCTAGGCGCGCCGGGGTGAGCAGCCTCTCTGTGGTGTGGACTTCAGGCCCGGCGTGGGGACTTGGGCACGTGGGTAGCGGCTGCGCCTGGTGAGCTGGACTTCACGCTGGGCCCTCGCACGCCCGGAGCGCGGCCTGTGTGCTAAATGTAGGTGGTTTCGAGAACTTTAGTGAGCCATAAAGCCGGGCGGACCGGGGGCGCGTTCAGACCCCAGGAGGCCCGCGTCCCGTGACCAGGCTCGGCCCTCTCTGGGGGTCATGTCGAAGTTCATGCCCGCGCCCGGGGTCACGGGCAGGTAAGACGGGAGGCAGTGATAGCCTGAGCACGGCGACATTTGAGGCGCCACTGACACACAGCCTCCCCTCGGAGCGCGCACTACAACCCTGCAAGGCAGGTCCTTTAACATCTGTCACGAACGAGAACTGAAGGCAGAGACGTCAGGTCACCATGCGCTCTCCCTGTCTTGTACGGGTATGGAAGTCCCTCCGGAGACGGTCAAGAGAAATCCTACCTATTCCTCAACAGCCCGGGTGAAAGAGCAGGTGTCTAATTATCAAAAACAGATGGGTGACTGAACTTCAGGGGGAATTCGGAAAGACCCACGTATTCACGGGTAGTGCCCCACGTGCGCAGGTTAGTTAGGAACCACTAACAATGGCTGGGGGCACATCCGGTCCACAGGGCCTGGATGGGGACCTGCGTTCCTGGTCTGAGCTCAGGAATGCAAAGAGAAAGGCACACGATGGAAGGAGCGTCCATTAGCATGGAGAATACCTACCCAGGCCCCAGGATGCACAGGAGCCATTGGACATGTGGCTAGCCCTGCAGCTGGTCGCTGCTGACACTGGCTATTGCAGCGTCTGTAGGCAACAGGAGGCATCGTTCTGTGTGTGCATTTTACCCGTTCACACAGCAGGTGTGCCATCGCCTCCTACAACTGGCTGTTTTTAATCAGGATGGTTTTAAGATCACCCCATGTTAACACAAATAGCTGGTCTGGCCCACCCATTTTAACCGCAGGGTCCCCCTGTATGTCTGCACTGCTCTCTATTTACCCCTCCTATTAACGTCTGCCTGGTTCCTCCTTTTCTCTGTCGCAAATAACCAGGACTGCAAATCTTGTGCAGTACCCCCATGTTGAGCATGGATTCTCTAGGGGATATGCCTAGAAATGGGGTTAACAGCACATTTTAGTTTTAGGTATCGCCATACTGCTTTTCAGAATGACTGTCATAATTTATACTCTAATAGAGTGTATATATATAAAGAGAGACAGGATTGCTATTTCCCTACGTCTTCACCAACACTTACATTATCTGACTTTCTGAAATTTGTCAGTCGGGGTGGGGGAGGGGACAGTATCCTGGATTTTGTTATCAATTTCATTCAGACATACATAATTTATAAACAATCTAATTCAGTTATTTTTAATATATATATTTGATAAAGAGTGCCAAATGCATCACTCTGTGACCTCCACAGTCCAGACATAGGACTTTTTCACCCCCCACAGGTTCCCCCTGGGCCCTCCTCCATTTACAAAGGCCAGGTGAGCCATGGTCCTTCTGAAGACCACTGCCCTGGACAGCCACAAAGCAAGAACACACAGGGCAAGAACAACCACAGAACCCCAACTCCCCTCCCTGCTGCCGTCTCCATCTACCACTGTGCCAGTCCTAGCCTCCTGATGGTGCAGCCCTGGGTTTCTCACCCTCATCCCCTGCACTGGGGTCCTGCACTAGTCTGAGCAGCAATGGCCCTGTGCCAGAAACTCTCGGGGTCAGCTGCTTTAGTTTCAGTCCCCTGAGCTTAGAGCCTGAGAGATTTGAGTACAGTTGGTGTATTTGGAAGGCAGCAATTTCGGAAGTGGGAGGGAGAGAGCAGGGAGAGTTGGGAAGAAGAGACCAGTCAGTGGGAGGGGTACTGCTGGGACCATATGCAGCATGTGACCTTGGGCCGCTGAGGTGCACAGAAGTCATCTAGTCATCTAGGGATGGTCCAGCAGGGAGAGGGAGGCCAGGCATTCATCCTCTACCTCCACCCCAGGGCAGCACCTCTAATGCAGCGTGGGGTTGGGTGAGGTGGGGAGTGGGGTGGCAACACAGCTATGGAGAAGGACCCGGGAGGATGCTGGCGGTGGGTGGGGCTGAAATCTGCAGTGGGCCAGGGGTCTGACATTGGCTGCCGGCTGCATCTGCCACAGCCTTCAGCTAGGGAAAGATGGAGAGAAAAAGTTGGAACATACTAGGGGATCTGTGGGGGCAGGTGGCACAGCCAGTGAAGTGGGGATTAGCTGTGGAGAGCCCTGCCTGGTGGAGAGGTCTTGAACGGAGTTCGATGCTTGCGGGTGTGAGGGAGCCACAGGTGGACCTCCCCACTCAAGCCCTTTATCTTTGTTTCATACTCTGGCTGGGGATCTTCACATAAGCAGGTGATTTCAAGGATGAAACGTTGCAAGCTGCAGAGCCCCAAGGAGAAGCCTCTGGAAGCTTCTCAGGGGGTGAGCCTCCGACATGGGTCAGTAGAGAAGCCCTTGAACAGGAGGGCAGGTTATGGAGCCTTGAGAACTTCCTTCTCCAGGAGGGACAATTACACAAAACGTACTGGACAATCTCTAAAGGAGAAGGTGCTAGCAATGCACACTGGGGACCTAGCATTTTCCTTGGTCCACACCTTGGGATCCACAGGAGAAGCACTAAAGGGGGAGAGCCCACATGTGCAAAACATGTGACAAAAGCTTCACATGCTTCTGGCGCAGCTGGGACACTGGGTCACCCCAAGGTGAGAAGCCCAGTGCATGTGGGGTGCGGTAAGACCTCCGAGGACAGTGCCTTCCTCATCAGCACTAGCGGCCCCCGCCACCCAAAAGACAGTCTCCGGCCTGAGGTTCATGAAGGGCTTCATCTGAATCATCAGAAGTCCTACGTGTGCAGCGACATGGCTGGGACTCTGAAAGCCAAGCGGTGGAAGCAGCCATGGGAGAGGAGGCAGTGTGGGAGCTGCTCCCAGGCCTGCCTAGAAATGAGGGCTGCAGGAGGGGTGCTGGGGCGACCCCTGTGCCATGGCCTGGACTGTCTCTCCACCTGCCTACTATGCCTGCATTTCAGGCCTCCACGCCACAGGAGGCCGCCCAGCCCCCTGCCCCTGCCAGCACCACCTCTAGTGCTCCACTTAGCCACACAGTAGCACTTACCTGGACAAATTAATGCTTTGAAAGTCACATTTTTCAAGCACATCCAGATTTCATTTTCAAAACATTGGTCTTTGTTTGCAGCAGGCTGCAATATAAATGCCTTGGGAACCCAGACAGCTGCAGGGGTTTCGCACAAGCTTTCATTTCACATACACCCTGAGCACCTGGCAAGGGGAGTCAGCAGGTCTTACACAATTCTAGTCGCCATGGTCCTGGCGTTTCATTTTTCAGGTGCTGATTTGTCGCAGCAGAAAACGGCTATTCCACCTGGGGCCACTCAGCTCCTGATGCTGGCAGATGTCGACAGCCTGGCTGCTCAGCCTCACTTTGCGCATGCTGACTTCGCATAAGCCAGGCAGCATGGAACAGCACCGCATTTTGTTTAAACTGTTCTTTCTTCAGTTGATCGTTTCATAAAGAGTAAGTCTTTACAGTAAGAATGTTTTCTATACTATAGTAACATTAAAAACTATTAAAACACATGGTGGAAATATGAGGCAAGATATATAAAATAAGCCACTGGTTGTTAAGACAGAAGATCGACAGGAAAGCTAGGTGGCAAGTGCAGCCCAGGCATCAAGGAGCAGGTGGAAGGCTGTGCCTCGGGTGACGTTACCGCCCATGAATCCGTGGCATTCCCGGGTAGACCACACTGCCACCTAGAGGCTAAGACGTTCCAAATGTGTTCAGCCTGGTTCCTGCGGACATACTAAATAATTTAATTACAGACGGCGTACACGGTCATTTGAGGAAATTCGGAAATATAAAAATGAATAAGTGTAAAATACAACATGAAGTGTTATTTTGAGTCATCTTATTTTGGTTCTCTAGAAATCCTTATGCCACTAGGTGACTTGACAGTGGAAAGGGGAACGCGGGATTTTGATGTTGGCCAGTGTTTCACTTAAAGCTGTACCAGAAGAAACTAAAGTGGCATCTGCTCTCAGCACTGAAAGCCCTGATTGTGTACTGAGAAGATCACAGAGGGCACCAAGTCTCATGAAATTACTGAACGTCAAAGATAAAATACTGTACAAAGATCCAGAAAAAAGAAAGTTCACTCATAAAGAAAAATCCATTTGCCTCAGACTTTAAAATAACAAGAATTGTAGCTCTTTCTGTATTTATCTCTTTAATGTGTCACAGTCATATTTGTATTATAATCATGTTTAATTTCCTTTCTCTTTACCCTTTTCCTACTAGGCTGTTATAACAATAAAGTCAACATTAAGTTAATAGGATGCAAAATAGATGACAGAATCTTGCCAGACATAAAGGAAAAGACATTGCTGAGAAATAATAGACAGCAAACAATGCAATAAATGAACCAGACACTGCATTTCACGGGAAAGAGAGTAAAAGCCTTTGGCCAGGCTGTGCCTCCCAACACTTGAATGTGCTGTAAGGTGCGGAATCTGACTCAGGAGGCTGGGGGTGCTGGTGCTGCAGACCCAGGAGTGCACTTTGCTGAGCAAGGTGTCCGGTGTGTGAGGTGGACGTCTCAGGCTCCCCACGCCCAATCCAGAAGTGCGGGGCCCTTGGCATGGGCAGCTCCCAAAGCAGAGGTTTCACATACTGATTTTCCATCTTTCCTGTTGAATTTACCAGCATTCTTTAGTTGCAGCTGACAGAAATCAATCTTGAACTGGCTTATGCAAAAATGGGGGAGTTATTGAAAACACATGAAGGTGACTATTAGGATGGCAGAGGGGGCTGAACAGAGCCGGCAAGGATGGGTGTTGGGCAGGTGCCAGGACCAGTAGGGAAGCCTCTGAGCCCTGCCCTCCCACCACTGTGTGCGGGACGTGGCTTTGCCCTGTCCTACTGTGGCTGCCCCTCTTCCACAGTGGGCAGACCTGCCCTGAGGCCTGGGAGGACAAAGGCTTCTCTACGCTATCTCCAGTGTGACAAAATATGGGAACCAATGTTTGCTGGGCTCCTCTGGGTATTGTGCTGACCCTTGGCCCATCATGTGTCCAGGCGACTAGGAAGCCACTGCCAGCTCCACCTGGTCCTCTGAAAGGAGGCCGTGAGGGCAAGCAGGCACAGGGCCACAGACTGGGGTCTGCCCTCACCAGGCACAGGCATTCTGTTTGACAGAGGCGCAGAGGTCCTCTCAGAGCCAGAAGCCGGGGCAGCACAGTCCCAGGGGAGCCCACGGACCTGGGCCACCCTCTCTACATCTCTTGTCTGGCTTGCTTCTTTGCGCTGGAGGGCAGCATTGTGTCCTCAACAGCAGCTCATTATTGGCAGGAGGAGAGTCCCTCCTTGCTTCCTCTGCATATGGAGGAGGTAGAGATTTATGTGGTGTTCACACCGTTATAAAGAGAACGGCTGCAAGGCCGCCAAATGACGACTGCTGCCAGGCCTGTAGACTCAGTGGGTGGCGCTCGGGCACCTGCTGAGGGAAGGGCCACCGAGAACGCAGTTCACACTGGGATGTGACCAAGGAAATATACAGTGTCAGTACACGGAAGGGAAAGCTCACTTCACGAATGAAAAGGACTCAGTTGGTTTTAAAAACCCGGCATAGAGAGATTCAAGATGGCGGCATGAGAGGTGAGACGGAAAACTCCCAAAACCACAAATAGTACAAAACTATAGTTAGTTAATACAGCTAACCCTAAAACAGCAACAAGAAAAAAGGCTGAACCGGACTGCACACAGACCGCACTAACAGAGCAGACCTCACGAAGTCCAGTGGGACCCAAGCCCTTCGCCGACCCCAGTTCACCGGCAGGAGGAAGAAAAAGGGAGTGGAAGGGAGTGGAGGCCTGGGCCTGCTGAACACCCCGCCCTGGAGGTCTGCTCTGGGAGCAGAAGCCTATATGGTGTGGGGCTCGACGTCGGGGAGCTCAGGCAGGCGGAGTACTTGAGAGACTGAGATGCCGGCCGTTTGTGGAGAAGGATCCACATCGGCCACTCTGTGTCAGAGGAAAGGCAGGCGGTCCGGGAGGCTTCCCTGCAGCGAGAGGGCTGCTGATGGGACAGGGTTTGCACGGAGCTTGCTGTGCGGGGGAGGGCAGAGCAGAACAAGGTCGTCTGGGCGCGCTCTGCCCAGCTGGTTGGGAACTTTGAGGAGCTTCAGGCACTCCATCCCTCTGGCTGGCTGCTCACCTCTGAGGCCTCCCCACTGTGACACGCAGCCTGCCGAGCCTCCCTCCTGGCCTGCCGGCACCGGTTCACAAACCTGCAGTCACTGTGCTGGCGTCAGGCCAGCCAGAGGGAAGCCCTGCCTGGAACAGCTAAAGATGCAAAGCACAGAGGCTCACACCTGTGTGCTCGGCCCACTGGCTGTGATACTGGAGACGGCACCACAGACGGGAATCAGGAAACATCTTTCCTCCCCCCAGGCACCAGCTCCACTCCCCTACGACCCCCAACCTCACTCTAGGGGCTGAGCAGCTCCAGAGACTGGAGCTTCTGGGCACTAGTGGGCACCACACAGAAATATGAAATGTCAAAAGAACATGGTTCAGAACAAAATCTCACAAACCCCAGAAAAAGGGCCAATGAAACTGAACTCACCAATCTTCCTGAAAGAGAGTTCAAAATAAAAATCATAAACATGCTTATGGAGATACAGAAAAATATTTAAGAACTCAGGAATGAATTTATGTTGGAGATTCAATCATTAAGAAATTCCATATCTGAAATGAAACATACAATGGAGGGATTTAAAAGCAGATTAGATGTAGTAGAAGAGACGGTAAATGGAATAGAAATTAGAGAAGAGGAATACAAAGAAGCTGAGGCACAGAGAGAAAAAAGAACCTCTAAGAATGAAAGAATATTGAGAGAACTGTGTGACCAATCCAAATGGAACAATATTCGCATTATAGGGGTACCAGAAGAAGAAGAGAGAAAAAGGGATAGAAAGTGTCATTGTGGAAGTAATTGCAGAAAACTTCCCCAATCTGGAGAAGGAGATAGTCTCTCAGGCCATGGAGGTGCTCAGATCTCCCAACACAAGGGACCCAAGGAAGACAACATCAAGACATATAATAATTAAAATAGCAAAGATCCAGGATAAAGACAGACTTTTAAAAGCAGCTAGAGAGAGGAAAAAGATCACATACAAAGGAAAGCCCATCGGGCTATCATCAGACTTCCCAACAGAAACCTTACAGGCCAGAAGGGAGTGGCATGATGTATGTAATGCAATGAAGCAGAAGGGCCTCAAACCAAGAATACTCTACCCTACAAGGTTATCATTTAAATTTGAAGGAGGGATTAAACAATTTTCAGATAAGCAAAAGCTGAGAGAATTTACCTCCCACAAACCACCTCTACAGTGCATTTTGGAGGGACTGCAATAGATGGAAGTATTCCTAAGGCTAAATAGATGTCACCCAAGGAATAGATAAAGAGTATAGAATATGATTCACAACATACAAAGAAAGGAGGAGGAAGAAAAAGGAGGAAAAAAAAAGAAGAACCTCCAGATTGTGTTCAGCATATGAAGTGAGTTAAATTAGACTGTTAGATAGTAAGGGAATTACCCTTGAACCTTCAGTAACCACGAATCTAAAGCCTGCAATGGCAATAAGTACATACCTCTCAATAATCACCCTAAATGTAAATGGTCTGAATGCACCAATCAAAAGACATAGAGTTACTGAATGGATAAAAAAAAGCAAGACCTATCTATGTACTGCCTACAAGAGACTCACTTTAAACCCAAAGACATACACAGACTGAAAGTAAAGGGATGGAAAAAGATATTTCATGCACTAACAGGGAGAAAAAAGCAGGAGTTGCAGTACTTGTATCAGACAAAATAGACTTCAAAACAAAGAAAGTAACAAGAGACAAAAAAGGAAACTCAAAATGGATCAAAGACCTGAATGTAAGTCATGAAACAATAAAACTCTTAGAAGAAAACATAGGCAAAAATCTCTTGAACATAAACATGAGCAACTTTTCCTGAATGCATCTCCTTGGGCAAGGGAGACAAAATAAAAAATGAACAAATGGGACTACATCATGCTAAAAAGCTTCTGTACAGCAAAGGACACTATCAGCAGAACAACAAGACATCCTACAGTATGGGAAAATATATTTGTAAATGACATGTGACAAGGGGTTAACATCCAAAATATATAGAGAACTCACATGCCTTAATAACCAAAAAGCAAATAACCCTATTAAAAAATAGGTGGAGGATATGAACAGACACTTCTCCAAAGAAGATATTCAGATAGCCAGGCACATAAAAAGATGCTTCACATTGCTAATTATCAGGGAAATGCAAATTAAAACCACAATGAGTTATCACCTCACACCAGTTAGGATGGACAACATAGAAAAGAATAAGAAATACAAATGGTGGGGAGGATGCAGAGAAAGGGGAACCCTCCTACACTGCTGGTGGGAATGTAAACTAGTTTAACCATTGTGGAAAGCAGTATGGAGGTTCCTCAAAAAACTAAAAACAGAAATACCACTCCTAGGAATTTACCCTAAGAATGCAGCAGCCCAGTTTGAAAAAGACATATGCACCCCTATGTTTATCACAGCACTATTTACAATAGCCAAGAAATGGAAGCAACCTAAGTCTCCATCAGTAGATGAATGGATAAAGAAGATGTGGTACATATACTCAATGGAGTGCTATTCAGCCATAAGAAGAAAACAAATCCTACCATTTGCAACAACATGGATGGAGCTAGAGGGTATTATGCTCAGTGAAATAAGCCAGGCAGAAAAAGACAAGTTTCAAATGATTTCAATCACATGTGGAGTATAAAAACAAAGAAAAAATACTGAAGGAACAAAACAGCAGCAGACTCACAGAACCCAGGAATGGATTAACAGTTACCAAAGGGAAAGGGATTGGGGGGGATAGGAGGGACAAAGGGGAAAAGGGAGCATTACGATTAGCAGACATAATGTAGGGGGGTGGGGCATGGGAGGACTGTACAACACAGAGAAGACAAGTAGTGATTCTACAGCATCTTACTGTGCTGATGACAGTGACTGTAATGGGGTATGTGGTGGGGACTTGATGATGGGGGGAGTCTAGTAACCATATGTCACTCATGCAATTGTAGATTAATGATACCAAAAAAATACACAGGAATCTGTTGCATTCCCATATAATAATGATGAATTAGCAGAAAGATAAATCAGGAAAACAACTCCATTTATAATTGCACCCAAAAAATTAAATTCCTAGGAATAAACCTAACCAAGGAGGTGAAAGACCTGTACTCTGAAAAGTATAAGATGCTGGTGAGAGAAATGAAAACACAAATAAATGAAAAATCTATTCCATGCTCATGGATAGGAAGAATTAAATATTATCAAAATGGCCATCCTGCCTAAAGCCATCTACAGATTCAATGCAATCGGTATCAAAATACCATTGGCATTTTGTAATGAACGAGAACAAATAGTTCTAAAATCCATATGGAAACACAAAAGACCCTGAATAGCCAAAGCAATCCTGAGAAGGAAGAACAAAGTTGGGGGATTATGCTCCCTGACTTCAAGCTCTATTACAAAGCTACTGTAATCAAAACAATTTGGTACTGGCACAAGAATAGGCCCATAGATCAATAGAACAGAATAAAGATGCCAGATATAAACCCACACATATATGGCTGATTAATATATAATAAAGGAGCCATGAATATTCAATGGGGAAATGACAGCCTCTTCAATAACTGGTGTTGGCAAAACTGGACAACTACATGCAAGAGAATGATACTGGATTACTGTCTTAATTCCAAACACAAAAGTAAATTAGAAATGAATCAAAGACCTGAATGTAAGACATGAAACCATAAAACAGAAGAAAACAGGCAAAAACCTCATGAACATAAACATGAGCAATTCTTTACTAGACACATCTTCTCAGGCAAGGGAAATAAAAATGAGCAAATGGGATTACATCAAACTAAAAACTTCTATACAGCAAAGGACACCATCAGCAGAATAAAAAGTCATCCTACAGTGTGGGAGAATATACTTGTAAACAATTGATATGACAAGGGATTAACACCCGAAATATATAAAGAACTCATATGCCTCAACACCAAAAAAACAAATAACCTGATTTAAAAAGTCAGAGGACCTGAACAGACATTTCTCCAAAGAAGAAATTCAGATGGTCAACAGGCACATGAAAAGATGCTCCACATCACTAAGTATCAGGGAAATGCAAATCAAAACCACAATGAGATATGACCTCACATCAGTCACATAGCTAATATCAACACAACAAGAAATAACAAGTGTTGACTAGGATGTGGAAGAAATGGAACCCTCCTACACTGCTGGTCAGATTATAAACTGGTGCAGCCACCATGGAAATCTGTGTGGAGTTTTCTAAAAAAACAGAAAATAGAAATATCATACCACCAGCAATTCCACTTCTGGGAATGTACCCAAAGAAAACAAAATCACTAATTTGAAAAAGATAATACACCCCTGTGTTTACTTCACATTGTTTACAATAGCCAAGATATGAAAGCAACCTAGGTGTCCATCAATATGTGAATGGATAAAGATGTGGTACATATACACAATAAAATATTAGCCTTAAAAAAGAATGAAATCTTGCCATTAGTGACAGCATGGATGAATCTAGAGGGTATCATGCTAGGTGAAATAAGTGAGACAGAGAAAGATAAATACCATATGATTTCACTTATACGTGGAATCTAAAAAATAAACAAAAAAGAAATAGACACATAAATAGCAGACGTGCGGCTGCCATACGGGAGGCGGATTCGGGATGGATGAAACAGGTGAAGGTTTAAAAAGGTACAAACCTCAAATTATAAAATAGTATTATTCACAAGGATGGAAGTACAGCATAGAGAATATAATCAATAATAGTGTAATATCTTGGTATGGTAACAGGAGGTAACTACACTTACTATGGTGAGCATTTAGTAATGTAGCTATGTTGTTCCTCAGAAACTAATGTAATATTGTATATTGACTATATTCCAATATAGAAATGTGTGGTTCATTTTTGAATTAAGTACTGCTTTATAGATTTTATTGACAATTCCAGTTGCTACTGCCTCAGCAAAGGCGTTTCTCCAAATTGAACCAAATTGAAAAACAAAATGCAATAGTACAATGACTTAGAAAGATTGTCTAATTTGAAATTATGGTCAGTAGAATACAAATTATGTGACAAATTCTGATTAAAACATAATTAGTAATTTTGTTGAAATTAAGACAAGAAAACTAAATTGAATGGGATCAAAATATGAGAATTTGTGAATTATCGTGTCTTTATAAGCCAGCCCTGCCTGCCGATTACCAGAGCATCTGGGCAGGGGCAGTAATAATTCAGTCATCTCTGTTATGTAGCTGGCTTCCAGTCATGTAAAAATCATAGTTGTATAGGTATGTTTAAATATTTTGAGACTTTATTTTTTTAATTAAGTTATCATTGATATACAAACTTTCATATGAGGTTTCACATGAGCAACATTGTGGCTTTAACATTCACCCATATTCAAGTCACCCAACCCCCACCCCATTTCAATCACTGTCCATCAGCGTAGTAAGATGCTGTAGAGTCATTAATTATCTTCTCTGTGCTATACTGCCTTCCCCATGACATACCTACATTATGTGTGCCAATCATAATGTCCCTTAATGTCCTTCTGCCTCCCTCCCCACCCGCCCTCCCCAACCCCTTTCTTTTGGTAACCACTATTCCCTTCTTGGAGTCTGTGAGCTTGCTGCTGTTTTGTTCCTTCAGTTTTGCTTTGTGGTTATACTCCGCAAATGAGGGAAATCATCTGGTACTTGTCTTTCTCCGCCTGGCTTATCTCACTGAATATAATACCCTCTAGCTCCATCCATGTTCTTGCAAATGTTAGGATTTCTTTTTCTTATGGCTGAATAGCACTCCATTGTGTATATGTACCACATCTTCTTTATGCATTCATCTACTGATGGACACTTAGGTTGCTTCCATGTCTTGGCTATTGTGAATAGTGCTGTGATAAACATATGGGTGCATGTGTCTTTTTGAATCAGGGATCTTGTTTGCTTCGGGTAAATTCCTAGGAGTGGAAGACTGCATCAAATGGTGTTTCTATTTTTGTTTTTATGAGGAATCTCCATATTGCTTTCCACAATGGTTGAACTAATTTACATTCCCAGCAACAGTGTAAAAAGGTTCCCCTTTCTGTGCATCCTCTCCAGCATCCTTGTCTTTTCTGTGTTGGTCATCCTTACTGGTGTGAGGTGATATCTCATTGTGGTTTTAATTTGCATTTCCCTGATAATTAGTGATGTGGAGCATCTTTTCATGTGCCTGTTGGCCATCTGAATTTCTTCTTTGGAGAAGTGTCTGTTCATATCCTCTGCCCATTTTTTTAATAGGGTTATTTGCTTTTTGGTTGTTGAGGCATGTGAGTTCTTTATATATTTTGGATGTTAACCCCATGTCGGATATGTCATTTACAATTATATTCTCCCATACTGTAGGACGCCTTTTTGTTCTATGGATGGTGTCCTTTGCTGTACAGAAGCTTTTTAGCTTAATGTAGTCCCACTTGTTCATTTTTGCTTTTGTTTCCCTTGACCAAGGAGTTGTGTTCAGGAAAAAGTTACTCATGTTTATGTCCAAGAAATTTTTGCCTATGTTTTCTTCTAAGAGTTTTATCATTTCATGACTTACATTCAGGTCTTTGATCCATTTTGAGTTTACTTTTGTGTATGGGGTTAGACAATAATCCAGTTTCATTCTCTTACATGTAGCTGTCCAGTTTTGCCAACACCAGTTGTCAAAGAGGCTGTCATTTCCATTGTATATCCATGGCTCCTTTATCATATATTAATTGACCATATATGCTTGGGTTTATATCTGGGCTCTCTATTTTGTTCCATTGGTCTGTGGGTCTGTTCTTGTGCCCGTACCAAATTGTCTTGATTACCGTGGCTTTGTAGTAGAGCTTGAAGTCAGGGAGCATAATTCCCCATGCTTTATTCTGCCTTCTCAGGATTGCTTTGGCTATTCGGGGTCTTTTGTGGTTCCATATGAATTTTAGAACGATTTGCTCTAGTTCGTTGAAGAATGCTCTTGGTATTTTGATAGGGATTGCATTGAACCTGTAGATTGCTTTAAGCAGGATGGCCATTTTTACAATATTAATTCTTCCTATCTGTGAGCACAGGATGTGTTTCCATTTATTGGTGTCTTGTTTAATTTCTCCCATGAGTGTCTTGTAGTTTTCAGGGTATAGGTCTTTCACTTCCTTGGTTAGGTTTATACCTAGGTATTTTATTCTTTTTGATGCAATTGTGAGTGGAATTGTTTTCCTGATTTCTCTTTCTGCGAGTTCATCATTAGTGTATAGGAATGCAACAGATTTCTGTGTGGTAATTTTCTATCCCACAACTTTGCTGAATTCAGATATAGATTTAGTAGTTTTGGAGTGGATTCTTTTTTTTTTTTTTTTGGAGTGGATTCTTTAGTTTTTTTTTTTTTATGTACAATATCGTCATCACAAACAGGGACAGTTTAACTTCCTCCTTGCCAATCTGGATGCCTTTTATTTCTTTGTGTTGTCTGATTGCCATGGCTAGGAGCTCCAAAACTATGTTGAATAAAAATGGGGAGAGTGGGCATCCTTTTCTTGTTCCTGAACTTAAAGGAAATACTTTCATCTTTTCACTGTTAAGTATGATGTTGGCTGTGGGTTTGTCATAAATGGTCTTTATTATATTGAGGTACTTGCCCTCTATTCCCATTTTGCTGAGAGTTTTTATCATGAATGGATGTTGAACTTTGTCAAATGCTTTTTCAGCATCTATGGAGATGATCATATGATTTTTGTCTTCCTTTTTGTTGATGTGGTGGATGATGTTGATGGATTTTCGAATATCGTATCATCCTTGCATCCCTGGAATAAATCCTACTTGATCATGATGGATGATCTTTTTGATGTAGTTTTTGAACTTGATTCACTAATATTTTTTTGAGTATTTTTGCTTCTACATTCGTCAGGGATATTGGTCTGTAATTTTCTTTTCTGTGGTGTCTTTGCCTGGTTTTGGTATTAAAGTGATGCTGGCCGCATAGAATGAGTTTGGAAGTATTCCCTCCTCTTCTATTTTTTGGAAAACTTTAAGGAGGATGACTTTTAGGTCTTCACTAAACGTTTGATAAAATTCAGCAGTGAAGCCATCTGGTCCAGACATTTTGTTCTTAGGTAGTTTTTTGTTTTTTGTTTTTTGGGGTTTTTTTTTTTTGGTATCATTAATTAGGTAGTTTTTTGATTACCAATTCAATTTCATTGCTGGGAATTGGTCTGTTCAGATTTTCTGTTTCTTCCTCAGTCAGTCTTGGAAGGTTGTGTTTTTCTAGAAAGGTGCCCATTTCTTCATTTCTTCTTGGCTATCCAATTTGGTAGCATATAATTTTTGATAGTGTTCTCTAATAATTCTTTGTATTTCTGTGGTGTTCATATTGATTTTTCCTTTCTCATTTCTGATTCTGCTTATGTGTGTACACTATCTTTTTTCTTGAGAAGTCTGACTATGGAATTATCTATTTGTTAATTTGCTTGAAGAATCAGCCACTGCTTTTATTCTTTCTATTGTTTTATTCTTCTGAGTTTTATTTATTTCTGCTTTAATCTTTATTATGTCCCTCCTTCTACTGACGTTGGGCTCATTTTTTCTTTTTCTAGTTTCATTAATTGTGAGTTTAAACTGTTCATGTGGGATTGTTCTGCTTTTGTGAGGTAGGCCTGTATTGCAGTATACTTCCCTCTTAGCACAGCCTTTGCTGTGTCCCGCAGATTTTGCAGTGTGATTGTTTTTGTTTCTCTCCATATATTGCTTGATCTCTGTTTTTATTTGGTCATTGAGTCATTGATTATTTAGGAGCATGTTATTAAGCCTCCATGTGTTTGTGGGCTTTTTTGTTTTCTTTGTTTAATTAATTTCTAGCTTCATACCTTTGTGGTCTGAGAATATGTTTGGTACAATTTCAATCCTTCTGAATTTACTGAGGCCCTTTTTGTGGCCTAGTATAGGATCTATTCTGGAAAATGTTCCATGTGCACTTTAGAAGAATGTGTATCTGATGCTTTTGGGTGGAGTGTTCTGTAGATGTCTGTTAGGTCCATGTGTTCTAATATGTTGTTCAATGCCTCTGTTTCCTTACTTATTTTCTGTCTGGAGGATATGTGCTTTGGAGTGAGTTGTGTGTTGAAGTCTCCTAAAATGAATGCACTGCATTCTATTTCCCCTTTTCTCTTAGTATTTGCTTCACATATGTAGGTGCTCCTATGTTGGCTGCATAGATATTTATAATGATTATATCCTTGTTGGACTGACCCCTTTATCATTATGTAATGACCTTCTCTGTCTCTTGTTACTTTCTTTGTTTTGAAGTCTATTTTTTCGCATACAAGTACTGCAACTCCTGCTTTTTTCTCCCTGTTAGTTGCATGAAATATCTTTTTCCATCCTTTCACTTTTAATCTGTGTCTCTTTTGAGATTTGAAGTGAGTCTTTTGTCGATAGCATATAGATGGGTCTTGTGTTTTATCCATTCAGTGACTCTATGTCTTTTGATTGGTGCGTTCAGATCATTTACATTTAGGGTGATTTTAGATAGATATGTGCTAATTGTCATTGCAGGCTTTAGATTCGTGGTTACCAAAGGTTCAAGGGTAGCTTCTTTACTATCTAACAGTCTAACTTAACTCACTTAATATACTATTACAAACACAATCTAAAGGTTCTTTTTTTCCCTCCTTTTTCTTCTTCCTTCATTTTTTATATATTAGGTATCATATTGTGTACTCTTTGTGTATCCCTTGACTGACTTTGTGGGTATTTGATTTAATTTTGTATTTGCTTAGTAATTAATTGGTCTACTTCCTTTACTGTGGCTTTATTTCCTCTGGTGGCAGCTATTTAGCCTTAGAAACACTTCCGTCTATAGCAGTCCCTCTAAAATACACTGTAGAGATGGTTTGTGGGAGGTAAATTCCCTCTGCTTTTGCTTATCTGGAAATTCTTTTATCCCTCCTTCAAATTTAAATGATAATATTGCTGGATAAAGTAATCTTGGTTCGAGGCCCTTCTGCTTCATTGCATTAAATATATCATGCCTCTCCCTCTGACCTGTAAGGTTTCTGCTGAGAAGTCCAATGTTAGCCTGATGGGCTTTCCTTTGTATGTGATCTTTTTCCTCTCTCTAGCTGCTTTTAAAAGTCTGTCTTTATCCTGGATCTTTGCTATTTTAATTATTATATGTCTTGATGTTGTCTTCCTTGGGTCCCTTGTGTTGGGAGATCTGTGCACCTCCATGGCCTGAGAGACTTATGTCCTTCCCCAGGTTGGGGAAGTTTTCAGCAATTACTTCCTCAAAGACACTTTCTATCCCTTTCTCTCTCTTCTTCTTCTGGTACCCCTATAATGAGAATATTGTTCCATTTGGATTGGTCACACAGTTCTCTTAATATTCTTTCATTCCTATATATCCTTTGTTCTGTCTGTGCCTCAACTTCTTTGTATTCCTGTTCTCTAATTTATATTTCATTTATCATCTTCTCTACTTCCTCTAATCTGCTTTTAAATCCCTCCACTGTATGTTTTGTTTCAGATACTGTATTTTTCAAAGTTTCCATCTCTTTCTTGAATTCCTCCCTTCAGTCTTGAATATTTTTCTGTAGCTCTGTGAGCATATTTATGACTTTTATTTTGAAATCTTTTTAGGAAGATTGGTGAGTTCAGTTTCACTGGGCCCTCTTTCTGGTGTTTGTGGTATTTTACTTTGTACCAGTTTCTTTTGACCTTTTACATTTGTAAAAATAACAGCAAAAGTGGCACCCTCTAGTGCCCAGAAGCTCTACTCTCTGGAGCCACTCAGTGATGACAGGGGCCCCAGGAGAATGGCACTGGTGTCTGGCAGGAGGAAAGAGCTCTTTCCTGCTTCCTGGCTGCAGTGCTTTCCTCCACTGCCAGGGTCAGTGGGCCGAGCATGCAGGGAGGAGCCTCTATGCTATGCCCTTGTAGCTGCTGTAGGTGGGGCCACCCTCTGGCTAGCCTTGTGCAGTGGTGTGGGCAGCAGGTTTGCAATTTCTTGCCAGCAGGGTGGAAGGAGCGGCAGGCTGGGTATTGCCGTGGGGGGGCCTCAGAGCTGCATTGCCCACCAGGGGGATGGAGCACCTGAGGCTCCTGAAAGTTGCCAACCTGCTAGGCTGAGTGTGCCAGAACAATGTTGTCCCCCTGTCCTTTCTCCTGAGTAGCAAACTGTGTGCAATTCTTGCCCATTTAGCAGCCCTCTTGCTGTTGGGAAGTCTCTCAGAGTGCCTGCCTTTCTTTTGTCCCAGAGTGGCCAGTTCTGGGTACCTGTTCTCCACAAGCAGTTGGAATCTCAGTGTCTCCAAGTATTCTGCCTGTCTTAGCTTTCCAACCCCACTCATCTCCAGAACACCATATAATGTAGGTTCATGCTCCCAGGGCAGATCTCCAGGGATGGGTGTTAAGCAGTCCTAGGCCTCCACCCCCTCCCTGCTCTGTTTCTCTTCCTTCTGCTGGTGAGTTTGGGTGGGGGAAGGGCTTGGGTCCCACCAGATTGCGGCTTTGGTACTTTATCCTTTTCCATGAGGTCTGCTCTTTTCCCCAGATATAGGCAGTCTGTTGTAGCCTTCTTTCCTGTTGCTCTTTCAGGATTAATTGTATTTGCTATATTTTCATATTATATGTGGTTTGGGGAGTAAGTTTCTGTCTCACCTCTCACGCTACCATCTTTAAGCCAATCTAAAAAGAAAAACATATGCTGTATTTTTCAAAGTTTCTCTTTCTTGAAGTCTGTCCTGATATCTTGAATATTTTTCTATAGCTCTGTGAGCATGTTTGACTTTTATTTTGAAATCTTTATCAAGAAGATTGTTGATTTCAGTTTCACTTAGCCCTGTTATTGGTGTCTGCTGAATTTTTTACAAAACTTTTTGTAGTTTCAGTTTTCTAGTGATTCGTATGGAATAATAACTTCGTGTAGGCGGCACTCTCTAATGCCCAGAAACTCCACTCTCTGGAGCTGTCAAGTGATGTGGGGGGTCACAGTTGAGAGGCACTGGTGCCTGCCAAGAAGGAAGAGCTCTTTCCTGCTTCCCAGCTGCAGTGCCTGCCTCCACTGCCAGGTCCAATGGGCTGAGTATGCAGGGAGGAGCCTCTGCATTATGCCCCTGTAGCTATTGTAGGAGGGGCCACCCTCCAGCTTGCCTGGCACAATGGCAGGGGCAGCAGGGAGGAAGGAGCAGCAGGCTTCATGTTGCAGCAGTGGACCTTGGGGCTGTGTTGCCCACCATGGGGATGGAGCAACTGAAGCTCCTGAAAGTTCCCAACATGCTTTGATGAGAATGACGGGATGATTTTGTCAACCTGCCGTTTCTCCTGAGTGGCAAGCTCTGTGTAATCCTTGCCCCTTTAGCACCTCTCACTGTTGGAAAGTCTTTCAAAGTCCCCACCTGTCTTTTGTCCCGGAGCGGCCTGTTGTGGGTACCTGTTCTCCACAAGCGGCTGGAATCTCAGTCTCTCTGAGTATTCTGCCTATCTTTGCTTTCCAGCCCCACTAATCTCCAGAGCACCATGTAATGTGGGCTCATGCTCCCAGACCAAATCTCCAGGCCTGGGTGTTTGGCCGTCTTAGGCTTCTACCCCTCTGGGCTCCATTTCTCTTCCTCCCACCTGTGAGCTGGGGGAGGGGGAGGGCTTGTGTCCTACTGGACAGTGGCTTTGCTACTTTACTCTTTTCTGTGGGATCTTCTGTTTTCCCCGGATGTAGGCAGTCTGTTCTGCAGTCTCTGCGTCGCTCTTTCAGGATTAGTTGCATTTTTTTTTTCGTGTTATATGTGGTTTTGGGAGGAGATTTCTGCCTCACTTCTCATGCTGCCATCTTTTTCCCCACCTAGGTATCTTCAAATTTTAAAATTATGGACTATACATTCATAATATGATGTGTCACTCCAGGTGGGGAAATATGTTCCCAGCCCAGGACAAATAACCTTTGAAGCCAGAGTCAGTCAAGGGAGAAATAAAGTGGGAGAAACCTGTTAATTACTCAGTCATCCACTTCTGCTCACCCATGTCTCTCACAACACAGCCGCAAAAAGGGACCCGACAAAACCTCTCAGGTCCAGATATGCCCTGGCTCCCGCTTGTAATCACCTACTGATATGGAGATGGACTACCGTCAGGTGAGATGTTCTGGAAATACTGCAGTTTTACCCACAGATATCCAGGTAGGAGGACAGAGCACATTTTATTTTCGTTTGATTGTTTTTAAACACTTGCCTGTAGACAGAAGGCATGTGGGCCTCCCTGTGAATTCTCACCTGAAGAGGCTGTCACCAGTCTCCCCAGGGGGAAGAAGGGCAGTGCTCTCAGTAGTGAAGCCCTGCCTTTCTCCCTGAAGCTCCAAGGTGTCCCAACCAGGGCAGGGCAGACCTGACTGCAGGAAGATGGCATCGCCATTCAGAGGGGCTGAAGGGAAGGAGTCTGAGATGTAGCTTGAGATGTGACGGCAGGACACCTGGACAAACTAATCCACTAGATACGAAATGGTCAAGGCCTTAAGGATGAGGAAGAGAAGTAGAGGCCCCAAGAGATGGCAGACACGGAATGGAGAGGAACTCCCCCCCAATCTGGGCATCTGCAGACCTGGCTCCTGTAAGCTCCGCCCTGCTGGGCCTGCGCCTGGGGACTTACTCCACACCTCAGCCTCGGCCCCCTCACGGTACAAGGGCTTGACAGCAGCTGACTCCCTGGCCGAGCGTACAGGGCAGCACTTGTGAGCCTTTATAATCCAGAGTCCCCTGAATGTGCTCTGGGATGGAATCTTGGGCAGGTCTGCGTCAGCGGCGGGCAGAGGGAGGTGGAGAGGGGGAACAGCCCCAGGACGGGGCCTGCTGACCACAACCTCCTTCTTGCTGGTCCCCTGGCCCCCGCAGAATGCTGGGGCCCCACAGGGAACGGACCCCGCCTTAAATGCTGCTCCCTGGTACCCAAGGCCCCAGGCCCCGCTCGGCCTGGCCCTCCTTTCTCCGTGGCCGCCTCTCCCTCATTTATCCGCGGCAGCTCCTGAGCCGCTATTTCCCCGATGAGGAAACGAGCTCCTCATTTCCACGCGGGGGGAGGCCTTTCTTCCTTTGCTCACGACAAAAACGACCCGACCGCAGCTCCTCCGTCCGTCCGGGACGCAGGCCAGGCCCCACCGTGGTCGGCCTCCGACAGCATTCGGCCAAAGGCCCAGGAGGCAACAGCTTAGAAGAGCCGAGCGAGGCCCCAGCTCTGCCTTAGGCTTCCGGTCTTGGAAACCCGCGGCCAACCACCACCCGGCCGGCAGAGCCGGACTCCCGGGCCCCGGCCCCCAAGGCTGCGGCGCGAGGGTCACGCGCCGCATCCCCTCCGCGCCTGCTCATGTGTAAGGGTGGAGGGACCCGTGGCCAGCGCACCCTAAGGCCACCGCAACGCGATCAGCCCCGCAGGACGGTCCAGCGGAGGCAGAGCGGCAGGAACTACACTTCCCATTCTGCTGTGCGGCCTGGACTCCACCTCCCAGCAGCACCCGCGGCGCCTCTCGAGGACTCCATCTCCCAGAGTGCGCCGGGAGAGCCGCCCCGCCCCGCCCCCTGCCCCGGGCCGGCTGGAGACACCTCGCGCAGGAAGCAGCTCTGTGGTGCGAAGTCGGTGGTGCAGGGCTCGGGTGAGAGGGCACGGGGAACCGAGGGAACCCCGGGGGGGCGCGGTGTGGCGAGCCGGGGCCTTGGCTCTGGGTGCTGTGTGACAGCCAGAGAGCTCTGAGGGTGCCGGGCCCCTGTGGCGTGGGAGAGGGCCCAGCTGCAACATGCCCAAGAGCTTGGAGGTGGCCCAGGGGCTCGGAAGAGCATCGGACGTGTGGGAGGGACCTGTGAGCATGGAGGTGGCCCGGGGACTCGGGGATCCGTGGTGTGGGAAGGGGCCCGGCCACGGTTGGGTCTCCCCACCAACCTGCAAGTAGACTCCCGTAGGGCCTGGCCCAGTGGGGCCCTGCAGCGATATCGGAGACGTCCTGAAGGGGTCCCCGAGCAGATTTCTGGCCCCCAGGATAAGGTCCTCGAGGGCGGTGGCTCCCCGAAGCCTGTCCAGTTCTGAGCCGGAAGCGTGACCTGCCCAGTTGGAACTAGGCTGGCAAGGCTTTCCTAGACTAGCCGGCCACAGGTGGGCACGGGACTGCAAACAGGGGCTGCCCGCTTCCCGCATCAGTAGCATATGGGCTTTAGCTTGAAGCAACCCTAATGATCTGGGTCAGGAGACCCCAGCCCCAAGGTTGTCTGCCTCCTCTCTTGTCAGCCCAAAGGAAGCGGCATGTTTCCTTTCTCTTCCCTGTTGGGGGTCACGGGTTGGGCCTGCAGGGTGAAGTCTGGGACCTACTCTCTTGGACAGTTGCTGTGGGGCCCAGTGCTATGGGCAGTGACCGCAAGTGGACGCCTGGAGTTCCTTTGGATGGTCTCAGACTCACGACATTTGGCTCTATAGGTGCAGCCAACATGGGTGAGCCCCAGGGGTCCATGCGGATCCTAGTGACAGGGGGCTCTGGGCTGGTCGGCAGAGCCATCCAGAAGGTAGTAGCAGATGGAGCCAGGCTGCCTGGAGAGGACTGGGTGTTTGTCTCATCCAAGGACGCTGATCTCACGTGAGTGGGCCCACATGTGAAGCACACCACCCCTCCCCAACCCTACCCCCATGCTCTCTCCAGACTGAGCACTCCCAGTCAGGCCTGTCCCTAAGCCCAGAAGCTTTATGCCTGGGCCTTCCCTGCCAGATGGCTGGCTTGACCTGGGTTCTAGGCAAACATCCTCTCCTCTCTTCCTGGAAGCCCACACCCTCATGCCAGCCAGTGCCTGAACTGGCTGTTTTTCCTTTTGGTGGCTCCTCCCACCATCTGCCCTTCCCAGCTCCGGACCCTAGCACCTGACCCCAGGCCTCTAGGGGGCCCCTGACAGACTGGCTCCCCTCCAGGGACACTGCACAGACCCGAGCCCTGTTTGAAAAGGTCCAGCCCACACATGTCATCCATCTTGCTGCAATGGTGGGGGGCCTGTTCCAGAATATCAAATACAATTTGGACTTCTGGGTAAGTGAGGGGAGCCCCAAAGAGCACTGGGAGCCAGGAGCCCAGGTTCTGGGAACTTCCTGGCTGTCTACCTATGCTTATGTTCCAGCCCCAGGTCAGGGCTGGGCACAACCTCGTGGAGGCAGCCCAAGGGGCCCCCAGTGACCCACACTTGGTCTGTAGGCAGAGGGGTATACAGGTGGGCCTGAGGGCATTTGGCCCAATAGGGAAAGCCATGGAGCTAACTGGCCAATGGGGAAGCAGAGAGAAGTCAGCATTCGCTGTATTATCAGAGGCTGGTCCCTGCTTCCTGAGCTCTCTGGGCCTCCAGACCCTCCTGCTCCCAGAACCTCTCCAGCCCAGCTGCACTGAGCCGGGCTCACTGTGCACTCTGGCATCGGAGGTGTGTGCCATGTGGGGATGGGGCAGGTGGAGAGTGGAGCTCTGCCGGTAGCCCTGCCCCTGCCGGGCTGTGCTCCGGAGGGCTGGTCCCACTGTCTCTGGGCAGCTGGCATGGTCGTGTCAGCCCTGCACCAGGTCTTGGATGGTACAGGCTCAGACCAGATTCTCTGTGGGGCTCTGCCACCCCAGGGCCTGCCTTGTCTCAGGTGCTGCCTTCCCAACTGGCCTCCCAGCCACCACTCTCCTGTCTCCCCAGACCAGTCCAAGTGTCCAGGCCATCTCACGCCCAATTACTGGAGGGGGTAGTGGGGTGCGTGGAGGGTGGGCTGTCTAAGGCTTCACTGCTACTGAGTAGTGTGTGGGTGAACTCTGGGTGGGGGAGTGGAGGGGCCCCTTCTCCCAGCTCCAGCCCCAGATCAGGCCCCTTGGCTCCTGCACTACCTGCTCTGCCCTCAGCAGCCCCTGGTGGGGTCCCAGCCATGAGCCAGGGGGCCTTCCCTGGCCTAAGGGAAGGCAGACTGGGACCCTCCTACAGCCCTGGGGGTGGGCCTGCTTGCTAGTGAGGCTGCCTACAGCCTGGAATGGCCATGGTTTCTAGAAGGTCTGAGCTGAGAAGCTCCGCCTTACCTGAAGAGCAATTAGGACTGGCTGGATCAGGATATGGCTGCGTGGGAGGGGCCCAAGTGTGCCCCTCTCCCTGGAGGACCTGGTAAGTCCTGCCTTGAGGGGTCTGAACCCGTCCCCATCCCTCCCCAGCGGAAAAACGTGCAGATCAATGACAATGTCCTACAATCGGCTTTTGAGGTGGGCGTCCAAAAGGTGGTCTCCTGCCTTTCGACCTGCATCTTCCCAGACAAGACCACCTACCCTATCGATGAGACCATGGTGAGGGGGCAGGTCTTGGCCTGGGGGGCTGGCCTGGGAGCGGGCCAGGAAGCAGCAGCCACCTCTGCTCCCCCAGATCCACAATGGGCCGCCACACAGCAGCAACTTTGGCTACTCCTACGCCAAGAGGATGATTGACGTGCAGAACAGGTCCTCGTGCCTGCCCCGCTGGGCCAGCCAGGAATGGGGGAGGAGGGCCCCAGTGCCCACTGGGTTGAGGGTCCAGTGGGTAACCCTGGCAGGGCTCGCAGGCCTTCTTGGCCCTCCTTACCAGCCTCCTTACCTTCATCTGTAAGAGTCCAGGTGGGTGGGGTCAGGTCAGTGGCTCCAGGGTGAGGCTGGCGCTGCCCGTGCCCCTACAGGGCCTACTTCCAGCAGCACGGCTGCGCCTTCACTGCTGTCATCCCCACCAACGTCTTTGGGCCCCACGACAACTTCAACATCGAGGATGGCCATGTGCTGCCTGGCCTCATCCACAAAGTGCACCTGGCCAAGAGTGAGTGCCCACTGCCCAGCACTCTTGGCCAGGTTCCCTGCCTGAGGGGGTCCCTCGGGCTCAGCTGGGAGGAGGAGGTGGTGGCTGGCACAGCCCCCTCTGACAGCTGCCCCCTCCCCGAATCTGCAGGCAGCGGCTCAGCCCTGACAGTGTGGGGCACGGGGAAGCCACGGAGGCAGTTCATCTACTCACTGGTGCGTGTGGGACGTGCACAGCTCTGCCCCAGAGTGTCCCCCATACAGGCTGGTGGGGACTGTGGCGGGAGGGAAATGGGAGTGTGGGGCCAAGCCATGCACCCCAGGAGCAATTGCTGGTCCTCACTGAGTCCCTGTAGATGCCTGGCGTCCACAAGGTGCTGGGTACCCCTCTGAGCTCAGCAGGAGAAAGGGCTCAGCCCATTGGCTGAGCTGGCTAAAAGCAACCCAAAGAGAAGGACCCCCTGCCCCAGCAGAGCCAGAGCTGTGCCCTCACTGAACAGAGGCACTTGGGAGAAGCCACTGTGGCTGTTGACCCTGCCTGTCTCACCTCTAGGACCTGGCCCGGCTCTTCCTCTGGGTCCTGCGGGAGTACAGGGAGGTGGAGCCTATCATCCTGTCAGGTGGGCACAGCCCCACCCCCACTGCAGCAGGGCAGGACCCACATCTGTCCTGAGAGCCACTGGGGCTGGGGGGAGCGGGAACATCCGAGGGGGCTGGACGGCAACAGGGCCAGGCAGGACAGGGCTGACTAGCCTCGGCCCCTCGCTCCCCGCAGTGGGTGAGGAGGATGAGGTCTCCATCCAGGAAGCAGCTGAGGCTGTGGTAGAGGCCATGGACTTCCATGGGGAGGTCACTGTATCCTTTGGCTCAGGGTGGGGGCACTGGGCCTTCCAACAGAGACCACAATCTGATGCACCTGATGGTGTTCATCTTGGCAGCCGGGGTTGCAGAGGTCTGCTGTTCGGTCTCCGAGGCTCCTCCTGGGAAAGGAGGAGGAGGTTCAAGGGCAGGCTGGGGCAGGGGGGTAGCTCCATCTGCTGTGGCCTTGACCAGGCACCCAGTTTGATACAACCAAGTCCGATGGGCAGTTTAAGAAGACGGCCAGTAACGGCAAGCTGCGAGCCTACCTGCCTGACTTTGAGTTCACTCCCTTCAAGCAGGGTGAGCCCCTGCCCATCCCACCCCACACCTCAGGACCCCCCAGCCCCTCCTTCATGGCTTTGGGCCAAACGGCCCCTCCCCAGGCCTCAGCTTCCCTACTGCCAGGTTGCTGGTCTCCAAACCCTCATCAGGGAGGCAGGACACAGGGGGTGACTGCCCTATGTCACTGGGTCTCTACCCTCCCCACCTCCTCCCATGGAGGTCAGTGTAGCCCCGCCCTCACCTGCTTCCTTCCCTCACCTGTCCACCTTTGCAGCTGTGAAGGAAACCTGTGCCTGGTTCAGTGACAACTATGAGCAGGCCCGGAAGTGAAGTGCAGTGGTGGAAGTGGGTGCCGGCTTCCCCCAAGGTCCCAGCCGCTGCTTAGCTGGCAGAGTCCAGTGCAACCACGTTCAGACCCTGCCGGAAGTAGTGAGCACAGCTCCACAGCCTGAGCCCGTGTTCCACCCCCTCCACCAGGGTGGCTCTGGGCAGCTGTCCAGCAGGGCCACCATTCTTGTGTGTCCTCAGGGCAACCAAGGCCTGGCCAGGCCTGGCACCTTATTCCCCCAGTGCCAGTCCCCAGGTCCTGTGTGTGTGCACTGCTGACCTGCTCTCCCAATTCCCAGGAGCCAATAAAGTCCATTTACACAGGCCTGGCCCCGCAGCTCTGTGCCACAGTTCCCCACACACAGGCACTGCACCCTGAGCCCGGCCAGCCCAAGTCCCACTGTCCCCTGCTGACTGCTCAGCCCCTGAAACCTGCTGGGCCAGGGTGGCTGACAGTCCCCAGGGAGGAAAGGTGGCAGCAGCCAGAGACTGGGAAAGGCAGGTGTGCTGGCAGAAGGCAGGCAGGCTGGTGGGGAGACAGGATGGACTATCAGCTGGTGGGGACGCAGGGCAGAGCATCTGCAACAGTCCTGCTGTGGCCATGGCCAGAACCCAGCCTCTACGTTCCTGGCCACTTGGCAGACCTAGGTGACTTGAGCTCTGAGCTTCCCCCTCAGCCCCAGTACTTTGGGGAAAGAGACTGGGTCTGGATTCTGGCAGGCTAAATGGGCACATGAATGGATCCAAGGGAGGTAGTGATTGGGTGGCTCAGGCACCTGTGGGCAGGAGAGAGCTGGGCCAGGCCTGGTCCCTCATCTCTCTAGCCCTCAGGCAGCAGCTTGGATGGTGAGGTCTGGCCTGTCCTTTTCCCATGGACGGTAATAGGTGTCATGCAGGAGGGCCCAATAGGCCTGGTGAGTGTAGGGAGGTGAGTGGTACAGGACTCCCTATTTTCAACAGGGATGCAGCTGATAGGTCCCCCAGCCAGCCAGTCAGCACCGAGCATGGAGCCAGAGTGCCCAGCTCCAAAGACCCCAGGCCAGAGCCCACTGGCCTGCTGTGCCTAGAACCCAGGCATCTTCCCTGGCCCCAGACGTAGCCTTGGGCCCACCTCTTCTCAGGTTCACTCTCCCAAGTCGTCGTTCCCGTCCCACACTGATGACTCCCAGCTTTCTTCTGACCCCTGCCACTTGCCTGCCATAGTCTTTCCATCCTTTGTTTATTCTGGCCATATTAGCTGTCTTCCCTGTGCCAGGCCCCTGTCCCTCTGCCCAGCTGACCTCATTGCATTTGTCACCACCCCCTTTCTGTCTGGCAAACCAAGATGTTTATCCTCTGGGGCTCTCCAGGGGCTGGGCCTGGCCCCTCTCATGTCAGTGCCTCCCCACATTTTAGGCCTCAGTTGAGGTGGTCTTTCCTTTTTGAGGCCCACCCTGCTGTGCAGGATTGCCTGTTTGCTCATATGGAAACACCTAGGAGCACCCCTCCAGCCCCAGCCCCCACCCCTGGCTCTTGGAGCTCCAGGACCCTGGTTGGCCCTTCATGGTGTATCCCCAGAGCACCAGCTCTTTGTGAATGAAGGCTCTGCCTGTGTTGGGGTCAGGAAGAAGGTGGCACTTGAGTTGGATCAACCAGGTGAGAATGGTAAGGAGGCCCAGCACGGAACAGAGACCTGGACACAGCTGGCGAGACACAGGTAGTGGAAGTGTCCTGAGCCCTGCCCTGGCCATCCTCTGTGTGTGTGTGCGTTTACCAGAGGGGCTCTCTCCCCATCCAGGTGGGAGTTGGGCTGTCAGGTGTGGCTTTCATCCCCAGCCCAGAGCAGGGACAGTGTTAGATGAATGAGAATTTATTGTTGAGTTTAGAACATGTCAAGTTAGATGAATGAGAATTTATTGTTGAGTTTAGAACATGTCAAAGTAGACTTTGGAAGAATATAACAAAGTATCTTTAAAATGCAATCTTAAAAAGAAAAACCAGGGTCTCAGATCTTCAAGCCTTATTTTTATCATGTCCATTAAAAATCACAAGCATACCCCATGCCCAGACGGGCTTCCCCCCCACCCCCCAAACTCTGTCAGCCTTCAAGATGCCCCTGGCTGAGGCCAAACACTCCATCACCCTAGGACCAACAAGAACGGACAGTTCTCGGGCCCAGACGTGGGGAAGATCCCTCCTCCTCCCCACAGCTCCCTGGGGGGCCACGGAAACCAGAATCCGGGATGGCAGGAGGAACTACTTTAATACAGAAAACGGACAGACCCTGCTCACACATTTCACTGGCGTTGCTAATATGCCGTCACCTGAGCGCACTGCCCCTTGAGGAGGGGCTGACCACCAACCCTGACCAGGCAGCCCTGTCCTTCCCACCTGAATCTACTCCAGGCTCCAAGCGGAGAACGAGGGTGAAACCAATATAATATTGTATATAAAACTATATTTCGGTTTTTAAGAATCCTTAAAACAACAAAGAAACAGGGCGCTCTGAGAATGCCTCTCCCACCCAGAGAAACCAGCCTGAGACTGGAGGGCCCACACACCACCACCTGACCTGTATTCCTGAGTGGCCAGAGTCCGAACCCGGCCTGCCGGGTCTACCTGGAAGCTCAGCTGCCCAGAGGCCACCAATCATGGTCTCCAGGGCTCTGCAGCATCCCCGCGAGGGACATCCACCAGGCGCGCGGCAGGGCACCGACCTCCGGGTCAGGGGCAGAGGAGTCCCTACCCTTTCCGACCCCTCATCCTTGACTGGAGCCTCTCAAGCTGCTCTTTGGAAATCAGGATCTGTTGCATATACAGGTGCCCAGAGACCCGCATCAGTCCTCAGCAAGGGCCCGGGCCGCGGCCGCCCTGCTCAGCCCCTCCCGGCACCGCCGCGACCCAGACCCCGCCCACCGGGGGGATCTCTGGGACCAATGAAGAGCGAAGGAGAGGGACCCGCCGCCCCGCCCCCTGCCCCTCCCGCCCGCGCTTAACTAGCAGTACAGCGCAGAGCAGGACGGGAAGGGACGGAGCGTGCTGTCCAAACAGCCAATCGGCGAGGACAAGGTCCGAGCAGCGTTGCCCCTGGGCGGGGCGGGGCAGGCCCGGGCCCGTCAGTGGCGAGAATGGCGGCGGCGGCGGCAACAAGCGGGCCTGGCCCGCTGCGCGTGGGCTTCGTGGGCGCCGGCCGCATGGCGGAAGCCATCGCGCAGGGCCTCATTCGAGCAGGTGGGACGCGGCGCGCGTGGGCCACGTGGGGTCCCCGGGTTCGGGGGCTAGTGGGCGTCTCCGATCGGCCTGCTGTGGGAGGAACTAACTTACCTGCCGGAGTTCACCTGCCCCGAGGAATGAATCTCGAGAGTCCCTGGGCGAGGAGCGAGGGAAGCAAGGGTTCCCTGCAGTGGGGTCCCCTGGGTGGAGCAGGGCCTGGCGGGACTCTGCTTCCCTGAGAGCACAGGACTGGCGTCTGCTGGGGAAGCTTAGAGCCGGCTGTCCCGCGTGGCCGTGAGCCAGCTGTGGCCTTAGAGCACTGGACACATGGCTGCTCCGAACTGAGATACGCTGTGAGTCTATAGAATAAAAGATAGATAGGCAAGATTTGGAAGATTGGCTATGTTGTGTTAAATAAAATGTATGACAATTAACTTCACCTGTTTTGCTTACTTTAATGTGACTGCTAGAAAATGTAAACTTACATATATGGCTAGATCTAATTTCCCTTGGACAGCGCTAGAGCAGAGCCTCCTGTCACCGTCCTGGCCTGCTGCCTTGGTCCCATTACCTGACCCCTCAGAGCCTCTGACCGTTTTTCTGTTTGTATGCCAGCTCCACTCCTGGTGGCCCTTTGCAGGATTTCTCCACCTCGGAACTGTAGACATATGGACATCCCTCACATTATCGGGGTGTTTAGCCACTTCCCTGGCCTCTTCCCACTAGATGTCAGTAGCACCCCAAGTTGTGACAGCCAAAAATTTCTCCAGAGGGCACAAAGTCATTTCCAGTGGATAGAAACACTGGTTTACAGTTTGGAATGATAATACTGTCGTAATCCTACTCCACAGTGTTTAGGAGCCTGCATGTGTAGATTATGGGTTGGCTCTCAGCCACACGTCAAGCTGCACAGGGTCAAAATCATCAGAAAATAATTTACTGCAAGTCTCATGTGTTTTACTGGAAAACCTGGGAGTATTGCCTGCCTCCCAGGGCTGTCAGATTTAGTGTGGAGTATAGTGCTGGTGATACGTAGGTGCACACAAGTGGCCATACTACCATGATTGATCGCCTCTGTGTTCAGGTTGTGGGGTGCTCTTTGGCCTTCTTGTCAGACCTTACAGAAATCCGATCTCCCCAGCCCTGCAGCCCCCAAACACAGGTGATGTCTACCACGTGGGCACTTAGCCTCCACTTGGATGTCCCAGCACAGAAGTACACCCCTCCAAGGGAAGCTTGGCCCCCACGGGGCCTCCCTGCCCATCATGCCCCTGCCCAGGCTTCCTGTCCTTGGAGGCAGAGGCTCCTGGGATTTGTGTCCTCAGGAGATGAGACAAGCCCCCAGTCAGTGTCTGGCAGGGCCTCTGACTCAGCAGCAGCAGCAGCAGGCAGGTGGTGGTGACTGCCAAGCAAAATCAAATGGATCTGATTGTTCCTGGCTACCCATGCACCCCTGCTGAGCACTTGAGTTCTTACAGAGACAGTCAAGGGCCAGGATAGCCCAGGTGTGGCTGAGCCTGAGAGACCCTTCAGTAATGGAAAGGCCAGGCTGCCTCCTCCCACCTCGCTTCTTCACTGCTACACCCCTGCGTTTGCCTTTCTTTCCAGGAAAAGTGGAAGCTCAGCACGTGCTGGCCAGTGCGCCAACTGACAGGAACCTCTGCCACTTCCAGGTGAGTCGGAGTCCAGGTCTTCTGAGTTGAGACTTCCCCCCAGGAGCCTGGGGTAGCTCTTGGCTCCTGTCCCTCTGAAACACTTCGTGAGGTCAGGGAAGTACTGCTTATTTAGCTAAAGTTTTGAGACCAGCTGGGATGAAGAAAGGGGAGGTCAAAGTCTGGAAGGAAAACCAAGGTTGTGGAGAGCCAGGACAAAGTAAAGGGGTGCATGTGAGTGTGTGTGAGCATGAGCATGCACACACAAGTATGCATGTGTGCACATGTACATGTTTGCATGAAAGTGCATGCAAGTGGGCACATGTACATGTGTGTGTGTTGGGATGGTTGTGGGCACTCACTGGGGTGGGAGGGCTGGTGGAGGTACTGATATCAGGGCGGGTCTGTGAGGCACAGTTGGGTCCTGAACAAAAACTGGTGGTCTGGGTACGTCTTGAGCCTTGGGAGTTGGGGTGGTACAGTCATTTGCAATGGGAGAGACCCAAGGGGACCCATGGGAATACAGGGCAGCCTCCAGCAGGAAGGGCCATAATCTGGGCCCGTCCCACTTACCCCCAGTCCTGGTCCTGGGGTTCTGGTGCAGGCTCTGGGCTGCCAGACTACCCACTCCAACCAGGAGGTGCTGCAGAGATGCTCGCTTATCTTCTTTGCCACCAAGCCCCACATCCTGCCAGCTGTCCTGGTAGAGGTGGCCCCTGTGGTCACCACTGAGCACATCTTGGTGTCTGTGGCTGCTGGGGTCTCTCTGAGCACCCTGGAGAAGGTGAGTGACCCATGAGGTGAGGTGGGGGCTGAGGCTTTGACCCAGAGTAGCCCTTGCTGGCCAGATTCAGCTTCTCACCGCTTGCTGTCCCAGACTGGCCCAAGCCTGGGCTTAACCCTTCAGGAAGCTAGGATGGGTGGGGCATGTAGCAGGAAACTGGCAGACGTGGCCAAAGGGTTAGGGTTCCTCCTGGCACCACACCTGGGAAACAAGGGAGCCTGCCACTGGCTGAGGCATGTGCCTGCCTGGGCTGAGCCCCCAGGCTCCCTGATTCCAGTCTCTCTCTGGCCAGCTGCTGCCCCCAGCCACACAGGTGCTGCGGCTCTCACCCAACCTACCCTGTGTGGTCCAGGAGGGGGCCATGGTGGTGGCTCGGGGCCGCCATGCCGGGAGCAGTGAGGCCAAGCTCCTGCAGACCCTGCTGGAGGCCTGCGGGCAGTGCGAAGAGGTACCTGAAGCCTATGTAGACATCCACACCAGCATCAGTGGCAGCGGTGTGGCATTTGTGAGTGTCTTATTCCCTTCAGCTTCCTGACCCAAGGCCAGCCCTTGAGAGAGCAGGGCCTTCCCAGGTCCCCGCAAAGACTTTTACCCTTAAGACTCAATGGCTTGGTCCCTGGGCTGCCTGTGAGCTCTGCTCTCCCCCACGTCATTGTCTTCCTGGGCCTTTGAGGCCTAAGAGTGCTCCAGTTAGGCCCTGGGCCCTGCACTGGTGGCCGGCACACTGGACCATGTTCCTGAAGGTTCTGGACCTTCTCCAGACTGGGAACTATGTCCAGGAGAGTGTTGGTTTTGACTCCCACTGCCCCCCAATGCCACAGGTATGTGCCTTCTCTGAGGCCCTGGCTGAAGGTGCCGTCAAGATGGGCATGCCCTGTGGCCTGGCCCACCGGATTGCTGCCCAGACCCTGCTAGTGAGTGTCATGCAGGGGAGCATGTGAAATGGGACAGGCTAGTATGCATCCAGGAGCAGTGGGGAGAGAGACATCAGGTCCATGGAACCTGGGCCGAGGTCAGGAAATGCATGATGAAGCAGGCTACACAGTGGGGCTGAGCTGGAGTCGGGACTGCCTGCCCCTCCAAGTGACCAGCCCCCAATGCCCTTCTCCCCAGGGGACAGCCAAGATGCTGCTGCAAAAGGGCCAGCACCCAGCTCAGCTGCGGACAGATGTGTGCACACCAGGGGGCACTACCATCTATGGGCTCCATGCCCTGGAGCAGGGCGGGCTGCGCGCAGCCACCATGAGCGCGGTGGAAGCCGCCACCGGCCGGGCCAAAGAGCTCAGCAGGAAGTAGGGGGTAGGCACTGCATAGGGCCACAGCCCAGCCCCCCACCCCAGTCCCTCCCTCTCTGGCCCCTTCCAAGGACTATAGTCCTCTCCAAACTGCAGGAGCCTCCAGAGCTTCCCAGGAAATCAGACAGGACAGGACTGGAGGGCTTTGCAGGCAGGGGGTCCCCTCCCCAGGGGGAACTACCCCCACGTCCCTGTGGGGAAGAAGACACTGTGGTGGAGGCCCTCCGTAAGGAGTGGTCTGGAACCTGAAGCCCCAAGTGCTGGCACTGCTGGTCAGGTACCCCGTGTGGTCAGCCAGCTGCGGGGGGCAGAGGCAGAGACCCTCTCAGCAAAGCCAGCGGTGTCATGCCACCACATCTGTCCTGTCTGTGGGTTGGCCAGCCTCAGGGTGGGGCTACCCCAGGGAGCTGGGCTCTGATTCTAACAGCCACTGGGAAGAGAGGGGGACTGGGTGCTGCCTCCCTGGCTGAGGAGGAGCTGATCCAGGTCCCCCCCGGGAGCCCTCACGAGCAGGGTGCTGGGCAGGCCTGCCTCTGCTCCGGTCAGCAGGCTGGTGGAAGAGCTGCCCGAGGTCTGGGAGGATGGGCCCTGGCCACTGGGGAGCAGAGACCTGGCTTTAGCTGAGTATGGGCGCCTCCCCTAGCCCCTAGCTGCCCTGATGACAGCTTTGGGTCAGGAGTCCTCGAGTGTCACATGACCTCTGTCTGCAGGACTTGGTTCTTGGTCATGTCCCTGAACAGACCACCAGGCCAGGAAAGCCAGGAACGTGGGGCCCGAAGCAAGGCCTTGAAGCCTTTGGAAGGGGGCAGGCTGCCTGCAGCTCTGGGCACTCTGGGGCCTCCCCACCCCACACAGGCCTGAGTGCTAGAGCTCCCCTCACTTCCACCTGGTGGCCTCCTGAGACTGTGCATGGGCGGAGGGGGCTGGTGCCCCTGCTGTGCTGCTGGTGGGCTCGCAGACTCAGCGAATTCACCTGCCATTGCCTGGACGGCTCAGCACATGCACACGGCAGGGCTGCTCTTGAGCAGCCCTGCTCTCTCCATCCGCAGCCTCCCAGTCTGCACTCACCCGCAGCCCCTCACCCTATCCTCCCCAACCCTCCCAGCCCTGAAGTTCGTGCCTCCCACCCCAACCTGGCTAGCTTTTCTGCTATGGGCCCTGGCTGACCCATAGCAGACTGGCTATGCTTTTCTGCTTGTTACAAGGGTCAATCTGAGTCCAGTTCCACACCTGATTTATCTGTGAAATGGGAATAAAAATACTGTCCTGTAGCATGGAGTGGCCTATATTTAATTGGAGGCTGATAAAACCAAATACCAAGTGCCTGGAAGTGCATCTCAGCCAAGGCCCAGGTCATGGGGTCAGACAGACCTGGTAGCTGGTGGGGTAGAGGCTTTCTGTCCTGGTTGTATATTGTCACCTGAGCACCTGCAGCAAGGGTAGGGTGGCCACCTTCTGCACCCTGACCTCACCCTCAGCAGAATCCCTGGGGACTGGGGCGGGCTCTGCTTAAGGGCAAAGACAGCTCTGCCCAGCCCCACCCCAGGCAGGCCACTGCACTGTTCAAATGAGGTGCCTCCGTGAGCCCCCAACCTCACTGGAGGGGCAGCCTGGCCCAGACGGTGATGGCCTGGCCCATGAAGGGCAACTTTGGGAGGGCAAGGTCACAGCCCAGTCATTGGATGGCCATGGCCTCCCTTATACCACAGGCTATAATTACTTTCTCAAGAAACTGGTGGATATAACAACGGCATCTTCTTTTGTCAATGTTGCTCCAATTTTACACCCTCCCCACCCCACTTCCAAATTATGAGATGTTCTAGATCCAAGCATTTGGATTGAGAGAGAGAACAGGTAAGGCATTACGACAGAGATACATATGAAGTTGACACACTGAACCTTTATTATAAAGCACACCAGGCTTGTCTGACCAGGTAAATTTCCACCATCACCAAGTTTGGGTGTGAAAGGGTCCCTCAACAGGGCATGCACCCCAAAAGCCCAGAGCCCTCTCAAGGACGAGCCAGGGGAGTCAGCCCCACCCACTGGCACCCTTAGCCTGAAGCCAAACTGCCCACCCTCCAGGATCCCCACAGCAATCCTGACCTGCACTCAGGCCAACAGGCTGGGGGTTCTCAAGGGTGCACCCCCTCCTCTCACACCACGCTGATGACATCTAGGGGGTCACTTGCCAAGCAGGCAGCCCCCTCAAGCAAGGCTGTGCTGCTCAAACAGGCCCTCTCTGTTGCAGCCTGGCCTCATATAGCAGAAGCCTGTGGGCTCAGTCATCTTATCCCCATGCACCCATTCCCTGGCCCACTGCCAAGCCCACCACTGAGCTGTAACAATGACCCAGACCCAGGGTCACTTTCTGGAAGAGCAGTGGCCTTCACTGCCAAGAGTATTTGGTCAAAGGGCTGTGAACAGGAAAGGGAGAGGTGGGCAACTGTGTCCCTGAGCACCTCTCAGGGTGCAGGGGTCCCCATACCCTTGCAGGGAATGTGTGATTCTGAAGAACAAGAAACCCTGTTTCTGGCATGGCTCCTGGCACTCAGCAGGCAGACAAGGCTATTGTAGAAATTCCAGCAGCATCAACTGACACCCCTCCCCAGTGACATCCACTTCACTCTCCTGTTCCTACTAATATGACAAACCAAGTGCCTCAGATGCCCACGGGCCCCGCGGAGAACAGCACTGAGGCACAGGCTGCTGGGTGAAGCCACCCAGGGTCCACTCCAGCCATTCTCCTGGGGACAGATGCCGGGGCCACCCTCCCTGTGATTTCTCATGGACTTGAGCCAGGGAGGAGAGTGACTGTGAGCCCAAAGAGGCAGGCAAGAGGCCCTGCTCCTGACACCGCCCAGGCCCACGGGGGAAGAGAGATGGAAAGACAAGATGGGTACCTTGGCAAGAGGGGGCCACTACCAGAGGCCACCCTGGGCTATGTTGAGCCCCACATGCACCCTCGCTTGATGCCCAGCTGGGCCCTGAGGTCTGCCTCCCCACACACCCCTGCAGGCAGGCCTGGCAGAGCAGAGGCCCAGTGGGCTGGCCACAACCGGGAGCTCCCAGCTCTGAGGCTCTGGGTTGCCTTCAGCTGGAGGCCGATGGTGTGACATGCAAGACTTCATGAAGCCCCCGAGACCAACAGCCAACCTCAGTCTTCCTGAGGCTCCTCTAAGGACGCAGGCTAAATACAGCCGGAAGTGAATCTCAGACTGACCCCTGTCCCTGGCAAGCGAAGCCTAGCTTCCTCTAGATCCCATGTTCCACACCTTCCTGCAGCTTTCAGAGTTGAGATTTCTTTTGCCTAGGTGCGGTTCCAAGAAACAATTTCTGTTCTTGGACTTACACGGAGATTGCTCTGGGGACTCCCTCCAGCTGCCTGCCTGTGGCACACAGCCGTTCCCTCCCGCCCCACACCCCCATGTGCAGCCTCTGCAGTTCAGACCGCCAGGAGCACAGGGCACAGGAGAGGACCAGGGTAGAGGCCAGCAGTGCCTCAAACCCAGCCCTGAGCCCCTCACAAGGGCAGCAGCTCTACAAAGAAAGCCTCTGGGAGGAACGGGCATCTCTTGGTCTCAGACCACCAGTAAGATTCTGAATCTAGGGCTGGATGAAGAAGCAGAACCATGTAAGAGCTGGACAGTAACACAGGGGCCGTTTCCTCCCTCTTTCAAACTGCGCCCCCCACCCTGAAGCCTGACTCCTGGGCCATGGGAAGTGGCGCCTCAGCCACACCCTTGGCAGTGCCAGGAGAGACAAAGAAGCCTTGGGGGGGCACTAAGGCACAGTGGGATCGTCCTGGCACAGCTGTCAGTGCTGCAGGCCTGCTCCCAGGTGGTGGGATGGCTCCAGGCCCCCAGGCTGGACAAAGTGGGCTGGTGGTGGAGGGATGCAGGAGCTTGTCCGGTCATTGGTGAAGTCACCAAAGACCAAGTCTGGCCACTCGCCAGCCCTCCTAAATAAGAGAGCTGTTAAGAATGGAAATTTCTTAAGGAAAATTAAAAACCCAAGCTGAACAGAAATCTACTTCCCCACTGCATCCGGAAGGTCCTCAGGGGTACTGGGCACCACCTCCCTTCCCAGCCCACAGAGGCATCCTCTGAGACCAGCCGCAGGCTGAGGACGGAGACACCAACCTGGCCCCCCTGAAAACTACCTGTAAAATCGGACTTAAAGAGAATGGTGTGATCGCACAGCTGTGGCCCAGGAACCAGGAAGCACCAGAGCTCCAGACAGACCGGAGGGCTGGGCCCTTGTCCAGTGCAAGGGATGGGCCGCTGTGGGGAGGGCAGGAGGCGCAGGCAGGCATGGGGCTGGAGGTTTCAGCCCCACAGGGGCCAGGGTCGGAACAACCAGTTGCTCTCTGAGAAGTGCAGTGGCATGTACTTGATAGGCTAGCATGGGAGGGGACACTGGCTAAGACCACAGACCGCACGTGTGTGCTTGCCCAGGGAGGAGCATGAGACTCTTCCAGCTTTCCTCCCAGGAGACTGAGGGGTCATGGTGCAGAATGACCCTTCACCAACATAGCCCCTCCAAGCAGACTGGGCCAGGATCCCTGCAACCCTGAGCCACGGGGTGGGCCACCACAGGGGAGGAAAGGAGAGGAGATGGGAAGACTCTGTGTCCCTTCCCTCTAAGTGCAGCAACAGAAAGGCCACTAGGGGGCCACTCGGGCTGGCTTGGTCACACTCCATCGTCAGGGACTGCCGGAGAAGGCCCGATGCCCCCCAGCCTCCGGGCCATGCTGATCAGCGAGCGCAGCTGCACCAGCTTCAGCGGCCCCACCTCGCGGGGGTCCTGGCTCTCCAGCCACTGCAGAGCCGTCTCCAGACCCCGAACAGCCTCCCCAGCGGTGGGCACAGCGGCCTCCTCCTCTCTGCCCCCCATGACAGAGGACAGGCTGGCTGGGGATGGAGGGGCCAGAGCAGGGGGCCTGCCCAGACCTGCCTCCTCTCTGAAGCCAATGGGCAGCCCCCCGTCATCGTCCAGGTGCAGCCACTCGGCCACCTCCTCAGGTGCTAGGCGCTTGTAGGCCAGGGCTGCCAGGTGTGTGAGGTCGCTAAGCACCCTGCTGTGTTCCGCAGCCTCCTCCGCCTGGCCTGCCGGCTGCCCAGCACACTCCTCCGCTGGCCGGGGCTCAAAGGCTGCCCGTAAGCCCAGCAGCCAGCAGCGCTCAATGCTGCCAGCCTGCACCAGGTCCCAGGAAAGGCCAGCCAGGTAGAGCATGTCCTTGAGCATGAAGCTGCGCATGAAGTCCAGCGGGGAACCTCCAGCACAGGACACAGCAAGCCGCAGCAGCTCCCGCTTGTATAGCTGCTTGAAGGCAGCCACCACTCCCTGTTCCAACGGGGCTGGGATGTGCGCCCTGCTGCTGCCCTTGGACAGGAACAGCACCCGCACGGCCCCGTCAGGGGTCTGCAGTTCCTCCGGAGGGCCGAGGGGCTCAGGCCGGCACCGCCTGGGGGTCTCCTCGCTCTCCTCCAGGGCAGGCACCCTGGTGGCTGGGCTCGGGCAGGGCGGGTGGGCCACCAGCAGCACAGCCTTCTGCTGCAGGCAGCTGCGGCGCAGGTAGCGTCTGACACCGGGGACGAATTCCTCGAAGAACCAGCCCCGCAGCAACGGGCGGCTGAGCCAGGCGTCCGGGCTGTAGCGGTATGAGGCTGGAAACTTGTCCTGGTTGTGGTGGCGCAGACTGGGCGGGTCTGGCAACTGCCCGATGACCAGCGGCTTCAGCTTGTGGCTGCCGGTCAGGTTAGCAGCTAGCAGCACAGTCACCCGGTCGCCCCGCCAGCGTCGGGCACAGTCCCCAGCGCTAGGGTCCCCTGCGCCTGGTGGCGCGGCCTGCTCCGGAAGCAGCTTCCAGTAGAGGCCAGTGACGTTGGCGTTGTAGATCTGCTCATCGCCATAGCCGCCCTCAGTGGGCGGCGGGGGACCCGGGGCCCGGTCGGGGAGGGGGCCGGAGCCGGGAGGCAGCGCGGGCTCCTGCTTGACCAGCGGACCAGGCGCGGGGCCCGCGGCCGCTGGCTCGGCTTCGCCGTAGATGCGTTGACTGGAGATGCCGTGGCGCTTCTGCCAGCGCCAGAACCAGCCGTGGCTGGCCTTGAACGTGCACTCGGGCCCGTAGATCTGGCGTGCGAAGGCCTCGGCCTGCGCCTGGATGAGCGGCCCCGACAGCGGCACACCGTGCTGGCGAAGCGCCAGGAACCATGAGTAGACGGCGCGGTCGATCTCCTCCTCGTTGGCCAGCCGCATTTTCTTGCGCTGTGTGCCCACCTCGCCGCCCAGCTGCTCCAGGAACCAGCGCAGTTTGGGCTCGTCCTTGAGCCAGCCGCGCAGCGTGCCGCCGGGCACTCCGAAGTCGCGGCACACGCTGGCTTGCCGCTCGCCACCCTTGACGCGCTCTATGGCCTGCAGCTTGTCCTTGATGGAGTAGGCCTTTCGGAAAGCCATCTTCACGGCCACGCGGGGCCGCGGCCCGGGCGCGGGGGGCGGCGGCCGTGCGCCGGGGGCTTGGGCGGATGCAGGGGGCCGCGGTGGCTGTGCAGGGCGCCCGGCCGGGGGACGCCGGCCGCGGTGCGGAGTCGAGCCTGCCGCGGGACCCGCGGGGTACATGGCAGCAGCAGGGGCGCGGGGGCCACACGCCGGCCCGGCCGGCCGCGCGGGGCGGGGCGCGGGGGGCGGGGCCGGCCGCGGCCCACCCCTTTGTCTCGCCAGCTCGGCGGCGCAGGCGCGCCGGCCCCGCCCCGCGCCGCGCGTCACCAGGCGCGTCCGGCCTCCAGCCCCGCCCCGGCGGACGAGCCCACTGCTCGGAGAGCTGGGGGCGGGAGCGCTGCGGTCCTTTTCCCGGATGGAAGCTCCGTCTGCCCTGGGAGAGAGCGAGCCCCGCGGTGGTCGCCCACTGCCTCGGTCTCTGCAGGGCGGGAGAGTCGCGCGGAGGGCGCCGCCCGCGAGGCGGGGCGTGCGCGCGAGCCGCCTCTCCCGAGGCCGGCCCCGAAGCGCGTGGTAGAGCCCGAGGCTTCATTTCCCGTGCGCGGCCGGCGCGGCCGTCCCTTTCCTCAGCTGCCTGTTCCGCGGGGTGTGCCCTCTGTTGCCCCGTCCTTGGCTGGCGCGTGAGTACCGCGCCCCGCGCCGGAAAGCGCCGTACGCGCCGCGGAGGCGCTGGCAGGGACCGGGGAGCTAGCGTCGCCGGCGTGCCGGCCCAGGGGCGGTGGGCTGAGCGCAGCTCTCGCGGCGGGCGCGGAGGGCCGGGCCCGCGGGGCCACGTGGCTGCTGGACGCGGTGGCCCGAGCCCGCAGCCCTTGTGTTGTCTCGTGCGCATTTAAGCAGCCCCGCACGCTGGCTCCGGGCTTGCGGGGCATGCGCTGGCCTGACGCGGGTGGAGCCTTGACCCAACCTCATGAGCGCGGGAAATAATACGCGATTCCAGAGTTTCTCCAAAGCGCACATGTTCTCTGAGAGCGACCCGGTCTTAACTTGGATAAGGTGGTTTGGGCAGGGGGCGACGTCGAAGCCAGTCTCCGGAGAGGGAAAGATGACGCCTTCGCGAGTGGGCTAAGTGCGAGCAAGTAGGGAAAGGCTCGTGCGGGGTGCGGGGCGGTGCCTGATGGAGGCTGTGCGCCAGGGTTTCCAGAATGAAGGGCCTCCTGGAGAAAGAGGACTGTTGCGTGGTTAAACTATGGGGAGGTCCCCTCCTGTCGACGGAGTGTCTCTTGAATTGGCACGTAACTGAGTGGTCTTGGCTTGTGGCAGAGAATGACGCTTTCTCTTACCTGAGGAGGCTCCCACAGGAGCAGTCTAGCACCCCGACCTTTGCGGGTGGTGAGCTGGTAAGTGGACTGGTTCAGATGCAGTTCCGTCATTCCTCAGCCCTCCTGTACCGCCTCTGCAGGGTAATGTTCTGGGCCCCGTGCCCAGCCTGAAGGGCCCTCTCCAGGCTGGCCTCCATTTCCTCACCTTGGAGTGGGGGTGCTGTGGGGTTCCCGGGAGCCCAAGCAGAGTGAGCGCTCAGCCACTGGACAGGCAGGGGATGACTGCCACCTGGAGGATCCCGGTGTGGGGCCAGCCCCCGTGGCTTTGCTTCTGGGGGCCTGGATGAGGCTGAAGGGTTAAGCACAGGTTGGCAAGCATGCTTGACCAGTGTTTTTGTGAGTGAAGGTTTCTTGAAGGTGATTTTTAAGAGATCGACGAGAAGTGTACCTCCAGTACATGGTGCTGTGGTGTCAGTTTTCCAGGGGCTGCAGGCGTGAAGTGCTGGTGTGGGCATTTGTTAGGCCCTGGCTCTGTGCCCATAACTTAAGATGACATGTTTGGAGTGAATGGCAGTGCAACATTGACTCAAACACAGGCATTGGAACAAGATGTGGATCCCCAGCTCCTCCACTCACTGCCTCAGAGGTTTAGATCCAGCACTTGTCTGCCAGCTGCATGTGAGGCCTGGAGACACAGGTGTCCTGTGTGCATGGAAGGGTTGAAGTGTGTGCCAGAGTGGAGTCATCCTGAGGAAGTGGAGCACAGAGGCCAGGCTGGTCAGGTGAGACGAGGGCATCATGGACTAAGGCAGAAATAGAACTGACGTGACTGTGGTGTTTCAGGCATGAATGCTGTTGTAGCTGGCTGGCCTGCCCTGCGGTGACTTGAGCAGCCACAGTGTGGTCTCTGGGTCTTGAGGTGCAGAGGCCCGCCCCCTTCCTACCAGCAGGACAGTTTCGTTTGTCTGAGTGGGGGTTGAGTATCCAGAAATCAATGTAGGAAAGCATCGGAGTAGGAATTTGGAGGGCATGGAGTTCACCCACCCTCCCTCCCTGCCAAGAAAGGCTGTGGATGTCAACCCCGTGCACGAGTATCCATCTGCAGTGGTGCTGTCCAGTGTAGCGGCCCTGCTACATGGCCTTTCTCATTGACTGACACATTCCCAGTGCTTGGCTCTGCAGATACAGAAAACTCAGTTGCACAGCACTCTTCCGGGCTTTGCCGGCCAGGGGGCTGCAGACCCTGTCCCACACTCTCATCCCACCTTCCTGTGAAAGGTGGGCAGAAATGTTTGACCCCTGGGTGTACACTCCGGGAGCTCCTCCATGTGTATGACTGCAGCAGGGTGATGTGAGCACAGCCCGGGGAGGAGTCGAGGCCTTGCCCTTCACCCAGGCTCACAAAGACCTGGTCCCCCAGCATCTTGGTGGGCACAGCTCTGCCCGGCCGTGCCCTCATCTTCCTTCGGGGCCTTGTAGCAAGGAGCGTCCTGGGGGGTCTGTTGCCAGGTTCCCTGTGCTTGTACCACAAGAAATGCCCTCCCTGTGGCCCACAAAGGGCTGCATGTGCTTTGGAGACCGTCATCTGCTTACCACCAGTGCTGACTGCCAGGCGCTGGCCTGGGAGAGTCAGAGGGGCCTGGCTCACTGGAACCACCTCTGCGCATCAGCTGCCTTCACTACAGATGCCGGTAGCTGGGCAGTGGGTTTCCTCTGGGGCCACCCCAACTCTGGATGGGTGGCTGGATGGGGCAGTGCCTGCCTTTGTGGGAGAGCTCTCCATGTGCTTGATGGACTAGGTCTGGGTCCTAATGACAGGCAGCTCAGCTCCTCACCCTGCAGGTCTGCAGTTGCTGGCAGCTGGTTGGTTCACTTCCAGGAGTGGAGGGTGGGGACCCCTGAGGCCCCACTTCCTTCTGGGTTCTTGCTCTGCTGTTTGTGAGCTTGCCTGTCTGTGCTGTGCTGTTACTGGCTAGCTACCACTGCCTCCTGGAAAAGCCACTGGAGAAGAGGGTCTGACTGTCCTGTAGTAGTGTGAGCTCCTTCCTGGACAGCTGTAGGCATGCATGTTTGTGTCCTCAAAGGGAAGAGTCCAGACTCAAACTTGCTTTTCTATTAGAAGAGACAGGCTTTAATCTGTTAGGTCCACATGAAACAGGAGTGCTCAGAGAGGAGAGAACGGAGGAAACAGGTGGGCTCTCGAGTCTGAGATACAGAGGGGGTGGGGGGTGGCTGAACGGGAGGCCCAGCTGCAGTGCAGAGGAGCACCCTGCCACTTGGTCCTCCTGTGTCCCTGAGGATGCTGGCCTCCACCCCCATGCTCACCTCACGCTAGGTCACTCCAGCGCCCTCAGCACCTGTGGCCAGCCTCACCAGGTGATGCTTTGTTGGCAGGAGCAGCTCACTGCCCGATCTGCGGAGAGCCCTCCGCTGCTCCCGTGCCCCCCAGAGCTTTGCTACCGGCAGCAGGTGGTGGGTGTTGCTCTGTCCGGGAGCCTGCCCAGTACCTCCTGTGTGCTCTCCCTCCAGGCAGCTGCCTCCCCTTGGTCCTTGTGTCTTCCCTGTGGCAGAGCACCTGTGTGTCCCATCCATCAGTGACTTGATGCTGACACTCTAGTGTTTGCTGCCCTATAGGGTGGATGGGGACAGTAGGGGCCTTGGTGGCATGGCTCCCATTGGAGAAGAGAGATGGACCCCCCCCAGGGCTCTGGTCTTTGAGCAGCTGGGGGAGCCCCCGGGACTGGGCAGAACGGATGGGTTCTTTCAGCCAGGCATGGCTGAGTTTGCACGTGCCTTCCTCAGCTCCCTGGCTGCCGCCTCTGTGTGTTTGGGGCCAGGTACCTAGTGTCTCCGGCCTGTATCCCCCACCTGTGCACCTGGAAAGACGGTATGCTTGCGAGCCTTTCTGTGCGAGCCTGCTGAGGGAGGCCCTGTCCCAGTGTGGGCACTGACGCTTCATGACTGCTGAGGCTCCCAGACTGGTGCTTGTCACCTGGTGTCCATCCGGCAGCCTGGACAGGGCAGGGACCCCCTCCACAGCTCCAGGTGGACAGTGGGGTGCTTGGGGTGCTGGCTCAGCTCGACCCTGGTTGCTTCAGCTTGAGTGAGGAGCAGACTGGGTGCCGCCAGTGGGAACCCCAGGAACTGCCTGCTTCACGGGACAATGGAGCCCTGCTGCTTGGAGCAGGTGGACGCCACCACCTCCTGGGGTTTTGGTGGGTCTGTCTGGTGCTCACCTCCTGTTTCCTCTACCAAACTCGCTTGTCTCCTTGCCACGTCCCCAAGCAGCTCCTGAAAAGGCCCTCCAGCCTTCTCGGGCCACTCGGTCTGACTGCTTCTAACTCTGCTGCTTTCTTTTAATGCTCTCCTAGGAGATCAGAGTGAAAGTAAGTACCCTCTGCCCCCGGGGTTCCCTTCACCTGAGCTAGAGCCCCCCAGTCCCACTGTTATGCTGCCTGAGGAGTTCTGGTCCCGTCAGGTGGGACTGTCTTGCTGCTGCCCCCGGCTGAGCCCCTCCTGCCTCTGTGATGAGGTAGGCACCTCCTGAGCAGGTCAGGATTGGAGTGCCAGCTTCCCACCTGTAGGCAGGGTATGGAGCTGTGGCCCTCAAAGCCCTGAGCAGAGTCTGGTCTGATGTCAGGAGCCAAGGATAGCATTGAGGCCCATAGGGTCTAGCAGGGCTTCAGGACTCGGGGGGCCAGCCTGGCAGGTGAGCTTGAAGAGGCTGGACCAACCCAGACCGAGCTGCTCTGATGAGGGTCCGCCAGGGGCTTGGTTCCAGAGGCCGGAGGGCAGACAGGCTGCAGCCCTCCCAGGGACAGTGGGTGATGTCACAGTGCCCTGCGTCCTGGACGCGCCTGCTGATCTCCCACCACTGCCTCTGCTGTCAGCCTGGCCTTGGAAAGGGCTGCCACGAGCCTGGGAGGAAGACTCAAGCGGGCAGCCCAAGGACCTCTCTGAGCTTGGGGCTTCTCTTCCTCGGCCCCAGCTCCTCGCTGGGACTTCTTAAGAGGCCTGTGGCCTGTGGCCTCTGCTGTTAGAGACCCCCAGCGTGCCCCTTCAGAGTGCAAGGAGGAGTCGCCCAAACTCCTAGGTGGTATGGAGTTCAGGCAGCTGACATTCCCACAGGGTGGCGGAACCAGGTTTATGTTTTGTTCAGGGTATTAGGACAGAGACAGATCCCCCAGCAAGGGGAGGGCAGGGTTTGCCTTCCAGGCTGAAAGAATGCCTTCTCTCTAGAGACCTCGTCTCCTGGGGGTGAGAGCCTGGCCGGTGGCGCCCCCTGCGCTGGAGGATCTGCTTCATTTAGGGTCCAGCAAACATCCCCATAGCAGCAGGGGTTGTTGGGGTCTGTCCTGAGGGAAAGCCTCTCAACTCAGGCAAGTTATCTTCTGAGTGGAGGAGTATCTCCAACACTTCTCTTGCGGGGAGCAATGTCCAGAGTTGGGTCTGTGGCTGAGAATCCCTATGCTGATCACAGCCACCCCCCCTCTAGACGAGGACAGCCAGGTGAGCTAGGGAACCCCAGGTACATCCTGAGAGCAGACCGGCCCCAGGAATTTCTGGGCCTAGTGGGCCGCAGTGACCCAAACCCCTTAGTTCTTACTGAGTTGGGGGCTGCCCTAGCGTTCTGGGCTGGCTAGCAAAGTGGGGGCCTCTTTGCCAGCAGCAGGATTGGGACTTGGCATGGAGCAAGGCCGTTGCTCAGTGGGCAGCAGATGACTAAGCTGGAAGGAACACCACCTTCAGTGAGAAGGCAGGGCTCGTTCACTGGCCGCAGGAGCAGTTGGGGTGAAGCGCTTCCCACCTGCTCCCACCATCCTGGTGATGGTGCTCCCAAAGGCATGGGCTGACTGCCTCCTGGTCAGCAGACAGCTGGAGCTGGCCAGGGAGCTGGTTCTGACTCCCTGCCTGAGGCGCTGGGCTCCTTCCCTTCAAGGCGAGTACCAGCGTCCTCCCTGGTATTTCCCTTGGTGTGGCCTTACAGGGCTGGGGTACCCCACACTCTGCTCCTAGCTGTCCTTTCTCTAAGATCCTGGGTAGCTACCCTTGGGTCGCGTGCTGCTCTGGATGGTGGGGTGGCTGTGGTGGGTGTGGGTGACTTGGACAGCCAAGCATATGTCTGTTAAACAGAAGCGCAGTGACTTGGGAGGTGGCCAGACTTACCAAAACATGGGACATGCCCTTCAAACTTAAGATGAATGACCAGTAACTTCTCAGTATTTGTCAGATTTTCATGGGACATACTTATCCTGAAAATCATTTGTTTTATGAAAGTCAAAGTAACTGAATGCTCCCTGTGTTTCACCTGGCAGCCTTCCTTCGGGACTCTGCGAGGAGAGGGTTCTTTGGCCCAAGAATGGTTAGAACACGTGTACACATGGAGCTGTGTGTTACTTGTTTGCTACTTAACTGGATGTGACTCTGGTCTTGGCTTGTCACCTCTCGGCACCCCCAGCGGGACATGTTCCCAGGCACCGCCAGTCAGGCTGAGGGGGGTGGGGGCATCATCCACGTGGGACCCACTGTGTTGCAACTCCCTTCTTGTGCTTGCTTTTTAACGCTGCGCGGAAGATGAGGAGCGGGCAGGCCTCCTGTGCCCTGGAGACCGTCTGGGAGGACAAGCGGAAGTATGGGGAGGCAGAGCGGCGCTTCTACGAGCAGGAGGCCACGCGAGCCGCTGCCACCCAGCAGCTCCTGGCTGAGGCACCAGCCATGAATGGGCCAGGTCAGGAGGACACCGAGGACACTGAGGAGGCAGAAGGCTCTGACAGCAGCAGTAGGAACAACGAGGGGAAGAAGCCAGAGCAGAAGAGAAAGTGCTCCCCGAAGAACCGGCTCTGCCCGGTGGACCTGGCCCTTGTGGGCCTCTCGGCCGACCATGTCTGGCTGGATAAGCCATTCTTCGACCAGGCGGAGAGCTCCTACCGCCAGAGGCTGGCAGACACGGCTGCCAGGGCAGCCCAGCCACTTGCCCTAGCCCCCTGGGGTCCCTGCACCCATGGAACCCAGGTGGCCTGCCACCACATGACCCGGGGCATCTGGGTCAACAAGTCTTCCTTTGACCAGGCCGAGCAGGCATTTGTGGAGTGGTCCCAAGCCCTGCTGCTGGCTGCAGAGGGGCACAGCAGGCAGAGGTCTACGGACACAGGCCAACTGGTGGCTGCCCCCAACCTGGCCCTCGTCTGCCAGCCCAGCCCACCGGCCAGTGGCCAGCCCCTGCTGAGCAGCCTACAGGCGCTGGTGCAGGAAGTATGGCTGGAGAAACCCCGGTACGATGCTGCTGAGAGGGGCTTCTATGAGGCCCTGTTTGACGGCCATCCCCCTGGGAAGGTGCGCGTGCAGGAGCGAGCCAGCCAGGCTGAGGGTGCCAGGCGGGGCCGCAGAGACCGGCGGGGCCGCAACACCATGGGAAGCAAGCGAGCTGGGCCTCGGCGTGCCAATGGGGAGGCCTCCTCTGCCCGGCCCTACTGGTACTTCCTGCACAAGGATGCTGAGGCCCCTTGGCTCAGCAAGCCCACCTACGATGGAGCAGAGTGCCGCCACCAGGCTGCTGAGGCCCTGCGCATAGCCTGGCGCCTTGAGGCTGCATCCCTTGCTCACCGGCCTGGTGCCCGGTCTGGCCCATCCATGTCCAGCCTGAGACCCAAGTAGGAGAAAAATGCTGAGTGGGTGTTCTGCCTGGGCTTCCCCAGGCTGGGGCCCCCGCAAGCCCTCTCCCCCTCCCCCTGCCCGCAGGGCTCTCCCGAGACTCCTGAACCCAGCTGAGTCAGATGCAGGAGTCATTTGGCAGGGGTTGCTGTCTGTCCCTGGGATAATGCAGCCTCCAGGGTCACCCCTGGGGGTCACCAGGATCCAGGGTGTTGTGGGAGGGAGGGGTCAGCCCAGGGCTGAATCAGACTTCCTCAAGGTTTCCCTTTTGGCTGGGCAGCTCCCTGAGTCCCCTCTGTCACAGGTCAGGGCAAGGGGTGTGGTGAAGGCTCCTGGCCCCTGAGCCCGATGGGGCAAGATACAGTGGTCCCCTGCCTGTCCTTCCTGTCCTCCCACCCCCGTCCCTTGTCCATGTCCACTCCTGAGGTGAGGTGGGTGTCTCAGTGCACCAGCGTGCTGGCAGTCAGGGACCCAAGTCTGAAGGATCCTGCGGGGTGAGGCTGACCTGCCTTCAGCCTGGGGACACACTGCCACACCAGCCATGATCTCTGAAGGTCAGGGGCTGGGGTCAGGCCAGGGCCAGTGGGCCTGAGAGAAGACGAAGCACAGCAGCAGGGGCTGTGGTGCAGCTCGCAGGGCCCTGAAGCAGCTTGCAGACCTGGCTCCCTGGCTCCCTACCTGGGCCTGGATTCTGGTGGGGGCCCTTCAGCTCCTTGGTGGGGTTGGATTTGCTGGTTTGACAGGATCTGGGCCTTGGTGTGAGCAGCAGGGCTGGGACCCCATTATGGCAGCGGTGTCTCTGTTGGGGCGGGCAGTGACCTGAAGCTGCTCACAATGGCTTCTCATACAGGGTGGCGGTCATGGAGCCCAAAAGCTCTTGTCACCACGGGGACGCTTGGTGAGGTCCATTTGAGGCTGGGGCCCTCAGCACAGGATTGGGTCTGATTCTGTTGCATTGGGTGAGGAGTGGGTGGGGTACAGGGCAGGCATCATGTCCGCAGGTCTGGGGCAGCCCCTCTTCCTGTGGTGGGCCATTGTGACAGGTTTGCAAAAATAGCTGGCTCGCAGGCCGTAGTTTGCCAGCCCCTGGTGTAGAGCAGCAGCTCTCGAACTTACTGGTCTCAGGACCCGCTGCGCTTTCATTGTTTCTCAGCTTTAACCACATTAGCAGTTCAAACAAATGCTGAAAGCAAATACTTCTCTACTGAAAACCAATAATGATCTTTTACAAGTTAATGTTAATAACGTTGAGGGCAAAGAAGCATAACTGTGAGAAATAGTTCACCTGCGACGGAAAGTTCCACAAGCAAGATGGCCTCATCTTACATTTTTGCACATCTCTGGTGTTGGCCTGCCTGGGGGCCACTGTGGTGTCCCTGCTATGGCCCATTTGCCAGTGTGTGTCATCTGAGTGCCACAAACTCAGCTCTGCATGGGGGTGTGATTGGAGGGGGGCCTTACAGAGGTTCTTGGCCAGTTTCGAGAGCTGCTGGTCTCGGGGACACACCTAGGGACTGTCGCGTGAGCACTGAAGGAAGTCCTGTGTGGGGAGCAAGGGATGATACTGAGGGTTTTACAGGCTGGTGCCATTCCCTGCTGAGAACCACTGGTGCTCTGCCCTGGGCTGGAGCCCTTGTAGCTCAAGGATGGCGACAGCCTTCCTGCACCCTTCACATCTGGGCTGGTGGAAGGGGCACTGTGCAGACCAAGCCTGGAGCCTGCAGGGAGGCACCTTCCCCTCCCGGCCAGGCCACCTGAGCACTCCTCCTTCTCCCAGCAGGAAAATGGCCACAAACTTCCTAGTGCAAGAGAAGATCTGGTTTGACAAATTCAAATATGATGATGCAGAAAGGAAATTCTACGAACAGATGAACGGACCTGTGGCTGGCACTTTGTGCCAGGTAGGGGCTGCACTTGGGGCCACGGGGTGGCTCTGCCAGTCCCAAGAGGCAGGGGACATGGTTGGCACGAGTGGCCCTGCACCAGGGGCTGGTGGTGGCAGCTCTGGGGGGGTGGCCCTGGCTGGATCCGCTCTTGTCCAGCACAGGACAGCGCACTTTGCTGTGTCTGTCTCCAAGGTGGCAGAGACGGCACGCACACAGTTGCCAATCCCACCGGTGCCTAGGCTGGGCCTGCAGACAGCACACCCCAGGCCCTATTGCCGTAGCTGCAGGCCTCTGGCACCTTCTGCTTGCTGCTGTCCCGCTGAGTTTTCATTCTGCGGACGCTTGCTTTCTCCATGAGGGCTTCTTTTTATTATTATTAAAGTTTTGTAATGAAAAAAAAAGACTTTCTTTCTGCACTGTCAGCAGGAGAACGGCGCCAGTGTGATCCTCCGTGACATTGCAAGAGCCAGAGAAAACATCCAGAAATCCCTGGCCGGAGTGAGTACCCACAGCCCGCGTACCCGAGGGCTCGTGCTGCTGTCCCTGTGCCAGATGGCCTGTGACTTTTCCCCAGTTCTGCTGATTATTTTGGCCCTTTGGAGCAAAGTTAGGAGGAGGTGTGCAGTACAGTATTCTGCTTGGACATGGCCTGGACCCAGGCCACCACTGGAGACATCTGACTCTTGCATCCTGCCATGCTTCCTACCTGCTTGCTGGCAGTCACCAGGGTCTCCCTTTTGCCCTTATCCTGGGCTGATGCTGTCATCCTCCAGGGTGACACCCCTGCTCAGCAAAGCAAGTGTGTGACAGGCTGCTATCTGCTGTGCCTCCTGCCAGGCCTCACCCTCCCCAGAGAGGTGGGTTTACAGGGCATGTTGACTTCAAACCATGGAAGGAGCACTGTCTTGAATTTGAAGCCCAGAGAGGGGCCCTGCAGCCAACTTGGCCTCTTGGTCTCAGGTGAGATCAAGAGAGGAGAACAGGGCCATGTCCAGCTCTGTCCTGGGCCTGGCTTGGGAAGGATGTTGCCCATAGGTAACAGACCTGCTGCTCTGCCTTCCTAGCCAGGGCAGTCGGGACCTCATTCTCCCTCTGGGAGGCAGGGTGATAGACATGTTGTGGACAGACCTGCTGGTTCTGGAGACTGGAAGAGGATCTATTCCCGTGCCTGCCCCATCGGCGAGGTGCACACACGCCTCATCATGTGGCTTCTGGCTAGCAGTGTCATTTCCTTCTCTGTCCTGCCACTCTGGACCCTGGGGCAACAGTGGGCACCTGGGGGATTCAAGGTCATCTCCCCTCTCCAGACCCTCAGCTTCATCACATCTGCAAAGGCCTTTGCCACGAGAGGTCCTTTTTCAGAGGCTCTGGGGATGTGTGTGGGCACGTCTGGAAGCCTGCTGCCTGCCACAGCTGGTTTGGGAGTACTAGTTCCTGGGCCAGAGGTGGGCAGCCCTGGTGGTATCCCCCAGATGTGTGCATCTGCTGTCTTCCCAGCAGGCCGGCCTTGCTCTGTGCTTGGCCCCCACTTTAACCTGAATCTACCTTGCCCTCTACCATCACTAAACCCACCTGCCACCTCTGCCTGCCTGACCAAGTTTGACATAGGATTGAGGTGGCATGGGGTCTTTGTATCCAGGCTAGGCATCTGGGCTCCTGCCCCAGGGGCTCTCGGGCAACAGGGGCCCTTCCTCCTCTGGTCCTCGGGATCCTGGCTCTGCTGAGGTTGGCACCTGGGGCCTGGTCTGGCAAAAGCATGTAGGTGTGCTGCTGGGGCTTGGGGACAAGTCTGTTCAGACTACCATAACAAAGTGCCACAGCCCAGGAGCTTTAACAACAAATTAATTTTCTCCCAGTCTGGAGGTTGGAAGTCCATCATCAGGTATGGGCAGGGTTGTTTCTGAGGCTTCTCTCCTTTGGCCATTTTCTTTTCGTGTGTTTATATCATCTTCCCTCTGTCCAGGTCTAAATTTCCTCTTACAGAGATACCTGGTATTGGATTTGGACCACTCTGACTTTATCATAACTGGATTACCACGTAAAGGTCCATTCTCCAGATAAGCTCACCTCCTGAGATGCTGGTGCTTAGTGCTTCTGTGTGAGCTTCACAGGAATATCCAGCTGCTAACAGGGATTAGCTCATCAGATTCTTGGACTTTGGAACCCAGTGGTCCCTGGGAAACATGTGGTGCCAGGCACAGGGTTGGAGGTGGGCATAGAGGGTTCTGGATTCTAAACTCTGATGTAGGGCACTGCCCTGAGGCCGCCACTGTCAATGGCTGTTACTGGACCTGCCTCACTGAGTCGAGTTCAGGGCCCAGAGCTCCCTAACTTCCTCCTTCCTTGCCTGGGTCACAGTGGTCGAGGTGGAGGGGTCTAGGGCAGCCCCAGGACACAGACTTCATGGAAGGGACTGGTGCTGTGCAGGACCCCTAGCCCCCTGGTCTCTCCCCACTTCCTCTTGGCCTCACAGCAGGTGGGGACTTGCTGGGAGCCTGCACTCTTGGGACCTGTCAACTAGCAGTCCCTACTCAGTATTGTCACCAGGTCTACAACGGGAGGTCATTGGGACCGGGGCCAACACTCCAGGCAACAGACACAGCAGGGAAAAAGAATTGAGGTGCCAGCCTGCTGGCTGCTGCCAAGACATGGTTCATGTGCTTGGCAAGCACTGAGCCCTGGGGTGGGGGTAGGAGGAGTCTGTTGGGGAGCCTGCTGAGATTGGGGCCAGCCTGCTCCAGGAGCTGGGCACTGGGCTGGAAGGGAGGCCATGTGCCAGGTGGTGGCGGCCAGAACTCGGGGGAGTGTGGTTTGGGGGCCCTCTGGGGACGGCAAATCCAGTACAGCTGTCAGTGTGAGTTGGATGGTGCCACAATTCCCTACCCGGAGCGGGAGGCTGCAGGGCAGGCTGGAGGCGGGCAGCATGCAGAGCTGAGTGGCATGAGCAGCCCACTCTGGTACTAGCTAGTCTGGGCTCTTCCCCAGTCACACAGCCTACGAGGCCCATCATGGGAGCTGGTGGGCCACGGGAAATGTCGGCTTTGTGAACAGATCGCCATCAGTCCATGGGTGCCTGTCAGCCTGTCCTCTGGGAACTTCAGTTTGTTTGTGATCTGGGGGTGTGCACAGCAGGGGAAGAGGCCACATGGTTTATCCTGTGACTGATTGGCAGGTGGGCCCCAGGCCCAAGGTCTGCTGCAGGGGTGGACACGAGCCCTCAGGAAGGAGCCAGGTGCACTGTCCTCAGAGTTGTTCCATTGAGGCATGGCTATGCTGAGTGACCTCGTGTGCATGTGGCCTGAGGGGTGTCTTGGGCAACCCTGTTGAGCTCCCTGGGCAGCACCTCTTGGGACAGATGACAGGGGCTCCTGGTCAGGGAGGCCTTTGAGGGCAAGCATGGTGAGCCTGGCAGCAGGGGGCCAGCCCAGGGAAGGCAGGGCTCAGTGCAGGCTGCCGTGGAGCTGCTCTCCCCGCACAGGCATGCGCCTTCCTCCTGCCTCCACTGGCGTCTCTGAGGCCCGAGGCCAGGCTGCCCCAGAGACCGTGAGTCCTCTTTGTCCCACCCCACAGGGCAGTGGCAGCCATGGCTCTGAGCTTCAAGCTGCCTCTGAGTTGGGGTTGCCCTGGGCCCTCTGCCTTTTGTCCTGGGATTTCTGCTTGGCTGAAAATAACACTTCATAAGCTTCCTTCCCTCCACCTGGGTGGGACATGGCAGGTAGACCCAGCAGTGTTGAAGGGAGCTGTGGCCTGGTGTCTGGTAGGTGTCCCACCCTGCTCAGGGCACTGCTTTGAGTGGCTGTGAGTGGGGACTAGGAATCCTCACACTGGCCCTCCCTTGCAGAGCTCAGGCCCTGGGGCCTCCAGTGGGCCTGGTGGGGATCCCAGTGAGCTTGTCCTCCGGATTGCCAGCCTGGAAGCAGAGAACCAGAGCCTGCAAGGAGGTGAGGCCCCAGTGAATGGTTTGGGGCCCCATTGCAGCCCCTGCTGTGTGACCAGCATTCCTTTGCTCCCAACAGTGGTGCAGGACCTGCAGCAGGCTGTCTCCAGGCTGGAGGCCCGGCTGAGTGCGCTGGAAAAGAGCTCACCTGCCCACAGGGCCACAGCCCCCCAAACCCAGGTGAGCGTCCCAGACCCAGGGATGCCCCATCCCGTGTGGGCTGCTCACACAGCAGGGAGGGGCCTGCCAACCACGGTGTGCAGCTGGAGCCCGGCTGTGTGGGCCTCAGTCTCCTTTCCCCCATGGCAGCACGTGTCTCCCATACGCCAAGTGGAGCCCCCCACCAAGAGGGCAGCCACTGCTGCAGAGGACGACGAGGGTGATGACATCGACTTGTTCGGCAGTGATGAAGAGGAGGACAAGGAGGCTGCCCGGCTGCGGGAGGAGCGGCTGAGGCAGTACGCGGAGAGGAAGGCCAAGAAGCCTGCGCTGGTGGCCAAGTCTTCTATCCTCCTGGACGTCAAGCCCGTGAGCGGCTCACCTCTGACCCTGTCCTGCTTTGCCATCTTGATGGGATGGGAGCTGAGCTGAAAAATTGGGGGCTGGGAAGGGGAATGTGGGTGGGGCAAGTGACGTGTGGACTTTCCTCGGGGCCCTGGAAAACCTGCCTGTTCTGTGCTGGCAGGGGTGGGGGCGGGGCTCCCCTGGTGTTGGCAAGCTCCTGACCCCAGCCTTTCCCACCTTGTCCCCCAGTGGGATGATGAGACAGACATGGCCCAGCTGGAGGCCTGTGTGCGCTCTGTCCAGCTGGATGGGCTGACCTGGGGGGGCTCCAAGCTGGTGCCCGTGGGCTATGGTGTCCACAAGCTGCAGATCCAGTGTGTGGTGGAGGACGACAAGGTGGGGACAGACCTGCTGGAAGAGGAGATCACCAAGTTTGAGAAACATGTGAGTCCCTGAGTGACCTGTGGCCAGGCAGGGGTCAGGAGTGGGGTCCCTGGGGAAACGACACTGTTTGACTGCTAGCTTCCCTCCCCTCAGGTGCAGAGTGTCGACATCGCTGCTTTCAACAAGATCTAAACTGTAGTGCCTGCACGTGATATTAAAGATGTGATGTTCTGGCTCTCTGGCTCCTGTCTTGGTCTGGGCCCCGTGGGTGGGTGTTCAGTGGGCTGCACTCTGCCAGGCCCCAGGCCTCTGACTTGGCCTGCATCTCCGAGTCCCACCTGGGCCACCTGTCTGTCCTGTTTATCTACCGGTGCTCCCAGGGACTACCACCATCCTCTCCTATTTTGGTCTCTCCATAACCTCACCCCTCGGTCTGCCCCATCTGTTGTCCAACCTCCCGTCCTCACTCACCCCTCATTTGCAAATACCACATCCGGGTCAAGCTGTTGAAGCTGGAAACAGTGTTCACTGTAGGGACTACTGGTCCTCTGCCTCCAGACCACTCCCTCCGGGCTCCATTCCCAACCAGGCTGTCCTGCTGCGGTGAGTGCAGTCATGGCTCCCCAACTCTGACAATCCCTAGAAAGCAGCTCTGAGGCCACTCAGGACCCCAGCCCTCCCCGTCAACCTTCACTACAGTCATGCGCCACCCACCACTCACCCACTGGAGCCCTGTGGTGTCCTGCTACTGTCCTGTCACCTCTCCCCCAACCCTGGCTGGCTGGCATAGCCGGTAAGCAGCTGTTCTCAGCATCTAGGCAAAAGGATGTGGGTTTCGGTTTAGGGTCAGCGCTGGTGCCCTCCAGGGCTCCAGGCCACACGGGAATGGGTTGTCTCTTCAGGGCCAGCTACAGGCTACCCTCCTTGCAGGACTCCTGTGGACCCCAGGCTCAGGACCCGGAAGCCTGGGCGTCGGTGGGCGGGTCCTGCCCGCTGCCCCTCCCCAGGCCTGGGCTGGGCCCAGGGTGCGGCAAGGGTAAAGTCCGGCTGGACTTTCCAGCTGCCGGGAAGGCGGCCCCGCCCCGCCCTCGCGCGGCCGCTGGGAGCGCGAGTCACGTGGCCGGGCGGGCCGAGTCCTGCTGCGGCGACATGGCTGCGGAGCAGGACCCTGAGGCCCGCGCGGCCGCGCGGCCGCTACTCACCGACCTCTACCAGGCCACCATGGCGCTGGGCTACTGGCGCGCGGGGCGCGCGTGCGACGAGGCCGAGTTTGAGCTTTTCTTCCGCCGCTGCCCTTTCGGTGGCGCCTTCGCGCTGGCGGCGGGGCTGCGCGACTGTGTGCGCTTCCTGCGCTCCTTCCGCCTGCAGGACGCAGGTAGCCCCCGGCCCAGGGAGCCCTCCCCGCCAGGAGCCCCCGGACAAGGCCCTCCCGCCCGACGAGGGCCCCCCTTCCCTCCGCTCTGGGTGGGGTTCCCGGGGTTCCCCAGGGCCCCGCCGCTGGACCCAGCCCACCAGGGCCTCTGTCGTCCCCCAGACGTGCAGTTCCTGGCCTCGGTGCTGCCCCCAGACACGGACCCTGCGTTCTTTGAGCACCTTCGTGCCCTCGACTGTTCTGGGGTGACAGTGCGGGCCCTGCCCGAGGGCTCCTTGGCCTTTCCTGGCGTGAGTGCTGGTGAATGGGTGGAGGGGCGCCCAGTGGGGCCTGGTGGTGCCGAGCTGACAGCCCTCCCCGCAGGTGCCCCTGCTGCAGGTGTCGGGACCCCTGCTGGTTGTGCAGCTGCTGGAGACCCCGCTGCTGTGCCTGGTTGGCTACGCCAGGTGGGCCAGGGGCCTGGCTGCCCTGGGGTGGGGCTTCCTGCTCCCATCTGGAGGGTTGTCCAGCAGCGCCGGGCTTCTGACCCTGAACCCAGATTCCTCTCCGTCCCACAGCCTCATTGCCACGAATGCAGCACGGCTTCGCCTGATTGCAGGACCGGAGAAGCGGCTGCTGGAGATGGGGCTGCGACGCGCTCAGGGTCCAGACGGGGGTCTCACAGCCTCCACCTACAGCTACCTGGGTGGTGAGGACCAGAGAGGGAGGCAGGGGTGGGGAAGGAGGAGGCACACCCAGAGAGTCCCCCACTGCCTCAAGTCCCCCAACCCTGCCTGATGCCCTGGCCCAGGCTTTGATGGCACCAGCAACGTGCTTGCAGGACAGCTGCGGGGTGTGCCCGTGGCCGGAACCCTGGCGCATTCCTTCATCACCTCCTTTTCCGGTTCTGAGGTGCCCCCGGACCCGGTCAGTACTCCCTCTGCCTGGCTGCGCTACACAGGGCAGGATCCAAGGACAGTCCTTGCTCTAGGCATAGGGCAGGATAGTCTCTGCTCTGCACACAGGCCCCCTGGTGCTCTGTTGGGAAGCTTGCAGGCGGGTGGCATTCCTTCTGCCCAAACCTGGGACCGGGCTTGACCCAGTCCCCACCTGCACTCGGGCCCCCCACTCTAAACAGAACCCTCTCCACAGATGTTGGCGCTGCCTGCCAGGCAGGGCCCCAGCGTGGACCTGGCCACCCGTGTGGAGGCATGGCTGGAGCGTGTGTGTGCCCACCTGGGGCTGGAGGTGCAGGAGCCACACCCGGGAGAGCGGGCTGCTTTTGTGGCCTATGCTCTGGCCTTTCCCCAGGCCTTCCAGGGCCTGCTGGACACCTACAGTGTGCGGAGGTGAGGCCCCGGCATCCCCAGGGTGAGCTCGGCAGAGCAGCTGCAGCCCCCCAATCCTCTGTCCCTGTCCATAGGAGTGGTCTTCCCAATTTCCTGGCAGTAGCCCTGGCCCTCGAGGAGCTGGGCTACCAGGCAGTTGGTGTGAGGCTGGACAGCGGTGACCTGCTTCAGCAGGCCCAGGAGATCCGTATTGTCTTCCGGACCTTTGCAGCCCAGTGAGCCCCTGGAGAGGCTGTGCCTTCTGAGACCCCCTCAGGGCAGGGGGAGGAAGGGCTTCTGGTCTGCTTTCCACCTCAGTAGAGACCTGGTGGGCCCAGCGAGGGTTCTGGGCTCACCCAGGGGCTTGTAATCCAAAGGCAGAGCTGGCATACCCGAGGGCAGGTTCTCAGATGTGGGGTGGGGAGGGGGATGACATGATGGAAGAGGATGGGAGACAGGTGGGCAGGAGCATCTGAGGGGCTTCCCCCCTCCCAGGTTCCAGGTGCCTTGGCTGGCGTCTGTCCCCATCGCTGTCAGCAACAACATTGGCGAGGAAGAGCTGGCACAGCTTGCCCAGGAGGTGGGGTGGGGCAGGGAAAGGCCATAGGGTGGCTAGGAGGGCCTGAGCCTGCAGACCCTGGCTGAGCTCAGGGCCACCTGCCCTCCCTCCAGCAGGGCAGTGAGGTGAACCTCATCGGCATTGGCACCAGCGTGGTCACCTGCCCCCGCCAGCCTTCCCTGGGCTGCGTCTACAAGGTAGAGATGGTCTCAGGCCCATTGGGGGTGGGCAGGGAACCACTGGTTGCAGAAAGGTCTGGCGACCCATACCCATCTCTGCAGTTGGTGTCTGTGGGAGGCCAGCCCCGGATGAAGCTGACGGAGGACCCTGAGAAGCAGACCCTGCCAGGAAGCAAGGCTGCCTTCCGGCTCCGGGACTCTGATGGTGAGGCCCCCCACCCCCTGGCCCCCTGGCCCCCTGGGTCCCCAGGCCCATCACGTTAATCTTGGCACCACCCCACACACACAGGGTCTCTGCTGTTGGATGTACTTCAGTTGGCAGAGGAGCCCCCACCCCAGGCTGGCCAGGAGCTGAGGGTCTGGCCGAGAGGGGCCAGGGAGTCCTGCACTGTGAGGCCCGCCTATGTGGAGCCCTTGTTGCGACTCTGGGTCCAGCGGGGACAGGTGACAGCCCCACCCACCCCTCTCAGGCTGCAGCTTCAACCCCAAAGGAGCTCTGATCCCTGACCTCGATTCAGCCCTCTCCTCCCCTCTTCCCTCCAGCTGTGTGAGCCTCTCCCATCTCTGGCTGAATCTAGAGCCTTCTCCCAGCTGTCCCTGAGCCGCCTCAGCCTTGCACACAGGCGGCTGGTGCAGCCCGCCCAGTACCAGGTGGGTAGAGGGCCTATGTCCTCAACCTGTACCGTGTGTCCTCTGCCCCCAAAGCCACCCACCATCCTCTCCTGTCCTCCCGGCAGGTCGTGCTGTCTGAGAAGCTGCAGGCCCTGGTGGACAGATTGAGTGCCGGAGGCCGCCCCTGAGGACCCCATGCTGGGGGCTGCCTGAAACTAACACAAGCCACCCACTGTACCCCACAATTTGTCCTGTGTTGTTTCTTCCCCTAGCCTTCCACTGCCTCGACCCCCAGGGCTTCCAGGGTGGACTGGAGTCTGGAGAGGGAGTTCGTGCTCTAAGGGGTGGGGGTCGTATTCAAGCCCCTGTGCTGAGGTCTGAGGGTGGAGAGCGAGGCCAGGGCCGTGACGCCAGGGCTGTGGGGAGGCAGGGGCTGGTCTGAGGCTGGAGAAAGCAGGGCTACCTGGACGGGTGTTGTGGTGCCGTCTGGGAGTTGAGAGAATTACTGCTGTAGACTCGGGAGGGGAATGTGGGGTGCGGAAAAGGTGCCAGATGGGGTTTTGGGGGTTTCCCTTGTCAGAGCCTGGCCCCTGGCATCCCTGCCTGCCAAGGGTCCTGCCCCTAGGCTCAGGGTTACTGGGACACTTCCAGCTTCCCAAGCCAAGGAGAATCCTGTCCCCTGCAACTGGGGACCCTGCCCCTGGGTTCTGCCCATCTGGCTCCCTCCAGGTCCTGGCCTCTGTCACAGGGTCAGCCAGGTCCAGGCTGTGGGGGACCTGGTTTCTGACCCAGCAGTCCTGGGAATGGATAAGAGGAGGTGAGGGATGAGGTGGTAGCTCAGCTCCGGGCACCTGACTGGTGCTCCCGGGCTTGCCCTGCTGTGTGCAGGCAAGCTGGTCACTTCTCTGCTGGCTGTGGCAACTTGGGCTCCAGAGGAATTGCTCAGGAGAGAGATTCTGGCTCCACAGGATGAAGAGGTCAGGGCTTGGGCCTCTCCTGTCCAGGAAGTGCAAAGTGACAGGAAGGCAAGCGTATCTGGAGTTCTTCCGGGCACTGCCGCCTTCCCAGGCATTTGGCCAGACTGGCTCTTCTGGCCCCGCAGGCTCAGGATAGGTAGTGTGCCACGCCAGCGTGTGAGGGTGAGGGCACGTGGGGCAGAGAGGCCTGGCCGGGCCAGTCCTGGGAAACATGAGGCTTGTAGACAGACAGACACACACACCACACACACACACCTACCTCCAGGCATCCATGTCGTCACTTTTCACACACACACACACCACACACACCCTACCTCCAGGCATCCATGTCGTCACTTTTCACACACACACACACACCACACACACCCTACCTCCAGGCATCCATGTCGTCACTTTTCACACACACACACACACACACACACCCTACCTCCAGGCATCCATGTCGTCACTTTTCACAGACACACACACACACACACACACCCTACCTCCAGGCATCCATGTCGTCACTTTTCACACAGACACACACACACAGACACACACACCACATACACACACCTACCTCCAGGCATCCATGTCACTCACACACACACACACACACACCCTACCTCCAGGCATCCATGTCACTTTTCACAGACACACACACACACCACACACACCCTACCTCCAGGCATCCATGTCGTCACTTTTCAGCTGCCTACTTCTGAGGTGCCAGGACACAGGAACCCTGTGGCCTAGTGTTGAGGGGAGGAGCACCTCAGAATAGCTAGGACCCAGAAAGCCAACCCCAATAATGGCCGTCACTTGCAAGATCGCTGGGGAGGTGGTAGGGGCCCCACTTTTGCCTCTGCTCCACCCCAGACTGCCTGAGCTCAGAGGCGGTGAGGCTCCCAGTAACCCCACCCCCAGATGTCTGGCTGGGCTTTGGAATGCGGTGGGGACAGCCCAGTCCCAGCCCCAACCCAATTGCTTTTTTAGGGCAGAACGGGCAAGGCTTCAGTTCAGCTCAGGGCTGGGCCAAATTTTTGGACCCCACCGGGTCCTCTTCAGGGCTGTCCACACCTGCCTGGGGTCTCCCTACCCAGAGGGATTGCAGGTCAGGATCAACGGCTTTTCTCCCCCTCCCCCTGCATGTCTGCTGGCACTCTGGTCTCCCCTGCCCCAGGGCCCGGGTGGGCAGATACAGTGAGCAGGTGCTTGCACTTCAGGCTAGCTGCTCTGCCAGCACCCTGGGCAGGAGAGCCCTTCACAAGCCCCAGCGGGCATCACGCCCGGAGACACCTCCAGGTGCTCTCCACCCCCCCCACGCACAGAGCACGCACACACATACCACCACACCCATCCCTGGATCTGCTTCTAGGTCAGGCTTGGGTGCCACTTCCCCAGAGGAACTGTGGCAGCTGCTAGAGGCTAGGCAGAGCATCTGGCGTGTGCGACCATGGCTGGAGGCATGTGGGGCCAGGGCCAGGCCCAGAGGGTCCCCGTGGGGGCCCTAACCCTGACAGCTCTGGCTGAAGGCATCCGATCCAGCCAGGGTGAGCGTCTGGGACCCTATCCCGTGGGCCTTCAGCCTGAGCCGGGGCTTGACTGTGAGGCAGACCCTGGGAGTGCAGCTGCCATCTTCAGAGCCAGTGATGGGCCCTGCTCCCTGCCAGCCCCAGAGGGGCCTCATCAGGTGAGCAGTGAGGAAAGGGCGGCGTAGGAGACCAGCCTAGGGGCAAGGGAGGGACTGAGGGAGCACTGGAGATTGGGAGCTGGAAGAGGCAAGGGAACTTAATCTCTCACTCCTAGGCCCCCCAAAGCTCCTGGGAGGACGGGGCTCTTGCCGACCTGGCACTGTATACAGCTGCCTGCCTGGAAGACACTGGTTTTGTGGGGACCCAGGCAACAGCACTCACCCTGTCTTCAACCCTGGAGGCCCGGGGGGAGCGGCTGGAGGACCAGGTCAGCCACCATCCCTGCCTGCCCCCAGACCTCCTGCTGTCCCTTCCAAGGTTTAGGGGGGTTGGAGAAAGCCTGACACGCATAATCCTCTCAGTCCATACCTGCCCGGTGAGGGTACAGAGGGTTAGGTACAGAGACCAGGGAGGCCTGACTGCTGATGTCTACCCTCCATGCCAGGTGCACGCTCTTGTGCGAGGGCTGCTGGCACAGGTGCCCAGCCTGACTGAGGGGAGGCCCCGGCGGGCAGCCCTGCGGGTGCTGAGCGCACTGGCCCTGGAACATGCGCGGGACGTGGTGGGTGCGCTGCTGCGGTGCTCACTGCCCCAAGACCGGTAACCTGCCCCGTCCTGCTGGGTGCCCCAACCCCAAGGCCCCGAAGCGGCTTCCTTCCCCCTTCCTGCTTGGCAGAGGAGTCTGGCCTGGTGAGGCCTGTCAGGGAGGGCCAGGAGTCCTGCACCCCCAACACTCCCACTCTCCCGCCTCAGGGTCCTCAGTGCTAGGGGCTCACCTGCTCTCTCCCTGTCACCCCTGCAGCCCAGCCTGGGGGTGAGCTCCAAGGCGGGGCCAGCAGGTGGGGTGGCTTCCCACCCCAGGAGGAGTTATGTGTAGGTTATTCTCTAGTGATTCTTTATGATGCTAGGCTTGTTTAACTGTGTCTGGCCTGACAGTTCTGAGCAGTGCCCGCCACACGGCCGATCCCACTGAGCTGGTCTGCTGTGATCTGCAGTTGCCATTTATTTTGTTTCTCTGGGATTGGGGGTGGGTGCAGGGTGGGGGACTCTTCCCCTGCTGAGGTCCTAGTGACCACCTCCAACCCACATCTCAGCACCAGACCCTGCCTCACACACCCCATGCCCTCAGGGTGGTGGCTGACCTATGGCGCAGCCTGAGCCGGAACCAGCGTGTGAATGGGCAGGTACTGGTGCAGCTGCTGTGGGTGCTGAAGGGCGCGGCTGGGCCCCAGCTGGAGGCAATGGCGGTAGGTGGCTCCGGGTCAGCAGTTAGGGGACTGCCCCCGCCCACAGGGGCCAGGAGGGCCAAGGGGGTGGGAAAGTCGGTTCATAGGGGGCGGGGCAGCAGGTTGTCAACCAAGCCACCCATCCCTGTCGACCCTCCACTGAGGCTTCATCCTCACCAGGCCTGCGGTCCCCAGGAGCCTGAAATGGCCGCTTGTTCTGCAGGCCACTCGTGCTCTTGGGGCGATGTTGTCCGTGTCTGGCTGCGTGGGCGCTATACGGGGCTTCTACCCACACCTCCTGCTGGTGCTGGTCACACAGCTGCACCAGCTGGCCCGGAATGCATGCTGCCCGGATACCCCCACGGTTTGGGCCCTGTCCCACCAAGGGCCACCACACAGCAGTGCCAGGTGAGGGGTGTACACTGGAGGAAGTGTGAGGGCGGCCAGCCCGCCTGGCCTTTCCAGCCCACTCTCCGGCTGCCTCCGCCCAGTTGCGCCGTGGAGGCCTTGAAAGCCCTGCTCACCGGGGACGGCAGCCGCATGGTGGTCACGTGCATGGAGCAGGCTGGAGGCTGGAGGAAGCTGGTGGGAGCCCACACCCACCTGGAGGGTGTCCTGCTTTTGGCCAGGTGTGGGGCAGGGGGAGGCAAGAGAGGCAGGGGCTGGAGGGTGGTCGGCGGAAGCTTCCGGAGGAGTGAGTTGGTAGCGGAGGGTGAGTGCCCATCCCGCCCCATCCCAGTGCCTTGGTGGCCCATGCCGATCACCACCTGCGAGGCCTGTTCGCTGACCTCCTGCCCCAGCTGCGCTGCACAGATGACACTCAGCGCCTCACAGCTATGGCCTTCTTTACTGGGGTGAGCCCGCTTCTGGATGGGGGCATGGATGTGGCCCCTAAGCGGTCCCCATTGCCCCACCCCACCCCCACGTGAGAAGACTGCAGACTGCGAGCATGCTGACCACGTGTCCTCGCTCAGCTGTTGCAGAGCCGACCCACGGCACGGCTCCTACGGGAGGAGGTCATCCTGGAGCGGCTCCGCGCCTGGCAGGGCGACCCTGAGCCCGCAACGCGCTGGCTGGGCCTGCTGGGCCTGGGCCACATGGCGCTGAGCAGGAAGAAGGTGAGCGCGGGGCGGGGCGGGGCGGGCCGGAGGCCTGCGAGGGGCCGCCCACGAGCCCCTGCCCCCGCAGGTGCGGCACAGGAGCACGCTGCTGCCCACACTCCTGGGCGCCCTGGGCGATGGCGACACGCGCCTCGTAAGTGCCGCACTGGGCGCGCTGCGGAGGCTCCTGCTGCGGCCGCGGTCACCGGTGCGGCTCCTGACCGCGGAGCTGGGGCCCAGGCTCCTGCCGCTGCTGGACGACGTGAGCCCCGCCCCGCCCCGCCCCGCCCCCATCCCTCCCCAAATCGCGCCCGACCCCCCCCCCCCCCCCCGGGCCCTGCCCTGCCCTGCGGCAGCCCACGCTCTGGGCCCAAGCCCCGCCTGCCGAGCCCCGCTGCCGGCCCCCAGGTCACGTCCCCCGAGGGCACTCCTCCTTGGACGTGCCCCCGCGCCACCCTGACCGCATCCGCCCACGCAGGCCAGGGACGCAGTGCGGGCCTCGGCGGTCGGGCTCCTCGGGACCCTGGTGCGACGAGGCTGCGGCGGGCTCCAGGTGGGGCTCCGCGGCCCTTTGCGGAAGCTGGTGCTGCAGAGTCTCGTGCCACTGCTCTTACACCTGCACGACCCCAGCCAGGAGGCTGCTGAGGTCAGCCGCCTCCCAAGACCGTGCCACCCCGTCCCCACCCAACTCCACGCATCCTGAGACTGCAGGTCCAAGGGCCTCCCCAAGGACCTCAGACGCAGGCATCATGGGCGCCCAGGTTCCTAGGCTTCCCTGAGCTACCCCCATGGGGCTCCTCCACTTTCTCTGGCCACACCCCAGCCACCTCTTGCCACTCTCTGGACCTCTAACCCTGCTCCCTTCTGCTGTCCCAGAGTTCAGAATGGACCCTGGCCCGCTGTGACCAGGCCCTGCGCTGGGGCCTGCTGGAGGAGATGGTCACGGTGGCCCACTATGACAGCCCTGAGGCTCTCAGCCGTATCTGCTGCTGCCTGGTCAGTGAGGGGTAGGATGGTGACAGCGACGGGGTGTGGTCATTGTCCACCTGGTCCTGTATTCACCAGGCCCACTGCCCCCTCCACTGAGTCTCCCCACCCTCCCAGCCAAAGTGGTAGTAGATCTAACGCCTCAGGCCCTGACATCCTGCCCTGGAGGGGTTCCCAGAGGCCCCAGCCCTGGGCTCACCTCTGCTGCTTCCTCTACACATGGGTTTGGCCTTCCTGTCCTACCTTGAGCCCTTCTGTCCCCAGGTTCAGTGGTACCCAAGTCATGTGCCCAGCTTCCTGAGCCAGACCCAGGGCTACCTGCGGAGCCCACAGGACCCCCTTCGTTGGGCAGCTGCCATGCTCATAGGTGAGGAACACTGTCTCTCAAACCCAGAACTCGGGGAGCAAAACTAGCCCTGCCTGTTGGGGACATGGGGCTAGCATAGCACTCACAGGTTTGCCTGGGTCCAGGCTTCCTCGTCCATCACATGAGCCCCAGCCATGCCAACCAGGACCTGCTGGACTCATTGCTTGCGGGTAAGGACCCTACTCACCGGTGCATGGGGTCCTAAAGAGGCAGTGGGTGTGAGGGTGGAGTGGGTGGGCATGGATGCATGGAGGGCCAGGGGCCAGGCACTTGGCCTTCCCGAGAACCCTCCCACCCTAAGCTGCCTTGTCCCCACAGACCTGGGGCAGCTGCAGAGTGACCCCCAGCCTGCTGTGGTCGCAGTGGCACAGGTGTCTGCCCAGCAGGTGGAGCTGGCAGCCTGCGAGCCGGCCAGCCCCCAGGGCCCCCGCCTTCCCTGCCTGGGCCAAGAGTGTACCTGCCCTGCCCGGCCCCCACCAATCTACACTGACAGTCCCTTCCGGCCCCGGAGCCTCAAGAATCGCTGGAACTGCTCTGGACCTGGCTGAGCCTGCCCTGTGTCTGCCCTCCAGGTTGGGGTCTGGGTCCAGCCCTGTGAGGGCCAGGGGCCTCAGATGGGCACCCCACTGCTCTATGGCCATCCTGGCAGAGGCAGATCTGCAGAAGAGTCTCCATGTGAGGGGCACCCTGGGCCTGGCACTCCATGCCAGGGCCACCCCCTAAAGCCATTTGCAGGACCTGTTGCACACAAAGACCCCCCTCCAGAAGCTTTACTGTCCCTAGGTGACGGCTATGTACCTGTGAGCTGGTGCCATGATCGGCTGCCTACTTCCTGGGCTTCCCCCGGCAGCCTGGCCCAGGTTTCCCTGCCTACCAGGGCCCTCTTGACTTCCCCAGCAGCCCATCACTCCCCCACCCCATCCTGTTTCCCACTCCTCACTGGCCTGTGTCCTCTCTGCTCAGGAAGCCTTGACCTGCCCTCTGTCCACACCTGCCACCCCCTCAGCTTGGCACTGTTCCTGTGCTCTCACCTCCCGCCCATTGCTGGACCCACCTGAGCCTTCTCCAGAAAGCATCCCCTGACCTCGCTGGCATACCACAGGCCTGGGATTATACCTGTGGGTTCTGGTGTGGGGTGCCGTCATGTGCACCCCTGCCAGACTGTGCTCTATTCAGGATTGAATGAGGTAGGCGAGACTGGCCATATAGGGAAGAACCCGCTGGAAACCTCAGAAGCCGTGACTGAGCCCCTGTAGGCCTTAATCGGGTTCCTCTACTTAGAATGTCTACCTTGAAATGTCTTCTTGCCCTTCAAGGGACCCCCGACCAAAGCTGCCTACTCAGAGTGGCCTTGACTCACATAGCCTCTTGGTGGGCTGGGGGCAGCCCCCAGACCGGGGACCCCTTGGAGGCAGGCATGGGGTCCTAGTCACCTCTAGGCTTAAAATATGGTTTAAGGTGCACACATGTGGATCAATGGGGTGTGGCATCTCTCTGAGACCTGGGACCAGGCCAAGGATGCAGTTCTGATAAATTGAGTCTGGTCAGCCTGTGGCCAGAAGGGTCAGCCTGGGGGTGAGGTTAGTAGTCAGGCAGGCTCAGGGTTCAGGCTTGTGGCCAAGGTCAGGCAGGGTTCACCCGGAGACAAAAGAGGCCAGTGCTGTGTCCCTCACACACTGAACAGCAGAGCCTGGGGGTCCCGTCCCCCAGAAGCTGCCCCTGCCCCCAAGGCGCTGCTGCAGCCCTGCGTTTTGCTGAGCCTTTCTGGCCTGTGGGAGTTAGGGGGCGGGGGGTGAGGGACCAAGCCATCTGCCCCACCTGCAGAGAGCCCATCTGTGGAAACTTCCTGTCGGGGGGCTATGAGCAGAATGGCCTCCCTTTCTCTGCAAGGCCCTCCCACCTTCATCTTGATACTCTCAAGGCACTGGTGGTCCTAGAACCCGAGGGCCAGTAGTCCCACCCGCCAAATAGGGCTTGGGTAGGGCGGACCAGGACCTGCCCCATCTCCTGGCCTCAAGGGTAGTGCCTCAGGGCCCCAGAAGCTGCGCTGGCATTCTTGCTTGTTTAATGTTTTCTGAGACAGGACCGTTCCAGACCCATTCACCTTGATTTTGCCCTTGAAACCACCCTACCGAGGGTTCCCAAAGGAGGACTGTGGGCCCTGGAGAAGACAGATAGCGACCTTCTTTCTTCACTGCGCTGGTGGCGATTTCCAGGCGGGGTTCTGTAACCTGGATCTGGGATGTTTGGGGCACACTGTCTTCTGTTTTAATGTTAATTTTACTGCTGGGCTTGGACCCTGCATTTTCTTAGGGATTAATGTCCCAGCCAAGCTTACTATTCTTGCTCTTCTAAGAAAGTTCTAAAGCTGCATGCTAGTGGCGTGCCGTGCGGACCTGCAGCTTCTCCACCAGCTGGGGGATGGGAGACCACAGCTGCTATCAAGAGAAGGCTAATTTCTCCTGGCTGTTCAAGCTCCCAGAAATGAGAAAACTGCCTGGCTAAACATCTCTCCCTACATACGGGGCCATTTCCCCATGGGCTGCTGAGGTCCTGGATTTGCGCTGAGGTGGAGTCCCTACAAGTGCTCTGAGACCTGCAGCCTGGAGGCAGGAGGGCCTCCCCTCCCTTGAGGCTCTGAGCTCAGCAGATGTGAGACCGAAGGCTAGTGTCCCTGCTTCCCCATGCTCCCCAACCCACCATGGGACTGTGGGGGCTGTCTGCTGTCAGCTACACCCGCTCTAGCCCTTCTGCAGCCCCCTCAGGCCAAGAAGGAGCAGCAGCATGTTCTCAAGTTTCCCGAGGCAGTTAGATACCCATCCTGGCGGGCTTGCCTGGCCATTCTTGCACAGGCCAGCATGCTGAGGAGGGGCCCGGCCACGTGGCTGGTCATTTTTGAGTAGCCAGGTCCAAGCACAGGGTAGCTCCCCTTGCTCCAAGGCACAGCAGGAGTGAGGCCATGGGGGAGATGTCTGCTCTTGCCCCCATGTCCCTCCCTGTCCTATGTGAGCATAGTCCCCACCCCTGCCCCCTATCCCAAATCTAGAGCCCCTCAAAAACTCAGTGACCTATCTTTCCTGTATATCACATTTATTGACCTGATCCAACTCCCGGGCCCCATGGTAAACTGGCTGTATGGTTGGGTTGGGCTTTTGCCTTCCCAGGACTGGCAGTTGGGTGGGCATGAACTATGTACCACCTGGAGAGCTGCCCAGGTGTGCCATCTAGCAGAGGTAGCTCAGCTCCAACAGCAGCGACAGGCAGGCATAGAGTGCACATGTGCGGCCTTGGGCCTCTGGCTCCCAGAACACCTGGGGGGCGCCCACCTGCAGCTCTAGGCCACACTCCTCCAGCAGGACCCAGGCGGGCCCCTCTGAGCCCCAGCTGCTCCCCAGGAACTTGGGCAGCAGGGATATGGCCCTGTGTTCCTGCCAGGGGCTGCTCTGCTCCAGAAGCCTCCCCACCTGTCAGGACAGGGTGGGAGGTTGACAGTGCAGGCTCTCCACCCCCACATCCAGTGCCCGCCAGCCCCCATGCTCCTGGGGCCCCACACCGCAGGCCCAGCCCCCTCCCCTAGCACCTGCACCCTCTCACCAGCTTGACCTGCCCAGGCAGGGCCCCCGCCTGCAGCTCCTCAGCCAGCAGCATATGCTGGGTTTCATTCAGCACTGGAGAGACACCTCAGGTAAGGGGGGTCCAGACAGCATGGCTGGGGAAGCCCATATCCCTGCCCTCTACCTGCCCCACCCCCAGGGGCCCCTCACCATCCAGTGCTTCCAGCAGGTAGAGGATAGGGCCGGCGAGTTCTTTCTCTAGCTCTCCGGAGGACAGCACCAGGCACTCGAGGATGATGCCTGCAGGCCCGTCCAGAGGCTCCATCCTCCCACAGCACAGGCCCTGTTCCAGCTGGGACACAGGAGGCTGGTGAGCCTGTTTGGCCAGGCACAGGCTCCCCCTGCCTCTCACCCTCACCCCAGCTTGCTCACCGACTCCTGCAGGACTTGCAGGGCCAGCTCTTCCCTCAGCACCTGCTTCAGGCCCCCCAGCAGCTGCCTGGACACCTCCTTGGACAAGCTCTCCAGGCCCTTGGCCTGGCATTCAACCTCTGCCTTCAGGCCCTGGAATTCAGTGGCTGCCGACCAGTCCTTGTAGGTCCCATCTGTGGGGACAAAAGAGCCCTGGTCAGTAAGGGCAGACCCCCAGGGAGCAGAAGGGGAGCCCACTAGAGGTTCCAGCAGTGGACAAGAAGGTACTGACCTGACAGGATCCTGAGGTCACTATTGAAGGACGCTATCATGGAGAAAGAACAGAAGTAATGTGGGTGGCCCCTTACATGGCCAGAAGGCTTGAGGGCTGTCTGGGGCAGGATTAGTCAGGGCGCGTGTGGATCCCCAAAGCCAGAGTAGGCTGAGGCCTTTCCTGGGCCCTCACACTCCATCACCTGCCCCACCACTGGCAGCCACAGACAGGGAGTGGGGCCTTGCTGGGCTGGTGTCAGCCTGTTGCTCTGTGGCTCCAACATGTGCATGTGTACATGTATATCTGCACAGGTATGTGTACATACGGGCATGTGTGTGCATGTGTGTGTTTGTATGTGCACATGCATGTGTATATGGGCCTGTGTGCACATATGCATGTGTGCTCCACGCCCATCCCTCAGGGGTCTCCCAGCTATACTCCCAGCGCAAGCAAAGCCTCCTGAGGTTGTCAGTGTGCTCATGCATCCTCCCAGCCGGGCAGGGTCCACAGGCCTTACCCTCCTGGGGCAGCTTGAAGGTCTTCTGCTTCTTGTCAGGGAAGAGGAGGATATCTGGCAGCCAAGCAGGAGCAGAGATGGGGAAGGCAGGTCAGCTAGGCCGAGGGGCTCCCAGCCTCTCTCTCACCCACTGAGGCTACCCCTCACAGTTCCCCAAGTGTTCCCCAGGGTGCCCCAACTCCCCATATGCCAGAGCATGGGACCCGACCCAGGGAGCTGTGCAGCCAGGTGCCTGCAGCACCCCCAGCCCACCAGTGGCCCTTTCCAGGCCTCCTGGTCTCTCTACCACAGAGGCTAGGCCCCAAAATTCCCCCCAAACCCAGCTCACCCCAGTCAGAGCCAATAACCAGCTGGGCCACCTGGAATGCAAGGATGCTGCCTGAGGGTATGGTAACCGTCTTCTTCCTGCTCAGGTGGCCCTGGCCCTTGCCCTGAGGAATGGATATGGGCTCACGACTGGGCCCTGGGTTGTGGAGCCAGGAGTGGGCTGAGTGCTGGTGGCAGGGGTCTGGCCCTCCTGCTACCTGGGGCCACAGCCCTCCTACCTCCTGGAGCCCTGCCTACCACATGGTCCATACAACACACCTGCAAGCACACAGCTCCAGGCAGGGCAAACTGGCCCGAGCCCTCGTGCCTGTGGGTCCGGGTGACCTCCACCTCCGTTTGCATCTGCAGCACCTCCGTCACCACAAACACGTTGTCCCCCCGGTGCCGCAGCTGCTGCAGGACCTTGTGTTCGGGCTGCCGCAGCCGCCTATACAGGTGGGCAGCCAGGATGCTCACTGGCACACCTGGCCCTGGGCCAGAGGGCTGGCGTCCCCTCCAGGGACCTCAGCCTTATGCCCACAGCAGGAGATGCAGCCGAGAAGACCAGGGGCTCCATGGATACTCAGTCACGGGGCACCTGGCATTCCCTCCCCAGGTGCTCCTGACAGTGTTTGAGGGTGCATGGGATGTGAGGAGGAGGGATGAGGTCCAGCAGGAATAAGTGGACACCTGTGGGCCCCCAGAGAGGCCCAGGCCCTCAGCTAGCTGCTCTGCAGATTGCTTTCTCCCTCCACTCCCTGCCCCTCCCGAATTCAAATTTGAAGTTTCCTTGCCAGTGTCCCTGTTGTGGGCTCCATGTCACCTCAGCAGCCCAGCCTCCTTGTAGTGGCTTGGGGCTAGGTCTGACCCAGTCCCCCAGCCCTCAGGATGCAGGCCCCAGTGAGCTCTGCACCCTCCTTCCCCGCCACCCAGCCCCAGCACACCTTTGCCTCCGCGGCTTCCCTCCTCCTGCATGGGCCCTCAGCCTGATGCCCCATGGCTGTGGCCCGGTGCCTGCTCAGGGGCAGCAGGGCCCCACCCCCTCAGAGCTCACCTCTCTTGGTGCATGGCCTCCCAGGTGTTGGGGGCCACGCGGAGCATGCACACATTCACGGAGGCACTGGAGCTTCCAGACACTGCAGCTTCGCCTGCAAACCGCCCCTGCCCTGGGGCTGTGAGCTCCACACTGCCCTTCAGCTGCCCGTCCACGGCGTCGTGGAAGTGGAAGGGGCCATCAGGCTCCACAGCTGGAGCAAGACCAGAGCTGAGGCCCTGTCCTACTGGCTATGGCCTGTCCTACCTGGGCAGAGGGACTTTTGAAAAGGCCCTGCCTGCTGAGGAAGAGGAAGCAGAGAGCCCAGAGGCCCAGAGCAGGCAGCAGGCTGGCCTACCAGCTCCCCTCCCACCTGGGGCTCTGATTCAGGGCTAGACAGGGTACCTGGTTCTGGTGCATCAGGTTCCAGGATATCCTTGATGGACAGGTTGAGACACACAAAGCGGGGTTTCCAGAACCATGAACTTGAGCACTTCCTGCTCAACAGGCAGTAGAGCTGGAAGCTGGTGGAGCTCCGCAGGCTGTCTACAGGGATGAGCTCCCTGCTGTGGTCCAGCTCCTGGACTATACTCTTGACCACCCTCTCAAAGGCTGACGTCATGCTCCTGAGGAGGGCCGGTGGGTCAGGCATTTGGCCCGCAGGGCTGGAGGCGCAGGGATAGGGGAACAGCCACTGCTTGGATGCCTCCAGTGATGGGGAGATGTTTCCTCCAAAGCGACTCACCCTGGCCTGTCCTGGGATGATCTGACCTGCAGAAACCTCCAGCTCCTGATCTTTACTCTACACAGAGGGACACAGTGTCCACCCTGTCACCCCTTCCCCACTGCCCCCCGCTCATCCATCTCTCCACGGGGCCCTGAGCACCCCAGGGCTGGGATGTCATTCACAGCCTCCCGTGGGACTCAGGCCACCCACACCAGCAAAGCCCAAGAAAGCTTTGAGACACTCAGCACTGGCAGGGAAGGCGGCCCTCAGCCACCCTCTGAGGCCTCCATCGCTTTGTCCTGCAGGGCGTCAGGCCACTCGTGGGAAGCAGCCACCAAGAGAGGGCAGGGCAAGGCGGGGGCCTCGGCCGCAGCTGCTGGCTCCCTGGCTGAGGTGTTCCCGGTATGGGAAGAACCACCGGCCACCAACTGCTGGGCACTCGGCATGGGGGCCACAGCAAGGACCAGGAAGTGGCCCCAGCCCCCAGGCATGTCCTCTAGGGCTTTCTCTGTGCTCGGAGATCCACGAGCCACCAGTTCGAGGCTGAGGCTTCAGTGGCAGAGGCCAAACAGGGCCTGACCCAGGACACAGAACACCTAGGCCCCAGGCAGAGGAGCCAGTTGGCTGCTGGGGAGGAAGCCTCTGAGGCTCAGTGCTGCTCTGAAATGGGGCAGCGGGCCAAGGGGCGCCTCTAGGGCTGACCCCACCGCCGCGCCCAAACCCAGAGGGAATGACGAGGGGGTGGCCTTCCCAGAGGCCGGGGGCTTCCCCAAGCCATCTGGGATTTTGGGGAGTCCTGGGAAGGTGCTGAGATCAGGTCGCTGCTGAGAAGGTCCAGCACCCCCTCTCCCCCAAAGGAGGGGCTCAGTGTTGGAGCGTGTGGTGCAGCTCACCGTGACCGTCCTGCCCCTGCTCCTGTCCACGATGCGAAGTGAGGCCACTTAGCGGGTCGAGGAAGCCGCCCAGCCCCACACAGGCCTCCGGTGGAAAGTGAAACCAGGCCTGATGCCGCGCGGCCCAGCACTCCCGGACACGCCCCTGCGAGCCGCCCACATCCTCTCCAGGCTTTTCCTACAACTCACGCCATGGCTAAGGGGCTGAACAGACCTATCTCCAAAGACAAGCACAGGGACAGATGCTCACATCAGTAGTCGACAGGGAAATGCAAATCAAACCTTAGTGAGATGCAGCTTTGGCCGCCTGCTGGGATGGCTGGACAGAAGAAAGCCAGCTGTGAGTGCTGGGAGGATGAGTCGTGGGCCCTGCCCACTGCGGGGGACGCACAGCCAGCAGGGACAGAGTGGTGGCTCCTTAGAGTCACCAGAGGCCTCATCATGTCCTCAAGAGAAAGGAAAGCATATGTTCACACAAAATGTGCCCATGGATGTTCATGCAACATTGTTCACACAGCCACATGGGTGAAGCTATCCAGGCATCCCTCAGCCAGGGACAGTAAACAACACGTGGTGAACCCACACCAGGGAAGACTTTCAGGGCGAGAGAGATGAGTCTGCCATGGCACCGCGTGGCTGGACCTCAACCTGATCCTCAGAGAAAGAAACTGGACACCAAAGCCCATAGGTGGCACAACGCACGTGTGTGACACGTTCAGAACAAACCCATGGGGACAGAAAGTAGAGGCGAGGGTTCCAGGGGATGAGGGAGGGGGAGAAGGAGCGACAGCTAATAGGTACATGGTGCCTTCTGGGGTGACAGAAACATTCTGAAATTGTGTGACCAAAATCGATGGCTGCACAACTCTGAATATGCTAGAACCTGTGGATGTTCTGTACTTTAAATGCATGGATGGTATGGTACATGGATTATATCTCAATAAAGCCGTTATTGGGAAAATCTGGAAGCCAAGTCACAATATCTAGGGCTGACACAGGCTCCTCAGTGCCCTTGTTTTGGGTCACGTCTGAACTGTGTCTAGTGCAAGGCAGCCAGGAGCCCCACACCCCTCCTGCTCCATCTGTCGCCATGACTGCCTCTGGGCCCTTACTTGTGACACGCTGGAGCTCACACCAGGACCCCTGACGGCTGGCTGCCCTGACTCACCCTGAAGGCTCTATGACACTCATTCGCTGGTTCAGCACAAGTGGCTCAGGATCTGTGCCAGGTGGGGCTTCTGCTGGCAGCCCTGGCACAGGTGCCGGGAAGGCCACTTCCTGTGGTATGTGGGTCAGGATGTTGCAGTGAAGCACAAACTCAGACAGAAAGGAAACATAATTTCCTGCAGGGCTGTGTGGGATCACTGAAGGTATTCTGCTCTCCATGCTGGGGGCCTAGATGCTGCCTGAGGGCTGCTGGGGTGGGGGTGATGGGGCGTGACGTGCCCCACCCCACCCCTCGCTCAGCATGGACTTCCCAGCTGTGGTCCAGCCCCTGGAGCCCATTCACTGGTGTGAGCAGAGCGTCCTTGCTGC